>NC_045609.1:26566762-31451762 GCF_009762305.2 Zalophus californianus | reverse complement strand
TCACAGGGCTCAGGGGACAATGACTTGCACTCACCGTGGGGGCTGCCTGAGAACCACGGCAGACTCCTGCTGTCTCCCAGCACGCCCTCATCCAGCACAACAGGGTACCACGCTGTGCCCACGAGCAGCGAGCAGCTGGTGCAGGCATCCCTCGAGCTGGCTGGCAGCTTGGGGAGGTAATCATCAGCCACACAGTGCAGGGGGCACTGGCCGCCCGTGGAGCCAGGGTGAGGGAGAGGCTGGGAGTAAACAAACAGGCTCTAACAGCAATTAGTGCAAGTTAGGCATGCCCCCCACTCCTACATGGGGGCAGGGGAGCTCCTGTTCGTGTCCCCTGCTCATGTGTGTCTGCCCACAGGGACCGAGCAAGTGGGTCTCTGGGCAAAAGACCTCTTACACACTGGGTCTCTGCCCAAATGGAATGGCATTTTCTGTGCCAGCCACTGTGTGGTAAAGCCTTGATTACTCGGAACCTCCAATTATCCAGGATGCTCTTGGCATTCTGTTGGTAGCCCGCAGGGAAACAGCAAGAAAGGAGTTGTTTGACGTTTGTTAAAATGACAAAACACTTGCAGGCTCCATTAGCCAGCCAGCCAGCCAGCCTCTGGCCAGCCTCCTGGCCCTGTCCAGAGTGCTGGAGAGCAACCCCTTTGCTCCCGTCCGCAGAGCTCCGCCTTGCATGTGCCTGATTCAGGGAACGAGGCTTGCAGGGCCGCATTGGAAATGTCCACTCCTTTGCCAGGGGTCATTTTTCGATTGAACAGCTTGCCATGTGCCAGGCGCTGTGCTGGAGACAGAGATGAACAAAGCACGTTCCGCTGTCTCCCGGGGATTGTGGCACGGTCAGTGACACTAGCTGGTACTCAATGACCGTTTAATTCATGGCCGATCTTCTCTAAGCATTTTTCAAGCATTTTGCTCTTGTTGAATCCTCGTGACAACCTTGTAAGGCAGGTACTGTCCTCCCCTGGTGAGGAAACCGAGGCATAGGGAAGTTGAGTAACCTGGCCAGGGCCATGCTGCCTAGGCAGAGCCAGGGTTCCAGCCCAAACTGTCTTGCCCCAGAACTCCAGCTATTCAGAACCGTGCTTGGTACAGGGAGAGCAGATTTTGCACATAGCTGTAGGGAGATAGAAAGCCGCAGCAATGTCATGGCTGAGACGTAGAATTTTGGTCAGAAGGAAACTCCCTTGGGGTGGAGAAAAGGGTGTAAGGTAGTGAGGCAGGATTCCCTAGGCCACTTAGGCTGTCAGCCTCACTCCTGACAGTTCTCTCTCACAGAGCAGAAAGGTGGGCAGTGTCCCGGGACGGAAGTGCTACGTGCGGATTTTCACCAGATTCTCCCATTAAGCCTCATGGGTAAGACCAGCGGAGTTCAAGCTAAGCTACACATTCAAATCATCCGGGGAGCTTTTAAAAACCCTCATGTCCAGACCACACTCTGTGCCAATTAAATCAGAATCTCTGGTGGTGGGTTTTGGGCTTGAAGATTTTTTAAACTTCCCAGCTGGGTCCAAAGTGCAGGCATGAGAGAACCATTGAGCTGGACCAGACCTTCCATCAGCACCTGCACTCTATCCTGGAGAAGCTGTAACCCTCCTCCTCCTCCCCGTGTCTGTCCACTGTGTGTGTGTGTAGCTACATCAGGATGAGGAAAACCACGGCCCGGCCATGACAGCTGACACTCGGCTGGAAGGGTGGCTGGGGTGAGCTCTGTGGGACTTGCATCTTTCCCTCGGAGTTCCCATTTTACACCGACCCTACTGTCCCCTGCATGTCCCCCACCCTGATCATGGTGCTGTGCTGCCCCAGTGCCCACAAAATACTCTCTCCTCCCTGTAGCACAGCACGCTTACCTAGCATTTTCTGAAGGAACTTGATCTAGAAGCCAAAGGCAACCGACAACATATGGGTAATAAAACAGTGCGCCGGTTCCCAGAGTACAAGTTTATGCCAGAGAATCCTAGTTTAAGTGTGGAGTTGGCCTGAGCGCCAGCACCTTTCATGCAGGAGCCTGCAGTCCTGCTGGGATGGGCTACTCAACGTGGCTCCCCCGTGGTGTCCTGGGGGTGCTCAATCAGGTTAAGTAGCTTGAAATTGGCCACAGCGGGAGTATTTGCACCACAAAACATCGGCAGATGCTACACATTGGATATTTTCTTCCTCGGGGAGTGGATTGTGAACTATGAGCCAGCACGCCACTGGCTCAGATCTCCCCGCCTCCTGCCTTCAACCTAAGTTTTGTTTCCCAGAAGGTGGTTTCCCTGGGGGTTGGGGTGGGGGGGCTCCATAGCTCATTCCTACCTGCTGGTTGTCTTAGGGGCTTTTCTTATTTTTCACATGGTCAGGGAAATCTTAGTTCTCCGACAGTGGTCTTAAACCTGAGCAGACAGTTTTGTAAAGTTAGCGTTAGTAACCTTGTTTGGCAAGCATGGGAAGGATTTTCAAAGGAGCCATTTTCACCTCTGCCCCCCAGCCCCGCGCAGGGAGAAGAACCTTTAGGGGAGGTGAGTACTCTTCCGTCTGCATGTCCTGTCATCCCTGCCCGCAGACCCTTGGCATACACACGGCAGAGTAGACAGTTCTGGTCCTCCACGCGCACTCTGCCAGCCAGAGGGAGGGCATGGCAGAGGCTTACTGAGAGCTGACAACCCAACCGTCATTCTCTGGGCATTTGGAGGCACTAAAAAAGGCCCGGAAGAGCCTGGGGGTAGGGGCGGGGTGGGGGTGGGGGCTCTGGAGGCGCCTTCCAGGGGCCCAAGTGAGGGGGATGTTGTGGGGCGGGGGGAGCAGGGACATCAGCAGCGAGGAAGGATAGGCACGGAGAGCAAAGACCAGAAATCTGACTGGGAAGATGAGGGCCAGGCAATTTGATTTCCTTCCTCAGCTGTCTCCAGATGAGCCACTAAGACTGCGTCCCTTCGGCAGACGACTGTCACGAGTCCTCTCCGGAGCCTGGCCTGGGGAGTGTGCGGGAGTTGACGCCCGTCAGCCCGCCTTTGCTGGCCAACCTGAGGATGGAGGTGGAGCAGGGGCTCACAGCACCGACTTTTCTCCTCCTTCCTTCTGCTTTCCCAGAAGCTTGTAGTGAACGGAGGTGGGGGGGGGGGGGGAGTGTGTCTAGGTTCATTAATGGAGTCTCTTTTTTTTCTGAGTACCGTTGACACACGATGCTACATGAGTTTCAGCTGTACAACAGAGCGAATCCGCAAGTCTACACCTTATGCTGGGTGCCCACACCAGGGCAGCTGCCGTCTAGCTCCCATGAGCGCTGCCACGGTCACGGATTCTTAAAGCACTCTGTGCCTTCTGTCCTCTCACTGGGGTGCCCACCACACCCTCCACAGCTTGGTAACCCCATCCTCCTTGGAGTGTATATGATGGTCCCCCACCATGATAACCCCTGTGACCTCAGGAGGCAGAGGACCATTTGAAAGATGAGAGGTGGGGGTTCAGGGAAGTTGAGGGGCTTGCCTGAGGTGGCGCGACTGTAAATGGCAGATCCGAGGTTTAAGGATGGGGTCTCTGCCCCATCCCCTTCCCCCAGATGGTCTCTCTATCAGGAGGGGGCTTCCAGCTCCCGATCCACACCGTCTTCCCTGAGGGCCGTAGCACTCAGCTTGCGGTATTGGCGGGGGCATGCGGTGTCCTCTGTACCCCAGCAGGGCAGGAGCTACTTCCGTGTCCTTCCTGCACCACCATCTCCACCTCCTGCCCCCACTAGGATGCTCAGGCCAGGGCCCTGGGGTAGGCTCAGTCACTGCCCCCGCCTGGCTCCTTCCAAGCCTTCAGGAGGGACAGACCCAGCCATGAGTGAAGAATGTGAATGTGAGTGTGCCCCAGAAGCTTTCTGGTTACAGGCATAATTCTCTGTTTCGCTATGTTACCATAGTTTACCTGCTTGTCTCTTGTGGCATTTTGAGTGGGGACGTGAAGCTCTGCTCAGCTTAGCACTGCATCCTTGATTTAGTTGGTTAGGTTTCCAGCCTCCAAGTGTTGCGTCCAGGCTGAGGAATGGGGACAGGCCCGGCTGCTAGGCCAGCCTAGGATCCCTGGATCCTTGAGCATGAATGTGCCCACAGGCACCGGCAGAGGCCAAGATGGCTTCCCAGGCGCTGGCCTCAGGCCCTAGGCTGGGTGCCGCCCCAGTATCTTTACCCAGGATCTCAGGGACCTTTGTGAGGTGGTGTACCAAAGAAGCAGACTCCACACTCCCCAGAGTCCTGCAAAACCAGGAATTCTGGCCAGAGGCATTTGTCCAGGTCAGGGGCGAGCCAGCCAGCTATGTGTAAACTCTCTAGTGCACTCCAGCCTGCGGCAAAATGTGGGGTGCCATGTGGTTTCTAAGCTGCCTGGGAAGCCAGACAGCTTGCACCCTGGGCCACCAGGCTGGGGACCCTCGGACCCTAATTCCGGAAGGGACCTTAGAGGTCATGGGGTCTAGCTGCATCCAAAGCAGAAATCAGAGGGCTGGTCTCTGCTGAGTTCTGTGTTGGCGTCTCCCTTAGTATCCTTTGCCACCTCCCTGTGCCCAGACCCCTCCCCCCTCAGGGTCTTTTTACACCATGGGTGCCACACATATGAAGAATAGTGCTCTGGAGTGACCATTTTTATCAGCCTGTCTCTAGCAGGTCCCACTGGCACAAAACAAGGTTCCCGGGCAGTGGTGCTAATGACTGGTGAGGGAAGGTCAAGCTGACCTCGGGGAAGTAATTTCCTCTAAATACTGCCCACTCGGATTCTGCTATTACTGATTACTTTAGGCTTCCACAGACATAGGCAAGAGTCTGGATGGCTATCTGCATGGGGTCGCTGGGCTGCAGCCTTGTGAGGTGACAGGAAGAAGCAGTGCACCCGTGCCCCACCCATACAGCCTTCGTGGTGCCCAGTCCGGGTGGGGGCCTTCTTCTTCTCTGCCACGGGCCTCTGTGGGGCTTTAGGCCTCACTGTGGAAGTGCCTTATCACCACCAGGCACTGGGGTCCCTGGAAAAGTCAGAGGAGCGGGACTGTGGCTTCATAAAAGGATTCTAGAACCTCCTGTCCTACATTCTGCAGTCACAGGCTGCGAGATGAAGGAACCCCAGAATGCCTTGTGGACTCCGCCTCTTGTTACCTGTAATCGTGAAAATTGGAAACAAGCTGAGTGTCCCTCTGCACACCATGGGCTACCGTGCAGTCATAGAAATGTCGCTGACTTGCAACCTGAAAAGGTGTTTACATCATTGAGAAAAGCATGTTATGGCATAGGATCTAGGAGGCCTTTTTTGAAATCTAGATGCACCTACCATGCACATGCATATTAGTAAGTTGGGAAGGCCATATACCAACACATTACCAGTGATTGGTTCTAGATGGTGGGACATAGGTGATTATGGTTTTGCTCATCAGTGTTTTCTCATTTTCTGAATTGGATGACTGGTGCTAATGGGCCTGCGACCTATCACACACCCTTGCTTCACAGATGCCTGGTCCTGACTGGCAGGTGTGCACAGAGTGGGTCAGGCCAGGGGAAGGGCCCCTGCTCTTGAATGTGCTATGGTCAGAGCCACTTAAGCAAGTGGTGGTGATGGCGGAGCCCAGCGTGGTCCCAAGCCTGAAGGAGCTTATGATCCAGTTTAGGAGGCAAAACATCCATTCATCCATTAATTCATTCATTCATCCAACATAGTCATTGAGCACCCAGTGGGAACTGTGCTAGGCATTGCATTTACAGGGTGAGCAAGCACATTCCCTGATCACAGAACACAATGCACAATGCGTGTCTGGTAGACAGTGTTATGGGAGTTGGTTGGGGACCACAGGGAACGACAGAAGAGGTGGCCTTGGGGCTAGAATATGAAGGTGAGAGGGAGAACTGAGGCCCTCTTCCTCTCCAGGTGTGCCAAAGTCCCAAGACTGGCTTCTGTTACCTCCATGATGCCAGTGCGTCTTGTGGCCTTGGGAAGCTTACTTAACCTCTCCAGCCTCAGTTTCCCCGTCCACAAGATGCAGATCATTTCATATCCTCCTCCACCCTCCCGCCATCTCTCTCTCTCTCTCTCTCTCTCTCTCTCTCTCGTCAGGATGCTATGAATATAAATTTTCTTCTTTAAGCCTTATCCAGAAACTTCTAGTTGGCCTCTTGGCTTGCTAGCTTGGCTGCTCCACTTGGTTGATTCTGCCGGCTTTGACAGTCTGGTGGCCCCCTTGCTCTGTCCTCGGAGCTACTTCCACGACTTGAGCAGTTACGTATGTCAGGGCCCGGAGCTCCACCTGCTCCCGGCTCTGCGCCCGCCCCTGTCTGTGACAGAATGGTTCCAAGAGCTCTGCGACCCTGGAAAGGCCGGCCTGGTGGTGGATTTGGAAACGACAGCTGGGAACTCTCTAGGCCTGGAGTCGTGGGGACTTGCTCCAAGGCGGGGCCACACCTGGTCTTCATGTCACATCCAGCAGACCGAGGGCAGGGGCGTCACAGGAAGACCCCCCTCCCTGTCTCATAAGCCCCAGCCACTCTGTAGGCCACTGGCCCCCTCCCTGGCTCAGGGATGCGGGGCAGTCAGGAGTCCAGAGAGAGAAACGTCCTAGTCCGACCCCCTCTGGAGAAACTGAGGCAGGACCAATGGTCCCCAGTGGCAGGTGAGGAGATGGGGTGACTTAGCAGCTTCAAACCTCAACCCCCACCCTGAATTGAAGCCGTATTGACAGTTGAGGTTATGTCACCCTCAGCCCGGGGTCCAGCCCTTAGTGAGTTGCTCCGTGAAACCTGCCATTGGTGATTTCCTTCCAGCGGCTGAGAGACAGGTGGATGGAGACCAGCTCTGGCCTTGGCCTTGCCCCTCAGTGTTGTGGGACAAAGCGCTGGGTGGGTAGGGACTGGGGTCGTTCATCTTGCTTTTACTCCCCTCTCAGGAGTAAGTCTGCTCCAAACCCCACGTTCTGGTAAAGTCTTGTCTTTGCTTCCTTCTTTACCTGAGCCTCCAGGTCCGCCTTGGACTCTGGGTCCCTCCCAGTGCCTCCTTCACACGTAGGCGCCTGCCTCCGGACAGATAAAGACCAGCCACACCCTCCGCGCCCTGGGGATTCAAGCCAAAGAATAGCCCCTGCCTTCAGGAGCTCCTGAGTTTCCTGTGCCACAGGAGAGGGGGAATGCGGGGCGGGGGGAGGGTACGTGCTAACAAAGAGAGCTGGGCGCTCAGGGAGCTCTGAGCCTGGTCCCCCAAAGTGCTAAGGGAGGGCAAGTTCCTGGGAGCGTATTTGGCCTCCTGCTCCAGCCCTGGGACTCCTGCGCGTGCCTTCTCTATGTTCTCAGCAGGCCTCCGTGTCAGCCTCAGCTTGGCCACCCAGGGGCTGGCAATCTGGGGAAAAGTTGCTTCCTCCCACTGTGCCTCAGTTTCCAACTTCCTCCCAGCTCTCATGGTCCCTCTGCCGTCATCTGTATAGCCCCTGGCCAGCAACCCACGTTCAGGTTGGTCCTCTCAGCGGAGGCCATATCCAGGGCTCCTGACCTTTTCGGAGTGGTGGTGAGTGATGCTGTTTTGGAATGTTGGTGAGATTGGGGAGGTCCAGAGCCAACCACCAGGGAAGAATTCTTGAGATGTCTTCAGTGCAAAAAAGGTGGTTTTATTAAAGCCCAGTGACATGACCCATGGGAAGATGAGTGAGGAGCGAGCGACTGATGATATACTTTGGAGTGTGGTTGGGGGGAGTAAAGATAAGGGAGTTTCAGAAGGCTTTTCATATGCTAAAGAAGGCTCGGCGGGGGGGGGGGGGGGGGGGGGGGGGACCTGAGGCCTTGCTTTTGTCAAACCAAGGTGGTTTATCCCTCTAGCAAGGCTTTAACATTAAGACAGTGGGAGCTTCCTGGAGGATCTTCATACTCTGCCCTCCTCAAGTATTTGTCCATGGGCTGCAGCTTATATGGACCTTTAATTTTATGTACATTCCCTTCTGCCTTTGTTCTCCACATCAGTAGGGGGCTTGGGGAGCTGTGGCCCTCGCAGGGGCAGTCTGGGGCTCCGCATCTCTGCCCTGCACAGGATCTTCCATCCAGGTCATCTCCTGGGGACGACCTACTGCTGGCCCAGCTGGCCAAGCTCCGGGACTGAGGCCAGCGTGCTCCATAGCCGTGGTGCTTGTGCTTGTCCTCGGGGATGGGGGTGGTGCTCGGCTGCGGTGCTTAGTGCAGGTTCCAGCCCCGTGAGAGGAAGCCAGGGGCCCGAGCACGACGTGAGGTCATCCCCTGGCTTTCACCGTCTCCCTGCATTTCCCAGGTGAGAAAGCTGAGATTCAGAGATCCTGCCTGGGGCAATGGTCAGGCACTGGAAAAGCTAGTCTTATCTTTCTGATTCCAAAGCTCTGTCCAGCATCCTCACCACCACCTACCCACACCCTCCAACATATCGCAGAAAGTAAAGGATCTGGGAGGGGGGCGTTCACCCAAAGAACGTTTTGGACTACAAGTTTCAGAAATTTTATCATGGAAGAAGGGACAGGTTTATTCTGTATTGTGATGCAGAGCAGAACAAGGAGGCGTGGAAGATTCTAGAATGCATCGGAGAAATCTCCAGGAAACCCCTTCTCTCAGGGCAGGTCAGCAAATGTGCCTCGCCTGCCCTGCCGAGGGGGCTTTAGAGAGCTCTGAGTTTCTGTGCCCCCCCCCCCCCCCCCCCCCCCCCCCCCCCCCCCCCCCCCCCCCCGGCTTCCCCTTGGAGGGGAAGTCCCTGGACTTTGGGAGGGAGCTGGGTGGTCCAGAGACCTGTGAGCGCCTGGGTCAGAAAGCCACAACTCCTGCTGGGTCCCAGGAAGCCCTGCAGGAAGACTGTTTTCGGTCTCCTGTTAAACTACTGGAACCTGTGGAGGGTTTTCCTAGCTGGTGGGGGGTGGGGGGAAATGGGAGGCCAGGCTGGAGGGCCCAGTGGGAGGTGGCATGAAGAGCCCAGACTCAAGCCAGCAGGCCCGGCTTCATATCCTGGCTCCAGCACTTTCCACCTGTGTGACCGCAGCCAAGTTACCTAATCTCTCCACAATTTTTCTCATCTGTAAAATGGGGACAAGATGGTACTCTGCGAAAGAGCTGTTGTAAGGATCGAGAAACTTAACCTAAAGAGCTGAAGTCACCAAGCACTCAACACTCATGAGTTAAACAAAAACAACCACCGGCAGAGATCCCGAATGGCTACAAACTCCCACTTTGCTGGGAGCATCTTGGGCTTGACGGCCTGGGGGAGGAAGAGGCCTCCACGGGTACTGAGTCGCCTGTTGATGTAAGTGTAAGTCCTTTGGGTTGCTTTCTCCCTTCCCATGGCCACCAAGGCCGGACTTGGACTCTGGGGGGCACTGTGAATGAGCAGGCAGCCCCTGACCATCAGTGTCCTCATCTGTAAAGTGGGTTGAGGAGCAGCTGTGGTGCTCTACCCCATGGCTCTGGGAAGGATCAAATATGGAAGCGCTTTATACACTTGAGGGACAGGCACCTGTGAGGAACTTTCCTGAGCCTGTGGCCTCCCCTTCCCTCCTCCTGTTAGAGCTAGGGAGTAGCTGTGTCCCAGTTACCAAGTCCAGAAGGGAGGAGAATAGATGTCTTCAGAGGATTCCATTGTGGGGCACTTTCCGAAGGGTGGACAGCAGAGCCCAGGGTGGGCCCCGCTCACCCTCTTCCTGGACCATGGAGCCCCAGGTGCTGCCCACCCCTCACTGCAGCTCCAGGGGAGGGGAAGGGAAGAACACACAGAACCTCGCTGGAGGTCAAGGGTCCCTCAGCCTGGAGGTTGGGGCCGGCAGGCCCTGGCAGCCCCATTTGAAAGCCTTAGGATGGCAGGGTGGCTAGAGCCCCTTGGAGACTCAGCACGGTTTCTGGAGAGCGATGAGATGAAGAATACACACCTACCCTTTGACAGAGCAATCAGTCCTGCTGCCAGGCATCCATCCAAAGACGTTATCCCACCGACCCTGAAGGACAGAGGCCACCTGGCTGGCCATCACTGGCAGAGAGGAGAGCTAGAGGGTGGTAAGGACTCAGGATGGTGTTCCAGGCAGCTGTCCAAAGCAGATGTGCGCAGCGCCTCGTGGGTGGCTTGTAAAACATGGTTTGGTCACCAGCACCATGAGTATTGGGCACAAGGTGCCCTTCCCACTCAGAGGAAGAGGACTTCCTGATGGCTGATGCCAGGGCTGGGGCAGGAAAGCCTCGAGATGAGCCTTACTGCAAACTTAGGAACTGCATCTAGATGCCACCAATAGAACCTTCCAGTCCCCCCGCTGCCCCCAGCTCTGTCTGGCATCCTAGCCCCACTCTTTTGCCCCTACTTCCCTCCAGCCATAAATTCCCCTTCCTGTCATTGAAATCCTGTCTACCCTTCAAAAGTCCTGGTCACAGGACTCTGGAGCCAGATCAGAGGGCCTCCCACTGGCCAAATCTGGGGCAGTTTGGGCACCAAAATGATGAAATTCAGCAAGGAACTGTAAACCGCTAGAAATATAGGAGTCCACACTGATGATAAATAGATCCATGGGAGAGAAGGTAAGGCTCTTGCCTACAGCAAAATGCCGAGGGGCTGCTGGAGTTGGAAAGTCAGTTTGCAGCCTTCGTAAAGATCAGATCAGGCAAGAATCAGCAGGTGTTACGTCTAGGGGTGATGGATTAATTTTGACGAGGAGCAGGATATTTGCACGCTCTTAAAGTGTGTCGCTGCAGACTTATAAGTTGCAAGGGAGGAAAAAAAACAAAACAGTAATTACACGGTGGAGAAATCAAGTAACGCCCAGCCTGGGTGATGACAGTTAACATCACGTATGAGGGACAGATGGACAGATACAGTGTGCCTCCTGTGTGATAGCCCAGGACCCTACCACCTCTTTCAGCTGAGGACCCATAATCCCAGTCTCACCATGAGGAAGCACCAGACAACCACAAATCATGGGATTCTTTTTCTTTTTTTCCGATTTTTTTTTTTTTTTTAAGTAGGCTCCAACACCTAGCTTGGGGCTTAAACTCACAACCCTGAGATCATGGGTCACCTGCTGTACCAATTGAGCCAGCCACGTGCCCCAAAACATAGGACTCTTTATTAAAAAGACAGAGATGATGGTCCTGATATTCTTCCAAAATGTCAATATCACAAAAGACACATGAAAGGAATGCAAAGAGACAGGCAACACCTGCCCCTACACTGGATCCTGTACTGGAGGGGGCGGGGGATGATCTAAGGGACGTGATTAGGTCACCTGAGAAAACTGAAATATGGGCCATATGTTAGGGAAGGGTTCTATCAACGTAAACTTAGCAAATCAATAGCCGTGGTTATGGCAGAAAAGGTCTTTTACTTTTTTAAACAAGATTTTATTTGAGAGAGAAAGAACATGAGCAGGGGGAAGGGGCAGGAAGGAGAGGGAGAAGCAGGCTCCCCACTGAGCAGGGATCCCCAATACAGGGCTCCATCCCAGGACCCTGGGATCATGACCTGAGCCGAAGACAGACATTTAGCTGACTGAGACACCCAGGCGTCCCAGAGGATGTCTTTATTCGTAGGAAATACACAATGAAGTAGGGATGAAGGGCCATGGTATGTGTATATTACCCTCAGATAATTCAGAAAAAAAATTGTGTTTGTGCGTGTGCACGCAGAGAAGGCCCAGGCACAAATGATAAAGCAAACAGGGCAAAAGGTTAACAACCAGTTAATCTTGGTGAAAGGTTATGTGGTGTTTTCTGTACTGTTTCTACCTTTGCAACTTTTTATAAGCAATTATTTCCAAAAGTAAAAAAGTAAAAAGTAACTTGAGAAAATCATATTTAAAATGTCCCCCAAGTAAAAAATTGTTACGCTGGAGGTCTAAAGAGAGACATACTAGTAGATTCCACTTGGATTAAGTTCAGGATCCCGTAAGTGAATCAGTGGTGAGAAAAACCAGGGGGTGATAAACTGGGAAGAGGCACAAGACAGCCCTATGGGGATGCTTGAAATGCGCTCTGGCTTCATCTGGATGGAGAGTTTACCTATGTGTTCATCTACCTGCACTTGAGGCATTTTGCTGTATGTCTTAAAAAAAAATTGGTTCTTAATTAAAAAAAAAACACGGAAACAGAAAGAGATCTGTAACACAGTACCATTTACTTATGTTAAGAATATGCGTATAATATGCCAGAGTGGTCTAAAATGAAAAACCAAACAACCACAAAAAACAGAAAACCCTTCATCTGCCCAATGCAAGGCGCCCAAAAGAGGTAGGAGTTGGTTCTTACCATTACTGATGGCCTGAGGTTGTGCAGGACTCAGGGGTAAGGCCCTGGCCCTGTCCTGGGCTGGGGTGGGAGGTCCCACGGTGTGTGGGCTGCTCGCAGAGTTGGAGCAAGGTGGAGGGGATGTTTGCATCCAGGACAGCTCAGCCCTGGGCCTGTGTGTTGGGGCCTTGGCTCCTGATTGTTGGCTGCGTGCTCTGTGTCCAGCCCCTGTTCTGAGTGCCTTGTGTTAACTCTCTAAGCCTTTCAACAGCCCTGTTGGACAGGTGGTGGTATTTCCCTCTGTTCCTTCTGATAGTCGTATCTGATGTTCCCTGAGTACTGTGCAGAGTGCATGCACTCCCCCGTTCATCCTCAAGCGGTCCTGTGAGGTGTATCCTGTAATATGGTGGTTAGTGATTTGTTTTAGGCTCACAGCTGTTAACGGGGCCTCCAGGGACTTGACCCGAAGCCTGAGTGATCTTAAAGGTTAGGTGTGAGGCGCTGTGGAGGGTTAGCAAGAGTTAATATAGCGGCTGCCTTGTTCTGCTCCTTTTTTTTTTCTTAATTGAGGTAAAACTCATATGACATAAAATTAACCATTTTAAAGTGTACAGTTCAATGGTATTTAGTACATCCACCATGTTCTGCAACCATCACTTTACCTAGTTGCAAAGTGCTTTCCTTACCCCAGAGGAGACCCCACACCCGTCCCCCAGCCCCTGGCAACCGCTCATCTACTGTCTGTCTCCGTGGGGGTGCACGTTCTGGACCTTTCCTATAAATGGAATTGTACGCTGTGTTAACTTTGGTGTCTGGCTTCTTTCATTCAGCATCACGTTTTTGAGATTCAGGGCACGTAGCAATGCTTTTCCTGGCTGAATACTGTGTTGCGGTTTGGATATAACCACGTTGCGTTTGTCTGCTTACCTGTGGTGGGACACTCGGCGGATCAGGGCCCGCCTGTGGGGACATCTGTGCCCAAGTCCTTGTTTGAGCACCTGTTTTCCCTTGTTCCAGTTCTACCCAGGAGTGGCCTTGCTGGGATACATGGCAGTGCTAACGTTTCACTGTATTTGGGGGGGATGCTTCCCTGAATGTGGTTGTAATGGTGCAGTGGGCTCCGAGGGCCCCCCCCCCCAACCCGGGGCTGGGCGCCAGCCGCTAAACCCCACACGCAGTGGGTGATGGCGTCTTCCTGTCCCCTGTCCCTCTCTTCCTGCTTACCCCCGGCCCCCAACCTGTCTTCTCTCCTCAACAGATGTACCTGTGGAGAAGCTGGCTGCCATGCCTGCCTTGCGCAGCATCAACCTCCGCTGCAACCCCCTGAGTGCTGAGGTGCGCGTCATTGCTCCGCCACTCATCAAGTTTGACATGCTCATGTCTCCTGAGGGCGCCCGGGCCCCCCCGCCTTAGGCCTCGCTCCTCACGCCCACCAGCAGGGGGACAGAGGCCACCTGGGCTGGCACCCTGAGGGGAGGGAGTCCCACAGGCCCCTGGGAGGCCAAGCCTGGGGGGCTGGGGGGTGGGTGGGCCAAAGAGTATGCGGTGGGAGGGGGCGCAGCTGGTCCAGGATAGATAGCTTAGAGCAGTAGTGGGCCCTGGAAGGCCCAGGAGGCGGAGGTGAGGTGGGGCTGGGGCCTGGATGCTGGGCACTCACAGCTTCTGTGCACATTGGGGCGCATCCCCACCCTCTCCGAGCCTTGTTATTTGGGAAGGGGGACGTCTGCCTCCTCTGAGCTCCTTGGAGGCTCTTTGGGCAACACATGCCTTCAAGTTACCCTCACATCATCAGGCACCTTCCGAGCCCACAGATGGCCATCACCGAGCGCTTTCTGGGCCACTGTGGGTTTGAGGCCTTGGGTCTGGTGTTACGAGCCAGCCGCTTCCCTGAGAGGAATAGGAGACAGCCTCCAGCTGTTTATTGCTTCTTGAGGGCTGACCTGCATGAGGCCCTCTAAGCGGCCCCATCCTCAGCCCTGTGGGTCTCTGGATTGGCGGGAGCCTGAACCAGGAGTCATGGGAAAGCTGTGGAGAGAGTATGGCCCTGTGCTCTAGCCAGGGCTGAGAACGTTTATTAGGAGCCCAAGGCCCATCAGGCCAGGAAACCAGAGGAGCAAATCAGGTCGGCTCAGTCTTTCCTCATGATGAAGACATCAGCGGGGTAGGAAGTGCCCAGTGCGCCTCGGGACAGACCAGGTGTGCCTGGAGTGTGGTGAAGGAGCCGGAAGCACGAAGGAGAGGTGTGTCTGGCATCAGCCCTTGCACCGCAGGAGAGGTGGCCCAAGAGAAGCAAAGCCAGCTGCGTCCGTGGCTCTGGTACAAGGTAATTGCCTACCTCCACAGTCTGTGGCTGCCTCGTCACTGGTCCACCTGGGGGCAGAAGGCACTTTGGACCATTGGATTTGTGGCTGCCCAGCTCCCACGCCTCCACCCAAAAGCCCTGATGGCCTAGTCATTTCTGGGCCCTCCACCTGGAGTCTAGGATGTGGCCAAGCCATAGGGCTGGGGCTGAGGGCTTGCCCGGGACATGGGACTGCAGTGCTCTCACTGGGACAGTACCTGGCAAACAGGGACAACTGGTTTCCTACCAGGAAAGGGCCTGGGGCTCTTGCTTTCTGATGGTATCTGTGGTGCGGAGAACTCCTGACTCCTGACCTCCTGACGCCCTAGGTACCCACCTCCCACCTTCTCATCTGTGGAGCAAGCCGACTCAGAGCCCAGAGCGCACCTGGCCTGGCCCTTTGTCTTGGCCTGTGGACGATACCTGAGACCCCAGGACGTGGGGCAGGCCAGGCCAGGCCATCCAATCCTACACCCACGCACCGGTAGCCTCTCTTCCACTCCCAGGGCTAAGCTTCTCTCAGCCCAGACCCTCATTCTCAGAATGCTGTGTTCCTTCTCCCCTCCCCAGCCCTGGGGCCTGCTCCTGCCCAGGCCCCCTATCTCCTGGCAAGGACTGACGGGTGGGACCATTGTTGACCCATCACTGAGTGCTCAGTGTCTCAAGAGATGCTGTGTTTAGTCGCTCATGTCATAAGGCCTGGTTCAAGCTCTGGGAAAGGGGTTTGCAGGGCAAGGAGGTCCAGGTGGATCTTCAGGGCGGCAGGGCTCAGCTGTGGACAAGTGGGAACTGTGGCCCGGTCCAGGCTGGCCTGGCCCTACCCACTCTGTGTCCCAGAGTCAAAGAAGAAGTGTACTTTTCTGATAGGCACAAAGGCACTGTGTGGCCAAAGCCTTGCAATTCAGAGTGTGGTCTGTGGACCAGCAGCACTGGCATCCCTGGGAACTTATTAGAAATGCAGAATCCCAGGCCCCACCCGAGGCCTCCAGAATCAGAACCCGCATTTCAACAAGATACCTAGGCGATTCCTATAAGCACTTTACCGTTTGAGAAGCCAGGGTCTAGTGGTGACCCTAGGGTTGTCCTTGGAGTGGCGGGTGGAGGTTCTCAGCCCTCCTCCTGCTTCTCCAGGTTTCTGAGCCTGTGCTCACCCCCCTCCCTAAGCCAGCCCTGGGACACCCCGGGGCTCTTAGATCTTTTCAGAGTCTGCGTGACTCTTGCAGCGAAGGGAATGACCTGAAGTCACCAGATGAGAGTTTGCCTGGCCCTCTGGATACTGCCTTTCTGGTTACCCTCTGCATACCCCTCTGCACACCCAGCTCCTGCTCCCCCACGTCCTCACGTCAGGCCCTTTGAAGGGGTTGTTGCTTCTGGAAGTTGTTTTCTCCTCTGCTCGGAGAGTTTGCCTTTGCCTGTGTGGGAAAGCCTGAGCTGTGAGAGAAGCCCCCACATCCAAGCCCACAGTGTAAATGAGCCCTTAGCTTCAGTCTGCAATAAAGAATGCATTGGTTTCATCCGCCTGCTTGGTGCTGGGTTCATTGTTTCCACACAGACCTCCCGTAGCCTGGGTGTCAAACCTGAGGGGCTGCCCCTCTTGTTGAAAGCTTGAGGTTCAAAAGGCACCACCCTGGGATGATACTCAGAATGTTGACAGGTGGGTGCCGAGGCAGCCAGGCAGAGGTGATGCATGGCCTAGAATTGTGCACGCAGGGCAGCCAGACCACAGCCGGGCGATGGCGGGGCAGGGGGTGGACCACAGACCTGGGAAAGGATGGAGGCACCTACCGTCCCCCAGTTTCTCCCTTACCGATGCAAGAAATTACACCCTTAGCAATTCATTCGTCAGGTTCTGTGGTTCTCAGAGAGAGGTCTCTGGACCAGCACACCTAGGGAGCTTGTTAGACATGCAAATTCTTGGCCCCAGCCCAGATCTCCAGAATCAGACACGGGGTGGGGCCGGCACTCTGTTCCAGCAAGCCTTCCGGGGGTTCCGCTGCCAGCTCAAGTTAGAGTTCAGAGTTCAAGTCGGGTTTTGTTTTCTAAATCTGAAAGACCAGCTGAGTTTGTCTTGAGTTGGGCCAGGCAGTGTCTAAGCATGTGGCAGATCTTAACTCATTTAATCCTGTAACAACCCTAGCCGGTGCTCAGTTGGACAGATCCCGTTCCCTCTCCGGGCTGTTTCCTGTTGATAAGGGGGCTGCACCAGAACATCCCCGAAGGCCTCTCTGGAACACTTGATCCCTATTTCTCGATTCTGGGGCCCTGCTGTGTCTGTCCCTTGTGGATGAGCCTGGACACAGGCTGCCCACCCTCACCTCAAAGCTCAGACAGAGGACTCCATTTCTTCTGGTCAAACCCTGGCTCGCCGAAAATAGCACTGGATTGGCCCCTGGATCAGACAAAGCTCCAGATTCCTCATGGCAAAGAAAGCTGTGCCTTGAGAGAGTCCGACTAGTGTGTCCCCAGGAGAAGACAGAAGTCACAGTAGTTAGATTTCGGAGTGTGGTTTCAGGTGGGCTTTCAGTGCAGTGGGGGATGGACACCTTAACTAAGGCTGGGTGAGGATTATGGTCTGGTTTAGGATAGCAGACACAGCAAGGGGCATTTTGAGGCAAGGAAATCACAGAGTCTTAAGATGTAAACTCTGTTTTGATGCTATTTACTAGACAGGCAGTTTGTTCCTTTAAATGATTCAGGAAGCCCCCGGACTGAACAATAAAGTTATTTACAACTTCCCCTTCTTGGGCAGGAGTTTCCTGGAACAATACCATTATGTTGAAGAAGGGCGGGGTATAACCAAGTCTTATGAATGTAGACAGTAAGCTGTGTGGGACTCGAGGGGTTTTTTAAGTAGTATTGAGATATAATTGACGTATGACATTATATTAGCTTCAAGTCTTCAAGTGCACAAGGTACTGATTCAACGTATGTAGACGTTGTGAAAAGAGCACCACCAGAAGTCTGGTAACATCCGTCACCACGCATAGAGGGTACTGATTCTCAGTCTCTCCAAAATACCACGGGGGACCCTAGAGCCCTGCTTTGGAGCTGCCCTTTTACATGAAACATGCCTGTTGCTTCTCAGAAAGCCCACCCTGGCGTGGAGAGCGGTTCCTGGAAGGCTCTGCCCCAGAATGCCTGAGCGTAGCCCCGGGAGAGATGCCAAGGCCAGGACGGGCAGGGCCCGGGAGCAGCCAGACCACGCTAGGGACCTGGGTCTCAGGGCCAGTGGGCCCGACCCCTCCCTCAGAAAAGGGCCACAAGCCCAGCTGCTTTAGGTCTGGACAAGAGCATTCATTGAGCTCCTGCTGTGTATGAGCACTGGGCAGGCAAGCGGATGTTTCTCATTCACGTTTAGGAGTCCCCCTCTTGGTGCTCGCTGTGCCGATGAGGAAACAGGCTTAGTTAGGGGGTTAGCATGGGCCTGGGAAGGAGCGGAGCTGGGGTTTGAACTGGGAGGCCAGCTCGGACAGGAGAAACAATGGCTTTCTCCAGCTCACACGCTTCTTCTCCCATTACGGTCCTGTGAAGAGGCCTCTGCGCCTTAATTCTGTTCATCTGTGAAATGGGTGCTACCCCTGCCTGGCTTCCTTAATGTCAGAGGGGTTCACAACAGACGGTGAGGGTAAGTAGCCCTCGGGGGACAGCGTCACATCCATCTCGCACACCCGGGACCTTCCTCTCCCATCCGAGCCCAGCTGCCTCGTGTGAGCCCAGCCCTCACTGCCGAGAACTTCTAGTGGGTCGGAGCAGGGCCGCGCTGCATGTCACACAGCCCCCCGGGGCACATCTGGGCGCTGGTGGGAGACCGACTCCCACAGGGCATGAGAAGACCGACAGACCCCCCACTCACCCCGCCTTCACAGTTGGGGGATCTCGGAAGCTCTGGTGCAGGCCTTGGCTCAGGGCCAGCCGGGGCTCGTGATGTGCTATGTGTGTACATCCGAATTCTTACAGCCTAGGGGCCGGGGCACCCTCTCTCCTGTAGACTGGACGTGCTTCAAGTAGGGTGTCTTCAAGGGTGGATGTGGCAGGGCTGACCCAGGGCTGCCCTGCGGATGTCGCCCGCCACAGGCACCTAGAGAACAATGTGAAGGGGCCCCTGGAGTTGTGCAAGGCCTGGTGCTGGGTCTCGACCACAGAGAGAATGGAGGTTCCCAGGCCCACCTTGAGCCCTGGTACGCCAGCCTTGAAGCAGGACCCACACCTCTCCTGTACTGCACCCAGGGGGGCCTTTTATTTTTTTTTAATTTTAATTTTTTATTTAATTTTATTTTTTTAAAGATTTATGTATTTATCTTAGAGCATGAGCGGGAGGGGCAGAAGGAAAGGCAGAGAGAATCTCAAGTAGACTCTGCGCTGAGCACGGAGCCCCACGTGGGGCTCCATCTCACGGCCCTGAGATCACAACCTGGACGGAAACCAAGAGTCAGATGCTTAACCGACAGTGCCACCCAGGCGCCCCCAGAAGGTCCTTTCAAATCCTGAGTCACTCATCTGCCCAAGTTCTTCAGGGATTCTCCATGGCACTTCAACATAACAGCCAAGTCCTTATAACGGTTTCGAGCCTGGTGTGTTCTTCCCTCCATCATTGCTCGTTTCATGCTTCCGGCTCCCTCACCACACTCCAGGCACACTGGCTTCTGCGGTTCCTCTAATACTCCAGGTCATACGTGCCTCAGGGCCTTTGCATCTCACCAAGGAAGTCTGCTTCCCAAGGACTGACAAGCAGTAGGACACCCATCCCTCACAAGTCATGGTACCGTGGCTGGGGCTTTTCCTAAGTGGAGTGGCCGGTAGCTAGTAGGCACAAGCTGAGAGAGCAGGGGCAGTCTCCCGGTACCCCCACAAGCCTGCCACTATGCCCGAGGTCCCACCAGCATGAGACCACTGCTCTTGGTTAGGCTCTCCCTGTGATCTTATGCCAACCCCTCTCAGGATGGTGAAGTGGGTTCCCTCGAGACAAAGCTGAGAGCTTGCTCGGGCCCTTGCCACTCCAAGCGTGGTCCTCGGGCAGGCAGCATCAACAGCACCTGGGGATGTGTTGGAACTGCAGAGGCTCGGTCCCACCCCAGAACTTCTTCTTTTTTTTTAAGATTTTATGTATTTATTTGACAGAGAGAGAGACAGCAAGAGAGGGAACACATGCAGGGGGAGTGGGAGAGGGAGAAGCAGGCTTCCCGCTGAGCAGGGAGCCCAACGTGGGGCTCGATCCCAGGATCCTGGGATCATGACCCGAGCCGAAGGCAGATGCCCAACGACTGAGCCACCCAGACGCCCCTTGCCCCAGAACTTCTGAGTCAGAATCGCGTTTTAACAAGACCCTCGCGTGATCTGTGGACACGATGAAGTTTGAGAGCCGAGCTCTCGACGACTGAGACCCCATCTCACCTTCTCCAAGTCCCGGTGGTCGGTGGTGCCAAGGTGTAATTTTCAGAAGCTAAAAACACGTGTCTTGGGGCGCCTGGGTTGTGCTCCCTCTGCTCCCCCTGCTTGTGCTCCCTCTCTCGCTGTCTCTCTCTCTCTCTCTCATCAAAAAATAAATAAAACCTTAAAAAAAATAAAATACATTTAAAAAGACCACTGGAGTCAGTTTGCTGCTACATACGACACGGGTCAGCGTCCCCCAGTGCAATAAATAGTCACATTGGGGCTGACGTTTTTCCTGCTGGACACAAATCCACAAGTTCACTTGTACTTCTCAGAGTCTATGCCCTTGATTGATGGTAACTAACAAAACCACAGCAGTACATTCTCAGGGGCCAGCCTGTTAACCAGCGCTTCGAGCATGCACTCAGCCATCTTGGCCTCATCTCTAGGTTTGGGTAAGATTTCCTAATGACAGATTCCCCTGGGAGGGCGTGAATATTCCCGGGACCAAGCAGATTACCAGCTCCGTGTTTCTGTTAAAGGAGCCAAAGCTTGAGGGGAAAGGAGAGAACCAGCGCTGCCAAAAGGAACAGAGCGGGGCAGAAAAAGAAACAAAGGAGGTGAGAATGAAATAAAAATAGACACTAGCAGCTTACCATGTGGGTGACTATGCTGAGTACTTCCCATTTCTTCTCCCACTTAATCCCCGGAGCAACGTCTGAGCCAGCTAATACTTGTATTCACATTTTCTGGACGAGGACACTGAGGACTGGAGGAGACCGGGAACCTGGCCAAGGTCAGACAGCGCGACTGGTGTCCAAACCCAGACCTTGTGAGCAGAATCCATGTTTCTTAGAATTGGTGTCCGGGGCCCTGGGAAATGATTTACCAAGCCCCCACCTAACTTGGAGGAGGCCCCTGGGCTGCCCCCAGAAAGCTGCCCACCTTTCCCAAGAGGTTTCAACACCTTTCCCACACACGTGTTCTTCCTGACCCGAACCCCACTTTGATCCAGAAGCCTACAGCACTGCCGCCCAGGGTGCAGGACCCCGGCCAGAGAGCTGGGGTTCCCTGGGGTGCTGCCCAGCCCCTCCTCAAGAAGAGACACTTCTTACCCTGGGTTCTCCAGAGGACAAGGTAAACTGTCAGAGTAAGAAAGTTCTGGTCCGAACCTCCCCTATGTTATAGGTGGAAACACTGAGTTCCAGAGGGAGTGTCCCAAAGGGCACGTGGAGTGACTTGCCCAAGAACGTGTCGGAGCGGGTGGCAGAGCCCAGACAAGTGGGCAGGTTTCCTGGCTCCTTCCTGGGGCCCTGGGAGGGTCCTGGCGCTGGGGAGCTCTTCTGCTTCGCCCTCCGGGCTGGCCTCTCCTGCAGGGCTGTGTTGCCCTAGCTGAGCCCGGGAACTGAGTCAGTCCTTGGAAATGCAGATGACCACTCTGGCCTCCTTCTCCGGGGAGAGCTCACTAATAAGCATTTGAAAGCATTCTGAGGGAAGTGCTCCTCCGAGGCTGGCTCGGGAGACGGAGGGGCACCTCCTGGCCTCCCCGAAAGGGCCCCCACTCAGTCCAGACCCCAGCCTCTCTACAGCTCCCCTGGCCTCACCCTTCCCAGGGACAGTCCCCCCTTCCCCCAACTCCCCTCCACTACCACAGAATAGATGCTGAAAATGCCAGCAGTGTGCCGGGGTCCCGCTCCCCAGGGAACCCCTATTGGCCCCCAGGCTGAGTCCCCTTCCCCTTCCCCTTCCCTGTGGATTTGAGCTTCTCAAAATGATGGCTATGCCAGTGGTCTTCCTTGCCCCACAGGCCCAAGTGCATTTCCATTTCCAGCCTGGAAGAGAGAGACTGGGTCTCCCATGGGAGATGCTTGGCTTTCCCACCACCCGAGAGCTTCCCCGCAGGGCGCTCCCTGGCTTCATGCCAACCCTCCCTCAGGATCCTACCAACTCTCTCAGGCATCTCAGAACACACCTCCGCCAGGGCTGAGAAAAGAAGGCGTTCGTGGGCATTCCAGCCATACCCACCGAAGCCCTGTGACCAGGAGGTTAAACCTCCAAGGAGAAAGGCAGTCCTTCAGTCATCCTGTTGCCCCTTTGACCCCCCCTCACTGCCCTCCAGAAAGCTTGGTTCTAAGAAGATCCCCCTCTACCTCCTCCCCAGCTCCCTTTAGACCCTTCTGCAAGCAGGGGCCCACATCACTGCTTCAGCACAGAAGGCTCTTCCCCTGTCACGGACCTTCACCATCCCACTGCCCGTAAGCCACCTCCTGGTTCCCAGCTGAAATTTTCGGATGGAAATCAGTTTCCAGTCTTTCTGTGGAAAGCCTCCCTAGGCCACAGCTGATGGAGGCCGGTCGGGATGGGGAGCAGCTCCCCTGAGGAGGAGGGGCCAGGCCAAGAGCTTGGCCAGAATGAGCAGAGTTGAAAGCCCTGAAGGTCAAGGAGGGGGTGGGCCTCCTCAAGACGGACAGGGACGGCTTCTGTGTCCTGGATGACTATACCCATAGTTTCTCAGATGCTCCCAGAGGGCCAAGAACCTCGAGGGCAGTCTGAGGGAGTGGTGGAAGCAGCAGGGCCAATGCCCAAGAAGTCTAGAAGAGTGTTCCTCCTCTTTTCGCCCCTGCCCAGCTGTGCAGTATTGGGTCAGGCACTGAGGAACGCAGTGGCTTCACCTGCAAAATAGGAGCAAGGGTGCCTTGCTTGTCTGAAGGGCTCTCGATCTGCGGATCAGTATTGGCAAGTACCCCAGTCCTGCGGTCAGGTGAGCCCAGGAGGAAGGCATGATCTAAAATAGAACATGGAGGTGACTCCGGTTTCCTGGGAGCCCCTTTGGGGTAAGGAGGGGAGTGAAAGGAGGCACTTTTTATTTTTTTATCTGCATGGAAAGATCTTATCCAGTCTATCTGACTTCTACCCATAGCTTTGTGGATAATGAAGGGCACTGAATTATGGGCACTTGACTTTCAAACTTCACAGCAGCCTTGAGAGGAGGATTGTGAATCCCATTGTACAGATGGGGAAAATGAAGTCAGAGGGCTTATCACCTGGGTCACACACAATGATAAATGGTGGAGGAAGAATTCACACGCAGGTCCTTCTCTCCATGGCACTGCCCTCCCTGCCCTGCAGAGGCTGGAGCCACGGAGTGTGTTCTGTGTGGTGCTTGGGCGTGTTCCTATATTTGGGCCCTGCACAAAGGTGGAAGAAAGGAGTCTGTAGAACAGGAGGCAGAAGGAAGAAAAAGAGGCTTCATAATCCAGAACCACTCAAATAAAAAGGATGGGAGTGGGGGAACTTGGCCACAAGCCTGAGTTAATGCCCTAGAATGATGTGGCTGCTAAGGAAAAGTAAAAGGCAGGGAAAAGGGGAAGAAGGGGTGGGGGAAGTGAAACAGTGAGCTTGAGTTATTCAATGCCTAGTGCCCAAATACATACAGCTCATATTTATTGAGCACCTGCTATGTGCCAGGCACTGTTGGGTGTGACTTTCCGGTGGGTACTATTATCCCCATTTTGTAGATCAGGGGAAAGTGAGGCACAGAGCGGTTATAAAACTTTCCCAAAGTCACACCTACAATAAGTGGCAGTGCTGGGCTCTAAGGATTTTACAGCAGGGTCCTGAACTCTGCATTGGTCAAGGGGGGCTTGATGTCACCTGTCACAGTTCTGGGTCCTGACAATCAGAGGGACTCTAAGAACTGTGAGCACTTCCATAGGTAGGTGGACTCCAGATAGTAATGATGTGAATAACCTAGATTTATGGAGCACTTACTCAGGCGAGGCACTGTTCCAAGTGTGTTACATAGAGTAACTCCTTTAATCTTCGCAGCGACTCCGGGAGATAGACACTGTTATTAGTTCCATTTTACAGATAATCTTGAGGCAAGCCACAGGAAGAAAAAAAGCCCAAAGAAAATCAGGTGTTTGGCCTGCAGAAGGGCATACTTGACAGGGAGCTCTCCCTCCCTTCTGCCCTCTCTGGGCTATCCTGGGCAAAGAGAGGGTGATGTGAGGCAGAAATACCCACTGCTGGGCATTAGGATCCAGACCCCTGCCCCAAGGCGGGGTTAGACTCCGTGGCTGCTAAGGTCTTCCAGCTCTGAGACCCTGCCAGCCACTGGGGGCAGACGAGGAGCTAGAGGGAGACTAGGGAGAAGCTGGATTCCAACCTTTTCCTCGACTCTGGATATAAACCCCACCCCCAATAAAGGAAGGAATGGGCCAGTCACTCTCTTTCATCTGCCTGGAACCTAGGATCTTCATTCATGTGACAAAAGTCTATGGTGGTGGTTGTTGGGGGCTTGACGGGGCCTGGGGGTGGGGGGCTCCCATCCAGCTCAAGGGACCATTTGTTGGGCATCTACTATGTGCTGGGCAGACACTTTGACATCTCATTTACTCGCGGGGAAACCATTTTACAAACGCAGAAATTGAGACTCAGGTGCAGTCTTAGAAACTTGCCCAAGGGGAAAAGCGCTGAACGCCTGGACCCGCTGCTTGCAATGTCAGTGGTCATCGACGGGACAGTGTCCCCACATCCCTCGCAGAGCTCAGAGCTGATGGGGAGCCCCCACTTCCCTCCTTTGGAGCTCCTGGGTATTCACAGCTGCCTCCCATTTCCTTCCCAGGAGGGCCGTAGGGTCCTGGACACTGGGGTGCGTGGCTGGGGGGTCAGGCTGGGGTGGGACGAGGAGGAGGAGCGGGGACAGAGGCTGGGACGTGGGGCACGGGGAGAGAGGTACAGAGTTAGTGGACATCGCTGCCAGGGCTGCAGTGGGCAGTGGGGTGTGTCCCCTACTTTGGAGGGGCGCTCGGTCGGTCCCTGCGGAGAGAGGCGCATCGGGCAGGGGGCGCTGCGGCGGGCACGGGCGTGCCGGTTGCCGTGGCGATGGCGCCGCGCGAGCCCCCCTCCCTCGCTGCCGCCGGAGGAGGCGCGGGGCAGCGGGCCGGCGGCCTCAGAGCCGGGCAGGCGGCGGCGCTGCGCGGGAGCCGGGCCGCCTCGGGACTGACTCTGGGCCCCGAGGGGGAGCGAGACCCCGCGAAGGGCTGGGCCCTGCGGGCGCACGCCCCCCTCCCCGTCCCGCCCGCTTCCGCCCGGCCCCGGACTCGATCCCTGGAGCGCAGAGGTAGGGGCGCGGGCAGGCCACCCCAGCGCCCGGAGACCCCCGCCGCCTGCCAGGGCGGAGGGGCCCGCTGTGCCCAACCCCAGAGCCGGCGGGAGTGGGCAGCATGGAGGGTGAGTGAGCCTGGAGCTGGGGTTGAGGGTGGACTGAGAGTGGGTGTGGGTCGGGTACTGACTCAGGAGCCGTGAGCCAAGGGAGAGCAAAGGGGCTGGGGTACCTGATCACTGAGGGCTGTCCAGAGCCAGACACTGTGACAGTGTGTGGGGGGGGGGAGGGGGGGGACAGAGAGACACTGAGAGAGGGAGAAAGACTTAGAGTGCTCTGTACTGTGTGTGGTGTATATGAGTGTGCCAGAGACAGAGACGGAGAGACAGACAGACAGAGAGACAGGTGCTTCTACGTCCCTGTGGGCATCGCAGGCTGCCTCCTGCCTGGGCAGGGGATCATTTGAAACCAGGTGAGTTCGGCTATTGGCTTCAGTGGAATCGTCACCCACCGACTTTGCCTGCTGGGAGTGGGAGGTACTGGGGGAGATGGAATTCTAGACAAGATTTCTTCTGTGCAGAGAGAATTATTCTCCCTGGGGGAAAGGTGGATTTATGGACCTGACCTCCAGGACTCTAAAGTATAAGTCTCAGACATAAGGCTGCTTGCTCCAACCTTACCAAGTCGGGTCCAGACCCCCCATCTCAGCCAAGGTGGGCAAGGGAAACCATATTTAGGCTAAGAAACTGGAAGACTAAGGCCTGGTCGGCTGGCTTGCTGGGTGTCTTTGGGGTCGTGTCAAAACCTCTCTGTGCCGCTGGTTACCCATCTGTCGAATGGAGAAATTTACATTTAGCTGGATTCACAGGGTGGCGTGTGAGGGTAAAAGAACACAAGATGTGTAAGAGAGGCGCTTCAGGAGATAATAAAACCCTGAAATTTCAAGGAGTACATGCAAATACTGCTGGCGAGAAAGAAAAGAGAGTTTCACAGAACCCCTTGCGTGGCCGCACTTGCCGGGTTTGAAAAGTGCACGCACACAAAGATGCAAACAAGAATGCATAACCCAAGATGAATCTGGAAGACTGGCAGGATCTGTAGGAATAGTGTTAGCAAAACACCAAAGCCCGAGTGAACAGAAGCCAGGGGAAATTAAAAAAGAGCAAAGAGCTTTCAAAGTCTAAGGAAGGCCTACACGACAGACTCTGCTCAGGGCTTGGGATATGTGGTGTAACCTTAACACGCAAGGGAGGGCAGGCAGAGCAGGGCACAGGCAATTTTACTCCAAACGATGGAGTAAAGAGCATAAGGAGGAAATTGAAACCCAAGATAGGTGATGGGAAGAAGGCACCCAGACAAATGACATCCCAGGGATGGGGAGGTCTTGCAGATATAATCACGGCCTTAAAGGAAATGACAAAGAATGAAGGGAAACCAGAAAATGAAAGATGGGCAAATGTCCTGATGTTCAAAAAGGAAGTAAAGATAGATTTAAAACAGGAAAAAAAATCACCAAGTTGCTAAGATTCATATTGGCCTCTATTAAGATTCCAGAATAAATCATCAAACACGTAGTGAATACTTAGGAGATAATAAAGCCATCCAACGTCTCAGAATTTTGTCAAAGGATGCCATCCTGTACACTTGCAAAGGGATGTGCATGAGCGTCTTCAGCTCGGTGCAAAACTGGAAACCATCAACATGTCCATAATTAAGTAAATTAAATGATGAAACACATCTGCAATGACATACTATGGAGACAGTAGGAACTGCTTTTAGGATTTTATTTACGGGCCCGGAAATATGGTCCCTGCCTACTGTGAGTGATTTTTTTAAAAGCAGGTTTTAGAACACATGTGTAGTATGATCCCCTTTATGCAAAATCACATAGGCTTATTATAGGATATATATGTAAAATATATGCGAAGAGATATCTTCGTGTGGCTTCCCCTGCTTCTGAAAGTGTACCCTAAAACAAGGGCTCGGGTCCGAGGAGTTTGATGCCTGAAAGCTGAGGTCAAGAGAGTGAGGTGGGAGAGGAAGAAAAATGGGTGCAGGAATGAACTGGGGCTTAGCCACGGGCACCTGAGGGCTCTATCCCTCTCGGGACCCTCTGGGGATCATGCAAAAAGCACCCAAGTTTTGCCCCACACCAGAGGGGAGTGCCTGCTGCTTGCTACTCTCCACTGGTTGAGGGTTGCCCCTCCTGCACTCCTAGAAGGTTCCTGTTCTTGGCTTCAAAGAAAGCAGAGCAGAGAGACACCTGAGTGCAGGCTTGGCAGGGCACAGGAAGTGCAAGGAACAGTCCACCACGGCTGGGATCTTCAGGCCGAGGGGATATGGCAAGAGGCATCACAAACACATTGGCCGTGGGAGTCACCCTGCGTGTGAGATTTCAGCGATGTTCATTCCCTTCTTTCGTGGTGCTCAGAACTGTTTTATAAGGAGCACATCGTTTTTTATAAAAACAATTTTTTTTTTCAAAAAGAAAGAAAAGAACATAGCGCACGTGAGGACCCAGTAGCAGTGTTCACTAAAAGCAAGTCGGACCAAACTCAACAAATTTCCTCTTTCAGACTGGGTTTCTGAGAGGAACAGAGACGAACTGCAGGATTTCAGCAGGACACAGCAAAGATCTTTTGTGAGAGCCCCGGAAAGTGATGGTAAGATGTGGGAAGGCGCTGGAGGACTGACAACAGGGCTTTCATTAAAGGCTTCAGTGCAACCTAGAGGTCCCTCGGGCTCCAGCCTTGACCTGACATTAAGTAACGCAGAGGGAAAATAAAAGGCAGGCTTATCAGATCTCTGGATAAGAGCCCCAACACCCACATGGCAACAGATTCAAGATTTGAGGCTATCTCAACATTCAGATCAAAACCAAGAAAATGAAGTGTAAATGTAAGTGAATGCAGAGTCCTTAATTTCGGTCCCACCAGTCAATTGCCTACATTTACAAGGAGGGAGCTCTGGCTTGTATTCCTGAGGTAAAATCCTGGGCGGATGAAAGCAGACTGACGGCGAGGTGAGCCTAGAACCGCTTTCGCTGAAGAGCCCCTGTTTGTTCGGGTGGGACAAAGGTGGGGAGAAGGGGACGATCCTGGGGCCGGGGGCTCACTCTTGTTCTATGTGGCTCCAGGGAGCAGAGCTAGGACAGGTGGGGGCAAGTTACACTAAGACGATGCAACTCAACTGTCAGGAAGAACTTTCCAGCACTCAGAGCTGGCCTAGAAGCTATCTCCTCACCAGATCTCATTATCCAGCTTGGACAAGGGGGACTGGCAGGGGCCTGAAGGGGGAATTCTTGGGTGGCTGGACCAAAAATATGGCCTGGAGGGATCTCTGGGGGCCAAAAGCCTTCTCCCAATACCTGCAGGTGGACGCTGTAGTCTGCTGAGCTTCCTGCAGAGTTGGTAGGGCCAGCCAGGCAGCAACCCCCATCGGACTTCCCACTGGCCTTGGCCGTGGTTCGCCAGGCTCTAAGTCAGCAGAGCACAGCAAATCAGATCTACTCTCCACCCCCACTTCCAGCCCCACCCCAGTCTAGCGGCCCCTAAGGAGCCCCGGGCAGCCTCCCTAGCTGCTGCTGCCTGGCCCGGGAGCTCTGTGGCTGAGGGAGGCCCAGCTCTGAGACTGGGAGGACGCGGGCTCGCACTGGCTGGAGGTGGGTATGCTGTGGGGCAGCGGCCCAGGCAGGGGAAGAAGGTCACCGGCGAGAGGAGAAGGAGAGGAGCAAGCCAGCCGGTCTCCCTCCAGTGCAGGACACAGAAGCATCTTGGAGGTCCAGGTGGGTCCTGCTTTTCCATGCCCCAGGAGATGCTGCCCGAGGCATTGTGCCCGTTATTTTGGGCAAAGCACTTCACCGCCTTGGAGCTGCTCATCCAGACTGGGAAGTGGGCAGGGAGACAGCATCACCTCCATCTAACAGATGTTAAAATGGGGCTTAGGAGGTGCAGCTCGTCCTGGCTTGGACTAGAGCAGGTCTGCTGGCTTCTGTGCAAATGACCCAGATTCTGGGGACACTTAGGGCTGCAACCCACATGGAGTCCAGCTACCCAGCTATGTCCTGAGGACCGTCTAGAGCACCTTCCTATCTCACGAGGAGTGGGGAGTGGGAGGGGTCTCAGCTGCTGCTGGGGAAGCAGAGACCAGGCAGATGCTTGTCTGGTTCTCACTGGAGCCACGATCTGTCTGTCTGATGGCAGTCTGTCCTGCTTCTGGCAGTGAGTTGAGGCAATATTTACAGTAAGTATTTCTGCTCCGATCCTTGGGTGGCCATTCCATTGCAAAGACCCCACGTTATTAGAGCCAGGAGAGGCCTGGGTAAGCAGGTGCTCAACCCTGGTTTTAGAAATGAGGAAACTGAGGCACAGAGAGTGGAACTGACAACACCGCTAATTTCTACCAGATTGACTGAAGATACAAATAGGAAAGAATTCAATTCAGTCTCTCCTTCTCAAAAACCTTTTGCTACTCTCTCTTTAGTAACTGAAATTACACCACTGGAGCTTTGTTTTTCTTTCTGATTTAAGATTTGGCTCCCTTTGAAATGCAAACACCAGAAAGAGACACTACACTTTAAGCTGTTATGAGTCATTTCCTATCTGTGTGAACAAATTCATCAGAATCTTTCCTGAAAGTAGATCATGCTAGGAATTGGGGGGAGAGAGTGCATAAGTAGCTTGGGACAGGGATGCTGAGGCTCCAGGCAGTGATGCCTGGTTGGGAAGTATTGGGTGGGGGAAGAATGGATCGATCCCAAAGGAGTTAGGCATGCACTTCCATTACTTCTCGGTTGAGCCCAAGGTAGCCTGGCTCTGCCTCTGGCCACTGTGCCTCCTTCTCCAGGAAAGGTTTCAGATGACCCAGGCAGTATTCATGGCATCAGCTTTGCAGCTGGAGCCTCGGGAAGGCAGGGACCCCTCAAATCAAGGATCCTCAGTAGCTGCAAAGGGACACTGGAGATCTTATTAGATGATCCCATGATACCAAGAGAGGATGAGAGAATGATTGGAGGTGGCAGAACCAGAGCGGGGGCTCAAACTCAGACTAGCTCACCCGGTTTACTTGATGGACCCTGAATCCTGGAGCCAAGGGTCTCCTGTGTTCTAAGAGCATATCTCCGCTCTTGAGCTTTGATTTCCTATTTGTGAAATGAATAATTCTCCTTTCCTTGTCAGAGATAGCTTGATGCTGTCTAAAAAGTATTTATTTTTTTAAGATTTTATTTATCTACTTGAGAGAGAAGGAGAGTGGGAGAGAGAGAGAGAGCATGAGCAGGGGGAGAGGGACAAGTGGACTCTCCATGGAGCAGGGAGCCCGGTGCGGAACTCATGAGATCATGACCTGAGCCAAAGTCAGATGCTCAACCGACTGAGCCACTCAGACACCCCAATAATGAAAACAGTATATATCAGAGCTTTTGGAATACAGCTAAAGCAGTGCTTAGAAGAAAATTCATAGCCTCAGGAGCTATATTAATTGCCACCACTTATTAATTGTCTACATGTTCTATGCCCTGTGCCAGATACTGGGGATTATTCTGAGATGAAAGAGTCATAGTTTCTGCCCGTAAGGCATTTCCAGCTTAGTGGAAGAAAAAACATTTCTATAAATAGCTGAAGTACGAAACTGAACGTGACCAGTTCTACAGGCAGACACTGAGGAAGCAATCATAGAACCCAGAAAGGATGTTCCTGGGCATATGCTTGGCCTTACCTAGAGCAGGAGCGAGGAAAGTCCTTCCCTTTCTGCTCTCCCCTTAAATCTCTTCTACCCTTCTTTTTCCTTTTTTTTTAATTTTTAAAGATTTTATTTATTTATTTATTTATTTATTTGAGAGAGAGAGAGAGAGAGAGAGAGAATGCAAGCGAGCACAAGCAGGGGGAGAGGCAGAGGGAGGGGGGAAGCAGACTCCCGCTGAGCAGGGAGCCCAACGTGGGGCTCGATCCCAGGACCCTGGGACCGGGATCCTGAGCTGAGGGCAGACGCTTAACTGACTGAACCACCCAGGCCCCTCCTCTACCCTTATTTTTCTAAGGTCTGGAATTCCTCTAAATGTGCTGAGAGTATAGGCTTAAGATGTAAGTAAAGAGCAGATAAGTAACTTCAATTTTTACTGAGAGGTAAACAATTTGCATCAGAACCTCAGAACCTTCTTTCCCGAATCCAGGTTTTGATGAGTAAAACGGAGAAAACCCAGAGAGCTCCAGGAGGAAGTGAGGAAAAATGAAAGGGGTTTAGAGTAGAAGGGAAAGTGCAGAAAGAGGCTAGTTTGGCTCCCATTGACTGCTGCAGGAGCTCTTCAGCCATCAGCCTTGACCTTTGTCAACTTGAAGGATTCTTGGGAGACCCACCGACTCCTACTCACCAACAGGGGCTGGCTTGCAAGATCTGTGTTGCTGTGGTGGGTGCCTGGGACAGGGTGGGTTTTAGCTCAGCTGCCAGGCGGGAGAGAAGTGAGGTTGCTGGTCTCAGGACACCTCCCTCCTCAGCAGTGACCTCTCTACACACCCACTTTTCACTCACCTGTGGGGCTCCAACACAGGGCTTGTCCAGGCTGGTTTCCTTAGGGACAAACCCAAATGAACTGGAACCTCACTGTCACCCCTTGGTCCCCTGCAGCTGCCTGGCAGATGGCTAATATAGTCAAGATACAGCCTTTAGGTCAATGAGGCCTTTTATAATTTACTCTGATATTTTACTGAGCCTGGTAACAACCCCTTGAGGTGAGGAGATGTAAGAAGCCCAGGCCACCTACCTTTGAAAGCCGAGAACACAGGGAGGTGAAGGGGATCTCCCCAGTTCGCAGAGGAATACCGAGGGGTGGCATGCAGGATCAAGCTCCCCCATCAGCAGTCCCCAAACCACCCCAGACTAAATATACCTCCCTGTACAAACTGTGCAAAAGCAACTTTAAGACAAGTTCCTAAGCTAAGCTTTTCCTTCAAACCAAGTTACCCCCCACCAGCCCCTCTTATATGCAAGTTTTGGAGTGACCACCACTGGGTCAACTCTCAAGGCCATGTTTTCTGACTCCTAGGTCAGTGTCCTCTCCTGCCTGCACCAGCAAAGGTTCCATGGAAGATCACATGGCCTGTTAGAGGAAGCATAGGGAGGGCTGATATCTAATCCGGGGAGCAGGAATCTTGGGGCTCTCTCCTTACCCATCCGTACCCCTTCCAACGGTCCCTGGGGTTTTGAACCTGGACTCCTCCACAGATTCCGAGGAGGCCCAAGAATGACCAGCTTTGATCCCTTGTATTAGCCAAGACGATAGGCTACAAGCCTCAGAAACTGTTTCTGGCTAACTTAACCAACAATGGGAATTTATTGGAAGAGTATGGGCAGGTCATCCAACGGAAGGAAAAGCTGTGTTATCGAGACCCAGAGTCAAATCCGAAGCAAAAGAGGTCTGATTGGCTATCCTTTGGCCAGGGGCCAGTGCAGACTCCCGACTGATAGTCTCTCTAAAGGGCCCACAGAGAGGGCTTACTCCCCAAGGCCAGGAGGGGTAATGGGTGCAAGGTGAGCCACAACCCCAAATGCCCGCCATTCCCTTAGAAGTGTGTGAATAACCAAGAGCACTTTTTGAGAGGATCCGAAGCTTTCAAAGACTGTGAATTCTTTCTGGACAGGGATCATTTCTTGGTATATTGGGACAAAGCTCTAGGAAAGCATCTGTGAAATGAATTCAAATGCATCAGGGTCTCAGAGTTTGGTGACTCCTACAACGTGAGGCACTGACTGTTAAGTGCCTTGGAGACAGGGACTTGGAAATTCAGTGGTTCTCAAATCTGCTACACTTGAAAATCACCAGGGGAGCTTTTAAGAAAAATCCCAGTGCCTGGACCCCCAGGGACTCTGATTCATTTGGAGGGAGTGCTGTATTGTTAAAAGCCAGGTGATTTTGATTTGAATCAGAGTTCAGAACCACTGATGTAGTCAGTTTAAAAATCACATTTATCAGAGCTTCCTTCTGATTAGAAAGGCCAAAATGCAAGTTAGTGGACAGGAAAATAAAAATCACTTGAAACATCCCTGTGGATAAATACTATTTTTTGGGTCATTTGTTCACTCACACACACACACACACACACACACACACATACACCCTTTTATATAGAATGCAGATTTATAATATATACTATTTTGTAACTATTACAACCCATGGTCAGTATTTCCTCCCACACCATTAGATCTTTTGTCCCCTAGGATAAGTCCCTAGAGGTGGAACGGCTGGATCCTGGAGCAGGTCCCTTGTCAGGGTGCTGGATGGATGTGCCCCAGTTGTGAGGGTTGAGCTGCTTTGTGGCCTCCCCTCCCCCTCCTCCACCCCTCCCCAGGGCACAGCCACACCCTGGCCATCGCTGAACACTTTTCTTATCTGCCAATCTAATTGATGAAAAGGTTGTTCTTTAAAATTGCATTTCTTTGATCACAAACGAATTTAAACTTTTTGTCTTGTGTGTTTATCAGCCATTTGTGCTGTTTTGTGTTGTATTCTTCAGCAGGTCCCTAGCGCCTGTCCGCCCAGGTCGAGTTCCCCCAGGAGGCTCTCAGGAAGTGGCTGTTGAAAGGTGACCCCGGGTCTCTAGTCGGGGGCGAAGCTCCCCGTGGTACCAGGATGGACCAGCAGGTGGCGACAACGATGACTTTAGTAGTGGGAATTACCGTGAACTCAGGGAAACAAATACCCAGCCTGGTTCGGTGCTCAGGGCGTTCGTTTTGGTATTGTTCTCTCTCTCACACGTCTTTCAGCCTTGGTGGGGAGGTCCAGACCAAGAACATCATAAAGATCTCACCCTCACATCCTCTGTGCAGTTAACACTGTCAGTACCACTGGTTAGGAGCTAAGGCGCATGGTGCACCAAGGTCCTCTCGCCCATTATCTCCTTGGCTCTCACCGCACCTCCTTTAGGTCCGTGTGAGCTTATCCCCATCTTACCAGTGAAAACTCTGGTCTCCAGAGAGGGGACATGCCTTATGCTAGGTCCTAGCCAGGAATTGCGTGTTTCCACTTTCAAGATGAGGTGGTGTTTCAGTCCTCTGGGGCTGCTATGACAAAACACCATGGTGGTGGGGGCGGGGGGCTTAGAAACAACAGAAACCTATTTCTCACAGTTCCGGAGGCTGGGAGGTCTCCGAACAAGGCGCAGATTTGCCGTCCGGTGAGGCCCCACTTCCTGGTTCACACAAAAGCCCTCTTTCGGCTGTGTCCCCGCACGTGGAAGGGGACGAGGGAGCTCACTGGGGTCTCTTTCATAAAGGCACTAATTCCGTTCATGAGAGCTCGCCAGTGGAATCTAATCTCGCCCCAAAGGCCCCATCTCCAAATACCATCCCACTGGGGACTAGATTTCAATTTGTGAATTTTGAGGGGACACAGATACTCAGTCTGTTGCCTGAAGTCACCAGGGAGGAGGCAGGAAGGAGGGCTCGGACTTCCCAGTCTGTGTGTGTCCACTATTTCCAGAGCCTTTGGTCCAAGCCCTTTAAATCTGAGGTTCTCAAACTGGAGTGTGCCATCAGAATCACCTGGAGGATGTGTTAAAATAGCTGGGGTTCCGGTTCCCTAGATCAGAGGTGAGTCCTGAGAACGTGCATTTCTGACAAGTTTGTAATGCTGATGCTGCTGGGCAGGACCTCACACTGAGAAACAGTGTACCCCTATCTTCTCTCTGGCCCTGGGCTTTCCATGGCCCAGGGCTTGCTTGCTCTCTGAGATCATCAGAATACCTTGGAGGCAACCATGATTATATCCTGAGACCTCCAGGAAGCTCCCAGAGTAGGGGAATGACTTAATTGGGTTCAGTGGATAAGATTTCCACAGGCTTTACTGTATCCACAAGGGCATTTGTCCAGAAAGAACAGGTCCGTGGTGTTAGTGAGGTCTCTGGCTGCTGGTATGGCTCAGCTGGGGGGGGGGGGGGGGCGGGGAGGCCTGCCTGCTCTCAACTCAATTCACCCCAACCCAGGGGAGTTGCCAGGAATCCTCCCCGAGAAAGGAACATTCTGCAGTGCTAGAATCAGCACTGAGGGTGGGGACAGACACCCAGCCTAGCGGAGGGTCTAGAGATGGGCAGTGTCACACCTGGGCACTTCTCAGGACAGACTGCTGGATATGAGCTCACTAAGCAGTTCTCTGAGGCCAAGTGAAGGGCAAGGACAGACAGACTGGAGTCTGGCCGGTTAGGTTCTGGCAATTTCCTCTACCCATGCACACCCACAGATTTCTTTGAGTCATGGGGACTGATTCAGAGCTGATCTGGGGCTCAGGAGGGGCGAGCTGCCGGGGGAGGCTCCCAACAGACCCTGGGGTGGGGTTCCTTCCAGAGGAGCTTGTGAAGGCCTTCCAACACCAGCAATGTCACCCTGTCCCCTGGTGTCAGAATCCACCTCTCCTTCCTTTTTCCCTTCACACAAATATTTATCCATCCACCAACCATTTATTGAACCATTGACTATGGGCTGGCACTGATGAGACGCTGGGGATTTGGCTGCCAACTGCTCTTCAGGACCTGCCTTTCAAGCGTGGGGAAGAAAACCCAACCAACCTGAAAACAAATAAAATATTGACAGATGGAGGAAAAGAAAGAAGATGCTGTGAGAGATAATAAATAGGAGGGCACCTACTCAAAATAGAGCTACTAGGTCAGACTTCTTTCTGAGAAGACAGCCTACTACTCTAAGCTGAGGGCCAAAGGGGAGGAGGAGACAGGAGCCATAGAAAGGGGTAAAATCAGGCGCCTGGGTGGCTCAGTCGTTAAGCGTCTGCCTTCGGCTCAGGTCATGATCCCAGGGTCCTGGGATCGAGCCCCACATCGGGCTCCCTGCTCAGTGGGAGGCCTGCTTCTCCCTCTCCCACTCCCCCTGCTTGTGTTCCCTCTCTCGCTGTGTCTCTCTCTGTCAAATAAATAAAGAAAATCTTAAAAAAGAAAGAAACAAAGAAGAAAGAAAGAAAAAAAAGAAAGAAAGAAAGAAAGAAAAGAAAGAAAGAGGTAAAATCCTTGGGGTTGGAGAAAGCAGGAGCCAGCGCAAGGTGTCCAGAGCGGAATGGGCAAACGGGCATGTGGCAGGGGGTGAGGTCAGAGATGGTAGCAGGAATCAGAGCACAGGGCACTTGGGAGGCCGAGGACAGAGTTGATTGTATTTGGAAGACAATGAGGGGTCTAGGCAGTAATCCTTAGGGGCTGCTGCCCAAAGCATTGGTGAACAGCTAATGGGATCGGCTCCATCAGAGGAGCATGGGACTCTTGATTTCAGGGTCATGAGTTCGAGCCCCACGTTGGGTATGGAGATTACTATAAATAAACAAACAAACAACCTTTTAAAAAATTATCTAACGATCAGGGAATTTGAATGCAGATGCTGGGTAATTGGTAATATTACACATAATTGTCAATTTTGTTAGGTGTAATACTGATACTGTGGTTACGTGAGGGGTTTTTTAGTCCTATCTTTTAGCCATCCGAACTGAAATGTTTATGAATGAAAGGAAGTGATGTGCTATTCCAAAGAGAGGTGGGGGTATGGGTGAAACCAGGTTAGCCTTAGGTTGATCATTGTTGAAGGTGGAGGCTGTATGCATGGGAGGTCTTTGTGCTCTTCTCTCTTGTAATAGTTCATTAAGCTGCATACTCTTGTACATGTCCACGATACCGTTCTGTCTAGTGCATGTTTGACATCTTCCATAGCACAGATGTTTGGGGGCAACTGGATGCCTGGGAGCGTCTAAGCAGGCGGCTGTCACTTTCTCTCAACCAGAACACCCAGCGTCTCCACCTCTACCAGCAGGCCCTCCGCCTGCCCCCAGTGCCCCTGCCGCTCCTGCTGGGCCCTCCAGCCCTGGTCATGCCAGCTCCTTGGCCCCAGAGCGTCTCTAGCCTCCAGATCCCAAACCTCTGGTGGGTCTCCAGGCTAGTAGCTGAGCTCTGGATGCGACAGAAGACTCCCCAAAGACTCTTCATTGCCTGGAACAGGCCATATCCAGTCCCAGCGGAAGGTAGGAGGAGAGTTTATGAGACAACATCATGAGTCACCATATCTAATGGCTTCCCAGAGGAGCTGTGCCTGGACATGGAACTGCTCCTTCCCACAGGTGGCTGGGAAAGCACACGCTAAAGCTGGGCTCTGATTCAGAGACACACAGAGCAGGACCACCTCTGCGGCATACCCCCGAGCCCCCTGGAGAATGACACAGAACCCCTCTGATCCCAGTTCTCGCATTTCAAACGGGGATCATACCTAACATGTTTGCCTCAAGGGGTAATTGGGAGGGTTAGATAAAATAATGCATGTGCAAGTGCTTTGTTAAATGCTGGGCAAATGAAGCAGCTGACACCATGATGGGAGAGAGTGATGGATGCATGGTAGCCTTGGCTTTGGATGGTGTTCTGGTAAATTTAATGTGTGCCTTTGCTCCTCACCCTGGTTCAGAGTCCTCTTCAATTGTCCCTTCCTCTATTGTCTTCTTGCCTTTTCCAGCTAAAGTTCTGTGGAGGAGATGAGGAGGGACAATGAGCATTTTGAGGGTATAAGAGTCAGGAGACTATTTCAGGAGAAAACAGGTGGTGCACTCAGAAAGCATTTATCTGAAGAGTTTAATAGAGGGACTTTACAGGGGAGAGGGGCGGGTGAGAACCAGCAAGGGATGGATAAGCCATGGGACTGGCAATCACAGGAAGCTGTTGGGGCAAGGAGAGAACACGGTGTCACTCTGGCCCCCCAAAGAGCTAGAGTCATGGAATAGGGTCACCTACCAGGAGCTGTATCCGTAAAGACAGCCCCACAGGCAGAACTGGGCCAGGCAGGGAGGGAGTTGGGAGATGAATACCCTGACATCTGTCTCCTCCAGTCCTTCAATCTCCTTCAGTGCTTTCCATGGGCTAAACCTGGTCAGAAACCAGAGGGCAAGGGAACCTGGCCGATGGAGTCCTTAAAGGTCAGCCTCTGGGGCAGACAGCAGGGCTCGGAAGGATGGAGTCCAGATGGGGCACGGGGATGGGCTGTATGCGAATGGAGAAGAGCCAACACTGGGAAATGAGTTCCAGATGAGACGAGATGAAGGTATGAGATCAAGGTTTGCATGCTGTGTGGGTTGAAAGTGCATCCAATTGTCACTGGAGTTGAGCACCTGATCGGGGTGCTAGGGCATGGTCAAGATTTGGAGCACAGAAGGGTCTAACCGGTGGCAAGAATTCAGTCATCTCTTCTTTGCCTAGAATCCTGACCTGCATCCTCTTTTGCTTCCAGGGGAGCCCTCCCAGCCTCCTAACAGCAGCTGGCCCCCAAGCCTGAATGGGAGTCATGCCAAGGCCACTCCAGCTGTAAACCTCACCTTCTCCTCCTACTACCAGCACTCCTCCCCAGTGGCAGCCATGTTCATTGTGGCCTACGTGCTCATCTTCCTCCTCTGCATGGTGGGCAATGCCCTGGTCTGCTTCACTGTGCTCAAGAACCGGCACATGCGCACTGTCACCAACATGTTCATCCTCAACCTGGCCGTCAGCGACCTGCTGGTGGGCATCTTCTGCATGCCCACCACTCTCATGGACAACCTCATCACTGGTGAGTGGAGGCAATGGAGGCAGTGGGAGTCCCCACCCCCACGCCCCCGAAATCATTGCTGGCCTGGTCTCTTGGCCAAGATGCCATTGTCTCAAACTCTCCAGACAGTCTTGTGGCTGAGGGATTAGGTCAGAAATAATAGAAACAATGAATTAATTATTCTCTTCCTTCCAGGCATTGTATGACTTACTCTTCCTGCATTAACTTACCCAATCCTTACAACAATCCAATGAATTATGCGTTGTTATTATTATCCTGATTTGGGGGGTTGGGGAAACCGATGCTCAGAGTGATGAGGGACAGGTCTGTAGTTACACAGCTAAAGTGTCAAGTCCCATGTCCTCACACCCAGATTTCTAACCACTACACCATTCAGTCTTGCTCTCCTGGGTAGCTCCCCTGGGCAGAGCTAGAACCCATAGGTTTCCTCTGAACGTGGACCTAATAATCCACTTATCTGAGTTGTTCTCCAACCAGAGAGAGTTCTGTCCTACAGGTAGTGAGCTCCCTGTCACCAGGAGTGTCTAAGTAGGGACTGGCTGGCCATTTACCAGTGACTTGGTAGAAGGGAAGCGGAACGAGACCACCTGACCTCCACATTCCTGCCTGTTCATCCCACAAATGGCGGACAGGTGTTTCTATAAGTTGCAGGACCCAGGAAGTAGGGCCGGGACGGTCAGCTTTCCCTCGGCTGCCCTGGCTCTGTCTGGTGGGACCTTCACTCACAGCTGGATCTCAGGTTCCGCCAGGGCTGCTGGACATAAACTGCTCACCCTTCTCCTTTCCAGCACACCTAGACCCACACATACGCACGCACGCACATGCACGCACGCAGAAGGGCACACACCTAGCAGCACACGCATACACGTGCGCCGGTTAACACTGACATGGCAAAGTCACTAGTTGGTTAAGGTGGTGTCTGCCAGCCCTTTTCACGTGCCTAAGTTTAAAAAATGGTTGGAATAACACATTCACATGGGAATCGTCGAAAACTACCAAAAGGTTTCCAGTGAAAAATGTCCCTTCCATCCCTGTCCTCTGGCCTCCCAGCTTCTCTCCTGGGAGGAAATCAATATTGCCAATTTCTAGTGTCTCATTCCAAAAGTATTTTTATGCAAGAACAAGCAAATTAAGGACATGCTGACTTTCCAAGCAGTCAGTTCTGCATCTTTACTTTCTTTTTTGGCTTAAAAATATAGGGTGTATAACGTAAGTAGGATTCGTTAAAATTAATTTACATGGAGTTATTTCATATTAATAAATAGAAGCTTTCTTCATTCTTTTTTGCAACTGCTTAGCATTCCATTATATGGATGTACTATAATTTATTTAGCCAGTCTCTTTCTGATGGGTATCTAGGTTGTTTTTAACAGAATCTTCTGCAATAGAACAAACCTTCATTCAGCTTTCTTTTCCTTTTCTCTTTTCTTTCTTTCTTTCTTTCTTTTTTTTTTTGAATGAAGGTGCAGAGGGTTGAATTATTTACATCTGCTGCTCCTGGTGCTATGTGACTTCACTGTGTTGCAAAGACCCCCATTTATTTTTTTATTCCTTCCCTTCTGTAGCCCTACCCCACTACATAGTCCCTTCCCCGCCCAATAGGCAAACATTCTACTAAACATAGCGTGTGTCTTTTTATTTGTATGCCTTCTTACAAAATGTGCATTGCAAATATGTAACATGTTTTACATTTAAATATTTTTGGCCAGGTACAATTTAATATGCACAAAAATCCTTTTTTTAGTGTACCCTTCCACAGATGTTGAGGAACACACACAAGTCATGGAGCTACCACCACAATCAAGATAAAGAACAATGTCATCCCCTCCCCAAACACTCCCTTGTTTTTCTGGGCCGGGGTTTTCCTGGCTTTTCTTGTGGATCTGTTGGTTTTCCTGGCTATTCTTCTTTTTTATTATTTTTTTTAAGATTTTATTTATTTATTTGACAGAGAGAGACACAGCGAGAGAGGGAACACAAGCAGGGGGAGTGGGAGAGGGAGAAGCAGGCTCCCCACTGAGCAGGGAGCCCGATGCGGGGCTCGATCCCAGGACCCTGGGACCCTGACCTTTGTCACTGAGGCTTCTATTTACGTCGCCCTGCGTAAATCTCACCTGAGGCCGCTAAGTGCTGCCTCTCTGCTCCTCAGGGTGCGTCCACCACACTTTACCCTCTGGTCCCCCAGGGATGGACATGCAGACGGCCTCTACACAGTGGTGTGCTAGAGCTCAGCCTGCCTGTGTCAGTGACGTCATGGCGGTAGTAGGAACGTTGCCATATGGGGAGATATTGGACTTGGCAAATGCTATAAATCAGAGGGTTTTTTTAATTTTAAATTTTTTTTTAAGAGCTGATTTACCAGCACACCACTGCCTCCCATTCTCCAGCACTACAAACAACTGGACTATGGGGCAATGTCTCTGGGACATGAACTTGGGAGAGGACTTGCCGAATCAGGGAATTGGCACATACCCAGTTTTCCAAAACAGAATCAGGCTGCTTGCCATGGTGATGTTGGCTTTCCATGATGTTTAAACTCCCCAGCACCCACACCAAACTCTCACACTCACCCATTGTGATTTAGGGGCAAAGAGACTGGAAACCAACTCATCTCCCCTCAGCTTTCTCATCTGTGAACAGGAGATCACATTAGGGTTGTTGGGAGGATGGAACGAGACAGTGCCTGGCACTCAGTAAGCGTGCAGGCAGAAAGGTAACTGGGGGTGGCTGCTGGGGAAGAGGGGGCCCAGCCCTGGGAGAGGGCTCCTGAGGCCAGGTACAACAGACGAGAACAGATGGGCCCCCCAGACCTAGAGGGGCAGAGACACCAGTCAGTGACCAGCGCATGGCCTCGAGGAACCAAGATGTGGATCCAGCTACCAGGCCTGAGGCCAAGTGGGGCCCCGGCCTCCGGACAGAGCAGAGGCCTGGGAATTGGAGCGAGACACGGGAGGGGCTAGGGCTGCTTGTGTCTCCCCGACCTGGGAGTCAGGCTCGCTCTGTCCCAGTGGTTCTCAGCTCTGGCTGCCACTCAGATCCCCTGGGTAGATCTGAAAAGTACTGATGTCTGGTCCCACCCGCAGAGATGCTGATTGTAATCGATCTGGCATGGCTCAGGTCACTGGCTCTTTTCAAAGCCCTCAGGTGATTCTAGTGAGGGGCCAGTTGAGAACTGTTGGCCTAGAACTTGAGGCAGGGCTATGGGAGCAGAAAGCCAGGCCGACCTGGCTGGATACAAAGGTCCTGGAGAGAAATCCTTGGCCAATATAAAGACTGTCTCTCTAACGGTGAGAACTGACCCCAGTGGTGTAGACTGGTCAGTTCGTCATTTCTGGAAGTGTGTAAGCAGAGGATGACCACCTAGCAGGACATGGAGGAAAGATCCGAGCCACAGAGGGGACTGGCCTAAACGGCCCAAGGTCTCCGGCTCTTCGTGGACGAGGCACTCATTCTGTGGGGGACTCTGTCATTGCAGGGTGGCCCTTTGACAATGCCACGTGCAAGATGAGCGGCTTGGTGCAGGGCATGTCCGTGTCGGCTTCCGTGTTCACACTGGTGGCCATTGCCGTGGAAAGGTGAGAGGGCTGCTGGCTGGGTTCTCCTTGGCCGACAGGGGCTCGGCACTAGGAAGAGCCGCTGTCACCACTGTCGCGCTGACCAGAAGGCTGGGGCTGAATCGTGAGCCATGAAGGGAAGGGCTGTGGGGCTGGCTGCCCTCTACACTTGGGGGACCTGCAGAGAATACCACGACCTTCGGCTAGAAGGCCTGGAGGCAGCTCCTGTGAAGGTTCACTAGGGATTCCTGGGTCCTATGGGAGCTTGAGGGCAGCCCTTGTTTCCTGACCAGTAGGAATCCTGCTATCCATGAGTCTGAGCAAGGAAAACCAGTTTGGGGGGTGGGGGGTGGCGGTCAGAGTGTGGCCCTGCTCCTTCACTACCCACCCCCCTCCCCACTCCACCCAACCCCCGCCTGCAGCCTCCTTGCTGTTCTCTGGCAGCCCAGGCCTTACCAGCTCTCCATCTCCACCCTACCTCAAGCTACTTCAGGTCTCTTTCAGCCTCAGATTCCATCAGATTCTCTGATAAAAGCATGAGTTGGCAGATGGAATGGAGCCAGGGGCCAAGGAAGCTTTGCACACAGTAAAACTAACCCAAATGCATGCGATAGGTCCTCTTCCCCTCCTCCACCTCAGTGAGCTTTTGCACTAAGGGCTCATTTGGGCACTCTCCCCCAGAGCATGGCGGGCAGGCAAGGATGCTGGCCAAGATGACATAGGGGCAGCCTGTCACGTCGAGTCCGCCCCTGAACTCCCAGGGTTTTCTGGAGAATCCCTAAACAGCTAAAAATGTTCTTTGATACACCTTCCTAATCAGCCTACTCCAGGACAGAATGTGCAGACTGATCCCTTTGCTAGCTGCCGGCTAATCAGTTTACGCCCCCGAAGTGCCCAGACACGAACGTTTCCCACGCTGCCCGCAGTTCCTCTCCCCACGCACCCCCTCCCGGTTTTGCCTTTGTTCCTCGGCTACTGACGCCCTCGCAGGTGAGAACCGATTTGCTTGCGGGCGACCCTAAGCCGCCTGTGCTGCTCTTGGAAGGTGCCCACGGTGCCCACACCCCGCCAGCCCCCACCTAGGGGTAGCTCTCCTCCCCGGGGACAGGGACCCCCGGGGCCGGAGCCGAGCCCGCTTCTCTTTCCTCCCCCGGCCTCAGGTTCCGCTGCATCGTGCACCCTTTCCGCGAGAAGCTGACCCTGCGCAAGGCGCTGGTCACCATCGCGGTCATCTGGGCCCTGGCCCTGCTCATCATGTGCCCCTCGGCCGTCACGCTGACCGTCACGCGCGAGGAGCACCACTTCATGGTGGACGCCCGCAACCGCTCCTACCCGCTCTACTCGTGCTGGGAGGCCTGGCCCGAGAGGGGCATGCGCAGAGTCTACACCACCGTGCTCTTCTCGCACATCTACCTGGCGCCGCTGGCGCTCATCGTGCTCATGTACGCGCGCATCGCCCGCAAGCTCCGCAAGGCCTCGGGGCCCGCGCGGGCCGGCGGGGACGCGGCGCCGGAGGGCCGAACGGGGGCGCGGCGGCGGGCCCGAGTGGTGCACATGCTGGTCATGGTGGCGCTGGTCTTCACGCTGTCCTGGCTGCCGCTCTGGGCGCTGCTGCTGCTCACTGACTACGGCCAGCTCAGCGAGCCGCAGCTGCGGCTGGTCACCGTCTACGCCTTCCCGCTCGCGCACTGGCTGGCCTTCTGCAACAGCAGCGCTAACCCCATCATCTACGGCTACTTCAACGAGAACTTCCGCCGCGGCTTCCAGGCCGCCTTCCGCGCGCCGCTCTGCCCGCCGCGCTGGGCCGGGCCCCGGGAGGCCTACTCCGAGCCGCCCGGCGGGCTCCTGCGCGCCCCGGTCTCCGTGGAGGGGCAGCCCAGCGACTCGGGCCTGCCCTCCGAGTCCGGCCAGAGCAGCGGGGCGCCCCGGCCCGGCCGCCTTCCGCTGCGCGGGGCCCGGGTGGCCCACCACGGCTTGGCCGGGGAGGGTCCCGGCTGCGGCCCCCTGCCCCTCACCATACCGGCGTGGGGTAGCTGAGTGGGACGGGGAGGGCGGGCCCTTGACCCCGGGGGGGACGCTGGGGGGGTGGGGGTGGGGGCCCGACGGGACGTGGGTCGCCGGGACGGGTTAGCAGCCAGGTGTGGTGGGAGAAGGCCGTGCCACATGCCTCCCTCCCCGCTACAGGGCGGTGGCCCTCCAGTAGAGGGGAGGCCCTCTACTCTCTTCCCCCTCAGAGGGGCGGCCGACTTGCCCGCAAACCCTTCCTCGTGTGGCCGACCCCGCACGGACCGTCTGGCTGAATCCTCACAACGCTTTGGGAGTAGGTGCTCTTTGTCTCCCCTTCTGCAGATGCGGACGGAGAGGAGGTGTGAGCCGCCTGGCCTCTCAGCTGGACATCGCCCGGAAGCCTGACGCCAGGGTCAGGGACAGCTCCGGCTGTCTCCGGAAGGGCCGGTTAAGGCGGGGCCCAGGGAACTGGGTAAATCCTAGCGACGCCGCTGGGAAGGAGCAACAAGCAAAGCTGTTCCGTCCGTGTGACGCTTTGTGTTCGTGTCCTGGAGTCCCTTCTGTATTACCTGAGTCCCTTCTGCTTCACCCTCTCCTGGGAGAACACGCTGGGCCCCTCCTGCCAACGCCCTGTAGGTTTGTTCCAAGAGGGGTTCTGGGCCATTCTCTTCTTCCCAGGGTCCTACAACGGGACATCACGACGTCCGAGCAGCTGCACAGGGAGTGTCCGTTGCAGACGCTCTGGGTCTTGCCCTTTGGGTCCGAGCCCCGAGGAAAGAAGAAAGGGTGCTGTCCTCCCTCCTCTCCTCATAGGGCCCACTGCCCTCACCCAGGCCCAGGCGAGAACTTACAAGGCCACAGGCGGCGGTCAGGCCATGTGGAGGCGTCCGTTTATTTATTCCAGAACAGGAGGAAAGGAAAGCACAGTACGTACCTTCCGCCTCTGGAAATACATCAGCCCCCTGGAGCTGGGAGCACAAAGCCTTCCCAAGGCCTCGCATCCCTGTTCCCGCAGGCCTGGGAAGGGGGGTAGGCCAATCAGAGCTCAGGTGCCCTGGGGGCCTCCTGGAGGCCAACCTCGAAACCCCTCCCTGGTACAGATCGCTCCTGTCCTCTGAAAAGGGGTGGAGAACCAGGAGGCCCTTGGTTTTCTCTAGCTATCACCCAGTACACCTGCATCACCTTGAAGAAATGAGGCTTCTCTCTGTGAGGTGGGAGGAAATGGGATTGCCTCAGTGATCCCTGCATGGCCCCGATAATCTGAAGTTCACTGGACATTTCCCCCCTCCTCTCTATAGAAAACACAATGTTGCTAGAATGTTCTGTGCATAGCAAATGACTATTTCCAGGGGTCAGGCCAGACGACGCAGCTCTGAGGCTTGATGGTTTCTATAAGGGACACACAATGACTTAACCCTGTTTTACTCCACTTTAAAGTACTGGAATTAGGAGCAGATGAAACTTCCTGAATGATTGTACAGCACATGCTCCGAGAACGTCCCCAGACACTGTCTCATCAGATCCATGCGAACGAGGTTGTTTCTGTCCCACAAACTGAGTAACCGAGCCTGCAAGGGGCCAAGGTCACAGGCCACAGAGGGGCAGGGTTTGGATTAGAATTTGTTTTCTGATGGTTTCTTCCCACACTGCATCCTGCCCCTCAGGGAAGTGGACTGGGCATAATGGGGAGCAAACCGAAGTTCCTACAAAGGTTTTCTGCCTGACAGTGAACCAGAACACTCATGAGCTAGGATCCCTTCAAGCTGTCAGTCTGGGAAATGGGAGTCTCTTGTGTCTACTCTTGTAATATCCAGACTGAGCTGTTCTGGGCACAACAGCCATACCCCATGTGCTGAGCCCGAGAGCCTGGTGCTGGTATCTGGGGGTGATGAAGGAGGGTCTCCGGAGAGGTATGCCATCCTGTCCCCCATTAGCTAGTGCACCTATGGGCCCCATTTCTGGTGCTCTGTGTTAAGTGTCACATAGGCCAGAGGGTTTGTGAAGAACTGTCTCCAGGCTCTAAAAATTGGCCAGAGAAAGGGCCATCTCAAACCCCAATGCTTGTCCCTGTGGCGGGGTGGGAGGGATCTGTCCAGAGACACCGTCTGGTCTCTCCTCCGGTGTGTGTTTCTCCCTTAGCGTGGCTTCCCAACCACAAAGTCACAGCCTTTATAGTGGGGGGGGGGAGACCAGAGTGCTCACCCCAGCCAACCTTTCCACCAAGGCCCCTTTGTTTTATTTCCCCCGAAAGGTGCCATGCTTTGAAAGATTGGGCCTGCCAAAAAAGCTGTACTAGGTCATAATTCATATATTTTGCTGTTATTTTTCTTTTTAAAAATCAATCAAAGGCTATGCCTGCCCATTCGGAGATTTGATCTGAATGGTAACAAGCATGACTTTATGCTTTCATGAAGGGGTGAGGCCTTGCGGGTATGTGTAGAATGTTTGTTTTTTGTGCATGTTTTAAAATATACACAACATAAAACTCACCATTGCTAACATTTCTAAGTGTACGGTTCAGTGGCCATAAATACATTCACACTGGTGTGTAACTATCACCACTGTAGATTTCCAGAATTTTTTTTAACATCCCACACTGCAACTGTATACCCACTGAATACTAACTCCCCATTCCTCCAGGCTTCTGGTAACCACCATTCTCCTTTCTGTGTCAATGAACTTGACTACTCTAGGTAGCTCACACAAGTGGAATCAAACAGTATTTGTTCTTTCGTGTCTGGCTTATTTCACTGAGCAGAATGTGTTCATGGTTCATCTGTACTGTAGCATATGCCAGGCTTTCCTTCTATTTAAGGGTGAATAATATTACGTTGTATTTATATGTCACATTTGGTTTAGCCATTCATCCATTGGTGGACATTTGGGTTGTATCCTTATGTTGATTATTGTGAATATAATGTGTGGAGTTTTAAGATATTGGAAGTAGTTCCTAAAAATAATGCCTGTGTGGCCCTAAGGACAGAGACCCCAGGTTAGAAACTCAGGATCTCTCCAAACTCGGCACTGATGGGTGACGAAGCCGAGGTCAAGGAACGCTGTGATTCCTCTCACTTCCCTGTGCCGACCCCACTGTTCTGAGCTTCCGCTGGGCTTTACTTCTTCACTAGAGTGGCTAGAAAATTGTATGATCCCTCCATGGGATGATATGAAGTTATTTTTATAACTGTAGCTTTATTATCCTCACTGGAATCCTCTGTCGCAACACCTGGACCCTGTCAGGAGCCTTGCCCGGCTATCCCAAGGCACACAGTAAGCAACGCAGACTTCTCCTGATGTGCCGTCCTTCGCCTACAGGCTGGTTGGGTCTCCTAAGGTGACTGCCCTTTCACAGGCGGAAAGTCTGAAGACGAATTGGATGTGTGATGGGTGAAAAGGGCCAGAGACCTGTTGACACTGAGCACCCCCACCTCGGAGGACTCTTGGAGGGACTCTGTGTCCCATCCTGCCACGTGCAGCATGAGCGGTCATTCTAAGCGGGGGTCTCCACTGATGAATGGCCTCTTGACTTCACCAAGGCCATGCGGCACTCAACAGACCAACATGAGCTGGAGGCTGGTGCCCGGCCTGGACCCCACAAACCACAATCTGCCCGGCTCTATGCTGAGGACCTTCTCTTGGGGCCTGGAAGACGCATGAGTTGATTTGGGTTGGAATGGAGGGCTGAGCTGGCAAAGGAGGACGAGAGCCCCCTATCATTAGTCTACTGTGTATTCATCCAGAAACCCAGGTGAGAGCCAAACTAAGAGCTGGGTGGACAAAGCATTGCTATTAAGCTCTGTACCTTTTTGCATCCGTTTCCTCAGCTCACCCCTGAGAAGTGCCACTGAGGAAAGATAGATGAGAAGGAGGTAACCTAAATGGGCTTCATTACAAGCAAACAATGTTGAATCAACAATAGGTTCCTTGTGGAATAACCCAATTATTTATGTTTATGGCATTTTATTGTCGGTTTTTTCTCTCTCGACACAAACACTCCATAATCATTGTGGAAATTTCACATTTAGATGCGCAACGAGAAGAAAATAAAAAGCACCCAAATCCCATCTCAAGAGATAAGCATAAAGTCATTTGCTGTCCATATGTTTTAAAATTTGGTAACAGCTTTATTAAGGCATAAGTCACGGGGCGCCTGGGTGGCTCAGTCGTTAAGCGTCTGCCTTTGGCTCAGGTCGTGATCCCAGGGTCCTGGGATCGAGCCCCGCATCGGGCTCCCTGCTCCGCAGGAAGCCTGCTTCTCCCTCTCCCACTCCCCCTGCTTGTGTTCCCTCTCTCGCTGTGTCTCTCTCTGCCAAATAAATAAATAAAATCTAAAAAAAAAAAAAAGGCATAAGTCGCATACAACAAAGTTCACCTATCTGAACACCTGACTTTAGCTGTTGTGTACAGTTGTGTAAGCACCACCACACCCAAGGTATTTCCAGCACCGCCCCCAAATTCCCTTGTGCCTAACTGCAGTCAACCCTCTCCCTCACTCCTGGCCCCAGATAACCACCCATCTGATTTCAAAATGTCATGTACATGGAACCATTCAGCGTGTAGCTTTTGAGTCTGGTTTCTTTCATTTAGCATGATGTTCTTGAGATTCATCCGTGTTGTAGCATGTATTGGTCCTTTGTTCCTTTTTATTGCTGAGTAGTATTCCCTTGTATAGCTGTATCACATTTTATTTCTCTGTTCATCAGTTGATAGACATTTGGGCTGTTATTCAAGTATGAATTTATGAATTATGAATAATGCTGCTATAAACGAATTCATATAAAAGTCCTTAGAGTATGTATGTTTTCAGTTCTTTTGGCATGGGTTTGCTGGGTTGTAAGGTGAATGTATAGTTTAATCGTGTAGGAAACTGCCAAAGTATTGTCCAAAGTTTCTACAGCATTTTGCACCCCCATCAGCAGCGGACGAGTGTTCCAGTTGTTCTTGCCAATGCTTAGTAGTATTAGTCCTGGAAAAACGTCCCCTGATGACTAGTGATGCTGGGCATCTTTTCGTAGGCTTATTGGTCATTCGTAAATCTTTCATTATAAATGTTTCCAAATCTGCCTGTCTTTTAAAAATGTGATTATGTTGTAGAGACTTTAGTACAGAAATTTGCTCTAAATCTAAGAGGAACTTATCACTAATAGATTATTATAATTTTAGGGGGGGAGTGTCAGGGGGAGAGGGAGAAAGGGAGAGAAACTTAAGCAGGCTCCATGCCCAGTGTGGAGCCCAATGTGGAGCCCAAATTAGGGTTTGATCTCACGACCCTGAGATCATGACCTGAGCCAAAATCAAGAGTCAGACGCTTAACTGAGCCACCCAGGCGCCCCCACGAATAGATGATTTTTAAACCCATCAAGAACAGGTTTAAAGCAAGGTAAGTAGATAGAACATGCGAGAGAAGGGAGGGCGATTTGAAGAGGGGATTAGGAATGGCCTCTCTGAGGAGGTGACATTTGTGTACAGCCATGAATAAAGCAAGAGAGAAAGCCATGTGAATTGCTGAGGAAAGAACAAGGCAGATAGAATATCATTTGCAAAGCCCCTGAGACAGGAAATGGATCAATGAAAAAGGAATTAACGCATATCGAATGGCACTGAATTTCAAGAATTACATTTCTGGTCAGCTGAAAACTGTTAAAAGCCAGGCACAGTACTCAGTGCTTTTGCCTGTGATTTATTTCTCCCAAGAGACTCACAAGCTCGATGAGGACAGGAGCTCTGTCTGTTTCACTCACCTTTGTAGACTGAGATCTAGGACATTGCCTGGTACATAGGAGACACTCAGTAAATGTCTGTTGAATGGGTGACATAATGAAATGAGCAAGTATTTCTTACTCTTCCCATATTACAGATGGAAAACCCAAGTAAGTTACTGAAGGTCCCTTAACTAGATGGTGGTGAAGCTGGGACTCACATCTTGATCCATCTGGCCAGAAAGTACAGGTTATGCAAATCCCCCCCCCCCCGCCGCAAGATGCTGTGGATTCTCCTTTCTATACTGGATATTGAGGTTCGGAATAAAACAAAGAGGCTTGATGGAGGTCCCCTTTGATCCAAAAATAAAACCAGCCAGCCACAGGCTCCAGACTGCTCTTTTGGCCAGAAGACCGCATTTCCATCCCATTTAGTGACTTCCCAAACTTTGAGATGGCAGGCGTACCAGCAGTGTGATGAAAAGGTGAAAACTTAGTTTGATCCGATGCCACATCAAGTCTCCAGGGGCTGAAAGCCATTATCCTTTTGCCTCCTGTGCCTTGCAGTCCGTGATGGGGCAGAAGTTGCCCATCTGGCTGCCATGTCTTGCCTGGAGATGTCTGTGTTCTCTAGCTAGCTGCAGTGCCCAGGCCCCTGAATCCCTGTCACCAACAAATGCGGCTGTTGTCATGTGCAAGCATCCAAATCAATGTGGGTGGAAAAACCCAAGCTTAGTGATTTGGGCACAGTAGTTTATCTGTCACATAGCCAGTGGTGGTGTTAAATCACTCTCTGTTCGAGGAGTAATCACTCCCCGCCCCGCTCTGTCTCCCTCTCCACGGGGAGGTTAGAACAGCCAAAGCCAAGCTGTTCCAGTGACAGAGCAAACCTACGTTTCCATGTTTGGACCACCCCCAAGGAAGAGTACTTTACACAACGTAGTTTGTTCATTCACAGTGCTGTCTGGAGGGGCTTTTTTTTTTCTTTAAAGATTATTTATTTATTTATTTATTTGAGAGAGAGAATGAGAGACAGAGAGCATGAGAGGGAGGAGGGTGAGAAGGAGAAGCAGACTCTCTGCTGAGCAGGGAGCCCGATGTGGGACTCGATCCCGGGACTCCAGGATCATGACCCGAGCCGAAGGCAGTCGCTTAACCGACTGAGCCACCCAGGCGCCCTTTTTTTTTTTTTTTTTTGGAGGGGCTTTGAAGCCACCTCTAATGACCAAAATCATTCTCCTTGAGTCCACATCTTGGTAAAATGATTCTGTTCCCTATGCTATAAATTATGGACAATAAACTCATTACGAAAGCGTTGAGCGTTTGCTTTCTGCTTTCCATCGTATTAGTAGCTTCCCCTCTTTTGCATCTTTACTGTGAATGAAAAGTGTCCAAATAGCCATCCCCCCAAAAAGGGAGACAGCAGGCCATGTTACCACCGACATGACTGCAGTCTTCCCGTTTTACAGATGGGGAATGGAGTTGTGTAGAGGCCCAGGAATTGCCTTGATGGCCCCACATCTTGCAAGTGGGAGAAATCAACGCAAAGTTTCAGGCTCTGTGGGTTGCAGTCCAGTGTTCTTGACATGTCACCAAGTTTCTTACTTGGTTCGCTCCCTACTTCTAGGCGTATGCGACAAGTTTAGATAAAACTTAAATCTGGTATGTGTATGCTCAACAATGCTCCCCGTGTCTGCTAACTCTGGCAACATGGACCTCTCGCAGTCCGGTAGGCAGCGATAGAAAAGACAAAAGCTGTCATGCGGTATACTAGTCTTTACAAGGGAGTATCATGGTTGGCCAAAGAAGCAATGGAACAGCCTGAGGAGTGTCAGAAAAGAATTCCCGTAAGAGGCTTGAAATAAGTCTTAAAGACTGAGTTAGAGACAGCCAGGTAGAGAGGAGGGCTTGAAGCACGGCCGTGATGCACTCAGATCGTCATCTGTTAAAGCTGATACGGCAGTGGGTAGAGAGTGACTTGGAGGGAGATGGAGCTGGAGGCCAGTGAGGGAGGAGGTATTTGGGGGCATCCGGGTGAGATATCCCAGGACTGGCTAAGGCAGTAGGGATGGAGAAGAGACAGCAAGTTCATGGGAGGTTTGAGAGATCAATTCAGTATTATTTGGTAACTGCTAGCGTGTGAGAGGATGGACCATCATTCTAGGATACTTTTAGATGCCAGTAACCGGCTTAAACAGAAGGTTCGCAAAATAGTTAAGTGCAGATGATTGGTTGATCCAGAATCTCAACAAAGTCACCAGGGACCACACGGTCTCCATTCCTCTACTCTGCCATCTACGGTGTGAACTTGGTCCTCAGGTTGGCTTCCCTCATGGTGCAGAATGCAGCTATCAGCAATCAGAGCTACCTGCTTTCTTATTTACATTGAGAGAGAAAGAGAGAGAGAGACAGAAGGAATACCTGAATATCTCTTCCCATGACTTTCTCCTAAGAGAACTTCTCAGAAGGAAGCAGGAAACTTATATGGGTTCATATTAGGTCAGATGTCCATTCCCGAACCAATCCCTGTGGCTAAGAGAACGCCATGTTCTGAATTCCACGTTCTTTGTTGGGGTTCCAGACAGGTAAAGGGGATAGGATTACGATGGTTGATTTAGACAAATCAAGGCCCATCCCTGGAACTAGAGTCAATCTCCAATCTAATTAATCTGGGGGAGGTAGTGAAATATTGATGGGAAGTTGTATCCATTAGAATGTCTTTTGGCTGCAAGAAACATAATACTGTGAATCAAACTGGTTTTTATGCAACAACAAAGTCAATTTATTATCTTACATAATGCATTGGCTATTAGGAAGGTCAATTTATTATCTTTTCATAAAAAGACCTGAGGCAGGAAGGGCCCAGTTTTAATTAAGTCAGCAGCTCGGTGACGTCAAGACCCCAGATTTGTCCCCCTTGGCATCTTCATTTTGGGAATATTGGTATTACCTGCAGTCTCTGTCCCCTCTAGATTGTAGGACAGGGCCAATTCCATGACAACGTGTAAAGGAAGAAGAGTATCTCCATAGAAGCAAAGAAGACTCTATCACACCTCCCCTTAGACTGCATTGGCAGCATTGTGTCACATATTTACAACCAAACTAGTCACTGGCAGGGGAACAGAACCACTGTGATAAACTTAATCAGACCCTCCCCTGGGGCTGGGATGGCACCACAATGCCCGAAACACATGGCCATACAGGTGTGGGTGGATGCATGTCTGAACAACAGAGTCCTGTTGGGAAGGAGAAAGCGGAGTGATAGGTGTTAGGTGGGCAACCACCAGTGACCGCTACAGGGATTAACCAGGAGAGGCCCGCGAGGAACTCCTGGGTAGGGTACTGGGCCGTTGAGCCACTGTCAACTGAGTCTATCCCAAGATAAAAAATTTTTGGACTTGGTGAATATGAGATGCTCATGCACCAGCCATGTTGAGAAGTCTAGAAGGCAGCTAATGTAAGGCTTGATCATCCCCTTTTTAACTTGCCCCCCTCTTCCTCTGGCTTCCAAGACACCATACTTCCTTGTTTTACCTCCGACCTCTCTGTCATGCCTTCTTTGGCCATCCATCCCTGGAATATTGAAATCCCTCAGGGTTCTTTTCTAGGCCCTCTGCTTTAAAAAAAAAAAAAAATTGTGGGGCACCTGGGTAGTTCAGTTGGTTAAGTGTCTGCCTTAAGCTGCTCCCCCTGCTTGTGCTCTCTCACTCTCTCTGTCAAATAAATAAAATCTTTAAAAAAATTGTATTTTGTTCCTATAGATATTTTCTCTAGGTGGTCTCATCTTCTCCTGTGGCTTCAATTGCCCAAAACAATGACTTCAGCCAACCTTTGTTTCTCTTCTCAATTCCAGGCCTCATATCTATTTTTTTTAAAGATTTTATTTATTCACCTGACAGATAGAGAAAGCCAGAGAGCACAAGTGGAGTGAATGGCAGAGGCAGAGGGAGAAGCAGGCTCCCCACTGAGCAAGGAGCCTGATGCAGGGCTTGATCCCAGGCCCCTGGGACCATGACCTGAGCCGAAGGCAGACGCCCAACCTACTGCGCCACCCAGGCGCCCCCAGGCCTCATATCTAACCACTCATTGGACTTCTCAAGCTGGACTTTTGTCCCTCCTCACCCCCCAGAGTCTCTGTAAGATTTTCTCCATTATGTGTTACTGACAATTCTGGACAGTTTTTTCCCTCTGTCTTATATAATGGACTATGTCACTGTAACTATTCAAGCTGCCTCTTCCTCCAGCTCTGTTGCTGTCCTAAGTCCCTGTTGTCATATCCATCCATTCTTCACTCTCTTCCTCTGGCTCTGCTGTATTTGTTGTGGGCAGGTGGGCAGTAAATCCCTATAGCCTCGGTTTCCCAAACTCCTGTGTCAGAGGCATACAAGATTATATTATTGTTCCCAATTATTCACTCTCTTCCCTGACACAGGAGTATAGAACCCATTATTACCAAGTATGTTATAATGCCTCCCTTCAGATAAATATACTTCGCTGTCCCCTTAACATTGGGTCTGGCTACATGACTTACTTTGGCCAATGGAAAGTGAACAGAAGTTCAGTATCAACTCTGACCAGAAGCTTTAGGAGCCTGACAGTATGGTTCAGCTGTTTCTCTTCTCCCTCTACCATGAGACCAAGATAAGAGCTGGTCCCTCCACCAGGATCCTGGAATAACAGATAATGTGGAGCAGAGTCAAAGCCAATCTGCAGCCCGGACATGTAATCTGAGAAAGAAATGAATGCAGCGAGATTTCGGGGGAGAGGGCTATCTGTTAGAAAAAGCTGACTAATAGGGCGCCTGGGTGGCTCAGTTGGTTAAGCGACTGCCTTCGGCTCAGGTCATGATCCTGGGGTCCCGGGATCGAGTCCCACATTGGGCTCCCTGCTCAGCGGGGAGTCTGATTCTCCCTCTGACCCTCTTCCCTCTCGTGCTCTCTCTCATTCTCTCTCTCTCAAATAAATAAATAAAATCGTTAAAAAAAGAAAATAAATGTCTTAAAAAAAAAAAGAAAAAGCTGACTAATAGAATGATCAGGGCAAGTTGCAGAACGCTGTCCTTAAGTATGTACCATTGCGGGGCGCCTGAGTGGCTCAGTCAGTTAAGCATCTGCCTTTAGCTTGGGTCCTGATCTTGGGGTCCTGGGATTAAGCCCCACGTCAGGCTCCCTGCTCAGTGGGGAGGGGAGCCTGCCTCTCCCTCTCCCTCTGCCTGCCACTCCCCCTGCTTGTGCTCTCTCTCTCAAATAAATAAAATCTTAAAAAAAAAAAAAAGTATGTGCCATTGCTTCCCAGTGGTGGGCAGCAAGTGGTGTGGCCTTTGGTCATTTAGAAGGCAGATTACATACCAAGTAGCTTGTGAGTTTAGGCAAAAAGTTTGGGGAAAGGATTGTTTTGAGTGTGCCTTTGTTGTTTTTAGCTGCATTTGACAGGCGGCTACAAGGAAGAGATGAGCTCAGAAAAGAATTGACTATTTTGTAAGCAGAGATTAAAATTCAGCCTTGGGACAGAGACCAGATCGAGGTCATGAGCAGTGGCTGCTAGTGAGTCTCTTGATGGATAAAGTGACTCAGGGAAAATAGACTTAAGAGAGTGGGTCTCCAACGGAGGCTTGGTAAGTTCAATTTCCCTCACCAGTGATGCCTAGAGAGAGAGGTATGTCTTGAAAAGAATTATAGGTGTGCTAATTGGCACATAGAGCTGACTAGAAGCAGGTCAAATGCTGCTCAAGGTGTAAAAAGAGGTGTGCAGCCAAGACACATCAGCTTGGGTTAAAAGATGTGATTGCTGGAGACCAGCATTTGGGCTCCCAAATTTCTGTGCACAGGAAGGAAACTGAAAAAGCTGCTCAGCCCCCAATCAGCCACAAGTTATGAAGAACACAGGCCACTCCCAGGGACCTGAACTTGAACTTAATCAAGGAATGTTCCCTACACCCAGCAGGATTTGGGAATTCTAAGAATTGATGGTTGTGATGGTTGTGAGTCTCTCATTCTTTCTTTTGATGAATAGAAGTGTTTATTCTTATTTATTCTGTCTTTGTTCAACCATCTCGTATTAGGTATAGATGTGGGGGGCAGTAGATAACATTTGTTTGTCTTTAAGTTCATTAGTCTCTGGATCAAGAGGAGCCATATCTGGACATAATGCCGAGACTATCATGAGATATTAAACTTTGGCCCTCGTGTCATGATTGGTTGAAACTTTTGGGTGTCACTCTTGGTAGGAAGAGTGAGTATAGTTTTCATGCAAAAAGGAGAGAAATGAATATTTATGACCAAGAAGGTAGGCTGTGATGAGAGAATATGATTTTTACTATTTATTTGCTTCTCTCCCTGTAGGAGAATTATACAGCTCTCAACATGGTTACCCATTTGCATTGTCTGTTACAGGAGGAGTATATTTCTATAACCTGTTGGCATCAGGCAAGGTCATATGACTTGCTTTAGCTAGTTGAATGTGAGTAGAAGGGACATACACCTTTCTAAGCAAAAGCTTAAGAGCCTTTGTGTGGTTTGGCCATTTTCTTTTTCCCCTCTGCTTGGTCTTGTTAGGGGCAGGCTGGGGGATGCTACTTAGCCTCAGTCTGCAAACAAGAAGGCATATGGGGCAGAGCTACAGGTGACTCACGGCACCACCATGAAGCTCGAAAAATAAATGTTCATTCTTGTAAGCAACTGAGATTTTTTTATACTGTTTATCACAGCAACATAACTAGTCAAAATTGACTAATACAGTTGGCTTCCATCTGGGCCCAGCCAATGGGAATCACTGGTAGGAGACTGGAGAATGTGAGGAAGGGAAGGAATACGTCTCCCCATCCTTCCCCAGGCAGCATCTCCAGGAGCAACTCTATCTCCAGATAGGCAGGCCTGCTGGGCTTCCAGTTCCTGACCATGGGTCCTGAGCTCCTCCCCAAGGACGCTGCCTTGTCCTCCCACCTGGTCCCTCTAGAATTCCTGCTATTGCTAATCTGTATTTGGCTTCTCAGCTCTCCTATCACTTATTGACTGATCCTCTGTGTTAAAGTCCCTCTGGTTTAAACATTTTGAGTAGTTTTGGTCCAGTCGGACTCTATCTGATACACCATCCTATGTATACATTTTGGAGTAACTATTGATCACCAATGTCTCAAACTTTGTGTGATTTTTTAAAAAAGAAAGATACATTTGATTGTATATATTTTTTAAAGATTTTATTTATTTATTTGAGAGAAAGAATGAGATGGAGAGAGCATGGGGGGGGAGGGTCAGAGGGAGAAGCAGACTCCCCGCTGAGCAGGGAGCCCGATGCGGGACTTGATCCTGGGACTCCAGGATCATGACCTGAGCCGAAGGCAGTCGCTTAACCAACTGAGCCACCCAGGGGCCCCTGACTGTATATTTTTTTAACCATTGTCACCATTTAAAAAAATTTTTTTATTTAAATTCAATTAGCCAACATATAGTCCATCATTAATCTCAGATATAGCGTTCAATGATTTATCAGTTGTGTTTTAACATCCAGTGCTCATCACATCACGTGCCCTCCTTAATGCCCGTCACCCGATTACCCCATTCCCCCCATTGTCACCATTTTGTTTTTAAGATTTTATTTATTTAATTGACAGAGAGAGAGAGACACAGTGAGAGAGGGAACACAAGCAGGGGGAGCGGGAGAGGGAGAAGCAGGCCTCCTGTTGAGCAGGGAGCCCGATGCGGGGCTTGATCCCAGGACCCCAGGATCATGACCCGAGCCGAAGGCAGACGCTTAACGACTGAGCCACCCAGGCGCCCCCACTGTCACCATTTTTAAATGTATAGTCCAGTGGCAGTAAGTACATTCACATTTTGTGCAGCCATCACTGGCATTCACCTCAAGCACTTTTTCTCTTCCCAACCTGAAACTCCATAACCATTAAACAATATCTCCCTGTTCCCCCGGCCCCTGGCAACTCCCTACTTTCTGTGTCTGTGATTTTGACTCCTCTAGGTACTTTATGCAGGTGGTATCACACGGTACTTGTCCTTTTGTGACTGACTTGTTTCGCTGAGCATAGTGTCTTTAAGGTTCATCCACAGAGTAGCGTGTGTCAGCATTTCCTTCCTTTTTCAAGCAATCAGTCCCTCGTCTTCTACTCCATCCAACCAACGACCAGTTCCATTGATTCTACCTTAAACATGGCTCCATCATTGCTCTTCTCTTTTGCCGCCTACATCCAGGGACCGGTCAGCATCTTTAACCTTGGCCACTGTGGCAGCCTCCTCCTGGGTCTCCTGCCTTTAGTCTTGCTAAAACTTCAATCCAGGCTCCAAGCCACTACCAGAGCCATTTTCTAAAGCAATTCTAATTGTGCCCCTTTCCTGCTAAAAACTCTTAAGTTGCCCATTGCTTTTAGGGAAAAGTTCAAACCCTACATCATGCCTTCCGAGGCCCTCCACCAATTAACCCTGACCTACTTCTCTGGTCTCATCTCTTAATAATCCCTTTCTGGTTTCTGCCTTATCCTCTTCATCTTATTAACTCCTTCTCTGCTTTCTGGTCATAGGTTAAGTCTCACTCCCTTGAGGTGGCTCTCGGTTCCCATAATGCGATGCCCTGTACCTACTTTACCACTCTACTTATCTGCATTTATTGTAATTATTTGCTGAAGTCTGCCTTCCCTTTGGACTATAACTTCTTTGAGGGCCAAGACCATGTCTTTCTTTCTTTTTTTTTTATTTTTTTTTTAAAGATTTTATTTATTTATTTGACAGAGAGAGACAGCAAGAGAGAGAGAGAGAGAGAGCACAAGCAGGGGAGTGGGAGAGGGAGAAGCAAACTCCCCGCTGAGCAGGGAGCCCGATGTGGGGCTCGATCCCAGGACCCTGAGATCATGACCTGAGCCAAAGGCAGATGCTTAACAACTGAGCCACCCAGGCACCCCTCTTTCTTCTTTTTTTTAAAAGATTTTATTTATTTATTTCAGAGAGAGAGACAGAGAGAGTGAGAGAGAGCACATGAGCGGGGGGAGGGGTAGAGGGAGAAGCAGACTCCCCACTAAGCAGGGAGCCCGATGCAGGGCTTGATCCTGGGACTCCCAGATCATGACCTGAGCCCCAGGCAGACACTTAACTGACTGAACCACCCACGTGCCCCAAGACCATGTCTTTCTAAGTGTTACATCCCTACCACCTAGCAGAGACAATGACCCCAATAAGTGTCAAATAGAACTTAGCTGTAGATTTGAAAGTTTTCATGTTGCAGGAGCTGTAGGTGGTAGTTGATACCAAATACATACATGAGATAATCTAGGGAGAGGGTACCTGGTACCTCTAGAGACAGAGAACATGAGAAGTAAGAAAGACAATGCTGACTAAGATGAAGCGATGAAGACAAAGCTAAGGGGGAGAATGAGAAATGAGTGGCCAGAGAAGTAGCAGAAACGTCAGAAGAGAATGTGGTCATAAGCCAAAGAAGAGAGACCATCAGAAAACTGGAGGCACCCAGTAGGGTCAACCATAGCAAAGACGACAAGATTGAAAAGAAGTGCCACTGGAGTTGTTACAGAGCAAGAAAGATAATGTCTGGCAGCAGCTGGGTTTATCCTTTGTGAAACTACTATACTTAAGAAGGTATTGTCTGCCTCCTTTTCATTAATTCCTCTATCCATTAGCCTGGCAAAGATTCATTAAACATCTCCTCTAGGCCAGGTACTGTGCGAGGCCCCAGGGAGATAGAGAAACAGAACAACATCTACTTGAGCCTATGGATCTCACCATCCCTGCCTGCAAGGGAAAGTTCCAAAGCACTGACTTGTGGCCCAGCAAAGCCAGGGTGTGGCTTGTTTTGGAGATGATATTAACTGGCTTTCCTAACATACTTGATGAAACAAAAATTGGTGTGCAAGTCCAGAGGTCAGCAAGACTTTGTTATCTTGCTCTGAGCTGGCAGGAGGCAAAAGGGAAAGTGCCTGTAGTACACAATTGCATCATGTCCATCTGTTCATAAGTCAGCCACAGACAAGATTCTGGGCTCAAAGGCAGAAAACTGATAGAGCAACTCAATCCAAAGAGCATCCCCTTAACAAACTCCCTGAACTTAATCCTACGTAGTGTTCACTCTGCAGAGATTCCTTTAACTTACAGTAATACATTGTATTACTGACTAAATTCCTGCTCTACTCTTTTTTTGCCTGCCCTGTGTTCCAAGTTCCAACTGTAGTAAAACAGTGTGGTGTACTGTTCAAAAGGTCAATGAGTCATGGCCTTCTGAAAATTAATGGGAGTCTGAATGGAGACAAGGGAGGAACATGCTAACTCATTAGGAAATTATCTTACTAAGTTTTCATTAAATACAGGGGGTCATCTCATTTTCCATAGTAGACATTGCTTTGAAATAAAAAAGTTTAAATCAAAATGTCTTTAAAGCATATTATCTTTGGCGTGTCTGGGTGGCTCAGCTGGTTAAGTGTACAACTCTTGATTTCAGCTCAGGTCATGATCTCAGGGTCCCGGGATCCAGCCCTGTGGTGGGCTCTGCGCTCAGTGGGGAGTCTGCTTGAGGATTTTCTCTCTCTCTCTGCCCCCCACACCCCTCTCGCTCTCAAAAATAAATAAATCTTAAAAAAAAAAGCATATTTTCTTTAATGCCCCAGAAAAATGAGATCTTTTAAAGGAACCCAGCCCATCAAACTAGGCATTCTTTGAAATATTCATTATTATATAATCAAATTAGTGAATAATCAGTTCCTAATTTATAATTTGGATTTTGAAATACACTTTTTTTTAAGATTTTATTTGTTTATTTATGAGAGAGAGCGAGAGAGAGCAAGAGCCAGGGGGAAGGGTAGAGGGAGAAGCAGAGTCCCTGCTGAGTGGGGAGCTGGATTCCAGGACCCCGGGATCATGACCTGAGCTGAAGGCAAATGCTTACCCGACAGAGCTACTCAGACACCCCTGAAATACGCTTAAAAATATATATATATATGTATATATGCGTGTGTGTACATACACATACATACATACATACAGGATTGGGGAAGTAACTGATTCAATTAACCGACCACAGCCTCAATCAGACTTTAGCTGTTGGGGTCTGGCCTGACTCAATAGAACAGAAGTTGATAAACAAGCTCTAAGGAACTTATGCCTGAGAGAAATGTGCTCAAGGGACTCTGAGCGCATGCCTGGACCTTCCCAAAGCTTACAACTGAAAAGTCCCTGGGGACCCGGGGTGGATTGAGCAAGGAGGGGGGCAGAGTGAATCCTTCACTGCGGAGGGTAGAAATAACAAGTCATACTTCCACAGTGCTTACAACAAGCCAGGCTTTTCCTCCGACTCTTGACATGCATCAACTCAGTTAATCGTCCCAACAACCCATAATAGTTACTATTACTATCTCCATGTCCCAAGATGAGAAACTGAGTCGGAAAGGTTAGCAGCAATTTGCCCGCTGTCCTACACTAGAAAGTGGCAGAGCTGGTTACTCACCTGGTGGCCATTGTGGGGACGGGGGTTCAGTAATATGACTCAACTTCGCTTAAACAGGCACATAAGATCAAAGGCAGGGCCTGCCTGATTAAGCATGTGACTTTGGAACTCCTTTTGCGAGAAGGTATTACTCTGGGTGGGGGTCAGAGTTCCCCGGGTGCACGGTGGGGGAGGGGTCGCCGGGCAATTCCCAGCTGGCGCAAGCTGAGAACTTGGGCCTTTACTGACCTCTGTCAGAGTCCCACAGCACTCGGAGCGGTGGCAGAACACCCGCCAAGCCAGAGCTCGCCGCCAGCCACGTGGGCCAGCCTGGAAGCCAGGAGGCGGTCCCGCGAGGCGGGGCCGAGAAAGGCTGGCTGGGGCTAGAGGACGCGCGGGCCGGGCGGAGTGCGCCTGCGCGCGGAGTGGGCCGGGCGGGGGTGGGGTGGCCTCTTAAAGCCGTTCCCCGCCCCGCTCGCTGCGCCAGTCTCCGCGGTGCGCAGGCGCGGAGGTTTCTCCTTGTCAGTCGGCGCCGCGTGCGGGCTAGTGGCTCTGTGGTGGCGGCGGCGGCGGCCGAGGCGGCGGCTAGTCATCGGCACCATGAACGGCTTCAGCAGCGAGGAGCGCGCCGCGCCCTTCACCCTCGAGTACCGAGTCTTCCTCAGTGAGTGTCGGCGGCCCACGGCCCCTCCCCGCCCGCCAGCCCATTCATTCCCGGGCCTCGCTTCGCCTCCTGCCCCGGCGCCTGCGGCCCGCGCTCCGCCCCTCGTCCCGGGCGCGGGCCGGGTTCCTCGGGTTCCTCGGGCTGCCCGGGGCCTGGGCCGGGCCGGCCTCCGGTTTCACACGTCGCGCTCGCAGGCGGGACGGCGGGGCTCGGCGTTCCTCTTTGACACGCGCGGTGGGACCCGACCCCGGGCCGGGCTAGTTCTGCAGGTGTCCTGCTCGGGCGGGCACCGTCTGGTGGGGAAAGGAAGCCACTGAGTCACCCTAGAAAGGTGTCTGGGGGTAAACTGATCCTCGTAAGAGGATTGCTTGATTTGGAGGAACTGGGGCGGGGTGGATGACTCCCTAAGGACCTTAATTCCTGAACTGTAGCTCAGCTTGTGGGCACCAAGCAGGGTCAAATCCAGCCCCGCGTTCTGCAGACGGGGAAACTGAGGCCGGGCTCAGGAGCCGTCAGTGGAGGACCGAACCCCTCGCCAGGGTACGCTCCTGCCCCTCCCGCCGGGGTGTCCCCGGTAGCACAGATGCTGGGAAGGCGCCTTGTGAAACAGAAAGCTGTTCCGTTCAAGTCAAACAGGTGACGTCAGTCTGGGAAGCACGAGTGAGAAAGTGCCAAGTTTTTGCCCCTGGGCAGGGAATTGGCATCTGAGGGGGACGCACCCCAGGTCCGCGCCTTGAAGCTGCGCTTAGAGCCCAGCACGCTGCGGGCTGGCTGAGCCCCGCTTTCCCTGGCGCACGACCTTCTGTCTTGCAGGTGGAGGAAAGCTACCTTGGGTTTATCTTTATCTCTACCCATCCCCTCCCCAAGCCACGAGGAAAAGATGATTGGAGACAACGCAGGCGTTCGAAAATGTGCCACCAAAGGCATTTCTAATTTAACTGTAAAGAACACTTTTACTCGGAAGGCAACGGGCAGGTGCAGCACTTTGCGTGTGGTGTGTGAAGAGCAGGAAAGAGCAGGATAGAGGGGACGAGTGGAAATCCGAAGAGAAAGAACAAAGCCCCTAGCAAAAAGTAACCTTCTGTGGGAGGAAAATGAAAGTGAACTCAAGTTTACACATGTAGCTGAAGGTTACCATGCAAAATCCAGGAAGGATGGGACTCCCCATTTTATTTAACTTCGGAGTTAAATAAGGGCAGTGTGGGAACTTTTGACGAATAATTCACTAAATTATTTTTCCTAGATTTAGCGTTGGTTCCAGAATTTATCTGTAGGAGGGATTTAGAGAGGTGACCCTAGAGTTTGAAGGTGGAGGGATGATTGGGGAATTGTCTTCAAGCAGTATTCAAACAGCAGTTTTTACTTAGGTTATGTAATGGTAGTATTTGATGGCCATTATGGAAGACCATAGCCACTCCTTGACTTTGGCACTGGCTAAAGTAACTTTTTATCAGGTAGAACTCTCTGGGACGTAGGAAATAATAATTAGAAACAACTATGCAATAACATAATTTTAAGGGTTTTAAAATTTTTTTAAAAGATTTTATTTATTTGACAGAGAGACAGCGAGAGAGGGAACACAAGCAGGGGGAGTGGGAGAGGGAGAAGCAGGCTTCCCGCGGAGCGCGGAGCACGGGCCCTGGGATCATGACCTGAGCCGAAGGCAGACGCTCAATGACTGAGCCACCCAGGCGCCCCTTAAGGGTTTTTTTAAATCATAGATTTCCTAGTACTCTTCCTTAGTAGAGGATTTTTTACCTCTGTAATGTTATATTTGTCAGTCTCTTTAAAACTGATAGTGGAGGGGCACCTGGGTGGCTCGGTTAGTTAAGCGTCTACCTTCTGCTCCGGTGGTTGTGATTCTGGGGGTTCTGGGATCAAGCCACATGGGGAGCTCTGTGGGGAGCCTGCTTCTTCCTCTCCGTCTTCCTGCTGCTCCCCCTGCTTGTGCTCGCTCGTGCGCGCTCTCTCTCTCTCTCTGTCAAATAGATAGATAAAATCTTAAAAAAAAAACTGATAGTGGATATGATTGCAAAGTCACAGCTGACTCTGAAGGGATCATAGTGGGACAGGGGATGGTCACTGCTCAGTTTTTGCTATTCCACCTTGGTTTTTAAATGTGAAGGGATATAGTATGGACTGACCCTTAGGTTTCTTAAAGAATAGTAAGGAAGTTCTGAAATTACTTTTTGGATATGGCAGTTAGGTCTCTAGAATATAGAAATTACCTGTGAAAGTGTTGTTGCAACTAGATCATCCTTGAGAAATATAATAATCTAAGATGGCTCTGTCTTCCTGGAACATTACTTAAGACAACAGGGTTTTATAATTCAGCAAGTTGGTCCCCCCCTTCTCCCCAGCCCAACTATTTCATTAGTTCTTTAAACCGTTAACTGATGTAAGATCAGTCCAAAACAATTTGATCCCCTTTTATTTACCAGGCACTGCTAGACTCTGGGGATACAAAATGATATAAGGCAGCCCCTGCCCTCATTGTAGAGGTATCTGTTAGACGCCTAAGGAAAGCATAGGATGAAAACTTAACCCGATCTTGGAGGGGTCAGGAAGGTAAAGTATACAACCAGTTTTTCTGGTTTGGGAATAAAAAATGGCTATGTCACTATTCTGGTGAACGGTGTCGATAATGGGGGGAAGCTCTGCAAATGAGGGAGCAGGGGGGCGGATATGGGAAATCTCTACCTTTTTTTCAATTGTATTGTAAACCTAAAATTACTCTAAAAAATTAAATATTTTTTAAAATGTGTACTTAATGCATCTGGAATTAGAGTTAACAAAAAAATTAGTAATAACTTTTTCTAATTCATTTTGCAGAAAATGAAAAAGGACAATATATATCTCCATTTCATGATGTTCCAATTTATGCAGATAAGGTAAGATGTCCTCATTTAAATGTAGTCTCTTTACTCAGATCAGTTAGTTCCACATGAATTTTCGTATATATCTTAATAAATGCTTAAAATACCTTATCGTGCTGTGAGTTAAAGGTATATTGACTAAATAAGAAGTCAGTCTTAAATCCAGATTATTTGGCTAAAGAAGCAACTATAAATTGGGGAAGGAGTAGAGGAAGAGACACAAATGTTTTAAAGCTGCCTTGGTTTAGGGGCGTCTGGGTGGCTCAGTTGATTAGGCAGCTGGCTCTTGGTTTCCGCTCAGGTCATGATCTCAGGATCCTAGGATCGAGCCCCTCCTCATGCGTCTGCACTCAGCGGGGACCCTGCTTCCGGATTCTCTCTCTCTCTCTCTAAGTAAATGAATCTTTAAAAAATTAATAATAAAGTTGCCTTGGTTTAAAGAAAGAAATCACATTGGTCTTTTTGTATGTGTATTTGGAACTAAAATCTTAGTACTTCATAAGTGGTTTTAAAATTAGCCAGGTAGGGGCGCCTGGGTGGCTCAGTTGTTAAGCGGCTACCTTCGGCTCAGGTCATGATCCCAGGGTCCTGGGATCGAGCCCTGAATTGGGCTCCCTCCTCAGCAGGAAGCCTGCTTCTCCCTCTCCCACTCACCCTGCTTGTGTTCTCTCTCTCTCTGTGTCTCTCTCTGTCAAATAAATAAATAAAATCTTTAAATAAATAAATAAATAAATAAAATTAACCAGGTAGCCAGCACAAAATTTGGGTTGTGGGATATTAAACAGCAAGAATAAACTAGAGTATTCAGTGACTACAGGAAAATTCAGTACTTTTAATGGATTGGTAGAGTTAAGACTCATAGTGTTAATAAAGGTTAAGTCTACAGACTTTTTTTGAGAGAGAGAGAGTGGGTGTACAAGTGGGAGAGGGCGGAAAGAGACAGGGAGTGAGAGAGAGAATCTTAAGTAGACTCCACGCCTAGTGTGGAGCCCAATGTGGGGCTCCATCTCACGACCCTGAGATCATGACCTGAGCCAAAATCAAGAGTCGGATACTTAACTAACTGAGCCACCCAGGCACCCTAAGTCTACAGACTTTTAAAAAGAGAGATCTTTTTATGCACACCAGTAAGCTGAAGAAACCTCACAAATTGATAGGTTTACCACAAATTGGTAAGAATCTTACATTGCTAGGGAAAAATGTCTATAGTTATATATTCCAAAGTCCTTGTGATCCTTTGGAAGTAGAATTGCTGGTGACTCTTTCTGTTTTTATTTTCATTTTTGCCTTTTTATATTTTCTAATCTTTTTACAAAGAGCATGCATTATTTGTTCAAATTTAACTAGTTACTATTTTTTTAATTCATAGCTTGTTTTAGCCGCCTTCCCAATAGGAGAAGTTTGTACTGTATTTAGGAACCAACACAAGGACAAATGTCTGCTGCTTTTTTATACCTTTAAGAATTCTTTTTGGGGCATCCAGCTGGCTCAGTCTGTGGAGCATGTGACTCTTGATCTCAGGTTGTGAGCTCGAGCCCCACATTAGGTATAGAGATTTTTTTTTTTTAATCACCTCATGATGATGGAGTTTAAAGTAAACTCTGCAGAGCCAGGGGTCCCTGCCGAGCACAGCCCCCACACCCCAGAGGGTGGGCCACCGACTGCCTAGCCCTCACTCTAGCGGAAGCCCTCTGCTGCTGCTCAGGCCCGGGATCCCGGACGTCCCACACTTAGCAGAACAAACTGCAACCCAGACCCCAGCTAGAGAGCCTGGGATCCCAAAGCCGCACACTGCCAGTAGAGGAGGGAGCAGAGAATTGGCAGCAACATCCAGAGCCCGAGTGGGAAGCTGGAGGGGCAGGCTATTGTGTTTTTTTTTGCTGTGGTGGTGGTGGTGTTATTTTATTAAATTTGTCCTTTTCTTTTCCTACTTATTTTGATGGACACCATCCTAAGCTGCCCTGGCCTATGCGCCTGTCAGGTGTGTCTGGTGGGGAGGTGCCCTGGCTCCTCCAAGACTTCAGGGTTTCCGTATGGGTCTAGTTTAGACCAGACTCACGTGTTGCTTCTGAGGAGCCTGTCTGAGCTGGGCTCCAACTGGGAACAGTGGAGCGAATGGCCAGAGGCCAGTTACGTGCCACAGTTACAGGAGGGACCTCTAATTAGAGGCATGTGTTCTCCTGTGGGATTCTCAAAGTTGTGTTTATTCAGAAACTAATTTGTTACATCTGATTTCCTGGCAGTTGATATGAACTGCAGGATCCTTCCTTCCTCTTGAATTGGCATCATTTGGTTGGCTTGATTATCTGTTTGGTGTATAATTAATATATATATCTATATATATCTCAAAGTCTTTACAGTAACCTCTCACACCATTTGGAGTAGTTAAGGGGTATAAAATAATGACTGAAAGTTTATTGATGGTAACTTGACATATAGATGTGCTAGGGAAGAAAAATACTTTCTTGACATAGAGCTGGTTTTTTGTGTTTCTAAGTGTCTTGGTCCGTTTGGGCTGCTATAACAAAATACTGAAGATTGGCTAGCTTATCAACAGCAGAAATTTATTGCTCAAAGTCCCGGAGCTTGGAGGTCTGACATCAGGGTGTGAACATGGTTGGGTGAGGGACCCCTTCTGGTCATGGACTTCTAGCTATGTACTTATGTGGCAGAAGGGGCTAGGGATGTCTCTGGAGCCTCTTTCATAAGGCACTAACCCCATTCATGAGGGTTCCAACCTCATGTCTTAAACACTTCCCAAAGGTCCCACCTACTGTACAATCACCATTGAGGGTTAGGAATTCGACAAATAAATTTGGGGGGGGGAACAAACATTCAAACCATAGCTGTAAGTAACTGGACAATATTCTAGCCAACAGTCAGATGCTTCTAGCAGTTGCGGTGCCGAGTTTTCCAAAATAGGAAACGGAGACTACATTTTGGTGCTGTGTAAAACATCTTCACTCAGATTATTCTGCGACTCCTTGAAGTTTTGTATGGGACTGGTTGTGGCGATAATCTGGGATTACTCAAATGAAGACTCAGCCTTTGTACCACTCTGGGCTGGCTCAAAAGCACAAGCTCTTGTAACAACTCTGGATTTCACCAGTGGTCCAGACCTCAGTGAACCTCAGCTCTTGAGATTCCTGTCTGAGAAGCAGGAAAGAGTTCTTTTGTTTTGTTTTTAAGGAAGTTTATACAACACACAAAAAAGGGTGTGGTACACAGAAATTATTTTGGATTATAGCCTAAATAAAAGATCTGATTAATTCCTTTTTTTTTAAATTCCAGTGTGATTAAGTTTCTGTAAATACATTTTTATGTGTGTGGCTGTTGACTTTATCTCTACTATGGTCAGTCATTTGAAGGGTGATGATGAGGACTCTGTCAGCTCTACTAAGGAAAAATGCCCAAAGGCTTAGATTCTGCTCCAGGTCAGAACTTCTCAATGTGGACAGCTTTCGATTTAGTATATATGCCACTAGGTAATCAGCCAGTTCTGGGAATCCTTGTGACTCAAACACTCTGCTTGGATTATTTGCAAATCCATTGAGTGGAAGAAGGCAAGGGCAAGGACCCGATGGATTTTGTCATTTGCTCTAGGTCTGTTTTGGGTCACATATAAAAATACCTGTAGCTCAGAGTATCTTCTGACATAAAACTTCTGAGATAAGAGAAGTTTTTGAAATCCAGAGCATAGCATAAGCTGTGTGAAACACTGAGTAGATGGAAGCTTTATCTAAATCTTAAAATGCTCAAATGTCATGACTTGATATTTACACTTAGGAGTTTGGTATTTTTCTGTTCTGTATCTTAAACTTTGATGTTAAATACTTGTTCTAACAATGTAGGCATCTGTTTGTTTTCCAGGTGACTGTTGGGAGGATATATAAATATGGAACTATGTTGCTTTTTTCCTCTGCAAAAAAAAAAAGTCAAGCATATAATCAAATAGGTTGATGCTTCAGAAATTTAACAGAATATTTTTTGCAGTCGTCTATCATTCTTTTTTTTAAAAGGATTTTATTTATTTATTTGAAAGAGAGACTGCAAGAGAGCACAAGCAGGGGGTACGGCAGAGGGAGAGGGAGAAGCAGGCTCCCCCCTGAGCAGGGAGCCCGACAAGGGACTCTATCCCAGGACCCTGGGATCATGACCTGAGCTGAAGGCAGACACTTAACTGACCGAGCCACCCAGGCACCCTCTTTTTTTTCCTTTTTAAAGATTTTATTTTGAGGGGCCTGGGTGGCTTGGTCTTTAAGCATCTGCCTTTGGTTCAGGTCATAATCCCAGGGTCCAGGGATCGAGCCCCGAATCGGGCTCCCTGCTCAGCCCCGAAGCAGGCTCCCCAGCCTGCTTCTCCCTCTCCCACTCCCCCTGCTTGTGTTCCCTCTCTCGCTGTGTCTCTCTCTGTCAAATAAAGAAATAAAATCTTAAAAAAAAAAAAGATTTTATTTTTAAGCAATCTCTACACCCAACATGGGGCTTGAACTCACAACCCCGAGATTAAGAGTCGCATGCTCTACCAATTGAGCCAGCCAGGTGCCCCTGCAGTTATATATCATTCTTAACTTTTTAGAGATACTATCTCATGGTACCTGAAATCTTTAGAGGGGATACACTCAAGTGGATGCTTTTTCGATTACTCACTTCCTTAACAGGGTTTGTTTTGTTTTGAATTTTCTGTTTCTTTTTATAGACAGTTCCTTAAATGGAATTTTTAAAATGTCACTGAATTAATAATTTAAACACTTCCCCAACTTTGTGTGTATATGGAATGGGTTTTCTGGATTTTTGTTTTGTTTTGTTTATCTTTTGGTTTCATGTTTTCTAAACCAAAGTTAGAACTGGGAACAGATGAAAACTGATGACAATTAACTTAATCTGCATGTCATAACTGAGAGTAAACTATTTCTCCCCGCCTCAAATGAGCTTGCAGGTGACTACATTTTGAAAACAGATATTCTAACCATAATCTCTGTGGTGTGTCAACTTTGTCAAAATGATAAAGTTGGGATGGGTGATTAAATATGCATATAACATACAGCCACAATGCCTGGCTTTATAGGAGTCTCAGTAAACAATAACCGAACAAATAGGATGATGATACTGAGCACAATGACTGGTTATTTCTTTAGCCTTTCAGAGCTCTATTTTATAGAGTAAAAATCACTGAATCGGGAGTAAGGAATCTTTATTTTAGTCCTGGTTTTACCACTAACTGGCCTTACGATATTGAGCAGGTTACTTCACTCCTGAGCAGTGTTAATCTTGGTGGGTGTTTTTAGATTACATTCTGCGTATGATTCTGTGTATATAGCTTATTGATGAAAACTCATTTAAGACCATTGTAGAGGCGCCTGGGTGGCTCAGTTGGTTAAGTGTCGGCCTTCAGCTCACATCATGATCCCAGAGTCCCGGGATTGAGCCCTGAATCGGGTTCCCTGCTCAGCAGGAGAGCCTGCTTCTCCCTCTGCCCCTAACTCTGCTTCCTGTCTCTCTCGCTGTCTCGCTCCCAAATAAATAAAATCTTAAAAAAAAAAAATGATTGTAAAAAAAAAAAAATGAAGGTCAAAAAATATTGTTACTGGGGCACCTGGGTGGCTCAGTCAGTTGACCATCCGACTCTTGATTTCGGTTTCGATCATGATCTCAGGGTCCTGGGATCGAGCCCCGCCCTGGGCTCCATGCTCAGGGGGGTGTCTCCTTGTCTCCCTTTCCCTCTACTCCCTCACAAGCACAGCAGCATGCTCTCTCTCTTTCAAATAAATAAATAAATCTTTAAAAATATATATTGTTACTATTTGTTAACTCCTTCCTGTACCTTAGGTACTATGCTAAAGCCCTTTTGTGGATTATATCATCTAGCCATCATGTCATTCTCTGAGCTGGGTTCTTTTATTAGCCCCATTGTCCAGGATCAGCAACTAGAATTCATAAGTGGTGGTGGCGGGCTTGAAACCCAGGCATTCTGGCTCAGAACCTGTGGTCTTTTTTTTTTTTTTAATTATTTGAGAGAGAGAGCATGCGGTGGGGTGAGGAGGGCAGAGGGTGAGAGAGAAGCAGGCTCCCTGCCCTGGACCTGACCTGGGCCTAAGGCAGACAGTTTAATCGACTGAGCCACCCAGGCACCCCTCAGAAACCTGTGGTCTTAACCATTGTGCTATACTTCCTTGAGGGATTATGTATGTGGGGTGGATTTTACTTTGTGCCTTTTATATTTTCCAAATTTTCATCGCTTCTTGGCCTTTTGGCTAAGATCAAGTGTTATATTTTCCAAATTTTCTACAGTAAATATCTCTTTGATAATGCAGAAGAAAAGGCTTTATTTATTTATTTACGCTTAGAATTCAAAGGAGATGCATAAGAACTTTCTTCCTTTGGAAAGGCTCTACAGTCTTCTAGTCCAGGGATTCCTGGTGACCTCCAGGCCTTAGAATAGCCACGGATGGGTTTCTGAGGTTCTGTGAACTCTGTGACACTAAGATTTAGTGTAAATGTGCATTTTTCTTGGGAAAAGTTCTGTGGTCAAAATTGTTAGTCATTGAAAATCATAGAAAAGTTTGACAGCTGGAAATGCAGTCTTTTGCTTGATTTTTTAAAAATTTTTTATTGTTATGTTAATCACCATACATTACATCATTAGTTCTTGATGTCGTGTCCCATGATTCATTGTTTGTGCATAACACCCAGTGCTCCACGCAGAATGTGCCCTCTTTAATACCCATCACCAGGCTAACGCATCCCCCCACACCCCTCCCCTCTAGAACCCTCAGTTTGTTTTTCAGAGTCATTATCTCTCATGGTTCGTCTCCCCCTCCAACTTACTCCCCTTCATTCTTCCCCTCCTGCTATCTTCTTCTTTTTCTTTTTTCTTAACATATGTTGCGTTATTTGTTTCAGAAGTACAGATCTGTGATTCAAAAGTCTTGCACAATTCACAGTGCTCACCATAGCACATACCCTCCCCAATGTCTATCACCCAGCCACCCCATCCCTCCCACCCCCACCACTCCAGCAACCCTCAGTTTGTTTCCTGAGATTAAGAATTCCTCATATCAGTGAAGTCATATGATACATGTCTTTCTCTGATTGACTTATTGCACTCAGCATAACACCCTCCAGTTCCATCCACGTCGTTTTTTGCTTGATTTTATAAAGAGAAGAAAGTGAACAGATTATGGTTATAATATGTTTTTAAAATTTAGTTCTCTTAAAGCTTATCTGATTGGGGTGGATAGGAGCTTATTCTTAGTTATGACACGTCAATTAAGTTTTTTTTTTTAAGATTTTATTTATTTGACAGAGCACAAGCAGGGGAACTGGCATCCAGAGAGAGAAGGAGATGCAGGCTCCCCACTAAACAAGGAGCCCAAGCCCGATGCAGGGCTCGATCCCAGGACCCTGGGATCACCACCTGAGCCGAAGGCAGACGCTTAACTGAGCCACCCAGGAGCTCCTCAAATAGACTTTTATCATTTGTCAGTGAAATAATTAGGAATCCATTTACTTTTTCTTTTAAAAAATTTTTAAAATTTTTTTCAGCTTTATTGAGGTAGGATTGACAAATAATCACGTATTTATGGTATACAATGTGATGTTTTGATGTATGTGTACATTGTGAAATGATTACCCCCAATCAAGCAAATTGACCTCTTCATCACTTCACATATTTACTTTTTGTGTGTGTGGCAAGAATACTTAAGATTACTCTTTTAGCAAATTTCATTAAACCATGCTGTACATTAAGATCTCCAGAACTTAATCATCTCATAATGGAATGTTTGCACCCTTTGATCAGCATTTCCCCTTTTCCCCTAGCCCCTGGCAAACCACCATTCTACTCCGTTTTTATGAGTTTGACATTTTTAGATTCCACTTATAAGTGAGATCAAACAGTATTTGTCTTTCTCTGATTTATTTCAGTTAGCATAATGTCCTCCATGTTCATCCATGTAATCACACGTGGCAGGATTTCCTTCTTTTTTAAGGCTGAATAATATTTGTGTGTGTGTGTGTGTATTTATGTATATATGCCATATCCGTTGATGGACATTTGTTTCTGTGTCTTGGCTATTGTGAATAATGCTACAGTGAACATGGGAGTGCTCTTTAAGATTATGATTAATTTCTTTTGGATGTATACCCAGAAATGGGATTGCTGGATCGTATGGTAGTTCTATTTTTTGGGTTTTGAGGAACTGCCGTACAGTTTTCCATAATGGCTGCACTAATTTATATTCCCACCAACAGTGCACAAGGAGGAATCCATTTACATTTAATAGCTTAGAGTATATATCTTGTAATCAAAAAACTGACTTTGAAGCCAAAACCTAAAACTAACGGTTAGGAGCCATTGTCAGTTGGTGAGCACTTAATAAGGTATTATATCCTTAGAAATGATGAAATCTGGTACACCATTTTTTTTTTAAAGATTTATTTATTTGACAGAGACAGACAGAGAGGGAACACAAGCAGGGGGAGTGGGAGAGGGAGAAACAAGCTCCCCGCTGAGCAGGGAGCCCAACATGGGGCTTGATCAGCTCCATCCCAGGACACTGGGATCACGACCTGAGCCGAAGGCAGATGCTTAATAACTGAGCCACCCAGGCGCCCCGGTACACCTTTTCAAAAGCACCTTTATGGAGCTGGAACATTTCCTTATTCATTATGTGAGCTCTTCTGATAGGGATTTTATACTCCAAAACTATTCTAGATACTAAAAAAAAAAAAAAAAAAAAGGCAAGCAGCCCTTGTTTTTTATTAGCCTCTTGCTTGATGCCTAATCTCTAGATATATTTAGAAAAAAATCCTCTCTACCACCACTGTTTTTCTGCAAATTTTATTGCAAAACAGAACAATAAAAGGAAAGGATAATGGAATCAGAGTGATTTTCTATTTCTTCCTGTGTCTGGCATTTGTTTGACTCCTGAAGGTATCCAGAGAAACACATGATGGGTCAACTTGGAAATGCTAATTTAAGCTACTTACATAATTTTGCAATATAGCATGTCATGTTCAGTAGGCTTCAGATCCAGTGTTGGAAACAGATAAGTCATGGGGTGTTCAAAGGTCTCCCAGTAAAGACACATTTAACTTTACTACTAAGATTCAGTGATGGGATATAATTAAATTAAGAGCATGTTCCCTATATACACATACTTAACTGCCTTAGTAATAATAGCCTACCAAATAGCTATAGCCTGTTCATTAGTAAACAGCTCGTTAGACTACTAATTTGACCCACAAGCAAACTGACCAGTTTGGAGATGTAAGCTGTGATCACCATACTACTGTAATATTTCTGTTTAATCAATGAAATTAAAAGACTAATCATGATATAGGTTACATTTCTTCTATTCCTAAAATACTTTTATTTAAAATCTTTTTGATTTTAGGGACGCCTGGGTGGCTCAGTCGGTTAAGTGTCTGCCTTCAGATTAGGTCATGATCTCAGGGTCCTGGGATCGAGCTTCACCCACATCAGGCTTCCTGCTCAGCAGGGAGTCTGCTTCTCCTTCTCCCTCTGCCCCTCTAGCTTGTGTGCGCTCTCACTCTCTCTCAAATAAATAAAGTCTTTTAAAAAAATAAAATCTTTTTGATTTAATGGAGTGATGTAATTAATTTTAGCCTTAAGCTTTCTGATCTCCTCAGGGTCTGGACACCTTTAACATTGACATTCTTATTGATGAAATGATTATAAACCTGGGAAGTAAGACTGACTGTTATGTCTCTGACTTTGGGAAGTCAGAGCTAAAGCTGTGGTTCACCTTTCCTCTGCCTCCCACAGGCTTGTCAAAATCGTACTAGGAATACTAACCTCTTTCTTCCTTCCTTCTGCTGAAACTATAAATAAGGAGCTGAGAGCTTGATACCAGAGCAGGGATTTAGAATCAGAGCATAGTAGAAGTGGGGAACAGAGTTCTGAGAAGCCCTAACAATGGGGATAATAAAACCACAGATCCAGGATTGAGCTAAGTCATAGTTGAAACCATTTGGGATTAGAGAAAAAAGGCATGAATTTGTAACTGGGTGGTACTAAATATCCTAAAATCTTGTCTCAGTTATTTTATTTTATTTTTTAAAAGATTTTATTTATTTATTTGATGGAGAGAGAGAGATAGCAAGAGCAGGAACACAAGCAGGGGGAGTTGGAGAGGGAGAAGCAGGCTTCCCACTGAGCAGGGAGCCCGACACGCGGCTCAGTCCCAGGACCCTGGGATCATGACCTGAGCCGAAGGCAGACGCTTGACGACTGAGCCACCCAGGTGCCCCTTGTCTCAGTGTTTTAAATGCATAAACATTGGCAATGTAAGAATGCATAATTTTTTCCAATTATTAATTGTAAAATCCCCATAAACATAAGATTGACCATCTTAAGCATTGCTGAGTGTACAGTTCAGTGGTGTTGAGTACATTCACGTTGTTGTGCAAACAACGCCACCCTTCATCTCCATCACTCTCTTCTTCAGCTGGCAAAACTGAAACGCCATGCCCATTAAACACTAACTCCCCATCCTCCCCCCTCCCCCAGCCCCCTGGCAGCTACCTTCTACTTTCCCCCCCCCCCACCTTTCTACTTTCTGTCTCTCTGAATTTGACTCCTTTAGATACCTCATGTAAGTGGAATCATATTTGTCCTTTTGTGACTGGCTTATTTCACTTATCATGTCTTCAAGATTAGCGGTGAACAGAATAAAAGCTCTTTTAACTCCCTAAAAGTTGGATCTCCAAATCGGGTTGTTTCTGTGTGGAGACCTCAGGCTGGGGACAGCTGGGCGGGGGGCGGTCCACAAACCTGGGTGAGGGATCTTGTCTGTAAAATGAATGTTTAGCACATTTTCAAGTGTTCATTCAGGTTATAGCCCGTGTCAGAATTTTCTTCCCTTTTTTGGGTTGCTTCTACATTTTAGATATTGTGAGTAATGCTGCTATAACATGGGTGTACAGTAATTCTATTTTTAATTTTGGGGGGAACTGCTGTTTTCTATAGTGGCCATACCATTTTACATTTTTACCAGCAGTGCACAGGAGTTCCAATTAGAATGCATAATTTGACAGTAAAAGTGTTTCCAGCAATGGAGTAATTGGTTGGATTTCTTATATTGCCCTGAAAATCCTAAGGATCACTGGTCACCTGAACAACTCCCTGAATATCTAGGAGAAATCAACTATTCTTTAGTGGTAGTTTCTGCTAAAGAATGAAGCTCCCGTTTTATATCAAAATACTTAAATAACACCTCTGTTGCAGAGAATGACTAAAAGCTATAAGCTCATTGCTTTAAAAAAAAGTAATTACTGTGACATCTCCAAACACTTGAAAATGTGCTAAACATTCATTTTACAGACAAGATCCCTCACCCAGGTTTGTGACCGCCCCCCCCCCCCCAAGTTGTCCCCAGCCTGAGGCCTCCACACAGAAACAACCCGATTGGGAGATCCAACTTTTAGGGAGTTAAAAAGAGCTTTTATTCTGTTCACCGCTAGTCTTCAGTGCTTGGAAAAGTAACAGAACAGTGGCACTCAAGGATTCATTTTTTGTTGAAAGAAAATGAATGAATCGGCTCTGAGGCTCTTTACAGGATACTTCTTGCTGTTTTTTGGCCTAGCTAATTTTTAAAAAGCACTAAACCTTCAGGCATTTGGAATTCTTCTGTTTGCAGTAGAGTTATCTTACCATTTTCAGAAAGATGTTTTCTTTCTTGTAATGTTAGTTCATTCTTTTCTTTCTCTGCTAGCTAGCTTCCCGTTATAGTTAGGTAGGTTTGTAATATTAGGTAATGTGGTTGTTAAGGATCTGTACATACTTACTTAATTCAATTAAAATGTTCAATATAGTTACCAAATTTCGAATTCCTATATTTTAGCTCTATTTGCTACTTTTTTTCTTGCAGTAATTTATTCATTTGGTAATGTTTTCTTTAAAAAAAATAAACCAGTCTCCTTGTTTTTGCTTTACTCTTTCACGTGGTAACAGCACCACCTTGTGAACCTTTAGGATATTGCTGCTGAAAACAACGCCCTGCCTCGTTCGCAAACACAGAGATCTTCCATTTTAATACCTGAGGAGTGGTACAAGATAGACGTGTAGTTCTTGAAAACATATAGTGGGTAGAATGAAATTTAATCAAGGATTGGGTCTACCCATGAACAATGTGTTACTTTTTCTAAACCACACAGTTATTACTTTACAGGGATAGAGCACTTAGCTCAGTCCTGGATTTAAATATCTCCTTTTTTTGTCGGTTTTATGTTATATCAAGTAGGTGTTAAGAATCTTGGAGCAGAAACTTGTGAAACGATTTAGTCTCCCCCAGTTTGACTATGAACTTAAATAAGTGACAGAAGTTTTAGACTATGAACTCTGTAGCTTTTCTGTTTGGTTAAAAGGAACAGCAAGGTAATTATTGGCTTGAAACCTTTAACTTACTCCCTTGCAACTTATCAGTCCCTGTTTTCTTTTTTTTTTTAAGATTTTATTTATTTATTTTATTTGACAGAGAGAGAGAGAGAGAGCGAGCACAAGCAGGGGGAGAGGCAGGCAGAGGGACAGGGAGAAGCAGGCTCCCTGGGGCTCACTCAGGAGCCCGACCTGGGGCTTGATCCAGGACCCTGGGATCATGACTTGAGCCGAAGGCAGACGCTTAACGACTGAGCCACCCAGGCATCCCTCAGTCCCTGTTTTTGATGCAAAGTAGCAGAGAAGTAGTCCTAAGAAGTGTGTAACTAAGTGATTTTCATTTGAAGTCCACTTTTAAAAATATACATTTTATAAAAGAATAATTGCTGATTTGGTTTCATGTATGCCTTTTGTGGAGGCTATAAACTGAAAAACCGCATTTAAAGTTTTATTCCTTGGTGAAAATAGTTTTCTGACCATTTAGAGCTCAGTTTAAGGCTGTAAAATAATTACAGTAGAACTGCCATGGGTTAAAATATTTTTGGAACTTATGTGCTCTTCAATGTCAAACTTCTTGTCTTTTTGAGGAGTACTTGATTTTTTAAAAACAGCCAAGTTGGGAGAATAATGTGGTTACATAATCAAGCTGATTGATTTTGTATGAGACTAAAACTAAAGTATGACAAAGTAATTAAATGGACTTGGGGTTTGTCTTACAAACTGCCTCTGAAGTCGGAGTTCCAAAAACATCTTGAGCAATTGCAGCGTCCCGAGGAAGTGAATAGCCTTTAGAGATGGCCTTCCTCAGAGATACAAGTTCTGTTATGTTTAAAAACTGTTTCCTTTCTTTATAGGAACATTCTTACCCACCCCCCAACATTTTATTATGAAAAATTGATTACGTTTACTGAAACATACAAAAAAGTTGAAAGAATTACACCACCACCTTGATTCTGCAGTTATTTTGCGTATTCGCTTTATCTCTTCATTTATTAGTCGGTCTGATTTTTTGATGATTTTTGTTGAAAGCCCATTGACTTCAAAGGTCCTGTCCAATGAATAGTTTAACTTTGGAAGAACTAGGGCATGCTCACTGAAGGAGGAGAACCTGACCATCCTGTGACCATCTGCATTCTTTTTTTTTTTTCAGGATGTGTTCCACATGGTAGTTGAAGTACCACGCTGGTCTAATGCAAAAATGGAGGTATGTTTCCCCTTACATTGATAATTAGATTTAGGATATTAATTTTGACGTAGCCACACTGATTTGCTCAAGAGTTCAACAACTGAAGTTGAAGGTTTTCTTGCTAGTCCAGTCTGTTTTCCAGTTGGATCTCCTGTTGCCTGCCAATCTCCCATTTGGGCTCCAACTCAAACATTTACAGTTTGCAAATATGCTACGGACTTTCCTTCCCCATACCTTTGCTTCTGGCATTCTGGAAGCCTAGAATTACCTTTTTCTCCTGTCTTGTTCCCCTTAAGTCCATCATTGACTCCTCCACAGAGTCAACGGGCTTTCTTTAGTTACCCCAGCCACCTGTGATTTTATTGAAATTTCTGTTGCATTTTGTTAATTTCTTTCTGATGATACCTAATAGGTTTGGCTTTTTGTTGTAGATGTTTGTTACATATTTTATATCACTTAATTAAGCTTTTTGACAGTAACCACATTTTGTATATATTATATACTCAAATATTTGAATAATTTTAAGTGTTTTAAAGGAAAGTTTAAGTTGGATAATATTTATTTTGCCCTTTAATAAAAACCTTAAAACATTTATCAATGTTAGGATTTACTCCAGGTAATTTTAGTTTTTGCTTTCTGGAATAAGTAAATGTTTTTTTGTTTGGTTTTTTCCCTTCTATATACCTCAAATAAGTTTTCCACTTAAAGGCTGATTATGTAAAAACTTTTAATCAAATCATAAAAATGTTGGAGTTAAAGTAAGTCATTAAAGTGGAATTAGGGGATGTGCATTCCATAATTCATTTCCTCAAATTCTTATTTGAATAGTATTTTATATCCAAATATACAATGATTTGAAATTTTTTATTTCAGATAGCTACGAAGGACCCTTTAAACCCAATTAAACAAGATGTGAAAAAAGGAAAACTCCGTTATGTTGCAAATTTGTTCCCTTATAAAGGATATATCTGGAACTATGGTGCCATCCCCCAGGTATGTCTCTGTGTGACTGCTCAGAATGTAGTTTTCATCTTATAAAAAAATAACCTACTACTATTAGTGAAAAACATTTAAACACATGCAGAAATTTTTTGCTATAGTAGATTTTAACAACATAAGAGTAATTAATTTAATACTGCCTTGAGCAACTTATCTTCAAGATAAACTAAAAGATAAATGTTTACAATGTTTAAATTCACATTTGAAAGTTTGTTCTTTTCTGAAATCTTTATTTTTCTATATGGTCTGGTTATAAACCACACACATGGTTCCTTTGCAGAATGAGTGGCAAACCTATTATGGAGAGACTATATAGCCTAGTGGTTGAAAGCACTGATTTTTGGCACCACTTCCCAAGTCTGCCATTTGCCAGCTCGCCTAACTTGCCCTTCTTCCTTGCCGACACCTATGTCCCCAAGATATTACTAGCACTTAGCTCTTATGGCTATTGAACCTAACACATGTAAGCTTTTATGTTGGGAGTCCTGATTTCTTCTTAATGCCAGTCTTTTTTGTGGTAAAGTAGTAAGTGGGGTTCTGTTTTCCTAAGCAGCCAACACTTTGAGGAGGGAGGATGTCCGCATTGTTTACCAATTTATCCCCAGCACCATGCCAGTGTGTATAGTAGGTTCTTATTTAGTATTTGAATGAAGAGTCACTAGAATCATGTCTATTATGAGTAAATGATGGGTATTTAATTCTGGTTTAGCAGGCTAATGCCTGTGGTACTTAAGATTTTTACATGAAAAATATTCAATTTTACTTTTTTCCCTGTTGATAAATTGTTTTTATTAACCATTAAGTCTATTGAGTGGGCTCTACTGTAAAACAATCTGTAAGTTACCAAAACATATATCAAACTCCTCGAGCTTGTTAGGTAATCACAGAGTCGTTTGTCTGCCTTAATAATAGCACTTCACTTTGTACTTCAGTTGATTTAGTAGTTAGCCTCAAAATATTATCCCTTTGGGAAAACACTGCTGAAAGACTTATTCTTCTGGAGGTTGGAGTCGGCTTTGTTGCATCCAGTCTTCCTTTATGCCCCTTCACTTTTATGTTTTTGCCTTTACTCCAGCTGAGTAGGCAGACAAATCTGACAATTAAGTTCTAGACGGGGGGAGAACTAGAACATTAGCTACATTTTAAACTTGCAGTTGAGCACAGGCCAGCTGTTCCTTTGTGAGGTGCTTTACAAGGACTCAGGAAATAAAGCCAGCAATTGAAAGCTCCAGAAAATCCTGATTACACTTTTCAGTCTTGGCTCCTGGGCAGTGACGACACTTTTGCCACCAGAACATTTCATTTCCATGTTAGTACTATTGTCTACCTACCTTTGTTTTGGAAATTCATTCTAAGGAAAATCTAGTTAGTAGGAGATAGTGAGCATGAAGAGTTCATCAAACACACTTTACTTTTAATGTATTTTTTACATAAATATTTGGTTTTGCATTTGTGTTTGCATGTTGTCTCAGCTATTAGGTGGTTGGTTTTTGTTTGTTTTGTGCAGGATCATTATTGGTAGTGTGGCTGGCTCGGTAGAGCACGGGACTCTTGATCTCAGGGTAGGGAGTTCGAGCCCCCCACATTGGGTGTAGAGATTACTAAAAATAAAATAAATAAATAAATAAACTTTAAAAAAAGAAAGAAGATCATTCTCTGTTTTAAAGCTTAAAGTTAGTTTAATGTATGTAACATAGCATATTTAGCATAATAGAACCCCAGCATTTAATTACAATTATTGTGTCTAGTGAAGATTCTTAGATGTGAATAAAGAATTTCTTAAAGATGAGAAGAAAATAGCTGAAGATTCATATTTTTGCAGAAAGATTTATGGGATGTGACCTTTTAATGTCAAACACAATCCACGTTGTCAGTAGCATGTGTAGGAGTGATATACTCTCAGCCTTATTATTGTTATTACTCTTTAGACTTGGGAAGACCCAGGACACAATGACAAACACACTGGCTGTTGTGGTGACAATGACCCCATTGATGTGTGTGAAATTGGAAGTAAGGTAATGGGCTCTGAAATATTTTTCTGTAGTGTCAAGATGATAGTCATGAGGTATACAAAGTTCATCCTTTAAAAAATACTGTGAATAAAATATATGAGTATTAGCAAAATAATGATGTTTCTTTGATAAATTAAAAGCTTCTAGTTCATCTAAGCATTTGTATACATTTAAATATGAGTTTGAAACATTATGGAGGATTTATTCTTTGGCACAATCAGTGACAGTTCAAAAAATATGAATTATCCTGAACCATGCTACTGCTTTTCTTAGGGCCTATAAGTAATAAGGGTACCTATTTTCAATTTTGATGGGACTGGCAGGGATTTGCTTGCTTAGCTTTTTTTAAAAATTGCTCAAAGGAACAATCTTAAGGTAAGTTTGCAGAAACTTGGCATTTTCCGTATTTCCTGTTATCTGCCAAGTAAAACTTTTCTTCCAAAGGTTCATTCTGTAGTATTGTCCTAACTGTGGTTATTGACTCTCAGGTATGTGCAAGAGGTGAAATAATTAGGGTGAAAGTTCTGGGCATACTGGCTATGATCGATGAAGGGGAAACTGACTGGAAAGTCATTGCCATTAATGTGGATGATCCTGATGCAGCCAATTACAATGGTAAGGAAATCTGAAGATCTGATCTATATCTAAATCTTATGCACCACCAAACTTAACCTATAATGACAGAATTGCCTTCAGTAAGCAATAAGGAATAAGCCCATGCCTTCAAACTGTTCAAGAATGGAGAAGCAGAACATTCGACCAAAGCATTACTTCACATAGTGAACTTCCTAGTAAATAACTAAACTTTCTCCTTCATTCCAGGAAAGAAAAAAACTGGTAGTTTGTGTTGACTGTTTTCTCTCTTTCTTCTATACATACTGGCATTCACTTGCTCTATTGATTTATTTAAAAATATTCTTTATTGAGATATGATCTGCATACCATAAAATTTGCTGTTTTAAAGTGTACAATTCTCTGATTTCTCATATATTCACTCAGTTGTGCAACTGTCACCACTATCTCATTCCAGAACATGTTTCCCACCCTAAGAGGAAGCCCCATAGCCATTAGCAGTCACTGCCTGTTCCCACTTCCCGCTGTCCCTGGCAACCATGAATCTGTTGTGTGTCTTTATGGACTTGCCTGTTCTGAACATTTCGCACTAGTGGGATCCTATGATAATGTGTCTGTCTGGCTTCTTTCACGTAGCATCATGTTTTCAGGGCTCATTTACCTCGTAACACGTATTCCCCACCCCCACTTAACACAAAATTCACCATTTTAACAATTTTAAAGTGTACAGTTTGGTGGCATTTAGTACATTCACAAGGTTGCGTGACCATCACCACTGTCTAGTTTCAGGACATTTCATCACTCCAAAGGAAAACACTACCTCTAAGTGGTCACTCCCTAGTCCCTGCTCTTCCCAGGCCTTGGCAACCATTAATCTGCTGTCTGTCTCCATGGATTTCCCTATCCTGGATATTTCATAAACGTGGAATTTCATATACATGGGGCTTTTTGTGTCTGGTTTCTTTTACTTAGCATAATGCCTAGGTGCATCCATGTTATAGCACGTATCAGCCATCCTTCCTTTTTATTGGATGGATGAATTCTATCCATTGCATGGATCTATGCCACATTTTGTTTATCCATTCATCTGTTGATGGACATTTGGGTTGTTTTTCGCTATTAGGAATAATGCTGCTGCTATGAACATTCCTGAACAAGTTTATGTGGACATATGCTTTTAATCCTCTCAGATACAGATACTTAAGTGAGTCATATGGGGACTCTCATGTTTAGCCTTTTCTGGAATGGCCAAACTCTTCCAAAGCAGCTGCACCATTTTACAGTCCTGCCACCGGCCATCAGTGTTCCGATTTCTCTACTTCCTTGCCCACTTGTTACCTTTTTTTTTTTTTTATAGCCATTGTAGTGGTATGTTTTATTGTTGGGTTGTAGGAGTTCTTTATGTATTCTGGATACTAGACCTTCAAGATACATGATTTACCTGTATTTTCTTCCATTTTGTAGATTGTCCAGACCTTCAAGATACATGATTTACCTATATTTTCTTCCATTTTGTAGATTGTCCTTTAATTTTCTTAATGAAAGCACTCAAGTTTTCCATTTTTGCGTAGTCTAATTTATCAATTTTTCTTCTGTTTCTTCTACTTTTGGTGTCATATCTAAGAAACCATTACCTCTAGTCCAAAGTTCACAAAGGTTTACACTTAACGTTTCTTTCTAAGAGTTTTATAAATTTAGCTCTCACATTTAGGGCCTTGGTCTGTTTTATGTTAATTTTTGTATATGGTATGAAGTGGGAGGTCAGCATCATTCTTTTGGATATGGACATCTACTTGTCCCAGCACCATTTGTTGAAAAGACTATTCTTTTCCCCCATTGAATTGTGTTGGCATTATTATTGAGAATCAGTTGGCCATAAATGTATGGGTTAGTGCTATAATTTGATTGTCTGAGTCCTTTTTGAAAAAGAAATGTTTATACCTTGTAACTCTTGTCTTGTTATCATGACTATTTTTATATTAATCATGACTCTAGTTAATGATCGAATCCATTTTAGTTATTGACTTGGTCTTCTTTTGCCTGTCTGAAATGGGTCTCACTGGACTAAAATCAAGGTGTCAGCAGGATTGTGTTCCTTCTGGAGGCTCTAAGAAATATTTTTTCCTTGCATTTTCTAGCTTCTAAAGGCTGCCCACATTCCTTGATTCATGTCCCCACTTAAAAGGCAGCAATTCCAAGGCAAGTCTTTATCACGTCTTCTCCCTGACTCTTCTGCCCTCCTCTTCCACATAAAGACCTTGAAGATTAAGTCCAGCATTATCTCCGAGTTTCAAGATCAGCTGATTAGTAACCTTAATTCCATCTGCAACCTTCATTCCCTCTTCCCATGTAACATGACATACTCACAGGTTTTGGGAATTAGGATATGGACATCTTTGGGGACAGTCCTCTGCTCACCGCGAATGGTGACACTGTAATGGTGGATATATGATACTATGCATTTTTCAAAACCTGTAGAATTTTATAGTAGCAGAAGAAAGCCACACCCCTTCCAAAGTTGTCTACCTCCTAATCCCCAGAAACTCTGAATAGGTTACTTTACATGGCAGATGGATTTTCAGATGTGATTAAGGTTAGGTCCCTGAGATGGAGTGAGTATCCTGTATTATCCAGATGGGTCCCGTTTAATCTCATGAGTCCTTGAAGGCAGACAACCTTTCTCAGCTATAGCCAGAAGGAGATGTGATAGCAGAAGAGTCAGAGAGAGGCAGAAAGAGAGAAGGATAAAGAGAGACTGACTTTTTGTTTCAGATAGTTCCGTATTGTTAAAATATTGTACAGTGAGAATGCATTCGTTCTATTTGTTTATACCCCTCGACAATGATTCTCGTGATCAATGTGTCCATTTTCCCGTGTGCTGCTTACATAAGAGCACAGGCACTAAGTGACATGCTCTGGCCACAGTTAGGGAAGCCACACCTGTCATCATGTCAGTGGCATTTTGCTAGGGTATCATTTCCCTGCAGTAGAGGCTATTAGAAGCCTGAAAACCTTCTCTGGGTGGCTGGCCCCGTGGTGCAAGTAATATGCAGCTTTCCCACAATGTCAACCCAAGACAGTGTCTGTCTGCCATTCATTACTGGAGTTCCTAAATGGAGAGAACTTTTGACTGGCCACAACTTTGGGAGAGATACACACAGAGCCCTGGAAGAGGACTGCAGCAACCAGGTTGGACACATTGATCCTCTTTGTCATTGTGGGGCCCACGGTAGCCAGATCGCCTTGTTGCTTTATGGGAACCGGTGAATGTGAGCCTGGGGTTCACGCACGCTACACCACCAGTGCTGCCTGGCTGATTAGGAAAGCCAAACCCAGGAGGGAATGGCACGGAACTGGTGCTGTCTTTGGTAGGATTTTGATGTGGCATTAGGAGGCAGAGCGCTCTGTAGCTCTGCAGACCACTGGCTTTGTCTTTGTGTACACAGCATGCAAGATGAGGAACAAAAGTTGACTGGGTTCTTTTTTTCCTATCTTTTCTTTTCTGGGTCTGGTGTTCAGGGTTCCCCAGTCTAGATCCAGCATACCTTTCAAGGTCCTGTTCACAATTAGAGAGTTGATCAGCTCCTATAGTTTTCCAGGCTATGGTATAATACAAAAATAAATTTGGTCTTTGTCTCTAGTTCCTGGCAAAGAACTTCCTGGAATTTCCTGATTTCCTGAGTGTGTCTGAGTGTATTTTGTTATTCATTATGAGCCTTTCTCTTCAAACCTGAGTTTCTGCTAATGACTTAGGTGGGGCTCCTAGCTGGCCTCAGATTGGAGCTGGTCATCAAAGACCAAGTGATTAGAGGGTAGGAATTTTCAGCCCCACCCACCGGACTCTGGGACTGGGAGGGGAGACTGGAGATTGAGCTCTCCAAGCCTCTGGAATGATGACATTTGGAGCACTTCTGAGTTGGTGAACACGTGGGAGGTGCTGAGAGAATGGCACACCCACCCTGAGCGCGCCTGGAAGCTCTGCACCCACACCCCCCCCCCGCCAGCCCCCAACACCTGCCCTGTGCATGTCTTCCATTTGGCTGTTCCTGAGTTGTATACTTTATAATAAACCAGTAAACATAAGTAAAGGGTTTTCCTGAGTTCTGGGAGTCATTCTAGCAAATTAAACCTGAGGAGGGAGTCCTGTGAGCCCTCGAAACCACTGGTGTCTGAAGTGGGGTCAGTCTTGTGGGACTGAGCCCTTTCACTTGTGGGAACTGAATGCTGGCCCCAGGTAGAGGTTGTCAGGTGGATTGAATTGGACACCCAGTTGCTGTTGGTACCTGGAGAACTAGAGAGTTGGTTGTTGGTGTTGGAAAATGCCCACACTTGCATTTCAGATTTCTGGATTTTCAAATTTTGGCATCAGGTGACACGTTTTGTGTTAATTATAAGTTCCTTGAAATTTATCAGTGTTTAAACATTTCCCAGTTCACTTCGTAAACTTTCAGTACTTTTGGTGGTACTATGATAACAGAATGCATGATATTCTTTAACTGCACAGATTATAAATTAGACTTAAGCAAAGTCTATAAAATTTAAATGCGCTTCTGTTGTTGAATGTACTCCTCCTTCCAGTAGTACTTTTCTTGATTGGTTTTTTAACCCTTGTTTCTTCTGTTTGCTTGCATTGAACAGCAGTTTGGTCATTTGAAGTTTAGCTTGAGGACTTTGAGGCTAGGCATTGTTGATGGCTATACAGAAACCTTGAAAAGTTTTTAAAATTTTAATTTTTTAAACAAATTTTAAAAAGATTTTATATATTTATTTTGAGAGAGCGCACATGACAGCCAGCACGAGTGGGAGGCGGGGCAGGGGAGAGAGAGAATCTCAAGCAGACTCCCTTGCTGAGCGCAGAGCCCTACGAGGGGCTGAATCCCATGACCCTGAGACCATGACCAGAGCCGAAATCAAGAGTCAGACAACTTAAAAAAAAAAAAAAAAAAAGAGAGTCAGACAATTGAGGTGCCTGAGTAGCTCAGTCGGTTGGGTGTCTGCCTTCGGTGCAGGTCATGATCCCGGGGTCCTGGGATCGAGCCCCATGTTGGGCTCCCTGCTCAGTGGGGGAGCCTGCTTCTCCCTTTGCCTGCCGCTCTGCCTACTTGTACGCTCGCTCTCTGTCAAATAAATAAATAAAATCTTTAAAAAAAAAGGTCAGACACTTAACTGACTGAGCCACCCAGATGCCCTGAAACGTTTTTTTTAAACAGGACACTTTTCTGTTGGCCAGAACTAGAGCATTGTGATATAGAATGCCTATCCTATAGAGCGTGAGAAGTCTAGTCTTGTTTAATATATCACCCATCAATGGATTTCAGTGTAATCCATTTTTCTTGTCTTTGGTAATTGGGGTGTGTACCTCTGAATATAGCCTCAGGCTGTCTTTTTTAGAATCTTCTGCCCTTCTCATAGACTTTATCCAACCTTGCCAAACTAGTTCTTTCATTATGTAGCCCCCAGTCGTTTCTCCCTCCCCTCTTATAATAGAAATTATTGTATTGATTCTTCCCTTAATAAAGTCATAGATGATTTCCTTTTCATGTGTATGTGCTCTCTTTTCAACAAGGTGGTTAGCTCTGTTATCTTTTACTTTTTTGATAATCCATTCCATAGCTCTCTCAAGGTATGTACTTGAGATTTTTATTGCATGAATAATTACATATGCATCTTACAATCTGCTTATTCTCTTCTTAGATATTAATGATGTCAAGCGGCTGAAACCTGGCTACCTGGAAGCTACTGTGGACTGGTTTAGAAGGTACAAGGTTCCTGACGGAAAACCAGAAAACCAGTTTGCTTTCAATGCAGGATTTAAAGATAAGGTAATGCATCATTTAGAAGTGTAGCTTTAAGCCTGTTTGTATTGAAACTAATTTAACTAGATTGGGTTTTTTGTTTTTTTTTTTAATTTAACTATATTGTTACCATTTAAAGACTATACAATCATAAAACAAATGTTTAAAGACATAAGTAAGACAGCCTTGATATTGATTTATTCATTTAAATTTTCTCTTCCGTTTTTGACACAAGGAAGTGAATTCAGAAAAGACAAATCAGTCTTTGGGAAAATGTTGATAATAAGGAAAGAACACTTATCTGTCATTGTAATGCATATCTCTTCAAATTATAGGATTTTGCAATTGATATTATTAAAAGCACTCATGACCATTGGAGAGCATTAGTGACAAAGAAAACCGACGGAAAGGGAATCAGTTGGTAAGCAGTAACTCTCCTCTGCATGTTTAACGCAAAAAGCAGACCAGTTTGCTCCAAAGGTTTTAATGACATAAGCACACTGTATCATTACATTCCCTTAGAAAAGAGAGAACGGGTTTTGTCAGTCAGTCCTAAAGGGAGTGGGAAGGTAGATATGTAAGCATCTGAAAAGTACTCATAAGATACTCTGAACAAGTACAAACTAAAACTATAAAGGGGGCAGTGAGATCAGAGCTTTGTGAGGGTAATTGGAAAGGCTTCGTAACATCGGGGTGCTCAGAATGTAGTGAGTAAAATAATTTTGAGTGCAAGAGTTTTTCTCTGATATAAATATAGAAGATGCATTGCAGCTTAACCAGTATCTACCATGGACACAAAATTTATTACTGCTAATAATTATAGCTTACATTTATCGAGCAGTTAAATATTTGCCAAGCATGTAACAGAGATGCAGGGGGGTTGCCTGGGTGGCTCACTTGGTTAAACGGCCAACTCTGGATTTCTGCTCAGGTCATGATGTTGGGGTGGTGAGATCGAGCCCTGCATCAGGCTCTGCACTCAGCTGGGAAACAAACAGAAGAAAAAGTGAGCAGTTATACATTTGTGTGAAAATGTACAATACTGTTTTCCTGAAAGTTTGATATTGAAGGAGAAAGTCAAATCACTCAGTCCTTTAGAGTTTGGTAGGCCCAAACATGTATTAGTTTATAACAAAGTATTACAGATGAATGGTTTTGGACCCACTGGCTGTTTAGGAAGAAAACAGGCTAGATCCCTACCTTGCTCCATATACTCCTTACCAGGGATGCACCCTGGCAACCATCACCATGTTCTGGCTGTTCTGTTTTGTTTTTAAGAGGTGCTGTGCCCAGGCAGGTGCCTAAGAGCGCCCCTCAGAAGCAGCTCAGCACATTTTCTTACAGTTAGCTTCTCTACACCCTTATGTTAATTGGGTGCAGCCTGTTGGTGGTTGAGTTTACAGCCTTTGTCTTACATCAGTATTTAATGCCAGACACATAAATTTTGATGTGAAAAATTCTAGAAAAAGTAGAAGTGAATTTCTTTAACTTTTTTTTTTTTTTAAAGATTTTATTTATTTGAGAGAGAGCATGAGCAGAGGGAGAAGCAGGCTCCCCCCTGAGCAGGGAAGCCCGACAAGGGGCTCCATCCCAGGACCCTGAGATCCATCTCTTGAGCCAAAAGTGGCCCGCTTAACTGACTGAGCCACCCAGGCGCCCCTAAGTGAATTTCTTTATTAGCAGGGAAGGCCTTTCTAAACAGAGCACAAACTCAAAATCCATACAAGAAAGGTTTACTTGTGATATTTTTATGTATCAGGAGACAATTTTTCCCAGTTCTTTTTTTTTTAAACAAAATACAATGAAGAGCTGAATTCTTTAATATATAAATAGCTTGTTCAAGTTGGTAAGATAAACAACTCAATAGATGGAGAAAAAAGGTAGGAGAAGGAAATTTACATAAAGGAAGCTGTATAGTCTCATAATTTAAAATGCGATTCAGCAAGATAATGATATCACCCATTACATTTGCAAAAATTAAAAAAAACTCAGATGATAGCTAGGGATAACATATGTAGCTGTTGAGTGTATAAATGGGTACACCTTTGTGAAGGGCAATTTGACAGGATCCAATAGAAAAATTAAAATTGCATGTATTTCTTCACACCACCACTGCTAGGAATATATCCATAGTTCGCCAAGATCCATGTATAAGGATGTTCATTATGTCATTTATAATAGCAAAATGTTAGGAAAAAATGTAATGGTTAAGTATATCTATATACTAGAACATGTGCCAGTATATGGCACATTAAAAGAATATCTGTATAATTGATATGGAATGATACCCAAAATAAAGGGAGAAAAGCAAAGTTCCTAGTAGTGTATTTAATATGATCCTATTTATGCAAGATAAACACCCCCCCTACACACACACATAATACCAGCATCTATGTATTTATATCTAAATTTTTTTAGGAGGGGGGAAGAACTATAAATTATAATTGCCTTTGAGGACAACCATCTGGAGAGGAGAGGAAGGCTTTCATTTTACGACTTTCTGAATTTTCTAACTATATATATATGTGTGTGTGTGTATGTGTATCATATTCATTTTTTTAAATGTCAAAAGTTGGCAGTAAGATTTTTTTCTGAGTATGGGAAAACCCTAATGTATAAAAATAATTCTCAGGGATCTTCTGTTCTGTGAGTCAGGATAATGTCCTATAAAGTGAAAACACTGTCTTTTCACAAACAGAAGAAAAAGTGAGCAGTTATACATTTGTGTGAAAATGCACAATCATAAGACATTGCTTTTAAGTTCTCAATTTTTGTGGTGTCTTATTTCTATAGAAATGACCTCAATGCATGTTAAGTAACAGATAACTGCAGATATTTCCTTGTTCATTTTAGATCATTTCTCATCATACCCATGTTATACTAGTACTATAATAATGAATATATAGGAAATTTTGAACTTATGGATAAACAAAAACAAAGCCTATATTTTTAAAAAATCCTTCTTATCAGTTTTTCCATAGATATTCCTATTAACATTTAGAGTGTGTTTTTTTTTTTTTACAGTTGTATGTGTAATACTTTAAAAAATAATTAGGATTATATTGCATGTATAATTTGTTTTATGATTTTTAATTTTTTAAATTTATTTTTTAAAACGATTTTTATTTATTTATTTGACAGAGAGAGAGAGCACAAGCAGGGGGAATGGCAGGCAGAGGAAGGGGGAGAAGCAGGCTCCCCGCTGAGCAGAGAGCCCACCTCAGGGCTTGATCCCAGGACCCTGGGATCATGACCTGAGCCAAAGGCAGATGCTTAACCTACTGAGCTACCAGGTGCCCCATGTTTGATGATTTTTTAAACATTTAACACTATAAGTATTTCCTCATATCATTAAAAATATTTTTATAATATTATGTAATATTCCATCTCTGTATAATATCCCACCTCCTAGATACACCATTTTTAATCATCCCCATTGCTGGACATTTTGGGTTACTTTCAGCTTTTCATTCTTATCAATGGTGAGATGGCGTATATTGAACATTTATAGATCATTGTTTAAATCTGTTTGAATTCTGAGAGGTAGAACTTCTCTATCAAAGCACATGGACTTTTTAAAAGGTTTGGGGACAGTTTATCAGCGTATTTTCCAGAAATGTTTCTCCAAGAACCAAGTGTTGCTCCCGCTAGGCCATTTATCTCAGATGCTTCACCAGCACTGACAGGAACTGATAGGATTTTTTGCTTTTGTCTAATTTGGAAAGATATGTTTCTCATTTTAATTTGCATTTCTTAGTTATTTCAGTGAGAATTACAGGGCATTCAGTCCTTAGATTTCTAAATTTGAACTTGTTTAGGTACTTGAATAAAATTGGCAACAAGAATAATTATACCTTGGCAAAATAAAGAGAATATTTAATACAGGTGAGAAAGCTTTCCACTGAATCAAACTTGAATTTCATCTGGTCTACCATCTTCAACTTTCAAAAAATTATTTTCCATTGGGGTATAATTGACATAATATTATGTTAGTTTCAGGTATATAGTGTAATGATTCGATATTTGTATATATTGCAAAATGATCACCATAAGTCCAATTAACACCCATCACCACACATAATTACATTTTTTTCTTGATATCAGAACTTTAAAGATCCACTTTCCTAGCTACTTTCCAAATATGCAATATGGTATTATTAATTATAGTTACCATGCTTGTACATTACATACACATGACTTAGTTGTAACCGCAAATTGGTACCTTTGACCACCTTCACCATCCACCCTTCACCTCACCTCAGGTAACCACCAGTATGTTCTCTATATCCATGAACTTGGTTTTGTTTTTTGTTTTTTTAGATTCCACATATAAGTGAGATCATACGATACATCGCCTTTTCTGTGTGACTTACTTCATTTAGCATAATGCCCTCAAGTTCCAGCTATGTTGTCACAAATGGCAAGATTTCATTCTCTTTTATGGCTAATATTCCATTGTGTATATATACTACATTTACTACATTTCTTCATCCATTCATTCATTGGTGGACCTTTAGGTTGTGTCCATGTCTTGTTGTAAATCAGGCTGCAGTGAACATGAGGGTGCATATATGTTTTCTATTTCATGTTTTCACTTTCTTCAGGTAAATACTTGAAGTAGAATTGCTGGATCATAGGGTGTAGTTCTTTTTTTAATTTTTTGAGGACCCTTCCTACTGTTTTCTGTAGTGGCTACTCCAGTTTGCATTTCCACCAACAGTGCACAAGGGCTTCATTGTTTTCTACATCCTACTGACATTTGTTATTTCTTACCTTGTTGATACTAGCCATTCTAACAGGTGTGAGGGGACATCTCACTGTGGTTTTGATTTGCATTTCCCTGTTGATGAGCGCTGTTGATCACCTTTTCATGTACCTGTTGGTCATCTGGATGTCTTTTTTGGAGAATTTCCTATCCAGTCCTCTTACCCATTTTTTAATCAGATTGTTTGTTTGCTATTGTTGTATGAGTTCTTTATATATTTTAGATCTTAACCCCTTATCAGATATATGCTTTGCAGATATTTTCTCCCATTTAGTAGGTTGCCTTTTCATTTTATTGATGGTTCCCTTTGCTCTGCCGAAGCTTTTTAGTTTGATATGGTCCCACTTGTTTATTTTTGCTTTTGCCTTTGCCTTTTGGATAAATCCAAAAATTTATCCCCAAGACTGATGTCAAGGAGCTTACTGCCTATGTTTTCTTCTAGGAGTTTTATGGTTTCAGGTCTTTTATTCAAGTCTCACCTATTTTGATTTAATATTTGTGTACTATATAAGATAGTGGTCCAGTTTCATTCTTTTGCGTGTGGCTGTCCAGTTTTTCCAACCGTTTATTGAAGAGACTGTCCTTTTCTCATTGTATATTCTTGGCTTCTTTATCGTAAATTAATTGACCTTATATGAATGGGTTTTATTTCTGGGCTCTCTATCTTGTTCCTTTGATCTGTATCTGTTTTTATGCCAATACCATACTGTTCTGATTACTGTGGCATGAAATCAGGAAGTATGAGGCCTCCAGCTTTGCTCTTATTTCTCAAAATTGTTTTGGCTATTCAGGGTCTTTTGTGACTTCACACAAATTTTAGGTTTGTCCTGTTTCTGTGAAAAAATGCCACTGAATTTTGATAGGGATTGCATGGAATCTGTGGATTGCTTTGGGTAGTATGGATATTTTGACCATATTAATTCTTCCAGTCCATGACCATGGACTCTTTCCATTTATTTGTGTCTTCCTCAGTCTCTTTTTATTAGTGTCTTATAGTTTTCAGTGTACACATCTTTCCCACCCAAATTGGGGTGCCTGGCTGGCTCAATCAGAGCATGCGACTCTTCATCTCAGGGTCGTGAATTTGAGCCCCACGTTGGACATGGAGATTACTTTAAAAAAATTTATTCCTAGGTATTTTATTCTTTTTGATGTAACTGTAAATGTTATTATTTTCTTTAATTTTTCTTTCTGATTATTATTAGTGTATGGAAAATACAGCAGATTTTTGTATATATTGATTTTGTATCCTACAACTTGAGTGAACTTGAGATTCAAGTAAACCAAACTTGAATCTCATCTGGCCTACCATCTCTGTTGCTTTTTAACTCTGAAGAGACAAGTTTTGTTACTATGACTCATGACTACTTTTGTTTTATTTAATAGCATGAATACTACAGTTTCTGAGAGCCCCTTCAAGTGTGATCCCGATGCTGCCAAAGCTATTGTGGATGCTGTATGTAAAAGTTTTCCTTGAAAAAGAACATACTTGGTGGCTAAAAAAAAATGATGCCAATGGGGAGGGAAAGTACTTCTTTCAACAGATATTGGAGTTCCCTTATGCATATTATTGTGTGAAGTCTTGAAATTATAAACCATGAACACACACAAGTGGACGTTTGACTGAAGGGAGAAGCTGAGAAGGGTCCTAGTCAACTCTAAATGGGAAAATAGTACAATTGTAACAATCAAAATGATTCCAGAAGGTAGCGACTAATCCAAATCCTGTGTGCCTATCATAAGCCCTTCTTCCAAAAGAATTAATGGGAACTTACTTGACTTCGTTTTAGCAAGGACTAAGAAAGTGGTCAGTTTTCAGGCACCATGCAGGAGTGGTTCATAACCCTAGAAAAGACTTCCTCGTGAGGTAGTAAACTATTCAGGAAAGAAGTAATTTTGGCTTTGTATTATTTTTAATTATTTGATTTGGGTTAACCAAAAGACTGAAATAGATAATCTTAAATTATTCTCATTTACTATATTAAATAAGGAAAAGAATATGAAGTCTTTTTATTGCCTTGTAAGTGGGGTGTAGTCCAAGGAAAAATAATTTAACCATGAAGCCAGTACATTTAGATTTATCTTTATATATGAATCCCGACAAAGTTGAGGTGAATGAGAAAAATTGGAAGGGAAAAACCACTGGTTAACAGTCATAACTTTTCAGTGAGAACACTCTGCCTACTTTTTATGTATATGTGTGTGTATATATAAATTTCATTATATATGCATCAATCACTTATTTCAAACAACATTTCTTTTTATTTATCCTCCTGTGTGCAATCAAAAGCTAAGGGCCTGAATTTGTTTTTTGGCAGTAGAGTGAACCTTGCCTTGTTCCTATATATTATAAATTATTTTTAGAACCTAAAAATTGGGGAAGTTACTATCCATATTCTTTTAGATTTTTGTGTTGGTATACTTTTTAAATTTTTTTTTCTGGAATTAGACTAATACATTTTAATATTTTATTTTAGTTACCACCACCATGCGAATCTGCCTGCACAGTACCAACAGATGGTAAGATCTATATTCTAGTAAAATTACACTAAACATTGTGTGTATGTGTGGGAAAATTGTATCTGTATCTACAGATTTATCTTACACACCACATCCACAGAGAAAGAGAAGGAAGGGAAGAAGAAACATTTTTAGAGTTCCGTAATGCATGCGGGAAGAAAGATGGCTGTTAACGCCACCCTTCACGCCAACCCCCATCACAGCAGTTTCCAAACCATGACCCGCTGTTCTCCTCTGGGTTCCGGGTAGATGCCTCATGGATGTTGGAGCACGTGGGGCTCTGGATCCCCCCTCTGGCCACCAGCTGCTGCACCCAGAAAACAGCTTTCTCCCCCTTTACATTGAGAATTCTCTGTAAGGTTCTTTGGTGAGAATCACATGTTTATTGATTAGTATCAAGAGTGAGAAAGCCCAGAAGAAAACACTGTGATAAATTACCTGTTTTTGCTGTAGTGAAACTTCAGGTGTAAGTTTGTTTTAAGGTAATCTATGGTAGGATACATTAAAGCAAGTATGGTATTCTTTGTTATATTTGGGTGTATTTTGATTCTTTTTTTATTATTTTTAATTTTGATTCTTAATAGAGATTCTAATTTGGTTTTCTTTTCTCTGAATGCAGTGGATAAGTGGTTCCATCACCAGAAAAACTAATGAATATTCTGTGGAATACAAGCTGATATTGCTGCATCTTATTCATCTGGAGTATTAGATGCAAAAGTAGTAGCTTTTCAAAGCTTTAAATTCATAGAACTAATCTAACTAAAGCAAATTCTGCTGCAACCAATATATTCAGAATGTTCTGCATCTAAAAGCATTTTTCATATCTCAACTAAGATAACTGTTAGTACATGTTTCAATATCAAAGCAGTTGTAATTTGGAAGTCATTTGTGAATAAATGTGCAAGACGAGTGCATGTTGGATGTATATGTTTACTATGTGTTAGAAAATAAAATTATTTTGCTGGAACTTCATTTATAGTATTTTTACTTTACTCTGAAGCCTGATGTTACCAAGTGGGCATGGGTGCTGTTTGGTGTTTGTTTTCTATCAATTTCCTAATTATTAGACTAAAACTGACTTTATTTTTAGGAACCTGAGAATGAAATACCTTATGTTTAAAGTAGTCTTGATGCTATATTCTTTTTTTTTTCCTAAAGATTTTATTTATTTGACAGAGAGAGACACAGCGAGAGAGGGAACACAAGCAGGGGGAGTGGGAGAGGGAGAAGCAGGCTTCCCGCCAAGCAGGGAGCCCGATGCGGGACTTGATCCCAGGACCCTGGGATCATGACCTGAGCCGACAGCAGACGCTTAACCAACTGAGCCACCCAGGCGCCCCTTGATGCTATATTCTTACTAATTCCTAGCTCATGCTCTCCTCTCTCTCGTTCTCTCTCTCCCTCTCAAATAAGTAAAATCTTAAAAAAAAATTAAAAAAAAAAAGAGGGTCGCCTGCGTAGCTCAGTTGGTTGGGCGACTGCCTTCGGCTCAGGTCATGATCCTGGAGTCCCAGGATCGAGTCCTGCATCGGGCTCCCTGCTCAGCGGGGAGTCTGCTTCTCCCTCTGACCCTCTCTCATGCTCTCTCTCTGTATCATTCTCTCTCAAAGAAATAAATAAAATCTTTAAAAAAAATAAAAAATTTATTTTATTTTATTTTATTTTATTTTTTTTAAAGATTTTATTTATTTATTTATTTGAGAGAGAGAATGAGAGATAGAGAGCATGAGAGGGAAGAGGGTCACAGGGAGAAGCAGGGCTCCTGCCGAGCAGGGAGCCCGATGTGGGACTCGATCCCGGGACTCCAGGATCATGACCTGAGCCGAAGGCAGTCGCTTCACCAACTGAGCCACCCAGGCGCCCAAAAATAAAAAATTTTAAAAAAAGGTTTTATTTCTTTGAGAGAGTGAGAGCACAGGTGGGGGGAGGGGCAGAGGGAGAGGGAGATGCAGACTTCCCGCTGAGCGGGGAGCCCGATGCAGGGCTCCATCCCAGGACCTTGAGATCATGACCTGAGCCGAAGGCAGACGCCTAACTGACTGAGCCACCCAGGCGCCCCAAAACACTGAACAGTGCTAACAACACATCCCGTGTTGTCCGTGGGTCCGTAGGCTTTGTTTTGTTTCTCCAGTCTATCTTCCCTCTGTTTCAGACTGGGTGAGTTGTGTTGTTGTGTCCTAGAGCTCATGGAGCCTGTCCTCTGTCATCTCCACGTTGACAGTGAACCTACCCAGCAGGTGGTGTTATTATGGAACAAGTTACTGTATTTTTAGTTCTATAGTTTCCATTCAGTTCTTTCTTATAATTTCTATTTCTTTGCCGAGGTTTTCTATTTTTTAACTTATTTCAAGGGAATTTCTAATTGACAGTCTTAACTGCAGTTTTAAGATGGCTGCTTTAAAATCCTTGTCAAGATTCATCACCGTGTTGGCATCCATTATCTTTTTTCACTCAACTTGTGATTTTCTTCGTTCACAGTATGATGGGTTAGTTGTGTCCTAGACATTTTGTGTATTATGGTCCTCTGTAAATCCTGTATTTTAGCAGGCATCCCCACTGAGGGCTGGTGCATGGGGCTCGGCTTACTTTGTGGACCGTGGTTTCAATGGCGGTTTAATTTTCAGCACTTCGCACTGTTACTCTGGTATGTTTGGTTTTCTCTAGTGCCTTTGGGGCTTCTGTTGGTTCCTGCAGGTGCTGCCTCAAGGTGCTGGTGGGCATCTCTTGGGGGGAGGGTGTGTGGCTCCCCCAACTGGTCCTCCCAGCCCACCCTACTGAGCTAGTGCCCTGGGTGGGGGAGGAGAGTCTTGCTTTAGGCTGCAGAGATAAAGAGGCTTCCTGGACTAGTCCCCTGCAATAGCTAGGTTTCTCCCGTGGGCTCAGCCTGCCCACCCACCTCTAGGGGGAAAGGGGGAGTCTGTGTGGAAGGAGAATACCTCCCTGGTGGCTTATTCCTGGCTGGACTCCTAGTGATCCCCCTTGCCAGCTGGTGTCATACCACCAGACAGACTCCCATTCTCTAAGGGGGAGGAATGAGCCTACCTGGCCTGCCTTCCATTGCTAGGTCAAGGGTTGGGAAGGACTCTCCCATGGGTGGTAGGACACACATGCCCCTGCCACTGTTCTCCTCTCTGGTCCTGGTCCCAAACCAGCTTGCTACTTGATCAAAATCAGAGTTTTCCTTTGGTTGTCTCTCGCCATTTCCAGGGTTTGTAGCTGTGCTTAGCCATGAAGAGCAGGCAAAAATGGGTCTATGCCATCTTGTCTGGACCAGAATCAGAAATGTCAGCATTCAGATTTTAGAATATTTCTCTTACTCCCTTTGTAAGTCTATTTTTAAACGTTGCCTCAGTCACAGTCGTATGTGATTTCTGAAGGTGATTTATTTGTCAGGATGAGAAACAGATTTTGTAATGAAAGATTATACAATGTGCAGGACTTCCTAAGAATTGGTACAATAGTTAGGAATCAGTCATCAAAGTTTTTGCTACGTTTCAATGCAGTAAATGATTGTATTTTTTCCTGTGGACTTGGAAGTCAAATCTGACTCTATCACCATAGTTAAATTACTTAACCTACGGGTTGAGCTTTAGTTTTTCCATCTGTAAGATGGTCATGAAGCCATCCACACCGGGTGGAAGGAATGTAGGTGAAGGACTTCCCTGGTGCCAGGGTCATAGGAGAGGCTCGGTGGAGGCTGATTGTTCATAACTGTAATCTCAACAACAGTGAGTGTGATCAGTGCGTTTTTCCAGGTAAGAGAACCTGAAACATTGGCCCAGCTGTGTAAAAGGGTCTGATTGAGAACTCCCACTGGAAATGCAATTCATTTTTACCATCACGGAGCCTAGGCGTGCGTGTGCTGTAGCTGTAAAGCAGTTATGTCCTATCTGATCCGCATACTTGCTCTGCAAGGGCTTAAATTGTGCTTTTGCACAGAATGTTCTTTACCTTGAGAAAGAGCTGCCCCTACTGCTTTCTGGGAGTCTGGGCAGAAGGGAATTTGCTTTTACATGGACAAGAATGCTGTGCAAATCGCTTTATGGTAGGCAAGTATTTATTAAAGAATTATAAACTGGAATCCGTTACCACATAGTTCATTGTTCCCTCTGTCGGTCTTTGGAATCTTTCCTTTCGTTATTACAAAACCTTTAACAGAAAATATTCACCAGAAGTAAGATTAAGCAATGAAAATCACAAGGTTATGTGGCAATCTGAATTTAAAAAGGAGCCTGAGATCAATTTGGCAGTCTCTGTCAAAATTTTAAACTCACACTTACCCTTTGAGTCAGCAATTCTGCTCTGAGAATTCATTCCAGTTGACAAAAGAATAGTCAACCAAGCGCACAGGGTATGGAAGCTTTGTTTGGTGCAGCAAAACCTGGAAAAATACCTAATTGTCCAGTTGAGAAGTGGCTAAATATGTTCTCAGTACCATGTAGCAGTTCAAGAATAAAGTCACTGCATGGGCTGATACAGAAAAGATTCAAAATATCCAAGTGATAGTTGTACTCTGTAGCAGCCAACTGTGGCTGGTGGGCCAAATCCCGCCTGCTGCCTGTCTGGCAACTGAAGCTGCCCTGGAACACAGCCACACCCATTCATTTGCGAATTGTTGTGGCTGCCTTCAAGCTACAATGGACAGTTTGGTAGTTGGGACAGAGACCATATGGCCGGCAAAGCCGAAAATATTTACTGTTCACTGTTCAACATGTTACTGAAAACATTTGCTAATCCCTGCTCTATCCTATGATCCTATTTGTGTTTTTCACAAAGTGAGCATGGGGGAAAAGAGATATATTAGTGGATATGCTTGTAAGGGCATAGAAAATTTCTGGGAACAAACAAAACCAACCACAGTTAACAAGGATTATCTTAAGGGGTGGGAACGTAGAGATAAGCGTGGAAAAGGCAGGGTCCGCAAGGCAGCCTCTCTCCCTGTGGTCCTTGAGCCACCAGCACTGAATCACCTGAGACAGTTATAAAAAATAATTAAAGACATACAATATATATAATATACATATTATATATGATAGATAACATATATAGATAACATGATAGATATAGATAATTTTATTTATATTTTATTTTATATATATACATATATATATAATATATACATATATCCTACTGAATTAGAACTGGGAGGGGCTAGGCCCTGAAATCTAATTTTGAACCAGTTCCCCTCAGGTAATTCTAACATGCCTCGATGTTTGAAACCACTGCCCTAGTCATAAATCTCCTAAATTAGTGAAAGAGTTCTTGGCAAGTTGTAATATAATTAGCGTGCGAAAATCAGCCAACAACTACCACAGCAACAGTAGCAACAAAAATTGCTCCCATTTGGGGGGGCACCTGGCAGGCTCAATCAATAGAGCATGTGTCTTTTGATCTCAGGGTTGTGAGTTTGAGCCCCACATTGGGTGCAGGGATTACTTAAAAAAAAATTTTTTTTAAATAGCTCCCATTTGTGAGTACTTACTAAATAAGTATCAGGCCCTGTTCTATATGCTTTATGTACTTCATCACATTTAATTTACTTGCAACATGGAACTAGGGAGGCCATGTGACCTGCCTGAGGTCTCTAAGTGTCTTGGGCCCGGGCCTTTGCGAAGGGCTGGAATGTGACACTATCCCAGCCCCATGGCTCTCCCCAGTGCCAAGCTGGTCTCCTCTTTCACCTGGCAAGCCACATAATACTGGCTGCACTTTGTCAGGGGTTCTCAAGAGACTCACGGGCTGGGTCCCCTTCCATGCACAACTTCCATTCTTGGGAAATAAGGGGCTTGACCTGAGTGCCCCAGAAGGCCTCTTCAGCTGACACCCGCACCTCCACCTTAGAGCAGTAGTGTGGATGTTCCAGTGGGGCGTGCGGCTTCTCACTGCTGCCCCCATGCACCTAGGCCATCCTGCCCTGGCCTGCCCCCCTGCTCCCTCCCTGCGGAGGCGGATGGCATTGCTGTCCCACATTCCTGCTTCAAGTCTACTTCCCTAGCATCCCTGTCTCTCCTCTTAGCTCGTTAAAATACACTGCGAGCACGGAGCTGGGATCCCTAAACAGCCTGCCAGCTCCTCACAGGCAGAGGCCACATTTATGCCTTGTCACCCAGCACAGCACTGAGTCCATAGTGGGAGTTCAGTAACAACCTGATGCTTCTCGGAATGCCTTTGCAAACAGAAACAACAGCGTCATTGTACAACTCAAGTTCATAGCCAGCAGCTGGTGCCTGCCCGCTTCCACAGAGGGTCTGAGAGGGCACCATCATGGAGTGATGCATGACCTTCCACACGGAGGCTCCAGCACCCCCTGGGGACGCAGCCCGTGCCCAGGGGCCCTAAAGCCACAGCGCAGACTCTGTGCAGGGACATGCGGCTTCTATTGTACTGGAGGGTGAATAATCACAAGGTTATTCATAGGTTCAAAGACACAGACATGCTGTGGTTTTTGAATGTAGGCTTTCCAGGCATTTTGAAGAGAAACATGCTATTGCAGGGTAATTTGCTATCTGTGGCTTCCATCCTAGGGCTTTGGCACCAGATCCCTGGAGCCAAAGCTGATTCTCCTCTGGTCTTGGAGTAAATTCAGAGGCAGTTTATGGAGCACTGTAGGAAAGAGCTCCGTGCCACCAGTCCTGAGTCATGAGTTCTGGCTCTGACTCTGTGTGACATCGGGCAGATCTTTTTACTTCTCAGTGTCCGCATTTTGTGTAATAAAGTAGTCCACTCGTACCTTGAGCATCTATTTTAACATGGAAGGTATCATGTCTTTATGACACTGCTATGGTGCCATGGAGCAGGGAAGAGGTGAGGACAAAGTTTCTCTCTGACTGGCACTGGGCTGAGAGCTGGGGTGACAGAAAACCACAATTTCACACTCTTTGCCGTCAAGAAGTTCCCTGGTACGGTGGTACACTAAAAAAATGATTGTAGACATGGAGAAATTGGACCTCCTCATACACTGCTGGTGGGAATGCAAAATGGTGCAGCCACCTTGGAAAACAAGCAGTTTCTCAAAAAGTTCAACATAGTGTTACCAGATCTAGGCATATACCGAGAGATGTGTCCATACAAAATTTGTACATATGTTCATAGCAGCATTATTCATAATAGCCCAAAAGTGTAAATACCCCAAACGTCCATCAACTGATGAGTGGATAAGTAAAATGTGGTATAACCACGAAGTAGGTGGTATTCAGCCACAAAAAGGAATGAACTACGGGCACATGCTACAACTTGGATGAACCTAGAAAACATGGTGCTGAGTGAGAGAAGCCAGACACAAAGGCCCTATTTTGTATGAGTCCATTACATGAAAGTCTAGAATAGAAAAATCCATCGGGACAGAAAGTACACCAGTGCTTGCCAGAGGCTGGAGTGAGGGGGAGTGGGGCTAATGGGTATGGGGTTTCTTTGGGGGACGGTGAAAATATTCTAAAATTGGGGTGGTGACTGCCCAACTCTATGCACATACTGAACGTCACTGAATTGTACACTGCAAATGCGTGAATTTTATGATATGTGAATTATATCTCAATAAAGCCATCATGAAAAAAACAAAAATCAATGTAAACCAACCTCAGAGGTGCTTTAATGGTAGAAAAGAAGTCGAGGGACAATATGGGAAGGGGCCACCTGGAAAAGCCTGACTAAGGGGAGTTTGCTTGACCTGGGTCTTGAGCAACAAGGCACAGAAGAGATGGGAAGGTGTTCCAGACAGAGGGAACAGCCCGTGCAAAGGAAGGGATTTTAAGGCTGAAGAGGATGTTGATGATAATATTCAACTTTTATTGAATGTTTGAATTGTGCCAGCAAACTAAAATTATATAATCGTATTTAATCTTCATAAAAGTCATTAGTTCATCCACTCTGTCAGTTATTGAACAAACTTCATCAGACACATCCTATATGCCAGGATCTGTACTAGCCACCAGAGACACTATAATGAGGTAGACACTATCATTATCCATTTTAGGCATCTTAAGATTACTTAAGTTATGGGGGGAGGAGAGAGGGGGGATGGGTTAGCCTGGTGATGGGTATTGAGGAGGGCACATTCTGCATGGAGCACTGGGTGTTATGAACAAACAATGAATCATGGAACAGTACACCAAAACAAATTATGTAATATATGGTGATTAACATAACAATAAAAAAATTTAAAAAAAAGATTACTTAAGTTATCCGAAGTTACAGAATGAGTAAGTGGAGGAACTGGGATTCAAACCCAGGCAGTCTGATTCCAGAGCCCATTTTCAAAAAATGTTCTTTTATAAATCCCTATAAATAGTAATCATTTAGCATAAATACATAAATACCATCACATATTTCTCCCTTCCTCTCCCTCTTATTCTCTCTCTTTCTCTCAGCCTTTTTTCTCTGTCTTTTTCTTTTCCCAGTTTGGTTGAGAGAACATGGACAGATAACACTGTAAGTTTCAGGTGTACGGTATGTTGATGAGATACACTTATGCACTATAAAATGATTGCCACCGCTGCGTCAGCTCACACCTCCATCACGTCACCTCACATGATCACTATTTCTTTTTTGTGCTGAGAACATTTAAGATCTACTCTCTTAGTAACTTTCAAGTATAAAATACAGTGTTATTAACTATAATCACCATGCTCTACCTTAGATCCCCAGAATGTATTTATCTTATAACTGGAAGTTTATACCCTTTGACCAGTATCTCCCTATTTCGCCACCCCTCTGCCCCTGGTAACCACCACTCTACTCTGTTTCTAGGAGTTTGGCTCTTTTGGATTCTATATATGAGTGATATCATACAGTATTTATCTTTTTCTGGTTTATTTCACTCAGCATAATGTCTCCAATTCATCCACGTTGTCACAAATAGCAGGATTTCCTTCTTTCTCATGGCTGAACGAATATTTCATTTGTATACATATCACATCTTCTTTATCCATTCAACAATGGATGGGCACTTAGGTGGTTTCCATATCTTGGCTATTGTGAATAATGCTGCAGTGAACACGGGATTGCAGATATCTCTTTAAGATTGTGTTTTTATCTTCTTTGGATACACCAGGAATGGAAGAGCTGGATCATATGATAGTTCTATTTTTTATTTTTTGAGGAACCTCCATACTGTTTTCATTCCCACCAACAGTGCACAAGGATGCCCTTTTCTCCACATCCTCGTCAACACTTGTTATCTCTTGTCTTTTTGATAATATCCATCTAAAAATGGATAAAATCCATTCTACTAATCTCATTGTGGTTTTACATTTCCCTGAAGACTAGTGATGCTGTACCTTCTCATGTACCTGTTGGCCATCTGTATGTCTTCTTTGGAATCACGTCTGTTCAGATCCACTGCCCATTTTTCAAGCAGATTGGTTTTTTGCTATTGAGTTGTATGAGTTTTTTATATATTTTAATCCCTTATCAGATACATGATTGGCAAATATTTCTCCCATTCTAGAGGTTGCCTTTTAATTTTATTTTTGTGTATTCCCTGCCCCAGCCCTAGAATCAGCCATTTCTCCAAGGAACCTTGGTTCCTTTCATTGGAGAATGGTATTAGAAGCCAAGATCTGGGTGCTAGGTGTGCTCATTGCTGCTGAGTTGCTGTTGCTTCTGGGTCCTCCCAGCTGACAGAGCAAGGAAATACGTGTGCATACCGACCTGTGTATATACAAAAATCTAAATATTTCCACGTATAGCCGTCTGTATCTGTATTAAGCTGAACATGAGTTCATCCTGATGCCTCCAACTCTAAACCTGCTCTTCCAAAGCCAGAACCTACACCTGGAAAGGCCCTTCAAAGAAGGGAAAGAAGGGACCCAAAGAGAAAAAAGGGAAAGCCAATCCTGGCGAGGAAGGGAATAACCCTGCAGAAAATGGAGATGCCCAAACGGACCAGGCACAGAAAGCTGAAGATGCGGGAGGTTCCATGCTCACTTCAGCAGTGTCTGACTCTTGATTTCAGCTCAGGTCATGATCTCAGGGTCTGAGATTGAGCCTTGCATCCAGGCTCCGCGCTGAGCCCGCTTAATATTCTCTCTCTCCCTCTGCCCCCCTTCTTTCCCACTCTAAATAAAAATAAAATAACATAAAATAAAATAAGACTGCTTTCCAGGATGATTTTTCTAATCAACATTATATGAAATCATCCACATGACAAAAGTCAAATGTTTATTTTCTCAAGATTTGAACCAATGTTTAAATATTGACACAGATGGTATTCCAGTTTTTACCACTGAGCAGAAAAGAATATTAATTTTCATCATCTATGACTTTTTGGATCCCCGGTCTCTCCTCTCCTTCACAGCCATGTTTCTAACGGCATTGTCCAGGGTCATTGCCCCATTTCTTCCTCTCCTCGTCTCTCATTAAGTCATTCCAGTCTAGCACCTATTCTCCAAAACTGCATTTATCAGGCTCACCCATTACCTCCATGTTGACAGTTCCAATAGATGCTGGGATGGTTTATTTTACGTATCAACTTGACTGGACTAAGGGATGCCCAGGTAGGTGGTAAAATATTTCTGGGTGTGTCTGTGAGAGTGTTTCTGGAAGAGATCAGCATTTGATTCAGTAGACTGAGAAAGAGATCTGTCCTCACCAATGTGGGTGAGCATCACCCAATCCCTTGAGGATTCAAATGGGCCAAAAATGCAAAGGAAGGGCAAATTCTCTTTCTCTCTTCTTGAGGCTGGGTCATCCACCTTTCCTACCCTCAGACATCAGAGCTCCTGGTTCTAGGGCCTTCAGACACCAGGGCATACACCAGCAGCCCCCTAATTCTCACTCCAAGGCCTTCAGGCTTGGACTGAATCATACCACCAACTTTCCTGGTTCTCCAGCTTGCAGATGGCAGATCTGGGATATCTTGGCTTCCATAACCATGTCAGCCAATATGTGTATATATACACATATACACACATATCCATATATATATGTTTATGTATGTGTGTATATATATTATACTACTGGTTCTGTTTCTCTGGAGAGCCATGACTGACACATGTCTTTCAATCTCTATTTTAGCTTCTGAGTCCTGTCTACCTAATAGTATTGAGCATGTGTAGGGGAGTAAGAACAGAGTGGGGGAGAATTACATAAAATTCCTCTGTTTCTATTGGTTTATTATCCTAAAAAGACCCATTTATATTTCTTTCCTGTGAATTGTCTGGTCCTATTCTTTGCTATATTTCTAAAAATTTTTTTGAGATTTATTTATTTTGGAGAGAGAGTGTGTGTGTCAGCAGGGGGAGGGGCAGATGGAGAGGGAGAGAGGGAGAATTCCAAGCAGACTCGAACCAAGTACAGAGCCCAATGCAGGGCTTGATCCCGCAACCCCAGATCATGACCTGAGCCCAAACCAAGAGTCAAACGCTCAACCGACAGAGCCACCAAGGTGCCCCTCCTTGCCTATCTTTCTAACAACAGTTAGTATTTTTCATACTAACCTTTCACTTGTGATGTGATTATGCATATTTTTTCCCAACTTGCTGTCTTTTGGGTTTATGGTGTCATCACTGTTCCATCAGCACTATATGTCATAGAAAACTTTCCTATTTTTCTGTAGTTGAATGTGTCAATCTTTTTTTCGTTAGGAATTACAGGTTTTCTTTCTTATCTTGATGAAGACATAACAGACAAAAAACAAACAAACAAAAAAACCCAAAACAACCAGACACACCAATATAGAAAACCCCGAAAAGAAAACACGTGGTTACGTTTGAAAGCAAGGCTGGGCTCAAACAGCCTTCTGGTCAATTACAACTAAATGTTTTGCTTAAGTGTTTAGGCAATATTTTTGTCTGTTTTTAAGTAGGCTCCATGCTGGGCATGGAGCCCAACGTGGGGCTTGAACTCATGACCCTGAGATTAAAACCGGAGCTGAGATCAAGAGTTGGATGCTTAACTGACTGAGCCACCCAGGCGCCCCTAGGTTTTTGTTTTTGACTACCTATTGTCCCAACCCTTTTATTTATTTTTAAACATATAACTGAAACATTTATTGAAAACATACTCTGGAAAAATTGCTTACATGTACAACATCCTTCTTTCACTCATTTTAGAGTTGGGTACCCTGTGGCCTGGGGCATCTGTCAACTTGCTCAAGGCTGCCCACTTGGTAAGGAGAGTTTGCAGCTCTCCTGATAATTTTCCTCTGTGCTCCTTCCTTCCTCCTGAGCCCCCCAAGCCACCCTTGTGGTTTGGGACCCCCCACCCTGACCTCTTACAGCCAGCCTTCTATCAGGGCCAGTAATCCAATGCAATAGCTTGTGCTAGGGCAGCCCTATGCCTCCAGGGTACATACACTGAGGGTCCAAGCCCTATGGACACAGTTCTCCTGGTTTAACCAGAACTGGGGAGAAGCCTCAGAGCATGGCTTTGTATGTCTGGACAAGATTCAAACTCAATGCAGAGACTCACAGGATTAAAAGAGGGGGGAAAGTAGTGAGCTTGTCCATCCAGCTCCCTCTGAGTATTACTGCAGTTGCCAGATGCCACTTAAATCTTATTTCTGCACATATTTGGGTCTATTTCTGTACTTTGTTCTAATTGGTTTGTTTGGCTTTTCATGCACTAGCACCAAAGTGCTTTCTTTAAAGATTTTATTTAGGGGCGCCTGGGTGGCTCAGCCGTTAAGCGTCTGCCTTCGGCTCAGGTCATCATCCCAGGGTCCTGGGATAGAGCCCTGGATAGAGCCCTGCATCGAGCCCTGCATCGAGCCCCGCATCGGGTTCCCTGCTAGGTGGGAAGCCTGCTTCTCCCCCTGCTTGTGTTCCCTCTCTCACTGTGTCTCTCTCTGTCAAATAAATAAATAAAATCTTAAAAAAAAAGATTTTATTTATTTATGAGAGAGAGAGTGCTCGAGCAGGGGGGAGGGGCAAAGGGACAAGAAGACTCCCCGCTGAGCAGGGAGCCCCGATGTGGGGCTCCATCCCAGGACCTCCTGGGATCATGACCTGAGCCGAAGGCAGACGCCCAACGACTGAGCCACCCAGGCACCCCAAAACAGGGTAGTTTAAAACACACAAAACCTATTAATCCTATTATTTCTTTTATGGGAATTGTGTTAAATTTGTAATTGTACTTAAGGAGAACTGAAATGTTTATGATATTGGGTCTTACTATCCAAAAACATCATTCATCTTATCACTTGCCTTAGCTTTCCTATCTGTAAAATTGGAGTAATAATACCAATCTCGTAGGGCTGTCTTCAGAATTAAATGAGAAAATGCTTGGGAAGGACGGCAGAGTAGAAGCCAACGTGCTGCTTTGCCACTTCCTAGCCTATGAGCTTGGGCTATTCTGAACCTTGGTTCTCTCATTTGCAAAATGGGGAAAATAACAGTATCCGCTTCATAAGGGCTGTTATCAAGGCCAAATACGGGGAGGCATGCATGCAAAATACTCAGTGCACTGCCTGGAACGTAAGTGCTCAATGAATATTAGCTGTTCTTCCAAAACATAGGCTATCCCAGAGAACTGTGACTGGAAGCAAAGGCCTTCTGGGATCCACCCCAGGTGGAGGGCTGTTGGGGCAACTCTTCTGTCCGAGAACCTACCTAGCCACCTGTCGCCGCTCCGGATTTTGCCGGATCGTGTGCGACGGCAGTTGGACTAAAAGCGGCGATCCCGAGCGTCTAGGTGCATTGCGAAACTCCAGGCTCCTGCCCTGCCCCCGGAATCCCGGCGCTGCCACGTCTCGCGCGTCGTGCTCTCCGTACCGGAGGAAGCGGAGCCAAGTCTGGCCCGCCCCCGGGATCGCTCTGCGCGCCTGAGGCCCAGCCCTCCGCGGCCCGAGTCGTCGGTAGGTGGCTCCGGCGTTTCAGAGCGCCGTGACGCTACGAGGGGGCGGGGGCAAGCGCGTGCCCGGAAGTCCCGGGGGAGGGGGTGTTACGTATATCCGGCGAATAGCTGGCGGTCCCGGGTGCTGCTGGGCTGTGTTCTGTGAGGGAGGGTCGAAGCCGCCCGCCGCCGCCGGAGGAGCCCCCTTGGCCGTGAGTCGGGGGGCTGCTGCGAAGGAAGGAGCCGAGGGGCCCGTGGGGCTGGGGCGGACGGCGGGGAGGGTCGGGGCGGAGGCCGGCTCAGGCGGGGTTGCTGTGTGTGGGGGGGGGGGGGGAAGTGACACGCAGGCGGTTCTGTGGGGCCTCGGGGCTGGTTCTGGGTGGGGACGGGCCGACTTGGCCGGTCGGCTTCGTTCCCTGACAGCCCTTGGGGTATCGGGTCGATCTGCATTCCTTCGGGGGTCCCGCAGCTGTGGGGCGGGATAACAGTTTTCTTGTCTGTACTGTGTGCTCAGGTTTGCGAAACGGTTTCATATCCCGTCTCGGATGAGCCTCAGCCCTTGGGCGGGTGGGAGTCCTTGATGACTATCCTTGGTTTGAATCCTGGGGAATAATAAGGTTCGCGAGGCAGTGAATTGGCCAAGGCCCGGCCGATAGCAAGAGGAGTGTTCGAACCGGATCTCTTGACTCCCAGTCCAGTGCGGACCCCCCTCCCCGACTTTCAGCTCTGTGTTATCGTCAGATGCCCTGAGTCGAACCCCGTATTTTCTTCTTCCACCTTCCTCTTTTACTCCCTCTCTTCAGTGCGTGGAAAAATTCGTTCGTGTGCATTTGGTATAGATTAGTGTTTTCTTCATGATTCTAGCCTAGAGGTCAGGAGTGCACTTGGGAGGGTTGGCACTAAATTGTCTCTGTTACTATCTCCCTTGCTCTTGTCTTTTCTCCTTTACCTCGATCTTTCTGCTTAGGTCGCGACAGGGTACTTGTGGTGCTTTGCCTGGGGGCTTGCTTGACCTTTGATATTTACCCTGCAGCTAAGCATAGTTTCTTAGCTAAAAACCAGCAGCCTGCTATCCCAGATGTGTCCCAGGAATGGTGTCTCAAAGTTGTAATGATATGCATAAGAAATGAGTATGTAGAGAGAGTAATGCATATATTACTGGCTAATGGTCAGTATTGGCTAGTGCTTCTCTTTTTTATTTACTTCATTCTGATGTCATTCCTGAAATTTGCAAATTTTAGTTTGGGGTACATTGGCAGTGCTTTTGTGGTAGTTTAGAGTTCTTAATTTGTGGTAGTTTAGAGTTCTTAAATTTTAGAGGACGCTAATTTGCCACAAGATGCCATAAGGTGGTAGAGTGGATCAAGGATAGGAAATAAATAGAATGTTAGTTATTAAAATACCATTCAGAAGACATGGTAAGTTGTAAGGAAGAAAACTGTAGAAGATTATCTGTTTAGCTGGTGGGTTAAAGAAGTTTTATGTTTCTTTAAAAGCAGTTTTGTGAGTTGGATTTGAATTTTATGTAATATTAACAGGAAGAGCTTTGGCTTTGGCATTTAAAAAGGAAGGTTTCAGTTTTGGCACTGACACTTTTTTAGCTGAGCAGTTTTGGTTAAGTCAGCTGACCTAGGAGTATCAGCATCCTTGCCTTGTTGTTGAAAACTAAGGACTCCTGCCCAGTAGGGTTTGTGTGAGGTTGAAACGAGATGTATGTGCAGGCACTGTATAAAACTGTAAAACTACTCATGAGGGGTACAGATCCTAAGATCTCAAGGATGGAGGAGCCACTGAAGCCATTTCCTTAACTTTGGGTAGCAATGCAGTGTAACACTTTGGGTCTGTTAAGGGTTTTTATAATTTTTTTTAACATCACCTGAAGAGTTTCTCCGAGCACTTTTCCATAGATCATTTTGGAGGGGAGCAAGAATGTCAAGGGGAGATAAATTGGAAAAGTCAAACTAATTCAGTTACCATGAAAAATTCCTTAAAGAGGGGTTTTCCCATTGGAGAATTCATTGAGTTTGGAAGAATTCTAAAACGATGTGGTAAAACTTCACAAAGAGTCTATAAAAGTATTGGTTGTAACCCTGTGTAGTACACATGAATATGTAACAATGGGTTTTTTAAAAGAGTTCAGAGTAGGAGTGATCTTAAAGAGAGGTTCTCTGTAAAGGTGAGCCTGACTTCTCCAAGTTGTAGACTGAGAAAAGTAGGGAAAGATGACTGGTTTGGGGGAATTGCAGAGAAGAGACACATTGTTCTTTTACTTATCTACAGAGGAAACCTAAAAACAGGAGCTGTGTAAGTGTATTTAAGTCATTAAACTTCTTAAAGTGCCGACTAAGTTACCACATTATTTAACATGCTAAATTTGGTCTCTTCCAAAATATATATTAAGATTTTGTTTATTTATTTGAGAGAGAGAGAGAGTACAAGCAGGGGGAGCGGCAGAGGGAGAGGGAGAAACAGACTCACTGCTGAGCAGGGAGCCCGATGAGGGGCTTCATCCCAGGACCCCAGGATTATGACCCAAGTCGAAGGCAGACGCTTAACTGACTGAGCCACTTGGGCGCCCCTGCCAAAATATATTTTAATGTTACTGAAAAGGGCAAAAAAAAAACCCCCATAGTTAGTATTTTTTTTTAGAAAAGCTTTTGCCTTAGCTTCTACTTTCACCCAAACTACCAAGCCTCATTTGGCCTTCCATGTTAAAGACCCATAGAAAATAAGCATTAAGCAGTCCCTAAGGTTTATAGGTAAGGCCTTATTTTTTTTTAAAGATTTTATTTATTTAATTGAGAGACAGAGTGCACATGCCCACAAGCAGGAGGGAGGGGCAGCAGGGAGTCCAATGCAGGACTCTCAGGACTCAATCCCAGGACCCTGGAGTCATGACCTGAGCCAGAGTCAGACGCTTAACTGACTGAGCCACCCAGCCGCCCAGGCCTGATTAAAAAAAAAAAAAAAAAATTCAGGGCACCTGGGTGGCTCTGTCAGTTAAGCGTCTGACTTTGGCTCAGGTCATGACTCCAGGGTCCTAGGATCAAGCCCCGCATCAGGCTCTCTGCTCAGCAGGGAGTCTGCTTCTCCCTCTCCCTCTTCCTCTGTGCTCTCTCTCCTCTCTCAAATAAAATAAATAAAATCTTTAAAAACAAAACAAAACTCAATCACTGGATAGAAAAAAAATACCTACATACATATATATATATATATATATATGTTTCAGTTTATTTAGTTACTTATTTAAGTAGTCTCTGCATTTAATGTGGGGCTCAAAATCATGATCCTAAGATCAAGAGTCACAGGTTCCTCTGACTGAGCCAGCCAGGAGCCCTCAAATTAACATGTATTGCCTCGACTTTTCAACTTCTTTATCTAGCATTCTTTGAGTAAAGAATATAGGTGGGTTTTTGTGGGTAACCCTGTTAAGGTCACTAGTAAAAGTAACAAAAGTAAACTTTTGTTTACTTTTTAAAACAAAAGTTCATGAAAGTTGTATTTGAGAGCAGTTGGTCACATCTAGTGTAGCCTTGTGTTCACATGCTCTTGCTGATGGAGAGTGAAGGGGGATGGGGACTGAGTCCTGAGAGTCTTGCTGATGGGGATCTTTTTTTTTTTTTTTCCTGCACCAAATCTGAGATACTGAGGCAAAAGTTCAGAGACCAGAAAATGTTGAACCTGAGAAACTTTGACACCACCACTGGCTTTAGATCTTACCCTCTTAACTCCTTTCAGAGTCCTCTTGCTCATTACCAGTGTATGTAGACCTTTTAGTAGCTTTGGGTCATCTTTTGTTTTGTCTAGGCTTATGGAAAACAGTAGGAAAAGTGGTCTTAATATTAGTACTAATTAGTGTGTGTACTTGGCTAGGAACCTACTTCTATGCCCTGAACAAGTATTCTTATTTTAAAGAAATCCCTATTTGTAAAATGGGTTAGGTCTTGGTTACTCACATTATGAAAAGATTCTCTTATTCATGGTTCTCCATAATAGTGATATCGTTTCTTTTTATAAGTTGACACACAAATCTGTAAGAGGGGTTAAATAAATATTGTTAAGAAACATAGCATTAGTGGGGTACTTGGGTGACACAGTCGATTAAGCTTCTGACTCTTAGTTCAGCTCCAGGTCATGAGCTCGGGGTTCCCTGCTCAGTGGGGAGTCTACTTGAGATTCTCTCGCTCCCTCTGCCCCTCCCCGCTCCCGCGAGCTCTCTTTCTTTCTCAAATAAATAAATAGATCTTTAAAAAAAAATAATAGTCATTGGTAAGTGGGGCAGGGCAAATTATGTCAGCCATTAGGATTTTGGTGACTGTTTTTTAGAGCTGTTTACAAGGAAGGGTCAATATGCTTTCATTCTTATTTTCTGCTTAGTGTATTGATGTGATGTTTTGATCTAGATTATTGATGGGACTGATTTCGTAGAGGTTTTGCTAACTGGTATAGACAGCAGCCATGTATCTAGGGAATGTGAATGAGCAACTGCCTGGAGGAGAAAAGAGGAAAGTATATCTTTAACTCCTAGTCCTTGGAGTATCATAGATTGAAAACTGATAGAAAATCAGGAGTTTGTGCAGATCTGAGGACCCCAGAGACTTCCCTCCAGGGTGCAGAATCCTTTATTTTCTTACACCTGAAAACATGGGACAATAAACATGCATCAGGGCTACCGAATAAGGGTTAACTTCTCCAGAGCTGTACTAGGATTCAGAAAGCTAATGTTTGCCGCTTTCATATTTTCTACAGGTAGTAAGCATTAATAATGTCTTTCATCTTTGAGTGGATCTACAATGGCTTCAGCAGTGTGCTCCAGTTCCTAGGTAAAGCCATTTACTTGAAATATATCATAGGTTTCAGACTTTGTACATTTCCTCCAGCAATCTAAATACAAGCAGCCTTTGGTAAGCAGAAAGCAAAGTTATGTTAAATTTTTTTTCTTTTTTAGGACTCTACAAGAAATCTGGAAAACTTGTATTTTTGGGTTTGGACAATGCAGGCAAAACCACTCTTCTACACATGCTCAAAGATGACCGATTGGGCCAACATGTTCCAACATTACATCCAAGTAGGTTTGAAAATACCAGGTGACCTTTTGATATTTGAAGGTCAATGTCACGGTTTGGGGATGAATCCCCAGTTGATTGATTTCTTGAGGTCTCAAAAGACAGCTCACTTGAAAAAAATTATCTGTACGACATTCAGGTCATATACCCCTAAATCTAACCCTCTGGGACTCTGTCAGTATCTGTTCTCACTAGTTCTGTAAGGGGACACATCTCCCATGTCTACTTCTAAGAAGCAGTAGACACTTTGGAGAAAAAGAAAGTTGGCTTTTTAGAATAATTTAAGAAATGTTTTCACCCTTGTATCCTTTTCTTTCCAAGGTAAAAGCTTCATTAAATTTTGTGTTTGTATTAACTTACAGTACTGGGAGCTGGGCCTTGTTGGATGGAAGAGTTTATGTCTTTTTTCTATTTTGACAATTTTTCAGCATCAGAAGAGCTTACAATTGCTGGAATGACATTTACAACTTTTGATCTTGGTGGGCATGAGCAAGGTAAGAGATGATTCAGTGGAAGAATGGTATTGACGTATGGTTCTTTTTATACCCTTTTTTTTTTAAGCATTGTGACATTTTTACCTTTTAAATGGTGATTAAATTATGGTTGAGATCTTATCACTTAAAATTGTTAAGTACTTTCAAACTTGTCAAAAGTTGCATAAATACAGAGAACTCCACTCCTTTATACCTTTTGCCCCAATTTATTAGTCTCTATGTAACACATATTAAGTTATCAAACCTAGGAAGTTTTATTTTTATCTACTCTGTAGTGTATATTTCTCTTTTTGTCAGTTGTCTCCATAATCTCCTTCATAGCACTTTTCCTCTTGAACAAGATCTAGTACAATATCAAATTTAATCATGTCTCTTTTATATCCCTTAGTCAATGGAGTGTAAGTATGTAGAAAATTGTTATTATTTGTAAGTAAGTTCAGATTTGTCAAAAGTTGCAAAAATAATACAGTGATATACTTGTGACCACTCTGATCTATTTTTTATACTCTATCCATGTGGAGCGGTTGGTAGAACATTTCCTTCTACCTTATTGTTCTTGTAGTACATTTTGCCTTATGGAGGCCATGTCCATTTGGTTCCTAGATTCCTATCAGGTATCTTGTGTGGGTTTTGGAGATACATAGAATGGGGCATCTTTTTCTGATGGACACTTACTTCACATTTGGCAAGACTTTAGGCTTAGGAGTAAAACATTTAAGATGTGAAAATAAATATTCTGCGAAGTAGGAAAAAGAAACTATTGAAATTTTGTGAGATTTATTCATTTGTTATTGAGTTGAGAAGTCTCCTTTTGGAGCATTCATTATATTAGGTTGAATCTAATACAGCTTTTTAAAAGCGTAGTTAAAAGAACAGAATATTGGTAATTTTAATTTTTTAGCCAAGTAAGTTTAACCAGAAATCTGAGTGATCCAAATGATTTTATAGTCAGTGATTTCATTATATAATTACATTTATTTCAGTCCTTTAATATTTATATCCCACAAAAATCATATGTAGTATGATCACAATCACATAAAATACCTGCATAGAAAAAAGATTGAATGAATATATAGGAAAACATTAGCAGTAGGTGTGTTTCTCTGGAGGATTATAGATGATCTTGTATCTTTTTTTTCTATAATGAGCTTGTATTTTCATTTGGGTAGGAATGGGTGTATGGTGGCTTTTCTGTTTCTTTCAAAAGGATTTGTAACTGTTTACAAATTTAAATTCAGAGATAATACAGTTGTAAGAACTGAACTGAGACCATTTGGAGAATGCAGCAGGAAAGATGTTTTTAAACCCCTCAACTGAGACTTAATGTGTTATTTGGTGTGATAAATTTAGCTTTCAGGTTTTGATAGATTAAGAAGGGGGGGGTGTGTTACATGTAGTTTTGTTTTGTTTGAGGCAAATTTATTTAACAGACTTACTTTATCACAATAACTTGCCACCATTTTACAGAAATTACTAAAATGCTATATATTTGGAGATTTCCTTTTCTTAAAAAAAACTTAAAAATTTTAACTTCTAAAAGTAGGCCAGGCTCATGGCGCGTGGCTGGTTCAGTCAACAAAGCATGCAACTCTTGATCTCAGGGTCGTGAGTTTGAGCCCCACATTGGGTGTAGAGATTACTTAAAAAAAGGTAGTTCAAGCTCCATGTAACAAATTGAATACACACACAGCATATGAATATGGAAGGTAAAAGGTGGAAATTCCCCCAGCCTCTCCTTCCCCATCCCACTCTTTAGAGGTAACCATTATTAACTATTTGATGTAGAGATGCTTTGTTATTCATCCCAGTGAAAGTAACTAGAGATGAATGACTTAGAAATTAAAGTATTGCTTCCCAAACCATTATCACTTCATGGCATAAACAAAAAAATAAATAAAATTTATAAGGCCTCCTGGGTTAAATATGGGAGACTGAGGTAATTGCCTGGCAACTTCAACCACCTGTCAGGCCCAATCTCCTGAGGATGGACGGAGCAGGTGTTTCAGTACACGTACACATTGGTTAGTTAGGAACTGACTTGGAACTAATGGTATGTGGACAGGTAATTTGCATCTTGATGAATTTGGCTTTCGGGGTGAGGTAGGTCATTTAACTGAGTAAAAGTGACTGGGTGTCAGACAGTAGGGAGTGGTGGAAACTTTGCCAAATGGAAGAGCCCAGACTTCATCTAAAGGGGTCGCTACCACTCAGTTCCAGCTGATTAGTGACATGTAGGTAGGTATGTGTGGGATTGCCAGATGTTGCAGTTTTTCCGAAAATCAGGCAGAAAACCTTGATTTTTTAATTTGAAAAAATCAGATTCAGTTCATACGCCATTAGTGTATACCCTTTGTTCTGATTTAATACTGGTTAGGACTTGGGGAATCTATATGGAATTGAATGCTATTGAAACCTATCCAAGGTTTGCCCATTTTAGGGCAAAAAAAAGATAAATTTTTCAAAATATGTATTTTTTTTTTTTTTTTTTGATTAATGCAACTACAAACTTTGTCTTTTAGCACGTCGGGTTTGGAAAAATTACCTCCCAGCAATTAACGGGATTGTCTTTCTGGTCGACTGTGCAGATCATCCTCGCCTCATGGAATCCAAAGTTGAGCTAAATGTACGATTATATTTTTTCTTTTTATGGTCTCTGTTTCTTTTAAGGAATATAGGTCAGTAGCGCTAATACTTCAGCATTCCAGTTACCATTTGATGAAAGTCCTAGTTACAGTAAGAAGGTGTTTTAAAATCTAAGCCCTTGCTTTTCAGTGTCCTGAGGAAACTCAGCTTGAACTCCAGAAAGTTAACTTTGTTTATATCTATCATAGGGTGACTGTCCAGTTTGCTCCCACACTCCCCAGTATGTGCCTGTTGCCCCAGCATAATGAACGCCTTTTTCCTTCCCATATCATGGATGGTCCCCGTTTTTGAAGCATTGGGAGAGTGAAACCTTAAGAGAGAGATGAAGGGTTCTTTATGTGTTTGAATCTGGGTTCTCACTCTGTGCCTGCCCACCTTTGCACTGAATGACTTTGTAGACCTTAGTTAGCAGTCTATTCTCAGTCTTCAGTTTGGGTCACAGGCAGCATTTGATACTGTCATGTTTTCTCCTTTCTCAACATTGCATTTTCTTGGCTTCATAGTTCTTGTCATATTGCCTTTGTTAATCCTTACTGGGTCACCCTGCACCTCTTCTTTTTATTTGATTTGTAACTGTCTCTCTGCATTCTTGTTCCTGGCAATTTGAACCTGTGCCATGTTTATTTGTGAGTTTGTGAGTATGTTTCTTGAATCTATAGCTCTGGTCTCATGTAGAATCGCTTATAGGGCATTCCTTCCCTTACTTGACCTCTTGGCATTGGCATTCTCTCTTTTCGTTGAATTCCCATTTGCATTCTTGGGTTTGGTGTGCTCTCTCTGGCTAATACTTCTCAGATTCTTGCACAAGCACCCATTCCCCTGCTTAAATTTTGGTGTTCCCTAGGGTCTGTATTTTATCCTAGGCTAGTTCAGCCTACTCTCATTCCTTCATCTGCCACCCACAGGCCAGTGACTCCCATATGGATTTCTCTTGTTTAAACCTCTCTTGAGCTCCAGCCTCATACATAATGCTATCTACTAAAGAACTCCACCTACCAATTCCAGTCTCCCAGAATGGAACCATTCCCCACCATCTACCTGGACATGTGGTCCAGATCCTGTGAATGTAGATTTCAGTACCACCCTGCCACATTCTGTAATGCTAGAAGGAACTTTTCAGACTTACCATTGGCCTCTTTAATATCCTTTAATAGATCTCTATCACCTTCTGGATAAAATCCACAAATCCTTTGCACAGCAAAGACTTTGCATAAAGTCTTCCCTGATCTTTCCTCTGTTTATTTCTCCAGCTTCTTTTCTCTTTATTGCCTACCTTGAACTACATTCCAAACAATAGAGAACAATTTGTCCTTCCTTCAGTATGCACAAGTTGCTGTAGGCTTTCTCATCGGACCCCCACCCACTTTTGCTGGTAAATTAAAAAAATGTCCTTTCAGAGATCCCGGAGTTCAGCCATGACCTCTTTTAGGAAGCTTTCCCTGACCTCTTGGACTTAGACTCGCCACCTTATCAGTGTCTGTGGTCCTCACTGGTTTTCTTGTAGGTCTCTTCATCAGACTGTGAACTTAGAAGGGACCGACCTTTGTTTCTTTTTGAAACCCTTGCACTTAGCAAAGCATCAGACATACAGTAGGCATCTGGTTAGTATTTAATCAATGAATGACATCCTTACTCTGATTTTATCTAATAATCCCTGGAACCTAAGATGGTCGAAAGTATGTTCCCCTTTATCCCTTCAGCTCTACTCTCCTTTCCAAGCTTTTCCTGTCAGTGGGCACTGGATTCCCAGGCTTGAAATCTGTGCCAGCTCAGGCCCCTCTTTACCTGTCTTATCATCTAGACATCAGTCTCTTCACTTCTTTCTCCACAGTGCCTGCGGCACTATTCCTTGGATGCTGCCATCCTGGGCTAGGTCACTGTCTCTTATCTGAGCACACGTAGATACTTTGTATGAATTCAATGTGTTCTTCTACACGATTGTTTTTTAAGATTTTATTTATTTGAAAGTGGGGGTGGGAGGGGCAGAAGGAGAAGCAGGGAGCCCGACATGGGGCTCTATCCCAGGACCCTGAGATCATGACCTGAGCCGAAAACAGACGCTTAACCAACTGAACCCCCCAGATGCCCCCTTACACACAGATTCTATTCAGTAATTTCTGGATTTGGGGTCTTTAGGATCTACTGCAGCTAACTTCTCAGGCATCATAATGTTGATCATGCCTTCCCATTCTATTTTACTGTGTGTCAACATATAAAGACAGGCAATTCTCCATGTGGCTTTCTGAATTCTTTTCTTACTGTAAAGCATTGCTTATATTCTTCCTTCTCCTTTCCACCTGTCCAAAACCTGCCCTTCTTTCAGAGCTTAGTTTGGGTTCCTCAACTTTGCTAAGACTTTCCTTAAGTCCACCATTTCCCCTGCCATTTGATTTCCCCGAATGTCTTCTGGTATTTATATTCTGTCCCTATTCATTGTGACAATCATACACTTGCCTTGCTTTGTTGACAGATGTGTATGAACATAGAGTGAGGATTTCTCGAGGCCAGGGATATGTCTTATCTCTTTGTATCCCTATCAGTGCCTGAGATAGTGCTTTGCACACATTGGGCACTCATTGTATATGCGGGGACTTCCTGTCGCCATCTTTGAGGCTCTGTAGCCAGAGCATTCAGTCTTCTAGGACTGTGCTCAGTGGATAGCCTGAGGATGGTCTGTGGCTGAGTGATTTATCTCAGAGTTAAGGTTGGGGCAGTTCTGCTGCCCTGTAAATGGACACAGCCTTAAGTTGCAATTGTTTTGAGGCTGTTAAGGGATTCTTACCTAATGTCAAGGTAATTTTGAGGAGTTTCTTACCTAATATTAAGAGTGTTGTATAACGTGAAGACTTTTAGTTCATCACTCAGGTATAAAGATGATCAGAATTTCTCTTTACATTTGATACTTTGTAGACAAGTGAAAGTCCGGGTGGTTTTCATGATCTGGTGGGCCTTCATAGATTCCTCACCTAGCTCTTTTATGTTGTCTTTAGGCTCTAATGACTGATGAAACAATATCCAATGTGCCAATCCTTATCTTGGGTAACAAGATTGACAGAACAGATGCGATCAGTGAAGAAAAACTCCGTGAGATATTTGGGCTTTATGGACAGACCACAGGAAAGGTAAGAGAAAAATCATCAGGGGACATATTATTAAGGAAATTCACAGCTGTTGAGACATTCATATTTTGCTATCTAGATTTTACTTGTCTTTCAAAAGTTTAACTGGGCCTAGGATTGGTTTTACCATAGGTGATTTGTAGTCATTCAGAAGGCAGGGGCCTATTCTTTCACTGTTTTCTGATGAAATTTTCCTCAGGTATATGAGGATGAAGAAATTGGTAGGAAAGGCAAACTTACCAATTTAAGAATTTTCTGACTCTCTTTTGATTCTAAATCAGAGAAATCTTTTTTGAAGGAGGCCTTCTTTTTTTTTTTTTTTAAAGATTTTATTTATTTATTTGAGAGAGAGAATGAGATAGAGAGACAGCATGAGAGGGGAGAGGGTCAGAGGGAGAAGCAGACTCCCTGCCGAGCAGGGAGCCCGATGCGGGACCCGATCCCAGGACTCCAGGATCATGACCTGAGCCGAAGGCAGTCGCTTAACCAACTGAGCCCCCCGGGCGCCCTGAAGGAGGCCTTCTTAACCAGAAGTCAGTCTTGTTTTTGGCCGGAGATTTCAGGTTATGAAGAAGAGTGATCATTCATGATCACTTTCCAAGCACTGAAACCCAAGCACTGGATTATCCTCAGTGTTCTCTGCTGAGAGACGTAGGACTGTAATCCCCATTTTGAAGATGAGGAAAATCTGAGAGTTACTTGTTCAGATCTACACAGCCAAGTCAGTGATAAAACCAGGAATAGAACCTGAGTCTCTCAGATCAGTAGGTTATATGCTGTCTCCAGCTGGAAGGAGAACTCTGATGCAGAAGTGCTTATGAGAGAGAAAATCGAGATCAACTGTAGTTAAGCAGGAATTCTGTTTTTTTCAGCTTGTAGTTTTGGCATAGTCAGTTTTAAAAATTTCCCTGTTCTGGGGTCTCTGATAACCTTCTGACTTTTTTTATATGGTTTCTTATTTCTTAGTTTTACCTCTTCTTGATTATCGATTTCTTTCTAGAAACATTTGCTTTAATTTAGTTTCCCCTCTTCTGCATGAGCGTTATACAACATGAATTCTTAATTTCCTTGATATAATTTGTTATTAGTATAGATTTCTGAATGCTTGTGCTAATGAGAATGTCCTTTTTTTTTTCTTTAAGAGTTTATTTGAGAGAGAGCATGCAGAGAGAGAGAGAGAGAGAGCACAAGCAAGGGGAGGGTCAGAGGGAGAGGGAGAAGCTGACTCCCCGCTGAGCACGGGAGTCCCACTTGGGGCTCGATCCCAGGACCCTGAGGTCATGATCTGAGCTGAAGGCAGATGCTTAATCCACTGAGTCACCCAGGCGCCCCTCTTTTTTTTTTTTTTAAAGATTTATTTGAGAGAGCAGGCATGTGTGGTGGGGGGAGGGGCGGAGGGGGAGAGAATCTTGAGCCAACTCCCCACTGAGTGAGGAGCCCTATACAGGGCTCGATCTCATGACCCTGAGATCATGACCTGAGCCGAAACCAAGAGTTGGATGCTTAACTGACTGAGCCACCCAGGTGCCCCAAGAATGTCCTTATTTCCAAAGAGTCTTGGACTTCTCTCCATCAAAGAGCATGCTGGTTCTGTGGGTCCTAGTGGCCTTTTTCTTGGTTAGCTGTCATAACTTTTCAGATGATGGTGTGTTCAAAGTAAAGGTTCTTTACAGAGAGAATCTGGGAATAGAACTGTGCTGAAAGCATGAAGCTCTGGGGAAGTTATCTGCATGGCCTTGACTACGTTTCTATAATTAATTCCTACTTCCTTTGCTTTTGAGGAATAAAGAGAGTGATTTGTGATCACCCTTTCAAGCTTTTCCACCATGTGGATGCTAACAGGCCTTTCTTGGTTTTGCCTCCCTTAGGGGAATGTGACCCTGAAGGAGCTGAACGCCCGCCCCATGGAAGTGTTCATGTGCAGTGTGCTCAAGAGGCAAGGCTACGGCGAGGGCTTCCGCTGGCTTTCCCAGTACATTGACTGATGTTTGGACAGTGAAAATAAAAGAGTTTTACTTCTCTGGACTGATCCTATTCACAGCTTCCTCATGAACTTTTCTAATAGAACAAGGAAAGCTCTTCAACCGTGTCTGGCGTTGAGAAGCCAAGAGTCTCTGTCAGCTCTCCCATCGCCCAGTGGTGACATGTGCTCTTCTCCACACTGTCGGGAGGTAACGCTGCCCCATGTGCTAGTGCGGGGCAGCATCCCGGGACTCGGAAGCTGGCAGGATTTGCTGGGTACAGCTGTGTGCCATCATGGGGCACCTGAAAAGAAAAACACGTCTCACCACTGTGGTTGATTTCAAAAGAAAGTGATTCTATTTTTTAAAGAAAGTGTTGTTAATGTAATTGGTGTCCCTCCTAATTTTTTGAGTTCAAAATTTACTTGGTCCAGAGTTTTCTATTTTTTTCTTTTTGATCTAGTGAATGGCATTTAGATTCTTCATAAAATTATGCACAGAAACGTTGGAGGCCAGAGCTCAGTCAAGTGAAGTTACTCCTGTTGAGTTAGCAGGTTAGTGAGAGAAGCTCCCCGTCTCTCTGACTGCCTTGTAGTAGGTGGCGCCACCTGTGCACAGTGGAGCAGGGGAGGGCAGGGCCTGGCCTGGCGGTGGCGGCAGGCTTCCACTGTGGTCAGCCAGGGTCATTCCTCACGGTGGTGTGTAGAGCAGATGGTTGGTTCACTGTGGGAGGAGTTCAGTATAGAGTGGTTATTTTATTATTTTTACTTTCAAAGCTACAGATTTCAGACAGTCTTTGCTTTTATACTGTTACGAAACTGTTTCTCTCCATAGCACCTCTTTAATTTTCAGTTGACTTTTGCCTCATAAAAGAGAACATCCCCCATGTTGTCCTACACTGCAGGCATGCGTCGGTTACTTTTGCACAGATTCTAGGGGAAGATTTTCTGAATAGGTGAGTCACACAGGACAGTTAACAGCTGAAGGGCTTTTAATTCTGTGAGTTGAGAACTTAAAAATCTGGCATTTGTAGCATTTGTTTGGATCCAGGAAGGATTTATTTGGTGGGCTTTAAAGTTCTCACTTGCAGGATTTGGTCTTTTTATGGGACTGTTCATGAGCTCTTTTTATAGGTTTTTTTTTTGGTATGAAATTGCCTTTCTCCGTTCCAGAAATAAGCTGGGGAATCTCTAAGAACTTTGTGTAGTGTTGTTCTTTTTGAGCCAGCGTCACTTGTCATTAAGAGCTCAGTATAAAAAGCCTCAGCATGCCCAGTAGTGTGATGAGGATCATTTTCATAGCATTCCTTTTTCTTAGTGCCATGTGTAAAATTGGATTTTCATGATCTTAACCAATATTAGAGCCTTTCTTAAAATGGGGGGATGTCTTCCTTTTTCTTTAATGAGAGATTAGAAGTAGTTTCCTCAAAACTGAAAATTGTGATGAAGATGCAAAGGTTTGAACTAAATTCAGTGGAATTCTGTGTCTAATGTGAGGGTAAGGAAAGTGTGGATAACCCACTCCAGGCATGAGTGAGAGTATTACCCTTTAATGGATTTCTCACTGTTAGTCTTCAGTACTGACCTATTAGGAAAGCATACTTTCTCATTGCCAGGTACCAAATGCAGCGGCTCAGTAAAGGATAAACCTGGGGAGAGCATGCCTTTCCTCTGTTAGCAAGCAGAGCTGGATTAAAACAAAATTTTTGGTTTGGAAAGGGGTGAAAGCCTTAAATGAACAAATCTAGCTAATGGTGAATGAACTAGGTAGTTAACTTGCACACTTTTAATTTCCTTTGGCTAAAGGTAACCCATACTTCTTTATCCAGAGACTTGAGAAGTATGAACGCAGTGCTAGTTTTCTTGTTTTTTGTTTTTGTGTTTTCCTCTTTGTCCCTAATCATTTCGTAGCAAGCTAGAAAACTGGATTCTACACAGCTCAGCTCTTTGTGAAAGTGGTTTATTTTGGCCACTGGAGAAAGAGGGGATTGAAAAGTCAGCTGGCATCTATTTCTTCACAGAAAACACTGTTCTATAAAAAGATAGCAAAAGAAGCTGCTGTGAGGAGCTTGGCTCTTAACAGTGAGGATCAGAGCTTTGTACAGGAACTCCCATGAATTGAAACTTTTCATTCTGTTTTATCAGAGTGCATATATGTCCTATTTCAGGAAAAGTTAAAAGTCATTTACAAAAGAAAGTCAATCTGTATCCTAAGCATTTTAATAAAAAGTTAAAACAAACTTGCTATCTTCTGCCATTTATTTTTTCATTTATTTGCGTTGCTTGGTTCTGAGTTTGAACATCTCCTGATGTTTGTTGTGTGTGTGGTGGGGGTGGGGAAGCAAAAGTTGTTTCCTTCCTAGGAGAAGAAATACAAAGGATATGAAAGACAAGTTTTGCTACCAGGAGAAAAAAAAAGCCTAGGCCAATTCACACATTTCAAAGTAATAAATTTAGTACCATTTGAGAGGCTTCAAACATGTGATCCCAGGATTGGTGGTATACTTTCTAAACAAAATCTCCTATTAACATGCTAGCTAGCAAGGAATGAGTCCAGTTTAGCTGTTTACCATTCATCATTTTATACAAAATTGGAGAGCTTCAGTTGTGTGCTGCATTTGATAAAATAGGGAAAGGGATGAAATGTGTGCCTGTACATTTACCAGGTTTGTAGGAAGCCTTGTTTTTAGAAAACCCAAATGAGATTCTAAAACTAAAGTAATGGGACAAATAGAATGGGAAGCAAAATGCAACAGGTCCTTTTTGACCAAGCATTAAAAGTGTTAGAGTCATCTTGTGATTGAAACTAATGTCCCTGTTACTAAAGTGATGGGTTCTATGGGTAAGTGTGGATAACCCACTCCAGGGGTGAGTGAGAGTATTACCCTTTAATGGATTTCTCACTATTAGGAAAGCATACTTTCTCACTGCCAGGTACCAAATGCAGCGGCTCAGTGAAGGATAAACCTGGGGAGAGCATGCCTTTCCTCTGTTAGCAAGCAGAGCTGGATTAAAACAAAATTGGGTTCTATCGCCATGGGTTCTATGTTTATAAGTAATGTCTGTGTCGTTTGAGTTAGAGTGGCACATGAGAAGTACAGACTGAGTCAATGAGCCCAGCACTCAAGGGGTCTCACCTTGGCTGCTGGCTGTGACTGGGGACTCTTTAATGTGCTGTAAGCAGAAAAACCTGATGCATAACGAACGGTTCGTGCCGGAGGCTTGAGTGTCATTAAGGGACAATCACGGGACTCTAGAGAGAAAGAAACTCTTAATTGCTAGGAAGTTGGGATAATTAGATTTTCCTGTGATCGAGACAGCTTCTGTGTCACAGAACCAAAAGAAGGCCGTGCCTGCTATGGAAGACTGCTAATCTCAGCCCCACCTCATACTATGATGGGTCATCATTTAACTTTCTCCAGCAGGTTTGTTGGAACAGCATTAATTTTATTCGGAAATTGAGGCAGAAAGGTTATGTAATTTAAGTAGTAATTGAATAATTTTTGTTAATGCTGACATGCGCTACAATAATCTGGGCTGTTGCCTGTGTTTGTATGGCCTGTGTGGGGGGAAAATGCTGCCTGTGACATAAAATTCAGATTTCAGCGTCCAAAGGGAAGTTTTACTGGAGCACAGCAATCCATTCCTTTAGCTTTTGCCCTGCTACGACTGCACACTTGGGTATTTGAGAGAGCATATGGCCCGCAAAACCTGAACCACTGAGGCTCTAGCCCTTCACGGAAAAAGTGTTTGGCCCCCGACCTAGATAAATCCTAGGTGTGGTTACAAATGTTATACATGGTTATGAGATGTGCACACTGCAAAGTATAGGGTTGTAGAATTGAAAAATTTGACTTCGGGTTACTGTTCATCAGTCTTAAAGGGCAATTTTATTTTGCACAAACCCAGTTTTCATCAGTTTTGTCTCGGGCTTTGGCATCAAAAGGTCCTAGGTGTAGTCCTGTGAGCTGCATGCCACCTAGTGGATTGCTGTAGGGTTAATTCACAAAATTTCAAGTTACTAACTCGGCCAAGGGGCCAAGGATTTCCTTGCCCTTATCATGCCAAGGGTCAGAGACCGCTGGTTTAGACTTGAGCATCTAGATACTCAGGTCCTATCACTGCCTGGGCAAGTCTAGCCACGACGGCCCTCATTTCTATTCCTTTTCCTGCAGCCCAACGAACAGAAAGGGGACTCCGCCTTACCCAAGCCCGGTCTCTCGGTAAAACCACACGCCACCCCACTCCCTGAGCTTATCGTCCCGGACTGCTTCGGCGCCGAGGTCGCACAGGTGGCCCGAACCAACGAGGGCGGGGAAAGGGATGGGGTCAGCCTAGGCAGCCAATCAGGGCTCGGCCCCAAGCCCAGCCAATGGGGCCGGGCAAGTTGGGGCTTAGCCAATCGGGCCCGACGAGGAAGACCTGAGTCAGTGTTTGCACCTCTCGCTTCCAGCTTTGGGTGGCGCTGCGTGGGACCCGTGGGTCCCGACCGGGGTTCTCGCTGTCTCTCTCGTTCCTCTGAAAACCCCGTGTGCACCGTTCTGGAGGACATGGCGCGGCAGTGGGGGCCCTCCATGAGGGCGGCCGAGAAGGCGGGGTGCGTGGTGAGCGCCTCCCGGGCCGGGCAGGCCGAGGCGGGCTCGTGGAGCTGCAGCGGGGTGATCCTGAGCCGCTGCCCGGACCTGGTGCTGTGCCACGGGGGCATCTTCACCCCCTTCCTGCGGGCCGGGAGCGCGGCGCTGACCGCGGCCGGCGCCGCCTTCCTGCCCGGCGACAGTTGCGGTGACGACCTGCGCCTGCACGTGCAGTGGGGTCCGGCAGCCGCGAGCCTCGCAGGCCGCGCGGAGCGGGGCCGTCCGGGCCTGTGCACGCCCCAGTGCGCCGGCCCAGAGCCCGGCCCGCCGGCCCGACCCGGCGGCGGGCGCCTCCTGCAGCCCCCGCGGCCCGCCGAGCTGCTGCTGCTGCTGAGCTGCCCGGCCTTCCGGGCCCACTTCGCGCGCCTCTTCGGGGGCGAGGCGGCCGAGCAGTGGCGCTTCGCGAGCGCGGCGCCGGACGACGAGGTGTCGGAGGAGGAGGAGGAGGATCAGCTGAGAGCGCTGGGCTGGTTCGCGCTGCTGCGCTTGCGGCCCGACCCGGAGGAGGAGGCGGCGGCAGAGGAGCAGCGTGGGCCGGTTGTGGCCGTGGCGTCTCCCGGGGCCGTGCCCAAGGGCGCGCCGCTGCTGGCCTGCGGCTCCCCGTTCGGGGCCTTCTGCCCGGACATCTTCCTCAACACCCTCAGCCGCGGCGTGCTCAGCAACGCAGCCGGCCCGCTGCTGCTCACCGACGCGCGCTGCCTGCCCGGCACCGAGGGCGGCGGCGTGTTCGCGGCGCGGCCCGCGGGGGCGCTCGTGGCACTCGTGGCCGCGCCCCTCTGCTGGAAGGCCCGCGAGTGGGTGGGCCTCACGCTGCTCTGCGCCGCCGCCCCGCTCCTGCGCGCCGCCCGAGCCGCTCTCGGCCGCCTGGGCCCCGGCACCCACGCCCTGGCCGCCCTCCTGCCGCAGGAGATGGGCGCCCCGTGGGGCCTGCCCCTCCGAGACCCCGGGCCCCCGTGGGCAGCTGCGGCCGTGCTGGTGGAGTGCGGCACCGTCTGGGGCTCCGGAGTGGCCGTGGGGCCCCGCCTCGTGGTGACCTGCCGGCATGTGGCCCCTCGGGAGGCGGCCAGGGTCCTGGTGCGCACCACGCCCCCCAAGTAAGGCCCGCAAGGTTGCCCCAACTCTGCCCGCCTCCCGCCCCCAGGCTCTCAGATCGTAACCGAGGAAAATGGAGGCCTTCTGGCGTCATGCTGATGCTTTGATGGTGTAGTGCGGATAGAGATCTGAGTCAGTCCCCTCATCCTCGGCATTCAACCCCAGTGTAGGGGATACGGGGCGTCCTTCCTGGCAGGGGGTGAGTGGGGCTTGGGCAAGATGCCAAGCGACTCCGGACTGGGGGACTGTGGCGAGTCCCAGCATCCCTGACTGGGCGTCTTTGAACACCCCCTCCTCCCAGCCTGAATTCCTTTTGAACTTTGACTGCTCTGTCTCCTAGCCCTGCACCCACACTCCACTAGGCCCCTTGAATGGAGACTTCGCCGCCCTGTTCTCTCTCCCCTGAGAGCGGTAGTGGGGTCTCAGAGGCCCAGAATGCTGCCTTCCTGGGGTCAGGAGAGGGGCCTCTTACTCTTACTTGATTGCTCTCTTAGACCTTAAGCGGAACTTCCCATCCGGATAAAAATGACAGTGTGGAATTCCACCTAATTAGAACGTGGGAGTGGGGCCGAGCACACAGATGTACTGGAATGATCTCTGGGTGATCCTGGCAGCCAGGTTGGGACTTTGGTCACTTACGTCTCTGCAGGGAAAGCACTCTTGGCCCCTTTTCTTCCATTTGCCCGGCAGCAGGGACAAAAGCCTTGGCTTCCTGGCTTGGGTTTCTAGTACCCGTTTTGTTTCTGCGGTAGTTCCAGGTGCTCAACTTAGGAGCAGAGGGGTTATTGCACCTTGGTGTTAATGCCTGAGGTTCTGTGCCTGGCTCAGCCTAGCCTTGCAGCCCAGGCCTTTCCAAATCCCTCTCCTGAATTTCCAGTGTTAACCCAGCCTGGCTTTGCCGTGGGGTGTCTCCCTGGAAGCCAGCAGGACGGCCATGGCTCTATAAGGAAGACTGGTAATGAGGATTTCCCGAGGGTGTGGTGCCCAATCCCCCGGCCCAAGGACACACACACTTGCTTATAGGGAGTCCACGGGGTCTGTTGGAAGGTGTCCCTGCAGAGTGTAGCGGGGAGCCCCTGTGTGGTCCTGGGCAAGCCAGTCTCTGCTCCCTCTCCCTGAGTTGACCTGTAAAGTCTTGGAACAGAGCCTGGCGTACAGTGAGAGCTATAGAAGTGCTGGCCTTTATGTAACACAGGGACACAGGATCGAAATCCTACGTCTGCCTCACCAACTGGCAGGATTGTTTGCCCGAAATGAGGCAGTGAAAGAAAACACTGGGAATGTGTGCCCTGGCTTCTGCCACTTACTGTGTGACCTTGAGGAAGTTACTCAACCTCTCTGGCCCTCACATGCACCATTTAAAATGGCGGTAACACCAGCGCCTGGTTCTTAAGGCTTCGATGAGAACGAAAAGGGTGTGCGTAGAGCATTAACACCTGCCCTGGCCCACAGTGCTCCCCAGGTGCCAGGCATTAGGAATATGGGGAGGCGCCGGGGGCTTACACAGAAGTATGAAGCATGTTTGGAAGTACCACAGGATGGCCGAGGGCGTGCCCAGAGATGCCTGCCTGGCACGTGTCAGGGCTGTTGCCAGACCCGTCAACCCCCAAGTCCGTGGCTTCTACAGTCACTCTCATCCCCTTGCTTCCTCCCAGTGCTAAAGGGTCAGAAAGCTAGCCCGTCACTTTGTTTCCCTTGCTCCTAGGAGTGCCACGATCTGGGGACGTGTGGCATTTGCCACTCAGGAGACCTCCCCCTATGACGTAGCGGTAGTGAACCTGGAGAAGGACCTACACGGTGTCCCCCTGCCGGTGCCGGCTGAGCATTTCCATGAAGGTAAAGGGCAAGGGGCCCTCTGGTCTGGGGGGGGAGCTCAGGAGGCAAAGTCAGTGCTGAGCCCTCTTAACCCTCTAGATCAGGGGGCCAGTCCTCTAGGCGGGCTCCCTGCCCCAGCCCTGCTGGAGTAATGAGTCAGGGTGGCATGAGGCTGGGGTGAAGTCAGCCTGGTTTCAGCGCTTTGGCTGGGGTTGCTCTTGGAGGCTTTCCTGCTGTGCCCAGCATGCCCCAGGTCCTGGCGAGGGGCAGAGGTTGCAGGTGGGATCCCTGGTGAAGGCTAAGGCACACCTTTTTCCCTGAGGCCCTGCAGTAGTGTAATGTGGAGGGACTGAGTGTGGGTTGGTGGCTCCTTGTAACACTGCAGGCTGGCCAGAGCAGTGTTAGACTTTGGAAGCTCCGGTGGCATGGCATGCTGCCTTGGGAGTGCCACAGGTCTCACTGTGGGGATGCACACCGTGAGCTCTCTCAGTTGGCATCTCTTCTGCCACTTGCTAGCCCTGTGTCCCTGGACAGGCAACTCCATATTCTCTGCCTCAATTTCCACATCTGTAAAATGGGAATAATGCTCTCTACTCCTGGGCATTATGAGGAGTGGGTGAGACGTTGCCTACAAAGCGTTTAGCCCTGTACATTCAGAGCACTTGCTAAAGGAAGTTACTGGCAGGTAGTTGGTCATCATCATTACCACCTTTTTTCACCAAGAAACTTCTTAGTCCAAGGAGGAGATGGGTGTTAATGTCACAAACATTTATTATTTTCATTTTTTAAAAAGATTTTATTTATTTATTTGTCAGGGGGAGCTGCAGGCAGAGGGAGAAGCAGGCTCCCCACGGAGCAAGGAGCCTGATGTGGGGCTCGATCTCAGGACCCTGGGATCATGACCCGAGCCAAAGGCAGACACTTAACTGACACAAACATTTATTGAGCACGGGGCTGGGTGCCAGGGACCCTGAAAAGTAACTCCCCGGTCCAGCAGGGAAATGAGGGCCGGAGAACAGCCTGATGCCAAGAACAAGTGGTGAGCAGGTGCTGGGAGCTCAGTGGACGTCCTGGCCTCTTCCTGTGGGGACCTGGGTCAGACTTCCTGGAGGCAGGAGCCTGAAGGGCAGAGAAGGTTTGGAACTTCGGAGAGGGCAGGGAGCAGGTTGGGGAGTGTGTGAGTCCTGTCAGACAGAGGTGACTCCCCACCTTCACCCTCCTTTCTTCCTGGGCAGGCGAAGCTGTCAGTGTGGTGGGCTTCGGGGTCTTTGGCCAGGCTTGCGGGCCCTCGGTGACCTCAGGCATCCTGTCAGCTGTGGTGCGGGTGGATGACACAGCGGTGATGCTCCAGACCACATGTGCCGTGCATGGTGGCTCCAGTGGCGGACCCCTCTTCTCCCCCCGCACAGGAAACCTCCTGGGTAAGCAGCTCCGTGGCCCTCTCCAAGCATTCCCCTTGCCAGAGCCTCGGTCCCATCTAGTGAGTGCTGGGCATCCCACCCCAGGAGCCACCCTGGGCCTGGGAAGATGGTGGGCCTGATGCCCAAGAGGTAGTGAGCCAAGGTTTTTGGGTACTTGTGCTCTTAGAGTGGAGAGAGACAGACGCTGAGCAGGGAGAGGAGAGATCTGTGTCCCCGTTCCTTCTCTGCCAGCACGCCACCGCAGGTAAGTCACCTAATCTCATTGGATCTGTGAAACTCAGCAGTTGGATCAGAACAAGAGTCACAGTCCAAGTGAATGAATGAGGGCGTGAAGACAGTAGGGAGTAGCGGGTCAGGGGTGACCCGGGGTGAACAGCACCCCGCTCCAGCACAGTGGTGCCTCCTGACAAAGGATTGTGCGCCTAACACTGCCCGATTCCTCAGCTGTACACTAGCAACTGTGACCCCCCCCCTTTTTTTTAAATATGTGGTTGTTAAATCTTTCCATTTGAAGGTTTTGGTAACTAATTCTGGTTAAAAAAATAAAAACAGTCTGTCCATTAAAAAAAAAATAAGCCAACTGTGAGTGCACGTGGATACCTCCAACTGCACTCCCCGCCACGGCTTACGCGATGCGTCCCCTTCCCTTACTTCTGACATGGTGAGAAACCTTGCCTTGCTTTTGCTGGCAGGAGTGGAATTCCCTTATTTCTTCAACTGTGGGACACAAATAAAGTACTTGCAGAATCCCTACCTCACACCCTTGCGAGGCTCAGATTTACCAACTAGAGTATAGTGTTTAAGTGTGTATGGTTCTCTTTGTCTGGAGCCTTCACATGTCCCAGCGAAACCCTGTGTTCCCAAGTTTCTTAGGGCAACTGCTTTCTTCTCCTAACCGCTGGAGGGCAGTTAGTGATTCATTGGTAATACGCTTAGAGCCAGTATGTGCATATACAGAGAAGTGGGTGTAGAGATAAGTATAGATGTGTGTGTGTGTATAAAATCTAGCTCTGTGCGCTGAGAGAGGCCAGAGGCAGTGACACCCCACTTGCAGTGAGCACACCGAGAGCCCAGATCATGGTTTCTCTAATAAGAGGCACCAGGAAGTGACTCATTCCGGGGCTTGGGCAGGGAACATTTGGGACGAACCCCGAGCACCTCGTGGTGCCCAAGGGGAAGGAAATGCCAACAACAAAATGGCAAGTGCAGCAAATGAGCAGAGAACGCAGAGGTGACTTGGAGGAGCTCCTAGGAGGACGGGCTGAGCTGCAGAGTACCCGTGATAATACAGAACGGCCGAGTCCATACCGACGTAAGTAACCGAGGACGCTCTGAAACGGAGACAAGTGGTGGCTGCTCCTTACAGGAGAATTCCAGTTTCTAAGTGCAGAAGACATGAGGGAAGTGGAAAACCACAGAAGGAATTGCTGTGGACAGGAGCCACCGATGAATGGAAAGTAGAAATCGGATCTTTGCACGATCCTAAAAGAGTTCATACTTACAAGGAGGAAAGTAGTAAGCCCACAACAGAGCAGACTGGCAGATAGCACGGTAGCCGAGCGGTCAAGGTTCACTAGCATCACAAACGCTTACAGACATCATCCACCTCCTGATAGGCCACCTGGAGAAGGGCACAGGTTGCTATTCTCAAGCACGCCGAACCTCACGCTTACTGTGAGAAAACATCGGGTGACCCCAGTCTGAGGGACGTCCTAGAGAACAGCGGACCTGTGCTCTTCCAAGCGTCAAGGCCATGAACGATAGGGCAAGACTGGAACCGGTGCAGCCTGGAGAACACTCGGGGAGGGCACGACGGCCCTGGATGGGATCCGACAACAGAGAAAGCATCATGGAATCACTGACCACATCTGAAGGCGTCCTGTGTTGCAGTCACTGGCGTTGCCCCAAGGTTACTATCCTGGTTTTGATCATTGTTTTACGGTGACATGAGGAGAAGCTGGACGAAGGGCAGGCAGGGACCTCTACTATTTTGGCAAGGCTCCTGTAAGTCTGAAACTGTCTAAAAAAGCACATCCCTGTGCGCACACATGCATGCGCAGACGCCCACAGGCAGCAGTATTCGTTTATCCATTCAGGCAGCAAGGACTTTGGTGAGCGCTGCCCTGGGCCACGCACTGTTATGCGGGTACTGGGGAGCCTGGGTGGGCAGAGCCCACGGAGCCGACGCTGGTTGGTTGGAGAGGACAGTAGCAAAGCCAGTGAGACACCGTGTATTAGGTAGTGACGGCGTGAAGGGGAAAGTAGATGCGGGAAGGGGCACAGGGGGGCAGGGGGGCCAGAGGCCAGGAGGGAAGCTGGGCGTCTGACGCTAGGAGGGGGCTTTAAGCCCCCAGCGGTCCTAGGGCCTCCGGGCTGGAGATGGGCCTCAGCCCCCATCCATCTGTCCCCTGGCTCATACCCCCTTTCCTCTTTGACTCCTCAACAGGCATCGTGGCCAGCAACACCCGGGACAATGACACAGGGGCCACCTACCCTCACCTGAACTTCAGCATTCCCATCACGGTGCTGCAGCCGGCTCTGCAGTGGTACAGGCGGACGGGTGACCTGGGCGGCCTCCGTGAGCTGGACAGTGCCACGGAGCCCGTGAGGGTGGTATGGCGGCTGCAACGGCCCCTGCCAGAGGCCCCGCGGAGCAAGCTCTGAGGCTGCATCAATCCTCTGGAGAGAAGAACCACCATATTACGCCACAGCAAAGCGCTGAGGGTAGCAGCCTCAGGATCCAGACAGGGCACACCCCGGCTGGGCCGCCACCCCTTCAGCCCCACCTTGTTCGGCTCTGCAGTCGGACCAGACTTCCCTTCGGCCCCATGGGTCTCCAACCTGGCAGCCTGTTTCGGGATGCTCTTTTGAGCCCTCAACTCTGTCTGCCCACTGGCACTAAACTCAGCTGTGTTATTTCTCCTTCTGGGGAGCCCCGTGTCAGTGCACAATAGCCCTGGTCCTGACAGCCAGGGCAGGCTGGAAGGCAGGCCCAGCCCTGGCTTTGCATCTGTCCCCTGTCTCCTGATGGCCAGCGGCCACGGAGCAACTGCTTCATGGGGCAGGAGCTTCCTCAGAAACCCTCAGCAGAGAGGCCTGCTCTGAAGACCAAAGAAAAGACGAAAAGGATGTCTTTCTGGTTGTTACATCTCTAGGTGGAGTCCCTGAAGGTTAGGATTTGTGGGTCTTCATAAGTCGGGTGTCGATGACCTCCAGGAGCACTCTGACACAGTGCCTTTACTTTCCAACCCATAAAATGGGCCTCAGGGATCTCACTGGGTAGAATGTGTCTCGTTGCGGGTTGGGAATAAAGAGAATGTCTAGGAGAAACTCTACTTCTATATATCAGGTTCTTTTTTCTTCTCGGTTTCAAAAGTTGAATTGGGAATAGGAAACCACCAGGCACAGAAATATACCTTTTCTGTCCTGCTTTCTCGGTGGGGGGGTGTGAGCCCGTGGGATACTCTCGTGCCAGACTGGGCCTGGCCTCAGGTCATGGTGCCGGTCAGCACTGCGTGGGGCTCGCAGCCCCCAGAAGGTGGTGGTCTTGGCCTGGCGGTAAGTGCTTCCAGAGCATCCAGCTGTGTCCACGCCTGTACTAGGCCCTGGGCGTGGGTTGGGGAGTTCAAGGTTATGAATGAGACCACGGCAGCCCCAAGGAGCTAAGACCAGCCCTGCAAGTCAAGAACACGCACTGCATACCCATGTCCACCCTTGAAAAATGACCCTGCGAGGTCACTGACAGGTTGAATGTCATGGCAGGGTTGCGACTGGGGGACTAATCCTAAGCTGAGAGAATTGCTGAGAGTCCTTTGTTTCCAACATCTATCTGTTGAGTGCCAACTCGGTGACCAAACACTCCTGTGACGAATGTTCTCCCCCTTACAGCTTCGGAATGGTCCAGAGGGCAAAGCTAGCTCTAGAGAAACCCCATAGTAAAGTAATGGCGGGCAGCAGGGGGTCAGGGCTGAGGCAGGCGGCTGGGAGTGGGAGGGGAACATTTCTTCCAGTGGGTACCAAGGAGCTCGGCATTCTGGGGAGACTGGTGTGTCAGCCCATGAGTGCGACGGGCAGGGCGGCTCTGTCCATTCAGAGGGAAGGCTGTGTCCTAAGGCCTTAGGGAGGGGGGATCAGGCAAGGCCTCCTCAAGGTGTCTTAGGAGCTAAACCCTGAGAGGAGAGTAGGTATGTACTGAATGGCCTGGAAACAGGCAGGGTGTTCCAGGTAGAGAGCAGTAGGGACCGGGACGAGGAAGTGTGAGCCCATGTGCACTCTGGCAGTGCTAAGTGGAGGGGAATTCGAAAGCAGCAGGACGGCGGGCTGAAGGACCGGCCCCATGGGGCCAGGCTGGGGAGAAGACAGCTGAAGCAGGATGGGTGGGCATGGAGAAGGCCCCGTGATGGCACAGGAGGCGGGGCAACGCCGAGAGAAAGGGCAGATGCACCTGCGTTTCTGACGAGGACGATATTGGCTAACGAGTTTTGGGGCAAGATGTTTCCTTGGGGTGTGTGTGAGACCTCAAGTGGAGAAGTACAGCGGGTTGTTGAGTAAGTGGGTGAGTCAGGATAAAGCAGGAAAGGATCCCCCCTCCCCCAGCTCAGCGGCTGCGGACAATGGAAGTTTATGTCAAGTCCAAAGTAGCAGACTGACCGACCAGGAAGGGAAGTGGGGCTCTCGTGCAGGAGTGGGCGAGGGACCGAGGCTGCTTCCCTCTGGTGGTTCCGTCACTGGATCTGGGACCGCAGAGTCCTCTGCCACGTCTTTTGCAACTGGCGGGTGGGTGGGGGAAGAGACAGAGGAGATAGTCCTGCTTTTTATTTTTTATTTTTAGAGGATTTTGTTTATTTGAGAGAGCACGAGCTCTCAGGGGGGAGAGGGAGAGGGAGAAGCCTACTCTTCGCTGAAGAGGGAACCCAACTCGGGGCTCGATTCCAGGACCCTGAGATCATGATCTGAGCCAAAGGCAGATGCTTAACCAACTGAGCCACCCAGGCGCCCCCATTCCTGCTTTTCAAAAAATAATTTTATTTTGAAATAATTTCAACATGCAGAAAAATTGCAAGAATCCCCAGACACCCTTACCCCAGACACCCCATTCCACTTTTGACAAATGCCCCTGTGATGGTCTTTGTAACAGAAAGGTCCGATTTGGGGTCCTGAGTTACACCCACTCACCATGGCTCTGATCCCCCTTTGCTTGGAGCAGTTCCTCAGTCTTTCCTAGAGTCTGATGTCCTTGACCTTCCTAAAGGTAACAGAAAATGTGCCTTAGCCTGAGTTTGTCCAAGCTTCCTCCTGATTAGATTCAGGATATGCATCTTCGGCAGGGATATCACATTAATGATGTCGTCTTTTTATTGTGACCTACTGGGTGGTACATGATGTTTCTTTGTCCTATTACAGATGATAATGTTGATCATTTGAGTAAGATGGTGCTAGGTTTCTCCGCTATAAAGGTGGGATCCCCCCCCTTTGTAATTAGTAAATATTTTGTGTGGAATCACTTTGAGGCAATATAAATACACTGTTCTTTATCCCACTTTCACCCACGATGTTTATCACCCATTATGTCTCTTGGTTGGATAACTTTAATCATTGTGAAATGGTCATTCTTTATTTTCATTATTCCTCCTACATTTATTAGCTGGCATTATGTTGTAAGAGCTTTCTGAAACTTCCATTTGTTTAATTGTATCTGTTTGAACTCATGGATTCATATTTTCTTCAATGGATTATAATCTATTATTGTCATTATTTATTTCGATGCTGAAATTGTCTATTGCTTTTGTCTATTTACGTTGAGGCCAAAATTGTCTGTTGGCTGGTGGGAGCTCCTTCAAACTAGCTTCTCTGTTCCTTCTTTTGGCATCTCCCCATCATTCTTTGAGCGCTGCCTTCAAAACAAAAATGTTCTGGGCTTGCCTTATACTTTTCCTGGAACCAGACATTTCTCCAGGGTTCTGATTACCGGAAAATGGTGTTCCGAAGCCAAGATCTAGGTACAAGGTGTGCTTATTGTTCTGAGGTGTAGCTGCTCCTGGGCCCTCTCAGGAGACCCTACCTCTATATTTGTTTCTGTCTCTGTATGTGGTAAGCCTTGAGTCACCACCAAGAGTATGGATTTGTATTAACTGCCACGAGGTTCATTCTCACTTTCCCGTCTTCCTATTTGTTCTCCCTCCTGTCGGTGAGAAACACAGGCCATTATCCTCGGTTTATTTACTTGTTTGCTCCATCCCCTGTGTGTGGCCAATCTTCTGACCCCCTTGGGTTGCCTCTGCTGCTCTTCTCGCGCGGGGCACCGTCACCACTCCCCACAAGCCTACCCAGTGATTTTTTTTTTTTTTTTTACTTCATTGGTGATGTAGGAAAGACGTTAGGGTTCAAAGCTGATGGCCAAGAAAGAATTCTTGACACGTCTTTGGTACAAAAAGGTGGTTTTATTACAGCACGGGAACAGGATCCGTGGGCAGAAATAGCTGTACTGGGGTCATGAGGAGTGGCCCATTATATACTTTCAGGTTGGGAGGGGGTTAGGGATAGTGTGAGTCTCTAAGGAATTTTGAAGCAAGGTTTCCAGGACCTTGAGAGGGCTAGCTATTGTTAGGAAAAAGTCTTTTATTACTGTCTAATAAAACCTGAGTCATGAGGCCCTTCAGATGTATATCCATGGGCCATATACCTGCCGGCGGCGGGGGGGGGGGGGGGTTGATTGCCAACACGTATCTGGGGGGTTTAGAGATAAAGGAAATTTCTAAAGGGATTTTTATATGTTAAAGTAGACTTACAGGATCTAGGACTGGTTGGGGGGGCGGTTGGGATAGGCTTGCCTTTTGCCCTTAGCAAAGTATTAACATCGAGGCAGTTGAGTCCCTAGAGGAAGGTCACTCTGCCTATTTCAAGGACTTGTCAATGGGCTGTAGGTAGTAAGGAAATTTAACCATTTTTCTTCTGCCTTCGTTTCCCATATTAATTAGGAAGAGGGAAGGAAGCCACCCTTGCTTCTTAACTGCATCAGACCAGAAGTGATGCATATCACTCCTGTTCACGGTCCTTCAGCCTTCTGCAAGAACTTGGCCCCACCCAGAAGCAAGGGGCGCGGTGGGAAATGTCCCTGGCTGGGCAGATGCTTCCCACTAGGACGCCCACACCATAGAATGACCTCTGTGGAGAGCTGGCGGACCCTGCCAAGCTGGATCTTAGGAACAAAGACTCACTTCTGTTACCTAAATAAAAACAGGTTTAGTGTTCAGAACCTCGTGGACAGGTGCCAGAAACCTCCTTGACCTGGGGAGGCTCTAGGGGCCACTAGGGATGCCTGAGGACTCGGCATCCTCTCTGCTTCATTCCCCCTCTTCTGGCCTCCTCTGCATGCAGGGTCTTTCCTTCCTTGTAAGCACAGCGTGCATGTAACCACATGTGGCAAACCACATTGTGGCCCTTCTGTCCATGCCCTTTGATCTCTAGCTCTCCTTATCACATGCCCCGTTTTCAAATTCCCTCAAGAAATGCCCCAGAGGGCGCCTGGGTGGCTCAGTTGGTTAAGCGACTGCCTTCGGCTCAGGTCATGATCCTAGAGTCCTGAGATTGAGTCCCGCATCGGGCTCCCTGCTCGGCGGGGAGTCTGCTTCTCCCTCTGACCCTCTTCCCTCTCGTGCTCTCTCTCATTCTCTCTCTCTCAAATAAATAAATAAAATCTTAAAAAAAAAAAAAAAATGCCCCAGAGACCAGATGTCTGATTGGGCCCATCATCTTCTCATGCCTTGCTACGGCTGGGGCCGCGCCTGCAGAGGTGGGTTCCTGGGCTGGCAGGAGCCCCGCACAGCTGTTTGCTTTGCCCATGAGGCTGTGGGTGCTGCCACCTGAAGCTGTGGGTGCAGGAGCAGGGAAGGGCCTGGGGCCGCCAGTGTTGACAGGACAGAGGCAGAGCAGGAGCCTGCCAGGGGGCCAAGAAGAAACAAGCAGAGGCGCAGGGAGAAAACCAGGGAGGCTGGGACCCAGCTTACCAGCGTCCCTCTTCCTCCCGGGTCTGTGCTAGACTGCATTTCCTGGCCCCTCTCTCAGTGGCTGTGTCCATGAGTTCCAGCTCCCGGAGTGAGAGCAGAAGGGAGGGGTAGCCCTTCCAGGCCTGGCTATAACAACCTCTGCGCTCTCACCCCCTCCCCTTGATGGAATGGAGGCAACCTCTAAAAGAGACATTGGAAGCCACTTGTTAAAGATGGCCTCTGGCTGGCTAGTTCCAGGGTGGCTGTGTGCAGGGGGCAGCTTCATGAACCAATCCACTGGCCTGGTACTGATACCCAGCAAGAAATGCCCTCCTGTTGTATTTGGGCCCTTCGATTCGAGGGTCTACTTGGCCCAGTAGTAGAACCTATCCTCGTGAATATAGTCTTTCCCTAGATGGAAGCACTATAAGCAAACCACATTTGGGGGGAGAAAAGAGGAAACAGGGAGATTCCCCCTGTCCTTTGAGGCTTATGCATGTAGCTGGAAGTACAGGAGGCAAAGGAAGGTGCTTACCAGGCTCGCCAGACTTAAGGGTTGCTTCTTCCTCGAGTGGGGGTACTGCCTCAGTTTCTCCTGGCCCCTGAATTGACCCCAGTACCTTGGAGCTCCCCCCAGCCCTGACCTGGCTGTAAAGCCACCTGTGGTCTGTCAGGAAACGTGGGCTCATCGTGGCTGAGAGCCAGCAATGCTTCCTTCTCTTAGGTTCTGTGATGTTAAACAATCTGCCCACCATTCCTACTAATCACTAAAGTTCCATACGCCTGCCAGGGTTCGGCACCCAGACCATACCTTCCTACCACTTCTGGCCCTTGCAAATTCAAAGACAAAAGTCTTCCGTTAGGCAGGGAGCCCTGATTTTCAGTCCCACGGCTCTGGGCCCTGTTGGGTGGGAAGAGAGGAGTGGTGTGGGGTGAATGGCCTGGGGAATTGAGTATGGGGTATCTTTTTGGAATGACGAAATGTCCCGAAGTTAGATAGTGGTGATGGTTGCACAGTGTAACACCACTGAACTGTACACTTTAAAAGAGGGAATTTTATGGTTTGCGAATTATACCTTAATTGTTAAAAAAAATCATTCATTTACACAAACATTAGTAAACTCCTAGGGAGCCAGGTGCTGGGGTTGATGCCAGATGCTGGGGATCCACAGTCCAGCAAAGCATCTCTGCCCCCAAAAGTGGGTCAAATATGCTTGTTGTCCTCCTTGGTGTCAGAGTTGAAACCTCAGCCCTACTTTTCCCTAGGGGTGTCAGGAGGGAAAAGAGGACATAAAAGCTATTTGGAAGTTTGCAAAGGCCAGGACAAATGTAAGGCTTGGGGCATCCACGCTGTGGTTCTCTGAAGGTTCCTTGAAGGCATGAGCCTTCTGCGGGGTCGCTTCCCTGGGGCCCCAGGGGCTGAGAGAAGGAGGTAGAGACTCCCATATCTCTGACTGAATCCCCTTCTTCGGCCCAAATTCAGCGGGCAGGATGCCAGCCAGGATAGGAAAGGCAAGGATTCCAAAGAAGCCTGGACTGTGTGGGCTAATAATGTGAGTAGGGCGCTCACCGGAGGACACCAGCTTCCCTCCAGCTCAGGATGGTTCTGGGCACCAACGTCTTCTAGGTGGCATTGATCACAACCCTCCCCTCACCAGGGGTATACCAGGGGATACAAGGTCCTTGGCCACAGATTTTGGAAAAGGTACAGAACAGTTCACACTGCTAATGTGAATATTTGTGAAAACCGGGAAGATGGAGGGCAGTACTCGAAAGAGCATTGGGCTGGGACCCCGAAGTTGCCAACACACCGTGTAGCCTTGGGCAGGCTATGATATGCCCACATGAAACAGCTATAAGAAAGGGCTGCCGTGTGGGGCTTGCTGCTGTGGGCCAGGCACCAAGCTAAACACTTCACATAGATGATCTCATGGGATCTTTTCCACAACTCTTAGGGTAGGTGCTAATATTTGCATTAAATAGATGAAGATGGCTCATCCATCACCAAATTGGCTACATCCTACTGCCAGGTTGTGGGCTGTAGCTTGCACCAGTCCGCTTCTCTCCAGATCCCAGTCAAGCTCCTTTGTCTCCAGGACTGCCCTCCTAACTAGTTCCCCAATTTCAAGGCAGCCCTGCCACTCCCCCATCCTTTCGCTAGAGAACATAGGTCAGATCTGTCACTCTTCTGCCTAAAGCCCTGCAGTGGCATCCCACTGCCCTGGGGATGACACAGCCAATCTCCACCAGGGCCTGGGGGTCTGCACACCCTGTCCACGCGGGGCCACTCTGTCCCGTGGCCGCCTCTGCAACGCCCCTTCTCAGCTCTTTGTCCTGCCTCTGGGTCTTTGCATACCCAGAGCACAGCTGCCTCTCCCCTCCCCCGGGCCCACCCCTTCTCATCCTTGGCGAGAGGCCTTGGCACGCTTCCTTTGCGCAACCCCGGTCTTTGGTACTGCGGTTAGCGATACGAGTTTTGTGTGTTTACCCCGGACTGGACACCGCGACCCGCGCCTGTTTGGCTCTCCATCCTGCCCTCTTGGCCCTCCCCCGCACCAGGCACAGTGCCGGCTTACAGCGGTGTGCCCGGCGCGGTCTCCCGGATTGGCATTTACATGCGTGCAGCCGGAGGCTGGTGATCCGCCGCCCGAGGTGGCTCCGCCAGTGCCCCGGAGCCGCGCCGAGCTCCCGCAGCTTCCGAGGGGCCTGGCCGAAAGGCGGGCCGAAGCCGGAGGCACCCGGAAGGCGTTCCTGGTTGCTAGGGCTCTCGCGGGCGGGGACGGCCGGGGGCAGGTGCGCGGCCGCAGTGCCCGGGACGCCCTCCGGGGGACGGTGCCGGGGGCGGGGCGGTCGGGTGCCTGGCCGCGTGTCCGGGGCGCCCTCCGGGGGACGGTGCCGGGGGGGAGGGTCGGGTGCGCGGCCGCAGTGCCCCCGGCGCCTTCTGGGGGTGCGGGGAGCGGTGCCGGGGGGGCGGGCGCGCGCCGAGCCACGCCCACGTCCGGCGGGAGGAGCCCCGGGCACGCGGCGGGGGCGGCCCGGCGGGGTGGCGCACGGGGCGGGGTCTAGGGGCCCCGCGTCCCTGCGCCCGCTCGGCCCCGCATACGCCTGGAGGGGGCTCGCCGGGCCTGGAAGACGCGGCGGACGGCGTCGGAGGTCGGTGCACCGGCGTTGGGCCCTCGTGGGGGAGGGCGCTCGTGCGGGGTAACCGAGGCCAGGCCTGCCTCACCCCAGTTCCCCCAGCACACGAAAACTGGGAGGTTTAGTCACGGCGACGGTAGGGCAAACTCGCCCCCTCCCCATCCGCCCCTCGAAACTTTCGCGAAGTCATCCCGGGTAAGACGGGCGGCCCCTCCCTCACGCCCCCACCCTGGGACGGCTCGAGGGTCACCGCTGGGTGGAAACTAGGGTTACCGGGCAGGAGGAAAGCCCCCGTTTGTGGGGGGTCAATACCTGGGCTTACCCGAGTGCCTGCCGATTCCGGGGTGCGCTAGGAGGTCCGCTTCTCTCCCCACGCAGCCCCAGGTTCCAAGGGGACGAAGGCCAGTGGTCCTGAACTAAGTCTGGCCGGGCTGGGGAAGGCCAGGAAGCCTGAAGTCCACACGGAGCTGCTTCCAGTGGCTGATGTCGGTCGCTTTCCTTTCCCCCCACCCCTACCCCAGTAAACACACCCGCCTTTCCCCTCCAGGAAGAGCCCCTCTGACCTTTGGATGTACAGTCAGGGTGGGAAGGGGAGAGGCCCTGGGGAGCTGGTGATCCCTCAGAGGGACGGGCACAGGACAGAGGGTCAGACAGTTTGGGAAAGGGCTTTTTAGGTGTGGCGGCTAGCTCGTGCCTTGTGTTCGAAGGCCAGCGGGTAAAATCATACTGCCGGGTTGTAGGTAAGATATCGGGAGGCCTGCTCAGGCTGGTGTGTATAGGTGTGTATGACCACTCTAGCACCCCAGACTCCCAGGCCGCCCTGCCCTCGCCCTTGCGCCTAGAGAGGAGCCCTCCAAGGAGCGCTGGGCCAAAGCCAGCATCTGGAGGGCTTCCACCTCAGGGGAGGAGACTTGGGCCTGGTCTTGTTCAGGACTGCTTAGCGGGTACTGGGTGGAGCTGGGCTGAGTCGCTGTCCTCCAGGGCCAGCCTGGTCTTTGGTGGTGAGATGAGAAAGCCAGGGTCCAGACACAGGTGGGGAGCAGACTCTTGTCAGGGTGTTGAGGGAACCACAAGTGACTTGCTCCCAGGAGGGTGTCCAAGTTCCAGGGCCTTGGTTTTCCCTGTGAGTGTGTATGTGCCACCTGAATGAGTCTGTCTGCCCAGAGCGGCTCCCTCCTGGGGCATGAAAGGACAGCTCCCTCTTCAGGCTTTGTCTTCCTTCAGAAATCAGTCTTTTTTGGTTATTCGGTGTGCATCTCCTGGAGGGCTGGCCATGGAATGGCAACTCTTAGCCTGCCCCCCTCTTCCCTGACCGGTGAGTGTGGCTGTCTGCCCCTCCCCTCCCCAAGGTGGCGAGAGGACCTTCAGGGTGAGCCACACTCTAGTGGCCCCCACATTCTGACAGCCACCTGGAAGCCTGGCTGTGGAAATCTACCCTTGGTGTAACTGTTATGACTCAAAAAATCGCGTGTTTTATTTGTAATCTCTATGAAGCAATGCTGGGGCCATGTCCTCGCTTTGGTCAGAGCCCACATGGTTCTTCTGTCTTCTGAGGCATGACCTCTTAACAGCTTTGGCACAAATGTAACTTCCTCACTTCTCAGTAGATTCCTAACAGGCCCTTGCTTGTATTATTGGAGAAGAACCCTCCTGGAGTCAGGCTGGTGTCTTTGGCAGAGAAAACAGGATTTACTGAGAAAATACAAGTGTAAACCAGATTGTGTGTGTGTGTGTGTGTGTGTGTGTGTGTGTGGTGTGTGTGTGTGTGTGTGTGTGTGTGTGTGTGTGTGTGTGTGTGTGTGTGTGTGTGTGTGTGTGTGTGTGTGTGTGTGTGTGTGTGTGTGTGTGTGTGTGTGTGTGTGTTGGGGAGGTGGCAAAGGTGGCATTCCGTAAGAGTTGCTGGACAATTAGGATTTGTTCTCTTGGATCTTCTTTCATGCTAACATTCTGAGTCTAGACTGATGTAGTTAAGATTCTCTGGGGTCACTCTGGCTTGATGTTCAGTTCAAAATCAGATGACGGGTCTGGCAGTTCCTAAAAAAGTTAAATCTAGGGTTACCGTAGGACCTTGCTATCCCACGCCTAGGCATATACCCTCAAGAGAATTAAAAACAAATGTCCACACGAAAACTTGTACGCAGATGTTCATAGGAGCATTATTCATAACAGCCAAAAGGTGGGAACAACCCAACTGACGGATGGATAAACAAAATGTGGTATCTCCATACGATGGAATGTTAGCCATAAGAAGGAAGGAATACTGATATATGCTGCAGTTTGGATGAATCTTGGAAACGTTATGCTAAGGGAAGGAGGCCAGACGCAAAAGGTAGGGAGCAGGTGAATCTGTAGAGACAGAGATGAGTGGTTGCCAAGGACTGGAGGGAGAAGGGCACGGGGAGTGATTGCTAATGTAAGAGGTGATTTTGGGGAGTGATGAACATGTTCTGGGATTAGATTGTGGTGATGGTTGCACAACTTTATGAATGTACTAGCAACCGCTGAATTGTATACTTTAAATTAGTGTAATATAGGAATATCTCAACTTATAAAAATAGATGGTAAGGAGGCCTGCCCTGGTTTTAAACCTTTATTATTTCTATAAAAAGGACATACTCAGTTAAAAATTTTCAAGCAATACAAAAACAAAACAAAACAAAAGCTTAAAGAGGAAAGTAGAAATATCACCTGGTGATATTTCTGGTGATAATGGTGACCACCATTAGCATTTTGGTTTGGAGTGCAGTTCCGGTCAGTGTTGAGGGTGGAACTTAGACAAATTATTAAACTGGTTTCCAAGATGGGGACAGAAATCCCGAGCTGTTCAGCACAGAGGTCTGGATGAAAGCACAGTGAATGCTAGCCGATGGAGTCATTACGTGTCTGTGTGCCTGTGTAGCTGGGTGTCAGTGTCTGCTCGTTCACAGTGGGATTAGGCTTTTTTTTTTTTTTTAAAGAAGATTTTATATATTTATTTGACAAGAGAGCGCCTTTAGGGTATGTAGCTGGGAACGCAGGTCTATGGCTTAAGCCCACGATTCGGGTGTCCACCAAGTGGCTGTGGCCTAGCAGAGTCTAGCCGCCCTCAGGGCCAGGCAAGACTTGGCACTGGAAGAGCCAAGGGAGCGTTGGTGTGTCCAAGAGCCTTGGGCCGGGGAGGCTGCTGAGGAGGAAGGGTAGACTGGGCTGGAGAGCTGCCAGCCCCCATTCCCCAAGTGGGAGTGTCAGAGGCTAGTAGGGGAGAGAGAGGGACAGATTCCAGGAGAGGCCTCAGGCGGCTTGGAGTGTAAAAGCACCTCCCCTCCCCTGGCTTAGCTATGGCAGCCCCTCAGGGGCCTGGCTCTGCCCTAAGGCCCCAGTCCCTCCACTGGGAGTCCAGAGAAGCAGTTTGCTTTCATAGAGGGGTTAGCTGAGGCCAGGGTTAGCCCTTTGGGGAAGCCAGCTGATGATCCTTGGGGGCTGAGGGGGCAGGGATTCAACTCCTTTGGCCAACCCACTGTCCCTCAGGCCTGTGCTAGGGTTGCGGGGCTTTCTTCCCTGGGAAGGAGACCCTGGCGGTTACGGCCTGGGGGTAGGCCTGAGAATGGCCCTGGCAGCGTGACATGGGTCTGCTGGCCCCTGCCACCTGCCCTCCTGGCCTCCCCACCTCGTTCCCTGAACTTCCAACCCCTCCCTTCCTGCCACTGGACTTTGTGGCCTAAGCTTTGCCTTCGGTGGTGAAGGCCTCTGGTCCCCCTCTTTTTCAGGGCTCCTCCTTGAGCTGCCCTGGTGGTCTGGAGTGACCTGACCCATGGTGGACCCTGTCTCCCCAGCAAGCTGTGTATCCTCTCCAGTGCCCATGCCCAGCCAACTGGGAAACAGAGTTCTCTGGGTTCTCCCCAACCTCCTTTCAGGCTGCTAGCACAGAGGGGGCTGTGTTGAAGGGGGCAGGTGAAATGCACCTCTCCCATAGCCCTCCGCATTCACAGGCTCTGCTCAGCTCCCGGGATCCTCTCCTGACTTCTGGCTGGGTCCCTGGGCCCTCTTTTGGGTCCTGGCCCGAGGAAATACTCTCTTTCTGGCCCAATTGGCAGATTCAGCCTGATGAACACTCAGGGGACCAGCTCTGGACTACCTTTCTGAAGGCCTGGCGCCGTGAAAGTGGCACTGCTGGGGACTTGTCTTGGTCGGAGCCCTGCTGAGGACTGTTTCCTCATTTGTAAAATGCGTAGAATGTACAAGCCTCAATGCCCTGGGGACCATTTAGCTAATGAGAAACAAAGTTAAATGTCTTCTAATTTCCTGTGCCAAATCTCCACCCCTTCCACCCCGCCCCATCCCCAGGTTCTCTCTCCCGCAGGGGAGAAATGAAACAATGGGAATTTGAATACCAATGAGAAAGGTTCCTGGAGGTCCTAAGCTGCCTGTATAAGTGGGGGAAGATCTGGGAGCCATCTTGGGGGGGGTCACCATGTCCTGGAAACTTACGTGTGCAAGGACATCTCAGGGTGTCCCCTCCCATTACAGGGGATAAATGGTGGCCCAGAGAGGGGAAGCATTGTGCCCCAGGCCACACAGATGGTGTAGAACAGAGTAGTGGCCTTCCCTTCCCTGTAGTGCTGTCTGAGAGGGTCCCAGATGGCTTGGAACATGCCGTCTGTCCTTCAAGGTTGACCTTCAAGGTTGGGGTTCAATTTCTGGGGCACCTGGGTGGCTCAGTCAGTTAAGCGTCTGCCTTTGGCCCAGGTCATGATCTTGGGGTCCTGGGATTGAGCCCTGTGTTTGTCTCCCTGCTCAGCGGGAAGGGGTGTCTACTTGTCACTCTCCCTCTCTGCTCTCTCCCTCTGTGTTCTCTTTCACTCTCTCTCAAATAAGTAAAATCCTTTTTTAAAAAAAAATTATTTATTTGAGAGAGAGAGAGTGAGCAAGAGAGAGCGAGCGAGCATGAGCAGAGGGAGGCAGAGGGAGAAGCAGGCTCCCCAGTGAGCAGGGAGCCCGACGCGGGGCTCGATCCAGGACCTGGGATCATGACCTGAGCTGAAGGCAGACGCTTCACGACTGAGCCACCCAGGCGCCCTAAATAAGTTAAAAAAAAAAAGGTGAAGTTCAATTTCTTATTTCCTTGCCCTCCCCCTCTCTGTATCCCACCCCTCGTCCTGAACATCCCTCTGAAGCCCACAGCAGCTATCAGCTTCTTTGCTGCTTTCTGTGCAGGGGAAGCTTTCTTGCCTTAGCATTGCTCTCCGGCGGCCTGGCTTATTCCTGCCTCTCCTTGGAGCCTGGCACAGGCCAGGAGGAGGTTTGATTGCTGTTGCCTTGAGCCAGCATCTCTCCGCAGGATGCTCTCAGGGTCTCAGCTCCTCAGGCAGCGGGTCTCCCACCCCAGCGAGCCCTGAGGCCTGCACCACGAGTGCCCTTGTCTGGGGCTAAGCTGGGCTGGGGACGGGGCCCCTCACTGCAGGCCCCGGGCCAGCCCCTCCGCCCTCCCTAGAGGCAGAGTCTGGGACGTACCAGATGACCCAGGCCCTCGGGAGGCTGAGCCTCGTGGTGGGCAGCCTCCAGCCTGGCTAGGAAAGCCCAGGCAAACTGCTACTGTCTTTTTCGTTTGTGCTCAGCGGTTCAGCGTCTAGTGACCAGCCAATGCTGTCCTCTGCCTTAACATCCTTCAGCTTCCAGCTTGGGGCCAGGCAGTGGTTCTTATTTTAGCTCCTTAGGGGTTCAGCCAAAGTTGGTTCTCAGTTTGCCAGGAACTGGTCAGGCTGCCGCAGTCCCTGTGTGAGCGTGAGCCTGGGGCACACTTGGCCTGCAGATCTGGCTTCTGCCCTCTGCAGACGCTCTTGCAGGTGACCGCTCCCCTGTCGGAGGCATCAGGCAGGACCTGGCACCCCACTCCCTCTGACCGGAGCCTGCGTGATCAGTGCTTCTCCCCCACCCTCCTTCTTACCGGGAGACATTGCCTTCTCCCCCCTCTCCTGGGGGATGTGGCTCAGCCCTCTTGGTGCTCTTCTGCTGTCCCAGGAATGCTCAGTGGAGTGACCTGCCCACCGCAGGCCCCCCTTCCCCACCCTACTCTCATGACCTTCATGGTACCACATCCTGTTTTGTGGGTTGATCGGCATAACCTGCTAATTGATCTCTTCAACCTAGGGCTCAAGGTGGTGGCCTGTGTACGGGGCGGAGTCCAGTGTCTGCCCAGTGCAGCACTTAGAGAAGTGTGGTTTGTTCCCTTAACATGGTCTGTGCCTGCCGGTTCCCCACGGGCATGACCCCCCACCTCTTGTTACTGTACAGCTCCCCTCATCAGCCTCAGCCACCCGGCCCTGCAAGTCTGCAAGTCCTGCCTTTCATATCTCTCTGTCCGTCTGTGATTATGGCATGTCCACAGCACAGAGCACGCCAAGAAGCAGGAACTCAGTTAATGCACGTTGTCGAGGGAACAAATATATTGAATGAAAAAAATACACAACAATTTGTTTGATGTGTGCAAAAAGTAATATTGTGGGTGCACAGAATATCTGGAGGGATTCATGTACACTGGGTAATAGCGGATGCCTCCGAGAAGGGAACTGGTGGTTGGGGTAGAATTAGGGTACACCTTACTCCTTTGGAATTCAATTCACATATTACAAAATTGGAATTTCCTTAATGGACGGTTATATGATTTAAAAGATTAAGTCATGAGGCACCTGGCTGGCTCAGTCAGTAGAATGTGACTCCTGATCTTGGGGTTATGAGTTTGAGCCCCACGTTGGGTGTAGAGTTTACAAAAAATAAAAATAAATAATAAATTAAAAGATTGAGTCTTGTCATTTGAGCCCTCTCTTGCTGTGTCCCCCTCCCCGGCACCTGTGCCCCCTGATTCTGATGTGGTCTCTCCTCCTATCCCAGCAGTGCCTGGTTCGAGATGGGGTCCCAGGTGTCCGTGGACGTGGGAGCTGTGCGCGTGGTGATCGTGGGTGGGGGCTTTGGTGGCATAGCTGCTGCCAGCCAGCTGCAGGCTCTGAACATCCCCTTCATGCTGGTGGACATGAAGGACTCCTTTCATCACAATGTGGCAGCCCTCCGGGCCTCCGTGGAAAGTGGTAATGGACTCTTTTTCTGGGGCTTTCTTTGTGAGAGTGGTCTTGTCACCACTGTGGGTGTGGGGGTGGTTTTCGCCACTTAGGGCAAGGCCTAAATTCCACCTTTAGAGAAATTCTGGAGATTCTTAAGGTCACTGGCCTTAAGCAGCTACCGTATCAAGGCTGTAGAAGTAAGAGCTGGAGCTTCTGGGGACCTGGTGAGGCCCCGGTGGGTGCCGTAGGGGGCGGTGGTATGTCTGCAATACCACCGGCTCAGCTCTTTGGCCAAGGTTACCCCTCAGGAAAGGTGTTGAGTTATTCTGGCTTCCTGCAGGCAGCCCAGTTTTACTCTCTGACCTCCTCTGCACCCATTCCCCAGGGTTTGCCAAAAAGACATTCATTTCCTACTCCGTGACCTTCAAGGAAAACTTCCGGCAGGGGCTGGTCATAGAGATAGACCTGCAGAATCAGACGGTGCTGCTCGAGGATGGTGAGGTGAGCATGGTGGGGGCTGACCTGATCCTCAGCTGGCTTCAGGAGGCCCCCAGGGGGCCGCAGCTGCTAGTGGGATGAGACCTGGATGTTCTCAAGGGTGGAGAGTCATCCATAGCCCCCATGGGTGCTGGCCGGATAGCAGATTCCTTATAAGCAAAGGCCTGGCCCCAGCAGACTTTTCCTGAGCCTTTCCTATACACCAGCACTGTCTTAGCCTTACTTAGTTTCTTTCTTTCTTTTTTTTTTTTAAAAAGATTTTATTTATTTATTTGACAGAGAGAGAGACACAGCGAGAGAGGGAACACAAGCAGGGGGAGTGGGGAGGAGGAGAAGCAGGCTTCCTGCGGAGCACGGAGCCCGACGCGGGGCTCGATCCCAGGACCCTGGGATCATGACCTGAGCCGAAGGCAGACGCCCAGTGACTGAGCCATGCAGGCGCCCCAAGCCTTACTTAGTTTCACTTCATGCCCACCATGACTCCGTGGGGAGGTGTATAGCCTCTTTACCGAGAGGTTAAATGGCTTGCTCAAGATCCCACAGCTGGTAAGAGACTCAGCCAGGGTTTGAACCCACACAGTTTCACCCCAGAGTCTACACTCTGAAAGCTAGTGTCCCAGACCAGGCCCCAGCCCTCCTGGCTGTGTGGAATCAAAGGCTGGGCACACACATGATTCCACATCCCCTGGATTGGGAGGTCGCTGGGGCAGAGAGGCTGTCACTCATCTCGGCATTCCCCAGCCCTGGGAAGAGCCCAGAGCCTGGCATACCCCTGCAGTGACTGGGGATCCCTCAGGGAGCTGCCATGTGCCGTGGTAAGGGCCACCTCCAGCCTGGCCCTAGGGGACACAGTTTCTGTCCTCAGTGACTTCGTGCGAATCCGTCTTCCTTGAATTAATTTTAGGGCTGAGGAATCTCTCAGTTGGAAAGATGACTGAGTCTGCTTGTCCTGTGCTTCGGGTGGTGCTTTCCAGAGCCCTAAGAGGGACCATGAGGGCATCTTGGGGCCCCACAGAGAAGGGGCTGAGAGGGCTACAGCCCCTTCGCTCCCCCTCCCACCAGAGCAGTGCTGATTTTGTCAACTTTTCTATATTTAGGCTCCAAACAGAATTTCCCTCCCTCCCTCCCTTCCTTTTTTTGTGGGAGCAGGGGAAGTTTCTTGGGAAATACCTAAGAGGTTCCGAACGGACTGCACACAGGAGGCTAAGAGTTCTGCTTGTCTGCACAGCAGCCTCCCGTGCCCGGCCTGCCCGCCGCCGTGGGAGCACAACGTTCTGTGCGTGGCGGCCCCCTGCAGGACGCGCAGCTGCTCCCTTAGGTATGGCCCGGGTTCTAGTGCTTCCCCTTGGCCTGCTCAGCGTGATGGTTTTGCTCCTTTCAGAGGAGGGTGGCCGCGATGTGCCCAGGCCTCTCCCACCCAGTGCTGCTTGCCCGGTGGGCCCGATTGCAGGCAGAAGCCCAGGCCTGCCCTTACCTCCTCTCTCCTGCCCTCACAGGCCCTGCCCTTCTCACACCTATCCTGGCCACTGGCAGCACCGGGCTCTTTCCAGGCAAGTTTAATCAGGTTTCCAGCCGGGAGGCTGCTATCCAGGCCTATGAGGACATGGTGAAGCAGGTGAGTGGCCTGTTGGCCGGCGGGGGGCCGCGAGGGTCAGGTGGGGCCCCTGGAGAGGGGAACCGCTGTGGGGACATGTGGGGTGGCAGCAAGGAGACCCCTGGGCGCAGCCAGTGGAGATAGAGAGTTAGTAGGAAGAGACTCCCTGGTGGGGACCTTTGTCTCTCATCGAAGCCTGGATAGGAGCACCCCAGACCTCATGTAGTGACTGGCGTATCCCCAACTTGTCTCTCTTGGGGTCCCGTTTGCACAGGCCTTTGTGTTTTACGGAGCGGGCGTGGATCCGTGACCTCAAGCAGTTTTCAGTGAGGGGTGGGCAGGGTCTGGCACTGCTGAAAGATGGGGAGTGGAGCCCCAGAGAAGGATCCCACGGCGAGTGCAACTGCGTGACTATGGCCGGGTCCTGCCCGCCCTGCCAAGCTTCTGAGAAGCCTGGGGAGCCTCTTGCACCATCGTGAACGGATGTGAGTGTGGAGGTTAGGATCCTGGCTATGAACTCAGACAGACTTGGGCCGTGGTCACCTGAGTGGTGGGCAGGTGGTGGCCAAGCAAGAACCAAGCGAGAACATGTGGGGAGACGCCCAGCATGACCTGGCCCTGAGGAAGCACGTTTGGACCCCAAATTGGGGCTCTTCTTGGGCCAAGGAGCCCCCACCCTGGCTGAGCTACAGGGCAGGCTGGGTCCGAGGGTGCGTTTCACGCTTCCTTCCACTCCAGGTCCAGCGCTCACAGTCGGTGGTGGTGGTAGGAGGCGGCTCTGCCGGAGTGGAGATGGCAGCGGAGGTTAAAACCGAATTCCTGAGAAGGAGGTGGGGCACGCGGCCTTGCCTTTGGACTCTCAGAGCTGGGCGTCTCTGTGCAAGGAGCACGGGGGATTGGCTCGGGGCCACGATCCACGATCGCAGAGCAGGATCGCGTGCTTTCCGGGCCCCACTCTCTGCAGTGGGGAGTCCCCTGATGTCCCGCAGAGCTGGGGCCGGTCCTCATTCAGGGAGGGGGGCCTGCCCTCTGGTCCAACCAGGGGCAGTGAGCCCAGGAGGGATACCTTACAGAAGGTGAGCTCGCATCCCTGCAGTGTTCAGCTTCTTGAGACATAAACGTAGACTGATTCCTCTGTTTGGTGGCAGCTGGCCTGGTCAGAGACAACCCACAGGTGGCATTTTGTCTGGGGCAAGCGGCAGCCCTCTGGTCTTCACGAGACGGTAGACCGTTGGCCTGAGTAGCCACAGGGAGGTCCCTGCCATGCAGCCCCCCTCACTGCCTGTGCGGGGGAAGGACTGGCCAGCGCCCATGGGCAGGAGGGCCCCCTTGAATGATGGGGGGATGGAGGACCTGCCCGCAGCCCTGGAGAGAAAGAGACTGTCCTCACAGGAGGTAGAGGCTCGGCAGAGGGGGCCGTGTGATGAGCGGTAATTATGGGTCCTTGAGGCAAGAGCTTGCTTGCAGCTGATGCTAGACCGGCTTCTGAGAACCACATGGATGCCGTGGTTGGTTCTTTCTCCCGAGGCAATGGCAGGTTGGTTTTGAAAAGATTAATATGGGCTAATTTAATTATATGGCTGTTCTCTGACCAAGTATTGGACATTGTTATGAGTGATTGATGTAAAAGTTTTTAAATTTGGATTTATGGGGTGACGACCAGGCTGAAGTTGTAAGCCACTCAGTAGGACTTGCATACGTCTATCATTGGTGGACAGTCCACCCTTTATTCAGGACTCAGTATGTGCTGAGGTATGTGCTTTCTACATGTTTTCTCAATTCATCGTCACAAATTGCCTAATTGCCTGTGGGTGGCACTGGATCCCTGTTTGACGGACTCTTTGGGAGGTGTCCGAGTGAGTATCTGAGAGGAGACTTCTGCTCAGACGGTCTGGCTTTAAAGCCCGAGCTTCGAGCATCGTGCCAGGCTGCCCCCGCTTCCCCGTGCTAACCCAGACAGCAAGTAGACGTGTTGGAAGTGCCAGTGTTAGAGCTGGCTGCAATATAAACGCCAGCCTGACTTGCAGCTAGAATGGCAATGGCTTATGTATAGACTGTAATTATCAGTGCCCGAAATGCTTGAAAATAATTCCCCCTGCGGCTCTGGGATGGGTGGCTGTGGGCTGTGGAGCACTGGCTCCTTCTGAGACAGTCCTAGACTAGATGTGGGCTCCGGCCCAGCTCGCCTTACCTGGTTCCGGCATTGGGCAGATGACTTCTCTGGGGCCTCAGTAAACCGCGCGGGTGGGGAGAGAGGTGAGGGAGACAGACCGACGCGTTTGTAAGCCTCTCTTTATAAGACTCAGTGGCTCTTTCTTTGCCCCCGTGGTGCTTGTCCAGTCACTCTCATCCACTCCCAAGTGGCCCTTGCCGACAAGGAGCTCCTGCCCTGCGTCCGGCAGGAAGCGAAGGAGATCCTGCTCCAGAAAGGCGTGCAGCTCCTGCTGAGTACGTGCCCCCGCCCCTCTCCCTGGTCCGGTGAGATCGGGCTCAGAGGCTCACTGCCCCAGCTTGAGGGCCCTCTGGGGTCCTGGGGTTGAGCATTGAGTCTTGTCCAGTTGGAGGTTGTGTCTGTCTGCAGACTGGGCAGAGGCCCTGGTACTCACCGCCTCCCCAGGCCAGGAGGCGGCACACTGTCCTGCGGAGGTGGTACCACTTTGCTGAGTGCTTTAAAAAATCACCTCAAGGATTTGACCTGAATTATGTCTCTGTGGTAGACTGGCTTTTTTTTTTTTTTTTTTGCTTTTTTGGTTTGTATTTTTTGTTTGAGGCGTGTGTGGTTTGTCGAGAGCAGGGGGGGGGAGCACCACCCCGCTTGGTTAGGCAGTGGGTCCCTAAACCTGGCGCCGTGACGGGCACACTTCACTGGGGCTCAGCCTCTGCGCTTTCCACAGGGAGGGGGTGACGTTTCTGCCCCTGTGCAGACCCCTCCCCACTCTTGGTCTCTTTGTATCTGGCTGTGCAGTACTGTGACCAACCACCTTTACCCTGAGGCAGTGTAGAGTGTAGGCGAGCTTCTGGACTTCCCTTGCTCTCACCTTAGTTGGCCGTGCGCCTGGAGAGTCTTGCTGCCTGGTTAGGGTGGTGTGGCTGACATTCCGGGAGGTGTGGTAGAAGTTTTCTTCAAATAGCTTTTCCCAGAACTTCTTGGGAAATTCAGCTTCGCTTCCCCACACTGCTTCTGGGAACTTTCCTCCCTTTGGATCCGCTGTGGGGGTCGGATGTCCACCCTTGTTGTTTCTTGGGGCAGCAGGGTGGACTGGCAGAGGGGCAGGAAGGAAGGCAGGAGGGAAGGATTGCTTTGTTGGGCCCCTTGATGCCGTGCCCACCCCCTGCCGGCCTCCAGCTCATGGATCTCACTTGACAGGTGAGCGGGTGAGCAACCTGGAGGATCTGCCTCTTAACGAGTATCGAGAGTGCATCCAGGTGCACACGGACAAAGGCACAGAGGTGGCCACCAACTTGGTGATCGTCTGCAACGGTATTAAGATCAATAGCTCGGCCTACCACAGTGCATTCGGTAAGCAGGAGCCGGGGCCCGCTCCCCAGGCCGCCTTCTCACTGTCCGGCCGCTGCAGGCCCTGCGGGCCTCTGCCCCCGGGAATCAGCGTCGCCCTGCCTTCCTCCCCACTCCTTCCCAAACAGCTCAGGTTCTCTTCTGAATGGTGACATCAAACTTTACATTCAGGCCTGGGTCCACTCTTGCTACGCTTCCTGCATTGTGGCCATGACTTAGGCCAAGGTGCCTAAGTGACCAGTTCTTTCAAAAATCGGAGCCCACCCCCTCGTGGTGACAGCAGGGAACAGGTTCAGAGCGAAGGAAAGATCCGTTGTTTCACTTTTTGTGAACATGGAGGGGGACGAAATTCCTGGGTTAGGCTTTTTACTCTTTATTCACAGGTGTGCTGTTTTCCCCAGACCCTGATCCAGACCTTTGGCCACTGAGCTTGGAATGACCATTTGGGGGAGTAGAGGAATAATGTGGCCTCAGGTTCAATAGTGAACTCCCCAGCTAACTGGAGGCTGGGGGGGGGGCGGGGTGGAGTCCTGGCCTCCGTGTGTGAGCTGGAGACTCTGTGACTCTTCCTCAGGCCCCATGATTGCTCTGTCCCCTAGGTCGCCATCGTTTACTCCATAGCACCCTCCTGGACAAGGAGCACCTGTGTGGGTCCTGCGGGAAAGAACTGGCGGATCCCAGAAGAAGGAAGCTAGTCCAGGCCATGCGTGGGGGTGGGATTGAGTGCCTATAGTGGCCAGAGATCCCAGAATTTTATACCCCTTTGTCTTAATGTTATATTTTCAAAAATAATTCTTTTAAGTCCCTTAAAAAGTTTATCATTTACTAGAGCCCTGCATTGACTTAAAAAATCTGATCCATGTTCAAAGGGAAATTCAAGACTTGGCTGAGTTGCAGCATAGTCACTGTCCTGCAGTGACTTTACAGAGTCATACATGTTGTATAAAATGGCACGTGCTGCCGGTTTCCATCCTGGAATAGTAACCTTGACTTTGCAGGAAGAGTTCTGAGGTGGGGACTTGAGGCAGAACTAAATTTGGTGGATGTTTGCCTCTTGAGGATGTGCCTTTGGAGGGTGGCTTACCCAGCACCAGAGGGATATCTTCTCCGTGTTCTACTGGCCACGTGACAGGGTTTCTGGGTTGGCTTTGCCCGGCAGATAGTCACCTGGCCAGCAACGGCGCTCTGAGAGTGAACGAGCATCTCCAGGTGGAGGGCTGCAGCCGCGTCTACGCCATTGGCGACTGTGCAGATGTCAAGGAGCCCAAGATGGCTTATCACGCTGGCCTCCATGCCAGCATTGCCGTGGCCAACATCGTCAACTCCATGAAACAGAGGCCCCTCAAGGCCTACAAGCCAGGTAAGGAAGCCCCGCGTACCTCAGGGCCTCGCCCATCTTCCCAAAAGTCTTACGCCTTTCCCTGTCCTTACATGGGAGGCCCCGGGAGGGTTTGTGCCCTGGGACTTGCAGGCCCACGGATGGCGAGCGGGGATCTGGTTTGTGCGCACGTGTCTGCTCCACAGGGGCGCTGACGTTCCTCCTGGCCATGGGGAGAAACGACGGCGTGGGCCAGATCAGTGGCTTCTACGTGGGGCGGTTCATGGTTCGGCTGGCCAAGAGCCGGGACCTGTTCGTCTCCTCAAGCTGGAAGACCATGCGGCAGTCTCCACCTTGAGCCGGAGCGGGGCGGGAGACAAGGTACTGCCGGGGGGACAGATTGCTTGACAAGCGGTACCCGCCTGACGAATGCCAAAGGGCAGGAGCCCTTTTCCTGGAGTAAGACGCCAGGGGTATACTGATCAGACACACAACTTACAGAAAGCCAAAACCGGGAGAGGGAGAGAGAGAGAGCCATTGGAAAAAAGACACTTCCTAGAGGATTCTTTCTGGGTTTGGAGAGTTCGGCCTGCAGCTGTGCTGGCTGAGGGGCTCACTTGGTCCTGGGGAGGGTATAGCCGGCCTTCTCTACCCCAGGCTCCTTGTGCGTGTGCGTGCATGTTTGTGTGTGTGCGCGTGTGTTGGTGTTCAAGGCTCTCAGAGCAGGAGAGAGCAGGGTCTTCTGGTGGCTGGCATGCTGTCTGTTAGGGCAGGAAGCGGAGCCTGCATGGTGAGCCCAGCTAAGGAAGGGGAGCTGGGGTAGAGATGGCCTGCATCCTGGCCTCTCCTGTCCCATCCTGGGAGGGAAAGCCCATGCATTCCGCAATACTCAGGTTGTTAATAGGAGCCTAATTTCAAACTATTAGTCCCTACAGTCTTTCATTTTCACGAAACTTTCTATATTTCCTTTTCTAGGTCCTGCTTATATACCATAGGTTATATTCAAGAAGGAAGAATTAGATAGACTCCCCTCCCGGTTAGCCCGTCCTAACCGAGAGTGAGTTTTTACAAAGCTAGTGGGTTAAGACTGAAGCCTGGCCTGCCTGCCAGCCGCTGGAGAAGTTAAGGAGAGGCAGCTGAGCTAACGGGACCCGTGGGTGGGTTGCCATTGGGCCCACATTCAGGGAGTAGAGGGGGGCTTCCCGGTGAACCCCTGTGTGCTTCTAGGCTGCTGTCTCAGCTGACTTTGTAAGGGACAAAACTCCAGCTGATGCTGGGGGCGGGGGACCCTGTGAGAACCTCTGGGGTTCTGCGCTTCTGGTTTCCTGGCCAACCCCAGGGACACTTGTGGGGGCCCAGCCTGCCACCCTCCGTGTTAAGGTACATAAATGACTCCTCTATCTGGGAGAGGACTTCCATCGGAGGGGGTCTGTTTTGGAAGACATAGGTTAAATCTCCATGGTGGAAGTGGTTGGTGATTTCATCCGAATAAATGCAGGCCCTGCTCACTTTTGATGGTGACCTCTGGGTCCTTGGCCAGAGTCCTGGGGACCCCCGCCTCCCTGGGGTTCTCAGTCCTCCCTGTCTGGGCTGTAGCCCAGGTCAGTTCCATTTGTTCCCTAGGCCTACGTGAGACCTGTGCCACTCTGCCGTAGGATGGCTGCCCCACCGGAGGCTTCACCCAGGACTCCCTTCCTGTGGACCAAGGCCAACCAGGCTCCCCTTCTGGAAGCAGGACCTGCTGCCTGAGCAGCACAGACCATTCCATGCTGTCTGACCTGGGGCCTAGCAGGGTGGGCGTCTCAGCCCATGCGTGACAGGCCTTGTTCTGTTTATAACATTTTACAAGCGTCCACTCGTGGGGACACAGTTTTCTAAACTGAGGAAAATGTTGCAATAAAAGACTATGGTGTTGTAAGAAAAGACACTGGATCTTCTGTTTTTTTTTTTTCCTTTCATTTTCTTTTTCTTTAAAAAACAAAACAAAACAAAAGCCTGAAGCAAAATCTTTTTAGGAGTAGATACAGATGTCATGGCGGGGGGGGGGGGGGGGGGGCACTAAAAACAAAAGGAAAGCACCAGTGAGACGCCTTTCTCATTTTCTTCTCGCCGCCACCGAACACAGACAGCCAAACAAAAGCCCAAGCCACTTTTACGCCCTCTTCCCTTGCAAAAAGGAGAAACAAGGTTTTAAGAATTTTGAAAGGATTTTTTTTTGTGTGTGTGTAAAAGTCAATGCTATAAATCTAAAACGAAGTCTGTCTTTTAAAAAAGTTCTAAAACAACAGGAAGAGAACACATGGAAAGAAACCCCTCGTGGAGACCTGGTTAATTACAGATGGAGGCTCTTTTAAACGAGAATAGAAAAGGCAGAGGGCTCCTTCTGTGGGCAGGCCCCGCTCCCGCGGCCCCCGTGACCCGCTGCCCTGCCAACTGCCCTCCACTCCCCTGCCGTCACCCTTCCTCTCTCCTTTTAAAAAAGAAAGCCCCACTCCCGTGACTTGGATCCTGCTCCGAGGGCAAGCGCGGCCGGGCGGGCGGGCAGCTACTTGGTGTCGAGCTTGGCCATCTCCTGCACGTAGATGCCAATGCTTTCACTGTCAAAGAGCAGGAAGTAGACATTCTTCAGCGAGGACGCGCTCGAGTCGTCAAAGTGGGCCGAGATGGCTTTGAGGGTCACCTGGGCGGCCGTCTGTTTGGGGAAGCAGTTTCTGTGCCGGAGGAAAAGAAGAGCTGATGTCACTTTGGTTCCCAGGACCCACGGGGTAACTGGGCCCTCAGCCTGGGGCGGGGGCAGCTCGGTGCCTTCTGATCTCAGCACCAGGCCTTTTGGTTCTGTCTCACGGGGTCTCACCGTGGGCAGGCGGGGTCCCGTGCCACCTCCTTTGCCCCGAGGCGGAGGGGCAGCCTGGGACGCGGCAGGCAGGCCCTGCTTTACGAGAGCCACGCTGGCTCTGACAGGCACGGTACGTTCAGCCCAAGGCATGGGGCTGGCCGCTGAGCAGCGCTCGTGCTCGGATGAATCGCTGTCCCCGGCCTCAAGTCGAGCCGGGCTTTAAAACCATGACCAGCTCGGCGTCTGAAATCACTGGTGTTCAAAAACGCACAGCTCCCTCGAAACCGCTCTAGGGTGTCAGGTCGTTGGTGAAAGGGGAAAAATGTACGCTCAGAAGTGCGTCTCCTAACTCCTTTGTGTGCGCCGAGTGCCCCTCCCACTGACCCACAGGGACGTGCAGCTGTGATCCGAGTGTGGGGGACTCTGGACAGGGCCAGGGGGCTGGGCCACGGCATCCGCCTCCGGGGACACAGCCAGCGTAGTCCTCTGGAGTTGGCCACCGAGCCCCCTCGGGTGGGGGCGGGATGAGCCTGCCTGACAGGAATTCTCGCTCGTATGTAGTGTCCCAGCTCAGAACCCACCAGGACACGTGGTCCCGGCTCCACAAAGAACTCAGCCCGCGGTGCCTCTGGGCCAGGCTGCAGAGCCCCCGCGCTGCTTGCTCAGCTTGAGATGGGATGACAGCAGGAAGCTAGGCCTCACGGTTCCCCTCCGAGCCTCCCCCTGCGAGAACATCTTTAGTGTGTAAGCCCTATCTATGTTGCAGAGGGGCACCTCTCAAGAGAGAGCGTGTTCAAAATGGAAGCGATAGCTCGCTTTAACTACGAGTGTGACGGGAGAGGACAGACTACCTGTGAGGACGGACAACCTCCTTCCCCGCCTGCTGTGGCTCTCGCCCTCAGCCGGGGTCCCTGACAATCAGAACCATTGCTTCTCCTAACTCCCAGAGCAGAGCCTGTCATTCTCTGGGTGTGTCTGTGAGGGCCTCGGCCTCCAGGCCCTCCTCCCCTCCACCCTGGCACCCCACGACCCCCGGGCCTTCGGGGGCGGGAGTGCTGGGGGAGGGGGGTCTGGGGTTCCGCACTCCAATGTTCTAACACAGCTGAGTCACCGAGGCCAGGCCACGGACCACACTCGGAGTAGCAAGGCCTTTGAGCCTGGTGTTTCCTTTTCTTTTAAGTAGGCTCCTCAACCAGCGTGGAGCCCAAGGCGAGGCTCACGACCAACCCTGGGATCATGACCTGAGCTGTGATCAAGGCTCGGACGCCTAACCGGCTGAGCCCCGAGCCTGGGGTTTTCCGATCACGTGTTCTGACGGGGGCAGCTGCTGGGGATGTGGGCACTGACCATGGCAGCCTCTCGGAGAAGCTCCGCCCCCCGCTCCTCTCCAACACTGCCCTTCTCTGGGTTTCAGGGACTCCCGGCCTCCCCCGCCCGCCTGGAGGAGCGCGTCTTACCTGCCGCTGGGGAACGGTGGGAACGCCACGGACTTGAGTTTCTTGTCCTCTGCCGCCGACAGGCAGTTTTTGATGGTCTCTTCAAGCTGTTCTTCACATTTGTCGGAGCCCCACTGAGGGATGTGACAGTGGATGACAAATTTGGCTGCAAGTCCGCTGGATTGGCTGACAGCGGCTGGGACAGGAGAGAAACACTGCGGGTTAGTTCCCACACCTTCACCTTCAGCCAGGGGCTGAGGCCTGACCTCACGGAGGCCTCTCAGATGTGTGCGGACGGGGAAGCGAGAGTGGCTGGCTGGGCACCTCTGATGCGACGGACGTCTGCCGGAGAGCGGGAGCCCTGTTGGGCTTGCTGTGGACAGTGGGCACCCGGCTACCTAGTGACCATGGTTCCCAGGGAGAGGTACCCATCAGAATCATCTCTGACGGCTGAGGAATGGCCTCCCCCAGATGTCCACGTCCAGATCCCTGGAACCTGGGAGCGTTGCCTTACATGGCAAGAGGGGCTTTGCAGAGGTGATTTAGTGAAGGCTCTCGAGATGGGGGGATTATCCGGGATTATGGGGGCGTGCCCTAAATGTAATCACCTGGGTCCTTCTAAGCGGGGCAGAGGGGGGCGGGCAGGAAGGTGAAAGGTAGGAGCAGGTGATGGGGGGACAGAGCATAGCGGGGAGCGACACGGCCAGGAGCCAGGCCTGGCCCAGCCCAGCAGCTGCTCTGTAGTGTTAGTAACACTGACTCGTTACAGCGGTGGTAGGAAAGGACTGCAGCAGCTTTCAGCAAATAGGGAAGCCCTGCCGCCCGGCCCTGACCCTGGGGCCCGGCTCAGTGGGTCTAGTGCAGGACTTGTGCACGAGTGGTTTAGGGCCCTCCGTAAACGGAGAAGCGCTGTGCTGCTTGGTCGCACCACCCCCCCGACGGCTGGGGACCGTCTTCTGGTCGCCTCGACATACCTGAGGAGCCCCCCTTGGGAGCAGGGGTTCAAAACGGGCTGTGCAGTTCAGTAATGCCAGCCTCGTCTCATTGTTCCCGTTCGTACTCCTTTCTAGGCCCCCAGGCCGGTCCCCAGCCGTCCAGTCGGATCCACTGGCCGTTCTCCCGCTGCCTGGGGCCGTGGTGGCCGCAGCCGAGCACCGCCGCCCTATGCCAGCCTCCTTGTGGAGCTGGGGCTCTGTGCCCGTCAAGGGACGGGGTGTGGCGAGGGTCCCGGCCTTGCTCTGGGAGCCTGGGGCGGTTTGGGCAGGTCATGGCCGCTAGGGACAGTGTTTGTAACACAAATGGGTGTCTGTTGCGTTCCGGAGCAGTGTGAGCGGTTGGTTTGAAAGATTGATTTGAAATAATATGATGCCCCCCTAGTCTCTGAGAAGTGTTTCCTAGTGACGTCCGGTGTTGGAGAACTTATGGCTGCACTCGCCAGGGTGGGCGGGTGGACAGCCTTTGTATACCCCCGTGTCAGCTGCCTTCCCAGCGCCGGCTGCGTGAAGTTGGTCCGCATAAACACAGGAGGCCGTGGGCATGACGGGCTTGACTCTGACCGTGTACGTGGGCACACCAGGGGCACCGTGTCCCGGGGCCTGGAGCCTGGGCTGTTCTGCACAGAACCCGGGACCCTGGAGATTGGCCCCACTGCTGGCTTCGACCTGCCCTGCCGCCGCTGCCTGCTGCCCTTCTGTCCCTCCCCACACGTGTGTTTGTCTTATCTCTCAGCGCGGCTCTGTCTCCCAATTTTAAATGTGAAATTCTATCATTGCTATCTGTATGGGGAATGGGATGTGCAGATTATAAAGTGTGGACTCATGTTTTCTCTCGACTGGAAACCCCGTTACTTTTCTAGCGATCAAATCTGAGCACAACAGTCCCCAGCTTAAACTCTCAAAGGCGCCCCTCTTGTTTATATAGGATCTCCTGCCTGCCGGCTCCATGCTGGCTCATGACCTGGGCCTTCTCACACACGATGGCCTGACTGCCCACAGTGTCCCTGCCCCCAGGGCAGGGTCTTACATCCTCCCTGGAGCCTCCCCAGCTCCCCTGAGGAGAGGGCGGGGCTCCCGCCCTGTGCCCTTCTGTTGTCTGTCTCTCCTCCTGGACAGTCCCGTGCTTGAGGGCAGGGGTGGGTTTCATTGTCTTTAGAGCCCTGGCATCTGGGCAGCACTTGGCACCGACTCCATGTGAGATGGTGTGTGTGCATATGGGGAGGACACAGATCTGAAGTTGGAGCCACCTGCCAACAAATTACTCAAAAGCCTTGATGGGCCCCTGGGTGGCTCTGTTGTTAAGCGTCTGCCTTCGGCTCAGGTCATGATCCCAGGGTCCTGGGATCGAGCCCCGCATCGGGCTCCCTGCTCAGTGGGAAGCCTGCTTCTCTCTCTCCCACTCCCCCTGCTTGTGTTCCCTCTCTCGCTGTGCTTATCTCTGTCAAATAAATAAAATCTTAAAAAAAAAAAAACCTTGAAAAACTTATGCACAAATGTTCATAGCCACTCTATTCGCAATAGCCCAAGGTGGAAACAACCCCCCTGGTGAATGCATGCACAAAATGGACTATTAGCCATCAAAAGGAACGAAGCACTAAGGCATCTACAACATGGATGGACCTTGAAAAGATTATATGAAGTGAAGGAAGCCAGGCACCAAAGGTCACAGAGCCTAGGATTCTACTTACGTGCAATGTCCTGACCAGACAAATCCACAGAGGCAGAAGGCGGACTGGTGGTGGCCAGGGGCCGGTGGAGGGGGGAGGGGTGTTCACTGGAGGCGACAGGAGCGCTCCGGATCCCGGCAGTGGTGATGGTGGAGCCCCATGATGAGTGTAAGTTACCCAATAGCTTCATCTCTGGCTGATTGTGTGCAAACTGACTTGAACTATCCAGACACTTTGTCATCCCCAGGGTGTGTGAAATGGTCTACACAGGCCTGCTCAAGTTCTCTGGGGGAAGCACAAGTGGGTCTCATCTTGACTGTGGTGTATTTTGCTTGGCACGCTGATTGTGCAATGAAGTGAGTGACGCTGGTGGGGGGAGGGTGAGGCTGTGGCAGGAACACGGGCCCAGGGCCACGCTTACCTTCAGCAACTTCCAAAGGGCCTTGGGATTTGCGAAGCTCCTTTACTGTTTCCAAGAACTCTTTGCCGCCGGCCTTTTCCAAGGCCTTCCCTGCGGAGGAGAACAAGGGAAGCCATTGCTGTTGTCCTTTCCAAAGTCGTTAGCTACACTGTTCCACATAGTTTTAGTAGGCCAGAGAACAAATCCCCCGACCATACTGAGAAAGTAGGAATCACACTTCACAATGGGAATCCTGGTTGCCAGTGGTCACTGCTGGCCGGGGTCTCTAGGTTTCTGTCCCACAGGACTTGTAGTCTAGCAAACTCTCTCTTTTAAGATTTTACTTATTTATTTTAGAGAGAGCTTGCTTGCACACAAGTGGGCAAAGGGCAGAGGGAGAGGGAGAGAGAGAATCTCAAGCAGACGCCTCACGGAGCGTGGAGCCCGATGCAGGACTCGATCTCACGACCCTGAGATCATGGCCTGAGCTGAAATCAAGAGTCAGACGCTCAACCGGCTGAGCCAATCAGGTGCCCCTCTAGCAAACTCTTTTAAGGGACCTTTGAGGGAGTGATTTGGTCATAAGCAGTCTCAAGACATGAATCCTAAAGGTGATTTTTACCAAATGGAAGTGCAGCTGACACACGAGGTTACGCGGGTTTCAGGCGCACCACACAGTGCTCGGACAGGTCTACACGTTACGCTGTGCTCACCACCAGGGGATCCATCATCTGGCACCGTATGGTGCCGTTATAATACCATTGCCTATGTCATTCCCTGTGTTGTACTAAAGGTGAGCTTTTTAAAAGAAACTGGGGCTCCAGTGTTCCGATCTCTGGGTTCAGTCCCCACACTGGGTTGGCTAAATTCAGTGTCTTGGTGATTTGAAGGCAGTGCCTTCTCACAGACCCTGCAGCCTGTCACTTGTCACCAGGTCCTAAGCCTGGCCCCAGGCCCACGGTGACAGATGACTCAGCAGGAACCTCGGGGTAGGGAGCTCAGGGGGCTTACTCTAGCTCACCACCTGTGTGCGGTAAGTCCTGCGGTCAAAGGACAAACACAGGCCCAGGGCAGCCTGCAAGGGCGTTCCTCCAAACCGGGCTGTGGTTTTCAACAGAAAAATGTAGATTTGGAGGCTAAACTCTAAGGACGTTCCTGATGGGAGCTCCCTTGAGTCTCTGATGTTAGGACAATCCTCTACTCAATATTTCAGGGTCGTGCTTCCACAGAGGCCAAGAGGAAGCCCCAAGGGATGGCAGGACGCCAGCAGGAAGCCCACGTCCACACGCCGGGGCTCCTCTTGCCTCTGAGATGGCGTGCGGGCGCTGTGTCTACACTAGATGGCTGCCACTCTTGGGTGGGGGATGAGGCCTATCCCCCCACGTTTTCATCTTCTAATGGATTTGGTGATCTGGTGTCTGGGGCCAGCCTCAGCTCTCTCTCTTCAGCGTTATTATGATGGTGGTTAATAGTCGGTTGAGGGGCTTCCCTGGGAGCTGGGTGAGGGAACTTCCCCACTCCCCAGTGGGACACTCAAGCGTATTTGGAGAGCCACAGGACGTCGTGCAGGTTATTGCGCATCATGTCTATTCCAGCAGCCATTGTCCCCTGGGGTTGGGAAGGGGAGGGCATCTCTTCACGAATGTGCTTGGATTTCAGGGACATCATTTGGAAATGCTCATCTCGGGCCTTCAAGTCTCCTTTCTGGCCTTCAGACTCCTGGCCGGTGCTGATCTGCTGGGTCACAGAAGCCCGGAGAAGGCCAGGAACCACAGCTGGCAGCCCCGTTCATGCCGAGCAGCAGGGGAAGCAGGCGTAAGGGGCCGAGTGGGACCGTGTGAAGGGCAAGGCAAGCCCACCCTCTTCCCTGAAGACTACCAAGAATAACGCAACCTGCAATGTTGATAAGGGGGAGTCTCTCCCTGTGGGAGCGTTCCAGTAAGAAAGGAAGGAGGGCTGGAATTAGGATACGGCCCCTACTCCATGCCACCCCCAGTGAACAGACAAGCCTAGACCAGGACAAGGAACGTCAGTGAGAGACAGCCGGGCGTCGCGTGCCTCCTGATGGAAGAACATTCCATCACTGACCAAATAGTCTTGCCAAAAAGATTTGAGCCTGAATCTCATCGAGACTCTAGATCCAACTACCAATTTATAAGAAAAACAGAGAAGAAAAACGTTTGACGGCATCAGGAGGATGAAGTCAGTACAATCCAGACTTGGGAAACCCTACCGGACAAACAGCCCAGCTTCCTCAACAAAATAAATTGGAAAAAAAAAAAAAGAGAGAGAGAGAAAGGAGGAAAAGATATGAAAGAGGAACCTATAGGTTATAAGAGACTTATCAACCAATTGCAATATGTGGACCTATTTGGATCCTGAAGCAAGCACATTAAAAAAAATAAGTTGATATTAATGACATGATTGAAGTTTGAATGGTGACTGATATTTGACGACATGATTTTTTCCAGTTGTGATAATGGTACTGTGGTGATGCTGTCAAAAAGCTAGCCCTTACCATTCTGACATACCCACGGATTCGATGGTGTGAGGTCTAGGGGGCTGTGGGGTGGGTTGGCACTGAAGCAGCCTTGGTCGTGGGTTGATACTATTCTAACAGGGTGTGTAGGGTTTTGTCAGTCTCTGCTGCTGTTTCTGTGTATGCCCGAACTTTTCTTTAGTAACACATAAACCAAAGGGGTGCCTGGCTGGAGCAGTCGGTTAAGTGTCCGACTCTTGATTTCGGTTCAGGTCGCGATCTCGGAGTTGTGCGATTGAGCCCTGCGTTGGGCTCTACACCCGGTATGGAGTCAGCTTGGGATTCTTTCTCTCCCTCTCCCTCTATACACCCCTCAACTTGCGCGAGCATGCTAAGTAAATAAATACAATCTTAAAAAAAATAAGTTAGGGCGTCATCTACAGGGAGTGATTAGTTTGGGTGATGGTCGTAGAAAATGGAATCATGACGGGAAGGACGCCCTCTAAACAGCACGGCAACAGTAAAAAAGACCAGCATTTATCGAATGCTGATGAGCTCAGCCCTGTGCTAAGCCTCATCTGTGTGTGACCCTATTTACTCTTCACAGCGCCCCTATGACACAGGCGTTATTGTTACCATCACCTACAGGGGAGGGAACTGAGGTTCAGAGAGCTTAAGAAACCTGCCTGAAGTCACACAGCTAGGAGGTGATTGGTAAAATCCAGGACACAGACCCATCCTGACTCCAGAAGCCTTACTCCTGGGATCTGGGCCTGAGTTTTTGCTCCAATACCTGTGTTCTTTCTACCTTATCACACTGTTGCCACTTAAAAAAAATAAAAAAATCATGATTACTTTCCTGATATAAAAATGCCAACTATAGAAATAAAGTAACACACTGCTACTCGTTTTTTTCGGAGAAACTAGGATACACGTCAAAACAGAGCTTAAGGCTAAGGCTATTGGTGGGGGGGCATCTTTCCAGAGGGGAAGGGGGGTTCAGGGCAGTTGGTAGGACCGGGGCTGGGTCTGAAGAACGAAGAAGAAATTTTCACTATTTCTGTGTGCAAGAGAAGTCCTGTTTCTCCACATTGTGGTTCACCTGCCCCCACCCCCGAGGCTGTCCTATCTCCTTTTCAGCAAAGCAAGTGGCCTCTGATGTCACAGAGGAAACCTGAGGGTGCCAGGAGTCGCGGGGTCCCCGGTGCTGCCCCCTGAGGCTGAGCTGCTACCATCTGCCTTAAATCCCGACCTCAGAAGCAAGCCCAGAACCCCAGGGACAAAGCCCTTTCTTTCTTTGCTCACTTTACTTTTTCAGTGCAAGTTTAAGGCACTTCCGTCTTAGAAAAAAAGGATAAGATGGTGACCATCCAGTGTGCTATTATGTCTAGTGCCCTCGATAGCTTGCGCTCCCAGGTTCCTCCACCCAGCCCGGAGCAGCTCCCTCCACTACCCGTGGGGTAGGTGGCAGAGTCCCTCGGTAAAGTGACTCAACGTATAGCCGTACAGACAACTTCGTCCGGGTGTCCATTTCCTTTTTACCAAAGGTGTTCTTAATTTTTAAGCTCAAAATAAATGTGGAGGTTCACCCAAAACACGTATGGCAATGTTTACAGCCGCACTACTCCCTGTGGCCCAAACTGGAAGCTATGTGAATGGTACCAGTGGTGGGACAGTCGGCACACAGCCGTACAGTCCCACGGTGGAATACTACACGGCCAAGATGAGCCAACTTCTGCCACGCTCGACAATTCGAGTGGGTCTCACGACACAAAGTTGGGCAAAAGACACAAAAGAAGACGCACTGCATGATTTCATTTCTATAAAATCCAAAGCAGAGGACAGCCATCTGTGCCATGGGAAGACAGGACAGGGGCGACGCTTGGAGGGAATGGGGACCCGGGACGGGGCAGGAAGGGGGAATTCTGGGGTGCCGGGGAGGTTCTGCTCCGTGATCAAGGTGCCTGTTACACAGCTGTGTTCACTTAGAGGAAAAGTCATCAAGGTGTGCACTAATGATCTGTTTTTATAGAGTACCTCAATACACGTTTCAGAAATATATGCAGATTAAAGAGAAAATTCGTTATTTTCTAGTAATGTTGTTCGCTGACATGCAGAGTGTGACACGGCCCCCCCAGCAGAGGGTATCTGGTCGACAATGACCCACTTCCGAAGGACTTGCCGAAGCAGTGGGTGATTCTCTGGCACCTCTACCCAAGTCTCAGAACCTTACCTATATCTTCCTTGAGGTCAATTTCGGCTGTGGTTGGGTGGACAATGCCCTCCACTCTCATGGAGCCAATATGGCTGATGTCACTCTGGGTCAGGGACAGCTGCGTCAGGAAGGAAAGATGGAGAGGGCGGGAAAGATCAGATCCAATTAAAAAAATCTTCACATTTTACCTCCCATCTGTTAATTCTCTCAGTTATTTATAGCGAATGTCCACACACAGGGCTGTGGCATTGAGCGACTGTCAAGTTTGCCAGGTGTTTGGTCTTCGGTGGGCTCTTCGGAGCTCAGTGGATTTGATTTTCACTGTGACTCTGGCAGCGTGCAACAGATCTGCCTCCTCTTCCAGGAGCAGGAAAGGGCCCTCCCCTCTTCTTCCTTTCCCTAGAGCTACGCCTCCGTCTCCCAGGCCCGGGGAACTTGGTGTGGGGTGACACACGGTCGGAGCATCTCCTAGGAGGGAAGCCTGGGCTGGCTCTCCACCCTCCCCTCAGCACCCCGCATTCCTCCTGGAGCAACCCAGACCTCTGGGGGCAGGGGTGTGTGGCCGATGGACCTTGCTCAAGACACGTGATGGGCTCTGGGATTCTGACCTGCCTACGTCGGGCCACCTTACCTTTTGGGGACCACGTTCTTGGGGCTACACTTGTGAAATGCTGCCCTAGGTGCTCACAGCTGAGCAGAATGCAGAGCATTTTCCATAGTCTCCCCTGTGAGCATGACAGCCATGTCCCCCTACGTAAGGGAGAGAAAGCTAATCGTCATGCAGCTGTGGCCAGCCCCCGTAGGGGACCTCAGTTCCACCTCTTTGTTTCCCTGTGTTCATCAGTGAAAGATGAGGAACCCGGCCCATGTACACTCTTCCCTAACACGCTCTTCCCATTTGCTTCAGTAGAGGTGGATCCTATTACCAGGCTGCAAACATTCAGCTACCGGAGATGAGATTCACTGACTGTTTTCCTGTGTGTGTCTTACTTCAGCCCCGTTTGACATGATAGATAAATGGTCTGTTCCGTAAAATTTATACTAGTGGGAATGAATTATTTGCATGTCTGTCTGGGCTGCTGCAGACTATTCAAACGTATAGCCCTGTTTGTTTTCTTTCGGCAGTCTTAGAAAGGCAAGCAGACTGAATTATTGGCAAATAATTCATTTGTAACACCGGGGATGTTCAGGAAACATATATTTCTATTTTCCTTTTCTGATAAATCACATCGGACCATGTCAGGCTGGCCTCCCAGAGCTGTTTGAGAAAGTTAGCGAAGGATGTTTTGGGGGGGCCCAGGAATGAGGGGGGCACAGGGAGTTCCCGGCAATGATGCTATTCTGTCGCCTGACCAGGAAGATTCTCTAACTTTATCTTTGTCTGACCAATGTCAGCATGAATACTTCTCAGCACTGAAGAGCTTGTTGACGCTCACAATGTAGACCCTGTCAAAGCTCTTTAGTCTAAATGTGAATAATTTCAGACCTGAGTGAAAGTCCTTTTAGGGGAGCAAGGGATGAAGGAAGCATCATTGCTTGCGAACAGGAGGTTATAAAAATGCAATAACATTTTTACGAAAGCAGATTACAATGGTCTTTATTACCTTCTGCCCTAGAACAAGGCTCTTAGAAGACAGAATGGTGAATCCATCCCCTGGCCCATCTTCAGAGGTGGAATTTGAAGTTCCTTCTTTGTCGCTGTCCTTTGGTTTGGACTGTTGGTAGAAATCAGAAGGACAGATGGGAAATAACCCAGAAAAAGCCCCAAGTGGTGTTATTAAGTTCTTCCTATGGCTACCACCACCTTGGATGTGAAAGGAAGTGGTTAGGTGTTAATGTTCCGCTGTTCTCGATGGAGGGAAGCAAGGGACAGCAATACGAGGGGGGAAAAAAGGGTGCCGCCCAAAAGAAAGAGTGTTAAAGAGCTTCCCAGGTACCTGTATTCCTCACTCAAACCTGGACACAGGTATGTTATTCTTGTCCTCTGCAATGCCTGCAGCTTACGATGGCAAGCATCAGAACCTAGCCCACTGTTCGACCCCCCTTCTCCCCAGGATCTCCCTGGGGCACGGAGGCAGTGGAGTGGACTCTTACAAATCTTTTGTGTTATCAAGGAGGTCTGTGGAATGGAAATTTGACAGCCCCTGAAGAACGTTGTCCAATAGAACTTTCTGCGATCATGGAAATGTCCTATGCCTAGTGAGCACTTGAAATGTGGGTAATGCAACCAAGGAACTGAATTTTTAATCTGATTTCGCTTTAATGAATTCCAATTCAAAGGGCCACATGTGGTTAGTGATTATCGTACGGGGCCGCATACGAAAGTCTTACCCTGCAAATGGCATCTCCGAGCTGTGGTTACCTAGCACATCAGGCTATCCACACCCCACTGGCTGGACCCAGGGGACTGTCTATAGGAGACACAAGTCTGGGAGACAGAGACGTTTTTGTGCGCGATGCTGAGCTCTAAAGAGAAATGAAGAGCTCCAGGCTATCATCTCTCACTTAAGATTTTGATGGGAGCAGGGGAAGCATCTGGCAACGTGAAGACCACCCACGCTTTGAGTTTGGAAACCTCTAGTAGACCCTGCTTGGTGATTTAAGCTCTCGTCCCAGAGGCCCTTTGCCATTTTCTCCCAGCGGGGAGAGTCCCCAGCCCGTCAGCAATGCTGACTACACCCTCATCGTCTGATCATTCCACCTTTTCCTGTTCTCTGAGAGTCCCTGGCTCACACAGGTAACCCAGGCTCACCTTTTTGGACGTCCGTGGCTTGGCAGCCTTGGATTTCTTGCCTCCCTTCTTGCCTGACGCCGCCTTCCTTCCCCTTTTCTCTGGGGGAGGGGAGAGGATAGTTTCCGACTTGCCTTTGGTCCCTCGCTTTTTGGCCAGCAGTTCGGGGTGAATTCTGGGCAGGACACCTCCACTGGCAATGGTCACTCCTTTTAGCAGCTAGAAAGAGAAATGCGTGAACTCAGGCAGCAAAGAGCTTGCTGGTTCTGGATTTCATACAGTTCTAACTGATGGCAAAACAAGTGTTAAATCTGGTCTTTGCTTTCCCAGAGACACTGCATGATGGGTGGTTTAATTGGCTTTCCTGTTTCACCAGTAGAGTGTGTGTCTGTAGGGAGCAAGGCGTCCCATGGTCTCGTACAAAAAGCAAAACGAGTAAGGCACAATGAAAGGATATAGAGGCTGCAGCCAGGGATGTTGCCGGGGCTGTGGAATTCCAGCCATAAGAGAGGCTAAAGAGCCTCCCAGGTGGGGAGCACAGCTTGACAAAACTGGGTTCAAAGGTCCATGCTAGGGCTAGACCCAGTTAACAACAGACCAGTGGTCTCCACGCTCTTGTGATCACTATTCCATCAGTAAAGTAGGTTTGGCTGTGTGCCTCTCCATTAATGTTTATTTTGTACATAATCGACATGTGCCACTACATTAGTATAGTGGTCACATCCCGAAGCAGCTCGGGTGTTCCAAGTGTGGGCTGCCGCCGGGGCTGGTCCACAGACAGGCAGTTACTGTCCGGGACAAGAGAAATACAGAAATGGCAAGGAAGAGTCCAGAAACTTGTAGAGCAAGCTGACAGAGGTACTGTATATCTACTGGATCAAATAGCCAAGAATTGTGGTTTGTATGTATTTGTTTTTAAAACTTTTTCTGGCAATTAGTTTTTATTGTATTTTTGGAAATTACCAGTCCATGATGGACTGGGAATAAGAACTGATTCTTTATTGCACACAACTTGAAAAGAAAGAGATTAGAATAAAAATTCTTATACCATCTACCATCCATCTCACATTTCCTGGGGGAGGCATTCACAACACTAGGGAATTACAACACTAGGGAATTAATTCTATGCTATGAAGAAGATTCTCCTACCCTCATCAGAATAAATCGTCAACAAAATTCGGGTGAAGAAACCGTGAATAACATCTCTGCACTGCACCTTCCCCAGCCACACACACAGCTCGCTTCTAGACAGGAAAAGAAGGTCTGGAAAGACTCAGAGTAGATAACAGGTCTATTCCAGAGGCAATTTTCTATCTGAATGATAGAACTAGCAGAATTGGTTCTTCTCTTACACGATCTGAAAAATTGTTTTTGTATTAATATGCTTGGGAATTGTAGCAAAATGATTTATGGCCAACCGGGTCCACATGCAGTCATGTGTCCGGCAAACCCATTCTGTGTCTGGTCGAGATGTTGCAGACAGACGTACCTGATTGAGCTCCTCGTCATTGGCCACTGCCAGCAGGATGTGTCTCGGCGCGATCCGGGCCTTCTTGTTGTCCCTTGCAGCATTCCCAGCCAGTTCTAGAATTTCCGCTGAAATCACAATGGGGGGTTAATAGGCAATCACAGCATGGGGTCTGAGCTTTCTGGAGCTTTTCTTTGGAAATGGTCTTTGAATGTAATCACATTGATTCCTTTGTGAGTTTTAATGCCGGGCCTGGAAAGAATTCCAGAAAGCTGGAAAGAACTCAGGTTACAGACGAGGAGGATGGTTTAGCAAGACCGGGTCTATGATCCCGTGGCAGCCTTCTAGCGGCCCTCAACATTAATTCTTCCTCACCTTCTTTAGCGTTTGGACCTCTGAGTTTTTTGTGGAGCCCATCATCACTGGAGGAAAGGGTATTTCCCAACCTGCCCTGTTGATAACGGTGGTCATGTGACTAGATTCTGGCCAATGAAAGGCAGGTGTCCTCCTGTACAGAACTTCTGGGAAGTGTCCATCAATGGTGGGACTGTGCCCTCCTTCCCTTTCTGCTGGCCGACTGAGGACGTGATGGCTGGAATTCGGCCCAGAGGAAGAACAAGATAGAAGGAACTGGAGTCTCTTATGACGGTGGAGGCTCCTGACTGGCCTGTCCCTACTCCTGGACTGTCTGCTGTAGACTTCTTTTGTATGAGAGAGAAGCAAGCTCTCCTGTGTAAGCCACAGTCAGCAGGAGTTAATGCTGACCAATACGGAGACCTAACACAGGACCTGTGTCTCTTCCAGTCTTAGGACACCAGGGCCATCTCTGAAGAGAACAGTGATGTAGGCAAAGTCTGTCTTTGGTGCCCAATGGGACACCTTCCAGAATCTCCTTTTCCTCTTCACTTAATGCCCCAGGTCCCTCCTGTCCTAAAGGAAAGTGGATGGGAAGAACTAAATTGTGGGGTGAGGAAATGCTTAACCCGGAAAGTAAATTTGGAAGGAAGGAAGGTATTTGGGATTTGGGGGGTTTCCACATATCCTTCAGGATCTGACTTTAACAAACATGTCATTTGATAAATGTAAAAGGGCTGATAAAGAAGAATTTTCCTAAAACTATCTTACATGTCATCAAAATTTTTAGTCAAAATTAAAAAAAAAATCTAGGGCGCCTGGGTGGCTCAGTTGGTTAAGCGACTGCCTTCGGCTCAGGTCATGATCCTGGAGTCCCGGGATCTAGTCCTGCATCGGGCTCCCTGCTCGGCAGGGAGTCTGCTTCTCCCTCTGACCCTCTTCCCTCTCGTGCTCTCTCTCTATCTCATTCTCTCTCTCAAATAAATAAATAAAATCTATAAAAAATTTAAAAAAAATCTATAGAATTGGTTCATGCCATCTATATGCTTTCCCCTCCTCCTCTGTCTCTTTCTTCCTCAATTCCGGAGGGATGTTCTGCTAATCAAATTTGTCCACCTTCAAAAGTATTAATGAGGCTTCAAAGAAAAATTCCTTCCCTTAGAAAGCTAGAGGCAATGTGCTGATGTGCTGTCTCACTGATAATGTGGTGGCAGAGTTGTGTGTGTGTGTGTGTGTGTGTGTGTGTGTGTGTGTTGGGAGAATTTGCTGGTACAATGGCATAAATACCAAGCTCTAAAATTAACAGGCAATTCTGTGTGAGTCTTTACAATCAACCTAATTTCAAATAAATAGCACATGAAATTGCCATCACTCATAAAAATCTATGGCAATAAAAAAAACTGCATAAGTATGCCATATTAACTAAGCAAATGTGATTAACAAAAAATTAGAATAAAATACACATTAGAGTTAAATATTTATATAGAATTTCCATAATGAAAAGTGCTAAATCACTGCAAATTCATTCTCACAATATCTTTTCCAGGTTATTAAGCAATGAATATTGCGTTTACCAACAATCCATTTATATGGTGGCCGTGTTTTTGGAATCAAAGGCTGGGGGACTGTAGTTTGGGAAGTATGAGCACATTTGTTGGGACAATGGGATAGAGTATTTGAAATTCATGCCCTATTAGGTCATCTGGTTGGCTGCGTTCAAGCTGCGCCCAACCCTTTCTTTCCCGTACAAGAAGGGTACCCATCACAAAGAAATGTAGTTATAAAGCTTTCACTAATAGGCGGGCTTTTTCGACTCTAGGTTAAAATGTACAGCCCCCCATTGTGTACAACACAAAGGAGTTGCCTGCACCTGCTCATCTTGGGGGCCCCACACCTGGGAAGAAGGAGTACTCCTCTCATTCTTTTTTCTAGATTGGGGGGGTCAGGGAGCCTCCCACTTTTAAGCTTCTGAGCAACAGAATTTAACCTAGCATCTTGGACTACCACTTTCCTGCCCATGTCACTCGCACTTAGAGGACCTTGAGCGTCCTGCCAAATTCCGCAAATTAGCTATCAGCATGGGAGGCTGGGCTAAATGGGAAGCCCTACAGACTTGGACCCTTCAGGAAGCGCCTGAGTTCGGGTTACTTTCAGCTTGACAGACAGACAGATGCGTGGACATTGGATTCACAGATGGACAGCCCGCCGGAATCCAAAGCTGCCCAGCCAAAGACTGAGGGAGAGATGCAGTAGGCAGTCCCGCGCAGGGCACACAGGCAAGGCTCGGCCAGCATGCCACTGGGCTCCTGTACTAGCCCTTCCCAAATCAGTTAGAGGAGAGAAAAACCTTGGTTCTGTGCTCTAGTGCAAAAGCAGAGGTAGACTTTTGCTCTAGAAAGAGAAAAACTTCTTAACAATACACAGCTGAAAATCTAGACCAAGGACTTCTCTGTTGGATATTTGGTCTGACCATTCCTTATGACAAGGACTTCATGGTTTAAATGTCTGAAATAGCATTAATTATTATTAATATTTTCAAATGTTATTATGATCAATATATTCACACGAACTATAAATGTTTGTTACATTCTTGAGTGATTTCATTGATCTTGAGAACATAAGTATCCTTCTATTGGCAGTCAGTAGGAAAAATGGATTTATACAGCACAAATTTGTTTTGCTGAAAATTTTGTGAGAAGATTATTATTCTGTCAAGTGGTGGAGACTTCCATGGAAGTCTATAGACTTCTATATTCTTGAAAGTCACACTTCCAGCAATAGGAACCATCTGGAATACAGCTTAGAATCTGGTCATAAAAAAATGATTTCTGTAGCCAAAAGGGAACATGTTGGAAAGCTCATCATGCACATAATCTTGGAAGAGTTGGTCCTCTCATTTTGTCCACAATTTAAACCAACATTGGATACCCCAGCCCACAGGAGACGGGAAATAGTGGGGTAACTGTCGGGCTGGGACAGAGGGCACAGAGTGGCCACGCCTTCAAGACTGTCTTCTTCCTCAACCCCTTCTTCCTTGCCCATTTGCCCGTGAGGTGATGGTGCCCCCAGGGGTCTGTCTGGGCCCTCTGGTCTGCCCAGGCCATGCAGTCTTCCCGGGAAACCCCATCCACTCACGGCTCTAGCTTCCCACGTGCCCATGTCACCAGATCTGCACCTCCAGTCCTGATGTGGTGTTACCTGGACAGCCTCCCTTGGGTGTTCCACAGGTAAATCGACCTCACCACGTTCCCCAAATCCAAATCATTTCCTTGGGGGTGGCAGCTCTGTCCACATACAGCTCCTCCCAGAGACCTGGCAGTCCTTCCCTCCCCTTCCCCTTCTCACCTCCTCTTGGCTTCATGAGTCACACACCTTTGCCCCTCTTCTCCACACCTGCTGCCATTACCTGAGTTTAGGCCCTCTTCTCTTTGAGCCCAGATAGTTGTCATGGCTGTCCAAATGGTTTCCCCGCCCCCATTTTTGTCTTCCTCCAGATCCATGCCAACAAGGCCACTGTTGGCCCATAGGCACCTCTGTACAAATTAGATGTCCCTTCTGCCAGATACTTTACTTCCCTGATTTCGTTAGAATAACACCCTTTACTGCCATCTGCTGGCAGTGCTCATAATAAATATACAAATCTTGGAGGTCTATGAGTGGAGTGATACTCCCTTCACTGCGGGTCCTTGCACAGTGTACAAGCTGCACAACCGTACATGTGGCCCTGGATGCCAAAGTGATCTTTTCAAGACATAAATGTAATAAATGAAAATTAGCAGATAAAGAAATGCTTGCTGTTAAATGGAGAGACCCGATTGTCTGGAAATGATGTAAATGATGGGTTTCTATGTGACACAATGACTGAAGATGACCTGAAATTCAAGCTTTTTAAAAAACCTGTTTGTCCTATCAATTAAAAATATGTTACAGAACGTTTCCTCACTACAAAAATGATCTAAATTATTCATTTTCAACATCTTACATTTATGTTATATCTATTGTTGGTAAATACAAAACTATTTTCCAGAATTGGGGGCTTGCTTTTTCAGTCCATCTTCCCTCACTTCTATTCGAGATGTGAACTGGACCAACACTACAGATCGACAAACTGAAGTATGAATGTGATGTCCATTCTGGGAGGCTTGAGGCTGTCTCAGGTGAAAGGGACAGTCTAGATGAGCAGTTCAGCATGCATCTGCCACCAGGTTGTACAACCTCCTCCCCCTTTCTTGGGACTAGAAACACTGCATGGCTTTAACATCGTGGAACCCGGGCCCAGTCCAGAGAAATCACGCAAGGCAGACTGCTCTCTCTCACCCAGAGTAGCTGAAAATTTGTGCGACTTTCTTTTTTAGCGAAGTAGCCCCCAGCCTCCTCTTACTGGCCATGCCTGTGACTCGAGGCCCCCCTTTCAAGGCACCGAGTGAGGAGAGAGGACCTTCAGAGCCCACAGTCATGAACTGAAGGGAGACGTAAGCTGGCCACAGGGAATTACCCATCCAGGCCCGGCGGGTCCCAGAACATTAGCTGTTTTATGAGGTTCAGTAAGGAGAGACAGGGAAGGTGATGCTCTGTGTGTGTAGGAGGAAGGTGTCGGCCAGAGGCTGATGTGCCTATATGGGGACACTGTGGTGTGCTCATCTGTACTCAGCTGCTCCTCTCCTTCTGGAAGCCAGAGGAGGGACCTACCCCCTTCAGCCAGAACCTCCAGCCAGCTCCAGAGGCCCCAGGGGCCCCACTTCCCCAGTGGGCCACTTGTCTCCAGCATCTCTAGCTTCTCTCCCTCTGCCACGGATGCTGCACCCTTGTCGGTGCCAGGAACTCCTTCGGTAGTCTGGTGAGGCCTATGGACCTTCTCAGAATAAAGGGCTTTTTAAAACTGTGATAAAATATACAGAACATGAAATTTACCATTTCTAAGTGAATAACTCAGTGGCATCAATTACATTCCCAGTGTTGCGCAACCGTCCCCACCATCCATCTCCAGCACTTCCGCATCCTAAATGGAAGCTCCGTGCCCATTAACTATAATGCCCATCCCCCTTGGCCCCTACAACTGCCTCTCCATGCTCTGTCTCTATAAATTTCACTGCTCTGATACTGCATCAAAGTGGAATCGTGTAAAATTTGTCTGCGTATTTCGATCTCATTTTGCAGAAAGTCTTCAAGGCTCAGCCACGTGGAGCAGGTATCGGAACTTCCTTTTTAGGGCTGAGTAACATTCCACTGCATGGACAGACCACGTTTTGTTTACCATTCATCTGTTGATGGACACTTGGGTTGTTTCCACTTTTTGGCTACTGTGTATAATGCCGTATGAATATTTGTGTATAAATATCTGTTTAAGTCTCTGATTTCAATTCTTTTGGGTGAGCATATACCCAGGAGTGGAATTGCTGGGTCATATGATAATTGCACATTTAACTTTTCTTTTTTTTACCTTAAGCATTTTATCTTTAATTCCAATATAGTTAACAGAGTGTAGTATTAGTTTCAGGTATACAATATAGTGATTCAACACTTCCATACAACACCCAGTGCTCATCACAACAAGTGCCCTCCTTAATCCCCATCACCTATTTCCCCCATCCCTCCAACCACCTCCCTTCTGGTAGCCATCAGTGTGTTCTCTGTAGTTAAGAGTCTGATTCTTGGGGCGCCTGGGTGGCTCAGTCATTAAGCGTCTGCCTTCGGCTCGGGTCATGGTCCCAGGGTCCTGGGATCGAGCCCCGCATCGGGCTCCCTGCTCCGCGGGAAGCCTGCTTCTCCCTCTCCCACTCCCCCTGCTTGTGTTCCTGCTCTCACTTTGTCTTTCTCTGTCAAATAAATAAATAAAATCTTTAAAAAATTTTTAAAAAGAGTGATTCTTGGCTTGTCTTTCTTTTTTCTTTTGTTCATTTGTTTTGTTTCCTAAATTCCACATATGAGTGAAATCATATGGTATTTGTCTTTCTCTGACTGACTTATTTGGCTTAGCATAATACTCTCTAGCTCCATCCACAACATTGCAAATGGCAAGATTTCATTCTTTCTGATGGCTGAATAATATTCCATGGTGTGTGTGTGTGTGTGTGTGTGTGTGTGTGTGTGTGTGTGTGTGTGTGTGTGTGTGTACCACATCTTCTTTATCCATTCGTCTATCAATAGATATCTTGGGTTGCTTCCATAATTTGGCTATTGCAAATGATGCTGCAATAAACATAGGGGTGCATGTATCCCTTTGCATTCATGTTTTTGTATTTTTTTGGGTAAATACCCAGTAGTGCGATTGCTGGATTGTAGAGTAGTTCTTTTTTAATTTTTGAGGAATCTCCATACTAGTTTCCAGACTGGCTGCACCGGTTTGCATTCCTACCAACAGTGCACAAGTGTCCCTTTTTCTCCACATCCTGGCCAACACCTGTTGTTTCTTGTGTTTTTGATTGCGAGGTGATATCTCATTGTGGTTTTGATTTATATCTCCCTGATGATGAGTGATGTTGAGCATATTTTCATGCGTCTATTGGCCATCAGGATGTCTTCTTTGGGGAAATGTCTACTCATGTCTTCTGTCCATTTTTAAATTGGATTATTGGTTTTTTGAGTGTTGAGTTGTCTAAGTTTTTTTAAATATATTTTGGATATTAACCCTTTATGAGATATGTCCTTTGCAAATATCTTCCCCCATTCAGTAGGTTCTCTTTTAGTTTTATTGATTGTTTCCTTTGCTGTGCAGAAGCTTTTATTTTATTTTAAAAGATGTATTTATTTTAGAAAGAGAGAGAATGTGCACACAAGTGCACAGGGTCGGGGAGGGGCAGAGGGGGAGGGAGAGAGAGAGAGAATCTCAAGCAGACTCCCCGCGGAGTGTGGAGCAGACATGGGGCTCCATCTTGGGGCCCTGAGATCATGACCTGGTCTGAAATCAAGAGTCAGACACTCAACTGACTGATCTACCCAGGTGCCACACAAGCTTTTTATTTTGATGTAGTCCCAATAGTTTAATTTTGCTTTTATTTCCCTTGCCTCAGGAGGCATATCTAGAAAAATGTTGCTATGGCCGATTTTAGAGAAGTTATTGCCTGTGTTCTCTTCAAGGATTTTTATGGTTTCAGGTCTTACATTTAGGTCTTTAATCCATTTCAAGTTTATTTTGGGGTATGGTGTAAGAAGTGGTCCAGTTACGTTCTTTTGCAGGTGGCTGTCCAGTTTTCCCAACACCATTTGTTGAAGAGACTGTCTTTTTCCCATTGGACATTCTTTCCTGCTTTGTTGGACATTGACCATATAATTCTGGGTTCATTTCTGGGTTTTCTACTCTGCTCCATTGATCTTTGTGTCTGTTTTCCTGCCAGTCCCATGCTGTTTTGATCACTACAGTTTTGTAGTATAACTTGAAGTCCAGAATTGTGATAACTCCAGTTTTGTTTTTCTTTTTCAAGATTGCTTTGACTATTCAGGGTCTTCTGTGGTTCCATACAAATGTTAGGGTTGTTTGTTCCAGTTCTGTGAAAAATGCTGTTGGTATTGACAGGGATTGCATAAAAGCTATAGATTGCTTTGGGTAGTATGGACATTTTAACAATACTTGTTCTTCCAATCTATTTCTTTTTGTTATCTTCAATTTCTTTTATCAATGTTTAATAGTTTTCAGAATACAGGTCTTTCACCTCTTTGGTTAGGTTTATTCCTAGGTACTTTATTATTTTTGGTGCAGTTGTAAATGGGATTGTTTTCTTAATTCTCTTCCTGCTGCTTCATTATTAGTGTATAGAAATGCAACAGATTTCTATACATTGATTTTGTATGCTGCGACCTTACTGAATTCATTTATCAGTTCTAGTAGTTTTTTTGTGTGTGGAGTTTTTAGGGTTTTCTATATATATGTCATGTTATCTGCAAATAGTGCAAATAGTTTTACTTCTTCCAGACCAATTTGGATGCCCTTTATTTCTTTTTGTTGTCTGATTGCTGTATCTAGGACTTCTACTACTATGTTGAATAAAAGTGGTGAGTGGACATACTCGTCTTATACCTGACCATAGAGGAAAACCTCTCAGTTTTTCCCCATTGAGTATGATGTTTGCTGTGGATTTTTCATGTAAGGCTTTTATTATAGTGAGGTATGTTCCCCCTAAACTGACTCTTTGAGGGTTTTTTTTTTATCATGAATGGATGTTATACTTTATCAAATGCTTCTTATGCATCTGTTGAAATGGTCATATGGTTCTTGTCCTTTCTCTTACTGATGCAATGTATCACATTGATTGATTTGTAAACATTGAACCACCCTTGCATCCTGGGAATAAATCCCATTTGATCATGGAGAATACAGTTTGCTAGTATTTTGTTGAAGAATTTTGCATCTATGTTCACCAGAGATATTGGCCCGTAGTTCTCTTTTTTTGTGGTGTCTTTATCTGGTTTTGGTGTCAGGGTAATGCTGGCCTCATAGAATGAATCTGGAAGTTTCCTTTCCTCTTATATTTTCTGGAATAGTTTGAGAAGAATAGTATTAACTCTTCCTTACATGTTTGGTAGAATTTGCCTGTGAAGCCGTCTGGTCCTGGACTTTTGTTTGCTGGGAGTTTTTTCATTATTGCTTCAATTTCTTTGCTGGCAACTGTTCTGTTCAAACTTTCTATTTCTTCCTGCTTCAGTTTTGGAAGGTTGTAGTTTCTAGGAATTTATCCATTTCTTCTAGGTTGTCCAATTTGTTGGCATATAGTTTTATTTTATTTTATTTATTTAACAGAGAGAGACAGCGAGAGAGTGAACACAAGCAACAGGCAGAGGGAGAGGGAAAAGCAGGCTTCCCCCTGAGCAGGGAGCCCGATGCGGGGCTTGATCCCAGGACCCTGGGATCATGACCTGAGCCGAAGGCAAACGCTTAACAACTGAGTCACCAAGGCGCCCCAACATAGAGTTTTTGATAATACTCTCTTATAATCCTTTGTCTTTCTGTAGTGTTAGTTGGTATTTTTCCTCTCATTTGTGATTTTCTTTATGGGAGTCTTCTCTCTCTCTCTTTTTAAATGAGTCTGGCTAGAGGTTTATCAATTTTGTTGATCTTTTTGAAGAACCAGCTCTTGGTTTCATTGATCTGTTCTAAAGTTTTTTTAGTTTCTCTATCATATTTATTTATGCTCTAGTCTTTATTATTTCCCTCCTTCTGCTAGTTTTGGGTTTTGTTTGTTCTTCTTTTTCTAGTTCCTGTAGGTGTAAGGTTAGGCTGTCTGAGATTTTTTTTGTTTCTTGCGTTAGGCCTGTATTGCTATGAACTTTCCTCTTAGGACCACTTTTGCTGCATCCCAAAGGTTTTGCACTGTTGTATTTTCATTTTCATTTGTTTCTATGTACTTGTTTATTTCTTCTTTGATTTCTTGGCTGAACTCTCTGTTTAACTTTTTGAGGAACCACACACTGTTTTCCACAGCAACTATACCAATTTACCTTCCTACCAGCAATGCACAAGAGTTGCAATTCTCTACATCCTCATCAACAATTGGAATTCTTTTAATAACCATCCTAATGAGTGTTAGGATAAAGTTTTAAATGCATAAAATAAAATACATAGGATGACAAAGAAAACCAATGATAATGAAATGTAATTTTCAAAGTATTAAAAAATCTGGAATATAGCAGTCTGTGTGCTTCTTCATTAACACATTAAGTAACAAGATCTAGTGGCAGGTCTAATAACTACTGTGATTTTGAAGTAAGATGTATAAATGATATTTCTATGTATCTGTAACAAGGTGACTATAATAAGAAAACATCAGTGATTTCAATTGGTCAAAAAGTCCCAGGTGTTGCTGACACACTACCGTGGTTTATCGCCCACATTCATAAAGGAAGGAAATGCTGAAGTTCAGGTATGGTTAGGGAAGCTGAAGATTGAATGTGAAGACCCCAGGCTCAAGCCTCTTCCGTGTCACACCCTCTCCCACCTGCCAAATCACCAGCTGTCAACCTCTCTCTTCCCTTCTTCTGAGCCAAACTCCCTAAAAGAGTCCCCACTCCCTTTGTCTCCTGTCCCGTCCAGCTCCTCAACCCACTGCAGTTTGGCTTTGACCACCCACACCGTCCCCATCAGGGTCACCATGACCTTGAGGTGGCTAGATCTGTTGTCCTTGTCTGGTTTTATTGGCATCACTACTGATGGTTACCTTTCCTCGGTTTCCCAGACACCGACTCTCCCGTGAGCCATTCCTCCCTAACTCTGCTGCCCTCCTCAGCCTCCCTTGCCGCGCTTCCCCGACTTGGCCCAGAAACCTGTGCAACATAGGTGCTGCTTCGGCTGGTCCCAGGCTCCCCAGTCTTGTCGCCCAGTCGCCTCACTCGCTCTGCTGGCCTTTACTGCAGTCTGCCCACGGTGCCCCATCTGTACTTCCAGCTCACAGCTCCCTGCTGGCTCCAGACACGCCCAGTAGGGCCTCACTCAATAACAGCACTAGCCCCAGGGGCCAGTTGCTACCATGTACTCCAAGCAGTGCTAGCCCCCTTTCGTGCATTGTCTTATGTAGTCCTCACCATGACACTATGAGGGTAAAATGACACACCTCACAGTCCTCAGCTGATAAGTGGCAGAGCCAGAATTTGTCCTCTAGGGCACCTTGCAGAGACCCGAAACCTATGGGCCCCCCACTGAGCCCCTCGCCCTGCACCCTGTTTCTCTCCCATTGTTTCTTGCTTCAGCGACAGGTACCATTCTCATGGACCAGCTACTTTCCTCTTCTCGTCCCTTTGGCTAGTCCTCTTAGAGTGGAGTCCCCACCTCCACTCCTCAACCCATAGCAGCTTGGCTTGAAGAAAGGAGCCAGCCCAAGCCTCAAAGATTCATGCCTTCCTTGATGCCCTTTCCCCCCCCCATCCAATCCATCACTGAGCAGAGATGACTCTAGCCCCCCACGTATCTCTCCAATTTGTCCATTTCTTCTCATCATCCCCTCTGCATACCCCTGTCCTGGCCACTATCAATTCTCATAAGTGACACAAAAACAGAAACAGCCCTCAATGGTTTCCTGGATTCTGATCTTGCTTCCCACCAACCGTTCACCTAAAGCCCAAGTGATGTCTCCCAGATGCTACCTCCTCCTTTCTATACCCATGTGTACATGTGTGTGCATAACATATACATTTTCATCACGGCCCTCAAGGACCTGCCTGCCCATTACCCATCTCGTCTGTTACCCCCTCCCATTTCCCAGCTCTGCTCCAGGTAAGAAACTCCTCCACGTTCTGGAAGGGGCCACATACTTCCTCTAAACTTCGGGTCTTCACCCTCGTTTTTACCCCACCTGAAAATCTCCCCCTAGCTCAATCCTCCATCAGAATCTACTTAATGCCTACTAATTCTCCACTCTGCCTGCCACCAAAATAATTTGGGGGAGCTTTAAAAAAATCCTGATGCATAAAACATACCCCCAGAATCTCTGGAGATGAGCTTAGTCCTCAGGATTTGAAACCAATCAATTTAAGAAAAACCAGGGTTGCAAACCTGGTTTCGGTCCTAACAACTCTTACTTTACAAGGGGTAGCCCCCTGCACCCCACCTCACACACGCTTTCCAAAGCTCTCGTCACTTCCCTGCCCAGCATGCATGCCAACTTATTGTGCTGTGCTTAATGCTCCTCAGCCCTGCTGGTCAGCAAGCCCCGCCTTCCGAGGCAGGACCCAGTCTCTCTGCTTTCTCCTGCATCTTCAAGGCCTGATCTGAAGGAGAAGCTCAGTTAAGATTTGTGTCATGAATGTTGATGGTCATTTCAAGGGTGACAGGACGCTCTCATGCTTTGAACCTCCTTTCCTAAACAAAGTCAATTGATGGCCACCACCCCACCCCAAAAGTAACAACCCCCCCTTTTACTTACCCAACAATGGCCTGCAATTCTACTAATAATGATTCATTCGTTTGGCTTAAAACTTTTTGTTTCAGTAAAATGAAGTACAGACCCAAAATATAACACGTTAAAGGAGTTGGTCATTATCTTTGCCCTGAATGATTTCATCAGCTTTTAACAGAAGGGACAGCAGAAGAATGACCATTTACTGAGTGTATCCTATGCACCGGGCATTTTATATACGTTGGTTCATGAATGGAGTTAAATGAGTTAGGTCTGGAAACACCTGAAACTCAGAGAGGTTCAGGAATTAGCCCAAGGTAACAGAGCTGGTAAGCAGATACACCAGGTTTAAACTGACAGGAAGGGAAGCAAGGGACGCAGAAAATAGGCCTGGGCTTCAGAGGACCAACCTCACCTCCAACTCTTGGCCCAGGACCCTGCTGGCTGCTGGGACTGGCCCCTGGGACACAGTGTTATTGGCAACGGCCTCCTTCCAGCTGCTCATCCTCTCACCTAGTTCACGTCCAACACACTGGCAAACCCCGCTGGCTTTGCCTTCACAATAGATCGGTACTCTGACCGCCTCTCGGTACCTTCGCTGCCCACTCACCGGATCTCTGCAAGAGCCTTCTTGCTACTTACCCTGCTTCCGCCCTGGTACCCTCTCCCCACAGGGTCACGTCACTTCCACGTCCGCTAGAAACCCTCCAGAACTCCCACGGCAAGCTCTTCTCCCCCACCCGCCCATTCTCCTCGGGCCTCCTCTACAGGCCAAGCCCTCCCTCGGCCCCCGAGTCCGGCCCACTGGCGCTCCTCCAACTCCCTGCACCTGCCTTCCCCCTGCCTGGAGCGCCGGCCCGCAGACACGCGCATGCCCACTCCCGGCCCAGCGCCCGGCGCCCAGCGGGGCCTCCGACTCGCTAGTGCCAGCCGCCGCTCGCCCCCTTATTCCCGGAACACTCTCTCTCCTTCCTGGCTTTGTTTGTCCCCTAGCACTTGTCACCATCTGAGAATCACACACACTTCACTTATTTGTTTGCTGCTTCTCCTCCCCAGAATGCACCTGCTCGAGGGCAAGGATTCCCGCCTGTCTGGGTCTGTGCTGTAGCCTCAGCATCGAGAACACCGGGCATATAGGAAGTGTTCAATAAAAGATTGTTGAGTGAATGGAGGGTGATGAGTAATCAATTTGAAAAACTGGTTCTACTTTGGGAGATACTATAAATCTTTAAAGATGTGCTGGCTCCAAGTCCACAGTGTGACGTTCGGGCTTTAGTATGCATTGCTATGGGGTCCGGTGGCTCTAATCCGAGATAAATTAAAAATCGTATCAGTGATCTGATTCTAATACCGGGGAAGAGTCTAAGGACTTGCTGTGTACACTGACATGTTGATGCCTAACAAATATTTGTTAAATGAATGAAAGGAAAACATCAGCTTTTATCAGAACCATAGACTAAGAGATGCCAGTGATTCAAAAGGCCAAAGTTGGTTCTGTTATGCACCAAGTTTAGACCTTCACCGAGTGGGGGCAAGGGATATACTTAACTATTGTTTGCATATACCAGCATTATAATGGGGCAATGTAGTGTAGTAGAAGTCCGTGGCTTAGGGTCGAATGACCTCAGGGAACCCCCACTTCCTGCTTGGAGGCTATAGGATCTCTGGTTACTCGGTGTCTCCCAGTCTCACTGGGTGATGTGGACCTAACAGGTAGTTTTAAAGCTTCATTCACCTTTCCCTCTCTGAGCCGGCAGATTTCTCCACCAGATTCGCAGGTCTCATTCCAGACCCAGTGAATCAGACCACAGGATGTGTATGTGGGGTGGAGGTGGGGGAGTGCAACCAGGATCCTGCCTTTTAAACAAGCATCCTCGAGCATTTAGGCTGCTGCTACTACAAGCCTGGCTAGAGTCTCACTCCTCTGAGCGGTCCCTGGACCAGCATCAGCATCTGCTGGGAGCGCATTAGAAAGGCCGGGTCTCAGGCCCCACCCCAGACCTTGTCAACAAGATCCCCAGGACGGCTGGCGCTTTGAAAACACTGCTCTCTCACACTTGATTGGACCAACTTACCCAGCCCTCCCCCCCTTCTCTCCAACCTCCTAAAGGGTGCCAGTGAACAACTTTTAGCCCAGGGACAAGACTTTCATTTCACAATAAGGGACAGGCTTAAGATGCCAAGGTCTGCCTGAGGAAGCTCCAGGGAGAGAAGGCTTCCACGGGTGGATCAAAGCAAACCTTTCATTGCTAACGTTGCTTGGTGACAGATGGGGGACCAAGAAGGCAGAACAGGATCGAGCATCGAAGAGGAAGAAGAGATTGCTCTTGAGGGAGAAGCAGAAGGGGAAGAGGGACCTGGGACCAGAAACTGGGTCCAGCCTTGCCACGCCCATGGGTGCTCATGCTGTGGCTACAGGGGGCTCGGCTTCTGGGAGAAACAGTTTGGGGAGGTTTGCTTTGCCCGGAGGACTGCCCAAGGGATTTAAACCTGGCACCTGGGGGATTTGTTAACCTTGGGCAGAGTCAAAGACATTGTTGCTCATGGCTAAAATGACCCCTCAAGGAACTAATCACACTTACTTATTCATATTTTTATTTTTATATATTTTATATATTTTATTTATAAGTATGTTATATATTTTTATATCTTTTAAAAGCATCCTTGAGATTTTGAAGTATGGTTTCTGTTTAACTGTGACAGAACAACAATAAGAAAGCTAAACGGTGCAGGGGGCAGTGTCTGGGTGGCTCAGTCGGTTAAGTGTCCAACTCTTGGTTTTGGCTCAGGTGACGATCTCAGGGTTCTGAGATTGAGCCCCGTGTCAGGCTCTGCACTCAGCGGGGCGTCTGCTTGAGGCTTCTCTCTCTCCCTCTGCCCCTCCCCCCACTTGTACACTCTCTCTCTCCTTATTTAGAGAAATAAATCTTAAAAAAAAAAAAAAGAAAGAAAGCTAGGGGCACCTGGGTGGCTCAGTTAGTTAAGCGTCTGCCTTCAGCTCAGGTCACGATCCCAGGGTCCTGGGATCGAGCCCCGCATCAAGCTCCCTGCTCAGCGGGGAGCCTGCTTCTCCCTCTCCCTCTGCCTGCCACTGCCCCTCTTCCCCTGCTTGTGTTCACTCTCTTTTTCTATCAAATAAAAGAAAGAAAAAAAAAGAAAGAAAGCTAAACAGGAAGTTACTCGAATATATAAAGACCACACACAGCAAAAATCTCATCTTAGTAAAAAAACAATGTTAACAACCAATATGGGAAATTATTTCTCATGGACCATTGTACACAAAGGAGAGTGCAACTAGAACATTATGGGCTTCATGGACCCGGCTGGAGCTGGTTCTGATGTGGGGTCAACACTATTTACGGACAACAAGCCCTAGTTCCTATACACCAGGACACCCAATGCTCAGTGAGGACCTCGAAGCAAAGTAAAGACCCCCTGTTACAAAATGAGTAGCACCCCGCATCCTCCACCCCCAATCTTCCCTGGAGTTTCTCTTCTGCAGGAACCTAGACTTTTACAGGCTGTGTTTGCCTAAAGCAAGACACACCTTTTCCACGGCTGGTCTAGAAAAGCCATTTGATGGCGTGTTCTCTTCTTTCCATGTTGATTACCTGTCATTACGCCCTCCCCTAAAGGCTGTAAAATGAATCTTAGCCAAGCAGGCAAGCGGAAACCCCATTAGCACCCCCAGGAGCCTCGAGCCAGCTGCCGAGGGAAGCGATCCTCCCTGTCCTGGGGTGGCAGGGGCGGGGAGCCGGGAGGGGTGACACGTTACCTGCCAGGTACTCGATGACTGCCGCCATGTAGACGGGAGCACCCACGCTGATCCGGTACTTGAAGGTCCCTTTCTTCAGGTAACGCATCAGCCTCCCCACGGGGAAGATGACACCGGCCCTGGCCGAACGGGACAGCTTGGACATTTTCTTCTTCCCGCTCCGGCCCGACATCTTGCCTCAGTTTCCCTCTCAGCTTGCTGACACGGAGGCCTCCCGGCACTAACACGATGCTGAGAAGGAAAGAAGGCAGGGTGAGGAAGGTGGGTCGGCAAGCATTTGGGGAATGGTGATGGGGCACCAGGACACAATGTGACACATTTGGTGGTCCTGGGGAGGCAGCTGAGACCTGGCTGTCACCGCAGGCCACTGAGGGCTGGGAGCTGGGCATGGGGGCTTCGCAGGGCATCGGCAGCCACCCTGCAAACATCTCCCCACCCTGTTGAGTCAGCCCAACCTCAAGCGGAGAGGCCAAAGAAAGTCACTAGAGAAAGGGGTCATGGTGCTGTTGTCTGCAGGACAATGGCCCCAAAGATGCCCGGAACCCCTGCATATGGCAAAAGAGACTTTGAAGATATGAAGTCAAGGATCCTGAGATGGGGAGATTATCCTGGAGTATCTGGGCGGGCCCAGTGTAACTGCAAAGGTTCTTTTAGGAGGGGGCCGGAGATGAGCGAGTAGGAAGAGGTGTAACGGGAGAAGCAATGGATTCTCCCCTCAGAGCCTCCAGAAGGAACCAGCCCTGCCAACTCCTTCACTTTAGCCCAGAGAACTTGATTTTCACCTTCTGACCTCCGGAACTGTCAGGTAATAAATTCGTATTGCTTTAACCCCTAAATTGGGGCTAATTTATTATAGCAGCAGCAAGAGAATGAATAGAATTCCTGACTTCAGAGGACTTAGTTAATAGTTAATAGGGCAACGCCTATCATGGTTAGCGCTGACTGATGACCCAGAGGGGCTGTGCGTTTCTCGGATGGAAGTGCTTTTCTAAATTCTCCAATCGTATAGCCTTCTTAAAAACAGAAATACGTCAGAAGATGCAGTTTATTAAACATGCTAATGCAGAGTAACCAAACCTAGCAAATTAAAAGCTACAGAGCAGCCCAAGCTTCTGCTCCTTGGAATGAGGAGTCCAGGCTGATTTGGGGGAGAAACTTCAGAATCAGCCTGAAGAGGAGACTTCCAAGTACAATGCACCGAGAGACACGCCTATAGCTCATTGTTATTTCAGGAAGCTATCTTCTGTATGAAGATAAGATAATTATATACTTCCGAAAAGCTCATTCAGAGAGTCATAATAGAGCTTCACCCATTGGTTGAGGAAGTACTGTGACCAAATGATGGGATATATTCCAGAATAAGTAAAAGCAAATGAGACAGGACAAACAGGCATGACCAAAGGGGGAAAAAAAAGAAACAAAATTTCTAGGAAATGCGTTAATGAATCAAAGTTCTCTGCTCCAAGGGCAATGTCATTTTCACTGGCCATTTCGTTTGGGAATGCAAAATAAGAAGGTCAAAAAGAAACTGAGACTGGTCCTGTTGCGGAGGCTGCCTGTCTCACACGCTAGCTAGGCCAGTTTACCAACAGCCAAGGTGGCCATGAAAAGGTCCAAGAAAGTGGGGAAAAATATGATGGAAGAAAGTGCGACACAGAGGCACAGCTGATAGGAAAGACATGAAGCTGGGATTTATTTAATCTGGGTGGAAGAATGAACAGAAAGTTCAGGTTCCTAAAGTAGTTGATTACGCTGTTACCACAGAAGAGTTTTATGTAAACACCATGGATTTGGCAGCCAGCCCCACCCTCGACGTCTCCTTATCCCAAAGGTGAATAATGTGCGTTTGAGGCATTTTATTACGTACTTCACATACATTATTTTTTACGTGCTCATATGCACTTACTATACTCCTCTTTTATGAGTCGTTTTGCCATCAAAAGATACAGGTATTCATCAAAGTGAAGTTCAAGCAAAGAGGAGCAAATAGCCTTAGAATATTATCTCTTTCATAGAAAGGCACAGGGATCAAACAATATCACCCTTTTAAAAACTTCCACATTTTCTGTGCGTCCTCTGTCCTAGGCTGCTACCTCTCAGTGAAGCCACTCAGACGTCCTCCCTTGGAGAAAGGAAGCAACTGCAATATTAAGGTCCTAACCATCTATTTACGTTAAGGAAGCCGAGGTCAGGCATCCGTCAACATCTGCAGTACCTGCTGTTGGTCATCGCTGACCCAGGGCACAGGGGACTCATTAAGCAATGTGAATTGGTCCTGTCCCCAGAGAGCGCTACACGACAGCTTTGTTAGCCGGTGGTGGTGTCCATAACGGAGGTGGCTCCTGGTACAGTGGAAAGCCCCCAGGATCGGGAGCAAGAAGCCCCGGGCCAGGTCCCGCTTCTACATAACTAGCTGGGCAAGCTCTGTGTGTCATTGGTGTGGGCTTCATCTGTAAGATGGGGAGGTGACTCATTGATCCTGAAGGTCATTCCGGTCTTAAACACCCCAATGTTCATGAAATGCACTTTCAAATGGTTCTGGTAAAGAAGCTTTAGTCCCTTTAGGAAATGAATTCCGAAGAGTTGAGAGCCTGTACAGGTTCATAAAGATGTATTAGCAATGGCCAATTATGTGCTTTTTGCAGTTACGGGTAAGTTGGGGGAGGGGGAAGATTAGTAGCTCTGGTTGCCAAGGAAACCACCTGAAAAGTCCATCACAGAGTGGACTCGTCCTGTGGATACTATGCACGCTAGATGGTCATGATCTCTCATACTGAGAGAGAGAACGACGCACAGGGCACAAATACCCCAGGGGCAGGACCTGCTCATCCCTCCCCACCCTGCCATATTTTCTCAAACGAAAATAACCAGCGAGTGACTGAGTATGCAGGATAAAGCCACCTAGCGACTCCCCCAATGTCAGCCAAGAGGAGTCACAAATTTCCCTAAAAACAGGTGACTGTAGGGGACTGATGCTTAAAGCACTCATGAAGATAAAACAACCAAGTAGGGAAAACCAGGGTCAGATCAAATAGAGGAGCATACTAGCTGCACAGTGTAAAATGTAGGGATCACCCCCAGGCATAGCGTTTTGTAACCAGACTTTCTTTTTGGCTTCCAGACTTTCCTTCAGGTTAGGGCCTTAGAGCTGGGGATGCGGCTCCGTCTGAGGTATCAGTGGGAGACCGTGCCTGGGGAACCCATCTTTGTAGACACTGCGCTGAGCTTAAGAAGCTGGGCACCCAACTCCTGGGCCCGGACGCTGGGATGACCCGGACATTGTAAGAATCAGACCACATCCGGGAATTCCTAAGGATTCAGAGGATGCTGACGGAGCTGACATGTCACACCTACTGGACCCCACAGGTGGAAGGAAGTGCTTGGCACCCACCGTTGCTCCAGAGAAGACCCTGCTTTTACAGACCACCCCTGTCCCCAGCCCGTGCTGGACTCTGCCTGGAGCGGTGAGACGTTGTAACCCCTAACTTCTTCGTTCCCAGGACACCCTTTCCCCAGACTCTATCCAGTCTTGGGAAGTCAGCAGTTAAAAACCTGAACGGGTTTTTATCTACTTCCTGTGAATCTCCGAATCTCTGTGGAGGGCCACTCGTCTACAGAGAAAAGAACTATGGCAATGAGAAATGTGTTTCCATCAGACTAATACTTAAATGTTTACATTTATTTACCTTCTGCTCTATAACAATTTCTTCTCTAATTAGGCAAAGCTAAGGACTACAGTACATTATGTTTGTTTACAAGTTTGAAGACAAGAATATGGCTGGATGAAGCTCTCCCAGTGGTTACAGGCACCACATGAGCGCCCCCTGGAGGCTGCACGTGGCCAAGCTCTACCCGCCCCACCCTCCAGGCCAATCCTGGGGTATCCTGGAGTCCTTAAGAGGAATTGGGAACCAGACCAGAGATAACCTAGATCTGCAATATATCTGTCCTTTCATCTCGGAGAGACCACGAAAAACCAAGATACAAAGTCCCCTGATTACTTGCAAAGCAAAGGGGAGAGTTTTCAGCATGCTAACAGTGGGGACTCGGGGAAGAAGGCCGGAACATGCCTTGCTGCCTGCTCCTTTCCCTTTCCCTCCAAAAGCACAGTTGGAAGAACAAGACTGGTTTTGTGTGTGCTGGGCAAAGGGCACATTCAGACTCCGTTGTTTTAGGGCTTATTCCTATGATGGGGTTTTAAGCCCATAAGGACAGGGATGAGCTAGATTTTACAGATATCACAAAGGGTAAATATTAAATTGCAGCGTTGACTCAAACATGGGCAATAAACTCATGCCAGCCTATTCAAATAACTACTGTATTTCATTGATTTTATGATGCTTTTTTTTTTACATTTTACTATCTCTAGAAATCAGTATGCATCTTCCAATCTATGACATCATCAATTCAATGAAAGATAGTATTTATGAAGCATTTATTATTGAACAAGAAACTACATTAGTTGTGGAATATACACGGCCCTTGTCCTCAAATATTTTCCAATGAAGTTGCAAGATAGACCGTGACAAAATTTCAAAATAGATGCTAGAGACATTGTTCCCAAACTGTGCACCAAGGTACCCTGGGACAAGTCAGCAAGTGTTTAAGTTTTCAAGGGAAATAGAGTGATACTCAACCTCTGTCGGACCCTGCAACAACCAGGTCAAAGTGTTCCTACCAGGGGTTCATGACAGATTGTACTATCTTCTTTCTCATGATTCCATATCCTACAAAGCTGAGTTTTTGGTTGCTGCTGTGATTAAAGCAAAAGCCAGGGAAAAATCAATGTGGAACAGAAAATGAGAGTGGCAGTGTCCAACCTGATTCTAAGGTTTGAGAAGTTGTGCAGTGCCCAACAGGTGCACACACCCTCTTTGTAATTCATTGTGGCTATTTAAGAACGGGATACAAATATTCTTTTTTCTTCTTATTCACGTATTAGTTTTTTTTTTTCAAGTAGCTCTTAATTGTTAGGATATAAATACTAAGTTGTTCGGACGTCACCACTTCATAAATAGAACTGATAGGCATTTCTTCTGGCCTAGGCGCTTGGAGAAAAAATGGTGGAGACACTAATTTCTCTGTGAACTGAGAAAGTCTGGGAACTTCCCTGTTAGGGCCCATCACCAACAGGCTGAAACATAATTATGACTTGCTCAAGGTCACTCTGAAGCAAGGAAAACAAAAAAGTTAAACAAGTTATTTAAAATTTTGAGTTTAGGGGTGCCTGGCTGGCTCAGTCAGTAGAGCGTGTGATTCTTGATCCCAAAGTTGCTAGTTCGAACCCCACATTGGGTGTGGAGATAGATGACTTAAAAATAAAATCTAAAATAAAATTTTGAGTTTATTTTATCTTTAAATCTAAGTAATATTTGCACAAAGTAATATAAAGCAAAAAGGTAAAGAAATGCATAAAATGAAAAGCAATAGTCTCCCACCCCACTCTTCCTACCCCCAATCTCGCTTCCAGAGGTTATTCTGTAACAGTTTTATAATTTTAGTTCTGGTGGTCACCTCCCAAGCTCTAGTGTTTATCCTTTTACTTTGTGATTTATTTCCACTTTTAGACAGTCTGTCAATGCCTAAGAAGGGCAAGAACTTTCTCCTCCCTTTTCTAGCTGCTGACAGCATACTGCTGTTTTTATTTCCTCTGCTGATTACCTTGGGAACTTTATTTATTTTTAAAGATTTTATTTATTTATTTGAGAGAGAGAGAGAGAGAGCATGAGCGGTGGGGGGGGAAGGAGTAGAGGGAGAGGGACAAGCAGACTCCATGTTGAGCACGGAGCCCGATTCGGGGCTTGACTTGGGGCTCGATTCCATGCCCGTGAGATCAGGACCTGAGCGGAAATCAAGTTGGACCCTTAACTGACTGAGCCACCCAGGCGCCCCTACCTTGGGCACTTTAAATAACACAGTTCAAGCGCTGACTCCCCCAACTTCAGGTGTTCCCTCCTGAGCCACTGTTATGTAGGATGGGGCTGTGCACCTTGATCTCTCCCTGAACCCCCACTCCCTTCCCCCTCCCCATTCCTACCTCTGCCCTCCCTGCCGCTATTGTCCCACGCACAAGCTTTATGTTTGGTTCCGGAATCACAGTGAAATCTTCATTTTGGCTCTAGGCTGATGTTGAAAATGAAATGCTCATAGGCAGCATTTATATGATTAAGACTTTGTAAAGACTTGCCCTTCAGAATCGAGTGGGTGCTGGCTCTCATTTCCTTTCTGTGGTCCGGCACTGGGCGCCTCGGGTCTCAGTATCAACGAGTGGATCCTCTTTGTTCTGAAAACGTGTTGTTCAAAAATCATTCCACATCTCACGTGGCTTCATGTTTAGATCCTGTCTTTCTTACATGGCTCCCCGCCGCCCCCAAGTTCCGAATCCCTGTCGGCTTGGGTGGAGGGCAGTAGCTGTGTTCTACGAAGCAGCCGGGAACCCCGAACTAGTGAATAGTGAACACGGCTCCTAGGGGAAACAGGGTTAGGTGGCCGCGAGCCTCTGGTCACCACTTTTTCATCAACAGAAGCAATACACAACCTTGTTTTAAGTGTGCTTCTGTTTAAAGACACCTGATATAATATGTATTGTTGATTCATCAACATTGAACTCAGGAATTAGCGACTCTCACTTAACCTTGAACGAACCTCCTCTAACACACGTATTTCCCCCAGAAGTCACATTTATTTGCATCCTTCTTGTGCTCAGGAACACTAGACGGCACTTCAGGATGGTGCCTGGGGGCCATTTCGAACAGTGGAATCACCCATGGAAAGCACATAGATGTGCAAACCATGACACTAAACAGGCCATGGAAAGGGCACGGGTTTCCTGAGTGGGAGATGAAAGAGGAAGGCCAGCCTCAGTAGAACTCAGCTGGGAAGGTGAGTGATTCCGCTCAAATGTTTTGCTGCCCTGTGTGTGTCTTTGCAAGACTGAAAAAGCATTGATTTGGGGATGACAAATAAAGTTTGGCAAGCAGGCAGACTCCCCAATATGGAATCTGTGAGTAACGAGGGTCAACTGTGCTTTCCTTCGTTCTCGTTGACAAAAGAGAAGTGTGGCTTTACCACATCCTAAAAATCACCCAGCTTCTCAGTCATCGTTCTTTGCAGGGGCCACTCTCTTCCCCAGAATCTTTTATCCTGAAGTCCTCTGACCTCTGACCTCATGCTCCAGTTTGGAATGGTCGCTTCACCCGGTGGTCAACCTGGGACCTGCCTTCCTGGCTCATCCCTCACCCAACCTCCTCCTCCCTTCTCGGCTTACTGCCTTGTTTGCTTGGGGTCAGCCTCCTGTCATTCTTCAGAGACAGTACAGGGAAGTACCTTTTGGTTTCTTTCTTTTCTTTTTTTAAAAGATTTTATTTATTTATTTGACAGAGAGAGAAAGCACAAGCAGGGGGAAGGGCAGGCAGAGGGAGAAGCAGACTCCCTGCTGAGCAAGGAGCCTGATGCGGGACTCGATCCCGGGACCCTGGGATCATGACCTGAGCCAAAGGCAGACGCTTAACCGCCCGAGCCACCCCAGGCGCCCCTACACTTTGGTTTCTCCACAAATGGGACTGTCTTTACTGAATGATCTTTGGAAGAGCATTTGGTAGGGGATATAATTTTTATCATCAAAATCATTTTGCTTCAACATTTTGAAGCCATCAATCCATTGTTTTTTCTCATCCAGTGTTACAGATAAGTGTGGTGTCCCCAACCCCCCAAGCTTTTTAGATTGTCTCTTTCTGTTCTAAAATTTCACAAGGATGGATCTAGGCGTGGGTCTTCCCCGAACCCATTCACCCCGCTCAGCCCTTGGCGATAAAGCCTGTTAAATCAATCAGAAGACTGGTGTCTTTAATAACTCCGGGCATTCTCTGTTACAGACTTGATCATTCCGCCCCATCGCCTTATTCCTCCTGCCGGTCCCTTCTCTTACCGGAATGCCTGTAAACCAGGGGTTGGAGCTCCCGGATTGCTCCTCCAAGTCTCCCATCTTTTTCCATTTTTTTTTTTCAGTCCTCTTAACATCTAATTTTGGCAATCATATTATTCATTTCCAAGAGCTCTTTCTTGTTCTCTGGTTGTTCCTTTTTCACATCAGCCCCTTCTTTTATGAGCGCACCATGTCTTCAAGTCTCTCTGAGACTAGTTAGGGTGTGTTTACGTGATCGTCTGTTCTGGAAATTATTTGATTCAGTCGGTCATCCCATGTATTTATTTTCATCTTTCTCTTTCACGTCAGCTTTCCTTCAATGTCTGGTGAGCTCTGGTCATGCCTTCGTGTTTAAGAATGAAAGACAAGGCTGATCATTAGAGGCAGATAGAAAAGCTTTTCTCAACTGTTGTCAGCGAGGCATGGATCCTGCCTGGGACCTCTGGGTGCGTGCCTAGGGCCTGCCATACAGCAGGCACTGCCTGCGCGCCCAGTCAGGGACTGAGAGCCCCCAAATGCCAGAATGAGAAAGCATTACTTTGTGGAGCTGCAGACGTCCTAGAAATTCTAGACCTGCCCTGTAGTTGTTCAATTTCTCTCTTTTTTAAAAAATAAGCCTTAACAGATTCCTTTTTGTAAATAAACAAATTTATTTATTTTGAGGGGGGAAGGGGCAGAAGGAGAAGGAGAGAGAATCTCAGGCAGGCTCCACGCTCAGTACAGAGCCCGACGCAGGGCTCGATCTCGGGACCCTGAGACCACGACCTGAACCGAAATCTAGGTGGACGCTTAACCAGCTGAGCCACCCAGGCACCCCACATAGTTGTTCAACTTCTTTAGAGAGGAAACCTCAGATTGTTAGTTGGGGGGATAAATGCGGGATTGCCAGAAACCCTGCCGGGAGGAGGGGAGGCAGAGGGACCAGTTCAGCCGGCCGTTCTGGACGCAGACTCTCAGCAAGTCCCCGCCTCTCACCCTAACCACCTTCAGTGCAGCTGCCACTTGCCTTTACTCTTGCCCATGGCCTCCCGTGCGACACTGTCTGCATGGTCCGAGGCACTTTCAGTCTTCAGAAACTTGTTGAAATCACCCACCTGCTGAAGATCCACACCAGCCCCCTGCCCCTTTGCTGTTTGGTGTTTATTTACCTTGAAATTCTTTACCATTGTTTTTGGGGGCTCCAAGAGAGGGGAAGCACTTGTGCTCTGTCCATCATGTAGAGCTGGAAGTGGAAGGTGTCATTTTAACTTAACATCTTAGCAAACATCATTTGGGAATCAGCCTAGAAATGAGTACGCTGGTAAGGAGAAAAAGCTCAACTGTTTTATAATTGAATAATAATGTCATATTGAAAAATTTAGATCACTTTCATCACCAGGTGAGTCATTGGTCTTGAGATAATTGAGGAATATAAAATTTCATATCAAGAGATTATGTGAGACCCCTTAGTATAACCAAATCAAATTCAGTGTGTCTGTATTTGCCCGACTGTAGCATATGGGATTCCTATAAACAATATTTATAATTATACTGTTATCCCAGAAGGGAGGAGAAAGAAAAGAAAAATCCCAAGCATTTGCCCTTATTGAATGAACTGCTTTTGGTGGGAAACAGCAAACTTTGCTTAACACCCTGACTGCCTGCCTTCATGAAAAGACAAAATAGTCTGGTTTCTTTGGACTAGTATTTTCTTTAATTTAAATACGTTCTTTCTCAAGCATAAAGAGCTGATCAAGAGGAACCCATTTTTTTTCTGCCTCAGACAACTTCTTGAAATTTGTATTACATGTAAACTGATGAGGAATATGACACACTCTAGCCAATCCGCAAGACGGTCCATTAGAAGCCGCCAGCAATCCTGATTTCAATAACCATTTTTCTGCTGCTAAGCTGCCGCAAAGCGGCTTTTAAAAAGAGAGAGCAGTCATTTGAGATTGGGAACGGTCACTGTGGACCGCGTGTCACAGGTGAGGGTTGGCTGGGCTGAAGAACCACCCTGACAAAGGATCTGGAATTACAAGACAGCTTATTTTAAAGTACTCTTTTGAGCTTGTTCTCTTCAGAAGTATACAGATCAGGGGTTGTAGGGAGGGAGTGATGGGGAGCAGCAAAAAAGTGATGGGGAGCAGCAAAAAGGTGATGGGGAGCAGCAAACGCTCACGGGGCAGGCTTGGGGGGGGCCCATCTGCCTGCAGGCTGCTCCCGGGGGATGGAAAAATCTGAGGCAGAGCAGGGGTCCAGCTGCCTCTTCTTTAGTGAGGTGGGACCCTGGGGCTGGCAGGGGAGAGGGGCTTGACCCCTGAACATCAACAAGTCTGGGACCTTGTTCTATCCCTGCACTAGCAGAAGCCTTGGCTCCTGGAAGATTCTCCCAAAGTTTCTGTTGAATAAGTGAGCAGAAGAGTGAGTCCCCATAAAAAAGTATATGAATCAAAATGCTTTATCTATATATTACTTTAAACCTGGAAATAAGAGGTCTTGTAGCTTTTTAGTGATGGGAATGATTTTTTTTTAAAACTTTAAGTACTGTTTTAAAATTGCTGAGATGTATTCATTTTTTCATCCCCATGATATTTCTCTAATCTGTAGTATCGTGCTTCAGAATATCTCATATTGTAAATATTTATGAAAAAATGAGGTAGACACCGCAATGAAGCATCTTCACTCTGTCAGTTCAAAACTCTCCTTTGGGAGAATTAAATGAGATGAAATAAAACTCGGTAGGACATAAGGGAATTCAATACAAATGTATTAACTATATGTAGAAATATATTTTTAAAGGACATTAAAAAAAAAACCCTCTTAGCCTCACACCTAATAGAATTCTAGTGTATTTTGGTGTGTTATGTGTTACCCTACTACGTACTGTATTAAAATAATAGTTAGTATTATTTTGTAGCTGTAAAAACCATTCTCAGTAACACTAGCTAAATCACCTGCTCTATTACATTTCCATTTATGAAGTCCAAGGGCAAATCATTATTGCACAAGTAATACTTTCCAAACCGTTTTCATCCAAGGCCATCTTCAAGTGAATGAGAATGGTCAATAATTTTATCGTCATATATGTTAAAGCACATTAACAATTTATAATGTAAAGAGCTATATCAAATGCAATTTCATCAAAATGACACACAGATCAAATTAACGAAATTAACCAACCGTGAACGTTAGAACCAAGCATTAACCCAATTTATTTAAATTATACTATTGGGTTACAAATCATTCCCTTTTTAAAAAGTCTTTCAAGTCATGTCCTGGAATAATCTGGGAGGAAGTCACCTGCCAGTGCATTCTTTATAATCCAGAGTCAGAGCGTGTGTGGCCAACTCCTTCGAGAGGGGATGGGGAGAGGAGAGCAGAGCATGGGTGGGGGGTGCAGATATGGCGTGGATTTAGGGTATATGCTGCTAGGGCGGTACTCAGTGACTTTTAACAGGTTTTGTTACCTTTGTTAAACGCGAGCTCAAGTTACTTTTTAAAAAAGACAAAAGGACAAGTTGATATATATTTAGTCTCTTCGTTATTAGCCTGCCATTGTCTAATATAAGTATATTTGGCTACCTATGGTATCGGTTGGATGAGAAATGAATATAAGTGAATGAATAAAAATAATTTTCATTCTTATTGGATCTTAGTCATGCAGCCCAGAAGAAAATTGTCTTCCTGAGTCTATTTATTCATGGAAAACAAAATAAAAAACAAACCCTTTACGGGGTCCAGCCTGGTCTCTTATCTTTTTGCTCTTAGGAATTGCAAACAGGAACAGTGGGCAAGTTGTCCTGTTTCTTCAAAATCGAATAGTTTCAAATTAGTAGTGAGGTTTATTGTTATCAACGGTGGCCTCTTGCTTCTCTGAGCAGGGGACCGACTTTGAGCCAAGATGAGCTTCTCAAATGAAGGGTGAGGAGATGCGGGAGTTTGCTTTGGGGCTGGGATTGAGCGTACCAGTACCAGACAGCAAGTAGACTGTAGCCCTCGGCGCTGCCTGATCCACCAGGGGCTTCCAGAGACATCCATGAGTGCTGGGCCCGAGTACATAGTGGGGACGGTTGTGGGCACTCAAGGCAGAGGCAGCGGCCCCGGAACCCCTCTTCCTCCATCCCTCCCTTGCTTGTCCCTCCCACCGTTTTCCTTACTGCCAGTCCTAAGGCAGGGGCTGCACTGTGGGTGCAGTGGGGCTTGGGGGGGCTGTGGCTCCCACCGCCGTGTTCTATGCTGGTGATATGCAGTGTCCTTCCCTGGTTATGGCTGTGTGCGGACTGGGCCTTGGCAGTCTGTATCGCTGCACCAGGTAAGGGCAACCATGAGGTGCCTTTCCATCTATGGGTGGAAGCTGCTAGACCTCAAGGGTGCAGCACGATGGCAGATAGGAGGTACAGGGGACCAGAGCAGGGAGGGGGGTGTGGTGTGAGGCGGTGGGGGCTCCAGTCTTGCACCCACCACCTGTGGCCCTTAGCAAACTCATTGATTTTTTCAAAACCTCCCTGCCCAACCCTCCCAACTTTGCTCAAACAACAAACAAACAAACAAACAAACAAACAAAAAAGAACAATCTTTCAGGAGCTCCAACATATAAAACAGATGGAAGGAAGGGGAGCAGTCCTGGATGGAGTTGAGATGTGCCTGAGAACTTTGATGGCTGGGTTCCCACCTTTCCTGCTTTGGGCGTCTGAGAAATGACAGCCATTACACCTGCTGACCTGTGAGGTCCTTTCCGCCCTGAAAGATGCTCTTATTCTATGAAGATGCTCAAAAGGTCCCTCCTTCTGACCCCCCTCTGTTACATCCACAGACATGGAACAACCCGGTAGAATGAAGTCATATCCAGATGATCTTTCCTTTGAAGTGACTATCTTGTCATCCATAATTGTAGAAAAGAAAAACCAGACTTGAAAATTCTACTTTGCTTTGTTCCGGAACTGCCTCTTCTCCGCCCCAAGACAATAATCTACAGTGTTCACTGAAGAGCAGCGGGGGTGAAATCCAGTTTTGTAGCAAGGGAACAACGCTGGAGTTGGTTAGCACAGCACGGAAATTCTGGAAGACTGGAAGATTTGCAAGTTTAGCATACTGGAGGGGGACCCCGTGAATTATCATCTGATCTTAAAGTTTATGTTGTATATTATAAAAGCTATTGGAATTTACCTTTTCATATTCTACTACCACTATTTAATTTTAATGGCTTTATTGAACAGTGAAAGCAGCACAAAAAAGACGTCGCATAATATATGCCATTATTAGGGCCAGGCCAGTAAACGCAGGGCCTGGGTTTCCCAGGATCAGTTCGATTTTACTTTGTTACGTTTTTGTCCAGTTGTTATGGAAACATCCCAAATTTAGGTATCCAAACTATATCATCAGGACTGCCTCTTTTATCCAGAAACAAGCCCCAGATCTCTGATCAGATCATGTGTTGCAATTTTGGGTTAAACAATATTGTCGCCATAGCTAATCCTGGCGTCCCCGGAATGAGCTGGAGCGAACGTCCCTGTGCTGAGGCTGGTGGTCCGACGCGGATTTCCACATACACACTTCTGTCAAAGCATGAGAATTCTGACTTGAATTACTTCCTCCATTCCAAGTCCAAATTGGCAACGCCAGTCAAATAAATCGGGCAAAGTATGATGGATGGTGGGATGGATAAATGAACAGCAAGGGCTTCAGCGAAACCACCAAATTTATCTTATTTAATACTTTGTGACAAGACAGTTTAAAGTACAGTGTTGTGTGGCTCAGTCGGATAATCTTTATCTTTCATCGGACAGAGGCAGGTAAAATGGTGAGGCAGGGAAGTTTTTAAAATAAGACTTTGCATAATGAACATAATCTGAGAATCGCTGGGATGGAAGCAGCCCCTTGTTCTCACCCCAGGGAGGGGAGGATGTGGGCTGTAGAGTGAGGGTGCCTGGGTTGCGGTCCCAAGTCTACCTCCAGCTGTGGGCCCCACTTGACCTCTCTTTTTTTTTTCCGTGAGATGGGTCTGATAATAGTACCTACCTATCGCGCTGTTGGAAGAACGAAAGGGGTGAATACATAAAATGTGTCTGGAACAGTGCCTGGCAGGCAATAAGGCGTTTAATAAACATTAGCCATCGTGACTTATTTCCACAGAAGAAAGTTCTAGAGGACGATTTTCACGGAGTGCAGGCTGGCATTTCCCATTTCAAAAGCAACTATGACAATACCGTAGCGCTGGGTGTTCTGTGTATACCACGAGGCTTGAGCTCAGCAACATCTTCCTAGGAGCTTGTATAAAGGGGTGGTGATGAAATTAAATTTCCACCCTGGGGAAACTCCGAGAGCTACCCAATCTACTGAGAACTTCAAGACAGTGAGTACTTTTGTTTTTCCCAAGGCGCGGCACTTTGGGGCCCCTCCTAGTCTAATCCTGTATTCCCAAATTCCACGTGTCTGGGAATTCACAATCATCACATGGTTAGAATCCTAGGATTTCATAAAGTCGTGATCTAAGACTGAAAGGGACTGGAGTGATCAAGTATTTTTAGTGCCCCCTCCTGATTTTAGCCACCGTAGAAGGTGTGGCATGGGAGGGGCGGTGGTCAGTAAACAGCTGGTCCATGACCACACAGTTCATGTGAGACCAGACCTACCACCAGCCCCCTCACCCCCACTTCTGGAAGCCTGGTCTGGGGCTGTTTTTCCTGCACTCAGTTATACCTGGCAGTGTTATGTACTCAGAAGCATTTGGGGGGCTCCTTTTGTGACTTTTTGGGGGGAGGAGAAATGAATTATCCTCTCAAACACTCATCTTTCCCTCCAACATAATTCCCAATATACATTCCAGTGTGCACCCAGGAGAAAAAAAAAAAAACCCTCCATCCTGAAGCTTTCACTAGTTTCCTTTTTTTAAAATACTACTTTCCAATATCGTTGTTAGAAGTTACGTCCTCTACTGGCTCATTTTTTTTCTCTTCTAAATCTAATTTAAGATATTCACAGAAGCATAGCGATCAAACAAATTGTAAACTGTAGGTTCAGTTCGCTCCTCAACTTGAACCTCAGCAGCGCAGGCCGACCTCAGCCTGGCGAGGGAATTTACGTGATGACGTGATGACGTTGAAGAAAGAGGAGGAACTCTGGGTGGTCAGGCTTCCTTGGCCTGCCTCGGACCCTTTCCCCATCTCCTCCAATCCTCCTGCGTTCTCTGCTGAAGCCTACTCCCAGCTCTCTTCCATTTTAAAATTCTATTCTCCCTTTAAAAATTGTTGTAGCATTTTATTGCGGCTGTTATTACACATTATCAATCACTTGTAACTTCTTAATTGTATTTAGTTATGCAAGTAATACAGAAATTAATTCAAATTGTAAAATTTCAAATGTTGTAACAATGGTTACAGATGGGTATGAATAATTGTATGACTAAACTCTTCCTTGACAATTCCTCCAGCGCTCGTCTCTTTCAGTGGGTGTCTTTATAACCTTCCTCTCTATTTATGCGTGCATTTTTACTTACAGAAATGCATAGTATTATTTTGGTTTTTTTTTTTTTACATAAATAGTACCATACAGTATGTATTGTTCTGCAATTGTCTTTTTCATTAATAATATGTCTTGGTGACCTTTCTGTCTCAGTATATACGGGCTTACTTCATTCTTTTTAACTGTTGCCTAATCTATCCAGAAGATAGATGTACTGGATTTTATTTAGCCATTCCCTATGATGGCCATTAGGTTGCTTTCAGTTTCAAAACTACCAAAACTCTACAATGGGAGGGAATTACCTAATCTGAGCATACACGTGCCTGCTTCCCTAGGATACATACCAAGAAATGGAATCGCTGGGTCATAGAGTGTGCACATTATTAATTTTAACAGTGCCCTCCAAATTGGCTGTACCAGTTTACACACCTGTTAGCAGTGTAAGAAAGTACCCGGTTTCCCACTCAGCTTGCCAAGATTAATCACTTTTTACCTTGTCTTACCTGCATATATATTTTATCTCCTAGGCTTGGAATGTAAGCTCTCTGAGAGCAGGGCCCATGACTTCCCCATATGTGCATTTTTTCCCCCAAACAGAGGTGTTTAATAATTGGTTCTCAGTAAATGTTTGTGGAGTGATCTCCAACTACAACCTTTGCTCATCTCTGTGCAAAAAAAAGCACATTTACCCAGAGCGCATCTTTTAGGTGATTTCTTAAGAATGAAAAACATTTTTTAAAAAGTTGGTTGGATTTTTGTACATCCTTCTCCCTGGACAAGTTACGGATATCTTTCATTTAAAGTTGCCTGCTGAAAACAGGATTCCCTCCTGCTCTTGCTGGTAGGAGGCAGTGAAAACAGACCTGGCTGTCTCAGACAATAGCTAGCAGGGTGTCCCACCCACTGGGAAAAGCCTCAGAATCCCTGGGAACTAGATAGAAGATGGGATGGGGAGGAAGTAAGGTCAGACTCTTTGGAACATTCTGGATCCAAGGAGGGAAATTCTTTTACAGAGTTTTGAAATAGAGGAAACTATTAATAATGTCCAAACCCCGGCAATAAATGGACCCAGGTGAGGAAGACCTGTGACAGGCTAGCAGAACTGGAGTGGAGAACTGGAAATAAATGTATTTTCAATTTGGATCCAGGAAAGGGAGGTTTTAGAGGTGTGAATTACTGGATGCAAGATAAACTTTTCCTCCAGGCAGAGCCTATATTTATTTATATGATAATCTTGGGCTAAAGCGATTCTAAAAATCCATGAGCGTGGTTCCAAATCTTGCCGTCTGAACACTCATTTGAAAAAAAGGAGTTTTCCAAAGGGGCTAGAGATAACTTTCAGTTAAATATGAACGAACTGAGAATTGCGTGTCGCTAAATAAGAAACAGCACAAACCGAGGCGCATTTCACTCTTGATAACGTTTCCCTAGCTCTCGCCCACTGAACTGTTTCAATAGCAACTGTGCAGCCCAGGTCGGGTACAGTTGTATTTGGACACAAACACAAATGAGGAAAGTGAGGAAACCGTTTGCTAGGGTGGACTGACCGCCTCCAGGGGCGTGGGGGGCGTAGGCGCGGGCCCTGTCTGGAATTCCCCTGGGCTGGACGGGCACGGCACAGTTCACCTGCGCCGCTGGAGTGCGGGGACCCTCTTTACCGTCGGGGCTGCACCGCCCCAGACACACAGGGACACGCACTTTCGTTTCTCAGCTCGCATCTTCTGGCCCTTTTCACCCCTTCGCGCACCATGGGACGGTTGTCACCAAACCCCAGCAGTGACCGGGCCGAAATCAAGCCCCCGGTGGCCCAGGTCGCGGCCGCAGCAATCAGAGACTGGAAACTCCTGGAGGGGAGGTGCATTTGGCCTTTTGGGGGCTCAGGGTCCTTTGGCCATTGTTGGGAGGAACAAAGAGGGCAGGAGCGGAGGGCGCCCCCATGAGGCAAGGCGGGGAAGGACACCGACCAGCAAGATTTAGGCGGCGGGCGAAGCTGGCAGCGGGTGCTCGGGGAGAGCGGGCTGCGAGCCGGGGAGGCAGGGCCGGTCCCGCCCGCCGCGCCCCGCACGCGCCTCGCGCGCCGTCTGGCGCCCGCCGCAGCCCTTTCCTTCGTCGCGGCCACTTTACTTTTATCCCCCTTTTTTCCTTTTATTATTATTATTATTGTTATTATTATATATTTTTTTTCCCGCGCAAAGCGGGAAGCGGGGACTGCCCAAGGGAGCGGCGGAGGGGCCGCCATTTCCCGGGGAAAGCGCAGCGCGCGGCGGCACCGGGCGCCCCGGAAAGGGAACCGGAGGGGAGTGCCCGGCCCCGAGCCCTCCTCCGCGCCGGCCGGGGGCTCACGGGGCTCGCGGCGCCCGGCTTACGCGCAGCAGCTCCCGGCCTCGCCCCCGCCGCCCGCGTCCCCGGCCTGACCTTCCGCGGCGCGGCCCGCCCCCGGCCCCCGGCCCCGGGCCCCTTCCCTCCGGCCGGCGCCCCCGCGCCCCTTCCATTGTCAGCCCGGAGCGGGCCGGCGCGCAGCCCCGCACCCTCGGAGGGGCCCCCCCCCACCCCCGAGCGGCCCACCGCCCCGGAGCAGTCCCCGCGGCGGCTGGGCGCCTCCCTCCTCCGCTCCGGCGCCCCGAACTCCGCATCCCGGGAGCCCTCGGCTCCCTCCTGGGCCGGCCTCGGCGCGGCCCGCCGCTGGACCCGGCATCCCGCCGCCTCCTCCCTCCTCGCCCAGGATGCCCCCCGCTCCTCGCCGGCCGCGGCAATTTTACCGCTTCTTTCGCACCCCCCCGCCCCCCGCCTTTATTTCGCGAGGAAGCAAGTTGGGCAGCTTGATTTATTAATTCTTCTGTCTTTCTTTTGCGGGGAGGGTCGGCTATCGGGGTGCGCCCGCAGGGGCCGGGCGGCGGGAGAGGCAGGGGTTCTCTCCGGCCCCGGCACTGCCCCCGCGGCGCGTTTTGTCTCCAGCCCCCGGAGCCCCCTGAACAATAATGCCATCGCCATGGCGGGCTCACCTGGTGCTGCGCCGCCTGCTCCGGGCGCCCGGTGCCCTCGGCGCGCCGCTCCCGGGGCGCAGGTTCGGCCCGCGCGGCGCCGGTGCCGGGCAGGACTCTTTGCCTTTCTTTGGGTTCTATCGGTGCTTGTCAATGGCGGCAAGCGGCAGTTCTCCGGGCCGCGGATAGTAGCGGGGGGAGGAGGAGGAGGGAGAAGGGATTGCTCCTTCTCCACATAACCACCTCTAGGAGGAGTCGCTCAGCCTCATCCCCCGCCAGCCCAGGCTCCGCGACGGGTCCGGGGCTTTCGGTGGGGCTTGATGAGCTATTGTCCTTCAGGAGCATTAATGATGAAACCGCCGCGGCCTCCGCGTCGCGGGCGGATCTGCCGGATGCGCTGAGGGCCACTTGCTAAGATGAGGCTTTCCCCAGAGCCGGGGACAGAAGCACTACGGTCACGATCCGGAGGCTCCGGATAGCAGGATCCACCTTTGGTGGAAGAAGACGGCGTGGGCGTTCATCATCGGGCAGTCCTGGGCAGAGCCTTAGAAGGTTAAAGCCCAAACGGCCCCCTTCGATGGTCTCGTGTCCTCAAATAATAACAAATACTGTACAGGAACATTCGTGTCTGCCACTGGGGCTGTTGCATAGGATGGCCACGGCCACGAGAACTGAGAATGTGTATCCATGCCTGTTGGCTTTTTATAAATTCAGACCAGTTTAGATTCCAGCGTCGCATAATTTTCGCAGATGTATGTTTTGGTGGGTGAGACATAATTTTAAATTCTGTTGCTTTCTCGTGTGTTAATTTGTAATGTCGAAGCAGGTATTGAGATTGGCACGGGGCTATTGTCTTAAGGACCAAATGTTAGTTTCCGGGAAATGTATTTTTACAGGGATGTGGCGGACAATATCAGGTGTGATCATGGGATTAGTAGTAGCTCTGTTCTACTGGAAGCCAGTGCTGTCCTTTGTAACTGGAGATGCAACCCCGGGGCTCCATGGCTGGGGGTGAGTCAAAGGAATGTGTTTATTGCTGGGAGAAATGTTCACTTGCTATGGGCCATCCATGCTTCCTCTGGTTTCTCACCCATGAGTCAAAGGATTGTGAGAGGCAAAATTTTGACCTCTTTAAAAAAGAGAAACCGACAGGAGAACACAGTTCTCCAACATTGATCAAATGGGTGCTTTTCAGAGCCTTTCCCATTTGGTAATATTGTGTACATTTGCCCCTATAAACCTGCAAATGTTTAGGCAGTGGGGAATATTGGGGTGACTGAGAGCCTCCAATTGCCTGAGTGGGAAAGAACCCAAATGCCCAGCTGCCCTCTGGATTTACACTAGTCAGTGGGGGCTGTTGATGGAATTAGTAGATAGCGCTTTAGACCATATGCATTTTGAACAAGTGTTTTGCTGAGAAATCTATCGACTTCCCAAAAGATCATGCATGTATCAGAAAGGTATAAACAAATCTCCGTTTGTTTAAATCTCATATGGCTTCTCAAACTATCCTGGACACAATGGTCTCAGTTTATGGAGACTTCCTTCACTCTTCTGCCTGTCCCTTTTACCCTCTCTGTGTTATGACCTCACTGTTCTTTGTCTTTGAAGGTACTCTCCAGGTCAGAAATCTAGTCAGGATAAAGTCCTCTTTTCCCGGGACATATATTTAAAGGGTTTCAAATGATCCCTTGGAGCATCTCAAATGATTTCCACTTCCCTGTTCTAGAGGAAGTGCCTATCTCCCTTCTCATACAGATTTCTGGTGTCCATTCTTGATCAGAAATAACCTCCAGGCCAACATTCAAAAGGGTTCAGGAGCTGTCTGGGAGTGCTTGAAAAATACTCCTACCCTGTGACCCACTCAGCCAGGCTGACTGAGATATAGTTGAATAATTCATCAATATATATTAAATTCACATTCTCCCTGTAACTTCGCAATAAAAATGGTACGTGTGGTCATTTTTATGTGCATTTTATGTAACTCATTTCATCCTAGCATTTTGTTCTGTGCTATCCTGAGAAAGGCTGGTCTAAGAATTTATTGGTCAGCATTCTCCCATTTCCTACCGGTTGTTTTCTTCCGATAGATGATGTAGTCACAACTCAGGGAGTCAAGGGGGGGTGTCAGCTTCATAAGACTCTTCTTGTTCCTTGAATAGAAGGGATCATAGAGTTCACCTGCCTTTATGTTATAGGAAGAAATTTGATATTCAGGTGGGTCAGGTGACTTAGTCAAGGCCACGTGGGTGAAACTCCAGTGCGCTTACGGATACCCAGCCTAAAGCGGTTTCCCCCAGCTCCAAACTTCAGAGGATGTATAGGGGACAAATAAGCAACCTAACATGCAGAGCTAGTTAAATTATACATATTTATTAGTGGACATTTGACACATGAACAAAAACTTAACCCAGATAATATTGTGTAGTTAAAATACATTTAAAATGGTCAACATAATTAGAAATTCATCAGTAATTGTAAGTTCTGCAGTGGCCTCTAGCTCAGGGAATCGCAGACAAGGAGAATAATAAATAGTAATAACGAGAGTTCACACTTAGGAATTTTTCCAGAATGCACCATACTTTCACCCTTACTAATTCATTTAATCCTCACAACAACTCTATGGGTTGGGCACTATTTCCTTCTCTGTATGGATGGAGAAACTGAGGCAGAGAGTGTATGCAAAACTTGCCTGAAGTTATGGAGTTAGGAAGTGGTGGTATCCAGTTCTTAGTCCCTGTGCTAATCTGGTGTGAGGGGTGTGTGCATTCACTTTAGGCAAAGAACTTTTGTGATTGGTCACAGGATGGAAAGTCCCTTGACCATTCCCAATACATATCCTCAAGGAGTCAGTGAAAAACCTAATTTCAGGAGGTTCGGTTGATTACCACTGCACTGAAAACATTTTCTTAAACTCCGACCTGTATATGTGGATAACATTATGAATAAACGGGTTGATTGTGAGTTGACTCCATCAGCGACAAGGATGTCTAGCAAACATTTTATTGAGATGCAGGATGAACTGCTTCTCCACGTAGGGAGTCATGTAGCATGATTTAGAGATGGGGGGGGGAAGAACCAGCCATGCAACTAGATTCATATTCTGTGGAGGCTACTAGTCATTCGTTCATAAAAACATCTATTTTAAAAATAGCTTCATCGATTTTGGCCCCCCAAACAGTTTTATTTTCTCGTGATCCCAATTTATGTGAATTGAGTGGATGTTTATTTTCCATGATTTGTTCTAATCTAGTTCATGACACCTATTATAATTTGTGATCATTTTACCCTTCTGAGATCTTGGTATGCAATTACCCTATTAATTTCCTGACCCTCGCCTCTTCCAGAAGGACTGTATCATGTGGGTATATATTTATATCTGGCCTACGTGAGTGTATGTGTATTATGTGTATAAGATTTATATATCCAGATTAATTTCATTTGAGAATTTCTGATCCTCTTTGAAGTAACTTGAGATTCCCGGGGAGTAGCATAAAAACAGATGGAAATCATTGGTTTAAGCTCTTCTTTGAATGTAAGTTTGGCAATTCTAGATGCTGTATTAATTCCATCAAGGCACCAACTGGCATAACTCTAAATAGTAACTCGGAGGCCTGAGGTTATGAGTGCAGACAAAGCACCAGGCTAAAAAGTACCCCACCATTCTAGGAAACGAACACAGCTTTTAAATGTACCCTATAACCTGAAAAATACTAGGCAATCTGAATTAAGATTTTTTACTAGCTAGAAATAATTAAAGTCTTCCCCGGTGTTATATTTTGAATAGCGAACATTTGATTAACATTTAATTAAGCATTTGATTTCCTTAATCAAAACTGGTGGCTTTAGGATCTTCATCACTTATGAAGGGGAATGATGTCTTTAAAGAAACACATAGGCACTTATTATGCCAACAAAGCCTATTCTTAGTAGTTCTGGTTAAAATGAACATCTTCGTCTCCTCACAAAAAGAACATCTTAATAGTCCAGGTTTTTAAAACAGCAACAAAATATGTCCTTTTTGATGCTAAGCCCTGGCCATTTGGTTCCGGGAGAAGGGGATTTATATGAGTGAGTATGTATGTGTGTGTGTGTGTGTGTGTGTGTGTGTGTGTGTGGAGATGAATATCTATGTATACACATCTCTCTATAAATTTATAAACATTTGGTGTGTGTGTTATGTGTGGCTATGTTATGAGATGGGTCATGACTGCTACTGCAGTAGGCTCAGAGTTAAGGGTGATTTGGATTTTAAAGGACTCTACCAAATGTTTAGCATTTAACCGATGATGAACTGTCCTGTAAAAGAAAATTAAGTGTTGCAGGTTTTTAAGAGAAATATGTTATCAGCCCTGAAGATGCAAAGTTGTGGTTAGGAAGAGAAGGCGCGGGGTGTCATTATTAATGGAAACAGAACCCGGAGCTAAGGGGAGTGTGCCAGTTGGGGTCTTGCTGTGTTCGGTGCCAGAGCTCCTCTGGGAGACCATCCCCTTACCTCCAGGCAGAACTCTTTGCCACGATTGTGATGGGAAGTGGCAGCATGCCTCTAGAGAGACTGGACCTTAGCATCTGTGTTGGGAGATCTATGCAATGTGGACTCACACCCAAACAAAATTGCTCTTTACAATTTAGACCCATTCTAGAGAATGGGGGCACAGATTTTCCAAATCCACAAAAGCAGAATACCATAGTAAAACTGTAATTTATTTATACAAATGGTGTGTTTTTACAAAGGCCATCTGTCAGTTGACTCTCTGATCTAAAACAAATCTGTTTGTTCCCCCAAAAGAAATAACATGTCTGTTGAAAAAGGATTTATGGACGACAGGCTGCCCATTCCACCAGCCATTGGTATAATAGTAACTATTTATGATATATTTACTTCCACAGGAGTGCTGTGAGTGGAAACTATTACTTGTAAAGTATGGTAATTAATTTTCATTACCTCGAAGCCAAGAAATGGAGCCCAGTTGCATTTATTAAGATTATTGCATGAAAAACACATGTTTCTTCTGGGAAAAAAAAATCCAAATAAAAGTAGGCAGAGAGCTTTGGGCACGTGGTAGCTCACTGCTGTGATGGGTGGTGGTAGGGACATGGGCTTGCACTCAAGCATTGGATTCCTTTTTGGAGGACAAGGGGACAAATCATTATTGAATGACCCTGGCCACTTGATCCCTAGGCACCACTGATGGCCCTTATTGGAAATTAGATCTCACTAGTAATACTAAAAGGAACAAGGACTCTAGGCTGGGAGAGAGGGATATGGAAGAGGAGGGAAGACCCCCTGCTCCCATCTCCTGTACACAGAGGTGGCACTCAAGTGAATATTTATTAATATTTATTTCTAAATGGAACCTCATATTTTTTAACGGGCACTCTCTGCAAGAAACCGGGCCAGGTCACACGAGAAGTACAAAGAGGCATCTTCTATTCTCAGGAAGCTTGCCATCTATCTGATAACCGAGGGAATGGCAGTAGGTACAGAAATTATCAATGCGAAACTGTTAACAAGGGTTAGGAGTTACCTTGTCTCTGAACATCTTTCTTAAATTGACACCAGTTCCTACAAGCATTCTTCCAAAGCATTCTTAAAATTAGCTAAACCAGGTTTCCCCCCAAATGTCTTATTTTATTTTACTTACTTTTAATTTATTTTTTAGTTTTCAAACATTTTAAAAATAGGTAATACTTGAATAAAATAAAAAAAGTACCTAGGTCGACAATCCATAGGGTCCGTTCCCCTGTACCCCCCAGGCAGCCAGCCAAAGTTACGTTCCTTTGGTGTCCTTCCAAGCATGTACTTTTCTTCCTGTTTGTGGACAGAGGTCTTATCTGTCTTCCCTGGACTTTGGAAGAGTCCTAGTAGTCTGTCCTTCAGGGGACAGACTCTTAGCACGTGCACTGCTCTCTGCTGAGGTCTCAGGCAGAAAAGTGGACACAAAGGCTCAGAGGCAAGACACTGGTGAAGGTATAGATCTGGGATCTCCCATCAGTGCTGCACAGGGAAAGACATTGGTCTCCAGACCTAGGAAAGTCCTCACATGGGATCAGTCAAAGCTCAGGAACACAACTGGCACCGAAATGCGTTTTGTCTCTCAGGCTGACAGTCCAGAATCCCACCTCTGAAGATAAGATAAGAGGACCGTCCCTTTACTTCCTGATGGATCCTCGGAGATGCCCAGATGCCACTCAGCTTTATTTCCCACAAATACCTCCTGGTAATGGGGCTAGAGATCAAGTGAGCTCTGCCTTGGACCCCCATTATGTAGACAGGTCTCTCAGGATAGTTAGACTGAGTCTGTTTGCCTCCAAGCTCCACACTGCAAAGGGCATCAGAAATGATGAGGTGGTTTTTGGTTGGGATCACATCCAAGGGCATTTCTACTTGGGACCTCTGCAGCCTGGGTCCACGGTCAGGGTCGCCTTCACTTAGGGCTGCTGCTCTCTGGTTGGGCTGCCATACTTCCCATCGGGAGGCTGGCCTCAGTCCAGCCCTTGGGGGAATCTGAGGGTAGTGGCCCGGGCATAGCACTGCCCCGGAGGCTGCATGGGCAGGAGGTTGATACAGCCAAAGCGTCTAGGCCTGTGGGAGAGCGGGGCTGGGGGCAGCTCATGGCTTCCTACAGCTGTTGAACTGTGGCCTCCTCAGCTCTGGTTTTCAGAACTTGCCTGCCCCTCTCCTACCCTTTATAGAGGAAATCCTGTGTCCACTCCTGGGCCTCAACATCACTTCCTGCCTCACCTAATTATTCCTTCGGTTTCATTTGTGCTGGGAAAGAGTACTCAAGGCAAGAGGGGAGGGAGTTCACGCTATAGGAGACTCGGTCACTCACACTTTTGCTATTCATAGAGGTTTCCACCTCAATTTCTTTCTTTCTTTCTCCCTCCTTCCCTCCCTTTCTTCCTTCCCTCCCCTTTGAAACTCTTAGCTTAGGTTCTTGGACACTTGGAGGTCCCCTGGGAGCAGTTAGGGCTCTTGGAAGAAACTGGGGTTCTGGAATGTTTTGTGTCAATGTGCATTTCTGTTGAGAAGATCCATCTTATGTTGTTGGCAGGTTCTCAAAGGGATTCCCGCCACAAAAGTTAGCTAATGCTGACTCAGTTTTCCCACATCGTCTCAGGCTCCTGTCCTCACCAGCTGAGCTCTGGTTCCACTGTTATGAGAAAATTGCATTCCTCCCTTTATGGTAGAGGTGGACAAACTTATTCCATAAGCCCGATAGTAAATATTTTAGGCTTCTTCATCATGAGGCAAAGCGGAGGTTAACATGTAGGTATCCATATAACGAGAGAGAAATTTCCGTAACAGTTTTATGGATAAAATGTTGACTATAATAACAGTAGAATACAATTTTTTTTTTTGTAACACAGGTCTCCAAATGAGAAGAATGGAATTCTATCTTAGGGGTGATAACATTTCCCATAATAGGGGTTCAAAGTTAGTGTTTGCAATCAGCAAAACCGGTTGCAAATGTTCATCTGCTAATGCATCCTGGCTAATCCACTGCCTGTATTCAGACTGCCATATTTAACTGGAGGAGATCCTTCATTACATGCAGAGGAGATTTCTTTTCTTTTTCACATAAGGGGAATAAATGGCTCAGGGATGGTCAGCAGGTGGAGGAAGAAACACACTTCTCTGTTGGGTAAGGAGATGAGCTGTTGGCACACCACCACACTTCCAACTTGTTTTATTTGTGTCCATATCATTCATGGAAGGAAAATGAGCTTAGAGATGAAAGGTGTGGCCCAGTCCCAGCTCCTCCACTGTGTGACCTTGGGCAAGTGATGGAATCTCTTTAAGTCTTAGTTTCCTCATCTATAAAATGATAATAGCAGTTAAGAACGGGGCTGGGGGGTGGTTACCAAATTCTGCTTTTGGAATTATGTCTTTAAAGATCTGCTGTAAAGTGAACCTAAAATGAATCTTTCAAAATGAATGTTACTTAATATATAAGCTTAATGTATTATAATATCAATAGCTTTTATTTATTGAACACTTTCCTCGTGCTTGGGACTGCAAAGGACTTCAATAATGGTAATGAGGTTAATACTAATAAACCCGATTGCATGCTTACGATGTGCCATGTACTACTCACTGATTTATAGGCACCAGCTCATATACTCATAATAACCACTTAGGACAGTTCCATTACCAAGAGAGGTTGGTGGTACCGCAACTTGCCTAAGGCAAGGGTTTACACCTGTCCCTATGCAGACTCTGACGTCTTTGCTTTTTGCTATTTTCTTCATTCCTTTCCACCTTCTCATAAAATGTTGTATCTGATTTTTAAAAAAGATTTTCTTTATTTATCTGACAGAGAGAGAGGGAGAGAGAGAGAGAGAGAGAGAGAATAAGCAGGGGGAGTGGCAGGAAGAGGGAGAGGGAGAAGCAGGCTCTCCAGTGAGCAGGGAGTCCCGAGGGGGACTCCATCCCAGGACCCTGGGATCATGACCTGAGTCAAAGGCAGACGCTTAACCAGAGCCACTCAGGCGCCCCGATTATCTGAGTTTTTAAAAAGTAAGCTCTATGCCCAACTCGGGGCTTGAACTCACAACTCACAAATGAGCCAGCCAGGCGTGCCCTCTGCGTCTGGTTTTTTAAAAGAAAAATTAAAACCAAGTAGGTGAGATTAGAAAACCTCAAATGGACCTTAAGCAAAACTTGTCTCTAACTTGAAACTTAACGGTTTTGAACCCATGGCCACAACACGGTTTAGGATCATGGAAGGGGACATGGGGTCATCCACTCTAACCCCCCGCCCAGCATGGGAATTCTCTATGTGACAGCCTGGGCAAATGGTCACTCAGCCTCTGTTCTAACACCTCAGTGGAGGAACTTTTACCGCTTTATTAGGCTATCTGTGCCACTGTTCAAGAATGTTAACAATGCGGGTTTTCAGACTCAAGCCCTGCATACGCTTGCCTTTGCCATGCTAAAGCCATCGAGTGCTGGCCCATCTTTCTCTGGCTCTCATCTCCCTCCCTTCCCCTTTCCTCCAACCCCTTTGGTAAAGAATTTAATGGAAATGGCGTTTGAGCTGAGTGAGGACGGTGGTGCGGGGTGTGTGCGTGGGGGCGGGGCTGAGGGGCAGAGCGGAGGGGCGGAGGATCTGAGGCAGGGTGGAGGTGGGCCAGGCGGGGCGTGGTCCGTGTCCTAGCCGGTCGGTGGAGGCCTTAATGTAGGGAGCTTTGGACACCAGGGTGAGGGCTTGGTCTTTCTGTGTTAAGCAGGGAGATCTTGGAGCTTCTTATGAAAAGAGGAATGGACAGTCTGAGCGCCATGCTTTGGGGATATCCCCCCGACAACTAGGGCCTGCACAATGGATAGCCTGGGCGGGAATCTCTGGAGCAGAGCTGGGCCCTTCCCAGCATGCTGTAGCATGTGTCCCCCGGCTCCTCGCACCCACAGGATCCTCTTTCTCTTCGCACAGTAGAATTTTCTTTCCCCCCACCATATCACAGGACAGCTTATTACATTTTCAAAAACCAAGGATGTACATCAAAACAAGCATTCTGAATAAAAGAAGAACAGCCTTTGCAACGACTCACTGCAATTTATCTGGGGCAAGTTCACAGCCTCAGAGAGAATTTGTCGCCTAACCTTGTCTTGTGGGTCCCAAGTCACCCAGCCAGCCAGTGGCCCAGCAGGCGTCAGAACGGGGGCTTTCTGATAGAGAGTCCAAGGTCCTTTCCATTGCATCTAATGCCCCACTGAATCGCACCAGCCGTCTCCATATGTGCGTGTGTACAAATGCGTGTGTGGATACTACGTGCAGAATATCATATTGCCACGCCAAAGGCTGGAGTAGACTCAAAATAATTCCACGTAAGAATTTTTGCAGTTGGGTTTTACGCAGAGGTGTGAAAACAGCCCAATCTCTTTATTGACTCGTGCTTATTTTCATAAAAAGATATTCTTCGAAGAGGCAGGCTGAGCAGATCCACCGAGAATCTTATGGTATGGTCACAGACGTGTGACTGATAGACGCGACCTCGCCCATTTTCCTGGAGATAGGATCTCAGCCGCACAAGGTTGCAGCACCGTGTCCTTTGAGCACCGTTTTGCCGGGAGGACCGGTTCTCTTCCCAGCACACCACGCTGGCCCTCTCTCTGGTGATTCCTTTCATCCAGCTCATTAGATGGGGCTATTCTCCACTCCATTCTGTTTGATGATCGTGAAATTGAGTGCTCCCAAATAATCTGACAAGTGAGGGAGAAGAACCTTATTTGGAGACGGAGGGGATGGTCACAATTAAGATCTTTAAGAACTTTCAAAAAGAGGTCCCCGCAGAGTGGCTTTGACAGCTGCAGCTCGTTGAGATGAGAAACCATTGGCGCAGAACCAGCCAGTTCTGAACAGCAGGGTTTCCTGCTCTGTTCCAAAATGTTTATTTCTTTCCAGGGTGGCTGCTGAAATGCAGGCTCTAGGAATCCTGCTTTAAATGTGCCACTGGGGACCCTGGGTTATTAAGGGTTATTGCTAGTGGTCCTCTGTCTAGGAAATGACTCGAGTTCTCCACCATGCATTTTTGATTTGGCTCAGAGGACTGCATGGACTATGGAGTGATGTGTATGTTTGCTCTGCTAACCCATAGTCATTTGTAATGAGAATTATGTTGAGGACATACATAACCCAAAGATGCAAACGTTCAGGCACCAGACGCTCTCAGGTTTGTTTTTTTTTTTTTTTTCCCCTCAGAATAAATTCTGTAGACTAATCCTCACACGCCAATGTTTCTACTTGCCAAGCAGAATGAGTGTTTGGATCACCTTAGCTCGTACCTACACACCCTTCAAGAGGGTTACGGGTATTAATGATTCAATTGAACGAATAGCCCCCAATGCCTCTTTTGGAACTATTTAAAATTTTCTTATATTGTCCAATGTTAAATAAGATCCCAATTTTTCTACACCAAAAAAACAAATGATGTACTATATGTTGGCTAATTAAATTTTTAAAAAAATCCCATTTTTTGAATTCCGTCATCATGAAACAAACCCCGTGTTACACATAGTGAGAACATGATATCCCATGTTTTCACATTTGTGAACATCTTTTTTTTTTAAATCAATAATAAAACTGGGCATTCTTTAAAAACAAAGTGCGCTGTAGTCCCTTTGCTGATCTTTTGAATGCGCGAGGTGTTTCCCTGGGAAATGCTATGAGGCTGATATTTTATGTGGCTAATCTTACTTGACTCAACCCTACGCATTCACAAACAACAGATGTTCATGGTATATTTTTCACTTTCCTGCTTGCTCTGTGAGCAATTAAGTTTATGGTAGGCTGTGCCTTTGTCAGGTCCTCAGATCTCTAGACAAACCTGGTATTTTCCTCTTGCTGATTTTTTTCTTCCCTCGGGATACAGGGTTTTGCTGAGGTTAGAGGTTTGTGGTAGTCTTCCTTTAGGTTTATTCTTGTTTTGGGGGTACAACTACTTCAGGCATAATGTTTCTGTCGGACGAAATTTGGAGGCACTCTGTACTTCTGCTTGAAATGCCGAAAACGCAGAATCTTTCCACAGAATTTGTAAATGCAATATGCAGTCTCCTGTTCACCAAACCACCACAAGATCTTCTGGACAATGCCAGGGTCTTCCAGAGAACCCCCCCGGGTAGCTGATGGTCAGCTCTGCTTTTGGAATAACTGGTTCTCATCCCTCGTCTCTTGGCCAAATATTATTATTAGTTAGAATAACAGATCCATAAACATGTGATTTTAACTATCTTTAATTCAGTTCTGTCCCTGAAAGTTTTTGGTGAAAGCCTACCCTTTACTAGAATCTGGTTGCTAGCACACACAGCAACGCGTCTGGATCGGAACGGAGAGGGCTGATGTAATCAAAACAAAGAAGTCAAGATAGTGAAGTGAGTCCCAAGGTATGAATCTTGGTCCTAAGGACAATATACACAATTTGCAGATTAAGTATTTCCATTCTAAGTGTTTATTGGTTTTATTTTTTTTCCTGATTACAAAAGTAAATCACATTTATTGTCAGCATTTTGGAAAAAATAGAAAAGTAGTCATCATCTTTAATCTCGACATTCATAAAATAACCATTGCTGACACTTTCTTATCCTTCCAGTCTTTTTCCTAAGCATGTCTGTATCGTTCATAAAAAATTTACTTCAGGGGCGCCTGGGTGGCTCCGTTGGTGGAGTGTCCGACTCTTGGTTTCGGCTCAGGTCATGATCTCAGGGTCATGGGATTGAGTCCTGCCTGGGGCTCCGCTCTCAGCGGGGAATCTGCTGGAGATTCACTCCTGCTGCCCCCCACCCCTGAGCTCTCTCTCTCAGATAAATAAATCAGTATTTTAAAAAAATGAAAAATTTACTCTATATTGTTTTAAAACACATCATATTATAAAATAAAACTGATATATAGAAGATGACACAAATGTATAAGTTTAATATCAGGTATCACAAGGTGAACATTCTTGGAACCAGTATCATATAAAGAAACAGAACTTTGCCCACACCACCAGGAGTCACTAAATCTACCCCATCACCAACTCCAACCTCCTCACTTGCTACAAAAGTAACTACTCTTCTAGTTTTTGCATGACATTTTATCATTTATAGCTTCTATATATGTTATAAGCCCCATAGTATATTGTTACTATTTTCTCACTAAACTGTCAGTGATCTCTTCAAGAGATTTTTAAAAAAGGAAAAAAAAAAAAAACGCAACACTTTTCTATTTACCCAGATATTTACCATTTCTGGTGCTCTTCATTCCTTTGTCTCGATCCAGGTTTCCCTCCGTTGTAATTGTCCTCTTGCCTGCAGGACTTCCTTTAACATTTCCTCAAGGGCAGGTCTGTAGCCAATGCATTTGTTAGCTTCTTTATATTTGAAAAAAATCTTGGCTTCACTTTGGTTTTTGAAAGACATGTTTTTCTGGGTGTAATATGAGAGGATGATGGGTGTTTGGTGTTGTTTAGTACTCTAAAAGTGTTTCTCCATTTTTCTCTGGCTGGTATTGTTTCCATTCAGAAGTCGGTTGTGTTCTTATCTTAGCTCTTCTGGCTGTTTGTAAGATTTTTATCGTTCTCATTGGTTTTAAGCAATTTGGTTATGATATGCTTCTGTAATTTTCTTCCTGTTGCTTGTGTTTTGGTTCATTGAACTTCTTGGATCTATGGGTTTAATAATTCTAATAAAATTCGGAAAAATTCAGCCATATTTCTTCAATCAGCTTTTGCTCCCTCCCCCGCCCCCCCCCCACCTTTAGGGGGCTTCAGTGGCATATTTCATGCTGTGAGAAGTTATCCCACTGCTCACTGATTCTCTGGCGGAGGGAGTTCAGTCTTTTCTCTATGTGTTTCATTTTGGATAATTTCTATTGCTATGTCTTGAAGCTCGTTTTTTCCTGCAATGTCTAATCTGCTGTTCCTCCTGTCCCGTGTGTTTTAAAAAAATTTCCAATCTTGCAGTTTTCATCTCTGGAAGTTCGTTTGGGTCTTTATGCTACTTTATTGAACACAAGGGCCGTAATTAGATTTGTTTTAGGTTCTCGTCTATGAATTCTCCTTCTTTCATTGTGGCATCTCCTTATTATGGGTCACATTTTCCTGTCCCTTTTCATGCCTGGTAATTTTTTTTTTTTTAATTGGCTGCAGATAGTGGCTACAAATAGTTTAACATGTAGGGTGCTGGATAGTTTGCATTCCTGCAAATATTCTTGAGTTCATTTGTGGGATGCAGTGAGGCAACTTGGAAACAGTTTGATCACTTTGAGGCTTGCTTTCCAGCTTTGTCAGGTGGGATCAGAGCAGCTTTTGGTTTTAGGGCTGATTTTCGGGCGCTACTTAATGCCTCATGAATTACAGGGTTTTTCCACCCTGGTTGGTGAGACCATGGACTTGTCCTGGTTCTATGTCAGCTCCAGAAATTGCTCACCTTGCTCCCTTTGAGTGGTTCTTTTCACCAGATTTGGGTAGTTTCTTATATCTGTGTGCTGATCAGCACTCAAGGGTTTTCTCCGCAGACTCCTGGAGCTCTCTGTGCTCCTCTCCTCCCCTGTACTTTGCCACGTGGCCTTCTTGAACTCCAAGCTCGGTCTGTTCAACTCAGGAGGACTGAGAGGGGCTCCTCCTGTCTGCATTCTGGACTTGATGTTTTCTCCAGGCAGGATGCTGGGGCAACGATAAAGCCCATCTCATTTTCGCCCCCTCTCAGGGATCATTATCGTGTAGCCAGATAGCCGATGTCTAAAACCAGGTTTCCCCCCCTACATGTTGTCTCATGGTTTAGTTATTTCAGGCAGGAGGGTAAATCTGGTCCCTGTGACTCCATCTTGATGGGAAGCAGAAGTCCCTATCTTGACTTTTAGAGTGATTGCTTCCTTATGCTACTTTGTAGTTTTATCACCCAAATGTACATCTCTAGAAACTATACTTTAGTCTTGCTCATTAAAAAATTATCAGACATCTTTTAAGTCTCTTTTAATGCACAGAATCCTTCACCATGCCTTTTTTCCCTTGTTTCATTTAATCTGTGGAAGAACCTATAGTTTCTCATGCTGTGGATATTTGCTGCTGCATATTTGTGGTGCTGTTTAACACATGGCTCTGGTCTTTTGCATTTCCTGCAAATGGGCAGCAGATCCAGAGGTTTGGTCAGATCTGAGTTCAGTGTCTTCAGCAAGATCACAGTGCTGCTCTTTTTCATCAGGAGGCACATAATGTCTCGCCGTCTCTTTCTTTGTGATGTTACATTAATGCTTAATGCGTAAATTTATTCATTCATTGAGCATTACAAAATGGTGATATTCTAATTCTTTAATTTCTTTTTCATTTTTTAGATGAAGTACCTTTATAAAGAGACACATAGCCTCATTACTATTTGATTACCCAGGGTACAGTTTATCTGGGAAGGCTGAATAAATGATTCATTTAAGATAATGAATTGGTTTCATATCATTCTCTCAAGATGAACCATTAGTTTTTTAAAAATCATTTTTAATAACATTATTAACTCATTGATTGATGGGTTTTAATCAATTGCAATTATTATCCTTTCTGAAGCTTAACTTGTCCCATCTTTTGCTGGGGGGAGCCTCTTCAAGTTGGCTCTCAGTCCTTTTTAACACCTTAGTAGCTTGGAAACCGCCTCTCTAGCCAGTGTGAGGAGATGTTCCAAGCTCATCTTATACAAATCTTGCCCCAAACCAAGAGTAGCAACTTCCCCAAGAAGCTCTTGTTTCTTTTTTGTGGAAAATGGTATTTCCAACAATCTGAGTGTAGGGATCAATCATTGCTAGTGGGTCAGTCTTGTTTTCAAGCTTCTTTAGTGAACAGAGCTAAATTTTGTATGTGTGCATGCCTTTAGGAGATTTAGATTGTTTCCGAACATCTCATGAATTCCTGCTGATCCTTCTGGGTCATACCCACAGAGTTGTGAAATCTAACCTCTTCTAAACGACATCTGCATCTCCTCTGTTTCATACCATGAATCCTGATTCTCAAGGACACAAGAGAGGATAGACTTAGGACATTCCACAATTACTCATTCACTTTATCTCTCACTCAAACGAAACACCTTCGGAAAAGTAATTGCGATGTTTCTACCACAAGTGTTATTACTAAGAACAGCGAAAGTACTTTTTTTTTTGGTGTAGTCTTGCCATTCCGCCCCCATTTAAGAATAATGAACTATTATCTACCTTGTTTGAGCTTCAGCCATGGAATACTATAAACCTCTCTCTTTTAGGCCTCATTTAGTGTTATTGTTACAAATAACTACATGTTTACTACTGATCATCCTTCCTTACGTTAAATGTTTCTTTAGTCATTTTGCCAAACTGAAGTTCATTCATTTTTTTAAGTTTATTTTATTTCTGCACATCGGTCTTCTCTGAAGTTCATTCTTTAGTACGTTTTTCAGGGAGGGCTCATGGGACTGATATCCCCACGTTTTTGCATGTGGATAACATTTTTTGCCCCTTTACACTCAAATATCACTTTTGCTGCCTCTAAGATCCTTGATTTCCTCTTTTCTTCCTCTGACTATCTTAAAATTCTTCTGCATTTGCTCCTGGAGAAATATTAGTGTAGAACGGTTTCATGATAATCAAATTTTCTTTCTCTTATAATTCATCTGCCGTTTTGGCTAGATGCCCAAAGTATTTTTTTTTCTTTTTCTTTAAAGTTTAGTAATTTCATTAGAATATTTTGTGATCTGGGTCATCTGAGTCAATAATCTTAGGTACATGGAATGTGTTCTTTTCAAATGTCGTTCCAAAACTTTTTTTTTTTTCCCCCAAGAAAGTTTACTCTGTTCCCCTGTCTTAGTTTTCTTCTTTGGAGATTTCTATTACTCATATACTGAATCTTCTTTACCTATACAGTAGTTCCCCCATATCCACAGGGGAAATGTTCCCAGACCCCCAGTGGATGCCTGAAACCCTGGAGAGTACTGAATTCTCTATATACTATGTTTTTTCTGTACATATATACTTACGATAATGCTTACTTTATAAATTAGGCACAGAAGAGATAACAATAATAACTAATAATAGAACAAATTATAACAGTATACTGTAAAAAGAGTTACGTGAATGTGGTCTCTGTCTCAAAAGATCTTATTGTACTGGACTCACCCTTCTTCTTGTGAAGATGTGAGCTGATAAAATGCCCACGTGACCAGCCGAAGTGAGGGGAATGACGTAGGCATCGTGACGTAGCGTCAGGCTACTATTGACCTTCTGACAACATGCTATAGCTTTAAAAAAGTTCCTGGTCTGATCATGCCAGTGCTTCCTGTCCTATCTGATTCTGGTTCTGATGCTTGTTCAATCTCTTTAAACCAAGTGTTTTGCTTTTTAGTATGCCTTGCAATTTTTTAAAAAATTATTTATTTATTTGAGAGAGAGAGAGAGAGAGAGAGACAGAGCACGGGCATGAGTGGGGGTGGGGGTGGAGGGAGAAGCTGACTCCCCACTGAGCAGGGATCCCGATGTGGGGCTTGATCCCAGGACCCTGAGTTAGTGACCTGAGCTCAAGGCGGATGCTTAACCGACTGAGCCACCCAGGCGCCCCATGCCTTGCAATGTTTTGCTGAAAGTGGAACATGGTGTACTGAGTAAAAGAAAGTGCATCAAGAGGGTCTTTAATAATGTGGTGGGGAGCTGGAGTGGGAAACGAAGCATTGTCTCATCTTATGACTGAGTCCCAGTCCTTGGTGAGGCCCTGTCCCTGAGCTGTGAGCTTCACCAGTCCTCAGTAACCCCCGCCTCCTTTGGGTTTGACAGGATTGCTTGAGGGGGCTGGAGTTGGGTATTTCCCTTTCTCCAGGCTGGTTTGGCGTTGATAAAACTCCGTGAGTTAGGCTTTTGCCGAATGCTTTCTCCTGAGGGTAGGCCTTGTTAAGAAGAACAGAATGTTCTGGCATATTTTAAAATGGTTCTTTTCCCCCCCCTCCCCTGCTGGAAGCACGAAGGGATTTTTCTCTGATCTTCACTTTGAGGACCTTATCAGGCTCCCAGAGGAGGTAAAACGCACAAATGTGTGGGGGTTGCCCGGTGAGCGGTTCCCCTGGGGTTCCTAACTCAGACATGTCCACATGGAGCCTCCAGTGATTTATCATAATTGGGGTTTTCTTGCCCGGGCACTGATTCCCCCAGAAGTTTCTGGGATGTTGTGACTCTCTGTATCCACCTGTCTGTGTCTTCAGTTTTTGGGGGGCTTCACTCTCCCATTTAGCACCTCAGACTCTCATTTAAAAGGTCTTACCGCCTTGGTGGGCCTGAAAACCCTGCTCCACTTCTCAGCTACTGTTTTCAAATTGAGAAATAGGGACGTGGGGAAAGGTGGGACCAGTATTCCCCTTCCTGGGCTTTCCTTTATTCTGAGTTCTTGGCTCTGTAAGTGCTGACGACTTTGATAGCGCTCCAACACCTTCAAGTAGATTAAAAAATGTTAGGCTAGGGGCGCCTGGGTGGCTCAGTTGGTTAAGCGTCTGCCTTCGGCTCAGGTCGTGATCCCAGGGTCCTGGGATCGAGCCCCGCATCGGGCTCCCCGCTCGGCGGGGGAGCCTGCTTCTCCCTCTGCCTCTGCAGGCTGCTCCCCCTGCTTGTGCACCTGCTCTCTCTCTGTCAAATAAATAAGTAAACAAAATTTAAAAAAAATTAGGGTAGCTTTTTTTTTTTAAGATTTATTTATTTATTTGAGAGAGAGAGAGAGAGAGCATGAGTCGCGGGGAGGGGCAGAGAGAGAGAGGGAACCTGAAGCAGACTCCCCGCTGAGTGCGGTGCTGGATCTCACAACTCTGAGATCATGAGCTGAGCTGAAATCAAGAATCAGACACTTAACTGACTGAGCCACGAAGGGGCCCCTAGGCTGTCTTTTACAGTTTTTTCAGTAGAACAAAAGAAGCTAGGCTATCATTTTCAGAACAGGACCCACTTCCCTGAGTTTGAATTTTGGTGAATCTTTAAGCTACTTTTCTAAGACTTCTAATTGCTTATTTTTTAAAAAATGGACCTCTTTCATGGTGTCTTGTACATTCAGCGTAGTTTCTGCACCCAAACATATCTAAGCAGTTGAAGCGTATGCTTTTGTTCTTTCAGTGTACTGGTGTCTGGTTCTTAGGATGTTCTTTCTCCTTTATGGAGCTTTGTGCCTTCACTTCTTGATTGTGAGCTAATCTCTACCAAGAGTCCTTTCTGTTGGAGTTCTGATACAGTATTTTTCTCATGGAGAAATTTGTATTTGCCTCTAGTAATACTCTGAGGGTTTCATGATCTCAGGGCAACTTTAGTGTTAATTTTAGGTTTATGGGTGGAGGGAGAATAGGATAGTAGTGGGGTGTCTTTTTGGATGGTGGGAATGTTCTGGAAGAGATAGTGATGGTCCTTACACAACTTTGTGAATAAATGAAAACCACTGAGTTGCACACTTTAAAGTGGTGTGAATTTTACTGTATGTGCAGTGTATGACAAAAACACGAAGAAAATCCAAGTTTCTGTACATGCAGGTAATGTAAATTCAGATTACACATCCCCACCGAGGGAGGCCCGGGTGGACAAGATGTGCGCTGCATGCCTGGGCCTGTGGAGAGTCTTTTTTAGTCCTTATTTAAAGACAGCGCAACAGTTCAAGGGGTTTTTATTCTGGCTCTTGCCTCATCTAATCCTTAGGCCTTGTTCCTGCCTTTGGCGGGTATTAAAATCCCAACCTCAAACTTTTATGCCTTAAGTCTAATACCTCTGTAAGTCACCAGGATTTTCTTCCTTCTTACCATTCTCATTTGAATTTTTTTTTTCCATTTTTAGCCCTGGGGATTTTTTTTCTCTTGCTTTAGGTTAGCTAATTATTATGAAAAGTTGGTTTAATATATTGTAGTGTCACTATAGTACATATGTTCAACACTTCCCCTGTTTTTGCTGCTACACAGAATACTGCAAGAAACATTCTTGTACACCTATTCTTCTGGGATCATCCTTTTAGTTTTTTTGTGAGGTCGAGTCTGAGAGGTGGAGGTGTTGAGTCTGTTGGGGAGAAAGGTTTTCTTTGCTCTTCAGGGTCCTCTGAGCCAGACTAAGAATTAAACTGACATGAGACAGATTAATAGGAGAAAATCATAATAAATCCTAATGCTTTTGAATCATACACCAAGCACCAATTGGCCCATAAAGATAATTCCCAGGCTCCCATGAAGGTGGTTCTAGCATCTGCTCACTTGTTCTGGAGTCCCTGAAACTTCAATTTTGTTCAGTCTTACTTTTTGGATTCACCTCTCAATTTTTATTGATTGATTGATTTTATTGATTGATTGATTTTGGCAGCAGTTCTTTCTGACTTAGGCTTACGACTCTCCCTTCTAGGATGCTAGCTTTCTTCTTCTCTCCCAGATTTTGACTGTCTTGACTGTCAAAGCTGTCTTGGATCTCCTCCCTCAGCCACTCCTAAGATCCACTCCTGGCCCAACTGTGATGGGCTGAAGTTGGAATAAAATAGCCATCTAGTCACTGAAACTTGTGTTTCTTTTGCTATCAGGGAGATAGCACTGGGGTTACGGAGAAGATGAGTACTATCTTAATAATCATATATGCAACTGACATTGATATTTTTATTTATTTTTCTAAAGATTTATTTATTTAGAGAGAGAGAAAGCAGGGGTAGGGAGGGGCAGGGGGAGAGGAGAGAGAGAATCTCAAGGAGACTCCCCACTGAGCTCAGAGCCTGATGCGGGGCTAGATCTCCCAACCCTGAAGATCATGACCTGAGCCAAAAATCAAGAGTTGGACGCTTACCCTACTGAGGCCCACCCAGGGGCCCCTGACTTTGATATTTTTATGTGAATGGTAAGGAAATAGAGAGAATTGGCTAATGACCAGCATGAGAGTAAAGCTGTGACTTTTAAGCACAGAGGGTTTATTAGGAAAGAAAAAGTTTTATCGGGCAACATTTTGCTGCTTATTTTGATAGTTTTTAAACTGGAGGAGATGCAGTAGATGTTATATGCATGCATGTTAGCAACACATTTCAGTGTTTGAAAATTTTGCTAGTAAAATTTAAGATGCCTTGGAATGAGAAACACAGTCACGTGTCTCGCAATCTGCTTGAAAGACTGTAAATTACAAATGGTATTGTTTAGGAGTTGGCTGTGAAGTTGAATAGAGGTTATGGAGTCTGAAAATTATTGCTGGAAACTATAATTCTTAAGAAAAATGTCAAGGAGGTTCAGGAGTTTTGGAGCAGTATATGAAGAAGAGATCATTTCAATTCTCCCTCCTTGCTGGGAGAGTTGATTTTTCAACAAGGGGACAAGGGTGGACGGCGCTTCATGGAAAAAAAGCGTTTTACGTCTGACCGCTGGTCATTATGGCCCAACCGTTGTTCTCTGAGAATTTGTTCTCTCTGTGGCGGTGGATGGTTTCCTGCTCTGAGTGATGTAGGGATTCAGAAAGATTTTTCTGTAAGTTCCAAATCCTTATGATTTATTTTATAAAAATTATTACATCCATTTTCTTGAATAACCTTTGAGATTGTTTGCCTGTTGTACTGATGTTATTTTTGATGATTAAAAAAAAATAATGAGATTTTGGGTGCCTGGCTGGTTCAGTTGGTTAAGCGTCTGCCTTTGGCTCAGGTCATGATCCCAGGGCCCTGGAATCGAGTGCCACATGGGGCTCCCTGCTCAGCAGGGAGTCTCTTTCTCCTTCTCCTTCTGCCCTCCCCGCCGCTCATACTCTCTGTCTCTCAAATAAATAAATAAATAATTTAAAAAAAAATGAGATTTCGGTATTCAGGAATGGACTGTCTTCTGTTTTTAATTTCCCTTGGAAATGGAAATATTTCTCAGGCTCCCTTTGGGAATGCAATTATCTGGTTAATCTTCGTGTGTTATAGAAGGAGTTTACAAAGCTTTTTATAGATATTTGTCTTGGGCTACTATAACAAAATGCCATAGACTGGCTGCCTTAAACAACAGGTTTTTATTTCTCATAATCTGAAGGCTGGAAATCCAAGATTAAGGTGATGGCAGATTTGGTTCCTGGTGAGAACATCTACCTGGCTTGCAGTCAGCCGCCTTCTTGGTGGGTCCTCACGTGGCAGAGGAGAGAGAGGAGAAAGAACTTGCTTCTTCTTTTTACAAGAACCCCCATTCCTGTCATGGCGGCCCCACCCTCATGACTTAATCTAAACCTGATTACCTCCTCACCTCCCATACCATCACATTCTGTGATAGGGCTTCAACCTATTTTTGAATAGATTTTAAATTTGAATTTTGAGAGGACACCAACATTCAGTCCATAACAGATCTTCTCATGCCTCTAAATTTCATTCCAAGGAAATGCCTCCTAACTCCACATTTCTAATAGAAAAAAATATACATAGCTCATATATACACACATATATAAGTTATATAGAGTATCTTGAAAAATATTTTGAAGTTGTACATATATATGATATAGGACATATTGGGTATGTGAAAAGTATTTTGAAGTTGTGCAAAGGACAATTTCTGGAACCACTGATCAGAATTTTTCTGTGTTTACTTGTAATAGACAATCCTCATCTTTCACACAAATGGTTTCCCATTGGTTTTTCTTCCCATTTCCTTTTCTTCCCTTTATTTCTTATCTATTGATAGAATAATTTTATTTTTTACTTTTTAAAGATTTATTTATTTATTTGAAAGAGAGCGTGTGAGTGGGGGGGGGAGGGGCAAGGGGAGAGGGAGAGGAGAAGCAGACTTCTGCTGAGTGTGGAGCCTGAAGCTGGGCTTGATCCTGAGACGGAGATCATGGCCTGAGCTGAAAGCAAGAGCCAGATGCTCAAGCTCAACCAGGTGCCCCTTGATAGAACAATTTTAAAAGAAATATTGAAAAAAAAAATCAAATCCCATCACTCCACAGAAAGCACTTTTTGGGGAGTAAGTTCCATTTGTTAGTTTTGTACTTATATAATTAGAGTCTACGATCTTGTTTTCTGTTTATTTTTATTCCACTTACAACTGTCAAACACATTTCCCTAGTTACATCATGATCTTTTTCATCATCATGCGATTTTACGATTGCATGATAATTGGAAAGGATGAAATAGTGCATTTACTGAACCATTTTGATGGAAACCATTCTAAAGAGCAATAGAGAGAGATCCCTCCACCCCTTTCCCCCAAAGATGCAAGGGTCTTTTGGTCTGTATTCAAAAGCGCTAGGCTATTTTGGTGGATGCCAGTCAGAGAAATACCAGGTCTTTAGGGAATCCACAGTCCAGCTCAGAGACAAATTTTTTTAAAAAAGTTTTTTCATTACGGGGTGATGATCTCAGGGTCGTGAGATTGAGCCCAGAGTTGAGTTCCCCACTTAGTGGGGAGTCTGCTTGATTCTCTCTCCTCTCCCTCTGCCCATCCCCCACCATACACACACACACTCTCTCTCTCTCTAAAAAGTAAATAAATAAATCTTAAAAAAGTTTTACATTACAAAAACAAATCAAGCTTGCTACAAAAATTTTAGAGAGGAAAAAATAAAAGAAGAAAAATTATCCTTAATTCCACCTTTGCTACTACCACTGTAGTATTTCCTTCCACTTTTGCTTTGTATTAGTACATTCTCCGCCCCCAAATTTGTTTTTTTTTTCGATTCTTTGTGTTCTGCCTTAAAAAAAACCCAGATTACACAAGTACATTCTTGCTGTAAAGATCAAAATAATGATTAAATGGAGAGGCCACAACAATGTTCCCCTTCATTCTAGCCTTCTAACCTCCCCTCTCTTTGGAGGTAAATTTCTATTCAATATTTGGTGAGCAAGATTCCAGTTTCATTCCTTTGCAGCTACATATGTACAAGTATATATATACATACACACACATATATATATATAGCTATTTCTTTTCTTTTTGCAAATAGGATTTCTATATTGTTTTGTATCTTGGTTTTTCAACTTACAAGGTATCTTAGAATTAGTTTCACATTATTATTCTATATTCTCTTTAACAGCTGTTTCATATTCTATAGAAAGGATAATGCCAGAATTTAAAAATGTTTCTTTTATTGACGGACATATAGGATTTTTCCAATTTTTTTCTATAACAAACAATGTTACAGTGGATATTCTTGTACATTTCTTTTTGGAACATGTTTGAGAATTTCTATGTGGTGGGTCCCTTTAAGTTGAATTTCAACTTCACATAGTAGACACGTTAAAAATTTTGAGAGATTTTGCCAAACTGACTTGAATTTATCTCCTTTCTAATAGTATACTGGGGTGTTTGTTTCCTTTAATTCTTACCAAAGTTCACATCATTAAATAATTTTTTTGGTAACTTGTGCATGCTTTTTATTGCTTTAATTTGTATTTCTTTGCATTACGATAGATTGGGCTTCTTTCACTTAGCATGATGTTTTCCATATTCATCGATAGTGTAACATGGACCAGTACTTCACTTCTATTTTTGTTTGTTTTTTGGCTGGATAATATTCTTTTTTTTTTTTAAAGATTTTATTTATTTATTTGACAGAGAGAGACACAGCGAGAGAGGGAACACAAGCAAGGGGAGTGGGAGAGAGGGAGAAGCAGGCTTCCCGCCCGAGCAGGGAGCCCGATGTGGGCCCGGATCCCAGGACCCCGAGATCAGGACCTGAGCCGAAGGCAGACCGCTTAACGACTGAACCACCAGGTGCCCCTGGCTGGATAATATTCTGTTGTATGGATAATATACTACATTTTGTTTATCCATACTCATCAGTTGATAGACATTTGGGTTGCTTGTCCTTTTTACTGTTATGAATAATGGCTGCTATGAATATTAACATATAAGTGTTTGTGTGACCATGTTTTCAGTTTTCTTGGGTATGGTCCTGGGAGTGGAATTGCTGGGTCATATGGAAACTCTATGGTTAGATTTTTGAGCAATTGCAAACCTGTTTTCCTAAGTGGCTGCACCATTTTACATTCCCGTTAGCCGTTTATTAGGGTTTCAGTGTTTCCACATCCTTGTCAACATTTGTAATTATCTTTTTTTTTCTAATTATAGCCACCCTGGTGGGTGTGAAGTGATATCTCACTGTGGATTTGATTTAACTTGTTGATCATCTTTTGTACTTATTGGCCATTTGTATATCATTTTTGGAGTAATGTCTGTTAAAATTCTTTAACCGTTTTTAAACTGGGTTATTCGTCTTTTTATTGTGGAGTTGAAGAGTTCTTTGTATATCACAGATTCAAGGCCTTTATCAGATATATAATTTGCAAATATTTCCTTCCATTTTGTTAGTTGTTCTTTAGCTTTCTTGACAGTGACGTTTGAAGCACAAAAGTTTTCAATTTTGATAGAGTCCAGTATATGTATTTTTTAAAATTTTGTTGCTTGTGCTTTTGGCATCCTATCTAAAAAGGTTTTGCCTAACCCAAAGCCATGAAGATTTAATCCTACATTTTCTTCTAAGAGATTTATATTTTATGATCCATTTTCAATTAATTTTTGTAGATGGTGTGAAGTAGCTGCTCAGAGTCATTTTTTTCACATGTATATATCCATTATCGCAAGACTCTTTGTTAGAAAGATTATTTTCCCCTTTGAATTATCTTGATATCTTTGTTGAAAATCAGTTTATGTGAGGTTTTATTTCTGGACTCTTACAATGATATGTCTATCTTTTTTTAAATTTTTTATTGTTATGTTAATCACCATACATTACATCATTAGTTTTTAATGTAGTGTTCCACGATTCATTGTTTGTGCATAACACCCAGTGCTCCACGCAGAACGTGCCCTCTTTAATACCCATCACCAGGCTAACCCATCCTCCCACCCCCTCCCCTCTAGAACCCTCAGTTTGTTTTTCAGAGTCCATCGTCTCTCATGGTTCGTCTCCCCCTCCGATTTCCCCCCCTTCATTCTTCCCCTCCGGCTATCTTCTTCTTTTTTTTTTTCTTAACATATATTGCATTATTTGTTTCAGAGGTACAGATCTGTGATTCAACAGTCTTGCACAATTCACAGCGCTCACCATAGCACATACCCTCCCCAATGTCTATCACCCAGCCACCCCATCCCTCCCACCCCCCCACCACTCCAGCAACCCTCAGTTTGTTTCCTAAGATTAAGATGTCCTCATATCAGTGAGGTCATATGATACATGTCTTTCTCTGATTGACTTATTTCACTCAGCATAACACCCTCCAGTTCCATCCATGTTGTTGCAAATGGCAAGATCTCATTCCTTTTGATGGCTGCATAATACTCCATTGTGTATATATACCACATCTTCTTTATCCATTCATCTGTCGATGGGCATCTTGGCTCTTTCCACAGTTTGGCTATTGTGGACATTGCTGCTATAAACATTGGGGTGCACGTACCCCTTCGGATCCCTACATTTGTATCTTAGGGGTCAATACCCAGTAGTGCAATTGCTGGATCGTATGGTAGCTCTATTTTCAACTGTTTGAGGAACCTCCATACTGTTTTCCAGAGTGGTTGCACCAGCTTGCATTCCCACCAACAGTGTGGGAGGGTTCAGCTTTCTCCACATCCCCGCCAACATCTGTCGTTTCCTGACTTGTTAATTTTAGCCATTCTGACGGGTGTGAGGTGGTGTCTCATTGAGGTTTTGATTTGGATTTCCCTGATGCCGAGCGATGTTGAGCACTTTTTCATGTGTCTGTTGGCCATTTGGATGTCTTCTTTGGAAAAATGTCTGTTCAGGTCTTCTGCCCATTTCTTGATTGGATTATTTGTTCTTTGGGTGTTGAGTTTGATAAGTTCTTTATAGATTTTGGATACTAGTCCTTTATCTGATATGTCATTTGCAAATATTTTCTCCCATTCTGTCGGCTGTCTTTTGGTTTTGTGAACTGTTTCTTTTGCTGTGCAAAAGCTTTTTATCTTGATGAAATCCCAATAGTTCATTTTTGCCCTTGCTTCCCTTGCCTTTGGCGATGTTTCTAGGAAGAAGTTGCTGCGGCTGAGGTCGAAGAGGTTGCTCCCTGTGTTCTCCTTTAGGATTTTGATGGACTCCTGTCTCACGTTTAGGTCTTTCAACCATTTGGAGTCTATTTTTGTGTGTGCTGTAAGGAAATGGTCCAGTTTTATTCTTCTGCATGTGGCTGTCCAATTTTCCCAACACCATTTGTTGAAGAGACTGTCTTTTTTCCATTGGACATTCTTTCCTGCTTTGTCAAAGATGAGTTGACCCTAGAGTTGAGGGTCCCTTTCTGGGCTCTCGATTCTGTTCCATTGATCTATGTGTCTGTTTTTGTGCCAGTTACCATACTGTCTTGATGATGACAGCTTTGTAATAGAGCTGGAAGTCCGGAATTGTGATGCCGCCAGCTTTGCTTTTCTTTTTCAACATTCCTCTGGCTATTCGGGGTCTCTTCTGGTTCCATACAAATTTTAGGATTCTTTGTTCCATTTCTTTGAAAAAAGTGGATGGTATTTTGATGGGGATTGCATTGAATGTGTAGATTGCCCTAGGTACCATTGACATCTTCACAATGTTTGTTCTTCCAGTCGATAAGCATGGAACGTTTTTCCATTTCTTTATGTCTTCCTCAATTTCTTTCATGAGTATTTTATAGTTTTCTGAGTACAGATCCTTTGCCTCTTTGGTTAGATTTATTCCTAGGTATCTTATGGTTTTGGGTGCAATTGTAAATGGGATCGACTCCTTAATTTCTCTCTCTTCTGTCTTGCTGTTGGTGTATAGGAATGCCACTGATTTCTGTGCATCGATTTTATATCCTGCCACTTGACTGAATTCCTGTATGAGTTCTAGCAGTTTTGGGGTGGAGTCTTTTGCATTTTCCACATAAAGTATCATATCATCCGCAAAGAGTGAGAGTTTGACTTCCTCCTTGCCGATTTGGATGCCTTTGATTTCTTTTTGTTGTCTGATTGCTGTGGCTAGGACTTCTAATACTATGTTGAATAGCAGTGGTGAGAGTGGACATCCCTGCCACGTTCCTGACCTTAGGGGAAAGCTCTCAGCTTTTCCCCATTGAGAATGATATTCGCTGTAGGTTTTTCATCGATGGCTTTTATGATATTGAGGTAGGTACCCTCTATCCCTATACTCTGAAGAGTTTTGATCAAGAAAGGATGCTGTACTTTGTCAAATGCTTTCTCTGCATCTATTGAGAGGGTCATATGATTCTTGTTCTTTCTTTTGTTAATGTGTTGTATCACGTTGATTGATTTGCGGATGTTGAACCAACCTTGCTGCCCAGGGATAAATCCCACTTGGTCGTGGTGAATAATCCTTTTAATGTACTGTTGGATCCTGTTAGCTAGTATTTTGGTGAGAATTTTTGCATCCATGTTCATCAAGGATATTGGTCTGTAATTCTCCTTTTTGATGGGGTCTTTGTCTGGTTTGGGGATCAAGGTAATGGTGGCCTCATAAAATGAGTTTGGAAGTTTTCCTTCCATTTCTATTTTTTGGAACAGTTTCAGGAGAATAGGTATTAATTCTTCTTTAAATGTTTGGTAGAATTCCCCTGGGAAGCCATCTGGCCCTGGACTTTTGTTTGTTGGGAGATTTTTGATGACTGCTTCAATTTCCTTAGTGGTTATAGGTCTGTTCAGGTTCTCTATTTCTTCCTGGTTCAATTTTGGTAGTTGATACATCTATCTCTAGGAATGCATCCATTTCTTCCAGGTTATCTAATTTGCTGGCATAGAGTTGCTCATAATATGTTCTTATAATTGTTTGTATTTCTTTGGTGTTGGTTGTGATCTCTCCTCTCTCATTCATGATTTTGTTGATTTGGGTCATTTCTCTTTTCTTTTTGATAAGTCTGGCCCGGGGTTTATCAATCTTGTTAATTCTTTCAAAGAACCAGCTCCTAGTTTCGTTGATCTGTTCTACTGTTCTTTTGGTTTCTATTTCATTGATTTCTGCTCTGATCTTTATTATTTCTCTTCTCCTGCTGGGTTTAGGCTTTCTTTGCTGTTTTTTCTCTAGCTCCTTTAGGTGTAGGGTTAGGTTGTGTATTTGAGACCTTTCTTGTTTCTTGAGAAAGGCTTGTATTGCTATATACTTTCCTCTCAGGACTGCCTTTGCTGCATCCCAAAGATTTTGAACAGTTGTGTTTTCATTTTCATTGGTTTCCATGAATTTTTTTAATTCTTCTTTAATTTCCTGGTTGACCCATTCATTCTTTAGTAGGTTGCTCTTTAGCCTCCATGTATTTGAGTTCTTTCTGACTTTCCTCTTGTGATTGAGTTCTAGTTTCAAAGCACTGTGGTCTGAAAATATGCAGGGAATGATCCCAATCTTTTGGTACCGGTTGAGACCTGATTTGTGACCTAGGATGTGATCTATTCTGGAGAATGTTCCATGGGCACTAGAGAAGAATGTGTATTCCGTTGCTTTGGGATGGAATGTTCTGAATATGTCTGTGAAGTCCATTTGGTCCAGTGTGTCATTTAAAGCCTTTATTTCCTTGTTGATCTTTTGCTTAGATGATCTGTCCATTTCAGTGAGGGGGGTATTAAAGTCCCCCACTATTATTGTATTGTTGTCCATGTGTTTCTTTGCTTTTGTTATTAATTGCCTTATATAATTGGCTGCTCCCATGTTAGGGGCATAGATATTTACAATTGTTAGATCTTCTTGTTGGATAGACCCTTGAAGTAGGATATAGTGTCCTTCCTCATCTCTTATTACAGTCTTTGCTTTAAAATCTAATTTGTCTGATATAAGGATTGCTACCCCAGCTTTCTTTTGGTGTCCACTAGCATGGTAAATGGTTTTCCACCCCTTCACTTTCAATGTGGGTGTGTCTTTGGGTCTAAAATGAGTCTCTTGCAGACAGCATATCGATGGGTCTTGTTTTTTAATCCAATCTGATAGCCTGTGTCTTTTGATTGGGGCATTTAGCCCATTTACATTCAGGGTTACTATTGAAAGATATGAATTTAGTGCCATTGTATTGCCTGTAAGGTGACTGTTACTGTATATTGTCTGTATTCCTTTCTGGTCCATGCTGCTTTTAGGCTCTCTCTTTGCTTAGAGGACCCCTTTCAATATTTCTTGTAGGGCTGGTTTCGCGTTTGCAAATTCCTTTAGTTTTTGTTTGTCCTGGAAGATTTTTATCTCTCCTTCTATTTTCCATGACAGCCTAGCTGCATGTAGTATTCTTGGCTGCATATTTTTCTCATTTAGTGCTCTGAAGATATCATGCCAGTCCTTTCTGGCCTGCCAGGTCTCTGTGGATAGGTCTGTTGCCAAGCTAATGTTTCTACCATTGTAGGTTACAGATCTCTTCTCCCGAGCTGCTTTCAGGATTTTCTCTTTGTCTCTGAGACTCATAAGTTTTACTATTAGATGTCGGGGTGTTGACCTATTTTTATTGATTTTGAGAGGGGTTCTCTGTGCCTCCTGGATTTCGATGCCTGTTTCCTTCCCCACATTAGGGAAGTTCTCTGCTATAATTTGCTCCAATATACCTTCTGCCCCTCTCTCTCTTTCTCCTTCTTCTGGGATCCCAATTATTCTAATGTTGTTTCGTCTTATTGTATCGCTTATCTCTCGAATTCTGCCCTCGTGATCCTGTAGTTGTTTCTCTCTCTTTTTCACAGCCTCTTTATTTTCCATCATTTGGTCTTCTATATCGCTGATTCTCTCTTCTGCCTCATTTATCCTAGCAGTTAGTGCCCCCATTTTTGATTGCACCTCATTAATAGCCTTTTTGATTTCGACTTGGTTAGATTTTAGTTCTTTTATTTCTCCAGAAAGGGTTTCTCTAATAACTTCCACACTTTTTTCAAGCCCAGCTAGTATCTTTAAAGTCATGATTCTGAACTCTAGGTCTGACATCGCACTAATGTCCATGTTGAGTAGGTCCCTGGCAGACGGTACTACCTCTTGTTCTTTTTGCTGAGGTGATTTTTTTCATCTTGTCATTTTGTACAGAGGAGAATAGATGAATGAGAGAACAGAATGCTAACAGGTTAACAACGTCCCCAGAAAATATACTCTAATCAAATCAGAAAAGACCTGAAACCGGGGGAAAAGAAAGGGAAAGAAAGAAGAAAGAGAAAAAAAGGAAAAGAAAAATATAAAAACAAACAAAAACAGAACAAAACAAAAAACAACAGAATATGATCAAATATGATCAGGCTGGTGCATAAATCAGTGCAACACACTAGATTTTGTGTGTAATTTAGTCTGTTAGAAGAAAGTGCCTCCTAAAATTTTAAAGAAAGAAAGACTTATATATGTACAAATTAAAGGTTCATACGATGAAGGGATGGAATATGACTGTAAAGATGAAAATTATAAAAAATTTTAAAAAAGGAATCGATAAGAAGATGTTTGAAAAAAGAAAGAAGAGGATTTAAGAAAAGGAAAGAAAGAAAGAAAAAAAAAGGAGGGGGAGAGAATGTGATCAGGCAGGAGACTAGAACAAAGCCATACACTAGAGATTTAAGGTATATTTTGATATATTAGAAGAAACTGTATCTCAAAATTTTAAAGAGAGAACAACTTATATATATATCTGCGAAAAATAAGGGTAACTAATATGAAGGGATAGAATATGACTCTAAAAATGAAAAATAAAAATGTTTTTTTAAGAAAAGGATTGATAAGATGTCGGTTGAAAAAGGGAAAAAGAAAAATTCAAAAAAAAAACCAGTTAAAAAAATTAACTTTGAGGGGCGCCTGGGTGCTCAGTCGTTAAGCGTCTGCCTTCGGCTCAGGTCATGATCCCAGGGTCCTGGGATCGAGCCCCACATCGGGCTCCCTGCTCAGAGGGGAGCCTGCTTCTCCCTCTCCCACTCCCCCTGCTTGTGTTCCTTCTCTCACTGTGTCTCTCTCTGTCAAATAAATAAATAAAATCTTTAAAAAAATATTATTAAAAAATTAACTTTGAAAGACTAATGAATCATAGTAAAAAAGCCATGAATTCTATGTGCAGTATTCCCCTAGCGCTGGAGTTCTGCTGTTCTCATTGATCGGTAAACTTGGTCTTGGCTTGCTGGCTGTTCGTGCCGATCTTCTGGGGGAGGGGCCTGTTGCTGTGGTTCCCAAATGTCTTTGCCGGAGGTGGAATTGCCCCACCCTTGTCGGTCCGGGCTAAGCAAGCTGCTCGGGTCTGCTCTCGGGAGCCTTTGTTCCCTGCAAGCTCTCCGTACAGCTTTGGAGGACGACAGTGAAAATGGTGGCCTCCCAATCTCCGCCCCAGAGGAGCCGAGAACTTGGGGCCCCGCTCCTCAGTGCGCCCCCAGAGAAAAGCAGTCACTCCCATGTCCCCGGTCTCCGGCCGCACTCCGTGCTCACCCGGCCTGTGACCGAGCGTTTCTCTCTCTGGCATCCGACCCCTTGTGGAGTCTCCAAACCCAGCAGATCCCTGCGGTGCGCTCCTGCGCTGCTCCTCCCCGGGGAGGAAGGGGAGTCTCCCCGGCTCTGCCGCTTGTTGGGTCCCTGCTGGAGGAGCAGTGGCCCGACTGTGTCACTGATCACAGTTTATGGCAACCCCGAGCTGAGAGCCTGCGCCTTGGCTCCGTCTCTGCAGCCGGCTTCCCCGCTCCGATCCCTGGGAGCTCTGCCGCACTCAGGCACCCCTGGTCTTTCTGTGACCCCAAGGGTCCTGAGACCACACTGTCCCGCAAGGTTTCCACCCCCCTGCTTAGCCACTGGAGCGACGTCCCTCAGTGGAGCCGACTTCTAGAAGTTCCGATTTTGTGCTCCACGGCTCTATCACTTGCCAGAAGCGGCCCACGGAGGCCCCCTCCCCTGCCGTCTATCCTCCCGAATATCGCCTCGGATTCACTTCTCCGCACGTCCTACCTTCCAGTAAGTGGTCGCTTCTCTGTTCAGAGAGTTGTTGCTACTCCCTTCTTCAATCTCCTGTTGAGTTCGTAGGTGTTCAGAATGGTTTGGTCCCTATCCAGCTGAATTCCTGGGACCAGGTGAAATCCAGGTCTCCTACTCCTCTGCCATCCTGCTCACCCCTTGATATGTCTATCTTTATGCCGGTACCACATAGTCTTGATTACTGTAGTTTTATGGTAAATTCTGAAATTGGAAGGGTGAGTTCAACTTTGTTCAACCAAAAATTTTTTTGGTTATTCTGTTTCCCTTGGATTTCCATATGAATTTTAGTATCAACTTGTGAATTTCTGCAAGATAAAAGCAGCTGGAATTTTGACAAGGATTACATTGAATGCACTGATCAATTTGGGGACTATTGTCATTTTGAGAATATTAAGGCTTCTAATCTATGAACATGGGATGCCTTTCCATTTATTTTGGTCTTTAATTTCTTTCAATGATATTTTGCAGTTTGTAATGCACAAGTGTTGGATTTCTTTTGTTATATTTATTCCTAAGTATTGTATTCTTTTTAAGGCTATTGTAAATGAGTTGTTTTCTTAATTTCATTTTTTTGGATTATTCATTGCTAATGTATAGAAATACAATTGATATTTTGTATCTGTCTTGAACAAACTCAGTGAACTCATTTTTAACTCTAATACACTTCCCCTCCATTTTTTTCTTTCCTAGTTGTCTGGCTAGAACTCCCAGTGCAACGTTGAACAGAGGTGGTGAGAACAGTAATCTTTGTCTTGTTCTTGGTCTTAGGGAGAAGGCTTTCAGTCTTTCATCATTAAGTATGATTTAACTGTGAGTTTTTCATAGGAGCTCTTTGTTAGGTTGAGGAAATTCCCTTCTTACTAGTTTTTGAGTGTTTTTTTTTACCATGAAAAGGTGTTGGGTTTTGTCAAACACTTTTTCTGTCTATTGAGATGCCCATTTTTTTGGTCTTTTATTATATTAACATAGTGTAAAGCATTAACTGATTTTCATGTGTTAAACCAACCTTGTATTTCTGGGATAAATCCTACTTGGTCATGTTATATAATCCTTTTCACATGTTGCTGGATTTGGTTTGCTAGTTTCTTTTTTTTTTTTTTTAAGATTTTATTTATTTATTGGACAGAGGGAGTGAGAGAGCACAAGCAGGGAGAGCAGCAGAGGGAGAGGGAGAAGCAGGCTCTCCGCTGAGCAAGGATCCCAATGCGGGACTCCATCCCAGGACCCCGGGATCATGACCCGAGCCAAAGGCAGGTACCCAACCATCTGAGGCACCCAGGCGCCCCTCGGTTTGCTAGTATCTTGTTGAGGATTTATATATCAATATTTATAAGGGATATTGGTTTTCTTTTCCAGTGATGTTTCTGTCTGGTTTAGGTATCAGGATAATACTGGTCTCATAAAATGAACCTGGGAAGTGTTCCTTCCTTTTCTATGTTTTGAAAGAGTTTTTGAAGGATCGGTGTTAACTTTAGTTTAAAAATCTGATAGAGGGGTGCCTGGCTGGCTCAATCGGTAGAGTGTGTGACTCTTGATCTCAAGATTGTGAGCTCAAGCCCTATGTTGGGCATAGAGCTTACTTTAAAAAACAAAGTTTAAGAAAAGTAAAATAAAAATCTGGTAGAATTCACCAGTGAAGTCATCTGGTTCTGGACTCTTCCTTATGGGAATTATAAATTACTAATTTAATCTCTTGTAAGTATATTCAGTTTTCTATTTCTTCTTTAGTCAGTTTTGATAGTTTATGCCTCTAGATTTGTCCATTTAATTTAGGTTATCTAATTTGTTGGCATATAATAGTTCATAGTATTCCTTTTATTTCTGATAATTTCTTTTATTTCTGTAAGGTTGGTAATAATATGCTTTTAATTCTGATTTTACTAATTTCAGTTCTCTTTCTTTTTCAGTCTAGCCAAATCAATTTAAAAATTTTTAAAGGAAAAAATTTTGTTTTCAATGATTTTATCTATTTTTCTATTCTCTAGTGCATTAATTTTGGATTGAGTCTTTATTATTTCATTTCTTCTGCTTTTCTTGGATTTAGTTTGTCTTCTTTTTCTATTTTCTTAAGGCAAAATTTAGGTTATTAATTTGACATTTTTTTCCCTTTTCTCCCTCCCTCTCTCCCTCCCTCTCTCTTTCTATTTTTCTTTCTCTTTCTTTCTTTCTTTCTTTCTTTCTTTCTTTCTTTCTTTCTTTCTTTCTTTCTTTCTTTCTTTCTTCCTTCCTTCCTTCCTTCCTTCCTTCCTTCCTTCCTTCCTTTCTTTCTTTCTTTCTTTCTTTCTTTCTTTCTTTCTTTCTTTCTTTCTTTCTTTCTTTCTCTCTCTCTCTCTCTCTCTCTCCCTCCCTCCCTCCCTCCCTCCCTCCCTCCCTCCCTTCCTTCCTTCCTTCCTTCCTTCCTTCCTTCCTTTCTTCCTTCCTTCCTTCCTTCCATGGTTGTATTTTCATTTTCATTCACTCAAAGTATTTTCTAATTTTCTTGTGATTTCTTCTTTGATGCATTGGTTATTTAAGAGTGTGTTCTTTAATTACCTCATATTTGTGAATTTTCCAAATTTCCTCTGTTATTGACTTCTAATTTAATTCCATTGCAGTCAGAGAACATAATTTGTATAATTTCAGTCTTTTAACATTTACCTATTCTTGTTTTGTGGTCTAACTTATGGTCTCTTCTCAAGAATGTTTCATGTGCACTAGAGAAGAATGTGCATTCTCTTGTTTTTTTGGATGGAGTTTTCCGCAGATGTCTGTTAGATCTTATTTGTTTATAGTATTGTTCAAGTTTTCTCTTTTCTTGTTGACCAGGTACCTTGTTTTATGCATTATTGAAAGGGAATTTTTTTTTAAGATTTTATTTCATTTTGAGAGAGAGAGAAAACAAGCAGGGGTGGGGGGAGGGGCAGAGGAAGAAGCAGAGAAGCAGATTCCTTGCTGAGCAGGGAGCCTGACGCGGGACTCGATCCCAAGACCCTGGGATCATGACCAGAGCCAAAGGTAGACGCTGGACTGACTGAGCCACCCAGGCGCCCTGAAAGGAATTATTGATGTCCCCAAATGTTACTTTTTAATACTCGGTTTTTCTCTTCCATTCAGTCAGTCAGGTTTTACTTTATATATTCTGGGATCTGTTTTTAGGGGATACATGTTTATAATTTTAAATATCATCTTGATGGATTGACCCTTTTGTCATTATGAAATGTCCTTCTTTGTTTCTAGTAGCAATTTTTGTCTTGAAGTTTATTTTGTTTGATATTAGTGTAGTCACTCCAGTTTTTTTTTTTAAGATTTTATTTTATTTATTTGAGAGAGAGAGAGAGTGAGAGAGAGAGAGCCCAAGAGGGGGTAGGGTCAGAGAGAGAAGCAGACTCCCCACTGAGCAGGGAGCCCGATGTGGGACTCGATCCGGGATCATGACCCGAGCCGAAGGCAGTCGCTTAACCAACTGAGCCACTCAGGCGCCCTCCAGTTCTCTTTTGATTACTGTTTGGATAGTATATCTTTTTCCATTTTTTTATTTTCAAAGCATTTATGTCTTTGAATTGAAAATGTGTCTCTGGGCGCCTGGGTGGCTCAGTTGGTTAAGCGACTGCCTTCGGCTCAGGTCATGATCCTGGAGTCCCAGGATCGAGTCCCACATTGGGCTCCCTGCTCAGTGAGGGGCCTGCTTCTCCCTCTAACCCTCCCCACTCTCATGTACTCTTTCTCTCTCTCTCATTCTCACTCTCTCAAAAATAAATAATAAATAAATCTTAAAAAAAAAAAGAAAATGTGTCTCTTATAGATAGCATATATTTAGATCATACTTTCTGTTCATTCATTCATTCTGGCAAATTTTGTGTTTTGACTGGCATGTTTAATTAACATTTAATATACTTATTGATAAGGTGCTATTTGCATCTGCCCTTTTGTCAATATTTCTTTAAATATTCTTTTTCTCCCTTTCACTCCCTCTTCTTCTGAGACTCCTATTATGCACATGTTGGTATGGTGGGTGGTATCGCACATGTCCCTGAGGCTTGTTTAGTTTATTCCTTGTTTTTCTTTTCTGTCCCTCAGACTGGATAATCTCAATTGAATTATCTTCACATTTGCTAATTCTGTCTTCTGTATGCTCAAGTCTACTATTGAATCACTCTAGTGAATTTTTCATTTTGATTGTATTTTTTAACCCCAGGATTTCTATTTGCTCTGTGTAGCCACTGAAGTCTGTGCTCAGTTAGCTTAGACATCAGCTAATGATTAGACAGATTGCTCAAATGGCTAGACCCAATAAGTCTCCTATTCTTTGCCAAAGGTCTCTGTGTATGTGCTGGGGCATGTCTTTAACACTCAGCCAGGTAATTTACAACTCTGCCGTAGCCCTCACTTACCGCCTGTACAGGGTCTTTTTTTTCTTTTAAAGATTTTATTTATCTATTTGACAGAGATAGACAGCAAGAGAAGGAACACAAGCAGGGGGAGTGGGAGAGGGAGAAGTAGACTTCCCGCGGAGCAGGGAGCCGACGTGAGGCTCGATCCCAGGACCCTGGGATCATGACCTGAGCCGAAGGCAGATGCTTAATGACTGAGCCACCCAGGCGCCCCCACCTATATAGGATCTTAAGGTGCCAGAGGTGATAGTCAAGACCTTCTCAGCTCTTTCCTGAGCATGTGCATAGCCCCATGCATGCATGTGGTTTCTTAGATTACATATGTTGGAGCTTTTAAAATCCCCCATGGCCATTTCATTTCCCAATTTTTCCTTTCAAACTTTTTGGTTAGACTGTTGTTTGTCTCAATTGTTCCACACTCAATGCAGCCACAATGTTAAATAACCGCTGCTGATGGTTTTTGAAAAATGCCCCTTGAGAAGAGGCTGTTTACATTGGGATAACTCTGAATCTTGTCAATTAAAGATAAACCTATGAATAGGTCCTTCTAGAGAATGACCAGGTAATGGTCAGGTAATGACAATTCTTTGGAAATGTGGCCTTAAATGAGTTCCAATCTGGTTCGGCCTGCCAATCTCCCACCCTGACCCCAAATTTCTGCTAGGCTTCTGGTGTTCACTATGATTTCAGGCTGTCTGTCCACTGCTGAGCTGTGGAGGGATATATGGAGATAAGGCAAATCAAATGTCAGCCAGTTTTCTTGAGTAAATGCTTTCTGGATTGCTGCAAACGTATTAATTTCTAGAGTTCTGAAAAACTTGATTCTGACAATTTTTGCCATTGTTCTAGTGCTTTTATGGGGTAGTGGGTTTTCAGAACTGACAGTACAGCACACCACATCTCTTGTATGTGCACAGTTAATCAGTATTTTTATCTTCCTCTTATTCAGGATAGGGAGTAACATGAGGATGAGTTTATTTTCTCTTTCCCTAGGTCTCTACCATTTTCTTTGTTGAGATAGAAACTCTCAAAATTGGGAATTTTCTTTGTTCTAGATTGCTATCAGTAAAACAACAACAATTACTTAGGCTTAACTATACATTTTACTAATTTCTATGCACATACCAGTTTCTTATATCCCATGGTTTCCTTTTTGCTGGAGTACACTTTCTAGTAATAATTTCAGTGAGAATTCACAGTCTAAGAAATATTCTGAGTCCTGCGTATCTGAATGTCTTTATTTTGTTCTAATAATTGAACACTAGTTTGATTAGATATAGAATTTAGTTTCATAATTATTTTGCCTCAACTTTGAAGTTATTTGTACATTCTCTTCTTTTTAATATATTTTATTTAATTTATTTTTATTTTTTATTTTTAAAAGATTTTATTTATTTATTTGACGGAGAGAGACACAGCGATAGAGGGAACACAAGCAGGGGCAGTGGGAGAGGGAGAAGCAGGCTTCCCGCGGAGCAGGGAGCCCCATGCGGGGCTCGATCCCAGGACCCTGGGATCATGACCTGAGCTGAAGGCAGACACTTAACCGACTGGGCCACACAGGCACCCCTTTATAATATATTTTTAAAAATAATTTCAAACAAAGAAAAATTATGATAATATAAAGAACTCCTACCTAATCTTCATCTAGATTTACCAATTGTTCACATTTTCCCATATTTGTTTTATTATTTTATTTTTGTCTTTATGTCTTTCTATTTTTTTTTTCTGAACTATCTGAGAGCAAGCTATAGATATCCAACCCCTTTACTTCTAAATACTTCAGTGTGTATTTTCTAAGGGCAAGAATATTCATGTATATAGCTAGAATACCATTATGAACATGGGAAATCTAACATTGAACCATAGTGCTAGCTAATCCCCAAACTGTACTCAAGTGTTTCTAGTTGCCTTATCGTAAACTTGATAGTATTGTTTTTTCTGGCCTGGGATTCATTTAGTTCTCATGTCTCCTTAATGTTTATTCTTCGTTAACCTGGATCAGTTCCTCAGTCTTTCTTTGTCTTTCATGACGCTGGTATTTTTGAAGAGTACAGGCCTGTGTTGTTGTTGAATCGTCCTCCATTACGTTGTATTCTTACACCCAGTGTTGCTAGAATTTGGAGGTAGAGAGATGAATGAGAGTGTATTTAACTCAGCATAACCCACCCTCACTCTTGAAAAGCCAGGGGGATGTACAGTCTACTTTGGGAATGCCCAGTACCTAAACTCCTCAAGGCCTGTTCAAGCTCAGAATCCCTGGAGATTACATTTGCTAGCTCATTTTGGGGAGTTTGCTGCTCTCTCAGATGGAGCATGAGTTGGGGAAGAGACCTTTGAGTGTTGGTGCTATCCAGACCAATGTCTCCTCAGTCCCCATGTTACAAATCTACTCTCCAGGAGGTTGTATGCAGACTTTGTTCAACCACCCATACGGCTGTCAAGAGCAACTATCGTCACATTATATTGAAAACACCAATGGTGACAATGTGTCTCCAGCTGTACTGTCGGCTGTGATAGTATCAGAAGAGATGTAGAGTCCAGTGACATCATCTTATGAGGAAGTGGGGCCTTAGGAGATGAAGCGCTGGGGATGGCCACATAGCTTGTTAGTGCCACAGCCACATCTTGAGTTAATATTTTGATTTATTATTTAAACTTGAAATGACTCAGCAATCCTAAGGAAATCACTGTTCAGCAGTGGCAAGAATACAGTGGTCATCTTAACTGTATGAATACTGGAAAGGGGGGGGGTTGATAGATAGTCATATCTCCAGGACTAATATGCTGTGCATTTGCCAGCCCAATGACAAAGGTCAGGTGGATAATATGCATGGAGTATCATTGGAGGGGGCTCTATGAAGTCGAAAAAGAGACACCGCGATTCATTATTCTGAGAACATCTTAACTGTCAGCGCATTGAATTAAGGGGCCAGTAGCAAAGAGGTCCGTCCCAGTTAACAGCCACACATGTGAAAGGTCAGGGGTCTTTAATTCAGAGGAAAGATTCCAGCCATATAAACGTGGAGATTTATTGCTCACCCATGGAGAGTGTTATGAGATGTAGGGTCAACATCCTTCACTACATCTGCTTTTGATAAGCTCTACGGAGTTAGTTATTTATGTCAAGAGTTCTTAGCCCCAAGCAAAGCGGGGTGGGGTGGAGAGACAGTGAATAGAGGAGAGGAAGGGCACAGACCTCGCAGGGATCAGAAGGTTAATACTCAAATACAGGGCTCCATCAGTATGTGCTCAAGGGTTTTCCTGATTACACATTTACCAGCATAAGGTATGAGTTGAAAATGATAGGTTTTAATGTCTGTGAAATAGGTGTGAGTATTAAATAGAGCAAAGCATTGCTTTACAATTGTAGAAAATATTTTTTGTTTCAACGGAAAAGTGTGCTTCATCTGTGGTATATATTCCTGGGTTAGCACAATCTAGATCTGTTCATTGTTTTTGAGCGATATATAAATTCTGTCATGTCTGATAGTGATAACTGACCATCTCTTTATAATTCACCTCAACATTTCTCTTCTCCATATACATTTGTGCTCTTTTGACTTTTCTGCTGGGCTGGTTAAAACACTGTCTTGTTTCCTCATCGCCTGAGTCAAAATCCTTAACATGAGTTCATTTTTATATCTGTATGAGAATCATGGCTTTACCTTTTTCTGAATATTATCTTTTAACACAAAATCCTTCTGTAGGCCGACGGCTTGTCAAGAAGTTCAGCCACTCTCCTCTTCCATGTCTCTCTAAGATTTGGTTATGCAGACCAGGTCTCTGGAGACTTCTTTACTGGAAGTTTTAAACATTGGTATTTTAAAAAAACACCACACAGCTGTTTTCCATACTGTTGGGTTTATTAATTTGAAATCACAGGACTATGTATCTAAAGTACTCACCTGTTTTACCAATTTTCCTTCAAGGACCTGAGAGAAGTTGATGGGGGCTTGGGGAAGACAGCAGGAAAGAAAATGTCAAGAAACAAGAAAACAGGGGGTGCCTGGGTGGCTCAGTCATTAAGCGTCTGCCTTCAGCTCAGGTCATGATCCCAGGGTCCTGGGATCGAGCCCCACATCGGGCTCCCTGCTCGGCGGGAAGCCTGCTTCTCCCTCTCCCACTCCCCCTGCTTGTGTTCCCTCTCTCGCTGTGTCTCTCTCTGTCAAATAAATAAATAAAATCCTAAAAAAAAAAAAGAAACAGAAAACAAAAGAGTTACTTTTATATGCTTCATCTCAGTGCTATCATTTTAGAGCAGGAAGGACTCCCAGTCACATCTAACAACAGACCCAGATCTGGAACCTGTTATCTCCTTGTAGGTCTGCGCTATCCTTTAGAAAAAAGGAGAAGAGAGGTAGAAGCTTGTATTTTTAGAAGCCCCCCCACTCAGACCCACAAAATGTACAATGTAATGACTGTATTTCCTTTTTTTTTTTTAAGATTTTATTTATTTATTTGTTAGAGAGACACACAGAGAGAGAGAGAGAGAGAGAGAGCACAAGCAGGGGAAGCGGCAGGCAGAGGGAGAAGTAGGCTCCCTGCTGAGCAAGGAGCCCGATGCGGGGCTCGATCCCAGGACCCTGAGGTCATGACCTGAGCCGAAGGCAGATGTTTAATGGACTGAGCCACTCAGGTGTCCCAGTGACTGCATTTCTGATGCCTTAATCTGAAGACAGAGGGCCCACAGATAACTGAAAAGTGAACACAGCAAGTTCCCCTCCGCTTGCCCTCCATGTGGGTCTCCTAGAATAACAGGCAGAGAGGGAGGGACCACAGCTCTGGAGAAGGGCCTTGAGAGTCCCCTTATCCCTAGCTGTTTTTCTCAGAATGAGCTGGAGGGACCATGGAGTCGAGTGACTTTGGGTGAGTTGCAAACATTCTGTCTCTCTTATAGAAGATGAGCTGGGTGCCGATGACCTCGAAGGCTTGTTTCTACTCTGACATGGTAGGAAGTCAAGGTCAAGCCTTTGGGTCTGCTGAAGAGGGAAACAACCTGCTATTCATCAAGGCTTTCTTTTGAATTCCATAGCCTCATTTTAGTCATCCAGGAGGGATAGGTTGGCACTTCTCAGTTCAATGGGAATACTGCAGGATTTCCTTGGCTCTACAGTGGAGGCTGCCTGAGGTAGTCCTTGGGATTCCTGTCTGCTTTGGATGAATTGTGAATTCTGGGTCATTTGATTACATTTCTGCCTCAGTACAAATTTTCTTCATGGGATGTTAGACACCGATGAAGAAATTTTGGTCAGACCAAGAACATATTCAAAGCTTGAGTAGTTCATAAAAAATTGTTGAAAATTGGGGCACCTGGGTGGTTAAGCGTCCAACTCTTGATGTGAGCTCAGGTCATGATCTCAGGGTCATGAGATTGAAACCTGCCTCGGGCTCTGCACTGGGCATGGAGCCTGCTTAAGATTCTCTCTTTCCCTCTGCTCCTAGCCCCAACCCCTGCTCCTGCTCTCTCACTCTAAAAAAAAAAAAAAAAAAAAAAAGATTGTTGAAAATGATTTCTTCCCTAAATGCTCTTAAAGCTAATAAAATAATTATGATTATTAATCATGGGTCTTTAGAAGTCTCAATGGGAAAAGTTAACTTCATGCTCAATTTCTTTTTGGTTTTGTCCTAAAATAGAATTCAAGCAAAATAAAATATTAAACAGAAATTTCCCTTATATAAAATGTCCATCCTCCAACCAGTCAACATAATGAAAATTAAAACTTAGTAATTCCATGTGCATCTTTTGAACTTTAAAACAACTGTGCTAGCTGTTTTTATTTGGAGATGAAGCTCCACTCTTAAGTGACGTAGTCTCACATCTGTTAACAAAAGAGTCAGAACTAAAACCCACTCTCCTGACCCTTAATCTTTTCCTTTTTGTACAGCACCATCTTCCTTTCATTAGTTAGGAATGAAGACTCCTTTTCATCATGAAACTCTCTTTTCCTTCTGAAAGATATTAAAGTAAAGGTATATAAGTTCTAAACAAACAAAGATAAAATACCATGATGTACATGATTTGTAATTTATTACTTAGATCAGCTTCCATTTTAGAAAAGACAGAAATAAAATATATAATTTATATTTACTTTTTTCTTTTTTACAGCGGAAAATATTTACACCGTAGACATTCAGTACAAAATAATACAGAAAACCCAGGATGACACAGACAGTAAAGACCATGGTTTCAGCAGAGAATTTTCTGGCTACTTTTTTCCTTAGCAAGTGGAAACATTAAGCTGTTGCCTAACCATTTTGCTAATTTAGCCAGTTACTACTTCACTTTTTTTTTTTTTTTTTAAGCTTAGAGGCCTCTCCTAAACAGCCTTTTAAAAAAAGAGTAGCTACACCACTCTTTTGGGTTTCATCCTTAGGATACCTGTTCTATCGTTGTGGTTCAGGCCACTGGTCCTTCTGGGTAGCTGTTGTACTCATTTGTTAAAATTCTCCCCATCTGGGAGGAGCAAAGCTACTTTTAAAGGAATAGTCAGATTTTTTTTTTTCAGCTATGTCTTCTACAGAATATTCACGTGGCCAAGAATGTCCATCCTTGCATTTTATAGGGCCAAGGACTGGAAGGGACTGTTATTTAGTGAGCCAGTGGCAGAACTGAGACTAGAACCTGGATCTTCTGACCCCCACACATGTCCTTCCCTTGGTCACACTGGCTGGGATGGAGTTGTAGACTCCATCTGAGTAGACTAAAATCTGGCATTCCAGATTTTAGTCTACTTAGATGTGTTGAAGTGGGAGGCCAGAAGTTTCAAAGAGATGTGGGTATGGGTTAGCGGGGGGTTCTGCCCTCTATTTCAGAAATACTTGAGAAGGCACTTGTGAAAAGCTATCTACTCATAGGTCCTTAGGCAAACCCCCACCACCCGGGGTTGTTTTCCCTCTGGTTCACTTCTAGCTTGGACGTTATTGAAATGGAGTAAAAACTCCAGCAGAGGGAGCAGGGGAAGTTCTTTTTGACCTGTATGTTCAGGCATTGGCAAATTGAATCATGGCCAATTAAAAATCAAAGTCAGAAACTGGAAGGACAGAATAATCCAGCAGAGAAACAAGATTTGGTGAAATAGCACCTGATAATGGGAAGAAAACCACAGAGGTGGTGCCTAAAAGGACCAAGCTTCTAACATCCATATCCACCTATCAAAAAGCTTGTTCACTGCTTAAGCAAAGTGCTTTCCTCTGCCTATTTATACAGATAACTAACATACTTCCAAGTTATCAAGGGTGGTTAGAAAAAGAAATTGAGTGCACCAGAAAAAATACTCAAAATTATGAATGATAATAGAATAAGAGTGGTACTGATCACAGTAATAACAGACAGTTCTTAAAACACCGAGATATTACATATAAGAAGTTAGCGACAGCACAACATATATAAAATGGGTCTGTAAAATTGAAACATTTCTTGAATTACCTGAAAGCTGTGGGAAGCAAGGGAAACTCTGTTCCATTATCAAGCTCATCATAGAAATAAAACACTGTGCATTTAAACGTTGTCCGCCAAATGCACCAAATAACAAGGAAAAAAAAAGAAAAGCTTAAATAAAAGTAAAAGCGGGGCTCCTGGCTGGCTCAGAAGAACATGTGACTCTTGATCTCAGGGTCGTGAGTTCGAGCCCCACGCAGGGTTGTAGAGATTACTTAAATAAGTAAAACTTAAAAAAAAAAAAAAAGGAAAGTAACAAACGCATAAAGTCCAATTTGCTTCAATGAAAAGATCAGCCTGGGTTGCTGTGGCGGGTTGCAATATCCAGTTGGGCAGAGGAGGGTGCTCGCAATAAAGAAATCGGACACCTTTTCCCTTAGTATCGCTTTCCTGGTAGGTGGCATTTTTTTTAAACAGAATCACTGTAATATGCTATGAGATCTTGTCTTTTTTCTTATAAAGGAAGCTCTTGGACTTATGGTGGAGTCATTAAAATTCTTTGGAGCCCTTCTTAAAATCATTAATGGGAGAGGCCACGGTGCTGCATGGAGTCTGGGTTAACAGACTGGTTGCTGGGGAAAAGCAGTGGTCTCAGGGGCAGGGATTTTGTCCAGAAAGGGTCCCTTTGATCAGTAGCGAGAGGTCAAGGTCGAGGTTCGGGCCTTATGAGGCCCCACAAAGGCCGTCATGTTCTTGGGTCACCACCATCCAGTGCAATGCCTTTCTGAGACTACTAGTAGGGGCCCCAGAAACCCTAGGTCTCCAAGCGCCCCAGAAAGGCTGCATCTTCTCGTGGCCAGCAGCCTGGGGGTGGGGGCGTGGAGAGCTGTGAACCATACTCATTGTGAAGAACATGACATGACCTCCTCAGGACTTGGTGAGGGACACTCGCACGAGTGGCTTTTTCAGAAAAGAAGACCTTAGCTGGAAAACCACACTTCCTTCAGGGCCCCCTTCCAAGTGGGAGACATCCTCCGTTTAGGATTAGGTTAATGTTTCGACAGGGGGACTAGAGGTTGCGCCCCAACACAGAACCAGTCCATTCCTCCGAGTTTGTGTATCAAGGGACAGTGGGTCTTGGCCAGTTGGTGTAGTGGAAATGTTGCTCTGTTCTGCCTCCACCCCTATGGGGTGAAGCTTGTATGACTTGCGGTTCTACATGGTCTATCCCCAGTCATATTCCCAGAGCCACCTCTTCCTCCTGCATGAACCTGCTGTGACACCTTCCAGTAGCACGTACAACACAGGTGCCAATTTCCTCTTACACACAGTTGTTACACACCCATGACAGCAGCAGAACCCCTTAGAGATTTATATTGCTCATTCTAGAGCATACACATTGAACTCTAATGGCCATGGTGATGGGAACCCTGCAAACCCCTGCTCCTTCATAGAACATACTGAGGGTCTTTCATGGAGGGCTTGGATGGCCATGGAACTGGCTTGCTTTTTGGGGTAAGCTATAGGACAAAAAGTTGGTTTTTGAGAAAAAGATTAGCTCTTCTATTTTCTGCCACAAATACCAGGCACTGGGTTTCTCTGAACATCTTATCACATATTGGAGACCTCATCCCAGATTCCAACAGTCCATGCACAGAAAGAAACCAAGTGAGTTCCTAAGGGAAAACGAAGGCACCCACACAGGGAATTCTAGCCCCTTCTTGTTCACTGCAGCGTGGCATCCAGGTTTGGTGAGGAGGAAGCGTTTATCAGCTCAGGCTGGAGCCAGAAAACCTCTTCATGTTAGAAAAAAAATAGACACTTATGTGGTTAAAAAGAAAACCAAACAAAACAAATCCCTGATAGGCATAAAGACAAAGGCATTTGACTCATTTGAAATCAGCCAAAAAGGTATTGAATTCTAGAATCGCAAAATATTACACCTAGCTTCACCCTTGTGAGGATGGGGAAGGTTGTTCTGCAACCTGCGCCTTCACCTGGAGATGTGGGGCATCACAGGTCTGCAGTTCAGCAGTTCAGCAGGTTACAGTTCACTGTAACATGCTGAACTTCAAACCAATAGAAAACCCCAGGGATTTGCTTATGACCCTGAAACCAAAAAAACAAAGAAAGTATTTTTTCACCAGTAGGTCCTAAGAACAATGTTTTATCATAATAAACACCAGCAATAAAGTAAAAGTGTGCATTTCCCTGCTTACGGGGAACATAATAGGAGAAATGATAGCATGTCAAAGACCATTGAAATGAAAGGCACCAAGAGTGTTTGGGAGGCAAACGGAACTGTCACATCACTTGACAAGCTAGCAGCTCTTTCTCCCAGGAGACTTTGTCTTGTGAAGGTGAGCTAGAATGGTGGGGAGCTCTGGGGGACAGAGGATGGGAATGGAGAAGGAGAGGGATGGGGGCAGGGACACAGGAGGGAACCAAGTGGTCTGAGGGTGAGAGGTGAATGGAGAGAAACCTGAAAACAAAAGAAAGCAGACCAAGGTCGGGTGGCAGATGAGGATGTGAGAGATCCGCAGTGGGAGCCAGAAGACCATCTGAGCCGAGGGGCTGGGGGCCTTTGCCCTGGGGAGAAGGGCTTTGGCAGCCTTTTGGCAAAGTGCCACAAATATCAAGAAGGTAGAAACCTCTCACCATCTGCTTTACCTGGTGAGGAGGAGCAAACCTCTGGCCGCAGTATGGAGGTAATAACGGGGCCCCCTGGAGACCAGTGACCGACCCGCAGCCCAGGAAAGGTCCTGCACGTTGAAAACATGACTTCTTTTTGGTAGAAGGCACTCATGTGTGAAAGGGATTTCTACAGGGGTCAGGATGGGACAGCTGTGCATGTTGTGGGGACACGCGGGGTAAGGAGGTTGGGGGGGGTAGGATGGCTCACTCCAGGGGGCTTAGCACCACAGTGTCTTCACGGGAGGCGCTTCTGACCCAAGCGAGAGCTCAGGGGAAGTAACTTTTTACAAGTCAGGAAAAATACAATCAGTAAAAAGAAGACATGACATCTTGCTTTAACATCAAAACAGAAATGATAGAAAAACTTAAACCGTTAGCAAACTATATACAGGTAAATGTTTTCTTCTGTAGAAAAGACCCACTGCCTGCAGTATGGACAGGTCCTTACCAAAAGTAAGTACAAGAAAAAATAGTAAAAAGTTAGTGCTTTTATCATCTAGGGATGACTCTTGAAAACTTTTTTCCCCCTACTGCCTAATCTATACAGTGGTCAGATATGTGGTTGACCTTTGTTATGCAGTTCTGAAAATTACATTCTGACTGGCTTTGAAAAAATGCATTAAAGCTCAATTATAACTGCACCGAAGCTTCCTGCATTAGAACTTCTTCTCCTGAAGTAGTGAGGTAATGATTGTTAAGACAACAGGTTGATGGCTGGCCGGGGAGTCTTGCCCACGGTGTGCCCAGGGGGGAGCACAAGGAGGGCGGTGGGGGGGGGCAGGGGGTGCTGCTGGGGAGGGGAGGGGCCTGGCACCAATAAAACATCTGTCAGCGTCAACAAAAAGGAGAATCCACATTCAACCAGGAATATGGGTAATGGGAATTTTAAAGAAGGATTAAAAAAATTTCCCTTTCAGGGAAAAGAAAAATGAAATCCTATGAGAATTTATGGGATTTTTTAAAGAGCAACTTCCCAGGGGGACAGTCCACAACCATTGTCCTGCCCCCCCCACCCCCCATCGGCCACCATGTCTACGACTCTGTGATTCAGCATCTTCCGTTTGTCCTCCAGGCCCTCTGGGTGGACACAAGAGGGCCTGCTTTGAATCTGATTTTGCCAGAAATTTTAATGCATCCTTTCTCAAGCGACTCCAGGTGATTGAGGTTTGATTACGCAAAGCAAGATTTTTTTCTGAACCGTGAACGCGAACCGGTGCATTGTCTAGCCTTTACAGAGCGCTTTGCTGCGTTCCTGGTCCTTCCACCCACTGGTGAGGCAGGCAGAACTGCCAAGGGAACGGAGGCTGGGGAGGCTGGGAGCGCGGTGGGAGCGCGGTGGCCCCGCGGTGGCAGGCGGCAGTCAGGGCCAGCATGCGCACCCGCTTCCTCCTCGCCACAGCGCTTTCCCTCTGGCTGCGGGACTTGCAGGCGTGTTTACTTTGGCGGACGCTTGCAAGAAAACACTTGGTCTTTGGAATGAGCGGAGTGCAAGAAAAATGTCTGTTAGTGGGTGGTTTCACTGTATTTCTTAAAGTGAAGAGAGCCAAGGAACAGGCAGTTTCCTCTCTTAAAAGGTGGCCATGCTGCATCTGTCTTCCTCGACCGTTATTGGCTCAGAGTGGTTTGCTGGCAGGTGATGAAGACCATTTGACCATATACAAATGTCCAGGATCCTGTGAGTCATTCAAAGTCCCCAAACCCATTCACTTGTGTGCCATGTCCTATAAGGATGCTTTTTTTTTTCTCCTCTGCCCTCAGGATGGCAGGAGTGTTGGGTGGCTGGTTAACCTGGCTGTACCCACCAAGCCCCACGTCATGTCTGGAGCACCATCCGGGCGCATTAGCTATGACTTTTGCCACATTCAGTTAGGCACAAGAGCCCCTGACCCCAAAGGGGTCCGAGATGGCCCCCTGCCGTTTGTCGGCAGCCCTGGACATGTTCCTCCCACTCAGGGAAAGAGGCTGCTGTTCCTACTAACAGCAAGCCCCCAAAGAGGGAGGACGTGGAGTTATCAGTGAGGGTCAGGACTGGATGGACAGCTTTGTGGGCCGGCCACCGCGAATGGGAAAGACCATGAACTTGTTCTCATGCATCTTCTTTAACCTGTGGGGCTGAGAAAAGATGTTACCGAATTAAGGTCAGAATGTGTGCCAGTGACCCAGTCTTTCCATCTTGGAACTGTCCTGGGGAGGAATTCCTCTGAGCTGTCGGTTTATTCAAGAAGACGTTGCTTTCCTTTGAAAACCCTTCGCCCTTGGTTTCTGCCTTTCTCTGGCCTGCCTTCCCTCCTGATGTGGATGTCATTCCCGTTCTGATCTTACGTCCCACCAGAGGGGAGTGGGAGTGAGAACGGGGGCGGGGGTCTCCTTGTGCTCCACCTGGCCTTGACCCCCTGGGCCCTAGTGTCAGGTTGCAGCTCTAAGGAAACAGGAGGGGTTGCGTCCTTGCCAGAGCTTGCCCTGAAAGGGCTGGGGGATGACCTGTATGTTGGGTCACAGTCAGTGTGGCCCCACCTCCCGCTCTGCCAGGTCAACACCTGTGGTCATGGCCTGATCTTCAGCAGCATCCTCCTTTATTTGCAGAGGGTCCTCGATTGAACGAGAGGATATAGCCACCCTATTCATGGGAGAGGCAGGTGGCGAGGTGGTCTGTGTATGGTGCCTGAGGGAGTTAGAAGGCGGTGGGTGGGCAGTTTCCAAGTATTGTCCCTTCAACAATTTGGTGAAAGGAAGAGGGCTTATTCCAGATCCTCTTGAAAATATGTAGCTTGCTGTCTCTCCATCACTGTCAGCTCCACACTGGCTGGAGCATCTCAAGACATCAGACTACATGAGTGAGGCCCTGGGCTCTGAGGGCCAGTGCAGGCGTCCCACCTCATTGCCCGGTCTTGCTCACGGGCTTCTCTCCTCTCTGACATCATCGCTCTTTCCTCTCGAAGACAGGTGCTCTCTGTTTTTCCAGCTTGGTACACTCATCAGCTTATGACATTTGAAAGAACCCAGGAAGTGAAAGGCTTCACAGGGATGCACCAAAGGAAGTTGAAGGAAATGTGTTGAGAAGGAGCTAGGAAGGTGACAGGTGTCTGGCCCCAGCCTCCAGCGGAGGCTTTCCAGGGTCAGAGCATGACCATGCTGGCAGCCCCTCTGCAGAGAGGCTGCTCAAAGAACTGCAAGTGTCCATGAGAAAGAGGCAGCCAAGAGCCCTTCAAGATGCAGGAGCCACAGAGGGTCCTAGCTGCAGGCTGCGGCAGAAATCCCAGCCGAGAGCTGGAGGAGACAGGCATGCCCAGCCTTCACTCTTCTGGTTAAGCTCTGGGCCTTAGGGAGGACAGACAGCCCCCAGTCTCTTGTGGTCACCCTCCGATCAGCCCTCAAGCCAGTCCCCTGGGAAGGGTTTGGCCCACGACCCTCTGTCCGGGGGCAGTTCCATCTTCTCCCTCCTCCAGGGCTAGGCGCTTTCCCCAAGACTCTGGGCTGGCTGGGCTTCACTTCTTGGCCACCAACCATGGACTCTGGCCCTTGAGGAGGCAGAGAGAAAGGGATGTTTGAGAAGGGGCCTCACTGGGGATTGGCTTGTGGGGACACCTCCCTGGGCCAGGGGGATCCCACAGACCTGGCCAACCCCAGTGGACTCCCAGCATGGACCCACCCTCTCTACCCCGTTTCTTCTGCAGAAATCTCATTTGCCTTCCCCTGATTTGAGAAGCAAGTGTGGCCCAGGCTGATGCTCCAGGGAAGGGGCTGGAAGACGAGGTAAGGGAGAGAGCGCTTGTCCACGGCAGCCAGCTCCTCTCTCCTTCCTCGGTGGCAAACTCCCTCTCTGTATTCTGGCCACACTGGCAGCCATGCAGTCCTCTGGCTGTGCCCTCACCGAGCACTTAGCACATACGTCTTTGCATTGCTGGGCATCCCTGTTAACTCCTGGAGGGCAGACTGGGTCTCGGAGTCCATAGTAGCCCTGGGCCTCCTCGCCCACTGCTCACACATAGTAGATGCTTTACTCAAGTAGACTGATGACTCAGCAGGTCATAGGTGTTTATGAGCCTTGACCATGGGACGGAGACATTGAGCTAGATCTCCAGGTCCCTAATGAATTAGAAAGTCCCTTCCCTCCAAGAGGTCACTGTCTGGTGTGGAAGACTGATTTTTCCTCCTCTAATAGAAGGTGGAGGAAGAAAAGAACGCAGAATTCCAGGTTTTTCTAAGGAGGGAGACTCACCCAACTTAGGAACCCAGAAAAGTCTTCCCAGGGCCCTGGTGGTCTGAGCTGGGCCTTGAAAGGAGGGTAGAATTCTGGCAGGTGAGAAAGAAGAACCATGCAGGCAAAGGGCCTGGCGTGGGTGCGGGTGTGCAGGGGAAAGCAGAGGGTGAATACAGGGACCTGTGAGCCAACCCAGGCTGGGGAAGGCCCTGCGGGGCTGAGGCTCGGCCTCAGTCCCGCTCTGCCTCTGTCTACACCGCTCTTCACAGATGCTTGGCTGTTCCCCGGAGGCAGGCCTTGGGACCTGGGGTCCTAGGGACCAGGGGGGTCACTTTGCGTGGGGAATTCTGCCTTAGCATATAAAACCCAGATCCCTTTCCCTGCGCCATCTACCCTCCCCCGCCGCAACCGCAGTGAGGAGCCTGCTGCCTCAAGGAAACGCCACCTCGAAAAATCTGCTCCTTGAAGAGAGGAGCAGCTGGTCCCTCCCTGGTCCTTCCTTCCCTGCTCTCCCTCTTCGTGTGTGCCCTCTTTCCCGGGTCACTCACCAGCGGCCCACCCTTCCCTTCTTTTCAGAGGCATGGAGCCATAGGTGCCTGACTCTCGGGGTGTCTGAAAGTGTGTCCAGGCTCAGGGCTGGGGGTGGGGGGTGGCCAGGCTGTGCTAGTGTGGGGGAGTACACCCACAGGGGCGCAGAGAACCAGGTATGGGGGAAGGCCGGGCGAACCTTACCAAGGAGGCACTGTGTCCTTGAATATTTGCGGGGTTTTAGGGATTCCCCCTGTGTGCCAGGTGGTTACACCTGTGTCACTTCACCTTTGATGAATTTAGCAGTGTAGACGCTAGTCAGAGAAAGAGTCTCTGCTGCCATCCCTGCCCCAGGAGAGCCGACCCCACGCACCGACCCCGCCAGCTCCGGCTACTCGCAGTCCCGTTCTTCAGGGTTACGGAGCACGCGCGTGCAGCCCACAGCGTAGCCATGCCAACTCCATGCAGCACACTATCCCAGCTGGAGGGCGCTACCTAGAGGCGGCGGGGGACGCTCCAGTGTCCCAGTCCTCCCAGATGCCCACCGGGCCGTGGAACCCGTGGGTTTGAGGTTGTCAGAGGTCACCCAAGTCAACCTCCTCATTTGACGTTTGGGGATACTGAGAGCTGGGGTAAGTCGTCCTGTGCCACATAGCTGACCATGGAGGAGGGACTGGAAGCTGAGCCTCCTGACCTGCTGGCCAGCGTCCTCCCCCTCCCTGGGCTACGCCGAACACCCCCCAGGTCTGTGGCATTTCATTCTGCCAGATGAAGTCAGGGCCCCCGGCAGGGAGGCCAGCTCTTGGCCTGGCAGGGCAGAAGCACAGAGTGAGGCAGAGGTGGGATGGTGTGGGTCTGGGCAGAAGGAGCCATTCCTTCCTTAGCGAGGTGGGGCTTTCTTTGGCCCACGTGACCACAGAGGCACAGGTCACTGACCTCGGTGAGAACAGTGATTTGGGCCTGGACCACCCCGTTCCACTGTCACTTGTGAAGTCAGGTGTTTGCAGGCCTGCGGGTGGGCAGTGCTGGGCAGTAAAAGGGTGCCTGAGCCAGTGCGCCGGGCTGGACACGGTAGTGAGCCCCTGAAGGCAACGGGTCTCAAGACCCGGCATTTGACAGTTCATAGAGAACGTTCGCCAACAGGACTGTAATTTGCCCCGTGGGGCGGGGTTTGGGGGCCGTGTCCACTTCCTGGGCAGGCGGTTCTCAGCAGAAGTGGCTGCGAGTCCCGGGAATGGAGTGAGCATCTCTAAGCTCCGTGAACGCTCTCTGGTACCGGCCCCGGGCACTGCCCTCCACTGATCTGCGCTCCTGCAATGCTCCCATTCCTCTCCTTCTGGCGCACCGTACTCCTTGTGCTTCTGGCCTGCCAGATCCCCAGCGACTCCGCAGACTTCCCTACTTCTAATCTCCCTGCACCACCTCTGACCCAGACGCCAGTTGAGTGGAGAGGCCCAGGGGAGCCCCAAAGTCAGGCCCTGCAGGGAGGAGGGTCCGGGCTGAGGAGACACAATGAGCCTGCACACAGAGTCCACCTCTGTGAACTGCTTCCTGCTGGGAAGGGTGGTGTGGCCACTGAAACCGGGCGGATTGTTCCTTTTTGTCTCCGACTACGGGCAGCTTGCAGAGAAATGTGTGGAGGACCTTCCCCGGCCCATCTGGACCTCTTGTCACCTCCTCTGTACTTATTTCTCCTTGACACTGACTTTTAGACTTTTCCTCACGTATTTCTTTGCTATTCTCTGTATTCTTGCGAGGGGCTCTTGGATCCCTGTGGTGTTAGCTGGGGTGTAATAAGGAAACGGATAACACCAGGACTTAAAGAAAGTGCGAGAGGTTTCTACTTGGCCAGTTACCAGGGCGTTCAGCTCCCACAGAAGCTCAGGGTCTGGAGCCTTCCCGCTAATGTTTGACTCTAGTCTGAGGCCATCAGTGGGTTCGGACTGCTCCAATGAGAGCCTGAAAGGGAGCAGGTGTATGAGAACCAGATTGCCCTGATTCTTCAGGACCTCCATTGGGGTGGAAGGAAACAAAAGGAAGGGGTGAGGGGCAGCACTGCAGGTGCCAGAAATTAGCAAATCTCCGGCTCGCCCCCCCCCCCCCCCCCCCCCCCCCCGCCCCAACCGGCAGAGGATGTGGGCGGGGCTGCATTGTGACTTTCGCCTTTGTGGCAAAAATGGTATTTTATGACTGCTCTGGTAGAAAGATGAATGTAACCCTGGCTGGATTCATTTTATAGATTCATTTCCCCCCCTGAATTTAAAAGTAATAAAAATGAAAATATTTTCTTAGCCCCTGGAAGTACCGCGGGCCCAGGCTTGTGGCACTTTGCCTAAGGCATTGGCCCTGGCTCGGGGTGAGAAGCGTCCCTGGACTCAGGATGACTTGGAAAGGGCCCCATCCTGGAGCTCTCCCACCATGTGCCAGCTGGTGGCTTGGGCGCGGGGCCCTGGGGTTTCTGCCCCGTGGGGAGGGGACAGGTGAGCTCCGTCTGTGACCAGAGAGACCAGCTTCAGTGCCACCATTTTGCGTTTCAGACAAGGAAGTTGAGACTCGGAGGAGGAAGCTCTCTGATTCCCAAAACACGGAGTGGACATCTAGAGTGGGAATGGTTGGTCCCCGTGGGTCTGGGCAACCTGTGGGACCCATTACCACCATGTGGCAAGGGTCTCCTGACCGAGAAGCCCCCTCACGTGGAGTTCATGGGACTGTGTGTGGGCAGAGTCTAAGTTTGACACTGTCCTGTCTATGAAGAAAGGATCCATTAAGAAAAATGAAAATGATGGGCGCCTGGGTGGCTCAGTTGGGTTAAACGTCCGCCTTTGGCTCAGGTCATGATCCCAGGGTCCTGGGATCGAGCCCTGCATAGGGCTCCCTGCTCGGCAGGGAGCCTGCTTCTCCCTCTCCCTCTGCCTGCCACTCCCCCTGCTTGTGCTCCCTCTCTGTCTGTAATGAGGGGGGATGGTTACACTACCCAAGCAGTTTGTTATTTTCAAGCCCCAAAGCAACACCAATTTATGTTTTCAAACACCACACAGTAAACCTTCGGGCCACACCACAGGTAGTTCATACATAGTCTTTCAGGCACGGTTCCTGAGACCTTTACTAAGCTGTGCACTGCGAACAGAACTCTATAACCCTCTATTTCTTAAAAAATAAACCCAACTTCAGATGGCCAATGTGGCCCAGATTTGTGAGTGTTTTCTGAACGTTCTTGCTTGGAGCAGAATGGCAATGAGGCACACCTCTCAGCTGCTGGAGTGAGGGGGCCTTGCAAATCTGTACCCCATGACCAGCCACCAGCAGCAATGGCTGTCACTACTCACTGCCCTCAAAGGGAAGAAACACACAAAATCACCCCAATACCAAAAACAGTAACAAATAGCTCTTTGGAACCCTGGGGATTTCAGCAGACCTGAACTTGACCTTGAAACGCTCAAATGGCACCACAAGGAACTTGGGATATGTTACATACAAGAGACTTTGCTTAAGCGACCCCTCTGTCCCTCTCACTGTTGGACCTCACTTTTCCATACGCTACCCTATACTTCCGAGGACCCCTCCTTCTGGGACTTCCTGATTTCGCAAGAGTGAATGTATTTAATTTAATGATTGATCAGGATCGTGAGTTGCCAGGTTTCATTTTTTTTTTTAATAATGAAAATCCATAAGAGTTTAAAATATTCTTAGACACACCTAGTGGGCAAACACCACTGACCTCCACGTCCCCGTGAATTCACACATAAGCTAGCGAGCACCTTGGTGCTGGCTGGCCCCCTTTGGCACCAGAACACAATAATTTATTAAGCTTCAATACTTAATAAGTGTGCACAAATATCATGCAAACATATGCCCATACTCACAAACAAAAAGTGTATTAGAGTCGTAGACTTATACAAAACATCTTGTAAACAAAGGGAAAGAGGTTGGCATTCTCTGTACAAAATATGCAGGTTTTTCTTTTTTTTTAATAATCTGTAAGATGCATCATACTTCTGGCATTTTCAAAAAGTGAAAACTGTATAAAAATAAATATTCTATGTACAAACACACACACAGGCCAATCCCAGGTTAGAGGTATCACTGCAAAACAAAAACACACAAAACAAAGTAGAGTTAGTGTCGGTGGGTTTGTGGGTGTCTCCTTCCCTTGTGGGAAAGGAGTGTGCTCTTTGGAGGGCTGGGGTGGTGGGCAGCTTTGGATAGGGGCACCACCGCCCCTTGGGTGGAAGGCCCTGGTGCTGTCTGCACCCTGAAGACAGAACATCACTTTCACTGTCCTGTCACCCCCTTGGTGGACACTAGAGGGCATCTGCTCTCCATGTGGCCTTTGGAGGCCCAGCTGTGGATGAATCACTCCATCTTCCGGACTGCATTTATGGCGTGAACCAACAGAGATGAGGCTCTTGGGCTGCTTCCCCAAGACACTGTAGCTCTTGATAGTGACTCTTCTTCCCCTGCTAAGCTCAACCACTCGCATCTCCTGGTCAGGGATGCTTTGGGTACCTGGGCGTGTAGGGACCCCGCCTTGGGCCTGGTGTCTTGGTGGTTTCACTACTTTTAACCGAATCCTGTGAACTAATGAGATTCTGGGCATTTAGCACAAAGGAGCTATCGTCTGATTGTAAGTGTGCATCTGCTGTCACTGAGATAGGGCTAGATTAGCTAAGCACCAACTCGTGGACATGCTGGGGTCTCCAGCCCCTTTATGAGGACAAACCAACACCTGGAGACCACGGGGTGAGGGCTGTGAGACATCTCAGCAGGAGCAAAGTGGAGAGGGGCTGTGGAGGGAGGGTGAGCAGCACGTTAGGGCTTCTGGATTAGCAAACTGATGGCCCTTGTCAAGGGTGAGGAGCCCTCTGCTTTGGGGGCCCTGGCTGGGTGGGGTGATTTTGTGCAGGGGCACAGCACTGTGGTGTCAGACAGTTTTAAGGATGGCAATGCCAAGGGCGAACAAATGAAAACTCACGGCTGGTAGGAATCCTGGGACCCCGGGAGGGGCTGGGCTGCAGGACTCGTGTGTGCCAACATGGAGCTCTGGCAGTTTAAGTTCAAGGGGAAGGGTAGAGCGGTGACCCGGCCAGTCTCTAGGAGGAGGTAAGGAAGTGATGGGAGTGTATAGTTTAAGCAACTCAGATTTCCTACATCTGGATAAATGTCATCATGTGGCTTAATGGCTTAAATGGCCTTGTCTGAGCACTGTGAAAATAGCTACTGATAACTAATTTTAAAACGTGGTCTAGTAGTCCTTGGAGGAAAGGTGCTGTGGAAATTAACCACACAAAGCATAAGATGTCAGCTGTGTGGCTACATGGAAATTCGAGACGCTGGGGTGTGTGGATGCCTTAAAAAGCATTTTAAAAAGTTCTCTAAGTGCATGCAGTGTGTGGGATGTTTAATGGGCACCCTGCCTTCGGGAGCATTCCTTTCTTGACCCACGTCATTTGCAGAGAGGCCCAGGATGGAAACTGCACGTGCTTAATCACACTTGAGAAGGGGGCCGCAAGTACACCTGTGCCCCCAAGGCACCGCAAACCACTGGGCAGCCTTACCTTGTTCCAGCAACCCTGGACTGGTAAGCCGTCTTCACCCTATAGTGAGGAAGGAAGGCAGACGGCTCAGACTCCGAGACAGCCCCCCAAGCAGGTGGGACGGGGGACAAGGGCCACAGACACTGCGGCAGCTGATCAGGATGCAGCCCACCTCTTGTCTATTTCTCTTCTCTGCTGCAGGGCAGAGCCTCGGAAGGGGCTGGGAAGCCAGCCAGGCGGACTTCCCATTGACTAGGGTCCCATGTAGTTGTAGTGCAAGGCCAAGAGGGGCTGCCCTAGCCTGTCGGGTCAGCCCTAGCCTGTTAAGGACAGCCCTAAGCCCTGCGGGTCTCTGCTCTGGCTGGACTGAGGGCTAGGTGCTCATGGGTAAGTCACTCAGCGCTTGGCGGCCTGTCTCTTCCTCCATAAAACCTGGGGAGGCACGGCTATGTGAGATGGTCGCTACGGTGCCCCCAGCTCTACTATCTCAGTTGCCTCTCTTCCTCAGTGGTAAGAGGAAGACGTCTAGGCAGGTCCATGGGATAATCAGTGAGAAGGAGGACGGGACACAACGGGGCAAGCCACCTCACAGGGATCACCACGTGGCCCTGAGGTGCCTTCCGCAAGGCGACGCAGGCCTCTGGCACAGGCCTGGCCATCACTGGGAATTTGGGGAGGGGGGTGAAGTGGAGGATGGGATGCTGTGCGCCGTTTGTCTTCTTTGCTGGCGGCCCCCCCGCGGAGCACCTGAGTCTTCTTGGGGCCCGATGTCCCGGCTTCTCTGGCATACCCTTTGGGGAATCTGGAACTTTTGTGAGACAAAGTGGGGAGGGTGGGGCTGAGCTGGGGCATAGATCTGGCTCTCAGTCCGTGTCTACTAGAACTGCAGCCCAGATTCTAGAATTCACAGTCCAGGGCACAGCAAGGATGGACACAGGGTTTCAGGGGGACCGGAGCAAGTGGTCAGCCCAGAGGCAGTTGAAGGGGAGCCCTCTGTGCCCCAGACCAATCCCAGCACCATGACAGGTGCCTAAACCGCTCACCTGGCGTTCAGCAGGCAGCCGGCCCGACACGGAGGGCCGAAGAAGTCTAGTTACCTTGTGCTAAGATAGCTGCCCCTGCCCCCACATCCACAACAACACAGCGCAGGAGACGGGGAGAAGAGCAACGGCAAGAAACACGGTTTGCATTAAGGACCAAATAAAGATGACCTTCGTTGTCCCCTCTGGGTCAGGGAGGGTCTGCAGGGGGAGGTGGGACATTCCAGGGCCTCATGAAGACCTTCTGCCCCCTTCCCCAGCCTGCCACGGTGCAACACTCCACATGACTCTGGAAGGGAGAGGAGCCTCCGCGGGCCACAGTGGCATTCCCATTGGCACATGAAGGTGGCGGGGGGGGTGCGGAGGAGAGCGAGGCAGGCAGAGGGAGCGTGGGAGAGAGGTGGCTGAAGCTGCAGCGGGCGGGACTCAAGGCGCTCAGACCGTGGGAGGCATGTGGCAGAGGGGAGACCTGGCTGGCGATTAGCGGAGGTCTCTGCAGGGGCCAGGGAGTCCTCCCATGGTTGCATGCTCGGGTTCATGGGGCCGGGCGGTGGGGAAGTGGGGGCGGAGAGCAGGGGTGTCAGTGGTGGGGAAACAGGAAGGAAGCTACTCTGTGCTCTTCTTTTGTTGCGTGCAATGGTCCTAAAAAGTCTCTACACGGGGCTCTGTGGTCACCTCTCAGGGTCACAGAGCATATTTTCTTATAACTTTTTCCCTTCTCTTCAAAGATAATTCCCGTGGGACCCTGGGGCGGGATTTGGGACCCGGAGCCCTCATCTGACTATTGCTTGTATAAAAATAGCTCCATGAACTCCAGAACTCCTGGGGACATTTAGGAGAGAAGGAACCTTTTAAACCAAGTGCCTTGGCATGAGGGGCCATCTTCTATTCCCCTTAAAGGGAGGCGAAAAGATAGCTGTGGGGGCGAGAGTGTCCCTGCCCTGAGGGGGCTGGGGGCTGGGGCCCAGCTCGAGCCGCACTGTGGCCACTCCGCCGGGACATGCTTGGAGAGTATTCCTAAGTGCCTCCAGTCTCCTGTCTTCCCTTCCTCAATAACATTCCCAACCATTCCATTCTCTTCCAGACTTGCTGGTGGTGAACCATCTAAAGATGGAAGGAAGGGAAGCCAAGGGAGGATCTTCTAGGGTCTTCCAGGGTTTGAGCAAAAGGGACGAGCCCTTTAGTCTCTAAAATCCTGCTCTTGGACTGTCCCCTGGTTCTGGTGGTATCACTGGGGCAGCAACCCCAGACCCAACCTGGAAGAATGGGCAGGGTGGCCCCCTCCTCTCCCTCCGTTCTAGAACTTCCCAGTCTCCCCGTGTTTATGAGCATGCCCATCGGTCCCCTGCCACCTCACGAGATGGTTCAGTGGGAAGGGCTGTGGGACCGTCTCAGGCATCTCATTCAAGTGTTTTGCCAGGTGCTCAGCAGATGCTTTTGCCGAACCAACTGCCGTGTGTGAAGGAAGAGGAGTCAGGGTTGCTACGAGCCTGCCCAGAGAATCCACTTCCCTAGCTTTCTTTCTGGGGGTAGGATGGCTAGAAGCAGCTGTGAAAGGAGAATCATATGCAGCCAAAGCTGGCTTAGGGGGCGGGCGGGACGGCTCACATGAAGGGGATGTGCTTTTGAAGCAGCTGTGGGAAGAAGCCAAGAAAACATCCTGGCAAACTTTGCATGCTTGAGGGGGCATGGCGGGGGCCCCTGAGGACCGGCCAGGGCAGGGTGACCCTTAGCGTCTACAGAGAGAAGGGGCGGGAGGCATGTAGCGGGGGGCAGTGTGTGGCCAGAGAGGCATGCAGGCGAGAACCACACACGTGGGGAAGCCCGAATCGGCCATGCAGGCAGGGGAGGGTGATGCCATACCAATGGGCATGGGGCATCCAGTCCGTCCAGCCCTGGTAACCCCGGCTCCCCTTTCTCTCCTTTAAAACCTCGGTGTCCCTGTTCACAAAACCAACCACGATGATTATTTAGGTCAAGGCTGGCCAGCTCCGACTGTGGAGTGGAGAGGCCCAAGTCCCACCCCAGCCAGGATGCAGGACCCTCGAGGCAGCTACAAGTAGGGCCCCAATCCCAGCGGATTCCCACTTCCCAGACTCAACTTTTGTGCTCTCTCTGGCTTCCACGAGAGCTGAGCTTTGGAACATGTACAGCCAGCCCCCTCTCCTTTTAAAGACTCACTTGGAATAAACATGGATGAACTTCAAATTTAGCGTATCATAATTTTCAGAACCTTCAAACGGATTGTGAGGGCACTTGAGAAGCCCAGCTAATGTGCTACAAATCCTTCCTTATAAGCTTGTTTGGGGGCTCCTGGAGGGGCTCTCTCTACTGATTTTGGTCTACGGCTTCACAAGCTTTAGTGGCATGGCTAGTGGCCATGGGGAGGCTGTATATTAAAAGCCCCCTTTCTGGCCTTGTTCTACCCCGTCTGGGGCCTGGTGTCCTGCATCCCGACGGAGGATTCCAACAGCTTGAACTGCTGGCCACAGAGGTGGCCACGAAACGAAGAAGGCAAACGTGTGGCTCGCAAATGCTACGCTGGCTTCCAGAGCTATCCTGGAGCGGAGGGCCGAGGCCTGCTCCAAGATCCCTTTCCTCGGGGACCGGGTTCTTGTTTCCACACATCAATTGTTCTGCATCTTCAGAGGAAAGGGATTCAGCCAGAATGACTTGCAGCTGTGGTTTGAGGGCACCACCACCAGCAGGCAGAATTTTCCTGGCCAAGTGACAGGATAGATTTGACAGCATCAGTGTAAGTATTCGCTCACCATCTTAGCTTATTTGCCTTCTTGGTTTCCAACTTGCAAACCTCAAGGAAAAAACCAGAACAATGCAAGTGATAAATGAAGACATACCAATGGGCAGGGGGCATCTAATCCAGGCGCTCCTTGGTCTCCCTTATCCCCTTTGGACCCTCTAGAGCCTTTCTTCCCCCTCTCCCCCTGTAAATAATGGTTTAGTCCAAGAGAAAAAAATAACATCAAAACTTTAGGATCATTCATGTGTTAAGGTTAGAAACAGAAAAAGAAAAAAAAAAATAAAGAGGGAAAATAACATGGCTTAAATAGGATATTCTTCCCAATAGGATTTGAGGTCAGCACGCATCCCCACCCCTCTATAAGCTGGGAACCTTGGCTAAAGCCAGTGGGCAGGGCGGCAGGGGAGGAAATCGAGGCCTGCGGGCTGGGAGCCAGTAGGGCTCAGAGCTGGAGGTGGAGGGAAATGTAGGAGGAAGCTACTTGGGGCCGGTATTGCTAATTCTGAGCCCAGAGTAGGCCTGGGATGAACAGGGGGACCTACTTCCTTCTCCTGGACGGTCCATTTTTGAAAGACTTTGACCTGACAACTTCGGTCCCAATTGGTTTTCATTCCTTTGAAATTCTATTAGGAGGCAGGATGATTTTATTTAGAGCCCTGGGGTGTGTGTGTGCGCGGGTATGCGTGTGTGTGTGTGTGAATGTGTGCACATACTGTGTGCACGTATGTTTGTATGAATGTGGGAGTGCGTGCTTGGGAATGTGTATACACGTGTGTGCATATATGAGTGTGTGCTTGTTCATGTGTACAAGCTCACACATGTACGTGTGTGTCCAGAGCTCCTGGGTGGCCCCTGGCTCTCTGATAGGTCCTCCCACTGTATGTGGGTCTCTGGTCTCTGGTCTGAATCAGAGGCAGCTAATTTGTACACAGACAAGTTGGTTCAAGGAACTCATTTGTTTCTGAAAAACTTCAGTAAGCTTCATCTTTCTAAATCGAACCCCCTTCTGTATGTGTCGGGGTCACTCTCCATTTCAAAAAAGGCTACGGGGACTTCTTTGCAATGAATTTGAGTTTGGATTTTCCTATGTTGGGTCTCCTTACAAAGGGTCCAAGTGTGCCCGTGGGGAGTCTTCTTGGGAACAGTTCTCCTCTGCTCCAGAAGGCGGACTCTCCCATGCTGGGGGGGCTTCCAGAATGCTCCTCGAGGTGGACAAGGCCTTGAAGGCAGGCAGCACAGGGATCAGAAGAAAGGCTTGGAGCCAGAGCGGGTCCCGCCTATGACCGGCAGTGTGTCTTTGGCAAGTTACTCAACCTCTCTGAGCCTCATTTTTCTTCACCTGTACCATGTGGATAATAGCACCTGCCTCAAAACTTTGTTGTGATGTCTTTGTGCACATTTAATGGTGCCATTTAATGGTGGCAGAGAGTCCGTGCTCGGTAATGATAGCTGCTTCGCCGTGATTACTGTGGTGACAATGACTTCCCGCGAGCCTGTCCTGGAGCCAAGCCGGCTGCCGCGGTTTGGCCCGGCACGTCTACCGTGTTCCCATAGTAGAAGGTTGCACGGTTCCTGGGGGTGGGGGTGGGGGGGCCAAGGGCAAGAATGTTTCTTATGTTTCTCTGAATCTTTGGAAATGCCTCAAATTTCTTGGTTCCAGAGGTTCCCTATAATCGCCAGTGGATTGTTCTGAGTTTTCTAAAGTGCAGACGCTGCCTTGGAAAGTGATGTGTTCAGGAGGAACACACGTGTGTAAGCGTATTAGGTGCCATCCCATTGGCTCTGAGCTACGCCCGCTGATGAGAATGCGACGGCGTGAATAGTCCCCGAGCAGTGGACCAGCAAAACTGCTAGCTGTTTGACGGGAAGCCCCAGGGTAAACTTTCTCAGCAAAGTGGTCCCTCTTTCTCCTCGGGTCAGGCCAGTGTAAAAGTGAACGCAGTTGCCTACGTCCAGGGGGTGGACAAAGCTCCCGAGGAGTTGGTGGGGGTGGGGTTCCAGGTCCCGGATGATTTGCCTTCGGGCAACAGAGGGTCGGCAGCGGTGGTCCTGACTTTCAGGGTGTGTGGCTTGCACTATGGGGAGGCAGGTCCTAAGGGCCCAAGAAATGGCTTTAAAGTGGGTGTTCTTCGAAGGTATTAGAGTACTAGCTTTACCTACAACCGCCCTGCCTCCCACCCCCAAGGAGTGACACGAAAGTGGCCCTGGTAAAGAGGGGATAGTAGGCGGGGAAAGGGCAAATAAAAGGTTTCTTTAAAAAATACAGATAAGGAACTTGATTTCAGAGGAACTGAGTTGAAGCTGGGAGAGTGGAGGGGAAAGATGAGGGGGATGGGGTCTGGCGATGGGGCGAGCGCGTCTGCGCCAAGTACTGAAGGAGAGAAGGAAGGAAGAGTCTGGCTTAGACCAAAAGAGATAACGGAGGGCGGAGAGATAAGGAGGCCAGGCGGACCTGGCAGAGCAGGCCTCTCGCACACACCCCAGCATGCGCGCACACCCCAGCATGCGCGCACACCCCAGCATGCGCGCACACCCCAGCCGGGGCATCTTGGAGAGTGACAGCAACCGCCCTGCATGCACGTAGACTTTCCAGTTGGCTGGCTTGCAGGCAGCTCCACCCCTGCACCCAATTTTCCTGATGCCAAATGCCAAATTCATGCCACCCTTTATCTCCCCACCCTTTTAAGTTAGCTCCACGTGGGACTTGAACTCACGACCCTGAGACGGAGACTGAGCTGAGATCAAGAGTCGGACACCTAACCGACTGAGCCACCCAGGCGCCCCTGGGGCACCCTTTATCTTGTGACGAACCTTTTCATCCTAAATGTGGCTCCTGGGCCAAATTCTCAGGGCTGTTAGAGGCCGGGAAGAGTGTCCCTTGTGACAAGGACAGGGCATTCTTTCCACGGCCATGTGTGCTCCCTTAGAAAACGGCCTGTTTTGGGCTCTGGGCCTTGAGTGCTACCACAAGGACCTTCTTCATTTCAGGAATGGGAGAGAGGCTCCAAGACTGTTTGCCTGGGTGGGACACAGAAGCGTAGTTTTAAGACGGGGTCCCCGTTCATGGTAAGACGGAGCAATGGGCTTGCGGCGCGCCCACTTGGGCCTCTCTAACGGGCCCAGGCATGACGTGCAGCGAAGTTCGAGAGCAGCCTGAGGCAGCCACCTTCTCATGCCTGGTGGGGCCGGGGCTCGGAACACCTGCAGCTTCGCCTTCACGAGCAACGGTGAGGTTTCTAACTAGAATGTCATCGAAGCCCCTCTGGTCTTTTCCTTTGACCAAAGCGTCACTGTTCTGAGCTTCCAGGCCTCAGGGAAAAGAACTGGCCATGGCAAAGTGCCGACTCTGCGTAGAACTTCCTTTGTTTTGAAGGCTTTCTTACGAAGCCCTCACATCTCCCCACAAGAGGTCTGCTAGGGCCAGTGGTATTAAGAGGTCTGTTTGAAGAGGTGAGGCGCAGGGGGCACTCTTCCAGGACATTCTGGCATCCTGAGAGTCAGATCTCTCGAATGGAGGACACAAGCTGTTCCTTGATCTGCAAACCTGCTCTTTGGAACTAGTCAGTTGTTCTTTAGAGGTTACCGGAAAGCGAGTTCGTGCAACCTGTTTTCTGGACTTGACCTTTACTAAGTGACCTATTGCTAACTGACAGGTGGGGCAGGGGAAGGTTTGTAGGGCCTCAGGGAGGAAAAGTGGAGGAGAAATATTCTCCCGCTGATTCCTGGGGCCTCACTGGCTCATTCAACAACCCCAGAGCCTTGCCTCAGCGCCGCCCGCCACCCGCCACCCGCTGCCCCTCCACCTGTGACACGGGCATCGGCCTGCCCCACCTCCACCTCCAGGGGAACGTGATCATCACTGGTTGTGCAGCCTTAGAATGGCTCACTGCCGCAAGCCAACTGAAAAAGTCGTAAGAAATAGTTAAAATATTAATTGAATATGCTAAAGACAACCAGAACACTTTAGAAATAAGTTAGAAAGGAGATTAGTATGCCAGCTAAGAGGTGGAATGATCAATTTTTTTTTCTTTTTCCTTTGTGGCCTCAGTTCTTTGATGACACAGGAAGGAAGGTGGGCTTTCCCGCCTGCCTGACCAGCCAGCACATTTCCGGAAGTAGGTCTGATAATTCCGGTGGTTTCTAGACTTGGTCTTCCATGGACAGTTTGGTAGGCCTCACTCTGCCTGCTTCCTCTTCTTTATAGAATATATGAAGCAAATTGAGTTACTTTCGACAAGCTGCCAGGAAGGAGAACTTAGGGCTAGAGAAGAGTTCAATAAGTATCTTAAATGGAAGAGACTGGAATTGGTGCAGGATATAAGCATACAGATTCTGGCACTTTCTATCCATGAACACGGTTATCAGTGTTCAAAGATCAGCTGGAGGACCTGGGATCTGGGAGCCACCTGTTCTGCCTCTAAAGCTCTGTGGGAGCTTGGTATATTTTGTCGTGGTCCTGGCCTGTCTCTCTCTCTGTTCTTCCACTCGTTCTCTCCTCCCTGAGACCCTTGGACAACGTGACCCACTAGAAGATGCGCTGGGGCCTCTACGTGCTGTGGGTCACACTCTGGGGACCACTGTGATGAAGCAGCAGGTGAGACCTTCTGTGAACGGACCCACAACTCATCTCTGGGTCTGAGGCGGTTAAATGGTCCCTGCTGGGCCCAGAAGTGGCCTGTGTCAGATACGTGGCATGTGTCGCATCCTACCACATGGCTGTGGGGCCCGTGGACGTTCAACAGCTCTGTGTTGGTGATGATGGTAGAAACCAAAGGGACAGCAAAGGACCTCGGAAGATGCGATTCATTGCATGGTCCTGCGGGCTCTTTCCAAGAGAAATAATGGCTGTGATCATTTTTTAAAGGGTTGGCTGCTTACAACAGAAGTGCGCTTGTGCTTGGAGCCGGAATTTTTTTGTCTCTCACCAGTGGCCTGGGATGCCTGGCGAAACGAAATCTCAGAAGGCTATGACTAGGCAATGGTGGGTCTAAAAATACCATCGAGGGGTCCATTGGCAGGGCGCTGCAGAGAGTGGGCACATGGCTCCCGTGGCTGGACGGCAATGTTAATCTGGTGACCACTGTGGGATTCAGTCTTCCATTGCCAGGTGGGAAAAAACCATGCTTCCATTTCAGGATTAGGCCCCAGGCTGCCTGCACGCTACAGTAAGCTCTTTACTACAAAGCCTTTTAATTTCAGATGATTTACCAGGAAGAACTGTATTGCCAGTGTTGGGTCAGGAATCCCCAATTGATCATTCCACCACATCATGAAGACATTAGTAACCACAGCCAAAGTGCAAGGGCTCAGACTCACCCGGTTTCCTTTGTCTCCGGGTGGTCCATGTAAACCCTGCAATAAATCAAAGAAATGAAGACACGTTCATGAGAAAGGACAGGAGGGCCGTCCAGGCCTTCCTTCCAGGCTCAGAAAGGTCTGATGCCTAATTCATCAGAGACAGGCTTAATTATCCCGGTTTTACAGAAAGGGACAAAGGGACTTGACCTCTAGACACATAATGAGGTATGGGCGAAGCCAAGAATAAGGTTCCGGTTTTCTCTCTCGGCAGCCGAGGCCCTGGCCTGCGGCCCTGTTCCTCGCCTGTCCCTCCTGCTGACGGGCGGCAGGTGCTGAGGACATGGTCTGTGCGCAGAGCACTCTCCCGGCAGAAGAGGTGTTTGCATGGCTCTCCCGCCAGGCTCTTGCCAGAAAAGTGACCCCAAAGCTGCTCTTTTCAATTATAGGCTGTCCTCCATGACTTCAGCTAGGGAAGCAGCACCAGGCAAAACTGGCTGGGGTTGGCTGGAGCAAACTTGCTTGGGCAGCCACACATGGAGCTGATGAACAGATGTACAACCTTCAAGTGGGTGGAAACAGTGGTCCTGGCTCTCTTAGGCCATCCACTTTTACAACAACACAGCAGGAAAACTGGGGGAGGCAGTCCTGTCATGGAACATCTCCTTCTTGCATTATAATGATCTGGCTTTGCTTCTGTCCTTCCTTGACGGCCATGCACATTCATCTGTGAGACCCCCCCCCCCGTATCCCATCAGATGGTCCACGTGGCCGAGGACCTGGTATCCCAACAGGGCCCACGTGTCCCCAGGTTTGCCTCAAGCAGTGCCCAGCCGGGAAGTTCCACGACCACAGGGCTGTTGGCAGCTTCCTCTGTCATGGAAATCAGCATTCTCACTCGGCTCTGGATGTTTGCTCCAGGCTCTGGGTAGTCTGCCCCGGCAGGGCTGCTGCGGGGGGTAGGGCTGGGGGAGAGAAAGCTCCAGTCGCGTGACACTTACAGGAAGGCCAGCTGCTCCTGTTGGTCCCGTCACCCCCAGGTCGCCTTTGCTGCCCTGAAACAGGAGAAAGAAACCCATGAGCCCCCCCTGATGTGGGAACCACCTTCCGCCCACCGTTTTCTGTTCCTGTAGGAAACCCCGGGAACCTCTCCGGTCCCCTTCAAAGAGCCCTCTATGAAGCAAGGGCTCAGCGGAGGGTGTGACCGGTGTGGACTCCACCACGGGGGTGGGGGGGCTTGGAGGCCTCCCCGCCCCTCTCCAGCGGAGCCCATCCCCCAAGGCCCTCCGGAAAGACTGGACAGTGCCCTGAAGCTACTAGGTGGCCTCAAGCAGAAGCCGGGGCAGGGGGGGACAAAGAGCAGGAAATGAACATGGACAGAGAAGGGGGGGGAGAGAGGAAAAGAGCTTTGCTTTCTTCTTTGAGGCCACAACTGTCACCCCGAAAGCAGCCATCCTGGTCCCCAAAGTGGCTGTGATCTCGGGGAGGGACATCTATGCCCCTCTTCAGAAGCTCCCCACCCTCTGCACCCTCAGCCATGTGGTCAGTGAGCGAAGGGGACGGAGCCTCCCCTGTGGCAGAAGGTCCACAGATGCCCCGCACAGGGTCTAGCGCCCCCGCAGCCCTCTGGTGATCTCCCGCCCCAAATGTGCGGAACCTGGGGCCTGGCCGGGAAGAGCGGACCCGGATGGGATGGGCGGCCCTCCTCCTCCCCTGAGCCAAGGCCCCCAGCAGCACGGCACACGCACCCACTCCATGGGAGACAGTGACTGTGGGAGCTGGCCTAACGCCCCCCGGCCTCCTGACTTCTTGATGTTGCCCAGGATTTTCTTACACTACCTGGCACTCCGTTCCATGCTGTCTCCCTAAATCATCACAAGGCTTAGGTGTGTCTGCTCCCTCGGGAGCAGCACCTGGGGCCCAGCCAGACGGAGCCTGTGACCGATGCCAGGTGACCGGGAGCTGGGCACAGGAAGCTGTCTGTCTGTCCACTCATAGCGAGAAAGTGAGCAACCCAGTTCGGCCGGCTCCCCCACAGGCTATTGTGAGGGTCACCGGGCGAGGTCACGGATGAGGTGCTTGCTGGGCTGGGGGGACGGGTTGGGACTGAGGACCTGCGGCTGGGCAGGGGCGCCGGACCCCTCCTGGTGTGCAGGCTCTCTGGAGTCTGAGCACTCACCCTCTCGCCCTTTGGTCCCGCTGGGCCTGGGACTCCGATTGGTCCTGGAGTACCCTGGGGGGGGGGGAGCGAAAGAAAGCAGAGGTGAGGGGCCTGATGTCGGTGGGGAGCCCCGGGAGGCCTGCCCGGCACTGGAGATGAGCAAGGTCCAAAGGCCCATTTTCAGGGTTGGCGAGGGCCAGGCTCGTTCAGGGCAGTCATTGGACTGGGGCGTCTTCCTGTTTGGGGTGGGGGCCTCGGGCAGAGAGGCCTCCCCCTGCCTCAGAGCCAGATTTGAGGAGGGAAACCCTTTTGCTTCCCCACCAAGCTTGCCAAGGCTGAAAACAGTAGGAGAACTGCTGCTTCATTTGCTCCCTGAAGCGCTTGGCGGAGAGGGGGGAGGCCATCGGGGTGGGGGCAGGGGCCGGCACCTGTTTGCTGTTGCAGCTCCACATGCAGGGGTGGGGGCTCATGCCACAGAGACCGATGCAGACGCACACACACAGAGGCAGGTGCGGGGGTGGGTCATTCAGCTACTGCTCACCCCACCCGCCCCACCGTGGGCCACCCTGGCCTTCAGCCTCTGTCCCCGTGCCCCGGCCCTGTGGGGCAGGCCAGACTGGAGAGTGATGGGTGCGCTTCCGGTGTCTGCAGGCACCGGCCTGGCAGCGAGGGGGGTCCCACCCGCTCTGGACTCAGGGCTCCGGGGGAGTCGGGGCAGCTGGAACCTTCGGCTTAGAGGCAGGGCAGGGTTGGCTATGGCACACTTAAGCACCTTCCCCAGGTCCCCGATGTCCACCCCGACTAGAAGGAGGTCTATATTTCAGGTCTATATGGCGCTGCCTCCGTGTTTAGGCTTCCTGCTCAGACGAGGCCCTGAGGATGTGGGGCTGGCAAGTGGGCAGTTCCCGGCGCTGCTCCGGGCTCGAGCAAGTGGGGAAACACCGATTTACGTTACAAGAGAAAAAAAAAAAAAAGAGCCATAAGACATCCTCCGTGCCCCCTCTGCAGCTATGAGGGAAGACTATGGGGTGTCAGAAATGAGAGCGGCCTGATCAGGGGTCTTGGCTGAGGACAGCACTGCAGGGTCACTGGCCGGCTTCAAGTCCAGCCTCGAAGGCCTATCAACGCTGAGATATTGGAGAAGCTTCTTGGCTCTCTGAGGGTCCGTTCCCCGCCCCCCCGTAAAAGGGGGGTGATGACACGAGTGTTTGCTCTTGAGGCCGCTGCCCGGTTGAAATGGATGAACGCACGTCACGCATTTGGCACCGGTAAATGTTAGTATTGGCAGGGCAGGTTATTCCTCCCATAACACTTTTCCTTTAAGGTTGTGATGTTGATTTAATGAGAAAAATACAACCTGAGGTCCAAAGGGGACAGAATCTATGACTTTGCCCGGCTCCCCTCTGTCCGGCAAGAATGGAGGACAGTTTTGGATTCTCGGATTCCAGCCACAGATCATCCCCCAGCCCTGACCGGCCACCTGGGGAAGGCACGCTAGGTGTGAGGAGGGGGCAAAGGGGCGGACTCGGGGGCTGGGGTAGGGAGCACAGCCCAGAAAAGAGGTCTAGTCTCTGAATGGGGGAGTCTACAGTGTCGCCTCCACAAACGCGTGGTGGGGAGGGGCTCTGGAAAGGATGTGGCCTCGGGCGAGGCCCGTCACCTCCTCTGCTTTCTGAGGGCACATGCCATAGGATGAGGCTCTGAGTGGGGCTGCGCTTGGTCCTCCCCCTCTCAAAGCTCTAGGCTCCCGTTGGCATCAGTTGTGGATCCTCTCCGCCTCCAGGCCTGTCCTCCCCTCCATAAATGAAACCCTCCAAATTCATCTTCCCCCCGAGTGTCATCCCAGCCAGCTCATTAGAACCTTGTCTGCCAGGCCTCAAAACTGTCCCACAAGGGCCGAGCTGGGACTCCCTGGCTGGTAGGGGCTGAGCACACACAGCTCTGGTTATGGCTCGTGGGCAGGGAAGTCCAGCCGCAGGCCCTGGACGGTCAGTGATCCCTAGACCCTGGGAAGGTGCCAGGCTTCAGTGGGAATGCCACTTCCCTAAAGACCTCACGGGGCGCTCTGGGAGGGGCCTGGAAGGTGGACAGGAGAGGAGAGACTCTTTTCCTGATGCTTCAGTTGTTTGTCACCGGAAGAAGGGCCAGGTGCTTTCTAGTCATGAGTAGGTGATGCCTGTTTTCTGGAATCAGAAAGAACGGAGAAAGAGGGGACCCAAGTGTTCCTCCTTTGCTCTGCATAAACCCCTTGCTGAGTTGCGGGGTGGCCAGGGCACCACAGGAAGCAGGGTCACGGGCCCGCAGATCCCTGAGCTGGGACTGTCCCATATGATCCTAGATGCTACACCCGGCCTCACCCCAGTACATACCAGAGGGGGCTGCACAGGACTAGGAAGCCCTTGTGGGCAGACAGGAGATGGACAGAGCTCACAGCACGAAGACAACACAGCATGACGGGCACATACAGACACTGTTGTGCTTGGTGGGCACGAGTCGTGGTCCCCGCCCCTGGGGCTGGGCTCCCAGGCCTCACTCAGCCCTCCACCCCATGTCCAGCGGTCAGGAGACCCAGATTTGAGGACCCTGGATCCATACGATGGCCAGGGGAATGCAGAGGAAGTCCACCCATCTTTGGTCAAGAGGCCTGAAGAAGCATTTCTGAACTGGGCACAGGTGGTACATTTCTGGTGTTGGTGATGGGAGAAGGCAGAACTCACTGGGAAAACGAGGCCACAGCGGGACAGGGACAGATGAGAGGGGTCACAGGCCGGGGGTGGGGTGGGGCGGGCTGAGGGGTAACGGAGAAGTGACACTCACCGGTGGCCCAGGCCTGCCGTCCAAACCTGAAGCTCCCTGGATGAAGGGAACATGTTTGACCGAAAGAAGGGGAGGGGAGGAACGGGAGGGAGAAAAAGGGACCGGGGGAGGGAAGAGGTGAGTGAAGCAGTGACTCCGGACAGACACAAATGCTGGTCATCAAACAAAACGGGAGAAATAAGCTTGGGAGGACAGGGGATGGTATTCACACGGAAACCAACAAAAACGGACACCGAGGGGCAGTGTGGCCGGCTGCCGAGCAGAGGCCGGTAGGGAGCAGTGCAGACGGCCCTTCTCATCCTGTGCCCCCTGCCCCCCTCTCTCCTGGTAGCGCCTCCCAGAAATCCCTCTGCCAAGGGGTTGCAGCGCTCTGGGGAAAGGGGTGCAGAAAGAGAATTCATGGAAAGGTGTCTGGAACCAGAGGGAGGGCATCCTTCCCAGGACGGGTCTCCCTACAGAGGGACAAGCCTATGTGAAGGGTGGGTTGTCTTCCCAGCCTTTTTTTTGCACGGCTGCGGAGACGGCCAGGCTGGGGAACCCTGAGGAAATCAGTACTGAGTTATAGCACCTGGCTTGGGAACGTGGGTAGAAGCTGGCCTGCTTCTGCTCTGGGGGTGGCAGAGGGGAAGGCCCTCGGATGTTGGTCCTCCCGATGCCTGACCTTTCTCTGGCACTGCGTGGTTTGCAAAGCTCAGCACAAACGCAATCCGTTCCTGTTCTCCCAGACAGGGGCCCTTTTAGAGAAAGAGGCTTTGGGGGCAGCTGACTGGGACAGAGGTCTAAGGCCACCTATGCCCTGGAGTAAACTGGCCGGCGGGTGGGATGCTAAGACCCACTTGCTCTGTAGCATCCGGTGATATATGAGGTGCAAGCAGGCGCTCTGCCTCCAAAGCTGGGCTGGGAAGCTGCCCCCAGGACACACCTAGGAGACCCAGAGGGAAATTTGTCTAATGATCGCAATGTGACAAACCAGAGAGAAGGCAGTGGGGACACTCTAGCCCAGTAAGGACTGAGTTCTTAAAAACGGCTACCAGCTGAGCCTCAGAAATGAGCCTAGGCTTCAGGATTTTAAAGGTGGGGGAATGCCCCCAGGCAAGGGAGGACAGGGAAAAAGGTGTTGGGTAGTAGGAGCCTCCAGGGTCTCCCTTCTCAGATTTAGGATCACACACTTAGGGGATGATCCTAACTCATGGCCTAGAGAGCTGAGGTTCTCCACCCCACGGCATCATCAGCATTTCCTGAGGGGAGAGGGGGAGCGTAAAATAATAGAGATGCTTGGGCCCTCCCCCACCTCAATTCAACCAGAGTCTCCAAGAGTGAGCCCAGGGTAATGACTTGTTTGAAAAGCTCCAGGCAACTCCAGTGTGCAGCCAGCACTGAGAATCACTTCCGTAGGGCCAACAGGAAGAATTCCATAGGATGTTCTGGAAAAACAGGCTGCTACTCTATGGCATAAACTATGGAGGTGAAGCTGAAAATCCGAACTTCAACTAAATATCCACAAACTTTGTCTACGCAGTATCAATACCGACTTATCTTGAGACACCTGGAGCAGGGGGCACGGACTGGTAGTTTTCAGGCCATGTGCAGGCCACTGACATATTTGGCATGGTCTGCGGAGTTGCAAGTAATTTTGATTTAATGTTAGAAAATGGGGAGATTTCACATAAAATGCCAGATGTCCAGCTTCCTTGGAAAAATGAGACCATCTGGAAGTACTGCGCCCTCATTCCCCCGTGACGACAGTTAGCTGAACGGAGGAGGGACTGCTCTCCTTAAGAAGGGATGCGTGGCCTCCAGCGTGCCCCAGTCCCCACCGCTCCCTCTTGCCTCTCTGAAGTCCCCGTTGGTTGCCATTTGTGGAGATGCTGTGTTGTTTTCTTAAGCTAGCAAAAGTATTTCTCTGTACCCATGTCTCTACTGAAAGTTGACAACTTAAAGATAGGACCGGGCACTTTTGTCTTTCCTCTGGCACTTTCTTTGTTTATACAACCTGTTTGGTCTCTGCACCATTTGCATTTCGACCCCGGACTAAATTCTCCAGTATTCACTAGGGCCTTGGGGCCCTGAAGGTGGACAAGGGGAGATTTGTGGTTGAGTGGGGGCAGGAAGGCTCTTTTCTTGTGAGGAGTACTTAAACATTCTGGACACAGCTCAAGACATGGGAAAATGCCTGTTAAAGTCATCAGTTCCCTATAGTCTGTCAGGCACATCAGCTCCTTACATGTCCTCCATCTGATGCACTAATGAGGGAGTGATCATACCTTTTGCTCTTGCTGTTTGGTTGCTGTGATTATATTAACCAGACCTTCAAGCTCTGCCAAGCTGGGGTAATTGGGCTTCTCTTTGTTCTCCTGCTCTTTATGGCTTCCCAGGGTGGGAACTGGCCTCGCGCCCAGGACAGAGGAAGCCCCAGTGGCTGGAAAGAGCCCCTTTGCAAGGCGATGGCCTCAGCAAAGGAGCGGCCTCTGGCATGGCCTAACCACTGACTTCATATGTGACCTCAAGTGACTCTCTCTTCTCTGGGCCCATCAGTAAAATGAGTAGATGGATCCGTGACGTCCATTCCAGCTTTCGAAAACCAAGCCACAAAGAGTGCCAGCCCCACTGGGGGGTGAGGGAGGAGGAAGCCCAGGGCTCCAGGGTGGGTGGTAGAGGGCATGCACCTGGACAGAGGGGAGGCATTGATGGGGCCAGGAGCCCACTGGGGCTTGGGGAAAAAGATTCACCCAGGCCAGGCCCCCACATCTGGAAATGTAGATGCCTCCCGAGCAGCACCTCGCCCCAACCTGGGGTCTGATCTCAGGACAGGCTGAGATGAGAGATCTGAGTGGCCTTAGCCTGCTGGGACCAGAGAATCTGCCTTTGTACAAGCTTTTCTGCTGTAGCGGGTGCTGAAGATAGGGAAATAGGAGGGAGCTGGAGAACATTTCACCGTCTTGTTGCTCCCAGGTCCTCCAAGCTTGGCTCCCATTAAGGGCAGATTTTTATTGCCTCCGAATCAGGCACATGTAGGGCCTGAGGCTGTTCTTCAGGCCACTTGAGGCTCTCCAGCTGGGGGCTCCTTGGGTGGGGGGCCCTGTCTTATTTAGTTCTGCATTCTCTCCGACACCCAGGTCGGGACCTGGCCCAGAGGAAGCCCTCGGGAAGGGAGTTAGAGTCTACAGTCTTGCCCAGGCAGGAAAGCAAAACCACACGGAGTGTTCTGGAATGCTCAGAACTTTCGAACCCCCAGTTTTGCAGCAGCCTTCTCCCGGGGTCCGGCACGCCACCCCAGCCTCCTCAGGACCACCCAGCTAGGCTCCTCACAGGCTTGCTGGCTCTGAGATACTTACGGGTAATCCCAGCGGCCCTCGATCTCCTTTCTCTCCCTGGACACCCGTCTCTCCCTTTGCTCCATCTAGTCCTGCTTCCCCCTGAAGGAAAGGGAGGGGGGGAGATCACACAAGGGTATGTCTCAGACAACTCGTTCTTGCATTCTGGGGTCCTGGAGACAGGGGTGGGTTGGGGAGATGGGGGCAGGTAGAGGATGGATGAAGGAGGGGACAGAGGTGGCTGGCCCACGGATGGAGGCTCTAGGAATCCTTGAATTCCTAGCCTGGTTCTACCTCCGTTAGACTCCTCGGTATCCCTGCGGTAATTGTGAGGTCCCCAAAGGAAAAGGGGATGGGTGGAGCAGAGACAGACCCACAGGGCAGTTCCAGATCAGGCTTGGGCAGAAGTGACCGTTTGCAGAGCAGGAAGACTGGGGCCCAGGAGAGATTGGCTGGCAGGTGCCTAGAATGCCAGCATGGGAGCTCTGAGGCTCCCCAACTAATTGGGATGAAAAATTGCCCAACAGTCTCCTGAGGAATACTGGGGGGGGGGGCACGGGACAATATGCCATCAGTCCCAAGGGCCTCTTATCCAGTTGAAATGCTTTTGAAGGGGGAGATTGGGAGACCCCCCCACCCTGGCCAGAGACCAGTGGGCTTGGACCCAGGGAGGGGGCCCACACTACACCCCTCCCTGTCTCCACCTCTACTTCAGGGTGAGTGAAAGGTCTGGGGCAGGTTACTTGGAAAAGGATTTCATCCTTTGCTAAGAATCCAACCCATTACTCATAGGGTGGATTAATGGATGGGAAAATTCTAAATCGGAAGCCCGCCCAGTGTCAATGATGGATGTTAAAAGGACTTCGTTCTCTCCCGGTTGTAGCCACTGGCCAGTGTCAACACGATTCCATTTAGGGAAGGGACCGGCTGGGCCACCCGTCTCCAAAGGACTTTCCTTCTTTTCGGCCCTCTCTGACACCGCCCCTTCCCCACCCCAGCACCCGTCACGTGACCTCTTCTTACCTTTGGTCCAGGAACACCTTGGAGCCCCTGTGTTTGGAATCAAAACGAGGCCCATCAGAAATGCATTTCTAGGTAAGTCAAAAACACCTTGTCTGCAAGTTGGACCACAAAAGAGCAAGGGCCTGGGGTCCCTGCTCAGGGGAAGTGGAGGGGGTGCTAAGGGGGTTTGTGCTTGGGGCTCCCTGGGGTGGAGTCTGAGCCAGGCCTCCCCAGCCAGGGACTGACTGTGTCTCTCTGTGACCCCCCCCCCCCCCACAGCTGACCTAGAGCCTCATGAAGGGAAGATGCAGAAGGAACACAGCAAAGGTTGATTAGATTTATGGATGCGAAGTGCTTGGAGCAGTGTCGGGCACGTAAGAAGTCTCGGTAAATGCTGGCTGCCATCGTTCTTACTACTACTTCTGCCAATGACAATGGGTGACGCAGGGCCGTGGGGCCTGGGAACACCGCAGAGGAAGGACCAGCCTCTATTGGTTTAGGATGCTTAGGGGCCCTATAAAAGCCCCATCTTTTCACCTGTCACCGGGAAAGGCCAATCCAGTGGGGCTGGTTTTACATCACTTTCCATCTTAATCCAGATGTTTTTGCTGCTGGTTAGCCGGAAGCAGGAAGGGGGAGAGCAGGCGTCTGATAGCAAAGGGCAGAGCTTAGTGGCAGAGGGACTCCTGTGGGGTGGTGGGACCAGGCCCCGCGGCTGCCATGCCAGTCAACTGTTTCCAGGACAGCCGGCACGGCACAGTCTCCTTGGGTGTCATTGACATGGTGCCGGTTTAACATGGGAGGGCAAGGGAGTAGGGAGGGGCTCGTGGATGAGAAAATCCCACCCTGGGAGGAAGAGGTGACAGCAACTGCCGGGGGGGAGGGGATGGTAGGGACCCAATCACAGTGGGCTGAAATGCTGACGAGCCCTCCCCACTTACCGGAGGTCCGGGGGGCCCCTCTGGCCCTGGAGGCCCAGGAACCTAGAATCCAAAGGGAGATGGTTAGCCCACCCCCTGTTACACTCCCAAGTGGCCTCCCCTTCTGACATGGCCCACAGTCCAGCTGGGGACGGCAAAGCCAGAGGAGGACAGAGCTGCCCAGCCTGTGGTCTCCCCAAAGAAGGCTGAGAACAGGGCAGAAACTCATGTTGAAAAAAAAACAAAAACAAAAACACATTGCCAGGAAATGCTGTCAAAACGTCTAGCCTTCCAGATTTTCTTGGGAAAAAAAAAAAAAAAGAAAGAAAGAGAAAAGAAAAACCTGGCAGCAGTAGGCCCTTGTTCATGCATGGCCATAATTGCCTGGAACTGAATAAAAGCTTTCCCCTCCAGGTGGGGCATGAAATCTTCAGGTTACCCCAGTCCCCACCACTCCCTATTGTCTGTGACCTGGAACTTTGCATTCATTTGTTGTGTGCCTGGCATTTGAACTTGAGACCTTTGGCTTACAGGAGCAGAGATTGGTTATATGGAATGGGGGGAGGCTGAGCAGCTTTTGAAAATATCCCTCAAGTCCCCTCGGGCTTGTAACAGAGACTGCTGGTCTCTGCTTCCCTTTAATTAAAGGCAGGAGGGAGGCCTGCCTGCTTCTTTCTGAGCTGGTCACCCCATCTCAACTTTGGGGCTCTTCTTGCCTTCCCAGGGTTCGAATCCCACAGAGTGTGGCCAGAGTGGTGACCCCTCTGTCAGGCCACCAAAGAGGAGACCCTGAACTTGGGCAGACCGGGTCCCTCTCGTGTGTCTCGGATCCATGGACTTCTCGGCTCAATCTCTGGAAACTCCAGATTCTTTTCTTAAAAAGTTCACTGCTTTCTTTCTCTATTATAAATAAGTGATTCATGCATCCTGATTGTGGTGGTAGCTACAAAGACCTATGAACGTATTAAATAAAATTCACAGACCTATACACACTCCCCCCCAAAAGTCAATTTTACTGTACGATAATCTTGAAAATAAAAAAAAATTTAAAGTAATAACAGACCCATTAAAATATTTTGTAAATTAAAGGGAATTGAAAGAATGGAAAGAATAAGTATGTGAGTACTCCTAATACTCTGCTTTACTTCCTTCCACTCTTTTTTTGATGCATAAAATGTACATGAATATATGTCCATGCTTAATGATGATTTTTTTATATATAATTTGATTCTCTGCTGTTTTGCATTTAACCCAAAACCTGTTTTTCTTTTTTTTTTTTTTTTTTTTTGCATGTTCCCCACAAGCCTCCTTTCCATGTCTCGACTGAGCGGCACGAAATGAGTTACTCCCCGGCTAGGGCCCGGAGCAGGGCTTGGCACAAGGAACGCTCCCAAACATGGGGACTATTATACCATTAATGTTATTACCATAAGTTATTGAATCATTTCCTTCTTGTTAGAAATGTAGCTTGTTTCCAATTTTTACTTCCTTCTGGAAGGAACATTTCTGTGTGTGTAGTGCTTTTCCTGAATCTTGGAGCATTTTATCAGGAGGCCATCCGTCTCTAACTCAGGAACATTCCATCTCATCAGGTTCGCTTCCCTGACTGTGGACGGGCCCTGGTGACACTGAAGGTGACAGGGGTCCAGGGACCTCTCTGGGGGCTGCGAAGCCTTGATGGTCCCTCCCCTGGCTCTGTGTGGCACAGGCCCTCCCGCCAAGCACCTCTCCCTCACGTGCTGCTGAACTCTGTTGCTTTCTGGGCTCTTTCCCTGATATGCCCCAAATATGCCTGATTCTCATCTTAGGGGAACCTGGCTTCCACCCCAGGACTTCTCTCTCCCCACTGTTCTCTCCTCTTCCCTTCACCACCACACCTCTCAGAGTAGAATGCATCTCTCTGGGAAGTTTACTTCTCGAGCTTCTAGGCAAACTCCTACACAGTCTTCAAGATCCTGCTCAAAGGACCCATCTTCTAGGATGCTCATCCAACTCCTCGAGCGGCTCACCATTCTAGCGTTTGCTGCTGGGGACCGTTCACTGCACAGAGGGGGTTCTGTTTCTTTTCCTACCTCCAGACTCTAGCACCGGGAAGGAAACCTGGCGGGTGCTCTGTGAACACCAGTCGGGGGATCGTGCCCTGGGGCTCCGAGGCTGGGCTACTGTGCTCAGTGACTGTTGAGCTTCTTGCTCGCTCCCCATGTCAGGCAGCTTTGCCTTTCCTTCTAGAGCATGGAAATGCTGGGCGTCCTGGAAGGACCGTGGGCTGATGAGGTCCCTGTCAAATACCCCCCATGACACAGAAGGCCAAGCCGCACAACCTACCTCCACTCCTGGCTCCCCCTTCTCCCCAGGCTCTCCTTTCTCTCCCTGTGGGCACAAAACACCATATGCTATGGGTGCCGGCACTCGGAGGGCCGGGCACAGGGACACCCTCACCTCTGTGACAAACCACACTGGGGCTAGACAAGGCCGAGGTATTGTCAAGGACCACCTCGGAGGCTGAGGGGACAGTCAGCCTGCAGTATGAAGACTGGGCAGGGGGCCCGAGATTATAGTCTTTGGGGATCTGAGGTCCCAGTACGTGGGAGGAGGGGCTGATATCGTGTGTGGACCCTGCGGTGACCTGTGACCTGTTTCTAACCAATAGAATATGGCTTATGGCCGAGGTGATGGGATGTCACTCCTGTGATTATGTTACAGGCTCATGTTACAAATTATAACATGCCTACGTTCAGGTTATCACACACACACACACACACACACACACGCACACGCACACACATGCACACACACACACACACAAACAGCCCTGTGTTGGCTGCAGGCACTCAGAGAGACTCCGGCTGGCCGTGGCTTTGAACAAGCAAGCTGCTCTAATGTGAACTGCCTGCTGTGGGCAAGAGCCTGTGGCCGGGAACCACGGGCAGCCCCTAGGAGCTAAGGCACTGACTTCGCCGACAGCGGCGAGCCTGGAAGAGGATGAGCATGTAGACCAGTGGCTTGACCACAGCCTCGTGAGCCGCCCCCCCGGGCAGAGGACCCGGTGGAGGCGAGCCTGGACTCCTGACCCACAGACACAGATCAAAGTGTGCGTTGTTTTCAGCCGCCGAATGTGTGATTCATTACGCAGCTGCAGAAATGACTCTGGCTCTAGGTACAGGGAGAGGGCCAGGGGTGGGAGGTTGATGAGGAAGCTTCCGCACCACATCCAGGAGCAGTCCCTCCAGCCCTGGAGCTGCTCCGCGGTGGAGGGGACACGTCAGGAGGCCGGGGGCTGCCTGCCTGTCCCAGCTGAGTCGGGTAGCCCCGGGGAGTGGCTCCCGAGGGACGCCTGCACCGAGTCACAGGTGGGACTGTTTGACCTCTGAGGTTTTTTATACTTCTAAGAGGAGAATGCTGAGTCTAAGACTCTAGCACTTTCGAGCCAGGCTAGTGCCTGAAGGCAGAGGCCACCACGCTGTGACCTGAGAAGTGGGAACTAGTGTTCACACTCCAGTGGTCCGCACGGAGTAGCTGTTCATCAAGAGGACCCGCCGGCCCCCTCCTCCCCCCGGAAAAGGCCAAGCAGGCAGAGGGTTAGTGCAGCCTCGTTGCAGGGCCAGGCATCCGCTAGGCTGGTGACCACTGTGAGGGGCACCCTTGCTCCCATGCCCTCATCCACAGTGGCCTGCTGACAACCTCGATACCCCACCCTCTCGCCTTACTGTAAATCCCGGGAGCCCGATAGGGCCAGGCAATCCTGTTGCTCCGGGTCTCCCTTGGCCACCTGGTTCTCCTTTCTCCCCAGTTGGGCCGTCTAGACCCTACAGATCGACAAAGATCTCTGTTAGTCAAGAGCGAGGGCATCGGTTGAGCATCTGTGACCAACTGTGGCATGCACATGTGACTCCCTTCCTTCAAGGGCAGGGGTCCAGGATGGTGCCCATTTCACAGAAGAAAACCACTGAAGCCCACGGAAGACTCCCGGGTCAAGTCAGCAGCCTCGGCGGACTAGGCAAGGTGCTTTCTCAGCACAGGCAGCCTCCCCTGGGGGTCGGCCTTCTGCATGCTTGCCAAAGAGGCAGGATTACACCCATGACCTCATCACCTTCCCAACAACCCAGTGAAGTATCCAGGGAGGGCATGATTAGCCCCATTTTAGAGATGAGAAAACAGAGGTCCTGCAAGCCTCAGGGACTTTCCCAAAGACACAGGAGATGACAGAATAGGCCCCTTCTCTTTGCGGGGGGGGGGGGGGGGGGGGGCAATTGGCCTTCCTAAAGCCAGGGACTTGAAGGAAACCCAGGGGAGTCCCCAGCCCCCAGCTCCCGACCCCAGGTTTCCAGCCCGGGCTGCAGGAGGCACCCTACAGAAGCCATGCTGGGGGTGGTGCACCTGTGCAGGCAGACATGCGTTCCCAGGAGAGGGTCCCGGCCGGCCCTGGCACTCACCGGGGGGCCTGCCTGTCCTGTCTCCCCTTTCTCCCCCTTCTCTCCTGGGCTCCCTGGGTGTCCGTGTTCTCCCTTCATTCCTGTAGGTCCAAACTTTCCTGGGGGGCCTTGGGGACCGGGAGGGCCCATGTCTCCTGGCTTGCCTCGAGGTCCCTTTAGAAGATATTAGCAACACTTATTATATACACTGATGGTCGGGGGGAGAAAGCACGAAAGAATGGGAAGTCCAAGGGACATGGCTCTTCTGTGCTTGACTGGCCCAGGCAAGAGCCTGTCCACCTCCCTTGGAATCGGAGAAACCTCAGGACCAGCCCCAGCCCATCCCAACTGGGTCTTCCCGGCTCCTCTGGGGCCAGCATGTGGGGCTCAGGCTCCTGCAGGATTGGCCCCCACGTGCCCCCACTCCCTTCCCCACAAGGCTCACATCTGGGCCTCTTCCAGAGCCTTCGGCTCCCACCCCCCACCATCCCCCATCAGCCCAGGTCAAGGTCCGTCTTCGGACACTCGTCCGGGAGTGTCTGTTCTTACCTTTTCCCCGTCGTGTCCTGGAGGGCCTGGAAGTCCAATCTCCCCCTGTGGCCAGAACAAGGGAAGGTCAGTGTCAGAGCAGAGAAGAGGCACTGTCATTTACGGCACACTGCGTCTGTGCCAGGGTCACCCCGGAGCTCTGTACTTGCACTGCCCCCATTTCAAGGTGAGGACCCCAGGGCAGAGCTGTGCGCATGAGGCCTGGGGCGTGCGCAGCGGACAGCTAGATCCTGGCTCCACAGTCCACATGTTAGCCACAGTCCCGCACGCTGCCTCTGAGCACCCCGGGTACCCCCTGGGAGGGGTGTCGCCTCCCAGTCCCCCTCCCCAGCCCAGCCCAGCCTGCCCCACAGGGAGCTCCCTGCATCTTCACATCAACCCAATCCTTTTCTTTAGGTCAGGGAGGGAGATAAAAGAGGCCTGGCCTCTGTCTTTGAGGCCAGTAAAGAACGAGCCACATCACCAAGGCAAAATGACGCTATGAGAGGAGCAGAGAGGAAGGGGCAGTGAATTCTGCCTGGTAGATCAGGGGAGGCTTCAAGGAGGAGGTGGCCTTGGAGTTGGGCTTGAAATATGAGGACTTGGAAAGGTAGGGAAGAGGGGAAAGAACTTCAGGGCAGGGGCCCTCAGGAGCAGAGGACAGAGGTGCAAACATGCAGGGCCTTCTGAGAAAATCACAGGGGTGGGGCAGAGTCTAAAGGGGAACAAAAGCAGGGAGCAAAGGAGAGGGGGAGATCGGGGAGGAGCTCAAGTGCCATGTTCCCTGGTGGGGGGGTCAGGGTCCCCTTGTGGTTCTGCCTGGAGCAGTGGCTTGTCTAGATCCAAGCTCTACCAGAGGAGAGAAGCCTGTGAATTACGGGAGCCCAAGTCAGACAGCGTGGGAAGAATGGCAGACTGAGGGGGCAGGAGTGGGGGTGGCTGTGATGGGGGCAAGACAGGGCCTGGGGGGCTCGGGAGCAGTGGGAAGAGTCAGAGGCCAGGCTGCAGTGGTGGCTCTGCAGGGAAGATGGGAGGGTCCCCCGCTGGCTCCCGCACTCGGGGACACAGGCAGTGCCTCTGTGGGGTCTGCCTCTCCCTTGTCAGGACAAGTGTTACCTTCTGGCCTGGGGCTCCGGGTGGGCCTATTTGTCCGGGAAGACCAGGGGGCCCCTAGGAAATAAAAGAAAGACCTGTGGAAGAACTTTCCACCCAAGGAGGGGTGGCCTGTTGCCAGGGGGCGGTGTATGTGGAGGCTAGTTTATGGGGATCAATCATTTTCAAACATCTCATCAGTGGCAGGAACATTTTTTTGTAAACGAAATAGCACGGGGACTCTACAATGTAAAGTGGGTAAGCACTGAGTATGTCTGGGTTAGTGTTGGGGTTGGGGTTGGGGGGGGATCCTGGAGCCACGCCTACCAGGCTCTCCCTCGTCCTCCCTCCGAGCAACCCCTGGGCTCCAAGAAGATAAATTTCACCTCCCCCAATAGGGACTTCAAAATGTCTCCAGGAAACAATGCAAATATCCATCAATAAGTGAAGGTGTGCGATACCCATCCAACGGAATATTACCCAGCAGTGAAAAATGAAGCAAGCACGGGGGCCTGCCATGTCATGGATGCAACCCAGACAGTCTTTGCTGAGCTAAAGAAGCCAGACACAGATGGCTAGGCTGCACAATTCCACTCAGATGATACTCCAGAAAAGACAGATCGAATCCACCACGACAGAAAGCAGATCAGTGGTGTCCGGGGGCTGAGGGTAGGTGTGGGATTGACTCCTGAGGCACATAAAAGAACTTTCTGGAGTGCCTGGGGTGGTGGATACACGGGTATATACATTTGTCGAAGCTCATCAAACCTCACAGCTAAAGTGGGTACCTTTTATTGTATGTGAATTATACCTCGAAGTTGACTTTAAAAGAAAAAGAGATTCCATGACAGTTTTGTTTTGGATAGCTATTTCAAATAATATATTCTAATGTCCCCAAATGAAGCTCATTGATTTTAGAATCACGTGATGTTAATACCAACCTCTGGGGTTGAGGCATGATATGATTGGTGTTTGAGTCTGGGTCTGTGCATCCCCAAGTGTTCTGTGCCGTATGGCCACTAAAAATAGTAAGTGAAGTGAGGGGCGCCTGGATGGCTCCGTGGGTTAAGCATCTGGCTTCAACTCAAGTCATGATCCTGGGGTCCTGGGATTGAGCCCCACGTCAGGCTCCCTGCTCAGCGGGGAGTCTGCTTCTCCCTCTGCCCCTCCCCCCACTCATGTTTGTGTGTGTGTGTGTGTGTGAGCTCTCTCTCAAATAAATAAATAACATCTTAAAAAAATAAAAATAAAACATTAAGTGAAATGAAATTCCAATAGTTTGAGGACTTTGTGATCTCCTTTCTTCTCTCCGCCTGCAAGTTAAACCTCATGGTAGTTGTTTTAACTATAAATATTCACTACAAAAATCCACAGGCCTGTCACTGGTAGTAGGTACGCATGCAAAATCCGGGCTTGGAATTCACTGGTTTTCCAAGTGCAGAAAATGAAATTGATTTCTAGGAAAGGTGAAAACGTGGAGGTTGAGTAGCTCCTGATTTTTTAGGGTTATGGATTTTATGAGCTGAAGGTTGAATACAAGGAGAAACATAAAAGCATCCTCCTTTGTACCTCCATCTCCTTGACACGGCTTTGCAGAGACCCAGCATCTATGCTGAGACAAGAGTGCGCAGTGGAATGGGTGAAGAGCTCCTCCAGAGGACAGTCGGGACCACCCCCTCCTCCGGGGTAGGGGAGGCTACAGAGAGCCCCTGCTGAGGCTCGGCTCACCCTCTGCCCCGGCACTTCAGGGTCAGTCCTAACCCAGCAGACCTGCACCGGCTTTCTGGAGGCCAGACCTCAAGTCCTTGCCCTCCCCTGGCCCCCAACCCCCCGCCCGGGCCCCCCAGCCCTCAGCCCGGTGCCCAAGGGAAGGAGGAAGACTTACCATCAAGGCCAGCGTTCGGATCTCCTAAAAACCAATGCCATGCAATCAGTTGAGGAACAAGTCAAGAGCCATCTGGAGGGTCCCCTAGGCCCAGGCATGGAAACATGGGAGCTGGGTCCCCCTTAGGAACACAGTAAGGTGGGCTCCGTGCCTCCCAACTGCATGCCGCTCCCACCTCTCCCCAAGGTTCACAGAGACTGGACAGAGAATGCTCTGTATCTCACCCAGGCTGCTCTGAAGCTGTCCTACACCAGACTCAAACAGGCCCTGAAACGGACTGCCCACTTCCCTTCACTTTGCCAAGGAGGGAGGACACATCGTCTCTGCTTCTCCCTGACCACTGACTGGGACCCTCCCCTGTTCTCCCCTCTTCCCCAGAACCCAGATTTCAAGGCTCCGACATACCTCCTCGTAAACAACGAATGCAGAATAGGAAGATACAGAGCCACTCAAGAAACCAGGGGGACGATTGTTGGCATGCAGACAGGATCGTACACCCCATAAATGGATCCACAGAGGTACAAAGTTTCCTTTAAAGGATTGGTTCTCCTCCCGGGGGTGGCGTTTGGCCCCTGGGGACATTTGGAGACATACTGTGGCTGTCAACCGGGGGTGGAGTGCCCCTGGCATCTAGTGGATCGGGACCAGGGATGCTGTGAAGCATCCTACGACATACAGGGCTCCCCTTCCCCGACAACTCCCCACAAAATGACCCCACGGATATTGGAGACATGGGGCTCCAGAACCCTGGATGGACCAGCACCCCCCAGGGTGCCAGGATGCTCCAATTATGGTGCTCAGTTCCCCAGAGCCAGGATAGCCCACCGGCCGGGCCAGACCAAGAACCAGGACCCCTGGCGGCCAAGTGAAGGGGGTGTATTTGCCTGGAGGCTGGAGACAGAGGCCAAGGGAGAGAGAGCAAGGGGGACACTCTCCTGGAAGCTCTGCCCAATAGCCTGCCCTCAAGCACACTAATGGGGGCATTGAAGCGCCCCCTCATAGGGCCATGGTGCAGGGCCCAGAGGCCCCTGAGTGCCTCCCGATCGCTAGTCTCTGGGCCACCTCCCACTCACCTGGAGAGCCTCGTTGATGTTTCCGTTGTAGTCCACCATCTCTCCTTTCCCTGGTTCCCCCTTGGTGCCCTGCAAGACAAATGCGGCCTCAAACCCAGGCCGGGGCCAGTAGGGACAGGGGTGCAAGGCTGCCTGCTGTCTAACAGACGGGATCGTGGCCAAGGCGGGCTGTGCCTGGCTGCACGCGGGAGGACCCAGAGCTGTAGGCCGGGGAGTCAGGGGTTTCTGAGAGAGGATGCCTAGAGGTTCTAGAACAGACACAGAAGACTCTTTGTGACAGACTCCAGTCTAGACAGACCTAGAGAAGCCCGAGTCCCGTCATGGCTGCCATGACCGTAGAAAGAGGTCTCTCTCCCTCCCTCCCTCCCGCTCAAGGCCCAGAGTCCAGCCATTCACGCTGTGACCCCAGGGGAGCGAGATGTTGTGCTCTGACTCCGGGGGACATGCACGTACCTTGGGGCCGGCTGGTCCCTGGTCTCCAGCTGCTCCAGGCTCCCCCTGTTGCATGACAAAATTGGAGTGAAAGGGGGACAAGGCTGGATCCGAGAGCACCTGCTGTCCCCAGAGGGGCCATTGTAAGGGGCCCTGGAGGGGCTGGGAGGCTTATCTTCGCTCAGGCCAAGAGGCTGCCGACCTTCCTGTGCAGGGAAGTGCAGGCTCCTTCCCTTCAGGAAGCATCTCCACCTGCCTCGCCTCCTCTGGGCCTCCCAGTGCCTCTGGGCTCCTCTGGCTTCTCGCCGAAAGACCTTCTTCCTGGTCTGGGCTAGTTGTTAGGGACTGCACCTGTGACCCGTGTCTGCCTGGCCGCCTCTCCCCCGCCCCCTACGGCAGCCACCTCTTCGGAGGACCTGGCCCTTTGCTTCTCTTTATTTCCATTTGGCTCACAGAGCAAGAGTCCGTGACCTGAGGGGTCAATAATTGCCATGGAGGGACCACGGGTTCTTTCAGGGGCCTCTCTGCATGTGAGAGCCCCAAACTGCAGGATGGAGAAAGGGAGTTCAGCGGAAGGCAGTAGGAGCGCTCAATCTCCCCACTGGGTGGGGTTGGGGTTTGTTGCTGTTGGAAACATGACAGAGCTATGGGGAATGCATGAAAACAAACCTCAGTCCCAATGGTGCTGGGACAATGTTAACATCAAAGACAAATTTTAAAAAATCAAGACAGAAAGTATATGTAAAGGGACAACATACAATTGTCCCTTTAATATAATTTAATTCCACACGACCTTGCAGCTGATCAGCTCGTAGAATGTCGAGCCACTATCACCTGCTGATGACGTGCCCCTACCCTCCCTCCCCCCAGAGCATTTTTGTCCCTGAGCACCATGAGGGACCGGGCAGCCCCGACCTGACCCTCCCACAGGAAGTAGCTGGGGAGAAGTGGGAGCCCCACCTTCACCAGGGGCGTGGAAGCTAACAGAAGCAGGGGCTCTGGGTCCTCCCCCAGCCCAAGTGTCTGTCCCTGGACCAGCCTTTGCATGACTGCTGCCTCCATGGAAGGCTCTCCCCAGCCAGCAGGAGAGATGGCCACCCGGAGTCACGGCCCCATCAGCTTTGTACCCCAGGGGTCCGGCTGCAGGGACGGCCACCCCACTTGCTCTCCCTGAGCTGGGGCGTGAACTCCCAAGCTGACCTCATCTCAGACCTGCGAGCCTCTGTACCTTGTCTCCTTGCCGTCCTGGGGGGCCGGCCTGGCCATCAACCCCTGCTTCTCCCTGGGGAAGAGGAGAGACACGGGTGTTGTCTTTGGATCTCTGTCTTTGTCTGCACTGGCTTCTACTGACTCACCTCATTCTTCCCATCTGCCTCCCACCCACCCATGGGCCCAGTCTGGGTCTCACCTCCTCCTGGCAGCCTGCCCTGTCTGCCCCTTTCCTCCTCTGAGTTCTGCACCACCTCCTGGCGTCCAGCCGGCAGTGCCAGGCACTCCTCAGCTCTGGGTAACACACAAGCCAGCTCTGTTGCAGCCCCCGGGTGGGGACCGACATGCACCCCCGGCTACCGGGAGGCAGGTCATTTTGGAACCTAAAGCACTTGGGAAGGCACAGCTCAGCAGTCCCGCCTGGGAGACGGAGGGGACCATGAAGCCTCCAGGCCCGAGAGGCCGAGGATGGGAGGCGCAGAGAGAGCCGGGAGGAGGCGCCCCCCCCCCCCCGCCCCGCGCATACTTCCCTCGGTCGGCCCTTTGCCTGGTCCTGAAGGAGGACACGGGCTTGGGAACAGTCTTCTAACTTCCCCCTCTTGTGTCCCAGAATGCAGGGACAGTAGTGACCAGGCTTCCCCAACCCCAACTCAAAACCCAAAACCTGCCAGGGATCCACGCCCCACGGGGTCAGACTCCGACTCTGGGGACGTCCCGGAGCCCTGCGGGCAGGGCCACCGTTGGCAAAGCTGGTGCTCAAGCCAGGGAGGCTCTATTCCCGCCACGGTCAGATGGGCACTTGGGGGGTTCGCCTGAGACCCTTCCCGCCACTTCATCTTGTCTGTCTGTGGGCTTCCTTCTGGCCCCCTCCACGATACCCCTGTGAATCGTGGGTCTGCTTCTCCAGCGGGGTTGTGAGCAAGCTGAGGGCAGGTTCTCTGCAGCCTCGCAGCCCAGGCAGGGCCCCGCCCACAGCAGCAGGTGGGTGGAATGAATGCGTGTATCATCTGAAATCATGTCCTTGCCTTATGAGCTCAGAAAGAGGCCATCCTCACTTCCCCGGGGCTGCTGGAGTAAACCGAGAAGTGCAGGAGGCGTCTGCTTCGGGAAACCCAAGCCTCACCACTGCAGTTTCCACCCAGTGTAAGGAAAGTGAGGGCAGTCCCATTGGCAGCTGACCCCAATTGCTGCTACCCGGCCCCCCGCCCTGCTCCCCCCCGCCGGGGTGCCAGCACTGGGTGGGGCCCAACTGATCACTGATGTCTATTCAGAGCCTGGGCAGGGGGCCCTTCTGGCTGTCCTAAGCCCTGCAGCTGTCCGTCCCTGACTCAGTTACGTCGTAGCTGTTGAATCATTGGGACCATCCATCTGCCCTCGGACTGTTTCTCTTAGATAGTCAAACAGTCACCACTTAAAATCAGGAGCTCAGTCCAAATTGTCTTTCTAGAATCCACTGGAAAAACCACATATCTGGAGCAGGAGAGAAGGCAAGGTGCCCAGGATGGAGTCCGCAAGAATGGGCTGAAGATAAAGGTCACAGGCAGCATCTCCCTCGAGTGCGGATCCCAGGGAAACTCACCTTTGGCCCTGGGGGCCCAGGTAGCCCTGGGGGGCCGGGCTCCCCTCTGCCCCCTCCGATGGAGTTACCAGCATCGCCTTTTTCTCCCTGGGAGCAGAATAGGGGAGAGTGGGGGAGTAACCATCACTGGCCTGCCTAGCTCCGGAGGGAGGTGGCCCATCCCTGTCTTTTCTCCCCTCCCAGTTCCAAGGAGCGGGGGCAGCAGACCACCCCTCGGTCCAGGCTGGGCACAGAGGCTCTCAGAAGCCTGGCCTGGTCTGACTGGCCATGGGATTTGCAGAGACAAGGGACATAGCTATTGCAGCGGAGCAGCTATGGAGCAAAAAAATGAGACCCCTCATGCCTTGGGCCTAGACTCTGTCTCTCAGAGTGTGTCCATGGAACCCTCCTTCTGGGGATGGGGAATATTTGGAAAGGTGAAGAAAAGGGTCTGGTGGCCAAAGGGTGTTAGGGAAGGCAGGGGGAAATGAAGCAGCTCAGGCTTCTGCCCCGCAGGGTGCTCTGAGCCCTGGCAGGTGAAAGTGCCCTGTGACGTTCCAAAGGGGCCTGACTCACACAGCTCTCCCCACACTTATTTGACCTCAAGTCTTCTTTTCTTTTTTTTGATGGAATGTCATGGAGCTCATGTCCTAGGGAGCACATTTTCAGAGCTGACACAGACATCTGACAAGGTCACAGCTACTGGTCTTTGAATATGGGCATTTTTTGCCAATCAGGGCCTCCCACGTGGTACCCCACGCACGAATCTAGCTGTGTTCCAGCTTCTTTCCCCCAGTCTGGGAGGGACACCTCCGATACTGGGGCCCCTGAATGGTCAGGGTCGGGAACGTGGGTGCGGATGAACCCCAAGGCCTTTACATAGAACCCACCATTTTGAGCTTGCTAATACCCACCTTCTGCCCCATGAGGCCGAATAGCCCAGGGGAGCCTACAGCCCCCTTTTCGCCCTGTGGAGGAAATACAGACAGTGCAGGGTTAGGAACGGTTTCTCTAGGATGCCTGGGAAGGCACCAGCCCCACCAGCATAAGGCCTTGGCTTTCTCTCCGCTGCCTCCCTGCCGCTTTGTGGGCCATCTCCCACCAGACCCCCACCTGCACCTGACTCCTTCCCTGGGCCACTTCACACTGGTGAGGGCCTGGATCATTGTTCTCCTTCTCCTGTATGGGCTGGGCCCTCATCATTCATGAAGCGAGAGGCGCTAAGAGCATTTAGCTCCTTTTGCTGGGTCTCCTGGGGAGAGGCGAGCAGTGTAGAAGGCCAGTAGTCGGGAAAGCTCTTCATTTTAACTGCTCTGCTCTTTTCATTTTTTAAATGTCTAGCATTTAGAGGCCCCCAGTCTCGGCCGACCTCCTCCCTGCCTCCGAGGAAGACAAACACCATCTCACTAGACTTCTCCTTTGGAGGACTATTTTGAGAAGTTTGCTTCCTGTGATGGGTTGGCTTGCGTCCTCCCAAAATTCCTATGTTGAAGTTCTAACTCCCTGTAGCTCCGAATGTGACCTTCGTGGGAAATAGGGTCATTATAGATGTAACTAGTGAAGTTATGAGTAGGGTGGGCCCCTAATCCAATACGATTGGTGTCCTCATAAAGGGGACATTTGGACAGGGGGACATGCACACTGGGAGAACACCATGTCAAGATGAAGGCAGAGATTGGGGTGATGCTTCTACAAGCCAAGGAACACCAAAGGCTGCCAGCAAACCGCTGAAATGAGGAGAGAGGCAGGGGACAGATTCTCCCTCACAGCCTGCAGAAGGAACCAGCCCTGCCGACACCTGATCTCAGACTTCTGGCTTCCAGAACCGTGGGACAATAAGCTTCTGTGGTTGAGCCACATGGCCCGTGGTCCTTTGTTCAGGCAGCCCTTGCAAGCTAATACTCTGCCCTAAGCATCTTCTTCCTCCATGAAGAATTTTCTCCCCCATGTCGTGCATCACAGAGCCCTGCTCTCACTGCACAGATAAAGAGGCTCCATGGCTGTGAACGACCCCTCCCGGCCTCAAGTTGCAGAGGCAGGCCCGCTCCCCAGCCCTCCCGAAGCTCCGTCTTCTACACCATGAAGACGGCACTTGGCCCTCCCAGAGTGGCCCGTATCGGGAGAGCACCCCAAGAGTACCCCACCAGGTCAGCACCCGAGAGCCCCCTCCACAGCTTGATGGCTGCTGGTTCTTGTAGCTAATTATAGAAATGGAGGGCCCTGGGGTCATAATTTGCCAGGTGTCTCAGTGAATTTTCCAGCTAGAGCCATGGAGGATGCCACACCAAGTCTTTAGGTGTCATCCGCTTGCCACCTGCCCTGGGGTAGAAGGTGAATGACAAAACAGCCTGGGCTGTGCTGAGCTGGGGCATGCCCTGAAACAGGCCGAGTCTAAAGGGGAAGGATGCAGGTGCTGCCCTACGGAGGCCGGCCGTGCAGGCCGTGGGGATGGGGGGAGGGGAGGCCTTCCTTCTGCTGGTCTTTCCTCCTGGGAACCAATGCTTTCGAGGGGGGCGGGTGTGCTCCCGAGTGCAGGATCTCTGAAGCTTTGCCAGGCCACCGCGGCACTCCCCTCTTCCTGGGGACACATGCACCCCGAACACACTGCAGGCAGCACACGGGCCATGGGAGTGGGGCAGGGAGTGGAGGACCAGCAGAGGCCAGTCTGAAGGGGACACACACTCAGAGACACAATATCCTACCCTCTGCCCCCTCTTTCCCGGCAAACCTGGGGGCCCTGGCTTCCCTGCTGCTCCTGGGTCTCCCTTTGGGGTAAGAAGAGAAAGTCACTGATAAGAGGATTGGGGGGGTGGTGAGGGGTACCGTGGACAGTGATCGTAAACCAGCGTTTCAAGAATACTAGTCCCATAAGATGCTCCTCTTAAGAAAAGGATGCTCTAGTCAAAAAGTTTGAAAATGCTGCACCAGAATTACAGTTTTAGAGCTTCCCAATATACATGTAGCATCTTAAAGGCCTGCAGTAAACAAACAAACAAACAAACAAACAAACCCCTGTGAAATATTTTTAACTCTGTACTTCCCAAACATATTTGGCATGGAAACTTTTTTCATGTTACATCCCTTATAGAACGAGACAAGAGAGACAGAGAGCCCTGCAGGCATAGGGAACAAGAGTTAACTGCCTGCTGGAGCTGGTGTGCAGGCAAACTGACCGAGCTCCAGGCCAGGATCCAGGGAGGGGGATTCCCTCCTGGGTGGACCCTCCTCTGCTCAGTCGGGCCCCCGGCTCCAGGCCAGCCTCAGGGGGTGCCGAGAGCATAGCAGTAGCTGCCCCCCCCCCCCCCCCGCCAATGCTTGATGCTCCGTGTAGCCCATAACATTCCCTCTGTATCAGTACCTTGGCTCCTGGGGTCCCTGGCTCACCCTGTTTGGAAAAAAAAAAAAAAAAGAAGACTCCGGTAAAGAGATGAAGGAGAGAGAGTGAGAGCTAGTGCACGAATAAATGAGCAAAGGTCCTCATGGGGTGCGTGAAGCATCTGGCCAGCCCAGGGCTTCCCTCTGCCTAGACTTCAGGTCCCAGGCCAAAGGAGGCCTCCTGAACTCTTCCCGATTGTTCCCCTAGGTGAGGGATGTGGCAAGTGTGAGCTCGGGGGGAGAGGAAGGAACGGCCATTTGCTTTGGACATGGTGCCCCCGGTCTGTGGACCTGCCGGGAGATCCACATCTGTGCTTCTGGGTGTCCCCATGCATCTGTCTGCCAACCAAATGTGGTTAGTGTGCGATTCAGGGGAAGGACTCCTGCTCTCCTCTCGGGAGCTTTGCGAGCACGCAGCTGTTGGGATTCTCAGGTATAAAGGAAAGCACTGGGTCCCCTTGGCCCCTGGCATGGTGCTGCTCTAGCTGAGGCTGGCAAATCTTAGCTACTTACTATGCAAGGCTTAGTTAAAACGTCTCTAGTTCGAGTTGTGCATAATGGCATACACGTTGCCTTAAGAGAAATGTTTCTGAATCCTGTCTGCCTCCTCCTTGGCCCAGGGGCCACCCCACAGAGTCCCTGAAGCCCCAACTCCGTCTTCCTCTCTCCTTCCCTCCCAATCTGCCCCTCATGTGCGCAGTGCTAACGTGCCACTGACCTTCATCCCAACCACAGCAATTCCAGGAGCTCCCTGGCGGAGAGAAGAAAAAGGCATGGCGACCTGGGGCGAGCATGGAGGGAGTGGCCAGTTCCCAGCCTCCCCTTGGGGGGAATGCGAAGGCAGACTGTTTGCTTCTGCCTGCTGACCGGACCCACGGCAAGGGTGGGTGGTTGCGTCTGGCACAGGGAGCGTGGGTCCCCAGGAAGGCAGAGGCTCTGAGCAGCACAGTTGAGTCCCCCCAGGCTTCCCACCACCTGCTCGGCTCCCAGGCCCTCCTGGCAGGGAGCCCAGGAGTGTCCAGATGGGGGTGTCTCTGGGGTGCAATGTGGGATAGGAAAGGGGGAGGAGGCACTGGGAAGGGAAGGGGGTAGAAGGAGCACTGCGTGGAAGGGAAGACGGGAGATGGCTGATTTCACCCCTGAGTGGGCAGGTGGGATTCTTCTCACAAAGAACTCTCTGGATCTGTGCCTTCATGGACTGGGGGCAGCTGGGAGTGAACCCCATTTCCACATCAGCCCAAGACCAGCCACTTTGCGGTAAATAGGCTGCCAGATGCAGCACTTAGTCAATTGTAAGTGGAGGGCATATTTAGGGAGTCCTTACTCCCCACATGGGATGGCAACCAGAGCTGGGCTTTCCCAAGAAGCGTTTTTATGGCCCAGAGATGCCCGGGAGGAGGCCTGGGCCATGTCAGGAGGGTGCTGGGGAGTGCTGGCTCGTGGGCCAAACAGAAGCGCCCAGCCCGGAAGAGCAGGCTGACACCGCAGGGGGAGAGGGTAGGGGGGAAATGTGTACCCCGTCTTCAGGTCTCCACAGCGGATATGGGAAGGAGAAGGAACTGGGCCTCCCAGGTGTCCCAGAACTTGGGAGAAAGGGCCGGAGCTCAGGCAGGGGCTGCAGGTGGGGGGGGGGTGCTACCGGAGACAGGGGGAAGGGCAGGTACCTTTGCTCCATGTTTGCCCGGCATCCCTGGCATGCCCCGTTCTCCCTGAAGGAAGAAATAAAAGAAACACTGAGAAGAGGCCCAGACTCGCCCGAGGCCTCGGCCCTTGGAGCACGGCCTGCAGGGATGTCCACGAGATACTCCTGCTGGCTGGTCTGGAAGCTTGGGACGCCTGTCCAGCTCACGATGACCTCCGAGGACCTGGCAGCCACCGCAGGCCGTTCCTCTTAGCTACGTGAACTCACAGAAGGCCCCCCGAGAGAGAGAGGCTCACCAGCAGAGTCCGAGTCCCGAGGGGCTGCAAGAGGGCCTGTGCAGGACCTACCGCCAGCCAGGGGCCCAGCTGGGTCAGAGCTCGGTGCACTTGGCCACTCACCCACGCATCCCTCCCTCTCATCGCCACCTAGCACTTCCGGCTCCGTTCTCACTCCAGAAGCTTCGCTCTCGTGGTACCTGCTGGCTGAGCCACACGGTCTCCTGCCTCTCCTCTTCATCTGGGACTCCCCTTCCTCCCAGCTTCCTTGGGTCTAACCCTTCCCAAGGGCACGGGGGTCTTGGTCCTGCACGGCGCAGGGCCAGCCTGTGGTTTGGGGGGTGAGGGTGGAGGCAGGGTGCTGCCTGGAACCCATCCATGGGCACCAGGAGAACTGTAGCTTCGGGACACTGTGGGGTTTGCTCTACGAGCTCAGCAGTGGCCCGTCTTTCTCCTCAACCTCTTTTGCCTCCCCGTGAAAACGCCAAACCACTGGGGCGGGGCTGTGAGCTCAGGACAGGAAGGAGATGGCGCTGGAGATGACAGCCAGTGACAAATGGAGGTCAAGAGTAGATGAGTCGAGACTGACCTACTGTGTCAGAGAAGGGGCTGGTGCTCAGGAGAGGAAGGAGGGCAGCTCCGGCCTCGGCGAGTTGAGCCCCAAATGAAGCCCCAGCCCGGGCTCGGAATGCCAGCAGCGACAGGGGACAGTCAGCGCTCGGCTGTGGCTCCCTGTGTCTGAAGACAGCTGCAGGCTGGGGATGGCACCACAGGGTCCGGACACACTGTGTCCCGGCCCAGCCTCCCCACTCGGGTCCCAAGAGCTGTGGCCTTCAGGCCAGGCCCCAGTTCCCGTAGGCTTCCGGGCAGAGGGGGACACTGGTCCCACCTGGCCTCCATCTTTTCCGTTGCCTTCATCCCTTCTCTTCTGCCGTGTTCTGGGAAGTCCTACCCACCCTTCTGCTGGCCAAAGCTAGAACTTCTTCCACCCTCTCTGCTCCCTGACTGGGCCTCGGCGCTGGCGTCCGGGGAAGCTCCCCGGGACACAGGCTGGACAGTGACACTCCCTTACTGCAAAGTAGACACTGCCCGGCATTGACCGCAGAAACGGGGCCAGGCATTCCGTCCTCGGCTTCCTTCCCAGCCTCATCACCTGACATCCTGACACCTACTGCCTGTTTCCCTGAAAACACCACCCATTTTCAGGATTCCATGTCTTTTTTTTTTTTTTTTTTTTTTTTTTTGAGAGAGAGGGAGAAGGAGAGGGAGAATCTCAACCAGGCTCCACGCCCAGCTCTGGGCGTGGAGCCTGATGTGGGACTCGATCTCATGACCCTAAGAGCGTGACCTGAGCTGAAATCAAGAGTCAGATGCTTAACCAACTGAGCCACCCAGGCGCCCCAGATTCTATGCCTCTCTGATGTTCCCTCGACACCCTGTTCATTTTTAGGGGCCTTGGTCAAATACCATCTCCTCTGTGAAGCCTTTTGCTATGCCCATACCCAATGCTGGTTCCTGGGTGCAGCGGGGACCACTCAGCATTTGTAATCAGCAGGCATGAATTAATGTCTGCCTGGGATGGTTCACCTCCATCCTCCTTGGACTCAGTCTCCGAATTCTGCAAAAGGCCCAGAATCTTTAGCTCCAAACACAGGAGCCCTTCCTCACCCTGACCCCTGACCCCTGACCCCTGAGCGACAGGCAAGGTTAGTGGATCCGTACTCAGGAGGTGAACACAGCAGATGAGTCATTGCCCCAGGCCCCAAATTCTGGGAAATCCCTCTTACAGGCCATTTACTGTGTCTTCCATGGGCCTGGCACAAGGTTAAAGGCTTTCCATCTTTCCTCTATTCAACCTCCAAGACTCCTCTCCGATGTGGCACTGGATTTTATTCCCAGTTCACAGGGGAACAAATGGGCTCTGAGAAGTCAGGTATGATCGCCAAGGTCATGCGGAGTAGGGATTTGAACACAGGTCTTTGCCGAAGTCCTGGTACCCATTTCTCTAAGCCAACCCCAAGCATCGATGGGCTGCTTCTAAAGCCCCTCTCAGCTGGAGGGCCCTCAGGTCCCTGCCTCGGAAGGGTGCAGGGGTCAGCGCAGGAGGGCAGCTCCTAGGGCTGGGGGGCTGGGTCTTTAACCCCACGCTGGGCGGGAGGACGGAGCTGGGCAGGGCCCTGCCCGCCAGCACAGGCCTGCTCTGTGGCCAGCAGAGGGCGCCACAGGACCTTGTCAGAAGTCTGGTGACTGTGGCCACGAGGGTGTCAGAGGCCCCTCCTCAGAGGAGTCCCAGCCGAGGGCCCCTGTCACTGTCTCCTTCCGTGGACCCAGGATCTCCTGCTAACATTCCAACTGGTCCAACCAGGTTGACTTAGCCCCGAAGACACCCTGAAGACAGAGTCCCCAGCAGTGGGGGGTCCAGGTAGGAAATCAGTTTGGCCCTTCCACTTCTCCTGTCTTTCCCTCGCCTTCCCTCAATGGCCCTGGCTGCCTCTTCTCATCTCCATCTGGGGCAACTGGCTGGGAGTCAGGAAAGGCTGTGTGACCCTAGGTAAGCCTCTTTCCCTCTCTGGGTCCAGGCTCCTCCTCTGCAAAGTGAGTCAGACTAGAGTCCACTGGCCTGCTACTGCTCTGGCCCTTTCTCCAGCCACCGCCAGCCCTGTCTACCTGAGGCCTTTAGCCAGGAGAGAGGTCGGAGCTGGGGAGGGGACGCTGGGTCTGTCGGCAGCTGCAAAGCAAGGCTGTGGAGGTGGGAGTTTAGCTGTGGGGAAAATGCTGGTCTAGGACGGGTCTCAGGGGGTCTCTGCTTTCCCTCCCTCCTACCTAGAGGGACAGCTGCAGAAGCTTCAGCAAGGGGGGTGGGGTGGGGGTCTGCTCGAGCCCCATCTCTGGGCTTCTGTCTCCAATCTCAGCAGGAGCAGTGCAGAGCGAACCCCGGGGAGTGAGGGTTTCCCGCTAATTGGGGTTGTCCTCAGCCCGTGCCGGCTTGTATGTAAAGACAAAACCACCGTCTCCAGGGAATTCCGGGCCCCTTGGAGCCTCCTAAGGAGGCAGCCCTCCTCGTTAGCGTGGCTGACCTTCGCCCCTTCCCTCCCCTCTGGGTCAAGTCGCTTAATTCTACAGATGACCCAGGCTCTCTTGATCCCATTTCAGGCCTCCCTCACTCCATCCCTCTGTCGGGCAGGAAGCAGGGGTGCCCCCGGCTGACCCCACCCTGCAGGCTCATTCCCCTCTCATCAGGCGGGGCTTACCCCAGCCTCACCTCTGCCCTGGGGACCGGCCCAGTCTGACACCAGGAAGCACTGATTCTTGGATCTGTGAGGTGAGACAGGGCTGAGTCATTGTCAAGGGCTTCGGGGTGGCTGTGGACAAGGGCACCTGTCTGCAGGGAGTGAGAAGGGGGTTTCTTGCAGCTATTGCTAAAAGGGGGACCATGACTTCTGTTTACATAATTTTCCCCCTCAGTGTGTCTTTATGAGGGTCCTTCTGCCCATTTCTCTTCTTAAAAGCGTTCCTGTTTAAAAGGTTTAGGTTCGGAATTGTGCTGATTCACTAACTCAAGTGTCTTCATCTTAAGTACAGAGGGAATTCTCATAGTCTGTTCAAGTCTAGGGTCCCCAATTTATCCCCTCTCTCTTTGCCTCCCCTTACCCTCCCAGTAGGACACCAGGAGCTCCCCCAGTGGGCTCCTAGCAACCCCACCTGGGCCACTCTGTAGCTGGGGAGGTGGGCCCTCTGTGCATCGCCCAGGGGCACAGAGCATGGATGGCAGAGGCTGTAGGGGAACCAGGCCAGAGACCCCCAGGCCAGGACATCCCACCACCAAGGAGCCTGGCTCTTTAACCTCTTGGTTAACCCAAGAACGCCTGATTGCTGGCCAGGAAGGGGTAGGTTCCAGTCACTGTGGCTAAGAAAGCTCTGGGTGAGCACAGGTGGGTAGAGAGGGGGCTGCCTCGAATGACCTTGAAGGCCGGTCCCAGCCCTGCCTTTTATGATGCCACTAACTCTCCAGCCGGGCCTGGCACAGAGCGCCTTGCAGCATCAGTAGGTTTTCTATTCTGGTCCCGGCTTCCAGGTGGAGGGACCCCTCGATTACCGAGACGGGATGAAAGGCAGCTCCTTGGAGCACAAAATGGCCATGCTCCTGTCCTGTGGGAGTGGCCTCTTAATTGGTGATTTACTGTTTGTTGGATTAAGCAGGGCAGAGATTTGGCAAGAAGACACAGTCTGGAGGGGGGTGGGGGGCTTCAGGGTCAGCTCCCCAACTAAGCAGAGGTCAGGCCAGAGGAGTATGGGAGATGAATGGATCTCCCTGGGATGGAGCTCCCATGCAGCCCAGCGCCGTGGGGAGGGCCCCGGGTGAAGCAGCACCACACACAGACTCTTTGTTCTCTGCAGGGAGGAGGAAGGCCTGTCTGAGAGCTGTGCAGGGCTGGGGTGGGGGGGTGGGGGCAGAGGCCAGCACGTGGCTCAGGCCTCGGGCCTGGACCAGGTCCCTTTCCTGGGCTGGGAAAGCCGGGCGAGGCAGGCTAATGTCTCTTTCTGCCCTAAGGGCAGAGGGTTCCTAGGCCTCCCTTCCAGGAAAAGGCAGCTCATTTCCTTCTTCGCTGCCCTAGCCAGCGCCAGACAGGAGAGGACTGGAACCGGGGAGATGTCAGCTCCTCTGGTAATTAGGACCGGCAGGAAGTAATCTGGGGAATTACCGGGGTCAGGCGCCCCATCGAAGGCCGGGGCTTTGGAAGGGCGGCTGGTTTGTAATCTCGATTTGAGATCGGTTGATTTTGTAGTTAGCTCCAAAAAGAAAAGTCAGCTCTAATTAATCTGTGGGCTTTGGAGTGTGGGAGAAACAGGGCCCAGAGAGCACAAGCTGGGGGCTGGAGGCTGGCGGGGTGAGACTCTCAGCCCCCACTAAGGCCTCAGATCTGAGGCTCATGTCTCAGATCCCTGCTCTGCTTTATTTTAAATGGTCTGGATGTGCCCGGTAGGATTTCACGGCTTTGAAAGGGTGCTGTCCCCACCCCAGAAGGCTCCTGCATCTACCATATCCATTCGCATGGGGCGCTCCACTGTGCATGAATGCTGCGGGAGGCCTGGGGTTCCTCAGGCCCTCCGAGAGCCAGAGGGGTACAGGGGGCCTTAGGAAGAGTGCACAAGTTGCCTTTTCCTGCCTGTAGTGGAAGTCCCGGGGCCATGCTAAGTCCTTGGGGGAATCATTTGGGGGGGATCAGTGCCCATGGACAAACACTCCACTTCCTGGGCTCTTTGACTGAAATGCATCAACCCCAAGGTTGGCTCGCAGAGAACCCTAGGAAGCTCAGAGAAAGGCCCGAATCCAGCCCCAGCCTTTTCCCTCAGGAAGGAGATCAGCCCAGTTCCCACCTTCTTTCCTTCTAGGGGAGGAGGGCCTACGGGAAATGGGAAAACACGGCATCTGCCCCCTCTCCCGGCTCATAAGGCCCAGGTAGTACAGTCATTCAGGGCAAGGATTTGGGATGAGAAAGAACTGTTTTTACTACTTCCTGGCTGTGGACCTTCCGGGACTCACCTCTGTGGGCCTCAGTTTGCTCATCTGTAAATTAGGGCTAAGAATAAAGCTTTCCTCTGAGTGTTGTTCTAAGGCTTCAGTAATATGATACGGGCACAGTGGCACGTCCACAGCTGGCCCGTTGAAAAGGCCAGTGAGGCAGCTGTGATAATGTTAGCTGTCATTCTGCAGACATGTGTCCACCCACGTGGCCCCCTGCTCTGACTGGCAGAGCAGAATGATCGTGCCCTTTTGCAGAACTGAAGAGGGGCGAGAAGGACCGGCATGGCCATACGGTGGGGGGCCAACCTGGGCTGGGTGGGTGAGCTTCTGCCCCTCCCGCCCTCACCCCAGTGCCCTAGACATCTGACCTTTAGGGCCTGTCTGATCTTTGCCCCTGGGGGCCCCACAGCCTCCAGGAGGAATAACCACCCTTAGAAGCTGCTCTGGCACATCCTGCCCCGCCGCAGGAAGGGGCTGTGTGCTTCAGGCACGGTCCTACCCCCAAGACTGCCCGCGCATCAATGCGACCCCTGCTGCCGAGTCAGCCGGACCAGCTCCGACACACTTACAGATAAACTCTCACCAGGTTTTGTGATCCACATACAGTCTGACCATACCCACCAATCCCCTTGAAAGAGAGCCAAGGTTGTAATGTTTTAAACACACCTGGCATCTTACAACATATTTAAAGGAGATCGGTGGTCATAAATGTGGATCAAATTGGTGCCACATGGGTGCGCAACCCTGCTCTCCGTGTCTAGGCAGAAGGGCTGGTCCCAAGCAGGGCTGGGGGCAGCGCAGGGCCTGCTGGCCACACTGGGCTTTGATCCGAAGGAGCTAGAGAGGAAGCCTGCCTTGCTAGCCTGGCTGGCCTTTGAGAGGATGCCAGGCTGGGTCCAGCTGCCTGGGGCGGGGGTGGGGGGAGGGCGGCAGAGGTGATGATGGACGGAACTAATCATTAGCAAACTCTGCAGGCCAAGAAACATCTTTGCTAAGAGTTAAATTCCCCCCTTGCTGAAAGAAAGACCTTCCTGTATGTGTATCAAGTCTCCGGGACAGGGCAATGGAAGCAGATGAGGAGGGTCTGTCGGTTACCCCATGGGTTCCCCTTACATCCCAAACACAGGGGCAGTTCCGCTGCCTCTGTCCCAGCTGGGTGTTCCCACCACCAGCACTCGCTCCTTCCTCCTTGGGTGGTGGGGTGGGGACAAACTCATCTTCCCAGCAGCCAGCTGTCTCCCCCCACCCCATTCCAAGCCGAGAGAGGAGGAGAGAGAAAAAGAAGAAGCTCGGGAGATAAGCCTCCACATCCCAGAGAGGGCACAGGGAGCCTAGGCTGAGACCCTCTGCGGAGGCACTCACTTCTGTTGCCTGGACAAGAACGCTGGCCTGGGGGCTCGGGCGCGTGAGACCTGGCTTCCAGTTCCAGCATGATCCTTCACCAGCTGTACAACCCTGGGCAAAGCAGTAACTTCTCTGAACTTCTCATCTGTACCAGGGGGATAATGAGCTCTAACGGGTCACGGTGAGGACCAGGAGGGATGGGGACTGAGTGAACTTTGACCGAACCAGAGATGCGAAGTATTGCGGCACTTGTCCCTGGGCGTTAGCCTCTTGATCTCAGAGCTCTGATGGAAAGCAAACTTCTGCCTGGGGATAGTGGTCACTGGCTCAAGACCCCCGCGGCCCCAGTGGGGCTGGGACCGTGGGACGAGCACCTGCAGCCTCCTGAGAGTCACCTGACACCACAGCCTTAAGCTGAGGCCTCTCCATCCTCAGGACAATAGACCCCCAACCTCCTTTCCAGATGCACCGGGTTTTCAGTTGGTCCACAAATGTAGATGCCCGCCACTGGCATCGCTGTGCCCCCGGGGGCCTGCACTGCACCAGGAAGCAGTAAGTCTTGCGAGTCTGCGTGCATGGTTGGAAGCAACCACAGAGGCTATAATTTCCACTTCCCGACACAATACAAACTTCTCAGTTTATGCCGAACTAATTAAAGGTCTCTCAGGTCTTGCCATTTCACCCCCCCCAAACACCCATAAAACAATGTGGTGAAGGCAGCCTCCCAATTATAGAGTGTGAGGAATGTGCTTCTCTGGAGCAATCTGTCCCTTTCCCAAATCCCTCCCGCTTCTTGTCCCCCCTTTCCTTCCTGCCTCCTTTCTTCTCCTGCAGCCCAGGTCCGGGTCTGGAGCGCTGCACAGGGCTCCCCGCAATGGGTGGTGCCACCGGAAGGACCCAGGCCAGACTGAGTTCCTACTCTGCCACTTGCGAGCCATGAAACTCTGGGCAAGCCTCAGGTTCCTCATTTGTTAGATGGGAGAACAGTACCAGCCTCGCAGGGCAGTCACATGGAAGGACAGCCTGGGCACACAGTGGGCATTCAGTAAGTGGTGACTACTGCTAAGATTATTTTTTATGTTATTATCGTTATTGTAATGACCACCCCTGGGCCTGTGCTCAGATTGTTTCCCTGTCTAAAATGCCATGTCCCTTCAGATTTGCTGGTTGAGGGACCACAGTGGTGGGTTAAAAATGGCCATGAATGCTTTGCTATTCCTCCCACAAGAAGCAGAGGCAGAGTTCCCTTCCCCTCGCCCCACTGACGCCACATGACTTGGCCATGTGACTTGCTTTGGCCGACAGGACCTCAGATAGTGTGATGGCCTTGGATGCTTTGGAAAAGCTCTCATGCACTCAGACTTGGCAGGTTTGAACACGGCCCTGGGCCTACCATGCTGTAAGAAAAGCTGTGTAGCCTACTGGGAGCTGAGAGGCCATGGCGGGGAGAACAGAGCTCCCACCCCCACCCCCCTCGTGGCGTGCACCAGCCACCCAACATGTGGATGAGATGGCTTGGCCTCTCTATCCATCATCTGACACAACTGCATGAGTGAGCCCAGAGGACAGCAGCAGAACTCCCAGATGGCCCATCCACAGAACCAGAAAGAGAGAGAGAGAAATCATCCTTTTAAGCCAGGAAGTTCAGGATGGTTTGTTACACAGCTACAGGTTAACTGATACGCCCACCGAGTCACCAGGATGGGGCTCCCAGGCTGTCTTCTCCCAGAAGACTTCACAGACTCCTCCCAATCTGGAATTAATCTCTCTACCCCCCACCACCCATATTCACACAATGCTTTGTAACGATTGCTTAGCACAATCTGCCTTCACCAGGGTTATTTGTACAGGAATCCTTGTGTCTCTCTAGACTGCAGGTTGTCAGAAAGAAGGTCTGGGACCCCCCCCACCCCCATAGCCCCCACCGTGCTCAGCATGGAGCTCTGCCCAGGGCAGACCCTGGTCATCTGCTCCCATTTACCAGGCCCTCGGGGGCCAGTGAAGAACCTGGCCTGCCTGGGTAGAGACACAGGGATGCAGGTTGTCCGTGGGAGACCCACCTGGGTCTGGGGTCGGGCTGGGCCACTGATAGCCTGAGGCCCTGCCCCTCTGGGCCTCCTCCTGCCTCAGATGGAGACACAAACTCCTGTCCAACCCACCTCACAGATGTGAGGCTCACATTGGGCAAGCGTGTGTGCAGACATGCGTGTGCGTGACCAAGTCCTGCCCCTGCTGGCGCTGTGGTGGAGTCCTACTTGGGTTATCACTGGGGATGTAGGGTCCTTCCCTCCCCTTCCTCCTTACCTTCCGGCCGTGGTAGCCCTGGATTCCTGGGTCTCCCTGGGGGAGCAAAGAGAAGAAAATTAGTGAGATTTTCCCAAACGCCCCATTTTGGCTTGCGCACTTGCCCTCACATCGCCATTCCTCTTCTCAATGACTGTAAATCCTCCAGCCCTCCCTGGAACAATAGCTTGCTTCCTCTGAAGCCAACAGAGACTCTTCTTTTCACAACAAGTCCCCATCCTGCAGAGGCGGAGGCGTGGTGGAAAGGGTCCACCTGGCAGGGGCCCAGGAGACCTGAATTTTGCTTTTGATTCCACTGCTGACTCTCTGCTGAACTGGGACAAGTCACTTTTCCCCAGGGCTCTCAGCCTCCACACGTGCAAAATGCTTGGGCAGGGTCAGTGCTTTGCAGCTCCTGGTCCCCCGAGTGCCAGGGCACCCTGCTTCAGAGGAGAGTCAGTTTGACACGTGGGCTTCCAGACAAGGTCTCCCAAGAGACCAGATGATCCCGAAGGTCCCTTCCAGTTCTGACTCTGTAGGAAACCCTCTTTTATTGGGATGTTGTGACAGTGCCCCGGGCATCAACCTGGAGTCTCCAACCAGACTCTAAGCTCCTTGGAAGGTGGGACCACAGCGTCCATACCAGTCAGACTACCGGCTGTGCCTGGACACACAAGTGCAATCTCTGCGGGACCCAAGCTGTTACCAGGAGGAGGGTGACATTTTGAAGTGAACAAAGTGTGACCCATCTCTCACGGAGGCCACTCTCAGCGGCTCACTCAGTAGCCCGCAGAGAGCTCTCCCACCCATTCAGCGCACAGCCCGGAAGGGCCCTCACCTTTGGTCCAGGAGGCCCGGGTAAGCCCTGTGGAAGCAAGAGCAAGGTAAGTGGAGATGGAATGTGCTGGCAAACAGAGCAGGTCGGCGTGTTTGCTGCGGAGGCTTGGGGCAGAGGAGTGCTCATGAGCTGTGGGTGTGCTAGAGAACAGAGCTAGAGGATCCTGGAACGGGATCTGAAACCTGTGGAGTGTGTGTGTGTGGACAACAGGCTCATAGCGCCCTTCGGAGCCAATGTGGGGGCCGCGGGTGTCCCTGCTGTGCTCAGCCACTGGAAAATAGGTCAGCGGCAGCCTGTTAAAATGACAAGTGTGGTTTGGTCCGCGTCCCTACCCACCCACCCACCTCCTAACTGGGACTCCTCCCTGGGACGCCAACCCTGCCCAGCAGAGCCTTGGTTTTGCCTTTGGCCCTGCCAGCCTTTGGGGGAGTCTTCTGTCTCCTTTGGCCCAGGGTGCTGTGACCACAGCCCTCGGCCATGGGGAGGTGGTGTGGGCCGCGGGCCTGCAGGAGCCCGAGGGGAGAGGCGAGGGCAGGCTGGCTCCACTGCGGTCTGGGGCAGAGGTTTGGGCAGCACACACAGGCTGGAGGAAAGCAAGATGCCCAAGTCTGGTCTGTTCCCATGGGTTTCAAAACATGCTTCCTGGTTTTTTCCTTTATATAAACACCCTAACAACGAAAGCCACCTGGCTTGGGTTCAGTGAGTGGGAACCTGACATGTTTGGGGGGGGGTCAGGGTCAGCGAAAAAGTGGATTTTGGGTATTTTGGGGGGGTTCTCTCAGCTTGGTTTGGTTTAGTTTCCTAAATTTCACTTCCTTTCAGGTTTTCCGTTTTCCCATCTACAAACCCATGGCAGTGAGGCTAGTCTTTCTCCCTGGGGTCCCAAAACATAGAAGTATTTAAAATCCATTGTGGAGGTCGAGCTGGGCAGGAGGGCAGGCAAGTGAGGTTTTCACACCGAGCTGAGCTGCCACACTGGGTGCCCTGGGTGGCCAGAGCTACCGCCGGGCCTAGAGGGTCCCTACACTGAGCCTCAGCATTGGCGGCTAGAGCAGCTGCGAGGCCCAGGTGTGAGGCTGAGCGACACGGAAGGCGGCCGTACTCGATGAGTGGCAGGGACACCGCCAACCCAGCCATTCTATCACTGGGAATCTATTGCAGCGAAAGCATCAGAAATGCACACACACATTTATGTTCAGGGATCTCTATCACAGAAGGGAGCTCTTTAACTACTCATAAATAGGCCCAGCAGCCCTAAAATTCATTTCATGGGAGACTCCAGCCCAAAGAAAGGGTGTGCTTTATGATGTTGAGTGAAAAACATAATGGGACACAAACTGTGACGTTACTCAGAATGCGACCAACCTGGAAAAATGTTTACGAGCAGACAAGTCTAAGGAGAAAAATGGCAGGACCCTCCAAACTGTTAATGTTGGTGAGCTCTGGATATGGCAAAATAGACAATTTAAAATGTTTTCTTTGTCCGTGTTCCAAAATTTTCACAATCATGCATGGTGCTTTTGTCATAAGAAACAAAAACAGCTCTTTTTCAATCATGTGAAAGAAACATTACTAGACAGACTTTGTCCTTCACCCTGTCCCTTCAGTAACATAGGACATTCGTCTTGGCTCTAAGATTGAAAGAACCCATTGAACTGCCCGGCTGCTCAGTTGCACTAAATAGGTCGAGAGAGCAAGGTCCTGGCCAGGGCTTGGAGAGGGGGCGCTTGGTGGACCCTGGGTTTGACCTACTGCCTGAGCGTTGTCTTGCCTGGAGGGGGCGCCTCTTGGCTCCTGGGCCCACAGCACGACCCAGCAATTCCACCTCCGGGAATCTAAAGCCACAAAACGGGCAGCCTCTTAGCGATTTCCTCCCTGGAAGTCAATGACTGCCGTTGAGCTGGGTTTTCAGAACCAGAGCACAACAGGTGAGTGTGGCAGGGATGGGCAGCTTCTTGCAGGAGCCACCCACGTCCAGTGGCCTTGCTAAGGTGTTTCTACCGTTGGGTGGGGACCCAGGTTCTTGTCAGTGATGTAAGGTTTGGATGCTTCCAGAGAATTCTTGGGACAGATCTTGGAAAAGGAGGTGGTAGAGAGAGAAAGAAGATACTTACGGGTGGCCCCATGGGCCCTGGCAGTCCCGGGGGCCCCAGAGGTCCACTTGGTCCAGGCGGGCCTGGTGGCCCCGGCGGGCCTTGGATGCCGGCCTGGCCCTGTTCACCCTGATGTTGGTGGAAACAAGAGTTAGGGGGAGAGCCCCGGGGCTGGGGAGCAGCTCCCGCCCCAGTACCATGCACCCAGTGAAGGCCCCGTGGAGGGCTTTGGTGGGCAGGCGGTGTGGCGTGGTGGTGATGATGCTGTGGTGGTGACCACATGCAGGGACCAGTGGCAGCAAGGAGATGGCCAAGACACTAGGCCCCCAAGAGGTGGGGGGGGGGGGGTTGTCCAGAGAGGACCTGCTGCACAAGCAGCTGGTCCCAGAGCAAGAGCCCTGCTGGGGCAGAGGCAGAGGAGTGAGCGAGATGACCCTGCCCGACCGCCGGCACGCTCCCGGCCCGCTCAGATGCCGGGGGTCCGGCCCAGGGGGTCCTCAGCCCGGCCTGCCTCGGCCCCTCCCTCTGTGTGGCAGTCACATCCTCTGTCTACGCCGGGCCTCCAAGGCATTCAACGACAGCAGCAGTCCCTTGTTTCTGCTGTCTGATTCTCTGGCCTTGAGTGTCATAGAGGGTCCTTAGGTCAGAGGCCACAGAAGTTGGCGTGGTTCACTAAACCACTGGGCACTAGATCTTGTGTAAAACATTTGGACTGGGGGCTTCTGATGTCGCGCTGGGAGCCCTGGCACTCGGCACCCACATTCCCGTGGGCAGTCACACCTTTCGGGCCTGGCCTGGGTTCCCCAGGTGCCTCAGCCCCCACTCCCCCATCCTTTCTGCGTGTGGCCTGCTTCTGTCACTTCCGTCATCTGTGCCTGGCCTCAGAGCACAGTTGAGTCTGCAACCCTGAGCTTGGTTGATTTTGACACTGTCAAGTGCCGTATGCCTACATGGGTCTCGATTAGTATTCTTCTGCCCTGCCCCCACTCCTCAGTCAGCTGCTCTGAGCCCAGCCCTCGTCACCCACTGTGCCTGTGTCCAGGATGGGCTGAGGGCCCAGGGAACTAGGGGTGGCATTGTGTTTCCTCAGGAGGAGGAGAGAGCCTGGTCCATGTGACCCACATCATGGGGCCGGCGGCCAACCAGAGTCCTCCTAGATCTAGACCGAGGCTGTCATGTTATTTTCTAAGTGAGCTCTCCAGGGACCGTCTGGGCTCAGCTCCTGTGAGAAGGGGCCCATCCCTGCAGACTGACTAAAACAGAACAGGCTGGCAGGCGTGCAAGCTCCAGGCTGGGATGCAGAGGGACACGGGTGACTGGGATGTAGGGGGACACGGCCAGCTGGAGCTTCAGGCCGGCCAGCCTTCTCCTTCTCGGGGCGCTCTCAGCAACCCTCTGTGACAGGAACAGGGGGCTGAGGGGCCGTCAGCTGTCCTCCCTGCTGCAACCCCACGGGAGGAAAAGATGAGTAGAAACAAGGGGTGAGCAGCCTCAGAGTGAGAACTGTGGGATTCCAGCAGCACCTGCCGGAACCTCGCTCGGCTGGGACATCCTAGTGCAGATGGCACCCAGCATGGTCACGCTGGGGCCCGGCCTTCATCCTGCTGTACCCTCTGAGAAGCCACTCAAGGGCACAGAGGAAGAGGCGGGGGCAGAAATGGGTCATGAGGCCCATTCCACCGAAGAGAAAACAGGCTCAGAGAAGTTGAGCTCCCTGACCGAGGTCACGTGGAGAATTCCGTGGCGAGCCAGGACCCAAACCTGGTACTCCAGACTGTTCTTATTCATTCCAAATAAGCCCCCAGGAAAAAACAAAACAAAACAAAACAAAACTGCTCCCTGTCCAACTTTCTGCACTTCGGAAATGACCTCCAACACCATCTGCCAAGTACATCATATTTCATATAGTTTCCTCTTTCAGCAAATGTCAGACTCAATGTTTAAGCGTCTTACAGAGCCTGTAAAGCAATATTGGTTTATTGATAGGAAATGGGCAAGCCTTTTTATGTCCCATGATGGCCAGCAGCAGAAAAACCCTAATCTCCAGGCAGGCTCTGCAGCAGGCAGAGTAGGGCCCCCTATGCTTCCCTCTCCGCTTTGGAAACCAGGTCAGGGCAGCACAGAAAGTTCTGGCTCGCCCACGCCTTGCTCTTGAAAAGGGAGGGAGTAACGTGCAGGGGCCTGGATAGAATCCTGGGCACCCTCTCAATTTCTGCATCTGTAAGGTGGGCATGATGACGACGGCCCCTGTACCCCCGGGTGGCCAGTGTGACCTTATACCAGATAGTCCATGTGGCATTCTTACCGCAGTGCCTGGAGCCCAGGAGGTGGCTAATGCAACTAAGGCCAGGAGGTGGCTCCTGGGGGCTGAGGCAAGCGGCCAGTCTAAGAAGCAAGGACAGCTCTTCTGGAATGGGGTCTGACACAGGTAGGGGCAGGTGATGGGGGTGGGGGCTGGTGCTTCTCTGAGCTGCCAGGGGGCCCCCTGAAGAGCTGTGCTTGGAGTTGGTGTTGGGAGCACATGGAGGCTCTCGAGGATCTGGCTGCTGTAATGGGATATGCAGGCTCGAGTAGCCCACGCATCACGTGTCCCGCTGTATTTTTAGCTGTTAATTGGAGGGATTTTTCAGCCTTGTTCAATCAGGAGCCTGAACTGCTGGCCTCTGGGCTCCTGACTGCTGAGTGTGGCCAGATGGTGGCTCTGGACCCTGCTGTCCGGCTTTCAGAGAACATCTCAGAGCCCCGCCCTTTCCAGCATCCCCGTGACCTTGGGGGTAACCCCTGCACAGTGTGAGGAGGGCTGGGGGTGTAAGTGGCAGCTGTGGGCCGCCTGGCCTAGAATCCCGCTGCAATGCCTATGCCTGGATCCCTGGCTCTGCGGTCTCTTGTTTTCTGTTCTTTGCAACCTGGTTCTGTCCCAGCCTCCTTGGGTGCGTAAGGCAGGAAGAAGGAAGCAGTTGCTCACAATGATTACACCTGTTGGTTGTGGGCTACATTCCCTCTGCAAATTCCCTCACTCCTCAAACTCAGGTGACAAGTGATCAGGTGCTAAAACAATCCTTTTCTAAATATAAACGGTGTAGGTCCAACCGAGAGAGCCACGAATGTGGGGTCTGAAGACCTGGTCGCCGGCTTCCCATTCTGCCTCTCGCTGTTTGTGGGAACTTGGGCACAAATTCACTCCTCTGGGCCTCAAATTAAGAATAGCTCTGGAACCACGCCAGGAGCTATCCGAAGAGCTTTGCACACACAATAACCCTATGCAGTAGGAATGGTTAATACCCTCATTTTACAAATGAAAAAGCGGAGGCACAGAGAGGTTAAGCAATTTGCCCCCAATCCCACAGCTCATAAGCGTCCCAGAAGCTGAGTGCCCTGCAATCTACTGGGTGTGTGACCTCAGGCAGCTGCCTTCATGTCTCTGAACCTTGACTCCTCATCTGTGAAATAAGCATGATCGTGCCTGAGTCATAAAACGGTTGAGAGAATGAAATGAAATCAGACCTGTCAAAGGCGCAGCCCTGTGGCTGGCGCCCAGTGGTGGCTGTCGCTGTTTTGAGGAGCAGGGGTGTGTGGTATTGGTGGATCTCCTGGGCTCGGGGGTTGTGTATCTCCACATCTGTGACATTCACGGGTCCCATTCTGTCTAATCGACTTGAACTGAAGTAGAGTGGGCTTCTGCCTTTGTCTACCGTCCCAGCCGGCCCGTCGGGGCCCGGAGACCTGCCAAGCCCCTGGGGACGCCACACGTGGTCTGGACAAAGGGAAGGTGTCTACCTGGAAGGTCCGTCTTTTTATGACTGGGGGTGGAGCCAGTCGCACTGAATTGAGGAGAGGCAGCAGCTGAAGAGAGAGATGAGTTGGAAGGCCAGAGGGCAAAGGCCAAAGATCGCAGATGTTCAGAATGATGCCGAATGTCGCCAGGAAGGCAGGGTGGCCAAGTGGGAGGGGAGGAGAGGAAGAGAGAAGAGTGATTAGCAGGCATGAGGCACAGGGAGGGAAGGTGTGGATGGCGCCCTCTCGCGGCTTGAGGGGGCGCAGCGCCGAGCTCGCCCTTGGGTGGCACAGCATCCCCAAAGGAGGAGTGTGGCCCTGCGGGTGTTGGCCAGCAGCAACCCCTGACTGGGAGAGTGGCCTCCTGACGCACAGCCCACCATTGCACTGCCGGCCCTGCCTGTCCCTGGCGGAGGACGGGGGCTGCTGGGCTGAGGGCAGCAGATGCAGAGGCTCTGGTCGGGAGCCACAGAACCAGCTAAATTGGTACTCAAAGCCAGGCTGGTGTGTGGCAACCACTGGGTTCTTTTTTTGGTTGAACGAGAAAGGCTAGCATCAGCGAATCTGAGGAGGATGGTCAAGGGCAGTGCCAAGTCGGGCTCCCGGGGGCTGAGCCGGCTGAGGGTGCGGCCAGTGTGAGCACAAGCTAAGTGCTGCTGAGGTCTCCCGCTGGGGCTGGTGGGTTTGGAAAATAAAGGCTGGGGGCAAGGATGTCTCCAGCATGTTCAACCACTTTTGGTGGGGAGGCAAGGTTCAATCACATTATCTAATGCGATTTTCATTTTTGGAAATTCTCCTTGCTTCCAGTCTCTCTACCAATGGAAGCTGAGTGCCCTGCGGCTTTAGGAAGTGGTTAGAGCCCATGTGACAACAAAGATGGTGTATAATTGACCTCTTGCTTTTGAAAGCATTTTAACTCACACGTGGCCCCTGGGATGAGTGTTAAGAACCAGGGGCCGCCTGGGCTGAGAACTGGGAGCCCAACTGTGGCTGGCCTTTCCAGGTCCCTGCTGCCTTTAGGGGCCTCGGCCGCCCCGAGAGCCCCGCCACCTCCCACTGTGGGGCCCGGGACGTGCAATGTTGGGCTCTGCGTCCAGGGAGTCTCTCAGCAGAGAGGGGCCCGGAGACCTTCCAGAATCCACAAACCTTGAGGGTAATGATCTGGTTGGAGCGCAGAGCCGAAAGAGTGCTGCTTAGGTGCTCCTGGCGTGGGAGGGGACCGAGGTGGCAGAGACAGGGCGACCGGGGCGTGAGTGTTGGAGCCCACAGACACCAGGTGCCCTGCACTCTGTCCCAGGGTACTCCGTCCCCCCCACTCCCCACCCCTCCTCTCCCTCCCTCCCTGGGACGCTGCAGGCTGGAGCAGAGGCAGGGACCAGCCTGGATCTCCCATCATCCTGTGAGCCTGGAGGCCTGCCACCCCCATCGTTCCTGCAGAACCCTGGGAAAACCAACAGGCCCCTCTCCCTAGATGCCCCCTTGCTTTCCTACCCACTTCCAGATCAACAGGGGGGTGCCCGCTGCCTTGCTCTGTCCAACAGCTGAGCACCCAAATCTGCTCTCACCCCTGCCTGACTCGTTCCCTACCCTGCCATGGCCGGCCATAGCTTTGCTGCACTCCATGGCCAAGGTGCTTCTGGAGCCTTCCATCCCTGCTCTCTCTCTCTCTTCCTCCCCCTCCTCCCCCACCCCACCCCCACACATTCACTAAGGACGGACAATGACACGCTGCCAATTACGTGTCTGCAGTTGTGTTATCTTTTGTGCCGGGGGATGCTGTCTTTCTTTCGGGTAACATAACAATCCTGTGAGCCCATCATTTCAAATCAACACAGCTGACCTTCTATTATTGTATCAGGACCAGGCGAGCCGGAATACCGGGGCCCCTGCGTCCCCAGGGCACACGCCACTCACGGGTTGTCTGTGTGGCTACCGGCCGGCGCCCCCTGCCCGGGGCCCAGCCCGGCTTTGGCCTCAACCCCTGCCCCAGCTACTTATGGTGAAGGCCCCCTGCAGCCTCTCCCTGGCCCAGGAACCCCGGGGTCAGAGTCTGAGTGGCGGGGCACTGCTAGAAAGGCCTCCCGGTGGCCTTCCGGAGCCACGGTGACTCTGAGCCTGACTCGCACTTGTCTCCACTTCCTCGGTCTCCTTGCCTGATGGGGTGGCAGCCAGGGAAGCCACACCGTGTGTGTGCTTCTGGGCACAGTGAGGCCCGTGGCACAGGGATGGACACACAAAGATACTAGGGTCTGAGAGGGACATGTTTCTAGTCCCAGCTCACTGGGGCTCTCAGCAGAGGGCCCACATCTTCGCCCTCCCTGTCCCAAGAATGACCTCTTACTATACTGGTGCCCACGTCGGCAACCTCCTAGTAGGACCGCAGCCGACTTTGGGCTCTATATCTGGGGACAAAGCAAAGCAAAGGAAGGAGCTGGGGCCTGGGGGTGACCGGGAGACCATCCCAGCTCAGAAATCCCCACCCTGTTTTGGAGAAGGCCTCCTCTAGTCCTAAGGAGGCAAAGCAGAGACTTTATCCTTGAATCGATACAGCCAGCCCCCAGTTATCTCCCACCACTGAGGTTTGGGTCATCTGCAGCAATGACTAACCCAAAAGTCCCTCTGATTCAGCCGGGGCAGGCAGCCAGACATGCACACCCAGTCACACACGCACGCCGGGCAGGGAGTCAGACCCACAGACTCACAGCTGCACAGCCTTACAGAGAAGGCAATGTGCAGAGGAGAGGCAGGGCCAGACACCCGGAGTTCCAGATGCACACACACGCGGGCAGGCTTGCAGGCCAGCCAGCGCAGGCGCAAACACCCGGAGACACGCTCGGGCGGGGGAACACCGGCGCTGGAGACCAGTTCTGCGCAAGCACACTATGGACCACCAGGCACACTCCTGGGGACCGGCTCCCCCCTCCCCCACAGCTGCTCTCTGGCTGCTGAGCACAGAAGGGGGTTGTATGCTTCTGTTCCCCAACCTCTGTGGGCGCTGGGGGCCCCAGGTGGATGAGGCTGAGCTGGGGGCGGTGCCCCAGGGATGGATCAGTTTTAGGGGTTCACTTACCCGATGTGGGTACTCTCCACACTGACCCTGGGGAAGGGAGGGAAGGAGAAGAGGGCGTTAGGCACTCTGGGGAAATTGCGCCTCAGAAGCATCCTCAGGACCAGACCTACTCTCCGCCCACCAGCCCTGCGCTGGTCCTGGATTTAACTGAGGCAGGAGAACTAAGTCCCTCCCTCTCCCCTGGCTGGCAGCAGAGAAGAAACCCTGAGGGCACGCCTGGACATGGCCCCATGGAACACAGGATAGGATTCTGCTGCCATATCCCACTTGCCATGACCGCAGTCAGGAGTTATGCTCCATGCCTGGCTGGAGGTAGCTTCCAGAAAGGTCGACCCTCTGCGTGGGCCCACACAACGGTCCTGAGCAGAAGCCCCTGGTGGGAAGTGCAGACATGGAGGCGGGCTGTGGGCCCTCGGAGACGCCTTTTCTGAGGTGGGGGTGCCAGGTCCCTGTACCGTTCGCCCAAGCCCAGCCCAGCAGAGTCTCCAACAGAAATTTAAGGAAATGGAGGATGTACGAGGCCAGGAAGGGAGCTAGACCAGTGGTTTACAAACGGACACCTCAAAATCCTAGAGGCACATGGCGGTGCATCAGGAAGCACCCTGGGCAGAGAAGGGGTCTGCGGAGGGCCAGGCTCCCAGCCACCCTTCCTCCAGAGCACCCTCCATCTTCTCTACTGCGGCACCACCGAGGGTGCCCTGGTTCTGTGGGTAAATACTGGCATTTGAAAATAACCACTCTGGACCACTTTCTACCATTAGGGAAGCTGTTTCCTGCCATGAAAATTCCAGAAAAACCTCTATTAGGCTTACCTTTTCTCCTTTTTGCCCTTGAGGTCCCTAGGAAGAGACAGAAATGGCAGTTAGAAAGTGAGGCTAAGGCCCCAGGGACCCGAAGCCTCCCTGCTGGGGAACTTGAGGGTGAGGTACCAACCGGCTGTCCTCGGGGACCCGTCAGGCCCTGCAGGGAGGAAACACACACAGGTCAGCAGGCGCACCGAGGCCGGGCAGGGGCAGGGGTGTGGGCCCCAGGCGGGGATCGTGCTGGGACTGGGGCTAATGCACAGAGTCCTGAAGGCTGGCCTCCACCACCCAGGGCCTGGTCCTCCTGTGCCCGAGATGTTCTAGGTGGTGTGGCCCATACAGTGAGTCTCAGCTTCCTCCTCCGTTGTGGGTGTGACTAGGTGACTGGCGCCCGAATGGGGCCATGAGGAAGAGAAGACACCATCCCTCCTCCATTCCTCCATCATCCCCTCATGGGCCAGCTGTGAAGGAGGCTGCATGGACACCTCAGGTGGGGCTCTGCTGTTGTGGACTGCCCTGCCTCACGCATGGCCTTCTTCTCATGAAGCAAAGAAGCAGAGGTCCAAAGCCTCTAGGGGACCCTGGCACATTCTGTCTTCGCTCAGCACTGCCTCAGCATGAAACCCACTGAGCCAGAAGGGCTTCGGGGTACATGTGGGGGGCTTTGAAGAAACCTTTGGTGAAGAGAGAAAGCAGGAAGTTGGCAACTTGAGCCACGTTCTGGGCCCCTCAGAGGAACAAAAGGGGTCTTGGGGCTCCTTCTGGGGTGTCTTGTCAAGTGTGCAGGGCTGAGAAAGAAGTCTGGGTTCAGGGTGGACCCCTGTCCTTTGAGGAGGACACAGGGTTCAGCTAGTTGTCTCAGCAGCTGACCTGAGGCTGGTGTGGAGGGAAGAGGGGAGGACACGCACCTCGTGCTTTGAGGACCCGCTCCGAGGCTGGCGTTCAGGATGGGCTGAACTCACACCCACACTGGCCCACGGAGAAGACGCTCATGTCAGCTCCACCTCCCAGATGAGGTGATGGAGTTGGGGCCCTGCGGCTCAGTGAGCAGGGGTGCTGGGACAAGAGCCAGGGTCCGCTGACTGCAAAGGTCCAGCTGTTTACACTGCCACGCTCTCCGAACTGAGCTGGGGCTCAGAAGGCAGGGCTTCTAGACTTGGCTGGAGCCACAGGCAGTGTCTCAGCCTCTAGGGCCCTGAGGCCCCCTCAAGCCACCATCCTGAGGATCCACCTGCTAGACCCGTCTCTTTGGGATCTCCCTGCAGGGGCTCATGTGGGTGGGAGAAGAGCCTCTCTTGCCCCCGACTTGTCAACTGGACCAATCACCAAACTGGGAAATTCCCAGCAGGTTCACGGGAGGGGACAAGTGGCCTTTGGGACAATCCATGGGGCACCGCAGCCCATCCGGCTGACCAGGTGTTCAGCATAAGACCCACAGAACATGCCACATCTGGCAGGGAAGCAGCCTGCAGGTGACCGGGCCGCCCCCTCTCATGACAAAGAGAGGCGAGGGATGAGAAGGGGAGGGCCAGCGGCTGAGGACAGCAACACAAAGGTTTGGGGCTGCAGAGCCTTGGAGGCTCCAATCCAGATGTCCCTGATGGTGGCCCATGGTACAACAGCGGTTCCCAGAGGTATTGCGTTGACACCACACAGTTTCATGTCAGTGGATTGCCAACATTTAAGAACAAGGAGAGTATGACACAAATCTGGATTTCAAGTTTCTCTTAAATATTTCAAGGTCCAACAACACACGGCACCAATTAGCTCTAGCTGAATAGCGGCTGCCCCCATAAGATGGGTCACAGGGGATGCGCTAAGGTGCTTGGCCCCCCTCCCCTGGGCCGGGTACTGTCGTGAGCCCTTGGTGTGAATGCCATCTTCCCACCCTCAGGTCAGCTCTGAGCAATGGGATAAGCGCACTCAAGAGTCCCGGCTCTCCTTCCTGGCACCTGTGGGGTCCCCAATCCTGCCTATACCTTACATTCAGTTCTGGGGGCTCCTGTGGGGTGGGTGGGGCAGGGGTGATCCCCTTTTGAGGTGAGGACACTGGCTAAGCATGTGAGAGTGGGCCCTAGCCCCCATGCTGGACGCCTAGCAGACGGGAAACCATTTCGGGATGGAGGTGAGTAGGAGACAGATGATAAGCAGGCCAAGATAATTACACGGGACAGTGTGTTGAATTAATAGCGCGGGGTCCCCGTGCCAAGCCAAACAGAAGCCTGATGGCTCTGGGGCCTGTCAGATTCTGATGGATGACTAAGAGGCAGACAGGGGATCTATTACACTGGTGTGGGCTCATGGGAGATGGGATGACCTTAGCCTTTCCCCCCCGAGTTGGTTCTGTCCCCCAAACAGACAGGGGAGACTCATGGGTGGTTCACGGGGGTGGGGCAGTGGGGTGGCAGAGGAGATGCCCCATAGAAGGGCTCCTTTCCCTCAAGACAAAGGGCTCTGGCAGCAGAAAAGAGTGTGGCAAGACCCCACCACATGGGTCTCAATCCCAGCTCTGTGATTTAGAAGCTGTGTAGCCTTGGGCAATACACCCAACCCCTCTGTGCCTCTATCTCCCCTTTTGTAGAGTGGGGATAGTAAGCTGTTACGAGGATTACAGAACAGTGCCTCGTTGACCATCTTATTACTTCTGGGTTGCCACGGACTGTGTTACGGTTAGTGTCAGGCCACTAGGAAGGGGAAGAGGGTGGCAGGGAGGGGTTGAGGGAGGAAGCACCCCAAACGCCCGGCATCTAAACCCCAATGCCTCTGGAACAATGGCAGCATGGAAGGGTTCCTGCCTTGGTCTCCATTGCTTCCCACGGGTGCCAAGCAATGCTTGGAACAGGGGAGGGGCAACAGGACATGCACCTGCAGTGGGGCTGGCCGTGATGGGTAGGAAAGCTGGCCGGGCACCTGGGCTCCAAAGCCAACTCTCCCATCCACGGCCTCCAGAGCCTCACTGCCCTTTTTCTGTGGCTATTTTAAGAACTTGCCTGCCTCGGGCCTTTGCACGTGCTGTTTTCCCATGTCCGGAATGCTCTTCCCCATTCCTTTTTCTCTTAGTTAAACCCTCATCCCTCGGGCCACCGTTCACGTCTTTCTCAGAAAGCCTCTCTGACCCTCAGCCTGGGTGAGGTGCTGTTTACTGGGGTTTCTCAGGCTAACTGGCACTGCCTTTTTATAGCACGATTGCCAAGGTAATTTGTTAATTATGCGTCTGATTGTTTAAATGCACGTTCCCCCACTAGATGGTGAGCTACAGGATGGCAAGGACAGTGTCTTTCTTACTCCTGTCTGAACCCCCGCTACCTGGCACAGTGCCCAGCGTAGTGCAGATACTCAGTAAGAATGTGTTAAGGGGAGGCAGGGGGCGGGGAGATAGGGAAGGTGAGAGGGAAAGGGAGGAGAAAGGCAATAAAATGTGGAGGGAAGGAATTAGAGAATTGGATTTGGATCGGGTTTCTGATGCTCCCTAGCTGTGTGACTTAAGGCAAGTTACTTAGACTCTCTGAGCTTCAGTTTCCACTGTGTCAAGGGGCTACTAGTAGGACCTGGAGCACAGGCTTATGCTGAGGATGAAGGAGATGACACGCATAGGACTTAGCTCCGTGCCCACCACATAGAAAACCCTCAATGAATGTTAGCTGGGCCTGAGTTAACTGGATAGGCTGAAGCCCAGAGGGTGCTGAGTTGCTAAAGGTCCCATGCAATTTAGGGGGAGCTGGGGCGAAGGCCAGGTCTCCTTTCCCATCCACAAAGTTAGCCACCTCTGCACCCCAGTTGTGAGCGGAGAGTGTCCTCATGCCTGCACTTGGAGCAAGACGTGCACCAGAGCCGGGCTGGACAGGGAGGCGGGGAGCCTGCCATGCTACACATTCCAGGCCCTTCTGTAGGAGGGGGGTCCTCCCAGTGTAGAGATGACCACCCGGGGGAGGCTGGATAGCATCCCAGCCCGGGGCTGGCCCATCTACTCCTTTTTTTTTTTTTTTTTTTAAGATTTTATTTATTTATTTGACAGAAGGAGAGAGACGCAACGAGAGAGGGAACACAAGCAGGGGGAGTGGGAGAGGGAGAAGCAGGCTTCCCGCGGAGCAGGGAGCCCGAGGCGGGGCTCGATCCCAGGACCCTGGGATCATGACCTGAGCCGAAGGCAGATGTTTAACGACTGAGCCACCCAGGCGCCCTTGGCCCATCTACTCTTAATGGCCCATCCCTTCCATGGAGAACTGGCCCCCTCCCCTGGAGGGGGTGGCCCTGGAGAAGGGGCCCTTCTGGAAGGAGTGGCCTGGGGGAGACCGTAGAGACAGGAAATCCCTTTACAAGGCTTTGCAGAAGGTGGAAGGGGCTGGGAGGAAGGTGGGGACAAACGTCCGACTCTCCAAGTCGGCTTTGTGCCCAGCTGGGACAGGAGCGCTTGGAGTCCTGGGGCAGCCCGGAGCAGGGCCGGCACTAGGAAGTCCGGTTGCAGAAAAAGAGCTAGATGGGCTCCGCCCCGCCCCGCTCCCCCCCCCCCCCCCCCCCCCCGTCCGGTTTACATTCAGCCCTGAGGCAAAGGCGTGGCAGTTTGGGAGCCCCTGCCTCTACCTCTGTGGGACACTGGCGACTTGGACCCTCTCCGGACCCCCTTTTCCTCATTTTTCAGGTGGAGGAGCCCCCTGCCCACCTCTCCTCCCTGCGTTGATGTGAGGACCTAGGGGTTGCGTTGTATACAGCTGGGGAGTGACCGTGGGGGCAGCCACTTGATGGTCCCTGTGGGTCCCCTTTGCGGGGCGGCACTTGGCTGCGACCAGGCTGACCCCCCCCCACCCCTCAAGGGAAGGCAGGAAAGCTGGGGTCTTACCATCTCCCCTTTGGGTCCGGGGTGGCCCTGGAAGGAGAAGGGTGTGAGCGCCGGGTACACCGCACCCCGAAACCCCCGCCCTGCCCCCTCCATCAGCCACTGCTCATTTTGCACACGTCTTTCCTCATCTGTCCTCTTGCTCCCTGCCCTGGGCCCGCTGGCTCAGGCGTGGTCACCCGCCTGCCCCCCCTCTGCTGGGTCTTACTTAGCAGCTGCCAAGCCCTCAAGAGCCCCTGCCCCATGCACACACCCGGGGCAGCTGGGAGGCACGCTGGGTCCTGGGGGCTGAGTGGGAAAGACCACCAGACCCCTCGCTGTGCTCAGCTCTGGGCTGCAGTGGGGGACTGACCAGGCAGGTGGCCAGGCCCTCACAGCGGGGGGCTGGGCTCCGGGGCGAGGCGAGTGCGTGGGGCTGGGCTTGGCACTCGTTGCCTTCCCTTGTCATCTCTGAGGGCATCAGAGGGCTCCAGCTCTCCCCCAGCTCGCGCCTTCCGAGGGGTGGGGCGGGGTCTCCCTTCCCCCATGAACATTTGGGTCTGGGGCCCAAGCCCAAAGGATTAAAATGGACAGAGAGAGGAGCTACGGAGGGGGACACAGACTCCATGTGGATGTGGGTATGTGGGGAGTCCACCAGGGTGGGAGACTGGAGGAGATAGGGTGGCGCAGGCGGCTGCCTGGTGGTGCTGGGGAGCAGGTGTGGACCGGTGCCCACGCTCCATTTCGAGTCAGCGGCTTGAGCTCTCCACCTGTCTTCCCTCCCTGCTGCCTCCCCGCCTCACCCCCTACAGCAGCCCCTTCCAAGGGCGCCTCAGAAACACCAGCTTCTAGGGCTGCTTCTTGCTCCAGACGCTGAGAACCCAGCTTGGCCGGCCGTGGACTCGTGCCCAGGGGAGGCTCCCTGGGGCCCCAGCGGGGGCAGCTCATTCCATCGGCCCCTCCCCACCTCACATTGGCAATGATTTCCTGCCCCGGGAACATCCATTCTCTCCGGAGTTTCTCCCGCCGAGTAAGGGTCTTGCAGAAGGACAGAGGACCCGGGGTTAGTGACCTGGATCAAGCGGGGGAGAGGAGCTCACAGCCCGAGAGGGTCCACTCACCGGTTTGCCATCGAGCCCAATGGGACCCTGAAAAGGAAAGAGGCCACGTGTCAAGACGACAGCACAGGTCTCCTGCCAAAGAGGCGGCCCGGGGCAGTGGTTAAGGGCACAGGTTCTGGACTCCAAGTTGGGGTTCAAGTGTCTGCTTGACCACTTCCTGGTTGTATGACCATGGGTAAGCTTAAGCCTCAGTTTCTTATCCTACAATGGGGATAATAGAGTCTTTCACGAGGGGTCTTTGTGAGGAGTGAACGAAATGCCACCTGTCCAGCACCCGGCATGAGGGACAACCTGAGGGAGGACAGTCACCAGGGCGATCGCAGACCTACCTCCTCCTCCTTCCCCTGAGTGGAAAGTGAACTGGGTGTTGCTAGGAAGCCTGGGACTGGCTAGCACCAAGGGCCCGGGGAAAAGGAGAGCTAGTTGCTTCCCTGCCCTCCTCTTGGAACCTGTCCTCGACCCCTCGGGCGGGGGTCACAGGGCATCCTGAGGGCCACCTGACCGCCTCCTGCAGGCGGGTCTCCTCTCCAGACCAGGTCGGAGGTTGCTTCCCTGAGGTGCATCATCTGTCCCACATTCCAGTGTCCTGCTGGGGCTTACCCAGCCTGTGACTTCCCCCGCTTGTCCCTTCATTTCCCTATGACTGTCCCTGTCCTGTCTTGCACTCTGGGCTGAGTGTCAGCTACTCTCCTCAGCGGCTCTCTGGGAGAGGCTGCGGGAAAGGGTCCTTGCTGACCAGAGTTTGGAAGGTCGAGAGCGGCTTGAGGGCTGGCCCCACATGAAGGTTAACCCAGCCAGGCCCAGGGGTCACCGGGGCCATGGCTCACCCGGGCCCTCCCTACTTACCGGAAATCCAGGGAAACCTCGAGTGCCCGGCTGACCCTGGAAAGAGCAGGAGAAGACTGAGGATGGGTGAGGAGGGGATGAAGCTGGACCGCGTCCCCTTTGCTCCCAGAGGGCCTGTGTGTTGCCTCCCACTCCTCTGGGGTCCTCCGGGGGAGATACTCCCCGTGGTGAGCTGGCTATAGGGGAGGCTGGAGAAAGATGGAAAGAACACCAGAGGAAGGCTCCTCCGGGGCCTGGGGAAAAGGAGGGGCCCAGCATCTTTCGGGTCCTCCATGCCCTGAACCCCGACATACGAGCCGGTGGCTGGAGGACATGGACAGTGGGGACCGGCCTGCCGCACTCTGAACTCCCGGCTGCGATCTTCTGAGTCCTTTTCATTTATACAGTCGTTGCCAGGGCCGATCACATGAGGATGGTTTGGACAGCAGAAGCTGACCTTCAGAAGGTGTGTTTTCAGGCCACACGGGTCAGAACTCTCGTTTTTCTCTTGCCCCGGCCCAGCAGGCCCCGCCCCCAGTTGGGCAATCTCTGGGTCCCCCAATCTTTGTGCCCACTCACGCCCATTCTCCTGCAGGTGCAGAGGGCCACTTGGGTCGGTATTTGGGCTGGAGACTAGAAGCCACCGGTCACGGCCCGGTGGCCTCCGGTCCAGACTCAGGACAACAGAGATGTGCTGAGGTCAGAAGCAGCGTGGGGCTGGGCAGACCCAGGGCTGGGGAGGGCTGAGCGGGCAGTCAAGGCCAGTGGTCCCTTCTTCTCACGTGTCATTCACAGCCGATCCAGTCTCACTAGCCCCGTTCCCGCCCCATCTCCCCTACTCCTCGCTCAGGCACACCGTTCACCTGCTTTCCCTGGACATACCCCATTTTTCCCACTGTCAGCCCTCAGCTGGGCGTCTCCCTTTGACCGAGGCGGCCACAGTGTCCTCTCAAGCTTGGGCCTCCGAGTCTGGCAGGCTGAGCTATAGTCCTGCCTCCAGCAGCCTCAGCTGGGTGACTAAGTCCTTAGGCTTCCCTTTCCTCGGTCCTATAGCATGGGGACAAGAGCGTAACCTCACAGGGTCACTGAGTCACATCCAATTGTACTTGTAAAGACTGCTAAAATGGTAGCTGCCGCTAATCCATCAACGTTTGCTGGATTGAACCGAACCAAGGAGCACCAGAATAAAGCCCTCGGAGCCAAGTGGCAGTTTCCAAATCAGATCCCATCGGGAGGGAGATTTCTCCACATCCATCTGCTGTGAAGCGGGAACATCTCCAGGCTGCTTGGGTCTTCCGTGAAGCCACGACAGGAGTGCCCAGAGGCCTCTGCTCGGGGGACACGGCTGAGTGGGACGGGGACCCTGCCATCAAGGTGGGAGCGTCAGTCAAGTGGGGACGGACCTGCAGTGTCCTACGGGGTCAGTATGGGTTTGTGGCAGGCAGCCCAAGGGCAGGAGGGAGGACATGCCACTCAAATGTCGGAGAGCCCCGGGCTTCGCTCCTCTCAAGGGTAAGTGATGCTAAGAATAGCACTAAGGAGAAAACCCGGAAACCCTGCGATGTGGCCTCTGGAACCTCACAGTGTAAACTTTCAGCTACTCCGAATGCTGAGAGGCCCGAGGACAAAGGTCAGGAGGAAAGGATTCCAAGAAACATCTTCAGGTCCCGCTCGGGATAGTGTTTACACGGTAGGGATAAGCACATGGTTTGCTAATTACAGAGCCTGCCCGGGAGCAGGATGCATCTCCCCAACTCAGAGCCAAATCCAGGGCTAACCAAGGCTTTTTCGGGATCTTGGGAAGAATGTTGTCACTGACCAAATGGAAACTGGGACTCTACTTCCTGGAGATGCTGGGCTGGGTAAGGCACTCGGGGAGGCCTGGAACTGGATTTTAATTACATCTCTTCAGTTACACGCTGAAGTCGGACCTCTCTTGCAGTGTTTATTGGCCGGTCATTTACTCGTGAACCGCCTGTTCGTGTTCCTTACCAACAATTTCCCCTTGCTTGTTTGTTTCCCATTGGCCCGAGGACAGCTCTCTGTCAAGGTCCGTAACTCTTTGAGGGTCACCTGCGTCGCCAATATTCCTTCCAATTTGGCATTTGTCTTTTTCATGCTGTATTTCCTGCCCGATGGAAGTTTTGCATTCAGGTGGACACACTTATCAATCTTCTCCTATGGCTCCTGGGTTTTATTCCATGTTTCCAGGGGACCTCCCAGGGCGGACTTCATAAATGTCTGCTCACGCTTTGTCCTCGTATTTTATGGTTTCATGTCTTACATCTGAATATTTTATCCATTTGGTATTTATTCTGATATAACAAGTGAGGTACAGATTCAGTTTTTTTTTTTTTTTTTTGGTTTTACCTTTTGGTAAATGGCTTGTCCCCTGTCCCAGCATCATCTCTGAAACAATCTATTTTCCTCTTCCTACTGTGAAATGAAACCTTTACCACGGACTAACTTCCCAGATGCGTTTGGCTTTCTTTCTGGCCTTCCCATTCCGTCCCCTTTAACTGCTCTGTTTTTATAATACCCTGGATATCGAGTAGAACAACCAGTCCTGTCTTCCCCTACTCCCCTTACCCTATTTTTCAGAAAGTTCCTGACATCCTTATGAAAGCTTACTTTTTTCCCCCCAAATGAAATGAATATTATTCTGTTAGACTCCAACCCCATAAAAAATTCACTGGGATTGGGATCATATTAAAATTATGGATTATAGATTTATTCATAGATTAATAATGCATTAATACTATGTCCTTCCATGTAAGAACAAGGGGGATAAGCTTTACATCGCTCTCCCAAATCTCTTCTCTTAATTCAAGGCCAGGGTGGAAAGGGAGCCAAGAGGATCCCTGCTTTTTGGAAGTGGACCCCGATGCCTACTCCTACCCGTAATTCGTGTGGGGTAAAGCCACAGAGACAGACAGAAGGCTCACTCTCCCTTCCTTTCACTCTGACCCCTGAATGAGGGTCAGTCCCATATCTGCCCAGAGCCCGCCTCCCACTCCAAGTCCGTGCTGACTAACTTTCAAACAAGACCCCGTGTTGGTCAGTGTGTAATCGTTGGCTGAGGTGACAGAGGGTGGGAGAGAAGAGCCCTGCTTTGTATAGGATCTGCTAATCTCTGTGGTGTAAATAAACCTCCCACCACAGCTGATTTTAAGCTACCAACGTGATGCCACTGAACACAGAGTTGGGAGGGGGTGTGCATGATCTGCTCTCATGAGCCGGGTGAGCCAACTCCAGCTCTGACCTCCAGCAGCAAATGGGGGGCCAGACATCTCCCTTTGGACATTACAAGGACATCTCAAGTTCATCATGTTCTGGTTAAACTCATCTTCCCCAGCAAAATCCGCTCGCCTATCTGGAGAAGGCTACCACCATCTACTTGGTTACTCAAGTCAGAAAGGTGGAGTCATCTTGAACTCCTCCTTCTTTCTCAATCCCCAATTTTATCATCAGTAAATAGGTCACTTCCACCTCCAAAGTTCCCACCAGTCCAGCCCTTGATTACCGCAAGCGCCTACCAGCCAGTCCCCCACCTGTAGCCGCTTCTTAAACACGCTCCATGCCAGGGCAGGGATAGGAGATCTTTTTAAACTGCAAATCTGAGCACGTCCATCCTCAGCTGAACACGCACCAAGGCTGTCCACTGCCCTCAGGATAGAGTCCCGACTCCTGAACACCCTGTCCAGGTTCTTCTCGACTGGGCCCTTGCTCACCTCACTGGCCTCGGCCTTGCTTTGCTATGTAACGCACTTGCCCTGTTTCTCCGGTAGTTTATAAGAACCTCTTACCGGGGGGCTCCTCCCCAGCCTCACAACCTGGGAACCTCTGCTCTTCCTTGATCATAGTTTAGTTACCCCTCCTTCCTGGAAGCCTTCTCTGTCTGCCCATACCCCAAGGCACGTGCCTCCTCCGCATATCGTTCCCCATAATCCTCGGCCACAGAACGCTTGCCCACTTGGCCTCTCCCCCTTAATGGCAAACATCCCCTTGGTCTTCCCCTGCTCCCTGCGCTCACCAGCTGTGTGTGGCTTCCTGGGAGGAGTTGAGGTGGTTGCCCTGGTCTCTAGCGAGGACTCAGCGGGGGAGGCCCCAGTCACTGGGGTGATGGTCACCCCCACAGGCCAAAGTAGAAGGAGGCTGGGCTTGGTTAAGCCTCCCGGTACTATAATCCCTCTCCTACCACCCAGGCTGCACCCACACGGAGAACTGTTTCTTCTCCTGAAGGTAAATATCCCTTTTAAAGGGTAGAGCTTGAAACAGGGAGGGCAGAATTGCGGCGAGAATGTTGGCTTTGGAATGAGGCAAAGCTGGACCAGCTCAAGCTCTAGCACTGACCTGCTGAGTGGCCTCAGGTGAGTTAGGAAAGTCTCAATCTCCTTCTCTGGGAGATGGGCCGGCGGGCCTGCCCCACAGCTTTGTTGGGAGGACCGACAGAGGCCTGGGCATAGGTGGGCTTCCAGCACAGGCCGTAGGACAGGATAGGGGCCCAGGGGACGGAATTTATCACTATTACCTGAAGAGAAGGTACTTCTTGCCACTGGAGTCAAATCCCGTGCAGGAGGTATGGTTCCTCATCATGCACACTGAGCCAGAAGCCAGGGGAGCTGAGGCAGACCCCTGCCCCCGAGCGTGTCCTCCAAAGGGGGACCTTTTCAACAACTTTTAGGTAGCTCGTTGGCACGGTGCTGCCAAAAGGGTGTTGGAGGGCCGGTGTGATTGACACAACGGGGTCTGTGGTCAGACTGGGAGGCAGGCCGAGGTGGGGGCCAAGGGGTAGGGCCTGTACTCTGTTACTCTTCTGTCCACCCAACAGGCCCGTCCTGGCTTGGTCCTGGCCGTTAGAGCCCGGGGACTGGCTTTCTCGGTGACCTTTCTTGGTGACCTTGCCAGGAGTGGCTGGGTTCAGGGCCTGCTCGTGGCGGTTCCTCTCATGAAGCTTACGGCCCATTGGAGCAGTGGCCACATGAGCCCAGAGGCCCGGATGCCAGTAACCCCACGGCCCGGCGGTCTGTTGCAGTGGTGGGGGGGGGGGGGTGCAGAACGTAGACTGAGCCACGCGGCCCGGGCTGAGCACCTGAATCCCCACGAGGCCGCAGTCGAGTGAATGATCTTGGGCAAGTCGCTCGGGCCCTCTGTGCCCGGCTCTTCTCACCCATGAAATGGAGGGGCTAATAGTACCTCCCGGTGGGTTTCTTATGAGGATTAGGTGAGTTACAGTGTGTAGCAGTCTTAGGACGCTGCCTGCCCCAAATTCAGTGCCACGCGTCAATCCTTAACATCGTCCCTGGGGTCAGAGCCAGAGGGAATCTTGCCCAGGAGGCCAGGTCTCTGCAGCCCGGGACCCTTTCAACCCTGCCTCCAGCCTCGGCCCCCCACCAGTCTGCCAGCCCTGCTCCCCAGCTCTGCCCTTTGGCTCCCCACCCTGACCCGCCCCCCGCCTCCAAGCAGCCCTGAACGGCAGAGCCTCAGCTCCTCGCTCTTGGCACAGCCCCTGCTGTGGATGGGATTTAGCAATCGGCTCTCTGGTCCTGCTCCCTAGACTATGGGTAGGAGATGCTCCCACTTGCACTGGCTCCTCCTGGTGAAGGCAGGGGAATGGGCGGGCTGGACTCCACACCTCCACTGGGCTAGCCTCAGACTCCCAGAGGCTGGCCCTCTGCTTCCCTCTCCCTCTCACTGTGCAGGCAGGACAGGAAAAGTGCACAGTAGAGCATGGAGATGGTGGCCTGATTTATGGGGGAAGCCCTGGGTGCCAAGGGTCCTGGGTTCTAATCCTGTCCCAGCCTCTATGTGTGGGCCCCTGGCCCCTCGCTGGGCCTTAGTTTCCCCTTCTGAGGGGGCTGTGCTAGACCATTGCTGAGGTCCTTTCTACCCTGACATTTGGTGATTGTCCTGATGCCCTGTGGTTTGGGCTCTCCTTACCATGGTCACAGTATCTTCCCACATCATCACCCAGGTCCCCTTTTGGTCCCTAAGGAAACATATCGGAGGGGAAGCCTCTGACTTCTCCAAGCCCCGGGCCACTGGGTAGAGGGACTAAGAACGAGGTCTTTGAGGACGAGTGGTGGGGCAGGCCTCTGCCGAGACCAGGAGTGGGTGCTTGGGGCAGCGGATCTGGATGCTGGGTATCTGCTCCAGGGGCTTCTGGAAACAAGGCTTGTCCCCTGGAAAGCTGGAGCAGCCCATCTGGGGAGGGGTGAGTACTTTCTCCCTGCCTGTAAACAGCAGGGCCACCTCGCAGCTGCTGGCTTCCTGGCCAAAGGGTGGCCCTCGTGAACCCTCCCGAGAAGCTGCAATTTAGGTATATTTAGGCAGGCCTGGCCTGGTTGACCATATTATAGGCGGTGGCTGCCAGGCCCAGAGGCACACCCAGGACTCGCTCCCCTCCACCCAAACCCTTCTCATTAGCTAGCCCAACACCCCCACCCTGAAGAAGAGCAAAAACCACTTACAGGAGGGCCGCGGGGGCCGATGATGGACATGCCGGCGTCTCCTGGGGCCCCCTGTGGGGGGGGGGGAGGGAGGGAGAGAGAGAGAGAGAGAGAGAGAGAGAGGGAGAGAGAGGGAGAGGAGAGGGACAGGGGCAGGGACAGGAGGGGGGAGGGGTGGGCAAAGGAGGAGGTAAGGAAGCGAGACTGGCAGGTGGGGAAGGGGAGTGGGGTGGGGGGTTGCCCAGCCAGAGGCCGGGAGAACAGAGGGGGCAGCCGGGGGGGGGGGGTGGCGGTGTGGAGGGAGGTGGGGGATCACAGAAGAGGAGACACCAGGGGCGCAGGGAGCATCCGGGAGGGAGTGAGAAGCGCAGCGGGAGGCCGGAGGAAGAGGGAACAGAGGTGAGTGGTAGCATAAGATGTGGGACCAGGGAAGGGCGGGGGGGGGGGGGGGGGGCGGGGGGGGCAGGACCCAGGCAGAAGAGGGAAGAAGAGATTCAGTGCAGGGATGAGCAAGGGCAGCTCAGGGAGGGGAGGGCACACAGCTCAGCCACGCAGCTGCTCAGGCCGCAGAGGCCCCCTCTAGGCCCTGCCCGGTGCCCTCCAATCTGCCCCTCTAGGCCCTGCCCGGTGCCCTCCAATCTGCCCCGGCCCCACCCTAGCCTCAGAGCCTCTGAGGCCTTCGCCCCCCCCCCAGCCCCCCAGATGCCCATGTGGCGCACATCCCCGCAGCAGGTGAGCCGGGCTGCTCCGTGGATGGAGTTGCTCGGAACAGGGGTGGGGACAAGACCCATGTTCGCTGTGTGGGCCCCACGGCCCTGAGCCTGCAGGCGGGGGCGGCCTCGGACCTCCTAGGCCTGATGTGAGAGTGACACGGAGGGGTGAAGTCGGGCCAGAATTCTCAGCCCCGAGAGGATGGCAGCTGCTGCTGAGCTGGGAGCTCCAAGTGCCATCCAAGGGTGGCCGGGCTGCCCAGATATCTACACCCGTGTGTGTGTGTGGGGGGCGGGGGGCTGCTGGGGGCAGGGAGGGCGACAGAAAGATGAAGGTGTCAGGGACACAGATGGGGGTCAGAGACGATACCCTGGCAGAAGGATCTAGACCATGCCCTGCTGTGCGGAGGGCTGACTGCTGCTTCCCACCAGGGGGGCTGCCAGGCCTCCCTCCCAGGTCTTGCTCTGCCAGGCAAGTCACAGAATCTCTCCCAGCCCACATCCGTCCTCTGTGAACTGGATGCTGAGGGCTGCTCGGCTACCCTCCCAAGCAAAGGCTCTAAATGTATTTGTGACTGTCATGCCTCACGCCCAGGTGAGCAGTGATGTCAGATTTGTAACTGTTTACATCACGGCAATGATACAGTAATCACTACACGAGGCACGGTAGTGCAATGGCTAGGAGCCAGCCAGAACCCTTGGGTTTGAAGCCCAGCTCTGCTCCTTCCCAGCTGTGTCACCTTGGGCGACTTAACTTCCTTCTGCCTCAGTTTCCTTACCTGTCTCATAGGATGGGTGTGAAAGTTTCATGAGATAATGTTGTAAAGTGCTGAAAAGAATGCCCGGTGCATGAAGGGGCTAGCAAGTGTTTGCAATTGTCCTTAGGCACCGATCGTGTCCTTCATCTTTCTCCCGGGCAGCGTGGAGCCGCAGGAGGGAACGCCGTGAGGGTGGGGCTCCTCTCCAGCTCTGTCACTTGCTGCTGTGTGACCTTGGGTCTGTGAAGCTGCCTCTCTGTGCTCTCATGTAAATAAGAATATTGAAGCCTCCCTGGAAGGGCTGCGTCAGTGTTAGTTGGGAGAACAGAGGCCAAACACCGTGGCACCTGGCGGTTTGTGCTTAGTACATCATAGCTGCGAGTGTTTTGCTGCCATTGTCATTATTTTGGAGATGGAGAGACTCGAGAAACATGCACTGCCATGTACAGGCAAGGAAGTACTAAGCTGGGCAACGGGAGGTCTGGCTTCTCGCCCCTGCTCATCATTATTGGTGTAGGATCTTCAGCAAGCCTCACCCCTGCTCGGGGCCTCAGTTTCCTTCTCTGTAAAGGGAACTGGTTAGATGTGTTGCTCTCTGATCCTTCAGGATCCACCAGGGCTAACGCTCAGAATGGTCTCGTGGGCTTCTGGCTTCTGAGGGGGGCTTCACTCTAGGCCCCTGGGAGTCTCTCTGGGGCAGCACGACGAGAATTTCTATGTCTGAGGGCACCAGCAGTAGGCTGGGGAGGGACTAGAACCAGCTGCCCCAAACAGCGATGGTGCTCCCCTTGGCTCGGGGAAGGGGGACGGTGAGGCCACAGGCAGACTGGGTGTGTGGGGAGACCCATGCAGCAGGGAGGCTGGGCCCTTAGCCAGGAGTCAGGGGCCCGGACACTGGGCCTAGAGAGCCTGTGAGGGCAGAGTGCTGGGGCCTGTATGCTGGGAGGAGGGCTGAGATGGGGGCCTCTGGAAGCACCCCGAGAATCCAAGGGGAAGAGGCTGGGGCAGAAAGGTGGAGGGCAAAGTGAGGACTCACCTTCTCGCCTGGGTGGCCCTTTACTCCCTGGGGCAGCCGCATGCAACGCAGGAGAGAGAGAGAGGGAGAGAAAAAGAAAAGGTAAGAGAGAGGCATACGCGCGAGAATCTGTGTTAAAGGCACGATGACCAAACAAAAGAAATCGCGGTGAAGTAAGAAACGAAACAAAACATAGATGTTGACACATGACAGGTGCCCCTCCTCCAACAAGCACAGTGCAGGGTTGGCTACCGATTTAGCCCCCAGGGCCCGGCCCCAGCCAGACATTCTGGATAACGGAGAGAAACAGAGGCAAGGGTGTGGGGGGTGTGTGTGTGTGTGTGTGTGTGTGTGTGTGTGTGTGTGTGTGTGTGTGTGTGTGTGTGTGTGTGTGTGTGTGTGTGTGTGTGTGTGTGTGTGTGTGTGTGTGTGTGTGTGTGTGTGTGTGGGTGTGTGTGTGGGTGTGTGTGTGTGGGTGTGTGTGTGGGTGGGTGGGTGTGTGTGTGTGTGTGTGTGTGTGTGGGTGTGTGTGTGTGTGTCAGAGAGAGAGAGAGAGAGAGAGAGAGAGAGGGAAACCCATCCATCCAGGTCAGAAAATCTGCCTGAGAAGCCACGAGAAGCCATGTCCCCAGCTCACTGGGTCCCCGGAGGTGGGGTGGTTGGTGGGGAGGGAGCATGAGGGAGACTTGTCCAAGGACTGTGCTGTGAAGTGGAGTTTAGTTGGTTTGAAGGTCCACGTGAGCACCAAGCACAAAGTTTTGCCAAGCTACACAGGCTGGGAGCCCTCAGGGCTGGCCAGGCAAGATGTCGGGAGAGGGACAAGAGGAATACGGGAGGACGGACAGTAGGACAGACATCTGAGAGGATGGAGGATGGGTCTGGGCTGCAGAGCAAACCGGGCAGTCACCAAGGGTCCCTGCAACCACAGCAATGCGCAGAGAGACAGCTCCAATCTACCCGAATCCACTGAAGCCAGGGGTACCAGCTCTGGTGAGAACCACAGGGGCAACTCAGGCATTTCACACCCCTGGCCACCCTCGTCCTCATCAGGTGGCTGGGGCCAGGGCCCCTACTGGGCAGCCAAATGGGTCCATTGTCACATTGAAAATAGCACAAGTAGCACAAAAACCCCAAGGGGCTGGAAAACAGAAATGGGGGGCTTCCTGTGGCCTTCCCTCCTGCCCCCACCGCTGAGGGTCAGAACTCGGCTCTTGATGGACACTTCCTGGGTGCACACGTCCACAGGGGCCCAAGAAGTAGGGCAGGAGGGGGAGGGCAGGCGGTGGCACTCAGGGTACAGAGTCCTGACGCCCAGCTGTTAGGAGTCAGGATCTCGGCGTCTGACAGTCAGCTTGGGTGCAAGCCCCAGCTCCACCCCCCGATCCCGGGCAAACTGAGCCTCAACAAGCTCATCAATAGGACGGGTTCCTGGAAGGCTCCGGTGGAGAACGTGCCTGCCTCAGGCCCACGCACGGCGAGCCCCTGAGAAAGCCTGGCTGGCTCTATTCTCCCTGCTGCACACGGGAAAGGACCAGTGACAGCCTGAGGGACTCAGGATTTGGAGTGAGAAAACTAAGGCAGAGGGACAGGGTCAGGCAGGACCTCGGGAAAGACACTTAACATCTGAGCCTCGGTTTTCTTATCTCAACAATGGGTGGAAATTGTGCCTCCCTCCGGCAGCTCTTGGGACCCAACGAGCTAGTGTGAGTGAGGCTCTCAGCACAACACCCAGTGCAGAGTGAGCGCTCTCGGGTGTTAACTGTGACTCAGAGGCCTTTTCTCTGAGCACCGGGCTCACACCAGGCAAGCAAACTCCCGCAAGGATGCCATACCCAGGCCTAAGGCCAACCAGTGAGGAGGTGAGGTCACGAGGCAAGGCATGTGAGTGGCATAGAAGGACGGCATGGGCGGAGTTGGGGGGCCCCGGGGAGCCAGAGGGAGGTGGAGGCTGATAGCTCTATCAGGGGAGTCGGGGGCCGACGGGGAGAGTAGCCTGGGCATGTCCTAGACTCACTTGGTGCTGGTGAGGCCGGCGTGTGGCCATCACCCCCTCAGGCTGCCCCCAGTGCCTGAGCTGCCCTTTCTAGCCCCTTGGAGGCTAGCAGGCACCCGAGACAAGCCTGGCTCTGGGACCCCGAGATCTAGTGCCGGCCCTCCCATTTCTGAGCTATCCCCTCCCTGCGGAACATTCCTGTTTCCCTTTCTTCATCTTGAGTTTTCAGCAGGAAACATTCAGGGTCTAACTCCTAGCCTCACGGTGAGGATTTGGAGGCACCGCCTGGGAGCCAGCCCTGTCCCCCACCCGCTTCTAGTCTCTGTCTAGGGAAGGCACCCCTGGAAGCCGGCTCCGCTGCAGCTTCCATGGGCATCTGAGGCTGCATTTGTCACCGTCTGTTGCTGTTCTTGCTAGGGGGTGGTGGCAAAGGAGCTGGAAGTCTGGAGAGCTGCTAGCCTCGGGAGGTGGGGGAGCGGTGGAGCGGGTGGGAGTCCCCCTGAGGTCAGGAGGGGCTTGGGCCTCATCCTGTCCCTTGGGGGGGGATCAATAAAGAACTTTATCAGTGCCATTTCTTGGATTTTTCCTTTGCCATGGCAGCTGGATGGAGAGTAGAGTCATACTGCAAGATCTGAAGGATTGGAATAAGACCTCCTCCCTTCTTCTTTCCAGGCCCTCTCTGAAGCCGACTTGGGTGGAGGAAGAGAGAGGTCTGACCCCCTCCTTGGGGCTGGGGAGGTTGCCATGGTTTGGAGGACAGGGCGGCACGAGGAAGCAAGCAACGGCCACCCAAGCAAGTACAAACGCGCCAACTCACCACACGTCCAGGCATCCCAATGGCACCTTTGTCCCCCTGACGAAGGAGGCAGAAACAATTAGATGTGGCTGGAGACAGGCCAGCATAGGAAGGACCCCATGGGCTAGCTATGCACCCAAGACCTGCTTTGCATGGGCGGCTGGGATGATGCCCACTCAGCCCCCAAGGACTGTTAGGCAAGCAGCCACCCCTACCACGATCTGCTCTCAGCGAGGTGCTGTGGAAAGTGCACTAACCTAGGAGTCTGGTCCCCAGCCCGAGCCTCAGCTTCCCTATGGCGTTTCACGAAGGGTCCAAGGCCCTTCCTCTCTTAGACTTCTGCTGTCACAAGTCTAGCTTCGGCTTCACCCAGGACGTGCCATATCCTTGTCCCGCTCAACTCCAAGGCACAGAGCCCGGTGAGTGGTGGCCCCGTGTGCCAGGGGAGCGGTCTATCTGTGCCAGAGCCACGTCCCCCAGGCCCCCCGTCCGAGAGGTCTACGACAGCGTCCTCTCCCTGCCCTCCTCTCGGCGACCCCCGGCACCGACAGGAAGGACGGTGAGCCATGTGGATACGGCCGCATTACGAGTTTCAGCCGCTCAGAGGGATCCACTTTGTTTTGTAGCCAGGGGTTACATCTTCTCCCTCTGGAAATCTGCTTAGTAAGTTTTGTTCCTCTCCCTTTTGGTAGAAAATATTTTTTTGCAATCATACGTGTGCAGACATCATAAAATCTGGGGTGGGGCCTGGGGTTCACCAGAAGTCTAGAAGGACAGAAAGCAATGGGGGCCAAAAATCAGATGGTGTTTGTTCTGGCTTCCTGGGCAGGAGAGAGCTGGGTTTGTGGGTTCCCCTGAAGGGTGTGGGCACTTCTGGGGCGATTCTGTGTCTGCTGACCCCACTGAGGCAACAAGCTTGAGGGACAATTAGCATCTCAAGATGTATGTGGATGCACCCAAGGACAGCAAGTGCTCTGAAATGAGGGTCTTCTTACACACAGGGGTCGGTGGTGTCTCTAGGAAATGGTTCACCCTTTGCAAAAGAGTGGTGGGGTAGCAGCAATGGTGATAAGCCTGGATCTGTTTCCATGCCTCCCTCAGCACCCGTGTCTCTCTCAAGGGGCTGCTGGAAGGATGCAGTAAATGATGCCCTGGGAAAGCCTTCTCCCAGCGCTTGGCCCCTGGGGTGTGTCACATATGCAGTGTCTACAGGTAGTGAGCCTGGCACGGCTGCGGGCAAGGGAATTATACAGCACGTTTGTGCTTCAGAGTTTTGCATTTCACAAGGGGCTGGCTGCAGCAAATCTTTTTTGCGGGTCCCTCCCAGGTACCCCCACGTGGAAGCACGAGGGGGACGAGGACCCAGGGGTCGGCGGTCTGCCCTTCCTGCTGAGGACACCAGGCCTGCCGTATGCAGGCTGTGACACCCCCATGGCCCGCTCACTCCTGGGCTTCTGAATGATATTGCAGGCTGTGTATTTTGGTTTCTCTTCGTTTCTTTTTTAAAACTAATGTTCTTTGCAGTCCTGGCCATAAAATGCTCGGGTTAGGGACAGGCATGGAAGGGCCAGAGACTAGGAACTCTGTGTAGCAGCCCCTGCTCTGTGAATTGCCCCCAAATGCTTTTTAAAGGTGGACGTTGTCAGAAAAAAACAAAGTCTGCCCACGTTCTCCCCAGTCATCTGATCTTTCCCCTCCTTGGATTTCATGGGACTGATTCGCCCATCCTCCTTTGCCCTGGGGCTCGGTACTTACTGGGAGAGTTTCCAGTTTCAAGGCTAAACACCCTCCCACATGCATTTCATTAAGAAAGTCACTGCTGGACTTGAATTCTAGAAACTGCTAGATGAGTCAAGACATTACAGTGTAATTCACGTCTAAAAGAAGAGTAACCGGGATGCACAGAAGGGTCTGGAATCCAATGGATGTGGCCCTCGGTGCAGGGAGGGCAGGCCGGGGCCAGCCCCGGCTCGCCCTCCACACCGCACCTCGGCCCTCTAGTTGGCTCCCGCCTCTCGCCCGATTCCCACCCCCCCCACCCCCCGCCCCCGGCCATCCCAGGGCCCCAGGCATCTAGCACTCAATGCATCTGTGCCCCAGGCTACATCCCACAGAGCCATGTCTCTGAAGACTTTACAGACTGTTCTCAAATGTCAAGCATGGACCATAGGAAACAGAGGTATGAAATGTGTGTGACAACATGGCCCCCACAGGTCTCCACTGAAGCTTGGACAATTGGACAAGATATTTTGCCTCTCTGAGTCTCAGTTTCCTCATCTATAAAATGGGTATGATAACAGCCATTTCACTGAGTTGTTGAACAAATCAAATATATGAAGAGTGATGAGCATAGTGCCTGGCCTGTAGTAGGGTCTCAATAAGAGATGGCTCGTGGTATGATTTCTACTTTTAATCCAAAGTCCCCATGGTTACTTGACTCAGCCTCTCTGGCATTCAGAAATGGTAACTGGGGGGAAAACAAAGTTTTCGTGTCTCCTTTTACTGGAGGTCATAGGACAACGGAGGGACAGTGGTCTTAAGCTAAGCTGGTATGCAGGAGGATAGCCAGCGAGCCCGGCCAGAGGCTGCCACCCTTCCAGACCCCCATTAGAGGGCCTTCAGTCTAGAGGTCAGGTCCAGCCTTGGAAGAGCCTGCATGCTGCCATCTGCCTGCCTGGGGCCCCAGGAGGGCTCCCCAGGAGCTTCACCCTCGGCTGTAGGTTAGAGGTGCTGGAGAGAGGCCTCTCACCCAGACACACCTGAAGGAAAGCAGCCACCCGACCTAGCCAGCCCTTGGCGCGAGGAGAGCAGGCAAGGGAGATAGAAAGGAAGGATGAAGTTGAAAGCTACTTACTGGGAGGCCGGGTCTTCCGGCAGGACCCTGAAATAAAGAGGGAAAGAGTGAGGTTTACAAAGGTCACGGTGTTAATACCCGAGCATCCCACACTCTGCCCAACCAGCTGCGTGGCCTGAAGCCAACTGTGCTCTAGAAGCCTCTGTTATTTTATGAACAAACTGAAGGCAGGACCTTGATCACTAAGCTTCCTTTCAGTTTTAGCATTCATTCATTCATTCATTCATTTAGGAAAGCAGTTAGTAGGGGTCTCCTCCATGTCAGGCCCAGGGAAGGTGCAAGGAGAAGAAAGACAAGAATGTCCCCTCCCATGTCTCGGCCCCTCATGACTCAAGGATCATCAGGCTGTGGGTCTCACTTCTCTCTTTGAGTCTTTCTGTCTCAGTAAGTGCGATATTCTACCACTCTTTTCCGGCCCTGAGTGGCTCCAGGTGCCTGTCTTCACTGACCGCAGCATGGTCTTTCAGCTCTGTTCCCCATTACCCTCCTCCTCCTGCTTAGCACAATCCGGGGCACAGACTAAAGGCTCCATGTAATGGATAGGAAATCCCACTGGAAAGAGGAAGACCTTCAACAAAATGTGTATCAGTGCTGATAATTACCATCTGAGCAACATGCAGAGCGGGTAGCTCCGAAACCAAGCAAATCCCAAGAAAATCATGTCTTTTTAGTTCTGGCGCTCAGCTTCCAGATGGATCTGCTACAAGAGGGTGGCTGAGAAACAGCTCAAATGGTGCCTTGGGGGCATCATGGAGCACCTCGTAAAGGGGAGGAAACACCTGCAAAGAGCTTCTGGAGCTGAGACGCAGCGCCGGCAGGGCCGGGGCACGGAGTCCAGGAGAGGTGGTGACAGAGACAGTAGGAAGGATTTAGTTACAAGCACGGGCTCTGGAGTCAGCCTGCCTGTGCTCAAATCCCGGCTCTGTCACTCCCGAGTTGGCACCTTAATGAGCTGTTTGGTCTCCCTGTATCTCAGTTTCCTCATCTTGTAAATGGGAGAACAATGACAGCTATCTCTTAGGATCACAGGAGATAATGTATGCCAGACACAGGGGCTGGCATACAGCAAGTGCTAAATAAATGCTACCTATTACAGTTATTGGAAAAGAGCACTGGCAGGAGGTGTGTGGAGCGGGCCTCGGTTTCTCCTTGCGGAGACTTTTGCTACAGATGTATTTTCTCTCCTTCCAGACATCCTGCTCTTCCTGTGACGCCAAGGCAGGACCAGGGTCCCGGGGTGCTCACTGGAACACCAAGACCATCTGCTGCAGGGCTGCTCAGGCAAAGCCGGGCAGCACCAGGAATAAGTCATCCCCCCTCTGGCCCTTGTTCCTGAGGACACCCCGGAGGCGGTGGTGCAATGACTCACCCACAGAGAATCGAGGTCAGGGAGTCCTTGGGGAATGCTGGGTAATGGTTCTCATGGGAACAGGATGCATCCCCATCTCTTCACTCTGCTTGATTTTGCCCCCATGGCACTAAAAAGTAAGCTCCCCGGGGCAGGGATTTTTCTGTTTTGTTCCTGAATGTGTTTCCAGTGCCTTGAGGAGTGCTGAGCTCATGGTCAGTCCTTTATTCCTATTTGTGGACCAACGAACCCGAGGGCGAATGCTCAGAACCTGGTAACTCGGCCTCCTTCTTTCCCAGGCCCCCACAAAGACAGCTCAGGCACCAAATTAGCCTCCTTAATCCAGAGTTTTCGCACTGAGCCAGTACCATCTTCCTGTCACTTCTACGTTGCCTGGTCCTGATGCCACCAGGGAGTGGGCAAGACGTGGGGCAGCCACCTCCTTCACATCCCAGGGAAGGGAACAGGCCTGCTGAGGGTTTCCAACCCCACACAGTGGGTCTACCCCAAATAGGGACAGAAGGGACAGATTCCTACCACTCCTCTGTACCCACCACCTACTCATCCTACCTCATCTGCACATGGGAGGGACTTCCTTTGGGTCTCAGTACCAGGAAGAGCTGTGTTTCACTCAAGCGCCAGGGGTGCTCCTACCTTCCTGCAGCCTGACTTGAACAACTCTGCTTTCCTCTTTGCTCTGGCCACCAGGAAGCTCGGAGCCCAGTCAGTGGCTCATCTTGCATAAGAGGTTGTCATGTCATTAGCTCTGGATCCTTCCTGCCTCGGCTCCCCACCCTCCTCCATCGTTTCCATTATCTCGTTTGTAAATCACCCCAAAATGTTTTTTTTAGAATAAGGTGGGTAGAAATAGATGAAATAAATAAATTAATAAAAACCATAGAATAATCATTTCCTCTTTAAAATGAAAGGCTTACCAGAATCTTTGTGGATCCTCTAGGGTTTAAATGAGTTAATATATTCTAACTGGAAATATATTCTAACACACACTTGTGTGTGTGTGTATATATATATATATATATAAATACATATATATACACGCAGACACATACCATTACATATATATTCCTCACAACTCCTGGAAGAGGCAGACACTATTACTAACCCCATTTTACAGATGAGGAAACCGAGGCCCAGAGAGGTAAAGCATCTTGGCCAAGGTGACGTAGCTAGAAGTGGCAGAGCTGGGCTTCGGATGCAGGCAGTCTGCCTCCACAGCCCATGCCTGCATCACTATGCAAACACAACAGTGCCTAACAGCTAGTAAGGGCTAACTAGGATTTCAGCAAGGATCACCTTCAGTCAGGGTGGCAGCTGGACATCATGTATTTCCCTGTGTTCCTCCGGAGAAAGAGGCCTCCCTACCTCCCTCTGCCTTCTGTTTCAGCTTCACAGTTCCCATTAAGAAGTTCTGTGAAATCTACAGCAGGCGTGGCCCGCAGGTGTCAGCTCCAATGTGCAGACTCCAGTGGATTGGCAGCGACTGAGTAAAGCGTTCTGTTAAGAAGCCTCCTGATTGATTAGCAATGTCTGCCATGGGCACAAAGGGTGGGGTGGTGGTATCCACAATTTCTCTACCATCTAAATGTTTCTTGCTGCTACTTAAATCCATCCTCCTTGGTTGTGTTCTCTAGGCAGTGGCCGTCCTGTGTCCTTGGGAACCTGGGTCTTCCAACTGGAGGGGCTCCTGAGAGACACTCAGGGTGGCAACAGGCACTGCCACCAGCCACCATCTCTCTATCCCTTGCCTCCCTCAACAGCATTCTTCCTTTGCAGGAAGCAGATAGAACAGGGCTAGGAGGTGACTCCCACCCTGGCCAGCTTCCCATTTCCTCCTTGTGGTTTCAACCAGGGAAGGGTGAAGGTGCAGGCCACGCACAGAGGCCGGGTCGGGAAACTACTTGGGCACCGTCTCTGGCTGGGAACCATCTGGGGGGTGAGGCCAGCAGGTGAGGCTTCATCCCGAGCTGACACTGGCAGCTTGGCCCGGCAGCCTGGGGGTGGCGGGGGGATGGGCCGGGTGTCTGGAGGGGGGAGCTCCCAGGAGTGGGGGAAGTAAGGACTCTTTTTGGCTTTGTCAAGAAAGAAGAGTTTTGAAAAGCAGCCCATTTCCAGCAGGTGGTCTGTTGAAGTTTCCTATGGTGGAGTTTATTTTGGAAGATTGATGGCAGGAATTGAGATCTGACATCTAAAACCTGCCATGATAAATCATCCCCCTACTTTTGGGGACTGACATGGTTTTCCTCCCTCTGTAAGCGGCGGTCGGAGAGCTGGGCAGGACGGGCAGCATGGACTCAGTGAGCCTTTTCAGGACCAGACGGGATAGTAAATAATGGTCTGACTGCAAATTGGGCCGGCTGCTCTCGAAGGGCAGACGGAGAGAGGACCGACCGTGCAATGGCGGCTCTGAGCAAGGCCAGGGATAGCGCTGCTTTCAGGAATCTTGACAAAGATCTGGTGTGGGGGCTCCCCCTTTCAACTCCAATCCCCAGCTTCCCCCCGCCCAACCCGCCAACAACCTCTGGGCCTTTTGTTGGGGTATCAAATGCTGTCTTCAAAGAAGATGTGCTCCTATTCTCCGGATCCATTACTTCATGGAGACAGTCTCCTTGGGCTCTTCTCAGGTTCTTTGGAAGCGATTGGGCTCCCGGCCCCGCCCTGGGCCTTAGGGCGACGCCAGGGGAAGGAGCCGGACCTGCGGTAATCTGTGTTGTCTCAGACTGTCCAGCCCACTGAAACTGATCTCTCACATCAAAATACCACCAGCACCAGCGCCACCAGCAACGACCACCTGCTGACCACCTAAGTGGGCCAGAATGGAGCCGCCCACACAGCAGGGTGGACAGCAGGTCCCGGGGAGCAGTCCACGCAGAGCCACGTGCTGGCTGACCTGTCTCCTGAAAGGCCAAGAGACCTTTCAGGACCAGAACTGAGTAGAGATTATCTTTCGTCTTTCTTATACCTGGAGCTTCTTTGAGTCCAGTTGCTTCCTCTGGGGACAAAGGGGCTGGGCCTAACAATGGAGCAAGCCAGCCTTTCAGATTGAAATTGGGACCCGCTGTGCCCCAGGGGCAGCCATTGTCTTGCCCTGGAGAGGTGCAGAGGTGGTTGGAAAGTGAAATGGAGGCCTCCTTCCCCGGGTCAGCATTCTGGAGGGACCCCGCAGAGTTGTGCGGAGAGTACAGGGGCTCCCCTGGAAGACGGCGGGCCCAGCTGTCAGTCCCCCCTCCCAGGGCCCGGTTACCAGCAGGGAGCGAGGCCTTTCAGATGTGCTAGCCCCGGCTGCGGCTGGAGTTACTTACAGGAGGTCCTGAAAGAGACAGAGAAAATGCCAGGGTCAGTGTCACTGCTGGAAGGACAGGCAGACCTGCCTCAGAAGCAGCGTCCAGAAATCCTTCGGCTAAGGGGTTTCCATCTGGTCTTCGACGTTTGTAATTTCCTGGCCCACTTTCACCAAAATAATCTCTCCCCCTTTATTTCGTCTCCATAGTTTCATTATTGGATGAGAAATCTAGAGGTCTGGGCCCCAGGCGCAGCCCAGCTGGGGCCCTAACTTCCCTCCCCGTAAAATGGGCTCCTGGGGGGCCCGCCCCAACCTGGGGACACAGTTGCTTTGCAGAACACAGGGCCGTGGGCACCGAGGCGACATTGCAGAACATCAACGGTGTGACAGAACCTCAAGAGATGATGGTTCCTAGCTTGCTCGCTGTCCTCTCCACGCTTCCACGAAGTAGCACGGCAAACAAGCCGGAAGCAGCTGGGGCGAATGACATGCCTCACTAGGTTCCCCAGCTGCTGTCTATCTGGCCCGTCCTGGTTTCTGTTTAGCCGTGAGTCAGGCGTTTCTACCCTCCTGGGTCTGCTGCCCACTCCCTCCTTCTCCCCGCCTTCCTGTGCCCAGGGGACCCCTCCCTCCACGCCTCTCTCTTTTTTCTCTTCTACTTCCTTTTTTTGTTTTAAGATTTTATTTATTTATTTAATTGACACAGAGAGAGAGAGATAGAGAGAGAGAGAGACAGCGAGCGAGACAGAGAGCACAGGCAGGGGGAGTGGGAGAGGGAGAAGCAGGCTTCCTGCGGAGCAGGGAACCCAATGCGGGGCTCGATCCCAGGATCCTGGGATCATGACCTGAGCCGAAGGCAGACGCTTAACCGACTGAGCCACCCAGGCGCCCCTCTTCTCTTCTACTTCTGTCCACCCTGCCCACCCCCCGCCCCCCAGAGGCCTCAGCATTAGCCCCGCATTGCCCATGACAGCCAAGAATCACAAACGCCGCGTTCCAGGAAGCGGGCAGGAGGGTGGGTGCAGAGCGACGGTGCAGAAGTGGGAGCCGCTGCAGGATGGTGAACTGAAGGCCTTTCTGCCCAACGTGAGTCATGAAACCCCCCTGGGCCCGTGGGATTCCCAGCTGGGCCTGGTGCGTCTGCTGGGCCCCTGGTGACCTGGCCACGTTAACACAGCTGCTACTCCGCTTCTTTTATGCTCGGCCAAGAAAGACTCCTCATGTTTCCCCTGGCCCCGCGCATTCCCCGAGCCGGCTTCCTTCTCCCTGCCTTCATCTGCCTGCTTCTCTGTCCGGCCAGGAGGAAACAGCCTCTTTCATGCTGGCCCCTGTCAAGCCATCACGTTAAGGAGGAACAAAATGTTTTAAATTAAGAAAATAATAAGTCAAGAGGAGTAGTGACTGGGTGGGGAGGGCCGGGGCAGGCCGGCTGGGTTTGCAGAACAGCCAGAGGGAGGGAGATGGCATGAGGCAGGGAGCATCTGGGACCTATTAGGCGGCATGGCAGGGCGATGTCACCCAGAATCTGAAAATATCCCTTGAGTGCAGCTTGCTGGAGGGACCTCCTGGCTGGGGGAAGCGTCCTCATGAGAAGCAGGCTGGTGACAAAGTTCAGTCCATGGCAAGTTTCAGATGGTTTAGCCACATGGAGAGCAGATGCCCTGCACCCTCCGGGCCTGACAGGGCCCCAGCTGCCAGTGCCACAGGCTCTAGAGGACTCTCTGGCGACAGGGCCTTGCTTCAGCAATGGCCCAGCCTGCTGTTAGGCACCCCTGCCGCGTGTGTATGCTGGATGCGGCTGGGCAGCCGACCCGGGGCTCTGGGACATGGCACAGGAGAGCTGTTTGTTGGGTCCACCCCAGAGTGTACAGAACAGGAATTCTACTGAAGATTTCAAGGGTTTTTATATCATCCTCACCACCATCGACACTGCACACACCTCCGTGGTCCTTACTAGGTGTCTGGCACGATTCTAAGCGTTTCCCATTTGGGGGAAGGTTCTATTATCCCCACTTTGCAGATGAAGACACTGAGGCACAGAAAATCTGAGCTACTGTCCCCAGACCCTTCACTACAGTGTCTCTCTCCACACCTACCCACAAACTGCTCACAGATCTGCCCCCTCTCCACACCTCTCCCTCTCCTGCCTGCCCAGCTTCTCAGCCTCTGGCTCTTCTCTCTAGATCCTTCCATCTCTCGGTTATAGGATCCTTCTTATGCAAGGGTATCTGGCTGTGTCAATCTCTTCCAGGGTCCCCCTCCCCCACCCAGACTTTAGGAATGGGGAGAGCCCCCGTTTGTTACTTGATTCTGTACCTTAGGAAGGGAAAGAAGGATAAGGGAATTATTAAAAAAAGAAAAAAGAAGAAGAAGAAGAAGACTATTTCTATCATAAACATGTTTCCCTGTCACTGATGATCCTCAAGTGTTCCCCTGGAAAATCTTCCGGCCCTTGGAAAACCTAACTGCTGCCCTGCCCCCTGCCAACACTGGATGCCACCATGCTGTATTCAATGCCCAGCAGCTGGAAGGTGGCTTGTGAAATCCACCAGTGCCTTGATGTTAGAGATGGGTCTCCCATGTGGCCACCTGGCCATCCTCAGTAACATGGCCACTGACCGACCTGTGCCACAGCCAGGCACCAAAGGGCAGGCTCACCCCAAGGCAATATCAAGTCCTCATTGTACAGAGGGGAAAACAGAGCCCAGGGAGGGTAGTGACCATGCAGTCATGGTGTGGGTGGGCATAGGGATGGGGCCAGAACCCAAGGCTCCTGACTCCCCAGCCCTGGGTCTTCCTAACAAATCACGCCCATACTGCCACAGCCCAAGGGAGGAGGGAGACACCTGACTCCACCCCTGGGCCTGACACAGCGGGGGGTGGGGAATTTCCAAGACCATGCCAGTGCCCTGGGGCGAGCAGAGCAGCCTGCAGCGAGGCTCCCAGGGCAGGGTCCACAGCAGAGGTTCTGCCTGAGGCCCTCCTCCCTCCGCCTGATGTCTGTTACCTACCACCTCGGTGAGGACGCTGCTGTCCTCTCCAGGGTTTGGCTGACCTCCTTCAAGTAAACAGTGATGGTCCTCCTGAACAGACATGGAGGAATGGACTTCTAGGAAGAATCCTGGGATATCATTCTGGGTCATGCCTTTCTTCAACCATTTTTTGTATGTTCGTTCATTCATTCATTCAACAAACATTTGACAATCGCCTGCCATGTGTCATTCGCTGTGCCGCACTGTGCCGGGCTGTGGCTATATAGAGATGGATAAGGCACAGTCATTGCCCTTTGAGGAAGAAAAACTTCATTATTTAAGCACCTAATACCTACCAGGCCCCAGGCTAAGCTCTAGTGATACAGAGATGAATAACTCATTTCCTCTCCTTGAGAAGGCAACAGTTCCCTATGTTAGAAAGCTGGAGAAATTCCAGAGAAGAGAACTAAAATGAACAAAAGGATTTAGGGAGAAAGGTTTGCCGCAGGAGGATGCATCCATTCAATCAACAACATTTACTGAGTGTCTACTACATGGCAAGCGTCCTGCTGAGCACGGTCATTAGAACAGCACATTTAATCCTTACAACAACTATGTGAGGTGGCCACCAGCATCCTCACATCCCGCATGAGGAACCTGAGGCTTCGAGGCTAAGCGATCAGCCTAAGGTGATCTCCTTGTCTTAAGTGGTGGTGTCTGGCTTTTATGTGTGTGCGGGTTTTTTTTTTTTGGTTTTTTTTTTTAGGCTGAATTTCCGCACAGCAGAGCCTGGATTTGAACCACGTCTCTCTTACCCAGAAGCCTGTGCTCTCGAGCTAGAGGTCATGAAAGTCATGAGGGGTGAGAGGGGATGCCTGGTCCTCAGCCTCACACCCTTCTAATGTGGGCAGGTAAGCCTCTTCCCCCTCCTCTGATGGTTTGGCCCTGTCCAGACCCTGGATCCAGTCCTGGTCCTGGAGGGAGAAGCAGAGAGCCACAGGGTGTGCCCAGGTTCCATGTCATATGAGCCGTGATCTGACCCTGCTTGACCGCGGGGCTCCAGGCAGCTGGGGTCCTAGCCTCGACCCATGCCTCCTGCTGCCTGCTGCCAGCCGCCTGCGCTGACCACCTGCCGCTTGGCTCTGCCACGTGCCAACCCACCCATTCTGCCAGGACACTTGCTTTGCATCCAGGCTCTCCTTGGAGCTGGGGTGACAGACAGAGCTGGTCATGCTGTGCCTCCTGGAGCCAGGTTTCTCAAACGAGGGCAATTCTGCACCCCAGGGGATAGTCCATTGGCAATATCTGGAGACCTTTTTGATAATTACAACCGGGACGCTGCTTCTGGTCTCCGGTAGGTACAGGCCAGGGATGCTGCTAAACATCCCAAGACGCACAGGCAGCTTCCTACAACAAAGAATGAGGTGGCCCCAAATGTCAACTCTGCTGAGGGTAAGAAACCCTGCCCCAGACTAATGGGACCGGTCCTGTCTGGGGGCTCCTCATGTGCCTACAATCCTGCCTGTGCCCCTACATTGAGGCCCCAGCCGTCACTCAACCTTGCGGTTTGCCCACTTTGGGGATCCCATTCTTCTATAGGTTGGTCTGTTCTACCTCCACTCAAGACCTTGTTAGGACAAGTAATAATTCATGTATTGAGCATTTATTCTGTGCCTGGCACTATGCAAAGAACCTTAGGTATTTTATGTCACTCAGTCCACCCAACAGCCTGGTGAAGTTGCTACTATTATTATTGTTATTATTCCCATTCTACAGATGAAAATGCTGTGGCCCAGGAAGAGTTTAAGACATATATTCACGGTCCAGAGCTCATGCATGCCTGAGATGGCACTCGAACCCAGATCTGCCTGACGCCACGGTGGCGTGAATGCAGCGGGACCCAGCCTTCCGGGACCATGGGCTCCTCGGAGCTTGAAGAAGTTACGTGCATGAGAAATAAATGGAGCCACTTCTGTCTTAAGCGGTGGTAAAGGAGAGAAGCATGAGTAGCCTCAAAAACCATCGTGAGAAATTCATCAGTGACAGGCATGATGGCCTGTTAAGGGAAACTGAATGAGCTCCCAGGCAGCCTCCGTTTTTGAGGTTCACATCAAAGAGAACAAGAAGCCCTTCTTCCTTCCAGCCCCATGGCAGGAACACTGGCTTTCAAGGGAGGGCCAAGGCCAATTTCTGGGAAGCACCCCTGGATGTGATGCTCTGGGAGCATGCCTGACAAATCCAGCTCTATGACTGACAGAATACTCATTGAGCTTCACCACAGCCCAATTCCCATTTTACAGATGAGGACACTGAGGCTCAGAAGGGACATACTTGCCTATGGTTCATGGCTGGTAAGTGGGATCCTGAATCCTAGTCCAGTGCTCTTCCCAGAGCAGCCTACCATTGGCAGAGCACTGTGGGGCGGGGGGAAGGGGCTTTACATTTCTGAGAAAAAAATACACAACTATTCAGACAAGGGTGTGCCGAAGCCGCTCGTCCTATAGTCTTGTGAGAGCCAATTGTATGCATCTCTTTCCAACTCTATGTTCAGTAACTTCACATTGGCAGCTGGAAATTGGCCATTGTGGGAGTATTCACACCACAGAAATTGGCAAAAGCTACAAAGTAGCTCCCGGCCCCAAGAGCCATCTGTTAGTCATTTCCTAGCACAGTGCAGCTTAGATCTGTCCCATGATGATGTCTCCTGGCCATAAGACATCCACAGACCTTTCCAGTGTGGCTGGTGGAGAGTAACAGGTCCTGAGAGGAGTGGGCAGCAGTTAAAATCACACACGGCATATGATCTCCTTCTGCACTCATTGCAGACATTGCTAATCAATCACAGCTAGTCTTTCCCCAACGAGCCTTGACAAGGCTTCATCATTCTTTCCAACACAGCCACTATAAATCAGCAGGAACTGGCACGTGAGATGGAACCTATTAGTCATCTTGGAACTAGAGGCACCTGCGGCTGAGACTCGGGGAAGCCAGTAGCAGGAGCATGAGGGTCCTTTTCTGACTTATCGGGTGAGCTGAGTGTAGCCTTGGGGCATAGCAGAGGTGGAGATGGAGAGGCTAGTAACCCAGGACCCCTAGATACGCCTCACACCAGGGGTAGAGACTAGCTTTCGCTGCAGCACTCTCTTCCCACCCCATCCCACTGTCCAGAATGGCAGAGGGAGCGGGAGGCGTGAGCAGGGAAGGGAGCAGCCAGTGAGATTCCCCTCCAGTTCACTTCATCCTCTGGCCCCAGGAGGTCCCCAGGAGGTCCCCAGGTGACCTACTGCTGCCCCATCAGGAGCCATCAGAGGGCAATTCAAGTGGCCACCTCCCTGCAGATACCACGGAGGTGGCCTTCATCCCTGGCGGGGCCTCAGGCTGGCTCCAGGGGTTTCTGGAGCATTCTGCCCTTGGAAACCCTTCCCTTCAATCTGGAGACTGTCCCCTTTCACGTCCTGGTTTCCCATCTTCTTTGGTGAGTGCCTGGGGACAGGCAGAGGGTGGCAGGACGAGGGCAGGCTCCAGGCCCTGCCTGGCACTTGGGGACCCAGAGGCTGTGCCTGGGTCTCACACTCTCTCTCGGTTGCCTCCCCAGCAAGGGGAGGAAGGAGGCAACCTCCTTCCTTGCCTCCCTCCTAAAGTGACCCCGAGTTTCCTCGAGTCTCCACCATTCTCCACATGGCCCCAGGTCTACAGAGGAGCCCAGCCCAGGCCCAGCTAGGAAGCGGTGAGGGTTGAGTGCCCAGGGCCAGGACCCTTGTGAAGATGGCTCTGGTGGGGTCAGTTTGAGCAGGCCAAGGGGGAAAGCCCACAGCTGAGGACACCAAGGGATGGGAGATCTGTTCACCAGGGAAGGACTGCAGTTCCCTCCACCGCAGACCCCCACAGGCCCTGTCCCCGGGGGAGGCAGCCCCCAGGCCCCGGAAAGTAGCTGGAGGGCTGCTGGGAGGGCTCCTATAGGCAGGGAGGAGAAGGAGCGTGGGGACCTGGCCGTGGGGGCCCTGCCCAGGGGACAGAGGGCCATGCCCAGCCCCAGGCGGGATGGACAACAGTTCAGACCAGAGATGGCCACCGGCCACCCCTGTGTCCCCTCAGCTGCAGCCCTGGGAGCAGGGCGCCTGGAAGGCTAAGTGGTGGGCAGAAGTGGCTGAGTTAGCCCGGCCTAGTCTGCCAGCCCTCGGCGGAGGCCGGGGCTTGAGGGCAGTGCTGGGTGCAGGATTAGGATGGTGAAGAAGTGTGTCTTGGCACACTTGAGCTGCGTCCCCACCATGCTGACTGCACACATGTTTCTTATCGCAAACATCCGCTCAACGCCGGCCGTGTGGGCAGCTGTGCTGGATGGGGTGAAATCACACACTACCGCTGCTCTTGGGGTGCTTCTTCTCCAGCTCAGGAGATGCCGCCCCACCTCCAAGCGACCCCGCCCCCCCCGCCCCCGACACCCCATCCCTGAGCCTGAGCTTCGGGCCAGCTTCTCCCTCCAGCAGAGCTCACGCGCTGGTCACCCCACCTACTGCCGCCTGCAGAACTCCCAGACCCCCGAGTCAGCCCCGGGCCACCCCCCCCCCCCCGCCGTGGCCCCCCGGGTTCAGCCCCAGACCCTGAGTGCCATCTGGGCCAGGTGTGCTGTGGGTCTTGCTGTCCCCTCTCCCTTAGGGCCTTCAGCCACCTGAAGTGCCCACTCCCCACGGAGCTCCCGCCTGGGGTTGCTCTGTGGCTAGATTTTGCCTTCTTGAGGCTCTGGTTTCACCTTTCCTCATTTGATCCACAAAAAAACCCTGAAAGGTGGGAGCACTTATGGGGGGCGAACCATGATACAGGTGGGGGACTTGCTGCCCACAGCCTCTTGGGGACAGCCCAGCCAGGGAGCCTCTCCTCTGGCTCCAGCCATCTGTGCGGCTCCCGGCCTGCAGACCCGTGCTCACCGCCAGAGACAGCGCCGTAGGGGCAGGCGGTCCTCACGAGACCCTGCGCTGCAGCTCCCAGCCCAGAGCCAGGCTTTACTTTCTTCCCTGGGCTGTCACGTCAGTCCCTGCAGGAGGACCACACCTCTGACCCTGGTCCTTCTTCCTGACACCGGATCTGGCCGCCCGTATCTGATGTTCCCATGGAAGGCCCTGCTTGGGGCAGCTCACGCGTCACCACCCTGCAGGCAGGGTCCCACTGGGCAACTGCTGGAAGGAGAGAAGGGAGGGCGGCCAGCCAAGGGTCGAGGCCCTGGTGAGACCCACACAGGACATTATCCCTCAGAGGCCCGGGCCAGGCCATAGGCTCTGTAGTCTTATCTTTAGACACAAACCTCTGCCTCCTGGGGAAGGGCTTTTTAATGTTCAGTCACATTTATTGATGACCCAGTGGGGGCTGGCCTCCTGAATCTTCTGTCTCAGCTTTGTTGTCAACACTAATAGGTCCTGAGTACTCACCAACCTCCAACAGGAGCCAAGCGTGTTACACGTCGTCTCATTGACTCCAGTCCTACAAGTAACACGCCTATTATCCACACCTAACAGATAAGGGAACTGAGGCACAAAGGCCAAGTTACAGGCCCACAGTCAGACAGGGGCACCCAAGCATATCCGTAGCCCCAGAGCTATGCAGATCCTCACCAAAGATCCCTAACAACCCTAGCAGGCAGGTTCGGTACAGATGGGGCTCTTGAGGCACAGAGAAATTACATAATTTATCCAAGGTCACACAGCTGGTAAGTGGCTGAGCTGACATCAGGAACTAGCTACACCCTAAAGCTTTTCTTTTTAACCCCCGTGTGTATTGCTTCAACCATGGAAGCAAGTAAGAGTCAACAAAACTTAGATGGTGGGGCGAGAGGGTCAGACTGTGGAGAAAGAAAATCCGCAGTATGCCCTTTCTAGTCCCCCTGAGGATGGTGCGACCTCATCCATGGGCTTACTTCAAGACCCCCATCATCTCTTTCTTCAAGCCAGCGCCCTGAGCGCCCCGACTGGGGATGGCTGCTAACCCCGCGCAGACATTGCGCATCTGAGTGGGAACCCCAGCCAGCCACCTGCACACATGGTCTCATGGTTTCATTGTTCCCTCCTTTACAGAGAAGTAACAGAATAGACCTGACGTGACTTGACAACTTGGGTCTTTTGCTTATCAAACCAGGCCCCCGCCCAGAACGGTGGGTAAGAGCATTGGTTTGGGAGACAAACAGCCACTGGTTCAAATCCCGAAATTGCTGCTTGCGAGCTGTGTGACCTTGAGCCAGTTGCTTCACTTCTCCGAGGCCCAGGGTCCTCTTCTGTAAAATGGGGTAACGATAGTGTCAACCTCATTGGATTTCAAGGAGTAAATGCGAGAATGCAGGTAAGGGGTTTTAGCACGGGTCCTGGCTTAGAGGAAGCACTCAGTAGATGGGAGCTCTGAACTTCTTCTGGTTCTGAATAATTATGCTACCTTCCTCTGTGTTCTAACTGGAAGGACGGCTAACCCTCAGCTCTCCCCGTGCACCGAGCATCATTCTCCGTGCTTTCGGGTTATTACCGCATTCGGCCCTTCCCGAGCCTTACACGGCGGCCACCTCTACCACTCTCATTTCACAGACAAGAAGACAGAGGCACGGCGAGGTGGTACGTCCCTGCTCGGGGTCACAGGCTGACTCTGGGGCCCCCGCTGTTAGTCTGTCTGCTGCACTGCCTCTCAGATGAGCCCCCGAAACCCTGGAAACCAGGGAGAACAAACAGACAGGGGTCAGAGCAAGCGGAGATCAGCAGAGCAGGATGGGGCTGGTGACCATTTGACTAAAATAGTACAGATTAAAGTCGCCAGCTTTGAACCAGTGGGACAAATTACGCATTTCTTGCTTCCTTGGGCCCCTGACACTTCCCCGTTGGGGTCAGAATCAGAAGTCCTGAGTGAGGAAGTCTGCGGGGTAGGTCTTGCTGGTGGAGGTCACAGGCCCAACTCTAGATTCGGGCCAGGGCTGCTGGCATTGTTCTCTGGCAGCCAGCTTCCCCGACAGTCTCCGGCTCGGGGCAGAGGGGCCGAGCTGCCTGAGCACAGATGAGGGCAGGGGGCCGGGGCTGGGGAGAAGTTCTCCATCAAGTCACCTGCCCGTGTAGTCGGGGTGGAGATCCATCAAGGATGGGGCACCCATCAAGCTCTGCTGGGTCTGATCCCCGATTCTATTTTGATATGGATCTGGAGTCCCACTTGAACTTGTCACCTTTGACCGAATCTCCGAGAAGCAGTGAGGTCCTCCGTGTGACCTGGAGAGAGTTCTCAAGGAGATTTCCCACCCCAGCCCTCCCCTTAGGTCCTTCCCAGGAAGTGAGCAGCTGAGGAAGTCAGCAGTTGAGCAAACAGTGCTCCCCTCCCACATCTAAAATGCACAAAATGTTCTCCAGCAAAGGTCGCATCATTAAGTACAGCCGCTGCACACCACCTCTTCCGAGCAGTTGGCCTTGATTTACCACGACCCCAGGGTACCATGCTCAATTCTCTCCCAAGCCCTCCAAATATTGAGTTGGTTGTCATTCTCATTTCTATGTACAGATGCTAATTCCCTGTTTTCCTTGTCTTGTCTTTTCTGTTAGAATGTGAGTTTTCTGATGGGTGCGCTCATTCACTTTTTAGTCACTAGTCCAAGAGGAGCGGAGGGAGACCAGATGCTGCAAACCCCAGGGGCCCTCAAGGAGCCAGATAAGTAACAAATGAATGGAGCAGGCCAGGTGCGCTGCGTTAGGGCAGGACAGAGACTGGGGCCAAGTGCTAGAGGCTAGCCTCTGTGCCTACAACGGAACTACCACTCGTGGGCTCCAACCAAATACTGCCAGGGTGGGAGGCAGTCTCACTATTGTTGGATCTTGAAAATATTCAAGAAAAATGGGATGTTTTACGCAAAATCTTCTGGTTTCTAAATGTTGATATAAATTGAAGAAAATATAAAAAACTACTCTGCAAGGCAAAAAAGAAGCTGCATTTGGGCCGCCAAGTTGCTGATTCGCAATACACAGTCTCTGGGGGCCTTCCAGGCCTGATGTATTCCAATTCCATAGCCCGGAGCTGCGGGCCCAGAATGTGTGCTCGGTTAATCCTTGCCGAATTCGTGAATGAGTATGTGGGCAGGTCCCCTGGCTAGCACCCGAACTAAGGATCTAGGAAGGAACGATGTCGTCACAGCTTTTGGAAACTGACTTGTGTTGGAGCATGAGCTTTACCCCAGTGTGGAATTGCTTGGTTATGCCACCTTCAAGAGTGCTTACATCTCTCCCCCTTTGCCTCCTTCCTTCCACGAGGCATGGAAGCCCAGAGCCGAAGCCCAGCAATGACCAAGGCCCAAACCACAGGATGTCAGGAGTAAGATAGCGGGGCTTTACTCAGGCCTGGAGGGGAAGCAGGGTTACATGGAGCCATGACTGGGAAAAATTAACAATCAGTGAGGTACTTAACTGCCCCTGGCTATCTATTTTTCTTAAATCTTACTGTAATTTGTATACAGTTAAAAATATATATCATGATTAGTAATTAATAAATGTTAATGCTCTGTCATACTACAGAGTGTTTTCATTTATAATGGCATAATCAAGTGAAAAATTTGCTTGTCTCTTGTCTTTCAGTTAGTTATGTCTCAAGCAGCTGTGTTCTTTGCCCACAAGGCCGTGGTGAAGGCGTGCATGTGTGGCTGTGGGCCAGGGAGCCAGAAAGAAATACATGGGCAATAGCCTGGAGCCCCTACATGGGCCTCCTGTCACACCACCTGCCTCAACACCACCACACACGCCTGAGCCCCAGGATGGCCACAAAAACACGTACTGTGTGCCAGACAGCAGCAGACTGCGTGCTTTCTAGTCATGACTTCTAATTTTCATAACACAACTTTCTGCAAATATGTTCACTTCCAGGTAGCTATAGGACAGTTCAATAAAGTTAAATTGATTGTCTAAGACCAAAATGGTGGGGCCGGAATTCTCACTGGGGTCTGTCAGACTACAAAGCCCACCCTCTTTCCACACCAGTGCACTCCCTGGAGCACTGGGTGCTTCCACTCTTCCTTCCACGGGACAAAGGGGTACATCATCCACCATTCTCCAGGGAACCACTGGCAGGGCTGAGACGAAACCCAGATATCAGAGCCCTATTTTTAGTACCAGACGACTCTGGGAGAGCAAATACCTGAGACACGTATCCCTACTCTCCAGCCGGGGCCCATGGCAGACACAACTAGTTGATTTCAGCACGGCTTCTTATACTTTTGGCAGCCACAACCAATCCACTGGAGCTGGCATCTGTGAGGAAACATAGTTGCCTTCCTTGGCCAGGGTCTCAGCTGCAGCTGCAAGCGAAAGAACTCTCATAACAGAGGATGTAGAGGCTCCAGCCAGAGTCTGGTGGCAAGCAGAGATAGACACCGCTATCTGAGACACGTGACAGGAGAAGGACAGGAGGGAAAGGAGAGGAATAGGTGAGGCCCCGCAGGCTATGCGCCGGCCGGACAGGCTGGCACGGGACCTCGAGAGGACGTTCGGGGCTGTGGGGTGCTGGGGGTGAAGGAGGATCCAAGAACTGGAGACATCTGAGCTGAGAAGAGTGAAAACACTTTGGATCTCACATTTGGCTTTGCTTTCTTAAAAAAAAGGTTTGTTTTTCTGACATTTATTTATTGTTAAAACAGCTCTTTAAGAACATTAAAGGACATTTTGTGAAAGAAAAGCATCGTCCCTCACCCCCCAAGCCCCTTGCTCTCCCACAACTGTTTCCAGTTTCTCTCCCTGTCTCTGACCCTCCTCCACACGGAGCCCTACATTTGCAGGGTGGGAAGGAGCACGCACGTAACGTGGCACACTGCCTCTTTCCCTTGACAAGGTAAACACATTCCCACATTGTGCAGCCTTCCAAATGCCATTTTTCAAAGGGCTGCACAATAGATCATGATTTAGCTAGATTTGTTGGCTGCTAGATCTGGAAGTTTCTATGTTTCTTCCTATTTTATGCTACAATGAATACCTCTGTGCCGTTAGCACCTTTGATAAATGATTTTCTTAGGCTAAGGAAGTGGGATTGTTGGGTCAACACAGAAACTTTGTATGAACATCGTGGTTATGACTTTTTGCTCTGGCTGTTGACCTCACATCTAAGAGGTCCCGGGAGTTTTCAGAGCACTGTACTTCGAGCTTGGAGGTTAGGAAGCTTACTCCAGGTCACCCAGCAGAAAAGAGGCTCTGTTGGAACTAGCACGTGTCCCTCAGTCTCCTTGTCCAAAACTCCTGCCCCCCCTGTAAGCCCAGTGTGCAGTGGTGGGGGTGGGGGTGGGGGCTGTTCAGGGGGAGGGGGTGCTGTGCAGACCCTACAGGAAATGGGGACAGAACCACAGCATCAAGAGGAGGGTGAAGTCTCTCTCAGTCGTGCCCACCAGCATCTCCTCCTCGTGGAATGTCCCTTCCCCACGGGAGGCCCTGTCTGACTTTTTAAACATGAGAAGAGGCTATTTGGGTGGGGGTGGGTGGGGTGGGCAGGTCCCCCAGGACACCAGGTTGTGTTACCAGGTGCTGATTCCCATGAAGGAACTCACAGCAGAGAAGCCTCTCCCCACTGCGGCTGTGCACAGAGCCCCTCCACCCCACCTTCCTGCAGCTGGACAGGAAGCCCCAGGCTCGGGCTTTGGCAGGGAGGGCAGGAGAGTGTGAGAGCTCTCTGCAGAGGGAAAAGCTGGGTGGTCTCCAAAGTTCTGGTCCTTTTCTGCCCGAGGCACCAGGAAAGTACAGTAAACACAGACTGAGCAACCTCTGCCCCAGTCCAACCCCTGCCTCAGCCCCAGCCCAGCCCCTGCCCCTGCCTCAGCCCCAGCCCAGCCCCTGCCCCTGCCTCAGCCCCAGCCCAGCCCCTGCCCCTGCCTCAGCCCCAGCCCAGCCTCTGTCTCTGCCCCAGCCCTGCCTCTGCCCCTGCCTCTGCCCTAGTCTCAGCTTTGCCCTTATTTCTGCCCCAGCCCTGTCCTCTACCCCTGCCTCTCTGCCCCAGCCCCAACCCCAGCCCAGCCTTAGCCACTGAGAGTCCACCTTGGCTGAGAGCACACTTCACTGCCCAGGAGAAAGATCTGTCCGTTTGGCCCAGCCAGGCCCACTACGCTCCCCAATCAGTCCACTGGAGTCTCCTAGGACTGAATGGGTGAGACTCTAGGTCATACTCAGTGCCACCCTGGACCTCACCCCCAGCTCACTGTTCCAGCCTGGCGGTCCATGGAGCTGCAGAGCCGGTGCCCACACCCAGGGCCAGGACCTTCCTGGGGCCATATGGGCCAGCCTCCTCACCCAGCAGAGTCCTAGCCAGCCCAGGGTCAACAGTTACTTCTGGGGGCCTCGCCCTTGGTGTCTGACACTGTCCAAAGTTGCCACTGGGGTTACAGAGCTGAAAAAGAGAGTGAGTCCTGGCATGTGATGCTAAGCAAGTCAACCTCCGAGCCTTAGTGTCCTCATCTGTAAAATGGGCATGAAGCAGCACCTACCTCAAGGGGGTGTGGTGAGAATTCCATGGGACGATGTATGTGAGGTGTTCAAACTGGTACCCAGCACACAGTACGTCCATGCAAATTATTACATTTTACATTGTTACTATTCTTTCTAGTTGCAAGCAACAAACATTAAACAGAAATAATTAAGTGAGAAAATTCAGGCATTGGTAACTGCTACGAAGAAGTACATGGTAATGCGCTGGACGGGCCTGGGACTGGGGAAAATGCTTTAGCCTCAGTGGTAGAGAAAAGCTTTTCTGAGGAAGTTATTGGCATTGAAACTTAACAAATGAGAAGGAGCCAGTGTGAGAGGATCCAAGGGCTGATCATTCCACCCAAACCGTGACAAGTGTAAAGGCCCTGAGATAGGAACGAGCCTGGGTCTCAGGGAAATAGAGAAAAAGGCCTAAGTGGCTGGAACTGTGATGTCTCATATGGTAGCCAGAAGCTACCTGTGGCCATTCATGTTAAAATTAAATAAAATTAAAATTCAGTTCCTCAGTCTCACTAACCCCACTTCAAGTATTGAATAGCCACATGTGACTAACGGCTACTATATCGGACAGCACAGGTATAAAATATTTTCATCATTGTAGAAAGTTCCATTAAGCAGCTCTGCCTTAGAGCTTTGGGAGAAAAGAAGAGATTGCCATGAGATTTGGCAGGAAGGCCACGCAGGGACCAGACTTCAAAGGATCTTGGAGGCCAGACTGACGAGCTTGGTCTCGTCCCCAGTGCACTGAGAGACCTTTGGGGTGTCCAGACTTTGGCTTAAGGGTAGAGGTGGAGCTCCCTCTGATTCTCCCACTTGTCTGAGCCTGAGGAATCCTCAAAAGTCAGAGCCGAAGGGGAACAGATGTGTTCACTGAGTCTGCTAAACCTCCCAGTTCTGAAGAGTAAACGGGAATGCCACAGAAACTTCCGGGGACCTGGCACTTCCCCAAGGGATGCGTGGCTCCCCGTCGTGAAGGCCGAGGTGGAGCGTCTGGTCCAGGCTATGTCCTGGCACCTGTACAAAGGCCCCAGGGGTGGGTGCTGTGCTGTGCCCCCTCCCGGTTCCCCTTCGGAGGGTGAAGGACAGTCCCCCAAGACGCTGAAAGCAGTGTCGTCGTCAGTTCTCTTCAGGAACTGTCTTGGCTGAAGAGCACCACCTCGTCTGAGCCGCCTCAGCCCCTCGGCTCACAGGAGAACAGCCTGTCTGTCCACTCACGGGTGGGAGACAGCCAAGGAGCCGGACAGCACGGCAGTAAGCACGAGGGCAGCACTCCGTCCAGCACGGCCCTGCCCAGAGGCAGCGTCCTCCTCCAAGCGCGGATGGCCACCCGGAGGTCCCCACGGGGCCCCGTGTTGAGAAATCCTATCTGCCAAGCTCCCCCAGCCACACAGTTTACACATGTGGGCCCACGTCCCCTCTCCAGGCCTCTCCCTAGGCCGCTAAGCGCGGTGTTGTAATCCGCATCCTGCCGGAAGCAAGGCCCAGGCTTTGGAGAGCCCATGATGAGCCCCATTTCCCCCAGCTCCCAGAGGCCAGAGCTGGGATTTGAACTCCCATCTTAAGAGATTCCAGAATCCACTCTTTTTGCCGGCACTGCACCGGACGGCCTAGACTTCCAGAGTTCCACACCCAAGGGTTCGTGCATCGAGGGACAAATCCATGTTACGGAACATGGACATTTGGGTCTCATCTCGCCTGTGCTGGAGTCAGGAACCTCTCCCTCCACCCCCTGCTCACAGAGCGGGTCTGATGGTGTGACCACAGCTACTGTCCGCCATCTATCACGGTCGCTACTCTTCCAGGCTCTACAAACACTGCTTTGATGTGCTAACAGCCCCTACTGGAGACAGTGGCTAATAAATCATTCGGTGGAGCCCAGGATGGTCAACCCAGGCTGCTCTTCTGACCTCTGACCTCACTCAGGCGCTGGCTGTGGGACCAGTGCATATCCCAGGCATGGGGGCAGGACAATTCAGGGAAGCTGCAATCTGCTAGGCAGCCCACAGTGGGCAAGGCCTGGAAGGAGGCCAGGAACATTGTGACTTCAGCAGATGGGAAAAAACACCCATAAAAGAGTCACTTGGGGATGACAGCGGTGACCCGCCCTGGGGACAAGATGAGGCAGCCTGGGAAGATGTCAGGAGATACTCTCCTTGTTGACAGCCCCCGAACACGACACAAGACAATGGAAGGCTACACAAGGCTTCTGAGAAACCAGTTCCCCTATGCTACTAGGGCCAGAAAGTCCTCGGAATGGGGGCCCGGCGTGGGGGAGGCTGAGGCCAGGTTCAAACGGAGATGTGGGAAAAAAAAAAAAAAAGAAAGAAAGAAAGAAAGAGAAAACAGCCTCTCCTCTTATTATCAAGAAATAAGAATAGAAAGCTGCTAGCATGAGGGAATAATCCCAAAGCCCTTCCCCAAGAGCAGAGCAGAGGGCTGACCTGGCCGCTGAGTCTGGTCCCCACCATGGGCCTCCATGGCCGGGCGGAGGGACAAGGCGAGGGCCCCACTAGGGCACCAGGGCATCTCTGCCAGCCTCCAGCTGTCCTCCTGGAGGAAGTGGGAAAGGGATTTCAGCAGAGAGCAACTCTTATCTTGTCTCTGGGGGGGACCAGAGACTGGGTCTGAGGCCTGGAAATGACCTTCCTTTGGTTTAGGGCCAGAAACCTATTGCTCGAGTCTACGCCATATCACCCAGAACATGCGTGATCTCGGAAGCTAAGCAGGGTGCGGCTTGGGTTAGTACCTGCAGGCGAGAAACCTATTGCTTGTCAGCATGGTGATTCAAAATGCTTTTACAATTCTAAGACATGTAAAAAAATGGTTTTGATATTTCTCTTTGTTTTTGGTAAAATTGTTCAGGCAATTGCAGTCCATCTGAGCTGGAGGGGAACATGGAGACAAACTCCCCTCATGGCTCAGGCAGAGAAGGGGGTCAGGGGATCTTGGGCAGCTGGGGACGGTGACAAGAGCAGGAAATCCCATGGGGACAGTGTTGCAGGAGCAAATGTGGGCTGGACGTGGCAGCCCTTGGCTCACAAATGTCCAGACCGCCTGTGACATGGAAGGAGAAGGTGAGCTGTCAGAGGGGGGCGGTCAGGGGTGACAGGGTCCCCTTGCCTGTCCTCCCGCTCCCCGAGAGCACCAGCTGTTTCTTCTGGGGCGGGGGGGGGGGGGGACTTCGTTCTGTTTTCATAAGGGGATGCGGGTCCCTTTTTGGTCCAGTGAAACATCCTGGTCCATACATCTCCAGAAAGACACAACAGAAGTCTGGGGAGGGGAAGGCAGGTGAAGCTGACGCCATCTAGGAAACACAGAAAGTCAGGGTGCGCCTGCGGGCTGACCTCTCTTTCACTGAGCGAAGGTTGGTTTATACTCCCGACATCCTTACAACACCAGATTGGAAGTTTCCTGGCGGCTACCTGAGCTGTGCAGCCTAACAGACCTGGGTTCAAATCCCAGTGCCTCGTAGTAGCCATAGAGCCACCAGCAAGTTTCTTTTCATTTCTCTGAGCCTCCGTCTCATTATTTATAAAATGGAACGAATAGTACCAGCTTGCAAGACTATCGTGACGGCAGGACATAGCGACGTAAAGGCCTTGCACTTAATAAGCACTTAATAAACTCCAGCTTTGCTTCTTGCTAGGAAGCCGTCACGTGGGTGGAGGAGGTCCGCCACAGGGTAAGGTTAATTTATTTCAGGCACGGTTTGCTCACACTTTGTCACTAGCCTCGGACACTCATGCAGCCACCGGATCCCATCTGCCTGGCAACGTCTCCCCCAGAGCCCCTCGTCTCAGCTGGTTCCAGTCGTTCCCCCTCCTTGATCTAGAGGGCTTGAGCCAATGACCCTAGAGCTCAACCCACTATAGGACCCAGACTCGGGCAGAGGAAGGAGGCTGACTCGCATTCCTCTGGGTGAGGATCTAGCCTTGCGCAGGGAGAGGGCCCCCCTCCCCACCCTCCGTCTCTCCCAGTGGGCCAGCCCCACCCCCACTGAGGACCTTGATGGGGAAAAGCTTTCGAACTCTTTAAGTTTCTTGGCCGATTTTGTGGGGCCTGCCACATGGCTTTTGTGGGTCACCGACAGGGAGGGTAAAGGAGAGTAAGAGCCCCTCCTCCACCTTGGCCAAAGGCCCCTGTCCTTCCCTCGGAGGGCTCCGAATCCCTCCCCTGCAAATGCCTGTCCTCCCAGGCTGAGATGCTGCAGAGCCAGTGGTTTATACACAGACCCGTTATTTATTGAGAGGCTTAGGGCCAGAATGAGATTGTGGCCACATTCTCTTCTGTCCTGGCTCTTCTCACCTGGGTTGTAAGCAGGGAGGGAAGGAGAAAGGGCAGGGAGAGAGAGAGAGAGAGAGAGATGAGGGGACAGGAGGGGCGTATGTTGAGGGCCTACTCTGCGCCTGGTCTTGGAGGAGGTGTCCACAGGTGCTTACACTGAATGGATTGCAGCAGGTCACTAATCCACGTGCATGCGTAAGCAGTGCAGAGGTGTGCTGGGAGACAGGATGGTGTCGTGGTCAACAGCATGGCTCTTGAGTCAGGCTGTGGTCCCAGCACCAGCCTTGACTCTTAAGGGATGACCTTGTATACAGACACAGTCCTTCACTTCTCTGAGCCTTCGTTTTGTCATCTGCAAAATGGGTAGGAGAATTTCTACTTCCCAGAGTTCTAGAGAAGCTGGAGTCAAGCCCCCAGTATGGTGCGTGGCAGCCTGCAGGAGATGGTGGCTGTCATGGGGAGGAGGGAGAGAGGCCAGGAAAGATGGAAAAAAATAGGAAAGGGTAAGGTGAAGTGTCTGAGCACGAGAACTCATCGCCTGTCTCCACCTGGGAGTTGGCCAGCTTCTGTTTTCTAGCAGCATCGTGGGGAGGAGCCCCTAAAGGATGGCGGATGGTGGATGGAGGAGGGCAGATGGCAACTCCCGCTGGGAAGGCCCAGCTGAGAATGATGGAGGGAGATCTAGAGGGTTCTGAGCAGCAGAGCTGCCACGACTGCCCCCATCCCAAATTCCTGCACAGCTTGCTCATTGCAGAGCGACCTCAGGGGGTGGGAATTTGGTCCCCCCCCCCCACCGGGGGCTTCTTGCTGAGAATCAAAAAAGCACCCTGTGTCTTTAAGGAGGCGCCTGTTGGGAGCATAGGAGGGAGGAAGGTTAAGATGATTAGCTGGTGCTAACAAATTTAGGATGTGGAAGAAGTCTTTTCTTGGCTGTCCATCAAAGGAAGGATTGAATGTCCCTGGGCTTGGAGCGAGCAGAGGACGGGAGGAAAGCACTGGGGGAGGGGAACAGGAGGGCAGTGTTTACCAGCTGAGCCTTCTCCCTGGACAGGCCTTCCCGGGCACTGGGGGTGTGTGGGAGCTGGGCAGGCGTGTGGGGACCTTGGCTGTGTGTCCAGATGCTGGCCTTCCCATCAGCCTGTCTGTCTGTCGTCGCCCCTCCCCCACTGCCCCAACCCCAGCTCAGGTTATGTCCAAGCAGCTGGGCTGAAAAGTGATCCTGGAGGAAGAAGTCCCTTCCTGTTGATTAGGAACGAGGACGCCTTCCCCCAATCCCCCTCCAGCCGGACCAGACCCCCTCCTCATCCAGGCTCCCTGTCCTGGGGCCACCCCCGGCCCCTTGTCACCCAGGGCTGGGCCACTCTTCATCTAGGTTCGCCCGTAACCAAGGGAAACTTGCCCGGCCTCCCAGAGAGATCGCAAAGCACTCAGGAAAGCCTTCATAAAAGGTTATTTCCGGCACAGGCTGGAAGGGGGGCCTGGATCCGTGCCACGTCCAGGAATGGTTCATTCAGAACTGCCTGGGCATGGCTCTGTGCCAGGGCTTGTGCCCGACACTGGGAAACGGGATAGCGGGGCCCTGTGTCCGTCCCTGCCTCAGGACCTGCCCCCGGGGACCTCGCCATCCAGCGGGGGTGGGGGGGGAAGGAAAGAAGAGCATGAAGAATTCGCTCAAATGAAATGTCTATAGAACAGTGGCTTCCAGAACTCAACAGGAAAAGGAGGGCTGGGAAGGCTTAACCAAATGCAGATTTCTAGGCCACCCCCTTGGAGATTCTGAGGCTGTAGGTCTGGTGTGGGCCCTGGGCATCTGCATTTTTAAGCAGAGCGGGTGATTCTGCTGCAGGTGGATGTCGGCATTGATTTGGAAGAAGGCCGACAAGTAGGGGACAGGGGTAGTGCCAGGAAGGGGTGTAGGGACGGGTGCAGGAGGCAGGAAGAGCTTTCCAGATCTGGTGGCCTGAGCTGATTCCTGCTGGGGAGGGAGGGCAGGCTGAGGGAGAGGAAAGGTGAAGCAGGCTAGCGGGGTGCAGAGGCTGAGGGTGGCGTGGCTGGAACACAGGAAGAGACCAGGCTGAGCCAAAAGTGAAATCATGGAAGTACCCCGGGGGAGGGTCATGTCTTCAGCAAGGGAGGTCTTGCTTGGGTTTGCAGTTTGGAGAGACCTTTCTAGTTGCCAAGTCGCACGGGTGGAGGGGACCAGAACGGAGACGTGGGCAGGTATTAGGAGGCCGTGGCAAGAATCTCCACGAGGGCCGACGGTAGGGCGCAGTAAGATGGTGGCAGAAGGTGGGGAGGGTGGACAGTCACAGGGAATGCCAAGGAGGCTGAGTCCACGGGACATGGTGCCTGGAGGACGGAGGGGGACGGCCAGGGAGGAAGCCACAGTGGCTCTTCAGGTTCTAGTCTCGGAGGTGGGTGGAGAGGGCTGCTTCTCCCCGAGGCTGGAGATACAAGAGGGATGAGCTGATTCAGGGGAAGACGAGGAGTCTTCAGTTTTGGACTCGGCAACTGGGAGCTCCCTGTGGGCCATCTCAGTAGAGACGGACAGTGGGCAGGTAACGGGACATACAGATCCAGAATGAGGGAAGAAAAACAGGCTAAAGATATGGATTTGGGAAGACGGCAGAGCCCACGTATTTGTGGCTTTCAAATTTTCGACTCACCGAGTATAAGAAGGTCAGTCACTCGCAGAAGCAAAAAGCCTCATGAAATAGTAGCTCCCGGACCAGGCGCGATGCGCTTAATATTTTCTACTTCACTTGTTTCTATTTGATTTCATTTAATTAGAAGCAATGCTGGTCACAACCCCCTAAATTGATTTTACGCTGATAGGCTGGGACCCGCAATTTGAGAAACACTGACGTCCATGGAAACGGGAGTCACTGGAGTGAACGAGGTCACTAGGCGGGAGGGTTTAGGGGGCCAGGGTGGGCTCAAGGGGCCCCAACACTTCAAGGAAATGAGGAGGCAGAAAAGGTGACCGACAAGGGTCCCGGAAGAGAGGAGAACATTGTGAGAAGAAAGGAGGCAACAGGACGTGAAGTTTGAAGAGCACGTGGGACCCAGTGGGACATGGCTGAGGGGAGCTCCGAACCCCGGCCCTGGCCCAGACTCAGGGAAGGGCAGCACACGATGAGGCCTCAGGGGCACGCTGGGCATGCTACAGGTAGGGAAACCGAGGCCTGAGGGGGTGCAGGGCCTCACCCCCCAAGGAGACCTGGGACTCTTTCTCCTCCCTATCTCTGTTCTTCAGCCCCTGGCCTGTTACCCCATCTCTATTGAGTACATGTGGCCCCTTGGGGTCTCAGGAGAGATGTGTGTTCTCATCCTTGCTCGTGCTCGAGGCCTGCTTGCAGCTGAGTAGGACATGTGTGCTGGGGACCAAGAACCTTCGTCCCCTCAGCTGAGGCTCTTATCATGTGCTGAGGGCCTACTATGTGCCAGACCCCGTGCCAGGCCCAGAACCTCGGGGGACCTAAACTAATCGGGGTGTGGGTTCGAGACAGCTTGCCTTGCATGGGACACGTCATCTAAGGCCTGAGGAGTGAGTAGGAGCGAGTTCGGCCATGACACAGAACAGACTGTATCAGGAGCCTAGGGAGGTCTACCATGCACTTCCCATGGATCCTCTAGGACTGAGCAGTTCTGGGGTACAGAAATCAGGGACTATGTCCTGGGATCTGAATGTTGGAAAGATATGGGGAGCTGGAGACTGGAGGTGCTCGGTGGCCCAGAGACTGCCAGAGCCCCAGAGACCTGGCCAATGGCCCCTTCTGCATCACCCACTTCCTTTGCAACTCAGGCCCAGACTGCCCCTCCCGTGACTTCTCCATCTTCCCTGCTGCCCGGCACCACTGGATACAGGGTTATGCGAAGTGGGAGAGTGCCCGTGGCTTGCCCCAGGCTGGCACTTTCACAGAGGGGACCTCGGGAGAAGCGCCAAGCCTTCCACGGAACAAATCAGAAGATGCAACTCTGAAAGGATCTTAGGCACCATCCAACCAAACATCTTATTTTGCAAATAAGGAAACTGAGGGACAGAGAATCGAACGACTAATTAGGTGAGTAATTAGTGACATGGTTCTCTTACAGTTTACTCCAGTAAACTCCTACTCATCTCTCAACACCCGTATGAAGTCACCTCCCCTGGGACTCCCCAAATGGAACCCAGGCCCTCCAGAACAAAACCAGCATACCAACCCAGGAACTGAGACTCAGTCCCACCTGCTTCCCCAGCCTGGCTGTAACTGACAGTGTGGGACCCTCTCTCCAGGGCGCATTCACCTGGCATAGATACTTTATGGTTTCAAATGCCTTTAAGCTAGGTGAGGCATGGCTGGCCATGATTTTAGGAACCTTTAAGTCCTGCTCAAAGGGTCAAACAGGCCAGCCAACACTTCCCTTCTCCAAGACAGAAATGACAATCTCTGTCATCATCATGCCCACGATGACAGCTGACCCTTCCGTAGCATTTACTCTGTGTCTGCTACTGTGCTAAGCACACCACATGCATTAACTCGCTCAACCGCACAACAACCCAGTGGGGTGGCTACTATTATTTCCCTGTTTTACAGATGAGGACTGAAGCACCAGGTTCAGACCACCTTGAATTTGCGACAGGACCAATCTCGATGGCAGGATGTTCTCACCTCCCTTCGTGAGGTATTGCCCCTGTGTATTTGTGGGCATCTCTCCTGGACGTTGAGCACCGTGTCTTGTTTAAGTTTGGGACTTATCACAGACCTACCACAGTGCCTGGCCCAGAGCAGACGATCAACACATTTTCCCTGACAGGTAAATGAAGGTCTGTGGATGCCTAGCTCTAGCACGTTCTTTTTGGCCGGCGGCACCTCTCCTGGTGGCTGCAGCAGGGCACTGAGAGTGAACATGGAAGTGAGCGCCCTGCCATCAACCCTCACCATCCTCATCATCCCAGTAAACATGAGTTGAGTGCTAATTATATGCTCGGTGCCGTGCGGCTGGCTGTGCATTCGTTGGCTCATTTAATCATGTCACGATCCACAGAGCGAGCCTTCTCGTTGTCTGTACAGATCAAAGCTGTCCAATAGAACATTTGGCAGTAATGGAATGTTCTACATCTGTGCTCGCCCCATACAATTTCCACGAGCCACACGAGTACCTGAAATATATGGCGGGTGTGACCCAGGAACTAAAATTTCAATTTTATTTAATTTTAATTAATGTAAATATAGACTCCTATGTAGCTAGTGGCAGTCCTAATGGACATGGCCGTGTGGACGAAGGAAGATCCAAGAGGTTAGGTAATTTGTCCAAGAGCCCACATCTGGTAAATGGTAAAGGTGAGGACTCATGGCCAGGGGGGGTCAGGCCCTGACCCCCAGCCTTGGGCCCCCCATCCCCAGGCTGTAACTCCATCTTCTTGCCTCGCCCCTAGATTGTGGGTGCAGTGGGGAGGAGTTAACATCATCACACTAGTTCCAGTGCAGGCAGGCGACCTCCACAGCCCCCAGGTGAATCCCGGGACGCTTTGTGTAGTGTGGCCGATCTATGTGAAACTCAGGACCTCCCTGGGTCCCCTTCCTGTTCTGACAGTGGGCACAGGAGGAGACGATCCCACATCCTCCTGCATGGACATCCCACAAACCACAGTTTTTTTGCAAGAGGACTTTGGCCACAGGCTCTGAAGCCGGGGAACATAAACAGTTTATTCTCACCGCATGGGGGTCAGCATCTGGGCGCCCACAGCCTGTGCTGGCTCTTAGAAACAAGGGTGTAGAGAAGACTATGGCATTGTCGAAAGCCAGGATTTGGGCTGGGGATAATGTTAGTGCCCCGTGAGCCTGGTCAGATGAATGCTGCGGGGGGTGGGACACAGTCCTTAGAGATGCCATGACCTGGGGGGAGTGGAGGGCTACAGAATAGGAACATCACATGGGGGCTGGGTAGGAGGACACCTGGTTCTCGTCCCTGCTCTGCACAGAAGCCAGGGAGCTTTTCGTGACACCGACCTGATCAGGTCATGGTTCTGCTCACTACACTTCAGTGGTTCCCTGTTGCTCTTAAGATAAAGACCAAAACCTTAACATGGCCTGCAAAGCCCCGTACACTCCAGCTACTTGCTGGCCTTCCGAACCTGTCTCATACCACTCTGTCTCCCAAACTCCCTGCTCTGGCCACCCTGCTCTTCCTTCCGTTCCTTGTTCTTGCCATATTCCTTCTCACCCCAGGGCCCTTGCACGAGCGGTTCCTCTTTGCCTGGTCAGTTTCTACTGTTTTTTTTTTTTTTTTTTTCTTAAAGATTGTATTTATTTATTTGAGAGAGAGAGATAACAAGAGAGAGCAGAGCAGGAGGGAGGGGCATAGAGAGAAACAGGCTCCCTGCTGAGCAGGGAGCCGGACTTGAGACTCAATCCCAGGACACTGGGATCATGACCTGAGCTGAAAGTGGACGCTTAACTGACTGAGCCACCTGGAGCCCTCAATTTCTACTCCTTAAGGATCACTGCCTCAAGGAGCCTTCCTAGACCTCCCTGACCTTAAGGACTTTTTCTAGTTTTTCATGAAACCCTGTATGTCCCTTTGGTGCAGCTGGTTACCATTGCAATTTTACATTTGCTGGTGCAATTGATGGAAGCCGCCTCCCCCGTTAAACTATAAGTTCTGTAAGGTCAGGCAGGTGTTATGGTTTGCCCACCCTTGGGTCCCCAGCACCTAACAAAGACCTGGCATGGGGTGAGTGCTCAAGAGCAACAGTTGAACGCATGAATGCATGCAAGGATGAAAGGACGCTATTGTGATTTTGTGCAAGGCAAATCTGTTCTTTGGGCCTGATACCTTAAATGATGACTTGTGGAGAATCTTCGCCATGCCAGATGCTGGGAAGGGCACAGACTGACTGTCTAGAGAGGAGACAGACATGCAAACAGCCATGATGACACAGCAGGGTAAGGTTTTGCTCAGAAGACCCACAAGCATTTAACAGAGGCATTTGGTGGGGGCGAGGCTGGGAATCGGGGAGGGTGTCCCTAGATAAGGTTCTGTGGGAGGACCCGCTGACCAAGGGCAAAGCAGGGGCAAAGGCCTGGCAGGGAGAGAGCCCCGAGGAAGGCTGAGCAGCAGCGAGCCCACAAGGTGGACGGGGGGCCGGGGAGAGAAGGGGCCAGACGGCCGAGTGAGACTTTGTTGTGAAGGCACTGGCGCCGCTGTGGGGTTTCAGGCAGAGGGTTGACAGAGGAGTGTCCTGCGTCAAAGGAGAGGACTGAGCAGGCAGTTTAGGGGTCCTCCAGCTCTGGCGCCCAGGGATATGAGGCCCATGGGGCTAGGTTGGGGGGGTTCCGGAGCCCACTGCCAGCAGAAGCCTCAGGGGACTGATTTCCTCTCTGACGTCAACGTAAAGGTCACACAGATCCCAGGTCTCTTCTCAGGAGTCACTTAGGGCTCCAATTTGTCTTTTTACCCAGATCCCTTTGGGATCCTGTGACATTCCCAGCCTGGACCACCTCGTGGAGTAACCAGTCCCCTGAGCTCCCGAGTCACTATGAGAAGCAGGACTTCCTTTAATTTGTCCTAAACTTACATGGCTCAAGTTTCAAAGGGGGGCCCACGATCCTAGTATTTCGGAAGTCAGTGGGGAAGGAAATGCAGGAAGGGGAACTCGGGACATCTTTGACTCCAGGGCCCTCTGCATCTCATCAGCCAACACGCCGTACTCCCACAGCCATCAGGATGGGCCGCCCGTCTCCTCCTGCCCCCCAAGCCCAGGCCCTCTCCGCGGGGTCTAAGCTGGGCAAGCCTGATGAAGCAGAGGTGAAACCAGGCCATTCGGCTAACTTCTCGCTCTAGCACTCGGACGCCACTGCCGGGGGGCGTGTCAGTTACAGGGCCCCCAAGCAACCAGACTCCTTCAATGCCACCGACTGTCCTCTCTGTCCAGCCCGTTCTTCCAGGCCTGTCCCATCCCTCCTGGACACTGGCCCCCACCCCCAGCACCTTGGGCTGCAGCCCCTCTTCATTGCCCTTCACACTGCAGCTGCACGCTTCCCTCTCCCACCCCCACGGGCAGCCCGTCAGCAAGGCGGCCAGCATCATCTCCAAAACATCTCCTCTGTCACTGGGAGATGGGCACCCACAAGGGGCTCTTCTCTCCCTGCTTTTCCACCTCTGTAATCCATTCTCCATGCAGGCCAAGAGGAAGGTAAAATGTAAACCTGAGTGTGTGGCTCCCCTTCTCAAAACCCTTGGCTCAGTGAGGGTGAAATTTACAAACCCAGCGCCAGAGGTGTGCAAGGTGCCACAGGGCTGGCCCCACGACCCCTCTGAGCTCCCTGTTTTCTCTCTCCTTTCCCTCATCCCATCAGGCCACTCTGACCTTTCTCTTCTTTAGACACTTCAAGCTCATTTCCACCTCAGGGCCTTTGCACATGCTGTTCCTGCTCAGAACGCTCACTCCCCAGCCTCTGATTTAACTATTTAATTCATTTATTCAATCGGCACCTTTATTGTGCTTTATTCTATACCAAGCTTACTCTCAGCACATTTTGAGTTCGGATTCACTTGTTAACTCTTCACATGGCTAGTTCCCTCTTGTCAGGCCAAATGCCCCCTTCTCCTGGGGGCCTTCCCTGATCACCATCAAACACAGCTATGCTGCTCCCCACCAATCAGACCCTATAGAAAGTATGTCTTGATTCACTTTCATCATAACAATCAATGGTATTTTCTTATTTATTTCCTTAACGTGCTTACTGGCTATCTCTTCCACCAGACTGGAAGCTCCAGGAGGGCCGACCTGTCTCTCAGACTGATCCGTATATCCCTGGAGCCTAGCACCATGTCTGCCCAAGAGAAGGAATGAATGAAGGGGTCACCTCTCCCCAAGAAGCTTCTAAGACCACCATGCTTTCTAAACCCCACAGCTGGCATGTACAAACTACAGGATCTAGGTGGGCTATGTTTCCTGTGGACACTGCTTAGAGACCCAGTGAGGGGAATGGCTTCTAGAAGGAGGGGGTTTGGTCTTATCTACCTTCATATAAATATGAAAACAACAACCGGCAGGTTCAGAGCAAATGGCAATCCACTGTAGAGCTTTCAAAGGACCTGCCCAGATACGAACCCAGCTACTCCGTGAGGCTGTCATAGCCCCATTTGACAGATGCGGGAGCTGAGGCCCAGGGAGTCAGGGCCACACGGTGTGCACAAAAGCCAAGACTCGCCCCCATCTCCCAGCGCTGATCTCAAGTCTTTACAAAGGGCTGGGTCCACCTGAGCACGGGTGCTCTGGATACAGCATGGGGCTCAGTGGAGATATTTATGTTTGCTGCAGCCGCCAGGCAGCCTAGAGAGGCTCCTGCTCACAGCCCGCAGGAAGGGCTGATCCCCAGGGCACTTGGGAAGAGAGGCAATGTGAGCAGTTAAAAGGGTGCTGGGCTGGGGTTCAGGAGAGCGGGGTCACAGCAGCTCAATGCCATTGATTAGGCACCTTCCCTGTGCCAGCCACTGTACCAAGTGCTTTACACACATTTCCTTAATGCCCACAACAGTGCAGTGCAAGCATTGTCATTGCCCCCATTTTGCAGATGAGAAGGCTGAGGCTCTGAGAGCTTAAGTCACTTTCCCGTTGTCACACAGTTGGATCCCGGAACTCAGCCAGCAGACAGTCGTGCCACTGGTTAGTCGGGGTACTTCCAGCAGTGGCTGGGTGACCCTGAAAGAGCCTCTTGTCCTCTCCGGGTTTTAGAGCCTACCTGTAAAGCCCCGGCTCATACAAGATCTTGTCTAGGCCCGTCCGACTTTAACATGAGTCAAGAAGGGATGAGACAGGATGTGTGGCCACTGGTGTTTCCTGTGGCCCCTGCAACCTGAGGAAGGGCCTGCCTGTTTGCCTTGGGGCAGCGGCAGACTGTGCTCTGCCCAGGGCACCATGGACGGAGCGTCCAGGGACAATCCATCCCCAGGGCCCCAGCCTCCTGTGCTGGCTGGATGACAGAGACCAGGGGTACACAGGAGTGGAGAAGGGCTGGGAGACCTTGGGGCTACCAAGAAAGTGACTCATCATATCCACCAGGGTGGGGCAGGGGGGAGTTAAGGTGGGCAAATGCTATGAAGAATGTACACCCCATTGCACAGCCGCTGAAATGAACATCAGAAATGGGATCCCAGCCTGGGCTGCCTTTGGATAATAAAATCTGGTACCTTCTCTGTATGTGTCTCCCTCCCTCCCTTCCTCCCTCCCTCCTTCTGTGAATTTTTGAGCCTGTTGTTCTATAGAAACATGATTGCATGGCCTCCGGTGTCCACCCCTCAAGGGGGATGGGCATGGAGGACGGAGAGCTTAGAGCCAAGGCCAATTCCTAACTTTTGTGGGATCCGTCACCCTTGCAGAAGCCAGTAGAAGGGTGAGTGAGCAAACGCTCCAGGGAGAGCAGAGGAGGTTGGACCTGACTTCATTCCTAGAAATAGTTGTGCGGTGGGTAGTGGCTTCAGGGGCCCATTGTTTTTAGGGATGTGGCAGTGTGTTTTGTTCTGTCAGGAAGAACAGGCTGTCTGCTGGCATCCGGAACCAGACACCCAGCTTGGCTGGAGCTCTTGGCCTCGGGAGGCAGCAAGGCCCCGTGGCGCTGGCTAACACTGGTCATGGGCTGTTCTATGTCCCTCTGCCTTGCCTTCATTTCCGTAAAACGCCCGCCTCCCTGTGACCCCAGCAGTTGCTCTGGGGACCATCTGGGGGACAGGATGTGGTGGGATGAGTCTAGCAGGAATGGAGAATACCTCCAGTCCCCATGGGGCTGTGCAGGTTAGGGCAAGCTCCCTTTGCCCTCTGGGGGCCTCCTTTTCTCCAACTGCAAGATGAACAAGTGGACACCAGTGGGTTTTACATCCCGGAGGGGCGCATGCGTCCCCAGTACAGCTGCCCCATCCACACCAAAGGAATGGCAGAGGTCACCTCCGGTGGAACGGGGCGTTGGCAGGACTGGGAGGGCAGACACTCCTGCTCCATACCTGGTCGGAGGGCTTGCTTGGATGCACAATTAGGCCAATCCCACCCCCAGAGTAAAGGCTCCTAACTCGTGGCTTGCTCCTCTTGTTTCTCCCTCCGCTAAGTTGGGGAGCACGTTGGCAGATGCCAATATTATAACTCTACGTGTTGGGAGCTGTATTCTTCTAGAGTTGAACAGACCTTCCAAAGTCAAGTTCTCTCTCATGGTAGGTGGAGGAGGCACAAAAGGCTGAAGTGGAGACAGGAAATGAATGATCTGTACCTACAAAAAATTAGGCACAGTGGGCATCACGGGCATGCCCAAGCTCGATTAAGCAGAAAGGAAACTCGATTATCCAGAACATGGCCCTTTTAGGAGATAAGGGCACGTAACTTCAAAATAATGACATAACAGTGATGAAAGAAAGATCTCCGCGGACTTCCAGTGCCGTGCCTCAGAGTCAGTGCACATTCAGGCCCTTGAATCATCTACCCCTTTCTCACCCCCATTCCTTAAGGTAAAAACAGAGCATCGCATGCTGGTCGTTGCCTCTGAGGGCTGATCAGCAAAGGACAACAGAACCCGGGGTGATGTTGTCAAGTGTCTGGAACTCTAAGAATGCGGGACCCATGGACCGGAACCCGCGCCAGCCATGATTAATGGCTAAGGCCACCATGTCCAGACTCACAAGCACCGTGCAGGAACAGAAATTCATTTGAGAAGGACGGGCACTAGGTTCCAGGCCTAAAGGGCAATGAGGGAGGCAATTTCGGCTGCCAAAGCCCCCCAGCTCTGGGCGCCCCAGAGCCTGGGGACGCAGACGGGCCAGCCCACCATACCCACGCGCAGGCAGGTCTGGGGACACACGGCCAGTCTGCCCCATCCACGCTGCTCCCAGGATGTCTGGGGCCCGCCCCGCCCTCCCTGCCGGCTTGTCATGGTGAGCTGGCCACGCTGTGACAGCTCACATAACTATGCGGAGAGCCAGCGTCCACTTATATACCCGTCGCCTGCTGGGCATTTTCCTAGGGCTCCACGCCAGGCTGGCTCATCGCATTTCCTCCCCACTTGGGCAGGTTGAAGTGGCGGGCGCGCTCTGCTGGAGCCCTCTGCCCAGGTTCGACCCCCATCCCTGCCTCTGGGAGCCTCCCCAGGGCCTCCACTGGGGGGAGGAGTCGGCCTAGCCACCCCGGCTCCTTCAGCAGTGCCCCCGCGCCCTGGGGACACTCCCACAGTGCCCGGCCGGCCCTGCGGCACACAGACAGATGGGCAGAGGCTGGAGGGGTGGCAAGAAGTCCAAAAGCAAGTCTGTGAAGTGCGCTGGAAAGAATGGCAGGCAGGCCCGCACCCAGCCCTGCTGCCACTCAACTTCTGTAGGGTCTGACCCTTTTGGAATCCTCTCTTCCTTTCTTTGTCTGCCCTGCCCTGCCCCCCACCCGCCTCTGCCACACCCCTGCACGCCCAGCCAGCTCCCCTCTGTGCCGGGGGCCTCTCCTGCTTCTCACCCAGGAGCTGAGTCCCGGGGCCCTGGTGCCTTAAGTAAAAAGGCCATCTGTGCAGGCCACCGTGTGGGTCTCCACAGCGTCCCTGCCTTGGTCTCTGCCTTGCCCATGCCCCACCTCCCAGGGGCTGGGATCCTGGGGCCGGGCCCAGGACTGCCGCTGGGCGGCTGGCAAAGCACGCACCCACCCCACCTGCGGGCCTGCCCTGTCTGCGCCCCGGGCCTCTGCAGCTGCTGCTGCTTGTGCATCCCTTCACCCGGACTGTGAGCTCCTCTTAGTCTCCTGAGGACGGGCCAGGGCACAGAGCCAAGGCTCCAGGCCTGTTTGTCGAGTGAGTGACGGAAAGACACGGAGCCAGAGAGGCAGAGAGAGGGAAAGCAGGTCTGCGTTTGACTTCTGGTTCCCTCGGCGCGACATCACTGTGGCTCCAGCACATGCCAGCTCTGGGGCCCTGGCCGCGTTACACACCTCTTTGGGCCTCGGTCCTTCTTCCATGTAAAACGAAGATAACCATAGTATCTGCCATATAGAGTACGTACGAGGCTTCCAGGAGGTAATGTGATACAGTGCTGAGAACGGCGCCTGGCACAGATACACTTTGTTGCCACTATTAATGAACGTCCTCCAGCCTCATCTGGCACCGCCTCCCTGGACGAGCATTCTGGCCATTGCCAAGTCCTCGCTTGTTTGCTGAGGCCCAGGACAGCGCTCAGCCGGCTGCAGGACAGACCCTAGGGGACGTGCATCAGAATCACCCATCTTCAGATGTTTCAGACTTGGTTTTCAGTCCCAGCCCTGCCACTGCCTGATGCTGTATCCCCGATGGGAGCACGCTGCGCTTCAGGGTCCTCATCTGGAAAACGTGGTCACGGGAGTCTTCCCCTCAGAGGGATGTGGGCAGGAGGACGTGAGGCGTGCAAGGCACAACGCGGCCATCACGCTGGCTGGATCGGAGACCATCCAGGCCGCCCTGATGGTGGGGCGGGACCCCACCAGGGAGTCTCTGAGGTGGGAGGCTGGCTGGGCTGTGACGAGGCATGGGGGCAGCCCGTGACGGAGTGGGCGGCCGGGAAGCTCCAGGAGGAGGAAGCGAGGGCTGCGTCTGTGTGCCCAGCATATCCCACCTTCCAGTCCCTTATAAGGGCTACAGGCCCTTGCTGTTGACCGCCCCTTTTCTGTAAAGCGGCACTAATATTCTTCCAGCGACACTATGGTAGAGCCGTATGGGGCAGAGTGGGCAGAGGCTAGACCTGGGGACCCTCCACGGAGTCTGGGCCCGGGAGCCCCTCTGCCCTTGGTAGCTTGGCACAAGGCCCTAGCTCCATGGCACACATGGGGATGGAGCTGGCATGGGAGGAATGACTCTCCAGCAAAACATGCCCCTGCCCTCTCTGCGCCCTGAGCAGGGACCTCCACAGCCAGCCCGATGAAGGCCTTTCTTCTCTAAGGCCAAAGAATCAGAACTTTCCTACCCCACTGTCCCGAGGACGAGCCCTCCCAGGGCCCTCAGCACTTCCACAGGGACATCCTGCCTCCCACCCAGCCCACCCCAGATGGTCCAGAATAGAGCTCTGCACCCTTCCTCTCTATCCGACAGCCCTCTGCTCTCTCCCTGTAGGCAAAGGCACTAGCCTTCAAAGCCTTGGGCTCAAGTCCTGGCTCCGTCTCCCAGCCACCACCCATGTGATCCGTGTGATCCGTAGACATCGGAGCCTCAGTGGCCTCAGCTTCGAACCGGGGAGAACCACAGCCCCACCTCACAGACTGCTTGTAAGCTGTGCTGCAGGCGTGAGCTGTGACGCTCTTTCTTGATGTAAGTACCAGCACGGCCATTAGCCGTTACCCGGGCTCACAGGCTTGTCACTGCCGTGCGCTGTCCCTTGCCCACATGTAACAAATGGCCAACACTTGCCCATTTTCCTTCTGTGATTTTTACCACTCCCCTTGGCCCCTTCCACATGCTGCTCCACGTCTTCTCTTAGTGGGGCCGGGCTGCCTCTTCTTGGCTCCTTCCTTGGCTCTAGCTCGTCCTCAGCTGCAGCTCCTCACAGCCGGATCATGTTCTGTCCTTTCCTAGAAACCCTCACGGCCTCTTTAGGGTGATGTCCAACCCCCTCCATGGCTACCTCTCCCACCCCAACTTTTCTTTCCAGCTTTATCTCTTACTCCATCCTTCTGTGGGAGCTTGCTACAGTCATTCTGGATCATTCCTCCACTCCCAGAGTGAGGAGGGAGTGAAAAAGCCTGGTCCTTAGGTCTCTACACTTTCACTACACAGTTCCCTTAGCTCACAATGTCTTTATATGAGTTTTTATTTACTGACGATTTACTTGTCTTTCAAGGCTTGCTTTCAATGACACTTCTTCCACAAAGCCTTTCTAGATCCCTCCCTTTAAAAGCGATCACTCCTTCTCTGGCATTCTCCAACCCTGTTTAGCATTTACCTAACCCTGGACAGGAGGGACTGTGATTTACCTGGTATTCCCAGGGCACTGAGCAGCTGCTAACCCTCTGTGGGTCAAGGTCACTTGCTGACGTAGCCCACGAGCAGCCCAGAGCTGTAAAGAATATATAGGCAGCCCAGAATTTTGTCCGCTGGGGTGTGGCCTGCCTCTGCGGGGTTGGGGCTAGGAGGTGGAAGGTGGGGGTTCACTTAATTCCTCTGGCCACAGTGTCTGCCCTCACAGGACAGGTTATAAGGGTAAGACTCTGACAGCTGAACGTCTGCTACAAACATGTGTGATCATCACAGGCTTGGATGGCTCTCTGGGACCTCAGGCAGTATGTCTCTTCTTTCTCCTGGTCTCCTCTGCTGGCTTCTCTGACACAGGGAGGTGGACAGACAGAGAGAAATGGACACACAGCGGGTGCTGCTGCCTACCTGTGAGCCCCCCTCGCCCCCCTCACCCCCGTCGCCAGACAGCCATCCCTGATTCTTTGGAGTTTCTGCAAAATTCCAGAGTCACCCACACTCCACGCAACAGCTGCTACAAATGTGGCTCGTTTCTCTCTCAGGACGCAGAGCGAAGCTGACAGCCCGCCTCCATATGGGTAAGGAGCGTGAACATGACCCTTCAGAAAAGTCCCACTGCCCGGTGGTTCCCGCTGCAGGCTGTTGCTGGACACAGTGGCATGCAGGGAGGGTGAGTCTCTTCATAAACCCCAGTTGCAAGGTCCTTGACCCACGGTATCAGCGGTGATCTCAAACACCCCGTCCAAGGAGCCAACCATCACCCTACTTGTGACTACCCCTCTCTCTGCCACAGTCCATGGCTCTCTGTGTCCCCCGGCACTCACACAGCCCACATCCCGCTAAGTAACTGCATTGGAGGCAAGCCTAGTTCCCTTTCCTCTAATATCTTCCATGGTATAGGACTCCACAGTTGACCGAGAGCTCTTGCAGTAACCCTGTGAGATCATTATTTATACGTAAAAGAGATTAGCTAATGGGAACTCAAAGGGGTCAGTGGCTTTTCCAATGCCGAAGAGCTAGGCACGGAGAGCTGGGGTTCACACGGGGGGCTCCTGCCCCATGGAAAAGGCCACCATCGCCAATTAGTTACAGAGTCCAGCCCGAAGGGCTCCTTCCACTTCCTCTGATCCAACAACACTCTCTATTCAGCCTTATGATTAAATAATGTTTTATCTTGAAATATCTCAGACATTCAATGAGCAATAAACATAATATAATGTATTATTGGGCAATAAAAAGGAATGAAGGATTGTTATATGTTACAGCATGGATGAACCTTGGAAAACATGACACTAAATCCATAGAACTAGGAAGTAGATTAGTGGGGATGTGGGGGTGACAGCTAAAGGGTCCAGGGTTTCTTTTGGGAGGTGCTGGAGTGTTCTAAGCTTGATTATGGTGATGGTTGCACGGCTCTGTGAACAGACCGGAAACCATCGAATTGTACACTTTAAATGGATAATATAATGCAAATTATCTCTCAATGAAGTTGTTACCAAGAAATAGCTTAAACCTGGCATAGCCTCCATCCAGCTTAAATGTTACCAATATAGGGGCGCCTGGGTGGCTCAGTCAGTTAAACATCCAACTCTTGATTTCAGCTTGGATGGTGATCTCTGGGTCCTGAGATCAAGCCCGGTGTTGGGCGTGCTCCGCGCTCAGCAGGGAGTCGGCTTGAGATTCTTTCTCCCCCTCCCTCTGCCTGCCCCCTCCCTCTGCCCCTCCCCCATTCATGCTTGCTCTCTAAATAAATAAATAAATAAAATCTTTAAAAAGAAATAAAAAAGAGTTACCAATATAGCCAAACCCTCAGGGACCCCAGCCCCACCTCATCGCCCCCCCCCGCCGCCGCTCCCCCCAAATGTGATGCTTATCACTCCAGTGCATTTCTTTATACACTTATTACTTATTCCCTGAATAATGTGTCTTGTTGTTTTGTGTTTTTAAACTTTATATAAATGAATTATATTGTACATATTCTCTTGTAATTTGCTTTTTTTCCCCTCGATAGGATGAGATTCACCCCGGTATTGCTTGGCCTTGAGGTCAAGTTCATCCACGCTCCCTGTGTATGATATTCCATTGGTGAAAGTACCACAGTTTCACATCCCACAATGTGTGTCTCCACTCTGCTTCTGACAAATATTTAGGTTTTCTTTTCCCTTTCCCCGCAGTGCACATGGGCCCGGGAACACCCTGTCCTCCCTTATGCACGAGTGAGTGTTTCTCAGGAGGGGCGGCTCTGTGGAGGCCATCACACACTTTGTCAAATACTGTCCCATTATTTCCTCACGCATAAGGAAACTGAGGACCAGAGAGAGGACGTGACCTGCTCAGAGTTCCTCAGGGTCTGGGACCGATGCCCAGTCCAAGGCTCTTCTAGCCACAGCACACTGCCTTTCCAGAACCCTCCATTTCCTTATTTTTATTTCGCTGCAAATCCCAACGACCACCCAGCGGGCCTTATCAGAGCCAGTCTAGGAGAAACACATTATCAGTGCTGTCCAGGAGGGCTGGGGATCTGGCAGTGCTTTCGGGAGGAAACAGGGAAGAAATGAACTTTGGAGAATGCCCCAGGCAGCTCCGAAGTGCCGAGAAGGGCAGCCTTGGGAGGAGAGGCCCTTCCCACGCTGGCTCCCCTCACTGGGGACTTCCTTACCTCCTCGAGGTAACAGCCAGCCTCCCACCCGGCTAGCTGCTTGCCTGAAACGGAGCCAAAAGGCCGCAGGAAGTGCCTGTATCTGGAACCCAGGGTCTGAACTTTACTGACTGGCTGTCTGATTTCTAAAGCACAACACCCTGGCTCTGGTTCGGCCCTGGCTCCCTTTACCTGCAGCCTCAGCTCTGGCGCATGGGTGTTACCAGGGAGCCTGCTGGGCATGCAGCAGGGACACTGGCAGGAGGGGAGGCCTGAGGGGGGCAGCAGGCCACATTAGGGATTAGGACTTTTAACCTAAGGGCGAATGAAAGGAGGGCGTGCTTTAAGTAGGGTTGTGCATTCGTTTATCAAACACCATTCAGGGATCCGAGGAGGAGCTGTGAGGGGCTCCTGCAGGGAGTAGGGTGAGAGATGGTGGCAGCTGCAACAGGTGTGCTGGTGGAGGCGCCAGGGGCAACCGGCTGGGCGGGATCAGTGGGGCTTGGTGGTGGATGGGATGTGAGGGAAATGGCGGGGTCCGGACTGAATCCCAGGTTCCAGCCTCGGTGCTGGGCCTGTGTGGTGGTGGTGGCACCATTCCCCAGGACTGGGAATGTTGGCTATGGGCCAGGTTTGGGAGAAAGATGCTGTCTTCAGCTGTGTGAGCTTTGAGGATGGGCGACCTGTGACATGTCCAGGGGGAGATGTCATGGAGGCTGCCTGGTGTGGTGTGTAGGTAGATTCAAAGGTTCTCCCTGCCCGAAAACCCACAGAGGCTCCTCTCAGTGTGTAAGAGGCTCAGGCTGAGTTTTGCTGTCAAGTGCTGGCAGAATCTAAATCCACTAAATGGTCGGTGATCACAGCCAAAGAGAAACCTTCACAGGTGTATACATCCTGGTCTGTTTTCACGTCCCACTTGAAGACACATTACTTGTCCCAGTAGGTGGTTTTGCCTGGATTATATACTGCGCGCACACCAGGCATTCTGTTAGTATGGTGACCAAATAGCAGAACGAAGGAGCAAGGCTCTGGTAGGAGAGAAGGATGGAAGGAGCTGTGGGGATGCGGCAGCAAGCCTGGAGCGGTTAAGAGTCCATCAAAAAAAAAAAAAAAAAAAGAGTCCATCAGGTAGAAACAGAACAAAGCCATCAGAACAGCATGAGCGGCTGTGAATGGGTGAGACACTGGTGTAGGGGCAGGGCAGGTGAGTAGTCCAGTTTTACTGAAAGACAAGGAGTACAGCATAATAGGAGGATGGTCGGAGCCCAGGCTTGAGAGATAAAAAAAGTCCTTATGATTGGGATGGGGTGTGTATGAGCACTAGGGAGCCATGGATGGTTTCTGAGCAGTTGAGTGGAATTGATAGGACACAGCGATGATGGAGTATGTGGGTGAAGGAGAAGGAGGCGTTGATGCTGCCTGGGGTTAGAGCCTGGGGGTCTGGGAGGTCAGATGGGCCCTGCGACAGGATTGCAAAGGCGGGAGGAGGAGGAGGTGGGCGGTGCCGGAGGGGGAAGGTTGCTGACACAGCACAAAAGCTTTGCCGAGGCAGAAAGAGGGAGAGTTGGAATACTATCAGAGGGTCTCTTATCAGGCTGGCCCTCAGGGATGTGCTTAAAGGATTAGCCAGGAATGACTCACAATTAACCCCTCAATTATTTGCATATAAAACAGAGTTTACCTGAAAACAGTATCTCTTTAGTGGCAATGTTCTGCCTAATGCAACCATCAGCTCTGCAATCTTTTTCTTTATTAATGGCACCCAGGGACACTTTGGTCTAAATGCTCCCTTTTCTGGGTTAGCTGAGTCTAAACAGAGGAGAACCACAGGGGAGGGGGCGTTGTGGGTCTGCTCTGCTGTAGTCCAAGAGAGCTGAGGGGGGCCCAGTCTAGGATGGAAGCTCTGGCCATAGTCCCTGCCCAGGAAAATGCCCTGAGACTGCTGGGGAGGGGGAGATCTGCCACCAGGGCAACCAGGGTAAGGCTAGACAAAGAAAGGGCTTCAGGACATGTGAACACCAGCTCTCACCACATATGGAAGCTAACCAAGCCCAGGGGGGCTGTTTCAGCCTGAACATCAATTGCCAACTTTCCTTGCTGAAGGGGCTTCTCTGCCCTCAAGCCAGCCTCCACGTCATTGCTAGACACTGCTCTAGACTACAAACGGGATCAGGCCTCATCCCTGCTCCCCAACCCTTCTCTGACGCCACATCACCTCCTGAGGGGTAACAAAGCCAGAGCAGGGGTTACTGCTCGCCACGCCTGCACCCACAACAGACATCCCTAAGCGATGACCACACCTTCCACTGAGCCTGGGTGGAGCCTCCGAATCCACGCTGCACACTCCGGGCAGCCATTACTAATCAGTCACCCTCAGGATGAAAACCGTTTCCCTCTCTTGGAAGGGGGAGAGCTGGAACTCCTCGGCCTGGCCCTTTGCTGTCTGTTCCCACCCTTATTTCAGATCACCGCTGCTACGCTCCAGCTTCCTCCAACTGCTTGTCGTTCCCACATATTCCGCCTTTTTCTTCTTCTCAGAGCCTCTGCCCGTGTGGGTGGAACGGCGTCTATGCAGATTGCTAGTCTTTCCTCCGTTATCCAGCAACAGCCTTGTGTCCGGGCGCCCGGCTGCCCAGCGGAAAACCCCTGCCAGGCCTCCCGGGGGCAGCTGGTAACCATGTGACTAAGTGCTGGCCAATGGGATACGAGCGGAAGTGATGCATGTCGGGATTTTTTTCCCCTTCAAGTTTTGCTCTTAAAAACTTGGGATGGTGAGACCAAAGCAATTGCCAGCATCGTGCCGCATGAAGGAGCTGGCAAGTCCACCTTCCCAGCCCGGCACCACTGTCGTCCGGCCTGCTAAGGAAGAGACCTCCGCTCCGCCTTGTTGGGGAGTCCCTGTATCGGGAGCTCTGTTGTTATGGCGGCAGCTGAGGCTCTACACTAACCAGATGCCCCACCACCAACCTCCAGTGCCACCTCCGCAGTGAAGGCCTCCCTGAGCCCCAGGCTCCTCTGGGCTCCCTGGCTCGTTAGCACACTGAACCAGTGGATGGCCACGGACTCTCCCACAAACCAGGCTGAGGGCCACCTCTCTCCGGTTCATCCACGCTCCGAACCACGGCTGGCTCAGGTGCGAATGCACAGACCCCACCATGCCACCCCCTCGTCCCTGCTTTTGCAGTCCAAACCTCTGGAACTCTGGGCTCCTCTCTCCCCTCGGAGATGAAGCCCACAACGTGGAGCCACCTTCTCCCGCAGCTGGCTGTCGGGGCTCCTTCCCACCGCCAGCCCTGCCCAGCCCCAGCGTGGCGGGCCTGAAGGAGCTGCTTCCTCGCTGCCTGGAGCCCGTATTGTCCTGCTTCTCATTTGGTACTGAGAACAGGGACCGAAATGGGAGTTTCCCTAATCTTTGTATTCTTCTTCTCAAGTGGCCTGGGAAGTCTCACGGTGCGTTTATCTGTTCCCAAGGCCCTTCTCCCGTCCCACCGGGCCGAATGCTTTGCCAATGGCCCATGCTTACTCCTCTGAACTTCTGGAGGCTGTGACGGCCCGAGCGAGGCACACCCGTCAGCACCCTGGCCCAGGCCTGCCGGCCCATCACAACCGTGGAACACAGTGCATGGGGCCCAGGAGCAGCGAGATCTCGGGGAGTGCATGGCTATTTTGGGACAGGGAGGATCCTGGGAGGATGCTGGTGAGGTCAGAGTAGGAGGGGAAGGAGGTGGGTTTTCTGCCCATGATTATGTGTCCTGAGCCCTCTGGAGGCCATCCAGGGGCCCAAGGCTGCCACGAGGAAGAACACACCCAGGACTCCGCCTTAGCCCAGCCAGCCGCAGAGGCAGACTGGGGGCAGGCATGGGCTCAAGATCCTAGGCTTGGATCCCAGTGGCCACAGAAGGCAGGAGGAATGCGTGTTTATGTGTTGTGTCCCAAAAGCGGTGAGAGATCAGCATCAGGCAAGATGAAGGGCAGTCTTGGGTTGGGGTGGGGTAGGGTGTGTGGTGTGTGAAGGAGGGGGAGGTATCAGAAACCAACCAGAGGGCAGATGGAGAACACAGGAAAGAACCTAATCGTTCAGGAAGGGTAATTAATGATCCTTTATTGGAGATGCATTGAGCATCTACTATGTACAGGCACGTTATGAGATGCTGGCAAGACAAAAATGGTAATGCTTTGACTTTGTGGGTAGCACTTTCCAGTTGTATAAGTTCTTCTGCAAATATCAGGAACCTCAAAGTGGTTCCTAAAGTGGTTTATAAACTCTGACGTTAAGGAAATAATCTGAGATGCATCATTTAGGCCCAAGAAGGAGAGAGGCGTTCTACTCTTGAGTTTGGAGGTTTGCAATTATTTTAGAACGTCAAAAACCCACTCTGCCTGTTTGGAGTGTTCTTGTAAAGGTCATCCATCAATATGAAGGGCTCGGTACTGTTCCTGGCACATAGCAGGTACTGGGTTAGGGGCTGTGGCGGAAGTGCAATGACTCATGACAGCTTGGCAGCCACCTGGTGGGCAGCCTTCAGTGTGGAGGAAGTAACTTCACCGTGTGGTGAGAACCCCCCCGGTTGGGCAGAAGGGGCAGGTGCAGGGACCCACCCAACAGGACCTAGCCCGTCCCAGCAGATGCATTTTATTCCGTGGTTCCATTGTCTGAGATGCCTCCGCACGGCCCTTCCAGTCCCTTCCTGCTGCCACTCCAAAAAGCTGGGAGAGCATCTTAGCCTTCTTCCGATTTTGACTCAATTTTAAGTCCTCTGATTAAATTCTCCTGGTGCTACCCATTGCTACCCATCTGGCTCTGATCTCTAATCTGGGCCAAATTGCCCTCTGGGTGATTCTCGAACACCCGGGGCACCGCCCCCCCCCCCCAGGAGCCCTGGCTCTCTCCTCCCATCTCCTGCCAGCTGGGTCCCTGCTGATGGCTCCTCCCCACAGGGGACCAGCATCAAGCCTTTTCTGGTCCCCACTGCGTCCCTCCTTCCCCCCACTTCTGAATCGTTCACCGTGGCTTCATCACTTCCTCCTCCCTGTCCAAGACCCCTGGGGAGCCCACAGACTCCCAGAAGTGAGGAGAGATGAAGCAGCTTTGGAATTGTCTCCTTCCCGCCACATCCTTCCCCAGCCTCCCAGCCTCCCAGGACCACCTGAGCCAGACTCTCCCAAGCACAAAATTGACGACTATCAGTTAGACACCCACTTGGAGGGTGGGCAGGACACATGAAGCCCAATCACAACGGAGAGGGAGAAGGGCAAGCCTCTGCCTTACCATAAATGTGCAGCCCACGGCACCCCCCCCCCCACACCAGGACACGGTATTTGATAGGATTTCTGTACATCTTTAAGTACAGGAGGAACTGAGGAAATAACAGTAATAGTGCTTCCTAGCAATCAGGAACGGTACTAAGTACTTTCCATGATTACCTCACTGGGTCTCCACCATACACCTGCAAGGGGGCCCTTATTCCCACTTTCCACACTAGGCAACTGAGGCTGAGAGGTTAAATCATTCTCTAAAGGTCACACCCCTGGTAAATGTCAGAGCTGGACCTCAAGCCTCTATTTTCTCCAAATGTCCTGCCCTTCAGCAGCATTATAGACTTTGAGCGAAAGATGATTGCAATTGACTGAGAGCTACAGGTCAGGCTTATCTGAGGCCTCGGCTTCCTTAGAAACCCTGATGCTACGGGAGCTCTGCCCAGGCCCCGCTACCCTTCCCTCACCTTCATCGCATCTCATTAACCTTGGCAGTCTTCTCCCAGAAGCTTTCCCGGATGCCAGGGCTCAATCTCCTGGGCCCCGAGGGAGGGAGGGAGGGAGCTTCCCAGGACTCCAACACCCTTTTAATTAACCCGGGCGACCCTCTCCCGACAGGCCAGCTGAATTCCGTCATGGCCCCACCGTTTCCTGGGGCAGCACCCTGAACTGTGACTCCCACCCCAGCTCCCTCACTCTTCTGAGAACGTGGGCCCTCCATTTCCCATATGCTCACCACCTGTTGGCCTCCATTGCCTGGCCTGGGGCCCCTGGGTGAGGACTACCAAGGCCCCTGGGCTCCTGTGCCCTGCGGGTGTCCTGCCTGTGTCATGTGCCCACAGAGAGTGTCAAGGGGCCTACCTGGAGCTGGCAGAGGCCCTCTGTGATTACTCCAAAGTGTCCCCCACCCCAAATCCTTTTTGGAAGTTTCCTCCCTCACCCCCAAAGAAGGACAGTCTATTCCAGTTACTTATGGGAACAATGAGACTTGCCCGTCTGTCATTCTCATAGCTTAATCATATGGCCAGCAACCTAGAAAAGTCCTCGTGAGCTATAACTTGTCATCGTTATTAATGGCAGACAGTGCCATTGAACCCAACATCCATCAGGGCACCCAGCACAGAGCAGGAGCTCCAGGTGAGACGCAGAGGAAGAGTACTGGAACGGGCATCCTCACCAATGATCGGAGCCGAGAGGGCCGGTCAATGGCAAAAGCAGAATCTGAGTCCAGTTGATGCCCCACATCACCTTGCAGCCTGTAGCCTGTGTGCATTAATGCATGCAACCGTGACGCCGTGCCCCGAACGCACCTGAGCCGTCTAGCTCGGGCAGGCCAGTCTTACAAGGATGGAGTAATCCATTCATCCGTGTAACACGACTGTACACCTACTATGTGTCGGGAGTTGGGGGCACAACTGTGAACTGGATGAGCCAGGTCCCTGCCCTTATGGTAAAGCTCCGTGATGTTCTGAACGTGGCCACACCCATCATCATATCTGATTTCGCCACCTGGCGCACACCCCCATAGAAGAGTTGACGAATGAATGAACACTTGAATAAATGAAACCCGCAGAGGGAAGGTAAGCCTCACAGATTTTGTCATTCCCATCTTTCACGTGAAAAGGGACGCTCTGAGCAGGTGCGGCTACAGCACACCCACTAAGAGGGCTTCTGGTGCCTGTCCCCCCATCCTTGTCTGCTATTCACAGAGCTCCTTACCTGGCGGACAGTGACACCCTGAAGACGTCTTCGGCAGGGCCTCCCGGCGCCTCCGAGAGTGGAGCTTCCATTTCTGCAAAAGGAGAGAGGAGAGGAGTGACGGAAACGGAAGGCCAAGCCCTGGGAAGGGTCTGTGGGCTGGTGGGGACGGAGGGGGAGAAAGGGCCGCCTGGGGGCTGGCAGGACTGTTCCGGGATCAAAGACTGGCCATGGGCGTCTGCGTAATAAGAAGCAGATGGAGAAGGTCCCATCTAGGGAATCTCAGTGTCTGATGTCTTAGGAGTGCTCTTAAAGAAATTAACCCCAACCCCAGGGCCCTATAAACCAGCTGTGGCCTTCCTGCACCCCACCATCATGGGCACAAAGACCTGCTTTTCTCGTCTCTCTGCTAATTGTTTCCTGTCTAGGTCTGGGCTCCTGATTGATCCCAGTGTCAGGGACAGTGACTGTTCTTCTAGGGTCCCTCACAGCCAGGCCCAGGCAGGCTGGGCAGGGGTAGGGGATAGGGGGCTGAGCAGGTCACCTGCCCCACTATCGAACCTCTTCTTTGCAAATCATTGAACCAATCAGGAAGGCCCCCAAGGAAGTGGCAATGAGTAGACCAGGACATCTCCTGCTCCCCAGGAGCTGCCATTTCCACCGTGGCAAACAGACAGGTACACGGCCGCAAGCACCAGGGCCTGGACTGTGTGCTTTTCAAAGGGCAGCATGCTGAGCCACAGAGGGTGGGCCCCACTCGCACAGGAGTTGCAAGTGACGCGTCCAGGAAGAGGCTGCCGAGGTTCATGTGCAGTTCTCAGACCCTGGGCAGATTCGAGTCCCTACCTTACCGGGTTCATGGGAGGACTGGGATGGTCGATGCATCGAAGGGAAGGTGCCTGACACCCGGGAGGCACTTGTGATACTCGAGTTACAGGGGAGGAACCCAAGGCGCAAGGCGGGGGAGGGGAGCAGGGAGATGAACACGACCAAGGTCAGAGGTGGACAGTGGCACTGTGCTCTCTGATGCTAGCTCAGCAGTGAGAACCTGGTAGCTCCCAGGCCACATTGGCCTTTAGATGTATTTTATTTGGTTCCTACAGTGGTTTCTTCCCCCCCCCCCCCCCCACTGGATCTGTTTCCAGCAGTTTGAAGTGACTGATTTCACATGTAGACCTGGCCACAGTGGGGGGCTTGTCCCGCGGCTCACAGTTATTGACTATGACCAGAATACTGAAGTCCCTGCCATAGGAAGCGGCCACCCTGCCATAAACATTTCTCCATCATTGGCCTCCTCACTGGCAGAGCCTGAATTTCTAGTGACACAGACCCCTGACATTTCCACGGCTTCATGACAGCCATGAGACTCTAGCACAAGTTAGATGCCATGGTGCACCATCCAGGCCTCGCCCACTGGCCTCGCTTTTATTCACCGCCACGATCCAGGTGAGAGCTCCGCAGGTAGACGGTGTCTCCCCGGCCGCATCAGCTCAGCTCGAGGCCCCTCCTTCTCCAGGCTTCCAGGCTCCCAACCCAGCGCCCCTCCCCCCACGCCCCCGTCAACGGACGGTCCTGAGAGAAAAGCAAGCAGAAGAGGCCTGCAGAGGCTCCCGCCACCAGGCGACCTGGCCAACTGCGCCTGTGACCGCACCGGCCCCTTCTCTCTGCTCCTCCCATGCGAGGCCAACCGTCCAGCTGCGCACGGGGACTTCCCCACCCGCCTGCATCGGCAATGGTCTCCTCTAGACTCCATCCCTGGCTCACATCAGGCTCCGTCTTCTCTGTAAAGGGCCAGCGAGTGAATATTTCGGGCTGTGTGAGGCACACGGAGACACAACCCCTCAGCTCTACAGTCGGAGGTGAGAGGCAGCCACAGAAAACTCGAAAACCAAAGAGGCACAGCTGTGTTCCCGTAAAGACATATTTACACAAACAGGCTTCGGACGGGATGCAGTGGTCGCTTACCCACTCCTGACATCATCACTGGGCCAACATGCTGGTGTCCCTCCCACCATGAAAAAGAAAGGAAAAGAAAATTCCTCTCCCGACCAAGCTCCGTCCGAGGCAAACTCCTCCTCTCTCTCTCCTGGAGCACTCCCGCCGGGCTCCTACTCACCCTCCGCCGGGTGCCATCCCCCAGGTCACTGGTGACCTCGGTGCTGCTAAGCCCAGGGGACTGTCCTCAGCCCAGCCTGTCACAGTGTTTGCTAGCCCCGCCTTCTCCCTGACACACTTTCCTCACTGGGCAGCAGGATGCCCCTCTCCCAGTTTCCCTCCTGTCACTCTGTGCTCCTTCTATCTCCTCTGCCGGCTGCTTCTCATCTCTGCGGAGGCCGAAGGGCCCAGCCTCACTGCTTTCCTCTCTGCTCTGGCTCCTGGGGACCCTCCCCCCGCCTCATGTCTTCAACGCCATCTGTGGGTGACAGTGCCACCCTCCCTGCACCTCTAACCCGGATCTTCATCCAGAACCAGACGCTTGACATCTCCATTGATAGGATCTCGAAATGCGCTCGGGAAAACCGTGGACTCCTCATATTCTGGCCCCACCCCCCGCCAGGCCTGCCCCTCTGCTGTCTTCCTTGTCATAGGGAATGGCGACTCCATCTTGCCAGACCTTGAGATCATCAGGGTTGCCTCCTTCTCTCTCACTCCACGCCCATTTGGTCAGCAACTCCTGCTCTCTATTTTCTAGACACATCCAGGATCTGACCCCTTTCCACCACCTCCACACTACACCCAGTTCAAGCCTGGTCATCTCTGGCCCGGTCACGGCGATAACCTTTTGATGGGTCCCCCTGCCTTTGCCCCACAGAGCATTCTCAACACGGCCACCAGGGGGCCACACAGGCCTCCTAGATGCTCCTGCGCATGCCTGGCTTTCTCCTACCTCAGGGCCTTTGAACTTGCTGGCCTGCCCTCTTGCTCTCAGTGAGGCCTCCTCTGCCCCTGGTGCCCTCCTGTAATATACTTGCTATCCTTCTTCCTTGTTTTATCTTTTTCCGCTGGATTTTGTTGTACTGTTGGTTCATTTATCTTGCTTACTGCCTACCGCAATCACTAGAAAGTAAGTTCCACAAGGACATGGATATTTTGGTCTGTTTTATTCACTGCCATATCCCCAGTGCCTAGAACAAGGCCTGGCATATGGTAGGTGCTCCATAAATAGCTGTTGCTTACAAATCAGGAGATTTCACATAAAGGTCTGGATTTTTGGTCTCTCTTGTACAGTGGAAGGATCTGGTGATACTGGGCCATGATGATGACTGGGTGAGGCTGAGTGATGGCTGCCCCTGTTAGGTAGGCGGGCGTGTGCTGCCCAGGTCACCGCAGTACCCTCTCCCTGGTCAGCTTCATCCTCTTAGCCCACCAGCCTGGCCCCCTTAGGCATCTGAGTTGGAGGCTCCTGGTGGGACATGCCCAGGATGAGGCTCAGGGTGGGCAGAAAATCTTCTAAGGTCCCGGTGTGGACCCCCAGCCGCCCTGGACAGAGCAGCCTTCCCGCTCCACCCCTGCTGGCGGCCAGGGCCTCCTGGAATGCCCTGCATGGCCAGAGCCGAAACAGCACCCGCCTGATCTTTGCAGCTATTAAAATGCCTGTATCGGTATCAAAGGGAAAATGCCAGGCGGCTACTCACTCCCCCCAGAGAATGCAGAGAGGCCTGGCCTTGGGTTTCTCCCTGCGCTCGGTCCCAGGGCTCTTAAAGGGCTCAGGCTCTACCTGGGCCTCTGTAATAGGTGGGCAGCTCCAAGTCTTGGTGTGGAGGATGGAGCCCAGAGCAGGTGACTCCGCACTCCACAGCTGGGACCTTGACCCTGGTACCTCCCCTCTGGGGGAATCCGCAAAATGAGGCTGTTGCCCCCTAGCCAACCGCCTAAGTGTTGCTGTGGAGAGTGCCTTGGAAACCATAAAGCACTTACCAGGAGGAATTATTAAATAAGTTACTATTAATAATAATAGCTACACATATTGAGCAGTATATATCAGGCACTGTGCTAAGTATTTGGGTGGAAAATGTCATTTAATAGTTAATTTTTGATATTATTAGCGTATGACTCCTATCAGGACCCACCTGCCCTTGGCGGCTGGGGTAGGACTCTATTTGGGGTTAGCACAGACAGCTTTAGACTCTGCTGAAGGATCCACTACACGCAGAGCTGGGCAGTGTTGATATGGGCCTGTGCTATAAGGGGTCCTTGGGAGTACCAGGACCTTGGGTTCTGCTCCCAGCTCTCCCGCTGTGTATTAAGCAAGAGATATAATCCCTCCAGACTTCGATTTCCTCATCTATAAAGTGGGGCTAATATCAGTTAACCACTAGACTACACAGGACAGATAGAGGGACAAAGCGAGATGAGAACCAAAAAACAAAGAGTGTCCAGATGTGAAGAACGGTGAGCACCTGCTATACTAGCTTGTTTTTCTTGGTGGCCAGGTGAAGGCCCCTTCTCTCTTGAGCTGGTCCCAGGCCTGTCTCCTCCCATCTGCCACAGTGAGGCTGGCCTGGCCTCCGGCCCTGCTGGGGACATGTGGTCAAGTCTCCTGCCATGCTCCTATTCCTGCGAAACACCAAACCCCTCTTCCTGGAAGAGGGAGGGAGAGTGAGGGTCCTTCCTGCCTGCCACCCTGCCCTTTGACCTTGAGGACTAGAGGCTGAAAAAAGGAGCTGCCCATTGAAATGACCACAGTGAGCGAAGCTCCAGTCCCTGCAGCAGTGTCTGATTACAATGCCTGGCAAAGAGTGGTGCTCGATGCCATCTGCTAGAGCCCTTTTCATTACCCCTCACCATACTGCTGAGCTGGCACCCGGTGGGAGACCAAGCCAGCTTTTTGAGGGCAGGGCCTGGTCTGGTGTTTTGATCCACACTTGAACTGAATGAATCACGTTGAGGTCCACCCCCTAGCACCCATCCCTGGGGTGCTAGGGGGACGTAGGCTTCAGGAGCATTTGGATTGATGGAGATGGGAGAGGGAGGGCATTCCGGTGAGGAGCAAAGGCTCAGAGGCAGGACGGAAGCTGTGCGGGGCCAGCCCCTGGGCCCAATCGCAGGGACGGCAGGAGGGGGCTGGCCCCACAGACCAGCTTTGTTAAGGGGACAGGCCCATGGGCGGCTGCATGCCCCAGAGCACAGGCAGATCAGTGTAGGGAAATCAAAACAGAGGAAATTGAGACACTCAACCCACATCCGCCCAAACTGGACTCACCCGGTCTGCCCTGGGTGCCGGGAGGGGGTGCCATGGGGTGCGCCTGGGGAACTGTCTTCTTCCTCCCTCCACAGTTCTCTTTGTGCCACAGACCTGGCACCCGATCACAGACTCCCAGGGCCATGACACAGGGGCCCGAGGGTCTGCCAGATGCCACGGGCTGTCTCTGCCCCCGTTTCACCAGACCCACACAGCCGTGTGGCTCCAGGCTCTGCAGATCAGAAGAAGTCAGGGGAAGGAGGTGAATGCCCCTGTGTGAGCTTTCCAACCTTCCTATGAGAAAGTCTTTCCTTTCAGCTAACCTCCAGCCCTGCTGCTGCCTCGGAGAGTCAGGGAGTGGGGCCCTGGAACGATGTAAATGGGCGTGGGAGCCAGGCTGGCAAGGGGTCAGAGACCACAGGTTCAAGGGGCCTGGGGTTGTCTCCGGTCCGCTGCAGGATGAAGCAGAGTCCTGGACCTGGAGCAGGGAGGGGCTGGGGTGAGAGTGCTAGAGTGGAAGCCAGGAACCTCTTCCCTCCTTCCCTCCTTCCCTCCTTGGCAGCAAATAGGTGTTGAGCATCTATGTAGATGGGAGCCATGCAAAGTGCCAGGACATGCGGGGGCAGAGCAGACACAGAGGCGGCCCTGGGGCCCTTACTCTCCAGGCAGGGGCACATGGAGTCTACAAACCACACACACCAACCAACTGCCACTGTCATTGAGCTCTGGCGAGCAGGGGTGAGGCTCTCCAGGTTGGTTCATCGTGGGGAAGTGACGGCAGGGCGGAGACCTGAGGGTGACCAGCAGCTAACCCAGGGGAGGGCCCAGGCGCAGGGAAAATGGCTGACACCTGACACCATCATGGGCTTCTCATGATACAGGCAGGGCTCCTGCCTAGATGGATCCATTCCACACTCCCAGCCACCACTCTGAAGGAGGAACCCGAGACAGGGAGGGGCGGGCTGACTTGCATAGTGACAGGCAGCCAGCGGGGGGTAAGGGGGGTGGGCAGAGGCAGGATCTGAACCAGGAAGCGGGTTCAGAGCCCAGGTCCCTCCACTGCACACCTGTGTTGTGGGGGAGTGCAGGGGGGTGGGGTGGGTTTGACTCTTTTCCAGAAGACGGCCATACCGATTACTGGAGGGCCAGGCACTGCTCAAAGCACTCATTTTACCTTTTTAAATTCTAAAATCATCACTCAATAAGAGGGAGATACTCTTCATTATCATCACCCCATTTTTTAGAGGGACAACCCAAAGCACAGAGAGGTTAACCAACTCGTCCAGCATCACACAGCCAGGAACTAGCCGAGCTGGACTTGAACCCAGCAGTCTGGCTCCACAGTCTGTGCTCCTAACTATGCCAGGGTACGGCCATGTGGCTGGACTCTGAAAGTGGGGGAAGGGGAGCTCTGAGGCAAGAGAGGGGGGGCAAGGGCCCGAGCTCTTCAGGCCTCCTGGGCCACATTAAGAAATTTATTTATTTATTTATTTATTTATTTATTTATTTATTTATTTAAGATTTTATTTGTTTGACAGAGAGACACAGCAAGAGAGGGAACGCAAGCAGGGGGAGCGGGAGAGGGAGAAGCAGGCTTTCTGCTGAGCAGGGAGCCCGAAGTGGGGCTCGATCCCAGGACCCTGGGATCATGACCTGAGCCGAAGGCAGATGCTTAACGACTAAGCCACCCAGGCTCCCCCACATTAAGAAATTTAGTGTCTGGCCTGAGAACAATAGGAAGTTACTGAAGAGCTGTAATTAGGGGAATGTGGTGACTATTTAGAGCTTTTGAAAGATCACCCATGTTGCTGTGTGGATACTGAAAGGGACAGGGCAGAGTGAACAGGAGCAGGTGAGTTAGGAGGCTCCTGCCACAGCCCAGGAGACTGTGGGTAGCCAGCTGGGGAAGGGCACACAGTGACAGAGAGAAGGGGACAGGTGTGCAGGAGGCTGAATGGTGCAGGCGGCCGGGCCTGGAGTAGGTGCAGCTGGAGACCAGTGCCTCTCCAGATGAAGGGGTCTGGGGAGGGGGGGACTTCCTGTTCAGTTTAGCATGTTGGGGGGGGAAGTAAGCCTGAGAACCAGAGATTTTGTGGGAAATTCCTGGTATAGTTCATGGTTCCCTTTCTTCCAACACTCTGATTCTACGGAGTGGGGGAGAGGCTGCAGGTAGCAGGATCATCCTCTGACCTCCCATATCTCTGAGTCTCCCCCTACCCCCAGGAAACCACAAAGGCCAGCTCACAGGGACTAAGGCTCTTCCTGGAAGAGCCCCAGCTAATGCCCCTTTAACCAGCCCCCTTTCTGCCTCCTTGTTCCCAGAGGTCCCCCTTCCCATCCTGCCCTCCAGACCACCTTGTCAGAGCATGACCCAATGCAGAACACCTCCCCATGACGGCTTAGTGGCACCTTCCCGGGGCATCTTCAGCATAATAGGCAAGTCTAGGTGTCGAGTCCCCTGGATGGCAGAACCCCGGGCCCTGCAACAGCCTTCCTGGGGAAGATGTGTCCTCTGGGGGCAGCAAGGCCTCCCCTGCTGTAACTGAACCAAGAGAGAGGCGGGAGCCTCGTGGCGGGAGGGCGGGCTGGACACGGGCCTGGGGGCAGTGAGGAGGCCAGAGGCTGGGGTGGGCAGGGGTGGAGAGGGGAGGCAAAGGGGCTGAAGAGGCAGCAGAGGCCCAGGCTGTGTGGGCTCTAGGCACACGGGGCTTCAGGAAAGCCCACAATAGGCTCTAGGAGAGGAGACAGGGGCCCCGGGTGCCCCTGGAAGGCTGCGCCCAGCCTCTCAGGCAGGCAGTTCCTCCCCTTTGTGTGTGGCTTGCCCTTGCCCTTTGAAGGGGAGCCCCGGCTGCCAGCAGCCTTATCCCCACCCTTTTGGCCACAAAAAATTTTCTGCAGGGAGGCCCCCACCCAGAGCAGGGGGCATTTGGCATGCAGATGGGAGGTGGGGGCAGGGGGGGTGGAGAGTCAGCCTGGAGCTGCTGCCAGGCTCTGCAGGCAGCGCAGACAATACCCAGGAGAACCGGGGACCCCTGTCTGCCTCAGCCTTCCCAGGCCCTCCCCAGATCCCGGCCTCAGTTTCCCTCGGAGAAGCCTGCTGACTTCCTTTACCCACTGAGGACTCTACAAACTGCTTCTGAAAGGGCCATAATCCCACTAAAAGAGGTGGGGGGTTCCTGAGGCTTCTGAAACCTTCCTTCTGGATGGCAAACCCTCCGTTGATGTGATTTTTCAAAAACAAAATAGAACAAGCCCCCAATCAACCCCCTTCTTTAAGCCCCCTCGACTTTTTTTTTAAGCCCCCTCGACTTTCAAACTGTGCATCGCATGGTAGCACTTTTATTGACACCTCTGACCCTCATGACTGCCAGCCCCAGCCTCTCGGCGCTGCTTGGGACCTGGGGAGGGGTCTGGGTTCAGATGCACAGGATGCCCGGGCATGGGGCCACAGCTAGATTCTGTATCACGCCGTCCCTGGGGCTGCCAGCCACGGGGCTTGTTAAACACCTCACTGCAAGACCCTTGCCACGGGGATTCACTTTGGGATTTGGGGCAGGGGGTCAGCCTTGGTGTGTTGTTCTGCTCCCCAGGGAGCTGGGCCAGGTCTTTGAGGGTGTGCAGATGTGAGGAAGGGAGAGTAACTTTAAACAGAGTTTAGTTGTTATAGAGCTTCTACTCCTGTCTTGCTCTAAGGAGGCACTCGGGTGCATGGACAGCCAGCCAGACATGGATTATACCGTAAGGGAGTTGGGAGGTAAGGAGAACAAAGAGAAAGCAAGGGCAGGGTGATTACCGGGAACTGGGGTTGGGGTTTAGGCAGAAACTTCTGCCAGATGGACTAGCCTGTGCCACAGGGTGAAACCCAGATTTGGTGCTAAGCTTTCAGTGTCCAAGAGACAAGACAGATCCATCCCTCCTGGGAAGCCAAGCATTCTGGAAACCAAGGCTGGACAGGGATTTTCCTAAGGCTCCTTCTCACCGAGGCCTGATGTCACAAACGGTGTCCCCCATGTCATTTTACAGCAAAGACGGTAACACAAGCCTGATGCCAAGTCACTCGGTCAACACCACCTCTGCAGGGGCTGAACCAGACTGAACGGGTCCCTAGCCCCTGGTCTCTACGACCTGCCTCGGCTGACCTAGTAGGGAAGGGACTTCACACAGATGGTGCATACTAGTGGCTTCAGAGTGTCAGCTCTGGGGCCAGACTGCTTGGGTTCAAGGCCTGGCTCTGCTACTTGTTGCTGTGTGACTTTGGGAAAGTCACTTCACTTCTCTGGGACTCCATTTTTCTCTTCTGTAAGAATATAAAATAAAATAGAAAAAATATCAATATATAACCACTTCAGAGGATCACTCGGAGAATTAAATGAATCAACAGAGGGTAGAAATCTTTGAACTGTGCTCAATAGATATTAGGTATTAATAAAAGTTATGGACCAGGTACAACCCCACCTTACCTCCTCCTCTGATGCTGAGGGAGGCAGTCAGGATTACTGCCGCTAGTAACTGAATGATTTCATTTAATTCTGCAACCACCCCGTGAGAAGGATGTTGGCATCCCCACTTTCCAGATCAGGACACTGAAGCTCAGGTCACATGACCAACGGGTGGCAGAGGTCCAAGTGACATCACACGCTGTGGGCTTGCCTACTTTACTCTTTTGCCCAAACCAAAAATGTGCCGGGCAGTCTGGGCAGGTGAAGAGGAAGCTCCCGACCGTTGGGCGTAGGCGATGGGAAGGGATAGACGCCCCCAGCTGCTCTGTCCAGGCGGGAACCCAGCCCACCGAGCCATCCCTGCTCTCCCAGCCAGCACCAGGGTGCAGCCCTGACTTAGGAGGAGCTCATCCTTTCCTCTCTGCTGGTTGCTGGGAAACACCCACCTCCAGGGAGCACCCCTGAGCAAATGTTGAGCCTATAGCTGGGTCTGGGGTCGGGGTGTGGGGAGGGCAGCCAAGGGAGATGACTTCACCAGCCTCTAGCAGAGGGACCTTAAACCATCAACGAAGTGGTGAGGGCTGCCTACTACATGCAAAGTCCTGGGTGAGGCTCAGTAAGGGACCTGGTGACTGTGGGCCCTTCTCCCCCACCGGATTGTGTGTGATCAAATGCAGAGACAAGATATTTAAAGGCAATAGAGAGGAGAACACACTGCACAATGAGCTTAAGCCTGAGCCACGGATGGCAATTAGACGCACACTGACTCTAACAGGGAGTGGCAGTCTGGAGTCTGTGTTGAGAAGGATTCTGAGGTCCATCTAGGTTCACAGGGAATGTGTTGAGGGGTTAGGAATGGCTGCTTTGATGCTGGGACGAGAGAAGTCAGCACACACCATGTCTACATTTTCCTTCTCTGAGCTAGATGTTTGGCATGGCCAGCAAGTTCTGCAGGAAGTCAGAGCAGGGAGAGAGCCCATTTAGGGTTGGAGTGGTCTGGGGAAGGTTTTCCAGAGGACGCTGGGGCAAGTTGAAAATGATTAGGAGTAAGGGAAAAAAGGCATCTTTCTGAGAGCGTCAAATGGTGAGACTATACTCAAGGCAGATGGCATCTTTTCTTTGATGCTTTGATGTTCCCACCACCTTCCTATGAGGGGTGGCTACTTAATGAGGTCCTCAGTTTGGTTCGGAGCTACCCACTAGTTTTAAGGCCTTCGGAGAAGCTGTAAAACGTTAACAACTCCCCCTGGCGTTATCTGTAATAAATATTGCTTTGTATTTTTCTTTTAACTGAGAGTCAAGAAATTGCTCTGGGTCTTGAACACCAACTGTCACTGCTTTCTGGAGCAGTGTTGAGAAGGATTCTGAGACTGTACATAAGCTCAATGGGAAAGTGTGCTGCTATTGATTAGCAATGTCTGCTGAGGCCAGGGAATGGGGAGTGAAGCACACACGGCATGCCCGGTCTTTACCACCACTTGACCAGACAACTAAGTATATGAGAGGGAGAAGGTGTGGTGTGGAACCTGGTTGCAGAGACTTCAGACCAGTTTTCTTAGAAAACAGAAGAGAGAGGGGGCTGGGATTGAGGGGCTCTGAGGATCTTCCCTCCATTAACTCCCCACAAGATCACTCATGCCCTGATACACGCAGAGTCAGACACAGTGGAGGCTGGGTTCATGGCTGGCTGCATGCACAGGTGCGTGGATCCAGGGTCTATCTGATTACCGAGGCCCAGGTCCCACCCCAGCAGCACATACATCCCCCGTAAGGCCCTGTAAGGCCCCACTGCCATCCCCGTTCCGGCATTTCCCTCCTAGGGGACTGAGATAGGACTCCCCCATCAGGAGCCCAGTCTTTCAGACACCGCTTTGATCTCTCCCCTGAATGCTCCTCTGGAAAAACAAACAAACAAACAAACAAACAAACAAAAACAATAAAAGGCCCCTGTACACACCCTATAAATGGGAGACATTTCTGTTACAGTGGTGGGCATTGTTGTTTTTAGGGATGAGAGAGTCTGCCCCAGGTTTCTCAACATTTTAGCCTGGAAGCTTCAACACCCCCCAGCCCCCAGGAAATTCCTGGAGGTGGAAAATGCCCTTAACACCCAAAGGACTGGATCATCGATAGCAGGTTGGAGGTTACAGTGACATCAGTCTTCTCATCTGTAAAATGGGATGATGAGAGTGTCCGCCCCTTAGGGAGGCTGTGAGGATTGGAAGAGGTATCACGCACAGCACTGGCTGCCGGATGTACCATATAAACGTGAGACCCTCCCATCAGGGGAGGCCGTTACTCTTACTGTCAGGGAAGGGGAGTCTGCCGGGCATCCCCCAGTGCCCACCTGGAAGGTGGCTGCTGACTCCCATTGCTTCCCCTTGGCCGACAACACGGACCTGGCTATTCTCAAATCCAGACCCTTCTCTTTCACGGCACACCCGCTGCCCAGCCCTGGGTGACATCTGATTTCCTCCATTTGGGACATTCCAGTTCCTTTCTTTACAGCAAGCAAACCAAGCAACAGGCAGCTGGAGTGCTCATTAAGGGTCCCAGCCCAGGAGAGAGGCACCGATGGGGGAAGAGTGGGGGCCTGAGGTCTGGAAGCCACACTGCCAGCTCCCCGCAAGCTGGCTCCCCGCCCCGTCCTCCTCTCCCCGCCCTGACCCTCCCCTCCCAGTGGCCAGGCCGCTCAGACCCAGGCCTTCTGCTTGCATCTGCCTCTGGCCTGCCTCCTTCCAGGCTCCGCTCCCACTGGGTCCCCTCGGCCTGGCCTTCCGCCCGCCTCCCAGATTTGGTCTCTGCCTAGCACGTTGCTTTCCCCGCTGGGATGCGTGGTGTGCATGTGCCCCTGGGATCCGGCCTCCAGGCCACCGAGTAGGCTGCGGGCTTCCTCAGGACTGCCCTGTCCAATGCCCTTCTTCCGTCCCTCAGGGAGTGGCCCGGGCTCACCTGCTCCAGCATGGCTTGCCTGCCCCAGATCCTGGGGAGCCCTCTGGGAGCACTCATACCATCCTGGGCCTAGCCTTTGGTGGTGGCACCTTCTAGTGCATCCTCCTACCTGCCATATCCTGAGAGTCTCACAGCACCCCCAAAAGAAGGAACCTGAGGTTGGGGTGGCATGGCTTGCCGAAGGCCACAGGGCTGGCAAAGCCCAGCCAGAATCCTGGTTTGGGACCCCTACACTCATGGGGTGCCTGTGCACCCTTTAGAGCAGGAACCCTCTGTAAGTCCGTGCCACAGAATCACTCTGTTAACAAAACTGCCTCCCCGGCTCTCCTCTGCCTTTTCTTCTCACTGGGGTTTCCTCCGCTCCACCTTCTCTCTTCTCTGACTCTCTGCTTCCTCACTTTTGCCCTTTGCTCTTTGCTCCGACTTGGAAGAGCACACGTGGTAAAGAGAAGGCCTAGGGTGGAGGGAGGCCTTGAGTTGCTCCAAGACACCTTTGCTGGCCCAGAAGTGGCTTGCTCCTAGTGCAATGCTGTCCCACAGAACTTTCTACGATGATGCATGTGCTCTATATCTGCACTGTCCAACTGGTAGCCGCTAGCCTTGGGTGTCTCTTGAGCACTGACCTGAAAGGTGGTCAGTGTGACTGATAAACTTAATTTTAAATTGTATTTGATTTGAATTCATGTAAGGATAATGAGTTACATGTAACTGTATGGGACCGTGCAGACCTTTGAGTGTCATTTCATGAAGCCTGGGCTGTAGGTCCCACCCAGGGGATACCTCCTAGGGCCATCTCCCCACAGGGGAGGCCACCCACCACCTCCACTCCCAGGACCGGCCCTCCCTCTGGCTCCAGGGCCCTCGGCTACTGACCTCAGTGCCCCCCGCTGCAGCCCCCGTGCCCATTCACCTCACTCTGTCCCTACCTGCAGCCCAGTCCGGCTCTCTCCAGCCGAATCTTCCACCACTCCGTTCCCCAAGGCCAACCCCTCCCTCTGGCTTCCAACCTTCAGACTGCTGTTCCCTTTGTCCTTTGGAACAAGGCCCCTCCACTCATCCCCTTTGGCCTGGAAGTCTCCGATTCACCCTTTAAGACATCACTCGAAAATCACTTTCCCAGCAAGCCACTGCCCTCCCGTATGCTGCATGTTAATACATTCCCCAGACCTCCTCGGCTCCCATCACCCTAGCATTTTTCACATGACAGGGTCACCGCCCGGGTCTCCTTTGTGCCTTATTTGCCTGTGAGTAGGAGGGCAGAAGTGTGTCCCCTACAATGCCTGATCCACAGCCGGCTCTCAGGAAACACTTGCTGCCTGAATGAAAACGGACAGAGGAAGGCAGCAGGACATAGTGAAGAGCACTGGAAGTGGGGTCAGGAACTTGGGTTCTAATGCTGGACCTCGCCATGTGACCGGAGTAACCCACGGCCCCTCTGTGGGCCTTCATTTCCCCATCTTACAGATGGGGGTCAGGTCAGATGCTCTGGCAGATGAGAGGTCTAGAAGTCAGTGGGTGCAGCGGACACTATGGTTGGCAGACAAGGAATCAGCACGTCCAGTAACACGGTCAGCCCCCAGGCCCTGCGAGCATGAGACTTGACGTGGCTAAGTCTCAAGGGGAGGAAGCAAGGATCTGCGGCATGCCCTGGCCAGCAGCGAGGGGCTGGGGAGGGGAGAGGATGGAGAGAGGCACTGAGCGGAGCTCCCAGGAGTCAAATGCTTGCCCCTCAGCTGCCAGGGCCCCTGAGATGCCTGGGGGAGCCCTCACTGCCCTGACACCATCTCCACTACCCAACCAGTCCCACGTGCACTCTCAGACAGCTAGCAGAGGGCGCTGGCTCGCGCTGCTGAGCGCAGACACTTCCCAGGGGACTTGCGGGTGGCCTGGCAGAGTCCTGGATCCCCTGGGTCCTGGCAGGGCATGGGAATGAGCTGCCGGCAGCACTGGGACCACCCTCTCTGCTCTGGTCCTGTGACCTCCCTCTCCTTGACCACACCAGAGAGCCTTTGCCTGGCAGCAGAACCCGAGAGGAGCCTGGCTGCAGGGCACCGGAGCCTCGGGCCAGAACGGCCACAGCGCCCACCACAGTTAGAGCCGGGTTCCCATGCTAATCACCATCTCAACCAGTTTGCCAGCTCAGAGGGGTAAGGGTATTTGCTGCAGGTCGCATAGCTTCTAAGTAGCAGAGTGGGGATAAAAACCTTCTCCCTGCTCTTTACTGTTCCACGGCCCCTCGGACGAAGGAAGAGGGCCCCTCCCAGTTCTTTCTCGGGGAAACCTTCCTTGGCCAGCCCGGTCTAGAACCTCTTCCCAGACCACTGCAACCCTCGCCGGTGGGTCTCTCCTTCATTTGGGCCCTGGATCCCTTGTGCTGTTCCGAGTCTCCTGAGTCCCCAGGACTCCCACTCGAACTGGCCAGTTCTTCCTCTGGTGGCACCAATAATGCTGCCTGTCCCTCCTTCTTTGGGAGGGCGGGCGGGGGGGGGGGGCGAGCTCTCTTCATGTACTCCTAAGATCGCCATGGCTAAACAACACTAAAGGCTTTTAAGCCACTTAGGTTCAAGGACATTTCAAAAGGGGGGAAAGCTCAGCATCCTCTTCCCAGAAAAACACACAAACATAAAATGATGGGGACCATTCGACGGGACCAGGGAGAGGAAACGCGGCTTATAAACAAGAGGGTATGGGCTTATTTGAGCCCCAGGACAGCAGAATCAGGGAGATCCACACCTGGGCCCTAGCGGTCTGGGGCAGTGGGCAGGGACGAGGACACCACTCCCTGCAAGGACAGCCCTGTCTGTCCCCCTCAGCCCCTTGGATGACTCACTCCCTCTCTCTCTCTTCCCCGCTGAACATGGCAATACAAATCAGGCAACGCTGATCCTCAAGGGATGGATGCGAGGGCCGCGAGGGCCCATCAAGCTTCCGCCGGGGCCACCGGGCACACATCCCGCCGCGTGGGCGCTGGGCGGCCCTCACACGGCCCTGGCGGGGTGCCGGGCGGGAGAAGTGGGGCCTGGCAGCCTCCGCGCGCGCCTCGCCTTCCTCCACCTGCCCCGCGCGCCCAGGCGCTCTCAGCGCGGGCCGTGGGGGGCGCCTGCGGGCCGCGGGAGCTGAGGGGTCCCACGCAAGCCGCCGGGGTCCTCGGGGTCCTCCGAGGCCCCGCAGGGCAGCGTCCGTCCCCGCCCCCACCCACCCGCAGACAGCCCCTGCGGGGCCCGGGCGCTCCGCGCCGCCGGGAGGAGAGCAAGCGCCCGCGGGCGCGCCCGCTGGCCGAAAGTTTGGAGGCTGCGCGAGGGGGCGCCGCGGGGAGGGATAAAAGCCAGCAACAAAGAGCACAGACCTCATCCAGCAGTTGGTTGACTCGTCCCAAAATAGCCGTCTCCATTTGCTGCTCCCCACGCTCCGCTTCCAGGCGCAGCACCCGGGCCTGCAGCTCGGCGGTCCGAAAGTGGGCGAGCAGGCTGAGCGCCAGCGAGCACAGGGCCAGCGCCAGCAGCCCGCACGACCCCGGGCTCGGCAGCCGCGCGCAGCGCTCGGCCGGCGCCACCGCCGCGGGCGCGCCCGGCTCCCCGGGGCCGCGGGCACCGGCTGCTGCCGCTTTGCGGGCGCGCTCCGCTACCATCCCCTCGCGTCTTGAGAACCAATAAATAAATAAATAGAATAAATAAAGGCGAGAGCCGCTGCTCCGAGGCGCGATGCGAGCTGCTGGCAGGGGGAAAATGCCCCTTTCCTTTGCTCCCGGCAGAGGATGGAAAAATTAGCGGCAGGAGGGGAAAAGCCGAAAAAAACACAACCAGCCGTAATCGGGGTGCACCCAGGTGAGAAGAAAGTTACTTCGAAGAATGTTCCAAGTCCAGGAAAGTTAGGGGAATCTGGACGGCTCTCCTTCTCTCCGCCCCGTTTTTCCCTTCAAGTGTTGGCAGAGTCCTGGAGTTGGTTCTGCGCTGTCCGTCCTTCTTGGTGTCTCGCGTCTCGCGGGCGAGCCGGTTTCAGTCCCGCGGCGAAGGGGCGCGCATGGAGGGCCCCATGGGCAGAGGTGGGTCGTGGCCGCTGCCGAGGAGCGTTGGGGCCGATTCCGGCGCCTCTGTAACTTGACACACTAGCTGTGGCTGAACGGATCGGATGAGCAATCCGTGCTACTTCCCAAACTAATCTCTCCCACCCCCCTCCCTCCTCCTCCTCCTCCTCCTCCTCCTCCTCCTCCTCCTCCTCCTCCTCCTCCTCCTCCTCCTCCTCCCCTCTTCTCCTCCACCTCCTACGGGGGCCGACAGTTTGGATTTATTTATTTATGCAAACTCGCCCGGGGTGGGGGGCGTGGTGTGCTGGGCCCGCCGCCCCAACCCGCCGGCCCGGGAGCCCCTCTCCCGCGCTCCTTGTCCCCTTTGAAGTGACACTTGGGGTTATTTATAGGCAGGAAGGGGGTGTGGGGTGGAGCGGGGGCTTTACTTCTCTCCCTTTCTCCGGATTCACACCGAGGGCCCTCTTTGCCTTCCACCAAAGTCACAGGGCCAGGATCACTCTGCTTTCCGAAAAGTTGGCAAAGGCAGCCTTAGGGATCCTCCAAGGAGCGTGGCTGTGTTCTTGTCGGGCACCTGGATGGATTTCTAGATCTTCAGCAGGACGATCTAAATCCCTTCGGCCACCATTGCTCCCACCCCCAGGTGTCTTGGGTCTCATCCCCTCCCTCTCACCCCAAATCAGTTTCACATTGGGCTCTGTACCTCCTGCGCCCTGCAGCCCCAAGGCTTTGGCGGGGGCTCATTCCACCTACTACATCTTTAACATCTTTACTCTGGGGTGAAAAGTCAGCCCTCCAGGTGGCAGCGGAACTGACCTTCTTTTCTCTCTTTCAGGACTAAGACATAACAAGGTACAGGAGAATAAAACTGAGCAGAAAGTTTCATTCCACGGTATCTAAGAGTCAGTTCCTGATTCCTCTCCTTCCTGCCTGGCACTGATCTGAGACCCACTCCATCCCTCTGCCATCAGAGCAGCCGGCCCAAACAGCCCAGCCATCGAAGGAAGGTGAGCACTTCTTACACTCACTCAGACTCCCTCCCCGTGCAAGAGTCCTTTGCTAACCCCGCTCCTTCCTGCAGTCATTTCTTAGGCTCCGGTCAAGAAAAACTGGTGGCTGGAGGGCATTTTGTAGTTTCCTCTCTTGTCACCTCCCCCACTTTAAGTAACATTGTATCCCAACACCTTATCTCCCTGCGCCTCTAGACATTCCTGCAAATGAGGTGGTGGGACGGAGTTCCTGGAGAAAGCCCACCTCCCAGGAACAGTGGGCAGGGGATGAAAGCCTGGCCTTTGGGATGTGAAATGCCGGTGGGGGTGACAAGAGTGTTGTGATTCCATTTTAGAATAACAGCTGTGCCAACTTCACATTGTATATATTGACTTGGTGGGGCCCGATATATAACAGAGTATCAGGGCACACCTAACAGTGTGGCACATTTAATAGAGTAACGTGGTAAGGTAGTACTCATATGTAATCGATGCTATAGCCTCGCCTGCTGGGTCAGTCAGCCACATGGAGGACTACAGGGTTAGAAAGTGATGCTGTGGAAAGCGCTGGTGGCCAGGAGTTCCAGGTCAGTGGCAGCTCTAGCATTTCCTTGATGTGGGAAACCCATGTTTCCCCACTCGTGATGGATGTCTCCACTGGGCTGTGCACACAATCCCTGAGAGAACACGCTGGCGTTGGAGACCACCAGGGGGCGCCAGAGAATTTCTGCACTAAAATAACGTGCCAGAGATTGGGGGACTTGGATCCTCTACCCCCACCCCCACCCCACCCCCAGACAAGTGGGAATGGAGGGACTGAACCTGGGCGGGGGGGTCTAGTTTCTTTCCTTCCACCTTCCACAGGCTGATCTTTCCCCTTTCAGGACTTAAGGAGCTCTCAGGAATGCTAAGGCAGTGAAACCTCTGATTTGGGGCTGGAGCATCCTCCCTGGCTGGAAACAAGGAAGGACGTGCAGGGCTAGCCTGACCCCAGCATCCCAACTCATATGTCTGAGCCTTGGGGTCTTCCAGGGGACTCTAGAATCAGAGAAACCTGAGTCTAAATCACAGTGGTGTCAAGCTTGGGGAACTTAATGAGGTGATACCAGTAAAGCACTCAATGGTGCCTGAAACAGAGCAGGCTCTCAGAAATGGTATCTGCTTCTTCTTTAGGATTCAGGCTTGCTCGTCCCAGCCAAGATGCAGCCACTTCTGGGCTCCCAGTTGTGAAACAGAAAGAAATGTCAGTCCCAAGAGAAAGCAAATGAGTCACAGTCTCCATTTTTCCATGACTGGGGGTAGCAGCTGAGTGGGGGGCCCTATCCCCAGATGTCCCTTCCCTTCTCCCTGCATGTTCTGGGGAATTCCACCTTCCAGTGAAGCATTGCGGTACCACAGGCACAGAGGAACTGGGTTCATCTTGAATGCTCTTTCTGCAGAAGTCGGGGCTGGGACCCAGGGACACGGGGCTGAAAAGACCCTACTTTCCAGGAGCTCAAAATCCAGCGGGGAAGATTGGATATATGCAAAAACAACAGCCACATGAAGCAGAACAGTGAAAATCCACAAAAGAGTGCACAGGCTACAAGAAAGTCCTTTGGGGATTCCCAGGAAGAAGGGAAGGGGTCTTGTAGCTCAGGAAGTATTTCTTGTTTGTACCAAGAAGAAGGCTTTCAACGTTAACCCAAAGACTTTGAACTTGCTCTGTGGCCATGCTTCTACTCCTAGAGAAAAAGAGATATTCTGGGTACCAGGACAGAGAGTTAAGAAAAAAAATGCTCCTATGCACATAGGCTGTGCTATTCATCAAGTATTTTCTGTGTTTTTCTGCTTCCCCGTATTTGCTCCTGCTGGACTCTCTGTCAGAACATCCACCCTTTGCTCATCAGCTCTCTGCACCTGAAAATCCTATCATTCCCACTTCTTTTCTCCTTGTTTGGGGCTTTGACAGCATCGACCTCCCACTTCCTGAAGCTGTTACCATCCCAGATTCTGAGAGCCCACTGCTTCGTCTACTCCTGTCCCTCCGGCCTGATTTTTAGTCCTTCCTGAAGACTCCTCTCCCTCTCCCTGGGTCAAAATGGGGGTTACATCTCCTCAGGATAGTCACAGAGACTCTGCTGGGCTGTGCTCCCCACAGCTCTTAATCTGACTGCACATCAGAATCACCTGTAGAGGCCACAGGAGCGCAGATCCCTGTTGTTTTATCTCCAGAACCTATTCTCACTTCTCCCCATAACTGTGGCTCAGTTTCCCCTGGGGGACCCCTTACTCTCAGTCCATGTGGCTCTGATGGGACTGACCCCATGCCCGGCTCTTACCTTCTAAGATTGGGAAGGGCTTTTTAAGAGAGTACCAACCAGAGCTGCAGGAGGCATCTTGCCATGATTCATAAAGATCTTACCTGAACATGAAGCGAGCACGGAGGCAAGCAGAGGTGCAGAGAGACTGAGTCCTGAAGATGTTATTTAAACTCCTGGATCAAACTGTGCCTGACGCTCATCCATGCCTGCACTTTTCAATTACAGGAGTCATTTTTGCTCAAGCTAGTTTGAGTTGGGTGCCTTCTCTCACAAGTAAAAGAACCCAGAGTCACAGATAGGGGCTCCCCACCTTAGAGAGTGAGTCAGAAACTCCTTGTGGTCAGAGTAGGGGCATAGGGAATCCCAGTCTCCCATTCTATTTATAGAAGTTCCCTGACACTTCGGGGTGTGCATGCAAGGTAGAAAGTCACTGTGCTGAGCACTTCTCCTGGGGTGAACGTGTCCCTCTCGAGCTCCAGTTTCTGTCTCGTCAATGATGACTATCCAGTGCGAACCCACAGCCCACGTCCAGCACTCCTCACCCACCTCCAGCTGCTTCCTGGCAGCTCCGTTAAGGGCTCCCCACCCCACCAGCTCACCTCATACTCAGTGTCCCCTGTTCTTCCTCCCTGTCATTCCCCTGGCGTGTGGCATTGGCATCATCCTGCTGCTCAGGCTGGATGGGTGCCTTCTCCCTCGCCCTTACATCCTTCATCCATTTGGGACCAAGTCCTGTCGATTCCATCTCCTTGGTTTCTTTCAGATCTGTTCCTCCGCTTGGATTCCTCTGCTCCCACTGCCTGTCCTGTGTCTAGCATCTAAGCAGACCCAACTTTCCCGCATAATAGTGAAACTGAGCCCAAGGTGGCCTGGCCCGGGACCTGCCAGAGCATTCCCCATGCACTGCACACTCCCTGTTGCTTACTTCTTTCCCAGGCTTTACGATGGTTGGCACAGATATCGCTCATCCCAGCTCCGTTTCTCACTTTTGAATGTAGCGAGCAATGAGATAGAAGGGGCCTGGGCCCCCGGTGGCTTTGTGGGATTGAGTTGCCAGACAAGCCTGGACTTCCATGTGAAGGAGAGTAACCTGTCTCATTTGAGCCACTGTTATTCTGGTCTGTCTTGTGCCACCTAAACCATGTCCTATGACCTGTGGCTGCCTTCTCCCCTAGGCTGTGAGTTTCCAGAGAGCAGGGCTCAACTGTGTTTATCTCTGTATGCTCAGCACTCCGCACAGTGTAGATGCCCAGGAGATGGCGTTTGAGTGACTGCGCAAAGGAGTGGACAACAGATGAGCTCTGGTTCCTGCTCTCTCCCAGCCATATTGCTTACCTTGTGCTGCTGCTTCCTCTTATGTAAGATTTAGGGGTTGATGGGCAAGGGAGGGAAAGGAGAACTGGGATGGATAAGGCCTTCCCAGCTCAAAAATTCATCCACTCAGTGAATATTTATGGAGTGCTTTCTGTTGCCAGGCCCCCAGCTGGTGCTGGGGACATGCCTGTGCCACATGGCAGGCTCATGGTGGAGGTGCACAGGGACAGTGCTACAATGCAGGTCATGGGGGCTGCTTGGGGAGTGCAGAAGAGGAGCGCCTCCTAAGTTTGGGGTGTGAGGCCTGAAGGATGAGCCGAGTTAGTCAGATACTGCGGTGTGGGGAGGGCTTGCTCTGCAGAAGGATCTGCCTGTGCAAAAGCCCAGAGGTAAGAAGGAACATGGCACTGTGGGGAAACTGAGTGGCTCACCGTGCTTGAAAGACGCAGTGTGGAGGAGTGAGGGCTTGGGGTGAAGAGGTGAGCAAGACCTGGGTAAGATGAGAGGTTTGGACTCTGTCCTGAGGGTGAAGGGTGCCCCTGTGCTGGGTATTGGGAGCTACTGACCCATCTCCCAAAGAGCACGAGCTGAGGTCTGGGTAGAGAGATGGGGAGCAAGGCAGTTCTCTTGGGCTCCAGCTGTCAATCCTGCCTTTGCACAAGCTTTGAATGAAATGTCTGCCCCGGCTAGTGTACAGTAGCATGCAGTGTCTCCAGGGAGAGTGCTTTGGGTTTTGGGGGCCAGATGAGGGCCCCTGCTTGGAGCTGCAGATCAGAAATTTGGAAATGCCTTTTCCTGAGTCCTCACTTCCTTCCCACGCAGCCACGCCAATCAGTTCACCGGCTGTGGCTGCAGAGCAGGGGATGGGGGTCAAGGGGCAGGGGCTACAGATGTGCGGGGGAGGGCCAGCCTACCCAGGGGGCCCTGGGAGCCTTGTTAACTGGGGCCAAAACAAACTCTCTCATTAAGTAGAGAGTGGAGCCAGGTGCGGAGGCTGTGCTGATGACATCGCCAGGGGCCCCTTCAAGCCAGCCACAGGGCTTGGAGGCGTTTGGGTGCACATGATCGACTGTGTGCACGTCTGGGGGTGGGTGTGACCCCAGCTGCCGTCTAGCTAGACTCTCACTGTGTGTACTCACCTTTATCTGCTCTTGTGTTTTGGTGCACGTGACATCATGCTCATTTCTGCATCCGCGCACGAGAAGGCATGTGCAAGGGAGTGCAAATGCCGTGGCTGACCAGGGCTGCCCAACAGTGCCAATGGGCTGTCTCCAAGCCACTCTCAGTGTGTGTGTGTGTGTGTTTGTGTGTGTGTGTGTGTGTGTGTATGCGCACGTGCGTGCAAGTGCCCAGAAAGAGGTGTGTACTGGCCTCGTGTGTATAATCGGCTTTGGTCCAGATGTGCATACAGGAACATGTGCCTGCTTCTGATTGGTTGGGATCCCGAACTGTCTCGGAGTGAGCATGGCTGTGACCAAGGACAGTACTGCAGTCATCTGTAGCTGCATAGCAAACCACGCCGAGACTTCACAATTCTGGGAGTTGATAGGGTTCAGCGGAGTGGTTCTTCTGTTCCATGGAGTCATGGCTGCGTTGCGGAAGCTTGGCACAGGCTTGTCTGGGGCTGCAACATTCTAGACTGCCTCTCCTTCTCCAGGGGCCACTCTAGGTGGCTTCTCATCATTCCAGAGTCTTTACAGCCTGGTGGCTGTCTTTCAAAGGGAGAACCAGTGAGCAAGTGCTTATGATGCCTCTGCTTGGATGACACTTGCTCATGTCCAACATGTGGCCCAAACAAGTCACATGGCCAAGGCCAGATTCATGTGGGAGGGGACTACCCAAGAGCCTGATCCAGGAGGTGTGGTCCCTTGGAAGCCACAGATGTAACTGTCTCCCCCAGTCTGAGATAGATGTTTGGTAGGACCTGTCTATAGGTTCACTTGACTCGTAAAAGTAGGATTTGGGGCATATTGTGTTTGCAAAGGCCATGCCCAACTGTCCACCCTAGTGCCCAGACCTTTTCTAGACCAGTAACTGGAGGCTCCAAGCAGCCCACATCCCTCTGGTGTCCAGTGGTTCAAAAATAACTCAGCAGACTTCTCCTACCTGGCCTCATTCCATCACCAGGCAGATGCAGCTCTGGGGCCCATTTTCTGCTCACTTGGAGGCTGTTCTGAGTGGTTTCAGGAACTGGCTCCACTGTTTACAGACAGTGTGACCTTGGGCGAATAATGTCGCCTCTCTGCACCTGGTTTTAAAATCTGAAATCTGGGGAGGACCCATCCTATCTTGTAGGGCCATCATGAGGATTGGATGCAGTGGTCATGCTAAGTGCCATGTCAGCACTCAACACGAGACCATCATTGCCACTATAATACTGCAGAAATTTGGGGATGCATGACAAAGACCAAACAAGAGTTCATACCTCCCCTGAAACCCTGTGTTCCTACCGCTGAGAGGAGGGATGGTGGAGGTCACTGACCCATCATTCAGTCCACACCTATTACTGAGCTCCTGGGTGGATGCAAAACCCAGAGTCAGTGCTCTGTGAGCACTGCAATCCCATGGGGCCTCTGTAGGGACCTATGTGCCATGCCAGGCAGCGTGAACAGAAGGCCAAAAATACAGGCAGATGAGTGACTTGGGATTTGGAGAAGAGGAGATGGATGGAGACTTGGATTTGGGGAGAAGATGCAGGAAGGGTTCCCGGAGGAGGTGAGTCCTGAGCAGGGTTCTGGAGCATAGAAGGATCCAGATTTTTTTTTAAAAGGGCTGAGAGAATAGAACAGAACTTCCAAACTTTTGTGGTGGATTTTTGCCAGGGATGTATCATGTGATCCCCTGAACCCCAATAGCCCCAACCATCTGTGTCTTCCATCTCTTTCTTCTCGGGTGGCAGGGGCAGGTCATGTTTGGCACACATACAAACACTCCCATTCCCACACCATGGGCAGACATCACTAATCAATTACAGAACACCACTACACACACCCCCCTTAGGCTTCTCAAAGCAGGAAGCTATTATCAACCAGTCGAGGTTAGCGCTTGGGGTGAAAACATTCTGCTGACTCAGGTCAAGTTGAAATAAAGCACCATCTTTGAAACCTCGAAACTCTGAGTCCTGGCCTCTCCATGTGTAAACTGTGTGCCTTTCAGTGTCTTTACCCCTCTGGATCTCAGCCTCCCACCGGGGGCAGGGGAATGTTAATTCCTATTCAGAGGAACCTGGGAGCCTCAAATGAGATCATGTGTGCGAGGCTCTAATATAGTACAAAATTCATAAGACATGATGATGATGATCGTGCTGCCAGCAGACGTCAGAACCCATGAGCAAAGGCATCCATTGGGTCCCATTTGCAGCTTTTTGGAGTAAGAACAATCAGTTGAGGGGGGGAGTGAGGGGCAAACCCTCTGAGCTGTCAGCTGTGAACACAGGGCTCAGAATATGGGCCTCGGCACAGGGAGGGTGGAAGGGCATCCCGAGCATGTGCTCAGAGGAGCAGCCCAGGATTTGGGCTCTCCCTGATGGGGGGAAGAGCTGTCAGAAAGGCAAGCAACTGCGGGTGAAGAGACAGATGTTTCTGGTTGATGACAGATGGGTAAGGAAGAGCACAATTAGTTTACTGAAGCTGATCCCTGTTTACCAGCATCTGGAAACTGCAAGTTATGGTGTTGTGTCTCTGGGTGCTCTCCTGTTCCCCGCCCTCCACCCACCCCCACCAGCCGCCCCTGCCACCACCATGATAGTCTTCATCTTGACCGTGGAGCTCAGTCGTCGAGTCTCCCCTTAGGAGCAGCTCTCCTGGTGTGAAGTGGAGAGTATCCCTACGCCTTGCCCAGAAGAAACTTGGTAAATCCCCCAAGCCTCCATGAGCATATGGCACCTGCAGAAACTGCACAGAGAGGTCAGAGTGTGGTCGGTCACACAGCACACTAGTGCAGAGCCAGAGCTGGGCCAGGTGTCTTCTCTACCAGGCATCGCACAGCCCCCAAGTTTAAGCCTATCCCAGTATCTGGACTGCAGCCAATGGCCAGTAAATCCAGAGGACGCTTTGCCCTCTAGTTCCTTCTTCAGCAGTAGCTGTGAACACAGAACTGCCTGGAACATTTATTCCTGCAAACCTCATTACGAAGGCCTTTTTTCCTTTCTCTTTTTCCTAAAGGCTGTAGCTTTGTTAAGGTTATTTCTGAAGCTGGAGAGAGAAATGCCCTGTTTGTCTTTCCTACACACCCCACCCTCCATCAGGAAATGAGGGGTCTTGCTTTCTTTGAGCAATTCATTCCTGACATGAGCTTGCTGCTGACAGTCAGGTCGGCTGTGGTTGTGTTAACTTTTGTCTTCCCTCAGCTTTGTAAGGCTCTGGGACAACATCTGGAAACAGATGTTTGCTTGGAGATGGAGCAGGAGTAGGAGGCACTAGGCCAAAAGCAAGGCCCCACCCCCAGGGAAGGGGGGCAGATGTGCAGAAGGTTGTGGCAGGCTGTGGGTGCTGGGAGAGGGTGGGAGCCTGGCACATTGGAAAGAGCAGCTCCCCCTTTGGGCTAGACACAGGCGCCTGTCATGCTGGGCCTGCCTAGGGATTAGGGACAGTGCTGCAGAGGTGCTGGACTCAGTTTGCACAACTTCCCTTTTGGTTCCCGTCCTATGGCCAAGGACTAGGAGTACAGTTCCTTGAACATGTCACCTTTCTTGTTTCCCAGAGATGGAAAGTTCCTGAAAGGCTGGAGACCTCATCAGATTCAAATTTGTTGAGGTTCCAAATGTGAAGTTCAGGGCTCAGCACCTTATAATTCTCAGGAAAAGAGTAATAATGGTGGTGATGGTGGTGATGGTGGTGGTAGAGATGGTGGTGGTGGTGGTGATGGTGGTGGAGATGGTGGTAGTGGTGATAGTGGTGGTGGTGATGATGGTGGTAGAGATGGTGGTGATGGTGGTAGAGGTGGTGGTAGAGATGGTGGTGGTGGTGGTGGTGATGGTGGTGGAGATGGTGGTGGTGGTGGAGGTGATGGTGGTGGTGATGGTAGTAGTGAAGGTGATGGTGGTAATGGAGGAGATGATGGTGGCGGTGGTGGTGGTAGTTATGGTGGTCATGGTGGAGGTGACGGTAGTAAATGGGATAGGTGAATGTGCATACAAACTAGGATACCCACCTGCTCACCAGATTTCTCCCAGTTGCCACATCTGTACTCAGCACATGACCAAGCTGGACCAATTGCAAGAACACATGTATCTTGCCATTGTGATTGGTCCAAAGGATGAACAAGTCACACCAATCAGGGACTTTGCTTGGAATTTTCCAATCTGAAGTTGGAAGACAGAAATTCTTTTACTTTTGGGTCACTATGCAGTAAGGATGTAAATCCCTGGCTCACTTGGACAGGGGTCTGTCTGCAGAAGGAGAGAATTAAAAGAACAGCAGAGAGAAGCAGGGATAAGAGATGGAGAGAAGGAAAGCATCCTTTTGGCATTCGGATGTTGAGTCCCCTGGGCATCATTATCCCTGGGATGGTCTTGCCCTTTTGATTTTGGGTGTGTAAACCCTCATCTCTCTGTCTTTTTCTTTCTCTCTCTCTTTAAGCTCGTTGACTTGGGTTTCTGTCACTTCCTACCAAGGGCTCCGACGGATCATGAGCAGAAGGTGATCGTGGAGGTGTTAAGATGATCACATGAGAGGAAGCCTAACAGTGATGACAGTAGAGATGACAATGAGAATAGCAAAGACAACATCAGTGTTGGAGGTGGCTATGGTGATGAACTGCTGCTCATATCAGAGGTTATGGTGAATGTGGTTTACATCAGATGGTGACATCAATGGGAATGATATTGGTGATGATAGCGGTGGTCATGTGATTGATCATGAGAATCAAGGTGAAGAGACTAAGGCTTTACCAGCCTAATCTGGGTATATGTCTGAGAAACACAGGTTCAAAAGATCCAAGAAATGACCACAAAGAAATGATGGGTGAAGGAGAACAAATTCTTCCAGAATGTCAAGTGCTGTCCTTTTTCTTAACTCAATAAATCCTAGTTGAACCTGGACCTGGAGAGGAGGATCGCAGATGGTACCCAGAGAACTTCATAGCTATGTTGGAACCTTCTGGAACAGAAAGACCCAGGGTCCCCAACCAGGTCCTTTTGACAATCCCAGGTGCCTCCAGGGGTTCAGACATCAGGCAAGATGAACTTGGGTGGGCCAGCAAACATAAAAGATCACTGCATCTTGTGTCTGACCATTTACAGTTTAACTGTGGAGATCTGGGACTATTTGTTCATCACGGTCTACTTGGGGGAAATGAGTTACTTCTGGAGAATAATAGCAACTAATTTTGTTAAGCATTTACTGTGTGCCAAGGACTATTCTAAGTGCTTTATATAGATCATCTTGCAGGATGAAATCCTCCCAACTGTACGTATTTCTATTTGCCATGTAACAAATGAGGACACCGAGACGCAGAGAGGTTATGTAGCTTACCCAAAGCCACATTGTTAAGGAAGGGAGGGTGGGAAGCCAGGCGGTCTGGGCTCTGGGTCCCATCCCTTGACTCCTACCCCTCTGGGAAATGTGCTCAGGGTGATCGGAGCACCAGGAATGCTTCTGGTCCAGGACCTTCTCCAGTGCCTCCCCTTCTATTCTATTCTACCCAAGAAAGCATTTTCCAAAAGGAGGGTCTAAGGCCAACAAGGACAAAGTGAAGTCCTGTGGGTCCCACAGAAAAAGCCACCTGCTTTAGGGGGCTGCCTGGTCATGTCATTTCCCATGTGGGGAGGAGCTCTGATGGAGGAGAGCTGGTGTATTGGGAAGACACCACCTCTCCCTTGGGGTTTAGCTTCTCCTCTCAAATAGAGGGCTCTTGTGAGCAGTAGTGAGCTCTATGTTTCTGCCTCAGGCATAAGACTGTGGCTTTGGGGTCAGACTTTGGGGTATATAATTTTCGCTTCACCAAGTTGGGCTGGTAACTATTCTCTGAGAATCAATTTTCCCCCCTGTAAGGTGTAGACAATAATTCCCATTTCCCATGGTTGTTGAGAGCATTCAGTGTATAAAGGGTCCAAGCCCAGTGCCTGGCATACAGGAAGTGCTCAATAAATGTCAGCCAGTCCTTATATTGATATTTCAATTCCCTGGACTTCAGTTTTCTCCTTTCGCAATTTCCTTCTCACTCATGAGCAAGCTTTCTGTTCTGCTCTAAGGAGAGGCCTAGGAGGGAAGAATCCTGTGGCTCAAGAAACCCAGACCTGACTTTAATACAGGAGGGTCAGTAATGGCCCCAGAGCCAGCTCCCTCTCCCAGAAATTACAGATTCCTGTAGTTGTACTTTTACAAATAAACACATGCCATTTCCACAATGGAAAATTTTCTTTAAAAAAATAAAAAAGAAAGTAAAACACTCTCCTGTCTTTTCCCTGGGCCAAGTGGAACTAAGAAAGATAAATGAAGCCTTTTACATAGACGTGGGAGGTTCCAGCTCTGGCCCCCATCCTGACGTGGTTGGAGCTTTGCTGGAGACTACAACAGCCTCAGGAGCAAGCACCATCCCCAGTGCCCCTGGGAGGCCTTTGGGGGGCTCTGCAAAGGGTATGTCTCTTTTGGGGGAGGAGGAGAAGGCCACTCCCTTCCTTTTAGTTCTCTTTTTTCCTTCTCAGCAATGCCCCCTGCAGGCAGCCAGAGCCACTGCACTTACTAACCCTATTTAATTCCGCAAGGTTGACCACGTGTCCGGCACCCCACACCCAGGCCCTGATCAAATGAAGATACTTGGTTGAGCATCTGCCTTTGGCTCAGGTCATGATCTCAGGGATCGAGCCCCACGTCAGGCTCCCTGCTCAGAGGGGAGCCTGCTTCTCCCTCTCCCTCTGCTGTTCTCCCTGTTTGTGCTCTCTCTCTCTCTGTCAAATAAATAAATAAATAAATAAATAAATAAATAAATAAATAAATAAATAAAATATAAAAAAAAAAATTAAAGAAAAAAGAAAATATTTGTCCCAGATCATCCAGCCAGTAAATGGCAAAGCCAGAACTAGAAGGAAGGCTCTGATATCCTGGCCTAATTTCCTCCCATACCTGCCACTCTCTGCCCCCTCAAAGCACAAACTCCAGACACTCTGACATCAATTCGTTGGTCTGGGCCTGATAAGGAGACCTGAATCCAGAGTTAGAAGCCACGGGCTCTGTCCAACTACACTTTCACCCCCCACCCCCCGCGTCCCCCTATAGGTCACTACCGGTCCTGAGTCTCCCTTGTCTTTTCTGCAGAAAGGGGTTGTTGCATGAAAGTCCCAGGACGTAGCAAGGACTCAATATATACTTTCAAATGCACACACAAGAAACCATCGTTGTTTCGCAAGGAAGGATTTGGGGGACATTGATGAATGGATCTGCCTATTCTGAATTTTCCACTTTTTTGGCAATGAACGTACATTGCTTCTCTAAGAAAACAAATGTTTTAAATAAAATGCAAACAAGATGTCTGTGCTTTCCCACTACATTTCTTTTCCTAACACTATTATATGGACACTTCCATGGGCTGCCCAGACTTGAAGGCAGCTCAAAAATGTTTGGAGTGAATCAGTTAGAAGGCTTTGGGTTGCAAATGATGTGACCTAGGATTAGCAGAGTAATGCAGCACCACCTTCTTGGCTTCAGTGATTGGTTCAAGGATAGACACATGACCCAAACTGGGCCAATGACCGCTAGGCCCAGGAGCTTGTTTCCCATACTTAGGGAAGCAGAAGCTCCTCTTTTCTGTTGACTTTGAATCCGGGAGCATGTCTCCTGGAGCCGCTGACAACCATCTTACCACAACTTGGAGCCTGAAAACAAAGACAATCAGAAAACGGTAAGTCTGAGAAATGGAAGTGGACCACGAGTGCTTCTTAGTGATAATTTGAAACCCTGGAACAAGCTGCACCTGAGGCTGGAGCTGTCTTGGATTTTCAGGAATATGTTCCAAAAATTCTTTTTGCCCAAGGCTGATGCATTGGGTTTTCTTTCCCTGGCACCCCAAAGTGTCCTAACTGGTAGAGCATGTGTCTGACTTACCCCACCCCACACACCTTGGGCTAAAAGCCACTGATTTATTTTGTGCAGGACCCAGACTTTCAATGAGGACATGGTTTCCCTGCCAAATGCTTCCTCCTGGGGGTGTCGAAACATGAGGTCTGTTAAGAAGAAAAAAGATTTGTCTACAATGGGTTAAAGTCATGTGGTCAGGCCATCATCACTGTGGTCATTACTATGAAGTGTTGAAGAAAGAGGTGCTCCAAAGGGAGCAGAAGAGAAAGGCAGGCACGGGTCACCCTGACAAAGACATCGCTGGGGCAACTATGGGCCACTCCCTGGGGAAATTAAGCCTGGCTGTTAGGAATGTTTCCCAAGAGAATGTGCCTGGCTTTGCTGCAAATTCCTACACAAGCCCTTCCTCAAATGGCTAAATAATCTGAAGAGCTTTGCTATGTATTTTTCATTCCACACACTATTTGCTTTGCCCGCCTGGCCCAGCCGGCCAAGTTTAACCCGATAGAGACATTCTTCTTGCAGAATTCAAGTTCATGGATTCCCATAACTGGAGGGACTGTGTGTCCATGGTCCCTCTGTGTAGCTTTGATTGTGTCCACCTGAGCCAACGTCACCGAGCATCTTCCCCTGCCAGGTCCTCGGTGAGCACTGATGTGAATTAGATGCAACCCCTTTTGTCTCAGAGAGCTCGGAGCTGGGGGACGGAGGATGTGAGGGCAACAAGCTATTATGCCAGGCTGAAAGAAATAAGGGCACGTGACGGCTGGGGTTGCAGCATGGGAATGTTGGGAGCAGGGGGAGGGGGCTGCAGGCATGGCAGGACTCAGAGGTTCTGCCTTGGCACTTACCCTGCAATGGTGGGAGAAACTCATGCCAGGGAGAGCGGGGAGGCTCTCCAGGCCAAGGGAACAGTGGAGCAGGGACACAAATAATACGAAGCCATGTGATCATCTTTCCTCCCATCTTCCTTAGGCTGTGTATCTGCATCTAAAGCTCAAAGGAGGTTATGAAAATATCATGCTCCAGGGGTTAACTGTCAAAACTGAGACTTCACGGGCATATTATGGCTCCTATCCCTAATTAAGTTCTTGCTTTCGTGGCCAAGACTTTCCTTTCTTTGAGCCAATGTGACAAGCTCAAAGCAAAGCCAAGAATTGTATGTCTTGTAGCATCATGGTGGTTTCTAACCCAGCCTGCTGCAGGAGAAACCGCTGGCAAATATCGCGGCTCCAAACTCTTATCTGTCACAAATTGGCCACATGAGATCATGAGCTGGTGGTGGTGGTGGTTACCATTGCCACACTGTAGGGGGTTGGCTTTTGAGCACAAAGGATTTGAGAAGGGGGGCGCTGAATCTGTTTCCAAAAGGTGATGATGGGGTGGGATGGGAGCATGGACTGAGTGAAGACGTGGCCCAGAGAGGAGAGGGGAAGCTAAGAGGGGTGGGCCAGACACAGAAGCCGGATCTGGGGGCATAGACACTGACTATTTCCTGGAGTTTACTAGCTCTGCTATGGGGCTTGGGACAACCATTCAGCATCCCCGTGCCTCCTTTAGGAGAGATAAAAATAACTGGGGGGGCGCCAGGGTGGCTCAGTCGGTTGAGTGTCTGACTCTTGGTTTTGGCTCAGGTCGTGATCTCGAGGTCGTGAGATTGAGCCCCACATCCAGCTCCGCGCTCAGCAGGGAGTCTGCTTGGGATTCTCTCTCTCCCGCTCCTTCTGCCCCTCCCCCCACTTGTGTGCATGTGCTCTTTCTCTCTCAAATAAATAAATAAAATCTTTTAAAAAAATAATTAGAACCTCTGATAGTGGGTGATGATGTATTAGTGATCAAATACTGCATAACAAGTCATACAAAACATAGTGGTTTAAAACAGCAAAAAATTGATGATCTCTGATGGTGTCTGTGGTTCAGGAATTCAGGAGCAGCTTGGCTAGGCAGGTCTAGCTTGGGGTCTCTCATGAGGTTGCAGTCAGATGTCAGTCGGGGTTGTACTCATCTGAAAGCTTGAGGATCCACTTGCAAGCTGTCAATGGCTTTTGGTGGCAGGACTCAGCTCCCTTCCAGGTGACATCTCCACGAGGCTGCTCGAGTATCTGCATGACATGACTGCTGCCTTCCCCCAGTGTAAGGGATCCAAGTGACCAAGATGGAGACCGCAGTGCCTTTTATGATCTACCCTTGGAAGTCACATACTGTCACTTCTGCTGTGTTCCATTTGTCACGCAAGTCCGTCCTAATTCCATGTGTGGGGGGTGCCTACCGAAGGAGTCGAGAGGCTAGCTAGCCCAGTGTTCCCGCCAGCCCCCACGATGCATGATCCTCCCACGTGCTTCCCAGGCCCCCCGAAATCATCAGCTGAAAGTCCCGAATCTCATCATTTAAAGCAAATGCAGGTGTGGATAAGGCTTGTCGGGTATAGTTCTGCATTCAGTTTAGTTGGGGATGAAGGGACTTGAGGAGCCAGGAGGGACCTGGAGCATGATGGGGCAGGGAGCAAAGGATGCGGGAATTATAGTCAAGGCAAGGAGCAAGGTATGGGAGGGGGAAATACCAGAGGGGGGGGGAAACATTGGTTAATATTTCAAAACACTAACCTGAAGTGTTGTCAGGGCTCCCCTGAAATTCAGAGCGGTTTAAGTGACGCTGTAAAGGTAATGTCACTAGTCACAGACAGATCCAAAATGAGAATCTGGAACCTCCTTCTGGATGCCAAAATACAGTATTTGGTCATGCTTAGGGATGGTGAGAAACCCTGTGTGTCCACCAGTTAGACTGGAACCGACCTGGGAGAGAAAGAACTGAAGTAGTTTCCATCCATTGCCCACGAGCTGCCTGGCATGCTTCTAAGCACTTTGAGCAAGCAGAAAAAAGCTGCTGAGCCAGGTCCCAGCTGACTCTTGAGGAGCATTGTTTTCTTGGAGGAAATCTTGAGAAGCGGGCTCTGGTGAGGGGTCAGAGAACGCTGTCATATGAGGGAGGGTGAAGAGACAAGGAAGATTTTTTCTAGAGGTGAAGCATCTCTTAAAGCTGTCAAGGAGCAGGGTAGGGGGCGGAAAGCACTTATTCTGGGACTCTCTGCGAGACCCAAGGGACACAGGGAGTCAGACTTCAGTCCTGCTCAAGGGAAGACCTAAGGATTTGTCTAAAGATGGAAACAAAATGTGGTGAGTTCCCCGTCAGTGCGATGATGAAGCAGAGGATGGATGAAACTTTGATGGTAAGACAGACCCTTGGATGGAACATCTCAAAGGTGTCTGCCCCCTGAGATGTGATTCTTCACTCCCACTGAGTTCTGGTATCTTCCACCTTCATTCAATCAATCCCAATAATCCATATCTCATGGTAAATTAGACAGGTGCTGCCTGAAGACATCAGCAACTCTGAAAAACGAGAACTAGAACGTGAAATTAGATCACAAGGGAAGGGCTTGCCTTGCCTATGAAAGCAGGCTGTTTCCAAGGCTTCCTTCATATGTAAGCAATCACCCTGGTAATTGACATCATTGTTCACTCCCAGCACATTGTTCACCAAGACCTTGCCTCCCACTCTTCCTGAGAAAATGGAGGCCATCAGGTATGAGTTCTCAAGTCCCAGGCGTCCTCACCCCCGGCCCTTGCACCAGCCAGACTCATCTTGCTTCCCTCACTGCAGTCTCGGAGGATGAGCTATCTTTCTGTTCAAAGCCAACCACCCCACCTGTGTCTTTGACCTCCAATTCTCCTGCCTCCTGTGAGAGGCTACCCCATCAGTCATCCTTCCCTTTCTTGGACCTTCACTTCTCCCAGTCGCTGGCTGCTTCTCTTCTGCCTAAAAATATACTCAGGCCTCTCATATGCAAAAAAACCCTAAACCCCACCATATGCTCTGCTAGCCTCTGTCTAAACCTCCCATCCTCATCCAATCTTCTCGAAAAAGTAGTCCACACCTGCGTTCTCCCATTGCTCAGTACCCATTCATACTTCAGTCCATTGTCAACTGAAGTTGCTCTTAATTACTCTTAATGTTTTAATGACCCTGACTGACCAATCAGGTGGAATTTTTATAATCCTTAACTATCAAACACTGCTCTTCTGGAACTTGCTCCCTTGGCCTCTGTGATATCACCTCATACTTCTTGTTGTCTTCTTTGTATCTTTCAAGAGCTCTGTGGTAGCCAGTCTCCAAGATGGCCCCCAAAGATTCCCACTGCCTGGAGTTTACCTAGTTTACCTAGTTACATAGTCACCTCCCACATTGTAACAGAGTCGGACAGCATGACCAGTAGAATATGGCTGAAGTAATGATATGTCACTTCCAAGATTAGGTCATAAAAGACCATGTGTTTTCCATTTTGGTCTTTCTCTCATTCTCTGTCTTGGCTCACGTACTCTGGGAGAATCCAGCGGCAATATATTGAGGACCCTCAGGTAGCCTGTGGAGAGGCCCACTTGTCAAGGAACTGAGGCTTCCAGCCAATAGCCATGAGGAACTGAGGACTCCAACCAATAGCCACATGATCGAGCCTTCTTGGAAGTGAATCCTCTGTCCAAATCATGGCTTTAGATAATGCAGATCCAGCTAACAGCTTGACTACAGCCTTATGAGAAACCCTAAGTCAGAGCCACCCAGCTAAGCTGTTCCCAGGTTCCTGACCCTCAGAAACTATGAGAAAATAAATGTTTGTTTCTTTAAGCTACTAAGTTTTAGGGCAACTTGTTACTCAGAAATTAATAAGAGGCCTTTTCCTTGACCCCATAATGGAGCTCCATGAAATGTTGTTGTTCTGTGGGATTCCACTCTGGGTGACCTCACTTCTTCCTGTCCGCCCTGCTGGGGTAGGGCGAACACTATGGGTTGCCTGTCTAGTAGTCATCCCACACCTCCTACTTCTCTCCTGCTGGCAGAATCCACTTCCCATAGTTGGGGCTGAAAATACCAGAGACTTGTTTACTAGCCTCCCTTGCAGCTATAGTATGGGTACAAGATCCAACCCTGGCCTAGGTACCTGAGGAATAGTCTGCTGTGTGCTCTGAGAAAAGTTTCTCTTCCTAATAAAAGGAGGGAAATTAACGAGAGGCTCTCCTTTTGCCTTGCAGCTTTTAAATGTCATGTGAAGCAGGATGCTTGGAGCTATAACATCTGCTATTCTGGGAAGTGCGTTTTTTTCCCATTATTCTCCTTGGCCACATTGACAGCAAGCCCTGGAGAAGGTGCCCTCCTTGGGGGCTGAGCAGTTTTCTCAGCCTGTTTCCTGCCTGCAGAATTTTGCAAGCCCAAGGGTTCAACCTTGAATAGTCATAGACCTTTTAAGTCCAGGACTGTGATTTTTTTTTTTTTTTTCCTCCCGGTACCACTCATTTAAAGATGTAGCAATCTTCTTATTTGATTCTGGACAACTTCATGTACCATTAACTACATCGTAAGTTTTTATTCTAGATATTCATTTTAAATTGACTGAATTTCTTTCCTCTCTTGTCCCCATTGGCCCCACTTCCTTGAAGTCACTAAATTTTTGGGCAATTTATCACAGGTAAGTTGAGTCTGGCAGACTTAGATAGGAGAGCCCTCCTTCCAGTCTCTTTCCCCTGAGTCAGTTTGTCCAATTGAAAAGTTGGCTTCTTAGTCTCTTCAGAGTTTCAACAATGGATATGCAGCCATGCCATCCATTTGATAGTTGCCAAGGCTAAGATTTTTCTCTGGCTGCATTTAAGGGGATTTTTGCTTTGTGACTGGTTTCAGCAATTTGATTGTAATGTGTCTTGGTGTGGTTTTCTTTGTGTTTATCCTGATTGAAATTCATCGAGTTTCTTGAATCTATGGGTTTAAATTTTTCATCAAATTTGGAAACTAGCTGGTCATTATTTTTTTCAAATACCCACACTCTTTTCCTGGGACTCTCATTACATGTGTGTATGACCATTTGTCCATCAGGTCAGTGAATCTCTGTTAATGTTTTTCTCTGATTTTTTTTTTTCCTCTCTGTGTGCTTCAGTTTTTCCTGTCTTCAGGTTTCATTGATCTTTTTTCTGTCATGTTTAATTTGCTATGTAGGCCATCCAGTGAATTTTTCATTTTGTATATTGTATGTATTAGTTAGGATTCTCCAGAGACACAGCACCAACAGAATCTATCTCTATCTCTATATCCATCTATCAAGAATGAGATTTATTAAAAGGAATTGGCTCACACAATTATGGATGCTGACAAGTTCCATGATTTGCCATCTGCAAGTTGGGAAAAACCAGTGGCCTGAGAACCAGGAGTGTTGATAATAGAAGCCTCGGTCCAAGGGCAGGAGAAGACCAATGTCTTAGCTTAAGTAGTCAGGTGGAGAGAGAAAATTCAATGATTTTTCATCTCTTTGCTCTACTGGGGGACTCTCAATGGATTGGATGATGCCCACCCACATTGGAGAGGGCAATCTGCTTTACTCAGTTTGTGAATTCAAACACTAATTTCTTCTGGAAACACCCACACTAACATACACATAAATAATGTTTAGTGAGACATCTGCCTCAGTGAAGGCCATTCTGGCCTCAGTGAAGTTGACACATAAAATTTATCCTTACCCTGTATTTTTCAGTTCTAAAGTTGCATTTGGTGCATCTTAAAAATATGTTCATTTATTTTCTCATTATTTTCACATTTTCCTTTACATAATTGAATCTACTTATAATGGCTGTTTGAAATTCTTGTCTGCGAATTCTATCACATCTGTCATGGCTGAGTTGATTTCTTTGGACTGATTTTTTTTTTTTTTTTTTGGTTTTAAGTATCATTTCTTTGCCTCTCATATCTAGTGATTTTTGATTGGAAGATGGACATTTTGTATATTACATCTTCTTGAGGGCTGAATTTTGCTATCATTATTTAAAAGGTGTTGAGTTTTATTCTGGCAATTTACTCAGAGGCAATTTACTCCTTTCAAAGCCCATCTGTATGCTTTGTTAGGATGGATCTATAATAGTTTTCACTCTAGGACTTGCTAGGTTAGCTTTATTCCTTAGGTGTGGCCTATAGGAAGTTTCCACTAAATACTCTGGGTGCTTAATGAGGTTTCTCCACCTTGGCTGGCCTGAACCTGAACATCTCCCAACTCTGTTTGAGCCCAGAGAGTGGTTTGGTTTACAACACCCAGTGGTTACTCTGTCTCTGATATTTGTTCTTGTCCAACTTCATGGAGACTCACAGTACATGTGCACAGTGTGGTTATTAACCGAAGGCTCCAAATGAGTCCTATGCAACCTTCTGAAGCTCTTTCTCTGCATAGCTCCCTCGTCTCCAGTACTCTGCTCTGCAAATTCCAGCTGCATCTATTCTCTGAATTCTGATCTCTTGTCTTCCCAAAACAGTGAGACTTCTGTGCTCCACTCGGGCTTCACCTCCCAGGCCCTGGTCTGGTAAATGCCTCTAGGCAGAAAGATTGATCAGTGAGTTCATCTTATTTCCTTCCCTCAGGGAACACAGTGTTGTTCTGCTGTTTATCCAGTGTCTGAAAACAGATGTTTTGTGTATTTTATCTAGTTCTCTACTTGTTTATGGTGGGCAGGGGCTAGCCCAGTATCTGTGACTCCATCATAGCCCAAAACAGAAGTCCACACAGGATAAGTTTTCCTCAGCCTTGCTGACTGAAAGCATTTCTCAATTTTACATTTTACCATTTGGGGTTGAGCAGCCGTTGTCTCTTCCAACCCCACAAGCACTAATTAGGGGACATTGAATTCTCTCTCATTCCTGCTAGTCAACAAGCCGGTTCTTTCCTGACCCTATCCCTTTCTGTCTATTGCCAAGCTCAGCCAAAGGCAGGCATCATAGCTACTAACTAGAGTTTTCTAGTGTTTTCTGTTCCTGGGGTTACAAGTCCTTTGGATCCTTCACCCAAATTCATGTTATTGCAGGGCATACAGTTAGACATGTTGGAGGTGGCAGAGCTAAAGATCTGGGTCCTTGATAACATATCGAGACGACGAAGGAGCCCAGGACCTATCTCCAAACTTATTAAGTGAAATAAATAAATGCCTTTATTTGTTTTAGGCACCTTTAGATGTGCATTCTATTCCCCACAGCCTAGAGCTTCCTGATGGACACAGGGTGGTCCCACCTCCTTCTATGGTTTCTAAGCTCATGCCCCTCAGGTCACTGTCACCAGCTCAGATCTTCCCCCTCAGGGGCAAGCTCAGACATCCACCTGCCTGCAGTCCTCTCCACAGGACATCCTGCCCTGTGCTTCAAACGCAACATCCAAAACGATCTTATTTTCCCCTTCTAAACTGCCTTCCCTCAGGATTCTCAATCTCAGTTGAAAGTACCACCATCTGCTTTGCAACCCAAACTGTAAGCCTGGCTGTCATTCTGGAATTCCCCTTTCGCTCTCCTATTGATATCCATAAATCACCACGTCCTACTAATTTTGTCCCCTAAGCATTTCTCAGATACATCCCCTCCTTCCCATTTTTCCTCCTGCTAATGAGGACAGGCCCCTGGCACCTCTCTCTTGGGCTACTCACAGCCACTGCCTTCCTTCCAATGTGTCCTCTGCCCTGCATCTATCTTTCCAAAGCTCAAATTTATCTGTGTCACTCCCCTGCTTAGGACATTTTAATGCCCCTGCCCTTGTTTATATGATGAAATCCAAACCCTTACCAAGGCTCCAGGTTCTGGCCTCTGCTGACTTCTCCTGCCCCAACTCTTGCCAATCCCTGTCTTCATGTTACATCCCAGTAACACTAATTTGTGGCGGCTCTCCCTAGTCACCCTGCTTCTTCTCCTCTCTGAGCCTTTGTGAATGCTGTGCCCTCCCTGAGATGCCACCTGCCAACTCTACCCCATCCCCCACTTTTTCCCTGCAAGCATCTGTACATCCTACCAAGTAGAGGGTCGCCTTTTCCTTCATCTAGAATCTTCCATGGTGACACCAACCTCCAATCTTGTACAGTTATCCTTTTCTGTGCCCCAGTAATCTTCATACACATCACTCCTACCATGCCTACCACTTCGCTTTGCAAGCATGGTTGTGTGTCTTTCTCCTCCTCCAGACTGAGTGCCTTGAGGGCAGACACTGGAACTTCCTTAGTCTTGAGTCCCAGGCCGTGGCCTATAGTAGCTGTGCAATGAATGTTTAACAACTAAATGAATCACCCAATAAATCCCTTAGAGCAGGTCTCCTACAGACCATCTCTGGAATGCTTAGTGGTTAGCTCACTCAAGTAAGTAGATTAACTTAAAAATAATAAAACTGTGTTTCCTTAAAATCATTTTCCCACCAGCACTTTCCTTTAATTAGTACAATCAGGGACAAGAGTGTATTTGTGGTGAGGTTTCCATAGCACTTCTCTTAGAAGGGGTATTATGTTTCCAGAAGCAAAGAATCATGGCTTAGGAAGAAAAAATGTGAACAGAGCATGGCATGGATCTGAGAAGTTCCTGGAAAAATTTTCTAGGCCATGGAAATCAGGATGTGCCTTGAGCATCCATAAGGGGTGTGACTGTGGATGTGGGCAACTTGGTGGCTGTTGGACTGTCCCTTTCTGCCAGTTGCCACTCTTACCAAAATTCCACAATTAGATAGTCACCCCTTTTGACTATCCATCATCCTCTCCTGTGGAACTCTTACAAGCCAAATTTCCTGTGGAAGGAAGTCCCTCTCTCCTTCCAGAAATTGCTTTCTTCTGCCTGGAAAGTGTTCACCTCCTCCTCTGTCTACCCCAGTTTTTCCTATTCTTCAAAATGTATATTCAATCCCTTCCCTCCCACAAAGCCTCTCCAGATCTTTCTTTTAGGGTTGTGAATGCCTCAAGGGCAGAAACCATTCAACGTTGTCTCCTGGGTACCTGTTACAGATCCTAGCACATGGTAGATGTTGAATAGATGAAGGGTGAACTGTCCTGGACTCATTCATACAGTCATTTTCCCATCCTTGTGCTTCCACCCTGAGGACTTCTGTCGATGCTGGTTCTCTGGTACTCTGGTGATCACTTATGCCTTGTCGAAGGTCTTCCGTCCTCTAATGAGATGTTCTTTTTGAAGTGGCTTTTAAAAAATAACACCGGGGTGGCTCAGTCGGTTAAGTGTCTGCCTTCGGCTCAGGTCATGATCCAGGGTCCTGGGATTGAGCCCTGCATCGGGCGCCCTGCTCAGAGGGGAGCCTGCTTCTCCCTCTGCCTGCAGCTCCCCCTGCTTGTGCTCTCTCTCTCTGTCAGCTAAATAAATAAAATCTTTAAAAAAAAAAAATAACACTTCCTGAATATAGGCTAGTTTTCTCACCAGGGCTCTCCCTGCGGGTGGGGACTGGGGGGCACCTTGTGGACAGATGCTTCCCAGCTTGGAGAAGATGGTGAGGAGAACACTTCTGGCATATAGCATGTGGGACACCATTTGTATTTTTATTCTGGACCCCCAAAATGATGGGGCACCTGCTTGTGGGCACCCTGGGGAAGGTGGTGAGAATTTTCATACAGGGTCATCAGGCAGGGGCTCAGAAAAGTTTAGTGGCCTGGGTGGCTATTTCTTTCTGGCCTGATGATTAAACTGAAGTCATGGGTCAAGTAGTATTGGCCTATGCATATGCGGTGGGAATTTCTTGCTCTTGGGTTGGCAGGTGAAGACTCAGAGCCCCTGTGGCCCCTGGGCCCTCAAACGTGACTCTTCCATGAGGGTCTCTCGCCAGGGCGGCTCACTTGACTCTTCTTGGGAGCCATTCCCACACTCTGGTCCTCATGCCTCCCCTCATCTCTACTTTTCCCTTTACACTACCCTAGACTCTGGAGACCCTCTCCCAACATCACCCTGGTCTTAGACCTTATTTCCTTCAGGTTCTTTCACCTAAGGACCCATTCAGCCTCCCAGCAACTGAGAAACCAGCTTCCTTTGCCTGATGATAGACAGATCTCCAATCCTCAAAATCTCCAATCCTCAAATGAGGAAGTGAGAGGAAATATTTGTACCCAACCTTTTCCAGTGTGATGGAGAATGGGGGAAAAAAAGAACAGTTCAACTTCCAAATTAAAGAAGTTGAGTCTTGGTGCAACTACTGTGGAAAACAGTATAGAGGCTCCTCAAAGAATTAAAAATAGAACTATTATGTGATCCAGCAACTTTACTTCTGGGAATATATCTGAAGGAAACAAAAACACAATGTGGAAGAGATATCTTCACCCCCACTTCACTGCACAGCCCCAGTGCACTGCAGCATTATCTACAATAGCCAACATGTGGAAGCAGCCCACGTGTCCACCAATAGATGAAGGATAAAGAGGTGGTATGTATGTGCAATGGAATATCATTCAGCCACGAAAAAGAAGGAAACCCTGCTATTTGCAACAACATGGATGGACCCTGAGGGCATTATGCTAAGTGAAACAAGTCAGACAGAGAAAGACAGATATTGTATGATCTGACTTATTTGTGGAATCTAAAAAAACCCCAAACATACAAAAACAAAACTCATAGAAAAAGAGATCAGATTTGTGGGACCAGAGGCAGGGGGTTGGGGGAGGGGAATTGGAGGAAGGTGGTCAAAAGGTACAAACTTCCAGCTATAAGATAAATAAATACTAGGGATACAATGTACAATGTGATGACTATAGTTTAAAAAAAAGGCAAATCATTCTTGTGTTGGATTGGATGACAAGCTTCCTTTCTTCACCCCTCTTGGCAGCCATGCCTTGTCATGGCCCCATTACAGTGGAGCATTTTTCTTTGCCTCTTTCCTCTGGGCAAGGCCATATGACAATGGCCTAGGGCAGAAGTGAAAATGCACCTGCTCCTTGGGAGGCTGCATGTGTTTCTGCTTCCCTCTTACACTTCTGTCACTGCCATGAGGGGAACATGCCCTGGCCACCCCCTTGCCCTGGGAGGAGAAGAGAGACAAGGAGTAAAGCCCCTCCAACTGACCCACAGACCTGTGATGGGAAGTGGCGCAAAGTAGAGCCCTTGCTCAAGTCAAGTCTGGATCAGTTGAGTCTCAGCCAATCTCCCTGAAAGTAAGGGATTATTGTGCTAAGTCACTGAGTCTTGGGGTCATTTGTTATGCAGCATTATGGTGGCAGTAGCCAACGGATATAGCTCTTCTGCTAGACGGCCAGGGTAGTGCAGTGAGCACTTAGTCGGTGCACAGCACACATTGAGTGCTTCGTATTTGGTTATCAGTCGAGCCTTGCAGGCAGGCATCAGAAAAGAATATGAGACTATCAGACCTGGAAGAGCCATTAAAGGAGTTCTGGATGGAGAAACAAGATCGAGTAGACCTGTGACTTGCCCAAGATCACACAGGGAATTGTGGCTCATCTTGGACCAGCACCCAGGGCCAGAGCTCCCCAACACAGTAAGCTGACTTCCCCGCTTCCTGTGGGCCAGCCCGATGGGAGCTATGGCTTCATCTTGCTCCTCCCTTGGCCTCACGGGGGAGCTTCATGTCATTGGGCTGGGATTCTGATGAATGGGAAGTGGTGGTGAGGGAGGAGAGGCAGGAAGAAGGTCCAGCCAGACAAGACTCCGGATGAAAGCAAGGATATTACATCTGCACCCCTGTCTCCCTCTGGTGCCAAATGCCCTGTGATGGACCCCAGCCCAGGCCCCAGGCTGTGGGCCAGCTTTCATGGCCTCGTCTTGGGAGGGGCACTTGCACTCAGGTGCTAGAGGCCAGATGGCTGGCTCACCTGTCATCATTAACCTCTGGCCCCCCAAAACCCCCTGGGAACCCAGTACAGACAGCCATGGAGATGGGCCAGACAGAGTCTGGGAAGGAGTGGGAACCACTCAAGGAGGAGTCTGCTGCTCCTTGCTGTTTGTGTCCCTCTGCACACCACAGGCCCTGTGGCGCAGAGTGGAACCAGCTTCTGAGACTCTTGCTGGGGGAAGCCCATCAATCTCCCCGTGAGCAGAGCTGGAGAAAAAGGGAGCCCTGGGTCAGGCATTTCAGGGACTTCCTTGAGTTCACTCCACTAGAAAAGCAGAGCAAAAGAGAGTGGAAAGGACACCAAGCAGGGAATCAGAGACTGGGGTTTGGGCCCCAGCCTTGCATCTTATTGGAAACCTATGTGACCTTAGGCAAGTCACTTCCCGTATCTGGGGCTCAGTTGTCTGTTCTGTCAAACGGCCCTTTTGGAAGAACTGGCTTAGATAGTTAGAGGGTGCCCTCAGCCCTAATATCCTGTGATAGTATTGGGGTTAAAGGCATTCCTCCGTTCCTATGGAATAACAATAATAAGAACTCATATTCATCCGATCCTCGGTAAGTGCAAGACACTGAACTGAGCACTTGCATGGGGTAGCTCAGTTCAGGCTCACAGTGATCCTAGGAGGCAGGTACTCTTATTGTCTCCATTTTACAGATGAGGAAACTGAGGCTCATCAAGGCTCAGTCACTCACTTATGTCCACCCCGCTTATCCACACGGAGCTTCAAGCCTGGGCTACCCCACCCCAGAGCCTTGCTTTCAGCCTCTGTGCTGCGTCTCTGCTGATGGACTTAACTCTTCCCCTGGTCTTTCCCTCCAGGATCCCCTCCTTCTTCCAAGACCTTCTCCTTGTACACTTCCACAGTCAGAGAACTCCGGGCCCCAGGCTGGAAGAGCCCAGGATGCCTGAAAAAAAAATCCCTTCAATCACAGGGATGGATGCAATTTAACCATCACCGTCTCCGTGCTGCCTCTGTCACGAGGCCAGCCTTGCCCTGGGGCGGGTGCCCAGGTTCCCCTGGAAGGACATGGCCCCGTGCCTGGGGCCGTGGGGGGGTGTGCAGAGCTCACTGTCCTCGCCCTCCCCTGATTTTAGGGGACGCACTCCATCATGCGGGGATGCAGTGAGTGCTTGCTGGTTGCATGTTGGGGTGACGGAGTCAGCAGTGTGGGCTACAGCAGGCAGAGAATCAGCTGCTCTGTTCCTGTCTCTGAGCTCCCATAACTCGGGAGGCAGGGAGGCACCAAGACCCTAGAGATGAAATGCCTCTGGGCAACCAACTCACTGGTGGTTAGCCACAAATGTGTTGGGGGGTGGAGAGGACGATTCTACCCACCAGCACACGCCCTCTCTGGAAAGTCCTCCGCTTGCCTCTCCCTTGAGGCCACAGGCCCCTTGCACCGACAGCCCCTTAATGAACCAACCACAGAGTCTGAAAGTCTAGTGCAACACTAAAATGACTGCTCGGGAAGGGAGGCACAACGTGGAGATGCTCACAAGTCTCTGAGTCTTGCGTCCTGAAACCCCCTGTGATTCCACGGGCCACTCTTGGTGGGGTTGGTGCGGGGACCAGCCACTGCTCGGTGTGATGGCCTGAATGGGGGGCTGAGTCACAGCATCAGCTCCACTGCTGGTGAGATGAATAGGCTCTCAGAGCTGCAGTGAGAGATGGGGACAGTAAGCCAGGCCCCCTCATCACTCCCAGGGAGGCTCCCAACGGGCATGTGACAAAATGTGGGAAGGTGCTTGGGGAAGTCACGGGCTGCAGAAAGGCTGGAGAGCATGGCGAGGGTTCTGAGGAGGGTTTCCCTGAGAATCCTAATTCCTTGGGCAACCATGGAGCCTCCCTAGACCTCAGTTCCCATTCATTCACTTTCATTCACCGATTCAGGGTCATCGGTGACACTGGTACCCATGCAGGCTGCAGGGCTGCCCAAGGCTGATACTCGGCCATGTGATCTTGGTTAGATCATTTCCCACTTCTAAGCCTCAGGGCCTCCGGCCTTGCAGGTGAGTAACACCTGGAGCCCGGGAATGGGCCCAGCCGGGCTGCACATGGCCTGCTGCAGGGGGCTGCAAGATGCACAGGAAAAGCAAGCCTTCTAGAAACTGGTAGATGTCATTCCACCCCCAGCTGCCCCTGCTACAGTTGCTTCTCTGAGTCTCTGCTTCTTGGCTGCGTGGGATGGGTCGTCCTGGCCTCACAAGGGTGTCATGAGATACCATAGCTGCAGCTCTCGGCCTGTGCCCAGGAACAGGTGCTTGATCAGGGTGAGCTCTGCCTTTCTCAACATTCACCATCCAGGAGAAAATAGACTTTCTGAACTCTGGTTTCTCATGATCTTGCAAAGCCTTCATTATTCAGGGAGGTGTTGGCCCCACCTGGAGGTATGAAGTCTGAGAATACTTTGTCCAGCAATTCCCCTGCCTTTTCTGGGTCTTTCCCTGTCCCATGACCCCTGGCCCCCATAAAAGTCATGTCCTGTCTCTTTGAAACCCAGCATTCTCATGTTCTTTCCCCTCTTCCTATCCAGACCCTGCCCTTGGAAATGGGCCAGACTACTTATTTATATTAAAGTGTAAATGACTGGCATGGCTGGGGTTTTGCCTCTTGTTGGGGGTGGGTGCATTCGGAGGGAAACAAAGCCATCTGTGGGCTGAGTGATTAGAAGGTCCTTGGGGCATCAATGTACACATGAAAGAGTTATTTGTGGGTTGGAGGGACCTCCCTGGAGGGGGCCCAGGATTCTCCTAACACCAAGACTCTTCCTGTTCTTTGAGCAAATCGGCTCCACAGGGCACCCAGGACCTCAGCCCGCCCCTGGTGATTTCAACCCTCCTTTTGGGAGCCCATCTGGACCCCAAAAGGCAGCTGTGTCAGGGACTCCCAAGGAGCCCCACAGACCCCACCCTGACTCCAAGCCCTGCCCTCGCCCCAGCTGGCCTTGCAGCTCCTTTGTCTCTCTGCTCAGATCCCAGCTTCTGGGGAAACACACTCGTCCTGGGGTTTGGGAACAAGACGGCCTGATTCATGCCAGGCCTCTTGTGTTTACATTCCTCTGGTCTTTCTCCTCTTTGAAAAAGAAAAGAAAAAAAAGAAAAGAAAAGAAAAGAAAAGAAAAGAAAAGAAAGGAAAGGAAAGGAAAGGAAAGGAAAGGAAAGGAAAGGAAAGGAAAGGAAAGGAAAGGAAAGGAAAGGAAAGGAAAGGAAAGGAAAGGAAAGGAAAGGAAAGGAAAAGAAAAGAAAGGAAAGGAAAAAGAAAAGCAAAGAAAAAGAAGGAAGGAAGGAAAGGAAGTGAGGGAGGGAAGTAAAGGAGGGAGAGAGGAAGGAAAAGACTTGAGCTTTGGCCACAGGAGTTTAAAATGGAATTTTGCCTCTTTCTTTCTTCTTCCTTTTTTCCCCCAACAGCAAATTACCAGGCTCTGAAAGGAAAAGGTAGGGATGCCCCTGGGTGTTAGAAGAGAGGGCCTGAGCCTCCTGCGCTGTCCCAGGGAGTGGGGAGCGACTGGTTTGGAGGCGCCCCCCCCACCCCCAGCATTTTCAGAACCTTGCTGCCACCCCTCACTTGTCATTCCCTGCTGCCCTAAAATCAGGGGAGGGCGAGGACAGTGAGCTCTGCACACCCCCCCACGGCCCCAGGCACGGGGCCATGTTCTTCCTGTCGTGCACTGTTCTCCAGCTCGTCTTGTTGGCAGATCCGTTTTTCGCCACGGGCACCGGGAGTTGCATGAAAGAAGAAATGGGTCTTTTTCATTCACACTGCCCCTACAGCATGCAGACAGCCCCTGCGAGACGGGAGGAGAGCTCAGCCCACGCCCCTCAGCTTGTTACTGCCAACACCTACCCTCGGAAGTCCAGGCCTCCAGACCCTTCCCCACACGTGTTCACACACACCTGCTCACGCACACACTCAGGTGAACACACACACAAGCACCCACCCATGCACACACCTATGCGCCGGCATGGAGAGGGTCTCCCTTCTTCAGAACCTCTGAGCTGCGGAGGGGGCGGCGGGTTTCTCAGCACCTTGGGAATGACCCTGAGGTCAGAGCCCCCCGTTCCGGGCCTTTGCCTGAGGAAGACGAAGGCAACTCCACTGTGCCTCCCTCGGGGTCCCTTAGCTCAAGGACAAAGGTGCAGAGCCACCTGAGCTGCTGAGAGTCTGACCAGCCCAAGGCTGAGAATGTGCAGGGGATGCATAAACCTATCCCTGCCTCACAGATGGCAAAGCTTTGGCGGGGAGACTGAGGGATGTACCCAGGCAAGGGCAGGCAGGAGCCAGGACGTCTCCGTGGCGCTGTCAGCTCCCTGGCCCACCTCCTGCTGCCCTTGGCTGGGAGAATGACATTGTTCAGGGAAGAAAGCAGGGTCTCTGCCAGAGCCCATCTGGCCGGGGCCCCCTGGGAGCACCCAGCCAAGAGGGGTCTGAGAAGCTGCCAGCTTTCACCACCAGGGCGCTGGGGAGACCGGACATGTCCTGCCCCCTGCTCCCTGTCCCTCTTCCCAGCCGGCCTCTGGACAGACCAAGCTTCCGTCCCCAGGCTGAGCCGACCACCCTCCACCGTCCGTGGTCCAGGGGCTCCCTGAGGGTCTACTGCATCAGGGAGATTTTTGAATCCCCCCAGTAGGAATGTAGAACATGGGTTGCTTTACAGATAGGGCAACTGAGGCTTAGGGATGTTATGTCGAGTCCAGGGAGGCACAGTTTGTGAATGATGGGATCAGGAGTCAAGCCTGAGTTGGTGATGCCCCTCAGTCTGTTCTCCCGTATAAATGCCTCCTCCCCTGGTGGATTTCACACCCGACCCTAAACTAAGACTTCACCAGCTTTCCTCGGCACAAGCTCATGGCCCTCATGCCCCATCCCAGCGCCACCGGGCCCAGCAAACATCTGCAACCTGTCTCTCATCCAACCAGACACCAAGGTCCAGAGAGATAATCCTTTCCTCCTATGTCTACAAAACATACGTTGCCTCTTAAGTTTTTACACCCAGAAAAAAACCATTGTTTAGGCAAACAGACTGTGGCACACCCAGCCCCCCATCCCAGTCTCGTTCCAGCTGGAGGCCACGAACACCCTCCTCATAGGGCTTACGGCACATGCCCCATGGAAGGCTGTAAGGCTTGGCTCTGGATAAGTCAGTGAATCCCCACGTCATCATTGGACGGCAAGGTGGCACAGTGGAAAGAAGGCCAAGCTTCCAACCCCAGCTTTCTCTGTCACTGGCTGGGTCTCAGTTTCCCCACTTTTGAAGTGACGCAGGTTCGTCAGATGCTCCTGAACGCCCATTCAGTTCTGCGCTTCCGCGTGCTCTGAGCTGCCCAAGGCCTGACCCTCCCAGATGACATGTATTCCAGGCCCTGCGAGCGAGCATCTGGTTTCCCACGTCAGTGTTTTCCAGACACGCTTTCCTCATCTCCACAAAGCCCAGGGGAGGCGGTGACCAGGAGTTCCTGCGGACAAACAACACAGACAGATGCCCAGAGAGGTTATGTGACCTGCCCAAAGTCACACAGCAGACTCAACACCAGGACCCAGCTTCCTTTCATTGCCTTCCAAGGGACACAGTGGCTCCTTTCAAACTGAGCCACAGGAGAGGGCACCCTGGGGAGAGGAGCGCAGGCGAGCTGGAGAATGGGAACAATGTTGGAGGGCCGAGCACATTCCTGTCCCCTCTGTCGGCAAGGCTTACCAGCTCTTTGAAGTAATGAGGGATAGGCGGGCAGCAGGAGAAGCCCCCCCGAGTCTGCAACCCAGCTTTCCCCCGCAAACAGTGAGCAGAGAGCGCCTAATGACTCCCAGCTGTGCTGGAACCTTCTCTCGGCCCCAGGGAGCTGCCTTGGAGTCTGGCTGCTGTGTGCGGCCGCTGTGCGAACTGCATGCCGGCAGCGAGCCTGGCCACCAGCGGCCACCAGCGGCCACAACCACAGGGCCACTGGCGGGGGGTGGGGGGGCGGGGGATGGGCAGCTGCCTCTGTCCTCAGCACGGATCTCCAGAGTCAGCCGGCTTAGCAAGGAGCAGGGCTCCGTGGCCAAGGGGGCTTTGGCTCCTGCTGTCCCTCCTTTCCTGTGGCTGATAGAATGCACCCAGCCTGGGGGGTCAGAAGGGCACTCAGGGCACGTCTCCCATCCCTGCCAGGCAGTGCCCAGGGGCCAGGCAAGAGCAGCTCAGGCTACGATGAGCCAAAGGCTCTAGTGTGTGAATGCCCGTCCCACCCCGCCCTCCCACCAGCAGCTGAGCGCTTAGGCCTCGATGCTAGCCCAAGCTCTGTCATTTATGGGCTGTGGGACCTTGGGCAAGTGACTTAACCACTCTGGGTGGGTTACTTAACCTCTGAGGCAAATACCTATCTCATAGGGTTATTGTGAGGGTAACTAAGTAACACAGTCCTGGGCACTGGATAAATGGCTCTTGTTGGTATTATTCCCACCGTCACCTACCCCCCTGCTCTCCTCTGCTTCAGCCCACCTTCCCTGGTCTTGTCCCTCCCCAGCCCACCTCACTCTCTCCTGCTGTCACAGAACGGGCAAGACCGGGGCCTGAGTAGTGATTCAGTCAGGAGAGACAGCAAACCACTTTTTGAATCAGGTGGTTTATTACTCCCATAGACAGCAAATGGAAGGGTGTCAGAGGTGCCAGCTCACCGGGGTCCTTGTCCCACACACTAGAGGATGACACCAAAACAAAGGGGGCCCGATGAGTGCAGTGCGAGCTGTGAGATACCCCGCTGCCAAGGAGCCCGCCCTACACTGCCCCTGAGCCGTTTTATACTGTGCAGCTCTCCCCGGAGGGTGTGCAACGGAAGCCTCGGATCTCACGGGAACCCAGGCGGTGGTGAGAAACGGGCTGGCGGCGGTGAGAAATGGTCTCACGGCAGCCGCCCAGGGGAGACAGGGAGGTGAGCGGGAAATGGCCTGGCAGTGGCTCCTACCAGGGAAGGGTTCCGGGAGGACCGCAAGGTGTTCCTCCGACACTTGGGTGACAGGTTCGACCTTGGCTGAGTGGCCTGCTGTCTCCCTTTCCTCTCTGCGGCGGTGGGGCCCCAGGTGTTCATGGCGACGATGATGACAGCCAGCATTCATTGGCGGCACTCTGTCAAGCCTTGGGCTGAGTGTTTTGCATGTCTTGATTGAAATGGACGCAAACCACCCCCGAGGTGCTACTACTTTCATCATCTCCTCATTCCCATTTTATAGAGGAGGAAACCGAGCCCCAGAAACACGAAATAACTTGCTCAAAACTAATGGTAGACCTGGGATTCCAACTGGCCGTCCCACCCCAGAGCCTTAAACTTTTCCTTTGGCTCATTTATACTGGTATCCGTTCTGTAGTATTTCATGAATATCTGTCTCCCCCGTGAGGGGACAAGGGCCTTGCCCGGGGAGACCTGCTCTCCCTCCTTAACTGCTGGGTCTCCAGGAGCTTGGTGCATGCAGGGGCTTCTGGCGGATGCCACCAGTGCCCCCACCCCTGAGCTCCCCCCGCCTTCCAGCACCTGTGTCTCTTTGCCCAGGGCTTCTCTCTGGCTCCTGGAGTCCGCTCTGCCTGGAAGGAGCCCTCAACCACTGACCGACAGGAGCTGGTAGATGAACACCCCAGGTCCCTAGCCCTTTGGGGGAGATGACTCTGTGTCACAGGCTGTACACCGGCTCCCAGAGTCCCCCAGCAAGACGGAGCCCCCATTGCCCATTGTGGTGCCCTGCTGGAAACATACATTTTCCTGGCTTCTTCCATTACCCATCTTACTTCCCCATTCAACTACCAACTCATCCCAAAATAAACCTCACACATCATAAGTTACTTATATTACATCCTTATGTCAGAGTCAGCTTCTAGGGGAGCCCAGACCGAGACAGTGCTTTGTGTTTGTAGAAGAGACATGTGGGGTTATAGAGAGGTAAACGGCTAGCCTCACAGTCCTCTACAATTTTCATTGTTATGATAAACATTTATTTCTTTGGCCATTACATTCAAAATATATTTACTTAGGGGCACCCGGCTGGCTCAGTCACTAGAGCATGCGACTCTTGATCTCAGAGTTGTAAGTTCGAGCCCCACATCGGGTGTAGAGATTACTTAAAAATAAAAAATAAAATAAAATAAGTATGTTTATTTAGAACACCGTAAACCCCACATTGGAAAGACAAACTCCAGCCAAAGGGGAGGCGAAGCATGCCCTGGATCCCCCGGACAGGAAGGCCATGAGTGCGTGCAGGGGAAACAGGATAGCACAAAGGCCTGGGAGTGGCAGGAGTGGTCAGGGAGGGCTTCCTGGAGGAGGGAGCAGGGGGAGCTGGGCCTTGAGGAAGGTTTGGAATGAAATAGATGGTGAGTGGAGCTGTCAGGTGTTATTGAGAGTGTGAGCTCCCTCTCCAGGCGGGGGCAAAGGAGGGATGAGGGTTGCTTGTGGGGTGGCTGGGAAGCCCAGCTCTGCTGTTCACTAGCTGGTGACCCTGGGCAATAACTCAGCCTCTCTGAGCCTCCCCTCCTCATCTGTACAGTGGGCATCACAAGCGTGCCTACCTCAGGGGGTGGCTGCGATGATCAGACAAGGTGATGTGGGCAAAGAGCCTGACATGGAGCGTGGGACCAGGCCCCAAACATTACCGGTGCGGGGACACTGAAGGTTGCTGCCTGACTCACGGTCTGCAACCAGACAGCCCGGGAGGTGCGGGGACGCCATCCGGAGAGGCGCGGTGCCGGCTCCTCTCACGTCCGGCCTCTGCAGTCAGGCCCTCAGGTAATCTCATGCAAAATGAGATTTGCATCTCAGCTCCACTTGCCTCCAACGAGCTAGGGCAGAACTGGGTGAAGGGACAGAGGGGAACACAGTTTATAAACTGTTAAGTACCTGTACTTTGGAGAGATTAGAGTGATGGCACCAGGGACTCAAATTCAAGATGGGACTCCTCATAGCAGAGATTTTATTACAGGGCAGGAACTCCTGGAAGTTTCAAGCTGGGAATGTTTCTAGATAGAGTAATCTAGTTCAACACCCCCCCCACACACACACATGTTGCATTTTAAGAGGCTCCAACCAGCCCAGGAAAGGAGGACGATTTACCCAAGGCCAGACACGGCAGTGTCAAGACAAGGAAGAGGGTAAGGACTTGAAGCAAGGACTCTGGTGGCCGGCCGGTCCAGGACACCTTGCTCCCCACCGAGTTTGCCAGGAGCAAGGCCACCTTCGAAGCAACCCCCCTCCGCCCCACTTCCGTCCTCCGCTTCCCCTTTCCAGGCTAGGCCATCTGTCTGGCTTTGCCCTCCCCCGCCACCTCCTGCCCCCACCTTCCACCCACCCGAGCTCCGTATCCGCACCACTCTGTCCGCTCCCACCTGGCGACTTGGCTCTGGGTGTTGATCTTAGAGAAGCAGCATTGGCATGGGTCTGTGTTTGTAAGATTCCCCACCTCTGTTTATTGGTGTTTATCCAGTCGTGTCCTGTCTGCCCTTCTAGCCTGGAAGCCAGAGCTGCTCATCCTGCCTCCTGGTACCATCACTCACTCCCTGTGGGCTCTGACCTCTGTCCACAGTGGGCACCAAGAGACGGCCACCCAGCCGGCCGACATGGTGCCCGGCCCTGGGCAGGGTGCAGTGGCTGGCACAGGTGGGGATGTGAGGATCCCCCAGAGAAAAGGGGGCTGTGTTTCTGGAAGCATAGGAACAATCATAAGTTTTTAAATGCCAGTTTCCATTTATCGCCACGTGCTCTATGCAGGGACTATGCTAAGTTCTTTTCCACGTGCCATCTTGCCGAAGCCTTACACCACCTCTCTGTCGGCTATAGTTATCTATTGCTCTTATTTTTCAGATGGAAAGGTTTACAGAAGTTATATTTAGCTGCAGATCACACAATGCATGGGTGGTGGAGCCAGGATTCAAACCCAAGTCCTCTTGGCTCCCAGTCCACAGCTGGTCATCACTACATTATACTGCTTACTCCTCCCACGACCCACCTACAACTGGAGTCGGCCCCCGCACACTGCTGCAGAGGAGGGAGTTTCCACAACCCCTGGAGGCTCCTCCAGAGGCGGAACAGGTCCCAGCCATCTCAGAGCCACCTGCCAGGAAACCTGGGACCCAGACAGCCGGGGCGGGGCGGGGGTGGGGGGGGACCGCTACCTCAGAGTCAGATATACGACCAGTGAGAGTCTAAATGGATTCAGCCTTTTAGAGGACAATTTGGCAGAAGCTAGCAAAATTAAAACATGCCCTACTCTCTGACACAGCAATTCCTCTTCTAGAAACGAATCACCTGTAGGCACAACCGTACCCACACACGGCTGTTCATCACAGAAGACCTATGGGCGTAGTGGCGCCTATCCACAGATGTTCACTGCGGATGACCTATGAGTTCCTCAGTGGGGGGTGGGTGTGCAAGCTGCCGGGTGGCTGTGAGACAGCCGTTAAAATGAATGGGGCAGACATATAAGAACTGATGTGGGAAGATCTCCAAGACATCTGGGAAGCAGGAGAAAACAAACTGCAGAACACTGTGAGGTGGGTATTTAAAATGCCCCAAACAGATCCAGTGATATGTAAGTGCAAATAAACGCTAAGAAAATGGGCTGCGATGATACATAATAAACTGTAAACACGAGGGACTCCAGGGAGAGAACAGGTTTGAGAGGATGGACGTAAAGTAGGAAAAGTAGAATTGTTACCATTTGCTCCGAGCACTTGTGCATTTTTTTCCTAATGAGAAGGCGTTCATGAGCCACTTGTGTGACTAAAATCCAAAGCCAAACCCCAGATGCAGGCAGCTCTCCGTGGGGCCGCTCAGGGCTGGGAGCACCAGACACTGGCCTCACTGGCCCCCTCTCTCTCCATCTCCCAGTTCCCGGGGATGATAGTAATGCAACTGTAACGGAGAAGGGTTTTCACCCTGTGTGCGTGCTTCCACTTCAGCCAAACGACCGAGATATTTCCTGGCATCTGGGTCCCCCGTTGCAGGCAGAGGGCGGTGCTGGTGGCGGTGGAGGAGGAAGAGGGAGAAAGCAAAGGCTGAGGCTTCTCAGCTCCACTGTGGATGAGCCCGGAGCGGCGCGGTGCCCTCTCCGTGTGGGGTCACCACAGCCAAGACCGGCCCGATGATGCGGATAACCAGGGCGGCAGGGGCACTGCGTACATGGAGGCAGGGTGCCATCGGAGGCGGGGCTGGTCTACACGGGATGGTCGGTTCAAGTGGAGGGCTGATTTTTCGGCAGAGGCAGCTGGATACTTAGAGTCTCCTGGGAGGTAGAGGGAGCCACCCGTGCGATGAATCCTCCCTGTGAGCCTTTCGGCCTCGGGAGAGTGTGCTCAGGTCCCCCTCTGGGGCCTGGGCAGCTTGACACGCCAGACCTGCACTCCCCATGGGAAGGTCTGGGAGGCTCGGACACCAAGACTGGTTTAAAAGCACTGGTTTTGTCCCCAGGGCAGCTGAGCCTGTACCCCAAGCCTGCCGCACCACCACCCCCTCCTCCCCGCCCCCAGCACAGAGAGCAGCAGTGGCTCGGCTCATTCTGGGAGATTGTCTCCCTTGCTTTACTCTAAACTATGAGCTGGTGACCCCTGACCAAGGTCTTTACTAACCCAAGTCCAACCTGCCTTCCCAGGCCTACCCACATGCGCTCTGGCACACAGTGGCCGCTGGCGTGGCATGGTCTCTACATTCACGGGCTCCAAAGTTCCGGGCCTGATTGTGTTATGCACTGCTGTGCAGACTTGAAGTTACCTAACATCTCTGCGCCTGAGTTACCTTGTCTACAAAGCGGGCGTGGTAATAGCACCCACTCACAGGCTCGTGGGAGCTAATGGAGCTCATTTACAGTAAAGTCTCCGTAATCAGAGAAGCCAAAGATGAACTTTTGAGCATCAATGGGACATTCCCCCTCACTGTGCAGACAAGACTCCCTGAGATCCAGACAGGTGAGGCAAATCTGTTAGTGACAGAGCAGGGACAAGGTCCAGGCCCCCTTCTCAGGCCTGCCCTGCTCCCTCTCGCTCACCTCTGGCTTGCGTCTGTTCCATGCCTCCCAGAAGGCCGGTGCTTTGCCATCCCACGGAGCAGCGCTTACCTGCCGTTAAGTGAAAGCAAACAAACAAACAAGCAAGTCTCTCTGAAAAAGTGGTACTATCTTTGAAAAAAATCTATGGATGTTACTTACGCCTGCACATGCTTAGTAAAAAAAGGTCTGGAAGGAAATAAACCCAATTTAGCAGGGAATGAGTACTCATGTTTTATTTTATATTCTTTTGTCATGATAAATCTTTCCTTCTGCTTGGGCCAGCTTTGTAAGATAGATGGGTAGATGGATGATAGCTGATAGATGGGCAGATGATAGCTGATAGAATGCAATCCTTTAGAAAAGCTTCAGGTGGCTGGTCACAGAGCGCCCAGCTTGTCAGCATGGCCCAGGGGCCCCATGCCTACATTCAGGATCACGAGGATCAGAGAGGTGGTGAAGGCAGACATGACTTGCAGGGGTAAGCCCAGGAGAGGAAAGGCGACGTCTAGGTGAGGAACTCCTGAGCTGGTGGCCCGACCTCTGGCTGCCAGCCGATCGGGGGTATCTGCAGGGCTGACCTAACTAGGGACATTCCAGAGCCTGTTCACCTCGGGGTACAGATGTCACGTGTTCCCATGGCAGGGTTTGGAAGGCAGAGCTAGACCGGGAGGAGCTGATGAGGGGGTCCCTGTCCCTTGCCATTCTACTTTGTGGTTTGTCTTCAATTACCTTTAGTTGTCTTCTTTTCTGTTTTTTAATTACCGCTTTATTGAGTTATAATGCATACACTGTATAATTCACTCACTTAAAGTGTGCAATTCGATGATGTTTAGTATCTTCACAGAGTTGTGGAACCATCACCACAACCAGCTTCAGAATATGTTCATCACACCAACAGAAACCTCATATGCAGTCACTCCCAATCTCCACTCACCTGCCCCCCTACCTACTTTTCGTCTCTGTAGATTTGCCTCTTTTGGACCTTTATATGAAAGGAATCACCCAATATGTGCTTTTTGTGACAGGCTTCTTTCACATAGCAGAATGTCCTCAAAGTTCATCCATGTTGTAGCAGATGAATTCTTTATTACCAAATCATATACCCTTGTGTGGATAGACCACATTGTGTTCGTCCATTCGTTGCTTGACAGAAATTTAAGTCCATTTCTACTCTTTGGCTCTTACAAATGATGCTACTATGCACATTCATGTACAAGTATTTGTGTGGATGTCCATGTCTGTTTCTCTTGGGTATATCCCTAGCAGTGGAATTGCTGGGTCATGTGGTAACTCTGTGTTTAACCTTTTGAGGAATTGACAGACTGTTTTTAAAAGTGGCTGCACCATTTTCCATACCAACCAACAGTGTATGAGGGGTTCCAAGTTCTCCACCTCTTGGCTAATACTTGTTATTATCTGTTTATTTGAGTATAATCATCTTAGTCATAGATGTAAAGTAGTCATTTATTGTGATTTTTATTTACATTTCTTTGATGGCTAATGATGGCTAATGATCTTTTCATGTGCCTATTGGCCATTTACATAGCTTTTTAGAGACATGTCTGTTGATATCCTTCAACTGGGTTATTTGGGTTTTTTTTAAATTGAATTACAATTGTTGTTTTATATTCTAGATTCAGGTCCCTCAATAGATATGGGATTTGCAAATAATTTCTCCCATTCTATGGGTTGTCTTTTCACTTTCTTGATGGTGTCCTGTGAAGCACAAAAGTATTTAAATTTGATGAAGTCCAGTTTATCTGGGTTTTTTTTTTTTCCTTTGGTTGCTTGTGCTTTTGATGTGATATATTAAGAAACCATTGCCTAATCCAAAGTCACAAAGATTTACAGTCAGGTTTTCTTCTCAAAGTTTTACAGTTTCTAGTTCTTTAGGTCTTTGATCCATTTTGAATTAAGTTTTGTATATCGTGTGAGGTAGGGGTCCAACTTTCTCTATTTGCACGTAGATATCCAGTTGTCTCATCTTTTGATGTTCCATCTTAGATATAATGTGTTTATAATATTTTATTTTAAAATTAGTATGTTTGGGATGTTAACAAGTCCTTCCATACTGCACAAGATCAGAGAGATATTCACTTATATTTTCACTTAAAAGTGGAGTTTTACATTTCATTCATGTAAGATGTACTTTTGACATTTACATTTTTAAGCTTTTCATTTGAGTATAAGGTGGGGACTATAGATGGTTCCCCTCCTTCCCCCATCACCACCCAGTTACTCTGCAGCATGTAGGGAAACACCACAGCCTCCCCCACTGTTCTGCTGTGCCACCTGCATCATGTACCAGCAGGACCCTGGGGGTGGAGTCAAATCATGCAAGTTCAATTCTCACTCCAGCTTCATGCCTGGTGGCAATCTTTGAACCTCACCGGGCCTCAACTTTTCCCAACCTGTAGATGGAAGCAATCATTTCTGCTTGTCTGCTTCACTGGACTGTTGGAGACAAAAGTCATTAAGAAGTTGCAAAAAGCAAAACCATGATAGTGTGATGATGCCAATAGCAAAGAAGATTCTGAGTGGTCAGACATGGGCTTCCCCCATTCTTGGCATTCAGGGGGAATGACTGCTTCTGATTGGCTCACTCCGTGGAGACTAGGGAACCCCTGGGGTTATACAGAGTGGGGTAGGCTCTCTAGGGAGGGGGCTCCAGAGTACAAATGCCACAGCGAGCAAAGACTAGACTGGGTGGAGAGTCCTGGGAGTCAGGGCAGTAGGGTCCTGGTGCTCAGGCTGGGGTGGAGGAACTGGAGTGGGTAAGAGGACCCACCCTGAATGTTCGGGTGGGCCATAGAGAGGGAGAGTTAAGGCCAGCTCATGGGAGTCTGGGAGGAGCCCAGAGGCTGACTGGGTAGCTCTCTCATCCTCCGAAGTCCTCACGCGAAGCTGGCTGATGGACAGGCCTGACGGCTTCTGTCACAGTGCCTGAGTGAGAACTGATCTGCCCAGATGGTACTGCTGTGTAGTACCGGGAGTTTTTATGTAAGTCAGGCTCTCCCGCCAGCCTGGGAGCTTCCAGAGGGCAGGATGCATAAAGCCTGACACACAGTAGGTGTTCAATAAATGCCTATGAGTGAAAGAAAGAAAGAATGAACGAATAACTGTGCTTAAGCAACATGCATAGGGATTCTGCTAAGTTAGGCTCCCTGGGCCCCAGAATGATCCATCCTGTTCTGAGGGGAGGTTTGCTTCTTCCCTGAAACACACGCCATCTCCAGGCTTTCTCTCCTGCTGTTCCCATGGCACCACCTTCCCCAAACCCTTTTTCTCCTCAAATCTTGGTATCCAGCCTCCCAGAACCTGTTCTCTGAAACTGGCCTCTCGCCTTCTTCCTTCTCATCCAGAACCTCAGACTCCTTTCTCCAGAAGCTTCTCAGTTCTCCCAGAATCTCCTCTCCCTCCTTCCCAGAGTTCCTCGGAACAAACCCGTTTAGCAGTCACTTATATGCTGAGCTGTGAATTTGGCCAAAAGCCAGATCCTTTGGTTTCCCTTTGTGGGGGTGTCATTTGCTCACTGACCTTTGCTTTGTAGAAAGAAGAAAGCCTGAAATCCTCCTGCAAATCCCCACCCAAACCCTGCTCTTGTAGTACGGACAACCCAGAGCTCTTTGCAACACACTGTGTCTGGAAAAATCTGAGCAGCCCCCACATAAGGCCAGTGTTCCAAACTGGGAAAAACAATTTCCATCCTGATGAACCACAAACCACCCCCGGGGCACCCACCACGCACACGGCACGCAGAGACCAGAGCCAAGGGCATGGCCCGGCCCAGAATACACTCCCACCTTGCCTGGTGGAAACAGAGGAGGATGGAGTGGAGAAGAGGGGGAGATTGGGGGTGACAGAGCCAGGAGGGTGGAGCAAGAGAGAGATGGAGAAACACACTGTGGCCCAAACTTGCAAATATCAAAACCCTGTCCTCACTCCCTCATCTTCCACTCCCACTCTCTGAGGAGACTGGCTCTGTAATGCAGATTCCCCCACATGGTAAGAAGTCCTGGAGGACTTTTCTTTTTTTCTAGGAGCTCGGTCATGCAACACACATCTGCTAGGTGCTGCAAAGTTATTTTACAGGGCACCTCTGATGGGCCATGGCTTCCTGTTCATAGATGGACCCCTGAAATGTAGAAACACAATTAAGGGAAATATGCTTCTGTTTTAGTGTTAATTTAGAGACTGGTTCTAAGTACAAAGATCGAAAGAGATACTTTCTAGAATATTCCATGGGACCCTTCCCCTGATTCCTCCCGGCAGCCACACATTCTGTTCATTTCCTTGTCGGGTCACCTGTGCTACCTCAGGAACCACTGCTTGACTTTAAGTTGGGACCTCCACCCACTTTCACTCAGGGGACCCCTGGATCACACCTACTGATTCAGCAGCTACCAGTGTGCCCTGAAATGCAAACCAGGAAGCCAAGAAACACAGTGATGTCTGCGGCTGTAGGAAATTGAGGAAAGAGGTTTATGAGCCTAGTGTTCTGCTCAATTAAGCTGTTGCTGGGCATTTCAAAACTGGGCCAAACACAGAAACACACTTGTAATCACTTTGTGTTAATTCCTGGCCACTTGCTTTCCATATTCCCATTATTAAACGGGAAAATATTTTCCCCTTTAACATAGAATTCAGGTTTCCTTTTAAAAAATGTCATTTCATTATATCTTGGAGTCAAAATTTTCCCTCCAGAGGAATCCATCTCCAATGTAACAATTAAAGTCAATGAAAAATTAGGATTCAATACAGGCAACTAATTTTGCATTGTTTTCCCTCCCTGCTACATCTGTTGCAATCCTCTCTTCTCTCATCCATTCTCTAAGCCTTGTGGCTTTTAGGGCCCCTTGCAGTTGCTTTCTGTAGCTCTAACAGACAACCATGAAATCCTGAGCTTAACCCCTGAGAGAAGAATGGTCTGGGAAGGAGATCAGAGTCCATGATGCTTAAATACAGCCAGATCCCCAAACGTCAGCTCACGAGAACTGCAGTTATCAGCTCAGAGCTGGGACAGTCCTGGGAGCTCATCCACCTCCAAATCGACAATGATCTGTTTTCCAGAACCACCCTCTCTCTCTCTTTCTCCCTCTCTCTCTCCTCTTTTTGAAATTCTCCAGAGGTAGACACTCCAAAGGCACCTGTTCTAGAGTTTTGTGGCCTATAAGTGTTCTCTCTATACCTTACTGCTGTCTCACCAGCTCTGGCCACTGGCGAGGGTTGACAGATGCAGTCAAAACAAAAACATCACAGTAGGAAACTTTGTTCAGTTTTAATTTCAGAAAAAAAGATGGGTAATTTTTTAGGATAAGTATATCTCAGGCAATCTTTGGGATATACTTGTACTAAAAATAGTTTGGCATTTATTTGAAATTCAAAGTTAATCGGAAACCCTTGGGTTTTATGCGGCAGCTCTTGACATGACTATATCTCAGGCTGATGTTGACCACGGACTGTGAGTGTCAAACCCATTCCCAACTGGAGACTGGCCTTGAAGCACTGACTTCCCACTGCAACCTGAGCAGATCCGCCTTGTCCCGTAGGAGAGAAGGTGCCTTGGATACCAACCCCTGGGCTGGAGCACAGTCCACATTGGGGTCCGTGTGTTGAATTCAGTGTGAAAGGCCATGATGTCTGATGACTGATTGCCATCCCGTGTCAGGAAGGATGGAGAGGGTGCCCCCGCCCACTGGCCAGGTCCCAGCAGCCAGAGTGGGACATGAGGCAGGGCCCTCCTTACCTGTGTCTTTGAGGAAATGCCACATGGAATGCACTGACAGGCCTGCGGAAGCCAGAGCAGAGGCTGCTGAGAGAGGGGGCCAGGTAGGAAGCGGTAGCCAAGGAACAGATCCCAAATAGGGCGGAGGGAAAGGAAGCAGAGAAGGAGGGGAGGCGGGGAGGAGGCGCAGAACCAGAGCAGAGCACGGATTTGAACAGCTTGGTGAGTGGAAGGAATTTGCCAGGCAGAGCTGAGAAGCTGCCTGGTTGAAAAGGCCCAAGTGGACTGCAGGCCTGGAGGGCTCCCAGAGGAGGAGAGGAGGCCAGCTGCGGCAGATTGGGCCAGAGCTGGGCGGGTTGGGGCCCACTTAGGAAATCGATGTCCTACTAGCCATGGGCAGTTTGTGATCCTCTCCCCTTCTGATCTGGCCGGGATGGGTTCTGGGACAGGTGAGGCCAGCCCTGCCCCAGCCCGCAGGTGCAGAGGGTCTCAGGATGTCCTGAGAGTGTGGGGCACCACCCAGAAAGGCAGGGAGGCTGCGGGCAGAGCAGGAGAGGCAGAAACGGGAGGGGGCCTCCTGAAGCCCCAGAGAGAGAACGTTCTTTTTCTTTTTTTTTTTAAACACTTTCTATGTTCTGGCCACTGATGTACTCAGCATCCTCAGCTGCCAATAGAAGAAACTCAAGTCAAGCTGGCTTAAACCATCAGGAGAATTCTCTGCCTTTAAGAGGCTGGGAGCCGAGGTTGCTTTATGTCTATCTGGACTGAGAGGCCCAAGCAATGTCAGCAAGCTGTCTCTTCCTCTTGTTTCCTGGATCTCTTTTTCCGCATGTTGGCTCATCACACGATGCTCCCTGTGGCTCTGGGCTTCCATCAGCCGCGGTGCTGGCAATGACCCCGGCCTCAGCCCCCTCGGTCTGGCTCAGTTCACATGCTCACTCCTGAAGTATCACTAGGCCAGGAGGAGAGAAGTCCCTGATGTAGCAGGCCTGGGTCAAGGGTGTGAGTCTGGGGGTCGGGGGGGGGGGCGTCCGCATGCCCATGTTGGGGACTGACTGAGAAAGAGGTGGTCCCTCAATGGAAAATTGGAGACCTTTAGCAGAAAAGGTGAGCGGTAAGACCTGGATGCCGGTCAGATTAAAAAAATCACTGAGATCCAAGACGATGAGCTTTCACATCAATGCTGATTTCATTTGCTCCTTGCAGTTGAGGGTGCTGGATTAGCAGCTTATTTTACGGAGAGGGAAACTGAGGCTCAGAGGCCTTGTGACTTGTCCAATGTCATGGAGCAAGGTGCGAACTCAAGTTTCCTGGTCCTGACATGGCCTCACCAAGAGAGCTGGCCTGGGCCGCTGCTTTCGCAGTGGAAATATGGGGAGGACCCAGCCCAGAGAGGCAGCTTGACCCACGGCTCCGGGCTCGTCCTGGAGGTTCTGGCACACCCCCCAGCCCACAGTGTGACACTGAGCACGTTACCCCCTGGGCCTCAGTTTTCCCATCTGTAAAATGAAGCATGCAGATCGAATCAGTGGCTTTCCTTTTTTTTTCTTTTTTTGAGCTGTAATCCAGAGTAAGAAATGCCTTACTCCTGACTCAGTAAAAACACCCACAGATAAATTTCATGAAACAATACTGACCCTTACCACAAGCAGGACACTCCAAGATCTAGTTTGTTTATTTCATTTTTTCAAAGCTGGTTTTCATCTGCCCACTCTTGAAAAACCATACTGGCCTAGGTGGCCTCCAAGGGCCTTCTTAGAGGTCAAGTCTCCTGGGCAGGGGCTTTTGGCTTGGGATATCTCTGAGGTGCCCCAGGGCACAGGGAGGAAACTGAGACCTTGAAGGAAGGAGCCCTTGCTCGCGGATTCCCCCACCCCCAGTGCTCTCATTTGCTTCTCCAGCTTCCCCGGGGGCCCCTAATTGCGGGTCAGAGGTGCCTCTGAGATTGTCTGTACTGTGTGAACTTAGGCAGTTCCCTTCTCTGGAGCTTGATCTGTGAAAGGAGACAATAGAAGTAGAAGGGTGGACAAGGCCCTGAGCAAAGACAGCTCTGCACGCTGCCTCATGTGGATCTGGGACATTGCGGGCAGACCCAGTGACTCCAAGTTCCCCCAGCTCCCTCCTTGCTCCACCGAGCCTGTGGAGCCAGCATTCTGTCCATAGGTCCGTCTGTAGGTCCGTCCCACCCCCTGTGTCCCAGAGCATCTCATGAGCAGATTTAAGGACACCAGCTGCATCTATCTGGGTTTGACAGGCAGTTGAATCAGAGCCTGCAGTTTCTGTTTGAAGAACACGGGGACACTCCGAAGGGAGGCCTGGAGAATGTGCAAGGAGATACTACCGACGGCAGTGGGTTGACTTGCTGTCTGTCAAACGCAGCCCCGCTGACGGGGCTTCGAAGCCTTAAGTGGTCAGCTCCCAACTGTTTCCTTGGAGCTGAGTCACTCAGACAATTTCCTCCTCCTTCTCCGGTCGGCGCTGAGTTGAACTCTTTGGAGTATCGGGCCCGGTGACCGCTGGGCTTCCAGAGTGTTGGCCTCGGGCCAAATGTGGGGGTGCCAAACCTGGCCACCGATAGGATTTTTAGAAACTGACTTTTAAGTACACAAATGATAAATGAATACAGCCTCCCTTTTAAAAATTAAAGAACTGTGGGTAAAACCAAAGGCCCCATCAAGCGCCCCATCCCAATGCATTCCTTACTCCCAATCCCTCCCCCATAACCGCCCCCCCCAAAGGTATGTGTTTGGTACAAAGACAGGCAATGTTGGACACAGGGCTGTGTTTTCTGCACTGTAGATTATATCTGCGTCAGAGACTGTCCACTACCTACTCAATAACCCATGGCACCCCTTTCTTCCCTGCTAACAGAACCTGGTGTATTCAAGTAGTGGACAGAAATCTCTTGAGATCAGGAAGAATATATTCCTCCCCCCTCCCCCCAGAGAATGAATCATGATTGCTCTAAACAATTTTTGCTAATCTCATCCCTTTAACCAGAAAGGTCTAAAGGTTGGCAGGTGCCCCAGTTCTTCCTAATTAGATATAAAGGGAATTCTACTGTGGTGGGGAAGAAAAAGACAAAACTTTGTGAAGAAAAACCCTTTCACTTCTCCCTTCTTCCTGCCTTGAGTACAACTGTGATGTTTGGAGCCACAGTAGCCATTTCATGACCATGAGGCAATGAGCAGAAGAGAAAGCTGAAAGGATCTTGAAGGATGTATTGCTGAGCAGCTGACCTGCCTCCAGCCAATTGCTACTGCTGGACTCCTTGTTATGTGAGAAAAAATAAACTCCTCTTCCTTTAAGCTATAGGAGAGTGGGTGCTTGGTTACTTAATGCAAAAATGGAAACCTGATTCAGAATTACACTGTCTAGTCTATGGCCATACCACCCTGAACGGGCCCGATCTCGTCTGATCTCGGAAGCTAAGCAGAATCGGGCCTGGTTAGTACTTGGATGGGAGAATTACACTGTCTATGTCAATCTATGGCTTGCTTTTTTCCCATTCAACAATGGTTCTGAGACCCATCCATGTAAGTGCATAGGGATCATCTTTTCACTAGTAAATTGTGTTCCGTTGGGGAAGAAACCATTATTTCAGTTAGCTCTTCCCGAATGGGATTATTTTGTTTCCTTCTCATTTTTGTTTCACCACCAATGCTGGAACAAACATCCTGTTCATGTGCTAATGTTTCTTCAGGTAGGCTCTCTGAAGTGTGATGGCTGGATCATAGGTGATGCACATTTTCAGGGTTAATTCTGGCTGAATTTCTATGGAAAGCGATTGTAGCAATTTATACTTCCATCCTGGTACAGATGGGTCCTAGCGCCACCCCTTGTCTACTTTTCTTTGACCATAATAATGTTTGTGGTTTTGCCAGTCTGATGATAAAACTGTCATTGTGTTTTAATTTTTCTGATTCCTAATGAGGGTGAGCGTGCGGGCGCGTATGTATCAATCATTTGCGTTTCTTTTGTAAGATGTCTATTCAAAGTATTTGCTGTCACTTTTCCATTGTGTCATTTGTCAATGTTCTGTTTGTAGCATGGTATAACAAACATTTGTCTGTAAACAAAACATTACGGGTCTGTAACCATTCCTGATATATTATGGATTCTGACCCTTTCTGGGCTGTCTGTTTCAAGTCTTTTCCACCAGTGAGTTGCTCGTCTTTACCCCAGCCCTGCGGCAGCCAGACTCTTGCGGTGAGTCCTGGGACACAGAGTACACAGTGGCGGAGCAAGGACTCGAGACCAGGTCACTCAACGTGAGGGAGAGTTTCATTTTCCTTCCTTCGGTCCTGCTGCGCCCCTGGTGTTCAAAGATAACAAGCTGCTTCTCCTCCTCCCACCACCTCCCTGGCCGTTCTCTCCTCCACTTTTGTCTGAAGTTTCCACCCTAGGGTCACTGCTATGGGTAAAACATCAAAGGAAGGACATCATTTCTGAGATAACCTTGGGTTCCCCAGAAGAGGAGGAAAAAGCACATGAAGGGGTCATATTTGGGGGGGGTCCTCTCTCTCTAGAGTCACAAGGATCTGGGGGAGCCACATGGTCTACCTCCCACGGTCCAGTGAAGATGGCAACTCCATGTCATCCCAGGTCCTTGACTGCAGCTCCCAGGACCACTGTTCCGGATGTCCACTCCTCTTGCCTCCCACAGCCTTCCTGTCAGAGATCCTTGGGGTCTCTCAGGGGCCCAGCATGGGCCTGGGCTCTGGTCTCCATAGCCTCAGGTCCCCCACACACCCTTCTCTGCCCAGCCCGCGGGGCAGGGCGGTCTCTCCGAAGTTCCATCTCAACAAGGGCTCCGGCCCGTCCCTGAGTCATCCTCTCTGCTCTCCCCAGGTCACAGCCACACACGGTAAGCATGAGTAAGCATGAGGACCCTCTAACAGCCTTGGCTTGGGAAACAAAAGTCCCCTAACCCAGTGGCATTAAGCCCCCTAAATGGCTTCTCCTCCTTGGCCCTGCTCGCAGTGCTCCGCCATAAGATTAGGGCCAGAGCTCCAGCATTCCCAGCTGCAGAAGCCCTCCGTTCAGCCTCCCCTTGGTCCCAGATCTGCTGGGTGTCCTTGGGCAGGCCAGGTGACCTCTCCGAGTTTCTCTGCTTCTGCTCTGGAAAGTGAGGTTTCTGGTCGGCACGCACTACCCAGGAACCTCCTTCCCCGGGGTCTCCAGATGCCTGGGAATGGAAGCCAGGGAACATTGTGGGCTGTGCCCTGCCAATGTCATGCTTCTCCTGTGGAACTCGAGTCTTTCTAGGTCAGCCTGAGACCCAGAGGCATCAGTGCCTTGGGATGTCTGCTCCTGGTTTGGCTTCTGGATCAAGTCCTCGTTCTTGGATCTTCCTCTGCCCCCTTCCCCTCCTTGCTGCCCCCAAGGACGCTGGAGCCTCTGCAGCAGCGTCCGGCCTGAATCTCAGTCCCAGAAGCAGCAGCTCAGGTCAGAGGCCTCAGGGCCCTGCCCTGCAGGAAATCCTACGCTAGTCTGTTGTGGGGCCCTGCCGGCAGCAAAACTCCTGACACGGGCCCCACAACCCCTCGGGGCTCCCCTCTGCGGGGAAGCACGTCCCCCGCACCAAACCATCCCCCGCTGTCCAGACATGCCATGTTCATTCACACCTCCAGTTCCTTGCAAGAGCGCACCCTCTTTCCTAATACCCTCTGACACCTGTGTCTACCTGGAAAACTCCTACTAAGCCTTTAGTACCTTGATGCCCAGTCTCCCCTCGCAACAGTCAGGCTGTCCCTCAGCGTCTCCAGGCCAGTACGTAGAGTCACGGCCCTGCCCACACTGTGTTTGATCACTTGTTGGCTCTATGTCAACTCCAAGCTCCAGGACGAAGTTGGCAACTATCTTTGTACTTCATGCTTTCAAGACAATGACACAGAATGAGTAAATCTCAAGACATGGAGACGGGGGGAGACAGAGAAAGAGTGAGAGAGAGAGGGAGAGAGGGAGTGAGAGAGATGATTCTTTAAAACCCTCATAAAGTGGATGAAATATTCCCTAGTTTTCCAATAAGGAAGTGAATCCTAGGAAGGTCAAGTCCTATGCCGGACGGTCCCACTGCTTGAGGGTGGTGGGAACAAGGTTTGGGTCCAGATGGCCTGACTCCAGGGCCTAGGCACTCTCCCAGAGTGCTCTGTGGCTCCCAAGGGATAGCCTTTTGTGGACTTAAGACTCGTGGTCTGGCCAGGTTTCTCTGAAGGGGGCAGAGAGGGAGTCAGAGTGGTCGGCTGTGTGCCCTGGGGCGAGCCGCTTCACCTCTCTGGTCCAGCTTCCTCAGAGGCAGAGCAGCAGTACCCATCTTGCAGGGACATCTTCCCAGGGCCTTACTTGGTTCATCTCAGACCCAGGGTGGAAGGGGGCTTTGAAAAGTCTGCAGGGCCAGACTCCTGTGTGAGATTCCTTTTCGTAAACACACAGAGCAGAGCCGGCCAAGCCCAGACCCCATTTCCCCTCGTGGGAATCCACCTCTCCTCTCATCACCTGCCTGCTTTGGAAACAAGCAGGGTCTGGCCAGCTGCCTCCCTCCCCGCCTGGCCTCCTCTCTCTCCACTAATGCACACGTGTTATCACATTCTGGGATGCGGGCCCCAGGTACCCCAGAGGTTCCACGGTCAGCCTGGATCCTGGGTTATCTAGCTGGTGAGTGGGGAGAAGGTGCCAAACAGACACACACACCCTTGCTAAGGCCGACCTGCCCCCGGGAGGCTCTGGACCAGAAGGGAAGGAAGACACAGGGGCAAGGCCTGGGAGGGTGTTTGACTGCAGTTCTCTACAGCAGGGGGCCTCGGGTCTGCCTCCCCAGGAGCTGCCAGTCCCACATCCAGCCTCCCTGCACCCCTCAGGCCTGGGTTAGCTTATTTCAGAAAGGAGCAGTGAGGAAGCATGGCCTCCTCCTTTGGTCGGTGGGCTCGGGCTGGGCAGAGATGGGAGGGCGCACTCATTCACACAATGAGCACTTGTGGAACAGGCCATGTGTGTCAGGCTGGGTGCTGGGCGCCAGGGCACAGGTGTGGTCCCTGCCCACAAGCCACTCCTGACTCTGTGGGTTAACTCTCATGGATGTTTAGGAAGGGAGCCCTATCACAGCTCTGCATGTTTGTACCGCTCAGAAACAGACTCTGTACTTGGACTTGATTTTGGATCACGTTCCTTTCCTCCAGCTGCGATCTTGTTTTATTCTCTGGGTGACCCTGGGAGGAAAGCAGGGCAGGGGAGAGTCCCACCTGGTACTAGTTGACTGGAAACTCTGGAGTACTATGTTCAAAGAGAGCCTGATGTTACATCTGAGCTCAGCGTGATAGAGTGCTGTGATTGATTAGCGATGTCTGCAGTGGATGCTAGAAACTGGAGGGATAGTACCTGCACCGTGGAGAAATTATCCTTGTGCCAAAGTGTGCCCTCCTCAAGGGCATATATCAAGTGTTGTTCACGAATGTTCCCACAGCGCCTGGCACATGCCTGGCACAAGGCTGATGCTCACAACTATACACTGTATATAAAAGAAGGACGAGCAGTGACAATGTGGTGGCCCAGAGTGAGGGGTGGGACTTGTCCGAGGACATGTGGTGAGGGCCTGTCTTGTCAAACCCCATGCCCTCCCCACCCCCAAGGGGTGTATTTGTATCTCCATCTCGGGACAGTGATTAAAAGCCTCCATTCCCCATTCTTTTTTTAAAAAGATTTTATTTATTTATTTATTTATTTATTTATTTGAGAGAGAGAGTGAGCGCAAGCAGGGGGAGCTGCAGGCAGAGGGAGAAGCAGCCTCCCCACTGAGCTGGGAAGGCTGACACAGGGCTCGATCCCAGGACCCCAGGATCACGACCTGAACTGAAGGCAGACGCTTAACCGACTGAGCCACCCAGGCGCCCCTGCATTCCCTGTTCTACACAGGACTTTGAAAGCCAAAGCTGCAGGTGACCCAGGCTGGGGGAGAATCTGGCTGGAAGAGAAGGTCGCTGTGCCCTACGCATTCAGGGAGGGCTGCTAGGATTGCACGTTGGGTCTGCTCTGGCCTAGAGAGAGACCAGAAACACAGAGTGGTTCTCTGCATGCAGAGAAGTGAGAGGAAGGGGGGCCCATTCTCCTGGGGGGGGTGTGTTGTGGGGAATCAGTCCCAGAATATACCATCTGTCCCCGGACAGGAAGGGGAGAGACCTTCTCTGTTTTGTACAGATGGCCAAAAATATTTCAGAGGGCATTCGGGCTTAGATCTGGCCACAACAGTCCTAAAACAGTTCAAGAATTTTTTAAAGAATCCTTCCTGGCTGCCAAGGGGTGGAGTGATCCCCATCCCCCAGCGTTGTGCTAATGAGCATCTCTCGATGGGGTTCTTTATTCTCAAAGTGCTCCCATGACCACTCTCTGAGCTAGAAGGAATCATAGAATGTTAATGCTGAAAGGATCCTTGGAGATCCTCAAACACTGAGACCCAGAGAGGGAAAGTGACTTGCTTGAGGTCACACAGAGAACTGGGTAGAGCTGGGCCAATTCCTGGCTGGGGCTCCCAGCCTTTCTTCACGTCTGTGACCAGGTGATGGTGCTGCAGGGTTCAGGTCTCTCTGGGAAGGTAGGAAGGGCTGGGAGCTGTGACAAGGTGGGGGGGGGGGGGCGTGGTGCAGCTGGAGAGAGCCTTGGGGTCAGGCCCCAGCCCCACTCAAACGTTTAATCCCCAAGGTAGTGGCCGGTGGCTGCCCCATCTGCCCCAGATCCTACCCATGCCACCCACAAATGATTTCTCATTCATTCATTTATTTTCAAACATTTTTTGGGTTTGTTTTCCATCCTTTATGTTTACAAGGAGAACTATATAAACAATCTCAGAGAGAGGCCACCAGCTCCGACCAGCTGCTTGGGTTAAGGGCTGAAGTCAATATTTTTGGGAAATGGGTCTTCCTCCCCGCCCCCTCCCCCCCCATCTGGACTGGAGGCCCTGTGGTTTTAGTGGAACACTGTGCCAGGGCAGGGAGAACAAGGCAGGCAAGAGTGCTATGCTGTACACACCCTGGTTCCACTGGCCCGAGTCACCCAGTCCCCCATTTTGCTGATGGGGAAACTCCTAAGCCCAAGGTCACATGATAGGCCAGTAATTGGCAGAGCCAGATTCAAACCCAAGCAGTCGAGAGTTTAAATTCTTGCCCCTCTGCTAACGGGGCCTCCTCAAATGGAGGCAGGCTACAGGCAGGAGGGAGGTGGGAGGTGAGGGGAGAGGGGTGGGGAGAGCAGGGTTGCTACTCCCTTCCAAGGAGGGGCCTGCAGGGTGGAAACCTACCCCCACCCATGTTCCTGGGAAATACTGTGTGGTATGTATACACAGCGTGACACACACACGGAAACACACAACCGCCTTAGAAGTATCCACACACGATCACGCACAGATACGGACCCCATGCAACGGTGCAGGCCACAGCCCCGGGACATTGTCTTCACCTGAAGACTTGAAGCGGCTCCTAGATGCTGGCCCCAGCTCCCTGGCAGCCTCAGCCTGACTTCCTCCACCCTCCCCTGAGTCTGGGCAGGAAGCAGGACTCACATTATCGTGGCCAGGAAGTGTCTCACTTGCCCTTTACTTTGGCAGTTCCTCCCTTTTTCTTCTTATGCAACTGCCCACTCGCCACATGCAGGTGAGGAAACTGAGGCCAGAGAGGGAAAGTGACTTCCCTGAGGCCACACGGTGGGGCTTCCTTTAGTCTATATTTCAACACTTCACTAGCTTGAGATCCTCCCTGGCCTTATGAGAAGGATTAACAGAGACTCCCTGGAATTGGGGGTGAGCCAGGCCTGGAGAATGTTTGCTGAGTGAGGAAGTGAATAGTTGGATGGGTGGGTGGATGGATGGGTGGGTGGATGGGTGGGGGGTGGGTGGATGGATGGATGGGTGGGTGGATGGGTGGGGGGGTGGGTGGATGGATGGATGGGTGGGTATGTGGATGGATGGATGGGTGGGTGACGGGTGAGTGAATGGATGGGTGGGTGGTTGTGTGGATGGATGGGTGGATGGGTGGATGGGTGGATGGATGGACGGATGGATGGATGGATGGATGGATGGATGGATGGGTGGGGGGTGGGTGGATGGATGGGTGGGTGGATGGGTGGGGGGTGGGTGGATGGATGGATGGGTGGGTATGTGGATGGATGGGTGGATGGGTAGGTGACGGGTGAGTGGATGGATGGGTGGGTGGATGTGTGGATGGATGGGTGGATGGGTGGATGGATGGACGGATGGACAGATGGATGGATGGATGGATGGATGGAGGTGTGGATGGATGGATGGATGGCTAGATGGCTGAAGTGAATGGGGAGTGAGTGAATGAAGGAAGGGAGGGAGGACTGAATGAATGATGAATAACACATCCAGATCCTCCAGGGCTTGCAATTCGTTCACATGGAAATAGCAGACACAAGAGCATACTCTGCCCTCGTGGACTTGTATTTTCATGGGGAAATTTGATAATATTTTTTAAATGCAAAAATAGAAAAAGGACCCACTGAGGAACCACACTCTATAGCATCCTTGCTGCCCAAGAGCCAGACTTTTGGGAAGATTACCAGGTAGTCACCCCTGCACCATCATGCTGACTTGGGGTGGGGGGAGGGCACTGACTTCCATTTGGCATCTGACCCAGGGGTAAGCTCACCATCCCCTTTGATTTCCTGTAGCATGGCTGAGAGGAGGCTCATGTGGACAAGATTTTACTATAGGCTTGAAGGTACTAATAGAGAAATAAACCCAGAGGCTGGCATGGACCTTCATTAGGGTTTCCAGGTTTCTGGCATTCATGTCCATTTTTTCCTATTCTCGTATCGATGCAGGCATCATTAGTTGATCCCTGAGCACAGGATCTTTCTCTGAACTGTGATCCAGGCAGCCACTAGCAGTCAGTGGATGCTGACATGTAAATAATGCCTATTTGCCATCCTTTGGCTGAAGAATCTGGCCGTGGGGATGTTGCTGACATGTCTTCAGCCCAGGGAGTCCTTGGAGAGGCCTTCCTGCCTGCTTTTCCTCCTGCTCAGCACAGGGGCTAATATGAGAACCAGACACCATGCGGGGCTTGGCCAGAGGATGAGACAGGAGCCCCATTATTGGAACTGGAGTGCCCAAGACTGACATATCTGGGTCTAAACCCCAAACCCTCGACTCTCACAGTCCACTGCCCAAGGTCATCCATGAGTGGTGGGGCCCGGAGAGGAAGCCAGCCGCCCACCTCTGATCCTTTCCAGGGCTCTACTTTGCCCTCCTAGCTCTGGATTTTAGGGAGAGAGGAGTTCTGTTTATCAGTCTGGGGCCTCCTGACCTTCATTTGCTGGTGAGCCCTTTAGCCTGCCTCCTCATTTCTGAAACCTGGTGTCTCTTCACAGAGAGATCTTACAGCAGAAGGGGTTAAGAGGTATGCAAAGCCATCTCGTGTCTCCCCAGCGGGGGCAGTACTGAAATACTGAGGGGGGGAAGAGGCAGTTTTTTCAAGTGCCCAGCCCACCCGTCTTGCTCCTTCAAGACCTGAGTAGAGCATACTTCTGGCGAAGCTGAAGCCTCTGAAATGATTCTGGGAGGGCCCTGAGAGAACTGGCAAGGGCACGTTTATTACAGCCTGGACACAGCTGGGTCAGGAAATAGTGGCACTGATTCATGAAACGGGGGTATGGAGGGTTGCATACTGGGGAAGTGGGCCGGTGGTTTGCCGATGCTGTGAATGGGGGGTTAAGGGCCACATGGGTGGGCAGAAGTTGTGGTGGGGCGGCTGAGTGCTGAGTGGGCTGGCCAGCAATCAGGGCTTGGAAGTGAACAGGCTTGGGAAAAGGTGGGTTGTTGCAGCTGGAGATGGCCTGGCCAGGGTGTTGGCTTGGGGTGGGCCAGGCAAATACCCCAGGCTGCAAGTGTGTAGGGTAAGCACTGTGAGTCTGGATGGGGACAGGGAACATGTGTTCTGAGGGTTGGCAGGGCTAGGTATTAGCTAGGTGGGTTGATGGTGGCATGGCAGGTGAGGGCGAGCTGGTCAGGTGGGTGGGTGGCAAGGCCACCTGTTGGGAGGGGGTTGAGTACATAGACTGGGATCAGGCCTGGGAAGGCAGTTTTAGGCTGAAGATCTGGACTCTCCACTCCATCACCTCCTTGGCATTTGATATTTGGCAGCTACTGGATCAAATGCCAGGCTCCCTTGCTGCCTGCTTCAACTGCAGACCAGCTTGCAGCCCTCTGGACTCCCCACCCGCCAATTAACCCACTCTGGTGCCGAGGGAGTGGACCTTGGGGCGGGACGGTGGCTCTTCAGGGCAGTGGTCAGGGCCCAAGCTACTTGAACCAGGCCCGCGTGACCTCTGGATGCTTTCCAGGAACCTCTGGTAAGGGTCCTCCCCTCTCACATTGCACAGGCTCAGCTGTTGGAGGAGGACGCAGAGTCGGGGAGGACGCAGCGGGCGGCTTTCCGCAGGGAGGCGGTAATCATGTCTCGCAGAGGAGCGGCAGGACTGAGGGCATGAGAAGAGAGGTGCCAGGGCAGAGGAGAGGCCGGGGCGGCTGCAGGGGACACCCACGGACCTAAAAAGATCTACTCAGTGTAGATCTTTTGCCAGAGTTTGAGTGTGAATCTGGGTTGACACAGGCTTTTGTATCATCCAGGAAGAAAGAGCCAAATCAGCAGACCAGTTAGGACGGAACAGGATGACAGAAGGACCCTTGAACCCCCTGAGAGTCCGGAGCCAGTTTGCATAAGTGCCGGGGAACAGGGGCCGTGTGACCAGCCTGCTGGCATCTAAACCCCACCTGGCTTTGTGACCTGAAGCAAGGCACTCAACGTCTCTGTTCCTTGTTCATTTCATCAGTGAAATGAGAATAATATGACAATACCTACCTCATGGGGTTGTGAGGTTTCAATGAATGAACATGTCAGAGGTGCCGAACAGAGTGTCCGGCCAATGGCAACTCACCACTATTGTTATTTTATTGGTAATGTTATGAAGGCAGACTAGCCAACCCCTTCTCATTGCCCGGCTGCCTACCTGGGCTCGTCTCCAGAGTCTCTCGTCTTTTCCTTAGGGGAGACCCAGGGACAGCCAAGGGCAGCTCTGGTGGTACCCAGTCACACCACTGCTGAGTTTTGCAAGGCAATGGAGGTGCATTCATTAATTTCCAGGCAGAGAATATCCCACCAGGCCCTCGTCTATATCAGGATCAACCCCACCCAGCCTAGTACCCACCCCAAATCAAGGAGCAGTGAGGGGGGGGGGGCAGGAAGAGAACAGTGCCTAGTGGAGGGGGCCTTTTCTGGTTTAGGGAAGGCTAAGGAAGAGAGGAGGCGCCTGCCAGGCCCCCGGCCCCAGCTCGCCAGGGGACAGGTGCAGAGACTGCAGGCCGCTGTGGACTGACTGCAGGGAAGATGACAGGCCAGTGGGTGGCCTCATTGCCAGGCCCCCTCGCCCTGCGAAGGCCTGGGCATCAGCTGTCCCGCCAGGAGTGGCTTCTGTGGAAGGGGCTGGCCGCCGGAGAGGAAGCCCAGAGCGTGCCAGCCTCCCCGAGGTCCAGGTCAGGGACCAAGGCCAGCTCTCAGGCCACAGCTGCTCCGCTGGCCCACCCCCCAGGAACTGTCAAGTGCACAGTCATCCCAGCCAGCTCGGGGCCAGGTGCTCACTCTGGAGTCCCGCTCGACTTCCTGCTTCTGGTCTCAGTGACTTTTCTGTCCCCAGGCGGGTCTCAGACATAGGACAGACCCAGGGTCCTAACGAGCTGACTTAGGGGCTTCTCCAAGGCTTGGGGAACAGGGATGTGCATGGAGCAAGGGAAGTTCGTGGGGCGCGGCAGTGGGCAGCATCGCCCCCTCCCTATAACGGACTGTGGGACCCTGGACAAGAGAAGTCAAGTCTCTGTGCCTTCTTGCTCTTAGCTCTAACGTGATGACTGAGCTTCTTCCCCTGGGAGGGCCAGGAGGAGATGTTAGTACTGTCTGAGAAAACTGAATCTAGGACTTAAAAAGGACCTGCTTACCAGGGCCATAAAACCACCACTTCAATTCCTTCTCTTGTCGTGCACATCCGGGCCCTTCACGGCTGACACACGCGCACCCGGGCCTCGGCACGGGGGGCCTGCTCTGTGGCCTGGCCTGGGGAGCCAGCCCCCTGGGGCCTCTCCTCAGGTCTTGGGCGTCCGAAAATCCCACTGGACTGGCAAAATTGGAGGAGTCGAAGGGCAGGCAGACTGGCGCTAGCTGTGTGCGCGGGCACGCGCTATTGTGTGTGCGTGTTTGTGTGTGCATGTGTGCGTGGGGCTAAAGGCAGATCAGAGGGCTCTGGATTTCTCCGACGGTCCAGCACAGCTGGTAGCCCCTAACATTTGTGGAACGGTGGGCTGTAACTGCCATCATTTCTGTTCCCCTTCGGGGTGGGATAATGAAGAGGAAGAAAAACAATTTTTCTTGCAATTTTCCCAGGAAGAGACATGGGCCCAGAGAGGTTAGGTGACTTGTCTGAGGCCACTCACTGAATCAGAACTAAATCAGGCCAGGAAGTTGGCCTGTTCCCAGCGGAGGCAGCGTTCAAAAGCATCTCAGGGGTGTCCTCCTGCCCTGCCCTTCAGGGGACCCCCCGGAGGAGGGCCATGGGCCAGCGGGCTCTGAGCAGCAACCGGCCTATGTGCTGGGCCCCGCTGCGCAGGACCTCATGGGGCAGGAACACTCCGAGGGCCTTGGCCTCCCAGAGCAGGCTGCTTTCATGGAGCTACCATCAGTTTCTCACTCCAGCAGTCCTTCCCTGACTTTCCAGAATGGGCCAAATGGACAGGAAGAGAGAGGGGCGGACAGCACCCCAGGGGGGCCTGTGAGGGCAGAGCTCTGCCACAAGGCAGAGGAGCATGTGGGAGGCAGCGACCCAGCTGGTCCTGGCTGCTCTGTGGCTGTGGTCGTGTGCGGAACAGTGGGCTGTCCCCGGTCACGCTCGGCCAGGACTGGAAGCCCTACCCCCTCCCAACCAGCCGAGGCTTGCTGCAGCCAGAGCATCCAGGTCGTGAGACGCAGAACAACGGGGCCCCGTGAGCTCGCCTTATGCCCAAGATTCAATGTTCAGGGGAGGAAATGGGGCCCAGAGATGGGAAGAGGCTTCCCCAGATCACCCTGCAGCTGTGGGAGAGCCGGGCTTCCCGATGACCCCCTCTCCCTGTGTCACCCCCCACCACCCCTTCCCGGTGCTCTTTCTACTGCAGCACCCAGCTTGGGTCTGACCGGTGAGCTGGTCATTTAAGGGGATAGCTGGTATCCCCGGAAGCCAGGTCACAGTCCCCAGGGCAGAGCACCCCGAGGATCCTATCCCCTTCCTTCTGGAACAGAGGACAGCCCCACAGCCCATTGTGCCGGGGAGGACAGAGCTTAGACCCTTAAGTCTGTGGCAGTCCGAGTCCAGGACAGCAGCCCAAGAGGTGACGTGCACGCCGGTCTGCCACCTCCCTTGGCTGGGGCAGCCAAGGCTCCCTCAAGATGAAGGTCAAGGAGTGCCAAAGAGAGGGGGGCTCCCCTTCCTCCCAGCACTGCCAGGCAGACAAGCAATTTTAAAGTCGAACACACCCCAGGTCCCAGCTCTTTCATCCCTTTGCTGCTCTGTACGGTCCCGGCCAGGGGGCCAAGGTGAGTGGGGGGGAAGGCCAGAGCCTTGGCCAAGAGAGCCATGTGGACAGCCTCACAGGAGGCCCCTCCAGAGGCAGGAGAACCGCCAGCGCCTGCATTGGCATGGGGCTATCAAGCCGTCTGAGCTCGGGCTCAGCACCGACCTCATTCAGCACAGGATGACCCAGAGCCTTCTTACCCAGAGGAAGCTGAGGTGGCGTGGGGACGTGCAGGGGTCCCACGGGGAGTTGCTGGGAGGGATCCTCAGTCCCTTCTTGGCATCAATCCCCTCCTCCGAGAAACTGCGCCCAGGAGGAGGGAGGAACCCCAGGCACGAGAAGAGACCAAACTCAGAGTCCAGAGTTCACCTTCTCTCAACCCCCTTGCGTGCCTCAGTGTCTCTCTGGAAACAGAGCCACTTTCTCTTGACATTCCCCTGGCTGAGAGACTGCAGGTTCTGGAAATGATTCATTACGGGCCCTGGAGACTGCCGCACACCGCAGACACACTTGCTTCACTTCGTGCCTCCAACTTGCCAAGCTCCTGCCGCGCCCCCCCAGGCCTTTACGCATGTTGCCTTCCCGACACAGCACTCCACGCTCTTCACCTGGTGTCCCTGAAGGACGAGAGCAGTGGAGACATCGGCCAGGATGAGTCCTGGGCTCCCACGTGAGGCGGGAGAGATGGGGAAGAAGCAGCAGAGGAAGAGAGAAGGAAGACAAGCAGGGGAGCAGGTCCCGGGAGCTAGGGAAGAAAGTCACAGGCTAACTGGCGGGTCAGTGGCAGAGTACGGACCTGAACCCGGATCCCGGGTTTGAGCCTGGCACCCTGTTCTCTATGTCCACTACCCCAGGCCTGAAGATGATGCCTGTGGAGGGCCTCGGGAACATGCAAGGATGAGGAATCTCTCTCTACCCATCATCTCTGAGCCATAACCCAGGGTCAAACCCCAGTGCCTCCCCACCTCGGCTATGAGGCCGTCCTGCTCACCCACCTGATGGGACCCCTCCCTTGTCTGAGCCTTCGCCCATCGCAGGTCCTCTGTCCCTCTCCTCCCCCACCAGGCCTGGCACAGGGGGGCTGCGTAGTCAGCAGTTGCTGGCCAGAAGGAGAAGACCCTTGCGGCCCAGCTGGGCTGTTCTGCCCCCCGAGCACAACTGTTCTAGACCTCCAGACATGTCTATGGAATGAAAGAACCAAAGCAGCCTTTGCAAGTGGAGCCTGTCTCTTCAGGGCCTCCAGACCCTTCCTATTCCTGGCCTGTCACCCCTACCTCACCTTCCCTGAGGATCTTCTATGAGAGGACACGGCCTTTGTGCCACAGGGAGAAGGAAGGAAGGTCTCCGGCTGTTGAGCATTCTCATCAGGGCCTCTGCTCCTGGGAGCCTGTCTGGATGTTGGGCTAAGGAAAGGGGAGGGAGCTAGGGCCTGTGGCCTGTGAGGAAAGCACCGAGGTGGAGGGGTGAGTGAGGAGGCATCAGTCGGAGGCTGACATGGGGGCTCCAGGGCCTTCCCACTTTCAGGCCCGGCAGGCCTGACCAGAGCCCTGAGCAGTGTCCCCCCAGTGGCCCTATGGTTCCCGGCCCCCAACCCCCACCCTCCCACCACCACTAGCTCTTGGAGGCCCTGGCTCAGCCGGTGAGGTCCAGTTGTAGGGCAGGGACATGGAGGCCAGCACCTTTCCTCCCTGGGTAAACAGATGACTTAACGGCTTAGGGGGAGAAAAATAAATAGCCCTGGGGCCAGAGCTGGACTCTGGCACAGGGAGCTCACTTTTCCTTCAAGAAGCTGCCTCTCGCTGCCCAGGAAGCCCTGGGACACTTGGCATCCCCTCCCCCAGCCACCCACCAGCTGGGGGAGGGCCTGGTTTGGCTTCCTACCATTTCCCCTCCTCCAAATTCCAACCACAAGGAAAAGGGGCACCTCCTAGATTCCCATCTTCTCAGTGAAAATTGTCTCATATGCAAATGATATTGGGGGAAAGAAGGGCACAAGGGCATGCTGGGACCAGTCCTAAGAAATCACTGGGGGTACTCATGGGCCAGAAGAGGGTATGAGCCCAGCAGTACCACTGGCTCACTGGGTGAGCCTTGGGCCAGTGATGTGACCTCCCCGTGTCTCGACTGCCCAGAGAAGGGGGCAGTAAGAGTGCTCACCCCACAGCGTTGCTGTCAGGGCTAAATGAGATACTGGTGCAAGGCGCACACCGGCATATACAGCGAGCGCTCAACTAAAGTCAGCTAGTATTGTTATTTTATTATTGTTTATGCCACACAGCTGCTGCCCTTGGGCTCTGGCTCCTACTCTAAGAAGGCCGCTTCACCCCCACTTCACACACCAGGGTGGGGGGGACTGCAGTCCCGAGGCTGCACCCCCATCCCCAGCTGGGGCCAAAATACCCCGAATCTCTGCACTAAATACACCCTCTCCTCTCCAACATAAGCATCAGCCTCCACCCAGATGTCTACTCTCCGCTGACACCCAGCATCGAGCTTTGCAAACATCTGGATGGTGTGCCTTGGCTTTCTGCAAAGTCCAGATGTTCGGGCAGCGTGTGGACTCCCCTTTCCGGCCTGCCCCAGGAGTGGGGGGGGGGGCCTCCACAGGTTGTGGAGAACATGTGGGATTGTGGCAAAGCCCAGCCCCCGCCTTCCTGGGCCTCCTCACCGGGGGCCGCACGGGGGCGGGAAGGGAAGTGGAACAGAGAGAGCCCTTCGCTCCAGGGCGCTGCCTGTCACGGGCCGAGCCTGGCACTGCTGGGCCCTGTGGAACGGGAGGGCCAGCGGCCCCCTTGCCTGGAGGAAGGCCAGGAGGGGCACTCAGGGCCGGTAGGCGTGGGACTCTGCAGACCTGAAGCCCGGGGACTGGCAGTCAGGACACCTGGCTTCTAGCCTGTGCGGTCGCTGTGTGACCCTGGGCAAGTCACTCTCCCTCTCTTGGCCTCGGTTCTGCATTTGAACAGTGATGGGCTGGGTGAGACCAGTGGTTATTCAATCCGACCAGCATCTGAACACCCAGAAAGCCTATGAGAGGTCAGCCCTCCTACCAAGGTCACCGCTACCCTGAGATTTGATTTCACCAAGTCTGGGGTGGGAATGGGGCCTGGGAATTTTTAATTTTAAGGTGTGCCTCCAGGTATGGGAGCCACTGGCCCAGATGGTGTGTAAGAACCTGTTGACCTTCTGGTGGCCTCCGTGTGATATCCCTTGGTCGTGGTTCTCACAGTCGCTCCGGAAGGCTGACATCAGCCTGCTCTAGCCCCAGACAAGCACAGTTGAGCTAAGAGTTCAGGCAGAGCCCACAGGACGTGCATGTGTGAGAAGAGTGGAGCTGAGTGGGGCTGAGTGTGTGGCGGTCAAGGGGGACACGCTTCTCTGCATGTGTGGGGAGCGTGAACATGTCGATCTGTGCGTGTTGTTGGAGTATGTGCATGAGTATGTGTGAGCATGTGTGTCTCTGAGAACACATGTCATCACAGTGAGTGTGTGTGTGTGTGTGTGTGTGTGTGTGTGTGTGTGTGTGTGTGTCCATTCAGCACCACTTGCTCTCCTGTCACTCTCTGAGAAGCTGCTGGGGAGGGACAGATGCTAAAATGGCCCAGGAAGCTCCTCTTGCCCCCATTCTGCCCTCCCTCTGTGTAATGGAGGGGACACTTGTGCCCTTGGGGAGTGGCAGGGCTGGGCTCTGGCCCAGACACACTGCAGGGAGTGGCTGGGGAGGGGGCTGGGCTGGGTCAGATGAGCGTGGAAACTCAGCTCAGCCCCTCTGAGGTCTCGACAAAGCTGGAGCCTTGGGGACTCCAGGCAACAGGCCACAGAGATCCTCCCTCCTACAAGACTTCTAGAATTTGTGGGTGGCCTTGAGCCTGGGCAGAAGTCCCAAGGGCCCTTCGATCCTGCCGATTTTCCTCCAGCCGCCTCTGAGGGTCTAGGAGGTTGAGAGCCTCGGGCAGAGGGGAAGGCACCCTATTCACTGTCCAGGTTGCTGTCTGTAGGTAGCTTGCCCTCTTCACCCTGTGCTGGGCCCACGTACTCTTTCTTTTCCTCAAAATGAGTCCGTCTCCTCCAGCTGCATACGCACACAAACACACATGCACACACACTTCCACGGGGAGAGCGAGCAGGCCCAGGATCTCCTGGCTTCAGATCCCATTTCAGCCCCTGGCTGGTGAGTCCTTCGGCCGCCTCCTGCCAGGGTTCGCATGAAGCCCCCACCTGACAAGGCACGAAGGCTCTGAATCTGGAGGCCAGGTCTCAGCTCCTGGCACAGCCTTCGCCTTGCTGGGGAGCCCTGGGTGAGAGCAGGACCAGGTTCAGATGTAGGCAGACCCCAGCCTCCTTCAGGGAGATTAAGCAATAGGAAAAACTATTAGGATCTTACTTTACACGTAATGACTAATCTGACCTTCACTAGAACCCCGAGGTAGATACTATTATGACCTGATTTTGCGGGAAGCCACTGAGGCCAGAGATAGGAAACAGCTTGTCCAAGGTCACAAAGCGAGTCAGTGTTGGAAACAGGACACCCAGCCTTAACTGCTGAATCAGGTCGCTCAACAGCACCTTTTCCACTCCTGGGCGCTAACAATGTGCCAGGTGCTGTGCTGAGCACTTTCCATCCATTCACTGATTTTGTCGGGTCCTGCTTCTTTAAGGACCAAAGCTAGAGGAAGAGGAAGCAGGAGAGGGCATGACGCGTGGTTTGGGAAGAGAGCCGTGGAAAGCTAAGGAGGGTAGCTCAGGGTATGGCAGCAACGGGCAAACTTTGTTTTATTTTTAATTATTTTTATGTTTTTTTAAGATTTTATTTATTTATTTGACAGAGAGAGACACAGCGAGAGAGGGAGCACAAGCAGGGGGTGGGGGGGGCGGAGAGGGAGAAGCAGGCTTCCTGCGGAGCAGGGAGCCCGATGTGGGGCTTGATCCCAGGACCCCGGGATCATGACCTGAGCCAAAGGCAGACGCTTAACGACTGAGCCACCCAGGCACCCGCAAACTTTGTTTTAAAGAGCTGAACAGTAACAAAGATTATAGGTGATCTTTGTCACAACTGCTCAATTTTGTCACTGCAGGACCAAAACAGCCAGAGACAAAGTGCAAGGGAACAATTGTGGCTTTGAGCCAATAAGACATTATTTATGGAAGAGGAAATTTGAATATCATATCATTTTCACATGTCCCAAAATAGTCTTCTTTTGATTTTTTTCCTCACCATTTAAAAATGTAAAAAGCCTTCTTAATTTGTGGGCTGTTACAAAAACAGGAGGGCTGGATGTGGCCGGAGGGCTGTCATCTGCCAACTCCCAGAAGGGCTCAGCTCCCGCTATGCCTTGCCTCTGGGCTGGCCCCTGCAACTCTCCCGCCTTTCTGGGCTGCTGCGCCCTGACGTCATGCTGACCCCAAGTTCTGAAGGAGAGTCGGACAATGGCCAGTCCTGACCCAGAGCTGGGATCCAGATCTAAGCCAAGAACTCCCTTAGGGGTCTAAGTTTTCAGCACCACCATTTCCCGGCTCAGGGATGTTGAGCAAGTTTCTTAACGTCTGAATTAGCATGGGATTCCCTTCAGGTGCAAAGGAGAGAATTTCAAATCAATTGCTTAAGCTAGTAAGGAGATTTCCTGGCTACTGTATTGAAACGTCTAGAAGTAGATCTCATAGTTTCAGGTACAGTTAGATCCAGGTGCTCAGATGACGTTGTCCGGACTCTCTCTCTTTCCACCTCTTGGCTCTGTGTTTCCAAGTTGACTTCAAGCTCCATTATGGTCTTTCTAAGGGGTGGCAGAGGTGGCCATCAGCAGCTGAAGACTTTCTGTTTAGCAACCCTAGTTGAGAGCAAACTCCACTTCCCAAGCACTTAGTAAATTTCCAGAAGATGCTCATAGGCTCTCGTTGGCCAGGTTTGGGTCATGGAACCCCAGCTGAATTAATCACCATGTCCAGGGAAAATGGAGTGTCTGGTTTGCCTCTGGAGCTATGGGGCAGTATCAGCCCCCGCTGGGTCAGCACACGCTGGGAGTGGAGGAGGGGTGGCTCCCCAAAGGAAAATACAGAAGGAGGACAAGTGGAGGCTGTAGGCAAGACCAGCGGCTGCCCGCCACAAAATCGGGAGGTCTGCATTCTCTTCTATAAAAGGGGTAATGACTGTACCTCACAGCCAGTTGGCAGTGGGTAACATCTGCTCTATGTCAGCCCCAAGCCACTGTAAAAGGGAAAGAGGAAAATTCGGTGCATCCGGTGGGTCTTTCATTTGGGGGACCTCTGATATTCACACCACAACCTCCTATTAAAAGAAAGTCCCACAGAATATAAGATGGCGCAGCTGCTATGGAAAACCATATGGAGGTTCCTCAAAAAATTAAAAATAGAACTACCACATGATCCAGCAATTCCACTTCTGGGTATATACCGCAAAGAAATGAGAGCCGACTCAGATATGAGTACACCCGTCTTCCTAGCAGCATTAATCACAGTGGCCAAAAGGCGGAAGCAACTCAAGTGCCCACTGATGAACAAATAAATAGACAAACAAAACGTGGTATATAGTCAGTGGACTATTATGCAGCCTTAAAAAGGAAGGAGTTCATGACACACATGGATGAAACTTGAGGACTTGTCATGCCAAGGGAAAGTAAGCCAGTCATGAAAAGGACTCATATTGTGTGTTTTCACGTAGATGTGGTACCTGGAATAGTCAGATTCAGAGAGACAGGAAGGAGAAGGGTGATCGTCAGGGGCTGGGAGGGCGGGGCACAGAATTCACTGGGTCAAAGCTCCACGGTTTCAGTTTGGGATGATGACGAGCTCTCGCTGATGGTTGCACAACAGTGTAATTGTACTTAATGCCACTGAGCCATATACCTAAAAACGGTTAACGTGGTAAATTCCATGTATGTTTTACCATAATTTTTTAAAAAAATTTTTAAGAAGAAAGTCTCACAGAGGCCAATTCTTAATTCAAGGATAATTAACCCAAACTCCTTTCAGAAGCAATGGAAAATGCGGGGGGGCAGGGGGGAGGGTGTCAGTGGGGCAAACTCCTCCCTGAAGCCCTCAAACCATGCCAGGTCAACGTCGGGGGTCCCTGTCCCCGCACACTAGTGGATGGGAACTCTGCCTCTCTGGGCCAGTGGGTGGCTGAGAGGCTGGGGCCTGTTTTCGCCACCCTGGCTGAACGCTCCTTCCCTCTACACAGACACAGGACAAAAGCAGTTGCTTCCAGCACCACCACATGCCCCTCCTGAGAGTGGGGGTCCTGCCTCCTGCACCCTAACACACCAGGCCCTCAAGGGCCTCTTGCCTGGGAGGACGCCAGAGGTTCAGGGGGGGTCCCTGGGGTTGCGCACTGTCGGTCGGTGGCAGAGCCGGGCCTGGACACTGTGTCACCTCCTGAGAGCCGTCCGGACGCTGTGCTGAGTGGCGGCCATCTGTCCCCACACTGCGACCCTACTGACCTTGAAAACTGCACCTCGGCTAAGGTCACTCCTGGTGCACAACTTGAATAGCTCTTAGAACAAAATTCAAACTCCCGAATCACCCCCAGGGGTCAGTAGGCTTGGCCCTTGGTGTCTCCAGCCTCATCTCCTGGGTCCCTTGGCGGGCAGGGTTGCCTGCCACATGACGCCCTGCAGGCCTCAGCCTGCTGGCTCCTCCTCTGGGAAGGTCTCTCTCCCAGCTGTCCGTGGGGCCTGCTCTATGCCCCGCTCCAGGCCCCCACTCAGATCCCATTGCCCCCCACAGGTACCTGATCTAAAGTGGCCTTTCTCAGTGGTTCCCTGGCTCTCCTCGGGTCATTTCCTTCCCAGCACTCACCAGCTCAGCTTCCTTCAGTGGGGAGAAGAGGGACCCTTGCATCATGCCGGCTACGTGGGACCCACCGAGTTCTGGCTTCCCCAGCAACTGCCTGGCGGGGGTGGGGAGCAGCCATCCAGTCCCGAATGACACCGCACTTACATGGTGGGCAGGGAGGGATCAGCGCAAACACTGTTTGTTCTTTCTCCCCATGTGGTGGCTTGTTCGGGACCCAGTGGTTCCGTGGGACCTTTCTAGGGACAGTCCACAGAACTGAGCAGGGGGCTGCATTCTCCAAGAAGCTGAGGCCGGCATGGTGACATGTCACCTTGGTTTTGCTTTCCTTCCACCCTGCTCTACTTCCCTCCCCTCACTCTTGCATCCTGGGTTGCATCCACCATTAAAGCATTAGCACACAAGCTTTGCTGCAGGCTCTGTTCTCTGGGGAACTCAAGCTAAAAAGTGTTGACTTTGGTTAAACCAACACAACACCTAGCAAAAATAAGTGCTGGGAGAAGGGACGGATGGACAGATGGAGGGATGGATGGAAGCCTTCACTAATAGAACACAGCAAGGAACTGCCTCTTAGTCAGAGATGCAAACGTAGATACCTATATATTCAAGCTAAAAACATTGGTGCAGAAAGCAGGGAAGCACTGCCCCACATATATGCCCCCATCCCGTTCCCCTTCCCTATACTAAAAACACACACTCGGATACTCCCCCTGACCTATGTATAGCTCGGTCTCTTCCAGATCAAGCCCCTTATGAGCGAACCAAGAGTCGGGAAAGAGGTCTGTGACACATGGATGAAAACTCGCCAGTGGCTAGATAATCCTCTTGAAAAATGAGAGCAGGGTGAACACACGTGCTCTTGCATACCAAACGCTGCTCTAAGCACTGTGTGTATAAACTCACAGGATCCTCACAGCCCTATGTGAGCTGGATACTACTACTCCTTGCCTCTTATAACAAATGAGGTAACTGAGACACAGAGAGGTCATGTACCTTTCCCAAGTCACCCAGCCAGTAAGAGGCGGAGAGGGGGTTTGAACCCAGGCCCCCTGCCTCCAGCTGCTGTGCTCCTACACACACTCCTATAGAGAGGGTAGACAGTGCTGGTTGGGATCCTGGTTTTCCCGTCATCCCAGCCCGGGCTGCCATCGAGTAAGCCAGGCAGGCACGAGTGACCTCTCTTCCAGGTGACTCTCGCATATCCATGTAACAGCTGGCTTAAAGGGAAGCCCCACCCCAAACAGCCACCCCCAGCAAGACCTGAAGGAGTCCCTCTTCTCTGCTTGGGTCTGTCAGAGGAGGAAGGAGGAAGGGGCAGCTTTAGTCTGCATGAAGATTTATGAGTCTCCATCTGCAGACTTCTCCATTCTCCAGATGGAGGGCCCCTGGGGATCCCGTCTCAGAGGAAGGGAAGCAGAGCGATGGTGTAGAGAAAAAGCAAGAAGTGATGAAGAGAGGCTAAGAGTGTAAGGTGGCCTCACCCTTCCCCGCCAAGCCAGTGTCCATGTGGCTGGCTCCTTGTCATTCAGGTGACCACTCACATGTCCCTTCCCTAGAGAAGCCTTCCCTCATCACGGTCTAAAGCAGTCCTCCCACGCCACCCTGCCCAGGACGCTCTGTAATTGCCTCCACTCCACCCAACCTTCTTGGACAGCGTCTTACCTATTTGTCTGCCTGTTTCTTCTCTGTTTCCTGAACTATAACTCATGCTCCGTGAGAACGAGGACCTCGGTGTCAGCTGTCTCCCAGCACCTACCGTGGTGCCTAGCCCACTGTAAGTATGTAATAAATATTTGTTGAATGATGGGAATGTCAACAAGTGCTTGTTTAATTAAGTCTCAGGCAAAAGAAACCAACAGTAGAACAACCTTCCCAATTTATGGAATAATAAAAAGGGGGGATCAGATAAGTGTATTTTGTTTACCATTCCTCGTTGATCCGGGTGATGCTATACTTTTTTTTCTTCTTCACATAAACTCAGAAGATGGGATTCTAGGAACTTAGGTGGGTCATAAACAGGCTAGGTTATACAGCTGAACAGGTTGTGCACTGCACAACTCTGGGGAGTGCCATCCACAGTGGAGTCTTGGGGAAGATCAGCCCTGATACCTATATGGGAAGGAGAAGATGACAGGGAGTGAGAGAGAGAGAGAGAGAGAGATGATTCCGTTCATAGAGAAAAGGATCAAAACAGACCTGGGCAAGCATCCACATTAACTGCACTTTCTCTCATTTTACAAATAAGGAAAATGAGGCCCTGAAAAGTGAGATAACTTTACAAAGCAGAGAAGGAACAAAGCCAGCCAGAGTTCCACAAAGTGCCAATAACATCACTATCATCCTGCCTCTTACTATATATTTCACCACCCTGTAGGGCTTCTAGGAGACCGTTCACTCCTTGGAGAGAGAGCAGTGCCCTGCTCCAAAGCTGAAGTTGAGAACTTAAAGTCCTCCAAGACAGCATGCAGATTTCCAATGGAATAAGCCGCAAGCGGTCAGACACCATGTCTCTCTAGTCCACCACCACCAGGCCCCCACCCCTGCCCACGCTCAAGGTTGGTATGCGTGATCAAATGATAACACCCTTTACTGAACACTAACTACCTGCCAGGTGCTGTTTCAAACACTTTACACATATTAACTTACTGAATCCTCTCGACACTCTTATGAAGCCGGTTTTATTACTGTCCTCATTTTACAAATGGGTAAACTGAGGCACTGAGCAATTAAGTAACTCACACATGGCACACAGCTAGTAATGAGTAAATGAGTGAACAAACGAGACTGTTATGTCATCATTGAGTCCTCCTAAAATATCCCACCCGGGACCTCAGAGAGCGCAGAGTCTGCCCTCAAGGGAGCAAAGGGTTCTTCTCCCTGCAGGAATCAGCACGTGCACTGGTCTGGGGGGCGGGGGAGTCTTGAGAGTGTCCAAAGATGGGATGGGACTGGAAGGGCTTGGTGGGGCCAAGAATGGAGCAGGCCTGTGGAGGAAGTGTATTTTGTTTGCCATTCAGAGGTGCTAAGTGGAAGGTGGTAGGGGCCCTCATCTACACACTCACACACATGCAGTGTCTCCAGCTGACAGGAAGAGGAAATGCCTTGCATTTTCCAGCCGCTTGTCCCCAGGCCAAACTTAAATGCCAGCCCTAAAATAAAAATAGAGCCTGTGCAGAGCTATGCTAACAGCTCCCTCCTGTCTCCGTCACCCTCCTCCCCTGATCCCCTCAGGTTTATTTTTGAATGAGGACACTTCATGAAAGTAACTTGATGCTGCAGAAACCTGAGCGCTTCTCTTTCATGTGTCCTTCCATTCAGGTTTCTGGAGGGGGAAGAGAAGGAAGGAGGGAAGCATGACTGCCTTTGGTTTAGGAGGAAAACAAAGGGGATGCATACAGGTCCGTTCTGTGTGATTCAGTGACCTGGTTGGCACTGAGGATTTGCCAAGCTGACCAACCATGCCAAGCACAGCACAGGAATTAGAGTCAAATATACCACCTCTGCCCTCAAGGCACTTGCAGTCGCCATGAAGCACGGCCCAAACACAGGAAAGAAGAGCACACTGCCCAGGGCTAACTCCAGGGACCCCAAATCAGTCCTAAAAGGCCACCCCTTTGAGCTTGTCCAGAACTTACCAGGGCAAATAAAAGCCAAGGATGAATACCTTCTTACCTAATGTGTGACTAGAAACAAGGAAAGGAAATCCACTCTTGCTATTCTTCTTTAACATTGCACTGGGGTTGAAGCCAATGCGATAAGGCAAGAAAAATAAATAAAAAGCATCTCAATCGAAAGGAAGAAGCAAAACTGTCTTTATTTGCTGGTAACATGATCACCTACACAGAAAAACCTATAGCACCTACAAAAAAGTTACTGGAATAAGTGATTCAGAAAATTGTAGAACGCAAGATCAGTATTCAAAAATTAGTTGTATTTCTATATACTAGCAGTGAGTAATCAGAAATTGGAATTTAAAATACTGCCATTTACAATAGCATGAAAAAATATGAAATTCTTAGGGATAAATAAAAGATGTGTAGGACCTGCACACTGAAAACTATGAAGCATTGCTGAGAGAAATTAACAAAAGAACCAAATAAATGTGGAGACAAGCCATATTCATGGATTAGAAGATTCAATATTGTAAGAATGCAATTTTCTGCCCAAACTGATGTATAGATTCAATGGAATCCCAGTTAAAAATCCCAGCAAGCTTTTGGGAGAAATTGACAAACTGACTCTAAAATTTTATGGAAATGTAAAACATCTACAACAGTCAAAATAACTTTGAAAAAGAACAAAACTGAAAGCCTTACTCTATCTGATTTTATGGCTAATTAGAAAACTATAGTAATCAAGACAGTATGGTATTGGTATAAAGATCAACGAAAATAGTAGTCCAAAATAGGTCCACATATATATGGTCAGTTGATTTTTGACAGAGGTGCCAGGCCATTGGTAAAAGATAATGTTTTCAACACATAGTGCTGGAGCAATCAGATACCCTATACAAAAAAAAAAAAAAAAAAATAGAACTCTGATTTGTAATTTGCACCATTACAAAAATTAACTCAAAGGATCATAAAGCAAATGTAGGAGCTAAACTTATAAAACTTCTAGAAAAAAAAACACAGGAGAAATCCTAGTGACTTTAGGTTTTATCAAAGACTTCATAAATAGGATACAAAAAGCACAAGCTATAAAAGAAAAAATAAACTGAGCTTCATCAAAATTGCAAATGTTTGCTCTTCAAAAGATGTGGTAATGAAAATGAAAAGGTAAGTCACACACTGGGAAAACCATTTTCAACACATTTATCCAACAAAGACCTGGTATCTAGACTGTACAAAGAACTCTTATAATTCAATAAGAAGACAACAAACAACCCAATTTTTAATTTTTTTTGCTTTCTTTTTTTTATTATGTTATGTTAGTCACCATACAGTACATCATTAGTTTTTGATGTAGTGTTCCATGATTATTGTTTGCGTATAATGGCAAAAGATTTGAACAGACACTTCACCAATGATTTGGATAACAAAGAAGCACATGAATAAATGCTCAACATCATTAGTCATTAGGGAAATGAAAAAAAAAAGCACAATGAGATACCATACTCACCCACTCTGATGGCTAAAAATGACTTCAAAAGACTAACCACACCAAGTGTTGTCCAGGATATGGAGCAACTGGAATGCTCATCCACTGCTGATAGGAATGCAAAATGGTGTAACAATTTTAGAAAACAGTTTGGCAGTTTCTTTCCACCGCTAGGTATTTACCCAAGAGAGACAAAAGCATATGTCCACACAGGTATGTATTCATGAATGTTCATAGCAGCTTTATTTGTAATAGCCAAAAATCAGGAACAACTCAAATGTCTATCAACAGATAAATGGATGTACAAATTGTGGTATATCCACACAATGGAATGCCACTCAGCAATAAAAAGTAATAAACTATTGATACACACAATAGCATGGATGAATATCAAAATGATCTGGTTGAGTGAAAGAAACTAGACCCCCCCCCAAGAAAAGTACATACTGTATGGTTCTACTAATAATATAAGATTCTAGAAAATACAAATGGATCTATAGGATCAGAAAGCAGATCAATTTTGAGGGCAGTGGCTATGTTCATTATCTTGATTGTGGTGATCATTTCACAGTGTATACAAACATCAAAATTTAATTGGACATTATAAATATATAGTGTGTAATTCATTGCCTGTCAGTTATAGCTCAATAAAAGCTATAATAAAACAATAAAGCTTTTTTTTGAAAAAAAGCTGACAATGGGCTTAGATAGGATTCTTAGCTTTTTGTTTTTTGTTTTTTCTGGTTATGGGCCTCTGAGAATCTGATGAAAACCACAGAAAGCCCCACATGCAGGAATCCACACAGGATTCCAGGTGGGTGTGTGGGCCTCCAGAAAACCTTGTGAAGCCCACCTCAGACCTCAGTTTCCCATGTCCTGGTCTACAGCAGCATCAAGTACTTCTCACCCAAACATAATGTTTGATAGACCCTTCCCCTCAGTATCACCCACCTTGGCCTGGTCTCAAGCATGTGTTTGTGACAAAGCCAGTGGTGATTACAACAAGGCATTGAACCCTGAGACAGAGCCAAAGCACTGGACCCTCTATGGATCATGCCAGGGGACTGGCTGCTGAGGCATTGTGCGTGGATGCCTGGACTTTCGGCCCCCAAGAATGGCAAAGACTAGGAGCAGCCATCCCTGGGGGGCTGGAGGAAACCAGGGCTGCCTCTGTTTCCACTATCTTCCTCTCCTGCCTGGGTCTCCCAGACACCGACTTCCATCACCGTGGGCGGACATGTGGCCATAGCCTGTAACGAGATGGGCCTGGCCACTGGTGCTTCCCTGGTTCCTGAGCCTCGACCCTGGACACAGCTGACCCCTGACTCTGCAAGAATGACCCCAGGCCCTAGCCACAGGCTGACCCCTGGTCCTAGCCCCAGCCCCAGACTGAATGCTAACTCCCCTCACAGCTGATCCTGACACTGACCCCTCACTGACCCCATGGGGGTGTCTAGACAAGGACCCATGGGTGCTCAGGGCTGAGCCCCTCTTGAGGACACACAGCAAAATGCATGTTTTCAGTCCTGTTGCCCCTAAACATGTGGCCCAATGACGTGAGAAGGAAAAGGTGGGGGGCAGGAAGGGCCTCAGCACGACTTGGCTGCATGAGCAAGTAGTCCCCATCCTGGAAACGGAAGACCGAGACGAGACACAGAACAGCCGGCCCTGCCTTGATCTTGCCCCATTGCTAGGGGTGAGAGGAAGTGGTCTCAGGGCCCCTCTTCACCCTGGGAGTCCCTGGGGAGAAGTGGCTCTAATGCCCAGCAGAGGGCGCCACGTGCCTGCTGACTGGACACTGTGGCCTGTTTCCTGGGTGCAGGGGTGGGGGTGGGGGGCCTTGTTGTGCACTGGCCCCACTAGGCAGCTGCAGGAGGAGGGAGCTCCTGGCACCCGGCTCCAGGCTCCCCTCCCGGCAGCCAGCCCTGCCCGAGTCCTGCTCTGCCCGCACGGGGGGGGGCGGGTGGTGTTGGTAGCTTCAGAACCCTCTCTGGGCTGGGCCATCGGGTGTGGGTGCTCCCCCTTGACGCCCTCCAAGTGCCCTGACAGTTAGTAGGCACCCAGCACGAGATGTGAGGGTGCTCTGGCTTCCCCCGCCTGCCCCTGGCCTCCAGAATCAGACCCCATCCTCCAAGGGCTTTGAATCTACACAGCCTGGGTCACAGCGCTGGCCCCGGATGCCCATTGGAATCACCCGAAGAGCATTTCAAAAATGCCAGCGCCTGGCCCACCCACGGCCATTTTAAAAGGCGGTCTCGGCTGGGGCTCAGGCCCAGACGCTGTGAGAAGCTCCCGTGGCTGAGATCCAGGGGCTAGAAGCTCTGACAGATACCTCAGCCCTCACAGCTCCGAGAGGCGCCCCATAGCCAGCCACATCAGGGTCACCTGCAAGGTGGTCAGAAAGGCAGAGCGGAGGCCCACCGTCCTAACGAATCCGGATCTTGGCTTTTCAAGGTCCCCAGGTGAATCGTGAGCACATCTGAGTCTGGGAGATAGTGACTCGGGAGCAAAGCAACAGCTCCCGACATGAAGACGTGGCTTTTGTGATTATACTGCTGGGAGGCAGATGCCTGTGTCAGATGCCACCTGACACGGGGCCAAGAGGGAACAGAATGAGGGTAGTTGGAGGACGTTCAAAAGTAGATGCCCCCCAAGGGCCAGAATAGTCTGAAGGCTTCTTGGTGGAGGTGGCAGGGTGAGGAGGCATTTGTGGAGGGACAATGGCTGGTGAAGACCACAGAGGGAGGCCCAGAGGGGAAGCAGCCTGGTGGAGAAGGGCCTCCTTGAGCAGGGCGTGGGGGATCTACCTGGAGAGGGAGCTTGAAATCGGTGCTAGGGAACTGTGCCGAGCAGAGCAGGTGGCGTGTTTCCTACAGGGAAAGGGGAGCTCTGGAAGATTCTTGAGCAGAGCAATAACCTGTAAATAGGAGCTTAGAAAATCTGGAAAAGAATGCAGGGTGAAATGGAACAGAATGGCCTGCTTTCCCCAGAATCCCGGGCAGAATGATTAATATGAATAATGACAAGGAAAGGAAGAGCCAGAAATGTTTTGGTGCCTAGTCTCTTCCCAGCATGATTCCAAGTACTTGTTTTGGTGATGAGTGGGGTGGGTGTTCAGCTGGAGAACCCCAGCAGACTCCTGGGTGGCACTTCACTGATGGGCCAGAGTCCCCAAAGCCCCCGTTGTCAATATTGCATTGAATGTCATCCCTGGTTAAATCCAGGCCTTTGCCGAACAGACCATGTGTAACTCACAGCATGGTCAAATAACACAGCCACAGGGAGCCTCCATTTCTCTTGTGTTAAATGGAGTGAGTAGTAGCTGCTCCTCACGGAGCTTTAGGGAAGATTCAGTGAGACTGTTTATGGAGAGGGCTCAGCAAAGTGTCTGGCACACAGTAGGGTCAGTAAATGGAGCTATTGTTACTTGGCACAGAGACACAGGCCTGGGGGTGACATTGGAGACTGGAGACGGGGTGTATCATCTGGGCCTCAGTTCAGACTCCTGGACTGCCCGCCTCCCCTGCTGACGCCGCCCCCACCCCAGCCCCTTGGCAGACCCAGCTCCTCAAACACAGCACCCTGCTCCGGGACACAGCCCCCCTCCCGTGCTCTTCCTTCAGTCTGAATTCTCGACCTCCTTCCTCTTCCTTTGGCCTAACTCCTCTTCACCCTGGAATCCTAGCTCAGTGAGCAAAGGAGAAACTGAGTCTTGGGGCATCGTCCCTTGCTCTGTGACCCCCATCACCCCGTGGCCGTTGTCCCCAGTGCAGAGCGGACACTGGTGTTCGGTGTCTGGCGTCTCCCCCTTCCGCCCCTCCCCGAGGCTGTTCAAGGGCTCCCTGGGGCCAGGAGTTCCCAGGCTCAGCCTGTGGCCTGAGAGCTTGGCATGGCAACAGCAGGGTGCAGGCAGGCAATAATGCTGAGTGATTAAAGGAATGAATGAATGAACATTCCCTCCCAGAGTCATTCCTCCAAACCCACTGTGATCCACCCAGAGTCTCTGCCTGATGGGGAAGGTCGTGTAACATCATGAAGAGCCGTCAGACAGCTTGGGTTTGAATCCTGGCTCCCTCCCCCACTTATGAGCTGTGTGACTCAGAGGACGCTACGCAATCTCTCTGTGCCTCCATTTCCTCATCTGTAAATGGGCTCATACGGTTGTGGTGAGGAATAGGTTGAATAATATGCACGGAGGACTTAGCACAGGGTCTGCCACTTAGTCTCAATGAATAGAATCATTCTAATAATTATTATTAATCCTTAGCTGCCCGGGCTACCAAACAAGCTTAGCTCCTCCGAGTAGAGGCCTCTAGGTACAGGAGCCCCACCACCCCATCCTTGGCATCTGCGAGAGATTTCACGATAGACATTAGGCGTGGTCTGCAGCCTGGAACGGTGCGCTGCTAGGAGGAACCCCTCCGGTAGCTCCCTCTAGCCCACCCACACAAACCCCTCTGGGAGGGGATCAAGCTGCATGGGGACTGCCCTTGCCAGGGATCTGAAATCTCTCTCACCTCACAGCTGGAACCTGGGCAGGGCCCCCTGACCCTGCTACCCTGCCCCAATCCAGAAAAGGTCAGACCAGGCAGACTGCTCCTGCCCCTTCTTCCCTCACCTTTCCCTCCAAATCATAAATCAGTGTTCCCCAAAGTGCCCTGTCAGACACAAGCCCTCAGAGCTATTCCCAGTCGAATGTTCCAGGTTACCTTTCCACCCGCATCCCCAGCACTTCCTCATGCATACTAGCTACTAAAGGCCCTGACAAGTCCTGCAATAAAGAAATTTGTTTTCCTCTTGCGTTAGTTCCCTGGGGCTGCCATAACACAATACCACAAACTTGGTGACTTAAAACAATATACATTTATTGTCTCGCAGTTCTTGAGGCCAGAAACCCCAAATCCAGGTGTGGCAAGGCCATGATGCCTCTGACGGCTTTAGAGGAGAATTCTTGCCTCTCTAAGTTTCTGGTGGCTGCAAGGCCTTCCTTAGTGAGAGGCTGCATGGCTTCGCCTCCTCCTATGGTCTTCTTCCCTGCGTGTCTGCCTTTCATATGTTGTTGGACCTCGGGCCTACCCTAATCCAGGGTGATTTCATCTCAAGTCCTTAATTACATCTGAAAAGGCCCTTTTCCCAAATAAGATCATGCTCAAGGTTCTAGGGATTAGGACTCGGACACATCTTTTTGAGGCCCCCGTTCCACTCTCTACACCTCTGTTCAACCCAGAACTTCCCAGATTATGGAACCTCACCCCCCGACACGCACCTTTTCGTGAACATTTGCGAATTTGTAAAACGCAGCTTGGGAAGTGCTGTCACATATCCCAGGGCCCCGGAAGCTGGAATTTGACGGTCCTGCCTGCCCCGCCCCCATGTTAGAGAGGAAGACACTGAGGCCTGGAAAGGTGCTGTCCCTTGTCTAAGGCCACTTGAGGTGTCATGGAGCCCCGAGTGCAGACTAGGACTCGGAAGTCCCCACAGCTGGCCCATCCCACCCTCGGCAACTCTGACTCCTGTCACGTCACTCCCGGGCCCCAGACAAGCTTCCTGTGGCCCGTCTGACCCAAGTCCCCTCACAATGGTCCCCTCTGAGGACAACGCCAGCCGGGCCGTCCATGTAGCAGGACATCTGCTGGCTGGGCCTCGAGGAGACCCAGAAAATAAATGAGGAGGGTGGGCTGAGGGCTCGGACCCCCAGCGCTGGAGATTGATGTGGCCACATCCAGGGCGACATAATGGGCCCTGCAGGCTGGCCAGGCAGGAGATAAAAGGCAGGGGACATAAATAACGCAGAAATAAAGGGTGGAAAGCTGGCCCAAAGGAATAAATCCCTGCTCCCCGACAGGCTGTGTGGGAGTCACAGCCGTGTCAGTGGGCAGGGAAGGGGGGCATAGGGAGGGCAGCGTGGCGGGCTGCCTGCTGCCCCCGGCGCCCCCTGGTCACATTCACCCCACACGCCACACTCACAGAGGCAGGGTTGGGGGGTGAGTCCTGTTTTGATCACCAAGTCACACAACTGGTGAAGTCACTCTCTCTGCCTGTTTTGTCCTCAGTAAAATGAAGTGAGGACCAGGCCTGTGTTTCCCGAGAGGGTTCGAGGCCCACCTACATCAGCATCACCCAGAAAGCTGGTTGAACATGCAGATTCCTGGGCCCCACCATAGACCTGTAAATTAGGACCTTTGGGAGGGGGTCCAGGATCAGCATAGCTAACAAGTTTTCCAGGTGTGAGACCTAGCAGACTCTTTCATCGTATAGGTTAGGTACATAGATACTGAATGGATGGTTGGATGGATGGACGGATGGATGGACAGATGATGGATGGATGATGGGTAGATGGATGGATGGGTGGATGATGGGTGGATGGATGGATGGGTGGATGATGGGTGGATGGATGGATGGGTGGATGGATGGGTGGATGGATGGATGGGTGGATGGACAGATGATGGATGGATGATGGGTGGATGGATGGATGGGTAAGAGGTGTTTGTCACCATTTATTAACTGCTGGCCACATACTAGGCTGGGTGCTTTGCTTGTATTTACCCAATTCAGTTTTTACTTTATTACCCTCACTTTGCAGAAGAAGAAAGTGGCTCAAAGAGGTTCCATGACCTCTAGTCAGTGAGCATGACAAGTTTGTTGTCTTTATGACGCTGATATTCCTTATAGTAGACTACAATCCCAAGAGTCCCCATCCCTATCCCACAGGGCCCTGCTCTCTCTGTGCCCAAGGGCCTGGGCGAGAGCAAGAAGCCCCCAGAGATGTGGCAGCCTCCCCTTCACACCAGCCTGATGGCAGCAGTGAGGGTGAGGAGGAGCCTTGAGCTTTTTGAACGCTGGCTCTGGATCACCTCGTGGACAGTCTTACAACCTGGGTAAACTATATACTCCTTTTCCCTGATGTTCGCGTGCTCTTCCTTCTCTTTTCAAATGGCCCCAAACCTTCCCACTTCCCTAAGTCTCCAAGGAACCAGTACTCCTGCCAACTCCACCCTTTGCCCTCCCCTCTGGCATGGACCCACCGAGGGTGTCTGAGGAAGGGTTCTGGGGGATTTAGTTCAGGGTGGCCTGAACCGGCCTGGCCTTTGCACCTGATTTTCCAAGAGATACAAAGAAAGGCTCGGCTTCGGTTGGGCCTGCTGCAGAAGGAAATGGAAACCAGATGTGAGGTGCTTGGGGGAACCATCTACTCAAGACTGGGGGCATTAGCACCTCATTCCCACTGTCCTCAGCCTTGGTGTGGGGTCACTGGAGGGAGCACAGCCTTCCGTGGGGAGGGGGCCTCCCAGCTGCCTCCTTCGCTCAGATAAGAAGAAAGGAGAAGAGAACCCTCCCAAGCTGTGGAAAGCTGCAGGACCTCTGGGAATTCTGGGCTGAACAGACAGACCAAAACAGGAGGTCTATTGGTCGGGGCCAAGACACAAGGTCCCAGGCATGAAATCGCTGGAATGAGATCATGTAGCACTGCCATTTGGGCAAAGTATGACCTGGTCATTTATTCTCCTGCTGGAGGTCTGCCACTGTCATTTTTCTGGGGCAAAACAAGCCCCCTGTGAAAATGAAGATGCTCCTGAGAAGTGGACAATGGTAAACCGTTTCCAGCCATTCCTCCCTGAGTTCAAGTTCGTTGGTCATGGCCTGGAATTTTTAGGTGGGGGCTAATATTTCATAATCCAGTTTAACGGTTCTCAATCCTGGCTGCACATTCAAACCTCCTGGGGAGGTTTAAGAGAGAAAGCACACAAGGGCCCCAGAGATTCTGATTCGGTGAATGGGGTGGGGCCAGGTGTATTTCAGATTTTTCCAGGTGATTCTACGGTGCATGTCCACCCAGCGTCCAATACAGTGAAAAGCCCATGTAGGCTGGCAAAACCCTTCAGCCTCACTACTCATGACCTCTGGACCAGCAGCACGGGCAACCGCTGGGAGCTTACCAGAAATGTAGCCCACCCTAGCCCTCCTGCATCGGAGCCTGCACCTGAACAAGAGCTCCAGGTGATCCGAAGGTGCACTGCAGTTTAGAAAGTGCTGGCTTTCAGGAATGAAGGACTTTGCTCCCGCCTCCCTTCTCAGGTCTCTGGGCAGAGAAGGCTTCAGCTGACTTATCCTCTAGTTCATTCATTACCACCCCCAGAACCCCACCTCTCCGCCAAATCCTTGTCAGCCACTGAGGCTACTGGTCTGCGGTGGGAAGGAGTGCAGGGTGCTTATGTAGGAAACCGTCTTTCTGCTCAGCCCCAGGACATCCTGAGCCCTCTCCCTTGTGGGAGTGTGGGTGATTTACTGCTTCAGACGCTGGGACGGAGGGGCGGGAGTGCCGCGAGACAGGGCGAGGCCTGGCAGCCAGCCTGACCAAACATGCTGGTGTCAGCAGCCGCCTAGGCCCGTGAGGAGCCACAACCCTCAAAGATGCATTAACTCCACGCGGAGAAAGATGGGCTGTTTTGTTTTTCTCTTTTAACAAGCAAGGTTTGTTCCAGGACTGTGAGCATATGTTGCCAGGCCTGGGCTGGCCCAGGCTGCACCTGCTAATTCTGTTCTCAAGACCCAAACACCCTCCAGTGTGTCTCCCACCCTCATGCTCCCCACCCCTGCTTCTGCCCCCCCTTTCTCCACAAGCCCATCAGCTTCTGGAGTTTCAGAAAAGAAAGCCTGGATTGGAACTGACATAGCAGGTGGACTGGTGACCACATAAAGGAACAGGGTAGGTCAGAGGCCTTGGGTCCAGAGTGGCCCTGGGCCCACTGTCCTCAGCCTTGGTGTGGGGTCACTGGAGGGAGCACAGCCTTGGGCCTGGGCCCACTGAGGTCCAGGTCACAAGGGGAAGCCAGCAGGGAGTAACCCCCTCCTCCCCCTCACCCCGACTAGAAGCAACTAGAAACCCGGTCCGGCAATGCCAGGGTAAATCCATGTGGGAAGGAGGGCTTGCAGGTGAAGAAGGGACATTTTTAACGGGGCGTCCATGTGTTAGAGGTGTTCTCTCAACTACGTCACTCCTGATAGGGAAGGACCTTCCCCTGTCTTCTGTGAATCATCTTGCAGGGGGCTGGGAACAGCACTGTGGTCAGTGGAGAATGAGTAAGGGATGAAGGAAAGATCAATGGAAGGACAGACTTAAGGACAGATAGAGGGTGAATGACGGAAACTTCTGGTTCCAACATCATGGCAAACTAGACACCTGGCAAGGCCTCCTTGCTAAAGAACTCAATCCTGGATAAATTACAACACACATTTTTAAACATGTTTCTGAGCTTGCAGAATGTTCGGGAAATGTCCATAAGAGGAAAAAACTCAGAAGAAGCTGAAACCCGAAGGTGATATTGACCTGAGGGTAAATACGTTTATTGGCAACTCCAAAGAGAGCCACCTTCCGGTTGAGGGAGCTGAAACTGACACTCTTATGTTATATCCAGGGCCCTCAAAAGGGCCCACAGGGATTCCTGGTCAGAAGTAGCCCTCCGGCTCCCAGCCAAGCACAAATTCTCTCTGGGGATGCATTCCCAATGTAAACCTTCATGAGACCCAAAGATTAAGTTTACCAAAATGTCAACTTACAATCAAAAATTACCAAACACCCAAGCACATGAGTGACCACAGCTTTAGCGACGACTGCAAAGGTTAGAATTCTCAAAGATAGACAACTAAACAACAGTTTTCAGATATTGGCCAATAGGCAACTCAGGACAGAGAGAAAAGAAGCAAACAAGATCAGATCTTACCCCGATTTTCTGGATGGAGGGAATTTCTGGAATGCAGAGCCAGATAAGGGAACCCAAACAGTGGCCAGCAGTCTCACTGAGTTGAAGAAAGAGACATAGGAGTCTGGGGAGGCCAAGGTGCCTAGAATTTGCAGGACAGAATACCAGAGGAGAGGGAGTTATGCAGAGAAATGGCTTCTAAAATCTGCTTGGAGTCCCCTTGAATCTTCGGCTGACGTCCAATCTGTGCAGCATGAAGTAAACACTCAAAGGTGAGCAAAGAACAATATCTGAGAGAACAATTACCAGGGAGCTACAAGCTGAAAAATTCCCAGAGCCCACACACGGCTCAGAATCACTGGAGTTATTTGTTTTTCATACCGCTACCCAATTGTTCTAGCACCTTCTGTTGAAAAAGATGTCTCCAAACATTATTGCTGTTCTAGGTCCTAGCCGCTGCGGTAAGAAGACATGAAAGCAACCACACTGGAAAAGAAGTACAGGGGCACCTGGGGTGGCTCAGTTGGTTAAGCACCCAACTCTTGATTTCGGTTCAGGTCATGATCCTATGGTCGTGAGATCGAGGCCCACATCAGGCTCCATGCTCAGCCAGGAATCTGCTTGTCCCCCTCTGCCCCTCCTCCTGCTCATGCTGTCTCTCTCTCTTAAATATATAAATAAATCTTTTTTTTTAAAAGTACACTGTCTTTATTTTTAAGCAATGTAATTGTATAAAAAGAAAATCTTATGGAATCTATAAAGAGGTTACTAGAATGATAGGTGAGGTAAGCAAGGTTACAGAATATAAGCCAATATATAAAAATCAATTATATTTCTATATACTAACAATGAACAACTAGAAATTGAAATGGAAAAATACCTCTTACAATAGTATCCCAAAATGCTTAGAAATACATTTCATGAAATATGTCCAAGACCTGTATGCTAAAAACTACCAAACAAATAGTGAATACATCAAGCCATTAGGTCAGAAGACCCAATATTGTAAATATGTCAATTATCACCAATTGATCTACAAATTTTATGCATATCTAATAAAAATCCCCAAAAGCTTTTTTTTGGTAGAAATTAACAAGCTGATTCTAAAATTTACATGGAGGGCGCCTGGGTGGCTCAGTTGGTTAAGCGACTGCCTTCGGCTCAGGTCATGATCCTGGAGTCCCGGGATCGAGTCCCGCATCCGGCTTCCTGCTCAGCAGGGAGTCTGCTTCTCCCTCTGACCCTCTTCCCTCTCGTGCTTTCTATCTCTCATTCTCTCTCTCTCTCAAATAAATAAATAAAATCTTTAAAAAATAAAATAAAATAAAATTTACATGGAAATGCAAACAACCTAGGATAGCCAAAACAATATTGAAATGAAAAGCAAAGTTAGAAATGTACACTACCTGTTATCCAGACTTATTACTAAGCTACAGTAATCAAACCAGGTAATAGCGGCTCAAGGATAGAAAAAAATAGATAAGTGGTACAGAATGGAGATTGCAGAAGTAAATCCATATATATACGGCAGTACATTGATTTGATAAAGATACTAAGGTACGTAATTCTCCTCTAAAGCCTTCAGAGGCATCATGGCCTTTTCAACAATGGTTGTAGAACTAGATAGCCATATTTAAAAAAAAAAATTCAACCTCTATCTCAAACCATATACAAATACTCAAAATGGGCAAAGTGCAGAACATAAAAACTAAAACTTCTACACAAATATATAGGAGACAGTCCTTGTGACTTTGAAGTAGGACACAAAAAGCATGACCCATAAAAGAAAAAAATTCATAATTTGAACTTAATTAAAATTGACATTTTCTACTTTTGGAAAGACACCATTGAGAAAATGAAAAGTCAAGCCACAGACTGGGAGAAAATATTTACAATACATATATCTGACAAAGAATTTGCATCCAGAATATATATATATAAAGAACTATCAAAACTCATAAGAAGACAAGCAACCCAACAAAATATGTGCAAAAAGTTGAGCTGTCATGATCTGCATGTGAACGTTAAGGGCACCTTTATTCATTATAATTCCAAGCTAGAAACAGCTCAGATGTCCACAGCAAGAGGATGGATAAACAAATTGTGGTATATCCATACTATGGGAAGGATCTGATGGAAACAGTAGTGCATCAGTAAGAAGAGCAAAATACTTACACATGCAGTGGCATGAATGAGTTTCTGATTGTTATGCTGAGAGCTGTGGGTTGAATTGTTCCTCCAGAAAGATGTGTCAGAGCCCTAACGTTACCCTGGGACCTGTGAGTGTGACCTCATCTGGAAATGGGGTCTTTGTAGATGTAATCCAGTTAAGATGAGGTCATACTGGAATAAGGTGGGCCCTAAATCCAATATGATTGGTGTCCTCATAAGCAGAGAAGAGATGCAGAAAGATGCAAAGACAAGAGGACAAAGGTCATACGAAGATGGAGGCAGCAGTTACAGTTGCCATAAACCAAGGAGCTCCAAAAACTGTCAGCAACCACTGGTACCAGGAGAGAGACTGAGAACAGGTTCTCCCTCAGAGCCTCGGGAGGGACCCAACCCTGCCCACATCTTCACTTCAGGCTTCTGGCCTCCTGACCTGTGAGAATATAAATTTCTGGTACCTTAAGCCACCCAGTCTGTAGTGCTTTGTACGGCGGCCCTTAGGAAACTGATAGTGCGCAAAAGAAGAGAGATACAGAATACATACTGTACCAGTCCTATTTTTATGAAACACTAGAAAAGACTAATCAATAGTGACAGAAGGTAGGTCAGTGGTTGTCGGGGCATGGAATGGGGGTGTGTTGGGAAAAACCATAAAGGAGCCTTTTGGAGGGACTCTATCTTGACTGTGGTGGTGGTTACGTGGGTGTATCAAGATTTGTTAACACTCAACAAATGGTACCCCTAAGATGGGTGATGACTTTGCAAATAAATCAGATTGAACTTTTGGAAACAAAAAAAGTATGTGTAATTGTCCAAATTCAAAACTCAACGTATAGGGGCGCCTGGGTGGCTCAGTTGGTTAAGCGACTGCCTTCGGCTCAGGTCATGATCCTGGAGTCCCGGGATCGAGTCCCACATCGGGCTCCCTGCTCAGCGGGGAGTCTGCTTCTCCCTCTGACCCTCCCTCCTCTCATGCTCTCATTCTCTCTCTCAAATAAATAAATAAAATCTTAAAAAAAAATTTAAAAAATTTTTTAAAAACCCTCAACGTATATACCCTGTTGTGCTGGGAATTGGTATGAATGCACACTTATTTTAAGATAGATGATAGATAGATATGTGTATATACATGGGTTAATATTACACACATACATTCCTAGCTCTGTCCACTGAAAGGATCTAGAAGCAGTGACACCCAGTAGCAATAAGCACACTTTGTGCTCAGACCTTGGTTTCTAAATACCACTGTCCAATGAAAGGAACCAGTCTCCTTGGTTAAATGACTAATATGACTGGGGCAGAGTAAATATAAGATGAGCCTAAAGCATCTTGTGGTGCCAAGAAATAAGGAGGTGTTTTTTTTAAAAAAGTCAAAAGGCAGAAGAGCCAAACTGAAGGAATTTCCAATGGCCGGAGCTGCAACAATTTGACCAACAAAACAAATCCCCATGAAGCTATTGTGATATAAATAAGTGACTTAATAAACAAATGGTGGAAAAGAGAGAACTCTTTCCTATAGAAGAATTCTAATTAATAAACGGGGGAGGACTAAGGGAAAAAGGAAACCACTATTAGAACATCACAATAATATTTCACAGGCAAGATCTACTGATGGAGTAGAAATGAGTGGGCAAAACGACAGGAAGAAACAAAATATTTGTGTAGCTGCAAAGCAGCTCCCCCAAAATACTTATTAATTAATTACTATGGTGCTTCTAATACATGTCCACAAATTCTTTGATCCTCCTCTCTCTGGAAGGTTAGCTTAATTCCCCTCTCGGTGAGTGTGGCCTGGATTTAAGCCTTACTTAGGGAAAGGGAAAACCGTAGCATTGATAGACACTTAGCCACCACTGCCTTAACCACGTTAATCAAAGTTGACATCACCAATGATAAGATAAATTGATATCACATACCCTCTGAGGCGGTGCTATAAGAAGGGCCTGTTCCCCTGGTGAAATTCTCCCCCACATCCGTAGCCCCAGTCTAATCATGAAAACACACCAGACAAATCCAAATTGAGGGGCATTTTACAAAATGCCTGACCAGACTTTAAGAAAGCTGCTCTTTCTTCTCCCTATGCTACAGTACCCCACGGCTTATATCCTACATTGTATCTCAAATTGTCCTTTCATCTGTCATTTTCCAAACTTTCAGATTCTTAGACTGTTTTCCCCAATATATTTTGCCTGGAGATCATGTTTTAATCTCATTACCTTTTCCTGTTTTATTATCTAATTATTATTATTTTTTTTATTTGAGAGAGAGAATGAGACAGAGAGAGTACATGAGAGGGGGGAGGGTCAGAGGGAGAAGCAGGCTCCCCTCTGAGCAGGGAGCCTGATGCAGGACTCGATCCCGGGACTCCAGGATCATGACCTGAGCCGAAGGCAGTCGCTTCACCAACTGAGCCACCCAGGCGCCCCCAATTATTTTTAAATGTAGCTCTAGGTCCACACCTTTTACACCACTGGAGGATGTATAATCTTGCAGGTGCCATGTACTAAAAATCTCATTTTGATTTGCACTGTTCAATGGACTGAATTGTGCCTCCCCTCCTGCCCCAATTTATAGGTTGTTTGGGATCAGTTTTGCTTTTTTCTTTTACTTTTCTCACATCTCTTTCGTAATGAGCGTATCACACTTAAAAAGAGATTGCAACCAGGTAGGTCCCAGATGGTGCACTGAGGCATCTGGGTGCAACAACGGATACACAAAGACCCTGCAGGGATATTTTAAGTTTCGAGGGAAACAGAGTGACATCTGTCGGGTGCTCTGCAAACTACTAGCTCTCGTAGTCCACAGTTTCAACATGAGATCATGCAACATTCCTTTCAACAATGTCATAACTTTATGAAACCCGGTTTTTGATGGCTGTTGTGATAAAAAGCAAATACCATGCGAAAATCATTGTGGTACAGGAAGTGAGGTGATGGTGTCCGACACAGTTCCAAGGTCTGAGAGTCATGCGATGCCCAACACATATCCCATTAGTAAATAGCTGTGGTTAAGAATGAACTATAAATGGTTTTTCCTTTCTTCTTTCAATTTCATGTATTTTTTTGATGACTACATAATATGCTTTGAGTTATTTAGACCAACCACTTAATCCAAGGACTTTTGGGTATTTCTTTTGGCCTAGAGGACCGTAAAAACATCACTGACACTAAATGAGCTATGAACAGAGAAAGTTTGGGGACTTCTGTTCTAGGGCATCTGCTTCTAGTTTTTTGATATATAAAAAGAAATGTGTATATCTTCCTCCTACTTGAGCTCGTATGGATATGCAGATTTATAATAAGTACTAGCATCTTTCATTTTATAGTTGAAGAAGCTGAGCTCCAAAGGGAAGTAGTCACACAGTAACCAGACCCCGTTTTGTCACACCCCGATGTTTCCTTCTCTGAGATTCCAAGATGGTAGACCCCTAGGGTTCCATAAGTACCAGCCTCACCAACCGACATTTGCAGAGCCTTAAGATAACTCTGCCTTACTCTAAGCACGGCGTGGTCCCTGATTCACTGATAAATAAGAAATGTCCCAGTCTTACCTCATTACCACTTTACTGAATCCTAAAAATTCATCTACCCTTTGACATAGAATTTTCGTAAATAGTTGATGACTCTGGAAAAGGAAAAACCATTGAGCTGTTATCAATCATTGGTACCTGCATGTGATTGAGCTTATCAGAGCCTTTCCTGAAAGAAGGTTGGATAAGAAAAAAAAAAAAAAAGAGATCTCTGAGAGAAGTGGGGAAGGAGGGTATCTCAAATGGGGTTCGGTAGAAACAGACTGATTCGGAGAGCTGTGTGCAGAAAGTATGTAAAGGAATGCTTGAGGGAGCTACAAGGAACCAAGGAAGACAGGCCTGGGAAGGGAGGGGCTGACCTGCCATGCGCTTGTAATCCAGGCCTCAGCCATCCCACAAGGGCACTCGAGAGCTGAGATGGCCCTTCAGAGTTGTCTCAGATTGAGGCAAGAGGGCCAGCTCTGCATACCCCAGCATTAGCCAGTCACTGTCTGTGAGTTGCCACTGGACGGAGGTACGAGAACAAGGCAGCTCCCTGCAGATCGGGCACGGCGTCACAGTGAGGGGTGTACCTGTGAGCCATCAGCAGCCAAGAGTGCCAGCAGCAAAAGTTTGTTAAAGCTGTGCCGAGGGCCCTGAAGGAGAATTCTAAACAGCTTGAGTGTAATAAAGGGGAAAAGCAAGTCCCCTAACCTCAACTGGAAAGGTGGGGGGGGGGCGGGTAGGGAGTGCACAGCTTCAGGGAAGACTCCCCGGAAGACTGACATTTAGACTGAGGCCTCTGGCTTGTGGAGAGGTAAAGAGCTGGGGAAAGCAATAATGGACAGCATGTGCAAAGGTCCAGAGGCAGAAGGAGCAGCCTTTAGCGGAGCTTGGGGCGGGAGGGACCATCACAGTTTGAGGCTGGCGTACAGAATGGGTCAAAACAGGGCAAGGGTGTGGGGAGAATTGGGGACCTTATCCTCAGTGGAAGCTACTGACCAGGGAAGTAAGTAACATGATCAGATTTCTCATTTCCTTTCTGGGATCCTTTCCTTCCCCTCAGGCTGCCATTTGATGATCAGCTTAACCAATTTCACCTGGATGTACACGTGGTTTGCTCTAAGCCTCCCTGGGCCAGGGTCTCTATGGCAGCCAGGTTATCTCCTGGAACCGCCGAGACCCGGGATGTCCCACACAGGTCTGAGGATCCTCACAGAAGAGAACAGGGACAGGGAAAAAAATCATTGTCCTCAACCTCCTCCCAATGCTCCTTCCTGCCCAGAGCAGACAGAGCTGCCCCCTCTCCGAAGAGCCTTGTGGGGGAAGTGGGGAGGGAAGTGAATAATCCCTTTGCCAAGCTCCCCCAGAAAACAGGGTGGAACGAATTAGCAGAGCTCAAAGGTCCCATCTGGGAAACCACTCAGGGTTTCCAGGATCTGACCCCATGGCAACTCTGAGGGCACCGGAGCAATCAAGGAAACACTGGCGGCAAGTGCTCCATCCCATGTCTGTCCACCTCCGTGGGAACTTCTCCCGGAAGCCTGGGTGGGGGCCCGGAAGTGGATCCGCACACACCCGGCCTCCAGAACCACAGAGGTGGCTGGTCACCCTGCGTAAAACAATAGCATCACCCAATCCCATCAGTATTTTTTAAAAACACTCCAAACAGTTCAATTCAACCTACAAATTGCTTTGACTGCTTTGCTTTCTGGCTCATTAGGATGAGACCATGGAATCAGTCTCTTTGCCCAAGGCAACCATTTAAATCAGCTGACGCATGGTCTAGTCCTCCAAATACAATCAGCCGAGCCAGGGTGGTCCAGTGAGTGACACTGACTTAGTTAGCCCTTCTTATGTGCCAGGTGTCCTTCTCTGAGCTTAACAGACATTCGCCCATTTGATCCTCGCAACAGCACTGTGAGGCAGGTAATGTTAGTGTCCCCATAGCACAGATGGGGAAAATGAGGCACAGAGCGGTTAACCAACATTCCTGGGACCACAGTTGGTAAATGGCAGACCTGGGATTTAAATGAGAGTGTGGTTCACAGTTTTTGTGTTTTCTTTTTAAGATTGTATTTATTTATTTGACAGACAGAGAGTGAGAGAGCACAAGCAGGGGCAGCACCAGAGGGAGAGGGAGGAACAGACTCCCCGCCGAGCAGGGAGCCCCATGCAGGGCTCGATCCCACGACCTTGGGATCATAACCTGAGCCAAAGGCCGACGCTTCACCAACTGAGCCACCCAGGCGCCCCTGACTCATGGTTTTTAAACCAGGGCCCAGAGGCACCCAGGGACTCAGTGGAATCCCCTTAGGGCAACAGGTGGTGGCCTCCAGCCCCTTCGATCAGGGCAGAGGATCTCTGTCATTGGTTTTCTCTGCAGCATAAAGATTTTTGGAATATAAGTTTCCTAGGCTTCAAACGACTTTGTAAATCACTGGTGAGAGAGTTTTGTCTGAAGAGGCGGGCGAACTGCCCTCTCTTCTCTGAAATGCTGGTTTAAAGATCTGAATTAGAACCCAGGAATCAGGGACCCCTGGCTGGCTCAGTTGGAGGAGGATGCGACTCTTGATCTCAGGGTCCTGAGTTCAAGCCCCATATTGCGCATGGAGCCTACTCAAAATAAATTAAAAAAAAAAAAAAAAAGAACCCAAGAATCAGTATTGAATAAATGCATCAGATGATTCTCATCTCCCAGCCAATTTGGGGAAGAAGGAGGGACGTGTCTTTGGGTTCCACCTTCCTGTCCTCAGGGGGGCCTAGGTCAAGCCCCACACCTCAGTTCCTCCCATGCCCTGCCTCCCTCCTAGAGGTACCGTGAGCTATAGAAGGTAAGGGACTGTCACCACATCGATGATGTTCTCCTTCCCAGCTGTGGGGTAAGGACTGCTCCTAAGCTTGTAATGAGGCAAAGCAAGAAGCTGGATGGGGAGGGAGACTCTGGGGTTGGGTTTCTGGAGAAAGGACACACCCCCAGCCCCTGATGGGGCAGTCCAGGGAGGGGAAGGGAACCCACTAAGAGGGAGGTCAGGGCTTGGGAATCAGATAGACACGGGTCCGCCTCTGACCCCTCCACACGCAATTCTGTCACCTTGGGCAAATTGCCCCTGTACCTCTGTGGCTTAGTTCCTCATCTATAAGATGGGAGAACCACAGCGTGTGCGTGGAGCTAGTTGTGAGGATTACAAATGTTGCCTAGGACCTGTCGGTAAGACTCAGCGCCGCAGGTACCACGCTCGGGCTGCAGCTCAGCTGTGCAGACAAAATAATTCATCTTTCCATAGCAATTTCATTCCTGGCTTGGGCTCTCCATGCACAAACTCAGTGAGTTTGGGGCAACCCTCCCTTTCTTCCAGGAGGAGTTGGAGTTACTTATATAAGCCTGGGTGCTGCAGGGAATTGGCATGGCCAGAAGCACTGGGGCATCTCTTGATGGAGCTCTTGAGACACAGGCATCCATCCACGAAGCTTGTCACCACAAGGACCCTCATTTCTGCCGCTTGCCTGCCAGGTACCGGGACCCGAGGGCTCTTTTGCAGGTCTGGGCCTCGCCCCAGGGTGGAAGCCAGGCAGCCTGGACTTGCCCCCAGGCCCTCCCTCCCAGCGTCTTGCTGCCTCCCAGGGCTCTCCAGGGAAGCCCCCTCCTCAATGGCCAACGCCTGCTCTCGATCCAGACCTTGCTCCTACATTTCCACGAAGCCTCTGAATTCTCTCATTTTTTTCTGAGATCTGGCCCTTGGGGGTCCAAGCTAGGCAGACTCCTTTGTTTCCATCTGCCATCTGTCCCATCCCTCTTCCTAATCACACAGGCTCTATGTCTTGAACGCAGGGCTCAGAGTGAACTCCCAGGAGATAAATAACTGTTAACATCTCCAACAAGTTCATCCTGCCTCATTCACTGGATTCTGAGGGTCGTGACTAGCAGAGAAATGTAGTGAGTGGGGAAATGGCACGAAGGTCGGAGGACCAAAGACCCCAGCAGGGTCTGAGCTGGGCTGGAGGGTGGGATGTCCTAAGACATCTACCGGAGAAGAATCCGGTGAGCAGGATCCAGATGCCAGGAGATGGAAAAATTGCTAGATGGATTCAAAGTGGCCCACTGTGACTGGGGGCCATGTGGCTATGGACTACTGGAAAGCGCCCCCGCCCATGCCGCTCCCATACACTCACTCGGAGGGTTCAGGCTTCCGGAGCTGGCTGGAGCCATGACTCGTCTTTCTTCCACCCTAGACTTGCAAATAGCATCTGAAAGGAGAAACAAAATAAGCTCGCATTCTCTCCCTGTGCCTAGCAGTGGTTTGAACAGCTAAAGAGAGAGCAAGAGGAAAGGAGTAAAAAGACAAAAAGTGGCACTGAGTGAACTTGGGCTCCTCTCTCCAGGATCCCTCCCCTGTGCTGGTGTCCAAAGTGTCTCATAGGCCATGTTCCCATTATGCCCTCAACACTGCCCTGCAACCTCCTGTGGGTCCCCCTGTGACAGCATGATGTCCCTGCACCCTGTGGATTCAGAGAGGTGACAGAAGCTATGACCTCCATCTCCACAGCGGACTTGCCCTCCCTGTGACTGTACTTGTTCTGGAGGAGAGGGAAAGTTCTGGCTTGGCTGAGTGGCCTCACCCACTCTCTCCCTTTGCCCACGAGGATGCTGCTGGGGAAGTCCGTGGAGCCCTGGGTTCCAGTCCCAGCTCGGACACCAGCTCGGTGGCCCTTCCCCTCTCTGAGTCTCCACATGGAAAACAAGACGGCCAGGATGGAGATCTGAGGCCCTTCCAGGGCTGAGATTCTAAATCACCACCTGCTGTAGCCAGATGTCATCACTGAGAGCAGACAGGGAGCCTGCTTTGATCTTGCAAGGGGGTAGGACAGGGCTCCCAGAGCTAGGACAAGGGTGTGGCTAGTGGGGGTGGGAGGACAGGCTGGGGGGAGACTTCCCAAGGGCTCAACACACCAGACATTCGGGCCAGCTCCTGAGCATGGGTCTATGACAGGATGGAGAAGGATAAGAGTTAAGAATCCCCGGGACATGGTTCAGCCAGGGGCTCAGAGGTGGATCAGCTGTGCCTCTATGTCCGGACGAGCCTCTGGGCTGGACTTGGTGAGGCTGGGGCCGGGGGGGCAAGGGCAGGCAAAGCTCCAGGGTGGGTACGTGCTTGTGGAGTTCCTGGGCACTTGGAAGCCTGCATGCCCGGAGAGGTTTCTCTCTCTCTCTCTCTCTCTCTCTCTCTCTCTCTCTCACACACACACACACGTACACCCCCGTGCGCCCACGCACACACACATGCACACACACATGCAAGTGTGTATGGTCTTCAGATTTCATAGTCAACAGACGCCTTTCCAGGGAAGACGGCAGAGCCAGCGTTGAGACGGGCTCCAACCCATGGCAAAGGCTCAGCCAGGACCTGTGGGACAGTTGAGCTGGCTGTTAAATTATTAACTACTTGAATATCAGAAGCACTAGCTGCGCTCCCAACTGCGGGAGCGCCACCCACCCCACCCCACCCTCATGCTCCGGTCCCAGGATCTCAAGACTTCCCCACTGGCCTGCGATGAGCACCAGACACTGAGGGACAGATGCCAGGCCCAGTCCAGCACCAGACCTGGCATCCCCTCCGACTGGGCAGCCCATGTGTTACTGACAGTTACACGTACGGACTAGCCTCCCCGCCACCCCATCTCCCCACACAGCCCAGTGCCTTTCTCTGCCTTCATCACATCCTTCTTTGCTGCAGAAGGAATTCTGGGTTCAGAAGAGAGTCAGGGGCGCCTGGGTGGCTCAGTCGTTAAGCGTCTGCGTTCGGCTCAGGTCATGGTCCCGGGGTCCTAGGATCGAGCCCGGCATCGGGCTCCCTGCTCGGCAGGAAACCTGCTTCTCCCTCTCCCACTCCCCCTGCTTGTGTTCCCTCTCTCGCTCTCCCTCTGTCAAATAAACAAATAAAATCTTTAAAAAAAAAAAAAAGAAGAGAGTCAGAGCTTCTGGGGTCCCTGCACATTCCCACCTTGAGACTCGGGGTCCCAGTGCCAAGGCCAGACATTCAGGAACTGCTCTAGGGGCTGCAGCTGGGCTGAGGGGACAGACAGAAGTCTCTCCCATGCTCGGGCCACCTGCCCCCTCCACACCCCCTCACCTAACAGCCCAGGGACTCTGTCCCCTCCAGCCAGCCTTCTGATGACTATTCCACACCAGCTCAGCCCCCTAGAGCGGCAAGGTGGCCCCTCCCTGCGGCCGTTTGCTGACAACCAGGAAGGGGTTTTAATCTCAGAAACAGTCAAGGTGGGGATGGGGAATGAGGGGCGGCCGGGAGGGCCATATGGAACCTGTTGGAAGAGCTGGGTTGGAGCCCAGCTACACCTCCATGTGCTGGGGCACCAGGCCAGCCCTTGGCTATGCCTGCTCAGCTCCCGCCAGCGAGGGGAAGGAGCGTGGGAGAACAGACAGGCAGGCATGCTGCATGTGTTCACCAGGCTGCCCTCCTCCTGGCAGCCCAGTGGCTGGATGGGGGGTGCTGGCTCTAGAAGGCCTGACAGCTCTGCCCTAAGTCAGGGTCACAAGGGTCAACAGAGTGGCATTTGGGGTCTATTCAAGGCAGTCTCAGGGGCTTGTCTGGGAGCAGCGCTGTGGCTCAGCCCTGCCATTTCCTCCGCCTGGCTCCTGGTGGAGATGATTCTGGAAACCCTCAGACAGTACCACTTTGTCTCCAGTTTAGCTCCCCTGCCTGTGCACACAGCCAGTCTCTGTCTCTCTGTGTTTACCGGTTACTAACCCAGTCCCACAACGGGATGTTGGACCTACGTGATGCCAAGTGGTCCGGCAGACGTTATGACCTGCGCAACAACACTGTGTGGGCTTCAGCCTCACCGCGTGGAACTCTGGACTGATCCGGATTTGGATTGACCTTGCTGGATTTTGGACCAACCTCACCAAATTTCCAACTCCCCACCTCGGTACATGAGAAGCCTGCCTGAACTTCTGTCTAGACTCCCAGGGCTTCAGGATGAACGGGCCGAGCTTCTGATTGATTTTGCAGAAGTTACAACGAAACCTGACTGAAAGTAGCGTGGCCTGGGTTTCCTGAATTTTCAACGCACCTGACTAGATTTCTGACCGGTTTGACTGAAAAGTTTTAACCGATTTCGCGGATTTGTTGTTTTAAAAACAAAACTTCCCAAGTGTTGGACTGAGCTCTCGGGATTCTGTGGCCCCGAGTTGGCCAGATGATGGGGTACTCTCGGAACAGACTGAATAACAGGAAGTGGTGCGGGGGGCCTCGCCTGGCGGGCCCTCCGCCCGCCCCCGCCTCACACCCGCCTCACCCAGAGCCAGCCCGCGCACCTGAAGAGGGCGTGGGGCAGGCGGCACCCGGCACCTGGCTTCCAACACTGGAATCTTCTAACGTTCCAGCACCTGTTTATTGCATTTCCATCACTTTCTGCCTCACTTCTTGTTTCCAGCATTGCCCCACTTTCGGGGATGGACGTCGGCAGCTCTAGGAAACAACGTTCCTGAGTCCCTCTGACCGGAGCTCCCATTTCTTGCCAGGAAGTCCTACAAAACAGAGCTCAAGAGGGAAGGCTCTGGGTCAGCCTGCCTGGGCCCAGGGCTCACTCCTGATTCTAGCTGTGTTGCGTGGACCAGGGACGTGTTGATGAACTTTTCTGAACATTGGTTTCTTCACCTCCCAAATGGTTGTGATTCTCCTCCTTATCCCTTGGGTTTGTTTGGAGGTTTTTAGCAAGAATACTAGAGATGGCTAATGCTTGTCGAGCATGGACTCTGAGCCAGGCTCTGTTCTAAGTTTGCATATGGCCTTCGGATCCCCGCCGAATCCTCACCAAAGCTCACAAGTCTAGTAAGCAAGAGAACCAGCATCATCCAAGTGGTTGCCCTCGGCCTCTCTGCGATCCTGCCTCTTAGGCTTTGCCTTGCACTGATGGAGTCCAGCGAGCACTGGCGAGCGCGGTCTTCCTCATCACTGTACTATTACCAGTGGACTGTTTCTTGCTGGGAAATTGGGCTGCTCTTTGGCTCCCATTTTGATGAGGCATTTGTCATTTGGTGGTGTGACTTGATGTTCTTTCGGGAACACTGATGTGTAAGGGTCTTCCTGCGGCCCCCGACCCCCACCCCAACACCAAGGGAGCCATGGGTATTTTCAAACCCTCCAGGCAGGTCAGAACCACGGGGCTAGTTCTGTTTCGGGGGACCTTGGTCACTCTACTCATATCTGGTCTGATTTCACGGTGAGGACCTCCTGAGTTTCTTTACTGGCACCTTAATGCGAACCAGATTGGAGAGCATTCGCCGGCCCCTGGTGCGAGGTGGCATTTGCCAGCCATCGGCTGTGAGCTGGGGACAGCGACAGTGGAGACACTGGACCCTGCTCCTGAGGTCACGCAGGGCCTGTGGCCACACTGGTCTTCTTGTCTTCTCCGGGGTGGGAGAGGAAGCTGGCGCTCGGGAGGATGTATGAATGGTAAATGTTCATTCCTCACTCAAGAGGAAGTTCTTCTTTAACAGGAAAAGCTGGTGAGAGGGGCTGGGGGCTGCTTTCTTCAGTCTGTCTTAGGGCCCTGTGTGCTTTCATCTGGGTTCCGTCCAGACAAATGCCTCTCCTCCCCTTCACCTCCCGTCTTCTGTGCTTTTCCACGTGCTGTTCTCTGCCCCATGTGTCTTCCTCCTCCTTTATGTACTCATTCAGCATTTACTGAACATCTTCCATATGTTAGATGTGATTCGGGAGCTGGAAGCAGGAAGAGACAATCCCTGTCTCTGTGGCTCCCAGTGGCAGAGACACGCGGAGTATCAGGGATCCTGGGCCTGGGACACCATAGGCCCACCAGGGCCGGATGAGGGAGAGCATCAGGGAACTTGCCAAGGCCCTGCGGGAGTTTAATAAATATCTGTTCAAAGTAAGTCTGTGTATATACGTGTGTTGTATCCACAAGAGTATGCACTTGAGTATGTGTGGGATCCCATGTCTGGAAGTGAGGACATGGTAGTCATGGGCCAGGGAGTGGAAGGGTAGTCCTTGGGGCTCCTCACCATGTAGACAAGGGAGATGGTGGGCTCCGTGGTGTTTAGAAGCTGAAAGATTGATTCTGGGGGAACGGGTTGGGGGGGTGGGCGGCAGGGAATGGGGGCAGAACGATGAGATACTGATGTGTCAGCCTCCATCCGTACCTCCCTCACAGCCAGCTCAGCCTGGCCGCCAGGGCTTGGGGAGCCCACCAGAGACAGCCAGCCCACCTCAGCCAAAGGGACCCTCCTCCCGACACCCTACATGTTTGCTCCCAGAAAATCCCCCTACTCATGAAAGAGCCCTCCACTCCCCCAGCCTACAACTGGAGCTTGGTGGAAGGGTACCAAAGGGCCCTAGTGTGCTGACCATTGAATGTTTGGGACAGAGACCTAAGGTTGGATCACAGGTTAATTTCTGTCTAGAAGCTTATATCCCAGTTGAACCCTTTCCTGTCCTGGGGAAAGGTCAGCCACATGGCTTACCTAGACCAAGGTGAGCCCCAACCTGAGGGGCTAAGAGGCAAAGAGAAGGTCCCCCAGGTGCAGAGACCCCATGTGCTACCCGAAGTGCCCCATTGCCTGGGGATGATGATAATAGTCCTGGCATCTATGTAGGCCTTTGTCATTTCCAAGGAAATTTCCACACTTTGTCCACTCAATTACCATTTGTTGAGCCTTTTCTTTGTGCCTGGCATTGATAAGAACATGAACAGGTGCTGTGCTAAGCCCTTCACATGCATCACTGTTTGGTTTGTAAAGAGGAAGACATGCGACTGTCCATTTCGTAAGGATACACGGTGCTAAATAGTAGCATCGGAACCTGAATCCACCTCTCTCAGATGCCTCAAACCCTCCCTCCCTGATTCCCCAGGGGAAAGCCAACCTGGCTCCAACATCCATGTTGCCCGCCAGAAAACACTTACTGCCATGCTGCCCCTAGATCTGAGCCCATCTAGAGCATCCACTCTGCCTGGTTTTGCCCCATACCCCTGGTCTCCCTCCCAGAACCTGCCACAGAGGATGCCATGACAGACAGGAGACAGGCTCTGAGGAATGAGAATGGTCGTCCACCACAACTAGTTTGTGAGGCATCAGCCCTGCTGGCCAGATGGGCCTGGCCAACTGCCAACCCCTTGGGGCTCGTCTCCCCCGGGCTCCCTCCGCCGGGGCAGGAATGGCCCAGCATTCCTCATAGCTGAGGCAGAGGAGCATTCTTTCTGAAACGTTTTTGCTTCATCCCCGCCCATCCAGCCAAGGGCTTTGGGCTCCGTGACAAGGTCAATAGTTGCCCCAATGTCGTCAGATGAGATCTATTTTCAGTTTTCAGACTGGCCAAACCGAGCATGTTTCTCGTCCCCTTCTTCTTACCAGTTCCATGTCAACTCGTTCCCTAAAATGCTCAGGTCTCTCACTCGGAGCTAAGGACTCTCCCGGTGTTCTGTGACACACTCAGGGGAGAAACTGCGCACCAGAAGCAGCATGTGAATTACCAACAGGCAAACACGGAGCAGTGTTTCCGGACCCTTAAATTCCACCCTCAAATTATAAGATGGTTAGGTAAGCCCCAGGTAACCCCCAAGCCCATGGATCCTTGCCCCCCCTTGTCCTCCAGGCTAGTGCACAGAGGTCACCTTCTCTTGGGACTCGGAAGTTTGGGAGGTCTAATTATTCAGAAACTGGAGGACCAAAGAAGAAAAAGCGTTGCAGTAAGAAAACCTGAACTCAAGCCCTAGCTCTGCCCACTCATTGTGTGGCCTCGGCCACATTGCCAGTGGCTCTGGGCATCAGTTTACCCATGGTGTTAAGGAGAGGGCTTGACTTTGTCTCTGAATGCAGTTCTGGCTTTGGAAAGGGTCACGTGTTTTAGCATGACCAATCAAGGAAAACCGTTCTGATGAGAAAGCTGTGTTTTCAAGGCACTAGTCTCTCATTCCATCTACTCTCACATTATCTCTGGCAACACCTGGAACTAATTATCCAAGTGCAACTTACAGTAACCATAAGATGAGGAGGGGAGGAGATCTGACATTTATGGACCACTTACTATGTGCCAGACCCCTGCTAAGTGTGTTCTCCGTGTACGAGCTCATGTAATCCTCCGACAAGGCTGTGGGACAGGTGTGATGGTTACTACCACCCTCCTCCATCTTACAGATGAGCAACGTGAGGCTCACAGAGGGAACATTGTGTGCCGGGCTCGCGTGGCTAAAAAGCAGCCAAGCCCAGCTTTGAAGCAGGGTGGCCATCTCCAGAGCACACACATTCTGCGACCGTGCCACAGGGTCAGAGCCAGGTGAAAGAGGGCCAGCCCAAAGAGAAGATAGGGCTTGGACGTAAATTATCCTACTATAAGTTGGGGAAGTGATAAGTGACCAAGAGAGAAACAGATGATATCCCCTGGGAGTTCGGAGGAGGGGGCATTGCTTCCAGCTGCAGGGAGAGGGAGGTTTTACGGAGGAGGGAACGTTTTACCTGAAGGACAGGCAGGATTTGGAGCCTCGGAGATCTGGGGAGAAGGAACAGTAACAGACTGCACTTAGGAAGAGCAGCGGCTCTGCCAGGGAACCACAGGCAACAGAGGAAATAGGCGGGTCAAAGAAGAGAACACCAGCCCAGTCGCAGAGGGTTGTAAACGCCCCTCTTCCACTGAACGAAGACGATGGAGAGATGAATGTGTTTGTGGTGGAAGACGCACAGTTAGGGCTGCGCTTTGGGGGTCGTGTGCAGTCAACAGAAGCAAGGAGGGGAGAGTCTGCAAGTAGGAGCAGCGTGCACACTCAGGGCTCCGGCCGGAGACAGTGCAACTCAGGGGCTCAGTCGATGGGTGAATGAGCCCACTGCTCATGGAGGGGTGGGTAGAACCAATGAGGGGCGGCAGAAAGGCCCCCAGAAATGGGCAGGAAGAAGCTTTAACCAGCATTAGGCCTGCCAGGCGAGGGCAAAAAAAAACTACCTGCAGATCCGGGGCGAGCCGGAGGCGTGGACCTTTGGAGATGCAGCCACTGCCCAAACCATGGCCCAGAGCAAGGACAGGGCAAGAAGCACCAACCCTCAGATCTCCTCCTGGGGCTGTCTGCAGACAGAAGGCAGAAAACAAGAAAGTCCCCATGAAGGACTGCAGGGGTCAGTGTCCAGGGACACAGATCAGAGCGGAGGAAGACAGAAAGGGAATGGGGGTGGGGTGGGAGAGAGGCAGAGAGAGAAGATTCCACAGCCCGCACCAGATTTCGAAGCTGTTGCAATGCTTTGGGAAAGAGATGCTGAGACACTGACCCAGGGCAGTTGCCGGGGAAAAGGAGATGTTGGGGACACACGTGCAGGAGTTTAAGGCAGGAAGATTGACAGAATTTGCCAAGTGCTTACCTGCAAAGCAAAGAAGAGCTGGTGTGGCCGCTAGGTGCCGGGGGTACCCATGGCAGAACTTCTATATTAACTAAAAAACAGAACAAAACAAACCACAAGGATCTGTTCTGGCAGAATTTAAATGCAAAACTTGAAATCAACCCATGGTGATGAATCCTAGGCAGGTTACCTTGGGAGGGCCAAGAAAGCAGGATCTTCTCCGCCTATCACAGTCACCAATCCCCTGGCACCTCTGTGCACCAGCTTCTATGGTGAATCACCTTCCCCGTTCCGCAGGGGAGGGAACTGAGGTCCGGGGAATGCAGGGGCTTGGGGGAAGATCACAGAGCTGAAACTAGACGTTGTCGTGACAGATCACCGGCTGATGCAGTCCATCCGGGACTGGAGAAATCAGGGGCCTCACTTCCATTACCCTCTGCCGAGGATGGGCCTCATCCCCTCTGTGCCTACCCTCTCTTTATCCAGCTCCTTTGCAGCCAGAGCCTCAAGATGAATATATCTTTGCCTTGGAAAAGACACAGGAGCTCATCAAAGATGGGGCCTGGCCAGGCATCCCCCGCTGCATGAGGTCCTAGCTCCAGGGTTCCACAGCGCGGTCCACCTCCAGCGGGTTACTGGGCAGGGGATCGCAGTGACAGATCGTGAAAGCAGCGATTACTGGTCAAAGCCTTGTAAAGCAGTTTCATTATCCTGCTGCGGGTTTTTGGCAATTCCTCAAGTCTGGCTTGTTTTATGTCTAATTACATATCGCTGTGCATATCCCCCCGCATGTTATGTTTCACATAATAAATACGTGGAAAGTTTCTCTCTTTTTCCATTAGCCCCTGCCCAGAAATGAACAGATTGCTGGTGTGCGCTTACGCAATAAAGAAGCCGTGGTTTCAGACGCCGTGACACTTCATAACCCGAACTTTACAGGCGCCCGTCGCTCAGATTCAGAGCCAGGGGGACCTGGGCTTTCCACACGTTGTTTCTGCCCTGGAAGCAAAGGATGCTTGTCAGGAGCAATGATGTCCTGGGCTCGCAAGAAAGCCAGCCAGCCCCTCAGTGTGGGGTCACGGGGTGTCAGGCTGTTGGAGGATGACATGCCAGAGGCAAGGCCTGGCTGCAGAGGTTTTCCTGTAGCTGTCGTGTTACCAGAAATGCCAGGGTCTCGTGAGTGCTGAGCCGTCACCCGGCACCTCATCTAACAGTCAGTCCACGTGCATGTATTAAGCACCTTCTGCATGCCCAGGTCTGTTCTAGAGGGGCGTGTTCTGAGCCCAGAGCCTGGGCTCAGAGCTCGCCTATCACCCACTGTTACCGGTGTTCTCTGGTCATCTACCGTGAGGCTGGGCAGTGGTGGATTGGGGCACAAAGAAGTAGAGGATGTGGCCCCAAAGTTCACATTCTGGATTTGAAGCCTAGCCCATGGCTGGCCAAGATGGAGAGCCCTGGAGGGCACACAGGGGGCAACTGTGCTGGGCTGGAACTATGTGTCGTCCATGCAGAAGGGGGTCCACGAGAGCAGCAAAATACGGGAAAAGGATAAAGGGAAGCATGGCCAAAAGTAGGGGGCATGATGTTTTGTGAGAGCATGAAACCATTTACCATCAAGGCCTCAAATGCCTATGGAGCATCTCTTGTGGCAAGCACTAATTAAAGAGTGCCGGGCAGCCTTTAGGGCACAGAATGCAGAGTTCCACCTTCCCTGGCTAGTGGGGCCATGTACCGAGGGAACTACAGCACGGTGTGCTGGTGGAGGCAGGCCGGAACTGGGGACCCCCCAGGGCATCCTACAGGACCAGCCCAGAGGGTCTTTGGCTTTGTGCAGAGTAGAAGTCAAAGGTGAGCCAGGAGGGAGTGAGAAACAGGGTTTATGGAAGATATAGAGAGGGGTGCCTGGGTGGCTCAGTCGGTTAAGTGTCTGCCTTCAGCTCAGGTCATGATCTCGGGGTCCTGGGATCGAGCCCCGCATCGGGGTCCCTGCTCAGCAGGGAGTCTGCTGCCCCCTCTCCCTCTGCCCCTCCCCTCCACTCGTGCTCTCTCTCGCACGCTCTTGCTCTCTCTCTCAAATAAACAAATAAAATCTACAAAGAAGAAGAAGAAGAAGATGATATAGAGAGAGGGTAGGTATATGGACAGAGTGTCTGGGAGACCCAGAAAGGAAAGGAGAGAGTCTCCTCTTTGTTCGGAGTCCAGGGTTTTTATTGAGGATTGTAGTCTCTCGGGCATCCAGGAACCAGTTGGAACAAGGACGAAGGTCCAGGTGTCCTCCATAAGTCACTTATTCCTTGGAGCCAGGGGGTCTTGGGACCAAGACCCAAGCGAGGATAGCCTCGCCTGGCCATTCCTTAGATACTACCTATTGTATTAGAAGACTCCAAAGAAATCACTAACCCCTTGATCCTTACAAGGAAGACATTAATTTTGTGTACTCTGAGGCATGTGTAAGGCAGGGTGCAGGTCCTAGCAAGAATAGAAGCAGGAAAAGGAGCAAAGAGCCGATTTTTATGGAGTCCTTCAGTTTCCCTGTCTCACTATGCTCAAGTAAAGCTTCAGAGTGCCGAGTGGTAGGATGCATCATAGTTAGGGTCACAGAGAAAGGGGCACAGGTATGGTGACTTTTGACCTGGCCCACTTGACGAGTGACGAGACCGTGCACTGGGGGCTGAGGGAGTTCAGGGTGGGCAGATATTCCAAGCTGAATGGCCATTCCAACTTTGGGCTGATGTCACACCTAATACCATAACCCACTGAATGTGAATTTCATAAAGGCGAGAACTTTGTCTGCTATGTTCAAACGTGAGAGGGAACATCCTAGATGCTCAAAAAATATGCACTGAATGGAGGAATTAATGGTAATTAAATCATGTCCAGTGCCTTCTGTCTGCCCCTCCAGGTCCAATCTCCTCCTGTCTCCACCTTGCTCTCTGCCCAGGAGACTCTCAGGCATGAACTACCTCAACGGGCTCTCCTGCCCTCTGGTTTGCTAGGGTTTGCCCAATGGGAAGCCCAGGGTAGGAGTCCAGGTACGTAGCTCCATCCCTCCAGGTTGTCCTCTGCAGGCTGGGCCCTCCACAGAAGTTCCTCTCAAGGCAGCCTCTGTAACAGATAATATGATCTCCCCGGATGCTGGCAACCTCTCCCTCTTGTAAGCGAGACTTCGGATGGGTCCCTGCACCATCCATTATGGTTCTCCTTCACCCCGGCCACGCCGCTGTAAATTATCTCTTTGTAAATTAAACCTCCTCGAATTCTTCTAATTTGAATGTGCCATCTGTTCCTTTTCGAGACTCTCACTGACACCCTCCCCAATTTCATATTTCTTGTAACAAAGTTCAAATACAGTGCTGTCCTTGTCATCACAATTCTGGGGATTTGGTGGAAGATGGAGATGTCTCATGGATGCTTGACCAAGAATAATTTCTCTAATTCCACCTTTTTTCCTACTCCATAAATACTGTAAAACAGAAGAGGACCCCCAAAATGCAAATATAGAACTTGCAAAGAGAGTTCAAGTGAGTGAAACCAATTGGTGATGCCAATTGTGAATCTTTTCTCCCTTTCCCCTTTGTTCTGCTGGTAGCTTCAGTGGACAACTACTGCAGAGATCAAAGAACATAGAACAGTAGATCTGAAAGGAATCTAGAGAGCCCTCTAGACCAACCCTTCCTTCACCACCACTTCTCCTTCCACCTCCACGCCCACCCCCACCATCACCACCATGCCCACGGCCATCATCACCAACCCCCACCACCTTCTCTACAACTATTGTCATGCCACCACCATCATAACCATCAAAACCATGCCCACCACCACCATCTCCACCACCTCCAAATTAACTCCAGCACCACCATGCCCAACACCACCATCAGCACCATCAGCACCAATGTCTACAACCACCAACACCACCATGGTCAACCCCACCACACTGCCTCCAGCACCCCAAACACCACCACCACTGTACAGAAAGAAGGAAGGAAGGAAGGAAGGAAGGAAGGAAGGAAGGAAGGAAGGAAGGAAGGACAGGAAGACATGGGATTCCCAAAATAGGGCACTTAGTTAAGGGTTTATACAGACTAGAGCTCAAATCTCTTGTTTTAATCCAAGGATCAGAGTCTCAAGTAAACAGACTTCAACCACAATTTAAAATTTAAAACAAAAGGAAGTCTTTAGAAGGACACTTTGGTATTGGAAGACAATATTTGTCTCACATTGATTTTCTTAAGCAGTTTCATTTTGGGGGCAGTTTGAAGTTCATGGCAAAGTTGAGCAGAAAGTAGAGAGATTTCAGAGTATAAACCATCCTTCATCAGAGCTGTCTTGCAAATATTTTCTCCTCGTCTCTGAATTGTCTTCTAATTCTCTTGTCAGTCTTTTGCAGAGGGGGAGTTTTTAATTTTAATAAAGTCCAGCTTATTAATTATTTCTGTCATTGATCATACTTTTGGCAATGTGTCTAAAAAGTCATTGCCAACACCCACGGTCATCTAGATTTTCTCCCTTTGTTCTCTTCTAGCAGTTTTATACTTTTGCATTTTACATTTATATCTATGGTCCATTTTTAGTTAATCATGTTGGTTTTTTTTCAACAATTTACCATCAAACTCTCTTGAAAAGACAAAACCGAGATGAAAAACCACCGGGTCCTGTGTTTTGGTTCTATGTTACCAAACTCTGGTAATCTTCTGAATAACAATCACAAATTGGTACATCATTGTGTTTATGTTCCAGTTTCCAAGCTGAAGCTTTATTTTTTTTTTAAATTCATTTTCTGCCTTGATCACAGGGGTTAGCCTGTGAGAGCAAATAAAATGTTTTCCCTTGGGTTGAAGAATGGGCTATAAAATTCACACGCAAGTTTCCATCAAGAACGATCACGGTCACAAACTTCAGAGGTGAATTGTGTTTGCCTTGGTGCGTAAGCGCAAGAAAATTCAACAATTTGCCAAGTAATAATACCACTGGCTTACTTTTATGTTTTTCAAATAAGGTTTATATCCACTATTTAATTTGGTCTTCAAAATACCCCAAGGGGACAGCATCACTGTCATCACTGTGCAGGCGAGAAGCTGAGATGAGAATGCTCAGGGTCACAATGTGACTAAGGGACAGAGACAGGCCAAGTGCATCCTCTGTGCTAAAGCACTTCATAGGCCTCTTTGCAGTTAACAAGGAATGGGTGGCTTGTCTCTCTTAGTTGCCCTGAACCCATATAACAACTGTGATCCGCTGCCGTTCTTTCTGCTAAACCAGGCTCAGCCCAGCACCTCTGGATCCTGTGAAAATAAGCTACAAGGAGCTCATGAGTGGACAGCAGGGAAGTAATAGGAGCCTGGTTGATGCTGCTTCTTAAACAGTCTCAACCGGTCTCAACTGGGCTTCGCCAGAAGAGATATCTGCTGGTTCCTCTCAAAGGAGAACTGGAGTGGGATCCAGGGCTCTCTGCCACCTTCCAGCCACGGGACAAAGGACAACATTGACGTTCAGGGCTCTGCTTCAACCCTATATTGAAGGGATTGGAAGAGAGCACGGGTTGTCGAATCATGCTCTGAGGAAGCATGGGGTCACCCCAGAAGCACCTTGGGGGATACAAAGGGTGGGGGGGGAGAGCTTGTGAAAAGTGGGAGAAAACTCATAGTACGTAGACGGGAGGGATCCCTGGAGTCACAGCTGCCCACCTGAGTGCCCTCAGCAGGGGGGTGACTACGAGCCTCACAGCGGGGGCCCGGCTCCACCGCCTGCCTGCCTTGGCTCTACCACTCCGGCCATGCACGACGTATCCACGCTGGACATGGCAGCCGGACCCTGCCACGCATGCACCAGGCACTGTGCTGATCCCTTTGCATGCACGTGTAGCAGGCACCAATCTCACACAGTCCATAATCCAAGTGTGTAAGAAATAGGACTTTCTTTACTTTCTATGACTCAGCCTTATTTTCATTTTGGATCCCCGTGCCCGCGGTGGCCATGTCTTAAATGGCGGCAAGTCTCATGCCATCTTCCCCGGGAAGCTGTCCCAGTTCCCATGGATGGAGTGGGGTGTCCGGAGAGACAAGGCATCCAGTGAGACCTCTGATGCCATGAGTCCCCTCGGTCACCACAGAGGTGCCCTGTGATCCTATCTGCGGGATCCCTCCAACCTGGAAGGGGGATGGAGGTCTCTCCTCTTTTGGGCCACGGTTGCTCCTAAAACCCATGTGCTGCTTCCACAGCCTGAGGGGGTTAGAAGAACTCCCAGTGTGGCTGTAGAAGAACATGACCTTTTCATGCCAACAGCACTTTCCTTTCTGTGGGCTCTCTCCCAGAGGGAAGGCCTAGTCTTCTCTGCTCCCAGATTCCGGACCTCAGGTAGAGGTGTGGCCCTTCCCCAGGACCCAGCCATGACACTGCTCACTGCCTCTTCCTCCTTGACCCTCTGCCACCCTCCTCTTCCTCCCTCCCAGGGAGTGCTTTCTAGTGGGTGGGGGTGGGGCATTCTTACTCACTCAGGATGTTTTTCTCCTACATCTGTTCCCTTTGCCATTTCCCCTACAGCCAAGGCTTTTTTGCACACAAAAGTCCAGAAGAGACTCCTTCTATCCCCTTTGCTTCCTTCTGTCACATCCTCTCCCTGAGGCAATGAGCCTGGAGGAGGCTGGCTGCAGGAAGGGGAGCCAGGTGGGGAAGGAAGGAAATACAGTGGGGAAAAAAATACCAGCCAATTTTCCAAAATGGTACACGGTGGATGGTAGGTACCACATTGATGCTGGAACCTAAGTACTACCATTATGCCCATTTAATACAGATGAGGAGACCAAGGCTCAGAAAGAGTTAGCGACATGCCCAAGGTCTGAGAACGGGCCTTGCTGGCCTTTGAACCCTGACACTTGCCCAGGTGATACCCCTAACCCCACGGCATGTGTCCTGCCGGCCTCCTGCTCTCCTGCCCCCTCTGAGCCTGCATGAGCAGCGTCCATGGGATGTCTGGGTCCCCCCAACTCCTACTGACTCCTGTAGGCCCTGACATAGCCCCAGCGTCGCACCCGGTTCAGAGCACAGCCCACAGGCATTACAACACCATTTTTCTTCAGGAGCAGATGTTTGATCTGACTGGAATGGCCAGTAATCAATAAAAAAAATATTAGCTCTCATTATGTGTAACCTCCTTTGAACCTCATGACAACCTAGTGAGCAAGCTACTCCAACATTCGGTTTCACAGAGGCGAAACCACTCACCCAAGGTCCCAGACAGGGTGGCTGTGCTGAAACCCTCTGGCTCCTTGGTGGGAGCTGCGTCCACCACATGGCAGCATCCAGACACACATCCTCCTTATGATTAAGGCCACAGAGCTGCCCCCTCGATGGCCCTGAATAAGGGAGCGTCATCTCCCCACATCCCATATCCCCCATCAAGCTATTCCCTTTCCACGGCCTTCCAGCAAGGACAGGCCCTCAGAAACAGGACTGTTGGTGCACCCTCTCCCTCGGGTCAGAGAGATGCTCCTTCAGCCCTAAGGGAGGATGCTCCTACCCCAACTTGCACGGGGCTCTGGACCCTTTGCAGACTGACCTACAGAAAAACCAAGTTCGCGGACTCTGAGGAGGGAGAGTTGGCAATAACGGGGCATGGAGGAAGGGGAGATGCGGAGGGGCGCCGCCACCTGGCCCCCCTTAGACACCCCAGTGGCCTCCCACGTGCTCGTGACAGGGCTTCCTCACGGCCCTGGGGCCCCGGTGCTGGACAGCCTGGAGTCTGGACTTGCCTTCTGGCCACGACACCCAAAAGACCCTGTCTCCGCCTCCGCCTCCTCCTCCTCCTGGGCTCCAGCCTCTCATCAGGCCAGAGTTGAGGAGCTCAGCACTTTGGGAAAAGCCCTCCCCAAGCCTGGGGGAATGAAGACAGATAGGGACGGAAAGCTTCCCCTTCCCTTACTTCTCACTGAGCACAGGGCCATCAGACATCAGTCCCTGGCCTGGTCAGGTACAGGAATGGGGAGTGGAATAAGGAGCCACAGTCCAGGAATGGGGGTGAAAATTGCGGCCCAGCCCCCTTGACAGACAGAATCCTGTCCTCCGGCGTAGGCTGGGTGGCTAGCCTTGCTGTTGAGGGGGGGGGCGCACCATGACCATCCTCGCCTCCCCCACCTGCACGCGGGCTGGACGGACAGACATAGCAATCAGAAGCATCAGGCTCATCCGAGGCCCCAGGACAGCCCAACGCTGGAGGACTGGGGTCCTTGTACAAAGGACGCTGCTCTGTTTTCAGGCAGCCTGGCAGCTCAGGCGGGACATGTGAACACACTGGAGGGCCCTGCAGTTCCTTCTCTAAACCCAAACCCTGTGGACCAGGAGCTGGAGCTCTTTCAGGGCGATCAGGACAGAAGCGTGCCTCTGAGGAGCAAACATTTTCTACTGAGATTCCAGGTCCTTACAAACAAGATCCTCCAAGGGAGGATACAAGCACTCTGACCCCAGAAAAAAGGCTCAGTGTACATTCTGATGGGATCTTTAGGATGTTAATGACAGCCAGTCTATCCTTCTGTAGGTCCCTCCGAGGCTTCTAGGGTCTTCTCTGAATATATCAGTCAGTGCATTTTCTTTCTGCAGGACATTTTCTAATTCAGACTGGACTTCCTTTCTGTTAGTCACTCAACAAATATTTATGGAGCCCCTCCAAATGGCCAGCAGGCTAGTCTACTTGGCAGAGGTTTGTCGACCTACCCACCCCAGCACCCTGGGCGCACTTTTCAGAGACTTCCCGCCAGTCACCTGTAGAGAAGACACATATGGTTTTGGAGCCTGCCAGGCCTCCACCTTCTGCGGGCCCTGGAAAGCTCTAGAATCCCAACCCTCCAGGCAAGAGAGGCAGCTGGGAGAGCTGGCTAAGCTGTTCACAAGAAGCTGACCTCTGTGTGGGGCTGACGTCTGGGCGTGCCCATCCAGGTGGCTGGGTACCACTCGGTCCTGGACACAGCCCCTCAGGAGGCCCAGGGCTGCCACCGCTGTGGGGTCTTTGGACAACACTCTACCCATTCCTTCTCCCTTGACCAGCCCTTGGCTACTCTGGCCACCTGCCTATGCCCTGTCTTGGCCCCCTCTCACCTCTTTAAGTGCCTGGAGCTTTTTGCCCATTTGGGCCTGAACCGCACTGAAGAGCCCCGTGCAAAGCTCTGATGCTGATTTGGCAAGGCAAAAGGTGATCCAGAGTCTGCCCACCTTGGGAGACACGCTTCCACTCCCCAAGGCTTTATTACGGGACTCACGACCAGATTTTGGGCATCTGGAAGAGAAGCCTCCCAGAGTGGTTAGCAGGGCCGCGCCCACTTGAGGAATCACGAAGACCCCAGGGAGGATTTGGTGGGGGGCGGGCGGGGTTGGGCACATGGTACCCACCCCACGCCCCTGCGGCCAAGTGTGGCCGGCCCAGGACCAGATGGAATAGCTCCTGCCGCGAAGCTCATGCGCCAGCAGCATCTCGGGGCCTCTTCCCCGAGGCTCAGCTTCCTCATCCACAAATGGGAGAAGGTCTGCAACGGCCGGGCAGACCTTGGCGGTGGAGCCAGACAGGCCCGGACTGGAACTCCAGCTCTGAGCCGAGATCTTGGGTGAGTTCCCTAACCTATCCAAATCGCAGATGCATCATTTGAGGAGGGAAAGGGGAGCAGCGCCTGCCCTCTGTGGCTGTTGACAGAGCTACAGGGAAAGCACACCCAGGACCTGGCAGAGAGCAGGGCTTAGTAAGCAGGAGTTCTCATACTTCGTGGGCCTGTTTCAAGGATTAAGTCCAAGGAGATAACGTGCGTGCAATGGCCTGGTGAAATACAGTGTACAAATGGTAGCAATCACCACTTATGGGTGCGACCTCCGCTCCCTGGGCCTCATCCCCGCCTTCCCCGTTCTCAGTCTCGTTTACCTTTCCTTCTCTGCCTTCACCTCCTCTGGGCCCCTCTTCCGCCAGTCCCCGTCTCTCCTCCTCCCGTCCCCACAGCCCTTAGCCAACATCCCACCTCAGTTTCAACCTCCCCCCAGTTTCAACCTCACCCCAGAAACTACATGGGTTCCCCACGGTCCCTCATGTCCGAGGTCAACAGCACCAACAGTGGCTGGCTTGGGGCAGAGGTGGCACGCAAGGTGGCTGGACAGGTTCATAGGACAAGTGGAAGCAGTTCATGAGGACACAGGTCCCCAGGCTGGCCCAGAACCCAAGGGGCAGCTCGGTAGACTGGGACATGCCCTCAGCTCTATCCGCAAGACCTGCTCTATCCATCCCTGGGGCCTGTCTCTTCTCTAGGCCCCAACTCATTCCCTCTCCCCTGGCTCTCCCTACCCCAGCCAGCCTGGCTGCCCTCTGTCTGGTCAACAGGGACAGCTCTGGCCTGGTTCAGTCTTTGCACAAGCTCTTCCTTCTGCCCAGGAAACGCTGTCCAGCCCACATACCCCCAAAGGTGGGAGAGCCCCGGCTAGAGCCCACCTCCTGCCAACTTGGCAGGGGAGGCTGGGCTTTCCTTTAAGATGTTAGGAAGAGAGGTCAGGCTGGGTGTGAATCCAGCTTTCTCACCTCCCAGCTGACCTTGAGCAAAGTGGCAGGCCCTCCCCTGCCCCAAGGAGCCCTGTGACTGCACGCATGAGCGCATCCAGCACATGCCGGGGGGCCTAAAGCAGTGGCTAATGGAGAGACAAAAACACACCCTCATTAGGAGGCTGGAATGGTAGGTGGGAGTCAAGTGGCTGAAATGTAGGCAAAGCGCTGTTCCTTTAGCCCAAGCCAGAGGGGAGCAGGCTGCACTGCTGCTCAGGTCAGTCCGGATGTGTGCAGGATGGACTACTAGAAAGAGCAGGCCTCTAACCAAACCCTGTCCTCCCTATGGTTCGTGGTCCCTGACCTTCTGTACCAGGTGAAGGGCAACTTGGGAGCAGAGCCCAAGCCCCACGCCTCTGAACTTGAAGCTCTAAGGCAGGCTGGGTACCCAGGAGGCGCTCGGCGACATCCCTAACTCTCCCGCTTAGCATCCCTCCCAGTTAAAAACACGGTCCTGGCTCCCTGCAACCCCACCCCTCTGCTCCCCTCAATTAGATTATGTCTGTAAAGCCCCCCCGGAGCTAAGTACACTATAAATACAAGGCATTTCTATTAGATCCAGGTTGAGGGAGCTGCGAGGGGCCAGGCGAGGGATGGGGGCTCCGGGGGGGAGGGGGGTGGTCTGCACCAGCTGACCTGAGCAAGGTGTCTCATGGCCCAGATGCTATTAGTCAAAACTGATGGCTGCTGCCGGCTCCTCGGAGTTACGAGGAACCAGGGAGGGCAGAGCTGGCGGAGACTTGAGCTTGTTGAGTGCTTGGGACTATTCGTCTAATATTTGTAGGTTGGAGTAAGCCCAGGGCACATTCAGCTGAGCCACTTTTTAAAATTTATTTTTCAGGGGCGCCTGGGTCACGCAGTCGGTTGAGTGTCCAACTCTTGATTACGGCTCAGGTCGTAATCTCAGGGCTGCTCTGCGCTGGGCATGGAGCCTGCTTAAGATTTTCTCTATCTCTCTGCCCCCCTCCCCCCGCACTTGCACACTCTCTCAAAAAAAGAAAGAAAGAAAGAAGAAAGAAAGAGAGAAAGAGAGAAAGAGAGAGAGAGAGAGAGAAGAGAGAGAAAGAGAGAGAGAGAAAGAAAGAAAGAAAGAAAGAAAGAAAGAAGAAAGAAAGAAAGAAAGAAGAAAGAAAGAAAGAGAAAGAAAGAAAGAAGAAAGAAAGAAAGAAAGAAAAAGAAAGAAAGAAAAAAGAAAGAAAGAAAAAAGAAAGAAGAAAGAAAGAAAGAAAGAAAGAAAGAAAGAGAAAGAAAGAAAGAAAGAAAGAAAGAAAGAAAAGAAAAGAAAGAAAGAGAAAGAAAGAAAGAAAGAAGAAAGAAAAAAAAGAAAGAAAGAAAGAAAGAAAGAAAAAGAAAGAAAAGAAAGAAAGAAAGAAGAAAGAAAGAAAGAAAGAAAGAAAGAAAAAAGAAAGAAAGAAAGAAAAAAGAAAGAAAGAAAGAAAGTCATTCTTCTGGCCATGTGAAGTTAAAGATTGAGGTTCTCCTGGTTCTCACTTGTTTGTGCTTGTTTGGGGGTCTGTTCTCAGAGACGCTTTCTCAGAAGGGACTGGGATGTTTTGCACTCAGAGTTAAAAGGCTCCACAGGCTGGAATGGGACCCCCGCAGCCGGGCAGTTCGGGGTCTCTGAATGCTGTCGGGCGCGCTCCTCTTTGACGACACCCTCCAGGGCATGACGGGAGCCACAAGCCTCATCTCTTTTCTCTTCCTGTACCAGCCTATCGACATCAGTGTGGCTTTTTATTCCTGTGGGTGCAGGTCCCCACTCTGGGGCCCACAGCCCATGGCAGCAGGAGGCAAGCGGGTGGTTAATCCACCTTGTCCTCGAGTAAACATGCACACCAGGGGATCCCGCCAGCAGGTCACCTGCACTGGGGTGTCTCTCAGATAATCGGTCCCTCTTCTATCTGATCACTGCCAGTGCCACCATACCCCATCACCCGTCACTGCTGGCATGCCCACACCCCACCACGATTCCCCGATCCCCCATCACTTGCCTCCAAACTCCCACCCTCAGAAACCGCCCAAGACGCCGTCCAGGAGTCCTGGTCAGGAAGACTCCAAGGAAGAACATCTGGACCGAGAGACTGCATGCGACCCGTGGGCCGAGGGGTCCCTGGGAAGTGACTTGGGGTCTGCGGAGGGTGCTGGGCGGAGCCGGCCTTGTCTGCAAGTGGAATGATCTCAGCCCAACCGTGGGCGAAGGCTGGCCCGATTGACCCATGAACACCCATTCCCAACCCGTCTGCATTTCGAGCGGCCCCGTGTCATGCAAGAGGGAGAGCGGCAGGATATTCACGGCAAGCCCAGAAGGAAGCCCTGTCCGTACGGAGCCCGTAGTATCTCGGAAGAGACAGTAAAAAAGGAATCACAACAGGAAAAAGTACAATGTTGAATGAAGGAGAGGTCGGGGGTGCTGTGGGAGACGGGAAGGAGGGGGTTCAACCTCGTGGTGTGGGAAGGCTCCACTGACAGAGTGTGGGGGCTGCCTGCTCCAGGTGTCCCCCTCCCGTCCCCAGTGCCCTGGCCCTTAGCTGAACACTTGGCTCCATGTCCCTCCTGCAGGCTCCGTCTGCTAGCAGGATGCCCACCGTGGCAGAGGCCCCCTCCCAGCTTCTGGACCCCACACCCCTCAGACCTCAACCCTGGAAGAGACCTCAGCAGCCTTCTGCTCGTGATGCACCCCTGGAAAGGAGCCCCAGGGCAGCTGACTTGTCCAGCGTGAACAGAAAATGAACAGACTCCCTTTGCATCACGGGAAGCCTGTGGGATTAACTCCCTTAACCCCTCTAAGCCTCAGTGTTTTCATCTGTGAAATGGGCCTGCCTCCGCCGATTGGTTATGAGGTTTAAGCGAGACAAGGGCAGTGAAGGTCCCTTTGTGAGCTGGGGGCATCCCGGACACAGTGTTTCTGAGGTCCGAAGGGGCATAGAGGCTGGGATGACTTCCTCTCAGACGGCTCCACCCCCAGAGACGCCGGTCCCACTCAGTGATATCTCTGACTCAGCAGTGACCCAAGTCAATGGAGATGCTGGAAGGGTCTGGGGAGGGTGGGGAGGAAGGGGTTCGTTGCCATCCTGGGAGGGGCTGGTCCCAGGCTCCATCAGTAACGTCTTCAGGGCGCAGACAACTGGAGACGGCGAGGTGGGGGCGAGGGGGCTGAGGGAACACAAAAGAACAGGAAGGTTCACGCTCAGATGGGAGGGAGAGGGGCCCGCGAGGTGTTGTGGACGGGCCCCTGAGCCCGGCCCCGCGTTAAATATATCCGCAGCCCATTGTTTCCTCGGTAATTGTATTTTGCAGTTTTCCCTCTTGAGAGGCCGCCTAAATGAGGAGCTGGCCAAGTCAGGGGCCGCCTGGAAGTTTTAAGAACACAATTGTTGTCATGATGAAAATTAAAATTGTATATTTTTTGTTAAAAAAAGCAAACACTCCAAGGTCATACATTGGCCCCGTGCCTCCTGGAATCCAGGCCTGTTTGCTATTCTTCCTCAAGGTGCCTGAGTAGGGGGGGCCCAGAAGCACGGGTCAGCTGGGGGCCATGGCTGGGAATCACACACAGTGGGACACTGGAGTCCTTAAGAAACAGCCCACCCTCGGCCACCCAAGCCCCTGACAGCCCCCGGGTCCCAAGGGAGGCTCAGAGGAACAACCCAAGGGCTGTGTCCAGCTCATGGTCCAGAGGCAGGGAGAGCCACGCGCAGCCTCACGGCAAGGGGCGACGACTGGCCTAGACCCAAGGCTTGCTGTCCTGGGGTGACCAGGCCCTGGGGCTGGCAGGGGGAGACATGTCCACTTCAGGGTGTGAAGCGCAGAACCCCCCTCCCCTGAAGCCAGCGTGCTGTGAGGGGCCGAAGTACACACGGCTATGCTCCTTTGCCTTTCTATGTCCTCCCTCTCCCCAACCGCCCAGCTCTCTCTGCTTCTGTCTCTCCCTCTGTGGCTGTTTCTATCTCTGCTTCTCTCTGACTCTCTGTCTCTCTGTCTCTCTGTCTCTCTGTCTCTCTCTCTCTCTCTCTCTCTCTCACACACACACACACACACACACACATTCTTGCTCTCCTTCTCTCTCATATTTTTGCTTCACAGAGAACCTCTGCTGAATTAAGGAGGCTTAGTCCCATGCAGGCGGGTAGGAGCCCTGGGGAATCACTGAGAGACCAGCTTGGGGTCAGCGAGTGGCAAAGCTGGGATACAAGTCCGGGGCTTGGGTGTCCCCAGCGGGTTGGGCACTCCACCTCCCCACCCACGTGCGGGGGCCGTGGAGACCGCCTAGTGGGTCTGAATCCACCAGCCAGAGCTCTCCACGGCACTGCCCTCCCCGCCGCCCCGGTACCCTACTCCCCTCCACTCCCTGCACCCGCTCCATCCTCAGCTGGGGGAGGCGGGGGCGAGGGGGGGGCTACACCCGTGCCCTCTGACCCTCTCCCTCACAACCTTGGCAGCCTTCCCCACCTCAGCACTCCAGGGAGAAGGGCTTAGTGGTCAGACCAGCAAGTTCATGAGGCCGAGTTCCCAGCAACCACAACTATGTGCTCCTGACAGGAGTGGGTTCGGCTCACTGGCCTGCCTGTTCTCAGGGGAGACAAGGTAGAGGACACCCAGCCCGGCCTCTCAACATGGCAGATCTCTTGGTGTAACTGAGCAGCCAGAGCGTGGAAGGCGCAGCTGGGGAGAGCCTGATGTGAGCTGGGAAGTTGGAGACAAACTTTCACCCTAGAAGAGTGTGCGGGTACACAACAATAGCAAATCCTTCTATAACAGGTTCCCAGCAATTTACACATGAACTGACTTAATTTCTACAATGGCCCTATTATCATTCCCATTTTACAGATGAGGGAACCAAAGTCCTAGGAGATTAAAGGACTTAGCTCGCAGAGACCCCAGCATCTAGCGCGGGCTGGCTGCAGAGACTGCTCCCGGGCACGCCCCAGCGCAGCTCAGTGCCGTCTAACAGCCCAAGCACTTGGCCACCCGGAGATGGTACAGACAGGGCCGGTGACGCTGCATCCACCCTGGGTTTATGTTCTGCAGTTGCCATCTTGCCATTCTAAGTGATTCGGGAGCTCTGCTCTTCTGCTCCATCTCCTGGGGACGGTTTCATTCCTGCTGAAGCTGAGAAGCCGCACGGGACAAGGGGAGGTCCTGGGCACACGGGTAGACGGCAGGGACAAGCGAGAGCCCGGCACTCCATCCCAGCTCTGTGCTGCACACAGGGGCATGTGAACACGTGAGCCACTCTCTGAGCCTGTGTTCCCAGGAATGGGTTGGATCTGAAGGGCTTTCTTTGAGGTCCCTCCTTGCTCTGAGATTCAGTGGTTTGAGAACTCATGAAGATGAACATATTCCAACCCAAGCGGTAGATCTTGGTGTTTCTTTTAAAGCCAGCACGCTAAGACCAGCGTTCTTCTGGTTGGGAGGAAAGCCTGAGATGATCCCCAGCCTCTACGAACATCCTTTCATCTCAGCAACTCCAAGACTCCAGCACAAGCCCAGGTGACTCATTCATTTGTCTACCTTGGGGTCAGAAGCCAGTCCTTGAGTGATTGGTGTGGGCAGAGGGAAGGAATGCTCTGGCTGACCCGGCCTGGCCCCCCCTGAATGGCCAGGAGTGAGAGTTGGCCGTTGGCGGTGGGGAGGCAGCACTCAAAGGAAAGCTGGGTCAGGTCATCACGACAACCAACACCTGCTCCGTGGAGCCTCACTGACCCCCACAAAGGGGCTGCCCCTCCCCTCCGGGGGCACCGAGCCCTTCACGTAGCCGTCTGTTGCAGCATGGCAGATGGGCTCATCTGGATCTCCTACAAGGGCTGAGTTTCTCCAGGGGGACCCCGTCTCATTCGGGTCTCCCAGCGTGCTGCTGAGGACCTGGCACACACAGTCACCACTCCACACACGTGCCCTGAAGGACAGCTTAAATCAGAGGCTCCAGACAAAAGTGCTTTGGAACGTTCTACACTACGTGCTTCAGGATCCATCTCAAGTGTCAGTTTCTTCCAGGATCAAGAGCCTGCCTCCTTTAGGACTTTGTGTTGGAAGAAACAACCACAAAAGCCATCTCAAATGGATTAAACAAAAAAGGAACGTGCTGCTCACAGAAGGTGGTTAAGTTCAGAAATGAAGCAAATCTCAGCATTGGTCTGAGCCGGTCGCTCAAAAATGTCACCAAGGACCTACTTGCTTTCTTTCACTTCTTTGCTTTCCATGATATTATCTTTCCTCTAGAGTCCACTTCCTTTGTGAGCTCAAGGTGGTTTCCAGAATCTCCCGACTACATACATACTCTGGCCCGGGAATGGAACATGCTGGCTTGCTCACACCCAACAGGGTGGCTGAAGCGAGAGCCCTTGTGTCCATGGCGTAAAGGTTCTCTTGCGGGAGCTGTGGAGGCCCAGTCAAAGATGGGGGGCCTGTCAGAAAAGCAAAAAAGGCAGGCAGAGGCAACAGCACAAGCTTCCCGCCCTTCCCTAACTCTGGTCACCCCAATTCTGAGCTCCCGGGAACCATGTTTCCGACTTTATCCATACCCTTGTCACCCGAGATTATAATGTAGGTGTTTACCTATTTGTTTACCACATTAGACCGAACTTCTTGAAAGCCCAGACCACGTCTTGTCTGGTCCTATGTCCCCTGTGTCTCAGGACCCACTTAGGGCTGGGTCCTCCCCAGCACTCAGCTCATGTTTGCTCAATGACAAAGTTTCCAGAGCAGGGCTCGCATGAAATAGACATCTCTCGGCCCAGAGAGCCATAATAACATCCTGTTTGTTTTAAAATAAGTATGTGTAGTCTTTTCCTAGCATGATTTCTTAATTTTATCTCTTCCATCTGGAAGGGCAGCACCCGTCCCTCCAGGAAGCCGGTCTGTGTGCGCCATGCTGCTTGGGCTTCCTGCTGGGGCAGGGATGGCAGGGAGGGGGGCGCAGGTCCTCCAGGTGCCTGTCTCCCCCTCAGGGTGAGATGGACGTGGATGTGGCCACGCCCAGGTCCAGTCACGACACCCGCTCAACAGAGGCACTGGAACAGTCACAGGAAACCAACTGCTCACGGTTCTCTGCATCACAAGCCTAAAGCAGGGGCTAAAAATGTCCTCAGAAAAACCGGCCACCGTGGATCAAAGACTTCTTCCCCCTTTGGAGGAAACCCCCCGGAGCATGAGGTCATCACACGATGTTCCCAGAAGGATTCTAAACCTCCAGATGGGAGGCAGCCTGGTTGGCCAAACTGCCTTGTCTCCTTATTTACGTTCTTTGTCTAACCCCAGGGGTTCTCATCATGACAGGAGGCCTGCAGCCTCCCCCTGCCCGCCAGCCCTGCCAGGCCTGCCCCGGGGCCCAGAACGGTGGAAAGGCCCCGTGTCCAGCTCCTAGTCTCGGCCAGCCCATCAAGCAAGGCCCCCACATGCCAGCAAGGACACTCAGCCATGTGTCCAAGGGGACCTGGAGCTTGGGACGGGCCACTTCCCAGACCTCACTAGAGTCAAGCAGTTGTGTGAACCTGCCCCTCTGGAGCTAGCTGATGGAAATGGGGTCAGAGCACGAGAAAGCACTAGGAACTGAGCAGTATGGGGCCCCAAGACACACTGCTGCCCTTCCTCAAGGAGGCTGAAGGCTCCACCCCATGTTCACCAAACTTCATTTGGAAAGTTCAGACAGGGAAGAACACAACTGTGCGGGTCCCGAGGGAGAAAAGCAAGCAAGTGCTGAGTCTGCAGGAGCCCCGCGGCTGGAGTCGGGGAGAGGACATCAGCAGGCCTGGCAGGTGGCCTCGCTCTTCCACACCTTCTAGGCCTTTCCAAGGGCAGGAGGGGCTGGAGCTGACTAGAAGGAGAGGGAAGCTTTCTGCATTCCAGGGTTTAAGACAGAGCCCCCCGGTAAGCAGGAGGAAAGTCCACATTCTAGTCCTGACTCTGAGAGGAAGTAGAGGCAGAGGGATGAGGCTGGGGGCACCCTCCCCGCGGCCAAGACCTAGCGAAGCCACTGCAGCTACAAATGGGGCCCCTGAACAAGGAGGGAAAACACAGGCATCTGCTGGGAATCAGTGTTTGCAAATCCCCATGAGAGCATCCCTAGGGGCCCCTCTGGCCTGGAGGCCCCCGGACTCTCACTGTGGCTGGAGGGAGTTGTTGCAGGGTGAAGGGTTGGGCCAGGTGCAGCGGAGGCACGGAGCCTCTACCCACAGGCCCCATCCGGGGAGAGCTTGGCACGGGGCAACAGCAGACAGTGGTGAAGGACTCAGGCCAGATTGCACGCGTCCGAGAGAAGGAGGCTGTGGACAAACCCCACTTGCTTGTTTGGCTATAACTGACATACAACACACTATTAGTTCAGGTGTACAACATAGTGACTCGATATCTGTATGTATGACAACATGATCGTCCATCACCACACAGTTATAAAAATGGTCTTTCTTGTGACAAACACTTTTAACATCTACTCTCTTAGCAACTGTCAAATATACAATACAGTATTATTAACTAGAGTCAAACCCCACTTGTCAAAGCCGGTTTCAGTTTTGGACTTTGACCTATGGGGTCAGGGTCTGTTGGGGCTTTGGCCTGAGGGGAGCTGGCTGGAGATTCCGGGTAGGGTCAGGCTTCCAGCTCACCACCCCGCAGTCCAAGCAGGTGCTTTCCCCTGCAGGGTGCCCCTTCAGAGCCCCCCAGAGCCAGGGTTTCTTTGGAAACGTCGGCAGGTTACATTGCATTGATCCCCACAGGCTGCCTGCCCCTGCCAACACACACAAACATGCACACACACACGCCCTCATAAAACACAATCATCAAACATACCTAGGCCCTTTGTATACCTCTGCAGCTTCCTTTCCATCCTTCTTAGTGGACACACATTCCCTTTTGGACCATTTTATGTACTATGTATAAAAATTACATAGGTGTTTTTATTCTGCCCTGTCACCGACTATATCACATGCAGGTTTTTACGGGTAAACATCGTTTTGTAGCACGGGCTCTTTTAAAAGAGAGCAAGTGCAGTAGGCCATGCCTTAGCTCCAAATGATTCTTAAATGGGACCATTCCAGGCATTGTGACCTGATGGTAGGGAGGGGCAGGGGGAGGAGAGAGAGGCTGTTTCCTGCAAATCGTTAGGCACCGGACCCACCACGCCAGACGCGCCCAGCTAGCCCCAGTCCCAGGCCAAGGGCCTGCTCCGCCGCCTTCCTGCCCTACCTGCCTCAGATGGAGGAAAGGCTCAGGGAGAAGTCTGGAAAGTCTCTGCGGCCTCTCTGTTCTGACCCGGAGGACGCCCCCTCGGTCTCCTGTTCAGCTCTGGCCTTGGAGGATGACACCGACAGCCTCCTCAGCCAGTGGCAGATCCCAGATCTACGGTGCAGGGCACGGGTTCCTTAAGCCAAAACAAAACAACGCAGAGATCCAAAACCAAAATTAGGTACCAAAGTGAACACGTATATAGAAAGAGAAAAATCAAAACAAATCACACGTTTTAAAAGCTGACAGTTTCCACAAATGTCACAAAATCCAACACACTATTCCAGACCAGCTTCGACTTTTACTAATTCAAATCTCATTCCCCTCCACGCCCCACCTGTTGCGGGGCCTTTCATGACCCCTGCAGGGACTGCACCTTTTTGCTTGGCAAAGGGGAAGACACCTAGGAGCCGTTTGCACCCCAGGCCAGCCAGCTGAACTTTGGCCACTTGTGGCATGCTGCAACCGCAAAGTGCATCTCCTTAAATCCGAGCGGGCTCTCTCCAGCTACTCATCCCCTTCGCCTGGCCACTCCCAGGGACAGTGGAGGGAGAAGTCACCCACACTGGTTGCAGAGATCACTTAAAAATAAAATCTAAAAAAAAAAAACAAAACCCAAAAAACCAAGTCAGTGGTCTTAACAGAGTACAGTGAAAGTATTGTATATGCAATTTTTACAAAGACATGTGACCACAGGGACTCTCTGCCAGGTCCCCTCCCGGGGCCTTGGAAGGCTCCAGAACACTGAGGGGCCCTGGGGTTGAAGCCCCCTCAGATTGCGGTGGTCCTACCTCTGCTGGGCGCTTGCACCCTTCACTTTGTCTGGGTGACTTTGTCCACGTGAAAGTCATTTCCTCTTGACCTCAAACCGAAAATAGGGCCTTGCCATTTTCTTCCATAGAACCTTGCTTTTCCCTCTGCTTCATATTTTTCACAATTTGTAGCCGTATTTGCGTGTGTGTATACTGATTGGTCCGTCTCTCCAGCAGACTGTCTCTCCCCAGAAGTTAGAGAGCACATCTGTCTTATCTACCATGTGTCCCCAAAGTCTAGGGCCCACAAGGCCCCTACCCGTAATAACAGGGTGAGTCAATCATGTGCTGCGTCATGTGACACTGAGCAGGTGTCAGTATATAAAGCATATAAAGCATCTAGGAGCTCCTCCCACATCTCTCATGCCTGCCGAGTTCTCTTCCTGCAACAGGAAGGGTTAACTGCCTTCTAGGGCACAAAAAGACAGAAAACCTAAAATATAACAACAGAAAGGAGAAAAAGATACCAAGGGAAGATGATGTATAATGTATATGGAAAGTCACATCTTTTATAATGTTTCTTAAAAATATGAAAAATATCATTCAAAATATGAAAACACAAAAGCAGTGCTTTTGAACAAATCAGAACATCTGGAAGGCTTGAAAGCAAGCAAGGCAAACACAGAATGGAAGGGCACCTGGCTGGCTCAGGTGGTGGAGCATGTGACTCTTGATCTCAGGGTTCTGGGTTCGAGCCCCACACTGGTTGCAGAGATCACTTAAAAATAAAATCTAAAAAAAAAAAAAACCCAAAAACCAAAACAACAAAAAGAAACAGAATGGAATGAGTTGAATCCATTATGTCACATATGAAACACATTGCATTATATGAGTATTTCCTAGAAGTACAAAATTGGGCTGGAAAATAGGTTGACCAAAGGAAGAAGAGAAAGAAGGAGGGAGGGAGGGAAGGAAGGAAGGAAGGAATCATTAAGACCTCAGAATTTGGCAAAATGAAAAGGCACCAGTTTTCAGCTGAGCTAAACCCGGCCTGTCACACCAGCAGCGTGGTACAGCTGACAAACAGAACTTTCAGGCTGGGTCACATGGTGACCAGTACGTGGGTCCCGTGACGAGTTGCATTTAGGTTGGGGGACTGGAGCTGGCCGTCAGCAGAAAGGCCTCCTGACCATGCCCACCTGGGCCACACACTCACAGAGGACAATCCCGGAGGGGGGAGCCGCCCATACTCCTTCCGCCCCCAGGCCTGTTCCCATGGTGACAGAGCCCCTGGTGCTGCATCAACTAGGAGGGGAAGCCCCTCCCAGGTTCCTGGAAGCCCAGCAGCTCTGCTCCCTGCTGGGGCCTCCCCATGGGCCTCTCCCGGCCCCCGGCCCCTCTGCCCCCTCCAGTAATGTCCTTTGTGTCCAGCTGTGTCCGTGAATGCCCCTCTGCCCCCCCAGCCCCCTTCTTCTGTCTGCAGTGCAGCAGTGTCCCCCACACCCTGACCCACCCTGATCTATTTGGGGAGAATGGGGGAAAACGACTCTTTAAATAATCTCCTGCCTGTAATTAATTATCGTAATGGCTTTCAACTTGGGGGAGAGAGGGGCACAATGTGCCTAATATGTTTTATGTCGACAAAACACATTTTCTACTTGGCAGAGAAAGAGCCTGTGGTGGGGTTGGGGCTGAGGCGTGATTTATAAGGAGATTGCTCCTGCTACAGACGCAAGGTGGCCCACCCTCTTTTCCCTCTCCCTCTAAGACCCCGGTCCTCCTTGCCTCACTTTCCCCCTTTCCCCAAAACGCCTCCCTCTCTCAACCCACGTCTTGTCCCCTGCTCCCATCCTCATTGCCCCCACTCTCGCTGTCTCTCTTCTCCTCTCCACAGACTCGAGGACTCTCCGGGGAAAAATGGTGCCGAGCCGACCCTTCAGGGTTGCCATCCACTGGCTGCATGCGGCAAGGCAAGGGGCCTGACGGGCATGGTGTGGGCGGGAAAGGTGGGGACCCAGGTCAGCTTTTTGGTCTGTTCCTCTGTGAGGCCTCTCATCCGGCCTTTCGGGCACCTCCTTTGTCCCTGGGAGAAGGGGGGAAACCTGTGTGAACAAAATGCGTTCTAGGTCTTAGTGGCCCTGGTGTGGAAGCCCTCTGGAGAAGGCTTCCACGTCTGCTGTGAGAGGGGAAAGGCAGAATTTCTGGAAAGAGGAAGGAGATGAAGTTAAGGAAACAAAAACAAAACAAAACAAAAAAAACCAGTCTCACAAATCATTCTTCAATGAGGGTGAGAGTCTCCACGGCAACCTGCCCGGGGCTGAGAACTCACTGGGGGGGGGGGGGGGGATATGCACTGTTGCCATGGAAACCACATCCTAGAAACCCACTGGTATTGGTCCCTGATTGCCTTTGCAGATGAGTGCTGGGAGCTGGGGTTAGACCTGCAAGGCCCCTCAGGGGAACTGGATGAGGGAGAGGAAGGAAGAGAGGGAAGAGGGGAGGCGCAGGAGAGGAGAGGAGACGGGGCGGGGGGACAGCTCCAGGAGTCAGACCACCTCTCTCAGAGGAATCGTGAGTTCTCTGGACTTTGCCCGGCGGAGAAGGAAGTGTGCTGTGTGCGCAGTGTGGGCATGTGCCAGTGAGTTGAGGGAAGGGGCCTGAGCTGGAGCCCCAGGCCGAGTCTCATGCCAGCCGGAGCCAAGATACCCACCTGTCCTCGCTGCTTCTATCGCCTCAGTATTCAAGATGAACAAATGGAGCACAGCCCGGGGTGCCCGTTCACTGACCCCAGAACAAGCCCCCGAAGGGTCTAGAACCAGAGGAACCCAGTTTGGGGCTACCAGTACTCCCCTTACCCCAACAAGGGTTCCAGAGGGGAAGTGATTGGAAGCTGGGCCCCAAAGCCTGTCTCTTGCCCTAATTACTCCCAGACCAGGGTTTGTGTTCCCTGCTTCAGGGAGTTGGTGGCCACTGGGTGCCTAGCGCCACCTGCTGGTGACCACTGGAAGCATGGTAGCAGCGACCAGAATGGGCAGTCTTAGTGTGTCCTCCAGCGCTGAGTCTCAGGGACCTCTTCAAGCCAAGTGTCAAACGGGGACCCTCCTCTAAACCCCCTCTCAGATGCCTCTGGGCCAGATGAACTCCTCAGTCAAGTGAGTCACAGAACTCATGAAGCATGAGCCTTTGGCAAGTCAGTTCCCTTTACGGCTTGGAAATTCTGAGTCCTTGACTCAAGTTGGTGCCCACGACCTCTGAACACAGAGGGAGTCTTCCATTTCCTGCAGGGAGCTGCCACTTTGGGCACAGTCCGAATGGATGACGTTTCCCACGTACCTGTGATTGCACCTGTGACTGCTGAGCCGTCAGCTCACGATCAGAGAGGCTGGCCAGGGCCTGCAGGAGCAGGGGTCTGGAGGGGATCGTGGGCACCCTGCTGGCCCAGCAAGGCAGGAAGTAAATGAATAGAAGCTTTGAGACAGGACAGCCGAGTTCAAATCACAGCTTTCCCGCTTAGCAGACCCATGACCTTGTGCTGTTTTCCCAATTTGCTAATTAGAGATAACAGCACTATCCACCTCTCAGGGTTCCAGGGAGGATTAAATGAGATGATACATATGAAGCCCTCATCATCATAGACTCAATTCAGAAGACTCTGGATTTGGGTCAGGCTAACTCTGACTCATTATAATATCAAGAACATGTACAAAGTGTTTCTTCCATCAGTAACTATTCACTGAGCCCCCACAGGCCAGGCACTGTGCTAGACAGCAGAGCTAGAGCAACAAAGAAGACAGATACAACGCCAGACTTCATGGAGCTTCTAGTCTGGTGAAAGGCAAAGGAAAGTGCCAGATGGACATCAAACAAATAATGACGCAAAGAGTGAATTACACTGCATTTTGAATAGGAAGCCAAGGTGCCCGGGGAGCATGTGATTAGGGAGTTCACCAGATCTGTGTGGCTAGGGAGGATTAATCTTTGCTTCTTCCTCCTTCCTGCTGACTGGAATGAGGGCACGATGGCTGGAGCTTAGCAGCCATCTTAGACCAAGAGGCAGAGCTGCTGGATAAGAGGGGTCTGCATCCCTGATGACTCTGTCAGAGTGCTGAACCCCTTCTGTGTTGTCTACTCCTGACTTCTTCATCATCTCCCTTGAGAGAAAATGACTTTTCTCTTCTTTAAGAAAAGTAGTGCTTTAGTTTTTCTGTCCTTGTCCTCAAAAAGCTCTGAACCACCAGACCAGAGTTAGTAATGAACATGCTGCCTCTGTATTAGACCATAAGAACCTTGGGGGCAGAGGGAATGCAGTGCCCAGCACTGGGCTTTCCTCATAGGAGGGAGTCTCAGCAGCCATTTGGGAGCATTGGTGTGAGCAGGAAGGATATGACAAAAGAATTCACGGGACAGAAAAGTCAAAGTGGATACAAATCTAGGGCAACAAGCATGAACCATTTCCAGAGATGCCCTGGGGGCAGAGTTAAAGAAGATGGAACAGAGAAAAAACTCAGCAGCCACGGGGGCAGAACCTACCAGAACAAGAGCTGAAGGACTTGGAGTCAGGGAGAGAACTGACCTCCAAAAACAAAGTGCCTTAAGGGCTTGGAGGTCCTTGGGGATGGCTTCGAGTTGGCCCTGACTTTGAGAGTGATGGCGAGGGAAGACGCGAGAACCGGGGCAGCAGAGAGAAACGGATTTAGAGCCTGCTCTGTCGCTTGCTAGCTGCTGAGTTCAGGTAAGTTTTCCGGGCCTCTCTGAGTTTCAGTTTACCAATAAAACAATGAAAATAGATGGAATTATATGTATGAAATGCTCCACACACTGGTACGTGGTAGGTGCCCAGTAATAACGGCCAACAAAATTTTGGGTGCTTTGGTGGATGGACGTTTTCAGGGGGCCCATGATCTCAGTCTCCTGGTGTTCAATGCTTTTCTGGAATCCCCTCCCCTGGAGTGGTGGACGGGACCTGTGGCTTGCTTCTAACCAACACAATGTGGTCAGGTGATGGGATGTCACTCCCGTGATTATATTACATTATATAAGACTCAGTCTTGCTTTGACGAAAACTCTGCCCTGAGTCCTAAAGCTGCAAGAAAATGAATTCTTCCAACAACTAGCCTAGGGAGCCGTTACTACTGGAGCCCCTGGATGAGAACCCAGCCCTGGCTGACATCTTGTCTGCAGCCTTGTGGAGGACCTGGCTACGCCACGTCCAGAAACTGTGCAGTAACACACATGTGTTGTGTTAAGCTGCCAAGTTTGGGGTAATTTGTCCCACAGCACAGAAAGCAAATATAGGTGCTATATCAAGAATATTTTACAGAATATTTAAGAAATATGTCACTTCATTCTGTCTGCACATCAACCCTCAGAGGTGGTATTTTTACCCACATTTATTATAGAGAGAAAACTGTCATGGGGCTACATTGCCTGAGGCCACACAATGACTGGAAGAGGGGGACAAAGGCTCCAGAGCCTGCGTGATGAAGAGCCTCATCACTGGCTCCAGGCGGCAGCATTAGCCTTAGTCTGCCCCATGCTATGTAGCAGCGTGAAGGCCTTTGGGAGGGTGTGCTCTGCCCCGTTCTCCACAGGCCCCACCCCTCCCTATGCCTAGTACTCAGCTGCTCCGCAGGGCTCTCTCCCGAGCCTCCAACCCCACAGAACTGAGGCACTGGGAGGTACAGCCCTGTTTCCCCAAGGACTTGAGAGCAAAGGGCAAGAGCCAAATTCCCCTGGGAATGAAGCTCGGGAAGGAGGCAGCCAGCACTCCAAGGGCCCTGGTGCACACACTTCCTGAGCCAGGAGGGCCACAGTGCATCACTTCCACGACATCTGTGTACTCCATGGTCACTGCACCCTCCGTACCCCAGGGCTGGGCCTGGTCTGATGGCGCAATCCCACGTAGAGCAGAGGAGGGACAGGGACACACCAGGACCAAAGCCTTAGAGGTGACCCCTCCCAGCTCCTGGAGCAGGGGCAGGTAAGGGGCCTGGGGAATAGGGGAGTTCTCATGTGATGATCTCCAGAGGAGGGTTGTCGTTTCACATAAGAGAAATGCAGGGATGTGGGCTGATGTCCCTGGCCAACTCTGGACCCTAACGTGGACTGCATTTACACTTCCGACCAGCTTCTTTCATTTCTCCTTCCTCCCTCCCTCCCACCCCCTTTCCTTAGCCCCGCGCCCCTCTTCCACCATCAGCCAAAGGCAGTTTCTCGGGATTAGCTGAGCTCAAAGTGGCAAAGAAATGCCCTCCCTAGGCCACTGAGGACTCTAGCACAGGCCAGTGCCTCAGAGGGAATGTCTGAACTGCATTATACGGGGGTTAGCAGCCATATTGGAAGATTTTTCAATTTTGTTCTCCCAGAATTTCAAAAGCAAATTACATTTTAAATATTCTTGGCTCATTTGCAACGACGTGGGATGGAACTGGAGGGTGTTATGCTGAGTGAAATAAGTCAATCAGAGAAAGACATGTATCATATGACCTCACGGATATGAGGAATTCTGAATCTCAGGAAACAAAACTGAGGGTTGCTGGAGTGGTGGGGGGTGGGAGGGATGGGGTGGCTGGGTGACAGACATTGGGGAGGGTATGTGCTATGGCGAGTTGCTGTGAATTGTGCAAGACTGTTGAATTACAGATCTGTACTTCTGAAACAAATAATGCAAAATATATTAAGAAAAAAAAAGAGGAAGAAGATAGCAGGAAGGGAAGAATGAAGGGGGGGGGAATCGGAGGCGGAGACCAACCATGAGAGACGATGGACTCTGAAAAACAAACTGAGGGTTCTAGAGGGGAGGGGGGTGGGGGGATGGGTTAGCCCGGTGATGGGTATTAAAGAGGGCACGTTCTGCGTGGAGCACTGGGTGTTATGCACAAACAATGAATCATGGAACACTACATCCAAAACTAATGATGTAATGTATGGTGATTAACATAACAATAAAAACTTTAAAAAAAGATCTATCCAAAAAAATAAAATAAATAAATAAATATTCTTGGCTCAGGGCAGCTGATTTTCACTAACAAGCACTGCAGGAGGTGATCTGGTACAAACTCTCATCCCTGGCACACTGTTCCATGCCCAGGGACTGTATGCACATCTGCCATCTGGACCTCACAACCACGCTGGGTGGCACCTGATCCTCATTTCACAGGTGAAGAAACTGAGGCCCTGTCAGTAACTTGCCCAAAGACACACAACTAGCATGTGGGAGATCTGACTCCTCTGCTCCTTGCTTCCTCTGAAAAGGACAAGCACTAGGTGAGGGACACTGTGTCCTGAAGGCCAGCCAGGTCACAAGATCACATTAATCAGCGGAAACCGGGCTGAGCACAGACAGATGAATGTGCAGGTGGGCAGGGCACTGGCAGGGCTGGCTAGACACAGTGCCCCCAATCTAGAGAGAGTCCAGCCTTAGAAAATGGGTGGGTCCCTCCCACTGGCGCCACCCTATGTGACGACAGCAAGCCTGGATTGAGAAACAACAGAGAGTAAAAGATTTCTCATTCTGCCTCTGACCCTGCAAGCTCAACTATGGGAAGGGGGGTGGTCAGCTTCAGGACCCCGGGGCCTCTGTCTTCCTCCATCTGCTCCTGTCCCAATCTGACCAGCTGAGTTGCTTTCACATCCTTGAGCCTCAGGTTCACCATCTGTGCTAAGGGGATCACATCTATTTTTCTGTTTGGGGTAGGATGAATGACACAAGGCTCTCGGCATAGGGCTTGGCCCAGAAGGAGACCATAATAAATGAATTCCAGTGGAATTCATGCTCCCTCCATCAGAAACCCTGAGTTCTCTTAATCAATGAAATAGAAGCCAATGGTAAGCCCGGGCTGGGTGAGGACGGAATAGGGTGGTTTATGGACAGAGGTCATGCTCCTGCATGAACATTCCACCAGATGGCGCCATGGGACAAAATTCACAGCCCTTCAGGCCAAAACATGGGGATGCAGGGGTTTCCAGGGTCTTCCTGCACAAGGGGAATGGAACTTTATTACCCAGTTCAGAGCTAAAGAAAGCCTGAGGCTATGTCACTCTGCATGATTTTCCTCAATCTCCTTAATCAAGATCTTAAAAAATGGGGCGGGCTGGGGGAGTGGGGGCCAGGAGAGGATGGGGGTAGAGATGGTGATGCTGGCTATACCAAGCCACGTCAGCAGCAACCACCTCGCCTGCTCCCAGAGCCAGACAAGGCCAGGCGAAGGCAGGAAAGGCACTGCAAAGCCAACTGCAAAGGGAACCAAGAAAATCAATCAAGTGTGACTCCAGAGGCAGGCTATTCCTGCCTCGACCTCTCCTGGTGCACAGCAGACTCTCCCTGAATGTTTGCTGAACTCACTTAGGACTAAGTTAAACCACTTACGGAGATTCACCCCTCAGGCCTGGAGAAGGGAGAGAGTTCTCTCAGGGTTCCCACATTTCAGGGAAACAGCCCCATGGAATAGTTTGGGGTCAGAGCTACAAGGCCCTTGGGGGTCAATTCTGTCAACCTGTTATGGTACAGATCACTCCATGGAGGCCAAAGAGGGTCACCAACTCATCCAAATACCAAAACGCTACAGAATGAAGACACTCTCTATGCACTAATATGAAATGTGTTCAGTGCAGGATGTACTGTTAAGTAAAAAAGTGAGAGCAGGAATGGGTCTATTTTTCCATTATTTGCATTTAAAAAGACAAAATTAGCAAATTTGTGTTGCTTACACTTGTGTCAATAAATTCTGGAAGGACTGAATGGACTCTAAGAACAATATGGAGTGGAGGGGCATAGAAGGATGGATGGATGGATGGATGGATGGAAGGAAGGATGGATGGATGGATGGATGGATGGATAGAAGGAAGGAAGGAAGGAAGAATGGATGGATGAAGGATGGACAGACGGATGGATGGATGGATGGGTGGATGGACAGATGGATGGATGGATGGATGGATGGATGAAGGATGGACAGACAGATGGATGGATGGATGGATGGATGGAAGGAAGGATGGATGATGGATGGATGGATGGATGGATGAAGGATGGACAGACGGATGGATGGATGGAAGGATGGATGGATGAAGGATGGACAGACGGATGGTTGGATGGATGGATGGATGGAAGGATGGATGGATGAATGGATGGATGGATGGATGAAGGATGGACAGACGGATGGATGGATGGTTGGATGAATGGATGGATGGATGAAGGATGGACAGACAGACGGATGGATGGACGGATGGATGGATGGATGAGGACAGGGGAGGGAGTTGAGACTCTCCTCTGGATACATTTGAACATTGCTTGATGTTTAAACCATGCAAATGTATTACTTTTCAAAGACTAATCTTTAAAAAATAGCTTGCTCAAGATCATACAGTGTTTCCCACAGTCATAGGAGGCTTTTACCTGGCTGTGTATGAAGTGATTTGGGTCAGTGTGCAAGATGCACAAACACAGCACCCAATCATATAGTGAGAAAACCCGTCATTTCTGTTCAGTCTCTGTCTCCATCAAGGAGAATGTCTCATTGAGATGCTAGTGTGTCTTTAACACCTCTCTAAATCCTGGTAAACTGCCTTTGTAACAAAGAAAGCAGGCATCAGGCTTCGGGGCTTGGCCCAAAGCAGTGGCTAGCTAAAATGGAATGTTATTTTCTCAATACCAAATTTACTTGCTTAAAGTAGATATTTCTACTATGAATGGCAAGTAATGCTGGCTCCCCATTATCGCGAGTAATAGAAGGCTTCCTTTTCAAAATAGATGTAAGTAAAATGTGAGTTGTTCTACACAAAAATATTAAGTAAACCCTAATGCCATTGTTTTGTGCTAACCTTGTGCCAGAAATGGCTAAATGCTTCCCATGAATTAATCCTTAATCCCCCTGCCGCTGTGAGGTGCAGAGGACAGTGGGGCAGAGAGAGCGTGGACTGTGTCCAAGGTCACTGGATAACTGGAGGAGGAGCTGGGAATTTGAACTCAAGCATTCAGCCTCCCGCAGGGCCCCCCCACACCAGAGGGACCAAAGCTGGTGGCTCAGGGGTGCCTAGGTGGCTCAGTAGGTGAAGCATCTGCCTTCAGCTCAGGTCATGATCCCGGGATCCTGGGATCGAGTCCGGCATCGGGCTCTCTGCTCAGCGGGAAGCCTGCTTCTCCCTCCTCCTCTGCTGCTCCCCCTGCTTGTGCTTTCTCTCTGTCAAATAAATTAATTTAATTTAATTTAATTTAATTTTTAAAAGCTGGTGGCCCAGGGAATGCGGACCAGCCCTCCTGCCCCCAGCCCCAGCCCAGCTCAGTCCCAGCACTTGAGGAAGTCACCCTAAAGGCTCAGGCTTCATTTGGGACAGCTTCATCTTCCTCTTCCCAAACTCTGGGTCCCTAAAGCCAAATGGTTTGTGCTCTCCCCCCACCCCCAAGCCAGAGGGTCTCTCTCTCTCTCTCTCTCTCTCTCTCTCATACACACACACACACACACACACACACACACACTTGAAGCACTCACTCAATCTGCTTCTTGAACTTTCTCTCACTGTTCTGTTGGGCCCTGAGCAGCGGCACAGGAAGCTGGTAAGCTTCGCTTCTGCCACGGTCGTGCCCTGCTGGACAGGCTGGAGGCTTCTCACTCCAGCGAGTTTGGGCCCCAAAGCCCTCTGCCGCCCCTTCCCCGCCCTCACCAGCCCTGCACAGCCCCTCAGGGACCCTGTGCGAGGTAACTGGATTTCTCCCCTTGTCAGTTTGCAGTGAAAATGTCACATATTCGGGAATGCAGGGAAGAGGGCTACACCCCCATTCAGCAAGTGTAAGTGACTGCAGTGACACAAGTGTAAGTGACTGCAGCCCAGAGCTCAAGCCCTGCGGAGGCCACCCAGCCCGGCAGCTACGGCCAGCGTCCTCACACCCACCTCGTGCCCTCTGCCCTTGCAGAACTGATCTGATGGTCACAGTGGGTTCCAGCAGGTAGTGAGGCCTGCACCTGCCCTGCCTCCCTCTGTGAGCGAGCTGAGGTGGCTCCCCTCCTCTCTCTGAGCCTCAGGCACCCTCTGCACAGTCCGGGGCTCAACTACCCCTCTGCTCCCCCAAATCTCGCCATCAAAACCGCCTGCTTTGTAAGAGGCAGGCTCTGGGTCACGTCCCTCAGCATGCCTGACAGAGCCTGTGGGGGGCGCCTGGGGATCTGCATCTGTAACAAGGCTGTAGGTGATTCTGATGGACAAAGTGGCAATAGAGGAAGGGTCCAGAATGTGGGCTCTGGCCTCCGTTTGATCCTCGCTCCGCCCCCCCGGCTCACTCAGGGCCCCAGGGCAACTTAGGAAGTCCCCACAGTGTGCTCCGCAGGGGAACAGAGATGACAGTGCCAGTACCTGTCACAGAGTTCTGGTGGCTTCTGAATGACATTGAGTGCCCGGCACAGTGTCAGGCACACAGCATGCTCAGCGGGTCCCTCCTGTCCTCACGGAAGACGTGCAGAAGCAGGTGCCTTCCCTACCAGCTGGGGAGGGGCAACACTAGTCTTCAGAGCCCAGCACTAGGCCCGCTGGGGGGCCCGGGGGCCCGGGGCATTGTGGTCACTCTAGGCCAAAGCCCCCAGCACAGGCACTGTGGTCCAAGGCACAGTCTCTGTGGCGGAGGTGTGGGGGCTGCTGCGGGCCCTCCTTTCCATGCTCACATCTCTCAGCCACCAGGCAATGGTGAGCCCGAGGCCCCAAGAGGTGGGATGGACCGGATCATCACCCCTTCTTAGAGTTGAGGAACGAGGCTCTCGAGAGGTTAAGTGAACCATCCGAGGTCACAGACCCACCAAGCAGAGCAGGGCTTGCATCCGGACAGGCTTCCTCTGGGGCCCAGCTGGCCAGGGCGGGGTAGCCTTCCCTGCCCACAGGGTCAGGCATCCGAGGGCAGAGGCTCTTCCTCAACTCACAGAGCCAGAGTCCCCCAGTCAGGGACCTCTGCCAAAGGGCCGGGCTCTGGTCCCAGTTCCAGAGAGACGGGAGGCAACGGAGGGCTCCTTGAAGAAGCTGGCAAAACTGGAGTCGCCATTTTGCCCGGTCTCAGGCTTGGTGTGTCTGGTGGGAAGATGGAAACGTGGCCTCCACCTGCAGGCTAGCTAGAGGGTAGGGTGAGGTAGGGTTTGGAGAGCCAAGGCCTTAGAACTTATGGAAGGAGGGCCCAGGCGACTGGGTAGTCAGGAAGTTGGAGCTGGAACAGGCATTCAGACAGGGCAGCTCCACTCACCAGGTAGCCCCAACCAGGGAGGCAACATGACTCCACGGGAGAGGGGGAGCTCCCCTTTCCAGCCCCACAGAGGCGGCAAAGGCCCAGTGAGAACCAAGCTGTGGCTCACGTGCCAGGGGCAGGGGGGGAGGGCAGCTCTCCCCAAGGCAGCCAGGCTGAAAATCCAACCTGACACGGAGATACAGGGCTTCGAGGATTATCCCTGGAGATTAAGAGAAACCTTCCCTGAAATCTGCCCTCACAGCAGCCCAGTCTGGGGGGTCCTGTCACACAGCAGGGGGAGGAGCAAGGAAGAAGGGCCCACCGCCTCAGACAGGACCCACCAGCCACGGCTCATCGGGCTCTGCATCGGGCCACTGGGAGCAACAAGCCTCTAACTGCTCAGAACTTTCTCGCACCGCGACTTCTCGTGATCTCTCATGATCTGTCGTGATCTCTCCGTGTGCGCAGGTGAAAGCCTCACTGAAGGCCATTCAGACAAAAGGCAGGGAAAAGGCCCCCGGACGCTTCCTGCTACACGGGCTGCACAACCCAAGTGGGCATTTCCGTCTGCACACAGCCCCTGCTTGGGGGCCGGACCGGCGCGGCATACTTCAGACCTGGGACTTGAAGGGAAGCATGGCAACGGTTAGCGAACTCCGCCCAGAGCCCAAGGGGCACAGGGAGGAAAGAAGGGTCAAGAGACGGGCTCCCCCCGTTCAACCAGAGCAGCTCTGCTGGGTCTGTGCTGTGTGTGTTGGACAATAAATAGCACTTCTTTCTCAAACAACCCACTTCAAGCCCCCAACCCCTTCCCTCAGGCTGGCCAACAAGTCTCTGGAGGGGCCTCTGCCCGGGGCGGGGGGGGGGGGGGTTGGTGTGGCCCTGGTGCCCCAGCTCCCCCCGCCTCCCAGGGCCTGCTCCACGCAGTCTCCTAGTCAGGGGCAGGGAGGAAAAGCCTGGTCTCCCCTGCCTTCTCTAAAGGACCCTCAATTCTCCTCAGAAGGCTCAGGCTTTGGGAACAGAAACTAAATTCTAGAAAAAAGACAGTTCTCAGCCCTGAATCTGTGGACCCGGATTCATACCCCTTAAAGGAACTTTATATATTGGGGGTTCACTCAAGATTTATTTCTTCAGAATCCCACAGCTTTGCAAAAGAAAAAGAAAGGGAAAGCCTGGCCCCAGAGGGCCATGCAGGGGGGGGGGGGGGGGGGAGTTCGAGGGAAGGGGGAGGGTGGTGCAGCGTCCTTCCTTCCCCACAGCTGTTAGGCTGGAGCCATAGGAAAGTGGGGGCTGCGCAAGCGTGTGGCAGATATGCCAGAGCAGGAGGAACAGCCCGGGAGCAGCAGGGACACCGGCCAGACCTGGGTACCACCTCCCCTTGCCCAGGCCCGGTGGGTGGGAGCCACTCCTTTCCCTCCTTTCCCGTTCTGCAATACCCCCAAGGGCCCAGCACCCTCCCCGCCATATGCACATCATTAAGGGAAGCCATGTTCCAACAGCTGCTGAAAAATCAAGACACAGAAAACATGGAGAAAGGAGTCCAGTTCCAGCACCACAAAGCTCCTTCATGACTGTCTGTGATAAAGGCCACCAGCCCCCTCAAGGGCAGTGGCGAGCACAGGAGCACCGGGGTGTATGTGTGGGGGGAGGGGAGGCGGGGTCGTGTTCCTGAGCAATATGCCCAGGCTCTCAGGAGGAGGGACAGAATCAATCTCGATCTCAAACTCACCCCATCCTCCCCACATACACCCCATGATGGTTTGCTCTAGAGCCCTGGCCTTCAAGGGGCACCTCCTAAACCTGCCTTCCTCCCCCAACCCCAGAAAAATCCTAAGAGGTGGGTGAAAATTCTGGGCCCCGGACAAGAGAAGGCCTCAGGCTCACCCAGCCTCCCCCTGACCACCGTGAGCCCAGAGCCCTCAGTCATCCTCCAACAGGGCCTCCACCCAGACCTAGGGCTTACCAGCCACAACTCAAGGCCTCCACTCATCCACACGCACTGAGTAGTCAGTGCCAAGACCTCCTGCCTTTTAAGGAGAGTGTGGCATAGCAGGGAGGCTGAGCAGCCTCTAGTCAGAGCCCCTGGGCAAGGGGGTCTGTACCGACCCCGTAGCCTCATTGGCCATTCTGGCCAGAGGACCCCGTGCCCCCTGGGCAGGCTGACATCTCAGTCAGCCAGAAGTCACCCAAGCATCAGACAAGGGGCCCACATCCAGGCTTTACCTGGACCCCCTCCAGGCTCCCAGCCCCCCTCCACCCATCCTAGGTCAACTGCCCACCTCCACCCTGTTCCCAGTCCCAATCACTCCCAACCACCTTCCTCATGTCTTCCAGATGTGCACACAACCATGCAATCACTTATGAATGTCTTTACATGGATTCATTTTTAGTTAAATTTATTTATTGAAAAGGCCACCACAATAAGGAGGTACCTGTACGACTTGTCATAAATAACAGGTAGCCAATTAAAAATATACCATTAAAACAAAACAGAGCTATAAAAGTCTGGAAACTTTCCCCAACAGCCTTAAGCCCAAGGCCTTCTCCCTAGTAACAGGGGAAGTCAGGCATGAGTTCCGGAGGCATGAGAACATATTGGCACCAAGCTGAGACTTTCTTCTTGGCATAAAAGGGTTGGAAGAGAATTGGAAAGGGAATCCCTTTCTTGCTCTGACTCTGTGCTTAACGCAGGCCCAATACTATCTAAAAACATCTCAAGGGGATGTGGGTACCCACCCAATACTTGGGGAATGCACGACAAGAGACTTCCTCTGCCTCGTGCTTCATGCACCGTGGAACGCCTTCTATGAGCACACCTTCAAGGCACCACCAGACCCCTCCCCAAGGCCCCCAAACTGCCTCTCCCGCATGCCGGCCCCGCGCGCTCCCAGAGGTCACCGCTGACTCAGGTGGGACACCAGGTAAATGAAGCCCACCAGCAGGAGTCCGCGCACGCCGAGCATCATGAGCAGGAAGAGGAGCAGGATGGAGGTCACTGGCTCCACAGCATGGTTGCCCAGATGCCACTGGGGGAAGCCCATGTTCACCAGCTGCCGGTTGAGGTCATTGAAGGGGGACGGAGCAGCACCCAGCCTAGCCCCAGCCTGCTGCTGGCGAGGGCCCGAGCCCCCCAGGGGGGCGCCATGGCCCCTATTGAGAAAGCTCTGGAAGGTGAACACAGAGAGGGGAATGAATCCAGAGAAAGCATCCCTGGAGATGAAGTATCAGAGAACAGGGGAATCTTCTGGGCTGGGCCCTGCCCGCCCCTCCAGCCCCCAGAGGGCCACACCTTCCCCGGATGCCACCCCACAGGGATCCCCGTCACCAAGTCACAAGCTCTCAGAGTACAGAAAATGCCAGGCTCTACTCCCCACGTCCTGCCAGGGAGAAGGCACCCAGGTCCGAGAAGGGGGCAAGGGGGGCTGGACTACAGGGCAGAGCTTGGGGGCAGCCATTTCTAATACTCCTCGCTCCCCCCCTGTAACGCCATCACTGGGTGGCCGTGGGCTCCTCTTCTCCACCTCCTCCCGTTCCCTCTCAGCCAACAGACTCTTAAAAGAAAGATGCAGGCTGCAGCGGGGAGAGCCAGGTCAAGGGAGAGAGGGCTCTTGGATTCCAGGTCCGGGAAGGCTGCCCGGAAGGATGAGAACTGGGGAGGCAGGCAGCTCCTATTGCAGATTGCAAGAAATCTGCCATTTTCCCCGAGTCTGGACCCCCAACGCTCTTTAGCCCGGCTCTCTGCAAAGAGGGCTCCTGGCTAGAGAAGGCGAATGACTAGCCAGAGAGCTTCTGGTTGCTAAGGAGTAACGGACACGGAGGGCAGGAGGCCAACTGCTCCCCTGGGCGCCTACCTGTCGGGGGGTGCTACCACGCGAGGGGAGACTGTTCCTCACGCGGGGGTCGTCATCCTGCACAATTTCCCCATTGGCCAAGATCCGCACCATCCTCCCAGGAGCGAGGGGTCCCCGCTGGGCTGCGCCTTTCCCCAGACCTCAAAAAGCTGAAAGAAATATTTTATGAGAGATAAGGAGATGCTTGCCTTCAGTGCAGGCAATGGCAGTTCTGGGTGCCCACGCTGGTTACCCGGACTGAGCAGGCGCTGCGTCCGGTTCATCACAAGGAGAGAAATCAATGCAAGTTATCTGACAGATGAAAATCTTTCAGACATTGAGTCCGCTGGGAAAACTACCAAAGGGAGCCTTGTTGCTGGAAGTTCTGCGACCCAGCAGCGCCAGCAACCTCAGGGATGAGAGCCCTTGCTGTGCGGCCCAGGCCCATCTCACACCTCCCCACACTCTGCGGAGCTGGGTACAGTCGGAGACCCAGAGGGGTCTAACTGGCTTGCCCAGGACCACTCATCTAGAGGCAATAGAGACATACCCTGAAGCCAGAGGCCCTTCTCTGGGCTCTAAGCAGGGAGTCCAGGGCACCCAGATCCCTAGTGTTGCCTTTTCCGGTCCGTTAAAAAGGGCCCATTGGGAGTAACTGCCAAGGACCTGGGCCTTCTCCCCAGAGCGGATCCGGGCCCACTTCAGAGCTACTTTAGGTGCACTGCCTGGCAGCAGACCACACTCAAGGCCGCAGGGCCACCAGCGCTGGGTGGAGGAGCAGACCCTTCCGGCAGGCGGCACGCCCCTTGCCTGCCCCTCACCTCTCAGATGACACCAGTCCCGCTTTGCTATCGGGGGCGGGGCCAGCCTGCCCAAAATAGCGGATGGCTCTGGAAGGGCCCCACTCCGCAGACCCCAAGGGTGTCCGTGGGCTGGAGGTGGGGGTGGGGTCCTTCCATGGCTCTCCCCGAGTCTGTGTAAAAGCCATTTTTTCTCAGGAGACAAGCCACAGTTTTCACCCAAATTCTGAAAAGCACTTGTGACACACACGCCAAAAGGGGTTAAGAGCCCCTGTTCTGTTGCCCTTGGCCTAGAGCCTGGGACAGGCGGGGTCCCCTTTCTGAAGCCCGCTGGTCCCTGCAGAAGGCCAAGCGGGTCACGGAGCTCCGCAGTCCCTCGGTGCTTTGTCCCCCAGCGCCCCCTGGGTGGGCTGAGGCTGCAGCCGGCTTGGGGACACCTGACTCGGGGAGGGGGGCGGTCGCGGGGGGCGTGCTGCAGGGCAGGGGCCGGGGGGGGGGGGGCGCTGCAGGGAGGGGGCACCGCCCCAGCTGCCGAGCCCGGCCCGGGGGAGGGGAGGGATACGCTCCCGCTAGCCCTCGCCCCGGGCCCGGACACCCACCTGCGGGCGCGGCTCCCGGCCTCGGCGGCGTCCACTCCCGGCGGCTCCCTGGCCGCTTCCTCCCACCTGACCTCACAGGAAGCGCGCGCCGCAGCGGCGCGGCCCCCTCTGCAGGCCGCCGGGGGAACTGCAGCTGCCGGGCCCGGGGGCGGCTCGGCGGGGAGGAGGGAAAAAGGGGGCGCCTCCGGGAAGGAAGGGTGAAGGAGAAAAGATGATGGGGAGGAGAGAAAGAAAGGAGGACAGGAAGGAGGAGGGAGAAGAACAGGAGGAAGAAAGGGTAGTGGAGCCCATGGAGGAAAAACCCAGAAGGAGGGAGTCCCTCTGCCCTGGGTGGAAAGACGGCTCGGCTCGGGCTCAACCCACCGATGAGAGTTTGCTGAGCCTGCTGGGGGGATGCCTTTTGAGTAGGACCCAACCCTACCCTCAAGGAGCTCCAACTCCAGTAGGGGCATGAACCACAGGCGGGTGTAAATAACTGTAACTTGAAGGAAGGAAGGCTTCCTGGAAGAGGTGGTCTTCGAGCTGGGGCCAGAAGTGTAAGTAGGATAAATAGGGAAGAGTGCCACCTGTCAAGGGAGTGAACAATCAACCTCAGCCTCTTTCCTGATGTTTTCGTATCCCCACCCTCCTGCCGACTCTCATAAGCTGCTCCCTGTGAACCCATTCTCCAGTGGGAGAGAAATGAGCTCTGTAGTCCCACAGTTTGGGTTTCAGACTCTGGCAAGTTACTGGGCTGCTCAGTCTCTCCTTTGCAAAATGAGGATAATCATACTTCACGGGACTGTTGCAAAGATTAAGAATGAGAGTTGCCGAACCTAGCAAGTGTTGATAAACTTTGGCTATGATTATCCGTCAGTAGTTGTTTCTGGGAGTAGGCAGATATGTGCTGAGTATATAGTAGGACCCAGATGCCCACTGGCCCCTAGTGAGGGAGACAGAAAGTAGGGTGAAATTTAGGCCTTGCTTTAAGGACTCATCACCTGCTATCATGGTTTAATTCTTTGATTATGAAGCCTTATCAGTAAAAAATGTTGAGCAGGTCCCCCTGATACCTGTATCTCATTTGTGTATTATTTATTGGCTTGTGGATAAAAGGTGGCTGCTAGAGCCAACCTGGCTTGAATCTTAGCACAGCTGCTTTCTAGTGGTGTGGTGGGCCAGTTATTCAACCTTTCTGGCATGAGTTCCTTGGTCTGTAAAATGAGAATAATACCAGTACGGTTGTCCTTGGGTTTTCATGGAGCACCAACACTTTGTGTACAGCCTGGCCACTGTTAAGTGCTCTGAGCTGCTGACCCTTACTGTCACTACCACCGCTCCGCTACAGTAAGTCAGTTGTAATGCATGGACTCTAAACAAGTTTAGGATTTCAGATAGATAAAAAACTGAAATCCTAATGCTTTTTTCCTGCACTCCGATGCAGGGGGTTACTGTGCATATGTGGAAGAGGTGATCCCAGGGCAGGATTCCTGATTGCCAGAGGTGGTCTGCAAATCTCAAAAGTGGCTGCACATTGGAATTATCTGGGATGTTTAAAAACAATCCTAATGCCTGAGTCCCACCCCAGAGGTGACAATGCTGTGGATCTGGGATGCAACCTAGGTATGGAGATGTTTTAAAAAACAAATTCTAGGTGATTCTAATGAGCAGCCTGAGCTGAGAACCACTGCCTTCCATGAACAGAGCCCCACAAGTGGGGCTCACAACCCAAGATCCGCAAGGAGGAAGAGACCTCAGCAGGCTGGGAGAACTGGGGAGGGAATAAGGGATGTGTCCAGGAAGCCTTGAGCTGGTGCAACTGCTGCCAAGAGACACAGTCCAACCAGAGGTAACCATGAGAGCCCAGGGGAGGACATCTCTCTAGGGAAGGGCAGGAACAGATTTAGGAGGCAGTAACGTTTGACTAGACTTGGAAAAGACCCATCAGTACCAATTAAAACAGCCTCAGGAGGCTGTGACTCACTTTTCCTACCTCTCCACTTCCTTCAGGTATCTCCCTTGCTCAGGAACCTGCAATGGCTCCCTATTGTCTGCTCCAACAAGACCCAACTCATTGACAGTCTCGGACAACCCTCCAAATCTGGCCCAGCACACTCTTCCCAACTCCCTGCCTCAACTCCACCCGCCTGGTCCTGCCGTACATCACCCAGAGTCCTGCTTGGCTTAGGCCTGTCTGTCTGCCTGAAGACCCTCTCCACCCAGTCTCAATCCCCCTACACTTTAATGCCAACAGCACAAACTTCAGTTCTGAGTGTTCCATGTAATAATAATAACCCCTGTGTGTGCAGAGTCCCTGTGCTTTCCAAAGTGCTTTTCCAGAGACCACATCATTCTCTGTTGGATTATGACATAGGAAGCATAGGTGTTATTGTTCCTTTTTGCTGATAAGAAACTGAGACTCAGATAAATGTTACATGGCCAGCTCCAGGTCAGCGGTAGAGCCAGGATTCAAATGAACCCAGATTCCTCCTCCCCTTCAGGCTTTTCCCCTCTCTGCTGCCTCTTTTATTTTGTGCTTCCCACACCCAATTCCATGAGCGTGAACCTGGGCCCCTCGTCATGCCTTATTCCCAGCAGGTGCCCCACAAAAACATGCTTTTGGCTCTGCTGGTCATCATTGCAGTTACTCTTGCACATGCTGAAGTTTGGGACGCCCTGCTTTAGACCAGTGGCTTTGCAAACTCTTTTGGTAGCAGTACATTTTACATCACAACCTAGTAGCCACACTCATGTGAAACAGAAGTTTCAACAACAGTATTTACCCTTTCTACATGAGCTATACTGTGACGTTTTCTATTTTTTAAGGGAAAAAAGTGCTAATCAAGATCTCACTCTATTTCACTATCCATGAATATAGTGGTTCTCAACCCCGACTGCACATTAGAATCACCAAAGGGAACTTTCATAAACTACTGGTGCCCAAACCAATTGGATCAGAACCTCCAGGAGGTGAAGCGTGGACATCTCCATACCAGGTTACTTAATAAGCACTCAAGCTTGTAGATGCTAATGCAAGGTTTTTAAAAAACTGCAGTAGATGCTCCTCCGGGCCAGACGGCTGCCCCTAAACTTAGAGTTCCCTCAGATACAAAGCAGTAAGTTCCACTTGGCTAACAAAGATAAGCTTGTGTAATAAGCCCCAAGCCCCAAACAGGAAACGCTGCCCAGGGCACATCATCACAATGACAGTCCCTTGCCTCCTTTGATTATCCAAACGCCAGGAACAAAGACCAACACGGAGCCTCCAATATGGCACCAATCCTCAAAGAAACCCTCTGACCACTCGGTGGCAAGTTGACTTCATTGCACCCCTTCCATTCTGGAAGGGCCAGAAATTCATTCTAGCAGGGAGAAACACCCATTCCAGGTGTATGTTTGCCTTTCCTGCCTGAAAGGCCTCACCCAGAACCACACATCTTACAGTGTATAACACTGCATAAGACCCAGGGTCCCACTTTACAGCAAAGCAGGTGCAAGAGTGTGCCCATAACCATAGGATCCACTGGTTACATCACATACGACACCAGCTGGCCTAATAGAACGTTAGAATGGCACACTGAAGGCCCAGCCCAGTGCCAACTCAGAGACAGCACTCAGCAAGAATGATGTGCCATCCTCAAGGGATGCATTCTATACCTTAAATCAAAGGCCTGTACAAGCTGTTGTGTCTCCCGTTGGAAAACACTTGGATTCAGGAACTCAAGGGTGGGAGCAGCAGTGGCCCCGTTTACCATCATGCCCAGTGACCCTCTTGAGGAATTTGTGCCTTCCATCCCCACAACTCTGGGCTCTGCAAAGTTAGAAGTTCTGCACCCCAAAGGGGGAACACCAGTGCCAGAGAACACAGCAAGAGTCCCATTGAACTATAAGCTTGAGTATTTTGGGTTCTTGTTTCTGGAGATTAGCAGGCAAGAAGAGGGGACATTGCCCTTGTCCAGGAGTAAGTGGTCCTTGTCACTGGGAGGAGGTAGGGCTGCTCTTACATAATGGAGACAGGACAATCATAACTGGTACCCACATGGTCCACTTGGATGCCTCTTGGTGGCCCTTTACCCAAGTGTAGTGTGGTAAAGGGCAATACAACAACTCCGTCCTCAAAAGGCCATGTGACCAGAACTCAGAGCCCTCAGGGACAAGGAGCTGGGTCACGCTTCCAGGTGAGTCACTGAGACCATTAGAGGTAACAACTGAGGGGTAGTGGAGGAGAGAGACGTCGATCCTTTGCAGCGACAACGGAGGGAACTGTAGTTTGTCCCACTAGTATTTCTCAGGGACAGCAAGCCACTGGAATCCTGAGAAAGTGGATCTGAATGGTGTGAAGGGTGGGCTGTAGGAGACATGAGGATGTGCTGGCCAGACCCCCCTCCAGGGAAGGACTTTTGCTCTAACTTCTGGAAGAGCATCCGTGGAAACTTCCACTGTCAGCCCCTTTACACGGGTTGCTCTGCTGCAGAGGGACACTTCGCCCAAGGTCAAGCCCTTCCAGAGGCTGCCCATATTCCACGACTGAAGGACACAGGAGATATGCACGGGCTGTGTCAGCTCCAGAGATCTTCTTGAGGTTGGCTGAGGCAGTCAGGTTTTTATCGTAACTTAGTTTTCCCTTCCGCTCACCCCTGTTTGCTCTGTCTCCCTCATCAATCTACTGAACTCTAAATTCTGTCTCATAGTTAGCTTCCTGGAGAACCCAAAATGGAACAAGTCCCCATTCTGCTGGAGTGGGAGAAAATTTAATCTCATTTACTGTGAGATAGCCACCGCCTCTGACGTAGCAGGCACAACCAAATGTCCTTCAGATTCACAGCCCCCTTTTGCCTTTTCATTACTGAGCCTTCCCCTCCACCAAGGTCTGACAGGTAACTAGACATCTGTCTAGGTAGCTAGGAAATCCAAAATACATGATCAGAATTAAGAAGACATTTTAGTAAGATTATTGTCTATAAATCAATTGTATTCCTAAGTACAAGCCGCGGAGTTAGAAAATTAAATTCCAAAAATAATACCAAATGAGATATGACTTTAAAAATATATGTACAAAGCCCCTAGGATTAATCTAAGATTAAAGATGCGCATGGGGTCCTCTCTTCTGTTCCATTGATCTATGTGTTTATCCCTCAGCTAATATCACAGAGTCTTGATTATGTAGCTATATCATAATTCTTGAAATCAGGTAAGAATGATTCTTCCTCTTTTATTCTTCTTCTTCAAAATTGTTTTAGTTTTTGTAGCTCCTTTGTCTTTCCACATAAAATTTAGAATAATCTTGTCTATATCTACAAAAAATCTTACTGGGATTTCGATAGGAATTGTGTTAAACCTGTATATCAATTTGGGGGACATTGGCATCTTTTTACCCTGTGGAATCTCCTCATCTGTGTACACAGTTTGTCCCTCTGCTTATTTAGATCTTTTTCTGTTTCTCCCATCAGCACTGTGTAGTTTTCAACATCTAAGGGCTATACATATTTCACTAAACTTACACCTAAGTATTTCATTTTTAAATGATTGCAAACAATATTACATTTTAGATTTCACTGTCCATATGTTAATAGTATATTAAAACTACAATTAATTATTGTATGTTTGTCTTATATTCCATAGCTGAATTCACTTACTAGTACTAGGTATTTCTGTAGATGTATTGGAATTTTCTGTGTAAACAATCATGTCATTTGCAAATAGAGACCGTTTTATTTCTTCCTTTCCAAACTTTATGTCTTTTATTTCCTTTTCTTGCCCTAATGCATTGCTAGAACTTCCAATACTACATTGAATAAGAACAGTGAAAGTCGACATCCTTGCTTGTTCCCAAACTTAAGGGAAAAAAATCACTATTTTTCACCATGAAATATAATATTAGCTGTAGGCTTTTTATATACATATACAGATGCTCTTCATCAAATTGAGAAATATCCTATTTCTATTTTTCTGAGCATTTTTATCATGGATAGGTATTGAATTTTGTCAAATGCTTTTTCTGTATTGATTGATATGATCATGTGATTTTCCTTCTTTAGTATGTCAGTGTGGTAGATTATATCGAGTGATTTTCAAATATTGAATCAGACTTGCATGTCTAAGATAGTCATGCTGTAAAATTCTTTTTATAAATATTTTCCAATATTTTGTTTAGGATTTTTACATTCATTTCCATGAAGGATATTGGAGTTTTTTTTCCTTTTTGGTTGGGGGGCTGTGTATCTCTGTCTAATTTTATTGTCAGGGCAATACTACCTTCATAAAATGAGTTAGTAAGTGCTTCCTCCTATTTTCTGGAAAAGGTTATACAGAATTAGCGTTAATTCTTTAAATGTTTGGTAGAGGGGTGCCTGGGTGGTGCAGCTGGTTGAGCATCTGACTCTTGCTATAGACTCAAGTCATGATCTCAGGGTTGTAATCTCATGGTCATGAGATAGAGCCCCATGTCTCTCTCTCCCTCTCCCTCTGCCCCTCCCCCCTAAAATAAATAAATAAATCTTTCAAAAAAAATGTTTGGCAGAATTCACCAGTGAAACCATCTGGACATGGAGATTTATTTGGGGGAGTCTGGGTTGGCTCTAGGGGAGAGGAAGGAATTATGTCTGGCTGGGAGCATGCACACAGTAGGCAGGGGAAGCTATGAGGTCCCGGCAGTGTTCAAGGTCTTGATCTGGTTGGTGGTTTCATGGATGTTCACTTTATAATAATCTGTTAAACTGCGCAGGGAAGAGGGAGAAGCAGAACTGAGGAAGGAGGTGGTTTATCCAGGTGGTGGTCAAATGGGTCTATTCTTTCATTAGAAGCAGCCTAGGCAGGGTATTCTTTCATTAGAAGCATACCTGGATAGGGTATGGCCTCTGGGGCCAGTTGACTTGGATTTGAATTCTCTGGCTCTGCTACCTACTTGCTGTGTGACCTGTGCAATTTACTTAACCTTTCTGTGCCCCAATGGTCTCATCTGTGAAATGGGGATGATAATACTACCTAACGGGAAGATTAATAGCTCTTAGGCATACAGTAAACAGCACGTGAGCTTTGTTAAGTACATAAAAATTCATAGATTCCTTCAACATAAGAATTCTTTATGTGCCTGTGCTGTGTTGGGCCCTTTGGTAAGCCTTCACAAGCCCGTGGACTTGGGCCTGAGTGTGAACTACAGAGGTCTTAGAGTCAATGCAGCCACCTCCCACTAAAATGCAGGTTGGACTACAAGCCTAAGCTAGGTGAGCCCACAGGTTAGCCAGGGGGTCCCGGCTATGGCAGCCCTAGGGGGACTAGGAGCCGGGCAGGTCCTTGCTGGCCGCCTGCTTCCCCAGCTGGACCTGGGGGCTTCGGGCGGTCTGGCACCAGGACCCGGATGGCCTCTGCTCCACCAGGGCTCAGAAAAGTAGAGGGAGGTCAGACTATGAGAAAAGAGGAGCAGGAAAGAGCCAGAGCGGAGGGTCTGGGATGCCTTTCATCCCATCCACAGAGGGAGCAGCAGAAAGAAGTAGGGGGGCGGGGTGGGCAGAAAAAGGAACTGAGAGCAGAAAATGAGGCCTGCCCAGCTGAGGGCTTTTTGTGGGGTCTTAATTAAGCCTGGAGGTCCTATTGTTCCTTTCATGGTGGAACATATGTTCAGAGCCTGGCTGAGGTTTGGGAATGAGATTTCAATGGTGCTGGGCCCTATGGCTTGCCGGGGAAGGGGGGTTAGGAGAGGCAGCCAGGAAGGGGGTACTGTCCCTAAGCCTTACCAGACTGATACCATCTCCCAGAGTCACCTGGTGGGACAGGACACTTCGAGCATTGTTTGGGTCAGAATGTAAAACATAAACAATGCAGACAAGCCAGGACTCTGGGCATCTCTATAACCTTCGGATTAAATCTCAGTCTATTAGTGGGCCTCCATCCCAAGGGGACTGGCCAAGGGAAGAAAAGTAGAATGTGCACAGGCAAAGGGTACATGAATCCCCCTGGGTCAGATGTGGAGCCTGAAGAAGGAAGCCAGGCTGGGTCACCTTAGGAGTGTGGAGGGACTAGGTGACTTCCCAGAAACAGAGGGGCAGAGAAGGGACTTACACAGAAACAGCAAACAAAGACAATATCTGTGCCAAGGCAACTCTGGTGACAAATCCTTAGGGATAGGGATGGTCTCCAAAGAACCCAGGAAGCTACTCCTAGAGTAAGACCGGCAGCATTTGGGAAGAGCCACGCCCAGAAAGCCTCCGCACCAAGTGACAGCTGCAGCAGTCAAAGCAAGAACTTCTCTGATTCTTCCCACCCTGGGATACAAACCAGCAGCTAGGCAGGTAGGCAGGAGAAGGAAAAGAAGACATAAGTGGATCACACCACTGCAGGGGTCCCAAGACTCCGGGGTCTGAGCTGCGGGAAGGGAGAAGCCCTAAATAAAGCTGGAGTTTTTATATTCCCCTGGAAATGGATGCTATTCGTTACCCACTAGTGATTGGGGAAAGCCCCGAGAATGGCCAGAGATTTCACCCAGGGGAAATGAGGAATAAGATGGGAGAGTCAGTAGGGAGAAATCATATAGCTGCTTACTGTTTGCGTCCTAGCATCCAGCTCATTCAAAGTCCAGTTCCAGATAACAGCTATGGCATGATGATTGCCAAGTGAGAAAAGCAAAGTACAGAACAAGGCATCGGATGGTGTCTCCCATCTAAGAAAGGGAGAATATAAATACGAACAACTAAATAAATAAATTGGCTTATGTTTTAAACAATGAAAGGATAAACCAAAAACTAATAAAAATGGTTTCCAATAAGGGGAAGGAGGAGACAGGGTTGGAAATTAAACTTCACTGAAAGTACCTTGTTTGATGGTGTTGGGTCTGGAGCCAACTAAATGTCTGACATCATTATAAAACAAAATTAAATCAGTACTTTTAAAAGTAGTAGTTAAAAATAAAACACAAAACGAAGTCTATGAACTTAACTATATATCAAGGTTGTGGCTTAACCACAGAGAATTATTTTAAGTGACTTCAAAGCACAGACATATGTAACAGGGACAAAAATGGTATGGAGAAGCTTCTGGATTCCCAAGGGAATTTTTCTTAGATTTTTACCTTGAGAATTCACTGGGATTCCCATGAGAGTATGCAGACTCCCCTCATCCTGGACCCTGCCCCCAGCCACCTGGAGTGTCTCACCCTCAAACTAATCCATACTTAGCCTCCGGCAATTGGTCAAAATGACCACTTAAACGTAACTACCGGTTTGTGGCTCTAGCAGCGTCTGTTCCAGGTAAGCCGATTCTGACTGCTCACCTATCTCCCCAGATTCCAGGGTGGTCGTTTGCCCTGGAATCTCAGTGCTCCCATGGGTTGAAGAAAAGTGGTTGATTTTCAGTTTGTTCGCCTTTTGTCCCATTTTAAGTATGCAATGATGACTTCCAAGCCCTTTACATGTTGAAACTGAAATCAGAAGTTCCATCCATAAATTCATTAGTTATTTTTTTAAAAAAAACAAGTCATTGATTACTTTGGTGGTTGCTAGGAGTATCTGTCAAAATTCAGTCAGACAGGTAGAACCCACCAGGAAATATTTATAATGAAGGATTTACTATTGTCACCAAGTAAAAAGGTGTGCATGGGAGGAATTTGTAGTGATTTTACAATCTACCATAACTATCCTGCTAGATCCCCAGTAAATTCAAGCAGATGTTCTGTTTTTTTAATTAAACCTTGTATTTTAAAATAATTGTAGATCAGTATTCTGTAGTAAGAAATAATACAAAGATACCTCTTATATACTTTATCCAGTTCCCTCTAATGGCAACATTTTGCAGAACTCTGGTACAGTATCACATCAGGATACTGACATGGACACGGTCAAGATACAAAACACTTACGTCACCATAAGGATTTCTCATGTTGCCCTTCTAGAGCCATACCTCCTCTTTCATCTCCTAGCAACCACTCATCTGTTTTTCCATGGCCACAATTTCATCATGTCAAAAATCTTATATAAATGGAATTGCATAGAACATAATCTTTTGGAATTGGCTTTTTCCGCTCCAGAGAATTACCTGGAGCTTCATCCAGGTTGTTATGTCTATCAGTGATTCATTCCTTTTCATTACTAAATAATATCCCATGGTATGGATGTACCACAGTTTGTTCAACCTTTCACCCACTAAGGATAATTCCATTGTTTCCAATTTGGGCTTTTAGGAATAAAGCTATTTGTGATATTGTGATTTATAATAAGAAACATGTATTTAGTCTTCATATTCTTTTCTGATACAGAGCTCCTAAAACCCATGGGGTTTCGTAAGTGATAAGAGAGACACAGATGGCTCAGTCGTTAAGCATCTGCCTTCAGCTCAGGTCATGATCCCAGGGTCCTGGGATCGAGCTCCGCATCGGGCTCCCTGCTCAGCGGGAAGCCTGCTTCTCCCTCTCCCACTCCCCCTGCTTGTGTTCCCTCTCTCACTGTCTCTCTCTGTCAAATAAATAAATAAAATCTAAAAAAAAAAAAGAGAGAGAGAGAGAGATGTCTTTTGATATTTATAACAAGCTCCTTTCAACCACACCTGAGTTTAGGTAAAGGAGGTGACTTGTGGAAAGCTCCTAAGGATGAAGGCTAGTTGCCAGTGGAAAAACCATGTGATTAGAGGATTGGAACTTTAGCCCCAACCCCTCCACCTCCAGGGAAGGGAGAGGGGCTGGAGGCTGAATCAATCACCAATGGCTAATGATTTGATCAATAGTGCTCATGTAATGAAGCTTCCTTAAAAATCCAAAAGACAAGGTGCCTGGGTGGCTCGGTCAGTTAAGCATCTGCCTTCGGCTCAGGTCCTGATCCTGGGGTCCTGGGATCGAGCCCTGTATCGGGCTCCCTGCTCAGCAGGGAGTCTGCTTTTCCCTCTGCCCCTCTGCTTGTGCTCTCTCCCACGCACGTGTGTTCTCTCTCAAAATAAATGTAAAATATTTTTTTTTAAAAAGTCCAAAGGACAGGGTTTGGAGAGCTTCTGGGTTGATGAACAGGTGGAGAAGCTGGTAGGGTGTAACACCCAGCGGGGGCACAGAAGCTCATGCCCCTTCCCACCTACTGTGCCCCCATGTATCTCTTTTATCTGGCTGTCCCTGGGATGTATCGTTTTACAATAAACCAGTAATCCGGCAAGAAAACTCTTTTCCAGAGTTCTGGGGGCCACTATTGGAAATTAATGGAACCAGGAACCAGTCAGTCACATGCACAGGTAACAACCTGGACTTGTGATTGGCATCAGAAGTGTCAAGGGGCAATCTTGTAGGACTGAGTCCTTAATCTGTGGCATCTGATACTAACACTAGGTAGGTAGTGTCAGAACTGAATTGAGTTCTAGGACATTGAGCTGGCGTCACTCCATTCTGGGTTCTGAGTGGCCCCCAGAACTCCCGAAAAGTGTTTCTTTGCCAGATTACTGGCTTATTATAAAAGGTTGCAACCCAGGAACAGCCAGATAAAAGAGACACATGGGGCACAGTAAGTGGGAAGGGGCCTGGAGCTTCTGTGTGAGAAAACCCACAACCACATTTGGTGACCAGAAGTATCAGATGTGGAGGAGAGTGCTCTGTGGGGAGAGAGAAAACAGAGGAGTTGCCCCATACACTACTATAAGGATTCATGTACAGATTTTTGAGTAAACATAAGTCTTCCTTTCTCTGGGAGAAATGCCAGGAGAGCAATTGCTGAATTGCATTGTAGTTGCATGTTAGTTTTATAGGAAACTGCCAAACTGTTTTCCAGAGTGGCTATCCCATTTGACATTCCCACAAGCAAGGTATGAGAGACGAGTTTCTCTACATGCTCACAGAAATTTAGCATTGTCGCTGTTTTTATTTAGCCATTCTGACAGGGGTGTATATTTCATTGTGGTTTAAATTTGCATTTCCTGATGGTCAATAATGTTGAACATCTTCTCATATTTTATGTGCCATCTATGTATCTTCTTCAGTGAAATGTCTGTTCATGTCTTTTGTCCATTTTCTTTTTTTTTAAGATTTTATTTATACATTTGAGAGACAGAGAGAGAGAGAGCACATGAGCGGGGCCGGGGGGCGTGCAGAGGCAGAGGGAGAGGTAGAAGCCGACTCCCGCCTGAGCAGGGAGCCTGATGTGGGGCTCAATCCCAGGACCCTGGGATCATGACCTGAGCCGAAGTCAGACGCTTAACCGACTGAGCCACCCAGACCCCGCACTTTTGTCCATTTTCTAATTGGATTGTTTGGGTTTTTTACTGTTTAGTTTTGAGTAATATATATATTCTAGATTCTAGTCTTTTACTGCCTATGTGCTTTGCAAATATTTCCTCACTCCGTAGCTTGCCTTTTCATCTTTTTAACAGAATCTTTCATAGAGCAAAAGTTTTAAATTTTGATAAAGTCCAATTTATCCATTTATTTTCCTCTTATGAGTCTTGCTTTTAGTGTCAGATCTAAAAGCTTTCTGTCTAGATCCTGAACCTAGATCTTGAGGAATTATTTTCCTGTAAGTTTTATAATTCTGTGTTTACATTAAAGTCCAGAATTCATCTTGAATTAATTTCTGTATAAGACATGAGATTTGGGTTGAAAGCTTTTGTTTGTTTACTTTGTTTTGTTTTGCCTATGGATGTCTACTTATTTATTTTAAAGATTTTATTTATTTATTTGAGAGAGAGAATGTGAGAGAGAGCACATGAGAGGGGGGAGGGGCAGAGGGAGAAGCAGACTCCCTGCTGAGCAGGGAGCCCGACGCGGGACTCCATCCCGGGACTCCAGGATCATGACCTGAGCTGAAGGCAGTCGCTTAACCAACTGAGCCACCCAGGCGCCCCTGGATGTCTACTTATACCAGCACATTTGCTGTAAAGGCTATCTTTCCTCTACTGAATTGTTTTTACACCTTTATCAAAAATCAGCAAGGCGTATTTGTGTGGGTCTGCTTCTGGGTTGTCTATTCTGTTCCATGTGTCTCTGATCTGTGCATCTATCCCTCCACCCATACTGCGCAGTCTTGGTTACCGCAGCTATATAATAAATCTGGAAATCAAGTAGAGTTAATATCAGTCTCCCTTTTCAAAATTGTTTTTAGCTATTCTAGTTCTTTTGCCTTGTCATGTAATTTTAGAATAATCTCGTCTATATCTGCAAAAAATCTTGCTATTTTTTAAAAGATTTTATTTTTTAAGTAATCTCTATACCCAATGTGGGGCTCAAACTTACAGCCCCAAGATCAAAAGTTGCACGCTCTACCTATCAACCCAGCCAGGTACCCTTGCTGGGGTTTTGATGGGAATTGTGTTAAGCCTGTAAATCAATTTGGGAAGAACTGACAACATTACTATGTTGAATTTTCTGATCCCTAAACATGGTATATGTCTCTACATTTATTTAGGACTTCTTGGTTTCTTTCATCAGCATTTTGTTGTTTTCAACATACAAGTCTTGTACATATTCTGTTAGATTTATACCTAAGTATTTTATTTGTGTGGTGTGTGTCATGTAAATGGTATCGTGTTTTTTTATTTCAGTGCCTATGTGTTCATTGCTAATATATAGAAATACAATTGACTTTGTATGTTTATCTCATATCCTGCAACCTTGCTGAATTCACATATTAGTTTTAGGAGGTTTTTTAATATTTCTTAGGCTTTTTCTATGTAGACAGTCATGTCATCTGCAAATAAGGACAGTTTTTATTTTTCCTCTCCAATCTGCATGACTCTCCCCCCCACCCTTGCCTTACTGCAGTGGCTAGAACTTCCAATACTATAGAGAGTGGTGAAAACAGATATCCTTGCCTAGTTTCCAATATTAAAGGGAAAGCATTCAGTTTATCACCATTATGTCTTTCATCATTTAATTTTTCACCATTAATATGGGTTTTCCATAGATGCCCTCTTTCAACTTAATGAAGTTCTCTTCCATCTTAGTTTGCTGAGAGTTCTTATCACGATTGGGTGTGGGATTTTGTCAAATGTTTTTTCTGCCTTGATTGATATTATCATATGATTTTTATTCTTCAGTCTGTTGGTATGGAGGATTATACTGATTGATTTTCAAATGCTAAACCATTCTTGTATACCTGGTCATGATGTATAATTTTCTTATACATTGTTGGAATTAAGTTGCCAATTTTTTTGAGGATGTTTGACTTTAAGTCATGAGAGATACTGGTCTATAGTTTTGTTTTAGTCTTATACTCTTTTCTGGATTTGTTATCAGAGTAATGCTGACCTCTAAATTGAGTTGGGAAATGTTCCCTTTTGTATTCTCAAGAAAAAATTGTGTTAAGTTGGTGTTAATTCTCAAAATGTTTGATAGAATCCTCTAGTGAAACCATTCGACCTGGAGATTTCATTTTCAGAAGGCTTTTATTTATGAATTCAAGTCTTTAAGTTAGTGTAGAACTATTCAGATTATGTATTTCTCTTGACTGAGGTCTGGTAGCTTTTTGTTTTTAAGAATTGATCTCTTTCTTCTAAATTGTAGAATACATACATGAACATAACATTGTGATATTGCTTTCTTAACCTTTAATGGTTGTATCATGTATAGTCACATCTTTTTTTATTCCTCCCATTGGTTATTATACTCTTCTCTCCTCTTACCTTTATCAGTATTGCTAGATGTTTATCAATTATGTTGATTTCTTCCCCAACAAACCACTTTTTTGTTTTATTGATTTTCTCTATTGTTTTCCTTTTTTAATTTTATTGCTTTCTGCTCTGATCTTTATTATTTCCTCTCTTCTTGTTTTGGGTTAATTTTTATTTTATTTTTATAGTTTATTGAGGTAGGAAAGTAGATTGTTGATTTGAGACCTCCTACTCGTTTCCAATATAAGCAATTAATGTTATAAATTTGTCTCTTAGTATTGCTTTAGCTGCACGCCACATATTTTGATATGTAATATTTTCATTTTCATTCAGTTCTGTGTACTTTTGTTTCCTTTGCTACTTCCTCTTTAACCCATGGATTATTTAGAAGTGTGTTAATTTCCAAGTGTTTGAAGATTTTCTTATGTGTCTATGTTGTTTAGAGCCTTGCTGAGTTTCTGTGTAGTAGTTCTAGCTGTTGCTCAGGGTGGAGTTTTGAAATCCCCAACTCTGAACATGTATTTGTCCATTTCTCCTTTAAGCTTTATCAGTTCTTATTTCATGTTTTTTGAGGCTCTGTTATTTGGTGAGTACACATTTAGGATCATTACGTCTTCTTGATAGATCAACGTTTTTATCATTAAGTAGTGCCCATTTTTGTCTTTAGTAATTTTCATTGCTCTCAACTCTTCTTTATCTGATATTAATATTGCCACTTCTCCCTTTAAAAACTGAATGTTTGCATAGCATATCGCTTTCCATCACTTTACTTTTGACCTACCTATGTTGTTGAATAGTGAGGTCTTTGTAAACTACATGTAGTTGGGTCTTGTCTTTCTTGTCCACTCTCTCAACATCTGCCCGGTAGTATATCTAGACCATTTACTCTTAAAGCATTAAATGTAAATGCTAATAGTATATTTAGGCCCTTTATATTTAAGGTAATTATTAAAAATTGGGTCTTACTCTGCCATTAAAAAATATTTTCCTGCTTATTTTGTTCTTTTTAAAAAAATTGTTGGGGCGCCTAGGTGGCTCAGTTGTTTGGGCCTGTGCCTTTGGCTCAAGTCATGATCCCAGGGTCCTGGGATCAAGCCCTGCATCGGGCTCCTTGCTCTGCAGGGAGCTCACTTCTCCCTCTCCTCCCTGCTTGTCTCTCTCACTATCTCTCCTTCTATCTCTTCTATCTCTCTCAAATGAATAAATAAAATCTTAAATAAATAGTTTATTTTTGAACCTCAATTTCCGTTCTAGGTAATAAAAATGTAAGATGTAATACCAAACAGTTGCCTTTGGTGACTTAGGCAGGAAGCCATGACTCTTCAAAGGAAGCTATATTTCTCTTTCCCTGCCTTCTTGTGGGTTACTTGTGCATTTTTTAGGATCCAACTTTATTTATTTATAGGGTTTTTGAGTATACAATTTTATATGGTTTTCTTAGTGGTTGCCCTGGACTTAGACACATGTGACTCACCTCAGTCTATTGCTATCAACATTTTCCCACTTCAAGTGAAATGTAGAAACCTTACTTCCATTTAGATATCTTTACCTTCCCCACTTTTAAATATCATTGCTTTGAATATCAAATGTGCTTATAATTTTTGTTTCAATCCTTATATATTACTTATAAAACTCAGAAGGTAATCTATTGTATTGTATTTCCTAATGCTCCAAAGAACTTCTTTTTTTTTTTTTTAAGGTTTTATTTATTTATTTGTCAGAGAGAGACAGCGAGAGCAGGAATACAAGCAGGGGGAGTGGGAGAGGGAGAAGCAGGCTTCCCGCTGAGCAGGGAGCCCGATGTGGGACTCGATCCCAGGACCCTGGGATCATGACCTGAGCCGAGGGCAGACGCTTAACAACTGAGCCACCCAGGCGCCCTCCAAAGAACTTCTTTTATCATTTCCTTTCTGTTTGAAAAATTTCTTTTATCCATACTTTAAGAATAAGTCTGCAAGTGATGAATTGCTTTAGTTTTCCTTTGTCTTATTCCTGAATAGTTCCACTGGACATAGGAATTATATTTGAGTTTTTCCTTCAGCACTTGAAAAATGTATGCCATTTTTTTCTGGTCTCCACATTTCAAATAAGAAACCTGCCTTCATTAGAATTCTGTTCTCATATATGTTAATGTGTTATTTCTCTCTGGCTGTTTGCAAGACTTTTTCTTTGTCTTCAGTTTTCAGAAGTTTAGTTATGATGTATCTTGACATATAGTTCTTTGGGTTTATCCTATTTGGAGTTAGCCCAGCTTCTTTAAACTGTGGGTTTATGTCTTTTACCAAATTTGAGGGATTTTCAGCCATTATTTCTTTGAATACTCTTTTAGCCCCACTCTCTTTCTCTTCTTATCTTTGACTTGAATGTTGGATCTCTTGTTTTTGTCCCACAAGTTCCTGAGACTGCTAAGAAAGAACACTTTCTTTCTCCATCTCTTTCTTTTTTTTTAAGATTTATTTATTTATCTTAGAGAGAGAACATGAACAGGGGGGAGTGGCAGAAGGAGAGAGAGAGAATCTCAAGCAGACTCCACATTGAGCACAGAGCCTGACGTGGGGCTCAATCTCACGACCCTAAGATCATGACCTGAGCCGAAACTGAGTCAGACGCTTAGCTGATTGAGCCACCCAGATGCCCCCTCTCCCTTTTATTAAATTCTGTTTTGTCTCTGTTGTTCAGTTTGGGTAAATTCTATTGAGCTGTTCCCAAGTTCACTGATTCTATCCTCTTCGTTATACTATTAAACTTACCATTGAGTTTTTATTTTCTGTTATTGCCTTCTTTTTCAGTTCTATAATTTCTAGTTGTTTCTTTTACTTCTTTGCTGTGATTTTTCCAACTTGTTTCAAGATAATTTACAATTGCTTGTTGAATCATTTTTATGATGGTTGCTTTAGAAATCTTCATCAGATAATTCCAACAGCTGATTTATCTTGGTGTTGTTATCAGTTGATTATCTTTTCTCATTGAAGTTACTATTTTCCTTGTTCATGGTGTGGTTTGTAATTTTCTCTTTTTTTCTTTTTTTACTATTTAATATCTTTGGACATGAAAAAATTTCATTATAACATAATCACAGGTGATAACTTTTACCAAGAGTGGCCAAATATTGCCTCTGTTTGTGGTATTATGCCACATCAGCAACAGCCAAGGAAAGATAAATGAGTGAAAGTGGATCCGTAATAGCCACGGAGAGCAGGTTTGTAAAGGGCTCCAGCCAATTGTGGCATGAAAGAACAGTAGCCCAGCATTGTTATCAATATTAATTCTTCAAAAGAAGCTCAAAATTTAGATTTTTGAGAGAGATCTCTTATTTTTTAAATATTGAAAATTCATTCTTTTTTTCCCCCAAGAATCTTCTGGCCAAACAAGATTGGATTAGGCTTTTAGGAAGTCCATTTACCCCTCAGATTTAGAAAGATTCTACAAGAGAAAAGGTATAGAAAATGCAGGGTATGCAATCAATCAAACTGGACATGTCACCCACTGAGTACACTGACATGGCCAGTTCATTAAATGTACAATGCAACTTTCAGGGCTGCTGCTGTGAACTGAATGTTTGTGCACCCCACCCCACCCAAATTCATATGTTAATTCCCTAAACCCCAATGTGAAGGCATTTCTATATCCACCAAAAACATCCTTCAAGTTGAGTATGAAATAAAGATATTAGATAAATGAAATCTGAGATAATTTGTCTCCAGTGAATCTGGGCTATAAGAAATGCTAATGGAGGCTCTTCTAACTAAAGGAAAATGACACCTATTGATAACTCACATCTACAGGAAGAAATGAAGAGCACCAAAAGTTATAAATAAATAGGTAAATATAAAACGCTATGTTATTTTTTATTCTTGTGATTTCCTTAAAAGAGAATAGACTGTTAAAGCAGTAAAATAATAATGTAAGAAAAGCAAAAATGATAATAATGCAAGGTAGATTTATAACACATGTAGAAGTAAAATACATCACAAACAGCGCAAAGGATGGAGGGGACAGATAAATGGCTTCATATTGCTGGAAGGAAAGAATAAAAATAATAAAAAGATACAGAATTAAGAAGCAAATAGAGGAAATTTGATGGAATATTAAAAATATCTGATCCAAAAGAAGGCAGAAAAAGAGAGATGGAGTAACAAAAACTTGAAGGAACAAATGAAAAACAAGTAGCAAGATGTTAAACTTACACCCAACCACATCATTAATTACACTAGAGGTAAACATATTACAAACTCCAGTTAAAAAGCAGAGATGTCAGAAGCCCACCTATATACTGTCCATAAGAGAGATCATTTAAATATAAAATACAAATATGTGAAAATTAAATAGATGGAGAGATATACCATGTAAACACTGAATATAGAACATCGGGTGTGGCTATATTAATGTCAGACGATGTAGATTTCAAGAAATCTTATTACAAAAGATACAGAAAGCCATTTCATAAGATTTTAAAAAGGACAATTAATTAAGATATAACAGTTCCTAAAATATATGAACTTAATAATAACATTTCAACATTTATGAAGCCAAACTGAGAGAACAAAGGAAATAGACAAATCCACAATCATAACTGGAGATTTTAACATCCTCTCTCATTAACTGATTGAAGAAGTAAACAAAAAAGAAAAGAAAAGAAAAGAAAAAATGTAGAAAATCTCAAAAACACTATTACCCAATTTGACTAAACTGACATTTACAGACTAACAACCACAAAATATAAATTAATTTCAAGTGCATATGAAACATTCAAGAAAGACCATATTTTAGACCATAAAATAAGTTTAAATAGATTTCAAAAGGTTGAAAACTTATAGACTATTTCTCTGGTCATGAAGGAATTAAATTAGAAATCAATAAACAATGAGATATCAGAAGGGGGAAAATAGAAATTAAATAACATACTTCCATATAACTCAAGAGTCAAAGGAAAAAATCACAAGAGAAATAAAATTTTTTGAACTAATAATGAAAACACAACATATCAAAATTTGTATTATGCAGATAAAGCAGTGTTTAGAGGGAAATGTACCGTGTTAAATGCCTATATCATAAAATAATCAATTATCTAGGTTTTCACCTTAAGAAGCTAGAGAAAGTAAATGGAAGAAACTCAACCCTATGTAAATAGAGAACAAAATAAGAGAAAAATTCAATGAAATAAAAAGAAACAAAGAAGAAGATGAATAGAGACAAAAGTCTGTTCTTTGAAAAGATTAATAAAATTGATAAACCCTTAGCTAGACTTATTAAGAAGAAAGAGAGAACACAAAATACCAGTATCAAGAATGAAATGAGTGGTATCACTAGAGAGCCTACAGACTTTAAAAGAATATTAAGGAAATATTATGAACAGCTGTTAAAGATGAAATACCAATCTTAAACACTCCTTCAGAAAACAGAAGAGGAGGAAGCATTTCTGTATCATTCAGGGTCCAATCAGGAGACAGAAACTCCACAGTAATTCAAATGGTAACTTGAAGTTTAGTATAAAGAAGTATTAACAGGAGATTGGGGGGGAAAAGGGAATTGTCTAGTAAGAGTCAACAAGAGACCTAAAGAATATAGGAATAGCAAACATAAGGAGTAGCCACTATCTCTAGGGGGTGAGCTGGAGTGATCATAAAGATTCCCCTCCTTCAAAGGGGAACCCTTCTACACTGTTGGTGGGAATGCAATCTGGTGCAACCACTCTGGAAAACAGTATGGAGGTTCCTCAAAAAGTTGAAAATAGAGCTGCCATATGATCCAGCAATTGCACTACTGGGTATTTACCACAAAGATACAAATGTAGGGATCCGAAGGGGTACGTGCACATCCGATGTTTATAGCAGCAATGTCCACAATAGCCAAACTGTGGAAAGAGCCAAGATGTCCATCGACAGATGAATGGATAAAGAAGATGTGGTATATATGTACAATGGAATATTATGCAGCCATCAAAAGGAATGAGATCTTGCCATTTGCAATGACGTGGATGGAACTGGAGGGTGTTATGCTGAGTGAAATAAGTCAATCAGAGAAAGACATGTAACATATGACCTCACTGATACGAGGAATTTTTAATCTCAGGAAACAAACTGAGGGTTGCTGGAGTGGGGGTGGGGTGGGAGGAATGGGGTGGCTGGGTGATAGGCATTGGGGAGGGTGTGTGCTATGGTGAGCGCTGTGAATTGTGCAAGACTGTTGAATCACAGATCTGTACCTCTGAAACAAATAACGCAATATATGTTAAGAAAAAAAAAAAGAAGATAGCAGGAGAGGAAGAATGATGGGGGGGGGAAACTGGAGGGGGAGACGAACCATGAGAGACGATGGACTCTGAAAAACAAACTGAGGGTTCTAGAAGGGAAGGGGGTGGGGGGATGGGTTAGCCTGGTGATGGGTATTAAAGAGGGCACGTTCTGCATGGAGAACTGGGTATTATACACAAACAACGAATCATGGAACACTACATCAAAAACTAATGATGTAATGTATGGTGATTAACATAACAATAAAAAATTTAAAGAAAAAAAAAGATCCCCCTCCTTGGGTTGAGACCCAGACCTCACTGGAGAGGACATGACATGACTCACTGGATGGTAGAGAGGTGGCTGGGATGCCCGAAGTGCCATGCTAGTGTGACATCTGGGATGCAGAGGGAAGTCATCCACAGTGAGTTATGCCTTGGAGCTTCCTACCAAGTTGCTGGGGTGACCATTGGTGGGAAGGTGCCTCTGTATCGCCCCGCTGCCTGAGAAGGGACTGTTCCTGTAGCATGCGGCAGTCGACAGTCGGAGGAGCCTGCATGCTCATCTAGCTAAGCCCTAGAGAAAGCTCACTCTGCAGGAAAAGGAAACCCTTTACCCCTCCCATGTCCCACCAGCACCCTCTACTGACAAGGCTTAATGTGGTGCCCGCTGTTAATTATTTAATTACACGACCCACCATCTCCTTTATCACAGAGCGGGCAAAGAAGAATGGTTTTGGAGTTGAGAAGCAATAAACTGATAACTGGCACAGCCTCCCCTTTCATTTTATGTGACCAGAAAGACTCTGATAACACAACCTGACAAAGACTACACAAGAAAATTACAGACCAATATCCTTCCTTGAACATAGATACAAAAATCCTTAACAAAACAATTGCAAATCAATCACAGCAATGTCTAAAAAGGATAATAATACATCAGAACTAAGTGGAGTTTACCCCAGCAATGCAAAATTGGTTTTAAATTTTTAAGAACCAGGGGCGCCTGGGTGGCTCAGTTGGTTAAGTGACTGCCTTCGGCTCAGGTCATGATCCTGGAGTCCCGGGGTCGAGTCCCGCATCGGGCTCCCTGCTCGGCGGGGGGTCTGCTTCTCCCTCTGACCCTCTTCCCTCTCGTGCTCTCTGTCTCTCATTCTTTCTCTCTCAAATAAATAAATAAAATCTTTTAAAAAAAATTTTTTTAAGAACCAGTCAGTATAATTCACCACATTAAAGAATAAAAGAGGAAAATTATACAATCATCTTGATAGATGCACAATAAGCATTTGACCAACTGTGACATTTGTTCACGATTTAGACTCTAAGTGAAGCAGACACTGAAGAGCATTTCTACCTGACAAAGGCCATCAATGACATTATACACGGTGGTGAAACTAGAGCCATGGAAGAGAAGTTTAAAAACTTAACTGATAAATGTGGTGCTGGAGATGCCACCTTAGATGGACAGGAAAGATGAGAAATGGCCTGATTCCTCTTCCTCCCACACTTTCACCTCCCACCAGTGTCTCCTATTGGCTGATCCCAGGCAGAAACCGGTTCTCCTGAGAGCCCCAGAAACAGGCCATGGGAATCAGCTGCCTGCAACACAGAACAGAGCCAGGGAAAGGCAAAGAGGAGATCTGAGGGAAAACGGGAACTATTCTAGAGATGCTGCCGGGAAATCTCCCATATCTCTTGGCAGAAGAGGGGAGGTTTGGCCCATCACAACCAGGGCAACTCGTGGTGGTCCAGCCACATCTTCTTCTGTCTCAACTCCGGAGGGCCTTCTGCTGCTAGTCTGGATTCTCTTCCTCAACCTATAATCCCTCTTCATACAGCGACCTGTTGAGTTGCCAAGCATACCTAAGTCTGACATACTTGGCAACCTAGCCCCACCCTACACCATGCCCCCTCCATCTTGCCTGACATTGAGATCACCCAGTCAACCGCATCGTCTTGTGAGTCTGTCTGAACTCTGGGTGACTTTGCTCATAGGGTCTCCAAGCCTAACATGGTAGGGACAGAGAGCTAAATTCCTCAAGTAGGTCACTGAGAGTGATAGAAAGTGGGGCTACTCTTGCTTCCTCTCTCTTGATTCCTGGACTCGTGTTCTACCCTACTGAGTACACAGCACCATATAGAGTGTTGATCTTAGTATGTATATTATGGTCCAGAGGATGGTCTCCCATCCTTGCTGACTTTGCGGTGCCTTCAGCTGGCCATTCCAAGGCCCTCTTTGGCCAGCCGCTAGTGTCCTTGCAGCATTGCTGGAGTGTAAAATATGGACCATCAAGGACCAGCTGAAAAATAAGATCAAGTGGGAACTCCACAGTGTCTCCCTGCCCCACGCTCTGAGGTCTCACCACGCAGTCCGGGTGGGTAGTAATCTAAGTCTCATTTGCAGAGCCCTCTACTGCTTGTAGAGCACTTTCACCCACACACTACATTTGTAACAATACCGCTTTCTTACACCTATATAAAACATCCAACTCCCCTCATCAAGCTGCTTCACACATGATGTCTTACTCCCGCAGAATTGAGAGATCCTTCCCTTGGTCTTCAGGAGAGCACACCCTTCTGGTGGTCCTCCTCCTTTTCTGGCCCTGCCCCCTCAGTCTCCTTAGCTCCTCCTCCTCCTTTCTGCCTTTAAAAACTGGAGTTCTTAAGACTCATTCCTCGACCCTACTCTTCTTCATGCCATGCTCTTTTCTTAAACTAGCTCATCTACACCCAAACTCTGGCTATACCCTGATGACTCACAAATACGCATCTTGAAAGACAAATACTGTATGATTTCACTCATATGTGGAATTTAAGAAACAAACAGATGACCATGGGGTTGGGGGTGGCAGGAAGAGAGAGGCAAACCAGAAAACAGACTCTTAACTATAGAAAACAAAGTGGGGGTTGCTGGAGGGGAGGTGGGGGGGAATGGATTAAACAGGCAATGGGTATGAAGGAGCGCACTTGCTGTGATGAGCACTGGGTGTTGTATGGAAGTGATGAATCACTAAATTTGACCTGAAACGAATATTACCCTGTATGCTAACTAACTGGAATTTAAATAAAAACTTGAAGGAAAAAAAAAAACACAAATACACATCTTCAGTCCAGACCTCCACCAAGACCTGTGGCCAATAGTCCACTCAACATCTCCACCTGGATGTCTCAGAGGCACCAAACACAACATGTCTTCTGGGGAACTTCATCTCACTTCAGGCACCCCCATCATTTCTATCATCCCTTCCCTAATGCCCCATAGTCCATCTATTGCCAGACTCTGCCCACTCTCCCTTTCTCAGCTAAATCCACTCATCTCTCTCCATGCCCTGTCCCCTGGCAAGCCCCACCCTCTTTCACCCAGAAAAACCTCTTGGTTTCCCCTCTGTTGATGCCAATTTTCTCTTCACATACACACTGATCTGTTCATAAATGTGCATTATGAACATGTCAGTCCTCAGTTCATAACCACTTCCTGTTGCTCAGGGCAAAAACCCACAAAGCTCTGCTGGGCCCAGCCCAACCCTATCAAGTGGAGCCTGGCCAGCCCTCCAGCTTCACCTTGAACCTCTCTCCCTCCTTCTCAGTGCTCCCTCCACAGGCCCTTTCACTTTGTTCAATGCTCCTTCCTGCTTCAGGCTTTTAGGTATGTTGGTCCTTTCTCTAGGACACCTTCCCTGACCCAAGCTTTCATTGCACCCTAAAGCTAGTCCTTCATAGCTCTCACCAGGCTCTGTTGTCATCTATTCATATGACTGCTTTGTTTAACATCTGCCTCTAGAGACCATGATGTTTTGCTCTCCTATGCATCTCTCTCAATGACCCCGTGGCCAGTAACAGTAACCCTCAATAAAGCATTAGCCTTGCTATGAGCGGGGCACTATTCTAAGTACTAGACATCTAGTAACTCATTTCATCCTATAACAACCCTAGAGGTGAGTACTATTACTGCCTCCATTTTATAGATAAAAGAATCAAAGCCAGAGAAATTAAATAATTTGTCCAATATCACAAAAAGCATAAGATCCATACATAGCCTGGATTCCAATCTACCTGGCTGGCTCCAGAGTCTGCTCCTGATCACTCCCTATTTGCCTCTTCATGGATGAGTGGGTGATGATTCCTACCTAACAGAGAGGAGCAGTCCACAGTTCCACAGAGCTGGAGTTAGAACCCAGAGCCCAAGATTCATTCTGCCAGCCTTGGTTCCTGCATCTTGGCCTGTAGTGACCTCATCAAAAGCTTGTAAGCTAGTCATCTCCGATCTGGCCCCAACTCTGGTTTTGTATCAAAAGCACGGATTTGCTAAATGTGCAGACTCCTAGGCTACTAGGAGGGTGTACTCTGGAATAGCAAGCTCAAAAGTGTTCTGGAATTCCTGTAAACATCATTGGGTCCATCTCACCACTAGACTCTGGACTCTTGAGGCAAGGACTGGATTTAACCCCAGTGCTGACACCAGTGTTTGGTGCTGTATTCCTCAGGGAATACATGCTAAATGGCTGAAAGGCCTTCATTTTGTCCATTTCATTCATTGACAACTTTTACTCAAAATTTGTCATTCACTCAAAGCCCAGGCACATCTCCATAGAAGATAATTTTCAGAAAAACCAGAAAGATTGCATGACTTGCCCAAAATTGCTCAGCAACCTTCAGACCACAAAGTCTTAATATTTGGGGAAGGGCACCATGAACCCCTTAGACGACTTAATGAAACTGAATCTTCCCCTCAGAAAGATGTATGCACACACAGAATGTTGCCTACCATCTTCTGGGATTCACAATCCATGAGTCCCCTAAACTGGAGTGACAAGGGTGGGGATGGACATTACACTGAAGATTTCCACTGTTGTCCAAGGAAAAGTTTGTATTTTCCAATAACTAAGCACGATAAGGACCATTGCTAATGGATTTCCCATTGATCACTGGGCATATGGTCATCCAGGCTTCAGACTCCATTTCCCAGCTCCCCTTGCAGCTAAATGAAGCCATGTGATTAAGCACTAGCCAACGTGCAGATGTATATAACTTTTAGGTTGTGCCCTCAAAAGGAAGGATGTGCCTCCCCTTCTCTGCTTTCATTAGCCCCATCATCAGAGTTTACAGCAGCCATATAGGTCTGATCAGCCCCTTCCACTCATTCCATATCCTGCCAGCCCCCTGCTGGCTGCCCAGATGCCCAGATCTCACGTAACCTTCATCTTCCTGGACCCATGAAGCCAATCTCTATCAGATACCCACCATTTTCAATGTCCCTGCTAAATGCTCAACATGACACAGCCCCTGATCTCAAGGACTGCATCCTCTTATGAGGGAGACACAGGACAAAGGACCTCCACATACCAGGCAGAGAATGATGGCTACCAAATGAGAGCAACTCAGAGCAAGGGCTCTGGGGCTTGATCATGGACTAATGGAAAGAGACTCAGGTTCTGACTTGGCCACCCTTGCAGAGTGGCCTTGGATAAGACATGTTTCCTTTCTGAGCCTCACTTCCCAACCGTTTGTCAACTCAGTGTTGAGGACTAGAAGCCAGTGAAGGTCTTCCTCAGCCCTAACCTTCTGGTTCTCGGTATTTCTCACAACACCTAGCACATCACGGGTTTGTGCTATTATGCTATGATTCTTTAGGAGGGGACTGGTGTTCCTTTCAAGTCATTCACGTTAAGAACTGTAGCAATGAATTCCACCCATGGTCTTGAAGGCCTTCGGGGGCAGGTGACTCCCCAAATATGTTCTACACAACTGAATAGTCATCCTAAGCCCTAAATAGCCTAAATCCCTGCTTTTCCAATTGAAACCACTTCCCACAGTCTAATCTCTGTGACTGTGGGGAACAGCTGGCCACCACCTTCTCCTAATGACCCTTCATAAACATTTATGAGACAGAGGTAAGGTGTGCCCAATTGACCTGGGCCATCTTGGTATCTGGGCAATTGCATTGACAGAAATTTGATGTGTAGTTTCCTGTGCAGACCTGAAGCTCTGCATAAAAGTGCTCCCTTCCACACTTGCATCTACAAAGTGTACCCCACCCATCATATAAGGTTACATGCCAGGTTGCCTCCAAGCCCGCTATGGTTTCTGGTGGACAAGAGTAAATGAGCCATATGCACACACCACCAGCTGGCTTCATTGATTAGTCCACACCCTCTTTTTTGGTAGTTGTTCTGCAAGAGTCTAACTGGATGGGTGCTACAACCAGCTCACAGGGTGGGGGACCCACAATATAACAGAGAGCTAGGGTGGATGAGGCATAGACTTGGGGTCAGAAGACCTAGATTCTTATTGCCTCTCCACCATACAAACTGGGTGCCCTGGGGTGAGTCACATCAGCTCTCTAAAGCCTCAGTTTGTTCATACGTAAAATGGGCTGCTGAACTCTGACCATGTTGCCTCACTGGTTTGATGAGGAATATTAATGTGTGAGAACGTGCTGAACACAGACCGGTGTCTTAACTGTTGATGATCCTGCCATGGCAGTTGCTTAAGATGGCAGGATTCAAATCGGAGGGGAGAGTGCAAGAGTCATCACATATTAGAACTTTTAGTTATATTTATGTTTATTTCCTGGATGCAAATTTCTTTGGAGGTATGTTTTATAATGTCTGTATCATCAACAATTGTATTCGTAAATGGTTGAACACTCACTACATGTTCATAGTGATTGCTTTACAGGAATTAAATTATTTAAGCCCCATGAGGTAGGTACTCTATTATTATCCCCCTTTTTATTTTTTTTAAAGATTTATTTATCTTAGGGCAGGGGGAGAGAGAAAGTAGGGGAAGGGGCAAGAAGGAAAGGGGGAGAGAGAATCCCAAGCAGACTCCATGGCGCTGTGCGTGGAGCCCAACGTGGGGCTTGATCTCATGACCCTGAGATCATGACCTGAGCCAAAACCAAGAGTCAGATGCTCAACGAACTGAGCCACCCAGGCGCTCTTATACCCTGTTTTATAGGGGAGAAAATGGAGGTGCCTCAGAGAGGTTGAGTCAATAGGGCCAAGCTTACACAGCTACCAGGTGGTCCAATTTGGAACCCAGGGCGCATGGCTCAAAATCACATTTTCTTCTCCACTACTTTTGCTGCCTGGTACAGAAAGACATCCACAACTTATAATAAATCTTATTTTGCATATGTTTTATATTGCATGTAATTTGTGAAGAATAATGAACAGCTATTATAACATATCATTATATATAATAACATATCATTATGTTTTTGAAGGGTGTGCCTAAAATAGTTTTCTGCTAATGCCACCTAATCAAAAAAATTGGGACCACCCGCTTTCAGGTCTAAGCAAGGGGCAATATGAAGCTCATTACCCTCACAGCAGAGCCGGGGCTGGAGTGGGGCAAGTGGTAAGGTGTGCCTTGGCACCAAATTTAAGAAGGTCCTCACTCTCAATGCCCTGTAAATCTGGATGGGGAGCTAGAAGCTTGTGGAAGCTATACGAAGAGAAAAACAAGAGAGAAGGGGAAAGTCTCCATTTTTTATTGCTCCCAAACCCTTCAGCTCCTCTACTCTCAAGACCTTGACAGACCTGCCCACCTCCACAGGGTTCCAGAGGGTGGCAGGATGGAGATCCTAGAGTGTGGGCAGTGGGTAGGGGGCCGGGAAGGTGACAAAATGAAGATTCTCTGCCAGCTAGCTGGAATGGACACAAGGGAAGAGGAGTTCCAATCCTAAACGCTGGGACCTTGAGCCTCAGAATGCTCAGGAGTAAACTGGGAATTAGGAAAAATCCCTTCCTGGCTCCCCTTCAGGTTGTATGAGAGGGTGATCTGCCTCCTTCAAAGTCCCATATGGACATTAAAGTTACTAAGTACTGTGTGGGAAACCACATTGCATGACATTCTATTGCTTCTCCACTGAGTTAGTCTAGAATTAATTCTGGACCCTCCCCACCTTGCAGCCCTGTGCCCTTCCTGCCTTCCCAATCTGATAACTAGAAAGTGGGTGACCGAAAGAAGTGAGGTGGATAGATTTCTCCTGCCCTCGTCCCCAATTCATAGCAATTCTGACACCCTTTGGTTTTATTGTTGCTGCCTAGACAGAATCCCCATGGCCCTGGGAATGGGTGGGAAGGGGGCATCAGGGTAGGAAACAGAGGGACCACCAACAGAGGGCTCCCCTGATTTGTACAGAAGAGACTTCTCCCAAAGAAAATTGTCCCCTGCCCTGGGCTAGTGGATCTCAGAAATGTCAGGACCACATTCAGTCAAAAACATATGGAAAATAAAAATTATTTATGTAAGGATGAGGGAATGAGCAAAGCTCATGCAAGTTCACACCAGGGGTAGGAGGGGCACACTTTTCTCATGAAAGAGGCCTGGAAAGAGCCACACACCCACCACCCAGCTTCCCAGCCCCACCTCAGCACTGGAGGAAATGAAGGTGTGAAAGCCTGGCATCAGTAGGCATGCTGTCACTGAGTGTCACAGTGTCCCATGGGTTGCCCATGCCCCAAGAACTGGAAGATGGAGGGGACAGAGAATAGCTTCCTAAACACCTCAGTGCCTGCCTTTCTCCACTACCTTCCCCGCTCCCAGCACCTCAACTGTTGGTGAAAGATCCATTGGCCAGAAACTCAGATCTGGGAAACCAAGTGTGGGGATTAGGGGAGTGGGGGCTCTCTCTCTGGGCTTCCTCCTCTCACAGCCTAAGACCCACTGATATCCAAGATTTCCAAATTTTGCAGAACTTGCAAAGAAAATGACAACGTATTTCCTTCACAGCTTTTTCCTTTAATAGATAAGAAGCAGGTTCCAGGTGAAACAATTTTCTTAGGGCGGTACAAGGATAGTGGCAGAGCCGGCCCCCATCCAGTGCTCCTCTCATCACGTTCCGCTGGTAAAGCCCAGCTCGGTGAATTTGCATGCGCCAAGGAGGTGAGTGGGCAAACGCGTGTGAAACGGCCTCCTCCAGGGGTACGGGCCTGCCCCCAGTGCGCCTCAGGTGGACGTCCACTCCTGGGAATCTCGGGAAGACCCAGGAATTGGGAAGCCCAGAGGTCAAGCGAGGGCCAGAGGTCAGGCAGTGCCCTACCGGCACCTCCGGAGCTTCTGGCCCTCTCCGCTCCTGCCAGAGACCCCTTTCCTGCCGCCTCAGGGTCGGCGCTCTGCGCCCGCTGCCGTGCGTTCTCCTGGCTCCCAGCCGCGCGCCCCGCCGTGCGCCCTCGCGCCGAAGGGCAAAGCGCAAAGTGAGAGGAGCCTGGGGGTGGCCTCCCCGCCTAGGGAGGTTCCCGTCTCTTCCGGGCTGGGGAGAGAAAATCACACAGTCCTGTTTGTTTCCCCAACCCCGACGGGCGCGGAGCCGGGCATATGGACATCTTGCGCTCCGCATCTGTGTCATCGGTCGCGTTTTCTGTGGATGCCTGCGTGTGTGCGTGTGTGTGTTTGCGACCGGGCGCTGGGAACAAACGTGCATCTGTTAAATTTGACAATAACGTCCTACTGCGAAGCTGCCAAGATTGGGGCGGCAGGTGGGGGCGGAAGGCAGAAGGGGTGGGGGGAGAGCTGCAGTCTCAAAAGGCGACGCCAAAGCGCCTGGCCCAGGTATTATGTCGGGAGAAGGTGAGGGGAGCAGCTGCTCCTTCTCGCGGGGTGTGTATGGGAGCGAGGGTGCGTGTGTCCCTGTGAAGAGTACACACCAATCTGCTCAACATATGTCGCCACAAATCACAGTATCTCTCCCTCCTCCCACCCCCCACTCCCTGCTGACCGAGGGCAGAACAGAGAGAGGCGCTGAGAAGAGGCGCCGCTTCAACAGGTGTCTTGGTGCGCAATGCACCTTTTCACGCATTCACTGTATCCGTTGGCGGCTGGGATAATGTGGACACTTTGTTTCCAGGCGCTGCGCGCGAGCTACCGACATCCGGGGGGAGGCGGCCCTGGGCAGGGAGGGGGATCTGGAAATAAAGACCTCGGGCGCTCCTGAGGTCCCGGGCCCTCTCTTCCCTTTGTTCGAGGGCTCCCGGGGCTGGAGCTCCCTCCTACGCCCCGGGGGGCGGCATATGGCGCCCTCTCACCTACCCAAGAAAAAGAACCAGCCACCCATTCAAGAGCGCACGAGGTCTCTGCGCCCGGGGAGGAGGAGTCTCTGAGGGAATGGCTTCTCTCCCAAGGCGCCTGAGGAGCCCGCCTTATCTCTCCCCACCCCATCTCGGCCATCCCCTCGGCTGGCCCGGCAGCCGTTGAGTGGGGCGCAGCGCACTGGGCAGCACCAGCCTGCGGGAGCGCCCCAGCTCCCGGCAGATGAAATATGGGGCTGGTGAGCCCCTGGAGACCATATGCTTTCAATAAAAGAAGACAAATAGGACCGAGATAGGCCTTGCAGCCAACCTGTTATAAATGGGTGGCAATTGGGCCAATGTACACGGAGGCAGGGCCCCCGGGGGGAGGCCTGCTCGGCGCCAAATCCATGTGTCAGCTTCTGGGACAGGTGTGCCCAGGGGCCAGGGGCCAGGCCTCCCCCCTCTGGGTGTATCACGGCAAAGGTAATATTGTGCTAACTATGAGTAAACAGTCATTGTGAAAACGAGGGAGAGTTTATCAGAGGCAAACTAGTTGGGGGGTGGCTTAACAATAAAGTTGTCCGCCTTGGGAGCAGGTGACGGCTGGCTGCGGGACTCCCGTGGTAGATGTTTTCCAAAGCACTCCACTTTACAATCTCTTGTAATTATTTATTAAACGAAATCTATTTATTATTATTTTAGCAAACACTGGAGACAGGTGGGGCTTTCTTTTCATCGTCTCCTTTTGTTTGAAGGGCTGTTTGAAGTGGCCAGTCTCGGCCCAGGCAGCTCGCTCGCCAGATTTTTGTCTTCCCCTCTTTCAGTGCCGAGGCGAAGGCGAGAGAAAGAAGCCCCCTCCTCTGGCAAGCTATTAGCTATTCAGCTTCCCATGGCCCCCCCTCCCTCCCGCTTGCTTCTCAAAGAGCCCCCAGGCATTGCGAGGATTCCCCCCGCCGACAGGAAGGCGGCAGGGCGGACCGCGGCCTTCCTTCGTTTCCAATCTGCCCGCGGTCCCCAGGCGCCCGGCTGTGGCCTGTCTCCTGGGCCGCGCCGGCCTCCGGGCTTACCTAGGTCTCAGAGAGCAGAGGCGCGCGCGTCCGGGAGGCCTCCGAAGCGGCGGCGGGCCGGGGGCTTCAGGGACCGGCTCTGCTCCCCGCTGGAGGAGCCGTTTCACAAATACCGCCGGCGCGCCCTGAGTTGTCACTGCTTGCGCCTCCGCCGCCAAAAGCACAGGTATTGACTTTGGAGAGAGGTCTGTGCGTCCCCAACAGCGGAGAGGGGGGACGTGGATCCCGGATCCCTAATCCCCCAGGACTCCGTGACCTCCGGCCCTGCCCTCCTGGCCAGAAAAGGGGCTGCCGAGAGCTGTTGGCGTTGCTCAAGGAGACCGCGGCTCCCGGCCGCTGCGCGCTCCTCGCCCTATTTTTTGCGCAAAGCAGTAGTGGTGGCTGCCTGCAAAGCCCGGGAGAGCCCTGGGCCGGAGCTGCTCTGGGGAAGCTGGATAAGAATTCCAAGTGCCTTCCAGAATTCTCTCCCAGTTAAGAAGGTTCCCAAGAACGCTCAGAGTCTTCCCCTGGAGCAGGAAGCTCACCCTGCCCCTCTTGCCGGTACCCATTAGCCGCTTGAGGCAAAACTGAGCCAAGCGAGTCCACCGTTGCCTTTTATGCCTTTTATCTGAGGGCCACTGCTGGACGAGAGTCCCGGTTTTGAGCTGCTCTCAGGATTCCTGGGACCCATGGGGGTGTTTTGATCCCTTATGGCCAGGGCTCGCTCCCTGGAGAGGGGCTGAGTCTGGAAACCCTAGGGAAGCAGGCTTTGGATTTCCTGTCAGTTCATAACGTGCAGGATGACAGAAATCAAGCAAGGCGAGTGTATGGAGCAGGGAAGTGGAGAGATGGAACATGGGTGGGTGGACACTGGTTTCCCCTTGGCACTGGGTGATGGGGCCACTGCCTCTTGTCTACTCTGACCCGGTCTTCCTCAAAGATACAGGACTTCCATTTTCTACACTTTGGGGTGTCTGGTTTTGCCTTGAAAAAATATATACATATTCCTCCAATCAGAAAGAGACAGCAGGTACAAGGGAGAATCTAGAACTAGGAGTCTTAGGACCGGAGTTCTATGTGGTTCCAATAGAACTTGCTGTGTGACCTTGGGTGAGTCCCTTCCCCTTCTGGGCCTTGACTTTTCCATCTGCAAAAGGGGCCTCGGGTTCTCCTTCTTATGACTAGAAAACACATTTGGAGCAATTCGTGACCTAAAGGAGGAGCAGTAGCAAAATGTGGAATCCAAGAGTCTCATTCCCTTTGCTGCCCCTGAGCCTGACCCCTAGCTTCAGTTGGAAGGCAGAAAGGGAAGGAGCATCTGCTTAACAGCACACCGGCTGAGATCTGGAGGACAGCGCCCCCACCCCCATTCAGTCCTAGAGCGCGCTCTCTCTCCCGGGCTCCCAAGCATACGCATCGTCTCCCTGCCTAGGAGGTAACCGCGCCCTCTAAGCAGCCGCGGCGGGTGTGGAGAGGCAATCCCCGGGGCAGATCCGCAGACTTACCTCCTCCCTTCACCCCATCCCCTCAGTTTCCCAGCGGGGTCCAGCCCCCCTCCGCCAGCTTCCGGGAGGCACTGGGTGTCTGGGTCGGCCAGAAAGTAAAGCCTTCGCAGCCTGCAGAGACGTAACACGGGCCCCAGTCTTCCCGCCCTCGGCTTCCCCCCTCTCTCCCCACCGGGCACGTCGCGGCCAAGAGAGAGCAGCGGAAGCCGCGACCCCTCACCCTGAGTGACCGGAAGCAGAAGACCACGGGGCGTCCGCGGCGGGGACAAAAGGGAAGGGCGGGGAAGAAAGGAGGGACGGCGTGTTCAGTCTCACTTTGGAAAACTTCCAGACGGCGCTAGCAGGGCCCTTCGGAGTCCCTGCCGGCTGCTCTCGGCCGGATCCCGGCCTCACGCGGCGGCGCTGGCTGGCCCAGGTAGTGCGGGCGGCCGCCGCCCTCCTGTGACTGGGCAGGAGGACGGAGGGGAGAAAGAAGTGATCCGCTTCTCGCGGCGCCAGCACACCACGGGCATTTAAAAGACAAGGCCTGGCCTCGAGCTCCTGGCCCTCTCCTGACCCCTTCTCACCTGCGCCCTTTCCCCGTAGGCCCTGGCCCGAATGCAAGGGGGCTGTCCACGATTGCTAGTCGTGGAATGTCCCCTGGAGGTCCCATCGTGGCCACCCTCCGCCTCTGGGACACGATGGAAATGTCTTCGGTTCTTGAAAGGAGATTGGGAGGAGAGGTTCTAAGCGCCTCCCTCTGAGGAGTGAGCGGCCTCACCTCGGGACACGGTGGTGGGGGAGGAGGGGGCTCCTAACCCCCAGGGAAGGTCTCTAAGTGGCAGGGGCATAGGCAGAATCTCTCTCTGTGGTCGCCCTGTCCGCCCTGCCCCAGAATGGAGAGGGTCAGGGAAACATCACCTTGTGTGCGTTTCCTCGCCTGACACGTAGAGCAAGAGAGCAGGGTGGCATCGGGAATTAGTGACGCTCCTCCAAGCTGGTAGTCGGAGCACCTTGCTCCTTGTCCTATCTCTGGCGGAGTGATTCGGGGCGAGCCGCCACCTTCTCTGAGCCTTAATGTCCCCGTGTGTAACGCATGAAGATTGGCGAACCCTATAGGCTTCCCAAAGCCCTCTTTGGGGCACCAAAAGAGGGTCTGGACAGATGCCAAGGAAAGACAGGAGCAAAGCGGTCTGGGGCGGCCAGACGGGAGCCAAACAAGGCTCTTCTCACTGGGCGAGGCTCTTTGAGGAACCGAGAGTTGCTGGGACAGAGCCCGCGGAGAGAAAGCAAACAGAGCGGCGCTCCCCTCCCCCGACCCCGGCCCTTTGTCCGGAATCCAGCTGTGCCCCGCGGGGGAGGAGCGGGCTCGCGTGGCGCGGCCCCCTGGCCCCGGCGCTGATTGGCCGGTGGCTCCGGCTGCAACCGGGCAGGCACGCTCCTGGCCCGGGCCGAGCAGATAAAGCGTGCCAAGGGGCACACGACTTGCGGCTCAGAAAATCCGAATAGTCTCGCAGCCGCGCCCAAAACAGCAACGGTGGCCCGGGACCCCCTTTGCGCTTCGCTTCTCTGGAGCTGGGGAAACTTCTAGGCAGCGGCGCCTGCGTCTCAGTTGCGCTTGCAGACGAAAAGGCCAGCTCATCTCACCAACTGCTCTGGCTGGCCCCCTGCTCTCTACCCTTTTGCGCGAGAGAACAAGGTAACACCTGGAGGCCACAGAGCGACGGGTGGAGGGGGAAAGGGGTCCTCTGATCCGGCAGGAGCGGGGGGCGGCTCTTTCTCGGTTATTTCCCACTTGGCCCTGGGATAGGGAACTGCGCCCGGGTGGCCGACCCACGCTTACCCCGACCTCTTATCCCGCCGCAGGATGGCGCCTCATCCCTCGGGTACGCCAGCTGTCCAAGTGACCCAGGAGACAGAGCAGCCCTTCCAGGGGGCCTCGGACGACGAAGTGACCTGCGTTGCGTCGGCTCCGCCCAGCCCCGCTAGCGTGCGGGGGAACTGCACGGAGGAAGAAGGCGGCGGCTGCCGAGGGGCCTCGAGGAAGCTCCGGACGAGGCGCGGGGGGCGCAGCCGGCCCAAGAGTGAGTTGGCTCTGAGCAAGCAGCGAAGGAGCCGGCGCAAGAAGGCCAATGACCGCGAGCGCAATCGAATGCACAACCTCAACTCGGCATTGGACGCGCTTCGCGGCGTCCTGCCCACCTTTCCGGACGATGCCAAGCTTACCAAGATCGAGACGCTACGCTTCGCGCACAACTACATCTGGGCGCTGACGCAGGCGCTGCGCATAGCAGACCATAGCCTCTACGGGCTGGAGCCGCCCGCACCGCCCTGCGAGGAGCTGGGCTGCCAGGACCGCGGCTCCCCGGGAGACTGGGGCTCCCTCTACTCCCCTGTCTCCCAGGCGGGCAGCCTGAGCCCCGCCGCCTCGCTGGAGGAGCGTCACGGGCTGCAGGCGCCTGCCTCCCCTGCGGGTCTGCGCACCGGCGCCCTGGCTTTTTCAGACTTCCTATGAAGGAGCCGTCGGCCGCTGGGCGGTGGGTGCTTGGAGGGGGGCGGGTGGAGGCTGTCAGGGATACACCGCGATTGCGGCGTCCCTGAACTTGCTCCTCCAGTCTCTGGCTCGCTGACACCCGGTGAGCCCAGGCTCCTACGAGGGTGACAGGCTGGATTCGATCCCCCGGTCCTCGGCGCCGCGCCAACTTCAGCCCCCTGTTTGCTGCCCGCGCAGGCGGGTAAAGCAGGCTCCGCGCTCCCCTCCCTGCAGCCGCCCCAAGTCTCCTGCAAAGACGATGAGGATGGTAGCACAAGGCAGCTGGAGACACCCACTGTCTCCAGCCACCCTACCCTCACTCAAGTCTGTCAGTCTCTCTTTCCTCCTCCACCAATGTGATTTAATCCAGTGTTTGATCCCTCGCCGTTGGCTCTCCTCACCGTTTGCTCTCCTCTCCAAAGACGCCGCTGACCTTCTCCTCCAGTCGCTATCAAGTCCTGGTTTCTGGCCGCCCCGCTGCCTTAATCCACGAAGGCGATCCTCTGCCTTCTTTCGTGCACTTTTCGGAGCCATTGCCCTCCGGGGGGAGGGAGACCAGGCTCTGAACTGGGAAAGAGATTGTCCGCCTCGGGAACGTCTGTCCCGCTTCCCTGCGACCTGAAGCGCCCCTGTCTTTAAAAAGGAAAAAAAAAAAAGGAAGAAGAAAGAAAAAAAATCAGCCTGTAAATTATATGATATCTTTTGAAGTGAATTTTGGTACGGTAAATTATATGCCCCCCTCCTTTACACGTTTGTATTTATTGATGAGATTTCACAGCAGGGGGAAAAGTCTATATTTTGTACATAAGATTATTTAGAGACTGGTGGATGAGATTTTGAGCCAATAATAATAATAATAAAGTACCCTCAAGAAACCTCAGTCAGGTAACTCGATTATGCAGAAGTGAGGCCACAGCCTCTGGCTGGGGTGGGGGTGGGCCTCAGTCCAAGGAGAGGGATAAAACGTTCTGGGGGTCTGGGCCCCTTCTCTGATTTGGGTTAAGAGACTGTGGTGCTAGGCTGGAGGCCGAGCAGATGGCGTCCTGAGGGCAAGTCAGCTAAACCCGCATGGAACGTAAGAGCTGGAGGGCTCTTGAGAAATCACTGGTCCAGTTCCCTGTTTTATTTATAGGGAAGCGACTTGTCATATTCCAAACTGTGGTTTAGATGAACGACAAGCCTTCAACTAAGGCTACTTGCTGGCGCTGCTGACCCTTTCCCCTACACCACTAGCCTGGATTTCGAGCGACTGTTGAATTTGGGGAGGAAGAGTAATAGCCCGACCACAGGGTCAGAGCCCTCAGAAGCACGGAACGTGGATTGGGCATTCCAGCAATTTTCCCAGAGTGCTTAAAGCGCTAGCACGTCTTCTGAGCGTATTTTACACAGCAGATTCTGGGGCGGTGGCATCCTGATGTGTGGAACTGAGCAGCAGGGAGCAGAGAAAGTGGAGATTCCTGCTGAAATCTCTTGGCACCCCGGACACCCGGCAGTCTTGATTGAAAACTTACCAAGAACTTGTTCCACGTTTCCAGCCACTCTTTACTCCCAAGGTAGAGTTGCGCTAGTGCGCAGCAGGGACTGAAACCTGTCCCAGGGGCGCTATTGGAGCATCCCTACATGGCTTGCGGGAGCCCCATACCTCTGGAAGCAGGCTGAGCTTTAAGAATTCGCAGTCTGCCAGGAGCTGGGGAACAGGAAAATGGAGGGTGGGCACTCTACCCTGTGAATTGAACCCCAGAGGCCTCCTTGGATTGGCCGCAGGAAGGAGCAGCCAGCCCCAGTGGGGCAAGGCGCCGTCAGGGGCCAGAAGCCAGACCGTAGGTAACTTTCCAGTTAGAACGAAAAGGTGGCGTTTTACCCGGGGCTAACACCTCTTCCGTCTCCCTTTTGCCCTCCCAGCTTCCAATTGAACTTTTCTTCTCCTCTATTCCCAGTAAAGGTAGCTCTGAGGAAATATGCCTCATTTATCCGGGGCTGGATTTGGGGGAGGGGAGAGGGACGGGCAAACAAAAGAATGAACGAAGGTGTTGTTTCATTTCATGGCTTTAATCTGGGAGGAGATTAATGGGTTATTGGTGATTTCTGCAGCAGCCAATTTCCCGCCTGAGGCACCACCCAGGGGCAGGTGTCAGCAGCTCCTAGTTGCACGGACCAAGCCAGTGCCTGTTACTCTCTGTGCCTTTAGGGGAAGAGTGTGGAGAGACAAAAAACAAGAAGGTCCATCTCTGTCTTCCCAGGAAAGCAACAAGTATACAGACAAAAGTATTCGAGGCCAAAATTATTGGTGCTGGGTAGAGGTACAAAGCACAGGACGTAGGTGGGCCTGCTGTTACCTGGGGCTGGACTGGGAGGCTTGCAAGAGAAGGGGACATTTGGGCCAAGGACTACAGGTTTAGAGAAGTCCTTAAGCAGGAAAATCCTTTCTGTGAGAGGCCGTGGAAACTAAGTGTTCAGATAGACAGGGGACTCCCTCGGTGCAAACGACTCCCTGAAACTGCAAGAGTGTTGGCTCCATGTTCCAGGTGGATGCATCCACTGCCCCATCCCCCTCCTACTTTTGAGGATGCTTATTAAGGAGCCATTAGTCACCAAACACACGCAGACTGGTCCTCCACCCCACAAATTAAAAAGAAAAAAAAAAAAGGATGGTTTAACCAACTTGACTGCTGGGCTGCCACCTTGGGTCAGGGGTGGATTTGACTCTGGAACTGTCTGCCGGCTCTACTCTCCAAGTCAAGAGGAAGCAGAGAAAGGTTTGGGTTTGTTAGAATCACTGCAAAGTTTAGGGCTCCCTTGCACAGGGTGAGCTCCATCACTGTGTATGGAATTGCACTGAGATGGGAAACTTTGTCCATGCCTCTTTCCAAAGAGCCACTCATGAAGAAGCTCAGAAATATTTCTGTGAGTGGTGTGGAAACTAACTAGCCCAGCCTCACCATCACCATGCCCCCCAACCCCCACGGGCATTTTGCTTTCAGAAGCTTTTAAAATCAGTCAAGCTGGTCTCAGTCTCGGCTGGCAGCCCGCGCTTGCAGACGACGCCTCCGCTGTAATGGTGCGGAGCCTCCCATAGTCTGAAGTCGTCGCCTGCGCCCCAGCTCTCTGAAATCCAGACAGGGTCCCCAGCGGGGCCAGGAAAGACCCTCGGGTCGAAAGGCTCTTGCCCCTCTTCTGCCTTTGTCTGAGACCAAGCCTGACTTCCAGAAAAACAGCACATGAATCTTGCACCACCACCCCACCCCCATCCGTGCACACAAGCAGGTAGATTTATGGTGCCCTGCCCCCATCCCACTCCACCCCCAAGCCGGCCTTGGTCGGGAGACAAAGCGTCCCGGGGCCATTGGAATGCTAATGTCTGGGAGCCCGGCTGCAGGGCTGGCACAAAGGCAGGCGGGGCTGGGGGCGCACGCGACCTCACAGGCGCCCTTTGCCCCTCCTCTCCCCTAAGGGCCACTCTGCCTGGCTGTGTGACCTTGGACAAGTCCCTGAGTGTCAGTTAATTCGCTGGAGAATATGAAGGGAGTCCTTTTTTTTTTTTTTTTTAAGATTTTATTTATTTATTTGAGAGAGAGTGCATGAGATGGGGGAGGGTCAGAGGGAGAAGCAGGCTCCCTGATGCGGGACTCGATCCTGGGACTCCAGGGTCATGACCTGAGCCAAAGGCAGCCGCTTAACCAACTGAGCCACCCAGGTGCCCCTGAGTCCTTAATACCCTTTCACTGGATTTCTGGGTGACTAAGAGAAGGCAGTGCTTGTGAAGGACGAGTTACAGCCTGCCCACAACCAGAAGGGTGGAGAACACCCTTAGGCCTTGGCAGGGGGGACACTGTGGGGAGGGTGTAAGAGATTTCCGCTGAAAATGTGGTACAGAATAAGTGCTGAGCATATTATAATTACATTTTTATATTTACATAATTAATATTCTCTATTGTATTTATTTCCCTCCTCCCCCTCCTTTTTAAATACCTTCAGGCTGTGCTCAAGAAAAGGAAGGGGGCACTTACTGTACCTGCTTGCTCTGCCCTCAAAGGGCCAAGGGCACAGACAGTGGGAGATTTGAGGCTGGACACTTCTTACCTTAGGTCCCTTCCTACAGTTGGTGAGGAGGGCAAGGAAGGATGTTCACACCCATAGAAACAGAGACCTAAAGTCTTAGAAGTTGGTGATTTCCTCAGACCCTCAATCACTCAATGAATTACTGAAATAAGCTAGGACTGTGACCTGGCTCTAGGTTCTGTGCAATTTAGAGCTCTGTGCTGAGATAGTTTGTTCCTGCTTTGGCCGTAGCTGGGTCTTCTGGGTCTTGTAAGGCCAAAGTCTCCCTTGCGCCCTTGCCTTTGGCCAACCCCACCCCCCGCCCCACCCCCGTTCTCTTTCGAGGTCCTAGGCTGCTCTTCTCTGCCCGCTCTGCTTCTGGGATCTGAGGGCCAGCCAAGGCGGAAGCTGGGGGCACCTGCCTGGCTAACCCGGTTGGGCACAGACTTCTTGAAAGCGGCCGCGCGCCCCTGACCATGGTGCTGAAAGTACCGTGTTGTTTCAGAGCTGGAGACGCACGTTCCTGGCAACTTAGTGTTCTCAACACGGAAAACCATCTATCGACCCTGCCCACGTTTCTAGACTGCAGTCCCTAGGGGGTCCCCTGTGGATATGTAGATCCAAAAGAATGTCAGGTTTCCTTGGCATGGTGAGGAAAGCATGGGCTCTGTTGCTGTTAGCTGACTGCATGACCTCAGAAAGGCCCTTTTTTCACTAGGCCAAAAGACTCCTTTGTCAATGATAGAGCTAGAACTGAGTGACCGTGTTAGGAACTTCTGACAGCATCTGAGAGGTCTGAAGTGGAGCAACATTGGAAGTGTAGGTTGCAACACCCCTAACTGGGAAAACTGGTTTGGAACTTGGCCCTCAATGGGAGTCTCATTCTCCGAGTTACAAAGAGATTTTAGTTATTCCAAGAACAAAGGCCTAAGGAAGTCCCCCAGATGCATACATAGGATGGCAGAGTGGTTAAGAACAGTTACTTTAGAAGTACACAGACATTGGTCTGAAGCCTGGTACTTCCAGTAGCTGGTGGTTTTCAATAACTGTGAAGTTGGGATGATAAATAGCGGCTGCCCAACTGGGCTGATTAATGTGCTTGCTTTTAGTGCGGCCTTAGCTGCCATAAATGGTAATTATTAGCATTAGCATCTTCATTTCTCTCAAATTCTTCTTATTCTCCCTGGACTTTTTAGGAGGGGGTGCTTTTGTATGAAGTTGAATTTCCTCTGCGCCTCTGTACAGTGTAAATTGGCACAAAGGCTAAGGGCCACTTATCCTTCTTGGTGACCTTCCTCAGCTGCTATCTACCCTTCCTAAGCTCCAGGATTATGCATCCAGATGTCCCTTGGGCACCCCAAATGAGACATGTCCAAAATGGAATTCCTCTCCCCTAACTCTAAACTAACACTGCTTCCTATTCCTGCTTCATTATGTATCACCATCCAGGCACCCATAATAGAAATCTAGGTTTTATCTTGACTTTTCTCTCTCACTACTTACATCCAATTAACCCTTATGTCCTGCTGATTTTTCCTTCTCACTATTTCTTGAATCTGGCTGTTCCTTTATTTCCTTATGACCACTACTCTAGTTGAGGCTTTCATCCTTCACATGGAGAGACTGCCTAACTGATCTCCCTATCTTTAATCTCAACACTCGTCACTGTACTCTCCATGTTACAGCCAGAATAACATGCAAATATAACACTGTCACTCTCCTGTTTAAAATCTTCAAGTGGTGGGGCACCTGGGTGGCTCAGTCGTTAAGCGTCTGCCTTTGGCTCAGGTCATGATCCCAGAGTCCTGGGATCGAGCCCCGCATCGGGCTCCCTGCTCCGCAGGGGGCCTGCTTCTCCCTCTCCCTCTCCTGCTGCTTGTGTTCCCTCTCTCGCTGTGTCTCTCTCTATCAAATAAATAAATAAAATCTTTAAAAAAATAAAAATAAAAATAAATAAAATCTTCAAGTGGTTTCCAATCATCCCTGGGATAAAGCCCATGTTCCAATAGAGAATGATGTTGTAATGTGAGCTGTGAATCTGGGTTCAGTTCCCAGCTGGTTCATTAACTATCAGTATGACCATGAACAAGTTTCTTAACATTTCTCTCAATTTCTTCATCTGTTAAGTGGAGATAATATTGCTTGTAGGGTTTAGGTTAAAGTGCTATAACACATTCACTAATAATTCAATCTGAGGTGAGCATTCTATGTGGGTTGTAGCTCTGCTCCATGACATCATTCAGGTACCTAGGTTCCTTCTCTCTTCTTTCTCCACCAGTTCCTAGGTCTTTGCCATCCACATAGTTGAGGCTGCATTGTCATAAGTTCTAGCCAGTGGGAAGGGAAAATACAGTATGGATGAACCTCAGCCACAGTCTTAAAGCTTAGACTCAGAAGTAGCACATTCCACTCACATTCCACAGGAAGAACATGATCATATCACTGTACCCAAGTGGAAGAGTATTTATGTGCCTAGGAAGAAGTGAAATATGGATTCTGGTGGGTAATGAGCAGTTTGCACCACAGGGTTATTGTCAGATTAAATTGGATCATATATGCTATTATTATTTATTTTTATCATCACAAATCATTTAAGGTTAGGACCAGAGTCCTGCTGCAGCAGCCTCTTTTTCACAATGCTTTACTTGCCTTGACATTTACCATCCAGAAATACTGACCTGCTTGAAGTTTTTCCTTACACATACTCAGGTATCCCTTCCATGCTTTTTTTTTTTTTCTTTTCCACACTGCTCTCTCTGCCCAAACCCTCTCTCCATCCTCTCCAGCTCCCACCAAACCTCCAACACAGACATTACCTCCTCCCAGGAATTTTCTCTGAACTATTCCTCCCTCTTTGCTCCTGTTCCCATAATATTCTGTGCATAGGAATATCCTTGCACTCTCCAGGTAGTATTGTTTATTCACCTGTGCCTTCCACTGGTCTTCTCAAGGGTAGGAACTGTCCTTCATGAATCCAATGAGTACCCATTCTCAACCATATGCTGCATGTTTTTAGAATGAAGTAATGAGTAAGTGAATTGACTCATGAATGAAAGGCATTTCAATTATTTGTTTAGAAATTTCTATCCTTCCCCAGACTGGCTACCACATAAAGGCCAATGAATATATGTTGAATAAATGAATAATTTATATAGAGACCCATTACCCTTCCTGCATCATACCCTCCTCAGCGCCAAAATAACCTGTCCATGGTTGCCTATGGGTCTACTTTAGAAGATGCCCCATCTGATTAGATGAGACTGGGTTATCACCACAGTATGATTATTTCCGAGATCACTAGTAACAACGCCCATAGTCAGGTGTGGTTGTCCCTCCTGAGATAGTCCTCTAGTGAATTTGACATCTATCTCAACTCATCACTTCCTAAATCTATCACCTTGAGTTAAGTTTTTTAGCTTCTCCAATCCTCAATTTCTCCATCTATAAAGATGGAGAAAACCACACTTACCACATAGGGTTTTATGAGGATTCAAATGAGAGGACAGATGTGTCCATACACTTCGTGTGCCTGCCAGGAATTTGAAGCAGAACTTATTACAGTACCCACTCCATCTCTATCTTATTCCTACAGATGATTAGCCAAGAAGGCATGGGCCAGAACTGACTTTCCCACATTAACTAGGGAAAGGTTATATGACTTGCCCAAGGCCTGTTAATTGTGGAGACAACCTGAGGCTCCTGATATCCTAACATTATCACCAGCTATACTATCTCTGTTGTACTGTCTATTGCTCATAACAAATTACGAAAAAGTTAACTACTTAAAAAAGATACATTCATTATGTGGGTCTTCTGTGGGTAAGGACTGCAGGCATGGCTTGGCTGGGTGCCCCTGGCTTGAAGGGTCTCATGATTGTAGTCAGGATGTCAGTCAGAAATATGGTGTCATCTGATGGCTTCATTGGGGGTGGATCCATTTCTGAGCTCACTCATTTGAGCTGTTGGCAGGATTCAATTCCTCGAGGGCTATTGGACTGAGGGCCTCAGTTCCTCAGTGGCTTTGGACCAGAGCTTTCCCCAATTCCTTGCCATGTGGGTCTCTCCATAGGGCAATTTACAACCTGGCAACTGGCTCCCTTCAATGCAAGTAAACAAGAAGACACCAAGACCAAAGCCACAGTCTTTTTGTAATCTAATCTCAAAAGTGACATCCCATTACCTCTGCCACATTTTATTTACTAGGAAGAAATTACTAAATCCAGCTCAAAGCCAAGGGGAAGAGATTACACAGGGCATAGATACCAGGAGGCAGGGGTCATTGGGGGCCATCTCAGAGACTGCCCATCATATTGGCAGTAGCAGAATGTTGCTGCCTGCTTTTCAGACCCCAGAGACAGACAGACACATGGGCACACAGGGGTACATGTACACGCGCAGGCATACGCACCACCCGCCACACACACACCTCCACAGGGTCAAATACACCAGGATTCATAAGAAGAAAGCCCCAGGTGATTTGACTCCTTGGGCTAAAGCAGATCTCTCCAGTGCTGGGTTGGCTTCTAAGAGCCCAGGAGGGGGACCACTGAGTGCACATTGGAGCCACCCCAGCTGATCTCTGACATCCATTTACTGCTTTCACAGGCCTCCCCGCCCCCACTCCTGGAGGCAGAGATTTAGGACGTCTGGGGCCTGGACACCGTACCCACTGAAGGGAAATTTACTGCCTCCAGAGAACCAGGGCCTGACTTGGGGTCTTGAATGCATCTTTTTCCCCTTTGCCTCTGCTTTATTAGGTTAATCATTGCTTGAATCGGTTGCCATGGTTTGGGCAAACCCATGGCGACTCTATAATGAAGCCTGAAAGACTCGGACCCCATTTATCATCCCCAGTGTTGGGAGGCCCAAAGCCTCATTTGCCTCCCCCGGGGTCTGGGCACCACCCTTTGCCTGGGGCCTCCAGGCCCCTTTTGAATGAGGAATGAACAGGTGGTGACTTGGAAGAGAAGACCCACATAGGTGGAGTGAACGGTGCACTGCACACCGCCCTCCCCAACACACACACTTATATTTTTCCACTCCTGGAGTCCAGACACAGACCAAACACACAGGCATCTCTGCCAGACTTTTTCTTTCCGGAGAGTGGGAGGCAAAAAATGATCTTCAGTTAGAAGGGGTCCATGGCTGTCCTTAGAAAGAGAATTTGTGTCTTGACAGACCCAGGTGTTACTACACTTCTTATCTTCTGGGTATAGATTGAGCAGCATTGCAACCCTGCAGTGAGTTGGAAACAGATAGGGCAAAGCCCAGGGGGGAAGCTGAGGCTTACAGAAGTTCAGAAACATGTTCAAGTTCACCCAGTGATGGTACAGCCAGGGTAGAACCTGGAGCTAGTAAAATTAACCATAGAAAATTTCAAAAATAGAAAGAAGAGTATAAGGAAATCTCATGTTATCTACCACCCATATTCAACAATTACCAACTCAGAACCAAGTATATTTTGCCCACATACTTACCCACTTCCCCCGCACTACCTGTGTAGATTACATTGAAGCAAATTTTAAACATCATACAATTTTAACCCTCAATCCTTCCCCAGTGTCCTTTCTTTGCTCAGCATAAATTGCCTAATAGAGTATAGCAGCAGAGGGAATTGACTCTGAAGACAAAAAGTCTGGGTTCAGGTCCAAGCTCTGTCCCTTCCCAGCTGCGTGACCTTCAGCCAGTGACCAAATATTTCTGAGCCTCAGTTTCCTCAACTACAAAATGATGCACTTACCTTTCTCATAGGATAATGGTCAGGATTAAATGAAAGAAGGCAAAATAAGTGCTCAGCACCTGTGTCAGATGCAGGGTCAATGTTTCCATTCTTGCTACCACCACATCATCAGCAGTGGCTGTCATATAGCAGAATGTTGGCTCTTGGCTTCCAAAATCCAGGTCTCTTAGTGAAATCTCTTGGCATGCAGGCAAGTACCTTGTTATCACTCTCTGCCTGGCTCAGGACTCTGAGAATACAGATCTCAACAGTGAGCCTGGCTCCGGGTGATGACGGGCCCCAAGCTCTGCTGCTCACAGAGCTGCTCTGAGCTCTCCACCATGAACCCCCCCACAACCAGCAAGACCAGGTTCCCCCTTCTCCTCTTCTTGTATCTTTAGACCTTCTGACCTCTTTGCTGCTGGTCCCATTTGTGAGCAGGTGCTAATATACCTGCCTGAAGTTTATGTGTGTGTGCACGTGTGTCTGAGTGTGTGTGCCATCCCCACATGGGAACTAGCATATTCTCACGCTTCCCTGGGCTCAGCCTGTGAGGGACCCCCCAGGAGGAGACTTAGACCTGCCCTCTTGCAGTTCATGGTTGACTGACAAGAGACCAGAGGAAAAGTCGTCAAACAAAGACATGAAGACGCAAGCTTAGCCACTAAGACCTGGAGGAGGTGGGGAGAAAACTAATCTCTGCCGAACATATTAGGTTGAAAACAAGAGAGGGGCAGGCAGGGGGCTGCATGGAAGCCAAGGGCATGGGAAAGGAGGCAGCCCATCTGGGTTCATTGTTTAGGTACGGCCTAGCCCCAATAGTGGACCTCTCCAGGGAAGGTTTATTCCAGGGAATCACCCACACCCCCAGAGAATCAAAGCTCTGAAGAGTCCTCCTGGCTGAAAGAGCATGTCTTCCCCAAAAGCTCCCTATCTTAATGGCAGCTAATTTCAATTGAGTGTTTACAATGTGTAATCATAGCCCTAGCAGTTTCTGTTAATTAGTCTATGAGAGCAGACTTATTCCCATTTTACAGATGATAAAATTGAGGCCGAGAGCAATTCAATGACACTTTACATGTTACCTGGTAAGAAGTAGAGTTGGATTGAACCCCCGCTCTCCTTATCCAGAGCTGGAAGTCTTGAACACTGCTACATTGCATAACTGATGTGCTCTCCATTTTGATTTTACATATTTTCAAGAATGCATAAAGTGGAGAGAGAGAAAATGCATGCACTGTAAGTCAGCTTCTGTAACCACCAATTCACAGCCAATCTTGTTTCTTCTATTTTCCCCAATCCTATCAACCCCAATCCTGCAAACACATTTTTTTAAGGTTTTATTTGTTTATTTGTCAGAGAGAGAGAGCAAGAGCACAAGCAGGGGGAGTGGCAGGCAGAAGGAGAAGCAGGCTCCCCACCGAGCAAGGAGCCCAATGCGGGACTCGATCCCACGACCCTGAGATCATGATCTGAGATGAAGGCAGACGCTTAACTGACTGAGCCACCCAGGTGTCCCTGCAAACACATTTTTTTTTAAAGATTTATTTATTTATTTATTTGAGAGAGGGAGAGAGTACAGAGGAGGGGGGAGGAAGAGGGAGAGGGACAGAGAGAATGTCAAGCAGACTCCCCACTGAGCACAGAGCCCAATGTGGGGCTTAGTCTCACGACCCTGAGATCATGACCTGAGCTGAAAGCAAGAGTCAGACGCTCAACCAACTGAGCTACCCAGGCATCCCCTGGGTGTGTGTGGAATTTTTAATTTTTATTTTTCCTTTGTGTGTGGAATATTTTTAAATATATCCCAGGTAGCTATCATCCCACTTGTAAATACATTTCTAAATGATAGGACTTTTCTTTAAAAAAGACTTTATTTATTTATTTGACAGAGACACAGCGAGAGAGGGAACACAAGCAGGGGGAGTGGGAGAGGGAGAAGCAGGTTTCCCGCAGAGCAGGGAGCCCGATGCGGGGCTCGATCCCAGGACCCTGGGATCATGACCTGAGCCAAAGGCAGACACTTAACCAACTGAGTCACCCAGGCGCCCCAATGATAGGACATTTTTAAAAAACAGAACCACTGAGCCATTTTTATACCCAATGAAATTAACAATTCTGTAATATGATCTAATATCCAGTCATATTCAAATGCTTCTAATCGTCTCTTTCACAAATGTACAAACAAAGAAATGAACAAAGAACCTCCCATTTTGGAATCTCCTCTCTCCCAGCTTGAGCAGGTAAGCCAGGCAGCCCACTGGAGGCCAGGACCAAGGCCAAGACCAAGACCAGGCCAGCCCTGACTCCATGGCTTGGAAGGACTGGCTCTGGGCAAGTCAATTCCCTCCCCACCCCCTCCCAACCAGCCCCACCCTAAGGTTTGGTGACAGCCATCCTGGTTAGGCCAGGACTTTCCCAGTTTGGACACTGCAAGTCCCTGGCAAACCCAGATGGTTGGTCACCCTGTAAGGAGCTGGAAGCCTGGTGCCCACCCCAGCCCTCCCTCCCTCCCACTCCTAGCTCCAGTGTGGTGTTACCTACCCAGAGCAGGGGGAGCCTGCCACTGAGTTTCAAGGGCCCTCAAAATAACAAATAATTTACGGAAACCTTTGAGGAGAGGGCCCCAAGCCCCCTGTCGCCAGCAGAGAATCAGGATCTTTTCACACCCAGGGGGCCAAATTCAGCAGTCTCCTCCCTTCGTCTTTTTCCCCTCTCCAGATCTAATGACAATCCAAAGAGTTCCTGATAGGGTTTTAAAAGATGCTCTTCATTCACCGTCCACCAAGCATGAAAATCCAGCTCGTTTGTCTCCATTCTTTGCCCTAAAGGCCCAGCCAGCCTCAGGCCTGCAGCCTCAAACTTGTCACTCACTTTCCACATCCTTTTGTGAGTTTGCCTTTATTTCGTTCTCCCATCTCCTCCTACACCCTCCTCTCCCCTGCTCCCCCCACCCCGGTCCTTCCCCTCCGCCCTCCCCCAGCAGTCCCCAGTTCCTCTGTCCACACAAAAAAGGCAACAGACCAGTCTGGGAATTTCTTTACAGTCCTTGTGCCCCTGCCCCCACCCAGGCCCCTTCTCACTCACTGCTTTTAAAAAAGTGGGAGCAAAAAGCCAGCAGCAGCTCAAATGGCTCAGGATCCAGGAACAAAATTGCCTCGTGCCCTGGCTGGAAATGGCCTCAAGGCCCCCTAAGTGCTGATCTTCGGCCTCACAGCTGTGGAAACTGAAGCTCAGAGAGGGGAATAGACCAGCCCAAGGTCACACTCAGAGTTAACTGCAAAGCAGCGCCCAGAGCCAAACGTCCCAGCTTCTCAGCCTGGATTCCCCCATGCAGAATTGATGGCTCCTCCTCTGTCCCCACGGCACTGAATTGATTGCCCTTTTAGGACTCTCAGCTGCCTGGGGTCATAGCTGGAAAGCCTTGGCCACATCCAGTGCTTTGCTGTGCCCCTTGAATGCTTAGCATGTGGTAGGCGTTTGATGGTGGCAGTGGTGTTTCTAAGGAAATTGAACTGAAGGAATGTGAGTGCCAGGCTGCCCCCAACTCTTTGGATCTCTTATCAGCCACCTTCTGGGCTGTGGCTTTGTTGCCAGGCTCAGGGTGTCCCCCTGGGCCCAGGGGAGAGAAGGGAGGGTGAGAAAAGTTCAGAAGAGGCTATGTGTTTAGCAGTCAGACCCCTTACCAGCCATTGCCCCTCCTAAGAACAACCCACACTGGGAGGAAGGGGGAGGGCTGTTCCCGCCCTTCTCAGGGGCAGGGCAAAAAGAGCTGGAGTCCTTAAGAGAGCAGGAGGTGGGATGGGCATCTCATCTGGAACCATATGAAGCAGAAAGGAGCGGGAGAGAAGCAGGACAGAGTAAGAAAGGCAGAAGGGGTTATGAGGGGGTCTGGCTCTGCCTGTGTCCGTGAGTGTCATCATTGTGCCAGGCCCTCTGAGTGATAAGGAAAGAGGCAGCTGCTGGTTGTGGGGCCACATGGGCCTCGGAAGGAGGGGAAGGTCAGGCTCAAAAGCACATCCCCAATGGGGCATGGCCTCTCCCTTGGCCCCATCATTTGTGAAATAGGGATAATTATAGTACCTTTCTCCTAGATGGTTATAAAGATTAAATATAGGATCTACAATACAATAAGTATACACTGTCTACAATATAATACTATATAAAAGAAAGGGACTGTGTGACAGCTTCAGTGAATGTCAGCTGGTGCTACTATCATGATTATTGCCCCTCCGTACTTAAAAACATTTTTATTATGTCCGTATATGACTACAATTATTTAAAAACTGACCCATCCTTTCTTTTTGGCAGTATTATCAAATGCCCTAAAATAGTCAAATTCTTGGGAAGGGATAATTGGGTGATGGGTATTAAGGAGGGCACTTGATATAATGAGCTCTGGGTGTTACAAGCAACTGATGAATCATTAAATTCTACCCCTGAAATAAGAGTACAGTGTATGTTAACTAAATTGAATTGAAAATAAAGAATTAAAAAAAATGGTCAAATTCTTGGTCCAGAAATTCTTCCTAGAGAAATCATCAGAAATTACATAAAATGTATCCACAAAGGTATTCATAATACCATCTTTTATAATGGTAAAAATTAGATATAAAAGAAATGTCCAACCATAGAAGACAGATTGGATTATTATATTTTAGATATATTGATTATATATTATAGGTTAATATTAGATTATTAGATTATTATATATATCTAAAATTACATGTTTTAGATACACTACATATATTACATATATATCTCTCTCAAAAATGAGATACAAAAGAAATGTCCAACCATAGAGGGCAGATTAGAATATTTTATATATATATATATATATATATATATAGTGTAATATATATATAGTGTAATATATATATATAGTGTTGAAAAAATAATACTTGTTAACATGAGGAAATGTTCACAATATATTGCCAAGTGGAAAAAACACACCTGATTTTAAGCAAGATGGCAAGAAAGGCAACTTGCAAACTACTCCACTACAAAATATCTAGAAACTCTGGGTAAAATCTAACAAACATTATTTTAGAGGTATAGTATGAAGCTATTTGCACACAAGATACATGCATGTTTATGCTTAGGAAAGAATCTGGAAACACATCAACCGATTTATTGACTAGACAACGAGACTGCAGGACTTTCTTTCATTTCTAAAAGTTGTTTGTTTTGGGGCACCTGGGTGGCTCAGTCGTTAAGCGTCTGCCTTCGGCTCAGGTCATGATCCCAGGGTCCTGGGTTCGAGCCCCGCATCGGGCTCCCTGCTCCGCGGGAAGCCTGCTTCTCCCTCTCCCACTCCCCCTGCTGTGTTCCCTCTCTCACCGTGTCTCTCTCTGTCAAACAAATAAATAAAATCTTAAAAAAAATTAAAATTAAAATTAAAAAATAAAAGTTGTTTGTTTTTTGCCCTGAGCTTGTATTATTTTTTAATTAGTGGGAAGTGTTATCATTTAAAAGTTTTAATGAGGGGTGCCTGGGTGGCTCAGTCGGTTAAGCATCTTCCTTTGTCTCAGGTCATGGTCCCAGGGTCCTGGAATCAAGCCCCACATCTCCCTCTCACTCTTCCCCTGAGTTCTCTCTCTTTCTCTCTTTCAAATAAATAAATAAAATCTTAAAAATAAATAAATAAAAGCATTGAAGAATGAATGCAATAGTACTTTGATTTTTAAAAATATCTTTGGTGGGATGGCTTCCCAGACAGGGACCTTTGCAGTGAATTGGCCAGGCAAGCAGAGATCAGGAGCCTTGGTATAGGCACTCAGGGGCTAAGACGTCAGTGAGTGAGGAGGAAGAGGGGGGCTGGAATTCCCGCCTCTCAACTCAAAAACTAGTGATCCTTCTTCCTCCCTTTCCAGTTTCCCACTGTACCACACGGGGTTTGAGAAAGGGATGGAAGGGAAACTGAATGCGTGCATTGGTTCAGGATTGGTCAGGTGCCCCCCATGTGCCCTGCACTGTGCCAGGCACTCTGGAAATTCAAGGTAGATCCGGAGCTCCAGCACCTGCTCAGGAAATGAGCTTTCTGTATAAAAACATTTACCAGAAACTGGTTGGTTTGGTTAAACATTAAAGTAGGACTTTTAAAAACTTTGTAACCATCTGAGATTAAGAATCTCTCTGTGGTGGGGTGAATAGTGCCCCCCACTTCCCATCTCAGAAGATATGTCTACCAGGAATCCATAAATGTGACCTTATTTGGAAGAAGGGTCTTTGTAGGTGTAATTAAGTTGTGTGTCTGAAGATGAGCTCATCCTGGATTAGGTGGGCTTTAAATCCAGTGACAAGGCCCTAGAAGAGAGGAGAGAAGAAACAGATCCTGAGACCCAGGGAGGAAGGCCACATGAAGGCAGGGGCAGAGGTTGGGTTTAGGGAACCCAAGCGGAGGAGTGCCAGGAGCCACCAGAACCTGGAAGAGGCAAAGAGGGCGTCTTCTCTGGAGGCTTTGGAGGGAGCAGGGTCCTGCCGACAACCTGATTTCAGACTTCCGGCCTCCAGAATTGTGGGAGAATAAATTTCTGTTGTTTTATGTGACCATGTGGTATGGTGGCCCCGGGGAACTAACAGACTTTTCAAAAAATACTGCATCTTTCTTACCTCTTTACAGAGCACACACCGCATGCCAAGTGTGTGGCCAACAGTAAAAGCTCAGCAGGGGTTGGCTTCCACACTCACCTGTCGTGGTGGTTAGGCAAACTTCACAAGTGTCAGCCGTGGTCCAGCTCTGGGCACTCCCGGAGCTCCCGAAGTGTGCCCCCCTCTCTGACAACGGCCCCAGACTGCTGTGAGGATGGAGCTCTTCTCTCTGTTATCCTGGCCTCAGTTATTTTAAGTGGCCTGGCTCTGGAGGCTGGCCACCTTCTTTCTAGTGTGCTGCCCCCTATCACCTATGGCCTGGGGAGCCAGTGTTCCAAGCTCAGTGGGATTGCGTAAAAGAAGAACTAACAGAATCTAAGTGAGGAGCCGTGGGCCTTTCCCTTGAATGTATGAGCTTTGGGTTTTGGACTTGATGTCATCAGGATGATGCCAGAAGATGGGAAGAAGGGAGGCCTCATCTAGTGGGGTGGAGGCAAAGCCCCGGGGTACCAGCTGGGGGCTCTCAGGAATGTGGATGATCAGGACGAATGCGGACTTGCTATGGAGGGCACAGTGCTGGCCTAAGAGCTTGTCAGAGGACAGGGTTTCTAGAATGACTGAGATGGCCCACACCGGATTTGGGGAGGAGGCCCAGAAGGCCACCTAGAGGAAGTAGGAACTTGAAGGAAGAAAGAGCCTCAGGACAAAGAGACAATGACAGACAGTGAAGTGAGTATGGGATTTGAGTCTAAAGCCCTGGTTGGAATCCCAGCCCACTCACTGTTAGCAATGGGCAGATATCCTTTCAGACTTTTATATAGACATGAAGAAAACCTTATACTCTACTTTTTTATACTATCCTATTTCACTTAATATGTTATGAACATCTTTCCTTCTTAGTGAAATATAGATCTACCTTGTCATTTGAATTGCTACGTTAATTGCTTCCATTTTCTCATCTATACAATGGTTGTTATCTGACCTGCTATGTTCTTGGGCTTAGGGGAGGTTTAAATGAGAAAACTTATGGTACCACAGATCTGCGTTGGAAGAGGGGTCTGTGTGTGGCTCATGGACCTTAATTAGCCACCCTGCTCCAAGGAACTGCCTGGACCAGGGAAGGTGGGGGGACAGAGCAGCCTTCCTACAGCTCATCCATCAGCAATGACAAACCTGGCCTCAGCTGCTGAGCAACGGCAGGTTTGGAGCAGGAGCCCCTCCCTGGGCCCTTGGCACCCTCCTCTTAGGTCAACACACAGAGTGGGCTCCGTCGGCCAGGTGAGGACAGGGAAGATTAATGGAGCAGGTGCGGGCTTGGTGGAGGGGGCGGGCAATCACCTGGCCAGACAAGGTCCCCCCTGGAGACTGAGTGCCCAACACAGGCCAAGAACCAAAGCGGATGTCATTCAGCCTGGCTCGGGCTTGCCTGGAGGGGGGCTGGAGCCAGCTCTGCTGCCCATCCCGTCCCTGGCCTCACCTGGCCTCACCTGGCCTCATTCGGTCTCCAACGTGGGGGCCCACAGGGAGGCCCTCAGAGCCCAACCTGTGGCACTCAGCTTTAAAATAAATGTTTTTTTGTTTCTTTAACTTCCCAAGTAACTCACTGCAGAGAAGTGTAGATTAGCAAAATACTATAAATCACCCATTAATCTCACCACCATTGTCAACAATGTTAACATTTATGATATTATACCTCTATCTACACACACCAACACAAACACACACATACATATATATGGAGAGAAGAGACACAAAGAATTCACTCTATAGTTTTTGTCCTATAATCTTCTTTTAACACTTACATATTATGAACAGCCAAAGAATTATACATCTACTTCATTGTTTTAATTGCTACATATATTCTGAATGTTCAGGTACAGTATCATCATATATGTAATAAAAAAATCCCCTTTTGGATATTTAGGTCATGTCCAACTTTTGCCCTCTGTAGATAACACTGAGATGAACATTTTTATTATTTCTTTAGGGAAATGTCCTAGAAGTGAGACTGTTATGCCAGACGGTATGTGCTTTTTAAGGCTTTTGGTGCATACCGCTAAAGGTTTACCACTGTGTTCATTGGAGCTTGTGGATGGTCCCTCCTGCATTGGGGTGAGGGGGAGAGGCAGGAGCAAGGCAGCCTGTGGGCAAGAGGTTGGAAATGAGGCCAATCTAGCATGGATCCCACTGTCCAGGGGTTTGTCATCCAGCCTTCCCCCAACCCCCATCCCCAGGGAGAGAAGTCATTGAACGAGCAGGCAAGGAACCTCAAGGCTTGGGGGCCGGTACCTGGGAGCAGCACAGAAGTCAGATTGGAGGAGGAGAAAATCTCCAGGGGACATGAAGTCAGAGAAGACTTCCCAGAGTGGGTGAAATTTCCAACAGGTGAAGAAACGGAGGCTCAGAGTATCTAGTAATTTACTTGGTGGACACAGCTGGTGGGCAGCCAGGACTCAACCCCAGGTCTGTCTGGCCCTATAGCTTGTGAGACTTCCCTGGGCCAGGTTGCCACCAGAGCTGAGATTACTTCTCAGCATCACTCGGGATAGAAGTCCTTGGGAGTACAGCTGGGGTCCCCAAAGCTGGGGAGTGTGGGATCTGAGGCTGTGGAGATGGAAGGCAGGGCCTCTTACAGGCTCCCCCACCCCCTACCACTACCACCACTGTCCTTCTCGGCATGGGGCAGCCAGCTGGCGACCCGACCTTGTGCCTCTGACAATGATTTAACCACATTAGTGGAGGTTTGGGGGAGATTTGTAAAGCTGTCAACAGGTGAGGGACTTTAACTCCAGCCTTTTGGCTCAGCCACTAGTTGGGGGTGGGGAGGAACAGGACCCAGGGGACCTTCTGGTTCTGCTTGCATTTCCAGCATTGGAGTCCACCATGGGACACGAGGGACGCACTAAGCCCATGCAGTTCTGTGTCTCTTCCCCCACCCTAAATCCAGCTTCCCTTAGGGTAACCCCAGGCAGCTCCGAAATATTGTCACTCCTCTCCCCTGGCCCATGTAGGGAGAGCCCAATCAGCCACAGAAAATGGCAGAAATCACAGTGGTGAGGGAATCCAGAGACATGGGTTCATATCGCAGCCTCCCTACTGTCGGTACTGAGGCCCTAGAGCGAGTGCTATGGGGGCCAGAAGACAACACACATGAATGGTGGTGGCCAAGTGGAGACTATGGTCACCTGGAGAGGCCACATTCCCCTAAGGGGGCCAGCTGGGACTTAAGTCCATCTTCTCACTTGTAGGCATCAGTGAAGACTTAGAATTTCTTGAGAGAGCTGGACATTCGGATTTATATGTGAAATCTTCCCAATGTTACCAACTAACTAGAAAAAAATTCAAACACAGTGTAGGACAAACAAACAAACAAACAATTCTGAATGTAGCCTTAGGCTATAGTCTCTGGCCTAGACACAGAAATAATAAAGGCCAGAGGAGCCACTATTAGATATTGTCTAGCATAACCCTTTTGTTTTAGATGGAGAAACTGAGGGGGGCCTGGGTGGCTCAGTCGGTTAAGCGTCTGCCTTCGGCTCAGGTCATGATCCTAGGGTCCTGGGATCGAGTCCCACATCAGGCTTCTTGCTCAGCGGGGAGTCTGCTTCTCCCTCTCCCTCTACCTGCTACTCCACCTGCTTGTGCTCTCTCTCTTTCTGTCAAATAAATAAAAATTCTTTAAAAAAAAATAGATGGAGAAACTGAAGCCAGATTGACCAAGAGAGGCATAACTTGATTAAAGTCACATAGTGAGTTAGTGGCCTGGCTGGGCAAGGAATCCAGGCCTTCTGCCCCCAGCCTGTGACTTTGTCAGAACTTGCTTGGCTGAGGGGGGCCCCTGGGGAGACATTGGGGGTTCTGAGCAGCAGGTGAAAGGAGGAAAGCTGAGCCCCTCCCTTTTTGCCAGGCTCACCTAAGGCACCTTCCGTCCTCTATGAGCCCGGGGGTCCAGCAACCAGGTATTTCCTCTTCACCTCTGCCACCTCTGCTCCGGGACTCTATGTTCAAGCTCCTGTGAGCAACGACACAGGGCAGCTAGGGGAGGGGTCTAGCACCTTTGCTCCATCAGGGACTTGACTGACAAGCTACCCACTGTGGTATATGGCACAGGGGAGTATCTCCTCCACAAATACTGATTTTTAAACCAAGTAAGAAATTAGACAAAGAAGCAAGGTAGATAGAGACCAAATTTTGATTTACTATGGATGAAGCTGATTTTGAAGAACATGGTTCATGGCTGTGGGCAACTGGGCTTCCTAACATGGAAACCCAGAATTAGATTTACCAAAGAACTCACAGGCAATCCTGCACCATCATTAGCCTCCCCTAACCACAAGAGCACAGCAAAAATGCATGCACCTTGCAGGTAGGTTGCAGCCAGAAAAAGGGGCTGGGTCACTCAATCCTGACTCATCTATCAGGTAAGCCACTCAATGTTCCCTGGAGCAGAATGAAGGAGAGAGAGCAGAGAAACTGGGTGTGTTACCTTAATGGGGCTCATTAGACACAGAAGGAAATATTAAGATTCCATTTTATCTCTGCCTTTGGCTTAGTAGCTACACTTTTTATTCTCTTAGTGATTGCCTAAGGACTTACTTCCAGGAGGCTTGCTTCATACCACATTATCACCATCTGCCATCCCTAATATTATACCATCTCACATACAGTGTAAGAACTTTACAACACTACACTTCCATTATTCCCTTGCATCCTTGGTGCTATAGTTGTCATACATTTTCTACTGATATTATAAACCTCCAAATATAGAATTATTGTTTTTGTTTTATACAGTCAATTATCTCTAAAATATTTTATATTTATGCATATGTTTATCAGCTCTTGCTCTCATAATTTCTTTCTGTAGATTCAAAGTTCTATCTGGTATCATTTTCCTTCTCCTGAGGAATTTCCTGTAACATTTCTTAGAGAGCAGATCTGCTGGCAACTAATTCTGTCACCTTTAATTTGTATGAAAAAATAATTTCATTTTTGTTTTTGAAAGATATTTTCCCTGGGAATAGAATTCTAGATTAATTCTATTAATTAATAGAATTCTAGATTAAACTGCCACCCCTCCCCGTGGCAGTTTAAAGACATTGATTCACTGTCTTCCAACTTGCATAGTTTCTGATGAAAAGTCTGCTGTCATTATCTTTGTTCCCAGGTGCATGTTTTGTATGTTCTGTTTGTTTTTTCATTCTCTGACGGATTTCAAGATTTTGTCTCTATTGTTGGCTTTCAGCAATTTGATTGAATATTCCTTGGTGTGATTTTACTTGTGTTTATCCTGCTTGGGGTTCATTGAGCTTCTTTGGTCTGCGGATTTATAGTTTACATCAAATTCAAAACTTTTGGGGCACATGAGTGGCTCAGTTGGTTGAGCATCTAACTCTTGATTTTGGCTCAGGTCATGATCTCAGGGTTGTGAGATCGAGCCCTGCGTTGGGCTCCGTGCTGGGCATGGAGCCTGCTTAAGATTCTCTCTCTCCCTCTCCTCCTCCCCACCACACTTGCTCTCTCCTCTCTTAAAAAAAAAAAATTGAAACTTTTGCCCATTACTTTTTCAAATGTTTTTTCTGTCTCCACTCTCTCCTTCTGAGGCTCCACTTCCATGTATGTCAGACTATTTCATTTGCCTTATTGGTCACTGAGACTCTGTTGATATTTTTCTTAATCTTTTTTTCTCTGTTTGCTTCATTCTGGAAAGTTTCTAAGGCTATGTCTCCAAGTTCACTGAACTTGTCTTTAGCAGTGTCTAATTAGCTGTTCATCTTATGCAGTGAAATTTTCATTTCAAATACTATATTTCTCATCTCTAGGAGTCCATTTGGGTCTTTTTATCATTTATTTCTTTCCTCGTTATGTTCCTGTTTTTTCCCAAATCACTGAGCATAAGTATATTTGTAAGAGTTATTTTAGTATCCTTGAATACTAATTCCAAGATCTCTGTCATTTCTGAATATATTTCTATTAATTTATTTTTTTCCTTGTTAAGGGTAACCTTTTTTTGCTTCTTTGCACTTCTAGTCATTCTTGATTGGATGCAATGTAAATTTATGTTGTTGAGTACAGGATTTGGTTGGTAGTCCATTAAAGAGGGCTGGACTTTGTTCTGGCATGCCATTAAAAGACCAGTATAATCTTTCAGAGGCTTGTTTTAAAGCTTTTTAAAGGTAAGACTAGAGTAACCTTTATTCTAGAGTTAGTTTAGTCCCACTATTGAAATATGACCCTCTGGTATCTCTCATAGGGCTTCCCTCATTTGTTTCTCTTCAGTCAAAGATCATAATTCTGAGTTGCCTGATTTCTATTGTCTAAAAATTGTTGTGTCATATGTTTTGTCCAGTCTTCTAGGTAAATCCATCCCTGTTACTCCCTTGTGACTGAGAAAAGTCTAGAAAGAAATATTCGGAGTGAGGAAATGGGGCATCTGGTGGCTCAGTTGGTTAAGTGACTGCCTTTGGCTCAGGTCATGATCCTGGAGTCCTGGGATAGAGTCCCATATTGGACTCCCTGCTCAGAGGGGAGTCTGCTTCTCCCTCTGACCCTCCCCCCTCTCATGCTCTCTCTCTCTCTCATTCCTTCTCTCTCTCAAATAAATAAAATAAAATCTTTTTAAAAAAGAAAGAATGAGGAAATGTTTTGCCATTAACTGTTCCTACACAAGAGTGAGCAACAGTGAGGACCTGGACCATTTTAGGATCATACCTGTGCTCTGAGGGACGTTCTTTTTGATCATCTAGTTGCCAAGCTGTGTGGTGCAATGGACAAATAATGGATCAGGGATATAGTTCTGCCCCCTCACTGTAGTGACATTTTGTTTTGGTCTGCCCCACATCATTCCCCCCCTCTTAGCCATAACATCTGCTTTCCTTTGGAGAACTGCTCCTCCCTTATTTTATATGGTTCCACTTGGCTGCCAATCATAGTGCTCTGCCCTCTAGGCAACAGTGATGAGTGACCCATGCCCAGCCAATCAAAGCTCTTAATCTCCCTGCCTCAGTCATTGGTTAGGGATGATTACATGATCCAAGTTGGGCCAATCACATCCTTTCCCTAAGATTTTTACATGGATGCTAAGAGAGATAGCTTTTCCCGGAGTCATTGCCAGTCTGGACTGATACAAGCCTATAGTTTCCTGTGGACACATCCTTCTCCTCTTTTCATCTCTCCAGTAGAAGAGATCAAGGCAGAAAGCCTGAGGCAAAGAGCAGAGAGGGTCCTCGCAACATGAGTGATGTCCATGCAGTCCCAGAGGCTAGATGCACCCCTGCACTTTCTGTTTATATAATCCAATAAACTCCTTTTTCTACTGGCTTGATTCATTTTCTGTCACATTCAACCAAAAAAAAAAGATCTATTTACATACTGTTTGAGGTCTTGGTCTAGGTGTCTTCAAAATGCAGTGTGTATCCTCTAAGGGGTATACAAGATGATCCATTGGTGCATGGGAAGAAAGTATAAGATCTATTTATGAGTAGGCATTTTCCAGATGGAAAAGAGGATATCAGCATGGCAGAATAACATGTGTGACAGCATGGACACTAGAGTCCACCCTCCATGAAGGCAGGGCCAGGATCTGTCTCATGTTTATGTTTCCCAGCACTGAGCACAGAGCCTGACTCACAGGTGACATCAAAAAATAATTGCTGACCTTCCCATGATACCCAGAGAGGGGTCCATACAACATTGTTCTGGGTTCCTGTCATAACTTAAAGAGAAATTTCACAAGGTCCATAGCCCTTGATGTTCTGCAAATGAAGGAGGAGGATGTCCTCAAATTTCTTGCAGCAAGAACGCACTTGGGTGGCACTGACCTTGACTTCCAAATGGAAGGGTACATCTGCAAAAGGAAAAGTGATGGCATCTACATCATAAATCTGAAGACAACCTGGAAGAAGCTTCCGCCGTCAGCTTGCGCCATTGCTGCCACTGAAAACCCAGATGGTGTGAGCACCATATCCTCCAGGAATCCCAGCCAGCGAGCTATGCTGACGTTTGTTGCTGCCACCAGAGCCACTCCTACTGCAGGCCGCTTCACCTCTGGGACCTTCACCAACCAGATCCAGGCAGCCTCCCTGGTGGCTTCTGGTGGTTACTGATTCCAGGGCTAAACACTGGCCTCTCACAGAGGCCTCTTATGTTGACCCATCTACCATCGCTCTGTGGAACAGACTCTCCCCTGTGCTATGTGGACATTGCCATGCCTTGCAACAACAAGAAAGTTCACTCAATGGGTCTGATGTAGGGGATGCCGACTGAGAAGTTCTGCACATGCATGGCACCATCTCCCGTGAACACCCATGGGATGTCATGCCTGATCTCTACTTCTACAGAGAGCCTGAAGAGACTGAAGAGTTAGGACAGGCTGCTGCTGAAAAGGCAGTGACCCAAGGGGAATTTCAGGGTGAATGGACTGCCCCAGCTCCTGAATTTACTGCTACCCAGCCCAGGGTCTCAGACTGGTCTGAAGGCATGCAGGTGCCCTGTGCAACCATCCACCCCAAGGAAGACTGGAGTGCTCAGCCAGCCACTGATGAGGGCTCTGCAGCTCCCACTGCTCAGGACACTGAAAGGTTAGGAACAACAGAGTGGTCTTAAGCTGTTCTACAGACTCTTAAACAGAAAGGGGAAATAAGGTTGATGGGAAACAAAGGTTCTAAAAGTAATGAATGAACAAATGAATGAATGAATGAATGAATGAATATTTGCTGGGTAAATGAATGAATAAATATGCAAAGATGAGTGGTGTTTAAACAAGGGCTTGTAGTGGGGTGGAGGGAACAGAAACAAGTGGACATGGCAGGTAAAGAGCAAGTAATATGAGTTTCGGTGAGGGAAGGGCATGGAAATTTTTGGTAGGGAGATTTTTTTTTTTCTGGGAAGGCGGGGACACAATTCATCAGGGTAGCCTCACTGAGGACAGGAAGTGCAAAGATTAAAGGAGGGGAGAGAATTCAGCTGGAGTAAAATTCCTGAGTCAGGAGCAGGCCTGACCTATTTGTACAACAGCAAGGAGGCCGGTAAAACTCAGGTGGATGGGTAGGAGGCCATAGAGACAAGGGGAGGATGGCTGGATCCTGTGGGGTGTGTAGCCATTCTAAGGACTTGGGATTTACTCTGAGGGAGATGGGGCACCATTCCAGGGTTTCAAGCAGAGCTGTGGTCAGGTTTGCATTGGGAAAGGATCCTCTGGCCACAGCACAGAGAACAGGCTGAAGGAGGGGCAAGGTGGAACCGGAAGCCTGTTAGGGGGCCATTGGCAGTGACTGAGGTGAGAGAGGACAGCAGCTTGAACCAGGGTGCTCTGCAGAAGGATCTGTCGTGACCATAGAGGCAACTAAAATCCCTGGCAACGATAGGGTGCGAGAGAAGGAGGGGTCGGCCACAACCCCCAGGGTTTTGGGCCAGAGCAATGGGAAGGAAGGAGTAGCCACCAGCTGAGATGGGGAAGGGGATGAGAATCTGGTGTTATAGGTGTCCAGGAAGCTCTTCCAGCCCAGTCTCTGCCTCGGTGATTGTTTGGAGCCGCAGGACTGATGCTGGGACCTCTGGCACCGTCCCCGTCCCTGTCCCCATGTGTTCACATCACCCACCTAACGTCAGTGCCCTTGAATCAGTAATGTGACATCAGCTTGTCCTGCAGGAGCTTGAGTCTTCTCAGAGAACCTTCTTGGAAGGAAGTGGTGGGCTCAGCTTTTCCTAGAAAGACAGGTCCACCTTGTTCTGGAAGTCGGGAGCCCAAAATGTGTTGGCAGGACTGTGTTCCTTATGGAAGCTCTAGGGGTTTCCTTGGTTTTTCCAGCTTCTAGAGGCTGCCCCCATTCCTTGGTCTGTGGCCTCCACATCACTCCAGCCTCTGCTTCTAGTACCATCTTCTCTCTAGTAGGGAGATTTCTATGGTAAAATTTGGGTTAGAGGGCTCTTTTTGCAGAATGACCAAGCAGTGACACTTGCTAGGGGACTGCCTCAGTTAGGTGTGAAATGATGGACACGTCAGGAATGTGGTGCTGGTACCAGAGAGATTCAAGATGCAGATCCACCCTGGTGACTGGATGTTGGGGTAGTAAGACAATGGGCTGGGGGTAGGTCTGGGTCAGAGAGGGGGATCAGAGGTGTCAGGGCAGAGGTCGATCAATGAAGACCCAGGAGTTTCCATTTTGGGATCTTGGGACAGAAAGTTTCATGGTGAGAAGACAGTGTGGAAGGAACATGAGTTCTGTTGATGGTCTCTGGTATTTTTGAGTTGAGACAGCCACGTGGATTAGTCCTAGAGGCCATGAGATTTGTCAGGGATGGAAATAAGTTTGGAGGTTGTCAGGGAAGAGATAATATTAAAACAATGAGACCGGTTATAGGTGAGAAGCCCAAGGAATGAACCCGAGGCACATTCAATGCATGGGACCAACACTGCACAATTACATCACTCCAGAAGGCACCTGTAGTCTAGAGACACTATGTATCAAATACACAGACACGTGCACACACGCACACACACATATACACAACCCTGACAGCAGAGGCCTGGGCAGGGCCCAGAGGAAGATGCACACAGCATGCCCAGAGCAGTGGGAGGAGGCCAAGGACACAGTGGTGTCCTGGAGCCATGAAAGATGAGTATAAGAAGGCAAGGCTTTCAACAGGATTGAATGCCACAAGGAGGTGAAGAATAGGGACTGGAAATGGGTAGATGGCAAGGAAATACAGGGCAAGCTCTGTCCTGACTAGCTGGTGTTCTAGAGCCAGTCACCCGCCTCAACTACCGCCTAGAGCAGGGAAGGGTAAAGGAGCTGGGCCCTCCGAAGTGCCTGGCACATGCTGAGTAAATGCTTAGGAAATGCTGGCTCCTGCTTTATTGATGAGGATTATTCTCTTTTCACCTTCTCAAAGCTTCCTTGCCTGCTTCAGCCTGTGCAGACTACCGCCACCTTGGACCTCCCTCTCTGCCTCGCTCCCCAAGCATCCGTCCGACAGGAGAGCCCCTGGATGATTTGGGGTGTCCCTGGGTCTCTCATTCAAACTTATATCTTGCAAGTCCCCGCAGGCCCACGATTCTGAAGGTAAAGATGGCCTGCAGTAGCAGGAAAGAGCCAGAAGTCCCCAAAGCCCAGCGTGGTCCCTGATTGGTCAGTGGGCAGTAGGCGGGGCTTATTATGAGCCACGCCCCTAGCGTGTGCTGACCCCTCCCCCGTCCTTCCCAGTTTGCAGAAATCCAGCCCCCTCTGTCCTGCACCATCCACTCCATCCCGGGGTGGAGGGGTATTGTCCTGTTCTTTTTTTGTGAACTCTTCTGGGGCCGAGGCTCTCCAAAATGCCCCCATGGGTTAGGAGAAGCAAGCAGTGTTTCTGGTTTGGTGAGGGCATGGGCAAAGACACCTAGAAAATCCTGATCCCTCCACACCTCCAGGTCTCTGTGCCTCAGGAGACTCCCATCCACGTGTTCTGGGGAAGAGAGTTCAATTAGCTGGGAATGGGGGGAAAGTGGACAGGGAGGGAGCCGCAAAGGGCACACAGTGTGGCTGGAGGCTGGCCAGCTTTTGCAAGCTGATTTGCTGTGGCAGGGCTGGAGGAGGCAAATGCTCCTTTCTTCCAGAAGAGGGTCTGCTTTCCTTTCTCTCAAGTCCAAAAGAGAGGGAGAGGGGAAGACAGGACTTTCTGACTGCCCTGGGACCAACATCCTCCCCCACAGCCCCCAGGCTTCTCACACCTTCTGGGACCCCAGTGAGCACAGAAAGCAGCAGTTCCATGCAAAAATGCAGTAGGTCCCCACTTTGCCCCTATTTCCCACTCAGCAGTGGGGCAAACCGAGGTTAAGGGCAGCCAGGCTGAAACCACCACAGCCACTGCCCCAGGGCCGGGGCTGGGAGGGCCTCGAGGCACAGTCGTGCTTGTGTCACTGTGGAAACGGAGGGGGGAGGAAGGTGCTCATTTTTTTGTTTTTTGTTTTTTGTTTTTTAAGATTTTTATTTGACAGAGAGAGACACGGCGAGAGAGGGAACACAAGCAGGGGGAGTGGGAGAGGGAGAAGCAGTCTTCCCGCGGAGCAGGGAGCCCGATGCGGGGCTCGATCCCAGGACCCTGGGATCATGACCTGAGCCGAAGGCAGCCGCTTAACCGACTGAGCCACCCAGGCGCCCCAGAAGGTGTTCATTTTTAATCCTCTTGATCCTCTGGGATTTGGGATTCGGCCCAGGATAGGTCTAGGTTTGTTGCAGACACTGGCTAACACCCACCTCCAGAGAGCCTCGGGCTTCCAGCTCCAAAGCCCTTGGCCGCCCCACTAACTAGCTGAGGTTTAACAACATTGTGGTGTTTGAATTACATTTGTTATTAGAATTAACTTCTACTTTGTCTATTTGCAGTTAGGATATAAACCTTTCCTCTTAAACACTAAGCTTCAGTAATACACTTTAAATAAGATTAACGAGGGGTGCCTGGGTGGCTCAGTCAGTTAAGCGTCCAACTCTTGATTTCGGTTAGGGTCATGATCTTGGGGTCCGGAGATCGAGTCCCCGGCTCAGCGCGGAGCCTGCTTAAGATCCTCTCTCCATCTCCCGCTGGCTCCCTCCCTCCCTCTCTCTAAAATAAATAAGTAAAATCTTTTTAAAAATAGATAAGTTTAAAGAAAAAGGATTAATAGTTTAGGTGGATGTGATGAAGGCAAAAAGTGTGCAGTGGGTACCAGATAACTCAGGTCTGGGAGACTCTGGTCTGATGGGTGGAGAGTGGGGTTCAGAGAGGCGGGGGTTGCCTGGAAGGAGCTGGGGCGGCTCCTGCACCACCCACGTGGCTCCAAAATGGAGGCCTGGCTGCCCAGAGACTCCAGGGACCTGGAGCTTCCCAGGCAGATGCTCTGGCCACTGGAATGAATTAAAAGCCTGCATTTCCACCTTCCTGCCTGCTTGCCTATCCCCCAGACCTCCTAGGGCCGAGGGCTTTGTTTCTTCCTGGCTTGGTTGGGAGCCTCCCTTCTCTCTCTCTCTCTCTCTCTCTCTCTCTCTCTCTCTCACACACACACACACACACACACACACTCCTGCCCTCTCCTGAGATTTCCCCCTCCCCTTCTCTCCCTAGGCTGTGAGGCCCCTTCAGGAGCCCCTTTGTAAGGTAATTGGATTTCTCCCCTTGTTAGTTTGCAATGAAAATGTCATCTATTCGGGCCACCGCCAGGGAGGGGCTGGCCCCCATTCAGCGAGGCTGGCCTGAGCTGTGAAGCTATTCAGGCCTCCCTGCCTCCCAGTGGGGCAGCTGGCTGCTTCCCTGACAATGCCCCCCTGTGCCTCCACACTGACCAGTGTGCCCAGCCGCTCCCGGGAGTAGCCCTGACAGGCCAAGGGCTTGGGGGACTAGAGTTTGAGGTTCTGAGGTCACCACCACCCACCAGCAGCAAGTAAGCACTGGAGGTATTTGATTTTCCGAGTATTCCCCACCCCTGAGTGTGGGCACTTGGGAGGGGGCAGGACTTCCCTGAGAGAGAAAATGAGAGAGGGGGCTAGGCTTCCCTGAGAGAGAAAATGCCCTAAGTTCTAAGACGTTGGGGCACTTGTAAGCCAGACTGAGAAAGTGCGCAGGGCAGGTGCTGGGGCAGAAGGGTGGACGCGGTGACCTCCCTTGGGAGACTGCTACATCTAGCAGAGCTGACCAATCCAAAAGCCATGGTGGTGCCACCTAACCTCAGCTGGACGGTGCACACTCCTCACCCTCAGGGCTCCTAGTTGGAAACAGAGCAGGGGAAAATGACTCATGATGTACCCAGGCATCTGCCAGTCCTTCCCCAAGAGTTTGTGGACAAAGTGAAAAAATGGGGGAAATAAGATGGAAAGGCAGTCTTATGAATCTGTAACCTGTTCCCCCAAAGGAAGAAAGATAAACCCCACCCTTACCAGCACTATCCAAGTGTGGAAACTGAGGTCCGTACTGTGTGAGTACTTGCTCAAAATTGCACAGCTCAAGAAGAAGGCAGAGAAAATGGCAGAGAAGGGTTTCAAACCTGCATCTGTCCCATTTTTAAGCTTACTGTTTATTTTTTTAAAGATTTTATTTAAGTAATCTCTACCCCCAGTGTGGGGCTTGAACCCATGACCCCTAGATCAAGGGTCTCATGCTCTTCAATTGAGCCAGCCAGGTGTCCCCTAAGCTTACTATTTACAAAGCAAACTCGATTTGGGATGGCATCGACATTTCCTTCCCCCACTCCCAGAAGCCCCACCATCCGTTTCACGAGATCATGTCGGGACTACTGCCAGAGCTTCCTGTGATGGGCGAAATGGTGACCGCCCAAAATTCGTACGTTGAAGTCCTAATCCAAGTATCGCAAAATATGTCCTAATTTGGAAATAAGGTCACTGAAGATGTAATTAGCGAAGATGAGGTCCTACTGGAGCAGGGTGGGCCCCTAATGCAACATGACTAGTGTCCCTATAAACAGGACAAGCACACAGGGAAAACACCACGTGAAGATGAGAGTTCATGCCACAGGCCAGGAGCTACTAGCAGGGAGAGAGGCCAGGAACACATCCTCCCCTAGTGCCTGTGGGGGGAGCCTGGCCTGCCCACGCCTGAATCTCGGACCTCTAGCCTCCGGAATTGTGAGACACACGTCTGTGGTTCTAAGGCACCCCATATTTGTGGTGCTTTGTCACATCAGCCTGGCAAACTACTATGCTCCCTAATTGGGTCCTTGCTGCCCTTGATCCATCTCCTCACAGCTGCTGGAGGGGTGGGCAAGAGTGGAGACCTCACCCATCACCCTCCTGCTTCACAAGTCATCTGTAGTTCGCATCACCGTCAAGTGCAGATTCCAAGGTCTGACCTAGCCCTGCTAACTGCTCCAGCCCCGGCACTGTGCCCCTTCCTTACATCCTATTCCTCCGCCACCTGCAGAGCCAGGAATGTGCTCTGGTGTTTCTCACTGTCTGCAATGCTGGAGTGTTCCTGCTCTGCCCACCCCACTTGTTCTCTTGAAAGATGCCTGCTTAGGGGTCTAGTGAAACTTTCCAAGACTTCCCTCTCTGGGCAATGACCACGGAAGTTATCTGGAGTCAGATCGCCTCATTGAAGATCCCAGCTCTGACACTTGCTAACTGTGGCTTGGGCAATTTATTTTCCCTTTCTCTATGTCACAGTCTCCTCGTCTGTGAAGTGGGGCTAATAATAACTATTATCTCAAAGGGCTTGTTGGAGGATCTAATAAGCTGGTGGTAGCTGGTCTCCCAAGACAGCCGCCAATGAGTGATGGTTCTAGGTAGTCTCCTCCAACATTGAACCCGGGCTGGCCTGGGACTAATAGAAGGTGGGAGGAGTGTTTCTGTGCCAGTTCTGAGCCTCGTCTTCAAGATGACTAGCATCTCGTGCCTTGAGCTGCCATAGAAGAGGTTTAGCTCTCCTGCTGGAGGGGGAAACCACCAGAACACGTCATTGAGGAAGAGTCCTGAGACTACATGGAGAAGGAGCGGGGACCAGCCATGCCAACATTCGAGAATTGCAGTGGAACCTCCAAATGACCTCAGGCCCAGCTGTTACTTGACTGCACCTGCATGAGACACTCCAAGGAAGACATGCAGAAGAACTGTCCAGCTGCACCTAGTCATCCCATGGAACTCTGAGGGGTAATTAAGCCACTAAATTTTCAGATGGGTTGTGACACAGCAGAAAATAACCAAAGCAGAGTTAAGCAGGTAATGTGCTAAGAACTATATCTGGCTCACAGTAAGCGCTGAAGGTGTTGGTTCATTGCCACTCGCTCTAGAATCCTTAAGGCTGTCTTCTACACCCTGCTCTTTGGGACACGGGCAGGAGACCAAAAGAGGAGAAATGCAAAATCAGGACAGGCGCCCTGGGGAAGATGGTTCTTGATATGGGTTTTGTCGGAGAGTTGATGCCTCGCTGGCTGCTAGAGGCCATACAGCTGGAGTTACCTCCTTCCAAAGGGGTGTGGTGGTTGGTTTCAAGATCACTGCCACCCTCATTGGTGACCATGATGCCCTGAGCCTCCCATATCTCCCTTACTGACCCCAGGCCCCCATACCCACATAGGCTCAAGACTTTCTCTCCTGAGTATCTCTAGCCGACGGGTCCTGTGCGGCATTTGCTCACTCTGGTGCTTTGGGTCCAGGGCTGGTTTCTGAGGGAGGCATTTCAGACACTGGGTAGGCTAATGGGGAAAATGTTTCGGGGGGAGGAGGTGGGTAGAAGCCCTTAAATCACACCAGGTATTCTGTCTTCTCAGCTGGAATAAGTTTAGAAAGCAACAGCTCCTTTCACTTCTTATTTGGTTAGTCCATGGTACCAGTCATATAAGAAAATCAATATAAATGCTTGATGATTTCCATTTATTTATCAGGTTTTAAGACAACGAATCGTTTTTCTGTCATCCTTCACAAGAAACCCACTAATATTGTGGGGATTTTTTCCTTTCAGTATCATTATGAACTCATGAGTCAAACATCTGATAGATTTCAATCCATTATCATTATTATTGTCTTTGAAGCTCAAATTGTCCCATTTGGGCCAGGGGAGGCCTCTTTTAGTTGGCTCCTGGGTCCATTTGATGTAACCTTAGTAGTTTGATAAATTTCTCTCTATCAAGTATAACAAGATGTTCCAGATTCATCTTAGATGTTTCCTGTCCCAAACTAGGGATCTTCTGTTTCTCAAAAACCCTGATTTCCTTTCATGGGAAGTGGGAAAGACTGTAATCTGGGTCCTAGGAATACTCACTGCTGCTGGGTTGGTCATTGTTCCTAGATGTTTTCAGTGGAGAGAGATAGAAAATGTAAATTAAAAATACATAAATATTTTAAGATATAATACGTCAACACTTTCATACTGGATTTCCCGATTCAAATCCAATATCACAGGGTCGTTATTTAACCTCTACTGTACTATACCAGTGTCTCCTTTTTCCATATCAAGATTCCTAGTTCCCAACACTCAGGAAACAAAGGATTCGAATAGCCAATAAAGGTTTGCTGTACCACACTCTGCATGTACAACAGTATCAGAATAGCAGCGCTATTGTTACCACACCAATATGATTACTGAAAATGGTTTAAAATATCTTTGCATATGTTCCCTGCCCCCGTGATCTGTTGTAGATGGTGGAAGGAACAGGAGACCTTAAAGTACCAGTGGGAATCAGCCACCCGCCAATGAGGAACATCTGTTTGGATCTTTATATGAGTCGGAAATAAACTTCTATTGTGTTAAGCCCCTGAGATTTAAGGAGGGAGGTTACAGCAGGTAGTATTGCCTTATTAACACTGTAACTAACTAAAAGTATCTAGACCTAATGCATTCTTGAGTCATACATCTTTTAGCAGCTTTGTTCAGATGTAATTCACATACTATGAGTCACCCGTTTAAAGTGCACAATTCGGTTGTTCTCCATACATTCACAGATATGTGCAACCATCATCGCAATCAATTTAAAACATTTTTGTCGTCTCAAGAAGAAACCTCCTATCTGTAGTTATCACCCCCCTAATTCCTCTTCCGTCACCCCTAATTATCAGCAACTTCTAATCTACTTTCTGTCTCTGTAGATTTTCCTATTCCAGATTCCATATTAATCAAATCACATAATTATATGGTCTTCTGGGACTGGCTTCTTTCATTTAATGTAATGCTTTAAAGGTTTATCCATATTGTGGACTGTATCAGAATTTCATTATGCTTTATGGCCAGATAACATTCCACTGCATGGATATTCCATCGATAGACATTTGGGTTGTTTCCACCTGTTGGCTATTATGAATAATGCTGCAGTAAACATTCATATACAAATTTCTGTGTGGACATATGTTTTCATTTCTTTTGGGTACATACACAGGAGTAGCATTGCTGGGTCTTACGGTAACTCTATATTTAATCATGTGAGGAGCTGCCAAACTATTTTCCAAAGTGGCTGCAGCATTTTACAATCCCACCAAGGGGCATAAAGTTTCCAATTTCTCCGTATTCTCACCAACAAATGTTATCATCTGGCTTTTTGATTCTAGCCATCCTAGTGGGTGTGAAGGGACATCTCATTGCCATTTTGATTTGCCCTTCTTTGATGGCTAATGACACTGAGCATCTTTTTAAATGCTCTTTGGCCATTTGCAAATCTTCCTTGGAGAAATGTCTATTCAGATTCTTTGGCTGTTTTTATTTTTTTTTTAAAGATTTTATTTATTTAATTGACAGAGAGAGAGAGAGACAGCGAGAGGGGGAACACAAGCAGGGGGAGTGGAAGAGGGAGAAGCAGGCTTCCTGCTGAGCAGGGAGCCCAATGTGGGGCTCGATCCCAGGACCCTGGGATCATGACCTGAGCCGAAGGCAGTCGCTTAACCAACTGAGACACCCAGGCGCCCCTCTTTGGCTGTTTTTAAATTGGGTTATTTATCTTTTTATTATTGAGTTGTCCTAAGCCATAGATCTTAATTATCTTTTTAAAAAAATATTCATTTATTTAAGTAATTTCTACACCCAACGTGGGGCTCGAACTCATGACCCCGAGATCACAAGTCACATGCTCCTCTGACTGAGCCAGCCACATGCCCCAACCTTTTAATCTTGCATATTGTTGTGGGTCTACTCAGTTTTGGGGAGGGGATGCATTTGGGTCATTTATCTTCTAAAAAATTTTGCATTTCTCTAGTTCTTCAAATTTATTGCCATTTAGTTGTGTATCATATTAATTTACAATTCTTTTCATTTCCTTCATATGTGTGGTTACATCATGTTTATTGCTCCTAATATTATGCATTTTAGCTTCTCCTCTATGCTCCCCCAGTCTGATTCAGGCTTGTCAGAAGTTAGCTTTTTTATCTTTTATAAAAGCTAAAGTTTCATTTTATTAATTTTTTAGTATTTTTTTACTTATTTATTTCAATTTTTACTTTTTAGAAATTCCCTATACTTTCTTTCTATTTTCTTTCTTTCATTGTTATTTATCTTGGTTAAGTCATTTATTCTGAAAAACAAAAATGTTGTCTATTTTCTCTTGTGAAGAGTTTTGGATGTGTCTGGTAAGTTTTTTATAATTTGTTAATAATTTAACAATTCAGTTTTGATTTCCTCTCTGACACAATGGTTATTTAAAAAGTGTTTGTTCTTTGTTCGATTGGTTACAATCTTTTTTAAAAATAATCTTTGCATCATTAGGGCCCCTGGCTGGCTGAGTCAGTAGAGTGTGTAATTCTTGGTCTTGGGGTCATGAGTTCGAGCCCCACATTGGGTATGGAGATTACTTTAAAAAAAAATCTTTAAAAAAATTTTTTTAAATAATCTTTTCATCATCTAATTATCATCTCAATGAATTAAGATTAAGTGAATATGGCCTATAAAATGTGTTTGAAATTTATTATCTTTGTGACCAAGTAAAGAATACATTTTTGTTAATGTATCATATAGTTTTACATGAGACAAAACAATGCCAGATGCATATATATGTACATATACGATGCATTTATGTATACAAGATGCATTTAGGTATGGTCTTGTTTTTTTAATTATTCAGATCCTCCACTCGCTTGCATAGTTTTGTCTACTGAATTGTCAAATTCCGAAAGCTTTGTATTTAGATCACCAGCATGACTGTGGGGTTTTTTTGGTTCCTTGTTTTTCAGCTCTGTTTGTATTTCTAGAAGTCTTTACTCTGCTTATTGAACTGCTATATAGTTCAGCACATAAAGGTTTACAACCGTTTTATGTTATTCATGAGGAAGGAGTTTCTCTTTTATTTTATTTTATTTTTTAGGAGTTTCTCTTTTAGAAATGGGTGTTGAAATTGTTGTATTGACACACTGTAACTAAATCTCCTAACACTGAACTATCAAATGAAGAAGCCCTCCTGAGCTCTGGTACATGAGCTCTGGTTCCTTAATTTATTTTTTAAAGATTTTATTTATTTATTTGAGAGAGAGAGAATGAGAGAGACAGAGAGCACGAGAGGGAAGAGGGTCAGAGGGAGAAGCAGACTCCCTGCTGAGAAGGGAGCCCGATGCAGGACTCGATCCCGGGACTCCCGGATCATGACCTGAGCCGAAGGCAGTCGCTTAACCAACTGAGCCACCCAGGTGTTTCCCTAATTTTAAGCGCTGTGTGATATTCCACCGCAGGAATGTATCATCAGGTGTCTTCTCGCTCTCTTTGGGTACCACTTAGGAGTTTCCCCATTTTTCACAATTACAGTGTTGCAAGGGACCTCCTGGTAACCACTCCCAGGGCACCTATGTGCCCTGGGGGGGTGGAGGGGCGGTGCACAGGGAGTCGAGATTCTGGTGTCTGAAGTCTAGGGCCTGGTGCCTTTACCCTTTACTCAGGGAACTCATAAATATTATCACTCTCTCTATAAGCATTGAGGAAAGTTAGGAAAAATTGCCACAAGCCTTACACATTTTTAACTCGACTGGATTTTCTCTTTTTTCAATCAAGAGTTCACTGCTTTTATAACTTTATTGCCTGTTTCCTATATTCCCTCCTCCCGCCCCTCCGTGTGTGCGCATGCGTGCGTGTCTGGCGGAAGGCAGAGAATGCCTGTCACTCAGGTGAGCGTCCTGTGGCCTTCGTCCTTGTCTGTTCTCAGTACTGCTCTGTCCTTAGGCTTTTCCTTTGCATCCTGGAAATGCTTCTCCATCTGGTCCTTTGTATCTTTCATTGGAATTTTACACTTTCCATTCGACTCCCTATTGCATCCAGTGCAAATTTAAGCCAGCCGCCGTATTTCTGTTCATCACGGTAAATTGCCCTTACTTCATAGAAGCAGTATTCTCTTGCACCTTATAGAGCCTGAAGTACAAATATTCTAATTTTGCCGGTAAAATCTCTTGCTGAGGAAGATTATTCTCTGGGTTACGTACTCATTTGTCATCTTCATTGAGCACCTGCTATGTGTTCGTGAGGTACTGGAGTGACGGTGATTATACGATGCAGCCCAAGCCCTCTGGTCCTCCTTTCCCCTTTGCTGCACCTTTTTCCATGGGCCCATGTTTTTCTCCTGAGGACTCCTCCTCTAATGAAGAGTTCTTTCCCCGTCCTTTGTCAAATGCGTGGATTGCCCCAGCTTCCACGTGGGACCCTCAGACCCTGAAGGAATCTTCCTCACAAATCTAAGGTGGGAGATGTTGGGGTATGTGGTACCCAGCCACGCCTTGGCCAGTATTCTCCACATGCTGGTTCCCCTTCTGCGTGTGAGACCTTGTGCTAATCCTCCAGGCAACATCAACTATGAGCCTTTGGATGAGATGGGTCTTCTGTTCCCACTGCCTACTCTCTGACTGGGCAGGTCTTCCCATTGAAGTTGGTTCTGAGACCCACTTTTGCTGCCACAGGGTCCAAATGGGTCTGAAGGGACCTCTACTGGAGGTCCTGCTCTGGAGACTCCCCAACATTGCCCAGGTCAGCATCAGGAGGACAGCTAAGCCAGTCATAAAACCCCAGCCAGGCGGCCCAGCCCTCCCCCCAACCCAGTCCCTCACGAATGGCATCTTAGTCTGGATCCTTGCTAGAAGCTGCTACAAGATCTGCCCCTGGCACAGGCTCAGTTTCTTAAGTTGACACAGATCTGTTTTTATTTGTAGCCGCCCAGGTTTTTCAGTAGGTATTGGAAAAGGGAGAGACAGCCATGACACATTTGCTTTGGAGATGGAAGAAAGGACAGGGTTGCAGGATTGGGAGGGGACAGGGCAGCCATCTGCAGGGGAGGCAGGTGGGATTAAAGAGCATCCTTACATCTGACACAGCTACTCCCTGAGCCATCACATCTAGAAACCCTTAGATGTTCCCTCGGGAGAGGAGAGAGAAGCCCTAAGAGGGACACAGATTTGACCAGGAGGACAGCCCTTGGCCCTCTGGGGCTCATGTATGGAATGCCCAGGGCCCTCTCGGTCCTAGGAGCTTGCCCAGGACAGGTGCCGTATGTTCCTGGCCATTTCTGTTCCCTCAGTCTGCACCTGCTGATGAGCACCCACCGTGCACGAGGCACCCTTTGGCTAAGCACCGGGGGAGATAGCTGCGCATGGAGCAGAGCAAAACCGTGTCTGCCAGTGGAAGAGACCGCAAATAGCAAAATAAATCAGTAAAATAGGTAACACCCTCTGACCACTATGTTATTACTGTCGCTTGTTAGCATGGCCTGCTCAGTGCAAGGGGCAAGGGCTGGGGGGTGGGGTGCCGAGCCCTCACAGGGCAACAACTCTACACACATGGTCTCGTGTCACCCCACAGTGACCTGGCCAGGTAGGAGTGATTATACTCCTTTCCCGGACGAAGAAGTTGCCCTCCGGAGCCCAGGTGCCTGCACTGGCTCATTCTGACAGTTAAGTCCCTACCACCCTCCCCAGGCTCATTTCAGGCCCTTCTATGGCCATCTAAAGGTGGAGGCTTCCCTCTGGAGGTTGCAGGCTGTGCTGCCTGAGCAGGGGGGTGGTTCTTCACCTGGGGTCCTGTTTGGGCTGCAGGAGGCGGAGGCACTGGAACCAACAGGTGACCCTGCTCAGACGCAGGCAGAGCGCTTCAAACCCCAGCTCCTTCCTTCATTCCGCTAAACTGGCCTCTCGGAGCCCTAGTGTCCTCACCAGCGAATCGGGAATAATGAAGCACCCGCCTCATTGCTGTGTCAGCCAAACAGGATGAAGAATGAGATACACTCAGCACGGTGGACAACGATAACCAGTTACTAGTGTTCGCATCAGGCCTCAGCTTCCAAGTCTATAAAGTAGGGTTGGAAAATCTCCTCTATGCCAACCTCACAAAATGGTCACTCCTTTAACGGCCATTTATTGAGCGCCTACTCTATGCAGGCACTTATGGTCTTTTAGGCTCGCTCACCCTGCGGCTCACTCCTTGAGACCGGATGGGAGGCACACTCCAGCTGCTGCCGCAGCACCCCCGCCGGGGGAGCGGCCCAGGCTCTGAGGCGTGGAACGGAGGAGGGGGTTTGCGTACTGGGCTCCAAGTCGCGGCCGGCGGCGCCACCTAGTGGCAATATGCAGCCATGCCAGAAGACTTGTGCCTTCTGTGTTTCTGGGCTCTCAGGACTGCAAATCTGGCTCCCTTGAGGAGCTCACAGACTGTGGGGAGCCAGGAGTCGGTGCCAGAGACAGCGACCCCATATTGTTTATGAGCGCTTCCCAGGCCCCAAGAGGGTGGTAGGCAGAGCAGGGGCCTGGAAGGAGTCAAGCTCTGCGGTTACTGGCAAAGCCTCTTGGCATACAACTTACTAGTCTGGTCTTGGTTTCCTTCAGGTTGACACAATATGTGGGAGCAGGGGCTGCCTGGGGTTTATCTCCTCGCGGAGTGTATATCTCTCCAGCTCATCCTTTCCCCTCATTCAACCACTCTGAGCTGCTGCTGTGTATCAGGCACTGGGCTGAGTCCTGGGAATACAGTGGGGACCAGACACCTCTCTGCTGCATTCCGCGCAGGACTGCCTTACTTCCAGCCTGCCCTGCGGCTCCTCTGGGGTCAAGGGTCTGAAAGGCCTGCTTGGAACTCAAGGATGCAGAATCTAACGTGCAGGGGAGTTAGGCCCTGCAGGGCCACTCTTGAATATTGGGAGCTGATGGAGAAATGTTTCCTGCTTTCATCCTGGGGTGGAGAGATCATTCCCAGGCCTTTTGATGGGGTCTCAGGGAGCAAGCCAACCCCACTGCGGTGAGATGCAATAACACATTCCTGTATTAGCTTTCTCTTGTTCCTTATCTTTTTCCCTTGTTCCTCACTCCTGGTCCCAAATAAATTACCTGTATGAGGGATTTGTCTCCGGTTCAGCTTTCAGGAGAACCCAAGCTAAGAAAAGCAATGAACAAAACACACAAACATCCCCACTTTCACGGAGCATTCACTCCAATCAGAGACAGGAAATAAACAAGGCCAATACGCACAGAGCAGTTCCCTAGTGATAAGGGCTGGGAGAAAGACAAAGCCGGGCACGGGGCAGAGAATTAAGGAAGGAGATAGCCATTTTATCGAGGGTGGCCAAGGACCTCTCACCAAGCAGGCGACATTTGACCAGATGAAACTGAGAGCCAGCCATGCTGACATCTGAGGGCCGAGCCCTCCAGGCGGAGGAAATAGCAAGTGCAGAGGCCGGGTGCATTCCTAGAGCAGTCAAGTCTGACTCCAAGGCCATTGGCCTAAGCAACTGGAGAGATGGAGTGGTCGTTCCCTGAGATGTAGGACAGCTGCAGGTATGTGAATGTATGTATAAGTGTGTGTATGTGTGTGTATGTGTGCGTGTATGTGTGTGTGTGTATGTATGTATGTATGTATGTGAATGTGTGTATGTATGTGCGTGCATGTGTGTGTGCGTGTTTGTGTATATGTGCGTGTATGTGTGTGAATGTGTATGTGTGTGAATGTGTGTATGTGTTTATGTGCGTATGTGTGTGTATGTGCGTGCATGTGTGTCTGTGTGTATAAGTGTGTATGTGCGGGTATGTGCGTATGTGTGTATGTGTCTATGTGTCTATGTGTGTGTATATGTGTGTAGATGTGTGTGTGAATGTGTGTATGTGCGTATGTGCGTGTATGTGTGTATGTACGTGTGTGAATGTGTGCGTGTATGTGTGTAGATGTGTGATGTGTGTCTATGTGAGTGTATGTGCGTATGTGTATGTGCGTATGTGTATGTACGTGTGTGTGTGAATGTGTGTGTGCGTGTATGTGTATGTGTGTGCCTGGGTGTCTCTGTGTGCGTGCGTGTATGTGTGTGAGTGTGTGTATGTGTTTGTATGTGCGTATGTGTATGTATATGTGTGTAAGTGCGTGTATGTGCATTGTGTGAATGTATGTGTGTGTGTCTCTGTGTGTGAAGGTGTGTGTAAGTGTGTATGGGTGTGAATGTGTGTATGTGCGTGCGTGTGTGTAAGTATGTGAATGTGTGTATGCGTTTGCATGTGTGTATGTGTATGTGTGTGTGAATGTGCATGTATATGTGTGTATGTGTGTGAATGTATGTGTGTGAATGTGTGTAAGTGTGTGTAAGTGTGTGTATGTGCACGTGTGAATGTGTGTATGTGCGTGTGTATATGTGAATATGTGTAAGTGTGTGTATGTGTGTGAATATGTGTGTGTATGTGCGTGTGTAGGTGTGTGAATGTATGTTGTGAATGTTTGTGTGTGTTTGTATGTGCATGTATGTGTGTATGTGTGTGCGTGTGTATGCATATGTGTATGTGTATGTGTTTGTATGTATATATGTATTGTATTGTGTGCATGTGTGTATGTGTTTGTGAGTATGTATATATGTATTGGGGGTATGTGTGGGTGTTTGTGAGTATGTATATGTATACACACACACACACACACACACGCAATGAAACATTACTCAGCCATAAAAAAAGAAGGAGGGGCACGTGGTTGGCTCAGTCAGAAGAACATGTGAGTCTTGATCCCGGAGTTCCAGTCCCACGTTGGGTGTACAGATTACTTTAAAAAAATAAAATAAAATATTCACCAAAAAAAAAGGAAAGCTTGCCACTTGCAAAAGCATAGATGGACCTTGAGGGTATTATGCTAAGTGAAATAAGGCAGAGAAAGACAAAAACTGATCTCACTTATATGTAGAATATTAAACAAAAAACAATTTATAGAAACAGAGAACAGACTGGTGGTTGACAAAGGTGAGGGTGGGAGTGGGCAAAAGGAGTGAAGGGAGTCAAAAGGTACAAACTCCAGTTAAAATAAATAAGTCCCGGGCAACGTACTGTACGGCACTGGGACTATAGTTAATAATACTGTATTGCATATTTGAAAGGTGCTAAGAGAGTAGATCTTAAAAGTTCTCATTACAAGAAAAAATGTAACTACGTGTTGTGATGGATGTTAACTAGATTTATTGAGTTGATCATTTTGCAATATATACAAATAGTGAATCATCTTGTACCTCTGAAAATAATGTTAAGTATTGCTATACATATGGAATATAATGCTATTATAATGCTATATGTCAGTTATATCTCAATTTTTTAAAAAAGATAAGTAAATGAGGTGATGGCTGTGTTAATTAACTCAATGGTGGAGATCCTTTCATAGTATATATCAAATCATCACATTGTACACTTTAAACATATTAGAATTTTATTTATCAATTATACTTGAAGGACAGTTGGAAAGTAAAGTTATTAATAGAATGAAGAAATTAATAAGCGGATCTGAAAAAAAAGAGTGAATGAGAGGCAAGGAATCAGAGTATGGACACTAGGAATTCCAAATGGTTGTGGTGGAGGGAAGGCCAGAAATCGAGGAGTGGCTATAGGGAAATTGAGATCAGGGGATTTGCTTTTTGTTTCCAGATAGGAAGCATAGCTTGTTTATGCACTCATGAGAATGATCCAGCTGGTTCTTTGAGAAGATCAATAAAATTGATAGATCCCTGGCCAGACTCATTAGAGAAAAGAGAGAAAGGACAAATTACCAACATCAGGAATAAGAAAAATGTGATAAGTACGTATTCCGCAGATATTAAAAGGATAATAAGGGAAAGTTCTGAACAATTTTATGCCAATGATTTTGATATCCTAGATGAAATGGACAAATTTCTTGAAGGACTAAACTGCCAAGCTCGAAAGAAAGAAAGAAAGAAAGAAAGAAAGAAAGAAAGAAAGAGAGAGAGAGAGAGAGAGAGAGAAAGAAGAAAGAAAGAAAGAAAAAGAAAGAAAGAAAGAAAGAAAGAAAGCAAGAAAGAAAGAAAGAAAGCAAGGAAGGCAGGAAGGAAGGCAGGAAGGCACCACGGAAGGAAGGAAGCAAGGAAGGAAGGAACGAAGGAAGAAAGAAAGAAAGAAAGAAAGAAAGAAAGAAAGAAAGAAAGAAAGAAAGAAAGAAAAAGAAAAGAACCTAAATAGCCTGATATCTTTTAAAGAAATTGAAATTATTATTTTTTAAAGATTTCATTCTTAAGTATTCCCTACACCCAACGTGGGGCTCAAGCTTACAACCCCGAGATGAAGAGTTGCATGCTCCACAGACTAAGCCAGCCAAGCACCCCAAGAAATTGGAATTATTGTGTAAAATCTTCCTACAAAGAAAGCCCCAAGTCCAAGTAGCTTCACTGGTGAATCCTATCAAACTTTTAAGGAAGAAATAACACCAACTCCACATAAACTGTCCCAGAAAATTGAAAAGGAAAGAATACTTCTTGACAAATTCTATGAAACCAGCATTCCTTTGATACCAAAACCAGACAAAGACATTACAAGAAAATTACAGCCCAACATCCCTCCTGAACATTGGTGCAAAAATCCTAAACAAAATGTTAGCAAATCAAACCCAACAATTAAAAAGTGAGTGGAGCTTATTTGAGGAATGCAAGGTTGATTTAACATTTGAAAATCAACTGATGTAATTCACCATGTTAAGAAATTTTAAAAGAGCAGAAAAAGCATTTAACAAACTCCAACATTCATTCTTGGTAAAAAAAAAAAAAAAATCTCAGTAAGCTAGAAATACAACAGAGCTTCCTCAACCTGATAAAGGACATCCATGAAAAACTCACATCTAACATTATATTTAATGATGAAAGACTGAACGTTTTCTCCATAAGATGGAGACAAGGACATCTATTCTCACACTTTCTATTCAGCAATGAATGAAACAGAATAGAGTCCAGAACAACCTCACACATATGTGGACAACTGACTTTCAGCAAAGGTGCAAAGGCAAGTTGGGGGAGAAAGGACCGTCTCTCAACACATGGTGCTGGAGCAACTGGATATTCTTCTACCATATAAATGAATTTTGATCCATACCTCACACCATATAAAAAAATTAACTCAAAATGGCCCATTGACCTAAATGGCCCTAAATGGGCCATTATAAAACCTCTAAAAGAAAATATAAGAGAAACCTTTGTGACCCTGGGTTTGGCAAAGATTTCTTAGATGTGACACCAAAAACACAATGCACAAAAGAAAACAAAATTGATAAATTGGATTTCATCAAGTTGAAAACTTCTGCTTTTTGAAAAACACTGTTCAGAGAATGCAAAGATAAGCCATAGATGGGGAGAAAATACTTGCAAATCATCTATCTGCTAAAGAACTTGTATCTAGAATATAGAAAGAATTCTCAGACCTCAATAAGAAAACAAACAATACAATTTTTAAAGAAAGATTTGAACAGATACTTCAAAGAAGTTAGTGGATGGTGAATATGCCCATGAAAAGATATTCAACATGATTAATTATTGAGGAAATGCAAACTAAAACTACCATGAGGTATCACCACACACCCACAACAAATATTGGCCAGGACATGGAGGAACTGGGACTCCACACAGCTGGTGGAGGTATAAAATCATGCAACCACTTGGGAAAATACTTCGGCAGTTTCTTATGAAGCTAAACAATACACTTACCATATGATCCGGCTATTCCACTCCCAGATGTTTACCCAGGAGAAATGAAAGTGTATGTCTATATGAAGACATGTACCCAAATGTTCATAGCAGCTTTATTTGTAATAACAACAACAAAAACCTGAAAGCAGCACAAATGCCCATCAATAGGTAGATGGGTAAACAATGGCACGTCCATTCAATGGAATATTGCTGAGTGATAAAAAGGAATGTACCACTGATATATGCGACAAAATGAGCAAACCTCAGAATAATCATGTTGAGTGAAAGAAGGCCAACACAAAGAAGAGTACACATTGTATAAATCCACTGATATATAAAATGTTAGCATGTACAAAATAATGTATAGAAACGGAAAGCAGACCCATGATTGCCTCAGGGGTGTGGTGGGGAGGGCTGCAAAGAGGGATTCCCAAGGGGCAAAAGGAAATTTTTTTACTGTGAAGGAAATGTTCATTATCTTGATTGTGATGATGGTTTCTTTAATGATATGTTTGTCACTTTAAACATGTGCGGTTTATTTTATGTTGAGTACACCTCAATAAACTTAAAAAAATAAGTTTGGGGGAGATCGTATTTGGAATTTTTATTCAAAGCCAGCCTTCCCGAATACATTTGATTGTTTTGTTTTTCTTATAATTATATAACAACAAAAAAGTCCAAAATTAAAGCTACACATCTCCTTCAGTTCCACGACTACTGTGGGCCATTTTCTGTATGCGCTGTGGTGAGGGGAAGGGATTCGTCTTGAAGGTCAGTCTTCCATTCTTGTGAGATGAGCAGTCAGGAGGATGTTGTTGGCTCTGAGCACCAAGAGAGTGCAACAGGAGAAGCATCCGAACCGTGGGACTGAAAGAGTCCTCCCCATGTGTCCCGTTTTGCTTTCTAGAGAGGTGAGTGGCTGAGGTTTGGAAGAAAAGGAGCAAAGTGTCGGTTGGAGCTCAGCCGTCTGTGACCACCCACCCATGACCCCTGCCCCACGTCAGCAGCAGTGTCGGGTAGAGGGGTGTCTGCACAAGGTAGAGGAAAGAGGGAAGACTAGGTGACCAGAGGCGTTCAGGTTACAGGGTCATATGACTTCGGATAGACACACTCAGTGCTGTCCCAAAGCTGTTCCGTGCTTCTGCCATCTTGCTGCCCCAAAAGCAGCTGCCCCCCACTCTGCGCCCAGAGAGAATCCCCAGAGAATTAGCCAGAGCCAGCCAGCCAGGAGGCCACCAGCCAGACGCAGAGTGCAACCTGGCCTTGCGTGCATAGGTCAAAACAGGGACCAGGTGGAGTTCCCAGCAGCAGCTGCAGTGACCACCCCATGCACGGGGACATCAGCAGTAGCAGCCATCGGGGCTTTGCACGCCCAGTAGCATGCCTGTGTCCACACCAGGCGACAGAGGGACCGAACACTGGGGAGATTCCACCTGGGTACCCCTCATGGCTTTGTCACCTGCCAGCCAGGTGCTTTGGGCAAGTCACTTAACATGCCTCAGTCTCTCCATCAATAAAATGGACATAACAAGAGTGATACCCCACACGGCTGTGAGACTTAAAGGAGCTGGTAGCTGTGAGATGTTTACATGAGCTCCCGACACGGAGTTCGCTCTCAGATGTGTTTGCTGTTGTTACATTAGTCTGTGCTTTGACAAACCCCTCTCCTCCCCCTTCCCACACCCATCAGACAACTCAGGCCCCTACACATGGCCGACCAAGCATCCAACCAACTTAGCTTCTAGATGTGATGGGCAGCTCCCTAACACCCTCAGACTAAGTTCTTCAGATCTGGGGGCTGGTGCTGTTTATTTCTATTGCTCTGACTACTCAGAACCTCGCCAGAAATCTGGAACCCAAGTCTTGGGAAGGCTTGGGTGGGCTGACCCATGCAGGTCCTGCCATCTCCAGCAGGGGGCGATGGGTACCAACCTTTGCTGGGCGTTGAGCATTCTTCCTCCCCGTCCCCAGAACCAGGAACACCCGCTGTCGGTGTTGGAGGATCGAGCCTCCCAGGTTCCAAAGCTGCGGGTGAGTTTGTGGGCACAGCTCCTTCCCAGACCCCTGACTTTCCTAGTTCCCATCTGCCCCACTTCCCGGAGGAGGAGCCTCTTGCCATTGGTGGCTTTGCCTCAGTTTCCCAGTGTGTAAAATAGGTGTGGCCATCTCTGCCTCTTCCAGAGATTTCCCACAGGTGAATCCCTAGCAGCAAGGACAGGCAGGGGAGGCTCCAGGCCCAGCCCACAAGCACAATTGGGAAAAGCCATTTCTGTCAAAAGCAACACCAAAGAATGGGAGCGGCCATTCCAAATCCGGAGCAGGCAGCCTCCAGCCAGCTGCCCATCCTCCTGGGCTGCCGGGTCCCAAACCATCCCAGATCTTGGCCCCAGGGTGCCTCCTTCAATCCTTGCACCAATCAGGGGCTTCCCGGCCCAAGCAGCGGACTTCTCCAACCCCTCCTGACCCAAACAGCACAAATGAAATACACACAAAAAATTAAAAAAAAAAAAAAATCACATCTTTATTGTTTGATTAATAAACTGGCTTGGAAGGGCAAGAATGGGGTGTGTGGGTAAACACCCAGCTTTGATTAGTCAGAAACTCCTGTTAACCGTGTACAAAATGAATGTTACAAAATCACGTAGAAAACGGGGTCAGCAAAGCAGCAGCCTTGGCGAGGGCTCAAGGTCCCTTGAGGCTGTGAAATGAGCCCAATCTGGCCTCTGGGGCGTGGCTGAGGGACTCCGGGGCCGTGGGGGCTACACACCCCAGCCCCCACAAGGCACACATGGTCTCCTCCGTCCTCGCTTACGAATTACTACAAAATTGCCCTCAAAGGGGCATAAACACCACAGGCCATGGCATTGCCAGAAATGAAATGGGCCCTGAGCTGAGCCCTGAGCAGCGCCTTCCGCGGCGGCGCGGGCCTAGAGAAGGGGCGCCCTTGTTCCCCACGCTGAGGAGGGTGGGCAGGCACAGGACCCCAGAGCTGGGGAGGGGCTCCGCTCCCCAGAGGGACGGTGGCCGAGGGAGGCCTGGACAGGCCACCAGAGCAAACACAGCCAGGGTTTTGGTCAGTGCCAAGTGTGGGGAGAGGATCCGCAGTCCTGTGCAGCCACCGTGCTGTGGCCTGAGCGGTGCGCTCCCGGCACGGTCCAGACGGGGGCGCTAATTGGGGTAACACATGCAGCACCCTGTGCCTGCTGCCTCCACGCTGGGCTTGGCGCCGGGCCCCAAGAGTCCGTCAGTGACAGAGTGCTCCATGATGATGTCCTCCACCCGGGTGATGTACAGGAATGTCAGCAGCACCCCCAGGAACTGAGGAGCAAGGGCAGGGTGGGTGAGAGCCTGCTGGGGATCCGGGTGGCTCTCTCTGGCAGCCCCCAGCCCGGGCCCTTCTCTACCCCTCAGGAAATCCCAGAGACCCTCTCTGTGCCCCATCAGCAGAGGCCCCTCCATTCTGGGACTCCTGTCTCCAGCCCAGCTATGCCGCTCACTATCGAGGGGACCTCGGGCAAGTCACTTAACCTTGCCAAGCCTCAGTTTCCTCCTCTGTAAAATGGGCATGCTAATAGTATCTACCTCCCAGGATTGCAGACGGCTGTGCCTGTAAAGCACTTGGAAGAAGTTTACAAGCAAGGTTCTTGCCATTTGCCCTCTCCTTCCGGCCCTCTAGCCCTCCAAGGGTGAGCCCAGATTGATGGTACGAGAGCCTTCTTCACCCCACCCGTTTTGTACCTTTTCTGCCTTCTGTAATCACCAAGCCACATTCTCTGAACTGACACCTTGCCCACCATTCCACTTCCAGCTCCCTTCCCTGGGAGACGGGGCTGGGGGGGATGAGGACAGCCCACCTGGGGGAGCAGGATGCCCAGCAGGAGGCCCGCCATGATGGTGTAGTTGTCCATGAACCAGATGAGCACAGCGTTGGTGCAGCCCCGCACATAGATGACATCCTGCACGCTGAGGCGCTGCACAGGGAGGAGACTGGCTGACCCCTCGCCTGGCAGAGCCCCAGCCCCAACTCTGCTGCTCACTCGAGGTCCACGCAAGTCCCTCATCCTCTCTGAGCCTCAGTTTCTCACATGCAATTTGGAGCATGGCTCTAGACCACTGGGTCTCCGTGGGTGGTAGTGTTCCCTAGAGAGCACTGAGGACATTGTGGTGGCACTTCTGGTTGTCACGGCAGTTGGGTTTGGGGACTGAGGGGCTGCAGAGCTAAGGGCAATCCTACTCACAAACAACTACCCTGTCTACCTGCCTCTCAGAAGTCCCCCGGGGCATCTAGACAGCTGAAAACCCATCCAGAATTACCCAAAAGGCCAACTCCCAGGACTCATAAAAACCAAAGTGTTTTCTGTGTGGTTTTGCTATGCGCAGATACACGCGCGCACACACACACACACACACACACACACACACACACACATATATACTGTATGTAATTTTGCAGAAATACTACTAAAGATGTAAATTCAAGAATGATTATATTGTATTTTGTTTGGAATTTTATCAAGAATTGCCCACCAGGGGCGCCTGGGTGGCTCAGTTGGTTAAGCGACTGCCTTCGGCTCAGGTCATGATCCTGGAGTCCCGGGATCGAGTCCCACATCGGGCTCCCTGCTCAGCAGGGAGTCTGCTTCTCCCTCTGACCCTCTTCCCTCTCGTGCTATCTCTCATTCTCTCTCAAATAAATAAATAAAATCTTTAAAAAAAAAAAAAAGAATTGCCCACCATTTTTAAAGACCACGTCCACGGCAAAAATAATGCCCATGGGATTCCCGTTTGGAGCACAACTCCCTCTCCCACGGGTCAGCTGCCCCTGGGGGCAAACACCTGATTGCTTTGTTGCGTCTTCTGCTGTATCTAATGCCTGAGCATTTGCATGTGAAATATGCTATCTGCTTGTAAATTGTTCTATTTCTCCTATTATCTCAGATCCGTCACTTGTTCTGAAATTAGGCGTGTAGGTAGATTATGTTATCTGTGAATTTCATTTCGAGATACTAACTAGGCCATTACCAGATGATTATTATAAAACCTGGCCATTGGGTCTGATGGCTTGAGAACCTCTGCGAGTCCATCACTCTCCAACTGAAATGTGTGTCAGAAGCACCTGTATTTCTATATGTGCGTTTCTAACAAGTTCCCCGGGGCTGCTGTTCCTGCCGGTCCAGGGACCTCACTTTGAGAACCACCACTCACAGGCATCTCAAGTTGTCATGATTTTTGGCTCCCTTCTTAGGGAGTGTCACTCTTAGCCCAGCGGAGTTGCAAGGCAGGCTGGTGCTGAGCACGGCTGGGCACACGGGCATGCGGGGGTGGGGGCTAAGGGCAAGGGCTCGGTGGCCTCCCACGGACAAGCCCACAGTAGGTGCTCAGCAAACACAAGCAGGCAGGCTCTGCCGGCCTGGGGGGTTCTTGGCTCCCTGAGTCCTTCCATGTCTGGGCACAGGTGGAAAACCCTGGCAGTCCCCGACTCCTGTTCCGAGCCAAGAGCCCACACCCCCGCCAAGAACCCTTCCCATCACTCTGGGGATGGGACAGGAAGAGCAACCTTTCTCAAGGAAAGAGATTGCAAAGACATTACCTCCTTGTCAATAGTTCTGTAGCCACACATGGTGTTGACCACTTCCGTCTGAAACAGAAACGTGTGTTAGCTGTCACATCCATCGCGCTTACTATGAAGGACTGTTATTCTCCCCTTTTCCCTGACCAAAGCATTGAGGCACAGAGTAGCACCGTCTGTATGGATGGAGCTGAGACTCCCACGCGGGCAGTCTGGCTGGGGTCTGCATCTTAACCTCCCTTCCTCACCTGCGCCACTGCCCCACTCCAGAAGTGCCCAGGAGGACCGACGGGAAGGCTGGTTCTGTGAGGTTTGGGTGGGAGGAGCCCTCCACCACCAGCAGCCCAGGACCCCCGAGAAAAGCGTGCCTTCCCGGGCTCCCTGCTGCAGCCACCCCACAGCCACGGCTCTGCTGATAGGGTGGTGCAAGGTCTCGGAGGTGGGGCCCAGGCCATTCTCGCTCCACTCGCTCTGACCACGGAAAACCCCAGACCACAGCCAGGCCCCGGCCAGCTGCGCTTTACCTGAGGACCGGGCCAGGGCCTCCGACCACACGTCCCTGCCCTGCAGACTGCCATTCCACCAAGCGAAGGGCCACACAAGTGCCGGCCCAGGAAGGGAGCTGCTCTCAGGAGCTCTGGGCTGCCAATCCCCCCAGGCGCAGGGAGAGCTGTGGTCGGCACAGGGAGAGCCGTGGTTGGCCCCGGGCGCCATCCCATCCCTTCCCAGCAGACCTAAGTCAGAGGGTGGGCAGGGGCTCGCACCCTCACTGCCCAGGCCCCTCGGGCGGTCTCCTCCTCCTCCTGCAAAGTGAGAGGAAGCGAGAGGCCCCGGCCCCATCCATGTGACTGGAAGCCGCTGTGTGGGGTCAGGGGGCCCCGGGTGCTGGCAGCCAGGCAGGTGCCACACAGTGGCCAGCACGGCCTCTGGCAGCACGTGGCTGGTCCAGATCCTGCTCTGCTCGCCAGGAGCTCTGTGGCCAGTCTTAGGTGTGCTGTCACGGGACTGAACATGGGGGCCCTAGATAAGTATTTGTTGAATGCATGCATGCATGAATGAATGAATGCATAGGTTCCTCGGTCTCTTCCATAAAGCAGTGGTGCTCAGTGACCCCACATCATGGGGCTGTTTTGAACATAAAGCGAGATATACCCATCAGGGGCTTATCTCAGGGCTAGACACATGGAAGAACCCAGGGGCGCTGGCTGGAATGACTTTGGACAGGATCCCAGCCCCTGGAAGGCAAGGAAGGCTGTCTGCTCTCCTTCCACAAGACTGGGTTGCACCTAAGGCTTCCTCTCAGATATCAGGACCTGGTTTGCAGGCAAAATCACCTCCCTTAGTCTAGACTGTACCCCAGGTGCCCTCAGACCCAAATCCATCCAGCATCCACTTAACGTCGCTCAGCTTTTGTGGCTCTTCTAGGCTGTGCGCACGGCCCTCGTGGAGAGGGTCAGGCCCGGAAAGCAGGTGCGTGATAGAATGAGGGGAACGGTGTTTTCTACCCTACATGTCTGTTCTTTCTTTCATTCACTGAACAAATATTAACTGGGCACCCATTATGTACCAACCACTGTTCTAGATGCTGGGGAAGTAGAAGAACCAAGGAAAGTCTTGGCCTTCATGGAATTTATATTCTAGAAAGGGAGACACTCAATGAGCACAGTAAGTAATTGATATGGTAGAGAAGGTGACAAGAGCAACCACTTGGCACTGTGCTTCCAGCCCTGGAGGCAGGGCCCTGCCGTCAGGCCCAGACCCCTCCTCCGGACTCGCCTCCCCTGCCAGGAGAGCCCCCTCCAAGGAGGGGGGATAAGAGGTCTCCGCGGTCTTTCCAAAGGTAAAGCCTGCCTGGGTTTGCCCACAGAACCGATATTCTCCAGAGGCTCTGCTGAAGGTTCACAGGCCCCAAGAGCTGCTCTGCAGTCTCTTCCATGTGGCACAGGGTCAAGGTCAGGAAGGGGACTCCTGAGCAGCCCAAAGACAACACAGCAAAGTTCACAAGGGTTCTTCACGGGTGCGTCCTCTCACTCTGGCCCAGGACTGATGAGCTGGGTTATCTGAGGCCTGAGAAGCGAGTGGGAAGGTGAAGAGAGAGGCCTGGAGGGACAGGCCCCCAAAGGGTAGCCAAAAATGAGAGAGTGGAGAGCTATACAAATTGGACACAAGAGCTCAACAGGCACAGCTCTGGAGGCCATTTAATGGAGTGGCAAACTGCCCTCCCCACCAACAAATCTTGGGGACATCAGTGTAACCAAATTTCACAAGCCTGTATGAACTCTGTTGCTTCAAATCCTCTGTAGGAGGCTGGGTAGAAGACATTCCCTTTAAAGCTGAGAGCTAGGGGGGAAAGTGACTTGCCCTGAGGAACTGGTTGGCCTTCTTCTGTTGAACGGTCACCATGTAACAGACCACGTCTCCCCTTTTCCTCTGGCTGCCAGGAAGCTCTAAAGCACCAAGCACAAGGCTCTAGTTTCTGATTTTTAAAAATTTCCTTTTTTTCTTCTATGTATTTTCTGTGTGTTCATTCAGATCTGTGGCTAAATGAAATAGTGACAATAAATAGATTCATACACAAGTTCATACACAGATTCTATGAAGGCAGGAAACACCCTCTTTTCTATTTAGACAAAACCATGGTGGGAGGCACAAGGAGAACCCACGGTGGTTTTGTAGTGGGACACCAGAGATAACCCACCTCAGTGCTCCCATCCAGAGGCTGGCTTCACGGTCCACTTCTCTGCGGGGGGCATCCACGTTTATACTCCCGGCCTGGACTTCTCCCCCAGACTCCAGCCCCCCTATATCCAAGTGCCTCTTTGACCTCCCTGCTGGAAAATCACACAGGCTCCGCAGACCTGCCCTCTGCTGTCCTCCCCTCTCAGGCAATGGCAGCCCCGTCTTTTCTTATGACTCGGGCCAAAACCTGGGAGTCCTCCTTGATTTCTCTTTCCCTCATCTCCCACATCTGATCTGTCAGCAAATCCTGTTGGCTTATACGGAAAACAAAGCCAGAATTGGACCAAGTTCTTCTACCTCCACTAAGCCTCTGTCTTCTCCCAGCTGGTGTGGTGGACGCCGGGAGGAGCTTTCCAGAAGCCCTGCAACTGTGGGAGCCCAATCAGGAGGAGCCTTAGCTGTCAGTCCCTTGCGGTGATTGTCACATGTGGTTATTATTTTATGTGTCAACTTAGCTGGGCCTTGGGGTGCCCAGATACTCAAACATTATTCTGGGTGTTTCTGTGACGGTGTCTTTCAATGAGATTAACATTTAAATCAGTAGACTGAGTAAAGCAGATTGCTCTCCCTACTGTGGGTGGGCCTCGTCCCATCACCTGAAGGCCTGAATAGAACAATAGGGCTGCCTCTCCCCCAAGGAACAGGAAATTCTTCCTGCCCGTCTAACTGCAGACCTGAGTTGAAGCACTGGCCCTTCCTGGCTCTTGAGCCTGCCAGCCTTCAGACAGGAACGACACCATTAGTTCTCCTGGTTCTCAGGCTGTTGGACCCAGTCTGGAACTCCATCACAGGCTGTCCTGGATACCCAGCTGCCTGACTCCTCCTGCAGATCTTGCTCGCTAACCAGAATCTCAGAGCCTGCTTCCCTGACAGCCTGACCTGACATGGGCCGCTGCGCTAGCTCCTAACCAGACTCCCTAGGTCCACCTCTGCCCCACCCCCCACAGCAGTTAGAGGGACCCTGGTAAAGCCTAAGTCAGATCTGCCAGTCAGCTACCAAAACCCTTCATTTGACTCCTCGTCACTCATGGGAATACCAAAGTCCTGACCATGGCCTTCAGGGTACCCGGGACCTCCCTGACTTAATCTGCTACTATTTCTCCCCCATGCTCACTCTGCTCCAGCCACATTGGCCTCTGTGCTGTTTCTCAAACACACCAGGGCAATTCCTACCTCAGGGCCTTTGCACTTGCTGTTCTCTTTGCCAGGAATGCCCGTCCCCCAGATATACATGGCCTACCCCTTCACTTCCCTCAGGGTTTTACTGAGAACCTACCTTCTTAGTTGCAATCCTCCACACCCCTGCTTTTTCTCCTGAGCATTTACTGCCTTCGAGCATACTATCTGTCACTTTTTATCTTGTCAGTCTTCCTGACTAGAATGTCAGTTCCATGCAGAGAGTTCTCTGTGTGTTTTCTGTACCCCTAGAAACTAAAATCACATCTGGCACATAGTAGGCCCTCAACAAATATCTGCTGAGTGAATGAATACACATAGGGCTTGACCTGGACAGCTTGGCTTGGACACTCAGGTGCCACTGCCTTGGGTGATGAAGTTCAGGATCGCCCCCCATGGGCTTCTCTGAAAACGCTGGGCTCTTCCCCAGCACTCCCCCTTCCCAGAAAGCTACCCTAAGATGGCAGCTAAAATTTCCAAACAAACCTTCCCTCCTGGCCCAGGCTTTTTTAAGGCTGGTGCACTTGGCACCGGCTCCCTGACTTACGGGAGAGGCCCCCACCCCCATCGACAACTGCTTGGTTTACAGAATCCAGGAGTGGGCGCAGAATGGCAGAGATGTTCGAAAAGAAATTTTCCATGACTATTCAGGGTATGAGTAATTGCAAAGCGCGCCACCTCATTCCAATCCAGAAACCAGGCAGTTTTTGGACACATTAGTCAAACACAGAGGACTGACGAAGCCCCTTATTTGTAAGTGGTGACTCCAGAGGACAGCTTCCCAAGTGGCCATGGAGGTGACAGCACTGAGTGGGGGTCCTGCCAGGGGGAGGCCGTGGCTGGCATTTATATCACCACACCCATTCCCAGGTGCCGCCCAGTGAAGGCTGCAGAGCCGGCTGCCCCACGAGGCCCCCCTGGCCTGGACCCCTCTCCGCGCCTCCGTGTAGGAGTCCAGAGCACAGTTCCCATGATGGTGGCATTTCATTCCAGCCCCACCAACCCTTCAAATTCAAAAACCTTTGCCTGGGCAAAGGTTTTTGCCCTTCAAAAACCCTTGCCTGGGCAAGGCAGGCACCTAATGCTTGGTGCCCCAACTTCTTCATCTGTGCAGTGGGTAAAGTAACAGGACCGACCCCACGGTGCTGTGGAAAGAGCTAAATGAGTTACCGCAACTAGAGAGCCTCGAACAGGCCCGCACATGGCAAGTGTTGGATAGCTGGTAAGGACCGCTACTGGCAGGACGACTGCCCCGCCCCCACCCCCAGACGTACCCCTTCCAGTGGCCCTGGAGACCCGGGACGCCTTGGCAATGACCACCACCTCCTGCCTGCCCCCCATTCCTGAAAGACGGGAGGCGGGTGCCGGGTCGGGGTGGGTACCGTGTTTCTGACGCAGCAGGTGTAGGGCACCCCACAGGCCAGCGGTCCGGGGGCGCTGCAGTCGTGGTACTGGTTTTTGCTCCAATCCCGGTAGTCTTCCCCGCCACAGCACTTGAACTGAGAGGAAAACAAGCAGGGAAGGGGGCTGCCATCACCGCCGAGGCCCCAGGCGCCCACCAGGAAGGGGCCCCGCCGAGAGACCCGGCGGTTTCTGATCGGGTCACCTGGGAGGGGGGCACCGGAGGCTGTGGTTATCAGCCAGTTGCCTGGGAGGTAGGGAGCACCCCATCACTGGAGAGGCGTGCAAGCCAAGGCTGGGCAGCCTCTCGGAGGGTTACCAGTGGGGGGGAGGCTAGACACTGGAGGGAAAGTCGTTCCTTGACACCCCCATCTTCACATCCCAGGGCAGCTGCTCGACCCTTGAAGGTCCCAGAGACTAAGATTCTATGGGCCGCCCCCACAGCCCAGTGGCCCCTAAGCCACAGTCACCCAGCTCTGCCTGTCAGCCCTCAGCACAGGGGCACACACACCTCACGTCCTGCCACAGGCTCAGGACCGCAGGGGTGGCAAGGCGGCCTCATTTTCCCCTTAGCTTAGCTGCTCCCCGCATCTCCCCCTGCACTGGTGTGGGCGCCCAGGGAAGCAGTGATTCCCCTGAGGGGCTGACGTGTGATAGGTGCGGTGGCTCGCACCAGAGCGACAAGGGTGAGCCAAAGCCACACAGCCGCGGGCGACAGGGACAGGCTCCGCTGGGGAGACAGGGAGTCACCACTACGTGGAAAGGTCAGTGGGGTAGCGTTGTGTGCCAGGAGCATGGGAAAAGAGGAGAAGGGGGTTGGAGGGGGCGGCTGTACGTTGGGAGGTCAGGAGAGGCCCCTCTGAAGAGATGACATTTCATCTGAAACACGAAAAGCAGGAAAAAGCCAGTCAACAGAGCATAGGCCCCGCGCAGGATGAGTGAGGTGTAGGCGGGTCGCAGGTACGGAGGCCCGTGTGTCTGGAGCAGGGCGAGGATGATGCGAGGGCCAGGTGGAGAGGCCGGCCTAGGCCACCCCACGCAAAGCCGCGTTAGCCAGAATAAGTAGGGGGCTGGGATCATATTCGGAGTGATGGCGAGTCACTGGAAGGTTAACTAGGGGAGTGACAGGGTCAGAGGTCCCAGCACAAGCACAAAGCAGACACCCTTCCAGAGTCCCCACAGAGGGCTTCCGGCTGTCAGCTCTCAGGACCTGGCAGTGCCTCCCCAGGGTGCTGCTCAAAGGGCATTTGCTTTGAGTTCAAGAGTCCAAGAGACTAGAGTTCAAATCCTCATACTACCATTCTTAGCTGTGTGAATTTGGGCAAGTTGACCAGCCTCTCTGGGCCTCAGATCCTCATGTGCCAAGCAGGAAGAGCAATGCTGGCATTGCACAGCTGAGCTGAGGATTACAAAGTCAGGCCGTGCATGAAGCACTCAGCCTGGGAGAAATGAAATCCCGAAGCCAGGGGAACGCTGGTTCCAATAAAAACATTACGCTTCACCCGATGGCCAGAGCTGGCCGACACGCCCCTAGCAGAAAGGGGCCTCCCGGAGGCTGCACCTGTTGTGACTACAGTGAAGGCCTGAGCCAAGGGAGTGGCCACCACGGGTGGCCGTGGGTGTGGGGAGATCTGGTTCTCGCTGAGGGCTAGCCCCGGCAACCAGGCCCGCTGAAGCCCCCTAGACCATGTCCCAGGAAGCTGCCAGGGCTGATTCTCGCCGAGGAGAACATGGTGGCAGTGGTTGCCACAGTCGAGAGGAAGGGGCCCCCCACAACCCCCTGCTGCCGATGAGAACCTGAGCCTCAGAACTAAGTGAGACTGATGTACAGAAGCCACCAAGGGCAGTGCTGGCCTGCCACAGCTGTTATTATAACACCAGCAGACGTGGGTGGACCTTGGGGGGAAGGGGCAGTATCCCCAGAAGATGATCATTGCATTCAAAGAAGTGTTACAGGGGCACCTGGGTGGCTCAGTCGTTGAGCGTCTGCCTTCGGCTCAGGTCATGATCCCAGGGTCCTGGGATCGAGCCCCGCATCGGGCTCCCTGCTCCACGGGAAGCCTGCTTCTCCCTCTCCCTCTGCTTCTCCCCCTGCTTGTGTTCCCTCTCTTGCTGTGTCTCTCTGTCAGATAAATAAATAAAATCTTAAAACAACAACAACAACAAAGAAGTGTTACAGAGGAAAAGGAGAAGTCCTGTTCTGTTCCCCAATGCAGGGGGAAGTGGAATTGGGGAAGAGTGCTCTCTACCTCAGGGCTGTCCCTGATTTGCCAGGAGTGAGCTCCCCGTCCCTGAAGGGACTCGGCAGAAAGGTCTCTGAACTGGGCAGCTAGGAGGTCTGTCTCTCCCACCTCAGGGAAGGAGGACCTTTGCCCATTGGAGAAGGGTCCCCTGGAACCCTGCAAGGAGGCTTGTAGCTATAGCAGATCTTATTCTAAAAAAAAATTTTTTTGATGGGGGCCTATCTGTGTAATTAAAGAGAGGGAGAGTAAGGACATTCTGGGCCAGGCATGTGGTTGAGAAGGTCAGGCCCCCACCCTTGGTGCCCATCCACGGCCCCGCCACTGCCTCGCAACTTGCCCAGCACCAGCTTTGGGAATGGATAAGCCACTGCTCCCTCGCCCCCACCCTTGCCCTCTGGAGCGAGGTCCTGAGCCAGGGGCAAAGGGCATGGCAGGCGCATCTCTGACCCAGAGCACCTGGCTCACCTCCTTCTGAACAAAGTCCATGATGTTTTTGAAGTCCAGATCGTCATAGTAGTTCTCGATTCCTCTTCGAATGTTGTCATTCAGAAAGTCGATGGTCTATTTAGATGGAGACATTACAAAAGAAACAGACAACCCCCCACCCCCTCAAAGTCCAATCCAAGAGCTCCCAGAACTCGGGACTGGAACAGAAAGCCCACAAGCCCAAGTAGCCCCCACCCAGGCTGCACCACCTCCCTGCCCACACCTCTGTGCATCCCGGTGCCCATCTGATACCTGGGTCCCTTTGCCACGTCTGAGCAGGAATGATTCACCCCCTTTCCTATACAGATCAGAGAGCCCAGGCACCAAGAGATGGGACCCTGTCTGGGGAAGCAGCCACGCCAGGCTGGGACTTGGCTGGCCCGGGTCCCAGCCTGGTGCCCTTCCCACTGCCCAAAGACAGGCCTGAGCCGAGTCTTTGTCCTCCAGGCCTCCTCTCCACTCTTGTCTGCTATCCAAGCTCTTGTGTTATGGATAAGGAAACTGAGGCCCAGACAGGGGGCCTGGCTCTCCCGGGGCACAGAGCAGGCTGGTTAGGGGCCTGGCCAGGACCGGAAATCAGGTCTCCTGACTTCCCCAGTGGGCCACTCTTCATCGCTGCAGGGCTCTGGGCTGAAAGACAGGGCCCACCTCCTGGCTCGGGCTGGTCGACCCCCGCCGGGAGTAGCGCTGGCACATCGCCCTCTCCCGGTCACGCTGGGCCTTCTGGATCAACAGCCCGGCTGTTGTGCTGAAATCCAGGAGCACAAAAGGCCCCACAGCGGGAAGGGGTGGGGGCGGGAGTGTGGGCTGCCCAACCCCACGCTCCTAGCGACAATCAGGGCTTTCAGCGCTGGGAGGCCCGCAAATCACCAGAGATTGAGCTGGCACAAAGGGGGCATTCTTGGCTCTGGAGCCAGACGATCCCTGGGGGAGGCGCCTGTGGGTGCCACTGGGAAAACAGGGCCCTGGGTTCCAGGCCTGGTCCTGCCACTGCAGGCCACACCACAGCTACCTCCCCTCTCTGAGCCTCGGTTTCCCACTTGTGAATCAAACCTGCAGGCCTATCTTTGAGATAACTACCAGCTCTGAGGGTCAGAGACAAGGCTGAGAGGGGCCGCCAAGGCTCGTGGTCAAGAACAGTTCCGGTAGCCACCTGGGCCTCAGACAGCTCATTTAGCCACCAAGCCTCCACTTCCTTACCTGCCAAACGGGGAACATAACCTCTGCCTTGGAGAGATTTGAGTTTAGATAGAGTAAAGCTACAAATGTGCTTAGCAAGGGGCCAGTCACATGGTAGGCCATGGTATTGTTATAGATCTTTCTCTTCTTTTCCTGGAGACACATACCCTACAGGACTGCTTCATACCCATCACATCATCAGTGAAAAATGGCTAATCCCAAGGGAAACCGAAGCCTCAAGTCTTGTCCAAAAGGCCTCCTGAGGTGGAAGCGGCCTCCCAAGCAAGAGCCAGCCCCTAGCCTCGGACCCCTCACAAACACCCTGCAGCCTGGAGAGGTAATCTGACCAAGGTCACTCCACTGGTTGCTGGCAGAAAGATGCCAGGACTCCCGCAGGGCTGGATATGGGGGGCCAGCAGATGAGAGCAAGAGGCCCTGGGCAAGGTCGGCAGAGGGGATGCCCAGTGGCCTGGTGGGGAAAGGCTCTCCCTCCCTCTTCAGTAAGTGGCTCTGACCTTTCTCCCCAAACCAACTCAGTCTCTGGGTACTTTCCAAACATGCTGACTCCAAAAAGGCCTCTGCAAAAATCAGTCCTCCCATCTGGTAAGCTGAGCTGGGTCCCTACAGGGAAGGGAGGCCCCACTGGAGGCCCCTCCGAATGGGCAGGAGGAACAGATGGCCCCAGGCTCCATGGACAGCAGCTGCCCCAGCTCCCTCAGGGACCTCTTTGGATCAGGCTTGCTCTTGTGCCCTCCTACGTGTGTGTGCGCATGTGTGCGCGTGTATATACCAGAGATATGAGGATACTTAGGGGGTCCTTGTGCCGTGATGGGGCTGGGGATGGATGAGAAACTCCAGTGAGACAAGCAAGCTGCCCAGCTCATGAATTTAACTGCAAGGTGCTCAGCTATGTTCAGCTACGTTCTACAGGACTGGGGGAGCCACTAGGAGGATGTGCCTTGTGGGGCACAGCAGGGATCCTCTGCCCCTTGGGGACCAAACCCCCGGTGCCACCCCCGCCCTGCTCGAAACCAGCTCACAGCAGCAGGGCCAGCTCCAACTAGGGTGAGAAAACCACCTTTCCTCGCCAGGCTGGCATGGCTTCACAGGGGCCACATGGCCTGGCTAAACTAAGCAAAGCATAAGCAAACATCAAAGGCCACAGGATTTTCAGAGCCTATTGTTTAAACCACCAGAGGCAAGCTGCAAAGAACCGTCCTTTCTAGTTCTTTCTTTTAAATCTAATTTTAAAGCTTTCCAAAGCCTCTGCGGCACAGCTTCCAGCAGAGGGGCTTGGTGTTTTTAAGTGAATGAGGAATCAAGGGGGTGGGGCATGTGGCAGCCCCGCCCCCAGGCCCAGAGGCTGAGGAGCAGGGGGAGGAGGGAGGAGTGGAAGGGCGGCCACGGGAGCCTCCCTCCTGGCCTCCAGGGATGGCGCTTCCGTGGCTCTCTCCCTGAGACCCAAGGCTGCAGAGGCCCTGCTGACACCAATACCAGCCCGGTTGTCACAATGTGGAGGGGCTGCTCAGCCTAGAACGTCCTTTCTTCCCTTGCACGTGAGCCTAGCCCGCATCTCTGGGCTTCCCTCAGTGCCCCAGACTGTGGGGACGCGTCCTCTTGCCTCCAGTACTGAGACAGGCTCAGTCGAACAACCAAAGCCTGAAGAGAACCCAGGGAGCAAGAAGAAAGGAGAGAGGGCTACAAGGTTCTTTGGAACATTTGCCAGATCCTTCCACCAACCCTGCTGGAAGTCACAGGTTTAATCCAGGGTGGGGGTGGGGGAGGGGGAGAGGAGGTCCTGCTTCAGCTTCGCAGGGACTTGGGCCTCCAGTTCTCACTCCCACACGTTGTCCACAGTGCGGCACAGCAGCTGGGAGAGTCTGGCCAGGTCTCAGTGCAGAACCTCCTCTACTTTGCTCCGGGTGGGCAGGATATATGTGTGTCCACATGCTCCATCAAGCAAGCCACGGTGTCATCTCCTTTCTCCCTACCCCTGGCTTCAAGGGCGTGTCCTGAACCAGCTAGTGCCGGTGCCATGATAAAGCAAACAGGTCAGATGCTGTCCACCGTGCCATGGCCTAGTGTTGGGTATGACCCCAGCATCCTCTGATCAAGGCCAGGAAAGAGGCCACTCTTCACCCCTTCCTTGGCAGTGGAGGGAAGGTAGAGGCCAGGAGGCCTGGGCTGGGGGTACAGACATACCAGCTACCACCTGGCACCCTCTGGGTCTCCCGCTCAGCTCCGCCTGACTGGCGACACATGGGCAGGTGTTGCCCTCTTCCAACACCCCTGCACCCTCAAGAGAGGCCCCAGAACAAGCTGGAGTACTGGTAGGTCAAGGTGAGACCCAGACAGTTGTGGAGGTCACTCAGGTTCTTCTCGCACGGGCTGGGGTCAGGACACTGCATTTCTGATGCCCAGGCCCTTGGAACTCTGTGCCCAGCTTCCCAGTGTGCAGCTGCTAGACTCTGTACAACAGAGAAGCCACTTGAGTCTGACCATCAGGTCATGCCCGATAGTGGAAACCCTGCCCAGGGTCAGGGATGGAGAGTCTTGTCTTTATACCTAGGTGTTTTGTTGATTTCTTGCTGCCAGCGGTGGCCATGGCCTGTGCCCCTTCCCGAGAACCACGTGTGAGGTCATTAGCCTAATTTGTTCTCATCTGGCACCATGAGTGGATTCTTAGATTTACAGGTAGTCTGTGGAGCCAGACTTGTTATAGTAGGGCTCAGAGAAATGTTTCTTCTCCTCTTGGTGAGGAGAAAGTGGAACTGGGGACTCACCTCCTCCTGGCAGCTGACCTTCATTGTTCCCCACCTTTTCTCTCCACCCTACGCTGCCCCTTCCTGCTGCCGTCAACAGCCATCCTCAGCACTGGCCAGTCTGGTATTTTACATTAGAGTTAGAAGGGACATTATTTTTCTGTATATGGTATTTTCCCCCATGATTATAAGAAAAAGAAAATTTGGGAGCCAGGGAAAAAATATCAAGAAGAAAATAAGAATCACCCTAGCCCTACCTCTCAGAGGAAATAAGAGTTAATATGAGAATATTTCTATTTTTTTCCAGGTTTTTCCAGGCCTGTTTTTTTCATGGTAGAGATATTACTGCATTTATAGTTTTATATCTCATTTTTCATTTATTTTGAATTATATATCACAGGCATATGAGCACATGGCTCATGATGAGCCTCAGAAGAGCCAAGAGCCCTGATAGTGAGGGTCCTTCCTGGGCTGCACACAGAGATCCTCCCCTGACAGGACCCCGTAAGGGGACTCCCCATCCAATCCTCAGGCTTTGGGGATAATGAGATAATGAGAAGCTCTTAGCCCTGACCTCAGCCCATGGCATCCTTAGCTGTGAGGACCAGAGAGCTCAGCCCTCCGGCTGGATGAAGGAGCAATTGGTGTCATGGCCGCTACTGACCTATGGGGGACTGGAAAATGATAAACCAGCCTGCCTTTGAGATAGCATGCTGGAAACCAGAACTGCTGCTCATTTAGGGGATTGTTAACTAAAACAATCGATGCTGCTGACCACAACCTGGACCTGAGCTCTAGCTAGGAAAGCACTAATCCAGAACCTCTGGAAAGCCACAGGCTGGCTGGGAGCCCAGTGACTGCACAGAAACGCATCCCCATGGACAAATGGAATAGACACTTCTCTCCCCTCAGGCTGCGGAGACATGAACCAATACCTTGATCTTCCAGCTCAGAGAGGATGGTCTGAAAGACAGAAAAGGGGAAAAGGGAGGAGCAAGTAGTGACACTAGATTGAAAAGACAACAATGGGGCAAAGAAAAAGGGAAATAAAAGAATATTTTGAGACAAACAAAAATGGAAACACAACATACCAAACTTCGGGGATGCAGCAAAAGCAAAAAGCTTAGTTCTCAGAAGGAAGTTTATAGCAGTAAACATCTACCTTAAGAAAAAAAGAGAAAGACCTTGAATGAAAAATCTCACTTTACACATCAAGAAAGCAGAAAGAGAAGAGCGAACTAAGTCCAAAGTTAGTAGAGGGAAGGGAATAACAAAGATCTGAGCAGAAATAAATGAAATAGAGACTAGAAAGACAATAGAAAATATCTATAAAATTAAGAGATTTTTTTTAAAGATAAATAAAATTAACAACCTCTAGCTAGACTAGGAAAAAAACAGACAATTCCAATAAATAAAAGCAGATATGAAAAAGGAGACGTCATAACCAATACCACAGAAATACAAAGGATCATAAGAGACTACGATGAACAATTATCCACCACCAAACTGGGTAACCAAAAAGAAATGGATAAATTCCTAGAAACACACAACCTACCAAGGCTGAGTCATGATGAAATAGAAAATCTGAACAGACCAATAACAGGTCAGGAACTAGTAAACTAGTAAAACTCTAGGACCAGATGGCTTTACTGGTGAATTCTACCAAATACTTAAGGAATAATTAATACTAATCTTTCTCAAATTCTTCCAAGATATCGAAGAGGAGGAAACGCTTCCAAAATCATTACGAGGCCAGCATTCCTCTGATACCAAAGCCAAACGAAGACACTACAGGAAAAGAAAATTAGAGGCTAATATCTCTGATGAACATAGCTGTAAAAATCCTCAACAAAATATTAGCAAACCAAATTCAACAACACATTAAAAGGATCATAGCCGTGATCGAGTGGGATTTATCCCTGGGATGCAAGGATGGTTCAACAGCTGCAAATCAATCAGTGTGATACACCACAATAACAATGAAGGATACAAATCATATGATCATTTCAATAGATGCAGAAAAAGCATTTGACAAAATACGATACCCTTTTCTGACAAAAATGCTCAACAAATTAGGTATAGAAAGAATGCACCTCAACATAACAAAGGCCATACATAATAAACCTGCAATTGACATACTCAGTGGTGAAAAAGTGAAAGCCTTTCCTTTAAGATCAGGAAGAGAAAAGCGTCTACTCTCACTACTTCTATTCAGCTAGTCCTGGAAGTCCTAAGCCAGAGCAAGGAACTTAGGCAAGAAAAAGAAAAAAAAGTCATCCAAACCAGAAAGGAAGTAAAATTTTCTGTTTGTACACGACACGATCTTATATATAGAAATCTGAAAGACCCCAGGGGCGCCTGGGTGGTTCAGTCGGTTGAGCGTCTGACTCTTGATCTCAGCTCAGGTCTTGATCTCAGGGTCATGAATTCAAGCCCCATGTCAGGCTCCATGCTGGGCATGGACCCTACTTAAAAAAAAAAAAAAAAAAAGAAATCTTAAAGATTCCAGCAAAAATCTGTTAAAACCAATACACAAATTCAGTAAAGTTGTAGAATACAAAAATCACCCTACAAAAATCAGTTGCATTTCTATACACTAACAATGAACTATCCAAAAAATAAATTAACAAACCCATTTACAATAGCATCAGATAGAATAAATTATTTAGGGATAAGTTTAACCAAAGAAGTGAAAGATCTATATACTGAAAATCACAAAACACTGATGAAAGAAATTGAAGACAACACAAATAAAGGGAAAGATATCCCTTGTTCACGGACTGGAAGACTTAATATTACTGAACTATTCATACTACCCAAAGTGATCTACAGATTTAATGCAATACCTATCAAAATTCCAACAGCATTTTTTCACTGAAATAGAAAAAAACTCTTAAAATTTGTGTAGAACCACAATATGACCCCAAAAAGCTAAAGCAATCCTGTGCACAAAAAGCAAAGCTGGAGTAATCATACTTTCTGATTTCAAACTATATTATAAAGCTACAGTTATCAAAGTAGTATGGTACTGACCCAAAAAACCCACACATATAGATCACTAGAATAGGATAGAGAGCCTAGAAATAAACCCAGTCATACCCACTAATTTTCTATAAAAATGCCAAAAATACACAATGGGAAAAGGATAGTTTCTTAAATGGTGCTAGGAAAACTGGATATCCACATGCAAAAGAATAAATTGGACCATTATCTTACATCATACACAAAAATCAACTCAAAATGGATAGAAGACTTAAAGATAAGACCTGAAATTGTAAAACTCTTAAAAGAAAGCATAGGGGGAGAAATCCCAGACATTGGTCATGGCAATGATTTTTTGGATCTGACACCAAAAGCACAGTTAACAAAGGCAAAAATAAACAAATGGGACCACATCACACTAAAAAAATTCTGCACAGCAAAGGAAAGAAACAAAAAAATGAAAAGGCAACCTACAGAATGAGAGAAAATATTTGTAAGCCATATATCTTTTAAGAAGTTAATATCCAAAATGTATAAGGAAACCTTATAACTGAATGACAACAACAAATGATCTGATTAAAAATGGGCAGAAGAACTAAATAGATATTTTTCCAAAGGAGACATCCAGATGGCCAACAGTTATATGAAAAGATGCTCAACATCACTCATCATCAGGGAGATGCAAATCAAAACCGCAATGAGATATCACCTAATGCCTTATTTGAATTGGCTATTGCCAAAAAGACAAGAGATAACAAATATTAGTGGGGAGAAAAGGAAACCTTTGTACACGGTTGGTGGGGATATAAATTAGTATAACCAGTACGGAAAACACTATGAAAGTTCCTCCAAAATTTCAAAATAGAACTATACCATATGAACCAGTAATCCCGCTTGTGGGAATATATCCAAAGGATATGCTGTCGCATTACTCACCATAGCCAAGATATGGGAACAACCTAAGTGTCTATTGACAGATGAATGGATAAGGAAATATGCTTATTTATTTAACATATTTATATATTTTTATTTTTATATTGTATTGTATATATATCCATTGCATACACACACAATGGAATACTATTTAGCCATAAACAAAGAAGGAAATCCTGCCATTTGTGACAACAAGGATGGACCTTGAGGGCATTACGCTGAGTGAAATAAGCCAGACAGAGAAAGACAAATACTGCAGGGTATCCCTTGTATGTGGAACCTAAAAAAGAAAAAGGAAGTCAAACCCATAGAAATCAGAGAGTAGAGTGGTGGCTACCAGGGGCTAGGGATAGGAAATAAGATGTTGGCCAAGGGTACAAACTCTCAGTTATACAGTGAATAAGTTCTGAGGATCTACTGTATGGCATTGTGACTCTAGCTAATAACACTGTGTTGTATACTTGAAATTTGCTGAGAATAGATCTGGAGCATTCTCACTAAAAGCAGAGTTCCTGTGTGAGGTGATGGATGTGTTATTTAACTTGATTGTGGTAATCATTTCACAATGTATATGTGAATCGAATCATCACATTGTACATGTGCATGTAAATATGTTGCAATTTTACTTGTCAATTACACCTCCATAAAGCTGGGGGGCGGGGAGGAAAAAAGAACTGAAACCGAAGAGCTGCCTCTGTCTTGCTGTGTGCTGTGGGAAGGGCTTCCTAAACTCTCTGTGCCTCACTGACTCCATTGATTTGATGGGAGTCTCCCTGCCCCTCTCCTGCAGTTCCTAAAATGGGAAGAAGACCCCTGGATTCCAGGGGTGTAGACAAGCCTATGTTCAAGGGGCTCCCCTGCTGCCCCCTCCCCGGGGCCGGGATCCAGCTGCACCCACGAGGAGTTTGGCAGGAGTCAAACACCAGGTCACTGGAGGGCTCTGTAGCCCCCTGTGTCTGGGATAGCGACGGCTGCCCTGGGCTCAACCTCTGACAAGAGAGAAAATGGGGCCACAGCCCTCAAGCACCTGCTCAGCAGCAATGCCCGAGAGCGCCAGGAACCGAGCTGTCTGGGTGGGGCGGGGTGGCGGCAGGGGAGTGGACAGACCGAAGAGAACTTACTCAAACTCACCCTGCTCCCCAAGTCCCACCTCCAACACCAAAGCTGGGATGAAGGCAAAGGAATGCGATTATGGGAGAAATGACAGAGCCTTGGGTTGGAAGTCAACCCCACACAGCCACTAGGTTATTGTGGGGTCTTGGACAAGTCATTTCTCTCCTCCAGGCTTCGGGACAGAGGAGCTGATAGGTAACAAGGGTCCACCGGGGGCCATAACCACGCCGGGTCCCTCACATGCATTCTCTTATCAAATCCTCACCCAAAACCCAGTGAGCTAGGAATAATAATCCCCTGGGAACCTGAGGATCTGAGAGGCTACCCAAGGTCACACAGCCAGTATGAGGCGCACGCAGCCTGCAATAGAAGGATTGGAGACCAAAAGCTCTGAGAACCTCGCCAGCTCAAAGGGGCCCTGATTCTGCCAACTCTTCCAGGGCCAAGCCGTCATCCCCTCCTTCCTAGACGACAGCCTCCAACTGGCCCCTCCACAGCCTCCCGCCTCCCTACTGTCCATTCTCCACTCAACAGCAAGTAAACTGTAAATCAGATCACATCACTTTCCTGCAAAACTCTCCAAAGGCTTCCTACTACTTTTAGAAAAAATTCTGAGCACCCAAACCATGGCCTACGAGAACCTATGAGATCTGCCCTGGTGGCCCTTCCAACTTTGCCTTCCGTCCCTCCCCATCACTCACCCGCTTCAGCCCAGTGGCCTGCATGCTGGCCCACAGAGCTGCCAAGCTCCTTTCTGCCTCAGTGGTTCCCTCTGCCTGGACCTCCGTTTCCCCTGCTCCTCACCTGGTAGGTTCCTTTTCATTCTTTCATCATTCCCTCATCCACCCCAGGCACTCACCTGCCACCTGTTCTGTGTTCTTGTACTCTGGTCTACTTGTTCAGTGCCCATCTCCCCAGCAGAATGGACATTCCACAGGAATTATCTACCCTGCTCTCCGCACACCCCTAGTTTATAGCCCAAGGCACACACGGTGGGTGCTCAGCATACACATGTGGCTGACACCTGCACCAGAGGCCCACCTGGTTCCGGAAGATCAAGGCCACCACGCCACCGATGAGCTCAATTATGAGGCAAATCCCAAGGATGTACATAAACTGAAAAACAAAATTCAGAGATTCACCTAGAGGGGCAAGCGAAGCGCCATTTGCTCCGAGGTCAAGTCTGCTGGAGCTCTTATTGGCCCCTGGGCCTTTTGCTCCTTCTTCCCGTGAGGACACAGGATGTGGACAGATATTCCCCGGGAAAACCCATCTCTGGAGCCAGTCAGTGGTCAGGAAGGGTGACTCAGCTGTCCAGGCCAGATTGCTATTGAGGTTTGTCTCAGGAGAACTCAGCAGCGTCTGGGTGGAAAAACACCCCCTCCCATCACAGCCCCACCACGAGGACAGCTGGTCCCCACTGCAGCTGACCCAGAGGCAGGCCTGGCCTGATGGGCAGGCTAGGGTAGCATCTCCAGCTCTGCCCGCAGAGCCCCTCAGAAGCGCTTCCCAGACCTCCCAGAGTGGGTGACGTGATGTCTGAGGCTTGAAGGATATATACCCCCACCCCTGCCCCTTATCACAGGGCAGCCCTTGTCCAAACTGATGCCAGCAACTTCCAGCCTCAGCCAGCACCAATACCCTGCTTGTAAGGGCTTTTAGGAGCTTCCCACGTGAGGGGTGACGTGAGGTCAAACACACATGTGGGCGCAGAGTGAATCTGCCAACCCAGTCCCCCCCCCCAGCTTTGGGGAGCCATTCGTTACTTCACAGAAAGGGGGCCGGGTGGGGTTGACCCCAGGGCAGGCACTTGGCCCAAGCAGGCCCATCGGAGTCCTGGGACTTGGGCCCGAGGTTACCAGGAAAGATTCCCCAAATCCGGAGCTGTAAAGACCATTAGCCTGAGGCTGCTGGTGACTATTGCAAAGACAGCGTGAGGCCTGGGAGGCGGCAAAAGAGAGAGAGCCCAAGGGCACCATCTACACCCCTGGTCCCAGTGTGGGTTTGCTGATGATGTGAGCCAATGACTCACCACCAACGTTTTTGGGGTTTACTTGCTCTCATTTCAGTGTGGTTTCTCCCACTCGCAATTGAGAGGCCAGACCAACGCAGGGTTTAAATAAGAAGAATGGGATTCAAATCAGCCTTGACATGCAAAAGTGGAAGTGGCTTGGTCTCTCTTGGGCCAAGGTGAACAGGTAGGCTGATCCAGGAAACCCTCTAGAAAGTCTCGTTTGAGGCAAGGACTGAAAAAAAAAACGGGCTGCCCAAGGGCCCCGAGGCAGTCTCCTCAGCTCTCCGGGGGGCTCCAAGGACCGCTCCCCCCGCCCACCAGCTGAGGGGTACATGGGGCCCACTCACCGCTTGGAGAAGGCACAGGTTGTCACGGAGGGAAGCCAGCACGCCAATGAAGGAGACAATGAACATGATGACCCCCAGAAGGATAAGGATGATGGCCGGGGCCAGAAAGGCGCTTTCAAGGGTCTTATATTTCTGTCGTTCCACCTCTGCGTAGATCCCCACTGACAGGACCAAGGCTCCGATCAGCTGCAGCAAGAAAGCAGGGGGTGAGAGAGAAGAAAGACTGGCAGTCACTTGATGATCCTACAAAGAGTTCATCTCGGGGCTACGATGCCTGTCGCTGGGGGGCTTACCCCAGATGACCGTACATGAGGGAAGCTGCTATGGGCTGAACTGTGCTCCCCCAAAGTTCAGACGCTGCACTCCTAACCTCCCCCACTTAGTACCTCAGAATGTGACTATATTTGGAGATAGAGCCTTCAAACCAGTAACGAAGTTAAAAATGAGGTCATATGGGGGGGGCCTTAATCCAATAGGGACTGGTGTCTTTATAAGAAGAAGAGATTAGGCCCCAGACACACACAGAGGGGAGAGCACGTGAGGACACAGGCAGAAGGAGGCCATCTGCACCCCAAGGAGAGAGGCCTCGGGAGAAACCAACCCTGCCGGACCTTGATCTTGGCCTCCCAGCCTCCAGGGCTGTGAGGAAATAAATTTCTGTGGTTGAAGCTACACGGGCTGTGGCACTTTGTTAGGGCAGCCCGAGCAAACTGGCCCCGACCCTCTTTAGAGGAAAGTACCGCTGAGCTGGGGGCCCTGTGATACCTCCTCCACAGGCGGGTCACCCAGGGACATTTCAGAGCTGCTAAACGCAGCACCCTGAATGTGGAATATACAGGCAGGAGGACCATCGGGAAGGAGGAAGGTTAGGGTAGGAGGAATTTTGAGGGGATTTTTAAGTCAAATTCCTTGTTAAATCAACTTTCCCAGCAGTGGAAAGATGACTGAGTCCCACTCTGTCAGGAAAAACCAGGTCACAAAGCCCTTGGAGGGCCCCGCTTGTCCCTCAGCCTCAAAGTCTCGTGCTAAATTTTCAGGGAGTTTTACCAGCTGCCACCACTCCCAAGCCTCAGACGAGTCTGGGGCTACACTGCCGCCCTGGGATCCCACTGTAGTGTCCTGACTGGCCCCCTTCGGCCCATTCTCCACATCAGAGTGACCAGGCAAACCCAAATCAGAGCAGGCTGGTTCTCTGTGCACCAAGAATGAAAGCCACAACCCTAACCACAGATGACAGGTCCACACAACCTGTCTGAGCTCACCTCTCACTTCCTTCCCTCCCTCCCTCGGCTTTCGCAGCACTGGGCTCCTTACTGCTGGTGGAACACATTCAGGGAGCCACCCCAGGGCCTTTGCACAGGCTGTTCCCACTGCCTAGAATACTCTTCTTCCTGACATCCACATGGCTCACCCCTTCATCTCCCTCTTGTCTTTTGCTCAGTTGTCACCTGCCTTGTGAGGCCTTTCTGGGGCCATCTTATTTAAAAGTAGAAAATCCTTCCCCCTCAAACTCCTGATCCCATTTCCCATTTCATTTTTTCTCCTCTGCCCTGACCAGTATTTAACGAGCAGCTTTCTTCTTTTACTTTGTAATTGTTTGTCTTCCCCAAGAGACTCTAAGCTCCATGTCAGGAGGGATTTTCCAACTGTTTGGGGCATCCCCAGCACCACGACAGTTCCTGACATTTAGGAAGTACAGTTGGTGCTTACAATCAATGTGTATTGAATGGATGCGTGCCGGACTTCCCTTGGGCTTGAGTCTGACGCTGTGTACCCCGTCCCCTGCTTGTCCAAGGATTCTGAGTTTCCGGGCCACGCCTTCCTGAGAGCAAGGACACATTGCCAGATATGCTGGAGAAGGTGGCGTGGGACAGTAACCAGAGCCGTGGCACAGCCAGCTAAGGTCCAAGGAAAGGAAGTGAGGAGTGACACCGACAGGATGTTGGTGAGATACCCTAGAGTCAACAGCTAGAAAACTGAGGGGGCCACCTCTCCAGTTCCTCACTGGCCTTAAATTGGCTCTAATGTGCCCTCAAAATAGATCCCCTTGACTTCCTTCTGAAGAGTACTAAGAACGCCCTGGAGGAGTAAACTGTAGTTTAGGGAAAGCAGGGAAGTGCCTGCTTTCTCCAAAGCTTTGACAAGTGGCCAGGATGCCAAAAGTCAAACAGAATGAGCTTACTTAGGAACATTGTATAAAAGAGAATGGCCAGGAATCTGTCTCCCTGGGACAAGTTGACCATATCAGGAAAACCGTGCGTGAAATGATGTCATCAAAAGTACCAAGTTGGGTGAATGTTTAAATTTGTAAGGCAGAACACACACACACACACACACACACACACACACACACACACACGAAACTTTCTACAGGACAATGATGATCCCAGGAAGTAAAATCTGCCTTTGACAGAGCAAGATCAGCCAGAGGCTATCTGGTCAGTTCATGCTCCAAAACCCAGAACAAGGTGAGATCATTGTTCAAGGCCGGCCTAAGCCCTGTGGGTCCTCTAGAACAAGAGCAATCAGCTGTTAAAAAAAAAAAAAAAAAGCCCCATCTCCCTCTTCTGAATTACTGGACTTTTAAGGAGTCGCTTGCTCAACCCTAACCCTGAACCAGACGCTGAGCGCAGAGATCCCTCCACCCCAGAGCTGAAGATCATGGTTAAAAAAGACCCCACACGGACAGACAGACAGACAGATGGACGGAAGCCTTGAGGGCCCAGGCAGGGACTGAATTAAATAAGCAAGGACACAGTGTAGGTGCGGGTGACAGAGGTGGGGTTTTATCCTCTGTCTGGATGAAAAATGTCATTCTTACGCAGTCACTGACCCAACAAGACTTAATTTTTTTCAGAATTGATTCCTTATACTTCTGAGAATTTTGTGTTTCCTGTTTTAAAGAAAAAAAAAGGTCTTCTGGACAGGAGGGCCCAGGGCCCTGACATCTTCTCTGGGCTCCCACCCTGTGCCCCTCGCTCATGCCTGCCTGAGACCATGCTTCTGGGCTAAGGTAGCCTGCTTTGGAAACCATCTCCAAAACACCAGAGTAGACCTGACCCCAGCCCTCTCCATAAAGGCATAAAGTGGCTCCTTCTATTTTTACAAGCTCCCTAGAGCCTCAGACCCACTCCAGGATGGCCTTGCCGGCAGGAAACGACACTTCCTTTGATGTGCTCTCCCTCCTGGTGCTTTGGCATTGCCTTTTCCTTGCTGGTCAGCCTTGCAACATTCCCAGACCACTAAAGCCATAGGAAAAACTCCAGTGGCGAACACAAACCCAAGCATCCCGACTCCCCCCGCACTGTGTAAACTGAGCCATCACACACCCGCTTCCCTGGTCCCGCCAGACAAGCCCCGAGGGGGCTCCCACAAAACACAGGCTGCTTGGGCTCCTCACTCAAGTGCTCAAGGGGCCACGGGCATGGGGAGAGGCAGCCGTACCCTTCCTAGGAACATCGAGATTTCCGATGATATTTACATCTCTGATGACATCAGTTTATGTTCACATTTGAGTATAAAATTAACTGTCAGGGCGAGCATGCAATCCCGTCCAGAACTCTCGGCTAATTATAGCCTTTCCACAAGGCTGCGGGCGACCACTCCAGCCCCAGCCAGAAGCAAATGGCCCATTTGTCGTGCAACTTCAGCTAGACGGGGCTGGTGGTGGGGGGCGGGGGGGGGGCACACAGCCATGCCCATCTGGGACCAAACAGGGGATACCGCTGGCAGTCCCCAGACCAGGCCCAAAGCCCCAGGCTTTGCAAGCCCTGTGGTGTCTTCCACAGGCTGCTCGGGAACTCTGTGGCCCAGCATAAACTGGCCTGAAGGATCCTGCGGAGCCCTGCAGCTTGGAACCAGCTTCTTCCTCTGCAGGGAGAGGCCCAGCTTCACACAGATGCTGGAAGCAGGAGGCCCTGGGAGGCTTTCCGGCACCTGTGTCTCCTCCTTCGGGAAGCATCTGGTCACCCGCCTGCTGGCTCATCCCCAACTGGGGCAAGTCTCACAGCGGACCTGTGAGACCCATTTTCACCCTAAAAGGCACTTACTAGGTATCTATTATGTTCCAGGCCTGGAGGTCACAGGAGTCACAAGACTAGATAGGGGTAAGATAGGGGTCAGAGAGGCTGGAAATGACCTCGACAGTCCGATGGATGGAATTCAGCGGGTCTTTGAACTGGGGATGGAGAAAAAAGTCCTATCTTTACTTTTGCTAACCTCTAGCTGAAATGTTTCTGGCACAAAAAAGGTGACGATTTCCTGGTCTGTGGGAAGCAAGCTGCAGTTCTGGAGAGGTGCTGGAGAGCTGGGGATTCGAACAAAAGTGAGGGGGAGAAAGGCTATGTGAGGAAATCAGGGTGGGCTTCCTGGAGATGTCAGTGTTTCCTGGAAGGTCCCAAGAACTGCTTCATTCTGGAACTATTTCATAAGGCACTCGAGGCTCCAGAGTTCTCTGTTGGGCCCCAACAAAGCACTTTCCTGAGTTTCTAGCTTTGAAAGGATGTAGGGAGTAGCTAAACTCTAAGGCCCTAGAGAGATTCTAAGTAAGATGGGGTTGGCAGGGCCCCTGCCTCTGGACCTCACGTCCGTCAGCCCTTCTGCCCCAGGCCAATCCTGCCTGTGCCTGGGCGACAGCCAGCTCCTCCTCAGCATGCTCGTACCAGCTTGTCTCCTGCGCAGAGGGAACAGCAGAGGAGAGACAAGAGATGCGGGCTGGCATTCTGGGCCTCCGTTATCAGCTCAGTGCTCCCGGCCATGTCCCGTCTCCTCTTTGGGCCTCATTTGTCACCTGTAAAATAATAAAGCCTGCTGCCATTTACAGAGTGATGATGCCGCACAGGGGACCGCAAATGCTAGACCTGTATCACCTCCCTTAACCTTCGCACCCCCTCACACGCCCAGGAAAGGACCAGTCTCACGTTCCTGGCCAGACCCTCAGCCAAACCAAGTGACACAAAACGTAGGGGAGGCAGTCAGGATTCCCCACTGAAGCCTGTCTGTCTGACCTGCCGCTGAGGCTTCCAGACAGGCCTTTCGAGACGACCTGGAGAGAACTGGGTGCAAATGTCCTGGCAAAATACAAAGGTACCACGAGCAGAGCAGTGCTGCCCAGAGCAGGTCCTATGATGACACTAACGTCCAGTCTGGTAGCTACTTGCCACATGCGGCTAGCCAGCTCTTGAAATGTGACTTGTGTGCCCAAGGAACTACATTTTTTATTTTATTTCACTGTGATTAATTTAAACGTGACCACGGGTAGCCAGGGGGCCACCGTGTTGGACAGCACAGCTCTAGAGTGTCCCCCATTGGATGCTCTCCACAATGCTCCTTTCTAAAGTCACAGCGACCACCCTTATTTAGAAATCATGGGCCCTAATCATCCAGCCACTAGCTAGCAAGGGTTCGATTCATCTTCACTGACCTCATTCGGCAGAAAACAGTCTCTTCTCACAGTTGCCCCAAGAAAGCTCACTTCGTGTTGTCCCCTGCCTCTTACCCCCAAGGAAAGCAGGTCAGGCCAGATCCAGAAGGCCCTGGGCAGTGCCCCCAACCCAGACTGATAGAGGGTCCGTTCTCTCTCCTCCAGAAGAGTGCCAGACCCAGCTCCAGGACCACGGGGCAGTTCCACGCTCTCGGGTCCTGGAGCCCAGTGCCGCCACCCTGGCCCCAGCCCCGCCACAGGCAGCCTGTGCTTCCGGAATGGGGCTCCTCCCAGCCCCAAATCAAAGCCAGCCCATTGGGAAAGCAGCAGCTGCCGGCAAAGGAGCCAGTTTCTGGCTTTTGTCACTGATACTTTGCTGTCAACTCTGCCTTGACTCTGGACAGGACTTCTTTGTTTTAACAAAATATAGACATCAAGGGCAGAGAACCTGGTTAATTGCAGACCTTGGTCCGTGACAATCTCTGACACAGCCCGCTTTCGCTTATAATATAGTAAGCACCGTTGACTACCCAGTTCTGCTCCCGCTGATCTGGCATGACCCCACTGTCACACATTAAGGTCCCACATATGCTTAGGTCTGTTTGTGGCTCCTGATCCGTTCCCTCGGTCAGTCTGGCTATCCCCAAACAAACCTCCCCATCATAGCAACTACAGCTTTATAACACATCTGGGCATCTGGAAGGCCAAGTCCTTTCCTGTCTTCTTTCAAAGTGGCTAGATATCCTTAGACCTAGATTCTTCCCTACACATTTTAGAGTCACCTAATCAAATTCCAAGAAAAACCCCACTGAGGTTCGACGGGATCACTCTGCATCTATAGATCCCTTTGGGGAGGATTGACATCTTTATCAGGGCTTCCTGCCCGTGAGCATGCTTTACTCCTTCTTCGTGTCTTCTTTATTATGACTTCTCTATGAAGGGTGCTCCCCATCCCCTTTGAGCTTTTTGGGCAGAAGTGGGGAAAAACCTCTGGAAGGCTGGAGGGCCCACCAGCTAGGTCCAGGGGTGGAAAACATGGCCTTTGGAAAACAAACCTCTAGGAAGCAAGGTGGGTACACCAGTCTGTTTTGCTTCCCCTCCTACAGTTAGGGAAGCTTGAATTCGAAGACTCCTACACACACACACACACACACACACACACACACACAGCACATTCCAGGCTATAAAAGAGCTGAGCTGGGAGGCTTGGCAGCCCAGCTATTCAACCCAGCCAGGGCAGAGAGTGGGATTTCTAATCAAGAACACCCCCCCCACACACACACACGTACCAAAAACTGTGGGTAAGAGCTGACCCAGCTGGGACTCTCCAAAGTTTGGGGACAGACAGGTAGGAAGTGGTAAAACAGACAACTGATAAGGCTATTCTGAGACAAGAGGTGGAATTACTTCCTCCTGGGAAGTCAGAGAAGGCCCATTGGAGCCGAGCCTTGAAGGATGCAAGGGAGTTTGACTGCCCACCACTTTATCTTCCATGAGTGTCGGGACCACTGGCCCAGTGTACCTGTTGGAGGAGTGAATCTGAGAAATCATCTTGCTTCAGATGCCCATAAGCCCAAAAAAGAAACGCAGGTGATCGCATTCCAGAACAGAGTGTTCCAAGGCCTACAGATCAGAGTGACTTGTGGTTCATCTGAAAACCAGGGAAAGAGCCAAGGGAAAAAGGAGAGTCAAGAGCAAATCACCTCCACCCAACACATTCCTCTCCCTGGTTTTCTTTTCCTTCCCTCTCCAGGCCTCCCTCTCCCCCCACCCCTTCACTGTGTCAGGACCAAGAGAGTCAGAAGCTGCTCCCAGGGCTGCGTTCCCGTGGCATCTGGGTGATTATCTTCGCAGATCTCGGGCCCACGTGGGCCCCAGCCAGGCAGGCTCATTAACAGAGGCCCATCAGCACAAGAAGCCACGGGTCCCTGGAATGCATCCTGGATGGGTGGGCCTGGCAGCGGTGGGACAGCGGACAGGCGGGCCTGGCAGTAGGGACAGGAAGTCCCCCCGCTCTGGTCACTGCAGGCAGTGCCCTAGGCCTAGGGATGGAGCTCCAGCTGAGAGGTGAAGAATAGAGAATGGAAACTGGGATCCGGGCTTGGGGGCCCCTCAGGAGGAAGAGCTCTGCAGTGTGGGGCTGGGGGTGTTTCCTGCTGGTTGTGCCAAACCACCACTGCTTACCCTCTCCCTCTGGCCCGGGGTGCCATCTGCCACAGCACCCAGCATCCAGCGAGTGAAGGCTCTCCTGCTCAGGGCCGTGGGTTGCTGCCAGGAGCAGGGAAGGTGGCCCAGGCCTCCCCGCCTCTCAGACCTTTTAAAAGGAGACACAGGCTCACAGGGGTGACAAGGGGGCTTTGTTCTAGACAATGGCTTCCAGTTCAGGTCCCAGCAGCCATTTAGAGCATGCATGTGTCCACCAGGTACTGGACCAGACATCCCCGATTCTTCTACTGGCCTGGGGCTTTTCCCAGAAACAACCCAAAGTGAAGGCAAGAACTTCAAGGGACAGGGTTGGTGGGTAGGCGGGGGCCTCCTGTGGTCTCACTTCTCCCCGACCCTCCGGGCTGCTGAAAGAAGTCCCCGTAAAGGAGGCAACTGCCGGGGCGCCTGGGTGGCTCAGTCGGTTAAGCGGCTGCCTTCGGCTCAGGTCATGATCCCAGGGTCCTGGGATCGAGCCCCGCATCGGGCTCCCTGCTCAGAGGGGAGCCTGCTTCTCCCTCTCCCACTCCCCCTGCTTGTATTCCCTCTCTCTAACAAAAAAATAAAATCTTTAAAAAAAAAAAAAAAAGGAGGCAGCTGCCTGAACAGGAGTGGGCAGGGCAGGGCAGGGCAGTGGGAGAGGGAAGGAAGAGCTCCAGCAGGGAGCTGAGGACCCATGGCCAGGCGACCCCTTGCCAAGGGTCACCTGGCTGAGTTGGCCATATGTAAATTAAGGGTGGTCTCTACACTAAGTGTTTCATGTTTCTTATTTTTAACGTTAGATGTAGTTTTTTATCTAAGAAAAAAATGAATCAAATTGCTTTTTATATAAATTTGGCCCTTACCTCATTCTTTCCCCCTCTGCCCCTGAACTAGAGCTGGAAGGGAGAGGGGGCAGTCAGACCGCAAGGGTCAGTGCCTGGCATGTGCGGGGCCTCCGAGAACATAAACTGCCTCCACTGCCAGGGTTCATGACTCCAAAGAGGTCAAAGGGCAAAGGGGAAAAGGAGCAGTACCATACATTGGAAGGAGAGTTGGAGGTGAGGGGAGACTAATCCCAGTCTGTCACCAGCTCCCATGTGACCTTGGGCAAGCCCCTTCCCCTCTCTGGGCCTCAGTTTCCCTGCTCCAAAAGGGAGGATGTTGGCTACAAGCCCCAAAATCCCTTCACTGCTCCAGAAGTCCATGGAAACTCATACGAGGACAGCCCCACCCAGAATCCCGGCCATCAGCGGACGAAGGGTGGCCCAAAGACCCCTCTCCTGGGATCCCACTGCTTTCCTACCTGGTCCAGAACGTCACGCTTCAGCATGAGAAAAAGCCCTACAGGGGACAGAGGTGCCCTTCCCACCCCAGCCTCCACCAAGACACAAACCACCAGCACTCTGTCTCCTACAGCAGCAGTGGGTAGGACACCAACTGTTTTTTTGGAAATAGTAAAGGTGTAAGGGGCTAATACCCATCCGCCAAAACTCAGCTCAAAGCCCTCCTCCCCTGGGAAGCCTTTCTGGATCACCCCAGCTACAGGGATCTCTCTCCACTTCTGATCACCTATGAAATCAACAATGGGAAGCCCTCACCGGTACTGATATTCGTCGTATTAATTATGCCCATTGAGCAAATAACGTCAGGTGTTTATTACCGACCGCGGGCAGGGCGTGACGGCAGGACCCAGCTACACACGTCCCATCTTTGACCTCAACAACTTCAAAGTCTGCAAATGTGTCACTTCCACAAGTTCACAGGACGTTGGGGGGCTTAGGTCCCAGACCACACTCTCCCCACAGCAGCTACATGAAAAGTGCTCAGGGCCAGAGCTGGTCCACAGTGGCCGGCTCAACCACACTGTCCCTGAAGCAGGATGCCATGCAAAAGTTTCTGGTGTTCAAGAAATGTGATTCCTCCTTCCCCAGTAAAGATACAGTACAGTTCTAACACGGACATCTTCAAATTAGAGGCCAGAAACCATTTCCCCTTTTAGAGGCACTTTGCTCCAAGGATAATTTGGGGGAAGGAGAGTCCTTGCTGTGAATCCCAAGGCAGCATTCACTGATTCAACATACATTTATTAAATACCTATTATGTACCCAGCACTGGGCATAAAAAGATAAAACTTAGCTCCTGCCCTCAAGGAACTCGATCTGGTAAGACACACGAGCATACCAGCAAATGCAGCAGAGTTAGGGAAACACCGGGGCAGAGTGTGCAGAGGGCCCAGAGAGGAGGAGATGCTAAATCATAGGCAAGACCAGTGAAATCTGAGAAGGCTTCCTGGAGAAGGTGATGCTTGAACGGAGTCCATTTAATGCATGGGATAGATAAGCAAAGATTTCTGAAGTGGCGAGCAGTTTCGGAAGCCCAGGAAGGTACCAGGGGGACAGCAGGTTTGCACAGCTGGAGCCAAGCACCGGTGACTGGAAGAGGGAGGAAGCCAGGCAGGCTCACAGAGGCCAGGCCTCTCAGGTTAAACCAAAACGTTCATTCATTCAACAGCTCTTTACTCAGGGGACTTTTAAGCCAGTGGTTCTCAAAGGTTTTGATCTCAGGACTCCTTTTTACTCTTAAAACATTTGGAGGACCCTAGAGCTTTTGTTTTTGTGGATATCTATTAATTATTGACTACATAAGAAATTAAAACAGACATATTCTAAACATTTAACTCATTTAGAAATAGTAATAGACTTACAACATAAATAGCATACTTCTTATAAAATATTTTCCAAAAAAAAAAAAATGGAGTGAAAAGAGTGGTATGAGCTTTACATTCTTTAAAAAAGATTTTTTTATTTGAGAGAGAGAGAGAGAGAGAGAGCGCACGCACCAGCAGGACTTGGGGGGAGAGGGAGAGGGAGAAGCAGACTCCCCGCTGAGCGGGGAGCCCAACGTGGGGTTCGTTCCCAGGATCCTGAGATCATGACCTGAGCCAAAGGCAGACGCTTAACAGGCTGAGCCACCCAGGCGCCCCTGAACTTTACATTTTTGCAAACACTGTGTGGCTGATAGGAAGACGGCTGCCGTCTCCTAGCTGCTCCTCGCTCAGTCTATAGTCATAATCACCCCCCCACCCAGTGCCCCGGAATACCCCCACTAAACACGCCCGAGGATGACAGAGGGGAAGGCAAGCAACATCTCAGTGTCACTATAAAAAGGGTCCTCCAAATGGTTTTGACTTCAGGGACCCCTTGAAAGGGGCCCCCCAGGGAAGGCTGGAGCACACCCTGAGAGCAGCTGTTTGGGGAACGAGAGGCGGGGGGGACACAGCTAGAGCAGCGAACCAAACACACAAGTCCCGTCTTTAGGGGGAGTTCACATTCTAGCTGGGGACAGACAAATAAGAAAAACACAGTATGTCATGGTTATAAGTGCTATGAAGGAAATAAACAGGAAAGGAGGCTGGGGAGGCTGGGGGAGGAGACTGTCATTTTAAATGGCTTAGTCAGGGAAAGTGACATTTGAGCAAGGACTTGAAGTAGCGGAGGGCTCTCTAACATCCATGAGACGTATGGATGAATGTTCAAGAGCTACCAAGACCTTGGAATGTGCTCCTGTGCTCACAGAAGAGCATCTATGGGGTGACAGAGGGGGACTGTGTAGGAGATGAGGTCAGAGGGCATGGGCGGGGGTGCGGGGGGGCAAAGCAAGTCAGGTCAAGCCTGGGAAGCCACTGAGAGGACTCAGACTTTTGCTCCGAGTGTGTGGGAGGCGCGCAGGTTTACAGAGGAACCTCTGACTGACCTTGATTTTCAAAAGAGTTACTGGGACTGACTGCTGTGCTGAGAACAGACTGGAGGTGGGGTTGGAGGCGCAGAGGGAAAGCAGTCAGGAATCTCCTACGGTCACCCTGATGCCAGGTGGCAGCAGCCTGGACGAGGGGGGGGCATGGAGAGGGGGCGAGAAGCAGGCAGATCTGAGATATAGTTTGACATTGCAATAGGGAAATAGCTGAAATAATTTAAGCAGAGAGTCACACGCTCAGATTTGCTTTCAAAAGTTCTTTGTGGGGCTCCTGGGTGGCTCAGTCGGTGAAGCATCTGCCTTTGGATCAGGTCATGATCCCGGGATCCTGGGATGGAGGCCCGCATCGGGGCTCCTTGCTCAGCAGGAAGCCTGCTTCTCCTGCTGCCCCTCCCCACCCCCGCTCATGCTCTCTCGCTCTCTCTCTCTCAAATAAATAAATAAAATCTTTAAAAAAAAAAGTCTTTTCATCAAAGAGAATATTCATATAGCCCCGAAGAGTCATCCCACAGCTTATTTGTCATCAAGGGGACATGCATGTTGACAATGGAGGGGGCTGGCAGGCTGGCTTGGCACGGCCAGCAGTGGGGTGGCCGGACATCAGACGCCTCCAAACCAGTGTAGTATCCCGGGCCTCCCGCCACAGCCCCCGTGCAGCGCTTGTACCAGAAATGTGTGGCCTGAGCCCAGTGACCAGGAAACCGAGACGCGAATCCAGAGCGCAGGCGTCTGCAGGTCACCGGCCCGGAGCCGTCCAAGGAATCACAGGCAGTGCGGATGGACTAGACTGGGGGATTCCAGAGACGCGTCTTGGCCAAGCCAGTGTGTGAACCTCGAGTGCATCCTGGCTGAGTAAAAGATCCACCCCAAAGGACATCTGGGGAACAACCGGATAGGAACCGTATAGGAGATGAGGTTTTATTTTATGGAGATTCTTTTTCAGATGGAGAATGGCAGCGCGTGGGAGAATGCCTTTTTTGGAAAGCTGAACGCTGGAGTATCTAAGGGTGAGCTCACAGTGCCTGCAGCTTTCTTTCGGCTCGGTGGCAAAAAAGTGTTGTATTGAGAGAGGGAGAGAGAGAGAAAGTGAGAGAGAGAAAGATCAGAGAGAAAGAGATGTTAAGACGAGATGTTAGCAATTGTTAACCAAAAGCATGCAGGCATTCTTTAAACTCTTCTTTCAACTTTTCTGTGGGTTTAAAAGAAAATTTTTTTTCGAGCTCCTTTCCCCTCTGACAACTTGATTTCGGAACTACTGATTTTAAGCTTCTCTGGCAACCAGGTTTCTCCAGCTTGCAAGAGAGAAAGGGCCTCTCCTGCCCCACCCCAACCCTCCAGAACCAAGGAACCCAAGACTGCGTCCCACATATCCGTGGGCACACAGACGTCCCCAAAACCTGCTCATACACACTGGCTGTTTGCAGAGCATCCACGATCTAGCAACACCAGGTCATGTGGGCAGCCAGCTCTGGCTTGTGCAGCTCCCTCGAGCACCTCCCCCAGGGCCTGGCACAGGGCCCAGCACGTGCGGCTAGGGATTCGGGGTGGACACTCAGGGAGTCCCAAGGCTGGCTTCCAACGGGACGAGGGCTCATGCAGGCCCCCTCCACCCCTGCATCACATCAATATCCAGGTCCAGCAAGTCTTCCCGTATCCACTTGCTGATTTTCCCTAAGCAACGAGAGCACAAGGCCCCAGCAGATCCTGGTGGATCAGGCAAAGGCAGGCAGGTGACACACAATCGTCCTTCCAGGGCTTCAGAACATATAACATTCAGGGACTCAGAAGTATTTCCACTCACGTTTCAAATGCACTGCGACCTTTTTTGTCAAAATGAGATTCAATGCAGTGCAGGAACTGTGATGCTGGATCCTGATTTGTTGTTTTTAATGCACTGTGAGAAATATTTTAGGGACGACTGGAGAAATTTTAATATGGACTTTGTATTTCCCTAGGCATGATAATGATGGTTATAGCCAAGAATGTTCTTTTTTTTTTTCTCTCTCTCTCTCTCTCTTTTTTAGAAGATGCATCCTGGGATATTCGGAGTGAACTGTCATCATGACTTTGACCTGGCCAAATGTTTCGATTCTGGCTGATGGGCATCTGAGTGTTCCTTTTGTCATTTCTTCACCTTCTCTCTCTGTTTTAATCTTTTTACAATAAAAAGTTGGGAAAGCCGGCAAGATCCAAGTTCCATTTTTCCCAAGAGGAAGGCTGTTTACAGGTCTGAGTTTCCCTTTGGCCTGGGAAGTCTCCGTGGCCACAGCCAGGGGCCTGCTCTCCAGAGGCTGGGGGCAGGCTGCTTCCTGCAGCCTGGGATTAATGCCCTCTCCAGATGTCTCACTAACTGCTAACTGGGGCTAAATGTAGGTTATAACAGGAACCTACCAATTATACAACCAAGAAAGCCTACTAGAAAACAGGACCCTGAGGCTTCGGGGCACGGTCCTCCCTGTGCACGGGAGAGCGGCCTGGGGGAAGGCAGAAGGGGGTCACTCTACACCCTCAGTTCCCTCCTTCTCTGCTTTAAGAAAATTAGGGTAAGGGAACACACACACAACAAACTAGCAAGATGCAGTCCTGCCATTTAGGAGCTGTGTGACCTTGGACAGACCACTTCCCTCTCTGAGCGTTGGCTGCCTCTGCCATTAACCAGGAACGCTAACACCTGCCCATTGTCACACAGAGGACCCCAAGAGACAGGGAAACTCCTTTGTAAGCTGTAAGGTGCTCTAACACGTAGTGAGAATCCCCATTTTTTTTTTTTTTTAAAGTCAGCAGATACAAAGACCGTGTTAAGTGCCTACACCTGACCAGGAGTTTCCACCACATTTCTTTAAATCAGCTTTTCCTTAGTAAAACAAACAGGATCCTGACCTAACCTACCAATATCTATGAAATCATAGATTTGAGAAATCATTTTCTTCCGCACATATCACACTTCATGCATATCTATTAAATTTTAAAATGTTACCCCAGGGACCACCTAAAAGCCTCTTTCGAACCACCAGGAATAAGCAGATGGACATGGCTCTGGCCCAACCCCCTTATTTTGCAGATGGGAATGTGAGACCCAGAGAGAGGCTGTCACTCCCAAGAGGTCACACAGCATCTTAGCCATTGGATAGCAGCTGTGACCTGGGTCTCCAGACTCTCAGGCTCACGCTCCCTCCACCACAAGCTGTCCCCCCTCATCAGGAACAAGAGTTCTCACGCCCTGGCATGCCCTCTCCTGACGGAAATATTAAAAGGACAGTGATGGACACTGAATGACAGGGATGCCAACTCCTTTTCTGTCTTCCTGCAGTTCCAGAGAGCCCGATGTAGATCTGGGTCCCGGCTCCTGTGCCGCTTCGGGCCGGCTCCCTCCTGTCCCACAATCCACACGGGGTGGGGGTCCGGAGCCCCTGCCCTGGGAAGCTGCTCCCCACACCGGGGCCCCTGCTCCTCTAGCAGAGCGTCGGGGAGAACAGGAGGGCCCCCAAGGCTGCCTGAGTAAAGGAGCCAATGAACCAACGACTCCCTCAAACAGCCCAAGTCTCCAAAAGGGAAACGGTCTTCCAAGGAGAAGCTCCTGAGACAGAAAGGAACTGAGAGAGTGAGGCTGGGCATTTCCTTGCAAGTTCCCTAACCTCTCTGGGCCTCTCCTCACCTCGGTGTAGAGCCGACAATGCTGCCTCTCCGGGTGGCTGGCCGAGTAAATGAGAGCACGTCCCTCAAACCGAGGGAGGGCTCACTGATCATTAGCTTTAAAAAGGACAAAACAGGAGGATCCAGAAGGCACGAGCAGACTGGACAGGGGGCAGCATGGAGCGCTTCTCGACTGCAAAAAGGAAAGTTCAGTTCTAAGACAGGCCAGCCCCAGGGGAGTCCACAGGGGAGAAAGAAGATGGGGACAAACAGACCCCACTCCTGTCACAGGGACTAGGGGTCCCTCCACAACTCCTGTCCTCCTCTTATTTCTGCTCTGATCGTGACTCCCCCACCCCCACCCCGCCCTTGGGGATGCAAAGAGTCAAGTGGCCACTGCCACCCCTATGGGAGCCCAGAGCCCAGCTGTCTGTCCACTGCTGACTCAGTGTCCCCGCCAGAGCCTCCTGGGAGGCCCTGGCCGGCCCCGCCCCCATCACAGAATGTCTGCAGCTGCCTGAGCTCTCTGCTAGCACTCGGTGACTGACAGCCTCTCAAGGGACAGGGCTGGTTCCTCTCCCCCCACCCCCAGCGCAGCACAAGGCCAGGCAAACAGTGATCCTGGGGCAGAGGTTGAGCGGAACCCAGCCAGCGTTCCAAGCTGCTGCCCGAGTTCCCTGCTGCACACAAGGCCACGCAGCAGGTCTCTGTCCCCGGGCACAGCGGCAGTCCCGTTCACAGGGGGAACCCCCATCCCCCAGATGGAAAGGCTAATCCCGGGGGAAATCACCGAGTGGGGCTCATCCTCCCCTCTGAACGATGTTGTTCCACTGGCCACACAGTTTGAGAACCAGAGGCAGCTGCTGTGGGGTCTGGCAGATTTCCTCCCGTCTGAAAGGAAGGGGTTGCGCCAGGTGCCCTCCGCGGCCCCTGGGAGTTTGGCCCAGCTGGAAGTCCAAGTCACATTCTACCCGCGCCAGGTAACAGGTGACACTCCTGTTCCGAAAGGCTGTACGAGAAGCCTAAATGTTTTACAGCCCCGCTTGGCAAGCAGTTTCCTGAGAGCTAGCTCACATCCCCCTCCCCTGCTTTACCCTCCTTCCATCGGAGAGCACAACCACTGGCCTGCTCGGGCGGCAGGGCCGGGGAGGGGGCGGGGCCGGACGGTAGGCTTCGCCCCACGCCAGCCCTGCTCCGCCCCCAAACCCCATCCCGGCCTCCGCAGTCTTCAGCACAGCCCGGAAGAAGGGACAGCCGTTCCCCCTGCTCAGCTGGGCCCCGCACTAGTGAGACAACCTCGTGGAGCAGAGAGGGCTTGCGCTTGTTCCCTGAAGCTGCCCTCAGGAATCCCAAGTTTGCTGGAGTTGCGCCGTAACAACTGGGTGGCTTAGGGCAACAGCCAGTCTGGAGGTCTGAGGTCTGAAACCGACGTGTCCCAAGGCTCCTCGACCTCCGGAGCTCTGGGAGAAATCTTTCCCCGCCTCTGCCGGCTTCTGGCGCCTACCCCGCCTGCCTCTGCCTCCGTGTGGTCTTTCCCTCTGTGTTTGTGTTTCATCCCAAAGCTTCCCCTGCCTTTTCTTATAAAGACGCTTGGCCTTCGATTTAAGGCACACCCAGATGATCAGGATGATTTCATCTCAAGATTCAGAACCTAATTATATCTACCAAGACCCCTTTTCCAAGTAAGGTCACATTCGCAAACATGAACGTATCTTTTTTCTGGTGGGAGGGTGGAGTGGGGTGGGGGACCATCAATCCACTGCAGAGCTCAGTGAGCAGAGTCAGAAATCGAGTTCCCATCCTTCCACTAACTGGTCACTAACTCATCACCATGACCCCAGACAAATACATCTCACCTATCTGGAACTGTTTTCCCATCTGGGAAATGGGGATGGACAACCGCCTGCCATGTCTCTCCTACAGGGGTCAGAACTGCAGGTCAACGAGATCACAACGGACATTCCAAACACAATGCCCATGCATCAGTGGTTCTCAAACTGAAGACATAATTTAAGGGGGGCGGGGAACCATCCTAGCTCAACTCCCAAGTGTGAATCCCTGACTCACAAAAATACTCACAAAAATACTTGTTAAGTTACAAAGTTGACTACAGAGAAGTGTTACCTTTAGAACAGGTGAAAGAATCTTGTAAAGATAACCAAAAGGCAAACATTATTCTAGAACTCACGGACCGCCCCCCCCCCCGCCACTCCCCAGATACATCCCAGTGCCCCGGAGAAGCCCAGCCTCCTGAGCCATCCCCCACATCCCCAAGCTGGCAGTCTCCGCAGGCCTCCACCGGCCCTTCTCACCCAGGCTGAGCCTGCCGACTCCCTCGTGCCCCTCCTCCAATCCCAGCTAGTCCTTCTCTCCTGTCCCGGGACCAGCACCAGCAGCAAGCCTCTTGCAAACAGTACACTAACTCCCAGCGCACAGACACTGTCCAGATTGTCCAGGAGGCTGGGGGAGTTTCAGCACGTCACTCGGGATTCACACGGAGAGAAGATTGGCTTGGAAACCTGGCCAGTCCGGTCAGAGTTCCCTCACAGGCACCACCAGAGCTGCGGCTTCCGCTCCAAGCTGCACATTAGAATCACCTGGGGACGTTTAAAAATGAGAGCTGCCTGGGTCCCACCTCATACCCAGTGTATCAACTCCAAAGATAGGGCCTGGTGTGTACTTGCAAAATCCTCCAGGACCAGCAGCCTCAAGCCATAGTCGAGGCCCACTGATCTAGAAGGTCCTTTTGACCTCAGGAAGTGACCCAGACTCAGAATTTGGCACCAGCCCCGGAAGCCAGCATCCCACTCCACTCCAACTAGAGGACTTGGCCCCAGTCTGCAATGGGGTGGCCCCAGGGGTTGGCTTCTGCTCTCTTGCCAAGCACATGGAGCCCAGCACAGCACCCGACATGCTATGCATGCACAGGAACTGAGTGGCCCCAAGCACCACCGTGGTCCCCCCATGCTGCCCCCAGCACAGCCCATCCCCTGGTAAGGGATCAGAAACAGCACAGAAAGCCTATGTGACTGGTCCAAGGCCACGCACAGTATCCTGGGAGGGGCTTCCAGCAGCCCTGGGAGTAGGTGGTTCTCTCCCAGCAGGAAGGAAGGGGCTCTAAGCCCCTGAGTCCAGACCAGGCCAAAGCTGTTTTCCTTCTTCCCCTCCATGCAAATATTTACTTTCCTACAGGCCAAGATGCAAATGCCTCCCTGGGTGAGAAAGTTCCCTTCGGAAAAGATTAAATACAACACAGCAGGCACTTTCAACAGTGAATAGCTCTGGTCCTGGGGGATGGATGCAAACGGTGGGTTGTGCCAGTCCCTTCCCCGGTGGGGGCCTCAGTCTCCTCAGCTGTAAAATGGAACAAGTGTCCCCTGTCTGCCTGGTTCACACGGGTTGCTCTGAGGATCCAAAGAGGTGAAACAAAGTGTTGGTGCGGCAGGCACCCGATGGCATCCTTCCCATACCCTCCGGCACCCCCTGACCAACACCCCTGGAGCGCAGGGCTCCTGCCTGGTGATGCCAGCGCCCAGCACCTATGCTGCAGGCTCCGCCCCATCTGCCTGGCCCCATGACTTGCAGAGATCTCCCCTTCCCACTGATGAGGAAACTGAGGCCCAGAGAGTTGTGGCTGACTTGTCCACAGTCATGCAGCCCATCCGTCTCGCTCCTCACCCATCACCCAAGTGATCTTCCCCTGATCTGCTACTTGATGGAGCTGGGTCTCCGTGGCCTCCAGGCCCAGCCTTCCCCAGGGGTGCATCTGACCTCTGCGTCCAGGCCCAGCCATCGTCCCTCTGCTGTGACCGCCCTCCCTCTCCTGAGGCTCGTCTGCGCTCCTGTCTGTGCCCATCGTCCTTTAAGCCCCCTTCCCTCCTCTCCCAAGTCACCCCGAGGCTCCTCTATAATCCAGGCTGCCCAGCGGGACAGCAAACGGCCCGTGACTTCTGGCTGCTCCTGCCCACATTTAGCTTCCATCCTCCTCGCGGGGTGACCCACTGGGTGAGGAAGATGACACCTTCGTCTTCTCCATTTCCCCCTCCTGGCCCAGGCCTAGCCTAGAGCTGGACAAATGCCCCACCCATGCTGACTCCCACGGGCCGCGGAGGGCACCTGGCGCAGCCCCTTCCTTTCAGACGGGAGGAAATCTGCCAGACCCCACAGCAGCTGCCTCTGGTTCTCAAACTGCGTGGCCAGTGGAACAACATCGTTCAGAGGGGAAGATGAGCCCCACTCGGTGATTTCCCCCGGGATTAGCCTTTCCATCTGGGGGATGGGGGTCCCCCCTGTGAACAGGACTGCCACTGTGCCCGGGGACAGAGGCCTGCTGCGTGGCCTTGTGTGCAGCAGGGAACTCGGGCAGCAGCTTGGAACGCTGGCTGGGTTCTGCCCAACCTCTGCCCCAGGATCACTGTTTGCCTGGCCTTGTGCTGCGCTGGGGGTGGGGGGAGAGGAACCAGCCCTGTCCCTTGAGAGGCTGTCAGTCACCGAGTGCTAGCAGAGAGCTCAGGCAGCTGCAGACATTCTGTGACGGGGGCGGGGCCGGCCAGGGCCTCCCAGGAGGCTCTGGCGGGGACACTGAGTCAGCAGTGGACAGACAGCTGGGCTCTGGGCTCCCGTAGGGGTGGCAGTGGCCACTTGACTCTTTGCATCCCCAAGGGCGGGGTGGGGGTGGGGGAGTCACGATCAGAGCAGAAATAAGAGGAGGACAGGAGTTGCGGAGGGACAACTTTATTAAATCCTAGCTAGTTACTGTGGGTGATGTAGGCTGTGACCCTGTGTTCTGTCTGCCACTCCCTGCCATAGGGACACCTTGGCCCCTGGGCTCCTGGAAGAGCTTCTCCCGGCCCCACTTCCCCAGGTGCTGGGACCAGTGCTCCGCCTTGTGGGACACTTCTAGGATGGCCTCTGCCTGGACATGCATGCCCATCACGTGGAGCACGGTTTCTGCTGGTGCACTGCTAGAGCCCAGGGACTAAGGGGTGGGAAGGACCCAGCCTCCGAAAAAGGCCACATGCACGCCCGAGGGGTCAGACTTCTCAGCCTAAGGCTATGGCCACAGCCATCTGCTCTAGGCAGACAGAGCATCCCCAGCAGAAAGTAGCCTCCTCTACTAAGACAGACTCCAGAAGGTCTCACATCTTAAGTCCCAGCCCCCCTGAGCTCTGCAAGGCCCCCGGGGACGCCGGGCCCTACAGGGTGCTTGATGCTTTTGCATCTCTCCTCTTGCAGAAGCCTCCCCAAGGCCTCTAGTGTATCCAGAGATGAGAAGTGTGGGAGGCTCAAAGAGGTGGTCCTTTACCCAGGGTCACACAGCAGAAGCAGCACTTGATCTGTGTCTCCAGCCAGCCCTGCCGTCGGGTCCTGACAAGTAAACCTCCGCTTTCAGTCACTCAGACCCCATACTCCTCATAGGACTAGGCCCCTGCCACCCTCCCACCCACAACTTGGCCCTTCTTAGGCTTCCCCATCTGCTTCAGCCATGCTGGCCTACCCCAGGGCCTTTGTATGGACTACTCCCTCTGTCTGAGATGCCCTCGCAGGACTTTGTTATGGCTGGCTCCTTCTCATTCCTTGGACCTCAGCTGAAATGCCAGCTCCTCATAAAGGTCTTCCTTGACCACACCATGAAAGTAGGAACTTTCATCTCCTCCCCTTGCTCCCTAATTTCCTCTTTAGCACTGATCACAAGCTACATTTATTTACTGGTATGTCTGTCTTCCAAGGCCTGGACTAATTCTGTCTTTTTTTTTTTTTTTTTTTAAAGATTTATTTATTTATTTATTTATTTGAGAGAGAGAGAATGAGAGAGAGAGCACATGAGAGGGGGGAGGGTCAGAGGGAGAAGCAGACTCCCCGCCGAGCAGGGGGCCCAATGCGGGACTCGATCCCAGGACTCGATCCCAGGACTCCAGGATCATGACCTGAGCCGAAGGCAGTCGCTTAACCAACTGAGCCACCCAGGCGGCCTGGACTAAGTCTGCCTTGTTCATAGGTATTTCCCAGTAAACATCACAGTGCCTGGCATACACACTTGGCATCAAATAACTATTTGCTGACTGAAGGAGCAAAGAACCACTTCCACCCTGGAGAGAATTGCAGGTCAGGACTGGACTCCGCGCCTTCCACTAAGATGCAATTCAAACCCACTCACATGCACAGGTTCTCTCTGGACAAGGTTAATCTCAATCTCGTGTGTTTGGGGCTAACCCAGAAGACCTCTTTCCCCCTGTACACAGAGCCAGCCGGTACAGAAATTTCATTATCAGTCTCTTATCTGGTTTACTCTGAGCCCCACCCCAGGCTGGCATTGTGAGTCACCCGGAGAGGTAAGGCACCAGGCTGGGTAGGAAGGAGGACAGGTTGTTACTCCTGCGTCCTGGGAACAAACAGCCAAAGACGGGGAGGTCCCAATCCATTCCTACAATTTAAAACAATGCCTCTCTTAGAGGAAGAGAAGGGCTCAGGCTCAGAAGCCTAAGCTAAGGGCAAAGAAACTTCCTTGAGGCCTTAGTTTACTCATCTGCGAAATGAGTGCATTGGAAGATTCTCCAAGTGCCTTCCAGGTCTGCCTTCTTGATTCTCTGGATTTTTAAGGCCTCTTGGCCAGGCTGGGAGGGGGGACCCTAGCCCCATTGCTTCCACATCTTCTGACAGCCCGTTAGACCTGGTGGCTGCTTCTCCAGGATGAAGTCACTTTCTGCTTAAATTTCACCAAGTTCTCTTTGAAATGCTTGCCTAGAACAAGAGGAAAATGGGCCTGCCTGAGGATTCAAGCACAATAATAATTTTTAAAATTCAGGAAATTAAGTATGTGCCTGTAGGTACAAGGAAATATCCAGATGTGTGTTTAACAGCCTGTAACAGGGGTGCTCCCCGAGGGCCAGAACAAAGGTGACTTCTACACTCTTCAGTGTACTCAACTGAATTGCCTGAAAGGTTTTTTTAACTAAGCACACATTATTTTCACAAAAACAGTAAAGCTCTTTTCAAAAGTTAGAAATTCCTGCTGGAAACTGAATCTATTTTCTTTTCTGTCTGGCTTCATCTAGTGCTTAACTGGAGGCCAGGGACATGGTTCCTTCCAGAAATGCTATCCTCCACCTACACCTTGGGCCCTGACAACAGGGGGAGACCACGGGGTGGCGGGGGGGAGAGGGGGGCAGGGTGAGGGCTGCTGAAGGTCATGGCCACCCAGTGCAGTCAGGTCGCATGGGTCCTGCTCTTGGTCTGTCCCAAACTTGCTATGGGGTCTAAAGCAACTCGCTTCCTCTCTCCCGGCCTGTTCTCCTCAGTAAAATGAAAAGGTCACTCTAGAGGTACCTTTAAGGACCTTTCTAATTCTCAGTCTATGGATCTTGAGTTCCTAGAAAAATAGAGAGGAAGGTAGGAAAAGATTGGCTAATCCTTAAGTAGTTGCTATAGTGTTTGTGCTAATGTACCAGGCACGGCTGTAAGCTCTTCCTGTATATTCATCCATTTCAGGGTCTCAGCAGCTCTCCAGGATCACCCACTTTACAGATAAGGCAATGGAGGCCTCATGGAAGTTAGTGCTTAAGTCACTCAATTTATAAACACCAGAGTTGGGATCTGAACCCACGCAGCCTGGTACAGGGTCCACACTCTTAAACCTAAACTATAGGAAAATATAAAGAATCACAGGCCAAGCTTCTCCATCCTTGGAGAAGGCAAGGGCTTCCCACTCGCCTCTCCCGCCCCAAGTCCTTTTCTTCCTGATTAGTCAACATCCCCCAGCCCTGACACTCTTTTGTACCCAACTGGAAATCCTTACCCCATTGTCAAGGCAACAGACTGAGGCTTTCCAGAGGGTCAGTGCCTCCATGATCAGCCCAGGCCACTCTGCAAATCCAAGGCCTCAGCAAATCTGACCACTGCTGGCTACACAACCAATTCATGCCCTGGTCAGGGGCCCCCACCTCAGATCCTGGCTCACAAGACACAGCTTTCCCTGAGCACTCACTCTGTGCCCAGACCCAAGACCAGCACTTGGAAGAGGGTATGAACAAGCCACGCCCCTGACCTCCAGGAGCCCACAGTCCAGCAAGGAAAACCAGTGGTGTAAATGGATCTCTAGGATACCCTGTGGTCAGTGCTAAAATTAGAGGTGTGTCCCCAGTGGGCTGAGGGCACATGTGTCAGAGTGATTCATGCTGCATGGTAGGAAGAGGAGGCCCCAATGCCTCTGGGTGAGACCTACCGGAAGGAGCCCTGAACTGGGGCCGAGGGGCACCCTGAAACATGCCCCGAGCCCCGCAGTCCCCCCTCTGAAAACGAGAGGGCCCCCAAGTGTGGGACAGGAGGTCATGTGAGGGGTTCAGGTCACATTTATACTGACTCATAGACTGAGAAACAATTTTCATTGCTCACTCTCCTTCCCATCCTTCCCATTGCATCTGGGAGCAAATCTGTTTGGTGCCAGTTTGTCTTTCAGCCTCTCAAACACTTGTCCGCCTGCCTTTCGAACACAGAACTCAGGTGCACAGCCTACATCACCCATCCAGCCAGGATTTAATCACGTTTTGTTTTCCCTGCACTATTTAGTGTTATAGTTGCACGCTCTCGTCGATGCTCAACATCGGTTTCCCATTGGCAGTGGTGATATAAAGCCTCCTTTTAAAAAATAAATTAAGGTTAAAAAGTGAGTCAGTTTAAAGTAATAGAGTAAATAATACTATAATTGGTATAAACCCTACGTAGGGCAGTTTAACAAACACCAAAATTCTAAACGCACATGCAAAACCAGGCAAAGCGGTTCTATGCTATTAGACATTCCAACTGTGATTACCACTGGAGGGAGGGGGTGGTGACCGGAAGCGGGTGCGGGGCGGGGGGGGCTTCTGGCCTCTGCTCTCCATTCTAGTGGTTGACCTGGGGGCTGATTATACATGTGTGTTCACTTTGTAAAAATCCATCAGGCTGCATCCGCTTATGATCAGTGCATGTCTGTATGTATATTACACATTCTCGTACCCTTTTAACCCACTGGTTCTCCTTCTAGAAATTACCCTGCAGATATACACACACATGTGCAAAATGACATGTTCAAAGCTCCTTGCTGCACTGCTGTTTGCAGTCACCAAAGATCGGAAACAACCCGAGTTCCCCAGCTGGGGACTGATTGAATGACTTTGGGCATAGCCTACAGTGAGCTCTATGTAGCCATCAGACAGAATGACGCGGCCACTACCAGAGCTCCAAAATTCACATGGACTTAAATGTAAGTGGAAAGGTAAGGGCAGAACTGTGTATCATGTGCTCCCTTATATGGAAAAAAAAAAAAGAATATATAACGCATGCACATGTCCGCGCCTAGGGCATCCTATGGCTAGGATGCTATCTTCGAAGTGAATGGTAAGAAACTGATCATAGATGTCCCTTCTGGACAGGGCGCACCAGGGGAGAGGGGGAGGCTGGAGGCTTGTCGCTGATGACTACTCTTTGGTACTTTAAAATTTTGTACAGTGTCCTTGCATTTCATATTTGATAATAAGACTGAAAATACAAAGTCTTACAGAAGGCGCATGACTATGGTAAAACTTATGGCCCCTTCCAGACCCAAGTCTGAGATGAAGGTCTTAGTACTTTGGGCTTATAAAGCAAGTAACCCTTGGCCCCACTCCTCACTCCAAGGGATGGTACCAGAGATAATGGGCCTTCCTATAAGGGGTTTCCAGTTAGCAGCAAAGCCTGTCTAGGACACATTACTTCTTCACACTGGGCCTCCACCCTGCAGTGAAAATCTGGCACCTAGAGCTGACCTGGCAGAGTTGGCAGGTGGCTGAGTTCTTGGCATGGGTGGGGAGGTTTTTAAGCTGAAATACTTCCAGGGATGGGAAGTCAAGGACTTGGTAGGGCAAGCTCAGTTGGCTGGAAAGGAAAGATTCCAAGTTCTGAGTCCCACCCGGCTCCAAGAGAAACAAAGCAAGGGCCATTGAGTGGTCTCCCTGCAGGCCACAGGGGACAGCGACAGAACAAGGCCTTGACAATCGAGGTCAATTGTAACTATATAACTCTCTCTTGTACAGCACCGGTCTCACCCACGTGTCACTATCTTCCCATATCACTAATCCTAAAAACAATCCACTGAGGTGTGGAGCAGGGTATCAGTTACCCATTTTACAGATGGGAAAATGGAGGTACGAGGGGGTTAAGAGACTGGTCAGGGATTACACATGGAGAGAAGGGGTGAAGCCAGAAACACAGCCCCCACCTTCTGATTCCTGGTCTTCCCTTTTCTTACCTACCCTCCACCCCCAACAACCTTAGCCTTCCCTCTTTCAACTGTGACCTCCAGAGAGAAGAGCTCCTGCGGCCAGACAAGCAAGGGGCAGGCAAAGAATCTCAGAACCAAGGGGCCTGTGAGACCATCAGGCCCAGCAGTTTACAACCCTGACTACACCTAGAATCACCTAGGGAGCTTAAATAAGTTTAAACAAATATCTATGCCGGGGCCCAGGGATCTGTAGTGTTTTTTAAAGTCTCTGGTTGATGCTGATGCAACTTTGGGAGAGAATCACCCCCACCCCAATCCCATATACAACCTTCTGCCTCCCTGAGGCCTCCACCATCCTCTGCTCCATCCTCTGACCCCCAAATGTACTGCTCATCTCTCTTCCACATTACCTAGAATCAGAGAACTGGACTGGGAATTGGGCTTAGCCTAGTTCTCTAGATAGGCAAGTCACTTAACAGCTCTGAGGTCCCAAACAAGGAAGTGACTTGCCTAAGATCTCCCAGTGAGTCAAAAACAGAACAAGACTAGAATCTGGATCTCTTGCCCACCAGGCAAGGTCATATCCATAGAGGGGTCAAATGGAAAGTCAGACCTGTTATCAGGCAGATCTAGCTATTCCGGCTAACAGAATAGATCCAACGAGGGTCTGAAGAGGAGAATACGGTGTGCAAATGTTTCAAGAGGGATGGGAGCCAGGGATCACCCCTCCAGTCCCTGGGCAAGTCTGCCCTGTGGCTACTGGGGGCAGGAGACTATTCTAGAGTGGCAAGGCTGGAGCTGGCTTATAGAAAGATGTCCTCATTTTTAGTTGGGGGTCCAGCCTAGTCTGAAACCTTCATAAAGAAATCAGTCTCTTGTGACAGCCAACCAGGAGGGCCCAGCTTCCCAGTATATAATAATAATAATAATAATAATAATAATAATAATAATAATAATAATAATAATGGCTCACACTCCTTAAGCTCTTCACTGGTCCCGGTGCTGAGCACTGTGCTTGGACTACTTCATTCAATCTCCACACCCATCCTTAAAGTTGAATATAATTACTGTTTCTGTTTGCAAATGAAGAAACTATGGCCTAGAGAGTTTAAGTAACTTCCTCAAGATCAGTCAGCTAGAAAGTGGTTGCGGCAGGATTAAAGGCCTAGTTCATGTCCAACCACTAACACCTTGCCGCCCAGCAATACACAAGAAGAGGTAAAACTCAGTGGCTGCGGAAGTTACCCGACGTCCAGGAGCTCCTGGAGACCTCCCCAGAAGTGATCTGGTGAAACCCTCCCAACTACTCCGCTGACAAGGCACGCCCATCCTCCTTCCACGGAAGAGGAAACCGAGGCACGGTAGGGAAGCATCTCGCTCTGGGACATCCGCAAGTAGCTAGTGGGAGTCCAGGTTTCCCCGCCCAATCCAGACCACAAAGCCTGACCACTTCTTCCGCACAAGCTGATGGGGAGGCAAACTCTAGAACACCCGGTACACCGTGGTAACCACCGCCTAGCGCACCAGCCCATGCGCAGCAGACGCGGAAAACCAACGCTCTGGGCAGGTGCACACAGGTGAGCCACAGAGCGCTCCTTCGTCGTAGTCAACGGGCTTTAACGCTCCGGGCCCATCCGCTGCTGACATTCAGGCTGAGCCAGGGCGCCACAATTTCCTACTTCCCAGGGAGAGTGGGACGAGGAACCAGGCGTGCACTCCCCGCGCCCTCCCTGGAGCAGCCAAGTCTAGACCCTACCCCGGTACGGCGTCCAGGGAGTGTCGGCACCACACACGCCCCCATCTCAGGGTCCCCCTGGGGTCACTCACCCAGAACACCGTGGAGTAGATGACCAGCGAGAACTTGAGCCAGAGGTAGGAGAGGCGCGCGCAGTAGCGCACCTGCTCGGAGTCCCCGCGGGGCATCCTGGGCACTCTCCGCGGGGCTGCGGGGCTGCGGGGCTCCGGGGCTCCGGGGCTCCCGGGCTAGGTCCGTCGCCGTGAGCAGCCCCACCTGCGGCTGCCAGCCCGGCCGCGCGCCCCGCCACCCGCGCCGGCTCCGGGACTGACATGCGCTGGCGGCAATCACAGCCGCGGCCCGGGCCAGTCCGCCCAGCGGCCAATGGGCGCGAGGCCGCGGCCCAGCCTCTGGAAGGGGGCGGGCAGGGGGGCGGGGCCGCGGCCGGGGACCCGCTGGAGGCGCAGGAAGGGGAGGGGGCGAGGGTTATGCAAACGAGGTCTGGGGCCGCGCTGCAGACGCCGGAGCTAAGGGCGCCGAGGGGGGCGTGGGAGAGTGTGCACAAAGGAGCGCTGGGGAGAAAGCCGGCGTACCTAATCGGGGGGACGTAGAGAGGCGTGCTTTCCACTGTTGGCAAGAGGGAAGACTGTAGGAAGAGGGCAGGAATTAACCTCTAAGGTGTTAAAAGTGTGCAAATGAATGTGCAAGCCGTGAATGGAATAAGGACGTGGAGCCGCTCAGCCTGAGGGGGGGGTGGAGGACCGACTTCAATTAGCAAGGTGTGGCCGACCAGGGTGGGGTTTAAGGGGTCCTCTTGGAGTTGGGGCCGCGAGTTTCCTTTTGTCACAGATCCCCAACTAGACTTTTTCCAACAAGTCTCCGGGAATCCCCTTATCTGAGGCCGGTGGAGATCCCAACACTGCCCCCCAGGGCCTCCTCCTCCGGGAAGCCCTCCCACCACCCATCCTCAGGCCAGGTCAGTGGCCCTAGCCCTTGCTGCACACACTCAGTCCTGGTCTGACCCAGCCTCTCCTCTCTCAGTGTTTCCTCGTTCTGGGGTCAGAGTCTGTCTCCCATGGCACTCCTGCACACACCCAGCCCAGGTCTGACCCAGCCTCTCCCCTCCCGGCGTTTCCTCCGCCTGGGGTCAGTCTGTCTCCCATTGCCATGGGAGTCAAGACTCCCTTGACTCCTCCGCTGTTTCCGGCGGAGCTCAGCCTGGGACTTGGGAGTCAGGCAATTGTTTGGGGCATTCAGTAATTAAATGTGTGGCCCAGAGGTCGGGCTCAAGACAGTGCTAGACGGGGTCCCTGGTGGTGACTGCAGGAATGGCACCCTAGTCCAAGTCCGCTGCCCTGGACTCCCAAGCCTCACATATACACACCTTCCCAGAGAAAGACGCCAAGACAGACCAGGCCCGCCCCAGCCCCCAGGCCTCTGCCCTAGAGGGAAGAAAGTAAGGTTGGGATAGCATGTCCTGTCCCCTTCGAGGGCCTTCTAGCCAGACCAAGAATCAAATTGACATGAGACAGATTAACAGGAGAAAATCAAATTTAATAGAATACATATGAGGAATACACATAGATGTGAAAATTCCAAAGACAGGCAAAATGAGGTACATATGTCATTCTGAACTAAGGAGAAAGGGGTAGGGGTCTGGGACTTCAAGAAAGAAATACAATTCACAGGAAGATGAAAAAGAGTAAATGTTTGATAAATGTTTGCTGGGCGCCGCCCCCCCCCAGGAACAATGGGTCACAGAGGATTGGCTCAAACAGGCCTTGCTAGGTTCCTCCCTTTCTACCAGACCTACTTTATTATTTTTTTAGAGAGAAGGGGAGGGGCAGAGGGAGAAGAGAGAATCTTAGGCAGGCTCCATGCTGAGCGGTGAGCGTGGAGCCTGACGTGGGGCTCAATTTCACGACCCTGATATCATGACCTGAGCTGAAATCAAGAGTCCGCGGCTCAACCGACTGAGCCACCCAGGTGCCCCTACCATACCTACTTTATATCATAACATAGTTATCTGTGTCTTCCTGAAGCAGATGCTCCATCTAAATTCTTTTTAGGCAGTTGAGGGGGCAGTAAAGAGCTTTTCCTGAATCTGCTGGACTTTGATGCTCTTTAATTCAAAATAACCTTCATGCCAATGTGGCCCGTCTGGGGGCAGCTAGCCCTTGGCCCCTGCAGCTGGAAGGCAATGCCTTGCCCAGACAAGTCAAGGGAATTCAGTTTCCTGGTACAAAAGGAGCCAGTCCTGCACTGTTTGTGTGGGGTAGGGACGCAGAACCAGGGACCGCTGCACATGACCTGAAAAGAGTAGCCAAGGGTTACAGAGACATCTTACCACAGTGTTAAAAGTTGTCCTTTGAGGAGGAGGACACTAACCCTTTACCCTTCTTTGGGGGACTAGCTTCCCTCCCCCAGCCCTGCAGAGCTCACCTTACACCCTCTCTTTGAGGTACTGGTCTCATCCCCTAGCCACCCCCCCCCCAGGGGCTGTCTGTCTCCCTCTCCCTGGGGGTGAGCCTCCCCACTGGGGTTTTCTTTCCAGTCCAGCTTGGGGTTTTCTTTCCAGTCGCGCTTGGCCTTTCTTCTGGCCTCTAGCTAGCTGCACTTTCTCTTCTATTTCAAGTCTTCCCTGGTGACGTCCGTCAGCAGCCAGCAACCCCTGTGGGCTCTTCCTGAGCCTCTGTAAGTAGTGCCCCGAGGGAGGGGGCTGTGACAGCCTTGCATGGGGAGCCTGGAGCTCTTTGGGACTAGCATATCCTTCCCTGGGCTCCTGAGCATCTTTGTTGCCCTTCCCCACTCCTAACCTGACCCCAAGTACTGTGGGCTGCCCCCAGCCACATTTGCAAACACTGAGACCTCAGAAGAAATGACACCTTATTTTTAACTTCTACCTCTTTTTGCCAGGAGCTCTGGGCTGGGGGTCAGCAGCCTAGGGCTAATCCTGGTTTTGCGGTGAACGTTTTGAGAAACATTAGCGTGACATACAGGTGTGAGTGTGGCCCTGGCTACAGTTTACAACCACCTAGTGAGTTTTAAAGCTATGCTGACGGGCACCTGGGTGGCTCAGTTGGCTGAGCGTCAACTTCTCGGTTTCCGTTCAGGTCGTGATCTCAGGGTCATGGGATCGAGCCCCACATCAGGCTCTGCATTCAGCGCAGAGTCTGCTTGTCTCTTTCCCTCCCCTGGTTTGCTTACGCTTTCTCTCTTTCTCTCTCAAATACATAAGTAAGTAAAATTTTAAAAAATAAAAAATAAATGGATGCTGATATCCAGGCCCCACCCTAGTTCAGCAAAGTCGGAATTACCACCAACGGGGACCTAGGAATCGGTATTATCTTAAAGGTCCCAGGTAATTTCTAAAGTGCAGCCAGGACGGCGTCTCACCAGTCCAGAGGTAATCATGCGGGGGAGGTGGTCATTTCACAGCTAGGCCACATTCCAGAGGTCACCCAGCTAGCCAGTGGTGTGCTGGTGAAGGTTTAATAACTGCCTCTCTGTTGGCGGGGGGTGGATGGGAGGGCTCCTGTTGCTGGCCTCCAGAGTGGGAATACTTCCACCTGTGGTCCCTGGGCGTTAAGAAGAGACATAATCACACAAACAGCTCTCTACACCTCTGCAGCTCTCCCTCTTTCAGTCCACCCCTGCAGCTTGACCGATTAGCCCAGAGAACCCCACCAATAATGACAGAATGCATGAAATTCACAGCTCATCAATTAGCATAACAGGTATTATTTTTTTTTGAAGATTTTATTTATTTATTTAACAGAGAGAGAGAGAGAGAGAGAGCGCGCACAAGCAGGGGGAGCCGCAGAGGGAGAGGGAGAAGCAGGCTCCCCACGGAGCAGGGAGCCCAATGTGGGGCTCGATCCCAGGACTCTGGGATCATGACCTGAGCTGAAGGCAGACGCTTACCTGACTGAGCCACCCAGGCGTCCCAGCATAACAGGTATTAGAAATGAGCTCCCATTTGCTGAAATCAGTAGTATTCAAGATATGTAGATTGTCTAAAATGAGACACCACCCATTTCTTGTTCAGAGTAAAAGAATTTCACTTAGAGGTGAAGCGTGGGGCTAAATCTTTGAGGATCCCATGTTCTAAGGTATCTGGCTGCCAGACGTGACCAGCAGTCTCAGGAATGTTGCATCTTCCTTGAGTGGACCCTTCATGCAAGGTGGTAGAGCGCCTAAAAGCACAGAGAGCTAGGCCTTCACTGACTTTACAGAACAGATTGTAGGAACCCGTTTTGTGGCTACTGGCCAATAAATGTTTGTTTTATAGATATTTTTATGGATGTCACAATTTGTTCTGCGATCTGTTTTCATGATATCCTGGCAAGCAGATTGTAGGAGGAAATACCTAACTGACACTCTTAGTGGCTACTGCTTATGAGAAAAGAATCTAAGGACGTGCAATCACCGACTTGGCTTTGCATAATAAGTTCGCCTTCACGTCCCTGGGCAATTGACTGTGCCTCTGGTTCCCCATCTGGGAAACCAGGAGGTTGGACCCTTTCTCTTCTAGCTCTAACAACCTTAGCTATAGTCCTCGTGGTCAACTCGGTGAGCAAATGTATACTGAGCTTCTCCTGTGAATCAGGCCCTGCCCCGGGCTCTGGGATACATCTGTAAACAAGATAGCCAAGTCTCTGTTGTCTTCTACTGGGGAGGGAGTGGTGGGGACATATAACGTATATGAAAACAAACACATGAAAGGGAGATTTCAGGCAGTGATATGTATTCAAGATCTGGAAGAATAGCTTCCTAATGGAAAAGACAGCAAGTGCAAAGACTATGAGAGAGGGACAGGCTTGTCCTGCGTCCCAGGGGGGCTCAAGCAAGGGACTTCAGGAGGGTAGAGGGGGTGACGTCGGACCTAGGAAGGAGCCTCGCAGCTTTGACCAAGTGGTTTAGAGTTATTTCCAGTTTCAGTGAGGGCCACGGGGAGGTTTTCAGCAGGGACGTGATACAAAATGGGATTGATGCTTCAGGACGCCGCTGCACAGAGTCAGGACAGGAGGGTGCTGGCTGGGAGGGGGTTGGTGAGAAAGTCAATCTCAGAGCAAGAAGGCTGGGGCTGGGCTGGGGCACGGCACCAGAAATGCATCTTGGACATAGAGCCAACAAGACTTACTGGCAGATTGGATGTGGAATGTGGGGAAAAGAGAAATCAAGGATGATCCCAAGGGTTTTTGCCTTGAGCAACTAGGTAAATGTCACTGTCCTTTATTTACCAAGGTGAGGAGGTTCAGGGAGAGGAGGGGGAGGTTGGGTTGAAAATCATTTACTTTCTTCGGCCATTTAATTTTTTGAGATACCTTTTCAAAATCCTGGTGGAGTTGTCCAGGGAACTCAGAGGGGAGGTTTGGATTGATATGAAATTGAGAGTCATCAGATCAAATTAAACCATGTGAGATCATCTAGGAAGAAGACGTATGTAACAAGAGAAGAGAGACAAAGACAGACCCTGGAGCCCTCCAGCGTGGAGAGGAATAGGGGCTGGCAAAGGAAAGAGAGAAGGTACAGCCCCTGAGGAGAAGGAATTGGAGGCCAGTAAGGTGACGGGGATAACTGGAGAAGAAAGAGCTTCAAGAAATTAGAAGAGGTGTGCCACGGGAGTTAGTGTCCTGGGAACTTTCCTTAATACACTGAGGATTCATCTACACCTCAGAGGTCAAGTAGGGGTAGGACAGAGAACCGACCATCAGCTTTGTAAGATGTGGGTCATTGGTGACTTTGATAAGACCTCTTTCAACCAAGCAGTGGGGCCAAAAGCCCCGAGAGAGGGAGGGGAAGAAATGGAGAAAGCCAGGACAGACAACACAGGGGAGTAGACACTCCCAGGCAGGTGTAAGAAACCATTTGGCCAGGAACGGACACTTGGAACTCTTCCCAGTCTGCCAAAATAGCCTCCCAGGCCAAGGACACAAGAGTTGGCCTCTATTTGGGAAAATTTGAATGGCCACCATTCTTTGCAGCTTCTCCATCAAGAGGTAGAATCTATTTCCTTACCTCCTGAATCTATGCCATCTTCTGACTTGCTTTCGCCAACAGAATGTGATAGCAGCGAGGTTGCTTGAATTGTACGTCTTGGAACCAAGAGGCCCAGTAGCTCCTGCTTTGGCCCCTCTTGGAATGCTCCTGCCATGAGAACAAATCAGAGCTAGTCTGCTGGAAAGACCACAGGAGCTAGAACCCGGCTTCCTGGCTGACAGCCACCAACTACCAGATATATGAGTGACAGCATCTTAGACCATCCGGACCATCCCCCTAACAGCTGACTATACTTGTGTGAATGAGTCCAGCCCAAATGTGCCAACCTAGAGAACCATGAACTAATATGTGATTGTTGTTTCAGGCACTGAGCTGTGGGCTTTCACATACTCAGCACTCAAGTCCTCAAAATCTATGGGATTTGATATTGTAGATCCCACTTTACAAAGGAGGAAACAGAAGTTCAGAGAAGCAAACTGACTTTTCTCCATTAGGAGGTTCAGGTGTTATGTGACTCAGCAAGGAATGTGCCTTCTACGCTAATGCAATTAGCCCCCAGCTATGCCAGAGTAAAATGAGTTAACTATGTGGCTTAAAAAGCAACTGGGAACAATACACTCAGCTCACATATTGAGAGTTCGGTACTGGTTAGAGTGGAAACTTTTTATAGAGTTAGTGTGGGTTTCTGCAAAATAGCAGTTCCATGAGATTTTAAGTGTTTTATAAAGAAGGATCTATCAGGTAAGTCTGGGAATGTGTGGACTTCAGAGCCTTTACCACAGGAACGGAGGCTGTGCATCTCTGGGAGGAGAGAGGGGTATGCAGCTTTTCTTGGCTGTGCCTGATTGCATGACTCGGTTTCCCCCAGACACAAGCTATAATGTCTCAAAGAACCACTGTCCTTCAGAATATACTTTGGGATTTGCTGTCCCGTGGGACGGGTTCCTAATTCTTTTAAAGTTGGAAGTGACCTCCTCAAAGTTATGTCTCTATATTTAAGAGGAAAATCAGAAACAGACTATTTCTGCTTTGTGCTTGACCTTGCGAAATTATACAACTTCCTTTGCTGTGATTGTCAGACAACCAGATCCGTTTGTGATCATACCTCTTAGGGCCCTGCATGGGGTGAGGGACACATACTTCATGACCTGGGGGACCAGGTGAATTCCAGACGAGGGCCTCCAAGGAAAGCCAAACGCTCATGCTCAGAGGGGCTTGGGTCACTCCAGCCATTTCCCATTTTGTAAATCCCCTGAAGATCTGCCTCCTTCTGTCCCCCAAGAAGGCTGGGGGGACTCCTTTGCATCCCACAGCCTCTCTGCTATCCTTGGCTGCTGGACACCCCTTCTTACAGCCCCACCACCAGACTGCTTCTAAGACCTTCAAAAGCCTCGTTCTGGGCAGAGGGAACCAAACCCCCTGTCCTAGAGGCCCACTCTGGTCCCTGGAGGCCCGTTGGGCTCTGCCCCTTCCCACCCCTCCTTCTAGAGACAGGATCCTGGATCAGTTATGCAAACGTTTCCTCCCACAGAGGCCAGCCCAGGCCCTCCTTCCTGCTGTCCCCTGTTGTCCCCACAGCAAGTCTGCTCCTGACCAGCCAGCTGGAGCTGATGTCCTCAGGAGCAGCTGTGGGTGGGTATACAGGTAGCAGGGGTGTAGGGGAGAGAGACGTCAGCCTAACTGGCCGGTCATAGGGGACTGTCACTGGAGGGTGGCACAGCCACGCCAGGGAGCCCTGTGCAGACTTTGGAAGTGGTGTGGAAAGGCTTGAGTGTGTGGTAGGAACTGCTCCTCGGACGCAGAGGCTCTGTCTGTTTGGGAGTGGGGGTGGGGCCCATGTCAGGCTCTTCAGAGCAGCTTTCTAGGCCTCCGCTCCCAGTGATGGGCGGGCGAAGAGAGCAGTGGTGTCACAGGAGGGCAGGGCCTATGGAGGAACTGTTGTCAGCCTTCAGAAGGGGCATCTCTGGAGTCCTAAGGGGAGTGGCCCTGGCCAGAACCCAGACAGCCAAGCTGGAGGACCCCGGATCTGGCAAGTGGGTGGGTCCTACAGGGAATGGTCAGTGCAGGCTGGCATCTCAGGAGCTGGCCACTGTGGCTCGTGAGCCTTCCGGGGAGGGGACAGGCTCTGGATTCATACTGCTTCTGGCTTACGGATGGATGTGTGATTGAAGGGCAGCCCAGGGGAGCATTTGATGTCGGGGTGCCGGGCTCCAGGTGGGGAGGGCCCGTGTGAACCGGAAGGCCTATCTCATGACATGATTTGCAAGGGGAGGTGGGGCAGGTGGAGGAAGCAAGATAACCAAAGGTAAGTTCAATACGCTCGTAGCTTTTTCCCAGTACGTACTGCCCCTCAATGGGCAGTGTGAGGTCTCCCCGTATGAAAAGGGGGCTCTGTTTTAAGAAGAAGATAGGAGGGCTTCTTCTGAATTGAGAGACCAGCAAATGTCCAGTCCTTTCCTATACAACTTGGCTTCCCAGCCTGGGCCCCGGGTGTGTCTGCACAACCTTTGGGACTTCAGTCCCTCAGCAGGTGACAGGCTACACATTCCTGAGGATGGTGTGAGGCTCACCACCCGCAGCTCTCCCAGCAGCAGCGACGGATGGCCCATGTGAGCCTCCGCTCCAGCCACACAGATGCAGCCAGGCCCTGGCCTCACACCTGTCTTCCTGGGTACCTGGGAGAGGATCCTCACCCTGGTCCAGCCCCGGGACGCTGACGGCGTGCCGGCTTCCTTCCTGATCTCTTGCCCTCTGCATCCCTCGGCAGGTGGGGGCGGGGGGGGGGGGAGGGGGATGTTACCGGATGCCCGGCAAGATGTTTCCGTTCTCTGTCCCTTCTTTCTGGAATCATCAACCATCCTGAGCGGGGGTTTCAGGGCATGTGGTGTGTTCAGTTGGAAAACTGGGACAGTCGCTAGAAGCCATAACCGCTTGCCTGGAACAGCGGGGTTTCCTGGGGTGCAGCATTTCAGTCCTAACACCAGAAAAGTCCTGTGCAAAAGCAGGACAAGTTGGTCCCCCTACTTCTTTCCAGCCTTCCCAGCACCTTGTACAGGTTCAGAGGGGAATAGCCGGCGGTGAGAGAGCCTCGGGCCTCAGACCCCCAAGGAGCCGTCAGAGGCATGGGAGGGAAGACCGGGGGACCAGTGTCTTCAGCTCGCTGAAGGCTGCCCTGGGGGGAGAGGGAGGAACTCCTTCAAGGGACCCCTGGGGTGGGAGCGAGACCTATGGGACACGTGGAGGGTGAGTTGGGCACCCGGAAGCGGCACAGGGGGGTAGTAAATGTTTGATTCAGAGTCAGCATATCGGGTAGGGCACATGGCAGCCCTGCCATGCGCAAGCCAACTCTGAGTGAAGACCTGGGAATGTGAGTTACCCTCCCGGGACGACAGTGCCGTATGTGAAATGGGACCTTCCGAGGTACCCAGATGAAATTATCAAGCCCGGAGCCTAGAACAAAGCAGGCACTGAATAAATGTGAGTCAAATCTTCCCAGAGCCCAGGGGCAGCAGAGGACCACCGGACGTGGAGAAGGCACGACATGGGAGACCACCCAGGCCACGTCCCTTTCCGCACAGCCCCGGGGGGCCGGCCCCGTGCCTGGCACCCACCTTCCGCTGGCTGGCTTTCTCCTTAGAAATTTTTTGGAGCCACCGATCAGCGCTGAGGCGGTGGGTGGGTGCTCGTATGCCTGATTAAGAATGAGAGAAGAGAGAGGTTAGGACATTTTCCCCAGGGAAATATATCCCCCCTGGGGAATTAGCCATAAAGCAGAACTGACAGGGGCGGTTCGGGAAGTGCCAGAGCTGGGAGGCTCTTTGGACATCATTGTGTCCAACCCTTTTGTGAACGGACAGAACTGCAGCTGAAAGAGAGTTAGCGCCCCGCTCACGGCTGTGTATTTTTACACTTGGGCCCTTGCCTACATGTGTGCTATTTTGCACAATAAAACTTTTTTTTTTTAAAAAAAGACAAATGTTCTCTTATTTTAATTTGCATTTCCCTGATAATTAGTAAGGTTGAGTGTATTTTTATATGTTGATTAGCCATTTGTAGCTCTATAAATTTCCTGTTTTTCTCCTTTGTACATTTTCCAATTAAGTAATAGCTTCTTTGGAGCGGGCGATGCGAACGGCTGACAGGCTTTAAGAAAATGCCATTCCCACCCCCATCCTCCCCACAGCGAGAGCCCTTCGAGCTGAGGAGACTCCAGGCCGGTCTCCTGGCACTTGAACTTGATGGGGGAAGGGGCTTAGAGCTGGCTGCCAGCAGGGGTTGGCCCTGTTGGGGCTCAGCCAGGCATTCTGGGAAGGCGGCCTGGGAACACTGGCTGATGGGGTGTTGGGCCAAGCCTGTGTGACTCACAGGGAGTGGCTGGGTGCCCAGGCAGCAGGGCTTCATAGTAGCTCCACCTGTCACGGGGGGGGGGGGGGGGGGCGGGCAACGGCTCCCAGAAGCCTGGGTGCTTCTGGGGGGAGGGGAGCCTCCGAGGACCCCAGCTCTCGGGGCAGTCTCAGGGTGCCAAGAATGGGGTCCAGGGGACACAGAAGTGGGGTCTGGACTTAACCCTTCAGCTACTGAAGAGATAGAAGGCTTTACACTCCGAAAACATCTCTGCATCTGCCGGTCTGTGCCAAGTTAAGTCCTGCCTTGGGTGGTTGCTGTGGGATCCCAGGCGGCCCTTAAGGGTGGACTTCACAGTTTATATACAAAGTGCTTTCACCCATGTGTGAGAGTCTTGGCCACGTGCAGACTTACCCGGGTGTCACCCTCCTTCCCCACTGGACTGTCGGCACCAGGAGGCCAGGACCATCCTACCGCCATGGTATCTGGGTGCCTGGGGGAGGGCTCATGGACATGGAGGACACCAGTCAGCTGTCCCCTTGGCCATGTGGGCTGACTCGGCTTGTACCCCATTTCAGACTGCAGCCTCCTGTCCGTCCCCAGGCTTCCACCAGAACTCCTGTCAGCCCGGCATTTGATGACAAACTTGTGGAGTCACCAGGCGGGGCCAATGCTCTTCTCCCAGACTTTCTGACCCCTTTCTCCTACTTCCTATATTTTCCCTCAGGTCATTTCAACTTCCTTTTTCCTGTTTTCTGACAATTCGGCTCAGCCGCCGCGCCTACTGTCTGTCTGGCCTACCCCCAACCCTCTCTGCGCTGCTTCAAGAAAACAAAAGGCCTTCCATTCGCAAAATGCCTCTTTCTGTCCCAGACACGTGTTGACTGAACGGTTGTTTTCTTCTCTCCCGTGGGTCATCAGAATAGCTTTGTGTGGGACACAAGACGAGGAGACCGTCTCAGAGAGCGTGCCCCAAGTCACACACACTCACAGCCCGTCAGGAGCGGCACAGGGACTAGAACCCGGGCTGCCTTCAGCCACCTCCACCACTTTGCCTCAAGCTTCCCTCCCACACGGAGGGATGTGCTCACTCTCTGCCTGAGCACACGGCCCGGAGCATTTCGCAGTGACCGCAGAGAAACCAGGCTAGTCTGGGCTCCTGGAGGGTCAGGTAAGCCAGGCTGGGGAGAGACCCTTGGCAGCTTAGGCTACTGCTTACCATTTACTTCTAGAGCATCATAAATGCCATGGGGGCCTGGTAATTCAAGTCAGCTAGGGGTGGAGGGGCGTCTCTTCCCTCTTCCATAAGGAATCTAATCCTCCTTTACATTTACCTCCTTGTGAAGCCAAATCAGCTGCCCCCCAGAACGCCCTCCAATTCAGCAGCACTCACACATTTTAAAAATTTTACCCAGAGATGTGTTTTACACATAGCCCATGTGAACACAAAAGACACAACTGAGTAGAAGTTGCACGAAACACACCCACCCTCGTGGCCTGATACATTCATACATTTTCTCTGCTATCCCTTTGTTTCAACACTAGTCATAATCCACTGTTGCAAATCACTACTCTAATTCAAAGTGTACTTGATCTCGGGGTCCTGCGTTCGGGCCCCGCAGGCTCCATGCTGGGCATGGAGCCTACTTAAAAAAACACAGAACAAAGTACTGACAGAATGCCATCAGAGAAACCCTACTAGACCCACTTTCGCAAACAGATGAGCCACACCTGGATCGCCAACATTTGTACAGAAAGTATCTAGGCAAGGCATGAAGCAAAAGCAAAGCCTTTAGAAACTTGGCTCCGGTGAATTCTGCAGTTCGCTTGATTGAGCACTGACTGCAATCCCTTACCACCCCACCCCCCCACCCCTCCACCCCCGCCATCTCACTCACTCTCCAGGTAACAACCAGGAAGCCTGGAGGGGACACTTGAAGGAGCACCTGGGCCACAGAGAGCCCCTGTATCTCCAAGGGCAAGGACAGGTTTGGGGCCTCCACTCCCAATAGTACTGATGTGCCATACAGGACCAAGTACTTTATTACATAACCTAAAAGTCTGTGTAAAAGCTACAAATAATGTACCAAATAATATTATACATTTGTAGTATGTGTAACAAAAAATATATATACAATATTAAGGTAAAAATTCCAAGGTCTACAGACAAATTTAAGAAAAAGTTATAGTTGGACATTTTAATATACTTTTTAAAAAACTTGATGGTTCAAGCAAACATAATAATCTCGTAATACAGAGGATTAAGTAATACAATCAACATACTCAATTTAATAGGTATGCTAAGAATTTTTAACATCAGAAATAAAGAATATACATCCGTTTCCTATGTCCCTGGAAAGTTTACCAAATTAGTCGTGTATTTAGCCGCAGTAGAAACTAATAAATTATGAAAAGCAGAGATTTTGCAAACAACATATGCTGATCGCAGGCCAATGAAACTAGAAATCAGTAAGATTGACCCCCAAAATCCCTCAACTATCTGAAAATTATGAAACATTTTTCTAACATAACTTCTAGATCAATGAGAAAATTGCAATTAAAATAACAGATTTCCTAGAAAATAATGAAGTAAAGAATACATCTAAAACCCTATGCATTATAGTAAAGATACACTCAAAGGAAACATTATGACCTGAAATTCTTTTTTATGTAAAACGGGAGACTAAAAACGTGTGACTTCCTTCTAAATTTAAAAAAATTAGAAAAAAAGATCAAACATATTCCCTCACTCAAAAAAAGCAAGAGGGTGGGAAGTGCCTGGCTGGCTCATTCGGTAGAGCATGCAACTCTTGATCTCAGGGTTGTGAGTTCGAGCCCCACATTAAGCATAGAGTTTACTTAAAAAAAAAGTAAGAGTTTAATAACTTAAACTTACAAATCAAGAAATAGTGTTATTATGTTATTAAGACAGGGACATCAATTCCAAAAAAATAGCTCAAAGAGTTGAAATCAGTTGCCTCTGGGGGACAGGAATTGGGTTAGGGAAGTATTACAGGGAACCACTTTTTATTGTTTTTAAGTTTTATGGTATTGACTTCTTAAACTGTATAAATGTATTACTTGGATAAAAATTAAATTTAAGGGGTGCCTGGGTGTCTCAGTCGGTTAAGCCTCTGACTTCGGCTCAGGTCATGATCTCAGGGTCCTGGGATCGAGCCCCACATCGGGCTTCTTGCTCAACAGGGAGTCTGCTTCTCTCTCTTGATTTGCCCCTCCCCCTGCTCATGCTCGCATGCTTGCTCGCTCTCTCTTAAATAAAAATAACTAAATAAAATCTTTTAAAAATTAAATTCAAAAAATACTTGAAGAATGAAGGGAAAGTGAACCTGGGAACTCGGACCCATCCTGATACAGTGGAGAGAACATGGATAGCCAGACAGGACTGAGTGTAAATTTTGCCTCGGCTGCTTATCTGTAATAGGATCCTGGGCAGTGCATTTGACCTTTAGGTCAGGCTTTCTTCCTTTGTGAAATGGGCACTAATATGTCCATCACTATAGGAAGGGACAAGGATGAGCCCCAGCCTCGCGGACTAGATCAGGAGTCCCCTCCCATATACCCTTCCCTGGCATAGGCAGGACCCCCAGCCACAGAGCCTTGCAGATGCACTCAGCCCATCAGCTCCCTGATTTCACTTCTTGGTTAAAATTGTTATTTAGGGGGCACCTGGGTGGCTTAGTCGGTTAAGCGTTCGGCACTTGCTTTCGGCTCAGGTCGTGATCTCAGGGTCCTGAGATCGAGCCCCGAGTCCGGCTCTACGCTCAGTATGGCGTCTGCTTGGGTTTCTCTCTCCCTCTCCCTCTGCTCCACCCCTCCACGCTTGCTCTCTCTCTCTCTCTCTGTCTCTAAAATAAATAAATAAATCTTTTTAAAAAAAAAACATAGTTCTTTTGGTTTCAGTCTTCCATAAGCCACAGCATTTTGGCTATTTTCCATAGTCTCAAGGCCCCCGGGCAGATGTTAGCCACAGTTTCTATTTTCAAACAGAAAACGAGTTAAAAAAAAAAAATGGCTTTAAGGGCATTAAGAACAGATGTCTTTACATCTACATCCACTTTTGAAGAGAAAATCTATTTCTTTATGCTCCAAACACTGGCAGCAGACTAACAGTGGAAATAAAAACCTGGGACAAAATTCAAAATCATCAGAATTATAAAATCCACCTCTCGTGTTGGTGTAAAGATCCATCCCATTCCTGGTTCCACACCTCATGGAGCAGAAGGAGGTGTGGAAGGAAGGGAAGGCAGGCATCTGAAAAGGCAGGAACAATACAGCATGGTAAGCATCCAGATGCAGGAGGAGCAGTTGCCTGGATCTGAATGTGTTCTGGGAAGGCTTCCAGGAGGCGGCAATGTTCAAAGGAGGCCTGCCAGACTAAGTGGAAGTGGCCCGGATGAAAGCGTGTGGAGGAAGGTCTCCACACAAGGGAAGAGTTGTTCCCAAACTTGGTGCAAACCCAAACCACCTGGGGATCTTTCAAAAGCACTGGTGCCTGGCTCCCACCTCCTTAATTGGGCAGCGGGGTGTCGGGGGCATCATCAGTTTCCATGCCCAGGTGATTCTAATGTGCAGCAAAACATGGGAACCCCTGGCTCACACCAGGGCTTGAGGCAAGAGCCCGTGAGTCTCTGTAAATTGGGGAGGAGGCCAGACAGTGGAATGGAAGGAAGCAGATGGGTTAAGATCTGGGGTGTAGAATGCACAGGAGTAGGTGATGGGGGGAGAGAGTGAGGGTGGAAAAGCTGGGCAAGTCCAGGTTTGAGACTTGGTTAACGAGGTAGATGTGGTCCGTTTTCTGAGATGCAGGACACAAAAGGAGAAAGAGGTATGCACAGGAAGACCTGCTGCTTAGAGGTGATGCATGCTTATTACGGGGAAGTTTGTCTCAATAAATAGTAACCTTGGCTGTGGTCAAGGTCACCATCACCATCATCACCATCATCAGCCTGATCTGATTCAGAGGTTGCTTAAAGCCCTCATGGCCGCAGGGATTAAAGCAGTGATGTCACCCTCTAGTGTCAATCAAGACAGACATAATTCCTGGCCTCACGGATTTCTCAGCTTGGCAGGGAAAATGCACTTTGAACAAGTGTGACGGGTCGGGATGTTAACAAGAAGGAAGGTATAGGAGAGCTATGAGAGTATGGGACAAAGATAGCTAACCTGGGTGAGCGTCTAGGAAGTTCTTGAAGGCTAGTCTATCATTTAGGGTTAAATGTTCTACTAGAGCCCAAACGAGGGTGCCTCAAATAAGAGAAGTTTTTTGTTTTGTTTTCTTTCTCTTTTTCATGTAACGGCCCTGGGCTCTGCCATCCACGACATGTGGCTTCCCTCTCTGGATTTAGGAGGGCAGCCCCTGCCTTTGCCATCCCCAGCCAGGAGGAAGGGGGAGTAGAAGTGAAGGGCAATCAGCTCCCTCTTTAAAGATGAGGTCCTGCATCCTGCAGTTATATGTATGTACTTATATGTCGCTCCTGCCCACATCCCACGGCCAGATCTGAATCGTGTGACCACACCTAACTTGGAAGGGAAGCTTGGAAATGTAGTCATTAGCTGGGCAGCCAGGTGACAGCTAACACTCAGGGAGGGTCCGTTGCTAGAAGGAAGAAGGGGGAAGTGGTCCTGAAGGATGGGTGGCAGTCATACCTGGTAAAGGAGTGGGGTGATTTTCCTCTTAACCCTGAGAGCAATAGGGAGCCACGGAAGGTTTTCCAACAGGAAGCACATGGTCAGGTGTATTTTTAAAAGAATGGAGTGGAGGGGGCAGCAGATAAGACAGTGGGTAGTGAGGAGGCTATTGCTGAAAATCTAATGATAATGATGATCCGGACCCAGTGGGGATGGACAGAGGGCATTTGGATCCAGGCATATATTTGGCTAATTGAAAAAATGTTTATAACAAAGTGTGACAAAGACCATATGGAATTCCAACCTGAGTTGAAGACACATGACGTCTTTATTCATCCCTGCTTTCCACTGGTTAGGGGTCTTCAGAATCCCTCAGCCTCGTGATGTCATTTTAGTGAAACAAAATGCAAGTAACCGCAGTTGATATCATGAGGGCCAGTCAGCTGTAATTTTTAGTAGAACCAACCCTGTAATGGGGTCAGGCTATGCTCCCCAACTCTGAGGTGCGTGGGGGAGGGGACATGTTGCAGGTGATCTCAGGTGGTCCAGCCTGGGGTCAAGATTAATGGTCAAGAAGGCCATTTGGGGCCAAGGGCATGCACCTGGAAGCAGCCAGTTGGCCCCCAGAGGGGCGACGACATCACCACTCTGGAAGCTTCCACCCGTGCTCTGTGCTCTCATAGCTGGCTTCTGGGAACTTGGCAGACACAGATTAGAGACATCCACCAGCGAGCTTCATTGTTGTCCTTCTGGGAACTCAGTCCCATGAGAGCAAAAACCTCTGCAAAAGAAGAAAAAGGCAGATCCTAACAAAGCCCAAGCAGCAAAGGGACCGTTTGAAAAAGATCCGACAACGGGAGGAAGCTAGCCGGGAGATAATTCCCGCTGGAAATGCTATTATCCCTGTGAGGCTCTGGCATAAAGCACGACAGCAGCCTCCCGTGGAGCTTCCCTTTGAGGAGAGCGAGTGGAGAGCTCTGCTTGAAGGTGGTCCCTCCAAGGCCAAGGCCGGAGAGCGTGAGATGGGCAGGGAGGCCGTGGGGCCCTTGCTGGGGCCCCCCCACCCCGCAGGAAGCTCTACAGAGCTACACACAGACGCCCCCGGGCGGGACACCAGTGTGTGCCCCTTTGACAGAGAAGGGCCAGATCACACACCACCGTCTCCAGCTCCAGCCCCTGCAGGCGGGCACCCTGACGTTGCCAAGGTGTGCACGCAGGCGGCATTTAAGACCTGGAGTTGCAGGCAGCTATGGGAGGAACACCCTGCCCTTTAGAGCCCAAACCAGCAGGGTTCAAGCCCGCCTGTCACAGAATGAGGCATGCTGTGAATAAATGTGTTTAAGAAAAGGGGTGCCTGGATGGCTCAGTCGGATGAGCGTCTGACTCTTGAGTTTGGGTGGAGCCCCACATCAGGCTCTGTGCTCAGCCGGGAACCTGCTTCTCTCCCTCTCCCTCCGCCCCGCCTCCTGCTCACATGCTCGCTCGCTCTCTCTCTTTCTCTCCAAAATAAATACATAAATCTTAAAACAAAACAAAACCAAAAAAATGGCCATTTGGCCCCAAGAGCACATGCTGGTGTTTCTTTCCCCAACAAAGTGGCACTTGAGGGGTGGGTGCTTGAAGGACCAGTAGGGTGACTTCAGACATGTCCCAGAAAGGACATTCAAGGCTCTCCCCCAGCAGCTTCCACTCTTTCCAGCCTCATCTCTGGAGCGGCAGATGGATGTTCCCATCATCTTAATACAGAAACTTAGCTTTAGTGTTTCTTACCTTTCTCTGTCACACTGGAAGGATGAAATGCCAATAGGTTTGTCACTTCCTAGGAAGATCTGAAGATTAAAGTCTCCGTGCCCTTGGGGAAAGCGGAATGATCTCTTTGGTACCTGGTGTTCTAGGCTTTACCAAAGTTGCCGTGAGAGAGCGAGAAGCATGGTGAGGTTTGGAAGAAGGGGCTGCGTGTTTACAGAAGCAGAACTTCCTTAAGAGGATGGGGAGGAGGGAGGACTGTGGAGCCAGGAGAAGTGAGCATTCAGTCCCTGTCCCTGGCGGGGGCCTGGGACACATGACCCCGGTGTGGGGGAGGCGGTGCACTCTGCAAGGATGGGTCTCTGGGACCCGATCCCCAGTAAGCCCCATATTCTCAGGGCCCAGGCATGCCTCAGAAATGACAGTCACCTGCCGTCAAGGAGCCCGCAGAAACAGGGAGAAGAGACCTCTCCAGAGTGACATGTGTGACTGAATGACCAACAGAGGCCCCACCCCAGATGCCTTGGCACTAGACACAGCCCCAGGGTAGGGCGGTCAGGGGGGGCCCCAAGAGAAATAAGATTGGCTTTCCCTGTCAGCTCAACAAGGTTGAGATGATTTCTAGAGAGGTTTTAGAGAATGAGAGAATAAGGAAATGGGATCCTTCTGGCACCCCTGGCTGTGTGAACTGAGATTTACACTTAAGCTAGTCCTTTCTGTCAGAACCTTCGGCTCCAGCCAGCCCGGTCTGGCCTTTCTGCCCAGATGGGGGTTCATTCCATGTCCCCTCCTCCATTACTTCTGAGGACCACTCAAGGGGCAGCACCCCCCTCACTCCCTGCAACCCCCAAAGGCCTCTCCCTCCCTCCTCTGAAGCTTGAAGCTCATGGTGTCACCAATTTGACAGATGCATATGGAGAGTGCTCTGGTTCTGCTAGGACTTGGCTCCCCAACTTGGCCAAGAGCTTCATGAAGGTAGAGACATGACCCTTTCTCCTAATCCTGGGCTGATCACTGGAGCCCCTGCCCGGTCGAGAGACCCACAGGGCCCGGGGCTTGGCCCTTTCAGCGGAGGTTCCCATCCCTTGTCAGCCTCTCTTCGCCTCATCATGCTGGCTCACTTGCTTCTGCGCATGCCAGCACCTGGTCTGTAAGACCCAGGCCTGCCTCTGGGGGAGCCTGCTACCCAACCAGCAAGTGGGTGTTGTGGTGGTCCTCCTAGGACAAGCCTTGCCTACCCTTTTCCTCCTCTGCCTGCCATAGATGGGCAGATTTTGCTGGAGCTTGATGTTGACAAATGGACCCATTTTTGTGTTAAGAGCCTCTGAGCTCTGTGTGCACCAGGACCCCAGCAGATGTAAACACTGGCAGCCTCTCTTCCCCGGCTAAATAAACTGCAGGCTTCCAGAACAAGCCACTGCCCCAGCACACCCTCATGGTGTTTAAAAAAAATGTCAGCTCGCTCCAGCCCATCCTCTTGGCACAGGCCAGTTCTCCCTCTCCCAACTGAATGTCCCAGACTCTGGGCCACTGATGTGCAGGCCAGGGAGCAATGGGGACAGAGCTCATCTCCTAAAGGGGCCAGCCTGGGCCCCTCCGCCTTATGGACAAAGGGTAGCTATGCATGAGGAGTAAATCCTATGCAGACCCTGATGTCCTCCAAAAGCCCTGCCCGAGCTCCGAAGACATGTTTTCTTCTTTTAAAGTTTAGATCCTGTGAAAATAAGAATGTTACTCCCTTCACCCCTGACACAAGGATATTTTAAACTTTTTTTTTTTTTTTTGGTATTCGTTATTCATTAATTCACCTGACATTTATGGGGCAGCCGCTTGGTGCTGATTGCAAAGCATTAAGCTGCCCCATCCACTCCAAGTTGCCTCAAAGCCCACATGAGTGCTCATCCCATTACTTTAAAGTTTTCATGCCCATGTCTGTATATGCTAGAGATAGATGCTAGATAGAGATAGATGATAGAGCTAGATGATTGGCTAGGTACCCAACCTGCGCCATCAGTTCCGCCGATCGGCCAGAACCCATGGGCAGTCCTGCCCCCCACACGTCCTTCCCATGCACAAACCTCCATGAGCAAACTGGGGGCTTCGTGTGTCCAGAGGAGCCAAAGGACCTTAGAGTTCTTTTCCTATTCTAACAAAGCCTAGCCTTCAAGATGCTTGTCTAGCGATAGACTCGGCAGGCCAACTCGGGGCTGCAAGCACACAGGTGCAAAGAGCTGCAAGAGCCCCTGAGCTGGGGGAAATGAAAACCCTTAGATATAATAGCTTCAAAATCGAATCCCTGTCCATATCCATGGAAGGCGACAGGCTGTCGCCGGAGGAGGACCAGGTGCTAGTTGGGGCTTCTGTAACTGGTGACGTGCTCTCAGGGCCCCAGCCCGGCACTGTGCTTGCCCCTGAGGCTCAGCAAGTTCTGGCTGCCCGGGGGCAAAAGGCAGAACAGCCAAGAGACAAATGAGGCAGAAACAAGCCCCCAAACTGAGTAGGTACATCTGCCGTAGCCGGAGAGATCCAGGGCAGAGGCCGGTCTGCAAGGGGACAGACGTCCGGAGGGTGGTGGCCGGCTCCAGAGAGGGAACAGGCCTCTGCCCCCTGGCCTGGCTGGGGCTGGAGCCACTTGTGCCAGGAGCCGAGGCTGGGAGGGCCCCGCAGCGCACGTGCCCACGCGAGGACTAGGGGCCCGGCAAGCACCCGCCTCAAGGGGCAAGATTGGATCCCCCCCGAGACCATGCACGTGTGGTGTAGCAGCACCACGGGGGCACCCCTGCTGGTGACTGAGACCCCCCCTCTGCTGTCATGGGGGGCCACCCTGCCCTGCCGCGACTGCCCCCCCCAGGGACCGCACTCCCACAGTTGTGCATAGCTGCGCCAGGGCGTGTGCGCTTGCACACGGCAGCCACACACGGGGGCTCAGAAACAGCATCATGCGGCAGCTTCACAGGGTAACCCCCCCCAACGCACACAGGTACAGAGTGGGTGACCAAGAGCAGGTGCCTACGGACAAACCCAGAGCAGCCCCTCAGGCCTTTCTGGGGTTCACAGAGGAGGCAGCGAGCCCCATCCTTGTCCTGAGAGACTGAGATCCCGGGAGAAGCAGCAGCATCACCAGAGAACTCGCCAGAAGCGCTTTGAGTTCTGTCTTCTCCCTCTTGCTGAGCCCTGAGCCGTCTCATCTGGGGTGCAGGGGGCGCCCTCTGGGGCTACAACTCGCTGTTGTGCTTTTTCCGTGCCAGCCCCCATGCTAACTAGACTCTGTGTGCATTATCTCATTTAAAACTCACAGGCACGCCATGAGATGTGCACCTGATGTGTTCTATCTTTGTTCAGATGACAAAGCCAAAGTGCAGTAACCTTAAGAGGCTTGCCTGGAGTCACCCAGGCAGTCGCAAACCCAGCCCGGCTCCCAAGCGTGTGCTCCTGATCACTTTCTAGATGTAGCCCCCGGCCCGCACTGGTCGAGTGTAAACACCACCCCCACACCCCAGGACTCTGCCCCATGCCAGCCCCCCTCCCCCCCACCTCCTCTTTCCCCTGGGTCTCTCCTGCCCTGGCACCCAGTCTGAAATCTTTTCTCGAGAAAGGCAAGGCTGGGCCATCCAAGCAGGGGGTGGGACGAGGGGCGGGAGATAGAGCTGAACCTCGTGAGCAAGCAGCACTTCTGCCAAGCCCTCACCACCCCGCCTGCGGGAGCAGCAAGGGCTGGCAGTTGGCGGAATGGTGAGCCAGCCTGTCCCAGACCACAGCCCAGCCTGCACCCCAAAGCCTGGAGCGAAGCCCGCTGGGCCGTTGACCCGTGGAATCCAAAGGCTGCTGCTGTGGGTTCATCTGATCCAGAACGTTTCCAGAATGGAGGGAGGCACCTGGGTTTGAATCCTGGCTTGTCACCCACTTACTGAGTGACCTGGGCTGGGCACGTCCCCTCTTGGAATCTGTTCTTCGTTTCTGCAGGAAAGTGGTTGACTGATGATTGGCAAGGATGTTTCCTGCTCTGAAACTGGGTCTTGGATTCTAGATTTCCATGGGACATTTGAGAAGTCTGGACAGGACATAGGAATCTGAAGGGCAAACGGCTCTGGACCCAGCGCTCAGCACAGCCCACGTCATCTTCACTTGAGACTTGGGAGTGACCCCCTGTCTCCCCTGAGTGCCTGGCTTTGCACCTACTCCTCTGTGCCCCACATACTCCCGCACCCAGGAGGATTTCTCTTCTATAGCACATCCGGGCAGGGCACCAGGGCTCCGGAGGAGTGAGGAGTCAGGCCAGGTGTCCCAGACCTGGAGGCGGCCATGGGGGCCCGTGCTGTTGTGACCGACGCCAACATCTCATCCAGCCTTGAGAGCAACACCACGGGCATCACGGCCTTCTCCATGCCCGGCTGGCAGCTGGCCCTGTGGGCCACTGCCTACCTGGCCCTGGTGTTGGTGGCCGTGACGGGCAATGCCACGGTCATCTGGATCATCCTGGCCCATCAGAGAATGCGCACAGTCACCAACTACTTCATTGTCAACCTGGCGCTGGCTGACCTCTGCATGGCCGCCTTCAACACCGCCTTCAATTTCGTCTACGCCAGCCACAACATCTGGTACTTCGGCCGTGCCTTCTGCTACTTCCAGAACCTCTTCCCCATCACGGCCACGTTCGTCAGCATCTACTCCATGACCGCCATCGCCATTGACAGGCAAGAGGGGGTTCGTGGGGAGCCGGGGGAAACAGGTTCACTGTGTTGGGGCTCGGACAGGGCTGGTGATGTGCCTGCGATCATACAGCAAGTTAAGGGCAGATCTCAGGGAACTGCCTCCCGGCCGGATTGTGATCCAAAAGTCGGCCTCTGGAAGACCGGGGGGCTGTGGAACCAAAGCAGGCCAAGTTAAGGTTACACAGGAGGAGAACTTGGCACTAGATGGTTGTTCAAGGCTGGAGGGAGAGAACGGCTGTGTTCGGAGACCTTCTGGAATGTTCTTCTCTGGAGTTGATCTTTTTTTCTTTTCTTCTTTTCTTTCTTTTATTACGAAGAAATTGCTTCTGTTGTTTTCCTATTCCTAGATAGATGATACGGGGCGGGGGGAGGAATTTAATACCGCATGCAGTTAGCCTGTAATTATAATGGGTTCAATTGTCTTCCCAACGCTGTTCTCAGGGCGCTGAGGGATCAGTGTGGAGCCATCTGCCATCCTTTTGAAGCTGGTTAGGGCAGACAGGGCACAGTTTGGACTCAGAAGGGGACTGTGTGACCCTGAGGGAGTCTGGTTGAGACAGACAGCAAACGAAAAGGGACACAGAAAGACATCAGGTGCGTGTGGGAGATGGGACAGGCCTGGGACCCTCAGAGACACAGACCCCTTGTCAGGATGGTTTGCGGCGGCACGAGCCCCACTGTCCCCCTCCCCCCCAGTCTCCATCCCCACTCAGTTGCCCAACAACACCTAGCAGCTGGCTTCCCTGCTCTGGGCTGTATTTCTATGGAGTTTTCCTGAAGATTTCCTTTGAGAACTGTATTTCTACTGGTTAAAAATGAAAAGTTCGAAAACCATTTGTCTAGGCGACACTTCGGACTTCATACCCGGGGCAACTGAGGCTCGAGACAAGCAGGATTGCTAGCAAGTCAGGGGCAGGGCCAGGGGCCCAGAACCCAGACCTCTCTGCTCGCAGTAAGGGGCGGGCCCCTCACCATCCAACCACACCAACCTCCCCCCACCAAAAGCACCTCAGTCCCCCTGGATGTTTCTGCTAGTCCACCAACATTTCCTTTTCATTCACTCAACAAATATTCGAATGTTCCCTCTGTTTCAAGCACTGGGGAATATATACCAGAGCGAACAATAGTCCTTGAAATCAGGCCTCATGGAACGTCCACTTTAAAGGGGTGGGGGTGGGGGGCATATGGACTTGAGAGGACGGGGTGGGAGCCAGGAGACCAGGCAGGAGGCTGCCGAGTGACAATCCAGGTGAGAGGATGGTGCTCAGAGATCGAGGTGGCAGTAGTGAGAACTCATCCATTCGTTTCTTCGTTCCGATGTTCCATGCCCCCTGTGCACAGATGCTGTTCTGGGCATGGGGGTGAAAAACAGATAAAGACGCTTGCCCTGGTGAGAATTGAAATAATAAACACAGGAAGAAATGGTACACTGTATTTTGAGGTCATGAGTGCTGTGGGAAGATAACAGAGAGGGGCAAGGGGCCAGGCAGGCTGTAGGGCTAGACAGGGAGTGGGGCCGGCCCTTCTGCCGGTGGGTTTGCGGCAAAGATGGAAGGAGGAGGGTGGACCCCATTAGCTCTGGGGAAGAACATTCCAGGGAGCAGGCACCGAGGCAGCAAAAGCCCATGGCAGGATCGTGCCTGGTGTGTGTGAAGAGCCCCCAGGAGGGCGGTCCTCACGGAGACACTGTGGAAAAACTCAGGGTGCACAGAGTCAGCAGCCCCTTGTGCCCCAAACACCAAGATGGGAACTCCCCTGTGCAGGGCAAGGACATCCTGTTGTCCTGGCCTTGTCTCAAGGTTCGGATCAATCCCGGAGAGGAAGGCCCAGGGGTCATCCAGGACCAAAGCCACTTCTGGTGGATTTAAAGGAAATAAATACATGGGACTCACCGTGTTTCAAATCCTAATCCCCCACAGCCTGCAAGCACTTCTCAAGCATCTCACTGCCTTAGCGTGCCAACCAGAGGGGCACGAATGACTGTCGGCCCACTTTACAGAAGAGGAAAGAGAAGCTCAAGGGGCTTAGGTTGTTTGCTCAAGACTCTACTGTTGGAATGTAGCGAAGTCAGGATTCAGATTTAAATGTTTTTTTTAAAGATTTTATTTATTTATTTGACAGAGACACAGCGAGAGAGGGAACACAAGCAAGGGGAGTGGGAGAGGGAGAAGCAGGCTTCCCGCGGAGCAGGGAGCCCGATGCGGGGCTCGAACCCAGGACCCCAGGATCATGACCTGAGCCGAAGGCAGACGCTTAACGCCTGAGCCACCCAGGGGCCCCCGGGGTTCAAATTCAGATCAGTATGAATCCAAAGTCCCAGACCTGCCCCTCCACTAATGGGGTAAGAAGGAAAGCTCTCCTCTTTCCCACCCCACCGCCTAGAACAGCAAGGGAGTCCAAGCCCCCACGTTGACCCGCTAGTCACCTTCCTCATCTGTGGGGAGGGGGCCACTGAAGAAAGTGGCCTCTCCTCTTGTTCTGCTGAGACCCTCAGCCGGGGCCCAGGCTGCCGAGGGGTGGAGCTGGCCCAGGGCCCAGCCTCAGTAATGGGAGAAGGTCAGCGTCTTGGGGAGAAGAGGGAGGGGGTCAACAATCATCTAGCCCAGACGCACGTTACCTGCGACCACAAACTGTGCACAGAAATCCCAGGGGTCATGAGCTTCTGTGAGGGTGAAAAATCACAATTACACATGGAGACAGCACATCACGTTTTGCTGGGACTCCAGCAGTGCCCAGGACGATGTCACCAATAGAAACCACAGGTACCTCTGCTATGCAGAAATTTCCGAGTATTGCCGACAGCCAGCCATCACTACTTAAAAATTACCGTGGGTTCCAGACCTGCTTCTAGATCTTATTAGCGGGTTGATAAATAAGTGTGTGTATTGCTATGCCCCAAATCAATATATATATATATATAAAGATTTTAATTATTTGAAAGAGAGTGAGCGGGAGGGAGAGGGAGAGAGAATCTGAAGCTGACTCCGCACTGAGCACAGAGCCCCACACGAGGCTCGATCTCACGACACTGAGATCATGACCTGAGCCGAAACCAAGAGTCAGACACTTAACCTCCTGAGCCACCCAGGGGACCTTATTTCATATTTTGGTAACTGTATTTCAGCATAACTGGTTGTCTTTCTAATCTTGCGTAATTTATTCCTGTAAAAACCATATTCTGAGGAGGGCCCAGGGGCTTCGCCAGATGGCCAGCAACAGGTCCATGACCCAGAGAGAGCCCCCAATCTAGTCCCAGACCCTCCCTCTTCCGAGGTGGCAACCAAAGCCCTGGGTCGTACAGCACAGTAGAAGCCATATGGGGGCCGAGGAGGGGGCCTCTGTCGTTGGTGGTTGGAGCTCTTTGGATCCTTTGACCTTGGAAGGAGGCGGCTACCCCCAGCTCTCCGTCCCCGGTCAGTCGGGGCCCTGACCCATGAGGCCTCAGCCCCACCAGGCTGCAGGACACTCCCACAGTGGCTTTGGGCGTCCTGGGGGCAGAGGGAGCTACACAATGTTGTTCAGAGCTCGTGCTGTCTCTCCTAAGCCTCAGTCTGCTGGTGCAGGAAATGGAGAGACCAATCCTTGCCTGGGATACTCGGCCACCAGGCACCAGGGGTGCCAAAGAGCAGCCCAAATCCCTGCAGGTTCCCCGGAGAGAGGCGGGAGCTGAGGAGACAAGCTGCTTCTGGCCGACTTCTTGGGAGAGGTGGTCTTTCACTTGGACTTTAACGAATCCAGAATGGAGGGAGAAATTCCAGTCTGAGGGGAAAGAAATGCCCCCACAGAGGGTCCCACAGGCAGGGCTGTTCCTTGACCAGAGAGAGCCAGGGACGGTGCAGGAAGCAGTGACACAGGGGGCTGGAAAGTGCGTTGGCCCTGTGCAGAGGGCCTTGAATGCTGCGTTTAAAGGTTTGGACCTGCTCTGTCTGATAATGTAACTAGAGCCGTATGTGCCTATTTACATTTAAATTAATTAAAATTGAAAATCCAGTTCCTCAGTCATATTAGCTATGCTTCCAGTGTTCATAGCCCTGTGTGGTTAGTGGCTCCTGGACAGGACAGGGCATATAGAAAGCGTTTCCACCACCGCAGAAAGCCGGGGGGCAGTGCTGGTTTGGGCTTTGGCCGGGAGACTGTCAGGTTCTGCTAAGGTCTCTAAGCAGAAGAGAGGCCTGCAAAGGGCCAAGGGGCTCGGCTGGGCTGAGCTTCAGGCAGAGGTCCTGAGTGGACTTCCAGTGTGGCCACACCACTCTCTCATGTCAGACAGAGGCGGTGAGGTGGGGCCTGCGCTGGGGGTTCGGGCGCTAGAGTGCTGTGTGGCCGTGGAAGAGTCACCAGCCCAGGTGGCTCTCTGCAGGTCCCCAGCAGCGGTGGAGGGGTGGGGTTGGGGGAAATGAGGCTACAGGGTGGGGGAGAAGGGGATGGGGGTTGCTCTGATGGGAGGGTGCCCCCACTCACACAGCCCTCTGCTCACAGGTACGTGGCCATTGTCCACCCCTTCCAGCCGCGGCTCTCGGGCCCCCGCACCAGAGCGGTGATTGTCGGCATCTGGCTGCTGGCCCTGGCCCTCGCCTTCCCCCAGTGCTTCTACTCCACCATCGCCATGGACCAGGGCGCCACCAAGTGTGTGGTGGTCTGGCCTGAGGACAACGGCAGCAAGATGCTCCTTTTGTAAGGCCTGTGGGGTGCAGAGCATGAGTGTGTGTGCACATGTGTGTGTGCAGGTGCACACACCTGAGAATGTCCGTGCTTGTGCATATGCACGTGGGTGTGCATGTGCATCTGTGAGGGTGTTTGGGATTATGTGAGTCCATGTATATACCAAGGGACACTTAGCACTTCCAAAGAGTCAGGCTTTACACACATGAAGCTATTCAATTCTCCTAACGCTACGGGGCATGCATGTCTTATTATTCCCATTTTCAGATGAGGAGAACAAAGACTAGAAACTAAGTAATACGCCCAAGGTCCCACAGTAATACGCCCCAGATTTAACGCCAGGGCTTAAATCTGGGCAGTGCCGCTTCAGAGCCCCCCACTTCCGCGCCACCCCAGGACTCAGATAAGGATGGGTATGTCCTTAGATGAGGATATGCATACGGCGCTACTGTGCAGCCAGGCTGCCCCCATTTATGTCTACGTGCGTGTGTGTGTGTGTGTGTGTGTGTGTGAGAGAGAGAGAGAGAGAGTCCGGGCCATGTTCATGGAAGTGTGTGTGCACACAGGTGTGTGGAAATGTGTGTGTGGGGGGGTGTTTGGGGGAGGGCACTGTACATGCTCCTGCCACAGAGGGTCAGGGTATTGAGGCGGAAAGAAAGGGCAGGTGGCAGAGCCTAGGATGTTTTGCCTGCCTCAAGCTGAGTGGGGGCCGTGGGCCGGGGAACCAGGTAAAAGAACTCAGACATGGGCCAGCCATTGTGCGACCCTGGGTAAGTCCTTTTCCTTTCCGGGCCTCGGTTTGCTACGTGCTGGCTTCCAGATCCTCATGCGCGGCTTGGTCGTTTAGCAGAGGGTAAAGAATTGGTTAAGGTTTGGGAGGCAGCAGTTGGGAGGGAGTCCTGCTCTGTCTCCTGCAGGCTGGAGGACCCTTCCTAGTCCCTTTGGCTCCTCTCCCGGGTGGGGATTAGTTAGAGCACTTGGCGGGGCGGGGGGGAGGGGGGGGTTGCTGTGAGCATGTGTGAGACCCGTCTGTGAGCCGTTAGCGCCGCGCCTGGCCCAGAACGGGCACCCATATGCGGTAGTTTAAGCCGCAGACAAATGAGAGCAAACCTGGACGGGGCCGATTTCGTCCCACAGAGGCCCAGCTGCCCGAGGCAGGAGGAGGTGCCTGCTTTGCGCGCAGGGGTTGCCAGGTCACCATGGCAACACAGCCCCCGGCCCCGCCTCCTTAAACACCCCTCCCCCAACGTCCACCCCCACACCGGCTCCATCTGCCCCGAGCACCAGCCAGAAGGGGGCCTCGCTGTGGCCTTCAGTGCTAGGGAAGAAGCCTGAGAAGCCCGGTCCCGGAGACTGATGAGTTTTGAGGGCGGGCCCTGCCTACGGTCTCTGCCCTCCCTCTGCACCGCGCCCTGCTCCGAAGGTCTCGCGGCTCCAAAGCCAGTGTCCATGTAGGGAAGGCTCGGGGAGGGGTGGAGAGCCGACTATTTTGTGACTGACCACTGGGGGGCAGTGTTTCTCCACCTTACTACAGGCCTTTCTCCCTGAGAGGGGGACCAGTAATAACTCTGGGGACCCCGCACCGGCTCTGTGGGGATGGTGAGTTCCAACCCTGATTCAGGCACCAAGGGAAGACAGGAGGGCAAGACGTGAGCTAGGAAGGCGATGCTTTGGTGTTACCTAGAATTCTGCGAGGATTTGGGGAAAGCCTGGTTTGTGTGTGCAAATGTGTTCCTTGTTCTTGGTGGAGGAACTGAGATTTAAATTGGGGGCTGCATACTCAACGGGCTCCCATCCTGGGTGTGTAGGCATCCGATGAAATTACAGATGCCGCGTCCAGGAAAATACACATAGACCCTCCAAAATCAAAATACTTTTTAAAAAGCCCAGGCTCTGAGAGGAGGCAGTCCTGGTTTTTGGTGGACCCCAGATGGATCCCCAGGGCTCCTTGGAGCTCCCTTCAGCGTAGGAACCTAGCCCAGAGTGAACTCCTATCCTGAACCATGTCCCAAGGAAAGAATGAGGCAAAATCGAGATGTCACTCATACTTGGGAAGGATCTTAGGGATTACCTCCTCGTTTTACAAAAGGGGAAACTGAGACCGGGGGAGAGGTCAGACTTGCCCGAGGTCACACTTTGAAGTGAGAGCCTGAGCAAAAACTCAGTTCTGACTTCATAGAGCTGGCCTTCAGTAGCAGGGAAATCGTCTGAGTGTTGATTAAATCTCTAGAGCTATTTCATACGTCACAGAATTCTGCACCTCTCTGAACCTCAGTTTCCCCCTCCGGACACTGAGGCGGGTAGCCCTGCTGACCCTCAAGGTCTATCTAGCTCAGACACTCTGTGACCTTACAATGAAGGTAAAGTGAGAGGGGCCTGGCATTCGCTGTTCCCCCCTGCCCTTACCTGCACCACACAGGGGTCTAGGATAAGGATCCCAGGGTCTAGGAGCACCTGTCCCCCCAAACCTTTTGTAATTAGCATACTTGCTCAAAGAGCGAGCAAGCAGAATTCTAAGCACAGGCTTTAGGAAGACATTTGCTGGAGCCACCTGCTCCCCCGCCTCTGGGTGGCAGCACCTCTAGAAAAGGAGCCCAGCAAGGCTGGCCCACAGGTCATGAGGGTGGGGGCCTTGGGAACACTTCAGCCCTCCTAGAAAAAGGTCATGTGCAAGGGCCACGGGTCTCGGGCCCATTCCCAAGGTGCCCCCACCTGGGCCCTGTCGGAGAAGAGCTGCAGCATCACTCAGAAACTAGAATGGGCAGCACACATCTCCTTTACATCATCTTTCCAAAAGGAAAAGAAACTGCTCCTCACAGCCCAGGGTGTCCTCCACAGGGATTGGATGAGTAACCATCAGTGTGTTCTGGGCCGCTTGCTCAAAGGTGGTGTGAGAGAAAGGCTGCTGATGTGAGCCGTGTTCCCAACCAAATGCTGATGGGCAGGAAGAGATGATCAATATCTTGTACAGTTGGTACTGTTGCCAGGGGCCTGTTCCCTGATAAGGATGTCGGGGCAGGATGGAACCGGATCAGCTCCTGAAAATCTACCTCTCCAGACAGACAGATGCAGCTGTAGACTATACATATATATAATCTGTCTAATGCATATGTACAGAGATATATGATACACACACATATGACTGAGGAAGAAAATATCCTGATTGTTAATATTGGTGAGAATGGAACTGGTAACTTTACTTCCTCCTTTGTGTTTAATGGCATTTTAAATGTTAAACAAATGTGTTATTTGGTTAACTTTTTCATTCCTCTTTATTTCCTTTTTTGGTAGCGTTTGTCTATCACCTGGAGGATCGCAGAGATAAAGCGCGTGTCCCTTTTGCAGCAGGGGAAGCCCTCTTTGGGCATATACGCTAGCCAGTGTTGTCCTTTTTTTTTTTTTTTTTTCTTTAAGTTAAATCAAGGCCTTGGGAGGTGGCCCCGGGTGGCCGGCCGGAATTGGCTCAGGGGCGCGCGCGGGGCCAGGGGGACTGAGGGCTGGCGGATGCCGAAGTCGCTCCCGGGCCGTCCCGTGCCCAGGCCCTTGGCTTTCCCTCCAGGTACCACCTCGTGGTGATCGCCCTCATCTACGTGCTGCCTCTCGTGGTGATGCTCCTCGCCTACAGCGTCATCGGCCTCACGCTCTGGAGACGCGAGGTTCCCAGGCACCAGGTGCACGGCGCCAACCTGCGCCACCTGCAGGCCAAGAGGAAGGTGGGCGCCGGGGGCGGGGCCCGGCGGGGGCGGGGGCGGCCTGGGGCCCCGCCCTTCCGGGCTCGAAGCCCGCCCCGACGGCGCGCCGTTGAGGACAGGATCCACCCTAACTTGCACTTGTCCCAAGTCCCTGACCAGAGTCCGAGTTCATTCTTCCTAGGAGGACAGAGTTGCCTTTGGCCCTTGGCCAAATGCGAAGTTAAAGGAACTCCCCCAAAATGTTTTGAGAATCAGAGAATCCTAAAACCCCACAGAATTTCAGATACCCCCAAGAATCTTAGAATGATTGACTCTCAAAATCTTAGACTTTCTGAGTAATCGGAGTGTTGAATTTAAGAAGCCCCACAGAACTCCGGGAGGCTCCCGTATAGAATCACAAGAGAACTCTCAAATGCTGGAACTGCAGACCTCCAATCCGAGATCATGGAGACTGGACTGGAGTCCAGCAGCACCCAGTCTGTCTTCAATTTCCAACCCAAGTGCCAGTGTCCACCCCTCCTCCCCGCCACTCAGGGCCCCCCCAAGGGTCCTGATGCAGCATTCTATGATTCAGACCTCCTCCACTGTCTCCTAGTCAAAGCTTATCTTTGCCGTGCCCCTTCCTGTTAGGCGTCCAGGGAAGGTAATGGTTAATCCCATCATGTATCAGGTCACGGTCTTGGCTTCAGGTCTACCACTGGGCATTTTTCATAGGAGAATTCAGGGAGGTAGTCAGATATGGGACACTGTCTGAGTGTCCCTCCCCGTGAAGAGCTGGTCTCCACTTGCCATCGCTGGCTTGCCCTCCATTCCTCGTCGGGTACTGGGCCAGTTTAGGAGGGCCTGCAGAGACCAGGCTTGAGGGGGGAAGGTCAGGGAGCTGGCTCCTGGGCAGAGGCTGGATGCCCGACTAGAGTCTCACTACCTGTGGATAGAAGGGCTATGGCAGACACATCCCAGGGAGAGGGGCACTTGAGAACCCATAGTTAACACAGGGGATCCCGCAAGGATGGGGTTAGGAGCTCACCCGCTCTCCAGGGAGGGGAGCCGCTCTGAGGGAAGGGGTCCGGGACACCTGCTAGATGAGGAGGCCTCCGAGCTGGGCCTCAAGGAGTGAGGACTCGAAAGAAAGAACAGCAGTGTGGGCAGAGGTGCAGGGCCCAGCAGTCAAGGCTGCTTATGCTCCAAGGGACTGAGGGCTTCCCAGGCTGCCATGAGGGGTGCCCTGCCACCACCCTTGGAGGATTGGGGTGTGGTGCTTCCAGGCTGAGGTGTGACCTGAGCCTCTCCTGACCCAGTTCGTGAAGACCATGGTGCTGGTGGTGGTGACGTTTGCCATCTGCTGGCTGCCCTACCACCTCTACTTCATCCTGGGCAGCTTCCAGGAGGACATCTACTACCACAAGTTCATCCAGCAGGTGTACCTGGCGCTCTTCTGGCTGGCCATGAGCTCCACCATGTACAATCCCATCATCTACTGCTGCCTCAACCACAGGTGAGCCCCCATCCCAGCCCCCCTCTCCTCAGCCCTCAGGAACCCTTGGCCTGGCCCCAGCTGGACTCCCCTGCACAGCATGAGCCTGTGCTTCCCACCCCCTCATGGGATTGCTGTCCTCACACTGAGCCCACAGCACAGTCCTCAAGCCAGGCCTCCAGGCGTGGCCTGGCTTGAGCCCCTCCTCCTCCCCAAAACCTTGTCCTGTTGCCCAAGCCACAGTTCTCCCCGTCCGTCTGCTCCTGCTCTCTCTTCAGGGGCTACATCTGGGACCAGGAGAAGAGAGAAGGGAGGGACAGAGAGGAGGAGGGAGGAGGAGAGTCAGAGAGAGGCCGCAAGGCGGACAGAGAGGGAGAAAGGAAGGAGCCGGTAAAGGAGGGCGGGACTTCCTCTGTCCCGACATTTTTAAGAGCTTCCCGTAATGAGACGTTTCCTTGAGCCAGGTGAACCACTCCAACCTCAGCAGTATGAAGCACTCAGCTGGGGGGCCCAGGGCGAAGACTGGAGAGGGAGCAGGCTGCTCCCTGGGGAGATCAGAGGGCATTTCCTGCCGCCAGGGGGGATTTCTGGGGCCGCTGAGGAGTGACCTTGGCAGAAACAGCCAGGGAGGAAGGAACCGAGTTCTCACTCCTCCCTCAGACACACCTGGTTGCCCCAGCCCCGTACTTCTGGCAAATCGGAGTCCCCCAGAGGGGCTGGCGTTTGCTCTGGGGCACCTGGAGAGGTGGAAGGCCTCAGAAAACCCTGAAGGGGGGGGTCAGGTAAGAGAAGATGAGAGGTGAACACTGAGTCCGGGTCTCTACAAGACAGCCATGTGGGTAAGGTTGGCCGTAGGCCTCCGTGTCCACGCCTTTTGTCACCCGCCTGCCCACGTGTCCAGGCCACTCATGATGCCATTAGGGTCCTTGTTGCCCAGATACCCCAGCCACCTAGGGCAGGCCAGGAGGAAGTGAGAGAACTGTGATTTTTTTTTTTTTCGAGTGTTTAATGGGTGCCAGAATCCTCCATTGTCTCCTGAGTTGTAAGAAGTAGATGATAGGAGGAAGGGAGGTGTTATCCCCATTTTACAGATGAGGAAACTGAGCCCCAGAAAGGAAGACTCCTAAACTCATACAACAAGCAGTGGAGCCAGAATACCATAGATCTCCAAGGCCTGTAACCTTGACCCCACAGCACACCTTTCTCTTGATGCAGCTTCTAGAACTTGGACTCAGGAACTGTCATAATCAGGGAGGGGCCCCCAGCACTCCATGTGTGTGCATTGGTCACTCTCCCATTACCCAATGACACAGTCCCTGAAAGTCTGAGCAAGTCCCCAGGCTCTACTCATTTCTGAAATAACTTCAGAATCTTCAGTAGTTGGTGACTCTAGCTCTAAAGCAGGACTGATGCTTCTGGCAGGAGGCTTCATTCATTCAGAACCTGTTCACAAGGGACTCCGTGTACCTGGCACTGTTCCAAGCCCCTGGGATACCCCAGTGAACAAAAGCAATGGTTTCTTTCCTTGGGGAGCTGCCATTCTAGTGGGGAGATAGACAGTAAGCAAGCGTAAGGAGCGGATGAATCACATAGCATATTAGGTGGTAAGCTCCACAGAAAAAAGGAAAACCAGAGCTGGGGATGGGAGGAGCGGTAGTGCCAGGGGGAGGAGTGGACACAGGGGGAGCAATTTTATAGCAGGGCCAGGGTTGGCCTTATTGAGGATTCTTTTGAGCAAAGATGATTGAATGGGCCCTGCAGCTGTGTGGGGAAAGGCTCCAAGCAGAGGGAACAGCCAAGGCAAGGGTCCCTGCGGTCAAGGTAAGGCCTTGGGCTGGGACTCTGCCACGAGGAGTCCAGTGGCGCTCTGAGTTGGGAGACATGTACGCTGACTTCCCTTTTAAAAGAATCCATCTGGCCGTGTGTCGGCACTGGACCACAGCGGCGGGGCAAGCAGAGAAGCAGGGGGGTGGGGAGGCTGTTGCAGGGATGACGGTGAGAGGTGGGGAGAGGGTTCAGACGGGGGAGAGATGTGGTCAGAGTCGGGCTATTACTAAGGTAGAGCCAACAGAACCTGACGGAGGGGAGGTGGCATGTGTGAGAAGTCAAGGCTGACTCGCAGGTTCCAGGCCTGAGCAGCTGGAAGGACGGAGTTGCCAGTTGTCAGGAACTGAGATGGGGACGCTGGAGGGCAGGCGGGGGGGGGGGGGGGGGGGGGGGGCATGCTGAGTGTGAGCGGAAGGGGCAGAGGCCGTGAAGCTCCCACAGGAGAGGCGTTTGTTGGGCCACACCATGGAATATTGTAGAACTGCAAGGTGAGGAACCAAAGTCAGGCCTGCTCTTCTGGAACATGGCACCCCGTGTCTCCTGGGAACAGACAAGCGGCTGTCACCCAGGGTCCCCTTGATCTCTGCTCCTCTCAGACAGACCAGTGTTCCTTTCTCGCAGCCCATTTCCTCCACTGCCGTCTGCTTCCCCTTCTAATTTACCTTTAGTCCGGCCATGGGGAGAGCTACTTTTTAAGCAAATATACCAAAATGTAGTAGTTCTCTGTGCATGACTTCTTTCAGAGCAGCCCCCCTTGGGAGAGCATCCTTATTGTGTCCAATACTGCCAAAGCCCAAACTTCTTAAGACTCCTCTAGAACATTCCTTTAGAAGCCAGTTAACAAGCCAAACAAGAGAATCTGTTATTTCTTTAGTTGTATTTGGTTTCTTTGTCTGTAATAACAAATGGTCTAATTAGGCTTAATCACCCACTTCAATCACTAGATTTAGCTCCAGATTCCTTCTGGGCGTTTCCAAAACTCAAATCCACTCAGGAACAGTGAACAATGATAGACAGTTAGGGGTAAAAGGATCACTTTCCTTCGGAGGGGAGATCGGCTCCTGGAGGTGGGGGCAGTTCCCGGACTGTCCCCCTCACCCCTCTGCTCAAGGTGACCCTCCACCTCCTAGGTTTCGCTCTGGATTCCGGCTTGCTTTCCGTTGCTGCCCGTGGGTCACACCGACTGAGGAAGATAAGATGGAGCTGACTCACTCTCCATCCCTTTCTAGGAGAGTCAACAGGTGTCACACTAAAGAGACTTCTTTCATGGCTGGGGATACCGCCCCCTCTCAGGCTACCAATGGGCAGGCCAGGGGTCCCCAAGATGGGGTACCTACTGAACCCTGAAGCCTTGTGCCTGGCACCCTTGGAGAAGTAGCCAGTTGAGAGGTCCAGATCTAAAAGTTTGACCCATGCCCCAGGCTTCAGTGCATCAGTGGAAAAACAAGATGGGGCCAGGAGCTCTGCAAGTGGATGCCAACTCTAATAAGAGGGCCCAGCCACCCCTCTGACGGGGCTTCACAGCAACAAGAGTCCAAGAAGACAGTGTGAGTTAACACATCTCATCCAGGAGTCACAGGCAGGGATGCCTTCCTGGGGCATACACCCTGATCAGTGACTTCCGGCGTCGGGGTAACAGGGAACGGGGGGAAGTGGAGGGCGTACGCAGCCAAAGGGGACAGCAGCTGACCAGCTCTGGACAAATGTTGTCATGAGGTAATGGGTGCCCACCATTGCCAGATCTTCCGGATCTTTCATGACACGCCAGAAATCCAAATTTGTGAGACTTCCAGCCTTGTTCCATTTGGCTCACCTTTTTATAAATATTCGTTAGACCAAACAGAACACACCTGGGGACAGCACCCAACCATGGTACTGATTTATTATCAGGCTAAAGACCACCCAGGGAGGGAGCTGCTTACTTTGCAAAGCCCATCACCTGTGAGTCGACCTGGGGCTTCTCTGCTTCGGCATCTAACTCAGACCCAGCTCAGTGCACACCGTGGCTAAGAGTCAAAAGGAGCCGCGGCTGTGTTGCCTCAGACAAGTCCTTCTGACCCTCCGCCTCTTCTTCTCCCAGTGACAAAACTGCCTCACAGGGATGCTGGGAGGAAGACTGAAGTGCGGCCTCTAAACCAGCGTCAAGCGCTGAAGAACCAGCAGGCGAGACTCTTATCCCGGCCCAGCCGGCTGTGTTCCGCGGATGCCTGCAGGACGCGAGCAGCGGTGGTCACGCTCACGCCGGCAGCGGGCAGGTGGAGGGCAGGGAACGCCAAGCATCTCGACTCCCGGAGAGCTCTAGGCCTGACCCACTGCACCGCAAGGACACCCTTCTCCCTGCCTGCCGCCTCGCCCTGCACACCCCATTTGCCCCTCCAGAAGAACCACGTGACACTGTAAATGCACAGCAAGAGGAGCGCCTGGGTGGCTCAGTCGTTGGGCGTCTGCCTTCGGCCCAGGTCACGATCCCAGGGTCCTGGGATCGAGCCCCGCATCGGGCTCCCTGCTCGGCGGGGAGCCGACTTCTCCCTCTCCCGCTCCCCCTGCTTGTGTTCCCTCTCTCGCTGGGTCTGTCAAATAAATAAATAAAATCTTTAAAAAAATTTTTAAAAAAATGCACAGCAAGAGAGTTTGATGCTAGGTGCGATCCCCCCAGAGATCACGGTGCCCAATAATGGGGCTCCGGCCTTAACCCGCACAGGGCACGAGAGGCAGGCTGATGTGGGACCCACTGGCGGGCCATGGGGTGAATCAGCAGCCTCAAGGTTGAGGTGGGGCAGGGATAAAGGGTCAGGTGGGGAGCGGTTTCCTACAGAAGGGATTCGTTTAACAGGGGGCGGGGGGGGAGGACCGTGTAGGCAACCTGCTCCTGGGGCTGCAGCAAGATGTCATCCGTGTTAGAGCAGGGTCTACACCCTCTGTTCCCTTGGAGTTGGCAGACGGTGATGAAGGGCGGGGTCTACTTGGGGACGGCGGTGGGGACAGCCAATGTGCACTGTCCTCTCATTAAACCCAAACAATCCCTGGGAGCCCAGAGGCCTTCTACCGCTTTACCTTCCTAACGGTGCGGTGCGGGGCTGAGACCCTGGGGCTGCGGCAGGGAACTGGCCGGGCAGGTGCTAGAAAACAAGGACAGAGGCTAGCTCGGTGACACTCTGCAGAGAACAGAGAAGTTATGCTACTCAACAAAGGCTGGGGGCTGAAGCACTCTCCCCACCCCACCCCACCCCCCACCCAGGATCCCCAGGGCATGGCCTCCCACCTTCTCCGGCCAGCAAGCATCACTCGGGGTCTTTGAATTGGTACAAAGTTTACTAGGTCATACAACGTGGCTCACAAAAGCAATGGGGAATTCCAACGAGGGCACTGTTTGTTGGTTTCGTTCCTTTTACCCAAACGGAGACAAGACATTTTCCCGCAGAACTGCCCACATCCCCCCACCCCCAAGACAGACAGAAGGCAAGACTGTCACGACGTGGCTCTGACCAGTTCCACGGACACACGACTCAGTGGCACGGACACGTCTCGATGGGAACCTTGGGACGCCAGACAGCAGCGGGGGCTGGGACGGGAGGAAGCCGCTAAGATGCCCCTGGGAGGAGGAGTCCCGGCAGTGTCTGCTGGTGATAATACATTTCACACGGGGGTGGGTCCCCAAGGACGGGCTGCGGAGGCCCCTAAGGCCTGTCAGATGGCATGACTTTTCATCTTGGGCCAATAAATAACTGTCGGACGAATGCAGAAACTGGAAATGGGCGCCACTACACTTCACACGTGGGGAGCGGACGACCAGGTTGAAATCGGATCATGCAGAGTGGCAGGGCAGGCGAGGAGGGGCCTGAGTGGGGAGAGATTATCAACAGCACACGCTCTATTTTGTACCCTACGTTACGCGCCAGTAGTTGGCTTGCGGCCCCTCCCCGCTGCGGCGGAGGTGGGCCCTGGCGCCGGCGGCTCCCGGCCCAGCTCGCTGGGAGGCACGGGGGTGGCCGCCCGAAGAGAGACGTGCCAGAGGGGCAGCAGGCCGGGGGGCTGGCACCCTTAGCTGCTCGTCTCTTCCCGGAGCCGGACGCCCACTGCCGTGATGAGAGCAGCCCCCTTGCCGCTACCGTCTTCGGACAGGAGGAAGGACACGTTACATTTGGGGGACAGTTCCTTCACGGTTTGGTACATGATTCTGGAGAAGCTGAGAAAGAACAACACACGGAGGAGGAGGGTAAGTGGACAAGATGAGAAGAGACGCTGGGCGCGCGCGAGGACACCTCAGGACCCTAACGACAGGGGACAAGCGAGACAGGAGGGGCTTCTTAGGAAGGGTTGGGGGGGACACCGGATCTGCCGCCGATTCTATGACCCCAGTTTTCGGCAGGGAGAAACAGCTGAGAATCCAAACAGATGTGACTGGACGGCTTATCGGGACCAGGGCAGGAATGACACACAGACACACTCATCCCCCAAGCCCGAGGCGTCTGGGGGACCGGATACCGAGAAGGGTGCCAGGGCCTGGCCCCCTGAGATCCCCAGCCCATCACCAGCCACGGCCCAACACCTGGCCTCTGAGGCCCAGAGCGGTAGGCCCCCGGTGAGAGAGAACCTCAGTGACAGGTGACTCTAGGTTCACACACTGTGTGCTGACGGTGACACAGGGCCAGGTTGAAGCAGCTCAGGGCGATGGAGGTGACACGGCCTACCCGCTGTGGCACCCCAGCGAGGGCCTGCCCCACGCCTTCTCCGCTACCTTCCGGGCCTGCCCGTGGCCGTCAGCCCGTGAGGACGAGGGCGCTCGGCAGCTGGGCGGCTGAGCATAGCTTCCACGTGATGGTGGGGCGTTAGAGCCAAGCGTGTATGGCTCCAAAACCTAGCTCTGAGCCACGGCAGTGTGCTGCCCCGGGTGACAGAGAGGACAGCTACAGAGGTGGGGAGATGGGTGCAGATGCAGCAGGGCAGCTGGCTCCCTCCCCAGCCACAGCCGTGAGGTAAGCAGCAAATGCCTACATTGATGTGGGTGAAGCTGCTTTTAAGGAGAGTGACATTAAGGCCCAGTTTACCAGGGATGGTCCCAGTGTAATTATTAGTGCAGTCTCTTCACTGGCAAAAGCGCCCCAGTTTAGACAATACATAACAGGGTCACTCTATTCATAAGGGGCTAAGCTTTGGGATATGTGGTCGATCAAAGGGCAGGTGGGGCCAAAGATCCGCCTTCAGCACAGAGTGTCAGACCCTTGACCATAAGGAGCCCACTCCCCATCCCCCTTCCTGCCTTGCAAGCCTCTTGAGAAACTGATTTAGCAGGTGAACAAGACAAGGTGGCCTCCTCCCTCCGTCCTTCACTCCCTGTCCCCACTTACCAGACACAGCCTCCTGGCCGGGCTGCAGCTACCCAGGCGCATGGGTAAGGCCACATTCACCCTTCCCTCGGACTCTGCCTGACCTAAGGGAGCCCCAGGAGGAGTGGGGAGAGGGACATCTGTGCCACTGGTGTGAGCTGAACCAAGTGAAGCCACTCCTCTCCAAGGATCTCAGTTAAACTTCAAAGCAGCTCATCACCTGGTCCCAGAGAAGGCCCAGTCCCTAAACGCACAGCCTTCGGGTCAGCTGGGTCCTGGTGAGGAATTCTCCTGCTGCGACTCACATCCTGCTGTCCCATAACCCCCATCAAGGGACCTCAGCAGCCCAGGACGCCCTGCCCACCCAAGCGGAAGCCCCACTCACTGCGGATGAAGCTTGTAGAGTGTTCCATCCACGCCCACAGTCACATTGAGGTGGTCCAGCCCTCTGTTCTCGCGGATCTTATCCACCACGGCAGCCATGCCCGCACCACACAGCTGTGCAGCCCTCTTGGACACCACCCCGCACACGGTCTTGACCAGGATACTGTCGTCACAGGTGCTGTTCAGGCCCAGCTGCTGGAGGATGGCCCGGACCTGGAGCAGCGCTAACCGGTCACTGCGGTGGACAAAAGCCAGAAGGCTGGATGAAGCGGGGCCCTGCAGAGCAGCCTGGGAGCCGACGCTGGGGGACTAGCCCCAAACCACCGTACTTACCATGAGTAGGGTCGTGGGGGCTTCCTTCCTCCAAATCAACATTTATTTTTATTATTTCTTTTTTAAGATGTTTTGTTTTGTTTTTTTTTTCAAGTAACCTCTACACCCAGCCTGGGGCTCAAACCCACAACCCTGAGATCAGGAGCTGCATGCTGAGCCAGCCAGGCGCCCCAGCTTTTACGACCATTCTAAAAACAAGGCGGCTTTTGCTTTGACAGAGCACCCTGCACCTCCTCTCACAGCTCACCAAGGAAGAGGGCAAAGGCAGGGAGGAAGCCATCACCGCACACAGGAAAACAGGAGGAAGGCACGCTTCCTGGGTGACCAAACGGCCCGATCCCAGGCTGCCTTTCAGATGAGCGCAGGTGGGACTAGACCTGTGGCTCTTGGCTCTACTGGACTCAGCGCCCTTCAACACAAGGATCTGTGATGCACCTTTATCCTGAAATGGAGTCCATACACCTGACTTCTACACCTGACTTCCAAATATACATAATGCTCCAACATAAAGCATGAAGAAAAGGAAAATCTTTTATAATAAAATTATATGATTTCAGTATGTAGCTGCTCAGGGCCTACTACTCCAGAGGGTTAGAAACGTCCTCACAAATGACAACGTCCCGTGAGGTGCCTCCCCGCCCATCACGACCCTCCCTGGCCACACGGACCTCTAACAGACCTGCGGGGACGCCCCTCATCACTCACCTCTCAATCTGGGAAAGATATTTGGTCTGAAAGATGCCCCGGGTCTTCAGCGTCTCAGAGATCTGCCCTCGGAAGAGGAACCCCTTCTTGGTGAAGTCGATCAAGATGTTGCGGACGATCTCACCCAGGTACATACCGCTAATCATCTTCTCAAACCTGAACCAGGAGCAGGGGCTGGTGTCTACGTGAAGCCTTTGGTCTCCCAGCAGCCCCGCGGGGACATCACCAGCCTGCACACCCAGCCCTGTGCCCCTCAGCAGAGGCAGAGGGAGGCCAGGAAGGGCTAAGGGATCCTCAACCCTCCCCAGGATCAGAACCGAAATCACCAGCCCTCACACCTAACTGCTGGGCCATCTCCCTTCTGCCTTTGGCCAGCAGAACCCCACTCCGGCTCTTAGCTCAAAACTCTCCTCCAAGAGGCCTGTCCTTCTCCCCCCGACCGGGTTCTATCCGCCTGTCTCAGGCTCCCATATACCCTCCCTTCCCCGTCACAAGGCCCACGGGCACACTGCCTCTCTTGGCCCGGCAGCAGAAGCCTGGAGAGACTGGAACCCGTGTCCCGCTCAGCTTTGAGGCCCAGGGTCTGCACAGCCCAGCGCTAGGCTCTCAGTCAAATGCTCAATAAATATCTGCATAATAAGCAGACAACCGGTCTGAGTCTTAAAGGGACAAGACGACAAGGAGGGCAAAGTTCCCATTAGATTTCTGGAAGGTTTTGAAAAAGCCCAGAGTGCTGGTCAAGCCCCCAGCACGGGGAGGAAGCCACCCAGGCTGGAGGGTTCGGGCGGCTGCCGTGCTCCGGAGGGCAACCTGTTCTGGGCCTTCTGACTCCTGCCCTCACCACGCTCAAGTCCCAGTGTCCCCAGGCTGGGAAGAGCCACTGGACACTCCGGGGGATGTCAGGCGCGCCACAGAAAAAACCCAGGAGATTGCACTATTATTATCGGTCCTCATCCAGTCCCTCTCACAGCGTGAAGGACACCAGCTGAGCGCAGTGCTGAAGGGGTTCTAACCCCCTCCACCGCCTGCTACCTCCCTGCCAACCAACGGGGTCTATGGTAGGCAATAGGAGCTGGAATCGAGTGACACTGATCTTCGCTATGTCATTTTATGATTATCATCTATTTACGGTAATACTGGTTTCCCCTTTTTTCTCCCTTGTTAAATTTAAGTGAAAAACAGAAGCTGACTTAAAGAAAACCATTAAGTAAATAACAGCGCAGGTGTCTCTAGAAAAGGCAAAAATCTTGAGGGTGGCTGGGGAACAAGTCTTATTTGGGAGGTGCCATCCCCCCCCAGTGCTTCCTCCTGCTCCTGGCGACACCGCTTGGACCAACCCATCCCGGCGATGGCAGAGGATGACCTGCGTCCTGGGAGCCCGAGACAAGGAGTCCTCGCTCTGTCTGCAGGGAGGACAGACACTGCCGTCTCAGGCAGGGTGTCTGGGACCCGGGCTCCCACCAGCCGTGAGGCGGTGCAGGAGGCTGGGGAACGACGAACGGAAGCCCCCACTGGCCACATCCTAATTCACCGTGCCCTCTGACAACTGCAGGTCAAGTGCGTTTTACTTCCACCAAACAAAACAAAAACCTGCTGACCAAAGGTTTCTATTAGTCTGATGGCGAAGAAGCACAGAGCAGTGGAAAGACCAGAATGTTCCAGAATGAACACGGTCACTGAGGGAAGTGGTGTGGCCGCTGCCACCCTGTCCTCTGGGCAGACTCCCGGCAGAGGAGGCACCTGGCCAGGACATCAACCTGGCCCACGTGTACCACCCTCCTGGCTCTCTGCTCTCCTTGAGCCAAAAGCAAAGGTCAGGAGGGAATCGGAGCCTCTGTCCAGACTCCACTCCTACTAGAAACTTCTTCTGTTTTAATAGGCAGAACACAGCCTTCCACCCTCACCGTCCTGGCTCCCGTACGTGTCCCCCTCCACCAAGCAGAGTTACCTTTGTTTCCCAGCGTTTAGAGAATATTCATCTACCAGTCTGTCGTAGATTGTTCTGATATCATCTAGACACCCGTTGTCCCCAAAGGCACCCCACTCCATGTTGATGCACATGCGCCCATCATTCCCCTCCAGCATCTCGACGTTCTTCATTTCTTCCATGTAGCAGGCATTGCTGCCGGTCCCTGCAACACACGAGGAGGGCAATGAACGGCTGAGCCGTGCGGCCTGGGGTTGCGGGGAGGGCCTGGGGCCGGGGACTCCACAGAGAAGGGGTACATTTCTGAGATGAATAAAGCAACAGCTTTGCTTTCCTACTGTTTCCCAGGAAAACCTCGAAACAGAAAAGGAGAGTCAGAGTTAAACTACCCAGAGAGCATCTGATTCACTTACTCTATACCAAGACGTCAATATTGAGAGCCTCGAGTGTGTACCTGCCCAGGCAGGGCTCTGTTTATTTTTATAGAAGACAGTCAGACAACAAAGAGCTATGTCTTCAATGGCAAAAGTTTAGGCAATGTTCAGATTGGAAGGATATTTCTCTCTCTCTCTCTACACACACACACACACACACACACACACACACACACACATATACACACAACTGTATACACACACGTGTATCTATAAAATACTACATTGGGGGGTCGTCTACCATCACACCATGGATGTCCACTTATCTTTACGGATCAAACATGGTCATGGACTATGCCGGCCCAGTCCACTCTCCCATGTGTTTCAGAATGAAGCCCACCGCTAGTTCAGGGAAGGCCAGTGTCCCGAGCACGTCAGTGGCGCCTTTCCAAAGGTAATGGTGCCTCGTCATTTTGATGTCACAGCCCTCTTTGAAAACCTGATGATTCTTCTTGGATGCACACACTGCACACACACACTGTGACATACAGTTCCCAGAGGCTCAGGAGCCTGGGCTCTCGATCCCTGAACTAGCCAGGCTGTGGCCCTGCAGGGACTGGCCTGGAACCACCAACAGTTTGCTGTTCTTGTCCCTGAGGAGCTGAGTACAGAAACTGAGAGGAAGCGGCATATAAAACGTTCACAGCAGTTTCTGTCGCCATGACATCCAAGCCTGTGGTCATCGGCCTTGTCTCAGTGAATGGACTAGAAAATGTAAAACCAACCAACCAACCAAGGAATACTTCGCCCAGATATTTTAATCTGCACCCCAGTCACCTGGGGAGCTTGTTAAGATGCAGGTGCTGATTCAGAAGATCTGGGGTGGGGCCTGAGACTCTGCATTTCTGACACGCTGGTTACACTCCGCGTGACCAGGCCCCAGAGCACCACCAACCCAGCCTCGGTGGGATGCAGGCGGACTTCCAGCCCCCTTGGGGGACACAAGGCAATCCCCACTGGCCTGATCAAAAGGGCTTGGATTGTTTTCGTTCCCTTTAAAGAAACTTCCATAGAATTCACAGACGCTTCTCCCTGTGTCACTGGATTGTTTGGGGTTTTTGTTTTCTCAGCTCCCTTTCACCCCAAAGTGTGAAACTGAGAGAAGAAGAGCCCCCAGAAACGGCCAGGGGTGCACAGAAAGCCAAAACATAGAAATCATACTTCTTGCCAATGGGCATTGGGAGCAGAGATGGATGGATGGAAGAAGGAGAAAGCGGGTGTGCGTGCAGCCCGAGGTGGGACAACGTCCGCCCCACTGGCTCACTCTTCCCCCAGTGCCAGGTGCCAGGAACAGCTAATCAGGCGGCCCTGAACTGGGCAGGAAGGCCAGACCCAGCCCTGAAGCGAGGGAATGTGCTTTGTCACTCTGGATTTGCATGTCACACCTAAGCCCATTCAGAAGCAGAGGTGCAGGGGCTGGGTGGAGACAGAAAGCCTTGCAAAACAAAGGAAGAAACAAAACAGCCCTTGCATCAAGCCCCAAAAACCTTACACGAGCAGCCGCTCCCCAGTTTTCAGAATTTCCTTAGGAGCCAAAAATGGCTTCACAAATGAAAAGGTCTCCCGAGCACGAGGAAGGCCGCCTTCAGGGGCCTTATCCCCATCTCCCAGGCACTCAGCAAAGGGTCTGCCCGGCAGGGCTACCAGCCCTCCTCGTCCAGGTAGGGCCTGCAGGGGTTGGCCATGAAACAGGGCCTTCTCCCAGCATCCTGACACCAGGCGCAGGCTCAGTGGGACAAATGGGTCTTCTCACAGCCCGAATTGATGTGCTTCAGGAAACGTGCTCTCAAGTCCAGACCCCTCATGTGTTTGGACCACAAGGGAACCCGCAGAGCCAACCTCTCTGCGACCCACTGAAGTGGTTGGGATTGCTCAGAGACAGTGGCTGCCAGAGGCAAAATGGTGCCCAAGACCAGTCTCTGGCCCTTGCCCACAGTCAGGGGAGAAGGAGGGCTCTGTTGCCTTCCCAATCGCAGGCTCCCACCCCTCAACACCTGCCTGGTGGCCCTCCCTATAAGCCCAGTAGTTGCCCTGATGGCAAGGCTGGCCCCAGGTACTCCCACCCTGTCCACCCAAGCCGTGTGAGCCATCTGGGGCCTCATCCAGGGCAGCTCCGTTTTGACAATCTGGTCACGAGCCTTGGGGTGAGCTGTCAGGGGAGCAGAAAGTCCCCTGACAGCTCTGCAACCTCGGTCTAAACTCTGGAGGCAGTAAGAGGACAATAGGGACAGATACAGTGGCCCTCACAGAGGACTAATCTGCTGGCTCATGGCCCCACAGAACAGGAAAACGCAGCCTTCCCTGCCCCGAAGAGAGAGACGTCCCAGGACACCCACCTACGATGAGTCCAACCTCGCAGGTAGGCTCCTCGTAAGCACAGGTCATCATGGTGCCCACCGTGTCATTGACCACAGCCACCACGTCCAGGTCAAATTCCTTTGGGAAGAAAGGGACACAGCTTTAGGGGAGGGACAGCGCTGCCTGATGCCTCATCTGAAAGAGTTTCCTTACCAGCCGTTAAAAAGGTAGTAAAATATTCCTTCACTGACTAACCACCTACGATTAATGATGTATCTGACACTGGAGATCTAAAGAAAGGAAGCATTCTACCCATTTCACAGATGATGCCGAGTACCAGAGAGGCAGCCTGGAGGGAACTGTTGAATGGAGAAAAGATGAGGGACTGTGGCCAAATAGCTCTCTCTCTCAGGAGTTTAGAGGGTTACAGCCTTCCAGAAGGCAAAACGGAACTACCAAACCCATTCCTCAGAATCTGTCCTTCTGAAATAGCCATGCAGGTACACAAAGACGCTTACTGCATGCATGGTTTGCAGGGACCAGAAAGAGAAATAACCCAAATATAGATCAAAAGGGGCGATGTAAGACACGGGTTCCAGCAAACACTGGACTGCTATGCGGCCACGGCAAAGGAGGAGGTTGGCCCCTATGTGGTGACAGGACAAGATGCCTGTTTCACATTAAATGAAATAAGCAAGTTGTAATAGAGGACATCCGGTAGGATTCCCGTTACAAGATGTGCATACGTGTGTTGGTCTCTGCACAGAACGCAGGTCGGGAGAATGCTAACACGAAGAGTGGGGACATGGGCAAAAGTAGGTCAGCGGGTTTCTTTCGAACGGGATGTAAGTTGTCTCGCATACTCTGCCAAGTGCAACCAATCCCTCTCTCAAAAACCCATTCACGTCAGCCTTCCCCACTGCCTGGGGATTTGGCTGCTCTCCTGAACTAGAGGCGTTTGAACTTTTTTTTTTTTTTTTTTAACGAATTCCCTCATTAATAAGTCAGATAAAATCTTTCAAATTTTCCATTTTATATTTTGTCAATGTCCTCCAGCCAAAGACCACCAGAAACACACCTGCAGTCAAACAGAGCTGGTAACAGGGACTGGGTGCCACACGGGCGACATATCTTATGGGGCATCTCGGAATGGGTTAGAAAGCACCTACTCCAGGATTTGAGCCTGGGTTGGGAGTTTCAGGGGGTGCTCAGAGTGGGGCTCGCTCTGGCCTGGAGGCTGTCCGGAAGCAGGGCAATCCTGAGTGTGTGCTAAGTGCTGACGGGAGTACAGACTTGGCTCCTTCTTGTCTAATTCCATCAGTTATGGAGTGACACTCCGTGTTCAACAGGAGGCCACCAAGGCTGACAGCGCCAGGCCGTGCCCGGCTGCCGGGGGCTGCTTTTCTCTTTTTCAAGCTGTCAGAGAGTCATGATTTTACCTTTCTTAAACCATCCTTTAACAACACAAAACTGTTCACCTCCGTTTTACTGCTGACAGTGTAGGGAACCCTCTTACCCAGGTCATGCACGCTTCTGTATTGTTTGAATTCTTTACGACCTAGCAAGGACAATTTTTATAATCCCCCGAACAGTGAAGATTTTTAAAAACATCCTTTTAATAGTTACCTCTCTCCTTTTTATTGCTTCCCTTAGTAATGTTGCTACATCGTGCCCCACGCAGTCAGTTGCCTTAAAACCCTTTGTCCAGGTGATCAAGATTCCCTGAAAGAAGAAAGGCACCAGGAGAGTCCTGTGTAATCAGCCCCTTCTGGGCAGAATATAACATTTCACTCCCTCCCTCCTGAGTAAACATCTGCTGAGAATTTACAGGGAGCCTAGCTTAGAGCATCTGAGGCTCAAAGCAGTAACACAGAAGGAGCCCTCCACAAGGCCCGCCCCCTCCTAACCGTTCCCCATGGCAGTCTGGTCCATAATGCCCATTTCACAGATGGAGAAACTGAGGCATAGAAGGATAACGGTGGGGCCCCTGGTATAACCAACTAGTTCCCCTAAAGAACAGTATGCCAACAACATAAATGGAGAAATGCAAATTTTTAGTAACACTGTTACTGCCTAACGTGAACTTTTGGTTTGAATGAAGGTGAACATTTGTTGGGTGTGTACTCAACTATGATGAATACAGGTGACGGTATATGTGAACTCCTTAAACAATGCAGACCTTTAAAAACTGCAAAATGCAAGTTTATATGGATCTAACTGCTGAGATATAAAAGGGCTTAAGAGGAAAAAGCCCCAAGTCAGCACAGTGAGTTGATTAACTGGCTTCCAGAAGCAGGTGGCCTGACCTAGCCTCCCTAGTGCTGCCCATCATTTGCCTTAAATCCCAAGGTTCCGTGTGATCAGATGCTATTCCGGGGCCCCCTCCCCAGCCACACCCCCACCTGTGACACAAGGAGGCACTCGTGACTCCTCCAGCATGACAGGCTCCATCTTACCTCTATGACTCTGCACAATCAGCTCCCTCTGCCGGGGTACCCCCCACCCCACCTGCCACCAATAGCCCTTAGCCCAGTGCTGAGCTGCAGGTGTAAGGCTGGGATCCTCCATTAGACTGTCGGCCTCCTGAGGACAGGAACTGTCAGATTCCGCTCTGTACCCTGCACTTAGTACTTGGCAGGTGCTCGAGCCCTGACCCTGGACCCTGTTTCATTCCACTTATTGAACATTTATTAAGTATCTCCTCTGATAAAACTCCGTGCTAGGGCATGGTGGGGGGGGGGGGGTAGGGGGACACAGGCCCTTGCTCAAGGAGCACCTGACATAGCAGAAAAAAAAGACACAATCACCAACAATTACGAAAAAAGTGCTATAACATTTAAAGGAAGAGGGAACACTGAGGAGGGTGAGATACTTGTGCCCAGGGGATGAGGAGGCTTCCCGGAAGAGGTGGGTGGGCCAAAGGATAAAAAACGAATAGAGAAGGGTTTCAAGATGAACTGGAGGGCATGACATAAAGCCTGGGTCAACCCACTGTGACGTGTGAGCCGTTTCTGACATCGAGGGGACAAGTGAGGCTGGAGGAATCCTCAAGGCCAGCCCTGCCCCGAGCCTAGAGGAAAGAGACTTACCGCATCCAGGCTCGTCTGCTTGCAGGGGAATGAGAACGTGAAGCCCAGAGGCATCTTGGGGCCTTTGATCCCCATGTAGTCCAGGAAGTCAGAGATGCAGGAGACGATGTGGTCAAACAGCTGTAGGAGAAAAGAAGGGATTACCCGTGCTCTCTGGCTTCCTGCTTCAGTGCATGAGTACAAGGGCACGATTCCATGCGCACACACACGCACACACGCACACACACAGGCACGAGCATGTGCACACGCGCTGACACATGCAGAGCAAGTACCGCTACAGGAACTCTGTAGCCCCCTGGGCAAGCCCAGCGTTGCCGAAGGTGCCTGATGCTTTCAGGCCACAAGGACATGATGGCAGAGCTGCGTGCACCCCGTGCCAGGTTTGGGGGGACCATCGATGCCACTGGACATGTGACACACATGTGCCATCGTGGAAGAAAAGCCAAACCGTCTCACCTCTTCCCCGGTGCCCTGCATGATTTCAATGGGGATGGCATAGATCTTGTTGTGCATTTCCACCGTTCTCTTTTTCCCACTGCGGATTTTCACCAGCAGGACACGGAAATTTGTTCCTCCAAGATCAAGGGCCAAGAAGTCACCATGCTCTATTAGAGTCAAGAATGTAAAGAACATCAAAAACAGCTAAGTGGCTCTTGGCAGCCGGTAACCCCAAGACTCGAGCCCCCATATTAAATACAGGGGAGAAGCTCCAGCTTCTGCTGCCTCCAGCACACGGCTCAGGCTCGGGGAGGGTGGGCACAAACTCACTGGCCACCACGACCTTCAAGCCACACTAGAAGGACAAAAGACCCATGGATGAACCACCTGTCACAATAAACAAACAAAATTCTCCAGGGTTACTGAAAAGCATGGCAACAGTGACCCGATTTTAGGGATGCCCTCACAAAAATTAGTCCTTTATGTCTATGTGTAGCGTGTGCGTAAAAATGTGCACAGTCATTCTCTTCCCTGTACTTTTCCTCTGCAAAGTGACTCTGCAGTTCTTCCCATCAAAAGATGGAGTCTATTTCTCCTCCCCTTGGCTCCAGCCCAGCCTTATGACTCACTTTGGCCGACAGAGTGTGGCAGAAGCAAAGCTGAGCCAGTCCCAGCCTAGGCCTCCAAAAGGCTTTGAAGTCCTTCCTTTCTTTCATGGACCCTGGTGCTACCACGTGGACGAGCCCGGCGGCCTGCTGGAGGATGAGATGCACGGCCAGGCACTCTTGCACCCTTGCTGAGTGCCGACTGCTGGACGTGTGAGCGAGGCCTCCGAGCTGACCCCCCCAGCGACTGCAGACTCATGAATGCGTCCAGCAGAGACCAGCTGAGCTGGGCCCAGAGGAGTATTAAGAGGTGGTTGCTGTTTTAAGCCACTAGGCTTGAGGGTGGTTTTGAATGCAAGGATATAAAACAATCATAAGTAACTTACACATGGGACCAATTCATATCACAAATTTGATTTCAAGGACCCACCAGAGAAGCCCCTCAGCATCTCCAGAGCGCTCAGCAAGGTCAGCACTAAGGGCTGAACTCTGTTCTCCAAATCTGCCTGGAGCCCCAGGCCCCTGTCTGCTTGCTGCACACCACGTCAGGACTTTTGAAGGGCGCACTGGGTATCTATCCTTCTGCTGGTGAATCTGTCTGTGAGAGAACCTGCCGCAATCCCAGCGTCGTGGGACTGGCCCAGTTTCACTGTTTTAAGCACACTTTCTGATTCAGAGCAGGACTGTGGTTTTAGAGATGGTGCTTGCCTGGGAGGCCAGATCCAGGGCAAGTCAAGGGCCCTGAGTCACACAAGGGGCAAGTCAGTGGTAAAAATGGAAAGCAGAGGGCTTTGAACGCATTCCTAGTCCTTGCTAAAATAAACGCATCCGTGGGAGATGCGACTTCCCTGCAGCCCCACTTGGTCACTGGTGGGAGAAGCGGAAGGGGTGTGTCAGCCCCCGGCAGAGGCCCTCACCGGTCCCATCTGGAGTGCTCCGGACAAAGGAGGGCAGCATCTTGACCACGGCCTTCTCGTGCGTCTGCTTCCTCAGGCCCATATCCATCTCAGCCCGCATTCTCTTCTTCACCTCCAGCAGCATGTCCTTGGTGAGGCGGAAGTGGGCCAGGGTCTCCTCAATCTGTCGGTGCTGCTCCGCCAGGCGGTAGGCCACCGCGGTGACCATGGCGGCCCCTTTGCCGCTGCCGCTCTCCGAGAGGAGGAAACGCACATCGGAGTCGGGCACCAAGCGCCTCAGAGTCTTGTGGAAACGCCGGGAAAACCTGGGGGTGGGGCGGGGAGCAGGCCACAATAGTTAGACTAGAGCCATCTCTCAGGAAGCTCTGGTTCCCCTTTCTTTTCCCACACCTGAATTCCATGCTCTAGACCTGATTTTCTCATCACCCAGGTCACACACGAGCACTGTAGAAAAGCTGGCAGATGCAGACAAGTAAAAAGGAAAAATGCAAATAGCCCACAGTCATACACATTATGACATGACGATCAAATACAGAAAATTCAGGGTCCAAAAAGGGTTCTGTCCTCCACCATGACACGGAGCTAACAGCACAGTGATGTCCGGAGCCTGGTGTTTGGAAGTCAGACAGATCAGGAGACAGGGACGAGCTCTGCCACCCGCATCAGGTGACCTTGGGCCTGTGACTTAACCTTGGAGTCCATGAGGATTGACAGTACCTGGCAGAGAGTGGGGCGGTGAGAACTAAACAAGTTTGTCAATTGCTTTGATTGGTTACTGGCTCCATAAATAATCACTCTTGTTTTTTATTTTCACTTGCCCATTGCTTCCGCTCCCAAGAGTCGGGACATTCTTTATTGGCTAGAAAAGGACTTTAGGACTCAGTGAGACACAGAACCTCCTCAAAGTTTATGGTCTGTCATAAGTATGGAAAGCTGCCTGCCAAAGGAAACAGGGAAACCAGAACCCCAAAACATCAACAGTGACCAATGCCAGGGGATAGAATGAAAAATCACATCTGTTCTCTTTGTAATTTTTTGAACTGTCTAAAGTTCCTATACCAAATACATGTGACTTCTGAACTAGAACACATTTAATCAAAGTTATTCGTTTGACATGTGATATTATAGATGAAGAGTTCGGGAGGTGGCTGGTGGTGACTGGTTGCACAACGGTGTGAATATGCTTAACACCACTGAACTGTATACTCAAAAATGGTTAGGACAGGAAATTCTATAGTGTGTATTTTACCACAATTAAAAAAATTTTTAATGTGATGTTGCAAATCCCTTTCTTGTCCAAACATTTGCCAAGAAACTACCCATCCCTGAAAAAGATAGCTAGTTTCGTTATCAAAAATTTTACAAATACTGGGGCACCTGGGTGGCTCAGTCGGTTAAGCGTCTGCCTTCAGCTCAGATCATGATCCCAGGGTCCCAGGACTGAGCCCCATGTCGGGCTCCCAGCTCAGTGGGGAGTCTGCTTCTCCTTTTCTCTCTGCCTCTGCCCCCTACTTGTGCTCACTCTCTCTCTCAAATAAATAAATAAAATCTTAAAAAAAAATTACAAGTACTTTAAAAATACAAAGAGATAAAACTATGAACCTAACAGATAAGGACATGTAATGAGCTCAAACCCTACCTGCTCAGTAACAGAACGGTTTCCACTTAAGTCAACGTTCACTTAACTGTCTCTAGAACTGGCTGTCAAGGTACCACAAGACCATTTCACATGCACTTTGTACACAGAGTGGCCAAATATGAGGTCTTGTGCAAAAAAATCACATCCCAGGCAGCTATTGTTAATAGTATATGAAGACTCAGAATTTCATCTTTAAAACTGCACAAGCCATGTTCTCGGTCCCACAAAAGGCTTTTGCAGCTAAGGGGTTCAATACACAAGAAGGCAGCATGGTAAGGAGCCCCTCATCGCCAACGGGGATCACTGACAACTTGTATCTCCCTCCTGCTCTCAGATGCAAAGCATCAACAAGCTGCCCATTTAAAAAAAAAAAAGGCACGTCTGAGGGTTGGGGGGCTCTTCACAGGAGATTCTAAAACAAGAATGTGGGCATCGCACCTATGACCCAAACTATAGTTAGGATGGAGGTCTCTGATGCAATATGAATAAGCAAGAGAATTTAAGATACAGACATATTCCACCCAGTGTTCCGGGCAGCCACAGAAATCTCTAACAAGACCTAAGAAGTGAGGGGCAAATGACAGTACAGAAGCAACACCAGGAATACTTCTCAAGTGGGCAATTCTGACCTTTCTGCCCAGAGCTACGTATTGTCTCATATGCCAAAAACCTCCACTGGGTGCAACAGTCTGACCTTTGGGGGAAGTCCTGAGCCTAGATGGGCACTGAGTGCCAATGACAGCAAAGGGCAGACTCACTGTGGGTGCGTCTTGTAAAGAGACCCGTCGACACCAACCGTGGTCCGCAGCCTGGGTGTGCCCTTGTTATCTCGAAGGCGGTTCAAGATGGCGCCCAGCGTTGCAGCCACCAGGTTGGCAGAGCGAAATGAGACAATGGTACACACGTGCTGGACTGAAATACAGTCGTCATCGGATGGCTCCACTCCCAGGCGGGTCAGGATTTCTTTGGCATTGTGGAGGCCTTCCTTATTCCTGTGAGGTTAGAGGCCAATAAGTGTGAGTTAAGGACCACACTGGGCAGTGCAAAGCACTGAGGGTCCAGAGTCCACACCCGTTCACCATGGGTGAATGACGGGATGAAGACAGTCAAGTGCCTGAGAAGAACACACGAAGGAGTCTCCTCCATAAGAAATACCGGGTAATAAAGAGAAGAAACTGTACCGGGCTGGGTTATGACATGCCAGGGACACGGAGAGAAGGGAGGTGAGACATTGCTGCCTCCACCCCAGAGCTTTGTGCTCAGGAGATGCAGACAAATCTCCTGCTCTTGAGGTCTGTGAGCTGTCCTGGGATGCTTACACACCTTTCCTTGAGGTTTTCCATGGAAATTTTAATTTTCTGCATACCTGTTTTGTGTATCTTTTGTTGGATTCATCCCGAAGTACTTCAGGATTTTGTTACTATTACAGATGGTATGGTATAGACGGCATATATTCATATATATATATATATATTTTTTTTTTTCCTTTTTTTCACCCTCATGTACCATAGTAACGTAAGATGTTTAACAATGGGGAAAATGGAGTCAGCAATATACAGGAACACTCTGTACCATCGTTGCAATTTTTCTAAGTCTAAAAATATTCTAAAATAAAAGACTTATTTAAAAACATACATATTTTAATTATTGCCAATATACAGAAATACAGTTGACTTTTGTATCTTATCTCCAGACAACTCCCTAGCCTCTTGTTATTCTATTCACATCTCTAGATATTTCTGGTGTCCCACACAGACAATTAACATCTGCAAATAATGATAATTTTACTTCCTCTTTTTTTTTTTATTCTTATGCCTTTTTTTTTTTTTAAACACTGGCTAAGACTCCAGGACAATGCTAAATAAAAATGGGTGATACTGTCTTACTGCTGATTTTAAAGAGAACGCTTTGAACATCTGCCTTGGTAGGATGCTCAGGTTTTGCTGAGACAGCCTTTATGACAATAGATGTGTTTTCTTGAGCTAGTTCAAGTGGGCTTTTGCTTCTTGGTAACCAAAGAGCCAACACCAGAAGCAGGCCAAAAGGAAGGTAGGCATTTCTTGAGTCTGTGAATGACTGTGAAGACATGTCAGGAGGCTCTTGCCCCCTCCCTCTGCAGTAGTGAGCCGGGAGGCTTGAGAAAAGAGACGGCTGGAAACTGGGTATCATGGCGCCCTGCCGACAGTCGCTCTGCCCCAATAGCTCCTGAAGGGGAGTGATCCGAGGGTAAATGCCCAGGGATGTGACAGAGGAGTGAGTCCACATAAACCCCTTCCAATTCCCACAGCCGCCTCCTCTAACTGCAGCCCACTGACCTGCATCTGCTCCCAGGAGCCTGAGCTAGGAAGCCACCAGCTCGATGTGAGTCTCCAGCACACAGCAGAGCAGTGGGAACGACAGCTTTGTGCAGAGATGAAAGGCCATCTCTAGCACCCAGCGAGCCCTATCTTTTGGCAGGTGGCCTCACATGGCTGCATGTCTGTCTCCAAACCAGGAACAGAGCTTGGTGGCCCACGGAGGCCAGCCACAAGAAAGGAGTCCTTCAGACTCAGAGGCGCCCAACCATGTCAAACTGCCCTGGGACCACGTTTACCCTCTTCCCTCTCAGGGTGCAGGCCCACAAGGCACAGCTGGGCCAGAGAAGTCTGGGTTTCTCATGGTGAGGTCGGAAGGTAGCAGTCAGGTGGCTGGCTGGACTGTGCACCCCCGTCTATCTGCCCTGTCTCAGCTGTTAACCACAGTTTCTCAAACTTGTGCCAGGGAACACATCTGGCTGTTGTTAACAGGTGAGAGAATGGGGGGCAGGCAGTGGGGAGGGCATTTCAGGCACCAAAGGAGTTTGGGAAACTGGAGCACCTGGGTGGCTCAGTCAGTTAAGCGTCCAGCTCTTGATTTGTGCTCAGGTCATGATCTCAGGGTCGTGGGACTGAGCCTCGAGTCAGGCTACACACTGGGCATGGAGCCTACTTGGCTGCTTGGGATTCTGTCCCTCATTCCTGCCACCCCCTGCTCACATACGTGCTCTCGTTTGCGTGCTCTCTCTCTCCAGAAAAAAAAAAAAGGAGTTTGGGAAATTATAAGCTAACCAAAGTGAACTGGGTTTTCTTTGATATGGTAATGAATACTATAAATCTCTCAATGGAGAATAAATATGCAATATTTCCCAATCCTGTTAGCCACAGAACCCTTTCTTCAGGGAACACCCAATTATCATGAGGTCACCAAGGGTCCCTGGAACAGCGTCTGGAGAAGGTCCTCATATGTCCCAGGGGGCTTCTGAGCCCAGCACCCAGGCTCAGTGAGCTCCTCGTTCCCCGCTAGAATCATTGGCTCCCTGGACTCTAATCTCCCCCGTGTGCGCAGGCAGGCAGGGGCTGGGGGTGGAGTGAAGGAAAAGAGAAAGCCCCGAGGGGCAGCACCTACTTCTCAATGGCTGACACATCGCTGGTCTTGAACTTCCCCCTGGTGAGCAGCTCCGGGGTAATCCGCCCTTCAAATAAGAGGCTCTCCTTGGCCATCTTGACCAGGATCAGTCGCACCAGCTCCCCCAAGTACATGCCACTGACCATCTTCTCAAACCTGTGGGAGAAAAGCGGGTGACACTTGTCGGGTCCTTCCTATGTGCGTACCCCTGGGGCGGCTCACGAGGAGTAAGACAGACAGGCAGGCAGAAGGGAGAAGGCACCACCTCGTCCTCCCAACCTCACGGTCTCACCAGCAGGCAAAACTGCACACCTGTGCCACTAAATGACGAGGAGACGGCAATGGGGGAGGGGGCATCTCCTCCAGACCCCACACCCACCGCCAGGTGGGCAAAGGAGGTAAGCACCATGGGGCACAGGGGCAGGCAGGGAAGGCTGCCTGGAGGTGAGACTGGGGATGACGAGGAGGCCCCCAGACAGAAATGCAGAATATGATCATTTCTTACAAGACACTACACTATGCTTTTTTAAGGGGCTTTCCTATCCAACCTCCCTTGCAGGGAGGTTCCCGAGTCCTGCAAGAGGAGGTGGCTTGGAAGTATTCTCTCTGTTTCCCAGCTCACAAAGGGTAAATGCCTTCTTGGAGGGAAGCCTGAGTAGATGATGGGGCTGAAACACAGCCATTCCCCATGGGACCCCCGTGGCTGGCCACCTCCCAGGCATCCATGTTCTCCTTCTCTGGCCAAAAGGACCAAGAATTTGCTTTGGGGAGCCCACTCCTCCCCCACTGACTTCACCCTCAATCCCAGGGGAGGGCTCTGAGTAGCTCATGTGCAGCCGCAGGCCCATCCCAGAGCGCCTCCTCTCTCTAGCCTCCTGGGGAGGCATGGGCTCTGGAACTGCAGCAGCCAAGTTGAGGCCAACGCTGCAGGAGAGAGGCGACCACGAACCAGAGCTCCGTGCCACCTCTGAGCCAGATTCAGACTCCACGTGCTGGCTGAGCAGGGGCCAGGAGGGAGCCCCGAGGCGGACAGATCAAAGCAGCAGGCCCTCATCCAGGAGCCCAGCTGGAACCCCAGAGCCACCTGTGACACAGCAGAACCACCTGTTCCATTCAGAGCCGGGCCCAGGAGCCAAGGCTGCTTAGCTGAGCACCTGGCCCTCCCTTGCCCCAAGACGGGCACAGAGAAACACGGTTCTCCTTGTTCCCGCTCCTGACGGGACCGGACACGATCGCCCCAGCCACAACTGTGTCGGGGATCCCTGGCAGAAGAGTGCCTCTCTGAGTCCCGGCCACTCAGCCACCACCCCAAGGACCTATGGGAACAGCCTCTGCGTAGCCCCGAGCCGGAATCTCAAAGCAGGTATAGAAGCCAGACTGTCTGGGCTCCATGCCGGCTCTGCCCTTGCCGTGCTCCTTGCTCCCTGGTTTCCTCACCTAGGTAATGGGGAGAACGGCAGGGCCTGCTGATAAGGTTACTGTGTGGAGAATATGGGTTCACAGGGGTGACACGCTACAATCTCAGCTCATCGTGAGTATGTGGCCTTGCTCTGCATCTCACGCTTTCCTGAGCACTTCACGTGCACTAACTTACTCCATCCTCATTATAGCCCTATGAGGTGGACAATATCATTCTCAGTTTCACAGACGAGGAAACTGAGGTTCAGAGAGGTTGTGTCACTTGCCCACGGTCACAGAGCTAATAGGCAGCAAATGCACACGTGGAACCAGTTAAGCCCCAGAGGCTGTGCTCTAGGCACTGCGCCACTGTGCCTCTCTCATGGGCACCGCCATTAAATGGGAGCTATTACTGTCACGCTAGCGGGCAGCTGGCCCCACCCCGACCCTGTCTCTGGCTGCCGTCACTAGCTCACTTCCTCCCTAGGCAGCCGGCCCCCACTGGGCGATGTGACAACAGGAAAGCTTCTTCCCCTTAGCAGGAGCTCAGATCAGCCTCCTGGCACCTCCTACCCACTGCTTCTCACTTTGCCCTCTAGGGGCACTCAAAATGATCTCCCTTTTCCACACGACGTCTCTTACATGCATAGATCCCGCCGTCCCCTTTTCCCAGAACCCGTCAGAGCAGCAGGACGAGGAAAAGGCATGTCTGATGTGCCTCGCTCAGCCCAAGCCGGAGGCTCAAGGACACAGCAGCGCTCCTTCTCCACCGACACACTTCCCTCTGCTCCTGGGAACCCAGCAAGTGGTGACCTGCCTGTCAGCAGTCAGATGTGCAGGTGATACCGTGGCGCCCCCCGGCAGGCACAGGCAGGCCTGAGACCCACGGGGCCTGGGGACAGGCTGGGAGGGGCGGGGTGGGGGTCATGTTCAGACAAGGGGAGCGAGGACTTGAATGCCAGTCGGGAGTGCCCCTGGCAGCCAGGGTGTGCTCAGACCGGCAGCCCGGGCACAGAGAGCTGGGAGAGGTCTGAGGCCATGCTCAGCGGGATCAGCAGTGTGCAGAGGTTCTGAAGAGTGGGCAGAGCGATGGGAAGAACAGATGTTTGGGGAGGACGGACTTCACCACCATTCGGGCCGAAGAATTCTCCAGGTCGAACCATCCTGCTGTCCTAGTCACTGCTGCTGCTGTTTTGTGGGGCAAGTGTCTCCTTGCATTTTGAAGGATGTGATAAGGAATCACACAGGGCAATAGAATTCAAAAGTCCAAACACAACACAGATAAAGAAGATCAAGAAGGCCAAGGAGACAGGAGGGGAGGAGAAAGAGAATTAAAAATGAAAGAAGATGGGACTCAAATCGAGAGTAGGATCTGGGTATGTGACCAGAATTTCAAAGGCCTCGAATACAAGGACAGTAGGGAGGAAGCTGAATATCTGACCCGTTTTAGAGAGCGAGCTCCTAACTCTGGGCCAGGCTGGGGTTGCTGAATACTCGGAGCTGTCCCCTGCTGTCCTGAAAGCAGCAGTCACCAGTGAAGGCAGGAACCACAGAGCTACCGTGCTCATGCCCTTCCTGGCAACCGGACATAGTCGGCACTGGGTGACGCACGCAAACTCCAGACAAAACGAATGAGTGGGTGTGTAGGGGTCGACAGCCCATGTGGGTACCAAGGGCCTTTGTGCAAATCCCACACACCTACATTTTCAACCCTGGCCACAAACTGTAATCACCTGGGGAGGTCTTAGGCTCCCGAGGACAGGTCCCAGCCCAGGCCCACTGAGAGTCAGAATTCGGAGGGAGGTGGATAGGATGAGGGGTGCCCGGGCAGCAGTATGTTTTTAAAAGGCCTTTATGCAATTCTGATACGCAACCAGGGATGAAAAACCACTCCTCCAGACCCTTCTTGATAAATGTTTGTCCATAAATAAGAGATGACTCTTAGACATTCTAGAAGCTCATTCTAAAAACTCAAACTTTCAAGTGGGGCAGAAAACCCTAAACCTAAACCAGATCAAAGCTCAACAAAGAGTCTTGGGTCAGCTTGTCCTATCCCAGTGCCTTAATTTCCCCACCAGTCAAATGGAGCTAACACCCCTCCCTGACAAGGAGGGCAAAATGGCTTTGAAGACCTTAGCATTGCACAGAAGACGACACAGGGAATCTCCAAAAGCTTAGGCAAGGAGCCTAGGAGAATAGCAAAAATACGCTTTAACAAAAAAACTCTTCTGGCCAGTAGCCTATTTCCAGGAATATGTGATGTAAGTCAAGAATTTGTCACCTTTTCAGCATTGTTCTTAACCAGACCTGACCTCTGGTGATCAGTTCACAGGGAAACATACTAGAGAAGATGAACTTCACCCCAACCTTCACTCTTTCACCCATTCCCCTATTTATTCACCCACCCATCTGCTAGCCATCCGGCCACCTCCCATCCACTAGCCATCCATCCATCCATCCCCAAGCCCCCATCCATTCATGCTCCATCCCCCCATCCTCTGTCCATCCATCCATCCCCCAAGCCCCCATCCTCCATCCATTCCTCCTCCATCCCCCACCCACCCATCCATCCATCCAGCTCCCCATCCCCCCATCCTTCATCTATCCACTCCCATCCACCCATCCACCTCTCCATCACATCCCCCCTCCCTATCCACTATCTATCCATCCATCCATCTCGCTCCATGCATCCATTCAGCCACCACTCCAAAAATGTTTATTGCAAGGCAACTGTGAGCCCGGTTCACAGTTCAGCCTAGGGATATAGTTCAGCCCTTTAGGAAATTCAGAAATACTTCAAAATGGATGGCAGAGAAATCCAGGTTTCCATCCAAGCCACAGGGGACCCCCACACTGGGGCAAAGGATACAGACAAGGGCCTGGGTCATATTTGCTCAGCTATCACAGGTAACTGCCCTGCTCCACTGAGAAGGAAGCAGTTACCTGCCCTTCTGATTAAGTGATTGACAGTCACGACAGGTACCTAATCTCTTATCTGAAACCCCTGGGGTCACATATGCTTGGGAATGTGTAAATGTGAGGATTTTAGAGATGCAATATGATGCATAGGCACATGTTACAGAATATCCCCAGAGGTACCTGAAACAGCAGTACAATCAAGCACGTCCATAGCTCCCCAGTGAACTGTATGACTGGGCACGGTAAATAGTTCCATGTCAGGTGGGGTCAGGTTTTAGTACTGCAAGTTAGGCAAATGGATTGGGGGGAAAAAAAAAAAACCTTTGGCTGTCAGAGCTTTGGAACTGGCACCCTTTATCCCAAGTCTCAGGATGCAAAGTAGATGTTCAACTCTGGGTCTAAGAACTTGACATTCTCTTACTGAGGAACCTAGTTTATTCACCACCACCATTCCCGGTGGAGGGGGGCTGGCCATTTACACGATTCCATTAACTCGGGCGGTGGAAAGCCCAATCATCCAGCCTAGGGTATGGAGCTCTTTGGGTGATGGGTTTCAAAATGACAAATGAACTCCCAAGGTAAGGACTATTAAGCCAACAGGGTCAATGAACATCTCTCAGCACACTGACAGCATCCAAGCCCAGGATGTTGGGAGGGCGATCAGAGAGAACTAGCAACCCACGGCATCACAGAGAAATAGGAGCATGGCGCTTCAGGAGCTAAGGAGCTCAAATCAAGAAATGCCCACACTGCCATGAATAATGTCACTCATACCTCTGTAGCCAGGAGCTCGCTAAGGCCAAAAATAACCTGCCCCATTAGTCTGATGCTCTTTATCAACTCTGACCCATCTGCTCATACATAACATGGGAGAAGTTTCTCCATTCTCTGGGCTCCTTAAGGTCTGTATGACTCGAAAGGTTTACACCCACTCCTCTGCATGACAGACGTTCACACGTGGGACATCCCTCCCCAACTAGCTCTAAGTGCCAGACCGGAAGGGGCTCCTCGGAGCCCAGCACAGAGCTCTCAGGACACTCCCTGAGAAGGAAGCAGTTACCTGCCAGCCACCCTGCCTCCCGCGTGGCCTTGCTCCGCACCCAGCGGCAATGCTAGTGACTACAGGGTGTACAAGGGTTTTAAAACCCTAGCTCTATACTAATGCTTCTGTGCTCTTCATCTTCAAAATCTTTTACCAGGACACAATTATAGCATAATTTGACAAAGAGAAAATCATTTAAAACATGCTTTTAAAGCTGCAGACGCCACAGCCGCATATCTATCCAAAGGAGTGACAGACGGTGCAAATCTGATGGGCTTCTTGCTTTGTGATCACCTGCCTTTCTGCCCCTCCCATCTCAACCCCACATCGTTGGCTAAGTATCCCCAAAGTCATGCACACGACTGGTCAGAAAAGGTGGGACTCACAGCTGCTTCCCAGGGTTGAGGGAGCCACGGTCTATCTCTCGGTCAAACTCGGTGCGGATATCTTCCAGGGACCCGTCGTCCCCGAATGCCCCCCATTCTGTGTTGATGCACATCCTCCCCTCATCGCCTTCCACCAGGTCAATGTGCCTCAGTTCCTCCATGTAGCAGGCATTGGTGCCAGTGCCTTGGAGAGAGAGACCAGATCAGAAGCTGCGACCGCACCAAACCCCAAGAGGAGGCTGCCTGTGCCTTCTGGAAACACGGGCTGAGGGCACGGGGAAAGGGGTGACGTTACCAATGATGAGGCCGACTTCACACTGCTGGTCATCATAGCCACAGGTCATCATGGTCCCCACCGTGTCGTTCACCACGGCCACAATGTTGGCATCATAGTCCTGGGGACACAGAACGGGGGCGTCACCGCCCACTCTCACGTGGGAGCAGAGGTCACGGAGGGCGTGGCCAGCGAGCCCCCGTGTTCAGACCCGGCAGGGGGGTGCTGCTCTCATTACTGCTGGCCCTCAGATCAGCCGGATTAGAGCGCAGCAACTGCATTATGGAAACTGCACAGTCACCTTCACTACCTGGCTCAGGATTCTTTTCCGAGTGGATTTCACGCACGGAGCCACAACCCTCCACAAACCACGTGCTCCAGGCCTGTGCTGACGGCCCTTGTTCCAACCACGCAGGCTGCACCTGCCCGCGTCAGCTGCCCCCGCACAGCCCAGCGCTTCTGTCGGAAGGAGGCAGCCCCCCAGGGCTCGGCCCCTCTGGGCAGCGCTTCTAACATTCCTGCTTTGAACCTTCTGGGCTGTGGGCCCTCCCCAGTCATCTGCCTGGGTCTTCAAGACACCCCGTGTGATGCCTCCGGCCATGCACTACCGCCCCCAAGAAGGGCCTTGGTCTGGTTCAGATCCCAGCCTCCTCCCCACATCGCCCCACCTCCACGCGGCAGGGACAGGTGGCCCTGAGAAAAGTTACCCCGCGCTTTTTGATGGCTTTGTTAAGCAGCTTCACCACATCCATTCCCTCCACTCCACTCGCTTTAAATTTCTTTGTCCAGGTGATCAGGATGCCCTGCAAAGGAGAGCAGATGGGGGTTGGACGAGGGCTGGGAGGCCTGCAGAACCCCCAGGTCCCTGGGGAGGCTGCTCAAGGGCAGTAACCAAGCAGAGGCCCAGAGAGGACAGGTGGCTCCCTCCAAATCACACTGGGTAACCACAGAGCCAGACTCCGTCCCGTCTCCTGTCCATCCGTCTGCAGGACGGATTTCTCTGGGGGCTGCCATGGAGAAAACTGTGCAGCTCACACTAGAATCCAGCCAGTGGCTTGCCAGGACAGTGGTGTCACCCAGCGTGCAAATCTACCTGGATGTCAAATGCACAGCCAAACTTCAAGTAAAAAGAGAACAAGAGAAATCCTGTTATTACCTGACCACCCCTCTCCACTGGCGAGCCAGAGCCCAGCTCCTATAGCCCCGAGGGAAGACAGGCAGAGCCAAATGGGGAAGAGAGACAAAATGCCAAGGCAATTTTTGGCTACTGAACTTCTAAAGCCAGGTGCTAGAGATTTAAGGATAATACTAACTAAATATGAGTTACGCCTCTTTCCCAATTTTTAACTCCCATTTGTAAGCAGCAACTCCACTATTTATACAATAGGGCTCATTTCTGTTTGTAGATTAATGGAGAAATATCAAAAAGGCTAGACAGCCAATGGTCACTCACTCGGGAATCAGGAAGGGTAGAAATTTTACTCTTTGCTTTACATCTTTACATTATCTATATAAATAGCTTTACATATTGCTTTTGTGTTTTTTTTTTTTAAATCAAAGATACTCGAAAAAAATAATTGTTATACTTGACTGTTTTTTCTCTGAATGGACAAGGTTGCCACACATGCGGCAGGACAGGGCAGAGCTCTCATTCAGGCCCCGTGGGCCTCTGGGGGTGCCACAGGGATGGGGCGCTTGCCCGCACACAGCCTGCCCCCGCTCACGGTGAAAGCCGCACAGCCCCGTGAGATGCACAGAAAGGGGAGTGTGCGGGAGACTTTGTGGTTCTTTGCTCAGCGGCAGCCTGTTCCTAAGCCAGGCATTCCAGAAACCCCTGGACACTGTTTTCTTCCCCTCTACCCCAACCCCCAAAAGCCTCAGAGAGTATGCTGCGGAAAGAATGTGGGGCTGGAAATCAGGAGGCCGGTCCCATTCTCACACCTCTGCCCACTTCCTTGTGGGCAGCTCCCCAGATTCCTCTGAGGGTCACTTTGCTCATCTGTGGAATGAGGCAGCTGGTCTAGATTTATACGATCCTGAAGGTTCCAGGTAGCCTTGAAGAGTGGGCCTAGGCAACCACCCACCAGATCGGTAATTAGTCTGTGGTCCACTGGCTTCCCGGCAGGCAGTGCGGCCCGGCCCAGGAAGCCCTCCCCGGATGGGGAGGGTCAAGGCCTGTGTGTGTGTGGGGGGGTGCCTCTAGCCCCTCTGCCCACAAAGCCCCTCTAGCAGACACATCTGCCCTGCCCTGGGGGGCTCTCCTGCCTCTGAGGATATTCTCTCCCCCTTCTGCAATGCCTTCCTCCCTGGAAGATCACAGCTTCTGTGGGGCAGGCCCCATCTGCTCCCTGTCCTCTCCCAGGGTCTAGCCCAGCCGCACAGGGATGGCACCCGGGCAGTGGTCACTGACGACAGAGCTAGGTCGAGCAGTCACTTCACTCCCAGGCCACCCCCACCTCTCTGCCCGGGGGCCATGACTGTCATGTCTCCACTCTCAGAAGCCAAGGGAAACTTAGTACCAAGAACAGACTTTGAGAAAGGTTCGGGAAGACACCGAGAAGACACATCACAAAGTGATCCAAACATCTTGGAGGTGTCGCAATGCCAGACACCAGAGAGTCTGGACAGGCCACGGCAGTCCTGACGGAGACAGGCGGACCGCAGTATCTCAGAGGTCTTCAGTGGGGGGGAAGGGGGGGGAAGGGTGACGGGAGCGTATGGGATTCTGGTCCTAGATCCGTCGTCAATAAGCCCTGTGACCTCGGGGGCCTGGTTCTCCATCTGGGGAATGACGGGCTTGGCCTACTGAGCTCTCAAGCCCCCTCTTGCTCCAACATGATGTGATTATACAAATGACACAGACGGGGGGGCTCCAGGGGCTTGAAGCGGTGCCTGGGACAGGGCGCTTACCCTACTGATAAGGAGGTACAGGGCTGCTGCCCAGAAGCGTGGAGGGGGCCATGTGCACCAACGTGACTATCCTGCAGGAAAGCAGACTGGTTAGGAGCACAGGCTCTGGAGCCAAACTGCCCAGAGCGAATCTGGGCTCTGCTGCCTCCCGGCTGTGTGGTCCTGGGCAGGTTCCTGACTCCTGCTAGCCTCAGTGTCCTCATCGGTAACCTGGGAATCACAAGCACTTCATGCACGGGCGTTTTGGAAGATACCGTGTTCACTGCAGAGTGCGCCTTAGGACAGAGCCTGGCACCTGAGCGACCCTCGGTAACGTGAACTCTCAGAGTCCCTATTATGAGGAGTTTGTTCACAGGTTGCTTGCTCTGTGTGTGTGTGTGTTTTCTGTCTCTCGTGTAGAAAAGGAACAGGCTGCATCTACTTATTCTGTCTCCCTGCAGTCTGAGGTACAATGGTGCCACGGGGTATGTCTGAGTCCCTCCCTGCTAAGCAGATGAATGAATGAACAATGAGCTACAACAGCGTGGGCATATAACGATCCACCCGAAGGTCCAAAAGGGCCTCTCTGGGGCTGGAGCTGCTCGCAGGCAGAAGCTCTGGAGAGGTGGCCCGGGCACCCGAGACGTGGGGTCCTGACCAGATTCCCCGTTCCCAGGATGGCCTCCAGGTAAACCCCACATTGCACAGCCCTGACAAAAGGCTTGCCCGCCTCTCTCCACTGTCACCAAAACTACTTGCTATGCTTTCACTTGCTTGCATTTCGTAAGTGTCCCCAGCTACCTAAACACCATGACCCATCTCCAGAAATTTGGAAATCACTTAAGTAATTGAAAGACAAACACAACAACATGACCTCACATTAATTCCTACAAATGTTTCTTGAGAAATACAAGATATGCAGGCCATCCATCTGGTGAGCAAAAGGGACAAAGGGTCGGGAAAAGGGGCTCGTCGACTTTCCCATTCTGGGGCTTCTGTCGGGCCCACCAATCCCAGCATGCGCTTACCTCGTCTATTTTGGACTGCCGACAAGGGAAAGAAAACGTGAATCCCACAGGTAATTTCTTGTCCTTGATTTTTTTTTTCTCCATAAAGTCTCCCAGGCACTCAGCCACGTGATCAAAAAGCTGGAGGAAGCACAAGAGAGCAGTCAGGAGTGAAAGAGAGTAGCCGCGCTGGCTGCCCATCCCCACGCCACCCCCGCAGCACCCCACAGCCCTGCTGGGAAAGCCATGCTGGGTGTGAATGCTAGAGAAAGAGTCCCTTAAAAAGAGACTTCCCTGCAGGGCAGCACAGCGTAGGAAGCAGTTCAAACCCTTTGATCAGATCTAGCCTATCAGTGGTCACTAATATGTCTCACTGGGTGCTCAGGAAAGTTTAAAGGAATAGAAAATCCCCTCACCCCTCCATAATACCCGGGCAGTGGGTGGAGTGGTGTCTGGCCCCTTCTCTCGATCTGTATCTCTATCTACCTCGGTCTGTGCAAATTCCAAAAATTCTATGTGCAGTTCCAGAGCCTCTAGCCCACTTGCGCGATTTCACAATCTTCAGACTATCCTATTTTTATTTTACTGAAGTCGGATACGCACACACAGAAAAGTGCACACATCTGAAGCACAGAGTTCACTGGATTCTCTCCAGCCCACCCGCCTGTGTCACCAGCACCCATGTCAAGGAACTCTGCCAGCACCCAGACTCCTCCCTCGCGCCCCTTGCGGTTACTGCCAGCACCTAACCCCACAAGGGCGTTTGGCAGTCGCTTTGGATTCGTTCTGCCATCTGTCTACTACGGAGAAAAGCAGGGAGGGTGCATTCTTTGGTGTCCGCCTTCTTTCCCTCGACATGACGTGTGGGAGAATCATCCACACTGTTGTGTGCCTTGGTAGACTATTCATTCTCATTGCATTTAGTGGATTTTAACTTAAGTTTGCCAGCTCCATGACACCTTGCCTAGGATATACATACACATCTTAGGAGCCACTAGAAAGAGCACAGACCACGATTTCCCTAGCCTCTGCATGAATACTGTCAATGATAGAAGGCTGACCACCTCCAAGGCAACCTTTTTGGATCTAATACCTCCCCTCATCTCTAAAATGTATCCAGAATTGAATATAATGTTTCATATGTGTTCTGAACACAGGAGGGCTTAGTTGAACTAAGAACCTCCCTTTTCCTTAGCTCTGTACCTCTATTAATGTAATCAAAGCATATATATGCTCTTTTGGCAACCAAGCCACAGTCTAGGTAACCCCGTCTTTTTCACATGGCTATCATAACACTAGACCTCCCTTATGTATGGGACTGACACAGCTACGGAGCTTCTAGAATGCCAAAAGAAGGCAGTGCTGGCAGGGCCAACCACATGGTCACAGAAAGCAATCCCAGCCCATGTTCCCAGACAAGGCTATCTTCCTGAAAGCCTTCCTTGCAGGGATATCCTCGAGAGGGGGCCAGAAGTCATTACTCCTATCCCCAATTTTCCCCAGAGGTTCCTGACCCAGCTCTAAGGTCTGACTTTGCTGCCAGGATAAAGGAAAACCCGCCAATTTTGATTTAGGAGCCTCTGTCCCTGAGTCACTCTTACTCAGACTGTGCCTGCAGCCAGTGACTGTGACTGGAGAGACACATGACCACCTTCCCTGGAGGGGCCCGGCTAAGCTTCCTGCGACCTACATTTCTAAGTAATATAAACCCATTACGAAGTCCGTCAGCAAGCCCCACGTCATCTGCTCTCACAAGCCCCAGGCCCCCCTGTGGCCCTCAGCAGAGATGGCCTCGGGGCAGAAGGCGGGTGGAAGGAAGGCCACAGGAAGTAGCAGGGAGAAGGCAGCCTGCAGAAAAGGATGCCCACGGATGAGGCGCTATAATAGCTCCCAGATCCAATCCAAACACAGCCACCCGCAGTGCTCTGTTAAGAAGGAAATGCCCACAGCCCAGGAGCTCCCAGCCTGCTCAAAGAGCCCGGAAGCTCCCACCACGCTAGCCCGAGTCTGTGACCGACCAGGGAGGGAAGCTAGCCAGCCTCGCCGGGCTCAAAATTCTTGTGTCTAAAAAAGCATTATTTTTTTCTTTCCTAACAACATAATCATTATTTTAAAAATCCCCAGAGATTGTTTCTCCAATTGAAAAGGGTAAAAATGACGAAAACAAAAATTTAACATTTATTATTCAAAATTTCCCAAACTAAATAAATAATTTTTAAGAAGCCTGCATTTATGCCTCCAAGATTATTAAAGCTTAAAGATGAACTGAACTTTTTGGGATAGCGTGTGTGTGTGTGTGTGTGTGTGTGTGTGTGTGTGTGTGTGTGTGTGAGCTGGGGAGAAGAAAAAGATAAAGCAAATAGTTAGCAGCTGGGGAATCTGGATGAGGGCATATATGGGAGCTCTTTGTGTGTATCTTAAAACTTTTCCATAAGTTTAATATTATTCCAAATAAAAGGTCTAAAAATCTATTAAAAATTCCTGCATATTACAGAAGATGACATCACAACCCGTGAATTCGGGGCTATTCACAAACTGAGTCTGAGTTGCTTCACGGGCACAATGGGGCCCTTAACCTCCCACCATATTCTACAGGTTGATCAGAAAAATGGTCCCCTGACACTTATGTCTAACCTCAAACCAAACTTCTGAAGAAGAGCTTCCTGTTTCATCCCTATTTTCAACTGCCAACCCTCTTCCTCAGCCGCTGGACTCTCCTCCTTGCCCACAGCCCTCACATTTCTTCACCATCAAAAAATTTTAAAGATGATAAAGACAAGAGCTAGGCTCAGAGGGTTCCACCTTGCTGAAACTGTAACAACTGGAACCAGACTACGTGAGTACAAATTCCAGCTCTATCATTTATGAGCTGTGTGACCCAACGGGCTGGCTGCTCAACGTATGAGCCTCCGTTTTCTCATCTGTAAAATGGGAATGATGACAAAATGAGTTAATACATACAAAGTGCTGATGTCAGTGACAGGTACCTAGCGAGCACTGTGGAAGTACTGCTATAATAATACATCATCATTACCACCATTGTCATCATCTTCATTGCCTTTTCTTTGCAGACTGCTTGGAAGGGGAAAAGGAGCAGAAACAGACAGCAGGAAACAGTGACCCTGGAGCTGAGAAGATGGGGACAGAGGCTGGGACACATGAGGTCCCAGGGGCGCAGTAAGAAGAAGTCACTGTGGAAGTGAATAGATAACCGAGTGTGCACCTGTTGGGGGGGCACCCCCTTAATTTACAAACCCTGCTCCTAAAAGGTCAAGCCAAAGCACACGGGAATGTCAGCACGGGCTACAGTCCTGATGGTGAAGGCAGCAGAGGTGGCTCAACCCAAGGCCCGTGGACAACAGACAGTGACGGGTCAGCACTTGCTGCCAAATGGAAGGAGCAGGATGCCAACTCAAGGCTGCTGGCTACTTGCAGGAAGGACAATGCAGCAACCACTGCTGGGCAGGATTAGGAGACCTCGCAGCTAGCAGCCCGCATGCACAAGGATGGGCCGTTTTCTGCAGCCTGGCAGTGGAGGGGAAAGCAGGGGAATCTCCAGGCAGGGCCATCCAATGAGTGATACACTCATCTGTTCTGGAGACAGTGCCTTTTTCAATGCTCCCCATGACACAGTCGGAAAAGCTCTGAACCCAAGCCCCCCAGGAGCAAACGAAAGGCTGAGATTAGCCCTTTTCTCTCAGACCAAAAAAAACCAAAACAAAACCAGGGGGAGCGGGGGGGGGGGGGGGGGGGGGGGGGGGGGGGGGGGGGGGGGCCAGGCCCCACCCACATTAACCGCTGGCCCCAGGCCCCACCCACATTAATTTAGAAACAAAGTAGAGTCAAGAGGAGAAGGCTCCTGGGTCTCATCTCAAAGTCCAGGTCAGAACAAATGAGTTTTCTGGTGAACTTAGTCATGAGCCTTGACATGAACACACCCTTCCTAAAACAAGTATTTGGCAAGCTCCGAATACATCTCCTGGGCAGCAACCATGACTCTGAGAGGCGAGCTACAGACTACAGGAGCCAGAGCATCTCCAGGAAAGCGGGAGGAGCAGCTCCCATACACAGCAGGCTGACAGGACACTGAATGACCGGAAACCGCGATCACAGGGTCCTCAGTGAGCGAGGGCCCCCACCACGCACCACAGCCAGAGGGACGGGGCAAGGGTTCCCACAGCCCCTTGGCCAGCTACAGAAGACAGCCCTTCCGGGGGGCACCCCATCAAGGGGACGGGCCTCAGGTATCAGATGTGACGGAAGGGGATGGTGCCCTTCTGTACCAAGGACTCTCAGGAGGCTATTAAATCAGTAGCCAGGAGCCCTTGACTAGCGCTTGGGCCATGAGCTCCAATTCCCGCCGCCCTACAAGGTGACAGCCAGACCCTGTGAGGCCTGGGCCCCAGGTGAGCTGGTGGGGGAAGCCAATGACTTGGAAGAAGGGCTGTTTTCACCCAAGGGCTCTGCGAAACCTGCACTAAGGAGCCAACCCCAGGATCCTTAGGAAATGAATCCCTTTGCCCACAGAGCTGCCGGGCCCCCTCCTCATACCTCCAGCATATGCAAGTCCCAGTGGCCCCCCCGTCCCATGCACCAGTTTTCCCAGACCGTGGGCTCTCATTAGACGGTCACACCCTTCCACCCAGCAGCCCCTCTCCACGTGAACCTATGAGGGACTCCTTCCAGGGGCTCAGACACCAGAGCTTGGGGGGCTGGTTCCCAGAGGTATGAGCCCGCCGAGGCTGATCAGAAGGGAGCGGGGGGACCCACCTGGCTTCCACTGCCGTGCACGATGTTCTCCGGGGTGTCGTAAATCTCGGACTCCATGTGAACATTCTGGTTTTGCTCATGATTCACTTGCACCCTCAGAATTCGAAAGGAAGACCCGCCAAGATCCAGGGCAATGAAATCTCCCTTTTCTGTTTAGGGAGACAACAGGTATCACATCAGGGTCACATGTGACGGGAAGACCCCACGCTTTGCCCACCTCTTGACAGGGTCCGGCTGGCCTGCCTCCCCCGTGCAAACCTCACCCAACCACTGCCCTGTCTGGAAAATGGACCCAAACCAGCCCAGCGTGTGGCTGGCCAGCTCCAAGCAGGGGAAGGCGGGTGCTGTACAGAGCGCCCCCCGCCCCCCGCAAGCTTTTTCTAATTCCCTACCGTTTCCTCCAGACAGCACTGTGATCCATAAAATACAAACAGCATCTCAACTCCGAGAACACCCCATATCTGAGATCCATCCCATGCCTTGAGTGTCTGCCACACCTCCACTTACTCCCCGGGGTGGGGAGGGTTAAACTGTGGTAAAATCTACATAACATAAAATTCACCACTGTAACCATCTTTAAAGTGGCGTTAAGTACAATGTTGTGCAAACATTACCACCACCATTCATCTCCAAGACTCTCCCTCAGCCCTGACAGGGTGATGAAACTCTAGAACCATTCCCCACTCTTCTTCTCCTAGTCCCTGGGTCACCGGATCTCGCCTTGCTATCACCACAGATTTGCCTCATCTGGATAGTTGACAGAAGTGGAATCACACAATACTTGGCCTTTTATATCTGGCTTCTTTCACTTTGCATAATGTCTCAAAGTTCATGTTGTAGCGTGTGTCAGAGTTTCACTGCTTTCTGAGGCTGCCTGATCTAACCCACTGCGTACAGTTACCACATTGCCTATCCATCCACCCACCTGCCGGGGGGTACTGTGTGGTTTCTACCCAGGGAAGGCTTTTAACAGAAGTCCCGCTCAGTCACGTAGCAGGAACTGGCCTGATATGGCTGCATCCCTCAGGCCCAGTGTGTGCACTGACTGAGGTGTGCCTCAGTGGGACGCAGATAATGGCACTGTACGCCCAGGCCACCACACAGCAGCAGGGGAGGAGGCCATGGGAAGGGTCCCAAACCATCAAGCCACCACCTAACATTCTTTACCCTATTTCTCATTAGTAATTCTTACACATGTTTCCAAAAATGTGGTAAAAATCTGTGAATTTTACTACCGATGTGACATCCCCAACTGCCCCAATGGGTATCAGGCCAGGGGTGACAGCCACCACTGCCATCCTGAGCCCCGGGAGTCCCCAGAGTCATCAATACTACAGCAGCATAAATACAAGTCTGCGTGGGATCTCATTTTCCTAGGGAAGCATCTTTAATATTCTATTTTTCAGTAATGGCATCACTGAGATATAAATCACCATACAAGTCACCCATTTAAAGTGTGCAATTCCACAGTTTTTCATAAATTCAGCGATGCCACCATTGCCTCAAACCAGTTTTAGAGTGCTTTCACCTCAAAAAAGAAATCCTGTACTCTTTTAACTATCTCCCTCTCGAACAAGCAAGCACCCTCTTCCCCCGCTGCCCTAAGCAACCATTAACCTACTCCTGTCTCCACTGCTGTGTGCATTCTGGACAGTTTGTATGAAGGGCATCACACGGCACGTGGCCTCTTGTGGCCAGCATCTTGGTGTAGCAGGGGTCAGCACTTCATTTCCGTATGGCCAAATAACAGTCCATTGTAGGGAGGTACCTCATTTCATTTACCCATTTGTCTGTGGATGGACTCTCTGGGCTATTTCTACCTCTGGCTGTCATGAATAACACTGCTATGGATATTTCTGCACGAGTTCTTGTGCGGCCCTGTTTTCATTTCCCTTGGGTATATACCTAGAAGTAGAACTGCTGTTGAGTGGTAACTCACTTTGAACTTTCTGAGGAACTACCACCGGTGTCTGAGGAGTGGCCCCATTGTCCATCCCCCCAGTGAATCATAAAGGTTCCAATTTCTCCACATCCTCAATTCTTATCATCATCTTATTTTATTCTGGTTTGCATTTCTCTGGCAAATGCAACGAGCACCTCTTCACGAGCTTCTTTGCCATTTTTTGCCTTCCTTGGCGAAATGTCTATTCAGATTCCCTGGCTTATTTTAAAAATGGGATTGTCTTTGGAGTGTTGAGTTGTAAGAGTTCTTTCACATTCTAGACCTAAGTCCCTATCAGATATATGACTTGTAAATATGGTCTTTCATTCTGTGGACTGTCTTTTCACTTTTTTTTTTTTAAAGATTTTATTTATTTATTTGACAGAGAGAGACACAGCAAGAGAGGGAACACAAGCAGGGGGAGTGGGAGAGGGAGAAGCAGGCTTCCCGCGGAGCAGGGAGCCCGATGCGGGGCTCGATCCCAGGACTCTGGGATCACGACCGGAGCCGAAGGCAGACACCTAACGACTGAGCCACCTTTTCACTTTCTTGACGGTGACTTTTGAAGCATACGAGTTTTCCATTTTGACGAAGTACACTGTATCTGTTGTTTCCTTTGTTGTTTGTGCCTTTGGGGTCATATCTTAAAGGAAGCCATTGCCAAAACCAGGGTCACAGAGATTTACACCTGTGTTTCTTGCCAAGAGTTTTATAGTTTTAGCTCTTACATGTCGGTATTTGATCCATTCTGAGTTGATTTTTCTTTATGGTGTGAGGCAGGGGTCCAACCTAGTTCTTTTACGGCTGGATATCCACTTATCCCAGCAACATTTGCTGAAAAGACGGTTCATTCCTTCATTGAACAGTCTTGGCACCTTTGTCAAAACTCAAGCGACCATACATGTATGGGTTTCTGAACTCTCCATTCTTCCCCCCCAATTTTGATACATAATTGATATCCTGAGCTCTCAATTCTGATCCACTGATCTATCATCCTTATGCCAGCACCACAGCATCTTGATTGTTGCTTTGTAGGAAAATTTGAAACAAGGAAGTGAAAGTCCTCCAACTTTGTTCTTCTTTTTCAAGATTGCTTTGGCTATTTTGGGTCTCTTGAGGTTTCTTCTTCTTATTTTTTAAGGTAATGGTTAGGAAGAAAAAAAAAGCTTCTCTTTTATAAAGCAGACACATCTTTGTATTTGATTCCACCGACCTGTCAGCTCGGACACATTGCTCTATTTCTGGAACTTAGAATGGTGTTTGATATACAGTAAGAGCTCAACAAATACTTGAACTCATGAGGTGGTAAAGGAATCAATGAACAAACCAAAGAATTCTCAGAGTGAATTTTCCCCATTCTTAACCTCTCTCTCAAGTTCCTTAAGGGAAAAAAACCACAACCTGGGCTTGTGTGCATCCTACCCATGGCACCCAGGAGAACTCAACGAATGCTCGATGGCTGCTTGATCACAGGGGCTGGTGCCCCAATCACTCACTCACTCAAGGTAGCCCTGCTTATTGGTCATTAAGCACAAAACAGTGATACTGCTGGTCGGTTGAGAAATTTATTGAGAAATTATCCCTGTATCATACAATTCATCCATTTTAGTTTTTTAAGGTTATTTTAATTCCAGTGTGTTATAATTCATCCATTTTAAAGTGTAGAATTCTGTGGTTCTTCAGTATATTTACAGAGTTGCACAACCATCACCACTACCTAATTTTAGAGCACTTTCAGCATCCCAGAAAGAAACTCCGTACCCACGAGCTGTCATCACTCCCCACTTCCTGGCAACCCCTCTTACCCACCAACGACCACAAATCTACTGTCTGTTTCTCTAGATGTTCCCACTCTGGACATTTCATACCAATGGACAGGTGGTCTATTGTGGATGGCTTCTTTCACCTACTATAGCTGATGTTTCTGATGTTTTCAAGGTTCGTCTATGTTGTGGCATGTATCAGTACCTCGTCCATGTCTATGACTGAATTATATTCCATTGTATGAATACACCACATCATGCCACTGGTTTTAAACTGCTTCTATGGTCCAAAGGAAACAGACCGAGGGAGAACGCCAGGAAGCAGGTGTCACAGATTGGTAGGAAATTCTGACCCAGACTTTATGGGTTGTTTGCATCCGTTTAGAAGGTTTTTTGGTTTGTTGGTTTGTTTGTTTGTTTTCAGATTTTATTTTTAAGTAATCTCTACACCCAGCGTGAGGCTCGAACTCACAACCCTGAGATCAACAGTTGCGTGCTCTACTGACTGAGCCAGCCAGGTGCCCCAGTTTAGAGTTTTCTTAGGGGTTTCCATCAGAACCTTAATCCCCATGCTGCTTACCCAGTTAAAAAACTGAATTCAGTATGAGGTGGCTCCTTCTCTCAGGACGAATTACTAGAATATCAAAAGCACTTTATTTTACCATCAACTGACATTCACTAAGCCTCTGTGCACTCCAGTTGCTACGTCCTTCATATGCATCATTTTATTTTTAGCTCCCTCAACCCTGTGCGGTAGGTACTATTGTGTCCTCCATTTTGCAGGTGAGCAAGTAAAGGCCGGGAGGGCTTAGGTGACTAGCCCAGGCACACAACCTACATGGCAGAGCCAGAACATGAATCCAAAGCTCAAAGTCACCACCACTGGCTCCAGCTGCCTGCCAGACAGACCTTGTGGACACAGATCCCTAAGGGCGGCAGTGGAGTGAGACTTCAGCACCACCAGAATGGCCGTTTTTTTCCTGGGGTTCCTCAACATCCACGACTCCTTGCGGCTTTTGGTTTTGTTCCTCCTTGTTCTCCAGTGAAGACAGTGCACTCTCAGTACAGTAAACAATTCTAAACCACTTGAGCAGATGAACGGGCACAAAGGCAAACACCGTGCTAGTATGAAATTATGGGTGCTTTTTGCTTTGTTTCAACATTTTAACTTAATTTTTTACTGCTTTAATGTTTGAATAAACATGTATTTATTTATTTCCTGTTTTACACCATCTTTACATCATAACTTTAAAAAAAATAGCATGACCCATTTTTCGGTTGCTATCGTGGTCAAAAGTCTCATTTGCAGTTAAATCAAAGGTCTTAAGTCAAAGCAGCTTCTTGTACTCAGGTTCCAGGTGTCTGCGCAGGAGCTCCCGGTTAGTGGTGTCAGTGCCGACACAGATCAGGCGAGAGCTTTCAGCCCCTGCTGCAGGAAGGAGTCAGGTTTCAGGCAGCACCTCGGCAGGACCCAGGCCTGAAGTTTTTCAAGCAGGATAAGTGAAAATGACCTCAGCTGCCGATAACCGGAAGAATCTGGCCTTAGGGTACATGGGGCTGGGCCCCACTTCTGCAACTCTGCAAAGCCCCCTGCTCCATCCCAGGTGCCTGATGTGGCCCGTCCACTCCAGCTCTCCCCTGCTCCTTTGTTCAACAAGTACAGGTCAACAGCATCCCAAGAAGAAGTTTGAGTCAGAGACAGCAACCAGAAAAGGTGACCTTGAGATATCAAGACAACACTAAACACTGGACACTCCCCACACCTGCAGGTGGGAGTTGACCGATTTGAGGAGGGCCTTTCCCCGAAGGCAGTTTACAAGGGGGTCATTGTCAAGCCCAGTGCAGTTCCTGATCCTTCCCTGAACAATGACCCTGGTTCCAGGGTGCGTGTGTGATTGCTCAAAGAAATGGCAGGTGGCACCTCCTTCTGTAAATCACATTTGCAGCTCGGGAGATGTGGGACAAAGCTCAACAAATCCAACTGAACGACTTGCTCGTGGGCACATCTTTGGCACTGCCAGAGCCCCTCCCTTTTCTTAGTCACTCATATACTTGCAAATATTGTGATGCTCATTATCTTTTACGTGTATGTGTCTTTTCTTCCTCAGTTGGATGATAAGCAACTTGAAGGTGAGGGCAATGTAACATGCTTCCTTCCGTCCCCCGTGCTAAGTCTTGTACACAGCAGGGAATCAGTGTTTCCTGCTAGTTCAAAAGAACTGTCTGGGTCAAATGCATGTGTGTCTCGTCCTATTCTCTGCCAAGGCAAAAGATACCAAGGGATGACTTCTGGTAAGGGCAGCAAGATTTCCGGTAAACTTTGGGGGCTGTCTAAGCATCTCTTTAGATAACTATCCTCCCCATTTTTCATCTGAGGTTGGGGGTAGGCTGAACCCCTGCTCCAGCTCTAGGGGGACCAATGTGTGATCCAGGTGCAGGATCCAGGAGCATCCAGAGTCTCCCATCCTGGCCATCATGATTGGCTCAGGATGGGCATATGACCCAAGTCAGCCAACCATCACCCTCTCCAAGACCATCGCTAGGATCACCGGCTCTGAGGCAGCTGTCAGCTACAGATGCCAGAGCCATCTATCTCTGCCACCCTAAGGAAGAGGCAGCCTTTGAATGCAGCCAACACACAGACTGAAAGAATAAGGGACAGGTGAGTCCCAGGATACAGAAGCCAACTTACAACTAGATTTCCCAGTTACATGAACCTAAAATTTTGCTCTTTTTGCTTACACACATTTGAGTTCGATTTCTTTCAGCTACAACCAGAAGGCTCCTGAGTCCAATATTCTTTATTAGGGAATGAATCCCCCAAATACCTACTTGCCCTCCATAACAAAAGTCATCTATTTCATCTCAGGTTGGTTCCCCGATTAGAGCCACGGTGCCCCATCACCTCACTGCTGAGGTACCAGAGCTGCTATGTGGGGGCTCCTCCACATTCTGTGGGATACCAGGGTGGAAGTGAGACAGCCTGCCTTTGCTTTCCCCTTTTTTCTGCCTCCTCCCCCTATAGCATCACAGAGATGCCAGTGAATTCTGAAAAATTCTGAATCTTTTTTTCCCAGGGCTAGACCTACATGGTTAGGCCTGAGGGTGGGGATCCTCTGACTGGCTGCATCCACTGGGAAGGGCCCTCCCAAAGAATTCTTAGAAAATTAATTAGATGACACTAGTGTTAAGGAGGACAAGGACCCACTGGAACTCTCACGGTGGTTTGCGGTTTCCAGAGCACTTTCATTTGATCCTCTTGCAGCCCTCTGAGGCAGGGAAAAGCCGGGTTTGATAACCCATTTTACAGATGAGGAAATGGAGGCATAAGGAAGTTGAGTGACGCCTCCAAGGTCAGACAGATAATAAGCAGCAGAGCCAGAGATTAATCCAGTGTTCTGGGTTTGTTCCCCCCCCCGCCCTTTAATTTCAAGTTCAGCTTCTTTTTATAGCACTGGGCTTCCCTCCAACTACCTCGTCAAACCTTTAGCCTCAACGTTCCTTCCTGCCCTGCTGCCTCCTACTTGCAACTTCTTCCCACATTTCCCATTTCCACCAATGCCAGGAGAACCGCTCTTCCAGAGAAGGCTCATTACACAAAGCATCTGAAGGGCCCCTGGCAGCTCTCCACTTGATGATGACCACCATTATTCACAGCAAATAATGGAAAACAAACACGGGGACAGATGTCTCTCTCGAGTCCTGGTCTGTACTGGATAAAATACAGAGCAAACAGAAACCCCGCCTTCAGGAAATGCCTACTTTTGCCCTGCTCAACAAGTTGATTCCGTAGGTGAGACACAAAGGCTCTCCCTCCGCGTCTGCAACCCAGCTACTTGATGACAGTTCTACACCTACATCAAAAACCCAACCAGAACCCGAGAATGCAAATTTCACAGGTGGAGAGAATTTTTGAGACAATCCAACCATCTTCCCAGATAGGGAAACAAAGACAGAGAAAGGGAAGTGACCAGCCCAAATGCCATGGGAAAAGATAGTATTTTCTTTCCTTTGACCTAAAGAAATGCTATGTATATTTGGGGCCCCCAAAATTAACCGAACATACCGCAAATCAAATATTTTCCAACTTATCCTTTGGGGAAAGCGCATGCTCAGAACCACGAGGCAGAAACAGCAAAACATTCAACACAATTTACCCTCAAAAACCTTGCCACCTAATTAGTATTTCCAGTAACCTTACTGAGAAATGAGAGGAAGAGAAAAAAGGGGAGGTTTCGTGAACGAGACACAGAGCGAGCCCTTCTAAGGGAAGCTAGACGCAGAGGGCCAGCCATCCCCAGAGATTCACAGCTCTGAAAAGGGACTTTCTGTTTAGCCAAGTCACCAAAGTAAAAAAGCTTCAGTATTTTCCTTCTTTTATTTATTATTCATACCTTTCCTACTCCAAAAAGGATATGCAGCAGCTAAAAGCCACTTTAGGGTTTAAAAGAAAAAAATTAACATATAGATTACTGAAGAGCAATTAAAAGAAAAACCACTGCCCATAAAAAATGTCCAAAGGGGGGAAAAATAGTAAAAATGTGCTGATACATTTCCAAAAAATCAGTAGAGTTTCAAAACTCTGAGCCCAGTCCCCCGGGGTCAAGTTCAGCAGGAAAGGAAAGGTTTGTTTCTCCCTTTGACTTGGAAGTCACACCGCCCTTAACAGGTGGGGGCATCTCTCCACCGAGCTGAGTCCAATTTATCCCTCAGTGGTTTGGGATTACCACTAATTCTGTCGCTGACTAATTACACAGTTAAAGCAGTGATTAACATTTAAAAAGGGAACTGCACGGTTTACTATCAAGGAGGCCCGCATTCAGACTACTCCAGGGGACCTCCTGGTTCTTGGTTGATAAAGGGGTGCAGGGGAGGTGAGAGTGGAGGCACCCCAGTCACAAAGGGGCAGGGAGTGGACTGGGGGCAGGTATGCGAAGCCTTGGCATCAGCCTGTGTGGGGCTGTGGGGTCCGTTCCAAATGGAGTGTGGGCCCCAGGGCATATGAACTGAGCCCAACCATGAATATTAGGAACAGTTATGGGGAGCAAGGCTATAAGGGTGTGTTCGGGGAGCACCGTGCTCCCCAAAAAGATACACTTAAGTCCTAACCCTTGGGACCTGGAAACGTGACCTTATTTGGAAACAAGGTCTTTGCAGATGTAATCAGGTTAAGATAAGCCCTGAGTGTGGGGCCTAATCTGATTAGGATCCCCATAAGAGGGAAATGCCCTGTAATGACATAGGAAGAGACTGGAGACATGCAACTGGCAGGCCAAGCAGCACCAAGGACTGCCCACCACCACTGGAAGCCAGAAGGCGCATGGAGGCAGGGGCAGGGCTAGGCGGGTGAGGCAAGGGAGGGCGCTGAGAGCCAATGGGCAGACCCAGGCTGCACAGGAAGGGGGTCTTCATACTGCAGGGCTTTGGTTTCACCCCTCATCCTCCTTTGGTCAACACCACTCTGTGCTCCTCAGAGGCCCTAAATATTTGGCCCCGTCCACACTGGAGAAGAGAGGCTCAAAAGGAGGCGTGGGGCCCAGGCTGCTGGCTCCCTTTCCAGAAAAGCCAGGACAGTGCTCCCCAGCATGGGCATTACCACACATGTCATCACACTTAAAACAGGGCTGAGTGTCAGACGCGTCGTTATTTTACATAACACGAAGAACAAACGAATACCACCCGTTATAATCTTAAGGTGCAGTGATAGATAATGCACTGCTGATTTCAGAAACATTCAAACTAGAAAGTGTCTCAAAATAGATGAAATATGTAAGAAAAGATCAAAGGTTAGGGGAAAAGGCAGGTAAGCCAGGTTCAATAGATTTCTTTTCTGCAGCTCAGGGCCTACAGTGTCTTGGCATCCGACATGAATGTCTGAGAAGGGCTGCAGAGTGTTTTTCCCCAGTGAGTCTGAATGCTGGGCCTTATTTTGAAAAATAACTGATAGGGGTAAATGGCTAGATTACTCATGTAGCTGGATCACACTTAGAGACCCTGAACTCTGCAAATGGATTCTAAAAGAGTAAAGAACACCCCTGGCTGACATACGGTCCCTGCATGACATATGGTCCTTGGACATGTTAGCCCTGGGCCAGTCACACAGGATCAGGGGCCCTGCGGGAATCAGGTAGCCCTCGGCACTCTCCCAAGCCGAACCAGGGTAGGGGCCCTCCGGGGGCTGCCCACACCCACGTTACCTCCCCCTTCCCCTTCTCTTAGCTGGAACCAGGCACAGCCATGCCTCTCCGACAGAACTCTGCTAATCCTGGAAAGGCTCAATTCTCCTAGATGTGGGTGCCATCTGGAGCTGAGGAAAAGCAGGAGTGAACCACAAAGCCAGAGACATCAGAACAAAACCCCGGGCACACCACAGCCCCACCACTCCAAGTGACCAGAGTTTCTTTGCTCGTTATTAAAAAGTTAAAACTGCTGGTAACCAGGACCTCAAGGAAAACAAAAGGAGGGACGTGGAATAGATTTCCAACAGTCGAGAGCCATGAGAGATATAAACACCAATGCGTACGTGACCACAGAGCCAACAGAGCACATGCCCTCCATCAGCATCCAGATCTCATCCAGGACTTCTAAAGAGCACCGCAGACCCGGCATGACTGTCCCACCGCGGCCGGCCCGCTCCGACAAGCTGTGTGCTTGCCCATCCTTTGTGAACATCGGCTGGAACGGCTGCTTTCCGGACACCCATTTTGCACCCATTTGGGAGCATACCAGATGCTGCAAACCGAGGCCTGAAGCGAAGCCTCCAGAGCAGGGAAGAAACCATGCAGGTGTGAGGGCCAGGCTCTCAGGGCGTGGACTCACAGCCCCTGGAGAAACCGAGAGAAACCCGACCTCCCCATAATCTCTCCCCCTCCCTCTCGTGCAGCAGGTGAACCCCAGGCCGGAGCACAGAGCACCCCTCGGAGCGGGATTCCTGGGAGGGTGCCGTGCCGGCCCCAGCACGGCACCTGCCCCTGCAAACTACTAGCTGCAGGTCAGCCGGACAGAACGGCCTCCTCCAAGCGAGCCAAGCTCTGCCCTCTCAGCCTCCGCTCTGCCGGGTACAGGAGCTAAGCCCCCTCCTCTGGGGAAGGGGTACTGACAATCCATGGGGAGCCCCCAACTCCCCTTTGTGGGCCATGAGCTACACAGCTACACACAGACAGGAGAATTTTTTTCTCCCTAATTCTACCTCCCTTGCCGTTTGTCTGCTTGAGGGGCTACCTTCATTTAATATCTATAAAATTCTTTTAGATGGGAATGTGTATCTCCCCTCTGAGTCCAATACCCAGCTGGCCACTGGATTGCTACTTATCTGAAGGGAGGTCTTGGTGCTCTGATGAAGAGATTTTCCTAAAATGAACTCTTCATTTGTTCTGGAGACTTTCATGTTCTAGAGCAATGCACACAGCATCTGTAAGGTACACACACATACACACACACACACACACACACACACACACGACCCTTTCTTATCATTAGCCACTAGACAGTCAGTCCAATGAGGGCAGATTAGCCTTGTCCAACCATGGCATCTCCAGTGCCTGGCATATGGTAGATGTTCAGTAGGCATATGCTAGCTGGATGGATGGATGGATGGATGGATGGATGGATGGATGGATGATGGATGGATGAAGGACGGATGGATGAAGAATGGATGGATGGATGAATGGATGGATGGAGGGAGGGAGAGAGGGTGGATGGATAGAGGATAGATGGATGGAGGAAGGATGGCAGAACAGATGGATGAATGAATGAATGAATGAATGAGGGAATAAATGAAAAAATGAAGAGAAAGTAGGAAGGATGTTTTCACAGAGAATTCAGCTCTCAGAGCTCAATCTCTGGGTGAGAGACTCACCTGAACCATCAGGGATGGACCTTACAAACGTTGGCAACATCTTGACTGTGGCTGTTGGATTAAAATCCCGGGAGAGGCCATTCTTCATCTCCTTCTTGAAACGAGTCATGATATCTATCAGAGTTTCATCGGAGAGCCGCATGGCATAGAGATACTTGTCAATCTGCGGGAAGGATAAGAAGGAAGGGAAGTGAGGCCAAGCCTGAAGAAGGTCATTTCAGCTTGAGTCTGGCTGGGGCGGGACAGGACAGGGTGAGGTGCCTGCCTGTCTAGGACAAACCAGCTCCCACAGACGCTGACACATCACATGATGAGATAAGCAGTCACGCAAATGCCATCAGCCACATCCCTCAGAGCAGTCTTGCAAATGCTCCGAGCCCCAGTTCTTCCTGTAAAATGAACCAGGTAGCTCCAAGTCCCTTCCAATCCTCGAATGTTGCATGGAAGTTGCCCTTCGATCCCCAAGCACATGCCGGAGGCGCCCTAAGCCTGCACATGACTCCTTTCCTCTGTGAGAAGTAGCTGGCCCATCCTCAAGTGGATGGCAGTGTCACAGAGGTTAAGAACGAGGGTGCCAGAGCCAGCCACGTGGGGTTCAAATCCCAGCACCATCACTTAACAGCTGTGTGATTTTCAGTTTCCTCAACTGAGAAACTGACATGGTAAATCTCATAGATGGGAGTTTTAAGATCAGATGAGACGGAGAAGCACTTAGAACACAGAAAGTGCTCAATAAACATTAGTGTTAACGTGACACAGTGGTGCTGGTGGGTTTCCTCGGGCACGATTTCTTGGTGGGTGGAAATAGTGGCCAAAGGGCTGGAATCATTCAGGACATGGGGCGGCAGGCCCAGAGCAGAAAGACCTTAACCCCACCATCCCCAGAAGGTACGGAGACAGCCCCCAGGCTCCCACACCCATGGGCCTGGGCCGACATGCCCATACTTCCAAGTCATTCCAAGTACTGCCCCAATCTACTGCTCTTCCTGGGCTCCCCATTCTCCTTGGGGTTCCAAGGCTCCTAACCACAGACCCCTTGGACTGTCGCTGGCTATTCTTCCTTCATAGTATCTTCCCATTTATTCTCTCAGAAAGTATTTATTGGGCACCTACTGTGCTCTAAGTCACCTTGTCTCACCATTCATTCTTTTTGCTTCCCTTTGGCTTAGGAAGCCCTGACAGCCATGTGCCTGGATTTCTCCTTCCTCATTTCTGATTGCTCCTCAGTCATTCACTGTAATGGTTTTCCATCTTCATTCTCTCTCCCTTCCAACCCAACCTGTACACCGCTGCCACAGTCACCTTCTTAAAGTGCAACCCTGGTCAATTCTTCTCCGTGCTCAAAGCCTTGCAATGTCTTCCACGTCCGAGGTGCCAACACTCTGCAGGTGTGGCTTCGTGCTCTCTGAACTCTGGCCTAAACACCTCTACCATTCCTGGGGGGATCCCTGGGCTTTCCCACCAAAAAGCCCTTCCTTCTCTTCCCGGCTATCCAAATCTCCCCTACCCTGCCAGGTTCAGATCAAATCTCACCTCCTCCTGCAGATGTCGGAGTTCCTCAGGCTGGAGATGACCCCTCCCTCAGCACTGATCTCTCTGCACGGTAGAGCCTGGATCACAGCTTTCTGCACCTGTCACCTTTACAGGGTCTGCTCCATTCACCTTGACCCTCCAGTGCCTTGCACGCAGCCTTGCACACGGAAGGCTCCCGGGGGATGGAGAGAGAGATTTATGACCCAATGAGGCTGAAAAGACCTTGATGCTTATTTGCTTCTGAGAATGGCATCTCATGTTCACTTTGCAGGGTGGCTGGAAACGTCCTGACTCAAGGACACAGAGTCCTCAGCCCTAGGTCATTTCTGCATATTTGAGCTGGGGCAGCCTTCTGCTCACTCTGGTCTCCATGCCTTGTGCTCCCCCAGGCCCTGCGTGTCCCCTGCCTCACGAACCATCATCAGCACATTGGCAGGAGTCCCCCAGTGTCCTCGGCGGCCAGAGACAACCCTGCCCCCACCCCCAAGCTCTGCTACCACAGCCACCTTTTCCCTTCCCCCTTGTGATAAAGCCCTGCAGAGAAGAGCAATCAGAAACCACCAAGAGCTCAAGTAGAAATTGCCAGAATCACGGCCTTAGGAGAAGACACGCTCTGTCCTACCCCCAAGGCTGGCACCAGATCAGCAAAACTTGCTGTCGTGGTGCCCACAGTCTGGCGGGGGAGAGGCAGTCACGATACAAGGGTGTGTGAGCAGCCCCAGGAACAGGAGTCTACTGAGAAGCCTTCCCGGAGGCGTGATGTCAGGGTGTGCATCCAGGCACAGTCAAGAGCATGTGTGAAGGCCAAAGGCGGGGGGGGGGGGGGGGTGTGTGTCCAAGGAACATAAAGAAATTCAATATGGATCAAGCACAGTGTAAAAAGTGAGGCAACTAGAAAGACTGTGAGGAGCTACATTGTGCAGGATCTAGTAATACACGTTAACAAATTTAGACTTGATCCCAAAGCACAGCGAGCCTTGGGATGACTTTGACGAGTATTCAACAATGACATTTGTGTTTCAGTGAGATCAAGCTGTCTGCTGGGGAGAGAATGGGTGAGCAGGAGCAAGACCATGCACTAAATCAATAAACGTCACATTGCTACTCTAGCATTTGGGACATGCTTCTGCTATCATGTTCCCCACCCTCCATCATGAAGTGTTTATTGACGGGTCTATCTCTTCTGATAAAACATGTGAGTTCCCTAGGGAAAGGAACTCACCTGGTTGCCTGGTACAAAAGAGGAATTCCATTCATACTAAATGCTAGAATACTACTCTATATCTTATGGCTCACAGTATATCAAGTGCTTTCATATCCAGTAGGTCATTTAACCTTCAAAACAACACTATCAGGGACACACTCTTGATCCCAATTTTACAGATGCAGAAACTGAGGCTCCACAAAGCAAAGTGATTAGTTCAAAGACACAGCCAAGAGAGTCAGGTCTCATACCTGCAAGTCTAATGCTGCTCTCTACAACTGTTCCCATCCCTCGGGGAAGACCAGTTCCCCTATTCTGTGGAAGGTAAGCCCAAGTAAAACTGCTGAGGTTTTCCAGCTGGACAGGAAGAAGCTTCTAGAAAAGCCAAGGCTCTCTGCAGCTCCACAGCCATCCTGCCCCGACTCAAGGTGCAGGTTAGCACAGGGACAGTGATCCGAGAAAAAACCCAAAAAGAGCCTAGAAGCTCAAAGGAGGAAGCAGGCTGGGGACACAGAACACAAGCCAGCCCCCAAGCATCTGTGGAGAGGAGGCTTTCCTCCTCTGGTTCAAGGTCATGAATCATTATGTGGGACAACCCCTCTCAGAAGAGATGTGGAAACGGGGTCCAAAAAGAAGGTGTAAGTTGGGGCCGAGCTGTAACTGAGCCTGAGGCCTCCTGGATCTCATGTGAATGAGAGAGTAAGCTACCGGGAGCCCTTTCCACCGGTCCTCGGGAGCTCAGGAGGGGCCTCTGAACCAGCGTAGATGCTGGGCCGGGGGTGGGCTGGCCAGCCAGGCAGCGCCCGGTGCAGGGCTCAGCGGGTCCACGGCACACGGACTGGGGCCCCTCAAGCAGCGCAGGAAACACGGGTGCAAAGCCCACGTGGGGGACACTTGCAGAACACTCCCAGGGGCCCAGAGCGCCCAGCGCCTCACCGAGCCAGGGGCCTCGCTCCCCTTGTTCAGGCCAGCCCTGCCTGGCAGCTGGCCACACTGCCCCTGTCCACCTGGGAAAGGCGACTGGGTCCTGGCTGGCGGGAGGGAGGGAGGGTGTCAGGCCAACCCCCCTGCCCGTGTGCTGCACATCTCCGGGCGGCTGCGCCCTGCAAGAAACCCAGCAAGAGAGGGGCTATCCCTTCGGTGGGGCCAGAGGCCCAGGAGCGGAAGCCGGCAGAGGGAGGCAGCCCTGAGAAAGGACAACTTCTGCTCTCCGGGGGTTTGGCCAAAGTCCGTGGTCTTCTCAACTTGTCCACTTCCATCCCCTCTCCTCAGCGTCTCCAGATCGTGCCCCTCCTCCCTGAGCCCGCCCTCTCCCCGACACATGCGCAAACAGGGGCTGCTGCTCCGACCCCGCATGCTGGTGCCCAAGAATCCCTCCCGTGCCTCCAACCCCTTCCTCTGCAGTTTGGTGACCGGAGGCCACAGCATGGCAGCTCCGGAGGCTGCAAGCCGCAAGCCTCAGCCTTCGGATGGTCTGTCACAGGCCAGAAGCTCCCAGAAATCCGTGACAGGAACCCTCAGCACCCCACCCCCCACCCCCACCGCGCGCTCCCTCTCGCACGTGGCGTCTGACAAGCACATGCAGGACTCCGGGCCGACTGAGAAAGAAACCAATAGGTGCCAGGCTCCCGGACACCCCGGGGGCTGGGTCCCGCAGACTCTTGGCCATGACTGAGAAGGACCCCCGCCCCGGCCCCGGGCACCTCTCACCAGCCCCTGAAGGGAAGGTGCCCTAATACTGTGCAAACCCTTGTCCTGGATTGGCCTTCCTGTGGACCAAGAAGGCCTGGAAGCTCTCGGCCGCGCCAGAAGCTGGACCACGGCAGAGGCCGGAGGAGACCCCGGAAGACAGAGCAGGGCCCCCCACCAAGCTCCTCTGGCTCAGAGCTGTGGGGCTAGCGAGAGAAGCCAGGGGCCCGGCACTGGGCAGCACGCAAACATCGCTGGGCCCGACCTCAGACCCCCTCCTGCGCCCAACAGAACAGGCACAAAACACCAACTCAAGACCGGACATGCCCGAGGGAACACGCCCGTGTGGCAGGAGGCACGGTCACCCCTGGTGACCCAGGCATTTTGACACCCCCCCCTTGACACCCCCCCCCAAGTGGACGGGGGCATGGCCATGGAAATTTTTCACTCCTTCTCTCCTCGGCTCTACCCTGAGGCCCCAGAACAAGGCAGGGCAGCAGGGGTGACTGCAGGTGCCCGGCGCCCGCCTTCCAAGTGAACTTCCCACGGGAGCCACTCTACTTGCAAAGACAACTGAGGGGCGGGCAGTGGAGGGTTAAGAAAACTCTTGCTTCAGGACAGGGCAGAGATTTCAACATCGGATTCACTTCTCTTTCTTAGGGAGGCTGACTCAGGAGAGAACCGGGCCGATGAGTGTCACTTGGATAATAGCTCGCCATCTGCCGAGGGCTCTGCCGTTTATACACAGGATTGTCACACACGTTGTCCCGTCTGGATGTCACAGAAAGAGATGAAATGAGCTCATGGATGCCACGGCCGGGCATGGGGCAGGCACGAAGAACGTTAGCTTCCGCCACCACGACCCGGGGAGGGAGGCAGGAAGGACAGCCTTATCCCCGTTTTAGAGTCGAAGAAACGGGGACCCGTGACTCACACCAGGTCTCATGGTTTGGAAGTGGCAGCCGGGTCTAGATCCCAGGTCTTCTAAGCCCTCATTCTGGGCTTCTCCTTACGCCTTGAAAAGAACATGGGACTGTGGATGAAGAGAACGGGGTTTGAACCTCGGATCTGCCATTTAGTAGCTGTGTGTCTTTGGACAAGTTCCTTAACCTGGCTGAGTCTTGCCTTCCTCACTGTTAAAGGCGATAATAATGCTTTCACCTCAGACAGCTAGTGGGAGAATTTTAAGAATGTGCCAAGAACAAGGTAAACATCAAATAACATTTCCCACCCTCCCATCGAAATGACCAAAAGGGAGGCTGTCTCCCTCCATGCCCCAGCTAACTGGTAATCACGTGGCCCTGACTCCTTTTAGCTAGGAGAAATGCACTGATTACCAAACATTACTGCCCCATTCTGTAGAAGAGACCACTAACGGTAGCGCAGCCATATGCCCGAAATCACGGCAAATTAAAGACTCTGGCGAAATTCCTCTGAAGCGTTGCCCAGTTTTATTAGGTTGTTTTTTTTTTTTTTAACTAACAGTAAGTTATAGTCACAATAAGCAATATACACTTGTTATTAAGAAGTTCACACAACACAAAAATGCATAAAAGTAAAAAGTGTAAGTTCTCCCCCCAGTCCTTCCAGAGAAATCCCTGCTAAGAGCTTTACGGATTAGGATGGTTTTTCTACCTAAACACTCATGCATACAGAGCGCGCCTTTTTTTGTTTTGTTTTACAAAAATGGAATCATACCTGGGGGGGTGGGAGAGGGGGAAAAATGGAATCATAAACACTTTCTCCTTTGAAATCTTAACCCCACCTTCCTATTTCCTCCAGGACCTGCCTTTAAGACTCACACTAAGAACCATACTTGGATTTCCTCAGGACACTGCCTGGTTCAATGATGAGGCACGGACAGGGTAGCGTGGACACCCGTATCCGCCTCTGGCTTTGATACCCCGTAGGCACCTTGGTTTTCCCATCTGTCACGTGGGTGTGTTCACATGACCTTGAACTACAAAGGCCTCTCTACTCTGCACAGCACTTTCACAGTGGTCCTCAAACTCTCCTGTCCAGAGACGTGGTGATGGTGCCATCACTTCCAGTGCCCTAAGGAAAAATCAGAGGCCAAAGAGGTTCCTCGAATGGCCAAAGTGACCACTGGTCAGCAAGAGAACTGGGGTAGACACCAAGTTCCCTGGTTCCTGGTCCTGTGCTTCTTCCTCTGAGAGCTTTCCCGCTCAGCCGCGGAGAACCCAGGCCAGGTTCCTCCCAGACCCAGGAGATGGGGGCATGGGGGCGGCATTAAGGCCACAGCTCCCACCACTCCACGGGCAGCACGGCTCCCTCGCCTTGCAGAAAGCATGCCACTCCTCTTCACTCTCCACCACCCACAGGCTGTCTGACCTGTTCTCGTCCCCCTTCCCAAAATCCCGGGAAGAGAGTTCAGAACCACACTGAGCCCAAAGGCTATGCCCCGCTGCGGTGTGTGTGCTGGCCTGAGCCCCCTCCTGCCCCTCCTCCCGCCTGCCCGGGCTCCTCAGTGCCCCGCCCCACCTCACTGCTATGGGCGGTGGCCCAAAGAACCTGTGTTCCTGTCCTGTTCTTGGCAACTGGGGAGCATCTCCTGCTCAGCTCCTCGTGGCCACAACAAGAGACATCCTCACCCTGCAGAGTTCCCCACGGGAGCCGCCATCCCAGCACCAGCCTGCCTTCCCTCGGGCAGCCTGGGGCCCTAACAATGGTTCTTCACCCCCAAAGGCCTTTCCTCATGGATCCACCAACCCCTCTGCTTGCTCGGCCTGTAAAGGGCTTCTCCATGCCTCCTTTCTCCCAAAGTCCACCTCCAGACTCACCTCCTCCGAGGGGCATGCCATGATCCGCCCCACCCAACAGCAGCTGCTCCTCTTCTCAACATCCCCTCTGCCATCAGTGGTCACTATGTAGGTATTAATTTGCCCCGGTGGACACATGGCAGCGGGAGAGCCTCTCTCAGGAGCGGCAGCAACACACACATGATCTGTGCCTCCAGCTAGTCTGTGAGCGCCCAGGGGACAGGGGCCATGCCTTCCAGGCCCTTTGTGTCCTCTGCAAAGCCCTCCGGGTGTCTTTTCCACTGGGCTGGGTGCCTGCGCTTCTGGGCGGGAAGGCCTCTGGTGCCGCCTAGCCAGGGAGGTCTCAGAAGGGTTTGCTGGCTCAGATAAGGACGCTCCTCTTCCCTGAATGGCCCAGCCCCTCACTTCAGCCTCCTGGGGACCTGTGTGGGGCCAACAGCCTCTCCCTGAGGGACAGAGTGTTCCAGGCGTTCTCTGGTCCTCTACCCCGCCGCCCCCCCCCCCCCACACACACACAACATCTGCATCTCAGGGCTGAGGCCCTGAAGGACACAGAGCCCTACAGATAACCGAGATTCTCACTCCACTCTTCAGGCCTCCCAGAGACTGCTAAATACCTGACAGCCTCCATAGGAAATGTGTTTGGGAACATGAATTCCACTCTAGAGGCTCCCGAGTGAAAGATGGGTGCACCAACATCACCAGAGCAAACAGGACCCCTTCCGCAAGTCAAAATATTGTAAGGGGAGGTTCCCTTTCCCCAGGCTCTTTACGAAGGTTCGTCCCCTCAGGCAGCCCAGGGACCAGAATGGGTTCTTCACCCTTATCTGCCATCTTATTTATGCTTCTGAACTGCAAGCTCCGAGCTCCCTTTCAACGAGCATGGGCTGGGCACCACAGATTATCCATTTGACACTTTTATGTACTCCCAACAAATCAGGAAGAGAATGGGATCCCCGCTCTTGATGAGAAATTGAGGTCTGGGGAAGGGAGATGTTAAGCAGGGACCCGGCCCATGCTGGGCGCATCCACCTGCCCTGACTTGCAGCGGGGCGCAGGGACTGCATCTTACACAGGAGGAAGCTGGGGCCGTGAAATCAAGTGAGGGACCCCAAGCACCCAGCAACCGGTGCGGCTCCCGCTCAAGACTCCAAACTCGACACTCCTCCCCTAGTTCCTCAGAATCCTCTTGCGAGAACCGTGTAAGGCCTTGAAATCATGCCCAAGGTCCTCCTGGCGACCTTGGTATGCATTAATACCCCATAACAAGCGCTTCCTGGGCTGGTGAGAGAGACCAAGCTGCCGCCCAGGACGAGAACAAAGCTGTCACACTGAACTAGCTAAAAATAAAGGAGGTACCCAGTGGCCTCAAGGGGAACAGAACCGCCCTGGAATGTGGCAGGGCAAGAACAACAAGCTTAATTCTCAGCCTCGTGTGCTGGGGCCAGCCTCCAGACTCACAGTTCCCAACGTCCCAGGTACCTCCAGCCAAGAGAGAAGAGAGTCTCCAAAGTGCAGTTTGGCTTTCACTATGAGACAACCAGACCCTAAGGCCCTGGGGTGCAAATAGTGCAGTGGTGCGAGTAGACCTGGCTAGAAATCCAAAGCCCTCAGGCCTCCTCCAGCTACACTGACCCCGCCCCCATCACCTTGGACAAGTCACTTCCATGAGCAAAACAGCAACAAACTGCCCTCTGGCCCTCATACAGGGCACAGGAGCTCCAGACACCGTGGATTACTCTCCTTCCTCCCTCTCTGGATTACTCTGCCTCACCGAGCCTCTCACAGCGCCTAAAGGTGTGTCCTGGCATTCATACAGTTCCCTATGCTCTCCAAGTGTTTCCACATCCCTTCTCTAACTGGATAAATGAGCAGACGGCAAGGCAGGAATCATCCACTCCATCTGACAAATAAGGAAACTGAGGCCCAGACAGCTCGCTGGCCACCACCACACTGCTCAAGCTAGAAGCATGTGTTAGAGATAATGGATCCCAGCCGCCTAGTCTTACGGATGAGGACACTGAAGCCCAAGGACCCGGAAGAACCCACCACTTTCAATGCAGAGTGCCACTGCCCAAAGTTTAGCCATAAAATTCACTGTCTAGCAGAGCTCTGTCCAACAGAAACATAATGCAGCCGCATATGTAATTTTAAACTTTCTAGTAGCCACATGTTTTTTAAAAGAAAAACAGGTGAAATTAATTTTAGTAACATTGTACTTAACCCAATATATCCAAAATATTATTCCCACAGGCAAACAATGCTTTTAAAATGATTAATGAGATAGTTTATATATCTTTTTGTCATACAAAGTCTTTGAAATCCTGTGCATACTTGACACTTAAGACCACATCTCAAATCAGGCTCACCATATTTCAAGTGCCCAGTAGCCATGTGCGGCTAGCAGCTACTGTTCTGGACGGCATAGCTCTAGCATCCCCAGTTTGGGAGGCTTCGGTGATGGTTTCTACTGCAGGCTGCTGCCCTGTACTCTTTTGGAAGTGTGCAGCCCTGGACCACGGTCCGGGTTCTGCAGGGACGGCGAGATCTGCCCACCGGTGTCAGACCTGCAATCCCTCTCCTGGTCCTACTGCTTTCTGGCCACCAAGATCATGTCAATTGCATTTCCTGAGGTTCAGCTGCCCCATATGTAAGATGCAGGAAGAAATACCTACATCCAAGTTGGCTGGAAGGACTCAACTAAATCAAGCACGTGAGAGTATGTTGTAAATAGAAAAGAACTTTGCAAAGGTGACATGGTGCCTTTACGATGACAGTGGCCTGGGTCTCCTCCTCCACCCATCCCAGCCACCCAGAGAGACATCAGAGAAGGCACCAGGTGACACAAGAGAAACGAGGGCAGATCGAGTAACAGGGCTGAAAGCAAACCCCAATCAAGGAAACTAGCCGCTTACAGTGCAGCCAGGCAGAGGCTGCAGGAGAGGACAATCTTCAGAACTAGGCATTACAAGAGCATTAGGGGTTCTTCTTGCAGGTTAGGCATTGCCCTCGGTGGGGGTCCTCTTTTAAATGCAAACAAGGATGGGGGGGAGAAGACAAATAGAAAGAGTACAGGGAGAAATTTGAAAAATGGGAAATCCCTAACATTTCACTGTAAATGACTTTGTTGGGCCAATTTCCTTCCCAAGTGGAGGGAGTTCATCAACACTGAGCAAGGGTAGGGGGGCATGGGGGGAGGGGGACAAGCAAAGCCAATGTGCTCGTGTTGGGGAGGATGGGGAGGAAGGGGAAGGAGCAAAAGAGGTCTGGGGAACCTGGTGGTGGACGGGTAGGTCCTGTGCCCAGCTCTGCCTCATCTCTCAACCTCCTTGGCTCTGTTTCCCTAAACAACAAAATGGGAGGGGTTGGGTGTGGTATGGTGGGAAGAACATGGGTTTCTGAGTCAGGGGACCAGGGAGTGTTGTCCCTATTACTAATGAACTGTGTGGTCTTCAACAAGTCACTTCACCCCTTGCTGGCGGGGGGGGGGGGGGGGGGGGGGGAGGTCTCTGTTTCCTCACTTCTAAATGGAGACGGTGCCTTTCTCCAGGGGGATAAAGACAGGGGCTCCCCCAGCAATGCCACTCCTATGCATATGCCCAAGAGGAGTGAAAGCATATGTCCACGCTGGAAAAACATGCACACAAATGTTCACAGCGACATTATTCCAAAGTGGAAATAACCCCAATGTCCATCAACTGACATATGCATAAACATACCACGGTATCCGGATATAACAACTAAATATTCAGTAATGACGGACTGATCCGTGCTACAGCATGGATGAACCTTGAAAACATGATGCTCAGTGAAAGACCAGACACAAAGGCCACATACTGCATGATTCCACTTATACGAAATGTCCAGAAGAGATAAATCCATTTTTAAAAAAGAAAGTAGATTAGTAGATGCCAGGGGCTGGGGTGAGGGTGGGATGGGGACTATCTGCTTAATGGGTACGGGGTTTCTTTTGGGGGTGATGAAAATGTTCTGGAATTAGATGGTGGTAATGGTTGCACAACCTTGTGAATGTACTTGAAGCCACTCTGTACACTTTAAAATGGTGAGTTTTACACTGTGAGTATTATACCTCCACTAAAAAAATAACGGGGCTCTGCCATCAGATTCGATGGGTCTGAAGGCTGGCTCTTCTGTTTCCTATCTGAGCCTCAGGGGTCTCTCTCCAAAAGTGGAGATCATAACAGTACCCCCCCCCCCCCGGCACAGGGGCGTTGTGGGGATATATCGCCTTCAGCACAGCACCCAGCAGTGAATGTGACAGGCATTTCATGAAGAAACACTGATGATGAAATAAGACCTGTGTTAGGAAAGAAAGGCCCCTAGTCGGCATTCAATGTCCCTCCGAGGTGCCCTTCAGGTGTCAGCGTTTGTGGCCTATAACCAAGCCTGGAATCAGATGAACACAAGATCCGACATCCCCCCCCCCCCCCCCCCCCGGAGCAGGGACCTCGGTTTGCAAATGGCTGGGCTGCACACTTCGCATTTCAGTTGTCCTGCGGTGGGGCACGGTCACCCTCTCCTTTTACGGAAGATAGTCAGAGAGGCTGCGGGCCTGAGCGTCCTCAAACAGAGGCGGGCACATTTAGGGGACTGATAAGCCAGCCGCGCCTGGCTCCACCCAGGAAGGGAGAGGGTGTGCGGGCAGAAGCCCACGTGCATGTTTTAATTCCCGGAAAAGTGCAACGGATTCCCACACTGGAGCACGGCGTGGGGGGGGGGGGCACAGAGAGCCCTCCCCGCCTTTCCCTGCGCCTACTCCCCCTCCTCGGGAGTATGCACGCGTCCCAGCAGCAGTCAATGGGGCTGGCACGGCTCTCAACGAGAGCTGTCAACCTCACAAGGGCTCTGCTTGATACGGTAAACGAGGAAATGGCTAATTTTAAACTAAGCTCAACTAAGCTCGAGTGCTGTAATGTGAATGGAAATGACTGGGAAGAAAGAGTCTCTTTAAAATTATCTACTTGGGACGCCTGGGTGGCTCAGCCAGTGAAGCGTCTGCCTTCGGCTCAGGTCAGGATCCCAGGGTCCTGGGATCGAGCCCTGCATCGGGCCCCCTGCTCAGCGGGGAACCTGCTTCTCCCTCTCCCTCTGCCTGCCGCTGCCCCTGCTTGTGTACGTGCGCTCGCTCTCTCAATCTCTCTCCCTGACAAATAAATACATAAAATCTTTATTAAAAAAATTATCTACTAAAACATGTTACAGGTTTGACCGTCCCGAGGGTTAGTGTGGGACAAGAGGAACCTGTACAAACTTCTGAGGGAAGTATGAAGATGGCAATTTGACAAAATCTGGAAAATGGGAAGATGCACACACTCCTCCACCCAGCAGTTCCGTCCCAGATAGACAGCCCGAGAGGCCAGAGCAATGCGCGTGTCTACTGGAGACGGGCATGAGAAGAATCACAGTGGCACTGTTTGTAATGTGAAACATCAGAAACCCAAATCCCCATCCAAACAATAGATAAAGTATACATTGTGGTATATTCACACAATGTAAGAGCATGCAGCAGTTTAAATTGATGAAACACAGGTGTATGGATCAACATGGAAAAACCCCGAAGATAGATCGCTAAGGTAGAAAAGGCGAGTTGCAGAAGGATACATGGAGTATAGCATCCTTTACAAAAGCTTACATCCACATAAAGTAACACTGTACACTGTTTATAGATACATGCTATGTAATAAAGGCATAAAAACATGCATGGAAATAATAAACATCTAAAACAAGACAGAGGCGCTCTCTGCAAGGAGAAACAGAATGGGACAGGAGATGGGAAGGCAGGGCTTCCAGGCTTCTCTAGTGTAACTGTAACTGTCTGTAACTTCTCAGGCTGCGCGGTGGGTACACAGGTGTTTAATATTAATCTCAAATCTCGTTTTTATGCACCTCAGATATTTCAAAATAAAATTTGACTCCTACGTATTGACTTGTGGGGGAGAGAATTAAAATACAGACTCCAAGTTAAATCATTAAAATCAACAAAGGTGGATTTTTCTTCTAGAGGAAAGAAGCAGAGGGAGTAAGAAGAGCCCACTGGACCCCATTCCAGATTGTCTTAAGACCTTGAGAAAATCATGTCTCTCTCCATGGGACCTCCAGTCCATTTCTAAATGAGGAATAAAATCCCTGCCTGGGGTCTGCAGCACAAAGGGCAGGCGGTGGGATGCCCAGGGGAGGCGCTGCTCTGGGACACTCAGGAATACTACTACTTCCTGTCCTCACAACCTCTCAGGAGGTTTTTGAAAGCATACACACACACAAGCATGTTGTACACTTGTGTGTATCGTTAGATAGACAGGTGCACGCGCGCACACACACGCACACACACACACGACATCTGATAAGACAGCCAGAAACGGTACTGGGATGCTCAGAGATAACAAGCCATTAAAGAGAAAGCAAACTACATTTTGAGAACTATCCATCTGACTACCCCCCCCCCAAAGTTTCTAAGTATAATATTCCCATTTGTCCACCTAGAGCCTGGCTTTAAGCCACTCCTGAGCAAGTGATTTCCCACCCATGATCTGACCCCTGGCCCCCAACTGCGAGAGCAAATCATTATTTATGCTCCAGGGGAACAGGGATCGTGTCTACCAAGTCTATAGTTGTCACCCCAGCCTCACACAGCCCTCTGCACATAATAAAGGACTCAAACGTCTTCCAAAGACACTACTGAGTTCCCATGACCGGATTGGATTCTAAAGGTCCTCAGACCAATAAGCAGGTGCCAGCAGTCTGGCCATGACTGCTTCTGGGCCTCGGAGGTGTATGGCTGCCCCGCTGTCCGCAGGGGCGTCCTCAGGCATGCTCAGAGCGGACTCCAGAGGCTAATTCTACCCAGCAGGAATCCCTGACTGCAGACACACGCGGAGACAGTACCAAATCAGTCTCTTTTGGAGAAGGCTGCCCATGCCATCTCCAGAAAACAGCAGGAGCGTGGGAGGACGGCAGAGCATGGCCAGATGTGAAAGTCCCTCATACCCACCCGGTTTCCCAGTTTATTCCCTCACGAAGGTCCCAAATTATCAAACCAAATGAAGCGCTGGGGCTTCTCTTGGGGGGGAGAACTCCGAAGACATCTGAGGTAGCAGGGACAAGGATTATGAGATGAAGATTCACCAAGGAGTGAGGCTCTTCCTGGACAGTTGTATAGATCTAAAGGTATCTGAGGCATTTTTCATAATTTCCTAACCCTCCTCTCCCTCACCCCTGAGCAATAAGGAAAGGGCAATTTTTTATGCTTGCTTTTGCAGCTGGGACACATGAGCTCTGAGAAAATAAACCGTGGGTAGCCCTTTCACTGCTAAGCATACTCTCCCCCACCTTCCTGGGTCCAGTACTCCTGAGTTCAGCTGTTGGACAAATCGCACCTATTTGTTCACCGGCTAATGGGGATTACTTAGGGTCACGGGGACCCCACTCAGAGATAACCCACTGGTCACCATTCTGACAAACTTGAAGGAGACGAAGCTAGTTCTTCCTTTTTTTTTTTTTTTAAGATTTTATTTTTAAGTAATCTCCACACACAGTGTGGGGCTCAAACTCACAACCCTAAGATGCAGAGTCGCATGTCCTACCAACTGAGGCAGCCAGGCGCCCCGGGAAGCTAGTCCTTCTTAAGAGGCCAAGTTCTCACCTTGCTGGACTCCTCTTTCTCTCCCAAACAAAGCACTATGCACACCATCACCCTCCTCCAGGCTCCTAACGGCAAAGCCAAGCGGAAGAAGCAGGCAAGATGACAGGCCTGTTAAAAGTTACTTGGAGGTCAAAGGACCCAGCCTCTAGCTGCAGACCTAGTAGATGTCTGGGATTCTGATGAATGGGATCTTTCACAAACACACACATGCCTTCCCTTTCCCGCTAAAGGCACTAGGAGAGTAAAAGGAAAGTATGTCTTGTACTTATTTCAGTCTAATGCCAGGACACGCTTTTCCCAGCACCCCATTAACCAGTGTCATGAAGGGAGAGTCTGGTAAATGGGGCTCCACGCCAGGCAGCCAGGCACTTGGCCTGTTTCAACCCCGGATATATTTATGAGATTGAATTAGTGACATGTCTCATAGGCAATGGAGAGAGAAATGATAACCCTTTTCATGATCACTTCTGTATCCTGAGCAATCCCGAAGGAACCTTCCCTGGCACCATCCCCATCTTCCTTCCTCCTATCCCCAGGCCAGAAGGCAAGAAAATGAATGAAGGTTAGTGGGGGGGGGGGGTGCCAGGGCTGTCTCCAGAGCCCCAGAGGCTGCCTAGGGCTGAAGGGCTGACTCATCATGGCTACCCACGCTGGCTGGGTAGGCAGGCGGGGGGCTAGCCTCACTGGGTCCCCACTGGGTCGCAGGTAGGGCCCAATTTCAGCAAGAAGAACAGGCCTTGCAGTCCTGCAGCCCCACCCAGGCTTTTCACAGCAAGCAGTGGGTAGGAAGGGCTGCTCTCTCCCAAGTCTTGAGTCCCAAGAGAGAAGATGCAGTCCCCCAGCTTCTGCCCAGGTGGGGGTGGGGAAAGCTGACTAGGCCACTGGAACGCGTTTCCACTAGGCTCTCGGGAGGCCCAGGAAGCTTCCTGGTGACCACACCCATGGATGGCCATGCTACGTAGCCCATAATGCAGACCAAGGTGATCCTCTGACAGGAATACACACCACCCCCCCCCCATAGAAAGCAGTTTAAGGTGGTGTGCAAGAAAGCCATCTCGTTCTTAAAACTCTCCGTGGCCAATAATAATATGTGGTGGAAGTTTTGGCTCAAGACCCTCCTCCAGCAATGTTCTGAGGCCAGCAGAGAGTGGGGAGGAAATGCCAGGATCCCAATCTCAGAGCAGAAGGGATTTGAGGAGGACCAACTGATTCAGAAGTCACACACCCAGATGCCTCGGGGAGCCTGGTGGATAGAATTGGAGGGAGGCCACAGTTAACACTGAGTGCCTGATAAAACAATTCTTACTGAGTACAATCCAAACCTCAACCCAACATAGGCCCTGGAGGCCACACAGGTGATGGTGGGTATGGACGGTGGAAGCTTAGAGGGGTCATCTGGGTCCCCCACCCCAGTGATCTGCTGTCTTGAGCTACAGTGTGCGCCACATGCAGGGGAAGGACAGTGAACTCATCTGTACCCTAAATTCCCCACTGGAAATGGGAAGAACATCAACGGCACACACCACCACTGAAGAGAACATGAAATGTACCTGGAGGCAGGCACAGCTCCCTGAGCTCCGTGGCCAGAGGAAGCTCCACAGTGCTGCCCAGCAGTGAGCAGGAGTCCCACAGTGGGACAACTCTAAAGGCACTGTTGCTCCTAGCTATGAGGGACGGTGGCAGATTTCCAGGCCTGTCTCCTAATTGCCCTACTCTGGTCCCCACTCAGCACAGGACCCAGGATCCAAGCAGCATCCCCAGGGCCTTTGTCTCAGCACCTCCCCCTCAGCTGACTTCCAGTAGGAGCCCCGGTTCCCAGGGGAGGGAGGGAGAGACCCGCCCTGGCTCTGCCTCTAACTCACCGGGTGACCTTGATGAGGTCACTGCCCTCAGCAGGCCTACTTCCTAGTGTGCCAGAGGGGGTTGTCCTAGGTAGATAGGAAGAGAACTGAGGGAACATCCTGTGGCTTTACGCTCCCACCTCTCACCTGTGGGTACTTCCCTTGTCTGAACTCCACAGTCAGGTTCACTGTGTATCCATTCCACCTTACTCCAGCAGTCCTCCCGTCACCCACGCTGGGACAGGAGCCCGTGCCAGGCCCCGGACTGGTAAAATGGGCGCTTTTCCTCACCACCTAGGCTGTTCCTTAAAAACATGGTGGCAGGGCTGTCATAAGGGAGAGACACACCTTTAAGACCTGCCAGCGGACAGCATTTTCTGCTAGACAGATGTCCAAGGCAGCAACCCCTTAGGGTAGGGAGATGCGTCCCTGTGCGAGTACACACATGTCACAGGCATACATGTCAAGGCCTCTATCCGACTCAAAAGACCAGTCTCTTATTTAAGCTCCCTGCGCTGGCTGGAAATTACAGTTTAAGAGAGCAGTCACGTAGAGGAATAAAAAATTCCATTCAAGACATGCCACTCTGGACCTGAGGCCTATGAGCAAAGTTTCCGGTGGCCTCCGCAGCCCTCCCCGTTCCGGGAAGCCGGGCGGGTCACCCTGTCCCCAGATTAAGGGGCAGCCGCAACAGCGGGTAGAGCCGGGGTGAGAGCTTCTCCCGGGCACCCGGCGCCCTCCGCGGGGAACCCCAAATGTGGGATGCCCGGCCTCCAGCCGGCAGCCCCGCCTGCTGCGCACTCAGCTCCCCACCATCTCTGTAATCACTCCTCCGCCCACGGCGCTCAGAACCTTCCGAACAGGCCCTGCGGACCGACCCACCGGTCCCCGGGCTCAGGCGCCTCCCCGCGTGGCCCGGGGGGGGACCCATCTGACATCCACAGCCCGGCTCAAGGACACTGCAGCAAGCAGCCCGGTCTCGGGGGTCTTCCCCCCACCACACACACAATCCCGGGCAGGATCGAAAGGCGAAGGCTTCCCCCGCCCTGCAGTCCAAGCAGTGCCGGCCTGGGGGAGCCTGGGCGCGGGAGGATGGAGGCGGCGGCGGCGAGCGGATGCCGGAATGCAACGCTGCGCCCAGAGCGCCGGGCGGCGGCGCGCGCGGGGGCTCACCTTTTTGACTTGGTCATCCTTCAGCTCGGTGAAGTAATAGGCCAGGAGCTGCGCGGCGATCATGCTGACGGCGGCGGACACGGAGCTGCAGGCGAGGGGCCGGCGGGGGTGCTCCGCAGCCCGAGCGAGCAGTGGTCCTCGGGCGACTGCTCGGCGGCTCCTCCTCCTCCTCCAGCCGCGGCTCCACCCCCAAGGCCCGGGAGGCGGTGGCTCGCGCGCTCCCCGGCTCCGCGCTCCCGTCCCCGGGAGGGTGACAGCCGCCAGCCGGCCCACCTCCTCGGCGCCCATTGGCTGCCGCCCGCCTCTGCAGCGCCGGGCGGCGGCGTCCGGGCCTGGGTGGGGGGGCGCGGCGGCCGCTCCCTCCCGCGCCGGAAAGGGGGCGGCGGCGCTGCGAAATCCCCCACGGGCAGGCATCTCCCGGCACGTCCCCCACGTAGGGAGCCGGCGCGAGGGCGGGAGGCTCGCTCGGGCGCGCAGGGTCGCGCGTGGCGGCGCCCGGCCGGGCGGACGCGCGCGGGGCGCGGGAGGAGGCGCCGCCCGACTCGGGCGGGACGAGCGGCCCCCGAGGAGGGCCCGCTGCCAGCCGGAGCGGCCTGTGGGGGCGCGGCCCCCTTCGCGGGAAAATGAGGCTCGCCCCCGGGAGTTCCGCGGATGGGCAGACGCCGGAGGCGGGTGCAGAAGTGGGCGTGCAAAGCGAGCCGGGCCTGGGCCGGAGGAGGCGAGAGCCCGGAGGCTGCGCGGTCCTCGCACCGGATCCCCGCTCCGGCCGGCTCCTGCGGGTCCGCCGGGAAGAGCGCCGAGCCTCAGCTGCGACCTCCGGGCAGTGCATCACCCCTAACCCGGCTCGCCCGGCCTAATCTCCGGCAGGCGGATTTGTGTTGCTAAATCGAGAGCGACGCCCCACAGCGCCCGCCCCGGAGTCACTGGTTCCTGCCGCTCTCCCGAGGGCTCACGCCCCGGCCTGTCCGCACCCCCCCCCCCCACCCCGGGCTTCCTCTTCCTCTCGGGCACCCAGGCTCGCGGGCGTCCGGGGGATCCTTCAGGCGCCCCTCCGAGGTGCCACCTTTTTCACTTCCCCAACGGAAGTGAGCCGGGCTGGGAGGAATCCTGAGAAAAACGTTCAGCCTTAACGACGAGGAGGGGAGGTGCGGAATCAGGCGGTTAGGGGGCTGCTTGGACCGATCGCTACCAGAGTGTTCTTAGATCCGTCGCGTCTGGGTGCGGGAGTTCTACTGCCTCACAAGGGGACATGTAATGAGCTCAAAATACAATGAAGTGGTTACTATCCTGATTCAACAGGTAATCAAGTTGAGGCTCACGGAGGCGGCGTTTCTTGCCGAACTTTATACAACCAGGAAGTTGTAGATCCCAGGATTCGGTCTGTGTGTTTTCCAAAGTCAGTGCTCACCGCTGCAGTTTGCGGTCCTTGCTATTGTATGTAGCCTCTCCGCGGAAATAGGCCGTGCTCTTGGGACCACGGCTGCACCAGGCGGTGCCCTGACAGATGACCACAGTCCAACCCCCCAACCTCTACCCCAGACCTGGATCCGGGGGAGCCCTGACCAGCCTACATAAAGGTACAAAAGTGGTCTCAGCGGGGAGATGGCTTAACATTCCTCCTCAGGAACATCAGGGGTCTGACCGCGGCAGTCACCACCAACCAAAGAGGACCTCAGATGTGGCCCTTGAGGCCAGAGCCTTCAGTCAGGAGCTCAGCACTCATGGCTGGCTTTCTGGCTGTGACATTCTGAGTCACCTTCCTGAGCTTGCTTCCTCATCCATGACATGGAGATCCTAAAGCCCACCCACCCACTACATTAAAACACCTGCTTATTAGACACCATAAATGGTGGGTATTATTATAAGATTGGGAAGCTGATGAGGGCTTCTCACTTGCATTCCTCCCCGTTCTAGGCCCTGAGAGGGTGTAGCAATTTTATATTTGTAATTTTGAATTGCTTTCCGAAGAGGCTCCCTAAAGTTATTTAAGCTTCAAACCCCACAAAGCCTGGGTCTGCCCTCAGGATAGTATCGTTATAAACTAGGAAGAGAAGTTCTCTGGCATCCATCCAACGCTTACACTGTCTACATGGCCATAAAGAAAATTGGGAGAAAGAACGATTTGGTTGTTCTCCACTGCCATTTGAGGCCTGCAACTGGGATGCTGGAAGTTCCTTGAGGATCAAGAACTGTGCTTTGCAAATTGCTCTGGCTTCCACACCTAACCCTCCAAGATGGCATGAGCCCAGTGCAGGGATCAGAAACATTCAGAGTATACATACCCCTCAACCCACCCACCCCCACCCGCCGCCATCACTGTGCCCCCATTACGTCCATGTTCTCTTGCATCATTATGAGCTGGAGCCAGGGAGCAGCTTTCCCAGTTTTCCAGGCTACCCCAAGATGTTATGTTTGCAAGCAGGGCGGCTGCCAATGCTTTCTGTTCCCTGGCAGTGGAGAGAGAAACTGCTTCTCAAGATGACTCCTTCCTCTCCACCCCTTGAATGCACGCAGGCCCCAAGGTCCATCAGTATTTCCTGTGAAATACCTCTAGGCCTGCCCCACTGCTTCCTTCAACCCCTAGGCCTCATTGTCCCGTGCCAGAAATATTACAAAAGTCTTCTAGCTGCCCTGCCTGTTTCCTGGCTTTCTACAATCCAAGTCATTCTGAAGTCCAGGCCACATTATTCCTGCTAAAAAGCAGCCTAATCACATCACAGCTCTACCCCAAATCCCGTGATGACCCCCTCCTTCCTGACGGAGCCAATTGAAACACTGCTGCCTGATGTCTGAGGCCTTCTGTGATCTGACTCAACTCTTCCCCACTTACCCCTTCCTCCCCCAGGGGCCCCAGTGAGGCCACTTCCCACTGTCCCCGGCCCGCCAGGCCCCTTTGAGCCCCTGCTCGTATATTCTTGCTTGCCCCGTCTTCTCCACTCACCACCCCCTGACCAAGTGTCCGGGTCCACCCTCTCCCTGAGGCCCAGCTCTCCCACTGCCCTCCACAGAAAGCCTTTCCTGAGCATGCTACTCACCCCGGTCTCCCAGGCCTTAGCACTTCCACAAGGCCAACTCGGACTGTGCTCACAGTCCATCTAGATGTAGACCAAGACTCTTCTTTACAGATGAGGAACCTGCGATGCAGCAAGTGGGCCATCTTTGTCCAGTGTCAGGCTGTGGTGGAGGTTGGAGCTGGGACTCAAACCCAGTTCTGATGCCCAGCCAGTGCTCTGTCCATTCTCCCCCACCCCCACCACACTGCAGCCTGGGCCTCAGATAAGTGAGGCCAAGGCCTAACAGTCTGCCTGATATTGGCGACTGTCTTCTGGGGGGCTGGCCTTCTCTGCCCCAATCACACAGCTTCCTGAGACCAGAGCCCAGGCTGCACTGCTGTGTCCCCTCCTGGGCTCAGAGCTGGGCCTCTGTCCCCCGTCTTATCATGCCAGTGATCACCTCGAGCACTTCTTTATTATCCCCACCTCTTTTTGCCGTCAGATAGCTCTCAGACCCCAGCTGAGCCTGATGAGGGAGCAGGAGGCCAGCTGAGGACAGAGCACAAGCTGACACACCGCAACCTCCCCTCCACACACAATCCTGGGTGGGATATATGTGACTTTCCTTTAGGAAACCTCCAACGGTCTTAACAGTGATGCTTCGCTAAGAGGGAAAAACAACCTTCACTTAATAATAGCCAGGCCTCCAGTAGCCTGAGAGTCCTCTTTGGCATATGAGAGCCCTTTTGGACACCTCCCTTTTTCCTTACCTCCCCTAACTCCATAGTATATAATCAGCCATTCCTCACAACCCCGGTGCAGCAGCTCTTTCTACCCACAGGTCCTGTCCCGGTGCTTTAATAAAATCACCTTTTTGCACCAAAGACATCTCAAGAATTCTTTCTTGGCCGTCAGCTCCGGACCTCACCAACGTTCCAAAACTACATCAAGCCCCCCTTTGCTGATTACTCTCTGGACCCCAAGGAAGAACAGCAAAGACCTTGACCATTGGAAATCGAGTTCCGGAGGTCTCCCCTCACCCTCCAGATGGCCTTCCCCTCTCACCAAAGTGCCCTGGATTTCCCTGTTCATTGTGCTCCCTCTTGTACCAGAGTTGGGGTGGGGGCTGGAGGGGTCAGGCCATACCAGGCTGCCACCCACAAAATGCACCTGCCAGTAAGAGAAGGCAGGCCACGGCCATGTCAGAATGTGACAACTACCATCTGACCCCGGGCACTGGGAATGGCACCCCAGAAATTCTCTCCAGTGGATCAGAGCTGTACCCCAGCACCTGGGCGCACACTTCTACCGGCAACGTTTGCATGATACGGACAGTTTACGGAGCATTTATTCTCTCGAATAATGCCTCATTTCTCCTGATAACAGGCTGGTGAGGTTACCAGGGCAAATATCTTTATCCCCACTTAATCAGTCAATGAGAGAGTGTTTAAGGTCTCCAAGGCAGAGACAGGGCTGAAAGAAAAAGGAAGGCTAGCGTGTGAGCCACCGCCGCGTGTTGGAATCCTGAGGAGACAGGGATGCTGGCAGGCAGAGCATGGTCTGAGAGGAAGCACCTGGAAGGGGTCCTGAAACCCACATTTCTATTAGATCTGTGGATTTCAACCTGGCTGCTTTTACAAATGCTGATGCCCGGGCCTCAGCCCCAGAGGGCGGTGGAACTGACCTGGAACGCAGGCCAAACAGCACTTTACAAAGTTTCCCCAGGTACGTCTCAGGTGCTGCTAGGATGGTGAATCGCTGATTTAGATGCTAACTCTCCGCAGGAACAGGTGGAGATTTCTGAAATGAATCCACCAGCACTGTTTTCCGTGGCGCCTCTTGGACAATGCTGAAGGCAGCCGGTTTTGCTCCCTGGAGGGGCTGGGGCTGTAAAATCACATTCTCGGGGAGGGGGGTGGGGGGATGGGGAACTGGGGGATGGACATTAAGGAGGGTCCGTGATGTCATGAGCACTGGGTATTACATAAGACTGGTGACTCACTGACCTTTACCTCTGAAACCAATAATACACTATATGTCAGTTAATTGAATTTAAATTAAAAAAAAAAATCACATTCTCGGCCTGTCTCCCTTCCTCTTTTATTTGCCCAAAGTTCTACCCGCTGACAACATCATCACAGAGGTTACAAATTGGCAACAGGCTACCACACGGCCCAGCACATATCTTATTTAGCCCACCTAACATGTTACAAGTATGATGAAACACTGACAAATTAGGAGATTTCACTTGAAAATCCAGGTTCCCAGCGTCTCAGGTCTAGCCACGCTGGGCCCCTGTTATCCCGGGGCAACGCTCAGCTAGAACTGAGTAGCCACTGCCCCCTCCAGACAGTGCAGGGGTGCTGCAGCTTGCCCCAGGCCCCACCCAGGCGGCCCCCCTGCACTGATGCACACGCCTCTCTGGCCCCTGTAGGCCTTTAAGCTCCCAATAATTGGAATCTACAGGCAGAAGGCTTCAGGTGTTAGGGCCGGGATTAGGATGAGGCAAGAAAGGTGCCTAGCGGTGCAAGGTTTAAATCTTAACGTTCAAATCTTGCACTGTAGGCACCTCTCTTGCTTCATCCCAGTCCCCTAAAGCTCTCTGCCAGGCTGCCCCTTGCTCAACCCTGACCTGTTTCCCCGGCTCAGAAAACCCCTGATACCCAGAGACACCTCTCTCAGCTTCTGTCCCAAGAAGGTTTCCACTTCCCTGTGGGGATGACTGTCCGTCACAGGAGTGCAGAAAGCCCCATCTGGCCCTGTTGCTTCTTGGACATCCCATCCTCTATGCCATTGCCTCTGAACCTGATAAGCCTCCTATGCATCAAGAATGATGGCCTGGAAGCAGGGTTAACCAGACGGCTGAGGCCTGCCTGGCCTCAGCCCTGCTCCTTATCTCAAGCCTGCTCCTTTCCCAAAGGAAGCCCATATCTTGTTGGAACAGAGCAATCTAAAAAATCACCCTGCTGATTCCTCTGAGTTTTAGTTCTAGTTCTCTCCAACGCCCACATACAACCACCTCTCCGGGGCCAGTGGAAGTTCTTTATTCCTGTCCCTTTGGAATTAGCTCCAAAATATAGAAGGAAATGTTCAGGCAGGAGAGTCCATGTCAACACCCAGGCAGGGTTCTTAGGCTGTGGAGTCTCATAGGCCAGCACGTTAAACATGCATACAAATAAAAACTAGATACTGACTTTTCATTTTGCTAAGAAAAAAATAATTTTTAGTCACAATTTCCATCTCCTATCACCATTATTTCCTAAAGAAAAAAGATGTCTTAAGCCAGAGAAAGAAACACAGGGGCTGCTTTTTAAACTAACTACCTCTGGCTTTATAATAGCCAGAACTCACTGTGGTAGAACTCACTGTGGACCGGGTATCGGTCTAAATTCTTATATTAACTTGTTTGACCCTCAGTACAACCTAATGAGGTAAATACTGGTCATAGCCTCATTTTATAGATGAGAATATTGAGTCACGGGGACGTAAGGTGACTTCTCCAGGTCATACAGCTACTGCAAAGAGCTGGAATATGTGCCCAGAGAGTCTGGTTCAAGACCACCCTGCTGTTCTAACAAGGTGAAATATTCATTTTACCATAGAGTCCTTATTTCTCTTATTCTGTGCAGGCCCAGCAATGCCTCAGTCGCGTCGCAGATGGGTCCAAAAACCCACGTTGGGGAGCTTCTTCCCTAGGGTACCAAGTCACGCTTGGTTAGATTTGTAAAGCATGGCACATGGATCCTGTTATAAAGGGCATTCTCAAACCACATGGTAAGGCAGATTCGCATGACCCACAGGGATTTTATAAGGGAGATATGGAAGCAATTGTCCTTCCCAGTGGTGTGGGGGTGGGGGACATGGGGCTCGGTAGATTCAGCTGAGCTGGCTGAGTGTGCCCTCCTCGCTTGCTGTCTTCTGGGGGTCCATCCCCATGTACCCTACCCAAAGAACCACTCTTGTCACTCCAGAACCACTCCAGCCCCCCTTCTCTCCTGAGCTCCAGACCCATATTCCAACTGCCTGTGAACATCAACTCCTAGACCCCACAGGCACCTGAAACTCGGTAGGTCTCCCATCACAGTCATTTCTTCTTCTTAAACTCACTCTCTCTTCTCATTCCCCCTCCTTTGTCATTTATTCACTCAACAGACATTTGTGAAGCACCTGGTCTGCTTCTACTTCCTGGTCACTAGAAATGGGCTGGTGAACAGGACGGAGTCTCTGCCCACATTCTGGTGGGGAGATACAGGTAGTAAACAAGTCACGAATTAAATACACATCAGGTTAGGTGCTAGGAGGAAAAATGAAGCAGAATATAGGCAATACAGCTACATGCTACAATTTCCATTTCCCCTTTGTTCTAATGAATGGCTCCAATTTTTAACTGAATCCAACCCCCCCCCAATTAAAGACTATATTTCTAGCCTTCCCTGCAGCTATAGATGTGGCCATGGGAGCAAGTTCTGGCCAACGAGATTAAAGTGAGAGCATCTCGTGCTAGTTTCCAGAAGCCTTCCTTAAGACACTGCAATTATGCAGCTTTTCTTCTTTGCCATTCTTCCTTCCTGCTGGCTGAAATACAGACAGACTGGCTAGAGAACTAGGAATGTCTTGGATATTGAGATAAACTTGGGAATGTCAGCCACACAAAACAAAGCAACAAAATAAAATAGAAGGAGCTTGTGTCCCTGTCACCAAGATGCCCCATATCAGCCCCCCACTGCCTCTAGATTTCTAGAACTTCAGAGGAAAATAAAATTTCAATGTGTTAATCCAACTGCTATTTTGGAGTTTTCTGTTACTATCAGCCAAATCTAATCCTAACTGATACCTAGGTTGAACAACAGAGAATAAGAGTATCATTTTGGATAGCATGAATAGGAGAGGCCTCTCTGAGGATATGACATTTGAGCAGAAACCAGAATAAATGGGAGTACACCATGTCTGTGCTTCCTCTGCCCTCTTGGGAAAAAGTGTCCCAGGTAGAACCATCTTCCCATCAGCCAAGCTGAAAACCTGAGCATTATCCTTGAGATTTTCCCCTCCCAAATGTCCTGCATCTAATGTGTCACCAAACCCTATGGAGTCAACCTATATATGTGCCTCAAGAACAAAACAAAACACATCCTACCTAGAACTCTCTTGAATCCATCCTCTGCTCCCCATTCCTTCTGCTAGAACAGGCCTGTAGTGGGATGCATGGTGCCCCCTAAAAGATATGCCTTAATCCCCACAACGTGTGCATGTGACCTTATTTGGAAAAAAAAAAAGGGTCTTGGTGTATCCCTAAGTTAGGGATCTTGAGATAAGATCTTCCGGGATAGGATCTCCCTGGTAGGCCCTAAATCCAGTGACCTTCCTGATAAGAGGCAGAAGACAAGACAGTAGGGGACAAAGAAGAATGGCCCATGAAGGAGGAGGCAGAGATGAGAGGGGGTTCTGCAGCCACAAACCAGGGAGTGCCTGGAGCCCCTGAAAGTGAAAGAGGCCAGGAAGGATCCTCCCCTAGAGCCTGAGGAGGGAGCCCCGCCCTGCTGACACCTTGATTTCGGACTTCTGGCCTACAGAACTGTGAGATAAAAAATTTCTGTTATTTTAAACCACGAACTTTGCACCAGTTTGCTATTGCAGCCCTACAAAACTGATACAAAGCCCTTAACAATATCAACTCTCTCCTAGTCCCAGGCTACGGAACTGATCTGTTCAGAATCCCCTGTAGCAAAAAATGTTTTGACCGCGTATCTCAACAATCTATATATTTACTTATAACTATCAATGCATACTACTGCACTATTATTTATGTTATAAAACATACCTAAAACATAGACATGAAAACAGATGAGACAGATGGGAGTGTAAAATTACACTACTTTGGAACTGTTTTTGACTATTCCTAATAAAGTTGACTATAGGGGTGCCTGGGTGGCTCAGTGGGTTGGGCATCCAACTCTTGGTTTCGACTCAGGTCATGAGCCCCGCATAGGGCTCCACACTCAGCATGGAGTCTGCTTGGGATTATCGCTCTACCTCTCCCTCTGCCCCTCCCCCTTCTCACACGCTCCCTCCCTCTCTCTATTTTTCTCTCTCTCTCTCTCTCTCAAATAGTTACATCTTTAAAAAAATTAATATATACCTACCCCATGACCCAGCGATTCCATTCCTGGGTATTTACCCAAGAGAAATTAAAGCACGTGTCCATACAAGGATTTGTACACAAATGTAGACAGCACTTTATTAGCCAAAACTAGAAACAACCCAAATGTCCATGAGCAGACAAGCAGATTAAAAAATTGTACTATATCTATACATACTTCATACTTCTCAGCTATAAAAAATGGAATTCTTTTTTTCCCCTTTGTTAACAATTTTACTGAGATATAATCCACATACCATGTAATTCACCTATTTAGAGTATACAGTTTCGTGATTTTTAATAAATTGCAGAGTTGTGACATCATCACCACAGTCATTTTTAGAGCATCTTCATTATCCCAAAAAGAAACATCATACCTATTAGCTGTCACCTCCCAAACTCCCGTGCTACCCTATGGCTTTAGGCAACCACTAATCTACTTTTCTGTCTCTACAGATGTGCCTGTTCTGGACATTCCATGTAAATGGAATCTATACAATATGTGATCTTTGGTGAATGGCTTCTTTCATTAAGCGTGTAAATGTACTTCATTTATGTTCATTCACATTGTAGTACATATCTGAACTGCAGCCCTCTTTTTATTTCTGAATAAGATCCCATTGTGTGGATATACCACACTTTGTTTATCCATTCATCAGTTGATAGATAAAATATTACAGACTACGCGCCTTAAAAAACAGAAATGTATTTTCTCACAATTCTGGAGGCTAGAAGTCCAAGATCAAGGTGTTGGCAGGTTGAGCTTCTTCTAAGGACTCTCCTTAGCTCGCAGATAGCCGCCTTCCTCACATGGTCTTCTCCCTGTGTGCACACATCCCTGATGTCTCTTTGTGGGTCCAAATTTCCTCTTCTTGAAAAGATGCCAGTCGGATTGGAATAGGGTGCACTCTAAAGACCTCATTTTAAATTAATTAACTCTTTAAAGACCCCCATCTCCAAATGTGATTATATTCTGAGGTGCTGGGGGTTAAAACGTCAACGTACGAATTTGGTAGTAGAGGGACACAATTCAGCCCGTAACAGTTATCACAGTAAGAAACCATTGCCAAATCCAAGGTCACGAAGATTCATATCTATGTTTTCTTCTAAGAGTTTTATAATTTTAGCTACTGCATATTTTGAATTAATTTTTGTATATTGTATGGGGCAGGGATTCAACTTCATTCTTTTGCATGTGGATATCCAACTGTCACAGCATCGTTTGTTGAAGAGATTATTCTTATCCCACTGAATTGTTTTCATATCCCTCTGAAAACCAAATAACTGTAAATGTAAGAGTTTACATTTACCTCTCAATTCTATTCCATTGATCTATAGGTCTATCCTTACGCCAGTACCATGCTGTCTTGATTACTGTAGCTTTATAAGTTATAAAAACAGGAAATGCAAGTTCCTTGACTTTCTTCTTATTATTCAAGATGTTTTGACTAATCTGGGTACCTTCCATCTCCACATGAATTTTAGAATTAACTTGTCCATTTCTGCCAAGAAGCCAGCTGGAATTTTGATAGAGATTGTGTTGAATCTGTAGGTCAATTTGGGGAGTATTGCCATCTTAAGTTTTCCAATCCATGAACATAGAATGTCTTTCCATTTTTTTAGATCTTCCTCAATTTCTTTCAACAGTGTTTTATACTTTTCAGAGTATAAGTCTTGGACTTCTTTTAAGTTTATTCCTAAGTGTTTTGTTCTTTCTGGTGCTATTATAAATGAAACTGTTTTCTTAATTTCTTATTGGATTGTTCATTGCAAATGTATAGAAGTACAATTGATTTTCACATATCAAGTTTGTATCCTGCAACCTTGCTGAATGTGTTTATTCTAACAGTGTGTGAGCATGTGTGTGTGTGTGTGTGTGTGTGTGTGTGTGTGTGTATCTTAGGATTGTCTATATAAAAGATCACATAGGAATGAACTCAGTACATGCAGCAATATGAAAATATTAAAGCCAGGTACAAAAGAGTACACATGTATGATTCCATTTACATGAAGTTTAAGAACAGGAAAACTAACCTATGGTGATAGAAGTGAGAACAATGCTACCCTCAGGACAGGGGATGGGGGAAGTATTAACTGGATAGGGACATGAGATTTTGGGAGGTGATGGAAATATTCTATATCTTGAATGGGGTTCTATAGGTATAGACATGTGTTCAAATTTCTTGACCTGACACTTAGAATGTATGCGTTTGACAGCTAATAAATTATACTTCAATTAAAAAAAGGCATAAAAATGAGATAAACTAATTTTAAACGTGGTGGCCTAATAGTACCATTAGCTAATTATCTCAAGGTCCTCTGTAAACATAAGGATTAGCTTATCATCAGTGATGTACAGAATAAAGCCAGAATTCAAAAAGCCTTGTCTGTTTTTTTCTCTGACTACTTTTTATATCTGATCAGATCTTTTATTTCTTTTAACCCCAAGATGTGGCTAATGAGTAGCTGGTACCAGGGATAAGAAACAAGTTGGCGCTCTTATTTTCTCATTGTTCATTAGGTTTTTTTAAGTTTATTTTTTTTAGTAATCTCTACACCCAACATAGGACTCAAACCCAAGACCCCAAGATCAAGAGTCACTCTCTCTCTTCCGACTCAACCGACCAGGTGCCCCATTATTCATTAGCTTTAATCCATAGTTTCTAGGCAGAAATCTTTCTTTTTAATTTTTTTAAAGATTTTATTTATTTATTTGACAGAGAGAGACACAGCCAGAGAGGGAACACAAGCAGGGAGAGTGGGAGAGGGAGAAGCAGGCTTCCTGCAGAGCAGGTAGCTGGATGCAGGGCTCAATCCCAGGAACCCTGGGATCATGACCTGAGCCAAAGGCAGACACTTAACGACTGAGCCACCCAGGCACCCCCGCAGACATCTTTCTAAGCCACTTGCTTATTTTGTGAGGGTCAGCCTAGTTAAAGCCAGATAATATGATGTACAAAACTACCCCAACCAGGCAGTCAGAAGACGGTAATGCCTCATAACATGCTAAAAATGGCTCTGGAAACAAAGGAAGGGACCACTATCTGTCCCTTCTTATTGAGAGAGACCCTGAGTACAAAATGATACAAGTAACCATCTGGAAGCCTCACCAAGCAAGTCTACCAGTGCCAATTGAGCTTTAAAAAGTTGTTAGCAAGGGAACTTGTACAACTTTCTTCCCATTCCAAAGTGGATCATCTTGCACACACACCGCCTCTGGAGAGCTCTCTACACTCATCCCCACTACCTCCTGGCTGATTCCCTGGAGGCTCAACGCTGATGCTCCTTGCTGCTGTCAGACAGAACACAATTTAATCACATGACTCTTCGGCCTAAAGATCTTTTGGGCCCCCTCTCTGGAGTTCCTTAACTGGACATCCAGGGCCAGCCCAACCCAACTTCATCAGCCTCCCTTCCCGCCTTCCCCACCAGCACCACACCAGACAGCCTCCCAGGATCTTTCCATCCTTCACAGGCTCCCTGTCTGCCCTAGCGGCTGGCTATGCCTGTAATGTCCTTCCTGGCCTGCAGATTCTTTCTTCTGCTTCAAGAATCTCCTGCTAATCTCACGTCCACTGTCCAACCTTCCTTCTCTCCCCAAGACAGGGTGGATCCCTCCCTCGTCTGGCTCTTAAGGCACATGTCACCCTCTGTTGTAATTTTTTCCTTTTTTGCATGTTGAGTTTCACTTCTCAGCCATAAATCCTCAAATGCTGGAGTCTCTGATTCATTTTTGAAAGAACAAGAATATGGCTGTTCGATCAGTGGAATAAGCAGCAGGGCAGAGGTGGCTATGAATCTGGACCCAGCCTCGGACCTCACCTGGGACTAGATAAGGGAGCCGGATGTAGGAGAAATCAAAAGTTACTGTACTTTTCTCCCAGCAAGCTGGCTCTCCAAAGCCTCCACCTCGCCACCTTCCCGAAGCAATCCACCTCAGATTCACTCTACTGCAATTTGATAGGCACAGTAAAGTGCCCGCTTGGGGAATGAGAGGGAAGGTGAGGGGCCATCACAGGTAGCACAGAAAATTCTCTGATTTGGAACCCTATGGGTTATGTCAATAGGAAAGATCTGAAACTTTTTTTGGCCCATGTTCCAGTGCAGAGGGGATGGGTACCAAGTTCCTGGCATGCCAGATTCCCCACAGTGGAAAAGACAAGAGGGGAGAGACCCTTCCATTCCCTCTCCCAGAGCCTCTCCCACAGTCAGGAAGCCATACAGCTCCAAGGTAGGAAGGTCCTGTGTTTAGCTCGGACACTTAGCATTTTGCTCCCAAGAAAGGGCTAAGAGAGGAACCTAGGAACAAAGGCCCCCTCATAAAGCTCCTGCCCTGTGGGGTGGGCTGGGCCTAGGTAGGAACAGGTTAGAAGTAAATGTTCTTCCTCCCCTGGTAATCCACAGTAGGGCTTCATGGCTCACTGAAACCATGATCAGAATTCCCAAAGGGAATTGCCACACACTATCCCTCTTGTTTAGAAAATGTTACAGAAGGATACAGAAAGAGCATTTAGGTTTCTTACCTTAGCTTCAGTAAGCGGGGGCTTGATGGGCCTTTCAGATGCTTCACTCTTAAAGAAAGACAGGACAAAATAAGGTGTGACAAAGGCATCTTAGCAACTGGTATTCACAACATATTGATGCTCATTACTAATCAATCATATTCAGAAAGCAACCGTAACCCCGAAATCACAGACGACATCCTGACATGATGAACAATTCTCTGGATGAAGTACAGCAGAGCTCAGAAATGTCCTGTTCGTGAATGTATTCCCATCAACATTGATTAGGTGCTTCCAAACCTACAGGGACTGTGCTGGGAAGTGGGGGTTCAAAGATGACAGACACAGTAGCTCTGCCTGCAGGGAGCCCACAATCCACTAGAGCAGACAGATGTGCTGACCGATAATGAAAGCATGGCGCTGGCTGAGCCGCTGGAGAGGCGTGCAGGGTGGCTAGGGGAACACAGGGGCCTGTCCCTGCCAAGCCACTGGCCACAATGTGTCCCCAAGATTGCAGGATGCAATACTTCCCAGAGGAACATGGAGGGAACATGGCCATCAGGCAGCAACTGGCTGGATGAGCTAGTACCCTTGACGAACTAGCATCCTGTCCTTCTGTAACGCTCTTAGGACTTTGCATGCCTCACAGATTTTTGGAAGCTGCTGCCAGTCAAGAGAGGGGCCCATGGAGACCTCTCCACGATGGCAGCTGAAGGGATAAGGAGGCTGTAGTACATTGTTTGTGGAAAAGAGCCGTAATGGTTCTCCTCCTTGTACCCAAGCCCTCTGTTGTCTCCTCCCACAGTGACTCTGGATTTAGCTGTGTGACTGGGCTTTAGCCAGTAAGAAAATAACGCCTTCAAAAACTCTTGTGCTGGGGCCCGTGCTCTCTTGCTGCTCTTGGAACTCTTGCAACCACCACTCTTGGCAGGTGAGGAGGGAGGAAGCCCGGAGTGAGGGAGCACCAGAAGTAATCCCACTTCCTAGAAGGGCTGCATAGCGGCCCACAGACATGTAGCCAGTCCGTACAAGAATCAGGGGTAACCCATGCATTCTCCCTGGAGGGCAGAGACCATCTTTTCAGTCCTTCTTGCCCTGCCTCACATAGGGTAGGGGCTCAGTAAGTGTTTGTTGTTCGTGAACAGAGAAACCACACCCTCTTCTGCGTAGGCTGCTTTGCAAAGAAGCTCTACAGAAAATCATGGTCCTACAGAAGCAAGAAAAGGCATTTTTCCATAGACAACCCAAGTGAGAGGACCCCATCTCGGCAAGTTTTTCACGTGGCCAAAAACCAAACAGTCTAGGCTTTACACCGATGCCCCATGAGAGCAAACTTGCTACTGAAAGGCACTCTCATGAAGCCTTATAGATGCTTATTGGCCTTCAGGAGAATTAAGAGTAAGGAAACAATGAAAAATACTGTCTGGGGCTTGGAACAGCCAAGGAGCCAAGGAGACAGAAATGGAACAGACCATATAATTTGGGGCCGTTCCTTAGATTAACAGTGGGAATTCAATATCCAGAGCACAACATTTCTAAGCTTGGAACAACTCAAAATATGAATGTCCCTAGGCAGTTACAGGTGGAGTCCCATGCCTTACCCCCAGCCCTGAGTTTGTCCTGGAGGTGGAAAGGGCACAAAGCCTCGGAGTCACAGGGACCTGAGTTTACGTCCTAGATTTGTCACTGATGAACTATGTAAAATTAGGCAAGTACCTTAACTTCCCTACGCCTCAGTTTTCCCATCTGTAAGATGAGAACCATACCTACGTTGTTGGGACTTTGTGAAAATGTAAGGAGACCGTGTAAAGTGGCAGTCGCAGAGTAGTTGCTGGTTGAATGACAGCAGATACAGTAAAGATCACAGGCTCGTGGAGACCCAGGGCAATAATCAGAACTCACCCAGGGCCCCGTGAGAGGACGAAACTCATTTCCAACTCCTGGATTTCTCGCTTGCGCCTGAGATCCCGGAGCCTGGCTTCCTGTCTCCGGAGCCCCCAGGACCACAGAGGACCAGCCCGAGATGCACAGGCTGATGCTGAACTCCAAGTACCAGCGCCTGAGCCTGCTGATGGCCGTGTGGCACCTGGGACACGGGCCGCTTTGTGCCACCCCTCCAAAGCTGGCCTGGCCCGCTGGAAGCTCTCGGTGGCATTCTGCCTGAGGCTTGCAAGGCTGGGTAGGGGCACAGAAGGGGATGGTGGGGACCGTGAGAGGTGGCAAAGACATCCCAAACAGACCTCCTGGTTTGGAGGTGCTCCTCCTTTCCCAGAGCAGGCAAAACTTTTTTCACCCCAAGTGTGGCGTAAAGGAGAAGGAAGAGGCATTGGGGGTCCCAAGGAGTTTGCAGGTTTATGTGTTCAGTGGCCTCCTGCTCACTGTAACCCAGAGAGGTGCCTCGGAGTGCAGAGATGAGACTGAGACGGAGAGCCTGAGCCTCCACGTGGGTGTCAGAAGCAGGGTCGAATTCAGTTCTCTCAAAGGATGTATGTGGGCTGGACAATGCATCTCCCCAGAGATGATGAAGGGGGTATTTTCAAGCCAGGCCTGTAACAGGACTGGGGAAAGTTGCCCGCCCCCCCTCACCCGGAGGCCAAAGCAGCTCCTGAAGCTTGTGTTCTCTCCTCCCCACTCCCACATACAATTGGGAACGATTTTTCACCCACAGGCTGACCAGGGAAGTCTTCACAAAGTAGGCAGGCCAGGCCACAGCAGGGACCAGCAGGCTTGCTCTGAGAGAATCCCATCCCCAGGGCACTACTGAAGTCCCAGCCCCATGCGTGTCACTGGGCTAACACCCCTGCTGTGCCTCCATTTCCCAACTGTAAAAGGGGGCCTCCGTAGTCCTTGCCCCAGTGGGACCATCTGCAGCATAGGCTGACTGGAAATGAACCAGCTACTCAGAAGAACATCATTTGTCCCATAAACACTTTCCCAGGGTTATATCCACATCCAGGGGAGAAGTAAAGCTCTCTGCAGGAGGCAAGAATGGGTTTCTGCTTTTACACGGCCATATATAATCTGGCCAAGGAAGGCTTCTCTTAGAAAAGGCCACACTCCTGTTTTCAACACCCGTTCCTGACTTTGCAGTATAATGACCTAAGAAGTGATTAACCAAGGGGTGACGTGAATGACCCCCTGGGCACCCCCTGCTCAGGACCTATCTGACCTGGTAAAAATTAAACTGCACAGAGAGAGCTAGAGGCCAGATGTGAAGGCCTCCTGCCATACCCCATAACACTTCTCTGCCGAGCTCTGGGTCTGGGTTTACCTCCTAGAAAATGGACTGCAAGTAACACCCCGTGGGAGAGTGCACTGGGCAGGCAGTGGTGTATGTGACCCCATGACGTTAGAGGACAGCAAGGGGAGAACTCACCCATCCTCGCTGGCAGGTCTGCCCCATGGTGCGGAGGACACCTGCTGTGCCCAGCTTCTCTCTTCTCTTCTGCTCTCAGCAGTCAGGGCTGGGAGGCCTGGAGAAAAGCAAAGCCCAATGGAGGAAGAATGATGGGCTCATCAACCTCATTCCTCTCCTCACCGGTTGGGAAGCTAAACACCCCAATACTGAGGACCAGGGGCAGAGAACTGGCCCCTGTGTCCAGAAGGATCCATAACCCCAAGTAAAATGTCATAAGGTTTCTGGCAGGATATTATTCTAGAAGAAATTCCCTGGCAGCTGGTCCTCATGTGGTGCCTCATCACCAACTACAGCCTCCTCTGCTTACAAAAAGGTCCGAAAATAGGGTCTTGCTTTAGGGAAGAAATCCAGTGGAAATTAGCCAAGGCGACTTCAAAAAGCCCCAATTTCAGAAGTGTGATCTCCACCACACTGTCATTCTTTTCCCCTAATTTAAACAGGGTAGGGTGTAACTCTGGGTAAAAATCACTTCTCTAATCATAAAAGCAATGCACAATCATCACCAAAAAAAAAAAAAAAAAAAAAGTCAGAACACACAGGCAAGTAGTTTAAAAATTAAAATCACCTTTACTCCTTATAGAAATAAGTTCTTTTAACATTTTGGTCTATATCCTCCCTCATATTTTTCTCCAGATAACTACACACCAGTAACAACACAAAAATGGAACCATGCTCTTATACTCTTTTTAAATCTACCTTTTTCCATGGAATAATAAATTATGAAAATCTTTTCATGTCAATTAATAAAGATCCCATCGTTTTTTTTATTGGTTACACTGGTAGAGATCTTATAGTTCATATTCAGAAAGGCTTACTCAAGAATGATATAATAATAATTCAATAAGTGTCAGATATCCTAAGTCAAAATTGAGAGCAATTTTATTAAGTCTCTGCCATATCCTGAGCAGCTTTGAAATATTATGTGATTTGCCTGCCAATTAGTGTGCTGCAGCAAATCCAAAAACTTCCTACTATTTAAGGCCTTTTCAGTTCAAAGAGAGTAAGCCAAGAGTCCAGGCTTCTAAATAGTGATGTAACACTGGGCCTCCAGCCATCAAACCCCAATGGCTCAGGGTTGGTGAATTCTGCCAGAGCTGGTCTTGCTGGGATACCTGGTACCCCTGACATGCCAAACCCTCCCTAGCCCAGCTCAGAGGCATAAACAAAATTTGTGGGGTTTCTTTGTTATTTATTTACATAAACACAATTTGATTTAAAGCTCATACTTCATTCCTTCATCCTAAGCATTTCTGGTAGAGAAGACACACAGAACTTGGCTGTGGTATGTTCTTCAGAGAACTTGGAAATATCAGTACTTGTCTTATATTTACTTGATATTTGCCCCCCTCTCCCATTAAAGGATAAACTCCCAGGGTGCAGGGATTTTGTGCATCCCCCAGTGTTTGACTTACACATAGTAAGTGTGGAACACAGTGCTGAGGTCAGGCTGCTTGGTTTGAAGCCCTACACAGCCATGTAATAGCTTTGACTCTGGAAAAGTTACTTAATCTACCTGAACCTCAGTTTGCTCAACTGTGAAATGGGGACATTAACAGTAGTAATAGAGCCACATGGGAACGTGAGGTCTGTGTATGTAAATAGAGCACTTAGAATCGTGCTTTGCATATAGCAAATACTCGATACATATCTATTAACTATTATTCTTGTTGAATGATTAACAATGTTACTGAAATTCACAACAGTTGTGAAAGCAAAAAGGGGCCATAAATGGCTTATAATTGAGGCATAGACTATTCAGGGGGCTGATTTAAAGCAGTGAGTCCACAGGGAGAGCAAAAGACAATTTGTTGGAGTGACAGAAGATGGCATCAGAACTTTTATTTATGACTTTTTAAATTTCACCCTATAACTTTTTTAGGCTATTCTTTATAACATACACATTATTTTAGTACATTACTAAATGTCTATAATTTTTTAAAAATTGAGATATAATTCATATACCAAAATATTCACCTTTTAGGATATATATATACACATCTATATATGTGTGTGTGTGTGTATGTGTGTATATATATATATATATATATATACATATTTCAATAGTTTTTAGTATATTCATAAGGTTGTACAATCATCACCACTATCTAATTCCAGAATATTTCCATCACTCCAAAAAGAAACCCTGTCCCCATCAGCAGTCACTTCCCACTCTCTCCTCCTCCCAGGCCCCAGCAACAGCTAATCTACTTTCTTTCTCTATGGATTTGCCTATTCTGGACATTTCACTATGTGAGATCATAAATGCATAAATCCAAAAAAAATTAAGATACATGTGTTGGGGAATGTGTCTGCCGAAATATTTTACTGACAGAGTACATGACCAAAAAGGTTTGGAGAGCCCTGGCTGAGAGAGTGGAACCTTCTGGGTTTTGTCCCCAGCTCCTCTGAGTTTCCCATACAGATAGTGACAGGAGGTCACAGGCTCCATTGATCCATGCTAATTAAAGCCCAATAGCTAACACAGGCCAAAGCAGAATGTGATCTAAAGATAATATGCATTTTGCTTTGCAATTTATGATTTAACTTTGTTTTTATAAAAAGATGTTCCCCTAATTATGCTTATGATAGGCTAACAGTTTAAAACAGCAATGCAGGGTGCCTCAGTGGCTCAGTCGGTGAAGCGTCTGTCTTCGGCTCAGGTCACGATCCCAGGGTCCTAGGATCGAACCCCGCGTCGGGCTCCTTGTTCGGTGGGGAGCCTGCTTCTCCTTCTCCCTCTTCCTCTCTCCCTGCTTGTGCTCTCTCTCTCTCTGACAAATAAATAAATAAAATCTTTAAAAATAAATAAAAAATAAAACAGCAGTGGAGCCTGGGACCAGGGTTCTAATCCTGCTCTACCACTTACTGAACTTCCCTGAGCCTAAGTTTCCCTGTTGTAAAACGAGGGAGGTAAGAGGTGAGAATTAATAACCTTTTCGCCTTTTGCATTAGAACTGGGCCTTAGGTTAACGCTCTGGTTCCATTCCCCCCGTTACTTGGTAATGTCACCTGCTAGACCCCAAGGTCTGACCTTTACTGCTCACCTGCTTGTACTCACCAAAGTTGTCCCACATTTTTCTTAAAGCCCTTCTTTCCAGCTTATCTTTTAACTCAGACAAAAGACCCCCCAGGCATAGCATCCCCACTGGAAACTGAAACTACCCCTTAAACAATAATGAAGACCCTGACAGAGAACTCAGGCCAGTGTGGACTCATGCTTACACAGGTGGGCCATGGGGCAACCCATATGGTGACCAACAGTCAACTCTACCTCATTGAAATGCTAAAATCTCTGCCCACGGAGGGGTACAAGCCTTATTTACATAACTTATCATGTATGTACAGGCATGTTTCCTTAAGGCACATGTGTGACCTTATGCCTGCCTCTACATAGATGACAAGGCTCTCTTTCTAAATATTTATCCCAACCATAAATTAAAAAAAAAAAACAAAAACAAACCCATTCATCCTTGCTCAGAGAGTCACAGCTTTGGACGTTATTACCTATGGTTTCCTTCTTTGCCACAGATAAAGTTTCTTTTGTGTGACAACACCTGGTGTAGCTTCTATCTGACTCACCAAGGAGGGAACTCATGTTAGCTCCCTTCCAGTAAGGGTGGAATATCAAATACGTTAGGAGTAACATTTCTTTTTTTTTTTTTTTTTTATGATTTATTTATTTAGTTGAGGCGGGGTGGTGGCAGAAGGAGAGGAAGAGAGAATCCTCAGGCAAACTGCACCGAGCCTGGACCCGGATGCGGGGCTCAATCCCAGGACCCTCAGATCATGACCTGAGTTGAAATCAAGAGTCAGATGCTCAACTGACTGAGCCACCCAGGCGCCCCTGTTACTGAGTAACATTTCTTATGATAAAGCTGACCTCTTGTTGGTAGATTGCTCCTGGGTTGGAAACATTATAAATACTAGATGGGATACCATAGCTCTAGGTTTCCCTAACTGAGATGAGTCTTGTTTTGTCCCCTATAGAGACCATGGAAAATGTCCCTATGGAGTTGTTACAGGAGAATTTGGCTCCTGCTGGGCAGGAGGCTTTTCAAGCCGGGAGGAATCCTGCACCCACCCAGTGAGAGCTTCTCCCTCTGTGGACTGCTACACAGATTCCCTCGGAAAAGAAACATTTGGCCTTGTCCTGCCAGCAAGCTGTGGTCGCCGTCTTATAGCCCTGCAGGCAGAATGGAGCCAAGTGTGGCTGGTAGCAGTCTTTGAATCTGAAGGTTTAGTAGAGTCTAGAACACTCCTGATGGGGGTTACAGATTGAGTTGTGCAGAGATCCTGGCATATAGTAAGTATTTAATTGATAACTGTGAGTACTAAATAAATGGCTATTATTATTGTTTTTTGGTATTTTGTTTTATCTACATTCACTAACTCATAGTGGGCAAGAGATTATTCTAACCCCGAGGAGCGCAGGTGGGGTATCAGACTACCAGATAGAGCCCCATTATGAAACAGGAGAAAACACCATTCTGTAATTCCGAAAGGAGGAAATATACAAATGTCCCTTCCACACAAGTATTTATTGAGCACCAACTGCATGCCAATCTCAGTGCTAGATGAGAAGATGGAAAAGATGGATACGGTCCTGGCTTGGCAGAGCTTGTAACAAAGAGCAATTACAGTGCATGTGATGGGGGGAGGGAGAGTGGGGTAGTTTATTTGGAACTACATAGATTTGGGAATCCAAGAAGGCATTTCAGAGTACCAGCCTTAGGCCATGGCACAGAATCCTAGGTTGGATGAAGACTGGAGTCCTGGTGCTCACCTTCTTCCCCTGCCCACTGTACACAAGGTAGCTTGTTGCAACGATGGGCATGCCTCTCTCTATCCATGCCCCTGGGTCGTTCTCATCCACAAAGACTGACCTTGGCCAATGACTTGCTTTGGCCACTGGACAATGCATCACAAGAAAAGATCTGAAAAATGCTTATACATGAGGGGCTTATTCTCTCTCGTTGCTCTTGGGACCCCTGCCACTGTTGCCATGGGAATAAGCCCCAGCTAGCCTACTGGATGACTAGTGGCCACATGAGGTAGAAACAGCCGTCCCAGCTGAGTATCTTAGGCCAGCCAGCCCCCAGCCAACCAGGGGACTAAGATGCAGGAATAAGCCCAACCCAAACCAGCCACCCCTGGCTCAGCTCTGCAGAACCACTGTGATAATTGTGATTATAAGAAATATTTTTTGGTCTTTGTCCCCATTCCTGGCGCACAGCTCCTAAAATCCTTGTAATTTCCTAAGTTTTAAGAGCAATGGGAGAATCTTGTATTACAATAGTTGGTCTTTTGTCCTCAAGTAGCTCCAGTTCCTGAAATAGTTCTGGTGATAAAGGTGGTAGGCATGTCTTGTTACTCATAACAAGCCCCTTTCAATGACCCTGAGTTTATGTTAAGGAGGATGGGGCTGGTTGCCTGGGGAACCAACCTTGTAATTTAAAGGTGGGAACTTTCAGCCTGCCCCTCTCCAAGGCAGGGGTAGGGGCTGGAGGATACATCAGTCACCAAAGGGCAGTGATTTAATCACTTGTGCCTATGTATTGGAGCCTCCATAAAAACGTAAAAGGACAAGGTTCAGAGAGCTTCCAGGATGGGGAACACGTGGAGGTGGGGGAGGGTGACCTCCCAGTGAGGGCATGGCAGCTATGCACCCTTTCCCATATACCTTACCGTATGCATTTTTCCATCTGGCTGTTCTTGAGTTACATCCTTTTATGATAAATGAGTAATCTAGCCGCTAAACTGTTTTCCTGAACTCTGAGCTGCTCCAGCAAATTAAGCAAACCTGAGGAGGGGGTACTGAGACTCTATAGCCGATTGATTGGTCAGAAGCCCAGGTGACAACCTGGCCTTGTGATTGGCATATGGGGGGGGGGGAGGGAGAGGTCTGTGGGACTGAGCCCTTAACCTGTGGGGTCTGACACCATCTCTGTAACCAGGCGCAGGGGTGTAAGAGCACCCGCTCCAGGGTCCCAAAGAGATCAGGTTTGGCCACTTGCCACTGACAAAATCCAAAGGCAGAGACCGAGTGGTGGTGAAACAAGAAAGGAATTGATTTCAGTGAGGCCATCACCCAGAAGACAACAGACTAATGTCCCAAAGGCTGAATACTTGCAGGTTTATATAAGGAAAACGTGGGACAAAAGTCGGTGGGTACGTGCAGGTGGGCAGTCATCGTCTTGGGGTCAATCCCACGGGGTCTTGCTGGCTCAGGGCAGTCCCTATTGCCAGAAGGGATAGTTTTGGTTCCCATCACGGGATGCTTTGCCCACTCCGTCTTTTGTATGAGTTAAGAGATAAGCTAGGAAGAACTTAATCAATTAGCAAGTACAGACCGAGGTCAAAATGGAGATCATTGGAGTCCTCTTTTATCTCCAAGTTGAATTGAGTTACATCTAAGACATTCTGTAATTCTGGTGATGCAGAATTGTTTGGTGTGGGAAGAAACCCCACATGTTGGTAACCAGAATGGTTCAGTGTGAGGAGTGAGAAGGAGACACCCAAGTGGAGTGTTTCTTCCTTTACAACCACCCAGCTGAGCTCAACCCAAATTGCTGAAACATAGAACCATGGGCTTATTCTTCGAAGCCACTAAGTTTGGGGGTGGTTTTTTTTTTTATGTCGTAGCAGATAACTGAGCCCCAAGGAGCTGGTCCCTGCCCTTCAGGAGCAGGCTCTCCTGGAGGATCCCTGAACCAGGAGATAGGGAACCATCTCCGGTCTGCGGTCCACAATCTGTTCCCCAAATGGTCTCCAGGAAGGTGATTAACATTTCCAAGCCTCAGTGTGTCACCTGATTACAACCGCTCTCCTGTCTACCTCACTGGGTTGTGGTGAGGATCACATACAGCTACCTGGATCCCTCAAGGGAGCCATTAGCACGGCCTGAATGGAAGCTGGAAGAAACCTTGTTGCCCAATAACCGTTAATAATGCCACAAGAAGAAAGAGTTGCATTCATAGAGCACTAACTGCATCACACTTCTTACACAACTTCTCATGTGATGCTTTCACACCATTACAAGGGGGATAATAAGATCCTAACTTAGGGGTGAGGATGCTGACGTTTAGAGGGGTGCCGTAATTTCTCAAAATCACACAGCAGGACCTGGGGAGACGAGCAGGGTGCAGATCTTACAGACTCCAGAGCCCTCTTTCTTCCCACCCCATACACTGCCGCTCCTCCAGAGTCTGTGTCACGTCATCCACCCCTGCTCACACCTCAGCCTCCTGAATGCTGGGGTGGAGGGAATTGTATGCTTCCCAGCCCCAGGCCCTGTGCAAGGAGAGCCTGCGGGAACCAAGCTGCCCACCAGCATTCAAAGCGGTTCGTCAACAGATTCCACGCGCACTCTTGCCTTTCACTCTGATACCCGGGTAACTTCCCAAATCTAGTTCACACATTGCTCTGGATCACCAAAGCAACCTTACCAAGAATAAATGTTACATCTTCCCTATCGGCATTAATGTCTTAAGTTCCCATGGGTCTGTCGAAAGACAAAGAAGATTATGCTACCATCCCCTTCTTCCATGGCTTCCTATCTGCTGTTACCCAGGAGACAGGAGTGGAAGGGGAAAAAGGAGCCCTGGTGACTGGCCCAGGGCACTCAGTTTGAAGGTCATCCAAAGCAGCATCGCTTATTGTCAAGAGACTGCTTGGTCTAGAGTTCACATAGAAATTCATGGCATTTCCATGGGCCCACCATGGTTCCATTCTGCATATGCAGCCTACTTCGTGCTGGGAGTTGGCATTCCCCTATCACTCCATTACCCTTGGAGCCCATCACTCTTCTCCCTGGGACTTGCACAGATCTCTCTAGAACTCCCTCCTCAGATTCTAAAGCATCTGTGTAAACCAAGTGTTGCCTTTCCCAAAACAGCTGGCACAGGCACCATCATAACATACTTTCAAAGTAGATGCTTCATTTCTTGAATCATTTACCTGAATTTAGGGATCCGGAGATCCCAGCATTTTAATAACAGAAAAATATGTAACTCATTTGTGTCTCCTAATGGCTGGATTCCTTGCTCGTTTCCAGCTATACTTTCTTTTTATCCTTTGAGCCTTGTTTTCAGACACCATGAACCCCCTCATCAATTGACTTCCCATCTTTCAGGCACTGCTACAAATGACTCGGGCATTAAATTGCAAGAACCCCTCATAAGTGACATTATCCTATTTTATAGACGAAGAAACTGAGGCTCAGCAAGATGAAGGAACTTCCCAACCTCGGACAGCGGGTGAGGAACAGAGCCAAGCTTTGAAGTCAGGCTGGCTCCAGGTCCTGGGTGCTCTGTCATTCTACTACACCCTCCTCCACTGTGCCTAGCATCAATTCAGACACAGAGGTTAGTAGAGAAGAGCAAGTGAGTACTCAGGAGAGAGAGGCCTTTTACAGTTTATCAAGCTATGATGAACACAGCTTTTGCCTTAAAAAAAAAAAATCACACTCTAGATGGAATTGGCCCCAATACTTCAAAGAGATCTAGCTATAGTAAGTTCTGGTCCAGTTACAAATCACTGTGTAACCTTGGGAAAGTGTTTGTCCCTCTCTGGGCCTCATCAGTAACATAAGTGGGTTTAAACCCCAGCAGCTAGCCTTCGAGATCCTGAGACTTGAGCATTTATTTACAGAGGACAGGAAGCTACAAACTGCAAAAGGCCAGGATGGGGTCTAGCCCAGGGAGGAGGGAGACCCCCATGGTTTGGCCACTTGCCTTGGGATGGCTTGAGACACCTCTGCTGCCTCTTCACTTGGTCTCACTCTCATTTTTCCAAAAGGACAACATACGCCACCTTGCAACCCAACTGTAGATTCTTGGCACAAAGCAGCTGTGGGTGGGTGTTTAGCTCTTTTCTTCCTCGGGAACAATGCTCTGGGTAACAGTTCTTTAGCTGGTTAGTTGGGAGTCCTGAGAACAGACAGAGACAAAAGATGCATTTGTCATAATATCAAGAGTCACCAAAGGACTGGCAGGGGGAGAGCATGCACCGGTGTCCTGTGGAAAGAGGAGCACAGGCCCTGTTTCCAGTGAAGAGGATGGTACGGCGGCCTCACGGGCAGGGGCAGGGGCTGGGGCACTTGGTGTCCTAGACATTCAGAAGGTGCTTTATGGTTATGGAGTTCTTTATCCTACTCATAGAAACCTCATGAAAACCTTGGGTGAGGGGCAGGAATCATGGCGGTGGTGAAGAGGACAGTGGGGACGGTGATGAACAGGGACCCACGTGCACTGAGCCCTCGTGATAGTTACCAGACACTGTGCATTGACTCTGGAAGCTCCCACCAAATGCCAGGAAGCAGAAACCACTTCCTTGTGCCCAGGGAAGCCGAAGCTTACAGAAGGGAAGTCAGGTGCTCATGGAAATGCAGCAGTAATGTACATGAAATGTAGCTGGACTGGGGTTTGAACTTAGACCTCTCCCACCCTGGGGCTTAACTCTTTATTTTATAGGTGCAGTAGCTGAGGCTTAGAGCCAACAAAACCAACTGAGGTTTTACAATCAGGAGAGAGAGGAAATACTCTGGCTGATGGGAGAAGTAGAGAAGACAAATGTCTGATTGGTGCCAGCCAGAGCTGGGGTGGACCTCAGCCAAAAATCCTAGAGCATGCCACCTCCTTCCTTCCTCTTCCTGTCATGAGGCACTTCTTTGGGGGGGGACAAAAGCCCCTCTTCTTCCACTCTCTTCCATAACCCTGGGCATGACCCACCACTGTTCCTCCGCGCTGCCACCTTCCCTTTTTCCTACTGTGTTTTCCTACCTTCAGAGAGCTTTCCTCATAGTCTCTTGGGGAGAGAGATGTTAATTAAGAAATCACATGAATTACCATTACAAATTGTGACTTGTATCTGGTAACTGTCATGAGGAAGCATAGGAAGCCACAGCATCGGATCCTGGGGATTCATGGAAGGCATCCCAGAGGAAGTGACTTTGGATCTGGGACATATTGGTCTGGGTCAGAGTTTTCTTTGAAGCCCCTGAGGCAGGGACAAGTGAGCCTTAATAAAAGAGGAGGAGAATGTGCCTTAAAATTTATTAATTCACCCCCTGCAGATTTGGGGCTTGCTGAGAGTAGGCTGGCCTGGGTCCCTGCCCTCTAGGGCAGTGGTTCTTCAAGTGTGGTCCCTGGACCAGGGGCAGCAGCATTACCTGGGAACTTGTTAAAAATGCACATTCTCAGGCCCTGCCACAGACCTATCCAACTGAAAACTTTGGGGAAGAAGCCAACCATCTGTGTTTAAGAAGCCCTCTTGGGGCGCCTGGGTGGCTCAGATGGTTAAGCGTCTGCCTTCGGCTCAGGTCATGATCCCGGGGTCCTGGGATCGAGTCCCGCATCAGGCTCCCTGCTCCTTGGGAGCCTGCTTCTCCCTCTGCCTCTCTCTCTCTCTCTCTCTCTCTCTCTCTCTGTCTCTCATGAATGAATAAATAAATAAAATCTTAAAAAAAAAAAAAAGAAGCCCTCTTGGCCATTCTGCCACCGGCTCGAGTTCAGAGCCACGTTCTCTATGTCTACAGTCAAATGCATTACTCATCAAAAGTATAATAGATCTGGTCCTCTCCCCCTCTCTCATGCTCTCCACATGAAAGAGGAATTCACAGATGACATTTTGAGAGAATACCCAAAAGGAATCTGTAGCCATAGAGAGAAATGGGACCAGTTGTTTGATGGGATTGGAGGTAGGGATAAAATACAAGGATTTTAGCAATTCAGAGGTTAATTTCCCAGGAGATGAGACTCCAGGAGGTGAAAGCGTATTCTTTGAGAGCTGGAAAGAACCTAGAACATCATGTGCCACTCCCACCCCGATCCAAGACAAGACCCCGTAAGTAGTATCTCACCCTTAAAAGCAGCTTTCTCCACTGTTGGCCAGTTGTGTCTGAAATGAAATATGCCTCCCTCTGACTTCCTTCCATTGGCCTTAGTTCTCTGGACTCTTGCAGAAAACCCTTTCCCCCTTCCCCACAACCTCCCAAGGATGACAATCATGCTTATCTGTGATTCTTAGCAAAGACATAATCACTGACCAACCGAATGTGAACGAAGACCCTGGACTTATAAATGCTTTTATTAAAGCAAGAGTGAACATGATAGCAACTTCAAGTACACGTGCCCGTCAGCTGGGCAGGCCGACTTGAGGGTGGCTGTGCAGGCTGGCCCACATTCTGAAGAATGTTAAATAAAGGTCACAAGGAGCTGATTCCTAACTCTGTCCCGAGCACTGGATGCTCCCCAACTCACTGAGCCCCTCCCATTTGCTTTCTTTTAAGTCCTGCATTCATGACTTGGACTATATATTTAAACTGCCAATGCTTATGTGTATTAACCACTTCACAGCCAGGATCTACTTACAGTTTCTGGAGTGAACAGTCCCCAGAACATGTTTCTTTTGTCACTCTGAGGTCCCTCATCTCAGCCAACCAATTGCATGGTCATTCACACATTCATTTAACCATTCTGCACATCCAGTCCCAGTCCACCTGGGGGTGGGCACTACCCAATTTCTTCTCCAAATTGAGAAACCCAAGCTTAGAAAAGTTCTGCTCCAAAGAATATGCTAACAAAAGACCCAACTTCGAGAAAACAAAATTTGGCAGAGTATAAAAAAGCAACTTAAATTCTTTTTCAAACTTCCCTCCCCACAGCCTGGGAAGAGGGCAGGGAGATGATTAGCACATTTCAGAGAGAGCCAGACTGAGGCCCAGGAAGAACTACATCACAGGGCCCTGCCTCTCAGCCTGGTCATCCACCACCAGTCAGTACCTCCCGGGCCTGGGAAGGCTCTCAGGGATACCACTATCTAGAGATGACATCAGCCCTTGAGTGATGATATGGAACTTACCATCCACCAAAACAAAACCTTGAAAGAAACTTACTATGAAATGGGCCTCTGACACTTCTTGTGCATAAAGATGGTCTTTGGAGAGTCACCTCGAGATAAAAGCTGACTCCTCTGGGGCTGGAATCACAGCTTCTCTATGCTGTCTAGATGTTGGACAACAATGTGACCACAAGCTCTTAAACTGGCTTTCCACCAAATGCTGGAGGGAGAGCTCATTTGCCCACCACCTCGTAACAACCGGAGCCAAATCTCTGTTTCATTTTTACCACGAAAACGACTCCATCCTACCACAACAGTCCTTTGCATTCAAGCCTCTTCGCAGAGGAAGCCAAAGACTTCCTATCTTGAGCAAAAAATGCCAGCTATGTGCTCCCACAGGGTTCCAGAGCCCGGGAGGCACAGGGCCCCGGGGCCTATCACAATAACCTCCCATCTGATCTACAATTCAATTCTCTTTTGTATAAAACCCCAGACACTGTCCAACAGTGCAAATCCCAAGCTTCAAACCCAGGACAGTCCACCCTGTCCTCCCTGCCAGAAGCATCTCTTGACCTCACAAGCAGACTCAGAAATCTAGACAGACTAGGATCTGGGGCCCAGGGACTGGCCACATACATAGCTCTAACTCTCTCAGGGGAGGGATGAATTCCCAGGTTGACCCAGTACGTGCTGCCGTCTGTGTACCAGACACAGGAGGAAAAGGGTATCGGTGAGTGGTGGGGCCTGGGAGCAGAATTGAACTATGAAGTCCTCAAATAGTTAATAGACAAAACACAGATGCAGCCCACATACACCCAAGAAAAATGAGCCAGGCAGCCGTCCTGTCAGCAGTTAAGTCCTTTAATAGTAAGTGCTTTAGTTATCAGAGGAAATGCCAGGTGGTTCCAAGAAGATGGATTTGACCTGGGACAGGGCTAACCTGTCCCTTTCCCTAGAAAATGTCAGTCTCCTTTCCTCTGGCCCCTCAGGCCTAGTCCCACCATCAGATTTACTTTTGCACCCAGCCCTCCCCCTGTCCCTCCACAGTTGACTGCAAAACATACTGTTTTTTGTTCGTTTGTTTAAAGATTTTATTTATTTGACAGAGAGAGTGAGAGAGAGAGAGAGAGCACAAGTAGGGGGAGTGGCAGGCAGAGGGAGAAGCAGGCTCCCTGATGGAGCAGAGAGCTCAATGTAGGGCTTGATCCCAGGACCCCAGGATCAGGTCCCGACCCGAAGGCCAATGCTCAACTGACTGAACCACCCAGGAGCCTCAAAACATACAGTGTTTTTATCAGCACCAGGGTGCCTGATAAATAGTATTTCATTTAGGCCTATAAGAAGTTATTAAAAGAGGAAAAAGATAGGACACCTGGGTGGCTCAGTTGGTTGGGCATCTGCCTTTGCCTCGGGTCCCACATCAGTCTCTCTGCTCAGCAGGGAGTCTGCTTCTCCCTCTCCCCTGCTTGTGCTCTTTCTGTCGCTCTCTCTAATAAATAAATAAAATCTTAAAAAAAAGGAAAAAGATGACATAAATCATAATGGTTATCCATGATATATTGTTAAGCCAAAAAAGTTAGAGAGTAATGTGTAGAGTAAAATCCCATTTTTATTACCACTGCCACAAACAAAAACAATCATATCCACATATATCAACTGCACCATAGGAAATGTCTGATTGTGTAGATGAAAGATGGTGAAGGTTAGAGAAAAGTGATGTAAAATCTGCTCCTGCCTCTCCCTGCATACAAACTGAGACAGTCACTTCCTGCTCCTTCAAGAGGGGCAGGAATATCTCAGACCCCAGGACAGGGGCCCATGGAGTAAGATCAGGGCAGAAGGCTTGCTCCAAGAGAGCCAGAAAAGCATGTGAGGCTTGAATAGCCTCAGGTATTACTCACCTATCTCCAAGGGCTGGGAGATAACAACCCCAGTGAGATATTCCCTCCCAGTGCTGCTTCTCCCTAAGAGACTAAAGGTTAATCCCGGGGCAGCTGGGTGGCTCAGTCAGTTGAGCTCTGCCTTTGGCTCAGGTCATGATCCCAGGATCTCGGGATCAAACCCAGCACTGGGCTCCTTGCGCAGCAGGGAGTGTGCTTCTCCCTCTCCTTCTGCTTCCCCAAATGCCCCCTGCTTGTGCTCAGGTACTCTCTCTCTCAAATAAATAAACAAAATCTTTATAAAAAATTTTAAAAAAATATCAAAAGCTGATGTACTGGGTAACATCCTTTAATTAACTCCACAAGGTTGGGAAGTTACCTCATTTTCACATTCTCATCCTCAAAGCATCAAAGATAAACCAGTACCTTATCTAACTAGTAAAAGAATCCAGCCAATATAATGTCACTCTTCCGAGTCAATTTGCTTTATTTCTTAAATTTAATTTCTCATGTTTTTTGGAGTTTGCTCTTATGAATTTAAAATAAGTGAGTGAATGAATCTATAAACTATGTGATTGTCTTCATTCTAGATAGGTCTTTCTAATATGCGTATTTTTCTTGGTAAGTCTTCTTTCCTCTCCAGATATTTGGATGTGAAATAACTCTTCATATCATATCAGTACTATGTCTTTTCTGTATTACAGGATGTTACTGGTCCTTGAAACTTTATTCCTTTTGGTTTCCATGAATTATTTTATTTTTTATACCGACATTGTAATGATAAATAAATTTTCAAAGCTGAGAAAAAAAATTTTTTTAAATAAAGGTCAATCCCTAAAACCCTGACCAAGGGAAATACTTGGGGCTAATAAGAATGTTTAATGGGGTTTGGGGGCCCAGGAATCTACATCCTAGAGCTCCGCCTCTCCCATCTCCATGAATTCACTGGGACTGACTCAGACTAGGCTCTAGCCTTAGGCTCTAACCCAGTACACATTCCAAGACAGAATAGTGGATAACCCTTAGTGAAGAAGCTCACCAGGCAACTAATGAGATATCTGAGGAACAAAACTACCTGAAAAGAGCATCAACAAACCAGGCAATATAAACCATTTGAAGCAGAATATTAGAACAGACAGACAAAGAATGTAAAATAAAGATGATAGATATACTCAATTATTTAAATAAAAAATCTTTTAAAGGATAGATATACTTAATGAGATAAAGAAGAATAGCATGAAATAAGACATGAAAAACATAGAGTTGAAAAACAACATAATAGAAAATTAGGCATATATACATACATATGTGCGTGTGTGTGTGTGTGTGTGTGTGTGTGTGTGTGTGTGTGTGTGTGTCACCAAAAGCATAAGCCATGAATGAACTAAACTTCATTAAAATTAAAAACTTTTGCTCTTTGGGAGACCCTGTTAAGAAAATAAAAGGCAATGGCAAGATTTCATTCCTTTTGATGGCTACATAATATTCCATTGTATATACATACCACATCTTCTTTATCCATTCATCTGTCAATGAACATCTTGGCTCAAACCATGAGAGACTATGGAGTCTGAGAAACAAACTGAGGGTTCTCGAGGGAAGGGGGTGGGGGGATGGGTTAGCCTGGTGATGGGTATTAAAGAGGGCATGTACTGAATGGAGCACTGGGTGTTATACACAAACAATGAATCATGGAACACTACATCAAAAAACTAATTATGTAATGCATGGTGATTAACATAATAAAATAAAAAATGCAAAAAAAAAAAGAAAAGAAAAGGCAAAACATAATAGATGGATACATCTATTAGAATGGATACAGATGAAGAATGAATTGCTGAGTTGGAAGATTAGATTGAGGAACTCTCCTAGTAAGTAGTAGGGAAAGAAAAAGAAATAGAAAAGTTAAACAATATGAAGGATAGAAGCAGAAGTGTCAACATTTGGATAATAGGAGTTCCAGAAAAAGAGAAAAATTAAAATAGAAGATATTTGAAGAAAAAACAGATACATTTCCTACAATTAAGGGGGAAAAAAATGAAGGACCTCAGATTGAAAAGGCCATAAAAGAGTGCCTGGGCGGTGCAGTCGGTTAAGCATCCGACTCTTGGTTTCAGCTCAGGTCATGATCTCAGGGACATGAGATCAAGCCATGCCTCAGGCTCCATGCTCAGCTTGGAGTCTGCTTGAGATTCTCTCTTCCTCTCCCTCTGCCCCTCTCACTTGTTCTCTCTCTCTCTCTCTCAAATAAATAATAAATAAAAAGTAAAAAGAAAAGGCCATAGAGTGCTAAACAAAAGATAGAAGGGAAAATCCACCCCATATTACAGAATATCATAGACAAAACAAAGAGCAAATTCTAAAAGCTTCTAGAGAGACACCAAATTACCCAAAAGGGAACAAGAACTAGATTGACATTAGGCTTCTCAACAGCAACAATGAAATAAGAAAACAACGAACTTCATGAATTTAAGGAAAGGATTCTTGAATCTAGAATTTTACATCCAGTCAAATTATCACTTAAATATGAGGGCATAATAAAAATATAAAAATATTTTTAGGTTTATAAATCTTCAACTTGCCACATAAAGTCTCTCCTTGAAAATACTTTTGAAAGAAGATAGCAGAAGGGGAAGAATGAAGGGGGGTAAATCAGAGGGGGAGATGAACCATGAGAGATGATGGACTCTGAAAAACAAACTGAGGGTTCTAGAGGGGAGGGGGTGGGGGGATGGGTTAGCCTGGTGATGGGTATTAAAGAGGGCACGTTGTGCATGGAGCACTGGGTGTTATGCACAAACAATGAATCATGGAACACTACATCACAAACTAATGATGTAATGTATGGTGATTAACATAACAATAAAAAAATTTAAAGAAAATACTTTTGAAGAAAGTAGTCAAATAAGTGAAAGTTTATCAATAACAACACAGAACTAAGATTCTAGACTCTTTTCTACAGGAGTAGGGGAGACCAAAGCACATGAAAGCATACTAAAATACTTGTCTTCTTTGGAAAAAGATTTATCTATCAACCTCTCAATTCCACATCCCAAAAAAAGAGACAAAAAGAGAAAAATGAAATACATGTAAAAGGAAACATAGATAAAAATAGATTAAAATCGACATAAAAACAAAGGTAGTAGAAAAAAATTCAAATATATTAATAATTATAGAAATGTTAATGTACTAAACAACAAAAATACTGCCAAATGCTATTTTGAAGAAGTATGTCTGAAGTATGACAGAAGAATTGACGGCAAAAGAATGAAAAAAGATATATGAGGTGACTTACTTACCAAAAGAAAGCTGGTGAGTTAATATCAGACAATATAGACTATAAAATGAAAGGCATCATTAGACAAAGAAGGTCACTACAAGAATGTTAAATTTTTAACTTATGAAGAAGATACTAAAATTTTAATAAATTGGCCTCTAGGGACACCTGGGTGGCTCAGTGGGTTAAGCGTCTGCCGTCAGTGCAGTTCATGATCCCAGATTGCTGGGCTCCCAGGTCAGTGGGGAGCCTGCTTCTCCCTCTGCCTGCCACTTCCCCTGCTTGTGCGTTCTCTCTCTCTGACAAATAAATAAATAAAATCTTAAAAAAAAGAGAGAGAGAGAGAGACTTAAATATATTTCTCTCTGTTGTTAGGTCAAGCAAACAAGCCAAGTCAACAAAGACATAGAAGAGCTGAACAACAAAATTACAAGTTTAATCTAGTAGACGTATATAGAATTCTTTATTTAACATAGAATATATATTGTTTTCAAGCACACATAAAATATTTGCAAAGCAAGCCTTAATAGATTTCTAAATAATAAATATAATACAGAGCAGGGATTAGCAAACTATGGCCTGCAGGCCAAATCCACTCTGTCACCCGGTTTTATAAATAAAGTTTTATTTGAACACAGCCATTCCCATTCATTTATATATTGTCTATAGCGACTTTTGTGCTATAATGGTACAGACCATATGGTTCACAAATCCTAAAATATTTATTATCTGGCCTTTTACAGCATAAGTTTGCCAACCCCATATTCTATGATCAAAACACAATTAAGTCAGAAGTTAACAACAAAATAAATTTTAAAACTTCATATTTTTGGAAATTATGAAAGTAAAAACTTAGAAGCTCTTTTAAATAATGAGTAAAATAAGAAATCATAATAAGAATTCAAAATATTTGAAACTGGTGGTTAGGACAGAGAAGGTAGCAGCAGGTCACTGTATTCACTTAACAACTGGGAAAAAATGGGCAGCTGAAAAAAATCATATTTCTTTTTAGAGACACTAGAAAGCTATCAATACAAAGAAATCTAATGGAACTAAACTCCAAGGCAGAAAGAACTCTTCCAAGGTGAATGGAGATTAGCTCCTGCTTTCCTCTCTGAGGGCATTTGCCGAGTCTGGACATGAACTGACAGAAATTGGACTTGTCAGAGCAAAGGCAAACCTGCTGAGAGAGAGAATGAAGAGAAAAAACCAGCTTTTAATGGCCATGTAGGTTGGCCTGACAAAGTAGAATCTCAAGAAGCCTTAAGTGCACACTGGTTTCCCCACCTACCAGTGCTCCCCCACAGGATTTTTACATGTTCAGGGCAATAGAGGAGTCTAGGGATTAGAATGGAAATTCAGGGAAAGATTTCCTGAAATATTATGTTTGAGAAAGAGAAGTCTGCTTGAAAAGCAGGCCTGCAATAAACACAAGTTAAGCATCAATCTTAAGACAGTGGAAGCTAAAAGCAGACTGATCCAGCTGGATATCAAACTGGATTGAAGTAATGAGTCCATCATTTCAGCTGTCTCAGAGAAGAAAGGGTTGTTCTCTTTCTGGGAAAAAAATAACATCTACTTCAGACTCTGTGGCTATTATTATACAAGACAGAGATTGAGAGAGAGAAATAATGCAAAGAAGTAGGAAAATGTGACCTATAAGCAAGAGAAAAAATAAACAATAAAAACAGTCTTACAGGTCACCCAAAATTGGAATTAGAGTTAGAATTAGCAAACAAGGACTTTAAAATAACTATTATAAATATGTTAAAGAAAATAAAAGATGGGCAAAATGGATGAAAAGATAAAGAATGCCAACAAAGAAATTGAATTGCTTAAAAAAAAAACTCATGGATATTCTATAATTTATAAAACACAATATTTTAAATTAAGAATTAATTAATCCACCTTTATACTTTCCCTATGCCTCACTCCAGATCACCAGTGTCTCCCAGAAAGAAGCTCGTGGACACATCTGCCTCCCCAGGTTTTGCAACTGCCTCCCAGAGGATACCCCTTAATTATGTGGCTCTGGTGGTCAGTGGGCCTTACATTCCAGAGTCTCACAGAACTGTAACAAACAAACAAACAACAACAACAACAACAACAACAACAGTTTTTAACTGCCTATCCCCTCAGGGCACAGCACAGAGGCAGTAGACTGAAATGACCAGTTTTTCCACATAAGGCCTATTAAAAGATCTTAAAACTACAGCCTGAGGGTCACTAATTTAACACATATCTAGGGACCAACTCCAACTCCAATCCCTTTCAGAGAAAGAGAGGCTGGCAGGTGCCATGTTACCACTCACCCTTTACCCTGCCCCAGATCTCTTGTGTCTCCATAAAAGGAGCTTGTGAGTAAATCTGGCACCCTGGCTTTTGTAGCTGTGGCCCAGAAGATACAACTCTTGATAGCCTGGCTCTGGTGGCCAGTATGGCTTGTGTTCATGGGCTCAAAAGGACTCTAGCAAGTCTAGTTAAGAAGTGGCTATCTTCCCAAGGATCAGTGCAGAGGAAACAAAAAGAAATGCCCATCTCCCAGAATTCCCCTGAACGAGGTGTAGTTGCAAACCTTAAAAGCTGCTGCCTGAGACTAGATCTTCCAGTCAGCCTACATCTAGGTGCTGAATGAGATTCTTTCTCCTGGGACACTGACACACCTTAGCACACCCTCAACTACTGGGAGCCACTAAGAACAAAGAAGCCTGCTTGAACAATTACAAAGACTTGAGAGACAACCAAAACCAAAAGCTAGGTTAGGATTGAATGATAAAGTTCATCTCCTACATGAGGCCACTCTTTCAAGACTGGGAAAGATGGCTGTATTATCTAATGCATAGAAACCAACTTAGAGAGTCAAGAAAAATGAAGAAACAGAAGAATATATTCCAAATGAAATAACAAGATAAAACCCCAGAAAAAGACCTTAATGAAACAGAAATAAGGGATTTACCAGATAAAGAGTTCAAAATAATGGTCAAAAAGATGTTCACCAAGGTCAGGAGAACAATGCAAAAACAAAATGAGAATTTCAACTAGGAGATTTAAAATATAAGAAAATACCAAACAGAAATCACACAGCTGAAGAATACAACTAAACTGAAAAATTCAATAAAAGGGCTCAACATCAGACTAGATGAAAGAGAAGAAAGGATCAGCAAACTGAAAGACAGGGCAGTGGAATGCATCCAATAAGTGGAGCAAAAAAGAAAAAAGAATGATAAAGAATGACTTAACAGTCATATAGAGAACACTCCATCCAAAAGCAACAGAATACATATTCTTTTCTAGTGCACATGGAACATCTTCCAGGATAGATCATATGTTAGGCCACAAAAGAAGTCTTAATAAATTTAAGAAGACCTGAAATCATATCAAGCATCTTTTCTGACCACAATAGTATAAAACTAGGAAATCAATTACAAGAAGAAAACTGGAAAATTCACAAATACATGGAGAATAAACAACATGCTACCGAATGATATGTCAAAGAAGAAACCAAAAGAGAAGTCAAAAAAATATCTTGAGGCAAAATAAAATGGAAATACAATATATCAAAACTAATGGGATACAGCAAAAGCAGTTCTGAGAGGAAAGTTTATAGTGATAAACCCCTACATTAAGAAACAAGAAAAATCTCAAATAAACCACCTAACTTTACACCTAAAGGAAGTAGAAAAAGAGCCCCAAGTTCAGAGAAGGAAAGGAAATAACAAAGATCAGAGTGGAGATAAATGAAACAAAGACTTTAAAAGACAATAGAAAAGATCAATGAAAGTGAAAGCTGTTTTTTTTCTTTTTTCTTTTTTTCTTTTTTTCAAATTTTATTTTATTATGTTATATTAGTCACCATACAATACATCATTAGTTTTTGATGTAGTGATCCATGATTCATTGTTTTCGTATAACCATGCAGTATGTGCCCTCCCATACAAATACCCATCACCGGGCTAACCCATCCTCCCACCCCCCTCCCCTCTAAAACCCTCAGATTGTTTCTCAGAGCCCATAGTCTCTCATGGTTCATCTCTCCCTCCGATTCCCCTCCTTCATTTTTCCCTTCCTTCTCCTAATGTCCTCCATGATATTCCTTATGTTCCACAAATAAGTGAAACCATATGATAATTGGCTTTCTCTGCTTCACTTATTTCACTTAGCATAATCTCCTCCAGTCCCATACATGTTGATGTAAAAGTTGGGTATTCATCCTTTCTGATGGCTGAGTAATATTCCATTGTATATATGGACCACATCTTCTTTATCCATTCTTCTGTTGAAGGGCATCTCAGCTCTTTCCACAGTTTGGCTATTGCAGACATTGCTGCTATGAACATTGGGGTGCATATGGCCCTTCTTTTCACTACATCTATGTCTTGAAATCAGTTGCTTTCTTATACACTAACAACGCAACTGTAGAAAGAGAAATTAGAGAAACGATTCCATTTACAATAGCACCAAAAAGCATAAGATACCTTGGAATAAACCTAACCAAAGAGGTAAAGGATCTATACTCTAGGAACTACAGAACACTCATGAAGGAAATTGAAGAAGACACAAAAAGATGGAAAAACATTCCATTCTCATGGATTGAAGAATAAACATTGTTAAAATGTCTATGCTACCCAGAGCAATCTATACCTTCAATGCCATCCCAATGACGTTTTTCAAAGCGTTGGAACAAACAATCCTAAAATTTGTATGGAATCAGAAAAGACCCCGATTCACCAAGGAAATGTTGAAAAAGAAAAACAAAGCTGGGGGCATCACATCGCTCGATTTCAAGCTACATTACAAAGCAGTGATCACCAAGACAGCATGGTACTGGCTTAAAAGATAAACTAAACAAACCTTCAGCTAGATTCTCCAAGAAAATAGTAGAGGACTCAAATAAAATCATAAATGAAAGATGAGATGTTACAACTGCTACCACAGAAATACAAAAGTTGATAAGATTCTACTATGAACAGTTATATGCCAACAAATTGGAAAACTTAGAAGACATAAATTCCTAGAAAATAAAACTATTAAGACTAAACCATGAAAAACTACAAAATCTGAACACACTAATAAGCCCACACATTAATGGTCAATTAATTTTCAACAAAGGAACCAAGACTATACAATGGGAAAAGGATAGTATCTTTAATAAATGGTGTTGGGAAAACTGGACAGCCATGTGCAAAAAAATGAAACTGGACCACTGTCTTACACCATACACAGAAATGAACCAAAATGGATTAAAGACTTGAATATAAGGCCTGAAACCATAAAACTCCTAGAAGAAAACAAAGGGTAAGTTCTTTGACATTATCAGTCTTGGCAATGATTTTTTTTATTTGAGACTAAAAGCAAAGGCAACAAAAGCAAAAATAAACAAGTGTGACTATATCAAACTAAAATGCTCTGTACAGCAAAGGGACCCATCAACAAAATGAAAAGGCAACCTAAAGAATGAAAGAATATGTTTTTAAATCATATATCTGATAGGGGCTTAACATCCAAAATATTTTTTTAAAGAGAGTGCACATGACTAGGGAGAGGGGCAGAGGGAGAGGGAGAGAAGCAGACCGCTGAGCGTGGAGCCTGACGCAGGGCTCATTGTGGGGCTCATCCCCATGACCCTGAGATCATGCCCTGAGCTGAAACCAAGAGTCAGATGCCCAACCAACTGAACCCCCTTAACATCCAAATATTTTAAAGACATATATAAATCAACAGAAAAAAAGAATCTAATTAAAAAATGGGCGAGTATTTGAATAGACATTTTTCCAGCGAAGACATACAAATGGCCAACAGGTACATGAAAAGGTGCTCAACATCATTAATCATCAGGGAAATGCAAATCAAAACTACAGTGAGATATCACGTCATACCTGTTAGACTGTTGTTATCAAAAAGACAAGAAATAACAAGTGTTGGAGAGGATATGGAGAAAAGGGAATCTTGTACACTGTTGGTGGGACTATAAATTGGCTTAGCTACTGTGGAATAAATATGGAGGTTCCACAGAAAACTAAAACTAAAACTACCATATGACCCAGCAATTCTACTTCTGGGTATTAATCCAAAGGAAATGGAATTACTATCTCAAAGAGATATCTGTACCTCCACGTCCATTGCAGCATTATTTACAATAGCCAAGGTATAAAAACAACCTGTGACTACCAGTGAATGAGTGGATAAAGTAAATTTGGTTTCTAGATACATGGAATATTATTCAGCCATAAAAAAGGAAATCCTGTCATTTGCAACAACATGGATGGAGAGTGAGGGTATTATGGTAAGCTAGGAAAATCAGACAGAGAAAAACAAATGCTATATGATCTCAATTGTATGTGGAATCTAAAAAAACCTGAACTCCTAGATACAGAGAACAGATAAAGAGGGTGAAGGAGGGTGAGCAAAATGGGTGAAGGTGATCAAAAGGTACAAACTTCCAGTTATAAGATAAATAAGTGCTGTGGCTGTAATGTACAACATGGTGACTATAGTTAACAATTACTATATTGTATATTTGAAAGTTGCTAGGAGAGTACACTTTAAAAGTTCTCATCGTAAGAAAAAAATTGTTAACTATGTGTGGTGATGGATTTTTAACTAAACTTATAGTGACAATCAGTTTGTAATATATACATATATCAGATCCTTATACATTTTTTAAAGATTTATTTATTTATTTTTAGAGAGAGAGAAAGGGAGAGAGAGAGGGGGGTGAGGAAGGGCAGAGGGAGAAGGAGGGAGAGAATCTCAAGCAGATTCCCTGCTGAGCATGGAGCCTGATGTGGGTCTTGATCTCACAACCCTGAGATCATGACCTGAGCTGAAATCCAGAGTCAGATGCTTAACCAGTTGAGCCACCCAGATGCCCCAATCAGATCATTGTATTTTATACCTAAAACTAATATAATTTTATATGTCAGTTATATCTCAGTAAAAATTTTAAATACTACTTTGTTTTATTTTGTCCTACTCTATAAGACATTTTCTTATCATTACCCAATAAAACTGGATATCAATATAAAATACAGCAAAAAACATTTTTTTATTAATCCAATGCTGATGATAATCATTTATTGTGTGCACTCCCTAGTCATGTCCTCTAAGTATTTCTCATGTAGTATTTTTGTTAAAAGAGAGAGAGAGAGAATTCATTGGCTAGGCTTAATGGCAAATTGGATACAACAGAAAAAAAAATCAGTGAACTTAAAAGATTGGTTAGTGGAAATTATGCAAACTGAAGCACAGAGGGAAAAAAATTAATGAAAACAGAACAGAACATGAAAGATGTGTGAGACATGATAAAATAATCTAACATAGGTATATTAGAGTCCTGGGAGAAGAGAGGAGAAATACTGGGTCACAAGCCAAGAATTTTCAAAATCCAACAAAGACATCAACCCACAGATTAAAGAAGCTCTCAGCAAATCTCAAGCAGAACAAATAAAAAGAAAGCCACACCCATGCATGTTATAGTTAAACTGCTAAAAACTACGGATAAAAGGAAACCCTTAAAAACAGCCACAGTAAATAGACACATTACTTGCAAGAGAACAACACTAAGAATGATGATTGACTTCTCAACAAAAACTATGGAAGCCAGAGGCACCTGGGTGGCTCAGTTGGTTAAGTGTCCGACTCTTGATTTCAGCTCAGGTCACGATCTCAGGGTCATTGGGTGGAGCCCCATGTAGGGCTCTGTACTGAGTGGGGAGTCTGCTTGAGATTCTCTCTCTCTCCTTCTCCCTCTGCCCCTCCCTGCCTCGTGTGTGTGTGTGTGTGTGTGTGTGTGTGTGTGTGTGTGTGTGTGTGTGTGTTCTCACACACAGACACAAAAAAAACTATGGAAGCCAAAAAAATATGAAATAACATCCTTAAAATATTGGAAGAAAAGAACCTGCCAAATTAGAAGTCTATATCCTTCCAAAATGAGTCAAAAAAAAAAAAAAAGACATTTTCAGACAAATAAATGTTGAGCGAATTTACCTCCAGTAGTACTGTATTACAAGAAATGCCAATTGAAGTTTTCCAGATTGAAGGAGAATGATCCCAGATGGAATCATGGAACTGCATAATGAAAGAAAAAGTAGCCAAGTGGATTAATATAACACAGTTTTTAATATAAAAAGACTATCAACTGTTTAAAACAACAATAACTATGTATTGTAGGTATTATAACAAATATATATGTAAACTATATGTCAACAATAGCATAAAGGGCAGGAGGAAGGTAAATAGGTTTATACAATAAGGTTCTTACGTTGCCCATGAAATGGTAAAACACTAAGTCAAGGTAGGCTGTGATACATTAAAAATCCATATTGTAATTCCTAGAGTACCACCTCAAACAATGTAAACTTTTCCAGAGTGAAGATAATATTGCCTATCTAAGTTGTATCAGGGCATGCATTTATTGAAACTCACCACATGGAAATTTTTAGTTTACTCATTTCATTGTATGCAGAGTTTATCTCAAAAGAAAGTAAAAGCATTTAACAATCTGTATAATTTAAAAGCCAATAGATGAAATAAGATGGAATAATAAAACTACTTTGATTAATCCAAAAGAAGTCAGGAAAACAGAAATAAAGAAACAACAAATAGGACAAATAAAAAACAAAGCATTCAGGGGATAGGATTAAACCCACCTGTAATAGTAGTTACACTAAATGTAAATAGAATAAATACTCCATTTAGAAAACAGAAATTATCAGACAACATAAAAACAAGACAAAAGAAGATCCAACTAAATGCTGTTTACAAAAGACACACTTTAAATATAGGGTACACATTGTTGAAAATAAAAGTACAGAAAATAACATAACATGCAAACATTAACCATAAAACAGCTGATGCAAATATCTTAGTATCAAACAAAGTAGACATAAACAACAACAAAAATGTCTCCGGCAAAATTGATCAACAAAAAGAGAAAAGGCTTAGAATAATGTAATGAATGAAAATGGGGACATAACTAGAGATACACTAGATATTTTTTTAAAATAATGAGAGAACATTAGTTAAAACTTCATGTCACAGTGACAGACATATAGATCAAGAGAATAGAATTGAGAGTCCAGAAATGCACCCATACATTTATGGTCAATTGATTATTGACAAGAGTGCCAGGAACCTTCAATGAGGAAAGAATTGTCCTTTCAAGAAATGGTGCTGGGATTCAACAATGGATAGTCAAATGCAAAAGAATGAAGTTGGTCTTCTCCCTCACACCATATACAAAAATTAACTCAAAATGTGTAAAAGACCTAAATGTAAAAACTAAAACTATAAAACACGGAGAAGAAAACATAGGGGTAAATCTTTACCTGTGTTAGGCAAAAGTTTTCTAAATATAACACCAAAGCACAAACAAAAGAAAAAATAAATTGGACTTTATCAAAAGTATAACTTGTAAGCTTCAAAGGATATTTTCAAAAAATGAAAAGACAAGCTACCGAAATGGAAGAAATTGTTTGTAAATCATACATCTGGAAAGGGTCTAGTATCCAGAATATATAAAGATCACTTAAAACTCAACAATAAAAAGAGAAATAGTCAACTTTTAATATGGGCTAAGGATTTTAGCAGACATGTCTCCGAAGAGGATGTACAAATGACCGATAAGCGTATAAAAAGATGCTGAATATCAATAGTCACTAGGGAAATGCAAATCTACACCTAGTGAGATATTACTTCATAAAAAGTAGGATGGCTGTAATTAAAAAGACTGCCAATAGCAAGTGTTGATGAGGATGCGGTGGTACAACGCTCCACTACACTGCACACACACGCACACACACACACACACACACTGCTGTGGTGGGAATGTAAATGATGCAGCCATTTTGGGAAACAATTTGGCAGTTCCTCAAAAAGTTAAAACATGGAATTACCATATGGTCCAGCAATCCTATTACTAGATGTATATCTTAAGAGAATTAAAATCATATGTTCACACAAAATCTTGTTGGCAAATGTTTACAGCGGCACTATTCATAATAACCAAATGTGGAAACCACCAAATATCCATCAACTTGTAAGTGAATAAACAAAATGCAGTATATCCATACAATGGAATATCATTGGCATTTAACAGAAGTAAGTTTTGACACATGCTATAACACAAAGGAAGCTTGAAAATGTTAAGTGAGAGATGCTAGACACAAAAGGGGATGATATGGTATGATTCCATCATATGAAATGTTCAAAACAGGAGCCTCTGTAGAGACAGAAAGCTGATTAGTGTTTGCCTGGGCTAGGGCTCAGGAGGAATAGTGGTTACTAATGGGTACGGAGCTTCTTTTGGGACACGGAAAATGTTCTGGGATTAGATGGTAGTGATGGTTGCACAACTTGTTGATATTTTAAAGAACCCTGAATTGTACACTTTAAAAGAGGTGAATTTTATGTTGTTTGGGTTATATCTAAAAAAAAATTATGTCATTATATTTTTAAAATATGACAATGTGGATAAATTCTTGGAAAAATATAACCTAACCAACCTGATTGAAGAAAAAATGGAAAACCTGGACACTCTGATTATTCAAAAAAATTGAAGCAGTAGTTAAAATCTTAACCCAAAGAAAATACAAGTCCCAAATGGCTTTTGAAGTAGATTCTACAAAACTTTCAATGAACTCTTTCAGAGAATAAAAATTCCTTCTATGAGGCTAGTATACATATACAAAAGCAATGGTGGTATGAAAAAGAAAAAAGATAAGCTTATTTCACTCATAAATATAGATGCAGAAATTCTAAATAAAATATCAACAAATCAAATCCAACAGTTATAAAAATGATAATATCATTTTAATATTTATTTCATAAATAATGAAAATAAAAATGACCAAGATGGGTTTACCCAGCATTGCAGTGATGCTTTAATATTATTAAATAGATGTCACTCACTTTTGTTAAGTAAAGAGAAAAAAAAATTTATACTACATCAATAGTGTAGTAAGATAATTTGATAAAATTCAATACCTGTTTGTGGGAAAACAAAAAGTCTTAGTAAACTATGACTAAAGGAGAACCTATGTAAGCGGATGAAATGTACTCCCAAAAACCCATAAAAATCATTCTAGGAGGATGGAGCAGAGGCATTGCCTCACGGAGGGCCTACATGGGCTCAGCCTTCAAGATCCACAGGTGGGGGGTGCCGATGAGTGTGGGAGGGGACCCCCAGTTTTCCTAGTGGCTCTGTTTCAGCCTCAATCCAGCAGCTGGTGGGGCCCGTGGAAACCAACAAGAATTTACCATCAGGAAAACATGAAGAAATCCGAGGAAATTAGCAAGGGAAAAAGAAAGGAGTTTACCTTGACTACCTCTCAGAGGAAGCGGAGGGACTCTGAGACCACACAGCACAAGCAGAAGGCAGCTGATGAGAAGTCTGCGCAGTTAGGAGAAAAATGCTGAGTGACTGTCTGGAAAGCCCAGTGCTGCTTCCAACTAGATGTATCATAAGTTCTGTGAGCGAGATTTTGTAGAGTGAACAGTCATTACATATGCTATAACAGATCCTTATAAAACTATTTTAAACTTTACTATACAGCTTGTGTTGGTGTGATGTTTCAGACCCATTCTTCAAAAATAAAACACTAACCATGCATATGAAAAAAAAATGATTCTAAATGAAGAAATGTGCAGGAATAAGACAAAGATCCTCACCACCGCCATTTCACGTCAACATTGTACTGTATGATTTAGGTGATATAGACAAGAAACAAAATTAAAAGTGTAGAAATAGAAAGAAAAACTGATAATATTGGTGGATTATATAATGGTCTATACATAAAATCCAAACTAATTTAAATAACTAGAGGAGATTCCTAAATTTGATCATTTCACTGTGGTTGTGTAAGAGATTGTCCTTGTTCTCAATAGATACATGATGCGTTATTTAGAGGTGAAGGGTCATGATCTTTGCAATTCACTCTTGAATGATTTTGCAAAACTAGAATATGAGTAGTAAGTAATCCCTATTATATTACATTATGTATCTACACAGGGAGATAAAACAAATCTGGCAAATATTATCTATCAATGAATTTAGGTGAAGGATAAATGGGAGTTCATTGTAACATTCTTGCCAGTTTTCTACGGATTTTGGATTTTTTCAAACTAACAAGGTTAATAAAAGTAATAGAAAAGTCTAGTAAGGTAATTGGATATAAGATTAGTAATAAAAGTCAATTGCATTTCTTTGCATTAGCAACCAGACAATTAGGAACTAAAACTTTTTCTAAAGGACTGAATTTTTAATCACAAAACCGTATCACAAAACTATCAAAAACTATAAACTACTTAAGAATAAATCTAAGAATAGAAGTGTGGAAGATTTATGTAAGAAATTACAAAGCTTTTTGGAAAACGTTAGGAAAGGCCTAAATTAATGGAGAGATAAGCCATGTTAATGGCTAAGAAGAATTAATATCTTAAAGAGATCATTCTCCCCAAATTAATCTACAGATACAATGCAAGATCAATACAATTACCAAAAGGCTTTTTTGAATTTTGGTTTTTGTGGAATTTAACAAGCTTGCATGTTATGTCAATGGTGAAGGAGAGACTATTTAAGAAACAGAACTTGTAAAACTAGTTACCTAAAGGGGGAAAAATAAAATTGGCTTGTAAATTATCCATATGTAAAAATCATCTCACTTGGATTAAGAACAAATGTCAAAAGCAAAACTTTGTCATTTTATTTTTTTTAAGTAATATCTACACCCAACATGGGGTTTGAACCCACAACCCTGAGATCAAGAGTCACATGCTTCACCAACTGAGCCAGCCAGGCACCCCTCAAAAGTAAAACTTTTTTTTTTGAAAGATTTTATTTATTTTTTTGAGAGAGAGAGACAGAGCATAAGCAAGGGTAGGGGCAGAGGGAGAGAGAGAAGCAGACTCCCCAGTGATCAGGGAGCTGACTCAGTGCTCGATCCCAGGACCCCTGAGATTATGACCTGAGCCAAAGGCAGCTGCTTAACTGACTGAGCCACCCAGGTGCTCCTCAAAAGCAAAACTTTAAATGTTTTTAGAGGACAATATTGTTGAAAATCCTTCTGACCTTAAGGGTAAAGACAGATTGGTTAAGAAACAAAAAATGCAAACTTTTTTTAAAGATTTTATTTCTTTAAGAGAGAGAGAACGAGCGAGGGTAGGAGCAGACGGAAAGGGACAAGCAAACTCCAGGCTGAGCACAGAGCCCGACATAGGGCTTGATCCCCTGACGCTGAGATCATGACCTGAGATAAAATCAAGTGCTAGATGTTTGACCAACAGAGCCACCCAGGTGCCCCCCCAAAAAATGCTAACTTTTTAAAAAAAGATTAAGAATTTTGACAATATTAAGAACTATGTTCATCAAAACCTTAAAGAAAATTAAAAAATGAGAAGATATTTGTAATGCCTAAAACTGACAAAGGACTAGATTCATAATATATAAAGAACTCCTACAAATCAATAAAAAGGAACAAAGAGCTCAACTTAAAAACAGGCAAAAGCCATGACTAAAACATTTCATTGAAGAAGGAAAACATTTGGTCCATAAATATATGAAGAAATGTTAAATATCAGGGAAATACAAATTAAAAAACCACAATTATATACCACTATATACCCATTAGAATGTCTAAAATTAAAAAGACCAACCAATCCAAGTGTTGACAAAGATGTGGAAAAACTCAAAGTCTCATATACCAGTGATGGGAGTATAAAATGGTTCACCTACTTTGGAAAGTAGTTTGGTTTTTGCCTAAAAATTTAACTGAATGACTTAACTATTCCACTCCTAGGTATTTACCCAAGAGAAATGAAATTGTATGTCCAAACGAAGACTTGTATACAATGCTCATAGCTGTCTTATCTGAATAACCCAAAACTGGAAACAACCCAAATATCCATGAATAGATGAACGGATAAACAAACCGTGGTATATCCATATAATGGAACAGTCAGCAATGAAAGGAATGAAATCAATACTTGCATCAACATGAATGAGTCTCAAAGTAAGTATACTGAATGAAGAAAGCCAGATTTAAAAAGTATACCAACTATATGCTTCCATTTATGTAAAATTCTGAAAAATGCAAACTATATCAAAACAGAAAGCAACTCAGTAGTTAACTGAGTAAAAGGAAAGAGAAACAGGGCAGAAAGGAGATATTACAAAGGGTCACAAGAAAACTTTTGGCGGTGATATGTTTATTATCTTGATTGTGTTAACAATATCATAGCTTGGAATATTGGCAGTTTGCTGGATATCAAGGAAAAAAGTTTCTGTAGCTTGACTGTAAGAGAACAGAATAATTCCTTTTAGAGAGAAAATCCCTCTTTTTATTCAAATACCTCAATGGGAAGTTTTTTGGCTGGGAAAGGTGAGGTCCCCTGGGCTGGCGTATAGAAGAGTCATTAGCTCTATGAAACAGAACACTAGGAATTTTTCATTTTATGGAAAGAGTCCAGAATTCATAGACGAGAAGAGTATGAGAAAGAAGCTTGCAGAGGAATTGGGGAGAATCTGTAATCCATGTAGCCAGAGAGCCTATGGAGAACAACAGCCAGTGAAAAATTCTCTGGGGTGAAGACAGTCATAGAACTTTGATATCTAATATTCATATTTAAGTTGTTTCCTATTCTGTGAAGTAGTCCCTGTTCCACAGTCTCCAAGCCTTTAGTTCAGTCTGTTCCAGACACTAGCCTTGAGTTAATGGTGTTTGGGGAATCCGAGAGGAAGGGACAGTTCTGTACATCAGACAAAACAGAGAGAGAGAGAGAATGGCAACCCCTGCAGGAATTGTGACATCGACTAAGATGAGTGGAAGCAGTTTACTGGAGGCAGGAATAAGAGGAGTAACTGGAAGATGTAAGCCTTTCATTCAGGAGTGTTGAAATGTGAGTGCAGGAGACAGGCCTCTCTGCAGCATGTGGGATATGAACCATTTTATTTGAGTATTAGAGGAAAGAATGACTCCAGACCGGCTGACTTTGTGAAAGGCCACTCTAGACTGTCACAGAGGTGACTCAGCAGGAACTGGGTCACATACAGACAATGATGTAAATGGCCCCCCTGGAATTGTCCCTGTGCTGTTAATGCATCCCTGCTTTTTAGGTCAATCCCCCAAACCATTCTGATTCCCTAAATTATCAATAACCTACCTTTCTTGCTATCTCTCTTTCTTTCTTATATATTAAAAAAAAACAAAACTGGAAGATTTCATTTTCTCGCCAGCATCATTCTTTCCCTGGCTGGAACAGAAAGGAATTCAACTCTTCTACTCTAACTGACCCTTTTAGTTCACCCCAAATATGAGCTACCAGATCCCTCTATCATCCCTGACTTGGCCCAAGTCCCATCCTTCTTCTAACAAAATATGGTTCACGAGGAGTTTCAACTGTGAAATAGTAAAAGAGAGAATATATCAAGACAGTGGAGGTGGAAGGAAGGGGTTGTGAGAAACGCATTTCTCTCAATTGCCATTCTTTACCCATCTGCATATCTGGGCAATCAGCTTGGAAGGACTTTTAGGTTGATGGTCAAGGTGATCATACCAATAAAAAGGCCCCTAACAATATAGCAACCACCATAACACAGCTACCTCACATGTGTACAAGTGGCTCATAGCTTATCCCCGTGTCCACGTATTTAGCTTGTGTAGTTGGCATAACCTTGTTAGGCTGTTATCTGTGAGGAAATTGCAGCTCAGAAAGGTTGACTAGCATGCCTGATTCTTTCTGAGTCCAAACCACACTGCCTCTCTGCCATCTGAGATGCTTTCCCTAATTAAGTGCCAGGTCTAGTAGGATATTTCAATCGGGGATTATTAACCTAAGCCCCCAAAGGAGAGACCCCCAAAGTGGGGAGTCCCCGAGCTTCTTTGGGACTTATTTTCAATCACCTCTAATTGAAATTTGGCATTCCCTTCCATTTTGGATGCAGACAACAAACCACAGAACTGGCAGCAGCCCCTGGGACTCTGTCTCCAGGAGAAACCATGGACATTTTCACGTCTGTGCTGTGGTTGCAAATGTCTCAAAATACTGTTTATACTCATCAGGATTTCAGAATTATGGTTGTTATCAGGCTCCTGCTGGATCTCATTACAGTGCAATAAAAAAATAAACACATATGTTGCTTTAATCTAATAATTGTAATTCAATACCATTGGCTTCCCTTGTACCCCTACATATTTTAGGCATTTAGAAGCATTATGTGGGGTGCCTGGGTGGCAGAGTTGGTTGAGCAGCCGACTCTCAATTTTGGCTCATGTCGTGATCCCCGGGTCATGAGATTGAGCCCCACATCAGGCTCCATGCTCAGCACAGAGTCTGCCTAAGACTCTCTCTCTCCCAGGGACACCTGGGTGGCTCAGATGGTTCAGCATCTGCCTTCAGCGCAAGTCATGATCCTGGGGTCCTGGGATCGAGTCCCACTCTGGGATCCTAGCTCGGTGGGGAGTCTGCTTCTCCCTCCGCCTCTCCCCCTGCTTGTGCTCTCTCTGTCTCTCTCAAATGAATAAATAAAATCTTAAAGATTCTCTCTCCCTCTCCCTCTGCCCCTCCCCCTGCCATGCTCATACTCTCTCACTCTCTAATAAATAAATCTTTAAAAAAAAAAAGAAGAAGCATTATGAGAAAGGATCTGTAGGCTCTGCGCAATTGCCAAAGGGGTTTATGGTGCACGCGTACACACATGCATACACACAAATACTCGCACACAGGCTGAGAGTTCCTGATCTAAAGGACGAAGCACATGTTCAGGAATTGTGTTCTCCTCTTGTTCCTGTTACCATATTGGATTGCAGGTATTTATATGTCTTTCCTTCCTTGCCAGCATGTGAATTCTAATAAAGCAGGAGCGCTATCTTCTATTCCTTTGGGTCCTCGGTGCCTAGAACAGGGCTTGGCATTCACTGAACTCTCATTTATAGAGTACCTCATGTGTCTAAGGCTCAGGTCCCATTGGGGGAGGCTAAAGAATGAAGAGATTCAGGGGAGAGCAATAAATTCATTCACATACTTGTCTGAGTATTCATTCATTCATGCATCCATTTAGAGAATTATCTAATGGCTATTCAATGCCAGTCGCTGTGGTAGGCCTGGGGAAAATAGGAAAGATGAGCTCCAAGTCCTTATTCTCACAGAGCCCCCATTCCAGCTAATGGGAAGAAGAGTACACAAGATTTCTGAAGACAGACAAATGGGAATAAGGTCACTTCTTCTGGAGAGTCAGAGTCATGGGGAAAATCTAGTTCTTAAATCTAGCAGCTCTTTTTAGCCAAAAGGTTGCTGGGAGAAACTAACCACAGGGTAGAAATGTAGACTAAGATGCCCCTCGTAAGAGGAAAAGTCAGGTCCACATGAGAATACTTTACCTTGTTGCTGTGGCTGCTGGTCTTGCCTAGTAAACTTTGAGGAGAAGTTAGCTTTCCATTGCCCCCGGTGTTTCAGGGGCTGGCCTGTCCAAAGACAACAAGATGGATGTGTGCCCTCTCAGCAGTTCCGTTCTGGTTCAAAGATTCTATGATGCTCTCAATTAGTCAGAATGTGCAAGGTTGCCTAGATACCTTGGGGGTTCTTTTTCTGATGAGAGCCCAGAGCTGGATGAGCTCCTCAAACCTGGTAAGGGACCTGGTGTGGGACAATGTAATGGCCCAAGTGCCTGCATCTCTGGGCCAGATCACCCATCCAGGCAGGAGGGCGAAGGCAGAGACTCCCATCGGAAGCAGGAGGAAAAGGAACTAGGGGGCTGGGTGTATCTTACCAAGGAAACAGAGAACTGGGGAGAGATAACAAGGGCAACAAGGTTTGGGGTTGATGAAGACAAAATCAGATAAGGTGGACGATTTCCCGAAAGTATGACTTCAAAATACAAAAAGATAAATTCAATAAATCCATACAACATCTCCCCAGAGAGGTATAACCTTAAAATACAAAAAAAAAAAAAAAAAAAAAAAAATCACTTTGGTAAATCTAGGCCCCACCCACAGAAGTATCTCTCTACGTGTTTACTGAATGTATGAAAAAATATTTCCTAGGGAACCTCAGCTCCCTCATCTGTCCCCAGCCCCAGCTGGTCTCTCTTACCCTCCTTCAGCCTCCTCCATTCTATCCGTCTGAACACCCTGCTTCAACAAATGGTGACAATTATCACTAGGAATTAAGTACATAAATCAAAATAAAATCAGCCTGGACGGTCTGGGATATTATTCTCTTCAGTCTGTAGCCCATGATAATGGCCTCTACTTTTTCCAAAATTTTCTTGGAACACTTCATTTTTCAATCATGCCTCCATCTAGTAAGGGTTTAATAAGAACAGCATCTTCCTGGGTTCACTGGAGCAATACAAAACTGTATTTAACAAAGAGCTTTCAGTCTCCTAGGCTAGATGAGAAACACATACGGGCACCTCTGTGATGAGGTAGGAAGTCACAGGTGGTTCGGATTAATGGGGAGCGGGGGAGGCTGAGAAAAAGCAAGGACATCCAGCGGGGAAATGGTCGGGGACAGGTCAACTCCACTTAGTTCTGGAGGCTAGAATGCAGCCTAATGGGACTGGTGGGGAGCGCTGAGTTCCAGTGAGGTAGACGTCAGCTTGGAAATCAAAAGGACCCCCAGCCAACTTTAGCTGTTCAAAAGCAAGGGCTGTAGGATCATGTGGTAAATGCCCAGGCACGAGAAGTATTTGTTCAAATGAGATTTGGATAAACTGTTAAAGGTATTCTAGAAGATAGTCCATATATTTCCCCCTGTTGGGAAGAAGTCTGGGCTAGATGGATGCTCTCAGAAACTTCGGTGTCCCTTATTCCACCAGCAGAGCATGAAGTTAGCAAGCGAGCCTCCCAAATGAAATATTGATACCTCATGCAAAGATTCTTAGGAAATCAAATATTTTTTATTCATTTACTGGATTCCACATATCTAACAGTCCTTAACACAACGACCCACAGTAGCAACACAAACCACATGTAAAATGAAAACAGGTGCCCCAAATGGCACCCCTCCCCATCACACATGCAATATTGAGAAACGCAGTCTTACAGGTGCTGACATAACTCACTTTAAGCATGAAAAGATTCCTGCAGGGCTGCCTGGCAACCAACCCTTCTTCATCCTGGGGCTGATACTCCCAAGTCTTTATTCTCTTTCCGTGTTCCAAGTCAGCATGATGAGTTAAGGACAAGTTAGATTAGATCTCCAGTTTATTACATGAATCCCCATCCTTCTCAAATGTGCATCCCCAAGTGAGGACCCGATCGACTACAAGCAATGGCTGAAGCACCACAGTGGGGAGCCAGCCAGCCAGGCCGTGTGGGCAACAGCCACAGGACCCAAAGCCCTAGAAAACTAGCAGCTCCAGCCTCAACTGAAAATTTGCTAAAAGGGGATCTCTCAGGCCCAAATGCTTTGATTTTATAAGTTGGCCCATCCTTGGCCCAAATATGCGAATCAGAAATGTCATTTAATGCCCCTGAAAATAACACCAAGTAACCAAATGCTAGGAGTACCCGAGAACCCGGGATTCTCTTTTGGCCATCCAGAATGTGAAGTCAGCTAGAAGCTTGCCTCTGGTTCCTGACCAACGCATCTGCTGGAGGAAAGGCCAGCCAGTATCCAAGGCACATGGGGCCCAAGCCCAAGGGGGTTCCTAGTCCTCCTTCTGGGCCTGCTGTAACCTCTTGGCCACAGCAGTGATCAGAGCGGCTCCCTTTCCACTCCCATCTTCGGACAGCATGAACGTCACATCACAACGAGGTGCTAGTTCTTTCACAGTTTCCTGCAATATCCGAGAAAAGCTATGAAAGAGAGAAAGAGAAACATCATCAGCACTTACATATGGGATCAACATATTTATGAATGATCCCAAACTAGTTTGTTCCTTCCAGCTTGCTTTTAATTGTACCTTTTATTGAGCACCTACTAATGCCAGAGACTATTCTAGGTGTTTTATATACAGAATATACATATAGTCAAAGTGTAATAAATAACAGTTTTGGGGGGGCTTTTTTTTAAAGATTTTATTTATTTGACAGAGAGAGAATGAGCACAAGTAGGGGGAGCGGCCGGCAGACGGAGAGGGAGAAGCAGGGAGCCCGACGCAGGGCTCGATCCCAGGAGCCTGGAATCATGACCTGAGCCGAAGGCAGACGCATAACGACTGAGCCACCCAGGCGCCCTTAAATAACAGTTTAAAAACAATTATTAGGGGGCGCCTGGGTGGCTCAGTCGGTGAAACATCCACCTCTTGATTTCGGCTCAGGTCATGGTCTCAGGTTCATGACATCGAATCCCACATCCCTCTCCCTCTCCCTCAGCTCCTCCCCCCTGCTCACTCACTCTCTCATAAATAAATAAATAAATAAATAAATAAATAAATAAATAAATAAATAAATAAATAACATCTTTAAGAAAAAGAAATGATCACTTGGTTTTTGTCCCTTGGTCAAGTTTTGGTTCAAGGGAGAGGCTTGTAGGGACCACATCAGAAATAAGTGATTCTTCTGGAACCAAAGTAATGAAAATATTCTTTAACTAATTTTGCTAGAATTAGAGTTCTTCAACTCTACACTCCATAGTATATATCACTTCATAAACAATCCCAGCACAATGGACCAACTTAGATAAAGATGTTTATCCAGGGGTTTCATTTGAGAGGACAAGAAGTTGTTTCTACAACCATTTTTATTTCTATAATCCCAATTCCCTTATACCTAAAACCTCAACATTAAGGATATACTCTCTTTTGATAAGATTGGCCTATTTCCTTTAATAAGCCTTAAAGTGTTAGGGCGGAGATGTAGGTGACAAAGGGAAAGCCGTGTGAAGTGCTGGTTACTAAGTAGGTCCAAAACCCTGCCTTTTGGCACATTGACGTTGGTGCTTAGATTGGCCATGGGATGCTTTCTGGTCAATAAGTTACAAATTAAGATTTTAACAGTCTATATGATTCTAGGAAAGTAGTTAAGAGTTGACAGAAGACAGCACAGATCAGAAAATTCAGGTTTAAAAAAAAATTTAAACTGGAGTGGCGGGGGGCGGGAGGGATGGGGTGGCTGGGTGATAGACATCGGGGAGGGTATGTGCTATGGTGAGTGCTGTGAATTGTGCAAGACTGTTGAATTGCAGACCTGTACCTCTGAAACAAATAATACATTATATGTTAAAAAAAAAAAGAAGACTGTAGGAAGGGGAAAATGAAGGGGGGGAAATTGGAGGGGGAGATGAACCATGAGAGACGACGGACTCTGAAAAACAAACTGAGGGTTCTAGAGGGGAGGGGGGCGGGCGGATGGGTTAGCCTGGTGATGGGTATTAAAGAGGGCACGTTCTGCGTGGAGCACTGGGTGTTATGCACAAACAATGAATCATGGAACACTACATCAAAAACTAATGATGTAATGTATGGTGATTAACATAATAAAATAAAAAATTTAATTTCCTTTGTCATTTTTCCATTAATAAAACAAATGAGACAAATGTAAAAATAAATAAATAAATAAGGGATTCTAAGGGGAAAAACAAGAAAAGATACCAGTCCCTTATTTTGGATAATTAGTCATCATCACAGGAAGAGCTAACGATCCAGGATTACAGTAACAGTATATTCGTGTATATGTTTCAGTATGATTGGAAATTTTTATGAACTTGTTAATACTTTTCCTCTTCACCAAAACAAAACATTAAACATTAAATAAAAATAACAGCTTTCAAAAAAATAATATCAGCTTTAATGCTGACTTTTTTGTGACGTGCCACGCACTCTACAGATACTGTTTAACTTCGTCCTCACAACAACCTATGAGGTAGGTAAGATTTTTGTCATCATTTTACAGATTAACAACTGAGGTTCAGAGAGGGTAAGAAACTGGCCCTAGGCCTTCCAGCTTCTTTTTTTTTTAAGATTTTATTTATTTATTTGACAGAGAGAGAGAGACAGACAACAAGAGAGGGAACACAGCAGGGGGAGTGGGAGAGGGAGAAGCAGGCTTCCTGCCGAGCAGGGAGCCCGATGCGGGGCTCGATCCCAGGACCCTGGGATCATGACCTGAGCTGAAGGCAGATGCTTAATGACTGAACCACCCAGGCTCTAAGTGATGGAGCCAGGATTCAAACTTACATTAATCCTTCTGTCCACTGACTCTGAGCTAAGAAAGTTATAACCAGTTCACACTTGACAAATGCTCTGTGCTGTGCAAAATATTCAGTTCTCATTACCTCCCTGTGAGGTCTGGTGGGAGTACTTAGTACTAATCACTTGTATTTGTTGAGCACTGGGACCTCAATCCTTACTCAGCCCTATGAGGTAGAGATTACTACTGCCTTGAGGAGCATGGGGTTCAGAGAGGATGGCGAGCACTCCGACATCCTAACCACTAGGAAAGAGAGCCACGCGGGCTCCCATCTCATCTGTTAGATGCAGTGGGGGCCTCTCTGGGGCACTCACTGCGGGTGTAGCTTGTACAGGGTGCCGTCCACTCCCACGGTGATCTTCAGGTACTCCAGCCCCTGGTCTTGCCTCCTCTTCTCCACGACAGCAGCTAGGCCGGCGCCATAGAGCTGGGCTGCCCGCCGGGACACAGCTCCGCACACCTCCTTCACCACAATGCTGTCCTCACACGTGCTGTCCAGGCCGAGCTGCTGCAGGATCCTCCTGACCTGGAGGAGGGCCAGCCGATCGCTGCGGGCAAGCAGAGCAGGACGTCAGAACCTGCTTCCTGGGGCCCTGGACCCTGCTCCACATGGCTCACAGACCCCACATCCCTAGAGGCCTTAGGCGGAGGGAGGGAAAAAATGATCCAGGCAATGGCTGCGTTAGAGCAGAATGCCATAGCAGCTGGGACTCAAGGAAGCCTGCGACACCTGCAGCACCCCCCCCCCAGAAGTCCCACCATCTTTAAAAAATAAAGTGTGGGCCCCTCTGGTGTTAGGCATGTTCAAACCTATTATCTCACTAGAAGCTATTATTAGATTCAGCAAGCAACACATCGGGTGTACGTTTTCAGAAGAGGAATCTGAGGTTCAGAATTGCTAGAAACTTACCCACAGACAGCAGAGAGCAGGGATTCGAGCACATGCCTTCTCACACCAAGTCTAAGCTCTGCCCCTGCGCATGCCAGTTCCCATTACTCTGGCCCTGTTCACCTGGAGGCCAACTTTCCTTCTACTTAACTTTTTCTGATTTTCCGTTTTCTCTTCCCATCTAGACTACATGCTCTTTGAGGGTAAGACTGTATTCTCAATAGTAGCCAGCATAGGGCTGTGTACATTCAATGGGGAAGTGAATAAATTAGTAAACAAAGTACAATCAGCACCTCAGTGAACAGGAACCCACACACAGGACCGTAAGCACATAAGCACAAAGCAGAGAAGCACCTGCCGTGGGGACAGGCTGGCCTCAAGTCTAGACCCTGATTATCTCCCAGTGAACTCATAGAGCTCTGGCTTCCAAGCTAAACAAGGTAAAATTATATCCTTGACTGTCTCAAGGAATACATAGGGAAGAAGAATGTTATTAAGGGAGAAAAACTGAGAAATAACCTGTCTGGTTATACAGCGGATTCAGCAGGTAAATGGTGGTGTAGTCAGAGAATAGAATCCTTTGTAGACCCTAACAATGAGCTTGTGTGACAATGTTTAATGCTATGGCAAATGTTCATGACATATAAGTCAAAAAAATAGATGATAAAATACTATGTGCCATATGATCTTGGTTTGTTTTTGTTTTTGAATGTTTGTCTTTGCGCAGAAAAAAAAAATCAGAGCAGAAGGAAATCTATTCAGATGCTGGTAGGATTACTGGTAGTTCTTTTCTTCCTTTTGCCTTTTTTTTTTTTTTTAATTTAAGTAATCTCTACACCCAGGACACCTGGGTGGCTCAGTAGGTTAAGCATCTGCCTTCGGCTCAGGTCATGATCTTAGGGTTCTGAGATCGAGCCCCACATCGGGCTCCTTGCTCAGTGGGGAGTCTGCTTCTCCCTCTGCCCCTCACCCAACTCATGCTCTCTCTCTCTCTCTCACTCTCAATCTCTCAAATAAATAAAATCTTAAAGAAAAAAAAGTAATCTCTGCACCCAACTTGGGGCTTGAACTCACAACCCCGAGATCAAGAGTCATATTCTCTTCCAACTGAGCCAGCCAGATGCCCCTTCCTTTTGTTTATGAATGAGTAATATTTGTATAGGATGAAAAAACGTGGGTTTTTTTCAGTATGTAAAATAATAAAACCTGAAATTCCTTCCACAGTCTAGCCCATCACAGTTTACCTAGTTCTTTCATGTACATTCCCCTAATCACTGGGGTTAAACAGTAGAGCATTTATTTTCTATAAGGAAAGAAATTGTTATCCAGGGGCGCCTGGGTGGCTCAGTCGTTAAGCGTCTGCCTTCTGATTAGGTCATGATCCCAGGGTCCTGGGATCGAGCCCCACATCAGGCTCCCTGCTCCGTAGGAAGCCTGCTTCTCCCTCTCCCTCTGCCCCTGCTTATGTTCCCTTCTCACTCTCTCACTGTGTCTCTCACTGTCAAATAAATAAATAAAATCTTAAAAAAAAAAAGAAATTGTCATCCAGAGAGGTAATGTGACTTGCCTCAGGTCACACAGCATAAGCAATCTTAAACTCAGGCTTGGAGACTGTAGAAGACCAGGATTCCCCCCAAGAATCCCTGTTGCATCCAATGGACAATGTGCTTTGAAATGGGCCACAGTCAGCACAGCACCTCCCATTCCCAACTGGCAGGACACTGGATATGATTTTCTTTTTATTCCATGAAGTTTAAAAACAAATAAAATACCTAGAAACAGGAAATCAAAGCATCCAAAGCAGACACCTTTTGTGCGGCAGAAGCAAATATTTCTGGAGGCATATAGGTCCTGCTAACTTACTCTTGTCCAAGAACATTTTCCCCTTTTTATTCAGGCAACAACAACAACAACAACAAAAAAGGCAACGCAAAGATAGTCCGTTTGAGGAAGAAACCATTTGCTCCCACAGCAAAAGAGGATCCCTCTGGTCATCAAAGGTGATGACTTTTAACTTACACTTTTGAATCTAATGGGTTGAAGCCAGACAGAAAGGATGCTGGATATCTGCTGATCAACATATCACAATCACAAAATCGCTGCTGCTGCTACTGATTCTACTACCATCTCCTTAGACGGCAAGATCTGCTCTGCAACAGTCCATCTGATCTCTCTCATTAAGTACACTGCTTTCACTTCTAAAGAGTTTTCCTTTCCTCCCAAAGTGATTTTTGGCTTGCTGGCATCTGGCCATAAAGACCAGTAAAATTAACTGAATGAATGCAAATTGACAGAAATTCCAAATACGAAACTTCTGATAGAACAAGTGCTGGTAGGAAAAGCAGTGAAACTGACACGTTTGTACATAACTAGTGGTGGTGGAAACTGGAACCATATTTTTAAAAGTGTGTCCATAGGGAAATGCTTCTTTTAACAAAACACTTCTACTCCTAAGGAAATAATCTGTGAGATACAAATGATAACACAAAAAAGAAATATGATGGTGTTACACAGAATTGCGGAAATCCATAAATTACAAGCTAGACATCTTATACTAAAGGGAAAGTTTAGTAAATTACAGTATAGCAATATAATGTAACATTACACAGCCATTTAAAATGATAATTACACCAAAGAGTTGAGATGGGGAAGTTTCTCTTTCTAGAAGTATTCCAGCTAGAAAATGCAGGAGTGTTAGCATTAACTTGTCATCATTTTAGAATCACAGATCTAAGCAATGAGCATCAATGACTGCTAAGATCAGAAAAGACAGACAGACAGTTCAATGCCCCTATGAAATATTCTTGTCCAAACTTCAGTACTGAATCTAACCAGGCATCTGGGTCTTCCTGTGAGTTTGCAAGAAATACAGGGGAGAGGAAAATGCTAAATGCTGTAATCAGCAAAATCTAGAACACAGGAAACTTCTAGGATACAATGACAGTTTCTTCATCAAATACATTCCAAGGGGAAACAAGAGGAGAAGTCTATACATTAAAAGAGATTTTTAAAAGACATATCAACCAACTGCACTTTATGGACCTTGTTTGGCTATGGATGCAAACAAAAACCATTATTTTTAGGCAATTTGGAAAATAGAAACACTGGCAGCATATTTTGAGATTAAGGTTTATCATTAGCTATTTTAGGTGTGATGATAGTACATGGTTATGGTTTTTTTATTACTTGTTTTTAAGGATTTTTTGTTTGTTTTGTTTTGTTTCAAATTTTTATTTAAATTCTAGATAGTTAACATATAGTGTAGTCTTGGTTTCAGGAGTAGAAGGTTATGGTTTTTTCAAAGAACTAATATTTTAGAAATACATTTTAAAATATTTATAGATAAACTGACATAAAATGGGAGATTTGTTTCGAATCAATCCAGTTTGGGGGTGGGAAAAGCAAGTGTATATTAATGGACTGAGTTTGGCTGTGAGTTGATCATTGTTGAAGATAGTGGTGCAAATATTAGATTCATTTTACCATTCCCTCTACTCCTATATATGTTAAAAATTTTCATAATTATTTCAGAATTGTAACTGAAAATTGTCACGTACAAACACTAAGTAAACAATGTATAGAATGATATGTGTGGTATGATTGCAATTATGTTTACACACATTTAAAAACTTGAAAGGGAATATGCAAAAATCAAAACAATTATATTTAATCATGACCATATGGGTGATTTCTTAAAAGAGTTTTCTTTCGTATTATGGACACATCATCTTTTCAGAAACAAAAGAGGATCATTTTTTAGCCGAAGCTAACTCCCGTGTAACAGTTTAGGAAGCTCAGGGCTCAGGCACGTGGCTGGCCCTTCAGCTGTGTGCTGTGGTCCCTGATGCAGCTAGAGAGACAGAGCAGCTCTAGGAGGAAACCCCTTGCCCAGCCAGGCTCTTACTGTTTTTATTTTTAAATCTCAAGTCTGCTGGACCCCAGCCTGACAGCAGCACATCCCAGTCAGGGCCTCTCACACCGAGCAGGTGAACTTGATCCCACATCACCTTTCAATCTGGGACAGGAACTTGGTTTCAAAGATGCCCCTGGTCTGGAGACGCTCTGAAATCTGCCCTCGGAAGAGGAGACCCTGCTTGGTCAGGTCAATCAGGATCTGCCGCACAATCTCCCCCAGGTACATCCCACTGGTCATTTTCTCGTATCTGTGTGGAGAATGGGGATAAGGTTGATAGAAGCAGGAAAATCAGCACTGGTGAGTGGTTCACAAAAGGACCTTGGGTCTGGGTATGGATGGTATACCACTGGCATCCAACAACTGCCTGGTTTGGAGTGGTTCAGAGTGGGCAGTAGGCCCAGAGAAATGCAATGCAGAAGTCTGCACAATATGGGACAGCCGAGTCTTTGGAGCCCTGTTGACCGGGAAGAAGCCAGGTCCCAACAATGCCCCATACTGGCCTCATGAGCGAACACTGTGAGCCATCATCCATAAAACAGAGAGCAAAAGCTTGATCTCACAAGAGTGTTGGGAGGCCAGCATCTGGTACACAGCAGGCACTGAGCAAAAGCGAGTCCCTTTCCAGGTCCCAAAGCCAGTTCTCCTTGGCTTTGTATTATAAATCTGGTTTACTAGATTCCCCTTGGCTTTGTAATTGAAGAAATCTGTTCCATTAGAGATGCTGCTTCATGAAATACTGTACTTAAACCGCACACACCAGGGGTTCTTTAAACATGTTGGAAGGGAGCCAAGCCCCTCTTTCTACCAGGCTGTGAGCTCCATGAGGGAAGGAGCAAGAGGAAAAGGGACTTTGTAACCAGCAGGCACTGACCAGGCACTGTGCATGGGCATGAGAGATAGCGTTACTAACAGTGATGAGGAGCTGGACTGCCACGGCCTGCAGGGTCAAGTGGGAAGCTGTGTCTGAGACTTGTGCGCTGGACCTGTATTCGCTTTACTGCTCAGGACCTCAGCAGTCTAAGGAACCAATACTCAAATAATAGTGACAGCGAAGCAAACTCAAATGTGTTGCCCCCTTAAGCTCTCACTCTAAAAAATGTGAGCCTCCAATGGATTCAGACACAAAACTAAGTCAGAAGGCACTTACCCCTTGAGAAGAGCCATGATGCTCGAATGCCCCAACTTGGGATTCAGAGATAAGGTCCCTTCTTTTTGGAGCAACCCCTGGTTCAGCTGGGCTTCCCACAACTCACCTTCCTCCCAGCTATGAAGGCTAGTGCCAACGGAAGACCAAGGACCATTCAGGCTGGTCCTGGCCTTGCCCAGGTATCTTCCTGTACCGAATTCTCGGTTCCACAGTTACCAAGGCATCTGTGGCCCACGGATCTCATTATGTTTCCTATCTGTTCAACTTCGCCACTGGGATATCATCATCAGGATAAATCTATATTTTCATTTTATTTTATACACTAAGACACTGAGTTTCATTGTGACAAAGACCATATGGCCTGAGGGTAAAGCATTTACAATCTGGTCCTTTACAGAAAAAGTTTGCCAACACGTGCTGTCATGGATGGGCCTGAGTTAATTATCAATTCCTAGCATGCTAACTCTATCTCTACCTACCCCTTTCTCTTTGACTCAAGAAGCTAGATGAGAACACAAGCGAAAATGTACTCAATTTTTTTTAAAGAATCATTCATTGATTTCAGTATTTTTAGTAGTATGGCTGGTAATTAGAATCTACCTCCCCAGTAACTGTGACCCATGATGGGACATGACATCATGGTTGAGAACCAGTACTCCCATCCGCCACCTGCTCGCACTTCCCCACCCCCAGCACAACAGGGGTCACCAACCTGGTAGCCAGACCTTGAAAGGCTGAGGATGTTGACCTCTAAACTGGGTCTACTAGAAGCCCATCCCGAGAGGGCCCACTAAGTCAGCATGCCCCTGCTCTGTGACACTTGGCCCACAGTGAATGAACTTGATGACCATGTCTAAATCACTTCCAAAGCCACCACTGGACCTTATGGTACCTTATGGTGATTAGAAAAAGCCACCCCTTCTTTGTACTTCTTGGAAACTTGTCCTGTATTTTGCTTTCGTTCCAATAAGACACTTCCCTGACCTCTGATGGGGAGTAGTAATAAAAATACAAAGCTATAGCAGCTATGGTATGAATATAGTACACCCCCCCCCCGATCTGATAAAGTCACACACTGCACAACTACATAAATATACACATCCACCCTCCTCACCTCTGTTTGCCAGGGTTCAAGGACCCCTCATTCACCTTCTTGTCATATTGGGTCCAGATGTCGTCTATGCAGCCATTATCTCCAAATGCTCCCCATTCTGTGTTAATGCACATCTTCCCTTCATCCCCTTCCACCAGTTCAATGTTCCTCATCTCCTCCATGTAGCACATGTTGCTGCCTGTTCCTAAAAGGAAGCATGGAGGGACTTTAGACTTCAAAAACATCACCAGGTCCTAAAGAGGCAGAGGGGGCAGTGGAGAGAAATTTAGGCTTGAAGTCAGGTATGACTGGGTGTGAATTCCAGCTTTACATTCATAACTAGGGACCGTAGACAAGTATCTCATCTTTTAGAGGTCCAATTTCTTCATCTGTAAAAAGGAAATAATACCTGCCTTATAGGTTTGTTCTAAAGAAAACAGTGAGTTGCTTCCTCCACATAGTAAGTGGTGCCCAAGAGAACACCATCCTCCCCCTCCTCGTCACCACCAACACATTACATCAGCATCCTCACCATTACTGTTAAGCTCTGGGTACACAAGATGGGCTCCCAAGTAGTCACAGTTAGCAGCCAGAGCTAGACAGGACCATGAGGAATTTTCTAGTCTTGGAGAAGTAAACATTGGCAGCTGTAGGCCACCTTCTTTCTCCTTTGCCCCTGACCTGGTCTCAGAACTATTCTCAGTGCAACAGTCCAGGCAACTGTTATATGCAATCCAACAAATCTCACCCCTTTGCGCTCCTAATTCTAGGTGCCCCGCCCCCACAGATGAGGAAACTCAAGCCCAGGCAGAGTAAGTAACCTGTCCATTGTCACAAAGCGGGTAAGAGCTACAGTGAGATGAAACCTCTTAGCTGGCATTGGAGGTGTCTCACTATCTCCCCATCTCCTTGTTCTACCCCCTGCTCACATCGGGAAGCCTGGACAGCCAACTGGAACAACTTGCCTAGATTCTGTCATTACTAACCTGTGCCCGTCCCTTGGAATGCTCATCATCTCCATCTTCACCTGTTCAAATTCTACCCATCCCCTCACCAGTTAGAGAGTCAGCCCCCTGAAATCCACCCTTGCCCTTAATCACTGCCAGAATTCTCCCCCAAAGCCCCTTAAATGCCTGTATCACATGTCAGGCCACTCCCTTCCCTTCTAGGTTTCCTTCCAACTCTCCCCCATCCTGTGCACCCACAGCCAGAAGAGGTCAGTTACCAGAGGAGGTGTACATTGGAGCTGATGAAAATCAGCCCCAAAACAACAGTGGCCTCTTTCCACTCCGGATCCTCTACCCCAAGGCCCTAATTTGAAAACCCCTCTTTCTATGCTATTCTCCTTCCTCAACAAAAGGACAACGTTGGCTTAGGACCCTTAAGGAGAAAGATATGAAGTAAAGATTTCGAAATTAGGAGACCTGGAATCCTAATCTTAACTTAATCTCTGCCTTGGACAAAGCTGGCTTTAGAACCTCTGTGTAATGGAACAATGCTCCACCCAACCCCACCCCCACCCCCAGCCCCACACTATGTGAAAAGGAAACCACCAAAAGATCAGACGGGAGTAGGCTAATGGGACATGCCTGACCACTTACCTGCAATCAGGCCAATCTCACAATTAGGATCTTCATGGCCACACGTCATCATGGTCCCCACTGTGTCATTTACAAGTGCAACTATGTCCAGGTCAAACTCCTGCAAAGGAAGCAGCCATACTATAAGTAGGATGTGCATGCCAAACAGGCTCAGGAGGGGCATATCAGCCCAAGGGGAGCAGAGACCAGAGGCACAGGGCTGGGCACAGGATGGCAGAGCAAAGGGGCCTGGGAGAAGGCGCAATGTTGGGCATCAGCCTCAACACCATAACATACATTTCTCCTCTTGATGGCTTCCCTGAGCATGTCCACCATGTCTTCCCCTTCACAATCAGTGGCCTTGAAGCCTTTGGTCCACTCAATGAGTGTTCCCTGAAAGAAAGGAGAAATTCTTTTGAGCAATAGTTTGCTGGGACCACTACACAACCTCAACATCAAAAAGATGCAAAATGCTGTGGTCGGCTGCTAGTCACTGGGCCTGGATCATAGTGATTCTATGTCTAATTCAGCCAAGGACAGATTAAGATGTGATGAAAGATAAAAGCTACAACACATCCATCAAAGCATGGTTCCACAATGAAAAACTAGATGCAGCCTATCGTTCCAATGATATAGATCTATTATCTTGTGCATTGATATAGAAAATGTTAAACAGTTATAAAAAAATCAGGCTGTCAGAGAACATTGACTCTTAGAGAAAGATGTTCACCATACACTGTAAAGTGAACACACATTAAATAAATACAGACATTATTCTTTTAAAAACCACAGACACACATGTGTGCGCGCACGCACACACACACACACTCATATCTAGAAAAAGGTGTGCAACAATGCCCACACCACGAAGTTGACAGGGGTTCTCTCTGGGTGCAAGATTATGGGTGCCTTTTAGTCTTTCCTTTTTGTGTGTCCATATTTTCTAGTTTTCCCAAAGTTCACATGTATAATTTTTATAATACCGAGAAAAAGTATTTTTCATTTTTTTTTAAAAGAAAGCCCAAGATTAATTACACTCTTAGCCAGAGACAGGAGTTAGTCTAGCCTCAGAATCCACAGCCTAGGGCCAGGGGTGGGGTGAGGACAGGTCAAGCTGGGGCATCTAGGTCGGGAGAGCTCCTGGGATAGGGGAGGGGGCTAGCAGCTCTGAGGGCAGTGCCCCCATCCCCGTGGGCTAGATGGCCATCTCACCCTGGGGCCCTCGGCCCTGGTCTCCCTCCTTCTCTCCACAGTCCTTGGGAGGTTCAGCTCCCTTGTTCCTGCCCTGGTGGATGTATGTAGAACATCAGAGTTTCACCCCCCAGTTGAAAATCTTTCGTCTTAGTTGCAATTACACAAAAATATTTTTTGAAAGTCTTTCTTTTTTCTCCCTAGCCATCAGTGGCTTTGCTACCAGCTGTCCATTTGTCTCCCCCTCCCTCTTAACCGTGTATCCATGAATCTGTCAGAACCCCTGGGAGAGGCCTAGAGACCTGGTGTCCTGGGTCAGGAGGAGTGGCTGTGCCTGGGCATGCATTGATCATTCAGGACTGTGGACAGCGGCACACGGCTGTCTGAATGGCATATTAATTTTTTTATGGCAGCGGTCATACAGTAATATGTTGCCCTTGTAAAAAATTAAAGTGTTACTGATAAGGACAAAGTCCCCTTTAACTTACCATCCCCCCAGTCTGAGAGGTAACCTCTACTATCAGGCAGATAGGACTCCCTCCAAAACTTTCTCTCTCCGTTTACATGTATTTTAAAATAAATTCACACTGTGTGTGGACTACTGTAATTTGGTTTTCCCACTTAATAACGTATCTTCTAGACCTTTCTGGGTCGGTTAATATGGATCTGCCCCCTCCCTTCACTGCGTGGAGTATTCCTCAAATATAACTGCATAGAAATAAAAAATACCTATGAAATAAGTACTATTTTTATCCCCATTTTTCAAATGAGGAAACGAAGGTCCAGAGAGGTTAAATAATTTGCCCCCGGTCACACAGTCAGTAAGTGGAGAAGCCAAGATTCGATGAGCTTCCAGACCCAGGCTCTTAGCTACCGTGTTCACTGTGCTGCCTCCCATCAGGTGGGTGGTGTCCGTGAGGCACTTAGAACAGTGTCCGGCACCGAGCACGCACTGTGCATGTGCCTGGTAAATGCAGATCAAGTAAGTAATTCCTTACGATTGCTCTGCCAGAGTTTCTTTAGCCATCCTCCGCTGCCATGTGAGCGATTTCTCGTGTTTCCTTATTAAAAAGGGGGTGCTATAGTGAACACCCTTGATCACTCCTTCTCGGCACATGTTTGAGAAATGGAATCCTGAGAAATGGGTCTTCTGGCTCTTAGCATTCTGGCATTTTTAATTTTAAAAGAGCTAGCCATATGACCAAATAATTCAGCCCTTTGAACCCCCCTCTCCCCATTCTCTGAATAATAGGGTGGGAAGGAACTGCTTGCATGTGTGTTTCCATGGTGTTCTCAGAGCCCTGAAGAGATCTGTTCCAGTTCTGATTTTGTACCGACCCATCAGATGAGACCTGCGTGGCTCGAGTTTCTCCTATGCAAAATGAAATGGGATAAAAAATAGAGTGTAACGCATACAATAAGAATATTATTTCTTGATTTTGGGGTTTTATATATATATATTTTTTATATATATATATATTTATATATATGTAGGTGTACTGTGTATTATAGCCAAGATGGTTCCAGGATATTGGTTCTGGGTCCTGGTTTCCCCAAGGGTAAAGTGCAAGAGCCTGGGCTCTCAGGCTGGTGTCCTGGGTGTCCTGGGTTGGAACCTTCCACCACTGTTTATAGATGTAGCAACTTGGACAACTGACTCAACCTCTCCATGCCTCTGTTTTTCTTAACTACAATGTGGCAATTAAAAATAGTGTGTATACATACAATGAGCTATTCCATAACAATGAAAATGGAACATAAGAAATAGAAAATATTAAATGGTTCAAATGCTTAGTTATGTTTCCCCAGCTGCCCTGAACCTGAGACCCTTAAATAAGGCAACAAACAGTGACCCAGCGGTACCGCGAGGTTCCTCTGGTGGACAGCGCACCGGGCTGTTGGGAAGGCTGTCGGGCTGTCTTACCTTGTCAATGCTCGTCTGCCTGCAGGGAAATGAGAACGTGAAGCCCAAAGGCAGCTGGGCTCCCTTGAGGCCCATGTAGTCCAGGAAGTCAGCGATGCACTGCACGATGTGGTCGAACAACTGCAGAGAGAGAGTAGCAGTCGTCCCAGGCCCGCAGCAATATGGGGGGCAGGACGGCCCCTTGGGCACAGAACTCCCCCGCCCCGCCTGTACCTCCTCGCCGGTGCCCTGCATGATCTCCAAGGGGATGGTAAAGATCTTGTTGTACATTTGCACCGACCTCCGTCCACTTCTGATCTTTACCAGGAGGACCCGGAAGTTGGTTCCCCCCAGATCCAGGGCAAGGAACTTCCCTTTCTCTGTGGTGGAGAAAGTGAGAGCTGCATTCCACCAGCATGCACAGAGCAGGGGCTCGTGTGGAGGCATTGAGAGGGAGAGGAGCCGCCAACACAGAGCAGACTCAAGCCTTCTCCCTTGGGGCGCCCAAGCCAGAGGAGCGTGGGTCACCCAGCACAGCATCCCAGCGCTGGACAGGCACTTCGAGCCTGTCTGAGGCCAGCCTGCTTTTCTTGGTATCTGGTAAAGGCTATATATGATACTTAAGCTCAAGGAGCCTCTGAAGGTGAATCCAAGTCAGGCTACACTGACCGCAGTGAAATCTGGAGGATGTTCCCATCTTATGGCCCACAGGAATTATTCACCATGAGCATGAAATGATTCTTCCTGCCCCCTGCTCTTCCCATCTGTGGATTCCCACACCTGCTCCTGACTCATAAGAAGCCATGTCGAGGCCAATGCCCCCGACTATCATCCAGGGCCACCCCAGTAGTATCTCTCATTTCTCTGACATAGCAGAGCATCAGAGTCTGTCCTGTATGACCTTTCACCTTGCCCTCTGCCTCTCTCACTCTGTTCTGTCCATACTGGTCATTCTGCTGTTTCTTGAATTTGCCAAAGACATCACTCCCAGCCAGCTCTCTAACCCCTTCTCCTGCTCTGTTTTTCTTTGTAGCACCTGCTGCTACATGGCCTCATATGGCATTTATTGTCTGCCAGCCCAACAGAATGTAAGCTCCACAAGGGTGGGGATTGTGTTTTCCTCCCTGCGCTATCACCCTGCCTGGACCAGAGCTTGACATATTGTAGATGATTAATGGAACTTTGAAAAATGAAGGCAGGGGCGCCTGGGTGGCTCAGTCGGTTAAGCATCTGCCTTCGGCTCAGGTCATAATCACAGAGTCCTGGAATTGAGCTCCATGTCGGGCTCTCTGCTCAGCAGGGAGTCTGTCTCTCCCTCTGCTCCTCACCCTGCTCTCGTGCTCTCTCTCACTCTCTCTCTCAAATAAATATTTTTTAAAAATTAAAATTAAAAAATGAAGGCAGAAGGATGAAAGGAATGAATGAATAAACACTTGAACAGTGTCTTTTACTGCTCTTAGTTTCTTTCCCATGTAGACTCGAAGGATATTGGCTCTGGAAAAGATCTCTGTTTTTGAGAGACCCCAAATGCAGCTGTGCGACCTTGAGTATGTCATCTGACCTCTCTGAGTCTCAGTTTTGGCAGCAATAAAATGGGAATCATTTTTTCTTTGTGTAACATACAAAGTGGTTGCGAGGATGAGATGAAATTAAAGATTCCAAAACAAATTACAAGATATAGAGCATTTTACAAAGGTCATTATTTCCAGGTGAGGCTCCTGAGGTTCAAAGAGGTGAAGTCACTTGTCTAAAGACCTGACCCCGTTGTTTAGTGGCTCCTCTTGGCTGAGCACAGGGAAGAATCAAGGATCAGAAAAGTCAGGGGCAGAAAACAATGAGAGCAGAGAGGAAGAGCCAAGCCCCCGGAGAAGAGAGGCAGGGAAGCAAGCAGGAGGCAAGCCAGACGAGTCCAAGTATCCAGATGGCAACTCCGGGGGACAACACCTGGGTCTTCTGTTTGCCAGCAGCGTGGGGTACACGGCATGTTCTCAACTACACAGGCATGCGCATATAACCTCACTTAGGTATTCTTCCATTGCAAATGCCTGGGATTCACCAAGGCAAACAGATTGGGAAGGAGCACTGACCTTCTACCTTACTCCCCTTCCCTCCGTTATAGAAATGAATCCAAGGCTTTTAAAACTAAAAACCTGAGGTGCCTCTGTGGTGCAGTCAGTGAAGCATCTGCCTTCGGCTCGGGTCATGATCCCAGGCTCCTGGGATCGAGCCCTGAGTCGGGCTCCCTGCTCAGCGGGAAGTCTGCGTCTCTCTCTCCCTCTCTTTCTCCCCTTGCTCGTGCTCTCTCTTTTTCTCTCTCTCTCTCTCAAAGAAATAAATAAAATCTTCTTTTAAAAAAATTTAAAAACATAAAATAAAACTAAAAGCCTAACTGGATTGAAGGAGTTTTGATGGGAGGTCTGTGCGCGGCCCACCTGTGCCATCCGGCGTCCCGCAGACGTAGGTGGGCAGCATCTTGACTGTGGCCATCAGGTGGGTGTCCTTTTTCAGCCCATACTCGAACTCAGTCCGCATCTTGCTCTGCACATCCATAAGCTGCTCTCGAGTCAGCCGGAACAAAGCCAGCACCTTGTCGATCTGCTTCCGTTGGGCCTGCACACGGGAGGCCACCGCGGTCACCATGGCAGCCCCCTTGGTGCTGCCACTCTCCGACAAGAGGAAGCGAACATCACAGTTCGGGACCAGTCTCCTCACCACCTTGTGCAGGCGCTTTGGGTATCTGAAGGCAGGGGCGATGGTAAAATATGTAACAATCATAAAGGCCCAAGGCCTGGCCCATGGGAACAGACACAGGTATAGTAGTGGAATGGGGGTCCTGAGGAGCCTTGCTGGGCTGGATTCACCCCTTTAGTTGCCAGATGACGGTGGGGCAGGGGGCTGACTGGGGGAGGGACTAGGGCAGCTAGGGTAGTGGAAGGGACACTTGGAGGCTCAAAGAAGTGGTTATTTTAGCACTAATATTTCCATCAGTAGGACATGTCCACACATAATGTATTGGCTGAGTATCATCTGCATCCAAAGGGGAAGGATCCTTTCCCCAGCTTTTTCCATTGTGTACCTGCCTGACTCCCAACACCACCTCTGTTAGCTGGAGGGGCTCTCCCACTCCCTCCTTCTGGGAAATTCTCATTTCCCTGCGTTTTCCTACCAGTATCCTTCCTGTGAACTTGGCAACCTCTGCCCTTCAGATTTTTCCCCATCTGTAACTGAGTGTATTTTACTTTCCAATATTAGTAGGTATTCAATAGTAATAGACAGATAGCTGGATGGGTAGATGGACAGATGGATAAATACCTGGATGGATGCCCTTCTAGTCAGGCAACTGGGCTTAGCAGAATATCTCTTTAAGAATGATCCCCCCAAATAACCCAGCCAGCTAGATGAATACGGTCTCTCTTTGCCCTGTAAACTCAGCACAGAGAGGAGATGGTTGGTTCCAGCCACACAGAGAAGCAGCGGACTTTGGAGAGAATGCTGGGTCTCTGTCCTGGGCAGACTCACTGGCGGGGGGTGTGCGCCCCAGGCAGCACTCACTGAGGGTGTATCTTGTAGAGCGTGCCATCCATGCCCACCGTGGTCCGGAGCCGCGCCAGCTTCTTGTTCTCCCGGAGGCGTGTCAGGATGGCTGCCAGGGCAGCTGCACAGAGGTTGGCTGAACGGAAGGAGACAATGGTGCAGACGTGCTGGACTGCGATGCAGTCAGCCTCCGAAGGCTCCAGGCCCAGATCTGTCAGGATCTCTCTTGTATTGGCAAGGCCTTCCTTATACCTGGCCAGGGGACAGCAATGAGAGGGTCACGTTTCTCCATCCCATGGAAGTTCCCTCAGAGAACCAGCTTTCCCACCTCTCAGGATTATGAAAATAAGTAAGCTGGCACATCGTGATATAATAATGAAAACCATATCAACAATGATCATAGCAGCCACCATTTACTGAACACTCACTATGTGCCAGGCACTCGTCTGAAGATTTGACAGGCATAGAGCGGGTTACTTGTCCACACTTAAATAGCTAGGAAGTGCAAGGGTCAGGATTTGAACTCTGGCAGGTAGATCATAGAACCCACACTTTTAACCATCTTATAATATTCTGCCTTCCACAGAAAACTCAGTCCCTGCCATGCTCTGCAAAAACAGATTCTAGGAGTCAGATGCCACTCTGCTGAGCTCAGAATCTAAATTGATTACAAAGCTCAGGGCAATGCCAGGGTTTCTAAGCCAGGGGAACAGGACCCTGAGTAGACTGGAGCAGCTGCCTTCACCAGCCATCTCCCCATTGCAGGGACCTCTGTGTGAGGCCTCAAATCACCAAAGCCAAGGCCAGTCCTCAACAGTACCAGGTAGAGAAGCCTCTTGCTAGAGCAGGAGTTCTTAACTTAGATTCCATGCATGGGCTTTAATGGATCCAAGGATGTCCTAATATTGCAAGGAAAATTGAGTACAAACATGCATTTTTGTGGTAAAGGGTCTAGAACTTGAATTAGATCTTCAAAGGGGTCTGGGACCCTAAAAAAGCTTTAAGTCACCACTTTGGGGAGAAGGAAGGCAACAAAATATAAGAAATGAGTAGATCTCCAACCACAGACTCCCTGGCCAATGAAACCAACAAGAAGCCGCATCAGAGTCACGGAAGGCATTGCTAACCCACCCAAACCTGGGCCCAGGTCTGAAGCTGTCCTGGTGAAGATTGGGATGGATCTGGTCCCTTCTGCTGTGCCACTACCATGAACATACCATGCCTTGGCTACCCACCCTAACCCTCTGCAGACTCAAGGTGAAGCGACTCAGCCAGCAGCTTACTTCTCCATGGCAGCCACGTGCCGTGTTTCAATCTTGCCCTTAGTGTGGAGAGCAGAAGATTTTTCACCACCGAACAGGAGACCTGCCTTGGCCATCTTCAGCAAGATGATCCTGACAAGTTCACCCAGGTACAGGCCGCTGATCATCTTCTCAAACCTATGATTTAGTGAACAGATCAGTAACAGCTATGGTTATGGTTATGTAGCATCCTTTCCCCATGCCCACGAGCCATGGCCCATTGTCAGGACCATGAACAATGGAAGGACCACTCCATGGCTCAGGGGACCTCAGGCCCCATCCCAGCCTGGGGTGCCTTTGGGAGCTCACTTATCTCCTCTGAGCTACATTCCCCTCACCTATAAAAAGAGAGAATTATACTAGAGGAGATCTAAGATTCCTTCCTGCTCATGAAGTGCTTGAATCCAAGAATCTTTATCACAAACCACCCCTGGCCATGGGGGTAGCATTCTCATATTAGGCATAAGGAATCTCAAACTCAGGAAATTCAGGTGATCCCAAGATCGCCAACCATGGCGTGACAAATCCAAATTTCAGATGCTTCCAATGCCTACACCATGCTTCTGGCCAAGAGAGAAAGATGCTGTATCTGGGATTTGGGCTTGAGAGGCTCTATAGGCCCAGAGAGGTTCTATAATAGTGTAGATGAAATATCCCTGCTACCTACACCTCGACTCTGAATCTGTATCCGACAAGCAATGACTATTTCCCAGGCAAACAACTAAATATAATTTTTATTCTCCAAACATAAAAGGGCACAAAATCAAGGACAACCTGTTTTCTAATCAACTTAATCTATTTCATTAGAAAAAGTTGTAGGGCGCCTATGTGGCTCAGTTGGTTGGGTGACTGCCTTCGGCTCGGGTCGTGGTCCTGGAGTCCCAGGATCGAGTCCTGCATCGGGCTCCCTGCTCAGCGGGGAGTCTGCTTCTCCCTCTGACCCTCCCCCCGTCATGTGCTCACTCTCTCTCTCATTCTCTCTCAAATAAATTTTTAAAAAATCTTAAAAAAAAAAAGAAAAAGAAAAAGTTGTAGAACATCGCAGAAACAGAATACAGTCAAAAGAAATCCAGGTTGGGTTTGGGGAAATGAAGTTCATTTTAAGTGAAATGGAGAGAGTGAGGGTGATAAGGTCCAAAAAATGGTCCTACTTTCTTGGGCCATGACTGCTCTGTGTCACCAGTGAAATGGGTGTGTGCCTGGGGGAGCAGGTATGTCCAAAGCAAAAATTTGCTTTCTGGGTATGCAGTGCTAGTGTTTGAATTGTTTCTAGGAGGTACTTTAAATATTTATTCACCAGAGCTTCTTGGAAAATTGGCCAGGACTCACAAAATGCACAAGGAGTCTGGAACATTTACTGGGCCAGAAAATAAGGAAGTCCGTAAAGAGTGATGGGAACACATCGAAAGGACACAGGGACCAGCTTGAAGGGGCTTCCATTGGCCAAATGTGAAAATATTTGAGCATCAAAATAAATAATGATAGGAAGAAATGATACCCCATTAAATAAAAGAAAGAATCCCTGTATTCCTATGAGGAGAAACAGATCAATGGAAGAGAGAGGAAAGCCATGATTTACAGGAGAATCACAACAAATAAACATGATGGATTTAGAAATTCGTCAATGGATGCTCAAAATTAAAAGTGGAAGTTAATGGGAAAGGAGATATTTCCATAGTCCCAAAGTATCTCTTCACCAGATACATATTCACAGCAGAAGGAATAATAACAACCTTCTGGGAGAGAAACCTCTTACGCAGTCCCTTGGCCAAGTGATCTGAGGGAGCATCTCAAGTAATGAACAAACATTGAGGGCCTCCAGATATGATGCACTCAAGAGGATACACGTCCCTCTGTGATAGTCCTGCCAAAAACACACACCTGAATCTACTCATGAGGAAACAGTGGGCAGTTGAGGGATATTCTGTATAATAAACGGCTTGTATGAAAAACAAAGAGATACTACAGAGGCTTTCCAGGCTCAAAGAGGCTAAAGAGAAAGGCCACAAGATGTCATGTGTGATCCTGAACTGAGCCTGGACCAGGACCATTCTTTTTTTCTTTTTTTATAAAGGACATTAATGGGGAAGCTAGTGAATTTTGAGTAAGGTCTGTAAATTAAATATTAGAACCGATTAAGTGTTGATTTCCTAATTTTGATAATTATACTTTGGTTATATGCCAGAATATACTTGTTTGCAGATAACACACTTTGAAGTATTTACCATGAAGGGATATTATGTTTGAAATTTAGTCTCAAATGATTCAGAAAAGTAATTTTATTCAGACATTTTGTGTATATGTGTATGGATCTACATAAACACAGAAACAGAGAGAATATTAGTATTTAAGGAATCTAGGTGAAGGGGAATTTTGTACCACTTTTGTAACTTTTCTGTAAGCCTGAAATTATTTAAATTTTTTAAATGCCTTTTCATTCAACAAACACTCAATGAACTACAATAATGTGTAAGACACTGCACATAGAAAGGAAAGAAAAATCAGATGTGCAGCTCTGGAGGCTCAGCATGCAGGCAGAGCTGAGGCAGACCCAGGGACTTCTGGCGAGCATGGGATGAGAGCCAAGAAAGACTCCCCAAGACCTAAGCTGGGAAGGCATCACAGCAGGTGCTATGATTAGGCCTCTGAAAAAGTGGGGTGGCAGGGAGCACTGGAAACACAAACGAGGAGCTTGCCTGAGTCCTGCTCCCTTGGGCTACACTGGTTTTGTTCTATTTTTGCTCGTCCAAAGGCACCAAGAGGGCAGGACCTGAGTCACCTGGTTCCCAGCTGTATCTCCTGTGCCCCACACATACACACTCCAGAAATATGGACTGAATTAGCATTGGGGTTATGACCTAGGGGAGATCACTCCATTCCCTTGCCTTCACTTTCACAGGTGCCCGATGAAACTGAAACCCAAGCCTCGCCTCATAAACTCCTTGTGACGGGTAACTGGTCACAACTAGAAAGCCTCCCAGGTTCAAGGTGTACCTGGGTGACTGGGTATTTACCGATGCCAACGCCCAGATGACAGCACAAGGGGACTCACAGTTGCTTCCCGGGGTTAAGAGAGCCAAGGTCCAGCTCCCGGTCGAACTCGGTGCGGATGTCCTCCAGAGCCCCGTCGTCCCCAAAGGCCCCCCACTCCGTGTTGATGCACATCCTCCCCTCATCGCCTTCCACCAGGTCAATGTTGCTCATGTCCTCCATGTAACACGCATTGGTGCCAGTGCCTGCACGAGGGATCAGAGCAAATACGCAAAAACCAAAAGGCTCCCAGCTGGGCAAAGACACAGAGAACTCTTAACTGCCTGAGAGCCCTCTGAATGTACCACAAAGTGCTTTTGATCCACTTCCTGGGGCCGGTTCTCACTGAGGGAAGCAGCTTTGGCAAGCCTGGGAGTTCATGAGGAATAAAGCTGACATGTCAAGTCTACACTTCTCAGATGTTAATGGTTTGCTGTCATGAATGGGGTCGATTGTGAAGAAGTCCCTGATGAATATGTATAAAAGCTGACAAAGCACATTTATAAAGAGGACGAGTTAAGCTAACCTTATAAATTAAAAAAAAAAAAAATCACCAACCCACAGTAATTTTTTTAATCCTTTCCTTAAGCTACTTAGCCTCTTCTCTATTTGATACTAAAAATATTCTTTACTCATGGCCTGCCACAATTTGTTCCTAGCAGAAGCTACATCCTTATCTTTGACAGTGATTAGCTATCACATAAGAAAGCAACATTCCATTATTCAAACACAAAATCACTCCAAGGAAATGCCTCAAACGCTAGAATACTGGGGAGTGCCAACAAATTGGGCAGTCTGTGTGGGACCCACCGGGATGATGGAAATGTTCTACAGCTGGATTGTGGTGATGGTTAGGAAACTCTACATTTACTAAAAATCACTGGTTTGTCCCCTGGCCAGACTTATCAAAAAGAAAAGAGAAAGGACTCAAATAAATAAAATCATGAATGAAAGAGGAGAGATCACAACCAACACCAAAGAAATACAAACAATTGTAAGAACATATTATGAGCAACTACATGCCAGCAAATTAGACAATCTGGAAGAAATGGATGCATTCCTAGAGACGTATAAACTACCAAAACTGAACCAGGAAGAAATAGAAAACCTGAACAGACCCCTAACCAGTAAGGAAATTGAAGCAGTCGTCAAAAATCTCCCAACAAACAAGATCCCAGGGCCAGATGGCTTCCTAGGGGAATTCTAAAAATCACTGGATTGTACACCTTAAATTAGAGAAATTTTTATGGCTCAAAGCTGCTAAAAAATTATTTTTTTTAAGTATCTTCCCCTGTCTAATGCTCTGGTTTGAGGATTTTAAAGCCTAAGAAATGTCTTGAGAGAAGCAGAATGTAATGCAATACCTGGAAAAAGCTTTTCTAAGAAAAGCGTGGACACAATTGAGGCATGTGCAGCCTACCAGACACAGTCACTGAGACACAGTGGACAGTGGCTAGAAGCCATGGCTGGCATGCGCCCATCCCACTGCAAGCTGTGGGGCTCCGGAATTAGAAAGGCAGATCAAGCCCCTCGGGTGTAATGATCCTGCCCCTTGGAAACTCCAGCTGAGGAGAAGCGTTGGAAATTACAAAAGAACAATTCCGAAAACTCTCTCCAATAGTGGTAAGGGAATGGGGAGATGGTAGGAACTATTCAAGAAGAGCCGATAAATCCAATCCATTTGGCTTTATCGTCCCCCACACCGCCTTCTCACAGACGCCTCTGGCAGAACCCCTCCCAGGTCAGGTGCTGAGGACCAAGCAGCAGACACCTCTGCTGTGCTGCAATGTCCCTGATCTAGGCCCCATCATGTCCTACCTGCATAGGAGAATGGCCTCTTGGCTGATCACCTTGCTTCCATTCTTGCCCCCAGTAGTCAAGTCTCTTTGTCTGACACAGCAGCCAAAATGAGCTTCTTAAAAATGCACACCCCATTTATCCATCCCCCACCCAAAGCCCTCCAGTGCCTTCCCGCCTGCCTCCTCTTGGGATAGAAGCCAAAGGCCTCCCAGTGACTATGTCCTACATCCTGTGCAATCTGCCCGGCCCTGTCCACTCTCTCTGGCCTGAAAAGCCCACTCCTTTCAGCCTTCAGTCACTTTGGTTCAGCCACTGTTCAGCTTCTTAGGGTTCCTGGAGCATCCCAGATGCAATCCCACGTCAAAGGCCATAGGTCTCCTCTTTGCTTTGCCAGGGCCTCTCCATCTCCCCTTTGCTCCTTCCTCCTCATCCCCAAGGTCCCTGCTCAAGTGTCCCCCTCAGAGAGACCTGCTGTGACCACCCCACCACACTCACTCTCAGTCACCTCAGCCTGCTTCACTCTTGTCATCACACCAACCATGACCTGACATTACCTGTCTGGACCTGTCAGGCCTTTCATCCGCCTCCCCACTGAAAGCTGCACAAATATCGGAACATCCAGGTATTAACTCCACTGCAAACCCAATGCAGAGCCCAGGGCCTAACACACAAGACGCACTCAGCAAATACTCGTCAAACGAATGCATTAATTTTCCATTTCCCTACGTTATGTCTCATAAACAGAAAGTGCCAAAACCCTCCCACAGAATGGACTCTATTTGCTAAAACTAAGCCCCAGACTAGCCCCCTTCCCCGACCTGGAAAATCAAGTCAAACTGAATTACCAATGATGACACCAACTTCACAGTAAGGATCATCATAGGCGCACGTCATCATGGTCCCCACGGTGTCATTGACCAAGGCCAGGATGTCCACGTCTATGTCCTGATGGAACACAAGTCCCAGAGGGCGTCAAGGGGTGGGAAGGGGGCATCGTCCCTTTATCTTTGCCCAGAGAGGAAGCAAGAGCAGTGAAGGTGATAAGACAATCACTAGCCCCTTCCTGGAAGAGACAGGGCCTCTGTCAAGTTCAGGGTTCTAGAAGAGAGAAAGGACAGCTGGGGACTGAAGAGTGGAACCCAAGCTCCCGCTTTACAGCTGAAGGCCTCTGCGCAATGGAAGTATGAGGGACAGACCACTAGGAATCCTGCCTTTATTGGAAGGACCCCCAAGGGAAGCATGTTTCTCCTGGGAGCAAAGCCCTCCCTCACCCACGGGGACAGCTTAACCAGCCTCAGCCAAGTCCTCTCCATGGGCAGCACCAGGGATTTCTCATCTGGGTTCCCCATGTTGACAAGTCAACTTGGATTATTACCCCAAGGTAATATGGCTCCCCAAGGTTTGGGGGAGCATTCTAAAGTGAAATGAAACAATAAAAGAAAAACCCAGGATACAAAAGATTATGATTGCATCTTTAAGGAGAAAAAAAGACTAGAAGGGCATCGCTCTTGCTGTCAGGATAACAAATAAGTTGGGTTTACTTGTGTACTTCTCAGCTCAGCAAGGAGCATGTCTTGCTTTTTCAGTGTAGATTATTATAAAATTTAATCAACGAATAGAGATAACCCATGAATAGAGAGTAGAAAATAGGAGAGACAGCCAGACTGGAAAGAAAGCGATATTTTAAGCAAAAAGGAAAGGTGATTAGGGCATCACACATGCACGTGATCTAACGGAGACCCTCTGAGGGGGCTGTGGCAGCTGGGGAGGTCCCAGGGAAGCATGGGGCCACATTTCAACAGCCACTGGAACAAGCACCATGTACCGAGGCTTACTGGTAGGTTTACCCAAATTGGTCACAACTGGCCACATCTATACCACAATGACACCTGCCCCAAGATCAATTCCTTCTCTGATTCTCCTTCTAGGACAGACACAGTAGGAGACCCCACCTAGAGAGAAAGGGGCTACGACTGGGAGGCAAAACCCTCACCTTGTGTTTTTTTATGGCTTTGGTCAGACAACTCACTACATCTGTGCCTTGAACTCCCCGTGCCTTAAACTTCTTGGTCCATGAAAGCAGGATACCCTGGGGGAAGATTTCAGAGGCAGTTAAAATGAAGAAGGCACTCAGTTCTGAGAATGAGTGGCAGAAATTTCATGTGTAAAGCGCATCCCCACGGGCTTCTCCTCTTGAAGCTGAATCACCCCCAATTCTTACAACATTCCTTCAGCTTTTTCTAAACCACGTAAACATCTTTATTTCATCTGAGCAGTTTGAGACAATATACATAATGGCAGAAAGAACAATCACCGAGGACATGGACTCATAAGACATTAGTCAAGTCATTTAACCTCTCTGAGCCTCAGTTTACTCATCTGTGAAATGGAGAAACCTCATTTCCATGCCTCTCACAGAAATGCTCTGATGGGAATACCTGGCCTGTGGTAGATACACATTATGTGCACAGAATGCATGGATTGCCAGGTGCACAGAACAGAACTAACGTGGTATTACCTGGTAGGACTCCCTTGGGAACTTTAAGTTCAACTTAGAAAAATGGCTCTCTACCTGCATTATCAATTATGTGCATAAAATTGATGTTTCCTGGGGCGCCTGGCTGGCTCAGTCAGTAGAGCATGCAACTCTTGATCTCCGGGTCATGAGTTCGAGCCCCACGTTGGGTGTAGAGATTACTTAAAAATAAAATCTTTTTTTTTAATGTTTTTAAAAATTGGTGTTTCTCAAGAGTTTTGTAAAATAGCAAATAATCAGAATGTTTCAGACTGGAAGAGAATTTTGGAGACTAAGAGATTTGCCCAAGGCCACACAGTCAAAAATAGCTGAGCCCAAACTCACAAACTCCCCACCACGCCCTCCCAATCCTCTCAGTTTACGGATAAAGCTGGGAGATTTACAGAGGACGGAAACTGCTCTAGATCTCAGTGAGTGAAGGACAGAGTCCAACAGGAACGCAATGGTCTAACTCCTGACCCGGGACCAGGGTTTGTTCCCTGTACCACAGCGCTGCCTACTGGCAGCCCTCCCTAACTTCTGCCTTCATAGGTCAGGGAAATATCCCTGCTTCATGGGATAGAGGAATAAGAGACTGCAGGGCGGCATCCCCCAAAAAAGGGTGCTAGGGACAATGTGGGATGCATTAGGAGCAGGATGTATGGGGGAGTGGAAAATAAATGCTTGTAATATATAGTTAAGTGGAAAATTTAAAAGGACATGCAATTATATTTTTTAAAAACTATGCATACAGGGCGCCTGGGTGGTTCAGATGGTTAAGCATCTGCCTTCGGCCCAGGTCATGATCCCAGGACTCTGGGATCGAGTCCCGCATCGGGCTCCCTGCTCCTTCGGAGCCTGCTTCTCCCTCTGCTTCTCTCTCTCTCTCTCTCCCCCTCTGTCTCTCATGAATAAATTTTAAAAAAATCTTTATAAATAAATAAATAAAACTATGCATACAGCATAACTGTAGCTGCAATTTTTCTCAAATATGAAATGGAAATAATCATATCTACTTCCTATGATTGCTTGGGGATTTTAATGAGATAATACACATAAAGAGTTCAGCACAATGCAAGATACACTGCCAAAATCTGAGGTACGGTGTCGCTATTATTTTTTTTTAAAGATTTTATTTTATTTATTTGACAGAGAGAGACACAGCGAGAGAGGGAACACGAGCAGGGGGAGTGGGAGAAGGAGAAGCAGGCTTCCCGCGGAGCAGGGAGCCCGATGCGGGGCTCAATCCCAGGACCCCGGGATCACGACCCGAGCCGAAGGCAGACGCTCAGCGACTGAGCCACCCAGGCGTCCCTATTATTATTATTACATAAAGATGCTGGTAGAGATTTGGCTTAGAAAAATGCCAAAATCTTGGATAAACAAACCATACATTCAGCCCCCGGGGTATCAAGAAGATATATAAGTTTGGTTCTCAAACTCAGATGAATTCCAGCAGAGCTTGAGAAGTCTCTTCCTTCTTCCTGGGGTCTCCATTTCTGAGCTCAGAGAAGATCTGTTTAACTACTCCGTGAATCTGACCTCCATCTCGGGGCCTGATTCCCCATGACTCCTCTTCCCACTTCCTCTACAGATTCCGGGACCTCTGCTCCTCCAGCCAACAAAGACGGCGACACCTCACAGCCTGACTCCACCTGGTCTCTTCTCACATTCTCTGAAACCTTCTTCAGACTAGTTTTTTTCCAATCCTTTTTTTTTTTTTTCAATAAAATAATAAAAATGTGAACCTCAGCCCATCCCCTGTCTAGATAGATCATGGCAAGTTCCCACTCAGTGGAATCAATTAAATGATTGATTGTACTTTTAATTGTCAGATAGTTAACAATCACCTATAAAACACAAGACATCGTGCTATAGCCCCTACAGGTGGAGAAAAATATAAAACAGGGGCTCCTGGGTGGCTCAGTTGGTTAAGCATCTGCCTTTGGCTCAGGTCATGATCTCAGGGTCCTGGGATCGAGCCCTGCATCGGACTCCTTACTCAGTGGGGAATCTAATTCTCCCTCTGCCCCTCCCCCTGCTTGTACTCGCACTCTCTCTCTCTCTCTCAAACAAATAAAATCTTTAAAAAAAAAAAAGAATAATGTGAAATAGTGCCTGCCCTCCAGAAACATCTGTTGAGTCAGGGGACAAGGTACAAAAGCACCAAGAGACCAGTGATATAGGGACAATCCTTGTCGTGGCCCTGCAGCTACCACTGACGCACCAGGCACAGTCTGGGGCCGGTGGCAGAGGTTTGGTCTAAGCTTCCCTTCAACCCGGCAAGGAGCTATTATTATCCCTGTTTTCCGGATGGAAAATCAAGGAGCTTAAGAAGTTATGTAACTTGCCCTGGGGACACAGCTTGTTCTGAGCCATGATTCAAAGACAAGTCTGTGGGACGTGATAACCCATTCCTTTTCCACTCTTCCCCACTGATAATGGCCCACGCCAGCAACAGCAAACACATCCCAGGGCAGTGCATGATATCAAGGTGCTCCATGAACGGACCAACAGCTGGGCGTCATGACCGGCACATGCAGGAGGAGATCATGGGCCCTCACCCCACACGTGTGTGGCCTGGGGATACCTGACTCTTGACCATGACTCCCTGACCCCAGAAAGCTCATTGTCCTTTTCTGTGGCCCCTTACCTATTCTCACAGATTTATATAAGATTGGGTTTGACCTCTCCCTGTTTATCAGTTGAACATATGAGGCACACAGAGATGAGACCCCCCGCTGGGTAGTGGCCCAGCTGAGACTGTACATCCCAACATTGTCATTCCAATACCCCATCTGCATCCTCTTCCTAAGGGCTCACTGGAGAGTGAGACTCCCCAAGCCTTCCTCCTCTTATTCTAGTCGGCTATGTCAGGGGTGCTGGGCGTGGTCCCCAGACCACCAGCATCCATATCCGTCACCCAGGAAGCTATTAGAAATGCAAATCTGATTAAGGAATTCTGGGGTGGGGTCCAGCAATCTGTGTCTAACAAGCCCTCCAGTGGATTCCCATGCAACCAAGTCTGAGAACTGAGGAGTAAAAACCGTTCTGCTGCCTTGTGCCGTGCCCACGTCAAGTGCAAAATCAAGGCTGCTGCATTTACGAGTTCTCTGCCTCACATTTCCACCTCACTGTGCAAAAAAGGAAAAAAACAAAACAAGAAGACTCCTACTGATCTCTCCTGTTCCCAGCCTGACTCCTTGAACATGCCCACATTCCCCAGCCCCAAACCCAAATCCTGCCCAGCTTCTTCCCTCCCCGGCATGAACCTTACCTCTTCCAATTTAGTCTGTCTGCAGGGAAAAGAAAACGTTAGGCCAAGGGGCAATTTCTTATGCTTCAACCCTTTCGTCTTCATGAAATCTGCCAGACAGTCAGCTACGTAGTCAAACAGCTAGAGAGAAGAGAAGTACAGGATGCTGCGCTAAGGCATGGTCACTTGTAAACTTGATGCCAAGGCCATGCCCCATCCCCTACTTCATAAGAGCCCCTGCCCGATACCTCTGAGCCATTCCCTCGGATAATTTCGTTGGGTGTTGGATAGAACTGACTCTCCATCTGGACATTTCTTTTCCCCTCTTCAGAGACTTGCACCTTCAAGACACGAAACTTGGACCCTCCAAGATCCAGGGAAAGAAATTCCCCATTTTCTATGAAAAAAGAAACAAACAAAAAAGTTATCACTTATGGAAGGCTGTTCTATGGCCAGCTTAGCTTTAGAAGTTGGGGCATGACCCAAATCTGCCCACCAGGCCATGCTGGAGGGCGTAAACATGGAGAAGGCAAATATAAACCCACTTCAGGCAGGTGGTGGAGCCGAGTCCAGCATGCCACAACCAGGCTGAAGGAGCTGATACTCCAAGTGCGGGCAAAGTGCCGGGAAGGCAGGAGGAAAAGGCAGGGAGGCGGGCAAGGAAGGGAACCGAGCCCCATACAAGCCTCAGTCTCTTGGACAGACAGAAAACACTCCAGGAGGGAAAAGAGGGACCAAAGGATGGCCCCTACGGAGCCAAGGATCTTCATATTTGGGGCCAGACCCAGCCCCGTGCAAGACCGATGCTATTAATAAAAAGGTGGATATGACACATGTGTTAAGGTGAGGCAGCCCACTTCAGTGACTTCAACTCAGGATCCAGCCAGGATTCCTGCCAGGATGCCTGCCAGTCTTCTGCATTGGCCACAGATACAGGATAAGAATGCAGGTGTGCATACCCGTAAACCAACAAGCCTTTGTATAGAATTATCTGTGCCTGAAAAGTGGCAACAGGTACCAGGCATGCTTCATGATATACGCCCAAAGCACATGTGAGTGAAATTCCAGGACCACAAGTCTGGCCCCCCAGTGGCCTTGTTTTGTACCACGTGACCCTAGATACAGCTGCATGCAGATAAGGGACCAGCTGGCCATTCAGATTTACTCCGTGTAATGTGAAATAAAACAGTGAGAAATTGCTAGTTCATCGTAAAGACTGAAGTGGAAGCATCCCCCAAACCAGAGGTCAGCTGGGTAGCCAAGGTGGCCCCATGTATGTAGGCTGAAACCACAGAGGAAGACCTGAGTCCCACCCAGTCCCCTTGTGGCCTGAGAGGACCACAGCTCCTGCCCTCAGAGTCCCAAAGGACCCTGCGTGTCCCCCTTTGTGCTCTCCGTGTCCTTGTACAACAGACCTCCTTTCCTGACCTGGCTTGACTGGGTTCTGTGCTCCTGGCAATCAAAGAGCTAGAGATGGTGCTCTGCAAACTTGAATGTGCATGTGAATCTCCCAAGAATTTTAACATGCAGATTGTGATTCAGTGGAGGTGGGGTCTGAGATTTTGGTGTGTGTGTGTGTGTTTTTTTTTTTTTAGTTTATTTATTTATTTATTTCTCTATTTATTTAAGTCCATCTCTACAGGGGCTTGAACTCATGACCCCAAGATCAAGCATGCTAGCAGGGTACCCCGGAGATTTTGTATTTCTAAACAGGTTCCCAGGTACTGCTGCTGCTGGTCTGTGGACCACAGTCAGAGTAGCATGGGCCTTAGTCATTTCCAGACCCAGCTAGCAGGATCTTTTGTTTTTGTGGAGCTTATCTGGAAAGCAAGATTCTTATCTCCCTAGATCTGCCCCCAAAGAAGCCTGATGGAGCCATTTCTTATTCAGGAAGGGAATCCAGGGACCTAATATTGTGCAACTTTTGTTAGCATTCATCACATACCAAGCAAGAGATGCTTTCACAGATGTTATCTTGTCGAGCAGGAAATAGGGTAGATCACACAGTCCATGTACGAACATTTACTGAGCGCAACTCTGTGCCAAATAGCAGGCCAAGTGCTAGGGAAGCACAGGGAGCCCTATCTAAACCCCAGGGGAGGCGGGACTGAGATGAGTGCAGAAGAACTCGAGGGAGGGAGGCAGCCAGAGCAGGTCCCAGGGAGAGGAACGGAGCCAAGGAAGGAGCTCACATAGGGAGGGCAGGGTCTGCTTTTGGAGGAAGGAGGGAGGTGTGACAGAAATGAGGCTAGCAGGTCGTCTCTGGATAAACTAGGAAGGATTTGGGAAAACTGGCCCACACCAAAGAGCTTGAGCTTTCTCCAGAAGGTGAGGGGGAGCCACAGAAAGATTTTAAGCAAGGGAGTGCCAAGTTCTGATTGAGATTTGGGGAAAATGCCTCTGGCACCAATCTGGATGGACTGGAGGATTTTCATAAAAGAGGAGGTTCCTGTGCTGCAATTCAGGTTGGAGGTGAGGCAGCCCACTTCAGTGACTGTGAACCCTCGTGCAGTGTAGCACAGAGTCATTCCTTCCTCTGGCCTCCGGCACCGCTGTCAGTGTGCAATCACCTGGCTTCACCAGTGGACTCAATACTCGATTTCCTGTAAACCAGGTGTGATCCTTTCTGTGACTTTGACCCCAGAGAAAGGACTCACTGGACCCTGAGGGAGGCAGGACCTGCCCAGCAGAGGCAACAGTGGCAGAAGGACCGTCAGGATCTCTACAGCAATTATTAAGATTATTATGACCTTCGTCATGGGGACAGAACGTACAACATGGTGACTACAGTTAAGAATAACACGTTGCATATTTGAAAATTGCTAAGAGGGTAGATCTTAAAAGTTCTCATCGGAAGAAAGAAGAAATTTGTAACTATGTGTGTTGCCGAACGTTATTGTGGTGACCACTTCATGATACGTACAAACATCAAATCATGTTTACACCTGAAACTAATATAATGTTATGTCAATTATATCTCCATAAAATTTTTTTTTAAATAATAAAAAGATAATGATCCACCTCTGTAGATAATCCTCCTGTGACCTTTCAGGGGCTCCAAGGTTTCCTTCTCCTCATCCGTCCCCAGGGCAAATGCCCCTGCTCCTACCCATTCCCTAGTGGAGTGTCTCCCAAAGATGCACAGTGACTGACTGTGCCGATTCCTGGAAATTCAGAATCTCCAGGGGGAGAGATCTAAGAAACCATATGTTTAGGAATTGCTCTAAGTGAGTCTTATACTAGGGGGCGAGCAGGGGACCCCTGTCCTAGGGCAGACCCCGGGGCCCATCAGCCGACCACATCAGGGCTCCCTGGGCACCCCTTCAAGGCCCCCCCCTCAGTAGCAGCAGCTGGAGTCAGGCCTCCAGAACCAGAGTCCCCCTCACAAGCATGCGATGGGCACCTCCGGTTCCCCTTCCTTTGTGGCTGGTAGAGGGTAAGGCACACTTCTCAGGCACTTGGTAAGAACAGTCGATTGCAGCTCCCTGACAGAAAGGCTCTACCAGTTTACCTCCTCTCATAGGTTTGGATGAGAGGACAGAGAGTAGGTGAACTCGGTATTTCTCTGGAAACTGCATACGTTTTTGAAATGGAAGCCCCAACAGATTAGTAGCATTTGTTTGCTTTTGTTAGTGACCATGAAATTACACCACTAGCTCACAGGAACTACGGAAGACTTGGGGCAATATTTTGGAAATTTTAAAGCACTCCTTCCACATGACTTCATCTGATCCTAACAGCCCTGATCTTTTTACTGATGCGGACAGGAGTGCAGTGGTCCTGGGACTTACCCAGGCCCCCTGGCTGCAGGGACTCTGGGCTCCGAGACCTCACTGCAACAGGCTCACTGGTGAGATTTATTATGTGATGAGATGTGAGATATTATGTGATGATATTTATTACGTGAGGAGACAGTGAGGAAAGGAGGTGGTGCCTCCTGGCCTGAGGAGGGTTATTCTAAAATTTGGTCCATTTCACTTCCAAACCTTCCTGAAGCAGCCAGGGCCAGGAAGACTCGTCCAGTCCAGTATTCTCCAGACCCTCACAGGCACTTTCCCTTGCTTCTGGGGACACACCTCTGCAGGAGGAGCCAAAGCACAGGAAGCCAGGAGGACTTTGCCCTGGTGCCCCCTCCCCCCGACACACCCATGACTCAGGTGCTTACTCTGAATGGCCCTGGATGACCTGTCAAGGACCACAGTCCCTCGGCACTCTCATAGAGCAGTGCCTGGAACTCAAGCAGATTTCAAAGCAGGACTGTCTCTCTCCAAAGCTTATGTCCCTCCAGGGTGGACATAGCCCACCCTGTCACGCACCCACCAGTAAGGGAAGAGGCTTTCCCCATCACAGTTCCCGGGGACCCCTTGAATGGTAGAAGCTACTTTGACCCCGCCATTGGCCCAGAGGGGCCAGAACCTAGCTGATCTAATCAAAGTCCCTGAGAGCTCCCCAGACTTCAGCCCCTGCTTCTTCAAGGGCCCCAAAGACCCCACTGGAGCTTGCTCAGAGCACTGGGACCCTGACATTGGTCCTCCGTGTTCTCATCTGACCTGGGCACAACAGTTACACCTCAGGGTTCTTATGGGGATTATGTGAGGCAGTGAGTTCCTAACACCCCTGACCACAGCAGGTGCCTTGCAGATACCACTTCCTGTCCCTCCTCTGGCTCTGCCCAGAGGCTGAGAATGGAGGAATTGGATCTAACCTCCTGGATTCCATCCATAAAGGTCTCTAGGCTGTGGTCAGCAAAGTAATCGTTCCCCAGAGATGCCCACATCCTAATCCCCAGACCCATGAGTATGTTAGTCAACATGGCAAGGGAACATTACGTTACAGATGGAATTGAAATTGCTCATCAGGTGACCCTGAGGTTAAGAGATTATGCTGGATTATTTGGGTATGCCTAATGTAGTCACAAGGTCTTTAAATGTGAAAGAGGGAAGCAGAAGGGTCAGGGTCAGAGGGAAATTTAAAGATGCTATCTGGCTGGTTTGGAGATAAAAAGGGGCATGAACCAAGGAATACAGGTGGCCTCTGGAAGCTGGAAAACACAAGGCCAGAGATTCTACCCTAGAGCTTCCAGAAGGAATGCAGCCCTGCGGACACCGTGATTATAGCCCCGTGAGACTCATTTCAAACTTCTGAACTTCAGGACTGTGAGAGAATAAATTTGTGTGGTTTTAAGCAGCTAAGTTTATGGTAACTTATTACAGCAACAATAGAAAACAAATACAGAGGCCAGCTCTCTCATTTCACAGATAAAGAAACTAAAGCTAAACATTTTGCCAAAGGTCACTGAGAAATGGCAGAGCTGGGCCTAGAGCCCAGGTTTTTTGAATTATCGTTCATTCTTCCTTCTATCACATCATGTTGTCTTCCCTTACTTACTACCTTGGGCCTGGAATCTAGGAACTTAGGCATGAAATACCATGTATTATCTATTTGGCAAATATTTCAGGGCCTAGCAGGCATCAAGCACCATGCTAGGTGCTCAGAACAACGTGGTGAAGAAGACACAGGCCCCGTCCTCATGGAGCATCAGCCCAGTAGGGAAACTCACACACAGCAGGTGTCAGGACAAGCACCTAACCCAGCATGGGAAATCCTCCTTCATGGAGGCGGTGACCTCTACCCTGAGACTGAAAAGCTAAGTTGGTGTTCATGAGGGGAAGAATGTTGGGATGCTCCAGCAAGTAAACAGACAAAATGTGTGGGGCCAAGGCACACAGAGAAAAAGCAGGGTACATTTGAACTTTGGCTCAAAACTTTTGGTATTGAGTGGACTGAAGCATAGGGAGTTCGGGAAGAGTATGCACAGAAGGTGGGAGAGATAAGCCAGGGTACAGGAGCAGACTCCGGGTACCCGTCAGCCAAGAAGAAAGCAGGGGGATCAGGGTCCCTGGCAGCCCCTAGCCCCACTCACCTGAGCCATCTGGAATGGCTCTGACAAAGGTGGGCAGCATCTTCACAGATGCTGTGGGGTTGGTGTCCTTCCCCAGACCCTTCTGCATTTCAGCCTGGAAGCGAGCCATGATGTCCAAAAGGGTCTCATCGGAGAGCCGCATGTGATACAGGAACCTGTCCACCTGCAACAGACGCCAGGGTGACCAGGGATGCCTGCTGGGCAGTGGCGGGGGGAGCGGGGGGCAGGGGTTGTGCTTCTGTCAAAGCTATAAATTCCCACTCCCATCACAAAGCTATTTTTCTGACTCTGGGGATAGCTTCATGATGTGGAATCCCAAAGATTCCTCTCCTGACCCCTCACCAAGCTGGAGACCAGATGGGGAGTTGGAAGAATAGAATGGAATGGAAGTTTGGGAGGTAGGAATTTATTCCTCTGAAGGGCAAGATCTAAGGAAGAAAGGAGTCTCCCATTTTTCTGATGGGGCAATAGAGGGGCAAAAGTGACAAGGATTCAGGGTTTCTAATTCCTAGTTCAGGGACTGCACCATTGTCCCATTGCCTCTCCACTGCAAAAGACTAGCTAGAGCTTGAACCTTAAATTCCTAAGCAGAGAACCTTTCTTTTCCAACGACGACCATATATACCCAGAATTGTTTCCCTTTGTTTATGGGCTACTAGGAAGCTCAGAGCTAAATACAGTTTCCAACAGCAACCTGTAAATTCTAGTTCTTTAAATTTTCATTCTAACTGAGGTTGTTTTAATTAAGATGAAGTTTAATTTTTAAAGCCAGCTCAAATTGCTGCTGGAAATGAGTGGATGGACACTCAAGTAACCAGGAAATTGGGGCAAAGGACCACTGCCCTAATGGAGGGAAGTTATAAAAATCACTATGGCTATCTATGCTCAGTCCACTTGAAGGTAGTGTGTCATATCAGAAATGGCAGAGGGGTGCCTGGTGGCTCAGTTGGTTAAGCGACTGCCTTCGGCTCAGGTCATGATCTCAGGGTCCTAGGATCGAGCCCCGCATCGGGCTCCCTGCTCGGCAGGAAGCCTGCTTCTCCCTCTCCCACTCCCCTTGCTTGTGTTCCCTCTCTCGCTGTCTCTCCCTCTGTCAAATAAATAAAATCTTTAAAAAAAAAAAAAAGAAATGGCAGAACAGCATCCTCCTCATGCTAATGTTAATCATTTGGAGTGGCAGCCTGGATTCCCAGGGCTCGTTGGAATGGATTATTGAGGGGGGCAGGAGCAGGGACAGTGGCATAGATGCCCTGTATTTGCCCCTCCTGCTTTATACATATACTGAGCAGCCTCTCTACCCATCCAGGTCACAAGGAGACTTGATCCCAGCACATTCCTGGAGGAATCACTCTCCCACACTTTTCTCTAAAGCTAAGAACATCTGCGGAAGTCTACAGAGTGCTTTTACATACGTCACCTCATTTAATCTCCCTGACATTGCTTTGAGGCAGCCCGGTGAGGCCAGAGTTCTTGCTTCTGACTGAGAGGTAAGGACCCCAAGGCCCAGAGCCATGACGCAGCAGTGGGACAGCTGTGGGTGAGGGGCACCCTGAGACTGGAATGCCGTCTCCATACTCCTTGCCCCACCACCTGGTTTTGCTTCACAACTCCATGCAGGACGCAGGAGTCCAACAGAGATATTACACCAAAAGTGCAAGGGTAATATGACCTATATCACAGGACAGGTGCCTAGCCATCAGCCAGGCCCAGTGGGCAGGCATCCCAGCTCAATCTAGGGCCAATCTGGAGACCCAAGGCAGTGAAATGACCCATGGCTCCAGGGATGTGGGGGCCAGAGAGAGTCCAGAAAACCGTCAGAGAGCCATTAACAAAAAAAGGACAATTGGGCTTTCAGTGCATTTGAAGAGATAGGAGGGAACCAGGTCATGCTTCATTAAGGGCTTCCTGCTCACCCTGAGTCTGTTTATGACTAATTGGTTGGCACATCTACAAACATGGAGAAACCCGACAGAAGGGACGTGACCCAAGTAATTGGGACTTGGGGAAGGGTGAGATGTGCTACACATCCCCAGAGCATAGAGAACTTCTCCAGCATCCCCAGTGTCATCCCTCCCGTAGAAGGCATGGTTTTGCGGCCCTGCTTGGGTCGTTTGCCAGCTATAGTTTAACAGTCATTCAGAACTTTGGGTTCCTGCTCCCACTGTTGCACTAAGTTAAAGTCATGACAGAAAGAATGTCCACCTAGCAAGTTTCTTGTTTATTCGCTGTACCTCCCACAGGCCCTGGTACAGTAGCTAGAAGGGAAGAATGAAACACATGTTGGGGCAAAAAAAAAAGCTCTATTTTAAATCCAACCCGGTGATCTGGGGCCTGTGCATAGCCAGACACATTCTTTGCAGGCACTAAGGGAGGGTGTTTGAGTTGCAGAAAACCAAGCACACTTTTGGAAAGACTCTGAAACCATAAAGCAGGACATCTTCTAAACAAAAGAGCCAACGAGCAGCACATTTAACATAGGAAGAACAAATTCAAAACTGTAAGCTCAGACCTGCTGAATGACAGAATATGGGGGCCAGAAGTGACTTTGGAGATCGCTTAGTCCAAAGGTCCCATATGAATAGAGAACCATAAAAAGTTTCACCTCTTTGACCCAGTGATTTCAGTTCTGGGAATCTAACCTTATAATAATCCCAAAGATGGAGAACATTAAACACATTCCTCTGTTTTTCAAAGCAATATCTTAATTGTTAAAAATGTTTTTGAAAGTAGCCAAGTTATGATGAGCACTGGATGCTGTATGTAAGTGATGAATCCCTGAATTCTACTCCTGAAACCAATATTGCGCTGTATGTTAACTAACTAGAATTTAAATAAAAATTGGGGGGAAAAAAGTAGCTGAAGAGAGAAAAGGTTGAATTATAGTATATCCAACTGGATTGCATATTGGAAGATGTTAGAATGATAATTATGAAGAAATGGGAGAAATGTACATAAGTGGTTACAATATAATAATAAGTGAAGGAGACAAAATTTAGAATTGTAGGTATGATACAACTGTAGAAACATACTATAAGGGCTTCCACAGGGCAAATCCGACAGTGTTTGTGAGAGGGGTGGGATTAAAGGTAACACTTCCCCTTTTCGTAATGTTGACTTACTCAACTGTAAAAAGTACATTTTGAAAACCTAGCCAGTCCTTCTCTTATGAGTGAACAATCTGTAGGTCAGTGACCAGACTCAGCCCAATGTTGTCAATAGGTCAAATAATGTCAATAGACTGAATTGGAAAAGAAGCTACCAGAGTGGTTTCTCCTTTCTTCCTTCCTCCCTCCCCCTGCTTCCTTCCCATTTTATTTTGTTTTGTCTTAGTTTGAATGTTGGTATAGGGAAATGTAAAAAAAAAATTTTCCAGGGTCTGAATAGTAACCCTCGCGGCAAATATGGCCCAGGATCCTGACGACTCTGGAAGTAGGAAGCATGGAAACTGAGGAGGGGATGGGCTACCTGACCCAGGAGAGAGAAAGGCTTGTTGTGCCTTTTGACCAGGTGTGTTTTCCCCACATGAAAGAGTGCATGAACCCGTGTTCTCAGAACCTGTGAGTCATCTAGCAACCCATAAACCAGACACCCATCCTATCTCAGTCACATGTTGCTTAAAGTGGCTACATGGTGCTCCTGACTATCCGGACTCCCGCTCACTCTTCAGCTTTCTTGAAGGGGTCAGGGAAGGGTCAACTTCAGGCCTTGACAAAGGCTGACCCTCCTCCCAGAGGACCTGGAACGAATCAGCGGAGGCTGCATAACCTCCCTCCTGAGCCTGCACCCTTCCTGATTCTAGGATGTAACAAAAGGCCTAAGAAAATGAAACGGATTTGCAGAACCAAACGTAGTTTCCAAAGGCTCCCCTTTGGGGTTTAGAGAGACACCTCCTTACTAAGCAGGTAATAACAGAAAGTGAATCCTTCAGCAGTGCTGTGTAGGACTTTTCTACCTCCTTAAGAAGCCAGGAGAGGACTCTGTGAATCTAATCAATAAATGAAAATTAAGACAGCTTAAATCAGATTGTTTTATAATATTTTAAGATTTGCTATAACTTCTAACCCAAATCTCTAATGAACAGAATTCCATGAAGGTTTCTCCCAGCAAGCACATGAGGGCTGTTACGGGGCCACGCTCTCTCTCTCTCCCTGTTCGAAAAGCCAGGAGGCATCGTGGCACAATGGAAAGAATGCTAGGGGAGTCAGAGACTTGGGTTTAATCTTCACTCCACTTGAAATACTTGGGTGACCTTGGCTAGGTCTGCCTGCTGAGAGGGCTTCTATTATCTAGAAGTTGAGAGACACCAGCACCCAGGGAGTGGCTAGCAGGGCAGGCTGGGCTCATGCCAGGCCTCCCGGAGACAATGCCAGTGAGCTCTAGTTGAGGCTTGGCAACTGTTAAGCAGCCTGCCTTGGAACATATTTTGTGCAGAGGTTTCTTGAGCAAAGTGACAAACCAATGCACACCAGTAACAGCACATCTTTGGCAAACAGCACATGTCAATAATAAATAGTTCAATTATTGTACATTAAAACCCACACCCCTCTTGGCTCCCATGCTTATATTCCTTAAAGCACATGAAGAATCACGTGAATTACTTTAAAAGTTCTCAAAATTTCTCTCCCCTCCTTTGTAGCCTCTCCTCCCAAATACCCCTTATATCAAACACAATCATCTTCAACCTTTCTGAAGACTCTCATCCCCTCCCATCCCATATCTACCAGGAAGTGCCAAGTGAAACGCAAGGCTCGGGACAATGTGTAATGTCCAGCCTGTGGAGGATTCACTTCCTCCCCCACTCCCGTGAGCTCTTTGCTGGTCCTTTGCTCCCCGTATCTCTTCTAATAAGCTTTCTTAAATCCTTTTGGATGCAGGCACAGTATCAATTACTTCTGTCAGTGAAGAATGAATCGGGTATCTCTCCGCTTTGTGAGTCCTTACCTTCTTGATCTGATCCTCCTTTAGCTTGCTGCAGTAAAATGCCATCAAGTGTACCGCAAACATTTTTTCCAAGCTTGGTTTCTCTTGAGAGGGGCAGAGATTTCTGTGCAGTGTTTACTCCTGCGTCTCCAGAGAGCTGCCCACTTCCAGTTTAGGCTGGAAGACTCCAGGAACTAGGTGCTACAGATTAAATACTTCCAGGCTGCTTAGAGTTCAATGATTAAACTTCGCCCCCTCTCTCTGGTCCCTCCCTCCGGCGTACACTTGATTGTCTAATAGGAGGCTTGGGATGGTAGCTGAAAGTTGGTGGAGGGGAGGCAGGGGATGGGTCGCTTGACTCTTTGAGAATTGGGTGCCACAAGATCTCGTTGCCAAGCAACACTCTCAAGCTAGGGCTCCACCAAGCCCACTCAGCCGAGGAAAATCTTCTGAGAAGCTGGGCATTAAACAAAGCCAACTTTCAACCAGCTGAGCTGCTCTGCAAATGTCTGGTCTCGGCCTTTTCTCTCCAGTCCTTTTCTTCTCAACACAGGGATGGAACTCCGGACTCCCTGCCCCTCTGCAGCACTGTCTTAATTAAGACCAAACACTGCCCCGGTCAGGGAGACTTTAGGAATGTTGGGGCAAATCCCTCCCTTTGTGGCAGAGCAGATCTCTTGCCTAACAGCCCATGGTAACGGAAAATAACTGATAAAAATTTATCTATTCCACAATGATAAGCCAGAAAACCTTGACTGCACAGGTGGGGACCCAGGAAAAAATATCCATGAGAGAGGATGAACTGAAGTCATGGGTGTTCACTGGAAAGCTGCTGCTGGAAAGACTGAAGTCACAGACAGGAAATGTCTCAGGCCAGGAAGACATCTGGTTTACTCACTCATCTCATGCATCATACTTGATGTGGGAAGGGCACAGAAAGGGGCCGATGTGTGGGTACAGTAGACCTTGCACTCTTCCCACAGTCATTGGTCAGCTAACAAAATCAACAACAACTACAGTATTAACAAGAGCAGCTACCAAGGATAGAACACGCACTGTTCCCATTTCATAGATGGTGAAACTGAGGCCCAAAAAGGGACAGTGACATACTGAAAATCACAAAGCCTATAAATGGTACAGTGAGGAATCAAACCCAGGAGTTTCATTCCAGGGCCCAGCTCTTAACCGATATATAATATTGCCTCTCTTCTTCCTCTGTGCAATAGATAATCAACTGACAATTACTAATAGCAGCAGCTTTCTGCTGGGGACTGTCAAGAATTCCAATTACTTGGATAGTTAAATAACAGAGATATCATTCCAAGGGGGTCCTCCCAGTGAGGGGAAATAACAAATGAAAGCATCCCTGACCATAACTTCCCAAATATTAATCAACTGCTCCTAAAATTAGCAACTGACCAGATGTGAATGCAGGTCTGCTGGGCACCCCAATGTTTCTCGCTCCTTCATAGCACCTGCTCCTCAATACAAGGGAAGAAACGTGTGTTCCCTGTCGGCTTAGCAGCCTCAGCTTTGTTTTCTTTTCTACTACACAATCTCGTGAATCCAGTGATTACCAAGCACTTGCCTCATCAAAGAACCTTCAACTGCAGCCTCTTCAGAAGCCACTGATTCTCCAGTCAGCACCCTCTCCCCACCCACCATATGTATGAGCCACAGCAAGTCTAGCATAAGCACCGTGTTCGATTAAAATTACTCCAGATACTTCCCTCAGACTGCTATAAAACTGTCTCCCAGGTTGAGAAACCCTATCCTTTCCAATCTGTTTACCCCTCAGACTATGAACTCTTTCAGCTCCTTTACTTTGTCTATTATACAAGCAAACAAAGGTTAACCTTCAGTTGCTAAAACTGGGCGCCTGGGTGGCTCAGTCATTGAGCATCTGCCTTCGGCTCAGGTCATGATCCCAGGGTCCTGGGATCGAGCCCCTCATCGGCCTCCCTGCTCGGCAGGAAGCCTGCTTCTCCCTCTCCCACTCCCCCTGCTTGTGTTCCCTCTCTCACTGTGTCTCTCTCTGTCAAATAAACAAATCTTTTTTAAAAAATAAATAAATAAAAATAAAACTATTCAGTTCCCCAAGCCATGTGGAATTGTTGGTATTCTGAAACAGATGAGCTCTGCCTGCATCCGTACAGGCTGCAGATAACATCTGGGGGCAGGTCACCTGCCCATAGGTGGTAACAAGACCTGTCTTAATTCCTCCTTTTAAAAAGTAACCTCTGCAGTGCAGTGTGGCACCAACTGTCGTTGATTTATTCACACTCGGGATAAGAGGGTACAATGGCCAGGGGACGAAAAGACCCAGAGCCATAACCAAAGGTCTCTACAATGTCATGGCTGCTTGTGTGCACCAGAGAGGCAGCCTTGGGAATCTTAATCAGGCAGAGGATATCAGAGGATGTTCATCTGTTACATCATTCCGTTTCTAATGTCAGCACATCAGCATCTCCGTTCCAGGTCTGAGTGAGCCAACAAAACTGAGAAGCTTCACAATTACAAGGATCACATACATTTGGAGTCATCTAGCTCAGATTTATAAAGACAAAATAATTTGCTTGTTTTACCATTCCTCATCTGATTATTCCAGTCCAACCCTTGGAATTTTTCACTCTTATTAAATTTCTAGGTAGCCATTCAAGGATATCTGGGTGCGAGTCTTATAAGCATTTAGATTTTAAAGAATACTCATTTGAGGGTTGGCACCGCTGAGTGAGATTTTGGTTAAAGGGTAGTACCAGTCTGACTCAAATCTTCCATGTAAGAAGGGAAACTCTCTCACCACTATACACACCTGTTTCCCTAGAACTCTCCCTTATGGCAAGGCCTAAAGATATTATCTGCTTTCTTTAAAGTACTGAGCATGGTAGGAGGACTAGAAATTTAATAGAATTTACCCACTTATTTAGTAAACACCTGTGTAATATATACTAAGTGTCTTCAATATTAATTCCCAGAGCAACTATCATTTTATTCTCTCCAATTTACAGATGGAGAAACTGAGGCATGAGGCCCAACTGGTACATGGTGGAATAAATATTTGAATGCAGGTAGTATGGCTTCAGAGTCCATGTGTTATACTGGCTCTCACTAACCTGGAAGGAAAGTAGAGGGGAACGTGGGACCTAAGCTGGGAAAAGCAGCCCAAAGCCGCAGGCAACACAGTGGAGAGTGCACATGCCCTGGGATCCCACTTTGGCTCTGCCCTCACTGAAGACAAATGCTCCAGGCTCCTATATGTAAAGGGTTCATAGCTACCCCAGCGGTCATTTTGAGAATAAAAGTAAACGAGATCACATAAGAGAATCTATGTGGCCCACAGTGGGCGCATTAAAAGGATTTCTTTAATCTAAGCCTTCACCTGGGGGGAATCCCTTCTTAAAATTGCTCTTTCATCTCATCCCATTTGGTCCCTTTGAATAAGAAAATGTATGCAGCCCTTTCAGTACATTCAGTAAAACACCTGCAAACCATTAGAAGGTACCAGTTCCATTTACTGGAATTACTGGAATGATTAGGAATTTTATAAATATTCTACTACTGCTACTAAAGAAAATAATCTTGAATTCTGTTCCATATTCTTTTTCATGATAAATCCAAAACTAAGTTGTCCAAAATATAAATCAGTCTAACCTGCTGGCATTCCGCTTGCTGCGAAAAAGTAAGAGAGTGTATAAGAGAGCAAACTTCCATACAAGAAAGTCAATGTAGAAACTTCCAAACCCTGCCAACAGTTACAGTTACTATGGTGTCTCTATGGGAGCAACCACAAATGAAGTAGAAATGTTAACTTCAGCAAGTTTCAAAAGAATGCTACTGATCATTTTTTATACGTTTATTCCTGACCAAGAGAGGACTGGGAATGCTCATGAAGAAATTAATTGCACACAATTATTTTTATCACAGCTACATTAAGAGCTGTATTTGCAAAATACATATCAAGGAGAAACAAGTCATACAAGGAAATCAATCCATGTGGCTTTAACATTTTTCACAGTAGTTACAATCTCAATTGCACAAAATAGCAAACTTCTGAAAGCAAACAGGACTCTGGTTAAACATGGGGTAAACCCCAAGGCAAAGAGAAATGAAACAGTGAGTAGTAAGAGATCTTAACATAATTTTGGAAGACAGAAAGCTGACAGAGACTAACTTAGCAGAGGAAACACTGAAACACTGCAGAGAGTGAGTTTGCTGAGAAATGAGCAATGACATTTTTAATTTTAGAAATCCTCAGGAATGGGAGGCCCTGGTTCCTTGGAAGAGCAAGAGGCAAGACACAGAACCAAAAATGGGAGATTGGCCACAAGTGTATATAAAAAAAAGCAGACACCAGATGTGCTACTCCACCTAGAGTACTGGGTGACCCAGCAACCACCAGCCTTACCAGAGAGCTGGGGCTTTTATTCTCTGGAGAGATTGAACCCCAAAGCCTCTGGACTTGGGACCACCAGGCACCATGAGCAGTGGGAGTGAGGCACAAGGCTGAAAATATGGCCACCAAGTGAAACCCTCAAACTGAGCAAGGAGACCCCAAACCACTTTTTTTTCTGCCCAGTTTCTGCCAGCAGACATCTATCTGTAAACATCCCTCTCTCCCTCACTGGGAGGAGTCGGGGGATTCGGTTTTTCCTCTGGCAACACTAAATGGCCTTAGATGTGGAAAAGGCAAAACTATAGAGACAGTAAGTGATCAGTGGTTGTCAGGGGACTGAAGAGGAGGATTAAATAAGTGAAGCGCAGGGGAGGTTTCAGGGCAAGGAAACTGTTCTGCATGATGCTGTAACAGTAAATACATAACACCAATATGTCTGCCAAAACCCACAGAACTTTATAGCACAAAGAATGAATTTAATGTATGTGAATTTAAGAAAATACTTAGGAGATCCTGGATGCAATGCAGACTGACAAAAGACTCTAACTGTATTAGAAATGTGTGAGATAGCCTTACTGAAGGGAATGGGGAGAAAAGATGCTGACCTGACCAACAGCAAAAGGAACTATATCCAAGTAACTGGAGCCTGGGGAAGAGGGAGATGTACTACACACACAGGAACTAAACTTGCTCCTTTTTTTTACTCCAGGGCCCCTGACACCTGCCCCTGAACCTATTGCTCAGGTTCGCTCAGCCCCAGAGCATACGACACCTGCCCCTGAACCTATTGCTCAGGTTCGCTCAGCCCCAGAGCATACAGAACTTCTCCAGCATCCCCAGTGTCATCCCTCCCGTAGAAGGATGGTTTTGAGGCCCTGCTCGGGTCATTTGCCAGCTACAGTTTAACAGAGTCATTCAGAACTTTGGGTTCCTGCTCCTGCTGTTTCACTAAGTTAAAGTCATGACAGAAAGAATGTCCACCTAGCAAGTTTCTTGTTTATTCTCTGTACCTCCCACAGGCCCTGGTACAGTAGCTAGAGAAGGAAGGGTGCTGTGCTCTGGTTGCTAAAGCTGTTTCCCCTGGGAGCACGGCTGAACTATTCTGAAGTCACTATACATGGATACTGGAATCGGATCATTAAATGGAGGCAGGTTGGCAGGAGGTGGTTTTCTCACTGTTGTAGTGGGAGGTTACTGACAAGCAAGGGAGAAGGCTACCGTGATTCATGTTACTGGAGTACAATTTAAGACAACAGTATAAACTCGTGATTAGCTTACTATAGATACATACGGATATATACATATGTGGATGTATAAACATATGTACCTGGGTTAGTGTACTCATCTGTTTCCTTGCTCTGTCAGCTGAGAGACCCTAGAAGCAATGATACTCAGTGGCAACAAGCACATCTGGTACCCAGATCTTAGTTTCTAATATCATTCTACACACACACACAGGAACCTGGGATCCTTGGGAAAATGTCTGGTTCTAGAGCTGGGGCAAGGTATACACAAAATGAGCCTGGAGCCTCTTGTGCCAGAAAATAAGTAAATGCTTAAAAAAAAAAAAAAAAGTTAGGGACATGTCAAAGGGATACAAAGGACCAACTAAAAGACCTCAAAATAACCAAAGCTAGGACAATTTGAGCAATAAAAGTATTATTGGATTATAACTCAAAGTGTAAAATAAATATCCATGAATCCATACTGATACAGAGAATTGAATAAATAAATAAATGGGGGAGAAAGGACAAATCTCCCATGCAGAAGAATTCCAAATAATTTATGTAGATAATTCCCCCTCAAGGAAGTGGAGCATAACACCCCCCTCCTGAACTGTGGGCTACAACACAGTGACTTCCTTCCAAAGAATACAATATGAAAGGGGGAGAGAAGGGACTAACTTTGCAAGAGAAATCTGCTAAAACTCTACCTGTCAGATAATCAAGGTCAACATCATCAGGGATGTCATGTTGATAGTATGTACCTTTGATATGATATGATCAGAATAGCACTTTACCTTCACTTTACCCTCAAACAGCAAAACTCCAGTCTAATCATAAGAAAAATATCAGACAAATCCCAAATGAGAGACATTCTATAGAATATGTGACTAGTCCAGTTCAAAGCTGTTGAGGTCATCAAAAGCAAGAAAAGTCTGAGAAACTGTCATGGCCAAGAGGAGCCCAAGGACACATGATAGTTAAATCTGAAAATGTATCCTGGATGGGATCCTGGTACAGAAAAAGGACATTAGGTTAAGAACTAAGGAACTCTAAACAATCTGTGGACTTTAGTTAATTATAACAAATGTAGCACACTGATGTCAGATGTTAACAATAGGCGGAACTGGGTATAGGCCATATGAGAGCTCTGTACTATCTCTGCAACTTCCTGCACATCTAAAACTATTCTAAATGTTTTAAGTTTATTTTTTTTAAAACCCCATAGATCCTGATATTTGGGGAATACACTAAAAAAGCCAGCTAATAACCCAATAGCCAAAGTAATCCTGAGAAAGAACAGGTATCATATCTGATTTCAAGCTATGTTACAAAGCTATACTCGGACGCCTGGGTGGCTCAGTCGGTTAAGCGTCTGCCTTCGACTCAGGTCATGATCCCAGGGTCCTGGGATCAAGTCCTGCACTGGGCGCCCTGCTCCATGGGGAGTCTGCTTCTCCCTCTACCCTTCCCCCCCTGCTCATGATCGTTCTCTCTCTCAAATAAATAAATAAAATCTTTAAAAAAAAGTATACTAATCCAAACTGTGGTATGGGCATTAAAAACAGGCCAATAGATCAGTGGAACAGTAGAGAGCCCACACATAAACCCCCACATATATAGTTAACTAATTTTTGACAAGGGTGCCAAGAACACACAATGGGAAAAGGATGGTCTCTTCAATAAATGGTGCTGGGAAAACTGGATGTCCACAAGCAAAAGAATAAAACTGGACCCTTAACCTTACACCCCTCACAAAAGTAACTCAAAAATGATCAAAGATTAAATGTAAGACCTGAAATCATAAAACTCCTAGAAGAAAACATAGGAAAAACAACCCTTGACATTGGTCTAGGCAATGACTTCTTAGATAAGTCACCGAAAGCACTGGCAACAGAAACAAAAATAAACAAGTGGGACTACGTTAAACTAAAGAGCTTCTGCACAGCAAAGGAAATAATCAATAAAAGACAATCTACAGAATAGTAGAAAATATTTGCAAACCACGTCTGCTAAGGGACTAATATTTAAAATACATAAAGAACTCATATAATAGCAATAAAGAAAACAATCCAATTTAAAAATGAACTAAGGACCTGAACAGACATTTTTCCAAAGAAGACATACAAATGGCCTATATGAAAAGGTGTTCAACATCACTCATCATCAGGGAAATGCAATTCAAAACCACAATGAGATATCACCTCCCACCTGTTTGGATGGCTTTTATCAAAAAGACAAGAGATAGCAAATGTTGGCAAGAATGTGGAGAAAAGGGGACGCCTGTGTGGCTCAGTTGGTTAGGCATCTAACCCCACATCGGGCTCGCTGCTCGGCGGGAAGCCTGCTTCTCCCTCTCCCACTGCCCCTGCTTGTGTTCCTGCTCTCACTATCTCTCTGTCAAATAAATAAATAAAATCTTTAAAAAAAAAAAAGAATGTAAAGAAAAGGGAACCCTGATATACTGTTGGTGGGGGTGTAAATTGGTAGTTATTATGGAAAATAGTATGGCAGTTCCTCAAAAAATTAAAAACTGAACCACATGTTGCAGAAATCCCACTCCTGGCTATATATCCAAAGCAATTGAAATCAGTATCATGAAGGGATATCTGCACACATATTTTCACTGCAGCACTATTCACAAATAACCAAAATATGGAAATAATTTGAGTGTCTGTCAATGGATGAATGGATAAAAGAAGGAATATGGGGGTGCCAGTCAGTTAAGCATCTGACTCTTGATCTCAGGTCAGGTCTTTTTTTTTTTTTTTTAGATTTTATTTATTTATTTGACAGAGAGAGACACGTGGAGAGAGGGAACACAAGCAGGGGGAGTGGGAGAGGGAGAAACAGGCTTCCCGCTGAGCAGGGAGCCTGATGCGGGGCTCGATCTCAGGACCCTGAGATCATGACCTGAGCCGAAGGCAGATGCTTAATGACTGAGCCACCCAGGCGCCCCTCGGGTCAGGTCTTGATCTCAGGGTCATGAGTTCAGGTCCCGCGTTGGACTCCACCCTGGGAATGGAGCCTACTTAAAAAAAAAAAAATTTTTTTTTTTCAATTAACTTTGGGGCACCTGGGTGGCTCAGTCAGTTGGACATCCAACTCTTGATTTCAGCTCAGGTTATGGTCTCAGGGTCCTGAGATCAAGCCTTGTGTCGGGCTCCACACTCTACAGGGAATCTCCTTGAGATTCTCTCTCTCCCTCTCCCTTTGCCCCTCCCCCCATCTCACACTCACTCTCTCTAAAATAAATAAATAAATCTTTAAAAAGAAGATGGAATATCATTCAGCCATGAGAAACAGGGAAATCCTGCCATTTGTGACAACATGGATGGGCCCTGAATGCATTATGCTAAGTGAGATAAGTCAGACAGAAAAGAACAAATATTGTATGGTATCACTTATAGGTGGAATCTAAAAAGAAACTGAATTTGTAAAAACAGAAAGTAGAATGGCAGTTACCAGGGACTAGGGAATAAGGAATTTGGGGATATGTTGTTTAAGGGTGCAAAGTTATAACAAGTAGATAAATAAGTTCTAGAGATCTCAGGTAGAACAAAGTGATTATAGTCAACAGTATATTATAAACTTCGAAGTTACTAAGAGATTAAATCTCAACTGTTCTCAATACAAAAAAGGAATGATAAATATGACATAACATGGTATGTTAGCTAATGCTACTCTAGTAATCATAGTGCAATATATAAATGTATCAAACCAACACCTTGTACAGCTTAAACTTATACAATGTTATACGTCTATTATTTCTTAGTTTAAAAAAAAGCCAGCTTATGATCCAATCAACCTACATCAAAACCCTGAAGTTAACAAGCTCTATCCGTGTCAACAGAGCTTAGCTTAATTCCTCTTTTAAATATGAACATAGCCAAAGATTACTAGACATTCAAGAGAAGTTACCAAAAGTGGGCGCCTGGGTGGCTCAGTTGGTTGAGCGACTGCCTTCGGCTCAGGTCATGATCCTGGACTCCTGGGATCGAGTCCCGCATCGGGTTCCCTGCTCGGCGGGGAGTCTGCTTTTCCCTCTGACCCTCCTCCCTCTCATGCTCTCTGTCTCTCATTCTCTCTCTCTCCAATAAATAACAAATCTTTAAAAAAAAAAAAAAAGAAAAGTTACCAAAATAAAGGCAGAAATCAAACCAGGGGCACCTGGGTGTCTGTCAGTTACACATCTGACTTTTGGTTTCAGCTCAGGTCATGATCTTGCAGTCGTGGGACCGAACCCCACATCGGGCTCTGTGCTCAGTGTGGAGTCTGCTTCAGATTCTCTATCCCTCTCCCCTTCCCTCCCCCCGCCTCAAATAAAACCTTTAAAAAAAAAAGTCAAACCAAACAAGAAAAAAATATATGTATATAGAAAACAGAAGAAAAGTTTTTTAAAAACCTGAAGTATCTTTAGGGAAATAAGATATTGCATCCATGAAACAAGAATAAGGTAACTAAAAAGAATGGAACTGAAGGGAGGGGGTGAAAGAGCTTTATGACACTCAAAAAAATTCAGTACTTTCTTCCTAGCAAGAGTTTTAAGTTCAAAAAGAGAAATTTAACATTGGGCTAATTAGGAAAAGTCATAATTGATAAAAAGCGTATATGAATCTATAAGGAACTTCCTAATAAGACTTTCTGGGAATGATTTAAAGGTGTACTTTCTGACACATTTTCCAATATTTTTTATTTTGATAGTATTAAACGTTTATATTCTCTGATAACATTTTACAACATTCTTTTTTTTTTTAAGATTTTATTTATTTGACAGAGAGAGACACAGCGAGAGGGAACACAAGCAGGGGGAGTGGGAGAGGGAGAAGCAGGCTTCCGGTGGAGCAGGGAGCCCAATGCAGGGCTCGATCTCAGGACCCTGGGATCATGACCTGAGCCGAAGGCAGATGCTTAACGACTGAGCCACCCAGGCACCCCACATTTTACATTCTTAATTAGCTTCAGGCAGTTTAAATTCAGCTAAGAAGATGACCGCCTCTAAGAAATACTGTACCAGGACTGTCAGTAAATGAAGTAATGTATGCATATACATTGTAAACTTTGCTATAACAATACAAGATATGACGTATTACATTAGTAAGAGAAGAAGAGCATTGGCCTAGGAAAAGGAGCAAGATAAGCTTTAAGATCAGGGCAAGATTTAGTTAAAAAAAAGTGAAAATACATGAATTCTAATATTACTAAAAATTGAATAACAGCAGGCAGAATTGGTAATGCTGCTGGAAATCATTTATATGAATTTGTACAGATCCCTGAGTAAAGTCACGGTATATGGACCAGGTGGTGATGAGATTAAATCACGGTGCAGAATTTAGAAGACCGAAGTCATGGCAAGTATTTCTTCCATCGTCTCTCAAGGTAGAGATTTTTCTCGTCTAATGGACAAAAGTCTCCGTAAGAAGCCCAGCACCAAACGCATCCACTTTCCTAGAGCTGGGGACTGTCAGCTATTAGAATGCCAACATTCTCGTGTGAAGCAACAAAACCCTTACCTTTTTTTTCCCCTCAACATCATACTCCCCTTCATTCTTCTGAATGCCGTGACTCAGATGTGTATCTAAATCTTTCTTTTCAAATGTGTATCTAAAATCTTTTTTTTCTCAAGACATAGACATTATATTGTTTGTTACTCTTACTTTTAAAAGGAAAAAAGGAACTGCCAAATAATAATAAAGAGCTCTAAGAAACAAACACTATGATAAACTAAGATTTTGATAGGTTAGAAAATGAAGTTAGAGAAATGACCTATGAAGTAGTACAAAAGTCATGAGCATAATTTCTAAATACTGATTTAACAACCCAAAAAAGTAAAAAACAAAAAAAGGAGTAACAGCTATATCAAAAGGGAAATGCAGGGGCACCTGGGTAGCTTAATCAGTTAAGCATCTGCCTTGGGTTCAGGTCATGATCTCAGGGTCCTGGGATCGAGCCCCACATCGGGCTCTCTACTCAGCCGGGAGTCTGCTTCTCCCTCTCTCTCTGCCCCTCCCCCACTCATGTGCGCTCTCTCCCAAGTAATTAAATCTTTAAAAAAAAAAAAAGGTTAATGGAGAGAATGAGTAATTTAAGTAAAGATTTAAGAAAGCTAAAAATCCTCACCTAATAATAACAGGAAATCAGTAGCTAATGTCTTAACTCAGGAAATAGTAGGAGATGCATATTATGTAGCATCAATAAGGTAAATACTAGAAGAAATAGATAGAGTCGAAAAGTCTTGTCTCTGGTTTTTAAGCTGTGTATACATTCCTTTGACCAAAAAAAAAAAATTTAATAGCTTAAGCTTATTTGGCTTATGTATACAGATTAGAGCTAAGTTAATGTACCGAAGTGTGGCTTAGGGGAAAGTTATTATTTCCAAGTAAGCTTTGTTTTGAATTTATATCATGAATTTGTTTTGAATTTATTATACTTCAAATACTTATATGCAAAGGGAATTTTATAGATATAATGTGATCAACATCCATCCATCAGGTTTGTTTTTTTGTTTTCGTTTTGGTTTTTTGACAGAGAGAGAGAGAGCAAGGTGGGGTACAGAGGGAGAGGGAGGAATCTTAAGCAGATTCTGTGCTGAGCATGGAGCCCCATGGTGTGGCTTGATTTCACAACCCTGTGATCATGACATGAGCCAAAAATCAAGAGTCAAATGTTTAAAGGACTGAGCCACCCAGGTGCCCCTATTTACCAGTTTTAAAAGGATGACAGTAAGTGATATACATGTTAAGAAAATGAAAATGTAGCTGTTAAAAGAAACAAGGAAATTTGTGAACATTACAAATTAAATTTAAAAATATATATGTACACACACACACACACACACACACACATACATACATACATGTCTCAGCCTGATTACAAGGACTTGAGAAAGACTTTCCAGCAGGGATTATCAATTTCACTGCAAATTGTAGGTATGTCAATCGGCAGTTCAAAGCAGTTACTAGACTTTCCCAAGCTTCTATAAGTACCAGGGGCTTTTCAAGGACATGAAGTGGATATTGAGCACATGGTATCAAATTTTAGGGTAGACTATCAAAGTATAGCCTTGAAGGACCAAGTTCAAGAACACCTCCTCTACCCAAATTTACCAAAAGTAGCTTCTTGAATTGTCTTCTAAGCCCAATACTATTTCAAAAGATTTTTTTCCTCTGGCATTTTTGCCCATAAAGACAACTGTTATAAATATCATCTCTGTCTGAAATTGTCCCATGTTAAGTGACAGGCCTTTAGTAACAGTGATTAACTCTGAAGTCTATTTATAATCATTGCTATCTCTGCTCAAGTTTATGTATTTTACATGGCTTTGAAATAGAGGAGGGAAATAGCCTGATTCATTTATCCATTTGCTTGTCTCTTAACAAACCCTAACTTTTCATTATATCCTAGTATGTCTGAGTCGGACACACCTAGAATGACTGCATTGTAATTACAGACTCCCGGTTCTAAGCTGTATGAAACTTTGGTGTTTTATGATTGTTTTGTATGTTTGTGATTCACAGTTGTCATTTTTTCAAAGGACCCAATTCCATTCTGTAGATTTACACTAGTCCACAAACACAATGTACAAAGCATTACAAGCCACTGGTTATTATTCCTAACCAAGTTATGTATTGTCCACATTTTATTAAATTACCTAGCTCTGGTCTGCTGGAACTGAGGTGGACATCTAAGCCTCATGTTGATGTACAGCTGAAACCACAATAATCCAAGGAGGGCTTTCAAGCAAGTACTTCAAAACCTGCTAGAAAACTGCAAGGGAAGACAAAACAGTTGTGTTTTAGAATCACCGAGAACATGACCTGAGTGGAAGGAAGACCAGGCTATTTTTTTGGTGACAAGTAAGCACTTGTTTAAAACAAAACAAAACAAAACAAAAAAGTGATAGCCACAATACCATAGCAGAGAGTAAATACATATGAGAAAAAAAGGGTTTTAAAATATTTTTATTTGCAAAAATAAAAATAAAACTAATCTGAATCAGGTTCCTTCTTCTTCCTTCTTGTCCCTTTTGAGTGAGTCCCAGGCTCTGTTCTGTCTTTGCCATGCTCCATTTGTTGTGTCAACCACTCTTTTTCTAGCTGTTTCAGCACATCTGCAGTGAGGAGGCCTTGCTGCACCAATCTGGAAGCAAGGGATTTCTCTCCCGCATTGGGGCTGGGTGGCTCAGCAGCTTTACTCCCTAACGTTTTGGTGCCACGCACCCTTCTAGCTTGGCCCTTTACAGTTCCCGACAATCGTGACTGGTTCTCTGCTGACAAGCTCTCCAAATTCAACAGCTTATGTGCCTCTGAAATTTTAATCAGTTTGGTGATGTTGTGTACACCGTCTTGGATAATGCCATCTAGTTCTTTCTGGAGGTCTCGAATAAGGCTGGCATCTGGAAACATATCCATAAACCGGTAGCTGGGAAAGAGACATATTATGTTATAACAACAGCTCTTCTCACAGTATTGGACTTATCTCACTGACATAACTCCATCTTGACACTGATTGATCCCAAATACTCTGCTGTTGCAAACTCGGTCCAGTGCGTTTGCTCAACCTTTATTTCAGCACCAGCACACCTGAGGAATATTGTCATTATGAGGGTAGGTCATCACACATATCTTAAGTGATTCCGATATGCTCCCCCAGTGGGACATGCCCAACCTTTGAAAATCACTGACTTAGCACAGTACCCTTCAAATATTAATATACAAGTGAATCACCTGGATATTTTGCTGAAATGCAGTTTGATTAAGTCTGGGGTGGGCCTGATATTCTCTAGTTCTAACAAGCTCCCGGGTGATGCCAATGCTTTGGGTCCAGGGACCACCCTTTGTATAGCAAGGATCTAGTAAACCTTCTCACCTACCTATCTTAACTAGAATCATAAGTCCCTCAGTCATTTTTAGAATGGGTATAAACAAGGCTCAACAGCCAAAATGGACAAAAAATATAACATAGAACAACACCCTGCAAAAATGTTTCTAGCTTAAGAGCAAAAGACCATATTCATAAAATCTTTGATTTCCTCTATTACTTAGAAAAATGAGAGTACATAAAGGAAAAATTTGATACCTTAGCCACAGGTAAAGATCCAAGACATCATGGACAGCTTCTAGATCCATGAGGTCTTTAATATTCTTAGGTGGAAGTATTGGCCATTTAATATATCTGCGTAACCATGAGAATGTCAGTGGTTCATTCCTGCTATACTGCCTGGCAAACTGAAAGAGAAGAAAAGAATTTGGTAAAAGAATCAAAATTCACTTACGTCTGCAATTAGAAAAAGAAAACACAACAAAACATTAACTGTGGTTATGTTTCAATAAGCAGGCTGGTATCTTTCATTCTTTATACTTTTCTATATTTTTTTAGAACATGTAATATTTATAAAGATACTTTTAAGGAAAAAAAGGGGGAGGGGGTTTTCTTCATTTTCCAAAACCAGGGCAATAATATGTGCATCAGAAGTTGTACAAGAACGAACTTTCCAGAGCCTAAGTCTGTTAACTTTTATGAATATTAATGTTCTAAGTTCTGGATAGACATCAAAGACTCTCATTTCTATCCCTTCATGCAATAGTCCTATAACTACAAATATGAGCTGTATCTTGTTAATGTCCTCTCTTATCATAAAGAAACCCTTTGGGGTGGCTTGGTGCAAGGTTGCATATGAGTCAATCAAACTGGTAAAGAGACTCCGCCTCTTCACTCGGCTGTATTGTTTTGGCCAAGCCACCACTCTATGCTTCAGTTTCCTCATCAGTACCATAAGACCACCACACCTCCTTCTGGAACCAGAGGACACTGTTGGAGAATGTGCTTGGAAAACCAGGCTTCTCCCACTCCCCAACAATGCTAGGCAGGATTATGCATCAGACCACAACCATATGAGACCTCTAGAGCAAGAGTTTAAAATCTTTAGCTTCAAGAATAAGCTGATTTCAAATGGTTCATTTCCTGATTAGGGAAAATTCTCTCTAAATGTTTAACCTAAGCAAGGTCAATACTTCAGAGAGTCAAGGCAGTTTTAGAACAATTGTGGTTAAATAATGTTATGATTTGGGGCGCCTGGGTGGCTCAGTCGATTAAGCGTCTGCCTTTGGCTCAGGTCATGATCCCAGAGTCCTGGGATCAAGTCCCATGTCGGGCTTTCTGCTTAGCGGGGAGCCTGCTTCTCCCCCTCCCTCTGCCTGCCGTTCCACCTGCCTGTGCTCTCATTCTCTGTCAAATAAATAAATAAAATCTTAGACAAAAATGTTATGATTTTATTAAATTCAGTTGTGCATTCTGCTAAGCTTAATAAATGCCAAACAGGATAGCCATGAAGGATGGAAATCTGACCATACTAACCTGCTAAAGCAGGAAAGCCAAACTCAATTTCTCTTACAAAGACAGTGGCTTTAATATTTGTGGCCACAAACTATGGAAACCCAGTATGTAAAAGAGCTAAGTATGGAGCTGCCCAGAGAAGAGAAGGGAGAGACGCCTATCAGATACCTCCATCCAGCAGCCAGCCCTAAAGGAGCTCCCCAGAACACTGATTCCAAACAACTATCCCGGGGGGCATCAGAGGCCATCAATGGCATTGAGTTCTTTTATAGTTCAGTAATAATGGTGATCAAGAAAAAAGGAAGGGCGCCTGGGTGGCTCAGTTCATTAAGCGTCTGCCTTCGGCTCAGGTCATGATCCCAGGGTGCTGGGATCGAGCCCCGCATCGGGCTCCCTGCTCCGAGGGAAGCCTGCTTCTCCCTCTCCCACTCCCCCTGCTTGTGTTCCCTCTCTCACTGTCTCTCTCTCTCTCTGTCAATTAAATAAATAAATAAAATATTTGAAAAAAAAAAAAAAGGAAAAATCTCTAAATTTCACATGCTAACCAACAACAGAACATATAAGCAGCTGTTGGCCTGTACCGTTCTAGACTTCTTACTCCTTAGTAAAATGCTGCTTCATTAGAATAGCTGTTTGAAGGATGGTATAAATGGGGTCGGGGCCATGAATTCACGCTCCATCCAGGTCAGTTTATACCATTTGAGACTTTGTTCCATAAACTTCAATCTTATGCTAACTAACTCTCCCATAAATGTCAGCTCTAAGAAACGTATCTTCTAGGTAAATACCTGGACGTGCAATACCTCTAAGACATATTAATGGGAAAAGAAAAAGGCAAGTTGCAGAATAATTCATCATAACATTTATGGGAAAACACACCCACACAACAAAACTACAATTTCTGTATGTACACATATGTAGGCAAGCACAACGGAAGAGGTCTGCAATGACACAAACTGTTAACTACAGCACTGTCAAAGACTGGGATTGGGGGTGGTAACCCAATTTAACCTATCTGGAGTGTTTTAATTTGTGCAGCGAGAAAGCATTTATGTATTATTTATGTGATTTCAAAGTAATTTAGAACATAACCTAGAAACAGAGTTGGTAGGAACACAGCTAGTTCGCAGAATGCTGAGTTCCAGAGAGAAGACAGTGGTGAGACTCTAAGTCCGGGGAGGGCTCAAAGAGGAGGCCTGTGGGGTTTAGTGGGATGGAACTCCAGGCAGAGGCAACGGGGGAGAGGCAAGGGCGCTACAAGGTAAGAGGACATGGCAGGGGGCTGGAAGTTTAGCTTCCACTGCCCTTCCCTGCCCCCCTTGTCTGGGTGCATCCTGTGCTCCTCAGAAGGCAGAGGTTTGCATCCCTATGCAAATGAATGAAAAAAAAAAGGGGGGGCTGGAAGCTTGGCACCAAACTCATAGAAGACAGCAACCCCTGGTTCGGTGCCTTATAATTAGGAAAACCGAATACCATTGCCACAGCTAACCCCTACTCCCCTTCTCCTTCCAAAAACTATTAACCAATGCCATTAAGAAAGAAGTGTATCGGAGCACCTGGTTGGCTCAATTGGTAGAGCATGTGACTTTTTTTTTTAAGATTTTATTTATTTGTCAGAAAGAGAGAGCGAGCGAGCACACAAGAGCATGCGCACAAGCGGGGGAGCGGCAGGCAGAAGGAGAAGCAAGTTCCCCACTGAGCAAGGAGCCCAATATGGGACTCAATCCCAGGACCCTGGGGCCGTGACCCGAGCCAAAGGCAGGTATCCAACCAACAGAGCCACCCAGACGTCCCAGAGCATGTGACTCTTGATCTCAGGGCTGTGAGTTCACATCCCACGTTGGGCATGGAGTCTACTTAAAATAAATAAATAAACAAACAAATATTAAAAAGCAGACCCCCCAAAAAAAAGAAATTAAAAAAAAAGAAGTGTATCATTAGGCAAAGAACCCCCTCGAAAAAAAATTACAGTTGTTTTTGTTTTAGCTTCTTCACAAAGGCTACCATATAAACCCAAATACAAAGCAACAGTTCCCCATTATCCCAAAAAATTGCCTGTAAGAAAAAAAGAGCCACTTTATATTTAACTTCTTATACAGTATCCCGTATCAAAAGATACTCTCCAAGGGCACCTGGGTGGCTCAGTTAACGGTTAAGTGACTGCCTTCAGCCCAGGTCATGTTCCCAGTGTGCCAGGATCGAGTCCTGCATCAGACTCCCTGCTCAGCAGGGAGCCTGCTTCTCCCTCTGACCCTCACCCCCTTCATGGTCTCTCTCTCTCTCTCTCTCAAATAAATAAGATCTTCAAAAAAAAAGAAAGAAAGAAAGAAAGATACTCTCCAATTGTTTTAATCTGAATAACAAAATATTGTTTGGGGAAATGCACGGACTTGAAACAACTCAAAATATAAAGACAAAGGCTCACCTGTAACAGTGAAGAACAGACAAAGGGCTGCTTCTTGTTGATAGGAGCTGTGCAGAAAACATACCTCACTCGTAGACTTAATGGAATATGTTGGATCAACTCTGCAGAAAATTTAAAATCATCCATGTTGCAGACAAAATACTGCCCATCAACTTGTGAAAAATCTACAAAAATATCCTGGGGGGAGGGGGGGAAATAAATTACTGGACTGCCTAAGCGGGCATGAATAAAGAACTCAAGTCTACAAAGGACAATCTCTTTAAATCTGTAACAGTCTTCTAGAAAGGCCTGCTTAATTCACTGCCTTCCCAAGCTAAAAGACCTCCCCCATAGCCTCCCCAACCTGAAATACTCAGAAAATTCCTCAGGACAAAAGGCCCAGAAGATTTTCAGAGAACATTTTTTTCACTTTCAAGATAAACTTCACAAGTAGCAATGTCACAAAAACAGACTATCCACTGATGCCCAGGAGGTTAATTAATAATTGTCTGACATATCAACATTTTTAGAAAAGAAATTTTAGATTTTAGAAGAGATTTAAAAAGTGACTTCTTACTTACAATGAGATTAGAAAGTGTTGTATCAGGGAGATGGTAGGCAAACATTTCAATCTGCTCAGCAGTTGGATGAAGACCGGCTGCCTTTAGTAAAAAAAAAAACAACTGTAAGTTTTCTTCTATTTTTTAAGATGTTATTTTTTAAATAATTTTTTATTGTTATGTTAATCACCATACATTACATCATTAGTTTTTGATGTAGTGTTCCATGATTCATTGTTTGTGCATAACACCCAGTGCTCCACGCAGAATGTGCCCTCTTTAATACCCATCACCAGGCTAACCCATCCCCCCAAGATGTTATTTATTTGATAGAAAGAGACAGCAAGAGAGGGAACAGAAGTAGAAGGAGGAGCTGGGAGAGGGAGAAGCAGGCTCCCCGCTGAACAGGGACCCCCGATGCGGGGCTCGATCCCAGGACCCTGGGATCATGACCTGAGCCGAAGACAGACACTTAATGACTGAGCCACCCAGGCGTCCCAAGTTTTCTTCTTTTTAAAGGACAACTTTTCTTAAGTTATTTCAAAATAAAGTCCTATATTAGGCTAAGCTCTCGCCAAACGAGTTAAATGACAAGAATTTGAGTAAAAAAGAAAAAAGCAACATCACTTTCCCATTTATTACCAATTAAGAAAGCTGATGAGATGATTTAGTAAAACTAACCAATTATACCCAACTGAGTAATTAGTCATTCTTTCGAATACATCTTAGTTATACTCCTAAAATCTATGATGATCTGATAAGAGTACCAAAACTGCTTTCCAGGGTCTCAATTATCTTCATTGAACAAAAATGAACAAGGAAAACCCAACTGCTTTAGCCAAGGCAATAAAACTGACAGACAAATACAGGAAAGAATGTCTAAACTGGAGGCCAGTGATCTCTTCAACTGTATTCCAGTATTAATAAATGCCTACAGGTAAGGATATGCAGAGAGAAAGGGAATGGGAAAGAAAAAGAGCAAAGGATGAATGGAGGAAAGAAGAGATGAATCACAGGAGGGAGAAGGAGTATGAGCACAGGAAATCAGGCGCACAGGAGAAAAGTGGGAGTGTGTCATCATCAACTGCACTTTTAACAAAAGCTGCAGAAATTAGTTCAACCACAGCTTTCCTCCAGGAATGCTTCCTTGCATCATCTCATTTCTATTCCCCTTCACCAGAGCCACTGAAAAATGTGAAGAGCCACATTAATTTATAAGTGAATTTTCCAAGCAACTTAAATTGTAACCGTTTGTTTAAAATACATACGCTGCTGCCTCATTAACTGCACTAACCAAAATTGAATCTTGTCCTTACTGGCTCAAAGCTGTATTGCTTAGTACTGTTTTTGCCCCACACTCAAGGGTTTCTTCTACATTCAAGCTTCTCATAATTTTTCGGTCTGCTGACATAGCTGTGTGTCCACCTGAAGCAAATATACCCCCACCCCACCCATCGCTAGACTACAGGAAGAACTAAAGGAAAATCAGGTTCATTAAACTTGTTCCATCTGGATCTTTCACTTGCACACCATTCTCTGATGAAGGGGTCCCTATGCCACTCCAAAGCAGTAAAGTAGAGCTTTCTTAACATGACTTTCATGGCACAAAACTTTCTTTTGCTTATTTCTGTTTCCAGGTGTCAGAAGAGTCTAGAAGATAGGTGAAGAAAGGAATGACTGTCCTCCACAGAGAAGTAATTAACACGGTACACCTTACCTTTATAGGCTCCACATGCCTATTCAAAATTTCCTTCAATAAACTGAGGTCTTCTCGATTCATTGTTGTCACTTCTCCTTCTTTATATTTTGAACTGAACCTACCAGCTCTGCCAGCAATCTGCAAGGCCTGAGAGGTGGTAATTGGTTCTATTTCTTTCTCTCCCTTTTCATTGACAGTGGGTTTTATAAGGGAGTAAAATATAATTCTTCTTATGCTCCTGAAATAGAAATAAAAGTACTCGCTCAGACTGCTGAATAAAAAACTCTCCATCATTTTGGGTCATTGTAGAAATGCTCACTGCAATTCTAGTTTAGGCCTGCTTACAATCTTGTCCACTGTTTACAAAATAAGGAAAAGAGGTTTGTTAGTAATTCTTTTTCTTCCCATTAGTTATTTTTTAACAAATGAGTAAATTTACTAAAAATCATTAAGTTGTAGATTTACAAGGGGTAAACTGTGGAGTACGTAAATTATCCTTCAATAAGGTACAGAAAATAACTTTCCTTTTTAAGATTCTATTTATTTATTTATTTAAGAGAGAGCAAGAGCACGAGCAGGGGGAGGAGCAGAGGGAGAGGGCCAAGCAGACTCCATTCTGAGTACAGAGCCTGACTCAGGGCTCAATCCCAAGACCCTGAGATCATGACCTGAGTTGAAATCAAGAGTCAGACACAACCGACTGAGCCACCCAGGCACCCTGAAAATAAACTTTTTTTTTTTTTTTAAACAAATAAACCACATAAAGTGCTCTCAGACTGCTTTTAAAAGTTGGCTGCTATCCCTGGGTGGCTCAGTGGGTTAAGTGTCAGACTCCTGATTTCACCTCAGGTCATGATCTCAGGGTTGTGAGATCGAGCCCCGTGGAGAGCTCTGTGCTCAGCAGGGAGTCTGAGAGTCTCTCTCCTTCTCCCTCTACCCCTCCCCTCTCACATGGTCTAACAAAAAAACAGAACAAAAACAAAAGTTGGCTGCTATTAACAGCTTTGAATAGTTCTTTAATTCATAAACTATTATTTATGCCTTGATTACCCAGAGAGGAATATTTAGACATAAAACCTAATGGATAGTCCCACATTCAAAATGGGCACTCACACACTTGCTGAGGAACTGAAAATACAGTAGAATAACATAACAGGTTAGTGGTAGGGAGTATCACTCAAAACTCCTAGTGCTGTGTGCTATTTTCTTTTTATTCCCTCAAGAGATGTAAACAAGATAAATCTCAGATTCTCCTAAACCTAAATGTTTGGCCATTCTATTGCCAATTAGAAAATATTTAACTGCCATCAAACCCATTGAATATCCATGATTATTAAAAACAAATTACTTACAAATTAAGTCCCATGCCAATTGCATCTGTAGCAACCAGGATTTTGCATGGATCATCAGGATCATTAAACTTTTTTGCTTGAGCAAGTTTGGTCCCTAAAATAAGAAGAGTTTATGTTAGTTCAGCATTCTCAATCTGCCACATCACACCAAGTATATCTTGGAACGCTTCACCTCTTACTCTCCATTTTTATCAGTAAAACTCTTATTGTTTCTGGGTCCCTGGGTGGCTCAGTCGGTTAAGCGTCCAACTCTTGATTTCAACTCAGGTCATGATCTCAGGGTCCTGGGATCGAGCCCGCATTGGGCTCCACGCTGAGCTTAGAGCCTGCTTGGGATTCTCTCTCTCCCTCTCCCTCTGCTCCCCCCACCCCACTCACACTCGCTCTCTCTCTCTCTCTAGGAAAAAAAAAAGAGAGAGAGAGAGATTTCAGGACTACAACTTCAACACAATTACCAAGCTCATATTTCACATTTTAATATTTTTGTTTTGTTTTGTTTTTAGAGAGAGAGAGCCAGGAGGGGCAGAAGGAGAGGAAGAGAAAGAATCCTAAGCAGGCTCCACGCCCAGCACAGAGCCCACCATGGGGCTCGATCTCACAACCCTGAGATCATGACCTGAGCCAAAATCAAGTGCCAGATGCCTAACTGACTGACACACCCAGGTGCCCCTTTAATGACTTTCTTTAAGAAAATCATCAACTCAACATTTAAAATACAGTCCAACATAGCAGCAAGAACTATGAATTTAAAAACTTCTATCCCTACCAAGATGAACCAGAGAAATTTATTTTATACGACCCACAATAAATTATTAGTGTATCAAGCAAGTTAATTCAATATCTTTTACTGCATTTTCTATACACGGCTCGACATAAATGGCAAAAATAAGAGACTTCATATCCTTGTCATGATGAAAGCCAATAATTACCAGGTGGGAGACTGCCATATATAACAGCTGACTCCAATCCCCGAATTTCAATCTGTCGACTCACAGAATAAATATCATTCTTGCTAAAACAGACAATGCAGTCCCCAGGCCGAAGGTTGTCTAATGATTCTAATGCATGATCCAGCACGGAAATGGGGGTAAGCCTCTTATACTTTCGAACCTACAATAAAGACATGATATTGTAAAATAACACATTTAACTTCTTATGACTAATAACTAAGTGAAAAACTTGCAATGAAACGTAGCTTAAAAACTGGGGCCCCTGGGTGGCTCAGTTAAGCATCTGCCTTTGGCTCAGGTCATGATCCCAGGATGCTGGGATCGAGCCCTGCATCAGGCTCCCTGCTCAACGGGGAATGTGGGGGCTGGGGGGGTGGTGTCTGCTTTTCCCTCATCCTCTGTCCCTCCTCCCAGCTTGTGTTGTCCCTAAATAAAATAAAATAAAAAAATAAAATCTTAACAAAAAAAGTAACTGACAAGTTCCAACATTTTTCAAAGGAAAATACAGAAAAACATTTATTTTCTTATTATAAATGTTACCATCAGTTCTCATTGGTATTTCTAAATCCATAAAATGTCATACAGCATTTCACAAATTTTCAAAGCACTTTCATATATATTCAATTTTCATGGCAACTTGGTAACTTCAGAATGCTTATTAAGTATTAGTTCCATTTTATGAAAAAGTAAAATAGAGCCCATAGAAAAGATCAGGTCTGATAAGGATTCGTTCCGTTCTGGCCTTCTGTGATTTGCCTAAGAATGAAAAGCTAATAAAAGCAAAGCCTAGAAACCCAGAATTTCTTCCACTACAATTCCAGCCTCTCCCTGAAAGCTGAACACAAAACTAATGGGCCCATTTTTAAACATGTCTTCATCTTACTCAAGAACTATAGTAAAAAACAAAACAAAACATAGGATTAAAAGGAAACCAGTTACTTTCTATCCTGTGAATTTCAGAAAGGGATACGAACTATCTCTAGCAATTAGATGTATATCAAAGGTCCTAATACCGGACATCTAAGGCTCAGAAAACCATGAACTTTTGCTAAGCCTCAAACTTCGAACATTCCTGACTTAGTTAATTCTAAAGAGATCTGCTCAAACTCCAAAAGATTTTGTCAAGAAAAGATGAAAAGTCTCCTGTACTTTTGGAAGGCTTAGGGTATGATGGCCATTCTGCCAGGATTTCGGATCATGATATTCAACCAAGTATGTATGATCTAGTCAACTGAGAAAATGAAGCGTTCTTTTTAGTTAAGTTCTGATTTTGCCACTACGTGGGACCTACGAAGCCAATGCTGGGGTACTCTAGGCTATTTGCTACACCAATAGCGTAGCTTGAGACAAAGCCTATAATCTAGTACCTCTACTTCCTCCCCAGTCGTGTACATAAGCTCAGTAACCAGGTCAATAGCCGCAGATTCTCCACACAAATGGACTTCTTCAGCACAGAGTCCTGTTAAATGCAAAATCAGTTTTTTAAAGATATGAAATTAGACATGTAATACCTTATATAGCAAAAATACTTTAAGTTTGCTTACCTATTGCTTTACAACTTTACCAAGCGTTTTCATCAATATTATCTCTTTGATGCAAACCTCAAATTTACAACATTCTGGTGGGCAAAGATTCTATTTTTATGAATCTCAGAGTTTTTAAACTGCTTTGGCCAAGGTTTTGAGTCTATTAGAGGGTGAAACCAGCCAGGACTAGAACCTCGCATTCTGATGGTTAGCACTGAATCTCATACTTGCATTTTTCAAATTAGGCTCCACGGAATCACTAAGGTGCCGCAGAGGCTGAGGGCTGGAGGGTAAATGAAACTCCAAGCTCCTTACCACTGAGCAGATCCACTGTCATCTATTTTAAAACGCAGACTTTAATGTATACACTTTGTTTGAAGGAGTTCAGCTATTTGTTTTTAAATTTGAAAACACCTGCCCTACAACACGCTGATCAAAAAATCCACTCCAGGGGCACCTGGGTGGCTCAGTCGGTTAAGCGTCTGCCTTCGGCTCAGGTCATGATCTCAGGGTCCTGGGATCGAGCCCCACATCGGGCTCCCTGCTCCGCGGGGAGTCTGCTTCTCCCTCTCCCTCTGCCTGCCGCTCTGCCTACTTGTGCTCTCTATCTTTCTGTCAAATAAACAAATAAATTCTAAAAAAAAAAAAAAAAAAAATCCACTCCAATATCAAGCAATGGAAATGTTCATTCATGTCCACAGATCTCAGAAACTCCAATTCCAGGCGCCTATCCTAAAGAAATAACTAAATAAATAAATGAAAAGCTATGGCCACAAAAATTTTTACTGTAGCACTATCAGTAACAGGAAAAAATGTTCAACTCTGTGGAAAAAAAATAGTGCAGCTCTTCAGTGAAGAATATGCAGTATTAATATGTGGTGTGAAAAAAAGTCTATGAAACAAGAAAACTGAAAAAAAAAGCAAGATACAAAATAATTCACAAAACACCGTATTTCCAAGGAAAAAAAGATTGGCATGAAAACACCAAAATGTTAATCCTGGTTGTGTAAAGATGGCAAGATTTGAACATTTTAACTTTAATTAACTGGTTAAGCTAACTTTATAGTAAGAAAACTGGACTTTCCATTATTAAAATAATATTTAGGAAATAAGAACTCACACTAGGCTGACTTTTTTGTTTGATTTGTGTCAAAAAGAGAGGATCCTAATGACTCTATTTGGCAATGTGAAGCAGAGAAATGCATCTCCGTGCAGATGTCACAAAGCACAGGTCTTAGCATTCAGGCCACCAACCTAGAAGTGCTCTGGTCCAGGCCCATCCTCTGGCTGGATCTTTGATCATCTGAATTTCATCAATCACGGCCACTTCATCTACAATAAGAGGTTATCGTGAGCAATACAATCTACTTAAATAGTGTCATGAACAAATTATAGCACCACAACTCAAGCTTTCGTCACCGCCATCATCACCGTCACTCACTAAGCACTTCTTTTCTGGCAGGTTTGTTCTAAGTGCTTTATTTACAATTATATCTCATTTAATCCTGACAACAAGCCTATACAGTAAGTATCATAGCTATTTTACAGAAGAATTAACTAAGGCCCAGAGAAGTTAAGTCACTGGCCCAAGGTTACACAGCATGTGCAGTTAATAAGTGTTAAGATCGAAAAACATGACATTCAAACCCAGGCCATCTAGCATGTAGTAGGTCCTTTTGTCCTGTTCTCTGCAATCTCAGAGGCAGCCTGGAGACTCTGCTTAATAAGAACTAACACACCCAGGGGCACCTGGGCAGCTCTGTCGGTTGAGTGTCCGACTCTGGATTTCAGCTCAGGGTCATGATCTCGGGGTCATGGAATCAAGCCCTGCATAGGGCTCCACACTCAGCGGGTAGTCTGCTTCAGATTCTCTCTCTCCCTCTCCCTCTGCCCCTCCCCGTGCTTGTGCATGCATGCACACGCTCTCTAAAGTAAACACATAAACCTTTAAAAAAAAAAAAAAAAAGAACACACCCACAGGGTAGTAAAAAAGAGAAAGTATCTATACTTCCAGGAACAAGCAGGAGACAGACAGCCTTGTTATAAAGGAAGGTTCTCTATCACAGGAACCCAGACAGATGCCAGGAGGAGAAAGTGGAAGAGCAAGAGTCATTCCTGAGCTCCAGCTCATTCTTAGGGGTTTTAGGCTCATCACTATGGCAAAAATTAGTACCTCATTTTATTTTCTAATGCCAAAATGCTTTTGACCATATTATTTTATTAAGTCATATAAATTATATTTTAATTTTCTTCCTCAAATACCAAGGAGTTGAGAAAAGCACATTTAAAAAAAATTAATATGCCCACAACAACATTTAGGAAACAAAAGCAAGCACACTTTATACTGAAAAACCGTCAGATTAAAAATCACTTATTGCAATTGGGTACATACAAACAAGATTAGAAAAAAGGGGACAGAAGAGGGAATTTTGATTTATAAACTTCTGTGCTATCTAAATTTTTACAATGTATTACTTTTGTAATAAACTCATCTTTTAAAAACTATCCATTTACTCAGAAAAATTAAAATGAAAAAAGCTAACTGAAGTACATAATATATAATACCTATTTAACTATACATACCCACAATGCACACATAAGTATATGCATACACAACACAAACACAGAAGAAATCTGGAAAATACACACCACACGGTTAACACCTGTTGATTCTAGATGGGTAGAATTGAGAGGTTGTAGGTTTTCTTCTCTTTGCATTTATTTTTATATTTTCTATAATGAAGATATGATTGCTTACTGGTAAGAAGAAATTAATTTTTATTTAAAATATTGTCAAAACTACTTAAAGAGAAGTTCACTGAAGTGTTACATATAATAGTGAAAAACTTTTATTTTTTTTTAAGATTTGATTTATTCATTTGAGAGAGAGAGAGAACACGAGCAGGAGGGCAGAGGGAGAGGGAGAAGCAGGCTCCCTGCTGAGCAGGGAGCCGGGACACGGGGCTCAATCCCAGGACTCCAAGATCATGACCCAAGCCGAAGACAGGCACTTAACGGACTTGAGCCACCCAGGCACCCATTAGTAAAAAACTTAAACAACCTAAATATTCTTTAGTAGGGGAGGGAATGAATTTTAGTCATAAGATGGAATTTTAGTCATAAGTTTAAATGAATAAACTTGATATATGTATTTATGATATATATGATAAACATGCGATATGATACACGTAAAACAAGACTAGATCTAAAAACATGTTGTACAGAATAAAAAGCAAGTTGTGGAACAATACAATATGGTAATCACGTCAATGTTTTTAAAATACACAATCTAGGGGCGCCTGGCTGGCTCAGTTGGAAGAGCCACGACTCTTGATCTTGGGGTTGGGAGTTTGAGCCCCACGTTGAGTGTAAATAAACTTCATTTTTTTTTTTTTAAGATTTTATTTATTTACGTTAAAGAGAGCAAGAGAGAGCACAAGGCAGGGGTGGAGGAGAAGCAGATTCCCCGCTGAGCAGGGAACCCAACATGGGCTCTACTCCAGGACCCTGAGCTGAAGGGAGGCACTTAACTGACTGAGCCACCCAGATGCCCCGTAATAAATAAACTTTAAAAAAATTCTTGGGGCACCTGCGTGGCTCAGTTGGTTAAGCATCTGACTCTTGATTTTGGCTCAGGTCATGATCTCAGGGTCCGTGCTCAGTGGGGAGTCTGTTTTCCCTCTCCCTCCCCCTGCTCACACACACTCTCTCTCTCAAATAAACAAATCTTTAAAAAAAAATTCTTAAAATAAATAAATTTTATTTATTTATTTTATACGTATCAGTGATATGAAAAAAGACAGGAAAGATATATACCAAATACTTGATAGCAGTTGGATCAAAAGAGGAATTGAATCGGGGAGTGGTACAAAGGAAATATCATACTTGTTAACATTTTAGATCCTTGGAGAGAAAAAGGGAAAGCAACATTGAAAAGCAAACACCATAGAGTTTGGCATTTATCAGCGGTGGTGAGCAGTGGGTATCTGTTGTCCTACTCATCTCAATTAAATATTTTTTTTACAATAAAAACACATTTCATCTGTTCATCTGTATTTTCAAATAAAAAAATTACTAAACCATAGTGTTTTAAATGGCATGTACATACAAGGAGTTGTAACACTGCACATCTCAACTGTACAAGCAACATGGGCAGCCTGTTTCCCATCTGGCTCTATGGTCACACGCTCTTCCCCTGTTACCAAGTCACATGGAACACCCTAGGATGACAAAAAGAAATCTGGAGTTATCACCACCTTTAAAATGACAGAAAAAGAAGTTTTGGATGTTTGAGTATTTTCGCCATTACCATCAAATTTATGAAAAATAAAAGTGGCTCGCTTACATAACCTACACAAACTTGGAAACATCTCAAAATTCTCACGTAACACAAACATGAGAAATTGTAGCGGTTTCACTTTTTAACTTTGTATGTTTCTGTACTATTTTGGTTTAGTAAAATAAAATGAACATGGATTTCTATATTCAAGAAGAATATTATAAATAATATCTAAGAACGTAAAGACCTCCTAATAGAATTCCTTGAGAAGGAGCAGCATTAATAGTATGGTGTAACAGTTTACCCAGGACCGAGGGGCTCCTCAGGACGAAGGGCTTCAGGTGCTAAATCTGGGAAAGTACAGGCAATCCAGGCTAGTCTCCCTAGAGGCCTGAACTCATCATGAAGAAACATCTGATATATCCAAACTGAGTGACAGTTTACAACACAAATGACCGGTAGTTTTCCAAATGTTAAAGTTATGAAAGATAAAAGAAGGTTCCTGAGGAATTGTCCCATATTAATGGAAACTAGAGACATGATAACAAAATAGAGTGTTGAGACTCTGGACAGAATCCTAAGGGGTTGGAAGAGAGTGGTGGTGGTGTTATCGACAACTGGCAATTTAAATATAGATTGTGGATTAAGTAATAGTATTCTATCAATATTAAATACCCTGCTTTCGAGAAATACCATATGGTTATGTCAAAGAAAGTCTTTGTTCTGAGGAAATACTTTCTTTTTTATTTATGGATAAGGAGGCAGGATGTATGTCAAATTACACAAGTCATCCAGAACAAAAAATAGAGAATGCAAATTATCTTCCCAAACCGTTCATCTCACATTATAAAGTCATAATAAGACAATGAACCAGAACGTGGCCCGTTTAGTGAAACAATGCCTCAGACGACAGGGCGTTCAGTCCTTTACAGGTCTAAACAAGTGGCTTCAGTCTTTATCATTAGTTCTAGTTCATAGCATCAGAGGTCTAATTGAAAAAAAAGGTAAGTTAAATACCATAACAGAGTAGGTTAACTCTGAGGAAGCAAAGGAGGGCCTCGGAGGGAGTTTCAACTTTATCAATAGTTTATTTCTTAAAAAAATAAATAAAACAAGAAGTATGGCGAAATGTTAGAATCCGATGGGAGCTGGGTAGTGGACTCAAGTTATTTGCATGTAATTCTCTGCATTTCTCTGTATTGGTGAAATATTCTGTGATACTGTATTTCATTCATTCCAATACACTTTTCACATTTTAGTATCTCTGAAATCAGGAGGTAGCCTAATGGCAGGTCAGAGTTCAGTTGGCAGCTTCTTTTTCTTTGCCAGTTGTACATAAAATAATCGTACATCTTACAAAGTACAATGAACTATAGCAACTTTTATTAGTGGTAAATTACTACATATGCCCTTTCCCACCTTCCACCTTCACCCTGCCCAGCCCTCCCAAATTAACAAGAAAAAGAGCAAATATTTGGTAATATACTGACAGCAGCATTACTCTTTTCGAAGATCTCATGTGCCAGTAATTTTAAAGGGCCACAATACACTCCAGATTTTGCTGACAAGTATTTCTGGATTGCATGATAAGTCTTTCCACTGTTTGTGGGGCCTGAATGGAATATTATCTTCCGCCGTATGGCTCTGGCTTCTGGGTACCTAAAACGTAAGTAGGTAAACAGCTTATTCCCATTAACCTGAAAATCCATCCTGGCAAAGGTATCAACTGAAAATTATTCCAATGAAACATCCTGTTAATATTCACTTGACAGGATCTTTTGGGAAACTAAATAAAATGAGTTTCAGATCCACAGTAAAATAATGATTTTGGGGGCACCTGGGTAGCTTGGTCAGTTAAGCTTCTGCCTTTGGATCAGGTCATGATCCCAGGATCCTGGGATCGAGCCCCACGTCGGGCTCTCTGCTCAGTGGGGAGCCTGCTTCTCCCTTTCCCTCTACCTGCCACTCCCCCTGCTTGTGCTCACTTGCTCTTGCACTCTCTCTCTGCCAAATAAATAAAAAAAATTAAAAAATACTGTTTTCCAAGATTGGCATTCTAACTAGAGGACAGAAAAATCTAAATGCAAATTAATTTCTTGGGTATTTTTGCCATTGTACAAGTCCCTTCTCTTCAAGAGTTACTTACAGTAAGTTTAAACTGCTATCAGCTCCACAGATATGTTGACATCATTTCCACACCTCTAAATACATGACCCTATAAGTAAATATTCCTAGGTTTCTGAATTTCAACATATATAATATAATGACTGAGTCTTCTGTCTCCAGCCATGAGGAATGGTACGGGACTTGCCCTCCCACCACAAACAAGTACAAAACTGGACAAAATACATGCCACAGCTGCTTGAGGACATAAAGAACAGGCAGTGTAGGACTACAGCCTGAAACAAAGGTACACTTGAGATGAGTCCTACTGCACTCCAGTAGAGCACAGGGAGGTGGAACCCAAACAAAGTATGACAGTCCCAATGAGCTGAGCAGTAGAGATCAAAGTCAGAGATGCTAAAGCAGGTGGGATTTAAAGGGCATAGTGTGGAAGACAAGAAAGGGTTCAGTGGAGGAGGTGCCTTGAAGTCTATGTGAGACTTCCCTTGGGTCCCTGGCCAAGGGCTGGGCTGCACATGTGCAGGGTCTAGCAGAAAGCAGCTTGCTAAGGGTTTTAGCAGAAAGAGGTGGCAAAGCCCTAGATGTTGGGTGCTCCAGCCACAATGGCGATAGTGGTGAGAGAGCTCATTAACACCCAGGCATTTAGCTGACACTAGAAAGGCCATCCTTTAATTGTAAGGCCGACACCCTAACGTAAGGGCTACTCTAATTTGTCCTAGTAAAACCTACTACCTAGCTTGATCAGAATCAAGGGCAGACACCAGAATTAACTGCCTGTTTTTCTAGGGGAAACAACTCCTAGACTCCTTATGATTTATCATCCAGCCTCCAATAAAAAAATGTAATGATCACTAATCTCCCAAGATTAGAAACTAATATCAAATCCACAAGTAAAGAAACTAACCAGTTCGGTGGTATCCTCAAGTCACTGATTTTACGAAGGTCATCCTTACATTCCAACACAGGAAATATCTGTTTCGCGTGTCTCAAGAAAAATGGAAATAAATCATCCACATGAGCTGAAAAATACAACACTGCATTAACAGGTGCAATCTACATGTTATCCATAACCAGACTTAGTGAAACTTTCCTTCTTAGCAAGGTAGTCAAGCGGAGATTGCCAGGATAAAAAGAAAAATTCTGGAGCAAGGAACTCTATCCTTTTCTCAGATCCTGCTCTGTCTTATGTTTTCTTTTTAATTTCACTTACATTTTCTAGGAAAATAGCAAATTGGCTGTCAACCACCATGTTCTACTCTTCTGATAAAAACAGGTGAAGATCAGCATTGGTGAAAGTTAAATTAAAGAACCTGGAAATATACATTAGCAAGAAGACCTATGGTTACTGAAGAGAAATGCAGGTACAAACACTTTACATATAGAAAATATAACCAAAGCCAAACTGCCGATGGGAACACAACAGTGATGTTCTTACATTTTTTCTTTTCTCGCAAAAACTCTGTCCTGACATGAGGGAGAAAAAAAGTCAATGGCAGAAACAAATGGAATCCGCCACATGCTGATTCTATCTTCTGTGAGAGTTCACTTCACTATGGCCTATACATAACACATAGTGGAGAGCAGAAGGTGATAGATCAAGACCCCAGTCTTCCTCCAGTCTAAGATATATGGTGGATTTGATGACTAGCTCAAGGATCCACTGTAGAAGCAAAATGACCTAGAAGGCCTCCTATGAAAGCATACCATTATTTACAGACGGTGTGAATAGGCCCCACTCTATAACAAACAAGCTCTGAACAGAGAAATAGACATGAAGCATGGGAAGAAATACAAAGTATGCTCAACACATTTTAAAAGAGATTTTTTAAAATCTCTAAACACTTACCGGCACTGAAGCAAATATCATTCAAAATAATGTGAATGTCCACATCCAGAGAATGAGACTGCATGATATAATTTCTAAAGCTGACGAAAGCTTGATGGAAGAGACGAGCTGTGGGAAACACAAAACCAAAATAGGTAAGGCTTAGTTTTCATTTCATTTCTCATTTAAAAGGTACATATACACATTACAACTAACTCATCAAAGTGTCCTCTGTCTTTGGGGGCAGAGGGGGGCCCTACAGCTGGTTTATTATGATCTGGCCTAATAAATTTCACTAAATCCTAGCACCACATGAAGGAAAAATTAACACACAATTCCTTTGCTGTGTGTCCGGCTCACCGGGTGCATCTTGCCAAACTCCTGTCAAGACAGAAGCGAAGGTCAGGGACATCCTCCAGACAACACGTATGTACTTGTTTCCTGGGCACACGAGGTCTCACACAAGAATGACAAAGCTGTAATCTATGAAGTAATAAAATATCTCTAATGGAAATGCTATTAGCCTTACCATCGAGTCCATAATCAGCACCCAGTTTCTGAATTTCTTTCCTCTTGTAAAACTTGTCTAAGATCTTCTTTACTTCATCTGAAAGAAAGATGTGCTTAACATTGGATTTCTAGATGGAGAAATGCCCAAAGAACAAAGAAACTTGAATTCATAACACTCAAGGCAACAGCTTACTCAGTGTTTCAAGTATTTAAAGGTTTTAGTTGATCACGTGCTCTTTATGGTTTAATAGTGCAACAGAGTGTCTAGAAAAATTATAAATTCAAATAATAGAATATTCCTGTTATACTGCAGAGGAATAAGCAAGGTGCCAGAGGATTAGACATTGCCCTTAGCCTCCATCAGGCCACTCTCACATGACCATATTCTGTTTCATTTACTTACAACCTTTCCAAACATCTAATAGTGAACAGTTAAAAGGTATCTAGAAAGAAAACCAGTACTGCAAGGACCAGATCGCCACGCTTTCACTCAAATGACTAAAGAGGTCAGGGATGATCTTTAGTTTGAAGATGATGATTTTAAGAACAGACTACACTTATTTTGTTCTAGATGGCATAACTACAGTCAGTGGGAAGTGAGGGATGCAGATTTCAGTGGAATTTATACAAGAACTTCTAACAGAACAGTGGAAAGGGGCTGCCTCAAAAAAGTGCCAGCTCCTTGTCACTGTAAGTACTCAAGCAAGGCTGAGAAGACTGTATATTTCAAGGGTGATGGAGGGGAGGATGAGTCAGATGTCTGCCGAAGCAACATGCCAGTATGAATCAATAATTTCATAAGTGAAAATATCTGAATCAATCAAGCTGCAATTGTATTAACATTGTACATATTAAATACCAGTGCATTATTCCAGGGATAAAAGTTCTACTGATCCAGCCACACACACTGTATTTCTGGGAAGACAGGCCAAAATGGAGGATAGTCTTGGCCCAAGAAACACAGAAAGGCCAAGTGGCCTGTATTTTTACCTCCTGCACAAGTACCAACCGCATTTTCATGCAATGACAATACACACAATACTTAATGAAGAAATTAAGCCTGAATAAAGCATCCCACTAATAAAAATTTGTTTTGCATAATGAGGAATTTTAAAATCAGTGGCTTAGGCACTAGATTTGCCCACAATGAAATGTGAGATACCTACATGTATATCACTTATCACCGGCAGCTATCCTGATATTTCTGGGTATCTGTGACTTTGAACCCAGTGGGGGCGATCATCTCTTTCCATCAATAGTGGAAAAATCAGTTACAAATAAAAGACTGGAAAAAAGCACATACAACTGCTTGGGGAAGTTCTGCAGAACTACAGACTCCATACAAACTGAAGACCTCACATTTGTTTAGAATTAACCCATTTTCAATATTAGGCAGCCATCAAAAGGAATGAGATCTTGCCATTTGCAACGACGTGGATGGAACTGGAGGGTGTTATGCTGAGTGAAATAAGTCAATCAGAGAAAGACATGTATCATATGACCTCACTGATATGAGGAATTCTTAATCTCAGGGAACAAACTGAGAGTTGCTGGAGTGGTGGGGGGTGGGAGGGATGGGGTGGCTGGGTGATAGACATTGGGGAGGGTATGTGCTATGGTGAGCGCTGTGAATCATGCAAGACTGTTGAATCACAGATCTGTACCTCTGAAACAAATAATGCAATATATGTTAATGAAAAAAAAAAAAGAAGAAGAGAGCAGGAGGGGAAGAATGAAGGGGGGGAATCGGAGGGAGAGACGAACCATGAGAGACGATGGACTCTGAGAAACAAACTGAGGGTTCTAGAGAGGAGGGAGGTGGGGGGATGGGTTAGCCTGGTGATGGGTATTAAAAGGGCATGTTCTGCATGGAGCACTGGGTGTTATACACAAACAATGAATCATGGAACACTACATCACAAACTAATGATGTCATGTATGGTGATTAACATAACAATTAAAAAATTTTTAAGAAAAAAATAAAAAATAAAACAATAATAAAATAATTAATGAATTTTTAAAAATAAAAAATAGAAAAAAGAATTAACCCATTTTCCATAACTAACACTCCAGTGTTACGCAAGAATCAAGATACTCAAGGATACTCAAGCATAAGGTTTCCTGTGCTAAGTGAAAGATGCTAGTCAAGAAAGACCATATCCTGTGTGATATTATTTTTTTTTTAAGATTTTATTTATTTGAGAGAGAGAGAATGACAGATAGAAAGCACAAGAGGGAAGAGGGTCAGAGGGAGAAGCAGACTCCCCGCTGAGCAGGGAGCCCGATGTGGGACTCGATCCCGGCACTCCAGGATCATGACCTGAGCCGAAGGCAGTCGCTCAACCAACTGAGCCACCCAGGCGCCCACTGTGTGATATTATTTATATGAAATATCATAATGTGAATTAGTGGTTGCCATGGGCTGGGTGAAGGGAAGTGGGGATAGGGGAATGTAGAGTGACTACTACTAGGTATGGGATTTCTTTTGGGGGTCATGAAAATGTTCTAAAATTAAGATTATGGTGGTAGTCGTACAACCCTGCAAACATACCATTACACTTTAAATGGATGAATTTTATGGCATATATGTTACTTTTTAAAGCTGTTGTAAAAAAAAAAAAAGAATATTACCTACACAAAAATCTCTGTATCAACACTTTATCTAAAAGCATGCTCCAAATCCACTACCAATTTTTTAAAAGAAAACTGCAAAAAAAATTAATGGAAATACCACTAAATATTTTTTAATTTACTACAAAAGTATATGAAAACATAAGTTTTGCTTTTCATAAAAATTAAGCTTTAGGGGCGCCTGGGTGGCTCAGTCAGTTAAGCATCTGCCTTCGGCTCAGATCAGGATCCCAGGGTCCTGGGATCGAGCCCCACATCGGGCTCCCTGGTCCGCGGGAAGCCTGCTTCTCCCTCTCCCACTGCCCGCTTGTGTTCCCTCTCTCGCTGTGTCTCTCTCTGTCAAATAAATAAATAGAATCTTTTTTAAAAAAATTAAGCTGTAAAAGTTTCACTATTCTTAACAGAATGACCTGATTTTTTTATCACAATTACTTCTCATTAAAATTAACAGTGATTACGGGCGCCTGGGTGGCTCAGTTGGTTAAGCGACTGCCTTCAGCTCAGGTCATGATCCTGGAGTCCCACATCGGCCTCCCCGCTCAGTAGGGAGTCTGCTTCTCCCTCTGACCCTCTCCCCTCTCATGCTCTCTCTCATTCTCTCTCTCAAATAAATAAAATCTTTAGTCCACATTGGGCTCCCTGCTCAGCAGGGAGTCTGCTTCTCCCTCTAACCACCCCCCTCATGTGCTCTCTCTCTCTCGCTCTCTCAAATAAATAAATAAATAAAATCTTTAAAAAAAATTTAAAAAATAAAATTAAATTAAATTAACAGTGATTAAAGGAGACACCCTCTGGATTTCAGCCACAGTAGAAATGACTCAGTCACTACAACTTTCACCAGGTAACATACAGCTTTCTTCCAGCCTCCTGCAACGGGAGCCTGGGAGCCTGGGATTTAACATGGCTAAAGTGGGACTCAGCTACATTTGCTAAAATTAAGAGGCCCACTATAAACTCTAAGCCAGCTGCATCCTTTTAAATGGTTACATTTTCTTTTGAAGAAAAAACAAAATGTTCAAGATAGTCCATCAGGATTTCTAAAATGTGAATCTACCTCACCTGAGTGTTACACAAAGTAACAGTCCACTTTACTCCACCTACATCGTGATGAAGAACAAAGCAGCCATTAGCAATATTTTAATTCTCTCGTTTCACTGTAAGCATCCATCATTAAAGAGAATCCCACTTCAGGACACCAAAGCTACAGCTCACTCGAGGGCTGGAGAAGCAGATGGAAAAGTACACAACTCAACCTCTCTTCATAACAGAGCTGGAAAGGCCAAAGCCACAGTGGAAATGCAGGTGGAGAGAAGTGATCAGAATAGGTAAGAAAATCTCTAGGATCCATAAAGGAAAAACAGCATCATTCCTTATCGGTGGCATTTAGCTCCTTTCCCTCTACTATTACAACTAGTATCACTACCATTGTCATTGAATATGATGTGCGGGAATATTGTTCTAGTAGTGGCCAGAACTCATGCTGAACCTTTATTTTTCCTTTCCAAGTTTTTATTTAAATTCCAGTTAGGCAACATACAGTATAAAATAAGTTTCAGATGTAGAACATGCTGAACCTTTCATAACATCACAAAGGGAATGAAAAACCCTAGATTTGCTCCAAGGGTAACTACTGCAGCAGACAGGTGCATCAGACCAAATGCCTCAGACCCTTCTGCCTCGCTCTCAGGTGACAGGTGTGACATCGGCACTGAGATGGAGGAGCCTCAGCTATCCTCTACATCCCCAAACGTGTCCGTGCCTGATATCCTGCATTAAATTACAATTTTATTAAGCCTCTGCTCCTTCATAAGGTCCCTCCTGCAACCATGATTCTCATCCAGAAAGCTAGATGTGCTCTGAACAGAAAAGTGTCACCTAACGTCTATACAGGGACTGTCCCCATAATCTTGACCCCCTTAGCATTATACCCGAATTCCCTACTTCATCAAGTGGTATGCCAGAACAAATCAGTCCAAGTTTTGACAAGCTTCCCCCAAACTCTGACTCCAGTTCACTCTACTAATAGGGAGGCGAGGGGCTTCAACCCTCTTGCAACAGCTCTACAAATTCAAGTTCCAATGTGCATCTACCCATCTTCCACTACTAGAATCTATAAGGAAACTACCACACAACCTGCCTCAATTAATCTGATACTCTCCCTGGGAGTGACAACTGCTAATGAAATCCACCAAGAATATTATTTTTTTGCTGCCACCTCCTGTAAACAAGCCAGTGATTAATCAAAAATCAAAAGGAGGGGCGCCTGGGTGGCTCAGTGGTTAAGCGTCTGCCTTCAGCTCAGGTCATGATCCCAGGGTCCTGGGATCGAGTCCCTCATCAGGCTCCCTGCTCAGCGGGAAGCATGCTTCTCCCTCTTGTGTTCCTCCCCCTGCTTGTGTTCCCTCTCTCGCTGTGTCTCTCTCTGTCAAATAAGTAAATAAATAAAATCTTTAAAAAACAAAAATCAAAAGAAGATCATGCTCTGCTGGTACATCTGCCACCTGTGGTCAGCCAGGGCTCACGTAGCTGATCTCAATGTCTGGATGCTACTACTTTCCTCCTTTGCTGCTCCACTTGAGACTGCCCAAAGCTTCCAGCCTAGTCACCTTTCCCAGAAAGAGGAGGGCTACTCTGCCATCAAAGGTAATTGTACTTCATTGCTAGAACTTCCAAACACTTAAAAATTCATAGTAGTGCCCAAAGTTCTTAAAAATACTATTCTGGTGGAACCAGCTGATTCTAAGTAGAAATATGTATAAGGAATTTTACACCAGCTATTATAGCCTAAAGGAAAAAAGCCCTTGTTGATACACTAACCTAAAAATACATTATTTTATTAAATCCTCACATCAACCTAGATTTATAGGTAGGGTAGATTATTTGGGCTTCTAGGGGAATAGTATTCCCAGTTTCCATGTATCAGATTCTTACTGCAGGGTGTCAACCCAACTTTTATTGTTTTGTTGTTTTGTTTTGTTTTTTTTTAATTTGACAGAGAGAGAGCGTGCGCACAAGTAGGCAGAGTGGCACACAGAGGGAGGAGAAGCAGGCTCCCCACCAAGCAGAGAGCCCAATGCGGGGCTCAATCCCAGGACCCTGGGATTATGACCCGAGCCGAAGGCAGATGCTTAACCGACTGAGCCAGCCAGGCGCCCCGACAACCCAACTTTTAATTCCATTTCTCAAATGGCAAATGTGTTTAGTACAAATAATGTTAGTTTACATTTGTTCATCCCTTTACATTTTTCAAAGTGCTTTTCCTAACATGTTCTGATGATTTTCACAATCCAGAGATGTAGGCAGAGAAAATATTATGCTCATGTTACCAGCTAGGAAATGGACAAAAGGTAAGTAAATTGTAAATCAGACCGGTAACTTAAGTGCTGCGTGACTATCACAAATATGCACCATCTTTCTACTCGCCGTCAATCCATATTCACATGGCTAAATTCATTATAATCAACCTAGAAATATAGATAGGTAGATATTCAGCACTACTGTGTGACTACAACAGTGTTTGGCATATAGTAGACATACAAATAAGTTTTTGGCAAATAATACAATATATGTTAAAAAAAAAAAAGCAGAAGGGGAAGAATGAAAGGGGGGAAATTGGACGGGGAGATGAACCATGAGAGACGATATTACTTATATGATGGTTTATACCATTCCGAGAGGAGCGCAGTGAAAGGGAAAAGACCACTTCTGGGGCGGCATATTAAAAGACTCAGTAAAACGCAGTCCCAAGCCTTGAGGGGCTCACAAACCAGCGCGACAGGCAGACACTGACAGGCACGATGACAGCGCTCGAGGGGACCGCGGGTCTCCAGGGGAACAGGGTGCAGCGTCCTCGCGGCCACGCATCGACCCCGCAGCCCTCACTAGCTCCCGCACTCACTCTTATCCAGAGGGCGGGTTAGCTCGGCCCCGACGTCGCCATCCGCGCTGGGGCCCTGCGGTTTCACAGTCAAAGGCACGAACAAGGACGTGTTCGGGGCTTTAGGACCTCCTGAGGCCGAAGAGGAGGAGGAGGCCAAGGCAACGGTAGACACACGCCCCAGAGCCCCAGGCAGGGGTTCACCGCGGGCGCGAAGGACAGAGCAGACAGCTGCCCGGTGGCCAGCCCAGTGCCCCGCCGGGAGCCGAGCCCACAACAGGACACACCTGGGGAAGGACATCGAGGCCACAAGCCCTAAAGGAGGCTGGCTGCAGCGGCCTGGGACTTGGCGGTAGACAATGACGCGTCCCGCCAGTGCCTACTGTTCAGAAAGCCCCAGACCGAGCAGGGGAGCTGCCCAGGATAACGCCCGATCAAAAAAAAAAGGGTAGTGTCGTGAGATTGCTCATAAAGAAGAGGAAAAGCTTAGAAATAAAAACCAGAAAATATAAGTTCTGGTTCTCTTTCTCTTTTTCATTACTGATTGGACCAGCTTTCTCTAAAGATAAGAAACTAATCAGGCACTGTCGGAGATGTCACTAGATGGGGCGGGGGCCTGCGAGTTGTGTCACGTGTCGCGAGCTAGCGTGGTAGGTGCGCGCGAGCTCAGAAGCACGTGGGCAGCGCGGTCAGCGGCGCCTGTTAAGGCTGGGGGACAGACGCGCGCGTATGTCTGTTGTGGGCACCAGCGTGGCTAGCTGACTCTCTAAAGAGCGTTTCTCAAGTTTATTGGATTATTAACTCCCGTTTTCTGTTAGAGTAGCGTTAGAGAACATAACTTGATCTGGCCTTCAGAACGTAGCTAAGGAATTTTTTTCTGCAAGTTCTTAGGTAAACCCCCTGTGTGACGCTTGTGTAAGTACTTGTTCTTTAACGTGAGCAGTTTGTGTACATCATCCAAGCAGCTGAGATGTCACAACCGCGTAGCAAAAATAAGTCCTCTGTATCCCAGCCAAGTGTGGTTTCATTTGCATAAGTTGAATACTGTCATAGGAGCTTGCAACATGTTAATTCAAAATACGCTGTTATATTTTCCACATCTCTCTCATTATATCTAAAACATTAATATCTTGCAACTTGAAAGGACGTGTCATGTAATAGGTAATATCGCATTTCCAATAGGATACCAGTAACCATTTGCTAATAGGCAATGTGCCTTTCTATATATATATATATATATATATATATTTTTTTTTTTTTAAGTAAAAGTAATATATAGATATGTTTTCAAAGTAAATTCTACCCCCAAGGTGAGGCTGGAGCTTAGGACCCCTAAATCAAGTGTTGCCTGCTCCACGACTGAGCCAGCCAGGCACTCCCACAGAATATATTTCAAACATCAGAATATACATAGATAACCCCTGGGCGCCTGGGTGGCTCTGGCTCTGTTGGTTAAGCGACTGCCTTCGGCTCAGGTCATGATCCTGGAGTCCCGGAATAGAGTCCCGCGTCAGGCTCCCTGCTCGGCGGGGAGTCTGCTTCTCCCTCTGACCCTCCTCCCTCTCATGCTCTCTGTCTCTCATTCTCTCCCTCTCAAATAAATAAATAAAATCTTAAAAAAAAAAAGCAGATAACCCCTTATTCTCCAAAAGTTTCAGATCTGGTTTTGGTGATACTAACTGTACAAGTGAAGCAATGCAAATACATGTTAATCTTAGGCTAATGAGAGTTTAAAGAAAGGAGCAATTTCAGATCCTAAAGGAAGTTTCTGCCAGACTTAGAAGCAAACAAACAAGACAAATAGGGAAGTTGTAAGGAAATTCTAGTCAGAGGAAAGGATATAAGCAGAGGCTTAACTATGGAAAAGGCATACTGAAAAAATTTAAATACCAGAATTAAGGCAGGCTTCTTTCTGTGTTTGGCAAATAGTTTTTAAATGTTTGAGCAGTCAATTAGTAAGTGTCTAGGATAGACTGGAACAACTACCCACCCCCCCCCCAAAAAACGGGGGAAAACCAATTATAACTATAGCAAAATTTCTAGCTGAAGCTGGTGGATTAGTGTGTCTGAATTATGGTAGACCCCATGTATATGGAATGGAGAGACTTAACAAATCCTTAGATAATTTAAATATTACAGAAAATGCCATGAAACTGGGAGAATGAATGAGCCAAATACTTAATGTGCAATGAGGCTGATGTTATTCCTTTTGTTAATATGCCTGACAACCGTTTATAATTATTGGGCCAGAATCAGCAGTTGTTAATAATCTTAGGGATGTAGTAATGTACTCTAATACAGTTTTACAGGAAAAATATCTTAAAACAGTTTTAACTGGGGGCCCCTGGGTGGCTCAGTCATTGGGCTCAGGTCATGATCCCAGTGTCCTGGGATGGAAACCCCAGGCTTCTCCCTCTCCAGCTCCCCCTGCTTGTGTTCCCTCTCTGTCTCTGTCAAATAAATAAAATCTTTTAAAAAAAAATTCTTAACTGGTAACTTTGCACCTACTTGCAAGTATAAATTGTGGTCTGAGTTTTATGATAGTATATATAGGTTTTCCTCTTCAGCCATTCATAGAGTTCTATAAGCATTCAAATGGGAATGTTCAACATAAAATTTTTGCTTTTACGGGATAGAGAGCTGTCATTCCCTTTTGGGAGATATTTATCAGCAACTAGTACGTATTAGAGCCTATTAGAGCCTCCATAAGTGTTTGCATGAATGAATGCAATAACCATAACTGGTATCCTTGCCTGCTCTCAAGCCTCCATCCATAACTTTGCACAGTCACCATAAGGATCTTTCGATAACACAAATCTGGGGGTGCCTGATCTGGGTGGCTCAGTCATTTAAACATCTGACTCTTGATTTTGGCTCAGGTCCTGATCTCAGGGTCATGAGATGGAGCCCCAAGTCAGGCTCCACGTTCAGTGTGAGCTTGGGATTCTATCTCCGTCTGCCTCTCCCCCCACTCATGTGCGTGCATGCACACACACACTCTTTCAAATTAAATTAAATTTGAAAAACGCAAATCTGATTAACTTATTCCTGCTTAAAATCTGTGAGTGTATTCTGAGTAAGTGTTGAGATAAAGCCCATACTCCATTCATTTGTATGGCATCCAAGGCCCTTCAAAATTTGCCCTCCTATCATCTCTCTTTCCCCATATCTATCATTCTATTAATGCCACAAGTACACACCACTTATTATGTCCTCACTTCTCACCTCCGTACCTCTGAACACATTGGGTGCCTCTCTTGTGTGCCATGGGACTTGGTGCAACTGCTGTCTAGCACTAGAATTGTGTCATAACTGTGTCTCTAGTACAGTTGAACAACACATGTTTGAACTTTGTGGATCTACTAATACATGGATTTTTTTGATAAGTACAATATTGTACGTGTATTTTCTCATGATTTTCCTAACACTTTCTCTAGTTTACTTTATTGTACAAATATAGTAATACATATAACATGCAAAATATGTGTTAATCTACCGTTTATGTTATCGGTAAGGCTTCCCAGTCATTAGTTAAGTCTTGGGGAAGTCAGAAGTTACAGATTTTCTACTCCACAGGGATCAGTGCCCCTAACTCCTGCTTTGTTCAAGGGTGAAGTGTAGTTTTTTTTTTTTAAGATTTTATTTATTTATTTGACAGAGAGAGAGAGAGGGAACACAACCAGGGGGAGTGGGAGAGGGAGAAGCAGGCTCCCCACCGAGCAGGGAGCCCGATGCAGGACTCGATCCCAGGACCCTGGGATCATGACCTGAGCTGAAGACTGACGCTTCAAGATTGAGCCACCCAGGCACCCCTGAAGTGTAGTTTTCAAACGTTGGGTGCATCAGAATCATCTGGAAAGCTTGTTAAAAACAAAATTGTTGTGGTGTACCTGGATGGCTCAGTCAGTTGAGCGTCTGACTTGATTTCTGCTCAGATCATGATCTCAGGGTACTGGGATTGAACCCCACATTGGGCTCAACGGGGAGTCCTTGAGATCTCTCTCTTCCTCTCCCTCTGCCCCTCCCTCAGTCCCTCCCTCCCTCCCTCTCTCTCTCTCTCTCAAATAAATAAATCTTTAAAAAAAACAAAACAAAACTGTTGGGGTCCTAACCTGAGTGTGATTCAGTAGGTCTGGGGGGGGGGGCAAGAATTTTCATTTCTAACTTGTTTCCAGGTGATGTTGACCCTGCTGGTGTGGGAGCCACACTTTGAGAAGTACCCTGGATTATAGTTCCATCAGGGTAGGGCCAATGAAACAGCACATACGTTCAGAAAACATGCTGAATATATACATAAATAACAAAATAAATGGGGGAGAGGGAAAGAAGTGGAGGAAGTAAAAATAACCCAGGTGACAGGGAATAAAATAAGCAAGTTCTCTCTACTTTGCCTTTGCTATTAAAACCTGGTATAGAGGGTTTCACAAAAGCACATCCTTGTATATTTCTCCCCTCACATCTTGCCTACCAAATTCTGTAGTTTCTAGTATTTTTCCAAAACAAGGTTATCGTGACCTAAATACTAAATTGTTTAACCTAAGTGAATTTTTTAAGATGCGTTTGTGGGACTTGTAAATAGCACCATCATGGTCCTGCTCTGCTCTTTATTGTTTTCCCTCCCAGGCCGTTAAAACTCCTAGAGAACCTGGTCTGTTTCCTTTATTCTAATGCTGAGGTGCATAATAATTCTTATCCATAATTTTATTACAGTTGGACTTGCTGCAGGATTGTTGAACATGATGGTCAAGAAAGAATCCTTGAGATGTTTTACAGTACAACTTTGTAAATTTATTTAAGTAGCGCAGGGAGAGGACCCCTGGGCAGAAAGTGCTGCACTTTTGCTGTGTGAAGCTGGTGGTTAGTGCTTATGTTCAAGGGGGGAGGGGACATGCAGGGAGCATTACATCATAAGTGTTTTCTTCAAATTTCGACTTGTAAAACTACTTCTGGAGATTTCTCTGTTGCTTATCATTCAGCTTGATCTTAACTACTGGTGAGATATACAGGTAGTCATGAGACCCTTTAAGAATGTAGCAACCATGGGCACCTGGGTGGCTCAGTTGGTTAAGCAACTGCCTTCGGCTCAGGTCGTGATCCTGGAGTCCTGAGATCGAGTCCCGCATCGGGCTCCCTGCTCAGCGGGGAGTCTGCTGCTCCCTCTGACCCTCTTCCCTCTCGTGCTATCTCTCATTCTCTCTCTCTCAAATAAATAAATAAAATCTTTAAAAAAAAAAAAAGAATGTAGCAACCAGCATGTATTTGATCCTTATCAACACTGCAGGCTATAGGTCAGGCTTCTGAACTAAAGGTGAACATTTTTCTGTTTCTGTCCGTCATCATTTCCCTCCTGATGAATTTTCAGTACTTAAATCTTTAAGGTTGTTGAAGGACAAAGAGCTTATCTTCTGTAACTTCTCCAAGCTGACAGGGGTCATAGAGATGTCCCTATCCATGGATCAAAATTGATCACTGTCTGTGTCTACAAGTAACTATTACAGAAGGCAATTGTTGCAGAGTCCAGAGGTGACACTGGGGTAAATTTGTTTCAAGTAGTAAGGATCATCTGTCGTCTGGGTGAAGGAGTCAGGAACTGCGTGTATGTATCTCAACAACAAGAGAGAACAAAGTGAAAGACAACATATTAAGATTAACGTAATAAAAATAAGAAGTGTGATAAGAAGACCCTTTAAAGTAGACCTTAGTTCACCTGCTGACCAGGAATTTAATCAGTCATTAAATGACATTGTAGAGTCTTTAAGAGCACCAATTTGATTTAGTAGTAGGAATATCCCTGTTGGGGTGATGTATCATATCAGCTACGTATTGATGTAAATAATGCCAATCTGTGCCTTATGATGGAGAAACCCACCAAGGGAGGCCTGAAGTGCTTGCTATGGGCAGCAAGCCACAAATCCAAGGCAAAGATTGGTTTTGTAGCTCAGTGTAATGTTGTGCCCATTGTAAAAAAAAAAAAAAAAAAAGTTACCATTTAGGTATGGTGTGCGTGTCTGCTAAAACTTTGGAGACATTAGCAGAGTCATCCGAGATATACACAAAACATTTAGTCTCAATATTAGCAATAATAACTTTTTCTTTGACTTGCAGTCATCAAGGGCCATTAGGTTTTGGAGGGTCACGTTTCAGATTTGTGGGTGACTTAGTGTTGGGTTTAAAGGTGGAAGCTGTATGCTTGGCTAAAGCCTCTGTTGGTAATTTTACATCGATAGAGGTGGCTCCCAGGACAAATATGGCTAAGGGATACACCGGATACACCATTAAGAAGCCTTCTTTGGAAGAGCCAAGATGTCCATCGACAGATGAATGGATAAAGAAGATGTGGTATATATACACAATGGAATATTATGCAGCCATCAAAAGGAATGAGATCTTGCCATTTGCAACGACGTGGATGGAACTGGAGGGTGTTATGCTGAGTGAAATAAGTCAATCAGAGAAAGACATGTATCATATGACCTCACTGATATGAGGAATTCTTAATCTCAGGAAACAAACTGAGGGTTGCTGGAATGGTGGGGGGTGGGAGGGATGGGGTGGCTGGGTGATAGACATTGGGGAGGCTATGTGCTACGGTGAGCGCTGTGAATTGTGCAAGACTGTGGAATCATAGATCTGTACCTCTGAAACAAATAACGCAACATATGTTAAGAAAAAAGAAAAAGAAGAAGATAGCAGGAGGGGAAGAATGAAGGGGAGTAAGTCGGAGGGGAAGACGAACCATGAGAGACGATGGACTCTGAAAAACAAACTGAGGGTTCTAGAGGGGAGGGGGTGGGGGTTGGGTTAGCCTGGTGATGGGTATTAAAGAGGGCACGTTCTGCATGGAGCACTGGGTGTTATGCACAAACAACGAATCATGGAACACTACATCAAAAACTAAAGATGTAATATATGGTGATTAATATAACAATAAAAAAATTTTTAAAAAGAAGCCTTCTTTGGGACACCTGGGGGGCTCAGTCAGTTAGGCATCTGCCTTTGGCTCAGGTCCTGACCCCAGGGTCCTGGGATTGAATCCTGCGTTGGGCTCCTTGCTCAGCTGGGAGCCTGCTTCTCCCTCTGCCCCTCCTGCCCCTGCTTGTGCTTGCTCTCTCTCTGACAAATCAATAAATAAATTTAAAAAAAAAAAAGAAGAATCCTTCTTTGCCTGATGTTTAGCCTTAACAATATCCTAACTATGAAGAAACGCTAGAAAGTGAGAGATGAGCTGTCTGGGGAAATAAGGGCATCCCAAGTATAGTCTCTGATCCAGTTATAAGGAAGGTGGGGCCATCCATTATCTCTAAATTCACCCTTATTTCCAGAGAGAGCCAAATCAAGACTAATTCATTTGTAAAACAAGTCCAGTTTTATTTACATAAGCTCCTCAAGAAGAGTAATTGATCATGTAGATCCTTTAAATCTGCTTTGCTGGAACTTTTCACAAGGAATCTCTAGATTGAACTTTTAATAGCCTCTCAAAACCAAAGCCAAGCCAAATACTTGTCATCAGACTTGCCAGTAATACCTGTAGGTTAGGATGTATTCTTCTTCTCGAGGTCCCCAGAATATCCCAAAGTTCCTGCACCTGCCAGGAAGTGACATTCTTTACTCACCTGGTAAGGCTGCCGGGAACTCTAAGCAAGATATCAAGCCAGTATTTCCAAGGGGCTCCATGGGCTTCATAAAGTCTACCTTAATTCCTTAAAGCTGTCTGGTCATATCTGAGTCTATGCATCTCTCTCTCTAATATGACATGCCAGTCAAAGTCTTGGTAATATAACCAATGTTTCCAATGGTGTCCTGTTAGAAGGGAAACAGATTCTTACTGAACTTATACAAATAACTGTAGTTGCCATGAAAGAAAGAATACTCACTGAGAATTTCTAAATCCTAGAGGGTTCAGGTAGGAGGAAAGTTAAATGCTTCAATTTGCTCACAAAGAAATACTTTTTCACATTTCTGTAAGTCATGGGTATCTTAAGAGAAAATTTCCTTAAATCTGGCAGAGCAAATGTTAGAGAATCAGCAATGTTTCAAACAAGAGTCACATGCTCAGGGTGCCTGGGTGGCTCAATTGGTTAAGCATCCGACTTGATTTCAGCTCAGGTCATGATCTCAGGGTCCTGGATGAAGCCCCATGTCAGGCTCTGTGCTCAGCAGGAAGTCTGCTTGAGATTTTCTCTCTCCCTCTTCCTTTGCCTCTCCCCCCCCAAATAAAGAAATAAATCTTTATTTTTTTTAAAGATTTTATTTGACAGAGAGACAGCAAGAGAGGGAATGCAAGTAGGGGGAGTGGGAGAGGGAGAAGCAGGCCTCTCGCTAAGCATGGAGCCCAATGCGGGGCTCGATCCCAGGACCCTGAGATCATGACCTGAGCTGAAAGCAGCCGCTTAACCGACTGAGCCACCCAGGCGCCCCAAGAAATATTTAAAAAAGCAAGAGTCACAAAAACTATAATCATCTTCCTCAATTCATTTAGTCCCATATTACTAATTCTAGTTGTTTGGATGAAGCCTTTTTTGGTTAGTTCTGGAAATTCTTACCCAGTTTAGTTTTATTTTTTTATTTTTTTCCCAGTTAAGTTTTATCATTTTAAAGATATCAAAAACCTTCGTTTTTTAAAAGATTTTTTATTTAATCATTTGAGAGAGACAGAGAGAACACAAGCACGGGGAATGAGAGAGGGAGAAGCAGACTCCCTGCTGAGCTGGGAGCCAGATGCGGGGCTCAATCCCAGGACCCGGAGATCATGACCTGAGCTGAAGGCAGTTGCGTAACCATCTGAGCCACCCAGGCACCCCAAAAACCCGCATTTGTTAAAAGTCCTTTTTATGAATCTCTTTGAAGATAAAACATACTTGCAAGAGCATCAGAACAATAACTATAAATAACCAAAAAAAAACCCTTCAGCAATGGACATGGTTAAAGATCCAATATAAGAATTAATCATAATGTAATTGACAAGGAAATCTGCTTATTTCTATGACACACAACATTTCAATAGTTGAAGTAATGACCTTATGCCAGGACATATTAAAACTAAAAGAATTTTATATATATTTTATTTAGGTTTTATTTATTTGTCAGAGAGAGAGAGAGCACAGAAGCAGGGGAAGCAGCAGAGGGAGAGGGAGAAGCAGGCTCCCCGCTAAGCAGGGAGCCCCAAGCGGGACTTGATCCCATGACCCTGGGATCATGACCTGAGCCGAAGGCAGATCCTTAACCAACTAAGCCACCCAGGCGTCCCAAGGAATTTTTTTTTAAGATTTTTATTTATTTATTTGTCAGAGAGAGAGAGAGAGAGAGCACAAGCAGGGGGAGCAGCAGAGGGAGAGGGAGAAGCAGGCTCCCCACTGAGCAAGGAGCCCGATGCGGGACTCCATCCCAGGACCCTGGGATCATGACCTGAGCCGAAGGCAGACGCCCAACGACTGAGCCACCCAGGTGCCCCTGAATTTGATTTCTCATTTAACTTAGCAAAACTTCAAAATTTCAGATTACCAAAGATTTTGAAAGCTATTTAGAAGTTTTACCTATAGGGCGCCTGGGTGGCTCAGTTGGTTAAGCGACTGCCTTCGGCTCAGGTAATGATCCTGGAGTCCCGGGATCGAGTCCCACATGGAGCTCCCTGCTCAGCGGGGAGTCTGCTTCTCCCTCTGACCATCTTCCCTCTTGTGCTTTCTATCTCTCATTCTCTCTCTCTCTCTCAAATAAATAAATAAAATCTTTAAAAAGAAAAAGAAGTTTTACCTATAAACCTTTTTATTTAGCCTACTTGGTTTTTTTTTAACAATTACCCATGAAAACTCTGATGAGACAAACACAATTAACCCTCGTGTTAAGTCATTTTTTGCTGGCAACTGGCAACAGAGATAACATGAGCTTATTTGACCTTTAGTAAACCTTGGTAGAATACAAGTTTTATATTTAATGCTGCTAATTCTAAAGACATGTCTACCTTAATTATTATTATTTTTTAAAGATTTTATTTATTTGGCAGAGAGACAGCGAGAGAGGGAACACAAGCAGGGGGAGCCCGATGCGGAGCTCGATCCCAGGACCCTGGGATCATGACCTGAGCCAAAGGCAGAAGCTTACCGACTGAGCCACCCAGGCGCCCCATGTCTACCTTAATTAAACTAACAAATTTAAATTAGCTTAAATACTGTATATGTAACACTGGGTCCACTAAAAGTCAATTTGTTCTCCACTGTCAATTTTTACCTGGGGCTCCCGTGGGGAAATCTGAAGGGGGCAGAAGTGGGGAGCTCTTGGCTCCTTGATGGTGAAGGTAGGAGAAGCAGCGACCAGTGACGCCAGGGGATGGTACAGGAGCTGGTTATGTAAGGCGGCTCCCAGTGGTGCAGGAACAGGAGGGAGAGGGGGGCGCAGAGTAGGTGAGGTGCTGCCAGGAAGCCTGGAAGCGGATAAAAGCCCAGAGGGCAGAGAAGGAGGACTCCTGGTCCGAAAGTTCTTCAGCTCTGACAGATGAGCAGATGGATGTTTTCTTTTTTCCACCCACAAAAAGTGAGGGGCGCCTGGGTGACTCAGTTGGTTAAGCTTCTGCCTTCGGCTCAGGTCATGATCCCGGGGTCCTGGGATCGAGCCCTGCTCAGCGGGGAGCCTGATTCTCCCTCCCCACCCCACCCCTGCTGTCTCTCGCTCACTGTCTCTCTTTCTCAAATAAATAAATAAAATATTTATTTTAAAAAAGTGAAAATGGGCAGTCCATGTTGGACCAGAGAAGACAAGGAACCTCCCCAAAACAAAGGGAGTTTTGGCAGCTGTTTGGGAATATTCCTTAAAGTCCCTGTCCCAAGGTGAACTAACCAGATAATTGGTTCCAATTATCCTAACCATTAACCTGGGAAACGAACGATGGAGAAAACCCCACATACAACAAGAGTCAGACAACATTTATCCAGTCCTCTCAAGAGTATATTCCAGATCTGACACACAAAAGAAGAAGCAAACAAAGAGGAGACTAGTGACTTAGGAAAAACAGGCAGGCATGTAAGGATCTTGACAGCAACCTGTTTACAAGAGTTGCACATCTTGGGGGTTAGGTTTATTTTATAGCCCAACAGCATGGGGTGCTTTTTTTTTAAATCCAAATTGACTCCAGTATACTAGGAGACAGCCCAAGAGGGAATCCTTTAGGATCGAGAAAGCTGATCTCATAGTCCATTCCTATAAAACGAAGAGAGTACTTTACCTCAAATCCCCTTCGGCTTCTGAATGGCATCCCATCAGGAATATTGCCAAAGGTTCCTGGGGTTCAGGGTGGTGGGAGGCATCCCTCTTCTCAACCGCTCTGACACCTTGGTACTACCTGAGAAGTGATGTTGACCTCCCTTCCCTTCCCCATTGCACCCTAGACCACAAAGGCTGGTGAATGGACTGAAACACCACAGAGACTGGGGCTGCCTCTTTCCATTTTGGGGGAGCCAATATATTTGGCCACCAATATTAATACCCTTTGAAAGCCTCTGGATCTAGTATTAATGGATGGGGTAGAGGTCCTGGCCTTTGTTAAGAAGGGACAGCTATTTTATATCATATTAAATGTCATGTATCTAAGCTAGAAGTACTTTCATTTTTTCTTTTTAAGATTTTATTTATTTGACAGAGAGAGACGCAGCGAGAGAGGGAACACAAGCAGGTGGAGCAGGAGAAAGAGAAGCAGGCTCCCCGCGGAGCAGGGATCCCCAAGCGGGACTTGATCCCATGACCCTGGGATCATGACCTGAGCCGAAGGCAGACGCTAAACTGACTGAGCCACCCAGGGTCCCCTAGAAGTACTTTCATTCTAATAGCAGGACTGTTGCCCATGTAAGGACAAATGAGAGACATGAAGAAATGAAAGTGTGGAACCCCTGTCTAATCCAGGCAACTTTCTCGTGAGCTTTATCCATGATCCAGTCCCAAAGGAGTGGTCCCCCATTGGGTGAGTGCCCCAACTGGGTAATAGCTCTGGTCCCTTTCAGGAAGCAAACGGTCAGACATGTCTTGGACTTTATGCTCATCGAGGGATCACACTGGGTTATTTAGGAAGAAACCTTACACAGGAGTCTTAAGATTGGCAGCCATCCGAATGCCATGAATGGCTGTCCCATGCCTGAGAAGAATACAAGTATTAACAGGTAAAACAGGAAGAGCCTGATTTCTGAGCCCAACACCATTACGGCCAATGTACTGATGTCCATCCAGCCAGGTGGCAGGAGTTTGTCCCTCCTTGTAGTTTGGGCATGGGCAAGAGGTTCTCTCCTGAGCACTCAGCAAGACCTGTTCCAAAGCGTTGTACTATTCAGGACATCTCTAAAAAGGAACAAGTAAAAAACAAAGACCAGGGATAAAGAAGACTTACCAAGCTGCATCAGGGCTCTTGGATTCATTCATAATTCCTGTACAGGCCACCAAAATTGTGGCATCGTTGAGCTTGCCATTCAAGAAGTAATTCTTGAGACATTTTATGGTGCAACTTAGTAAGTTTAAGTAGCACGGGGACAGGAATTCCTGGGCAGCGAGTGCTGCACTTTTGCCATATGAAGCTGGTGGTGGTTACATGCTTAGTGTTCAAGGCGGACGGGATAAGCAGGGAGCATTAGATCATAAGGGTTTTCTTCAAATTTCTTCTCACAAAACTACTTCCATAAGATTTCTCTGGTGCTTATTATTTGGCTCGATATTAACTCAGTGAGATGTACAGGTACTCACGAGACTTAAGATTCATTTACTGGGGCACCTGGGTGGCTCAGATGGTTAAGCATCTGCTTTCAGCTCAAATCATGATCCCGGGGTCCTGGGACTGAGCCCCACCCACATCGGGCTCCCTGCTCGGCGGGGAGCCTGCTTCTCCCTCTCCTTCTACTGCTCCCCCTGCTTGTGCTCTCTCGCTCTGTCAAACAAATTTAAAAAAAATATTTTTAAAAAATAAAAATAAAGATTTATTTATTATTTCAAAGACAGAGAGTGAGCAGGGGGAGGGGCAGAGGGAGAAGCAGGCTCCCCGCCGAGCAGGGAGCCCAACACTAGGCTCGATCCCAGGACCCTGAGATCATGACCTGAGCCGAAATACAGAGTCGGTTGCTTAACCGAGTCACCAAGGTGCCCGTCATGAGACCTTTTAAGAATGTAGCAACCAGGGCGCCTGGGTGGCTCAGTTGGTTAAGCGACTGCCTTCGGCTCAGGTCATGATCCTGGAGTCCTGGGATCGAGTCCCGCATCGGGCTCCCTGCTCAGCGGGGAGCCTGCTTCTCCCTCTGACCTTCTCCCCTCTCATACTGTTTCTCTCTCTCTCTCAAATAAATAAATAAAGTCTTTAAAAAAAAAAAAGAATGTAGCAACCAGTGCATATTTGACCCTTATTGAAACTGTGCAGGCTATAGGGCAGCCTTCTGGGCTAACAGCGAACATTTTTCTGTTTCTGTCCCTCATCAGGCTTTTTTCTAGAGGAGGACACCTAATTTTATAATCACTAGGAAAATAAGGTTCACTAATTTATTCAGATATTGAAAGTATATTATGTCATAAGCACAAAGTACACTAAAACAAGACTGAGCCAAGAGGCTTAAAATCCATAAAATTAAAGTCTTTTATAAAAGTGTGGTAAGCAGAGGCCCGGAGGTGTGCACAGCATGGCTGGGCAGCACGACAGAGAACATCTAGCTCTTTGACTTGGAGATGGAAATGGTGTCTGGCAAGACTGGCCAGCAGAGCCTTACAAAAAGCTAGCAGGCGTGCAGACAGGAGAGCAGGCATCCTCCAAGGGGTTTAGGAAAACGGGAGCTGTTATGTAGTATGGAGTTTAAGCTTTCTCCTGGAATGGAGTCACTAAAGATCTGGATAGGGGAGTGACTAAGAATTATGCTCATGGAAGGTCCCAAGCCGTAAAAAGGATCTATTAAAAGGTGCACAGTTTCCTCATTATGCCTTTGATCTGAAACTTAAAATATGTTATATTCCAATTCAGGCTAGTACAAGCCCCTGGTGCCTTTATGTCTGTTCAACAGATTCCGTTGAATACAAAAGGAATGAAATTAAGATGTTACTGACTCACCTAGTACTTAGAATTGAGTATTCCAATTACTTGATCCATATTGATGAAGGAGTCTGGAATATGCCACCTGTGGCATAAAAATTTTGAGGAGAAGGCATTTGAGTTCCTGAAATCCTCTGCCTCAAAGCAAAGCCTCCCAAAAGAACTCAATTATCATAAATCCCCTCTCAGGGAGCAACCAGGGAAGATGATCTCATCACCAGGTACAGTGAGAAGTTGGCACCACGCCTAAACAAACTGTCACAAAACTATTCTATCTTCCATCAATTCTCCTAAGGGCCCATTTATCTTTCTTAAGTCATTTACTTTCCCATAAGTGCCCTTTCTACCCCCAACTTCCCCTATGAAGAAGTCACGTATAAGTGTCCTTCATCCCCTTTCCCCTATCAAGATGATATTTAAGGTCCCAAATTCTAACTACCCCTCTAAGTCACATTTTTGTGAACTCCCTCATACTCATTAAGTCAGTCTTTTCTCGTTTGTCTTTTGTCAGTTTAATCAGCACGCTCCCAAAACACAGAATCTAAGAGAGGAAAAGTTCTTCCTCCCCAACAATTCAAAACTGCCTGCCAGCCACTTATTTCTAATTATGTACTTTCCCTCTTTTATGATTTCAAAATAATAAAACTCCTTTGGGAGCTGCTTCTCAAATTTAATAGAGCCCAAGGTAGAATCGGTTAAGTGTTCTAGTTTTTAATCTGATGATTGCATTTAAAACTATGATTCTTGATTTCTGTAATTTGTCACTGTGGTTTCTGTAAAAGCCCAAGGTGCTGGATTTACAAACTCAAAAAACCTTTGTTTAGGTGCTTGTTTAGAATTAACATCTTTTAGATGTTAACCTCCATGTTTATGTATAACTGAAAAACCGTAAGTATGACAAATTAATGCTTTTTCGTCTTTAGAATTGAGAATTGAAAGGTAAAGTAGATAGGAAATGTGTGAGTAGGGAAAGTAGATGATAATTTACCATTCTTGAAAGAAAACTTAAGAGGGTGTAAACTGAGCGGGACTGCCTGATCGGAAGGGTCAAGAATTGCTAAAATTCTAGTTTTTCTAAAAACTGATTTGATTGTTCATGGTTTTTTTTGTTGTTGTTGTTAAGATTTTATTTGAGAGAGAGAGCACAAGTGGGGCAGGGGGAGGTAGGGGCAGAGGGAGAGGGAGAAGCAAACTCCCCACTGAGCAGGGAGCCTGACGTGCAGCTGGATCCCAGGACCCTGAGATCATGACCTGAGCTGAAGGCAGACGCTTAACTGATTGAGCCACCCAGGCACCCTGTTGATGTTTTTTTAAAAGATTTTTAATTTTAATTTTTAAAAATATTTTTGAGATGGGCGCCTGGGTGGCTCAGTTGGTTAAGCAACTGCCTTCGGCTCAGGTCATGATCCTGCAGTCCCTGGATCGAGTCCCACATCGGGCTCCCTGCTGAGCAGGGAGTCTGCTTCTCCCTCTGACCCTCTTCCCTCTCATGCTCTCTCTCTTTCTCTCTCTCTCGAATAAATAAATAAAAATCTTTAAAAAAAAATATTTTTGAGAGAGCGAGCCATGAGCAGGGAGGAGGGGCAGGGAGAAGCAGACTCCCCACTGAGCAGGGAGCCCGACGTGGGACTCGATCCCAGGACCCTGGGATCATGACCCGAGCTGAAGACAGATGCTTAACCAACTGAGCCACCCAGGTGCCTATAAGATTTATTTTTAGAGAGGAGCATGGGGGGGGGGGGAGTTTGTGGAGGGGCAGAGGGAGAGGGACCCCCCGCCGTGACTCTTCATTTTATTTCATGAGGTTCTTGCTATCAGAGTCTGCTAACAGAAATTCAGAATGATTAAACTGTGTCCCTCTTGTATTTTTTTTAGTTCTGCTTCAAAAAATAAAGTTCAGGGAGTTCTGGGTGGCTCAGTCAGTTAAGCATCCGACTCTTGATTTTGGCTCAGGTCATTATCTCAGGGTCGTGAGAAGGAGCCCTGCATCCGGCTCCCAGCTCAGCATGGAGTCTGCTTGAGATTCTCTCTCTCCTTCTCCCCCTGCTTGCGTGTCCTCTAAAATAAATATTTTTTTTTTATTTTTTGTTTTATTTATTTGAAACAGAGAGAGCACAAGCAGGGAGGAAGATCAGAGGGACAGGGAGAAGCAGACTCTCCACTGAGCGGGGAGACTGACATGGGGCTCGATCCCAGGACCTTGAGATCATGACCTGAGCCGAAGGCAGCTTCTCAACCGACTGAGCCACCCAGGCGCCCCTAAAATAAATAATTTTTTTAAAAAAGTTTAAAGCTACAAACAACAAAAAAAACCTCTTCACTAGTGACAGAAACCACCATTTACATGGTTTAGACAGTGGTTCTCAGCCCTGGATGTTTTTTTTTTAACGCTGAGACCCGGACCCCTGAAATTCTGATTTTATTGGTCTGGGTAGGACCTGACATGGTTATTTTAAAAAACTAAACTGATTTGAACATGCAGCCAGGGTTGAGAACCACTGGATGTTGCATTTTAAAAAATTAATTTAAGTAATCTCTGCACCCAACATGGGGCTTGAACTCACTACCCTGAGATTAAGAGCCACATGCTCAGGGTGCCTGGGTGGCTCCGTCGGTTGAGCGGCTGACTCTTGATTTTGGCTCAGGTCATGATCTCAGGGGTCCTAGGTTGGGCTCCATGCTCAGCAGGGAGTCTGCCTGAGGATTCTCTTTCCCTCTCCCCCTCACCCTGCTCACTCACGCTCTCTCTCAAATAAATGATTTAAAAAAAAAGTCACATACTCCACTAACTGAGCCTCTGTACTTTTTTTTTTAAAAGATTTATTATTTATTTTGAGAGAGTGAGAATGAGAGAGTACATGAGAGGAGGGAGGGTCAGAGGGAGAAGCAGACTCCCTGCTGAGCAGGGAGCCCGATGCGGGACTCGATCCTGGGACTCCAGGATCATGACCTGAGCCGAAGGCAGTCGCTTAACCAACTGAGCCACCCAGGCGCCCGAGCCTCTGTACTTTTTATTAAAAACACAAATCTCTTTTCAGTTTATTTCTAGTTGACTGGCCAAATTTTTACTCAATTCACCAAATATTGATTTCAAATTTTTATTCTTCAAATTGGTTATGCAACAAAGTATTAAGCAAAGTGAATAAGCATCCTATTTATGAGTGTTTTAAGTCACCTAATTAAAAGCATTATATAACTATTTGAAATTGAAACTGACAATATTTATAAAAACTTCTTGTAACAAATATAGCTTCCTAAACTATGAGCAATCCTGTCCTCAATGAATAAATCTGACAGTAAGATTTGAGAACAGAACATTTTAATCATTCAAATAGCAAGCTCAGTATCATTTCAAATTCTTTATTATACATCATGGTTGCACAATTTGAGGCTGGTTAAACACAATTGTTTTCAAAATTTCTTCGAATATTTTCTAGATTACTACATGCAAGTGACCATGAAAATATTTGGCATCTTTAAATTTTGAAACTCTGAACAGGCACTTACATGAAGGAAAACATTACCATTCACAGATAGCCACATTTAAAATAGATGCTCCAGCACATGGTACATGGAACCTTTTGCCATTAAAGAAGTTGGTTACTGACCATTTTATCAAAGTGCCATAGTAGTAAACAAGTTTAAAGAAATGTAATTTGGGTTACTTAGCTTACTCATAAAGTAAGGTTAACTGACAAGACTTGCGCTGAAGTGTATAAAAAAATATTGGTACAAAAACCAGTGAACCCTAAGTGAAAGTAGTTTCACACAGCAGGCTTCATTTTAGTTCCTACACTCCACATTTAGTGTATCTGAGATCAGACCCTACGCATATGAACAGACAACTAAAACCTTCTTTTTGGAACTTTGAACAAATGACTTGAATTTAGTGTTAACAAAATTTAAACAGAGTGGGTGAAATTACATTTGAGTTTGAACTAGCCAAAGTTCCAGTTTAACAAACATGAAATTGTCCAGATCTAGATAACTACATGCTTCACAGGTCCTCCTGAGTTCCCCATCCTCAAATATTCCCCTGGAAAGGGAAGAGAGTATTTGTGAAAGCAAGAAAATTATAATTTTATGTATGGGGTAAAAAGATGCCTTAAATTAAAAAAAAAATTCAAAGTAGTTACAGAAAAATTATCTAGTTGTAGCAAATTCGAAAATGCCAACAGAGTCAACTCTGCATTGCAGAAAACATACAGTGGTACCTGCTGGATAGTAGTAGCAAAATAGTTACTTAATATGGCAAAAAAGAAAGATAGAAAGAAAAGAAATGAAAGAAAGAGAAAAGGAAGAGAAAGAGGGAGGAAGGGAGGAAGGGGCAAGCAAGCAGGCCACGGTGACATGCCACATAATCTCGGGGAAAAATTTTAACATTCACAAAACAGAAGACTTCAAAGAGGATACAATTCAGGAAGCCATGGAATGGTGGAATCAAAAGCACCTACAGTGAAACACTCCATATGTATTTCTCAAACACACATGTAGAAACAAATGTATTTCTCAAAAATACTGAGATGCCATGTTTTAAATCTTTGCAGGATTTAAGGCCCATTCAATTTTTCTATTTTTATTTGAACACGAAATACTTAATTTTTTGCATGTAGAGAAGAGGTAATTATTAGCATGAAAAAGGAGAAAAGTATTTATAATCAACATTACGAAGAAAAGCAAAATTACAAATACCAGCCTACTCACATGAAATCTTTAATGTTTATGCATATCTGAGTGCTTATTATCAGGTCAAAGTGTGCAGTAAAAAAAAAAAAAAAAAAAACACAAAAAAGGAAGAAAAAACGGCAGCTTAAGAAAGTTCCAGTGTTTCAAAGAAAGCGCTTTTTTTAATGTATATACATGAAGAACATTTAGTTGTATCATAAAATAAATGCAGCACTGTAAGATAAAGGAAGACTATTATAAATGGAGTTTTGGCCTTTTCCCCCACTACAAGCTGCAACCATCTTTAACCTGCTGAACTTAATCTCAATGGATATAGGAGTTTTTTGTTTTTCTTTTTTTCTCCTATTCAGTTCACATTTCAGGCTGTTCAGCAGATGCCTGTGATTCTGGTGATTCAAATCGCTGGTGAAAGTTTGTTCTCTGTTTCCTCAATTTTTCAGGAGCTTTTCTCCATAAAATGATCTCCTAGTAAAACATATGCAAGACATCAACAAATTAACATTCTCATATTATGCCTTAAATCTTCACCATGGAAATAATGCCACTTCAATTTTAACTATAACAAAATTAGATTCTTCCCAACAAAAGCTGTTCTCTTTGCTGAGTGACCTACTTTCTTCCAGTTCTAATCTTGGACCACCCCTTCTGCCAGCCCTGCTTCCCTCTCATAAGCACCTATGCACACCAACACTGCCAATCCAATGTGGCACAAGATTCTAGCTATTACTGATTTCAAGAATTCCTAAAATTTGTCCTTGGTTTGCTATTTTGCCCTTATCCAAGTTCAAACCTTTGTCACTTCAACCTCAGACACTAAGAGCTTCTTGGTAGACAGCTCGGTCTCCAGTGCCTGAGGCCCCTTTCTAACCCACCCTTCCAATCACTACCGGATTTGGCTAAAACTCGGCTTCGACTGCACTTTAGTAGTTCTCAGCACCTTTAGGATAAATCTCAGACCAGGCATTCAAGGTCCTTCATAACCTTTATCCAACTTACCAACATCACTCTGTTCCCTCACCAGCCAAACAGTTAACGCTCTCCTCCCAATGCATTCCAAATAAACCCGCCCTACAATTTCTCCTATATATTTTTTTCTTCAAATGCTTATTCCTCTGCCTATCCAAATCTTGTTCCAACCAATCCATCCTGAGATCTCTTTTAAATTCCTAAAATTAAAAAAAAACAATTCCTAAATTTGCTTTGTAAAGTCATGACAGGCTGCTTATGTTGGTTACCAAACATCCAAATGAATGCCGTGGGAAGCAATGTATTTATTCAATAAGGCTACAATATGTAACTGATTTGGAAACTGTAAAGTTTATATAATCTTTTTTTTAAGAGGGGGGAAGGGCAGAGGGAGAGGGAGAAAGAGAATCCCAAGCAGGCTCTACACCCAGAGCAGAGCCCAATGTGGGGCTCGATCTCACGACCCTGAGATCATGACCTGAGCTGAAATCAAGAGTCAGACACTTAACTGAGCCACCCAGGCGCCCCTATATAATCTATTTTGAGTTACAAATTATCTATTTTTAATTTTACAGCATTATGGCAATATCAACAGAAAAGGTTTTCTCTCTTCTAAATTATTGTCAAACTGTAATTTTAAGTTTTCTGTTAATTAGCTTTTATAATTTTTCTCTTTCCACACATATGCAATGTGAGGACCTTGAGGACAAACTACGTTTATAAAAGGTAGATTTTGTATTCTTCACAATACTCAGTGCAGAATAATTTCTAATTTAGTTTTGAGTACTCAATTGACATTCAAATATTTATTAATCTGGTTCATAATATAAAAGACCATTCCAATCACAATCTTCATTGAAAATTCACCAAAGGCTTTTGATTTTCAAATGAGAACTAGTTTTATGATAAACATTTTATATAAAAAAGTATTAGATTTGGGTCATCTCAGGTAAATTTACAACAGAATGGAAAACCAGAATCCATCAAGTTAATGAAATCATTCAAAGTGCTAACGGAAATCTACATCTGTTGATAAAGGAAAGATATTCGAGACACTCCTGAATGAAAAAGCAAATTAAAGAACAACACACATATGATCTAAATACACATATACAAGTTTGTCTGGAAAACTAATCACAATGGTGGTGGAATTTTTGTTAACCTGTTCTTTATTGCCTAATTTTTTTAACAAACAGTAGGTATTATTTTTATAAAAAAAACAAAACTTTCAAAAGAAAAATAAAAGCTCTGCCAAATTACAGCCCATTCTGGGGTCCTGCAAAATGACAGGGAAGAGATCTATCACAACACTATTCCATTCACACTTAAATTTCTTATCATAGAAACTCCCACTTGCTCAGTACTGTAAAGCTTAGAAAAGTGAGTGCTTTCCAGGTGTTTTTAGAACTGTCATAGAACAAAACATCAGCCTTGGTGGAACATCAGCCTTGGTGGCACCGTACCTGCTGCTTGAAGTACCTTCTGTCTTCCTCATCAACAAGGACTAGATTCAAAAAGTACCTTACTGAAAATTTTTTGTTCACATCTCTCATTGTTGGAGTTGGGTCATATCCCGCTAAAAATAGTCTTATTGGAATTGATTCACCTGAAAGAAAAACAATTTTCATTTAATTCTAAAGATGAAAATATGGTCACATAACACCTAGAACCAAGCATTATAGAGAAGACACTAACACTTTAGTTCTTCATGAGATGGCAGCTTAACAAAAACCTTATTTAAAAATTTTTTCTTAAAGATTTTATTTATTTGTCAGAGAAAGAGAGAGCGAGCGAGCACAAGCAAGGGGAGCTGCAGGCAGAGGGAGAAGCAGGTTCCCCGCTGAGCAAGGAGCCAGATGCGTGGCTCCATCCTGGAACCTTGGGATTGCGACCTGAGCCGAAGGCAGACGCTTAACCAACTGAGCCACTCAGGCACCCCATAACAAAAACTTTAGACCAGGGTTTCTCAGCCTTAGCACTACTGACATTTTGGGCCGATAATTCTTCATTGTGGTTAAGTTCTATTAACTGCAAGAGGTTTAGCAGCATCCCTGGCCTCTATTCACCAGATATCAGCAGCATTCCCCAAGAGTGGCAACCAAAAATAACTCCAAGCAACAACAAATGTCCAAGGGGTGGTGGGTGGAGCAAAACTGCCCCTAGATGAGAACCACTGCTCTAGAGTCAGAATGCCTGGATTCAGATGCCAACTCTACAACTTACTGGCTGTGTGACCTTGGCCAAATCACTTAACCATTTTGTTTCAAGTTCCTTATCTGTGAAATGGAAAACAGCAATAATATCCATCTTGTAGAGATTTGTAAGGACTATATGAGTCAATATATGTAAAAAGCTTAGAATAGTGCCAGCAGGTAAGTGCTGTTTTCATGAAGTTTACCATAATTTCTAATCATGTGTGTAAGTTCTTCAATACTTATTAACTAATTCATCCAAAGCAACAAACATGTTCCGAATGATGATTATTCCTTCGTTACCAAAAAGACTACTATTCAGATTCGCATGGCTTCTTTCTTAAGGGTAATTATTTGCATATTGTTTTGAATCTTTTATATGTAATACTTTTCTTATGCACATCCATTTCCTGAAAGATATATGATCCACTACTTTACATAAAACTTTGTGGCTGCTGAAATTTTACAAAGTAATGTTGCCTAACAGGAGTGTATGTACACACACACACACACACACACACACATACACACACACAGGTCTTAAAGTTAGAAAGACCTGGGCTCAAATCCAATTCTGCAATGATTAGCTATTAAAGGAAACCAGATTATGTCACCACAAAATCTGCCTCTTTGACATAAAAATTATTTTGAGCTGAAGGCAATAATGAAGCAGCAAAGAACAGAAAAGGCTCCCCATTTTCTGCCTAAAGGCAGGCTATAACTTCTCCCTTTAATGAAGATAGTCTTATCAGCCCAGGGATGGCTGATCAGGAATGAGCAAACAAACCTTACTCCATTTGTTTCCTCCCTTAGATTTATTTACCTTCACACAGCTTGCCACACCCCTGGAGAAGCCTGCAACTACTTTCCTTTTTCCAGTTAGATCTCGAAATTTATTGTTCTTTTGATGCTATATATGCTGAAATTCTAAGCCACTGTTTTGAGTTATTTTTTGTTGAGGTTTTTCCTGCATGATGTGCACTGCACACATTAATAAACTTTTTTTTCCTTTATTAATCTGTCCTTCTGAGTCCCAGCTGAAAATCTAAGATGGGTAGAGGTAAAGTTCTGCCTCCCCTACACTTTAACAAGTTTTTTAACCTCTTTGTATCTGTTTAATCTGTAGAATAAGATACCATCACCTAACTCAAAGGAAACATTGGAGCACCTCAGAGTACAATGCCTCATCTATAGTTGGCACTCAGTAAATGATAACTACTTTTTGAAATAATTACTAACCGAATGAGAAAAAGCCAAAGATATAGATGTAAAATGATAAATACTGAGGTACCTGGCTGGCTCAGTAAGTAGAGCATGTGACTTTTTTTTTTTTTTAAGATTTTATTTATTTATTTGACAAGGGAGACAGAGAACACAAACAGGGAGAGTGGCAGGCAGAGAGAGAGAGGAAGCAGGCTCCCCATTGAGCAGAGAGCCTGACGTCAGTCTGGATCCTGGAACCCTGGGATCATGACTTGAGCTGAAGGCAGACGCTTAACTGACTGAGCCACCCAGGAGTCCTGAACATGTGACTCTTGATCTCAGGGTTGTAAATTCGAGCCCCTTGTTGGGTATATAGATTACTCAAAAAAAATTAAAAATCTTTAAAAAGGTAAAATTATAAATACTGGCTTTATTATCTTGGATACTGAAGATAATAATGGAACTGCTTGTTTTCTTGGGAGCTATAAGGATTACAGAATCCCACAGAAATTAATGCTCAGCTAAACAGCACCTTGTATTCAGCATGAGTAAAAAAGACTTACCAAGATAAACTATCATAACAGAAGACAATCAAAATATTACAAATTCAGAATTAGATAAGAGATAATATATAAATGTCTCTTCTAAATACTAAAGATTTTTTTCTTTCTTTTTCTTTCTTTCTCTCTCTCTCTTTCTTTCTCACTCTTTCTTTCTTTCTTTTTTTTTTAAGTAGGCTCCACGCGCAGCATGGAGCCCAGTGCCAGCCTTGAACTCACAACCCTGAGATCAAGACCTGAGCTAAGATCAAGACACAGAGGCTTAACCAACTGAGCCACCCATGTGCCCCTAAATACTAAAATTTAAACTGCGTAAAAAATTAAACCTTATTTCAGACTAGGAAGTACTATTACAGTCTTTCAGTATCTATACAAAGACGATCTTAAAAACATCATCATCAGAACCACTTTAAGAATTCACAAATACTTTTACACTGCATAAACACTTTCAAACTAAACTGCCATGAACAAAGCTTTGTGCAGTGGCAGTATCGTAGCCAATGAGGTTTATCCGAGGCACGATTATTGCTAATTAAACTGCCATGAACACTGCCGTTTATACTACCTATCACACAAAAGAAGTAAATGAAAAGTATGTTACCTTTTACTGGTGCACCATCCATTATTTCATATTTAGCAATTGTTTCTGTTTCTGTGGTGGTACTGGGTCCTAGCACAATAATGTAAACGACGTTAAAAAAAATAATGTAAATGACATTAAGTTAAATATTTCCAAAATACAATTTCCAACCTTATATCTTATTTTGCAACTACATTATTTTAGTACTAATTTATCTTCCCATTTTGTGAAAATCATTTTTTTCTATTTCTTGATCTACACTTAACATACTTATCACTTGACTGAATGTTTCACTCTCTTCTTACCATATATATAGTTCAGAATCTTCTCCATAGAGTTCCTTCTATCATTTCTAGTATCTGCTAAAATAGAAACTAGCAATACACATAAGAAATAACCACTGTCATGCTAGTTTTCTCTGCAACATTCAAACTGTCTTCTTTCAGAGTTAGTTAACTCTAACTTGGAGAAAACATCAAACTGAGTACTTGATTGACATAGTTCTTTTAAGTTTGGATGTTCATCTAATAAGAGATTATTTGACCCCAGACATCTGTAAAAAGTCAATGATATGATAAATGAAAAAAGCATATCAAAACATACATTAATGATCCCAATGCTGTAAAACATATAATATGCAAAGACAATTAAACTCTGTTCTGAATTGATTATAATTATATAATCTGCCCTTAACATGGTTTCCTTGGTTCTAAGATTTGCAAGTTTTACTATATATAATATATAAAAAATAATCCAAACAGATTATTTTTTATTTAAACTTTTCTAGAATCAACACAATTTTTAACCAGAAAAAATGTTTAATTTCTTTTAAACAAGAAAAAGGAGAGAGGAAGGAAAGATGGCGGAGGAGTAGGGGACCCTATTTCAACTGGTCCCCAGAATTGAGCTGGGTATCTACCAGACAACTATGAGCACCCACGAAACCGGCCTGAGACGTAGGAAGATCTGGAGCTCTACAAACTGAATATCGCAGGCGGTTGGTTTTGAGGTAGGAAGCGGGGAGCCCTGATTCAGCGGACAGGTATCCAAGGATAAACGGCAGCAGGAGGGTGCCTGGCCGTGGGGATCCTACACCGCCGGTGAGCGACAGCCTGGTGCGCTGGGGATGGGGTACAGACTCACAGACCGGTAGTGGCAGGGAAAGGACTTTAGGGCAGCCCCTGGTGCGGAAACCCGGAGCGGTGGGGTCCAGCGAGCGATCTGGGGGCAGCTGGCGGTTTTAGAAGCACAAAGGTCAGAGACGTGCCCCGACCTGGAGGCAGGACTGGGGGCGCTGCGGAGGGGTGCACAATCCAGGACTCTGCAGTTTATAGCAGCACAGACAGAAACGGAGACAGTGTGGCCTGGAGAGCTCACTGAAGAACAGACTGCGGTCTCTCTGCTCTGAGGCAGAGGGTTGGAAACAGTCTCTTCTCTGACTCGTGAAGAGATGCGGAAAGCCGCCAGAGAACAAAAGCCCCAAAAACTGATTCCCGCTGAGCCCATCCCCCGCCACAGGGGGGCAGGGCAACTTCGCCCAAACAGGGTTGCCTGAGTAACAGTGCCGCAGGCCCCTCCCGCAGAAAACCGGCTGGGAAAACAAGAGGCCAGCAACCCTAAGGTCCCAAGAAAAGAGGTGCATCTTGCTTGGGTTCTGGTCAATAATTTGGACTCTATGCATTCCCTCAAACACCCATCAACAGAATGACTAGGAGGATGAACCCCCAAAATAGAAAAGACTCAGAGATTATGACTTATGCCACAGATTTACAAATGGATGCAGATATAACCAAGATGTCCGAGATGGAATTTAGGCTAGCAATTGTGAAGACAATGGCTAGAATGGAGAAATCAATTAATGGCAACATAGAGTCTCTAAGGACAGAAATGAAAGCTGAATTAGCAGAACTTAAAAATGCTATAAATGAGATCCAATCCAATCTAGGTAATCTAACAGCTAGGGTAAGTGAGGCAGAAGGACGAATAAGCGACCTGGAAGACAATATAATAGATAAAAAGGGAAAAGAGGCCAGGGAAAACAACTCAGAATCCATGAAAATAGAATCAGAGAAATAAGTGACACCATGAAGCATTCCAATGTCAGAATAATTGGAATCCCGGAGGGAGTGGAAAGAGAGAGAGGACTAGAAGATGTATTTGAGCAAATCATGCTGAGAATTTCCCTAATCTGGGGAATGAAACAAACATTTGCTTCCTAGAGGCAGAGAGGACCCCTCCCAAGATCAAGGAAAACAGGCCAACACCCCGGCATGTAACAGTAAAACTTGCAAATCTTAGAACCAAGGAAACCATCTTAAGGGCAATTAGGGGGAAGAGATTCCTTACGTACAAAGGGAGGAACATCAGAATAACGTCAGACCTATCCACAGAGACCTGGCAAGCCAGAAAGGCCTGGCAAGACATATTCAGGGTACTAAATGAGAAGAACATGCAGCCAAGAATACTTTATCCGGCAAGGCTGTCATTTAGAATGGATGGAGAGATGCAGAGCTTCCACAACCGACAGAAACTGAAAGAATATGTGACCACTAAGCCGGCCCTGCAAGAAATATTAAGGGGGGGTTCTATAAAAGGAGAAAGCCCCCCAGAGTGATATATAAAAGAAATTTACAGGGACAATCTATAAAAACAACAGGCAACATGATGACAATTCATATCTTTCAATAATCACGCTCAAGGTGAATGGCCTAAATGCTCCCACAAAACAGCACAGGGTTGCAGATTGGATAAAAAGACAGGACCCATCCATATGCTGCCTATGAGAGACTCATGTTGAACCTAAAGATACATCCAGACTGAAAGTGAAGGGATGGAGATCCATCTTCCATGCCGGCGGACCTCAAAAGAAAGCTGGGGTAGCAATTCTTATATCAGACAAATTAGATTGTAAACTAAAGTCCGTAATTAGAGACACAGAAGGACACTATATCATTTTTTTTTGACACTATATCACTCTTAAAGGGTCTATCCAACAAGAAGATCTAACAACTGTAAATATCTACGCCCCCAACATGGGAGCAGCCATCTACATAAGCCAACTGTTAACCAAAATAAAGAGTCATACTGATAATAATACATTAATTGTAGGAGACCTCAATACTCTACTCTCAGCAATGGACAGATCATCTAAGCAGAAAATCAACAAGGAAACAGGAGCTTTGAATGATACACTGGACCAGATGGACCTCATAGATATTTACAGAACATTCCACCCTAAAACAAGAGAATACTCATTCTTCTTGAGCGCACATGGAACTTTCTCCAGAATAGACCACATACTGGGTCACAAATCAGGTCTCAACTGATACCAAAAGATTGAGATTATTCCCTGCATATTCTCAGACCACAATGCTTTAAAACTGGAACTCAATCACAAGAAAAAATTTGGCAGAAATTCAAACACTTGGAAGCTAAAGACCACTCTGCTCAAGAATGTTTGGGTCAACCAGGAAATCAAAGAACTCAAACAATTCATGGAAATCAATGAGAACGAAAACACATCGGTCCAAAACCTATGGGATACTGCAAAGGCGGTCCCAACGGGGAAATACACAGCCATCCAAGCCTCACTCAAAAAAATAGAAAAATCCCAAATTCACCAACTAACTCTACACCTTAAAGAACTAGAGAAAAAGCAACAAACGATGCCTAAGCCACGCATTAGAAGAGAAATAGTTAAAATTAAAGCAGAAATCAATGAATTAGAAACCAGAAACACAGTAGATCAGGTCAACGAAACTAGAAGTTGGTTCTTTGAAAGAATTAATAAGATCAATAAACCACTGGCCAGACTTATCCAAAAGAAAAGAGAAAGGACCCAAATTAATAGACTTATGAATGAAAGGGGAGAGATCACAACTAACACCAAGAATATAGAAACAATTATTAGAAATTATTATCAACAACTATATGCCAATAAACTGAGCAATCTGGATGAAATGGAGGCCTTCCTGGAAACCTATAAGCTGCCAAGACTGAAACGGGAAGAAACTGACAACCTGAATAGGCCAATAACCAGTAACGAGATTGAACCAATGATCAAAAACCTCCCAAAAAACAGGAGTTCAGGGCCTGATGGATTACCTGGGGAATTCTACCAAACATTCAAAGAAGAAATAATACCTATTCTACTGAAGCTGTTTCAAAAAATAGAAACAGAAGGAAAACTTCCAAACTCATTCTATGAAGCCAGCATTACCCTAATCCCCAAACCAGGCAAAGACCCCATCAAAAAGGAGAATTTCAGACCGATATCCCTGATGAATATGGATTCCAAAATCCTCAACAAAATCCTAGCTAATAGGATCCAACAATACAAAGAACCATCCACCACGACCAAGTGGGATTTACCTCCGGGATGCAAGGGTGGTTCAACATTTGCAAATCAATCAATGGGACAGAACACATTAATAAAAGGAGGAAGAAGTACCATATGGTCCTCTCAATTGATGCAGAAAAGCATTTGACAAAATACAACATCCTTTCCTGATTAAAACTCGTCAGAGTATAAGGATGAGGGAACATTCCTCAAGTTCATAAAATCCACCTATGAAAAACCCACAGCGAATATCATCCTCAATGGGGAAAAGCTGAGAGCCTTTCCCTTAAGATCAGGAACACGTCAAGGATGCCCACTCTCGCCACTATTCTTCAACATAGTACTAGAAGTCCTAGCAACAGCAATCAGACAACAAAAAGAAATAAAAGGTATTCACATTGGCAAAGAAGAAGTCAAACTCTCTCTTTTCGCAGACAATATGATATTTTATGTGGAAAACCCAAAAGACTCCACCCCCAAATTACTAGAACTCATACAGCAATTCAGTAATGTGGCAGGATACAAAATCAATGCACAGAAATCAGTTGCTTTCTTATACACTAACAATACAACTGTAGAAAGAGAAATTAAAGAAACGATTCCATTTACAATAGCACCAAAAACCATAAGATACCTCGGAATAAACCTAGCCAAAGAGGTAAAGGATCTACAGGAACTACAGAACACTCATGAAAGGATCTCCAGGAACTACAGAACACTCATGAAAGAAATTGAAGAAGACACAAAAAGATGGAAAAATATTCCATGCTCATGGATCGGAAGAATAAACATTGTTAAAATGTCTATGCTACCCAGAGCAACCTTCAATGCCATCCTGATCAAAATTCCAATGACATTTTTCAAAGTGCTGGAACAAACAATCCTAAAATTTGTATGGAATCAGAAAAGACCCCGAATCGCCAAGAAAATGTCAAAAAAGAAAAACAAAGCTGGGAGCATCACGTTGCCCAATTTCAAGCTATATTACAAAGCTGTGATCACTAAGACAGCATGGTACTGGCACAAAAACAGACATATAGACCAATGGAACAGAACAGAGAACCCAGATATGGACCCTCAACTCTACGGTCAAATAATCTTTGACAAAGCAGGAAAAAATATGCAATGGAAAAAAGACAGTCTCTTCAATAAATGGTGCTGGGAAAATTGGACAGCCACATGCAGAAGAATGAAACTCGACCATTCTCTAACACCATTCACAAAGATAAACTCAAAGTGGATGAAAGACCTCAATGTGAGACAGGAATCCATCAAAATCCTAGAGGAGAACATAGGCAGTAACCTCTCTGACATCGCCCACATCAACTTCTTTCAAGTACATCTCCAAAAGCTAGTGAAACAAAAGCAAAAATGAACTTTTGGGACTTCATCATGATAAAAAGCTTCTGCACAGCAAAGGAAACAGTCAACAAAACAAAGAGGCAACCCACAGAATGGGAGAAGATATTTGCAAATGACTCTACAGACAAAGGGCTGGTATCCAAGATCTATAAAGAACTTCTCAAACTCAACTCCCAAAAAACAAATAATCAAGTAAAAAAGTGGGCAGAACATATGAAAAGACACTTCTCTGAATAAGACATTCAAATGGCTAACAGACACATGAAAAACGTTCATCATCATTAGCCATCAGGGAAATTCAAATCAAAACCACGTTGAGATATCACCTTACACCAGTCAGAATGGCAAAAATGGACGGGGGAAAGAAACAACAAATGTTGGAGAGGTTGTGGAGAAAGGGGAACCCTCTTACACTGTTGGTGGGAATGCAAGTTGGTACAGCCACTTTGGGAAACAGTGTGGAGGTTCCTCAAAAAGTTAAAAATAGAGCTACGCTATGACCCAGCAATTGTACTCCTGGGTATTTACCCCAAAGACACAGATGTAGTGAAAAGAAGGGCCATATGCACCCCAATGTTCATAGCAGCAATGTCTGCAATAGCCAAACTGTGGAAAGAGCCGAGATGCCCTTCAACAGATGAATGGATAAAGAAGATGTGGTCCATATATACAATGGAATATTACTCAGCCATTAGAAAGGATGAATACCCAAGTTTTACATCAACATGGATGGGACTGGAGGAGATTATGCTAAGTGAAATAAGTCAAGCAGAGAAAGTCAATTATCATATGGTTTCACTTATTTGTGGAACATAAGGAATAGTATGGAGGACATTAGGAGAAGGAAGGGAAAAATGAAGGGGGGGAATTAGAGGAGGAGATGAACCATGAGACACTATGGACTCTGAGGGTTTTGGGGGGGATGAAGGGGGGGTTGGATAGCCCGGTGACGGGTATTAAGGAGGGCAGGTACTGCATGGAGCACCCGGTGTTATAGGAAAACAATGGATCGTGGATCACCACATCAAAAACTAATGATGTATTGTATGGTGTCTAACATAACATAATAAAATTTTTTAAAAAATGCGAAAAAAAAAAAGAAAAAGGAACCTGACATTTGATTTTAATATCTTTAAATCCCTTAAAACTTTTATTAGCAGGTGAAAATGGAGATTAAGAAATCACAGATGATTCTAATTATGATTCCAATTATAAATTCTTAAAGAGTGTTGCCTAAAATTATTTTCAGCAAAAATCCAACAAATGAGACAAATTAAATCTATACACTAATTAAAATTAAAAAGCAATTATAAATAAATCTGGGGCAAATGGTCAGCCATCTGGAAAAAACTAAAGTTGAATCCATATCAAGACAAATTCCGAAGAAATTAAAAATTTAAACAAAATCCCCAGATTATATTATTTTAGGAGAATCAAGCACAGAAAATTACTTTTAGAACATCAGTGTGAAAAAGGCCTTTCTGTGGCATAAAACCTAGAGTCTATAAAAGGAAAAACTGGTAAATTTGACTACACAAAAAGAACTACATGGCAAAAGCCATCATTAGCAAGACAAATTAAGGAAATTTTTGCTGCATTCATTCATTTAGAAGGATTTTATTTATTTATTTGACAGAGAAAGCAAGCAAGAGAGCATAACCAGGGAGAGCAGCAGAGGGAGAGGGAGAAGCAGGGAGCCCAACCATGGGGCTCAATCCCAGGACCCCTGGATCATGACCTGAGCCAAAGGCAGATGCTTAATCAACTGAGTCACCCAGGTGCCCCTTTTGCTGCTTTTAATACAGGAAAAGGAATTGATTTCCCTAATATATAAAGAGTTTCTACAAATCAGTAAGGAAAGACTAATAATCCAAAAGAGATGGAACATAGGATATAGATAGGCAGTGTTTATAGAAAAGAAATAAAAATAGCTTTTATACACATGAAAAGATGCTTACCCTCATTCAGAATGAAAAAACTAAATTAAAACTACAACGAGGAACTTTCTCTCCCTACTCATCAGATCAGCTAAAAATTTTCTAATGTTGTATTGGTAAGAATAGGAGGAAAAGGGGCAACTGGGTGTCTCAGTCAGTTAAGCGTCTGCCTTCGGCTCAGGTCATGATCCCAGGGTCCTTGTCAGGCTCTCTGCTCAGTGGGGAGTCTGCTTCTCCCTCTCCCTCTGCCCCATCCCCCTCCTCATACTCTCTCTCTAGCTCACTCAAATAAATAAATAAAATCTTTAAAAAAAAAAGAATAAGAGGAAAAAGAGGCATTCTTCTACATTCCTTGCTGCTAATAATACAAATTGATACAACCCCTAAAGAGGATAAACTGATACGTATCAAAATTACAAATGAATATACTCTTTGAAATAACAATTCTACTTTTAAGATTTTTATCTCCCACACACACCTGCACACATACAAAATGACATTAAGTTTAGCACTGTGTGGAATAGCAAGTGACTGGAAACAACCTGTAGCAGACTGGTTAAATTCTAGTATATCCATAGAAAGGAATACTATAAAAAAGATGAGGAAGTACTCTACACATTGATATGGAAAGATCTCTAAGACATATTAAGTGAAAAAGCAAAATATATATTGTACATAAACATTTAACTTAAAAGCAGGGGGAAGGGTATAATATAAAGGTAGTTATTGTATATGTATAAATATCAAGAAGCATTTTAAAACTTATAAACATATGGGCGCCTGGGTGGCTCAGCCGGTTAAGCGTCTGCCTTCAGCCCAGGTCATGATCCCAGGGTCCTGGGATCGAGTCCCGCATCGGGCTCCCTGCTCTGTGGGGAGCCTGCTTCTCCCTCTCCCACTCCCCCTGCTTGTGTTCCTGCTCTCGCTATCTCTCTATCAAATAAATAAATAAAATCTTAAAAAAAATAAAAACTTATAAACATATGACCTATGAGTAGCTGGAGTACACAAATAGGACACTTTTTACTATATAGTCTTTTACACTTTATTTTTGAACCATGTGAATGTGTAACCTATTCAAAAATTAATTTTTAAGAAAGCACAAATATTAAGCAATATTAAGTATCAAAGTTAGTATCCAGTATGTATATTTATTGTATATCTAAACAATATTTTAAGATTTAAAAATTTTTTAAAACAGGTATTTTAATTCAAATACTCTTTTTAACTTACCAATTCCTGTGATCTCTTTTTTGATCAGTTGCAACTCCATATGTTGGATTTTTATTCTTACTAATAAAAAGTAAATTTTTCCAACAATCACATCCTTTAGATGATACCTTTGGGGAAAGAACATACCTCATTTACCAAGTATCAGTTTAAAAAAACAATCAAAAAGGGGCACCTGAGAGGTGCAGTCGGTTAAGTGTCTGACTTGGATTCAACTCAGGTCTCAATCTCAGGGTTGTGAGACTGAACCCCATGTCAGGCTCTATGCTCAGTGCAGAGTCTGCTTTGGATTCTCTCTTCCTCTCCCCTTTCCCCTCCCGCTCATTCTCGCTCTCTCTCTCATCTGTCTCTAAAATAAATAAATATTAAAAAAAAAAGAGAGTGAAATATGTCCTGAAAGGCTTTAGTAGACCTCTTTATGTCAGACATCTTTATGACAGTAACTATTTAAGAATACCATTTTGGGGGCAGATGGGTGGCTCAGTTGGTTAAGCGTCTGCCTTCAGCTCAGGTTATGATCTCAGGGTCCTGGGATCAAGCCCTGTGTCTGGCTCCCCATTCAGCGGGGAGTCTGCTCCTCTCCCTCTGTCCCTCCCTCTGCTTTTGCTGTCTCTCAAATAAATAAAATCTTTTTAAAAAATACCATTTTGGCTAGTCATATTATTTAATGTTTTTTTTTTTCAAAAAAGTATTCACCACTTTGCTATAAAAATAGGAATCAAGCTTTAACTTGACCATCAATACACCTCAAAGGGAAGAATTAGCCTGATTAACTGTGGGTCCTTTACTTAGAAGTTAGAGTCCAAAGAACTTAAGCAGAGAAAATTAAGATTGTTATGCTTGCAATATTTATTTGGTGTATAAAGATGTTTCTGAACATTAAAACTCTACACAAGAGTTTAGTGTCCTTATTACTCTAAGTGCTAGAGTAGTGCAGCTAACAAAGCACTTGCCCACAAAGAGACATTCCACAGGCTGAGTTTGTTGCTATGATATCTAGTCATCAAAGTCCTTTCCCAATTACTCTGGAATGACGTGCTAATAAATCTGGAAATTACTACAATCCCCAGAGGGCTTTTCAACCTTCTCCCAGGTTTGAATCTCAAAATAATATCCCAGGAGTTGATCAATGTATTATGCTGGCCTGAAGGGAGGCTTCCAGTGACAAAGTTTTAGGTCTTAAACAATTTGATAATTTTATTAACAATATAATTTAAGACTCTGAAGGCATGTTTATATCACATTTTTAGTAATATAAATTGGTGAGTGACAAGTCATGTAACAGAAGAACACACAGGAAGGGGATAAAAGAATATACATCCATTTCTTCAACAAATAAACTTTAGTGGAAAAAAATAAGGGGGAAACTTACAATAAATTAAAAGAAATTTAAGAGTCAAACAACCAAATGCAATGTGTCCGGATGCCCTGGATTTGAACAAATCTTGTTTGGATACTGATGTGAATAAACCATGTAGGGGAAAAAAGACATTTTATGAGATAATCAAGGAAATGTGAACATTGACTGGATATGTACAGGTATTAAGAAATTATTAATATTTTTAAATATAACAGTATTATATTTAAAATAATACACAATTTTTATGGATGAAGTTCTATGTCTGGAATTGGCTTCAATATAATCTGTTGGGAGTGTGGGGGCTGGATCCAGGTAAAACAGATCTGACCGTATACTGACAAGTACTGGAGCTGGGCGCTGGGTACCTGAGGATTCACTGTACTGCTCATACACTTTGGTCTATGCTTGAATTTTTCCATAATAAAGTTTAAAAAGGTATTCAACAATAAGCAAAGCAGGAGCCTATTTCTGTAAAAATACATTATATAAACATAATATATACCTTTCCCTCTCTTGTGAAAAGATATGCAAGAGATCTTATGATTAAGCGGTAAAACAAAAAATAAAAAAATTAAAAATGTGATCTTTTTACACTGCCAAAATTTTCTTATTTATTTTTTTTTAAGATTTTATTTAATTATTTATTTGAGAGAGAGAGACAGATAAAACACAAGTGGAGAGGAGAGGGAGAAGCAGGCTCCCTGCTGATCAGGGAGCTGGACACGGGGCTTGATCCCAGGACCCTGGGATCATGACCTGAGCCGAAGGCAGACGCTTAACTGACTGAGCCACCCAGGCGCCCCTACATTGCCAAAATTTTCAATAATGAAAATGTACTGCTTATGTAGGCAGAAAAAAGCATTTTTGTTCAGTTTTAAAGAAATGACTAAGCTAAAGTTATACCAACCCAGTAAGGAAAATTTTTACAGACAGAAGGGATTAGTTGCCTTCTGAGATGGTAAGATCCCCTACAAAAAATGACCAAGCAGAGACTTACTAGGAATTGAATATGAAAGACACCTACACTGAGTCAAGAAGATAGTTTTTCTGCTCAGAGATTTCGTTGGGCTGTTAACATCAAATTAATGTCAGTTCTATCCCTACTCTGACCAATTTACAAAGACCTGAAAAGCTTATTTCTTAAATTTTCCCTGATCATTTAAGTTATCTGTTGTTAAAGGTACTTACTTTGATTTATTATATTCAAATTCTATGTGTAGACAATCTTCAATGCCCACTTCCATCTTAATAGAGTTGTTAACATCAGGATATGTGGCAAGCTGGTGAACAATAAGATCATATTCTTTTATCAAATCTGTCAGTCTTCTTACTATTGTCACTTTAAGAAAATACCTACAAAGCCAACAGAGAGATAAGTTAAATCTCCTATTATAAATTTTAGTGTTTTAAATAAGCAAACATTGACTGCAACTCAGCTTTCTCCTTACTGATCCTTTGGGATCAACTTACTTCATTAAAGAATTCTAATCTTTAAATGCTCCCACTATCAAAAAAAAAAAAAATACAAAGTGCAATTTTAAGAAGAGTGTACGTATTTTTAGATGCATTTGAAGTGCTATGGTCATGCCTTCCTGAGGAAATCTCTACCACTTTTTTTTTAATTTTATTGTTATGTTAATCACCATACATTACATCATTAGTTTTTGATGTAGTGTTCCATGATTCATTGTTTGTGTATAACACCCAGTGCTCCATGCAGTACGTGCCCTCCTTAATACCCATCAACAGGCTAACCCATCCCCCCACTCCCCTCCCCTCTAGAACCCTCAGTTTGTTTCTCAGAGTCCATAGTCTCTCATGGTTCATCTCCTCCTCCGATTTCCCTCCCAATCTCTATCACTTCTTACCATATACCAAATGAGATTTGCTGGGAAACTAATGGATTTTGAGGTAATTCTGTTTACAAGACAAAAGGAAGTACCTAGGGGATGATTCATACAAAGGAATTATATGACTAAAACTTCTCATGATGGCAGTCTCTAAATCTACGATAGAAGGCTCTTATTACCTCAGGTGAACATTAGCTAGACAAGACAAAATATTTGGCAGAATTCTTAAAAATCTGAAGTCTATCAGTCCAGAATTATAATCAGAAATTCTAATAAGACATTCAATAGTAGCCATTACTTTCTGGTTTTGACACCATCTACAGTTTGTCAATACATATTCATACCTCAAGCGGACATTGGCACCGATGTAAGATTCATATGGCTTTTCAACTTGCATAAATTCAAAATCATAACTTCTGCTCTGAGTTAATTCTCCAGGCAAGGCTAGTTCTTTCACTAGGTTTACAAATTCATGAGTATTACTCTTGTCATTGAAAAGTTCTACAAAATTTTAAAAAGCAAAAAAGACCAATTACATTTAATACCTATTTCATTAAAACCCAAACTTCTACCTCCAAAGCAAATAATTTTTACCAAAAGAATTAGTTGGATTTGTCTTTAATATACTAGAGCTATGATATAAATTCCATTATCCTCATTATGCTCCACCTAAGCATAAAAAAAAATTCAGTCGCACAGCACAATGAAAATTTCTATTATAAAAGATGTATTCATTCCTTTAATGTAGTTAAGGCTTGCCCAAAATGAAGCTGCTTTAACAGACACATTTCCAGGAATTATTTGAACTTCCTCCCTTCAAGGCAAAAAGCATTTATTGTTTTGCTTTAGTTAGGCAAATATATTACCTTGATAAAACTATAATATACAAAAGACTTACCAACTATCAGTGAATTACTATAACTTGCCCCTCAAGTATAATCTCATCTGGAATAGATATATAAACAAATATCTACCAATTCCAATTTTGATACTTTAAACATGTATAGTACATCTTAGAAAGCAAGATTTAAAACCTAGTTATGTATACTGTAATAGAAAGATCCATTTTTTTTCTCTTTTTCAATCTGCCATACCAAAAGATTTATACAGTTTAACTCCTACTAAACCAAGAATGCCTCTGAAATACATGTGTGGAAATGTACACAAGCTGATCTAAGTCAAGAAGAAATTACACCTTTCTTTTTCACATGGAATTTTCTGACAGGTGAGTCTGGCTACAGGCACACACTAGGTTAGGAAGACAAATGGCGTGGGTAATTAGAAAGTGAAGGATGAAGGTGACACTGGTAATTGTAAAGCTGGTGAAAAATGTAGGCAGATGGAAATTTCAGTGAGTCAACTAATTTACTCGAATTATTTTTCAAGGCTGGTAATTTACATAACTCTTTTCATTTTTAGTAATTAAGTTTAATAACAAATAAAGGCAGGATGAGTCAAGTATTTAACACAATTCAAAGAAACATGATTTAATGTTTATAAAATAAATCCTCTCCTTTATTATGCAAAATCAATTCCTTCTTTCCACAAAACTAATTTGTAATTCAAGAATTTAAGTGCCAAATCCAACCCTCTTCAAACTCAGTTATTAAAAAAAAAAAAAAAAGTAATACTATTTTAAAACTCACCAATTTGACCTACAAATTCAATTCTAATTCCTTGGTGCTCTAGCCTCTTTCCAGGTTGCTTAAAGGCTAGGTTTACCTGCCAAAACATGAAATTATAAAATATGTTAACAATCCTTTGAGTGGGCCTACTGATAGATTCCTTCCAGATGAATGCAATATATAAATATTTCAGGTATTCATTTCTGAAGTTTGAGACACCACCACATACCTAGATCATTATGACTTTACAGCACCAGAGAAGGTATAACTTACTCATATACAATCACTTACACATACACTTAAAAGCACCTGCTTTGTTAGGAAGGAATCCTTTCTAAGTTGGAGAACTATAAAGACTCAAATCAAAAAAAGGGAAAATTTGCAACTAATCAAATGTGTTTTCTGGTCAAATAGTTAAACAATTCTACACAATAGCATTTTAATGTAAGGTAATCACTAATTTCAGGAATTTACCTAAAAGACCACTTTAGCTCTTTGTAACCAAAAATATATTATATTTCCTAACCTTAAAAGCAATTGTTTATTCCCCCTGAATCTGCTACTCACTCTAAAAACAGAATGTCCAAAGACTGAAATTTTGTATTTGTATGATTTACCTTACATATTTTGGAAGTAAAATATATAACCTTGAAATCCTAAATTTACATCTGCCAAATAGAAGCCTTAATTTTATAAATCTTTTAGTTTGACAAAGTATCTATAAAGTACAGACATATTAAAAAAATTTTCCAAATGTTTAAGGATTAGCTAACATACATAAAAACATACTTTCAGATTTATTCTTTACTATAAAAAATATTAACATGACTCTCAAAAGCTTTTTTAACTAATGCTTCTCAAAAGGTAACAGTAATCAAGGGCCAATAAAAACAGAGATCCAATTACTTCTGTTTGTAAACTATATTAACTAAAATTATTCACTTTTCTTTATCTTCCATACTGTAACCAGAATGAGTTAGTTACTTGCCTTCCAAATTAATATCTCAGAGAAAGAAGCAAATAATTAAATAGTGGTACATCATATGATGGAATATTATTAATGTTTAAAAATAATAAGATCAAAGAATTTTTAATGATGTGGGAAGATGTGCATGATATGTTACATGAAGGAAGCATGGTCAAATTGTATACAAGCATAATGCCAATTATATTTTTTTTAATTACACAAAAGAAATACTCTTAAAGCAGTTACTTCTGGAATGTATAATTAAGAGTAATTTTGTCTTCTTCGTAATTTTCAAGGTTTTGTTTTTTTACAATGGTCAATACTTTCAAAGTCAGAAAAATACTTGAAAAAAGTATATCAGAGGATTCACATATACTAACAAGTTGAATTTTAGGTTTGAACTACAAATAATACAAGCCTAACTCCCAGCTATTTCACAAGCCAGGCAGTAATTAGAGCTACTCTCTAATTTACACTAATAAAGCACATAAAAACAGAGTACTTCTTAAAATGTCTATCTGGCAACAGATTTGGGGAATGTCTTCATCGAAACATGGCTGTGTCTGATATTTTTAAATTTACAGTTCTTCAAAAAATACTCTGAAACCATACTATTAAGGTAGAAATTTAAAGTTATTCCATTTTTCTACCAAATTGCCTAAACTCTGAAATTGTCCTTGGTCTCCCACTGATGTCAAAACACAATTGCTTTTAAGCTTAATGCAAGATATTCTGGAATCTGAAGGATCCCAGGGTTGGAAGGCATAATTAAGCATTTTTATTTAAAAGCTGTTCTGCAAGGGAGCATAGAAACATAAATGAAACTATGTGAACTGAGTTAAAGAATTTTAATACTAACTCCTACACTTTTGTAACTTTTATAATTTCAAACATAAAATAGTTCCAAGAACAGCACAAGGAAATCCTACATAATCTTTATTCAGATTCATCATGTTTATGTTTTGTCCTATATGATTTATCATCTCTCTCTCTATATATAGACGTCTGTGCATACATATACAACTTTTTTTCCACAGTTGAGAATAATTTGGAGACATCATGCTCCCCTACCCATAAACACTTCATGTGTACCTAAGAAAATAATCTTTTAATCACAGTGCAAATATCAAAATCAGGAAACTTATAACTCCATAGATTATATTCAAATTCCAACACTGTGCCAATAACGTACTTTACACCCTTTTTTCCTCCTATCCAGGCTCCAATCCAGGATCACATTACTTTTAGTTATGTCTCTTTAGTCTCCTTTAATCTCAAACATTCCTCAGTCATTGCTTTTTTTTTTTTTTTTTTGGTGAGAGCACACGCACAAGCAGGTGGGGAGAGGCAGAGAAAGAGAACGTCTAGGCTCAGCACTGAGCCCAACATGGGACTGAATCCTGAATCTCAGGACCCAGAGATCATGACCTGAGCCACAATCAAGAATCGGACGCTTAACCAACTGAGCCATCCATGTGCCCGCAATCATTGCCTTTCTTGACCTTGATGTTTTTTAATACAGGTCACTTATTTTGTTGAACAGCCCTCAATTTGGGTTTGTTTGATATTTTATCACAGTTAGACTCAGCTTATGCATTTTTGGCAAGAATACCACAGAAATGAAGTTGTGTCCTTCTCAGTGTATCTTATTAGGAAGTACATGATGCCAAGCGTGATTTTAACTTTGATCACTTAATCAAGGTGATCTACCAGGTTTCTCCAATTTAAAGTTACTATTTTTTCCCTTTATTATAAGTAATTTGAGAAATGTGAGACAATGTATACCTCTTTAAAAGGCCATGAAAACAAAACATAGGGAAACTGTATATAAAACATATTCACTGCCTTAACAAGCCAATCTCAAACTCATTTTTCAGCATCTAATATTCTGTAGATGTCTCAAATAATGCTGTCTTCAGGAGCTGTGTAAGGAGTAAAATTCATCTACACTGTGTTTAAGACACACGTCCATCAACGTACTACACACCATTTATAGTATCATTTACAATGAATTACTGAGATATCTGCACTTTATTGTTGCTGAATACTGTGGTTATCCAAAATTAATTTCCAACTGCTACCAGAAGAATGTGGTCCATATTCATATTGATGAAAGATACTGCGATAATATTCTTTGTTTAAAGAATTAAACTATAGGGCGCCTGGGTGGCTCAGTTGGTTGAGCAACTGCCTTCAGCTTGGGTCATGATCCTGGAGTCCCAGGATTGAGTCCCGCATGAGGCTCCCTGCTCAGCGGGGAGTCTGCTTCTCCCTCTGACCCTCCCCCCTCTCATGTGCTCTCTCAAATAAATAAATAAATAAAATCTTTTAAAAAAAATAAGGAATTAAAACTATAAAGCCCTACAATCTCAGAATAAACATATACCTTTGTTCACTTTTGTAACAAGGAATAGAGAGTTCATTATAGGTGGCTTGGCCCTGGCAACACCACTTCAAGACAATTTACTTATCACTGACCAACCTAAAAGAATCTTAAGGAATTATACCTTATGAACCCACCAAAAATATACCCAAATGACTATCAAATTTTTCACAATTATTGTGACTCAATAATTAAACATGCAATCAGTAAGACTCTCTCAAAATTATTCAGAAGGTAAATAGTGATACAAGCTATATTTCAAAAAGAGGAAACCTAGCTCAAATATATATCATAAAAAATTTAGGATACAGTCCAACTGTTCTAGACTTAAAGAAGAATTGTCACTTGAACATGAACCAAAGCAGTAAATACTCTACCCAAGGATTAAAAAAAAATCTGAGTAAGTACCTTTTCAGAATTTCTCTATTTATCTTGTAATAATCTACACAGTCCCACTTGTCTTAAGAAATGCTTCAAAAATGGGGCACCTGGGTGGCTCAGTTGGTTAAGTGTCTGCCTTCGGCTCAGGTCATGATCCCAGGGTCCTGGGATCAAGCCCTGCGTCAGGCTCCCTGTTTAGGGGGTGAGTCTGCTTCTCCCTCTCCTTCTGCCCCTCCTCCTGCTCATGCTCTCTCCCTCTCTCAAATGAATAAATAAAATCTTAAAAAAAAAAATGCCTCAAAAACTCTCAAAAAACTTTTAGCAGATAACAATTAATTTTAACTTTAAAATGTATATGCTCTAAGAGTCCCCAGGAGTCCCCAAACAATTCAACGGGGAATGAATATTCTTTTTAACAACAGTGCTGGAACAACTGAATATCAACATACAAAGGAATGAAGTTGGATCCCTACCTCATGCCATATACAAATTTGAAATGGATCAAAGACCTAAATGTAAGAAGCACAATTACAAAATTCTCAGAAGAAAACAGAGGTATAAATCTTCACTGCTTTGGATGGACAATGGTTTCTTAGATAACACCAATGCATGAGCAACCAAACAAAAAAATAAATTGGGACTTCATCAAAATTTTAAAACTTTAGTGCTTCAAAGACACCATCAAGAAAGTGAAGACCCAAAAAGAAAACAGGAAAGAAAGAAAGAAAGAAAGAAAGAGAGAGAGAGAGAGAGAGAGAGAGAGAGAGAGAGAGAGAAAGAAAGAGAGAGAGAGAGAGAGAAAGAAAGAGAGAGAGAGAGAGAGAAAGAAAGAAAGAAAGAAAGAAAGAAAGAAAGGAAAGAAAGAAAGAAAGAAAGAAAGAAAGAAAGAAAGAGAAAAAAGAAAGAAAGAAAGAAAGAAAAAAGAAAGAAAGAAAGAAAGAAAGAAAGAAAGAAGAAAGAAAGAAGAAAGAAAGAAAGAAGAAGAAAGAAAGAAAGGAAAGAAAGAAGAGAAAGAAAGGGGGCAATTCAGAGAACAGGAGAAAATGTTTGTGAAATATAACTGATAATGGACTTGTATCCAGCATATGTAAAGAACTCTTGTAACTCACAATAAAAAGACAACCAAATAAAAAAAGGTCAAAGGATATGATTAGACTTTTCTCCAAAGATTTCTCCAGCAGCAAGCATGTGAAAAGGTGCTCAGTATTAGTCGTTAGGGAAATGCAAACCAAAACCATAATGAGACACCACTTCATACCCACTAAAATGGCCATAATAAATACATACACTAAGTGCTGCCAAGAAACTGAAGAAACTGGAACCCACACAGATTGCTAGAAAGAATGTAAAATAGTGCAGCTGCTTTAGATAAGATTGGCAGTTCCTCTAAAAGTTAAACACAAAGTTAACATATGACCCAGCAGTTCCACTCCTACATATACACACAAGAGAAATGAAAACATATATTCACACAAAAACTTGTGCACAAATGTATAGCATTATTCATAATAGTCAAAAAGTAGAAACCCAACCGTCTGCAACTGATGAAAAGATAAAGGAAATGTGGTATATCCATATTCCACATGGATATATATTGGAATATTAATCATAAGAAAGGATGGTTTGATACATACTATATGAACAAACCTTGAAAACATTATGCTAAAGGAAATAAGTCAGACACAAAAGGACAAATCTTTTATGACCATCTTTAAGAAATAACTAGAACAAATTTACAGAAAAACAAAGTGGACCAGAAGTATCCAGGGACTGGGAGAAAAAGGAAATGGGTAGTTATTGTTTAATGGCTACAAAGTTTCTGTGTGGGGTGATGCATAAATTTTGGAAATAGTGGTGATGCTTCTACAACCTTGTGAATGTAATTAATGCCACTGAACTGTACACTTAAAAATGGTTAAAATGGCAAATTTTATTATATATAATTTTTACCAATTTTTTTGAAAGGAATGAACCTTTAAAGCAACTGCTAAGTGAAAGGAGCCAGACAGAAAAGGCTATATATTGTATGATTCCATTTATATAAAATGTCCAGAATAGGCCAATCCATACAGAAAGAAATCAGATTTGTAGATTAGTGGTTGCTAGGTGTCTCAGTTCATTCAGGTTGCTGTCACAAAATACTGTATACAGGGTGGCTTATAAACAACAGAAATTTACTGCTCACAGTTCAGGAGGCTGGGAAGTTGAAGATCAGTGGGCCAGCAGATGTGGTGAGAGCTCTCTTTCTGATTCACAGATGGCTATGTTCACTGTGTTCTTACATGGCTGAAGGTATAAGGGAGATAAGAGCACTAATCCCATTCTCAAGGGCTCTGTCCTCATGACCTAATCATGTCCCAAAGGTCCCATCTCCAAATACCATCACACTGAGGATTAGGTTTCAACACAAATTTTATGAGGGCACAAACATTCAGTCTATGGCACTAAGGAAGTAAATGCTAATGGTATGGTGTTTCTTTTGGGGTGATGAAATGTTATGGGATTAGTGGTGATGGCTGCACAAAGAAAAAACACTGACTTGTACATTTTAATAGGGTGAATTTCTTGGTATATGAATTATACTCAATAGGCTATCTTTTTTTTTTTGAAAAGAAAGTAAATGTTGCAAATTGACCAATGGAACAGAACACACAATCTCTGTTTTTGACAAAGGTGATACTGCAGTGCTGTGAGGGAAAGGATAAATGTTTTGGGTTCATGAGATATCCACACAGGGGAGTAAAAAAAAAAAAAAAAACTAGGCTTAACTCCTAGGTCGCAAAGACAAAAGCAACCCCAAACAAACTGAGGATCTAAATGTGAAGTGTAAAATAAAAAAATTACAGGAGAAAGCTAACAGGAGGATATCTTCATGTGCATAAGGTAGGCAAAGATTTCTTAAATAGGATACAAAACACACAAACAAAAAGGAAACATAACATTTACCGTGTATTAAAATTAAGAACTATTCATCAAAAGACACCAGTAAGATAGTGCAAAGTCACACCAGAAAGTGAGAGAAAATATTTACAACACATATACAAAGGACCCTACATTGAGAAGCATAAAAGCCTCTTATCAAGAACACACAAAAAACTATTACACACCAATAAGAAAAAAAGTCAACTGAGTAGAAAAACGAGCTCTCCTCACCCCCCAAAAATAGGCACTTCATGAAAGATATAAAATGGTCAATAAGTCTACGAAAGGTTGCTCAATTTCAACGGATGTCAGGGAAATCAAAATTAATACCATGTAACAACCAAGAGAATGATACCATGAGAAGAAAAGCCATAGACTAAGAAAAAACATTTGCAGAAGACACATCTGGTAAAGGACTGTTACCCAAAACATACAAAGAACTCTTAAAACTCAACAAGAAAACAAACAATCCAATTAAAAAGTAGGCAGAAATCCCTATCAAAATACCATCAACTTCTTTCAAAGAAATGGAACAAATATCCCTAAAATGTGTATGGAACCAGAAAAAGACCCCAAATAGCCAGAGGACTGTTGGAAAAGAAAAGCAAAGCTGGTGGTATCACAATTCCGGACTTCAAGCTCTATTACAAAGCTGTAATCATCTAAACAGTACGGTACTGGCACAAAAACAGACACATAGATCAATGGAACAGAATAGAGAGCCCAGAAATGGACCCTCAACTACATGGACAACTAATCTTTGTCGAAGCAGGAAAGACTGTCCAATGGAAAAAAGACAGTCTCTTCAACAAATGGTGTTGGGAAAACTGGACAACCACATGCAAAAAAATGAAACTGGACCGTTTCCTTACACCTCACACAAAAATAGATTCAAAATGGATGAAAGACCTAAATGCGAGACCGGAATCCATCAAAATCCTTGAGGAGAACGCAGGCAGCAACCTCTTCGACCTCAGCCGCAGCCACTTCTTCCTAGAAACATCACCAAAGGCAAGGGAAGCAAGGGCAAAAATGAACTACTGGGACTTCATCAAGATAAAAAGCTTTTGCACAGCAAAGGAAACAGTCAACACAACCAAAAGACAACCGACAGAATGGGACATTTGCAAATGACATATCAGATAAAGGGCTAGTATCCAAAATCTATAAAGAACTTATCAAACTCAATACCCAAGGAACAAATAATCCAATCAAGAAATGGGCAGAAGACATGAACAGACAGTTCTGCAAAGACGACATCCAAATGGCCAACAGACATGTGAAAAAGTGCTCAACATCACTCAGCATTAGGGAAACACAAATCAAAATCTCAATGAGATACCACCTCACACCAGTCAGAATGGCTAAAATTAACAAGTCAGGAAATGACAGATGTTGGCGAGGATGTGGAGAAAGGGGAACCCTCCTACACTGTTGGTGGGAATCCAAGCTGGTGCAGCCACTCTGGAAAACAGTATGGAGGTTCCTCAAAAAGTTGAAAACAGTGGGCACCTGGGTGGCTCAGTCAGTTAAGCGTCTGCCTTTGGCTCAGGTCATGATCCCAGGCTCTTGGGATTGAGTCCCACATCGGGCTTCTTGCTCAGCAGGGAGCCTGCTTCTCCCTCTGCCCCTGTCTACCACTCCCCCTGCTCTCACTCTCTCTGACAAATAAATAAATAAAATCTTTAAAAAAAAAAAAAAGTTGAAAATAGAGTTATCCTACGACCCAGCAATTGCAATACTGGGTATTTACCCCAAAGAAACAAATGTAGTGATCCAAAGGGGCACCTGCATCCCAATATTTATAGCAGCAATGTCCACAATAGCCAACCTGTGGAAAGAGCCTAGATGTCCATCCACAGATGAATGAATAAAGAAGATGTGGTGTATATATATACAATGGAACATTATGCAGCCATCAAAAAAATGAAATCTTGCCATTTGCAATGACGTGGATAGAACTAGAGGGTATTATGCTAAGCGAAATAAGTCAATCAGAGAAAGACAATTATCATATAATCTCACTAATATGTGCAATTTGAGAAACAAGACAGAGCATCATAGGGGAAGGGAGGGAAAAATGTATCAAGACGAAACCAGAGAGGGAGACAAACCATAAGAGACTTTTAATCTCAGGAAACAAACTGAGGGTTGATAGAGTGAAGGGGGGGCGGGAGGGATGGGGTGGCTGGGTGATGGACATTGGGGAGGGTATGTGCTATGGTGAGTGCTGTGAACTGTGGAAAAAAATAAATTAAAAAAAAAAAAATAGGCAGAAGATCTGAACAGGCACCTCACTAAAGAAGATACACACTTGGCAAATAAACATAGAAAAAATGTTCAACATCATATTACCAACTACACACCTATTAAAATAGACCAAATCCGGAATGCTAACAACATCAAATGTTGGCAAGGATGTGGAGCAACAGGAACTCTCAGTCATTGCTGAAGGAATGCAAAATAGTAGCATTACACTGGAAGACAGTTTGGCAGTTTCTTATAGAGCTAAAGATAGGCTTACCATACAATCCAGCAAGCACACTGCTAGGTATTCATCCAAATGGGTTGAAAACTTATGCCTATATAAAAACGTGCACACAGATTTTACAGCAGCTTCGTTCATAACTGCCAAAACTTGGAAGCAACCAAGATGTCCTTCAGTAAGTGAACAGATAAATAAACTGTGGTACATCTTGATAATGGAATATTATTCAACACTAAAGAGAAATGAGCTATAAAGCTGTAAAGACACAGAGGAACCTTAAATGTGTATTACTAAATGAAAGAAGCCAGTATGAAGAGGCTAGATACTGTATGATTCCAACTACATGACATTCTGCAAAAAGCAAAACTATGGAACAATATAAAGGTCAGTGGTTTGGCAGGCAAGACAGGAAAGATGAACAGGCAGAACAAAGAGGATTTTTAGGGCAATGAAAATACATTATAAGGATGGACATATATCATTATACATTTGTCCAAACCCACAGAATAACAACACCAAGAGTGAACCCTCAGGTAAACTACGGACTGGGTGATTATAATGTGTCAATGTAGGTTCACCCTTGGTAAAAACTGTGCCGTCTGGTGAATGAGATCAATAATGGGAGAGGCTATGCATGTGTAGGGGCAGGAGGCATATAGAAAATACCTGTACTTCCCTCTCAATTTTGTTATAAACCTAAAACTGCTCTAAAAAAATAATTCTTTAAAAAAAAAAAAAGATTTGGAAAAAAAGTGTGCAGACAGAAATTCACATGTCAAGAATCATAAAAGGAATTTATTCTTGCTTTGGTTGGGATGTCAGACTCTCAGAAATCCAAAATCATATCTAAGGTATGAAGGATTTTTATGCAAAGACACTATAATGCAAAACCAAGTTTGGAAACCAATTATTCAGTCCAACTTCCCTAATTTTAAAGTGAGATCCACAAAGTTAAATGACTGCCCAGAGTTACCTACCAAGTCAGGGGTAAAGTCAAGACTAGATCTTCCAACTCTAACCCAATGATCTTTTTATTATACTCAGGTATTTCAGAAAGCCTAGACTTGTTCTTAGAGAACATGCTGGGTCACAGGTAACCAATGCTTGTTTTCCTCTCTTTCTTTAAAGTTTTCTTTTCAAAGTACTCATAAGTCACCTATTTAATAACCTATTCTAAAGGTATGCCAGGAATCAATATTAATAGCAGTTACAACACTTGCAAAAAAGAGAAAACCAAACATCATGTACCCCTCTGGAAAAAAAAAACACACCACCACACATACTCTTGCCAAAAGAACTGAACTTGACTCTGATCAAGCTTCTAGAAACAGCTACCAATTTACAGGCAACAACTGTATCATGAGTATGCAATCACAGAGAACTCTATAGTTTGAGTGTCTCAGGTTCTTCAAAGTATAAGAACAGAAAGGCATGAAGAGGGAATGTGAGATTAAAAGAGATTTAAAAGCCATATCAATCTGTTTAAGGGAGCAAGACTAAACAATTAAGAAACACAAGGAACTTTATTATTATAAAATCAGCATAGTGATTTCTTTTGAGAGGAAGAGGCTATGTTTGGGATCAGACACAGGGGTAGCTGGCAAAGTTCTCCTTGAATAGTGATTACAAGAAAACATGCCTTATGATTATTTGTTTTGTGGTTTTCAATATGTGTTTTATTTTACAATAAAAGTTAAAAATGAAAAAAATTTCAGGTCAATAAATAATCAGATTCCAGATACAGTATCTTCTAAGCAACAGAAAATATTTATCCATAAATTATCATTTTTTAAAATGTAATCTGTAGTTATTGATTAGGACTACATATGACGCCAAAAATGTAATCTGAAGGTACACTATTTTCTATAAACCACACTGAAGTAGCTTTTATTCCCCTTCAATTCCCATCTTCCTTTATTTGTCCTAAAAACATCAGCCACAAACTCCTAACTAGCCCAGATGACATAAGATCACTTTAAACCAGACAGTAATTGTTCCCTACTAGACTTAAAAACAAACAAAAAAGGGGCACCTGGCTGGCTCAGCCAGTAGAGCACGTGACTTTTCTTTTTTTCAGGTGGGCTCCACACCTGGCCCAATGTGAGACTTGAATTCACCACACCTAGATCAAGACCTCAGCTGGGGTCAAGAGTCGGATGCCCAACCAACTGAGCCACCCAGGCACCCCTAGAGCACTGGACTCTTGATCTCAGTCAGGGTCGTGAGTTCAAGCCCTATGTTTGGCTTGGAGCCTACTTAAAAAAAAATTATGATTAATGAGTATTAATCATATTCGCTAAGGTATAAGATTACTTTTATACCTCACTTGATAAGGAAAAGAGGGAAAAGTGAAACCTTACAGAAGGGATCACAGATGTACCTGACCATGCACAGATACATTCCAAATGTACATTAAGTCCTCTACAGAGTACCAAGGAATGAGATCAACAGACACAATGGTAGTAGTGCAGAGAGATAAGCTATAAAGAATGAAACATTTAAAGGTATACTAAAGAGTTATCTCCAATCTAACTCAACTTAATGTATAAAAGGAGAAACAAACTCTGAGTGGATCACAGCCCCATTGGAGAAAGTGAAGCAAAACAGATGCACAGTCACAAACACAAAATTCTGCTTGCAATTTTAGACTCTGCCCCTGTAACCCTTCCGGTTTAAGAATCTTTCCTTTAATGTTCTAATGAATCAAGGATTTTAGCTGACCTTCTAAAAAAACTTTCCATCTCTAACAAAATCATTCATATTTAGAAACAGTACAGACAACTTTGATGACTAATTCTAATATCCTACAACTAGGTACTTCTCACAAACAAAAGATTTACCTTTCCTGAAACAGATTCTCCGTCATAAAAAAGATAGTGTTTTTCTACTTTGCCATCTTCAGTTTTCATTTCGGCCATTTTCCTGGTTTCTCCATCATTAAGGACAACATCGATCTCACAAATGGGTCCAAAAAAGCCTCCAAGAAAACTCTGAAATAAAAGGAAAATGCTCATAATTATGTTTTGTCACTACATTTTGTAATTCAAATCTATCTCTGACCTACAGTTAAACAGACTACAAATCTGTAAGTACAACATGGAAATAAGAACTTATATTAAATTCTACATCAAAACTAAACAAATTTAGTATAACAAGGTACATACAGCTAATACTGTACTGTACATTAAAATTTGTTAGAGGACAAATTCATATTGTATGTTTTTTACCAGTTTTTTAAAAAACAAAAAGAAAATTAAAATTTAAACATGCTATAATTTCAATCATTTCCATAGGTAACCACTATAAATAATCAATTACTACCATATACCAAAAATCTAAAAAATTAATTCTTAACATCTGGATTTGAAAAGTTACCTTTAGTTATACTTCTATGCTGTTATTTCATATGCAGAACTCATACAATCCAAATTATGTGTACAAATCCAAATGAATTATTACAATGTACTATTTACTATAAAACGTACTGCTATATAGGTCTGAACAGGATGTGTTACACATCCACCAACAAGAGAATGGATACATAAATTTTATTCTATATTCATACAGTAGGCAAAGAAATGAGACACAACTATACACAGGATAACTTTCACACATACTATATAATTCCATTTATTAAAAAGCCAAAAACATGTAGCATACATTATAGCATCAGAAGTCAGGAAGTGGTTAGAAGAAAGCACAGAGGGAGTTTCTGGGGTGCTAATTAAGTTGTTTATCTGAGCACTTCACACATAGGTTTGTTCACTTTGTGAAAATACATCAAGCTATATACTTATTTGCACACTTTTTTGTACTTCAATGTTAAACATGTGCACGCGTGTGCACGCACGCACACACACACACACACACACACACACACACACACACTGTATTCCCTAACGTGGCCTACATATATCTGGCTCTATCCATCTCTCCAGCCACACCAGTCTCAAATTATCCAAGTTAATCAAATTTGCCAGGTTCCTTCTTGTCCTAGACCAAGTATCTTTAACCTAATTCAGCCTGTGAGTCTCAGTCTGACTTATTTCCATAAAGAGGCCTCCCATACCTTCCTAAATTGAAACCAGAGTCTCCAAATTTAGGCCTCACAACACCATGTAGTTTTATTACTTCATCATTTGTGATAACATGTGATTATTCAATACCTGAATCCCTGACTGAACTGTAAACTCCATGAGGACAGATACTTTATCCTTTGCTCATCACTGAAGACAGTGGCTAGGGGTAGTGTGTGGCATTTAGTAGAAAGCATTCAAATACCTATTGAGTGTTAAATTAATTTTGAATAAAACACATACTGTCCTGATAATAAAAAATAAATGGATACACAAAAGAAATTAGTTAAATCCGGAATATCTGGAAAGACGAGACCTCCCTGAGGAAGTTAGCTTTGGTGCAGTAGCTAAGTCTAGAGCAAGAACTTGCATCAAGCCTCAGTTCTGTCCTCAGGTGGCAGAGTAACAGCAAGCAAGCTAATGATCCTCTTAAAACTCTGCAGGACACAGGGTGATACTATGATCAAAGTAGACAGTGTTTCCTTAAACTCTGAGCTTGCTTTTTTGTTATTAATCCTTTATTAACAAAAAGATTATAATTTCAAGAAATCAACTCAAAGAATTGCCAGATTTGTACTTGTGACATACTACAAAGACACAGCATTTTTTCCTTTCAACAATGTTTTTCTTATTTTTTATTGTTATGTTAATCACCACACATTACATCATTAGTTTTGGATGTAGTGTTCCATGTTTCATTGTTTGTGCATAACACCAATGTTTTAATCTTTCCTGGCAACATTACAAATAACAAAGTCAATTTTAACCATAAAATTAATTTTAATCAGAAAACTATTCTGAACTTAGAATGAAAAACATCAATGATAGGTCACATGCAATGCCCCTTCCCAGTCAGCTTTCATACTCCAAGTTTTGTACTCCAAACTTGCTCAAAATGGTGTATTTTTTCCTAAGGGCTACAGATATGAAAATGTACAGCAGCTCAAAATCAGGCTGCTGATATTTACTAATTCTCAACTATGTGCAAACTACAGAGCCAGCCAGGGTAGGGGGAAGCTGCTATGGGAAGAGCAATTCTGAAAGGGTAGAAGACAACAGCCTCATTTAAGATAAAATAGAAGCAGGAAAATAAAATTTAATTTTCTCATCCCCCCTTAAAACATCCCAGAGATGCTTCTGGGAAAAATGAGATTTGAAAACTATAAAAATTGTTTTACGGATAAAAGGAAATACTATGGTAACTTTTTCCACATATGGATACTTAACACAAAGTGCTGAACTTGGGATTTGAAAGCTGATATTAAAAGACCAAGTAATCAGGGGCACCTGGGTGGCTCAGGTCATGATCCCGGGGTCCTGGGATCGAGCCCCACATCGGGCTCCCTGCTCCGCGGGAAGCCTGCTTCTCCCTCTCCCACTGCCCCTGCTTGTGTTCCCTCTCTCGCTGTGTCTCTCTCTGTCAAGTAAATAAAATATTTAAAAAAAAATAAAAATAAAAGATCAAGTAATCAAAAATAACAAAATCAAAATTGCCACTAATTAAAGTGGTGTAAGAGACTGAAGTCTTATAAAACTTCACAATTAACCAATAACGTAAACAGTCTTATTTTGACACCATAGATAAAAATGAAAAATTCCTAGGCATTAAAAATATGTGAAAGCTATGTGTTACCCTCTATACTTTTTGTATGCACGAAGTATTTTCATAACTAAAAATTTAAAAGCACTTACTTTTCAACACAATCAAAACACTAAGATGGGGAGAGACTAGAAGGTATTTTTAAAAGCTTAGTTACAACACATGCCTAATAGGTTGAGTAATAAGCTACAGTACCTTGACAAGGTTTACAGAGAATTGAGCACCAGGTTAACATCCAGTTTTTCACACTAGGACACATCAAAAATGAACTAGTCTTACTAAAAGTCTCAAGAAAACTGTTGATGTCTTACATTTAACAAGTAGACGACAAAGAGAAAAATATCTGAGAAAAGTTTGTCTTTTTGTTTTCCTTCTAAAGGAGTTGAAAAGAAAAAGATTTCTCTACCCAAAGTCTTGCTTTTGAAGTTTCTATTGCAAGATGTGCATCTTCTGTCATTTCAAAGAAAATGTAAAAGAAAACTTAAGATCTTTTTTTAAAATTATTCACAAATTATAATAATTCTCCTGATATATAAAGAGGAAACAAAATACATAACTGACAGGATGGTGAAGACTAAGAGGTGGAAAGGGAATGCAAACTGTAAAGGTTAGGATACATTAACACAGACTTTTGCTGAAATTACAAAAAAAAATTTTACAGTGAAAGACTACTCAGTTCTGGCAAAGATAGCTTAAGTGAGCATTCAGAATATGAGATTTTCAGGAGCAGTATTAGACAGGAATATACAAGTCAAAACTCAGGTAGCCTTTAAATAACTAGACTGCAATATATATGACTATTAAAAGATTATAGCATTGTTTTTACAGTTTTCTACTTGTAGCCTAACCCTCATTATCACCTGTAGGTCAATTTAAGATTTTTCATATAATTCATAAACCCCTACTGAGCATTACCATCCAGCAAAATTGCATGTGGATGTTAAAAGTCAACAAAATTTTCTAGCCTCACTGAAGAAATTTCACTCCTTCCAGTGGATGTAAAGAAATGCAACTCAAGGTGAGTGGAAAGGGAGACTCTCAAAATTTACACAAGCAATGAAACAGCAAATTTTCATGCACAGATTGCATTTATGCCCATTTCAGTGTTATAAAGCTTTACAATTTAATGTTTGACGAGTAACTTGAAAATTGCTCTTAAACTAATTTTTAAAATAAGCAAAAAAGCTTTTAAGTCTTCTTGGCAAAGTATATTCAATTAAAGAAGACTTCCCTCTCTGACTAGGCAAGGTCTCCCAATACTTGTTAGATTTATCACAACTGTTATTTCCACGTTAAACAAATAATTACACAAATAGAGATGTTTACCTCCCTCTAGACTGTAAGCTACAAGAGAGCAAGGGCTGTTTCAGTTTTGCTAGCGGCCCTTGGGTACGCCCAAATAATTATTTGTTGCATGAAAAAAAAGGCCCCAAGTTTAAGAATGAATATGCCTGTCTTTACTTTTCTAATTTTAATCAAATCAACACGCCTTCTGAGTTTAAAATGCATTTATTCAAAACAACTTTTTTTTTTTTTTTTTTTTTAAGTAAACCTAGCTTCGTCTTCAGCCAAAAGTCTCAAGCAGTTTACTGAACCGGTGAGTTTTGGGAAAGCTGATAGTATCAGGAGAGCACACAGTAGGCGCTCAACGTATGCTTGCTAAATGAAACGAATACCATAAAGGGAGCTAAATGAGATCCAATCTAGAGGAGATAGCCAACACAAAGTTAAAGGTATCGTGCCCACGCCAGTGCTTCCCACTAACTGGTTAGAGTACTCTGACTTCCCTCCCTTCTCTGTTCCCTAGGCCATTTCAACATCCCAAAGCGTTAAGTTTCAAGAAAATGGCTTGGGGAAGGAAATGAGAGCCAGAGCTTAAACTAGCGGGCACAAAACCAGTGTGCTTTGAATTAAAGACGTCCCCCACTTCAATGTCCTTTCCTTTTTCTCTCCCGTTCTACAAGTGTCAACATCAAGGCTGAACTGGGGTCAAGATATCGCCGAATGTCACCACATCGAGATAAAAACAAAAACGTGGAGTTTATCAATCCCGTGACACACTGGAAGAGAGTGACCCAGTCCCCCCCACCCCAGCCCGGAACTGGGGGACTCCCGGGTCACTCCACCTGAAGGGAAGCAAGGCTGTCCGGAAGGAGCGGAGGGACTGGCTACCTTGGAAGGGGAGGCGGCGCTGAGCCCCCGCACAGGCGGGGTCCGAGTACCCAGCCAGGGCCCCCAAAGCCGGTCGAGGAAGGCGGGCAGAGGCTCCGACATGGCCAGGAGAGCGCGCCACCGCCCGCAGGTGCTCGGGCCTCTGCGAGACCGGGAAGAGGCGGCACTGCCGCCCGCCCTTCCCCGATCCCGCGGCGGCCAGACAGGCCTAACCCCGCTCCCCGCCCTGCTGGCTGCCCCCCCTCCTGACGTTGCCCTCCGCCCCACCCGGGACACCAAGCCAGCCGTTGGCCGTCCCGCCGCGCGCTCTGAGGCCAGAGCTGGAGGCGAGCGCGCGGGCAGCACCGCGCACTCACCATTGTCAGCGCCGCCGCCGCGTCCCCACCACCTCACTCCGCTTCCCTCAGAACTCCTAGTCCAGATTCCCTCCGCCCAAGCGCCCGTCACGTGACCTCGAGCCGCTGGCCGCACGTGATCCCTCCCTTCCTTTCCTCTCCTCCCCCTGCTCCAGTCCCCTCCCGGCCTCTTGCCCCGCCCCACTGGCCAGCCTGGCCCTCGAGGAGAGGCAGTTTGGAGGCGGGGCCTAGTGCTCCACCCTATACCCTAGGGGGCGGGGCCACCGAGTGCCGTAAGGTGGGAGGGGCCTGAGTGGACGCAGGCTCCTCAGGCCCTCCTCGCCCTCTCTTCGGTCACGTGGGGAGCGGTTCGCTGACGGGCTTTTTTGCCACTCCCAGTTCCTCTTCCCTGTGGAAGTTTGAGTAGCTGGAGAAGAAGGCGGGAGGGTTTGTTCCGCCCTGCAGGCCCTCTCCCCGGGTGGGTTACTGGGCAGCTGAGGCGAAGGGGAGCTGTTACCCGAGGCGCTGCTTCCTTAGGCCTTGCAAGGTACATGTTCTCTTCATCCAGGGAGGAGGCATTCTTCTTTCATCTTTCTGGAACTATCCAGCTCCCTCTCCCACTGAGAGCTGCTGGGTTTTGAGAACTTGTTAGCACTGTAGCCTCTGAAGAGCCGGCCAGTGGGGAAAATGTGAGAGTGCTACATCCGTTGCTTTGTAAAGTACACGGATATCTTGCAATCTAGCCACCTGAGCTGTGCTGTCCGGCCAGTACGTGAGGGGGGGGGGGCTTCCTAAAACAGGTGGTGCAGCTAGCCAGTACTCTGGCTTTGACCGCATCCAGACACTGTGGTATGAGCCTAGAGGCCCTCCAGATTAATGGGGTGCTGTTTTAGTTTTTAAAAGCAGTGTTGAACCACCACAGTGTATACATGACCAAAGCAGAAAAAATGCTCATCTGAACGCACCATCATTACCCCATCATAACAAAACAAAATCAAGTTTGTGAGGCAGGGTCATAAAGCACGTGTAAAATTTTAAAAGGCTTGAAATTAGAGCATGGTCTCTAACCACAATGAAATTCACCTAGAGATAACAAAAAGTCAGAAAATCCACAAATATATGGTAACTACGCAACGTAGTTCTAAACCTCTATGTCAAAGAAGACAGTGGAAACTTAAAAATAGTTTGAACTAGAAGAAAATTATAATAGAATTTATGGGATACAGCTGAAGTAGTATTTACAGGGAGATCGGTAGCTTTCAATGCATATATTTGAAAAGAAGAGTTTTAAAATCAGCAGTGTAAGTTCACATCAGGAAATAAAACCATACTACCATGTGGAGGGGAGCAGGGGATATATGGGAACTGTACTTCCCACTCAACTTTGCTGTGAACTTAAAATTTCTCTGAAATAATAAAAAAAAAATTAAAAGCCCTCACGTAGGTGGTTACATTATCTTCAAACAAAGGTGCCATGACAAATCTATGGGGAAAGGACAGTCTTCTCAACAAATGGTGTTGGGAAAACAATATCCACTTGCAGAAGAATGAAGTTGGACCATTATGTTACACCATATACAAAAAATTCACTCAAAATGGGTTTAAGACCTAAAACTGTAAAACTTGTAGGAGAAAACATAGGGGGAAAATCTTTGGACTTGGCAATGATTTCAACAAAAATGACACACAGCACAGGCAACAAGAGCAAAGATAGACAAATGGAACTGTATCAAACTTAAAAACTTTTCTTCATCAAAGGACACAACAGAGTGGAAGGGAAACCTATGGAAAGGGAGAAAATATTTGCAAATCATATATCTGATAAGATATCCAGAATATATGTTACTCCTTCAACTCAATATATATTCTTAATATCTAGAATATATGAAGAATGACTACAACAATAACAAAAAATCAAATAACCCAGTTAAACAGTGGGAAAGGACTTGTACAAACATTTCTCCAAAGATGATGTACAAATGCCCAATAAGCATATGAAAAGATACTCAACATTCGGATAAATGCAAATCAAAACCACAAGGTAGCATCTCACACCTATTAGGATGGTTACTATTAAAAAAAATAATAAGTGTGAGTGAGGATGTGGAGAAATTGGAACCTTTGTGCACTGTTGGTGGGATTGCAAGATGGTGAGCCCCCTATGGAAAACAGTATGGAGGTTCTTCAAAAAATTGAAACTAGAACTGTCATGACCCAACAATCTCACTTCTGGCTATATATCCAAAAGAATTGAAAGTAGGGTCTCAGAAATATTTGCATATTCACATTCATAGCACATATGAATGCTCATGTTCATTCATAACAGCCAAGAGGTAGAAGGAACCCAAATGTCCACGGACAGATAAATGGAATATTAATCCATCTTCAAAAGGAAAGGAATCCTGTCACACACTAGAACATAAATGAACCCTGAGGACACTGTGCTAAGTGAAATAGGCCAGTCACAAAAAGACAAATACCATACGATTCCACTTATATAAGGTATCTAAGTCAAATTCATAGACACAGAAAATAGAATGGTGGTTACCAGAAGCTGGGGGAAGGGGGAAAGAGAAGTTACTATTTAATGGATATAGAGTTTCAGATTTGCCAGATGGAAATGTTCTGGAGATCTGTCTCACAGCAATGTGAATATACTTAACTGCTACCGAACTGCACACTTAAAAATGGTTAGGATGGTAAATTTTGTGTGTTCCTTACCACAATAAAAAAAATTAAATGCAGAGTAGAAAGAAGGAAGACAAAGATAAGAATAGAAGTCAATGGAATAGAAATAGGCAAGCAATAGAGAAGATCAAGAAATGCAATAGCTGGAGGCCAAGGAAAGGAGGCGAGTCAAGGACTTCCTCCTGGGGAGGGAGCTTGGATTCGGGAGGCCGCGTTGGGCCTGTTGGACTAGGCGTCCACGCGTGGGAGAGTTCAGGCATGTCTGTACGTGCGGTGATGCGCGCCTTGTGCAAGAACAAGACACTTTGCTATGGAGTCCCCATGCTGTTGCTGATTGTTGGAGGTTCTTTTGGTCTTTGTGAATTTTCACAAATCTGCTATGATGCTGTGAAAATTAAGATTGATCCTGAATTAGAAAAAAAACTGAAAATAAATAAAGTATCATTGGAATCAGAGCATGAGAAAATAAAGGATTCTGCTTTTGATGACTGGAAGAATATTCGAGGACCCAGACCTTGGGAAGATCCCAACCTCCTCCAAGGACGAAATCCAGAAATTCTTAAGACTAAGACAACTTGACTCAGTTGATTCTTTTCTTTCCTTTTTCTTTCTTTCTTTCCTTCTTTCTTTCTTTCATTCATTCATTCTTTCTTTCTTTTTTTAACAAAAATGTTATCAACTGGAATTCCCACTTCATATGCAAGTGGGAAGAAAATTTCAGACCTGCAGAAGCTTGGATGTGAGTAACGTGATGACAGATGATCTTGATAAAAAGTCACAGTAACATCAGGCAGTGATTTTATGTCAAACCTATGTAGGAAAATACTATCGATCACAGGCTGATGAGAGTTTTGGTTTTACTTATAGTACCTCACAGGATATACTAATCAGTCTCCAAAGTGTCACCTGATGATTGTATTGATACGATCAAAACATGTTAAGAAAAAAAAAAAAGAAATGCAATAGTTGGTTCTTTAAAAAGATTAATAATGTTGATAAGCCCCTGGCAATACTAATCAAGAAAATAAGAGAAAATGTAAATTAACAATATTAGGAATGGGAAAGAAGACATCACTTCAAATCCTACAGACATCAAAAGGATAATAGAGAAATATATGAACAACTTTCATGCCAGTAAGTTTGACAACTTAGGGGAAATGGACACCTTCCATTAAAACAACTTTCTGAGGGGTGCCTGGGTGGGTCAGTCAGTTAAGCATCTGGCTCTTGGTTTCTGCTCAGGTCGTGATCTCATGGGTTGTGTGATCAATCCCCACATCGGGCTCCACGCTCAGCAGGAAGTCTGCTTGAAGAGTCTCTCCTCTGCCCTTCCCCCCACTTGTGTGCATTCTCTCTCTTTCAAATAAATAAATCGATCTTTAAAAAAAAAACTTTCTGAAATGAACATAAGAGGAAATACAAAATGTGAACATCTTACATCAATGAAATTGAACAGAAAATTTAAAATCTTCCCACCCCAAAACTCCTCTAGGCTACAGAATTCCCTGGTAAGTTCTACCAAAATGTAAGGAAGAAATAATACCAATGCTGAGCAAGGAGCCCCATGTGGGGCTCAATCCCAGGACTCTGGAATCATGACCTGAGCTGAAGGCAAACGCTTAACCAACTGAGCCACCCAGGTACCCCAATCTATACAAACTTTTTAAGAGAATATAGGAGGAGAGAACACTTGCCAACTCCTTTTCTGAGGCCAGCATAACCCTGATACCAAACTCTGACAAGGACATTACAGGAAAGAAAACTGCATATCAATATCCTTCATTAACTTAGCTGCAAAAATCCTAAACCAAGTTTATAAGGCAGAAATTTCTGTAAAATCCATGATCTGTGGGTTGGCCCCACACTAGTTAAATGTGTTCTTTGTGTACCTATAAAATTCCTATTTAGTGGAGTGGGACAACACCTTTATATATGTTTTAAAGTTCATCTCTGGAGGCACCTGGGTGGCTCAGTCAGTTAAGTGTCTGCCTTCAGCTCAGGTCATGATCCCAGGGTCCCAGGATGGAGCCCCACATTGGGCTCCCTGCTCAGCAGGGAGCCTTCTCCATTTCCCTTTCCCTCTCCCTCCGCCACAACCTCTGATTGTGCTTCCTCTCTCTCTCTCTCTCTCCCTCTCTCTCTGTCAAATAAAATCGTTAAAAAAAATAAAAAAATAAAGTTCATCTCTGTTATTGTTGATGCTCAAATCAGCATTAAAATATAGATAAAGTGAAATGAAATGAAAATAAATGAAACTTTTAGTCTAAGGCTGCAAAGAAAGCAAGGATAAATCTAAGAAGGAATGTGTTTTATGTTTTCCCCTTCTAAGTAGTGTATCTATAGATAATGATAGATGATAGATGATAGATAGATAGATAGATATAGAAGATAGATAGATGATGATAGATAGATGATAGATGATAGATAGATAGATAGATCAAATAAATGAGAGTATTTCCTGGAGCCAGATATTTGGATTCTGGGATCCAAACAGGTATCCAAATATTTGTTCATTAAACATATGTTTAATGAGTGCTCACTAAATGGCAGGTGTTGTTTTAAGCTGCAGAGATAGAGTCAATTAGAAAAGAAGAAGAAGAGGAGGAAGAGAGAGGAGGAGGAGGAAGTTGTTCTTGTCCCCAAGAAGCTTATATTAGAGTATAGAAAAAGTAATTAAATATAATAGTTTTAATTAGAAGAAAGCACTAAAAAGAAATAAACATGGTGACATGAGTGGAAAAGAGCTATTTTTAGATAGGGTGGTGGGAAAGTGACATTGAAACTGAAATCTGAAGGGAGGAGTCACCTATTAGAAGAACTGAAGGAAGAGGTCCATCCCAGGCAGAACAGTGAATGCTAAGGTTCTGAGCTAGGAAAAAGCTTAGTTCTTTCCAGGAATGGGAAGGCAGTGTAGCCGAAACCTAATAAATGACAGGGACAGTAATACAGGAAGAAGAACAGTTAGAGAACAGTTGGGTATAAGAAGGAGATCTACAGATGTTGCTCTCCTCTCTAGATCCAAGGAGGATTATAGGGTCAGAATTTTAAAGCAGCATTTTCTGTTATAGCCTGTGTACCTTCACAACCTTGAGGAGAACTGTTGTCTTCCATCTTCATTCCAACAGAGGACTCTGTTTATTCCCTTTGAATAGTCTCCCTTCCTTACCAGATTTAGGGAAGGAACCAAAAGCTACAACTTCATCCCATGCCTCTGACCAACTGCGATACCTAAAATACAGTAAACCCACAATACATATTTTTTTAAAGATTTTATTTATTTGTCAGAGAGAGAGAGCACAAGCAGTGGGGGGTAGCAGAGGGAGAGGGGAAACAGGCTCTCTGCTGAGCAGGGAGCCCAACGTGGGGCTCAATTCCAGGACCCTGGGATCATGACCTGAGCCGAAGGCAGGCGCTTAACCGACTGAGCCACCCAGGCACCCCTGACTTAATTTTTAATTAGAGCTATAGATCTACTTGGAGATCAACTAGTCCAACCCTTATTAGGATCAAAAGACTATACAACTTATTAATGGAGAAGAGCTGGTGTCCTGACTCCCACTCCAGTTCTAGACTCCCCACTTGACATTAGTAAGTAAAAGTATAGTCAAAGTACATTTAACAAGTCAGATAGAACCTGGATGGGGTCCAGTGATTTCTAAATGTCTAAAAGTTATTTTAAAGCCATATTAGGTATTAGTATATTATTCATAACTGTACTGACACTGGTATTGTCATTTGAACTGTGAGAAGACAATCATAACAATGCAAGTCTTCATGAAATAAGACATTATCAATGAAAGAGGGAGACGATTTTTTTTTTTTTTACTTAAATTCGCCTGTTATCTTGACTGTTCTTCTGGTTCCCACCTACTCTTGTCTGGGAGCCTAAATATCAACACATCAGAGAGAATAAATGAAAGAAAAGTAGCAGCAGCAAAGAAATACTGGTGAAGCCAAGTATAAATAAGAGCTGGCAAAAGAAAACAAAAACAAAGCAAAGCAAAAAGCTGGCCAAGAAGGTCACACCAGAGATCAGTTTATACTAATGCCTTGTTCTACTGATCAAAACCCAGTAACTGTGCTGTTATAATAAATGCAAGGAGCAACGGAACTGTTGAGCAAGTTATTTATTTATTTATCTATCTCCCTATCTACTTATTTGGCAAGCCAGAATATTAAAGCTAGATGGTAAGAAATACAGTGTTTTGCCAGGCAAGGACTGTGACATCTCTAAATTTGCACTTTGCAAGAAAAAAAGACATGGGGAAAATGTGACTAACAAGCATTGACTTTCATAAACAAAAGTACCAGGTTTAGGTAAAAAAGTATTAGGTAAGAAGATAATTTAAGTTTTTATCTACCTATCAGGAACCACTTAGGAGAAAAATAGCTCTTTATTGAAATTTATGAAGACTGAAAAGTCATAGTAATAACTGTGACAGTGTAAAGGAGCAACTCTTTGCAGAGTTGACAGCCAAAGCTAAGTAAATAGAATCATGTACAAATACACTAGAAGAATGAAAAAAATTAAAATTAAATTATGCTGGGTATAAAAACACTTTTTTCTCAACTTAGAAGATAGCTATATATTCAAATGGAATATATTTAAATATATTTATAGGATATATATGTAGAAAATACATATAGAATATATAAATATATTCTCTTTAACTTTAGCCAGTACAGCTATAATCATGGTAAATACTCTTTTTTTCCTTTTTTTGGTAGCCATTGTCAATGGCAAGTGTTTCTCTCAAAATATATAGTTCTTTTCTTGAATGTTTTCACACTTAATGTTTTATCTCACTGTTCCCTTTTCTTGTTTTATTGAGATATAATTTATACACAATGAAATGTGCAAGTCTCAAAATAAATAAATCTTCAATGTTAGCCATTGTTATAAATGTGTGGTTATCTCACTGTAGTTTTAGTTTGCATTTTCCTGATGATTAATGTCAAGCACTTTTTCATGTGTTTATGGGTCATATGTGTATATACCTCCTTTTGTGAAGTGTCTGTTACAACTTTGCCAATCTTTTATTGGAATGTTTATCTTATGGGGTTCTAGTTTATTAAATACTTTGGATACATGTCCCATATCGGATATATTAATTGCAAATATTTTCTCCCAGTCTGTAGCTTGCCTACTTATTTTCTTAATGTTTTTGAATGATTTGAGATTTTTGGCTTTTACATTTAGGTATGTGATCCATCTCAAAGTTTGCAAATAACATGAGGTAGGATTTGAGGGATTATTTATGTCCACATGGTTCTAGCACCATATGTTGAAAATAATTTTTTTGCCTCATTAAATTGCTTTGGTGTCTTTGTCAAAAATCTATTGACTATAGAATTATGGATCTATTTCTCAAGTTTTTTTTCTGTTTCATTGACTATTAGTCTACCTTTATACAATACTACATTGTCTGGATTACTATAGCTTTATAGTGAGCCTTGAAGTGAGGAAGTGTAATTGCTCCAGCTTAGTTCTTTTTCTAGAATGTTTTGGTTAAGTTCTTTGTATTTCCTCATAAATTTTTGAATTGTTAATCCACTTCTACAAAAAAACCTACTATGATTTTTATTGAGATTGATAACTCAATTTGGGGGAAACTGACATCTTAACAATATTGAGCTTTCCAATCCATGAACATGGTATATTTCTCTATTTATTTAGATCTTCTCCAATTTCTCTCAAGCCATGTTTTATAGTTTCCTGTGTAGAGGTCTTGCACCTCTTTGTTAAAGTTAGCCCTAAGCATTTATATTTTTGATATTATTTTCAGTGGAATTTAAAGATTTTATTTATTTGACAGAGAGAGACAGCGAGAGAGGGAACACAAGCAGGGGGAGTGGGAGAGGAAGAAACAGGCTCCAGTGGAGCAGGGATCCCGAAGCAGGGCTTGATCCCAGGACTCTGGGATCATGGCCTAAGCCAAAGGCAGACATTTAATGGCTGAGCCACCCAGGCACCCCTTAAGTGAAATTTTTAAATTTCATTTTCTAATTCTTTAATGCTTGTGTGTGTATATGGTTTTCTTTATGTGTGTGTGTGTGTGTGTGTGTGTGTGTGTGTGTGTGTGTGTGTGTGTATGGTTTTCTATATTGACTTGTATCTTGCAACCTTGCTAAATTTCTTTGATGATTTCCTCTCATCTCTTTTCTGTCCCCACTCTTCCTGGATCTTCTATTAGTCATATATCGGGCTTAGTAGACTGATTGTTTCATTTTCATATTTTTTTTTCCTATTTTCCACCTATCTGGTTTTGTTGTTCTTGTTTTCTTTTCTAGGGGATTTTCCCCCAGTTTTATGTTCCAACACCTATAATTTTTTTTATTGCTGTGTCATGGTAGCCAGCTTCTAAGATGGCCCCCAAAGATCCATACTTCTATGTAGTCTCTTCTCAAATTCTTCAAGGTTGTTCTGTATGCCCAACATAAAAAGTGGAAGTGGTAGCGTGTGACTTGAAAAGCTGCTTCTGACTTGTGCTCTCTTGGATCATTCACTCTGAGAGAAGTCAGCAGCCATGTCATGTAGCCAAATGGGGAGGTCCACATAGTGAGGAACTGAGGCCTCCTGTGAACAGCTAGCACTAACTTTCCAGCCATGTGAGTGAGCCATCTTGGAAAGCTGATCCTCCACCCCAGTCAAATCTTCAGATGACTGCCACCCAAGCTAACGTCCTAACTGCAATCTTATGAAAAGACACCCCCCCCGTGGGGTTTAGACCAGAACTACCTAGGTAATCCACTCCCAGATTTCTACTCCACAAAAACTATGAAATAATTAAAGTTTATTGTTGTTTTAAACCAATAAGTTTTGAGGTAATTTATTAACAGCAATAATTAACTAAAAGATACTATTTTGTTTTTATTTCCCAAGAGCTCTTTCTTAGTCTCTGAAAGTTTCATTTTATTAGCATTTTGTCCTTGTGAAGATAAAAAAATAAAACATCCAGTAATCAACATATAAACATTTAAAATGTAGATTTGTGCATAAATCACTGAGGTAATTTCCTCTGTAACAAATCACATATCAACTAGCAGCATGATTGTGATAGTAAAGTTCCAAGTTTCTATGGACCAATGATAAATGATAAATCATACTATACCATTATAAGCTGGAAACATAACTGATAAGATTTAAGTCCAAAAATAATCATTGGTTTAATGCAGTGGTTCTCAAAAAGAGGGGTTATTTCTCCCTAATGGGCATTTGCCAATATCTGGAGACATTTTTTTTTTTAAGATTTATTTATTTATTTGACAGAGAGAGACACAGCGAGAGAGGGAACACAAGCAGGGGGAGTGGGAGAGAGAGAGAAGCAGGCTTCCTGTGGAGCAGGGAGCCTGATGCGGGGCTCGATCCCAACACCCTGGGACCATGACCTGAGCCGAAGGCAGACGCTTAACAACTGAGCCACCCAGGTGCCCCTGGAGACATTTTTGATTGTCAGGTCTGTAGGAGTGCTACTGAGATCAGAAATGCTGCTAAACATCTTACAAGCACAGGGCAGCCCCCTACAACAAAGAGGTATCCTGTCCAAAATGTCAATAATGCTAAAGCTGCGAAACCCTGGGTTAGTATAAACCTAAGAAGACAAATAGAGTTCTGAAAGATCAATTGTATTAATATTTTAAGCGGTGACTCAAATGATAAAACAGACTACTTGCTGAGGGAATAGAGACAAAAAGCTTTTGCAAAATCAATCATTCTCTTCTCTTTGCTACCTTAGCTTTTTGTTTGTAATTATTACAGATTTGAAAAAATATCTATAATGTAAAATGTATTATAGCTATTTATGTGTTTCCCCCTCTACACTGTGAGTACTCGTTTTTAAAAGATTTTATTTAGTTGTTTGTTTATTTATTTATTTAGAGAGAGGGGAGGTGGGGCGGAGAGGGAGAGAGAGAATTCAAGCAGTCTCCATGCTGAGCCCAGAGCCTGATGAGGGCCTCAATCTCATGACCCTGAGATCATGACCTGAGCCAAAATCAAGAGTCAGATGTTTAACCAGCTGAGCCACCCAGGCGCCCCCATTGTGAGTACTCTTAACTGTTCATTCCTGGTACCTTGATCCTTTGTAGGTTTTTGTTGATTGTATAATATGAGAAAAAGTGACCATGAATTAATTACTCAAAAGTACAAAATTAGAAGAAACCCTAAGTCCTCCCCCTTGAAAAAGCCCCATAATTATGGCAAATTATTGACAAATAGAACCAAAAAGGTAAAAGAGTGAGAATTAGAAAAAAAACCTACATGGGTCCTACTTCTCTATGTGCCTGAGAATATTTACTTCCACCTATCCACTTTCCTTTGTACCAGGCAAGACTAACACATTCATTCTCATTCAATCTCTGTGAGACTCTAAGCTCAAGGACAAAGGCTATCTTGTATGTCTTTGTTTCCTTCTGTATCCCCAGCCCCTAGCACAGTACCTGGCACATAGATGGAATCTTTAAAATAATCTTATGAAGTAGCTGTAACACACGTTTTCGTGATTATAATCGTTCTAAGGGCTTACTATGTGCCAGGCACTGAGCTAATCATATCTCATATATTGCCTCATTTGATCTTTACCACAACCCTACGGGAAAATATTGTTGACCTATAGTATAGATAAGGATAATAACCTATGTTTATTGATCACTCACTCAATGACATTGTCCTGAGCACTTTACATACATCAATTTATTTAATCTTCTCAATAAAACTGTAAGGTAGGCACTATCATTATCTTCATTTTAAAGAGGAAACTGAGGTACAGAGAGGTTAAGTAATTCATCCAAGCTTACCTGTTTGGTAAGTGACAGAGTTTTGAATCCAGGTAATCTGTTCTCAGAGTCCACACAATTAACCCCCTCACCACATTGCCCTCCCTGGACAAGTTTAGCAAAATTAAGTAACTCGTCTTGAGTTACAAATCTAGTAAAGGGTGAAATTGGTATTTAAGCCAGGACTTTGAGGTTCTAAAGCTCATAGTTTTTCATGTGGTCTAATTACCTCTCCAAAGACAGAAATAATCTACATTTCCTTTGTGACAAGTTTAAGATTTTTCTCAATAAAAGTGTCATTTTTTAAAATAAAAATCAACCTGGGGATGGGTTAAATGGGTGATGAGTATGAAGGAGGGCACTTGTTGTGATGAGCACTGGGTGTTGTATGTAAGTGATGAATCACTGAATTCTATTCCTGAAACCAATATTACACTGTATGTTAACTGACTGGAATTTATAACTTTTTAAAAGATTTTATTTATTTTATTTGTCAGAGAGAGAGAGAGAGAACACAAGCAGGGGGAGTGGCAGGCAGAGGGAGAAGCAGGCTCCCCACTGAGCAAGGACCCCCGATGCAGGACTCCATCCCAGGTCCCTGGGATCATGACTTGAGCCAAAGGCAGACACTTAACTGACTGAGCTACCCAGGCATCCCAATTAGCCGGAATTTAAATAAAAACTTGAAACTACAAAAAAATTAACCTAGACTATGGTCTTTCTTCAAATGTGTAAAATGTAACATTTAAATAGAAAACACAAAGCAATATGTGTATTTTCTAAAACATGCCTTTTCCCCCCTCCACTACACTAGTTATGGGAGCCAAAAAATAGGTCTCATGTCAGTAACACCCTACAGAGCATAAAAACTCATGAAGTTCCTGTTGAATAATCACAGGTAGGTTTATTAACAGAAAGATCAGGGTATAACTTAACAACTGCCACAAAAAGTAAAGTGCTATAAAGATAATTTCTATGAGTTGGGGTCTATGAGAGGCAAACCCATAGAGCAAGTATACCCAGGGGGTGTTCTTAGGATCAACACCTGTGCAGAACTGGAAGGTACTTGAATGATGACAGCCATAGCTTAAAGTTCAGTAGGATTCTTATTATGTCCCCTGGTGAAGAAGTTTCCCCTAAGGAACTGTAACAGCTAAATCTGCAAAACACAGAGTTACAGGGATAGGATGCACGAATTCCCCAAGTGGGTTTGATGTTAATTATGTCCTATCCACGGGCACCTGGGTGGCTCAGTTGGTTAAGCGACTGCCTTCGGCTCAGGTCATGATCCCAGGGTCCTGGGATCGAGCCCCGCATCGGGCTCCCTGCTCTGCGGGAAGCCTGCTTCTCCCTCTCCCACTCCCCCTGCTTGTGTTCCCTCTCTCACTCTCTCTCTCTCTCTCTATTAAATAAATAAAATCTTTAAAAAAAATAATTATGTCCTATCCTGCTTCCACTTCTTGGTTCCTGGAACCATGTATTCTACATATTATGGACCCAGCACAATATAAAGTTTATTGATTTAGCATGTCTACTGTATCCTGGAAGTTGGCATCCCAACCTCAGTGTATTATATGAAAGCTGGTATCTTGGCTGTACCTTCAACAGACTATCATTCTATCATGTTGGTGGCATCTAGGGGAGGTGATAGAACCACTGGATCCCATGGTCATGTGCCACTGCTAAATTCTTTGTTGTGAAGTGGGTCCTTTGGTTTGATGCAATCATGTCTGCGGATCAAACATTCCGTAAGCCCTTAGATATTGATGTTGTTGGAGGCCCTGTATGTAAGAAAGGCAAATCCATACCTAGAATACATGTCTGTTCCTATTAGAACAAATCCCTGGCCCTTCCAGAATGGAAGGGGCCTAATATAGTCAACCTGCCACAAAGGTCTCCTTGAAGAATGGCGCCATATCAGTGGCTCAGCAATGAGCTCTGTTGGTGGCATATGGGACACTTGGCAGCATCAGTGGCTAGATCAGCTTTGGTCGGTGTGGCCATGCACAGCCTCCATCCCAGCCATTATGGCTACTCCTTCATGAATTTATTGTGCTAGCATTAGGGTGGCTGATGACAGAAGCTGACTGACATCTGCCCGAGTCATTTAGCTACCTGGTTGTTTAATGCTTCCTCTGTGATGGATGCTTTCTGATGGGCATTACCATCTGATACAAAGATTTTCACACTCTGCATCTTATCTTAAGCCATTCACATGCTTTACCCCAGACTTCTTAGTCCCCGGTATACAATATTTCTATTTTAGGCCCCTGACCAAAACACTCACCGCTACCTATGAAAACTGTATATATTCTAATCTTAGGCTACTTCTCTTGCCACACAGAGTAAATAACCAGGTACAGCACAAGTGAAATCATACAGTTTTTGTCTTTCTCTGTCTAACTTATTTCACTTAGCATAATACCCTTTAGATCCATCCATGTTGTTGCAAATGGCAAGATTTCTTCTTCTTCTTTTTTTTTTTTAAGATTTATTTATTTTAGGGACACCTGGGTGGCTCAGTCGGTTAAATGTCTGCCTTCAGCTCAGGTCATGAGCCCAGGGTCCTGGGATGGAGTCCCACGTTAGTCTCCCTACTCAGCAGGGAGTCTGCTTCTCCTTCTCCCTCTGCCCCTGCTCACGCTCATCCCAAATAAATAAATCCCTTTTAAAAAAAAGATGTATTTGAGAGAGAGAGCGAGCACACACAAGTGGGGAAGGGGCAGAGGGAGAGGGAGAGAAAGAGAATTCCAAACAGACTCCCCACTGAGCACAGAGCCTGACATGGGGCTTGATCCGACAACCCTGAGGTCACGACCTGAGGCTGAAACCAAGAGTCAGACGCTCAACTGACTGAGCTGCTCAGGCGCCCCAAGATTTCATTCTTTTTTATAACTGAGTAATGTTCTAGTGCGCGCATCTGTGTGTGTGTGACTTGCACTCCACTTGAGAAGGGTCGTCACTTTCTTCAAGCTTTTAAGAGCCATTTTAGCCGTGCATCAACACCCTCTCCTGGAGTTCTTGCCAGGGTGTTAAGGCTTGTACCCCAGGATAGTACTTCTATAATGATAAACGCTACTTGATCGTACTTTATGTTTTCCTTCTATCCCTTATTCTAGCACTCTTAGAATTAAGGTCCATAGACACTCTCCTAGCTGCTGAGGTACATGATGGCTGGGTTCTGCAGAACCTTCAGAGTGTATTACCCTTCTTTTTTGCAGGCCCGGTGTTTCCCTGTTCATTTTTATTGTAACTTTAATTACTGATCTCATGGCTAGGAGGGATGTTCGGGATAGACCCTGATGGACCATCCACGTGGTATTGAGGGCACACGCCTCTTCATCATCTTCAAGTCAGAGGAAAGCACTGGTTGTTAAGGAGTGGGCCTCTTCTTAAGTTCAGAAGGCTTGAGGGAATCCGGGGCATTGAGATCCCCGAATGTACCAGTCTAGATGTCCTCTCTCGGGGTCCCATTTTTTCCTAATCAGGGCCCTGACTTTACAGAACAGACTTGGCTAGGTTGACAATTTAACGTTCTTGAACTCTGCTAGTCTTCAGATTACATCATGGGCCTAGTCCTCAGCTATGTCCACCTTCTACTGCAGAAGAGAGCTTCTTAATACAAGCATAACCATCTTAATTGTGCTTTACTTTCTTGCAATTTGCAGGTATTGTGTTTCTTAGAAATTGGTTTGTGGCAACCTTGCATTGAATACATCTATCGGCGCCATTTTTTCAACAGTGTTTGTTCGCTTCATATCTCTGCGTCACATTTTAGTAATTCTCACAGTATTTCTAACTTTTTCATTATTATTATATTTGTTATGGGGATCTGGAAAAAGATGCCATCTAGGACCTCCATAGCTAGAGGAAAGTCAATGGCTGGCTTCAGAGCTTCACAGCACCAACTGATTCTCTTGCTAGGGGCTAATGCAGCTGGTGGTTTTAGGTTGAGGCCAGTGCTCATTCACCATTCCAAAAGTCCTAGGTCCATTAAGAATTATGTTTAACCCACTCTGCCTGTGCTCTATAAATGGAACAAAGCTTAGATGATAGTGCATCTGTTTACAACATGGTTTACTAAATATTTTAAGCTCACTGTTGAGACCTACTTCCTTAGAAAAAAAGATTTCAAAATGTTACTGCTCATTGACAACACACTGGGTCACCTAAGAGCTCTAATGGAATGAATGTACAAAGAGGTTAATGTTATTTTCATGCATCACACAACATCCATCCTGCAGACCTGGATCAAGGAGTCATTTAGACTTGAAAGTCTTGTTATTTAAACAACTATATTTCTTAAGGCTATAGCTGAAATAGATAGTGATCCTCTGATGAATTTGCACAAAGTAAATGGAAAACCTTCTGGAAAGGATTCGCCGTTCTAGATGCTATTAAGAACATTCGTGATTCGTGGGAAGTGGTCAAAATAACAACATGAAAAGGGATGTGGAAGAAGTTAGTTCTGACCCTCATGGATGACTTCATGGGGTTTGACACTTCAGTGGAGGAAGTAACGGCAGACGTGGTGGAAACAGCAAGAGAACTAGAAGTGGAGCCTGGAGCTGGGGCTGCATGGCTGCAATCTCATGACCAAACTTGAACAGCTGAGTTGCTTCTTATGGATCAGCAAAGAAAGTAGTTTCTGGAAATGGAAACTAGTCCTGCTGAAGATGCTGTGAAGATGGTCGAAATGACAACAAAGGACTTGGAGTATTACATCTACTCAATTAAAGCAGGGGCAGGGCTTGAGAGGATGGACTCCAGTTTTGAAAGAAGTGGGTAAAATGCTATCAAACAGCATCACATGCTACAGAGACATCATCCATGAAAGGAAGAATCAATCAATGTGGCAAAATTGTCTTATTTTAAGAAATTTTTGCAGCCACCCCAACCTTGGAGCAAGCTGGTCAGTCAGCAGGCATCAACATCAAGGCAAGACACTTCACTAGCTAAAAGATTATAATTCTCTGAAAGAGGATGGTTAGCATTTTTTAGCAATGAAGCATTTTTATTTAAGATTTTATTTATTCGGGCGCCTGGGTGGCTCAGTTGGTTAAGCGACTGCCTTCGGCTCAGGTCATGATCCTGGAGTCCCAGGATCGGTCCGCATCGGGCTCCCTGCTCAGTGGGGAGTCTGCTTCTCCCTCTGACCCTCCCCCCTCTCATGCTCTATCTCATTCTCTCTCTCAAATAAATAAAATCTTAAAAAAAAAGATTTTATTCATTCATTTAACTGAGAGACACAGCGAGAGAGGGAACACAAGCAGGGGGAGCAGGAGAGGGAGAAGCAGGCTCCCCCAGAGCAGGGAGCCCGATGCAGGGCTCAATTCCAGGACCCTGGTATCACCACCCAAGCCAAAGGCAGATGCTTAACGACTGAGCCACCCATGCGCCCCAGCAATAAAGTATTTTTAAATTAAGGTATGTACACTGTTTTTGTAGACACAATGCTATAGCATCCTTAATAGACTACGGTATAGTTAACATAACTCTTATATGGAATGGGAAACCAAAAAATTCATTTGACTCACTTTATTGCACTATTCACCTTATGGTAGTGATCTGGAACCGACCTGTGGGGTCTCTGAGGCGTGCTAAAAGCTGCGGGGGTCCGGGGGGGGGGGGCAGGGGAAGCCATTTGTTTTCACAGTTAGCATTTAATTCATCATCCTTGATTTTTCACTGTCTCTTTTAAAAGTATTCATTGCTTCCAGCAATAGCCATCCAATACTATTGTCTTTATAATTCTACTTTCTCACATTTCTCAATGCCTCATACACTACACCCTGGTGCCTTTTCTCACACTGGTATACCATCCCAGTCCATCAGCTGAAAATGTCAACAATTGTAATCCTGTCTTGTGACTGTGCTGCATCTACGGCCAGGGATGGGGTCCAGCTCATTTGCCAGCTAGGAAGCAGGGGATCTATCTCCATATTTATTTGACAGAGAGAGAGAGAGAGAGAGAGAGAGAGAGAGAGTGCACACACAAGAAGGGGGAGTGGCAGCGGGAGAGGGAGAAGCAGACTCCCCACTGAGCCCAGAACCCAAGTAAGGCTCAATCCCAGGACCCTGAGATCATGACCTGAGCTGAAGGCAAACACTTAACTGACTGAGCCACCCCAGTGCCCCCCAAATTCCATTATTGCATCTGCTTTCTGCCCCTCCTAGCACCCACTGTCACAGGGTGGATTCTCCATGGAGCCATGCAGAAAGTTTCTAAGGGAGCTCTCTCAGGATAGATACCTGGAAGGGGAATGGAAGGAAGCAAGACTAAGTAAAGGAAGAAACTGCACTGCAAAGCAGTCCCAATGAGGTGTTGGCTGACCTCCCAGGGAGCTCAAAATCTGCGATGGCCCTTCTGAATTACCCCAAGTTCAGGGGAAGCGCCCGGCATTCATATGTCCACACCAACCACTCATTAGATGCAGGCTGCCCTGGGAAAGGGTGTAGCCTTGGACAAGGTGGCTCTTTTCAGCAGAGATTGATTTGAATAAGTCCTCAGTGCTGAAGAGGTGATCTGGACAGTGCAAAACAGGATTCATGACAATGATGCTGACAAGCTTTTCAGAACTCAGGGGAACCCAGATGGGAAAAGCCCTCAAGAAGAGGAAGTGCTTGGGCCAGAATAAGCTTCTTGCTCTTCCATAATTGTTTTTCTTGATTTGCTAGTGAATAAGATTTGATTTTAGCTACAAAATTTGCTCTGTAAAATAATCTTACAGATATTGTTGATAAGACTTCTAGAAACATCGGAACAAAAATAATTATTTCCTGAGTTTAGAACAAGAGATCCCAGACAGCGTAACACATTGATTATAGTTCTGCTTTAATAGGGTAAGATTTGAAAATACACAGATATCCAGGAAAAAAAGTAAAGCAGTATGAAGTATTGAGAGCATAATTGTGCTTTAATTTGGGTCTTCAGTTTCTAATTGTAACAGCAATCATACTTCTCAACAAACAATGTCCACCAGCTCTGCAAACACATCCAATGGCAATATTAGAGCAATACACTTTACACTGGACTTGTCAAATACCCACTCTAAATCCACCATGTGTTTCATCTGGGTTTTTCATTAGAAAAGAGGCATATCTATAATTCACAATCAGAGTCAGGTTTCTGAAGATGTAGGTATGAAATATTGCCTGTCAATTTGCTTCTCAAACTGAATTTAAAAAAAAACAGTATAATTTATTCTTTAAAGCAATTATATAGACATGGGTGGTCCAATTAATTTCATAGTGACGTTGGTTGAATATGATACAAAGGAAATACAGGTATCTTCCAGGACAATAGGATAAAGGAAGCTTTCAGAATTCATGAGGAAAAAAAGGTGATAAAACCTAAACTTCTTTTTCAGATGTTTTAAAATTTCTATAAAACCTTTTGTTCCAAAATTAATCACTTAACTATGGTACATAAAATATATTGAATGCATTGCCTGACATCAAGATGGGAAACCCTCTCTTTCACATAATAAAGTCCCCTTCCGGTCCATCTTCAACCAAGTCCTGGTTGTCTGATGGCAGATTTATCTTGAGAGGCCTAAATTTGTAATAAAACGCACTGCTTTCATCTACTGGTTGGTATTCCTGTTCAATTTCAGTTAAGAAGCCACTTCCAGAGCCACTTCCAGATCCTGATCCAGAGCCAGATCCAAAATAGTCCTCCGCAAGAGGGAAGACATCATTCAAGTTCTGGGATCTTGTCATTCTGAAGTAAGACAGAAAAATGAAAGGGGAAAAAAAAAAAACAGTAAAGTTTGAGACGTAAGGAAGATAATCATAATAAATTTTTTAAGACAGAAAATTAACGCAGCTACCCGGTTGCTCAAATTAAAAGTTAAAAGTTTCCCAGTTATTCAATGCTTTAAAACAAAAAACAAATCAGATCTTTCTACTTGTTTACCTATACTTGTTGTTCTTAACTCATTGCATTTATCAGTCAACATCTATGCATTGCAGATTCATAATAAACAGTGCTACTTTTCTTATCACTAGCATAGTAATCCTATATTTGGTAAATTTACTTAAGGGGTCATTTTTTTTTAAGATGCCTTTCCCATTTTCTTCCATTAAAGAAAGGACAAACAAGTGTAAGTTAACCTAGATAGGTGACATTTTTTTCTGATTTAAAATTTCTACAAAACTTCTGATAATTCACAGTGCTTCAACAAAACTCATTCTTAAGAAATTCTTTGTAACAAGTTAAGCATTATGTTTACCACAATTAACTAATTCAATTTCCTCTCATAAAGTAAGTGCATTCATTCAGCTGGGTTCAGTTTGGTGGTTAGAAGTCCACTCAGCACCAAAGACCAGAGCCATGGTGTTACCCCTCAGTGGTAGAACAAGGCAACTAAGTATCAGAGACAAAAATTTAGTTTCATAGTCTGTGGGTCATTTTTTTCCATGAAAATAATGAACCACGGCCCATATAACAGATTAGAGCTTCATTCATGCGTGCATTCAGTAAATACTTAACATCTGATCCCTGTTCTAAGTGCCTGAGATAGAATGGGAACTGATAGATGAAGTCCCTGCTCAAGAAATTTATAAACTGTTGGGGAAGACAGACAATGAAAAGTGAATAAATCAGGAAAACATGAGGCGGTGCTAAATGCCATGCAGAGAAGTAAAATAGACTAAAGTAATAGAGGGTGACCAGGGGGTTAGGTTTAGACTGTGAGGTCAGAGAAAAGGGATCAGAGCTGGAAACACAGATTGGTAGTTCCATATGCACGCATACACAACAGAAACCATAAAAAGGACGAGGTCACCTAAAATAAGCATGCAGATAGAGAAGAGGACCTGGACAGAACCAGGGCCTCACCAACATATTAAATATTGAACGGAGGAGAAAGAACAATCAGGGAAATAGAAGAAAATTCAAGATAAGGTGGGACCATAGAAGCCCAGAGAAGAAAGCATTTCAAAGCGGGGGTGGGGGGTGGGGGGGGCGGTCAACTGTTTTTGAAGGTAACTAAGAAGTTGAGTAAGGAGAGAAGCAAAGAAGTAAACAGTGGATGTGTTAAGCAGGAGTGATTGTGACCTTAAAAAGGACTCTGAGTGGAAGGCGGGACGGAAGTTCAAACAGAAGGGGTAGAGGGGTGGGGAAGACAGGAAGCATCCCTTTCAGTAAGTGTTCCTTTGAAAAGGAGCGGAGAACAGGGCAAGGGCTGGAAAGGATGCAGAGTCAAAGAAGAGATTTTACCCAACTGTACGAGACGCTAGAGAATGTCTGCACACCGATGGGAAGAAGATACTGGGCTCAGAGGAGTAATTGCAGAACTGACATCTAGAGAAGTGAAGCCAACTAGGGGAGAGCGAGGACCCCGAGATGAGCGACAGTAAGGAAATACCTCTCTCTCTGGGCTAGAGGGGCAACGGAAGAAGGTGGTGTTACCTGAGGCCAGCATCTGGTGGGAGCTGAAGCCATGGATGAGAGATGGCCCTGCCAGAGGCACCATCCAAAGCAGGACTTGACAGGAAACATCCTGGTCTCTCCCTGCCTCCCATGCTCCCCCCATCTCCCTCCTGTGCCTTCCATTGGCCAAACTCAGCCACAGACCTGGGAGCCTGAGAAAGGCAGACCATGGGATGAGCCCAAAACAGAGCAAGAAGGGAAAAGAAAGATGGATAGGAGGGCAAATGAGTCCAGGACCGATACAAGAGCAGGGACTGTTCATTCATAAGGGACAGGAGTGGGAGAGTAAGAAGAAAACTTGTCCGCCTGAGAAAAGGGGGAGATCAAAGAGATTTAAAAGAAGAAATGGTGTAAAATAGTTGTTTTGGAGAACTTGGGTTATTCCTCTAACATTTTAGATTTAAATGAATTACTATGGAAACCCGTGAGTTAAAATCATGGAGAATGCTATAAAATCCGTTTCAGGCTAGAAGCAGAAGACAGGAGCAGGATGGCAGGGTGGCATTTTGAAGGTGGTGAGGACATCATCTCATGCAGTGAGTGCCAGGGATGAAGAGAGTCACCAGGACCCTCAGAGGGATGCTGGCCTTACCTGGTGTGGGCATGATGATTTACCCCGGCTTCGAGGAGAGTGATTTCCTAGGTTTAATCTTCTAAGTCTAAGGATTAATCCTTTTAAGATAATCCTTTTCATAATACAGTTTTGCTGCACGTTATATAACTTTGATATTCATTGAAATAATTGATTCTAAGACAATTCCATTTCGGTTACTTATGAATTCCTGTTCGATCTTTTTTGCAAGTTTAAAGCAGGTTTGATTTGATCAAGAAGAGGTTTGGCTTTCTCTTTGACAAGTCATGGCCATTTATTCTTCCTTTCCCTAATTTCTTTTTTTTTTTAATCACTACCATCTAATCTCAGAACATTTTTATCACCCCTCAAAAGCCCTGTACCTGTACTCCCCACTCTATTCCTCTCTCTCCTCCAGCCCCCAGTGACCACTCCTCTATTTCCCACCTCTATGAACATTTCATATTGATAGAATCATGCAATATATGTGGCTTTTTGTGTCTGGTTTCTTTCACTTTGCATAATGTTCTTGGAATTCATCCATGTGATAGCATGTATCAGTACTCTGTCCTTTCTTTTGGCCAAATAATAGTCCACTTTAGGGAAATACTATGTTTTGTTCATCCATTCAGTTGACAGACTCCTATTGGATTTCAATGTATAATATGCTCTACTTACATAAGTAGAATAATGTACAATAATTTCCAATACTTGTTGGTGAAAAGTACTCAATTTTTATCTCTGCCCCCACAAAAAGACCTTGCAAAAGTATAGATGAATCATGCATTCTTGCACATCTCCTATGCCAGTAAACACAGTACTGTTTTACCATGCCCTGTGCAGTGAAAACCAAACCATCAAGGCAAGATACTGAAGAAACACACTCTGGACAACACTCCCATCTCCAAGCCAAGATCGCAACAGAGGTTGGTGAAAGTAAAATCAGAGAAAGTTCACTTACGAAGAAGGATCGGTCCTCGGAGGAAGGATTCTGTTGGATTCCCCTGGGAGTAAGTTAAACATTGGTCCCTTTTCATCAATGCAGTTTGCAGAATTACTGTCAGGACTGCAGCGGACCCACTGGTACCTGGCTCTCCGCACAGGAAAACCTGCCCAAACAAGGAACCCACGTGGTTAATACGTATCTCTTACACTGCTTCTAATCACCCTGTCCCTAAGAAATTTTTGATCCAGTTGATTCTAAATTTTGCAGAAGGTGTGGGCAGGTTTTATGACCATAAATATAACAGGAGTACCCACTGTGTGCCAGCCTTTTATATACATTGTCTTCACAATAACCCTAAAAAGTAGCCCAGAGTTGAAGGTTAGAATAGGTTTTGGCAATCAGCTGCCTGGAGTAACGTCCCAGCTCTGCTACTGGTGAGCTGTGAAACCTTCACTTCTCTAAAAAAATAAGTAAATAAATCTAAAAAAGAGAAGAATGAGGAGGCTGTCTGGATACTGATATAGATTCTCCAGGGTTGATTATTAAGTTAAAAAAAGTAAGGAACAGGGACGCCTGGGTGGCTCAGTTGTTAGGCATCTGCCTTCAGCTCAGGACACGATCCCAGGGTCCTGGGGTTGAGCCCTGCATCGGGCTCCCTGCTCCGTGGGAAGCCTGCTTCTTCCTCTCCCACTCCCCCTGCTTGTGTTCCCTCTCTCTCGCTGTGTCTCTCTCTGTCAAATAAATAAATAAAATCTTTAAAAATAAAAAGGAACACTGTGCATTGTGTTAATGTGTGTTTGTTTTTAAAACTATATTTACATGTATGTTTACATATATGTACCTTGAACCTCTGAACAGATACAAAACAAACTGCCTCTGTGAGGGAATTGGTAGGCAGAAGACAGTGGAAGGAAGGACATATCCTTTGAAGCTTTATTTATTTATTTTTGCAAGAGAAAGAGAGAGAGAGAGGGAAAATGAGTGGGGGAAGGGCAGAGGGAGAAGCAGACCCCCCGGCCCCCCCCCCCCCACCGCTGGTCTGGGACAGCCAATCGTCCAAAATGGATTAGTTCTGTCGCTGTCTGGAGACTGGAGGTAAGGTAGCAAGATAATATCCAATGTTTGCCCCTTACCAGCTGTGTGTCCTTGACCAACCTACTTAATCTCCCTGTACCTCAATTTCTTCACTCATAAAATGGGGACAGTAATAGAACTAATAATGAGATATAAATGCTAGGTTCTTAGAATAATACCTGGCACCATGGTAGGAGTTCTTTAAATGTTAGTTTCTATGATGAGCAGGAAGACCACAATGACCAATTGGACAGAGATCAGAATTTAAATACTCATTCTACCATTTAGTACCTGATTCTCAATGTCTCATCTTTCAAAGATGAATAATAGTGTCCCCTTTGGGGGACACTATTCCCGTTCAAATGAAATAAAAGTATGTAAAACACCTAGCACAAATCTTTGCGCAGGGTATTTAATATGTTTTATTTTTCTTTCTCCTTCTCTGATTCTTTCCTGAAGCAGCCTAAGTTTGGCATCTGGTTGCTGCATAGAAGCCCTGTATTGTAGGTGGGATAGAAATCCAGCATCTCCAGCAGAGGGCGACAGCTTCACACTCCGTGCTGGCCAGAACAGTGCAGTCCCAATAGCGTAAGACAACCACACAGGGAATTTTCAACGTTCTAGCAGCCATACATTTAAAAAGTAAAAAGAGACAAGTGAGACTAATGTCATCACATTTTACTTAGCCAATGTGTTCAGATATTGCCACTTAACATATAAACAATATAAAAGTTATTAATGAATATTTTACATTTTTCTTTTCATGCAAGTCTCCAAATCTGGTGTATATTTTGCACTTAGAGCACACGTCAGTTTGGACTTGCCACATTTCAAGTGCTCAGTGGCTATCGTTTTGGACAGAGTAGATCTAAGCATTCTCCTTTACCTGCAACTGATGTGCTGAACATCAAACTGAGGTAATATTTGCAAGGATAGGAAGTTAAACAGAAAAGTAAAACTAAAACTTTATGAGGAAGCATCCAGGTGAAAGACCGTATCTTTTCACCCGCGTAACAAATACAACTTTGGCAAATTAGTGAAAACAAAATACAAAATGCCCCTCTAGAATTCAGAATCTCAGCTTTTGAAACTTATTAGAGAGGGACTTTTTGGGGGCCCCGGCTGGTTCAGTCGGGGGAGCATGAGACTCTTGATCTCAGGGTTGTAAGTTCAAGCTCCACGTTGGGTATAGAGATGACTTAAAAATAAAATTTTTTTTTTAAAGAGGGGCTTCTTTGGGGGGGGAATTGACTATGGTGATAGTTGCACAGACCTGTGAATATACTTTAAAAAAACATTGAATTGTAGACTTATTTTTTTAAAGAATTTATGTATTTATTTGAGAGGAAGAGAGAGTGAGTGAGCAAGAGAGAGAAAGAGAGCACAAGCCAGGGGAAGAGGCAGAGGAAGAAGCAGACTCCCACTGACCAAGGAGCCTGATGCAGGATTCGATCCCAGGACCCTGGGATCATGACCTGAGCCGAAGGCAGACGCTTAACTGACTGAGCCACCCAGGCGCCCCTGAACCGTACATTTTAAATGGATGAAATGTATGGTTTGCGAAGGCTATTTCAATAAAGCTGTTTAAAAACTTGTAGAAGTCCCCCCCCGCCAAAAAAAAAAAGTTTATCTAATTTGGGTCTGATCATTTTCAGTCGGCTTTAAAATAAAGAACATGGTTACAGACTCAAAGTTCCTGACGTATCTGTTGCAGGGTGTTGGCAGAATATGAATTCAACAGTCTCAGCCCCTGCTGTTGTGGAACTACCTTGACTCTATCTTGCTTGGTCTTATGATTACTGTAATTGAAAATAAAAAGAAAAGGGAGAATGCTAGTGGACACAAAGGTTATCTTCCTCAAAATTCCCACCTGCTGGATCTGCTGGCTAACTTTGTGGTGGATTTCAGGGAAAAGAATGGGTTTTTTTTTTTTGTTAAGATTTTATTTATTTATTCATGAGAGACAGAGAGAGAGAGAGAGGCAGAGGGAGAAGCAGGCTCCCCAAGGAGCAGGGAGCCCGATGCGGGACTCGATCCCAGGACCCCGGGATCATGACCCGAGCCGAAGGCAGACGCCCAACCATCTGAGCCCCCCAGGCGCCCAAGAATGGTTTTTATTCAGAATCCTTTTCCTCACTGCCCCCCACCACACACACAGAGTCACTAGTCCTGCTTTACCAAAATGTGTTTTCTATGAATGAACATTACTCCTGTCATTCCTCTGCATCTTTTTTAAAAAATATTTTCACTTTTTATTTTATTAAAGTAGGCTCCATGGCCAAAACGGAGCTCGAACTCACAGCCGTGAGATCAAGAGTCGCAGGCTCTACCAACTGAGCCAGTCAGGTGCTCCTATCTGCATCTTTTTACATTGTAATACCAAATTTTCCCCAACAGCATCACAATGTACCAATTTGCTATTCTTAATGGAGATTTGCTGCAGGTGTATTACAGAAACTGAAGCAGAAAATGCCATGCGGCAGGGGGAAGGGGGATGCGGGGGGTATAAAAAAAGACCATTTTATTCATTGTTTTGGTAGCATTGAAACAGACATCCCTAAGTTGGAGTTGCTTCCTACTGGACAATCAATTCCACAAGATAGACAACCCTTGCATGGTTTGACAAGCTATAAATGTTCCAAGTTTACTTTCAATTTCTCCCTCTCCCTCAATTCAGTGGTAAACTTTATAGCAAGTTTACTACAGTCAAAGCAAGGTTTTTTGTTTTAAATAAAGAAAATCTCAGGGTGCATGGCAGTCAGTAGAGCATGTGACTCTTGATATAGAGGCCATAAGTTCAAGTCCCACGTTGGGTGTAGTGATTACTTAAAAGTAAAATCCTTAAAGGGGCGCCTGAGTGGCTCAGTTGCTTAAGTGTCGACTCTTGTTCTCCGCTCAGGTCTTGATCTTAGTCATGAGTTCAAGCCCCTTGTTGGGTTCCCAGTGGGCATGGAGCCTACTTAAGAAAAACATATTTAAAAAGAGAGGGAGGAAGGAAGGAAGAAAGAAAAAATCTCTAATCCACCTAGAAGACAGCCGAGCTGCAACAGAAAGTTAACTCTGACCTTGAAATCAGATGACCACTTGTGGCATTAATTAGTTGTCACGGGCCTAAAGCAAGTCTCAAATATTTTGCAAGAGGTTGATCTAAAGAGCAAATGAGATGGTGAATACAAGATCAGTTTTCTCCTCTATAAATTGGTGTTAATTCCTCCTCACAGGGAATGTGATGATCATTTATGAGAGCATGGAAATGAAATCACTTTACAATCAAACAGCAGCACACATGGCTGGAATCAATATCTACTCTAATCTAGGGAGTGTGGAGTGAACACACTATCTGGCCACACCTGCTCATGGATCTTCCATTTTCTCTCTTTATGGGCGTCTTTAAAAAAAGAGAGGTAATAAAAGAGTTTAGGATTCACAGACCTTATCAATAATCAATAATCCCCTGGCGCTTTACATTAAATCAAAAGCCCCCCGTGCTCTCTAGGATCTCCCACGCATTGCCAAATTTCCCATCCTTTGCCCCTGATAGACAGGATTTTACATCATGTTTTTACTTGGGTTTGACTTAACGTAACTGATATGGGCTGAATTGTGTCCCCTCAATTTGTATGTTGAAGTCCTAACTCTCAATATCTCAGAATGCGATTGTATTTGGAGACAGGGCCTTCAAAGAGGTAATTAAGGTAAAATGAGTTCATATGGACGAGCCCTAATGCAATATGGCTGGTGTCCTTAGAAGAAGAAGAGATAAAGACACAGACTCACACACAGAGGAAGGACCTTGTGAAGACAGAGGGAAGATGGGCTTCTCCAAGCCAAGGAGAGAGGCTTCAGAATGAAACCAGCCCCACTGACATCTTGACCTTGGACTTCCAGCCTCCAGAACTGTGAGAAAATATATTTCTGTTAAGCCACACCAGTCTGGGTACTGTGCAGCCTCAGTAAACTAACACAGTAACCTAAGATGTTTTGAATATGTTCAGTAAGGACAAGCCAAAAGCCTGGTTTGAGCAGTTTGGTCAAACCAATGGTTTAAGTAAACATTTTTTAAAAGATGGGGAAAGAATGCTATCCAATCATACTGGCATCACATGGAGGAGGTAAGGGAACCAGCGCTGAGGCTCTTGCATGGCTGCCTGGAGATGCTGTCACACACGCCGTGGGTGGGTATCCATTTCCCTTATCAGTCTGATGTGCGCACAAACCCTTAATTCCAACACCAAGGGCACTTCTCCTTTGGAAATACCCTCATTTTTCAGTTCATTCATTCTATCTTTTTTGGTTCCTTTTCCAACAAAGAGCTAAACTTACCAGGTAATGATATAAATGCTAGTGCTTTATGTGATTTCATAATGGTTTCTTCACTTCTTTCTAATGAATACCAACTACGTAAGGAATGTTTTTGGTTTTTTAAAGGTTGTATTTATTTATTTATTTATTCGAGAAGGAGAGCATGAGCAGGGGCAGAGGGAGAGGGAGAAGCAGACTCCCCACTGAGCAGGGAGCCTGATGTGGGGCTCAATCCCGGGTCCCCACGGTCCCCGGGGAGCCACCCAGGCACCCAGGAACATTTCTGTTTCAGTTCTAGTTTTACCTACTGAATCTTAGTGGGGAATGTGATATTTCAGGGAAATCTTGAATATGTAAAGACTGACTTAGCTCTGGCAGGGGTGGACCCCCCACCAACTGGTCACTCAAGTTTGTGCTACAACTATAGACCTCATTACTCTGGATCTTGTCAGAACACATTAGGGAATTATTTCATCAAGCTCAAGATTTTCCCTAAAAGACCCAGGACAGTTTCTTAAAATCAATACAGTTTTATACTTCAAAAAATACATAGATTATTAAAAAAATTAAAAATACATAGATTAGTAAAAAGCTTCAGCAACATTAACATAATGAATGTATCTGACTTTATCTGTACGATTTCATTTCCACCAGAAGTAAAAACAAGACAACTAGAAGTCACTTCGAAGAAACAAATCCAGGACATGTGTGTCACTGTAAGTCAATGTTTCCTGTACAAATTGGGGGAACTTAAATAATTTTCTACTATAAATTCTCCCGTCTATTTATCAGGCCATAACCTTCTGCCTTATTTAGACATGATCTCTTATTTACCAAAGGAGAAAAATTGTATTTTTCTTACAAACTGATCATTTCTGTTGTCTTAGTCATAAAATTTTAAGTTGTTTCAGTCTGACTAACCAACCCTAAATGATAGAGAGATCTAAGAAGAAATTTCCAAAGGTAATGTGACTCTGAGCAACAGCACAAATACTAAAATTCTCTGGTCTGTCATTAAACTGAGAGGGTTTGTACTATGTCTAACCATAATTGAATTTTCACTATGAAATTTTTTTAAAAAAAGGAAAAATACACAGATTTACTCTGATTTTTAAAATATATCATTTTCCACTGTTAGAATAATTATGATACTACCATAATATATTAAAACTTGGGACTGATATAAACCCTGGGACCTCCAAAACTCAACGGTGCCATCTCCTCCAAAAGACACATGGGTCATGTTCTATATTCCTTTCTGGAGTTTGTTGTTGTTGTTTTTTTAATTTTTTTTTTAAATTCAATTTAATTAACCTACAGTGTATTATTAATTCCAGAGGTAGAATTTAGGGACTCATCAGTTGACCTTTCTTGAGTTTTTAAAAGTTTATAAACTATACCTTTTCATCCAAAAATAAAATAGCACATTTCAACCATGGTGTGTGTTTACGAGGCCACACCTGCCTCAGAGTTTCATTTTTTTTTATACCAAACTTAATCAAACTCACATTAAAGAGTTCAGCCCCCCCAAATCCTTTCTCTTTGCCTGCTGTCCCACGATATAATACATTCTGTACCTTAAAGTGAATATAATCATTTGTGTGGACCCCGGGGCTTGCAAAGATTACGGAGGGGGGTGGGGATGAGATTCCTGGGTCTTACCTTGAACTGAAGAATCCAAAACCAGGAGGAGGGCAAGAGCCAGGACAAGCCTACTGCCCTGTTGGAGTAGCTGCATGGTGACCAGCTCGCTTCAGTTCTGCTGCCTGCACACCGATCTCACGATTAGGAAATGTAGCAGGGTGCACTCTGTCCCTTTTAGAAAAAGTTCCAAACCCTCAAACCCTGCCCAGAACCCACGTCACAATTTCCTGAACAAATAGAAAGAGATCCACATCAAAACCCAGAAAGATAAAAAAAAAAAAAGAAGAAGAAGAAGACAGCAAAAGCACTATTCATACCCATTATGAAACTGCACTGGACTCTCCCTGGGTCTGCTTTTTCAAAAAGTTTTGTTGTTTGCCACTTGCTTGTTCGTAATTTTTTCCCACTAAAACAGTAGCATCAGCATTCAGGACAGTCTGTTTTTCCTTTCTTCACTGAACAACCTAAACACAAGACAGTTAACATAAAGCGGCAACTGCACTGGGGGTGAGTGGGTGCTGTGGGGGCTGCCTTTCCATCGCTGAGGACCTTCAACCTAAACTACGAATTTTCTCTTTCATCAGAAGTAGCATAGCTCACTGAGTCAAGCTCCAGAAGCGAAAGTTCAAAGTGGAGTTCTCATCTGTAAATAAGTGTTCTCCGATCCCAGATAACCCGTTTTTCTCATCACACTCGGTTGCTTGCCCTGGATCATAGGCTCTCCCTCTACCTCCAGAATGGACTGAGGACTTCCAGTTGCCAAGAACTGGCTAAGACAGAAAAATAATCTTGCCTTCCTCTGCTCCTTCACACCAAGTACCTCTTGTCATTTCATTCCATTTACACTTTTCATCTTTTCTCCTGGTAAAATTGCTCAACTTTTTGAACAATTTCTGAGCTGGAGCTCAGAAAACCCACTCGCCACAGCCCCAGTTCCCAGGTCCTGGGGATTGTGCTGAGACTTTGGGAGGACCGAGGAACACGGGGTCCAGACAGTAAACACCAGAGTTTATTATGTGTTCTGGCCCTGGGGGCATGCACTGTTTCCTTCTATTCAAGCCTCAGCCCCTCCACATCTCAACGCACCTCTCCCTCCAGCCCCCCTTCCCATTTGCATCCTCACACTCACCAGGCCTTTGACAGGAGGGAGGAGTTTCCCTTCCCTTGTCTTCAGCTTCCTGCTGATTCCTTTACCATTTCCTGCTAAGGACAGGCCTCAGAATCTAATCGCTGGGTAGCTGTGGTGCCAGTCCACAGGGGTCATGGAGAACGCCCATCTTGACTGTCCTCAGAACCGACTGGAAGTGTGTCCAGGGACTCCTCTCCGGCCCTAACCCAAAAAGTCACAAATCCGGTGGGTGCCCCACTATGGAATAGTGGGTCAGCCTGACATAATGGCCCTCGTCTTTGGTCCCTTTTAACCCTACCCCCCAATTTAAAACCCTGGCACCAAAACAATAATCCCCATCAGTAGCTTCAGTAAAGCCGTGCAAAGCCTCTGAACTGCTCAGAGCTTGTGTTTAATGGTAATTCGGGTGGCCTTTTTGATTTGGGTCCTTCATTTTTTTTCTTTCTCTGGATCATGGTGATTCTTTAAAAAAAAAAAAAAATTGGCGCAGCATTCTCAAACATTTGCTCTTCTCCCTCTACCCTGACCACCAGCAGTTTCTTTTCCCAAATAGCCCTCCTCCAGCTTCATGTCCCTAGTCCTCTTCAAGCCGTAGCAGAGCCTGACCCATGCCTGTGGCAGTCAGAAGTCCTGGGTCCGAGCTTGGACCCTCACTCCGCAGCCAAGAGATACTGAGGGCAGCGCAAAACTGCTTGGAGGGATGGCTCCCAGACTCATTTCTTTTTGAAAGCTCTAAGTTAAAGATCCTTCCACTCAGCAGCCTCTAGGACCTCCTTGATTCTTCAGTGAGGAGGTCTTGACTCTGAACTGGGCACTGCACCAAAAAAACCAACAGCAAATAGACCCTGTACCAAATCTATGTCTCTCGAGTCTTAAAAGTGACTCTTGAACAAATATTGGATTTCTAGCGTGGGAAGAGACCTTAGAAATCACCTCCTTTGCAAAATCAGGTGGGAAAATTGCAAGTCCAGAAGGGTACATGACTTGCTGCTGGTGATTGACAAAAGCAGGTCTAGGACTTAGGGTTCCTAATTCAAAGTAAGTGATAGGTGAAGATTAAGATTTGTAAATCATCAGAAGTCTTCCTTTTAGTATTTTTCTTTTTTTTTTTTATAGATTTTATTTATTTATTTGACCCAGAGAGAGAGATAGAGAGCACAAGCAGGAGGAGAGGCAGGCAGAGGGAGAGGGAGAAGCAGGCTCTCCACCAAGCAAGGAGCCCGATGCGGGGCTCAATCCCAGGACCCTGGGATCGTGACCTGAGCCGAAGGCAGCCGCTTGACCAACTGAGCCACCCAGGCACCCCTTTTCTTTTCTTTTCTTTTCTTTTTTTTTTTAAAGGTACACACGGAAGTACTTCTGTTTGGAATGAGAAAATGATGGTGGTTTGCTTCCAAAGAATCCAGTTTCAGGAGGGGGATGAGAGAGGGATAGCAGTGGATGGCTGAGGCTGAGCAATGAGAAAATCAAGGTTCATTATACTAGTCTCCCTACTTTAATATGTTTTTTAGAATTTTCATAACAAAATGTTTTTTAAAAAATCAACCTTTTGAAAAAGTATCTTTATTGGGTGCCTGGGTGGCTCAGTTGGTGAAGAATCTGCCTTCGCCTCCAGTCATGATCCTGGGGTCCTGGGATCGAGTCCCACATCGGGCTCCTTGTGCAGCAGGAAGTCTGCTTCTCCTTCTGCCTGCCGCTCCCCCTGCTTGTTCTCTCTCTCTCTCTCTCTCTCTGACAAATAAATAAAATCTTTAAAATAAAAAGTGGCTTCTTTATTCATGGATATCAGGCGACTTTGAGTTTCCCATTCTTTCAGTTCTGTTCTCATTCCATCTCAACCCCTTTCGTGGATGGGAGTCTGGCTACCAGTCTTGGTCCCAAGGGAGCAGCGACTATTGTGTTCTTAATCCCCTTACAGAGTATCATTGGATGGGTGCCTGTAGGGTGGTGCTCTGAGAGAGGGCATAGGCTCCCTGCATCCCCAGCTGGGCTCCTTCACTAGCTCTTCTTCCCTTCTTTTTTTTTTCTTTAAAGATTTTATTTTTTTTTAAGATTTTATTTATTTATTTTGAGAGAGAGAATGAGAGAGAGAGAGCACATCAGAGGGGATAGGGTCAGAGGGAGAAGCAGACTCCCTGCCGAGCAGGGAGCCCGATGTGGGACTCGATCCTGGGACTCCAGGATCATGACCTGAGCCGAAGGCAGTCGCTTAACCAACTGAGCCACCCAGGCACCCTAAAGATTTTATTTATTTATGTGACAGAGAGAGACACAGCGAGAGAGGGAACACAAGCAGGGGGAGCGGGAGAGGGAGAAGCAGGCTTCCCGTGGAGCAGGGAGCTCGATGTGGGGCTCGATGTGGGGCTCAATCCCAGGACACCGGGATCACGACCTGAGCCGAAGGCAGATGCTTAATGACTGAGCCACCCAGGCGCCCCTCTTCTTCCCTTATCACTAAAGCCACACACCCAGTTTACTAGAGCCGGGTCCCTCCTTGTTGAAGGGCTCCATGGTTCTAATCCAGAAGCCTCCCTAGGTGTTGCTAAGTATCTAAAAGTTTGGTAACTTCAGGGTTTTCATCTTGGACTGGAAAAGGGGGAGGGGCAGAGCTCCCCCATCACAGTTCGGGTCTATAATTTGACAAGAAAAACAAGGGGCAGCAGGTATATAGGAAATCCCTGTACCTTCTGTGCAATTTTGCTGGGAATCTAAAACTGCTCCAAAAAATACATTAGATTTCTATTTTAAAAAGGCATAAAAGAACTTCTCAGATGCTACCTGAGTCTATGAGAATGACATTCCAATTCTAAAAATTAGAGGGCTTAAAAGAACCAAAGTTGCAACAAAAGAGCCATGTGTAGACTACCATTAATAATAAATAATTGGGAATAGTGGGATGTGTTACTTCTCTTGGAAATGTTTTCACAGGGGTCAAAAATATGGGAAAATTTCAAACATAAGGGAACAGGAGTATACATGTGGGTTAGAGGGAACCAGGCCCTTTGAAAATGATCAAGAAAGGAGGTCCTTATTTGACTTATCTTTTTCCCAAGACATGCTATCTATCAATACCATTCTAAGTTATTTTTGTATATCTTTAGTAAATTATATTTTCTAATTAAAAATTAATACATGCGTACTATGGAAAAGCAGGCAGTGGGGGAGTAGCAATGGGGGGACTCGAAAGAAAGGACAAATCCCTTGTCACCTTCCATCCAGAGATTACCACTGTCACATCCTGCCTTTGGTAATTCAAAGTGGCACACACCACTCACTAGAATGCTGGGGTCCTGCTCATCTCCCCTTATTTTGCCATTATTTTATACCCTACTCTATGGAACTACCTAGCCCCATAGGTGTCCCCAAAACTAACTTCCCGCCAATCCCATAACCCATCCATCAATTTACCACCTCAGGGCTCTGAGCTTCCTCTGCACAGAAGCAAACTATCCAAGTTCCCAAACTCAGTGACAATATTTCCTAAGCTTCGCAGCCCAACCTCACTCCTACTCCCCCAAACACACACACTGAAATTCCAGCCACATACCTGCGATTATATTTAAAGTTATTGGTCACTAAGGAAGAGGGAAGTCCTTGTCCCTTAATTTGTAACCACAGAATATTAACCAGATCTTCAACGGCTTCTTGGTGTCAATCCTGAGGTTGATCACATTTACCAATTAAGTTACAGCATTTGAGTTCATTCTTATTTTGTGCCAGACTCCATGAAATTTTTTTTTTTTGGTCTTGGTCACAAACATGAAAAATGAACAGAATCTCTTAGTGAAGTGCTGTTTCATGGCTTAGTCATGGTTATTACACTGAGACAGTAAAAATTTTTCTTACAGCCAATCTTAATTTTTAACCCCTCCTAAAGAATGAAGGGATATTGCTCACCCTCCAAAAAGACAGTATCTACTGCTGGAATAAGTTGTTCTTCCGGCATCAGTGATATGCTCTACATTTGATGACCTTTATTTGATGATATCCCCAAATGGACTAAACTTCTAGATTAGTTCCGCATGTTCCTGTACATCACCCCAAGGCACTGAATGAAAGAGTAAATGAATGAATTCTGTATCGAATAATTCTTCCTTTTTTGCATGTGCTAGTCTTGTCTTCTCATCTAGATTATCCCAGGGATATGGTTTTGACTGGAATAGAATATAGTGGGGCTCAAAAAACTGTCAATTAACAAAAAGTTAATAGTGGTGTTTTCTAGACAGCAGGATAATGTTTCCTCTTCATCTTTTCCAGAGTATGCCAAATTTTGTATTCTAAAATTGTGTATCATGTTAGTAATCAAGGAAAAAAACCCTCAAAAATATTTTGATTGTTGATATAAATTGAACTTAAAAAATTATTAATGGAGAATATTCTTTGGATAACCTCTCTTGGGGCACAATGAGACTAAAGAAGTTGAGTCAGAGATCAGCATTCAGGAACTGCCTGATAAAAGTAATTTGCCTCGATGCAATGTGGCTGGGAATACTAAAGACTGGTAAGAAGTAGTAGTCAGGAAGGCTGAAGGAAAAGAACATCTGTGGATTAAGTAGAGGGTGCAATCTCATCACAAATGAAACAAGAACAGAGTTTCTTTTCAGATTTTAAGAGTATTCGTGGAGGTAATAATACTCCTGGCTCATGGAGGTGAGATTGAGGTCCCTTCCACTCTTCCCCAAAACTTGGAAAATAAGGACATGAGACCCCCCCCCAAACAACACTGTAATAACAAACTGGAGGAAAGACATGCAAATTCATGTCTGAAGAGGTGACGAGGTCTTGTCCTCAAAATCAAGTCAGCCTTCCCCAAGGCACATCCTATTTGAAAGACCAAACTGAAATCTCCTTGAATTGGACCAAAGGGCACTTCCCCAAGGGGAGATGGGGTGGTCTCTCCTTCCTGGCTGGTGGGAATGTAAGCAGAACAATTCAGCAAAATTCCTACCTCCAGGGACTCCTGATGTAGTTTTCAGACAGGATGGGGCTGGTGGGGAGAAAGGAAAAGACCGTTATGGGCAAGAAAGAGTTTGCTCAATAGATCACAATCCAAAACCACACTCTTGAACTTGCAGGGCTTGCATCAAGATCCTCCTCGTTCCATATGACCAGAAGACCCCCAACCCAGAGGCCTTTCTGTATTTCATGGTGGTGACTGGGAGGGACTCAGGGCCCAGCCTGAGTAACCCACCCCAGCTCACTGCCAAGAACCACCCTCCCATCACTTAGAACTGCACTGTCCAACATGGTAACCACATTTGTCTAGTAAGCACTTGGCTAATCTGAATTGAGATATGCTATATTTGTAAAATATACATTGGATTTCAAAGATATAGTAAGGGAAAATGTAAAATCTTATTAATAGTTTTTATATTGACCATATATTGAAATATTTTGGATATATTGGGTTAAAAATATATTATTAAAGTTAATGTCACCTGTTTTGTTTTACTTTTTAAAATGTGGCTACTAGAAAATTTGAAATCACATATAGTGATGTACATTTTGTGGCTGTGTAGGGGAGAAAAAATGTCCTGATACCCTTCAAGATTCTTCCACCTGGTCTAAGAATTAAATTGACATGAGAGATTAATGGGAGGAAAAAATCCCAAAGTTTAATTATGTGCACATGGAGGTCCAATAATGAAGTTGAGACCCAAAGAAATGACCAAGGCAGGCAGTTTTTATACTTTTTAGACAAAGAGACAATAAATCTGTGTGGAATTGACAATACAAAGAAAACTTAACTTTGGGAGCTTCAATTAGTAAGGAATACTAACTGGAATTTGGGCTGGGATAGCAAATTAGCAGAAAGTAAAAACAAGGGTATTTTAATACAGACTTCTTGGCTCTAAATTTCCACTCTCTGGTGATAAGGATGTATCTTTACCTCTTGGAACAGGGAGGGAACCTTTCACAGGGGAGATTTATTTCTTGCTTTCTGGAGACAAAGGTGGTGGTCAGAGTATTCTTTTTGCATTGACTCGCTCTTAAGTGAGTTTTATTTAAAACAATCGATATGTCAAAGTGGCACATTTTGGGGTAACCTGCCCTTGGCCCCTACACTTGCATTATATTCCTACAGCATTGGCTTAAAAAAATGATGATTCATGATTAAGGAAAATCTGGGTTAGAAAGAAGGAAGATACATAACCCAAAAGTATGCTTGCATGGAAAACATTCCCTGAATAGGCAGCCCTCAATGAAAAACACTCAAACATTGCTTAGAAAGAACTCATACAGGGTTGCCTGAGTGGCTCAGTGGGTTAAGCATCTGCCTTCAGCTTGGGTCACGATCCCAGGGTTCTGGGATTGAGTCCTGCATCAGGCTCCTTGCTCAGCAGAGAGTCTGCTTCTCCCTCTGCCTGCTGCTCTCCTTGATTGTGCTCCTCTCTCTCTGACAAATAAATAAATACATCTTAAGAAGAAAAAAAGAAGAAGAAGAACTCATACAACCCAAAGCATCCACTGTTGGCTATTTTAAAGGACTTCATGTGTATTAATTCATTTGCTTATTACAAATTGCCCTGTGAAGTAGGCATCATTGTGTATCTATTATACAGATGAGGAAACTGAGGCACAGAGGTGGGACTGGACTTTTGGCAATCTGACTTCAGGCCCTGACTCTTACTTCATACTCTATACCCCAGCCCCCTTCCTGTGACCCCTCATACGAGCTCTCCTTTCTGGATGTACTTTCTGTGGGGGATCTTCTTTGTTAGTCCTATGTCCCCAGCAAGCCCATTCCACCTCTGCCCTGGCATTAAAACACCAAACACTCCCATCTGTCATGTGTAGGAAGAGCTCTTCCCTAGAATCACAGGGCCCCAAATCCTGGAGTTTGGGGCAAAACCAAGTGTCTGACAATATGGTGCTCTCAAATTCCTCCTTTTAGCAACTCTGGATTGTGAGAACACAGTTTTATATTTCTGGCCCCTACAGCCTAAAGGCTAGGAAACTTTGGCAGGTTGTCTTTTTAACGTTTGTCAAAGACCGTTTCTTTTACCTTTTGCATAATACTTCCCAAACCTTCCCAAACTGACAGTTGGCTGCTTGCAGATGTTCTGAACCTCAGCTAAGGAAATACTCTCAGGAGCAGCCAAGAGGGGCCCTCTTGGAACACAGTTCCCACAAAAAGGGAAGACGGTTAAATGCTGGTCCCACAAAGCCTTTTGCCTCTTTCACCTCATTTTTTTTTTCCTGACTAAAGGCCAGGCTCTTGCCCCTCTTTTCCACAGAAACCATGGAAGTTAAATGGTTTTGCTTTTGGTTTTTAAAAGTCTCAATCATAAGAACAATTAACTTATTCATCCCAGAAAGATGCTACAATCGTCATCTTATTTGTGACATTATTATAATTATTACTATCAGTACTACAAAGAGCACTCAGGGAGCGAGGAGGCAGGACAGCGGAGAGTGGTCCATTGGTAGCTGTCTTCTTTTACAGCTGAGGCCACTGAGGCCCAGGGAGTATACGGCTCATGCAAGGCCATGTCCCAGTTGTGAAAGAGCCTGGGTCAGAGCTGATTTCCGTTGGCCCAGAGGTTTGGGCAGAGCCTGGTCCCCAGGGTCGGATAAATCACCCTACCCAATGGAGCCACCACCATGTGATTAGCATAGGCATGCAAGCCCTCCTTCTTCCCCTTGGCCCTTTCTCAGACTTATCTTTCGGGTGGCCCCTTCCTGATGTTTGTGTTGGATTTTGTTTCTTTGAGATTTTAGCTATTCCTCCCACCTGAAACACTCCATTCCCAGATACCCGCCTGGCTAAATCTCTCACCTTTTTCAAGTCTTGACTCAACTCTGACCTTTTTTTTTTTTTTTTAACTAAACCCTACACCCAATGTGGGGCTTGAACTCATGACCCCAAGATCAAGAGTTGCATGCTCTTACTGACTGAGCCAGCCAGGCGCCCCAAATAGGACCTTAGGAAGGCTAACCCTGACCCCCAGTTCCTACTGCAGCCTCCTCCCACACACCCCATACGCCGCCCACATCCTTTTCTTTTTTTCTTTCGCATTTATCAACTCATGGTCTAGAATGTAAGCTCCGCGAGGATAGGGATCTTTTGTTTGCTGATGTACACCAAGCATGCAGAAGAATCCCCGGTCATAGTGGATGCTCAGTAAATACTGGTTAAAATGGAAAATGTTGAAAGGTGTTCTTGGCGTTCGCCAGCTCAGACGGTAAGAATCTCAGGGCAAGGATTGTGTCCCTGTCACAGGCCCTTGCCATGCCAAGCATACAGGCAGGCCCTCCCTCAGGTTCAAAGTCAAGTCTAACCCATATAAAAAGGTCACGAGAGGAGATCCTAGGGATTATTTTATTCCCCTGCTTCTTTACACTCTTATTTCATTTCTAACTCTTCTAGAATATGAAAATAGCAAATTAAGGTAAAATAAAATTCTGAGGAAGGAGAGAGGCTGGAAAACTCCGAACAGGTTTCTCAGGGCTGTGGACTGGAAACCAGTCTAGTAGCAAGGAGCCAGGTCCCTCTTGCTTCAGAGAAAAACAGGCTCAGAGAGGTTTTGAGACCTCATAAGACAGCAAGTGAAAGAACTGGCTGATCAGCAGTCTCCCATCTCTATAGGTGACAGAGCAAGAGAAAATGTGCCTCTTTCTAAGTAGAAGAGAGTTCAGTGAAATTTCAAAAAAAAATGCCTTCCTTAGAAGGAGATGCAACATGAGAAGAACAGAACCAGGGGAAATTTGAGACATCCAACTTTAAAATAAGTCATCTTTTGATTAAAAAAAAAAAAGCAAACAAATAAAGCTCCAACATTCACTGGACAAAGCCGGTGTTCCTTTTCCCAATTCCTGTGAATTCTAAACATTAGGGTCATACAGTGGCAAGAAAAATGGAGTGGTTGGGGGTCGGGCTTGGCCTGAGACCTCGGGGGTTCCAACCTGTCACTTCCTAGCTGTGATGTCAGGTGTGTGGGTTAACCACGCGTGCCTCAGTTTTTCCATCTTTAAATGGGGTGATGATTGCAAACTCCTAGGAACACTGGGGATCAAACAAGTGTGTCCGTCTGAAGACCTGGCACATGACAATAAAGAACAAAGTCAGCACCCAGTAAATAGGCACTCTTACCATTTGGGTGCGGTATAGTTGGAAGTCCTTAAAAGTACACGTGATTTCCCAGAGGCAGAAGGCTGGAATAGGGACCGAAAGGGTTATCTTAGTAGAGACAGAGGCTACAAGGAGACACGCTAGATCTGGGAACTGAAGACAGTTTGCAGACTGTACTGATGAGGAAGCTGAGGACAGAATTTGATGAGCTGAGGCGCGATTCCTTCCCAGCAGAAATGTAATCCTAGCCTCAAAATCTCCTTGCGGGGGAGCTTCTCTGATATGATCCACTGGCAGCTTCTCTTCTTCTGCGGTGTGTATGTGAAACAGAGATGGGGAAAACTCCCACAATGGGCGTGTGAGGCAAGAGCCCACAGAGATCGAAGGCCCGGAGATGATGGGGCTCTCGAGACAGCTGACCTCTTGCCTCAGGCCCCCAAAGAGGATAATCATTACCTGAGGGTGGCCACAAAGGATGAGGTTAGGGCCACTCAATGGCCCTTCCCAGGCAGGGGCGACCGAAGGCAGGGCTGCTCCCCACCTGGGCCCCCTGTCCTCTGGAAGTTCCCAGAGGGTTGGAAGCTGTCCCAACCCTTTTTCCACTCCGGCCCATCTCCACACTGTCCTGGTGTGGTGACGCCAGCAAGGATGGTCCACGAGGGCAGGGACTGGTTCGGATCACCAGGGCAGCTGGATGTTCCTGGCACATAGCAGGCTCTCAGTACGTGCTTGTGGACCAGACACAGCTGGAGCCAACCCTCACCATATACAGTGAGGGGGTTAAGATAACCTTCTTGTACTCCAGATTCCACGCTTGTTAAAATGGGCTGATGTCACCTCCTTCACAAAGATGTTACGAGAATTGAGTGGATTCAAACAGGAAGCCCTCTTAGTAAGTGCTCAGTGATTGTTAGCTGTTCATTACCATTACTCTAGTTAGCTGCACGATCCTGGGCAAATCACATATCTGAGCCTTGGCTTTTATTCCTGTAAAGTAGGAATGTTCCCTACCTCAGAGAGTGGTTGAAAGACTGAGGGAAGATTGCGTGCAGGGCCCTTAGTGCATGGCTTGGAAAATGATGGGTAAGAAGTCAACCAACCACTGTGCTGGATTCCATTCTTTCGGGGTCTTGCTAGTTGAGGGACCAACTGCCTGGATATATAACTTAATATTAGTAATCCAAGGAGACTCTCTAGAAAAAAATAGAATTGCTTTGGGCATGCCTTGCTAGGGGCACACCATGAGTATCTTCTTTGCTCTGCCTTGGGTGAATTCTTTCACTGCCTGTGCCCCCGGCCCCCACCCAGTAGGGATGCCCCATGGCTCCCAGGTACAATATCCTCCAAAGTGATCTGGTGGTTAATTTTCCCAGAGCTGAGTCACCCTGTCGTTCTTTCTCCCCTGGAGAAATGGCTCAGAGAGTCTCCCTTTCCAGATCTGTGCCTGACTGGGAGCTTTTAAAATCTTACCCTCAAGGAGGAACTAGTGATTGTATTTTAGACAGGGGGTGTTTAGTGAGGGAATATTCTGAGGCAGGACCTTTACCAGTTAGCAAATGCCAAACCAAACCCAAAACACCCTGCTTGTACTTTGTCTACAGGTCAAGTCCTGCCATGTGCTGATGAAAAGGCCTCAGCCAAGTCATGACCCTAGGCACCAGGACCCCGGGAAGGAAAAGGTGGTAGTGAATGCCCTACCTCCCAGCTCCACAGAGGCCTCTACTTGGATCAAGAAGGAGGTCAAATAGAAGACCAAAGGGGGAAGTCAATTAGGCAGCCACTTCTCCCTGAAGGCAGGCCTTCATCACCTTCACAGGACTCTGAACCTACAATGGGATCTCCATCTGGACAAGGATTTTCTCTTTTTTTGTGTGTGTGATTTTATTCACACCCATGAAAAGCTAAAGATAAAAAAAAAAGTGAAATTTTTTTATTATGCATTTACTTAAACCACTTTAACTGAAAGGAATGAACTTACATGAAATCAAGACAAGAGGTCACAGTATTTAAACTTTCCCTTTGGTTGGTGGTTTGTGGATCAGATGTGTTTCTTTTTCCAAGTCTTTTTCTTCTCCAATTAAACTACCTCTGGGCACCTGCAGAAAAGACCTCAGCCTTTGCTACAAGCTGCCCACTGAACCACTAGCTGAACAAGTATTTATTGGGCACCTACTATGTGCTTGGTGTGGGGCCCTGGGGTGAGGCATGAACAAAGGGAATCTGGCCCTAGGGAAGCTCTGTGTAGCCAGGACAAGCAAAGAACTTTCAGCCACCTATAACCCCGATTATGCCTATCACGAACACTGCCGCAGAGGTTTGGTTTTTATATTATAATGACGTTGCAACAATTAAATTTTAAGAAAAACCTTCACCAGTCACTGCCCCTAATCTCACTGTCTTAGCACAACCCTTTCCATTTGTCTTTCCTTTCAGCTCCTTACTACAACCTACACATCATATTTTATAGCAGAAGCAATCACAACATACTTACCGGATAATATTTCTGCACCATTTATATTTTTCTATGTTCCTTCCTCGTCTTCATAATTAGCCTTTCCAAAGGGCTACGTGCTCTTCTATCCTGATGCCTGTTCCAGAGCCACTCACTATTCCCCTACGGCTGGACTTTCATGTTTTTGTGGGGTTTTTGGAGTTGCAGAGAACGGTGCCAGGTTCACTGACTTAGCAATGCTTGTGGAGCATCTGAGGTCCTGTGCCGACAGCATCTGGGCCCAAGGAGCCACCGGCCAGCCACGGTCCTCACAGAGCTAGCTCAAGGGCCCACTTGCACTTCAAAGCCTTAAAGGAACACCAGCAACTGTTTCAAGAAAATGCAAAGACCCCTTGGAGGACATACAAAGGGCATCATGCTAAAAAAGCCCCACCAGAAGGGACCAGAACCTGAGGGGCTCTACATTTTCACAATGACCGAAGTGTTTGTGGAAGTCCCAGCTCCCAAGGCTCGGTCCCCAGCAGAGCTGAAAGCACCTCCACACAAAGCTGTGTTTCTAAGTGGTGACTCTTCTGATTTCACTGGCAACTGAGGGAAATCCCACCTGTATTTCAGAAGGAACTCCCTAACCCTGTGGACTGGCCAGGAAACCCCAGATCCCCTCCTACACATGGGAGAGGGAGTTCAGGCCCGAGTCCAGCATGGGGGGCTTACTGCAAGGGCTGACCTGTCTACGGACCTTTCTCTTCTCCACTTCTCACTCCATGCGGGGTGGGGAAGGAAACTGGAAGGAGACCCATGGCTTGGTTTCCCTACCGACTGATTTTCCTACTCTTTCCTTAGAAATAAACTTCCTAAGAACTTTCACTTTCACTCATTCTACCCCACCAAGACTGCCTGTCCCATAAAATCCCATTCTCTGGTCCCCACCCTGCGCTAGCTGCCAGAAACTGATGCAGAAGAAAAACCAGGGGTGTGCAGGCCAGCTGGAAACCCCAGGCTTCAGGCAACCTAGGGTTCACTTCATGTGCTTGTGGGTTCTCCCTTTTCTCAAGACCACTATGGAGTGGTGTGGGAGGAGGGATGGTTACTGGTCAGCTTCTAGGAAGCTTCTGCACAGCAGAACTCCTTATGTTCTCCCCCTCCAGGGTTGGCTCCAAAGGCTATCTCCAGTGCTTGGCAAATGTCAGGGGATTTGGCGGAGCACTTATCACATGGGATCAGGCGGTATTGTGAAGGGCAGTCCCCTTGCCCTTGCAAAGCCTTGCAGGCAGATACAGATCCCTCAGTGACAGCTTGGTGTCAGTACCCTGAAACAGTGAATAAGGAGCCCTCTCTGGAAGCTTCATCCCCTCCCAGTCTGTGAGATAGGGGATCCAGGACAAGTCACATCCAGATCCAGTCATGTCCTGGTGATGGAAAGACAGTAGGACCCTCCCCACCAGTAGAGGGCCACATATCAAGTACACTAGGCTCCTTGGTCTGGATTCCAGAACCAGCCTCAGACCCCCTGAATTAGGCTCCAGGAGTCTGTACTCTTTTTTTTTTTTTTTTTTTTTAGGTCCAACACCCAGCATGGAGCCCAACCCGGGGCTTGAACTCATGACCCTGAGATCATGACCCGAGATGAGATCAAGAGTCTGATGCTTAACTGACTGAGCCCCCCAACCCTCTGGCGCTCCTGGAGTCTTTTTTATAAGCACCCCAGTGATTCTGATGTTAACCAAGTCTTGGACCCAAGCCCCTCCTCGTGCCAGCCTGAAGCTAAGGGACCCAAGCCCCTCCTCGTGCCAGCCTGAAGCTAAGGGACCCAAGCCCCTCCTTGTGCCAGCCCTGGGAGGGCTGTGCCTTGGCCACAGCAGCTTGGTGTCCCAGAGGAGGGGTAGGATCTTGGCTCTGGGCCCCATGCTCCACAGCTCCCCCGCATGCCACCTCCTGTGTATTACCCGTTATTTATGCCAATCAGCTGTTCGTGTGGGAGCCCAGGCTTCCAAGCTCCCTTCCTCGAGCCTCCTGGTGCTCAAGTTTTGCTGCATATTGGAATCACCTGGGAGCTTTAAATGATCCAGAAAGCCTTCAGTGGGGTACAAGAAACGTCCTCTGGTATCATTCCATCTGTACCGTAAGCCCCTTTCTCCAGGCCTGCACCCAGCCTCTGGCAGGTGGGTGAGAAGCTCATTTTGCTCCATCCACTTTATGAACCAGCTGCATTTGTGGGATCTAAGCTTGAGAAGGACCAAAGACTCCAGGGGAGGGAAGGTAACAACAGAGTAAGCACTTCACTCTCCTAGGCCCTGAGCCAGGGCAGGAGGCCTCGAGGTTAGACTAAGAAACAGTAGGCTGCCTGATCCAGAAGGAGTCAGGGGCATGCACTGCCCTCGGGGCAATCCATTGCAACATGGGACATTCCCTCCTCCCAAGCATGTCGCCAAATACCAGGGGAAGGAGCCAACAGGGTGGTGGGGATCAAAATGGATCAGGTTCCCACTCTTCCTGACGAGGAAACGGAGGCTCAGAAAAATGAAGCCGCTTGCCCTAGGCGGCAAAGAGAGAGCCAGAGTTTGAACCCTGCTCTGTCTCCCAAGACCCGGCCCTTTCAGCTTCTAGGAAGCCAAGCTAAGACTCGGATCCAAGCTTCCAGATTCCACGTATGGTGCTCTTCCCCAGCAGCTGCCGTCGGATAATGCACGAGGGTCTCAGAGCTCCTCATGAGAGCCCCACCAAGCTGTCCTCAGAATAGGGGTGGTGACAGCAACACCTCCAAGTCGACAGCCCCCGGGCCCACCCGCATGCACTCTCCACCTCTCAGTCTCCCCAGCCCTGGGTCCAACTCTTCCTTTCTCAGTTGTCCCAGAACCTGGTCTGTGTATTTCTGGGCCACTGTGACTGAGGTCTAAAACACAACGTACTTGGTGAATTTTTTTTTAAAGAAATAGACCTTATTGTGTCCTAAACCAAACCACCCCCAAGGAGAATCACTAGTCCATGCCCAGAAAAGGCAGGAAAGTTTGGACTTCTAGCTACGCACCCCTCTCCGGCTCCTGTCCCTGTCTGTGTCCAGCCCCGAGCTGCGTTGCCAAGGACTGGAGCTGAGCAAGAGATTGTCTTGCACAGTCAGACCGGGAAAGTTTGAGTCTTTTACATACAATAGGACTATCTTCACGTCAGCTGATAGCCTGGTCCAACAGAGGGCTCAGAGATTGCTTCTCAAGGTCTGCCCAACCTAGAAAGCACTTACCTGCAGCCAGTCTGAGAGACCATCTTGGAGGAGCGGGGCAGTCAGGTGAGGGATACAACGTCCTCGGTCCTTGTTGGGCTAGGGCTAACTTCTTGCATTTATGACTTGGTCAAAAGAGCACTGGAATTAAATGGAGGAGATGGGTTCATTATCAGTCCATTAATCTAGTCACTCCTTACCCATTTCATTCATTTGTTCACTCATTCAATAGCCAGTTTGGGGGCATCTGCTATGAGTCTGGCACTGCTATTTACTAGGAGGACAGTAACAAGACACCCCAAGGAGTTCAGTTATGGTTTCCTCAAAGGAGTCCATGCCCCTTAAAGTGTTCTTAACTTTTAAGGCATTACAGAAATCCCTTAAGACAATGATGAACCTTCTCAGAAAAATGACTAACCATAACGTTATTTGTGTAATTTTAGGAGTGCCTGGGTGGTTCAGTTGGTGAAGTGTCTGCCTTCAGCTCAGTTCATGATCCCGGGGTCCTGGGATGGAGCCTGATGCTCAGTGGGGAGTCTGCTTCTCCCTCTCCCTCTGCTGCTCCCCCTGCTTGTGCTCTCTCTCTCTCTCAAATAAATAAATAAAATCTTTAAACAATATTATTTGTGTAATTTTAGGGGTCTCAGTGAACCCCCAGGGTTACATCTCCCAGTCTGATGACTTCTCCCTGTGATTTGCCACCAATTCTCCTGGATACATTCTTTCCCTGCTGTAGGCTTCAGTTTCCCCATCTGTCACATGTCTCTCTGTCACATGACTCCTTTGGCCAAACGGTCCCTGAGGACCTCTCAAATCTCAGAAATCACTGATTTTAGAAGCGCCCCCCTCCCTCCAGTTCTGAGAGAGCTGGCCAGCCGAAATGAGATTAGGAGGAGGAAAGCATGTATGACCTTGGAAGTACCAGAGAGTGAATAGAAGGTGGAGGGCACAAAGCAGTGTCCGTAAGACAGAAGGAAAGAATGCTCCCGTCCCAGCCTTAGTCTTCTCCTAGGGCAAAGGTCATCCGGATGGGGCGATAGTTAAGGTCCGCCGGAAAGCTTAGGTGCTAAGATGACACCCAGAAGCCACCCCTTTAATCAGAGGAATTCCCAGGAGGATGAGGTCACCAAATCCCTCATCCCTTCAACAATTATTGAGGAATGCTCCAGGGAGACCAAGGTGAACAAGCCAGAGGAGGCCTCTGACCTCGTGGGGTTTCCTTTCAGGAGGAGTAGAGAGACCACTCACGTGTAAACCAAGCGAGATCATTCTAAGTAGTCATAAATGCGTAGAGAATAGAGATTACTGGGATAATCAAGGAGTGGGGGCTACTTGACATAGGGTCCACCCAAAAAGTGATGTTTGAGATGAGATCAGAAGGGTAAGAACAAGCCAGCCAGGAGAAGATGGGGGAGGGGCTTTCCGGGCAGAGGGAGCCGCAAGGGAAAAGGTCTCGAGGTGGGAATGAGCTTGGCAAAGCAGTGAGGGGGAGAGTGGGAGGCACTGGTGTCTGAGAGCAGGGGGGCCTGAGAGGCCAGGGGCTGGAAGCCACTGGAAGGTTTTACAGAGAGGAGAGAACTGATGTCTTTAAGTGTCCTCCCCCTTCCCCCTCTGACCTCCCTGCGTCCCTCCCCCCCTCCTCCCCCCAGCCACACTGGCTTCCTTGCTTTCCTCCGCACAGGACCACTCCAGGCCACTCTTCCCTTAAGTTCTTCTGCAGTGGCCGTTCCTTCCCCTGGAACACCTCTCCCCCAGACAGCCACACGGCTCCCTCCCTCACCTGTGCCAAACTTTGCGCAGACGCAGACCACAGCCTCTAAATGAAGCTTCCTCACCTCCAAACTTAAAACCGTACCTCCTGGGGCGCCTGCGTGGCTCCGTCAGTTAAGCCTCTGGCTTTGGCTCAGGTCATGATCCCGGGGTCCTGGGATCGAGCCCCACATTGGGCTCCCTGCTCGGCGGGGAGCCTGCCTCTCCCTCTGCCTCTGCCCCCCCGCCCCCCGCTCGCGCTTGCTCTCTCCCTCTCTCAAATAAATAAAAAAATCATACCTCCTCCACCCACCACTCCTTCCCCACCTTCCTTCTCTGTCCTCAGCATAACTCACCATTTTTCTCACCCGGGAAATAATCTGCGGCTTCATTTGTTTACGGCTGTCTCTCTGCCGAAATGTCAGCTCCTAAGGGCAGGGGCTTTTGTGTGTTTGGTACCCTCCTGCTCCCCAGTACCTGAACAATGCCCGACACTAGCAGGTCCTCAGTAACTATTTCTGGAATGACTGAAGCAATTAGGAGGTGGTTGTAGCTCAGACACAGATGATGGAGTAGCTCAGACACAGATGATAATGGCTTGTAAAAGAACGGTGCGGGAGGGGGGGGGGCGGCGCAAGGGCAGCGAGAATTCTAGAAGGCTAGGATGAGAAAGTCTGGAGCTGGCTGGTCTGCAGCCCAAGCTCTTTTGCTATGTCCACATAGTAGACCTGTGGAGCCACAAATGCTGGACCCTCATCTCAGACCTGCACTTTACCTCTCTCTTTCTTGCCTTTTGATTTAGCATCAACACCTGAACTAGATCAGAGACAAAAAACAACAAACTCATTTTTGAGTCCAGACCCCTAAATTCCTACAAAATGTCAATAGGAAGCACCTGGCTGGTTCAGTCTGTTGAGCATCCGACTCTTGGTTTCAGCTCAGATCATGATCTCAGGGTCCTGAAATCGAGCCCCACATTGGACTCTGTGCTCAGCAGAGAGTCCGCTTGAGATTCTCTCTCCCTCTTCCCCTCCCCCTACCCACCCAGTGCTCTCTCTAAAATAAATAAATGTTTTTTTTTAATGTAAATAAGAAGGGGCACCTTCTTAATGGACTGGGTGGCTCAGTCCATTAAGCTTCTGCCTTCTATTCAAGTCATGAACCCAGGGTCCTGGGATCCAGCCCCGCATCAGACTCCCTGCTCAGCGGGAAGCCTGCTTCTCCCTCTCCCACGCCCCCTCCTTGTGCTCGCTCTCTCTCTCTCTGTCAAATAAATAAATAAAATCTTTTTTTAAAATGTAAATAAGAACCTAACTGAAATTTACAACAGAACTTAGTATATTGTTTTCTCTCTCTCTCTCTCTTCTTTTTTTTTTGAGATGTAGTGCCCATTCCATGATATCTACCCTTTTAAATTCAGTAGTTTTTTTTGGTATATTCACTACTATCTAATTCCAGAACATTTGCATCACTCCAAAAAGGAGACTTATACCCATTAGCAGTCACTCCCTATCCACACCCGGCTACCCCAACCCCCAGCAAGCACTAATCTACTTTCCACCTCTATGAATTTGTCTATTCTGGCTGGCATGTTCATATAAGTGAAATCATATAAATGAAATCATACAATAAGGGGCCTTTTGTGGCTGGCTTTGTCATCTAGCATAACATTTGTTTTTTTGGGGGGTTGCTGTGCATTTTCTTTTTCTTTTTTAAATATATAACGTATTATTTGTTTCAGAGGTACAGGTCTGTGATTCAGCAGTCTTGCACAATTCACAGCGCTCACCATAGCACATACCCTCCCCGATGTCTATCACCCAGCCACCCCATCCCTCCCACCCCCCACCACTCCAGCAACCCTCAGTTTGTTTCCTGAGATTAAGAGTCTCTCTCTCTCTCTCTCTTTTTTTTTAAGATTTTATTTGACAGAACAAGAGAGAGCCAGAGAGGGAACACAAGCAGGGGGAGTGGGAGAGGGAGAAGCAGGCTTCCCGCGGAGCAGGGAGCCTGACATGGGGCCCGATCCCAGGACCTGAGCTGAAGGCAGACACAACGACTGGGCCACCCAGGCGCGCCCTGAGATTAAGAGTTTCTTATGGTTTGTCTCCCTCTCTGGTTTCATCTTGTTTCATTTTTCCCTCCCTTCCCCCATGATCCTCTGCCTTGTTTCTCAAATTCCACATATCAGTGAGATCATATGATAATTGTCTTTCTCTGATTGACTTATTTTGCTTAGCATAATACCCTCTAGTTCCATCCATGTCGTTGCAAATGGCAAGATTTCCATTTTTGATGGCTGCATAATATTCCATTATATATATGTATGTATGTATGTGTATATATGTATATATATGTATATATATATATCACATCTTCTTTATCCATTCATCTATTGATGGACATCAGGACTCCTTCCATAGTTTGGTTATTGTGGACATTGCTGCTATAAACATTGGGGTGCACATGCCCCTTCAGATCACTACATTTGTATCTTTGGGGTAAATACCCAGTAGTGCAATTGCCTCGTCATAGGGTAGCTCTATTTTCAACTGTTTGAGGAACCTCCATACTGTTTTCCAGAGTGGCTGCACCAGCTTGCACTCCCACCAACAGAGTAGGAGGGTTCCCCTTTCTGCGCATCCTCACCAACATCTGTCGTTTCCTGACTTGTTAATTTTAGCCATTCTGACTGGTGTGAGGTGGTATCTCATTGTGGTTTTGATTTATATTTCCCTGATGCCGAGTGATGTTGAGCACTTTTTCACGTGTCTGTTGGCCATTTGGATGTCTTCTTTGCAGAAATGTCTGTTCACGTCTTCTGCCCATTTCTTGATTGGATTATTTGTTCCTTGGGTATTGACTTTGATAAGTTCTTTATAGATTTTGGGTACTAGTCCTTTATCTGATATGTCATTTGCAAATATCTTCTCCCATTCTGTCGGTTGTCTTTTGGTTGTGTTGACTGTTTCCTTTGCTGTGCAAAAGCTTTTTATCTTGATGAAATCCCAATAGTTCATTTTTGCCCTTGCTTCCCTTGCCTTTGGTGATGTTTCTAGGAAGAAGTGGCTGCGGCTGAGGTCAAAGAGGTTGCTGCCTGTGTTCTCCTCAAGGATTTTGATGGATTCCGGTCTCACATTTAGGTCTTTCATCCATTTTGAATCTATTTTTGTGTGTGGTGTAAGGAAACGGTCCAGTTTCATTCTTCTGCACGTGGCTGTCCAATTTTCCCAACACCATTTGTTGAAGAGACTTTTTTCCATTAACCATTCTTTCCTGCTTTGTTGAAGACTAGTTGACCATAGAGTTGAGAGTCCATTTCTGGGCTCTCTAGTCTGTTCCATTGATCTATGTGTCTGTTTTTGTGCCAATACCATACTGTTTAGATGATTACAGCTTTGTAATAGAGCTTGAAGTCCGGAAGTGTGATGCCACCAGCTTTGCTTTCCTTTTTCAGCATTCCTCTGTCTATTCGGAGTCTTTTTTAGTTCCATACAAATTTTAGGATTATTTTTTCCATTTCTGTGAAAAAAGTTGATGGTATTTTGATAGGGATTGCATTAAATGTGTAGCTTGCTCTTGGTAGCATAGACATTTTCACAATATTTGTTCTTCCAGTCCATGAACATGGAATGTTTTTCCATTTCTTTGTGTCTTCCTCAATTTCTTTCATGAGTATTCTATAGTTTTCTGAGTACAGATCCTTTGCCTCTTTGGTCAGATTTATTCCTAGGTATCTTATGGTTTTGGGTGCAATTATAAATGGGATCGACTCCCTAATTTCTCTTTCTTCTGTCTTGTTGTTGGTATATAGAAATGCAACTGATTTCTGTGCATTGATTTTATATCCTTCCACTTTACTGAATTCCTGTATGAGTTCTAGCAGTTTTGGGGTGGAGTCTTTTGGGTTTCCACATAAAGTATCATATCATCTGCAGAGAGTGAGAGTTGGACTTCTTCTTTGCCAATTCAGATGCCTTTTATTTCTTTTTGTTGTCTGATTGCTGTGGCTAGGACTTCTAATACTATGTTGAATAGCAGTGGTGATAGTGGACATCCCTGTCACATTCCTGACCGTAGGGGGAAAGCTCTCAGTTTTTCCCCATTGAGAATGATATTTGCTGTGGGTTTTTCATAGATGGCTTTTATGATATTGAGGTATGTACCCCCATCCCCACACTGTGAAGAGTTTTAATCAAGAAAGGATGCTGTACTTTGTCAAATGCTTTTTCTGCATCTATTGAGAGGATCATATGGTTCATGTTCTTCCTTTTATTAATGTATTGTATCACATTGATTGATTTGTGGATGTTGAACCAGCCTTGCAGCCCAGGAATAAATCCCACTTGGTCGTGGTGAATGATCCGTTTAACGTACTGTTGGATCCTACTGGCTAGTATTTTGGTGAGAATTTTTGCATCCATGTTCATCAGGGATATTGGTCTGTAATTCTCCTTTTTGATGGGGTCTTTGTCTGGTTTGGGGATCAAGGTAATGCTGGACTCATAAAATGAGTTTGGAAATTTTTCTTTCCATTTCTATTTTTTCAAACAGTTTCAGAAGAATAGTTATTAATTCTTCTTTAAATGTTTGGTAGAATTCTCCTGGGAAGCCATCTGGCCCTGGGCTTTTGTTTGTTGGGAGAGTTTTGATGACTGCTTCAATTTCCTTGCTGGTTATGGGTCTGTTCAGGTTTTCTATTTCTTCCTGGTTCAGTTTTGGTAGTTTATACATCTCTAGGAATGCATCCATTTCTTCCAGATTGTCTAATTTGTTGGCATATAGCTGCTCATAATATGTTCTTATAATTGTGTGTATGTCTTTGGTGTTGGTTGTGATCTCTCCTCTTTCATTCATGATTTTTTTTTTTTATTTGGGTCGTTTCTGTTTTCTTTTTGATAAGTCTGGCCAGGGGTTTATCAATCTTCTTAATTCTTTCAAAGAACCAGCTCCTAATTTCGTTGATCTGTTCTACTGGTCTTTTGGCTTCTATTTCATTGATTTCTGCTCTGATCTTTATTATTTCTCTTCTCCTGCTGGGTTTAGGCTTTATTTGCTGTTCTTTCTCCAGCTCTTTTAGGTGTAGGGTTAGGTTGTGTATTTGAGAACTTTCTTGTTTGAGAAAGGCTTGTATTGCTATATACTTCCCTCTTAGGACTGCCTTTGCTGCATTCCAAAGATTTTGAACAGTTGTGTTTTCATTTTCATTTGTTTCCGTGACTGTTTTAATTCTTCTTTAATCTCCTGGTTGACCCATTTATTCTTTAGTAGGATGCTCGTTAGCCTCCATGTATTTGAGTTCTTTCCAACTCTCCTCTTGTGATTGAGTTCTAGTTTCAAAGAATTGTGGTCTGATAATATGCAGGGAATGATCCCAGTCTTTTGGTATCAGCTGAGACCTGATTTGTGACCTAGGATGTGATCTATTCTGGAGAATGTTCCATGGGCACTAGAGAAGAATGTGTATTCTGTTACTTGGGGATGGAATGTTCTGAATATATCTGTGAAGTCCATCTGGCCTAGTGTGTTATTTAAAGCCCTTATTTCCTTGTTGATCTTTGGCTTAGATGATCTGTCCATGTCAGTGAAGGGAGTGTTAAAAGTCCCCTGCTATTATTGTATTATTATCGGTGTGTTTCTTTGATTTTGTTATTAATTGGCTTATATAATTGGCTACTCCAATGTTAGGGGCATAGATATTTACAACTGTTAGATCTTCTTGTTGGATAGATTCTTTAATTATGATATAGTGTCCTTCCTCATCTCTTATTATAGTCTTTGTTTTAAAATCTAATTTGTCTGATATAAGGGTTGCCACCCCAGCTTTCTTTTGGTGTCCATTAGCATGGTAAATGGATTTCCACCCCCTCACTTTCAGTCTGGAGGTGTCTTTGGGTCTAAAGTGAGTCTCTTGCAGACTAGCATAATGTTTTTGAAGTTTGCCCATGGAGCATGTACCTGTAGCCAAATGACATTCGCCTGTATGCACCTCATTTCATTGCTCCATCCATCTGAGGATGGACATTTGCGTTGTTTCCGCTTTTTGGCTATTATGGGAGTGCTGCTATGAGCATTCTGTACAAGTTTTTGTGTGGACTGTATTTCTGTTCTCTTCAGCATATACCCGGGAGTGGAACAGCTGAGTCACAAGGCGACTCTGGGTGGAACTTTTTGAGGAACTGCAGACTGTTTTGTAAAGTTTCACCTCTGTTATCATCCTCGTGTTGCTGAGGTGGGGAGGAAGTGAGGTGACTCGCTCATGTTCACCAGGTACTGGATGTCGTGGGGAGGGGGGCGGGGGCACTGCTTATACAAAGGAATCTTCTTCTCCTCGACACATTTCACCCATTCTTCAAAACTTTTGAGTGCCTTCTGTATGCCAGTCACTAGTCTGGGTGCTGGAGATACTAGAGGTATCTGAGAGCAGGAGAGACATGACCCCTGCCCTCTCTGAGATGCAGTCTAGTGGGGAAAACAGACAGTGAGCCAAGAATTACAGTTTCAACAGTGTAGTTTGGAAGTCCGAGAGAGGGTGTACCTCAACTTAGCCTGTCCTTTGTTGCAGTAAGAGTCTGGGCTCTGAGCCAGCCATCCTAGGTTTAAATCCCCACACCCCACATGCTAGCTGGTGGACCCAGCAAATTCCCAACGCCCCCGCCTCCATTTCTCATGTGGGAAAGGGACCGAGTAATAGTATGAACTCTGAGGGTGTCAGGTGGAGTCAGCGCATCAAACATAAAGCACTTAAAGCTGGCCCTGGTAAGCCCCAGAGAAGTAGCAGCTGTTGATGTTGCTGTTAGGCGGTCTACCCCTTACTCATCATCCAGCAACATGAATCCCAGTCCCTCCAATTTGCACGGTTTCAACTGACCCCACTTGCCCTACCCCATCCACACGGCCTTGGCGGGAATCAAGGAGAATCCCCACAGTGCTCTGTTGCAGCATCCTGCCGTGCGGCTCATCGGGTTTGATGTTCCACTTAGAACCCCTGCCTGCCAGGTTCCTTGCTGTACAGAGAAGGAGATGCTTTTGATCTGTCATCTTTTCTCCTTACCTAGATTATAAGCTCCTGGAAGCCAGTCTGTCTCACTCCTGCAACGCTAACATGTGTTGGCCAGAAAAGCAAACAGAGGCAAAGTCTCAGGGTGGGTGGCAGGGGCTTCGGAACACAAGCTCTGGAGCCAGACAGACCTGGGTCAGAAGCCCGGCTCTGCCACCTAGATCCACCTGACCTGCGGCCAATTGCCAAGACCCTCGGAGCCCCCTATTGTCCTCCGTGAAATGCGGCCAGGGGCCACTGCCTCTCAGGGCGGTGGTGGGAACCAGCAGTGAGCTGTAGGAGCGCCTTGCTCGGGCACAGTAGATTCTCCAGAGCAGGTGGTCGCCGCGGGTCGCATCAGGGCAGCGCTGCCAGGAGCCCGAGCCCCGCGGGCCAGCACGCCCTGCACACCCAGCCAAGTACAGGAAGTTCACAAGGTCAAAAGGCAAACGAGCTCTCCGAGATGCCTTCTGATCACTATCAGGTACACTGGGTAGAATGGAACAGAATTCGCTGTTTGGGCTTTTGTCTTCTTCTTACCTCACAGATGCTATTTTTATGAAGTGCAGACGGCAACAGAAAGTACTCATGTAACCCTACCCAGTGAATTATTAAGAAAGGCACATGAGCGGGGACTGTGCAATCCCCAAACTGCCATGCCTCCTCGTCAGCCCGCCAGCCAGAGAAATACTCTCCCGAACTCTACACTCTTCCTAAGAAGTTTCCTGGGTTGGGGCTTTAACACATTACTCAAGAATTATGACAGAGGGTAGTTAAAACTTCCTCCCATTAAAAAATAAGCATAAAAATAAATTCCTCCCACTCCGTGGTGTCCTGTAAAGGTGACCTCACATCAGCAGTGTGTGTCCCGTAGTTAATCTTCAGAGATTTGTGACGAATAGTAACATGTTGTCTTTGAAATGTGTCTTTTCTTCAAGTGGGCTTCATTAAGGATGAGCTGTTTATTTGTATCAAAAGCAGTCACAGAATTTGTCTATTGCAATGAGCAAGGATTTAAAAATATAAGTTTTGTGTGTGTGTGTGTGTGTGTGTGTGTGTGTGTGTGTGTGTGTAAGTTTTGGATATATGTATATATACACATACCAAAAATACATATATTTTTTAAGATTTTATTTATTCATTTATTTTGAGAGAAAGGGTGTGCGGATGCATGGTTTGGGGGAGGGGGGCAGGGGAGGGGCAGAGGGAGAGAGAATCCCAAGCAGACTCCTCGGTGACCACAGAGCCCGACTGGGGCTGATCCCTCACCCCTGAGATCACCACCTGAGCCAAAACCAAGAGTTGGATGTTCAACCAACTGAGCCACCTAGCACCCCTTTATATATGTTATTTCATAAATGGCTTCCCATTTTTCCCATGGCAATTCCAAGAGACAGCACACATGTGGAGGGTTATTGTCCCTGTAAGTCTCATCCTGGTACCTGAGTTTCTTGGGGTATCATAAAGAGGCCCTGGAAGCCCCAGCCTCGTGCCCATTTTATATTCAGAGGCACTTGTAAACCAGGAGAATTTTGCATGGAAGGAACTCCCAAATATAATTCTAGACTCAGAGAAATCTCTCATTTTGGTTGGGTTGGACCCGAAATTCACGTTTACTTAGCAAACCCCTGAGATAGAGTGAATGAATCGTGCAAACAAGGTCAAGTGTGTGTGCTAGGTGGGTGGTGTCAGGGGGAGGCGGTGTTAATGACTTAAGAAAACTTAAGAGAACAAAGTCTTCTAAGACCCCAGTTTGGTCAAGGCACATGCTAATTATAAACCATTCTTTCCTAGATTTCCCTTTTCAAATATTCTCTCAGACTCTTCACTAATCTGTATTTTGCCCCAAATTGGTCAAACTTGACCATGAAATAAAAAATTGGTTGGAGGCAGGAAAAGGGAATTGGCTTCCCTTTGGTGGTGGCTTGAATTGGGCAATACAGAAGGAAAGGAGAGAAGGAAGAGAGAAAACAGAGAAGAGGAATACTCTGGTCCACGCTGAACTGGTATTACAGGGAAACCGATCGGCCCCCGAGAGTGAAAGCTGGGGAAAGAACTCTACTGAGTTCTTTCATGCTCTACTGAGCCCCGCCTACACCAGACACCCAGGGTTTTGTCCCTAGACTTTCTGAGTCAATCACCGAAGAGGAAGAGCATACCTGAAATGCACGCTGACTCAGATAACCCAGGGCCTCTGGGCACAGCTTTCTCAAACCCCAACTCGGACGCTTGTAGCCTGAGTGGCCCTTAATCCCTTTGGTGACTTGGGTCTGCCCTGACTCTCAGAGGGATTAATTAGCTCACTAGAGGCACACTCCCCTGCCTTTCCTCCCTATTTGTAGGTAGAGGCAATTTGGAGACTGTGGGTCATCCTGTACTTATTTCCAGTAGGTTCCTTTTGTCACCAGCAGCTTCTCCACTGGTGCCAAGAGGTATCTGGGGAGAGGGCTCTATCCCGGGCTGCTTAGCTCATGCCGGGCAGACACCTCTTCCAGGCAGCCTGGTTGAAAAAGCTTTTGGCCTACTTTCCTTTCAGATTTCAGCGAGGGCGAACACTCTGGGTTTCTGTGGTTTGGTTCTTTTTTTTTTTTTTTTGGTCTTAAAGATTTTATTTATTTATTTGACAGAGAGAGAGAAAGAGCACAAGCAGGGAGGGAGTGGCAGGCAGAGGGAGAGGGAGAAGCAGGCTCCCTGCTGAGCAAGGAGCTCGATGCGATGCGGGGCTCGATCCCAGGACCCTGGGATCATGATCTGAGCCGAAGGCAGACGCTTAACCGACTGAGCCAGCCAGGCGCCCCTCTGTGGTTTGGTTCTTGTTAAAATCCTGAAACTTCTCTCTGCTTGAGGAGGAAAGTCTTGAATACATTTTGGTAGAAATGTATTCAAGAAAATGTTTTCTAGAAAACTCAGTAACTTCCCCAGGTTATGCCTCAGGGACAAAACCTGTTCTTTTGCAGTAGAATCAAGAATTGAGAGGGAGGGTGAGAACTGGGGAAGATTCGAGACCTCTGCTGCCTTCGGTACCTGTGGTATCCTGTGTTTATTTCTACCAATGACTGTCCCCGGTTGGTGTGGAACCGGAAGTGTGGCCTGCCCTCCGTCCCACTTCCTCCTGTCCAAGGTTGCTGCTGACAGGGAGGGGAGAGGTCATCAGACTCAGCCAGCAGGGACCTGTGGGCCTGGCTCTGCCACCAGCTGTGTGATGGGTCGTGGGGGATTCATTGCACATGTCTAGCTTATTTTTTTCTCCCCTAATCACCAGGTTTCTACCCTGGGGTGAGAACCTCTGAAATGGTGTGTAGAATTTAAATGATACATATGCATTCTCCTAGGGAAAAGAGTCTGTGGCTTTTGCCAGTGGCTGAAAGAGTTCTCTGACCCCATGAGGATAAAAGGTCATGTTTGAGGACCCTGTTCTCTGACTCTGGGCACCATGGAGGCCATTTCCTGGGCTTGCCCTTTGTCGGGGGTTTTATGCATGCTCTTATTTCAGTGACTTCTGCCCAGAGCCCTCTGATCCCCCTCCAGGACTCCTGCCACCCACAACTACTATTCCTTTTGTTTAACAAAGCCTTGTTTATGGCTGCTGAGCCAGGAGGTCAAGTTCCTCCTGAGTGACACTGCCACCTCTCACCAGCGGGTCACCAGTGGGCATGTGCGCGGGGGTGGAGGGTGGGCCCCAAGGACACTATTAATAGGGCAGCTAACGCCCTGTCTTTGCTCCACCAAGACTTTCCTCCTCAAGCAGGGAGAAGAAGGTTCAGGATTTTAACAAGAACCAAACCACAATGATCCAGAGTGAACTCTGAAAAGGAAAGTAGGCCAAAGGCTTTTGCATCCAGGCTGCCTGGAAGAGGTGTCTTCGCGGCATGAGCTGAGCTGCCCAGGAAGTGAGCCCAGACTCCTCTCCCCAGCCCTTCCCTGAGCTCCTACTTCCTGTTTCCTCTAAGCAGACTCAGCCCTCTGAGCAACCCACCAAGAGCCCAGGAGCCGGTGGGAGAAGGTGGATGTATCAGTTAAAATGAACCCAGTTGTTTCTGATTTGCTCTACACACCAATACCAGCCCCAAACTTTCCTAAGGTTTTATTTATTCTTTCCCTCCTCTGAGTTCTTAGCTCTGCTTCCCTGCCACCAAACTCTGAGCTCCCCCAGGGCTGGGACCATGTCTGGGTCAGGCTTGGATGCCCCTGCACCCGCCGAATTGAAGAAGAGGTCTAAAGGAGCACCGACAGGAATCCACCGGTCTCCTGTTTCCGCCTCTAGTAGTGGGGGCAGGGCAGGGGAGAAGGGCCATAAGGCAGCGGGGAGCCAACCGCAGCACCAGCCCCCGCAGGGCTCAGGCACTGTCACCCCCCCAGTCCCAGCGACACAGGGGGGCCTCCCCCAGGCTTCCAAGGAGCTGAAGGGGCACTTTTGCCAAGAGATGGGAATCAGACTGAGTGAACCACGGGAGGCTCCCATCACAAAGAGAGGCCAGACAACCCTAACCATCAACTGTGTGACCTTCATCCGCAGATCATATGGGACAAGAGAGGGAGTTACTATTTCTACTAGATGCCACTTGTCTTCTCTTGGAGGTCAGCAGGGACAGCAAGGTATACCTTCATCTTGGTTGGGGACCATTTTGGCCATCTGGGGAAGTCTATGTACCCCCTCCTCAGAATCCTATTTTATAATACATAAAAATCTGGGTGGCTCAGTTAGTTAAGCAACTGCCTTCGGCTCAGGTCATGATCCCAGGGTCCTGGAATCAAGGTCCCCCATGTGGGGCTCCCTGCTCAGGAGGGAGTCTGCTTCTCCCTCTTCCTCTGCCCCTCCCCCCTGCTCATGCTCTCTCTCTCTCTCAAATAAATAAAATCTTTTTTTTTGCTTTACTACATAATTTTATTTGACAAGAACACTTATAACCAAATACTATTATTCTGTCCATGTGAACCGTGAGCAGACTGAGGTAAATAAAATCTTTAAAAAGAAATACATACTAGGGCGCCTGGGTGGCTCAGTCGGTTAAGCGACTGCCTTCGGCTCAGGTCATGATCCTGGAGTCCCGGGATCGAGTCCCGCATCGGGCTCCCTGCTCGGCAGGGAGTCTGCTTCTCCTCTGACCCTCCCCCCTCTCATGTGCTCTCTCTCTCCCTCAAATAAATAAATAAAATCTTTAAAAAAAAAAAGAAATACATACTAGATACATAGAATTTCAATAAAAACACTCATGTTGAATACCAGTAATCAAAATATCTTTTTGATTGTGATATAGTGATATATGTGCTTCTTTATTAATACATTAAATAACAAAATCTAGGAACAAGTCTAATATTTGCCTTAATTTTGATGTGGGGGTGAACTTAAATGATATTTCAAGATACCCACAACAACCATAAAGTAATATGAAAATGTCTGTGATTTCTATGGGTGACAAAGTCACTGTTCACGTTAATGTGGTTTGACACCCAAATCCATAATGGAAGAAAATGCTCAAGTTCAGTTAGAGGTTGGTGGAAATTAAGGTGTAATCTCTTCCCAGGCCAAGTTCACACACTCCTTTAAATTCAATTTTGCATCTTCAGGGTTAAGTGTCCTCAGCCCGGACCCTTCCACAGCACAGGTTCTCAACCACCGGTTGAGCAGCGGTTCTCAAATCAGGCTGCATACCAGAACCCCCTGGTGAGGAGGATGCCTGGCCCACGCCTGATCACCCTGACTGCAATCCCTGGGGGTGGGGCCCTGGCATCCTGTTGAGGTGTTTTTTACATTTAATTTTATTTTATCTAAATTCAATCAATTAACATATAGTGTATTATTAGTTTTAGAGGTAGAGGTCAGTGATTCATCAGTTACATGTAACACCCAGTGCTCATTCCATCACGTGCCCTCCTTAGTGCCCACCACCCAGTTGCCCCGTTCCTCCACCCAACTACCCGCCAGCAACCCTCAGTTTCTTTCCTATGATTAAGAGACTCTTATGGTTTGTCTCCCTCTTCGATTTTGTCTTGTTTTATTTTTTCCTCTCCTCCCCTATGATCCTCTGTTTTGTTTCTTGAATTCCACATATGAGTGAGATCATATGATTGTCTTTCTCTGATCGACTTATTTTGCTTAGCATAATACCCTCTAGTTCCATCCACGTCGTTGCAAATGGCAAGATGTCTTTCTTTTTGATGGCTGATTAACATTCCATTGTATGTATATACCACATCTTCTTTATCCATTCATCTGTTGATGGACATCTGGGCTCTTCCCATAGTTTGACTATCGTGGACACTGCTGCTATAGACATTGGGGTGCAGGTGCCTGGCGTCTTGTTTTGCTTTGTTTTGTTAATTCCCCAGATTCTACCACGAAGTCAGGGTGAGGAGCCACCCGCTAGAAGAATAGAATCAGGGGAGTGAACCCCACTGGGTTAAAGAGCTGGCATGAGAGCAAGCCTGAACTCTGCTCCCAGGACTGGAGCATGGGCATGGCTGCCCACTCATCAAGTCTTTACCTCCTGGGTGCTGGCCCAGGCTGGGTGTGGTGTTGGGCATAGAGAACACCATAGGAGCCATCCTAGACCCACACGGTTGTGTCCACTCTCTCTTTAAGCTCCACACCCTGGTCCATCCAGTCTCTCCCCTCCTACCTTACCCTTAGGCAACTGCCTTGACCAATTCTAGGAGCACCACTTGTTTTGTGTTTTATGAAAATGGCACCCCCTGGAGTTGTGCACAGAGGGGAACTGCCCGCCCAGCTCTGCACCCAACTCTATTCCCCACTGCCTCTCTGCTTCCGGCAACAAGCCTGGCATACTCTAGAGGTCCTCTAAAGAATTCCTTTCTGGGGGCGCCTGCATGGCTCAGTCGGTTAAGCATCTGCCCTTGGCTCAGGTCATGATCCCAGAGTCCTGGGATCAAGGTCCTGGGATGGAGCTCCGAATTGGGCTTCCTGCTGAGTGAGGAGTCTCCTTCTCCAGCGGGCCGCCGCCTCACTCGTGTGCTCTCTTTCTCTCTCTCAAATAAATAAATAAAATCTTAAAAAAAAAAAAAAAAAACCTGCCTTTCTGTTCTCTGCATCTCAGTTCCCATGTCCGGGAAGACACAGAGGAGTAACCAACCATTCTGGACTCTGCCAGTTCTACCATGTAAGATTCTTCTCCACAACCTAGTCACTTGTTTCTTCATTTCAGTTTATAAATGAGTACCTACCATGTGCCAGGCACTATTCCAGGTGCCTGGGCTATCTCAGTGAAGAAAAGGTACAAATCTCTGCCCTTGTGGAGGTCAGAATTTAGTGGGCTGGGGGTGGGGGCCGGGAAGACACTGGGCAGTACACGACGCTTCGGGGACTCACCGTGTGCTACCGGCAGAAGTGGACAAAAGTGAAGAGGGTGGGGGCAATTGGAAGTGGGAGGCACTCCTCCTAAATAAGGGGGTCAGGGGAGCTCACCCAAGAAGGGGACATCTGAGTGAAGACTTGAAGGAGGGGAAGGAGTGAGCCGGGTAGAGAGCCCACCCATGCGGGACCCTGGGGGCTGCCTGCCCTCTTTCAGAGAAAAGCCTTCGCCAGCCTCAAACTCTGGAGAGACAGAGTGAAAAGTCTCAGGCCTATCGCTGCGGGAAACAAGGAAGAAATGGAAGAAGGGGTTTTAGGATCTTGAGCTTCAAGAGTAAGTAGCAAAGAAAAAAACCAATTCCGTTCCTATTGTCCGCAAAAGAAAATACAACAACAGCGTTGCATCACTTTGGCAATAGCCAGGGATAACCAGCCTCCACCCAGCCAAACAATGGGGGAAGTAGGGCTGGAGGAAGTGAAACCCTTGAACTAGAAGCCTTGGAAGGCCCCTCCCCACTGCCACCCCACCCAAGGCCGGCAGCTCCGGATGGAGAGGCCGGATGCCCTGTCCCCAACCTAGGCCTCTCTGCTCAGCCTGAGCCCTGGCAGCTTGGGTGGGTGACCCACATCACCTGTGCCCGCCCTGTGTTCCTTGAACTCATCAGCACTGTCCTAATTCAGGGGCTTTGTGCCTGCTCTTGTCTCTGCCCTGAATCTCTGACCCCACATGCTGCTGTAACTCCCTGCTCTGTTCTCAAGTGTTGCCCCAGAACGGTCTTCCCTGCCCATCCTATCATATCAAAAATAGCCCACCACCTCTACCACCGGCTCCTCTCTGTCCCACCACACACACTGCTTACCACAACTCAACATTATATTATATACCCATGTATTGGTCATCTATTTCCATCACTAGAAAGTGAGTTCCATGGGGGCAGACTGTCATATTCATCATTGTCCCTAGAGTCTAGACCAGTGCCTGGCATACACTCAGCACTCTGCTCTGCCTTCCTGGCGTTAGGAGATGCTGCCGAAACTACCCAAGAACTAACCAGATTATTTGGAAATATTTCCCTCCCAAAAGATACCCACCAACTGCACTGGATTGAATAGTGTACCCCCAAAATTCATGTCCACTGAAATGTCAGAATGTGACCTTGCTTGAAAATAGGGTCTTTGCAGATGTAATCAAGTTCCAATAAGGTCATGCTGGGTTTGGATGAGTCTTCCTCCAAATGTCCCTGTAAGAAGAGGAAATTTTGGCTACAGAAGAAAGATGTGAGACAGAGGGAGAAGGCCATGTGTTCACGGTGGCAAAGATTGGAGTGATGCATCTAGAAACCAAAGATCGCTGGCCACCGCAGAAGCTAGGGAAAGGGAAAGAAGGATCCTCTCCTAGAGCCTTCAAAGGGAACATGGCCCTGCTGACACCTGATTTCTGACTTCAGGTCTCCAGAACGGTGAAAAAAATGCACTTGTTTTAGCCAGCCAGCTTGTGGAGCTTTGTGAGGGCCGCCCTGGGAAACGAATACACCAGTGTTACCTGGAGCTCTGATCTTAAAAGTGGCACTCCATTTGCTGGGTGCCCATCCTGGGAGGGACCCAGAAGCATTAGCCGTGGCCCTGCCCTCAAGGAGCTTGCAGTCTAGTTTTGGGAAGACACGACATAGAGCCTGTTCTTGCCAAGATTTCCCTGCCCGTTCTGGTAACTGCTTCCCGCGGAAAGAGGAAGGGCTGGGCTTGCAGTGAAGCATGCGGAGCTGTGAAGCGCTAGCGCTCGCTCGCTGACTGCGGGGAGAGGGCGGTGAGTCCCCGCCAACAGCACCTCCTCACAGAGCAGCGCTGTCCAGTAGATACATCGTGCCACCCGCATATGTCCTTTCAAATGTCCTAGCCCCGTTTTAATTTTACTTATTAATTTTTTAAAAAGATTTTATTTATTTATTTATTTGACAGAGAGAGACACAGCCAGAGAAGGAACACAAGCAGCAGGGGTGGGAGAGGGAGACGCAAGCTTCCCGCCAAGCAGGGAGCTCGATGGGGGGGCTCGATCCCAGGACGCTGGGATCATGACCTGAGCCGAAGGCAGAGCTTAACGACTGAGCCACCCAGGCGCCCCTACTTATTAATTTTTTTTAAGTAGCCTCTACCCCCACCGTGGAGCCCAACCGGGGCCTGAACTCACAACCCTGAGATCAAGCCCTGAGCTGAGATCAAGGGGCAGCCACTTAACCCACTGAGCCACCCAGGCGCCCCTCTAACCACAGTTTTTAAAAAGAGAAACAGGTAAAAGTAATTTTAATAAAATATTCTATTTTGCCCCAAATATCCAACGTATCTTTTAATATATAATCAATATAAAAATTACTAATGAGATATTTTCATTCTCTCATAGTCTTCAAAATCCAGGGTGCATTTTGCACTTAGAACCCATCTGAATTTTGACTTCCGCAGTTCAAGCGCTCAGTGACCACACGTGCCTAGAAGTTGCCACAGCAGCCAACACAGTCATAGAGGCTTCCAGACTGACCAGCGGTGTTTCACGTGGGGCCCACGGACCCCTAGGGCTTCGTGAATGCACTCTGGGAAGTCCATTCATTTCCCTGACACCGTCAGCCAAAGCTTGGGTGTATGTGCTTCTCTCCAACCCCCTCTCCGCGCCCCTTGCCAGCGCCCCTCAACAGCTTAGCATTTCAAAGCCCCCCCCCCCCCCAGCAGGTTAGGAAGCCCCGTGGTAGGTGCAGACTTCTAGGCCCGAGCCCGGAGGGTGTGGGCGGGGAGGGGGCGCCTTAGCCCAGGCAGCACCGCGGGCGGAGACTCGGCTGCCCCAGTACCCCCGCCCCCTCGCGGCCCCGCCCCCGCGCCGGTGACGTCACAGCGGGGGCGGGGCGGGGGCCGGAGCTAAAGTCAGCAAGCGGCAGTTTCCCGGCCTCTTGCGACACGTGTGACACACTCTTCTGCGCTCGTTCTAGTTCTCACACAACTTTCCACGGAAAGAACGGCTTCCTCTTTCTTTGCCCTGGCCTCACCTTCCTCCTTAAGAGCCCGTCCTCGGTCTCCGTCCGGCCTCGGGGAGGGAAGCCCCCTGTAGAAACCCCTCAGCCCCGCCCCAGACCGACCTACAAGGAAGGTGCTTTACAGTGAGGGTCGCCAAATCAGAATCGCCTCGGGTGGGGTGTTGAAAACATCGGTGCCTGGGCCGCGGTGTCTGGGGAAAAGGGCCAGGAAGGGGTCCTCTACTGATGCTGAGCTGTGCCGGGGCCGCTGTTCCTATTGGCCTTTGGCCTTGCTTCTTTCTCCGAAGGAAGGTGGCGTGGCCGAGTGAGAAGGGGCCTTTGCAGGCACCTGAGTTTTGAAGCTGGACTCCTGCCTCTGTCCAGCTCTGTGAATTTGGGCAAGCGTTTTTTGACCTCTCTGCCTCTCCATGTTTTTACATGCAGAGTGAAGGTACCATGAGATTAAAACATCCACAGCTGTAGGAGCCCTGCTCTCAGTTCTCCCGAGGTCAGCTTCCAGGGCCCAGCTCCCCCCGCCCCCACCTCACCCCTGTCTCACCCCACTGATTTCCCGCTCTTCCCCATCTGACTGGGAGAACCAAATGTTTCAGACACCAGCACACTTATGGTCAAGATACTTCCTCGAGTTCCTTCCTCCAAAAATGCCAATGTCTTGACATGATCCCAAACAACACTACAGATTTCTCACAAAGCCAGGATCTGGGATGCTACGATTTCCATCAACAGAAACGTTACCTTTGACCATCAGCCACACTGAGGGATGATTTCTTTTTAAAGGCCGATAAATTCCCAAGTTTCAGAAAGATACCCTGTTTCAGAAGGATCTCCTGAGGGGGTTGACAGGAGGGATAAGCATGGATTCCCTTCTTGCTGGGTGGACATAGGGGAGCAGGGAACAGCTGTAGCAGGCTTGGCCTCCTGGAACATCCTGACATCCTCAGTCTCTTCCCCTTCCCCATTCATGGACCTCCTCTCCAAGCAGGCGGGACTCCTCCTGATGCCCAAGCACTGCTGGAATATCCTAGCCTGAGCCCTCATCACTACCCAGCCCCCTTTTCCTCTTTGCCCTGTCTGAGCCTCCAAGTCCCACCTCCTCCAGGAAGTTTCCAGACTTCAGCTCCCAAGTTTGCAGGCTCCCTCCTCAGACTTCCCAAAGCCTGGAATACCTGCACCACCTCCTTGGCCTCTGCGCTGGAAGCTAGAAGCCTGGATTCCCAGGCAGGGCCGGGGGGGTGGGGTGGGGAGGGCTTGCATAAAAGAAGTACTCAACACGGTTTTACTCATCACTGTTCAAGATGCTGCTTCAGGGGATAGAAGTGAAAATTCCAATAACTTAGGGCCTAGACATAAATTATATCAGCCTAAGAACTGGGCCTGTATGACTCATGTTTACATCCAGTCCCACTGAACTTGAAGTTGCAAAAGAGAGGAAACAAGGGTTACTACAAAACAGCCTAACCACAGCGTGCACTCATCTTGTTTGTTATCTGCATGTGACGCTTTTGGTTTCGGAAACATAGACCTATTGCAAGAGTGGTTCTCTGGGCAGGAACTAGTTCTTCTCTATTGGATCAGCTGGGGGCAATGAGGGGTGGGCCTCTACTAAGGGTTAGGAACTTTGTCACATTCAGAAACACTTTCCATAAAAGGGCTTCCCTTCAGTAAAATAAATCACAAAGTCAAGCAGGAAACATATTGAGAAGGGTGTGTTTTTCCTGAGTCATCAGTTTGTTTTACTTCATGGACATGGTGTTGAACTGTGTAATCAATCTAGTTTCCCTTTTCTCATTGGCTCCTGGGAAGCTCAAAGACAATCACGTGACCCACCAAAGTGAGGCTGTCCATTTCTGTATTAGTCTCTTGGCTGGCTCCATTTCATGTTCCCATATTCATTTTTTCCTCCATTTTTCTCACCAACCTGCTGAAATTTGCCTTAAGTCCTATTTAGAATAAGGAGGGGGTAAGAGAAAGGAAAAAAGTGGTCCTTACCCTTGAGGAATCAAGAATAGATAAATAAAGAGATAAGTAACAATAATGAAAATATTATGGAAGTTAATATTTATGTAGCATGTATGCAAGGCATTATGGTATATATCATCTCACTAAATTCCCAAAGAGGCCCAGCAGGTAAGTATAGAACTATTATTTTCCCCAAATTAGTATCACGGATGAGGAAAGGGCAACTGAGAGAGGTCAGGATCAGACCATCGGGGAAGGGTGTGGCTGGGACCCAAGCCCAGGTGTGGGTGACGCCAAAGCTTGGGTTCATAGGCACCACATCTAAGAAATCACATGTAAGTGAAGGAGCTATTTGGGGTTCACAGAGAGTCTGTGCAATCGAGGGTTAGAGAGATCACCTTCGGCCAGCCCGCTCTAAAAACTGCCAACATCTTTGACTCTCACAGAGACTATCACTAGGTTCTCGGTACCTGGGTTGTAATGACAAATAGCTAAGATCTAAAGAGCCTGTGGGTCCCAGCTCCAATGCCATGCCTTGCTCCCAAACCTAGACCTCGGGGGTGACAGGGACTGCACAGCCCCTGAGGGCAAGGCCTGCGTCCTATTCTTAAGGGTCCCCAGAAGCCAGCATGGTGCCTTGCCCAAAGTAGACCCTCATAATAGGTGTTACACTAAGAAGCAAATAAACAAGTTCACGGATGCTTCACAATCATTTTTGGCACTGTGCACATGAAGAAAGCTATACCCGAGCCCACACAAATGTATTCTGATCACATACGTGACACAGACACACACATGTTCAGAACCCACAGGTTCCTACGGAGGCCCTGTCTTTTCCATTATAGCCATCCTTACATACGTGCTACAAGTTCTTCAAATTTTGGTGAAAAGGGAAAAAATAGTAAGCTGACCACTTTATATCCAGGGTAAAGGAGAAGATTCCAGGGCCCTAAGTAGGCCGTTCACACTTAGATGGCTGGGACATTGGATTCTGCCAGCAGGGAAAGCTGGAGCTGACATGGAATCAGTAAGACGTGGGGGTCAGCCCCTGGGGTGCCCCTCACCAAGCTAGGCCATGGGAGTCTCTGAACTTTTCAACGCCCTGCAGTTTTATTCAGTTGAGGCCTGGATTGCTCTTTTAGTCAATAAGCACTATCAGCAACTGGAAGGCAGAACGGGATAGTGAGTAAACTCCAGGGCACTGGACTCCGAACTGGGCTCAGTTCCCTTCTCAGGCACTGTACTAGTCAAGGTTCTCCAGAGAAACAAATTCCTTTCTCCTGGTGGACCTCAGTCTTTTTTCTCTTAAGACCTCAAGCTGATTGGTTGAGGCCCATGCACATTAAGGGAGGTAATCTGCTTCCCTCAAAGTCTACTGATTTTTTAAATATTAATCTCATCTGCAATCAATCGATTGTGTACCCCCCAAAATTCAGATGTTGAAACCCTAATCCCAGTGTGATGGTACAGGAGTATTAGGAGGTGGGGACTTTGGCAGGTAAGTGAATCATGACGGCAGAGCCCTCAGGAATGGGGGCCAGAGAGCGGCTCGCTCTGAGGATGCAGCCAGAAAATGGCTGCCTGCAACCCGGAAGAGGGTTCTCACCAGAAACCAACCGTGCTGACACCCTAATCTCAGACTTCCAGCCTCCAGAGCTTTGAGAAATCAATTTCTATTGTTTCGAAGCCACCCAGTCTGGCTTTGTTATAGCTGCCCCAGTTGACTAAGGGGTCAACTAAAAAAGACCGTCCCAACGATGCCTACACTGATGTTTGGCCAAACAACTGGATGCCAGAGTCTAGCCAAGCTGATGCATAAAGTCAACCATCTCGGGCACTTAACTAGCTTTGTGACCCGGGCCTCAGTGACAGTCGTAAAGTTGTTGGCAGGTCTGGCAGGGGCGCATACACGAGTGCTCTGCACAGTGCCCGGCACGTGGTGGTGGGGTCCGGTCCAAGCAGGGCCCAGGCAGCGGCATTAGGAAGGGGATCCAGGTCACTGGACTCTTGTACACATGTCAGTGGCAGCTGAGCCACCTTCCCAACCTGGTACATGCCTCCTGCCGGCCTCAGAAGAAGGAGAGCAGCGTGAGGGCAGGGACACGTCCTCATGACTCACTCCTGGCAACGCAGAAGCCACGGGTTTGAGTTGCTTCTCTCCACATGGCCGGACCATGGGGTCACTCTTTTTTTTTTTAAGATTTTATTTATTCATTTGAGAGAGAGAGAGAGAGAGAGCATGAGTGGGGTGGGGAGAGGCAGATGGAAAGGGAGAAGCAGTCTACCTGCCGAGCAGGGAGCCCGACGTGGGGCTCGATCCCAGGACCCTGGGATCATGACCAGAGCCAAAGGCAGACGCTTAAGGACTGAGCCACCCAGGCGCCCCTAGAGTTTCTGACTGAGCAGACCTGGGTGAGACTTAGGAGTCTGCATTTCCAACAAGTTTCCCGGTGCTGCTGCTGCTGATCCAGGGAACACACTTTGAGAACCACCACTTTTAGGAAATAACACTGAATTTTTTTCAAAATACTTTATTTATTTATTTGAGAGAGAGAGAGAGCGCGAGCGCACAAGTGGGCAGAAGGGCAGAGGGAGAGGGAGAAGCAGACTCCCCACTGAGCAGAGAGCCTGACGTGGGGCTCTGGGATCATGACCAGAGCTGAAAGCAGATGCTTAACTGACTGAGCCACCCAGGCGCCCCAACACCCAATTTATGTTTTCTATTAAATTGAATCTCCATACACAGAGTTTGCTTCACGTGAGCTTTTCGTGCACAGCGATTCACATCTTTTCATTCAAGGTGAGCACAGGGACCTGGGAAGCTTAGCGAGAACATATGATAGCTCATACGGGTTGGTGACTGAGAGTTGATGTCCTCCTTCTCCGTGGGCGTGGTGTAGGAGTCCTTTTTTGGGGGGAAAGGGGCAAAGGCAGAGGGAGAGAGAGTCTCAAGCAGCTCCAATGCGGGGCTCAATCTCACAACCCTGAGATCATGACTGGAGCCAAAGCCAATAGTTGGATGCTTAACTGACCGAGCCACCCAGGCACCCCTAAAGGCTGCACTCTTAATTGCCAATGATGGATACTTGAAACCTATCAAAGCAGAAGAGGTAATTTGTTGGGCGAGTTGGGGCTTCAGGCACACCTGGGTCCAGGTGTCACCATCACCATCAAGAATCTGACTGCATCTGCTTTCCTCCTGTCACCTCTGCTCTCGGAAAGGTTCTCTCCCCACATGGTGACACAGTGACCCCAGCAGCTCCACGTGAGGCTCAGACCAACCCAGCAGTCTCTGTGGCGACCAAGCTCCTTTGTGCCCCCAAACCAGCCAAGTCCACAAAATCACAGGTTTGCCCAGAACAGGGTGTATCTTCCAGACCCAGGAGTAAAATGAAGTGTGCGCATGTCCTCTTGCCCCTGCGCCCCTTAGAGCTTGAATGACAGATACTCAAGGAACTCTGCAAAGTGGGGAGTGATGCATGCTTCCTCCTGAGTCCCACAACACTAACCACAGAAATGAAGCCGAAGTGAGAGTGACTTGGGAGGACAGAGCTCTTCCCTGGGCCTCGGTTTTTCCATCTGTAGAGTAAGGAGCTTGTGCTATTGTGCTCAACCTCACAGCTCAGTCAGAAAAAGGCAAATTAAAATAACAATGAGATCCCCTTTTCATCCAACAGGTAAGCAAAAAGTTGCAACAAGTGACCTCTAAAGTTAGAGAGGATGTGGGGAAACTGATATATTTGTGCATTACCTGTGGGAATGTGAATTGCTACAACTCTTGGGGAGAATAATGTGGCAATATCTTAAAATGAAAATATGTGCCCTGTTAGAGGTCAGGATAGAGGTACCCTTGGGAGGGTAGCCCAGGGGCACGAGGCAGGCTCTTCCAGTGCTGGCAATGTTCTGGGGGTTTGTTTTATTTTATTTTTGAAGTACAGTTGACACACAATGTTACATTAGTTTCAGGTGTACAACATAGTGATTCCACAAGTTTATACCTTCTGCTGCGCTCACCACAAGCGTAGCTCCCATCTGTCACCATACAACGTTGTTATAATGCCATTGACTACATTCCCTGTGCTGCACCTTTCATTCCTATGACTTACTCATTCCATAACTGAAGTCCGTCTCCCACTCCCCTTCACCCATTTTGCCCATCCCCCCCCACCCACCCTCCCCTCTAAAAACCATCAGTTTGTTCTCTGTATTTGCAGGGCAGGTCGGATTCCACTTTTTGTTGTTGTTGTTTTTCATTGTTTTTTTTTTTTTTTAGACCCCACATGTAAATGAAATCATATGGTATTTGTCTTTCTCTATCTGACTTATTTCACCTAGAATAATACCCTCTAGGTTCATCCATGCTACAAATGGCAAATCTCATTCTTTTTATGGCATATATATATATATATAAAGAATATGTGAGATAGATAGATACAGATAAATATAGATATATGTGTTCTATCTATCTCACATATTCTTTATCCATTTTTCTACCCATGGACACAGGTTGCTTCCATATCCTGGCTACTGTAAATAATGCCACAATGGACATAGGGGTGCATTTATCCTGTTTTTGTTTTCTTCGGGTAAATACTCAGTAGTGGAGTTGCTGGATCGTATGGTATTTCTACTCTTAATTTCTTGAGGGACCTCCATACTGTTTTCTAGCAGCTGCACAATTTACATTCCAGCCCACAGTGCACGAGGGCTCCTTTTTCTCCATCCTTCCCAACACTGGTTATTTCTTGGCTTTCTGATACTAGCCGTTCTGACAGGTGTGAGGTGATATCTCATTGTGGTTTTGATTTGCATTTCCCTGATGGTTAGTGATGTTGAACATTTTTTCATGTGTCTACTGCCCATCTGTACGTCTTCTTTGGAAAATGTCTGTTCAGGTCCTCTGCCTGTTTTAAATTGGATTATTTGCTTTTCTGGTGTTTGCTTATGTAAGTTCTTTATATATTTTGGATATTAACCCCTGATTGGATATATCACTTGCAAATACCTTCTCCCATTCAGTAGGTTGCCTTTTCATTTTGGTGATGGTTTCTTTCACTATGTAAAAGCTTTTTATTTTGGTAGAGTCCCAATAGTTTATTTTTGCTTTCCCCCCCCCCCTCTTGCCTGAGGAGACCTATCTAGAAATATGTTGCTGATGTCAAAGAGATTACTATCTATGTTTTCTTCCAGGAGTTTTATGGTTTCAGGTCTCACATTGAGGTCTTTAATCCACTTTGAGTTTATTTTTGTGTATGGTGTAAGAAAATGGCCCAGTTACATCTTTTTGCATGTAACTGTCCAGTTTTCCCAACACCATTTGTTGAAGAGACTCTCTTTGCCTCATTGTATGTTCTTGCCTCCTTTGTCATAGATTTGTTGACCACATAAGCATGGGTTTATTTCTGGGCCCTATTCCATTACGTTAATCTATGTGTCCATTTTTGTGCCAGTACCATACCAATAATTTGATTATTATAGCTTTGTAGTATATCTCAAAATCTGGGGTTGTGTTACCTCCAGTTTTATTCTTCTTTCTCAAGATTGCTTTGGCTAATTGGGGTCTTTTGTGGTTCCATACAAATTTTAAGATTATTTGTTCTAGTTCTGTAAAAAATACTACTGGTATTTTGACAGGGATTGCATTGAATTGATGTTCTGCTTCTTGATCTGAGTTCTGATCACACTTTTGTGTTCTGTTTGTGAGAATTCATTAAACCGTACGTTTTTTATGATGCGCTTTTTGATACATATGTTGTACTTCAATAGAAAGTTAAAATTATATATGCAATTCCTTTGATCCAGTTATTCTAGTTTTAGAACTCTATCCTGTAAGAGTAAAAGCAACATTATGTATCGATAGGTAAGGATTTATTCACAAGCATGTTTATTGGTTTACAGTTACATAAAAACTGAAAATAACATGACTGTTCATCAGCGGAAATAAGTGAATAGACAAGGTCTATGCATGCTATGGACTCAGAAGCTGCTTATAAAAAAAAAGTTGTATCAGGGGCGCCTGGGTGGCTCAGTTGGTTAAGTGTCCGACTCTCGATTTCAGCTCGAGCCATGATCCCAGGGTTGTGGAATCAAGCCCTGCATCAGGCTCCCTGCTTCTCCCTGTCCCTCTGCCCTGTTTGTGCTCTCTCTCTCACTCTATCTCAAATAAATAAAATATTTTTTTAAAATGTGTCCATATCACTGCTGCCAATGTATAAGTGAACGGATAGATGATTTGTGAGGTCGATGGAAGTTAAAAGGGAAGGGTAGGGACACTAACATCCTTATCTTAGTGGATGGTCTTGACGTGGAACAACACACACGTGTGTATACATAGATATTCACATTGAAATAGTTAATATACCTTAAGTACATCTTTGTATATACATATTCATTACATATTATTATATTTATAGGCATACCTCATTTAATTATGCTTTGCTTTATTGCACTTCACAGATAATTGCATTTTGCACAAATTGAAGATCTGTGGCAACGCTCCCCAAGCAGGTCGATTGGAGCCATCTTTCCAACAACATTTGCTCACTTTTTGTCTCTATGTCACATTTTGGTCATTTCCACGAGACTTCTAACTTTTTCATTATATTTGTGAAGGTGATCTGTGATCAGTGATCTTTGATGTTAGTGCTGTAATTGTTTTGGGTGCCACAGACTGTGCCCATAACAACACAGTGAACTTAATCGATAAATGTCATGTGTGTTTCAGCCACTCCACTGACCAGCCTTTCCCCCATCTCTCTCCCTCCCTTTGGGCCTCCCTGTTCTCTGAGACACAACACTATTTTTTAAAAGATTTTATTTATGTATTTGTCAGAGAGAGAGCCACAGGCGGGGGTGCGAGGGCAGCAGAGGGCAAGGGAGGAGCAGGCTCCCTGCTGAGCAGGCACTTAACCGACTGAGCCACCGGGGTGCCCTGAGACACAACACTATTGAAATTAGGCCAGTTAGTAACCCTACAAATGGCCTCTCAATGTTCAAGTGAAAGGAAGAGGTGCATATCTCTCACTTTAGATCAAGAGCTAGAAAGGATTATCAAGCTTAGAGCAGAAAGCATGTCAAAAGCCAAGATGGGCTAAAAGCTACACCTCTTGTGTCAAACAGTTAGCAAGTTGTGAATGTAAAAAGAAAATTCTTGAAGGAAAATGAAAGTGCTACTCCAGTGAACACATGAATGATAAGAAAGCAAAATAGCCTTATTGTCGTTGTGGGGAAAGGTTAGTGGTCTGGATGGAAGGTGAAACCAGCCACAACATTCCCTTAAGCCAAAGCCTAATTCTGAGCTCTCTTCAGTTCGATGAAGGCCGAGAGAGGTGAGGAAGAGTGCAGTAAAAGTTTGAAGCTAACAGAGGTTGGTACATGAGGTTTATGGAAAGAAACCATCTCCCTCACACAGAAGTACAAGGTGAAGCAGCAAACGCTGGTGTAGAAGCTGCAGCAAGTTCTCCAGAAGATCCAGCTGAGATCATTCATGAAAGTGGCTGAGCTACACAACAGATTTTCGGTGTAGATGAGACAGCCTTCTATTGGAAGTAAATGCCATCTAGGACTTTCCTAGCCAGAGAGAAGTCAATGCCTGACTTCAAAGCTTCAAAGGCCAGGCTGACTCTCTGGTTAGGGGCTAACGTAGCCGGTGACTAAGTTGAAGCCAGTCTTCCTTTATTGTTCTGAAAATCCTAGGGCCCTTAAGAATTATGCTAAATTTACTCTGCCTGTGCTCTATAAACAGAACAAAGGCTGGATGACAGTATGGTTTACTGACTTTTTAAAACCCATTGTTGAGATCTACTGCTCAGAAACATATTTCTCTCAAAATATTACTTCTAATCATTGACAAGGCACCCTGGTCACCCAAGAGCTATAGAAGGAGATTCATGTTATTACACTACAGACACAATGGTTGGCAGCCCTGGATCAAGGAGTCATTTCAACTTTCAGGTCTTATTATTTAAAAAATACATTTCTTGGGTGCCTGGGTGGCTCAGTCGGTTAAGCATCTGCCTTTGGCTCAAGTCATGATCCCAGGGTCCTGCGATAGAGTCCCACATTGGGCTCTCTGCTCAGCAGGGAATCTGCTTCTCCCTCTGCCCCTCCTCCCACTTGTTCTGTCAATCTCTCTCTCTCAAATAATAAATCTCAAATAATAAATAAATGAAATCTTTAAAAAAAAAAAAAGAAATACATTTCTTAAGGCTATAGCTGCCATAGATGGTGATTCCTCTGATGGATCTGGGCAAAGTAAATTGAAAACTACTGGAAAGGATTCGCCATTCTAGATGCTATTAAGAATATTTGTGATTGGGGTGCCTGGGTGGCTCAGTTGGTTAAGCGGCTGCCTTCGGTTCAGGTCATGATGCTGGAGTCCTGGGATCGAGTCCCACATCGGGCTCCCTGCTCAGCAGGGAGTCTGCTTCTCCCTCTTACCCTCCCCCCCCTTGTGCTCTCTCTCACTTTCTCTCTCTCAAATAAATGAATAAAATCTAAAAAAAAAAAAAAGAACATTCATGATTAAGAACTGGCTGGGCTCAGTCGGTAGAGCATGTGACTCTTGACCTCAGGGTTGTAAGTTTAAGCCCCACGTTGGGTGTAGAGATTCCTTAAAAATGAAAAAATCTTAAAAATAAGAAAGAACATTCATGATTCATGGGAAGCGGTCAAAATAGCAGCATGAACAGGAGTGTGGAAGACGTTGATTCCAGCCCTCATGGATGACTTCGTGGGGTTGGAGACTTCAGTGGAGGAAGTAACGGCAGATGTGGTGGAAACAGCAAGAGAACTAGAAGTGGAGCCTGGAGCTGGGGCTGCATGGCTGCAATCTCATGACCAAACTTGAACAGATCAGGAGTTGCTTCTTATTATATATCAGCAAAGAACGTGGTTTCTGGAGTTGGAGTTTACTCCTGGTGGAGATGGTTGAAATGCCAACAAAGGATTTAGAATATTACATCCACTCAGTTGATAAAGCAGGGGCAGGGTTGGAGAGGATGGATTCCAGTTTTGAAAGAAGTTCTACTGTGGGTAAAATGCTATCAAACAGCATCACATGCTACAGAGACATCATCCCTGAAAGGAAGAGTCAATCAGTGAGGCAAAATTTATCGTTGTCTTCAGAAATCACTGCAAACGCCCCAGCCTTCAGCAACCACCACCCTGCTCAGTCAGCAGCCATTGACGTTGAAGCAAGACCCGCCACCAGCAAAAAGATGATGACTTGATGAAAGCTCAGATGATGGTTAGATTTTTTTTTTTAGCAATAAAGTATTTTTTAATGAAGGTGTGGACATTTTTTTTTAACCTAAGGCTACTGCGCACTTGGTAGACTACAGGACAATATAAACATTATTTTTATACGCACTGGGAAACCAAAGAATTCATTTGACTCGCCTTATTGCAACATTCGCTTTATTGTGGGAGTCTGGAACTGAACACATGAAATGTTTGAGGTGCATCTGTACTACATATATAGTTTAACCAAAAACAGTGTCAATATTGAGAGATATTAAAGAGGCAAGGAGGGGAAGTAAGGGGCTGTACGTGGAAGAAGCCAGAAGATGATGCTGTAAATTGATAAATCAAGAAATAGTGATAGGAAGGTATTATCACATATATGAGTAGCCTCCAAAAGACAGTTACACAGGTTCCCTCTTGGGAGTGGTTGAAGGGCGTGGGTGGGGAAGGACAGTACCAGGGACTGCTACTTTCTGTTTTAAACTCCTTGAAACTATTTTTATTTTTAATTTTTTTAATTTTTAATTTTTTTAATTTTTGTTAAAATATTTTACTTATTTATGTGAGAGAGAAAGAGCACAAGCAGGGGGAGCAGCAGAGGGAGAGGGAGAAGCAGACTCCCCGCTGAGCAGGGAGCCTGACGCAGGGCTCAATCCCAGGACCCTGAGATCATGACCTGACTGAGCTACCCAGGCGCCCCCTCTTGAAACTATTTTTAAATTAGGCATATTTCTTAAATTGATTTTGTAAAATGGTATTTAAAGTAGCTTTTAAAATACTAATTCGAAAGGACACATGTACCCAATGTTTACAGGAGCATTATCTACAATAGCCAAATTATGGAAACAGCCCAAGTGTCCATCGACTGACAAATGGATAAATGGTATATATACACAATGGGATATTACTCATCCATAAAAAGAATGATATCTTGCCATTTGCAACAACATGGATGGAGCTAGAGAGTATTATGCCAAGCGAAGCAAGTCAGAGAAAGACAAATACCACATGATCTCACTCATCTGTGGAATTTAAGAAACATAACAAATAAGCAAAGGCGAAAGAGAAAGAGAAGGAGAAGCAAACCAAGAAACAGACCCTTAACTATAGAGAACAAACCAGTGCTTACCACAGGGGAGGTGGGCAGGGGGATGGGTGACCTAGGGGTTGGGGATTAAGGAGCACACTTGTGATGAGCACCGGGTGTTGTACGGGAGTGATGAGTCACTAAATTCTACACCTGAAACTAATATCGCACTGTATGTTAACTAGCTGGAATTTAAATAAAAACTTGGAAAAGAATTAAATTAACTTAAAAAAAGGAAATGAATGTAATTGTGTGCATGTCTAAGTAACATTCGGCAATTAGTGAACTAAAAAGACTAAGAACTATACACTGATGATAACCAGTACCCTAGGCATGGATGACATTGCCCTGGGGAGCCTGGAGGTCAAATCCAAAGTATCATCATATTTAAGTGATAGATGGAAAAGGCTGTTAACGAAAACACAAGAAGCAGCGGGCAAGGTAGAAGTAGTGCAGTGGTGGAAGGATGGGCAGGAGATGAGGAGTGAGGACTGAAAAGCTTCCATTGGGCTTAGCCGCAGGGAGGTCCCAGGACTTCGGTCAGTGGCTAAGTCGACGTGCACGTATACTGGTATGTTAGATTACACGCCCTGTATATGCGTATGCTGACATCTTGGACTGCCAGGCTACAGAAGTATGAGGGGATGGTTGTTATTTTTCTCATTCACAGTGTTCTAAGTTCTCGTCCACCTGGCATGTGACTCTCCTCCCCTCCAAATAAGACAGTATTAATGGCAGGTCCAAGTTACACACCTGTCTCCATTCTGCAAGTTGGGGGTTTCATGGGGGAAGGGCCTCACTGTCTACTATTGGGGAAAGGATTCCATCTTCATAAGCAGGCACTCCATTTTTCTTTTAACCAGTAGTTGCCAGTCTTTCTTAGGGTGTGAGAGCGAAGAAAACCATGTACTTGTTTCGCCCTAAACTTGTCCGTTTCCTGAGAGACAGTCCTGGCTCTATATGCAGAGTAGCTATTATCACACCACTGGGAAAATGATTTGGGTATTTCCACTCAAATCTTCCAAGAACTGCTGCTTGGCAAACCACCTTTCCTTTTTCTCGCCTCCCTTGAGGCATTCTAGAATATTCTTGAGGGGTCATTAGAAAGTCCCTAACTCTCAACCAGGAGGCTTCCCCTTGGGCCCTGAGAGACTCGCAGCTGTGGTTACCAGTCTCGGCGCCTCACTCCATGCACCCAACAGAAATCTGCCAGTGCAGGGAGGTGCTTGGGGAAGTTGGAAGAGACAGTTGCAGCTTCTTGGCCACTAAAACTGCTGGGAATGCTCATTTTGTCCCTCTGTCCCCAAGCCAGGTTTTCCTTGGGAACCAAAGGCACAGAGTAATTTTCTGGTTCTGGGATGCTTCTCTCTGAAAAGCTGCTCCAGTACACTCTAGCTCTACCCTCCCTCTCTTAATTCTAAGAGCAGGGGTTCTTGTATTTACTGCACATAAGAATCACCTGGGGTTCTACTAAAATGTAGATTCCTGGATCCCACCCTCAGAGTTTCTGATTAGTTCTGGGCCAGAGCCTGGGAATCTGCATTTTACTAAGTACCTATAAATGATTCTGATGCAGGTGGTCCTGGGACTTTAGGAAACACTGCCCTATAGCTTGTGCTAATACAACCTATGATCTTAAGTATAATTATCCCAATTATCCAACAGTCATTAACTACTATTAAGTAATAAATTCCTGCTGCTGACCCTGGAACAACACAGCAGCCCATGTGAGAAGCAGATTAATTAGGAATCAGTACCTGAATTTGGAGCTCGTATTTGAAACCTAGTGATTTGGTCTCCGGCAGCTTAGTCCCACCTCTGCTGAACAGTGTCACCCAAGCCTCTCCTACCTTATCAGCTGCCCTGGTGGGCATCTGCCTAGCTCTTGAAGCACCCCAAGGGCTCCCAAAGTGACATTTATAATGCACTATCATATATCGGGTCAGATCATCCCAAACATACCTTCCATGTTTGGCATAGAAGCTCTATTGACTTCACGTGGTAAGATATGCATATTATGCTCAAATTAAGGAGGTAAAAGCAGGCCCATTAATTACAAGTTAGGACACTCTGGCACCTCCTCAACGAATGAAACTTAAGTTATTCTTCCAGAGGCTGAGAATCATCTCTCCATGAAACGTAAGGAGATTTTACGGTCTCCATGCACAGAAAAACATAAATGAAGGATTAAATACTCAGAAGCAGAGTTCAAAACTCTTGAGTCTAAAAGGATAATAAGTTCCTAACAGAAAGTCATCCCATAGATGGCTGTTGCACAATCAGTAGAGCAGATTGAGATTATCCTGTTCTCTTTACAATTGCTTACATGACCGCACCATTTTCTCAGTGTCCAAGCAATAGGTTTCAGCTGAAAATTAAAAGCATAAAAATCATCCAAATGAGATAATAGATGACTTTCAAGAGTGATGAGTCTCTCTCTTTTTTTTTTAAAGATTTTATTTATTTATTTGACAGAGAGAGAGAGAGACAGAGAGAGAGGGAACACAAGCAGGGGGAGTGGGAGAGGGAGAAGCAGGCTTCCCACTGAGCAGGGAGCCTGATGCGGGGCTTGATCCCAGGACCCCGGGACCACGGCCCGAGCCGAAGGCAGACGCCTAACGACTGAGCCACCCAGGTGCCCCAAGAGTGATGAGTCTCTTGATAACCAAACCTGTGCTAACAGGAAAGGCAAAGTGATTAAGATAACCAGTGGAGAGAGAGTGAGTGAGATAATTCAGAAGGAAGCGGGGGGTGGGGGTGGGGGGGAGCTGCGTGCCAATAGCTGGTATGCGGCTGCATGGGTCATGTCAGACTCAGAAACTCATTATCATCCAGCAGGTTCTTTGGTTTTCTTTTTTCTTTTTTTAAGATTTTATTTATTTACTTATTTGGTGGGGGGCAAGCATGAACACACAAGTGGGGGGAAGGGGCAGCGGGGGAGGGAGAGGGAGAGAAAGAATCCCAAGCAGGCTCCACGCCCAGCGCAGAACCCAACGTGGGGCTCGATCTCACGACCCTGAGACCATGACCCGAGCCGAAAACCAAGAGTCAGATGCTCAACCGATTGAGCCACCCAGGCGCCCCTTAAAGATTTTATTTTAAAGTAATCTCTGCACCCAACGTGGAGCTTGAACCTACAACCCTGAGATTAAGAGTCACATGCTCCACCGGCTGAATCAGCCAGGCACCCTGTTTTTTTGGTTTTCTTAACTATAATTTTGAACCCTCTTTTCATAGGCCTTCCTGTCACTTCCTGTAGATAAAAAATTAGTATTAGGTCATGGCCTTTCTGAGAAAGAAGTTTCCTGGCTTAGAGTCTGGTTGGATTACATGGGTTGTATGGGTTATCTGGGTGAGTTTATGAGAACTGTACTTTTTCCTGGATTCCTCCTTGACACATAGTTCCTGGCTGCCTTCTTGAATTTTTTCCCATTCTAGATTTTCTCAAGGTCTAATAATAATAAAGTCATGATAAAAACAATTTGAATGGATATTATGGCCTCCAATTGTCTTTTTTTTTTCCTCCCTAAGAAGATTACATGGCTCTAGAGTACAAAATGACTAAAGGCCCATTTACGTATGGCCTCCTATACATGAGTACTTCTATACTTACTGGACCATTTAGAAAATATTGTTGCCCTGACATATTTGAGTTTTCTCTCTTCGTATCTCCTAACTAGTAACTGATTGTGATCATTGAAAGCAGACATGCAATGCCAATAGCTATGAAAGGTTTGGAAATACTTCAACAGCTACCTTGCTACAAAATAATCTTTTAAAAATCTATATAGATATAACTATGGTTTGGACAACATGTGATTTTCGGTTAATCTGGCTAACTTAATGGCTTGTCAGCAAAAAAAAGCAAAACTTGAAGTGTAGTTGTCCATTGAAACTAACACTGATAGGGGCGCCTGGGTGGCTCAGTCGTTAAGTGTCTGCCTTCAGCTCAGGTCATGATCCCAGGGTCCTGGGATCGAGCCCTGGGTCGGGCTCCCCGCTCCGCGGGAAGCCTGCTTCTCCCTCCCCCAATCCCCCTGCTGTGTTCCCTCTCTCACTGTGTTTCTCTGTCAAATAAATAAATAAAAATCTAAAAAAAAAAAAAAATACTGGAATTAAAAAAAACACCTATGCTTAGTAAGTAGGATTTCCCTAAAACATAACCTACAGTTAGGAAAACCCTAAAATTCATATACAAATTTCAGTGTTCTTCTCAGATGACTGTTCAGGATTAACAGGTAATGTGCAAGCTTCTGATAGCAGGCATTCAGATACACTTATTGAACAAGTGAATGAATAAATGATGCCTTTATCTTATTAGTTGTCTAAAGCTAGCAAGACTGAAAAGACAATTGCAAAGGACTTCTTTGTCAAAAAACCCCACAGGATGCCTCAGTGGCTCAGCCTGGTAAGCGTCTGCCTTCGGCTCAGGTCATGATCTCAGGGTCCCGGGATCGAGCCCCGCGTCGGGCTCCTTCCTCAGTGGGGAGCCTGCTTCTCCCTCTCCCTCTGCCACTCCCCCGCTTGTGCTCACTCACTCTCTCTCTCAGCTAAATAAAATCTTTAAAAAAATAAAAAATGAATAACGAATGACTAGATAAATGAAGTTATGAAATTGAATCGGTTGGTAGCAAAATGGCTATATCAAGAAAGGCTTGTAACAAGGGGGATTTGTTCTAGAATCAGTTTTCGAGAGAGCTGAAGAAATGAGTAGCCGAGACGCAGGGTCATTATCACTATCCCCAAGAACCTTCCCTCCCATCTTGGTCCTCTTCACTTTCCTTTTAGAGCCAGATTAGGGGCCTTACTAGCAATCATTTCATCTCGAGTATCTTAACATCCTAAACACAGTATGACCTAAACAGAACTCTTAATTCTAACCCTTTATTCCCTCATCACCACACGTTTCTCCTGCACACTCCAACTTAACATGGTTCCTGATTTTTCTTTTCCTCTCCTGCCTTCCATTTAATCCTTGAGCATGTCCTGTCGTTCCATCTGCAAATTGCATACTGAATTTACCCACTCCTCTCCATCCCTGCTCTACCACTCTAGTCCAAACCACTCGGATTAATCTTAATGGAACCCTGCTTGTCTCCCTGTTCCTACCCAACGGTGCCTGCCCCTTCCCCTCCAATTTATTCTTCCTCTAGGAGCCAGAGTGGTTTCTTAGAAATGCCATCAGATCATGCCACTCTCCTTTTAAAATTCTACAAAGGTTTCCCACTGTACCTAGAATAAAATTCAAACTCTTCCTCCTCCTCTACAAAACCTTCTCCATTTGGACTCTCTGTCCCTGCCTGACTCCATCCCATTCCACAGCCCTCACCTGCTGCAGCCACATTGGCATTTCCTATCTCTTAAATGCCAAATTCCTTCCTCAACGTGTTCCAGCCTGAGTGCCTAGCACACTTTGGAATACTCTACCACAGAATCTTTACTGCCTATTCCCCCATTTAGTTCTCAGTGTCACCTTCTACATTTTCAGAGACCTCTCCAGATCACTATAGCTCAATTAGGCACCCCTTCCTACTAAATGTTTACCGTATCACTCTGGTTCCTTCCTTAATAGCACTCATGACCTGAAATCACTTTGCTCCTTTGTTCACTTGCTCCATGAGAGCAGGACCTTGTTGATCTTGCTCATCACAGTATCGTTTATGCTTAGAAAAGTGAGAACACAGTACCTGACCCACAGTCGACATTTAATAATCAATATTAAATACTGAGTGAGTTATACATGCCTGTTATGCTCAGATTTTTTTTCCTGAAAAATTGATCTCAGAGGAAAAGGTGTTTATCACACCTTTATGTTTCAGAATCTTAAGAGTCGACTGAGTCCTAGGCTTTGTGAAGCAAATTAATAGGCAAGCCAACATACAGAGCTATTCTCTGTATCAAATCTCACAAATGATCTTGATTTTGTGCTTCATAGGGACTCCATCTCAATTCTTCATTTCTTGAAATGACATATATCAACAATGTTATTCTGAAGTACATGTCCTTTTTTAACAGTGCTTCAACGTTTATAGATATACCAAAATGCTCTTATAAGAAACTCGGCCAATAAGATTTTTCTGGCACAGAGACTATCTCAAATACTTCTTCAGTGAATGAGGTTTTAATGTTTTCTAACTGCGCGATGGTGCCAAAGAAATATTCTCCTCTGGCTTCAAGTAGAGCAATACCTTCGAAGTGTCAAAAATAAAACTGATTCTTACAAGAAAACAAAAGAGTAAATGGAACCTTTTATTAGTGAAACAAGTCAATTTATTTTATTTCCAACAAGGCCTTTTCCTCTATAAATGAGACAAACTACAGTACTTTACAACAATATAACTTAGTTTTTTGATGTTTTCAGAAAAGAAGCCATTTCTCTGGGAAATAGGAAAGTAAATATTTTGGGAAGAATAACTACAGGAAGTTACTTTTCAATTAACAGGCTTGACTACCAGGTATGTAACTCCAGAATTGTTCCTCTTAACAAATCTATCAAGTACTAGCCAACAAAGAACCTACCTTTAGAAACCGAGGCAGGAAAGGTTTCTACTTAAATAGGAAACAAGCAATCTAACATACCAATCACATGTCACCTTAACAAGGCAATTTACATAATTAGGTATAAATTATCTTTATGTTGATTAAGGTCCTAGCAAAGACAATTGGTCTGTTACATCAATTTCAAACTGCACTCATCTGGCTAGAAAGGTAAACATCACAATGGAATGGGGCTTGTTTGACTAAGGGGAAAAACTCTCTTCAATATTGCACATTTTCTTTCATTAAAAACAAGGATTATTAAGTCAAGGCCATCTTGGTTCTGAATCTCTCCATTTTTGTTGGAAGAAGACTCACCATCTCTTTACTAAGTTCTAACTCAACTTCTATTTCCTGGGCAGCCTCAGGGTGCTTTTCACAGTAATCAACAATAAATTTGTAATGTTCCAATGATGTTGCCAAATTTTCTAGCTCTTTCTTGGGATCTGCAGTGATGATTTTCCCATAGAGACGGGCAACTCGAAATTTAGCTAGCATGGCAGGGCGAAGAACATCTTCCCCAATATGCTCAGGAAAGACTTTATTCGGGTCTCTCAGGGAGTCTAAGAAGAGCTGGTAGTATTTCAATGCTGACTTATTGAGATTATTTATTTTTTTTACAATGTGTGAATCGGGGTCCCTCAGCTTGTCAGCAATGGCAACCTTCAAATCCATCATATCATAGTACGCATGTGCAATCTCAAATTGAATCTGCCTGTTGACCAACAGGTAATACTGCGGGTTCAGGTCCACAATGAGGGGCTCTAGCATGGCTATTCTCCGTTTATGCATCTTGCACCGTCTCTCCATATCGGTTTCAAAGAAGGCAAGTACCTTAAACAGAGCACTGTGGTCCTGGACCACTTCGATATGGTCAGTGACATAACCATCAATCTGAAAGAACTCTTTTGCCTCAAAGACATAGTGCTGACCCAGTAAGAACAGTTCTCTGGCTTCTTCAAAATCTAGAGGTCTCAGGTAGCTCACTTTCTCTTCCACCGCAGAGATGGCGTCACACAGCTCACCAGCTCCAAACTGTACAGCTTTCTTCCTCATCCTTTCTTCCTCATCTAGTTCTTTTTTCCTTAAAGCTCTAAGTTCAGACTGTTTATCAAGATCAAGCTCTCCTATGTTGTCCTGAAAGAAAAAATACATTATGGTGAGAAAGGACACTGATCTCCTGCCGTTGAATAATATTACGGCAAACTTAATAGGAAAGAAAAGAAGGCCCTCTTTCTCAGCTGGGCTTCTGGAGGTGCTACAATCTTACACCTCTTTTGAGACTTCTTTCTTCTAAAACTGTATTTCAATTGTATTAAAAATGTTAAGAAATAGGGGCGCCTGGGTGGCTCAGATGGTCAAGTGTCTGCCTTCGACTCAGGTCATGGTCCCGGGGTCCTGGGATCGAGCCCCGCATCGGGCTCCCTGCTCAGCGGGGAGCCTGCTTTTCCCTCTCCCTCTGCTGCTCCCCCTGCTTACTCTCTCACTCTCTCTGTCGAATAAATAAATAAAATCTTTAAAACAAATGTAAGAAATAGGAAAAGGTATTTAAATCAAATAAGCTGCTCACATATGACTTTCCTCTCTGGGGAACTAAAACTCATTTATAGTTTCTTCTTCAGGTAAGATAAACGCATATGAAAGAACTTTAGAGACTGTGAAACATTATATACATGTACTAAGTTATTAGTATTTTAATATTAGGGTAAGACTGTAATCTACATCCTAAAAATATTGCACCGAGATGCCATTAAGATTAATGATATGCTAGAAGTTATTTAATGAAATACAGAGAAATGTCCAGGTCTCAAAGACACTAAAGTGAAGATAGTTAAATCTGTCAAAGTTATCTCCTCCTAACTCTCAAGGCAAAAAAAAAAAAGAGGTAAAATGGTTTAAAAAATAGACTAAGCGGGGCGCCTGGGTGGCTCAGTCGGTTAAGCGTCTGCCTTCAGCTCATGATCCCATGGTCCTGGGATTGAGCCCCACACCATGCTCCTTGCTCAGTGGGGAGCCTGCTTCTCCCTCTCCTTCTGCCTGCCATTCTTCCTGCTTGTGCACGCCCTCTCTCTCTTTCTCTGACAAATAAATAAATAAAATCTTAAAAAAAAAAAAAAAGACTAAGGTCGGGGTGCACTGGTGGTTCACTCGGTCAAGAGTCCTACTCTTGGTTTCAGCTGAGGTCATGATCTCATGGGTCCTGGGATCAACCCCATGGCAGGCTCCTCAATCAGCACAGAGTCTGCTTGAGATTGTCTCTTTCCCTCTCATTCTGCCCCTCCTCCCACTCATAACCCCACTCTCTCTCTCAAATAATCTTAAAAAACAAAAAACAAAAAAACTAAGCTCATCTTTCTCTCCCTGGCCAATAAAACTGAACATCAGATCCCTCTATGCTCCACCCCTAAGCCTTCTCTTCCTGTCACTCAACATCGTCTCTTGATCTGCACCGTTCAAAACAGTAGCCACGGGCCACATGTGGATGACTCCTGGGCACTGGAAATGCAGCAAGTTCAAAGCGAGACGTGAGCTGTATTTACAACATATATATCCAATTTTTAAGACTTAATTCAAAAATAATTTTAAATCTCTTTAATATTGATGACCTACAGAAATGACAATTTTTTAAATATAATCTGGGTTTAAAAAGTATAAAGTTAATTCACCCTTTTTCCTTTTCTAATGTGGCCATTAGAAAATTGAAAATTACAGGGCGCCTGGGTGGCTCAGTCAGTTAAGCGTCTGCCTTTGGCTCAGGTTGTGATCCCAGGGTCCTGGGATCGAGTCCCCCATCGGGCTCCCTGCTCAGAAGGGTCCTGCTTCTCCCTCTGCCTGCCACTCCCCCGCTTGTACTCTCTCTCTCTCCCTGTCAAATAAATAAATAAAATCTTTAAAAAAGAAAAAAGAAAGAAAACTGAAAATTACATACATGGCTGGTATTCTATTTCTATTGGACAGCGCTGCCCTAGAGGTGACTGTTCATACCCACGTCCGCCACTGTCATCCGTGGGAGGATGGCTCACAAACAGAGCTACAGCCCATGCCTCTTCTCAAGCTCCAGACCCATAGCTACAGCTCCCTGTATGGCCTCTCCTCTAAGAACACTCAAAGGCTCCTCAGCTGCAGGATGTCCACAATGGGACTCCTATCCTTCTTCAGCTGTTTCCTATTCTAGTGCTGTTTAAGTGAAGAAGCCTCCATCAATCTGGATAGCCAACAACCTAGGAATCATCCTTGAGATGTCCCTCTCCTCTCCCCTTTACCCTGCACTTTCAGTCTATCACCAAGTCCTTTACATTTTGTTTCCCAAATACCTCTAGAATCCATTCTTTCCGCTTTATCTCTTCTGCCACCATCCTAGACCAAGCTCCCTTCACATTTCACCTGGACGGCTCCAGTGGTCTTCTAACAAATCTCCCTCCTCTACTGTTGCTTCCCCTCAATTCATTCTCCACTCTGCCACCTAAGCGATTGTTCCAAAACCCTTCAAGCCTTCCACTCCTCGAAGGCCCTGCTGGTTCCAGCCCCTTTCAAACTCTATCTTACATCACGTGCTCTCCTACTCTGCTCCAGCCTCACAGGCCTTTGTGCCATCCCACCTAAGACACCATGCTCCCTGTGCCCCAGAACATGCTGCCTCAGCTTGCTGGAATGCTGAGCCTGCTATTCTCCAGTCCAGCTAATTCCTACTCATTCCCAGAGCATCCTTCACATGTTACTTCCTCCTATATGTCCTCTGGCATGTGTCTCCCCTTTGTGGAACAAAGTTGCACTTTTTTTTTTAAGATTTTATTTATTTATTTGGCAGAGAGAGACACAGCGAGAGCAGGAACACAAGCAGGGGGAGGGGGAGAGGGAGAAGCAGGCTTCCCACTAAACAGGGAGCCCGATGCAGGCCTCGATCCCAGGACCCTGGGATCATGACCTGAGCCAAAGGCAGACGCTTAACTGACTGAGCCACCCAGGTGTCCCCAAAGTTGCACTTTTATGTGAAGTAAAACCCCAAGTCTACTCTTCCTTCTCCTAGGACAACGACTAGCACAGAGCTGGCATAAACTGTGTAGGTCTTAAGCTTGAATTGAAGAAGGCTTTTCAGGTAAACAGATAATCAAAGGATGAAGTTAAAATAACAAAGTCAGATTAAGGAAAATCTGAGTAATTTAAGAGCAAGCAACTATTTTAACTAGTTTCAAGTAATCAGGTGACACGTTCTGGTGCCCAGTCTGGAAAACATCAACTAAGTGAAGGGTATGAGTTAAATGATGGTGTATTTTGCTTGGCACAATTACTTCAAATGCAAGCCCTAAGTCTCCAAAATCTTATTTACTTACTTGCTTCCTGGCTGCTTGGTTATTTAGATGCTTTCCTGGCCACTTTCTGAGCAGAAGAAAGCTGACAACTTTTCCTGGATCCAGCTTCTCTAGACGTAAAACTTCCTAGTTCTCCCTACTTCCTTTCTTTCCCAAATATGCCTCACCTTTACCCTCTACCTCTAAAATGCTCTCATCCTTGCACAATGTATGCTTCTGGGGTTTTATGGTTTGTTTTTCTTTTGTTTCGTAGTTTCATGGGTTCTATATTATCACTAGTAAAAATTATTGTATTTTAATGCATGTATGAAAAAAAAAAAAGCATAACTCCTCCAGGAAAGTTTTCTATGTATCTATGTTTAGTATACTGCATCCAAAGGATTTACTTTCCCTCCTTAGTGGTTAGAAACTAGGATTCAGTATGAATTAGTAATGATGATTATGACCATGAACATTTACTGAGGACTTAGTATGTCTAGGGTACTTTTCTGAGCCCTTTGCATATACTATTAATTTAACTCTGATAACATTATTAGGTAAGTACTGTTATCATCTCCATCTCCTTTGTGAGAAAATTGAGACAAAGAGAGATTAAGTAAATTGCCACAAACATACAACTATAAACTGGCAGGGCTATTTCCAGATATATATTTTTATAAAATAAATATAAATATATATACCGTATAAAGTATATAAAGGTTAGATTGCTTATAGTCTAAAAAGAGGTGAAGAAAAAGGTGAGAATATTAATAGAGATAATACAAAGCAAAATCTAAGTGATTTAGGGCAGGCAAGGAATGTTTTATGGAGTTTAAAGAAGGGAAATGATACCTGTAGGCTATGAAAAATTACACACTGAACAATTAATATACTGAGAACCTACCATGCCTGAGATAATGATATACCGTGAATACAACACAGCCCCCACCTCTCAAGGAATTTATATTCTACCCAAAGGAAAGTCTTTAAGGAAAAAGTGGTATTTGAGATAGACCTTAAATAAATAAGACTCTAAAAGGTAGAGATGGGAGAGCAAGAACTATTTGAGAGCATTCTGCATGCTTTGTATAATAAACATGCAGTAAGCCCAATGAGCATAATTCCCATTTTAAGCTTTTACTTCCATCTTGCTTATTTAAGAAAGAAAAGGCACCTTTTGACTACATTACCTGCATGGAAAGCTGGGCATTCTGCAGGAGAGTCAAGCAATACTTGATCCAGCATCTTGCTATTTCTCCTTTTCTTTGATGATAAAGCTCTGGCACATCTCCCTCAGCTTCAGTAGCTAAAATCACACAACGTTATTTGCCTAAGTTAATGGTCACAATCGCAATTTTCATTGTGTATTACATTCTTTTTATAGCACTTTCCCCTGAATTTAAGAGTAACAGATTCTCACTGAAGCAATGGAGGGAAAACCGACCCAAAATTCCTACCACCCAGAGGCACTCACTGCTATTATTTTTGTAGATTTCTTTCTAGTTTTTTCTTATGTGTTATCTGTTGGTAAAAACTAAGGTCACAATGTATATTCAATTTTGAATATAGATTTTTCTTTATATATCATACCACTAACACTTCACTCATATCATTATCAACTCTAACATTTTTAAGTACAGTCTTGTATACAATTAAATAGATGTTCCCTACTTTATATAACTATTCTTCTAATATAACCATTCTTCTAATTCTGTTGTTTCTACTTCTTCTATAAGAAACAAGTCTAAACAAAGGTCATGATCTTGAGGTTGTGGGATCGAGCCTGACATCGGGCTCTGTGCTCAGTGCGGAGTCTGCTTCAGATTCTCTCTACCTTTCCCTCTCACTCATTCTCTCTCTCTCAAATAAATAAATAAAATTAAAAAAAGATTCTCTCCCTCCCTCTGCCCCTCCCCTAAGTTTGTGCACGCACACATGGTCTCTCAAAAAAAGAAGAAAAATAGTGTGAAACAAGGTGAAAGTTAGCATAATTATTAATCAATTTGTCAAAAATTCCAATTTAGTGAAATTCGAATTGAAATAGAGTTCTCATGAATTAAAAGGTAGTCCTAAGTGCAAAGCTTCCCCCAAATTAATATTCAGAATGATGAATATAGTTTAATGAAGGGCCAATTATTTCATTTTGTAATGCAAGTCCCATGTCCAGTTTTACCAAAATATTTAAGTTACATCTGTGGAGGGCATTCCTTTTTTTTTTTTTTTTAAAGATTTTATTTATTTATTTGACAGAGAGAGACACAGCAAGAAAGGGAACACAAGCAGGGCGAGTGGGAGAGGGAGAAACAGGCTCCCCGCTGAGCAGGTATCCCGATGCGGAACTCGATCCCAGGACCCTGGGATCATGACCTGAGTCAAAGGCAGATGCTTAACCGAATGAGCCACCCAGGCATCCCGAGGGCATTCCTTTTTAAAAGGAAAAATTTATTTTAAGATTTCTCATGATTTGGGGCACCTGGGTGGCTCAGTCTGTTAAGCATCCAACTCTTGATCTCAGCTCAGGTCTTGATCTCTGGGTCGTGAGTTCAAGCCTCACACTGGTCTCCACACGGCATGGAGAGTACTTAAAAAATAAATAAAATGACAATGTAAATAAATAAATAAATTTCATCATTTAAATTATTTTGGTTTTCACTATTTAAAAAAAATCCTGGGGCACCTGGGTGGCTCAGTCGTTAAGCATCTGTCTTCAGCTCAGGTCATGATCCCAGGGTCCTGGGATCGAGCCCCGCATGGGGCTCCCTGCTCAGCGGGGAGCCTGTTTCTCCCTCTTCCACTCCCCCTGCTTGTGTTCCCTTTCTCACTGTGTCTCTCTCTGTCAAATAAATAAATAAAATCTTTAAAAAAAATCCTTTGTAACATGAAATAACATTTTCCATCACATTAGATTTAATGCAGTACTGCATTAAACTTTCCTCTGTAGTCTACCTTTTTCCATCAACATGGGTGTGCCACCAACACCAAGTACAGCAGTCACAGTGCCCAGCTCTACAGGGAGAGAGTCAAGTTGCTAGCCTACCAAACAACACGGAAGCACAGCACTGAAGCAAGTCACTGGTGGGTTGGATTGTCTCCTTTAGATGAATATTTGTTTCAGCAGAGAAAGTGGGTTTTGGGACACCTGGGTGGCTCAGTCATTAGGCATCTGCCTTCAGCTCAGGTCATGATCCCAGCGTCCTGGGATCGAGCCCCACGTCGGGCTCCCTGCTCAGCGGGGAGCCTGCTTCTCCCTCTCCCACTCTCCCTGCTTGTGTTCCCTCTCTCACTCTCTCTCTCTCTCTGTCAAATAAATAAAACCTTTAAAAAAAAAAAGTGGGTTTGTTATTTCTTTTTATTTATTTAGAGAGAGAGATTTATTTATTTGAGAGAGACAGAGCAGAGGGAGGGAAAGAGAGAGAGGGAGAGAATCTCAAGCAAACTCCCCATTGAGTGGGGGGCCCAACATGGGGCTCGATCCCATGACCCTGAGATCATGATGTCAGGCAAAATCAAGAGGCAGACGTTTAACCAACTAAGCCACCCAGGCGCCCCCAAAAAGTGGTTTTTATCTCCAACAGTAAAACTAAAGAACAACATACAATCGATTCTCATTATCCGTTGTAGTTATGGTCTATAAAGTTACTGTGAACACAGAATTATTAGCAAATGCTGAAACACTGCTCCTCGGGAAAATACAGGGTTAGATTCCCATGGGTTTCCAGTCATATTTTCACCAACTGATCAATATGTATAACTTTATTTCATGTGTCTTTCTGTTTAACGACCCCTTATTTAGTATATATTGTTGGCTTATTAACACTGAGCTCAGGACCAACAGCACTCTAACTTGTGCCTGAATGGGGCTTATCTAACATTGCAGTTTCTCCATAAGGCAGTCACAGCTTTCATGTGTTTACAAACACCAGAGAGCACCTTGGCACTACATGGGGGCCATTTTAACGAATGAACCACCCAGGCGCCCCTACATGGGGACCATTTTAAACAATGAAATTACCAAAAAAAACACAAAAATATGAAGAACGGGTACCGAATAAACCACAGAAAGGACACTTATTTACTATATGAGAGCTGAAACAAGAAGGCGACTGTTGCCTTGTTCCATATCAGCTGGGAACGTGCACCTCAGGTAACTCAACTTTTTTGTTGTTCTGCACAAATGACCACAGAAGTACCTCCAGTACTGAGTTTGGGGTTACAAGTAAATTGTAGCAATAGGTGAATCCGCAAATATGTAATCCACAAATAATGAGGACTGACACTACTCTGGAACTTGTACTTAGATATGAAGTCCTTTTTCTTTCTCTTTCAGAAATAGCTCGTGGATCTGGGTACTTGACTTCCTTAAGGGTTGGAAGCAAAAGTTACTGGGTTGATAACTTAGTAAAATGTGCTCAGGGCCCTATGTAGATATGTTACCGATTTTATAATAATAAAAAGTACCAATCTTTTTTTAAAATTGAAATACAACCGATATGTGACATTACAGCTGACCTGAACTACACAGGTTTGAACAGCACAGGTCCACTTATACATGAATTTTTTTACAGTATAGCACTGTAAATGTACTTTCTCTTCCTTATGATTTTCCCACCATTTTCTTTTATCTGGCTTATTTCACTGTAAGAATAGAGTATTAATACATATAACATACAAAATATGTGTTGTTTTTTATGGTAAGGCATCTGGTCCACAGTAAGCTCTTAGTAATTAAGTTCTGGGGAGTCAAAATTTATACATGGATTTTTTTTTTTTTAAGATTTTATTTATTTGAGAGAGAGAGAATGAGAGATAGAGAGCACAAGAGGGAAGAAGGTCAGAGGGAGAAGCAGACTCGCCGCTGAGCGGGGAACCCAATGCGGGACTGATCCCAGGACTCCAGGATCATGACCTGAGCTGAAGGCAGTCGCCCAACCAACTGAGCCACCCAGGCGCCCGGATTTTTTTTTTTTTTTTTGACAGAGAGAGAGATACAGTGAGAGAGGGACACAGCAGGGGGAGTGGGAGAGGGAGAAGCAGGCTTCCTGCTCAGCAGAGAGCCCAATGTGGGACTTGATCGTAGGACCCTGGGATCATGACCTGAGCCGAAGGCAGACACTTAACGACTGAGCCACCCAGGCGCCCCTATACATGGATTTTTAACTACAAAGGGGACAGGCACCCCTAACCCCCCCATTATTCAAGGATCAACTATATATTAGTTTCATACGCACAACATAATGATTTGATGTTTGTATATATTACAAAATGATCATCACAGTAAGTCTAGTTAGTATTTATGACCATACACAGTTCAATTTTTCTTGCAATGAGACTTTAAAGATATACCCTCTTGGCAAATTTCAATATGCAATACAGTATTAACTATAATCACCACACTGTATATTACATCCCCAATTTAATTATAACTGGAAGTTTATATCTTCTGCTAAAAAAGATTCTTCTTTTTCTCTTTTTTTTCTGAATAATAATCCACTGTACATATACACCATATTTTCTTTATCCACTCATCCATCAACGGACATTTGTTTTCATATCTTGGTAACTGTAAATAATACTGCAGTAAACACGGGGGTGCATATATTTTTTCAAATTAGTGTTTTCTTTTTCTCTGGGTAAATACCCAGAAGTGGAATTACTGAACTGTATGTTATTTCTATTTTTAATTTTTTGAGGACCCTCCATACTGTTTTCCACAGTGGCTACACCAATTTACATTCTCACTAACAGTGCACAAGGGTTCCCTTTTCTTCACATCCTCACCAACACTTGTTATTTCTTATCTTTTTCATAAAAGCCACTCTTACAAGTATGAGATGATATCTCACTGTAGTTCTGATTTTCTCAAATATACGAATTAACTGTGATTTTTAAAACTAAATAAAATACTATAATTAAAAACTAGACATTTGGACACATCACTTACGCAGGATGCCAACCAAAAATGTGTCATCTGATTCTTAGCCTAAGGAAACATCAAACACCAACTTATGGAAATCTAATGTAATAACTGGCTTGTATTTTTCAAAAATGTCCGTGAATGAAAGAGAAAGAATGGCTGGGAAACTGTTCCAGAGCAAAGCACAGTAAAGAGATGTGACAATTAAATGTAGTATGAAGGGCACCTGGGTGGCTCAGCCGTTAAGCATCTGCCTTCGGCTCAGGTCATGGTCCCAGGATCCTAGGATTGAGTCCCACATTGGGGTCCCTGCTCAGAGGAAAGCCTGCTTCTCCCTCTCCCACTGTCCCTGCTTGTGTTCCCTCTCTCTATCAAATAAATAAATAAAAATCTTTAAAAAAAAATAAGTAAATGTAGTACAAAATCATGAATTGGATACTCTAGTACCAGAAAGGACATTACAGGGATAATTAATGAAAAGGAAATATGCACTATAGATAAGAGATTTGTATCAATGTTATATTTCCTGTTCTATGGTTATGTAAGAAAATATTCTTAGGAAATATATACTGAAGTATCAAAGGGTTAAAGGAGCCTAATGGATGCAATCTTCTCTCAAATGCTTCTGAAGAACAATAAAATGTGATTGCAAATGAGGCAATTATTAAAAGTTGGTGAAATGAGAAAGGCTATGGTAGTTCTTTGTTCTGTTCTTGAATTTTCTAAAATTTAAAAATTTAAAAGATTTCAAAATGTTTCTTAAAAGCTGTGTAATAAAACATGCACATATGAACTTACTGTCTTCTGTTGTTGAGATCTTTCCAGTTTGACCAAAAATGACATTAGCAGCAGATAAACAGTGCCTGGCCTCCATAAAACACAGCTGTTGAGGAAATAAACAAGATTAAGTGCAATTATCACCCAGCCTTATTTGCAATTAACACTTACATAAAGTCTTCTAATATGAGAAAAGCTATAAAATTAGGTAAGGAGACCTAAGGAGACCCTGTGTGGTTGCTGAACATTAAAAAGGTATATGACATATATTCTCTGGTTAAAAAGCCACCTCAAATATTAAAATAACAATGCCCCCAAACTCGTAATAATAATCCAAACTGGCTGAGAGACAACTGCTGAGTGAACTGAAAGTTAGCTCTCTTCCAGTTATCAATAAGTATAATTCAAGAATGCCTATCATCCTAGACTGAGAGTGCTTCAGACAGTCCTTTAGGTTCAATCCACATAGCCAAAATGCCATGCGTGATAAATGTGTCCCTTGTCAGAGAACTTGGAGATTTAATTTTCTGAGGTTTAGAGATCTCTCTATATATCCTACTTCAAAGGCAAAAAGGGAAATATGGATAGGAAGAGATTCCTGTCTCCTAGAATTTGGAGAATTTACATATAATGAATGTGGATTCCCACCAAGTTTTGAAGTTAACAGATCTCCACAGATGAACTTTCTGGAATTGCTTTACCAACACACTCGAAGACTTCCTAATTCAAATTTGGGCATGGTAAAGTTCTCATCCACTTGGAGAAGATCTCCTTGTTAATTTAAACATTTTGCATTTATCATGTAAGTCACAGGACCAACCCAGCAGAAATACAAAGTTAAAGTCCAACTTTTAGTTGGAAGCCACCCTCATCAGTTAAATGTCTAGTTCGTATTAATAATACCTCATTTTGTTGAGAAGATTTTTCATGGTTGGCTATGACTTTAAAATCTCAGCATTAAACGTATCTCTCCATGATAGCAAATTCAGAAGCCACCTTGAGAAGAGCTGGGTACCGTGTACAGTATTAGCCCAGCAACATAATCTACAGATCAGAATGTTGGTATTACACCTCAGAAGCCCAAAGAAAGTTACAGTTTACATGAAGAAGCTTTAACTGTCCCTCTACAATCCCTTACCCATCTTTATCACTTCAGCTTTAGTCAGAGTGGTTCCCTGTAAGCAGTCACTGCTACAACAGCGAGTGCCTTGTGCCCTCTAGGTGGCTGGTAAATGTGGGACTTTAGCACCTGCCAGGTAGGGACACATCAAGTAGCAAAACCTCATCACTGGAACCGGATGAAGATGAGAATGATATAAATGACAATTGCATTGTTTTAAAGAAAATGGTTCAAATCTCTTTTTGCAATATAACTCAGCTAGTTGTAACAAAAACTTATAAAACATTTTGGTTTAAAAAAAAAAGCACAGGGTGGGGGAGGTACTCATGAAAATTACTGCATGCTCCACATAAGCAATGCTTAACAACTTTAAATTTTTTATTACACTTCAAATTAATATCTAGATATCTTAGTACTATTAATATCGGTGGAGTTTAAGGTGTTAATTAAAATCACAGTGAATACGTGGCTTTAAAGTTGCTAAACAAAACAAATAAGGGGCCTCTGGAAGCTATAAAAAAAGGTGCCACAAGCAGAGGCACCGGATAACACTTTTGATGATGACCACAATGAAATGGATTCATGAAAGTTAGGTTTAACTGAATGCTCCAATAGACGCGACAGCGTTACTTACACGCTTGATCTTAGACCAAAGTCCTAGAAGCGATGCTGCAGTCACCACAGCCCTTTCTCGCCTGCTAATAGCTTTTCTGAATGAAATTCTGTGGGACAATACTTTAAACATAGGGCGCATTTACAGAACCAGCACTAACAAAAAGCTTAGAAAGGACAAAGGCCCAGTAAGGATATGGCAGCAGGTAACCAGAGAGATTTAAAGAAGGAACTCTGATAAGCAAAGAATTACCAAAATTTCAGAGTGAATCAGAAATACAAATAAAAGTAATTTCTACTGTGGAATACCTTATTGAGGATTAATAGAAAATCTGGCTGGGAAAGGTGGCTGAAAAGCGTTTTAGCATTAAAACTCTTACGGAAGAAAGGAATAAAATAGTCCAATTAAAAATATACCAACATGATTCTGAATAATTGTGATACACAACTGAGAAGCTCAAGTTTGTTCCTGTGTAATCCTCCAGAAGAAGTGTATCATAAAGAGCTACAACTCTGGAACTGAGCAGAGACATTTCCAACAGAGAAAAATTACTACGGAGGAGTTAATTCTAAAGAATAACTGAAATGCATCACATGCTTTTATCGAAGCCCACATTTAACAGTCAACTTCCTCGGACAAATCCTCATAGTTACCAGATTACCACTATATAAAGATAAAGCTGTATCTATAAGATAGACTCTGCAATTTAAGGTAACATCTCACTAGAATGCACTGATAGTGTTCTGTATCAAAAAAGATGGTCTTAGGTAACTAACATGTAATTTTAGGGCTAGCAGCATGTAAGACAAAGACAAAATTCAGCATCTTATGATTCAAAAGGATTAATGCAACAAAAAGCTACAAAAGTCTAATATACTGGCAAACTGGGCTGCACTTTTCTGTCCAGTTTACATCGTAAAATACAAGCTACCTGTTTTTAAAAGATGACATTTTCAAGGTACCCTGGTTCTATTTTTATACACACTAGCAGTAACTTTGTTAGACAACTATTTGAGAAGCTTACCTTATTGATGTAAAATTGCGACAAGGTAGCAGCATTAATAGCCCACTCTATAGGATGGTAGGCATTGTGTTCAAGCTGCCGTTTTAGGGTACTGTGACAATAATGAGCAGCCTTCTCAAACATTTCCATATGCTGGTAGACTTGAGCCAGGTAATAGAGGTTATGAGTATAAACCTTCTCAAATCTATGAAGAAAAAGTAAATATTTGTATAATGGCTTACAATTTATAAGGAACTTTCATATAGCTTGGTCATCTCACCAACCCTTCGATTTGGGTATGGCTAGTGCATCTATCTGACAGATAAGGAAAACGGAGCCTCAGATTTGAACAGGGTCACATATCTGGTAAGTGGCAAATGGACGTTTTTAAATCCATGTCCGAATCCACATTCTGTAACTTTAGGAGTGTCTCAAAAGAGAAAATACTGTGCTTTTTGGAACAATCATCTTATCTATACCATGTGGAATTACCTGTGAGAGCAGATTTCTGTACCTACTCACCTTTTTGATCTCTCTTGTTCAGTAAGTTTCTCTTCTTCAGGAAGAAAATGCTCAGTAGGATCAAGAGGAGGACTCCCAATCTACAATTAAAGAAAAACAAAACTCTAAAATTTTAAACTGTAAACACCAAGCGCCCTCTTCTGGAGAAACTGGAGAAATCAAATTTTTAAAGCCCAGTAGATTTCATTTTTTACTAGTTCCTTTTCATGTTACCCAAGAAGTAATTTTCTTAAGCATAAAATTTTAAAGAGTCAAACAAATAAAAGGTGATTGCCTAGAAGCTCACAGTTGACAAAATTTTAACTGCTGTGGGAGATGAAGTTCAAATATACTAAAAAAAGATCTACCAATTTGCCTTTTCTCTCAAGGGAATGAGAAAAGTATATAGATTGCCCCCTTTTAATACAGAGGCAATAAAATCAGTGATTCTGTTGTGTATTACCTTGGCCAAGTCACCCAATCTCTTGTGCTTCTGTTTTCTCATTGATGAAATTACCTCATAAGATTGTTATGAGGATTCAATGAGTTAATACAGGTAGGTAAGTCACTTATAAAACCATCTTAAGCCCTCCGCAAGAGCGCCACTACCACCTCATCTACTTCTGTGAGGACAGACCTATCCGCAAGACCAGCCTTGCTTTAAAGTGAATTTGTTCAACTTCAAATAGCAAAAATGCCTTCCATTTTTAAAAATGTGAGCTTACATTCTGGGCGTAAATGCTAAAAGTATCACAACTTGGGTTCCTAGAATTTACAGAAAGTAAAAATGACTAAGACAGGAAGCAAGGCCAAAGGCAAACACAATAGATAAGTAACTCTCCCAAGATCTCAATAATTTTGAGGGCTGTTTATATGCTAACTCTTTAAATAATATACATGCTTACTCTTTTTTGATGAAGGGAATTAATCAATGTATTATTTTCTATACATATTTCATTGTTACAGCTACCACATGTCATATATAACCCTAAATCAAACCACTCTCTTCTCTGAACTAAAACACAGGTATAACTCAGTACAAAAAGTTTGATATGTTTTATGTTTCTATATTAATACTAATGAAATATCATAAGTGTTTGGTATCTACACATTTTTTGAGAGGGGGAGGGACAGAGGAAGAGAAAGAGTGAGAATCTTAAGCAGACTTCATATCAAGCACAGAGCCCAACGTGGGCTCAATCTCACAACCCTGAGATCATGATCTGAGCTAAATTCAAGAGTCAGATGCTAAACCGACTGAGCCACCCAGCTGGCCTGGATCTTCACCTTTTTTTTTCTTAAGATTTTATTTGTTTGTCCGAGAGCGAGAGAGAGCGCGCAAGGGGAGAGGCAGGCAGAGGGAGAAGCAGGCTCTTCGCTGAGCAGGGAGCCTGATGCGGGACTCGATCCCAGGACCCCGAGATCACGACCCAAGCCGAAGGTAGACACTTAACCGACTGAGACACCCAGGTGTCCCGGATCTTCACATTTTAAATGAACAATTTCATGTATAGGAATGTGAGCCTAAAATCATGAAAGGAGGGTGTTCTATATGGCTAGATGTTTCTGTGATTTGTCGCACATAACTGACCACCTAGACCTGCACATACACAGGCAGGCTAATGGTTTTTGAGATTCATGCTATGTGAATAACCTTGGGAGCTTGGTTGTTTGAAATATATTATCTGGCCTCCAGACCAGAACTGGCCCTTCTGTTCTGGATGCCAAGAGCTACAAATCTTGTCTCACATCCCCTCCTGCTCCAGGCTGGGCTGGACCCCTGGAATGGGATCTGGGAGAGGAGGCAGACAAACATATCCCAGGCTCCTTGAAAATATAAAAACATGATAACATAGAAATGCAGCTCGCTCCAAACGCCATGTAAGCAAACAATGTTTAACTTCAAGCCCCATCATTTGCCCTATAAATATGGCCCTTATGAGGATAGTCAGTTAGAAGTCTCACCTAAGGGGAGGATGCTCCACCCAGGCCTCTCCACTGGGACTCCAGCCTGGCTGTTTCCACGGGGCTTCCCCAGCTAACGAGATTGGATGCTGTAAGTACCCAATGTGATGTAATTTTGCCTTATTCTCATTTATTGCAGACTCCCCATTGAGCCGGGAGCCCAATGTGGGGCCCGATCCTAGGACCCGGAGATCATGACCTGAGCCAAAGGCAGATGCTTAACCATCTGAGCCACCCAGGTGCCCCTACACTACACAGTTCTTAAAGAAGCAGCTCAAACTTATATTTTAGACTAAGTCCAATTACTGAGACAATACAGTGTAGTGGTTAAAAGTATGGGTTCTGTAATCAGGTCATGGGGGTGAGAATCCCAGCTTCACCACTTATTAGTGTGTGGCCTTGGGCAAGTCACAATCTAGTGTGCTTCTTTGTCCTCATCTATATAATAGGAATAACAAAAGTATCTACCTTATAAGTTGTCATGAGGATTAAATGAGTTAAAATTGGTAAATCATTTATAATAGTGCCTGCAGGTACTATAAATAAGTGCTTAAATGTTTGTTAAATAAGTAAAATATCAACAGTGGGAATATAACAAACTAAAAAGCTTCTACAGAGTGAAGAAACCCAAAAACAAAATGAAAAGGCAACCTACCAAATAGAAAATTTCTGCAAATCACGTATTTGAGAAGGGGTTAATATTCAAAATATATAAAAAACTCATGCGACTCAATAGCAAAAAGACCCAAACAATCTGATTTAAAAATGGGCAGAGGATCTAAATAGACATTATTCAAAAAAAGACATACAGATGGCTAACAAATACATGAAAAGATGGTCAACATCACTAATCATCAGGGAAATGCAAATCAAAACTACAATGAGGTATTACTTCACACCTGTTAGAATGGCTATTATCAAAAAAGACAAGAAATAACAAGTGTTGGCGAAGTTAGAGAAAAGGGAACCCTTGTGCACTGTTGGTAGAAATGTTAGGCAGCCTCTATGGAAAACAGTATGGAGGTTTCTCAAAAAATTAAAAATAGAACTACCATACGATCCAGCAATTCCACTTCTGGGTATTTATCCAAAGGAAATGAAAACACGAAAAGATAAAAGCACCCCCATGTTCACTGTAGCATTATTTACAACAGCCAAGACCTGGAAACAACCTAAGTGTCCATCAGTGAATAAATGGAGAAAAAATGTGGTGTGTGTACACACACACACACACACACACACACACACACACACACACAGGAAATTATTTAGCCATAAAAAAAAAAGGAAGGAAATCCTGCCATTTGTAATATGGATGGACTTTAAGGACCTTATGGTAAATGAAATAAGCCAGAGGGGCGCCTGGGTGGCTCAGTCGTTAAGCATCTGCCTTCCGCTCAGGTCATGATCCCAAGATGCTGGGATCCAGCCCCGCATCGGGCTCCCTGCTCCGCGGGAAGCCTGCTTCTCCCTCTCCCACTCCCCCTGCTTGTGTTCCCTCTCTCACTGTGTCTCTGTCAAATAAATAAATAAAATCTTAAAAAAAGAGTCAAAGAAAGACAAATACCATACGATCTCACTTATATATGGAATCTTAAAAAGAAAAAAAAGAAAAGCAAAAACACACAAGAAAAAAGAATGCGTAGATGCAGAGAGCAGACTGGTTGTTTCCAGAGGTGGAGGTAGTAGAGAAAAGGGTGAAGGTGGTCAAAAGACAAAACCTTCCAGTTATAACACAAACAAATCTCGGGGATGTACTGTACAGCATGATGCCTACAGTTAATAATACTGTATTGTATATTTGAATTTTGCTAAAAGAACAGATCTTAAAAGTTCTCATCACAAGAAAAAAAACTGTAAATGTATGTGGTGACAGATGTTAACTCGACTTGTGATCATTTCACAATATAGACAGATATTGAATCATTATGTGGTACATCCTATACTAATATAATGTTATATGTCAATTATATATCAGTTTAAAATAAAGATTTAACATAAATGAGCAAACAAATCAGCCAGAAAACACAAACTCTACACGTAAAAAGGCATGAAGTAAACACTTTCAAAAGAAGAAATAAAAATGGAATATAAACACTTAAAAATCATCAAAGAAACTCAAGTTAAAACAAGACCATTTTGCCTACAATAACACACAGATTTTTTTTTAAAGCTACATAAGATGAGAACTCTCATATACTAGTGAAATAAGAGTACATTGCTAGTGTTTTTGGAAAGCAATTTTATAACATGTGAAATGCTTTTAAATGGCCATTCTCCAAATATTGAACAGTACAACTTGTATGTGGCATCTAAAAAAAAAAGGTTAACTCCTAGAAATAGAATAGAATGGTGGGTGCCAGGGGCTGGGAGAGGGGGAAATGGGGAGAAGCTGGGCAAAGGGCACAAACTTCGTTATAAGATGAGTAAGTTCTAAAGATCTAATAAACAACATAGTGACTATAGTTAAAAAATACTGTATTATATACTTGAAAGTTGCTAAGAAAGTAAATCTTAAATTTTCTCATCACGCCCCGGCCGCCCCCAAAAAAGGTAATTATGTAAGGTGATGGAGATATTTTTTTTTAAGATTTTATTTATTTATTTGAGAGAGAGCATGAGATAGAGAGAGCATGAGATGGGGGAGGGTCAGAGGGAGAAGCAGACTCCCTGCTGAGCAGGGAGCCCGATGCAGGACTCGATCCCGGGACTCCAGGATCATGACCTGAGCCGAAGGCAGTTGCTTAACCAATTGAGCCCCCCAGGCGCCCAGGTGATGGAGATATTAACTAATCCTAGTGTGGTAATCATTTGCAGTATATTCATGTAACAGATTATCACATTGTACACCCTAAATTTATACAATAAAGGTGGGGGGCACCTGGCTGGCTCAGTAGGTAGAGCATGTGACTCTTGATTTTGGAGTTGTGGTTCGAGCCCCACACTAGATGTATAGATTACTTAAAAAATAAAATCTTAAAAAATAAAAAGCCGGGAAAAGTTTAAATAAATAAGTTAAATATCCCTCTGTCTCATTTTTTTTAACTTTTTAAGTAATCTCTATACCCAAAGTGGGGCTCAAACTCATTACCCCAAGATCAAGAGTCACATGCTCCAGCAAATGAGTTAGCCAGGTGCCTCACTATTTGGTCTCTTAACCTCACACAAAACCTACCAATGAATAACTCTTCATAACAATAAAATATATATTCTTGGGCACCTGGGTGGCTCAGTCAGTTAAGCATCTGCCTTCAGCTCAGGTCATGATCCCAGGATCCTGGGATCGAGTCCTGCATTGGGCTCCCTGCTCAGCGGGGAGTCTGCTTCTCCCTCTGCCTGCCACTCCCCCTGCTTGTGCTCTCTCTCTGTCAAATAAATAAATAAAATCTTTAAAAAATAAATAAGTAAAATATATTTTCTTTATTACTTATTCTATATCTGAACAATTTTATGGAGAAAAAGAATCCCTTTATCTTAATACAATAATTATTCAACAATATTACCTTGGAAGGCAGCATGGTACAGTAGAAAGAACAAGAGTTTGGGGTCTGACAAACCAAGTTTAAACCCTGACTCTGTCACATAGTGTATGTTAACCTCACTGAATGACAAGCTCCCTACCTATAAATGGGAATAACAGTACTTCCTTCATAAAACAACAAGAACAACAAAACAGTACCTCCTTCATAGAGTTGTTGTGAGAATAAAATACAGCCTGCTTAAGCACTCAATAAACATTAGTGTTTATTAGTTATCACTTTTATTTTATATATTTTTTAAGATTTTATTTATTTGTCAGAGAAAGAGAGAGCGAGCACAAGCAGGGGGAGCGGCAGGCAGAGGGAGAAGCAGACTCCCTACTGAGCAAGGAGCCCGAGGGGGGATAAATCCCAGGACCCCGAGATCATGACCTAAGCTAAAGGCAGCTGCCCAACTGACTGAGCCGCCCAGGCGCCCCTACAACTTCTAAAATTAAAATGTTCATTTTTATCACTTATAACATCTAGTCCATCTTTACAGGGAAGATGAAAAAACATGAGTAGAGTATAATCAAGGTGTATGCATGTATTGTATACATTTTCCATGTATTCATGATCCAGATGTTTATCATTTTAATGGTTATATCATATCCCCTTTTATTAGTGTACCATAGTTTACTTAACCATTCTGCAACTATTTGATATGTAGAGCATGTTTCTGGTGACTTTGCATTAACTACTCTATTATCTGATTCGCACAACATTTCTGTATTGTTGAGATAGGAAGGTTATCCCCATCTTACAGATGAAGAACGGATGGCACAGAAAGTCTGAGTTCCCCCAGGTCAGTCAGTATTAACCACAAACCAAACTAGAATCCCCGGTCTCCTATCTTCAAATCCAGTGATTTCCCCTGCTGTGTTTAGATCTCTCCTTTACCTAGAACTCTACTTCTTATCTACAGATTTTTTTTAAATGACATTCTAACGCCTGCCACTATTAGGGCAATAATTTATGAAATACTAAAAATATTTTTATTCGGAATGACTATTGATACTAGGCAAGTACAAAATCATATAAGCAATTAAATTCTCCAACTACTGTAGATATATATTTAAACCGAAACGCTCTATTAAAATTCACTCAAGCATTCACACAGTAGTAACATTCTTTTTTTTTGATTGATCTGGATGGAAGTGGAATATCACTCATTATTTCAAGAAAAAGGTACTGTTCTAGATGCTGTGGAAACAGCAGTGAATACAATTAAAAAATATCCTTGTCATCAGGGAGCTTACATTTTAGTACTGAAGATGGGTGATAAATAAGATAAGTCACTAAAATGAACATCGTGTTAGATAATGGTAAGTGTGAAGCAGAAAATAAAGCAGGAAAGGAGGACAGGAAGCGTCAGAGGGGTGGTTTGTAGTATCAAGTGGAGGGGCCAGTGAGTGCTTATTGGATGGGAGACATGTGAGTCACAAGCTGAAGGGAATGAAGGAGTGAGCCAGGTCGATAGCTAGTGGAAGAGCAGTCTCAGCAGAGGAAACAGTTAAGGGCAAAGACCCTGAGTCAGGAGCTTGTCTGGTGTGTTTCAGGAATAGCAAGAAGGCCAATGTAGCTACATCACAGTGAGACAGGAGAAAATAGTAGAAGATAAAATTAGAGAAGGGGCGCCTGGGTGGTGCAGTCGGTTGAGCAACTGACTCCTGGTTTCAGCTCAGGTTGAGATCTCAGGGTCATGAGATCGAGCCCCGGGTCGGGCTCTGCACTCAGCACTGAGTCTGCTTAAAGATTCTCACTGCCTCTCCCTCTGCCCCTCCCCGCCTCAAATAAATAAATAACTTTTTAAAAAATTACAGAAATAATGGCAGCCAAACAGATAATGAACTTATAGTCGTTATAAGGTCTTTGGGATCTACACTGAGCAAGATGGGAGAGCCATTAGCAGAGCTTGAGGGAAGCAGTGATGTGATGGGAGCTGCGAACAGACTGAAAGGGGCATGAGAGCAGAAAGACCAGTTAGGAGACTACAGCAATACTCTCAGCAAGAGAGAGTGGTGGCTTGCACCAGGGGATAGCCGTGGTCTGATTCTAGATATAATTTAAAGGTGAAGCCAACTGTAGGTTAGGTAAGAGTGTCAGGAGGAGAGGAGTGTCCAAGGTTTTAGGCCTCAGCAACTGGAAGAAAGAAGTTGGTGTTCACAGCAAGGGAGGTGGGGGGGGGAAGGCTACCGGTGTTAGATGGTAGCTTTAGAGATACCTACTCCTTAAAAAGTGCAAATGTCACCTCAGCAGTGGGACAGACAAGTCTGGAATTGGAGAGGTACAGACTGGAGATGTAATTGGGAGCCATCAGCGAAGAGATGGTATTTAGAACAAGGGAATGAAGGCAGATGGAAAGAGGAGACGTCCAAAGACTCCACTCTGGGTACTCCAGTGTTCAGAGGCTGGGGAAATATGGAAGAAGCATCACAGAGAAGAAACAGAGGTGGAAGCTAAGTAAAAGAATTGTTTCAAGGAAGAGAGACTAACTGTGCCAAATGCTAGATTGACCAACTATGTCAAATGCTACTGAGAAGTCAAATAAGATGAGGACTAAAAATTTACAGCGATTTTAGCAACATATAAAACACTGGTGAACTTGGTAAGACACTGATTTTCTTTTTCTTTTTTAAGACCTTTTTTTCCAGGCAACATACATTTATTTCAAATTTCTAGGAGGTAAAAAAAAATATCAGATACCGATGCTTTATGCATGCTCAGGGCCAGCTTATAAATACTCCTTTCTGGGCCGCCTGGGTGGCTCAGTCGTTGGGTGTCTGCCTTCGGCTCAGGTCATGATCCCCGAGTCCTGGGACCGAGCCCTGCATCGGGCTCCTTGCTCTGCAGGAGGCCTGCTTCTCCCTCTCCCACTCCCCCTGCTTGTGTTTCCTCTCCCGCCGTGTCTACCTCTGTCAACTGAATAAATTAAAAAAAAAATCTAAAAATACATACATACATACATACTCCATTCAGTGAAGTCTTAACACAAATTTGCATCGGTGAAAAGAAACTGGCAAAATTCATTTCTTGCCAATCAACTTGTCAGATGGTGAAGACCAAAACAGAATGTTCCATCAGTTTTAATTTTTTTTCAAAGATTTTAATTATTTATTTGAGAGAGAGAGAGAGCACGAGCCTGCACACGTGAGGTGGGGGGAGGGGCAGAGGGTGAGGCAGACTCCCCACTGAGCAAGGAGCCCAACGCCGCTCGATTCTAAGACCCTGGGATCATGACTTGAGCAGAAGGCAGATGCTTAACCAACTGAGCTACCCAGGCACCCCCAGTTTTAATTTTTAAATATGACTGTCACATTGGAAAAATGAAATAAATTCATTAAAATAAACTGTACAAAGGCAAAGTAGAATAAAAATATTTTACTAAAACAAAAGATTACAGAAATTTCCTGACAAGCCATATAAAATGGTCATAAGCTTTTTCTTAAAGGAAGGATTCTACACTTGATTCATAATGTTTATTAGTGAGGGCTGTGATGTTTGTTTAATGTTCCCATTTTGGTTCAATCAAGCTTATCCATCTACAGCATCTAAATAAAGTTAGACTTGGCTAGAGAGCATATTCTAAAGAACTGGTTAGCTGCTTTTAACCAAGGCAATTAGATCACCATAAAAGTGGGAAAGGAATCCATAAAATTAAAACTACTTCTCTCCCTCAAAAAAAATAATAAAAACACCCACACCCCTGCAGCTAATCCTGACAATTACCTTCATTCACAGTGCTTTATAGTTAAACCATGATGGGGGAAATGAATAAAAGCAGAGAAGGGCCACTCCTTTTAAACATTTCACAACGATCCAGATGGTACTTCTAGCCTCTCCTCATGCTTTACAACAGTGAATCAGGACAAGACATAGATCTGCTAATGTGCACTTAATCACCAAAAGACTGAAGATGTCCGGGCTTTTATTCTGTAATGTCTCTAAGACTGTGCAAACAAAAAGGAAGAAGTCTCGGCAGAAGTGATGCACGCTTAATGATCAGATTGATTTTAAATATTATTCATGGCTTATAGCCTAGTGCATGCTCTAGCTGTTTCTATGGCTTGGGCTTCATCGGTCTTCTACCGCTCCGCTATATCATCATGGATCATCTGGATTGGGAGCACTTAACAAAGCCTGGATCGAGAGCAGAACTGTTCGGATCTGCAACGCTGAGGACCACTTATCTTCCAAAATATCTACACATATTCTTCCCAACGTGTCTACATTAGGATGATAAATTTTGGTCATGAAACATAGTTTAAGGGCTACCATCAAGTATTCTTCTGGAAGGAATAGTTCAAGTTTAAAAGTCCCTCCCTCAAAAATGAAACAAGATGAAACCAGAGAGGGAGACAAACCATAAGAGACTCTTCATCTCAGGAAACAAACTGAGGGTTGCTGGAGTGGAGGCGGGTGGGAGGGAGGGGGTGGCTGGGTGATGGACACTGGGGAGGGTATGTACTTTGGTGAGCGCTGTGAATTGTGTAAGACTGATGAATCACAGACCTGTACCCCTGAAACAAATAACACATTATATTTTAATTTAAAAAAATTGTTTTTAAGTCCCTCCCTCAAAAAAAACAAAATTAAAATTAAATAAAAAATAAAAGTCCCTCCCTCAAATGGAAATCCTGGGGGCCAGCAATGACCACATGAAAATAACGGGCATTGTTTTCATCTGGTTCTGCTTTAATGCCAGGAACTGCTTCTGCCAGCAAATGCTGGGTTTCCTTCATAATCCTGTGGGACAGCCCGGCCATCTTGTCAACTCCCGAGTTTGGCCTCTGATCTTGACTCTGGCTCTGCTTGTTTCACACACGAGTGTTAAGATTTTAAGTAATCTCTACACCCAACATGGGGCTCAAATGCACAACCCCGAGATCAAGAGTCACATACTCTACTTGCTGAGGCAGCCAGGTGCCCCAATAAGGCACTGCTTCTTAACTCTGAATGTTAAGAAACCTCAAAATATCTGGTTATTTAAAGGAGTGCTACGCATAACCTCAAAACAAAATTAACTAAAATCCATTGTAAATTTAGAAGACTGCCAACATTTTTTAAAAAACTAGGCTTTATTTTTTAGAGCAGTTTTAGGTTCGTAGAAAAATTAAGCTGATGTGGACACCTGGGCAGCTCAGTTGGTTAAGTGTCTGCCTTCGGCTAAGGTCTTGATCTCAGGGTCCTGGGATCAAGCCTCCCACACTGGGCTCCCTGCTCAGCGGGGAGACTTTACCCTCTCTGCCACGACCCCTGCTTGTGCTTGCTTTCTCCCTGTGTGTGTGTGTGTGTGTGTGTGTCAAATAAATAAAATTAAAAAAAAAAAAGAAAAGAAAAATTAAGCTGATGATATAGAAATACCTCCTATACCCCCTTGCCTGCACACATGGGTAATCTACAAACTGCCAACTTTTAGTAGGCAAAATTTATTAAGGAATGGATGGTAACACAGTGATTTGCCACTTTTACAGGGCTATGACCCTCTAAAGTAGAAATTTTTTATCTAGGCTCCCTAGAGCCCTAGAAAGTTCTATGGCATCCCTTTTGTATTACCACAATGGGGTGGGAAGAAGGAACCTAGTGGATTGGGCTGAGAGTTCTTCTGACCTGCTTAACCACAGTGGCTCAATCAGTTTTTACAAATTACATTTCAAAGGGATTTCACAAGTGGAAAAAAAAAAATCACTGAAAACCCTTTCTCTGAGGCAGTGGTTCTCAAAGTGTAGTACGTGGACCAGCAGCAGCAACATCACCTGGCACCTTGTTAAAAAGGCAAATTCTCAGGCCTCAACCAAGACCTACTGAAGAGTCTGGGAGTGAACATTCTGTTTTAGGGGCGCCTGGGTGGCTTAGTTGGTTAAGCGTCTGCCTTCGGCTCAGGTCATGGTCCCAGGGTCCTGGGATCGAGCCCCGCATCGGGGTCCTGCTCAACTGGAAGCTTGCTTCTCCCTCTCCCACTCCCCCTGCTTGTGTTCCCTCTTTTGCTGTGTCTCTATCAAATAAATAAATAAAATCTTAAAAAAAAAAAATTCGTTTTAACAAGCCCTCCAGAGCCCTCCAGACAGATGCATGCTGAAATTTGAGAACCATGCCCTCAAAGACTTCAGACATTTTGCTTAAGTAGCTGTTTGCTTTCCTGTAAGCACTGCTATTCTCAGTGGAAATCAAAATAAAATTTTTATTTATATTTCAAAACAGAATTTTTATTTTTTTATTCTTTTTTAAAGGTTTTATTTATTTATGAAAGAAAGAGCGCAGGTGCATGAGTAGGGGGGAGGGGAGAGGGAAAGGGAGAAGCAGGCTCCCAAGGAGCAGGGAGTCCAATGCAAGACTCAATCCCAGGACCCTGGAATCATGACCTAAGCCAAACGCAGACATGTAACCAACTAAGCCACCCAGGAGCCCTCAAAACAATTTTTAGATTATAAATGAAAATATGCCAGTATCAGTATTTTAGGATAATATCAGAATATTTCCTATACAATTATATTTGGACTAAGACTGCACTTAGACCCCATCTGAGGATTATTTTTAAGAACGCTATTTGGGGGGGCACCCAGGTGGCTCAGTCGTTAAGGCATCTGCCTTCGGCTTGGGTCATGATCCCAGGATCCCAGGACTGAGCCCCACATTGGGCTCCCTGCTCCACAGGAAGCCTGCTTCTCCCTCTCCCACCCCCCCTGCTTGTGTTCCTGGTCTCACTCTGTCTTTCTTTGTCAAATAAATAAATAAAAAATCTTTAAAAAAAAGATCAGAGCAGAAATCAATGAAATAGAAACCAAAAGAACAGTAGAACAGATCAGCGAAACTAGGAGCTGGTTCTTTGAAAGAATTAACAAGATTGATAAACCCCTGGCCAGACTTATCAAAAAGAAAAGAGAAAGGACCCAAATAAAAAAAATCATGAATGAAAGAGGAGAGATCACAACCAACACCAAAGAAATACAAACAATTATAAGAACATATTATGAGCAACACTATGCCAACAAATTAGACAATCTGGAAGAAATGGATGCATTCCTAGAGATGTATAAACTACCAAAACTGAGCCAGGAAGAAATAGAAAACCTGAAGAGACCCATAACCAGCAAGGAAATTGAAGCAGTCATCAAAACTCTCCCAACAAACAAGAGCCCAGATGGCTTCCCAGGGGAATTCTACCAAACATTTAAAGAAGAATTAATGCCTGTTCTTCTGAAACTGTTCGAAAAAATAGAAATGGAAGGAAAACTTCTAAACTCATTTTATGAGACCAGCATTACCCTGATCCCAAAACCAAAGACTCCATCAAAAAGGAGAATTACGAACCAATATCCCTGATGAACATAGATGCAAAAATTCTCACCAAAATACTAGCCAATAGGATCCAACAGTACATTAAAAGGATTATTCACCACAACCAAGTGGGATTTATTCCTGGGCTGCAAGGCTGGTTCAACATCCACAGATCAATGTGATACAATACATTAATAATAAAAGAAAGGACAAGAACCATATGATCCTCTCAATAGATGCAGAAAAAGCATTTGACAAAGTACAGCATCCTTTCTTGATTAAAACTCTTCACAGTGTGAGGATAGGGGGTACGTACCTCAATACCATAAAAGCCATCCATGAAAAACCCACAGCGAGTATCATTCTCAATGAGGAAAAACTGAGAGCTTGTCCCCTAAGGTCAGGAACACAGCAGGGATGTCCATTATCACCACTGCTGTTCAAAATAGTACTAGAAGTTCTAGCCTCAGCAATCAGACAACAAAATGAAATAAAAGGCATCCAAATCAACAAAGAAGTCCAACTCTCACTCTCTGCAGATGATAGGATACTTTATGTGGAAAACCCAAAAGACTCCACCCCAAAACTGCTAGAACTCATACAGGAATTCAGTAAAGTGGCAGGATATAAAATCAATGCACAGAAATCAGTTGCATTTCTATACACCAACATCAAGACAGAAGAAAGAGAAATTAAGGAGTCGATCCCATTTACAACTGCACCCAAAACCATAAGATACCTAGGAATAAATCTAACCAAAGAGACAAAGAACCTGTGCTCAGAATATTATAGATTACTCATGAAAGAAACTGAGGAAGACACAAAGAAATGGAGAAACATTCTATGCTCATGGATTGGAAGAACAAATATTGTGAAAATGTCTATGCTACCTAGAGCAACCTACACATTTAATGCAATCCCTAGCAAAACACCATCAACTTTTTTCACAGAAATGGAAAAAATAATCCTAAAATTTGTATGGAACCAAAAAAGACTCCAAATAGAGGCATGCTGAAAAAGGAAAGCAAAGCTGGTGGCATCACACTTCCGGACTTCAAGCTCTATTACAAAACTGTAATCATCTAAACAGTATGGTACTGGCACAGAAACAGACACATAGATCAATGGAACAGACTAGAGAGCCCAGAAATGGACTCTCAACTCTATGGTCAACTAATAATCCACAAAGTAGGAAAGAATGTCCAATGGAAAAAAGAAAATCTCTTCAACAAATGGTGTTGGGAAAACTGGACAGCCACATGCAGAAGAATGAAACTGGACCATTTCCTTACACCATACACAAAAACAGACTCAAAATGGATGAAAGACTTAAATGTGAGACAAGAATCCATCAAAATCCTTGAGGAGAAAACAGTCAGCAACCTCCTAGCCACATCGCCAAAGGCAAGGGAAGCAAGGGCAAAAATGAACTATTGGGACTTCATCAAGATAAAAAGCTTTTGCACAGCAAAGGAAACAGTCAACAAAACCAAAAGACTACCGAGGAGAAGGGAGAAGATATTTGCAAATAACTTAACAGATATAGGGCTAGTATCCAAAATCTATAAAGAACTTATCAAACTCAACACCCAAGGAACAAATAATCCAATCAAGAAATAGGCAGAAGATATTTCTGCAAAGAAGACATCCAAATGGCCAAAAGATACATGAAAAAGTGTTCAACATCACTCGGCATCAGGGAAATACAAATCAAAACCACAATGAGATACGACCTCACACTAGTCAGAATGGCTAAAATTAACAAGTCAGGAAACGACAGATGTTGGCAAGGATGTGGAGGAAGGGGAACCCTCCTACTCTGTTGGTGGGAATGCAAGCTGGTGCAGCCACTCTGGAAAACAGTATGGAGGTTCCTCAAAAAGTTGAAAATAGAGGGCGCCTGGGTGGCTCAGTCGGTTAAGCGACTGCCTTCGGCTCAGGTCATGATCCTGGAGTCCTGGGATTGAGTCCCGCATCGGGCTCCCTGCTCGGCGGGGAGCCTGCTTCTCCCTCTGACCTCTTCCCTCTCGTGCTCTCTATCTCTCATTCTATCGCTCTCTCAAATAAATAAATAAAATCTTAAAAAAAAAAAAAAGTTGAAAATAGAGCTACCCTATGACCCAGCAATTGCAATACTGGGTATTTACCCCAAAGATACAAATGTAGTGATCCAAAGGGGCACATGCCCCCCAATGTTTATAGCAGCAATATCTACAAAAGCCAAACTATGGAAAGAGCCCAGATGTCCATCGACAGATGAATGGATAAAGAAGATGTGATATATATACGATGGATTATTATGCATCCATCAAAAAAATGAAATCTTGCCATTCGCAATGACATGGATCGAACTAGAGGGTATTATGCTAGGAAATAAGTCCATCAGAGAAAGACAATTATCATATGATCTCACTGATACGTGGAATTTGAGAAACAAGGCAGAGGATCACAGGGAAAGAGAGGAAAAAATGAAACAAGACAAAACCAGAGAGGGAGACAAACCATAAGAGACTTTTAATCTCAGGAAACAAATTGAGGGCTGCTTGAGTGGAGGGGGGTGGGAGGGATGGGCGGGGTCGGTGATGGACATTGGGGAGGATATGTGTGTTAGCACTGTGTATTGTGTAACACTGTATTGTGTAATCACAGACCTGTACCCCTGAAACAAATAATACATTATATATATATATATAAACCCTATTAGGTGATCACCTAGACAGCTCTATAGAGAGATCCCTGGGTATACTGAAGAGTCATGTACTAATAATGTAAATGAGGAATAAGAGCCTTCAAATCTTCACTAGTTTTTCTTTCCTTTTTTTTTTTTAACATTTTATTTATTTATTTTACAGAGAGAGCACAGCAGGGGGAGCAGCAGAGAGAGAGGGAAAAGCAGACTCCCCACTGAGCGGGGAGCCTGATGTAGGGCTCAATCCCAGGACCCTAGGATTATGACCTGAGCCCAAGGCAGACGTTTAACCAACCGAGCCACCCAGGGCCCCCACATCTTGACTCGTTTCAATAAAAATTTAAAATTTATCTGACATCCAACATACCTCTTTCATATACTGGTTATACAGTGCTTCTGATGATTCTAGATAAGCCTGTGCAGTTTCAATTTCTTCTCTTTCAGACCACAAGATACCCAGGTTATTCTGGAAAACAAAGAAAAGAGAAATAAATAATGACAATATAAATCTTCCAATTAAAGTAACTTTCAGGGGCACCTGGCTGGCTCAGGTGGTTAAGCATCTGTCTCTTGATTTCAGCTGAGGTCATGATCTCAGGGCCCAGGCCCAGCAGGGAGTCTGCTTGAGATTTCCTCTCCCTGTGCCCCCCCTTAAATAAATAAACAAATCTTTTAAGAAAACATTTCAATAAACTTATATGTTATTGGTTTCTTTTGTAACCCTTTACATTTTACATTATACATTTAAAATAATTATTCTGTTTATGAAATACAGGCTTTACTAGACTGCAAAAGGGGCTCATGACACACACAAAAAAAGGGGGGGCACATGTAGAAACCCTACAGTTTACAGGTGACTTGATCATTCCTCTGGAACACAGACCTCGTCTTCTGGCTTCACATAATGTTTTTTTTTTTTTTTTCACATGATGTTTCTATTCTATCATTTTTTTAAGTTAAGTGATCAGTCCTCAGTAGGGACTATAGGTCACAGAGATAATGTATTGAGATGGGACAGTTGTTTCCTTTTTATTTAGGAGGGTCCTTTGCAGGACCCTGGGGAAACCTGAAGGGGCTCTTGCCCACTACTAACTTACTGATTACTCTGCCCACCCAGACTCAAAGAATATAATCTCCCTTAATATTCATTTCCTGATCATAGAAATGGATGCACAAACCACCTTGTCTCACTCTCTAGTTCAACTTATTTTTCCTGACAATAGTCCCGGAGAAACTCCATTTAGCCATGACACCAATAAGCCCAACCCCAGCACACTCTATCTAGCCTACAGAGTCTAGAGATTTCCCTAGTACCAGGAACTGGTTGGCCACATTTGCTCTGTTTTGATGGGATGGTGATATATTTAACCTGCTAGCTCCAGGGTAGGCTGTGCCACAGAAAGCAATGGTTCCCGTGTGCGATAAATCTTAAACCAAGTAGAGAACCCCAGAGTGTATCTACAAATGACTAAGGTTTTTCTTTTGAGCCATAACCTATTGAGATCTTGAAGGTACAGAACATGCAACAGATCTAGAATTGATTTGATTTTTAAAAATTAATAGTGTAATGTTTTGTTTTTTAGTTTTGCAATTCTTTTTATTGAGATATAATTGACACATAATGTTAGTGGTTTTTTTAAATGTTCACTCCACAAAAATAACCACAATTGACATTCTACATAAATTATGTTTAAATATAAAATAAATCCTAAAATACACCAGAAACTACTATATCATTCACAGAGCATCATCATGTTCTTGCCCTCAGGATATCAGACCAGGTAGGAAAAAAATTAAATATAAAATAAAAACAGCTAGGGGCACCTGGGTGGCTCAGTCAGTTAAGCATCTGACTCTTGGTTTCAGCTCAGGTCATGATCTCAGGGTCATGAAATCGAGCTCCACATCAGGCTCTGCATGCAGCACAGAGTCTGCTTGAGATTCTCTCTCTATAATAAATAAATCTTTCTTTTTTTAAGTTTTTTTTTTAAATTTATTTGAGAGAGAGCACAAGTGGAGGGGAAAGGCAGAGGAAGAGGGAGAAGCAGGCTCCCCATTGAGCAGGGACCCCAACGCGGGGCTCGATCCCAGGACCCTGGGATCACGAACTGAGCCGAAGGCAGACACTTAACTGACTGAGCCACCCAGGTGCCCCAATAAATAAATCTTTAAAAAAACAAAAAACAGGGGCACCTGGGTGGCTCAGTCAGTTAAGCGTCTGCCTTCGGCTCGGGTCAGGATCCCAAGGTTCTGGGATGGAGCCCTGCGTCGGGCTCCCAGCTCTGTGGGAGGCCTGCTTCTCCCTCGCCCACTCCCATTGCTTGTGTTCCCTCTCTCGCTGTCTCTCTCTCTCTGTCAAAAAATAAATAAAAATAAATAAAAAATAAAAATAAAAACAGCTAAAAAGGTACTGCTGGTGAATTCTACCAAACACATAAGAAATAATACCAACTCTGCACAACTCTGTCTAGTAGAGGAAAGAATGCTTTCCATCTCATACTAAACCAAAGACATAACAAAAAAACCACAGCCTGATATCCTTCATGAACACAGATATGAAAAAATATTAAAATTTTAGCAAATGGAGTTCAACAATATACAGAAAGGGTAATATTTCACCCAAGTTTTACTTGGTAAAAACTTCAAGTGTATTTTACCACAGGAAGGAAAGGTTAGTTTAACATTGGAAAAATCAAGGTCATTCACCATATTAACAGACTAAAAAAGAAAAAAACATGAATATCTCAGATGCAGCAATGAAATGACGATGCTGAAAGAAGTGAGACCAAAATAAGAGAAACACTGCATGATTCCATTAAGAAATTCTAGAAAATGTGAAGGAGGAGCCAAGGCGAAGGGAGAGAGAGAGAATAAAGTCTCAGGGATTACAGAGGAGCACAGGAAGCCTCTGTGAAAGGATATGGTCAATGGATACGGTCAATACCTTGATTGCAGAGATTGTTTCATGGGTATATACATATGTCAAAATTCATCAAATTATGTACCTTATTTTTTTTTCTACTTTAAAATTTTTATTTCTGTGTAAAACAAAGACAGAACTCCTGGAGGTCAAACAAAGAAAACAGACACCAAGTTCAAAGCACTATTAAGTCAGGAAACAAAGAAGAATCTGAGGTAGAAGTCAGGCAATATAATCCACAAACTTTTTTTTTTTAAGATTTATTTATTTACTGGGCGCCTGGGTGGCTCAGATGGTTAAGCATCTGCCTTCGGCTCAGGTCATGATCCCAGGGTCCTGGGATCGAGTCCCGCATCGGGCTCCCTGCTCCTTGGGAGCCTGCTTCTCCCTCTGCCTCTCTCTCTCTCTCTCTGTGTCTCTCATGAATAAATAAATAAAAAGTTAAAAAAAAAAAAAGATTTATTTATTTATTTATTTGAGAGAGAGAATGAGCTAGAGAGAGCATGAGAGGGGGGAGGGTTAGAGGGTGAAGCAGACTCCCCACAACCTTTTTAGGGGCATACTGAACCATCACATCTCTAGTGAGATCTCATTTTTTTTTTTTAAAGTCACAAGTTCCAAAAAGTTAATAATCCACTCTCCGAAATCAGATGTAAAACTATGACCAACAGAAGATAAACACAAACTTTTGTCATGTTAACAGAGAAAATGGTTTTACTAAAAGCTGCTGACGTTTCCATCAGTAGCAACCATAGGGAGGCCGTTGGTTATAACCACGTTCCATTTTGGTGGGGGCAGTAAGGTTCTTGTCTGTGTTGCAGGTAACTGTTATCCCAGGATCATCCATGCCACTGACTGCATTGACTGTCCCTTGGCCACCTCCGTCTACTATCCCTACCTCTAAACTGTTATCTTGCAACTGATTGCCTCTATTTCTCTGGTTCCCACCAGCTCTGCTACTCCATTCCTCAACGATTGGAGGGGATTCAGGAGGGCATTTCAGGTATTCCTGGTACTCTTTGTCATCTTCTGTGAATCTACTGGCAAACATCTCTTCAAATTTGGGAACAGCTTCAGGAGTATCTGTCATCCTGAAATTCCCAGCAATCTCAGGCAGCTGCAATGTTTAATGTTTATGTTGTTTCGATCTCCAGCCCGCACCGTGGGCAAAGGATCTCCCACTACTTCAGCTCTCCAAGGTAAGGAACTTAATGTATTTCAGATAGACAGTTTATCGTATGCCAGTTATACCTCAATAAAGCTATAAACACACACAAAAGCTACTCTTTATACATTTATATCCTGGGAGTGGGGAGAATAATCTACTAATTTGTTAGGAAATTTTACTTAGGTGAAGTAGTTAAATTTCACTCAAGATGAGGGGCACCTGGCTGGCTCAGTGGGTAGAGCATGCAACTCTTGATCTCAAGATCAGGAGTGCAAGCCCCACACTGCGTGTGAGAAAAAGATGATAGTGCAAGTGTATATTGCTGATAGCAAAAATTGGAAGGAAAACTGGAAAAAAATTCTTTTTTTTGTTCTGTTTTTAGAGAGAGATCATGCCCGAGGTGGGAGGGGGCAAGGGGGCAGAGGGAGAAAGAGAATCTTAAGCAGGCTCCACACCCAGCACAGAGCCGGATCTCATGACCCTGAGATCATGACCTGAGCTGAAATCAAGAGTCAGATGCTTAACTGACTGACTCACCCAGGTGCCCCAAGGAGAAAAATCATTCTCCTAGTGAAGGTAGAAGGGGATAGTCTCTTTTGATAATCTAATGTGGATCCAGGTTTTGTATTTCTATAGTTTCCCAGGAAGGAAACACCAGGTTGAGACAAAGCAGTCAGAATATCATAAATTCCCATGAGCTGTTACTTTCAAACTTTTTCCTACACACACACACACAGTCTTTTACAAAATAGAATCATTCTAATTCCAAACATGCCTTATAGTCTTCCCTCTCCCTCTTAATATTGATTTTTTTAATTTTTTTTTAAAGATTTTATTTATTTATTTGACAAAGAGAGAGAGAGGGAGAGCACAAGTAGGCAGAGAGGCAAGCAGACGGTGAGGGAAAAGCAGGCTCCCGGCAGAGCAGGGAACCCAATGCGGGGCTCAATCCCAGGACTCTGGGATCACGACCTGAGCCAAAGGCTGACGCTTAACGACTGAGCCACCCAGGCGCCCCAATATTGATATTTTTGATTAACAAATATATATCATTATTTTTTAGTGGCTGCACACTGTTCTTCTGTATGGATGTATCCATATTTATTTAACCATATAGCTACTGACTGATATTTCATTGGTTTTTTTTAACTGACAATGCTGTGATGAACATCCATGCTGACATACCTTTGCATACCTGTCCCAATATTATTTTAGGATATTGATATGGAATTTTTTTTAAGATTTTTTTTATTTGACAAAGATATAGCAAGAGAGGGAACACAAGCAGGGGGAGTGGGAGAGGGAGAAGCAGGCTTCCCACTGAGCAGGGAGCCTGATGCGGGACTCGATCCCAGGACCCTGGGACCATGACCTGAGCCAAAGGCAGACGCTTAACCAACTGAGCCACCCAGGCGCCCCTGATATGGAATTTTAAAGTCAAAGTCTTGACTCCAGAATTCTGATACCTACTGATCTTCCGGAAAGTTCTGTGAATTTGTATTTCCACTAACGATAATGCTATAGATATTATCTGTTTCCTCATAGTCTCTCCAGTAACAAGTATAAGCAATAACTTTAATAATCTCTGCCAATCTGATCCAATTTTTCTATTTTTTTTAGTTTGCTTTTTTATTAGTGAGATCAATGCTCTCATCACTGGGACACCTGGGTGGCTCAGCTGGTTAACCTTCAGACTCTTGGTTTCGACTGCAGTCATGATCTCAGGGTTGAGATGGAGCCCGGTGTCCTCTACACTTGGCGCTGAGTCTGCTTGAGATTCTTTCTCCCTTCCTCTCCCTCCCACTCTGCTCCTCCCCTGCTTGCATACTCTCTCTCTAAAATAAACAAATCAATAAAATCTTTAAAACAAAATCTCCCATCCTATATAGCAAATATTAAATGTAATAAAATTCTAGTGTGGTAATGCCACTGGAATAAACAGATCAACCAAACAGTAGAGTTAGAAACACACTAGCACAGGGGCGCCTGGGTGGCTCAGCCGGTTAAGTGTCTGCCTTCGGCTCAGGTCATGATCTCAGGGTCCTGGGATCGAGCCCCACATTGGGTTCCCTGCTCGGCGGGGAGTCTGCTTCTCCCTCTGCCTCTGCTCCTCCTCTCCTTATACTCTCTCTTTCTCAAAAAAATAAATAAAATCTTTAAAAAAAAAAAAAAAAGAAACACACTAGCACAAATAGACTTAAATTACTATTGCTGTATAGTTTTGGTATCTGGTAAGCTAGGTACTAGCCAATTAAATTAAATTACCTTTTAATCTAATCTAATTAAATTATTATTTCTGTATAGTTTTAGTACCTGGTAAGCTAGTTTTAGTGCATTTTTCTTTTTCTTATGTTCACTTTTCTTTATTCTTTCAAACACACATACTCATTTTGTCAAGCTCTAAGAAAAACTATTATGAGTTCAGCAGAATCTGCATTAAACCTACAAATGAATATCAGAATATGACTGTTATGTGGGTGCCTGGGTGGCTCAGTCGGTTAAGCATCTGCTTTTGGCTCAAGTCATGATCCCAGGGTCCTAGGATCCAGACCCATATCTGGCTCCCTGCTCAGCAGGGAGCCTGCTTCTCCCTCTCCCTCAGCTACTCCCCCTGCTTGTTCTCTCTCTCTGTCAAATAAATAAATAAAATCTTAAAAAAATATATATATATGACTGTTATGTTTATTGCCACCCAGGAAACTGTTATATTTTTCCATTTAGGATTATCAGTTCTATTACCTCTAATATTGCTGTTGTGAATGCAATTTCTAAAAATAGTATTTTTAACCAGTATTGCTTATGTACAGGAATACTATTAATATTATATATTTATTTATATCCTCCCACTTTATTGAATTGATCAAAGTTCTAATAGTTTTTCAGCTGATGACTTTAAAGTATTCAAGGATCACATATGCAAATAGTTACTTTTGGAAATTATTTTTTTTCCCAAAATTAGTAACTCTTATTTGCTTTCTATATCATTGCAGTGGCCAGAACTTTTTTTTTTAAGATTTATCTATTCATTTTATTTTTCAGAAATATTTTATTTATTGGGTGCCTGGGTGGCTCAGTTGGTTAAGCGACTGCCTTCAGCTCAGGTCATGATCCTGAAGTCCTGGGATCGAGTCCCACATCGGGCTCCCTGCTCAGCAGGGAGTCTGCTTCTCCCTCTGACCCTTCCCCCTCTCATGTGCTCTCTCTCTCTCTCTCTCATTCTCACTCTCTCAAATAAATAAAATTTTTAATAAAAAATTTTTTAAAATATATTTTATTTATTTGAGAGAGAGAGAATGAGCAGTGGGGAGGGGCAGAGAGAGAGAGAGAGAGAGAGAGAGAAGCAGACTCCCTGCTGAGCAAGGAGCCAGATGCGGGGCTTGATCCCAGGACCTGGAGATCATGACCTGGAGATCATGACCTGAAGATCATGACCTGAGCCGAAGGCAGACACTTAATGGACTGAGCCACCCGGGCACCTCTTTTCCATTCATTTGAGAGAGAGAGAGTGTGGGGGAGGGGAAGAGGGAGAGAGAGTGTGAAGCCCTATGCAGGGCTCAATCCCACGACCCTGAAATCATGGCCTGAGCCAAAATCAAGCCAGATGCGTAACTGACTGAGCCACGCAGGTGCCCCTGCAATGGCCAGAACTTCTAATCAAGGTTTTCTTCCTGATTTTAGTACGAATACCTAAAATAATTCACCCTTCAGAAAAGGTTGGCTATTTGAAATACTGTATTTCATTGAATGTAAGATGTCCCATCTGTAAGAAACAATTATTTTATCTATCAACAAGAAAACACTGCCAAGTAAATTATGACACAGCTATAAGATGCATCCTGATTTTAGACATATTAAGATATGAAACAATGTGCATATTAAAATCAAAATAAATACTGGACATTCCATATTACATTTAGGGTGGCTGCTAATTCTATTCTTGAGATGCTGAAACTGTTCAATGCTTAAGATTTTAGGCAACCGTATGATTAAAGAAAATTTCGACTAATTGAGGTTTTGTCTGAGTTCAGCATCTTATGAATTTCATTAGATCATTCATCCACTGGACAAATATTTAGAATGGCCTACTATGGAGGAGGCACTGAGGTTATAAATAGCGTGCAAAAAGAGATAGTTCCTGTTATTGCATAGCTTTTAATTTTCTTGGATCATGATAAAAGAAAATGACCTGTACAATTTCCTTTTTAATTCTGAGGTTTTTCTTTGAGGCCATATGATCAATTTTGGTAAATGTTCCCTGGATCACATATATTAAGAACTGGAACTACTAGATGTAAGGGTTTGTGAGCTTACTCCAAGTTCCTGGCACATAAAAGGAGTTCATACAAATTTGTATTTTGAAGTGTTATGTTCCCGAAGAGAATGTCAGATTTATTTCTTAATAAACCAAGGACCATATAAATGGGAAACGATAAGTATTATAAGAAATCAAAGATACAAGTTCGGAACAAAATGATCCAAAGAAAGTCACTAGAAGTATGAACTCTGTTTTGAGATGGGTTTTGAAGAATGGGCAAGAATTCCCTGGGGAGCAAACGAATATATACGGCAAAAACAGAAACTGAAGATTTTTAAACAATTTGTTTTAAATTAAGCATGCACTTGGGTCATCCTCTGTAATTTCCTCGAGACCTTAAGGTTTAAATTACTATGGATTTCTTCTGAATAGAATGAACAGGATTTGGACTGGTGGAGAAGAGCGGGAAAAGGCATTTATGAGGTAGTAGGGTCTCAGGAAACCAATGCGTTGACCACGACTAAGCGAAGCAGCAAGTGATGTCGGTGGAATTTGCAAGCTGTTTATTCCAAAGCTTCAAAAACACGGGGTCAAATTGTGCCTCACAACATTTGCCTTTGGCCTTGGCGAGAGTGGGGACCCTCTCCACCCCTCGCCTCTGGCCGACGACAGTGGGCCGGACTCGCTCTCACCTGCGCCTGGATGTAGAGGGAGACGCAGTCCTGCGACAGCCGGTACTTGCGCAGCAGCCTCAGGCATTTCACCAGATGCTCCTCCCCCGCCGACAGCTCCTCGGTGTCGATGTGGTTCACACCGAGGTGGAACTCGATCACCGCCAGCCTCACTGCTCCCTGGGCGATGGGCCCCTCGGCCTCCACCACTTCGGCCGGCGGCCCCAGGGCGTGGTCCCCCGCGCCCAAGCCGTCCTCCGCCTGAGGCCGCTCATCCTCGTCCTCAGGCGCGGGGCCCAACAGCGCCTTGACCTCTTCCAGCAGTGCTCGGGCGCCGTACTTGGACTTATAGGGTTCTTTCTCGGGGTTTTTATGCAATTCCACCCGCGACAGGGCCAGCGCGGCCTGAAATTTCTCACGAATCTCGGCCCACGGAGGATTCGCCATAGCGGCCTCTACCGCCTGGGCGCCCTCAATGTTTGCAAACGGGACTCCCGCCTTCTTTCTGCTTTGCGACACTTCACTTACGGCCTCGGACAGATCCCAACACTGCGGAACCGTAACCAATGAGGTCAGCCAGAGGAACCGCAATGTGCTCGGCTGTAACCAATGGAAAGGCGTAGTGGGCACCACAGTAACCGTTGTCACGGAAACGAAGCTCTCAATGAGGGTGGTCCCACCTCCAGCCCCACCCTCTGCGGAGATGAATTCTCTCGCGTGACCCGTAGAAGTTCTACCTTTAACAGAACACGTTAGAAACATAACTAGCTACTCTCGTTAGTTGGTATAACCTGAATGACAGAAAACTTGATATTAATATATAACCTAGCCCATGACTGGATGAAGATGTAACAAGAATTCATTTATTATTAATATATAGCTTCTGAAGTGAAAGTTAGCTTTCACTACGTAAAAAGCACTCAGTGATCGACAAATGTTTTTACTTCAACACTGAAGTAGGTTGTAGGTATGTGTACAACTTCCCAAAGTAACACAGAAGTCCCAGACCTGTGATAAGCCACCTCAGGCGTGCCTTTTTCCATTCTATACCTTCCTAAGTTATGAAGTCAAATGCAAGTCAAATGTGGGGGGAAGGGGCCGGGAGGAGGTGTTAACTATTAGGCGCTAGCTAGCTCTATGTTCTTGGAGATACACAAAGGAGCACTGATTTTAGAAGCTCATAGACATAGTTTGATTCTCAGCTCTGCTTCTAATTGACAAGTTAACTTTTCTAAGCTTCAGGTTTTTCATGGTAAAACATAAGTGATACTATTACTTATCTCTACAGAATTATCCTAAGGAAGAAGTGAAATTAATATCTATCCTTTAAATGTTAGTGTTCCTCGGGGCTCCTTCCTAAACTTTGTCCCAGGGAGATCTTATGCATTTCCATGGCTTCTATTACAAAACTTGGGTCTCCAGGCCCGATGATTCTCTGGAGTTCCAGACTGTAACATCCATCTCCCAACTGTAACCACCACACCTGAATGTTCCACTGTATATCAGTATGTTGAAACTGGAACTCATTCTCTTCCTCTTCACATGCCCCCCCCCCCATACCACATTAGCTCTTATGTTCGGCATCTCCGAGAATGGCACCACTTGCACTCACTCTCTTCTCTCATTCTTAGATTTATTTTGTTTTACTTGGCAGAGAGAGACACAGCGAGAGAGGGAACACAAGCAGGGGGAGTGGGAGAGGGAGAAGCAGACTCCCCGCTGAGCAGGGAGCCCGATCCAAGGCTCCATCCCAGGACCCCGGGATCATGACCTGAGCTGAAGACAGACGCTTAACGACTGAGCCACCCAGGCGCCCTCTTCTCTCGTTCTTAAATATAAAACCAAATACTGTCCAATCCATTTCCTAAAGAACTCTTGCGTCTGTGTACTTCTCCTCTCCAGTAGTTTGGACCACCATCATCTGAATTACCTTTAGTAGGTACTCTTGCTGCCAGTCTGCCTTCCTCCAGGGCATTTTCCACAACACTTCAAATGACTCATCCATTCATTCATTAAGTAGATGAAGTGTCTGTTAATTTGCCAGGCACTGTTCTAGCTTCTGGGAATCCAGCAGTTAAAAACAGACAAAAATCTCTGCCCTAGTATAGGGAAATACGTTAAATATTTTAAATGAACTATATAGCAATGTCGGAGGATGAGTGTCATGGGAACAAAACAAAAGAGAAGATAAGGAGTGTTAGCAGGTGAAGCAAGGTTGCTATTTTTAAACAGGAAAGTTCCTCTTTGAGGAGTGTCATTTGAGGAAAGATCTGAAGGTAAGAGAGTGAGCCATGAAGACATCAGGGGAAGTATATCCCAGACAAAGGAACAGCAAATACAAAGGCTTTGACACAGGAGTGTGCCTGGTGTGTTCAAGGAACAGGGAGACCTCTTAAGAGCCTGGGGTAGAGAGAACGGAAAGGGCAGTAGGTGATGAAGTCAGAGAAGCAAGGTGGGCCCAATCATGTAGGGTTCTTAAGGCCACCATAAGGACTTTGGCTATTCTGAGTGAGATGGGAGCCATTGGATGGTTTTGAAGGAGTGACAAAATCTGACTTAAGGATTATTCTGAAAACAACTGAAGGAGGGGGACAGAGAAAAAGTGGGGAGACTGAAAAAAAGCAGGGAGACTGGTGAGGAAACTACCGTAATAATCATAGTAGGTGCTCAGTACCTAGCTGATCACGAATAGGAAAGCAACTGGCACTGTTAATAGTGGTAGCTAATTACTTACTATGAGCCAAATAACATTCTATATATTAAAATCATCTAATCCTTGGAACTAATATTGCACTGTATGTTGACTAGCTGGAATTTATTATTTTTTTATTAAGGTTTTTTTTTTTTTTTTGACAGAGAGAGACACAGCGAGAGAGAGAACACAGCAGGGGGAGTGGGAGAGGGAGAAGCAGGCTCTCCGCTGAGCAGGGAGCCCGATGCAGGGCTCAATTCCAGGACCCTGGGATCATGACCTGAGCCGAAGGCAGACGCTTAATGACTGAGCCACCCAGGCGCCCCAACTAGCTGGAATTTAAATAAAAACTTGGGGAAAAAAAATCATCTAATCCTCAGAACAACTGTGAGCAACTATTATTATTCCCGTTCTGCATGTTAAGAATTGAGGTCCATTGAGATTAATAATTTACCAAAGGTCATACATAGAAGCAGGCAGTTTTGCTCTAGGGCCCACACTTTCAATCAGTATGTTATGCTGTCGTAGTAGGAGCTCAAAAAATAAACCCCCATGACACATGGTGCTGACCTCTACATATCTAACTGGAAGAACACCCAGATGAAAACTAAAATGAGGATTTTTGGGAAAGCCTTACATAGATGTACTAAAAAACACAAAGACGTGAGACTAGGAAATTTGTAATAGAACTCTGGCTATTATATGGGCAGTATACTCCTTTCTTGGCCTTCTTTGTATATAGGTATTTTGAGGGTTGAGCATTCTTAGAGCCCTGCGAAATGTTATAAAGCAGTATCTGTGAAAGGTGTGCAGTGGGTGGCAGAGCACAGATCACCATGGGGCAGTGAGCTGAGCTCTGTCTCATGGAAGGTGACAACGGAGAGACAGAAAAGTGGAAGGCATCTGCAGTGAAAGGGAGTTAACTTGCCTGGCCCAAGCACAGCTGATGTCTACCAGTTACCTTCATTGCCATAAAAGCTCTACACTAAAAGCACTAATTCTGGGGCGCCTGGGTGGCTCAGTCAGTTAAGCGTCCAACTCTTGATTTTGGCTCAGGTCATGATCTCAGGGCCTTGAAACAGAGGCCTGCATCAGGCTCTGCGCTGGGCGTGGAGTCTGCTTGAGATTCTCCCTCCCTCTCCCTCTGCCCCTCCCCACCTCAGAAAACACAAAAACAAAGAAAGAAAACAACAACAAAAAGCACAAATTCCTTTGTCTTTTACGTCAGAAAGCCCACTTAATGGAAAACTCCTTAATGAGACCAGTGTGACTGTATCATCTTCAGTATATAACATCTGAAAGTGTCAGAAAATGCAACTGGACAAAAGAACAAAATAAGAGGTATAATGGTTGGGAAGAAGATGGGGAAATTATTATATTGTCTTCCTGAAAAAGCAAAGTGAAACAAGTGAACACAGAAAGTAAAAAAGTTCAGTTAAGTAGGCCACTCACAAATAAAAATCAACAACTTTTCATTGGGGAAAAGATAAAGTGAAGAAAAAGATCACTTTTAAAGATTTATTTTATTTGAGAGACAGAGTGCGCATGCACGCGCGTGCGCGCGCGCGCACACACACACACACGTGCACAGTGGGGAAGGGCAGAGGGAGAGGGAGATAGATATCTCAAGCCGACTGGCACTGAGCTTCGAGCCTTAAGACTGACCCAGGGCTGGATCTTATGACCCCAAGAGCACAACCTGAGCTGAAACCAAGAGTCAGACGTTCAACCAACTGCAATACCCAGGAGCCCCAGGATCACTTTTATAATAGCAACAATGACAACAATTGAGAACAAACTTAGGCTATTTAGTGAGTCAGATAAAAAAATAATAATATAAGACATAACATAAGTCTTCATTTCCTGATTTAGGGCCCTAAACAGCATTTCCTTTTTTTTTTTTTTAAGATTATGTATGTATGTATGTATGTATTTAAGAGACAGAGAGAGACAGAGAGCACAGGGGGAGGAGCAGAGGGAGAGGGACAAGTGACTTCACTGAGCTTGGAGCTGGAGGCGGGGCTTGATCTCAAGACCCTGAGATCCTGACCTGACTAAAATCAAGAGTCCAATGCTTAACTGACTGAGTCACCCAGGTGCCCCAGCATTTCCTATTATAAGGAAACATTCCTTGGAGAAAATGGTCATTCTGGTTCTGGGGCAGGATGCGCCCAGGTATCTTGTCCCACCAGAAATCAAGGAACCTACCAAAGACTAGGAGGGTCAGGTCAAAAGGACTGAGAAGTTACCAAGCTATAAAGAGGCTCCTGCTCGCCAAAAATTGGATAATTTGAACATCAGTAAAATAACTGCCATCGATTAAATCATATCAAATACGTAAAAATCCACATTATCATGGATCAACACTAACAATGAAATACTCACTGGCTACCTTTGGAGGGAGCTAGGGAACCAATGGTAATTTTGAAAATTTGTACATAAATAAAGGGAAAGAGGGGCGCCTGGGTGGCTCAGTCAGTTAAGCATCCGACTCTTGATTTCATCTCAGGTCATGATCTCAGGGTCACTAGATCAAGCCACGAGTCCAGCTCCTCACTCAGCAGGGAGTCTCCTTGAGGATTCTCTCTCTGCCCCTCACCCTGCTCTCTCTCTGTCTCTAAAAATAAATAAATAGGGGCGCCTCCCTGGTGGCTCAGTCTGTTAAGCGGCTGCCTTCGGCTTGGGTCATGATTCCAGGGTCCTGGGATCAAGTCCCGCTATCTGGCTCCTTGCTCAGCGGGGAGTCTGTTTCTCCCCTGCCTGCCGTTCCCCCTGCTTGTGTTTGCTCTCTGTCTCTTTCACTCTCTCTGTGTCAAATAAATAAATAAAATCTTAAAAAAAAAAGAAAGAAATGGAAGAATCAGCACTTACCTGCCTTTTCTGTAGGAATAGTATTCAGGGTACCAAGTGTTAAGACAAGTTTCCTTCTTGGGGCACCTGGGTGGCTCAGTCGTTAAGTGTCTGCCTTCAGCTCAGGTCATGATCCCAGGATCCTGGGATCGAGCCCCACATCAGGCTCCCCACTCTGCAAGAGGCCTGCTTCTCCCTCTCCCACTCCCCCTGCTTGTGTTCCCTCTCTCGCTGTCTCTGTCAAATAAATAAAATCTTAAAAAAGTTTCCTTCTTTAGAGGTATTCCAGCTAATGAATGAAAAAGAAATGATAAGAGTATCACCATTTTGCAAGAACTCTAATGAAATTATACATGTAGACAGTAATTATCTTTTTCTGCTAACATGAAAAGACAGAAATGGACATCGTGTACCCTTCTAGATCTGATTATCAATTTACATTAAATACAGGGGGTAGGGGTGCCTGGGTGGCTTAGTTGGTTGGGCGTCTGTCTTCGGCTCAGGTCATGATCCCAGGGTCTTGGGATCAAGCCCCGCATTGGGCTCCCTGCTTGGCGGGGAGTCTGCTTCTCCCTCTCCCTCTGCCTGCCGCTCTCCCTACTTGTGCTCTCTCTCTCTGTCAAATAAATAAACAAAATCTTAAAAAAAAAAAAATACAGGGGGTAAAAGAGCTTGTTAAATGACAGATGGAGATGCATCAGCAAAATTCAGAATGTGGCAGAACCTACAAAACAAATGGCCTGGCTTCTTCACAAAATAAGTTGCAAGGCAGGAATTCCTCTTCTAGAGGGAAATTTGCCAACATATAATAAAACTACATATAAAGTCAAATTTTAAAACTACATATGCTCTTACCTTTTGGCTCAGCCATCCCATTTCCAGGAATATACCATGAAGATACACCTCCAACAGTACGAAAATACATATACACAAGGTTCCCCACTGTAGCATTGTGTAACTGCAAAATACTGGCAACAGTCTACATGCCCATACATTAAAAGTAAGAAAATGGTTGAATAAACTACGGTGCTCCACACAATGGAGTACGATGTAGTTATGAAACAAAAAGAGTTAAGATTTCTAAGAACTGACGTGATTTCCAGGATATGCCATTAAGGGGGGAAAAAAAGCAAAGTGTAAAGAAGTGTCCACGGGATAACATCTTTCATGCTGATACCCTGGTTTTGATCCTTGTTCTACGGTTATGTAAAATGTTACCATTGGGGGAAACAATTATTCTAAGGAATCAGTGAAACTACATGTCTGTCCTTTAAGTGTTAATGTTCCTCAGAATTGCTTCCTAAGCTTTGTCCCAGGGAGATCTTACACATTTCCAGGTGATAGACAATTAGGCAAAGATTTATACAAGGACATTCATTTTAGAGTTATTTATATATAATAGTGAAAAACTGTAAATAACTAACATGGCCATCTAGAGTCCTGGTTAAATAGATAGTGGCATACCCATACTATGAGATCCGATGTAGTCATCAGAAATGTTGTAAGATCTGTACTTACCGAAAAGCATGCACATGTGGAGAAGGAAAAAGCAATTCACAAAACTGAATGATTAAAATTTTGTAAATGAATTTTTGGAAGAGATGCTCACAAAAAAGGTTAGATAGGGAGTGACTGTTAACTTGTTTTTTCTCCTGTTTGGATTTTTACACTCATAATTTAATTCCTCTTAAAATAAAAATTTCAAGCTAATCTCAATTTTAGGAAAAAAGCCACCAAAAACATAAATAGGAAATACTAGTATCTTTATTCTGGCATAAAGCAGTATTTTATACATTAACTCAATTTTACAGAAAAAGCATTTTATGTACAATTGTAAAGGAACTGCGGCAGATAGCTCCAATGTAAAAATGGATTGTATTTTCTAAGTTCATTGAGTTTGATACATTGGAAAATATTTTCTCTGTAGAAAATAGTAAAAACCACATTTCTCACGCTAGCCTAAGACGCCCATTAAAATCAAGTAACAGCTGGATTATAGATTTATAAATATGGTGTGGATTCCAGGATCTAGGAGTTCAGCTTCATTTATTGAAACAGCCATGTTTTCTTTGTGTAGAGTGAAATTCCCATTAATCTTCCCCTTACTCCTGATTTCTACCTGATCATTTTTCTATCGGCTAATCCACAACCCACATCAAGGTTTTAACTGCTCCTTCCTACAGGACGGGTACTGCACCCTTCCAATCTGCTTGATAAGGTATCCAGCCCTATCCAAGCCGTGAAATAGTTTGGTTGTTATTAAAATATGGCTCAGTACTTGAGCAAAACCGGAATCTAATGAATTATAATCTACACAGCACATGAGCTGTCAGTCATCAACTTCTCCTGAATCCATGTGGCTTGATGGGAAGCCATGAGGAGCGGGAGGAAAAGTGGTAAAATTGACAAATGGATTAAGAAAGAAAAGCCAAGAGACTTTCTGAAAACAGAGAAACATCCAGGACTGAAGGACAGAACTGAAGTCCAAACAGGGTAAGGACACATTGCCTCAAGTGTCAAAGAGTTGAGTTGGCTATCTGAACGCCTTACTGCAGTCACAGAGTTAGATAAAAAGACCCGATCCAGTGAGAGAAACCAGGGCTTAGAAAGATTTCAACTGTTCAAACATAATCAAATGAAAATAAGAAGGGCCATGTATTTTAACTTCTCCTATCAGTTTATTCCCTGAGATTCCCAGTACAGAATTTCTAGGAATTAAGGCAAGAAAACAATGCCATTCTTAAGCTCCTGCACCGTGCAGAAGTTTGGAGGAAATATTTGAGAACTTAGAGTTACCTGGCCAGGGGCTATATTAAATTCTTCAGTTCCCCCTCAAAGCAACAACTTAAAATAACCATACCGAGATTGTCCTAAAAGGAAGTCTAAGCGGCTAAAACCTTTCAATGGAATAGCAGTCTTACAGAAACAGATCCTATACGGTGGCTACAGGAACTAGGCCTCTGAGAAACCACACTGGATCATTCTACCTAGAACCCCAGTTTACCCATTAGAAGTTAATACTCTAGAAACATTAATGACCTGCTGTTTTTACCAGGAAAAGAATGCTTTATCATGCATCTTGCTTGCATTCACTTGCTCCTCTCTTTGCTCTCAACAGAGACAGGTTTCCTTCTCACAGGTGAAAAACATTTTCAGTGGGTTTCCTGACTCTTGTCAGCAATGCAAATCTCTGCCCCCCACTCCCTTAATTCCTTCTTGGTAAATAATGTTAATCTTCCAGTAGGAAGTGGAGTACAATATCATCAAGCGCCTATTATTATTAGCCTCTTTACTTACAAAGAAAGTTCTGGGGCCATCTTACATATTTGGAATTCCTTAAAGACACTTGCTTGTTATTAAAATACTTTTTACATAGAGATAGATAAAATCTGTGAAGAATTCACTGAAGCATGAATCACCTTACATTAAGAAGTTAAAAATGTATCAAAATGTACATAACCATGGCTAATCTATATGTCTCCCATCAAATGTATCACCATCCTCCAAACCTAGAGCATATGCTGCCATAAAATGCATTACCTCCCAGCTAAGTTTGAAACCTTGCTTCAAAACATGGCTCAGTACTAATTCTCCGAAGACATGTTACAGGACCACATGAGTCACTGTTAGGCAGGTGGCTGAAGAATGCCAATTACAGAGCCAAGCCTGGACTGTGCAGAGCACCTCTCCAGAGACCGTTGCCTTCCCCATAGGTATTCAGGGAAGGACACCATTTAAGTACAGAGCCAGGTCAACTTAAAAAGTATGGGCAAATACATGCTTGATTTTTATCTTATTATCTACAGACAATGTACCAGAATAAAAATATAATGAATTCATACATCTTTTCAAAAGAGAAATCTGAGACATAAGTCCCAATCGTTAAAAGTGATTGTATCAGATGAAATAATTTCCATGAAGCTTGTCTCTCTGGAAGAGATGGGGACAAGGCAAGTAGTCAGGAAGGAAACTCATGTGCTTTCCACCTTGTACGAAAATCAGTGTTCCGTTCCGATGGCTGCATAAATCCTCTACTTCAAATTACTGTCCGAATGCTTTACTGAAACTCCGCTTCTGGCCTTTGTTTTGGGATCTGTTACTTTTGTTGCCACCTCCTGATCGCTGTCCTCTGAAGCCTCGATTTCCTTCCCGCTGTCCCCGGAAGCTTCTGTTGCCTTCCCGCTGTCCCCGGAAGCCTCGACTGCCATCCCGCTGTCCCCGAAAGCCTCGACTGCCATCCCGCTGTCCCCGGAAGCCTCGGTATCCTTCCCGTGGTCCTTCCAGCTCCGGCTGCTCCGTGGCCACCGAGAGCTGCCAGCGCCGTGAATCATGCCATTTTTCCTGCACAGAGATGGTTTTGTTTTTACCTGCTCTGATTTTTATTGAATTCGGTTTTAAAAAGCACGAGAAAGACCTTTTTTTTTTTTTTTTTTACTTTTTCTCTGAAGAAAAACCTGACTCATAACCTAAGTATTTAAAAGGTCACTGGTTAGAAAAAATACAACCTTCATGCCCCAGAGGCCAGTCATAACAGTGTAAGACTTTCACCATGAGAGGTACCCTCATCACTGTATCATTTATTCAATTCAATTACTACAGGGTATCCACAGCTATCAGGTAGTAAAACTTGCAAATATACCACACACAAACCCATTTCTCACAGTAGTACTGAATGAAGATATAGCAATTTAAAAAATGTCTATGCAAACCCCATACAACATACACAGGGAAAAAAAGCTAGATGTTGTGCACAAGAAAGGAAAGAAGGAAAACAGGCAGGTTGAGTAAGAAAACTATCAGAATAAAAAGGCTAGGGAAAAAAACGGCTAAAAAGTCTAGGAGAAAAAAAATGCTAAAATTCATTAATTCTAATTGTCTTTTAGAAAAGGGACTAGAGCTGTTGTTTCCTTTCCATATTCTGTATTTTCAGTAATGAACACATTTTTAAAAAAAGATTCTTTCTTTCTTTCAAGAAAGAGCATGAGCGGGGAGTGGGGGAAATCCCAAGCAGACTCTTGAGCTGAGTGCACAGCCTGACATGGGGCTCGACCCCACAGCCCCAAGATCATGACCAAAGCCCAATTCAAGAGCCAGATGCTCAACCAACTGAAACACCCAGGCGCCCCAGTAATGAACATTTGATAATTGAAATATGTTAACTTCAAAATCCAAGAGACAAGAATACCTGTATTTCTGTTACTGCTGCAGTAGGGACATCAAAGCAAACACCCTAGAAATCAAAACAAATGCAGGTTAACCCAGCCTTTCACTAGAACTGTATGTGTACATTAAGTGATATTCCAAAAGACCAAGTAGTACATTAAAAATCAGAAACAAAGACTCCAGGTATTAATTTTTGATAAACTTTAGACCAAGACCAATACATTATACCTCCCAAAGGCACAATAGCAAAAACCCAAGGATATTTGGGACTCAAATATCCTGAAAAAAAAAAAAAAGGGACTCAAAATGATTCAGAACTGATTAGAGATCATTCTTGGCTATCACGCTTTGCTAATTCCTCAAGTAGCTATTAGCTACGTTTTAGAGCTAAGGAAACAAAGGTTTGGAGATGCTGACTTGTCGAAGGCCCCCAGCTCATAAGCAGAGCAGGTTTTAAACATCTGGTCAGTGTGGCTCCAAAACCAATGGTCTACATTAAAATATACTGCTTTCCATAAGAAAAAGTGTCTTCAGGATGACCTAACTAAAAGTAGAAAAATAAATTATTTTTTTAAAGGGGGGAGGGGGCAATGGGTGAAGGAGAGGGAGAGAGAATCTTAAGCAGGCTCCACACCCAGCATGGAGCCCAATGCAGGGCTTGATCTCATGACCCTGAGATCATGATTGGAGCTGAAATCAACACTTAACTGACTGAGTCACCCAGGCACCCCAAAATAAATGATCTTCTACTGTCACTTTTCTAGTTTTTCACAATTCATCCTGCTATAAAAAAGTTTTTTAATAATTAAGAGCACCTAATTAGGGTGGCTCAGTTGGTTAAATGTCTGCCTTTGGCTCAGGTCATGAACCTGGGGTCCTGAGATCAAGCCCCACATCGGGCTCCCTGCTTAGTGGGGAATCTGCTTCTCCTTCTCCCTCTGCCCCCCCGATTCATGCTCTCTTGCTCCTCCCCCCAAAAAAAAATCTTAGAAAAAAAAATTTTTTTAAATACTTTACAGGACAGTAGCAGTGCCATCACCTCCAATAAAGGAGATTCTGTTTCTTGGTCTCCACAAATGTAGTTGAACTACCCCTGCTTCTGATACAGGCACTCCTCTCCCCTGGCTGCCTTTATTTAAAACATTTTATGAGGAACACCTCATTTCCACCCAATTCACGCAATTATAACCACAGGGAACATTAGGTACTGATGGATTTTGCAATTAGTGGGAATCTTCATTCACATTCTTTTTAAGTTTATTTATTTACAATCTCTACATCCAATGTGGGGCTTGAACTCATGATCCCAAGATCAAGAGTCGCTTGCTCTACCAACTGAGCCAGCCACGTGCCCCTTCATTCACATATGTTTAACACCAGGCACTCACTGGAATATAATGATAACTAGAATATAGTTTTTGCCCATAAGTACACATCAGAGTGTTCTTGAGGCTCTCAGTCAGTAAGCAAGCACATGTGGTAAGGTAAAATTTAACTGAATAAAGGCATGCCCTAAGAACTCTGAAGTCCAGATAAAAATGCCCCCAACTCTACTGTATAGCCAAGGAAAGCTTCACAGGGAGACTTAAGGCCAAGCCAAGTCATAAAGGTCAACGTGGAAGAAAGAAAGACCATAAACAATGGGTTGAGCATACATTTAGGATGATAGAAAGGCAAGGTGTGTGTGGCACTCCTGGAGTGGAGGGTACTCGCGGCAAAGATGCAGAGATGAAGCTGGTCAGGGGGGCAGAAGCCAGCTCATGAAGACTCCTATCCTCCATGTGAAAGCTGAGACTTTAACCCATACAGTATGTGTAGTTGCTTAAGGAGATGAACACAGACATGCGGAGAGTTGATGATAAACCTGATCTGATTCACTAGGCCAGTGGTTCACAAAATATAGTCCATGCACCCCTGGGAACCTGAGATCTTTAGGGGAGGTTCCACCAAGTCAAAACTATTTTCATAACAATACTAACATGTTAGGTGTCCTTTCCACTTTCATTCTCTCATAAGCACACAGTGGGGTTTCCCAGACACTATATTACATGTGATGGTGTCACTGCTCTGATGGCTAATGGAACAACATGCTTAGGTTTTAGAGATCCAGTTTTAATTTCTTATATGATAAACATTAATAGATTTAACCCACATAAACAAAAACTTTTTGGTATCCCCAACACTTAAGAATGTAAAGGGGTCAGGAGACCAAAATGTTTGAGAATTGCTGGGCTTGTGCATACCATTAACTGAGAGCAGGACACAGAAGAAAGAACATCAGGTTTGGAAGGCAAGATTTTAAATTTCAGGTTTGAATTAAAGATTTGGAATTCAATTTTGAATAATTTTCAGGCTTAATAACCCCATCTGGGTAGAAATCGTCAGGGAAGGAGCTGGATATTCACGTCCGGCACTGCGTGCATAGTTCAGGGTAGAGATACAGATGGGGTAGCTGTCAGTGACTTAGTGGCAAACTGAAGGTCATGGATGACATGCCTGGAGAAGACTATCTAGAGAGCAAAAAGATGCTGCATCCCCACAGAACAAGGAGAAGCCTCCATTCGGTGTTTTATCATCCACATTAAGCAAGGTCACACAGAGGCGTTCCTTACCTGCTTTCCTTTGAGAAAAACCATTCCTTTCACTTTGGAATCAATATCCTCGCTCAGCTGCTCTTTAAGTTCTTTCCAAGCATAACTAATGTTTGGCATTTCAATTGAGCATCGTAAGATCATGGTCACAAAGCCCTTACAAAGAGAACAAAAATTAGTCTCAAAAACAAACCTAAGTGATAAAAATTACCCTCATGTTTCTAAAATATTTCCAGAAAAGTTCTTCCTAAAAGCCTATACCTCCCCTCCACACCCAACATATACACACAATTTAGTACAAGTAAAACTGGTGAACTCTGAATAAGGTGAATGGATTGTGCCAATGTTAGTACCACTGAGCTGTGATATTATAGTTTTGCAAGATGTTACCATGGGGGGAAACAAGACAAAGTATAAAAGGGATCTCTCTGTGTTATCTCTTATAACTACACATAAACCTACAATTATCTCAAAAATTTCATTTAAAAAAAAAGGGAAAAAATACATCTTCCTAAGTTTCTAGGTATACTGGCTAAATGTAGCATATGCATTTATGTGTTTATATGGTTGAGTTTTTTTTTTTTTAGGATTAAAAATACTGACATACAATTCATATACCATAACATTCACCATTTTGAAGTTTACAGTTCAGGGATTTTTAGTATATTCACAAAGTTTCAACCATCACCACTATCTAAAATTCCGAAACATTTCACTACCCCAAAAAGAAACCACATGCCCACTCACACTCAATGTCATTCTCCCTCAACCAAGACACTGGAAACTACGAATCTACTTTCCATCTTTATGGGATTTGTTTATGTACATCTACCTTCATACAAAAGTTAAAACAATTGAGAAGTCTAACTGAACCCTTTCAAATCCTGTTCACACTCAAAACACCAAGGGTCAGAGTTTGACAGGAAGCCTTACTGCATCTGAGTTGATCAGAGAGCGCTGGTCTACCGATGTGGCTCCTGAAATGTGGGCCAGGGCTGCTGCCAAGGCTTCCACGGCCCCCTTCTCCTCTATCAGTCTCTCCGCTGACTGCTTGAAGTGACTGATGGCAGTGGGAGGTACAGAATCCAAAAGCCTATGGTGTGATTGAGTATATTTGTTAGGAGAAAGGATAGAAGTGGACAGACTGTGTTTTCAAGGCAATACCATCTCAAGATAAATCAGTAACTTCAAATCTTTCAGATAGCTGACACATCATTTTGATGCAATGTACAGATGGAATCATCACATTTCTGTAGAAATAAATCCATTCCTTTGATTGCGTCTAATTTGACTTTACTATCAAATAAAAAAGTTTCATCCCAAGGAAATAACAGAACAAATATCAAGATGTTCACCACACTGTTATTTATGACATAGAAAGAGTATAAAATGTGCATCGATACGGACTGGTTAAATATACCATGAAACAGATAAAATGGAAGTCCATGCTGCCACTGAAAGTGATGTTAATAAATGTTGAACATTTCTCACAATAAGCATGTGTTACTTTTATTTTTTTATTATTTTTAAAAAGATTTTATTTATTTATTTGACAGAGAGAGACACAGTGAGAGAGGGAACACAAGCAGGGGGAGTGGGAGAGGGAGAAGCAGGCTTCCCACGGAGCAGGGAGCCCAATGTGGGGCTCGATCCCAGGACCCTGTGATCATGACCTGAGCCGAACGTAGACGCTTAACGGCTGAGCCACCCAGGCACCCCGCATGTGTTACTTTTAGAATCAGAAAACACTATAGTTATTTCCATTCTGAAATAAAAGGAAAAAAGACTTCCAAATCAGGTTAAAAATGATATGGACTTTTTATGAGAATACACATTAGTTAGGGAGTCACCATTATCTTGGTGATAATAAATGTCACATCTTCAAAAGAGGTCATCCAGGACAAAAATAAACAAGGCCACATGAGGGAGCCTCTTTTGGAAGGGCTGCCCCTCTACAGGACATCTCTTGGCAACTTGTCTCTTTTCTTCTTCCTGGCCACATAACCCCAAATTTCCTTAACTGGTGTGTCACAGGGAACCTTGTCTACAGAATAAAGTATGCCATGTGAAAATAAATTTGAAAATTATTGAGTTAAATTATTTTCCTTTGGAGACCTTTCTTGAGCTACTAATATGTTAATATCTAGCATTTCCTCTAATCATAAACTCCCTCATTTCTGTGCCCAGTGCAGAGCCCAATGCGGGGCCTGAACTCATGACCCTGAGATCAAGACCTGAGCAGAGATTAAGAGTGGGCTGCTTAATGGACTGAGTCACTCAGGCACCCCTGCCCCTATTTTTTAAGATAAGCATTACACATATTTATAATAATTATGGAGAACAGCCTAAAATGATGCTCAGACTCAGTGGTTCTTAAGCAGGGGATGTAGGTCACCACTTGGAAATATTTGGAAAATAGTCAGGACTTTCTGGTTTTCCCAATACCAATCCCCGCCCCCCCGCCGCCCCAGAATACCACACAGCCAGAGATGCTAAACAACTATCCTTCAATTTATAGCACAATCCCACAAAATAATTCTCTTGCCCCCAATGCCAGTGACAAACACTGCTAGTTAATCTAATCCTCACCAGCTAGAGGTATCTTAAAAAAATAATCAACCCCCCCAAAAAATAAATAATCAACCCATTCCTACCAGCTGGGGGACGAGATTGATGACGATGTGGAATATAATCTCTGACCCTAAAACCTATCTCCACATGGGAAGCACCCACACCATATCTAAGATATGGTTTCTTAAAATGCCCAAGATAAACCCAACTATTAATAGTGGTTTCCTCTGGTGAACAGGATTAGGTAGGGATGAGTACAAATTAGGATTTTTATTTTGTAAAATTTTACTTCAGCACAGTGTATTTTTATAACAAGGAGGCTGTAAATCATTTAAAATAATAATAAAATTCTGCAGCCATCAAAAGGAATGAGATCTTGCCATTTGCAAGAAGTGGATGGAACTGGAGGGTGTTATGCTGAGCGAAATACGTTAATCAGAGAAAGACATGTATCATATGACCTCACTGATATGAGGAATTCTTAATCTCAGGAAACAAACTAAGGGTTGCTGGAGTCGGGGTGGGGGGGTGGAGGGATGGGGTGGCTGGGTGATAGACATTGGGGAGGGTATGTGCTATGGTAAGTGCTGTGAATTGTGCAAGACTGTTGAATCACAGACCTGTACCTCTGAAACAATGCAATATATGTTAAGAAAAAAAAGAAGAAGACAGCAAGAAGGGAAGAATGAAGGGGGGAAATCAGAGGGGAGACAAACCATGAGAGACGATGGACTCTGAAAAACAAACTGAGGGTTCTAGAGGGGAGGGGGGTGGGAGGATGGGTTGGCCTGGTGATGGGTATTAAAGAGGGCACGTTCTGCGTGAGAGCACTGGGTGTTATGCACAAACAATGAATCATGGAACACTACATCAAAAACTAATGATGTAATGTATGGTGCTTAACATAACAATAAAAAATTTAAAAAATAGAAAAAAATAATAAATAAAATTCAAAAGACCAAATCTCATTACTGCACAAAGTCAGGCAATAAATGGAACAGCAGTGGTGGGAAACATACCTGATGGCATCTTTGCTGGAAGCTTTTATTATCTCTGTTGCAGAAGGAACCCCTATTCGCTTAAATTTAATTCCCTACAAGAAAATGAGCCATAGTTTAATGTACCACCTGGCCATCACCTGTTTTCACGGAGATTAAATCCCCTAATTTTTTTATATTACCAAACATATTTATTACACATTTAAAAGATAAAAAAAAAGAATTTTTTATCTCAGAATGGTTTTAGATTTATAGAAAAGTTGCAAAGATACTACAGAGTTCCTGGGGAGCCTGGGTGGCTCAGTCGTTAAGCGTCTGCCTTTGGCTCAGGTCATGATCCCAGGGTCCTGGGATTGAGCCCCGCATCAGCCCCACCTCGGGCTCCCTGCTCAGCGGGAGGCCTGCTTCTCCCTCTCCCACTCCCCCTGCTTGTGTTCCCTCTCTGTGTCTTTGTCAAATAAATAAAATCTTTAAAAAAAAAAAGATACTACAGAGTTCCTGCACACTGTGTACTAAGCTTCCCTATTATGACCACTACAGTACATCCGTCATAGCTAAGAAACCAACACTGCCACATTACTATTAACTGAATTCTAGAGTTCATTCGAATTTCACTAGTTTTTCTATTAATGTCCTTTTTCTGTTCCAGTGACACCACAACATTCAGTTATCATGTGTGCTTGGTCTCCTCTGATCTGTGGCAGTTTGTGTCTTTTCTTGTTTTTCATGACCTTGACAGTTTTAAGAGTGCTGGTCTTAAGGACTGCTGGTCAGGTATTTTGTAAAATGTTGTCCCTCGCTGTGAGGCTGTCTTGGGTTTCTGGCATGCTTAGACTGAGATTATGGGTTTGGGGGAAGAAAGCCAGAGGCAAATCCTGTCTCATCACATCATTCTCAAGGCATACGCTAATCCCTGATGTCAACCACAAGCACCCTGCCAGGCAGTGCTTGCCTGCTTTCTGCATGGTAAAGTGCCCCCCATCCTTCTCCTTAGGCAAGTCACCAAGTACAGTCAGTTCACAGGGAAGAGGAGAGATTAATCTGTCAGAAAAATCAGTCTCCTCTCTCCCTCTTAAATGTATCCTTTTGGGTTTTTTTGTTTTGTTTTGTTTTAAAGATTTATTCACTTATTTGACGGCGGGGGGGGGGGCGGGGGAGGGAGGAGCAAGAGGAAAAGAGAATTCTGAAGCAGACTCCCTGCTGAGCCCAACAGGGGACTTGATCCCAGGACCCAGAGATCATGACCTGAGCAGAAATCCCGAGTCAGGGCCTTAACCAACTGAGCCACCCAAGCACCCCTATCCTTCTGGTTTTTAAGCAATTCCTACAACCCCCTAACCTAGGTTTAAAATATCTTGGGTGTGTTCATGTTATTGTCTGAAAACTGCTATTCAAACACAGAAATAGCCCACGTAATTGTAAATATGGGAAAACAAAACCACCGCTTTCACATGTAAACATTTCAAAATGGGCTTTATATTGTAGGACAATGTGTAAAACAACATGTATCTGATAAACTTTCAGTTATGGCCACATGCTAGAAATAAATACAATTTAAAGTTAATACAAACTGAACTAAAAAAACAAAGATTGACTTTAGAATTCATTTCAACCTTTGCTGAGTGAAGGCTAAGGAAAGAGTTTTACCGCTTTTTGCTCCACTTGTGCTAACTGATATTCTTCCTTGTGCTGATAAAAGCAGATGCAAATCCCCGTCCTTCCAGCTCTACCCGTCCTCCCAGAACGATGAATGTAGGACTCCACATCCTATTGAAGTAAAATACATGAGTGACACTGAACAAAAAGAGACAAAGACCTGAGTGGTCTATGCAGAGGGAAGTGTGGTGCTTGTATTACATACCCAGAGTGTGAGGTTCCCCAGCATTTCTAAAATAAAGAACTGTCATAATTTTTAAAAATCTCTAGAATAGTGGTCCCTATCCTATGGGCAAATGTGCAAAAAGCATCATCTAAATAGTGCTGTGCTACAGAACCACATGTGTAATTTCAGTCTTCAATTTTCTAGTAACCCGCTAAAAGGTTAAATTATTGATATATTTTATTTAACTCAATATATCTAAAAGTTGTATCACTTCAATATGCTATCTATAGGAAACAGCTTATCACTGAGATATTTTACATTTTTTGTAAGTCTTCCAAAATCCAGTGTACATAATAGAAAGTTTAAAATATAAAAAAAAAAAAAAATCCAAGGTGTACTTTATACTTTGAGCACACGTGTCAACTCCGACTATTCCCAGTGCCCGACAGCTACATGTGTCTGTGGCCATCATACTGGACAGGCTCCTTGAAACAGCATCCATGTCATCACATACCAATCAGACTGCCTTTGTAACAACTGGAGCCTCCACAGTAGTCAGGTAGTTTTTTCTATCATTGTAAACAACCTTTTAATCCTGAGGGATGGGGTCCTCACACTGGAAGTGATGGGAACAGAACAGGCTCCTTCTCCAACGTTTATTTACATGAAACACCGTGCACACATCACCTCTGCTTCAGGGCCCTCCCTCAGAGGTCCCATCACCCACAAAGCCAGGGAGTGTTAACCACGGCAACTATTAACCACAGGCCTTTTTTCCCCTTCTCCATCCTCTAGCTCATGAGTTTATCCTACCCCCACCCTGCCTAAGTCCCACCCATCTTCAAAGTCTACTTCACAACTACACTACCTGCATGAGCCTACCAAACTCCCTCCAACCAGAAACCATCCTTCCAACCTGTGGCCACTGACCACGCTTCCATTCAACGGTCAGATCTGAGGGAAGGACCTCAAAAGAGATTTGTTCTTAAAATCGCCCATAGCATCCTAGGACTCCAGAAATAGCTATTACTAACCACATGAAAGTAAGCAATACAACTTCCCATTTTTTTAGTACCCAAAAGAAATAAAATAAAACTACAGCACAGAACACTTACCTTTGGTGGCGAACTCTGTACAACCAGATCAACCTCAGGGATTCTACCCACGAGCAGCAACATTGGTTGCAACCAAAACTCCAAAATCACCATTTCTAAAACCTTTCAGAGTGATTTCTCTCTGCTTCTGAGGAATATCTCCATGTAATGACTGGGCATCCTACCAAAGAAATAAACTGGCCTAAGAATACCAGATGCAACAATACAGGTACTTTTAGCATCACACATTAGGCCTATAAAGGTATTTGTATTCTGGCAATACTCCCACTGAAAATAAAGCAAAGGGAAAAACATGTGCCTTACATGGACAAACCTCAAATTTTTCCCCACTCCTTGGTCATTAAATCAATGTCCAGCTATACTTACTAGGTGAAGAACACCAGGCAAGAGTGATCAAACCCACTTTGCCAGCGTAGCCTTGGGTTTGAGCCACCCTTTCCTCACCTGTGAGAGGAACTGACAGATCAGGTGAGCTCTAACATGTAAACGGGGTCTATCAGTTGAAAGAGGCTTCCTCCCTAAAGGAAAGAGAGAGAAGGACCAACCTGCTTTATGGACACATTCTGTGACAACTCCTGGGCTTCTTTCTTGGTTTCGCAGAAGATGATAGTGCGCCCATGAAAACCACTATATACTCGTATCACATCCCCAATAACTGCTGCCCTTTGAGTCCAGTGGCACTTGATAGCCAGATGCTTATGAGAGAGGGAAAAAAGATCTATTCAGTATAGCTTACCTGGAACCTGAAATCACCTGCTCAAAGCTACTGGTGCTAGAAGCAATTGTTTAAGCCTAACTAGAGCAGACTACTGCCACCACTGTGTGGAAGGAAAAAAAGAAAAAAGAAACAAACAAAAAACCCCACCTAAACCATTAAAGCAAAGAGCCATCTCTTTCTCTCTCTCTCTCTCTAAACTAAATAAATAAGTCTTTTTTTTTTTTTTTAAAGTGGGGATAGGGCACTTTTAAGCATCCAACTCTTGGTTTTGGCTCAGGTTATGATCTCAGGGTTGTGAGATCGAGCTCTGCATTGGGCTCAGCCCGCAGCATGGATTCTGCTTAAGATTCTCTCTCCCTCTCCCCCTTGCCACACACATTCTCTCTCTAAAATAAACAAGTAAATCTTTAAAAAAGAGAAAGAAAGAAAGAAAAGAAAAAGCAAAGAGCTGTTCCCCTTTCTCTGGTTCCTCTATTTTCTTTCTTTCTTTTTTCAAGTAGGCTCCATGCCTAGGACAGAGCCCAACACAGGACCTGAATGTTTTGTCGTTTCATCCACTTAAAAATGCGATTAGCCAGTTAGTCTGCAGGTCTATTCCTTGGGTGAAAGGAATTCTGTGCTCTGGACCCTAAAATGAAAATGGCTTCAACACAAAGTACTAGATTTCTCTGCTGCCCTCAGAGTGTTTAAATTCTAGGTGTAATTTCTTTCTACTTACATAATTCAAGCAGATAGAGATTCCAGAAGATTTTGAAATCAGACTACCAGAAATGAAATTTAGAAAACACAGATACCACATACAACTCAAAGAGAAATAGATCTTTACTTGGCTCTTCAAATGGATTTAGTATTTATCTGGAAAAACAGTGTATATTTGCCAGTCTTAATACCATTAGACACAGGGAAAACATGACACCATTTATTACTAATTCTAGCAGCTGAATGAATCACTTACCTCCACGGTTATTGCCGTTTTCTGGGTCTTTTTACCAATCAGGTCCACCTGTTCATATGTAGATTTCATGTATTTCTTAGCAACATTATATACCCAATGAGGGCAAGTTGCAGAAAAAAGCAATGTTTGGGGATTGTCTTCTGAATCTTTGGGGAGAAAAAAGTCAGTATGAATAACTCCAATAAGCCTACACAGTATTCTATCTCACCCAGTTCTTCCAGAGTCCATCAAGATGCTACAGCGACCATGTGAGGCCGAGCCAGGCACTGATGGCACAAAAATGAAAGACACAGAGATACCTAGTGGGCAAAGAAATACTAAGTCATTTATGTGAAGGAGACTTGAAACACCGAAAGTACTTTGAAGTTATTTTACTTTCTGACCACTGGCGTTTATGAACCATGAGGGAAATCTGCCCATTATGAAACGTAACTGGAAAACACCTGTTCATCAAGCCTAGTAACTGTACAGTTTAGATCACTAAGCAAATAACCTACAATAAACACCAGAACAGATCCTATATTCACCTATACTCTCTGGCATATCCTCAGTCTTTTGAGTTTTGAATTCCAGTCTATTCATTCTTTGAGGTCAGGTATTAAAAAGCTCCCCAACCCCCATCTTCTTCTTTTTTTTAAGTTTGCTCTTTGAATAACACTTCATTTTCATATATTTCAAATGGTGGTTTAAGTAGATAGAACCCTTTTGGAGAGCAAAACTAACAATGTACATTGAGAAGCATGAACTATTTATACCTTTAAAGTCAGTAATTTTATTACTGGACATCCATCCTAAAGCACAAATTCCAAATACTGAGATGTGAAGGAAGCTATCTGCATAAAAACGTCTCTATGCAGAATTATTTATATTATCTAAAAATTGAAATATATACATGTAATTAAATCATGGCACAACCTCTTCATGGAGTGTTATGCCAAATTTTTATATGCATAAGATTAAAATTAACACATATGTACATATGCACAATAGTACAAAGTCAGGAAGAAAGAGACCAAAAGCAAAGCACATCAAGCTGGCAGAATACGGTATTTTTCTTCTCTTACTTTCCCAAATTGTCCCCATTATAGTTATGTGATAAATCATGATTTTTTAAAAATATTTTATTTATTTATTTGACAGAGAGAGAGAGAGAGCACAGCAGGGGAAGTGGCAGGCAGAGAGAGAAGCAGGCTTCCCGCTGAGCAGGGAGCCCGATGCAGGGCTCGATCCCAGGACCCTGGGATCATGACCTGAGCCGAAGGCAGCTGCTTAACTGACTGAGCCACTCAGGCGCCCCATAAATCATGATTTTTTAAAAAATTTAATTTTTCCTAAATAAAATAAGTCACCCCCCAATTTAAGGTTTCATTTAACATTCAGAAGACTGCTTAATCACCACCCTTCCTCTAAGCCCTTCCAGCAGCTCCTTGAATTTGGAGCTTACCTTTCTTGTATGCCACACTTAAAATCTCTTCCACTTGATCAGCAAACCCCATATCCAGCATCTGGTCAACTTCATCCAAGACAACATGCCTAAGTTTGGTGAGATCTAGCTTGCCATTCTGCAGGTGGTCTTTGATACGACCTGGGGTCCCAACCAGGATATCAATCCCATTCCGCATGCGTTCAACTATAAAGAACATCAGTGATAAAATATGCTGGGTTTTTAAGTCCTTTTATTAGTCCGGGGTACCAATTAAATACATTTTTATTCTAAAATACTTACTAACGAAAAACACAAGGTAATATGCTAAGTATCAAAGATACTTAGGGGGAACTCAAGATACTCTAGGGATAAGCGGTAAGAAGTGACAGTCTAGGGTACTATGTGACGTAGAAGAAAAACGTGTCAGTGCGGGATGGAAGCACCAGGAGAGAAATTACTTCCCTCGTGGTAGAAAGTGTCAAGGTTTCACAGACAAAGTGAGAACAAGAATCTTAGAGAAGAACTTTATATAAGGTAAGCAGGTATGGAGAGAATGAGACTGGGTAGAAGGGTAAGTATTTCGAGAAGGTCCAGAGACGTTCAGGAAAACAGTCCAGTATAATGAGGTGAGACTGATAATGATGCAGCTTTTTACTGAACTGCACTTGCAATCTGGGGGGGGGGGTCACACTGGGCACTCTACATACATCAGCCAATTCAATCCTCACGATACCCCTGCAGGATGAGTTTTAGTAACCTTGTTTTTTCACGTGAGCAAATGAAAGTGCAAAAAAACCAAGCACCTTGAACTTAAAATCACACTGTGAGCAGAGTCTAGATTTCAAACATACATTTCTCTGATGCCAAAGCCCAGTTCATTTAACCAAAGCTAAGAAGAAATAATCACAAGCCCTGCATGCCAATTGTAACATTTTTAATGCCTTAAATCCTTTCCTGAATTATTTATCTGCTCTACATAATAAAGTTTCGTCTACGGCCATACCACCCTGAACGCGCCCGATCTCGTCTACATAATAAAGTTTCAAGGTCTTGAACTGGTAGGTAATGGAATCCTATAATAGGAGCCTACACCATTTGGCCCTTGGGCCCAGAGGAAAGAAGGCCCACCTGCAGCAAGAAAGAAATAAAGACCCCAAAAGAGGCAGATTCACTGTCCTTGACAGATAAAAAGAGTAAATCTGATTCATGACTTTCTAGTGCCAAGCGCCCAAGTGGACTCTATCCTCTTAGGCTCAGTAAGAGATCTGTATAGCCTTTAGATAAACATAGGTAAGTAATACAAAAATCCAAGTAATTATATACAGGATTTGACATATCATCATGTAGGACCATGTTCTTGACCACCTTTAAACAATGACAAACGAAGACCACTAAAAATGACTAAACTAGGTAAAGCCAGATGTCGAGGTCAGAGAAATCCAACCAGGGCACCCAACAGTGGTTGGCTTTGGATTTACTTACTCTGACCTCCATAGGGAGTCCCACCATAAAAACAAGCCACTGCCAGCTTTCTTGTGATGTCACTGAAGTCTCTGCTTACTTGATTTGCCAACTCCCTCGTGGGTGCAAGAACCAGCACCTGAAAAGGAAAAACTCATCATTGAATTAAAGTACTACACAGCATTTGTTTCTTTTTTTTTTTTTTTGAGGAACTGAAGAAGGAATTTGTTTATTGAGGGTAAGGGTGCAAGCAATATAAAAATCAAAAGCTTATCTGACTTTTCTTTCTCTGCTTCTCAAATGGGGGTTGGATTTTATTTGTACATTTTCTGAGGGTCCCGATCTGCTCACGGAATCCTTTATACAGGGGGAAGCTGTGGGACAGATTCCTAGAGATCCTTCAGGAGAACTCTCATTGGGCGGGCAGGAGTGTTGCTCATGTTGCCTACTTCTTTCCCTTCTGCTTCATGTGTATTACAAAATAGTCATTGCATGCGATGGTGAGCCCAGCAATTAGCGAGAAGAAGCTCTGGAAGCCCACTTTGCCGTCTCGGCACTGGTCCAGGTCCTTCATTATTTTGTCCACAGCCAGAGGGTCTTTTTGATTTTCCAAAACTCCAGGGAACTCCTTTTCCATGAGTACTCTCAGGTCCTCCTTTGTTAAGTAGCCTTTATACCCAGCAAACTTGTGAAACGTGAACATCATGGTTTCCATGGCGTGTTCCATTTGAGATGGCATTTTGGTGAGGTCTGTTGAAACCTTGGCCCGAGGCGCGGCTGGGACGATTTGCTGGCTGGGACGCACGGCCAGTTACAGCATTTGTTTCTTAACAAATTTGGAATTCACCAGAAGGCTCAACTCATCCTACCAAGTATTTTCAAAACATCTGTTATATGCTTTACAACATACTTTGTGTGGGGAAGGATCATAAATGTAATATAGTCCCTGACAAATTGACTCAGAAGAAAAGTTTACGATCCTACCAATCAGAAGGGACGTAAAGTCCAAACATGAGGTGCTCCAGGAGAGTTGCACGGAGCAGGCCAGAGAAACTGGGGAATTTCCTGGAGCTGCTACCACTTAAATAGCATTCCAGGAAAGCAACAACTTGAGCAAGGAGTAACACTGCTGATGATAACATTAGCTAATCTTTGTGCTTTTACTGTCTCAGGCTCTACTAAATGCTCACTATGCATTATTCTGATTTAATTCTCCCAAGTTATTGGCCCACCTGCAATTGTATTGTACAATTGTACCTACAATAAACACACAAAAGATTTTGAGCCAAAAGGCTAAGAAGCAAAGCCTGGATTTAAATTTAGACAGTTGGGTTCCAAAACCAATAGACTGAACCTCTACACTACAGTAAATTGAACGTAGAACAAAGACAAGGCAGGACCAACACATGGTGAGGGGCTTTGAATCCCAGAGCAGTCTGAGTTTGACCCAACAGGACATACAACATGAAACTACCACAGATTCTTAAGTAGGGTAACAGCATGAAACAAGTATGATTTCAGAATATTCACTGATTCATCAGAAAATTCATCCAACAGATATTTACTGAATATCCACTATGTGTCAAGCCGGAATAATTCTAAGTGCTGGAATAATTCATTTGTTTGATGCTGCATTTGTTTAGAGCAATAAACAATGAATGAATGAGTGGTGAGTATGGATACTAGCAGGCCAGTAAACAAGTGAGGTGGGGCCAGAAAGTCAGGTGCAAGAAGTCATAACCATGATGACAACATAGGCATTTCAGTGAGATTAAGGTTTGTCAAATGCCAGATTCTCCAGAAATGAACCCAATGAGCACCATCTTGACAAGAAAGCTTGGCCCCTTCACCTCTTTGAGTACCCCTCCTTCTACTCATGCCTCTCTACTAAAACTGCTTTCTCCATCTAGGTAAAAATGGTCAAAGACACTTGATCAAACCTGTAAGCCCCAGGTACATCAAAATAGTTGAAGGGAACATAATGAGCATGAATAATACAGGTGATCACAACCATGTGGCAGATTATAATATTTAAATATATAGGGTTTGTGGCCAACAATCTTAAAAGAATAATCCTGCTTTAGCTTCAAATAAAATCTATAATAGATCAAAAAAAAAAAAGGCTTTAAGGAGAACCCAGTAAAAAACTATAATATATGATGTTAAGCAAAGCATAAAAGATTTTTTCTCCTGTGCAGATATGGAGCCCCTGAGCTCTGTGTTAAAGATAGTTACCTGAGGGGCACGGCCTCTTTTCCGGTCTTGCAGTTCTCCCTGAAGTTTCTCAGTCAAAGGGATGGCAAAGGAGAATGTCTTCCCAGTTCCTGTCCGCGCCTGTGCAATTAAGTCCTTTCCACTATAGACGTGGTGAAACGTCTTTGCTTGTATAGGAAACAAGAAGGTCACCCCACGGGCTGTGAACAAATTAACCACGTTATCTGACACTGCAGTTCTTAAAATACCAGCCATGCTTCTGGTCCTGCAGAATTAAGGAATTCTACCTTCTGCTTAGTATCTACAAAGTCAGGTTCCAATGTATTCTGGTAATGAAGAATCTGCTGGACTGAAGAATATCAACAAACTTTAAAGCACCAAATTATAGTAAATATTATTTTGAGAGTTTAGTCACTTGTCATGAAATCTCATCTGTAGGTCAAGAGAAGCCCCCGAATCAGGTGCTTTGCAGTCCAGACTATGCCACACCTGATTTAGAAAACACCTACTCAAGCTTCTGTGACTACCTGATTCATTCACAGACACACTGCCAGGCTGAGTGCTGAGGAAGGCTGGTATCATTGAGAGATGTCTCATGAAGTGGGAGAGGATAAAAAGAAAATATGAACATGGCATGAACCATTTATTTGCACCAGTGCAATCAGTCCTCACACTTCTGAATACACATACTGATTTGAATGAAATTGAATCACCTATTTAAGAGGCAGTAAAGCAGGGCACCTGGGTGGCTCAGTTGGTTAAGTGTCTGCCTTTGGCTCAGGTCATGATCCCAGGGTCCTGGGACCGAGCCCTGCATCATTACATCATCGGGTTCCCTGCTCAGCAGGGAGTCTACTTGTCCCTCTCCCTCTGCCCCTCCCTCTCCACTCATGCTCTATCTCTCGCTTTCTCTCTCAAATAAATAAAATCTTCAAGAAAAAGGGGCAGCAAAGCCATCATTAGTACAGTCCTATACTGTATATATAGATCTACTTTATTATATGGTCGCATATATTGTCCTTTATCTCAACAAAAACAGTGGAGTGCTTCCAAATAAATATTCTAACATTATATAATATTTCCAAAAATATTACCTTTGAGAAGTTTAATAGTCTGTTCAGATATGGGAAAATTAGAGAAATCTCCTTCTTTTTGTTCCACAGGTATTTCCTATCAAGTAAAGGGCCACAGAAAGAAATCAGTAACTTCACCCCTACAGGTAATTATTGAGAAGGCTTCTGAGAAAGAAACAAAAGAACCAATTCTAAAACAGCTCTTGTAAATCAACCAAAAAGGCACAGAAACTCTGGTAGGTTAATCAAGATCCAAAAAGGAAATATATCATAATCATCTATAAAACCCCAAGAAAAGAAAATCTGTAGCAAATATATACTGTACAGATTCTATCCATGGCTTGTTAAGGCTGATTCAGTCTCAACCAAGAACTATTCCATTGCCGGGTGCCTGGGTGGCTCAGTTGGTTAAGCGACTGCCTTCGGCTCAGGTCATGATCCAGGAGTCCCTGGATCGAGTCCCGCATCAGGCTCCCTGCTCGGCAGAGAGTCTGCTTCTCCCTCTGACCCTCCCCCCTCTCAGTGCGCGCTCTCTCTCTCTCTCTCATTCTGTCTCAAATAAATAAATAAATAAAAATCTTAAAAAAAAAAAAAAGAACTATTCCATTGTCATCCCATACCCACAATATACAGTAGTCCCCCCTTCTCCACAGGGGATTTGTTCTAAGACCTCCAGTGGATACCTGAAACTGTTGACAGTATGGAACCTTTATATATACTATGATTTTTCCTATACATATCCATAATAAGTTTCTAAATCAGGCACAGTAAGAGACTAACAACAACAATAGAACAATTATAACAATATACCATAATAAAAATTATATGAATGTGGTCTCTCTCTCAAAATATCTTCCTGTACTGCATTCACCCTTCTTGGGATGATGTGAACTGATAAAATACCTAAGTGATGAGATGAAGGGAGGTGAATGACACAGGCATTGTGATGTAGCCGCAGGCTACTATTAACCTTTGGCAATGTGTCAGGAAGAGAATCACCTGCTCCTGAAGACAGTTGACAGGGAGTAACTAAAACCCTGGAAAGAGGGCGCCGGGGTGGCTCAGTCGGTTGAGCGTCCAACTCTTGATTTCAGCTCAGGTCATGATCTCAGGGTTGTGAGATTGAGCCCCATCTCCGTGCTCAGCAGAGTTGGCCTGAGAGTCTCTCTCTCCCTTTGCGCCCGCCCCCCCCCCACCCAGCTCACACTCTCTGTATCTCTAAAATAAATAAATAAAATCTTAAAAAAAAATAAAAAAAGAAAGAAAGGAAGAAAGTGAAACCCTGGAAAGCAAGACGTCAGATCAAGGGGCACTACTGTACTACTGTGTTAAACAAGTCATTAACCCTTTTCCACAGCCACATCTTTCACATACATCCAAAGAAAATAAGGAACAAGCATTTATGACAAAGTGGTCACAGTGGCATTATTTGAAAGTAAAAAACCTAAATGCCCAATTAAGTGATTTCTAAATATTTATATGATGGATTATGGAAGCATTAAAAATATTTAAGATTTTTTTTTAAGATTTTTATTTATTTGAGAGAGAGAGAGAGAGAGAGAGAGAGAGAGCGAGAGGGGAACACAAGCAGGGGGAGTGGGAGAGGGAGAAGCAGGTTCCCTGTCAAGCAGGGAGCCCGATGCGGGACTCAATCCCAGGACCCTGGGATCATGACCTGAGCCGAAGGCAGATGCTTAATGACTGAGCCACCCAGGCGCCCCCAAGATATTTAATATTTAAAAAGTTGGGAAAAGGGGTGCCTGGCTGGCTCAGTCAGTTAAGCATCCAACTCTTGGTTTTGGTTCAGGTCATGATCTCAGGGTCCTGGGATCGAGGCCCACATCAGGCTGTGCACTCAGCATGGAGTCCGCTTGAGATTCTCTCTCTCTATCTCCTCAGGCTCCTCCCCACCGCTAGAGCACACTCGCTCTCCCTCCCTCTAAAAATAAAAATAAATAAATAAAATCTAAAAAAAAAAAAAAAGAGATGCGATCAAGAGTTGCATGCTCTACTGACTGAGCCAGCCAGGTGCCCCCTCCCACTTTTAAATAATACCAGTAGCAATTACCTACTTATTTATCTGAAACAACAGTGAAAGATACAGTCTATATATTAAAATACAACCCTACCTGCTCTAACTCGCTGTTACTTTCTTCCCCAAGGGTTTCACTGGAGTTAGAGACAGGTCCAGAATGAGGGAATCCATTCTTCAGTCTGGGGCTTTTCTCTCCAATTTCTCCATTCACTTCCTTTTCTTTCTTCATCTTCTTGGGCTTAGGAGCATCTACTTCTTCTTCAGAAGTTTCTTCACTTTTTATTACCTTTTTGGTTTTAGGAGAAACAACTTTCTTTTCAATGGACTCCTTTGGTTTTTTCACACTTTTGGTTTTAGGAGAAATAATGTCATCCTGAGATGGCTCCTCTTTCGTTTTCGCCTTTCTGGATTTAGGAGAATTCATGTCAACCTCATTAGACTCGGCTTTCTTTTTGACTTTTTTAGCTTTGGGGGAAATAATTTCTTCCTTTACTTCTGTTGCCTCTTCAGCTTTATTAGATTTTGGCTTCTCTTTTCTACCTTTCTAAAAAATTAATAAAGAAAATACAAACTACTGAGCAAAGCACGTATACATTTGAACGATACATCAATTCTGGATTATTTCAAGATCACGTAATTATGAAGAACACAATTTGGGGGCATTTTTCAACATTTGTACTTTCACCTTGTAATAAGTCAAAAACACTATGCTTTTTAGTACTGTTTCTTAGCTATATGGAAATAAGTACAGTGTATATCAATGATTCCATCAGCTTAGAAGAGACTGCCTCTTGGTATCTATTCAATTCGTGTTGGTTGAATATGTTGTCAAGCTTTCACCCGGGATTTGGAATGGCTCATGGGATGCTCCAAAAGGCTCTAAATTAAATATGTAGGACAACAGAAAGTGATCAAGTACAGCTTAATTTACTTCTAATAGAGTATTAAGGCCATATATGTCCATAGATGGACAATGTTAAACAGATTTCTTTCTCTGCTAGAATGCCTGTACAGGCGAAACAGGGATTCATAATACCTGTCTTGGCTACCTGACAAGTGCAAATGAATTTACAGAGACATTTTATGAACCAAAAATCTATAAAACCCCACAATCTATCTCCCCATGTGTAAAAAAGATGTATCTAATTTAATGGGGGAGGAGAGAAGCACCATTACAAGGAAATGAAATGGGTGAAACCTCCAAGACAAACCTCCAAACCAAACCAAACCAAACCCACAACTATGGCTCCTACCTGAAATGTCTGACCTCTTCCAACTTTTCATATTACTTACATGAAGTAAGTACTTAATATTACTGAAACCAAGTAGACAGGTGCTGTACCTCTGTTAAAACCTCTCTGAAAGGCCAATCCCAGAAGTATGGAGACTATTACATTTAGCTGAAATGTGCCTCCCTAAAACTTCAGGTCCCTCCTCTGCTCTCAAATCATGAATGAGGGTAATCTTTCCCACAATGATCATCTTTCAGACATCTGAAAAATAATCTGGTCTCCCCACAAGACTTCAGTTCTTTCATCCATAACCAGTGGTCTCTCTGGAATGTAATGGGGTTTGGCCAAGTCCCTCTTCACCTGAGCATCCCACAACTGAATACCTTCACTGATGCGGAGCAGGTAAACCAGGACCACTGCCTCCCCACCTGTGGGGACAAGTCTGTGCTCCCCCGGCTTCCTACAACGCCAAAATATTGCTGTTGTAAAAGCTCCCCATCAAAAAGACCCATACACACCGAAGGAAAGGAAATTCTAAGTCATTCACAATAGGAATTCAGGGACAATCTTTGTTCTCACTGACTGACCTTATCTCAGATCAGAGAATCGGTCACAAGTTAAATCACTGAGGAAGTAACAGTATAGAGGCAGACAGCGATCAAGGTAACTTAAGACCACTACACACTGCCGACCTCTATCAAAAATCAGCACACAATACATCTTTACATTTCCACGGAGTATCTGGTCAGTAGACATTAAGCCGAATACTTCATCTTCTAAAGGCTGCTGACCGGAAAACAAACTGTACTTCCCTTACTACTCAAGTGTCACTGCAGACGCCGCTCATGTGTGCAGGTGGGTTTGAAGTGTCGCTAGTCTAGTCTAAAGCTTCAGTTCCTACCTTGACCGACAATTCCCTCCGCACACGCTCACGCCCGGAGTCAGGTCAGAGCCTGAGCCACCAACGTGGGGCCCAACCGTGAAGAGCCAAGCGCGCCCCGGCTGCGGACCGCCCAGACTCCCGGACCACGTGGGAGCGGTGCTCACCCCAGCTCCTGTCCGGCCTGGGCCGCTCGCGCGCCCACCGTCCGCGGAGAGCACGGCCCTTTGGCACCCCCTATGCCGAGCCCCACGCCGGGCTCCGGAGGTGCCGGGTCCGCGTGCGCGCCACGGGCTCCTAGTCCGGCACCCCACCCCGCTCCTGTACTCCGCTCCTCTCAGCGCCCCGGGTCCCTCGGCCCTCGGTGGCACCTTCTCATTCTGCTTTCGCGGTGTCTCCACTTTTTCCATGGCCGTGTCTGAGTCCAAGTCCCGGTCACTAAGGAGTTTCCCCGGCATCGTTCAGCACGAGCAATTCAAGCCGACGGGTCAGGTCCACCGCGTGGAAAGGAAGAGACAGTACTACCCCTTTAGAGGACCCACTCTCGTCACTTCCGGTAGCAAAGCCATTCCGGCGGAAGCGGAAAGCCCCAGGGAGGCCGGAGCCCACGTGGTAGCTCCAAAGTATCGGCTGCTCCGGCTGGTGAGGGATAGTGAATTCCCTGCACTCCGCGCCTGGAGTAGAAGGCTCCAACTGGGAGGAACCACAAAGGTTGGCAAACGCTGGCCAGATTTCCCTTAGCCCCGGCCTGTTGAATGACTTGTTGCATTTCCGTGGTGTCTCTTCAGTGCTTTATATTAGATTGCTGGAGTTTGCAAGATACTTTCGCGCGCAGACGCGACAAATGTGTATTCTTGATCACCTTGTGGAAAAGTCGACACTGAAAGGAGACGCCCAGACTCACAAGCCTGGATAAGACTAGAATTCGGTCGGGCTTTGGTCATCCCTTTATGCGTGCACGTAGACATCCCCTGAGCATTCACTGTGATGTCGGTGAGAAACAAGGCTAGGATCCAGTAACAGACAATACACGAGTTGTTCTCAAGAAACTTTATAGACTGGTGGGAGATAGACAGATATCAGTTGTTCTGAAGACACGGGGAGGCACCTGAACCGGCCTTGGAACCAGTAGGAAGGGCCCCAAACCACATGGACCTCTATAAGAAAATACAGGGCTCTAAATCTTGCATATTTGGACAATATACTAATTCTAGGAGTTGAGGGAAAGTGGTCCATTGAATGATCTATGACAATGTCGCTAAACTCTGAAGAACTAGTGATGCAAAGAATTGGGAGCCGCTTCGACACAAAATCATTTTTGAAAATTAGTTGAAATCATGCCTGGCTTTGAAAACCTGCACTGCTTGTTCTGTGATTTTGCACACATTACTTAATCTGAACCTGAGTTTCTCATGCATGAAATGGGGATAACAAACTTACCTCATGGGCTGAGAAAATTAAGTAAGAAAATGAATGAAAAGGATTTAGTAGTGTGTGGCACATAAAGCAGGATAAATGAGAGCTATTAAAACTTGTAGGTGTTTAGAAAGACAACTTAAAATATAATCATTTTATGACAAAGGAAAATGCTCTTTTATTTGTGTATTTCATAAGTTTTTACTGCACATTTTTAAATGACAGTTTAAAGGAAAAATTTCATGTTTCACATAAACTATTATTTGATGTTTCACAGTCTCAGTTTTTTAACAAATAAATTTATGTACTACAGCAATGCTTTAACTTACACTCTGGTATCTTTAAGCTAGGAGCCTTGATTTATGCATCTTTGTATCCTGAAGATTTCAAACAGCACCTGGTACATAGGCACATAGATTGACACTAAATGTTGATTGACCATTAAAATGGCAATGTTGGGGGTGGGGGAGAGGAAGGAACCCCTTGAAATAAATTTTAGCTATATACCCAGGCAGGAAAGCAATTCAATCATCCTGGTATTAGTGTGGGAGAAGGGGGAGCAAGCATGAATGCAAACAACCAACTGACAAAAGGCTTAACATCTGGGACTTCAGCATTGTACTTCAGACTTGGAGTACTTAAGTGAAAGTCCAGTCCCTGGTTCAAGGAACCTCTGTGATACTGCTATGATACTGCTATAAACGGTACAGTGGCATTTTTATTATCAATAAGAGAGTAAGCCCAGAACACTACTTAATGGAAAATTGTTGTCAAGGCTTACAAACTATGTAAGTTCCTTTGTAATATACCTGCACATAGGCATAAGGCCAAAATCTAAGAGGAAGCATGCAAAGGTCCTCTCTGGCTCAAAGGCAGCCAAATTACCATATTAAATCTAGTTATCAGTATAAAATTCAGTAACAAATGGAAAAGAAATGGGTCTCCTATATACGTTTGGAAATGTGAAGTTCAGTTTGGATATTGATTCTGCCAACCCAGTTTCCTCTGATGTAGATAATGTCATATTTTCATAAAATTGGGAGAATTTCTATTTCAAAAAGTATGCATACATACACGAACACACACTGATTCAAAAATCTATACAACAGTGTTAGCTGTAATTATCTGAGTGATGTGATTATGGATGGTTTTTATTTTCTTCCATTTGCTTCTCTATTTTTTCAAAATTTCAACAATGGATGCACATTACTAATATGAAAAAATATGGTTAAAAAAACTTATTAAGCACTACCCACAAAACATATGAAACAAAAACAATGTGAGAGGAAGCTCTCAGACATTCACACCTAAATGTGAACTCATTCAAATTTCTAATGCTGAGGGAATAAAACAGATACTTACAAATTCAAAAACTGAAGATCAGGGTAACTGGTTTCATTAAATTCAAATAGCTGTTAAGTGACCACACTAGGCACAGAGTACCCAACAGAAGGATCTGAATAGCCAAAAGGAAGCATGAAGGTGCTGGGCTGTATGAGAAAAGAGCAAAAAAAGGGGCTGAATGCAGCCTAAAACTGAGAATTCTGCCCCCACCTTCTTCAGAAGGTATGGGAAGCTATTACTTCATCTTGTCAGGACCTGCCCCACTTCCCTTGCTAATAGGAAAGCCAGCCTTTAGCAAGTGGACCCCTAAAATCTACCTCCACTCTGATAGCATTTACCTACATGCTTTTCTTTTTCAATCACTTCCCTGAAACCCTTCAACAGCTGTCCAAAACAGGCCTACAGAGCCTTCCAAGATAGGACTCTTGCCTTGTTCTCATCACTGCTTTCCTCATAGCCAGCATCCCAGCAATGAGAGCTACTTACAGTTCACCATACTCAGACCTTGTTTTATTAGCTCTTCTGTGCCCTTTTCTGGCTGTCCACTCCCACTTCCCTGCTTCTTTTAACTGACTGAATTCATGTTCAGTCATCACATCCAAAAAGCTTTCTCTAAACTCCCACCCCCATTCCTGGGCTGGGCTAGGTGCCCTTGTGCAGAGCTCTCAAATTATTGCACTTAGTCACTGCAGTGGGCCTAAGTTTATGTGTCCATCTATTTCACTAGATTCTGAGCTCCTGAGGGCAGAGACTAGGCACACCTTACTCACCTTTGTACCCCAAACATAGTGCCTAGGACATTGTAGGTCTACAACTTATTCTGACTAAATTACTAGTACTCATGCACATTTGTAGGAATGGAGCCCCTCTTTCATCCTTGGTATAAATCCAGAGCTCACACCTACTCAAATGCAGAGCTGAGACTTTTTCCCCCAGTCATAGTTACCTGGAACCCTGTTTCCCATAATCAAAATTTCTCCCTTTCTTAATCTAGCACTCATTAAGGGCTTCACTGAAATCTGGCTCTTCTTGAAAACTCCTGCTCCTGCAACTTTCCCACGCATATGTTGCTCATTCCCTCACATCCCATGTACCCTGGTATCAGTGTCTTCTTTTCCTCAAAACCATTTCTGAACTATTCCTCCTTCAGTATCATGTAAATGCTCTTGTCCCTCTGAAGATGTGTGGCAATACCACCCTATATATCCTTCCTCGTTCAGGTAATTTAACCTCCACCATTCATTGATAGTTGGGCACCTGGCTTAGTCTTCCTCTCCCTCCTCAGTCCTGGAGACTTCATTGTCCATGAAAACACCCACGCTAGCTTCTCTTTTCTTTGACCATCTCAACTGAAATGACCTTTACCCCAACAGGCCTACTAACAAACACTGGACTTGTCTTGTCCCCAACTGCTCCACTCTTGAAATCTCAAATTCAGAGAGCTCTCAGTGACCTTCAGTCCCTTGCCCCTTCTACATTCTCCCTGCTATCAACCCCACCTCCACTTCAATCCCTAGGCAGTCTAGACTCCATAGACATCACTCTAGTCACTTTTGCCAAAGTCCTTCACATCTTCACCTTGTCATCCTTTCATCTCATAGAGCAAACCCCAATCCTGGATCAATCATCTCCCATCTCCATTCCTACAACAGAATATTGAGTACTACAGGACATCACTCAAGTACTCTAATTGCTGCCAGTACACATTGTCTCTAATCTCAACTGGACCCTCAAAACTGCCCGTGACCCCCAGTTTGCCTAGTAAGCTCTCCATCTTGTTCTACAGTTGATACCTCAGCATTTCTCCAATCTCCTCAAATCTCCTAGCCCGCTACTTTCCTCTTCACCTTCAGCAGACCACCATGAAAGAATACTACAGAAAAAAATAGAAGACATCAGGCAGGCAATCTGTCATCTTTTTACCTTAACAGCTGCAAATTCACCTACATGATAAACAGACTTTCTTCCTGGCAAAATGTTAGAGATGTGCTTCTACCATCTATGATTAAAATCTCCAGTGTGTGCTTAAGCTCATCCTTCTGGGTCTTCATAGGGATCTTGCTCCATCACATATTCTTTCTCTTCCTCCCTTTCTGACTCCTTCCCATATTAGTTCATGCTCTAATTTCCCTCATCCTCCCCCAACACACATGTACAAAAAATTCTGTCATTCCCGTTCTTCCTTTTATATCCAGCTTTAGCTTATTCTCCTCTACGTCACAGCCAAATTTCTGGAAGACATGTTTGCTGTCCCTAGTTCTTTCTCTCTCATTTTCTGCTGAACCCACTGCTAAATGGTTTCTACTTTCCATACTTTATTAATATGGTTGCTCCCCATGTCAGATGTCTTCTTTTTGCCAAATCCAGGGGCCAACTCAGGTTCATCTTCTGGTTGCTTGGAAAGCCTCACACTCCTGGGCTTTCTGCCACCTTCTCACCTCTTCTTGATGATGATGGCATTCCCTTCTTCTGCTATGCAGTAAATACAGTAGTCTGCCTCTGGGTTCCCTCCTTAGTCCTCTCTTCTTACTATACGTTCACTAATCTCTTCCACTGCCTTAACTACAATTATTTTTAAAAATTATGTCCAAATCTTGGGCGCCTGGGTGGCTCAGTTGGTTAAGTGACTGCCTTCGGCTCAGGTCATGATCCTGGGGTCCCGGGATCGAGTCCCGCATCGGGCTCCCTGCTCAGCGGGGAGTCTGCTTCTCCCTCTGACCCTCTTCCCTCTCGTGCTCTCTCTCTCTCTCTCTAATAAATAAAATCTTTAAAAAAAAAAATTATGTCCAAATCTTTACACCCCTAGAACAGATCTCTCCTCCTTCAAACCTATAAATCCAACCGCCTGTTTATCTCTTCTTACATGGGCTATTCAGTATTAAAATATCTAATATTGAACTAATCATATCCCCCTTCCCTCCCCATGTAACTTTTCTTGTTCTTCCTCCTCCTACCTTATCTCAGTGACAAAAATCTGTTTCATTCTTCTGCATCTCTCTCATCTTCCAATTCAATCAAGCACTGAGTCCTAACAAATTTATTTCCTACAACTTTGGAGGTGCCTGGTTGGTTCGATTGGAGAAGCATGTGACTCTTGATCTTGGGGTCACTGAGTTCGAGCCCCACATTAGGTGTAGAAGATTACTAAAAAAAATAAAATAAAAAACTAAACAAATAAAACTCTGGAATGTATCCATGTTTCTCAATGTCACCACTGCTATTTAGCACAGTGGTTAAGAATGCTGGCTCAGGACGTGGATGGAACTGGAGGGTGTTATGCTGAGTGAAATAAGTCAATCAGAGAAAGACATGTATCATATGACCTCACTGATCTAAGGAATTCTTAATCTCAGGCAACAAACTGAGGGCAGCTGGAGTGGTGGGGGGGTGGGAGGGATGGGGTGGCTGGGTGATAGACATTGGGGAGGGTACGTGCTATGGTGAGTGTTGTGAATTGTGCAACACTGTTGAATCACAGATCTCTACCTCTGAAACAAATAATGCAATATATGTTAAGAAAAAAAAAAAAGAAGAAGATAGCAGGAGGGGATGAATGAAGGGGGGGAAATCGGAGGGGGAGACCAACCATGAGAGACGATGGACTCTGAAAAACAAACAGGGTTCTAGAGGGGAGGGAGGTGGGGGGATGGGTTAGCCTGGTGATGGGTATTAAAGAGGGCACGTTCTGCATGGAGCACTGGGTGTTATGCACAAACAATGAATCATGGAACACTACATCCAAAACTAATGATGTATGGTGATTAACATAACAACACACACACACACACACACACACACACACACAAGAATGCTGGTTCAGAAGCTAGACTTCTCAGGGTTTAAATCCTCACTCCACTACCTATTATTCAGCTGTGATTCTGGAGAGGTAGTAAGCTCTCAAATGCCTCGGTTCTTATCAGTCGAATTATGTTACCTAACATTAGTGCAGACCACCATCACCTCTACCTTGGATTACTCCAACAGCAACTTAAGAGGTCTCCTGACCTCCAGTCTGTCCCTTCTCCAATCCGGTCTCTTCAGTGCAGCCAATAATCTTTTCTAAAACACAGATCTTATCATGTTACTCCTCACTTTAAATATATTCATGGTTCACCACTGTCTTCAAGAGAATGTTTAAACTTCTTAACAATGCACTGAAGGCCTTTAAGATCTGGTCCCTGTTAAGTACTAAATCATTCTCTCTTATTCCTATCCTCTGCCTGTCATATGCAAACCATACTGAACTAACTGTAGATCCTCAGACTTCCTATGGTATTCTTTGGCTCTGGGTATCTGCATATGCTTTTCTCTCTGCCTGCAAACCCTCTCCCTTCTAAACTATTCTTCCCACCATACACATATTTGCTTAGATCAACAGATACTGTTGTTAAACTTCTTCTTTTGGGTATCACCACTTGTAAGCCTTTCTGACTCCAAAACTGGTTTGGTGCACCCCAACTAGGTCCTTAGCATTCCATACATACCTATTTTACTCTTTAGATGTTAATCTCACTCATAATTGCTTGATTGTCTTTAGACTGTAAGTTCCTTGAGGACAGTACTGTGCCTTGTGCACCACTATATCCCTAATGATTAACATAGTGAGAGGCACACAGTAGACTTCAATCATTATCCGGTGAATAAATTATAGATTGTACAGTGCTTGTACACCCTTTTAATGAACTATATACAGAATTTAAATGCTACACCTAACCAATCAAGTCACTAGTTTCTATAGCCCTTTAATGTAGAAGGGATTTCTTATTTTCTATTACGTATCTTATGGAAGAAATGACCTGAATACAAATACACTACATTTTGCAAAATGCAAGTTATCTTAAGTAAGACTAATTTGACTGTTCTGTTTTAGAAGAACCTGTAGAAGATTACACTGACAAAATTCTTAACACACAGTGAAAAGAGACAATAAAAGGAGTTTTTTTTATTCAAAGGTATAACTGGATAAGTAGATTTGTTTACAACCATTCTTGTGAAATACTTTTTAAAAAAATATGACCAACTTCTTTGCAAAGAGCAGACACATACCTCAACTATGATGACCTAATTTTTGGTGGATAATGTACATGATTAGGCAGAAATAGGCAAGCTCACACTGGTAGATTAACTATCAAATACTCAGTCAAAACTCCGTTTGTGGCCCCCGCTTCTTGATCGATTTCTATTCCCACTTCGTCTTCTACCATCTTGTCGACTTCCTGACCGACTTCCCTGTCGACTCTGTCTACCTGACCGGCCACCAGATCGACCACCTGACCGGCCCGATCGGCCAGACCGGCCACTTGACCAGCCACTCCTCTGCCTGGAGTTAGAAGATGTGTTTCCATCATAATATTCTTCAATTTCAGGTAACTTGGCTGGCAATGAAAGTATCCAGTCTGAATCATGCCACTCTGCCTGTTGGGAGAATTTAGAGGATTAATATAAATGCAAAATGGAAACCATAAGCAAGCATATGAGTACAGAAGATTCTTTTTTAATATCCATCATCTATTAGCTAAAGGCCATCTATCCATTTAAATTCAAAGTATCTGAAACAAAATTGAAAACCAGAAAACAAAAACATATTCAAAGCTCATTCATTAAATTTCCTAAATTTTAGTGTTAGGAGAAACTCTCAGGCTCATTTTGAGACTCATAATTTCATACTCAGTTTATACATTCTAAAAGACAGCACACTGGGGCGCCTGGGTGGCTCAGTCGGCTGAGCATCCAACCCCAGATTTCTGCTCAGGTCATCATCTCAGGGTTATGAGATCGAGCCCTGCATCAGGCTCTGCACTCAGTGGGGAGTCTGCTTGAAATTCTCTCTCCCTCTTCCTCTGCTCCTCCCCCCACTCTCACACACTCCCTCTCAAATAAATATTTTTTAAAAATTAAAATTAAAAAATAAATAAAAGAGAGCACTGATTTCTCAGCACAAAACAAGTAGGCCACTAATAAGTAGTGCACTGCTTTCAGTAGTTATATTGACAGAAACAAGAAGTGAGAGCTAATGATGGAGACTAAACACCTGTTGAAAATATGTAGCCACTGGAAACAATTTGGTATCGGAGTAAAAAACTCAAGATTATGCGAATCAGCAGCTCAAAGGAGCATCACTATGTTATATCCTGCTACATTAACAATTATTCACTGTGATCATGAGTTGCCAAGGAAAGTGAATATTAAAATACCCTGTTGAGGGGGCGCCTGGGTGGCTCAGTTGGTTAAGCTACCGACTCTTGATTTCGGCTCAGGTCATGGTCTCAGGGTCGTGAGATCGAGCCCCGAGCTGGGCTCCGCACTCCACGGGAAGTCTGCTTGAGGATTCTCTCTCTCCCTCTTCCTCTGCCCCTCCCCCTGCTTGCACACTGTCTCTAATAAATAAATGAATCTTTAAAAAAAAAAAAGTGTCCCTAATAGTTAGGTATATGGAAATATTTATGGGTTGAAATGATAGAATACCTACAATCTGTTTCAAAAGAATACATACAATTCTTAAACCCCTTCATCTATTTCACCCAAACTGCCACCCACCTCCCCTCTGGCAACTACTAGTTTGTCTCTGTATTTAAAAATCTATTTTTTTGGCTCTTTTTTCCTTTGTTCACTTGTTTTGTTTCTTAAATTCCACGTATGAGTGAAGTCATATGGTATTTGTTTTTGTCTTAATCTTCCTTTGTGTAAAATAAAAAATTATAAAAATTTATTTAAGCACACCGGGTGTCGTATGGAAGTGTTGAATCACTGTTGTACATCTGAGACTAATGTAACACTGTATGTTAACTATACTGGAATTTTTAAGTTTAAGCATTAAATAAAATATTGTTGTCACTTTCTCCTAGTATAATATGGAAGAGAAAGAGACAAAAGCTGAGTTTGGAAAAAAAAAAAAAGCATACATACAGGAGAGTGGGAAAATGGATGGAAGTGACATGAAATCATGAAACAAACTGGCCATGAGCTAATCATTGCTGAAGCTGGGTGATGGGTACATGAATATTCACTATGCAGTTCTGTTTCTTGTATTTGAAATTATTCATAATAAAAATGTTTTAAATTATGATACAGACTAGATATATTACATTAAGGAACGTTAATTGATTTCGGCATAATAATGATATTGTCACTTTTTAAAAATTCCTATTTTTTAGAGAAACATACTCAATTATTTAACAGATAAAATTTAAAAAATACCTGTAACCTTTCTGACTCAGTTGTGGGAACATCAAAGCAAACACCCTAAAAGCAAAATGAAAACATTTTTATTCAAATGCAGATGAGTTGATTTTTTACCAATACACTAATACTTGCTGGTAATTTTATAGTAGCTAAAAAAAGGGGAAAGATAGGGTGTACCCCATGAATGTTTATAAGATTAAAACAGCTAACATATAATAATGCATGACACAGTGTGGCTGCTTATTGTATTTTCTAAGTCTGAAAAGTAAACACAATATCTAACAGGAATCTACTACTACTACTACTAAGAATCTAGAGTATTCTCCAGAAAAGTTCTTGTAGACACTGTAATGTTTAATGTATAAATTCCTTCAAAAATTTAGTGCCAAAAAGTTTGTTTCTATCCTGAAGAGCTTCAGTGTTTATCAGATAATAAGAATGGTATAACCCAAGATGTTTCTTTTTTGGACCTGGATGCCAATAAATTGAAAATTAATTTAATTCTCAAGTATGGCAACTAGTTTGGCTTAAGGATCTTGTTATATTTTCCCCTCCCCTCCACATTTTTTCTGAATGAGTATATTTGTCTCATACTTGCCAGAAAACATTCTTGATGTATGTAATAGTAAACTTTGAGAGAAATGATTCTTCCTAATAAACAATCAAGATAATAAATTCTAGGCTAGAATAAGCCTATGTAGTAAAGTTAGATAAATAAACATCTTTTTTCAAACCATTAAAGAAACAGAGCCACTAAGATTAGAGATGGTTTTAACTTTGCTATTTCAAAAATGTATTAAAATACTAACTTACTTAATTATCCTCATTAACAACCAATAGAGGCCACTTAAAAGTCAATATTGGGTATTCTCTAAATAACAGAGTTGTTTAGCTATTGAAATCATAAGTTACTTAGTCATAGAATAAAACACCACACACAACCACAAAGAGTATGTATCCAAGAGCAGAAACTTGGATAACTTGGTTATTACACAAACTAAGCAGGATGACTTAAAGCTTTCTAGAGGAATGGGTTATTTATATAACTCCTCAAATTTACAACGGAAAACAAACTATCACACAAAAAAACTGTATTATTCATCTCATTAGACTTCAAAAAAAGAAAGAACAAAATCTGCTAGACATTTAGAGTTGATTGAAAAGCTTTTCCTTGTCTAGAAAACCTACCATATTTCCTTTTAGGAGGCACATTCTGGTAATTTGGGATACAGCATTACTACTCAGCTTTCTGTTAAGTTCTTTCCATGCACAGCTGATATCCTGTATTTCTTCTGGGCTTTCCAAAGTCATGGTGACAAACCCCTTAAGAAATAAAAGTCACATTATCTTTGGAAAAAAAGCAGCAGCAGCAGGACAATGAAGTTATAACTCTGCAGCCCTTCATGACTTCACTGTACATTTCTCATGAGCCATCAGTATAACATGGCTGCCAAAACAAATAACTTTTTTATTTTTTTTTTACTTTTAAAGATTTTATTTATTTGAGAGAGAGAATGAGAGAGAGAGAGAGCACATGAGAGGGGGGAGGGTCAGAGGGAGAAGCAGACTCCCTGCTGAGCAGGGAGCCCGATGCGGGACTCGATCCTGGGACTCCAGGATCATGACCTGAGCCGAAGGCAGCCGCCTAACCAACTGAGCCACCCAGGCGCCCTCAAGTAACTTTTTTTAAATAAAGATTTTATTTATTTATTTGACAGAGAGAGAGAGCAAGAAAGAGCACAAGCAGGGGGAGCGGCAGGCAGAGGAAGAAACAGGCTCCCCACTGAGCAGGGAGCCCTATGCAGGGCTTGTTCCAAGAACCCCAGGATCATGACCTGAGCCAAAGGCAGATGCTTAACCGACTGAACCACCCAGGCATCCCAAAAATAACTTCTTTAAAACTATATTAATAGAAGACTAATGTTTACTGATCACTGAAAGAACCATTCTTCTTTGTATTTCTGTAAAGACTATATATTTAATTCTAACCATCATGCTTTAAGAGATAATTAAACTAGAGCACCAGAGAAAAGATAAAGTAGTGGAGAACTGAGGAAATGCTGAAAGAGTCAGAGTCAGCTTGGAGTGGAAAAACAAGAAGACATAGATCTCTTTAAACTTGTGAAGGACTATTACATATCCAAAAATTACTTGTTCTGTAAAACTTCACTAGACAGCAAAAGAATCAACATGAAGAAGATACAGGAAGGGATTCATCTAATAATTTTGTTTTTTTTAAGTTAGCTCTACACCCAACCTGGGGCTTGAACTCACAACCCCAAGATCAAGAGTTGCATGCTTTATTGACTGAGCCGGCCAGGAGTCTCTCATCTAACAAATATCTACTGAGTGTCCCCTATATATGTGCCAGAGACTATAGTAAGTGCTAGAGATTCAGCAGTAAATAGTCCTTTGTCTCACACGGGTTACATTCTAGTGCTGGGCGTGGGGATGGTGGGGACGAGGTGGGGTAGACAGTAAACAAATAAGCAAATATGTAAAATGCCAGAGAGTAATAAGCATCATAAAGAAAAATACAGCAGGGCAAGGGAATAGAGAGTAAAGGGAAAGGTAAGCTATTTTAGACAGGGTGATCAGGAAAGACCTCTCTGATGTGGTGATAATTTGAAGAGAGACCTAAATAAAGTGAAGGAGGAAGCCATGTGGTAAAAAGAACGAACATCTGAAACAGTGCAAGTGCAAAGGTCTTGTGCAGGAGCAGGTTTATGTTCGAGTAACAAGTAGGTCAGGGTAGCCGAAACAAGCAAGGACAGAGTGATAAGAGATGAGGTCAAAGAAGTACCAAGGGGAAGACCCTGTAGGACATTTGTGGTAAAGACTTTGGATTTTGGTTTAACCATAAAAGAAATTTCAAACCCACTAATACAGCTTCTAAGATATTTAATCAGAAGTTAGATAACCCATCTGCCAAAGAGGGATTCTTTTATTAGATAAGGGTTGGGAATAAATGATCTCTTAGGTACTTCTTAGCTCTAAAGGCTATCCTAATATTTTCCTAAAAGATATGGCTTAAGTATTTTCTTAAGAAGTACTTGGTGGGGCACCTGGGTGGCTCAGTCGGTTAAGCATCTGCCCTTGGCTCAGGTCATGATCTCAGGGTCCTGGGATCAAGCCCCACGTAAGGCTCCCTGCTCGGCGGGGCGTCTGCTTTTCCCTCTGCCTCTCCCTGTGGCTTGTGCTTTCTCTCTTGCTCCCTATCTCTGAAATAAATAAATAAAACCTTAAAAAAAAAAAAGTATTTGGTGGGTTATTAGGGAAAGGATCCTTGCTTACTGCTAAAGCATTACCCCACAAATTACTAATTACAAAGAGTAAAAGATACCTTTACAATGGGACTATAGGGCAGTTTCCATTGTAAACAAGCGATCAAACTAAGCATTATTAGTACTAGAACAATCTGACATTATATGCCTCCTGCTGTGATATGGTATGAAGTACATAATATCACCCATAAGGGTAATTTGGCCCGAACGGTTTAACCTGAATGTAAAATCAAGCTTTGATTTTACTTCCAGTTTACAGGAAAGGCTGAATAAAGGCAAAGTTAAATGATGTATGAAAAGAAAACCAGAAAAATCCAGGTAAGAAATTCTAGACTCTGATCTACACAACTAACCTACACTCTTCAAAAAATTACTCAAATTAATAAAAAATGATGGGAAAACAGTTCCAGATTAAGAGAAACCTAACACCAAATATAACATAAGAACTTGAGTTGGATCCTGAATTTTTTTTTTTTTATTTTATTTATTTGAGAGAGAGAAAGAGAGCACATGCACGTGCACAAGTGCGTGCATGGGGATGGCGGCAGGGGGCCAGATGGAGAGAGACAGGCAGACTCCATGCTGAGTGCATAGTCCAACATGGAGCTCAATCTCACAACTCTGAGGATCCAGATGTTTTTTTAAAGATACATAGTGTGAGGGGCGCCTGGGTGGCTCAGTCTGTTAAGTGTCTGCCTTCGGCTCAGGTCGTGATCTCAGGGTCCTGGGATTGAGCCCCACGTCGGGCTCTCTGCTCAGTGGGGAGTCTGCTTCTCCCTCTCCCCCAGTTCATGCTCTCTCTCTCATATAAATAAAATCTTTAAAACAATAAAAATAAAATAAAATAAATAAAAAATAAAAATACGCTGGGGCGGGGCACGCATCTCGGTGGCTCAGTGGGTTAAGGCATCTGACTCTTGGTTTTGGCTCAGGCCCTGGTCTTAGGGTCATGGGATGGAGCCCTGCATCAGGCTCTGCTCTGGGGTGTGGAGCCTGCTTGGGATTCTCCCTCTCCCCTGCTGCTCAAGCTCCTTCTCTCAAAAAGAAGAAGAAAAAAAAAAAAAAAGATACACAGTGGCGGGGGGTGGGGGAGAGCTGGGACACACGAAGTCACCCCCAGCAAAATGACATGTGACTAAACCATTAACACTTGCCAGATGGAGAAAACATTAGACACCCCAGATGTACTCACTTACACTATACCAAGTTGTCACATGCAAGTTCACCTGCCCTGACCTTTTTGTTCTCCTCTTCCACCAACTCTCCGTCTTTCTCTCAATCTCTCTGTCCCCACCCAGACATCAGACAGAGAGCTTTCTTGCTGAGAGGTCTTGTTATCCAGGGATTCTCCTCACTTATACCTTGATGAATAGTAAATCTCTGAACTACTTGCAACCAATGGGTCTGGTGTGGTTTGTTTTGACATCTGATACTAACCCAGCAGGGGGCTAGGTCAGGTGGTGTCAAACTACACACACACACCCCCACACACACACACAGCCGCTCAACATATACAGGTAATCCTAACTTTGCATGGCACTGTGTTAAACGCACAGAATCTATGCTTTGATTTGCATGGCTCCATGGCAACTTACAAAATAAAGAATGGGTCTGGTGTGTAAGTTTCAGTTAACATAGTACTGTGCAAAGTGAAAGTCTCCTGTCTTTCTCTCCAGATAGATGGATTATCTATGGTTCAATTTTAATCTTTTCTCAATCATACATATTTTCTCACAGATTTCTACCTTATCAGAGGTGATCAAAGATCGTGGTTCGAAACTTGATGCACCAGAGATGTGGGCTAATGCTGCAGCCAATGCATCCACTGCCCCCTTCTCTTCTATCAATCTCTGAGCTGATGGTCGGAAAAAATCAACAGCAGCGTAAGAAACGGAAGCCAGAGACCTATGGTTTAAAAATAGTAAATTTTCTTGGTCAAGACAAAGGTAAAAAATTAAAGATAAGAGAATGAATGGGAAAAGAAAGAGCAACGTTTTCGTATTTTAACATAACTAAAAGTCTGCTGGTAAAACTGGTGATTAAGTTTTCTGATATTTGAACTAGGAGAGCTTAAAGATGAATAGCCTAATACAAAAGAAAAACTTATTCAGCAAGTTCAGAAAGCATACCTGATGGCATCCATGCTTTTAGATTTAACTAAATCCATTGTAGAAGGAACACCTACACGTTTAAAAGTAATTCCCTGAAAATGAAAGAATTACATTAAAGAAAAATGGAAGTCTTTACAATTAATTCCTAAATTCATATAGTTTGTTGAATTTCCATTTCTTGGACTTAAAGATTTCCAAGCCCCAGTAGATCAAAAGACCTGCTTTTTCTAATAAATCAATTACAAATTCTAGGAAGAGGAAAAAAAAATTTAATTGCCCTTAGTTACAATCATGAAATTTCACTTGCAAAATAAAGCTGATTCCAAAAAAGGAAAAAAGATGCTCATCACCTCTATCAACTTTTTTCTTATTACCCTATCTCATTTTACAAAGTAGATGAAATAGTGTTTAAAAACACACATCATGAAAATAAGAAAAAATGTAAAATACCACACACACACACATAAACATGCCACAAAAAATGTATATAATTTCTTATAGAAACTGGCCATTGTACCATTACTCAATATAATCTTAACAAATACACCAAGACTATGGCAGTCACCCCTTTATAATGCTGGACTATGAGATACTGAAATCACAATGCACTTCTGATTTTAGAATCAAGGGAGAAACTCAAGGGGAAAATGAGAAAGTCAGCTCTTCTGTCTTCACAATAAAAGCTGTATCAAAACAAAGTCTTGCAGCTCATATAAATTTAGCTCTCCACATGCTTCAAATCCAAATGCAGCTTAAACCGAGAAAAGTTATAAGCATCTATTTGTGAGAACAAAGATAAAAAGAACTCTTTTCTAAGACACCATTTAGATAATAAGATTGAAATAATTTAACCCTACTTACTGCTTTTTGTTCCACATATCTTAGTTGACCTCTTTCTCTGGGTTGATAAAAACATATGCAAATCCCTGTCCGGCCAGCTCTACCTGTACGTCCAGAACGATGAATATAGGACTCAACATCCTGAAAATAAAAGAGGCAATACTTTTTTTTAAATCTGGCAAAAAAAAAAAAAAAATCTGGCAAGTGATAGGTCATTCCAACAACCAAATAATAACGCTAACAATAACAAAACTACTACTACCAATAATAACATTTTTATTTCAAACCTATTGCTCTTTCAACATCCTGAAGAACTTTTATGCTCAATGTTTGGATTAAAAAGAATAGGATTTAAAATCTTTTTATCCACCTCATCCCAGGACTCTTCATATGACAACTTTTTATAATCCCTTTGCATGATTCCATGCTTCAGATCCAAATAAGTTAATCATTTGCTAAGGCATCAGATTCTGATCAATTAACACTACATTAGTAAAAAATGGCTAACAGCATGAACAGATAACATATTTTTCATATCCCAAACAGTATCTCATAAATAAAAGAGCATTTACACAGCTGTTCTTATATTCCCTAAATAAAATTTCGTTTCTTACCTGCGGAGGAGAACTTTGAATCACCAGGTCAACCTCAGGAATGTCCAAACCACGGGCAGCCACATTGGTTGCCACCAAAACTTTAAAACTACCTTCTCTGAAGCCTTTCAGTGTAATTTCTCTTTGCGACTGTGCAATGTCCCCATGTAAACACTGGGCATTCTATTTGAAAAAAAGGAAAAAGTAAGTATACAACTCATACTTGTAATTGATAGCACCCTAACACCATGTAGTCTATACTCTTTGTTGTTTTTTAATCTTTTTTTTAAGTAATCTCTATACCCAACATGGGGCTCAAACTCATTACCCGAAGATCAAGAATCAGACAGTCCACTGACTGAGCCAGCCAGGTGCCCCAATATTCTTAGTTTCTGATAATTATAGTAATGCATGCTTATCGTTCAAAAAGACCAAATGTTACAGAAAATATTTAACACAGGGTGCCTGGGTGGCTCAGTCGGTTAAGCATCTGCCTTTGGCTCAGGTCATGATCTCAGGGTCCTGAGATCGAGCCCTATGTCAGGCTCTCTGCTCAGCAGGGACTCTGCTTCTCCTTCTCCCTCTGCGGCTCCCCCTGCTGTGCGTGCATGCTCTGTCAAATAAATAAAATCTTAAAAAAAATGTATTTAACACAAAATGTAAAAGCTTCCCTCAATATCAGCCTCCTCATAATTCACCAACAGTTTGGTGAATATTCCTCCAGGTATATTTTTTTAAAACACACATACAGGGGCTCCAGGGTGGCTCAGTGGGTTAAGCGCCTCTGCTTTTGGCTCAGGTCACAATCCCAGAGTCCTGGAATCGAGGCCCATGTGACGCTCCCTGCTCAACAGGAGTTTGCTTCTTTCTCCCTCTGCCCCTTCCCCTGCTCATGCTCTCTTTCAAATGAATAAATAATAAATCTTAAAACACACACACAACCCACATGTAACAGCATACACTATAATTTATGCATTTACTTATAAAATGGGATCATACTACATAATCACTGTTTTGAAACCTGCTTTACAAATTATCTTAGCTATTTTTCCACATCTATAAATATAACTCTACTTCATTTTTTAAAAACTGTATATGATTCCATCATATGATGTAGTACCATTTATTTCAGCACTATCCTACTGATGACCATTTGGACCATATCCAAAGTTTTCTTCACCTTTAGAAACAATACTACATTGTATGAACAATGCTGTACTTGTATCTCTGCCCACCCCCGCGTCCCCGTGTATGTGTATTTCAGTAGGACACATATCTAGAAGGTGAATTTCTAGGTCAAAAATTATGAACGTTTAACATTTTAATAGCTACTGCAAAACTGTGTTGTAAAAAGAGGTTCTGGGGGTGGGGGGCGCCTGGCTGGCTCAGTGGGAAGAACATACAACTCTCAATCTGGGGGTTGTGAGTTTGAGCCCCACATCGAGTGTAGAGATTACGTAAAGAAAAACTTAAAAGAAAAAAAAGGTTGTGCCTATTTACTCTTCAACATTTGAGTCTTTAGTTCATCGTACCCTATATACCATGTATATTATGAATCATTATAATCTTTGTAAATCTAATAGGCAAAAATGATTTCCCAATGTTGTTTTAATTTACATTTCCATAATATTTAGTGAGGTTGAACCTATTTTTATACAATTTATATATTCTATTCGTACTGCAAATAATTTTTCTATTACAAACAAATGTCCTAGCATTCTAGCTGCTGTTAAAATTTAAAAGTTCAGGGGTGCCTGTATGGCACAGTTGATTGAGCAACTAACTCTTGGTTTCCACTCGGGTCATGATCTCAGGGTCCTGGGATCGAGCCCCATGTCAGGCTCTGTGCTTGGTGCAGAGTCTGCTTGACACTCTCTCCCTCTCACTCTGCCTCTTCCCCCTACTCACTCTCTCTAAAATAAATAAAATTTCTAAAAAAATTTTTTTAATGTTTTAAAAGGTTCATAACAGTGACTTAACCCTAACCATATCTAAACCTTAGTAACTAAGCCTAATGCATTTATGAGTGAATTCACCGAGTACTTGCTATGCACCAGATTCTGGAACAATCATAAAGAAACAGCCCCGGGACAGACAAGCTGACAGGCATTTTCAGTACAGTATGATATGTACTATAACCAGGTGCAGGGTGCTACTGGAATACTTAAGAGGGAAACCTAATTTTTTTAAGGAGAAGGCAGCACTGAAGGTGAGACCTGACATATAATACGAACTAGTAGGTAAAAGGAAGAGCAGGAGGCTAGGGAGTTCTGGGCAGAAAAAAATTTCATACATAAACAGTGCGTCTGGGAACTACAAATATATGAGTATTGCTGAACCATACTGTGAAAGGCGAAAGTGATGAGAGATGAGGCTGGAAAGGAATATGAATTTTATCCTGCGGACAACATGAATTGAATGACTGGAAGCAGAAAATTATCATGAACATACTTGCATTGTAGAGGGAACACTCTGGTTATAATGTGTAGAATGTATTAGAAAAGGGCAAGGCAAAAGCTAGGGAAACCCAGGTAGCAGGCTGTTGTAGAAATCCAAAAGAGGTCAGTGACCTCAGCAAGGCAGTGGCAATGCCCATCTATTCATCCAATAAATATTTAGTGATCTACAACATGTTGGGCACTAAGGATAAAATAGCAAACAAAAATAAGATTGCCTCCATCCTCATGGTCTTTATACTTTGGAGGGGAGATGGAAATTAATCAAATAATGAGGCATGCAAATAAATTTAGCCAACAAGTGTAATTCATATTGCACCAGTTTGAGGCAAAGAGCATTTATTGATTTATTTTTAGAGAGGGAGAAGTGGGGAGGCAGAGGGAGAGAGAGAGAATCCCAAGCAGGCTCCAATTGGAGCCTGACACGGGGCTTGATCTCACAACTCTGAGATGATGACCTGAGCTGAAATCAAGAGTCAGATGCTCAATCGACTGAGCCACCCAGGCGCCCCATGACAAAGAACATTTATAAGAGGACAATCTGACCTATTTTGGGGCAAGGAAGAATTCCCTCTAAGTGGTGCTCTGAATTTTTATCTGAAAGATGAGTAGGAGTTGCTAGGCAAGAAAAATTACAAGTTCAAGAGCCCTGTGGTGAGAGGAAACATGGTTAAGTATGGAGAGTGGGCAGAATGAGGAGAAAGTATCATAAAATGAAGCTGGAAAGGTAAGTAAGGGCTAGGCCATAAATAAATTCAAGAACTATTGGTAGATGAAATTGGGACGAGCTGGTGAAGGGAAGGGAAATGAAATATAAAGGAAAGAAACATTATACAGGACTCCCAGATTTCAAGCTTCTGAAACAGTAGTAAGAAAGAAATAGACCATTTTAAGGGCGCAAGGTGGCTCAGTTATGTGTCTGATTCTTAGTTTCGGCTCAGGCCATGATCTCATGGGTCATGGGGAGCCTGCCAGAGGAGTCTCTCCCTCTGCCCCTCCCCCCACTCTCACTCACACTTGCTCTAAAATAAATCTTTAAAAAAAAAAAGGAAAGAAACGGACCACTTTATTTTAAAGATTCTATTTATTTATTTGACAGAGAGAGACACAGCAAGAGAGGGAACACAAGCAGGGGGAGTGGGAGAGGGAGAAGCAGGCTTCCCGCTGAGCAGGAAACCCGATGCGGGGCTCGATCCCAGGACCCTGGGATCATGACTTGAGCCAAAGGCAGACGCTTCACGACTGAGCCATCCAGGCGCCCCTGAAACGGACCATTTTAAACCAAGGGAGATAGAATCCAAAAATACTTTGTAGTTAACTGAACAGCAAATGGTAAGGAAGAAAAATCAAGGGTGATATATAGATTTCTGACGTAGTCTATGGGTAGATGTACCATTTAATAATAGGGAATGTTGGGGGTGCCTGGGTGGCTCAGTCGTTAAGCGTCTGCCTTCCGCTCAGGTCCTGATCCCTGGGTCCTGGGATCGATCCCCACATCGGGCTCCCTGCTCAGCGGGAAGCCTGCTTCTCCCTCTCCTACTCCCCCTGCTTGTGTTCCCTCTCTCGCTGTCTCTGTCAAGTAAATAAATAAAATCTCAAAAAAAAAAAAAAAACCAATAGGGAATGTTGGAGACAGAATGGGTATAGGAAAATAGAAAAGAATGAATTCAATTTCAGGTACCCAATAATGGGTTTCGGTGTTTGTGGCCAGTAGGATAAAAATAGGTCTAGCTTCTGGAGACAGAGCTGACCTGGACAAAGATTTAGACATCATCAGCATACGCACAGGAGCCACAGGAGTCATCAGTTATATGCACCCACATTCCTAGCTGTACTTCTTCATTTCTATACTTACTGTCTGTTTGCTGTAAGAAAACCATTGTGCTAAATTCTTTAAATAAATGACTTCACTTCAACCTTAAAAGTGGAAAAAATTTATTTTTAATATCATTTATTTCTTTTGAGAGAGAGAGAGTAAGCAAGCAAGCATGTGAGCAGAGTGGGGAGGGGCAGAGAGAGATAATCCCACACAGGGATTCTGTGGAGCCTGGTCGGGGGCTCAATCCCACCACCAAGATCATGACCTGAGGTGAAATCAAGAGTCGGATGCATAACTGACTGAGCCACCAGGGGCCCCATTAATATCACTTTTTAAAAGGGAAACATGGGCAAAGAAACATGAAGTGACTTCAAGGTTACACAGCTAGTAATACAACTGGGATTTAAACCCTAGTATGTCTGACTCCAAAGTCTATGATATAAATCACTATGCTCAGGAAGAATACATCGAATAAGAAACAAGTACAGACGTTAGATCTGTGAAGAATGACAATATTTAAAGTAAGAACAAGAATATAAAAAGACCTCAGCAAAACTGAGAAAGGTTAGCCAGAGAAGGAAGAAAACCTTTGTGATATCACAGAACCCAAGGTAAGAGAAATGTTCAAGAAAGGAAAGATTACTGCCTTACTGGTGTTTTTAAGTCATAAACAAACATACTTTAAAATAAATTGGATGGTTTTTCACAGTAAAATTTTCAAATCCACTTTTTAAAAAATTTTATTTAGGGGCGCCTGGGTGGCTCAGTCATTAAGCATCTGCCTTCAGCTCAGGTCATGATCCCAGGGTCCTGGGATCGAGCCCCGCATCGGGCTCCCTGCTCGGCAGGAAGCCTGCTTCTCCCTCTCCCACTCCCCCTGCTTGTGTTCCCTCTCTCGCTGTGTCTCTCTCTGTCAAATAAATAAATAAAATCTTTAAAAAATAAAAATAAATAAAAATAAATAAAAATAAAAAATTTTATTTAAACTCAATTAACATATAATGTATTATTATTATTAGTTTAAGAGGTAGAGTTCAGTGATTCATCAGTCTTACACAATACCCAGTGCTCATTACATCATGTGCCCTCCCCAATGTGCATTACCCAGTTACCCCATCCCTTAGTCCCCTCAAATTCATTTTTTTTTAAAGATTTTATTTATTCATTCATGAGAGAGAGGTGCAGAGGGAGAAGCAGGCTCCCAAGGAGCAGGGAGCACGATGCAGGGCTCGATTCCAGGACCCTGGGATCATGACCTGAGCTGAAGGCAGACGCTTAACCATCTGAGCCACCCAGGCGCCCCTCAAATTCACTTTTAAAAAATTTGATACAGTGGCGCCCGGGTGGCTCAGTCGTTAAGTGTCTGCCTTCAGTTCAGGTCATGATCCCAGGGACCTGGGATCAAACCCCACATCCGGCTCCCTGCTCCACGGGAAGCCTGCTTCTCCCTCTCCCACTTCCCCTGCCTGTGTTCCCTCCCTCTCTGTGTCTCTGTCAAATAAATAAATAAAATCTTTTCAAAAATTTGATATACTGATTTTTTTTCACTTGATAATTAGTCCTAAGAAGGGACATAATACATTTATATTACCAGTGATGGTTTCCAGGTCTCCAACTTATGAGTAAATTATTTTCCAAAAGTTTGTGTGCATGCATGCGTGGGTGTGTGTATGTATGCGTGTGATTGTTTAGAATTAAGAAAGCATTGTTCTGGGGCGTCTGGGTGGCTCAGTTGTTAAGCGTCTGCCTTCGGCTCAGGTCATGATCCCAGAGTCCTGGGATTGAGCCCCGCATCCATCGGGCTCCCAGCTCTGCGGGAAGTCTGCTTCTCCCTCTCCCACTCCCCCTGCTTGTGTTCCCTCTCTCGCTGTGTCTCTGTCAAATAAATAAATAAAATCTTTAAAAAAAAAAAGAAAAAAGAAAAGGAAGCATTGTTTTGGTAAAACCTGACCTTAAGAAAAAAAATTAAAATCTAAAAATAAAAAAAAAAACTAACAACTAAAGTTCCCCCATTAGTCCCTAAAATCCTGTATCACCTATATGATGTACTACTACTACTTTTTTCCTAAATAGTAAACCAGCAGAGGAGAAACTGCATTGCTCTCAACCATAGAAGCTGGTTAGCATCCAGTAAGAGGGGAAGTCTCACCCAGTCTTTGCAGCAAGGCAAGTCCTCCCTATGAGATAAAACAATAGCTTCTGCAACACTATTGCTGCTGAGTGTTCTAAAGCAATAACAGGAAAGGTAAATCAACTACCCTTGATCACTTTCACGATTTAGCAATTGTCATCCGTGTATACTGTATAAAGAGCTAAAGCTATAGTCAGTTAAAATGATACTGGGGAAGATGTCGACAGCATAGTCTTTGAATCTCCAGTTCCCATATAAAAACAAACGGAGCAATTAGGATAACAAATTTAAAAATCCACAGACATCTATGACAAAAGTGAGACAAATATTTCCATGATTTCCAAAACATGAGCAGGTAGGGACAAAACCTACATATATGGGGCAGGGGGGAGATGTGCTGGTCCTAAGAACAGATAATCCCTAGAAAACACAATGGACCAATTTGAGGATAGCAGCTGAAACTAGGAGTTTTTGTACACTGAAGGACGATTGTCAGGATCCAGAGGTAAGGTCTGAAAGAGGCTAGAGCAGCTGGACCCTTTATGAACTTTCAAAATTTACAAACCAATGCTCCCTTGCCAGGACAAAGGCCCACAGTAAGGAGAAAGGGTTGGACCTAGGATCCAAACTGAGGATGCCAGGGATCACAGAAGCAAAGGAAAAGAAGATCCAAATAAAAATGAGGGAAAAGAGGGCGCCTGGGTGGCTCAGATGGTTAAGCGTCTGCCTTCGGCTCCGGTCATGATCCCAGGGTCCTGGGATCGAGTCCCGCATCGGGCTCCCTGCTCAGTGGGGAGCCTGCTTCTCCCTCTGCCTCTCTCTCTCTCTCTCTCTGTCCTCATGAATAAATAAATAAAATCTTAAAAAAAAAAAAGAGGGAAAAGACAGCCAGAGCTCAGAAAGTAGGAGATCTTTTTTTTTAAACAGCTTTATTGAGATATAATTTACACACCAAACAATAACAGAAGCAGCCAGAGCTGTGAAGCTTGAAAACTATTCTGACACATGCCTTCCCATTTTAAAGTTCATAAAGATTAGGGCGCCTGGGTGGCTCAGTCGTTAAGCGTCTGCCTTCGGCTCAGGTCATGATCTCGGGGTCCTGGGATCGAGCCCCGCATCGGGCTCCCTGCTCAGTGGGGAGCCTGCTTCTCCCTCTCCCCCTGCTTGTGTTCCCTCTCTGTGTCTCTCTCTCTGTCAAATAAATAAAATCTTTAAAAAAAAATAATAAAGTTCATAAAGATTAATTTCACCCAAGGGGTGCCTGGCTGGCTGAGTCAGTACAGTATGCGACTCTCGATCTTAGGATTTAGTTTGAGCCCCACGCTGGGTATAGAGATTACTTAAAAAAAAAAAAAATCTTTTGGGCGCCTGGGTGGCTCAGTCGTTAAGCGTCTGCCTTCGGCTCAGGTCATGATCCCAGGGTCCTGGGATCGAGTCCTGCATCGGGCTCCCTGCTCCTTGGGAGCCTGCTTCTCCCTCTGCTTCTCTCCCTCTCTCTCTCTCCCTCTGTCCCTCATGAATAAATAAATAAAATATTTTTAAAAAAAGAATTAAAAAAAAATCTTTTTTTTTTAAAGATTTTATTTATTTATTTGAGAGAGAGAGAATGAGAGAGAGCACGAGAGGGAAGAGGGTCAGAGGGAGAAGCAGACTCCCCGCCGAGCAGGGAGCCCGATGCGGGACTCGATCCCAGGACTCCAGGATCGTGACCTGAGCCGAAGGCAGTCGCTTAACCAACTGAGCCACCCAGGCGCCCAAAAAAAAAAAATCTTTAAAAAAGATTAATTTCACCTAAAAATGAGCAACAGTAAAGATCACAGTTCCTAGCACCAAAAAAAAAACCCAACAATCCAATTAAAAAATGGGCAAAAGACATGAACAGACATTTCTCCAAAAACATACAAATAGATGGTCAACAGACACATGAAAAGATGCTTAATATCACTCACGACGAGGGAAATGTAAATCAAAACTACAATGAAATATCACCCTACACTGTCAGAATAACTAAAATCAAAAAACACAAGAAATAGCAGGTGTTGGCAAGGATGTAGAGAAAAAGGAACCCTTGTGTACTGTTGGTGGGAATGCAAACTGGTGCAGCCATTGTGGAAAACAGCATGGAGGTTCCTTGAAAAGCTGAAAATAGAGCTACCCTATGACCTAGCAATTGCAATACTGGGTATTTACCCCAAAGATACAAATGCAGTGATCTGAAGGGGCACGTGCACCCCAATGTTTATAGCAGCAATGTCCACAATAGCCAAACTATGGAAAGAGCCTAGATGTCCATCGACAGATGAATGGATAAAGAAAATGTGGCATAAATATATATGTATATACACAATGGAATGTTATGCAATCATCAAAGAATGAACTCTTGCCATTTGCAACGACGTGGATGGAACTAGAGGGTATTATGCTAAGCAAAGTAAGTCAATCAGAGAAAGACAATTATCATATGATCTTGCTAATATGTGGAATTAGAGGAACAAGGGAGAGAATCATGGGGGAAGAGAGGAAAAAATAAAATAGTACAAAACCAGAGAGGGAGACAAACCATAAGAGACTCTTAATCTCAAGAAACAAACTGAGGGTTGCTGGAATGGAGGGGAGTGGGAAGGATGGGGTGGCTGGGTGATGGACACTGGGGAGGGTATGTGCTATGATGAGTGCTGTGAATTGGGTAAGACTGATGAATCACAGACCTGTACCCCTGAAAGAAATAATACATTATATGTTAATAAAAAGTGAATGAAAAAAAGTTAAAAATAGAGAATACTTAAGCTACCCTAAGATCCAGTAATTATACTACTGGATATTTGCCCCCAAAATACAAAACACTAAATCAAAGGGATACATGCATCCCTATGTTTATTACAGCATTATTTACAACAGCCAAACTATGGAAGCAGCCCAAGTGCCCACTGAGAGATGAATGGATAAAGGAGATATGGTATGCATATACAATGAAATATTATTCAGCCATAAAAAAGAATGAAATCTTACCATTTGCAACATGGATGGAGCTGGAGAGTATGATGCTAAGTGAAATGAGTCAGAGAAGGACAAATACCATATGATTTTACTCATATACGGAATTTAAGAAAACAAATGAACAAAGGAAAAAAAAAAAACAAAAAAGGGAGAAAGATAAACCAAGAAACAAACTCTTAACTACAGAGAACAAACAGATAGTTACCAGAGGGGAGGAGAGTTGGAGGAGGGGTGAAATAGATGATGTGGATTAAAGATGCTCATCATCATGAGCACTAAGTAATGCATAGAATAGGTGAATCCTATACTGTACACCTGGAAATAATATAACACTGTATGTTAATTATACTGGAAATAAAATTAAAAACTTAATTAAAAAGGACCACAGCTGAATCCCACAAAAAGTAATTAGAAGAGGGAAAAAATAAGCAGAATAATATCCCCACAAATCATGAAAGAGCTCTAGAAAGGCACGCCCAACAAAACAAACGGAAAGTATAGCATTATGTGTCCGAATAAGCTAAGAGAAATTTTTAAATAATACATGAAAGAACAAGAAAAATCAAAATGAGAAAAACAAAAAAAGAGGTGAAATGACTCAACCAAGAAGCAGAAAGATAAAGACTCTTCACAAACGAAGACTTTACCGGAAGGAACAGAAGACTGAGCAAACGTTAAGAGCTAATGCCTTAAAAATAGGAAATCTTGAAAAAGTGAAATAAAGGGCGCCTGGGTGGCTCAGCTGGTTAAGCAACTGCCTTCGGCTCAGGTCATGATCCTGGAGTCCCGGGCTCGAGTCCTGCATCTGGCTCCCTGCTCAGCAGGGAGTCTGCTTCTCCCTCTGACCCTCTTCCCTCTCATGCTCGCTCTCTCAAATAAATAAATAAAATCTTTAAAAAAAAAGTGAAATAAAGAGATGAAAAGGATTTGCGATAAAGTGACAAAGAAGAGGAAAAAAAAAGAAACCAACATAGAAAGGGGACCCTAAAGAAAAAAAAAAGGCAATCAGACAAACCAAACACCAAAAAATTGTAATTCAAGAAAATTTTGCTGAAATATTAAAAAATATAGTTGAAGCTACAGGGTACCCACAAAAACTGACCACGAACAATACAAAACACATTCAAATAAAACTACTGATTAAAAAAAAAAACTACTGATTTAAAGATTTATTCATTTTAGAGAGAGAGAGAGAGTACCTGCATGAGTGCGGGGAAGGGCAGAGGGAGAGAATCTTCAGACTCCCTGCTGAGTGCAGAGCCTGATGTGGGGCTCGATCTCACAACCCATAAGATCATAACCTGAGCTGAAGCCAAGAGTTGGACACTTAACCTGAGCCACCCAGGGGTCCCTGATTTTTAAAGAAAAATTTAGAAAGTCTTTTGCCTAAAGGCAAAATCTTATAAGGAGAAAAAAACAGACGGGAATCAGACTTTTTACAGAATGCTTTACCCCCAAAACAATGGCAAAATATATTCAAGACACTGAAGGAAAGAAAACATGAACCAAGAATTTTAGTATCTAGCCAAATGGTTTTCAGGTATAAATTTACAAACATGCTATTATTAACAGGCAATATTATTTCCATAAGCCCTTCTTCAGGAATCTACTAGATAACAAGTCACAAACAACAGAAATGATTGGACAGATACTGACATAAGAACTGATAGCATTACTATCAATGGATGTTAATATCACAAAAAGAGAAAGAGCTACACATTATATACTCCTATAACATAGTTTTGCCCTAATTAAACAAACCAACCCGAATTTTCAGAAAATACAGAAGACAGAGGAACAGGTTAAATGATGCCACAAGGAAGCAATACTCTAGATTATGGAAACTTGATTTCTTAAACAACAAAAAAAGCTACAAGGAAAAAAATAGATGAGGGGCGCCTGCGTGGCTCAGTCGGTTAAGCATCTGCCTTTGGCTCAGGTCATGTTCCCAGGGTCCTGGGATCGAGCCCTGCGTGAGGCTCCCTGCTCAGCGGGGTATCTGCTTCTCCCTCTCCCTCTGCCTGCCACTCTGCCTACTTGTGCTCTCTCTGTCAAATAAATAAATAAAATCTTTAAAAAAAAAGTTTAAAAGAAAATAGATGAGAAAGGAATCCATACATTAAAGAGACTTAATGAAATCACATAATTTACAAATCTTATTTGGATCCAGATTCAAGACAAAAACTATAAAAGAAAAAGCAATCATGAGGCAACGAACAATCTGAACACTAGTTGACATTTGAAGATATTAATTACTGTTAATTTTTAAATGTGGTAACAGTATTGAGTTTAAAAAAAAAACAAAACAATTCTTGGGGCGCCTGAGTGGCTCAGTCGTTTAGTGTCTACCTTCAACTCAGGTCCTGATCCCAGGGACCTGGGATCAAGCCCCACATCGGGCTCCCTGCTCGGGGGGGAAACCTGCTTCTCCCTCTCCCACTGCCCCTGCTTGTGTTCCCTCTCTCTCTCTGTGTCTCTGTCAAATAAATAAATAAAATCTTAAAAAAAAAACAAAAACAGGAACAATTCCTTTCTTTTAGAGACTCATATCCAAATATTTATGGATGTAATAATATGTTACCTAGGGTTTCCATCAAAATAATTCAGGAGCAGGAAGTGAGTGGGCATGTGGATGAAATAGGGTAATTGTTGCAGCTGGAGAATGAATACACAGGGGTTCATTACACTGTCAACTTTTGTATAGGTTTAAAATTTTCTACTATAAAAAGTTAAAAAAGACATGGACTTAGTATTCTGAGCCATTCATTCAATAAATATTTGTGATTCATTTTATAACACAACTTTAAAATATTACTCCCTCTTGCTCATAAAAACTCATTTTGTTTCAACTTTTATATTTTCAAGATCACATTATGCAAAGTCTTAAAAAAGCCTTCTCATGAAAATGGGTAGACTTCTATCTTAACTTAAAAGATCATGACAGGCTGGCTATAACTTCCTTCTGAATTAGACTCAATTCTAAAACTGACAATCTTGGGGTGCCTGGGTGGCTCAGTCGGTTAAGTGTCTGACTCTTGATTTCGGCTCAGGTCATGATCTCAGGGTTGTGAGATCAAGTCTCCCCTGCTGGGCTCCATGCTGGGCATAGAGCCTGCTTGGGATTCTCTCTCTCTCCCTCTCCCTCTGCCTTTCTCTCTGTCCCCCCGGCCATGCTCTCTCTCCCCCGCCCTTCTCTTTCTCTAAAAAAAAAAAAAAAAAAAAAAAAAAGACTATCAAACCTAGTCCACAAAGGACAGTATTTTTGTTCAATGAATCATCCCTATAATCTCAATTAGAGAAAGCATGAGAAAATACTTACCTGTTTTATATGTGGATTCATGGCCATTTCAGTTACGTTCTTTTTGGTTTCACAGAAAATAATGGCCCTCCCTTCAGACCCACTGTAGACTTGAAGGACGTCTCCAATAACTGCTGGCCTCTGAGACCAATGGCACTGGATGGCCAAATGCTTAAGGAAAGAAAATACCAAGTATCTGTTTCATTAAAATTAGTGAAAAAGACTTATTTTGTATATATTTTTTTGTATTTGTTCAAGAATCAGCCTTTCTGGCATACAGTAAGACAATTCTCCCCAAACCCACTTAAAAACAATATACAAATGGCCATCAAAAGGTGAAAGGATAAACAAATTGTAGTATATTTATACAACGTAATACTATTCAATAATCAAAAGGAACTAAAAAAAAGAGAAAAGAATCAACTATTGATACATGCAACAGTATGGATTAACCTCAAAACATATGCTAGGTAAATGAAGCCTTACAGAAAGAGAATACACACAGGATTTCATTTATATCAAGCTCTAGAATAGGCAAAACTAATCTACGGTAGAAAAAATTCAGAACAAGGGTGCCTGGGTGGCTCAGTCGGTTAAGTGGCCGACTCTTGATCTCAGCTCAGGTCTCAATCTCAGGGTCGTGAGTTTAAGCCCCCTGTTTTTAAGTAGGCTCGATGCCCACTTAAAAAAAAAGAAAAAGAAAAAAAATCAGAACAGTAGCTATCTCTGGATGGGGGACTTGACTGAGTAGCAACATGAGGGAAATTTCTGGGATGATGGTAATATTTCTATATTTGGGTAGGGGTTTGGGTGATACACATGTAACAAATTTGTCAAAACTAAACAAATGTACTTAAAATTCTGGGTTTGCTGTATGTAAATCTTATCTTTTAAAAACTGTAAATATTATATGAACCTCAGAAATATACTAAAAGAAGCCCAACACAAAAAAAGTCACATATTATATGATCACATTTACATGAAGTATCCAAAATAGATAAGTCCCTAGGGACAGAAAGCAGATTGTTAATGCCAGGGGCTGGGAAAAAGGGAGAATGGGGAGGAACTAACTGCTTCATGGTTATCGGGTTTCCTTTTGGGGTGATGAAGCGTTTTGGAAGTAGAGAGAAGCTGTGGTTGCACAACATCATGTATGTACAGACACTCAACTGTACATGTTATATACAGTTTATTTAATTATGTGAATTTTGCCTCAAAAAATCTGTCAATATCAAACTCTAGTTAATAATATACACGCTAAAGTACTTATGAGGAACCATGCTCATTTCTGCAATATGAAAGGAATAAAAAAGATGGATATAAGTGAAATATAAAGTGAAATTCATATATAGTGAAATATTAATGGTAGGACCTAGCTGGTGGCTATATGAGTGGTTACTGTAAAACTCTTTTGACTTGGGGCACCTGGTTGATCAGTTGGTTAAAAAGTGTCGCCTTCCGCTCAGATCATGATCTCAGGGTCCTGGGATTGAGTCCCACATCGGGCTCCCCGCTTTTCCCTCTGCCTGCTGCTCCCCCTGCTGAGGCTCTTTCTCTCCCTCTCTCTGACAAATAACAAAATAAAATATTTAAAAAATAATAAAATGAAATAAAAGTAAAAAGAATTAAAAAAATAAAATCTTTAAAACAATAATGTTGGGGAGGTGGATGGGGAGATGGGGTAACTGGGTGATGGGCTTTAAAGAGGGCACTTAACGCAATGAGCACTGAGTGTTACATGCAACTGATGAATCTCTAAATTCTACTCCTGAAACTAATAATACGGTATATGTTAACTAAATTGATTTTAAGTAAAGAATTTTTAAAACAGTAATAATAATAAATAAAACAATGTTGGAGGAAAACTGATGTTGTATATTCTAAATCTGTGCATTTTAACATATATCTCAAAAAATTGTTTTTAAAATGTAATACATATTAATTACAGAGCACCTGGAAAACAGAAAAGAACAAAGAAAACAAAGAATCATTTTGTACCACCTATGACAAAGTCTTGCTTCCTCCCCATTCTCAAAAAAGAATCTAAATCTGATCAAGCCTCACAATCCAACCATCAATTCACAGGAAAATGAAGGTGGAGGAACATGTTAAATAATACCACAGGAATGCAAATCAGCAAAACTGAGACTTTGGGAAATTCATCATTTGAAAAATGATCATTTCCTTTTAACAAAAAATTAGAAGAAAAAAGAGACAGAGGAACATGTCGATTATAAAAGATTTAAGAGAAAAATAAACCAGTGGCAATTTATCTTTTTTTAAGTAGGCGGGGCTTGAAAGTCCTAACCCTGAGATCAAGACCTGAGCTGAAATCACGACTTGGGCGCTTATACCGACTGAGCCACCCAAACACCCCAAACCAGTGGCAATTTAAAGATCTTATTTGGGGGTGCCCGGGTGGCTCAGTCGTTAAGCGTCTGCCTTCGGCTGTCATGATCCCAGGGTCCTGGGATCGAGCCCCGCATCGGGCTCCCTGCTCCGCAGGAAGCCTGCTTCTCCCTCTCCCACTCCCCCTGCTTGTGTTCCCTCTCTCACTGTCTCTCTCTCGCTGTCTCTCTCTCTCTCTGTCAAAATAAATAAATAAAATATTTAAAAAAAAAAGATCTTATTTGGATCCAGACTATTTAAAAAAAAAAAAGATAAGTAGGGTAATGTGGATACTAGATATTTAATAATACTAAAGAACCACTGGGTTTTTCCTACTACGATAATAACTGTGGTTTTTGTTTTGTTTTTTAAAGAATACTTATCCTTTATTTATTTTTTAAAGATTTTATTTATTTGCGAGAGCAAAGTGAGAGAGAGCACAGAGGGAGAGAGAGAAGCAGAGCAGGGAGCTGAGCAGGGAGCCCAATGTGGGGCTCGATCCCAGGACCCTGGGGATCATGACCTGAGCCAAAGGCAGACACTTAGTTGACTAAGCCACACAGGTGCCCCAAAAGAATACTTATCCTTTAAAAATTATATACAATTACATGAAAATGAAAGAATGACTGGATTGCTTCAAAGGTAGGAATGAGGGGCGCGTGGGTGGCTCAGTCGGTTAAGCAGCTGCCTTCAGCTGAGGTCATGATCCCAGGGTCCAGGGATCGAGCACCACATCAGGCTCCCTACTCAGCAGGGAGCCTGCTTCTCCCTCTGCCTGCCACTCCCCCTGCTTGTGCTCTCTCTCTCTCTGACAAATAAAATCTTTAAAAAAAAAAAAGAAAGGTAGGAATGAAGAAGGCATGGGGGTTTAGAAAAGATCATCATTAAAGCCTGGTGATGGGTACATCAGGTCCCTTATAATATTCAATTTCTGCATATGTTCGAAAACATCCTTAATAAATTTTTTTCACTGATACATTTTACTCTTAGAAAATTTTCAGCCAGGGGCGCCTGAGTGGCTCAGTCAGTTGGGCGTCTGCCTTCGGCTCAGGTCATGATCCCGGGCCCTGGAATTGAGCCCCACATCGGGCTCTCTGCTCTGCAGAGAGCCTGCTTCTCCCTCTGCCTGCCACTCTGCCTATCTGTGCTCTCTCTCTGTCAAATAAATAAATAAAATCTTAAAAAAAAAAGAAAATTTTCAGCCATTACAAAATACAAAAGAAAGCTTCCTTTCACTATTCTGTACTATAAGTCCTCTTTTCCAGAAGTGATTATTACCAGTAATTTGATGTTTCTCTTTTCCAACCTATCTTTATACGTTTACATAAATATCTAAACAATCCATTTAGTATTATTTATCTATTTTTTGGAAAATATAGTATAATTCTAGGGGCGCCTGGGTGGCTTAGGCAGTTAAGTGTCTGTCCTTTGGCTCAGGTCATGATCTCTAGATATATATATATAGTATAATTCTATATGTATCATTTTGTAATTTAGTTTTTGCCACTCAAATTCATTCTCTCTTTTTTTTAAAGATTTTATTTATTTATTTGACAGAGAGCGAAAGAGAGCACAAGCAGGGGGAGCAGCACAAGGAGAGGGAGAAGTAGTCTCCCCACTGAACAGAGAGCCCGATGCAGGGCTTGATCCCAGGATCCTGGGATCATGACCTGAGCCGAAGGCAGACACTTAACTGAGCCACCCAAGTGCCCCCAAATTCATTCTTTTTAACCATTCCACTGTACTTATACATTACACTATTGCTTAGACTATTTTTATTTATGTATACATACACATATACGTACATCTATTAAATGGAAAGTGACGTATACGGTACCTCTCATAAATGCAAATATTACCTTAATTCCATTCCATTCTCTTTTCCGTTTTCTTTCCTTTTCTTTTAAGTAAGTTCTACATCCAACATGGGACTCAAACTCATGACCCTGAGATAAAGTCATATTCTCTGACTGAGCGAGCCAGGCACCCCACCCCTTAATTTTTTTTTAAATATACTATTAGTTTGAATTTTCACGGAGTGACAATTATCCTTTTCCTTTATGGTATCTTCTTCTGACTTTATGTTTAGAAAAGCTTTCCCTTTCCTGAGATCAACTGTTCATCTACACCTGCTTTAAATGATTTTATGGCTCACTTTTTAAAATTCTTTTGAGGGGGCACCTGGGTGGCACAGTCAGTCAAGTGTCCGACTCTTGGTTTCGGTTCAGGTCATGATCTTGGAGTCATGGGATCGAGCCCCACACTGGGCTCCGCACTCAGCACAGTCTACTTGTGACTCTCTCTCCCTCAGCCCCTCCTCCCACCCCATGCGCGTGCACTCTCTCTCCCTCTCTTAAATAAATCTTTAAAAAAATAAATTCTTAAGAAGATAGCAGGAGGGGAAGAATGAAGGGGAGTAAGCTGGAGGGGGAGATGAACCATGAGAGACGATGGACTCTGAAAAGCAAGCTGAGGGTTCTAGAGGGGAGGAGGGTGGGGGGATGGGTTAGCCTGGTGATGGGTATTCAAGGGGGCACATTCTGCATGGAGCACTGGGTGATATGCACAAACAATGAATCATGGAACACTACATCAAGAACTAATGATGTAATGTATGGTGATTAACATAACAATAAAAATTAAAAAAAAATAAATAAAATTCTTTTGAGAATTTTTTTGGTATAGGATATGAGATGGAGATCTAACTTTTTCACCTAAGCTTTTAACACATTATCCTGGCGCTATTTTCTTCAAATTGATATAAACTGCCCCTTTTGTCCTTTTCTACATACTTTAAGTCTCTCTCTACAGCTGCCTGTATATCACCTGTTAGGACTTATCTGTTAACATACTTTTCTTCTCTGATTTATTCTATTCTGCTCCTCAGTCTCAGATCATAGAAATACACAGGTATCTTACTGACTAAAGGCAAAAAGAAAGATTTGGGGATGCCTGGGTGGCTCAGTCAGTTAAGCATCTGCCTTCAGCTCAGGTCATGATCCCAAGAGTCCTAGGATGGTGTCCCAAATCGGGCTCCTTGCTCAGCGGGGAGCCTGCTTCTCCCTCTGCCTGCCACTCCCCCTGCTTGTGCATGTGCGCTCTCTCTCTGACAAATAAATGAATAATCTTGAAAGGAAAGGAAAGGAACATTTGGCCTGAACTAGTACCCAAAACTTGACTTTAGCTTCAACAAATTTCAAATACCAACTAAAAGCTACAATCTATCATGCCAGAAAGCTAGCTACTTACTTCCACAGTAGTTGCAGCCTTTTGAGTCATTTTTCCAACAAGGTCAACCTGTTCATATCTGGATTTCATGTATTTTTTTGCAACTTTGTATACCCACTGTGGGCAAGTTGCAGAAAAAAGTAAAGTCTGAGGATTGTCTTCAGAATCTTAAATAAACAAAAAGAAATCAAATGCTTTCTTAACATCCATGATGTAGTCAGCTCTTGAAAAGCCCCCCCAAACTTCAAAGAAATCATAAAAAAATTCAAAATTTGGGGTACATTTTGAACATACAAACTTCATTACAATTATTAAAACTTTCAACTTTCAAAACTGGGAGAAAGTATGAAGAAAACTGACCCCAGAAAAAAGGTGAGAATTTAAGAAGGGACAATGAGCAAAGAAATCAGTAAAATGAGTTAGTAAATCTAACTAGTGACTATAAAAAATAATACATGAAAGAAAGCATAGGAAGCTAACAAACAGTTAAAGGTCACCATTGTACTTTCTTGTTCAGGAAAAGAACAGGTACCAAGTAACTTTAGTTTTGTTAGAACACTGGGGACAATGTAAAAATAATTATGAAATAAAAAATTTGTAACCTTTTAAATATAAGAAAAATTGCTAATGTGTTTATTTTGAATTAGAATATACCAGTTTTGTAGGATTCATGGATAATATCTTCAACTTGTTCAGCAAAACCTAAATCTAACATTTGATCCACTTCATCAAGCACAACATGGCGCAGTTTAGAAAGATCTAATCGGCCGCTCTGCAGATGGTCTTTGATACGACCAGGAGTCCCGACCAAGATGTCAATACCATTTCGAATATGATTAACTGTGAGAGGAGAGAAGTATCAGTAATATATAAAGATCAAATATATGTTTTCACATTATTTCTTCAGATTTAAGTAGCAAATAGATCTTTGCACTACTATCATACATTATTTACTCACTTTGGCTTTGATAGGATGTTCCACCATAAAAACATGCCACACTGAGTTTCCTAGTGATATCTTTGAAGTCTTTGGCTACTTGGTTTGCCAGTTCCCTTGTAGGAGCCAAAACAAGAACCTAAGCAAGAGGTTTAAAAAATAAAAAGATACTTTTCTAAAAACATCTAAATTCAAACTGAGAAGACTTTTTTTTAAGGTGCATTTAAAACTAGGAATCTCAACATTAAAGTCATAGTATTTAAAGATAGAGCACATACACACACAAAAAATTAAAAAATAAAGACAGCACAAATGACAACAAGAACAGTAACTTAGATTTATAATACCCTCCCCTCTTCCTTCAGGTCTCTCTTCAAAACTCACTTTCTCAATGAGGTTCTTAACCCTCTTTTCATATGCTTCACTCCTCCCTTAACTGTTTCTCCTTAGCACTCATGTCATGTAAAATATTTATGTTTTACTTATTTGTTTATTGTCTGTCTCATGCACTAAAATATTAGCTCCATGGCGACAGGGATTTATGTCAATTTAAGTTACTGTATTCCTTACACTTCAAACAGTGCCTGGCACAGAACTAGTGTTTTACATGAATTACATAATTCAATCCTCACAAAAACCCTATGAGGTGGCATTATTATCCTAATTGTACAGATGAGGAACCTGAGTCTCAGAGAAGTTAAGAGTTTTGCTCAAGATCAAACAGCTAGAAGTGGTGGAGCTGGACTCTCCAATGATGTCCTTCTAGCATAAAAGCTTTTTAAGGCAGTGTTGGAACGTGTCCTATTTCTATTACTTGAAGTCTTTCCTAATTTCACCTAAGAAACAAAACTCTCTAAAAAAGGTAGTTCCTGTTGGCCAACCTGATCCAAGACCATTATGACTTAATTATATTAATACATGTGAATTTACTTTCACATTGCAATGCCATTTAGGAGTCTTAAAGAACAAATTACTTTTAGTCACATATCTGTTCAAATTATGATACTGATTGTTTTTCTTCACTTTTATTAACCTTAAAGTGAATACAGATTCTGAAAACATCAAATTTTAGGATAAAATTTCACTAAGTCCTCTCTGTTCTCTACTACAATTAAGACAGATCTCCAGTACCCCAATAACATAGGGACTAACAAAATCATTTCTATAATCTCTTCTTAAAAAGTCAACCAGTGAAATAGATGATATTATTAACTGAATGACTAAATAAATGAATACCTCTTTAGCAAATTCATTGTTTAAAAGCAAAGATCAAGACTGAAAAAAAAGAAGAGAAGGTCACTAAATATACTCACTATAAATATACCTAAAATCAGACATGCTGGCTTCATAACATACATTTATCAAAGACATCTATGAATCCATACACATTATATTCATATGCAAAATAACTACTTCATTCAACTTTACTTGAGATTTATGTTAAAAATCAACTAATTTTTGCTTTAGGATCTAAATTTTTACTTTATGCCACAGAGCTAACTTTTCTATCTTGGGGGTACTTGAACTTAAGATCAGTATATTCTTTCTTTCCCTTTCCATTAGAGTAATGTTTTAAACCTTTTACTCCCTATAATGGTTACCTTTGGTGAGCGGCTTTTTTTAATTGCCTCTTGATTTCTTTGGAGTCTTTCAATCAAGGGGATGGCAAAAGAGAATGTCTTTCCTGTTCCTGTCCGTGCTTGAGCAATTAAATCTTTTCCTTCATATACAGGACCAAAGGTCTTAACTTGAATAGGAAAGAGATATGATACCCCTCGACCTGTAAAATGAGATTTCATTGAAATATATTTAAGATTAGCTTTAGGAAAAAATATTTTTATTTGAAAATGACAAGCCAGATTCCTCAACGTCAGCCTAAAAATACAATACCCAGTGATATTTACAGTTATTCCTACCGCAAAGAGGAATTAAAAAAAAAATTTGGTCTGACACTTCTGACAAATACATACAATTATTTAAAGTTAAACACCAGTTAAAGTATCAAAAAGGATGATGTAGAAATAACTGCAATTAAAGAACAGCTATTTCTCTTATGCTTCCTATATTCTCCTTTTGGTTAGAAGAGGCAAAGATTTTTTATAAAATCCTAGTTGTAGATTTTCAGTTGTATATCCATTAAAATTCATAGTACCTTTTAGAAGCTTTATTGTCTCTTCAGAAATAGGGAAATTGGAGAAGGCGCCTTCTTTCTGTTCACGTGTTAGGGTCTGTCAAAATGAAATCAAAGTTCTAACTAATATAGTTCATATTCAACTAGATATTTAGAATCTTACTCATTTACCGTTTTTCGTTTTACTGAACGAGCTAACAAATCAACTTTAGCTAGTACTTGCAAAAATTCTATAGATTAACTTACATGATACATTAGTGGAAGATCCTTTTAATTTCAAAAGTATCCCTTTAAACAGCAAGTTTACTCAATACATTTTCCCATAGTACATTTTATTTCTTTTTTCTCGTTTTTCATTTTTTTTAGAGAGGAGGGGGGGGATGTGGTAGAGAGAGAGAGAATCTTAAGCAGGCTCCATGCCCAGCATGAAGCCCAATACCAGGCTCCATCTCACAACCCATGAGATCACAACCTGAGCCGAAATCAAGAGTCGGACACTTAACTGACTGAGCCACCCAGGCGCCCCTCCCACAGTACATTTTAAAATTATTAACTCACAAATAAAACTCCCTTTAGAAATACATCTACTACATAAATCAAAATATATTTCCATTTGATTGAGATATTACAGAAGAGCTATTTGATCATCTAAGTCATATTCACAGATACAGACAGTATTAATTGCAAGGTCTAACAGAAGCCTATAAACCAACCTAAAAAAAATTACACAATGAGGAAAGTAAATTGTTTCTAAAAATAAATGTTAAAAAAAAGTTGTTCTATGGCTCTAAATAGCATGTTTTAGGTCACCAAAACAAAGAAAAGTTCCTGTAAGCTTGAAAATTTCTTGAACACATGTAGAGGTTAGCATGACATAATCATTTAACATCTATTGAAAACTTTATATACTAGTCAATGTGTATATAGAACGAAGACAATATATCTACCAGTTAACTTTATTATCGCTATGTTAAAAGAAGGTAGTTCCAGAACCATACACAAAAAAATAGCAGCTTCAGAGACCAGATAAAAGACATAATATTAAACTGAAATTGTAAGCTATTTAAGCAAACCTCAAGGCTATTATCTTAAGATTAAAAAGAAAAAAAAACTTATTACAAAAGTAATACATTTTCATTGTAGAAGCCACATATAAACAGAAATAAAACTATAATCCAGTCAGCTAAAGCCACATTTGAAACAAGTACTCCTCCAAACCTCAGTCTATGCACATATAAATTTTATTTATTTATTTATTTTTAAGTAATCTCCACATCCAACATGGGGCTCAAACTTACGACCCTGAGATTAAGTCACATGCTCTACCAATTGAGCCAGTCAGGCACCCTTAAATGTTTTTAAATAAAAGTAATACTGTATATACTGTATTGTAATGTGGTTTTTTTCATTTAATAGGATACACTGAATACCTTTTAATAACTTATTTATTTTTTTGAACTCATGACCCTGAGATCAAGAGTTGCATGCTCTACTGAGCCAGCCAGGCAACCCCTGAATACCTTTTTAACACTCTTCTACAACCTTTAGGACAGATGTCATCTATTGCATAGATCTAGCATATTTTCTAAAATCAACTGCCTACTATCAGACATTTAAGATGCATAAATTTTTTGCTTGTATCAACAACACTGTGATAAGAGTTTCATACATCCCTGCACACCTCATGATTATCTCTTTAGGAAGATAAATGCCTAGAAGTAGAATTCCTGAACCCAAGTGTGATCTAAAAAAATAATGAACAATTAAGCCTATTATAATACAGAGCATTGTACCGGGTAAAATCCCAACAGAGCAAAAGCAACCCTGTACATCCTGCTACTAGCAATACAAATTTGTAGGGCCTTATTTAGATCAACTCTCTACCATATGTGCTTCCTGACAAATATCAAATTCACAAATACAAAAATGCCATATTTTAAGGCAAAAATTCAACATGTTTTCCCAAAGCTCTCCAAAGATTACACATTAAATTAGGCTCAGATATATTTAAATTATTGGCAACCATCAGATTTTAAAATATAAAAAACTACTGATTACCAAGAATTATTAAGACTAAATGTTGTTTCTTTTGGAGGACTTGAGTTACTGACAATTTATGATACCTAGACAAATCTATGAACTCTGCTAGAGGAAAACTGCAAGAACAAATTGAATAAATTCTGTGCAAGAAAATATCTACTCTAACAGGTATGGGCAAAAGCAATGGGTCCAGCAAAGTGAATTCTACACTAAGCATGTTTTCTACACCTTCCAAAAAAATTAATATCCAGAACAGATTTCTTCAGATCATTTTTAGGTTTCATTTTTGTTTAAAAAATGCAAACAGCTTTAAGATTGAGTTACAGTAAGATCTAAAGATCACTTAGAGTTGCTATCATTACAGAAGCAGAAAAAGCAGAAGGCAAAATACACAAAGTCAAGAGGCTTTATGTACCTTGTTTCAGGAAGTCAGACGTCAATTCATGAGTACTGGTAGGGACTGAAATAACCATAAGAAATCAAGTAGGTGACCATCAATAAGCAATTTGGAAAAACTATTTAGGAACCCAAATGTACAGGAAAGGTTTACATTTGACCATCCCCCCCCCACTTCCACCCAAAGAAAAAGGCAATACAATGACAGAAACAAGGGACAAAGAATAAAAGGCTCATCAGGTTTCAGCTGTATAGACTCCACTGTTCAACTGAGGATACTGAACACTAAGCAGGAAACATTATGGAATCAATTCTAATTAGTCTAAAAAATCAAATTAGCCTGTATTTCAAGGATAATGGCAAATGCATAACAAAAAGTATTCATACCTCCTCTAGTTTATTATCACTTGATTTATGAGTAGAACTATCTAAGGATGACATTCGCTTTGATTTTTTTTCATATTCACCAATATCTCCATTTGACAGATCTTTTCTTCTTGACTTATGAGATTTAGAAAATTCATCTGAAAGTCTATTATTACATCCTTCTTCAGTGTCTCCATTTAGCTTCTCTTTTATTTTAGCTTTTTTGGGCTTGGGAGCATCCAAGTTATCTGTAACACCATTTTCTCTTGTTTCTGATTTCTCATCTGAGTCATAATGGTGCCTTGACTTCCTTCTATCACTCTGTGGAAAAACAAAGAAGCAACAAAAGGGTCACAAGCTCTCCTCTTAAGACTCTAGAGAACTTAGAACGTTGACTCCCCAACCAGCAAAGCTCAATCTACCATCACCTTGAAAAGTTACCTGGTAAAAATCCAGACTGGTTGCTAATGCCAAGCCTAAGTCTCACCTCTTGCTTTCTTTCTCATCCCATTTCTTGCATTCTCAAGACTTGGCCTCTAGCCCATCTCTGATCCCATTACATGATTTAAGGGAAATCAAAATAGCTCCTTTCAGAAAAAGATGAGAACCCGAGATTTGTAAATTAAAAAGCAAACAAAAACTTCTAATATCTCCAAGAGAAAAAAAGTTAATAATTATTGAGTACCTACCCAGCATTGTGTAATGTGTTTTCGGCTTATCTTGTTTAAATCTTCATAACAACCCTATAAGGGAAGTACAGGTCCATAATCCCTTATCCGAAATTCCGATATCCATAAAGCTCTGAAAACCGAAAGTTTTTTGGTAACTTATTTGGAGACAAAACCTCACCTAACCTGAACTCATTTGGTGGAAAAATTTGACTCGAACTAATGTGAGGCTATTTATAACATTTATTCCACTTAGTATGCATATTCACATTTGATATTAAGGTGTTTGATTATAAATTGGGGGCCCCAAACCCTACTGGGGTGTTACCCTTCTAAAAATCCCCAGAATTCTGAATCAGCCCCAAGGATTTTGGATAAGGGATAGCGAACCTGTATTACCTTTGCCATTTTACTGATGAGGAAACAGAAGTTCTTAGAGGTAAGTACTTGCCAAAGACTCACATGCAGGATTTCCTTCAAGTGGAAGTGCTAGTAATCAAGCTCTGTCTGATTTGACAGCCCATGCTCTTTTCACATCATGCTTCCTCTTTGAACTTTGATAATTAACAGGTTAAAGAATATACAAACCAAACAAAACTGTCATTCATGTAAAGCTCAACTGTTATACTCCCATGGAAGGGCAAGTATATGTAATCCTTGAAACTTTTTAAAAGTTTTTTTAGTTAATTAACAGAACTTAAAAAAAAAAAAAGACAACTCTGCAACTTTAGTTTTAAAATGCCAAACTGGTGACCAGTGTTTTAATATGTGCAAACAGCAAGAAATTATTTGGCAATTTAACACTTCGAAATTACTTGGTCAAATGTTCAAAATAAATTACAAAGTAGTTATTAGTGATAGCAAAAACTACCACCACCAAAATTTTCACCAGGATTTACATAAATTTTACAGAGTACTTTCACATACAATTTTCTCATCCATAAAACGGAGGAGATGCTGTGAAAATAGAATAACATATGTGAAAATGCTTTGTAAACAGTAGAGCTTTCCATTAACATAAGTTATACAGTTACATGTTACAACATTTGATCTTTCATTAACTGAACTAGCCCACGTTTCCCCAAACCAACAAGTTCTATAAAAAAAAACAAGGTTATTTACAGAGCCAGCCTTGGGGTTAGAATCACTTTTGGGCCCCATACTTCAGGAAGATGAAGCAAGATAAAGTGAGACCCCAAGTCCAAACTCAGCAATATCCCATGGTGATGAAATACATCATTCCACATCAGATCTGTAGTGAGTGCTTGACACTGTCCACTTCCTCAGCTTCCACGAGACTCTATATCCCTTCCTTACCCTCTTACACCTACCCTCTCCAATGGTTCCTCTCCCTCCTCCTTCTGTGGATGCTCCTTAAGTCTCTGTTCTTTGCATATACTTTCATACCATTTTCATGGCTTCAACAAACACTTCCATGCTTCTTTCCTCACCTGCACTCCAGTTTTGAGAACCTAAGGCCTAGCTCCATAGCTCTACATACCCAAACCAAAGTTATCTTCAACTCAGTGCCAGATCACTACCCGAATGCTGCTTCTATTAGTTGGTATTCCAATCTGCTTCCCAATCTTTAGTTGTCTTTCACAGTTAGAGGAAAATCAACAAGTATTTCTGTAGAATCTACAACGTGAAAGCCACCAATTTACAAGAATGTATTAATATGTAAGGATAGACAAGTATATGGCCATTTCCCTCAAGAATCTTAGGAAACATTTTGGGGAAGACACAAAAGGGAAAAGTGAGCTAACTTTACAAAGAAGCACGTAATAGATGCCAACAGAATGATAAAAATAGCACTGGAACAAGACTTCAAAGGGGAATGAGATTACTGGATGTGTATACTAGAATGTTTAGAATAAACACATAGGGCTCCTGGGTGGCTCAGTTGGTTAGGCAACTGCCTTCAGCTCAGGTCATGATCCCAGGGTCCTGGGATTGAGCCCTACATTGGGCTCCCCCTGCTCTGCGGGGTGCCTGCTTCTCCCTCTGCCTCTGCCTGCCACTCCTCCTGCTTGCACGCTCGTGCTCTCTCTCTGTCAAATAAATAAAATCTTAAAAAAAAAAATTAGGGCGCCTGGGTGGCTCAGATGGTTAAGCGTCTGCCTTCGGCTCAGGTCATGATCCCAGGGTCCTGGGATTGAGTCCCGCATCGGGCTCCGTGCTCCTTGGGAGCCTGTTTCTCCCTCTGCCTCTCTCTCTCTCTGTCTCTCATGAATAAATAAATAAAATCTTTAAAAAAAAAATTAGACACATAAACTAAACCTTGACAGAGAAATAGGATTTGTTTTTTGTTGTTGTTGTTTTTAAAATTGTATTTATTTATTTGAGAGAGAGCATGTGCACAAGCAGGGGGAGCAGCAGAGGGAGAGGGAGAAGCAGGCTCCCCACTGAGCAGGGAGCCCAAAGCAGGGCCTAATCCCAGGACTCTGGGATCATGACCTGATCTGAAGGCAGACACTCAACCAACTGAGCCACCCAGGTGCCCCAATAGATAGGATTTGAATGCAAAAGGAGATACAGGCATTTCAGGAGGAGCCAAAATTACAAATGCTTGGTGAATCCACTTACATAAGGTATCTAGAGAGGTGAAATTCACAGTGACAGAAAGTAGAATGGTGATTTCCAGGGACTGAGGAGAGGGGACAATGGGAAGTTGATGTTTAACGGGAACAGTTTCAGTTCTGGAGATGAATGGTGGTAATAGCTACAGAACAATGTGAATGTACTTAATGCTACAAAACGTAACACTTTAAGATAGTTAAAATGGTAAATTTTATGTTATGTATATTTCACCACACAGAGGAAAAATAACTGGTTGGCAGGAATGGCAAAGTTTACCGTGGTGATAAGGTAGGAAAGGTAAGTTCTCCTCCTCCGGAGCTATACAGAATATTTCCATTTTTTTTGTCAAATGTCAGCCTTCAAATACAGCTTCCTCACCCACCGAAGCTCTGCTGTCTTCTCTGGGTCTCTCTCTTTTGAGGGTGCGGATGGGAATTCTCGGCAACCCCTCTACAGGGTCCTTGAGGGAAGGGACTTACTTGAACTCCTTGGTGCCAGCAAAGAGTGTGGCACAAATTAAGCTCATTAGATACTTGTGGACTGAATGAAAATACTAACAGTAAAGCCTACTAGTGAAACAACCCACACGATCTCCATCACAGCCAACTCCTAGGACTGCTGGCTGTGACACTTTTCCTTAAGCCTCTAAACTATCGAGGTTTGTAAACCTAAGATCTATTTCCCCAAGATTCTCCCTCACAGGTCAGGGTGACGGAGAAGTAACACATATTCAAGGCAACCATCTTTCTTAATCATCTTCTAAGACGGCCCATAAGAACCGAACAGGCCTCGCTGCTTAAGGAAAAAGAGGAAAGAAAGAACAGATTCCGCGGTGATGGGAACTTGAGTCTGCCCATCTCTTAGGCTCCCGCGGTAAGAGCTGAGGGAGCACGGGACGCCGGGCCAAAGCCTAGTGCAGCCCTTCTGCCGGATACGGGTATGGAGGTGGGAATGGGCCCGGAGCGACCTCAAAGGGACAAGGGCTGCGCGAGGGGAGGCCCTGCGATGCTCCGGCCGGGTTGTGACAGACCATCAGATCTGAGACAGGTCCCCTCCCCGCCCAAGCCGGCGCAGCCCAAAAAGAGGCGCGGCCCATCCTCAGCGCACCTTTTGCCTCTCCTTCCTTTGGCTCTCGGTCTCCTCCAAGGGTGCCTCCAGCTCCATGATGTCCCCCCAGAGGAGTTTCCCAGGCATCATTCGCCGCCGCCGCCGCCGCCACCTCCTTCTGGGCTCGGTGGCCACAACCACCTACGGGCGGCAGCAGCGTGAAAGGAAGCGGGGGCAGGGCGGCCGCCCGGCCAGGGCTACGTCACTTCCGGGACACGCACCGTACGGCCGGGGGGAAAAGATAATCCCGGATACTCTAGATTCAAACTCTTCCTTCGCGTGTGCAACCTCCCAGCCAATGAGTATGAGCGATCTCGACTGGCCCACCCTTGTTCTAAAGTGATTGGCTGCTAGGGCAAAACCCTGGCCAATCTCCATAAAGGACGCGCGAACTTATTAGCATAAAGTGATTCGCGTCGCCCTTCCCCCCCGACTTCTCTCTCCCTACCCCACTACGAACACTTATCCTCGGTACCGCGGAGACACTTTGGGGCTTCCCAGCATGCACTGCTGGAGCTGGGAAGGCCCTCAACCGCGGCCGACAGGCGCTCGGGCGCGGCGGGCTTGCGAGTGGACCCGCCCGAGCGAGGCCGGTGGGGAGCGCCAGGCGCCGCCTCGCCATTCGCCGCCGGAAGCTGCAGGCCTCGGCCCGCCCATTGCGGGGTGAAGCGTTAACGTCTAACGGTTTAGCGCGAGGCCGGCGGCCTGGCGCTGGTGGGAAGGGGCTTGGCGGGCTCTGCCGTGGGTAGGTGGGCTTGAAGTGAAGGTCGGAACTGGACAATCGTACCTCAAGTCTTAGCTTTAGTAATGAAATTAGTCCTTGGTTCATTTTAGGTCCTTTTCACACTCCCCACTGACGGAGGGGAAACTAAGCTCCGCTTAAGGGATTTGCTTGTCTGAAGACACACGTTCAGTTAGTGGCACAGTCAGGACCAAAGAACTCCTCTTCTGAATCCAAATTGAGGGCCCTCTCTACCACACCAACCCGAAGGCTTTGTTTCGAAAAGCGTTTTGGGGCAGATGCGCCCATGAAATTAGGGTGAGTAGGAAAACCCCGGAGAAACGTAGCGAGAAAACAAGCCTAAATGTCTTCGACAGATTATGTATTTACAGTGAATTAAAGGATTTTATTTTATTGATGGGGATTAACTGCCCCTAAATTACAGCCTTATACAAAACTGGAAATCTTTTGGCAATGCAGAAGGTTGATTCCTTAGCCTACACTTTTCTTACATCGCTGGTGCTGGCTTGTTGGCATTCTTTTCAGAGCCATTTCTTTATCTCTTCATGATCTCTTCAACCCAGCTACTCTTGAGTGGAGAACAAAGAACCAAATTGAGATGTAGGTGCACTTGACAATTTCTAAGACCACCAGCCTTGTAACCTGAGCATCATACTTGTGTCTTAGAAAAATTACAAACCGCTATATGTCATGGAGTTTGGGGATTGGTCATAAATAGCTGAAACCACAAATGATGGCTACAAGCCTTCTGCACTACTATGGATTGGTCTGACGTCAAAAGGGCTATAGATCTAAAAGTTACCTTATGGATTCAAAACTGGGAACAATAAAAAAATAAATAAAAATAAAAACAAAAAAACAACTGTGAACAAAAGGAGTGTCAGCTAATGATAGTGGAAAAATGCATCTCTGTAGAGTATGAGAATCACTGTGCATCTCTAGATCTGTGCTTTTCTAAATCCTTTTCTTCCTTTCCTTCACACCCACCCCAGTTCTACCACTGTAAAGTCTTTGTAGCCCTACAACAGAGCGCGATGTACATAGGAACAAGGAGTGGATGTGGCAAAGAACGTCACACTTGTAAAATTGGGATAATAGGAAAAAATGTTAGTTTGTTGTGGTTGAAGATCAAATACTGATGAAATAAAGTTTTTAGCTCCTCTAAAACATTGGCATTCATTTGGAGGTCAAATAGCAGGTATGTAAATAGAAAGGACAAGACTGTTCAATTCTCCCCATGCAAGACACTAACAAGTTTATTAAGTGTTTTTCAGAATGACTGTGATTTAGGACACTCTACAATCCCTGCCTTTCTAAGCCCCAAACTCATTGAATCAAACTTCTGTCTGTCTTAAACCAAGTCATAAGTAACTTCAAGCTGTCGCTTAGCCGAAAAAAATTTGAGTACTACCAAATTTGGGTAACTCTGTGCTCTCTGTGGATATCAACTAGAAAACTTGGGAATGGTAATGAAGGAATGGAGAATTTTTTTTCCTATTTGCTCCCTCTATAACTCTCAAAGAGATTTGTATCCGATAATATCTATTGAGAAGAACATGAAGGAGTAGTAGAATCTCAATGCACAAATAATTTAAAATATAATCTTATTAGAATCTTTATTCTCCAAAATATTTTACCAGAGTCACTGATATAATTTATCTCTTAAAATTTAAGAGTTGGGGTGCCTCATCTGTTGCTCTGTTCCAAGATTCTATGAAGATTTCTCTTGCCTTTGGCTTCGGGTCCTTAAACTCTATGACCTCAAGATATAAAAATAAGAGGGAACTATATACACTTGCCTCTCTCTGGTCATTCTCAAACCTACAGGGCTAGATTTTTCTATAGTTAAAAGCAAAAGTTTTTTTAAAAAGTCATCATTTTGCATCTGCACGTCAATCTTATGTGACAAAAGGAATCAAACTATTGTTTTAAAATGTTATGACATGGAAATAGTTTAAGGAGCAATTATAAATTGCTTAGAAGATACTGGAGGATAGAATGAGTGTTTAGAGTAATAAGAAGTAAGGAGAAAGTGAAGGAGGGAACAGGAGGGATGTTTCTGCCATTGTTAGCCACATGACCTCAGCCAAATCAACTCTAAAACCTGGTCTTTTTTGTTGGTAATGTGGAGACAAACATGTCTTCCCTGCTGATGGTGCAGGGAAATTGGGAGGATCAGCTGATATGACAGTACTGCAAAGATGATATACAGAGCAGCTTACATTTCTACCTTTAGCTCAAGGTTTTGATAGGTTTTGAAAGCCTTGGAGAAGACACAGCTTTGAACATATTTAGCACATGTATATTTATGTAGATGTGTAGCTCCTAATTCAAACTTGGAAAAGCTTTTTTTTTAGATTTTATTTTTAAGTCTCTCCACCCAAAGTGGGGCTTGAACTCACAACCCCAAGATTAAAAGTCCCACACTCCACCAACTTAGCGGGCCCAAAGCCCCTGGAAAAAAGCTTTTTAACTTTAACCTTTGGAGAGAAGTCCTACTCTCTCTTTAGCCAATTACTTTGTAAATGTTTTGAATTAAGCGCTGGAAAAGTAGTCACATCAGCTACCCAGAAGAGGGCACTATTACCCAAGAAATGGAAGCTACTACCGGGGAAGATGGAACATATCTCTAAGGATTCAAAAGGAAGAAGGATTTGTAGAGGCCAGCAAAGTAGTTCTGAGTTTGTTTTTGATACCCCCTTTCTTGTTTCATGATTCTGTGTCTCTCTTCCCCACTCCATTTTGGCAGTAGTCTGTCTTCCCTATTCCCCAAAAGCCTTCTCAGGTAGCAGTAGGAGGGGTTCTCAAAATGTAGTGGTCCCCAATTTTCAACACTACTACTATTCTCTCCATTGTTTTTTCCTCACAGATCTGACCTTTGTCTCTGCTAAATTGCATTTAGTAATAAACTCATGATCATTCTCCTTATCTATAAATAAGATACAAATATAGCTTAGCAATGTCACACCAGCCTGTGATGGTGTTGTATTACTGAGCTGGTATAATTTCAGCCACTGCCAAAGAAACTTGATGTTGTAATTAGCAAGGAGTTAAGCAAAGGAATATATACAATTTCTTTAGAATGTTTGAAATACTGAAAATACTTTGCAGAACCCAGGTACTCTCTGAGTATTCCTAGGGGTCTGGGATTCCAGATGAGAGAGGATAATCTCAGAATGTATGAAATGTCTAAAATAAGCCTATGCGTTACGTATTTGATTCCTATTATAGCATCAGATTTTAACTAGAAACTTGTTAGCCAAGGCATAATACCTCCCTAGGCAAATCCGGATTTGAATTGATGAAATTTCTTATAATCTTAACCTAAAGGACTGAATCTCTAAATGGAGGAATTCCAGACAACCTAGCAAAAAACGGGACTTGTATAGTAGGCCATGTATTCACCTATCAGACAAGTTTTGTGAATATACAGATATATAAAAATATACACATAACGATATCAGGTGCCTCCTGCATTGGGCACTTTGACTAGATTAGCCTCAGATCTTACAACAGTTCTGTAAGTCAGATCTATCATTACCATCTCCCTTTTACAGATGAGAAAACTGAATCAGAGAAGTTTGGAAACTTTCTCCATCACACAGCTCCCAAGGATTGTAATTGGGATTCAAACTTCTCTGATTCCTAAACTCAGGTCATCATGCTGCCTCAAGAAAATAGTTTTCTCCTTAGAGAATAGACCACAGTGAGGATGAGAAATCAAGAACTAATGTTATCACACACAAATTAATATTGGGGAGAAAATGCAAGTCACCTATTCTAGAGAATAATATCCCAAACAACACATATACCCATCTTTAATATTTGTAGTCAAATGTTGTGTTTTGTAGAAGGAAAGTTTTATTGGTTTCATAATAGGCTTCATTTAATACATTTAGGGAGTATTATAGTGCATCTAGTGGCAAAAATAGATGGATTTCATTGGTCCCTACATGTGACTAGAGCCATAAAAAACTTTGGATTCCTCACTCTATTAAGAAATTTGTCCAGGTCCAAAATCAAAGGTAGGACAGAGTTGTTGTTGCTCCTTTTTCCAACGACTGACAAGGATAGGACAGAAATGGAGAACTGGAAGAACTCAGGAATCTTGTATGAGCTTAGTACTTTGCAGGATCCTCACTTAAACTTTTTTTTTTTTCTTGAGATATATTTGACATATAACCCTCACTGAATCTGTAAGTACAAAACCTTACAGTGGGAAGGAATCTTTAAAATCATCTAGTTCAGCTATCCTGTTAAGTCCTGGAAATACCTCTGCAACATACCAATTAAAAGATCATCAAGCCTCTGCCTGAGTGCCCTAAATAATGGGAAGTTCATTTATAAAAGTGTCTATTTCAGGGTGCCTGGGCTTAGCTGTTAAGCGTCTGCCTTCGGCTCAGGTCATGATCCCGGGGTCCTGGGATCTAGCCCTGCATCGGGCTCCCTGCTCAGAGGGAAGCCTTCTTCTCCCTCTCCCACTCCCCCACTTGTGTTCCCTCTCTCACTGTGTCTCTGTCAAATAAAATCTTTATTTAAAAAAGTGTTTATTTCATCTATGGATAGTTTTGACTAATGGAAAGTTCTTTAAATGAGCTGAAATCGTCTTTGATTCATTGATGATTATTCCAAGCTATAAGACCCCCTAAAACAGTGCCTCCCCCATAAGCCTTTGCTATACAGATTACCCTTCTTGATACTTTGTCCAGAGTTTCAAATGTCCTTATGAAGACAGCTGATCTTCTTGGATGCCATGGTAGGTTATTCAGAGCCACTAAAAGTCAACAGGAGTGAATGGGCCAACCACTGCAAAACCCAGCAGTGTATTTGATCTCCCCTTCTCTGCACTCCCCCAGCGCCTGGAGGCAGCTCTCCACGGTGCTGAGCTTCATCTTGCCTTCACTGTTACCAAGATGGTGAGAATTAAGAGGCACTCTCCAGTTACTCAATCATGCTTGAGATCTAAGGCCTTGACAATCCTTAGGAACCTCTTAGGAGAAACATCCCCTCAACCATAAGTCAGCGTTAGCATCTGTCCAATATGCTGAAACCAGGCTTGACTGCTTCCTGTTTCCCAAACCCAAGAGAACTGACCATTCCACTACTTGGTCTGAAAAGGCCAGCCAGAAAAAATTCCAGCAAAGCTATCCAAGTCTTAGTGGAAATAGATCAAATATAAATGAACTATCACCCATCTTCCATCTTCTCTAAATCTTTAATTCAGAACCTCCTTTCACTCACAAACCATTCTGCAACCATTCTACTTCCTTTCTATCTCCACCATCTGAGAACATCCTCACTTCTCACTGCCATGCTATAGAGAGTGCCTCAAATATGAAGAGGAACCAGAAAAACAGTAGACCCAGATGCTGTCACAGGTATTTTGGACATTTCCAGTCAGTACAATTTGGGGCCATCTGTTCATGTTCAAGGTGAGTGCAGAGAAGATCCTTGGTGGCAATGATTGGATAGAAAAAATTCTTGTTGCAAAGTACCCAATACAACTATATAAATTTTCTGATAATGATAAAAGACTTTAGTTGCAAACAAAGGATCTATACAACCCTAACACACTATTTTCTGGATTTCTGTGCTGAATCTGGTGAGATCCTTAACATAAGAACTCAGTATTAGTATGGGTAGAGAAATTCACTACTGGGTATAGTAAATTAGCACCCTATGTATTTGAGAAACTAATGAATGTCTGAAAATTTGAGATAATTACATTTAATAGGAAAAGGACCAAGGATTTTGTTTTTTTAATTGCAAAAAATCTCTATATTCCCAATAAATTCATAGTAAAATAAGTTTTTAAAAAAGCTTTAAAACATCAAAAAGGGAAAAAAGCCAGAAACTAGAACAAAATATGTAATGAGATTAACAGCACCTATGCTTGGCTTTAGAGAATTCTTATATACTCAGCTGATTAAAATAGTCTATATTAATCTGAACATTTTTACCAAAAAGTTTACAAAAGAAAAATAAGAATTAAACATTTATGACTGGAGTTAGTTGTAGTAAGGAATTGGATGTGAGTGTTTGACCATTCTTTGTGCCTTCAGAGTTCTGCAGAAAATTCTGTCTTCTTTTTAGTCCATCCAAAATGACTGAATTATTAGATGCCAGACTCTGTGTCCTAGGATATTGAAAATAACAGAATTATTACCTTCCAAAAGGGCCTGGATTTCTAATCAAAGCATTATACCTTCATTTGTTACTTCGAAGCAGTATAACATTTACTAACACTAAGGTACACTTATCATATAAGTTAACCTTTAAAAATCTAAAGTTCTCCTTACATTTTAAAGGCTGCACAACAGCACCTCAATTATTTGGCAGCTGCTTTCCAAGAAGTCCATATTTTCGGAACATCTTTCCTCAGATCCAGTATCAATTATATTCTAGTCAGAAACAAGTTCCCAGGACCCCTGGCTGGCTCAGTTGGAAGAGCCTACAACTCTTGATCTCAGGGTTGTGAGTTCAAGACCCAGTTGAGTGTAGAGATTATATACATACATACATACATACATACATACATACATACATACATAACTTTAAAACAAAAAAACAGGGGCGCCTGGATGGCTCAGTCGTTAAACGTCTGCCTTCGGCTCCGGTCATGATCCCAGCGTCCTGGGATCTAGCCCCGCATTGGGCTCCCTGCTCGGCGGGAAGCCTGCTTCTCCCTCTCCGCCTACCCCTGCTTGTGTTTCCTCTCTTGCTGTGTCTCTATCAAACAAATAAATAAATAATCTTAAAAAAAAAAAACAAAAAAAACCCAAAAATCAATATGTTCCCTGAAAACCTCTTCTATACAACTGAAGTGTAATTTGTTTCTTTTTTGAGAAGTCATATGAAAGAGAAAAGCCAACCATAATATTTTTCACAATGACAACGTTCCTTTCCAAGGAGCTGTAGGCTAGATTAGTCCCTTATCTAACACATCTGCCTTGCTTCAGCCAGGTCACATTACTAACTGGGCATTTTGCTTTGACATTCCCCTTTTCCCACCTTGTCTCCTATCACTTGCTCATTACATTGATATGCTTCAAAAATGTGTCCTCCTGGGGCGCCTGGGTGGCTTAGTCAGTTAAGCGTCTGCTTCGGATCAGGTGATGATCCCAGGGTCCTGCGATCCAGCCCCACATCAGGCTCTCTGCTCAGCAGGGGAGTCTGCTGCTCCCTCTCCCACTCCCTCTGTGTTCTCTCTCTCTCTCAAATAAATAAATAAAATCTTTTAAAAAAAAAATGTGTCCTCCAACAAGTGTCCCCCCAAACAGCTCATCACTCTTTTTTTTTTAAGATTTTATTTATTTAAGAGAGAAAGCGTGCGCACAAGAGAGGAGCAAGGAGCAGGGCAAGGAGCCTGATGCAGGGGTTCGATCAGGCACTCTGGAATAAGCTGAGCTGAAGGCAGACGCTTAACCTACTCAGCCACCCAGACGTCCCTGTACATTTTTTAAAAGTAAACTCTACCCCCAATGTGGGGGTCCAACTCACAACCCCGAGATCAAGAGTCATGTGTTCTACCGACTGAGCCAGCCAGGCACTCCTCTGCTTTGTGTTGAGTTCAATTTGTTTATTGTTTGTTGGTCTACTCAACTAAAGTATAAAAGCTTCCTACAGGTAGCAACAGCATCTTGTTCATCTCTTTCCCTCCAATTCTTATAACAGGGCACATAGTTGATGTGCAAATGCTATCTTCCCTCCCTTTTCTTCTACATGTCTTTAATGATTATGTCTTTCAAGAGAACCATATTATAAGCAATTTTTAAGAAATTGAATTCCTCGAGATTTTGCAAATTTAAATTCTCAGTTGCATGTCAAGGAGTAATTTCACTTATCTGCTTTGGGTTTGATTTGGGTTTTTATTTCTCCTTTTGCTAGAGAGAAAGGGAATCCATAGCTTGTTGGTTTACACAACCATTGTTTACTTTGGAGACAATATGTTTTGATTTGATACTTTAAAGAGTTGATATGAATTAAACAATTGTTTCAAGGAAAGATCTGTTCCTTAATAAAGAAGTGAAGATATGTTTTTAAAATGCAGGGCACCTGGGTGGCTCAGTTGGTTAAGCGACCGCCTTCGGCTCAGGTCATGATCCTGGAGTCCTGGGATCGAGTCCCACATCGGGCTCCCTGCTCAGCAGGGAGTCTGCTTCTCCCTCTGGCCCTCTTCCCTCTCGTGCTCTCTATCTCTCTTTCTCTCTCTCTCAAATAAATAAATAAAAAATCTTTAAAAAAAATGCAGACGTTGGGGCGCCTGGGTGGCTCAGGTGGTTAGGCATCTGCCTTCAGCTTGGGTCATGATCCTGGAGTTTTGGGATTGATCCCCACATCAGTTTCCCTGCTCAGCGGGGAGCCTGCTTCTCCCTCTCCTCCCTGATCCTGTTCTGTCTCATTATCTCTGTCTCTCTCTCTCTTTGCAGACCTCCATGGGACTCCTGGGTGGCTCAGCCAGTTAAGCGGCTGCCTTCAGCTCAGGTCATGATCCTAAGGTCCTGGGATCTCGTCCACATCGGGCTCCTTGCTCAGCAGGGAGCCTGCTTCTCCCTCTGCCTGCAGCTCCCCCTGCTTGTGCTCTCTCTCTCTCTCTCTGTCTAACAGATAAATAAATAAAATCTTTCAAAAAAATGTAGACCTCCAGGAATTTAGCCCAAGGTATAGTCAGAAGTGTCTGCAAACATTTATATGTAAAAACAATCTACTGCAGATTGATTTATTACAGCAAAAATTGGTAATTTAAATGTCAAAGGAAGGAAAACAATAACTATGTAAATACTGGGGTCCACATAATAGAATACTCAGCAGCCATTAAAAAGAATGAGCTGGATCTATATCCATCTATATGTATTGATTGCAAGATATCCTAACTTACGTTAGGTGAAAAAAGAAAGCCACAGCTCCATATTATTTGTTGTTAAAAAATAGTTATATTTACAAATGCACAGGAAAAAGTCTGAAAGAATATAAACCAAACTGTTGGGCGCCTAGTTGGCTCCATCAGTTAAACGTCTGCCTTTGGCTCAGGTCATGATCCCAGGGTCCTGGGATCGTGTCCCACGTTTGGGCCCCTGTTCAGTGGGGAGTCTGCTTCTCCCTCTCCCTCTCCTTCTCCCCCTGCTCGTGCTCTCTCTCTTTCTTGCAGTCTCTCTCTCAAATAAATAAATAAAATATTTAAAAACAAACAAACAAACCAAACTGTAAACAATGTGTAGGTCACCTCAACAGAAAGGCAATGGCAAAGGTTGGGGGATGGAGAATTCCAATTTTGCTTTTTATTTATTTATTTTTTACAGATTAATTCATTTATTTTAGAGAGAGAGAGCATGGGAGTGTGCCAGCTGAGGGAGGGGCAGAGGGAGAGGAAAAATCTCCAGCAGACTCCACGCTGAGCGTAGAGCCCGACACAGGGCTTGATCCCCTGAGATCATGACCTGAGCCAAAATCAAAGAGTTGTAAACTCAACTGACTGAGCCACCCAGGCGCCCCCATTTTTACCTTTTACATTTTTTTAAAGATTTTTTTATTTATTTGCGAGAGAGAGAGACAGCATGCATGAGCAAGGGGAGGGGCAGAGGGAGAAGGAGAAGCAGACTCCCCGCTCAGCAGGGAGCCTGACACAGGGCTTGATACCAGGAGCCTGAGACCATGATCTAACCCCAGTCTCCCCTACCTTTTACATTTCTGTATTACTTTACTTTTTCAAAACAAAGTACACAATAATTTTATATAATGAAAAACTAGTAGGGCCGCCTGGGTAGCTCAGTGGGTTAAGCATATGCCTTCAGTTCAGGTCATGATCCCAGGGTCCTGGGTTGGAGCCCTGTATCAGGCTTTGCTGCTCAGTAAGGAGTCCGCTTCTCCCTCTCCCTCTGCTCCTCCCCCTGCTTGTGCTCTCTCTCACTCTCTGTCTCAAATAAATAAATAAAATCTTAAAAAAAAGAACTAGTAAAGATATATGCCAAATTTTAAGATGAACTTTTTGAAAACTAAGAATATGAGGGGAATGTTCCTGATGTACTATTAGTTGAAAAAAAGCATCATACAAAATAGGAACTACAGTACAGGCAAAACATTCAGACAAATTATATAGATCAATATATTCAGACTGAAGTGTTATAAATATACCAAATATAAAAAGATTTTTAAAATATATCTAAATGGTAGGGTAGAGGCACTTGGGTGGCTCAGTCAGTTAAGCATCTGCCTTCGGCTCAGGTCATGATCCCGGGGTCCTGGGATCGAGCTCCACATTGGGCTCCCTGCTCAGCGGGGAGTCTGCTTCTCCCCCTCCTTCCCACTCCTGCTCTCTCTCACTATCTCTGTCTCTCTCAAATAAATAAATATTTTTTTAAAAAAAAAATAAATGGTAGGGTGATTATAGGTGTTCAGTACTGGGGCACTTGGGTAAGCTCAGTCAGTTAAGCATCTGACTCTTGATTTTGGATCAGGTCATGATCTCAGGGTCCTGGGATTGAGCCTCACGTTGGGCTTCAAGCTCAGTGGGGAGTCTGAGGATTTCTCTTCCTCTGCCCCTCCCCTGTGCTTGCTCATGCACTCTCTCTCTCTCTCAAATAAATAATCTTTTAAGACACTTTTTCAGTACTTTTCAAATATTCTATTATGACCATATTACTTTCATAATCTGAACAATGTTAGTTAAACAAATTAACATGGAAAGCAATGGTGGAAAGTAGCTGTATCTCTTTCCCAATGTGTGTAGAACCAGAAATATAGGTGAAAACTTCCAACCTTCAGTTGAGGAAGTGCTTCATTTATAGCAGCTCTTTCCTATTTTTAGAAATAATTCAAGATTTAGGGGCGCCTGGGTGGCTCAGTCATTAAGCATCTGCCTTCGGCTCAGGTCATGATCCCAGGGTCCTGGGATCGAGCCCCGCCTCGGGCTCCCTGCTCAGCGGGGAGCCTGCTTCTCCCTCTCCCACTTCCCCTGCTTGTGTTCCCTCTCTCGCTGTCTCTCTCTGTCAAATAAATAAAATCTTTTAAAAAAAAGAAATAATTCAAAATTTAGTAGTAGTGGAGTAAATTTTGGTTCACATTAAAAATGAACCTATTATATAAGAGATTTCATTGTAATTTGATACAATTTATTCAGTGAGGCTGGCAGAATTTTATGGCTATAAGAAGTTTATTCAGGAGTCTCCCATTAGGTAATTCAATATACCCTTGATTTTAATCATTCCTGAGGAATAGTGGCTAATCAAACACATTTACATACACTTACCGTGGAGAATCTATTCCACTATCTCCTGCCATGCTCTGATTTTCTGTTCCTTCCAAACGACTGTGTTCGTGTTGGATATCCTGAGCCAACACTGGCCTACGTGAAGTATTGAAAAGTTCTAACTTTTGTGTGAACTGCTTTCTCATTCCCTGATTCTGAGCACTCTGACTCCAGCTAGCTGGTTTCTTTCCTGTGTCACCAACAGAATCTTGGAGGGTTTCAGTCTCAGAATGGGCTTTCCTTGTGCTATAGTAATCAAATATACTTCCATCCGCGGATGCTGAGGCCTGTGCACATGTAGCAACACTGGGTTCCTCTTCATAGTTACAAATGGACTGAGTCCCTGAATTGAGGCCACCACCTTCAGCAGAGAGATTAGGTGTTTGGCTTTCACCTGGGTTAATGAAAAACCCAGTGGGTTTGTAACACTCATTTCCTTCAAGCACCTGAAGCTCAGACCTGTGTATTTTGTTGTTGTACTCAGTCAGAGATATTTCTGTCACTTTCTGTTTCCCCAAATGATTCCACTTGCTTCTCCCTGCAAAGGAATACTGAATGCGGCCAGGCAACATTTGACATAAGTCATCATTCTCGGAAAAGTCCTCCTCATCTAGATATAATGAACTACAAGCACCATCATCATCTTCCAATTCATTCTGATACAAGGCCTGGTTATCATCAGAAAGCCCCTCGTTTTCTAGATCCACAGTCTCTGCTTCCAGGACAAATGCCTTTCTCATTGGTATTTCTTCTAAGTCTCCATCTTGTCTCTCAGGTTGTCTCAAATAGTTCGTACTAACTGGGTAATCCAGAAGACCAAGATTTTGGAACTGGTGTATTGTTTGATCAACTATTCTACAAGCAGAGGAGGCATGGCCTAAAGAGGAGGAACCTTGTGACGGCAGGACATGCCGTGTTTCTGTGGCTTCCCCTAATGTGTCAAAGGGAGAATAACTTTTCCTCAAGACTTCAGGGATTACCTCGTTTTTTCCACCATATACATCATATCTCAACATGCTTTCCTGAAAGGAACATTTACTGCCATTTTGCAAAACACCACATTGAGAGTAATTTAAGAGGGGATCTCTGAAGTCATCACTGACAGGTTTGACGGCAGAGTTATTCATATAAATGGATTCTGCCATTGGTTTATCTTTACATTGTTCAGCATGTGGCTCTTTGAGTTCACTCTCAAAGATTCTTGAGGAGTCCAAAGACCTTGACCTTGGGAAAGGCTTTCCCTTTGGTCCAGTCTGACTGGGTTTCAGATCACCGGTCTTCTGGATGTTGTGCCCTTTGGTTACTGGAATCCCTCGGGGAGAAAAACCTGCGAAAGGATTACTAATTCGCTTCTTGTAAATCAAATGGGACCCCAGCACTGATAGGTTCTCATCAAGTGGTTTCTGAACTACTGCTCCATTTGGGCTTTTAATTCTGGGGGTGGGTTGTGTAGCAGGGAGATTGGGATGTTTCTCCAGTCTAATGCTTCCCGGCTGAGGCTCACTTCCCGGACTCCCGGCTTTGTGCCTATCCCTCTGAGAACGGCCCTGCCTTCTTCGAGGCTTTGCAGACCGGCCCCTGCGGTTCCTCATTCCCTCTTTTGAAGGATATTTATGCCTCATCGTCAGCATATCAGTGGAAGTGCCCTGGCTATTATATTGTTTCTGTTCCTCATATTTTTGCATCAAGACTGTATGTTTGATTAAGTTGTCAACGGTCAGAATGGGATTAATTCTTCTGATAATCTCATGTTCGACATCTCGAGGAATATTGTCCAAGTTATCTTCATCTCGGACAGGCCATTCTTCTGGTGGGAACTGGGCAGAGAAACTGCTGTGCTCTGTTCTGGACTTCTCCTTCCTGGATAGACTACGCCAGAAGAGGCTGAAGCCAAACTTCTTGCTTTTTTCTCTGTCTTTTGTGTCTGGTAACGGTTTGGCGCTTTCACAGATGTGATTCTCCTCAGACACTGAAACCGCTCGATTCTGTACCAAAGATCTGGATTCCTGAAGACCCTTCTGGCCTTCTCTAGCCATTTCTGCAGCCGCCGGTGTCACCTCTATGTCCTGAGTGCACGGGTCAGGGAAACACCGGCAAGACTGACAATGGGAAATGGGGGCAGCATTGCCTTTGGCTAGTTCCGCACAGCTGGCTACGCTCACCAGATACCTAATGCAAGTTGGCACTGGGTGACTTTCATCTGATAGGTCTCTCTTATTTTCTTGAGGGGTTGTATTTGTGATGAAGTAAGTCTGAGGGGTGACTATGAAGTATCCCTCTCCAGTGTGATAAATCTTCCTTTCTTTAATCAGAGTTCCCAGAGTGGTATAGAGGATATCTTGAGATGGAATTGCAATGCCTAAAACAAACAAGCATTTCATTACACTGATAGATTTTGAATTAAAAAAAGCATTTTGATGAGTGAAATCAGGAAGTCAGAAATGACCACACATGTGCTTGATGAGCCCAGAGCTAACTGTAACACAATAAATGTAATTACAATGCCAAAGAAGCAGTCATAATAGTCACAGTTTAATTGAATAATAGGAATACAATTTGGTCCACACATAGGGCTAAATTAATGGTTAAGTAGAGAAAAAAATCTGAGTTCCCTCGAACACACACAGGAAGTTATACAAACCCATCATGAATTTAAATTTTCACTTCAAGACAGCATTCTTGGAAGCAAACATGGGAGTTTTTGAAAATTGCAGCTTCATTGCTTAAATCTTAATAAGAATCTAAAGAGAAAATGAAAACCAGTCTGTGCCAGGATGAGGGCAAACTACCTAATATCTATATTATGATAGTTTTTCAAAGTAGGAAGGTAACAATTTTAAAAGAAATTCCTTTTTCCAAATATCAGGGTTCAAAATTGTATTTATATTGTGAAACATGTTTGTATAACACTGGAAGAAAATACATCAATATATTAACATTTCCTGGGACGCCTGGGTGGCTCAGTCGCTTAAGTATCTGCCTTCAGCTCAGGTCATCCCCGGGTCCTGGGATCAAGCCCCATATCAGGCTCCCTGCTCAGCGGGGAGTCTGCCCCTCCCTCTCCATCTGCCTCTCCCCCAGCTCATGCTCTGTCTCTCTCAAATAAATAAATAAAATCTTAAAACAAAACAAAACAAAAAAACAAAATCAAGAGTTTGACACTTATGCAACTAGGTCACCCAGGCACCCCCCAAAAATATTTTTTTAACTTAAGCAAGGTGCAAACAATGTAAAGAATGATCCAATTTATGTTATTAAAAAAATACATATACTCAAATACAATTTATGAAAGTATACACAGGAAAAGATAAACAATATAAGCTGTCACCTCTGGGAAGTGGCAATGGAAGAATGAGATCAGGGGAGAAGATGAACTTTTCCTTTTTTTGCTTTGTACTCCTTTCTACAGTATGATTTGTTTATTGCCATAAGCATTGTTTTTGAAAAAGTTCATCTGGAAAGTAAAAGAAATGCCCTTATCAAATTTGTTGATGCAGCCCTTTTCCTAGCAAGGCTCTCATACAAGTTTCTACAATAGAAAAAAAAGTGGGTATCACCCAGTTTATTCACATCTTTAAGAGGATTTATAAATAGAAAGCAAGCAATGAACTAATAGAGAAAACTTGTCACGCTACCTGGGTAGTGTTTCATCAAATGCTCCAACAGTGATTCCTGTGTCACCACAATCTGGGCAGCATTCATATCAGATACAGCACAGCAAAGAACTTCAGCCAAAGGTATAAACTGAGATTGAGCTATTGGATTCATTTGCACTGGAAAGACATCTCCTAAATTGGAGGTTTAAAAAAAAAAAAAAGGAAAAGTGATACATTTGTAGTAAAAACTATTCGGGATCAGTGAATCAAGAATAAAAACTGGGGGCGCCTGGGGCGCCTGGGTGGCTCAGTCATTAAGCGTCTGCCTTCGGCTCAGGTCATGATCCCAGGGTCCTGGAATCGAGCCCCTCATCGGGCCCCACATTGGGCCCCGCATCGAGCCCCGCATCGGGCCCCGCATCGGGCTCCCTGCTCAGCAGGGAGGCTGCTTCTCCCTCTCCCACTCCCCCTGCCTGTGTTCCCTCTCGTGCTGTCTCTCTCTCTCTGTCAAATAAATAAATGAAATCTTAAAACAAAAACAAAAACAAAAACAAACTGGGGGCGCCTGGGTGGCTCAATCTTTAGGTGTCTGCCTTCGGCTCAGGTCATGATCCCAGGGTCTTGGGATCAAGCCCCACATCGGGCTCCCTGCTCCGCAAGAGGCCAGCTTCTCCCCCTCCCACTCCCCCTGCTTGTGTTCCCTCTCTTGCTGTGTCTCTCTGTCAAATAAATAAATCAAATCTAAAAAAAAAAAAAATAAAAACTGAACAGCACGTGGAATTGCTATTTTTTTCCATTGGTTTTTTCCTCGGAATCTGATAACATGACATGAACAATGATAGAAAGCATAGAAGAAAAAGGTTTACATTCAGGTCCCCTACTTTTTAAGAAGTTTGTAGAATTTGTCACTACTTTACATGCAAGAGATAGTAAGTTTCCAGATGAAAGGCACAGAGTGCTATCAGAGTTCAGGTCAGACAATGTTTATATGGTCTTTATCATATTAGCTATCTGAGGCAGGCAGGGATAGAATTCTTATTTCTTTATTTAAAATATAGAAAGTCATAGGGGTGCTGGGTGGCTCAGTCCATTAAGCGGCTGCCTTTGGCTCAGGTCATGATCCCAGGGTCCTGGGATAGAGCCCCGCATCGGGCTCCCTGCTCAGCGGGGAGTCTGCTTCTCCCTCTCTCTTTACCCCTGCCCCCTGCTCGTGCTCTCTCACAAATTAAATAAATAAGTAAATAAAATCTTTAAAAAATATATATATATGTAGAGAGAGAGAAAGCCATAGAAAGCTCAAATAATTGTTCCAAGGTCAGAAAGCAAGTAGAATGACCAAAATAGGTCTTCTGACTCCTAATCCAGCATTTTCATCATTCCACATTTTCCTGATTGGAATGATAGGAAGATTTGAAGAAGGAAAGGGCAGAAATGTTTTCCAAAAGCACAAAGACATGGAGCAAAACCATGGAAGGAGGAAAGCACAAGGTATGTTATCCTGGTTGGATAGAGTTTGAGTTATATCAGACCAGAGTTGAAGACAGATCAGAAATATAAGCTAGACTGTATTGTCTTTCCTCCTTGCTAACGTCTTAAATAAATGTTCTTAACCTGCTATTACTCATGTTAGAGTTTTAGATTCTGCTGAACATTACTCGATTACTTGGAAATGAAAGACAAGGACTCAGGAAAGAGATTTGGGAATCAACTAATACAGAGGAGATCTGAAGCTAAGGAGTGGCATAAATTCTTCAGTAGGAGAAATAGAAAGAGAGCCAAGAAACACTGAACTATGGGGCTATCTACAATTAAGAAACAGTAGAAATAGGGACCCACAAAAGCAAGAAGGCCCAATAATGGGAGTAGGAGGGAGAGAACCAAAAGTATGAGAAAAAGAGGCTCCAAAATGACAGTAAAGCAACAGTGTCAAAATGCTTGAAAAGGATCAGAAAGGTTGAGGGAGGAGGAAAAAGGGCCATTGTATTCTTTTCTTTTCTTTTTTTAAGATTTTGTTTGTCAGAGAGAGAGAGAAAGCACAAGCAGGAGGGAGCGTCAGGCAGAGGGAGAAGCAGGCTCCCCACGGAGCAAGGAGCCCGATGTAGGACTCGATCCCAGGACCCTGGGATCATGACCTGAGCCAAAGGCAGACGCTTAACCGATGAGCCACCCAGGCGTCCAAGGCCATTGTATTTCTTGATTGGAAGGTGACCATTGGTGTCCTTCAAGAGAACTGTTTTTATAGAAAAGAACACAGAAACTAAATGTCAGGTTGAAGGGAAGGGCATTGGTGAGAAAAAAGGTCAATGGATCCTCCTTCTAGAGCAGGGCTTCTTAACTTTGGCACTTTTGACACTGGGGGCCAGATAAAAGGTGACCAAGCATCTCAGTAACCCAGGACTGAGGGGTTTCCTGGTACATAGGATGTTCAGTGTGATAACCAAGAAAGTCAAAGGCAAACCAAGAGGGTCTGCCTAGCCAGATAATTCTTTGTCGTGCGGGACTGTCTTGTGCATTGTAGCATGTTTAGTAGCGCCCTTGGTCTCTGTCCACTTCTAGATGCCAGTAGCATCCACATGTCCTGGAAGAGGGGGGTAGAGGCAAAGCTGTCTCAATTATAAACCACTGTTCTATACCATTTGTTGGAAAAATCGGATTCTGAAAGAGGAGAAACAGAACATAAACCACAAGGGAGTAGGATCAAGTGAATGTGAATGTGTGCGTATGTTGTGATTTTCTTGATAGAAGAGCTCTGCACATTTGGATCCAAAAAGGAAGGGCTTCACGGAAACGACGTACATGATTCTGGGAAAAAGAAGACCAGCAAGACAGCAAGATCCCAGAAGAGGAGAATAGGAAAATATGCAAAAGGCAGAGGCAGAAGAACTGCATTAGAAATAAGATACTACTTCATCTGGACTGGAGAAAAGAATAGAGGGTGGTAGAAGACCAGAGACATACTGAAGCCTAGAAGGAAACACACATGAGCACAGCAAGGTCATTTGATCTCTGCAAAGTTAAGACAGGGAGAGAGGGGATAGGAATGGGAGGAGAAAAAAACAGGAGTGAGGAGCTAAAGAGTGGAAAGGGGGGATGGAGAGCTATTTTTGGAGTCTATTAAATTAAAAAAATGAATACAAGGATTATGAAGGAGCCCTGAGTCTCAAGACGATTGAAGTATGGTTGCTGGCAGGTGACGTGGCAATCTAGAATGAAAAGGCTGAGAGCCAGGTAGGCCAGCAGTGCTTCTGAGAATGACCAGGGGATTGTGCTAATGTGCGGATTCTGATTCACAAGGTCAGAAGCAAAGCCCATGATTCTGCATTTCTAACTACTTGCCAGGTGAGGTCTGCTTGGGAATGGTAGAGGGTTAGAGGTTGTTGATAATAGCAGTGTTAAAGTAGTTAACCATTCAACAAATAAACATGGCCCTAGGGCTGCATGGGGAGTCAAGAGTAGCCAAAGGATGCCAAAGAATTGAGAAAACTTGGTTATACCCTGCAGTTGACTCGCCCAGTGACAGTGGAGAAGCCAATACATTGAACTAATTGTTTTTTTTAAAGATTTTATTTATTTATTTGAGAGAGAGAATGAGAGAGAGAGAGAGCATGAGAGAAGGGAGGGTCAGAGGGAGAAGCAGACTCCCCGCTGAGCAGGGAGCCCAATGTGGGACTCGATCCCGGGACTCCAGGATCATGACCTGAGCCGAAGGCAGTCGCTTAACCAACTGAGCCACCCAGGCGCCCACATTGAACTAATTGTTGAGGGGGAAGGAAGGTGGTGAGGATTGGCAAGGTGTAAAGGGTTGTAGCCAGGGCTGGTGAGTGGCCCATAACATATTCGTTGTATCTGCGTGAAGATAGAGGACTTCCATAAGCAAACTGAGTAGTTTGCTGTTATACATAATACTGGTCTGTTGCCCTGCATGCTTAAGCTTCTGTACTTACTGTCCAAGTGGGACATTAGCTGACCTAAACCTCAAAATCCTTCTAGAAAGTCTACCTCTAAGCTAAGGGTAATAAGACTCTGCCTCTCTTCATTCCCTCTTTGCCTCTCTTTTTTCCCTCAGCATCTGGGATTTACTTTCTTCTCTTTCATCTCCCTCCTCAACCAGAAAAAGTATAGAATCGAAGGACAATTTCCAAGAGTTCTGTGCTCCTTTAACATAACTCTATGTGCTTCATTTGAAATAAGTGACTTTAAACTTTTATATATCTTGGGTGCCTGGGTGGCTCAGTTGGTTAAGTGACTGCCTTCAGCTCAGGTCATGATCCTGGAGTCCTGGGATCGAGTCCCACGTCAGGCTCCCTGCTCAGCAGGGAGTCTGCTTCTCCCTCTGACCCTCTTCCCTCTCGTGCTATCTCTCATTCTCTCTCTCTCAAATAAATAAATAAAATCTTTAAACTTTTATGTATCTTTCCCCCTCATCTCCCAAAACAACCTAAGTGACTTTTTTCTTGTATGTGATCTTAAATTGATTACCTCCCCCCTACCACCTTCATGTGGATGAGAAGTCCTTAATTCAAAAAGAGGGTGGAGAAAGTTCTCTCCTAGAAAGATAAGGGCTAGAGTACTGGTGAAGTATAGGGCAAAACCTAAAACGTTTTTCAGTGGCTCAACCACACAACCCACATTCTAGCCTCACCGCATCCCTACCCTAAACCCAGTCACTTTGAACTTTGAGATGGGAAAGGAGGAAGCTTTTAAAAGAAAGCGATGAGTGGCTAGAATGTCAGCGTCTGATGTCCTTGCCTGCCGCGCCCCCTGCCGGTAGCCGCCCATTTTGGGGCAAATGAAACAAAGAAGCTACACCGAGGGTGGGGGTCCAGTACTCAGGTCTCCACTGTGCCTTTGGGCTAGACCTGAAGCAGCCCATTTTTTGTTAAGCTTATTTCCTCCTTTCATAGAAAAAATAGTCAAAATGGATTTTTCATGGGGCTGGTGGGAGGGATGCATGGGATGTTCCTGTATATTTCTTTGCAATCTCCCATATATCTAAAGTCAATTCGAAATAAAACCTAAAAATAGACTGTTCAGAAAGCACTACTTTTAGTTAACAAGCAGAAATATATGAGCAACAGAACTTTTTTCTTATATTTTAAAAATCCCAATTTCTTTTAAAGAATCCTGACACTGCTTGCCAAATCCAAAGACAATCCCAGAAATTTTATTCATAATTCCTAGCACGGTGTGGGAATGAGTATGTTAAGAGCAAACAAATCTACTATCAAGTAGGAAGCCAAACTGCCTTTTTTTCTCCTTAAAAGTAATACAACAATATGTCCATTGCATTTTAGAGAATGTGTTAAATTGCATTTAACCTCTGGTTTGGCACTCCCTCTAAACAAACCCTAGAGAAAATTTCTCAGTACATTTCCTTCACAGCCGTTGCTAAGAGGCGTCTTCAGGTGCATAAATCATCAAGGGTTTTTTGTGCAGGAGAGCGGAGCAAACCCTGACTGGGAACTTTCGTGATAGACTCAGGAATCACGTTCACACTCTAGCCATCTTTTTTTGTTTCAGTTACTTTTGCCCTTGGATTTTTGGAACGCAATAACCCTTAGTAGAGTTTTCCACCAAAAATTAACTTTCTGTGTAGAAGATCCCATTTATATACATAACCAGATTTCACAGTAAATGAAAGCCAGTCCTTTGGCTTTATCCTCAATTACTATGGAGTAATTGAAGAGTACCCTTAAGCCCAGGCCTGCTGTGGACCTTTGACCCTTGACCTGTAGCAGGGATCAGAAGGCTAGAAGAGGCTGTGTGCCAGAGCAAACAGTTCACAACAATGTTCTCTCTGTTTACACAGTCTTGTACTCTTAGGTGCTGCAGAAATGGGGAAAGTATTTGGGCTGAAAGACTGGTTTGACAAAAACATCAACAAAGTACAACCATACATATTGGCACCGACTACATTTAATGCCATCTTTTCTGCAAAGGATATTTTTGTTGCTTACCTTGCTGTACCCCCAAAGGATTTAGTTGGTATTTTACTTTATTTTATTTTTTGCGTTTCTAAATTATGATGAGTTTTAAAACAATTTTTCTTTAAAAATCCACTTTTGGGGAGAAGAAAAAAAAAACAGCACAAGGCAAATTCAATGTATGTAGTATGCAGATGCCCAATCAACAAGTGCAAGTATGGAGTTCTGAATTGTCAAAGGTTGTTGACATCCAGTCAAGTCCAGAGCAGGCCCCTGCTAGCTTGAGATCCTACAACTTGATGAGAACCAGACTCCTATGTGATGGCTATAAATTCATATAACCCCGGGCAGTCAATCCCTGTCCCTGGTGCCTTATAACAGTGGCCCAGAGAGGCCCTGGCTGATAGGAGCAGAACTCTGCCAGTGTGGCTTGCTCCCGAGTTGGTGACAATAGCCCAACAATGATCCAGTGCCATCAAAGTACTCCTCACAACTCTGAGGAAAAGGCGGTGGTTTCTTTGTCAGGACACAAAGGCCTCCTCCATATGCCTCTGGTGGAAGGCCTCTAGAAGAATACTCTATCTTCACTGTTTTATATCAGCGAAGAAAGTGGCTAAAAGAGCCATTTCCTGGCCAAATCATGAGGCGTAAATACTCCTACCTCAGTGTCAAATATCAAGAGGTACATTTATGATAAATATGGACACAGCCGGACTGCCTTGCACCAGACCCAGAGAAGGCAGCTGGGGTAGACCAAGCAAACCGTCCCCCAGAACTGTGATATTGGAGAAATCTTCAACCAGGGACACTGGACTCCTAAATCTGCCCGTTATATATCACCAGTTGGAAGCATCAGTAACACTAAACGAGCCTAAACTTTGCACTCTGATAAATGGGAGCACTGTTATCAGTATAGTGCTGGTCCAGTGAGGTTGTTTTCCCAGGGGGAGTGCGAGTGGGGAGCACAAGCCAACAGAAGCAGGACAGTGGTCAGTCCCAGGACCCCGAGGGAAGGTCGGATGCAAGGGCAACAATACCCGGGCTCAAACAACATACTCGCTCCCCATCTTGAAAGTGGTTATCAGACAGTTGAAGGTGAGGTTTGGTAACCTGACCATTTTGGAGGAAAGAGCCAGATGCAGAGAAAGCATGTGATCTCAGGCCTCCTAAGTGAGAAAGGCAGAACCCAAATTAAGCGGCAATCTGCCGGGCCCAGTCCTGTATTTGCTTTGTCCACCGAGAAAACTTCCGAAGAAAAAACGATCTTTATCGAAATGGAGTTTATTTTGATATCTGAATGCTCTAGTTAAATTTCAGGGACAAAATTAAAGTTTTATATAAAAACTGTACCTTTAGAGGAAAAAATTATAAATACCATGCCATGTTAACATTTGTCTTACGTTTTTAAGACACCTACACAAATTCCAAGAGGGCCCACGTGGAATCTAAATTCTTTTTTTTTTTTTTTAAGATTTTATTTATTTATTTGACAGAGAGAGATACAGCGAGAGCAGGAACACAAGCAGGGGGAGTGGGAGAGGGAGAAGCAGGCTCCCCGCGGAGCAGGGAGCCCGATGCGGGGCTCGATCCCAGGACCCTGGGATCATGACCTGAGCCGAAGGCAGACGTTTAACCGACTGAGCCACCCAGGTGCCCCTGGAATCTAAATTCTGACATTTTAATTCAGGGTACTTGAATTTGATTTCAAAGTTCCTAAGAGACTGTGCTACCAATGTGCAAAACAGAGGGAAGACTTCTTTGCAAATTTGGAAAGCACTCACAACAGAACTTTCTCGTGTCCATAAAATTAAATTCCAGGCAAAACTAACCCTAACATTACTTATTTCATATTTAAGACACAAAAGCTCTCTACTATAAAAATGTTGAGTCCCCATACAAGTTTATGGACTTAGTGCTAGGCAGTCGGCCAGAAATTCATGCATTATTGACCTTCAAACGGTTTAACTGAGCCGCTCAAATTCAGCTAATTACCCGGACACATGAAATCTGAGACCATCTGTTTTAGGCGCCCGGACTGAATCACACTGTGGGAAAGGTATCTTCTAGGTGCATTAGAGATGATAATAGAGCATGAATAAAACAGCCTGCAGATACACTCAAGTTTAATTAAAAAAAAGGATGTTTTGTTCTAAGTAATCCAAGAAGCTTCTCTGATTTTTAAACTACACTTTTATCCAAGACAGAACTTCCAGATTTCTTTAACATTAAAATTAATCCTGTACTTTTATAAATGCACGTATTTTGTAACAACATGTATCTCATCAGAGATAAGATGCTGTGCACAAATTTCCATGGCTTTAAATAATTAGATCTATTGTGTTATAACCTTAAATAGGTTCAGAAAATCAAACAAAATTGGAACAAAAAGAAAGGTTTCAGGCCAGCAAAACCAAGCCCCTCTCCCTGTCTCCCTTTTATTTTAGTAAAATAAAAGAATGCAAACACTTTCCCCCACATTTAGAAACAAAAGAGTACCAAGACCCAGAAACTGGCTGTAGTCGGGTTATCTCCCATGAAAGCTGGAATTCTTTCTCAAGAGCTGTAATGTTTATTTTGAACTCCTGGACACATACCTCCCCTTCTGGGACATGCCCTCTGTTGAAAAGATAAAGGCTTCCCTCAGGAGCCTGGGTTGTTCCAACACCAGGAGTCGTTAGTACTATCCTCCGTAATAACCATCCTTCGACCTGTAAGGATTAGCAAATTAGCAGCCCCTTTCTTTACAAGGGATATAGCCACGAGTAACCACTATCATTCAAGTTGCAGAGGCTTTGGGCCGTTTATGAAGGGACCCCACGATTCAGGTGTCAGACAGGATGTGGGACAAAGAACGGACACAGAAGTAGCCCTACTTCGGGGAGTCCTTTGGCCTCTAGCAGCCTTCCCCCATGACCTCCACCCTCATTCTGGGTAGAGATATGGGGACACCTGGCCAGGAGGCAAGGGTGCGCATGACTCAAACTGGCTGGGTTTTTTTTTTTTTTTTAAACACTAAAGCTCAGTACCTCAGCCCCAAAGCCCTCCAGGCTCTGTGGTGCCCTGTACCTAACCTCTCTCCCCTTCAGGCTCCCACTCTGGATATGTTAATGATTTTACCCCAGCGGTGTCAGTATTCTAAAGCTGTCAAAATTGATTACCATAAATTTAGTGGCTTAAAACAACACAAATTTATTATCTCACAGTCTATAGATCACTGGTTCCTCTGCTCCGGGTCCTGTGGCCTGGGCTCTAATTGGAGGCTCTGGGGGAGTGTCTACTTCCGCGCTCATTCCCGTTTTTGGCAGAATTCAGTTCCTTGTGGTTGTAGGACTTAGGACTCAGGTCCCCCGTTCCCTTGATGGCTGTCAGAAGGGAGCCTCTTGTCAGCAATTTAAAGCCACCTGGATTTGTCCTGTTGCCCCCTTCATCATCAAAGACAGGGTGGAGTCTTCTTCACACTGCGATTCTCGCCGACTTGCCCTTCTGTTGCTTCACTTCCATTCCAGCCAGATAAAGTTCTCTGCTTTTAAGGGCTCGTGTGATTAGATCAGGCCCACCCAGATAATCCAGGATAACCTTCCTAAAGTCCAAAACATAATTACATCCACACGGTCCTTTTTGCCGCGTAAGGTAACATATTCACAGGTTCCAGGGATTTGGATGTGGCCATCTTTGGGGCACCATTCTGCCTACCACACCAGGTATAAGGGCTGGGGGCAAGGAACAGCTGAGGAGAGAGGCACAGGTCGTAAACTGCACCAGTCCTGTATCTCCCTAAAAATGGCTGTGCAGGAGAATACCTTTTCTTTGCCCTCTAGGCCAACCTGGGACTGACTTAAGGTGAATCTTCTTCCCAAGATTCTGGAGGCCACACTCACACACAATACCAATGACTGGCAGCTCAGAGTCATGGTGATGAATATAAAATACCACTGTACAAAAACTGGGGGCCAATTTTAGCACCAAGGTTGTTGTTTGAATGAGAGATAAATAAAAGGTCCCTGTGACAAAGAAGCCGTCCTTCATATACATAGTCTTCAAGGGACCCGATTGGGTTTCCAATCCAGGTTCTGCTGTGTGGCTCTGAATAAACCACCTCCCTTCTTTGAGTCTCAGTTTTCCTTGTCTATACATGTGGGGCTGAGCTAGATCAGTGTTTCCCAAAACGTGTTCTGTGGAGCACTCATTCCATGAAATGCTCTGCAAGGAAAGGTCCCAAGGCCGAATGTTTGGGAGTCACAGGGGCATTGTTAAAGGCTCTGAGAACTGTAACGGATAATCTAATTATTTATTTAACCCGATGTTTCCCAGTCATACTCGGCCGCAATCTCCTTTCTCCAAAACCTCATATTTACCCGTCGGCTGTGATTTCTCCCCATCCAAACTGGCCTCTCCCTGCATAGTCTGTACTCTCATCTGGGAGACCTTGTCCCTATTTGCTCCACCTAAAGCACGCTTCCCCATGCCCGTGTTTCAAAATCACCAAGACTGGCTCAAATGCTGACTTGACTCTCCCCTGAATTGTTCTCTGAGCCCATCAGCTGGAGTTCTCCTTCCCACAGGGATCCCTCACGAAACACTGAGTGAGCGGTTGCCATGGCATAGCCTTAGTACTCATCATATGGGGATATTGTCATAGCACAGTCCTTCAATCATTTCGTACCCAGCAAATATTTATTGAGTACCTACTATATGCCAGTTCCTGGGGATACAGGTTGTGATCAGAACGCGGTCTTTGCCTTCCAGGGGTTCTGATTCTAGTGCAAGAGCAGTGACTGGAGGCAGTCATAACCCAACATGAGGGCTATCGCTGGTAGGACTGGGACTCAGTCTTCCTGGTCCCCCTCCTGAATGCCACTCTCAGAAGTTTGTGGATGGCTGGGCAGGATCGTCATGAGTAAGAAGAGCCAAACGTGTCTCTCTGGGGCCCTGGGGTCCCTAAAGCAGCATGGGATAATAAAGGGAGCCCGCAATTAGTCAGGCGGACCTGGGCTCAAATCCTCCACCTCCACTTACTGATGGTGCCCTACTGACTTTTCTTTTCCCAACCCCCATTGCCTATTTGACCAGACACCGGTCCTGCCCATGACGTTCTCCTCCGCCTGAGCAGAAGCAATTCTTGTTGGTAAAGCCTACGGCTAGCCCCGCTTTGTTCTACTCAGTACTATTTTACTGTGACACCTTGTGGCAGATATTGTAGGTTGACACGTTCAACACACAGTCCCAATCGCCTTTTTCCTTGCCTGCCTCCAGTGTAGAGGTAGGAGAATGTATTACTCAATTTCCCAGCCTCTCTTAAAACTGGTGGGCACATGACATCACTGTGGTCCATGAGATAAGGCAGGCAGCTACCACTGCTAGAAGAGACCTCATGAGGAAAAGGCTCCACCTTCATCTTTTTTCCTTTCATTCTTGACTCTTTCTTCCAGCCTGGATCTTGAAGAGGAGGCAGCCATCTTGTGACCATTAGGTGACAAAACATGATGTCAGAGACCACTCTTTGAGCAAGGCAGAGCAGAAAGAGAGAAAAAGCCCAGGTGTCTGGTAGCCTTGCTGAGCCACCGTGCAGGCCCCAGGCTGCCGACCTCCAAACTTCTTCTCATGAGACAAATCTACCCCTCGTTTGTTCATGCCATTGTTAGAGCGCTTTCTGTAACCTGCAGCAAAACGCATCTCCGGCCAAACTACTTAGTCAAGGGCTTTTGATATTTGTTTCCTCCTCCTATTTTCTTCTATGGGCGAAGTGTTTGTCCTGCCCAGGGCTGGAGTAAAGCTCCTGGATTCTCTACCACCTGGACTTTATTACAGTACCTTAGACGCTGCGAAGCTAGGACGCCACAGTGATGGGAATTCACAGAAACGGTGTTGGGGCTCCTGCTTACTCATCATCATGCCAAGTCTGGGATAAGCCATGAGAAGAATGAAAAGCAGAAACTTGAGCTTGGGTTGCTAATTTTTTTTTAAAGATTTTATTTATTTATTTGACAGAGAGAGACACAGTGAGAGAGGGAACACAAGCAGGGGGAGTGGGAGAGGGAGAAGCAGACTCCCCACTGAGCAGGGAGCCCGATGCGGGGCTCGCTCCCAGGACCCTGGGATCATGGCCTGAGCCGAAGGCAGACGCTTAACGACTGAGCCACCCAGGCGCCCGTGGGTTGCTAATTTTTAACGGCTTGGGGAAATCTGTCCTAGGAAGACCACCACAGGCAGTGTCCTCTGGAGGAGGAAGGATTTTCTTCTTGCATGTAGAAATCAGAGGGGAAGATAAGGACTGTCACGGCCGCACGGCTGGCTTCCCAAATGGGTATCTACAGTTACAGCCCTGAGAACGGGCTGCCGTTCACTCTCCTGAAAGGAAGTCTTGTGAAATGGAGCCAATAAGTCAGTATCACTGTTCACATCGATGTAAGATTAACTCGGCATTTAAAGAGGCAAATAATGAATAACACCACTTCTATTTCAGGAGGAGGTAATCCCTGCCATTTGTTGAAGAAATTTGCTTTGGTCCTGAAAGAGCCTGGATCCACCCACAACCCCCCCACCCCCCAGCCTCCCCACAGCTGGGTCTGTGCGGTGGTGGTGGATTAAGTCCAGCAGAGGCCTCCTACTCCAACCAGGACCGGGTTCTGTGCTAATGGGAGCTGGGACAAGGCTCTACATCATGAGATACACACTTAGTGCTGCCTTTTATCCCAGACTCTACACACACACATGAGCGTGCGCACACATATACCTTTACCAGAAGCATCACACAAATTGCAGCCTGGCTTACACCTTTCCTGTTGATGGAGGTGGGTGTCAGGTGACCCAGAATAATGAACAGGACCCGCCCCAGAATCCAGGGAGGATTATCCATGCCCACAGGTGCTTGCCCAGGCCCCCGCAGCAGGGCTGCTCAGTGCTCAGCCACTCTGACTCCCACCTGGGAGCTGCTCCTGCCCCAATCTGGAAAGCATCCCTGAGTTTCTGCATCAATGGTCTCTTTCACTTCTCCCAGACTGTCTGCTATGCTCCAGCTGCTTTCAAGTTGATTACAGATTCTTTTGGCCTCCTGAAATATTAACTTTTAAAAGATAAAAGCCACTCCGGGGATACAATTCGTACAAATGTAGTTTTACTGAAAAGCGTTTCTAGGCTGTGAGAGACTTTAAAGACCTAAACTTTTCGATTTTAAGATTGTGAATTCCTTTTTTTCAGCCCAGAAGGCTTCACATTACATCTGGGCAGATGTGACTGCACCTCAGAAGGCCTTTAGCATATTTTCACAAGGTCATTGCCTTAGAAATGAAATGAAAAGTTCACCACCCTGAGAAATCTTGAAAGAGGCTGTAAGTCTTGCTTCATATCAGTGGCTCTGATCTTTACATGTGGGGTCCTATGACCACCGATTCTAGGAGCCAGCTGCCTCACACTAAGCCATCCATTACTGCACCTCAGACCCGAGGCAGCCACACGTTTTCTCAGGTTACATGCTGGTGGAAAGAGGGTGGGTTCGTGCACATATCATGCTGTGTGTCCAGGCAGAAACCGCGAGGGTCCGTCTGCAACAGTTAGCTGACTTCTCCCTTTGCCTTCCTTCCCCACTCAAATTCAAATGTGCTCTTTTCCTCACTCTCTTGGGTTTCAGCCCATAAAAGACTGAAACTTTTTTTAATAAATTTATTTTTATTTATTTTATTTTAATAAATCCTTTATTTATTTTAATAAAGCCCAACATGGGGCTTGAACTCACAATCCTGAGATCAAGACCTGAGCTGAGATCAAGAGTCAGACCCTTAACCAAATGAGCCACCCAGGTGCCCCCAACATATCTTTTAAATATACTACTTTCTAGATTATTGCTTCTCTAATCCCCTCTTCTTTCTCTCTAGGAGTCTTAAGACTGACATTCTCGGCCTGGGTGGCTCAGTGGGTTAAGCCTCTGCCTTCGGCTCAGGTCATGATCCTGGGGTCCAGGGAATGAGTCCCGCGTTGGGCTCTCTGCTCAGCGGGGAGCCTGCTTCTCCCTCTGCCCTTCACCCGGCTCTCTCGCTCGCTCTCAAAAAAAATCTTTAAAAAAAAACTTTCTCCTTTTGCTTATGAAATATCCCCTCTTCTAAGTGATGCACAGACAGTATTCCTGCTACCAACACCCTGCTCACTTCACCAACCCTCTTCCTCAGTCCGCTGCCTCCCCTTTCCACTGCCACCTCACCCAATGCATGGTGCCTAAACCCAGGTGTAGGAGAGCAAGGACAATTCTCGTGGAAGTGCCTGGAGCAGCACACACCTCTGGGTCACGAGAGTCCTGCATCTGTCCTGCTTCTAACACGGCACAACGGAGCAAACTGTTAGCAAGAGAAGCAGAATCTTGAAGAGTTGGAGCTTTCCAGATAAACATTGCTGAATCTTGGGATCCTCAGCTAAGTTAATTTACAACTACATAGTGAGAGAACTCTAGAGAGATTTAACTAACTCTGAAGGTGTGTTTTTATTTCAAGGGCAAATGAGGCCCATGACCTTGGAAACAGCTCTAGGTCATAAAAACTGAAGCCACCAGGGTTGTTCTGGCTCCTGAAGAGATGTATTTATATCCCAAAAGGTCAGAGGGAGAACCCAGGATCTTTTCTGTCTGGTCTCCAAGCAACAAAGGTTTTTCTCCCTCTTGGGAGAAGAGAAGGAAGCAGTTCTCTCTTTGTCCTCTATATGAGCAAGGAAAATCCCTTTTTCTCCATCCCTCACCTATGGAGAGTCTAACCTCTTATGCTAGAGATTTTCCACCTGGCTTTCATCACATTGCCCCAGGGGTAAGCACTGGGGTATGGGGGGGGGTGCTGGTGCCATTATAATTATTTGCATAAGAATATTTTTTATTTTTGTGTAAATAATCTATCTCTCATATGCATTCAGAATAAAATTCATAAAGATGCTTATTAAAAGCCCAACAGTTATGGCAGCAAAGATGATGGTATCCTATTTGTCACACGGCTTACTGGAAGAGACAGAGCCCTGAGGCTGGTTAGCAGGATTTGAAGACTATCCATAGGAATCAGCAGCTCTGTTGAAAAGACTGAGCAATTTATTGCTCAGGGATTAGGAGACAGGCTTGGAAAATCCAGATTAGGATTTTGCTTCCTGCTCTGGGTGGACCCAGAAATCCTTACAGGTGAGCTTCAGGTGGGACAGGAGAAGCCTGTGTTGCTCTCCTACAGGTGAGGAGGAGGCAGACTTAATCAGCTCCCAAGTCTGGGGGTTGAGTCAACACCGCAGGGGAAAGGGTCTGGATCACCACTCTGGAGACCCTTCCCAGCTCCCCTCTGCTCCCTAGTTCCCCTGCGCCTCCAGCTGACTCTCCTATCTCAGAAGGCACTGCACTAGTCCCTTTCCACAGGGGGAGACAGGGAGGCTGGCTCCAAGCACCCATGTGGAGAGGACAGGGAGCACGGAGTTCATGGAGACGCTTAGGAATGTGGAGTGGAGCCTCCATAAGCTGAGCGAGCGGAGGGAGTCCTGGAGCATTCTCGCACACGCCCAGCGGAGAAAGGAGAGGGCGGTTATGAAACCCCACTCTGCAGCCTGCGTTTTGCCCCACTTCTGCATTCCCCACCGGGGAGGAAACAGCTTCTCCCTGCCGCTGTGATTTCATCCCGGCAAATACTAATTTTAACTGCTGAGTTTGTGCAAAACTTTGCAGGGAGGAGAAAGGAGTTTAAAAACAGCTTCGCGTGGTTTTCTGTGCTATGGTATCTGAACATATGGCAGAAATGGACTTGGATGTTCTATGCTCGTCTCCCCTCCTCACTCCCTCAGGGAAGGCTGCAAAGAGAAGGCTGGTTCTGGCAGAGGTCACTCAGCAACCAGCTGCTGGTCTAACTGCCCCCCTCCCAGTACACGCGCCTCAGGAAGGCAGCCTGATTATTCAGGGCAGCCCTCACCGGGGAGGGCTGATCCTCTCTAGGCTTTTCACTGGCTCACGGTCAGAACAGTAAGAGTGGGGGCAGGTTAGATCTATTTCAAAAAAATGTTTTAATTCAGAATTTTGCCCTGGGGCACCTGGGTGGCTCAGATGGTTAAGTGTCTGCCTTAGGCTCAGGTCATGATCCCAGGGTCCTGGGATCATGCTTCTCCCTCTGCCTCTCTCTCTCTCTCTCTCTCTCTGACTCTCATGAATAAATAAATAAAAAACATTAAAAAAAAAAAAAAGAATTCTGCCCTGACCAGTCTCCTGGACATGATGTAGCTTTCTCTCTCCCCTAACAATAATCCCAGATCAGCTTGCCTAAAAAGGGTCTTAGGACAGGCAGATGTAATAATTAAGTCTGTGTGAATTGTGTGAAAATATTCTGTGAAAAGGCTTTTTGTCTCTCTTGCACCCAACCCTTGTGGGCGAAATGCCTGGCTGAGAGGAGATGATGATGGAAAAAACCCCGTGAAGTTCCAGGCGTGAGACACACTGATTTAGGAACAATGAAAGGAAAGTCAAAAGCAAGGCCCTAGAGAAGGGAAAACTTCAGACCCAGGAGATGAAGGGCAAGGGGACTCATGATGTTTGTTTTTCAGAATCCGCTCCTGGAGCCATCCTCCCAGAACATTCCACACTGCTCTCCTGACCTGCTGCCCAGTGCTGTGCCCCTCTCCCTAACTGGCTGCCTTGCTGCTGTCAGCACCCCAAATTCGAACCGACCACTTCACATGCTCCTGAGGCCTGACAGCTGACCAGACAGCAGGGGATGGGCCCAGTTCCTGCATGTTCTACGCAGAACCACCCCAGGTGTCCTCTGCATCTCAGGAACAGACAACCTGGGGGCACGAGCAGGCCGGACTGCTTGAAACTGACTGTCTGAAGTTAGTCCCTCTGAAAACAAGAACTGAACTGAGTGATTTGGGCCGAAGTGGGGAAACCCCAAAACTTATCAACTGGTGGAAGGCCTCCTTAGGGATCTTGTGCACTTAGGCTGCCTGACTGATGCATAATCCCACTTGGGGGCCCTAACAGCTGTAAACTCTTTGTTCCCAGGGATGCCGTGTGTACCCTCCAGGGCTGTATGAAAGGCAGGCATTAACTTATCTCTGGTGAAAACACTGACCTACACCTAGAAGGGCTTATCAGAAATATTCCAAGTGTTTATAGAAACAGCCCAGGCAGACCAAGGACCCCTCAGACATGTACTTTGGGGGCAGCTTACCTACAATATGTTATTCCATTAGTCAGGGGGTATGAAATATATTCCTCACTTTTTAGTTGAAGTGATTCGTGGCCCTGCCTCAGCCTCAAAGACATTTAGGTCAGCTTCAACTCACTGGGGCCAGTTATATGGATGGCTGAATTTGCTCCAGATTTTCTCCTTACAGGCCACGGCGAAGTCCACACAGAGTATTAGTCTATCCAGCTGAAACTGGGAGTATGCCTCAGGCCAGGCAGGCAAGGTTAATTCAGAAATGTGGGGAAGCCACCAGCCATTCTAAGGTAGACCTTGATGGTAAATGAGGTTTGTTCAATTGATGAAAACCAGAAGGAGCTTGGAAGGCAGAGGCTAAGACCACCGCAGTGGGAACAGCCTCATTCTGTCCTTGGAGTTCTGTGGGCAAGAGCTGGGCAAGTGCGGTTTACAACAAACCCAGTGGATTTGGTCCTATCTCCTGCTGGTCAAATTAAAATAAACTGACCAGTGTAGTAGCATTTTATGGGAAAATTTGCCAGTAGCCAACTATGGAGAAACACAAGGAGATGGAATCACTGGGTAGAGAGAAAAGTTTTTGTGTTTCTGCACAGTTGGGGTTTTCTGAATAAATTTGCTAAAAACTTGGGATCCTGGACTAAGAGCCAAGTCTTGGAAAATTAATTTTCAACTGTAGAGGTAGAGAACTCCAGAGAGTTTCGCCTAATTCTGGAGGTTTATATTATATGTGTTTATATTTCAAAGGAAATGAGACCTATAACCTTGAAGACCTCTTTAGGTCAAAAAGCTGGAGCTTATCTGACCTCAAAGAAATGTGTTTACATTGCAAAAGGTTAGAGAACCCAGAGTGCTTTCCACCCTGACTCCAAGTAGCAAAGGTTTTTCTCCTTTTGGGAGGGAAAGGAGAGGCAACTGCCCTTCTCCTGTGGAAAAAGAGAGAAAATTGATTCTATGGCATGTCCAGCCACTTGCGTGGGAGGTTTTCCCAACCTCTTCTCATGGTGTTGCCCCAGGACTGATGTAGTTTGTAAGTAATAACTAATCCACTTCAGGATGTCAGTGTGAGAAAGTCTTTGGACCACTCTTGGCAAAACAAAGCTGGTGGAAACCATAAAACAAAATACCAAAGTCCCTGGAAATTCTAAGGGCATATGCCAAATGAAGAAACATTTACCAAAGAAAATCTAGTTAAACTTGATAAGAACAAAGAGTCTGTGGCCAATAAGCCACCACCCTCTCCCTACCCCACCCTTCCCCCCAACTCCAGCTCAGTTTGATGAAGGCTCCACTCCAGGCAAATATGGCCAAGAAGTCGGGGCTCCCCCTCACTCAGCTCCCAATCAAGGTTTACCATATCTCACTGGGAGGGGCAGCCTGCCTGAATTTTCCATCCCCTCCAATTCCAAGCTGAAGAAGCTAAACTGAAATCCCTGGTGATTATGGCTGAAGGATTAGGGGTCCCTTTCCTCTGCCCAGTCCCTGCCCACCTCGTCCTAACTCTACTCCAGGAGCAGCAAGCCAAGAATACTGGGACCCCAACCACCTTCACCCCAACACACTCCCAGGGCATAGGTTCTACCCTGGGAGAGCAAACGGAGAAGACCAAAGGCTACATTGTACCCATAGCACGGGCTCAGTTTGCCCACGGGCAGAGGCAGTCCATAAGCAGGGGAGTTCCAAAGAACTCCCGGAACGACTCTATCTGAAGAAGTCGGTAGGAAAGTTCAAGGCTCAGGGCACTCCTAACAATAGCTCCGCTTAAGAACAGTGAGCTAAACTGTAGACCAGCTAGTGCACTAGAGAGTACCAGAAAAAGATATCTAAAAAGACCTTTCCTGGGGTGAGGAAAAAACAAGAGTGACCTCAAAAAACCACCCCAGCCAGAATTTAACTGGATCAGACTGCTGAGCAAGTTTGCCCCAGGCCACTGTTGAAAACAAAAGAGCAGTCGTAATTAGAGCCTAGTAAGAGTGGTGGGACACCAAATGAAGCAGACATCTTACCCAAGAGCTCGGGGAGAGAGACAAGGCGCGCTAAAGAGCTAAAGCCACTGGCAGCCCAGGGTACCGGGTGTACAACCAGGGCTGCGCTCTCTGAGGAGCAACACCAGAGCCTTCCTGCTGTTGGGCAAACAGACGTCACTAACATAGCCTAGTCAAGCCACAAAATGAAATACAAGTCCCAGAGAGGGGAAAGAGCAACCTGTACCCAGAGTTGTTATAATAGATTACCTGAGAGGTCCAATTTTCAACTTAAGACCTGCAAAGAACCAGGAACCCATGACCTACATGCAGGGGGAAAATCAGGCAACAGAAACTGCCTATGAAAGAGACCACACGGCAAATTCAGACTTCCAAGTAGCCATGATATGTCCTAGGAAGTAAGGGAAACCATGCTTCACGAAGTGACATATGAAGACAATGTCTCACCAAAGAGAGAATATCGAAGAGAAACTATAAAAACTAAATGAGGGGTGCCTGGGTGGCTCAGTCAGTTAAGCGTCTACCTTCAGCTCATCCTGGGATCAAGCGCCGCATCAGACTCCCTGCTCAGCGGGGAGTCTGCTTCTCCCTCTGCCACTCCCCCTGCTTGTGCTCTCTCTCCCTCTCTGACAAAATCTTTAAAAATAAAGTGATGAGACAATAAACTGATCCAGAACAAATCAGGTGTGCATTCCAGATAAAATTAATAAAGATGAATACTAAAAACCCAACAATACTCTAATTAAAAAAAATTTTTTTATTCATTTGAGACACAGAGATACAGAGAGAGAGAGAGCATGAGCAGGGGGAGAGGCAGAGAGAGAGGGAGAAGCAGGCTCCCTGCTGAGCCAGGAGCCCAATGAGGGGCTCGATCCCAGGACCCTGGGATCATGACCTGAGCCGAAGGCAGATGCTTAACCATCTGAGCCACCCAGGCGCCCCCTACTTAAAAGATTTTAAAAATTTAATGACTTTTTGGGGTGCCGGGGTGGCTCAGTTAAGTGTCTGCCTTCAGGTCAGGTCATGATCCCAGGGTCCTGGGATGCAGGCCCTCGTCGGGCTTCCCGCTTGTAGGGAGTGTGTTTCTCCCTCTCTGCCCCTGCTCATGGGCTCTCTCTCCCGCTCACTCTCTCTCTCTCTCAAATCTTAAAAAAAAAAAAATGACTTTTTATTGACACAACTGGATGACAATTGTATTAGAAAGTGAGGTAAGGGGCGCCTAGGTGGCTCAGTTCGTTAAGCATCTGCCTTCCGCTCAGGTCATGATCCCAGGGTCTTGGGATCAAGCCCCACATAGGGCTCCCTGCTCAGCAGAGAGACTGCTTCTCCCTCTCCCTCTGTTGCTCCCTGTGCTTGTGCTCTCTCTCTCTAAAATAAATAAAATCTAAAAAAAAAAAAAAATTAAGATCTATGATTCATTTTGCTCATGGAGCAAAATCCCTAGAATATCAGGGCTCCCTCTTGCTGCCATTCTTCTTGCAAGGACGGAGTTGTTTGACTGTGTATATTTCCCCTTATCCTATCATGGAATGATATTTGGTCTCTATCCCCAGTTCCTGGCACAGTTCCTGGTTCCTAAAACCCTTGGAATTTCCTGAAAGATAAGGGTGACTGCCAGGCCCCTTTAGATAGCCTCAGGATTGGGGCTGGTTGCCAGAACAAGCCTTGATTAGAAACTTGAAACTTTCAGCCCCACCTCCCAATCTCTGGGGATGGGTGAGGGACTGGAGATTCCATTCATTACCAATGGCAAATAATTTATTTTTTTTTTAATTTTATTTATGAGAGAGAGCATGCCAATGCATGAGCAGGAAGGAGGAGCAGAGGGAGAGGGAGACGCAGACTCCCGGCTGAGCAGGAAACTAGATGCAGGACTCTATCCCAGGACCCCTGGATCACGACCTGAGCCGAAGAGCGACGCTTAACTGACTGAGCCACCCAGGTGCCACATCCAATGGCAAATAATTTAATAAATCATGGGGCACCTGGCTGGCTCAGTTGGTTGAGCGTGTCTCTTGATCTCGCGTTATAAGTTCGATGCTGGGTGTAGGGATTACTTAAAACAGTCTTTTAAAAATTATAATTTAATAAATCATGTCTATATAATGAACCCTCCGTGAAAACAAAGCTGGGAGAGCTTTCCCGTTAGTGAATAGACCAAGGTGTTGGAGAGGACACAGAGGCTCTGAACCCCTCTCCCCGACACCTTGCCCTACGCATCCCTTCCATTTGGCTGTTCCTGTGCTGTGTCCTCTGTAATAAACTGATAATCATAAGTAAAGCACTTTCCTGAATTCTGTGAGTTATTCTAACAAATTAATGAGGTGATTGTGGGAACTCCTGATTTTGTAACCAAGTTAGAAATGTTGGTCACCTGGGGACCCAATACTTTCAACTATCATCTGAAGTGGGGCCAGTCTTGCGGGACTGAAACCTTAAACGTGTGGAGTCTGATGATAACTCCAGGTAGTCAGTGTCAGAATTAAATTGTGGGACACCCAGTTGGCATCTGTAGAGAATGAGTTGGTGTCCAGAGTAACCACACCTCTCACTCACCCTGCTTCCTTGGTCAGGAAAGTCCCTATGGCCCCAGCCCTCCCCCAGCCCCCACACTCCAAGAGGCTGGCAAAACTACACAACATTCTAAGTATAAACAAATGAGATGTTACGGAATCTCAGCTACTGACGAAGTGTCAACTTGAAAATGAGCATGTAACACAACACTCAACTGTAAGGAAGCTTCTGCAACACCAAACCCAGCAGGGGGCTCCTTATGGTTTAGGGAAGTTGGAAAGTTAATGTCTCAGAAAACCTAGGCCATTGTTTCCTAAACATCAATCATTTGGGTCACCTTTGGGACCTACCCACATATATAACGTTTACCTTAAAATCAACTGCATTAAAATCATTACTAAGGAAACTTTATGTCCCTATTGTAAGTGGAAAATCAGTACCATTTGCTACAACAGAAGGTATACTTTAGATCATTAAAAAAATGCTTGGGGCGCCTGGGTGGCTCAGTTGGTTAAGCGTCCAGCCGACTCTTGATTTTGGCTCAGGTCATGATCTCACCCCATGTCAGGCTCCTTGCTGAACTTAGAGTCGGCTGTCTCCTTCCTCTCCCTCTGCCCCTCCCCCCAGCTCACGTGCATGTGCGCAAGCTCTCTCTCAAATAAATAAATCTTTTAAAAAATGCTTAATGTTTAAATGCATATCTAAATGAACTTGTGTACCGGGGCGCCTGGGTGGCTCAGTTGGTTGGGCGACTGCCTTCCGCTCAGGTCATGATCCTGGAGTCCCGGGATCAAGTCCCGCATTGGGCTCCCTGCTTGGTAGGGAGTCTGCTTCTCCCTCTGACCCTCTTCCCTCTCGTGCTCTCTCATTCTCTCTCTCTCTGGAGTAAAAAAAAAAAATCTTTAAATGAACTTGTGTACCACCACCAATCCTATACATGCCACATAGTGCCCTAATTTGCTGTGTGGGATGAAAGGGTGAGAATGGAAATGGAAGGCACTGTCTTTGTGAAGTGCCCTGAGTTTGAGAACCAGCCTTGCTTCTGAGAAGACTGTTTTCAATGTTCTTCTAAAGGCACATCAATAACCTCTACAGGGCTTTGATTCAGTTAAAAAAAAAAACATTTAAAAAATTAAAAAAAAAAAGTTTTTATTACCAGGGCTTTCAACCAGCAAATATAATGGATAACGATGGGCAACTGCCGGGCTAGACTATTAAGCTCAGTTTAAAAAAACACAGCCCTGGGCTTTCTGAAAAGTGCCATCACCAAATGCTATTGTTCTCCAGAGCCCCACCAGTTTATGTGACCCACGATTACCACTTAAAGACCCACCAGAGGGGGCGCCTGGGTGGCTCAAGTCATGGTTCCAGGATCATGGGATCGAGCCCCACATTGGGCGCCCTGCTGGGCGGGGAGTCTGCTTCTCTCTCTGCCTGCCACTCCTCCTGCTTGTGCTCTGACAAATAAATAAATAAAATCTTTAAAAAATAAAAATAAAATAAAGACCCACCAGGGGCGCCTGGGTGGCTCAGTCAGTAGAGCATGTGACTCTTGAGCTTAGGGTCGTGAGTTTGAGCCCCACGTTGGGTGTAAAGATGACTTAAATAAATAAAACTTTAAAAATAAGTATATAGGGTGCCTGGGTGGCTCAGTCGTTAAGCATCTGCCTTGGGCTCAGGTCATGATCCTAGGGTCCTGGGATCGAGCCCCACATCAGGCGCCCTGCTCGGCAGGGAGCCTGCTTCTCCCTCTCCCACTCCCCCTGCTTGTGTCCCTCTCTCACTGTGTCTCTGTCAAATAAATAAATAAAATCTTAAAAAAATAAAAATAAGTATATAAAGACCACGTCATACATTTATTCCCTTTCTAGGGTTATGGAGAATGATATTATGAAAAGTTTAAAAGAAATGGATTCTTTTTTTTTTTAAAGAAGTCTCATTTTTATTTTATTTTTTAAAGATTTTATATTCATTTGAGAGAGAGACAGAGAAAGCACAAGCAGGGGGAGAGGCAGAAGGAGAGGGAGAAGCAGGCTCCCCACTGAGCACGGAGCCCGACGTGGCACTTGATCCCAGGACCCAGAGATCATGACCTCAGCCGAAGGCAGACAGTTGACCATCTGAGCCACCCAGGCGCCCCAAGAAATGGATTCTGGCAAAGGCTGGGTCAAAAACAAAGCAAATAAAAACAAAAGGAAATATCAAAATTGCTCCTTGCAGGCAATTTTTCTTTTTACCTCTATTCCAGTAGGAATCAAAATCTGGTACAGGGATGAAAGAGCAATCACAAAAGGAAAGCGAGGGACAGACACACATACTCTGTCCTGCAAAGCTCCACTCTTACTAGCTTTCCATTTCTGTGCATAGCGCCCTCGGCCCAATCAGACAGGAGAGGCCTCCCACACAGAAGACAAGGCAGGGGCAGGCCTGGAGAGTTCTCCACAGTCTGATGCAGAGATGAACTTCCTCTGGTTAGGACTCCTTCTGCAGCGCCTGGAAGCTGCAAGTACCTCTGTTAGGTGGGAAGTGGGGAGAAATCTACACAATTTTCAATTTTTCAAAATACAATTTTTATTCACTCTACATTAAAAGTAATATGGATTATTCCAAATTTTTAGGAAATAGTGATTTATATATTAAACGAAAGGAGGTCAGGAATTACTGGCCTATGAGAAATCATTCAGTGATTCAGGGGATGAGAACAGCACAACACTGTATGGAACATGCCTACTCCACAGACTGAAGCTGACATCCAGAGACAACCAGGGACTGGCCACTCAGGGGACAAGTTAGGACTGGAATCCAGGTCTCATGGACTCAGAGGCCAGCCCTGCCTGGTTGAATCTGAAAAAGCAAAGCCGGGGGCACACTAGCACTCCTGAAAAAGAAAAAAGTTGTTTCTGCGTCTATTTTAACAAAGTAGTGATCTTTCGGCACATGGAACCAAGATGGCCAAAGTACACACTCCACAGTGATAGAATGAGGCCTCCAGGACAGTGGCAGCAGAGGTCCCTGAACAGCCCAAGCAAAGGCTGGGAGAAAGGTGGCCTCCCGGCCACTGGGCTTTGGTGGAAGGCAGCAGTGAAGCTGGCTTGGGCCTGGCATGGCTGAGATCTGGCCAGAATTAGTACCTTCCAGTCTGGATCAATTAGCAGGAACTAGGGGCAGGCTCCTAGCCTCTGCCCCGAGGGAGACAGGAGAACAAACTGACAGATCCGTTTCTCAGTGCAGGAAAGGCCACCTGGCCTAGGCCCACAGGGCAAGGAGACCCAGCCTTGCCCACTGGGCCTGGCACCCAGCTCAGAGCTGGACTAGCACAGTTCTTGATCAACAACTAAGGGAAAGGCCTTGATCAATTCCAGGCAGGGTGCAGACAGGAAAAAAAGAAGACTGGAAAACACTTCTACCCTCCAATCCCCAAACCCACTCCCAAGGTGACAAAATAAACTCCCCAATAGCCCCAGAACGACCACAATAAACAGGTATCTGCTGATGCTCTTACAACTTAAGCCAGTGTCATCTTTTGTTGCCTTTCAAAATCCTTTTCCCCCTCAGTTGATAAGGATTTTCTAATTCTTCCTAAGGGATTTGTTCCTTTTTGATACTCAGTGCCCCTCTTGAGAATTTAGGTCTTCCAGGATTTCTGTTTCCTCTGCTCCCTCCTGCACCTGCATTGCTTACTCCTTGGTGTCTGGAAGGCATTTGGTTTCACAGGTTTCCAAAGACTCCAGAGGTCAAAGGTCAAAATTTACATTTGTAACACAGTCAGAAGGATAGATTTAAGAGAGAGATACACATCAGAAGACTCAGTATTGTTATTAATTCTCCTCAAATTAATCTACAGATTTAACACAATTCTAATAATTCTAGCAGGATTTTATTTTTTGTAGAAATTGACAAGCTGAGTCTAAAGTCTTATAGAAAAGCAAAGGGGGCACCTGGCTGGCTCAGTAGGTAGAGCGTGAGGCTCTTGATCTCCAGGGCGTGAGTTCGAGCCCCACGTTGGTATAGAGATTGCTTAAATAAATAAACTTTAAAAAAATCCTTAGAAAATAAAGTGGGAAGGGAGCAATAAATAAATAAATAAAGCAACCCATATAATTGAGACATTGTCCTAATATGCAGTTACTGAGATATGACCCTTTAAAAAAAAGAAGAAATGAAAAGCAAAGGACCTATAATAGCCAAAACACTAAGAAACAAAGTGGGATTTCCAGATTTACTATAGAGCTGCAGTCATCAAGGCAGAGTAGTATTGGTGATGTATATACCTGCCCATCAAGGAAGAGAACATAGTCCAGAAATACACGGTCAGCTGCTATTCAACAAAGGACTAATGGAGAAAGGACGGTCTTTTCAACAAATAGTTCTTGAAAAACTGGACATACATATGCAAAAAAAATGAACCTTGACCCATAACTCACACCATATACAAATACAAAACTCACACCATATACAAATACGTGAAATACATCAGCGAACTAAATATAAACCAGAAGCATAAGATTTCTTTTTTTTTTTTTAGATTTTATTTATTTATTTATTTGTAAGAGAGGGAGGGAGGGAGAGAGCACAAGCAGGGGGAACTGCAGGCAGAGGGAGAAGCAGGCTCCCTGCTAAGCAAGGAGCCTGGTGCGGGGCTCCATCCCAGGACCTCCATCCCAGGACCCTGGGATCATGACCTGAGCCGAAGGCAGAAGCTTAACAAACTGAGGCACCCAGGTGTCCCAAAGTATAAGATTTCTAAAAGAAAACATAGGATAAAAATCTTTATGATCTTGGTAAGGCAAAGATTTCTTAGGACACAGCAAAAACAAACAATAAAAAAGACAAAACAAAGACTGGGAGAAAACATTTGCAAAACACATATCTGATAAAGAACTTGTATCTAGGGGCACCTGGGTGGCTCAATTGGTTAAGCATCTGCCTTTGGCTCAGATCATGATCTCCAGGTCCTAGGATTGAGCCCCATGTCGGGCTCCCTGCTCAGCAGGGAGTCTGCTTCTCCCTCTGCCTCTGCCTCTGCCCACTGCTCCTGCTCTCTCTATCTGTCTTGAATGAATAAATAAATAATTCTTTAAAAAAAAAGAACTTGTATCTAAAATACATGAAGAGCTTGAACAACCAGAAAAGGGAAAAAACAGTTTTTTAAAATGGGCCCAAAATTTTAACAAACAAATGGCAAATAAGCACATAAAAAGATACTCAACTCACTAGGCATTAGAGAAATACAGATTAAAATCACAATGAAATACCACGATCCATCTATTAGAATAGTAAAAATTATCAAAATAAATAAAAGACAATATCAAATGCTAGACTGAAATACTCATACATTGCTGGTGGGAATGTGAAATGGTACCGTCACTTTGGAAAACAGCCTTCTAATCCTACTACGGATTTACCCAAAAGAAATGAAAACATAAACCCAAGCCAAGATCTGCTAGTGAATGTTCACTGCAGTTTTATTCATAATCATTAAATATGTAAGCAACCCAAGTGTCCATCAAGTGGCTGAAAGGATGAACACCTACATGGTGGAATACTACTCAGAAACAAAAGGAATGAATTCCTAATATGCACATTGATGAATTTCAAAAGCATTATCCAGAGTGAAAGAAACCCAACTCAAAAGGCCATATGTTTCATTTATGACATTCCAGAAAAGGCAAACCTATAGGGACAGAAATCAGACCAGTGGTTGTCGGCATCGGGGTGGAAGGATGGGATTGATTACAAAAGGTCACTAGGGAATTGAGGGGTGGGGGTGATAATATCCTACATCCTAATTACGGTGGTGGTTACATAACTGTTCACATTTGTCAAAACTCAAATATGTATACCTAAAATGAATACATTTTTCTCTATGTAAATTAAACCTCACTAAACCCCACAAAAAGAAGCCAAATATTTCATTTTTAAAGTATAATTTATAAGCACTTGGGAGTTATGTAAGACTAATCAGCCGTAGAAAAATTTGCGTTGCCAGACCCTTCCATCAAACAACTGATGGTTTTAGGCTTGGGGGACAAAAGCTGTTTTGATTTACAGAGAATTTCACAAGGGACTTCCTGATCCTTAATCAACAGCTAAAGAAATGCTGCAGGGCCACCGAGGGGAGCCATGCATCCACAAGGAGATCATCCTGCACTTTCTCCCCCAAAGATACATTTTTTAAAGTAAATTATCATGTAAAAAATATTGCAAATAATCTTGGGCAAGCAGGTTGTTTCCTCATCTGTAAAAAGTCAGCAGATCTCAAGAGTTCCCTACATTAAAAACTTAAAAGTCTGACTTTCCCTAACTAGCACAATTTAGCAGGACCTCCAAGGGTAGCCTTTGAAAGCCCTCTGATCTATGAAACCTGTGAAGTGAAACTCTACTCCTTGAAAATCCCACTGTGCACCTGACTCTGTGTGTGTGTGTGTGTGTGTGTGTGTGTGTGTGTGTGTGTGTGTGTGTAACATCGGATCAGGGCATTTCCACATCCAAAGCCACAACACTGGGGCGAGCATGGTGACTTGTCATTAATAAGGGGACGACTGCAGGATGGGAGGGCTGGGAAAACTCAATCCCAGGTCCCGTGATTAATACTCTTCAAACAGCCCAAATTCTATGCAGTGCTCCCCAGTGCCCAGCCCCACACTCTATCCTCCAAGCTCAGACTCCCCAGGGGAGAGCCTTGGCTGGTTTTATTTTGTCTCTCTCCATCCCACTATCACAGCTGCTCAGAGACAGTGGCCCTCTGGAGGGCAGGCCTCTGGGCCCACTTGATGAGCCTATCAACTCCTTCCACAGCAAGATGCTCCATAAGAACCCAGAGTTTCCCCAGAATTCCTCAAACATCTCCCCGCAGAAGGAGTTCGGCAAAAAGGGTTTCCTTGGTAGGATAAGCTCGGAGCACTTAGATTTTTCTCCTGTCTTCTGGATGGAGGCAGTCAACAGACTAAGGTCTCCCAGAAGTCTCTGCAGTAATGAAACCTGTTTAAACGCGGTTTCCAAACTCAGCTAGGAAAACCTCTTGCATGTCATACCCATTTACATGCCACAGACCTAGTGTTTGCACACAGAATGAGATCAATGCCATTAACTTCCTTGCATTTGCACTTTTTTTAAAAAATCACCTTTCTAGAAACCTTGTGTTTCCAAGAAAACAAGATCAATGTAATATACTAACATTTATGTAAAAATGGGGGCGAATATATCCCCACCTATTGCTTGTAGATGTATAAACTATCTCTGGAAGGATTAGGGAACTGGTCACCGCAGCTGTTTCCAGAGAAAGAAATAAGGGGCTGGGGGCAGGGAAGAGACTTTTTACTATGCGCCTTTTGTACCATGTGTGTGTGTTACCTAAGCAACCCATTAAATTAAAATCAAATAAAACAACAGGCACTCAAAAAAGTAATACCTTACAAATATAAAAGCTTTCACGAGTACGTGAGCACACACATGCACACAAACACCCCAACCACAATCAACGCCAGAGAGGGACAGCCGCTGTTAATACGTAGTGTTGGGACTTTGGTCCCATTTGCCTTTTTTTTGCTTTTGTTGCCTCTCCTTTTGGCGTCCTATTCAAGAAATCATTGTCAATACCCCTGTTGTGAAGCTTTTCCTCTATATTTTTTTAGGTGTTTTACAGTTTCAGGTCTTACATTTAAGTCTTTAATCCATTTTGAGTTGATTTCTGTGTATGGTGTAAGGAAAGAGTCCAGTTTTGTTTTGCATGTGGCTGTCCAGTTCTCCCAGCACCGTTTGTTGATGAGACTATCCCATCCCCACTGTGTATTCTTGGCACCCTTATCAAAGATCAGCTCACTGTATATGTGTGGGTTTGTTTCTGGGCTTTCTATTCTGTTCCACTGGTGTCTATGTCTATCTTTATGGCAGTACCATAAGTGTTTTAATTACAATAGTTTTGTAACATATTAAAATCAGGCATTGTGATTCCTCCAGCTTTGTTCTTCTTGCTCAAAATTGTTTTGGCTATCCAGGGTCCTCTGTGATCTCATATGATTTTTAGAATAATTTTTTCTGTTTCTGTAAAAAATGTCATTGATATTTTGACGGGGATTGCAATGAATCTGCAGATCACATGGACATTTAAAAAACATCAGGTCAAGGGCGCCTGGGTGGCTCAGTCAGTTGGGCATTGGCCTTAGGCTCAGGTCATGATCTTGGGGTCCTGGGATAGGGCTGCGCATCAGGCTCCCTGTTCAGTGGGGAGCCTGCTTCTCCCTCTCCCTCTGCCCCTCCCCCTCCCTCTCTCAAAAAAGAAAAGAATAAAATCCTTAGGAATAAATTCAACTAAGTGAAAGACTTGTACACGGAAAGCTATAAAAACTGATGAAAGATAAGGAAGACATAAATAGGTGGAAAGGCATCTTGGTTCTTATACTCTGTACTTTTCAAACTGTTTTCACAGAGAGTACCTCATTTGAGCCTGATGCCAACTGTGTGAAGTAGAAAGGGCAGGTAGAATGCTTGCCAACAGGAGGCAACCAAGGCCCCAAGAGGACTGGATCAGAAGATGGGTCACTCAGCTGCAGAGGCTTCAATCCTGGGTGTCCTACGTGGCCCTCGGCCTCTATGACCTTACTCAGATGATGGACCACCACTTCGCGAGCCCAACAGCATAAACTGCAGTAGGTCCACGGGTTAGGTAACCTTTCAAGGTATCCCCACTGCAGGTGACAATCTTAATGGAAGGTAATGCACACATAAGGCTAGGACATATCATGTTAAACAGGATTGTAAATGTAATGTGTGACATGCACATACATTCATTTCACTGCTTAATACTCTTCAGTGGCCTCAGGCTCAAATCCACCCCCCCACCCCCGCCCCTCCAACCCCCATATGATAGTCAAGGTCTTTCACAGGTCAGCCCCTCCCCAGGCCCTTCATGCCATTGCCCACCTCCAACTCCACACTCTGGCTGTGCTTGGCTGCTTGTGGTTCCCCATGTGGGCCATGCCCTAGGATACAAGCCCTCCCCTTCTGCTTTATTAAAATGTGCTTCTCATCGGGGTGCCTGAGTGGCTCAGATGGTTAAGCGTCTGCCTTCGGCTTGGGTCATGATCCCAGGGTCCTGGGATCAAGCCCCACATCGGGCTCCTGGCTCAGCAGAGAACCTGCTTCTCCCTCTCCCTCTGCCTCTCCCCCTGCTCATGTTCTCTCTCTCTGTATCTCTGTGTCTCAAATGAACAAATACAAATCTTTAAAAAAAATGTGCTTCTCATCAAGCTAATATTCCCATCTTAGTTTAGGCATCACTTCCTCCAGGAAGTCTTCCCTGAAAGCACATGCGCATGAGCACACAAATAGGACTGTTGGTCAACTGTATTTCTATTGCTCCCTATGCCTATCACTTACTTGTCCATCTGACCGCTATACAACGAGCTCCTTGAGGCCAGGGCATGAGCCCTTTGTCCCTTTGTACTGACCAGTGCATGGTCAGGCACACAGTAAGTGTAATCAATGCACACCTAACAAATGACTGTGGGATCAAGGGAGGCCTGGCATGGTGTGGCTGCTTTAGCAGGTGCATTACTTCCGATGCTTCACAAAGGGAGACTGTCTGGGCAAGACTGCGGGGAAGGTGCCACTCCCGTTTGTGGAAAATATCTTAAGCAACTTCAATGTGAGCTTCGTCTGTTCTTCCCCGGGGCTCCTGACACAGGTGACTGGGAGGCTGATCCAGCCAGGGGTTGAGAAACCTCAGCCAGTCAACAGAACCAAAGTGAGCAGAAAGAGGCTCTCAGCTGAAGACGCAGAGGTAAAGAGAAGTGAGATGACTGACCTAACGGCTCCCAGAAACTTAGCAGCAGGGTTGGTTCCAAACTCGGGGCTCTTTCTACAGCACCCAGACACCTTTGGGGATCTGAGCAAAGGCCCAGGACAAGAGCTGTGGACCTGACCAGCACCAAGGGGTCTGGGATAGAACAGGAAGGGCAGGAAAAAAGACAGAGATCTTGAAAATAAACACGTGCCAGATGAGCAATAACCAGCAAATGCCCCGTGGAGATAGGCTGGCTAGAGAGCGAGAGCCCGGAGACACGTTTGCTGCTCCCTCCACACTGAAGATTGCCGCGTTTGTCGGTTTTCCTGATTTTAACCCTGGAGGAGCACAGACTGCGTGCTCTCAGGTACTTGATCTTCAAAACAACCTGCAAAGTACAAACCATGTCCTTGTTTGTGCCCAGGAAGACCATGGAGCTGAGAGGGGGAAGTAGCTCAAGGCCACAGAGCTAGCTAAGAGTGGCAGGCCAGGAATGTCAACCCGGTTTTCTCCGCTAACCAGAGTGGTTCTGGGTGATCTGGAAACTTTAAACTATGACTTTCAGTGATTCTTCAAGTCCATTTTGCTGTCTGCAATTGAAAATAATTTTGTGCTGGTGTTCTTCCGTAGTAACGCACATGAGATTCACAAGGATGTTTAAAAGGCTCGATGCATGGTACGATGGAGAAGGAAGATGACCATCGCTACAAACGAACCGTGTAGAGCAGACCAACGACTTTCTGGGACACTGACCCCTCAGCCAGCAACAGCAGGAAGAACGGAAGTGCCTGAAACTCGAGTACAGCCAGTGATGGGAGGCCTATCGATGGCAGGCATCAGGGAGACCAAAGAGCACCCATCTCAGGCACCCAGCAGAGGGTGCAATGTGCAAAGACAGCCTAGGTGATGGCCCAGCTTGTTCAGAGGACAGGGACAGCACTCAGGTCTGGCCCAAGGGAAGTGTGACGGTCAGTCTTATACATCAGTCTGGCGAGGCTACAGCCCTGTTATTCTATCAAACACTAACCCAGGCATTGCTGTGAACCTATTTTATAGATGTGATTGAAGTTTATGATCAGTCGATTTTAGGTAAGGGAGATTATCCTGCATAATCTAGATTTCGATCAGGTGAAAGGCCTTAAGACCAGAACTGAGCCTTCTCAAAAGAAACTGTACTTGTTTTTTTTAAAGATTTTATTTATTTATTTGAGAGAGAGAGAATGAGAGATAGAGAGCACGAGAGGGAAGAGGGTCAGAGGGAGAAGCAGACTCCCTGCCGAGCAGGGAGCCTGATGCGGGACTCAATCCTGGGACTCCAGGATCATGACCTGAGCCGAAAGCAGTCACTTAACCAACTGAGCCACCCAGGCGCCCCCAAGAAACTGTACTTATACATAGCAGCTTTAGCTCTGTGGGAGAGTTCCAGCCCACCCTTCATGATGGCTAGACATACAGACCCTGGACTTGCCTTCCTGGCCCCCACAATCATGCAAAGCCAATTCCTTGTAATAACTCCCTGAATATATATCTCCTACTGGTTCTGGATCTCTGCTTGAACCTTGACTGGTAACAGGAAGGCAGGCACCTTGCAGAAGGTGGGGGAAAAAGGAGGCTCAGGCTAGAACTGAAGTAGAGAGCACTGCAATACATGTTAAAGGCTCTGGACTTTTCCTGAAAAGCCAAGGGGAGCCACAGAGGGATCTGAGCAAGATGAAGAGCAGAATTAGATCTGTATTTCAGATGTTATTTGTCTGTCTACCTGTGGGATGGAGAATGGACTGGAGTGTTCAGGGCCCACCACGGGGAGGCACCACAAAAAAGGGAAGAGGCTGAAGCCATAACTCAGGTAGGAAATGGTGAGATCTCGGGTGGACAAAGGCCTGGCAGGGAAAACAGAGAGAAAGAAATGTGTTGGAGAGACAGAGAAGTTATGCCTCATGGAACCTGGTGACCTCCTGGCCTGGGGTATGAGGAAGAGGGCGGAGGGATCCAAACTGATTTCCAGTTCGTGGGTCTTCTTCTCCCACTGGACCTCAATGCCACGTGGCAGCAACTCAAGGTGTGTTCTCTTATCCCCTGGTTGCTAAATCAAAACATGGGGCTAGAAACACTCCTTAACTACCCAGATGCTACATACAGATCATCCAGTATGGTAATAACAACAGGCCCACAAGACACCCTGTGGGGAGGCCTTTGGCTCTTTCTGATGGGACCCCCGCACAGAATAAGGAGAAAAGGTAACATCTGGCAGAACAAAGCCAGAAAAACACGGCTGGGAAGATCCTGGGTAGGAAGGAGGGAAGTGAGAGCAGGGCCATGGCCCGAGCAGCTGTTTCTGCCATTTCCTAGGCCTGGCATGGACCAAAGGCACGGCGGGAATCTGAAAGCTTCCCAGGGAGAGTGAGGGCCAGGGCACGGGCTGGGGAGAAATACCAGAACCTTCACAGGACCCTGGGAAGGCTACTGGTGGATAGAGAGGAAGGCAAGAACCGCAGAAACAGCAGCATGTCGCAGCCTAACATTCATTTCCTGTCCGTACACTGGGCAAAATTATCCCATCTGACCACCGAACAGAAGAAAAAGAATAATCAAGCTAGAAAAGACTGGGGATATGTCCGTATCTATCTGGGAGAAAGAGACGGAGCAGAGGTATTTGTTCGTGGTGACTGTCTGAACAATCTCGACATGGCCATTAGTTTCTCTGAAGCCTAGACCCTTGTCATCACCAGAATGACATTTTAAAAGAGGAAAAGACAATATACAAAGAATAAAGAGAAAGAAATCCAAATACATCGATACAGAAAACCAGCCAACCGTGAGACAAAGACAAGTATCAGAGAAAATTTTCAGAAACAACCACAAAACAACTAATAAAATGGCAATAAATACATATCTGTCAATAATTACTTTGCATGTAAATGGACTAAATGCTCCAATCAAAAGACACAGGGTGTCAGAATGGATGAAAAAAAAAAACAAGACCCATCGATACGCTACCTACAGGAGACTAACTTCAGACGCAAAGATAACTGCAGATTGAAAGTGAGGGGATGGAGAAACATTTATCATGCAAATGATGTCAAAAGAAAACCAGAGAGGCGCCCGGGTGGCTGTCAGTTAAGCATCTGCCTTTGGCTCAGGTCATGATCCCAGGGTCCCGGAATCGAGCTCCGCATCAGGCTCCCTGCTTAGTGGGAAACCTGCTTCTCCCTCTCCCTCTGCTGTTCCCCCTGCTTGTGTGCTCTTTCTCTCTCTGTCAAATAAATAAATAAAATCTTTAAAAAAAAAAAAGAAAAAGAAAACCAGAGTAGCAATACTTATATAAGACAAACTAGACTATATTTTTTCTGACAAACTAGACTTTATTTTTTTTAAAGATTTTATTCATTTATTTGAGAGAGAGAGCGTGAGCACAAGGGGGGTGGGGGAAGGGGCAGAGGGAGAAGCAGACTCCCAGCTCAGCAGGGACCCCAATGTGGGACTCCGTCCCAGGACCCTAGGATCATGACCCGAGCCAAAAGCAGACGCCTAACGACTGAGCCACCCAGGCGCCCCTACTCTCACCACTTTTATTCAACATAGTACTGTAAGTCCTAGCCTTGGCAATCAAACAAAAAAAATAAAAGGCACCCAAATTGGTAAGAAAGAAGTAAAACTTTAACTACTTGCAGATGACAGGATACTATATATAAAAAACCCAAGACTCCACCCAAAAACTGCTAGAACTGATAGAAAAATTCAGTAAAGTCACAGGATACAAAATGAATCTACAGAAATTTATGGCATTTCTATACACCAATAATAAAGCAGCAGAGAAGTTAAGAAAACAATCCCATTTACAATTGCACCAAAAATAGTAGGACACCTAGGCATAAACATAAACAGGTGAGAGATCTGTACTCTGAGAACTATAAAACACCAATGAGGGGTGCCTGGGCAGCTCAGGCGTTAAGCGTCTGCCTTCGGCTCAGGTCATGATCCCAGGGTCCTGGGATCAACCCCCACGTTGGGCTCCCTGCTCCGCAGGAAGCCTGCTTCTCCCTCTCCCACTCCCCCTGCTTGTGTTCCTTCTCTTGCTGTCTGTCAAATAAGTAAATAAAATCTTAAAAAAAAAATGAAAGAAACTGAAGACAATATAAAGAAACAAAGACATTCCATGCTCATGGATTGGAGGAACAAATATTATTAAACTGTCCATACTACCCAAAGCAATCTACACATTTAATGCAATCCCTATCAAAATACCAATCGCATTTTTCACAGAACTAGAACAAATAATCCTAAACTTTGTATGGAACCACAAAAGTCACTGAATAGCCAAAGCAATCTTGAAAAAGAAAAGCAAAACAGGAGGCATCAAAATTCCGGACTTAAAGGTATATTACAAAGCTGTAGTGATCCAGACATTATAGTAGTGGTACAAAGATAGACACATAGATCAACAGAATAGAACAGAAAACCCAGAAATAAACCCACAATTGTACAGTCAGTTAATCTTTGACAAAGCAGGAAAGAATATCCAATGGGAAAAAAGTCTCTTCAACAAATGGTGTTGGGGAAACTGGACAGCAACATGCAAAAGAATGCTGAATCACCTTCTTACACCATACACAAAAATAAACTCCAAATGGGTTAAAGATCTAAATGTGAAACCTGAAACCACAAAAATCCTAGAGAGCAAAAGTAGTAATTTCTCTGATGTCAGCAGTAGCAACTTTTTTTCTAGATATGTCCCCTGAGGCAAGAGAAACAAAAGCAAAAATAAACTAATAGGACTACATCAAAATAAAGAGCTTCTGGTGTGCCTGGGTGGCTCAGTCGATTAAGCATCTGCCTTTGGCTCGGGTCATGATCCCGGGGGGTCCTGGGATGGAGCCATCGGGCTCCTTGCTCAGCAGCGAGGCTGCTTCTCCCCTTCCCCCTGCCTGCCACTGCTTGTGCTCGCCTTCTCTGTCAAACAAACAAACAAACAAATAAATAAATAAATAAAATTTTTTTAATAAATAAAAAGCTTCTGCACAACAAAGGAAACAATCAACACAACTAAAAGGCAACCTACAGAACGGGAGAAGCTATCTGCAAATGACATTTCCTATAAAGGGTTATTATCCAAAATATATAAAGAACTTATAGGGGCGCCTGGGTGGTTTAGTCAGTTAAGCATCTGCCTTCAGCTCAGGTCATGATCCCAGGGTCCTGGGATTGAGCACTGCATCGGGCTCCCTGCTCAGCGGGGAGCCTGCTTCTCCCTCTCCCCCTGCTTGCCACTCCCCCTGCTTGTGCTCTCTCTCTTTCTCTGACAAATAAATAAAATCAACACTCAAAAAACAAATAATCCAATCAAAAAATGGGCAGGAGGGGTGCATAGGTGACTCAGTGGGTTAAACATCTGCCTTTGGCTCAGGTCATGATCTCAGGGTCCCGGGACTGAGCTCCCTGATGGGCTCCTTGCTCAGCGGGAGTCAGCTTCTCCCTCTCCCTCTGCGCCCCGCCAACTTGTGCACTCTCTCTTTCTCCTCTCAAATAAATAAAATCTTAAAAAAAAAAAAAGGCAGGAAACATGAACAGATATTTCTCCAAAGAAGACTTACAGATGGCCAAGAGACATGTGAAAAGAGGCTCAACATCACTCATCATCAGGAAAATGCAAATCAAAACTATAATGAGGTTATCACCTCACACCTGTCAGAATGGGTAAAATCAAAAACATAAGAACCAATAGGTGTTGGGGAGAATGTGGAGAAAAAGGAACCCTTTTGCACTGTCAGTGAGAATGCAAACTGGTGCAGCCACTCTGGAAAACAATGTGGAGGTTTCTTAAAAAGTTAAAAATAGAACTACCCATGGGGCGCCTGCCTGGCTCAGTTGGTAGAGCATGCAACTCTTGATAGTGGGGTTGTGAATTTGAGCCTCACATCGGGTGAAGAGATTATTTTAAAAAATAAAATCTTAGGGCGCCTGAGTGGCTCAGTTGGTTAAGCGACTGCCTTCGGCTCAGGTCATGATCCTGGAGTCCCGGGATCGAGTCCCACATTGGGCTCCCTGCTTGGCAGGGAGTCTGCTTCTCCCTCGGACCCTCTTCCCTCTCGTGCTCTCCGTCTCTCATTCTCTCTCTCAAATAAATAAATAAAATCTTTAAAAAAAATTTTTAAAAAAATCTTAAAAAAAAAAAAAAAAGAAATACCCTACGGTCTGATCCAATAATCACATTGCTGGGTATTTACCCTCAAAATACAAAAACACTAATTCAAGGAAATACATGCATCCCTATGTTTATTGCAGCATTGTTTACAACAGCCAAACTATGGAAGCAGCCTGTGTCCATCAATAGATGAATGGATAAAGGAGATATGGTATGCATATACAATGGAATATTATTCGGCCATAAAAAAAGAATGAAATCTTGCCATTTGCAACAACATGGTTGGAACTAGAGTATAATGCTAAAAGAAATAAGTCAGAGACAATACCATATGATTTTACTCACATGTGGAATTTAAGAAACAAATGAACAAAGTTTAAAAAAAAAGAGAAAGAGAGGAAAAAAAAAAACCAACAAGAAACAGATTCTTAACTAGAGAGAACAAACTGATGGTTACCAGAGGGGAGATGGTGGGGGGGATGGGTGAAATAGCTGATGGGGATTAAGGAGGGCACTTGTCATGATCAGCACCAGGTGATTAAAATAAAACTTAAGGGGCGCCTGGGTGGCTCAGTCGGTTAAGCGTCTGACTCTTGATCTCAGCTCAGGTCTTGATCTCAGGGTTGTGAGTTCAAGCCCGACGATGGACTACGTGTTGGACGTGGAGCCTACTTAAAAATAATTAATTAATTAAAAATAAAATAGAATAAAATAAAAACTTAAATAGATATAAAAAAGATACATACATAAAAGAGGAAAAGACGGGGATTAAAAAATTCATTAATGGGGTTTTGCTTCCAATAATGATGGTAAGATCCTTAGACCAACCCTCTTGCAAACAACAAATATAAACTTTGGATGAAATATAAAAACCCTTACTTGAAGGCACTTAAAAGCAACCAAAACCAAGTAGAACCTAGAGGGGAGGTCCTCTTGGAAGGAAATGGCACTAGTTAAGTGTCCCAGTTTCTACAGCTCTTCACCTTAGGGCAGGCAGGCCCCAGTAGGAGCCAGGCCAGGAGGCTAAAACTTTGGTAGAAACCTATGGTCTTCTTGGCCTAAAGAGTCTAGGGACACAGTCTGGAGCAGCTACAACAGCAGAAAAGTGATGCTGGAATGGCCTGAGCCACAGAGGTGGACCCTCAAATTTTGCACATAAATTCAGCCTGACTCTATGAAATATGAGCTACGCATGCACAGGGCACAAGCAGCCTACCTTAAGAGATTTTAGCTGTCATTTAGTGCAGGGGAGGTAGAATTTAGAGTTTTTAGTCCAGCCAAATTAATTGCCTGATAAAATAAACAAAAACAACAAAAAAAACGAACACTACAGAGGAGCATGACAATCCAGAGTCTCTACAACATACCATTCATGTCAGAGATATAATCCACAAGTCTAGACAATATAAAAACGGTACAATGTGACCCATTCAAAAGAAAAGGCAAGCAATGGGACTGACCATGAAATGACTAAGATGTTAGAATTACAAAAATTTTGGGAGCACCTGGCTGGCTTAGTCGGTAGAGCCGTGACTCTTGATCTCGGGGTTGTGAGTTCAAGCCCCATGCTGGGTGTAGAGGTTACTTAAAAAATAAAATAAAAATTTGGGGGGAGCACCTGGGAGGCTCAGTCAGTTAAGCATCTGACTTCGGCTCAGGTCATGATCCTGGGGTCCTGGGACCAAGCCTGGTGTGCGGCATCCTGCTCAGGGGGGAGTCTGCTTCTCCCTCTCCCTCTGACTCTACCCCCCTGCTCATACTCTTACTCTCTCCTTCACTGAAATGAATAAATAAAATTAGAAAAATAAAATAAAATAATTAAAAATTTTTTTAATTTTAAACAAGCTGGTAGAGCTATACTGAAAGATAAAAAAAAATGCTTGTAATGAATAAATTGGGAATCTCATCAGAGAAACAGATTTAAAAATAATCAAATGGACTCTACCTAAGAATAAAAATATATATCCACACACAGCCTGCACAAGAATGTTCACAGCAGCATTATTCACAGTGACCAAAAAGTGAAAACAACCCCAGTAACTATCCACTGATGGATAAGCAAAATGTAGTATATGCATACAATGGAATATTATTCAGCCATAAAAATGAATGAAGGGCTAATCCATGATATGACGTGGATAAACCTTGAAAACATATTAAGTGAAAGATATGAGATATAAACAATATACTGTGATTCCATTTTTAAGAAATATCCATGGGTGGGGCGCCTGGGTGGCTCAGTCGTTAAGCGTCTGCCTTCGGCTCAGGTCATGATCTCAGGGTCCTGGGATCGAGCCCCGCATCGGGCTCCCTGCTCAGCGGGAAGCCTGCTTCTCCCTCTCCCACTCCCCCTGCTTGTGTTCCTGCTCTCGCTGTGTCTCTCTCTGTCAAATAAATAAATGAACTCTTAAAAAAAAAAATATCCATGGGTACCTGGCTAGCTCAGTCAGTAGACTGTGTGACTCTTGATCTCAGGGTTGTAAGTTTAAGCCCCAGGTTGGGTGTAGAGACAACTTAAAAATAAAATCTTAAAAAAAAAAAAGAAATATCTAGCACAGGTAGAATAGGCAAATTCATAAAGACGGAAGGTACACTAGCGATTGGCAGGGGCTAGAAGGAGAGGAGATAAGGAGAGACTGCTGGTGGGTACAGTTTCTTTTTGCGGTGAAGAAAATATCCTGGAATTAGATAATGGTGATGGCTGCACAACAATGTGAATATACTAAAACCTCTCAATTGTATACTTAAAAATGGTTAATTTTATGTTATGTGAATTATATCTCAATTTTTTTAAAGGTAAGGTAAAAAACATCATGAGAAACTGGGTGATGAATACAGAACTCTATACTTTTTTTTTTAAGATTTTATTTATTTGACAGAGAGAGAGAGAGGGAACACAAGCAGGGGGAAGAGTAGAGAGAGAAGAAGCAGGCTCCCCGCTGAGCAGGGAGCCCGATGCGGGGCTCGATCCCAGGACCCTGGGACCATGACCTGAGCCGAAGGCAGATGCTTAACTGACTGAGCCACCCAGGCGCCCCAAAACTCTGTACTACCTGTGTGATTTTTCTGTAAATCTAAAATTACTCTAAAATAATTTATTTTAAAGATTATTTATTTAACTATTTGAGAGAGAGAGTGCACGCACACACACTCGAGCTGGGGGAGGAACAAAGGGAGAGGGCCAAGCAGACTCCACACTGAGCACAGCCCAACACAGGGCTCAATCTCATGACCCCGAGATCATGACCTGAGCCGAAATCAAGAGTTGAACACTTAACCGACTGAACCATCCAGGTGCCCCCAAAATGAAATTTATTTTAAAATAATTCCAGGGACGCCTGGGTGGCTCAGTCGGTTAAATGTCTGTCTTCAGCTCAGGTCATGATCCCAGGGTCCTGGGATGGAGCCCTGCATCCAGCTCCCTGCTCAGAGGGATTGTGCTCCCTCTGCCCCTCCCCACTGCTTGTGCTCTCTCTCTCTCTCAAATAAATAAAATCTTTAAAAAAATTAAAAAATAGAAAAAATAATTCCATTTATAATAGCATCCAAAAACATGAAGTTCTTAGGAAGATAAATTTAACAAAAGATATTCAGACCCTGTACCCTAAAAAGTACAAGCCATTGCTAAGAAAAATTAAGAATACTCAAACAATACCATGTTCATGGATTGCTAAAATGTCAATTCTCCCCAAATTAGGATGACCAACCATCCCAGTTTGCCTGGGACTGAAGGAGTTAATTTCTAAAGATTCAGGACTACCATTTCTAAAGCCAAAGCAGTCTTGGGCAAATCAGGATGAATTGCTCATCTAACTTCAAACTGATCTATTGTTTCAACATAATAGATTTTTTTTGAGAAATTGACAAACTGATTCTAAAATTTATGTGGAAAAACAAAGAATCTACAGTAGCCAAAACAATTCTGAGGAAGAACAAAGTTGGAGGATCACAATATCTAATTTCAAGTCTTAACGATAAAGTACAGTAAGACAGTATGTTTTAATGAAAGGACAGACTCAAGATCAATGGAAATAGACCCCTATATACATATACATTCAATTGATTTTTTAAAAAAGATTTTATTTTTTATTTCTTTGACAGAGAGAGCTAGCAAGAGGGAACAGAGAGGGAACACAAGCATGGAGGAGCTGGAGAGGGAAAAGCAGGCTCCCCATTGAGCAGGGAGCCTGATATGGGGCTCAATCCCAGAACCCTGGGATCATGACCTGAGCCAAAGGCAGACGCTTAAGCAACTGAGCCACTCAGGCGCCCCTCAATTGATTTTTAACAGACAATTCAATGAGAAAGGCTAATCTCTTCAATAAATTGTCCTTGAATAATTAGACACCCATATGTAGAAAAGTGAACCTCACCTACCATACCATTCATAAAAATTAACTCAAAATGGATCACAGGGCGCCTGGGTGGCTCAGTTGGTTAAGCGACTGCCTTCGGCTCAGGTCATGATCCTGGAGTCCCGGGATCGAGTCCCGCATCGGGCTCCCTGCTCAGCGGGGAGTCTGCTTCTCCCTCTGACCCTCTTCCTTCTCGTGCTTTCTATCTCTCATTCTCTCTCTCAAATAAATAAATAAAATCTTTAAAAAAAAAATATTTACAAAATGGATCACAGACCTAAATGTAAAACCACAAATCTATAAAACTTCTAGAAGATAACACAGGAGAAAATCATTGGGTTAGGCAAAATTCCTTTATAGAGGATACAAAAAGTATGATCCATAAAGGAGAAAAATGGACTAATTAGATTTAATCGAAATTTAAAACTTCTCTCCAAAAGATACCACTGAAAAACTGAATAGGCGAGCCGCAGGCTAGATCATACTCACAAAGCATATAATTAACAAAGGACTGATATTCAGGATATATAAAGAACTACAGAGCAATAATAAGTCACAATAATAAAATAAAAATACTATCCAGGGGTGCCTGGCTAGCTCAGTTGGAAGAGCATGTGACTCTTGATATTAGGGTCATGAGTTCAAGCCCCACACTGGGTGTAGAGATTATGTAAATATGGGGCACCTGAATGGCTCAGTCAGTTAAGCTTCTGGCTCTTGGTTTCGGCTCAGGTCATAATCTCAGGGTCCTGGAGTTGAGCCCCACGTGGGGCTCCACACTCAGTCTGGAGTCGGCTTGGGATTCTTTCCCTCTTCCTCTTCCTCCCCTCCTGCCCCACTCCCTGCCTGCTTGCTCGCGCACTTTCTCTCTCTCAAATTTATAAATAAAATCTTTAAAAAATAAAAAGAAAATAATGAAGAAAAAATACTACCCATTTTTTTTAAAGGGCAAAAGATGTGTACAGATACTTCACAAAGGAAGTTGATAAGCACATGAAACAGTGTTCAATAACATCAGGGAGTGCAAAAAGATACCACCAGAACAGGGGCACCTGGGTGGCTCAGTCATTAAGCGGCTGCCTTCGGCTCCAGTCATGGTCCCAGGGTCCTGGGATCGAGTCCCACATTGGGCTCCCTGCTCAGCAGGGAGTCTGCTTCTGCCTCTCCCACTCCCCCTGCTTGTGTTCCCTCTATTGCTGTGTCTCTCTGTCAAATGAGTAAATAAAATCTTTAAAAAACAAAAACAAATTAAAAAAAAAGATACCACCATAATAGCTAAAATTAGAAAGACTGACAACATCAAATGTTGGCAAAGATGCACAATCACTCTGGAAAAAGGTTCCTTAAAACTAAACATAACCTACTCAGTGAGTCAGCAATTCCTTTTTTAGGTAATGACCCAAAAGAAATAAAGGCATAAAAAAAAAATCTATACGTGAATATTCATAGAAGTTTTATTCTTAATAGCCATAAAGTGGAAACATCCCAGGGATCCATTTACAGGAAAATGGATAAACTGTGGTATATTCATAAAATGGAATTCTACACAATAACAGGAACAAACTAGTAATACAACAGAGATGAATCTCAGGAACATTAAACTGAGTGAAAGAATCCTCACACAAGAATACCTCCTATATGATTCCACCTACATGAAGTTCTTGAACAGGCAAAATTATTTTATGGTTAAAAAAAAAAAAACAGGTCAGGGGCACCTGGGTGACTCAGTCGTTGAGCATCTATGCCTTCGGCTCAGGTCATGATCCCAGGGTCCTAGGATCGAGCCCCACATCGGGCTCCCTGCTCCACAGGAAGCCTGCTTCTCCCTCACCCACTCCCCCTGCTTGTGTTCCCTCTCTCGCTGTGTCTCTCTCTGTCAAATAAATAAATAAAATCTTTTAAAAAAATCATGTTAATTCTCAGGGTGGGGGCAGAGCTGACTGAGAAGGAACAAGAAGGAACTTTGTGGGCTAATGGTAATGTTCTAAATCCTGCTAGGAAGTTGGGTTACATTCATGAATATATTTGAAAAATCCATTAAATACTACACTTATGGCGCTCCTGGCTGGCTCAGGTGGTAGAGCGCGTGACTCTTGATATTGGGGTTGTGGATTGAAGACCCATGATGGGTGTAGAGATTACTTAAAAATAAAATCTTTTTAAAAAGAATACACTTAAACGATTTGTGCATTTCACTAAATGAAAATTTCACCTCAAATATTCCATTAGCTATTAAACCCTACAAGATACCCTACTGTCTTTCAAGGTAGGGCTTTATTATTATTATTTTTTAAGATTTTATTTATTCATTTGACAGAGAGAGACACAGTGAGAGAGGGAACACAGGCAGGGGGAGTGGGAGAGGGAGAAGCAGGCTTCCCGCCGAGCAGGGAGCCTGATGTGGGGCTCGATCCCAGGACCCTGGGATCATGCCCTGAGCCGAAGGCAGATGCCCAATGACTGAGCCACCCAGGTGCCCCAAGGTAGGGCTTTAGAAACAAGGCAGGATGGGAGCTGGACCACTTCCTCTCCTCACCGTCTCTACGCACTCCCCCCAAGGCATTCCCTAAATCACAGGATAAGTGAAAACAAAATTTCAGATATTCATCCAACTCCTGCACCATCAGGCACCTGGTACCCTTGAGCGTTCCTCCTCTCTCAAACCAGATCCCACAATAGATTCTGAAATCAGTCATTTACGCCTAGCATAAATTAGTGACTGGCCTCTACTCTTCTGGGGCCCTTTCAATTTTGCCTCAATAAGTTTCTGTGCTCAGAGATATTTCAGTGAGCAGGAAGGAGGGACACGTAGAGGTGGGAAGATCCTTCTATCACCTCCCCTTCACGAGCCTAACCTGCCTGATCTTCAGTACCCCCCAAAACACACACCAGGGAACTCTCACCCCCCAAAATCACAGGCAGAACCTGCAGTGCCCACACATGTCACAGTGGGATGGAGAAGCCTCTGCGTGAACCAGACAGCTTCTAGAACATAGCCTCCCACTCAGCTATCCCCCAGTGAACTGAATATGGAGGACACTGGCTAACTCTATTATATAATATTCTCCTTGAATACAAGCAGCTCTGAGTGAAATACGCATTAAAACACAGACATACCTAGAACAGTACCTGACACATGAATGAATTAATGAGGCAAATATTTAGAAAGAGCCACAGGAATTTTTATTCAATGATAACAGATGGAAGGCCATGCTAGGGGTGAAAGAGCAGGGACACCTTGGCTATAAATTTCAGGAGAAAGGAGCAAACTGTTTGGCCAAGTGGCCTTCCCTCCCTAACCCCAGGGAAGCCATCATTAACCTTTCACCTCCCCAGGAGGTGTGGTCCCAGAGTAACAACCAATTCAACCAAACAAATACAGGTGTCCCCCACCCCTAACCACCTGCAGTGGCTCAGCTTGCTGAGCAGATATTTCCCTCCGGCTTCCAGAGTCACCCCTTTCATTTGTTAATGTCACTTGCTTATTAAAAACAAAAAAAGACATGAGTACTGGAGCACAAAAGAAGACTTAGTCATCATGCTAAAAGATCCTATGTCCTTCTTTTTAGGGAAATGCTCTCAGCCTGGGAACTATTTTTCTCACCAGAGGGAAGTTGAGGTGGAGATTAAAGAGGGAAAGAAAAGGCACAAAACGTGGAGAAAAACTCCTGCAGGCCTTAAATTCAGGTGTGCACTGGAAACTCAGGTCACTCTTACCTGCTCAGCCTCCTCATATCTTATGAGGCCCCAGGAGTTCCAGGTCCAGAAGCCCAGAAGAACCCATGGGAGCACCATGGGTTTATAATGCTGGTGGCCACCCCCACTTCCCACCGTGCATTTTGTCTGAGCTGGCCAGCAGCATTCCCTATGTCCAAATGCTTTTATATGGGAGTAAATGAGCCTTAAAAAAAAAAAAATCTACAGCAAAGGGACTAAATTGATTTGACCAAATTGGTCCTTTGTGTCTTTTGCTTTTTGCATTTTGTGCATTTGCTCTTTGCCACAAAGTAACAGTACCTGCAAGAGTGCACTGTTGCTCTTCCCTTGCCTTTCTGGAAGCCCATTTTAGCTTCTGAAAGTCAAAGCTCCTAGATTCAAGAAAGCAAGTGAACTGAAACTTCCAATCTCTTTAGGGAAGGCAGCTCCCCCTGCCTTTACCACATTCTGGGAGTCTGAGATGGCCCTAGCCCAAGAGCTGCCTTGATGCCTCTTCTCCTTTGATCTGACTTAGGGACCCCAGGTTAGACTAGTAATTATCAATTCTACTCGAAATAAACTCCCTGGGGCGCCTGGGTAGCTCAGTTGTTAAGTGGCTGCCTCCGGCTCAGGTCATGATCTCAGGGTCCTGGGATCGAGCCCCGCGTCGGGCTCCCAGCTCCGCGGGAAGCCTGCTTCTCCCTCTCCCACTCTCCCTGCTTGTGTTCTCTCTCTCTCACTGTGTCTCTCTCTGTCAAATAAATAAATAAAATCTTAAAAAAAAAAAAGAAAGAACTCCCTGTCCATATGCATCCATTGACCTGCATCAAATAAGATCTTTCTCCATTTTGCTCTTCAAAGTGTCCTATTAGGTGGTTTTGTACAAATTCCAGAAACATCCAAATTCTTATCAGGACTCTGTTAAAAACTTCAAAATCATTCCTTCTAAGAGACCCGGGTCAGGGGTGATGACCTAGCATAAAGACCACTGTTATTACGGCACACTCCATAGAATACAGTGCCCATGGCATCCAGAGTTGTGCAGTGAGGCTGAGTTACCTAGTGGGTGGAGGACTGGAGCACCTGGTGACGTGTTTTCTTTGTCCCCTGCACTGTTCAGAGGGCAGCAAACAGGGCCAACCCAGGAACCACCATTCACCACTGCTCGCTGGGACCCAGGTGGTGGCACCGTGACTGCCTCTGGCTTAGTACAAGTCTGTCACCCTCAGGTCCAGACCCCCAACTCCATCTTCCCTCTCTGCAATACTCTATGCTCACCCTTTGAAAGGGGGTGGGGGAACCAGAGAATGCAACCACTAATTCAAACCAGAAAAACAGAGGACACAGAACTGAAAAGAGTTTTTCATCCAGCCTGTCTGAAAGACCCCCTTCCCTGTGAGAATTTTGGCTTGGCTCCTTGGCTCTCTGCTTTCAGATCAGAAACCGATTTCTTCAGTAACTCCTGCAAGTAAAAGGAGATGAAATGTATGTATGTGGCTTTGCCAATGAGCTCTCCTTTTGCTTTTAACATTAGAAAAAGTGGAGCAGGGGTACCAGACAGGACGGGAATGCATGGAGATGAAAAGCCAACGGTTAGCCTCCCTGGCCTGGGATATTGAGACATCATCTCTAAGCAGATGATACACAACAACATCAAGTGTCTCTTGCTACTCTCCCCCCCACCCCCACCCCACTTCTCTTCTCCCTGGGGACTAAAACTAATGTGTTTTATTTGCTTCACCTGAGGAGGAGGAGGATTTATGGACTGAGAGAGAGAGGGGTTCCTCAGTAGGAGTCAAAATTCAGGGCTGGAACAACTGGTAACTTGTCAACAGCACACCATCAAATGGTCGTCACAACCCCACATAAATGCAAACAAACCAGACTGGTACAGGGAGCTGCCATGCCCTCCTCCGTTTAGCGGTGGGTGTCAAAGACCACTTAATGCTGCAGTGGTTTTGAATGAAGCTATTTTACACAAGCAAAAAGTTGCTGCCTTCTAACAAACGGGCTCTCTGAAAAGACTGAAAAGGAGGAATCTTCTCTATTTAGCTAATGGGATGGGATGTGTTCAGAGCACCATTTGTCATTTCTTTTTCCCAAGCTGTTAATGACCCCAAACGTTCCACTAGGCCCTGAGCCAAGACCACCACACCACCCAGTGCAGAAGGGTATGGAAACCATGGACTCTTGTCCGCTCCAAGCCTGGAACTTAAAAAAAAAAAAAGGAGCAACCAGTTCAGCAGTCCCCTTCCTAAGAGCCCCCATGGTGCGGGGACAGAGGCCCTGTCTCCTGACCCCAGTCCCGGTGCCCCAGACTCCCCAGAGCATCACTTTTCTAAGTAGAAATTTCCTTCGGCCAGGAACCTGTTGGCTGCCCTGGCTCAAAGAGTTGAGAAGTGGAGGCATCCTGGAGCTGGCCCCAGGCAGCGGCCACGCCTATCTCGGGGGCCTGAGCTTCAGTGTCCCGGCAGGAGACAATGTCCTGGGAGGACAGCCCTCCTCCAGCAGCCAGGTGGCCGCCCATCCCCTCTTACCCCCGGCTCCCGCGGCCTCAGAGCGGAGCGTGGGCCGCACACGCCCCAGCGGCCAGGGCTCGGTCCCCGCGGCTGGCGCGGGGCACCCCTCCCGTCCGGGCCCCGCACTCACCCACCGCCCGGATGCGGAAGCCGCGCGGGGGGCGCAGCGCCCGGCGGCACCAGGCGTCGCGCAGCACCTGCAGGCTGGCGGGAGGCGCGTGCACCAGCAGCACCCCGCGCCGCAGCCAGCCCTGGAAAGCCAGCCGCGAGGCGGCGCGCGCCAGCCGCGAGTTCCAGAAGCAGCGCGCGTTGGCGCGGCGGAAGGCGCGGAAGACCGCGCGCCCGCCAGGCTCCTCCGCGCCCGCCGCCGCCTCCTGCGCCTCCAGCCTGCACAGCACCAGCGCCAGCGAGCCCGGCGCCAGCTGCACCGGCCGGGCCATGCCGCCGCGGGAGGCCAGGGCCCCAGCCTAGCGCATGTTCGGGCGCGGCGCTGCCGCAGCACTGGCGGCCGGGCGGCCGGCGGGAGGGATCGGCTGACTGCGCGCGGCGCCGGCTGCCGGGGGAACGGGCTCCGGGGGGCGGGGCCGGCGGCGCTCGGCGGCTCGGGGGTGGGGCGGGACGCGGGGCCTGAGGGTGGCCGCGGCCGTCGGCAGCCCGGCGCCCAATGGGGCTTTCCGAGGACTGAGTGGTTCTCCTCCCCAGCCCGGACTCCGCCGCCCCCCCCCCCCCGCCACCTCCCCGCGGCCTCCCCGGGACTCCCTTCACCTCCCGGCTCCGGGGCAGCCCTGAACTCCCCTACCCCGAAGGGGACGCTCTGGAGCCTTTCCAGGTCCTCGGGGAGCCCCGCAGCTCTCGGGAGCCTCTTTCAACCGCGGCGCGAGCGGCACGGCCGGCAGTCCCCAGAACTGAGAGGACCAGGGTGGCCGCCATCGTCCTGGCTTCAGGGTCGCTCCTAAGTGAGAGAGGCCACGAGGGACAGCCTGCGGGTGTCAGGGACCTCTTTGGGGCCGGGAGTCAGTCCGTCGACCCAGGTTTGAGTCTCGGTCCGCTCCTAACTCGTTTTGCTTGTCACTTCCCCTCTCTTTGAGCCTCAGTTTACTGTCCTGTAAAATGAGGAGTTGGAACTGCATTCTAAGCCCCTTTCCATCCGTGACTTTCTGAGGTTCTAGGCTCTGGGCCCGCCCCTGGGCTCTCCTACACCCTTCGGTGGGAAGGGAAGGGAAGTGTTCCAGAGGAGCGGCCGCGATTGGCGAGGCGCAGTGCTGAAGTCCGTGGGATTCAGCCTCGGGCTGGACCTGGACATCCCGCAAGAAAGAGAAACCGTCTTGCCCGGGAGTTCCCCGGACTGAAGGGAGAGGGGCTTGTGATCTGTCGGGCCGACTGTAGCGAGGGCCTCGGAGCAACGAGGTACTGCTCATATGCGGAGGGACAGAGGCTGGAGCCCTGACCGGGGCAATGGAACAGGGCTCCTGGAGGAAAGAACAGGGGACATGAGAGGTAGGGCGTTCGTTATTACTACTAGAAACTGTCCCTAGAAGAAGGAGCAGAGGTGTTTGGCAAGACCTGGGTGTCATCCCAGACTTCCCGCTCCCTCAGCTCATCAGTCAACAACCATGATGATTGGAGATAATCTATACCCTACCTCCTTGTAAATCATCCTCACAATAAATGATAGATGACTCTATTAAATAATGATAGCTAACATTTACTGAACACTGTATGCTGGGGGCGTTAATTTCACAACTAGGTGTTAACTCCTGTTAGCATTTCTATAGTTTTAGAGATGAGGAAACTGCAGGCTGTGTTAGATTAAGAAGTGCGTCCTGGGCGCCTGGGTGGCTCAGTCGGTTAAGCCTCTGCCTTCAGCTCAGGTCATGATCCCAGGGTCCTGGGATGGAGTGGGCATTGGGCTCCTTCCTGAGTGGGGAGCCTGCTTCTCTCTCTCCTCCCAGCTCGCTATCTCTGTCTCTCTCTCAAATAAATAAATAACATCCTTAAAAAAAAGTGCATACTGATCACACAGATAGTAAGAGATAGAGTTAGACAACTACCAATCAGGGTTCCCTATGACAAGTCTGACACAATTTTCAATTCAAATAAGCATACAAACCTGAGATAACCATCTCAGGTCTGAATTTTGACACTGATGGAGATGGATGGTTGGATGGATAAATACAGCAGAGAGCCTAAATGAACTAAACTCCTATGTTTGTAGAAGCTCCACGAGGAAGGCAAAATTTCCTCCACTGAGTTGTCTCTATCGTATCCCTAACCTTATGGGATCAAGGATAACTTTGCTGTGTTTCCCACCCTAAAGAACTATGACTTGTCTCTGTAACTAGCATCTACAAGTGTCTTTTCCATTATAATAAGGATTATGATAATTCTCATTTACTCTCAGCCCACTCTATGCCTAGAACTGTACTAAGGGTTTTACATGTGTGATATAATTTTAGCCTCAAAATTAACCCTCTGAAAGGGGTAATATTAGTAAGCCCCATCTTCCACAAGAAAAACAAAAGCTTAAAAGGGGAGGGAGCGCCTGGGTGGCTCAGTCAGTTAAGCATCCAACTCTTGATCTCAGTTCAGATCTTGATCTCAGGATCATAAATTCAAGATCCGTGTTGGGCTCCATGCTTGGTGTAGAGCCTACTTAAAACCAAAAGAAAAGAAAAGAAAACGCTTAAAGAGCTTAGGCCACATGCCTATGAGGACAAAGCTAATGGACAGTCAAATAGAGATCCCAACACTGTCCACACACCTGGCTAGACGGGGAAGCCAGAAGACCCACACCCTGACTCACGGGACCTGTTGCCTGGTCTGAAAAATTGTCCTGAGCTTGATTCTCTCTCCCAAGTCTTTGAACTGGAAATACACAATAAGGCCCTTATTAGCAGAGCCTGTAGCTGCTGGGATGCTCTCAGGTAGACCACGCTATGAGATTTCATGGCCTGAACTGATAAGGTAGAACTGTCTTAAATTGTGGAAACTTTCATTCAGATGTGCAACATTTCCATTATCATTTTACTTCAGCTGGTCCAATTAACAAAAGAAGAGGGAAGACTGTAAAGAGAAAAATTTTAAACTACAGCCAAATATGTATCTACTTGTTTTCCCAAAGGATCAGCTACCTCACAAATATCCCTAAACTACCAAATGGAATATGCCTTAAAAGTTAATGGAGGGGCACCTGGGTGGCTCAGTTGGCTAAGCATCTGCCTTGGGCTTGAGTCAGGATCTCAGGATCCTGGGAGCAAGCCCAGCGTCAGGCTCCCAGCTCAGTGGGGAGTCTGCTTCACCTTCTCCCTCTGCCCCTCTCCCTGCTTGTGTGCGCGCAAAGTGTTAATGGAAAACTGAAGACCTCCAGCCTGAATGGTGGGTATTACGTGTCAAAACTAGAGAAACAGAAACAGAAACTTCTCAAGGGCCTTCCATCTTTGTGATCTCTGGAGACCAGACACAGAAACATAAGATAAACTGGATCATCTGATGCTCACATCTGTCTGGGGTCTACCCGAAGTAGAACATTCAGTGCTCTTCACACTCTGACCCCAGCCCAGTCTTTCTCATATCATTGCCATTTCTATCCTCGCCCTCCTCCAGCAATCCACAGATCTTGTGCTCCAACTACACAAAATTACACACCTTCCCCCGTCTTTGCTCACATTATTCCATCTGCCTAGAAGGCCTTCCCCCTTGACCAGCTGTTATCTTACAAAGTTCAGCCCATAAAACCTGTGACACATCCAGGGAGATATCATCTGTTCTTGGAGCACATTGTTAACCCTTTTATAACACTTGTGTGGCAAGGGCTGTAATACTTAATTATCTGTCTCATCAGGCAACCTGGGATTCCTTGAGGACCAGGCTCCTGACTGACTCGTCTCTGTGGCCCAGTACCTGGGCCATAGATTCATTCCACTTGAATCAAGTCCAATTTAACTAGTACTTAATCCAGGATAACTCCACTTTTGCTGCTTCTCGTTGAGTCTGGGGTCACCACACACATAAGCATTTCTGGTCTGTGGGTGAATCACAGGAAGACCTAGTTATCCAGTAGTCAAAGCCAGGGCAAAGCCTCAAGCAACAGGCACAGCCAGGCCTCACCCACCCAGGCATTTGGAGTTCAGTGATTTCTCTGAAGTCTGTTTACAGCACACATGTTACACTGAGGATGATGTTTGTCTTAACTGCCTCAAATTCTTTTCCACACCAGAATTCATCAGGCTGAAATTCCTCCCCCTTAACTAAGAAAATCAAGCCTTGACATTTAAGGCTGAGTTAGAAATCGTTTTCTATCTGGCTTCTCTTTATTATGACCATTTCCACTTCTACAACATCTTTTCTCCCTGTACCAGAAAAAAAAAAAAAAAAGTCCTGGAGACTTCTGTTTGTATTTCTCATAGAAAAATGTGAGGCTTTGCTAAACAACTGTGTTGAGGCAAAGGCTAGAGAAAAGAAGGCGGGGGCAGGAGAAAAGCATTTAATGCCATTTCTTTATTTTATTTTTTTTTAAGATTTTATTTATTTTTGACAGAGAGAGAGAGTGTACAAGCAGGGGAAGAAGGAGGCAGAGGGAGAGGGAGAAGCAGGTTCCCCATCGAGCAGGGAGCCCGATGCGGGGCTCCATCCCAGGACCCTGGGATTATGGCCTGAGCCAAAGGCAGATGCTTAACCGACTGAGCCACCCCAGTGACCCAAGCATCTGACTCTTGATCTCAGCTCAGGTCTTCATCTCAGGGTTGTGAGTTTGAGCCCCACACTGGGCTCCACGCTGGACATGGAGCCTACTAAAAAGAAAAGAAAAGAAAAAGAGAGAGGGAGGGAGAGAGGGAGGAAGGAAGGAAGGAATGAAGGAAGAAGGAAGGAAGGAAGGAAGGGAGAGAGAGAGAGAAAGAAAGAAAAGAAAGAAAAAGAAAAGAAAAGAAAGAAAGAAAAGAAAGAAAAGAAAAGGAAGGAAGGAAGGAAGGAAGGAAGGAAGGAAGGAAGAAGAAAGAAAAAAAAGGAAAGAAAAGAAAGAGGGCTTAGAGGAGCCTGACCAAAGTTTGGTCAAGAAGAGTCTCTGTCAGAAACCAATACAAGGGCGCCTGGGTGGCTCAGTTGGTTAAGCGACTGCCTTCGGCTCAGGTCATGATCCTGGAGTCCCGGGATCAAGTCCCGCATCGGGCTCCCTGCGCAGCGGGGAGTCTGCTTCTCCCTCTGACCCTCTCACCTCTCATGCTCTCTCTCTATCTCATTCTCTCTCTCAAATAAATAAATAAATAAAATCTTTAAAAAATAAAAAAAAAGAAACCAATACAAACTTCCTGCACTCTGCCCCTCCCCACTGATTAAAGGTACTAACACCCGTAAAGCATTTAAAACACCCCATAATCCTATTTTTGTTTGGTGAGGGGGGGAATTGGAATATTATCATTAAAATAAATTATTTCTAGGGGCACCTGGGTGGCTCAGTAGTTAAGCATCTGCCTTTGGCTCAGATCATGGTCCCAGGGTTCTGGGATCGAGCCCCGCATCGGGCTCCCTGCTCGGCGGGAAGCCTGCTTCTCCCTCTCTCACTCCCCCTGCTTGTGTTCCCTCTCTCACCGTGTCTATCTCTGTCAAATAAATAAACACAATCTTTAAAAAAAAAAAGAAATTATTTCTAGATGGTGGAATTACAAGCAATTTTTATTTCTTTCTTTGAGCTTTTCTATACTTGCCAAAAATTTACAAAAAAAAGAAGAAGAAGAAGGCTCTAATAATTTTTGATTTAAAAGAAGTTAAGGCAGCTGGCTCCCCTGCACTGGGGCCATTGGACCCAATAAGCTTTCTAACCAAAATGAAGAGACTCCATCATTTCACTTCCCCATTAAACTTGGGGTCAGAGGGCAGGTCTCAGAACTGGAAAAAATTACTCCCAGAAAGAAAGCCACAACACCAGCCTGTCAAAAAGACGTACAACGAAGTGCCCTGGAACCAGAGCAAGTCAGCAAGATTCTTATTTGAAACCTGGAAAATCAGATTAACTCTTTCCTACACCTAAAAAAAGGGAGAATAAAGTATGCAGGCCTAAGGCAAGATGCCAAACCCAGTTTCAGGATTTTAAAGGAGAAACCACTTCTCTTCAGTTTGATTACTGCACAGGGTGTAAAGCTGGGCCTCATATCCCACTATTTACATGCAAATCCCACCAAAAATGAGTTGGCCCCACTCCAGATGCCCAGATCTCAAAGGAACTCTGTTTCCAGTGAGGCCCCTGCCCGTAGCCAGGAGTCTGTTTTCTCTGCTTTCTTGGGCACAGAGGGGAATAAAGATGCTCAGGCACCTCCCTCACACGCTGAAATGATCTTGGATTGGGAAACAAACTGTTGCTTTGTCCCTAATCACAATATACTTGTTATGAGTTGTTTAAGCCTATTTTTTTAAAAGATTTATTAATTTGAGAGAGGGGAAGGGCAAAGGGAAAGGGAGAGGGAATCTCAAGCAGATTCCAGAGCCCGCCTCGGGGCTTGATCCTGCAACCCTGAGATCATGACCTGAGCCAAGACCAAGAGTCAGACGTTCACCGACTGAGCCACCCAGGCACCCCACCTTGTTTAAGCCTCTGAACGGGAATCCAGGATGACCTGGTATTCATCTGTCTCCCCTCTAGAGTGCCCCCCACAGCATGGCTCAAAAGCCAGAAAATGGTTCTCTCAACAAGATGGTAAAGAACACAGTGTGATAAGGGAGGACTGGTCGTTCAAGTTGGTGCCAACCAACGCTGGTCTAGGACGGCACAGATGCAGTTCATTCAGCGTTCCCCAGAGGATCCAAATAAAACAGGAGGCTCTGTAGAAGGACCTGTAACACAACAACAAAAAGTACTTCTTGAGCCCGCTAAATTCCAGGTGCCGCTTTGGGTAATGAGGAGGACACGAAGATAGAGGAAACATTTCCGTTCACTCAGACAGCGTGCCATCTCGTGTTTTTCAAAACATCAGAGACTTCTAACACATTTATGATGAGAAAAAGCAGAAGAGAAGAGCATAAACTAAAAAGAATGAGATATCAACTAATGGAACGGTCAGTGCGAACCTTATTTGGATCCTAATTGGAACAAACCAAATGTGAAACAGTTTATGAGAAATGTGAACACTGACTGGGTATTTGATACAAAGAACAAAAGGAAAAACAAAGGGATACACGAGGGTGATTTATGAAGAAATGAATATGCTCTTAAAATACCTCCACCTTTTAAAAAGAAACATTAGTGTGTTGGGTTAAGTTGTTTGGTGATTTTCTTTCCTGATATTCAGTAAAAATGATTACTAACCCTCTATCATCACCTCCTACAATAAGGTACATCTGGGTAGCGGAGTGCTTATAAAGTATACTGGGCAATAAGACCCCAAAACATTTATATTTTAAAATAACATCTTTGAAGGAAAAAAAAATTCCGTTTTCCAACAAACTCTGGGATATTTTCCCCATTCACCAAAAAAAGAAGAAAAAAAAAAAACACAAAAAACAACCCAGGAAAGAAAAAGAATAGCACTGGAAAAACAGAAAGAAGGGGAGTGAGCCTTCAAACAGAGATAGGAGGCTACACATCTCGGTCTCGCTTTCAGGATTATGACATTGTTCCTCTTACGAGGACAAAGAATCACACTGAGAATATTAAGATGTATGTGTTACCTTTTATAGATTTTTATTTATTTGTTTGGGGGGGAAGGGCAGAGGGAGAGAATCTCCAGCAGACTCCTTGCCAAACGCAGAGTCCGTCACAGGGCTCCATCCCAGGACCCTGAGGTTACAACCTGAGCCGAAACTGAGAGTCACCAAGAGTCAGACACTTAACTGACTGAGCCACCCAGGCACCCCCAGAGTACACATACCTTTTTCTTTTTGTTTTTTAAAGGTTTTATTTATTTATTTGACAGAGAGAGACACAGCGAGAGAGGGAACACAAGCAGGGGGAGAGGGAGAGGGAGAAGCAGGCTTCCCGCCGAGCAGGGAGCCCGATGCGGGGCTCGATCCCAGGACCCTGGGATCCTGACCTGAGCTGAAGGCAGACGCTTAACGACTGAGCCACCCAGGCGCCCAAGACTATTTCTTGACATGTGAAAATTACATAAAACTCAATTTTCCATGTCCATGTCGTTATGTCGGAAGATCGGCACATTCCGTCATGTACCAATAAGGTGTGGCTGCTTTTGTCAGGCAAGTTGACTGGTTGCCACAAAGTCCTGTATGTCCTGTGAAGCCGAAACTATTTCCTCTCTGGCCCTTTACAGAAAAAGTTTGCCAAATCCCGGCCTAGAGCCCTATCCGCGCCGAGGCTGCTTTGCAGAACAGGGCCAGACATATGGAAATTATTCTTAGTGCACAATCGGTAGGCCTTTGGGCCTCCTTGGGCCAGCTCCATTGCTTTCCATGTCAGATGCTGCTGGAAGGGAGCAGAACGGGTAGCGGCCCTCTGTGTTCTCCAGCCAACACGCTGAACTGAGGTGGGCTCATTTAGTTGCTGTTCTCACTGCCTACTCAATCATGGCCTCTCAGCTAAGCCTGTCAACAGGGAGACCAATTAGTGCCAATTTCTATGCGAAAGGGGTTTCCTTAAGGCAAGACTGAGATCACCACCTCATTTCACACAAACAATTCAGGGTCACAAGGTTAACCCGGGTTAGATTCAAACCAGGGCTTGAAAAGTGAAAGGCAGCCAGCCCTCTTACCAATCCTTAGAGCTCTCCAGACTCCTTAGGAAAAAAGTGTCAAAGAATTCACCTCATTTACCAGACACTTCAGGGGGAAACAGCCAACAGACCCTGCAAATTTAATATCCCTCTACAAGATTAACCTCAGATTTCCCACAGATGTTTATGGCAAAACTATATTAGAGCCCATATGTATCTGGCAACTTCCACTCTAGAGTTCTGAATTTTTTAAGAAATTAGATGCCCATCTCTAAGGGCAGTGAGTTCTCAAAGAATATTTCTTACAGGTGAAAATATTCCTTTGCATGAGGGGAAAGATGCATTTATAGGCAAACATGTTTTATACTAGATTGTCTAAAAATTTACTGTAAATAAATGTGTACGTGTATGTTAGAACATTTCAACAAGATGAGCGGAGCAAACCCTTTGGTGGATTGCTTCATAAAGAATATCTCTTTTTCTTTTTGAAAACTCATAGTTTGTTATTCAAAAGAATCTCATAATTTTTTTCAAATTGAAATGCCATTCATGTAATATAACTTGCTTATTCTACCTGAATCAAAATTTTTCACTCTAAAGTGAAAGGCTCCGTGGCATTCACAATGGAAGGATTTGTTTTTTATGCCAATATAGCCTTTTCTCATTTGCCTAAAATTCCATTTATATATATTTTTAAAGATTTTATTTATTTATTTGACAGAGAGAGAGAGAGACAGCGAGAGAGGGAACATGAGCAGGGGGAGTGGGAAAGGAAGAATCAGGCTCCGCACTGAGCAAGGAGCCCGATGCGGGGCTTGATTCCAGGACCCTGGGATCATGACCTAAGCCGAAGGCAGATGCTTAACGACTGAGCCACCCAGGCGTCCCTCATTTATATTTTGAATATTAACAGGGTACATACACCCCTAGTCCTCAAATGACTTTGAAGCCAAGAATTGTTTTTTAAACCAATAAATTGTCCCTCTTGGACATTCAAATTGCCAAATGATGATGAGAGGTAAACCACACTAGCAGACAACAGGAAAAGAATTCTTTTAAACTGATTACAATCACTCAGAAAGGAAATTTGCTGGGTTTTCTAGGATGTAGACATTTCATTGGGGATATTAATATCTCCCAACCTTCCCCCAAGGCACACACTGGCTTCTTTTTAGAATGTCTTTATTCTTTTTGAAAAACAATATATCTCAATATTAAAAATTTAAACTACAAAAAAAATTTTTTCACTTGAAATTCTACCACCCAGAAATGATCATCTTTGGCAGGGTGAGCATTTTTCTAGGTAGATATATAGACAGAAAGAAATAATTTTAGAAAAATAGAATCATATTATGTATCATATTTTAAGTGAAAAATATTAGACTTGGTTTCAGGAAGATGGAAGAGACACACTTTCCCCTATTCTTCGCATTTAGCGTAACTAAAAACCTTGGGAATATATCTGTATCTCTGAAAGGTGGAGAGAGACAAGACTGGTAGACCAGCTGGCTAGGGATCTAGGGACCCAAGAACAACATCCCACTGGTTAGTTCCCTGGGTTTTCTTTTTGCTTTCTATATACCAAACTGGATACCAGAGAAGCCAGCAAACTGGAAATGCCAATGGGCACAGAAAAAACTAACACCTCAAGAAAAGACTGCTTTCCCTTCCTAAAGGAGTAGGAGAGGAACAGCCTAGCAAGACAGAAACTTGGGACGCTTGGGTGGCTCAGTCCATTAAGCGTCTGCCTTTGGCTCAGGTCATGATCCTAGAGTCCTGGGATCAAGTCCCACATCAGGCTCCCTGCTCAGCGGGGAGCCTGCTTCTCTCTCTGACTGCTGCTCCCCCTGCTTCTGCTCTCTCTCTCTTTCTGACAAATAAATAAATAAAATCTTAAACAAACAAACAAGACAGAAGCTTTAACACAGTAGCCATTCAGCTCTACCATCTCATCAGCAAAGGCCAATTAGAAAGCCTAGACTCCCACACTTGCCAGGCTATAATAATGAGTCCCAGCTCACCCCCTACCCCAACCTCCTGTGGGGTCAGTGAAGAGCACATGGGGAGCTCAGACTTCTACCCCTCCCCACTGGGGTGGTGTCAGAGGTGGCCAGGTGGAGAATGAGGACTTCCACCACAGCTCAGCAGTAAAAAGGCCACCCCCTCCTCAGTGTCAGTGGAAGCCATGTGGAGAGCAGTAACAAGACGCTCCACCACTTTCAAGCCTAGTGGACGGCCTGAAAGCCCACCCCGCCTAGAAGTAACAATGGCTCCCCCTTTTTGTCCCCCCCACCATCAAAGGAGCAAGAGTAAAAGTCCTGGACTTACCCCCCCCTCCAATCTGACAGTAACAAGGTGGCACTCCTCTTCACCCACTGGAGTGGTGTCAGAGATTTGAGTGTTGTCTGCTAAAATACAAAATTTAAATAAGATCCGGAGTCTCACAATACCAAAATGTCCAGGTTTCAGTCACAGACCACTTGTCATACCAAGAACCAGGCAGATGTCAAAACAAGTGAGGACACCAACACAGAAATGATCCAGATGTTAGAATTATCTGGCAAGGGGGCACCTGGGTGGCTCAGTCAGTTAAGGATCCAACTCTTGATTTCGGCTCAGATCATGATCCTAGGGTCCTGGGATCGAGCCTTGCATTGGGTGGGAGCCTGCTTCTCCCTCTCCACTCCCCCTGCTTGTGTTCTCTCTGTCAAATAGGTAAATAAAATATTTTTTAAAAATATGATTTTAAGGTGACTTTTTCTTTTTTTTTCTTTTGTCAGAGAGAGAGAGAACACAAGCAGGGGGAGGGGCAGAGGCAGAGGGAGAAGCAGGCTCCCCGCCGAGCAGGGAGCCCGATGCGAGACTCAATCCCGGGACCCTGGGATCACGACCTGAGCAGAAGGCAGACACTTTAACGACTGAGCCACCCAGGCGCCCCTCTTTGTTTTTAAAAAGAAGATTGCAGGGGTGCCTGGGTGGCTCAGTCAGTTAAGTGTCCAACTCTTGATCTCACTCAGGTCTTGATCTCAGGGTTGTGAGTTCAAAGCCAGTGTGGAGCCTACTTTATTTTTTAAAGATTTCATTTATTTATTTATTTATTATTTATTTATTTGAGAGAGAGAGCGAGCATGAGTAGGGAGAGTGGGAGGGGCAGAGGGAGAAGCAGACTCCCATCTTAGCAGGGAGCCTAATGCGTGGCTCGATCCCAGGACCCCGAGATCATGACCCAAGCTGAAGGCAGACGCCCAACCAACTGAGGCATCCAGGTGCCCCGAACCTACAGTAAATAAATAAATAAATAAATTAATTAATTAATTAAAAGGAAGATTTCTTAAAAATGATGGAGAACTATTTGAGCCCATTGGGGGAAATTTGTTTTGTGATTTCATATTTTCCATCTGCCTCGTGCTTATGTTTCTTTGAAGAGGGGAGTTTTTTAGGTGCTATGTTCCTTAGGGAGCCTCCCCTTGTTTTCTCAAATGTCATTTCATCAAATCTGCTATTTGGTTGCTCTAGGAATACATCTCCCTTGGCCTACCAGAGATCAAGAGGATTGGCATAAACCCTTTAGGTGTCAGGCCCTCTGCCTATGGTGCCCACGGTACCTCTTCCACACATTTCACCTCTAGGCCTCCTCCTTAAGTAACAAGCTAGGTCAGAGGTCATACAAATGGCAAGGATGGCTTGCCTTATCCCCAGCTCTGCCTCCTGGACAGAAACTGGGTCTCCACAGGAATATTCTCCACTTTTCCAGGGACCCATCCTTGATATTTTATCTGATTGCTCTAAACAAGAATATTCCTTTAAAGACTGTTTCGCTTGTGGAAAAGATACAAATAGTCAAGGCCAAAGAAGTGAGGTGTCAGCTCTCAGCGGACATTCACTTGACAATAGCTGTGGCCATTCTTTCACTGGAGGGGGACATTTCCCTCTATTTCATTAATTTTGTATTTTTAGTGGGTTTGAATACAGAATAATGAGCAAATGGGACTTTATTTCACCATTTCAAATTCAATATACCATTCCCCAACACAAATGTTTGGGAGAGCCCATTGCCAGGCTTCGGAATGAAGATGTCTGCCCTCTTAGCTTTCATTCAACCACTTTTCACCTTCAGACATTTTATATACATTTGACTTTTTCATTATGGTTGATAACATCTCCATTCTTCAACCCCGAAGCTTAACATTTGGAAAGGAAAAGGGGGAAACCACAAAGGACTTCTATGTAACAAAGTGCCTAACTCATTGGTTGTCAAACAGCAGTATAGAAGCTCCAAAGTAATTTACGATAGGAGGGTACCTGCCTGACTCGGTTGGTAAAGCATGCGATGAAGAAGAAGGAAGAAGGAGGAGGAGGAGGAGGAGGAGGAGGAGGAGGAGGAAGAAGGAAGAAGAAAAAGGAAGAAGAAGGAATAAGAAGGAAGAAGAAGGAAGAAGAAAAGAAGAAAAGAAGAGGAGGAGAGGAGGAGAGGAGGAGGAGGAGGAGGAGGAGGAGGAGGAGGAGAAAGGAGAAAGAAGAAAGAAGAAAGAAGAGGCTCCTGGGTGGGTCAGTCGTTAGGCGTCTGCCTTCGGCTCAGGTCATGATCCCAGGGTCCTGAGATAAAGCCCCGCATCGGGCTCCCTGCTCAGAGGGAAGCCTGCTTCTCCCTCTCCCACTCCCCCTACTTGTGTTCCCTCTCTCCATGTGTCTCTCTCTGTCAAAAAATAAATAAAATCTTCAAAAAAAAAAGAAGTTTATGATAGGAACCATGTTAACAGTGCCAAGGAACACTCTGAGCAGGAAAAGAGAGGACAGATTTATGAAGCTATTGCTGATGCAGCAACATATCAAGTTTCTGATTAGTTCATCATAGTTACATCATTCTTAAACTACATCTATCATGGGGCACCTGGGTGGCTCAGTTGGTTGAACTCAAGTCATGATCTCAGAGTCCTGGGATCAAGCCCCAGGTCTGGCTCCTTGCTCAACAGGAAGTTTGTTTGTCCCTCTGCCCTCCCCCCTCCCCTTCACCCCCACTCTCCCCTTCTCCCCTCCCCTTTCCTCCTTACCCCCACCCTGCTCCTGTGCTTTGTCTCTTAAATAAAAATCTTAAAAAAAAAAAAAACTACATCTATCATAACGTGTTTTTCCAAAAATAGTCTAGGCTCTCAAAGAATTTTTAGTAAATTTCCCTGAATTCCAGTTCATAATGAAAAGAATCCAAGACATCTTGTTTTTATTTGGTATCTATCATGAGAACTAAGAAAAGCAATCCAAATATTTTCACTTCTTTAAGAAGCTGGGGAAAGACTTCAGCTAGTGTTACAGGGTTTGGCAGGCAAACATTCCTCACGGTGTTAAGTGTGATCTGAGCTCAGTCCCCACAGTTCTGGTTTATTGCCTAGGTGTTCTCACCCTCAAAGTGGGAGAATGAGGAAAAGCCCTATCTTGTAACCTTAAAAGGTGATTGAGTGAAGGATGATTTAGGGTATGGATCGGGACAGAAGTGTAAACCAGGGGCATCTGATTGACTTAGTCAGAAGAGGTATAAAAAAGTATTAAAATAAGACTAAGATTATACATTATACTTTGAAACATAGATTTTACAAAGTATTTCTTACATCTGTCTTGCAACTGTTAATATCTTGTTTACACAAAATTCCAGAATGTCATATTTTTTATCTTAACCTTTTTTGTTATGATTTATATTTCCTCTATCATCCTCTCAATTATAACTTAAATATAAAACCATTTTCATTTGAGAGTGTTGTTTTGAAAATATTTAGTAAAGATGGGGCGCCTGGGTGGCTCAGTCGTTGAGCGTCTGCCTTTGGCTCAGGTCATGATCCCAGGGTCCTGGGATGGAGCCCCGCATCAGGCTCCCTGCTCCGCGGGAAGCCTGCTTCTCCCTCTCCCACTCCCTCTGCTTGTGTTCCTGCTTTCGCTATCTCTCGCTCTCTGTCAAATAAATAAATAAAATCTTAAATAAAATAAAATAAAATAAAAATTTAAAAAAGTAGTAAAGGTATCAGCATCTTTGCAGTAACCTGGAGGAATGTGGTTATCTATGGGATTACATCATTTAGGGATAATATATATTTGCTCAAAGTAATTTTTTTTCAAAGATTTTATTTGAGAGAGAGAGAGAGCACACGAGATGGGGGAGGGTCAGAGGGAGAAGCAGACTCCCCACTGACCAGGAAGCCTGATGTGGGATCCATCCTGGGCCTCCAGGATCATGATCCAAGCTGCAGACAGACGCCCAACTGACTGAGCCACCCAGGTGTCCCTGCTCCATGTAATTTATGTTAAAAGTTGAATCACTACGTTGTATGCCTGAAACTAATGTAACATTGTGGGTCAACTATACTAAAAAACGAAAAAACAAAACAAAAAAAGTTAATAGTCCCTTTACAAAATGGGAAGCATTTTAAGCTGGGCAAAGTGGCACTTAAGTAGCTACTGGAAGAAATAGTACAAGACAGGAGCGGCTCTGACCCTGCAGCTTAGACTTTCAACTCTGCTGTTACTTTAAGTTTAATAGAGTTTTACTGTCAATGTAAGTACCATTAAATCACAGCTGGCTTGAATCAGCATTTTTTTTTTAAGTGTGGAATTGAGCTGAAGATTAGATTCCTAAATTTTTTTTTATTATAATAAAAATCCATTTTACCATGCCAGGTCAAATCAATCCTTCATGTCTGCACTGACTAAACCCCATACACCATACCTTTATTGTTACGTTCCTATTTCTTAGGCTTATACTGTGATACTTCAGCCTTTTACTTTTTCTGTCATTTTGGATACAGGTATATTAACAGAGCAACTACCAGTTATATATCTCAGTAATTATAACAGGAGTGTACGCGTGACTTCATAATCTTGGGCAGTGGAGTCAAAAGAAGTAATGATGGGGGCGCCTGGGTGCCTCAGTCATTGGTCATCTGCCTTCAGCTCAGGTCATGATCCCGGGGTCCTGGGATCGAGCCCCACATCGGGCTCCCTGCTCCGCGAGAAGTCTGCTTCTCCCTCTCCCACTCCCCCGCTTGTGTTCCTGCTCTCGCTGTGTCTGTCAAATAAATAAATAATCTTTAAAAAAAATACACAACCTTTTGTCCTATCCAAGCAGATGAAGACTGGCTTCTGAGGAAACAGGAACTGATCTGCTATTTTTTTTAAGATTTTATTTATTTGAAAGAGAGCACAGAGCGAGAGTGAGAGAGACTGAGCAAGCAGGGGGAGCGGCAGGCAGAGGGAGAAACAGGCTCCCCACTGAGCAGGGAGCCCAACGTGGGGCTCGATCCCAGGAAGGCGCCTGGGATCATGACCCGAGCCAAAGGCAGACGCTTAACCACTGGGCCACGTGCCCCTGATCTGGTATTTATTAAAGATAGAATCTTCACTTATAACAAATCCTTAATAATTTAACACAAAAGCACTGCTGGTGCAAAGCTGAATGCACTGAAAGTCAGAAATTTGTGGATCACAGCTTGTACCTCTAGGCTTCAGCTTCCTCAGGGGATTTTTATGTGCAGCCTGCTGGAGGTCTCGGGAAACCAAGACTGAACCATGATCAAGCCTTAAAACAGAAGCAAATTAACTGTGGAGCTAAAGGATGGTAAAATGTAGAATTCTCATTTTACTCCTAATTCCAATTCTTACAGTGAGGGTTGGTTGCCTGACACTCTTCTGGAAACAGTAGCTCAAAGGTTAAACATTCGCCTCATGGAAGCATTTCCAACAGCCAAGTGACAGCCTCCTGAGTTTGCAAAGCTGACAAAAACCCTGGAATAAATAACAGATGGATTTGGGAAATGGCCTAAGTGTACCCCAAGGCTAGTATATTTTATACCTTAAGAAGAATGGCTCAAAGTAGGTTTTAATTAAATATTTATGTTATAGCCAGAAACAGCAAACAGTCTTTGTGTGGCCAGCGCCCGACTTTCGACAGGTCTATCTCCCCAAGGAAATGAATGGACATTAAATATTTATTCTATACATGTTAAAAGTACACTCTGCTCTTTCCCTGCCTGAAGGAAGATAAAAAGGCTAGCGATAACCAGTGAGTTGCATTTGGAAATACAATCTTACTTGAAAAATAAAAGGAAACATAATCTTATAAAAAGACTCGGAGGCCAGGTTCAACTAGGAAGCAGATGGGAGGTTTTACTAAGGTGAGATGATGTGAAATGTTAAGCCCTTTATCATTTACCTGAGGAACATAAAGAAATAACTTTGGATTTTTTTGGTTGCATTTTCTCACCTTTAGAATGGGGAAAATCACATGATTTTTTTCTTTTTCCTTCAGCATAAACAATTGTTTAAAAAAGAGACAACAGGGAGTGCCTGGGTGGCTCAGTTGGTTGAGTGTCTAAGTCTAGGTTTCGACTCAGGTGATGATTCAGGGGCTTGATCTCAAGCCCCGTGTGGAGCCCCACATGAGCCCCACCTCGAGCCCCATCTAGGGCTCCACACTCAGCAGGAGGTCTGCTTAAAGATTCTCCCTCTGCCCCTTCCCCATCAAATAAATAAATCTTTATTTAAAAAAATTTTTTTAGATTTATTTGAGAGAGGGAGAGAGAGAACAAGCAGGGGTGGGCGGGGTGGGGCGGGGGAGGGCCAGAGGAAGCAGCAGACTCCCTGCTCAGCAGGGAGCCCAATGCAGGGCTTGATCCCAGGACTCTGGGATCATGACCTGAGCTAAAGGCTGATGCCTGATAAATAAGTAAATTTTTTTTAAAATAGAAGACAACAGGCCCAAAGTGGAATCATTTGTGCTAAGCCCCCACTATCAAACCAAGACTTACTACCTAACTTAATCAGTTTTAACCTCTCCCAGGAGTAGAATCTTAAACTAGTCAAGCTGGAATTACCTGGTCAACTCTACTGAGGTAATGTGCTTGATAGAACCCTGCCATCCCCTAAAGGAAGGTGACCTTGCCACAAACAATCCACCCTGCTAGGAGCTTCCTTGTCCTGCTCCCAGCTCTTTGGGAGTTCCTTTTTATTTGCTAGATGGAATGCTGGCCAATTCATAAATCACTGAATAAAGCCAATAAAATCTTTAAAATTTACTCAGTTAAATTTTGGGTTTTTTTAAAAAGATTTATTTGAGAGAGAGAGGGAGAGAGCACAAGTGTAGGGGGAGGGGCTGAGGGAGAGGGACAAGCAGATTCCCCACTGAGCAGGGAGCCCAACACAGGGCTCGATCCCAGGATCTTGACATTATAACCTGAGTCAAAGGCAGACACTTAACCGACTGAGCCACGCAGGCCCCCTGAATTTTGTTTTTTAACACTACTAACTGCTATATCAATTATCCAAACTCTAATAGGACTGTTGCAAGGGAGAATTTGTCTTAGCTTACTAATCTCAAAACTAATTTATGTTTTTGGTTTATCTTAAATCAGAAAATTTAGAATATTGTCTCCTTACATGTGAGAACGTTGAAAAAGTTTTAAACTCCAAGTTAAGTATTACAATAACCTCTATTTAATGGCTTTCTATAGATTACACTTCAAGTTATTCTCTGCCTATTGGGGCGCCTGCTGGCTTAGCTAGTAGAGCATACAACTCTTGATCTCATGGTTGTGAGTTTCAGCCCCATGTTGGGTGTAGAGTTTACTTAAAAAAAAAAAAAGAACTTGGAGCACCCAGCAGGCTCAGTCAAGGAGTGTGTGACTCTTGATCTTGGGGTTGTGAGTTTGAACCCCGCATTGGGTGGAGATTACTTAAAAATTCTTAAAAAAATCTTTAAAAAAAGTTATCCCCTGTACTTTATGAAGTTTCATTTCCTTGAACTATAATGGTACAATATCAATTTTCGTTGGATCACATGCATATGTAACCAAAGGTGAATCCACCTGATTTAGTAGCTTAGAGTTTTTAGGGCAAAGGTCATGAAAATACAAATAAATACTAACTATAAAAAATTGTTTGGAAAAAGTTCAATTCTTAAGTTAAATTAATTCCCCAAATTTGATAACCTAGAACAAACTTCATACAAAGAGGCACCTGCGGGGCACATGGGTGGCTCAGTCATTAAGCGTCTGCCTTCGCTCAGGTCATGATCCCAGGGTCCTGGGATCAAGCCCCGCATCGGGCTCCCTGTTCTGCAGGAAGCCTGCTTCTCCCTCTCCCACTCCCCCTGCTTGTGTTCCCTCTCTGTCTCTGTCAAATAAATAAATAAAATTTAAAAAAAGAAGCATCTGCTTAGCCAATGTTAATAATGTTAATAATAATAATAATAAATAGTAGTACAATAAAGGATAGAAATTAAAGTGATATGAGATTCTTTGATGTTAGGTCCAAGGCACATGTGTTCTAAAACTGATGAATTAGAAAGCCGTCTGCTCTCAAGGCACTATAAAACAGGGCGCCTGGCAGCCTCAGCGACTGCCTTCGGCTCAGGTCATGATCCTGGAGTCCTGGGACCGAGTCCCGCATTGGGCTCCCTGCTCAGCAGGGAGTCTGCTTCTCCCTCTGACCTTCCTCTCTCATGCTACCATTCCCTCTCTCTCTATATATATATAAATAAATAAAAATCTTTAAAAAAAAAACACTGTAAAACAATGCCAAGAGCCAAATATTTAAAAAGTGATTGAGATATCTAAACCTAGACTTAAAATATTCTTTTTTTTAAAGACTTGTTTATTTGACAGAGAGATACAGAGAGAGCACAAGTAGGTAGAGCGAGAGGGAGAAGTAGGTTCCCCGCTGAGCAGGGAGCCCAATGCGGGGCTCGATCCCAGGACCCTTGGGATCATGACCTGAGGCGAAGGCAGATGCTTAACCAACTGAGCCACCCAGGTGCCCCACAGACTTAAAATGTTCTTAAAGTTTAAATACATTAGTAAAGAATAGATGTTTTAAAATGCCCACTTAGAAAATATGAGGAGAGAAATTACCCAAAGAGAGTAAAGCCAGAATCTACAGTTACTCCAGCAATGTCCACAATAAGATTTTTGTTACCATTAGAAGGAAGTTCTCCCAACATATTCATGCACTTTACATTAATAAAATTCTTTAACACACAGATTCACAAGAGTTTAGGATTTCCTATAGCAAATACAAGGTTTTGCCCAATGGTCTTGAATTTGCTTATGAACAAGAGTACTGCAGGTTTTTTTTTATTTTTTTATTTTTATTTTTTCTTATTTATTTATTTGACAGAGAGACAGTGAGAGAGGGAACACAAGCAGGGGGAGTGGGGGAGGGAGAAGCAGGCTTCCTGCCAAGCAGGGAGCCCAATGTGGGACTCGATCCCAGGACCCTGGGATCATGACCTGAGCCAAAGGCAGACGCTTAACGACTGAGCCACCCAGGCGCCCAGGTTCTTTTTTTTTTTTAAAGAATTTATTTGAGGGGTGCCTGGGTGGCTCAGTTGGTTAAGCATCTGCCTTTGGCTCGGGTCATGATCCAGTGTCCTGGGATCAAGCCCTTCATCGGGCTCCTTGCTCAGCAAGAAGCCTGCTTCTCCCTCTGCCTGCCGCTCCCCCTGCTTGGTCTCTGTGTCAAATAAATAAATAAAACCTTTAAAAAATTGTCTACATTAAAAAAAAAATTTGAGAGAGTGAGAGAGCGAGCACAAGTGGGGGGGAAAGGAGGTGCAGAGGGAGGAGGAGAAACAGACTCCCCATTGAGCAGGGAGCCTGTCTTGGGCCTCAATCCCAGGACCTAGAAATCATGACCTGAACCATTGGCAGAAGCTTGTCTACTGACTGAGCCACCCAACTGACCCTACGTCAAGTTCTAAAACAGAAAATTTAACTGGAGCTAAAGTCTTACATTTAGAACGGCAGGGTTCTTATTTTATTCTAAATCCAGATTTACTCTTGATTTCACCCAATTTGAAATTAGGCTGACTCACACTAACAAAACATATTAAATATATAAATGCTTACTTTTGATTAATAAGTATTTGTATAACCACTCAAGGTTATGCCTGCATTTCAGCCCTGCCTAGCTATAAGTATCAGATACTTTTAAACTGTCGATTTAGGATCACCAGGTCTCTGAGCTAATGCAAACTGTCTGATACCATGTTAGGAGGAGTTCACCACCCCAGTGGACAGGAATTAAAACTTTCATTGCCTTAAATGTGGTGTGAACCCAAATGCCACCACCCACATAAAGCTCTTGTCTTCAATCAAATCTTCAATCAATCTCATCAAAATCTGTACAGATGAGCCTCTACCTTGGCTCCTGGCCTCCACCTAAGTTGTTTGCAATGAAGCTGGGACCCCAGCTCTGAATTCTGCCTCTGTGGTTGGGGTCCTGATAGTCCGCAAAATCCTCTCTTCTTTAGGGACCGGACTTTGTCACGGTCCTGCCATCAGCTGTGGTCTAATTCAAACTGACCAGTTTCCCTGGAATGAAGATTCCCTGGAACTAGTGATTTTCAGTAGACAGCCTTGCCATTTTCTTGGCCTCTCCTTTGTCAAAAATACTTTGTTGCTTACTGTTTACCCCTCCCTCTGCTAACCATCTCAGTTCTTCAATTTTTTCCCTCTCAGCCCAGCAACCTAGTGTTTCTGCCCAAGTCAGCTGATGGGCCCCCTCTCCACCTACGTGTTCTCCCAATCAAGCACTTAAGCACCTTCACAAACTATTATGCTTGTCAGCCACCCAGCAGATGGTAGTGACCACACCAACCACACAGATACTCCACCTTAGTAGATTATGTTCATTATATGATACCTCACAAGAGAATTATAGTCATGTCAGTTTAAGAGAAGTAACACAAAAAAACTATGAAGAAAATGGATTTTCCCCAGCTTATTTGTTGCTTAAGTAGTTGTGACACTTCTCTTAAAGAAACTAGGTCAAAGTAGCTTTTCAGGGGCGCCTGGGTGGCTTAGTCAGTTAAGCATCTGCTTTTGGCTCGGGTCATGATCCCAGGGTCCTGGATCGAGCCCCACATTGGGCTCTTCTCAGCAGGGAGTCTGCTTCTCCCTCTCCCTCTGCCTGCTCCTCTACCCACATGTGACCTGTCAAATAAATAAAATCTTAAAAAAAAAAAAGTAGCTTTTCAAAATAAGTACCTTGCAGGTTCCTAGGCTTGCTTATCCAATATAGAAATATTTGCCCCTACAGAAAAAGCCCAAATTGCTCAGATAATATCTCTAAGACAATTGCTACTTTTCTTGGGGTTGTACTGTTTAAAAAAAAAAGGTTTTTTTTTTAAAGATTTATTTATTTATTTGACAGACAGACAGCGAGAGAGGGAACACAAGCAGGGGGAGAGACGGAGAAGCAGGCTTCCCGCAGAGCAGGGAGCCGATGCGGGGCTCGATCCCAGGACCCTGGGATCATGACCTGAGCCGAAGACAGTCGCTTAACCAACTGAGCCACCCATGCGCCCCGGGTTGTTTTGTTTTTAAAAGATTTCTTTTTGGGGCGCCCGGGTGGCTCAGTCGGTTAAGCATCCGACTTTGATTTTGGCTCTGGTCATTATCTCAGGGTCATGAAATCTAGCCCCAGGACAGTCTCTGCACTGGCCTGGAGCCTGCTTAAGATGCTCTCTCCCTTTCCCACTACTCCAACCCCACTAACACGCACAGTGTCTCTCTCTCTCTCAAAACAAAATTTAAGAAAAATTTATTTTTCTAAGTAATCTCTACCCCCAACATGGGGCTCAAACTCACAATCCGGAGATCAAGAGTTGCCAGGCAGGCACCCCTCCTGGAGTTTTTCTAAAAATCACGTATTATGTAGGGAAACCCACTATGTGTACCTTAGTGAGGAGGGTGCCTAAGCATGTTAATCCAGAACAGCAACAGAGCAGTACCTGATGACTTAGAAATGCAAACTCAGGCCCCACCCCAGACCTTCTCAATCAGAAATTCTGGAAATGAGGCCAGGCAATCTGTGTTTTTTAATAAGCCTGCCAGGTGATTCTGCGGCATACCAGTTTGAAGAACCACTGCCTTAGTTTAGGCATAATCCATCATTAATGGGCTCAAATAAGGAGCTGACTCAGTGACTTCCTTAAGTAGTACCCTATCGAATTATCTGATATATGTCCTCTACATACACAAGAAAAACAAATACTTTATGGTCGAAAGTAGTTTGGGACAAAACCTTCTTTCATGTATAAGCCTGAGGCTTGTTTTGAAACTAATGAGCACCAAGAGCAGGTCAATTTTACCCTCAAGATGAATAATAAGTAAGCAATGTTTCGACTTAGTCTTGGTTTATACCCAGTACCTTGGTATAATTATCCTTGGCCCCCTCTTCTCAAAATAAGTTCCCAGTACAGACAATAAATTATGGCCTAAATATCCCCTTAGTAATAAGTCATAAAATAAGGCAGTGAAATGTGTCAGCGGTTCTTGAAACATTCTCATTCCATTATGTCTAACAAAAACAATTTGTAAAGATATTTTAGATGTTAATTTTAATTTTCAAAATATTCTGAACACAAAATTATAGTGGGAAAGGAAACATTTCTTTCCTGGAACCCACAGACATAGCAACTATTTTGCAGTTAAACCAGGAAATGTGCTGCACACTACATGTCCAATAGAGGCGGCTTTTATTGTGCCTCTAATTACTATGATCACTTCAATCCTTTGCTTAAAACCATTTTTTTTTTTTTTTTTTGAGAGAACACGTACGTGCACTCACGTGGAGGGGCAGAGGGAGAGGAAGAATCATAAGCAGGCTCTACAGAAGTGTAGCCCAAGGCGGAGCTCGATCTCATGGTCCTGCTGGGACCATGACCTGAGCCAAAACCAAGTGTCCGATGCTTAAACCGACTGAGCCACACAGACACCTGTGTGTCTGTTTTTTGTACTTAGTTTGACTTTATACCCACTAGGAGCAAACCTAAATGGCTTCTGACAATGAAAACCTCAGGTTATCTCAGACCCAAAAAAAGATTCAGTGCCATCTCAGCATTAACTTGTGGACTTGCAAAGGTCTCATGAGAGGAGTATGCTGGGCTAGAAAGGCCACATGAAGAAGTAGGGGAGGAGTAGAGGACTGTCAAGAGTGCTCTGAGAGCTCGTTAGTATTCTGTCAAACCCTTATGTATAGTTCCCACTGCAGTATTTTTAATAAATTCTAGTCAGTATTTAAGAAATCTATGTAGTCAAGAGAATTCAGGCTCTGAAGGGTCAATTATTACCTGGATCAGAGAGAACTCACAAAGATTGGCCTGGATCCAGCCAACCACAGAAGATAGGATTCTTTTTCTGCTGGAAAACCAGTAATTCTATCTAGGTATCTAAAGAGAGTATCTTTACTGTTTGCTACACACATTTGGCATTACCTCTTTTCACCAAATTCTTCAATGCCTTGTGGGCATGGATATCCATAGGTAAATTCCTTAGTACATTTATGATAAATTTCTCCCATATTCTAATAAGCAAACTCATCCATGTTTAACATATTCCAAATTTTTCTTTAGCAGAAAATGAGAATTTTTTTTGCTTTCTACATAAATATTGCTTTTTTTTTTTTTTACCAGAAAGAAGTGACCACCTCTGTATTAAGGTTCAACACAATTATACTGTCACTGTGGCAGAAGTCCCTGTTTTATCCTCTAGATCGCAGGTAAGACTGAGCTGTGGCCCAGAGACAAAGGCACTTGAATTTTTTAAAGATTTTATTTGCCAGGGAGAGAGAGAGCACAAGCAGGGGGAGCGGCAGACAGAGGCAGAGGGAGAAGCAGGTTCCCTGCCAAGCAAGGAGCCCAATGCAGGACTTGATCCCAGCATCTCGGGATCATGACCTGAGCTGAAGGCAGATGCTTAACCAACTAAGCCACCCCCCAGCACTTGAAATTTTTGTACAAATGAATAGGGAAAGTTGAAACTCTTGGGACTGCCGTGGTCTTTGGTCCGGTGTCCAAGATCATATGTCTCTACTAGTGCTAACAGTGGACATTAAGATTTACCAAAAATGTAAAAGCCACCAAATGTCTTTCCTCCTAAGTCTTCCTTTGGCAGTCTCCAAAGCTTGACCCCTCAACAAGGGTACAACCCCATATCCTCCCCACTCTTAGGGCTGAGAGAGCAAGGCCCAGGGGTACACAACTGATAGAAAGTTCTCTGCAAGTCATGCACTTGTGCAGAGGGTGAGGTGCAGTTACACAGCAAGACATGCAGTGTTACTGTGAGCACTCAGGATGCACAGAGAGGGCAGATGAAAAGGACATCAGCTAAATTGGTTCCACTTAGTCCAGCCCATCAAGTTCAGGGTCTTTACGTGCTTCTTTTGTTTTCCACTTTTACTAAAACAATGTTTTCCAAGGAATTACTATTGAGGACTGAATTATTTAGGTTTGACTCTGCTAAAACATACGAGGTGGAAGAGTCCTATATTAGTTCTTCTTAACTCTGCCACCATGATTTTGGAATTCGAAGTGTAAGTAAATTCTGACTTTATATAAAGATTTACTTATTTATTTGAGAGAGCGAGTGAGCACAAGCCGGGGGGGGGGGGATAGAGGCAGAAGCAGACTCCCCGCTGAGCAGGGAGCCCAACGTGGGGCTCGATCCCAGGACCCTGAGATCCCAGGCACCCCCTCTTTCGCCACTTTAGAGGATGTCTTGCATTTATAATAGGATTAATGTTCTTTTTTACTTCATCAGAATGATCCATGTATTCAAGCTACAAGACTTTATGATTAAAGTTTTAGAATTGTTAGGGTAAAAGGCAAGAGCACTTCAAATTTTAAAGTGGTACACAAATGACTAAGAAGTTGAAAAATTCTATATAGTTTCTTAATAAACACTGACTCATAAGCCAGTATTAGTTATCTCTAATTCTAAGTAGTTATGTAATAGGTTTCTATTAGGGATCAGATCATGTAAAATATTAAAAAAGATATGTGGCTGAATAGTACTCAACATTTTTTTTGAAGATTTTATGTATTTATTTGAGGGAGAGTAAGAGAGAACATGAGCAGGGTGAGGGGCAGAGGGAGAAGCAGACTCCCCACTGAGCAGGGAGTTCGATGCAGGGCTCAATCCCGGAAGATGCTTAACTGACTGAGCCATCCAGGCACCCTAGTACTCAACATTTTGAGAAGAATGAAATGTGTACATACATGAAGTCTAATAAGTGTTAAAGGATTTTTTTGTGTTGTTACAGTTTTACTAGGATATAGGAAAATTCACTAAGAAATACTAAATTCTTAAAATTTCAATTGTTCTACAATGAATCAAGCATTAGAAATGCGAAAATAGAGGTACTTGGGTGGCTCAGTTGGTTAAGTAGCTGCCTCCGGCTCAGGTCATGATCCCAGGGTCCCAAGATAAGCCCTACACAGGCTCCCTGCTCAGCGGGGAGCCTGCTTCTCCCTCTCCCTCTGTTGCTCCCCACTGCTTGTGCTCTCTTGTTTTATCAAAAAAATCTTAAAAAAAAAATGCAGAAACAGGCTTCCAGAACATAAAAAGAATGAGAAAATAAAACTGAATGTTATCACTGTCCTACTTTATTATTTCTATTATTAATTTTTTTGACTTGGTCAATGTCAGAATACAGTATGGCAGACTACATGTTTACTTCTGAATATTCAAAGCCGTTTAGAAAGGCAAAAATAGGTTGCTTATCTTTCCTCTGTTTTTTTCTAAAACCAACCTTTTCTATATGTATCATGCTTTTTTTTCCTTTTTAAAAAAAGATTTATTTATTTTAGAGGGAGACAAAGATGGAGTGTGCACCTGTTGGTGGGGGGGGGCAGAGGAAAAGGGAGAGAAAGAACTTCAAGTGGACTCCCTGCTGAGCAGGGAGCTTGAAGAAAGGCTCAATCTCATGATCCTAACTTGAGCCGAAACCAAGAGACAGATGCTTAACCGACTGAGCCTCCTGGTGCCCCCTTTTTCCCCCACCTTAATAATCTCACCTTCCACTTCCACTGAAATTATTTTATAAAGTTTACCTCTAAATAATAAAATTGAAAGATTTATACTTTTTCTCCGTTCTCCCAGTATTACTCTGCTTCAAGTATCTGGGAAAAAGGGGTGTCTGGGTGGCTCAGTCATTAAGCATCTGCCTTCAGCTCAGGTCCTGATCCCAGGGTCCTGGGATCGAGCCCCTCATCGGGCTCCCTGCTCCGCGGGAAGCCTGCATCTCCCTCTCCCACTCCCCCTGCTTGTGTTCCCTCTCTCACTGTGTCTCTGTCAAATAAATAAAATCTTAAAAAAAAAAAAACTGGGAAAACTAAGTCTGACAAGTGTTACAATTACTTTCTCACTTACAAACATACTCTACTAAAGAACTATACTCTTCACTGTCTTTTAGTTAAAAGTTTATCTCCACAATTTTCCCTTGAGAAAAACTTTCCTACTATCCAGAAATGTTTCACTTTACCTTAAAGATGGAGAAACATTTATACAGTAACTGTAATTATGGATCAATCAGCAATCTATCTTCAGGAAAGTTCAACAAACCATAAACCAGAAAGAACAACTTAAAACAAAAATTGGTTTGAAAGAACTTCAGGTATTTTAATCTGTTTCTTAGTAAGAGCCATGTGGATTCAATTTAGCTTAAGACATGTGTAACACAGCACTTATATTCTCCTATTAATCTATTTGGGAACACCTACCCATTAGTCTAGCAAAATAAAGTAACGCAAAAAGTAATAAAATAAACCCTAATATGGCATGTATTTCTATGACGGAGAAATAGTCCAGTAAGGGTTATTTAAATACAAGAAACCCTAATCATCTGCTAAAGATGTGATTCAGTTTTTACTAGTGTTATTTAAAAGACATGTCATGAGGCACCTGGGTGGCTCGTGGGTTAAGTGTCTGCCTTCAGCTCTGGTCATGATCCCAGGATCCTGGGATCAAGCCCCAAGTCAGGCTCCCTGCTCAGGGAGCAGCCTGCTTCTCTCTCTCTTCCCCGCTCCCGCTCTATCTTTGTCTCTCTCTCTCAAATAAATAAAATCTTAAAAAAAAAAAAATTAAGGGTGCCTGGGTGGCTCAGTTGGTTAAGCATCTGCCTTCGGCTCAGTCATGGGTCCTGGGATTGAGCCCCATGTTGGGCTCCCTGCTCAGTGGGGAATCTGCTTCTCTCTGTCTCACAAATAAAATCTTAAATAATTTAAGAAGGTGCCCCTAATCGTATATTTCTTCCCCCTCCCAAGATTTTATTTTTAAGTAATCTCTACACCCAATGTGGAGCTCAAACTTAAAACCTCAAGATCAAGGGTCACATGCCCTACCAACTAATTGCGTGCCTCCTATATTTCTTTGGACCAGAGTTTTTCAACCTAAACACTACTGACATTTTGGGGTGGATAATTCTTCCTTTTTTAAGACTTTATTTATTTACTGAGAGAGACAGCACAAGTGGGAGAAGGGGCAGAGGGAGAAGCAGACTCCCTGCTAAGTAGGGAGCCTGACACAAGGCTCTATCCCAGGAACCTGGCATCATGACTGGAGCTGAAGGCAGACACTTATCCGACTGAGCCACCCAAGTACCCCGGGTAATTCTTTCTTGTTGAGGGGCTGTCCTATCCAATGTAGGATGGTAGCAACATCCTTGGCCTCTAACAACTAGATGCCAGTAGCATTCACTCACCCAGCTGTGACAAATAGAAGTGTCTCCAGACATTGCTAAATGTCCTCTGGGGCAAGTTCACCCCCTGTTGAGAACCACTGCTTTAGAGTATATCACATTTTCTACCCTTTTCACTCAACAGTTAATCAACTCTTATGTACCCACTAAAATTCTGAAGGAAGTACACAGACTAATAAAAAAATTATGTTTAATTAAAGAAGGCTTAACTTAAGACATCATACTGACATCTACTGGCTTGGTGCTAAACTGTACATTTGACATATACTGCATTTAAAAAAAAAAACCTCAAAATTAAAATATAGGTGCTATTTTGGGAAAGTAGAACAATTAACTGAAAGCAGTAACATTAACATCAGTACTATTCGTTTTTTGTAAAGTCTAACATATATAGTAACAACGGTAATTGTCTATTACTTAGTTTTTGATGTACTGTCTTTTGGATGAATTGAATTTTTAATGAATAGAGACTGATAATTAGAGGGGATTTTTTTTTAAGACAAGTAAAAAAGTCTGATTCAAAAAACTTGCAAAAAATTAAGCAACATGCTATTTTATGATTTATACTGAAATTTTAAAAGACTAAAAAATTTTTATAAAAACCTAATAATGATAATTCTATAAATAAAACTGCAATTCTCTAAGTATTTTAATAAAAGACATTTTGTAATTAAATACTACTATCAATTAAACTGATGAACTTTATTGGGGTTAAAACTATAACAAAGTTCATCCTAAAACATTTTGCAATGCAAAATTATTTCACTCAAGGAGTGTTTAATAATTTGAATGCCAGGAATTACAAGCAATTTTCAAAAGCAGACTCTTCACATTCATAAAACTTTATACATCATTTGAACTAACATATATTTATACTACTAAAATCAAACATGCATCACTTTCAAACATTCTTGTATCATGATTTTATATATTACATTATTTAACACCATTCCTCATCACTACATGTATTTTATCATACACCTGCACCATTCTCCTTGGATTTCTGATCTTTATCTTCATTCTTGACATTATCCTGTAACATAACAGACAAGGAAAAAGTGTATTTAATTAGATTCTCTTAAATATAACTTTAAAAATCATAAACAATAGTAAACAAACACTCGAGATGGCCCATTTTGCCATCTATAAAAAACTGACACTGGGGGCAACTTACAGAAGAAAACCCCTCAATGAGGATGCGGAAGACGTCTCAATTATTCTAGTTAGTTTATAATGGATTTGAGTTACAGATTTTTTTAGTGACAAAAAATACTAATAAATTGATTTTGATAGTGCCAAAGAATTTCTCAACTCTGCCCAACAATAAATGGCTTTAAAAAGAAGTAAATGGTTTTATTTTCCTCAAGTTCAAATTCAGTTCACTCTCTAGTTCTGAAAGAAATACAAATAAAACTTGTAAGTTTTCAAGAAGTTTCAAGAAGTCTACATACATAAACCACGTTGACATTCCAACTAAGTTCTACAATACAGTCTTTTGGAAATTGCTTTTGATTAATCTGATGAAGGAGAGAATACCCACTATTTGCTCTGAGAAAACCCACTAAGAGATTATGACATTAAAATTTGTCCTACATCTACCATTACACCATTGTACAATGACATAAATGACATTAAAATTTCCAGGGTTAAAAGTTGAAACAAACTGAAAATATGAAAGTATAAAACTGCTAACCTTCTTCAGTACAGTGTGGATTTCATCCATTACTGTAGATAAGTTTCTGATTGTCTTGTTGAGTTGGTTTTCAAACTGCAAATTCATGTTTTCTGAAATCTTTAAGTTTTCTTGTAACTGATTAAAGTCCTTTTTAACTTCTCTGAGTTCACCTGAGAGGCTTTTGTTAGAATTCTCCAAATTTAATATGGTTTTTTCATCTTCATCTGTTAAAAAAAAAATCAGAATTCACCATCTTACCCTTTAAAATCTCCAATTTAATTATGAGGTTAAAAATATGTAAGGAAAGGGTGCCTGGGTGGTCAGTAGGTTAAGTGGGTAGGTTAAGTGGCCACCTCTTGATTTTGGCTCAGGTCATGACCTCAGGGTCCTGAGACTGAGCCCTGCATCAGGCTCTGTGATCACCAGGACTCTGCTTGAGGATTCTCTCCCTCTCTCCCTGCCCATTCCCCCACTTGCATGTTCTCTCTCTCTCTCTCAAAAATAAGCAAATTTTTTTAAAAAATTTAAGGAAATATTAAGGAAAATAAAAAGCAGTTATAATTCCTTAAAATGTCCACAAATGTCAGTTATAAAGCATGAGGCAATATACTCACTTCATTTAAACTAAGTTTTACCCTAAGTATTACTTCTAAACCCAGGTTCCACTTTTAGATGATTGTATGGGATTAGAGAAAGTAGCAAAAACTGAGGAAAACTAAGGAAAACTGAGAACTAGGGGAGGATTAAAAAAGTGCAAAAGAACAACAAAGGAATCTATGAATGCATATGAAAATCTAAGACAAATTCTTATAATGCTAAGCAATTTTATAGCTTTTAATGGTCAAAAGGGAGTTGCATAATGTGCCTAGACTAAAATACAAAGTATGTATATGCATGTGTACATAGCTATGTATATATGTGTGTACACATACATATTCCAGCAGGGTTTTTTTTTTTAAAGATTTTATTTATTTGAGAGAGAGAGAATGAGAGATAGAGAGCACATGAGAGGGGGGAGGGTCAGAGGGAGAAGCAGACTCCCTGCCGAGCAGGGAGCCCAATGCGGGACTCGATCCCGGGACTCCAGGATCATGACCTGAGCCGAAGGCAGTCGCTTAACCAACTGAGCCACCCAGGCGCCCATTCCAGCAGGGTTTTAAAAGTACTGAAATACCCAATGCTGTTCCTTACCCGTTTTTTCTTCTAGCAACTGCAGCTTCTGTTCTACTTCAGCTCTTACTTTCTCACTCTTCTCCAATTTTTGCAAGAGGCTTCCTACATCTACCATTGCACCATTGTACACAATAAGACCAACATTTTCTTCCACATCCTTTGATTCTTGTTTTACTGTTGGTGTTGGAAGTAACAACCGGTTCCCTATGATATAAAAGATATTTTATTTACTTTTTTCTTTAATAATTACAAAACAACATAATCTCAAAATAATATATTCAAACCTAGCATATCTTCCTGCAATGCTTCAGACTCTTCATGGTTTTCTTCATCTTTTGAGGTGTCTGTTAATTTCCGGTAAAAGCAAGACTCACGGAGTACTACTTTATTAAGAAGCTTCTTTACCTGTCATACAAGCAAGTAAACAAAAAGATGAGAATACATTTTTGATTATCCTTAACTGTGTTCTAATTTTCACATATAATAAACATCAATGGCATCTGTGTTCCCAGGTATCCTCTTCCACTCAAACACTTGTATTTTTTTTAATTTTTTTTTTTTTTTTTAGATTTTATTTGAGAAAGACAGAGATAGTGAGAGAGAGAGCACAAGTGGGGAGGAGAGGGAGAAGCAGGTTCCCCACAGAGCAAAGAGCCCGATGCAGGACTTGATCCCAGGACCCTGGGATCATGACCTGAGCCGAAGGCAGACGCTTAACCAACTGAGCCACCTAGGTGCCCTTGTTTTTGTTTTTAAAAAGATTTTGACCTGAGCCGAAATCAAGAGCTGGACACTTTAACTGATTGAGCCACCACCTGTGTTTTGTTTTTTTAAAGATTTTTCATTTATTGGGGTGCCTGTCGCTATGTCTCTCTCTGTCAAATAAGTAAGTAAAATCTTAAAAAAAAACACCTTTTTTTTTTTATTTCTTTGAAAGAGAGAGAGTATGAGCAGGGAGAAGGGGTGGAGGGAGGAGAACCACGCTTCCCGCTGAGCAGGGAGCCCGATGAGGGGCTCAATCCCAGCACCCTGGGATTATGACCTGAGCTGAAGGCAGATGCTTAACCGACTGAGCCACCCAGGTGCCCCAACTTGTGCATTTTTTAACTGTCTTCTCTATAAACCTAAAATCCAAATTATCATTTGAAAAGATTTTTGTTAATAAAAAACATGTAACACTGATAGAAACACTAAAGCATACACTAAGGTATATGTACTGGCTGACTCAGTTGGTACAGTATGTGACTAAATCTCAGGGTTGTGAGTTCAAGCCCCACACTGGGCTTGGAACCTACTTAAAAATGGGGGAGGGCACCTGTATGGCACAATTGGTTAAGTGTCCAATCTTTGATTTCGGCTCAGATTGTAAATCAGGGTCCGGAGATCTAGCCCCATGTCGGACTCCATGCTCAGTGCAGAGTCTGCTTAAAAGACTCACTCTCCCTCTGCCCCTCCCCACCCCCTGCATGTGCATGCTCACTCTCTCTCTCTCTCTCTCTCTCAAATAAATAATATTGAGGAAAAAAAAGGTGTAGGAGCACCTGGGTGCCTCAGTCAGTTAAGCGTCTGCCTTCAGCTTAGGTCATGATCCCAGGATCCTGGGATCCAGTCCTGCATTGGGTTCCCTGCTCAGCAGGGAGTCTGTTTCTGCTTCTCCCTCTCCCTGCCACCCCCGCTTGTGCTCTCTTTCTGTCAAATAAATAAATAAAATCGTTTAAAGGGACATTTAACTTTTATTTTACACATTTCAATATTTCTTGACTATCTCTATTACCTTTTTACTTTTATATTTCAAAAAGCCAGAGATTAAAAAGATAATTACTTAAAATGGCTTTTCATTTTAAACATTCATAAGACAGATTACCTGAGCCCGAGAAAGATGTAGTCCAAGAGTATAAAGTATTTCTTCCAAATCCTTTTCAAGAAGATAACCACAATGGCTTTGATCAAAATAAACAAATGCCATTAACAGATCCCTGTTAATTGTGATCATCTGAGTCTTTTCTTTTTCCTAAAGAAAATGCAGAATAGTACATAATCTTTACCCCAGAAAAGTGAGAAATTGAGACTATGTCCATATAATAGTTAAAAATATGAAAAGATCTTTGCCTCATGCTACAAGTTAAAATGAGCTAATCTTGTTTAGGTATACGGGAGAAAGGAATAAGACATATTGGTTATCTGACATAACTACAAATATAACAACTGGCTGAATTCTGCTCTGAGTGGTAATATGTAGATATGTAAGGACCAATAAACTTCATGACAGTGTTATGCTTAATAAGTCTGGATTATGTGAGAAATGGAACTTATTATGTTATAAAGAATATTCAATAAATACCTTATCTTTAGAGGGCCTCTCCTTGCAGTACCTGTTGATATCTCTTTTATCATCTCGTTTGTTTATTTCTTCCTCATCCCGATCTATAAAATCAATACAACAGCAACAAAACACTCATTAATACAGATATTTTCTACTACTACTGTAGAGATCAAAAATAGTTTTCTGTTACTGATCAGTTTTCAAAAGACACAATGAAAAAAATACTGTATGAATAAAAATGGATTGGACTTTAATGGGGTGCCTAGCTGGCTCAGTCAGTAGAGTATGTGACTCCTGATCTTGGGGTTTTAGGTCTGAGCCCCACGTTGGGTATAGAGATTACTTAAAAATAAAATCTTAAAAAAAAAATATTTTTTTTTTCTTAGAGAAGAGAGAGAGAGAGAGAGAGAGAAGGTAGGAGGAGGCACAGAGGTAGAGGGAAAGAGAGAATCTCAAGCAGACTCCCCACAAAGTCAGAGCCAGACGTGGGGTTCCATCTCACAACCCTGAGATCATGACCTGAGCTGAAATCAAGAGTTGGTTGTGTAACTGACTGAACCACTCAGGCGCCCCAGAAAATAAAAAATTATAAAGAATAAGAAAAGGAAGAAATGTATAGAGGCACTAGGAGGAAAAAATGTGACTTTAAATCAAATAACTTAATTCCATAAAAATGTGAAGGACATAGTTCAAAAAATGAGTAAGTTTTATATATAAAATTGGAAATTATAACACAAATTTAAACAAAACAGAGCAAGGCATATTTTCTAAAACCTACAAAGAAAACTAGTCAATGCAGTAAAACTAACTGCAGATAGATTATTGCAAAATAAAACAGTATGTGAGGAACTGAGATGTTCTTAAGATAAAATTAAGAAAACCTAATTAATATTCAGATTTATTTACACTAACATTCTATTCCATGTTTAGAGATAGGAACTTGGATAAACCATTCTTTTTTTTTTTTTTTTTAAAGACTTCATTTATTTATTCATGAGAGACAGAGAGAGGCAGAGGGAGAAGCAGGCTCCCAAAGAGCAGGGAGGCCGATGTGGGACTCGACCCCAGGACCCTGGGATCACGACCTGAGCCGAAGGCAGACACCCAACCATCTGAGCCACCCAGGCGCCCACCATTCTTTTTTTTTAAGATTTCATTTCATTCATTCATTTTGGATTTTAAGTAATCTCTACACCCAACATGGGACTCAAACCTACTACACCCAAAGATCAACAGTTGCATGATCTTCTGACTGAGCCAGCAAGGTCCCCCAAACTGTACACTTCTAAATGGATGAGATATACAGTATGTGAATTATATCTCAACAAAGCCATTTTTGTAAAAGGGAAATAGGCAAATGGTCTAAAGCTGGATTGTGGTGATGGTTTAACAAATCTATAAAGTTATTAAGAATGATTAAAGAGAGGACGCCTGGGTGGCTCAGATGGTTCAGTTTGCCTTCGGCTTGGGTCATGGTCTCAGGGTCCTGGGATCGAGCCCCACATCGGGCTCCCTGCCAAGCAGGGAGCCTGCTTCTCCCTCTCCCTCTCCCTCTACTGTTCCCTCTGCTTGTGCTCTCTCGCTCTGTCAAATACATAAATAAAATAAAATCCTTAAAACTAAAAAAAGAATGATTAAAGTGCACATTTAAAAGTAGTGAGTTTTGTAGTATGTATTGGCATGTAAATAAACTATTAAAAAAATGTGTCCTTGGAACCGATTTCTCTCATATATGCTACAGGACATTAAAGGTTTATTATTGTGGATAAATTAATTTATTGCTAAGAGCCTCAGTTTCCTCAACTATAAAATAGAGAAAACAACAGCCTCTGAGTATTAGTGTAATTACGAATAATTTTTATCGAGTGTACCATATATTACATGAGGGTAAATTTCTTCCCTTTATTAACATTTTATAGACATGATCCACCTTATTTGAGTATTTAACTTGAAAGCTATTAATTTCAAAACTTTGTCTCCCTTGGAACATAGATTTTTTACAAATAAATAAATCCCATCACACAAAAATATACTAAGATTGTAGCAGCAATCGTGTCCCTTTATTTCCCCCCACATATACTACTACCCATATGAAACACATTTAAAGGAACATGTTATCGGGCGCCCGGGTAGCTCAGTTGGTTAAGAGACTGCCTTCAGCTCAGGTCATGATCCTGGAGTCCCGGGATCGAGTCCCGCATCGGGCTCCCTGCTCGGCGGGGAGTCTGCTTCTCCCTCTGACCCTACCCCCTCTTGTGCTCTCTCGCTCTCTCTCTTCTCAAATAAATAAATAAAAAAAATAAAAATTAAAAAAAACTGTTAAAAAAAAAAAAGGAACATGCTATCTATAAAATACTTTATGGGGCACCTGGGTGGCTCAGTCGTTAAGCGTCTGCCTTCAGCTCAGGTCATGATCCCAGGATCCTGGGATCGAGGCCCACATCAGGCTCCCTGCTCTGCGGGAAGCCTGCTTCTCCCTCTCCTCCTCCCCCTCCCCCTGGCTTGTGTTCCCTCTCTCGCTGTGTCTCTCTCTGTCAAATAAATAAATCTTTTAAAAAAAACAAACTTTATCATCTTTTTCAATGTCATTAATCTTCCAACAGTTTCTTCAATGGCTGCACAGAATTTAACTGCATATCTATAGGAAAGTATATTTAAATAATTCTCTATTATTAAACATTAATACAAGGGTACCTGAGTGGCTCAGTCGGTTAAGCATCCAACTCTTAATTTTGGCTCAGTCGTGATCTCAGGGTTGTGGGACAGAGCCATGCGCCCTGCTCTGTGGGGAGTCTGCTTCTCTCCCCCTCTTTGCCCCCACCCCACCAACTCTCTCCCTAAAATAAATAGATTTTTTTTTTAAGATTTTATTTATTTATTTGACAGAGAGAGACACAGCGAGAGAGGGAACACAAGCAGGGGGAGTAGGAGAGGGAGAAGAAGGCTTCCCGCCGAGCAGGGAGCCTAATGGATGCGGGGCTCAATCCCAGGACTCTGGGATCATGACCTGAGCCGAAGGCAGACGCTTAACGACTGAGCCACCCAGGCACCCCAATAAATAAATCTTAAAACAAAACATTAAGACTAATTCTGATTTTTTGTTTTATAGACAATTATGGAATGAACACCTGTGTTGATATTTTAAAGGATCACAGTTGACTGACATTGCCAAATTTATGTCCAGAAAAAGTACAACAATTTAAACTGACTGCAAAAGTGATAAAAGAACTCTTCTCCTTACCCTTGTTTGTTAAACTGACGTTACCTTTTATTAAAATCTTTTCACCAAGGGGGGCCTGGGTGTTGCAGTCAGTTGAGCATCTGACTCTTGGTTTCACTCAGGTAGTGATCTAAGGGTCGTGGGATCAAGCTCCGTTCTTAGTGTCCGCACTTACAGGAGCCTGCTTAAGGCTCTCTCTCCCCCTGCCCCTCTCCCCCACTCTCTCAAATAAATACGTATTTTTTTTTTGTTTAAATACATAAATCTTAAAATAAAAAGGGGGGGCCCTGGGTGGTTCAGTCGTTAAGCGCCTGCCTTCAGCTCAGGTCATGATCCCAGGGGCCTGGGATCGAGCCCCACAGAGCAGGAAGCCTGCTTCTCCCTTTCGCACTCCCCCTGCTTGTGTTCCCTCTCTCGCTGTGTCCCTGTCAAATAAATAAAATCTTAAAAAACAAAAATCATCAAATTGATTGGTAAAAATAGACTTATTATTGTTATATGCTCCCGATTACTAAGAAAATTCAACACTACTTTAGACATTAAATGGCACTGTATTTTCATTTTTTAAAAAAATCACTATTCTACTTTTCTCCTGGAAAAAGAGTGGTCTTTAAGTAACTTGAAAGGATTATGAACTACAAAGTATGTAGGGGGAGAAACTGTGATAACATAAGCAAGCAGCAACTGAAAATACCAGGGAAACCAAAAAAGACCTATACTCCTATCACCCTGTTTGGCTTTGCAGTTTATGACATTTGGATATTTAGACTGTTCCAGGAACTTGGAATATATATCAGCAAAGAGGAGACAAAAACTCTAAGATTTTATTTAAAAAAATTTTTTTTAAGATTTTAAAGTAATTTCTACACCCAACGTGGGGCTCAAACTTACTACCCCAAGATCCAGAGTCGCATGCTCTACTGACTGAGCCAGCTAGGTGCCCCCAAACCCCTCTTTTCCTTATTAAGAGCTTATATGTATTCAAGTGGGAAGACAGACAATAAGTAAAATAAGTAAACAGTACAGTAGAATAGGTTATAAGTTCTCTAAGTAAAGTAAAATAAGGAGGGATCAGGAATGTGTACCGGTGGGGAAGACTGCAATTTTAAATAGGGGTGGGTGCAGAGCAGGCTTCATTGAGAAAGTGACAGTTGAACAAAGACTGCAAATGTGAAAGGTGGATCTCTGGTAGTTTGCACACAGAAGGAACTGTCAAAGCAAAGGTCCGAATACAGGGGCACACATAATGGGTTCAACAAAGTCAGGATGCTTTGGGTGCAAAGAGCAAGTAGAAAAGAGAGATAAGAAATGAAATTAGAGGCTTGATTTTGTAGAGTCTTAGAGGTCATTGTAAACACTGGCTTTTTACAGAGTGAAATGGTGAGCCACTGAAGGAATCTGAAAACAAATGAAAGAAATCAAACAAATAAATGAAATGACTTAAATTTTACAAAGGTTGTTCTGGCAATTGTGTTGAGAAGAGACTTTAGAGGAGAAGGGAGTTAAGCAAGGAAACCAGATAGAAGGTTATTTTTTTTTAATCTTTTATTTTTTTAAAAGATTTTATTTATTTGAGAGAGAGAGAGAGAGAGAGAGAGAGAGACATGGAGCACAAGACAGGGGCAGAGTAAGAGGTAAAAGCAGATTCCCTGATGAGCAGGGAACCTGATGAGGGGCTTGATCCCAAGACCCTGGGATCATTACTCAAGCCGAAGGCAGATGCTCAACTGACTGAGCCGCCCCTAGATAAGAGGTTTTTAAAATAAAGTAGGCAGGAGACAACATGGCTTGGATTAAGGTTAGATTAGTGGAGCTGGTGAAATATGGTCTGTTTCTGAGTATGTTTTTAAAATAGAGGCAATAAGACTTCCAGATAGATTGGAAATGGGACTATGGCAAAAATAAATGAGTTTAGGATGATTCCTAGATGTTAGCGTGAGCAACCTGAAGGATGAAACTGCCATCAAACTAGTGGGGTAAAGGCTGATCAGGGAGCCCGATGTGGGACTCCGTCCCAGGACCCTGGGATCATGACCTGAGCCAAAGGCAGATGTTTAACCGACTAAGCCACCCACGCGCCCTAAAAAAAAAGATTTTTAAAGTCTCAAATCTATATGGAGATTGACAAGTACTCAGTGGTACTTCAGAGATACTTTACGGCTGACATCTATAACTCATCAGGACGTTTATTGTTGTCGTTGTTTCTAAGTAACCTCTGTGCCCAGTGTGGGGTTTGAACTCCTGACCCTGAATTAAGACCTGCATGCTCTACAAACTGAGCCAGCCAGGTGTCCTTAAGTATTTTGAATATCATTCCCATTGGTAAGTGTCTTTTATTAACTTGGGTGATAAACAGGTGTTTATTATCATTAGTCTTTATTTTTAATTTTTTTTGTAAAGATTTTATTTATTTGAGAGAAAGCACGAGCCAGGGGCGTGGGGTGGAAGAGGGAGAAGCAAACTCCCCGCCGAGCAGGGAGCCCTACCCTGGGGTGATCCCAGGACTCTGGGATCATGACCTGAGCCAAAGGCAGACACTTAACTGAGCCACGCAGGCGCCCCAGTCTTTTTATTTTTTTAATTTAATCTCTACACCCCATGTGGGGCTCGAATTCAGGACCCAAGTTCAAGAGTTGCACACTCTGGGGCAGCCTGCTTCTTCCTCTCACACTCCCCGTGCTTGTGTTCCCTCTCTCTGTCCAATAAATAAATAAAATCTTAAAAAAAAAAAGTTGCACACTCCACCAACTGAGCCAGCCAGGCGCCCCTAGAATATATATTTTTTAAAATTATGTTCATTAGTTTTTGATGTAGTGTTCCAAATAAATTCTTCTTCAGCAAACTAATTTTAGTATTGTTTTTAAATTATGGAGACTGTCAAACATGCAAAAGACTATACACAGTATGTTCTTCCTTAGAAAACTATGGAACAACAGAGACTGTTATACCTTTATGACATAGCTAAATTAACATGTTCAGGGAAATATATTCCTTAAGTTGAGTAAGTATTAATTACATACAGAACATATGATAATCAAAAATAAACATATCTTGGGCGCCTGGGTGGCTCAGTTGGTTAAGCGACTGCCTTCGGTTCAGGTCATGATCCTGGAGTCCTGGGATCGAGTCCCGCATCGGGCTCCCTGCTCAGCAGGGAGTCTGCTTCTCCCTCTGACCCTCTTCCCTCTCATGCTCTCTATCTCTCATTCTCTCTCTCTCAAATAAATAAATAAAATCTTTAAAAAAAAAAAATAAACATATCTTGGGGTGCCTGGCTGGTTCAGTTAGTAGAGCATGCAGCTATTGATCTCAGGGTCATGAGTTTGATCCCCATGTTGGAAGTAGGAGTTACTTTAAAAAAAAAAAGCATGTCTTTAAAAAATCCTCTCATCTGGGCACCTGGGTGGCTCAGTTGGTTAAGCGACAGCCTTCAGCTCAGGTCATGATCCTGGAGTCCCCGGATCGAGTACCACATCGAGCTCCCTGCTCAGCAGGGAGTCTGCTTCTCTCTCTCTCTGACCCTCTTCCCTCTTGTGTTCTCTATCTCTCTTCTCTCTCTCTCAAATAAATAAATAAAATCTTAAAAAAAAAAAATCCTCTCATCTATCATACACAGATGTCAGAAGGCAGAACCTAACGGTCTGTACGTTGCACACTTTGGTACCAGATTAACTTTCTTTCTTTATAAGAAAGACCAAGGGCACCTGGGTGGCTCAGATGGTTAAGCGTCTGCCTTTGGCTCAGGTCATGATCCCAGGGTCCCGGGATCGCGTCCTGCATCGGGCTCCCTGCTCCTTGGGAGCCTGCTTCTCCCTCTGCCTCTCTCTCTCTGTTTCTCATGAATAAATAAATAAAATCTTAAAACAAGAAAGAAAGAAAAGAAAGAAAAGAAGAAAGAAAAGAAGAAAGAAAGAAAGAAAGAAAGAGAAAGAAAGAGAGAGAGAGAGAGAGAGAGAAAGAGAGAGAAAGAGAGAAAGAGAGAAAGAGAGAAAGAGAGAAAGAGAGAAAGAAAGAAAGAAAGAAAGAAAGAAAGAAAGAAAGAAAGAAAGAAAGAAAGAAAGAAAGAAAAGAAAAGAAAAGAAAAGAAAAGAAAAGAAAAAAGAAAGAGTACTCCACACTGCAAAATAATTCCTCCCAGGGGTTTTTAATGGTTTTACTTTCAAAACCAGGTCCAATGAGCTTTCTGAACAGCTGGTGCTGCTACAGAGAAACCGGCTTCCTTTAGAGAGCAGTACTTTGGGTGGCGGGGACAAAATCCCTTCATATTTGAACACTTTCTAATTGCTTATTTATTGTATTCTGGAGTATGGCGTTAAGTAGAGAGAAGCCATCACCTCAGAAGGCAGCTTAAAAAAATTTTTTTCCTCTCAATAGCATGATTCCTTTAACAACATGTTTCCAGCATTCCCAGGTAATCCAAGTTGTCCTACAAAAAACCCTTGGGTTAGACATAGGGGGGTATGGCTGGTGTTAACAGAAGGGAGAGCAGAGGTGATGCAGGGGCCATGGAGCAAGCCTGACGTAGTGGATGTGGTACAGAGAAGCTAGCTTGTTTACATGCTTGTCCTACGACCACTTGCCTTAAGCAGAAAGTGCCTTTCAGGGTCTATTTTTGGAGGTTTATTATATATGTCTGGTTCTCAATTCCAACAGTTTAATGAAGATCTAAATAAAATGTTAAGTTCTACCTTAAAAAATATCCTCTCATCTATTAATAAAACAATATAGATTTTTACTAAAGAATATTTTAACCATTTCTATTCTGAAAAAAAAAATTTTAAAATTATAGATTGCTATTATACAAAGTCATCAAACAAAAAATGTATTTTTCAGGGCGCCTGGGTGGCCCAGTTATTAAGCGTCTGCCTTTGGCTCAGGTCATGATCCCAGGCTCCTGAGATCGAGCCCCACATCAGGCTCCCTGATTGATGGGAAGGCTGCTCCCTCTCCCACTGCCCCTGCTTGTATTCCCTCTCTCGCTGCGTCTGTCAAATAAATAAATAAATAAAATCTTTAAAAAAAAATGTATTTTTCATCCTAATGAGAAATAAGTACATTTGAATCATACCATCTTCTTCATCCTCAGCTTCTTCTGCTTCCATTGGATCATATTCATCCTGATTATTATCTTCTTCAGTTTCATCATCATCTTTAGAATCCTCTTTTCTTTTATCTTCTTTCTATAATTTAAAATGCCTTAAATTAAGCAAGATTTCTGACCAAATGTTAAATGACTAAAACAAAGAAACATTAAATTCATTATTTACTTGTAACAGAATCAAGTTATAAAATTTTCTTAATACACTTTAAAATTAAACTACCATTCACAATATATATAAATATACCATCATGCTGCATACCTTAAAAAAAAAAAAAAATTACCAGAAACTAGTTCTAGATGTCTATACAGGCTTAATTCAAAGACTTACATTTCTAATCTTTTAGTTCAGCCTTTACATTTTGCTTTTCTGATAAATTCATCATTTGTTATACTCTAGAAAACGAAAGGAAAATTTCTAAATAGGCTGCTGGTAATGGAAATAATTACAGACCTTCCTTTCATCTCTATCTTCTTTTTTATCCTTATCATCGCCTGATTTTCTCCGTTTGGGTTTTGGCTCATCAGTTTCTTCATCTCTGTCTTCTTTTTTATCTTTTCTTTCATCTTTTTTGCTTTTCTTTTCCTTTTCTTTTTTGTCCTCTTTCTCAGGAAGAGATAGTAATGATTTGTATATTCTGACACCAAAATCTCTTTGAAGCATTTCATTGAAAAGTTCTGCAAACAGTGAAACCTATAACAAAGATACCAACAGTAACCCAGTCAACTTGAAAGAAATACTGAATAAATCCAGAATAATTTATCAAATAATGATTTGCCACATCTAACAATTAATATGCACTAACAAAAGAGTTACAATAATTGATGTCAATTATGTTGAGGATCTTCAAAAGACTCAAAAACTCTCCTGGGGGTGCCTGGGTGGCTCAGTCGGTTAAGCATCTGCCTTCGGCTCAGGTCATGATCCCAGGGTCCTGGGATCGAGCTCCTCATCGGGCTCCCTGCTGAGCAGGGAGTCGGCTTCTCCCCCTCCCTCTCCTTCTCCCCCTACTCATGCTTTATCTCTGTGTCTCAAATGAATAATAAGAAAAAAAACTCTCCTGAAGATATAAACACTACGTTTAATATACTTTTGGCCCAATTTTTAAAAAATACAAAATTTGACAAATTTTGAAATGAAATTTGGAGTTTGAAAATGAGTAGGAAAAAAGGATTTCTATTTTACACAGCAATTAATCTTCATGATAAATGTATTTTTTAATTTACTCAACAAGTTTTTCTGAAATACCTACTATGTACCATGGACTATTCTAGGCATTAGGGATACAGAAGTGAAGGAAGCAGATAAAAATCCTAACTCTAATTTGCTAATAATCTAATGGGGAAAAGTAAAGGATAACCAGAACAACAAATTTTTTTTAAGATTTTTATTTATTTATATGAGAGAGAGAGAATGAGAGATAGAGAGCACGAGAGGGAAGAGAAGAGGGTCAGAGGGAGAAGCAGACTCCCTGCTGAGCAGGGAGCCCGATGTGAGACTTGATCCCGGGACTCCAGGATCATGACCTGAGCCGAAGGCAGTCGCTTAACCAACTGAGCCACCCAGGCGCCCCTTGAACAACAAATTTTAAGGAAAAAAAAAAAAAAAAAGGCAGGATAAACACACAAAGTAACAAGAAAGTACAGTGTAGTCAGAGAAGATCTCTCTGATTAGGTGACATCAGAAGTGACCTGGTGACAAGTGAATGGGGCCAGATAGGTATCTAGAAAAGCATTTCAGGCAGGGTATACCAACTCAGAATTGTGAGTAGGGAGCATGCGTTATTACTATGCAAATATCCATGGATAGTATTATTACTATGCAAATATCCATGGATAATGACATACTCTTGAACCTAAAATTATACACTAAATTTTCTACATAAATATTTCTAAGTATGGGGTGCCTGGCTGGCTCAGTCACTAGAGCACGTGACTCTTGATCTCAGGGTTGTGAGTTTGAGCCCCACATCAGGTGTAGATATTACTTAAAAATAAAATCTTGGGGCACCTGGGTGGCTAAGTTGGTTAAGTGTCTGACTCAATTTCAGCTCAGGTTATGATCTCAAGCCCTGTATCACGCTCTGCACTCAGTGCTTGAGATTTTCCCTCTCCCTCTGTCCTTCCTTCCACTCACACTCTCTCTCAAATAATTAAAATATTTAAAAAATTTAAAAAATGAATAACATTCTAAAAAAAAAAATTCTAAGGCTAACGGTTTCCAACAGATTAAAAGGGTCCAGAACTTGAAATGGTTGAACACAACTCTAAAATGTATAAACTCTGGCAAGGACTTCAGTATGTTTGATAAAACACTTTAATCAGACTATTTACCTGATCATAAAGGATAATATAATGTATTAAAATTAAAACTGAATTTATAATCTATTTTTCTTTAACTCATGCCCAGTCTTTACACATTTTAAAACAGAAATTTATTATCAGTAAAATGGCCATCCAGATATTGAAAACTCACAGTGCCTGAGTGGCTCAGTCAGTTAAGTATCTGACTCCTGATTTCGCCTCAGGTCATGATCTCAGGGTTGTGAGATCGAACCCCAAGAGTTGGACTCTGCACTAGGCATAGAGAGCCTGCTTAAGATTTTCTCTGAACCTCTCTCTTAAAAAAAGAGAGATACTGAAAACTCCCCTCTTAACCATTAGTGAAACTAAATAAGATTTCCATTTGCATAAATACAAGAGGCATTATCTTTTCCTAAGAGTCTTCTTTTTTTCATTACCTAGAGATAAAAAGCAGTAAGTTAAATGGGTTAAATTACAAGAAGCCCAGAACAGTAACTAGAAGAGCAGAATTAATTTTTTTTAAAGAATTATTTATTTGCGAGAGAGAGTGCACAAGCAGGGGAAGCAGCAGGCAGAGGGAGAAGCAGACTCCCCACTGAGCAGGGAGATCCCAGGACCCTGGGATCATGACCTGAGCCGAAGGCAGACGCTTAACCGAGGGACCCAGGCGTCCCCAGAATTTTTTTTTTAAGTTTATTTATTAAGTAATTTCCACACCAAATGTGGGGCTTGAATCTAAAACCCCGAGATCAAGAGTTTCATACTCTTCCACGGAGGCAGCCAGGCACCACCTAGAAGAACAGAATTAATTTTTAAATCTTTTCATGTAAAAGCACTGAGACAAATATAGCATTAATATTAAATCAACCAAAGATTTATAATTTTATGATAAATGGCTTTTCTTAATTACAGAATATTTTTTAAAAATTGGGGGCGCCTGGGTGGCTCAGTTGTTAAATGTCTGCTTTCAGCTCAGGTCATGGTCCTAGGTTCAAGCCCCGCATCGGGCTCCCTACTTGGCAGGGAGCCTGCTTCTCCCTCTCCCATTCCCCCTGCTTGTGTTCCCTCTCTCGCTGTGTCTGTCAAATAAATAAAATAATGGGCGCCTGGGTGGCTCAGTTGGTTAAGCGACTGCCTTCGGCTCAGGTCATGATCCTGGAGTCCCGGGATCGAGTCCCACATTGGGCTCCCTGCTCGGCGGGGAGTCTGCTTCTCCCTCTGACCCTCTTCCCTCTCGTGTTCTCTATCTCTCATTCTCTCTCTCTCAAATAAATAAAATCTTAAAAAAAAAATAAATAAATAAATAAAATAAAATAAAATAAAAATTCATGTACCAAGGGGAGCCTGGGTGGCTGACTCAGTTAAGCGTTCGACTCTGGATTTTGGCTTAGGTCATTATCTCAGGGTCATGAGATCAAGCTCTGCGCTGGACTCTGTGCTCAGCAGTCTGCTTTAGATTTTCTCTCCCTCTCTCTCTCTGCCCCTCCCGCTCATGCTCTCTCTCTCCCTAAAATAAATAAATCTTAAAAAAAAAATTCATGTACCAAAATGACATTTGCATTCTAAATAGATTAAAAGGAAATTAACCCAGGAGATATATTAGGTGGGGAGGTAAAAGGTAAGGGATCATTTTTTTTAAATTTTTTATTGTTATGTTAATCACTATATTACATCATTTGTTTTGGTGTAGTGTTCCATGATTCATTGTTTGTTCATAACACCCAGTGCTCCATGCAGAATGTGCCCTCTTTAATACCCATCACCAGGCTAACCCATCCCCCTACCCTCCTCCCCTCTAGAACCCTCAGTTTGTTTTTCAGAGTCCATCATCTCTCCTGGTTCGTCTCCCCCTCTGACTTACTCCCCTTCATTCTTCCTCTCCTGCTATCTTCTTCTTTTTCTTTTTTAGGTAAGGGATCATTTTGCTAGCAAATGGCTGTTTCACAAATTGCTTTGTTTCCACTGGAGTAGCGTTAGTTTGAGATCCTCCTACAGCATCAGTCAGATGCATGGTATATACTATATAAGCAGTAATACCAAACACTAATTTTTTTCATTTTTTATTCAAATTACTACGAGATGGTAGGCACTATTAAGAGTTATATTAAGTAACTGGTAATAAAATCATGTAGTATATAATATTTAAAAAAACAGGCTTACTGGAATTATTAATGTACTAAACATTGTAAATATTTTAATATTTGTAACCTGTCTTTTATCAGGACCAATAAGCATGAACATCGTGTATTATAATTGCCTCAGTAAGCCTCTATATTTGTTTGTAAATGTCTCTAGTCTAAGTATTTCATTTTCATCTTGTGGACAATGACCTTTTGGGTCAAGTAAGTCTGATGGATCTTTCCAACATAATTTATAAAACAAAACGTACGAAGAAAAATGTGAAATGTGTTGGTAAGAATGAAGCAATCACTTCTTTAGGGATAAAAATCTTCAATTATTTTGAAAAATAAACTTTATGTTGTAAATCTGCTCTATAATAATGGTAAGAAATAGATTCATGTTGAAAAATAAACATCTTTTATCTTACACTTCAGTCAATCACAAGTATAATTTTAAATCCCACTGAATGCTATTTTAATTCTAGAGTAAACAATATAGCATTACCTCATTCCCAAGGGGTAATTAGACATTATGTATTATGTGTCTCCTGATATTCTGATAAAAAACATACCACTACTTCAGTATTTTTTTAAAAACAGTAATTAAATCAGAACCTGATTAAGACTTTAGATCCAACTATCAATTTACAGGAAATACAGAGGCCAGAGGAACATATAAATGATACTACAGGAATGCAATCACCAGAAGTGAATCTTGTAGGAAAAATCAGCTGGTGTTCAACCCCCCCCCCCCAAATAAATTGAAAGAAAAAAACAAAAACAAAAAAACAGAATCCATGAAAAGGGCCATCAAAGAGATTTAAGCAATATATTAACCAATCAAAATATGTATACCTTATTTAGATCCCAATTCAAAATTAAAATATTACCTCAAATGAATGTTCTTTATTATCCTCTAATCTGTAGTCTAAAAGTACACTCAAAGACATAATGCTACAATCAAACTTTCCACTTTTTGCAGCCCAGTTTGGATGTACAATGATGGCTGGTTCATCGGGCAAAATATATCTTCTTTCCCGACGCTGGCGTTCCATTTCCTCTTGACGTTTTCTTTCTTCTTCCTACATATTTGAAATTTTAAGTAATGGTTAAACCTCCATGTACAATATGTATGTATGTATCAAATGCACACCATGTAAAGAAAAAGGGCAAAATTCCCATGACTCCTTATGGTGATTATGCCAACCATAAGGGCTGGGAAGAAAGTTCAAATTTAGTAAAGAAGACAGCAGCTTCTATGGCTCCTACTTTTCTCTTTTGAGTTTCTCAGCACAAGAAACTAACTTCTAAAGAGAAAAAAAATACCTATGTTAACATTATCTAAACCTGGGATTCTGGAAAATAGTGACAGCAGCATAGTTTCTGGATCTTCCGGAATCCCCATATAAAAAGGGAATAATCTAGGGGCGCCTGGGTGGCTCAGTCGTTAAGCATCTGCCTTCGGCTCAGGTCATGATCCCAGGGTCCTGGGATCGAGCCCTGCATCAGGATCCCCGCTCTGCGGGAAGCCTGCTTCTCCCACCCTGCTCCCCTTGCTTGTGTTCCCTCTCTGGCTGTCTCTCTGTCAAATAAATAAAAAATTAAAAAAAAAAAGGGGAATAATCTAGATACCAAAACCAACATCCAACATTCATGTACATTCAGAACAAAACAAGGTGAAACAGTGTTCCCACAAACCCCAATAAACAAATGAGTGGGAAAAAGTCACAAGAGCCAAAAGACCTATATGTTACTGGCATCTGTGCAGAGGGAAAGCAGAAGGAAACAACGGGGTTGTTTGATGGCTCTAAGAACAGAAAAACCACAAAACAGTCAAAAGGCATTCACTGGAAAGTGAGTTCAATTTCATAACAGCAGCTGAAACTAGGCAATGTTTTACTCCCAACAACAGTGAGTACAAGGAGCCTGTGTTAAGATCTAAAGGGGCCTAGGGGCGCCTGGGTGGCTCAGTCAGTTAAGCAGTTAAGCGTCTACCTTCGGCTCGGGTCATGATCCCAGTGCCCTGGGACTGAGTCCCGCATCAGGCTCCTTGCTTGGTGGGGAGCCTGCTTCTCCCTCTGCCTGCAGCTCCCCCTGCTTGTACCCTTGCTCGCTCTCTCTCACTCACTCTCTCTCGCCCACTCTAACAAATAAATAAAATCTTTAAAAAAATAAAAGGGCCTAGAATATTCTAGTCCTACGAACTTGCAAAGCTGATTTACCAGGACATCTTTCCAGCACAGGGTCTCTCACCCTGTGAAGAAATTTCTGAAAGCAGAATCAATACTGAGCAGGGAAGCAACAACATAGACATGGGAGGAAAAGGTCCCAACCCAATAAACAGTGATGGAAGGGAAACAGACTGAAATCTTAGAAAGCAAATAACCATAGTTTTTTTTTTTTTTAAGATTTTATTTATTTATTTTTGTGAGAGAGAGAGAGAGAGAGAGGGAGAGGGCACAAACAGAGGAGGGCACATAGGGAGAAGCACACTCCCGACTGAGCAGGGAGCCCAATTCGAGACTCAATCCCCGGACCCTGGGATCATGACCTGAGCCGAAGGCTGACACTTAACTGACTGAGCCTACCAGGCACCCACAAACCACCACAGTTTTAAACAGAGTAAGAAAACAATATTAAAATATAAATCTTTATGAAGTTAGGAAAAAGCTATCTTAAGCAACCTCTTTATTTTTCTTCAAGATTTATTTGAGAGAGAGAGAGAGAGAGCATGCGCTGTGCATGCACAGGCTCCCCACTGAGCACGGAGTCCAACATGGGGCTCAATCTCATGACCCTAAGATCACACGACCTGAGCCGAAACCAGGAGTCGGTCACTTATCTGACTGAGGCACCCCTTAAGCAACCTCTTCTAATAAAATGTTAGGCAAAGTAAATTCACATAAAAATGAGCAAAAGAAAGTATTGAGGTCAAGTCCTATAGAAAGTTACTATTTAAAAGAGAACAAGGAGAATTACATCCCTACAGACAATGAAAGTGGGCCAGAAAAACAGGCATAGACAGATAAAAATCTTAACTATTTTAAAGCGTACTAAGAGATTAAGAAAATCTTACAAGATATGAAAGGACAATATAAATAAATTTTATTTTTTTAAAAAAAGATTTTATTTATTTACTTGAGAGAGCGAGAAAGAGAGCACGAGCATGGTGAGGGGCAAAGGGAGAAGCAGGGTCTCCGCTGAGCAGGGAGTCCAATGCTGGGCTCATTCCCAGGACTCTAGGTTCGTGATCTGAGCTCAAGGCAGACACTTAACTGACTGAACCACCCAGGAGCCCCAGGACAATATAAATAAGAATTTAAAACTTTTTTTAAGATTTTATTTATTCATTTGAGACACAGAGATACTGAGAGAGAGAGAAAGCATGAGCAGGGAGAGAGGCAGAGGGAGAGGGAGAAGCAGGCTCCTTGCTGAGCGAGGAGCCCGATGTGGGGCTCGATCCCAGGACCCTGGGATCACGACCTGAGCCGAAGGCAGACGCTTAACCATCTGAGCCACCCAGGCACCCCTAAATAAGAATTTTAAAACTGAAAATGAGGTGACAGAATAGAAGAGCCACCCAGGCGCCCTGAAAACATGCTTGTAGATAGTTTTATTCACAATACCAAAAGGTGAAAACAACTCAAGTGTCCATTAACAGATGAAGGGATAAACAAAATGCAGTATATACATGCAATGGAGTATTATTCAGCCTTATAAAGAAATGAAGTTCTGGGGCATCTGGGTGGCTGTCATTAAGTGTCTGCCTTCGGCTCAGGTCATTATCCCGGGGTCCTGGGATCGAGCCCCGCATCGGGCTCCCTGCTCAGCGGGGAGCCTGCTTCTCCCTCTCCCACTCCCCCTGCTTGTGTTTGTGTTCCCTCTCTCGCTGTCTCTGTCAAATAAATAAAATCTTAACAAAAAAGAAAGAAATGAAGTTCCAATCCATTCTATGACATGGATGAACTCTGAAAACATTATGCTAAGTGAGAGAAGCCAGACACAAAAGAGCAAATACTGTATGATTCCACTTCATGAGGTATCTAGTATAGTTCCCTCTCTGTCTCTGTCAATAAATAAAAGTCTTAAAACAAACAAAAAACCAGTAACATAGGGATGCCTGGGTGGCTCACCCAGTTAAGGGTCTGTCTCCTGGTTTCGGCTCAGATCATGATCTTCAGGGTTGTGAGACTGAGCCCCACATCATGCTCCAGGCTCAGCACAGAGTGTACTGGAGGCTCCCTTCCCTTTCCCCCTCCCCAGCTCTCCCCCACTGCTCATTTTGCTCTAAAATAAATAAATAAATAAATATCTTTAAAAAAGAGTAACATATTTAAGATATTTAAAGGAATATAAATGTGAATCAAAGACTTTATATTTAGCAAAACTGACTTTTTTATTTTAATAAATGTCTATTTTAATGTTTTTCACAGTAGAATAAATACTTCTCTTGATGACTGCAGATACGTAAGGCTGTTTGGTAGTATTCAGAACCACCACAGTAATGGTGGTCTTCCTGATCGGTGTGTACTCTTCAGGAATTTATAAGGAATTACTTCTCCGAAACTGCTGTCAAACCAGCAGGACTGCATTTAAGCATCCATAATTTTCAGGGTTCTTGGTAACCTGGGAATATTTGCCCCAAATAACTTTGCCTCCTTGTGTCACAAGGCCCAACTCACTCATGTTCACCTCAATTATAGTGCCTTTGGTAATAACACCCAAAGATGTATATAGCGGGGATGAAGGATTCTTTTTTACACCAAGTACTGGCAGGCAAAAGCTGGCAAAACTGACTTTTAAGTATAGTATAGTCAAACTGTTATGAACATACATGAGCTCTGAGGAATCTCCTAGAGATGAGCTTCAGACACAATGACAAAAGGACTAGTGGTGAGCATTAGATACGGTAATTGTAGGACCAAGACTAAATGAGAATTAAAAGAGTACAATGTGTAATGCTACACATTAGGATGATGTACTCATAGTACAACATAAAAACAATGGGGAGAGGGTGCCTGGGTGGCTCAGATGGTTAAGCGTCTGCCTTCAGTTCAGGTCATGATCCCAGGGTCCTGGGATCGAGCCCCACGTTGGGCTCCCTGCTCTTTGGGAGCCTGCTTCTCCCTCTGCCTCTCTCTTTCTCTGTCTCTCATGAATAAATAAAAATAAAAATTTTAAAAAATCTTAAAAAAAAATGGGGAGAAAGTGACAATAGGAAATGCAAAAACAGGGGCGCCTGGGTGGCTCAGTCGGTTAAGTGTCTGCCTTTGGCTCAGGTCATGATCCCAGCGTCCTGGAATGGAGTCCCGCACGCCCTGCTCAGCAGTGAGTTGTTTCTCCCTCTTCCTCTGACCCTCTGCCTGCTTGTACTCACTCTCTCTCAAATAAATTAAAAAAAAAAAGAATGCAAAAATAATTTTAAACAAATTTCAGCAATAACAGTGGTATACTATTAGTTATACATTAGTGTTGTGTATCTATATAGATATTCCTACTCACTGGACAAAAAAAAGACAATTTGAGCTTCAATAAGGATAAGAATTACAATGAATAAAACCCATAAAATGTGTTTAAATCTACAAATTTGGGGAGTCTGGGTGGCTCAGTCGGTTGAGCATCTTGCCTTTAGCTCAGCTCATGATCCCAGGGTCTTGGGATCAAAGACCTGCATCAGGGTCCCTGCTCAGTGGGGAGTCTGCTTCTCCCTCTCCCTCTGCCACTCTCCCTGTTTGTGCTCTCTAATAAAAAAATCTTAGAAAAATAAATTTATAAATCCATAATGATGTTTATTTTTTTAAAAAGATTTTATTTATTTGAGAGAGAGAAAGCACAAGCAGGGGGAGGGGCGGAGGGAAAGGGAGAAGCAGGCTCCTCGCTGAGCAGGGAAACCAAGGCAGGGTTTCCTAAAACCTTGGGATTATGACCTGAGCTAAAGGAAGATGCTCACCCGACTGGGCCACCCAGGCACACCAACAATAACGTTTAAAAACAAACAGGTAGGGGCGCCTCGGTGGCTCAGTCGTTAAGCGTCTGCCTTCGGTTCAGGTTATGATCTCAGGGTCCTGGGATCGAGCCCTGTATCGGGCTCCCTGTTCAGTGGGAAGCCTGCTTCTCCCTCTCCCACTCCCCCTGCTTGTGTTCCCTCTCTCGCCGTCTCTGTCAAATAAATAAAAATCTTTTAAACACACACACATACACAAACAGGTAACCATCAGAAGATGATAGGGAAACCAATTCAATATCTTGAAAGCTGGATAAAATAAAGGAAAACAGTGCTTGCTTCAGCAGCACATGTAGTAAAATTAGACCAATATGGAAGAGATTAGCATGGGTCTTGCACAAGGATGACTCATATTTAAGAAGCATTCTATATTTTATTTATTTTAATTTTATTTATTTATTTGAAAGAGACACAGTGAGAGAAGGAACACAACCGGGGGAGTAGGAGAGGGAGAAGCAGGCTTCCCACGGAGCAGGGAGCCTGATGCGGGGCTTGATCCCAGGACCCTAGAGATCACGACCTGAGCTGAAGGCAGACACTTAACGACTGAGCCACCCAGATGCCCCGCATTCTGTATTTTAAAAAAATAAAAAGAAATCAAGCATTGATCCTGCCTTCTATATGAATTTACAAATAGGTAAAACTATACCACTACATAATCAAACAGCACAAGAGGAAAATATGTGCAAACAAAATGGTAAGAATTATCACCAGTTTTCAACCCCAATGGCTGCTAACATCAAAAAGTGAAAACGAGCTCGGGCGCCTGGGTGGCTCAGTTGGTTAAGCGACTGCCTTCGGCTCAGGTCATGATCCTGGAGTCCCAGGATCGAGTCCCTCATTGGGCTCCCTGCTCAGCAGGGAGTCTGCTTCTCCCTCGGACCCTCTCCCCTCTCATGCTCTCTATCTCATTCTCTCTCTCATCCTCCTCGTTAGTATAGTGGTGAGTATCCCCGCCTGTCATTCTCTCTCTCAAATAAATAAATCTTTAAAAAAAAAAAAGTGAAAACCAGCTCTTCTTTGCCTTCTCTATCTACTCCTTCTGTCCGTAACAATTCAATTCTAAAGCAACTCCTCCATGCCAAGCAGGTGTCTACACAGGGGATGGAGACTGACAGAGAGGTAGAGCTACAATGCCCAGAACAGAAGAGCTGCCCAGTTACCAGGTATTAAAACCCAAATAGAGCAAGGAGGGCATCCATATAAAGACAGAATACAGGGTAGGAAATCAGACCAAAGTAAAGAGGGTATCCAGATAGGAAAGGGAATGCGACAGACAACTGAGCAAGTAAGTAAATAATTATTAAGTACAATGGAAGCTATGTTTCTCATTATTGGACAAAGGAATTAAACAGATGGAAAGGGAGAAACTGAAATGAACTCTGATGTTGGGAATAGAATTGGAGATACTAGCATAAACTTACGACATTCAATACACACAATATATACTAACAAATACAGATGCAAATACATATATACATAGCTAAACATAAGTATAAACGAATATATATCTGTACCAAAATTCTGTTCACTGACAGGGGCTGACAGCAGCACAACAATGATACCAATGAGTATATCTTGGCTTCTAAATATCATTACCATTCTTCACTAAAAAGTATCAGGGCTTCCTGGGAAAATGGCTGATTACAGAACCAGGGCAAGGAGAGTACACAGTGAGACTGCAACATTGTTTTGTGCTGCAAAATAAGTCCTCAAAATATGATGAGAATGTGTCAAAGGACATAGAAGCCAACTCAATAGGGCTCCCACTGGCCAAGTGAGACAATTTCACTATCAAGGTAAATATTTATAATCTACTGAATAAGAAATCACAAATCAACGCACCTCGGAATAACAAGGCAATTCTACATGATCACAAAAACATCACATCCAAGAAATTTAGCACTGCTTCAGTATTATCTAATATCACATCCATAAACAAATATCTCCAGTTATTCCAAAGCTACTCTTTAATGGCATAACCCCCCATTCAGGACCTGTCAAGTTTCACACTCAGTGCATTCAGTTGTCATGCCTCGCTAAACTCTTTTACTATATATCATTTTTCTTCTTTAGTCTCTCATTATATAGACCTTTCTTAAAAAAGTTCAGACAAGCTGCTCTGCAGAAGTTTTCACATTCTAAATTTATCTGATTGTTCCCTCATAATTAGATTAAGGTAAAACACTTTTGGCAAGAATACTTCCTAAATAATGATGTACACTCCACAATGCATCACATTAGGAAACACATAATGTAGGTTTCTCCAATTACTGGTATTCTAACATGCTGCTTATGTTCCTGTACTTCAAATTCAGAAAACAAATGACAGGCTTATGCATGCAGGAATTATTTTAAGGGCATAAGTCTACAGTCTCAGAGTCTTAAGGACTGAAGTGCAATCAAACACATAGCTGTAGAAGCAGCAAAATTCTGGAATAAGCACTTCACTAGAACTCAGTCTCCGAACTTAATGGCTCGGTCAATCAAATTTTATCTCATTTTCTATATCTAAGATATGAGTAATTTTTTAAAAAATTTTTAAAAGATTTTATTTATTTATTTGACAGAGAGAGACACAGCGAGAGAGGGAACACTAGCAGGGGCAGTGGGAGAGGGAGAAGCAGACTCCCCGCTGAGCAAGGAGCCCAACGCGGGGCTCGATCCCAGGACCCTGGGATCACGACCTGAGCCGAAGGCAGACGCCTAACGACTGAGCCACCCAGGTGCCCCAGATATGAGTAATTTTTTTAAGTAAACTCTATGCCCAATGTTGGGCTTGAACCCATGACCCCAAGATCAAGAGTCGCATGCTCTAATCACTGAGCCAGCCAGGCACCCAAACATATGAATAATTATTCATTTTTAAAGGGGAAGATTAAAAATACATGAGTTGGAAACAACTCAAATGTCTCTCAAGTGGAAAACTAATAAACTGATACACTGATACTATGGAATGTTATTAAGGAATAAAAAGGAACAAATTAGGGGCACCTGGCTGGCTCAGTCGACTGGGCATCCAACTCTTGATTTCTCCTCAGATCATGGTCTCAGGGTCATGGGATAGGGCCCTAAGACAGGCTCTGAGCTCAGCATGGAGTCTGATTGGAATTCTCTCTCTCTCCCTTCACCCCTCCCCCGTTACCGCCCCTCCCCGCCCTCTCTAAAAGCTTAAAAAAAAAAAAAAAGGGAAAAATTAGTGATATATACAACAAAATGGGCAAGTCTCCAATGCATTATGCTGAGTTGAAGAGGTCAGACTCAACAGGTTGTATGGTTCCATTTACATGATATACTGGAATTGGCAAAACTACAGGAAACAGGTCAGTGGCTCCCAGAGGCTGGTCTGGGAGGCAGAAAGTACACATGGAGAGAGGAAAATGCTTACAGATGGATACAGAGGATTTTTAGGGGGTGGCAGACCTGTTTCATATCTTAATTGTGGTGGTGGTTGCACAACTATATGCATGTGTCAAACTTGCAAAACTGGTTGAATCTTAGGGTTATGTAGTTATATCTTAAAAAAAAAAAAAGATTTATTTTAGAGAGCGAGAGTGAGCGAGCAGGGGGAAGGGGCCCCTGTAGTTTTATCTTAATGAAAGTATACACAAACATATTTCAAGAACTCTCTATAAACCAATATTATATTTAATAGTATATACCTCTTTATCATCTTCAGATTTCCTATCATCCTCCTCTTCCTCTTCTTTTTCTGATTTCTCTAATTCCTTTTGTTCTTCTTTTTGCTCTTCTACTTTAAGCTGTTTTGTCAACCGGGCTATTAACTGGGATTTTAATCCTTTAGAACTAAGAGCTCGACTTTCTAATTCTTTTCGGAGATCATTTACCTAAATATACACAGTATATAAACACAGAAAAAGAAAACAGGATATTGAAATAGGGAACAAACTATACAATTATCTTTCATCTGGTTTTTTAAAATGTTGGTGAAAAATACACTTGTACAGCTCAGAACATGTTTGTGAAAATGCAAACTGACAGAATATTTTTGGAAAATAATCTGTAACGTTTTAAGATGCTTTAAAAACCGTTAGTGCTCTTTGACACAGAAATTCTAATTTATGGCAATTTACTCTGAAGAAATACTCTAAACACAGTGGAAAACAAAACAAAACCTTTACATATTTCTTGTAACAGTTCCTTACTCAAAAATGTGAAGAATCTAAATACCCAACAAAAGATAATACCACATCAACTAGATGGGAGGAATACAGAACATTTAAAAATAATTACATGGGAAACACCACTATTAATTGAAAAGGATGAGACTGACAATGTTTTATACATGATCAGAACCAACCAACCAACCAATCATAAAGCTTGTACACAGAAAAAATAATGGAAAAAAATACACTAACATTTTAACAGTGGTTGTGTTTGAGTTACAGACTTGAGTAACTTTTATCTTCTATTTTTCTATGTATGTACCAATTTTTAAAATAAGCACACATTATATTAATAATCAAAAGAAATACAAGTTTTAAAATAAGAAACTTAATGGCAAAGCCATCAGTTTGACAAAAAGTCCTGGGAAGCGGCTTAATCTTATGATATACATTCTCTACTTACTAAAAAAAAGCAATGTGGGTTAAAAAACTACAGTTTCATAAAAAAGAAGAAAACCGGTTTTTTGCTGATAACAAAAGTTAACCGAAAGGTCAGCTTTTATGTGTTAAAAATAACAGGCTGCAAAAGCTTGTGATCTTCTGATCACACGTAGAACGTACACACGTAGAATTCTATGGATCTACATTCATGTTATAAGCCCAGAAACGAGGGGCGCCTGGGTGGCTCAGTCGTTAAGCATCTGCCTTCGGCTCAGGTCATGATCCCAGGGTCCTGGGATTGAGCCCCGCATCGGGCTCCCTGCTCAGCGGGGAGCCTGCTTCTCCCTCTCCCACTCCCCGTGCTTGTGTTCCCTCTCTCGCTATCTGTCAAATAAATAAATGAAATCTTAAAAAAAAAAAAATAAGCCCAGAAACGAAAAAGTATAGAATGATAATCAGTCCAAAGACATTGGGGACCAAAGAAAAACTAGTACAGCTTAACCAGTGATTTTCAAAAGAGGCTTTTAAATTATTCTTTCCCAGTTCAGATGTGTATCAACCTACTTTTTAAATATTATTTCAAAAACTAAAATAATCTTGATAATCTTTTTCCTGTTTCTTCCCTTTTCCTTGAATTTAAATTACTTAAGTGCAGAAATTCTGCCTTCTTGGTCAGTTCCCCAATCAAAGAATGATGCTACTCACACTACATGCACTTGTGTATTACATTTGACAGATATAGGCTGCACTGATTTATGAAGTCAAGCTTTATTTAATAATTATACACACATATAGAGAATATTTATTCAGTTGACTTTAGTGGTTTTTTATGATAAAACATGGATCTCATTCTCTATTCTTGTTAGAAATTTCAAATTTCAAAGTTACCTTCATTGTCTTTGGATCAAGTTTAGACCAATGGGTGGGAGTAGAAATTTCTTTAGCTTCACCATCATCTTTCTCTTCTTCATCCTGATATACAAAGTTAAGAACATAATTACTATTCTGAAACCTTAAAATAAAAGTAATTTATTTTTAAAAGTCTGTTGCTGATCTGTGCAAGGTCACAAATGTTTCAGATTGTCTTCTCCTAAAGTTATTATTTAGGCAAGTCCACGTACATACATTCTACCACTTTTAACTGATCACAAAGACACTCATCAGCCAATCAAAGCCAGATCTGTGAAACACAAAAGGGTGATAAATTACAACACAAAGGATATCAGGGATGCACAAACACTGCCGGTCTCCACTAACCACACAGTGTGTGATCTTGCCCCAATTTTCAAGCCACCCAAAGTTAAGACTGATTTAGTCAGACCTTTCAAATGTACCAAAGACGATGCCACATAGCCTGAAATGTCAAATCTCTCAGACTTGTGGTTGTCCAATTTCAAATATCCATGACTAGAACTGATGACCGTGAAAGAGAAAATTTTTTAAATTTTAGAAAATGGCAAAATGTTTAAAATGGCTTAATACTGAACCTTGCTCAACAACTGGTCCCAGATTCCAGCAACTAGACCTATGATAAAAACAAAATTCTGTGCAATTTAAGCACAACTTATTTTCCTTTGAGGTCTCAGCACTCTTAAAGTTAGCATACTAGACAGATTTTTTTTTTTTAAAGAAAAGAAAATACAACTATACTGCTGAAAGCTGGATTACCAGTCGCTGTTACCAGTTATGTTCCTCCATGTGTGTTTGTTATGTAGTGTGTGGTGTGCATTTGTGCCTGTGTTCCTGTGCCTGTGAGAAGCGGAAATAGAAAAAGGGATTAGCGTTCAGTGCCTGTTCTCCATCAGCCTCCTTGCGTTCACCCTGAAGCTTCTCGACCAGCTGCTGCTTGTATCCTCGGGAGAGGGTTTCCCACTCTGAGCGGGTGGGAAGGCAATGCCAAACATCCGGGAAAAATAAAACCACTGTCTCCACATGAGCTGGAACTGTACGCCCCTTGTGGGTCTCCTCAGGGCGATGGTAGCGAATCTCTGCAAAACGGTACCTGTTGCAAGGGAAGAAGCATGTTGGAAAAAAAATTCTAAAATACATTTTAAAGACCCTAGTTCACTTGTAGCACATCAAGTAAAGAAATTTTGCTGCAAGAACTTGAGGTTGGTCTAAAGAAAAAAAAATTATAGAAGCCATAGTTCCTCTTTTGGTACATTTGTACAATATTTTATGGTTAAAAGAATATGTTCCCCAAGGCATTTTCAAGTTTGATTATAGAGCTACCCATATTTTAGAGAATACCTGAAGAAGCTGGATAGCTGTTCAGATTTCATGTGCTAAAAAAAGAATATTCTCAATTAAGTCACAAGAAATACACTAAAATACACAAGACAAATAAGCCTCAAGAGAAAATATGGCTGAACAAAAATAATCAGCACCTACATCATTTTATAACAAAAGAATTATAATGAAATGAAGTTCTCTCTTGACGATCTTCTCCAGCTATGCATGAAATGAAAAATATTTTCAACATACATCCAACTTCCGAGGTAAAGCATAACAAAACATTTAAGTAATGTTCAGTTTATTTTGATTAGTTCTTAAATCCTTTTTCCCCCAAACATTTTTGGCACCAAATAAACTTTTGCTACAAATGGGGATTTTCCTTTGAGATTACCTGCATGATCAAGGTTGCTAAAATAAGGGGGGAGGGGAGGCTGACAGATAAGAACATCTATATAAACTATGAAAAAACATTTCTAATCAAGAAATGAATTGGTACTTACCATTGTGTGCATACACTTAGATCAATGCCTGTCAGAGCCTTACAACAACGAATAGCAGTCTTAATCAACACAGAGGGGTCTTTTTCTGGGTCTGGTCCATCCAACGAAGGAGACCAGTGACCTCCAATGGCCATGGCTTCATCCTTGCCTTTCATGCCCACTAAAAACTAATTCAAAACAAAGAATCATTTACATGTGTTATGCAACTTGTCAAATTACAAATAAAATACTTGAAAAGGAAAGGGACAAAACTTTCCAATATCATTTTTACTACCTCTGGTATCTGTCAGTCAAGGAAGAGTTCAGTTCATCGTGTTCCACACTGCATTTCAGCAATGGAATAGGATTTACACATCATAACTCATCCTTCTAAAATATTTCTTCAGATAAAGAATTTTTTAAAGAAACAAGCTATAATTCATACTTAAAAGAATCCAGAAATATACTAAATCCAATACCACTAAAATTTTACTATCCTGCAAGTATAAAATACCAAGATGACAGCTGAACTAGTGACATACAAATAAGATATAGCCATAATCTTCACTGAAAGAAAATCATTAAATTCTGAGTGCCTTAACAATACAAAAATTAGTTGTTAATAAATTAAAAATGTAGTATTTTAATTTTATATATTATATATGTATTTTATATATATATATATGTACACACACACACACAGACACACACACAGTTAGAACTAAGCAAAGCAAATATACACCTGAAGTTAAAATAAGTGTTTCATTTTACCTTAACAAGTCTAGCAGGATGTTGAAATCCATCTCGAAGTTCTTGTGGATCTTCAGCAAGAGCACATGACTTATGATACAAATCTTCCATACTAGGACTAGCCATCAGCATTACCTATTATAGTCAAATAATTCAATCCTGTCAAAAGTCTAAAGTAATGTAAAAAAATGAGAAGCACTACTAATTATCCTTACATATTAGATAGCCAAAATTTTTTTATAAAAATGGAAAGTAAAATGCTACAGCAGAAATGGTATTAGATACTTTATAATGATAAGAGTTTTAACTTGTCAAGAAATGTTTTTTGATCAATGTTCTATAATAGCCAAAAACTATCCGACCATAAGCAATATACTGAATGTTACCCTGAAGACTAACATATAGGGAATTCACCAACATTATGCTTTATCTGAGGCTACCAGAAGTCACAGAACATTCCAAAAAGCTCAATAAAATCAATTTCATCTTCACGTTTATGAGTTTCAAAATGTTAAAACAATAACCATGAATTTTACAGCTTAAGAGGTAAGACAAAGAGGTTAAATTAAATTACTTAAATAACCAAAACAGAATCAGACAGACAAGGAAAAAAAAATAGCTATTCAGGTCTTAAACATAACCACTTCCAGGAGATTAATTCCACATACACTCAATATGAATAACTGCTCAGAAATTTTAGCTATATATCACAGAATACAAACCTTTGCACTGTATAAATGGTCAGCATCTGGTGGATCAAGAATAGCCATACTTTTTTCTAAGGACTCTACTTCTCTGTGCATTACATAGAAATTGCAGTAATTTCCCAGCTGAAATGGTCTTGACAAAGGGAAAGCATCCACCCATGTAAACTGAGCATCAAAAAAGTCACTAGGTATATATAAATTCTGATAACGGCGCCTTAGTTCCATCATGTCACAACTAGGACTGAAAAACAGACATAAGTAAGTGAATAAATAGCCTTACTATCAAATATTATATAAACATTCACTCCATTCCACATCTAAATATATAAGCTGACATGGTTAAAAGCCAGCTGAAAATGGTCAGAGTCAATTATTAATGAGCTATAGATTTGCAAAGAGCCATATGAAACCTCACTTTCAAATTTGTCTACTTACAGCTTTAAATACTGGTACCTAAGTATTACCTTCATTTCTCTGCGTTTTCTGTGTAGCTTGAAATACGTTAGAGACCCTCTGAAATAACTTCAATGCCAGCTCCAGAGAAGATATGAACAAAAAGCAGTTCTACCTCAGCTGAAACTATGAATTTTTTAGAAAATTATAATTCATATAGAATGGATACAAAGAAGGGACAAGACTGATACCAAATGATGAGTACTCCTCAATTAGGTTCATATAATGTAAAAAAAATAAATCTTCATTTTATAGTAAGATCCTATAACAAGCATATTTACATTCAAAATTAAGTGCAAAAATCCACATGAAAGCTAAATCTAAATGTTTTTTGAACACCTCCATACCTCTCTCTGTTAATGATTACGATCCATACCTGATGGATTATTACGTAAAGAGGATAAGTTTCTTGCCTTTTAAATCTGACATACTGATTGTTCTAAAGGATGCTTTCCTTTTTCCTAAGCAGCAGAGCTTTTAAAGGAAAGGAACTCAAAGGTAAATCAATCTGGTAAAAGAACAAAGGATTTCTATTAAAAGCATAACAAAAAGTGGAAAACAACAATTTGTAAGATGAAAAGATAACTACATTGTCTTTTTTATTATCTTTCTTTTCACTGTCTTTTTGAAACTAAAGACAAGGTATAAATTATGACCTAATATATTTGTAGGGGTATCTTCTTATTCGAAGCCTAAAAATAACAAACATATAGTGACAAACTTGTCATCAGGTATGGTTGCTAACATAAGTATACATTATTTGGATAAAATTCTGCTGTCAAAATAAGGAAAATTTGAAAAATACGTATTTAAGTCATTTTTTTAAGAAGTGTTTCAAATAGACAGTATGTATAATAGTTTCTTAGTTTTCCATCACTAGAATTTTTGAAGTTGTGTTTTACCCTGTAGGATTTTAATCTACAATAGAACAAAGGATGTACAAATGAGTCATTTCTTGGCGTACAATATCTTATAATCACATTACTATAAAACAATCTTGATTTCCACAACTATAGATGAGAAAAGGTATAGTAATTTCAAACGATTTTTATTTGTAATGGGTTGATTTGATGTTCTGGGAATTTATTTCAAAGTGATGAAATGAAATTGTGAAGGTCTAACCTGGAAGGAGATAGACAGCTATTGAATTTATATCCTATTCATCACAATTCTCCCCAAAAGTAGAGCAGAGCTGCTCTATTTAATATATTTGGGACTGGAGAAGTGTTTCTGGTTCTAATAAGTTTCTCTGATATATGCAATCTAGATAAAAGTAAACAGGAGTAACAAAAAAAGTAGTATAAATTAAGAATAGTTGCTCATTTGACCACATGACTAAATGAACATGAACTATCTAACAATTAAGCAAAGTCCCTAAGCAAGATTTTTTCTGGCATTGAGTAGTTTAAGTTTACACTGTTTTACTCAACCTAGAACTGAATATATAGAAATTTAAATTTCTGACAGGTCAGTATATCAATATTATTATTCTTTGTTGAAACACAGTAATATTTTCTCAGGAGACTGAAGCGCACAGTTATTTGTTCCTATGCTAAACAGCTTTAAACATTGCTTTTAATGATTCATTTTTATTTTATTGTCAATTTGTTTTCTCCATTTGTTAATTTATCTTATAGTCAATGGCCAGTCCCATCCCAGGACCTTTAGATAATTCCTCCTTTCCCTTATACTAAATCAGTCATTTTACCAATTTGCATTTTTATGAATTACAACTTTGTAGTTATTTCCTGGCCATGACATCCCACCACCACCATTAATTATGGAGTATCTACAACTGCCACAGACTGGATTAAGTGCTTTAGATACACAAACTCAATTTAACCTTAGTAATTCTACTAGTTGATAAAATTTCCATTTTGCAGGTGAAACTAAGAAATTCTTGTTAACTTGCCTATTACCTCTGACTCCAAAGGCTAAAAAATGTATTTATATACACACGCATATATGTGAGTGTATATGAAGGTCTATGTTGCTATTATGCCACACTGTCACAGCTAACTTGAAATAATTGGTCCACTGCTGTGTTATTACTTCATCATACACAAGGAACTATGCATGGACTTAATAAAGTTATCAGTAAATCTGGACTTTAAATGATTAAGAAACAAATTAAAAAAAAAACACAAGTTGATCACAAGAGGCTCTTTTTCAATAACTACTATCTTTAATGATTTTATGAATATATAAAAATATACTCCTACTTCAAATTACCCTTCTGCCCTATATAAAGTAAATGTCAGGAATGAAAGTTGTAAGAAAAATATCTCTGTAACATTCTACTAAATTAGACAAATTATAAAACTGGTAATTCAATAAAACAATGAGGGGAAAAGAACTTACCAATCTAAGGAAAATTTTGAAAACTGAACTGTGTAACGTGGAACAACACGTCGAACTCTCCGAGGTGATCGTTCTCTCTCTCTTCGAGGAGATCTCTCCCGGGAACGTTTTCTCTGAGGAGATCTTTCTCTGGATCTACGTCGTTCTCTCTCCCTTTCACGACTTAAAACAAAATGTTCTAAAATTACTAATATTTCTGGCATTATTGAAGTTTTTTAATAAAATAGATAATATAAGATCCTCTAATATATTTTAACAACTTCTTAGAAACCGTTGTATATGTGTAACACAAACTCACCATTTAACCATTTTTAAATGTATAGTTAGTGACATCACATGCATTCACAGTGTGCACCTTCACCACCATCAAAAGTACACTTAAAAAAAAATACCTTCGGTCATCTTTTCTGTTAGGCACTTGATCCCCTCTGTCATTCCTTCCTGAAAATCTGGACGGTGGGTCTAATCTTCGTGCTGGTTGTGGCTGTGAAACTATACGAACAGGAGGCTGCAATAAACCAGCTTTAAAAGACACACACAAAAAATATTTTGACTTAAATAAAAGCATTACCCAGTTAACTTTTACAACCAGAAAAAGCTGGCTAATGTTTTAAGCTTTGTGGCCAACAAATAGTAGACACCACTATATTTGTATATTTGTATATATTTTTTGTAATCACTTAAAAAAGCAAAAGCCATTTATAGCTCAGTCACCATATAAACCAGGTCATGGACCAAATCAAAGGGCTATAGTTTGAAATCCCTGATCCACAGAGAGTACAAAGACTGCCGTACAAGTTATGCACAGGGTGCCAAACTATCATCCAAAGGTTCCACAGAGAAAAAGAACTCCTTATTATGGAGAGATCTCCACTCTGACCTAGTTATGAAATTTAGCATCAATAATGGAAGAATCTGACATGTGCCTCCTAGTATAATGCAATACAAATTACAAAACATCACCTAAAATGTGTCCTGGCCAAAGCCTTTCTTTTTCTTTAAGAGAGAGAGCACAAGTAAGCCAGGCGGTGGAGTGTGGGGGGCAGAGGAGAGGAAGAAAGAAAATCTTAGGCAAGCTCCACACCCAGCGAGGAGCCTGACGTGGGGACTCAATCTAACAACCCTGAGATCATGAACTGAAACCTAAATCAGGAGACTGATGCTTAACTGACCGAGCCACCCAAGCGCCCCTTACCAAAGCCTTTACACTTACTCTTCTAGGTTCATAGCTTTTAAGACAGATAGAGGAACAAGATAAAAATGTCACAAGGAATAAAGGCAAATCCATATACAACATTCCAAAAGAATCTACAAGACAACTAATCCAATTTCGTCAAAAAGTCAATGCTGTAAATGAAGAAAGAAAAAGCAGGAAACTGGGGTACCTGGGTTGCTCAGTCAGTTGAGTATCCAACTCTTGATTTCAGCTCCAGTCATAATCCCGGGGTCCAGGGATAGGGCCCTGCCTTGGGCTTTCCACCAGTGGGGAGTCTGCCTTGGGATTCTCTCTCCCTCTCCTTCTGCCCTCTGGCTCCCCCTCCACCCCTGCACTCTCTCTTAAGTAAATATTTGAAGAAAAGAAAATGTGGGTAACTACTGTAGAATAAAAAAACTAAAATAACATAACCAAACACAACGGGTAAAAGCTTACTTTTTGTTTAGGAAACAAAACACAACCTTCAAAGACCTCTGGGAGACAAATGGGGAGATTTGAATATACTGAAAATATTTAAATGCTTTTTCTTAGATGTGATAATAGATTGTAGTTATATAGAAAAATGGTCTCGGGGCACCTAAGTGGCTCAGTCACTGAGCGTCTGCCTTTGGCTCAGGTCATGATACCAGGGTCCTGGGATCGAGCCCTCCATTGGGCTCCCTGCTCCGCGGGAAGCCTGCTTCTCCCTCTCCCACTCCCCTTGCTTGTGTCCCCCTCTCTCACTGTCCCTCTCTGTCAAATTTTTTTTTTTAAGATTTTATTTATTTATTCAAAAGAGACAGAGAGAGAGAGGCAGAGGGAGAAGCAGGCTCCCTGCTCAGCAGGGACCGAATGCAGGACTCGATCCCAGGACGCTGGGATCATGACCTGAGCCAAAGGCAGACGCTCAACCATCTGAGCCACCCAGGCACCCTAAATAAAATTAAAAAAAAAAAAGAAAGAAAGAAAAGTGGTCTCTTTTAGAAAGGACATGCTTCAGTATATAGGGGTGAAACGTCCTAGTGTCTGCTAACTACTTCAAAGGAATAAGCAAAAACTGTATATATTTGTACACAAGTAAGCAGACAAAACACATAGTAAAATGTTAACAATTTTAGAAGGTTGTAAGTATATAACTGATCACTTTACTGTTCTTTCAACATTTTTGTATGCTTGAAAATTTTCATGATAAAAATTGTGGGGAGGAAAGAAACAGCTAACTCTTATGAAAACGAATCCATAGTTGCCAATGGAAATTTTTAAGTTTTTTTTTTTTTTTTAAGTTTTTATTTATTTATTTGACAGAGAGAGAGTGCACGAGCAGGGGGAGTAGCAGGCAGAGAGAGAGGGAGAAGCTAAGCAGAAAGCCCGATGTGGGGCTTGATCCCAGGACTCTGGGATCATGACCTAAGCCAAAGGCAGATTGCTTAATCAACTGAGCCACCCAGGCACCCCTAAATAAAATCTTTAAAAACAAACAGAGGGATGCCTGGGTGGCTCAGTCAGTTAAGGGTCTGCCTTCAGCTCAGGTCATGATCCCAGGGTCCTGGAATCGAGCCCCATGTAGGGCTCCTTGCTCAGCGGGAGCCTACTTCTCCCTCTGCCTGCTGCTTCCCCTGCCTGTGCTCTAACAAACGAATAATTAAAATCTTTAGAAAAAATAAAAATAAAAACAAACAGAAAAGAAATCACAGGACTACCAGTCAGATATTTGGAAGAACCAAGTAGACTGAAAACACCCTGGCATTACCTAGTAAGTTTAAGTTACACAAACCCGCAGACCTTGCAGTTCCACCCGAAGGTGTATGTAAGTCCTAGAGAAACCTGGGCACATGCTCCTGGACACATATGAGAGGACATTTATAACAGCATTCTCTGAAACCAAAAACTAGAAAAATCCTAACGTTTACCAGAGAACAGATAAACTGTACAACATTCATATGTGTAATATTATCTAACAATGAAAATGAAGAATGAGCCAGATGGAAAAACCAGTATGAGAGGGGTGCCTGGGTGGCTCAGACATTAAGCATCTGCCTTCAGCTCGGGTCACGATCCCAGGGTACTGGAATCAAGCCCCATGTTGGGCTCCCTACTCCATGGGAAGCCTGCTTCTCCCTCTCCCATTCCCCCTGCTTGTGTTCCCTCTCTCCTTGTCTCTGTCAAATAAATAAAATCTTTAAAAGAAAAAAATAGTATGAGAAACTTTTAGAACATAATGTTGAAAATAAATAAGTCAGGTGCCTGGGTGGCTCAGTTAGTTAAGCATCTGCCTTCAGCTCAGGTCATGATCCCAGAGTCCTGGGATCGAGTCCACACTGGGCTCCCTGCTCAGCAGGGAATCTACTTCTCCTTCTGCCCCTCACCCCTGCTTGTGTGCTCTTTCTCTCCGATAAATAAATAAAAATATAAATTAAAAAAAAAAACTAAGTCATACAGAACAGATTATATAAATGGAATCAAATACTATGTAACATTCAAAGACAAACAAATTTAAAGTGTTTTATAAGGATGCATATTTAGAGAGCAAAACCCTGTAAACTAGCAAAATTCTAATTTTTTACCCAAGTAATGATTACATGGGTGTTCATTTAATAACTCATTACACTGTAATCTCTTTAATCATTTTGTTTTAAGTGTGTTATAATAAAAGATAAAATGCCACAAATTATACTTTTAAAAAATACCAATTAGGCTGGGCACCTGGGTGGCTCAGTCAGTTAAGCATCTGCCTTCAGCTCAGGTCATGATCCCAGGGTCCTGGGATCAAGCCCCACATCGGGCTCCCTGCTCAGCGGGAAGCCTGCTTCTCCCTCTCCCCCCCCCCCCCCGCTTGTGCACCCTCTCTTGCTGTGTGTGTCTCTGTCAAATAAATAATATCTTTAAAAAAAAAATACTAATTAGGGGTGCCTGCATGGCTCAGCTAAGCATGTGACTCTTGATTTTGGCTCACATCATGATCTCATGGTCATGGGATGGAACCTCACACAGGGCTACACGCTTGGAGGAATCTGCTTGAGTTTCTTTCTCTCCTCTCCCTCCCCCTCTGCTCTTCCCCCTCCTCCTGTGCGCGCTCTAAAATATATATATATATAAAAAAAAAAAACCCTACCAAAACAACAAGCCAATTAATTAGGCTTTTGTTGGGGCACCTGGTGGGTCAGTTCGCTGAGCGTCTGCCTTCGGCTCAGGTTGTGATCCCAGGGTCCTGGGTTCGAGCCCTGCACCTGGCTCCCTGCTCGGCGGGGAGTCTGCTTCTCCCTCTCCCTACTCCCCTCATGCTCTCTCTCTCTCAAAATAAATAATCTTTAAAAAGTAGGCTTCTGTTAAGCCAAGGCTATCTTGTTAACACTTCAATAAAAAAAGTGTCCAGAATATCAAGTAATTAATTTGCAAAGGAAAATGTAAAATACAGCTCATTTATTTCATGCACTGTAATTCAATGGATAATTTAAAGTACTATTACCAGACAACACATATATAAAATATTATGTGTAGGGGCACCTGGTTGGCCCAGTCGGTTAAGTGGGCAACTCTAGATTTTAGCTCAGGTCATTATCTCAGGGTCCTGGGACGGAGCCCCATGTTGGGCTCCCTGCTCAGTGGGGAGTCTGCTTGTAGATTCTCTCTCTCCCTGTCCTCCCCTCCCCCCTAAATAAGTAAATATTAAAGAAAAATAATAAATAAAATGCTGATTATATGACATTTCCTTCCATTACAGGAAAGATACCAACAAAGGGACTGGGGATTAATATTGATATTTAAGTTCACAAAGAGCATGTCTTTCTATAAGAGCAATAAAATAAAAATACTTCCAAAACAGCTACAGAAGTAGAAGTGGTCTACACAAGATACTTAAACCTCCTTTCAAGTATTTTGGAAATCCCTGCCTTTTTTATAATTAAAAAGCATATTCTCGTTTTAACAACCACACAGTTGTAAAAGTTATGCGTTAGTCTGAAACAGAAAAGACACATTGCAAGTAATACCTTTCTGCTGTGGCTGCTGTAATAAAGGCTGTGGCTGAGTCTGCAATAATGGTGTAATAGAAGCTGCTGAGATCTGGGCCTGCAGCAGGGACTGGGGTTGGGGCTGAGCCTGAACACCAAATGTAGTCTGTGGTGCAATTGGCTGAAGTACAGCAGGAGGAGTCTTCAGTAAAGGTTGAGTTTGGGACTGATTCTTAATAAAAATAAAGAAATAAAATAAAAATTTTAAAGAGGAAGAAAAAACTCTGAAAGTTAGTAGACTGAATCACCAGGTTTCCAGAACACCTAACTCCGTATTTTATATACCTGATTTGGTAGTGTCTGAATTCTTTGAGCATTCCATTTAAAAGGCATATTGGGATTATATGTAGCTTCAACCAATACTCTGTCACCCACTTGGGGGCTCTTCCCTTTGACAGCACTGGAAAATAAGTTAAATATACATTCAATTAAGAGATGCCTCCAAAAAAATTTATACTTGTAGTATTTTACCTAACATAAACTATGTGAAATGGAAGTCTAAAAAAAGCCCTTTTAAAAAGTAAATATACCTCCTAGACTTATTTTATTTTAGAACTGATCATGTTTCACCCTCCCTAAAAAACACAGGGTTTGAAGTGAAAGGAATAACTTTGCACCTCATATTCTCCCAATATTGTGTCCCTCCTTCCACAGTACTAACTTCTATAACCCAAGAGTAAGATTTCCTTTGAGCTGCGGAGAAGAGAAATGCAGATGGAACATAGGAGACCCATTTTTAGAAAACTCTCATATGATAGTTAAATTTAATTTCCCAAATACTTTCTAAGGCAGTTCACTAGGAATACAGTTGAAATATCCAAGGAAAATCTTTCATGCAACCACCATCACACTAACAAAATACTATTCTGAATATGTCAGTCATTAATCATTCAATCCTACTCATTAATTTCTCAATTAAAAAATGCTTTTTTAGTACATAGCATCATTAGATATGTCAAACAGAAGATTAAACTTTAAAAGGCATATGACTATTTCAATCTCTATTCTCATTGTAAGTCTGCCCATGAAGAGTTGGAAAAATTAACTCACTCCTATAAAACATGTACAAAGAATTCACCGTAACTATTTTATTAAGTAATCAGAGATATCTTCACTCATATTCTCCAGAAAAAAAGGCTAGATACAAATATAATACAAGGCAGGTGACTAAAACAAAAAATTATAACTAAACCACAATCCAATGCCACAATTAGGTCTTACCAATATATTTCATGCTAAATACATGAAGGCATTTGCCAACACCTAATTAAGTTACCTAAGCTGAAAGAATACATCTTCATCCACAAATCCAAATGTATCATGTAGTTTTGTAACCACTCCTGTAAAAACACGCTGTTTCTGAGGCTGGGTTTGTTGCTGACTGGACCTTGGTGTTGGATACGATACAGTTATCTGTGCTGCAGGCTGAGGAGTAGACAGGCTAAGGCTTGTAGGCAGTGCAACAGCTGGCTATAAAACAAAATCAAGATCAAATCAAGCTAATGCTTTGAAATACTCTAGAAATTAAAAATGACCACTCAAAACTAACTCAAAATGTAAAATCAACTTATTTAAAGTTAGGAAATACACATGCACACCTTGAAGAAGAAAATCAAGTCTGAAAAAAACTTTTTTTTTTTTTTAATCTACCTCAACATTAAGTTCACCATAGTGAAATGAGTTTTAAGAATACTGCAGGTGCGCCTGGGTGGCTCAGGTTGAGCGTCCGAACTCTTGATTTCGGCTCAGGTCATGATCTACGGTCATGAGATCGAGCCCCGCGTTGGGCTCTGCACTCAGCAGGAGTCCATTTGGGATTTTCTTACTCCCTCTCCCTCTGCTCCTCCTCACACTCCAGCACACACACACACACACACACACACACACACACACTCTAAAATAAATAATGCACATTGGGGTGCCTAGGTAGCTCAGTGAGTTAAGCATCAGACTCATGATTTCTCAGGGTTGAGATCGAGCCCCACGTCAGACTCATGTGCTGGGCATGCAGCCTGCTTAAGATTCTCATTCTCTCTCTCCCTCTTCCTGTGCAACCCCCCCTTAAAAAAAATACTGCATATATTAGGGGGTGCCTGGCTGGCTCAGTTGGTGGAGTGTGCGACTCTTGATCTTGGGGTTCTGGGTTCAAGCCCCACACTGGGAGTAGAGATTACTTTAAAAAAAAAAACAAACCCTGCAAATTTCAGTCCCCTCTTAGAAATTCAAAACAAAAGTGGCATAATACTCAGGAAAGTCCTATGTAAGTGAAATAATTCAGCAAAAGACAAATATGTATGATCTCACATGTGAAATCTAAAAAACCAAAAAATTTATAGAAACAGAACAGAACCTTGGTGACTGCCAAGGGTCTGGAGGGAGGAAGAAACAGGTGAAGTTGGTCAAAAAGCACAAACTTCTAGTTATAAGACAAATAAGTTCCATGGATGTAATGTACAGAATGATAACTATAATACAGTATTGTATATGTGACAGCAGCTCTTAAAAGTTCTCAACAGAAAAAAATTTTTAACTATGTGAGGTGATTCATGTTAAAAAAAACTTATTATGATGGGGCGCCTGGGTGGCTCAGTTGTTAAATGTCTGCCTTTGGCTCAGGTCATGATCGCAGGGTCCTGGGATGGAGCCCCACACTGGGTTCCCTGCTCAGTGGGAAGCCTGCTTCTCCCTCTCCCACTCCCCCTGCTTGTGTTCCCTCTCCCGCTGTGTCTCTCTCTGTCAAATAAATAAATAAAATCTTTAAAAAAATTTAAATAAAAAATAAAAACTTATGGTCGTTTCACAATACAAAGATAAATCAAACTATGCTGTATACCTTCTATTAATACAATATTACAGATCAATTATCTTTCCATAACACCGAACAAGAAAAATGTTAACACTTTCATTCATCTTTGCTGGCACAAACATGAAGAGCATATTACTGATTAAAACTTCTATATATAAATAGAAATAAAATCATTAGAAATAAAAAAACAATTATCTGACTCTTCAAGGCAAAAAATACTATTTGTTTTATACTTGCCCAATAAAGCAAGTCTCTTAATTCCTATAATTTAAACAAAAAAGGCCAAGTCATATATATAGTATGACTATTTCTCAGGCTACGTTTCTCAGACTACGACCACAAAATTATTTCTCATGAAATTTCTTTAATATTCTAAAACAATAATGATTTATGGGTGCTATTCCAAGAAAAGACTGTTTATAGCTTTTCTACTTAGTATGGAAATTCTACTATTAAAGATTGAAAATTCAGGACCAGTGTCAGTTGATTTTGATTTTTTTTTTTTAAAGATTTTATTTATTTATTTGAGAGAAAGAATGAGAGAGAGAGAGAGCACATGGGAGAGGGGAGGGTCAGAGGGAGAAGCAGACTCCCTGCTGAGCAAGGAGCCTGATGCGGGACTCGATCCGGGGACTCCAGGATCATGACCTGAGCCGAAGGCAGTCGCTCAACCGACTGAGCCACCCAGGTGCCCGATTTTGATTTCTTAATGAAACAAAGTGAGGCTGACTTCTTAAGTGCATTTTGTTTTTTTTTTTTTACAAATATAACAGATTCAAAACTAAATTGGTATGAAAGGTTATAGAGTACAAAGCTTCTCCCCTACTCCTGTTCGTCAGGTACTCAATTCCCTATCCATGGATAATCAGTCACCAGTTATTATTACAGGTTCTGCCTCCTTTTTATCAGTTTCATAATATTTCACTTTAAGTCAGTGAACCATGGCCCTTGGTCTAAAACCAGCCCACAGTTTATGATTTTGTGATTTTTGTATAGCTCGAAAACCTGTGATGGTTTCTTACACTTTATTAATTTTTAACGATTTTATTAATTTATTTGAGACAGAGCATGAATGGGGGTCGGGAGGGGGAGAGGGACAGACTCTCAGCTCAGCAGGGAGCCTTATCTCGATCTCAGGACCCAGAGATCATGACCTGAGCGAAGTCAGATGGTTAACCTTGACTGAGTCACCCATGTACCCTGGTTTCTAACACTTTAAAACAATTTTTAAAAAGAAAAAAAAAATGCAACAAAGATTGTAGGTGGTCCACAAACCTAAAGGAGCACTACGTATTGTAAGTTTAAAAACGGGTGAGTCTGGGTGGCTGGCTGGTTAAGCCTTCGACTTGATTTTGGCTCATGTCATGGTCTCAGTTCAAGCCCCACATCAGGCTCTGCACTAAGTACAGAGTCTGTCCCTCTCCCTCTATTTTTTACCATGCACGCTCTCTCAAATAAATAAAATATATATTTCTTGAAGTTCCAAAATATTTTAATGCTGCTGAAAACTGGGCGCCTGGGTGGCTCAGCTGGTTAAGCGACTGCCTTCGGCTCAGGTCATGATCCTGGAGTCCCGGGATCGAGTCCCGCATCGGGCTCCCTGCTCGGCAGGGAGTCTTGCTTCTCCCTCTGACCTTCTTCCCTCTCGTGCTTTCTATCTCTTTCTCTCTCTCTCTCAAATAAATAAAATCTTTAAAAAAAAAATGCTGCTGAAAACTTAAACTGATAATGTAATACAATACCCTTACCTACTAAGGTCAAGCTTAAAATGATGTAACAGGTAAAAAAAAAAAAAAAAAAGATGCAACACATAAAAAATGATATAATATGTAAAAAAAAATTCCTGAAAATATTAGCTACAATGAAAATGCATTAAGAATTAAGTTTAGGGGCGCATGGGTGGCTCAGTCGTTAAGCGTCTGCCTTCAGCTCAGGTCATGATCCCAGGGTCCTGGGATCGAGCCTTGCATCTGGCTCCCTCCTCTGTAGACAGCCTGCTTCTCTCTCTCTCCCTCTGCCCCTTTTCCTCCCTCTCTCTCCCTCTGTCAAATAAATAAATGAATAAAATCTTAAAAAAAAAAATTAAGTTTAAAGTAAGACCTCATATTTATCCATCCTAGATCACAGCTGGATCTGCAATCAAAAACCGTAAAAGACAAAACAACATGCATTCCATCTTTATTTCATATATTCTTAAAATAATATATAAATCCAACCAATATTCATCTTCAAACCCTGAAAGAAATACTAGAATAGGAATAAAATTTTGGTCTATTCTTCATTCAGATATCCAAAAGAAATAAATTAATGGCAAACTAACCTGTGTTAAAAGGGTCTGCTGAGGTTGCTGTAACTGAAAATAGATAAAAAAAAAAAAAACAGGGAAGAAAAAGGAAAAGGATCAATCAAAATTCTTTCACAGATGCTCTTATAAAGAAAAATTTCTATTAAATGGGTACTTCATCTCTAATTAAGAAATATGGTGAAAAATAACAAGTCAATAGGTATAAGATTTCCTGCAACTATTGCTAATTGCAGACCTGATGTATAACTAAATTATTCAATGGGGCACCTGGCTGGCTCAGTCAGTAGAGCATGCGACTATTGATCTCAGTGTTCTAAGTCTGAGCCCCACATTGGGTATAGAGATTACTAAACATAGTATCTTTTTTTTTTTTAAGATTTTATTTATTCATTTGAGAGACAGAGAGAGAGAGAGCAAGAGAGAGAGAAAGCCCACAAGTAGGGAGAGCGCAGGCAGAGGGAGAGGGAGAGGGAGAAGCAGGCTCCCCGCTGCAGGGAGCCCGATGCGGGACTCGATCCCAGGACCCTGGGATCATGACCTGAGCCGAAGGCAGACGCTTAACCGACTGAGCCACTCAGGTGCCCCTAAACATAAAATCTTTAAAAACAAAACAAAACAAAAAAAACTAACTCATCCAATAAAGATATTGTCTTTTTTCTTATTTCATAGGAATAACACCCAAATAAAACAAAAAAAACCACACACACACACAAAAACCTTTAAGTCCTTAGATGGGAAAATTTCTAGTATTGATATGTTGGTCACCATGCTACAGAAACATCATTGCAAAGAAAAAAATCACTGGCACTCTAAATGATATATTCGATAAGGGTTTAATACACAAAATATATAAAGAACACACAAAATCTTACACCAAAAATCAAACAATCCAATTAAAGAATGGGTAGAGGAAATGAACACTGTTCAATATAAAACATATTAAGAGAAACATGAAAAGATGCTATAAACATCAGTCGTCATCAGGGAAATGCAAATCAAAACCACAATGAGGTATCATCTCACACCTGTCAAAATAGCTAAATCAAAAACACAAGAAACAAGTGTTGATGAGGATGCGGAGAAAAAAAATCTTCATGTACTTTTGGTGGAATATAAACTGGTACAGCCACTGTGGAAAAATTATGGAGGTTCCTCATAAAATAAAAAATAGAAATACCATATAACCTAATAATTTTACTATCAGATATTTACCCAAAAAGAAAAAATGCTAATTTGAAACGATGTATGTATCCTTATGTTTACCGTAGCATTATTTACAACAGCCAAGATACGGAAGCAACATAACTGTCCATCAATAGATAAATGGATAAAGAAAACCTGGTGGGTATACACACGCACACACCTGCAACGGAGTATTACACAACCATAAAAAGGATGAGCTTGTGCCATTTGAGACAACACAGATGGACCTAGAGGGTATTATGCTAAGAGAAATATGTCAGACTGAGAAAGACAAATACTGTGTAATTCCACTCATAAGTAGAATCTTAAGAGAAATAAAACAATGGGCACCTGGGTGGCTCAGTCGGTTGAGCATCTGTCTTTGGCTCAGGTCATGATCTCGGGGTCCTGGGATGGAGCCCCATGTTGGGCTCCCTGCTCAGCGGGGAGTCTGTTTCTCCTTCTCCCTCTGCCCCTCCCACCACTCTAATAAATAAAATCTTAAAAAAATAAAGATAAAAAATAAAGGCTCATGGGGTGCCTGGCTGGGTCATTTGGTAGAGCATGCGACTTTTGATGTCAATAGTCATGAGTTCACGCCCCATGCTGGGCATAGAGCTTACATTTAAAAAAAACTTAAAAGATTAAAAAAATTCAAGTAGCGGCTGCCTGGGTGGCTCGGTCAGTTAAGCATCTAACTCTTGATTTTGGCTCAGGTCATGATCTCAAGGTTGTGAGACTGAGTCCCACATCGGGTTCCATGCTGGACATGGAGCCTGCTTAAGATTCTTTCTCACTCTCCCTCTGCTTCTCCCACCCCCATGCATGCTCTCGCTCTCTGAAAAGAAAAAAATTAAAATAAAAAATAAAAGCTCAAAGCCAATGGTCTATCTAGGGTTAAGGCTTCAAATGGGAAAAAGGATCTTTTCATTTTCACATGTGGTCTAGTACAGCACAGTAGGGCTAGATGTTCCACACAGAAGAACTGGGTCAAAGATTCAGGAGTACAGTGATTCTTTCCAAATTATCCTCTGCATGCTTCCCTAGAAATGTGACAGGGGTGCCTGGGTGGCTCAGTTAGTTAAACATCTGCCTTTGGCTCTGGTCCTGATCCTGGGGTCCTGAGATCCGGCCTAGAGTCGGGCTCCCTGCTCACTGGGGAGTCTGCTTCTCCCTCCAACTCTGTCCTCCCCCCATGCTCTCTCTCAAATAAATAAATGAATAAATCTTTAAAAAAAAAAAAAAAAACATGTGACAAAGACTGGCTGCTAATTGAGGATTTGGATTTTCAGGACCTCTATCTTCCTCTCCCTTGGAGACATTCCTTTTTTGCCTACCTCATTTAGCCCACCACCAAATAATTCAAATCACATATTAATGTAGCTGACAGGAAATAAAATCTATATAAACTGAATCTGGGACAAGTTATTTTTTTTTCCTATCAGTTTTTAACATGTAAAATATAAACTAACCTGTTGTTGCACACTATACAAGGCCTGCTGAGGTTGTGAATATTGCTGGGAAAAAAAAGATTTTTGAAAAAAAAATATAAAGTCAGTTTTATTCATTCTCAAAAAGCGATATACATACATACAAATACATAAACAAAATCACACTACAAAGAAATTTTATGGAACAACTGAACTTCACCAAAAATAAGCAAACTGGTGATTCTTTATACTCTGGGATTCATTAAGAACTGAATTTTATCCAAATAATTAAGGTATAAGAACTGCCCATTTTAAGAATTTTGACCATGCAACTGTACTGTTCTGTATGTCTTAGGCATATATAATTTTTATTACATCAAAAAACAATAAGCATGATAAAAATACACAATCACTGGGGTGCCTGGGGGGCACAGTCAGTTAAGTGTCTGACTCTTGGTTTCAGCTCAGGTCATGATCTCGGGGTCCTGGGATCCAGCCCCATCTCAGGCTCCATGCTCAGCACAAGGTCTGCTTGGGATTCGCCCTCTCTCTCTGCCCCTCCACCCTGTGCATGTGTGTGCATGCACACACATGGGCTCTCTCTCTCAAATAAATAAATCTCAAAAAAACAAACAAACAAACAAAACCCACAATTATTAATTCTTTAAGAATTATCTGGCTACTCAGATATGACAGTTTAATATGTCACATACTGAAACCCAATAAAGACTCACCTGTTGCAATGCAGCTGCTGCAGCTGCAGCTTGTTGCTGCAAGGCTGCAGTCTGAGTTAACTGATAGTTGGCTGGGGTTTGTGTGGTAAGGCCTGCTGCTGCTAATGCAGTTTGCTGTGTATAAATGGTAGGAGATGCTCCAAGGAGTGATGGCTGTTGAACACCCAATGCAGCTAAAATGAGATTAAAAAGGAAAAGAAAAAAAAAAAGCATTATTTGGATCCTTTCTAGGAATTTTCCATAAGTGCTTAATGAATTATGTTCTGCCATTGTTTAGTAAAAACCTAAAGCAAAATTCCAGTAATGCTTGTTAAATTTAATTAATTCAAGTGCCTCTCCAGATCCCAGTGGCTTTATACTAAATCTTCGTTGTAATAGATATAAGAAAACATTATTCTATAAAATTAAACTACCTTACCTAGACCAAGAGGCTAAAGTACTCTCAAGAAGTATTTTTAGGAAAAAGAGCAGAAAATAAATTGTCTTACTTTATTTATCTAGAATTTACTGTTTTATCTCCAAGTAGATGAGAATCATATATTGAAGACAGTGCTGCTGGAAGTGATCCACCCTAAAACTTTCCATTGGACAAACTTTTCATATACCTACTTTGCATTAATTTAAAAACTAGGAAACAGGAGCGTCTGGGTGGCTCAGTCATTAAGTGTCTGCCTTCGGCTCAGGTCATAATCACAGGGTCTTGGGATGGAGCCCCACATCGGGCTGCCTGCTCAGCGGGAAGCCTGCTTCTCCCTCTCCCACTCCCCCTGCTTGTGTTCCCTCTCTGGCTGTCTCTCTGTCAAATAAATAAATAAAATCTTAAATAAATAAAAATAAAAACTAGGAAACAGACCAAAGCAACTTTTGTGTTTATTTTTTAAGATTTTATTTACTTCTGTGAGAGAGAAAGTGAGAGACAGAGCACGAGCAAGTGGAGGGAGATGGGTAGAGGGAAAGGGAGAAACAGACTTCCCGCTGAACAGGAAGCCTAATGCAGGGCGGGATCCCAGGACCTGGAGATCATGACCTAAGCCAAAGGCAGACGCTTAACCAAACCCAGGCACCCCAACTTTTGTGTTTAAAAGCACAAAAAGTTTTTAATTTTAATGCACTACTATGTGGCACAATGACAGAAAATTAGCCATAGTGACTTAAAATTATAATTTGATTAAACCAAATTGGGAGAAGACTCAAAATATGATAGATTAGGTAATGTTGAATGTATGCTTAAACAAGGCTAAGAGCTCAAGAGAACATGAGAAAGATTTTACTTGATGTTTTCATGCAATTCCAATGAATGCAAAAAAGCAATCAACTAAAAACTGCAGTGTATGGGGCACCTGGGTGGCTCAGTCGGTTAAGTGTCTGCCTTCAGCTCAGGTCACATCTCCAGGTCCTGGGATGGAGCCCCATGTCAGGCTCCCAGCTCAGCAGGAACCTGCTTCTCCCTCTCCCTCTGCCCCTCCCCCTACTTATGTTTTCTCTGCCCCTCTAACAAATAAGTAAAATTAAAAAATAAAAATAAAAACTGCAATGCAGCACTACCATTCCCAAAATTCTATCTCCTGGAACAATGACTACCTCCCCAGGACATTAAAGTCAGAAAACAAAAAAAAAAAACGGCCCAAGGTTTAAAAAGCTAAGGAAACAGGGGACCCTGGCTGGCTCAGCTGGTAGAGCATGCAACTCTTGATCTCAGGGTCATGAGTTTAAGACCTACAATGGGCACAGAGCTTACTTTAAAAAAAAAGTGGAAACAGTGAATTATGCATATATTTTTACTGCAGGATTTCTCAGAACTTTTAATATGCCAACTCAGCATTCTGAGTCTCAAAAGACTGCCATAAAAGCAGTATTTACACATGGAATACTCCCTTTTCCAAAGCATCTTGCTTGTATCTGAAAATAACCTGAAAAAAATGCTGCTCTTTAATTATTAGTTAACAACCTTATAGAAAGAACAGTATTTTGCTTTACAGGAACAGAACAGAGAACATTAATGAACTAACCAAAGCACCTAGTCTAGACTATCCCAGAAAATCTTCAGAAGTGTGAGCTTCAATCAGTTGTTTAAAAGCTCAGACTAATTTTACTTAAAAATAAAACAAACCAACAACAAAGTAAAGCAAAAACAAACACAAATCCCAGAAAGTACGTTTGTAGTTCTTATATATTACAAATTACTCCCTGCAAAAAATACTGATTTTTAAAAATTAAAAAAGGAGGAGGGAGAAGAGGAAGAGTCTAAGGTGGGCAAAAAATTTCTAAATGGGGGCACCTGGGTGGCTCAGTTGGTTAAGCAACTGCCTTCAGCTCAGGTCATGATCCTAGAGTCTCGGGATCGAGTCCTGCATCGGGCTCCCCACTCAGTGGGGAGTCTGCTTCTCCCTCTGACCCCCTCCCCTCTCATGCTCTCTCTCACTCTCTCCCTCTCAAATAAATAAATAAGCAAAATCTTAAAAAAAAAAAAAAAAAAAGGAGGAGGGAGAAAAGGAAGAGTCTAAGGTGGGCAAAAAATTTCTAAATGGGGACGCCTGGGTGGCTCAGTTGGTTAAGCAACTGCCTTCGGCTCAGGTCATGATCCCAGGATCCTGGGATTGAGCCCCGCATCGGGCTCCCTGCTCGGCGGGAAGCCTGCTTCTCCCTCTCCCACTCCCCCTGTTTGTGTTCCCTCTCTCTCTGTCTCTCTGTCACTTAAATAAATAAAATCTTTAAAAAAAAAAAATTTCATTAAAAAAAAAATTCTAAATGGCCTAAGTCCTTACCACATTAATCTTTTCTTGTTTTTAAGGAAAGTCAGATATCACAGATGGGAAGAAAGAAGAAACCAGGACTAACTAAATGAATTTAAAAATAAATTTAAATAGAAGTGAGAATATCTCAATACCAGCATAAGTTCAAAATGAGGTTAACTACAATGAGAATAAAGGAAAAGGTACCGAAATCTAGGACACAGGTTCTAATCAGTGGATCCTGTTAACCTTATTGTATGCAAAATTGCAGACGGAGAAAGTCCAAAGCTTTCATCAGTTTTCAAGAGAATTACAGACCCAAAAAAGGTTAAGAACCACTGTTCTAGGACAACAGAAGCAAAATACTCACTGAACACAAGATAAAGACCATAGGAAAAATTAGTGCTTTAAATTCTAAGATTGGCATGTTATACACATTTGACAAAGTAGCATCCGTGATTCAAGTATCATACGCAGCTCCTTCACCAAGCCGGGGCTCTGACCTCAGATCTGCTGTTTCATTCTGTTGGTACCAATTTCAGAACGCTGGAAGTTGCCACAGCAGAAGAGCTCAGAGCCAATATCCCAAAAAGTCTATTTTTTCCTATTACTTTTTTAGGTGTTTTGAATCCTGGCATCATACAGCAGCCTAGCATTAAGTAGGTAGGATGACAGACACATCTCTCTTCTAACTGTTAACAGTGTGATGAATTAGAAACTACAAAACATGGGCGCCTGGGTGGCTCAGTTGGTTAAACAACTGCCTTCAGCTCAGGTCATGATCCTGGAATCCCGGGATCGAGTCCCACATCAGGCTTCCTGCTCAGCAGGAAGTCTGCTTCTCCCTCTGACCCTCTTCCCTCCCATGCTTTCTATCTCTCACTCTCTCTCTCTCAAATAAATAAATAAAATCTTTAAAAAAAAAAAAAGAAAGAAACTACAAAACAATTAAGGTTACCCCTAACAATGTGGGACTCAAAGGTGCTTGACCTCCACGCACATGTGAAAATCCATATATAACTTTTGAATCCACCAAAATTAACTACCAATAGCCTCCTGCCTTGGAATAAAATATTCCTAATGAAAGGAAGTACCAATGAGTTGATTTGTTGACGGCATTCTTTTTCTAGGACCACCATACGATGTTACACCTATGTAAGCCATTCACACACAGGGAAGCATACACAGACACAAGGCTTTAAGACCATACTGACGTCTTGATGATTAAAAATACAGGGCCAGGGATGTCTAGGTGGCTCAATCAGTAGAGCGTCCGCCTCTTGACTTCGGCTCAGGTTGTGGGATTGAGCCCCACTGCTCAGCGCAGAATCTGCTCAAGATTTTCTCTCCCTCTCCCTTCTCTTGGCCCTCCCTTTGCTGCTCTCTCTGAAATAAAATCTTAAAAAAAAAAAAAAAAAAAAAAAGAATACAGGGTGCCTGGTTGGCTTAGTCAGTAGAGCATGCAACTCCTGACCTCAGGGACATGAGTTCAAGCCCCACGTTGAGTGTAGAGCTTCCAAAACAAAACAAAACAAAACAAAACAAAGCCATTCCATTCACATGTATTAGCAGTTAGTGACTGGATCAACACTCAGTCATAAAAGTTTGTCATTTATGTTTTCTAATTATCATTTCTTCCCAAATTTTGCATTGTAGGATTGCCATTCAAAGATTTTGGAAGAAAACTGAAAACAGTATAAAGTGAAACACTAAAATGAGTAGAAGGAAAACTACAGTAGCATAGAAAAAGTATAAAGCCCAGTGTTTTGTTTTGTTTTTTTAAAGATTTATTTGACAGAGACACAGCGAGAGAGGGAACACAAGCAACTGGCAGAGGGAGAGGGAGAAGCAGGCTCCCCGCTGAGCACGGAGACCAATGTGGGGCTCGATCACAGGAGCCGAAGGCAGATGCTTAACCAACTGAGCCACCCAGGTGCCCCCTCAGTGTTCTTTTTTTATTAAAAGTTAATTCAGGGGGTGCCTGACTGGCTCTGTTGAAGGAGCATGTGACTCTTGATCTTGGCATCCTGAGTTCGAGCCCCACATTGGGTGTGCCGAGGTTACTTAAATAAATAAAATTAAAAAAAAAAACAAAAACGGGTGCCTGGGTGGCTCAGTCAGTTAAACGTCTGCCTTCGGCTCAGGTCATGATCCCAACGTCCTGGGATTGAGCCCCACATCGGGCTTCCTGCTCAGCGGGGAGCCTGCTTCTCCCTCTCCCACTCCCCCTGTTTGTGTTCCCTCTCTCGCTGTCTCTGTCAAACAAATAAAATCTTAAAAAAAAAAAAAAAGACAGAAATAAAAGACCTCAGAACTGATGTAAACTACCAGATTTCAGAACATGTGTTAATAGCCTATATATATGCAACTGAAAATTTAGGTGCTATACCATATTTTAAGACTCTTTAAGAAAAAAAACAAAACAAAAAAACAAAAAACTGATTTTTAAGAAATATTACCTAAACACGTGGCTTACTCAGTGTTGAACTGTAAGTTTTCATTCTTGGACTTTGAAAATGAAATTAAATATTAATGTATTATGTGAATCAGACTAAGTGGTATTCAATTTTTAAAACTAGCCTTTGGATTTAGAAGGGAAAATAAAGTTTCTCTAGGCACCTCTGGGTGGCTCAGTCAGTTAAGCGTCTGACTCTTGGTTTCGGCTCAGGTCATGATCTCAGGGTTTTAAGATAGAGCCCCACTTAAGGCTCTGCCCTCAGCACGGAGTCTGCTTGTCCCTCTCCCTCCCCGCCCCTACACATGAGCTTGCACCCCTCCAATAAATATAATCTTTAAACACAAACTATAAACAAAATACTACTAACAGCCAACTGTTGAGTGGAAGCCTTACCAGCAACACGAACGGTTAACATATTTTGTATGTTATATGTATTACATAACATATTTTTTAAGTAGACTCCATGCCCAGCATGGGGCCCAACAAAGTGCTTGAAATCACGACCCTGAGATCAAGAGGTGACACTTAACCAACTGAGCCACCTAGGAGTTCCTATATACTGTACTCTTTCAATAAAATAAGCTAGACGGGCGCCTGGGTGGCTCAGTCGTTAAGCGTCTGCCTTCAGCTCAGGTCATGATCCCAGGGTCCTGGGATCGAGCCCCGCATCGGGCTCCCTGCTCCACGGGAAGCCTGCTTCTCCCTCTCCCACTCCCCCTGCTTGTGTTCCCTCTCTTGCTGTGTCTCTGTCAAATAAATAAGTAAAATCTTTAAAAATAAATAAATAAGCTAGAGAAAAGAAAATCATAAGGAAAATACATTTACAGGACAGTACTTATCCCCCCCGGAAAAAATCTGCATCAAAATGGACTCGCACGATTCAAGCCCATGTTCTTCAAGGGTTCAAATGCTAGAAATTTATGGGAAGGAAATTTATATTCTACTAGTTGTGTCACACCACTAGCTAGTTAATTCAAATTTTGTGAAATCACTGTGCATGTTTTATATATCTGCAATATAGCTCTTTTTAAAATCATTCATATTTTAGACTTTACTCTCCATAAAGTATACTTCATTAATACTCCTTTTTTGTGGTTATCTGAGAAACTACTCTTGAGTATTTGTAAGTAGCATCTCCACTCTTGTGAATTATAATCAATATTCTGAAAGACAATTCTATAACCTGCATATTACAGAGGTATCAATCCCTGATTTAATCTTTCTCTCCACCTAAGCGGCCAAATACTTGTCAGCTGGAGATCCTTTCCAATTATCCACAATAGAACAGTCGGTCCATTTATCTATACCTAATTCAATTTGATTGCTGAAGGTCTTGTGACCCTTTGGAAAAAGATACGCTTATCACTGTGTATCAATACTTCCACAGACCGGGTGTCTGGGTGGCTCAGTTGGTTAAGCGACTGCCTTCGGCTCAGGTCATGATCCTGGAGTCCCGGGATCGAGTCCCACATCGGGCTCCCTGCTCGGCAGGGAGTCTGCTTCTCCCTCTGACCCTCCCCCCTCTCGTGCTCTCTGTCTCTCATTCTCTGTCTCTCTCTCAAATAAATAAAATCTTAAAAAAAAAAAACTTCCACAGACCAACCTACGAAATGAGCCCTAGATGACCACAGGCTACCAGGTAAACAAGTAAACTTAAGGATTAAGTTTTCTTAAACCTTTAAAAACAAATGTAAATTTTATCATTTTTTAAAATGTACACTTGTGTTATGACACACTAGTAGTTTCTACTGAATACCAGTGAACACACCATTAAAACAGAAGAGAGAAGCCTGTCCCTTTTCTGTTGTCCCTTAATTTTACCAAACTTACTGTTAAATTTAAAAATCCTATACCTTTAAACCATGGTGCTCTACCTTTACTAAGATGAGTCACCCTGAATAAAGTTCAGAACCTCAAAGTTGCATGCTCAAGTTAGGATAGAGAGGAAAAAAAAAGAAAAGATAGTTTGTTTTAGAGACTATTTGCTATTACCTAGCACACGCAGTGTTTAAACAGGGTTAAACCAATACCAGTAGCAATCCTTTCCTACCAAATGAGTTGTAAACATTCAAGTCCATTAAAGGATAACTAATAAAGTGAAGGATACATAGTGTATCAGCTATTATTTGTTTGAAAAAGACCACGAATTTTGGAATTTAGCAGTCTGAGCTTGTTTTCAAGTTCAAGAGATTATGGTTTTAGAAGATGATTAACTTGGCCAGAATGAAGAGGTAGGAAAAATGGGAGTCATATTTAAAACAACTATATTGGTATTAGCTTCAGTCACCTGTTGGAAAGCACATTGTAACTACAGTTTTAACTCCTAAAGCAGTTCATGTTTCTCTATGGCCAGAATGCAGTCATTTTACAAATGGTCAAAAGAAATAGATGAGAAAATAGGTGAAAATATGCTAAATCATTCCCCACATTTCAATATTACTATGGTTACATACAGAGACAAATGCAAATATTTGAGTCTAATCTACAAACTATTATAATTAATCTAAGAGTTAATGTTTCAATCAGTGGGGCACCTGGCTGGCTCAGGAGTGGAGCATGCAACTCTTCATCTTGGGTTCGTGAGTTTGAGTACATAAAATAATAATAAATTTTATTTATTTTTTATTTTTAAAAAAGATTTGGGCGCCTGGGTGGCTCATTTGGTTAAGCGACTGCCTTCGGCTCGGGTCATGATCCCGGAGTCCCGGGATGGAGTCCCGCATCGGGCTCCCTGCTCGGCGGGGAGTCTGCATCTCTCTCTGACCCTACCCCCTCTCATGTGCTCTCTCATTCTCTCTCTCTCAAATAAATAAAATCTTAAAAAAAAAATTAAAATAAAAAAAAAGATTTTATTTATTCATTTTTTTTAAAGATTTTATTCATTTGAGAGAGAGAGAATGAGAGATAGAGAGCACAAGAGGGAAGAGGGTCAGAGGGAGAAGCAGACTCCCCGCCGAGCAGGGAGCCCGATGCGGGACTCGATCCCGGGACTCTGGGATCATGACCCGAGCCGAAGGCAGTCGCTTAACCAAATGAGCCACCGAGGCGCCCTTATTTATTCATTTGACAGAGAGGACAAGCAGGGGGAGTGGCAGGCAGAGGGAGAGGATGAAGCAGGCTCCCAACAGAGCAGGGGAAGCCCGATGTAGGACTCGATCACAGGACCACGGGATCATGACCTGAGCCAAAGGCAGTCGCTTAATCAACGGAGCGACCCAGGCGTCCCAAAAATAAAAATAAATTTTAAAAAACAGCTCATGGGGTGCCTCAGTGCCTGTCAGTTAAGTGTCCAACTCTTGATTTCGGCTCAGATCATGATCTCAGGGTCATGGGATCGAGCCCCAGGTTGGGCTCAATGCACAGCAAGGACTCTGCTTGTCTCTCTCCATCTGCTCACATGTGCACTCTCTCAAATAAATAAAAACTTTTATTTAGGGGCGCCTGGGTAGCTCAGTCGGTTAAGCAACTGCCTTCGGCTCAGGTCATGATCCTGGAGTCCCGGGATCGAGTCCCACATCCGGGCTCCCTGCTCAGCAGGGAGTCTGCTTCTCCCTCTGACCCTTCCCCCATCATGTCATGTGCTCGCTCGCTCTCTCTCTCATTCTTGCTCTCTCAAATAAATAAGACTTAAAAGGAAGAAATAAAATATCCAATATTAAAAAAAAAACTTTTATTTATTTTTTAAAAGATTTTATCTGAGAAAGTGAGCCAGAGGGCGGGGGGGGCGTGGAGAGCACATGCTTGCACACATAAGCAGGGGGAGGAGCAAAGGAAAAGGGAGGAGCAGACTTCCCGAAAGGGAGCCCAACATGGGGCCCAATTCCAGGACCAGGAACCATGACCTGAGTCAAAGGCATATGACTAACTGACTTAACCCTCCAAGAACCCCATAAATATATATATAAAATCTAAAAGTTCTAGAAACAAATATGACTGTCACTGAATATACATCACAGCACTTCAGCTAGAAGATGGGAAAAAAGGGGAAATATTAAGAACAATTATTTCAGTATAGGAGAAATGGTATGTAAGGCTGGAATGACAGAACATCATGAATACCATCCCAAGGAGTTTGAAATGAATTCTAAAATCCTTGAAGATATTTTTTGTAGACAAGTAAAAATAATGGAAGATACAATGAACCACAATTCTGATGTTCTAACATTAACTCTCCTGTGACCATCTGTAAAACCTAAACAAATTTCATCACTTTTCTGGGCCTCAAATTCCTTATCTGATAGAGAAAGTTGTTGAGACAGAATCTAGGTCAGATTTAGATAGAAATTAGGAGGGGTGCCTGGCTGGCTTAGTCGGAAGAGCATGTGACTCTTGATCTCAGGGTTATGAGTTTGAGTCCCTTGTAGGGAGGAGCCTACTTGGAGGAAAAAAAAAAAGAAATTATGCTTTAGTAGTATCACATCTGACAGATATACTGGAGCTGAGAGAGAAAGAAGATGTAGCATATCCAGTATGTATGAGAAGAAAGCAAATAAAAGCAATTAGAACTAAATAACAGAAGGGCGCCTGTTTGGCTCAGTCAGTTAAGCATCTGCCTTCGGCTCAGGTCATGATCCTGGGATCCTGGAATCGAGCCCCTCAATGGGCTCCCTGCTCAGCGGGGAGTCTGCTTCTCCCGTTCCCTCAGCTCCTACGTGCTCGCTTGCTCGTTAATCTTAAAAAAAAAAAAAAAAAGAACTAAATAAAGGATAATAAAGAGTAACACTACCACGTGAGAGGTGGGAAAAAGAGCTTCCTGACTTAAGGATCTACGATAAGCACTATGGATTAAGTTTGGGAAAGACAAGGAAGGACCTGAAAGTTGGTGAGAGACTTTGGCATATGAGCTGTAAGCAAGAGAAAGCAGCTATGACAGTTATTCAAATGTGAAGTGCCTAGGACCTAAATGTAAAAGAGAGTATACCTGAGGCATTTTCAAAGGAGAAAAAAGTCAAGATTTGATATATGATTGAATTTGGGGGTTAAAGGAAAAGAAAACTAAAGATGATAGATGACACTCAGGAATTCAAAATTAATCAGAAACAATCCAAATACTGATCTTCAATTTTACATCAGATTTCAGCAATATACTGCTAGCATGCTTGCTTTTACTGAAGTTTTTAATATTACCTATTTTTTTAAGTTTACTTATTTAAGTACTCTCTACACCTAACATGGGGCTCAAACTCATGACTCTGAGATCCAGAGTCCCATGCTCTTCTAACTGAGCCAGCCAGGTGCCGCTTTATATTATTCTAAATCAGTCATCGGTGTGAATGCAGTGAAATTTTCTATCACTGTTAGCTGAGAACTTTCAAGGTTAGTACAAATGCAAAATATCCTTGCTAGAAAATGGAATAACGGGGCGCCTGGGTGGCTCAGTTGTTAAGTGTCTGCCTTCGGCTCAGGTCATGATCCCAGTGTCCTGGGATCGAGCCCCGCCATCAGGCTCCCTGCTCGCAGGAAGCCTGCTTCTCCCTCTCCCACTGCCCCTGCTTGTGTTCCTGCTCTCGTTCTGTCAAATAAATAAAATCTTAAAAAAAAAAAAAAAGAAAACAGAATAGCAAAAACTAAAAAAAAAAATGTTATGTTATATACAAAGAGAGTAGTAATTTTCATACTGCTCTCAAGAGAAAATGAGTCTGAAATATAGGCACAGAGATCAAAATATTTAATTCAAGTTGAATTACTAAGTTAACCTTTTTCTGTTCCATGATCATTTGACTTATGACAGTGGCTTCTGATACTAATATGTCTGGACTATTTTTTTTTTTTTTAAAGATTTTATTTATTTGAGAGAGAGAGAGAGAGCACATGAGAGGGGGGAGGGTCAGAGGGAGAAGCAGACTCCCCGCTGAGCAGGGAGCCCGATGTGGGACTCGATCCCGGGACTCCAGGATCATGACCTGAGCCGAAGGCAGTCGCTCAACCAACTGAGCCACCCAGGCACCTGTTATGTCTGGACTATTTCAAAGGGTACATTTTTTTTTTTTAATGGAGTAAAAAACTGGCACCTTCCCTATTGCCGATTAAGTCCTTATACGTCCTTTGCTAAAATTTTTTCTCAAATTATATTTGAAGCTGCCAGAACACTTGAGGCACTATAATTTACTAGAATGTTCTCCATTTAGGGGCGCCTAGCTGGCTCAACCAGTGGAGCATGTGACTCCTGATCTCCGGGTTGTGAGTTCAAGTCCCATGTTGGGTGTGGAGATTACTTAAAAGTTAAAAAAAATAAATAAAATAAAACAGTTCTCCATTTAGATGAGATGTAAATAAAATGTATTTTAATTGCCTCAGGATTGAAAATTTAACTTTTACAAAAATTTGTGTGGCTCTGAAAATCACTTATACTAAGATGAGATGATTAATCACAAGTAAGGCTTTAAGATGAAGGCAAGAAAAGAGCAAGCTTTCAGGAAGCAGCCTGAAATATATCACCTGGAAAATAAACATTTTAATAAAAACAGTATCACTAGAGAGTTCCATTTAGAACCTACTCCAGGATTTTTACAGGAAAGCTAAGAGTAGAGAGATGCTATCAAAACACTAGGCCTACTTACTGAAGTCATGATGCATCAATAGTTTGATTTTGAAAAACTCTGATTAACAACAAGTCCTAAGACCCATAAATAATTTCCTACAGCAAAAATAAAAGCTGTTTACACAAATCCCATTATTTATATTTGGACTCTACTGCAAAATATGGAAAGGGAGGGCTATATTTACTACTGATTTTGAGAATTTATATGAACGTCTTCTTTGCTCAGTCTTAAAATAAAAACAAAAAAGTATAACATGAATTTAAGTAATTACAATATAAATTTTTTAAAAAAGATGTTATCTATTTATCTGAGAGAAAGACAGAGATAGTGAGAGAGAGCATGAGTGGGGAGGAGAGGGAGAAGCAGGCTCCCTGCTAAGCAGAGCGCCCTACACGGGCCTTGATTCCAGGACCACTGAGCCAAAGACAGAAGACAGTCGCCCAAGCAACTGACCTACCCAGGTGCCCCACAATACAAACGTTAAGAGCTACAGAAAATAGACTTCCACCTGAAGAGCTACTTAACTGGGAACAATACAGATATCAATTTAAAACAAATTATAGGGGCACCTGGGTGGCTCAGTCGGTTAAGCATTTGCCTTCGGCTCAAGTCACGATCCCACGGTCCTGGGATCAAGCCCCACATCAGGCTCCCTGCTCAGTGGGGAGCTTGCTTCTCCCTTTCCTCCTTGCTCCTGCTCTATCAAATAAATAAAATCCTTATAAAAATAAAACATCATTCATATTATGTTCCTGACCTTGTTTATAAATAAATAAAACAAATTATAAGTAGAAAAAGCAAGGTAAAACATGTTTAGTTTACCAAAATACAAGTCCATAGCACTTGCTTCTGGACACACGGTAATTGCTGATAATTCCCATTTCATCAAAACTAACTCAACACCAGAGTCCCCATTATTTAACATAAAGAAGTACCTGGATCTGGGCACCTGGGTGGCTCAGCTGGTTGAGCATCTGCCTTCGGCTCAGGTCATGATCCCCAGACCCTGGGATCAAGTCCCACATTGGGCTCCCTGCTCAGGGGAGTCTGCTTCTCCCTCTCCCTCTGCCCCGCCCCCCATCATGCTCGTTAGCTCTCTCTCTCTCTAATAAATAAAATCTTAAAGAAAAAAAAGTACCTGGATCTGAATTAAATACATCTATAACTATTATTTCATAATCTCTTCAGTTGCCTGCAGAACTGATCATTTAACTCCCCCAAATGAAGAGTAACTAAAATAAAAACTCCGAAGTATCCATTTCTTTAAAGAGAAAGGTCCCCAACATAACAAAATAATCACATCCATCAAATTGTAGAAGACCCAAGTCAGATCGTAGTAACAGATCTCTGTAACTGACCTTGAATTACTAAAGTAGATATTTTAGGTAAAAGGCAGTACAGAACCAGTATTAGAGATGTCATAAATAAAAAGTATACTCAAATTAACAGAAAAAGCTGCAATTTTTCTGGGTACCCAAAGAAAGTGAAATTCATTCCGTAGGATCCTTGGGAAACTCATTTGAGATTCAAACCTTAAGTCAAATGAAAAAAAAAATTGGGGGCGCCTGGGCGGCTCAGTTGGTTAAGCGACTGCCTTCGGCCCGGGGCATGATCCTGGAGTCCCAGGATCGAGTCCCGCATAGGGCTCCCCTGCTCAGCGGGGAGTCTGCTTCTCCCTCTGACACTCCCCCCTCTCGTGTTCTCTCTCTCTCTCTCAAATAAATAAAATCTTTTAAAAAAAAAATTCCTCCTAAGAAGCAAAGGGAAGAAGCTTACTGATTTTCAATGACATTATCTGTTGACCTTATTTTGCAAATGTAAATATCCTTTTGCTCTTTTATATCTTTTTCCTTTGCTTGATAAATTCTTTAGAATTGGGTTTTCCACTTTAAACTCCAACAACTGAAGACCAGTCATATATAATTTTTCATAATATATAAAATTTTAATACATTTATTCTTAAATATAGCATGTGCATACTTCACCTTAACATGCCAAATGAGATAACCTCTAATCAATGAGTGGCTGCTAACCTAATTAAATCAAAAGTTAATCAATTTAATGTTCGAAAATCTATATGTAATTATCCAAACTGCTGTGTAAAACAGATTTTTTGCTAGTTGATCCATGAATTTTTAAAAGCTTCACAAATAAAAGATACGTCATTTAGAAACAGTTTACAATATCACAGATAGCCTAATTCACGTAGTTATAACATGTCCTCCCCCCAACCCCCAAGTTTACAGTACATGTGTTCAGTGGCCTGACCTGGCTGAGATACCGCAGTGGCTGTAAACTGAGTAGCCCATGGCGGATTCTTCTGTCCTCCAAACTGAGCCATGATGAAAGAGGGAAAAAACCTTCACTTGTTTGTCTTCTACAGCAGCGATCTATTAAGAAAAAGAATCCACATTTTAAAGTTCAAACTATAAATGTCACAGAAGTATTACAGAAATGTTTGTCAAGGACATCTTCGTAGATCCTAGTATAAATAACAAGGTATATATGAACGTCCGATATGCAGCAAAACATTCTACATCAAGTAGCTCACCAAAAGCACCCAATTTCGACATATGACATTAGGGGCAGACTCACAAGAAAGGCACTTCTTTCCGTGACTACAAACTGTCACATTTAAACAGAAAACCATGTGCTGTTATCTACCCAAGTCTTAACAGTAAGTACACAGCTTCAGGTTCAAAGAAAATATAGAGCCTGCGTGTTTCTTTCGGCAATCAGTTGGGGACTGAAAGTGGTGGAACCAATAACGGAAACTGGGACGAGACACTGAATAAAGGTATTTAAGACTATCATTTAAATAACGAACATCTCCTTACTTTTTCGGGTTGGGAAGGGCCAACGGGCTCCTTTTCTCTGTCCCCCCCTCCCTCGAGGGGAGAGACGGTTGAAATAACGGATGCCCCCTAAAGAACCATCGCTAAGACCCCTCCCCCCAAAATCAAGCCAGAAAAGGCGAAGATCGCAGCCCGCGCACCCCCTCCTTCTCCGCGCGACTCGGAGCGGCCAGAGCTCTGCCATCCATCTTCCTCCAGCCCCAGCTCCTCGCGGGGCGCAGACCAGAGAAGGCGGAATCCTCCGTCTCACGAGACTGGGCGAAGTGCCAAGAGAGGACTATTGAAAGCCCTGGTCCCCTTATCCCCTAGGCCGGGCAGAGAGCCTCCATCCCCCAAAACCCGCGCCGCCACCAGCCACCCCCGACGCCCTGGGCCGGAGGCCGGGAAGCTAAAGCTCAGGGGCTCCAGAGTGACGGATGGCGCTCGGGAGTCCCTCCAGACCCGCCAAGCCGAGGCTGAGGGGCGCTGGGGGTACCAGAAGAATCGAGGCGGGGGGAGGAGGGTCGAAAAAACGAGGCGGTGGGGGAGGGGCTGCCGCGCGGGGCCTGCTCCGACCCGCACAAAAGGGACCATGTCCCTCCCGCCCCAGTCCCACGAGAGCCCCACCGTCGCCGGCCTACGGACGCCGTGCTACCAAAACGGTCGCTCCCGGCCCTTCCGCGGATTCGACAGGACGTTAGGACCCCGGCTCCGCCGCCCGCTGCTCCAACCGCGAGAACCAGACCTTCACCTGAATCGGGTCCCGGCTAACACCGAGGCCATTTCAAAACCCGTCAGCGTTACGCGCATGCGCCAACTTCCCCCTCTTCCTCCACGCCTCTCCCCTCCTCCGCATCTCTGCGAGGAACGGCGCTTACGGGTTTACGTTCTACGTGCGCGCTCCGCAGCTCGCCTTCAATACGCTCACCGCTCTCACTAAGCAGCTAGAGCTAGAGCGCGCCTGAGAAGAGTTACCTGGGCTTCCTATAACAATGAGCCGCCTGTGTCTCTGCGCCAGCTCTGAAAAAAAGACTTTTCTAAGGGTGGGCAGGGAAGAATTGGCGGTCACGTGATCCGATCAGCCCGCCGCCATTTTGTGCTTTTTCAAGCCTTTTCTGTTTTTTCTAGTTCAAGTACTTGGAAGAATGTACCATTCTTGGTCCTGTACCATCATCCTAAGTTTTTTTTTTTAATTGAGATAAAATTCACTTACCACATAATTCACTGTTTTAAGTATTTTGTACAATTCAGTGACCTTTATTTTTTTTTCCAATGGCCTTCAGTCATAAGGTTAGGCAACCATCACCACCTCAACCCTTAGAAGAAACCCCTACCCATTAAGCAGTCACTCCTTAATCCCTGCTCCCGCCATCCCTTTACAGCCACTAATCGGCTTTGTCTCTATGGATTTGAATGTCCTAGATACTTCATAGTAATAGAATTATATAATATATGGTCTTTTGTGTCTGGCTTCTGTGGTGTCTAAATGAGGTGTCTGGATCTGATCAGCCCCCAAATTTTTGGAGCGACCCCTTTGGGTGGAAGCCAGTGGCGCAGGTGGTGAAAGAATCAACCTGAGGCAGAACAAAGGAGATAAAAGTTGACTGAATACACCGCAAGGGAGCCGCCGGCAGGACAGTGGAGAGGGTATCTGCAAGGAGGCAGTGGGTGGAGGCTGTTTTTAAAGGGTGAAGAGGAATATGGCCACCTGCGGAATTCTCCCTTTTTTGGTCACGGTGACTAGTTGTTAAGTAGCCCGTTGGCCATTTCGGACCTATGGCTATTTTGAGGTGGGTCCGGGGATGGGCCCCTCTGTATTCAGTCAGGAGGTCATGTGGGCCTTTATATTCCATTGCTCAAGCCTGTTTGCCTGAAAGTGTCCTGTACAACTTCTTTAACTTAACTATTGTTTCCAAGGTTCATGAAGCAAGTATCAGAACTTCATTCCATTTTATGGCTAAAACTAATCCTTTAAATGGAGAAAACCAATTTATTTATCCATTTTTCCTAAGTTGATCACTTAGGTTGTCTTCACATAGGGATGTTATGAATGCTGCTGTGAATATTCACATACGGGTTTTTTTTTTGAACTTTTGTTTTTAGTTCTCTTAGGTATATGCACAGGAGTGGAATTCTGGGTCACATGACAGTTCCCTACTTAAATTTTGAAAAATTGCCAACCTTTTTTCACAGTGGCTACACTAATTTAATTACCACACGCAATTAAACCACATCCTCCTCAACTCTAACTTTCTTTTTACAAACAGTTGGACGCCTGGATGGCTCCGGTCATAATCCTGGGGTCCCGGGATCAAGTCCCGCATTGGATTCTTGCTCAGCAGGGAGCCAGCTTCTCCCTCGTTGTCTCTCTCCGACAAATAAATAAAATCTTTTTTTTTAATTTTATTTATTTATTCATGAGAGACAGAGAGAGAGAAAGAAGCAGAGGGAGAAGCAGGCTCCCAAGGAGCAGGGAGCCCGATGTGGGACTCGATCCCAGGACCCTGGGATCATGACCTGAGCTGAAGGCAGACGCTTAACCATCTGAGCCACCCAGGCGCCCGACAAATAAATAAAATCTTAAAAAAAATAAAAAGTTGTTATAGGAGCCCCTAGGTGGCTCAGTCCATTAAGTGTCCAACTCTTGGTTTTGCGTTAGATCACAGTCTCATAGGTGGAGAGATCAGGCCCCAAAAGTCTTCCTGCTCAGCCCGGAGTCTGCTTGAAATTCTCTCCCTCTGCCTTCTCCCCTCTCTTGCACATGCACATGTGCTCTCTCTCCCTCTCTCTAAAATAAATAAATCTTTTAAAATAAAAAAAGTTGTTGTTATACCTATCCCTGTTAGTGAACTGGATTTGATTAGTATCCCTAATGACTAACAAAGTTTCCTTTTCTGACCATTTGTATATCTTCCGAGCAGAAATGTCTATTCATGTCCTTTGGTTCCACCTCCCCGACCTTAGTGATTTTTTCCTGTGTGCAATAAAAAATATGTAACATAAAATTTATCATCTTAACCATTTGTAGAAGTGTAAAATACAGCAGCATTAAGTACATGTACAGTGTTGTGCAGCCATTACCTTTGCCCAATTTTATTTTTTTAAGTGTTTCTTTGAGAGAGAGAGTAAACCAGCACAAGGAGGGAGACAGAGGGAGGAGCAGACTCCCCCGCTGAGCAGGGAGCTCAACTCTGGGCTAAATCCCAGGACCCCTGGATCATGACCTGACCCAAAGGCACATGCTTAACCGACTGAGCCACCCAGGTGCCCCTACCTTTGCCAAATTTTAAATTTGGTTGTCTTTTTGACTGAGTCTAAAGAGCTCTAGATCTAGATCTAAATCTTTTTTTTTTTTAAGATTTCATTTATTTGTCAGAGAAATTGAGAGAGTGAGCACATGCACACAAGCAGGGGCAGTGGCAGGCAGAGGGAGAGGGAGAAGCAGGTTCCCCGTTGAGCAAGGAGCCCGATGCAGGACTCGATCCCAGGATCCTGGGATCAAAACCTGAGCCAAAGGCAGATGCTGAACCAACTGAGCCACCCAGGCATCCCAACTACATACTAAATCTTTATCAGAGATATTATTTGCAGATATTTTCTCCCATTCTGTGGATGATCTTTCCACTTTATTAGTATTGTCATTTCATGTGCAAAACACTGCTGTTTTTTGAAGTTGAACTTACCTATTTTTTTCTTTTGTTATTTTTGTTTGGGAGGAAAACTTTTCTGCTATGCTTTAAGATTATTCTTGCCGGGGTGCCTGGGTGGCTCAGTTGGTTAGGCGACTGCCTTTGGCTCAGGTCATGATCCTGGAGTCCCAGGATCGAGTCCTACATCGGGCTCCTTGCTTAGCGGGGAGCCTGCTTCTCCCTCTAACCCTCCCCCGTCTCATGTACTCTCTCTCTCTCTCTCTCTCTCTCTCTCTCTCTCATTCTCGCTCTCTCAAATACATAAATAAATCTTAAAAAAAAAGATTATTCTTGCTGATCTAAGAATTAACCTAAGATGAGACAGGGGTGTGTGGGTGGCTCAGTCGTTAAGCATCTGCCTTCGGCTCATGTCATGATCTCGAGGTCCTGGGATTGAGCCCCACGTCGGGCTCCCCGCTAGGCGGGAAGCCTGCTTTTCCCTCTCCCACTCCCCCTGCTTGTGTTCCCTCTCTCGCTCTGTCCCTCTCTATCAAATAAATAAAATCTTTAAAAAAAATAAAATCAGACAGATTAACGGAAGAAGAGTCAAATTTAATTTAATTACATACATGTGGGACATCCACATAAACATGAGAGATTCCTAAAATATCAACCAAAATGAGGTATATATGTCATTCTGGACTACGCAGAAGGAGGTAAGGGTCAAGGGCTTGAAAGGGAAGGAAGGTAATTCATAGGAAGAATAGAAAGAGTAAATATTTGGTAAATAAATGTTTGCTGGGCCATGCAGAAACAATGGGACATAGAGATCAAAAAGGACTTTTTAGGTTCCTCCCTGTCCAACATACCTAGTTCATATTAAACTATAGTTATCTATGGGGGTGCCTGGCTGGCTTAATCGGTGGAGCATGCACCACTTGATCTTGGGGTCATGAATTCAAGCCCCACATTTGGCATAGAGATAACTAAAGAAAATAATAGGGGAGCCTGGGTGGCTCAGTCAGTTGCATCTGTCTTCTGCTCAGGTCATGATCCCAGGGTCCTGGGATTGAGCCCCACATCGGGCTCCTTGCTTCAGAGGGGACTCTGCTTCTCCCTCTGCACATCCTCTGCTGGTGCTCACACGCTCTCTCAAATATAATCTTAAAAAAAAAAAGTAAATTAATAATAATAGTAAAAGGGACACCTGGTTGGCTGAGTTGGTAGATCATGAGACCCTTGATCTCAAGGTTGTAGCCCCACATGAGGTATAGAGATTAGTTAAAATAAATTCTTTAAAAAATAATAATAATGTGGGGTGCCTGGGTAGCCCAGTCGTTAAGTGTCTGCCTTCGGCTCAGGTCATAATCCCAGGGTCCTGGGATCAAGCCCAGTATCGGGCTCCCTGCTCCACAGGAAGCCTGCTTCTCCCTTTCCCACTCCCCCTGCTTGTGTTGCCTCTCTCGCTGTCTCTCTTTCTGTCAAAAAATAAATAAAATCTTTAAAAAAAATAATAATGTCGCTATCTATGGTGATACCTCCCTTCCTGGAACAGGTCCTCTATCTAAATTCTTTTAGGCAGTTGAAGGGAGGCAAAAAAAGAAAAACTCCTTGAGTCTTATGTTTCTTAAAAATAATCAGCCTAGGGGCACCTTGATGGTGTAGTCAGTAAGTGTCCAGCTCTCGGTTTCAGCTCAGGTTGTGATCTCAGGGTCATAGGATGAAGCCCTCTGTCTGGCTCTTGCTCAGTGGAGAGTCAGATTGAGAGTCTCTCTCTATATATATTATTATTTTTTTAAGATTTTTAAAAAATTTTTATTTATTTGTCAGAGAGAAAGAGCACAAGCAGGGGGAGTGGCAGGCAGAGGGAGAAGCAGGTTCCCCACTGAGCAAGGAACCCAATGTGGGACTCTATCTCAGGACCCTGGGATCATGACCTGAGCCCACGGCAGACTCTTAACTGACTGAGCTGCCCAAGCATCCTATCTCTCTCTCTTACTAAATAAATAAATAAAACTTAAAAAAATAATAATCAGCCTAGAATAACCCATATGCCAAAGAGACACATTTGGGGTGGCAAATTTTGCTCCCATACACTGACGGTTTTGGTGTCATACCTAAGAATCAATTGCCAAATGCAAGGTCATGATGATTTACCCTATGTTTCATTTTAAACTTTTATAGTTTTGGTTTTACATTGAGGTGATTGATTATTATTATTATTTTTTTTTTTTAAGTAATCTCTATACCCAACTTGGAACTTGAACTCATGACCCTGAGATCAAAAGTCACATGCTCGGGGCACCTGGGTGGCTCAGTCAAGTGTCTGCCTTCAGCTGAGGTCATGATCCCAGGGTCCTGGAATCGAGGCCTGCATTGGGCTCCCTGCTTGGCAAGAAGCCTGCTTCTCCCTCTCCCACTCCCCCTCCTGTGTTCCCTCTCTCGCTATGTCTTTCTGTCAAATAAATAAATAAAATCTTTAAAAAAAAAAGTCACATGCTCTACGCATTGAGCCAGCCCGATAGCCCTGATTTTTTTTTTTAGAGGGTGGGGGGAGGGGCAAAGGGAGAGGAAGAGAGAGAATCTTAAGCAGGCTCCACACCCAGCACAGAACCTAATGCATGGCTCCATTTCAGAACCCTGAGATCATGATCTAAGCCCAAATTAAGAGTCAGATGTTTTGGGGCGCCTGGGTGGCTCAGTTGGCTAAGCAACTACCTTCAGCTCAAGTCATGATCCCAGGGTCCTGGGGATCGATCCCTGTATAAGGCTCCTTGCTCAGCGGGGAACCTGCTTCTCCCTCTCCCTCTGCCTGCTGTTCTGCCTGCTTGTGCTTTCTCTCTGTCAAATAAATAAATAAATAAATCTTAAAAAAAAAGAGTCAGATGTTTTAACTGACTGAACCACCCAGGCACCCCATGATTGAACCATTTTAAATTAATTTTTGTAAGGACTTGCCTATGGCTTTTGCCATTGTTTGCTTATTCTGGATTGCAATTCTCTGCTATTCCCAAAGAAACCCATTTTACTGGAAAAAATAAATTAACTTTTTATATGATGTGAGTTGAGTCCAACTTCATTCTTTTGTATGTGGATATCCAATTGTCTTAAAATCATTTGTTGAAAGTCTATTACCTCGCACTGAATAGTCTCAGCATCTATGTCAAAAATCAGTTGACAAAAAAAAAAATCAGCTGACTATATATAAATAGGTTTATTTCTGGACTCCAAATTCTATTTTATTGATCTATATGTCTGTCCTTATACTATACTTTTTTTAAAGAATTTATTTATTTATTTGACAGAGAGACACAGCGAGAGAGAGAGAACACAAGCAGGGGGAGTGGGAGAGGGAGAAGCAGGCTTCCCGTGGAGCAAGGAACCCGATGTGGGGCTTGATCCCAGGACCCTGGGATCATCACCTGAGCCGAAGGCAGCCACTTAACCGACTGAGCCACCCAGGCACCCCTGTACTATACTCTTTTAATTACTGTAGCTTTGTAGAAAGTTTTGAGAAGTGTGAGTCTTCTAACTTTGTTCTTTTTTTTTTCAAGATTGTTTTGGCTTTTTCAGGGTCTCTTGCAATTCTGTATGAATTTTAGCATCAGTTTGACCAGTTCTGCAAAAACGGTGGTTGGGATTTTTTTTTTTTAAAGTTTGTTTGTTTGGGGGCACCTGGGTGGCTCAGTCGTTAAACGTCTGCCTTCAGCTCGGGTCATGTTTCCAGGGTCCTTGGATTGAGCCCCGCATAGGGCTCCCTGCTCAGCTGGAAGCCTGCTTCTCCCTCTCCCACTCCCCTTACTTGTGTTCCCTCTCTAACTGTGTCTCTATCTGTCAAATAAATAAATAAAATCTGTAAAAAATCTAAAACAAAATTTTAAAAACATAAAGTTTGTTTGTTTGTTTAAAGCAATTTCTACACCCAACATGGGGCTTGAATTCACAACCCTGAGATCAAAAGTTGCATGCTGGGCACCTGGGTGACTCAGTCGTTAAGCATCTGCCTTTAGCTCAGGTCATGATCCCAGAGTCCTGGGATCGAGTCCCACATGGGGCTCCCCACTCAGTGGGAAGCCTGCTTCTCCCTCTCCCACTCCCCCTGCTTGTGTTCCCTCTCTCACTGTGTCTCTATCTGTCAAATAAATAAATAAAATCTTTAAAAAAAAAAAAGTTGCATGCTGTTCCAACTGAGCCAGCCAGGTGCCCCAGTGGTTGAATTTTGATAGGGAATTCATTGAATTTGTAGGCCAATTTGGGGAGTATTGTCATCCTAACAATACTAACTATCCATTTCACGAATGTGGGATGTTTTTCCATTTATATAATTCTTTTTAATTTCTTTCATCATTTAAAAAATTTTTTAATTATTCTTATTTTTTAAAATATATTTTATTTATTTATTTGACAGAGAAAGAGCACAAGTAGTTGGAGGGGCAGAGAGAGAGAGTGAGAGGGAGAAGCAGACTCCCTGCAGAGCATAGAGCCTGAATTGGGGCCCCATCCCAGGACCCTGGGATCATGACCTGACTGAAGTCAGATGCTTAACCAATAAGCCACCCAGGTGCCCCATTCATCATGTGTGTTTTGTTTTTTGTTTGTTTGTTTGTTTTCAGATTTTATTTTTAAGTAATCTCTACACCAAACATGGGACTTGAACTCATAACCCTAAGATCAAGAGTTGCATGCTATACCAATGACCCAGCGAGGCACCCCTTTTCATCATGTTTTTTTTTTTTAAGATTTATTTATTTGACAGAGATAGCAAGAGAAGGAACACAGCAGGGGGAGTGGGAGAGGGAGAAGCAGGTTTCCCGGCGAGCAGGGAGCCTGATGTGGGGCTCGATCCCAGGACCCTGAGACCATGACCTGAGCCAAAGGCAGACGCTTAACGACCGAGCCACCCAGGCGCCCCCATCATGTTTTATAGATTTCAGAGTTCGATTTTTGCTCTTCCTTGGTTAAATTTATTCCTCAACAATTTTTATTCTTTTTGATACCATTGTAAATGGAACAGTTTTCTCAATTTCATTTCTGGATTGTTTATTACTAGTATACAGTAATACAATTGATTTTAGTATGTTGATTTTGTGTTTTACAACTTTGTTGAATTAGTTTATTTTCTGTAATAGTTGTGTGTATGTGTATGTATTCATTAGGATTATATATATATATATATATATATATATATATATATAAGATCATGTCATTTGTGAATTGAGATAGTCTTACTTTTTCCCTTCCAATATGAACGCTTTTTATTCCTTTCTGCCCCATCCCCCCTTGGCTTAATTGCTCTGGCTAGAACTTTCAGTATAATGTTGAACAGAAGTGGTGAGATCAGATATCCTTGTCTTCTTCCTGAATTTAGGGGGAAAGCTTCAGTCTTTATTAAGTTTTATTTTAGCTGTGGTTTTTTTCACAGATGCCTGTTATCAGGTTAAGAAGGTTCTCTTCTATTCCTAGAGGAATCTGGGTGGCTCAGTCACTTAAACTTGATCTCAGCTCAGGGCTTCATCTCAGGGTCATGAGTTGAAGCCCTACTTAAAACAAAGAAAAAGAAGGTTCTCATCTATTCCTAGTTTACTGACAGTTTTTATCATGAAAGGATTTGCATGTTGTCAAATGGTTTTCCTCCATCAACTGAGATGATCATGTGGATTTTTTTTTTTAAGATTTTATTTATTTATTTGACAGAGAGAGACACAGCGAGAGAGGGAACACAAGCGGGGGCGGGGGGTGGGAGAGGGAGAAGCAGGCTTCCCGTGGAGCAGGAAGCCCGACATGGGGCTCGATCCCAGGACCCTGGGATCATGACCTAAGCCAAAGGCAGACACTTAAAGACTGAGCCACCCAGGCACCCCGATCATGTGGATTTTTACTGCACTGTATTAATATGGTGTATTAGATTGATTGGGTTTTGTATATTGATCTATCCTTACATTCCTGGGATAAATTCCACTTGGTTATGGTAATCTTTTTAATATACTGCTGGGTTTGATTTGCTAGTATTTTGTTTAGAATTTTTGCATATATTGTGGTCTGTAGTCTTCTTCTTCTTCCTCTCCTTCTTCTTCAAGATATATTTATTTATTTGAGAGAGAGTGGACGAAGGGGCGGAGGGAGAGAATATCCAAGCAGACTTCTGCTAAATTTGGAGCCCAACACAGGGCTCGATTTCATAAGCCATGAGATCAGGACCTGAGCCAAATCCTAGGGTTGGATGCTTAACTGGTTGAGTCACCCGGCGACCCTGTAATGTTCTTCTTCTTTTTTTTTTTTTTTAAGTAATCTCTACGCCCAACATGGGGCTGGAACTTATGGCCCTGAGATCAAAAGTCACATGTTCTAGTGACTGAGCCAACCAGGTGCTCCTCTTGTGATGTCTTTGACTGGCTTTGGTATGAGAGTAATATTTGGCTCATAGAATTAATTAGGAAGTGTTCCTTTTTCCACTTTTTAAAAATACTTGAGAAGAATTGGGGCAATTCCTTTTTAAATATTTCATCATGTCTTGGTATTTTTTTTTTTTTAAAGATTTTATTTATTTGAGAGCGAGCGAGCGAGAAACAGCATGAGAGGGGAGAGAGTCAGAGGGAAAAGCAGGCTCCCCACTGAGCTGGGAGCCTGATGTGGGACTCGATCCCAGGACTCCGGGATCATGACCTGAGCCGAAGGCAGTCGCTTAACCGACTGAGCCACTCAGGCGCCCTTGGTATTGTTTTTTCCCCCCCAGTGGATAGTAATTTTTTTTAAAGATTTTATTTATTTATTTGACAGAGAGTGGGAGAGAGAGATAGCACAAGAACAGGGAGCAGCAGAGGGGGAGGGAGAAGCAGGCTCCCTGAGCCTGATGTGGGACTCGATCCCAGGACCCCAGGATCATGACCTGAGCCAAAGGCAGATGCTTAACCGACTGCACCACCTAGGCGCCCCTCAGTGGATAGTATTTTGATTACTGACTCAAAAAAATTTTTTAAGACTTTATTTTTAAGTATCTCTACACACAACATGGGGCTTGAACTTACAACCCTGAGATCAGGAGCTATGTGCTCTACTGACTGAGCCAGTCAGGCACCCCTTCTTTTCTCCCCATTTTTACACAGATTGGCATTTCAAATAATATATCTTGGAAATTTCTCCATATCAGAATGTAAAGTGCTTCCCCATTCTTTTTGCCAGCCAAGTAATATTTTTTGTATGAATTACCATAATATATTTATTCAATCCCCAATTTATGAGTATGTAGGCCATTTTTTTTTTTTTAAATCTTTTTTTGGGCAATGCTTGGGTGACTTAGTTGGTTGAGTGTCCAACTCTTGGTTTCAGCTCAGGTCATGATCTCATGGGTCCTGGGATCGCACCCCACGTTGGGCTCCGCAGTCGGCGGGGAGCCTGCTTGAAGATTCTCTCCCTTTGCTCCTGCCTGCACTGGCTTGTGTGTGTGCACTCTCTCTCTCTAAAATAAATTAAAAAAAATTTTTTTAATTTTTTTTTTTATGGGGTGCCTGATTGACTTAGTCAGTAGGGTGCACAACTCTTGATCTTGGGGTTTTAGCTTGAGCCCCACCTTGGGTGCAGAGATTACTTAACATTAAAATCTTTTTTTTTAAAGATTTTATTTATTTATTTGAGAGAGAGAGAATGAGAGATAGAGAGCACGAGAGGGAAGAGGGTCAGAGGGAGAAGCAGACTCCCTGCTGAGCAGGGAGCCCGATGTGGGACTCGATCCCGGGACTCCAGGATCATGACCTGAGCCGAAGGCAGTTGCTCAACCAACTGAGCCACCCAGGCGCCCCCTTAACATTAAAATCTTAACACATCTTTTTTTTTTTTATGGAAAGAAGTATTTATTTATTTATTTAAAGTAGGCTCCTGGCTCTACCCCCAAAGTGGGGCTTGAACTCACTACCCAGAGATTAAGAGTCGCATGTTCTCCCAACTGAGCCAAGCAGGCACCCTCTATGTGGGGATTTTTTTTTTTTTAAGATTTTATCTATTTATTTGACAGAGAGAGAGAGCAAGCACAAGCAGGGGGAGCAGCAGAGGGAGAGGGAGAAGCCGGCTGCCTGCTGAGCAGGGAGCCCAATGTGGGACTTGATCCCAGGACCCTGAGGTCATGATCTGAGCCAAAGACAGATGCTTAACCAACTGAGCCACCCAAATGCCTCTGTGTAGGGGATTTTTTATCTTTTGCACGCAAGCAGTGCTGCAATAAACAACCTCATATTTGGGTCATTTCTCTCTTGTAAAATTGTATCAGTAGAATATGTTTCTAGAGATAGGATTGCTTGGTCACGGATCTTGTGAATTTACAATTTTAATGCATGTGGCCAACTTGACTTCCATAAGTTTATACCAATTTTCAATCCTACCAGCAATGTATGAGAGCATCTATTTTCCCTTACACTTGCCAAATAGTATATTTTCAAACTTTTAAGCCTGCTCATAGGTGAATAGCACTGTTTCTGTTATCTATTATTGTGTAACAGACTGTCACAAAATGTAGTGGCTTAAAATAACAACTTCTTAATATGTGCTGGCTCTGTGGGATGATGGAGCTCAGCTAAATGGTGGTGGCTTAAGGTCTCTAATTTGCTTGCAGTCAGATGGCAGCTGAGGCTGGAGTCATCTGATCCTGGCCTCTCCAGGATGATCTCTTGACTCACATTTGAGTGAGTGCTCCTTTACTCTCAGCCTCTCCAGGAGCAGCCTGGCCTTCTTTCATAACAGCTCTTGCCTCCAAAGTAGGGAAGTGGATACTGTCAGCTCAATTTGAATGAGGTGGAAGAATATAGATACCAGCTCTCAATGCACAAAGAGGAAGGAAAGGAGATGTTGGCCCTCGTTGGTAGCCTGTTGTAGTTTTGGTTACTATTTCTCTCAGTATGAGTGAGGTTATCTTTTCATAGGTGTAAGAAACACTTGTATTTCCTTTTCTAGTAACCAATATTCATTTCTTTCTTTCTTTTTCTATTTGGACACTGATCCTTTTCTTGTTAATTTTTGGGAGCTCATTATCTTAGTCCTTTGTCATATCACCTAAAAATATTTTATGTTAGTTTTTGTTTTGATTTTTTTTTTTTACTTAGATTTTGGAGCATTTTACTGTGCATAAGTTTTTATTTTTATGTAGTAAAATTTATTAAATTTGTATTTTATTGCCATTGAATTTCTGGGGAAAAAAAGGCCTTTCCCACTCTGATTATAAAAATACAAATTCTACAGTTGTTTCTTCTAGAATTTTTATTTATTTATTTTTTTAAGCTTCCAATCCATTTAGAATTTATCCTAAGGAAAGGAGTGAGGAAAGAATATAACTTTGTTTATACAGATGGCTACCCAGTTTTTGTAACTATTCATTGAATAATCCTTCATTTCCCCAGTGATTTGAAATGCCACCCTTAAATTATAGCAAAAGTCCATATGTATTTAGGTTTGTGATGTGGAGAACAAAGGCAAAAGAAAAAGAAACTTCTTTAGAACTTAGAGCTTATTGACAAGTACTTGAGACAAGCAGAGTGACCTTCCTCAAGGAGTTTAACTGCCTTGATGCTAACACATCGCTAGAGGCAAAAGGCAACCTTAGCTTCACATTAGCCTGACCTCCAAGATCCTGTAAAATCCCTTTGGAAACTTCTTTTATTTCTACCCCTTACTCCCCAAAGATATATGTTAGCAATCATCCTCCAAGCATATGGCCTACATATACATCTGAAGGGTTTCATGCCTAAGATTCTACTAGACAGTAAAAAATGACCTTTTTCTAACAACAGTCAGCTCCTCAAGGTCCTAGAAATCTTGCTTCAAAATCTTTAAGAGACTTAGGCTATCCCTAACCCCCTCCCAACTTGAAAGTGTATAATCAGCCACTCCTCGTGACCCCAGTACAGCTCTTTCTGCCCATGGGTCCTGTCCCCGTGCTGTAATAAAACCACCCTTTTTGCACTGAAGATGCCTCAAGAATTCTTTCTTGGGGTGCCTGGCTGGCTCAGTTGAAGGAGTGTGAGATTCCTGATCTCAGGGTGGTGATTTCAAGGCCCATGTTGGGTGTGGAGACTGCTTAAATAAATAAAACTTAAAAAAAAGAAAAGAAAAAGAGGGGTGCCTGGGTGGCTCAGTCAGTTAAGCATCTGTTTTCAGCTCAGGTCATGATCCCAGGGTCCTGGGCTCAAGCCCCACATCGGGCTATATGCTCAGTGGCGAGCCGGCTTCTTCCTCTCCCTCTGCCTGCCGCTCGCCCCGCTTGTGCTCTCTCTCTCTGACAAATAAAACCAAAAAAAAAAAAAAGAATTTTTCCTTGACCGTTTGATCCAAATCTCAACATTTTCAGATCAGTTTGTTTTAGAATTCTGTTCTGTTCTACTGATCTATTATTCATCACACTAGTACCATATTCTTTCAATTACTGTAGCTTTATAAAATATTTTATATCTTGGGGCACCTGGGTGGCTCAGTCGGTTAAGCATCTGCCTTTGGGTCAGGTCATATCAAGCCCTGCATCATGCTCCTTGCTCAGTGGGGAGCCTGCTTCTCCCTCTCCCTCTGCCTGCCGCTCCCCCTGCTTGTGCTCTCTCACTTTCTCTCTGTCAAATAAATAAATAAAATCTTTTAAAAAATATTTTCTATTTATAATATTGAGTAGGACCAGTATCCTTTTTTTTTAAGATTTTATTTATTCATGAGAGACAGAAACAAGTCTCATAATATTATTCCTCCTCCCTGAGGGACTCGATCCCAGGACCCCAGGGTCACAACCTGAGTTGAAGGTAGATGCTTAACCGACTGAGCCACCCAGAACAAGTATCCCTTAACTACTCTCCCTTTCCCCCCTGACCCCTGGATTTTTTTGGCTATTTTTATCTACTCCATATGAACTTCATTTTTTTTATATCTTATTTATTTATTTGAGAGAGAGAGAGAGCGTGAGGATGGGAGGGGTAGAGGAAGAAGGAGAAGCAGGCTCCCTGCTGAGCAGGGAGCCAGACGCAGGGCTTATTCCCAGGAACGGGAGATTATGACCTGAGCTGAAAGCAGACGCTTAACCAACTGAGCTACTCGGGCGCCCCTCCATATGAACTTTATGGGTTTTGGGTTTTTTTGAAGATTTTATTTATTTGGGCGCCTGGATGGCTCAGTTGGTTAAGCGACTGCCTTCGGCTCAGGTCATGCTCCTGGAGTCCCGGAATCGAGTCCCGCATCGGGCTCCCTGCTCAGCGGGGAGTCTGCTTCTCCCTCTGACCCTCCCCCCACTCATGTGCTCTCTCTCTTTCATTCTCTCTCAAATAAATAAATAAAAGCTTAAAAAAAAGATTTTATTTATTTATTCGCCAGAAAGAGAGAGAGAGCAAGAGCAAGAGAGAGCACACACAGGCAGGGGAGAGGCAGTCAGCTGGGAGCCCGATGTGGGACTCCCTCCCAGGACCCTGGGATCATGACCTGAGCCAAAGGCCGACGCTTAATGACTGAGCCACCCAGGCGCCCCTTTTATTTACTTTTCTTATTTACTTTTCCAAATGTGGCTATCCTACACAAATTTTAATTACAAATATAACTCTCAGTTTTCTATTGGACAGGGCTGTTCTATATCTTGATTGCCATGGTGGTTGCATGACTATATAGGTTTGTCAAAACTCAGAGAACTCGTGTAAAGGGAGAAATCTGCTGTATATAAATTATGCCTCAATAAACGTAACTGTTAAAGGGCGCCTGGCTGTCAGTCAGTAGAGCATGCGACTCGTGATCTTGGGGCCATGAGTTCTAGTCCCACACTGGGGACAGAGATTACGAAAATAAATAAATAAATAAATAAATAAATAAATAAATAAATAAATAAATCTTTAAAAAATGTTTTAAAGAAAATAAAAATCTTGTTTGAGAAATGCTTTTGAACAATGTCTGCCTCTTAAAGTTCTGAACTTTCCCTTCACAGCCTTATAAAATAGCGTGGTAACAAATTCGGTGCCTGGCAGGAAGGGATTTTCCTTGATCTTTAGCCAAAAAGTTTTCTTTAAACCGCCAGAAAGTTCTGACTAGAAAGAGAATGTAAAGTGTTGGCCAGAGAATGGTTGAAATCAGGAAAGAAGCCAGAGAAGGAAAGATTGCATACGAAGAAGGATCAATGGAGGCCCCAGTGAAGTAGAAAAAAGTGCTGTGGAAATGGCTGGCCGGACAAACGCAACAGAGTGGAGGCTGAGAGGTCATGATGGGAGGTATCTGAGCTAAGGATTTTGGAAGTGATGATATATTCCATTCTGTGACTGGAAAAGGGAGGCTCTGGTGAAGAGAAGAGAAGGTATTCCGATAACATCAAGGAACTGAGTGCTATACGGTAACTAACTAGAATTTATTTATTTATTTGTTTGTTTGTTTATATCACTTTTAGAGAGAAAGAGAGAGCAGGGGGAAGGGGAAGAGGGAGAGGGAGAGAGAAACACAAGCAGTGTGAGCACAGAGCCCACGAGAGGCTTGATCTTGCAACACTGAAATCACGACCTGAGCTGAAACCAAGAATTGGCTGCTTAACTATGCCACCCAGGCAGCCTACCAACTAGAATTTAAATAAACATTTGGAAAATAAATAAATAAATAAACATTGGTATCTTTGAGGGTATAAAAAAGAGAAAGATAAGACATTGGAGCTGATATAAGATCTATGGGAAGGATCTAGCCACATGAGAAACTGAAGGTAGGACCAAGCAGCAGGTACAAATGGTTTGAGTCGAAAGAGTTTGGCCTGTTCAAGGAACTGTAGCTCAGGTTGGCTGGAGCATGGCAAATGAGAGCAGATAGGTTGGCAGGGGCTGGATTCCCCAGAGTTTTGCAAACTAAGTAAGGAGTTTGGTTTCATACTAAGTGTGATGGGAGGCCATAGAAGTCTTTCAAGCAAGGAAATATCATGATCCGAGATCTGTTTTGATTTTTATTTATTTTTAATTTTTATTTTATTATTTTTTAAAGGTTTATTGATTTATTTGAGAGAGAGAGAGCTCAAGGTGGGAAGGGGCAGAGAGAGGAGAAACTCAAGCAGCCCGCACTGCGGGCAGTGCCCAATGTGGGGCTCAAGCTCACGACGGTGAGATCAAGACCTGAGCCGAGATCAAGAGTTGTCTCTTGGGGCGCCTGGGTGGCTCAGTTGGTTGAGCATCTGTCTGGTTCAGGTCATGATCACGGGGTCCTGGGATGGAGCTCCGTATCAGGGCCCAGCTCAATGGGGAGTCTGCTTCTCCCTCTCCCTCTGATACTCCCCCCCTGCTCACGCTCTCACTTGCTCTTTGTCTCTCTCAAATGAATAAAAATAAAAAATCTTAATAAAAAAAAAAAGAGTTGGTCTCTCAACTGACTGAGCCACCCAGGCACCCCTGAGATCTGCTTTTAAAAGATTACACAGGGGTGCCTTAGGTCACTGGATGACCTAAGTTGCTTCTATTTTGCTGGTCCAGCATCACCTAGTGTGTTGCCCATGTTTGTATGGTCAGCCTCACTCACATATCTCCCTTTTAATCAGCTAGGAAAAAGGTGGAAAATGTAGTCTCTAGCTGTCCAGCTAAACCTGAGGAGAAGATCTGGTCAGGAGATGGAGTTGTTCCCAATACTAGAAGGAAGAGTAATACCAGATGCTACCGCAGGGGAGTTGGGTTTCAGATTAGATTAATCAATTGATCACTTAATTTCTAAAGTAAGTTCTACACCCAACATGGGGCTTGAACTCACAACCCTGAGATCAGGAGTCACATGTTCTACCAACTGAAACAGCCAGTCGCCCTCAGATTAGATGAATTTAGAGTAACTTTATTACTTTGTGATATTTGCTGTAATCTCACTAAAAGCCTATTAATTATTTTTCACTTCAGGTTTTAGTAAATACATTAGGATGTATTTAAAATACTATGAGCATAATAAGTTTAGGATTAAGTTTATTAAAATAATGAAAAACCCAAGGGAGGGTATGAGTCAGTTGAGATCCAAGTTGATTTAAAGCCCTGCCACTTACTAGGGGTATGATCTTAGCCACTTTTAAGCTTCAGAATTAATCTGTAAAAAGGGGTTGATAAGAGTCCTTACTGAATAGCATCACTGTGGAAGTTAAATAATTTATATAAAATGCAAGTGTTTGGTACATTGGAAGGATTCCATAGGGGCACCTGGCTGGCTCAGTCAGTAGAACATGCGACTCTAGATCTCAGGGTCATAAGTTCAAGCCCCACATTGGGCACGGAGCCTACTTAAAAAAACACAACAGCCCTCCCCCCGCAAAAAACAAAAAAATGTAAGGATTCCATAAATGTAGCCATCTTGATTTTATGTTGAACATAATCCACACAATTGGACATCTCCAAATATTAAATCTCATAGTCCTTTATAGTTAAAAATGTGTGACTTTTATTGGATATTAAAGTTTTAAAATATTTTGAAGAGGAAAGAAAAATTAGACTACCAGGTGCAAAATAGAAGTATAAAATTTATTTAAAACCACCCACAAAGTTCTGTGTAATCAGGAATGATACAATTTGCAATAGTTTTTTTAAAAACTCATGACAAAGATTTAAAATATAATTTCAATTACAGTATTCATTTAGCCTTATTCAGTTAGAACACTTAAAAAAAGAAACTTTGTGCTCTAAATAAATGAGACACACAAGGAAAATATAATAGACAATTTCCACAACTCTTTACATGTATGTTTCAATACTAGTACATTTCAATGCATTTTGCTACATAAACATGAAATCATGTACACCTGCTGTGCACCAAAATTTAGCTTAATTAGGTCTTTCAAGTAACATGCAATTCCAACTCACAAGACTTCAAGTACTGCTAATAAGTGTTCCCTTGTATGCAGAGCACTACATGTTGATCCTGAATTGAAATTGTCATAATTAAGATTATCTCTTTCCCTTCTGCATGGTGAAGTGCTTTTTCTTTAAACTGTTTCTTCCATATATTAAGAACCCAAACCAGATTTTGTGGAGTTTTAAAATCTTTTCCTTACTAACTTATTTCATTATTTGGGATATTTAATACAGTAGGACTGCAATCGGTAAAAAATAATCCCCCAAGGCAAAAAATCAAAGGTACAAAATAAATAGTAAATATACCCTAAGGAGAGACAAAGTCACCTAGAGACAGGAATATTAACTTGTGAAATTGGTATTTCTCTATGGAAAGTCAGTACTACTCTATTTCCCCATGATGAAGAATCTGTGAATATTTTACTCCCACTATTGAAAAGCACTCAATCTTCTCCTTTGAGCGTAAGTATTGATATGCACGTGAATCTACTTGGTAGGTCACCATATAACACAAGAGAAAATGAAGAAACTAGAAATTAATGCTTTTCTTTCTGTCAAGTAGTTTTATGAGTTTTTCTTCAGGGAACACTTCATGATTTTTAGTAACTCAAAGATGACTATCCACCCATATGTCACAATGCAAAAGCTCCCCCCACCCCCGTTTTTTTACTATAAAACCATTTCTGGAAAAATATTTCTCTTAAAGCACCTATCACAATGTTATCTGTTATAGAAGTTTAAAAAAAATGACCATACCTATTAATAAAAAATATTTAGTCTTTGTTTTGTTTTGTTTTCTAAGAGCTATTTTTGTAAAGTCCTATATTGTCAGCCATTTTATAATCACAAACAGGCATTGGTGAGGATAGGCAGTTACTGAACCAAATCACCAAAAGTGGAATTTATTGGACTATTTAGGGAAGTTTAGGTTTTTCTTTAGCAACCCATAATGTACTGATGGAATTGCCAAAATATCCCGCCTCTTTATATTTATAAAGAGCTTTTACCAAAACTTTACAAATACATCTCATTCTTTTTCTTAACTCTCTGGGCAAAGGTATGTTTAAACAAAATGGAACAAAAAACAAAACAAAACAAATATAAATTAAGTGGGAGACAGTACTATCTCTTAGAGATGCCAGCAATTTTACATTTTTACCATGAATACCTGGGAACTAAAATAGTCAGTTCACCCAGCACATTCCCTTCTAGAAACCTGCATTTCAATATAACAAATACATTAAACTTTGATTCTGAGTTGCTGATCTCAGTCTTTTTAAAAATAATATTTAAGACAAATATCATTGAGGTTTCCCTTTGTTTTAGTAGTAGTACAGGGACATTCTTTATTAAAAAGTTTATTTACAGGGAAAAACTAAAGCTTCATTAATCTAAATCCTAAAATGCAGAAATCTTGGGAATTTGGGGAGATCTTCCAAAGTATGCATGAAAAAATCCCTGGCTAAATAAATAGTGGAAACAAAATACTTCAGAAGCATGTTTTGGCATACAATAAGTAGGTTTTACATTATTCTTAGATTAGGTCTGACAAAATTTCTACTCAATAGCACTCTTGAAATTATAGTTTATGGTGCAGAAATGCATTCTGCATTCTGCAGTCTGCAGCTATGAAATGGTTTGGTCTCAGATAGGTTGACTTGCTCTATGACTTGGAGCAAGGCATTTGCTCTTCTTTCTGATCTGCAGGTTCCCATCACCAGTAAGATGGGAACATTTGGACATTTGTCCAACCCTCAGTGTTGGGGAGAAAAAGAGAGCACACAGTAAAGCAGTTTGATAACCTAAAACATTATAAAGTACAGGGATTACAATTTTTCTTACTGTCATATTTGCATTCACAATGGTTCCTCATTTTGAGCTGCTATTTTTCAGATAAAACTGTCATGGGGTGGGGAGGAGCTATTAAAGTATGTTTTGGTGTTGATCTGGTGGCGTGAACCTTCAGATTGTTGATAGGAACACAATTCTCCCTCCTTCCTGCCCCTGAACTTCCCCCTATTACACTCACAACTCCTGATAACTGATTTATCCCACCTTTAAGAATTCCTTCAATTACTTTCAGCTCATTTTTTTTTAACCTTTCTCATTCAGATTATAGAATAGTTCCTATTATTGCCAAAACCCAAATTCCAAAGGGGTAAATTTACATTGGAAAGTAAATACCATGCACAAAACTGGGCTGGGAGAGAAAATATGTGAAAAGAAAATATTGTCTACTGTATAAATCAGACCCGTTATTAATTCAAAGCCACTGGTCAGACAACTTATAATATTAGTATGATGTGTCATACAGAAATAGCAAAGCTATATAGAAATAGTGCTAGAATATTTAACTTCTGATATAAGGTTTTGCAAAACACTCAAACACTAATAAACACATTGAGAGTCAGACATTGTTGGGATTTAAAACGCAAAACAAAACAAAACAAACATTGTTGGGATTGTTAAAGAGAAGTGGATGCTAACCTGGGGCCTTGTGACCACTATCTCTTCCTAAAAATTGAATTTGCATCTAACAGAAAATGACCGAACAAAAGATTGTGATCCTTTTTGGTATTATTCCACAAAGGATTTGTGAAACATGATTTCAGAAAACAGGAAAAGGTAACTTGATCAAGATCACTGCTATTCTTAACACGAACCATGTGTATTTGTGTAGGGGACATGGGGAGTGGAGGGAGAACGCAGAGGGGAAGCAATAGTTTCTTTTTTTTAAAGAAAATCAGAGGAAAGGATCAAAACAGTAAAAAGAGTGAAAAGTACATGTAGGGACATCATAGCTTCAGTAAAATGAAAAAAGAAAAATAATAACAAGCAAAAATTCCGGTCGAAGACGGTAAGTTTATACCTAGGCAAATGAAGAACAAACGAAATTACTTTTCAATACTGTTTCTCCAGAAGTGAACATGTTTCTGACAGCTGCAAGATTTTTTCCTGATGAACAAGACAAGAAAGAAAGAATGCCTTTCATAACAGCTGCTAGGGACAAAATTTCTATTTTTAGGAAAACTAGGTTTATATTGTTAAACAAGTGTTTCCCAAGTTGCACTCAAACGTCAATCAGTTAAATCAGGTAATATGTTTAACATCTGATAATAACAGTCCTACCTTAGACTAAGTTCTGCTTTAATTATAGGGGACATGAAGAAACAAGAAAAACTTGTGACCCAGGCAGGATCATCGATACCACAGTAGGGATGGGAAAAGTACAGAGGACAATGCAGAGATTTGTGTTGGACTTCTAAAGCCAGACAAGTTAAATACTGCATACTATCAACAGAGAAACACATCGTGGTGCCCTTAAAGAAGTGAAGACTAGGAGTGGCCAAGTAAGGAACACCTTTGCATTACTTGAAGGAATAAAATTTATGCTTTTCGAAGTAAACAATGGTATTTGATTGGGTGCCCAGAAGGAACAGGGATTGAAACAGTCATCCAGATATACTGGAATGCAGAGAATTCAAGTTTCTAGAGTTCAGTGTGGACAAAAACAGCGGTGTCTTCTTGCATAAAAGCCAGTTTTACCATCTTCAAACTTAACAGAGTAACTTAGACTCTATTTTATAAATGAGAAAAGGAAAAAAAGCCAAGAAATCTCAATACATTCTAAGAAAATACACAACTTTAGCTTTGACTTGCATTCCAGAGCCATGAATGGCCTCATTTTCCAAGTCTATTCGAAGAAAGCACAATGTGGAGCATAATTTGATTTGGGTAAATCCAGACTCTTCAGGAATCAGGGCACTCATTATATCACCTGGTTGAGTGTGCCTTACTGTTGATGTTGAAGTTACAAGTTCAATACACTTATGGGCAAGTTTCAGAGCTGTGCACAATAAAACAGTGTTCTAACACATGTAGATAATCACATCAAAATGAACTATGCTAGGACTTAATTGTGAGGCCAACTTGGCCAGAGGTGGGATAGACTGTACAACCATGGCTAGGTAATATATACAATTGGTATCTTTCCCCCAATTCTTTCAACCACTCAATTTTTTCCAGCTCCTTGTATATGCCTAATACTTGTATCAGGGGAAATAAAAGCCTGTACTATGTAAGTACTTGATATTTCTTTATTGAAATAGCAAATGACTATTGCCACATTTTGTTGGATGAGTTAACAGGACAGCTTCATAGGTAAAAGTCAGCTAGATTTCCCACACAAGGCCCACGAAACTCTGCAGGCAGGGAAATCTTGATCCAATTTCACTTGACTTGTTTTCCCGAATCTCTCAGAAAAAAACAAAACAAAACAAAAACTCAACAGAAAAAATAAAAAGCCATTTTAATTTTTACTTGTACCACAATAAGGTTATTTCCCAGTGATGAGATACTCTCTGTGTGAGCAAATCGTTTGTTTCCTCGAGTTCTCCTAAGCACAGTGGCCTTCATTTGATTGTTTCAACTCTAATTATAAACATAAGTACACATTGACATTAACATCTGCTCTCTGGGCCCCAGTGATTGAACTGTGTGACTTCTAGGGTGTCTTCTAGTGCTGGGAGAGGCCACTACCATATTATTTCACAATTCTCGTCAGAAATTGTTAACAGAAGATCAAAACTCACAGTTGTATTAACTCTAGACAAAAAAGAAATTTCCATGCATCAAGAAGTTGTGAAATAGAAGGTAGCTTTATACTATTAAAAAGTTATATGACAGCTACTGATTTACTCAGCACATTCGAAGGAAATTCTGTGCCCACTATTGGTGGAAGTTGTCATGCAATGTCAAAACGTAATCTCAATAGAATTTGTTTTAAAAGAGTAAATTTAAGTAGTTTAGGGTTATTTTCATACATGCTATAGTGGAATAAGTGATAATCAGTTGAGTCCACTGAAGTAATATTAGAAAGTAGGTTACTTTGTTATCTCATTTACACAAGGGTATGCATTCAATTAAGTATGTTTTGGGGTTCTGTCTTAAGTAAATTGCTTATGGATCTCATCTAGTTTAAAGTCTATATTTAACAAATTAAATTATTTCATCCACATGCAGATTGCATGACAAAGATGTTGGAAGGTTAAGCTGCAAACATTTTGCTAATGTGTTGCAAAAATTTACCTACAGCTATACATTTTCAGCTAGCCTCACTTTCCAATAATATATTTCAATTAGGTCTATCACATGATGTATTTGGTACTTTGTGGATGAATTGGAAAGATGTAGGTGAGGCTGAAAAACAGAAGAAAAAAATTTTTTTTCAACCATGGCCTGAGAACTGTTAGAAACAGGATTTTGAAGGGCAGAGTATTCAGTATTCTAAAATAGGCAGTTCATTGTATTTAGGAAGTTTGTAACATATTATGGACAGGTTGGGTTCACTTGGGGGTCATGTATCAACTAATTCAATTATCATACCATGAACAAAGGCAGAATATTGAAAAAATCATTTTGAGTGGTATAAGACAGGTAAAGCAAAAGGTGATCGTTACAGTAATACCTAATAGAAGGTGTAGAAATAATGGTAGATGACCAGTTTTCTGAGTGAAAATGTCATTTCAAACAAATTTATTTCCTTGCTTCTTAAGAGCATTCTAAAAGCAGTGTCACTAGTATACAGTCACAATGCTGGAGAACATTGAATAAGCATGAGCTTTTAAAAAGAAAAAAAATCACAGGGCAGACAATGGGATGGTAAACTGTTAATTGAAACTTAAGAAGTAGAGTCCAACAAAGTAGGAATCACATGTGGTTCCCACCATGGGGTTATCAGTTGAGGCAGGACATTAATGGCGTTAATTATAATAATGGAATGGAAACATTTTAGTTGAGCAGGGATATTTTTATGCACTGGCTTTGGGCAACTGCAGCCAACTTCACAAATCCCAGTATTCCCTTAAATAACACTGGCGCTTCAAGATCAGTTGCCAAGAAACTTACTCAAAGTTAGTGACACTGATTTGAACTGTGGCAGATATATTACAACTGACTCTTTTGTTTTTTTCAATTTTAAATAGATTCCGTGCCCAATGTGGGGCTCGAACTCACGACCCTGAGATTAAGATTCACGTGCTCTACCAACTGGGCCAGCCAGGCACCCCTACAATGGATTTTTTTTTGAAGGAAATTTGCTGTTTCTGTGAAAAACACTGATAAAAGCATCTTTAGAATTTCAATTCTTCACGTTTACTGTGTCATGGGTAGCAGTTCAAAGAAAAACAAAAGCTATATTTAAATTCTGCAGACATTCAGTACGTGTTGAATGGAAGGAAGATGGGTGGATGGATAAAGGGTCTTAAAACTTGATTCATTAAATCTGGTGAGGAGATAATTTCTAGTGGAAGCTAAGGCCTAATATCTAAAACGAAATATCACAAGGGTGTATTCCTGATAGTCTAATACTAGTAAATATCTTATCAAAGCAGCTGAAATAATAAACAATCACTTATTTATATACTTATAAGAAACCTTAGGCTCACAAAAATATGTTTTAAAACGGAAATCTAAGGCACACAAAATACTAAAACAAGTCAATGAATCACCCTATTTTACATATTCAAGAAGCAGAAATCTACTTGTACAAGATGATGGTCTACCAATGGATATTTGTTATATACAATCCCTTCATATTCCTTTACTTGGATTAGTCAAAAGCTTGAAACTGATACTTTGCACCATATATTATTTTAATATAAGTTACAATGAGTTTTTCTTTAGAGCTTGCTGGAACTGTTTGCTTTTGCACCAAAATTGTTGAGTGTTAGCAGTTGTGGGCTTCCTATGGCATTTCCAAGGGAGAAGCACCATTATTTAGGTTTTCCACACTCCCAAGGTATCTGACACTTTGAATGTTATAGCACCTCTGCATTTTAATAGAATCAAGTATTTCACTGAAATTTCATGCTCTAAACATTTTGTTTGGGCAATACCTTTTGTTTTGCTATAAAATGAGCCAATAAGTAATGGGAAAAAATACGGGAGGGCTAACATAAATGAAATGCCTATTTTCCTGTTACCTAGAACACAGGCAATTACCAGAGAAGATGAGTATTTATTTCCCTAAAACTAATTCGCTTAGATAAACTACTCTGGATTAGCTCTTAATGGGCAAAACCGTATTTAGATTACCACTCCTACTGTTTGGGATGTGTGGATGTGTGACGACAATAGGGGATTTGTTTTCAAAAGATTTCTATGGCAATTTTATTCTAATTCTGTACCAGAATGACTTTCAGAACAAATAAGACAATTTGGGATGGGTAGGGTTCTTGCTACTTAATTTTTATATTTTATCACCTTGAAACGTTAGAAGCATTTGACTCTTCTGAATCCTACAATGTCCCATCTCCTTTTGCAAAAACCTTTCATGATGACATTGAGAAAGCTGGGGTGAAAGTAAAATCGGAGCCACTGTTGCTTGATAAATCAGAAGAGACCACTCTTACTTAGTTCCAAATAAAATGTTAATCGACATTGGTGATATGCTTCCTAATTCCGATTTTAGAGAAAATTAACAATTTTTGCATGTTCTAACTATTTTATATAAGTAGCTAATATCTGCATGAGAAAGGACACATTTTAAAAAAAAAACAAATCATATACATGATTAGAATACATATTGCAGTTAACAAGATGGAACTCTACACAGCAAGAATAAATGATTTCTCTTGTATGCAAATATGCACAAACAATAGACAATAAGATTCTTATACTATACTATTTCAAGTTACTTTTAAAAATAGAAAGTGCTTTTAAAATATATATTTACAATTTATGAACAGCCTCCAACCATTATTAACAATAATGAATTATTTTATACAGGAGAGATATCTTGAGAGAGAAAACATTTCATTGGTTTATTTCAAAGGAATATGCCGATTTTCTAGCAATGATTGGAAGATGTTGGAACGATGGCACCATGAAATAATAATGCAGCTTATTTTTAACTGTTGATGTGGGTAAGCACCAGGAGCTGTGTAGAGTTAACACTGTGTCTTGATTTTACATCATAGCACATGAACCTGTTAAAATCCTCTAAAAATGACTCTTGTTTCATAGTAAACAGACTTAATTTAAAGCACCAAACTGAGTGATTCTATCAAGGTTAACACCTAACCAAAACATTTCTTTATGTATTTAAAACTATAAAACTTTTATTTTTGCTTAAAATGTGCACCTTCTACCAATTGTCAAAATATAGTCACAGTTAAGAAATACCCACCCTATTTTTGTTTTTGTTTTTTTTTACCTCAGCCTTCAAATGGGTGAGATGAAGATAAGTAAACGACAACATGACTTTCTTTTAACAGCACCTTGAAAAAATACACTGCACTAGCAAAGGCATTAAGAAGGGGAGAAAAGCCTTCAGACCCAATGGTTATAGGGTCCTGCAACATGTGTGAGAGCATAAGGGGACACGGTGACAATATTGTCATGGGTTAATGTTAACGCTTTATGAGAAGGAATTTGGTTCAACTCATTAACTTCAGGGGACAGTTTGGGACCCTCATTAGCTGCCTGGTCTTTCTGCTCCGAGGCCTTAATTTTCTTATTCTTAGCTTCTTTAGCCTCAAACTTAATTTTGTTCAGTTCAAAACCATGTTGGGGCTTATTCAGGTTTTTGTGCTGGTAGAAAACAAGGGAGAGGCGTGTGGGGTGATTCCGGTTTGGGTGTTCGACAGGAGTGGTTGCATGAAGCTCTCGCCGGGCACACTCGATCAAAACGGAGCCATGGGCAGGTGCAATTGCCACCCCACCAATGTTGGCATCCAAGAAGATGTGCTCACTGTCTGACCAATACTCATCGATGTGGGGCAGTTTCTCCTCAGTGGGTGACAGGGGGTCGTCTGAGAGGGGGTCATCAGATAGAGGCTCATCTGCGTCAGAATGCTGCTCATCTTCTTCCACCAGAGAGGAAGCCAGGTCATGAGGAGAGGTGGTAAATGGGAGTTGCTGGTTTGGATGATTAGAAGGTAGCTGTTCAGACGGACCAATGGGAGGCTCAGAATAAACCAGGGTATCTGTCATGGGAGTCGACAAGGTGGGAAGAGAAACCACGTCGCCAGGCTGTGCAATTCCAGTGCATTCCCCTGCAGCTGCATTAGCACCACTGTGTCTCGCAGAAGGCACTGTGCAGTGGGGATTGCTGTTTCTTTCTGAAAACCCGTACGGAACTGACGCATCATTCTTAAGAGGAGCTGTTGTGGCCGACGCAGTCTTAGGGGACCAGGAGAAACCTGGAGATATGTTTGCCTCTTTCAATGTGTGAGGAATGGATGGGGTCAATGAGTAGGTTTTAGTGTTGTCCGAACCTTTGAAGATAAAATGGGGTTCAGTTTCACTTTTTATTTCAAGTTGCAAGGCTTCAGTTTTATTCCCTAAACAGAGAAAAGGACACCAAATGCGAAGATAAGTACAAACTACTTTTGGGAGTTGTGTTTAAGGAGTATTTTAAAGAGAAATACAAAGGATAATGTAACAAAACATTGGTGATGGCAATGTTGGCCAGTTTCGCTCTATTGACTTTAAGTCAAACACACAAGCAGGCATTAAAAATTGCATGTTGTTTGGTGTGCTTTTTCACCCAACAATTTTCCTTAAAGAATTCTTCCCTTTGCAAATAATATAAATAAGCACAAAGATTTAGCCAGAAGACTGTCCATTGTTTAAAATAGTAAGAGATTAGAAACGACCTAGTTGGCTATGAAGTAAATATTAAAATCATACATTGGAATACAATGCAGGTGATAAAATGATGATTTAGGGCAGTATTTCTACCCAAAGAGATGTTTAGATACATTTTAGGTATTGCTGATCTCATTTTCAAAAAAGTAAAAATAATAGTTATCAAGAAAACATCATGACTGGCAAACTCAAGTATTAGGCTAGGGGAAGTCACATAAGAAATTTTAGTTGAAATAAGTCATTTATGACCCTCAAGACCAAGTGCATTTAAGCTTTGTTTCTTTCTTTCTTTTTTTTTTAAAGATTTTATTTATTTATTTGACAGAGAGAGATACAGCGAGAGAGGGAACACAAGCAGGAGGAGTGGGAGAGGGAGAAGCAGGCTTCCTGCTGAGCAGGGAGCCCGATGTGGGGCTTGATCCCAGGACCCGGGGATCATGACCTGAGCCGAAGCAGATGCTTCATGACTGAGCCACCCAGGCGCCCCTAAGCTTTGTTTCTTTCTCACTAATTAGGTAGATCTTTATTATCACATTGGCTATTATGGGTAATCTATTCTGCCATAACCACACAAACTTCATAGCAAATGGAAACATTCTTCTTGATGGAAACATTTTTCCCGTTTTGAAGTTCTATAACAATTTTTGGGGTGCCTGGGTGGCGCAGTTGGTTAAGCAACTGCCTTCGGCTCAGGTCATGATCCTGGAGTCCCGAGATCGAGTCCTGCATCAGGCTCCCTGCTGAGCAGGGAGTCTGCTTCTCCCTCTGACCCTCCCTCCTCTTGTGTACTCTCTCTATCTCATTCTCTCTCTCAAATAAATAAATAAATAAAATATTAAAAAAATTTTTTTGGAAGTGCAAAAACAGCAGATTTTAGGACAAGAAATAGAAAAAGTGGCCATGTTTTAAAATAATTAACAATATAGGAGAAAACAATGATCTAATTCAAAATAACTGCATATATTGTACACCTGAAACTAATATAACACAATACAACCTGGAGACAGGGTAATTCTTTTTCTCTCTCTCCCTCTTTTTAAACATAGAAAGGTAAATAAAATTTTTAAAACAAATTTTTAAAAAAGACTTATTTATTTGACAGAGAGAGAGAGACACAGCGAGAGAAGGAACACAAGTGGGGGAGTGGAAGAGGGAGAAGCAGGCTTCCCGCTGAGCAGGGAGCCCGACGCGGGGCTTGATCCCAGGACCCTGGGATCACGATCTGGGCCCGAAGGCAGACGCTTAACGACTGAGCCACCCAGGCGCCCCATGTAGATAAAATTTTTAAAAAATTAAATAAAATAAAACATGGAACACTTCATGATTTTGTAGGTCATCCTTGCGTAGGGGCCATGCTAATCTACTCTGTGTCGTTCCAATTTCAGTATATGTGCTGCCGAAGCCAGCACCATGATAACTCTCATTTTCATCTCGCTTTTCCTTTTTTTTTTTTTAAAGTAATCTCTACACCCAATGAGGGGCTGAAACTTTCAACCCTGAGATGAAGAGTCTCATGTTCCATTGACTGAGCCAGCCAGGCGTCCCAGTTCTCTCTCTTTTTTTAGGGGGATGGAGAGAGGGGCAAAGGGAGAAGCAATCTTAAGTAGGCTCCAGGCCAAGTGCAGAACCGATGCAGGGCTCGATCTCACAACGCTGAGATCATGACCTGAGCCAAAATTAAAAGTCAGAAGCTTAACCGACTGCACCACCCAGGCACCCTGCCAATTCTCATCTTTAAAGAGAACTTGTACACGGAACCCAAGGGGTGGCACATTAAGAAATCTGTGGTTGCATCTATTATAGAGGTTGTCAACAGAATATAAATCATGGGGAGGAAAGATTATAAAGAGTAATGAGTCTTGGGGGGTTGGGAGTAGAAGAAGGAGGAAAAAAAAAGGAAGGAGTCTTTTACTGAAATGGATAAATCTATATAAAAAAGTTCTTATGGTGGCACCTGGGTGGCTAAGTCGGTTAAGTGTCTGTCGTCAGCTCAGGTTATGATCCCAGGGTCCTGAGATCAAGTCCCACATCGGGTTCCCTGCTCAACAGGGAACTGCTTCTCCCTCTCCCTGCTGCTCGTGCTCTCTCTTACTATCTCTCTCAAATAAATAAAAACATAAAATCTTAAAAAAAAGAAAAGATAAAAAATAAAAACGTTCTTATGGGTAAGATTACAAAAGGACAAGGGGTTATAAGCCAAATATTGTGGAGAGGGCTACTAACAGGATATATATTACTAAAATCATAGCTTGTGAAGATGGTATTAGGGAATGACACAAAGATGAAAATGATAGGAACACTGTTTACAGGCAGCATGGAACCAGACACGGGCATCTTAAAATAAATCTAAACTAAGTATTTATAAAATGGAGCTAAGAAGCAAAAAGGAATGTTACTTCTCTCTGCCTTGCATCTTCACTATCTATTTACTGAATCTTTCCTAGCATTACATAAATGTCTGCACTGTCATTTCTCTCTCCTTACAAAAAACAAATAAGCCAACTGTCCTTGCAAATATAAAAAAATCAAAGTTAAGGAATACCCTGTAATTCTAATGTTGAGTACCAGTATAAATTCAAGATGTCTTTTTTTCTTTGGACTCCCCGGAGACATGGCTGAATTTATATATGGGGCAGGATTATATAAAATGAGCCTAGAACATCTTGTCAGAACAGAAGCTAAGGAAGCTATCAAAGACAATCGAGGTCATGACAAAAAAGTTCAGAAGCCAGCATGATGGGTTTCTACTGATCAAAGATGGGACAATTTGAGGATATTGGTTTCAATTTGAGGATTTTTAAAAGCATTTTCATATTCAATTGGGAAAAAAACCCGCCTATTTAATGTGCACTGAAATATAAACTATAAATAATAATGAAATATAGGGGAACCTGGGTGGCTCAGTCATTAAGCGTCTGCCTTTAGCTCAGGTCATAATCTCAGGGTCCTGGGATTGAGCTCCGCATCGGGCTCCCTGCTCAGTGGGAAGCCTGCTTCTCCCTCTCGCACTCCCTCTGCTTGTGTTCCCTCTCTCGCTGTGTCTGTCAAATAAATAAAATCCTTAAAAAAAATAATGAAATATAAATACTGTCAATAAAATAATAACAAAAAATATAAAAAACATGAGATCAAAATGATACTAAATTAAAAAAAAATTGAACACACTGGAAGATGACTAGGAATTAACTTGTATTCTGAAAACTGGTGAGTAAAGTCAAATTGCCAAGCATTTATTCTAATTTCTCTACATGAACCATAACTCATAGTTAACAAGTTATTGGTAAGGACAATATTTCTTTTTTTTTTTTAAGATTTTATTTATTTGTTCAACAGAGAGAGTGAGAGAGCACAAGCAGGGAGAGCAGCAGAGGGAGAGGGAGAAGCAGGCTTCCCGCTGAGCAGGGAGCCTGACACGGGGCTCGATCCCAGGACCCTGAGATCATGACCTGAGCCGAAGGCAGACACTTAACCATCTGAGCCACCCAGGTGCCCCGACAATATTTCTTTTTAAAAGATCAACTAACAAATGGAAAAAGAATGACAGACTTTGTTACTCCTAATGGAATAAAGAATATAGAACATGGATAATAAGTGTTTCTAAAACCATCAGGTAAAAAGGTCATAGGGAACATTATAATCTGTGAATCACGTTGACAACACCTATACCATGGATCAGCCTTAACATCACAAAAAGAGATACCATCAGACACTGTGTTTCCTGATGTGAGGAAACAAGAGTGTAGAAATCAGCCAGTGTCCTTGGCCATAGCAAGTGTTTTTTGTTTTTTGGTTTGTTGTTGTTTTGGTGAGCTCTACATCCAATGTGGGGCTTGAACTCACCATCTTGCCCGAGATCAAGAGTCATATGCTCTACCTACTGAGCCAGTCAGGTGCCCCCATGGTTAAGTGTTTTTAAAAATGAAGCTGAATTCTGGGGCGCCTGGGTGGCTCAGTTGGTTAAGCGACTGCCTTTGGCTCAGGTCATGATCCTGGAGTCCCGGGACTGAGTCCCGCATCGGGCTCCCTGCTCGGCGGGGAGTCTGCTTCTCCCTCTGACCCTCTTCCCTCTCGTGCTCTCTATCTCTTATTCTTTCTCTCAAGTAAATAAATAAAATCTTAAAAAAAAATGAAGCTGAATTCGTCTCTACAAGATAATGGTTTCTGCTATATGTAAAAAAGAAAAAAGAAGGAATAATAGGAAAAGCAAGCTTTAAATGAAAAGTGGTATAGGAGACATATCAACTAACTGTAACGTGTGACCTTGTTTGGATACTGATTTAAACATACCAGATGTCAAAAAAGAAAAATCATTTAGGAGACAAATGGAGCAATCTGAGCACTGAGTGGTATTAAGGCACTATCTGATTTATCTGTTTTGGGTATTGTGGTTCTAAACATTCCTTATCTTTTAGTGACACATACTGATGAAGTAATTGATAATATGATGTGACTTCTGCAATTTATTATCAAAAATTTTGAAGCGGTGGGACCTGGATAAGGATATAGATGAAATAAGAATTATTATGTATTAAAATGTTTTAGGGGCAGCCTGGGTGGCTCAGTCAGTTAAGTGTCCACTCTTGGTTTCAGCTCAGGTCTTGATCTCAGGGTCGTGAGTTCAAGCCCCATGTTGGGCTCCACACTGGGTGTGGAGGCTGCTTTTAAAGAAATTAATTAATTAAATAAAATAAATTTTTAAAATTAAAAAATGTTTTAAATTTGGAGCATAAGAAGGAAGTGGGATTCATTATTCACTCACTTTGTACCTTTAAAAATTTTTCCATTTCAGAAAAAAACCTCTCAGCCCTGTAAACATCACTGCATTCAACTGATCCCCTTTACAGCCAACCACAAGAATTTCTCCATTTCTCTCCCATTTCCCTATCAATCTACTTCATTCATTCTCACTATTGAGTCTGCTCAAGTAGGACCTCTGGTAGCCCACAAAACTCATGGTGAAATTTCAATTTTCAACTCACTTGACACAGAGCAGTAGTTGACATGGTTGATCCCTCCCCTCCTTGAAACACTACATACAGTGTTGGTGTTTCACTCCTACCTCACCAGACCTTCCAAGTCTCTCTTGCTGATTCTTCATCTCTGAAGCCTGTACGTTTTGGGAATTCCTAGGATTTGTCCTTCTAGCTCCTTTAGTGTCTCTGTGATTTCATTCACTCTCAGGCTTTTAAATATCATCTCTATGCAGCTGACTTCCTAAATCATACCTCGAGCCTACATCATTTATTAACAGTTGTCTGACAGGTGTCTTGAAATTGACATGTCCAAAAGTGAGCTTCTGATCTCCCTCTGTATCTTTACAAATCTATTTTTCTCTCCCCCTTTCTCATAAACTTTGGTGATTTCCCCATCTTTCCAGTTTCTTCAGACCAACATCAGGATAAACACTCACACTTCTTTTTTGGTCCACATTCCATATTTAGGAGAAATCTTGTTGACTCTACTTTGAAAACATCCAGGACCAGATATTTCTCACGTCCTTCTCATTAGTCAATCTGGACCAAGCTCCATCACCTCTCTCCTGAGCTGTTAGGATAGCCTCTATACCATTGCCCTACTTTTCTGTTCTCTGCCTACTATTTTCTAGTTTCAATCCAGTCAGCAGAATGTTAGGTTTCAGTCAGGTTATAATCCTTCTCTATTCTTTTTTAAGGATTTCATTTTTATGTAATCTCTACACCCAACGTGGGGCTCGAACTTAAAACTCAGAGATCAAGAGTCACATGCTCCACCAACCGAACCAACCAGATGCCCCAGCCCTTCTCGATTCTGAAATATCCAGTAAACTTCCTCTCACTCAATAAAGGCCAATGTCTTTATAGCAGTCAACAAAGCCTGGGATGAACAGCTCAGAGACCCCTCTTCCCTCTCCGATCTACCTCCTACTCTTCTCCCCATTTCATGCTCGGCTTCAGCCACACTGGCCTCCTTGCTTGCCTCAAGTATTCTTGCCTCCTGACCTTTACATTTGCCATTTACTCTGCCTGGAATGCTATTTCTCCAAATAAAAATACTCATGATCTCATTGCTTTGGGGCCTTGACTCAAATGCCTTATTCTCAGCAAATCGCTCTCTGGCAACCACATTCAAATGGTTTTCTTGCACAGCACTCCCTCTCCTCTTCCACCACTACATTTCCAACACCCACAACCACACAAAGGGGTGCCTGGTAATACCTGTCGACTGCCTTACTTAAAATGATGCTAAACTTGAGTGAGGAAGACTTCAAGGAAGCAATGTCATTTCCCATAAGCCAAGACGGAGCTGGGCTTCGAAACAGATGGGGAACAAACAATAAAAACATGTTTAAAAAAACAAAACACCATAAATAGAAAAAATGCCATGAAATACTGACGGGCCACTCTCTTGTTGACTTTGAGTTTTGGCAATTATGGAGAAATTTTGTATTGGAATGTAGTCAGTGTCTTATTTTGAACTCTAAACCAACCTATATTAAAAACAAAGGAGACTTAAGAACAATTATCTAACTGAATTGATATCTGATCAAAAGTTGGGTTCTTTTTTCTTTCTTTCTTTTTTCCCCAGAATGCCTCATTCCTAAGAGAGCCGCAAAGATAAAGGAGAGGGGAAATAAGGTGCAAAGGCCAGTCCCAACCCTTCGGCCAATGGAAGTTGTGCACAGAAAGTCAGCAGTGTCCACAGGCCTCACCTAAAAGCGGTAGCGATGAAGCCTTGCTATTGTTTGTTGTCGAGTTATTCTTGCGCTTGATCCGAGGAATGAATTTCTTCTCCACAGCTCTTATCTTATGTGCGAGAACTTCTGTCATCATTGCTGCCCTCTTCTTCCCGGAACGAGGAACTGGCTGAGTAAAACGCGTTCTTTTTTTACGGCGGGGTGCGAGCACCTCAATGGCCCCAGATTGGATCTTGGCTTCCATTCCTTCACTAGAGCCAAACTCATCTGTGTCTGAGAGTTTGTAGAGCGGTAGCACATGCAGCTGCTCATCCTGAGGGATAACCCCCAAGGAGCGGTTATCTTCTCTTGTTAAAGTACAAACCTGACAGAAAGAAAACATGAAATAGGTCCTGCACATTCATCGCAGTTATTTCTACCTACTAATTGTTGCCATTGTCAAAAGGATTTTTCTGTTTTCCATTGGTTACTGCTGGTATAGTCATTTTGGATAAATAATACATATCAAGCCACTCAACATGCTTCAATTCTAGTAATTTATCAACTGTTTGTAAGCAGACCAGTATAATTTTGAGTTGATCTTATAAGTCAATAACATTATACTTGTTTATGTATTTTATAGTATTTTTTAAAAGTAAATTCTATCCCCAGTGTGGGGCTCAAACTCAGGACACAGAGATCAAGTCACATGCTATTCCAACTAGCCAGCCAGGCACCCCAAAACTCCTATATTTTAAATAGTAAGCCTTTTGTTACATTCCATTTTACTTCATTGCCTAAGTTAGGGAATATCTACTGGATTGTCCACAGCGTTCATATAAAATATTAAGAAGACATTATTTTAGCCTATATATTTCCCTATTTCTTAAATAATGTCACATTCTTTGGGTAGAGGGGGGATTAATTAGGAAGAATTTTCTAATTTGTTCTGTTTTCCTTTAGGATTTCTTCACTTCTGCTTATAAGTGGAATTTATCTATAGATATACAGATTTTTTTTTCCTGCCCCCCCCAGGGTGATTTTTTTTCTTCGCTAAATGCACTGAACAGATATTAATGAAGTAAATGAAGCACAAGAGGTTTCTCTCTAGCAGGACTTATATTCTAATAGTTTTATTTTTAAATTGATTTTTTATTATTTTTAAAAATTATTTTTAAAAATTCTAACAGTTTTTAAAAATTAAACGTTTCATTTTCATAAATTTTCTCTTTCTGCTTGATGTTACTTCTATTCTGGCTAGGAACATACCAATAAGTTACCTACCTTTCTTTTGCATGTGAAGTAAGACATCTGAAGAAAATTCTGTCTTGAATATAACCTATCTCAGTCCTTCTCCTGACTTTAAAAGTTATTTTTATTCATTGTAGAGAAATAAAACTACAGAACTACATACAGGAAATTCCTGACTTTGATACCTAATATTCATATTTTTCTTCATGGATTAGTATCTTAGTGGTAATTTTCAAGGGTCATTAAAGAGCCACCAAAAGTATATCCAATGGTTTCATTATTTTTTTTTAAGATTTTATTTATTTATTTGACAGAGAGAGATAGCAAGAGAGGGAACACAAGCAGGGGGAGTGGGAGAGGGAGAACCAGGCTTCCTGCCGAGCAGGGAGCCCGATGCGGGTCTTGATCCCGGGACCCTGAGATCATGACCTGAGCTGAAGGCAGACGCTTAACGACTGAGCCACCCAGGCGCCGCGCATGGTTTCATTATTTTTATTAAAAACATCTCTCCAGAGATAAGGGCTCTTTCTAAGACAGTAGGCTGGAGAGAAAGAAAACTGCCTGATTGTAAGCTCGATAGACTTGATGATACAGATGGGAAAGTAAGATAAGCTTAAAGTTTTAAAAATCACAGTATTTTCTCAATATTTATAGTCACATTTACCAGCAAGACTTGAAATACTGAGCTCTCTTGGGTGTTATTTGTCAGTAATTTTAAAGTAATCGTGTTAAAAATTAGACTCTTCCACCAATAAATGTTTAATCAATTTCTTTGTTCACAGGGAGATTAAGAAGGGGACAAGGAGTAGATATGAGAAGCATAATTAGAAGGACTAAGGCAGCAGACAGGGTGAAAAGAGAATTGGCAGCTGAATTTGGAGAACTCAGGGTTTCAGAGATGGAGAAATTTGGAGTTATGTCAAGTTCTGGGTATAAGCCTCCTGGCTTGAATAAGAGCAGTGGAGAAGAGGCAGCACTGAATAATACACAGAAGCACGAGAGAAGTGGAACCAAAAATTTAGTTCGATTCTGAATCTAATTCAGCCTGATCACAGATAGGTTGTAATGAAGCAAATCAGGTAAAACATACTAGCCACGCAATGACAATGAACCACACTCCGGCCAAGATTCATCTGGACAGATTTATAATATCATTGATCTCAAAGACTTCACTGATCAACAACAGTGGACAAGGAAGATTAAGAAAAAAGAAAAAAAAGGCTCCTTAATCTATCACTCACAGACTTATTGGCCAAACAAGAAAGGAAGGCTGCCTTTTGATGGATTAGATTGTGTACTTTCAGGAACCTGCAGCTATCTTTCTTATATGGGGCCAAAAAAACAGACTGGTGTAGTGCAAAAATAGAGCGGAATGTTTTACCAGGTGAGAAGACAATTACTGGAAGCAAAACCCATTCCACTTACAAAAGGACCATTGCATGATTCTCCCCATGGTCTTTTACCTAATTTAAACATCTCTTGATTGACTTCACGCTATGCGCATGTAATTCTTTCTATGGCTGTAAATCTAAGTGTGCACACCTAAATGCAAATATTTCTGACAATTCTGGAATACTAACATAACTTTATACATATATAGTGGCACAAAAAAGATGATACATTTGGCCTAGTTCCTTCACAAAAACCCTGAGGTACACAGAAGGCAAAAAACAAAAACAAAAAATAGTAAGTTGCTTAACTTCCTACCTACCAGTTTGATGGCATAGAATTGTACTCCTACTTCCTAGCAAATGCACCACTATGATTCAAGACTTTGAACAAAATATTTAAGGCCAGTTCTGTAAGTTTGTGCAAGTATATCAACAATAATTTAAATACCATTGATATTATAAACTATGTGGGACAGAACATAAAATAGGATTTTTAACAATCATCGTATTTCAGGACCTCAGCCTAAGCACACAGCGATGGACCGTTTAGAATCAAAAGCCACCCAGGTACATACCACAGTGCTTCCATTATTCATGTTGTGAATGTCCCTGTGGGGATGGGCACAGAAGTCTAGGCAAGCAGTGACCCCAGAGAACGGACGACCTTCTTTGCTGCCAAGCCGACATTCTCGGGCAACATGTTCATATTCTACCTAAAAAGAGAAATGTATGGCACAAAGTTTTAAGAGCCAGAAAGAATCTCCTTTAGTAAGGAGTAAAAATCACTTCCTGACCAAGTTCTTAAACTAATTATACATTGTAAGTCAGAGATTTCTGACTATAGTATGGTAAAGTAGCGGATGGGTAGTTCAGTAACATTCAGGAGGAAAAGTCTAGGAGGATAGCAAGTAAAGTTGACAGTAACTGGCTGTGACTGATGGTAGGCTGACAACAATACCTGTTGGAGGTGAATATTGAGCAAACCAAGCCTAAATTATCCCTGGAGAAAGACAGACTACTACAGTGCATGAAGCACATGTGAAGTTTTCAATGTCTATAAAAAGTAGGTAAACATATATACATATGTTCATGAGCCAATATAGAATTTAGGACTCTTTTGAAAACCAAAGTTTAGCAAAAATGAAGGGGGGGAATCGGAGGGGGAGATGAACCATGAGAGACTATGGACTCTGAGAAACAAACTGAGGGTTCTAGAGGGGAGGGGGTGGGGGGATGGGTTAGCCTGGTGATGGGTATTAAAGAGGGCACATTCTGCATGGAGCACTGGGTGTTATACGCAAACAATGAATCATGGAACACTACATCAGAAACTAATGATGTAATGTATGGTGACTAACATAACATAATACAATGAAAAAAAAAAAAACAACAAAAAACCCCAAAGGTTAGCAATTAACAGAGAGCATGCTATTCATGATAATACAAATGAAGATTGAAGAAATCTAGATCTCTGGTTATGTTTTAAAATAAAAAGATCATTACACACCTATTTTCTATCTTTTTAAAACCAAAGGTTAGCAATTAACAGCATGCTATTCGTGATAATACAAATAAAGATTGAAGAAATCTAGATCTCTGGTTGTGTTTAAAATAAAAAGATCATTATACACTTATTTTCTACTTTGTGATGACTGCATACATATACAGTCTTGCACAATGACTGCCACAATTAGGTTAGTTCACACCTCAATTCCTTCACATAGTGAGGATTATTTTGTGCGTGTTGTGGTAACACTTAAGGTCTCTTAAAAATTTTTTGAGTCTATGATAGAGTACTGTTAATTATATTCCCCATGCTGTGCAACAGATGCCCAAATGTTATTTATCTTATGGCTAGGAGCCTGTACCCCTGACCTTCATCTCCTCATTTCCCACACCCCTTATATATATATTTTTTATTTATTTATTTATTTTTTCCAAAGATTTTTTTTTTTTATTTATTTGAGAGAGAGAGAATGAGAGATAGAGAGCACGAGAGGGAAGAGGGTCAGAGGGAGAAGCAGACTTCCTGCTGAGCAGGGAGCCCGATGTGGGACTCGATCCCGGGACTCCAGGATCATGACCTGAGCCAAAGGCAGTCGCTTAACCAACTGAGCCACCCAGGCGCCCTTATTTTTTAAAGATTTATTTATTTTATTTGAGAGAGTGAGAATGAGAGAGAGAGAGAGAGTACATGAGAGGTGGGGAGGGTTAGAGGGAGAAGCAGGCTCCTCGCTGAGCAGGGAGCCCGATGCGGGACTCGATCCCGGGACTCTAGGATCATGACCTGAGCCGAAGGCAGTCGCTTAACCAACTGAGCCACCCAGGCGCCCCCCTCATATATTTTCTTGATGATGTCCTTTGAAGCACAAAATTGCAAAATTTTGACAACCTTTTTTTCCTTATTTTTATTTTTGGATTGTCTATTGCTAGTATGTAGAAAAACAATGACTTTGCATATTGATCTTGTATCCTGAAACCTTGCTAAACTCACTGATTAGCTCAAATAGTGAGTGTGTACGTATGTGTATCCCTCAGTAGTTTCCACACATAGGAACATACAGTTGGCTAGTAGAGATCATTTTATCTCCTTTTTTACTCTGAATTTCTCCAACTTGCTCTTAATAGAACCTCTGGCAAAATGTTTAATAGAAATGGAGAGTAGATATTGTCTTGTTCCTGATAGTAAGCAAAAATGTTTTAGTCTTTATCGTAATTATGATACTATCTATGGGGTTTGGTAGATGTCCTTTATCAGGCTGAAGCAATTCCCTTCTATTGCTATTTTGTTAACTGTTTTTATCATGAAAGTGGTGGATTTTGTCAAATGTCTTCCATCTATGGGGAGATCATGTGTTTTTTGTCATTTGTTCTATTAATGTAGTTAGTATGCTACATTGATTAATTTTCTTGTGTTGAACCAATCGTGCATTCCTGTTTCATAAATTAAAATTTCTAGAATTAATTACAATTCTGTCACTCTGGAGTTTTAATTCAATTGTCATAATAGGAAGTGATAACTTTTTAATTAAAAACAAATATTTTTAAAGTAATACCTACACCCAACATGGGCCTCAAACTCATGACCCCGAGATCAAGAGTTGCATGCTCTACCAACTGAGCCAGCCAGGCACATCCAGGCTGGATAATTTTTTAAGCTGTTCTGTAAAAACAGATAAACACTCAAGTTCAGATCTGAAGGTTTTCTATTAATAATGATGTTGCTTATATAGAAATTTCAACCATGTTTAAGAGCACTGTATATGGTCCCCAAACGTACCTGGTTTTGGTAAGCAACTGGAGCATACTGCTTATAAATTGGAGCTAATCGTGTAGCCAAACTCTGTAAATTATCTTCAAGGTTTTTTTCCTACAGGAAAAGACAGTCCATAAAAGTTGTTTCATAATGACATGAGTTTTAGGTATGAAAACGAATCATAAATCATTGCTGATATGTGGTTGATGCACAACTCATACTTACCCTAATAAAAGAACTACCATAGAAAATCACATGGATTGATTCTTAAAAAATGTGAACTACTGGTCATTATTATGCTTTAATTTAGTCTTTGAAATTCAAGTTCTATGTTATAAGCTAATTAGAAATCTAAATGGTGTTAGAGGTAAAGTGCTCATGTTGATAAATAGAAGAACCCTATTTTATATTTATTCAGTAGTACTGGGCACTTGAAATAAATCAAGACAGGGCTCCTAGTGGCAAGAGGAGATGTTGAAGTAAAGAACTCTGACACAGCGCAACAAGTTTCTATAACGGAAGTGGGAGAACAACAAACATAAGGCGCATACTACATATCAGGTTCTGTGCTAACAGCTTCAATAATAGGTAAGTGGGCAACTGGTTGTCTAAAGCTAGTATTTTCTTTTTCACATTATAATGGTTACAAATTGTGGAAGACGTGGTGGGACACCATAAAAAGAGTCTAGACTGCTACTGATGGTAGAAACATGTAAGACCTTTTTTTCAAGGAGAACAGGCATGACAAATGTCTCTATTCAAAATATCACTGAAGCTTCAGGTCAGGTTGTGATCTCAAGGTTTTGAGTTTGAGCCCCGAGTTGAGTGGAGATCTCAGAGCTAAGACAGTTTGAGACTATCCTCCACCCTGCTTACGCTCTCTGTCTCTTTCTCTAAAATAAATAAATAAAATCTTTAAAAAAAATCACTGAAGACAGTATAATGTATGCAGCAGAAGGCAGACTTTGGAAACAATTGATGAAAGACAACTGTAATAATTTTTGGGAGAGGACTGTATCCCAAATCAAATCAAAGAACTGATAAATGATCAGTCACATCCAAGGAAGACTATCGAAGGGGAACTGAGAGGAAGGATGAAGGAGAGACTTCGGAAGGCTCCATGCTTCTGCTTCATTTGAGATCTGGTGGATTCCAAGAACACAGAAAGAAGATCTTCATGTGGATTAGTTCACTTCTGATATTCATCAGATTGTTAATAAAGCCAAAGCCACACACAGTGTAGACATAGGCAGTTAATTCTTGAGCACATTTAACAAACCCCAATTTGGGCAACTATAAAACATCAGTGATCACTCTTTTGGTTTCCTAATGATTTAGGTTGATGCTTTCATTGAAAAAGAAATTTATGTATATCAGGTCTATATATAGATTACTGTGTCCCTTTCATCTGTCTTACTTATGTATCTGATACTTTAAAATATAGTTTCATAAATATAGTCAGGAAAGTCAGGACCCTACTTTAAAAACACTTCCTGGCTATACTCACCCATTATTTCATTTATCTGGGGAAAACTTACAATTGTGATTTAAGTACCTACCAAAAAGATTTTGATTGTTTTCTAACACCTAAAATATTTAGGTAGAGTAGATAATTGTGTTGCACTGCTAGGAGGTTACAAATTATCTGGTATCAGAAGTCAAAGACTGAGTAATTGGTCATCATGAAATATCTCATTTACAGTGTAGAGATGTTGAAATAAAGTAGGCACATAGAAAAAAAATCCAATAAAGCTTTATAGCTGACCACAGGTATCATTTTACAATTTTAAGTCTCATTATACATAATGCAAAAATTTTGATTTTCTAATTGTTTCATTAGAATGAATGTGTGTGTCAGATATAGAGGTTTCTTCTTATCAGATCTTTACCTATTGGGGCTCAAGCCTACATTCCTTTGCTCTTCTCATCCTACACCTGATCTCTAGGACTGTCTTATACCCACGTCTGTGGCTATAATTACTACCTGGACCACAAATCACACTTGAGTTTCAGATTCTTCTCCATTTTCTTATTTGAGACTTATTTGAGAGAGAGAGAGAGATAGAGAGAGAACGTGAATCGGGGAAGAGGCAGAGGGAGAGAATCTTCTAGGAGACTCCCTACTCAGTGTGGAGTCCCACGTGGGGTTCGATCTCGAGACCTAGGAGATCACGACTTGAGCCAAAACTAAGAGTCTGACACTTGTACCCACTAAGCCACCCCGGTGCTCCCAGATTCTTATTATTGACCTGACATTCGCACTTGGATTTTATAGAAATCTCTCACCTAGTGGCTCCAGAATGAATCCATAATCTGCCCTTTTGAAACTGGGTTCTATTTCCATGTACCTTATATCAAGTGATAACACTACGATCTAATAATTAAAACCTTTCCAGACTAACAACTGCCCACCATTTCTTCTGTCACAACCATATTCCAAGTTACAATGATCCCTTCTCTGGACTATTCTTAAGGCTAGCTCATCTTGCTAAACACACTCTTTACCAACTCCAATCCATTATTCAAAGAGCAACTATAGAGATCTCTTTCAAAGAAAAGTGTAATTGTATCACTTTCATTAAATCCTTTAATGATCTTCCAAAATGGCTGACATCGCATACAAGGTCACTGCATTCACCTTACTCTCCCTTGCCTGCTCTGAGCTTCATCCTGGCCTTCTGTCAGTTTCTGTAATGAGAAATGCTTTTTTCTGTATTATAAGCACCATACAGATGTTATTCAATATTTAAAATGATCATAAACAAAAACTGATCTCATACTCATTAATTATATAATATTCTGTTGTAGAATAAAAATTTAACAGTCATGTAAGTATTACTAATATATTTACATACTGGTAGTTTTATCATATAGTATTTGGAAAGAAAACTTAACTGATTAATTTTAAGGGAGAAGGACATCACATTATCATGTGTTCATATGGTTGAACATAGCACCTTTCCACGATCAGGTGTTTTATATGTCCTTTACTAAATTTTTAAAGTTTTCTCCCTAAAGGTTTAACCCCCTTCCTTTTTTAAAAAGTGTTAGCTCTATGCCCAGCGTGGGGCTTGAACTCGACCCCGGATCAGGAGTCACACAATCTACTGACTGAGACAGTCAGGCGCCCCTAACAGACTTATTAGATTTCTTCTAAGGTCCTTGATCTGCAAATGATAGTTCTCTCTGGAATCATTTCCTTGTTTAATTGCAGTAGATGGCAACTCAAGAAAATGCTAAATAATTCTGATTATCTCTGTAAAAGGATGATTATTAATTTGGAGTTTCTTGAAAGATGTTATATTCATTGTATTATAGATATAGTTGGATTCATTCCTGTTTTATTTGTGTTTCCTATTTATCTTGTATTCTAATGATCTTTAAAAATCTTTTGATTGTTTTCTTTTTAAAGATTTTTTCCCCACAATAATTTCAAAATGTAAAAATTCTATTTCTATTCATCTAAAAAATCTTAAAAATAATCTTGCCAAATATATGTTTTTCTGACAACATCTAGAGCAGTGTTTTCCAAGCTGTGGGTCATGACTCATTCGTGGGCCAAGAAATCAGTTCAGTGTAGGTAATAACTAACTTTTGAAAAAAGAAAATGAGAATTTATAAAAAATATTATAGTGAATCATAGTGATCCTCAGCAATAACTAGATTGGATATTAACTGTTTAATATTTTAATATCTTCTCTTACATAGAAGATGAAGTATTATTTTCTGACGGTTTTATTTTAATTATTTACTTGCACATACCATTGGATAGCAGTTTGTAATATAAAATGTTTTTTATTTGTGGTCACAGCTCAAAGTTTGAAAAACACTGATCTTAGTATCTAAATTCTCCCCACTCCAAACAAAGCATAAAACATTACCACACTTAGTTCCTATAGGTGCCCCCCTCCCCCAGTGCCTACCCACCCTTGAGTTGATAAGAGTATGGAATTATACTTATCGGTTGTTATTTTAATTAAAAAAATGTAAGTACTCAACTTATTTAAACTTAACAGTAAGGTTGACTAATTTCTTTGCTCACCATGGCCTCGTGTCCCGGACAGATTGGTTCCGGTTTCATATATCTTCTTTCTGGATTACGTCCTTTAGTAATTCTTTCATAGTAGTTCTGTGGGTAGTAAACTTTCTGAGTCTTTGAAATGTTGGCAAATGGCTTTATTTATTCTTCCTACTTTGGCTGGGTATAAAATTCTAGGTTCTTTTAACAATGATTGTCTCTGGGGTTAGGGGAGAGGAGGAGGGAACCAGGGACAGTTGGAATTTGGGTTGGTAGTTAAAGACTTTACCTAATTTATAGAGAATTTTAAACTATTTACTTATATATATTCTTAGTTTTTTTTCCACTACTTTAAAAATATTTCATTGTTTTACTATTTAGAAAATATTTTAAGGAATGTATTTATAAATTCATTGTGTAATTGAAAAGTAAAAAGGGACACTTACGTGTAAGGGAGAGCTTGGATCAATTCTAAATCTTCTAGGGCTTGGGCTTCTACCAAATTTACAGCCATTGAAATACATACTCCATGAACAGCCAAAAGAGAACGAAGCTCCACAAGTCTCTGGATCAATTCCTTGACATGTACAGGTACGGCTGTAAGGTGATAATTGCAAGGGAATGAACTGATAAAGCAAGGCCAATACCTCAGACAGAACATTTCAGATTCCTGTAACTTTAGAAGTATAGATGACTAGTGAACTGATTTTAATGTATTTATTTCACTACTTATTTTATCTTAAGTAGCATTAACCCAAAGCTAACGGCCCTTGAATATAAGCAAGTTTTTAACTAAAATGTTTGTTCAAGATTGTAAATCCAAATAAATAGCAATAAACTATACAGAAATACCCATAAACTTGTTTGATTTGGATATGCCTGAGAGAAAATAAACAGTCTGCATTTTACTTTATTTTGTTGAGAGAGAATCTTAAATACACTCCATGCTCAGCACAGAGCCTAACCTAGGGCTCAACCTCAAGACCCTGAGAGATCATGATCTGAGCCGAAATGAAGAGTCGGCAGCTTAACTGAATGAGCCACCCAGGTGACCCAAAGGGTCTGCATTTTAAATCTTGGATCTGTTCCCCTATCAGATATGAAAAGGAAAGTATCTCATTACCTCTTTGGACTTTAACTCCGTCATCTATAAACTGACGTTATTTAATCCCGAGGATTGATACTGGATTATATATTGTATGTGAAATCACCTTGTTAATTTTAACAAAAGCCTTTATTAAGAATACAAAAGGAAAAATTGAACTTAAAGCTTGTTTCATTCAGTAACTTGGTATTTTAGTACATTGGGGGCATTTCTGAGACCCTAACATGGACCTGATAGTAAGAATGACAATGACTAAAACATTCATACAAAAATATGAAACCCGAGGAAATAACATACACTCCTGTGGCTTCCAATTGCATAATACTTGGAAATTTCTAATAGTATGTATGTGGTACTTATGTAATGATTAAAAACAAACAAAAAACCCCATAGTTAGAAAATCAGTAAATGAAAAGTATACAGAAATTTTGAGATCAAAACTAGTAGTATTTTTTAATTGTGAAGTCAAGAAAATACCTGATATTAAGATAACACTGACTACAAAAAGAAAAATAAATAGTACATTCATGTCATTGAAATGATACATGTGAAGGAAAGAAAAATGTAGTTTAATTAACATCTGACAGTTAAACAATGAAACACACAGAAACAGTACAGAACTGTGAGACCTAAAAGAGCTTTTGCAGAATATCTGAAATAGTCAACATCACTGGTAATAGGACAAATGAACTGAAACAGGTCCTGATATTATGGACAAAGTGTACTCCCGGGGTGCCTGGGTGGCTCAGTTGTTAAGCGTCTGCCTTCGGCTCAGGTCATGATCCCAGGGTCCTGGGATGGAGCCCCGCATCAGGCTCCCTGCTCTGCGGGAAGACTGCTTCTCCCTCTCCTGCTCCCCCTGCTTGTGTTCCCTCTCTTGCTGTGTCTCTCTCTGTCAAATAAATAAATATAATCTTTAAAAAACAAAAAAAAAGTGTAGTCCTACCAGTAATTCCTCACTTGATTTTAATTAGAAAGAAACAATCAGTCAAAAACAAACTGAGCAACAGTCTATAAAATTAGGCCTTCAAAAATGTCAATGCATGTCAATGCCCAGGCGCCTGGGTGGCTCAGTTGGTTAAGCATCTGACTCTTGATTTCTGATCAGTCGGTATCTCAGGGTTGTGAGACAGAACTCTGCAATGGGCTTGGCACTCAGTGGGGAGTTGAGATTCTCTCCCTGTTCCCTCTCCACGCTTGTGCAATCTCTCTCTGTCTCTCTCAAATAAATTAAAAAAATCTTAAAAAAAAAATCAATGCCATGGAAGACAACGCATGAGATAAGAAACAATCAAGAGACCAAAAAGAGGAGAGAGGGAGACATGAAAAAGGCAAAACAAGTTAACCCATCAATTCCTGGGTGGGGGAAAATTACTACAAAGTACATTATTATTATTATTTTAAGATTTTATATATATATATATATTTTAAGATTTTATTTATTTATTTGAGAGAGAGAGAGAATGAGAGATAGAGAGCACGAGAGGGAAGAGGGTCAGAGGGAGAAGCAGACTCCCCGCTGAGCAGGGAGTCCGATGTGGGACTTGATCCCAGGACTCCGGGATCACGACCTGAACCGAAGGCAGTTGCTTAACCAACTGAGCCACCCAGGCGCCCAAGATTTTATATATTTATTTGAGAGAGAGAGAGAGAGAGAGACAAGAGAGACCAGAAACAAGCAGGCAGACGGCAGAGAGAGAGGAGAAGATTCCCCGCGGAGCAGGGAGCTCGATGTGGAACTTGCTCCCAGGACCCTGGGTCATGACCTGAGCCGAAGGCAGATGATTAACTGACTGGGCCTCCCAGGTGCCCCTATAAAGTACATTCTTGGAAAATATTCAATATCTGAATATGAACTGTAGATTAGATGACAGCATTTTATCGAAGATAAATTTTCTGATTTTAATAATTTTGCTGGGTTTATGTAAATGAATGTCCTCATGCTTAGAATATACCCTCTTATGTATTATTTACAGGAAAAAGCATAAAGCCTGCAACTAGCTGACAATCCAGAATGAAAAAAATTATTTTTAATCAATAATAATATGTGTGTGTATGTGTGACTTTGTATATAAATGCAAATGTTACAAACTTAATGATGATGAAATCTAGGTGAGAGGTATATAAGAGTTCACTGAAGGATTCTTGCATCTATTCTGTAATAATAGAGAATAAGAATATTTATTTATTTATTTATTCTATTTATTTTTTAACTAGGCTCCATACCCAATATGGGGCTTTAACTCACAACCCCGAGATTAAGAGACACATGCTCTACCAACTGAGCAAGCCAGGCACCCCGGTAAGAATCTTAAAAAAAAAAAAAAAAAGATAAGCTGAAGGCATGCCTGACCGGCCCTGTCAGTAAAGCATGAGACTCTTTATTTTGGGGTCATGAGACTGAACCCCACAGTGGGTATAGAGATTACTTAAAAATTAAAAAGGTATGCTAGATCTACACTGAGTGAAATAGAATAAAACTTAGGTTATTGGATTCTTGGGAAGATTAAATGAGGCAATATATGTCTATCCTTCAAAGCAGTGCTTTCATACAAGAGTTACTATGTTTATTGTGAATCTACGTACAAAAGAATTAGCAGACATTAAAAATAGTTTGTATATTACTGGCATTGTAAAGATAAGGTATGCAAATTAATTTTGTGTGGGGATCAGAGAGGGGACAATATATATTGTTTATATTTTATACAATGACATTTCTTTTTTTTTTAAGGATTGTATTTATTTATTTGACAGAGACACAGAGAGAGAGGGAACACAAGCAGGGGGAGTAGGAGAGGGAGAAGCAGGCTTCCCTCTGAGCAGGGAGCCCGATGCGGGGCTCGATCCCAGGGCCCTGGGATCATGACCTGAGCCGAAGGCAGAGGCTTAACGACTGAGCCACCTAAGCGCCCCATTTTTTTCTTTTTTAAAAAAATTTTATTTATTTATTTTTGAGAGAGAGAGAGAGCACAAGCAGAGGGAGTGATGGGCAGAGGAATAGGAGAAGCAGGCTCCCTGCTGAGTAAGGAGCCCCATGTGGGACTCGATCCCAGGACCCTGGGATCATGACCGGAGCTGAAGGCAGACACTTAACCAACTGAGCCACCCAGGCATCCCGACACTTTTTTTTAAAAAAGATTTTTATTTACTCACTTTTCTTGCAAAGATTTTATTTATTTACTTATCTATTTATTTATTTTACAGAGAGAGACAGACAGAGGGGAAACGAGCAGAGGAAAGGGTAGAGGAAGAAGGAGAGAATCTCAAGCAGGCCCAAAGTTCTGTGTGGAGCCCAATGCAGGGCTTGATCTCTGAAAGAGTCCAGACGCATAACCTACTAAGCCACCCAGGCACCTGAAAGATTTTTATTTTTTCAGTAATCTCTACACTGACCACGTGGCTCGAACTGAAAACCCGAGATCAAGAGTTGCATGCTGTGAGCCAGCCAGGCGCCACAGTATAATGACACGTCTTTTAAAAAAGAGAGACATGTATGAGGAAAACTACACAAAACAATCCTGAAGACACAAAAGTAAACTTGAATAAATGGAAAGAAAAACCATGTTATGGGATAGGAAGATTCAATATCATTGTAACTTAATTTAATGAAATCTCATTAAAAATGTCATTGGCTCTATCTTAAACTAGACAAATTCATTTTAAAGTTTATTCGGAAGCAAAAACAGAAAAGAATAATAGAAAGCTTTGAAAAAGAGCGAGTAAGGTGAACTATCCCTACCAAATACTAAAATACATTCTAAAATCTCTATAATTAAAAAAAAATGTGGCACTAGTACCTGAAAAGCCAGGACAATGATATGAACTTCAAATACAAGAGAGGACTCTGTCTCATATGTAATTTTTGTTTACAGTTAAAGTGGCATTTCAAATCAAGGGGAAAGAAATGCTCTCTTACAACTGGTGTTTTCTTAAATGGATCTCCTCCTCCCACTATTAAGTAGCATAAATTTTAAATACATCACAGATTCACATTTTAAAAATTTACAATTTCAACAAGAACTAAAAGAAAATATGGGTGAATTACTGTACAACTTGAGAGAAAAATGTTCTTAAATACCAGTTAAAATTCAGACACTAAAGAAAAAATAGATACGGTTAATTATATTAAAATGGAAAGGGGATGGGGCACCTGGCCAGCTCAGTTGCTGGATAATGTGCCTCTTGATCTTGGGGTTGTAAGTTCGAGCGCCATGGGTGTGGAGATTACTTAGGAAATTAAAAAAAAAAAAAAAGGAAAACGCAAAAGATAACATAGCAGAAGTAAAAAGACAAGTATCAAACTGGCAAAACGGTTTAGACATTATATAACAAAGTGTTAAGCACCCAATACATAAAAGAAGCAATCCTTTAGAAACAAGAGCTAAGGGACGCCTGGGTGGCTCAGTCACTGAGCATCTGCCTTCGGCTCAGGTCATGATCCAGGGTCCTGGGATCAAGCCCTGCATTGGGCTCCTTGCTCAGCTGGGAGCCTGCTTCTCCCTTTCTCACTCCCCCTACTTGTGTTCCCTCTCTTGCTATGTCTCTCTCTGTCAAATAAATAAAATCCTAAAAAAAAAAAAATCAACGTACACCACATTTAAAAAAAAAAAAGAAAGAAACAAGGGCTAAAATAATTAACACATAGTTGAGCAATAACTACCCCCACCCAAAAAGGCAAATGACTCTTAACCATATGAAAAAACTCATTCATAACATGAAAAATGCCATTTACCACCTACTAAAAGGCAAAACCTCAAGTTTGACATCATATTCCTGGCAAAACGGTAGGAAAAGAGGTACTCTCTTACACTGCTGAGAATATAGTACAATTCTCTATGGAGGAGCTTTTCCTTTCTGGAAAAAATCCCTCTCCTCCAGACTCTATGGGTGAGTAGGATCAGGCATCAAAGAGGGAAGCAGAAAAAGAATACTCTCTTAGGGCAACTGGTTGGTTCAGTCAGAGGAGAGCATGCGACTCTTGATCTCAGGGTTTGATCTGGGGTTGGTGAGCTTGAGCCCAATGCTGGGTGTAGATATTACAAACAAACAAACCAACTCTACAATGGTCTCAACTCGCTATGAAACGAAGTCTCTTTTTTTGGGAAAAAAAAAGGTTCATTCTTTAGTTTCAGAATACCTAAAATTCTATAATATGCATAACCGGTAGTTAATGAACTATTTAATATTACATGATAGAGATGTGAACGGGAAAGCAGTACAAAACAGATTTGATTACTTTTCATTGAGCGTGCATCTTCGGTCTGTGGGATGACCATTGTATGACTTTAGGTTTTCAGTAAGCTCCGTGTACAATCTGTCAGCCATGGGGAGAGGAATGCCGTCCCATACCATGATAAGCACCACCATCACAGCTGTTGGGCAGTGATGGCCTGTCCGTTGCCGAACCAAACAAAGAACTTTCTCTTCATCGCTGCCTCTTCTTAAAACCTGGAAAAGCATAATGCATTTGTTTATGGAACAGAAGACACCTACAGTTGAGTGCAATGGATATCGTCTTTAAAGCTCTGTGTCCTTGCATTTTAGGTCTTTTTAAACATGACTATTTCTCAAAGGGTTGAAGTCTCTAGGACATTCAGTTTTCTGACTAGCTGCGTCCACACAACTCCTCAGGGTATCCCAGGTTACTTGACTAAACAAACAACAAGGCAGAACAGAAGTCTGTGGTATGTGGTTGTTATTTGTAAAAGTAGACCAAAGCAGTTTGTTTTATTTCACTATTGATACAGTATTGCAAAATAGACAACACAGGATCTCCTGGAAAGAGCCTAACTGTTCTGTTCTTCCACAAATGACACATCGGGACAAATCTAGCTACATGCAAATAACCAAGGATTCCCAATATCAAAAATGAACTTCAGCACTGAAATTTAGCATTTGCACAAAGTTAGGGATCTTTTCCTTGGGTGAATGGTTTTATTATACAGAATAATTAATATACAAAGTAATGTTGCTGCAATTTCTGTGATTTTTTTCCCCATGCTACCACAAGGATTTATCATACCCATATTATCATAAGATTAAGGTGGTTCAGTTGACATGGTGAATGCAAAATATAACAATTAATTTTGAATAGTGATTGATTTATCTTACACCGCATCATACCCCTGGGGTGCTAAACAGGCCTCAAACGTGTTTAAAATATTGCCCAGTGGTCCCAGTGCTTACAAAAAGAATTACATAAAAATGTTCACAAGACATAAAACCAACCAATTCTGGTTAAAACTCCCTCCATATATCACAAATTTACAGAGCAAAGACACTGACCACATTAATCAGTACATAATCAGTAAATGATAAAGGTGCCCACCCCTGTGACCAAAACGGAGCAACCAACAGCATAATTAAGATTCCATTTTTGTTGCTATAATAATATTACATAAACTTGAGATGAAACTTCTTAAGATGTTAGTTACCCAATATCACTTTCTTCTGTCACTCCAGATGGTTAACAATCATTGCTACCAAGGCATCCCTTGAGTAGAGTTGGCTTTAGGACCTTCCCCCTAAACACAATTATTTATATTAAAATTTTTTTCTATATTTATATGTCCTTTTACAGCCAAATAAGAATACATTTGCTTTCAAATAAGCTCAAAAATGATATACATTGTATCAAACAAAAATTTTCCAGATACTTTTCAAGTTATCAAAGAACAAAGTTACATTGATCCAGTTTTTGTATGGGAAATGCTAAAATGCTATTTATTAGGTATCTATGCTTTTCCCAGATTTTTTCCAAATATCCTTTAGTGAACACCAGAAAATTAACCATAATGAGTCTCGAAATTCAGATCTAGGTTCAATAAGCACCTTAGGTATTGCCTTGGTATGGATATTTGTGACCACCCAAAATAGATATATTAAATCCTGAATCCCAATTGTGATGGTATTAGGAGGTAGGGCCTTTGGGAGATAATTAAGTCATAAGGGGGAAGCTCTCATCAGTGAGATTAGTGTTCATATCAAATAAGACACCATAGAACTCCCTAATGCCTTTAAACATGTGAAAACACACAAAGAGAAGAGGGCCCTCACCCAACCATGCTGGCACCCTGATCTGAGACTTCCAAACTCCAGAATTGTGAGAAATAAATTTCTGTTGTATAGAAGCCACTCAGTCTGGTATTTTCTCATAGCAGTCTAAATGGAGGAAGACAAGTATTAAACCTGTGTAAGACCTATGAAAACTATAAAAACATTAAAAGAAATTAAAGATGACTTAAATAAATGGAGAGAAGTACCATGTTCATGGAATAGACACTATTATAATGTTGTCAATTTTCCCCAAATGGATTTCTACATTTCACGCAATTGCAATCAAAATCCTATCAGAGCTTATTTTGTTTTGGGTAGAAGTTGACAAACTTGTGCCAAAGCTTATATGGAAATGAAAGGAAGATGAAAAGCCAAGAAAATGAACAAAGACAAAGTGACTTATGAGATTATCAATATCTATTTTAAAGCTATAGTAATTATAGTTAACTATTGGTGCAAAGACACATAAACAGTTCAACAGAATGAAGAGTGCAGGAGAGGGCGCCTGGGTGGCTCAGTTGGTTAAGCAACTGCCTTCGGCTCAGGTCATGATCCCAGAGTCCTGGGATCGAGTCCCACATTGGCCTCCCAACTCAGCGGGGAGCCTGCTTCTCCCCCTAACCCTCTCCCCTCTCGTGCTGTTTCTCTCTCTCTCAAATAAATAAATAAATAAAATCTTTAAAAAAAAAAGTGCAGGAGATGTGTATGTATATGGCCATCAGACTTCTGACAAAGTTGACACTGCAATAAAAAGTAGTCTTTTAAATAAATGGTACTATGTAATATCCATATGGGAAAAATATGAGCTTGAGTATATTGTTGATCTAAATACAAAAGTTAAAACAGTAAATTTTTGGAAGAAAACATCTTCATGACCTTGAAGCAGGTAAAACAATTTTAGAATAAATTACCAAACTTAATAATTATAAAGAGTTAAGAAGTTGGATTATAGGGGTGATTGGTAGAGCATGCAACTCTTGATCTCGGGTAGGAAGTTCGAGCCTCATGTTAGTTGAAGAGATTACTTAAAAATAAAATATTAAAAAACCCTGGATTACATTATGATTAAGAACTTCCGTTCATCAAAATCATTAAGTAGCAATAGATTAAGAAGCTATAAAGGCAAATAATACAGTGGGAGAAATATTGGCATATATATAATTGACAAAATATTTTTACCCAAAATATATAAAGAAATTTCTCCAAGTGAGTAATAAAAACACAAAAGAAAATTGGCCAAAAAATCAAATAGGCTCAACACAAGAGAATATCAAACAGATGATGAACATATGAAAATATGCTCCACATTACTAGTCATGTAGCAAAGTAAAAAAATTTTAAAGCACCACATATGTTGGTGCAACTGCTATAGAAAACAGTCTGGAGGTTCTTCAAAAAATTAAAAATATAACTGCCATGTGATCCAACAATTCCACTTCTGAGTATACATCCAAAAGAGTTGAAAGCAAGGCCTAAAACAATTATTTGCGTATGCATGTTCATAGCAGCACTGGATAAACAAAATGCGGCATATATGTATAACAGAGTATTATTCAGACTTAAAAAGGAGGGGCGCCTGGGTGGCTCAGTTGGTTAAGCGACTGCCTTCGGCTCAGGTCATGATCCTGGAGTCCCGGGATCGAGTCCCATATCAGGCTCCCTGCTCAGCAGGGAGTCTCCTTCTCCCTCTGACCCTCTTCCCTTTCGTGCTATCTCTCATTCTCTCTCTCTCTCAAATAAATAAATGAAATCTTTAAAAAAAATAAAATTAAAGAAAAAAAAGGAAGTAAATCCTGTTACATCCTACAACATGGGTCAACCTTAAGGAGATAATGTTAAGTGAAGTAAGCCAGTAACAAAAAAAGCAAATCTGTATGATTCTAGTTATATGACTACTCTAACATAGTCAAATTCGTAAAACATAAAAGTGGAATGGTGGTTACCATGGCTGTGATTATGGGAAAATGGAGTTATTTAACGGATATAAGGTTTCAGATTTGAAAGATGACATTCTGGGGTTCTGCTTCACAACAATGTGAACATATATGTAACACTAATGAACTGTACATTTAATATTAAAAAAGAGGAAAGAGGTCTTAAAAAAAAAGAGGCACTACACTACACACCCAGTAGAATGTCTAAAATGACAAAAGAAAATGGGGAGCACTGATAAGAATGTGGAGCAACTGGAACACTTGTACGTTACTCATGGGAATGTAATAAAAGATAAGCACTTTGGAAAGCTATGGTTTCCTATCAACCAAAGCTATGCACATCTCCTGCCCCCATAATCCAGCAATTTCACTTCTAGGTATATAATCACACAAAAACGCATTCTTCTATTTCCCAAAGACAACACCAATATTCATAATTATCTCAAACTGGAAACAACTCCAGTGTGAATCACCGGAAGAATAAATCAGTAAATTTTAACTATTTATGATAACAGAACACTACTGAACACAATGAGAATGATATTCAACCACAGACAACATAAATTAATCTTACAATTCTAATGCTGGATAAAAGACGACAAGACAAAAGAATAATTACATTAAGACTGTATTTATATAAAGTTCAAATCAGGCAAGATTAATCCATAATGTTAGAAGACACGAGAGTGGCTACTTTTCCGGGGTAGCAGGAAGGGGGGACAAGAGGGCTTCTGAACTGCCAGTACTATTAGATGCTGCTCACACAGTGGTGCTCACTTCAGAAAAACTCTGTGACTTTAGGATTTCTACAGCCTTCTGTATGTATGCTATAATTAATTTTTAAAAGTGTATCTTACCCTAATTTAAAAAAAAGCCTGAAACCGCTTAGTCAATTTACTATCTCAGGATGTAGCAAGTTTCTTAACCTTTCTATAGTACCACCACAGAGCTAGGATCTAATAAGTATTAGCCACTGTTTTACGTCTTTTTCTTTAAAACTGCACACATGGCTCCTGAGCACAGAACTCAGCTCCTCAAACATTTGTTGAGTGGATGGTTAAAAACCACAAAAACCTAATGTGGTTGCATTTTATGAAAATTTCCAAAAAGTTTAAGTTACACTATTGATAAGATGAAAATTCTCATTTAAAAAAAAAGACGTTAAGTGATACAAGTGTCCCAAAATTTTAAAACTTTTCTCGAGAATCCATTATTTCATAACTGGAGGGTGTATTAATTTGTAAGCTCTTGAATTTGTGGCCACATGACAGTCACTTTACATGGTAAATGGTGCATACAAACTTCTGTGAGTAATGTCTGTGACTACTTTTCTGTTATTTAAAAATATCTATTTGTATAATTTCCATTATATATTATGAAATTGTTATATCACACAGATTTTTTTTGCTAATTGTGTTAATTAAAAACATACAACAAATTGAATATGTTGGAATGAAAAATGTTTTAAATAGCATTCATAAGGGGCGCTTGGGTGGCTCAGTCGTTAAGCATCTGCCTTCGGCTCAGGTCATGATCCCAGGGTCCTGTGATCAAGCCCCGAATAGGGCTCCCTGCTCTGCAGGACGCCTGCTTCTCCCTTTCCCACTCCCCCTGCTTGTGTTCCCTCTCTCACTGTGTCTCTCTCTGTCAAATAAATAAATAAAATCTTTTTAAAAAAATAGCATTCATAAATATATTCCACTTATCTTTTGATATCAGCACAACTAAAATATAATTTAAATATCATAAAGTCCATCCTTTTAAAGTATGAAATTCATGAGTGCCTGGGTGGCTCAGCTGGTTAAGCATCCGACTCTTGATTTTGGCTTAGGTCATGACCTCAGGTTCCTGAGATTGAGCTCACTTTGGGCTCCCCGTTGGGCTCTGCACCGGGTGTGGAGCCTGCTTAGGATTCACTCTCCCTCTTCCTTTCCCCACCACCCTCCTGGTGTGCTCAATCTCTCAAGGTAAAGAAAGAAATAAAAAATAAATCAGTAAATAAAGTATGGAATGCAATGCTTCTTAGTATACTCAGAGTTGGCCAACCACTACCACTATATAATTTTATTTATTTATTTATTTATTTTTTAAGAGTTTATTTATTTATTTGACAGATAGATAGCACAAGTAGGCAGAGTGGCAGGCAGAGGGAGAGGGAGAAACAGGTTCTCCGCTGAGCAGGGAGCCCAATGTGGGGCTCGATTCCAGGACCCTGGGATCATGACCCTAGCGGAAGGCAGCCGCTTAACCAACTGAGCCACCCAGGCGCCCCCCACTATATAATTTTAGAACATTTTCATCCCCACCCCCATCCTTAGCAATCATGCCACATTTCCCTCTTTTCTTGGCCCTCAACAATTTTCTATCTCTATGGATTTTACTATTAGTTAGAATCCTCTAACTGGTGGACTTTTGTGTCTGGCTTCTTTCACTTCACGTATGTTCATTCAAATTTGTAGCACTTATCAGTACTTCATTCCTTTTTACTGCCAATTAACATTCCATTGCATGGATATGCCATTTATATCTATCCATCAATTGGTTGATTGCCATTTAGATTGTTTGCACATTTGCAATTATGATTGATGCTGCTAAGAACATTCATATAACAAGTTTTTCTGTAGACATATGTTTTCGTTTATCTTGGGTATACACTGAGGAGTGGAACTGCTTGGTTATATAGTTAACTATATTTATCCTTTTAAGGAACCATCAGACAGTTTTCCAAAGTGGAATGACTATTTGATAATCACATTAGGAATGTACAAAAGGTTCCCATTTCTCTACATCCTCCTCAACCCTTGTTATTTTCTGTCTGTTAGTTATGACCATTGTAGTATAAAGAGGCATCTCATTTTGAGTTTGATTTTCATTTCCTGATGAGTAACAATGTTGAGCCTATTTTCATAAGCTTAAGGCAGACACTTAACGGAATGAGCCACCCAGGTGCTCCAGTTTTAAGTCTTTATACAAGGTCTTTTTTTTTATTAAGATTTTTTAAAAAAGATTTTATTTGTCAGAGAGAGCGCACGCATGTACAAGCAGGAGGAGCGGCAGGCAAAGGGAGAAGCAGACTCCCTGCTGAGCAAGGAGCCCGATGTGGGGCTGGATCCCCAGACCCTGGGATCATGGCCCAAGCCGAAGGCAGACTTTTAACCAGCCGAGACACCCAGGCATCCCTTAATATATATATATATATATATATATATATATATATTTAAGTTTCAAGTAATCTCTACACCCAACATGGGGCTCGAACTCACACCTGCGAAATCAAGAGTCACATGCTCCACTGAATGAGCCAGCCAGAAGCCCCTACAAAGCTCTTTATTAGACATCTGACTAGCAAATATTTTCTCCTATTCTTAGTTTTCTGACCTTTTTTTTAAAAGATTTTATCCATTTATTTGACAGAGAGATAGAGCACAAGTGGGGTGAGGGGCAGCAGGAGAAGCAGGCTCCCCGCCAAGCAAGGAGCCTGACACAGGACTCGATCCCAGGACCCTGGGATCATGTCCTGAGCTGAAGGCATACACTTAACTGAGCCACCCAGGTGCTCCCTATGTGTTTATTTATTTATTTATTTTTTAAGATTTATTTATTTGAGAGAGAGCAAGACAGAGTGTGTCTGTGTGTGTGTATGCACATGTGTGCATGGAGTGGGAGAGGGAGAGGAAGAGACAGAATCCCAAGCTGATTCCCCACTTAGCCTGAAAAGATGAAAGGGGGCATGATCCCACAATTCTGAGTTCATGCCCTGAGCCTAAACCAAGAGTCCGATGCTCAACCGACTGAGCCACCCAAGTGCCCCCCTATGTGTACATTTCATTTTATGTTAATTATACCTCAATAATTAAAATAAAGGGAAAAAGAAAACATAATTGACCATCAAAAGGCTGTTTACTAAGTCTTTAAGTCACTTAGGCATTTCATTGTAAAGTTTTAGTTAAAAAAATGTGGTATATAACAACTAAATGTAAACAAGTGATCCTGGATTGAATTTAAGACATGAGACAAAATTTGTTTTCTTTTTCCATAAAGGAAATTATTAGTTAATAAGACCTAAAGATTAGATAGACAATGATATCATAACAGCATCGATAATTGTCCTGTAGCTTTGTTAAGAGTTTCATAATTGTTTTGTGGTTATAGGGCAATGTCCTGTTTTGTTGTTTTTTTTTAAGACTGTTTTCTTTTAAAGATTTTATTTATTTATTTGACAGAGAGAGACACAGTGAGAGAGGGAACACAAGCAGGGGGAATGGGAGAGGGAGAAGCAGGCTTCCCGCGGAGCAGGGAGCCCGATGCGGGGCTCGATCCCATGACCCTGGGATCATGACCTGAGCCGAAGGCAGTCGCTTAACGACTGAGCCACCCAGGTGCCCCAAATTTTCATTTTTTTTAGAAGTAATTTCTACACCCAATGTGGGGTTTCAACTCATGACCCTGAGATCAAGAGTCTCATGCTCCCCTGACTGAGCCAGCCAGGTGCCCTGCAACGTCCTGGCTTTCTGAAAAACACAACAAAGCATTTAAGGGTAAAGGGTGTTGTGTTTACAAATTACTATTTGTTAAGAAAAAAGAGAAGGGGGAGGAGCAAAGGAGAGAGAAGGAGGGAGTATGAAAAATAAAGAAAAGTTAATTTGGTAAAAAGCTACATTTGGGAAATGTCAGGAAAGAGTATATAGAAATTCTGCACTATTCCTGCAATTTTTGAATGTCTGAAATTATTTCAAAATTATAAGTTTAAAAATATTTCTATGGTGCTGGCCAAAGTTTCATATTGTATATTTTATTATCAATACAAGCTTGGGATTCAAGTGTTCATGACCCATAGAAATGGAAGACAAGTTTCAAAACAGAGCTACTGGATGTGTGGGGTCATAGGTCAAGAGATAAGCCACAGGTAGATCTCTGGATGGAAGTACCAACTCCAGTGTTTTAAAAAACAGGCGACTGTCAGAGACCAAGGAAGAAGGGCAAAGAGTAAGTTTTTACATACTGATGAGCAATGGACACATTTTTGGCAAAATAAAAGATCTATTTTGAATTTAAGTCAATCTGTGGGACAATGAATATTCAGTGTTTATTAAGTTTTAGATAACATCTGAAGGAAATTAATGTAAACTAAAAAAATATATTAATTTAGAGAAAACAATTAGTAGTAAGTCCAAAATACTGTCAGGTTAGCAAGATGTCATTTTGTCTAATTATGATATGCTACGAATTGAAATCACCTGGGAAGCCAATTAAATACGACCATAAGTGAAACAATTCAAATGCAAAATTGAACGTACAGTATCATTTCAACTAATGGGGATAATACTAGCAATGTATTTTTCTATTGTAATATTGTTAGGGGGTAATAGAAGACATTTGTAAGGGGTCTGTATGAATAAGTGTGCAAAGTAGGGCTAAGTCTTTCTGTTTGGAGTGGGAAGGCTTCATGGAGGAGACTCTTCTTAAAAGACTCTAAGTGTTTGCCACTAGAGAGAAGACAGTACAAAGGCAATGCTAAGATTTTGAAAGCAAGCTCCACGAGGCAAGAATGTTATTTAAGGAAGAATTCTGCTAACTCTATTGATACCAGATGGCTTCTGTGATTTATAAAACCTCCATTATTAAATTATTATACATAGTTGGTTCTATTTCTGGGATCTCTGACATTAAGATGATGCATGCAGTGTATATAAGATGTAGCTCAAGGGTCAATATCTCTCCAAAGCCCTTCCTGGACCCTCGCCTCCAAACATTACACTTGGTCTCCTCCCTGCTCCCTCTATATGCTATTCTCATGCAGACCAGTGGTAGGATTTCACAGTAATTAGCATACTGGTGACTGCTTAAGGCAGAGTCATCAATAAGCTCACCCAAGAAGACATATTATAGACAGGCTGATTGAAGAGTTGAGGAATGATGGGGAAAAGCTGTGTTACAGAAGACAACACATGAACTTCTCAGAAGAGTGAAGTGTAACCAATAGCTTGAGCTGCTGAAGAAAGGCTATGAGGACCTAGAATTTTCTTTGGCAGTTAAGGAATTGGTTGATCATTGGGATAGCACTTTCAGAGAAACGGTAGAGAAAGAAGATACATCAGTCTGATGATAATTAGGAAAAGATTTCCTAGCAAATCTATGACAGAATTCCCTTATCCCAGGTTATAAATTATTCTGCCTCAACAGCCTGTTAGGAATAGCTCTGAAAAGTACATAATAAACTTACTGTCTGAGAACCTGGTCCAGATGGGACAACCTATCGAAATAATCCATGGGAAGCTCTTAAGGTAGGTTAGACTCAAGAGCAATAACCGTGGAGCACCTGGGTGGCTCAGTCATTAAACGTCTGCCTTTGGCTCAGGTCATGACCCCAGGGTCCTGGGATTAAGCCCCGCATCGGGTTTCCTGCTCTGCGGGAAGCCTGCTTCTCCCTATGTCACTCCCCCTGCTTGTGTTCCCTCTCTCACTGTGTCTCTCTCTGTCAAATAAATAAATGAAATCTTTAGAAAAAAAAAGAGCAATAACCTAGGATATTCTAAATAACCTCTGGTCTAGGGAGGTTTAGGACAACTCATTACTATGCATATAAAATTGGTGGAGAGAGAGGCCCCTGGGTGGCTCAGTCAGTTGAGTGTCTGACATCGGCTTAGGTCATAATCCCAGGGTCCTGGGATCGAGTCCTGGATCAGGCTCCTTGCTTGGTGGGGAGCCTGCTTCTTCCACTGCCCCGCACCCCGCTTGTGCTCTCTCTCTCTCTCAAATAAATAAAACCTTAAAAAAGAAAATAAAAAAAACTAGTAGAGAAGACTGCCCTGAAAAACAAAATTACTGTTACGATTTCTAAAGAAGCAAATGTAAGGTTACAGTGTTTTCATATCTTTAGGGCCTAGAAGGAAGAAACTAAAAGACCAAGAGAGGTTCTACTAGGGCAGGCAAATTTAGATTCTAGTCATAGTATATTTATATCGGCAACAGAAAAACAAAGTATTTAAACAGCTGTCTAATCTCCCTACTTCCAAAAAAACAGAGAATATTAGGTGTTCCAGACAAAGTTTTTTCTTTTCTTAAATGAGAGGGAATAGGCCTTCTAAATTTAAAAAAATATTCTTTAAAGCTCAAGCAAAGCATATAGTATCTGCCTAACAATGGTCTGCTCTAGTGGGTCATTGAGCAATGTCAGCAAAAATGGACACATAGAAAATGAAGTGGAATTTTAAATCAATGAAAAAAATGTCAGATTAACTACCGGATCCATACATAAAATTATGAAAGCACAAGAGACACTCTTTTTATAACAGTAGGGCGAGGAAAGACTTCCTTAGCAACATGAAAAGCTGAAGGTATATAGTGACATAGATTTGACCTGCTAAGAATTTCAAACTTCTGTACAAGATAACAATCAAGCACTGAGACTATAAGAAAATCTAGGATTAAACAATGGCAAACTATATAATAGAAGTTTTATTTACAAAAAAGATAATGTAAACAAAACAAAAAATGGTTATGAAGAGAGACTACATGAAGAAATACAAATGGTTAATAAACACTTAAAAGAAACCAAACATTACTAGTTAAAATGCAAGTTCATTCATAATATCAATTTTTACTTACTAGGTGACAATGATGAAGTAGATTACACTATTATATATATATACACACACATATATAATTCTATTTTTGAAGAATTAACATTAACTAAAAGGTTTATTGTTAACCCAAGTATTATAAGCAAAGAATTTGTAAGCCTTTTTTAACAGTTAAGGGAGTTTCTCAGATACCTTCTTTATAATTTCTAATACTGCATCCAAACCACACACAAAGATTTCCATTTCAGTATATAAGGAGGAGCAAATGCTCTTGGGTAGACTCTGCTCCAAAACAATCGAATGCTTATTTAATCAAATAAGCTTTTACTGAAATTAATAAAGTTGTAGAATAATCAGTTTTTACCATAAGTAATATTGACCCTGTCAATTCTTTGCTCAACATGCTTCAGCAGTTGTCTATCATATGTAATTGAAAGTTTTAACACCAAAAGTTAATACTGGAAGTTGTGAAACATCATTATCTCAGAGGGTAAATTTAAGATGGATTTTAAAATTCGAAAGTAATAAATTTTTATTTATTTATTTATCTACTTATTGAGGGGGGAGTAGTGGGAGAGAGAGACTCTTAAGCCGACTCCACGCCCAGCGGGGCTTGATCTCACAACCCTGAGATAGTGAACTGAGCCCAAATCAAAAGTTGGACACTTAACCAACTGAGCCACCCAGGCACCCCCAAAAGTAATAGATTTTTATGCAAAGGAAATAATCAATAAAACTAAAAGAAAACCTACTGAATGAGAAAAGATGGTTAGTATCCAAAACATACAAAGAACTGATACAACAACACGCAAAAACCAAATAATCCAATTAAAAAATGGACAGAAGACAGGAACAGACATCTGTCCAAAGAATACATACAGATGGCCAACAGACACATGAAAAGATTCTCAACATCACTCATCATCAGGGAAATGCAAATCAAAACCACAATGAGATATCACCTCACACCTGTCTGTGACTAAAATAAAACAATACAACAAGTGTTGACAAGGATGTGGAGAGAAAGGAATCCTCGTGCACTGTTGGTGGAAATGCAAACTGGTGCAGCTAGTATGGCAAACAGTATGGAGGGTCCCAAAAATATTAAAAATAGAAATGCCATATGATGCAATAATTCCACTACTGGGTATTTATCCAAAGAATATGAAAACACTAATTCAGAAAGATATAGGCAGCCCTACGTTTACTGCATTATTTATAATAGCCAAATTATGGAAGCAGCCCAAGTGTCCGTTGATAGATCAATGGATAAAGATGTGGTATACATACACACTGGAATGTTCCTCAGCCATAAAAAAGAATGAAATCTTGCCATTTGCAACAACATGGAATGAGCTAGAGAGTATAATGCTACATGAAATTAGTCAGAGAAAGACAAATACCGTATGATTTCATTCAGATGTGGAATTTAAGAAACAAAACAAGTGAACAAAGAAAAAAAAAGGGAACCCAAAAAATAGACTCTTAACTATAGAGAACAAACTGATGGTTACTAGAGGGAGGTGGGTGGAGGGATGGGTGAAATAGGTGATGGGGATTAAGGAGGGACTTGTCCCAATGAGCATTGAGTAATATATAGAATATTTCAATCACTGTATGTTACACCTGAAATTACATTAGCCCTGTATGTTAAGTATACTGGAATTCATTTTTGAGGCTATCAAATAATCACGTGGGAGACAAAGTAGAGCCAACAGAAAATGATGGTGGCCAGCCAAAAAACCCATTGATTATTTATCATTTAAATCCACACACACGTTTATTTGATCACACACACATAGATACAAATATATGTACATTCATTTCATCACATAAAACGAAATAAAAATGCAGCCCAAAGACATTTAAAGCAGAATCTTGGAACAAAGGAACCAAAAAGGGAAAGATTATACACATGTATAAATCCAGGCAAGACCGCTGGAAAACTTGGATACATGGTTTACTCCTTTTCCAAAACTCTGGTCACCTCAGAAAACCTTCACTTGTATAAATTGTATATATTCATTGCCACACTTGTTCTACTGACCAAAAAACAATCCTACAGAGAGGAACCCATGAACCATTTCCTGGTGTGAATCGATCAGGCACTGGAGCCATCTGGGGGGCCTACTGCTTCAATCTTCTCCCTACTCCTGCCACCACCCCAGCGGCTCAATTGTGGTGGGTGGGTGTGTGTGGGGGTGGGGAGAGGTGGGAGTTAGTAGTATAAGGAGTTAATAGAGTCTACTGGATCGAAGAAACTACATCCTTTCCGTCAAAAAAAGTACATCCTTTCCACCAAAATCTACTGAGTAACAGGGTAACTAGTCCCTGACAAGACCCACAGTGACAGCACAAAAGAGTCAGAAACCTGTACTGAAGGCTAACAATTATGGGGGAGCATTAATGATTACCTAGCGAAGAAAACAGTGTTAAGAGCAAGGGCAAAACAATGTCAGATTGGCTCAGAAAGTTGTGCTGCCCAGTTAGAATTTGCTGTTAGGCTTTTTGTGTGTGACCATTAAAAAAAGAAGCAATAAGCCTCTCCTTCAAGAAAAGGAGGCAAGTGCAGCAGAATAAAAAGAGGACAGAATTCAACCATGATGAACAAATGTAAGCCTGCATGTAGGGTGAAAAAACTTACACAAAATCACACAGTATTTCATTTAGGTCAGTGCTTAATATCAAATACACAGCAAATATACACTGTGCAAGATGCAAAATAAATCTGGAACAATGCAACCCACTAGACTAGTTAATTGTTTACTGGATTCCTTAGTTTAAAATGATTGATCTTCCTCTATCCCTTCCTCTTACTTCATTCCTGCATAAAACATCCATATAGGAATTATTCTAGTGCTATTCAAAATAATCTGTTATGAAGTCCTAAAAACTATGGAGACTATGGAGACCTAATCCTCTCTTTTTTTTATTTAACCTCTATCAAAAGTTCAAATTTTCGATGGACAACTTTATCAATTCCAATACTCAAAGTTCTGCATTCCTCAGAAAAGAGCGAATAATGAATACCACAGCAAAACTCTTCCAAGATACCAATTCAAATTCAAAACATTCAATATTCTAGGGCAGTCCTATTTAAGCTCTATATTCATTCACTCAACAGAAATTTATTCAGTGTTGACTATGTGCTGGGCAGTGCTTCGGGCACTAGCAACGAACATACGAATATTTTAAATAACCTGGAAAGTTTGCAAAAAATAAAAGTTTGATTAATATTTTGATTTTACTAACATATAATCATTTAGGACACCTAGCTTTTCTTTTTCACAGATACAGACTATAAATTCTTTTTTTTTATCAAGATTATACTTTTGACTTGTCATTAGTAGATATCAAAATGTTCATTAAGTTGCTTAGCAACTGTGCTTTACTTCATTCCTTATCTCCGGGTTGTTTTTGTATTTGTGAAAAGTGCCAGATATGTATCACTACGTACTGAAATGTTCTATTTATTCTGAAAGAAATATTGCAAAAGGGAAAATAAAGTAATTTTGCTACCACTGCTTCAGGAAAAATGCTAAATACTTTTTTCTCCCTAAGAACCCTTGAAGACTTAATAATGGCAACAGAAACTTGCTACCAAAATCTTTGAACTGTAGATTTCATATTTGTCTTCATAAAAAAAAAGGAGGTATACACTAAATTCTATCGGTGTAATTATTATTACATAAGAGAAGGTGTGAAAGGCAAGAAGGAAGAATCCTCCAACATCCCACCACTTAGCTCACCAGTTACCTTGCTCTCTTTTGGATTACTTACTCTAGGGAGAGCCAGCTGCCACATCGAAGGATATTTTTACCCTTTGATACTTAATGGGCAAGAAAGTAAAGGATTCAGAATTATTTAACAGATATAGATTAATGAACCTATGTCAACTATCAATGCCAGATATTGGGAACCAGTCTCTGCTATTTATTTCAGCAAATGTACAAGGTACTATGTAAAGGCAAGATACAAAAAAATGAAGCACAACAATACTATCCTGTGGAGAAGCATGTAAGTGGAGGGAAAAAGCAAGGAAAAAAAACATTTTTTAAGGTTATTTATTTGAGAGAGAGAGAGAGAGAGAGAGAGAGAGAGAGGTCAAGTGTGAGCAGGGAGAGGACTAGAGGGAGAAGAGAGAGAAAATCCCCAGCAGACTAAGCACAGAGCCTGACACGGGGCTGCATCCCATGACCCATGAGATCATGACCTGAGCCAAAACCAAGAGTCAGAACCTTAACTGACTGAGCCACCCAGGTGCTCCCCAAAGCAAGAAAATTGCCACAAAAGTCAGGATGGGAAGTTCTTAGGGCTTCTGGGAATCTAAGAATGCTCTATTTTTGACCTGGGTAGTTGCTTCATTAGTATTTTCTTTACAATTATAGGTAAACCATACATTTATATTTTATGAACTTTTCTGCTGATAATGTCTGTTGACATAATGACAAATGTTAATAATAGCATTATTTTGTGAATAAAGATCCACAAAGGACTTACTCTTTAGAAAAAAATAGGACTAAGTCAGATAGATTAGATATATTACATATTAAATATCTGATAGTTTTTTTTGAAGATTTTATTTATTTATTTGAGAGCAAGAAAGAGAGAGAGAATGCTGAGCAGAGAGCATGACGGGGGGGCCCAACCCCAGGACCCCGGTATCATGCATGACCGGAGCCAAAGGCAGAACGTCAACCAACTGTACCACCCAGGTGCCCCAAGTATTAGATACACTGGACAAGGCTGATAGAGATATATTTTATGATGCTAATGTAGTGTCTTTAACATATTGATATTTTTAGTGAAGAAGAGAGATGGAATTTCGTGTTAGGCATCTCCAAGAGGTTCCCAGTGACCGCCACCACCTGGTATTTACACCCTTGCATAGAACTTCCTACGCTGAGGGTGCCTGGGTGGATCAGTTGGTTAAGCATCTGCCTTCGGCTCAAGTCATGACCTTGGAGTCCTGGGGTCGGGATAGAGGCGAGGATGCTTCTCCTTCTGCCTGCCAATCTGCTTGCTTGTGTTCTCTCTCTCTCTGACAAGTAAATAAATAAAAATCTTAAAAAAAAAAAAACTACACTGAATAGCAACTTCCAAGGCTAATGTCATAAAAGACATTGTAGTCTCTTCCTTGTTATCACTGATTGACTCACTATGGGGAAAACTAAGCTGCCATGACAGGAGGAAATACTTAAGAAGTCCTATGGTAAGAACGTGAGGCTTCTAGCAAACAGCCATCAAGGAAAAGCTTCCTGCAAATGACCCGTCCATCTCCACTCCATACTCCGCAGTCAAATTTTTCAGATGACTGCAAGCTCATGCGAGACCCTCTTCCAGAAGCACTCTATTAAGCTACTCATAGATTCTTGACTTTTTTTTTTTTCAAGTAGGCTCCATGCCCAATTTGGGCTTGAACACATGACCCTGAGCTTAAGAGTCGCATGCACGGGGGTGCCTGGGTGGCTCAGTTGGGATTCTCAATCTCTCTTGATTTTTGCTCAGGTTGTGAGATTAAGCCTTGATTTGGCTCTGCACTCAGCGGGGAGTCTCCTTGAGGTTCTTTCCCTCTGTGCCCCCCCACCCCCCGCCCGCTCCCATGCTCTCTCTCATTCTTTCTCAAATAAATAAATCTTAAAAAAAAAAAAGTCGCATACTCTACTGACTGAGCCAGCCAGGTGCCCCAGCTCTCAGATTCTTGACCCACAAAAACTCTATGAGATAATAAATGTTTACTGTTTGAAGCTATTAAATTTGATACTTGTTAAGCAGCAACAGGTAACTAATAGATTGTCAGCTAATTCCTTAGAATGCTCTTTATAAAACATAAACCAGATAGAGAACATCTCCCTAACTAAAATGCTTCAAGGCTTCATGTTCATGGACTAAAACCTAAACTCTGTGCTATGGTGTATAAATTCATTCATGCTCTTGCTTCTGCCTATACATTTTTACCCTCACCTGGTTCCATTCTCCACCTATTCAAAATCACTGGACGCCTCTGAGATTATTAAAGAATATACTCTCTTCTTTTACCTTTGTATTTGCTGTTTTCTCTGCTTAGGAATGCTCTTCCCTGCATTCTTGAGAGTATTCTTTGCATACTTGGCTCTTTTTTGTCACTCAGTTCTCAGCTTAAATGTTCCCTCCCCAGAGAGGCCTTCCCTGATGACCTGATCATGAGAACGCTCTGGAAAATTCCCAATAAACAGAGGAACAAGATAAGGTTAGGCCATATTTAAAGCCACATAAAACTGGAGTTAGCCTGTTTGACTAATTGCATTAAATGAAAAGAAAGAAATTAATATAAAATTTGGAAAGGAGAATATAAATTTGTCACTATAGATTATACAAGTGTACTTCTGATACACAAGAAAAATAAACTGGAAAAACAAGAAACATGTAAACTCTAGAAACAAAACATTAAAACTGGCTCAGTTGGCGGAGCATGACTCTTGATCTCGGGGTTTGGGGTTCTCTACACGTTGAGTGTAGAGATTCTTAAAAAAAAAAAAAATCAAAATACCTCTGAAGGACAAAAGAAGGCATTAGCTAATAAAAAGGTATACTATCTAGGATATAAAGACTAAACATCAAAGAGAAGTAAATTCCCCAAATTTTCTGTGCAATATGGTTCCAATAATAATACCAATAAGACTTTATTCTTGCAATTAGACGATTATTAACTCATGGAAAGATAAGCAAGGCAAGAAAAGTCAAGAAATTTCTGAAGAATTGAAATGAGGAATTAGTTCTATCAGATACAAAAACCTAAATAATTAGAGTAATTTGATGCTTTACAGGAGACACAACATTAGGATAATAGAACTGAAAATCTACTAACATAAACAAATACAAATCAGTGGAGAAAAAATGGACAATTAAGTAAGTGGTGTTGGATGGCAGGGTAGTCATCTGAAAAAAATATAAGTTGTTACCAATATTCTACACACACAAAATGAATAAAATAGTTAAATGCAGAAAAATGAAATTAAAATACAACAAAAAGAAAATGGAAGATTTATAAGCTAGAAGTGCTAGATTTTTCTAATTAAGACACAATATACTAAAATCATTAAAGAGCAGATGAAAAATATTTTTCATCTATAAAATATTTCCCCAACTTTAAAAAAATATTTTAAATATAAAACTTCATTTAAAAAATCTGAGTGTTAAAAACAATGACAAACTGTGGAAATCCATCTGTAACTTTTATCACAAATGTCAATTTTCTAAAAAGGCTCCCATAAAATCAATGGAAGACTATTAACCCATAGAAAAATGGGCAATCTGTACATTATTTCCTACTTTAAAATGCTTTGGAATCAACCGTATTACTTTTGCAAAAAAAGTAAACAAAACAAAAAATAAACATCTCTCTGGCTATTGTTTAGAGATATCTTCACCCAAGCTATTATACATAGAGGCTAACTGATATGAGTGTTTTGTGGGGACTAAGAAAAGGATGTACTTTCATAGCTGAGTTAACACAGTGTGGAAAGCACTGCATGATAGGACAAGAGACTGATCCATAAAATGAGGAAACAAGAGTTCAAAACTAGTTGCGGAGCATTTTAAGGAAGTTTTATTTAGCTCTTGAGAGGCAAGGTGACCCCAGCAAACGTATGTGTTCCTGGAGGGTAAAGTAAACGGTAGCCAGCAAGCCTAGTTTCAAACTGGCTGATAGAACTCTGGGCCAGTTTCTTTCTTTCCATCTACAAAATGAAATGACTGGTAGATCTTAATTCATGTTTGTATCCCCAATATCTGGCCTAGGGCCTGGCAATCAATAGAAAGTACTCAACTAGCACAAGTTTCTTCACTTATTTTTCTTGTTCTAAAATGGGTTTTTTTTGCTGTTGTTGTTCTAAAATTCACGCACATTGTAACAAATTGAAGGCAGTTTATCTTAGTTGGTAATTGATTCTATTTCATAGAATAGAAAACCCGCAAATCACTGGTTTTAAAAAAAGTAAGAAACAAAACTGTTTCTCTCCCATGTTAAAGAAATTCAGATTTAAGAAGGGCTGAAGTTGGTATGGCAGCTCTACTGGTATCACCAAGAATTCGGGCTCCTATATTCTTCCCACTATCCGTCAATTTAGGCTTCCAGATGGCTGTTGGAGCACCAGCCATCAAATCTATGTTCTATAAATGTTGAGTGAAAGGAGACAGATACAAAAGAGCATATACTATATGATTCTAGTTATATGAAGTTCATTAAAAAACAAAAACAAATGTTATGGAGATAAATGTCAAAATAGTAGTAATCATTATATGGAATCATTGGCTGGGAAGGGCCATGAGGGAGCCTTCTAGGTGCCTAAAATGATTATATCATTATCCAGATAGTGTTATACACATGAAGAATAACCCTGATAGATACATTTAGGATTTGTGCACTTGACTATATGTAAGATACCTAAACAAGGTAAATTCCAGATCTCTGAGCTTATGTGTATTTTGACAAGACTAGACTTTAATCTATCTCCAAACAGACTAAAGAAATGAGGCATTCTAAAGTATTTAGTGTTCAGTGTGCAGCTCTTGTGCTTGTAACTGCTGTCCCCTCCTAAAGTTGGAAAAGTAACTAGGACAAATAGTCTACTACTAGAGTAGCTACGGGTGTGGCAATTGTCTTGCTTTAGGAATACCCGAGTTTAAATCCTACCTCTGGAAAAAAAAAGAAAATCCTACCTCTGTTTTGCATTTGTTTTTCTCCAGAAGAGGTATGAAAATAGTGAACTTTACCTTATTCAAAATCATAATGGAGTCTTTGTGTGAGGATTTATGAGGCAATGTATATCAAGTTCTTAACATAGTGCCTGATATGTAATAAAAGATAGTTGCTATTATTTTATTACCCATTGTTACCATCATCATCATTAAAAACTTTTTTTTTACATCATCATCATTACTAACAAATGATGGAACAGGGATGTCAAATGATTCTATGGTCAAAAATTCCAAATCAACTGGTTAATACCCTTGTGTGGATATGAATATCCTATTGAATATATACATTTGGCTATGAACTTGGTTTTCACTTGAGAATTTTCTAAAGAAGCCAAATGCAGTTCTTCTTATGGTTCTGCATGTTTAGAAAACTCCAAGTAGGAAAAAAAAAAAAAAGAAAGAAAGAAAAGAAAACTCCAAGTAGTCATGGGAACAGTTCTGGGAGTATGTCATAAAAAATTTAGTTTTGCTTTCAGAATCGTATGACCCTCATTAAGGTGGTCCTATGGATAATGACTTGGGAAATAATCACAAAATACAGAGACAGAGAAAAGTTATAAAACAGTATGAACAGTTCAGTGCCATTTATTTATGCTATCCTGTTATAACTGCATTAAAAGATCTTGAAAAGTACACAAAAAACTGGTAAAAGTGGTGACCTTGGGGAGATGAAGGTCACGTGGTAATAATTGTGAACTTTTGTTCATTTAACATAAAAAGCCCAGGCTAAGATAGATCATTTCCTTATTATTTCCCAGGGAATAATGAGAGTGAATACTTTTCTAATCCACATTTTCAGGGAAAATAACTTGATTAATTTTATATGTGGAATAAATTCATTTTTGAAAAAAGCATAAGTACAAAATACTTACCCACTTAGCAATTGGACAACCATGAGAGCTTTTTCCTTCTTTTCCCGTATACACTACAATTTCTATCCTTACTGCATTTCCTTTTTGACCATACCTGAGTACAAAACACAGTGGAGGGAAAATAATTGCAATTAATGGTGATATACCCTTTTAACATCTTAAGGTACAGAAGGTATAGATTTATAGAAGAAACCCAACACCCTGATTGTTAAAATTTACATTTGTTAAAAATTTACTTTTGTGTGGCAGGTATTTTTATTTGTTATCCCATTCTGTTTACTTATCCTTAAAGATCACTCATTTAAAAAATGTACTGGCTCCAAGACAAGCTTAAGGGATGTGAATGCAGTGTTGTTGGAGGTATTTTAACTATTTCTACCATTATACAATGATATCAAAATAAGTATTTCTGGATTTAACAAAGACAGCCTTGCTTTGTGAGTGTACTGTTGAGTGCCCAAAGGCTCACGTGATGAGCTACTTAGCAGGGACACCAGGACACTATTCTTTTCCTGGGCCCTAAGAAACATCCGAATTATACTCCTGAAGGCTTTCCATTCACTTTTCATTTGTTCCCAGAGATAGTCTCTCTGCATTGAGTCAGGTGCACAATAATGAATGATTTTAACAGGGAAGGATATTTCCTCACCTATTCTCCATGATTTCCCTGACAGCAGCAACACTTGGTCCTGCCCCAAGGTGTGTATAATATGGGCCTTTGTCTTTTTGTATAACTCGATCTGTGGAAGGAATAAGATTATTAGACCCAAAGCTTTACAGAATTGCATAGGGGCAAGGAGGAGCTATTTTTATTAATTCTTTTTTTCTTTTTCAATTCAGAACAATTTATCCTGACAAGGTTTTGGTAAACTTCAATAATTAAAGTCTAGGACAATAGGCCCTAGAATTTAACTTGTTCCTTTCTTGCGCCTCCTAACTCATTCTTCCTCTAAGCATCAGAGGAGGAAAACAAAAAATTTTAAGATGTGGGTCATATTTATTCTCCTATCTCCTGCTTTAAAAGAAATCTTTTAATAATTGAGGTGCAAAATTAAAAGTTTTCTAAGAGCAATATATCTTTAAAAGCTTGGCCTCAGAATCCTATTAAAATTGAGCCCAGGGCACCTGGGTGGCTCAGTTGGTTAAGCGACTGCCTTTGGCTCGGGTCATGATCCTGGAGTCCCGGGATCGAGTTCCGCATCAGGCTCCCTGCTCAGCAGGGAGTCTGCTTCTCCCTCTGACCCTCCCCCCTCTCATGTGCTCTCTTTCTCTCTCATTCTCGCTCTCTCAAATAAATAAGTAAATAAAATCTTTAAAAAAAAAACTGAGCCCAGCAATTGCACTGCTAAGAGTTCATCTACTATATGCTCACATAATTATATTTGTAATGCAAATGTACACATACTTGTCACAATTATTTGTAATATCAAAAAAGAAAGAGAGAAACACACTTAGCATCTGTCACTAAATGATAAGGTGGATAAATTAAGGGATGTTTATATAGAGGAAAACAATAAAACTATTAAACTAATATTTATAAACACTGGGCGCCTGGATGGCTCAGTGGGTTAAGGGTCTGCCTTCAGTTCAGGTCACCATCTCGGATCCTGAAATAGAGCCCAGGTCAGGTTCCCTGCTCCGTTTCCTGGCTCTACCTTTGCTCCCACCCCATGCTTGTACTCTCTCAAATAAATAAATAAAATAACTTAAAAAAGAACCTAATATTTACAAACATGGAAAAACCTGAGATCTCATTAAATTTTTAACAAAGCAAATTGCAAAAATAGTGTATTTTAAAAACTTAAATTTTCTAAAACTGCAAGCAAAATGAAAATAATAACATTAATTCATATAAAAAACTCTAAAGAGGTTTTATCTTTAGAGAATGGTACTGCAAGAAGACATTTGCATCATATTTCACTACTATTTGAAATTTTATTTTTTAAATTTATCATTATTATCATTTAAAAATTTTAATTTAAGCAATTTCTACACCCAATGTGGAGCTTGAAATTACAATCCTGAGATCAAGAGTCACATGCTCTACCAACTGAGCCAGCCAGGAGCCCTTGTACTATTTGAAATTTTATGTCTGTGAATTACTATTTCTCAAAAACAGTATTCTTAACTTGGCCTCTTAGAATCATGTCTAACTAGAATAGCTGAGTAATGTATTTCTGGCCATGGTGCACCTTACCAAAAGGTCATTATTTAATCATTTTGATTGGATATCAGATAAAATATAGGATTACTCTTGTGGCTTCCTAAGATACATTGAACAAATTTTAACTTATTACTGATGATCTAGAGCAGTGGTTCTTAACCAGGGGCAATCTTTCCTGAGTGGACATTTGGCGAACATTTTTAGTTGTTACAACTGGGCAGGTGTGTGTGCGTGTGTGTGTGCATATGTGTGTGTGTGTGTATTACTAGAATCTGGTGGATAGAGACCATGGATGCCCCTTAACAGGCTAGGATGCAGAGGGCAGTTCCCCTACCTCAAAGAATTATCCTATCTGAAATGCCAATAGTGCTCAAATTGAGGAAACATGATCCAGAGGTTAATCACTCTTAGTTTGCTATAACACAATACTTCCATGGAAAACTTTTTTTAAAATTAAAGATTGTATTTTATTTTAGAGAGAGAGAGAGTGAGTGTGCAGGGGGAGGGGCAGAGGGAGAGAATCTCAAGTGGACTTCAGATCAAGACCTGAGCTGGACACTTAACCGACTGAGCCACCCAGGTGCCCCTCCATGGAAATCTTTTACTCTTAGATATGATTGTTCCACGGATGATTTCTGAGTGGGTCTGCTTTTTTGTTGTTGTTGTTTTAAAGTAGGCTCCATTCCCAGTGTGGAGCCCAACGTGGGGCTTGAACTCATGACTGCAATTCAAGACCTAAGCTGAAATAGTCGGATGCTTAACTGACTGAGCCACACAGGCACCCCTGCTTTTTTGTTTTTAAGTTCCCATTTCTACACAATGAGCACAATAACCTCACATGTAATGATTATAGAAAAACATGTGACAATGTATAAAACAATCACAGGTCCACTGCAGATGCTCAATAAACTTTAAATGCCTAGGTGTCTCAACTCCTACAGGGTGACGAGTTACAATGTAATGTATAAATAAAGTCTTGAAACTAGACAATCATTCTACTGACGTTATGCATACAGTAAAATAGCTCAGCTATATACATTTTAATGGCATTTTAAATTTGAGATATCTTTTCCATTTGTAATGATATTCAGAAAAATACTGCCCCTTTCTTAATTCAGATTTTCAAAACAAGAAGAAGGAGGCTATAAACATAGGCTCTGAAGTTGAGATTGCTGTCTTTTAATTCCAGGTTAATCATTTACTAGTTGTGCCTCCTCCTATGACTTAGTTTCCTCACTTGTAAAATGGAGATAACTCATCCTCCCTTTGTAGGCATGTTATGAATATAACAAGTCAAGGTAGTGGTACAGTATCAGACTTGCAGTAAAAGATCTGGAACAGAAGGCATCATTACTATACTCTTCTGTCCCTGCTCCAAGAACCTTTCATTCTCCCAATTCAACCCCACTCAGCATTGTCACCCTTTTCAGATTATGAGATCCTTCTAAAAAGAGCCTATTCCCGGGGCCTAGCACATGGTAGGCTGTCAAAACTGCGTTGAATGATGAGTGGAGAAATGGAAGGCTTGACTTCAGAGTATCAATGTACTTTAGATAATCAAGAGCAAAAAGTCATTGCTACACTTCACTATTTTTTCTACTGTGGTTTAAAAAAAAAAAAATCAAAATGATATAGTTTATCCTTCCAAACAATCATTTACCCATTCTGGAATGTACTAATGAACACCTACTTCAGGCAAAAAAAAACTTCCTTTGTTCAGGGTAAATCTTAAATCTGTGATTTGAGGCTATATTTTAAGATTTTTTTTTAATAAGACTTTTAATAATTAAACTATTTGAGTTCAAAATAGGTTATTTCACAAATTCTGTCCTCATAAGTTGTATAAAAGCTGAAATAATGAGGGCATCAAGCAGCCTACGAAACTTTAATGACACAATCTATTTAATCTCTCTATTACAGCTACATTTGAGTAAATTAATTCCTTTTATTTGATCACTTACATGAAATTTGACCATAGACAGTGAATAATCACTACAGGGTTCAAATTCAGCTTTCACGTATTTCAAATACTAAGTGACTTTCTCGTAAGGCCTGCCTAAGAATCGTTAGTCCAGGAAGATTTTCTCAGGGCTTTTAATACATCGATAAAAATTCTAATTATTAGTTCCTGGATGTTCTCTTTCAATGACTGCTAGGGCACAAAATATATATCAGTTATAAATTGCTCCATAAATCAGCTATTTGCACATACCTATTTGTTTTTTTATAGGCAATCAATATTATACAACAATTTCATATTTTAAAATTTCAAGAGGTTTACAAATTCTTCAATGGCCAAGACTGGATTTTCATTTATAGGGACATTTTTTGTATTGCAGAGCAGAAAAGCACCAGGCATTGAAAAAGAAACAAACCCGTTCTGGTTCTTGAATGGGGTGGCAATTACAGATACTTTTTATAGTTATTTGTTAAGCTGCACGTATGTTTTACATTCTGTGTATGTATATCTCACAATACAACATATTTCTTAAACAAAATACTTATACGTTGAAATACTTTTAAATATAGGAAGAATAAACCCTAATAGAGTATTAAAGGAATTCATTCTTATGATACACACAATAAATAACTTAGGAGACATTTAGCCAAGAGAAATCAGCAAATTTTCCACTTGAGAAAGTTTCCAAATTATGAATTAAAAATTTCCCAATTATTTGAGCAAAATCAATAGAGGTCCAACAGAAAAATAGGTATAGAATTCAGTCCACTTTCGCCAGTATACGAATGGGGCAAAAATGCCACATATAAAAGATAACCCAAAATTTGATATGGTCATGACAAGGCAATTAATGGAGGTAAACAAAGAAGAAACACACACACACACGCATGCACTCAGGCACACGTGTGCACACTTACCAAGACAGTTGCATGTTGGCAATTCAGAATCTTTCGTTGTGGACACCAGGTTTTTTGTAGGATTGGTAAAGAAGTTCATGGCATAATCATTAAAACTTTTCTGTGCACTGTCTACTGGGGAAAATTCTGAAGCTCCAACACTAGATGAACAGATGTCCTCTTCACTCTTGGTAGAAACCACTGTAATTCCACCTGAACATACTACATTGACATTCCTGAGAATTTGTGCTGGGTCTGGTAAGGGGGTTTCATGAGAGATACCAGGCAATGTTGGCAGTTTCTGATGCATGAGTTGGTCTTTAACATTCCGCGGGAACTGTGTTTGGTCATCACCGGCCGTGACATTAGCACACTGGTTAGTTGGAAGGGCGGGCTGGAGTAAAGGATGAGCTTTCTGATTGACATTCACTGTTGGCTGTACCTGAGAATTATCAACTTTTTCTGTAAACGCCTGTCCACTGGATTCTGTTTTTAACTGGCATAATGGGAGAGAATCCAACGGTTCAACCTTCATGTTTCTTTCCTGTGCTAATTCAGGATAATAACGCTCAAATTTTATCTGAGTGAGTGGAGGAAATAATTTTTTGTGTTCTAATGCTGAACTCGTTTGAGTCAGTGGTTTCCATACTTTGGTTAGGGGAGGAATTTTTCCCAAGAGAATGGGAAAGTCGTGTGGACCAAACTGACCAAATCTTTGAAACTTAGATGCTATCCAAATGTCATGTAACTTACTGTACTCATATGACAACTGTTCCTGCTTTTTCCGGTCATTTTCTTGACAACTTATGACTATAGGCTTCTTTTTCCGCCGATCTCTTGATGGGGTAGCTCTTGTCTTTTTCTGTGTTGTGTTCTTTTGCTTTGTCAGTGATGAGCTATGATTATTTTGTACACTGGAAGGTGGTTTCTGTTGTACTGTGACCTTCTCCTGACTACATTTTTGCTGTACATTATATGCAACAAGGCTTGTTGGTGTACTTTCAACCTTTCTGTCCTCTTGTTTTATGTAATTGAATTTAATTATTGATGCAAGTTGTGTTAACTGTGTTGCAACGTCTTCCTCTATTTTGCTGTGTATTGTATTTAGACATGACGGATCGTCTTTTAAGTCTATCTTTTTACTGTTGGCCAGTGACTGGTTACAGTATCCCAATTTATCACTAGATGGTGGCAAATGGTGCAAATTCTTAGAACTATCAAGAGTAATTCTACCTGGAGCAACATTTTTATTGGTGTCAATTTTAGGTGAATTTGAATTTGGTATGAAAAGAGATACCGAATTTGTGACTTTTGAGTATTCCTGTGACTTTGTAGGTGCCTGGTTAGCAGCTGAGCTGTTGTGTGACTTGGAAATGTTTTGGCCATTGAATACCACTGTGTCACATGAACTCTGCTTTTCCAAAGATGGATAGTGATGAAGGCTTTCTGGCTCCCCTTGTAAGTTTTGGTCTTGGAGGTCTTTTCTTACAGAATAGAGAATAGCTTTACAGCTATTAAGCAAACTCGCTGTTCTGTGTTCCGTTTCTTCATCCTTCTCTGACTTTGATGGTGAGGAATTTTCTGATGGGGCTTCTGACAGTTGGGTCAGAGCTTCTATGGCCACCACTTGTTCCAGTGTTAATCTCCTATCTTTCATTAGGGATAGAAGGCTTGGTTGAACTGGAGATCCACCTTTTGGTTCTTTACTTGGTATATTTTCTAGAGATTTTGGTTCATCACTTTCATTGTGTGTACTAGTATGACTATTTAAGTTGAACGGTGCAGGATCTGGAAAAGACTTGCAGTTAAAGCCAGATTTCTGGAAGACTGAAACATTATTTCTCCCTTTGAGATGATCACAGCTCGTACTAGCGGCGATGGAACTCATGGCATTATGGTTGGCAGTGTCTTTCAGGAATTTATAGGACTTGTTTTCAAATGCCTTGCCAAATTCTTCAATATTGAATTTTTTAAAAGACACATTTGTTTCGGTTGGTAAATAGCGTACATTTTTAATGCCGTTTCTTACGGTTTGTGCAAACAATTTCTGAGGCTCAATTAAGTCAGTAAGTAGGACTTTTTTCCTGTCATCTTCAGATTTTTTTAATTTTTCAGCTTCTGTCACAATTGCCTTAAATTCGCCTTTGACATGATCGGTTAAATGTGATTTCTTGTGTTGCGTCCACTTCTCCACTTCAATACCTGTCATACTTTCTTCATTTTTAGTTACATTTTCGGGGGGAGGTGGGTTTAATTCCAATCTCTGTTCCCCCCCATAGCTCCTCCTGTATTCCATGGATTCTGACTTGGGGCCATTTACTGGTTTGTTGACAAAATATGCCTACAAAACAAGCACAGAAATATCTCATATTATCTATGCAAATATTGGAATAAGAGCCACAGGAACTTTACGATTTAACATGAATGAAATGTAAAGCCCCTGAAAAAAAATTACTTTTGCTTTTTACTTTTTTTTTAAAGATTTTATTTATTTATTTGACAGAGAGATAGAGAGAGAGCACAAGTAGGCAGAGTGGCAGGCAGAGGGAGAGGGAGAAGCAGACTCCCTGCTGAGCAGGAAGCTGGACGTGGGGCTCGATCCCAGGACCCCAGGATCATGACCTGAGCTGAAGGCAGCCGCTTAACCGACTGAGCCACCCAGGCGCCCCTGCTTTTTACTTTTCAATAAAATACCAAAAGGGGTGTGGAGGGAAAAAGAAAAAAAATAAAGTACAAATATCATTAACTCATACCTGTAAATATTTTGGTATACTTATTTGCTTTTCAAAATAATCTTTTTTTTTTTTTTTTTTTAGAGAGAGAGCAAGGAAGTGTAAGGGGGTGGGTGGCGGGGTTGTGAGGGGCAGAAGGAGAGAGAGAATCTTAAGCAGGCTCCATGCTCAGTGCAGAGCCCGATGCAGGTCCAATCTCATGACCCTGAGATCATGACCTGAGCCAAAATCAAGAGTCTGGACACTTAACTGACTAACCCACCCAGGTGCCCCTACAAATAAATCTTTAAAATATTTTTACATTGGTACCATTCGATGGGCAATATCTATTATCTTAATGCAAACTGTACTGAAATACAAAATACACACAGAGAAGTGAACAAATCCTAAGTATACAGCGAACTGAATTTTCATAGATGAACCCCCCAAGTGCCCAGATTCCAGCCAAGAAACTCCCGTCTCGTCATCATTCCACTGCCAAAGGGTAACCATTATTTTGACATCTATCATAGATTTCTTTTGCTTATTTCCAAACTTTACATAACTGACTTCCTTTCACTCAAAATTGTACTTGTGATTCATCCATGTTGCAGTCCATTGATTCTTACTGTTGTATAGTAATTCATTGAATGAAAATATTACAATGTATTTATTGATTGTACTGTAGATGGACATTTGAGTTATTTTTGGTTGTATACCAGTATAAGTATTACTGTAATCTTGTGGTGAACATATAATATATACACATTGGGTGGAGTGGAAGTACTGGGTTATCAAGTGTGTGTGTATGTGTATGTTAACTTCGGCTTTAGTAGACAGGCCAGAGAATTTTTTAAAGTGGTTATTCAATATACACTCCCACCAGTAATTATGATAGCTCTAACTGCTGCACATTCTTATTAGCAGTTAGTATTTTTTGTCTTTTCACTTACGCCATTGTGTTTAGTGGGAATGATATAATCCCTTTAAAAAAAACTTTAGATGAAATGCCTACAAAATAAAATTAATCAATTTACCATTTAAAATCATAAAATGCAGTGGTTTTTAAGTATATTAAAATGTTATACAATAATCACCTCTATCTAATTCCAGAATATTTTCATCACCCCTAAAAGAAACCTTGTACCCATTAAGCAATCACTCTCTTATTTCCCCTACTAATCCCTATTTTTAAAACCCAACAGCTCATCTAAAATTACAACATAGGAATTGAGACGGTAGGGGCATTTCCAACTGCTGTCAGGAGCGAATGTAAAGATAACCTCCACCTCCTAATCTTTAGTATGGTTCTGGACATTCTATTCAATGCCTCAGGGAGAGAAAAATATAAGATTAGGAGACTTCCTATTGAATGAAGGTGATATACCTGAGTCCATAGAAAAACCAGGAGTACTGACTGAAAAACCAAATCAAAGTACAGAATAGCTATAAAATATATAAGCATTACCCAACTGTATAATTAAACATTAAACAATCTTTTCTTTCACATTAAACAATCTTAGTAGAAATAGGGGTGCCTGGGTGGCTCAGTCAGATAAGCATCTGCCATCGGTTCAGGGTCCTGGGATCGAGTCCCACATCGGGCTCCCTGCTCAACGGGGAGCCTGCTTCTCTCTCTCCCTCTGCTGCTCCCCCTGCTTGTGCTCTCTCTGTCAAATAAATAAACTTTAAAAAAAAAAAAGTTAGTAGAAATAAACTGTATTTAATTTCTTGATCAGGGCACACAGGTTACACAGGTTATGTTTAATTTGTCAAAATTTATCAAAATATAAAATTATCATACATATATTTTCTATACGTATATTACATTTCTATAGTAACTTTAAAAAATTAATCTAAAAAACTAAATTTCTTAACATACAGGGTAATAAATTAACAGATAAACTTGAAAATATTTAACAATTTATTATTAAAATTATGGCATTTCTTTTTTTTTTAGACATTTTTATTTATTTATTTATTTGACAGAGAGAGACACAGGGAGAGGGAACACATGCAGGGGGAGTGGGAGAGGGAGAAACAGACTTCCCTCTGAGCAGGGAGCCCGATGTGGGGCTCGATCCCAGGACCCTGGGATCATGACCCGAGCCGAAGGCAGACGCTTAATGACTGAGCCCCAAAATTATGGCATTTCTAAGCAGTGGAGAAATGTATCAATTTCTTAATAATGACAAGGGGGAAATTTGACCCCCATCTCATAATATGTACTATGAATTACAGATATATTAATAATTTAAATACAAAAAACAAAATGTAGAAAGCAGGGAAAATATTCCCAAGCAAGAGTAAAAAATGAGAAGCCATAAAGGAAAAAAGTATTTTCAATACATATGATATGAACAATTTTTTTTTTACGATTTTATTTATTTGGCAGAGAAAGAGACAGCGAGAGAGGGAACACAAGCAGGGGGAGTGGGAGAGGGAGAAACAGGCTTCCCACTGATCAGGGAGCCCATTACGGACTTGATCCCAGGGCCTTGGGACTATGACTCGAGCCGAAGGCAGACGCTTAACGACAGCCACACAGGTGCTCCTATATGAACAATTTTTAAAGCAAAGGCACCATAACATAGTTCTTTGCAAACTGCTGATCACACTCTACAAGGTCCAATACCAATTTAGTGCTTTGAAACAAGTGCTTTGTCTTAATGGAATAGTACAGAAAAATACAAGTGCACTACATTTAACAGAAGTAAGTATTACATTATAAATCTTCAAATTTCAAAATTTTTATTTATTTTTATTTATTTAAGAAATCTCTACACCCAGGGGGGCCTGGGTGGCTCAGTTGTTAAGCGTCTGCCTTCGGCTCCAGTCATGATCCCAGGGTCCTGGAATCAAGCCCCACATTAGGCAACCTGCTTGGCCAGAAGCTTGCTTCTCCCTCTTCCACTCCCCTCTGCTTGTGTTCCCTCTCTTGCTGTGTCTCTCTCTGTCAAATAAATAAATAAAATCTTAAAAAAAAAAAAAAGAAAGAAAGAAATCTCTACACCCAACCCGAGATCAAGAGTTGGATGCTTTTCTGACCGAGGCGGCAAGGCAACGCTACAATGTAACTCCTTTATGTAATGTGTCTGTGCACTTAATCAGGATGTAAAATGTACTTATTTCTTCATATATATAGTTGTCAAAAAACGTGGGAGAAACATTGCCATTAAAAAAAATAAAAAGTCAAAGGATAGTCTAGGAAAATATTCATACTACATGTAAATAGTTACTATTCTTGATGTAAAAGAGCTTCCACAATCAACAAGAAAAGTAAGTCACTCAATAGAAGAGTGAGAAAAAGACAGGAATATGTACTTTGCTTAAGTGGAAATCCACAGGACGAAAAGCTGTTTGACTTTCCTAGAAGACAAGGAAATGAAAATAAATGCAACTTTTTAATCCACCCAAATGCCAAAACTAAAAATGCAGAAATGTAGGTAAGCAAATTATAATGCAATATAACATTTATACTAGAGAAAGTATGAAATAAACAAACTCATATTCATATTGTGAAATAATGTGCAGCCATTACTTGTATGTATCAATCTAGTGATTGCATGGCAAGACATCCTAAATAAACAAGCTGCTGAAAGCTAGCTGGCAGGTAAAACATTAATAACAGTTACCACTGGGAAATAGAAGTGAGGAAAAGAGAAGCTCTGTTTGTTTTACTCGATGCTTTTAATTTTACAAATATGCCTATCTAAGATACCGGGACTTCAATGTACACATTCCTCTAATGAAAAGATCCTGAGTACATTTTAAGATTTACGTGCCACAAACATAGGACATTCTCATTAACTAATGAGCTTAATTAAAAACTGACCTTTATCATTCAGTTATATCTCATATACAGGTTCCTAAATAAACAATGCGAGTCCGGCACTGGGCTCCCTGCTCAGCGGGGAGCCTGCTTCTCCCTCTCCTGCCCAATGCAGGACTCAATCCCAGCACCCGGGATCATGACCTGAGCCGAAGGCAGATGCTTAACCGACTGAGCCACCCAGGTGCCCCTATTACTGTTAATATTAAACACTAAGATGGGGAAAGAGCAATCCTTCGGAGCTGTCTGATCCAGGAGATGCCATGTAGCCTGAACTTTAGAGTCCTCCTTTTTTAAGTTGTCACATAGATTGTGATGGGGATTCAGTGAGACCATGACCAAAGTTGTTAGCACAGTGAGGATGAGGTATCACACTAAGAGAGAACACTAACAATTTTTTTTAGATAGGGAGGGGGCAGAGGGAACCTTCAGCAGGCTCCACACCCAGCACCAAGCAAGATGTGGGGCTCTATTTCACCACCCTGAGATCATGACCTGAGCTGAAATCAAGAGTCGGATGCTTAAGTGACTGAGCCACCCAGGTTCCCCTATTATCTCATGACTTTTTTTTTTTTAAAGATTTTATTTCTTTATTTGACAGAGAGAGACACAGCGACAGAGGGAACACAAGCTGGGAGAGTGGGAGAGGGAGAAGCAGGCCTCTCACGGAGCAGGGAGCCCGATGCGGGGCTCGATCCCAGGACCCTGGAATCATGACCTGAGCTGAAGGCAGACGCTTTTTGTAACGACTGAGCCACCCAGGCGCCCCTATCTCATGACTTTTTAAAAATGCGGGATTTGAAAACATGGGGTCTATAGGTACACGAGAATATGCTCCACACAATGCCAACTACTAAACATAACCTTTAAGAAAACAATTTGATAGATTACATTTGAGTAGGGGCTAGTAAGATTTTCTCTGTTCTCAGAAATCAACCGGAACTCTTACAAACACATATTTAATGTAATTGTATGGGTATGTGTGTATGTGCACTGAGAATACGGTTACTTATTAGTTTCACTTGCTGTTCACAGTGAAACTGAATGGCCAGAACAAACTTTTACCACTACTGGGGAAAAACAACAAATTCAAGTTCATGTCATGACAAAAGTGAATCAGCAAAACAGATGAACTGTATGGTATATGAGTATATCTCAATAAAGCTGTTAATAAAAAAAGAGTCAGCAGGGATGAGTGAAAAAGCAACTTGAAAAATATGTAACACTGCCTTATGTTTAAAAGGTACATCTAAATAATGTATAAACATGTTTATTTTTAAACAGAAGTGTGGAAAAGAAAACAAACCAAGCTAATTTCTATTACCGGGTAATTATTTTTTTAAGATTTCATTTATTTATTTGACGGGCTGCGGGGGGAAAGCACAAGCAGGGGGAGCTGCAGGCAGAAGGAGAGGGAGAAGCAGGCTTCCTGCTGAGCAGGGAGCCCGATGCAGGACTCGATCCCAGGACCCCGGGATCATGACCTGAGCCGAAGGCAGATACTTAACCGACTGAGCCACCCAGGCGCCCCTATTACTGTTAATCCTGAACACTAAGATGGGGAAAGAGCAATCCTTTGGAGCTGTCTGACCCAGGAGATGCCATGTAGCCTGAACTTTAGTGTCCTCCTTTTTTAAGATGTCACATAGATTGTAATGGGGATTCAATGAGACCATATGACCAAAGTTGTTAGCACAGTGAGGATGAGGTATCACTAAGAGAGAACACTAACAATTTCATTATAATACTTATAATCCAAAGAATGTTAGCTATATTATGATATACACTCCTTACATGGTGCAATAACTCATTTGATCTTCACTACAATCCCAAGGTGGACCCTGTAAAAAGGTGCTCAATTTTAAGAAAAATGCAAATTAAACATGGCACAGATAACATTTTTCACCTATCAAAATAGCAAACATCAAAATGTTTGAACACCTAGGCCCTTGGGGAAGTTGTGGGGATATATACTCTCATATGATGCTGATGGAGTGCAAAATGGTATTATCCCTATGGAGAGCAATTTGGCAATAACTATCAAAATTACAAATTCAACCTCTCCTTTGATACAGCATTTTCACTTCTGAGAACTTATCCTAGTTATACTTGCACTTAATGATATGTTTTGACAGCTTTGTGTATTTTAACAAGTAACTGATAATACCCGAATGTCTACCTGTAGCAGACTAATTCTCTGAAGGAAGTGAAGGGTATCACAAAAAATTGGCTGTTTTAGGCTGTGGACTCTAGGCCGCCGGGGTCGGTGAAGGATCTCAAGATGGCTGCGCGAAAACTTGCTCTAAAAACCATTGACTGGGTAGCTTTTGGGGAGATCATACCCCGAAACCAGAAGGCCATTGCTAACTCCCTGAAATCCTGGAATGAGACACTTACCTCCAGATTGGCTACTCTCCCTGAGAAACCACCTGCTATCGACTGGGCTTACTACAAGGCCAATGTGGCAAAGGCTGGTTTGGTAGATGACTTTGAGAAGAAGTTTAATGCCCTGAAGGTTCCTGTGCCAGAGGATAAATATACTGTTCAGGTGGATGCTGAAGAAAAAGAAGATGTGAAAAGTTGTGCCGAGTTTTTGTCTCTCTCAAAGGCCAGGATTGAGGAATATGAAAAAGAGCTGGAGAAGATGAGGAATGTAATTCCATTTGATCAGATGACCATTGAGGACCTGAATGAAGTCTTCCCAGAAACCAGATTAGACAAGAAGAAGTATCCCTATTGGCCTCACAAGCCAATTGAGAATTTATAAACTTGAGTTGGGGAGAAAGCTCTGGCCCTCGTGTTGTAAATGCTGGACATTAAAAATAATGATACGGTGAAAAAAAAAATTGGCTGTTTTACTCTCTCAAGTGCCATATATACTCTGGGGACCCAAGCTCATGCCCACCAGTGTCTCTTCTCTTCATCCTCTACCACCCCAAAAGTGCCCCAGGGTACCGTTTAAAGGACAGTAGGGACGTCTGGGTGGCTCAGGTCATGATCTCAGCGTCCTGGGATCGAGCCCCGCATCAGGCTCCCTGATCATCAGGGAGCCTGCTTCTCCCTCTCCCACACCTCCTGCTTATGTTCCCTCTCTTGCTATCTCCCTGTCAAATAAATAAATAAATATAAATAAATAAATAAATAAATAAAGGACAGTAATTCAAATTCTTCCAGTTCTCTGCGTTGCGCTCTATGCTAGGCACAAGACTATACGTTGCGCTGGGTCCCTTACCCCTTCTGAACCGACAAGAATGTTGATCACCTTAGATCAGATCTGGGTCCAATAGTTGCTAAGCACCCTGTTTTCTCATTTTCCACATTCCTATCATAGTGACACTCACACCCACTCTTGCATTAGCTCAAATGGCATTGAGCAAAGTGGTATTTTATTCTGAAATGACTATGCCCTTTGGACAGAATCTGACTGTCGCCTCTCCCAACACTCACATTACATACATGCTGTATTTCCTGTATCAAGAAACAGCTGCTCAGATCACATGGAAAAGTCTTTCAAAGCATGTACAGAGACATGGTCCACAAGACTATGACCTTACTGCACGCAGATCAGTGTTTCTCAACCTGCCTTTAGGGTTTTTTGGTGGTTTTTTTTTTTTTTTTGCTTTCTTTTTTCACCCCCCACCCAGTAGTCTTTTAAAACACTTTTTCCCTAATAGCCTTCCCCAGGAAATTTTAATTCCACAGATATGTAGTAATGTGGTCCCATCATAATATCTAAGATTTTTTTTACCCTCTCCCAGCAATCAAGAACTGATCTTCATCCACTTTGATGAATTAAAAAAACTAACGTGTAGAAGGGGCGCCTGGGTGGTTCAATAGGTTGAGTCGTGCGACTCTTGATTTCGGCTCAGGTCATGATGTCAGGGTCGTGAGGTGGATAGAGCCCCACGAGAGCCCCACATTGGGCTCTGCACTGACAACGGAGTCTGCTTCTCTCTCTCTCTCTCTCTCTCCCTCTGCCCCTCCCCCTACTCACGTACTCTTTCTCAAATAAATAAATAAGCCCTAAAAAAAAAAGAAAAACTAAGACGTAGAAGACAAGGAGCAGCCCATAAAGTATGTATACCTGATTAGATGTGACACTCTCAGGACCTATGTTCTCAACCTGAAAATTAAGTGTTTGGAGAAAAAAATTCAGAACCACTGGTGGCTCCATTTATGTTGACTTTAAAATGATGCAATCATGCTGGATCCGGTATTTGACCTCCCACATTCCCACGGAAGTGTGGAGGTCAGTCCCTGCTCTGCACAACTGCTTTCGAACAAACCCAAACTGAAATTAAAAGAAAGATAAACCAGCCATTCACCAAAGCTAAAATCAACACTGAACACACACACACACACACACACACACACACACATATCTTTCTTCAAAGGGGACCTGCAAAACAGTTACCTTATTTTCCTGCAGCAGTACAACTGTCTAGTTCTTTTCCTTTTTGAGGCATAAAAAGAGGACACCCACCCCACCACGTTTTGTAGCCCTCATATTTGAGCTTTGTCTCTGTTGTTTTCTGCAGCTTGCCTACAGCCACCCTATAAGACGTCCAAAGTTTATAGAAAGGCAGGAGAAGGTGGGGTGTATGGGACTGAGTCTGTACTTATCCCCACGTGTCCGACCTGGGTGCCATGAAGCCTTAGGGCTCTTCCACGCCTGGGCTGAATAGAAGTCATCCCAGAGACTCTGAAAGTTCCTTTTCCACTTCCATCCACCACATCCAGACTTCTTTTCTATTCGAATTTTTTTACTCCTATCCCCAACAAAAACTCCACCCTCATTTGGCCACAGGGTCTCAGAATCCAAAGTAAAGTCTTTAACTGGGGGCGGGGCGAGGGGCGGCGGCCAGAGGAGGGGAAGCAGATTGTTAGAGGGAGGGACAATTTCTATTTAATCCAAAAACATGTAAATTGTAGATGGGTTATGAATGTATACAAAACTGACCTAAGAATGAAACCTCTCTAGTCCCAGGTGTCCTTGTTCCTTCCATCTTTCTCCGAAGCTTTGAGCCAGTACAATTTATTCCAAGTCAAAAAGACTAAAAACCTTTTCAGACCCGAAATTTGCCTCAAGCTATCATCCTATCAAATTCCCTCCTCCTTCAAATGTCTTAAATGGCTACCCCAAGGTTCTACACGTGAGCCCTCAATTGCCAAATTCCATCATTGCTTAACCTGCTCTTTTGTAGACCTCCAAGGAGAGTCTCAACTGAAACTCTAAAATCTAGGTGTCCCTGGGAGCTCCAGGTTTCTGTGCCTCTGTCCCCAGGTTATAGATGTGTCGCCCTGAGCCTACAACTTAGGAGGACTCCAAAGCCAAACCCACTGTCTGTTCATTCTTCACCCTTTTCATGAACAGTCTTCCCCATGCTTAAAGTTATAACCAACTCTGTGTCCAGTGTAGTTTATTCTTTATGTTTCACAGATTTTTCAGAATGGGGCTTTAATGGAATCAAAGTTTGGCTACTTTCCCTGCTCCATCACTTACCAACCAGGTGGCTGAGAGGGAGCCCTTGCTCTATGAAGCCTCTTTGAGCCTCAGTTTCCCTAAGATAAATCAGGACGAGCAACAGCATTCACTGAACCAGTTTATTGTGAAGATTAAATGAAATAATGCATTTATACATATTGTTGGACCTTACTATGTGTGGAAATGAACTGACTATTTAGGGGAAAAACACCTAATAGGTAGTTCTTTTTTTGTTACATGTCCTTCAACATATAGCAAAAACCTACTAACTCCAGTCTCAAATCCACAATTAAGAAAAAAAATATTTATTAGTAGCTATTATTCATGTATTGAGCATTGACTGCTTGCCAGGCATCATCATTCATGTGTTGTTTTTTTTTTAAGATTTTATTTATTTATTTGACAGAGACAGAGATAGCAAGAGCAGGAACACAAGCAGGGGGAGTGGGAGAGGGAGAGGCAGGCTCCCCGCCGAGCAGGGAGACCGATGTGGGACTCATCCCAGGACCCTGGGATCACCGACTGAGCCCCCCAGGCGCCCTCATTAACGTTTTATAGGAATTATCTCCTTTGCTTTTCCTAAGTATAGTATTAGTATCTCCATTCTTCTGATAAAATTTAGAAAGTTTAAGTAACTAGGCAAAGTCAAATCAATACTCTCAGACCCAGAATCAAACTAGAGGTCTCTCCCAAGGCACTGCTCTTTAAGTAATAATTAACATTTATGATGTATTCCATTAGTTACTAATATTTAGTAATGTTTACTGACCCAAGATTACCGTCGACACTTAAAACTTAAAAAAACTCAATTCCTATGGTTGTGTGAATTATTGTTTTTCTGAACCCACTGGCCTACTTTCATTCACCTGTTTTTAAGTTGTAACAGAATAGCATTGCTATTCAAAATATTCTCACCTTTTGTGCAAATTCAGCATATGCACACTGGGTTCACACCACATTATCAAGGAGAGTTGGGTGAAATTAGAAGCCAATTTACAGTCCAACTCTTGAGGATATGATCAGAGGTCACTATTTTCTCTCCAAATGTTCCCTAGACTATAAACCTCCTTACTTCTGGATAAATCTGATTTAATTTACCTTTTTCCTAACTCTTTACTCAAAATTTTCAGTTTTGTATCATTAGAAGGTTCATTGAAAACTTACTGGTTTTTGTTTTTTGTTTTTTTTTTTAAGTAGGCTCCAATGCCGCTCTACCAACTCAGCCAGCCAGGTGCCCCGAAAACTTATGTGTATTAAATAATACACCAACGTGAAGTACCACATTAATTTTTAAAAAACAATGAAAAGAACACAAAAATTGCCGATTATCTAATTCATTCAGACTAGAGTCAATCATACTAGTTTGACAAATGCAATTTATATGCACTCATACTGTCAAGGCTCATGATAGAAGGCAGGCTGCAAATATCTTTTTTTTTTTTTTTAGGGCATTTAAATGCTCCTCAAGATTTCAGGAGACTGGTCTTAAGACAAATCCTGTTTTCCACTAGGATTTAGCCTCTATCAAGTCATTTTGTCTGGAATGCTCCCTCATCATCAAAGATGAATTCAAGGACCTTGTCTCACCCAACTCCATCCAGAAGGCCCTCAGATAACTAGTTAATTCGTGATCCTACAAGGCACCAATAAAGATTTCAACTTTCAGTTCTTTCCAATATTGCTCATGTGGCCTTGGGTCTCCTTCCTCAATGTTTCCCTTTAAAGAAAAAAAAAGTGTCGATTTCTGTTTAGGCTTTCTAAGAACATAAGCTCCAAGAATACTGAGTATTTATTTAGCACTTAGCTGGTGATGCTATGCACAGAGGTATTTACACATTCCTAACAGAAAAATCAGAGAGCATTCTGGAGCCAAAGTATCAAGATCTGCAAATCTTTCCCTTCTAGCTGCCTCCCCACAGGCTATAACAAACTTAAGGCTTTTCTAGCTAAAGAAAACAAAACCCTTAGCTCTCACCCTATCTGACCGCACCATTTTACAAAAAATGGCCTTCAAATAATTGCCTGCCATCAGTATCACCCACTCTTCAGCCCACTATAATTAGGATTCTGCGGCCACCACCTCATTGAAACTGCCCAAGACTCACCAATATAGTCCCAATTGTCAAATTCAGTGGACTGCCAGAATATCTTTTAATACTGCTGCTCACATCTTTAACGTTCTCCCTTCAATTCTCCACACTACATTTCAATCTCCTTTTCTGGATTCTCTGCCCACTTATAAAGGGCAGTGTTCCCCTTTGCCTTCTCTCCAGGCTCCCCATTTATCTAGATACAGGCTTCCAGTCTAAACCTATTTGCTGATGACTCCCACAGCAAGACAAGATCTTTCCTCTAAACTTCAAACTCAGTCATCCACCAACTGGACATCATCATCAGGCAATCAAAACTCAACCACATCTAAAACTTAATGAGTTACCTCTACCCCAACCCTGCTTTAACCCCAAAACTCACCTAATATAATAACTCATGAGTCTCCTCAGAAGTCTCCTCCATTCAACACCCCAATTCAGCCAATGAATTCGGGGGTCTTACTTAAAACCTCTTCCTTTCATTCTGAGATCTTCATTTCTACTGCTTTTTGCCTTAGTGTATTCATTCTACAAATATTTATAAGAGTACCCATAACATGTTGTACGCATGGTTAATGAGAGAGTTAACATGAGAGGTACCAGTTCTTATGGATATTACATTCTTTATTTTTTTTAAAGATTTTATTTATTTAAGGGTACCTGGGTGGCTCAGTCTGTTAAGCATCTGCCTTCGGCTCCGGTCATGATCCCAGAGTCCTGGCATCAAGCCCCGCATCGGGCTCCCTGCTCGGCGGGAAGCCTGCTTCTCCCTCTCCCACTCCCCCCGCTTGTGTTCCCTCTCTCACTGTCTCTCTCTCTCTGTCAAATAAATAAATAAAATCCTTAAAAAAATTAATTAATTAAAATTAAATAAAATCACAAAGTCAGTTTCTTCATTTGTACAACACAAATTTCAATGATCAGATATGCAGTTATTTACAGAGATCATTTTAAATGCAAATCTCATTGTTTTAGGCTGCATTCCACAAACACCTGGCTAAACATCAACATCACCCTAGGGGTTTTTAGAAAACGAAATTCTAAACTAGCCCCAGCAAGGTTCCCTTAATCTGAAGGTAGAAACTCTATAAGGACTCAAAGAGCAGAAAGGTAAGGCAACCTGGGAAACACTAACCACCAGAGCAAAATTCACATTTTTCAGTACTGCAAGAAAGGTCTCCAAGATCCTAGCCTTGGCGAAATTCTACAGACTGTACCTTAAAACAGGAGTATCCTCAGACCAGCCCCACCCCCAGCCTTGCGTCCCCTAAGGCTATTTTAATCAGCCCAGTCCTTTCTTGAGTAGCAGCCTTAAGGTAGAATGCCCTTTCTTCATTCAACCCTCCCCCAACAATTTTGCCCAAAAAACACTTAAAACTAGAAGAAAGGTATCTGGTAGAAATCAACAATTTTTAACAATCCCCCAGCGGGCAAACTCAAGTATTTCTTATCCCCCAGCTCTGCTCAGATAAAACTGAACACTCCTTCCTTTACTATCTTGGCACAGATATTTATCATATCAATTGATTGTACCTACTTATCTGTTTGCAATGCAGTCTCTTCATCCTGGACTTTAGTCCCCAGAGGCGAGATTTTCGCGACTGTCCTCTAGGTTCACAAACGTGTTTTATTTTGGGAACAAATGGGAAAATCTAAGTCTATACTAGATATTAGATAATATCAGGGAATCTTAATAATGGTATGATTGTATGGTAGGACTTAACCTTAAAGATGATAACCTGCAATTTACCAGTGGTTTATACACATACAAAAAGTCAAATATTGAATTGCAGTAATGGACATAGTGATGTTCACTGCATTATTCTCTCCACTTGTTTTCTGCTTAAAATGATTATTTAAAAAGCTGGATGATTATCATAAGAATAAATGAGTAAGTACACAAATGAATTTAGAAGAAAATTCACAGGGTGGTTTAATCTGGAGAGATTTTCCAATTTAGCTTTACTGACTTGTAAATATTATTTTAGAATAAAGGAAAAATCCTTCCTTTCCAAATGTTGATTTTACAAATACTTGTTTTCAGAAGATGGCCCTTCTGGAACCAGACACCTCACGTGGCAGGATCGGTTAGGAAAAAGGAGAAGTTAATTTAGGTAAACTCGTTCTAGTCTTTCCTTGCCTCCTGCAAAACAGTCTCCAGTACCTACCATCACTAAATGACTCCATGCTCATCTACCACCACTCAGTCTGTATATAACACCTTTCTCCTTCACCGGAGCTCTGGTCCTCTTCTACCTAACTGACCTTTTAATGCATGACTCAGTCTTGGCAAGTCAAGAAGAGAAATCCAGATAAGCACCTACTGGCAAGTCATGAAGCTAAGAGGTACTACCCATCAATACAAATTCCCATTATGAGTACACTCCTTTTTTCCCTCCTTTTATTTCCATAAAATAAGTACAATGATGGAAATTTTGCCTTACCCTTCTCCTTCTATTAGAAGTAACAATTTTAGGGGCACATGGGTGGCTCAGTCATTAGGCATCTGCCTTCGGTTCAGGACATGATCCTGGGGTCCTGGGATTGAGCCCCGCATTGGGATCCCTGCTCAGCAGGAACCCTGCTTCTCCCTCTCCCACTCCCCCTGCTTGTGTTCTCTCTCTCGCTGTGTCTCTCTCTTTCAAATAAATAAATAAAATCTTTTTTTAAAAAAAGAAGTAACAATTTTAAAATATTTCCAGATTTAGATATGTCCTTAATAAGAAAAAGAATTTTTTAAAAAGTATACAAAAATGTTTATGGGAGACTTGTTTGAGCTGCACTGTACAGGAAATATCTCAGAAACAATACAGGACTAGGTGAATGAAGTATGGTATGATATGTCTGTACAATGGAATTCTAGGTAGCCCATGAAATACCATGTACTGAAATGGCAAAAGATCCAAAAATTTCATGAAAAGACCAACTGAAGAGGAACATAGGATACAGTCTTCTGTGTGTGTACCTGGGGACGGTTGAGGAGAAATCTCTAAGTGTAGATTTAGAACATCTGAAGAGGGGCCCCTGGCTGACTAAGTTGGTAGAGCATGACACTCTTTTTTTTTTTTTTAAAGATTTTATTTATTTATTTGAGAGAGAGAGAATGAGAGATAGAGAGCACGAGAGGGAAGAGGGTCAGAGGGAGAAAGCAGACTCCCTGCTGAGCAGGGAGCCCGATGCGGGACTCAATCCCGGGACTCCACGATCATGACCTGAGCCGAAGGCAGTCGCTTAACTGACTGAGCCACCCAGGCACCCGAGCATGACACTCTTGATCTCAGGGTTGTGAGTTCAAACCCCATGTTGGGTGAAGAGATTATTTAAAAATAAAATCTTTTAAAAATAATTTTAAAATAAAATAATAAAACATCTGAAGAGATACACAACAAAGTAGTCCTAAGGTTATTGCTGTGAAATAAAAGGGATGGGGAGGAAGGGAGAAAGAAAATGGGAATTGGAACTTTTAGCCCTTTGATATTTTAACTTTTTTCAACTAGTATCTGTTCTTTTTTTTTAAGATTTTATTTATTTATTTGACAGAGACACAGCAAGAGAGGTAACACAAGCAGGGGGAGTGGGAGAGGGAGAAGCAGGCTTCCCACTGAGCAGGGAGCCCCATGCAGGGCTCGATCCCAGGACCCTGGGATCATGACCTGAACCGAAGGCAGACGCTTAACAACTGAGCCACCCAGGCGCCCCAGTGTCTGTTCCTTTTATAATAAAGTTGTTTGTTGTTGTTGTTGTTGTTGTTGTAGTTTTTTCTTTTATAAAGACATGGGGTGCCTGGGTGGCTCAGTCAGTTGAGCATCTGATCTTGATTTTGGCTCATGTCCTGATCTCAGGGTCCTGGATAAGAGCCCCTTGTTGGGCTGTGAGCTCTGAGCTCAAGCCCCATGTCTGAGCTCTGTCCCTCTCCTCTGCTCCTTCCTGCCACACTCTCTCTCTCCCAAATAAATAAAATAAATGAATAAATTATAAAGGCATACAAAACTGAAATAAAATCCAGAAACTACGTATGCCGAATTCCAGTATTAATTAATTTTTCTACAAAAAGATATCTCACTTCATTAATAATAAATAAAATTAAGGACCTAAATAGATTTTTTTTCCAACAACTAAAATGCAGATGGCCAAGGGGCGCCTGGGTGGCTCAGTCGTTAAGTGTCTGCCTTCAGCTCAGGTCATGATCCCAGGGTCCTAGGATCGAGCCCCGCATCGGGCTCCCTGCTCCACGGGAAGCCTGCTTCTCCCTCTCCCACTCCCCCTGCTTGTATTCCCTCTCTCTGTCAAATAAATAAATAAAATCTTAAAAAAAAAAGAGTCGGATGCTCTACCAATTCAGCCAGCCAGGTGTCCCGGTGCTAATCATTATCAATCATCACATAAATGCAAAACCAAAAGGAGATATCACCTCCATGAGGTAGCAGCATTATTCACAACAGCCAAGGTAAGGCAACAACCTAGCGTGTCTGACAGATGAATGGATAAAGTAAATGAGAATATGTGTATATATGTACACACACACACACACACACACACACACACAGGGATATTTATTCAGCCTTACAAAAGGAGAAGGAAATCCTGTCATTTGAAACAACGTGGATGAACATGAATGATCCTTATGAGTATTATGCTAAATGAAATGCGTCAGAGAGAGAACGACAAATACTGCATGGGAACATTTGTATTTGGAATCTAAAATCTTAAAAAGGCAAACTCACAGAAACAGTACAAAAGTGACTGCCAGGGACTGGAGGGTGGAGGAAATAGGGAGAGGTTGGTAAAAAGGGTATAAACTTTCAGTTATAAGGTGAAAAAGGTCTGAGGATCCAATGTACAACGTGGTGACTATAGTTGATAACACTGTATTAAATAATTAAATTTGCTAAAGGAGTAGAATTCAAATGTTCTCACTAAAAAAAAAAAAGGTAAATCTGTGAGGTAATGATGTTACTATGATGGAGGGAATCCTACCAAAGTGTATATGTGTATCAAAACACCACACTACAAACTTTAAACATCATACAAATTTGTCAATTATACCCCAATAAAGCTGAAAAACAAACCCTCAGTAATAATTTTTAAATTAAAATAATGTAATCAATTTTAAAATGTCAGATTGACAAAGAATAATTGATAATATCTAGATGTGATAAACTTGTTACTCTTGGTTCAATTTTTAAATTTAGAGATGGCAATAATTATGAAGAATTTAAATTTAAAATAGTAGCATGTTCTAGTTTTGTTTATATTTCTCTGGAATATTTTTGCCCATCCTCTGAGTTTCAACTCTCTTTCCTTTAGGAATGTTCCTTGTAGACAACAAATCATTTAATTTATAGACTTTGTTTTATTTACATAATCCGAGTCACTTCTTTTAGATGGTGACTACATTTTATAGTCACAATGTAATAATAAATGTTTGGTGCTGGTAGGTTTTTTGCTAAATGGATTATTTTTCTATTTTATTCTCTTTTCCTCTATTAATTTAAAAGACAGACTCAGGGCGGCTGGGTGGCTCAGTTGGTTAAGCATCTGCCTTCGGCTCAGGTCATGATCCCACCGTCTTGTGATAGAGCCCCACACTGGGCTCCCTGCTCGCGGAGAGTCAGCTTCTCCCTTTCCTCCCCGCACTCATGCTCTCTCACTCTCTCTCTCTCTCTCTCTCTCTCAGATAAATAAATAAAATCTTTAAAAATAAATAAAAGACATAGACTCTTTTAAATTTACTACTGATTCTCTTCCTGTCTTTCAATATTATTCTCTCTTTTTTTTTTAAGATTTTATTTATTGGGGCGCCTGGGTAGCTAAGCGCCTGCCTTCAGCTCAGGTCATGGTCCCAGAATCCTGGGATCGAGCCCCACATCGGGCTCCCTACTCCATGGGAAGCCTGCTTCTCCCTCTCCCACTCCCCCTGCTTGTGTTCCCTCTCTCGCTGTGTCTCTCTCTGTCAAGAGACACAGCGAGAGAGGGAACACAAGACTTGAGACTCTTTCTTGTTCCCTCTGCCCCTCCCTGGTACACACCTGCACATGCGCTCTTGTTTTCTCGCGCTCAAATAAATAAATCTTAAAAACATAAAAAAAAAAATGTCATCTGCTTGGGCTCACATTATTTGGAATAAAACACCAGCACGCGTGTTATCATCATTGTTTTATGTATTTCAAAGTGCAAACAAAATGCCACAGGAAAACATGAAGGCATTACAAAAAACTTCATTGAAGTTTTAAGTCATTACTACCTCAAGGAAGAGGGCACTGCATTTCCCCCCCACCCTCTATGTAGTTCTTTGACAGGTATCACGGACAAATTCAAATCTGGGACTATATACCTTTTAATTTTTCAGAAACACCTTAAACATCATGGAATATAAATCCAATTAAGAAACACAGGAATAAAAACATAAATGAGAAAGGGACACGATTCTGAGTTCCACAGTCCCCAAAAGACTGGTGTCATAAAACAGAAAATCGCCACACTTTTACTATCATACAACTGAGGATGATTGTAAAGAGCTGAGTGTAGGGCTTTTAATAAAAACAAACAAAAATAACACCAGAAAAAAGTCTCCTAGTCTGTGAACATTGAGGGCTCTCTCTTACTGCTAAATTTTTCTCACCTCTCTGTTATGAATTCCAAAGTTACAATCTGACCCTAAAATACCTCTCTTCTGTACCTGGCTGGAAAGCTGCCAGGAAAACTTTTGTGGCCTGTTCTTAAAGCCATTTTGATGCTTTGCTAACAAATGAGATGACAGCCATGGAAACTAACAGGAGTTTTGAGAACATGAGGCTCCAGGCATGAAGAAGCCTCAGCAGATGTTGTTACACATTTGGACATTAATAATGAAGCAATTCCTACCAGGCCTCTTGGTATTATACTTGCAAAACTGATTCAAACAAATGAGCTTGGGAAAGAGCAATCAGTGGAACTAAAAGCTGGATTAAATATGGTAAACAAAGAATCCTTGGCAGGGGTGAGCAGTACTTGACTCGTAGAGATTGAAATAACATCTAAGACCTGCTAACTCGAACAATTAATTGAAAAACACAGAAAAGAGTAAAGTTTGGGCTAGTAATAAATTTATGACCAATGCTACAAGTTACTACAAGGGAAGAAAATTTCAATGATATTCTAAATGAACACAAAAATGTGGTAATCATTTTACAATATATATGTCTATCAAATAAGCATGTTGTACACCTTAAACTTACATGGTATTATATGTCAAGTATATCTCAATAAAGGTAGGGAAAAATAAATTTGAAAAAATTTTAAATAGACTTCAATATTGGGGCACCTGGGTGGCTCAGTCATTAAGCGTCTGCCTTTGGCTCAGGTCATGATCCCAGGACCCTGGGATCAAGCCCCTCATCAGGCTCCCTGCTCCACAGGAAGCCTGCTTCTCCCTCTTCCACTCCCTGTGCTTGTGTTCCCTCTCTGGCTGTGTCTCTCTCTGTCAAATCAATAAATAATATCTTTAAAAAAAAATAGGGGCGCCTGGGTGGCTCAGTCATTAGGCATCTGCCTTCCGCTCGGGTCGTGATCCTGGCGTCTGGGATCGAGCCCCACATCGGGCTCCCTGCTCCATGGGAAGCCTGCTTCTCCCTCTCCCACTCCCCCTGCTTGTGTTCCCTCTCTCGCTGTCTCTCTCTCTCTGTCAAATAAATAAAATCTTTTAAAAATAATTAATTAATTAATTAATTAAAAATTAGAGTTCAATATTTTTTGTATAGTAAAATAAATAAATACAAGAACATAAAATAAGAAAATAAAATAAGTTTGTTAAAACTCTTATTGTTTCGTGGAAGTATTTCAGAAACCATGGAAACAAAGACAAATATAGAACTCATTTGAAAAAATGAAAATGGCTGGGGGGGTATAAATCAAGGCTAAAATTCTAAGGAAGAAGTGTTGAAAAGATTTGAAGTACAACAGGCAGCAAATCATAAAACAACACTACTACACCAGCGAATAAATGCAATAATCTCCTTTACACATCCAAGAAAAAGTGACCTTGAGATAAACTTACACATCATTATGTTTAGTTCTAAGAACTAAGAACCCAGCTACGTGAAAGTGATGGGAACTGTCAGGTCTGGCATTTTTAGAGTATATACATTGAGGTTCCACACACCTTACCCTTTGCCTGGGGTGCTGGTTGGGTTTTACAAATTACGCAACAGATACACCAGAGGCTAAACATGCTCTGATATAAAACCCTTACTACAGGGGCGCCTGGGTGGGTCAGTCCTTAGGCGTCTGCCTTCGGCTTGGGTCATGATCCCAGGGTCCTGGGATCGAGCCCCACATCCGGCTCCCTGCTCCGCGGGAAGCCTGCTTCTCCCTCTCCCACTCCCCCTGCTTGTGTTCCCTCTCTAGCTATGTCTCTCTCTGTCAAATAAATAAATAAAATCTTAAAAAAAAAAAAAAAAACCCTTACTACACAAGCTTAGTAGGTAAGTTATGAAGTGACCATCTGTGTTTTCTGCTTAAGCAGATGAGAGGATCTCAAGGTTAGAACAGACCTTCAAGGACATGGAATCCACCTCCTTATGCCAGGCCCAATCTCTGCATTACCTTTATTAAATGATTCATCACCTTTGCTTAAGTATCCAAAGTAACAAGAAACTACCTCTAAACAGTTAAATATACTGTTTCTTCCTATCCCACACTTATCAATCTTATTTTTTTATTGGAACCTGACATGGCAAGTCTTCCTTAACCCTTTATTTAATGATCAGTGATGGATTATAGCCCACAGAATAAAATAAATAGCTCTGAGTCCATACTGATATAATTGAATGAATAAATAAGTGGGAGAAAAGGGACAGTGCTTTCTTACAGTGCAATTCCCATTAATAGATGGAGAGGAATGGTAGAAAATTACCATTTGGTAAGCACCATATTAATAATTGTTGGAAGCAAGAATTATGTATGAATACTATGAATACTAAAATTAGCAGGTAGGTCGGGGCACCTGGGGGGCTCACTTGGTTAAACATCCAACTCTTGATTTTGGCTTAGGTCATGATCTCAGGGTTGTGAGACTGAGCCCCGTTTTGGCTCCACACTGGGCATGAGCCTGCTTCTCTCCTTCCACCTCTCACCCACCTTTAAAAAAAATCATGGCAGACACTTAAGCCAAGAAATCAAAGTTAAGGGCGCCTGGGTGGCTCAGTTGGTTAAGCGACTGCCTTCGGCTCAGGTCATGATCCTGGTACCCGCATCGGGCTCCCTGCTCAGCGGGGAGTCTGCTTCTCCCTCTGACCCTCTTCCCTCTCGTGCTCTCTATCTCTCATTCTCTCTCTCTCAAATAAATAAATAAAATCTTTAAAAAAAAAGAAATCAAAGTTAATTCAGACATAAGACCTGATATGATACACTGAGAAAGGCACACTGCTTCTGTGGGTTCTTGCCAAAAATGCATATCCTCAGTTTAATCATGAGAGAATCACACAACCTAACATGAGGGACATTCTACAAAGTAACTGAACAGGATTCTTCAAAAGTCCCAATGCCATGAAAGGCTTTGAAACACTGAGAACTATTACAGTTTGGAGACTAAGGAAACGACAACTAAATGTGATGAGTCTTAAATTGAACCCTGGGAACCCCCCCCAAAAGGACATTAGTGGGGAAACTGGGCAAATTTGAATTAGGTCTTTAGAACAGTAAATAATATTGTATCAATGTTAATGTCCTAGTTTCGATCCATAGTATGTAAGACATTAACATTTGGGGATAGTCATCATCAGGGAAATGAAAATCAAAACTTCAATGAGATACCACCTCACCCCTGTCAGAATGGCTAAAATTAACAACACAATGAACAAGAGGTGTTGGAGAGAATGTGGAGAAAAAGGAACCCTGTTGAACCATTGGTGGGAATGCAAACTGGTACTGTGGAAAACAGTAAGTAAAAATAGAACTACCCTACAATCCAGCAATTGCACTACTGGGTATTTACCCAAAAAATATAAAAACACTAATTCAAAGGGATACATGCACCCCTGCATTTATAGCAGTATTATTTACAATAGCCAAATTATGGAAGCAGCACAAGTGTCCATTTATTGATGAATGGATGATAAAGAGGATGTTATATACATACACACATACAATGGAATAGTATTCAGCCATATAAAAGAATGAAATCTTGCCATTTGCAACATGGATGGAGCTAGAAAGTATAATGCTATGTGAAGTCAGTCAGAGAAAGACAAATACCATATGATTTCACCTGTATGTGGAATTTAAGAAAACAAATAAACAAAGGGGGAAAAAGAGAGAGAGACAAACCAAGAAACAGACTCTTAATTATAGAGAAAAAACTGATGGTTACCAGAGGGGAGGTGGCGCGGGTGGGGGTGGGGGGTTGGGAATAAGTGATGGGGATTAAAGAGAACACATAACATGATAAGGACTTGATCATGTATATATTTGTTGAATCACTATATTGTACACCTGAATCTAATATAACACTATATTAAGTATAATGAAATTAAAATAAAACTTAAACATTTGGGGATGTTGGGTAAATTCTTTGTACTATTTTGCAATATTTTTATAAATTAGAAATGATATTCAAATAAAAAGTCAAAGAAATATATATACCTGTCGTAGCCTAGAGCCCAAACTCCTCTCCCCAAGACTTTTCTGCCCTCACGGCTTTACTGGAACATTTACACAGAAGGAATAGTTTTCACAATGTTCAGAGTGGTAGTCACTGCTCTTTAATCACAATGGTAAGGTTAGCATTTTTAATTTTAATTAACATTTCTCTGATTTTATTACATTCTCATTACAGGGGGGAAAAAAACTGGCAGATAGGGAAAACCAGAAAAAAGACTCCAAATCATTTGCTCAGGGAAAACTAATATGAGTCTCCCAGATCCTTTTTCATGTATATGATATTTGATGCACTGTATTTTTAAAACAAAAATGAGATCTATACCATATCATTTTGTAACCTATTTTATTCAATTAAAAAATATAGATAACAGGGGCACCTGGGTGGCTCAGTCGGTTGAGCATCTGCCTTTGGCTCGGGTCATGATCCCGGGGTCCTCGGATTGAGTCCCACATCTTTTTAAAAATACATAGATACATTTCTCATTTTTTTAAGTCTGAAGTAGGCATGCATAGTTTTTTTTTAAAGATTTTATTTATTCATTTAACAGAGAGAGTGAGAAAGCACAAGCAGGGGGAGGGGCAGAGGGAGAAGGAGAAGCAGGCTCCCCACTGAGTAGGGAGCCTGATGTGGGGCTCAGTCCCAGGACCCTGGGACAGATACCTAACCGACTAAGCCACCCAGGTGCCTGGCCATGCATACTTTCAAGACTCTAAGCCAAACTACTCTCCAGAAAGACAGTACCGATTTATTTTCAGAGTGCCAAGTGTCCCATTTTAACTCAAATTTCTTATATTTGCTAATCTTGTCCTTTTATCTTTCCAAATTCACATAAAAAAAAAAAACAAAAACATTCTTAATGCGCATTTTCTAATTTTTTGAGGTTGATCATTGAAAAACTATTTCTTGGATGTTTATATTTCTTCTTTCATGATGTTGACCACTTAGGAAGTTTGTTTGTTTTAAGCTTCCAGATAACTTTCATTCTCCGTGCCACCATAAACATCACTGATGTTATTTAGGTGCTCTTATTTCCAAGTACTGTCATTCTTATGGGATGCCATCTATCTTAAGTAGAACTGTGAACTCTTTTTTGGACCAACTATGGGCAAAATTTTGTACACTATCATCAAACATACTGAACTACAATTCCTCTTTTGGGTGTTCTATGCTTTAATCCAAAGATTAAAGGCAAATGGCAAAAATGCAGGATCGATCCTGCTTCCTCTATGGAATTACCAAAGTTCACCACCAATGCTTAGAAGAGCAATAATTTTTAAAACCCTCGGCACTGCACTTTTACCTCTATTTTTGTTCATACTGTTTTTATAGGTTCAATATTATATGACAGGTACATGGATTATATACCTTTAAAAAATCTGTGTTTAGTCAAGTATGTTTATTTTAATAATAACTATAATGATGAAAATTCTCTTGGATGATAGGGTTTTTTCCCAACATATTAATGTAATTTAATAATGCTACTATTTTTAGGTAATATATAGAATAGTGTTCAAAAATATAGTTATTATAGAGCCATATGATGGATAACATAAGAATGTAGCTATCATTAGTATGACTAAATGAACAAGGTACCAAACCAAATGTTGCACAAGATGTGGAGCAACTGGGGCACCTGGGTGGCTCAGTTGGTTAAGCAACTGCCTTCAGCTCAGGTCATGATCCTGGAGTCCCAGGATCGAGTCCCACATCAAGCTCCCTGCTCAGCAGGGAGTCTGCTTCTCCCTCTGACCCTCTTCCCTCTCGTGCTCTCTATCTCTTATTCTCTCTCTCTCAAATAAATAAATAAAATCTTTAAAAAAAAGATGTGGAGCAACTAAGAATTCTCATAATTCGCAGTGGGAGTATAAAATGACACTTTAGAAAATCGTTTGGCAGATTCTTAAAAGACTGAACATACACCTGCCCTATGACTAAGCAATTCAACTCCCTGACAGAAATGGAAACACATGTCCACCAAAAAAAACCCTTGTATAAGAATGTTCATAACAGCTTTACTGGTAAAAGCCCCAAACTGGAAATAATCAAAATGTCCATCAATGAAAGAGTGAATAAACAAAGTGCGGTATAGTCTTACAATGGAATACTATTCAGCAATAAAAAGGAACAAAGGACTGATATACACAAGAACATGAATGAAACTCAAAAATATGATGAGTTCCAAGACAATTCAATGGGGAAATAGTCTTTTCAATAAATGGTGTTGGGACAACTGGATATCCACTTGCAAAGGATTAAGTTGGACCCTGCCTCACAACATATATAAAAACTAACTTAAAATGAATCAAAGATTTTAAAGCTAAAAAAAATTTTTTTAAATAAAGTAAAAGCTAAACCAAGGATCTCTTTGAAGAAAACTTATGTATATTTGTAAACTTGGATTAGGCAATGGTTTCTTAGGTATGACAACAAAAGCACAAGCAAGCAACCAAAAACCCAGATAAGCTGAACATCATCAAAATTAAGAACTGTTGTGCTTTAGGGCACCTGGGTGGCTCAGTTGGTTAAGAGGCTGGTTACCTTCGGCTCAGGTCGTGATCCCAGGCTCCTCGGTTCGAGCCCCACATCGGGCTCCCTGCTCCAGGAGTCGGCTTCTCTCCCTCTGCCCCTCCCCCCGCTTGTGTGCTCGTGCGTGCTCTCTCTCTCTCTCTCTCTCTCTCTCTCTCTCTCTCTCAGGTAGAGAAATAAAATCCTTAAAAAAAAAAGTACTGTTGTGCTTCAAAAGACACATCAAGAAAAAGATAACCTACTGACTGGGGTAAAATATTTTCAAATCATACAACTTTCAAGGGTCTTTTTTTTAAAAAGATTTTATTTATTTATTTGACAGAGAGAGAGAGCGAGAGCAGGAACACAAGCAGGGGGAGTGGGAGAGGGAGCCATGGAGCAGGGAGCCTGATGCGGGGCTCGATCCCACAACCCTGGGATCATGACCTGAGCCAAAGGCAGACGTTTAACGACTGAGCCACCCAGGCGCCCCTCAAGGGTCTTGAATGTAGAATACACATATACAATTATAAGTTAACAATAAAAGTCAAATAACCCATTAGAACATGAATAGTTCTCCAAAGAAGACACCCAAATAGCTAATAGGCACATAAAGAGATGCTTACTATCTTTAACCATGTGAGACACCACTTCACCTACCCACTACGAGGGCTAAAATATAAAAGACATAGAATAATGAGTGTCAGCCAAAATATATAGAGAAATTGGATCTCTCATACAATGCTAGTGAGAATGTAAAATGGTTCAGCTGCTTTAGCAATGTTTGGCAATTTATCTAGAAGTTAACCATAATGTTAACATACAACTCAGCAATTCTACCTGTAGGTCTGTACCCAGGAGAAATGAAAACATATGTCCCACACAAAAACATATATATGAATGACCACAAAAGCATTATTCATAATAGCCAAAAAGTGGAAACATCCCAAATGGTGACTGGATAAATAAAATGTGCTATGTACAGACAATGGAATATTATTCAGGAAGGAAGGAAGGAATTAAGTACTAATACATGCTACAACAAGGATAAACCTTGAAGATATTATGCCAAATGAAAGAAACCAGTCACAGAGTACTGTGTATTGCATGATTATATTTATATGAAATGTCTAAAATACGCAAATCCATAGAAATAGAGAGTAAATTACTGGTTGCCTATGCCTAGAGTGGTTGGAGCGGTTGGAAGGTGTCAGCTAAGGGGAACAGGGTTACTCTTTGGGATAATGCAAATCTTCTAAAATTGACTGGGGTAATCCATGTAACAACTGTAAATATACTAAAAGCCACTGAATTGTACGCTTTCGATGATGAATTGTATGGTTATGAATTATATCTCAATGAAGTTGTTTTAAAAATAAAAAACAAAAAACTAAGGATGTTCAAATCTACCTACCTAGTACTGAGTGAAAGAAGCCAACTTATTCTATGTAATTTCATATGTAAAAGAAACTAACCGATGATGACAGAAACAGTAGTTGCTGGAGTGGAGGAAGGTAATACTGACTAGGAAGAATCACAAGGGAATTTGCTGTGGTAACAGAAATGATTGGTGTCTAAGTATTCATCAAAACTGGTTGAATAATATATATAAAACCTGAGTATTTCAACGCATATCAAATATATTTCAAAAAAATGATACCACTATTAAAAAATGAGTTGATACATCTGTATATATACATGACATATACAGAACTATAGATACACTTGTATGTATATAAACTATATCTGGAAAATACTCACAAAACTATTAAGAATATGTACCTCTCAGATCTGACAGTAAGGAGATTGAAAGATGGGAAGGACAATGAGTATAGGACAATTTTTGCTTTTTCACATTTCTGTTTGAATTTCTTTCAAGTTTGTTCTTTTTTTGTAATTTAAAACTTTTTAAATTATTTTTAAATGAGTTCACTGGATTTTCTAAAATCATACTGATCTTTGCATTTTATATATCAACATAATTAATTTTGACTACACTTTGATGTTTCCATCCGATCATTAACTGTACATAGGAATGGGGTATACTTTTATTATAACTTATTAACTCCAGTCAGAGGTGATTTTGTGAGTTTTGTTTCTTCTATATCCTAAAGAATCTTTAATGTAATTGGTTTCTTATCTGGTTCATAAACAATTCTTTTTTCTTTTCTTTAAAGCTACTGGGTCCTCGATTGAGGGGAGTAGGGTTATCACTGGTTGATTATCTTCTATTTTACTTTGTCTCTGTTGAGTTTCTGAGTTGGGCTTCTTTCTTTTGTATTAAGTTCTTTGTAAGATAATGTTGTGTGGAAGATAAGAGGTTGAAAGGGCAAGATAAAGAAGGAATGAAGTCTACGTCACGCTCCCTTGGAATTCTATGCTTTGTTAGCTTCATCATCCTGATACCTGCTTTTTCTCAACATCCCAGATACTATACCCACATTTTACCACACAGTAGCCTAAATCCAACATCTCAAACCAAAATTAACCATTTGCCTACAGTGTGCAATAAGACATTAAATGGAGCCAAAGGCATTTTTCATTACTACTAAAAAGTTTTATTCATTTACTCTTTAGAACTTAAAAAGTTTTTAAGATCAACTTTTTATGCCCCCCAAAAGTCAAGGTGCCTTAAAGGTAATAAAATATAAAACAGGATGTTTAGGTTAAAAATTGAGTGCATAATAATGTCACTCAGATAAGAATCATGAATGGATTCTAAAGATCAATGAGAAGAAACAGAATACTTAGATAGTCCTACAGTATCTCACCATAATAAATTACAAAAGGTAAGAATAAATTATAACCTGGCAGATACCACCTTAATCAAGTGATCAATGTTAAGATCACAGTAATGGAACAAATTGGTATCATGTGCCTCCAGATAAGATCCACTGAGAACACAAGCTCATTTCTGTGACATTCTTGTTAAAAATGCATAACTTGAATCTAATCATGAGTAAACATTGAATAAACCCAAATTAGGTGACATTCTACAAAAATAACTGACCTCATTCTTTGAAAACATCCGATTGGCAAGATTAAAGAGAGAACTCAATCAGAGAAAGACAATTATCATATGATCTCACTCATATATGGAATTTAAGAAACAAAACAGAGGATCGTAGGGGAAGAGAGGAAAAAAGAAAACGATGAAATCAGAAAGGGAGACAAACCATAAGAGATTCTTCTTAATCATAGGAAACAAACTGAGGATTGCTGGGGGGAAAGGGAGTGGAGGAATGGGGTAACTGGGTAATGGACATTAAGGAGGGCACGTGATGTAATGAACACTGGGTATTATTATATAAGACTGATGAATCACTGACCTCCACCTCAGAAACTAATACATTATATGTTAATTAATGTAAATTAAATTTTTTTCAAAAAATAAAATATGCCAGCTTTAAAAAATACCCATGAAGTCATTGCCTGAATTAAAAAAAAAACCTTGGGGCGCCTGGGTGGCTCGGTCATCGAGTGTCTGCCTTCGGCTCGGGTCATGATCCCAGGGTCCTGGGATGGAGCCCCGCATCGGGCTCCCTGCTCGGCGGGAAGCCTGCTTCTCCCTCTCCCACCCACCCTGCTTGTGTTCCTGATCTTGCTCTCTCTCTCTATCAAATAAAACAAACAAACAAAAAATACCTTTGAAATTAACTATTGATTTTTTAATGCAATCAGTAGATTCTTTTGGATTTTCTGTATATATTATAATGTCATATTCATCAGTTCTATTTATTCCTTTATATTGTCTATATCTTTTCTCTCAGCTTATTGCAATGGCTTATAACTCAAATATAGTATTGAATATACTTAGTCTTGGGAGCCATCCTTTTAATCTTCCCAATCTCAGGATAAAATATTTTATTGTTTTTTTTAAAGAATTTATTTATTTATTTGACAGAGAGACAGCGAGAGAGGGAACACAAGCAGGGGGAGTGGAAGAGGGAGAAGCAGGCCTCCTGTGGAGCAGGGAGCCCGATGCGGGGCTCCATCCCAGGACCCTGGGATCATGACCCGAGCCGAAGGCAGACGCTCAATGACTGAGCCGCCCAGGCGCCCCCAGGATAAAATATTTTAATATATAACCATTAAAAATGGCTGCTCTAAGTGTTTTTAAACAAAATATATCAAATTAAGACAGTTCCATTCTATTCAAAATTTTCTATATTTTTAAACAGTTTTTAAATGTGGGCTGAATCTATCAGATGCTTCTTCCTTCATCAATTTTGAGATGAGCATTTGAGTTCTCCCCTTTATTCTCTTAATGAGGTAAGATGCAATGATTGAATACTAAACCAACCTTGCATTACTACAAATAGGTCCCACCTGGTCACAATATATTATCCTCTTTATATATAGCTGGAATTTATTTGAAAAATTTTTAGGCTAAATGCACGTATGCATGCATGTTCAGATACAAAAAGAAATTAACTTGTAATTTTCCTTTCTGTAATATTCTTGTTATGATTTGGTATAAAAATTATGCTGACCTCTAACAAGTATTAGTGTTCCTTTCTCAAGAAAAATGCTTGTAAAAATACAATTTTGTTTTTGACCTTAACTATTTAGAAAAATTCAAAATTATACAAACTCTACTTTTTTTAAACATTTTATTTTATTTTAAGATTTTATTTATTTATTTTTTTTATTTATTTGAGAGAGAGAGAGAGAGAGAGAGAGCACACGAGAGGGGGGAGGGTTAGAGGGAGAAGCAGATTCCCTGCAGAGCAGGGAGCCTAATGCGGGACTCGATCCAGGGACTCCAGGATCATGAACCTGAGCCAAAGGCAATCGCCTAACCAACTGAGCCACCCAGGCGCCCCCGAACTCTTACTTTTTTGAGGAAAGGATTTTTGGAGTTTCAATTTCCTTTAATAGATATAAAATTTTGAATTTCAACGTGTGTCACTTTGGGAGGTGATATATATATGACTATATATATGTATACTATGTATATATGTATGTAAGCAGTCATAAAACTATGCATAATAAAATAATACCTTTAATATAAAAAAAAGAACAACTGAATGCAGTGCATAATCTGAGATTATCTTTTGATATCACTACATTATTAAGGACAATTGGTGAAATGTGATGATTAGATAATGATAGTATTATATCAATGTAATATACTGCTTTGATCCTTTTACTATAATTATGTAAGAAGAGGTCCTTGTTTGTAAGAAATACACATTTTAGGTATTTAGGGTAAAGAGACATCACATCACGTCTGAAAGTTACACTAAAAAATTCAAGGGGGAAATCTATGTATGTGGGAGAGAGAGAAAGGCAAACAAGATAAAATGTTAACATTTGGGAAAACTTGGTGAGGGGTATATGGGACTACTTTGTACTACTCACAGCTTTTCTGTTGTTTGAAAATAGTAACAAAAAAATTTTTTTTAATTTTAATGAAGTTCACAAGAAAGGAGGAGGAAAGACCAGATGCTTTCTCATTTCATTTTTTTTTAATTTTTTTTTAAAGATTATTTATTTATTTATTTATTGAGAGAGAGAGAATGAGAGATAGAGAGCATGAGAGGGAAGAGGGGTCAGAGGGAGAAGCAGACTCCCTGCTGAGCAGGGAGCCCGATGTGGGACTCGATCCCGGGACTCCAGGATCATGACCTGAGCCGAAGGCAGTCGCTTAACCAACTGAGCCACCCAGGCGCCCAATGCTTTCTCATTCAAAGTTGAGCACCTTACATTGCTTGACCTATGAATCTGAGTATTCTGACTGAAAAGTCAAATTGCATAACATTGTTTATACTTTTTCTTTCTGACTACAGGCAGCCCGTAAATTAATCTTCACAGTCCATTTTTATTAGAAATTATACTGAGCATGGTTAAGTGACTGCCTTCGGCTCAGGTGGGATCAAGTCCCGCATCGGGCTCCCTGCTCAGCGGGGAGTCGGCTTCTCCCTCTGACCCTCCTCCCTCTCGTGCTCTCTGTCTCTCATTCTCTCTTTCTCAAATAAATAAATAAAATCTTAAAAAAAAAAAGAAATTATACAGAGCAGACGTTAGCCTGTCAGGCCCTATATAACTGTATCATGTGTCATAATACATGGGATCTTAGGAAATGTGGCCCAGGTAACTCGGCTTTCTGATGGTTCTAACTTCTTTTAGTGAAGAGATCAAATATCAGAGTCTTTAAATAAACCCTGGACAGCTGGATTACATTTCTGATGAAATGGTCTAACCTGTGGTGCAGTTATTTTACACTAGCTATAAAATAAACTGGATTTCATGGGTAGAGTGATAAATTTAACATTTTGAAATACCTTCTATTTATCTGAATCAAATAAACCTCAGATTTTTATACGGCTCGTCAAAACCCTTACTTCAAGCCAATAATACATTTGTAAGTGCCTCCCATGGCTCTAGAAATACCTCTATTTCATTTTTTATTTCTTTATTTCAGTGAACCAATAACCAAGGTATCCCTTTCTCGTCCATTCCCTGCTTCCCCCAGGTGTAGATGCAGAAGATCAATTTAATCTCTGAATTTACACTTTTTTTTTCAATCTGCTTATCTCCTCTTATTAGAAATTTAGGATCCAATCCAGGAAGCATTGGACAGTCTCCAACAGCTAAATGTGGATTGCACAATCTACCCAAAACCTGAAATTTATTGCCAGTTACCCAGACTTCTTGACTGTCAAACTGAAAGATTTTATGAGAATGTAAAAAAAGAGGGACATGTGGGTGGCTCAGTCAATTAAGCATCTGCCTTCGGCTCTGGTCATGATCCCAGGGTCCTGGGATCGAGCCCCGCATCGGGCTCCTGCTCAGCGGGAAGCCTGCTTCTCCCTCTCCCACTCCCCCTGCTTGTGTTCCTTCTCTCCCTGTGTCTCTCTCTGTCAAATAAATAAATAAAATCTTTAAAAAAAATATTAAACTTCTTTAGTGTAATAATTGTATTGTGGTTACATAGAAGAAGAGTCTTTTCTTAGGAGACGCATGCTGAAGTATTTACAGGTAAAATGTCACATGGTCCAGCAAAAAAAAAAGTATGTAAAAGAATACAGATGTTTAACGGATTATCCATTCAGCTTTTCTGCAGGCTGTTTTTTTTTTTAAGTAAAAATTAAAGAAAAATTAATCAAATTAATTTAAATTTATTAGATATATATCCGATTTCCATAGCAATTCATTACACAGACTACTCAGGCCTGGCCAGATGATTTGAGAAAACAGTTTCTCTTATACAGCAAGATGTCAGCATAGTAATTTCTACAGTTCTGACCCAACTGACTGAAATCAGGTCATGATATGTATTAATTTAATCATTCATTAAATTAACATTTATTGAATTGTAGGCCCAAGGTATTACATTAAGACACTATGCAGAACACAAAGTTGACTACTGCTCTAAACTAAAAGGTTTACAATCTAGTTTAAAGAATAATGAGAACTTGGGGTGCCTGGGTGGCTCATCAGTTAAGCGTCGGCCTTCAGCTCAGGTCATGATCCCAGAGCCCTGGGATCAAGCCCCCCACTAGGCTCCCTGCTCAGGGGGGAGCCTGCTTCTTCCTCTCCCGTCCTCCCACCCTTCCTGCTCTCTCTCACTGTCTCTCAAATAAATAAATAAAATCTTTAAAAAAAAGTAAGAACTCAAAATCTAAACACATTAATATTCTACAAAGGATTTTATATTAACAATCACAACAAAAACAATAATGATGGTGTAAGCGATCATTTGTTGAATATACACTATATATGAGATAAATTAAGTAAATTAAAAATTATGCAAGCTACCAAACAACACTGTGGATTAGTTACTGCTCCCCTTTTACAGATAAGGAAAAAGGTCTCAGACTTCACTTAAACTTCCTTAGGTCATACAGTAAATAGATGAGGTAGGGCTTAACCTAGGACTATGTGACATTAAAGGTCATCCACCTTCCTTTGGGTACTGCTGATACCATAGGAGATATAAAGTTCAAATAAAAAAATGAAAAGTAATCAAAAACATTATTTATGCTATCATAATTTAAATGCTCAGAAAATTTCAGATATAAAAGGAAGCTTTGTCAAAACTTTAAGCTTATTTCAAAAACTGAAATAGTTATTAGATTTTTTTTCTAAAGTGATATGAATACATAAGATATTAAGTGAAGACATTTCTTTCTAAGATAGAAAAAAACCCTTCAGATATTTAAGATAATTTTTTTGATAATTTTGTGAGAACTTTATTATATGATTCTTTTCTGGAAGAAAACAGGCTTAAGATACATAACCTGAAACCACCACTAGAACTTGTATTCTGTTTTGGATGTGTTCAGGTCCACCTTACCTTTGTCTTTGTACATAAGTTCTATAATTCAAACTAATCATTAATTGTGAGATTATTTTTCATACTGATGATATTCTAGTCTTTATTACAGAAATACTTGATTCTATTATATATACGTGTGTGTGTGTGTGTGTGTGTGTGTGTGTATGTGTATGGGAGAGGAGAATCTTAAGCAGACTCCATGCCCTGCACCGAGCCTGATTTTGGCTCGTCTCACGACCTTGAGATCATGATCTGAGTTGAAATCAAGAGTTGGACGCCCAACCAACTGGGCAACCCAGGCCCCCCCTATGAAATATTTAAAAATAAAAGGGGAAAGAGAAATTTAGGACTTTCAAGGTTTGAAGTCTTATTTCTAATATTCTTCATTACAAAAAGCAGAAGTGGAATTTTTAAAAGGAAAGAAAAGGCTTTCTGGAATACAGGTTTATATTTTTCAAATAAAGTAAGTGAATATGCTGCTAAGAAAATACACATTTTCTGAAAGGTTCACTTAATACGTTTAGTAACACATATTATACCTTTAGATATAATAATACACTAATTGAGAAATTACTACATGCCAAGTTGTCCTAACTAACCACTTTACATGTATTAAATAATTAATTTAACTCTACAACAATCCTATCTTATGTAGGTATGTTTATGTATATACTATATTTCAAATTAAGTACACATACTATAAATACTTTAAATACTTTAAAATAAGTAAGTTCCTGGGGTGCCTGGGTGGCTCAGTTGTTAAGCGTCTGCCTTCGGCTCAGGTCATGATCCCAGGGTCGTGGGATCAAGCCCCGCGTCGGGCTCCCAGCTCCACGGGAAGCCTGCTTCTCCCTTTCCCGCTCCCCCTGCTTGCGTTCCCTCTCATGGTGTCTCTCTGTCAAATAAATAATAAATAAAATCTTTAAAAAATAAAAATAAATAAAATAAAATGAGTAAGTTCCTATAATAAGTTTACTGTTAACATCTGGTTCCTTAGAATCATGAAAAGAACATGTGCTTTAATCAAATTCATATGACATCAGTAAATTTTAAACATAGATTATAAAACTATAACATCTCCTCTCTTAAAATTTGTCACATGCAGAAAGTCCTGCTTTCAGTTCAAAAAGGACTCAAAAGAGTTAGTCAGTATTTAAAGCAATAAATCATCACAACATGTTAAAAAAAGATTCTATAATCTTCATTCTCTTGCATAAGCCACTTGGTGGATAAATTTTGTGATCAGATCTTTAAAAATATTATTTTTATAACATTTTGGACACTGAAGGACATTCCATTATTAAATTAATTAAACTTGAAAATGAATTAAGATACTAGTAAGGTTTCAACAAAAATTTATTAACATTTCTTATTTAGCGCTTTTTATCTGTCTCTTAAGAATACATTCTAGTCCAGTACTATGAAGACACAGTTTCAAATGAGCTTAAGTTTTCAAGACACAAGGTATATATTCTTTTCTTAGCTAGGAAGAAAACACAGATTCCTTTTTTTTTTTTTTGGTAGCTTGAATGAAATTTTCCTCACGCCCATTCACCCCACTTGGCTTTTATTCACTGATTCTCTGGGATCATTCCTAGAAATTACAGAATGAACATGGGTCTTGAGTCACTGAAAATGTACGTGCTCCAATAATTAAATGAATGATTTGATTGTGTGTGAGCTGGCTTAGTGAGAACTTAGCCCTGAAATCATTCTGATCATCTCTGGGCAAAATGCTGTATTACAGTTTCTGGGTGTGCAAACCAGAAGCCCCATGTGTGCCTTTGATCATGTGAATAAACACTGATGGATGAGCACACATCTTTGACAATTTTTGCCAGTTTATGACATAATGAGGAAAATAAGGACCATGTGTTGAATCATAAAACTAAATAATTAAATTTATATGACTGTCCTGTATTCTGAGATTATCTTCTTTGAATTTATATGTTTTTTGTTTTTTTGTTTTTTAAAAAGCTGGTACTGCTTTCTGGATATTCTCACCACCCACTCTAAATTTTTCCCCACTAGTACATTATACTCAGAAGTCTGGGATTCACTGCATGCATGTGTCTATGAAAGACTGTAAAAATGGCGTGCTCTTTTGCCTGAACAATGGTCAAGCTCGATATTTGATCTGGCACTTAAATTTGCAACATGTTACTTTAAGTCATGGAATGTTACATTATAACCAGAGTTAAGGAAAGTTTATCATTCTACCAATGATTTTTTACTAACTGAAACAAATTTGTAGTTAAGTGTGCAGAGAAAAATGTTTAGTAACTATTCAATCTTCCACTTCTCCTAGCTTAATGGGTTTTAAAAATAAACAAGATAACTCAATTGTATCTAATTTGGTACTTTTAAATCAGCACCTGTATGGGTAACAATTTAAAATTGAAAGGGAGGGGCGCCTTGGTGCTCAGTGGTTAGGCGTCTGCTTTCGGCTCGGGTCATGATCCCAGGGTCCTGGGATCGAGCCCCACATCGGGCTCCCTGCTCGGCAAGAAGCCTGCTTCTCCCTCTCCCACTCCCCCTGCTTGTGTTCCTACTCTCGCTGTCTCTCTCTCTGTCAAATAAATAAAATCTTTAAAAATAATAATAATAAAATGAATGGGACAGCTCTCAAAAATATTAAATTTCCCTAGCTTAACACTTTTTTTGTTTCCTTCAAAGCATATACTACAATTTGCAATTTATTCATTTGTCTTTAAATTTTTTTCCCTGCCTTTCCTAAGCAAAGTTAATCGCCAAGAAGGCAGAAACCATTTTGGGCTTGTACACCATTGTAGCCCCAGCATTTAGTATATGCTTTAAAAAATAGTAATAATATTGAATATAAATGATGTTGTACAGGAAACTGAGCTTACTGAAGATTTACTATGTGCCAGGTAAGGATTGTACTAAATATTTTGAATGTCACTATGTCATGCAAATCAACACCATGTATGAATATGATTTATTTATGATTTGATTCTCCTTTCAAAAACATTTTTCAAAAAGATATTTAGGTAGGGGCGCCTGGGTGGCTCAGTTGGTTAAGTGTCTGCCTTCGGCTCAGGTCATGATCCCAGTGTCCTGGGATCGAGTCCCGCATCAGGCTCCCTGCTCAGTGGGGAGTCGCTTCTCCATCTCCTGCTCCCCCTGCTTGTGCTCTTTCTCTTTCTTTCTCTGACAAATAAATAAAATCTTTAAAAAATATATTTAAGTATAGCTATATGCTCGTGTCTTCTCTCCTAGTGAGAAATATGTCTATGTCCCCCATCATCCCCCAGCACCACTTGTTCTCCTTTAACAGCGTCATCAAGGAAGGAAGGAAACAGTGAAGAGCAGGGCTGCCAGTGTAGAAGCTAGCAGGAAGATCATTTAGTTTTCATTTCTTTTCTAAATCATCTGTAGACCGTTTCCTGGTTTAATATCCACTGACATTTCTTTATATTTGTTCACTCAGTTCCTCCAAATATGACTTTGATAATATTTTATAACCAAATAGCTAGAAAATATCCTTTACTGCCCTCGAAAGAGTGTCTCTACTTATAGAATGTATAAATATGGTTCCTGCTCAGGGATGCCCATGCTTTTTATTTTGAAATGATTTTAGGGGCGCCTGGAGGGCTCAGATGGTTGAGCATCTGCCTTCAGCTCCGGTCAGGATCCCAGGGTCCTGGGATCAAGTCCCCCATGGGGTTCCCTGCTCAGCAGAGAGCCTGCTTCACCCTCTTCCTCTACTACTCCCCCTGCTTGTGCTCTCTTGCTCTCTCTGTCAAATAAATACATAAATCTTAAAAAAAAGAAAGAAATGATTCTAGATTTACAGATAAGTTGCAAACATAGTATAGGGTTTCTTATATACACCTCACCCAGACTCACCTAATGTTACCTTCTTATAATAATGATGCTGGTACTATTTTTGAACGCACCATCCTGTCCCCTTTTGGCTTCTGATTGGACCCACCAATGAAAACAGCAGAAAACTGGAGGGCAGGGTATTTATTTGGATCCCCCACATCCCAAAACTTCCTCTCTGCAGAAACATCCCGTTACCAAAGGCTGCAATAAAAGACCCTGCTCCATCTCTTCAACTTCAACTATTCTTTGTATCTGGGTTTCTGCTCCCACTCCCTGGCCCCTTCAGGCCTAGGAGTGGTGAGAAATCTCCACTGTCATTAGTCCTGGGATGCTTCGCCATCCCTAGTTTCTCCCTTAACCCTGCCCACACCTTTTAAACAATTCCTTTATTAAATTCCCCTCAATATCCCCAAATGACCATGCAATCTGATTTTTTCCAGGGACAATGATTGACAACCTAACCAAAGTGATATTACTTTAAAATTGACATTCTCTTAAGGGAATATATCCTCTTACCCTGACACATCAAGTAGAGATTATTTACATAAATGTTTCTACCAAGTGGAGTTCCAAATCATGCCACTCCACTCACAAGTCCAATTTTATGAATCAATGCCTGAAACTATTTCACACCTTTACCTTACTCAAGAGTCAAGGAAATAATTACAGCACAGCCAATAAGCTGCCATGTATATATAAAATAACTCTAGTGATAATCAACAGGGCTTGGGCAGGAACCTGGTCCTCCAGAACCAATGGGGGCAGGAATTTGTGCTTTGCCTACCCACTACCCCCATCATTCGATATCCCTTCTGGCCATCTGAGTGCTTTGGACAGAAACTGGCATTTCAGCTAGAGGAGAACTCTCTCTCTAGTCAGGGATTTGAAGTCACTATCTACAGGTTTACATTTTGAACTACAATAGAATGAATATAGGTTATTGATATAGCTAATAGATTGCTTAAAAGTGAGAGGTATGAGACATACCAGGCAATTTCAGCCCCACAACTGGATCCAATATTTAGTTAGCAGGTTCAGAGTAGAATGGGACAAGCTTCAATTCTGCACCCAATTTCCTTAATCAGACTCTTCACCTGTCCAATTACTTCTTCACAGATGATGAAGATGAAAATATTTGCTTAGGATACCTGCAGCATCCACCCTGACAAAAAGCAAGGGACCCAGATTTGAAGATCTAAGAGGCCAGAGTCAAACGAAGTGGACTAGATCTCTGGCATAATGCCATACGCAAAGAGAGAATTATGAAAGGAGACCAAGCTGTAACCTGTAGACTCCCATCACTGCTCCCCCAGATAGCAGCCAGCTGGAACACTAAGTCCTCATCCATAAAACCTTAAGCTGAAAGTTGTACTCTTTCCCTGCCCTCCCTCCCAAAATATGGGTTTAGTTTTCATAACATCTCCTTCAGGGTTGTATAATATTCTACCTATTTTACACATACCGAGCTAAAATCTGAAAGTATTTTAGCATTTCTACTGTGGAACAAAGAAACAAAGCTTTCTCTGGAGAACAAAATACATTACAGCTAATAGAAAATTAAAGAAGACATTTTAAAATGCCAACCTCAGGGGAAAAAATGATTTTTTCCTTTTAGGGCATTTCCCTACTCTTGTACAACAACTGATAACTATGGAGGAAAGTGAGCAACAATTCAGTTCTGTTGCTGTGGCACATGAAATTCAGCCACCCACAGGCACTTATTTTAAAATAAGTCAGAGTCCATTGCCCTATTTCAAAAAAGCAACACACGGTACATTTACTTCTGAAATTTATTTCAGGTGACAGGACACCCACAGACTAACAAAATAAACATAGAATTAAATAGTATCCCCCAAACCCAATTCTACTTCCTAGCAAAGGCAGCTGATGATTTAGCTACCAGCTTCTATATATATTTTTGAAGATTTTATTTATTTATTTGAGAGAGAGAGAATGAGAGATAGAGAGCACGAGAGGGAAGAGGGTCAGAGGGAGAAGCAGACTCCCCGCCGAGCAGGGAGCCCGACGCGGGACTCAATCCCAGGACTCCAGGATGATGACCTGAGCCGAAGGCAGTCGCTTAACCGACTGAGCCACCCAGGCGCCTACATCTATATTAATATGTCCATGCAATTGGCCTCTTTCTCCTTTGCTGCCCCCCTAACCCCTGCAAATCTGAGAGCCATTTTAACAGCAGCACTAAAATGATTTCTCACTTGAAGATTTGAAGACAAAACACCTGAGATGGATACACCCAACACAGAAAGTGTAAGAAGAGATTAAGAAACATAAGCAGGGCTTTTAATGATACGATTTTACAGTTGGAGGAGGGGAAGGAAGTAAAAGGGAGTGGGTGGATCGATATGCAGAAGCAAAACAGGAGGGGTTAATTTACCTTGAAAATAACCAATATTCTATTTGTCCAGGCCCAATGAGAATTTGTGCCAAGCAATTTCATTCATTTCACAGTGCCTAGAACACCGATGACTGTGTGGTAAATATTAAACAAATAACTTGTTGGTTGATGAAAATGTACATGGCAACGCCGCGTACACACAGGAAACAGAAACTCAAGGTGGTCAGACAAATTTGAAAGCAATGCAAGGTTTGGTTCTCCATGTCAAAAACATTTTCAAGGTACACAACTGGGGAAGCAAATGAATAAAAATTTGCCACATCCATAGTTCAACATGTTGTTCCTCTTTGAGTGCTAAAACTTTATTTGCAAAAGAAAAGCTAAGATTAGGTTAAAATATTGTTAATTATATATACATGATATAATTTTAAAGATCAGAAAGTTTTATTGCTTAATATGTGTTTTTTTAATTAAAAAGGTTACTTGCTCAGGTTGCTTACATTTATAACAGCAATATGCCACTTGAAACCTTTAACACATAAGCACTCATTTGCTAAACTAAAGCTAGCCTTGAACTTTGAATAGTGCCATATGCTTTTAAATTAACCCTTCTGAATACTGTACCAAGCTCATAACACAGACTGTTAGCTTATAACCGAATTAGGTTACTGCTAAATACTCATTAGGCAAACCGCTGAAAATAAAGAAAACATGTATATTTCCTACAGCTCTATGAATGCCAAAATTAAAAATGATTCAATGAGAATTTGGGATTAGGCAATGATAATTTGGCTGATCTCGATGGCTTACATATTTTAAGTTGAACTAAAATCTCTAAGGACCTTTTCCTTTGGAAAGCAAAACCACACATTTTAAAATAGTATCTAATGGAAGGTCTATTAAAATCACAATGGATCATAGCTGTCAACTTCAAATAGTGTCTCCTTAAGGGCTTAAGTTTACACACTGGTGCAACACCACAAAGGCAGATGCTACAAAAGGATCTACAAAGAAAAACAAATTTTATTCACAACACTTTGCATATAAACTTTTCCTTCTGCAGACTTGTGTGGAGTTGAAAATAAAGGATGCTAATATGCACATCATGCAGCACATCAGAAAAAAGAGAGAGAGAGAAAACCCTTCAGTTGAGTGAAAATTCATTTATCTACTGAAAATCCGGGAGAATTCACATCCACTGTACTCCAAATTTACTCCTAAGTGACAGAAAAATACTATATGAAATGGCAAAAAATTAAATATGATTTAATCAATAGCTGATTACCTTTAAAACTTTGGGCTTCTTTTCCCTCTGGGGCCTCTTGTTTTCTTTTATAACCTAAAAAAAATCAAATTGCAAAATGAGCCTCCATTTAAGAAAAAAAAATTAGCTCCCACCCCCCCCAAAATTTTTGGCTATTTCTCTATAAAACTACTTAGACCATTTAAAATCATCAACATGTTTGCTAGGCAGAACCTAAAGAGCTTATGTAAAATGTATACTTGAAAAGTCACTGAAAAAAAGCCTTGCATAAAGATGAAGTAGGGAAATACCCTTTTTTCCCCTTAAAGTCTGTCTTAATTAGCCTCTGCATTCTTCACAGCGAAGCCCACGAGGTAGCCATCTTGCTTGCTTCTGCAGAGGAAGCCTCTACAGTGGAACAGTTCTGCAAACTGCTTTTTGGTATTATTATCATGGTGTTTAAAGGCAGCCCTGGCCTGCCAGCACTGTAGACGTGCTGGGCATGCCTTTTGCAAAAACAGCCCCACAAAGAGTGCAGCCAATGGCAATGCAGAGCTTAGCAACTCCAAAGTGATCTTCTCTGCTAGCCTTCCTAGACAAAGGATCTCCTGTGCGGCTCCGCTCTCACCACAGGACACAGGCAGCCACAAGCTGCGACATGGAGTGCGCTGCAGAGGATCTGGTCGCGCCGAAATCACAGGAGGCTTCAGCAAAAACAATGCACACAAATCCCCCAGGTCTCCACCATCGGATCGATGGCGGAGGCTCCCTGATTAGTAACCTCTTGGCGGCTCCGAGGGCAGGTCTGCGCGGGGGGAGGGGTGCGCGGCTCAGCCTCCAACGTACAGGAGATATAACTGAGCCGAGGGGGGCATTTGGGCTTGCTGAAACTCTGGAAGGTATTGTGCATTTTTACTTTATAAGGCAAGGCTAAATATTGGCGATATTTAAGGCAGGGAGGTTATGTGAGGACAGTGTAGGCTCAGCTGTTGGGCTGCGTGTCTCATTCCCCGGGAACCACACCTCTTTGCAGCAGGCGCTTTGCCCAGAAACACAGCAATTTGATTTCTGTCAATAAATGTCCGATGATAAAGGCGAATTAAAAAATACTAATGAAGCCACTTGAAAGCAAAAGGACGGGAAGAGGACAAGGAGGGGGAGGAGTTTTCAAAATACACTTGTCACTCTCAGTGGCTGGAGAGAGATTTCTCTCTCTCTTGCTCTGGACATTTCTGGTGACCTTCATTTCCTAAAGAAATCCCTCCCATCTGAAAGGTGGGCTCACACCTTTGGGACAAAAGGGGCACCTTTGGCTCCTCTGTCTCCCAAGATCATCAGCTGTCACTGAGCATCTCTCCCTGGAGCTGCCAAGCAGGTCCCCCTCCCCCCGCAACCTCGGAGCCTTCTGCCCACCCGGCTGATGGTCAGACGGGGCCACCCACTTCCCGGGGACTGGGAGCTGAGCCAGAGGCGGCACTAGCAGCCACCCACCCTCACACACCTGGACTGCCACCATACCCAGTGGGTGGTAGGCACTCAGAGAGCTGGGCACCGTAGTCGGAACTTGCCAGTCCCTGAGAATGCCAGAGCCAGAGGAGTTTAGCGCCCTCCCGTTAGCCCCCTGGCCAGGCAACTGTGGCAGGAGAGAAAGAACCAGGACAGCTGCTGTGAGCTGGCAGGTCTCAAGGTCACTGCCAAAATGTAGTGCAGAGGCCGGTCACAGTCCCATCACAGCCACCTTGACAGCGGCACAGATCTCGGGAAGACAGCCTCAGCTCCATCCTCACAGGGCCAAAGTTTCAGCGACACATTTAGGGGATTGGCAGGAGGGCCTCCCTGGCTGCTCAGCCAAAGATGGGTTTTCCACTTGCAGTTGGATTCAGAGCAGATTCCCACAACCAGAAATCAGGAACAGAGTGAGGGCCGGAAGGCCTGTGTTTCATCACCCGGGATTCCTAGCCTTTCGGTTTGCCACAAAAGCACGCTCTCCTTGTCGGAATGGTTAAGTCCAACATGCACTGTTTTCCCAACTTAAACTACCTCCCCCTCACCTACCCACCCTCAAAATTGTTAACAAATATAAAAAGCAAGGCTCCTTGAAGCAAAACCAGTGGGTTCTGACCTAAACACATCCATCAGGCCAACTTCAAGCATACTGAGCCCATACTAAGAAGCTCTCTGTGGCAAATGAAGCAAAACCATGAAAAAGGTAGAAAAACAGAACTGAATACAGCAAGACTTGGAAATGGCCCTACGCTTCTTTTTCTTTGAAGTGTGTGTGTGTGTGTGTGTGTGTGTGTGCATGCGATAAAATATATGTAACATAAAATCTGCCATTTTAACCATTTTTAAGTGTACAATTTAGTAGCATTAAGTATATTCACAATGTTGTGAAACTATTCCCACTCTCCATTTCCAGCACCTTTTCATGATCCCAAACAGACACTCTGTATCCATTCAACAATAACTCTTCATTTGCCCTCTCTCAGCCCTCGCTACTTTTTATTTTGCTTTTTGTCCCTATAAATTCACCTATTCTAGTATCTCATATAAGTGGTATCGCATGATATTTGTCCTTCCGCGTCTGCCTTATTTCACTTTGCATAATGTTTTCACGCTTCACCCATATTGTAAGATGTATCAGCATTTCATTCCATTTGAAGGCTCAACAGTATTTCACTGTGTGTATATACACCAAACTTGTTTATCTATTCTTCTGTTGATGTACATTTGGGTCGTTCCCACCTTCTGTCTATCGTGAGTAATGCTGCTGTGAACATGGGTACGAGTATCTATTTGAGTCCCTGCTTTCAATTCTTTTAAATATATATCTAGGAGAAGAACTGCTGGATCAGATGATAATTCTGTTTAAATATTTAAGGAACCACCAAACTTTCTGGAGTGGCTATACCATTTTACATTCATGTCAGCAGTGCACAAAAGGACAGCCCTACATTTCTTAAAGTTCCTTGCATGTCCATTACAAATTATGCCTCTCCCCCTTGAATACCTGAATATAATTTTTATTTATTTTTATTTTTTAAAGATTTTATTTATTTATTTGACAGACAGAGAGATGGCGAGAGCAGGAACACAAGCAGGGGGAGTGGGAGAGAGGGAGAAGCAGGTTCTGCCAAGCAGGGAGCCCGATGCGGGGCTCGATCCCAGGACCCTGGGATCATGACCTGAGCCGAAGGCAGACGCTTAACGACTGAGCCACCCAGACACCCTCGAATATAACTTTTAAAAAGCATCAACATTTCCCCAGCTTGATTGCTCAATATTTAGTAAAGTGGTCCATGATATATAATACATATAATTATAAAATTAAAAGCAATCTATTACCTGTGTGATCCATGTGTGTCTCAATAAAACAAAAAAAAATCAGGCTCAAAGTGTTAGGTGTACTGAATATCCCCATCAGTGAGAAGCCCACTTTTTAAAGCCCCATTGACAAGCATTTTCACTGCATGAAATACTCATGAAGCCATACAACACTGCACTTGGCAAACTAAGCAAACACTAGAGGTCTGTGTGTTGTGTTCTGTAAAATGAATTAATAAATGAAGACACAGCTCATCTCAGCTAAATTATGAGGGTTAATTAAAGTGACCAGAGCTAACATTAACTCAAAATATCCAACTGATACTACGCTATGAAGATCTGCACTTGTTTGAACACAGAATAGATTGCTAACCTATATTGGTAGTGACCATCTGCTCTAAATCCTATACTTAGTGATTTGACGGTCTTCAGATCAGGGCTTAGGTGATGGCGAGCTTTGATGGAGAAAATAATCAGACATTACTAGCAGAGAAACTGGAGGGCAGGAGAGCCATTCCCATTCTCTTATTATTTAAGGCAAAGTGCATACAACTAGATTCTGTTGGAAGAATGGCAGGTCAGAAACTAAGAAACCCTGTGTTGTAGTCCTACTTATTCAGAACCTATTTTTGTCTCTTAAATCCATTTGTTTTTCTCACAAGGAATCATGATTAAGTTGCATGAGATGTATTTAATTTTGTGATAACTCTAGAGTATTAGGTTCTTTCAAATATTACAAAATGAGATCTCTTTTCTCTTAAAAATCACAATTAAAGAACTAAAAAGAAAACTGAGTCTAACTACATTATTTCATTGGTAAACTAGGCTTAAAGTGATAAAATTACTTAATTCACATTGTACAAGTAAGAACTTAACTTGAGCTGAGGTATAACCAACCGTCTACACTGCTTTCTCTATAACTCCTCCTAATAACCTTTAAGATTGAAACATCTTCAAAACCACACACTAAGGGTTTTTTTTTGTTTTGTTTTATTTTTTTGAGAGAGAGAGAGAGCACAAGCGGGGGGAGGGAGAGGAGACTCTTATGCTGAGCAGGGAGCCCAACTCGGGGCTCGGATCCCAGGACCCCAGGATCAGGACCTGAGCTGAAGGCAGATGCTTAACCTATTGAGCCACCCAGGCGCCTCACACACTTAGGATAAAGGAGTAGCGGCTCAGATTTTTACAAGACTGGTATTTAAATGAACCTTACATTAGGTATGCTTTTAAAAAAATAAATTTGGTGCCCTCAGAGATAAATTAATGGATAATTTCAAAATTCTACTTCTCTTTCTAAGCATAAAGCACTCTGCATCCATAAGAAACTACACAAACAGGAGCACCTGGGAGGCTCAGTCGTTAAGCACCTGCCTTCGGCTCAGGTCATGATCCCGGGGCCCTGCATCGGGCTCCCTGCTCCATGGGAAGCCTGCTTCTCCCTCTCCCACTCCCCCTGCTTGTGTTCCCTCTCTCGCTGTGTCTCTCTCTGCCAAATAAATAAATAAAATCTTGAAAGAAAGAAAGAAAGAAGAAAGAGAAGAAAGAGAAGAGAAGAGAGAGAGAGAGAAAGAAAGAAAGAAAGAAAGAAAGAAAAGAAAGAAAGAAAGAAGAAAGAAAGAAAGAAAGAAAGAAAGAAAGAAAGAAAGAAAGAAAGAAAGAAGAAAGAAGAAAGAAAAAAGAAAGAAAAAAGAAAAGAAAGAAAGAAAGAAAACTATACATACAAGCACTGCCTAGGAGTTTTCTTCTAAGGTAATCTCAAGTGATCATTGTTCCTCAAACCTGACACCTCTCCAGCACAAAATCCTTCCAGTATTAGCCACACTCTATTCTCCCATGAAATCCTTCTATATTTCTCTTCTCCCATATCGTTGAGGGGTGGGTGGACATAGCTTTTGCTGTGATACCTGGGTAAAGATATTTCAAGACCGTATTTTATAAATTTCCAATCATTAAGAATGAGAAAGGGACGGCTCATTCTTTTCACAATTCTAACGAAGATCTTTAAGTTAGCTTGGTTTTATTTCTTAGGAGACACAGAAAATTCAGATTAACAGGAGCTCTTCCTGGGTGATTGGACAAACAAAAATAGTCTGGGTGTAGGGGGGGCGATCTCCTCACACAACATTTTCCTGGCTTCCCTCCCCCACTTCCTTCCCTGAGGCTTATCTGCAGTAGCCCTTTTTCCTTCTAAGGGGCCAGGTCTACCTAGTGACTACCCCATTCCCTCCTGCGGGTAAAAATAACTGCTCTTCAATAACAAGAATTAAGGAACAAGTGAGCGAGGGTCTTCAATAGTTGCCGAGTGAGAACTAGTGACAATGAGGTGGACCAGAGATAATGCCAGACACTAATGGGGCTGAACTATCACCTCTCCTCAATTTCTCAGCCCTTTTCAGTACTAATTTGAAATCGACAAGCCTTACTCCATTACAGTCTAGATCCATAATTTGGACAGAGAAATCCAATAAGAGTATCTACGGGTTTTTGTCAAAAAAAAAAAAAAAAGAAATCACAAAGGATGATGCTATTTAGAAAAATGTCCCCTTTTATGAATGATACATTGAAGTTTGCTTCTTATTACTTATCCTGTGTATTTTGGAATCAATAATATCCTTTTTTTAAAAAGGAAGTTCTGTATCTTTGGGCTCCTTCTCCCTGTCATTCATGCTAGAGAACTGACACTAGATAGCATTGTGCCCTCCGTTTTTAGATAATCCTACTGTCTCATCAAATCTAATAGCAAAATCATAAAAATTTATTGTTTCACTGAGAAGCTTAAATCATTTTACACCCACACAACTTCTTTCTGAGTAAGTTTACACCCACACAACTTCTTTCTGAGTAAGTTAGATCTAGTTATCCCTGACGTTTAGCAAAATCAAAATTGTTGAACCTTAAAAGACCCCACATCCAAAAATACTGTCTTTAAAATTTGTTAGTTCATTGTAATGAACTTCCCCCGTTTAAACCTTTGAGCAACTTGATAATAAAAATAATAATTCAAAAACCCATACAATGACTTAATAATGTTGGGAACTTCCAATGTGCAGAATGGTGCTGGGCCATGGGGTGCCTGGGTGGCTCAGTCAGGTATGTGTCTGCCTTCAGCTCAGGCACGATCTCAGGGTCCTGGGATTGAGGCCCGCCGTCAGGCTCCCTGCTCAGTGGAGAGTCTGCTTCTCCTTCCCCCTCTGCCCCTTCCCCTGCTCATGACCTCTCTCTCTCTCAAATGGAAAAATAAATCTTAAAAAAAAAAACAAACAAAACTGGTACTGGGCCTGCACCCCAGAGCCTACCAACTCAAGAGAGACACAAACTGACAATCATGATGCACTATAGAATGGGGATGTGCCCAGGAAAGCTATGAAAGGCAGAGAAGGCTTCCCAGGAAATGACTTTTCCACTGAATCCTAAAGAGGATAAGCAGGAGTTGATGAAATTTAGAGGGAGGGAAGAAAGGGATGTGCCCCCGATGAAGGTAACAGCATGTGCAGGGACACATCGTGGCTAAGGAAAAGTCACACTAGAGTATGCCTGTGAAGAGGCAAAGGGGACAAGGCATATAAAAGACTGGTCCCCGAGCTTGCACATGAAGAGATGTAACCAGCTTTCAATTCTTCTCTACCATTCCAGTTTGAAATGTGGCTTTCTTTGTTCCATCCTTCAGTGTTCCATAATTAATCCTTTCAAAAGGCAACAAGGACGCTCCTGTTAAATCTTCACAAATATCGGCTACTTTTTCGAGTTCGATCGGTAGCGGGAGCGGAGAGCGGACCCCAGAGAGCCCTGAGCAGCCCCACCGCCGCCGCCGGCCTAGTTACCATCACACCCCGGGAGGAGCCGCAGCTGCCGCCGCCGGCCCCAGTCACCATCACCGCAACCATGAGCAGCGAGGCCGAGACCCAGCAGCCGCCCGCCGCCCCCCCCGCCGCCCCCGCCCTCAGCGCTGCCGACACCAAGCCCGGCACCACGGGCAGCGGCGCAGGGAGCGGCGGCCCGGGCGGCCTCACATCCGCGGCGCCTGCCGGCGGGGACAAGAAGGTCATCGCAACGAAGGTTTTGGGAACAGTAAAATGGTTCAATGTAAGAAACGGATATGGTTTCATCAACAGGAATGACACCAAGGAAGATGTATTTGTACACCAGACTGCCATAAGGAAGAATAACCCCAGGAAGTACCTTCGCAGTGTAGGAGATGGAGAGACTGTGGAGTTTGATGTTGTTGAAGGAGAAAAGGGTGCGGAGGCAGCAAATGTGACAGGCCCTGGTGGAGTTCCAGTGCAAGGCAGTAAACATGCAGCCGACCGTAACCATTCTAGACGCTATCCACGTCGCAGGGGTCCTCCACGCAATTACCAGCAGCATTACCAGAATAGCGAGAGTGGGGAAAAGAACGAGGGATCGGAAAGTGGCTCCCGAAGGCCAGGCCCAACAGCGCCGGCCCAACAGCGCCGGCCCTACCGCAGGCGACGGTTCCCACCTTACTACATGCGGAGACCCTATGGGCGTCGACCGCAGTATTCCAACCCTCCTGTGCAGGGAGAAGTGATGGAAGGTGCTGACAACCAGGGTGCAGGAGAACAAGGTAGACCAGTGAGACAGAATATGTATCGGGGTTATAGACCACGATTCCGCAGGGGTTCTCCTCGCCAAAGACAGCCTAGAGAGGATGGTAATGAGGAAGATAAGGAAAATCAAGGAGACGAGACCCAAGGTCAGCAGCCACCTCAACGTCGGTACCGCCGCAACGTCAATTACCGACTCAGACGCCCAGAAAACCCTAAACCACAAGATGGCAAAGAGACAAAAGCAGCCGATCCACCAGCTGAGAATTCGTCCGCTCCCGAGGCTGAGCAGGGCGGGGCTGAGTAAATGCCGGCTTACCATCTCTACCATCATCCGGTTTAGTCATCCAACACGAAGAAATGAAGATTGAAATTCCAGCAATAAGAAATGAACAAAAGATTGGAGCTGAAGACCTTAAGTGCTTGCTTTTTGCCCACTGACCAGATAAATAGAACTATCTGCATTATCTATGCAGCATGGGGTTTTTATTATTTTTACCTAAAGACGCCTCTTTTGGTAATGACAAACGTGTTTAAAAAAAAAAAAAAAAAACCTGGTTTTTTCTCAATACACCTTTAAAGGTTTTTAAATTGTTTCATATCTGGTCAAGTTGAGATTTTTAAGAACCTCATTGTTAACTGGTAATAAAAAAGTTTACAACTTGATTTTTTCAAAAAATCAACAAACGGCAAGCACCCGTTAATAAAGGTCTTAAATAAAAAAAAAATAAAATATCAGCTACTTTTTCAAGGAAGAACTTAGGAGAGGTGACTGGTTTTGGCCTTAGATCCCGAAAACCCTGGTTTTTAAGGTAGAAAGCACCCTTGTAGAAGTCTCCTAATCAGAGAAAAGCATATTTTAGAAATGAATGTATGTAAAATTTTTGTTAAGATCAGTTATTGAAGGGCGCCTGGGTGGCTCAGTCATTAAGTGTCTGCCTTCGGCTCAGGTCATGGTCCCGGGGTCCTGGGATTGAGCCCCATGTCGGGCTCCCTGCTCCGTGGGGGGTCTGCTTCTCCCTCTCCCCCTCCCCCTGCTTGTGTTCCCTCTCACTGTCTCTATCAAAAAATAAATAAAATCTTAAAAAAAAAGATCAGTTATTCAAGAAGGGTTAACTCCTTAAAAAAAAAGATTATTTATTTGAAAGAACGAGAGAGAGAGAGAGAGTGTGTGTGTGTGCACGTGCATGAACTGGGGAGAGGGGGAGAGGCAGAAGCAAGCTCCCTGCTGAGCAGGGAACCTGATGTGATGCTGGGCTCAATACCAGGATTGCTGGGATCATGACCTGAGCCGAAGGCTGGGATCATGACCTGAGCCACCCAGGTGCCCCAAGATGGGTTAACTCTCTTAGTTTTCGAGGTTATTTATTAAAGTTTCACACAACCCATAGAGAAGCAAACTTGTCTGCCAGGAAATAAGTTATTCCTTAGGCTGAGTAACTGTACCGGACAGATGCTTTTGATGTTTGGAATAAGGGGTATCCTTTGTTCATTCCAGAAATAAAATAGAGAATACCCACTATATTGGAGGCACTTCTTAATACCTTTGGGATCTCTGATTTAATGAATAATTATTTTCCATGGAGCTTAACTTGGCTAGAGAGAAGACAGGAATTATCATTTTTTTCAGGAAGAACCAGAAAAACAAAACCCGAAAAACTTGCCATTCAGCCTGTAATATTTATAAGAGAATGCCTAAAATCAAAATTTTTTCCAAAGTCTGTTTGATTTTCCTGACAGCCAAACACTTAGTCAATGAGCACATTATCTCTTACTTAAAATAAAATAAATAAATGGTCCTCAAGGTTCTTACTAGAGACAGTTCTAACATGCTACCATTTCTGTGTTTGAAGGGGATCTTTTTAAACTTTTGCAATGTAAAGCCCTTTAGAAATACCTTGTGAAGTCAGGAGACTTGCCATAACAAAAGGCCAAAAAGGTTATTTTCATCACATTTCACCTTAGAAATCAACAAGTATAGGAGTGACTGGGTGGCTCGGGAGGTTGAGCGACCGACTCTTGATTTAGCTCAGGTCATGATCTCAGAGTGCTGGGATACAGCCCAGCGTCTGACTCTGTGCTCAGCGGGGAGTGTGCATGAGATTCTCTCTCTTCCTCTCCCTGTCTGCCCTTCCCCACCCCCCCACACTCTCTCTCATATAAATAAATAAAATCTTAAAAAAAAAATCAACAGGTATAGAGCTCAAGCTTATAATTGTGCTAACTGATGACTTAAATGAAAAACTTGCCTATTTTTAATAGGTATGTTTTAGCATAAATTATTCTAATGGAGTTTCCATAGATACTTTTTTTTTTAAAGATTTTGTTTATTTATTTTGAGAGAGAGAAAGAGGACAAGTGGGGGCGGGACAGAGGAGAAGGAAACCAGGCTCCCCAACCGAGCAGGGAACCCAACCCCGGGCTTGATCCCAGGACTCTGGGATCATGACCGGAGCAGAAAGGCAGATGCTGAACCAACTGAGCCACCCAGGTTCCCCTAAAGACTTTTATTTTTAAGTAATCTCTACAGTCAACATGGGGATCCAACTCACAACCCTAAAATCAAGAATGGAATGCTCTAAAGACTGAGCCAGCCAGGTGCTCCCATAGATATTTTATTTATGTATTTATTTATTTGAGAGAGAGAGAGAAACAGCATGAGATGGGAGAGGGTCAGATGGAGAAGCAGGCTCCGTGCTGAGCCGGGAGCCTGATGTGGGACTTGATCTTAATACTAGTTAAGAAAATGCAATTTTCCCCCCAAAATGTTTGATTTCCCTAACTTCTAAATAGTTAGTCAATAAGCACATTAGCTCTTGTTTTTTAAAATAAATAAATGGTTCTGGGCGTCTGGGTGGCTCAGTTAAGCATCTGCCTTTGGCTCAGGTCATGATCCCGGGGTCCTGGGATCGAGCCCCGCATTGGGCTCCCTGCTCGGCGGGAAGCCTGCTTCTCCCTCTCCCCCTCCCCCTGCTTGTGTTCCCTCTCTTGCTGTATCTCTCTCTGTCAAATAAATAAAATCTTTAAAAAATAAATAAATAAATAAATAAATGGTTCTTATGGGTTTTTAAAAAATATTTATTTATTTATTTGAGAGAGTGAGCATGCCCGTAAGCGGTAGGGAGGAGCAGAGCGAGAGGGAGAGAGAATCTCAAGCAGACGCTGAACCTGGAGTTAGATGTGGGGCTCGATCTCAGGACTCTGAGATCATGACCTGAGCCAAAATCAAGAGTCGATGCTTAACTGACTGAGCCACCCAGGCACCCCTCAAAATATTATTTTAAACAAGATCAGTATGTCCCTGGTGGGTCCAAATCCCAGTGATGCTATTAAATATGGGACCTTGAGCAAGTCAACCTCCCAAAGACTCAGTGAAGGAAAATGCTGACATTAGGGTTAAATGACTATGAAGAGTATGTGATATGGCACTTGGCTTATAGGTGGTTCCATTGCAGCAACAGAAAACCATGACTGTCACTAGTTAAGAAAACTGTATACAAAAAAACACTGTAATAAAAAAAAAAGTAGGGCGCCTGGGTGGCTTAGCCAGTTGAGTGTTTGCTCTCTGCTCATATCATGATCTCAGGGTCCTGGGATGGAGCCCCATGTTGGGCTCCCTGCTCAGCAGGGAGTCTGCTTCTCCCACTCCCTCTGCCCTGGCCCTCCCCTCCTCCCCGCCCTGCTCGTGCTCTCTCTCTCAGATAAATTAAATGAAATCTTAAAAGAAAAAAATGTAAAGAAACAACTGTTTGCAAGGATGTAGAGAAAAAGGAACACTCATGAACTGCTGGTGGGAATGCAAACCGGTGCAGCCACTGTAGAACACAGTACGGAGGTTCCTCAAAAAATTTAAACTAGAGCTACCCTATGATCCAGTAATTCCACTACTGTGTATTTACCCAAAGAACACGAAAACAGTAATTTGAAAGGATATACGCACCCCAATGTTCATTGCAGCATTATTTACAATAGCCAAATTATGGTAGCAGCCCAAGTGCCCATTAATAGATGAATGGATAAAGATATTAGTCAGCCATAAAAAAGAATGAAATCTTGCCATTTACAACTACATGGATGGATCTAGAGAATATAATGCTGAGTGAAATAAGTCAGAGAAAGATAAACATCATATGATTTCACTCATATGTGGAACTTAAGAAACAAAGGGGAAAAAAAAAAGACAAAGCAAAAAAGAGTCTCAAAGCTATTGAGAACAAACAGATGGCTACCAGAGGGGGAGGTGAGTGGGGGGATGGGTGAAATAGGTGATGGGGATTACACTCATCATGATGAGCACTGAGTGATATATAGAATTGTTGAATCACTATATTGTACACCAGAAACTAATTTAGCACAGTATGTTAACTATACTGGAATTTTTATTTTTATTTTTTTAAAGATTTTATTTATTTATTCATGAAAGAGAGAGAGAGAGAGAGGCAGAGGGAGAAGCAGGCTCCCAAGGAGAAGAGAGCCCGATGCGGGACTCGATCCCAGGACCCTCAGATCATGATCTGAGCCGAAGGCAGACGCTTAACCATCTGAGCCACCCAGGCGCCCTATACTGGAATTTTTAAAAAGGTAATGAAAAAAATGTAATGAGCAATTAAAATTCACTTAATATAAAAACTGAAGATATTCAAGCACACACTATTTAGAGACATTAGAACCTCTCTAGTATTAACAAGATTTCTGCTACAGTTGGGCATTCTAATTCCACCATTTCATTATAACACAATCTTACATTTATTAGTTAAAAAGAATATGAAACGTTCACTTCCACTGATAATAGAATTGGTCATTTGGATCAACCATCCTGCTAAAGACAATTAGAAAAGCTACACAAAATATAAAAACATCTGCTTAGAGGCACAGAAGAGTGAAAAATTACCATGATAGTGTAGAATTAGCATACCAAGACTCAGAGGGGAATGAGGTCCAGGGAGGGTAAAAATATTTTAAGTAAAAGTATAAAATGGAGGGAAAGAGCTAAAAAGATGGTTAAAGAGAAATGTAACCTTGAAAGTAAAATATAGAAACAGTGGAACTGGCAAACTCAGAGCATTTCAAGATTTGATTCAGGTCAAACATGAAGGATACTTTTGCAAAATGAACCCATTAGACTCTTCCACAACCTCTCTTTCAAAGTTTCACTAGTCCGGGGCGCCTGGGTGGCTCAGTTAGTTGGGCGACTGCCTTCGGCTCAGGTCATGATCCTGGAGTCCCAGGATCGAGTCCCGCATCGGGCTCCCTGCTCGGCAGGGAGTCTGCTTCTCCCTCGGACCCTCTCCCCTCTCGTGCTCTCTATCTTATTCTCTCTCTCAAATAAATAAATAAAATCTTAAAAAAAAAAAGTTTCACTAGTCTGAAAGATAGCATCAATATCCTAAACCGGACTATTCACAAGTCTGCCTCTTGGTCCCACTCCTTTCCATCCTGTGGGTTCTTCACATTTTGATTGTTGCCCTAGCTCAAGAACATGGTGGTGAAAATGAGCACACACCATCCAAGCCAAGGGTTCTAATCCCAGATCAACTGTTTGGTCTTAGACAAGCTACTTGGCCTCTCCAAGCTTCAGTGTCTTACTTTATACCTTGGGGGAAGAATGTGTATTTCATAGGACTGTTGTAGGGATTAAATGAGACAATGAGTTATGTCAGTGCTTAAAACAGTATTGGGCACTCAGTAAGTACTCAAAACATGATAGTTGTTATTAACCCCTTCAGATGTCAATGTTTACTGCATACAAGTTCCACATCTATGATCAGTATCATTCAATTCAACCAACATTTGTTTGGTGGCTACCAAGTGCCAGGCACTGCATAGGGAGGGAAATGAAGGGAAAAAAAAAAATCTTCAGTCAAGCCAGTGACATTTCTACAAAACTTCACTTAGAATTGAAAGACAAAATAAAGAGATTAAGCACAGCAACCAAAGAAAAAAATACAATAAAATAGAATTCATCAAAACTGAAAATTTCTGTGTTTCAAAGGACCTATCACAAGAGTGAAAGACAACTCTCAGAAAAATATTTGTAGATGATCTATCTGATTGGAGTCTAGTATACAGAACATATAAAGAACACTTGCAATTCAACAGAAAACAAATAAACCAATTTAAAGATGGACAAAGGACATTGCTACGGTCTGAATGTTTGTGTTCCCCCCAAAATCTATGCTGAAATCCCAATGCCCAGTGTGATATTAGAAGATGGGACCTTTGGGAAGTGCTTAAGAGTGGAACCCTCATGAGTGGGATTAGTGCCTTATAACAGAAGCTCCACAGAGATCCCTAGCCTATTTCACTAAGTGAGGACACAGTGAGCAGACACCAACTATGAACATGAAGAAGGCCTTCACCAGAATTTGACCACACTGGCACCTTGATCTTGGACTTCCCAGCCTCCAGAACTTTGCGCAATATTTTCCTGTTATTCATAAGCTACCTGTCTGTAGTATTTTGTTATAGCAGCCCGAACAGACTAAAACAGAATTGCAAAGTATTCATAGAAGATACACAAATAGTCCAGAAGCACATGAAAAGATGCTTGACCTCCTTAATCATTAGAGAAATGCAAATCAAAACCATCATGAGATACCACTTCACACTCACTAGGATGGCAATAATAAAAAAGTTAGGTAATAACAAGTGTTGGTGAGGATGTGGAAAAATTAGTACCCTCATAAAAATGCTGGTTGGAATCCAAAATGGTACAGCTACTTTGGAAAGCATTTTGGTAATTCCTTAAATTTAGACAGTTACCATTTGACCCAGCAATTCTACTTCTAGGAATATACACAGTGTAACCGAAAACACATCTATACAAAAACCTGTACACAGATGTTCATAACAGTATTACTCATAATAGGCAAAAATTGGAAATAACCTAAAAGTCCATCAACTGATGAATGTTTATACAAAATGTGGTTTATTCATACAATGAAATATTATTCAGCCATAAAAGGGAACAAAGTACTGATATATGGTACAACATGGATGAACTTTGAAAGCATTATGCTAAGTGAAAGAAGCCAGACACAAAAGACCAAATACTGTATGATTCCATTTACATGAAATGTCCAGAATAGGCAAATCCACAGAGACAAAAAGGAGATTAGTGGTTGCCAGGAGCTGGGGGAGGGGAGAATGGAGTGACTGCTGAGTGGCATAGGATTTCTAATGGAATAATGAAAATGTTCCAGCGTTAGATTGTGGTGATGGTTGCACAACCTTGTAAATATATTAAAAAAATCACTGACTTGTGCACTCTTAAAAGAGTGAATTTTGGGGGCACCTGGGTGGCTCAGTCGTTAAGTGTCTGCATTCAGCTCAGGTCATGATCCCAGGTCCTGGGATCGAGCCCACATCGGGCTTTCTGCTCAGCGGGAAGCCTGCTTCTCCCTCTCCCTCTCCCCCTGCTTGTGTTCCCTCTCTCACTGTGTCTCTGTCAAATAAATAAATAAAATCTTAAAAAAAAAAGAGTGAATTTTATTATGTGAACTCTATCTCCATTTTTTTAAAAAAAGAGATTAATTCTCCTTTATCACAGTGAAAAAAGTGCCTCTACTACTTGTTAGCCATGGAGAATTAAACACAATTTTTAAAGTGGGTTTCTATTTCCCAGTCCACAAAATGACAGTCCTAATACTTATATATCAGTCACTGTCAGGATCGAATATGATAATATTAAGCCTTTTAGCAGTGTCTGGTCCATAGTAGACCCTCAATAAATGTTCATTCTTTCTTCTTTCTTTCCTTTGCCAATTTCCTATTTCAAGTCAAAGAAATTTAAATTTCGTCAAAATCTTATGTACTTAATGAGCAATGAAGACAGAGTTCCCTAAGTTATAAGTTCTTTGAAAAAAGACAGAAAAGCTATGTTTTCCTTGTTTTATTGATTTTTGTTTGTTTTAACATCTCATAATGCACCAGAAAATGGAATTAGGTGAATAAAGGAGGAATTTTAATTTCTATGTTGCCTAGTAGACCAATCTCCCTACAATTCTGAATTAACTCCTAGACAAGTTACTTATTCCTGCAGGTATAGAACACACACACACACACACTGTTCTTTTTTTTAAGATTTTTTATTTATTTGAGATAAGAGTGAGAGAGAGAGAGAGCACGCACGTAAAGAGAGCAGAGGGGCAGAGGGAGAGGGAGAAGCAGGCTCCCCACTGAGCAGGGAGCCTGATGTGGGGCTCCATCCCAGGACCTGGAGACCAAGACCGGAGCTGAAGGCTGACGCCCAACCGACTGAGCCACCCAGGTGCACCACCTCCCCCCATGCACACACTTTTCTTTCTGAATCTAAACTCTATCGACTCCATCCAAAATTTCATGCTTTGCATAAACTGTGGACTTCCACTGTCTTATCTTCCCACTTCCTTTGCCTTGATCCTGCTTTTGCTCTTTAACAGAAAACTCACCACAGAATGGTGTTGCATATGAAATCTGATATGAAAACAAGCTGCGCAGTGTAAATGTCTAGAATACAGCAGAAACACTAAAACCCTCTCATTATACAAAGGCAAGAAAATAACTGTACCATCGTTGTCTCACTGGAAACCACAACTATAATTCTGTATCACATGGGAACAGTGAAACCAATTCACTCATAAGACACCTTAATCCTCCTGCAGGAAAAATGCTTTTGCAGATGTTACAAAATGGTGTGTACTGGCTACTTATGAGGACTTCAATTACTTTGCTCTAAATAACATGAATCAAGTGGCAAGAGGGAAATGGCTGAAAGTAATGAAATGAATATACAAATCTCTTCAAGGATATAACAACCACCACCTTTAGGCACCTAGTATGTAGCAGGCACACTGCCAGGCCTTTTATAGACATCACTACTGCTCTGTATGGCATCCCTCCTTCCCAGGTCTGGCACAATGTTACAAATAGATCCAACCTCACACTGATGACCACTTGGAATAGCAAAACTCAGTATAACCGCTTTTTCTTGAACCCTAGGAACACTTCTCAATTTCATTCCTTCAGTGCCTTAAAGGAGTGGTGTGATTCTCTTACATATTTTTCTTTTGGGGAGTGGAAGACATGACTTACATTTCTATGAAATCTAATAAAAACTATGGACCATCTCTCCAGAAAAATGTACATAAAAATAATATGTTGCAAACTAATATAACACTGTATGTTAGCCATACTGGCATAACATATATATATATGTTGCATAAAATTTTGAGGGAATGGGATCACAGAATACTAAAGGCCATCCATATTAAAAAACCTCCAGTGTAGGGCGCCTGGGTGGCTCATTCGGTTGAGTGGCTGCCTCTTGATTTTGGCTCAGATCATGATCTCAGCGTTGTGAGACAGAGCCCCCCAGGGGGCTCCCCACTCAGCCAGAAGTCTACTTGAGTTTCTTTCCCTCTGCCCATCCCCCTCACTCTCTCTCGAAAATAAATAAATAAATCTTTAAAAAAATCTAATGTATAAGTTCTATTTTTATGATTACTGAAATATTGTATGAGTGTTGGGATCATTCAAACTAAGATCAAATTCATCTTAGGAATTCTTCTCTAGCAACCAAAAAAATACGTGGAAAGTTTAGCAGGACTAAAAAACTAATCTAATATAATAATAGTAATTTTAGGGGCGCCTGGGTGGCTCAATGGTTAAGCGTCTGTCTTCAGCTCAGGTCATGATCCCAGGGTCCTGGGATCGAGCCCCACATCAGGCTCCCCGCTCTGCGGGAAGCCTGCTTCTCCCTCTCCCACTCCCCCTGCTTGTGTTCCCTCTCTCGCTGTGTCTCTCTCTGTCAAATAAATAAATAAAATCTTTTTAAAAAATAATAGTAATTTTAAAATTCTGGTTTTTCCGTGGTAGCTAAAAGTTCACCAAGTACCTAATTTGATCTGGCTAATATCCAGTCATTAGTTAGGAGATATGCTGAAATGCTACCTCAATCACCATCTTTGAGAAGGCAACTAAGATGTGTTAAACAAAAAGAATGTAATAGAAACTTCAGCTTCTCATTTTCGGAGAAGAAAATAAACCTGACTTTCCAAAAAATACATGTACTATAAATACAAACCTTGGTTTCCAAAAGTGGTAAAGATTTAGAAACCATTAGGCAAAAACTCATTAGAAAAACACTAAATAGGGCGCCTGGGTGGCTCAGTTGGTTAAGCGACTGCCTTCGGCTCAGGTCATGATCCTGGAGTCCCAAGATCGAGTCCCGCATCGGGCTCCCTGCTCAGCAGGGAATCTGTTTCTCCCTCTGACCCTCTTCCCTCTCATGCTCTCTGTCTCTCATTCTCTCTCTCTCAAATAAATAAATAAAATCTTTAAAAAAAAAGAAAAACACTAAATATTTTGGTTATGCTAATACTTTTAGCATGAAATGAAGGACTAATGATTCCAGTGTCAAGAAAATAATCTGAAATGTAAACCAAGATTTATCCTGAAAAAAGTTCACTATCATACAAAAAACTGTAAGAGATTGAAGCAGTCAGCAATGAAAAATAATTTAGTAGGGTTATGTTCATTTGCCTAAAAGAGTATTTTGCACAGTTTTTAAATCTTTATAAAATGTTAATTACAAGGGAAAATATGAAAAAAGGAGAAGAAACACATTTAACTTCAGCTATGTTATTTTTTAAATGCAGAAAAAAATACTGGAAGCAAATATGCCAATATATCCATGACTGTTGCCTCTAAGTAGTAGAATTATAGTTTATTTTTTTTCTGCTCCTAAACTTTCTAAATGGAAATTATATAACTTTGACTTAGTATGCTGCATTACTTTTTAAAGTAACATAAGTTCATTATATAAAAATCCAAACCACATAGAAAAATTTAAGTAAAAATTTAAAATCACATATTTCCTAATATGCCCTTCCTCCATGCAAAAACCCTATCTTTAGAGGTAAACACTTTCAACAGTTTTGTTTGGTAGGTATCCTTCTAGAACTGTTTTTCCATTTACAATTAGAAAATTACATGATTTTGAGCTGTTCAAACTTTGCATCATGGTATCACTCACAATCACAAGTGCATATGCCAATAATTTTAAGCAACATAGGTAGCAGCTCTTTCAACACATATTTTAAAAAGTACTGTCTAGGGCACCTGGGTGGCTTGGTCGTTAAGCGTCTGCCCTCGGCTCAGGTCATGATCCCGGGGTCCTGGGATCGAGCCCCGCATCGGGCTCCCTGCTCCGCGGGAAGCCTGCTTCTCCCTCTCCCACTCCCTCTGCTTGTGTTCCTGCTCTCGCTGTCTCTCTCCCTGTCAAATAAATAAATAAAATCTTTAAAAATAATAATAATAAAATAAAATAAAATAAAAAGCACTGTCTGTGTTACTAAAAGCCTTTTTTTCAAGTCCTCTACTTGAATTTCTGTTATGGATATCCCATGATCCTAATCTTTGGTACTTGAAAATGACATTCATAGAAAAAAACCCAAAATGCTTTGGGGTATTAGTTGTGAAGATAATATATTAAGTACATATAGGATATAATGATGATTTGCAGTGTGCTTTTTTTTTTTAAAGATTTTATTTATTTATTTGAGAGAGAGAGAGAATGAAGGATAGCACGAGGGGGAAGAGGGTCAGAGGGAGAAGCAGGCTCCCCGCTGAGCAGGGAGCCCGATGTGGGACTCGATCCCAGGACTCCAGGATCACGACCTGAGCCGAAGGCAGTCGCTTAACCAAATGAGCCACCGAGGCACCCCGCACTGTGCTTTTTAAAAAGATACATTGAGGGCATCTGGCTGGCTGGGTCAATAGATCCTGGGACTCTTGATCTCAGGGTTTTAAGTTCTAGCTCCACATTGGGTACAGAGATTACTTAAAAATAAAATTTTTTTTCAAGATTTTATTTATTTATTTGACAGAGAGAGAGACAGCGAGAGAGGGAACACAAGCAGGGGGAGTGGGAGAGAGAGAAGCAGGCTTCCCGCGGAGCAGGGAGCCCGATGCGGGGCTCGATCCCAGGACACTGGGATCATTACCTGAGCCGAAGGCAGACGCTAAACGACTGAGCCACCCAGGTGCCCCTTAAAAATAAAATCTTTTAAAAAACAAAATCAAGGGCACCTGGGTGGCTCAGTCAGGTAAGCGTCTGCCTTTGGCTCAGGTCATGATCTCTGGGTCCAGGGACTGTGCCCCACATCCAGCTCCCTGCTCAGTGGGGAGTCTGCCTCTCCCATGCCCCTCTCCCTCCCCCTGCTCGTGCTCTCTCTCAAATAAATAAAAATAAAATAAAATCTTTAAATAAATACATAAATAAAACAAAATAAAAAGATACACTGGTATGTGCGAAATGTGTGGAAATCTTAACATTTTTTATAAGATTTTCATTTTTTCATTCATTCATTGAATCATTTGTTCACCAAACATTTATTCTTTTTTCAAGATTTTATTTATTTATTTGAGAGAAAGAGAATGAGAGAGAGAACACGAGAAGGGGGATGGTCAGAGGGAGAAGCAGACTCCCCGCTGAGCAGGGAGCCCAATGCGGGAGTCGATCCTAGGACTCCAGGATCATGACCTGAGCTGAAGGCAGTCGCTTAACCAACTGAGCCACCCAGGCGCCCCTCACCAAACATTTATTGAGCACCTATCATGTGCCAGTACCTCCTAAATCCTAGGCTTGGGCTTTAAAGTAATTTAAACACATAATTTATAAAAAATAATAAATAAATAAACAAACATTTCACTTCTAATCACTTTTCTTTCTGTAGGAGAACATTATGACTTTGTTTTAAAAACTGTTACTCAGGGGCACCTGGGTCGTTCAGCTGGGTAAGTGTCCAGCTTGATTTTGGCTCAGGTCATAATCTCAGGGTTGTGAGACTGAGCTCCATGTTGAGCACACACTGGGTGTGGAGCCTGCTTAAGAGTCCCTCTCTCCGGGGCGCCTACAGTGGTTCAGTAGGTTGAGCATAGGGCTCTTGGTTTTAGCTCAGGTAATGATCTTTGGGGTCGTGAGATTGAGCCCCGGGTCAGGCTCTGTGCTCAGCCAGAAGTCTACTTGGGATTCTCTCTCTCCCTCCCAACCTCAGGCAGCTCAAGTGCGAGTGTTCTCTCTCTCTGAAATAAATAAATAAAATCTTTAAAACAAAAAGGACTCTTTCTCTCCCTCTCCCTCTGCGCCTCCCCCCAAAAAAATAAAAAATAAAAAATAAAAACTCTGGGGCGCCTGGGTGGCTCAGTTGGTTAAGCGACTGCCTTCGGCTCAGGTCATGATCCTGGAGTCCCGGGATCGAGTCCCACATCGGGCTCCCTGCTCAGCGGGGAGTCTGCTTCTCCCTCTGACCCTCTTCCCTCTCGTGCTTTCTATCTCTCATTCTCTCTCTCTCTCAAATAAATAAATAAAATCTTTAAAAAAAATAAAAATAAAAATAAAAAAATAAAAACTCTGGCTCAGTATTTTTTTTTGCTTATTACTATTTTTTTAAGTAATCTCTACCCCAACATGGGGCTTGAACTCACAACCCTGAGATCAAGATTAGCATGCTCTTCTGACTGAGGCAGCCCAGTGCCCCTGTGACTCGGGATTAATAAAAAATAATTAAATCAGAAATGAGCAAGATTATATTTTGTTTTTTTACATAGCAGACATGAAGAGCTAATGATAATTAGCCAAGACTTTCTGGATACTCATGACTCGAACACTGAGTGTCATTATCAAAGTAATGACCTGAATTGGTTTGATTAGTTTGATTCATTTGCTAGCTGTGTCTTATTTTAGTATAATAATAACGCAAAAAGATAAGATCTCGCCTTCTCTCTTCCTTGTACATCCATCATAGTGCAACAATGACTGGCTACTTTACAAGGAGAATGAATGTTGCAGCTTTGAAACCATCAACTCTTAAAATACTACTCTGTAATAAAAACAAAACAAAACGAAAAACAGAGGTTGACCAACAAAGAGAGATATGGAGTTAAGTTCTATGGCAAAGTAAACATGTACCATACTACATATAATGTATATAATGTTGTATACATTATATAACAGTATAATCTGGATTATGCAAACACTAGATGAAGGTGTTAAGCAGTTTCACAAGCTTTCCTTCTTGGATAAGATGATATACACAAAATGACAAGGTAAGATTTGAACCATATTGACAAGATTCCAGAAATTAACACCCACAGGTCAGAACCCATCAAAGTCAGCATGGTTTTTGTTGACATATCTGGGGTTTACACAAGCAAGGATCCTAGACACCATACAGTTTTTCCCCCTATAGTCAGCTGTGTGGTGAGGCATGCTACAGAAGTCTCAGTAGTGATCCAAAGAGATTCCTTAAAGGCATATTTAAGGACATAGAGCATCTGCCCTCAATTTAAGGAGTTGGAGGCAAAAATTTGTTCCATATGACATACACAACATAAACCAAAATGAGACCTGACTTTAAAAACACTGAAAAAGCAGTGGCCAGGGGCGCTTGGGTGGCTCAGTTAATGTCGGACTATTGATTTCAGATCAGGTGATGATCTTGGGGTCGTGGGATTGAGCACCCAGTTGGCTCCAGGCTGAGTGTGGAGTCTGCCTGTCCATATCCTTCCATCTCTGCCCTCGCCCATGCACGGGCAAGCACTCACATGTGTACTCTTTCTCTAAATAAAATCTTGAAAATAAATGAAAAAATTAAAATAAAAAAAAGCACTCTCCAGGAGAGTCTTGTCCCACCCCACTCCCACTAAAATGGATAAAATAAAATAAAAACAAGTATGCCAACCAATTCTGAAGTGGTATCTCCGGAACTAGTCTGTTATTACACTATTCATAAAACAATGAACAGTCAGCAGTTCAGTTTGTATCATATACTACTACTGAACTTTTATAGTTTTTCAAGCACAACCTTTGGAGGTATTATTATTTTTCCAGGTAGAATGTGCATTAGCTCAGAAGATAGCATGGTAACAAATAGCACATTTTACAGTGTTTTCTAGTGCAGTGCTATTTATTTTAACCCAACAGGGGTGTCTGGCTGGCTCAGTCAGCAAAGAATGTGACTCATCGATCTCAGGGTTGTAAACTTGAGCCCCACACTGGGTATAGAGATTATTTAAAAATAAAAAGTCTTGGGGGCACCTGGGTGGCTCAGTTGGTTAAGTGACTGCCTTCGGCTCAGGTCATGATCCTGGAGTCCCAAGACTGAGCCACACATAGGGCTCTCTGCTCAGCAGGGAGTCTGCTTCTCCCTCTGACCCTCCCCCATCTTGTGCTCTGTCTCTCTCTCTCAAATAAGTAAATAAAATCTTTAAAAATAAATAAATAAATAAATAAAATCTTGAAAAAAATAGGGTGCCTGGGTGGCTCAGTCAGTTAGGCATCTGACTCTTGGGTTTTGGCTCAGGTCATGATCTCAGGGTCATGAGATCAAGCCCCGGATCGGGCTCATGCACTGGGTGAGAAGCCTGCTTAGGATTCTCTCTCTCCTTCTCCCTCGGCCCCTCCATTCCCTCCGCTCACATGCACAAGCTCTCTCTCTCAAATAAATAAATAAATACATTTTTAAAAGACTTAAATTAATAATAATAATATAACCAAACAAATAATACCCTTCAATATTTTGGGAAAACTTATTAACTAGAGTAAATATAAGAGATTTTTTTCACTTTGGCAACCAACTCACTAACTGCTCACTTAGTCATTTGGTTTATTAAACGTGTGATGTACTATACCCAAATCATCAAGCTACAGATATATAATTCAATACTCTGCCCTCAGAAGCATATCTACATGTTTGTTTACTTTTGTTTTTATACATACTAAAAATTATTTGCAAAAGTGTAACCTGATCATACACCTACTCTGTAGGTCTCTAAAAAGCACCCCCTTCCCTTTTTCTTCCCATTTCTAACATTATACAATAATTAGGAAAACAATCCTATATGACTTAAAATATGTCTTGAAATGGTAAATTACAAATACATTTGAGGTATACCTAGCCAAGAGCAAATTCTTAGATGCCTATGAATTATAAAGTTAGTGGCTTTAATTATCTATATTTTTTAATATAGAGAAAGTAATCTGAACTAAACCTGGCAGAAAAATACCATTTTATCTCTTGGCCAAAAGATATCTCTGGGGAGACTCTCTAACCACCTGTTGTACATAAAAAAAATTCTGTTTTTGTGGGAGACAAAAATGTAATCTATGACCAAAAAAGGTAAGTAAAAAACTGTTTTCACTTCTCTCAGACAACAGTAATTAACTTACTGAGAGATAGCATATGCTAAGTATATTTTAGAAAAATAATTCTAACAATTGTTTTTGAAGTGTATACTTGTTTAATATAAGCAGTAACAAAGATATTAGTATTTTAAAACTGTAAATGTATTTTCTATTTCTCATCCAGCTCTCAATAAGTAAAATAATTCTGATGTAAGAAACATACAAATACGTGAAATATATTTGCTTAGGGGTGCCTGGTGGCTGAGCCATTAAGCATCTGCCTTCAGCTCAGGTCATGACCCCAGGGTCCTGGGATTGAGCCCCAAATTGGGCTCTCTGCTCAGCAAGGAGCCTGCTTCTCCTTCTCCCACTCCCCCTGCTTGTGTTCCTGCTCTCGCTATCTCTCTCTCTGTGAAAATAAATAAATAAAATCTTTAAAAATATATATATATATGTTTGCTTAGCAGTATTCTTGTTACCAAAGCAAATGGCCTTCAATCATTAATACTAGTATCATAAATATTCTAAAAAACTATCAAATATCTAGGGCTATATCAAGCACCTAGGAATAAAAATATCAAATACCTAGTAATAAAACAAATGAAATAACTCCTTATTGAAAACTACAAAATATTACTGAAAGAAATTAAATGACATATATCAAGGTATACCATGGTCATGAACTGCAAGTTTCAATATTATAAAAATGCCAGTCTTTCCAAACTGATGTATAGGTTCAACATAATCACAATAAAATCCCAGCAGAGTTTTCGTGGAAATTTACAAGCTGATTCAAAATGTTAATGAAAATGCAAAGAACAATAAAAATAGCACAAATCACTATTGAAGAACAAAGCTGAAGGACTTATACTACCAGTTAACAGTTATAAAGCCTACTGACGATGAGTTTAGACACAAGGATAGACAAAAGGACCAATGAAACAGAGTCTAGAAGTAGACCCAGAATTAATCAATCACCTGATTTATGACATGGATGAGATTGTAGTAACGGGAAGGATGGTCATTTCAGTAATGGTGCCAGTCAATTAGAGATCCATATAAAAAAGAATCAATCTTGACTCCTCACACCAGACACAGAAGTCAATTCCAGATATACTTTACACCTAAATGTGAAAGGCTTAAAAAATTAACTTTTTAAGAAGGAAGCAAAAGAGGGATGCCTGGGTAGCTCAGTCAGTTAAGAATCTGTCTTCGGCTCAGGTCATGATCCCAGGGTCCTGGGATTGAGGCCCGCATCTGGCTCCCTGCTCAGCGGGGAGCCTGCTTCTCCCTCTCCCACTCCCCCTGCTTGTGTTCCCTCTCTCGCTGTGTCTCTCTGTCAAACAAATAAATAAAATCTTAAAAAAGAAGGAAGCAAAAGAGAACATCTTCATGACCTTGGAACTGGCAAAAAATAGACAAAATTTTCTTAACCAGGACATAAAGGAAAGCTTTGGTAAATTGGAAATTAAAGTTAAAACTTTCTGTTCATTAAAAGCCAGGATAAAGTGAGTGAAAAGCTGTCATGGAATAAGTAAAGATATCAGCAATCATATATTCAACAAAAAATTTGTATCAATAAAATGTAATGAACTCTTATAAACCAATAATGAAAAGGCAGAAAAACCCAAAATGGACAAAGACAATATCCAAATGACTAAGAAGCAAAGAAGTAGCAGCTCAATTTCATTAGTCCAATGTAGTGATGCCGCTACACACCCAACAAAAAGATTCAAGTAAAACAAGACAGAAAATATCAAGTGTTGGCAAGGATGTGGAGCTAGTGGAACAGTGGAACAAACACTACTGATGAATCTTAATTGGGACAACCACAGCTGCTGAATAATATCCATGAGAGCTAAACATACGTATTCTATGACCCAGCAATTCCACTCCTAGGAATCTATTCACTAGAATGCACACATATATTTACCAAAAGACATTTATGATAATGTGTATATTAACAGTAGAATGGATTAGGGACGCCTGGGTGGCTCAGTCAGTTAAGCTTCTGCCTTCGGCTCAGGTCATGATCCCAGGGTCCTGGGATCGAGTTCTACATCAGGCTCCCTGCTCAGCAGGAAGCCTGCTTCTCCCTCTGCCTGCCACTCCCCCTGCTTGTGTTCTCTCTATCTGTGACAAATGGATAAATAAAATATTTTTTAAAAATTAAAAAAATAAACAGTAGAATGTATTAATGTATTGTGATATAAACACAGAATGGAACACTATACTGCAATAAAAATGAATAACTATATAAGCAACATTACTTAAACATGGTAAGTATGCTTTTTCTAAGCATGAGCAAAGAAACCAGAAACAAGAGTATACAACTGTTCTTTGCTCTCTCAGAATGAACTTCCCTCGGAGCAGTGTTCCCTGTGTTCTCCTCTGCCTCTCCATGAACTTGTGGCTGGGTTTTGGATGGGTAGGTCTATTTGCTGCCAGAGTTCAGTATAAGGACAACTTAATAGATTCTTCAGAATCAACTTTGTAAGTGATGAAAGTGATCTTTTGGGGGGCATCTGGGTGGCTCAGTGGGTTAAGTATCTGACTCTTGATTTGGGCTCAAATCATGATCTCAGGTCATGGGATCATGACCGACATCGGGCTCCGTGCTCAGTGGGGAGTCTGCTTGAGATTCTCTCTCTCCCCCCCCCTCTCTCTTTACCCCTCCCCCAACCCCTCTCCTCCTCCCTCTCTCACAAAAAAAAAAAAAAAAAAGCTAGGCTTCATCTATACTTGGAAGGCACAAAGAGGTCTTCTCTATTTTTGTTTTGTTTTGTTCTGAGTGAGATATATCACACATAGAGAAGAGCACTAAATGTATTTAAGTAGGAGAATCATCAGGGTTTTAGAAAGAAAACTTAAACTGCACTTAAGAGGTTATTGTTCAACATCCGGACTTCTCTTCTAGCTGGGACACTCACAACTATATCCCCAGTGCACAACCTGGAGAGGAAGTACAGTAAATACTTGCTGATAACAGAGAGAACACTGAAATTGTCCCAGTAAAGGACAAAGGCATCAACTACAGAAGTAGCCAAGAAAATGGAGAGGTAGGAGTGCTCAGATCTCATATAACAAGAAATCTAGAAGAGTGAGAGGAAGGCATAAAGGTGAATGAATTTTCCATTTTGGGTGACCACGTAGATGGCTAGTCATTAAGCCAAATATGTAATGCAAAAAAAGGAGCAGGTTTAGGAAAAAAGAGAACAAATTCGATTATATCTATTAGAGATCAAGTGAGTACTTTCAGCAATGGTGCCATCTGGCAATGTTACAAATCAGGAACTTACAAGGGAGGTCTCTCTGCTGTAAGATATTGCTGCTAGTGTTTTAGATGTATGTTTGTAAACCATTAAGTTGCTTACTGGCCACGCCCACATATGTGAAGTGACTTCAGTAAAAATTATTCATTGCAGTAAGGTTTGTAATAACAGAATATTTTAGAAACACCTCAAATGCCCGTTAATACCTGATCAGTTAAATGTCTGATCTCATTTGCAATGGGTCAAATAGAAAGTCAGCATTTTGGGACAGGTAATTTAAGAGTGAAATAAAAAAGAATGACTAAGTTTAAGTTCACAATACTTTTAAATTAATCTATTCTACTATACCTGTATTCATAGCAGTCACAAAATAAGCATAACTTCAAATGAGTGATCTAAAAATCATAACACCATAGTTGGCATGTATTTTAAAGGTCTGATAATCAAGTATTAACCAAGTTCCATAAAATCCTTTATTTTGTTTTTTTTTTAAGATTTTATTTATTTATTTATTTGAGAGAGAGAGCACAAGGGGAGTGGTAGTAAGAGGCAGAGGGAGAAGCAGGCTCCCCGATGAGCAGGGAGCCCAACACAGGGCTCGATCCCGGGACTCTGGGATCATGACCTGAGCTGAAGGCAGATGCTTAACTGACTGAGCCACCCAGGTGCCCCATAAAATCCTTTAAAATGTCAAAGCCAACCAATATTTTTAGTACCTTAGATTCATAAACTGTAATAATGGGAACCAATGTTTATGTATCACTTCAGAGTTTACAAACCATTTTGAACTTCTGATAATCCTAACAACCACATGGGATATGTGAAGCAGGTGGACATCACTTGCCAAAAGTTAAGATGAAAGCTTTATTTACCTTCCAAGGCAAAGTTTCAAAATTAAGGATAGAGACAGTTTTATTCTTTCAAAAGAATAGAAGTTTAATTCCACTGGTTCCTCAAGCTGCAAGGGAGTTAATGATTTTGTTCCACTCTTAATTTAAATTTAAGTTAAATCTGTAACTTCCAAAAGACACACAACTAGCCAAAATAAGGCATAGTGGAAATCTTTGCAAAACCACACTTCATGTCATTTCCCTGTCTCCATCAAATCCTGTAATGGAAAAACTTTTATGTTCTAGTTTTCTGAGACAAATTCTAAAAATAAGCTAATATATCACTCACTGCACAAGACATATTTCGGGTTGATCCACAAACTCCTATAGATAATATAAAATGTTACCAGAGTAAAAGGATGTAATATTGAATCACCTAGTCTCTGCACAGATCACTCTACAGAGCCTCATGGGCATCTCGCAGCCCATGGGGGTTTACTCACCTCCAAAGGCACAAGGACGGATGGTTTCTTTTTCAGCTCTTCACATTTCCTTTTCTTACAGATTTGATGGCTGTTCTTTCTGTTCTTGCAGTAAGTACATTCACCACAATTGGTCTTCTGCTGGCAGGGCTCACAGACCCCACAGCGCTTTCGTTTCTTCTTTTCCAAAGTAGGTAGCAAAGTTGTATAGGAAGGAGAAGAGGAGGTACTGGCGAGTGACACTGGCCTAGACACCACTGTGGTGTTGATGTCAACCACACTGGTCATGCTGATCTGGGAGCTCCCTCCTTCCAATGTGCTGGCACCAGCCTGGGAAAGTTGGGTAATGCCCTGGGAAGCATGGACGAGTCCTCGCTCAGGGGCTCTTGGGAGGACCCCCTGAGTGTTGGCTGGCAGAAAGCTTATATGAACCTGCTTCTCATTTTCTATATTGCTAATAGTCATTATTGGAGGTACCGAACTTATCTCTGAGTTTGATGATGGCTGAGGAGTGTGACCTGAGCCCAAAGGCAAAATCTGCACAGCGCCCTGGACCTCAAGCCCATATGAAACAGTGCTCTGGGGCTCAAGCCATTCTGGGAGAGCATTATAGGTAGCAATTGGGTTTAGAGGAGCAGGAAGAAAGATAGGTGGGTCTGAGGCAGTACCACCACCCATTCTGAGGATTTGCTGGTCTAGGATAGCACCGAAGACCTCTCCTTGGACTGGAATAGCACCAGGCATCACTGGTGGGTCTGCGGTCTCATCCAGAGCCTCCCCATGAATTATGTTATCACCAGGAACTTCCCATCGATGTGGGATAGCACTAAAAGCCTGTCCTATGATAGGGGTGGTATCAGGAATTTCCTGTTGCTCTGGGATAGCTTTGAGTGCCTCTTGATGATCTGGTTTAGCACCAAGGGTTTCTTGTTCTGAGCTTGCCAAGAGGAGTTTTATTAATGAGGTAGGATATATTGACCCACCAATGGACAAACAGTTTCTAAGGTCCAATTCAGGTATAACCTTATTAAAGCTTGAGGTGGGGTAGCAATTACGTTCACTTTTGATGGGATCCAGGTAAGCATCAGATAGCTTAAGAGATTCTACTCGTGAACCCAAATCTTCTAACTGAATGCTAGAGTTTCCTTCGTAAGTAACCTTGAGGGCTGCTCTTTGGAGCAAAGGAGCACACAGAGTGTCCTGAGCAAACAGTCTAGGGGAGTCACTGATAGCATTCAATGTCTCTTTAGAGAACAGTCCTTCACCACCACATGTCTCTTCCGATGACCCAGAAAGGATCTCTACTGCAGGGTCACTCTGAGTGGAAATATTTATTTTGGAATCCTCCACCCTTTGGGACCAAGACTGGGTTGTGTCTTGGCTCTCACCTTTAATTAAAGTTGCATTCTGAACACCAATTAGATTCTCTACATCAGGAGCAATTAGGGGAACTTGTGTTGGAACTGATTCATTTTCTGAGTGTTTTACTCCCATGTCAGCAACTACATTATAATCACATCCATGTTGCTTTTCTAAATTTTTAGGAGGTGGAACTTTCTTGGGTTTGGCTATGATCACTGGAGGTTGGGAGAGTCGCCTGCTAAGAGAGGTGCTTCGGAGAGCCATTGTAAACCCATTGCAAGTTAAGGATTCTGGGTTCTGAAAAAGAACCTCAGTCCTATCCAAATTCATTCGTGCTGCTCCAGCTCTTGTCAGAAGGCTTCTGACTGGCATAGGTGGTTTGGGTTCTATTTTTTTCTTAACATCTCTTTCTTGAATTAATTGTTTTAATTTTCCGGGGCTCACAGTCTTGACTGATGCCACATTTTTGTTGGCTGCCTTAGATGTCTTCTTCAGCTGGGTGCTTTTCTTTCTGTTCAGATCTTCCCTCCTGACTAATCTGGAAGGCCTTGCATGGCGGGATCGAGACATAGCTACAGAGTAGGAAAAAATGAAAGGGCACAGGGAACAGAGTCATTGGTCCTTTGGAAAGCCTCACTTCTGAGGAGAATCTGGATGCACCATGGTTGAACTCAGTGACACAAGATTTTGGTCTGAAACAACAAAAAAACATTGGGAGTGAGTCTTTTTCTTATGTATTCTCCCATTTGAAACAGAACATCTACTGATAATTATTAATCAAAATTAGGGCACTGAGAATGTTTACTGCAAAAGAAAAACACAATAAACACAAAAGATACTCAAAAACCCTTTAAACCCTGGATTCACAAATGAAGCTCCTTTAATTACTGTGACAACTGCTTTAGTTGATGAAGTTCTATGCACAGAGTAAGCATGGGGGTTATTCTATATTAGAAAACACAACTGCTGTAGTTACATGTAGTTTAAAAATCAAATTCTAATCTTTACAAATCTGGGTACTTAAAAAGTTCTCTTTCCTCAGCACATCACCACACAGGCAAAGGTGTCATGTGCTGGACAGTAAAGCTGGTAAAACCAGGGGAAGAAGAGGCTTATTATAATTCAAGAAACTCTACTTGGAGATCCAATAATATTAATACCACATTCCAATTGACAGTCTACAAATTTTGAGCTTTACACATGCACACAAAAATAGCATAAAATCTGAGAAGTTAGTATTGACAGATTAGGTTACAAATAAGACTCACGGGTCCAACAAATATCTGTTGAGTACCTACTATGTATAAGGAAGGCATTGTGGTGGGCACTGCCCACACCCAGAAATGATGTCCCTCTTTTCTCTTTCACCCGACTTAATCCAAAGACTGCTGGTTCTAAAATCCCTTCTACCAAGGGTCCCAAAAGTCTCATGATGAATGCCTAGGCAAGGAAATTGGAAATAAAGAGAAAATGAGATAATTAGAATGGTAAAGCATTCTAGGCAAGCAACTATTATTTGGAAGGTAAGCAAGAGAAAAGAAGAAAATGAAAGCGGACTGACTAAGCCATCATTAATTATCTTTGGTCTCCTCAGATTGCTTACCCTAATGCAGAATAAAACCAAACTATGAACAAGAGTAAAGCTCACCATACGAGATGTATCATACTCTCTAAAGATCACAGAATCAAGAGGGGTACAACCGAGTGGGTGAGGATTCTTTAACAGTTGACAGGTTGTTGGATTTGTTAGAAAGCATGGTGTAGGATAGTTACCAAAAACTGATCTGTAACCCGCGGTCAACAGTCTGTGACAAAATCAGAAAAAAACAGGCAGTATCAAGTTTTTCATAAAGTTGAATTTATTCATTTTAAACAACTCTTCTTGGGGTACCTGGGTGGCTCAGTCAGTTAAGCAACTGCTTTTGGCTCAGGTCATGATCCTGATGTCCTGGGATTGAGCCCTGAGTCGGGCTCCCTGCTCAGCGGGGAGCCTGCTTCTCCCTCTCCCTCTCTCTCCCCTCTGCAGTGCTCTCCCTCGCTATCTCTCTCTCTTTCTCAAATAAATAAAATCTTAAAAAATAATAATAATAATAAACAACTCTTCTTTACTCTGAAGTTAAGCCTTCCAGTTTTCTCTCTTTCTCTCTTTTTTGGGGTGCCTAGGTGGCTTAGTCGATTGAGCAACCCGCTCCTGACTTCCACTGGGGGGTCAGCTTGGGTCATGATCTCAGGTCAGGGGATGGAGCCCCACCACTGGGCTCCGAGTTGAGGTGGAGTCTGATTGGGATTCTCTCTCTCTTCTCCTTCTGCCCCTCCCCCCGCTCACACTCAGGCTCACTTGCTCTCTCTCAAATAAATAAATAGGGGCGCCTGAGTGGCTCAGTGGGATAAGTCTCTCACTTCAGCTCAGGTCATGATCCAGGGTCCTGGGATTAAGGCCCACCCCCTACCTCCCCTGCTGGTCTGCCAGGAATCCCCACTCAGCAGGGAGTTGGCTTCTTCCTCTCCCTCTGCCCCTCCCCCCATTCATGCTCTCTCTCTCTCTCTCTCTCTCTCTCTCTCTCAAGTAAATAAAATCTTTTAAAAATAATAAATAAATAAAACCTTTAAAAAATGTCCTTTCTTTAAAAAAGTAATATAAGTCCTTTCTTTTGTCAAAAGGGAGCAATAGGTTTATTTTATACTGTTATTACTTGGCAAAGTAAAAACTTGAACAGCCCTCTATCATTCTTCAAATTGATTTGTTTTTGTTGTACTTATCTGATCCAGGTAATCCTGGGATGCACTGGTTGGTTTAGTAGTTAGAGATGTGTCCATCAGAAAGCTGTGAGTTTGAATCTGTGATCACCAGCTATGTCCTTCCAGAACCTATTTAACTGAGTCAAAGTTTCTACATCTGAAATGAGGTTGTTTTGAGGAATCACTGGGCTCCTACGGGGAAAGCCTAGTGGCTTCCTAGTGATATCTGAGGTTGAGGAGGGAGCAGGGAAGGTAAGGTAAGAAGAACTTTGTAAGTAGGCAGACTTGGGTTCAGTTTCCAGCTCAGAAACATTACTAGTCATGTGATTCTGATATATTCCTCAGTCCCTCTATACTTCAGTTTCCTTACGTGTAATCGAATAGGAAGCATAATAGTACTGACCTCACTGGGTTACCACGAGAATAAAATGAGATGACATGTGTGAACACTTAGCACAGGGCTGGCATATAATAGGTGTTCAATAATAAATGGGAGGTAAAAAAATAAAGGCTGCTTATACTTCTGAAATACAAAAAATAATAAGAGAAAATGAGCTAAAGAGTGGTTATCATTATTATCGAAACAGTTTAACCCACAGTCTGCCATATTCTGCAAAACAAGATCTAGTTCTTTGGTTTCTGTTATCACCTAACACATTGTAAGCCAGGCACTATAATAAAAGATCCCAGAGCACAACATTTAGAGTCAAAGCATTGTGCCTTTAAGACAGACTTTTTAAATAGACATTAGTGATAACATTAACCACAAGAAAAATAAGTCTGATAAATCTGTGCTAAACACAAACACTAGACCAGAGAATACTTGACTTGAGTTCTTGGCAACTAAGCTTACCGCTTCCCCCTTTTCTTAAAAAAAGAAAAAAAAGTTTTTGGCTTGCACTAACTTTTTGGCTGTGAAAAACTGTAGGATATTTTCTCCAAAGACCACTGCTTTTTGTACCAGTATTTTTAGAAAAAAAAAAAAAAGACATTCCAATTCTAATCTCCAGAAAGTCAGCAGTCTTTATAAGGATGTTTTTTTCAGATAGCAAAAAGCAATCCTTTCCATTCTTTAGAAATTCAACAATATCGGTATAAGCTTGATTTATCTCTTGTATCAAGATTACATTGCTAAAAAATTATTAGGAGCATATAATCTAGGTATTGCAATCAGCCACGAAATTAAAATTCACATATGTAGGCAAGTAATCTGGATATGCCAGAAGGTGTCATGGGATCTGCCTTTGAGAGTAGTTTATAAATTGATCTCTGTCTCATATATTCTTTTATATTTTTAAATTAAAGTGCTTTAGAAATTCAGACTTGTAATTAAGATAATGTTTACCATTCAAATCTTATCTCCTGAAAAAGAGCCTGCCAAGGAAATGGAAAAGGTATGAGCAACATGGATTGGGAAGATGTGGCCTCTTTAAATGGTAACAGCCTTTTTATGAGATCGTGAAAGAGGCCAATGACCCCTGAAAAACCCAACTGCAGGGGAGAAACCACTGGGTACCACCCAGCCAAAGAAATAGACAATCAGAAACAAAATAAGGGCTCCCACAAGATCCTAATTTTATCACCCTTGGCTCCACTGATGAAATGTGACCTTCTTTTGTGATAAACTAAGTTATCCCCAGGGCTGAACTCTGGGAGGAGAGGCAGCAAGCTTTTTTTTTTTTTTTGAAATTTGTGGGAAGAAAAAAAAACCAATGTAGTCCATTCTATTAAACAGGTCCGTATTTAAATATGGAATTATCCCCATAGATCTACTGATATTTATTTTCCTTATTAATCTATAAACATTATTAAATGCTCCATCTCCCCTTATCCCCCGTAGGATAATATGATCAGAGCAGAAAATAAGAGAATAGTGTTCCTGTTATTAAACATATACCATAGGCCCTAATTATTTGCAATTAATTGATACTATTCTGTGGGTTCTTATTTTCCTGGAAGAGAAAACAAAATGAAACAAACAGAAAACCCAACCACTGTGGGATGCAAAACATTAGTTAGCAAGTCTTTTCACCAGAGGGCACCAAAAATAAAAATTCTTTTTCCTAAAATGTCCTTGTGATATAGGGTACTAAAGCATATGAGATTCAAACATTATAAGCCAGGAGATAAAAGGCCAACATATCATTTGAAACATGAAAAGACATGCCGCCAGCCTAAAGTTGAAGAAGTGGCAGGAGTAGACCCCAAGGTGAATATGATAAACATTGCCTGTGTAAGGATCTGCTAATTATTCACAAGTAACTTAAACTTACCTAACCAAACTGGTCAACAAATAGGGTCAGGTATTTTCGTCACTATTATTTGAGCTTACTAAGTATTCAACCTTTCCCTACAGAGGGCCTTTTTTTGTAATTAATGAAGTAATTCCTTTGCCTAGAAAATAAAAAGCTTACTTCCTAAACTGTATCAGTTGTCTATAAAGGACAATGTTGACAGAACCTCGTCAGAAAATCCTCTCCCACCTACAACCCTCCTTCTGGATCTCCCAAAGTCCCCTGTGTAGGAAGTGGCTGAACTGATGTAACCATACAGCCGCATGTCAATTTAAAATTATATTGCAACCCTTCCCACTACCAGCAGTGGCCAAAAATGTGGTGAGTGAATTCATCTGTAGGGAAAGAAGCAAAAGAGGTTCTGATTTCATGGTCACTCCATTCAGCTCCTTAGAATTTAAAGCCTGTTGCACTTGACTGAGAAATAGAAGATGTAAAACATTTCTTTTAAAAAGGCACCCTGACTTAGCTTCGTCCAGCAATTAAGTTCTACATTTAAAGGAAGAGGAGGTGGGCGGCTGCTTGCAGTTCCTAGATAGTCTTCAAGCACAGGAAGTGTGAGAGCCCTCCGCACAAGGAAAGGCTGTTCAAGGAAACTCACTAGAATACCAGCAGATTTAGTCAAAGGCTCCTTCCATATGTAAAACACCCCTGCTGCCCTGCAGAGAGCAAGAAAAAAAAAGGGGGGGGCCTAAGAAGGCCACAGAAAAGGGAAGGGAGAAGTTAAAATGGAGATAGAACGACTCTTCCAAAAACAAGAAAAACATAAAATACAAGGGGAATAGTAAAAAGCCTAAGGAAGAAAAGTCTAAAGGGGAGAGGGAGCAAAAGACAGAGTTAAGAGGAAGAAATTTACGGTAATACAGGTTGAATAAAAAAAAAAAACCCAACTGGGATCAAAATGCTGAAGACTAAAGGTAGACCTAGAGGGGAAAAAAGAAATTTAAGTGTGCAGGGAAAGAAAGATAGATGCAAAGAGAGTGGGGGAGGGGATGGACAAACCAGATAAAGAAGACCGGAGAGGGAAGAGAAACAAAGAGCAGGAACAGTGGTGATCCAAACCTCCGACCCATCAATTCTGGAAAACCAGAGCTGAACACGATAGTTAACTCTCATTAAAATGGTTAAATGGTGGTTGAAGATTGTAAATCTCAGCTACTAATCTTTGCAAAGAAAAAAGGAGAGTATGTGCCAATAACTCCCCTATATCTTGATTCTCAAGTTTAGCTGAAATCATAATATGGCTTTAAACACTGTCAGAGGCTACCAACCAACCTATTCAAGATCTCTTAACCGGGGAGGGAAGGGAGGATTTTAACCAGTGTAACCTAAAACCGATTAAAATCAGGAAACACACCCAAAATCACAGTACTGAAGTCTTTTAGTTCTTGGAAACTATACGGACTAACCTCCAAACATTTATCTATGCACCTACCTGCGTGTACCACCCTTGTTTAACTGTGGTCATAAATTCCCGATATGCCCTAAATTACTCCTGCCCTAACTGGTTAACAAGTATATATATATATATATATATATATATATATATATATATATATATATATACACATACACACACACACATACACATACATATATATTTGCATACATACATACATACATACGTGTGTGTTTGGCATCCTGAGGCCTAAAGAAGCCATCGTCTTTATAAATTTATTTTACTAAATATTGTTGGGAGACGGGCAAGTGAGGACATTTGGGTTCAGGGCCGACCTGAGGCTGCTGCCCGACAGCGCCGCCCTTCAACCCATCCCCGTGCGGCGCGCAGCGCACCCGGCAGACACTAGACTGTGCACCGTATCTTTCACTCGCTTCAAGTCTCGAAGCACTTACACTTTATTTCTTCATAAACTGTCCATTACCATGTATTGTGCAGCTCATGTGGTACCGGCGAGTGGAACCGGGGCGAAGTGGCACATGAGTGACTGATGCAAAATGGTTAATTTGGGAAGAGGACGAGCTGGGGGCAGGGGAAAGACTCCTAGTTCAAGCAGTTTTTCTTCTCTTGGTAATACATACATTTTTAGTGGGTCAGAAATGCGCAATCTGGGTTCCCCATTCATGTGGAAAGGCTACTGGAGCCGGCCGGCAACTTCCTGACCACTTTTTGTGCAACTGTATGGACTGCATACAGCCCCTCCAGCAGCTCAACCAGTTGGGCGTCTGGGTGAGAGGGAGGAAGGGGAAGAGAGGAGAGAGGGAGAGGGAGAGAGATCTAGTCCCTTCCCTCCCCGACATGTGAAGGGCTGGCGGCCCTGGCCGCAGGCTCTGGCCGGAATCCGGCCCCTCCCCGGGTCCGCAGCACCCAGCTCTGCGCACCTCCCGGTTCCCGGATCCCGCCAGTGGGGCTGACGCGACGGCAACGCCAGCGCGCTCGGCGACCTGGTGGCGCTCCTAAGAGGTTTTTAAAAAGCCATTTTGACAGAACATTAATTCTATTCCCTATTCCCTTCTTCCCCGATCTGTGTAACTCCAGGTCACCTCGGGTCAGACTCCCCTAATACCTTGGAGTCCCCTCCCCGAAATGCTCAGGGAGGGAAGTGCCAAATGTTTCCCAACGAATCTATCCCCTACACAAGCGTGGGGGAGGGAGAAAATCCGTTTGGGGGTGCGCTTGATTATGCGACAGGACGGGCTCCCCACCTGCAACTTGCCCTAACTTCTCATCTTGAGGCGCCGGACTTCCAACTCTCCGAAGAGGCGCATGGGTCGCCGGCACCTTCAGGGATCCCCAAAGGCACACTTGCCCTCCCCCAGCCCGGGCTGTAGCGGCGCCCGAGGTCCGAGCCCACGGCGCCCCCACCTCCGCTCCCCCCCATCCCGCGCCGCAGCTGGGCCTCGGGGGCAGGCGGCCGAGTCCTCCGGCCGGGGGCATTGTTTACCACCCGCAACAAAAGCTCCCCGAGCGGCTCAGGGCAGGGGGTCGCCGCGGGGAGTGGGCCCACCCCTGCGGACCCGGAGGACGCGCGGACGCCCAGCTCTGGCCTTCATCCCAGCCCCAGCCGAGTACCGCCCCTCGCACCCCCTTCCGGCCTCCGCGTGAGGGTCCCCTCACCCCTGCCCTCTGCCCCGGCCCGAGCTCACCACCGGCCCGTTCTGGCTCGGAGGGCAGAGCGCGTGCCCCCGGCTCCCAGCCCGCACCAGCCCTCGGGCAAACTTTCCAACTCGCGCCGGTCCCCACAACTTGGGAGCCCAGGGCCCCGGCGGGCGCGAGGAGCGTGAGCGGGCCCAGGGCGGACACCTACCGGCAGCCTGGCAGGGTCAGGGCTCGAGCCCCCGGGGTGGGCGGCAGCTTCCCAAAGGTCCACAGAGCAGAGGCAGGTAGAATTGCATGACTGGGGCGGGGCAGGGGGTTGTCCCAGGGGGCAGACCCGGGAGCCGAGGGACTGGCGGCTGCACGCACAAAGCGGTGCAGGAGCGGATTGCGCTGCCACTCCCCGCCAGGTCAGCCCCCCGGAGCAGTAGTGTCTCCCCAGGACAGACCTCAGGGAGTGAAGCAGGGGCTCTGCCTTTGCTGGACCCTGCACCACTGAGCTAGAGTCAAAATGCGAGCTGGATTTCCCCAAACTGGAGCTGGACTCCCCTCTCGACCCTTACTCCTCCCCTTCGCCCTCCTCTCTCATAACACCCTTTTTTTTTCTTCTTTAAAGGTCAAAAGGGAGTATTGGACCCGAAGAGAGGTGTCAAGGGTTTCTTGTCATTATCTTTTTTTCCGAGGGGCTCTTGGGCTGAGAGACAAATTTTAGGGTTTCTAAATTGAATGTTTATAGATAGATCAAGGGAATGCCAGATCAGAGATGACACAGTTGAGCAATATCTGGGTTGCAGATGATGGTAAACTGTCCTCAACACCAAAGAGAGGCCGGAGGAGGGTTGGGTTCCCTTGACTCTACGCTTGATGTCTGAAAAGGTCATCATTACATTTTTTGCTGGCTATTTGGCCCTTGTACATTGAGGGTGGTCATATTCACTTTATGCATGAAGCAATGAAGGTACCAGAAGAAGTAAGTTTTTAACATTAGAAGGAATAACCAGTGGCGTTATGCCAAATTAAGACTGAGTGGTGCATTGGAATTTCTCCCTAAATGTTGGACAGCTATTGCTTCTTCCAGCGGACAGTCATGACACAGACAAGGGAATCCAGATCTTTCATGGGCTCACAGATGTAAGGGAAGTGATGTTCATGGAACTGTCATTCCTCCCACGTCAAAACTTCAGCTGGAGAGAAAGACTCATCCTATCATTACCTTCAACACCATTCTAACCCAATTCACATAATTTTTATTCTTTGGTATACTTGCTTTAATAAGCATAACCAGATTGTTCCTTTGAGAAAGATTCCTAAACTTTCAACCTTTCTCACAGATTGATTCATTCAAATTTATTCTTAACTTAGGATATAGGTATACAGAAATGAATAAAATTTGCTTCTTAAACAGAAGGAACACAAATCCTGGTTGGCAAGCAGAACAAACTAATGACTGCACTATAGTGTTTTCAGGGCTACAGTCAGACAACTACCTTAGTTGCAGAAAGTAAAAACATGTGCCATTTGAAATGAATCTTATCTGCAGTAATGGACTTTTCTCAATGTTTCCAAAAGCCTAATTATTAATACCTTGTCAGAAACAATCTCCTAGGACCTAGATGAAAAGAATGTTGGGGGCGCCTGGGTGGCTCAGTCGTTAAGTGTTTGCCTTCGGCTCGGGTCATGGTTCCAGGGTCCTGGAATCGAGCCCCGCATCGGGCTCCCTGCTCCATGGGAAGCCTGCTTCTCCCTCTCCCACCGCCCCTGCTTGTGTTCCCTCTCTCTGTCTCTCTCTCTGTCAAATAAATAAATAAAATCTTAAAAAAAAAAAAAGAAAGAAAAGAATGTTGGGAGAGTTTGACTCATAACTTGATCTCCATAAAAAACAAAAAAGAAAGAACATCTAAAAAGAAAGAATGGGGGCACCTGGGTGGCTCTATCGGTTAAGCGTCTGCCTTCAGCTCAAGTCATGATCTCAGGGCTCCCTGCTCAGCGGGGAGTCTGCTTCTCCCTCTCCCTCTGCTGCTCCCCCTGCTTGTGCTCTCTCTTTCTCTGTGTCAAATAAATAAATAAAATCTTTAAAAATAAATAAATAAATAAGAAAACAGAACAAAGGTGAAAAGATTATCATGAAAGAGCAATATCTTGGCATTTGTCAATTAACTGAAATGATTAACTTTAAAAAGTGTTGAAATGGGAAAATCACACAAAGATGTAGAAAAATGTCCATGGTGGGACACCTGAGTGGCTCTGCCAGTTAAATGTCTACCTTCGACTCTGGCTCTGGTCATGATCCCTGGGTCCTGGGATGGAGTCCTGCATTGGGGGGGTGGTCCTTGCTCAGCGGGGAGTCAGCTTCTCCCTCTGCCTGCCACTCCCCCTGCTTGTGCTCTCTCTCTCTCTCTCTCTCTGACAAATAAAATCTTTTTAAAAAATGTCGATGGCAATGCTCATTCCCTTCATTCCATAAATGTTAGTTGAATCCATACTATGTGTCAGGCACAGTTCTAAACTTTGAGAAAAGAGCAATAGCAAAATGAGACTTCTGCCCTTGTGGAGCTTGCATTCCATCATGGAGTGGTGGGTAGGGCCTAAAATAAAGAAGGCAAATAAGCAGAATATATATAGTGTGTCAGATGGTGATGGTTAGAGGGAAGAGAAGAAAAGCAGGGAAGGGGACAGGGAGTGCTGAGGAAAGTTGCAATTTTTAAAAGATTATTTATTTATTTGTGAGAGAGAGTGGCGGCGGAGGGAGTGGGGGGTGCAGGTTGGAGAGAGGCAGAGGGAGAAGCAGACTTGGGACTCGATCCCAGGACCCTGGGATCATGCCCCTAAAGTTGCACTTTTAAATACGGCAATGAGTTCCTTGAGTAGATCTGAAAAAGATAAGGGAGGGAACTGGAGGTGATTTTATGTGTAGGAAAAATCAAGGGCAAAGGCCCTATAGGTGAGATTGTGTTTATGGCAACACAACAATTTCACTGCGTTTCACAACAGTATAACATTGGAAACTCTATATGTCAAAAAAAGTATAGATCACTCCCATTGGCCAAGTCTGGGACAATTTTGAATTTGGAAAAGAGGTTTCATTTGGAAAAACACATTTGAGAGTCATCAGCATGCAGATTGTATTTATTATTTTTTTATTTATTTACCCAATGCAGGGCTTGAACTCACGATCATGAGATCAAGACCTGAGCTGAGATCAAGAGTCAGACACGACAAACTGAGCCGGCAGGCACCTCCACATGTACATGATATTTACATCCACATTGGTATCTGTGTCTTAAACATCTCACCAAACATCATCAGGTCCATCTGAACCTATCAGAAAAGGGGTCTGATGTTTTTAACAGAAACTAAAAGGTTAATCAACTCATGAGGAACTAGTCAATAACATTAAGTGTCTACCCAAGAAGAAGAAAAGAAAGTGATCCCAGGACTCTGGGATCATGACCTGTACCGAAGGCAGAGGCTTAACTGATTGAGCCACCCAGGCGCCCCAAGATATAACTAATTTCATCTTACCTGCTTACTAATTTACCTTAAGCAGGGCCCTAGGAAAAAAAAAGATACTCTCCTCAAACACACACACACACACACACACACACACACGTGCGCGCGCACACACACACACACACACACACATACAGTTTCTTTCCTAAAGAATATAATCTTGATTGGCAAAAATTTTTAAATTTGGCAATACTGTCTCTTCAGAGAGAGAGAGAGAGCACAAGCGGGGGGGGGTGGCGGGCAGAAGAGAAGCAGACTCCCTGCTGAGCAAGGACCCCCCCCCCCGCCCCCACCGTGAGGGGCTCAATCCCAGGACCCTGGGATCATGACCAGAGCCAGAGCTGAAGGCAGACATTTAACCGACAGAGCCACACAAGTGTCCCACCATGGACATTTTTCTATATCTTTGTGTGATTTTCCCATTTCAATACTTTTTAAAGTTAATCATTTCAGTTAATTGACAAATGCCAGGATATTGCTCTTTCATGATAATCTTTTCACCTTTGTTCTGTTTTCTTTTTTATTTTTAAAGATTTTATTTATTGGGCGCCTGGGTGGCTCAGTTGGTTAAGCGACTGCCTTCAGCTCAGGTCATGATCCCGGAGTCCTGGGATTGAGTCCCACATCAGGCTCCTGGCTCAGCGGGGAGCCTGCTTCCTCCCTCTGATCTTCTCCCCTCTCATGCTGTTTCTCTCTCTCTCTCTCAAATAAATAAATAAAATCTTTAAAAAAATAATAAAGATTTTATTTATTTATTTGACACACAGAGAAAGAGAGAGCACAAGCAGGGGGAGCAGCAGAGGGAGAGGAAGAAGCATACTCCCTGCTGAGCAAGGAGCCCTGAGATCATGACTTGAGCTGAAGGCAGATGCTTAACCAACTGAGCCACCCAGGCTGGCTCAGTTGGTAAAGCATGTGACTCTCGTTTTTGTTTTTTTTTTTTAAGTTGTTTCTTTTTTTTTTTAACATTTTATTTATTTATCTGACAGAGAGAGAGAGAGCGAGAGCAGGAACACAAGCAGGGGGAGTGGGAGAGGGAGAAGCAGGCTTCCCACCGAGCAGGGAGCCCAATGCGGGGCTCAATCCCAGGACCCCGGTATCATGACCCGAGCCGAAGACAGATGCTTAATGACTGAGCCACCCAGGCGCCCCTGACTCTTGTTTTTTTAAGATTTTACCCATTTATTTGAGAGAGAGAGTGAGCAAGAGACAGCACAAGCTGGGGAAGGGGCAGGGGGAGAAGGAGAAGCAGACTCCCCGCCGACCAGGGAGACGTCGGGGCTCGATCCCAGGACCCCGGTATCACGACTCCAGCCGAAGGTAGACTCAACCGGCTGAGCCACTCAGGCACCCAAGCATGTGAATCTTTTTTTTTTTTAATTTTTTTTTAAATTTTATTTATTTATTTCAGGGAGAGAGAGAATGAGAGATAGAAAGCACGAGAGGGAAGAGGGTCAGAGGGAGAAGCAGACTCCCTGCTGAGCAGGAAGCCCGATGTGGGACTCGATCGCGGGACTCCAGGATCATTACCTGAGCCGAAGGCAGTCGCTTAACCAACTGAGCCACCCAGACACCCCCCAAGCATGTGAATCTTGATCTTAGGGTCGTGAGTTCAAGCCTCATATTGGGCATGGAGCCTGCTTAAAAAAAATGAATAAATAAAAATAAAAATAATTTTTAAAAAAATCAACTAAACTAAAAGACAACCTACTAACTGGGAGAAGATATTTGCAAATGATATATCCAATAAAGGGTTAGTATCCAAAATATATAAAGAACTAATACAACTCAACACCAAAAAAAAAAAAAATAATAATAGTGAAAATATGGGCGGAAGACTTGAACAGACATTTCTCCAAAGAAGATACACAGATAGCCAATAGACACATGAAAACATGTTCAACATCAGTCAACATCAGGGAAATGCAAATCAAAATCACAATGAGATATCACCTCACATCTGTCAGAATGGCTAAAATAAAAAAACACAAGAAACCAGTGCTGGCGATGATGTGGAGAAAAAGGAACCCTCTTACACTGTTGGTGGGAAGGCATCCTGGTACAGCCACTGAGAAAAACAGTATGGAGTTTCCTCAAAAAATTAAAAATAGAATTACCATATGATCCAGTAATTCTACTACTGGATATTTACCCAAAGAATATGAAAACACTAATTTGTAATGATACATACACCACTATGTTTACTGCATTATTTACAATAGGCAAATTATGGAAACAGCCTAAGCGTCCACTGACAGAAGAGTGGATAAAGAAGGGGTGCCTGGGTGGCTCGTTGGTTAAGTGTCTGTCTTCAGCTCAGGTCATGATCCCAGGGTCCTGGGACAAGCCCTGCCTTAGGGGCTTCATGCTTAGTGGGGAATCTGCTTCTCCCTCTCCCTCTCCCTCTGCCCCTCCCCCTGCTCATGTGCACTTTCTCTTTCTCTCTCAAATAAATAAATAAAATCTTTAAAAAAATTAAAAAAAGAATGGATAAAGAAGATATGACACACACACACACACACACACACACACACACACACAGGAATATTATTCAGCCATAATAAAGAATGAAATCTTGCCATTTGCAATATGGTTGGATTTAGAGAGTATAACGCTAAGTGAAATAAGTCAGTCAGAGAAAGACAAATACCATACGATTTCATTCATATGTGGAATTTAAGAAACAAAATAAATGAGCAAAATTAAAAAAAAAGAGAGAGAGAGAAAAACCAAGAAACAAACTCTTAACTATGGAGAACAAACTGATGGTCACCAGAGGGGATTCTCTCTCTTCCTGCTCATGCTCACTAGGTCGTTTGCACTCCCTCTCTCTCTCAAATAACTAAATCTTTTTTTTTTAAAGATTCTATTTATTTATTTGACAGAGAGAGAGAGAGAGAGAGCACGAGAGCAGGAACACAAGTAGGGGGAGTGGAAGAGGGAGAAGCAGGCCTCCTGCCGAGCAAGGAGCCCGATATGGGACTCGATCCCAGGACCCTGGGATCATGACCTGAGCTGAAGGCAGACGCTTAACGACTGAGCCACCAGGCACCCTCAAATAACTAAATCTTAAAAAAAAAAATTGAAAAACATTTATGCTGTCAATTCTGCCAGAAGTTCAAGAGAGCAAGAAAAACTTAGAGTAGAAAAGACTCAAGGGAATTACCAGAGAATTAGCACTGAGCAAGTTTGCAGGAATTTAGGGCATTTATTGGTCCATTTATTTATTTATTTTTAAAGATTTTATTTATTTATTTATTTGAGAGAGTGAGAATGAGAGAGAGAGAGAGAGCACATGAGAGGGGGAAGGGTCAGAGGGAGAAGCAGACTCCCTGCTGAGCAGGGAGCCCGATGTGGGACTCGATCCCGGGACTCCAGGATCATGACCTGAGCCGAAGGCAGTCGATTAACCGACTGAGCCACCCAGGCACTTATTGGTCCATTTAATGGCAGACACAGACCTACAACGTTTTTCTCTCTCAAGTTTCTAAATTGAATTCAAAGACTGTCAAGAATACACAGGGTCTGTACAACACATGGTAGGTACAAACCAAAAGACATTTCAGTGAAGAAGGTAGAAGAAAGGAAATCAAATTGGTATTCTGAAGGAAAAAAACCAAAAACCAAAAAAACCCCTGGTATTTCCAGAATTGTTTTGAAAGGAAGTAGGATTGGCATGTCTTCACAGTAATTGTAAAGCATGAAGACATATGATGATGAAACAAGATCTTTTATATTATACACAGCTTCCAAAAGGACCAGACTTCCAATGGAGAGCTATCTGAATGTGGTCAAAGTCAGCCTGTTTTGGTGCAAGCTCCTTCCCTACTTATGACAAGATTAGGCCATTTTCTCCTTTTATGCCTTGTCCAACAATGTCCTGGGTTACCTTTTCAATCCACTAATTCAATTGTTCTCTTAACCTCTCCCAAACTCAACTTGGAAGCACCCTCCCTTGACCTCTATATTCCCAGCATCCATTTTCTCTGCTGCTTGCAAGCAGCAGAATTCTCTTAGTGCCTTAGCCAGCTTCAGTATCTTAAGACCTAAATCGGCCTGAAGTCTTTATTGCTCCTCAGCACTCCCTGTTTGGGGAAATTTTTAGCCTCTTTCTGCCATGGGACCTGTTCTAACCCTTCATTTTCCTCACCACTAAAGCTGCTCATGGCTGAAGCTGTCAAGTGGGACCTTCAAGCAACAGATTTCTTTTTCTTTCTTTTTTTTTTTTTTAGATTTTATTTATTTATTTGACAGCATAAGAGAGCACAAGCAGGGGAAGCAGCAGAGGGAGAAGGAGAAGCAGGCTCCCCACGGAGGAGGGAGCCTGTAACAAGGAGCTCATTGCAGGGCTTGATCCCAGGACCCTGGGATCACGACGGGAGCCGAAGGCAGAAGCCCAACCAACTGAGCCACCCAGGCGCCCCAAGCAATAGATTTCTTACTTACCTTTCACACCCTTCATCAGCAGTAATATTTCCTTCCTTTGCTGAAGTTTCTTTCCTGTTATATGGCTACTCTGTAATTTTGCTCTGGAGCCCATAGTGTCCATGCTACTTTAAGCTGTTTTTACTATTTTAAGGGCGCTTCTTTCTAGCATCTTCAGTCTCTTCTTCACTGCTCCATCTTCTCTGCATTCTAGAGGTCTTTATATTTAGCATGCCCAGGTCACCCCTTTACCTGATCTTGCTCTCCCATCTAACTTCAGCGCCATTTCTCTCCATGACAAATTCTATTTCTTGCTGCTTCTTGTTCCTATAACATCTATTTATTCCTGAGCCTGCTGACCCACTCTCTCAAAGTCACATTCCCAGCACAGCTTCATGCTCCTTCCCCCCACCATTACTTTTGACATGCCTCCATCCTGGAATTCTGTGACACGTGTAGGCCATCCTGGTTCTTGTCTTACATGTCCAGCCAAAATGCTGTCACCATCTTCTCTCTCTTCTTCAGAGTTCTCTCAGCACTGCAAGTACTTTAGGACTTCTGATCCAGCAGAAGACTTCCAAAGCTGAATCCAGCCCAGAATATTTTGCTTTGTAACTCCAGCCCCTAATCTCTCACCTCAGAAGCCATGGGCAATATTCCTGATCTATTTTCCTTTCATTTTTACCTGAAGCATCCTGGGGCCTGCTCCATGCTAATGTTTCTCTGTGTCACACGTGGTGACCTCCACTTATTAGGCAGGTTTTTTTTTTAAGATTTTTATTTATTTATTTGAAAGAGAGCAAAAGCGAGAGCCTGAGCAGGGAGGAGGGGCAGAGGGAGAGGGAGAAGCCAGCTCCCAGCTGAGCAGGGAGACTGACCTGTGGGTCACGGGATCCTGGGATCATGACTTGAGCTGAAGGCAGACGCTTAACCAACTGAGCCACCCAGGCGCCCCTATTAGGCACTTTAAAAGCAACTGCCTGAACTATTTCTGGACATTTTCTTCCTCCCCAGTGAGAATTCATTCAAAGCTATCTTAATTACAGGGTGAGTCTCTCCTAACAAACACATTTTCTCTGGCTTTGTGAATAGAAGGGATGGAAGGTTGGAACAGATACAGGTCTGCCTGGAATGTCTGCCCTCCTGTTCTGTCTCTCCTTCCTCTTTCTTACTCTTATTCTTGTCAATCTGGCAAACTTCTCCTCCTCCCTCAGAACCCAGCTCCCAGAGCTCTTTGTGAAGCCTCACGAAACGACCCAGGCAGAATTAGGAGTGTCACAGCTCCTTCGATACTGCTTCTGCAGCATTTCCACATCTCTGTCATAGCACCTCTCACACACTCCGCTCCACTTACTAAACCATATGTCCTGCAAGGGGCTTATCTTATACCCCGTGCTTAGCTCAGTACCTGGCTCATAGAGGACACCAAATGGCTCGAGAAATTTTTGTTGGGGCGCATGGATGGCTCAGTAGGTTGAGCGTCTGACTTTTGGTTTCATCTCAGGTCATGATCTCATGGGTCATGAGATCGAGCCCTGCATAGGGCTCTGGGCTCAGTGGGGAGTCGGCTTGAAGATTCTCTCCCTCTGCCTCTCCCCACCCCACATGCATGCCCTCTCACTTTCTCCCTAAAATAAATAACTAAATGTTAAAATTTTTGTTGTTGTTGTTGTTAAATACCTCTCTGAGGTCCGATCTAAACTCTATGGCTGCAATCCAACAATTCTATGTTTGCACAACTGAGACTAATTTCTTTTTTTTTTAAGATTTTGTTCATTTACTTATTTGAGAGAGAGAGAAAGAGAGAGAGTGAACTGGGGGAAGAACAGAGGGAGAGGGACAAGCAGACTCTGCTCTGAGCATAGAGCCCGATGGTGGGCTCGATCCCACAACCCCAAAATCATGATCTGAGCCAAAATAAAGAGTCGGATGCCTAACCGACCAAAGCTACCCAGGTGCTGCAAGACTAATTTCGTGATAAGCTTCATGGTGTCACAATACCTTAAACATGACAGTAAGGGTAAAGCACCTACAACAGGCCCACACAAAGCAGGGGCCCTGTAGGTCTCTTTCCCATATCTTTTCCCTTACCTTCAGGGTAAGATTGTTTTTGTTTTTTTAAAGATTTTATTTATTTGACAGAGAAAGAAACAGCAAGAGAGGGAACACAAGCAGAGGGACTGGGAGAGGGAGAAGCAGGCTTCCCGCTGAGCAGAGAGCCTGATGTGGGGCTCGATTCCAGGACCCAGGGATCATGACCTGAGACGAAGGCAGACATTTAACGACTGAGCCACTCAGGCGCCCCCAGGGTATGATTGTTATCTTCTATTTCTTTTGGATTTTATCTTTGTATAGGACCTCATACTGTAATACCTTCAATAAATATTGCTGACAGGCCAAATACTGACTGACAGAAGCAATTGGATAATATCTCCAAAGTGTTTTTACCTTTTGGGTGGAAAAACAGTAAGTAAATCCATCAGTGTAACTATTGCTTAAGTGTGTGAATAGTAATTGCTACTGTGATGGAGTACAAGTACTATCTTTACACATTAAAACTCTGCTCCCGGGGCGCCTGGGTGTCTCAGTCGTTAAGCGTCTGCCTTCGGCTCAGGTCATGATCCCAGGGTCCTGGGGATCAAGCCTCGCATGGGGCTCCATGCCCAGTGGGAAGCCTGCTTCTCCCTCTCCCACTCCCCCTGCCTGTGTTCCTTTTCTCACTGTCTATATCTCTGTCAAATAGATAAATAAAATCTTAAAAAAAACACACAAAACTCTGCTCCCTAAATAAGTTCGGCTTAAATTGCAACTTGAATGCTGCAAACCTCCAAGTTTATCTCTCTAAACTTAAAGTCCATTTTTTAAAAAAAGATTTTATTTATTTATTTACTTGACAGAGCGAGAGAGCACCAGCAGAGGGAGCAGCAGGTAGAGGGAGAAGCAGGTCTCCGCCGAGCAGGGAGAATGATGTGGGGCTTGATTCCAGTACCCTGGGATCATGACCTGAGCCGAAGGCAGATGCTTAACCAACTGAGCCACCCAGGAGCCCCTTAGAGTCCATTTTTTGTTCCAGATTATTTCAACTTGGATCCTTCACAGACCTTTAAACTCAACTTCTTTTTTTTTTTTTTTAATAGGCTCCACGCCCAACATGGGGCTTGAACCCATGACCCTGACATCAAGAGTCATGTGCTCTACTGCCTGAGCCAGCTAGGTGTCCCTAAACTCAGTATTTCCAATACTATATTATTCTCTCTCTCTTTTTTAACGTTCTAATCACTTAAGTTTTTTTGTCTTTATTTTTATTTATTTATTTTTAAATTTTAACTCCAGCATAGTTAACATGCAGTGTTATATCAGTTTCAGTGCTTCAACAATTCCATATGTTACTCAGTACTCATCACCCAATACTATATTATTCTTAAAACACTCTTTTCCATTGGCTTCTATAACTCTTGTTTTTCCCTCTACATCTGTAGCTACTTCTTTGTCTCCTCTGCCATCTTTCTCTAGCTAGCCATTAAGTGTTGCAATTAACCACGACTGAATTCTGGGTTCTCATTTTGTTCTTAGCCTTGATTTACTAATATTATATCTTCAGCCCAGTCAACTGTGTAATATCTCCACTTGGATGCTCCAGGGCCTCTGCAAACTCAATGTTCCAACCAAGCAACTCATCCTTTCCTCTGTCCTTCCATCTTGCTCTAAACCAATAATGAACTGACCCTCTTCCAGGGCTCCCTGCCTCTGTGAATCCATATGTTTATGTTAACAGGAATCGAGGAATTATCCTTGACATCTCCCTCTCCGCATTGCCCTTATTGAATCCACTGCCAAGTCTCACCCATTTTATCACTTCAGTGTCTCTCCAATCCATCCATTTCCCTCCATCCCTATGGCCTTTACTCTAGACCAAGTGCCACATCTTGCAATAGTCTAATCATAACTACTTTTGTCCCTATTCCATTATCCAAGCCATGGGCAGGGATCTTTTTGAAATGTACACCTGACCATGTCAACCCCAGCTTAACACTTTGGCTCCATGTTCCTTTTTTTTTTTAGATTTTATTTATTTATTTGACAGAGAGAGACACAGCAAGAGAGGGAACAGAAGCAGGGGGAGTGGGAGAGGGAGAGGGAGAAGCAGGCTTCCCGCTGAGCAGGGAGCCCGATGCGGGGCTCGATCCCAGGATGATGGGATCATGACTTGAGCGGAATGCAGACGCTTAACGACTGAGACACTCAGGCGCCCCTTCATGTTGTTTTTAGGATGATGACAAGACCTCCACGGTGGCTACAAGGTTGCTAGTGGCTATAAGATTTGACCTATTTCTGGGGGCGCCTAGGTGGCTCAGTCGTTAAGCGTCTGCCTTCGGCTCAGGTCATGATCCCAGGGTTCTTGGGATTGAGCCCCGCATCGGGCTCCCTGCTCAGCGGGAAGCCTGCTTCTCCCTCTCCCGCTCCCCCTGCTTGTGTTCCCTCTCTCGCTGTGTCTCTCTCTGTCAAATAAATAAAATATTTAAAAAAAAAAGATTTGACCTATTTCTGTATCTCATCTTATATCACAAACCTCCTGGTTCTTCCTACTCCAGCCACAGTGGCTTGCAAACCAATATTTCTGTTCTTGTAAACCAATAAATTTCATTTGCAGACAAGTTTCATTTTAGGCTGAACAAACACTTTTTTTTAAAGATTTTATTTATTTATATGAGAGATAGAGAGCACGAGAGGGAAGAGGGTCAGAGGGAGAAGCAGACTCCCGCTGAGCAGGGAGCCTGATGTGGGACTCGATCTTGGGATTCCAGGATCATGACCTGAGCCGAAGGCAGTCGCTTAACCAACTGAGCCACCCAGGCGCCCCGGAACAAACACTTTGACACTTCTCCCGTGTAGCAGCTCCCTCTATCATCTTATACATTTATCATTGTAAGTGACCTGCCTGATCCCTGGAAGGCATCTGAATTCCTGACCCTTAAAGGACATAGTGCAGTAATGCATTTGAGATAGTGATCAGACATTGAAACCACCAAACTCTCCCACCAGAGGCTCTGTTTCCTTTTTCTAGAATGCTTTTTCTTATTCCCTTCCTCAGCTAAGCCCTAGACATCATCCTTCACCTCTGGGCTCAAGCATCATTTCTTTAAAGAAGCCTTTTCTAAACTTCTTGTTTAAGTCAAATTCCTGTTTTATGGTCTTAATCACCATGCACTAAGCTTCCTCTTAAAAGCATTTATCTCAGTTTCAATCTTACATGAATTTCTGTGATTATTTGATTAAGATTTGTCTTTCCCACTAGAGTATAAGTTCCCTGAAGGGCATGGACTAGGTTTGTTTTGTTTTTGTTTTTATTTTTATTTTTAAAAAGATTTTATTTATTTATTTGTCAGAGAGAGAGAGAGTGAGTACAGGCTGGGGGAGAGGCAGAGGGAGAAGCGGGCTCCCCACTGAGCAGAGAGTGCGATGCGGGGCTCGATTCCTGGACCCTGAGATCATGACCTGAGCAGAAGGCAACCGCTTAATCGACTGAGCCACCCAGGCGTCCTCTTAAGCTTTTATTTTTAAGTTATCTCTACACCCAACATGGGGCTCAAACTTACCACCCCATGATCAAGATGGACCAAGTTTTATTGTATCTATTGTACCTATTGTATCTATGATGCCTATCATCTGTATAAGAAATACCTACTGAATGAACGAAAGAATAAATTAGGTCAGTCCTGTTAACAATTTCTAGTTCATTGCTATATCTAATTGTAACAACATTGAGATGATTCAGATCCTCTTCTGAAATATTTTTTCTCCTACAACTGCCTGGAAAACTCTTACTCATTTTTCAAGGCTCAGCTTGCCTCTTTCTTTCCTAATTTCCCCACTCCTCTTATAGAATTGGTCTCTCCCCTCTTTCTACCTTATAGTACTCCATGCACACCCCTAATTCCAACAAATTGTACTTACTTTTTTGTAGCTGCTTGCTCTCTTACAAAAGACTTTGTAGAAATTTTGTCTTATTAACTTTTATATCTTGGTCATATAACATAATGCTTTCAAACACAGTAGGTAGACAGTAAATGTATAATGCCTGAATGAATAATGATGTGTTCTGCAGGTCCAGGAGTGCACATCCTACAGAAGTGAGAGAAATATAGCACCTACTATGTGCTGAGCACTGTGGGAGTTCCTATGGCTCAATGATCTCATTTGATATTCATATCATATTGGGTGTGGGGGTGTCACTCACATTTTAAAGATTAGAAACTGAAGATCAGATATTTAGTAAGTCCTTAAGATCATTTGTCTATTAAGTAGAGAAGCAAGCATTCCATGCTTTTGTTCTCTTCTTTTTTTTGCTTTTGTTCTTTCTTACTCTGCTGTGTTGTTAGAAATTAATGTGCAACAACTATACTCAAATTGAAAAAATTAATGTGCAGATTTGATGGGCTCTAGTAAAAGACTTGACCTAGAAAATGTCAGTTTTCATTTTTTAAATACAGGATGTCTTAAGCCAAAATAAAAGTGAAATCTGAGGCAATTTCCTAAAATTCCTGCTTTCCTTATCTACCTTTACCTTATGTTCGCAAACTTTTCCTAACTGCTTATTGCATCTTAGCCATGGAAATCTGATATCATAAATTCAGAATATATATTTATTTCTAGAGTTGGAAATAGTAAGAATTATGTTTATCTCATGTAATTTCTTTTTTTTAAAAGATTTTATATATTTATTTATTTGAGAGAGACAGAGATAGCACAAGCAGAGGGAGTAACAGGCAGAGGGAGAAGGAGAAGCAGACTCCCCACTGAGCAGGGAGGCCCACATGGGGCTCCATCCCAGGACCCTGGGATCATGACCTGAGCTGAAGGCGGGTGCTTAACCGACTAAGCCACACAGGTGTCCCTATTTATTTATTTTTTACAGAGAGAGAGAGAGAGAGAGTGAGAATGAGAGTTGAGAGGGGCAGGAGAGGGAGAGAGAGAATCTTAAGCAGCCTCCACACTCAGCTCAGAACCGACACAGGGCTTAATCTCACAACCCCAAGATCATGACCAGAGCTGAAATCAAGAGTCAAACCCTTAATTGAATGAGCCACCCAGGTGCCCCTAAAATACCACACTTTGTATGTATATAAAAGAAAATGCAGATGTCCAATTTCATGTGAAGTTGCATAGCATCCGGCTAAGTCAGAGGAGCATGCAACTTTTGATCTTGGGGTCATGAGTTCAAACCCCACATGGGGTGTAGAGATGACTTAAATAAATAAAACTTAAAAAAAAAATAAAATATTTTAAATTTTGTATATGGATAAGTTCTATACTAAAGAAGCAAAGATCTTATGTTATATATAGGGTAAGTTATCTATAACTCCAAAGTTATTGAAATTAATGAGGCATCTGTGATAAATGACGCTTATTCCTTTTTTTTTTTTTTAGATTTTGTTTGTTTATTGGCAGAGAGAGAGAGAGAGAGAGCAAGAGAACATGAGCAGGGGGACAGGCAGAAGTAGAGAAAAAGGGAGAAGCAGACTTCCCAATGAGCAGGGAGCCCGATGCAGGAATTGATCCTAGGCCCCTGGGATCATGATCTGAGCTGAAGGCAGACCTTTAACTGACTGAGCCACCCTGACATCCCTATGATGCTTATTCCTGATAAATATAAGTAAATAAAAGTTAATGATCTGTGGTCTAAAATACTACTTAATAGAAGACTTAAAGATAGCTAAGATCCATGACAATGTTTATTAAAATGGCACACTGAGGGGTGCCTGGGTGGCTCAGTTGGTTAATTGATTTTGGTTTAGGTGATGATCTCAGGGTCCTGAGATTGAGGCCCCTCTTAGGCTCTGTGTTTAGCGGGGAGTCTGCTTCTGTCCCTCTCCTGCTGCAGGCCACAATCCCCTCTCCCCCCAACTCTTTCTCTGTCTCTCTCTAATAAATAAATGAATCATCTTAAAATGGCACACTGATTCCTCCCTGTTTCACGAAATGTGGGGGTACATGTGGGGATGGGGACGTTTTCAAAGACGGCTTTTTATTTTATTTTTTTTTTTTAGAGAGAGAGGGAGATTGAGTGCAAGCAGGTGGGAAGAGGCAGAGGGAGAGACAGAAAGAGAATCTGAAGCAGGCCCCATGCCCAACACAGAGCCCTAGGCATGGCTTGCTCTCAGGACCCTGAGATCACGACCTGAGTAGAAATTAAGAGTTGGAAGCTTAACAAACAGAGCCACCCAGGCACCCCACGAAGAAGGCTTTTTAGGTAGTTATTGTTATATATGATCTATATGGTATTCATATATTGTCCATATTAAAAAAAAAAAAAGCATTGGGGTGCTTGGTTGGCTTAGTCACTCAAGCGTCTATCTTCGGCTCAGGTCATGATCCCAGGGTCCTAGGACTGAGGCCTGCATCAGGCTTCCTGCTCAGCAGGAGTCTGCTTCTCCTTCTTCTTCTGCCCCTCCTCCCCTCTCATACGCTCTCCCCCCCCCAAAATAAATAAATAAAATCTTAAAAAAAAAAAGCTTTGCCAAAACTTTGTCCTTTGCAGGGGACATCTGGCTGGCTCATTCAGTAGAGCATGCTACTCTTGATTTCAGAGTCGTGAGTTCAAACCCCTCTTTGAGGGTAGAGCTTACTTAAAAACAAAACAAACTTTGTTCTTTGGCACTTTACATGTTTTCATCATCTTTACAGTTTTGGTGTGTTTTTTTTTTTTTAAGATTTTATCTATTTATTGTAGAGAGAGGGAGGGTGCATGCCAGCGATGGAGGGGCAGAGGAGGAGGGAGAGGGAAAGGGTGAGAATCCCAAGTACACCCTGCCCTTAGCGTGGAGCCTGCCTCAGCCTGCAACAGCCTGCCTGTTGATCCCATAACCCTGAGATCACGACCTGAGGTGAAATCAAGCATGGACTGCTTAGCCAACTTTGCCACCCAGGTACACCTAGACAGTGTTTATTTAAAAATTATTTTGGCTTTTTGTTGCTATTGTTTTTGTTTTTCATCTTTACTGTTTGTACTAACATTTCTAACCCCTTTCTGTGCCTTAAACCACTCCCTCTTTCTGTCTTCCCTATTCTGTTGATGATACCATCAAGTCCATTCATCACTCTAGTGAAAAAGTTTGCAGCAAATTTTTAAATTTCTTTTAACCATTTTATTTATTTATTTAACACAGAGAGAGAGAGAGACATCAAAAGAGGGAATACAAGCAGGGGGAGTGGGAGAGGGAGAAGAGGCTTCCCGCTGAACAGGGATAGGGCTCAATGTAGGGCTCAGTCCCAGGACCCTGGGATCATGACCTGAGCCGAAGGCAGATGCTTAACGACTGAGCCACCCAGGTGCCCCTGCAGCAGCTTTGACTGTTCTTTCATCCATTTCCTTTTATTCTTATTTTGTTTAAAGTTTTATCTATTTAAGGAATGTCTACACCCAATGTGGGGCTCAAACTCACAACCCCAAGCCCAAGAGTCCCATACTCTTCAGACTGAGCCAGCCAAGTGCCCCATCCATTTCTTTTTAGGTCACTATGTTTTCATGCTGCCACCACCCTCTTGCCTGGATTATTGCAAAAGCTTCCTGACTATCTTCCTTATTAAAGATCTCTCAGTATCTGCTTTCCCAAACATTCTATTCATCTCTTCCAGATCAACTTTTCTAAAACAGAGCTGTCATCAGCTTCTTATTATCCACTGAACTAAGTCTAAACTATTTAGCCAAAGATGAAACCTGTTCATGATATAACCTTGACCTACTTCTCTAACATTATTGGTCAATGGTCTGCCATGCAAGTGTTGGGGAGTCATGGAGAGGGGTCAAGGATCTTGAGATAGGCAAACTGGACTATTCTTTGCTTCTTGAACAGATTGAGTGTCCTTCTATGTGTGTGTGTGGATATGTATGTGGGTTTGCCTTGGCCCATGTCAAAGGACAGTTCAATGACCTCCTTCCTTGGTGACTGCTAACAAATATGATCTTTCTCCTGTACCCCCGCTTTTATTTATATTATATTTATTTTACTGTTAGGCTCACATTCATCCCACGAAATGGTATATTCTTTGAGGAAGTGGATTGATTTTTCTCTATTTTCCTAGCCTCTGGTTACTGGTTGCTAGATACTCTAAAAGTGAAAGGCAGAGATAGAGAAGATTGATCTTTGGTACATGTGGATGGCTCAATCAGTAGAGCATGTGACTCTTGATCTCGGAGATGTGAATTCGAGCCCCATGATGGGTGTGGAGATTACCTAAAAACAAAATCTTTGCACGCCTGGGTGGCTCAGTTGGTTAAGCGACTGCCTTCAGCTCAGGTCATGGTCCTGGAGTCCCGGGATCAAGTCCTGCATCAGGCTCCCTGCTCAGCAGGGAGTCTGCTTCTCCCTCTGACCCTCTTCCCTCTCGTGCTCTCTATCTCTCAAATAAACAAAATCTTTAAAAAAAACTTTTTTTCAAATTTTTAATTTAAATTGTAGTTAGTTAACATAAAAATAAAATCTTTTTAAAAAACAGAAAAGATTGGTCTTTTTTTTAAAGATTTTATTTATTTATTTATTTGAGAGAGAGAGAGAGAGAATGAGAGATAGAGAGCACGAGAGGGAAGAGAGTCAGAGGGAGAAGCAGACTCCCTGCTGAGCAGGAAGCCTGATGTGGGACTCGATCCTAGGACTCCAGGATCATGAACAGAGCTGAAGGCAGTCGCTTAACCAACTGAGCCACCCAGGTGTCCTTTGTTTATTTTTTTAATTAATTATTTTTTAAGTAAGCTCTATGCAGGGCGCCTGGGTGGCTCAGTTGTTAAGTGTCTGCCTTTGGCTCAGGTCATGATCCCAAGGTCCTGGGATGGAGCCCCGCATTGGGCTCCCTGCTCCGCGGGAAGCCTGCTTCTCCCTCTCCCACTCCCTCTGCTTGTGTTCCCTCTCTCGCTGTATCTCTCTCTGTCAAATAAATAAATAAAATCTTAAAAAAAAAAAAAAGAGGGGCACCTGGGTGGCTCAGTCGGTTAAGCGACTGCCTTCGGCTCAGGTCATGATCCTGGAGTCCCGGGATCGAGTCCCACATCGGGCTCCCTGCTCAGCGGGGAGTCTGCTTCTCCCTCTGACCCTCTTCCCTCTCGTGCTCTCTGTCTCTCATTCTCTGTTTCTCAAATAAATAAATAAAATCTTAAAAAAAAAAAAAAGAGTAAGCTCTCTGCCCAATGTGGAGCTCGAACTCACAGCCCGGAGATCAAGAGTTGCATGCTTGTCTGACTGAGCCAGCCCAGGTGCCCCTGGAATTTTTATTCTTTATCATTATTTTAAAATTTATTATTGAAGTATAATTGACATACAATGTTATATTAGTTTTAGGTGTACAACATACTGATTTGACAATTCTATATATTATTCAATGATCATCATGATAAGTGTAGTCACCATACAACATTATACAATATTATTGACTATTTTTTCTATATCGTACTTTTCATCTCTGTGACTTACCTATTTTTTTTTAAGATTTTTATTTATTTATTTAACAGAGATAGAGAGAGAGTATAAGTAGGCAGAGCGGCAGACAGAGGGAGAGGGAGAAGCAGGCTCTTTGCCGAGCAGGGAACCCGATGCAGGGCTTGATCCCAGGACCCTGGGATCATGACCTGAGCCGAAGGCAGACGCTTAACCAACTGAGCCACCTAGGCACCCTGTGACTTACCTATTTTATAACTGGAAGTTTCTACCTCTTAATCCCCTTCATGTATTTTGACCATCCCCTCCCCAACCCACCTCCTCTCTGGCAACCACCAATTTCTTCTCTGTATTTAAGAATCTGTTTATTTGTTCATTTGTTGTGTTTTTTAGATTCCACTTATAAGTGAAATCATTTGGTATTTGTCTTTCTTTGTCTGACTTATTTCATTTAGCAAAAAACCCTCTAGGTCCATTCTTGTGCTGGTAATTTGAAATATTATAGCCAGGAATGGCTTTTCTGAGAAGGTAACATTTGTATAAAGATATGAAAGAGAGGTGAGAAGGGGGAAATTACATGGACTATTTAGGGGAAAAGCAGTACAGGCAGAAAGAACAGCATGTGCAAAGGGCCTGAGGGGAGCATGCTTGGTATTTATGAGGAACAAGAATCCAGTGTGACTAAAGGGAGTCCTAGGAGTTGAAGTCAGAGATATAATAGGAAACGAGTAGCCCATTGTAAGAATTTCTCTATATGATATGGGAAGCAACTGAAGGGTTTTGGGATAAGGAGTGACAAGATTTGTTTTAGGTTTTAAAGGATTGCTTTGGCTGCCATATTGAGAATAGACAGCATGAGACCAAGAAAACAGGGAGACTAGGAAATTTCTCAAGGTTTATGGATTGAGGATGGAGTGCTGTTTAATGAAATGAGGGAAGGCTACTGGAGTAGCATGTGTGTGAAGGAAAATGAAGAATTTAGATTTAGATGAGGAATTTGGACATGATAAATAGATGCCAACTAGATATGTAAGTGGAGGTGTTAGAAATATGAACCAATAGAGTTGGGGAGTGGATGGGAAGAGCTGGAGATTGGGAGTCATCACTGTACAGTAGTATATAAAACTATGAGGTTGGTCGTGCACTGTTGGTGGGAATGCAAACTGGGGTAGGCATTGTGGAAAACAATATGGAGATTCCTCAAAAAGATTAAAAATAGAATACTTTGGGGCACCTGGGTGGCTCAGTTGGTTAGGCGACTGCCTTTGGCTCAGGTCATGATCCTGGAGTTCCAGGATCAAGTCCTGCATCGGGCTCCCTGCTCAGCGGGGAGTCTGCTTCTCCCTCTGACCCTCCCTCCTCTCATGTGCTCTCTCTCTCTCATTCTCTCTCTCAAATAAATAAATAAATAAATCTTTAAAAAAAATAGAATACTTTATGATCCAGTAATTCAATTATTAGGTGTTTACCCAAAGAAAATGAAAATGCTAATTCCAAAAAGATATATGCACCCGTTTATTGCAACACTGTTTACAATAGCCAAATTATGGAAGCAACCCAAGTGTCCGTGGATAGATGAATGGATAAAGATGTGGCATATGTATATGTGTGTGTATATATACATATATATATATATGCACAATATACACACATATATAATGTATATATTTTATGTATAATTGTATACACACATATATAATGGGATATTACTGAGCCAAAAAAAGAGTGAAATCTTGCCATTCGCAACAACATGAATGGATCTAGAGAGTATAATGCTAAGCGAAATAAGTCAGTCAGAGAAAGCAGATACCATCTGATTTCATTCATATGTGGAATTTAAGAAACAAAATGAACAAAGAAAAAAGAGACAAAAAATCAGACTCTCAAATATAAGGAACAAACTGGTGATTATCAGAGGAGAGGTAGGTGGGGAATGGGTGAAATAGGTGACCGAGATTAAAAGTACACTTACTGTGATGAGCACTGAGTAGTGTATAGAATTGCTGAATCACTATATTGTGAAAAATAAAATAAAATATAGTGGCACCTGGCTGGCTTAGTCCATAGAGCATGTGACTCTTGATCTCAGGGGTTGTGAGTTTGAGCCCCACAGGGGGCATAGAATTTACTTAAAAAAATAAATAAAATATAACCAAATAATAATAAAAAATAAAACTGTGAGGTTGGGTGAGATCTCCCATAGTGAGTGTAATTATAGAAGAGACCCGCTGACTGAGCCCTGGGACACTATGACATCTGTAGATTGGGTAGTTTAGTAGCAACCAGTTGCATAGATGGAGAAGTAATTGGATGTTGAAATCACTAGACTTGTCACTTATCTTTTTTTTAAGATTTATTCATTTATTAGAGAGAGACAGTGTGAGCGCATGCACGCGATGAGGGGTAAGGGGCATAGGGGGAGAGAAACTTAAGCAGACACGGGGTCAATCTCACAACCTGAGCCAAAACCAAGAGTTGGGTGCTTAATGGACTGTGCCACCCAGGTGCCTTGTCAGTTGTCTTTTATATCAACTTTCCATCCTTCAACTGGATTGAGTTTTGGAGTTGGGAGCCATTACGTGATAAGTTAAACTTGTAAGGTGCATCTCATTGGAAATGGAAATGGGAGAGAAAAGACGTACCATAATGGCTTACAGGACAGGAAAAATACATGTTAGCAATAGGAATAGGGCAGTTTTGCTAGTTAGGTAATATGAAAATGCAGAAATTTGTGTTTTTTAATTTTATTTAAATTCAATTAATTAACATATAGTGTATTGTTAGTTTCAGAGGTAGAGTTTAGTGATTCATCAGTTACATATAACACCCAGTGCTCATTACATCAAGTGCCCTCCTTAATGCCCATCACCCAGTTACCCCATTCCACACCTGCCTCTACTCCAGCACCCCTCAATTTGTTTCCTATAGATAAGAGTCTTTTGGGGGCACCTGGGTGGCTCAGTCTGTTAAGCCTATGCCTTGGGTTCAGGTCATGATCTCAGGGTCCTGGGATAGAGGCCCACATCAAGCCCTGCATCAAGCCCCTCATCGGGCTCACTGCTTGTCGAGGAGTCTGCTTCTCCCTCTGCCCCTCTCCCCAGCTCTTTCTCTCTCTTTCAAAGAAATAAATAAAATCTTAAAAAAAAAAAAAAGAACGGGACTCCTGGGTGGCTCAGTCAGTTAAGCAGCTGCCTTCCGCTCTAGTCATGATCCCAGGGTCCTGGGATCGGGTTCTGCATCAGGCTCCCTGCTCAGCAGGGAGTCTGCTTCTCCCTCTGCCCCTCCTCCTGCTTGTGCTTGCTCTCTGTTTCTCTCTCTCTCTCTGACAAATAAATAAATAAAATCTTAAAAAAAAAGTCTCTTACAGTTTGGTTCCCTCTCTGATTTCATCTTATTTTATTTTTCCCTCCCTTCCCCTATGATCCTCTGTTTTGTTTCTTAAATTCCACATATGAGTGAAATCATATAATTTTTTTTAAGATTTAAAGTAATCTCTACACCCAATGTGGGGCTCGAACTCACAACCCTGAGGTCAAGAGTTGCACAATCTACTGACTGAGCCAGCTAGGCACCCCAAAAATACAGAAATTTTTCCTTTGTTGTTACACTAAAAAAAAAATGAGTTTTTTCTTTGGAAAAAAATTTTTTTTGAAGATTTTATTTATTTATTTGACAGAGAGAGAGACACACAGTGAGAGAGGGTACACAAGCAGGGGGAGTGGGAGAGGGAGAAGCAGGCTTCCCACCGAGCAGGGAGACTGATGCGGGGCTCGATCCCAGGACCCTGGGATCATGACCCGAGCCAAAGGCAGACGCTTAACGACTGAGCCATGCAGGCGCCCCTCTTTGAATTTTTTTATTGTGTAAAATACACTTCATTTAAAATTTACAATTTTAACCATTTTTAATTGTACAATTTAGTAGCATTAGTTACATTTACAATGTACAATCATTCTATTCTGGGGAGCTTTTGATTCTTGTCATTAGACATGTAAAATATAAATAATGATACTATTATATGGGTCTGTATTTTCCAGCGGAAATCGAAAATTGGGAACATGGGGAAAGATAAAATTTAAATCTGGACTCATCATTAGTGACTACATTTGGCTAGAAACACCTTACAGAAGCATATCCATAGAAAGAGAAAGAAGACACCAGTGCCAATAACAGGAAAGGTTGGAATAAATATTGAGGAAAATCATAAAAGATAGTTTCTGAAAGACGATACAAGTTCAGAACAACTTTGGTTATAAAGAATAGGAATGATTTTGCCCAGCCTGGGAAGTGATGAGGGGCTCACAGTAAGAGAATTGTGCCCCTATAGAGTAGTTAAGTAATAGAGTCTTGGAATACAATGGGGGAAGGGAGAAGGAACTAGGGAGTTTCTAAGAGTTTAGGACTGAGACTGGAGTGGGGAGTAGAGCTCAGTGGGATTTGAGAGCTAAGCACAAGGCACAGATTCAGAAAGGCTTGACAAGGCAAAAGTATTTGTGTAATTTGTAGGGCCCCAAAGAAAGAACAATCTGCTTTAGCAATATTTCTTTGACAGAGGTGATGGGGTGGAGTGGAAGATTAATAGGTGGGTTAGGAAGGGCAGAAACTGAGGTTCAGTGAGAAGCTCTGTGAAGGCAGAACTGATTTGGTGGGAAATGGTGCAATTTCCGAGGTTCCTGGAAAGAGCAGAGAGGAACCAAAGACTGGTTCTGGAAAGGATTCATCTGACGTAGTTCAGAAGACAGCCGGATGGGCAGTTAAAGTCAATGGACCGGGGCGAGCTCTCTGAGGTGGTGGGGTTTTGGTGGGACCTCCCTCGGGGCCACGCTTCTCTTCCGTTAGAACAGAAGAGGCCTGGAAAGCGAGGCCAGGAGTAGGGTAGTGGGGCGACGCTGGGTGGGGGAGGTGGCAAGCGCGGGTGACTCCCACTTGGGACCCGCGCCCAGGCCCCGCCCCCTGGCGTACGCCATCAGCCCGCGTCGCGCAGCCGGGTGTTATTCCGTCCCGCCCGCGCGGCGGTCGGTGCTCTGTCACCGCCCGCTGTGGCCATGGCCCCAGCCCGTGGCTTGTAAATTGGCGACCAGAGTTCCCGACGCGGCACTGGTCCTGATGGCGGCAGCGGCGGCCTTGGCAGCGGCGGACCCCCCTCCCGCGATGCCGCAGGCGGCAGGAGCCGGAGGGCCCACCGCCCGTCGGGACTTCTACTGGCTGCGCTCCTTTCTGGCTGGAGGTGGGTGTCAGCCGGGGGGACCCGGCCGTGCTGGGGTGGCAGGGCGGGATCCGGGGCAGATACGGTGCTTGCGGCCGCAGTGACGTTCTTGGACTCTGGCTGCTTCAATGCTCCGCTATTTGCTCTGACCTGTTGTAACTCTAATAATCACTTGACTAGTGACAGCAGGATCCTGGGGAGGAAGGGCCTCGAGCTGTCAGGGAGCCGCTGGGGAGGTGGACAGGCTGAACCAAGCACCATTCTTCGGGGTTGGATGGTAGGGAAAAGAGCTTAGTCCTTTGCAAAGACTCCAGGGTTTCCGTGAAACATGCCGGGTACCCCTTTCTTTTATAAAGACTATAAATGACACAGTGTAGAACTGGATTTTGCCGTTTGCTTTAAAGAAAGCAAATATTGGAGGTCAGCTTTTTTAAAGTTGACTGGGAAATTGTGCAAAACTGGTTCCAGTGATTCTAGCAAAGTGTTCCATAGCTACATGACAGGTAGCTGGGGAAGCCCTTCTATCCGTGCCACTGTGAGGCCAGAAAGTTCATAATTGTCTCTCAGAAACTTCCTCTGCTTTCCTATAAAGAAGTGTTTTCAGTCGCTACCCTCTCTTAACTGATTGGGTTGTCAACACTTAATTACTTGCTAAGGTGGGAATTTTTACAATTCCACATTATAAGGGCTTTTAGAAAGAATATCTGTAGGGTGCAGTAGTATTAAGAATTTATTTTGTTCTGATAAAAACGGCATTCATTCATTTATACAAAGAATATGAGTGCCTGCTACATGCTCAGTGTGTATCAGGGAACAAAACAAAGATCCTGGAGTTTACATTGATTGAAGAGTTGAGGGGAGAAAGAGAATAAGTAAAATGAGAAAGTAAGTTATATAGTACGTTAGAAGGTGATGAATGCAATGGGAAGAAGTAAAAAGGAGAATGGCGCAAGGAAATGCAGAGGCTGAGTGGGTGCAGTGTTAATTAGGACAGTCATGATAAATCTCTTGGAGAGGATGACACTTGAGCAGACTTGAGGTAGTGAGGGAGTTTGCAAGTTGATGTCTCAAGAGGAGCATTTCAGGCTTTAAGCAAAGTTATGTAGCTGGAGCCAAGTGTTGATGGGGGAAGGAGGTTAGAGGTGATGGGAGGCTGAATGAAAGGCTTCCCAAACAATTGTAAAGATTCCAAGTTTTATTTGGAGTGAAGTAGGAATTGCCAAACTCTTTTCCTTTTTTTTTTTAAGATTTTATTTATTTACTTGAGAGAGAGAGCACGAGGGGGGAGGGTCAGAGGGAGAAGCAGGCTGCCCACTGAGCAGGGACCCTGATGGGGGCTTGATCCTGAGACCCCAGGATCATGATCTGAGCCGAAGGCAGTGGCTTAACCAACTGAGCCACCCGGGAGCTCACCAAACTCTTTTCTAAAGTGTCTGTTCCATTTTGTATCCCCACTATCTTGTCAATACTTGCTGTTATCAGAGTTTGTGTCCTTTGTGTTTGTGTAATTGTGTGTTTCTCTTTAAATAGGTGTTTAAAGGTATGTGATTGTGGTTTTAATTTGCATTTCCCTGATGACTAATGATGCTGAATATCTTTTCATATCCTTTTTGGCCATTTGTGTCTCTTGGTAAAGTGCTGCTTCAGATTTTTAGAAAGTGTGAATAATTTTGAATGAATTCCTTGTCCAAGTGATACAACAAAGTACCTTTGGGCAAGTTACTTTAAGCCTCCCTGTGCCTCAGTTTTCACATCCTTCCTTCCTTTCTTTCTTTCTCTTTCTTTTTTTTTTAAAGATTTTATTTATTTATTTATTTGAGAGGGCGAGAATGAGAGATAGAGAGCATGAGAGGGAAGAGGGTCAGAGGGAGAAGCAGACTCCCTGCTGAGCAGGGAGCCCGATGTGGGACTCGATCCCGGGACCCCAGGATCATGACCTGAGCCGAAGTCAGTCGCTTAACCAACTGAGCCACCCAGGCGCCCTCTCTCTTTCTTTCCTGATTTATTTGACAGAGACCGCGAGAGCAGGAACACAAGCAGGGGGAGTAGGAGAGGGAGAAGCAGGCTTCCCGCGGAGCAGGGAGCCTGATGTGGGGCTGGATCCTAGGACCCTAGACCCTGGGATCATGACCGACGCTTAACGACTGAGCCACCCAGGCGCCCCTTCACATCCTTTAAATGGGAAAAGATATCCTTGTTTAGAAGGTTGTAGTGATTAAATGAGATAGTATCCATAAAAGCCTTGGCATAGTGTTCTGAGTTAAATCTCTTAGCCTAGGGATGCCTGGGTGGCTCAATCAGTTGGGCGTCTGCCTTCAGCTCAGGTCACCCTGGGATCAAGCCCCACGTGGGGCTCCCTGCTTGGTGGGGAGCCTGCTTCTCCCTCTCCCTCTGCCTGCCACTCCCTCTGCTTGTGCTCTCTCACTCTGTCAAATAAATAAATAAAATCTTAAAAAAAAAATCTCTTAGCCTAGTACCTGGTACAAGGTAAATACTCAAAACTTAACTATTGTTGATTAGCAGTGGCCTTGGCCACTATCTTAACCTCATTTGCTCAAAAGGAAGATAAAAGCTGCATGACTTAACTCAATGGATTGTTGTAATGATTAATTGAACTATAAAGTAATGTGATTGAGTTAAGATACTATCAAAGGAAACTACTTATTGAACATATTCTGAATAATTTCATTATATGGTTAGTTCATAATGACTGAGAAGATAGTATAATGTTCTGAAACCAAATATACCCAAATGCAAATTATTTTTAGTTTCTTCTCAATTTTGAGTAGTCATGACTATGATTTTCATTAGTTCAGATAAAAGAAGCTTGATATAGAAACTTATATGTGGATTTAATATTTGAATACAAATAGGTATTTTATTTTTGGATATCTCAGAATATGAATTTTAATTAATATTAGTTACATGGTAGGCTATTAAATAAATGTGTGGATTTTGAGTGATTTTGTCTCACTTTTTTTTTAAGATTTTATTTATTTATTAGAGAGAGAGAGACAGTGCACAAGCAGGGGGAGCGACAGAGGGAGAGGGAGAAGCAGGCTCTCCACTGAGCAGGGAGCCTGATGCGGGGCTCTATCCCAGGACCCTGGGATCATGACCTGAGCTGAAGGCAGATGCTTAACTGGCTGAGCCACCCAGGCGACCCTTGTCTCACATTTTAAAAAGTTTGTAGGGGTGTCTGGGTGGCTCAGTCCATTAAATGTCTGCCTTCTGCCTTTTTTTTTTTTTTTTTTTTGACAGAGAGAGAGACAGCGAGAGAGGGAACACAAGCAAGGGGAGTGGGAGAGGGAGAAGCAGGCTTCCCACGGAGCAGGGAGCCCGATGCAGGGCTCGCTCCCAGGATCCTGGAATCATGACCCGAATCAAAGGCAGATGCTTAACAACTGAGCCACCCAGGCGCCCCTACCTTCTGCCTTTGGCTAAGGTCATGATCCCAGCCAGGGTCCTGGGATTGAACCCTACGTCAGGCTCCCTGCTCAGCAAGGGAGTCTGCTTCTCCCTCTCCCTCTGCCCCCTGCTCGTGTGCTCTCTCTCTCTCTCCCCCAAATAACTAAATAAAATATTTAAAAAAAAATAAAAAAATTGTGAAGTAAAACTCTACATTCATTTTTAAAAAAAAATCCTATTTATTTTAGAACGAGAGGGAGAGCGAGCAGGAGCTGGGGGAGAGGGAGAGAGAGAAGCAAACTCCCTGCTGAGCAGGGAGCCCGATGTGGGGCTCAATCCCAGGACCCTGGGATCATGACCTGAGCTGCAGGCAGATGCTTAGCTGATTGAGCCACCCAGGTGCCCCTACATTCATTCATTAAATAGACACTGAGTGCCTGTTATGTGCCAGGCCCTGTACTGGTCTCTGGCAGTATAGTAATAAAGGCGACCCACAAAATCCCAGTCCTCTTGTACCTTCTGGATCAAATATGCAATAGTGAAGAGCTTAATGTAATCATAGTAAGACACCAGAGACTTTTTATCCACCTTTTTATAATGTAACAGCCTATTTTATCAAGTGCTTATAACATGTAAGGTACTTTACAAAATTTTCTTCGTCTGTTTGGGCTACTAAACAAAAATATCAAAATCTGGGTGTTTTATAAACAACTTTTTCCTTCCTTCTTTCCTTTCTTACTTCCTTTTTATCAACCTGGAAGCTCCAGACACTTATTTGTTATAGTTATATTTATTTGTTATAGTTCTGGAAGCTGGGAAAGCCAAATCATGGTGTCAGGAGATTTGGTGTTTGGTGAGGACCTGCTTCCTCATAGACGGCACCTTCTCTTTGTGTTTTCTTTCTTTCTTTTTTTTTTTTCTTTTAAAGGAATTTTAGAATTCCTTTGGGACACAGAGATACAGAGAGAGAGAAGAGAAAGCATGAGCAGGGAGAGAGGCAGAGGGAGAGGGAGAAGCAGGCCCCCTGCTGAGCCAGGAGCCTGATGTGGCTCCTGGGATTGAGGACCCCGGGATCATGACCCGAGCTGAAGGCAGACGCCCAACCATCTGAGCCACCCAGGCGCCCCTCTTTGTGTTTTCACATGGTGATACCTTCTCAGTGTTTTCACATGGTGGAAGGGGCCAGGGATTTCTCTGGGCTTTTATAAAGGCATTAATCTTGTTCACGAGGGCTCCACCCTGCTGACCTCATCAATTCCCAAAAGCCTCACCTCTAAATACCATCACAGTGGGAATTAGTTTTCAACATATGAATTTGGGAGGACACAGTCTATAGCAGAGAGAGTCTTCATATATTATTGTCTTAGAAGAAGCAAGTCAAGCTAGTAGGGCTGCCCTGGATTCTGACCTACACTAAAGCCCATGTGCACACATTACTGTCATCTGTATGTCTGCACAGTGGCACATGGTAGGGACCAAATACATAATTGCTGAATATATATGGGTATGCTGACTGTTATGGGTAAAAGTTGGTTGTTTCAGTGAGAGTCATCCAGAAGAAGAGGTTACTTGAAACAGAGCCTCATAGCTGGGTAAAAACCTTCAGGTGTCTGTCTCCATAACTACATTTAGCAAGATTCCCAGTGCTCATCAGGTATTAGGGGGAAGATTTACACTCTTCAAATTTATTTTTATGTCTGACATACTCAATTATTAAGTTACAGGGAATGGGGGCCAATCATCTGCATATCCCTGCAACTGGGCAGTTCTACCCATGGAGACCAAATTAGAAATCAGAAGGTGTGCCGGCTGAATGAATAACGGTTTCCATGTGGAAAGAAATGGTACGCAATTTCATCCTGACTGTTTAAAAATTTTTTAGGTATTGCCGGATGCTGTGCCAAAACAACAGTTGCTCCTTTGGATCGAGTAAAGGTTTTATTACAAGCTCACAATCACCATTACAAACATTTAGGTGAGTTAATGGATGCTAAAGGTAAAAGTGAATGAAAACATTATCCATCTGCTGGCTTTGTTTCTGGTTGTGAATTATAGCGGAAAGAGTATACAAAAGGGTGTTCAAGTTTGGGAACAAATTTTGCAAGAGATTTATCTCTTATCTACTTTAACCTTTTCATTTGCAATAGTGGTTAAATATCATTTCAGGATACTGATATTCGCTAAACCAAAATCTTGGAATCACTGAAGTACGTACTATTTGTTTATTGGGATTAAAGAGTCATGCCCTTTCCAGACACATAACAGCTCAGCCTGATTTGTTTTTGTTTTTTTTTTAAGATTTTATTTATTTATTTGTCAGAGAGAAAGAAAGAACACAAGCAGGGGGGAACGGCAGGCAGAGCAGGCAAAGCAGGCAGAGGGAGAAGCAGGCTCCCAGCTGAGCAGGGAGCCTGCTGTGGGACTTGAACCCAGGACCCTGGGATCATGACCTGAGCAGAACGTAGACGCTTAACTGACTGAGCCACCCAGGCGTCCCAGCTCAGAAGGATTTTTAAAAAATATTCGATTAGTGATGGAGATAAGGTTTATTCCTTTATTTAAGGATTTATTTAGATTTGTGTATTTATTTGAGAGAGAGAGAGAAAGCACACCCATGAGTTGGCAGGGAGAAGCAGAGGGAGAGAGAGAGAATCCTCTCCACTGAGCATGGAGCCTGACACAGAGCTGGATCCCAGGACCTGGGGATCATGACCTGAGCTGAAATCAAGAGTTGACTGCTTAACGGAGCCACCCAGGGGCCCCTATTTTTTATTTTTAAGGTAATCTTTACACCCCACGTGGGGCTCCAACTAATGACCCTGAGATCAAGAGTTGCATGCTGTACTGACTGAGCCAGCCAGGCACCCTATTCCTTTAAACACCTAGTTAAACAAGCCTTCTAGAAATCTTAGTGTAAACAGAATTCAATGCAATTAGTATATATGGATAAACTTAAATTGTTAAAGAATATCAAGCCCTTGTTTGTTCCTTGCAAACATAAAAATCAGCCACTTTAAGTAACATGGATACTCTAATAATATGTCATTGGTGGGAGTAAGAAATTTTTATAGCCTGTTTGGAGGGGATTTTGGTAATATGCATCAAAACTCTTAAAAAGAGGGCACCTGGGTGGCTCAGTTCGTTAAGTGACTGCCTTCGGCTTAGGTCATGATTCCGGGGTCCTGGGATTGAGGCCCACATCGGGCTCCCCCTGCTCTGGGGGGAGCCTGCTTCTCCCTCTACCTCTGCCTGCCACTCCCCCTGTTTGTTCGTGCTCTCTCTCTCTCTCTCAAATAAATAAAAGATCTTATTTATTTATTTGAGAGAGAGAGAGAGAGAATGAGAGATAGCACGAGAGGGAAGAGGGTCAGAGGGAGAAGCAGACTCCCCGCCGAGCAGGGAGCCCGATGTGGGACTCAATCCCAGAACTCCAGGATCATGACCTGAGCCGAATGCAGTTTCTTAACCAACTGAGCCACACAGGCGCCCTAAATAAATAAAATCTTAAAAAAAAATCTTGAAAAGATACATATTCCTTGGGTGTGCAATTCTAGTTCTAGGAGGTTATTGTAAGGAACTAATCAGAAATGTGCTCAAAGATGTATACACAAGGATCAAGACATTATTTATGTTAGTAAAAACAAACAAACCAAAATGTTCAATAGTAGGGAATTGGCTATATTAAATAATAAGTATAATTTATTTATTTATTTTTTTTTTAAAGATTTTATTTATTTGAGAGAGAGAGAATGAGAGATAGAGAGCACGAGAGGGAAGAGGGTCAGAGGGAGAAGCAGACTCCCTGCTGAGCAGGGAGCCCGATGCGGGACTCCATTCTGGGACTCTAGGATCATGACCTGAGCCGAAGGCAGTCGCTTAACCAACTGAGCCACCCAGGCGCCCAATAATAAGTATAATTTAAATGAATAAATAAATCCATATTGTAGGCTATTTTCCAATCACACAAAAACTGAAAATAATATCAACTGGGGGTGCCTGGCTGGCTTAGTCAGTAGAGCATGCGACTCTTTTTTTCTTTTTCTTTTTTTTAGGTAGTCTGTATGCCCAATGCGGCGGTAGAACTCACAAGCCCAAGATCAAGAGTGGCATGCTCTACAGACTGAGTCAGCCAGGTGCCATGAACATGTGACTCTTGATTTTGGGTTAGTGAGTTCAAGCTTCCTGTTGGGCATAGAACATACTTTAAAAAAATAATAATATTAATTGACTAGGAACAATGTTCATGATGTATTAGATAACTGAAAACATATAAAATGGTTTAATCATATTGCATTTTATGTAAATAAACATGTGCTTAGACAAAAGGCTGGAAAGACAAACATTAAGTGGTTAATTTTCAATGGTGAAATTCAAGGTAATTTTTCCCCCTAAGATAACATTAATACCCGTTGAACATATATTACTTTTTCAATTAGAGGGAAAAAGATTTAAAAGAAAAAAAATTAATGTGGACAGAGACCAAGAAAGAAATTAGGTAAAGGCAACTAACTCATAGCACTCCATTGCTTTATATGTTCATGCTTCAGTAGATAGGAATGATGTGTGCTCTGCATGACCTATGCAGCATCTCTGTATAAGAAAGATGTTCTACAGAGTGAATAAGAGTTAATTCTTTTTTCCATAATGTATAGAGTTGTGAAATCACTATGTTGTACACTTAAACTAATGTAACATTGTGTCAGCTATCTTCAATTAAAAAAAATCAATTTTTCCAATGGTGTTTTTAAAATGTGATTTTTCTCAAAAAATGTAATGAATATTTATGTTATATATTAACTATAGCTCATTTTTAATACTAAGTAAGTATAGTTAAAATTGAAAGAAAAAAATTGCTGCCATTTCTTTGTCCAGCAATGAGCACAGTGTGCTGCTCATACATAGAATCGGACCTTTGAACTTACTGAGACAGTATATAAAAGTGGAAAGGAAGGAAATTATGTTCTTTCATCGTCCAAATTAAGGGTTAAAAAGCAGATGAATTATATTACCCTATATCTCAGGGTATTTACCATAACCCAACATAGGAATGTTTGAGCAGGATTGTTTTATTCCTTTAACCTCCTCCGCATGCTGGTATATGTTGTTTTGTTTCCTGAGTTGTAGTCAGTAGATTACATATTCACATTAGATTTCATGCTCTACAGGGCTACATGCCATGGGTTACAGTGTTACCCTACAAGACATGCAAAATTTGAAATGGAATTCCTGGAGTGAAACGATGAACTATTGGTGTAGTATATGGAGTTTCATGTGTCTTTAAAATATATAAGCCAAAAAAATTATATATATGGCTTTTAATTTTCTTTTTAAATGTTTTTGGGCATTTTATTCTAGATGCCTCTCTTTTTATATGCATGCATAAGGTAGTTTGTAAAATTTTGCTTTTTTATTTTTATTTTTTAAAGATTTTACTTATTGGGGCATCTGGGTGGCTCAGTCATTGGGCGTCTGCCTTCGGCTCAGGTCGTAATCCTGGGGTCCTGGGTTTGGGCCCGTGTCGGGCTCCCTGCTCAGCAGGAGGCCTGCTTCTCCCTCTCCCAGTCCCCCTGCTCATGTCCCTCTCTCGCTGTGTCTCTGTCAAATAAATAAGTAAAATCTTAAGATTTTACTTATTTATTTTAGAGAGACACAGCATGAGCAGGGGGAGGGGCAGAGGGGGAGAATCCCAAGCTGACTCTGTGATGAGCGCAGAGCCCAACATGGGGCTCAGTCTCACATCATGACCTGAGCCGAAATCAAGAGTCGGATACTTAACCGACTAAGCCACCCAGGCGCCCCAAATTTTGCTGTTTTAAACATGAATTTTCACAAAGATGATGAAAATGTGCTATTGAGTAAAACTTCTACTTTAGCTTCTTTTAAAAAATGTATAACTTTACTTCCAAGGCATCAGAAAGTATTTTTTATATTGAAGCAAAACTATTCTGGCCAAATGAAAAGCAAGGAGTACAATTAGAATTTTTCTTTCTCCCACTTTGCATAAATAATTTTTTTCTGTAATATATTGGAAATCTTTGATTTCATTTAGCTTTTTACAGTCAAATGTGATGTAAAAATAGGTAGGTGAATCATAATGGGATTCTTTAAAAATCTTTACTTTTATTTTAGTTTTTTAAGATTTTTTATTTATTTTACTTGAGAGAGATGGGGAGAGAGCACAAGCTGGGGGAGCAGCAGAGGGAGAGGGTGAGCAGACTCCCCACTGAGCAGGGAGCTGACGTGGGGCTCAATCCCAGGACCCTGGGATTATGACCTGAGTCGAAGGCAGACAACCAACCGAGCCACCCAGGCGCCCCTACTTTTAATTTTATTGCTTTTATACTTTTATTTATTTTTAGTTTTTTTGAATGTGTGATGTCACAAGTTCATAATTCAAAAAGTATAAAACAAACATCTTGTTCCCTCCCTTATTTCCTCCTTGGAATTAAGCATTTTTCGAGTTACTTCCATTTCCTTTCAGAGCTGATGTATACATAGACAAACATGCTTATATTTTACCAAATGTTATTCCTTCGAATCCTATCTTGATAAAATAGGTAAAGATACAGAGAAGGATTTAAATAACACACAAGCTTGATATAACAGATGCACAAGGAACTTTGCACCCTACAGAGAATACATATTCTTTCCCAACATGCTTGTAACATTTGTAAGAATTGGTCCAGTGTTGGGGCACCTGGCTGGCTTGTTAGAGCATAGGGCTCTTGATCTCAAGGTTGTGAGTTTCACGTTGGGTGTGGAAACTACTTAAAAAAAAAAAGAATTGGTCCAATGTTACGCCATAAAGAAAGCCTTAATTCATTCATTTCCCAAAATAAAAATAGTAGACTGTAGGTTGAAGGAGAAAAGCAATCATCTATAATCATCTCAGTGGATATTTAAAAGCCATTTGAAAACATTCAACATCCACTCTTGCTCTTTCTTTCTCTGTTATTTTGCTTTGGGTAAGAATTTTGTAAAAAGTATATAGTTAGATATAGACTTTTAACAGAATTTGATCTTTGGCATTTAATAGAGGAATTTTTGTCATTGTGGTTTTTTGTGTGTGTGATCATTGATTTTTTTTTCACTCACCATCATAATGTTTTTTGTTTATTGTGCTTTCTTGTATTCTGTCCTCTCCAGCAACCTCTCCCACTTTGTTTTCTGGATTTCCTTTTTTGAAAATACTATACCTATTTCCCTTCTACTAGTGGTTTCTGTTAAAATCCTTTTCAACAAAATATTTGTGATAATTAAAGAGCTTTAAAGACTAACGTAGTAAACATATGTGGATCCACGCAGAGATTCAGAAATAAACATTACCGGTACAGTTGAAACCTCTACTTCTCTCTCATCATCAGCCTTCCTGTCCCTACTAGGTAGCCATTGTTCTAAATTCAATTATTCTTGAATTGTTATAAGTAAGAGAATTTTTTTGGTGTGTGGGGGAGTATATTCAGTTTCATTACTCATGTGTTTTAGGAGAATTTTTACATATTATACACATAGCTGTATATAGATATATGTACATATTTATATAAAGAATATAAAATTTTTTTAAAGATTTTATTTATTTATTTGAGAAAGAGAGAGAGTAGGAGCAGAGGGGAGAGGCAGAGGGAGAGAGAGAAGCAGATTCCCCACTGAGCCTGGAGCCCGTGTGGGGCTCAATTCCAGGACCCTGGGATCATAACCTGAGCTGAAGGCAGACACTTAACTGACTGAGCCCCCCGGGTGCCCCTCTTTTTTTTTTTTTTAAAGATTTATTTATTTATTTGCCAAAGAGAGAGCAAGAGCGAAAGAGAGCACAAGCAGGGGGAGCAGCCTGCAGAGGGAGAGGGAGAAGCAGGCTCCCCACTGAGCAAGGAGCTCGATATGGGACTGGATCCCAGGACCCTGGGATCATGACCTGAGCCAAAGGTAGACGCTTAAGCAACTGAACCACGCAGGTGTCCCCCCCCTTTTTTTTTTAAGATTGAGGGTGACTTTTTTCTTTAAAGGGTGGGAGTTATACGGGTGCTTGCTTTATTTATTTGTTTGTTTGTTTAAGCCATTTTTAAAGTAATCACTACCCACAACATGGGGCTCAAACTCAAGACTCCAAGATCAAGAGTTGAATGCTCCACTGACTGAGCCAGCCAGGTGCCCCAATAGAATTCTTTTTAATAGACTACTAGTCCATTTAGATATCTACTTATTAAAAAATGCTTCTGGATATCTTTTTTTGAATGTTGATAAGTACGGACAATTTTAATTTCTGGGAAGAGATCAAAAGATTACTTGCATTCTAAAATTGTAAGTGAGGCTAGTGATTTACTTTTTTTTTTTTTAAAGATTTTATTTATTTATTCATGAGAGAGAGAGAGAGGCAGAGGGAGAAGCAGGCTCCCAAGGAGCAGGGAGCCCAATGCGGGACCCTATCCCAGGACTCTGGGATCGTGACCTGAGCTGAAGGCAGATGCTTAACCATCTGAGCCACCCAGGCACCCCTAGTGATTTACTTTTATATTTGATCAAATTTCTGTTTGAAAAATTTGGAAATGAACCTGCATTTGAATAATTTAATAATGGAAGTAGTGATTTGTTTGTGAGAAGGCTGTACTTCAGACTTCAGAGTAGTGATTGACATTAATAGAATAAATAACACATTAATATATAGGATTAGAACTCAGGCCTTTGTCAGTCTTCCTCATTAAAGTGTCCTAATGGAAATTTCCCCCCAAATTTAGTTTTAATAGTTTTTAAAATTTCTTTGGGGCACCTGGGTGGCTCAGTTGGTTGGGCATCTGCCTTCAGCTCAGGTCATGATCTCAGGGTCCTGGGATTGAGCTCCATGTTGGGCACCCTGCTCAGTGGGGAGCCTGCTTCTCCCTCTCCCTCTGACCCCCACGCATGCTTGAGCTCTTTCTCTCAAATAAATAAATACAATCTTTTTAAAAAAATAAAATTTGTTTCTTTTATTTAGCAATTTCCTTATGTAAACAAACCACACATGTATCTAGGTCAGTCTGGGAAAACTTCCTTTATCCTTTCAGAGTCCCTCATCTGCAGTGCAGTATCTGTCCTTGAATATATTTCTTTTAATATTTTTTAGATTGCTGTAAGTCAATATAATTTGTGATAATTTAAAATATAATTTACTATAATGTATAGCTGGGGTTTTTTATGTTTTTGCTAAAATATGTTTTATATTTTTACATGAGATGTGTTTGTATAATTTGGACTTATGTATTTTAGGTAGGGTTAACTGCTAAACATAAATTATTATTTATGTAATTCCTCAGGCAAAATTATATCATGAGTGATGGCATAGTAATCTTTTCTGTGATTGTCATGAAACTTTGAATTTAGATAGTTTTCTCTGTTTTAATAGTATTTTTCTTCTAAACATTTTTCTAAAAACAGGAGTATTTTCTGCATTGCGTGCTGTTCCCCAAAAGGAGGGATACCTTGGATTATATAAAGGGAATGGTGCAATGATGATTCGAATCTTTCCCTATGGTGCAATCCAGTTTATGGCATTTGAGCATTATAAAATGGTACTTGAACTTTTATATTATTTTCTTTTTTGTGTCCTTGAATATCATACTTAGTTGAAAGGCATTTGTTTTGGCCTTTAAAGTTACTTTGGATGAATGGGTAAAGTAATGCCTTTTGAAGGAGAAAGACTTGTGATAGCTTACATTTTTAAATGTAACTTGGTTTTGGAGTTATCTATTCTAGAATTGTTAGTCAATTTTGAGCAAATGGTTTATGTACACACTTATGAACAAGAGCCAAAATATACTTTAAGTAGGTAATAATAAATCCGTAAAATTTTAATACCTTTTTAATGTGCTTTTTGTTTCTCAGTTGTAGGAAAGGAACATTGTGGCTTTGGATTTTCTTACTAAATAAAATAGTGAAATCATATGGTGAAAGTCTGTTTTTGAATAATGCTATCAGTTAACAACTTCTCTCATCCTACTTATTGATTGACTTTCTCTTCTCTGTTGGATTGAAAGTTTATCCTCTCAAACATCTTAATATAGAAAATGGTTAAGTACGTTAAATTTCATAGGGTATCTTAAAAAGAAATGTAAGCAATGGAATGGGAACAACATTCTAAGCTCATCAGTCAGAATTGATGCCATCAGTATATCAAGACTTCATTGTCTGTAGTAGCATTTTATTTGTACTACTGCCACTCACTCTTTAAGTATATGTGGTCGTCAATGTGCAACATAGTATATTTGGCAATTCTAAGTTAAGATTGTAAAAGTGCAGAACTAGAACAGAAGGCTACAGAGGAAATACCTTACCTACTCACCATGTGCTATAACTGTTCACCTTTATACAGTTGCACTTGTTTCACTTATGTTTAACACTAATTTTCTTCTTACTAGTCCTGTAACTCTTTTTTGAAATTTCTTCATTATGAAACAGTGAAAGGAGAAGTACTTAAAAATATTCCATTTAATTTGATGTTTTTGATTTCTAGTTAATTACTACAAAGCTGGGAGTTTCCGGTCATGTGCACAGATTAATGGCAGGATCCATGGCAGGTAAGAGGAGTGGATGGATGTATTTTGTTTATTTTTAAAAATATTTTATTTATTTATTTGAGAGAGAGAGAGCACAAGCAGAGGGGAGGGGCAGAATCAGAGGGAGAAGCAGACTCCCTGCTGAGCAGGGAGCCTGATGCCAGACTCCATCTCAAGACTCTGGCATTTTTCGAGTTACTTCCATTTCCTTTCAGAGCTGATGTATACATAGACAAACATGCTTATATTTTACCAAATGTTATTCCTTCGAATCCTATCTTGATAAAATAGGTAAAGATACAGAGAAGGATTTAAATAACACACAAGCTTGATATAACAGATGCACAAGGAACTTTGCACCCTACAGAGAATACATATTCTTTCCCAGCATGCTTGTAACATTTGTAAGAATTGGTCCAGTGTTGGGGCACCTGGCTGGCTTGTTAGAGCATAGGGCTCTTGATCTCAAGGTTGTGAGTTTCACGTTGGGTGTGGAAACTACTTAAAAAAAAAAAAGAATTGGTCCAATGTTATGCCATAAAGAAAGCCTTAATTCATTCATTTCCCAAAATAAAAATAGTAGACTGTAGGTTGAAGGAGAAAAGCAATCATCTATAATCATCTCAGTGGATATTTAAAAGCCATTTGAAAACATTCAACATCCACTCTTGCTCTTTCTTTCTCTGTTATTTTGCTTTGGGTAAGAATTTTGTAAAAAGTATATAGTTAGATATAGACTTTTAACAGAATTTGAGAATCTTTGGCATTTAATAGAGGAATTTTTGTCATTGTGGTTTTTTGTGTGTGTGATCATTGATTTTTTTTTCACTCACCATCATAATGTTTTTTGTTTATTGTGCTTTCTTGTATTCTGTCCTCTCCAGCAACCTCTCCCACTTTGTTTTCTGGATTTCCTTTTTTGAAAATACTATACCTATTTCCCTTCTACTAGTGGTTTCTGTTAAAATCCTTTTCAACAAAATATTTGTGATAATTAAAGAGCTTTAAAGACTAACGTAGTAAACATATGTGGATCCACGCAGAGATTCAGAAATAAACATTACCGGTACAGTTGAAACCTCTACTTCTCTCTCATCATCAGCCTTCCTGTCCCTACTAGGTAGCCATTGTTCTAAATTCAATTATTCTTGAATTGTTACAAGTAAGAGAATTTTTTTGGTGTGTGGGGGAGTATATTCAGTTTCATTACTCATGTGTTTTAGGAGAATTTTTACATATTATACACATAGCTGTATATAGATATATGTACATATTTATATAAAGAATATAAAATTTTTTTAAAGATTTTATTTATTTATTTGAGAAAGAGAGAGAGTAGGAGCAGAGGGGAGAGGCAGAGGGAGAGAGAGAAGCAGATTCCCCACTGAGCCTGGAGCCCGTGTGGGGCTCAATTCCAGGACCCTGGGATCATAACCTGAGCTGAAGGCAGACACTTAACTGACTGAGCCCCCCGGGTGCCCCTCTTTTTTTTTTTTTTAAAGATTTATTTATTTATTTGCCAAAGAGAGAGCAAGAGCGAAAGAGAGCACAAGCAGGGGGAGCAGCCTGCAGAGGGAGAGGGAGAAGCAGGCTCCCCACTGAGCAAGGAGCTCGATATCGATAAAAATAAAATTACTGAATTTAGTATATGATAGAGGTGGTACTTAAAATCAGAAAAAAAGGCAAGTTATTGAGTAAACAATGTTGGCATAAATGACTAATCATTTGGACAAAAATTTTATTCAATCCCTACTTCATTTTTTATATAAAAATAAATATTAAAGGGGAGCCTGGGTGGCTCAGTCATTTAACGTCGGCCTTCGGCTCAGGTCATGATCCCAGAGTCCTGGGATTGAGCCCGACATCAGGCTCCCTCCTCCGCGGGAAGCCTGCTTCTCCCTCTCCCACTCCCCCTGCTTGTGTTCCCTCTCTGTGTCTCTCTCTGTCGAATAAATAAAATCTTTAAAAAATAAATAAATAAAAATAAAAATAAATAAAATTTTAGTAGAAAACGATAAAAGGCAGACGCTTAACCAACAGCCACCCAGACACCCAGAACCTTTGTTTTACAGTGATCTCAAGACTGTTTTCTATATCAATACATAGCTCTTTCTTATTTTTTCTAAAGACCTGATGTTATATTCTAATCTATGAATGTATCATGATTTATTTAATCCAGTCTCCTATTGACTGGCATTTGGAATATTTTCAATTTTTGTTTCACAAGTAACACATTGTACTTGTGTTATTTTATCTGTAGAATAAATTTTGAGAAGGGAAATTACTTTATAAAGGGATATGTGCATTTAAATTTTGATAGGCATTGTTTTTTTTTTTTAAAGATTTTATTTATTTATTTGAGAGAGAGAGAATGAGAGATAGAGAGCATGAGAGGGAAGAGGGTCAGAGGGAGAAGCAGACTCCCTGCTGAGCAGGGAGCCCCATGTGGGACACGATCCTGAGACTGCAGGATCATGACCTGAGCCAAAGGCAGTCGCTTAACCAACTGAGCCACCCAGGCGCCCTTGATAGGCATTGTTAAGCTGATCTTCATAATGCTTTTAATGACTTTTTCCCTTAGATACCATACCAATACTGGGTCTTACCAAATTTTTAATATTTAGCAATTAATTATGAGTAAGGTTGATCAGCTTTCCAATGTTTGTGTGAGGTGAACGTGATAACCACTACACTACGGAAACGGGACTGCTTTCCAATGTTTATTGACCATTTGTGTTTCTTTCATTTTCAGTCTGAGTTGCTTTTTTTTTTTAATACTCATTTTTGCTTTAAAAAATCTATAAAAAATTATTTTTATGAATTTGGGAATTAGGACATTGCTTTTTTTCTGTCAGATATTGCTAACAGTTTATCAGTTTTAGATTGGTCTTTTAACCTTGTAATATATTTTTTTAAAGATTTTATTTATTTATTCATGAAAGACAGAGAGAGAGAGAGAGAGAGAGAGAGAGAGAGAGGCAGAGGGAGAAGCAGGGGAGCCCGATGTGGGACTCGATCCCAGGACCCTGGGATCATGACCTGAGCTGAAGGCAGATGCTTAACCATCTGAGCCACCCAGGCGCCCTAACCTTGTAATATTTTTTAAGAAGAGTCATCCAAAATTCTCCCATACACCCACACACCCAACCACCATACCCCCACACCCATAGAAGTTTTACATAGCTAATGAGTTAGTCTTTTTGTTGTGCCTTCAAAATTTTGTGTTGTTTTTAGAAATGCCTTCTTCGTTCTAAGATAGAAACATTTTATCATGTTTTCTACTAAAATTTTATTTTTATTTTTATTTATTTATTTTTTAAAGATTTTATTTATTTGACAGAGAGAGACACAGAGAGGGAACACAAGCAGGGGGAGTGGGAGAGGGAGAAGCAGGCTTCCCGTGGAGGAGGGAGCCCGATGTGGGGCTCAATCCCAGGACTCTGGGATCATGACCTGAGCCGAAGGCCGACGCTTAATGACTGAGCCACCCAGGCTCCCCTTTAATTTATTTTTATATAAAGAATGAAGTAGGGATTGAATAAAATTTTTGTCCAAATGACTAGTCATTTATGCCAACATTGTTTACTCAATAACTTGCCTTTTTTTCTGATTTTAAGTACCACCTCTATCATATACTAAATTCAGTAATTTTATTTTTATTTTTAAATTTTATTTAAATTTAATTAACATATATTAGTTTCAGAGGTAGAGTTCAGTGATTTATCATTTGTTTATAATACCCAGTGCTCATTACATCACGTGCCCTCCATAATGCCCGTCATCCATTTACCCCCCACCCCCCTCAGTAACTTTATTTAAGAGAGAAAGTAAAGATGTATACAGTGATATTTAGCAACAGAAATGTTCATTGCAGTTTTGTTTATCATACCAAAAGGTCATTTAAATATGTAGCTATAAAGGAGTGGTAAAAAAAATTCCATGTATCAGGATATCTAAAACCCTTGAGAGCTACATGTGTGGTGTAGTTGGGGAGAGTGGTAGAGACAGATATGTTGAGCATGTAGGCCCCAAAAGGAAACAAAAACCTTTGGATAGTTGCTGGAGACACTATGGCTATAGATAATCATCTACCTTCCTGGTTATTGAGATGACAGGCTTGTTCTTAGATGACAGGTCTTAGAGACTTTCCAGATACAGCTTCAGACTCTGAAACCAATGACTCTTCAACCTTACCTTTCTACTTAGATATATAGTCCTCATTTATGGTTTTGCCTTATCCAGTGTTTATTTAGCTTTTCTTGACTACTTGATGGCTGATCCAAGTTCAGTAAGTAGTAAAAATAACCAGGAATAATATTCAAAATATTTAGCAATACAACTGTAGAGGTACTAATAAATAGGACAGGTTCTGAAAGTCTCCAATTAACTCATTAGTGATTGATGCATGAGTAGTATGTGGTGGTAGTGGTGGTGGGAGTTTTGGTAGGGGGAGCGGGCTACCAGGGTCTTGGGAGGGATGCCAGGGAGTTGGAACAACAGCTCTTTGCCAACTGGTATAGAAATATTTCAGTATGTTATACTGGCATGATAGTACTGGTGAGTAACATTAGCTAACAAGTATTGATTACTTACTATGTACCGTAGATAGACCTGAGCACTTGACATTATCTTCAGGCACTTGACACATAGTCCATAGAAAATTACTATGTGGAAAATGCTATGATTATCTTCATTTTATGGAAGAGAAATTTTAATAAGTTTCTAAATTATAATAATTTTTTTTTAAAGATTTTATTTTTTGACAGAGAGAGAGACAGCGAGAGAGGGAACACGAGCAGGGGGAGTGGGAGAGGGAGAAGCAGGCTTCCCGTGGAGCAGGGAGCCCGATGTGGGGCTCGATCCCAGGACCCTGGGATCATAACCTGAGCCGAAGGCAGACGCTTAACAACTGAGCCACCCAGGCACCCCCCCAACAGAGCTTATTTTAAAGCTTTTTTGAACTTCAGCATTTTCCCTCATCCTACAACTACAGTCCAGTACATGTGGAACCTTAGTCAACTAGAAAAAGGAAAACCTAGGGACTGAGAATCAAGGTTTGTATTTAAGAAAGGTCTTTCCTTCTGTATGTTTGACATCAGTCTTGGTTTGCCAGTTCTTAATGGAACTCAGAGTGATGGGATAAAGAGAAAAAAGAGGGAAGAGTTAGGAACTATAAGTGATAAGCTGAGTTCTGCTTGCTGCCTTCTCTGGACTACTCCAGTTTGGTGTTTTGGCTCAAGGCTGGGAGGTCAAATGTACAGAACACTTCCTGGATCCTGGCTGGCTTCCATTACATTACATTGACCATGGGCAGATCATTTAAACCTTCCGTAATTCACTCTCCATTTGTTAAAATGGAGCTTGTGTTTGCCCAACTTCCTCTCTTTCTGAGTTGTGCTGAAGGTCAAAGAATTGCTATGAAAATATTCTGAAAGATCTGAGGTCCTCCTGGGGTGCCCCTCGGAAGACCACTTTTTGAATCTATGTGGTTTGATCATTTAGGAGGGTGACTCCGTGCCAGGTCTGTTTAAGAGTGGCTGCTCTATGCTTGGCTAAAGCTTCTACTTATAATTCTACATCAGTAGAGGTGACTCCTGGGACAAATATGGCTAAGGGATAAAATCACCAAGAAGCCCTCTTTGCCTGATGTCTAGCTTTAACAATATCGTAATTAGGAGGAACTGCTGGCAAGTAGATGACTCATCCCAGGAGATATGGGCATCGCTGAGTGCATTGTCCAATCCAGTCGTAATGAAGGTGGGGCCATCGACTGTTTCCATAAATCCATAGCTAACCCCATGGAGTAGGGTATGCTATGGCTTTTATTTTATTTTTATTTTTTTACAGATTTATTTATTTATTTGTGAGAGAGCACAAGTGGCAAAAGGAGAGGGGGAGAGAATCCCAAGCAGACTCCATGCTGAGCACAGAGCCTGACACAGGGCTCGATCTCATAACTCTGAGATCATAACTTGAGCCGAAACCAGAGTCAGACTCTTAACCTACGGTGCCACCCAGGTGCCCCTGCTCTGGCTTTTAAGGAGCAGTTTTGCCATCCCAGCCATAGAATCGGTCAAGGTGATAGTTGAGTTACACAGTTGTTGGGGAGTCCATTCCATTGTCCAGCTGTCCAAATAATCTTATGCCCATGGGGTCCTTTTTTATTCTCACAGAGTAACAGGCACGAAGATTGTCTATGTATACATGGGCTCTTGTGGCAATTTCTCTGAAGTTTACCTCAAAATATCTAGCTTAGGCAAACAATCAACATTCAAGGACAATTAATCAGAACTGGAGTCTAACATCCTCAAAGGTGTGTTATTGAAACATAATTTTTCTCCTTGAAATCATCCTCACTGGGGGTGCCTGGGTGGCTCAAGTCGTTAAGCATCTGCCTTCGACTCAGGTCATGATCCCAGGGTCCTGGAATCGAGCCCCGCGTCGGGCTCCCTGCTCAGAGGGAAGCCTGCTTCCCCCCTCTCTCACTCCCTCTGCTTGTGTTCCCTCTCTCCCTGTGTCTCTCTCTGTCAAATAAATAAATAAAATCTGTAAAAAAATAAAATAAAATAAAATCACCCTAAGTGGGGCACCTGGGTGGCTCAGTCATTAAGCTTCTGCCTTTGGCTCAGGTCATGATCCCAGGGTCCTGGGATCGAGCCCCGCATCGGGCTCCCTGCTCAGAGGGAAGCCTGCTTCCCCCTCTCCCACTCCCTCTGCTTGTGTTCCCTATCTCGCTGTGTCTCTCTCTGTCAAATAAATAAAATCTGTAAAAAAATAAAATAAAATCACCCTCATTGGGGTGCCTCTGGGTGGCTCAGTCATCAAGCTTCCGCCTTCCGCTCAGGTCATGGTCCCAGGGTCCTGAGATCCAGTCCCGCATCGGGCTCCCTGCTCCACGGGAAGCCTGCTTCTCTCTCTCCCACTCCCCCTGCTTGTGTTCCGTCTCTCGCTGTCAAATAAATAAATAAAATCTTAAAAAAAAAAATAAAATCACCCTCATTTCCATCAAAGATAGCCAAATGAAGACCAATTTGTAAAGCAAGTCCAGTTTTAACAAACTTGGCGTAATTATTTACATAAGTACAGCAAGAACAGTGATTGTGAGTGAATTAGTTCTTTTAAATCTGCTTTGCTGGAACTTTGCATAAGGAATTTTATTATATATATATATTAAAATTTATTTATTTACTTATTTATATAATCTCTACACCCAGTGTGGGGCTCAAACTCACAACCCTGACATCAAGAGTTGCATGCTGTTCCAACTGAGTCAGCCAGTCGCCCCTATAAGGAATTTTTTTTCGTACAAGGAATTATAGACAAAACTTTTAATAGCCTTGCAAGGCCAGAGGCCAAGCCAAATTCTTGCCATCAGATTTGCCTAAAATACCTGCAAATTTAAGTAAATTCCTCTTCTCAAAGTCTCCCAAATATCCTGAGGTTTCTGCATCTTCCAGGAAATGACATTCTTTACTCACCTGGTAAGATTGCTGGGAACTCTGTTAGCAAGATGTCAGGCCAGCATTTCCAAGGGGTTCTATTGGCTCCATAAAGTCAACCTTAGGGCTTTAAAGCTGTCTGGTCATATCTGAGTCTATGCATGTCTTTCTCTAATGACCTTCCACTCAAAGTCTTGGCAAAGTAACCAATGTTTCCAATGGTGTCCTGTTAGAAGGGGAACAGATTCTTACTGAACTTATGCAAATAATTAAAATTGCCATGAAAGAAAGAATACTCACTGAAAGTTTCTGAATTTTGGAGGGTTCAGGTAGGCAGTAAAGATAAATGTTTCAATTTGTTCACAAAGGAATATTTTATCATATTTCTGTAAGTCGTAGATATCTTGAGAAAAAGTTTCCTTAAATCTGGAAGAGCAAACATTAGAACCAGCAATGTTTCAAAGAAGAGTAATAAAAGCTATTAATCATCTTTCTCAAATCATTTAGGCCCACATTACTAATTCTTGTTCTGATTGAATGCAGCTTTTCCATTAGTTCCAGAAATACTTTTTTAAAAAATTTATTTAACATATAATGTATTATTTGTTTCAGGGGTACAGGTCTGTAATTCATCAGTCTTACAAAATTCACAGCACTCACCGTAGCATATATCCTCCCCAATGTCCATCACCCAGCCACCCCATCATTCCCACCCCCCAGTTCCGGAAATTCTTATCCAGTTTAGTTTTATGATTTTAAAGATGTCAGAAACCTGTATTTGTCAAAAAGTCCTTTTCATGAATCTCCTTGAAGATGGAACACATTTTCAAGAGCATCAGAACAATAATTATAAATAAAAAAGACTAGGGGTGCCTGGTCGGTTAAGCATCTGCCTTCAGCTCAGGTCATGATCCAGGGGTCCTGGGATTGAACCCCACTTTGGGCTCCCTTCTCAGCAGGGAGTCTGCTTCTCCCTCTCCCTCTGCTCCATACCCTGCTTATACTCTCTCTCTGTTTCTCTCAAATAAATAAATAAATAAAATCTTTTTTTTTAAAGAGAGATTTTTTTTAAAAAGATCTTATTTATTTGAGAGAGAGAGAGAATGAGAGAGAGCATGGGGGGGGAGGGTCAGAGGGAGAACCAGACTCCCCACCGAGCAGGGATCCCAATGTGGGACTCAATCCCGGGACTCCAGGATCATGACCTGAGCCGAAGGCAGTTGCTTAACCAACTGAGCCACCCAGGCACCCAAATAAATAAAATCTTAAAATAAATAACAAAAGACTAAAAGATGGCCATGGTTAAAGACTGGATGACAGTTCATTATAGTGCAGTTGACAAGGAAATGCAGTTATTTCTGTGACACACAACATTTCAATAACTAGAATGTCAAGTGATGACTTTATACCAGGACATGTTAAAACTTTAGGGATTTCAGGGATGCCTGGATGGCTCAGTTGGTTAAGCGTCTGCCTTCACTCAGGTCATGATCCCAGAGTCCTGGGATAGAGCCCCGTGTCCAGCTCCCTGCTCAGTGGGGAGCCTGCTTCTCCCTCTGCCTGCCACTCTCCCTGCTTGTGTGCTCTCTCTGTCAAATCAATAAATAAATCTTTTAAAAAAAATCTTTAAAAACAAACAAACAAAAAAAAATTCAGGGATTTCATGTAATTTCTAGAACAGTTATAGTGTTTACTCATACAATATAACCTAAGAAGGTTATCACCATTTGTTTGACAGTGCTTCCCATGTAACCTAACATGCCAAGTAAACAAGCCTAATTAGTCAAAACAACTTCATTTAGAATTTGAATCTTGGGAAGTTTGTTAAAAACCTCAGAAGGTTGTTTGTTTGGGTTTTTAAATATATTTATTATTTATTTTAGAGACAGAGTGTGTGTGAGTTTGAGTGGGAGGGGCAGAGGGAGTGGGAGAGAGAATCCCAAGCAGGTTCTGTGTTGAGTGCAAAGTCCAAGATGGGGCTCAGTCTCATGACCCTGAGATCATGACCTAAGCAAAAAAGAAAAGTCGGACCCTTACTGACACCCAGACATCCCCCACTTTGTTTTTAATTTAAGTAATCTCTACGTTCAATGTGAGGCTTAAACTCCCAACCCTGGGATCAAGAGTCAAACACTCCTCCGACTGAACAGCCAGACACCCCAAAAACCTCAGAAGGTTTTAAAGCAGTTGCCTTAACAAGATTACAAATTGTTATAAAACTAAGTATTTAATTACCTGTTTAACCAAGATGGCAATAAAAGATTCTATAGAAGGTTGTATAGTTATTAGTGAAACTAAGCTCCTTTAATATTGAGAAGTTTTAATTTTCCTAAGTAATCAAAGACCTGATAATGACAAAATATAGAAACTGGTTTTTTGGGGCACTGGGTGGTTCAGTAAGTTGGGCGTCTGCCTTCAGCTCAGGTCATGATCCCAGGGTCCTGGGATTGATCCTCTCTGTCGGGCTCCCTCCTCAGTGGGGAGTCTGCTTCTCTCTCTCCCTCTGCCCCTTCTCCCTGCTGTGTGCTCTCTCTCTCTCTCAAATGAATCAATAAAATCTTAGAAAGAAACTGGTTTTTCTGGGCAGATAAAAGGAAAAAACCTTTTTACAATTTCTTATCAAGACCAGACCAACAGTCCAAGAAAACTCTTTTTAACAGAGAGAAAAGCCAAATCTCGGTCTTACACCAATGTACTTTTATTTTATTTTTTTAAAGTAAGCTCTATTCCCAATATGGGGCTTGAACTCAGAACCCTGAGATCAAGAGTCGCATGCTTTACTGACTGAGCTAGCCAGGTGCTGCTACCAATGCACTTTTAAAACTCATTCATTCCATGGGGTGCCTGGGTTGCTCAGTTGGTTAAGCTTCTGACTCTTGATTTCAGCGCAGGTGGTAATCTCAGGGTTGTGAATCTAGCCCTGCATCTGGCTCTGTGTTGGGCATGGAGCCAGCTTGAGATTCTCTCTCTCCCTTTCCCCTTGACTCCTCCCCATTCCCCACCAGAAAAACAAAGAAATTCATTCATTCCAATCTTAGTCAGTCCTGAACATGCATAAAATTCTTTTCCAAAGATTCCCCTTCACAAACTTACAACTTTCTTTTTACATTCAAATTCAGTCATAAGCTTTCTTTCTCTAAATAAGAGAAATCTATTGTCTCTTGTAGGACAAAATTACGTTCTTTTCCCTCAACAAAAGTATATTCCTATACCTTATACCATTTTATTTATTCATCCTACTTGCTCTTAACAATTACCCATGAAAATTTTGAGATAGACAAAATCGACCATTTTCAATCATCTTTTTGCTGACAAACTGCAACAGAGATAACATGAATTTATTTGACCTTTTAGTAAACCTTGGTAGAATCAAAGCTTATATTTAATACTGGTATCTCTAAAGACATGTCTATTTCAATTAATTTGTTCCCCACTGTCAGTTTTACCTGGGGCTCCTGTGGGGAGATCTGAAGTGGGTGCTTTAAGTCCAGGGGAACCTCTGGGCCCCTTCATGTTGACTTGGGAGGTGCTTCAGTTTGAACCTCATAAGGAGGTAGCTGAACAGCTTGGGATACCTTTTGCTTCTTGATAGCAAGGGTAGGAGGAGCAGAAGCCCATGGTGCTGGAGGTGCTGGGGGTGGAACAGGAGCTGGTTAGCCAGTGGTATGCAGGAGCTGGAGGAGAGGGGGCAGAGGCAGAGGTGCAAGGGAGCCACTGCCAAGGCCAGAGAGACTGAAAGTTTGGACTAACATTCCTTTATGCCTGTCTCCTGTCTTTCCATCTTGTAAACGAGGCTTTTTTCTCTGGTTGTTTTTCAGCCCTCTGCACCATTTATTCAAAATCTGTCCTAATGGACTTTCTTTGGGAACAGAAGGGGTATTCCCTATCTTCCTAGGCAAAAGTTCAGAAAGAACACAGAAGAAACAAAATGATAACTAAATGAAACCAAGAGTACCTCTGTTAGTACTCATTCTTCCCCAAAAGTCAGGGGTTTCACTGAACCAAATGGCTTCTTAGTTTTTGGTTCTCCCCAAAAGTCAGAGCTTCACCTGAACCAGATGGCTTCCCAGACAAGCTAAGAGAGCCAAACCAAAACCTCCTATTTGGAGGCAGCCGATTGGGAGGAAGGAATTCAAGAGAGCCATTCAGTGGCCATCTTTCCTCAGAGCTTAACATATACATAGGCCAGGTGGTGTTACCGTAAGTATCGTTTTCTTCTCACTCATAGGTGTGTAACTAAAAGTAGACCAGTCAGCCAATATTCTCCCTAGGGGGCCTTTGAAAGGGTTTAGAAATAGTACTTCCCATCTTGTACATACACTCACATACACACAAATTCCAACAGAGATCCTGCCAAATATGTATTCTAGCTTCCTGTTTACCTCTCATCGTTCCTCTTTCCGTCAGTACCTTCACAAATTTCAGTGGCCCCTGCCACAACTCCAGGCTATGCAAGCCTGAAAAATAGGCTATGAAAACTGACAAATGGTTCAAAAGAACCCAACAGCAGGGAACTAAAGAAATACACGGTCCATATGCATTTATCAGGGGGTACTTACCAGGACCCAAATTTCTAGGGCTTGTTACTTCTGATGTGTTTCTCTGTTTCATCAAAAGCAGTTAAGGCTGTTGGTGCCAGTTCTGGGCAAGCGAGAAAGAAAGTCCTTGAAATGAAACAGGTTTCAGCAGCTCCCTGTCTAGAGTCAACTAGCCACAGGTAGCTGACTCCTACCTATCACAGCCACTAGCTTGGGAAACAAACAGGGAGCTGTGGGGTGCTGCCACGGCTAACTGCTCTACACTGGGGAATCCTGAGGGGGCTGGATAAATCAGAAGTAAAGCTCCTGACTGGCTCACCAGAATTGTAGCTGGGACTCGGGTGCAAGAGCGCCTGGCTTTGCGGTTCCCAAACAGGCCAGGTTCAGCCACTCACTATGGATTAAATCCAAAGGTAGAGAGGGGGATGGTGGTAAAACAAGAAGGGAATTTATTTCTGTGAGGCCGTTACCCGGAATACAGTGGATTAGTCTCAAAGACTGTCTCAAAGAGCTGAAAATACTTGTAGGTTGATATAAGGAAAATGTGGGACAAAGGTCGGTGGGTACATGCAGGTGGGCAGTAAAGTTCAGGTTGATCATTGTTGTGAGGTCCACCCCACGGGGTCTTGCTGGCTCAGGGCAGTTGTTATTGCTTGAAGGATGCTCACAGGATGCTTTGCAGCAAGTCTAAACCACTTGGTCTTTTGCCTGAGTTAAGAGATAAGCTGGAAAGAAAAACTTAAGCAATTAGAAAGTACAGACTGAGGTCAAAATGGAAGTGGTTGAAGTCCTCTTTCATCTTCCCTCTACTGCCTCTGCCTTGTAGTGTTAGTTCCTTTGTTAAGAAGTTCTTTATGCTTCTTGCTGGAGCAGAATAAAAAATTCATATTTGCCGTATTTTCAGAATATGATCTCTGAAGTTTTAATGACCAAGAATTATCTGTCTTTGGTATCGTGGTTACAAAAATAATTTGCAATCATAGGATTTTTGTATTTTATACAGTGATTATGAGGTAATGTTGAGCTCTTCAAAGCCTTTGCAAATCACCAAAATCTAATTGCTGATTAAAGTATATTCTAGAGAGGCGCCTGGGTGGCTGAGTCATTAGGCGTCTGCCTTCGGCTCAGGTCATGATCCCAGGGTCCTGGGATCAAGCCCTGCATCAGGCTCCCTGCTCAGCGGGAAGCCTGCTTCTCCCTCTCCACTCCCCCTGCTGTGTTCCCTCTCTCGCTGTCTCTCTCTCTCTCTGTCAAATAAATAAATAAAATCTTAAAAAAAAAAAAGAGTATGTTCTTGGGCTACCACAATTCCTGGATTCTATACTGTGGAGATGATAAGAGGGTGAGAATCTAGGGAAAAAGCAATCTCAGTCGGTTTGGATTCGTCATTAAGTCCTCAGTTTCTTGACTAAGGGAGGAAAAGAGAAGTTTGCACATACACAAAAATTGCAGGCACATCTCAACTTGATTGAGTCTCGTTGCTTCCTGGTAGGTGAAGATACACTGCTTTCTGTATTGGATGGTGGTTGTAAAATGGGGAAGAAGAAAACTATCACCACCACTGTTTGAGGTAGGTAGTTTCTGATTTCCCTTACTTGCACTTGGAAGACTTTTTTGGCCTCTCTGTAAAGCAGTGCTAGTTAGAATAGTAAAAAAGGGCCAAAATGGGAGACACTAGGTTTATGAATTGAAAAATCCCAGTCACCATGTGGATGACTGATATATATGTCAGTCTGATTACTAGCAGATAAGCTACGTTCCCACTTTGTTACATATTCCTCTCCAATAATCCTCTGATTGTTTTTTTTCTTTTTCTTTTTATATTATTAAAAAATTTTTTTTTCTTTTTATTTGAATTCTTGATGTGCAGGAAGTATTGAGAATGGAAGAATTTGGGTAAAAAGAGGAGACAAATGAAAAGAGGAGACAAATGATTCACAAAAGAAAGGGTCAAAAAATGAATAGCTCGAAAAAGACTGGGAGAATAATAATAGCTAACATTTAGATATAATATTTATATACATTGGGAATTATTTTAAGCATTTATTTACATATATTAACTCGCTTAAGCTCCATAAAACCCTAATTTGGGTAATGACTTATTGTGAAATCCATTTTATAGATTCTGAAGCTGACACCCAGGTTAAGTAATTTGCTCAAGGTCACACAGCTAGTTAGTGGTGGAGTCTAATTTGAACTCAATCAGGCTCACTCTAGAGTCCATACTCCTAAGTTCTTTTGACAATTTGATCAGTTTTGATCATAAGTCAAAAATAGTTTAAAAATAAAAAATGAATTAGTTGAAATGAGAAAAGTTCGAATCAGGAAAATAATGCTAGTACGGGATTACTTGACAGGTAGACTATACCCATGCTTAAGTCCCCAGCAAGGCAGGGACTTTTGATATTTTGAAAAAGCATTAATGTAGTCATTGTGAGGAAAATCAGAACTTAGTTGGATATCCTCAAACTTATTTTACAGTGTAATATTAATTTTAGTTTGAACAATGCAAGACACCATAATCTTTTTCTGTAGTTAGGGTTTATAGAAGTCTACTTCTAGCCCTGTAGAGGGCTTCATAGTTTTATACTTAGAGTGAAGGGTAAAATATGATTATCAGAAGAATATTTCTTACTTCCCCTTCATTCCAAAAATAAGTAAACATTTATTTATTTATTTTATTTATTTATTTGAGACAGAGAGAGAATGAGAGATAGAAAGCACGAGAGGGAAGAGGGTCAGAGGGAGAAGCAGACTCCCCACTGAGCAGGAAGCCCGATGTGGGACTCGATCCCGGGACTCCAGGATCATGACCTGAGCCGAAGGCAGTCGCTCAACCAACTGAGCCACCCAGGCGCCCAATAAGTAAACATTTAAAGTCACCAATTAGTTTCCAAGATTTCAGAGTGCAAAATTATTAGGAATCCTCTGCTTACATTCCAGGGTTTAAAATTACATTGAAATCAGTAAGTTGTTTTTAGGAATATTGAAAAACACCAACAAAACTTGGTGATTTTTATATTCTTGTGTAACAAAATTCAACTGAGAAAATTTGAGGATTGGATTGGCTTTTTCAACAATTCATGCATTGGGCAGCATCCCATCTAGCAAGGAGATGGGTCTGGGGAGCTGCACAAAATGGAAGACTTTTATAACCAGAAGGGGAAGAGAGAAAGAGTGGGCACCTTCCTGGAGAAGGTTGAAACTGCATTTAGTTAAGTATTAAGTATTAAGTAAGGTTAGGTATTAAGACTTGGTTTGGTGATATGGGATTAGCACAAGTGACTCCATTTGGGCCTGTTGTTTCTTTCTTTTTTTTTTTTAAACCTGTTTTTTTTTTTTTTTAAAGATTTTATTATTATTTATTATTATTTAAAAAATTTTATTTATTTGACATAGCACAAGCAGGGGGAGCCGCAGAGAGAGAGAGAGAGAGACAGACAGACTCCCCACTGAGCAGGGAGCCCAACTGGGGGCTCGATCCCAGGGCTCTGGGATCATGACCTTGAGCCGAAGGCAGACACTTAACCAACTTTGCCACTCAGGCGCCCTCCCCTGTTGTTTCTTTTCGACAAATGCTAACAGGTTTTGTTTTTCTTTAGGAAGATTTGATTGATTTTTTTAAATTTAAAGAAATATATGAAAACATGGCAAAATAAACTGGCTAAAATATTGTTAAACTAGGTCACAAATTTAGCATTCCAGTAATCGTTGGCATTATTTTTCGCCATTCTCTGATGTACAATTAGGGTATGCCCGTTCCTCAGTCTGACTTATGTCTTGCGAATTCCTGTCTGACTCATGGTCTTGCAACTTTTAAGCTGATGCCCTGTGTACCTTTACTGATTTCTGAACATACGCATTTTCTACCAATTTATCATTTGCCATTTTGTTAACTCACAGTTATTTCATGTTAAGCCACCTAAAGCCAGTAAGGCAACTAGAAGACTTGGAACATGTAAGAAGGGAAGAAGAAATGGAGTCAAAGGGAGCAAATGGGATAGGCAAGACCAAAGTGATCCAGATTAGGGAAGAGAAAAAAATAGGAGTTGTAAAAATTAATAGCAGTTATAAAAATAAAATGGATAGTGATGAATTGGGAAAATCCTAGCAAAATCTGGATTTTATGTTTTTTTATTTATTAAACGATTTTATTTTATTTATTTATTTGACAGAGAGAGAGACAGCGAGAGAAGGAACACAAGCAGGGGGAGTGGGAGAGGGAGAAGCAGGCTTCCCACAGAGCAGGGAGCCCTTTGCAGGGCTCCATCCCAGGATCCTGGGATCATGACCTGAGCTGAAGGCAGACGCTTTACGACTCAGCCACCCAGGCACCCCTGCAAAAGCTGAGTTTTAACCAAGTTATGTGTGTCAGCACAATCAAACCTTAAAATGGTCAGCCTTTTGATTCTCTTTGTTACACTTCTTAATGTGAAACATTCCATTAAAGATGGAATTGTTTTGTAGATAATCTCTCCTAATTTTATTTTCTAAAAATTTCCCTTGCAAAATCTTTAGCACAAGCTGTAAAAAAAATTAAGCCAACTTTCAAAACATGTAGTTTTTTTTTTTTAAGATTTTATTTATTTATTCCACAGAGAGAGACACAGTGAGGAAGGGAACACAAGCAGGGGGAATGGGAGAGGGAGAAGCAGGGTTCCCACGGAGCAGGGAGCCCAGCCCCATGTGGGGCTCCATCCCAGGGCCCTGGGATCATGACCTGAGCCGAAGGCAGACGCTTAACGATTGAGCCACCTAGGCGCCCCTCAAAACATGTAGTTTTATAAATACCTGGAAAATAAGGTATTTGCTATAACTTAAATGTAATGTTATTGCCAAACCTTGTCTCAGGAACACCACCTTTGTACTGTATTAATTTAGATTCAGCTTAAAAGAAGCCATTTAGAAAAGTCACTGCCTTGACTGCCATACCTGGCTGGTTTGAATACCATTAGAAGTTTGAAAATGAATAGCTTGAAAACAAATAGCACAGATAAAGAGCTCACAAATCAAACTGGCTGCAGTGCGGAATTGACAGATGGAATTTCTGAAATAAATTAAGTTTAGCAATTACTAAGCAAATGTTTAATAAGGAAACAAAATGACAGGAAAGCAACATATGTCTGGGATGAGCCAGAAAACTTCATTTCGAATCCTACTCTGTGATACAGAAAACCATGAATTTGGTCAAGTTACTTAACTACTTTGAACCTCAATATTCTCAAATTTAAAGCAGTAATAATAATAATACCCATCTTCTACCTTGTAGGATTGTTGGTGGTGTTTGGCACGTGAGGATTAATGGTAGTATTTGTAAGGCGCCTGATATGGTGTGCTTGGCACATAGTCTTTATTGCTATGGGCAAACTAAAGAATGGAAGGTTTAAAGTATCACAGCTGTACCACAGATACGCTAATCATAAATCAGCCTTTTCTTCCATCAGTCAAACCTGTTCTGCCCATCATTAGGCTAATCTTGATCCAAAGTAATTAAATTCCATTACTTCACATGTTATTTAAACTGACTTTCCCTTCATTGACTAAAGGAATTTAGTTTTTGTCATTCTCGAGGGAGAACTAAGAGTTGCATGTGTTTGCATTGAAGTATTACCTGTATATTAGCTGTGTAGGTTTTTAGCTCAGATAATGTTATAATTATCCAGGTAGAGATGCTATGAAAGATACCTAGATAATAACGTAAGAACATTCTTTTCCACCTCCCGTACAAGGGATGGCAAACTGATGTAGACTTTTTCAAGGAGTCGTGGAAGCTCTGAAAGTTAGTACAGATTTAGGTCTGGGCTGATAAAAATGGATGCAAAATTACAGTAGCATTTGCTAAGTAAATGGGGTAAGATACCTCAGGTCTAATAAATAAAATTAAACAGACTAAAAAAAATTAAAACTAAAAAGTTAAATTAGGCCAAGAGAATGGAAATCACTGTTTTGTTTTGTTTTGTCTTATGTGAGACAGTGCACCCATGTGGGAGAGGGAGGGAGAAAATCTTAATCAGGCTCCAGGCCCAGAGTGGAGCCTGACTCAGGGGCTCGAATTCACAACCCTGAGATCATGACCTGAGCAGAAATCAAGAGTCAGATGCTTAACCAACTGAGCCACCCAGGAGCTCCTACAATGGAAATCACGTTCCTTTTTAAAATTAGTTACTTATTTATTTTTAAGATTTTATTTATTTATTTGAGAGAAAGGGCATGAACAGAGGAGAGGGGTAAAGGGAGAGGGAGGAGGAGCAGACTCCCCACTGAACAGGGAGCTCAATGCAGGGGTCAATCCCAGGACCCTGAGATCATGACCGGAGCCGAAGGCAGATGCTTAGCTGATTGAGCCACCCAGGCACCCAAATTTATCATGTTTAAAAGGTAGTGTTAAAAGCCTACATGGGGCACCTGGGTGGCTCAGTCAGTTAAGCGTCTGCCTTCGGCTCTGGTCACGATCCCAGGGTCCTGGGATCAAGCCCCACCTCAGGCTCCCTGCTCGGCGGGAAGCCTGCTTCTCCCTCTGCCTGCTGCCCCTGCTTATGCTCTCTCTCTCAAATAAATAAATTTTTTAAAAAATAAAGAAAAAAAATGTAATGAGGATGAAGATTCATCAAAGAAGCTATATGTGTTGGTTACCTATATACAAAATAGGTAACCATTTTCAAAAATCTGGCACCACTTTGAAAAATCTATACAATCAATGTGTATGAGAACTGACAGCTGTGTCAAATAAAGTTACAAAACCACCAAAAAAAAAAAAGGAAAAAAAGAAAAAGTCATATAAGAAACAAGCCAGAATAACAGAGAGGATGCTTTTTGTCCATTAAATGTTGGGAAAATTATCCAATAATTGAATATTCTAATTGTCTAATAATTGTCTAATACTCCTGAGCAGTCAGGAAAATAGGACTTTTATTCTAATGGCTGACATTACAAATTGACACAATTTTTCTGGAAGACAATTTCTATTAATAGCCTTAGCCTTTGACCTAATAATTCTTTTTTTTTTAAGATTTTATTTATTTATTTGAGAGAGAGAATGAGAGAGAGAGGGTACATGAGCAGGGGGAAGGTCAGAGGGAGAAGCAGACTCCCCGCTGAGCAGGGAGCTGGATGCGGGACTCGATCTGGGACTCCAGGATCATGACCTGAGCCGAAGGCAGTCGCTTAACCAACTGAGCCACCCAGGCGCCCCTGACCTAATAATTCTATTTTAGGAATTTATCTATAATGAAAATGATACACAAAAATATTTAGTTATAAGGTCATTCACCAAAGCATTTTTCGCTATTACAATTTCATATAGCAAATAATGGAGCATATAGCAAATTAGGTTAGACAACCTAAATGTCTAAGAGGATTGTTTTAATTAATTAAGGTGCATCCAGGGGTGCCTGGGTGGCTCAGTCAGTTAAGCGCCTGCCTTTGGCTTAGGTCATGATCCCAGTGTCCTGGGATCGAGTCCCACATCGGGCTCCCTGCTCAGTAGGGAGTCCACTTCTCCCTCTGCAGCTCACCCTGTTTGTGTTCTCTCTCTCTTCTCTCTCTCTCTAAGAAAAAAAAAAGGGTACATCCAGATAATGTTGAATTTGTTTTTTATTTTGTAGTAAATTTATTATATATTTCGTCTAATTTTTCTACATTGGACGTACATTTCTTTGGTATTTTACAAAAAATAGAAGTTTTTTACTACATCAAAATAAAAAGGTTCTGGGGCTCCTGGCTGGCTCAGTGGGTAGAGTGTGTGACTCTTGATCTCAAGATTGTGAGTTTGAGCCCCATGTTGAGTATGGAGGTTACTTCAAAATAAAATTAAAAAAATAAATAAATTGGGGTGGGGCACCTGGCTGGCTTAATCCATTAAGCGTCTGCCTTCAACTTGGGTCATGATCCCAGAGTCCTGGGATCAAGCCCTGCATTGGTCTCCCTGCTTGGTGGAGAGCCTGCTTCTCCCTCTCCCTCTTCTGCTCCGCCTGGTTGTGCTCTCTCTCTCTGTCAATTAAATAAATAAAATCTTAAAAAAAAATAATAATAATAAATAGGGGTGCCTGGGTGGCAGGTCAGCGGGAAGTCTGCTTGTCCCTCTGTCCCTCCCCCTGCTTGTGCTGTCTCTCAAATAAATAAATAAAATCTTTAAAAATAATAATAAGATGGTGCCTAGGTGGCTCAGTGGGTTAAGTGTCTGCCTTCAGCTCAGGTCATGATCCCAGAGTCCCGGGATTGATTCCTGCATTGGGCGCCCTGCTTAGCAAGGAGTCTGCTTCTCCCTCTGCCATTCACCCTGCTTGTGCTCTCTCTCGCTCTTTCTCTCTCAATTAATAAAATCTTTTAAAAAGTTAAAAAAATAAATAAAAAGCGCTCTGTGTAGTAAACTATCAACAAAACTAAAGGACAACTTTTTTTTTAAAGATTTTATTTATTTATTTGAGAGAGAGAGAATGAGAGATAGAGAGCACGAGAGGGAAGAGGGTCAGAGGGAGAAGCAGACTCCCTGCTGAGCAGGGAGCCTGACATAGGACTCGATCCCGGGACTCCAGGATCATGACCTGAGCCCAAGGCAGTCGCTTAACCAACTGAGCCACCCAGGTGCCCCAACAAAACTAAAAGACAACTTACTGGATGGGAAAAGATATTTGCAAATGATATATCCAATAAAGGTTAGTATCCAAAATATATAAGGAACTGATACAACCCAACATAAAAAAAACCCCAAATAATCCAATTAAAAAATTGAAGACATGAACAGACATTTCTCCAAAGAAGACATACAGATAGCCAGCAGACACATAAGATGCTCAACATCACCCTTCATCAGGGAAATGCAAATCAAAACCACAATGAGATATCACCTCACATCTTTTTTTTAATTTTATTTATTTATTTAACAGAGAGAGACATAGAGAGGGAACACAAGCAGGGGGAGTGGGAGAGGGAGAAGCAGGCTTCCCGCAGAGCAGGGAGCCCAATGCGGGGCTCGATCCCAGGACCCTGGGATCATGACCTGAGTCGAAGGCAGACGCTTAACGACTGAGCCACCCAGACGTCCCATCACCTTACATCTTGATCAGAATGGCTAAAATAACTCAAGAAACAAGTACTGACAAGGATGTGGAGATACAGGAACCCTCTTGCACTGTTGGTGGGAATGCAAACTGTTGGAACACAATATGGAAATTCCTCAAAAAATTAAAAATAGAATTATTATATGATCCAGTAATTCCACTACTGCGTATTTACCCAAAGAATATGAAAACATTAATTCCAAAGGATATACACACCCCTATGTTTTTTGCAGCATTATTTACAATAACCAAATTATGGAAGCAGCCCTAGTGGCCATCAGTAGATTAATGGATAAAGAAGATGTGAGAGATACACACACACACACACACACACACACACACACACACACACACAGAGGAATATTATTCAGCCATAAAAAAGAATGAAATCTTGCCATTTGCAACAACATAGATGGAGCTAGAGAATATAATGGTAAGCCAAATAAGTCAGAGAAAAATACCAAATGATTTCACTTATAGGTGGAATTTAAGAAACAAAGGAACAAAGGGAAAAAAAGACCCAAAAAACCCTCCAAAACAAAAACCAGAGTCAAGTACAGGAAACAAATAGATGGTTTCCAGAGGGGAGGTGGATGGGGGGATGGGGGAACTAGGTAAAGGGGATTAGGAGTACACTTAATCTTGATGAGCACTGAGTAATGTATAGAATTGTTGAAACTATATTGTACACCTGAAACTAACACTATATGTTAACTATACTGAAATAAAAATTTTAAAAAGATAATACTTATTTTATTTTAAAGATTTTATTTATTTATTTGAGAGAGAGAGAATGAGAGATAGAGAGCACGAGAGGGAAGAGGGTCAGAGGGAGAAGCAGATTCCCCGCTGAGCAGGGAGCCCGATGTGGGACTCAATCCCGGGACTCTGGGATCACGACCTGAGCCGAAGGCAGTTGCCCAACCAACTGAGCCACCCAGGCACCCGATAATACTTATTTTAAAAATAGATGATTTAAGGGACGCCTGGGTGGCTCAGTCAGTTAAGCGTCTGCCTTCGGCTCAGGTCATGATCCCAGGGTCCTGGGATCAGGTACCACGTCGGGCTCCCTGCTCTGTGGGAAGCCTGCTTCTCCCTCTGCCTCTGCCTCTCTCTCTCTCTGTCTCATGAATTAATAAATAAAATCTTTAAAAAATAAATAGATGATTTAATTAAAATAGCTCAGCTGGATAGTTCATGAAATTTGAAAATTATATATTGATGAAAATCTAGAACTTAATACTAAATTTGCTTATCAGATTTTTATTCCTGGGCGCCTGGGTGGCTCAGTTGGTTAAGCGACTGCCTTCGGCTCAGGTCATGATCCTGGAGTCCCGGGATCGAGGCCCGCATCGGGCTCCCTGCTCAGCAGGGAGTCTGCTTCTCCCTCTGACCCTCTTCCCTCTCATGCTCTCTATCTCTCATTCTCTCTCTCTCTCTCTCTCTCAAATAAATAAATAAAATCTTAAAAAAAAAAAAAAGATTTTTATTCCTAAAACAAATTTTCTATGACTATGAACATTTATATTATTATGTTTCATCAACAACAAATTTACCAAAGTACTAAAAAGAAAATAATGATCATGCTTTGAAGTTTAAAAAAAAATGCCTTTATTTTATTTTTATAAGAATTCCAAGGGGTGCCTGGGTGGCTCAATCGGTTAAGCATCTGCCCTCAGCTGAGATCATGATCCCAGGGTCCTGGGATTGAGCCCTGCCTCAGGCTCCCTGCTCATCGGGAAGCCTGCTTCTTCCTTTCCCTTTCCACTGCTCATGTGTACGCCCTCACGCTCTCTGTCAACTAAATAAATAAAATCTTAAAAAAAAAAAAACTCCTTTGGTAAGTAAAACATCTCTTCATTTTAGGATCAGAGATAGTAAATAAAAAGTCAAGTATCTTGCCTAGTGCTAGAAGATAGTTTTTCCTTTCTGGTATCCTATTTGGGAATAGACAAGAAATAGAATTAAAAAAAATACTCATGATCCACCTACACTGTACTATTTTCCTGTTAATAATATAACTTCACAGTGGGAAGAATTTGAAAAGATTTTACAAAGTGACCCTTTGCCTACAAGGTTGTTTTTCAGCTGATGATATTATGATATAATTCTCAGTAAGCTATCATTTTTTATTGCATTGGGTTTTCAGCATTGCTGTAATTTGAGAGCACTACTAATGATAGGAAGATACATATATATGATTTTACATTTAACTTTCTACTTTTTTTTCAGGTATGACAGCAGTTATCTGTACTTACCCTCTTGACATGGTGAGAGTACGCCTAGCATTCCAGGTGAAAGGGGAACACACTTATACAGGAATTATTCATGCATTCAAAACAATTTATGCAAAGGTATTTCACATTTACTTTTCTCACCTATATTGTGCCCCCCCTTTTTTTATGTAAGCTCTATGCTCAACATGGGGCTTGAACTCTTGACCCCAAGATCAAGAGTCACAAGCTCTACTGATATTTTGAATGTTATTTAAACTCTTTTATGGTTATTGATATTAATAAAAATTATGACACATCTATGTTTAAGGGTGGGTTCCAGAATAAATTTTTCATTGGAATGTAGGCTTTTGTTTTTCTGATGTTTTCATACTAAGCACAATATAATCTCACTTCTAATTTTTCTTCATTCAAAAGGAAGGTGGTTTCCTTGGATTTTACAGAGGCCTGATGCCCACTATATTAGGAATGGCTCCATATGCAGGTATTTTCAAATTTGGCAGAATCTTGGTCTTTTATTCTTTTCTAAGAATGATTTTTAAATTTTAGCATTTTGTACTCAAGCCCCTATTCCATTTAGATTTATTTTTTTCTTCCTTAAGGATAACCATTTGATCCAGGACCATTTATTAAGTAGCCCCTCCTTTCCCCAGTGATCTGCAGTGGTGCTTCTAAAAAAATAATAGAGTGCAGTTTTCTGAGTCTTTATATTTGGTAGGATAAGTCCCTTTACCTTATGCTTTTTGCTTTTTTTTTTTTTTAAGGAATGTAAGAACTATAGATATTCTGCTATTGCGTGCACATTTTAGAATCAGTTTTTGATATTGCACAAAAACCCTTGTTGGGATTTTGAATGTCTTGGACATTTTTGTTAGATATATTTATAGATACCATATAAGCTGTGTTGTGTCTTTTAGTAATTTCAGTTTATTGTTTGACTTAATTTTTTATGATCTTATAGCTAGCCATTATCCTACTTATTGATATTATAGCCAGCCACCATGTTACTTGTAGATGCTTTGGGGTTTCTGTGTGGGCAGTTCATATCCTGTACAAATTATATCATTTTTTAAATTTCCATTCTAATCCTTATTTCCTTATTTATTTATGTTTATCTTAGCTTACTGTAATAGCTAAGGACCTACAGTGCAGCAGTGAATAGAAGTGATGATACTGGGCATTTTGGCTCCTTAATGATTTTAAAGGGACTGTTGTAATACTTCTTCACTTAGCATAATGTTGATGTATGGCGTTAAGGAAGTTTTGGTAAGAATTTTTATGTGAATTGATGTTGAATTTTATCAGACATCCTTTCCCGCATTTACAGAGGTGATCATAAGTTTTCTCCATTAATCTTTTAATATGATGAATGACATTAATAGATGTTCTAAGATCAACCCAAATTGGTTATGACATCATGACCTTTTTATATCCTGTTGAATTAAGTTTGCTAGTTGTTTTTAAAAGTTTTACATCTGTATTTCTAAATGAGATTAGCTTGTAATTTTCTTTTCTTATAATATCCTTGTGTGGTTTGGGTATCAAGGTTATATAGGTTTTATAAATGAGTTAAAGAGTATTTCCTCATTTTCCATCTTCAGGAATAATCTCTATAAAATAATTAGAATTATCCATTTCTTGAAAGTTTTCATTGTGGATGATTTTTAAAATCCTGGTTTAATTTCTTAAATGGTTGTAGGAACATTCAGGTTTTCTATCTTTTGTGAACCATTTTTGGTAATTTATACCTTTCTTTTCCATTTTAAACTTGACGCTTTTGTATTAGTTTTCTTTTATTTTGGCTAAAGAATTCCCTTATTTCTTCATATTTTTTTAATCTGTTCTATTGCCATGCCCATTTTTCATTGTTTAATCAGTTATTAGATTTTTCAAAGAATCAGTTTTGGCTTTTATTTTCTTCTCTAGTCTACCTTTGTTTTCCATTTCATTGATTCTTTTTCATATCTTAATTATCTCCTTCCTCAGGCTTATTCTTTTTTTTTTTTAAAGATTTTATTTATTTATTTGAGAGAGAGAATGAGGTAGAGAGAGAGCATAAGGAGGGGGAGGGTCCGAGGGAGAAGCAGACTCCCTGCTGAGCAGGGAGCCTGATGCGGGACTCGATCCTGGGACTCCAGGATCGGGACTCCAGGATCATGACCTGAGCTGAAGGCAGTCGCTTAACCAACTGAGCCACCCAGGCATCCCCCCTCAGGCTTATTCTTCAGTTGGATGCTTACCTCATTCATTTTCTTTTTTTTTTTTTGTTAAGATTTTATTTATTTATTTGACAGAGAGAGAGACAGTGAGAGAGGGAACACAAGCAGGCGGAGTGGAAGAGGGAGAAGCAGGCTTCCCGCCGAGCAGGGAGCCCGGTGCGGGGCTCGATCCCAGGAAGCTGGGATCATGACCTGAGCCGAAGGCAGACGCTTAATGACTGAGCCACCCAGGCGCCCCACCTCATTCATTTTCAACCTTTGGATTTTTTTTTCCCTAATGTAGGCTTCCCCCCCCCCCCCCAAATCCTGCTTCAGCTGCATCCCATGAGTTTATTATTTTATTGTTTTTGCTTAAAATGTGGAAATTTTCAAACATATTCAAAGTAGGCAATAGTATAATGAGCCACCATGCACCTAGCACCTACCTTCAACAACGATCAACTTACTACCAGTCTTGTTTCATCTGTGCCCCTAAATAATTCCCTCCACTCTCATCCCAAATTGTTTTAAAGCAAATCCATTTTATTTCATCCACAATATTTCAGTATTCAGCTCCTCTCTATGCTTTTTTCTAAAGCATAACCATATACCATTATGGAACTTTAAAAAAAATTCCTTTTTTTTAAAAAAAATTCTATTATTCATTTGAGAGAGAGAGAGAGACAGACAGAAAGAGCACAAGTAGGGTGAGAGGCAGAGGGAGAGGGAGAAGCAGACTCCCCGCTGCTGGGAGCCAGACATGGTGCTCTATCCCAGGACCTGGAGATCATGACTCGAGCTGAAGGCAGATGCTTAACCTAAATCTGAGCCACCCAGGTGCCCCTAAAAAAGAATTCTTAATATCATCTAGTATATTCATGGTTCAAATCCCTGCCCCCTCCCCTTAACTCATAATTAGGTTTTGGACAGATCCAAGTTAATATTTGCCTGGTATATCTTTTTTCATCCTTTTATTTTCTACTTTTTTTTTTATGTCTTTATGTTTTAGATATTTCTTTTGCAATCATTATGTAACTGGATATTTTTAAAAATCTGGTCTGTAAAATCCTTAATTGCCAATTAGCCCACCTAATAGTTGTGATTATTGATACATTTATATTTGTTTCTATACTTTGCTATTTGATTTATACCTGTGGCTTTTCTTTTTATGTTTTCAAAAATTTCTTTCTTGTTCACTGATTTTTCTGAACCCTTACCCACTGTTTTATAAATGTATAAATTTATTTGCCTCCTGGGGCGCCTGGGTAGCTCAGTCAGTTAACCGTCTGCCTTTGGCTCAGGTCATGATCTCAGGGTCCTCGGAATGAGTCCCGCATCGGGCTCCCTGCTCAGTGCGGAGTCTGCTTCTCCCTATGCTTCTCCTTCTGCCTCTCTCTCTCTCTCTCTCTCTCAAATAAATAAATAAATAATCTTTAAAAAAAATTTATTTGCCTCCTTCTATGGTTGATGTTCTTTAATTATGAGCCCATTACTTGATCTTAATCTCCGAGTTTCAGACCCAATGAGTCCATCTTCTGCAAACCCAGTGGCAAGATCCATCTCAATAGCTTTCTGTTATTGGCTTCATTGTATTGAGTCACTTCACCTCTCTCATGGGCCCACAATTCCCAAGTGGGCTCCAGCTTATATTTTTGGAAGGTTGTGTTGCTGGGGTTTTTGGAGACCTTCTCACCCTTTTTGCAAGTCCAATAGCAATGACAAAGTCATTCAGAATACTGAGATTGCGGGCGCCTGGGTGGCTCAGTCATTAAGCATCTGCCTTCGGCTCAGGTCATGATCCCAGGGTCCTGGAATCGGGTCCCACATCGGGCTTCCTGCTCAGTGGGAAGCCTGCTTCTCCCTCTTCCACTCCCCCTGCTTGTGTTCTCTCTCTCACTGTGTCTCTCTCTGTCAAATAAAGAAATAAAATCTTAAAAAAAAAAAAAGAATACCTAGATTGCCGTTGTGTTGGAAGCAGAACTTAGAATTTTTTGTTCTATTTTCTTCTCTAAATTTTTTGTTTTTAAAATATATTTTAGGGCGCCTGGGTGGCTCAGTTGGTTAAACGACTGCCTTCAGCTCAGGTCATGATCCTGGAGTCCCGGGATCGAGTCCCACATCGGGCTTCCTCCTCAGCAGGGAGTCTGCTTCTCCCTCTGACCCTCTTCCGTCTCGTGCTTTCTATCTCTCATTCTCTCTCTCTCTCAAATAAATAAATAAAATCTTTAAAAAAAATATATATATATATTTTAACCTATAGTATATATATAATTTTCTTCCTTCATTTTCCCCCATTTCCCAAACGTTTTTCATATATTTGAATACTCTTCACAAATGTCCTTTTTATTAGTTGCATCATATTTCACTGAATACTATTCCACATCATTTGTATATTTCTAATTTTTTCAACCTCCATTTAACTTGCTATGAATTTCCTCATTGTGAGCTTTTTCAGATTTTAGATTAAGTCTTTAAAATAGATTTCCCAAATAGAAAAGTATATGAATATTCTAAAATTATATACCATCAATTCAAAATACTATAATAAGAATTCTGTATAAAGAATAAATGCGGGGACGCCTGGGTGGCTCAGTCAGTTAAGCGTCTGCCTTTGGCTCAGGTTGTGATCCCAGGGTCCTGGGATTGAGTCCCACATCCAGCTCCTTGCTCAGCAGGGAGCCTGCTTCTCCCTCTGCTCCCCTGTTTGTTCGCTTTCTCTCTCTGACAAATAAATAAATAAATCTTCAAAAAAATGAATAAATGCATATATTGAGGTATTCTCCTAGACTAAAGTTTTGTTAGTGCTCATTTCTTGTTAAGCATCATGTATATTTTAAATGTTTTTTTTAAAATTTAGTAGATATCAAATTATCTTGAGTAATGTTTAGTTGATAGGATTGCTTGAATTCTATTCTTTATTTTGTTAATGTGAGACTTTAATGGGTCAATTACAAAATCATGTAAATGTTCAGCAAGCACCAAGTGCATGTTATTGATAATATTTATTAGATTTCACGTGTCTTGTGATCCAATATGAACATTTCTCCCATGGTCACAACTCTTCAAAAATTAGGCACTGAGATAAAATAACAATTCTTTGTCACTCCTAAAGTTTTTGCTTTTATCTTACCACTGTCATTGTTATTGTGAATATCAGTTGTCATATTTACTTGTAATTATTAATCATGAATTTAAGTTTTACTCATGTGAAACCTTGGAAAACTACTTAATTCTATTAATATATAAGGTGGCATTTATACTCAACTACTGCCTTTATTTAGTAAACTGAAGTGTAAGTGTATGAAAACCACAGCTATAATTTTTATAGGTGGTTATTTTGTCATCTTTAGGTTATTTATAAACATTAATTAAACCTTTTTCTTCTAGAAAAAGCCAAACATCAGAAATCAGGAAATGTATAGTTTGTTCCTTGAGTTAATTGTTTATTATGAAGAATGGTGTCTTTTCTTGGTTCATGTAATGTTAAGCATAGTGGTGAAACTGTATTTTGTTTTTCAGGTGTTTCATTTTTTACTTTTGGTACCTTAAAGAGTGTTGGGCTTTCCCATGCTCCTACCCTTCTTGGCAGACCTTCATCAGACAATCCTAATGTCTTAGTTCTGAAAACCCACATAAACTTACTTTGTGGTGGTGTTGCTGGAGCAATAGCGCAGACAATATCGTAAGTTTCTTCATCAACTTAATTCAATCAAATTGCAGTTTCTCAATCTTGATTTTCAGCATTAATCATTTTAGTTTTTCTAATAGATTATTAAAACACAGGATCCCTTGCAAAATATAAGCAGTAATTGAATACATTTTTCCAGATGTAGCACCTTAAGCATATTATAAATAATTATGTGCCAAATTGACCAAATTAGTTTAAACCCATCCAAATTCCTGTGGATTCATTTAAAAGAAAGAAAGAGGGGTGCTTGGCTGGCTCAGTCCATATAGCATGCAGCTCTTGATCTCAGAGTTGTAAGTTCAAGCCCCACATTGGGTGTAGAGATTACTTAAAATCTTTAAAAAGTTTTTTTTAAATGAAAGAATGAAAAAAAGACAGCAAGCTAGAAAGAATTACTGTGTATGGTCTTTACCCTGGGCGCCTGGGTGGCTCAGTTGGTTAGGCGTCTGCCTTCGGCTCAGGTCGTGATCCCAGGGTCCTGGGATTGAGCCCTACATCGGGCTCCCTGCTCATCGGGAAGCCTGCTTCTCCCTCTCCCTCTGTCTGCTGCTCTGCCTTGTGCTTTTTGTCTCCCGATCAAATAAATAATTAAAATCTTAAAAAAAAAAAAAGTATGGGCACCTGGGTGGCTCGGTCCTTGGGCGTCTGCCTTTGGCTCAGGTCATATCCCAGGGTCCTGGGATTGAGCCCCGTGTCGGGCTCCCTGCTCGACAGGAGGTCTGCTTCTCCCTCTCCTACTCCCCCTGCTTGTGTTCCCTCTCTCGCTGTGTCTCTCTCTGTCAAATAAATAGATAAACTCTTAAAAAAAAAAAAAAGTATGGTGTTCACCCATATTTTCTCATGAATTTGCCTTTATGAGTTTCTGAAATTTGAGCCATTTGTGTGTGTGTGTGTGCGCGTGTGTGTGTAAGGAGGCACTTCTCTTGCACTAAATCTTGAAGGCCTCCTTTGTGCCAGACAGTGTACTAGACTTTGGGACATTTGCTGAGGGAAAAACAAAATTATGGCCTCAAAAAGCCTATATTCTTATTAAGACAGCAGCAATACAATGAATTATATATTAATAGAAGTTGTAGTGGGAATATAAAGGTATTACTATATTGTAATTGGAAAGGTGATTTCCAAGAATTTCCCAGCCCAAGAGAGATTGAGTAGATGAGATCGAAAGAGGCTGGAACACTAAGAAGAAGGAACTTGTCAGGAAGAAGAAGAAAAGCTTTCTGTGACTGAGGAGTATCCTGAAAAACAGGAAGTGGTAGTGTCACAAAGACAAAAAAGTATCCAATGGAAAAGAAAAATCAAAGTAAGCTAAATACCGAGACATAAAGTGGTCATTGGATTTTACAATGAAGAATCACCTTTGCGAAAGCAGGTTCAGTGTACTTGTGTGTGGAAGCAGATCATAGGAGGTTGAAGGTTAAAAAGAAAAGGTGTGTGGTTTACTTTTGGAAACCTGACTCTGGAACCTTGCTCATTTGCAGAAACATGATCACCCTTAGCTACCTGATTCTCTTCTTGCTTTTACTGCCTTTTTTCATTACCACTCACTTCCAATGTAGATCCTTAAAATCTTTCCCACTTCTTTTCTTAAACTGTATTCTACATCTGTAGACTCTTACCAAATCCAAAGGCTCCCTCTCAGTTCTTTTGCTTCCTTCCAATTGTCCTGGTTCTGGGTTTTTGTAACAGTACCCTCTCATGGCAATCAACCTTTCTGGGCTTCCCTTTTCAGGCATTTTGCTGATTCATATCCTCCTTCTCCTCCCTAGTCATGCTGAGTTGTTAAGGCCCAGCCTGACCTTCGTCCTCTGCCCTTCCCATAAATACCTAGGAGAGCTCATCTATCTTTATGGTTTCAGTGGTCACTTCTGCACAGATAACAAATTCTATTTAAATCTTCATTACTGATTCTCCATTACTTCTCTAGCAAGCTCTTGGATTTTTTTTTTTTTAAGATTTTATTTATTTATTTGACAGAGAGAGAGAGACAGCGAGAGAGGGAACACAAGCAGGGGGAGTGGGAGAGGGAGAAGCAGGTGTCCCGCGGAGCAGGGAGCCCGATGCGGGGCTCAATCCCAGGACCCCGGGATCATGACCTGAGCTGAAAGCAGACGCTTAACCGACTGAGCCACCCAGGCGCCCCAGCTCTTGGAGGTTTCTGTTGGACTTCTGCCATCAGTGCAAACTCCAGTTCAGATACTCCTTTCTTGTCTTCCTCTTGGTGACAATCCTCAGCGCCTAGCTTTCCTATTTGTGACTGATAACCATTAATCTTTTAGCCCTGATAATACCTCAAAATCAATTTTCACATTGTACATTTCCAAGTGTCACTCTGTCTTATCAGTTTTTACTATAGAACACTGCCTAGCATGCTTTTTCTTTCTTACTATTATTTCCCTTGCTCTTCTCCTTGTACCTGGTCTTCTTACCTTCTCTCCTTTCTACTAACCAATTCCTTGTACTCACATACATCTTTTCCTGCTAGGAAACCAAATCCTTCAGGTTGAGGTTTTTGTCCCTTAATTCTCATAAAGTTTCTTCCTCTTACCATGCTCCTTAAAAAATAATTCCTGGAGATGCTATTGAAATGCATACGGAGCTTCAGTGATTGGTTAATATTATTTCTTAAGCTGTTTGGTTAAAAAAAAATGGTTTCTTTTCAATTATAACATTTCATTGTAAATATAAATATATATAAAAGTATATCATTTTTGTCATATATCACTTAGGTATATATTACGTACCATGGAGATCTTTGAATAAGAAAGTAGAAAGCTTGTCACACTGGAGAATGTCTCTAAGATTTAATTTATTAATGTTGGGATAATAGTACCTACTTCATGCAGTTGTGAAGATGGAATGCGATAGTTTACATAAATTGTTTAGCATAAGACCTAACACAAGTAGTCAATATTAGCAAAATAAAAGTAATTAAAAAAAATCACCTGGGGTCCCACTCCTAAAAGAGATTGCTTTTGTATATTTCATTTTAGGTAATTTTTTTTACATAGAATTTTCTCTGTCTTCTAAATGCAATATGTATATTGTTGGTTTTTTTCCCTTAAGGAAAAGTTTTTGTTAGTCTACTCTATACAGGGGGACTTACTGAATACTCTTAGAGTAGTGGTTCTCAACTGGGGGTGATTTTGCTTCCAGTGGACATTTATTTAATGACTGGAGACAATTTTGATTGTCACAGCTGAGGGTATGCTACTGGCATGTAGTGGGTAGAGGCCAGGGATGCACTTAAACATCCCAGAGTGCACAGGATAGACCCCCACAACTAAGAATTACCCAACCTAAAATGTTAATAGTGCCAAAGTTGACAAACCCTGTCTTAGGTTCCAACAATGAAAAATACCCAGTTTGAATCTTCAGAAAGTGGCATTTAATTTGGTCTTGAGGAATGAATAGAACTCTATATTGTAATGATGAGAGAGAAGAATTATCTAACCCCATGGAACCACATAAGCAAAACAAGACCTTTGTATTGCTATTTAATTTATTCACGTGCTTATATACTAACTCCCAGATTAGACAAAACGATAAAGTTATAGGAACACATTCTTTTCTTTTTATTATTATTTTTTAAAGATTTTATTTATTTATTTGAGAGAGAGAGAATGAGAGATAGAGAGCACGAGAGGGAAGAGGGTCAGAGGGAGAAGCAGACTCCCTGCTGAGCAGGGAGCCCAATGCGGGACTCGATCCAGGGACTCCAGGATCATGACCTGAGCCGAAGGCAGTCGTTCAACCAACTGAGCCACCCAGGCGCCCGGAACACATTCTTTTCTAAGGAAATAATATATAGGGCTTTGTATTCAATAATTGTTGCATAGAACACTAAAAATCATTTTTAAGTCCTTCTGCCTTTTTCTTCTTTTAGCTACCCATTTGATGTAACTCGTCGGCGAATGCAATTAGGAACTGTTCTCCCAGAATATGAAAAGTGCCTGTAAGTTCTCTATTTGTCATTGTTCATTTTCTTTAGGGAATGTAGTGTTTAAATCAAGTAGGGAGATAGGACTGCGGTCTTACCAGTAGTCCAGGTATTATTATGAGATAGTGTTGCCAGTAAATGTTACAGGCATAGTCCAAACAAAATAGATTGTACTAATGAACCCGGCAATTCTGTGCATAATGCTTGTACTTGTTTGGAATGAATTGCTGCTTTATTGTGAATTTTCAGCTTGTTTTTACACTTGCCTTCCAAAACCTATTGAAGATGGCATTTTGGCTTCTTTTAAAAATGCTATTATGGGGGCGCCTGGGTGGTTCAGTGGGTTAAGCATCTGACTTCACTCAGGTCATGATCTCTGGGTCCTGGGATCAAGCCCTGTGTCCATCTGGGCATCGTGCTCAGTGGGGAGTCTGCTTGTCCCTCTGACCCTCCCCCTACTTGTACTATCTCTCTCTCTCTCAAATAAATAAATAAAATCTTTTTAAAAAATTCTGTTATGAATCCTGAAATTGTCTCTTCTTGAGTGGGTATAACGGTGCCATCATTTAACCATTGTCTTTCAGTACCATGTGGGAGACTCTGAAGTATGTCTATGGACACCACGGAATTCGAAGAGGATTATATCGTGGTTTATCTCTTAATTACATTCGCTGTGTTCCCTCTCAAGCAGTGGCTTTTACAACATATGAACTTATGAAGCAGTTTTTGCACCTCAACTAAAGAAAATCATGATTTCTTTTCCTTAATAATATCTCAGAGGGAGAAATAAAATGTTACTTTAATTTTGGGAGGAACATTACTTGAAGGGGATATTTGCCTTGTCACAGGAACCACTGGTTTTTTAGTACTTGATTTTTTTTTTTATTCATCACAAATCAAAAGTGCTTACTGTGCTTTTTGATGCCAAAAGTTATACCTTAGAACATTGAAAAAAATTCCTAAGCTGATGCTGGCTAATCAGTTAGGTTATTTGAAACTGTTTTAAAGTGTTATTTGGAAGTAGAACTAACTTAAAATGGGATTCAGGAGGTTGCCATTAGCTTTATCATGCTTTAATTCCAAGCTTTAATTATAATCATGATTTTCAAAGACTCTAACATTGGTTATAGGCTTGGTTATATTGCAGCAGAATGATGAAAACTGAATTTTTAAGTTATATAAAACATAGCTTGGGGGGGTGAACCTGGCTGACCCACCCAGAAGAGCATGCTCTTAATCTTGGGGTCATAAGTTCAAGCCCCACTTTGGATATAGACATTACTAAAAATAAAAAAATTTTTTTAAAAACTTAAAAACACGTAGCTTAGATGCCAGCATTGAAGATTATTCTTATTATCTCTCTTCTCATAATTCTGCTCCACTGCATAAAAGGACTGACACTTTTTCTTTTTGTTTTTAAATAAAATAAATGTTGTATTTAAAAATTAGCCTTGTAGAAACTCAACAATAAATGAAGAATTTTCAGGTATTGCTCATATGTTATTACTAGGTACTAGGTACTATGACTGACTAAATTTGTTTTTAAAAGTCAGTGTATTTCCCAAAGGCAGTAATAATAAATACTGAATATCTTTGCTCTCAAAACAGTTAGCATTATAGATTTGTTTTTGTTAGATGATTTGGTATACACTAGAAAATTTATCTAAGTGGACTGTGAAATATCCATTAATATAGATGTGAATGTCAAAGAATGTTTTGAAGGTATTTTGTCATGATACATCAACTAGTTCTTCCATGTAAAATAATTTTAGTGCAATATAACCTTAAGTAGAAATGTAAGACACGATTTGATTGCTATTCTTTATATTAAAATGGTTTAAAATATAAGAATTCCATTTATTGTATTTAGAATACTTTTTATCTTTTATTGTAAGCATGACAGAAATGGGAAGGGAACAATTATAGTTCTGTCCTCAGAAATAGTGATTTGTAGAATTGATGTGATTCTTTTTGATCAATGCAAACTATTTTAATTGTTCTAACTTTATAATTTTTTTATTGAGGTAAAATTGACATATAACAATATATTAGTTTCAGGTGCACAATGTAATGATTCAATATTTGTATTTACTGCAAAATAATCACCATAAGTCTAGTTACCATCTAATTGATGTATTAGAAAACTAAGCTGAAGGTGTTATTTCTGCTTCAATTTTAATTTTGTTTGCATAAAAGATTTTTTGTCATACCTTGGTAAAAATTAGATGAACTGGTTTCATTTACAAAGTCTTTATTTTAAAATAAATATGTATCTTTGTATGATTTGTAAGTGTACCCACAGGTAGAAATACATGTGTTCTTAAAACTATTTTGTATATTTTCATTTCTGGGCTACATTGTAGCTAAATATTGTTATCAAATCTCAAGATAATTTAAATGTATGAAATAAGTGTCTCAGTTATGTTATCAATAAAAGAGGACTGCGACTATTTTTTTAAATAAAAATTTGCATTCTATGTGTTATAGAATATGTAGGATATTAAAAATAAATTTTATTCATATTTTGGCCATTATTTCTCTTTTTTAACTATTCACATTATTAAAAAATATTCACATTGTTGAAGCACAAATGCTAAACATAAGTAGTCAGAACAGAAGAATATTTAAAATAATAACTGTATTTATATCTGATTTATTTCACATTAATGACCCAAAGTGTATCTTGCCAGGTTATCGTCCACTGAAGATTGACTATTTCTGTTTTGATTTCCATTGTTACTCTTCCTGCCTTTTGTGGGAATAGCCCTTTGATCTATAGAATGGGACAGTGATCTGGTCCAGCGATTGATAAGTGAGGTACCACTCCTAGCTCTCAAGGGTATGGAGTTAGAAAAGTTAATGGGTATATATAATTACATCTTACCCTATTCCCCCTCTGGGTATTCAGCATCCATTTATTCAGCACCCATTGTGTGTCAGGCATTATATCAGCATTATGGAGAGCTTACCTTGGGAGGTCTGTTAGCTGTACTTTCAGTCTGATATGGATGTCCTACAGCATCTAACATCAGGTATTTCTCTAATAGAGTATGTACCACACTTTATGGTAACTGCCTGTTTACCTATGTGCCCCCAAGTTGGTTCTCTCAAGGACAGAGCTATGCCTTCATCCCCTATAAGGAGCGTGGTGTGGCACCATAATAGGGCTCAGTCCCTGCTTTTGGAGACTTTATGTTCAGTAGGGAGAAATAAGGCACAAATAGTCCATGAGAAGAGCAATTTGAAAAATTCATTTGACTTGTTTCATAGAAATGTCTTGTTGCTAATTTGAGCCAAGATGAATGGCAAATAGTAAAGCCTATATTATATGAGAAATGCATTGCCTTGAGGACTTGGGCCAATGATAGCTGACACTCTTGAATAACAACTGCACACTTTACACAATTCTTCACATCCATTCTTTGAATAACAGACACTGTGTTAGGCCCTAGAAATCAATGACAATAAGTTATGTGTATTTCCTGAGGACTTACTATATTCCATGGTTTGTTTTATGCACTTTTGATGCCTTAACTGTATCTCTACAACAATTATAAGATAGGTACTATTTAATACCCCTTTTTTACAGGTAGAATAATGGAGGTTCAGGGAGATCAAATAACTTGCCCAAATTCACACAATAAGTGGTGGATCTAGGATTCAAATTCAGCCAGTCTGAATCTACAGCCTAACTAGCCTTGATGCTGTACTTCAACACAGTAGTATCCTATTCAGATGAAACTCTAACATCAAATAAATTTGGACATGTCAAACATAATCAAAAATGATAATTTACAGAAAGTGCTTATTAAGTAAGTAAATAGATCACATGATATGGAATAATTGTGGGATGTAGGCATCAGAGAGCTACTTTAGAATGGTCAGGGGAAAGTTTCTTCGATATGCTATCCTTTAAACTGACACATGAAGGATAAAAAGGAAATAGCCATGCAGAGTTGTAGGGGAAGAATGGCCCAGGTGAAGAGAATAGTCTCAGAGAGGAAAAAGCTCGGCTTGCCATAGGAATTGTCAAAAGTCCACTGCAAGTGAAACATTGTGAGTGAGGTAGTAGCAACAAATGGGGTTGGAGAAGTAGACAAAAGGCAAGGTCATGGAGGGCTCTACAGGATTTGTAATACTTTTGTCTTTTATCCTAAATGCCATGGGAAATGCTTGAAGGTTTTCAGCAGGGGAATAAAATTGATTATGTTTTTACAAAATTTACTCTACTTTGTCAACAAAGCTTGCAGTTAAAACAGAAATCAACAAAATTTAAGACCACAGAGAAAATAACAAACCCTAAAATTGCTTCTTTGAAAAGATCAACTAATTAATAAGCTCCTAGCTAAACTGATAAGTAAAAAAGAAAGAACATAAATTACTAATATCAAGTATTAAAAAGAGGACATCACTATGGATCCTACAAATATTGAAAAGATAATAAGGAATTTCTAATAACTCTTTGCCAAGGAATTTAACAACTTAGGTGAAATGGACAGATGCCTTGAAAATTACAATCAAAACTACCATAGACGAAACAAAATCTGCATAGCCAATTAAAGAAATTGAATTTATCAGAAATTCTTCCACAAAGAAACTCCAGGCTCAGGACACCTGGCTGGCTCAGTCGGTGGCATGTGAGACTCTTGATCTCGGGGTTGTGGGTTCAAGCCCCACACTGGGTGTAGAGATTACTTAAAAAAATAAAATAAAATCTTAAAAAAAAAAAGAAAAAGAAACTCCAGGCTCAGATGTGAATTCTAATGAACATCTAAGAAAAAAATAATTACAAACTTTCAGAAATTAGAAGACAGCATTCCCTAACTCATGATGCCAGTATAACTCTGATATCCAGGACCCCTGGGTGGCTCAGTTGGTTAAGCGACTGCCTTCAGCTCAGGTCATGGTCCCAGGGTCTTGGGATCCAGTCCCACATCACGCTCCTGCTGGTCTGTGGGGAGCTTGCTTCTCCCTCTCCCTCTGCCTGCCACTCCCCCTGCTTGTGCTCTCTCTCTTTATCAAATAAATAAATAAAATCTTTTTAAAATTTTTATTGTTATGTTAATCACCATACACTACATCATTAGTTCTTGATGTCCTGTTCCATGATTCATTGTTTGTGCATAACACCCAGTGCTCCACGCAGAATGTGCCCTCTTCAATACCCATCACCAGGCTAACCCATCCCCCCACCCCCCTCCCCTCTAGAACCCTCAGTTTGTTTTTCAGAGTCCATCGTCTCTAATGGTTCGAGTCCCCCTCTGACTTACTCCCCTTCATTCTTCCCCTCCTGCTATCTTCTTCTTTTTTTTTCTTAACATATATTGCATTATTTGTTTCAGAAGTACAGATCTGATTCATCAGTCTTGTACAATTCACAGCGTTCACCATAGCACATACCCTCCCCAATGTCTATCACCCAGCCACCCCAACCCTCCCACCCCCCACCACTCCAGCAACCCTCAGTTTGTTTCCTGAGATTAAGAATTCCTCATATCAGTGAGGTCATATGATACATGTCTTTCTCTGATTGACCTTAAATAAATAAAATCTTAAAGAAAACCCACTGATATCCAAACCTGAAAAAGTTGTTACAAGAAAAGAAAGTCACAAACCAAGTATCTTTTTTTTTTTTTTTTAAGTAGGCTCCATGCCCAGTGTGGAGCCCAGTGTAAGGTTTGAACTCACAACCCTGAGATCAAGACCCGAGCTGAAATTAAAGAGTCCGACGCTTAACCAACTGAGTCACCCAGGTGCCCCAGACAGTATCTTTCAAAAGCAAAGATGGAAAAATTCTTAACAAGATATTAGCAAATACCTGGCTGGCTCAACTGGTAGAGTATGCAACTCTTGATTCCAGGGTCATAAGTTGGATGTAGAGATTACTTAAAAAAATTTAAAAATAAAAAATAAATAAAGTAGGCAACATATTAACAAATTAAACCCAGTGATACATAAGTTTATTCTAGCATAACCAAGTTGAATTTATCCTAGGATTGCCAAATGGTTTAACAATCAACAACAACAACAAACAAAGTCAATAGTGTAATTTCCAATAATAACAGCATAAAGGAGAAAATCCTTCAATAGATGCAGAAAAAGTACTTGGAAAATTCACCATTGATTTATTATAAAAACGAATCACATTAGAACAGAAGAGACCTTCCTCAATCTGATAAGGGGGCATTTTGTCAGATCACATTTTCCAACAATACGTCCCATCTCACATGCTCTTCTCATGTGTCATTAACACTCATCAAGAGGTAGAGACTATGTTCACCTCCTAAATCTGGCTGGGCGGACCTAAGACTACAGTGGAAGTGATGCTATGTGACTTTTGAGGTTACCTCATAGTGCTGAGATGGCTTCCATCTGGTCTTTAGGAATGCTTGCCCTTGGAATCCAGTCGCCATGCTATGAGGTAGCCAAGCAGCCTCTGTAGAGGAACTGACAGCCAGCCTCAACTTACCAGCCATTCGAGTAAGCCACCTTCAAAGTGGATTCTTCAGCTCCCAGCTGATGCTTTGTGGAACAGAAACAAGCTTTCCCCACAGAGCTCTGCCCAAATTGACATTTCACAAGCTAAAAAAAATTGTTGTTTTAAGCCACTAAGTTTGGGAAGTTTGTTTTTGTTTTTATTTAGTATTAGATAACCATAACAGTTATCCATGAAAACCCAACAGCTAGCATCATACTTAATGGTGAAATATTGAATGCTTTCTCCCTAAGATCAGGTACAAGGTAAGGATGCCCAGTGTCACAACTTGTATTTAACCAGTGAACATAGGTAAGAAAGTGAAATAAAAAGCATAAAGATCAGAAAGGAGAAGTAAAACTCCCTCTATTTGCAGATGACATGATTATTTACATAGAAAGTCTTAATGGACCTATATCATAACTATGAGAAATTATTATTTTTTTAAAGATTTTATTTATTTATTTGACAGAGAGAGACACAGCGAGAGAAGGAACACAAGCAGGGAGAGTGGGAGAGGGAGAAGCAGGCTTCCCGCTGAGCAAGGAGCCCGATGTGGGGCTCGATCCCAGGACCCCGGGATCATGACCTGAGCCGAAGGCAGATGCTTAATGACTGAGCCACCCAGGCGCCCCAACTATGAGAAATTATAAGTGAATTTATATCTCAGGATATAAAGTAAATATAAAAATATACACTTTTTAAAAAGATTTTATTTTCGGGATGCCTGGGTGGCTCAGTCGGTTAAGCATCTGCCTTCAGCTCAGGTCATGATCCCAGGGTCCTGGGATAGAGCCGAATCGGGCTCCTTGCTCGGTGGGGAGCCTGCTTCTCCCTCTCCCTCTGCCTGCCGCCCCCCTCTCTCTCTCTGACAAATAAATACAATCTTAAAAAAAAAAGATTTTATTTCCATTTTTATTTGTAACCGCCCCCCGCCCCAGTCAAAGATTTTATTTTATTTTATTTTTTATTTATTTTTTTATTGGTTTTATTTTATTTTATTTTTAAAGATTTTATTTATTTGACAGAGAGAGATAGCGAGAGCAGGAACACAAGCAGGGGGAGTGGGAGAGGGAGAAGCAGGCCTCCCGCGGAGCAGGGAGCCCGATGTGGGACTCGATCCCAGGAACCTGGGATCATGACCTGAGCCGAAGGCAGACGCTTAACGACTGAGCCACCCAGGCGCCCCAAAGATTTTATTTTTAAGTAACCTTTGCATCCAATGTGGGGCTTGAACTCACAACCACAAGATCAAGAGTCTCATGCCTGAGCCACCCAGGTGCCCCTAAAAATGTAAACTTTTATGCACTATCAGGAAGCAATTGGAAAACAATTTATTATTTTTATAAAGATTTTAAGTAATCTCTACACACAAGATGGGACTTGAACTCACCACCCTGAGATCAAGAGTCGCATGCCCTATGGACTGAGACAACCAAGCACCCCTGGAAAACAATTTAAAAGCAATTTCATTTAGGGGTACCTGGCTGGCTGGGCATAGAGCTTCCTTAAAAAAAAAATTCAGGGGTGGCTGGCTGGCTCAATCAGTGGAGCGTGCAAGTCTTGTGTGGGTTTTGAGTTAGAGTCCCACATTGGGCATAGAGATTACTTAAAAAAGTAAAATCTTTAGGGGCACCTGGGTGGTGCAGTCAGTTAAATGTCTGACTCTCGGTTTTGGCTCAGGTTGTGATCTCAGGGTTGTGAGATCCAGCCCCACATCGGACTCTGTGCTCAGCTTGGTGTCTGCTTGAGGATTCTCTGTCCCTTCCTGTGCCCCTCCCACTTGTGCTCTCTCTCTCTCTCTCTCTCAAATAAATAAATCTTAAAAAAAAAATCTTTGGGGGGGCGCCTGGGTGGCTCAGTCGTTGAGCATCTGCCTTCGGCTCGGGTCATGTTCCCAGGGTCCTGGGATTGAGCCCTGCATCAGGCTCCTTGCTCCGTGGGGAGCCTGCTTCTCCCTCTCCCGCTCCCCCTGCTCGTGTTCCCTCTCTCACTGTGTCTCTCTCTGTCAAATAAATAAAATCTTAAAAAAAAAAATCTTTGGGGGTGCCTGGGTGACTCAGTCGGTAGAGCATGTGACTCTTAATCTTGGGGTTTTAAGTTTGAGCCCCATTTTGGGTATAGAGATTACTTAAAATAAAATCTTTAGAAAATAATAAAATAAAATCTTTAAGTAAAAAAAGAACACAAGAAAAAATCAATTTAATTTATAATAGCATGAAAAATATAAAATATTTTCAGGGCGCCTGGGTGGCTCAGTTGTTGGGCATCTGCCTTCAGCTCAGGTCATGATCCCAGAGTCCTGGGATGGAGCCCTGCGTCAGGCTCTCTGCTCTGCGGGAAGCCCGCTTCTCTCCCTCTCCCACTCCCCCTGCTTGTGTTCCCTCTCTCACTGTGTCTGTCAAATAAATAAAATCTTTAAAAAAATAAAATAAAATAAAAAGTACCATAAAGAAGTATTGAACTGTAGCTAATGATATACATGCTAAAGTGTTTAGGGAAGAAATGCGCTGACGCCTGCTATTTGTTAATGCATTAAAAAAAAACCCTTGAGGGCGCCTGGGTGGCTCAGTTGGTTAAGCGACTGCCTTCGGCTTAGGTCATGATCCTGGAGTCCCGGGATCGAGTCCCACATCGGGCTCCCTGCTCAGTGGGGAGTCTGCTTCTCCCTCTGACCCTCTTCCCTCTCGTGCTCTCTATCTCTCATTCCCTCTCTCTCAAATAAATAAATAAATAAAATCTTAAAAAAAAGAAAACCCTTGAGTTCATAGATGTATAGAAGGATGGATAGATATACATGTGATAAATCAAAGATAGCAAAATGTTAATTATAAAATCTAGGTGGTAACTCTATGGGTGCTCATTATATAATCCTCTTATATAATTCTGTACATTTGAAAGTTTTCATGATAAAATATTGGGAAAAGGGACTGAATTGCAGGGAGACAAGTGTGGAAGCACATTTAAGAGTGTGCTGCAGTTTTTTACGTTAGAGATAATGATCGGGTAGTGACCTTGGAGGTGGAAAGGCATGAAGAGATTTAAGATAGTTTTAAAGGGTGAATCTATGGGGTCTGCCTATGGACTGGATGTGGGTAGTAACAGAAAGGAATCAGGACAACTTCTGGGTTTCTCGCTTTATCTTCTGGGTGGATAGTGCTCTTACTGGGAAGAATAATAGGTCTGTCGAGAAAATTAAAAATTCCATTTTGGCCATGTTATAATGAAAGACTTCCCCCCATCCCCAAATATTTTTTTTTTTTAAGATTTTTATTTATTTGACAGAGAGACACAGTGAGAGAGGGAACACAAGCAGGGGGAATGTGAGAGGGAGAAGCAGGTTTCCTGCAGAGGAGAGAGCCCGATACGGGGCTCGATCCCAGGACCCCGGGATCATGACCTGAGCCAAAGGCAGATGCTTGATGACTGAGCCACCCAGGCTCCCCCACCATCCCCAAATATTTCTAAGTGTAGCTATCAAGTATGTAGTTGGATTTTTGAATTCAAAGGAAAAGCCCTGTCTATACATATGAATTTGAGAACTGGCAGGATAGAGATGGTATTTAAAGCCATGAGAATAGATGAAATAACCTAGGGAGCTGGTAGATAGAGAAATTTGTTCAGAACTGACCTCTGAGAACTTTCAACAGTCAGAGATTGGGCAGAAAATGAAGAGACAGTAAAGGAGATTGAGGAAGGCCTGTGAGGTTGGAGGAAAACCAGCTGAGTGTGGTGTCACAGGTAGAAAATCTGTATCTATTACGGGCAAGTCTTTTTCATTTTTTTCCAAGAAATTTCTCATAATTTTTGGATGACTTAACATGAATGTAAAAGATAGCTTTTTTATTATTTGTTTTTTAAAAAGATTTTATTTGTCAGAGAAAGAGAAAGACAGAGCACAAACAGGGGGAGCGACAGAGGGAGAAGCAAGCTCCCAGATAAGCAAGGAGCCCAAGGCGGTACTGGATCCCAGGACGCTGGGATCATGACCTAAGCTGAAGGTAGGCGCTTAACAGACTGAGCCACCCAGGCGCCCGCTCCAAAAGAACTATTTTTTTAAAGATTTTTTATTTTTTAAAGATTTTATTTATTTATTTGAGAGAGAGAGAATGAGAGATAGAGAGCACGAGAGGGAAAGAGGGTCAGAGGGAGAAGCAGACTCCCTTCTGAGCAGGGAGCCCGATGTGGGACTCGATCCCGGGACTCCAGGATCATGACCTGAGCCGAAGGCAGTCGCTTAACCAACTGAGCCACCCAGGCGCCCCAAAAGATAACTTTTGATAAAGATTATTTTAAAAATTGGATGATGGGGGATAGCTGGGTGGCTCAGTTGGTTAAGCGTCTGCCTTGGGCTTGGGTCATGATCCCAGGGTCCTGGGATCAAGTCCTGTGCCAGGCTCCCTGCTCTGCGGGGAGCCTGTTTCTCCCTCTGCCTGCAGCCCCTGCTTGTGCTCTCTCTCTGACAAATAAATAAATAAAATCTTATAAATAAATAAATAAAATTGGATGATGGGGGCGCCTGTCTGGCTCAGTCAGACAAACATGTGACTCTTGACCCTGGGGTTGTGAGTTTGAGCCTCATGTTGGGTTTAGAGATTACTTAAAAAATAAAATCTTAAAAAATTATAATAAAATTGGATGATAGCTTTATGAGGTGATCATTTTATTATTTTTAACACATTTCATTCATTTTATTATTTTTAACACCTTTCATTCAGAAATATTCCCTAGTATATTATTTTTTTAAAGATTATTATTTTTGGGGGCACCTGGGTGGCTCAGTCGTTAAGCGTCTGCCTTCAGCTCAGGTCATGATCCCAGGGTCCTGGGATGGAGCCCCGCATCGGGCTTCCTGCTCGGCGGGAGGCCTGCTTCTTCCTCTCCCACTCTCTCTACTTGTGTTCCCTCTCTCGCTGTGTCTCTCTCTGTCAAATAAAAAAAAAAAAATCTTAAAAAAAAAAAGATTATTTTTTGGTGGTGGGGGGGAGGTGCCTGGGTGGCTCAGTCGGTTAAGCTTCTGCCTTTAGCTGGGCCCATGGGTCCTGGGATGGAATCCCATATCGGGCTCCTTGCTCAGCGGGGATCCTGCTTCTCCCTCTGCCTGCCGCTCCCCCTATTTATGCTCTGTCTGTCTCTGACAAATAAGTAAATAAAATCTTTTTTTACAAAAATCTTTTCTCTATTTGATAGAACAGGTAGAGCCACAGACAGAGGGGCGGAGGGAGAGAAGAAGCAGGCTCCCCGCTGAGCAAGGAGCCCTGACTCTGGGCACACACCAGCCAAATGCAGAGGCTTAACCGACTGAGCCACCCAGGCACCCCTTAAAATTTTTTTTTAATTTAAGTAATCTCTAAACCCAGTGATATCACAGCTGAAGAAGCAATGCCCTCGAGAATGAGTACAAGTAGGATTGCTTTGTCCACTGTTGAAAAAAGTGGAAATAGGTTATAAGACAAGTACAGATATTAGTACTTTTATAGATTTAGTTGTGGCATGATGAGGAAGTTCCTATCTCACAGCTTCTATTTTCTCAATGAGCTTTCCACAAAACAAAGACAAGTAAGGGCTCCTGGGTGGTGTTGAGATTCAGCCCCACCTGGGGCTCCCTAATCTCTCTCTGCCCCTGCCCTTGTTCATGTTCGCGCGCGCGAGCGCTCTTTCTCTCTCTAAAATAAAGAAATCTTAAAAACAAAACAAAAAGCAAAAAACAAAACAAAACAAAAAGTTAGGGGCACCTGGGTGCCTCAGTTGGTTAGGCCTCTGCTTGCCTTCCACTCAGGTCATGATCTCAGGGTCCTGATATCCAGCCGGCTTGGGGCTCACCTTCTCAGCCGGGAGTCTGCTTCTCCCTCTGCCCCTCCTCGCCAGTGCTCTCTCTCTCTCGCTCAAAAAATAAATAAAATCTTAAAAAAAGGAGGGGAGTTTGTTTCTCCCCAAAATGGAAAATTCTGCAAGCTAACAGGGACACTTGGGTTTGGGCAATTGGTTCTGTTCTAAGAGTCTGTGTTGAGCAAAGGTTGGCGTTTCTAGAGAAAGTGCGGAAGCATTTAGTCTGGACCAGATTATGAAGACTCCCTGTTTCCCAAACCCTAAAGCAAGGGAGCAAAGACTGTTAAGAACACCGCCACCCAGGGCTCCTCGTGGAACCCGCGGGGCTGGGAGGGGCCCCTTCGCGCAGGTCCCTTGGGACCACAGAGGGAAGGCGCATGCGCGCGGCGCCTCAGAAACTCGCGCTTCTTTTTCTCGTCGGAGCTGCTGTGTTTGCCTGATTTTACCTGGCGACAGTTTGCGTTGTCCGCGCCTGCTATGGCGCAACTGGAAGAACTGGAGCTGCTGAAGAAGAGTCTCTGGGAAGAGGCTGAGCGGCCGGCGGATCTGTGAGCGGAGCGGAGGGAGGGTTTGGGAGCCAGGCGGGAGATTTGAAAGAAAGGAGCGGGAGAGGCCACACCTACGCCTCCGCGGAGCCGGGCTCGGGATTAAATGACTGGGCTCCGGGCGCCCGACGAGTTTCCGGAGCTGGGGTCTGCTTCGTAGTGTTCTCTTTGGGGCCACACTCGGGCCAGAGCCCAAAGACTGCTCCCCCAACAGTTCATTCTTTCTCTTCATATCACTTGCCTGAATTCAGGGAGTGCCAGCCACTTAAACGCCCTCATAAAGGGAAATTGTAACTGCTAGATGCTTTTCTCAAGGTTTAGTTGGGGAATCTTGTCCCAGGAGAGCTCTCTACCCTCAACTTGGACTAAATGGTCTGGGCAACCTGACCCACAATCATGGTGTGGAATTATTTTGAATTAATAATAATGATGCTAATTATTGTTTACGGATCTTTGCGTTTTGGGTTTTGATCAGCATTATCATTTGCGGAAATCCTTAAGGCATCCCAGCTGACCTCGGGAAATTCATGGCCTGAGGCTTCCTGGAGTAGGTGAATGAGGCGATTACGAAGTAAGAGAGTTTAGGGTTGGGTGTTAAAATTAGAGAGGTAATGACGTTGGACTCTGTTGTACTGTGACAAAGACTGCAGTCAAACTGGGAAGACTGATGGACTTAATGTTTTCTATTTTTTTTAAAGATTTTATTTATTTATTCATGAGAGACGGAGAGAGAGAGAAGCAGAGGGAGAAGCAGGCTCCCCGCTGAGCAGGGAGCCCGATGCGGGACTCGATCCTAGGACCCTGGGATCATGACCTGAGCCGAAGGCAGACGCTTAACCATCTGAGCCACCCAGGCGCCCAGGACTTAATGTTTTCTAGAACGATTAAAGAATTCTGCATAGTTTTCAGGTGGCTAGGATTAATGGATAAAAGTATTGTGAAGTTGACTTGCCCATTATAAATAAGAAATGTCTGAGTTACTCTATGAAGGAATGAGCTAACATGACAGGTATTAAGCTTGCTTTTCTCTGCGAGGTAGGGGCTAGTTGATTCTCACTGAGATTTTATAGAAAGATTTTCTTCATTAAATAGTAGTTTGGAGTAGATGATTTCTAAGTAGGCCTAAAGATTAATATAACGCTGTGACTCACAGTAGGTCTTCAGCAAACCACCCACACTATGCTTTTCCCTAACAAATATCCCTTTCATTTACAAAAAGGATAGTGTCCAAGACATTTCCTTTTGCTTGTACTTTGGGAAGGTTTGCATCAGTGGTAGGAATTTGTTATTTAGTATTTTTCAATTTATCCTTAATCCTCATTATCATGGGTATCCCACAGAGCTCCTCCTAAGAACTTATACAGTGTTTGGAAAAATCCATATCATTAAGCATGTTTTAAATGGCATTACTTCTGGGAAGTTTTTATCATAGGAATTCTGCTGTGCCCTTTCTTAATTTTTACCTATTTATCATAATGGTCATTATGATAAGCTTTCTAGAAGAAACAAACCTAGAAAATTGAGAAGGTTGGTTTGTAGATAAAGGAAATTGGATGTCTTCTTATTTCATAGTACAGTAGTTGTGTTTGTATATGTTTTAGATTTGAGAAGAAGGTGGAAGCTTCCTTTTCTAAAACAGTTCTGAGCCGAGGAATGGATAACCGGTACCTGGTATTAGCAGTCAATATTGTACAGAATGAAGAAGGAACCCATGAAAAACACCTAATCATCACTGCTTCCCAGTCACTAGAAAATAAAGAACTGTGTATCCTTAGGAATGACTGGTAATTTTTGTGTGACTTTGAGCACTGATCTGGCTTAAGGGTACCATCTTAAAACTCATCACATAGGCTTGTGTGGATGTTGCTGTAATTTAATTGTTAATAAAGGGAGTAGATGTGAACCCGAATTAATTTCATGTAAAAATTGTGCTTGTTATCTCAGCATCTCCAGCTCCTTATTCTGGAACTTGGTCTTTATTGTCATTTGAAAATTAAACTACAAAGGGCCTTATAAATGACTACTTCCAAAATTTCCCAGTACTTTTTAAGATTGCAGCTTTTCACTAAGAGCAAAATCAGTTACAGCATACGAACATTCTTAAACCCTAGATTTCTCTACTCAAGCAAAGTATGGTATGTGAGGGATGAAGGGGAAATGCAAAGAGAGTGGAGGTCTAATTTTTGTCTATTTAGGCTCTTTGTCTAGATAAAAATGATAAATGTGATTTTATTAACACATTGGGTTTGGCTTCATGCCTCAAGACTTAAACTGTAGATAGGCTAGAAGTCTTAAGAATGAGAGAATTATTACTGAAACAACCTAATCCATAATTGGAGCTATGTATTAACACTATTAAAGATTTGGTAGCTTTTGCAGTAGATGATAACATTAAGCAGTTTTCCTTTTTGGTATTTAAGGAAGACCCTCGAGTATTCTCAGGTATATTTCAAAGGTAGAAAGGAGTAGAGTGACTAGGAGTTGATTCAAAAGACTGCATCCTAGTATTAAATTTTTTTGAAAGACCCAGAAATTTACAAATACTATTCCTTCAGATAAAATATTCATTTACTTTTTGAGGCTTCCTTAATATGTTTAAATGTAGGAATCTATGTATACTTTGCTTTATTCGTAGGTGCTCTGTACCAGTGGAGCCAGGGGACATCATTCATTTGGAGGGAGACTGCCTATCTGATACTTGGATAATAGATGAAGATTTTGGATATTTAATTCTATACCCAGACATGCTGATTTCTGGCACAAGCATAGCCAGTAGTATTCGGTGTATGAGAAGAGCTGTCCTGAATGAAACTTTTAGGGTGAATAATATTAACAGTTAATGTTTCTACAGGGTTTTAGAGTTACAGAGCACTTTTACACTCTTTCTTTTTTTTTAAGATTTTATTTATTTATTTGAGAGAGAATGAGAGAGAACAAGCATGAGCAGGGGAAGGGGCAGAGAGAGAGGGAGAAGCAGACACCCCGCTGAGCGGGGAGCCCGATGTGTGGCTCGATCACAGGACTCTGGGACCATAACCTGAGCGGAAGGCAGATGCTTAACGGACTGAGCCATGCAGGCGCCCCACACTTTTTTTTTTTAAGTAAACTCCCATGTATCCATTTTACTGTTCTCAAACATTATTTTGCAAGTAAATGAAAGCTGAGGATCTTTAAAAAATATATCTTTATCACACAAAGGAACAGTAATTCCTTAAATTATTATAATGCCCAATTTATCTGTAGCGTCTTTTATCTTTTTATTTTTTTTTAGAGAGAGAGCGTGTGCTTGCGGGGTGGTGGGGGAGAGGGAGAGAGAATCTCAAGCAGGCTCTAGGCTCAGCACCGAGCTGGATGCAGCTCCATTGTGCAGCTCCATCTTATGACCCTGAGATCATGTGATCTGAGCTGAAATCAAAAGTTGGACGCTTAACCGACTGAGCTACCCAGGCGCTCCTGTAATGTCTTTTATTGAAAATATCTTTTTAGGGGCGCTTGGGTGGCTCAGTCGATTAAGCATCTGCCTTCAGTTCAGGTCATGATCCTGGGGTCCTGGGATCGAACGCTGATTCCGGCTCCCTCTCTCCCTCTGCCCCTCCCCCCTGCTTGTGTGCTCTCTCTCTCGCTTGTGCTCTCTCTCTCAAATAATCTTTTTTAAAAAAAGATATATATATATATATATATATATATATATACACACACACATATATGTATTTTTAGATTTTATTTATTTCTCAGAGCACAAGCAGGGGGAACGGCAGGCAGAGGGAGAAATAGGCTCCCCACTGAGCTGGGAGCCTGATGCTGGACCCATCCCAGGACTCTGAGATCATGACCTGAGCCAAAGGCAGACGCTTAACCAACTGAGGCACCCAGGTGTCCCAAGAAAATATCTTTTTATTCAGTTGTTTTCTTAGAATCAGTCAGAATCCAAACAAGGTCTTTTCTTTTTTTTTTGAAGATTGTATTTATTATTTTTTAAAGATTTTATTTATTTGACAGGGTGGGAAGGAGAGAGAATCTGAAGCAGTCTCTGCGCTGAGTGCACAAAGCCCGTGGCAGGGCTTGATCACATGACTGTGAGATCATGACCTGAGTGGATACCAAGGGTCAGATGCTTAACCAGTTGAGCCACCCAGGCACCCCTTAAGATTTTATTTTTCTTAAGTAGTCTCTAATTCCAGTGTAGGTCTCGAACCCACAACCCCAAGATCAAGATTTGCATGCTCCTGTAAGCCAGCCAGGTTCTCCCAAACAAGGTCTTTGTGTTAGCTTTGGTTGGTATGTCTCCTGAGTTTCTTTTAATCTCTATTGGTTCTGCCTTAGACTCCCCCTCTTTGCTTCAGTGCCATTTGTTGAAGAACCTGGGTTTTATTTGTTAAAAGAGTTTCTTCCTTTCAGGGTTTTTTTTTTTAAAGATTTTATTTATTTATTTGACAGAGACACAGTGAGAGAGGGAACACAAACAGGGGGAGTGGGAGAGGGAGAAGCAGGCTTCCAGTGGAGCAGCCACCCAGGCGCCCTAAAGTTTTTTTTGAGTAATATCTTTCACTTACATGGATTTAGGAGCTATGGCTTTATTGGGTTTTATTTGAGTAGATTATAAAGTGAAATTAGAAAAGAATATGTTAAGCGTTTGAGAATACATTGAACTTTTTCATATAGGTTACTTTTAATGATTTCAAAATGGAAATTACTGATTTTTAAAAAAAATAGCATGCTTGTAAAATCAGGTAATTCTGAATAGAAGAAAGTGAAAGTTGGGCACCTGGGTGGCTCAGTCAGTTGAGCGTCTGCCTTTGGCTCAGGTCATGATCTCAGGGTCCTGGGATTGAGTCCCGCGTTGGGCTCCCTGCTCAGTGGGGAGTCTGCTTCTCCCTCTCTCTCTGCCTCTCCCATGCTTGTGCTCTCTCTGTCTTTCTCTCAAATGAATAAATTAAAAAAAAAATCTTAAAAATAAAGTGAAAGTCATATATAATTTTACTAACTAGAAAAAAAATTGTTTAACATTTTGGCATTTGCCTCACCAGTGCACTTTGGCTGTGGTGGTTTAATAGGATAGGTAATAAATATGGGATCATGTCTATTAATGTGTCTTGTAGTAAAACATACGATTTTTTTTTTAATAGAGCTCTGATCCGGCCACGCGCCAAATGCTGATTGGTACAGTTCTTCATGAAGTATTTCAAAAAGCAATAAGCAATAGCTTTGCCCCAGAAAAGCTACAAGACTTTGCTTTACAAACTGTTCAAGAAATAAGGCATCTTAAGGAAATGTAAGTAGTTACAAGATGTACTGTAGGTACTATTTTTTTTTTTTTTAAAGATTTCACACATTTATTTGACAGGGAGAGACACAGCGAGAGAGGGAACACAAGCAGGGAGAGTGGGAGAGGGAGAAGCAGGCTTCCCGCTGAGCAGGGAGCCCGATGTGGGGCTCGATCCCAGAACCCTGGGGTCATGACCTGAGCTGAAGGCAGACGCTTAATGACTGAGCCACCCAGGCGCCCCTGTAGGTACTATTTTATTATAGAACATTCTTTCCTGGAATCTATAAGGTATTTGGTTATTAGACCATTAAATATAAATCAGAGTAATACTAGAATGCAGATTCAGGGTAGTAGTACCCCACTGCAGTTCTGTGAGGAGCTTCTGAAATTGCAGAATAGAAACTCCTGAGCTAAAAATAATCTGGATATTCTGTGCACCTGCACAATAGACTCCCTCAGCTGCTCTCTGAGGGTGTGAAAAACGTTTGGCTTACTTCTAGAAATGTGACATACTGTAAATTGTATGGGTTTGGGAGTCAGATGGACCTAGTTTTAAATTCTAGCTTTGCCAGTTTTAGGATTGAACAGGTTACTTAAAAATTTTGAAAAAGGTGATAATACCTATTTTGCAGACTTTTTGTGACAATGGAGAGAATATACATAAGCCCACAAATGGCTGATTGTTGGCATTTTATGAGTGACTACATGCAGAGCGTCAACATATTCTGCTGTTTCTTTGTGACTCTTATTGCAGACCATGTTTTTTCAGAGAAATATTTTTATTAGGGGTAATTTTGATTTCCAAACTAGTTGTAATTTTTCCCCAGATGTATTTCTCTTTCCCTGTTTATGTGGAAAATATGTGTTCCAAAATGCCATACAACTGATTTACTAATGACATGATCTATTGTCCTAAAAACATTTTCTTTTCTTTTTTGTTTTTTTAAAAAAGAATTTATTTATTTGAGAGAGCGAGAGAACGACGGAGAGAGAGTGAGAGAGCAGGAGCAGGGGGGAGAGGCAGAGGGAGAAGCAGACTCCCCGCTGAACTGGGAGCCCAACTCGGGTCTGATCCCAGGACCCCGGGATCATGACCTGAGCTGAAGGCAGACTCTGAACCGACTGAGCCACCTAGGAGCCCCTATTTTTTAATTTATGACGAACCTCCATACTGTTTCCACAGTGGCTGCACTAGTTTGCATTCCCCCCAACAGTACATGAGGGTTTTTGGGTTTTCCCCCCACCACATCCTTGCCAACACTTGTTTCTGGCGTTTCAGAGTTTTAACTTTTTTTTGTCATACCCTAATCAACGTACAGTGATACCTTTTGTGTGTTGTATTGATCATTGCCCTGAAACAAAACAAAACCTAGTAGCTTAAACAAACAAACAAAAAAACTTAGTGGCTTAAAATGACAAGTAATCAATTATCTCATAGTTTCTGTAGGTTAGGAATTCAAAGGTGGCTTAGCTGGATGGTTCAGGCTCAGGGTCTCCCATTTGGAGCTGCAGTCCTTTGAAGGGAGGATCTGCCTCCACGACGATATACTCATGGCTGTTGTCATGAGGCTTCAGTTTCTTGCCGCGTGAGCCTCTCACAACATAGCAGCTGCTACTTCAGATTAAAGGGTCTAAGAAGGTGAGCAAGCAGGAAGCCATAGTGCCCTTTTTTTTTTTAAAGTAAACTCTGCCCCATGTGAGGGTTGAAAACTCACCACCCCAAGATCAAGAGTTGCATGCTCTACTGACTGAGCCAGTCAGGCATCCATCCCATCAAGTGGAAACTTTTTAAAAAATTCTGAGACCCTAAAACAACAGGTTGAAAGTTCTTTTCTACCCTCTCATAGATCCTTCTATCTTATTACAGACCTTAGAACAAATTTTACTTTACTGTTTTTTGTTTGTTTGTTTTTTTAAGATTTTTATTTATTTGACAGACAGCAAGAGAGGGAACACAAGCAGGGGGAGTGGGAGAGGGAGAAGCAGGCTTCCTGCGGAGCAGGGAGCCCGATGCGGGGCTTGATCCCAGGACCCTGGGATCATGACCTGAGCCGAAGGCAGACACTTAACGACTGAGCCACCCAGGTGCCCCAGAACAGATTTTATTTTAAATACAGGCTCCACACCCAGTGTGGAGCGCACCGTGGGGCTTGAACTCACAGCCCTGAGATCAAGGCCTGAGCTGAAATCAGTGGTTGGATGCTTAACCCACTGAGCCACCCAGGTGCCCCCAGATTTTTATCTTCTATGCTTTACCCTCTTGTTAATACCTATAATAGTCTAGGCTTGAAGATCCTACCTTAAGTATCTTAATAATCTCCGGAAAGACCAGGCTGTTACATGTTGTTTTGCTGTGACTTGGCTAAAATTAAAAAGGAGAGGGCGCCTGGGTTGCTCAGTTGGTTAAGCGACTGTCTTCAGCTCAGATCATGATCCTGGAGTCCCGGGATCGAGTCCCACATCAGGCTCCCTGCTCAGCGGGGAGTCTGCTTCTCCCTCTGACCCTCCCCCCCTCATGCTCTCTCTCTCTCTCTCTCTCATTCTCTCTCTCAAATAAATAAATAAATAAAATCTTAAAAAAAAAATAAAATTAAAAAGGAGAATTTAAATGCAGAAGACATTAAATAACCAGTATGGACTGGCTTGGAAATTTTAAAGAGTCTGCTCTGTAAAAAATAAAACACTGGGAAGAACTTACCTAATGACATCATGATGATGAAGAATGGCTCCAAGATGGTTGGAGAAAGTTATTTAGGAAAAAATTACCCAATTGTGTAGGTATTTTTTAAAATAAATTATTATTCCTATAAAGGTTATAAATGTGTGTATACCATATTATAAGATCACAATAGGGTATATGGTACAAAGTAAGTCCTTTCTCCCTGCATCCTCCTTGTCACCTAGTCCCTCTTCCCAAAGGCAACTACTGTTTTGTTTTAAGATTTTATTTATTTGACAGCACAAGTGGGGGGAGCGGCAGGCAGAGGAGAGAAGCAGGCTCCTGACTGAGCAAGGAACCTAATGTGGGACTCGATCCCAGGGAGCCTGATGAGGGATCCAATCCCAGGACCTTGGGATCACCACCTGAGCTGAAGGCAGACGCTTAACCAACTAAGCCACCCAGGTGCCCCAAAGGCAACCACTCTTTATCAGTTTCTTGCATGTCCTTACACAGAGATTTCAAATGTTTATGTGTGACAGTGTGTGTGTGGATATGTGTACATACATATTTTTTGTTAGGTAAATTGTAGAATACTATGCACATTATTGTACACTTAAAGGTTAAGCTTGGTGATCATTCCATATTAGTGCTTACTGAGCTGACTTTTTTTTTTGAGAGAGAGAGTGGGTGGGGGGTGGTAGAGGCAGAAGGAGAGGGAGAGAAAAACTTAAGCAGGCTTCACATCCAGCCCAGCACTGAGCCTGTTGCAGGGCTTGATCTCATGATCCCAAGATCATGACCTGAGATGAAATCAAGAGTCTGACGCTCAACTGGTTGAGCCACCCAGGCGCCCCTGAACTGTCATTTTTAATTAATAATGGCATAATATTTCATTGTATGAATGTATTATAATTTATTTAAGTATCACTCTGGCATTTTAATCTTTGCTTTTATTAGCAATTGTATAAGAAATACCTTTAGGGGCCCCTGGGTGGTCCAGTTGGTTGAGCGTCCAACTCTTGATTTCAGCTCAAGTCATGATCTTAGGATCGTGGAATTGAGCCCTGCCTTGGGCTCCGTGCTCAGTGTGGAGTTTGCTTGAGATTTTCTCTCCCTCTCCCTCTGCTTCTGTCTCTGTTCACTCTCTCTTGCTCTCTGTATCTCCAATAAATAAATAAATCTTAAAAATAAAAAAAGGAAATACCTTTATATATCCTTTATTTCATACCTGTGAGGCATATAGTTGGGTTAAATACTTAGAAGTAGAATTGTTGGGCCAGAGAATATATGCGTTAAAACATTTAAAAAATCTTTTTATTTGGAAATAATTTCAAATTTAGAGAAATGTTGCAAGATTACTGCAGACAGTATCCATATACTCTTTACTTGGATTCACCTGTTAGATGTGTGTAGATTCTTTTTGTAAGATTAAGTAGTATACATCATGGTATATATCATGGGCTTTATACCATGAAGACACTAACTATAGAACAGGCTGAGCAGGGCCCTGGACATCCTGGTGTGCCCCGTGGGTTCAAGGGCACCCACTGCAATGGGCAGAGCTGGTCTTGCTCACCTTGCCTTTAGGCCTCTTCTCCCCACACAGCTTAATGGCTGGAGCTTGGCATATGGTGACATCCGATGGCTGTGTCAGGGGCGTAAGTGCTTGGTGTGGCATGTTGCTGCTAGCCAAGGACTTTGCCAGATTTCAAGCAGCCTTTTGCAAGGATAACCTTTGCCTCTGGTAGTCTGAATGTGTGATCATTTGGGGCTTTCTTATATTAGCAGTTGCTCCCCTGAGGAATGTCAGTTTCTCTTTCAGCTTGAGGTTGCTACTGTGCTCAGGGGAAGCAATCTTGGCAGAGCTAGGGTTGCTAATTTTGTCTTCTCTGCTGAATCAGTTCTTTTGGTGGACCGATAGGCCTCTGCTCTCTTCTGTTTTAAGGCTGAATAATATTCCATTCTATGTATACACCACATTTAAAAAGAAGATTTTATTTATTTAAAGTACACTCTATCCTCAATGTGGGGCTTGAACTCATGACTCCGAGATCAAGAGTCTCACGCTCTATGTTTTACCAACTGAGGCAGCCAGGTGCCCCATGTATACATCACATTATACATTTGTTAATTAGTTGATGGATAACTTGTTTATTTGGATGTTTTTGTCCTAAATTTTTTCATATTTATACTTTCTTGTTTAATCTCTTATTTTGCAGGTATCGCTTAAGTCTGAATCAAGAGGAGATAAAACAAGAAGTAGAGGAGTATCTTCCTTCATTTTCTAAATGGGCCAGAGATTTCATGCATAAGTACACTTCAGGTGACTTCCCACAGATGCAGCTCTCTCTGTAAGGAGCTCATTTTGTTTATGTGGTGTTCGGATGTTCAGATCAGGATTTTACTCTGTACGTTGAATTAAAGCTTTTTAAAGGTCGAGTTAGTACAACTAGCTTTTTTGTTTGCTTATTTTATAAATTATAGTCCTGAGTGTCTTTCCAGAACAAAAAATAATCTAATGAATAGAAATTCTACTTTCATTATAATAAAATCTTCTGATTTTTGTATATCAGTATGTTTTTAACATTTTTTTTTTTTGAAGTAATCTCTACACCCAATGTGGGACTTGAATTCAAAGATCAAGAGTTGCATTCTCCACCGACTGAGCCAGCCAGGTGCCCCTGTCAGTATGTTTTTTAAATAAAATAACCAATTTGTAAATATTCTGGGGGTCCTAATTTTGTATGTATTTCTATTACTATCCTATATGGACTGTGTCACATGTTGATTGTCTTGTGCATTTGCCTATATGTTCAAATACTGGGTTTAACCATTTAACTCAGTTTGGCATTTGGTATTTTATTGTTTTTCCCCTTAAAGAAGCATTCATATAAGTTTATAAGTAATACATTTTTTCTCTTTCATTGTTACTCATTCAGCAAATATTTATTGAGTGCCTAATATGTGCCAGGTAATGTTCTAGGTGCTGGGATTATCATAGTGGGGGTGGGGGAGGGAAAAGCAGCTGACTTCATGGGGCTTCTATACTACTGAACAAGTAAACAATGTGGGGGGGCGGACTGTGGTAAAGGCAGGGTAGAACAACCTAAGAAGGAACATAGAGTTGGTGGTAGTGGTGGTGGGACATATGATTTCCACTGAATGATTGTGAAAGGCCTCCCCAATAAGATGATGTGGAGGTGAAGCTGGAGGTGAAGCGTGAAGGAGATGAAAGAGGTAGCTGCGCAGCTCTCCCCAGGAAGAGCATTCCAGGCAAAAGCCCCTCGGGTGATACACACCTGCCAGTGTGGCAGGAGCAGAGTGAGGAAGGAAGGAGCAGAAGTAGCTTTCCTGGGGCCTCATAAGCCATGTCAGGACTCTGGCTGCTATTCTGATTAGATAAGAGGCCACTGGAGAGCTTGCTTGCACGGAGAGTTGTGATGTAATTTCCTTTTTTTTTTTTTTTTTAAGATTTTATTTATTTATTTGACAGAGACACAGTGAGAGAGGGACCTCAAGCAGGGGGAGTGGGAGAGGGAGAAGCAGGCTTCCTGCGAAGCAGGGAGCCTGATGCAGGGCTCGATCCCAGGGTCCTGGGATCATGACCTGAGCCGAAGGCAGATGCTTAATGACTGAGCCACCCAACCACCCCAGAAAACTTTTTTTTTCCTTTCTTTTCCCCTTAAGTGAGCAACATTTTCTTTTCAGCTTCCATTTATATATATTTTCTTGACCTTTCCTCAATATTCTTAACTATTTTATTTCAGAACACTTTGTGATCTGAATAACTTGTTTAAGATTTGTGCATCAGAAAGCTTGGGAACCATTAGTTCTTTGGACCAATTTGTTGTCTCAAGTTCTTTGTGGTTCAGAGAGAACCATACTGAGCCCGGATGTGAATCCCAGTTTTGCCACAATTTAGCTGTGTAACTTAACCTTTCTGTGCTGCATTGATCTGCATTGATCAGGTTTCCTTTATTTATTTATAAGTGTTTATTTATTTAAGTAATCTCTGCACCCAACGTGGGTCTTGAACTCACGACCCCAAGATCAAGAGTTGTTCTTGTTACTGAGCCAGCCAGGTGCCCCGATCAGATTTACTTTTAAAAGGATCATTCTGGCTGCTCTTTTGAGACTGTGTTCTAGGATAAGGGCAGAGGTAGAGAGACCAAGTTGGAGGCTCTTACAAGAATCCAAGTAAGGGATGTTGGTGGCTGAGATCACAGTGAGAGTTGTGGAAGTGATGAGAATCAGTTGCACTTTAGTCAGACGTTAGCAGTAGAACTGATAGTTTTGGATTGGATGTGGGGTGGGAGGGAAAGAAAAGGCAGCAGTGATTCCAGGGGGGGAAATGTGATGAGAAGGATATCAAGGCAGAACGGTAGAGGAGGATTTGGAGACAGGGAGTTAGATAGCTGTAGTGAGGGTTTGTTCTATGAGGGGACACACAGAAATGGAAGGGTAGCCAGAGGCTTATGTGGAGCTAAGAGAGCTTTGTTGTTGTTTTGAAGATGGGAGATATAATGTGTTCATATGCCGATGGGGAGGATTCCATAGAGAGGGCAGAAGTCATCATGAGAGATGGGAAAGGTCAGCTATGTCTTGAGTATGGGAGAAGGAATGAGAGTATACAAGTGGAAGGGTTGACCTATGGGACACTTATTTCTTGGTGTTAAAATCTCCCAAGTGGACTACTTCATCAAAGATATTTGGAAATTTTACAACCTTTTACATATTGCTAGAATTCTCTGAGAATTTTGTAATCATTTTAAAAGGTTGTTAGCAATGTTTAAATGTCCTGTATCTGGATTTTATTTTATTATTTTTTTAAAGATTTTATTTATTTATTTGACAGAGAGAGAGGGAACACAAGCAGGGGGAGTGGAGGAGGGAGAAGCAGGTTTCCTGCGGAGCAGGGAGCCCGATGCGGGGCTCCATCCTAGGGCCCTGGGATCATGACCTGAGCAGAAGGCAGACGCTTAACGACTGAGCCACCCAGGCGCCCCGTCCTGTATCTGGATTTTAATTATTTTTATTTATTTTATTATTATTTACAATTCAGTGACTTTTAACATATTTGTAGAGTTCCGTAACCATCACCACAGTCAGCTTGCCAGGATTTTGATATATATTTTAATAATGGTAGTTTAAAAAAATGAGGCTTACCGTGCTTTTAAGAATTGGGTTTATTTTCCATATTCTTTTTTTCTGTAGTGGCCTTAAATTTACCAGTACCTCCCTCCCTTAAAAAAAAAAAAGCTATAATAAATGGGTTTAATTTATAAATGCTTCATTCTTTATTATTTCTTTGGAGCAGATTGCCTATGTCTAGAATAGAGTGTGGGTCTCAGTGCATTAGTCTTCACTGTGATAAATAGATAAATGTTTATTAAGTAGTCATTCTCCTGATTTGTTTCATTGTTTTGTAGTATTTCTGTCATTCTGGTCTCTATTGATTTTCTGTAATAATTACAAACTTAATTTTTGTTTTCTGTTGTTCCTAATTATTTCTTTATCCTTATTTACCTTCCCTCACTATGCACCTTTCTTGTCCTTCCTTATTATTTATTTTGGAGTAATTTAAATTTGCTTGAGAATTAAAGTTGTGGTGGATATCCCTTTTCCTTGTTGTTTCAGATATTAGCTTTCCTTTTACTGTTTAATTGTTTTAGCATTTTGTCTGCATGTTTTTTTCTTTTGGTTAAGATTTATTCATTGTTTTTGCAGTGATAAGCTGCCATTTTCTCATCGATTCATGGACTTAACCTATTCGGCATATAGGTATTCCATGCATTGGTCCTGGTGTTACAGGGAGACTAAAACCCTCCAAGAACTCTCTACTGGTGGTAGTTGAAAACAGACCTGGAGAGCATTGCTTAGAACATGTAGGGCAACAGAAGAGGCATGGAACTCTGGCAGCTAAGAGTGGGCTGTGTAAGGACAGAGGGAGAGAGGAGTAGAATCCATCGAATGAGGCTGATGATAGACCAGCAAGGAATTAGGTAGCCTGGAACAAGTATATCAGGAAGCCAGGGAAACTGGGATTCAGAGTTGTCTTTGGCCTGAAAGGGATTTTTGAGATCAACTCCTAGATTTCAAATAAGGAAATTGAGATCCAGTGAGTGGTGTGACTAGTCCAGGTTTTATATGAAGAACCAGTGGTGGGGTGCCTGGGTGGCTCAGTCGTTAAGCATCTGCCTTCGGCTCAGGTTATGATCCCGGGGTCCTGGGATTGAGCCCCGCATCGGGCTCCCTGCTCCGCGGGAAGCCTGCTTCTCCCTCTCCCACTCCCCCTGCTTGTGTTCCCTCTCTCACTGTGTCTCTCTCTGTCAAATAAATAAAATCTTTAAAAAATAAATAAATAAATAAATACTAAGAACAAATAATGCATTTATAAAAAAAAAAAAAAGAACCAGTGGTGGGGCTGAGTCTACAGTAACAATTCTTGATTCCCAGCCCAGCGTTCTCCTCTCTGTGTCTTGGTATAAGACCTTTTTGTTTGTTTCAGTTCTTCCAATGGAATCTTATATGTCTCTCTGTGAAGGAAGCACTCCTCTGTATTTTAGCTTGTGTCATTTTCGCAGCAGTTTATAGCCATCTTTAAAAAAAAAAAAAACTTTAGACTTTAGCACAGAGAACGAGACCTTTAAAGGTCATTTAAAGAGACAACCTGGGGTGCCTGGGTGGCTCAGTTAGTAGAGCATCTGCCTTCAGCTTGGGTTGTGTTCAGCAGGGAGCTAGCTTCTCCCTGTCCCTCTGCTTCTCCCTCTCCCTCTGCTGCTGCTCCTCCTTGTGCTCTCTCTCTCTCTCTGTCAAATAAATAAAAATCTTTTTTTTTTTAAAGATTTTATTTATCCATTTGAGACACAGAGATACAGAGAGAGAGCGAGCATGAGCAGGGAGAGAGGCAGAGGGAGAGGGAGAAGCAGACGAGCCGGATGTGGGGCTCGATCCTAGGACCCTGGGATCATGACCTGAGCCGAAGGCAGACACTTTAACCATCTGAGCCACCCAGGCGCCCCTCTCTGTCAAATAAATAAAAATCTTAAAAAGAAAGAGAGAGACAACCTTTCTCACCCATAGGTAGTTAAGTGTAAATTTTCTTCATCTTCACAATACCATATTCTCAATCAGGTGGTTCTCGAAGGAGTTTTACAGCATTATGTTGATTAAAATCATAGTAGTTATGAAATACTGTCATTTATTCCACAGATCTAGGTCTGAAATCACATTACTTCATTTTCTAGGGGAATGAATTTTAATAGCAATGTTAAAAGTTTCATTACCTATCTTCTATTAAGTATACATGTGACATTTTATGAATAATAAAGTTTGCTTTATTTCATAGGAGCATATTTAAATATATAACACAATTAGGTAACATTTGGAGAAAGAGAACAGAATAATATTTTAAGAAATTTCGGATAAGTTGTAGCTTCCCTGAATTCCTCTGTCTTCCTCAGAGGTTGCAGAAGTATACATATATTCCTGGAGATTATATTTGAAGCATCCTGAAATGGTTAAAAAAGAATTACTGAAGATGTCATTTTTTTCTGTTAGAAAATATTCTCATTTGTTAAGAAATAGCTGCTGATCTAAATAACATGAAATTAGCAACCGAAGTCAATTAAATCATGTATTCTTTTTTTTTTTTAGAGATTTTTTATTTATTTATTTGACAGAGCAAGACACAGTGAGAGAGGGAACATAAGCAGGGGGAGTGGGAGAGGGAGAAGCAGGGGGAGTGGGAGAGGGAGAAGCAGGCTTCCCACTGAGCAGGGAGCCTGATGTAGGGCTCGATCCCAGGACCCTGGGATCATGACCTGAGCCGAAGGCAGACGCTTAACGGCTGAGCCACCCAGGCGCCCCTAAATCATGTATTCTGACAGAATTTTTAAAACATTAAATCTCGGGTTTTATTTTAATTAATTAATTAATTTTTAGAGATTTTATTTATTTATTTAACAGAGAGAGAGTGCAAGTAGGCAGAGTGGCAGGCAGAAGAGGAAGGAGAAGCAGGCTCCCCACTGAGCAGGGAGCCCGATGTGGGGCTCGATCCCAGGATGCTGGAATCATGACCTGAGCTAAAGGCAGATGTTTAATGACTGAGCCACCCAGGCGCCCCCACTTGCACAGTTTGTAAGACAAATTGCTGGGCTTCACCTGCAGAGTTTCTGATTGAGTAGGTCTGGAGTGGGGCCTGAGAATTTGCTTTTATTACAAGTTCCCAGGTGACGTTGGTGCTGCTCCTCTAGGCACCACACTTTGAGAATCACTGCTGTAAACGTATGTTGTTGGTGTCCCATCCCTGCATTCTCTGTGTATAGTAGAGTCAATGCCAGCATAAAGAGAAATGTGCTAAGTGTTCTTTTTTTTTAATATTTTATTTATTTATTTGAGAGGGAGAGAAAGTGAGTGAGAGAGAACACAAGCAGGGTGAAGGGCAGAGGGAGAAGCAGACTCCCTGCCAAGCAGGGAGCCCAACGTGGGACTTGATCCTGGGACTCCAGGATCATGACCTGAGCCGAAGGCAATCGCTCAACCAACTGAGCCACCCAGGCACCCTGTGCTTAGTGTTCTAATTAAGTATTTTTGTGTTTAATTTTTTAGGCCAAGTGATAGTAATAACACTAATTCAACATGTAATATTGAAGTCATAAACTCATTGGACATTGAAGAAAGCATTTGGTCCCCTAGGTTTGGATTGAAAGGCAAAATAGATGTCACAGTTGGTGTGAAAATACATCGAGGATGTAAAACAAGGTATAAGATAATGCCATTGGAACTTAAAACTGGCAAAGAACTAAATTCTATTGAACACCGTAGTCAGGTAGGTCTAAGTCTTAACAAGAAAATTGTCTGAATATTTAGTATACTGAAAAATATAGGTCTGCCTTATATATTTTGGTTCAATTTGGGTAATTTTTGTTTAAGTTTCATACAGTACTTTTCAATTTGGGATGTATCCAGAGTACTCAAATTGTTTATAAATGTATACATGTCTACAGCAGAAAGTTTTCTCTAGCAAAGAAATACAACAGCTGAATTTTTAAGCCAATGTTGCCAAGTTTATGTTGCCAAACTACTAAACAGATACTCCTAAAAAAAGAATTCCTTGGTGCTAAAAGTTGCAGAAACCAAGTATATTTGGAGATTTAATGATGCATGGTAGCATATTAAAGTTTCTGAGAAATCAGAGTAATATGGATTTGGTTTAGGTTTGTTTAAACCCATTGTTTCCTAAACTTAATTTACCATGGAGCTATTGTTTTCATGTAATATCTAATAGGATACTCTTAGAAAACATCAGTCTAAATCCATTCTTTTATTTTTGACTCTTAATCTGATTTTAATGATTATTATCTAAAATGAAATATAGAACCATGTCTTCCCATTATGTAAAATTCAAGTTTTTATTAATCTTTTCTTCTCTTTGGTAAACATAACAATCTTTTGTTGTCCTTCAAAATTATCTGAAACTTATATTATTTATAGTGATTTAAGTAATTAACATAAATCTTTCTTTTCTCCTACCTAGGTATGTTAATTATAATGACTGGTCTTGGGATTTTGGAATTTCATGATTTATGTAGTATTTATTTATTTGAGAGAGCGAGAGAGCATGAGCTGGGGCGGGGTGGGCGTCAGGGTAGAGAGAGAGGGAGAAGCAGGCTCCCTGCTCGAGGTGGGGCTCAATCCCAGGACCTGGGATCATGACCTGAGCTGAAGGCACACGCTTAACCAACTGAACCACCCAGGCACCCCTGAAATTTTATGATTTAAAGACATAAATCAGGGACACTTGGGTGGCTCAGTTGGTTAAGCTTCCAACTCATTTTTTTTTTTCCTTTTTAAGATTTTATTTATTTGTCAGAGAGACAGCACAAGCAGGGGGAACAGCAGGCAGAGGGAGAAGCAGGCTCCCCGCTGAGCGAGACCCAGGCAGATTTGATCCCAGGACTCTGGGATCATGACCTGAGCCAAAGGCAGACGCTTAACGACTGAGCCACCCAGATATCCCAGGCTTCCAGCTCTTGATCTCAGCTCAGGTCTTGATCTCATGGTGGAGAGTTCAGGCCCCACATTGGGCTCCAGGCTGGGTGTGGAGCCTACTAAAAAACAAACAAAGACATCAATCATTCAACATTTTAATCTTGGAAATCTCCTGGAAAACATATTAGCTTGTTTGCAGGTTGTATATGACTAAATAACTTGCTATTGTTGCTAAGGTGGTTTCATCAACTGTAAACCAGCTGTTTCTAACTTGTCTTAGATGGTTTCTCTGGAGAGCATCACATAAGTTTAATGCAGCTAATAATGACTCATGTTCTGCAAAAAACAGTGAACTTTGTAGAGTTAGTCTCATTTAGTTGTCCCAGTAACTATGACATAAATAATATGCATTTTAATGTTTAGTTCATTTATTTATTTTTTACCTATTTATTTTTTTAGTTCATCTGTTATTTGAAACAGGGAAAATAGTGTCTAAAGACTGTTAACTTCAGAATATAAAATATAGTTTGGTTAATTTCCCTCTTTTTTTTTAAGATTTTATTTATTTATTTGATAGAGACACACCTAAATATTTACTGTCTAAGAAAAATTCTATGTATTTTTAAAAAAATATTTATTTGTTTGAGAGAGAGAATGAGAGAAAGAGCACAGCCAGGAGGAGGGGCAGAGTGAGAGGGAGAAGCAGACTCCCCACTGAGCAGGGAGCCTGATGTGGGGCTCGATCCCAGGACCCTGGGATCATGACCTGGGCTGAAGGCACATGCTTACCTGACTGAGCCACCCAGGTGCCCTCTATGTATTTCTTTATTGTGTAAAACTGAGAAGCATAGACAGTGTTCATGTTGCAGAAGTTAAATATTTGACATTGAATTATTGTGTTACCTGTATTAATTTCTCTCATGTTATTTTCAAAATAGAAATAGCTTAATTGACCTTTTGATTGATTGATTTATTTTCTATTTTATTTTATTTTTTTTAAAGATTTTATTTATTTATTTGACAGAGAAAGACACAGCGAGAGAGGGAACACAAGCAGGGGGAGTGGGAGAAGGAGAAGCAGGCTTCCTGCGGAGCAGGGAGCCCCATGTGGGACTCGATCCCAGGACCCTGGGATCATGACCTGAGCCGAAGGCAGACGCTTAATGACTGAGCCACCCAGGCGCCCCTTTTCTATTTATTTTAATTTTTTTTTTTTAAGATTTTATTTATTCGATAGAGAGAGACACAGTGAGAGAGGGAACACAAGCAGGGGGAGTGGGAGAGGGGGAAGCAGGCTTCCCGCTGAGCAGGGAGCCCGATGCAGGGCTCGATCCCAGGACCCCAGGATCACAACCTGAGCCAAAGGCAGACGCTTAACGACTGAGCCACGCAGGTGCCCCCTGATTTTTTTATTTTTATTTTTTATTTTTTTTAAGATTTATTTATTCATTTTTAGAGACAGAGCACGGGGGTGTGCATGTGTGCTTATGATGGGGGTTGCAGAGGGAAAGCATCTTTCAAGCAGACTCCACGCTGAGCGAGGAGCTGCTTGTGAGGCTGGATCCCACAACCCTTGAGATCATGACCTGAGACGAAACCCATAGTAGTCGGTTGCTCAACCGACTGAGCCACCCAGGCGCCCCAACCTTTTGATTTAAAAATTCCAGTATGTGTTGATTGCTAAACACGCATGGATACATGAAAGTTAGTTTTCGCTGACAAAATGTCCAATGTGTTCACAGCTTGTTCTGTACACAGTGTTGAACCAAGAGAGGAGAGCTGATCCTGAGGCCGGCCTGCTCCTTTACCTCAAGACTGGCCACATGTACCCTGTGCCGGCCAACCATCTTGATAAAAGAGGTCGAGTTGTTCTCTCTTTGCATTTCCTTCTCTGGGTTTTGTTTGTTTCCTTTAACCTTTAGTAATCTGTATATATACCTGAAAATCATTCACTGTACTTGTAAGGTCTAATATAAGTTATAATGTGTAGTTGTGGTTTTATTTATTTGCTTGCTTGCTTATTTATGTATTTTTAGTTGTGGTATTTTTAAAAAAAGAATTTTAACAATATACTGTACAGTTAAAAACATCTTTAACCTTTTAAAATTTTATTATACAAACATTTATTTTAAACTTCCTGTCTTATATTTGAGACATTCTAGATAGCTGTATTTATCCATAGCATTTATTTATTTATTTATTTATTAAAGATTTTATTTATCCGACAGAGAGAGACACAGCGAGAGAGGGAACACAAACAGGGGGAGTGGGAGAGGGAGATGCAGGCCTCCCCTGGATCAGGGAGCCCGATGCGGGGCTCGACCCTGGATCATGACCTGAGCCGAAGGCAGACGCCCAACGACTGAGCCACCCAGATGCCCCTATCCATAGCATATAGCTAAAAATACCAACTTCATAATATTTACTAGTTATGAGATATATGGTTGTTTAAAAGAACTTATGAAGTGAACAAAAATTTAAGCAAATACACACCAAAATGTTAAGTTATTCTAGTGTATTGGGAAACATGAATGTTCATTTTATGTTTTTAAATCTGAAAGTTTTACATGAGAAAGATATATAATAAACTTAATTCTTAAACACACCCCCACCTTTTTTTCCATAGAATTATTAAGGCTAAGAAACCAGATGGCATTCTCTTTGCTTCACCGTATTAGCAAATCTGCTATTGAAAAGGAGAAGACACAGCTTGCTTCTTTGCCACAAATAATTGAGGACCAGCAAACTTGTAAATATTGTTCGCAAATTGGCAACTGTGTTCTTTATAGCAGGTAAAAACATTGTCTTCCAAAATTATGTTTACTCAACTCAAAATGATTTAACTTTGTTGTCTGGTCTGGCACTGATGATTTCATTTTAGTGATTTTTCTTTGTGGGTAGTATTTTTAAAATGAAGGGTATATTAAAAAAAACACAGTTCATGTTTTGTAACCAGCCTATTTCCTTGGGGAATGATAGAATGCTTTTTAAACTTTTTCCAAAAGTGGTTATTTTAATCTTGATGCAAATAGTTTCTGGGGAAATGAAATAATTTTAGGACTTAATGGAATCTGGTTAAGAAGGGTGTAGTATAGGGGCATCCGGATGGGTCATTTGGGGGAGCATGTGACTTGATCTCAGGGTTTTAAGTTTGAACCCCATGTAGAGTATAACTTAAAAATAAAAAAAATCTTTAAATTTTTTATTCTTTTATTTGTCAGAGAGAGAGAGAGAGATCACAAGCAGGGGGAGCAGCAGACAGAGGGAGAAGCAGACTCCCGGCTGAGCAAGGAGCCCGATGTGGGACTCGATCCCAGGACCTTGGGATCATGACCCGAGCTGAAGGCAGATACTTAACTAACTAAGCCACCCAAGCGTCCCAAAAATAAAAAAATCTTTAAGAAAAAAATGGAATTAGTATAGGGATTTTAAATATTATACAGCTTTTCTTAAGTGATACTTTAAGAATTCTTCTATTTCTTAGTTACTATTTTAATTTTATGCCTTGTGTAGTTAAAAGCAGGCAAATTGGTTCTTCCAGACAGACAGTTTGATACGATTCAACAGACTTGTCTTTCTGTTTATATATGTTTTTTCCTCCTTTTTTAAAGATTTTTTCTTTTTTCTTTTTTTAAAGATTTTTTATTTATTTACTTGAGAGAGAATGAGAGATAGCACGAGAGGGAAGAGGGTCAGAGGGAGAAGCAGACTCCCTGCTGAGCAGGGAGCCTGATGCGGGACTCGATCCCAGGACTCCAGGATCATGACCTGAGCCGAAGACAGTCGCTTAACCAACTGAGCCACCCAGGCGCCCTAAATTTTTTTTTTAAGATTTTATTTATTAGAGAGAGAGAGTGAGAGAGAGAAGCAGTCTCCCCACTGAGCAGGGAGCCCAATGTGGGATTTGATCCCAGGACACTGAGATCATGACCTGAGCTGAAGGCAGAGCGTAACTGACTGAACTACCCAGGCTCCCCAAGATTTTTTTAAGTGATCTCTGTACCCAACATGGGGCTCTAACTTACAATCCCGAGATCAAGAATTGCATGCTCCACTGACTGAGTCAGCCAGAGGCCTATATATCTATTTTTCTACATGTGGGATGTTTATTAGTTGTCTTAAGACCAGTCATTTGTATTTATACTTTCATAGGCCAGTGAAAGTTTTGAAGGACACAAAAAAAGTAGTTAGATGTAAATACAGAGTAGGAAACAAGATCAAATCAAGACCAAAGTTCCAGTTCAGCCAAAAAATTCCCATAAAGGACTTATCAAAGTATTATTATTATTATTATTATTATTTAAGATTTTATTTATTTATTTGACAGAGAGAGACATAGTGAGAGAGGGAACACAAGCAGGGGGAGTGGGAGAGGGAGAAGCAGGCTTCCCGCGGAGCCGGGAGCCCGATGCGGGGCTCGATCCCAGGACCCTGGAACCATGACCTGAGCCGAAGGCAGACGCTTAACTACTGAGCCACCCAGGTGCCCCAAAGAGTCTGTATCTTTTTTTTTTTTTAAAGATTTTATTTATTTATTCATGAGAGACAGAGAGAGAGGCAGAGGGAGAAGCAGGCTCCCAAGGAGCAGAGAGCCTGATGCGGGACTTGATCCCAGGACCCTGGGATCATGACCTGAGCCGAAGGCAGATGCTTAACCATCTGAGCCACCCAGGCGCCCTCAAAGTATTATATCAAATAAATGATCTCTTAATGCAGAGGACAATGAACTATGGGAAGTTTGGGCCTATAGTACAAGCACATTTTTTGAAATCTTATTTTATTCTCTATGTTTTGTATGCTATCCTATAGCATAATTATGTTTTTGTATAAAAATTCAGAAATTTTGTATTAAGCACAATTGATATTCCACATAATTCTCCATGTTTTTATGTTGACTTTCTAATGGCCCAGAGCTGGATGTACAAATATTGTGATTTTGAGAAATGCAGTTGTATAAAAAGCCAAGACTTGCTACCATTATAGTAATGAAAACTAGAGTATACCAAATTTAAGTAGCTGTTCGGGTTATAGTCCTTAAAGGCAAAATAATGCTATACTCGGTTTCTTTAGCATTTCGTTTTGTAAAAAGCCATTTGGCTTATAAAATGTTGAAATGACTTAAAGAAAATTAGGACCTGTGGTTATAAGTTCCAGTGATCATCATGTATGTATGCTTATTTTATTTTATTTTATTTATTTTTTTTCAAGATTTTTATTTATTTGAGAGAGAGAGAATGAGAGAGAGAGAGCATGAGAGGGAAGAGGGTCAGAGGGAGAAGCAGACTCCCTGCTGAGCAGGGAGCCCGATGCGGGACTCGATCCCGGGACTCCAGGATCATGACCTGAGCCGAAGGCAGTCGCTCAACCAACTGAGCCACCCAGGCGCCCCTATGTATGCCTATTTTAGAAATAACTTCATTTTTATAGCTAGCCAGTAAAATGTTTTATATACTTCTCTCTTTAGAGCAGTTGAACAACAGATGGATGACAGTTCAGTCCCGATTGGCATGCTGCCCAAAATAAAAGAAGAAACCCAACATCTAAAGCTTACACATTTGGAGTATTTCAGCCTTTGGTGTCTAATGTTAACCCTGGAGTCACAATCAAAGGATAATAAAAAGAATCACCAACATATATGGTTAATGCCTGCTTCAAAAATGTAAGTGGTCCATCTAATACAGTAAAACTTAAGTAATTTGGATTACCTAATGGAATGGTTTTTGGAATTCATGAAAAATACAGGATACATGATATCCTGTCAGAGATGTGTAATTTCATATATTCATGCCAACTCTAGATGGCTGTCAAGGAATTGTTTCAAGTAGAGCACTATTGTTATTTTCAGTAGGTTAAATGTGTCTTGAGAAATTTTTTTTTTAAAGATTTTATTTATTTATTTGACAGAGAGAGACACAGTGAGAGAGGGAACACAAGCAGGGGGAGTGGCAGAGGGAGAAGCAGGCTTCCCTCTGAGCAGGGAACCCGATGCGGGGCTCGATTCCAGGACCCTGGGATCATGACCTGAGCCGAAGGCAGACGCTTAACGACTGAGCCACCCAGGCGCCCCTTAACTTTTTTTTTTTAAGATTTTATTTATTTATTTGTCAGCGAGAGAGAGAGAGAGAGCGCACAAGCAGGGGAAGTGGCAGGCAGAGCAGACGAAGGGAGAAGCAGGCTCCCCTCTGAGCAAGGATCCCGACGTGGGACTCAATCCGAGGACCCTGGGATTACAACCTGAGCCAGAGACAGATGCTTAACTGACTGAGCCACCCAGGTGCCCCTAAATACTAGTCTTTAAAAAGTTTATATTTTCAGTGTTTTGATACAGATTCACATTTTCTAAAGTTGGTCCATCTTTTATTTTGTGAGATCTATTTTATTTAAATTTTTTTTAATTTTTAAAATTTTTTTAGTTTCAAAGGTAGAGTTTAGTGATTCGTTAGTTGCCTATAGCACCCAGTGTTCATTACATCAAGTGCCCTCCTTAATGCTCATCACCCAGTTACCCCATCCCCCCACCCACCTCCCCTCCAGCAACCCTCAGTTTGTTTCCTATAGAGATCTTTTTTTTTTACAAGTTGCTTATAAAGAAGTAATTTTGTATATCTTTGCATAGTATTTTTCTTTTTTTTGTTTTTAAGGATTTTATTTATTTATTTGACAGCAAAAGAAAGCACAGCATGGGGAGAGGGAGAAGCCGACTCCCCGCTGAGCAGGGAGCCTGATGCGGGACTCAATTCCAGGGTCCTGGGATCATGACCTGAGCTGTAGGCAGCCACTTAACTGACTGAGCCACCCAGGCATCCCAGTTTTTTGTTTTTTGTTTTTTTTTGGTAGTATTTCATTGCTTTTGATCCACTTACTTAAAACTTTCCAGAATGAACATTGATTTTAATGTGACTTTAGAAATAATTGGATCATTATTTCCTTAATAGTAAATTTTAACACAAGAGATCATTACAGTGGATAAAATTTAAGTTGTTTTTGATAGACCACGTAAGTACAGTGAATATATCAAGTGTACATGCCAACAAGCTTCTGAAGTTGTATTTAATAGTAGTGCCTGAGAGATTGTAAATGCTTAATACTTATTTCTTAGAAGCAGTGGAATTATCAATTTGCTTGCCATTATTTTAATAGCAATAATTATAAATAGGTACTTATTTTCTTCACATTAAGTTCAGGAAAAATATTACCATTTGTCTTCTGTAATATCATGTGTATCAGCATAGAAGTAGGGGTGGCATTCAAGGTTCAAAGTGCTGATACACATGTTGTTTGGAGATCCCAGCCTGTGGGTGCAACAGGGAATATGCTCTCTAGCACTTGTCTAGAGATCTTTTGATGAGAGATTATTTTATAACTAATAGAATGTTTCCTTAGCATTTCTAACACTTTAATGTAGATTGTGGAAAATGTAAAAATGAATGACTCAGTATTAGCGTTATAGCTTTCAGGGGCCAGAGGAACGAGTAAATTGTGGAAAAATGCAAATATAGTATTTATATATATGATATAAATGTAAGCTTTCTCTGTCTTTCTTTCTGTTTCATAGGGAGGAGAGTGGCAACTGCATTGGAAACCTGATTAGAACAGAATGTGTTAAGACAGTTTGTGATGGACAATATTTACATAATTTTCAACGTAAAAATGGTGACATTCCTGTCACAAATCTAATGGCAGGTGATAGAATTATTTTAAGTGGAGAAGAGAGAACATTGTTTGCTTTGTCTAGGGGATATGTAAAGGAGATTAACAAGACATCAGTAACCTGTTTATTAGACAGGTAATGAAATGTTCCTTTGGTGGGGTAACAGCTTTATTGATATGTAAATTGCATACTATACACAGTTTATTCATTTAAACCATTATTCATCATTTTTAGTATATTCTTAGAGTTGTGCAGCCATCACCAAAATCACTTTTAGAATATTTTCATCACCCCGAAAACAACCCTTGTACCCTTTGATATTCATCCCCCTACTCTAGGCAATCACCACTTTCCTTTCTGTCTCTGTAGATATGCCTGTTCTGAACATTTCATAGAAATGGGATCATATATGGTCTTCTGTGACTGGCTTTTTTTTTACTTTAGCATACTGTTCTTTTTTTTTCTGAGAGAGAGTGAGTGAGAGAAGGAGCAGGGGGAGGAGCAGAGGGAGAGGAAGAAGCAGGCTCCCCGTTGAGCAGGGAGCCCAATGTGGGGCTCTGTCCCAGGAGCCTGGAATCATGACCCGGGCCGAAGGCACACCCTTAACTCACTGGGCCACCCAGGCGCCCCTCTTCTGGATATTTCATATAAATAGAATCATATGGTTTTTGGTTTTGTTTTGTTTTTTTGCTTCTTTTACTTAGCATAATGTTTCTGATGCTCCTCTGTGTTTTGGCATTTATCAGTATCTTCTTTCTTTCTTTCTTTCTTTCTTTTTTTAATATTTTATTTATTTGACCGAGAGAGACAGCGAGAGGGGGAACACAAGCAGGGGGAGTGGGAGAGGGAGAAACAGGCTTCCCTCTGAGCAGGGAGCCCGATGCAGGGCTTGATCCCAGGACCCTGGGATCATGACCTGAGCCGATGGCAGATGTTTAACGACTGAGCCATCCAGGTGCCCCAGTACCTTATTTCTTTATGGCTGAATAATATTCCATTATGTAGATAGGCCACGTTTTGCTCATCCATTCACCAGCTGATGGACATTTGAGTTGTTTCTACTTTTTGGGTGTTATGGCTATTGTTGCTACAAATACTCACATACAAATATTTATGTGAATATATATATAGAGAGAGATTTATTTATTTTAGAGTGAGAGAGTGCAGGTGAGGGGAGGGGCAGAGGGAGAGAGAGAAGCAGATTCCCCGCAGAGGGCAGAGCTCAACATGGGCTCAATCCCAGGACCCTGAGATCGTGGCTTGAGCTGAAATCAAGAGTTGGATGCTTAACCATCTGAGCCCCCATAAGCACCCCTATGTGAATATATTTTTATTTTCCTTTGTAGATACCTACTAGTGGAATTGCTGGGTTGTGTACTAATTTTGAGTTTAACATTTTGAGGAACTACCAAACTGCTCAACTTTTGTTTAGTATATTCTGTTTTGTAATGCTAATGTGGACACAATCTTATCTAGTTCTCACCAACACGTGACTGGCAGCAGGCTAGATCCCGTTAGCCTTGAAGCTTATTTGTAGCCCTCTGGGCGCTCACCATTTCATTTTTTCCGTCTAAAAAGAACCGTTTTGGGGCTCCTGGCTGGCTCAGTCAAGCATGCAACTCTTGATCTTGGGGTTGTGGATTCGAGCCCCATGTTGGGTGTAGAGATTACTTAAAAATAAAATCTTTTTAAAAAACATTTTTTTCCATTTATAGTTGTGACATAAAGTGTATTTATCTTTGTTAAAGTGAGTTCATTTAAAGAAAAATATTAAGTAAATAAAATAGTTGATATGAACATTTGTGGTTGAGACTACTATCCATGCTCACTAGTATCTATGTTCCCCTCTTCCTGCACTCCCAGCCTTCCTTGCTTTTAAGTGCATGCCATGCCTCACCATATCTTAATGGATGGAGAGCAGCAATTGGGATGCAGTGACTTCTGGGTAACTGCCCTGGATGTGTCCAGGCTTGTTCTCTACCAGTCAGTAATTCTAGTTTAGCCACAGCCAGCCCTAGTCTAGATTTCATGATATGGGAATATGAACCACAGTATTTCTTTTATCTGTTAGGATTTCCTGCAGTCGCTTGCAGTTATTTATTTAGTGTGTATCCTGCTTTGCAAATCCTTGAGGAGCTTATAATCTTGTGGGTAGACAAATGTATTTCGGGTCTAATACAACAAATGTTTGAATTGAAGAGAACACAGATCAGAGGCATTGAACCGAAGTTTAGAAGGCTTAGGGAAAGCTTTTGAAAAAGGTCATTCTGGATCTTCACCCGGTGGAATAATTAGGCTGGTGACAGTGTGGGAAGAGTATGCCAGACAGAGGAACGTGGTGCATAATAAAGACATGATGGTGTGATACAGTATGAGGTGGAATGTTCAGTAAAGTGTAGGAATGTAAAAGATGAGGAAGGGAGTGTGATTGGGGAGGTCAGTTCATAGAAGGTCTTATATACCATGTTAAGTTGTGACTATTCAGATGTATTGAAGAGTTTTAAACAGAAGAGTGATAATAATCGGATTTGCATTTTTCTGTGAATGCATTGTGAAGAATAGTTAATAGAGATGAAACTGAAAGCATAGAAACCAGGAAACTTGTAGTGGCCCAGGCTAGTGGTGATTGAGGGCGAGGTAGCTTTGGCAGAGAGGATGGAGTGACTTTGAGAAGTATTTAGAAAGTAAAATGGGCTGACATTTGGATGCTGATTGGATATGGAGTTTGGGAAGAGGGTGAGAGGAAGGGAGAGGGAAGGATAAGGCAGTGGTGTAGAGGCAAGTGCTATTGACTGGATTCAGACCCACAGAATGAGGATGAGGTTCAGCGGGGATAAAGATTTGTTCAGTTTTGAATGTATTGAGTTTTCATAGCCTGGGTTTTGACCAAGTGGAACATCTTGTTGCCTGCTGGATATCCAAACCTGAAGCTTGGCTGAGCAACCAGGTGGAAAAGGAATGTAAGGATGTAGATTTGGGATTTAGAGCTCCATGAGGGCATGGAACCAAAGGGAAAATGATAAGAAAGAGCAGTACAGAGGGCGAGGGAAGGGACCCTAGGGAACTCTAGGATTTTAGGAGCTGGAGGAGGAGTGGGAGAAGGCATCAGGAAAGAGACCTATGCTCCAGACTGGAGGAGAGAGGGGCCGTGTGCTCAGGATTCTTCTGGGGGTGATGAGCCCAGGCTAGATTGCAAAGCGAGGCCTAGTGAATTGCCAGCAGGTGTTGTAGGTTCATGATTAATTGCTTTGACCTTAGTGTCTTGTGCCCTATTTTCTCCCTTTTCTGCCAGTCCACCATTCTTATTTGTCTGATTGGCAAGTATGAATTAGGGCCAGGTAGCCATTTTAATAGCTATTCTGGCTCATTTATTCTTTTAGCAAACGGCAATGTATTTCTTTTTTTTTTTTTTAAGATTTTATTTATTTATTTGTCAGAGATCGAGAGCACGAGAAGCCGGCTCCCTGCTGAGCAAGGAGCCCATGTGGGACTTAATCCCAAGACCCCGGGATCATGACCTGAGCCGAAGGCAGGTGCTTAACCGACTGAGCCGCTCAGACCTCACACAGCAAAGTATTTCTTATACAGACCAACTGACCATGTTAAATGAAAAACATTCGTGTACATCTGTTTCACTGTTTTAGGAACTTGTCAGTACTCCCAGAATCAACTTTGTTCAGATTGGACCAGGAAGAAAAAACTTGTAATATAGATACCCCCTTAGGAAATCTTTCTAAATTGATGGAAAATACTTCTGTCAGGTTTGTAACAATGAGTGAATCTGAAATTTACCCCACTTTCCTCAGGAATATTACTAAAAACATTTTTTTTTCTTTTCAGCCAAAAACTTCGAGATTTAATCATTGACTTTCGTGAACCTCACTTTATATCCTACCTCAGTTCTGTTCTTCCATATGATGCAAAGGATACAGTTGCCTGCATTCTAAAAGGTATGTGATAATCAGCATGTCTCCTTCCATTGATTGTTCTTGGTTTTATTTATAATTGAAAGTACATTCTAGTGTAGCATTTTTATAACTTATTAAACTTATAATTTTTAGACAGATTCTCTTGGGAAGTAGTTTACATATATACTTTAATCACCATGACATTTTCTTACTTTAAAAAGACATATTGAAGAACAGACTTGAATAGAGGCTGCTTTTCTTACGGTTAATTTGCTCATTGAAATCCAGCATTTTTTTTCCTGTTGTTTTTAAATTTGAATGTAGGCTTGAATAAACCTCAGAGGCAAGCAATGAAAAAGGTACTTCTTTCAAAAGACTACACACTCATCGTGGGTATGCCTGGAACAGGAAAAACAACCACAATATGTACTCTTGTAAGGTTATTATTTTGCTTAGAAACTAACGATTTAAATCAGCTTCTCAGTTCGGAGAATGTGATGTTTTCTATCAAAAGGGCTGAATTTTAAATCAAAAGGCTTTATTTCAAATTAACCTTTTAGAAGGACATGAGAAATATAAAAAGCTAAGTCACAAAAAGTTGTAATCATGTTGTAGGTTTCTTGCATTTAGGATTCTCTGAGATCTTTCTCATTTGGGGGCATGTGTATCATTGTATCTTTTCCTTGCCTTAAAAAAATAATAAATTATACAGAGGTGTTGAAATAGATTTTTCTGGAATTTTTTTTTCCATGTCAGTAAATTTCTATGCTAATCTTAGAATAATCATAATGATGGCAAGAAATATTGATTGATTGATACTGTGTGCCAGGCACTATTCAAAGTTTGTATTTTGTACTCAATTTTATTATCACTAATAATATATTATTAACATATCACTAATTAATGAGATAATGCCATGGGATTTTCATAAAACATTTTGCCTTTATAATTTTTTAAATATTTACCTTGGCTCAGCTCTAAGATATGCTTCCTATTAAGTTTTCTGATTCTATTTGAAAAATATAAGCATGTTAATATCTGGAATTAAAAGTAATGTTATTTTCCTTTCTTTTATTCATTATTAGGTAAGAATTCTCTATGCCTGTGGTTTTAGTGTTTTGTTGACCAGCTATACACACTCTGCTGTTGACAATATTCTTTTGAAGTTAGCAAAGTTTAAAATAGGATTTTTGCGTTTGGGTCAGACTCAGAAGGTACATCAAGACATCCAGAAATTCACAGAGGAGGAAATTTGCAGATCCAAGTCCATTAAATCTTTAGCTCTTTTGGAAGAACTCTACAATAGTCACGTAAGTACTATTATTGCATAGTAACACCAGACTGAGTAGCCAGACTGAGTGGGGAAACATTCTGGGAAATTCAGTTACATTGACCAGTTTTATTAATTGATAGTTTGCTGCTTGCTTTTGAACTGAAATGAAGTTTCTGGTTTATTATTCAGGGCTCCCATCTCCTAGTTTAAAATATCCTAGTTATGGAAAATGCTTGTTACTCTCTACTCACAGCACCTGACACTAGTAGAGTTAGTGCAGATTCCACAGCTTAGGGCTCAGCCCCTTAATAAGATTGCACCACCCACTTCAGTTCTCAGTTAAGTCCGGGGCCTCCTGTGCATCAGAACAACTAGCCATAAATCAGGGTTCCCATGACCCCATCCTAGGGTTCGATAATTTGCTAGAATGGCTCACAGAATTCAAGATGTATTATATAGGATGCAGTTCAGGAACAGCCAAATGGAAGAGATGCATAGGGTTAGGAATGTGGAAAGGGATACGGAGCTTCTATACCCTCTTCAGATGAACCACCCTCCCAGCACCATGATGTGTTCAACCCAGAAGCTCTCTGAACCCCTTTGTTTAGGGTTTTTATGGAGATTCCATCATGTCGGCACGATGGATTAAATCATTGATTTGGTGGTTGGTGATTAGCTCAATCCTTATCCCCTCTACCCTTCCCTATGTGGAAGGGTCGGGGTTGGGGTGGGGCTGAAAGTTCTAACCCTTTAATCTCTAGATTTGTTCCTCTGACAACCAACTCCCATCCTCTCATTAGCATAAATGCAGGTATGGTTGCAAGGGATTTATTATGAATAACAAAAGATAATCCTCTCACCCCTAACACTACCGAAATTCTAAAGGTTTTAGGAGCTCTGTGTCAGGAACCCAGAGGAAGACCAAACATGCATTATTATAATATCACACCTAGAAAACTACTACTAATCAGAATTTTTAGCCAGTTTGAATTCAAAGCAATGGTACATGAATAGTCTAATGATAGGTATTTCTAGACTTTGAGACTGTGATATAGAAGTTTTTATTATTTAATGTTTATATTTTTCTGGGAAGTTTTTATCTATTTATTTTTTAAGATTTTATTTATTTATTAGAGCGAGAGCAGGAACACAAGCAGGGGGAGTGGGAGTAGGAGAAGCGCGCTCCCCACTGAGCAGGGAGCCAGATGCGGGGTCAATCCCAGGACCCTGGGATCATGACCTGAGCTGAAGGCAGATGCTTAACAACCACCCAGGTGCCCCTATTTTTATTTTTTAAAGATTTTATTTTTGGGGCGCCTGGGTGGCTCACTCAGTTAAGCGTCTGCCTTCTGCTCAGGTCATGATCCCAGGGTCCTGGGATGGAGTCCCTCATCGGGCTCCTTGCTCGGCAGAGAGCCTGCTTTGCCCTCTGCCTCTGCCTGCTGCTGCCCCTGACTGTGTGCTCGCGCTCTCTCTCTGTCAAATAAATAAATAAAATCTTAAAAAAAAAAATATCTACCAAACTGTTTTCCAAAGCAGCTGTAACATTCCACATTCCCACCAGCAATGTACGAGTGATCCTTGTCAGCATTTGGTGGAGTTAACCGTTTTTCATTTTGGACGTTCTGGTATATAATGATACCTCATTGTGAATTTAATTTGCATATCCCTAATGATGATTATTGATGTTTTCATGTGCTTATTTGCTATCTCTGTATCCTCTTCAGTGAAATGTCTCTTTCTGTCTGTTGCCCATTTGGATTTTTTTTTTTTTACTGTTGAGTTTTGAGTGTTCTTTTTATATTCTAGATGTTAGTCCTTTAATGGATATATTTGTGAATGTTTTCTCCCACTCTATAGTTGTTTTTTTTTTTTTTCATGTTCCTCACAGGAGCCTTTGCAATAGAAGAGGTTTTAATTTTGGGGCACCTGGGTGGCTCAGTCGTTAAGCGTCTGTCTTCGGCTCAGGTCATGATCCCGGGGTCCTGGGATCGAGCCCCGCATCAGGCTCCCTGCTCGGTGGGAAGCCTGCTTCTCCCTCTGCCTGCCACTACCCCTGCTTGTGTTCCCTCTCTCGCTGTGTCTCTCTGTCAAATAAATAAATAAAATCTTAAAAAAAAAAAGTTTTAATTTTGATAGAGTGTAGTATATAAATTTTTTACTTTCATGCATTCTGCTTTCAGTGTCAAGTTTAAAAACTCTGCCTACCTCTAGATGCTGAAAGTTTCTTGTGTTTTTTTTCTAAAAGTTTTATACTTTTAAGTTTTATATTTAAGTCTGTGACTATTATTTTTATATGATGTGTGAGACTTAGGTCAAGGTGCATTTTTTTGCCTATTGATGTCCAGTTGTTACAGCACCACTCCTTGAAAAACCATTCATCCCTCCACTGAGCTGCTTTTGCACCTGTGTTAAAAAACCCACGGTGCCTGGCTGGCTTAGTTGGAAGAGTATGTGACTCTTGATCTTGGGGTCATGCGTTTGAACCCCACATTGGGTGTAGAGATTACTTAAATAAGTAAATATTAAAAAAAAACACCCATTGGGCATATTTGACTGATGCAAATGTTCTTAACAGTATATTCACAAATCAAATTTAGCAGTGTATTAGAAGGTTTGTATGCTGTGAACAAGTGGGATTTATTCCCATGATGTAAGGATCATTCAGCAAGAAAATGTTATCAATGTGATCCTCTTCCATCCTTCAGTTATTAATATGCCAATGTCATTAAATTTGAAGTGACTTTCTTGTATAAAGTAGATATCTGGATGTTTTTTATCTACTCTGCCAATCTGTTTTTTAATTGTTTTGATCCCTGTCTTTTAAAAGGTACATGGTACATATAGACCATTTATATTCGTCATAAGTATTGATACATGTTAGGGCTTAAGTCTGCCCTTTTGTTTTTTGTTTTATGTTTCCTATGGTTTTTGTTGTTGTTGTTTGTTTTGTTTTTGTAATCTCCACACCCATCGTGGGGCTCAAACTCAAAACTCTGAGATCAAGAGTCACATGTTCTACCAGCTGAGGCAGCCAAGCGCCCCTCTCTCTTTTGATTGTTTTCTTTTTCCTGCCTTATTGCTTACTTGAACATTTTTTAGAATTCCATTTTGATTTTTCTATAGTGTTTTTGAGTGATCACTTTGAATAGCTTTTAGTGGATGCTCTGTTGCTCTCTGCATTATATTATATATATATATATAACTTATAGTCCATTGATTTTGTCATTTTACTAGTGAGCTTGTGAAGTTAGAAGTTAGAAGTCACCTCCATTTATGTCCCTTATCTTCTCATGAAGATTGTTCATGATTGTCTTAATATTTTTCCTACATAAACTATGTCAGACTGTGTTCTAATTTTTGCTTCAACCATCAAATATAATTTGGGAGAAATGAAAAACCTATTTTTTTTTGAAGATTTTATTTGTTTATTTGACAGAGAGCCCAAGCAGGCAGAGCAGCAGGCAGAGGGAGAGGGAAACTAAGGGAATTTGTTGCCAGTTGCCCTACTACCCTAAAAGAATGGGTAAAGGAAGATCTTTAAACAGAAAGGGAATGATAAAAGAACAAATTTGGAATATCAGGAGGGAAGAACATAGTAAGCAAAAATATGGATAAAAACAATAGGTTTGGGGCACCTGGGTGGCTCAGTTGTTAAGCATCTGCCTTCGGCTCAGGTCATGATCTCAGGGTCCTGGGATTGAGCCCCGTGGTGGGCTCCCTGCTCAGCGGGAAGGCTGCCTCTCCCTCTCCCACTCCCCCTGCTTGTGTTCCCTCTCTTGCTGTGTCTCTCTCTGTCAAATAAATAAATAAAATCTTTAAAAATAAATAAATGAATAAATAAATAAAATTTCAGTTATATTTTCAGTTCTAAAATTTCCATTTGCTTTTTCTTTTATGCTCTATTTCTTTGTTGAGACTATTTTTTATTTGATTCAAGTATGTTCATAGTTGCTCAGTGAAACATTTTTATCATGGCTGCTTTAAAACCTTTGTTATGCACTCTTGATCTTGGGGTTATGAGTTCGAGTGCCACAGTGGGTATAGAGATTACTAAAAAAATAAAAATGAACTTAAAAACAATAAAATCTTTGTCCTATAATTCTAACATCTCTGACATCCTTGGTGTTAGTATCTATTGCATGTTTTTTTTCCATCAGTTTGAGATTTTCTCGGTTGTGTTTTTTTTATGTATTTTTTAATTTTTATTTATTTTTTAAAAGATTTTATTTCTGTTTGACAGAGAGAGACACAGTGAGAGAGGGAACACAAGCGGGGGGAGTGGGAGGGGAGAAGCAGGCTCCCGGCAGAGCAGGGAGCCTGATGTGGGGCTCGATCTGGACCCTGGGACCATAACCTGAGCCAAAGATAGATGCTTAACCAACTGAGCCACCGAGGTGCCCCTATGTACTTTTTTTTTTTTAAAGATTTTATTTATTTGACAGAGAACACAAGCAGGGGGAGAGGGAGAGGGAGAAGCAGGCTCTCCGCTAAGCACGGAGCCCGACTCGGGACTTGATCCCAGGACGCTGGGATCATGACCTGAGCCAAGGACAGACGCTTAACCAACTGAGCCATCCAGGTGCCCCCCCCCCCTTTTTAAGTAGGCTCCACACCCAGTGTGGGCTTGAACTCACAACCCTGAGATCAGAACCTGAACTGAGATCAACAGTCGGACACTCAACCAACTGAGCCACCCAGGTGCCCCTGGTTGTGTATATTTTATGATGAAACCTGAACATTTGCATTATGTTATTTAATACTTCTGTTTTAGCTGGCTTCCTCTGACACTAGTCCATTGGGCAAGAGGGTACCCCACCTCATTACTGCTGGGTGGAAGTTGAAGTGCAAGTTCCCATTTGGCCTCTTAACATAAAGATTAGGGGCTCCTTATTACTGCTGGATAGGGGTGAAAGTCTAGGTTCCCCAGGTTCCCCACATGGACTCCACTGACACTGGGGGCTTATTATCATTCAGCAGGGATTAAAGTACTGGCTCCCTACTTGGCCTTCTCTGTTACTGCCCCAGTAGGATATTGGAGTTCCTTTGCTGGCATCAACGGGGCATAAGACTACAGTGTTTTCTGTGGTCTTTGGTTAGGGTAGAGTAGCTATTGTATACAAGTTTTCTGTCTACTAGGCTTTCCTTTTCTGTTCCTTTAGCTTTTGTTTGAGCTTTCTTTGGTCTATGCCCATCGGCATTCCTGGGTTGTTAAATTCTTCAGCTCCAAAGTTGGGATATATGAGGGCCAAAGAAAACCCAGGGAACAAACTACTGTTCCTCTGGTCCCAAGGTCCCTAGATGGTCTACCTTTTCTCCACCTTTTCAGAGTTCTTATGTTTGTTTTATATATAATGTTTAGAGTTTTTAGTTGTACTTTGTGGGAGGAGTGAGGAAAAGTACTCCAGTTTACCAGAAGTGAAGTCCTGATTGACATTTAAAAATAAATTATTGGGGCCGCCTGAGTGGCTTAGTTGATTAAGCGCCTGCTTTCAGCTGAGGTCATGATCCTGGGGTTCTGGGATTGAGCCCTGTGTCGGCCCCCCCCAACTCTCTCTTGTGCTCTCTCTCAAGTAAATAAATAAAATCTTTTAAAAAACAAAATTAAAAATAATTAAATTATTGGGGTGCCTGGCTGACTCAGTTGGAAGAGCATGTGACTCTTGTTTGAGCCCCACATTGGGTGTAGAGATACTTAAATAAAAACTTAAAAAATAATTAACTTATTTCCTCTTGAGTGTTTCAGATTTCCATTTGGAAATATCCAAATTTGAGCATTGTTAAGAGTGTCCAGAGAATTTACTTGATTTTTCAATATTTAGTAAAAAGTTAAATTTTTTTGCATACTATAAATGTTTCAGAATTAAATAATATTGGGGGATTCCTGTTGTTTGGGACAAAAATCTTTTTGAACCTTAAATAAAAATGGCGGGGCACCTGGCTCACTCATTTGGTAGAGCATGTGATTCTTGATCTTGGGGTTGTGAGTTCAAATGCCACATTGGGTATAGAGATTAAAATCAATAAGTAAAATAAAATATGGGAAAAACAAGTTACATTTCTTGGATATGTTAGATAACCCATCTGTTTTCTTTGTTCTTAGCGTATAGTTGCAACAACGTGTATGGGAATAAACCATCCAATATTTTCTCGTAAAACTTTTGATTTTTGTATTGTGGATGAAGCCTCTCAAATTAGCCAGCCAGTCTGCCTAGGGCCACTTTTTTTTTCTCGGAGATTTGTGTTGGTGGGGGATCATCAGCAGCTTCCTCCCCTGGTGCTAAATAGTGAAGCAAGGTAAGCAGACATTGAAGTTTTAATTTTAAATTAGATTCTTCTTATGGGACCATGTCAGTGCACTGATAAACCTGAATTTGATTTGTTGACAGAGTTCTTGGCATGGGTGAAAGCTTATTCAAGAGACTGGAGCAGAATAAGAATGCTGTTGTACAATTAACCGTGCAGTACAGAATGAACAGGTATTTGTGAGAGTGTCAGCTATGAGTGATTTTCATGTTTATTTTCATCTACCAAAACTAAAATTATTTTTGTAATTGCCTTAGTAAAATTATGTCCTTAAGTAATAAACTGACATATGAAGGAAAGCTGGAGTGTGGATCAGACAAAGTGGCCAACGCAGTGATCAGCCTACCTCATTTTAAAGATATAAAGCTGGAACTGGAATTTTATGCTGATTATTCTGAAAATCCTTGGATGATTGGAGTATTTGAGCCAAACAATCCTGTTTGTTTTCTTAATACAGACAAGGTAAGGAAAAAAACCCTGAATATTTTGTTTTTTCTCCTTTTGTCCTGTTATTTAAATTCTTCAGTTTTTAATAGCAAATGCTTTAATAGAGCTTAGTTAAAACTAGCTCTTTTTTTTTTTTTTAATTTTTTGACAGAGAGAGACAGCGAGAGAGGGAACACAAGCAGGGGGAGTGGGAGAGGGAGAAGCAGGCTCCCTGCACAGCGGGGAGCCTGCTGCATCGATCTCAGGACTCTGGGATCATGACCTGAGCCGAAGGCAGACGCTTAATGACTGAGCCACCCAGGTGCCCCAAAACTAGTGTATTTCTTATACTTCAACACAAAAGAATCTTTTCTTTCTATAGAGCCAGTATCTTTGTTTTTTTTTATTGTGTTATGGTAATCACCATACATTATGTCATTAGTTTTTGATGTAGTGTTCCATGATTCATTGTTTGTGTATAACACCCAGTGCTCCATGCAGAACGTGCCCTCTTTAATACCCATCACCAGGCTAACCCATCCGCCCGCCCCCCTCCCCTCTAGAACCCTCAGTTTGTTTTTCAGAGTCCATAGTCTCTCATGGTTCATCTCCCCCTCCTATTTCCCCCCCTTCATTCTTCTCCTCTGGCTATCTTCTTCTTCCTTTTTTTTTTTTTTTACATATAATGTATTATTTGCTTCAGAGGTACAGATCTGTGATTCAACAGTCCTGCACACTTCACAGCGCTCACCATAGCACATACCCTCTCTGATGCCCATCACCCAGCCACCCCATCCCTGCCACCCCCCACCACTCCAGCAACCCTCAATTTGTTTCCTGAGATTAAGAATTCCTTCTATCAGTGAGGTCATATGATACCTGTCTTTCTCTGATTGACTTATTTCTATAGCCAGTATCTTTGGAAGGAGGTTTATTCTGGGGATTAATAGATGTGAGAATTGACTTTTGAAGTAGGAAAGCTAGAAAGTGAACTCAAGTGTATAATTACATTTCTTAGAAAAGAAATTGGCATTGATATTATCTAAGGGCTGGGTTTACAAATGGAGACTTTATTTTCTAGAGCAGTTTTAGGTTCACAGCAAAATTGCACCTGACACTACAGATATTTACTACCTCCTGCCTCCACATATGCACATGAAGACCTCCTTACAAACTTATCATTAAACAAAACTCTTCACAAGGACTTTAAATGACTTGATTCTTATTTCTAGGAACTAAGAACGAAGTTTTGACCCTGTTATTTCTACAGTTTGTTTTATGTAGCGCTTCTCAGCATTGGTTTGGAAGTCTTTACATGACCAGAAAAAAAATAATGACCAGGGATACCTGGGTGTCTCAGCTGGTTAAGCGTCTGTCTTTGGCTCAGGTCATGATCCCAGGGTCCTGGGTCTTAAGTCTCTCATGGGGCTCTCTGCTCAGTGGGGAGCCTGCTTCTCCTTCTGCCTGCCACTCCCCCGCTAGTGCGCATGCATGCGTGTCTTCACTCTCTCTAGCAAATAAATAAAATCTTAAAAAAAAAAGTGACCAATTGTATGTATGCGTATTACTGTAAAATAATTATATCTTTTGTTAATATGGTGGGTGGTTATTAAAAATAGGGCCCCAATTGCAGGGGCACCTGGCTGGCTCAGTTGGTAGAGCATGCGACTCTTGATCTCAGGGTCATGAATTCAAGACCGACGTTGGGCACAAGAGTTTATTTTATTTAATTATTTTTTAAAAAGATTTTATTTATTTATTTGACAGAGAGACACAGCGAGAGAGGGAACACAAGCAGGGGGAGTGGGAGAGGGAGAAGCAGGCTTCCCGCTGAGCGGGGAGCCCGATGCGGGGCTCGATCCCAGGACCCTGGGATCATGACCTGAGCCAAAGGCAGACGCTTAATGACTGAGCCACCTAGGTGCCCCCAGAATTTACTTTAAAAATAAATAGGGGTGCCTGGGTGGCTCAGTTGGTTAAGCAGGTGCCTTCAGCTTGGGTCGTGATCCCAGGGTCCTGGGATCGAACCCTGCATCGGGCTCCCTGCTCAGCGGGGAGCCTGCTTCTCCCTTTCCCTCTGCCTGCTGCTCCCCCTGTTTGTGCTCTCTCTCTGTCAAACAAATAAATGAAATCTTTAAAATAAATAAATAAATAAATAAATAAATAAATAAAATAGGACCCCCACCCTATGTGCCGTGATGGAATTTTCATTCTCTTGGATATTGCCCTTAGCATTTCAGGTTCAAGGATTAACAAGTCGGGGCAGGTGGGCTCTGGGAAATTTTTTCAGTAAACTGACCTCACAAATGACTGCATTTAGAAACCTCAATTCCAATTTATTACTTATAATTTACAATTATTTACCTCACCAATGACCACTCAGATTCTTTGTTTTTGCTACTCAGGTTTCTTCTTTCTTAGCATCAGAATTCCAAATAAATTTTTTTTTTCAAGATTTTATTTATTTGGGTGCCTGGGTGGCTCAGTTGGTTAAGCTTCTGCCTTTGGCTCAGGTCATGATCCCAGGGTCCTGGGATCAGGTCCCGCATCGGGCTCCCTGCTTGTCAGGGAGTCTGCGTCTCCCTCTACCCCTCCTCCGTGCTTGTGCTCTCTTCTCTCCCTTTCATGCTCTCTCACGCTGTCTCTCTCACATAAATTAAAAAAAAAAGATTTATTTATTTGGGAGAGAGAGCACAAGTAGGCGGAGGAGCAGAGGGAGAGGGAGAAGGAGGCTGTCCGTTGAGTGGGGAGTGACGCAGGGCTCAATCCCAGGACCCTGAGATCATGACCTGAGCCGAAGGCAGATGCTTAGCTGACTGAGCCACCTAGGTGCCCCCCAAATAAAAGGTATTGAAGATAATCAAGATTAGGTACTTGGCTGGCTCAGTCAGTAGAGCGTGCAACGCTTGATCTCAGGGTTTTGAGTTCAAGTCCCATGTTGGGCATGGAGCCTACTTTAAAAAGTTAAAAAGAAATAATAATAATAATCAGCACTACCTAAGGCTTATGTAGGAGCAAAATAGTCCTTAGAGAGTTTTGCCAGGTATGCTAGAACCTGGGGAACTTTACCTGCTCCATTATTTGTATGAAAGGCAACAAGAAAATGGCAAGAACACAGAGTAGAGCCCGATCCAAGTTTGAATCCTACTGCTGTGGTTTATTGTGAGGCCTTGGGCAAGTTACTTATCTTTTCTGACCTTTGATACTTGTAAACTAGGGGATAACAAACTAAAGTATGTGAAGCCCAGTGTATGGTTGGCTCTTAGAAAGATTTTATTTTTCATTTTATTTTTAAAATTTTATTTTATTTTTTAAAAAGATTTTCTTTATTTATTTGACAGAGCAGGAGAGCACAGGCAGGGGGAGCGGCAGAGGGAGAGGAAGAAGCAGGCCCCCTGCTGTGCAGGGATGTAGGCTCCATCCCGGGACCCTGGAATCATGACCTCAGCCAAAGGCAGTCACTTAACAAACTGAGCCACCCAGGTGCCCCTCTTAGAAAGATTTTAATCTGAACTGTAGGATGTTTAAGATGGGTTTCCTCTAGGTGGCTTTCTGAAAGGTGACTACTGTCATTCATTTTTTACCTTCAACATTTATTTATTTCCTTGTACCTTCAACTTTTAAAATAAGTATATTTTTCATTTGTGTCCACAGAGGTGTTCTCTACGGCTACCTGTGTACCGACCATACTCAACTCTTTTTTCTATTTAGGTTCCAGCACCAGAACAAGTTGAAAAGGGTGGTGTGAGCAATATGACAGAAGCCAAGCTAATAGTTTTCCTGACCTCTGTTTTTATTAAGGTAATTTAGAATTTAATTTAACGGATAATAAATATTAGGATGAAGTATAATATAATGTTAGAATGCAAGGAACTTAAGACCTAGCATTAATCCTTGTTCATTAACATGAGAGGATTGAAGCCTGATTGCTTTTGTTCTATTTTTGGAAAATTATCAAAGATGTAATTTTTTATAATGGCATTTTGGGTTTCCATTTAGGGTAATTTTTTGTAACATCAGATAATTCTGATTGTGTCAATATAGGGTTGAATCAGTGTGATTGGGGTTTGGAAACTTCAGTGTAAGGGATTGCAGAAAGTGTAATGTATTTCTTTGTGCTTTTTTTTTTTCCTACGGCATCACTGTTCTAGTGGCATGCAAACCATTATTCTGTCATTAATCTATAGAAATCAAGGGAGCAGTGTTTGAGGAAATTATTAAATCTCAGGAAATATGGATTTAGATTTAGAGCAAATTTAGTAATTGTATTTACTCCTTACAACAAGACAATCTTACAAACATTAATCAGGCACATTATATAAACATGTAATTTAATAAATTTAGTAAAGCTTAAATAACAAAAATCAGGATTTTCATTTTCATTGTTTCTTTTCTGTTTAGGCTGGCTGTAAACCCTCTGATATTGGTATCATTGCACCCTACAGGCAGCAGTTAAAGATCATCAATGATTTATTGTTCCATTCTTCTATCAGGATGGTCGAAGTTAACACTGTAGACAAATACCAAGGAAGAGACAAAAGTATCATTCTGGTATCTTTTGTTAGAAGTGATAAAGATGGACCTGTGAGTTCATTGTATTTTCTGCTGATTTGTTTGGGACATTTTTTTTCTTTTCTTTTTTTTTTTTTAGGTTGTGGTAAAAACCCCACACAATATAAAATTTAAAATCATCACTATTTTTAAGTGTACAGTTCGGTGGTGTTAAGTATATGCATAGTATTGTGCAGCAGATCTCTGGTACTTTTTCATTTTGCAAAACTGAAGCTCTGTACCCACGAATAACAACCCTCCAGTTCCCTCTCCCTCCAGGCCCTGGCAATCACCATTCTGCTTTCTGTCTTTGAATTTGACTACCATCGTCATCTTATATAAGTGGGATTATACAGTATTTGTTCTTTTGGGTTTTTTGTTTTTTTAAGATTTTATTTGTTTGAGACAGAGAGAGTGCCCTTGATCACAAGCGGTGGGGAGGGGCAGAGTGAGAGGGAGAAGCATGCTTCCCACTGAGCAAGGAGCCTGATGTGGGGGCTCGATCCCAGGACCCCAAGATCATGACCTGAGCCAAAGGCAGACACTTAACCAACTGAGCCACCTAGGCGCCCCAGTATTTGTCCTTTTGTAATTGGCTTATTTCATATAGCATGGTGTCCTCGAGGTTCATCCATGTTGTATTATGTATCAGAATTTTGTTCCTTTTTAAGGCTGAATAATATTCCATTGCATGTATATGGCATATTTTGTTTATTCATCCATCAGTGGACATTTGGGTTGCTCCCACCTTTTGGCTGTTTTGTTAGGGGCATTTTAAGCATAGACTCTTCCTTAGATATACTTTTAATTTTGTATATAATTCCAGGTTTTGTGTTTTGCATGTTTACCTCCTTTTCATTCACTTTTCTTGATTATGTGATACCTTCATATGGTTGTAAAGATATAGTAAGAAGTCTCCATTCTACCCAGTTCCTCTTCTACTCAGTTCTTACCGTTACAGATAATCACAATTTGGTGTTTTTTGTTTTTTAATTCCAGTATAATTAATATACAGTGTTATAGTTTCAGGTATAAGATATAGTGATTCAAAAATCCTATACTTTACTTAGTGCTCATCATGATAAGTGTACTCTAAATCCCCTTCACCAATTTCACCCACAGCCACCTCCCCCCGCCCAACTTCCCTCTGGTAACTGTCAGTTTGTTCTCTATAGTTAGGAGTCCATTTTTTGGTTTCTTTTTTCTTTGTTCATTTGTTTTGTTTCTTAAATTCCACATGAGTGAAATTATATGGTATTTGTCTTTCTTTGACTTATTTCACTTAGCATTACACACTTTAGATCTTTCCATGTTGTTGCGAATGGCAAGATTTCATTCTTTTTTATGCTGAGTATTTTTCCATTATATATATATATCACAGCTTCTTTATTCATCTGTGGTTGGACACTTGGCCTGCTTCCATAATTTGGTTATCGTAAATAATGCTGCAGTAGAGGTGCGTACATCCTTTTGAATTAATGTTTTCGTATTCTTTGGGTAACCAGTGGTGGAATTTCTGGATCATATGGTAATTCTATTTTTAATTTTTTGAGGAACCTCCATTACTGTTTTCCATAGTGGCTGCACCAGTTTGCATTTCCCCCAACAATGCATGAGGGGTCCTTTTTCTCCACATCTTTGTCAACGCTTGTTTCTTGGGTTTTTGATTTTAGCCATTCTGACAGGTGTGAGGTGATAGCTCATTATGGGTTTGATTTGCATTTCCTTGATGATTAATGATTTTTTCATGTATGTCTTCTTTGGAGAAATGTTTGTTCATGTCTTCTGCTCATTGTTTAATTGGATTATTTGGGTTTTTTGGTTTTGAGTTGTGTACAGTTTGTGGGGGTTTTTTTGGGGGGTAACCTCTAATTCCTTTCCTTTAGGCATATACAAACATGAATCAATATTCATATTTCCCTTTTTTTTACACAGATGGTAATATATATCTAATGGACTCTGCTTTTTTCACTTAAATAGCTTGGAAATCTCTCCATGTCAATACACAGAGACTTCATTGTGTTCTTACAGTTGCATAGTTTTCTAGTGTACATAGGTGTCCTGGTATATTTAACCACTCCCCTGAGTCTAAAGCTATTACAGGTTTTCATTACTGTTACCAATAATGCTACAATGAGTGGAGATAGCTCCATTTCCTTAAATTATGGCACGGAAATTGCACCCAAGATAAAATATTTGGAAGTTGGCATTGTGGGCAAGTTTTTCCAACTGTCCAAAGAATTTTAAATGTGTCACTGAATCTTCTTTGGAATACATGCTTAATAGGGAAATAGTTCACAGCAAACTGTATTCTTTGCTAGAACAAACTTAAATGTTTGAGAAAACTCAAATAATTGAAAATTATTTCTTTCAGCTTGGTGAACTCCTGAAAGATTGGCGACGTCTTAATGTTGCTATAACCAGAGCCAAACATAAACTGATTCTCCTGGGATGTGTGCCCTCACTGAACCGCTATCCTCCTTTGGGGAAGTTACTTGATCATCTAAACTCAGAAAAATTAATATCCTTTTTGTTTTGTATATGGTCACATCTGTGCTATTGTGAATATTTATGTATTTATATAAATTAAAACTCAATGTTTTGTGTTTTCCATGGGCACATTTCAAAGACCTGATTCTACAAAGGAAAAGGAAACTAATTCACAGAAAGTGTTTTTTTTTTTTAAAAAGATTTTATTTATTTGACAGAGAGACAGTGAGAGAGGGAACACAAGCAGGGAGAGTGGGAGAGGGAGAATCAGGCTTCCCGCTGAGCAGAGAGCCCGATGCGGGGCTCGATCCCAGAACCCTGGGATCATGACCTGAGTGGAAGGCAGAGCCTTAACAACTGAGCCACCCAGGCTCCCCTCACAGGAAGTAATTTTAAGCAAAAAGTGAAATAATGAAGGTGATGGAGAAGGATAGTTTGTGAAGTGAGAAAGGAGATGAAAAGGGACTTGATTTACTGTCCTAGGGCAGGGTACATGTTTCCTAGAACACATCTAGGAAAAGTGGTTACCCCTTTTGGTTCTTTTTACCCTAATTTATAACCCCCCTTTTTAAAATCTAGGACAAAGCATTAAAATTTAAAAAAAAATTGAGAAAATTAAAAAATGGAGAATTATTCCTTGTCATAATTGTAGATTATGACTAAAATAAATCATCTTTAAAAAAATTATATGAAGGTCTTAGGCTAAGATACATAAACCTTGTTTAAGTACATTATTATCTGTAGAATGCCATAAAAAATTTTTCAGCAGTCCTATAAACCAAATTACAAAATGTTAAATAGTGTCATAGATATTTTTGTGCAAATCCATTTTTTGTAAAGTATACTTTCCTTAATTTATTGTACATCATGGATCTTCCATCAGAGGAACACGAAAGTCTTTGTCATGTATTGGGTGATTTTCAAAGAAGATAAAGCACTGTTTTCTTTGATTTCTCATACTGGCATATGAGATCCTCTCTAAATATTACCTGTTACTTGCAATTTGGATGTGCTATGAAAGCAGTGCCTGGTTAGATTGTGAAGATCACTTTTTTTTTTTAAGATTTTATTTATTCATTTGAGACACAGAGATACAGAGACAGAGAGAGAGAGCATGAGTAGGGGGAGAGGCAGAGGGAGAGGGAGAAGCAGGCTCCCTGCCGAGCCAGGAGCCCGATGTTGGGCTCGATCCCAGGAAGCCGGGACCGTGACCCGAGCCGAAGGCAGACGCCCAACCATCTGAGCCACCCAGGCACCCCTGTGAAGATCACTTTTATCCCAAGGGTATGAAATGGTATAAATGTACTTTGTTGAGAGTTCCAGTTTTTTGTTTTATTTAATATTTTTTTGGTAGTCTTGTTAAAGTTCTATCACTGTGTAAAATTTAACACACTATTAATTTTTTCAGTTTTTCCAAAACTGAAAAGTCTTAAGTTTTGTAGGTACTATCAATGTGTTTTTGTGTGACCTAGAAAGAGTTTGATAAATTTTTACCAGCTTTAGTAATAGATTAACTTTTGGATCTGAGAAACTTTAAGTCTAAAATTTCAATACTGATTTGATTTTGTAGATTTCTGTCATATTTTTTTTATTTAAGAGATTAGGTAAAGAAAATTCATTTGTTTTTTCACTTAAGCACAATCTTGTGATGATGAGAACACAAGTGTGATTCTTTTCTGTGTTTGGGTTTTTCTCCTGACTGTTGCATTTTGGTATAAGGTACATTTTCACTTTAAACCTAGGCTTTTAAATTATTACTTATAAATTAATTATTTCCAATTAATTTCTGATTCCCCTTTCTCACTTGTTATTTTTAGTATTCAATATTCTATAGATTTTGATATAAAAGAAAATAATTTTTTTTTAGTTTTTTAAAATTGATGACAAAAAGGTATGTATATCCCTATTTTTTTTTTAAAGATTTTATTTATTTATTTGACAGAGAGACAACAAGAGAGAGAACACAAGTAGGGGGAGTGGGAGAGGGAGAAGCAGGCTTCCCACTGAGCAGGGAGCCCGATGCGGGGCTCGATCCCAGGACCTTGGGACCACGACCCAAGCCGAGGCAGATGCTTAATGACTGAGCCACCCAGGCACCCCGGTATATCCCTGTTATCACCTATTGTTCATATGCCCCCTTTGTTTTGAGACACTACTCAGTTGTCTCAATTTTTTGAATAAAGAAAGTTTTGTAAATCAGAATTACCTCAAAGTGCTTAGTTAAGTATATAGTGACCAATTTTAACCTCAGTGTATCCATCTTTGGTTGGGGGGCAGATATCTCTTTCTCTCAAAAGTTTTTTCTTTTTTTAAATGAATGTGAAATATGTTAAAATTGTTTCTACCTCATGTTTTTTAAAAATTACTTGCAGTTTTTTATTAAATAAATCATTTTCTATTATGCCTTAGTGTGTCAGTTATTAATCTTGAATAATAATTAAGTTCAGGGTTGTCCAGCAATTTTTCAAGTAGTAAAAAGTCAAATGTTGATAATGTTCTAAAGCTGCATATAAGTACTATTATAATAGCATAAAAATGAAAATCTTTTTTTTGGCAGGGAAAAAATCTGAAAAGGCTTTTTGGAGAAGGTAACATTAAAGTCTGGTAAAGACTGAATAGAATTGCATAAATTGTAATGGAGGAATAGACAAATCTAGATAGAGGGTACAACAAATGGGAAAAGGAAAAGACATGTACAGGGAACAGCAAAAATAATTTAGCATAGTTACAAGAAATATCCAAGGAAGTATGAGAGGCCATGGATTACAACCCATGGTTCCCAACCTATTACTGGCACATGAAAGCAATGTTAATAGGTTGCAACAAGCTTTGTTTTCAGTGGAATAGAGTGAAAAATATTAGGGTGTATCACATGTAAAAAATACACAAAAGTAGAATAAAATAGTGAACTTATATACCCATCACCCATATTCAATAGGTAGAAGATTTTGCTGCAGTTGTTTTCTCAACACCCTTTTTTTCCCTTTGCTGAGATGTTTCAAAGCAAACTCTAGGTATCACTTAATTTCACCGTTATATTTCAGTATGTGATGAGCTTTTGAAAAATAGTATTTTTTTTAAAGATTTTCTTTATTCATTCGAGGGCGCCTGGGTGGCTCAGTTAGTTAAGCGACTGCCTTCGGCTCAGGTCATGATCCCGGAGTGCCGGGATCGAGTCCCGCATCGGGCTCCCTCCTCAGCGGGGGGTCTGCTTCTCCCTCTGACCCTCTTCCCTCTCGGGCTCTGTCTCTCATTCTCTCTCTCTCAAATAAAAAAAAAATAAAGATTTTATTTATTCATTCGAGATAGAGAGAGAGCATGAGCAGGGGGAGAGGCAGAAGCAGACTCCCCACTGAGCCAGGAGCCAGACGTGGGGCTTGATCCCAGGACCCTGGGATCATGACCTGAACCGAAGGCAGACGCTTAACCATCTGAGCCACCCAGGTGGTCCCCAAAACAGTATTTTTGTTACATGATGATACTAGTGAGTTTAAAAACCTAGATTGTTAGCTTTAGTAAATTCAGGGCTCAGAATAGATTAATATTCTACTTTAACCCTGTTCATTTAGTTTAAACATAGGCATTAAATTCCAATTCTGTTCAACATAAGGAGACTGGAGTATCCAGCAAGTGTATATTTTGGAATTTAAGAATATCTACGTCAAAGGGAGAATTTATTTATTTATTTACTTGCTTGCTTTAAATAAAACTGGTTTATTGATGAGTTAAATTTCTTTCCTACTTTTTACCTGTGAAGTCACTGGAGGAAAAGCAATCTAGGAAATAAAACTCTTTTCCTTTGTTCATGGTTCTATAAAGTAAATATATACTTAATTTTATTTGCTTTTTTAAATGTATGTAAAATACAAATACTTTCTTTTTTACCCATCATTTGGAGAAGAAAAATGAACAAGTCAGTCATATTTCAATGTTTAAGAGCAAGATGGAAGGGGTTAGACATGCAATGAGTTTTAGACTCCTTGAAACACTAAAAACCTACATTTTGTGATTATGGAAATCAACGCTACTTTTGTATTGGTTCAAATTCTGGTTCTGTCACTTAGTTTTTCTGAAGTCATTTAACCTTTCAGAGGTTAGTTTAATCTGCAAAGTGGAGACAGTTCCATCCTCATGGGGTGGTTTTGAAAATGAAAAGACTTTGGCCTAGGAACTGATATATAATTACATGCTCACTGATACTAGAGGGAGTATGGAAGGTCAGTGGTGAGAGGATAATGGGATAGTTGGCTATACTTGTGGAAAAAATGAAGTTTGATCCTGTTCCACACCATTCACTAAAATCAATTCTGGGTGCAGTAACAGGCCTAAATATGAAAGATAAAGCTTGTAACTTTTTTTAAAAGATTTTATTTACTACCCCTGAAACAAATAATACATTATATGTTAAGTAAAAAATTTAAAAAAGTTTACTTATAGAGAGAGAGACCATGAGGGGGGAGGGCCGAGGGAGAGGTAAAGGGAGAGAATCTCCATAGACTCCCTGCTGAGTGTGGGAGCCCAACAGCAGGGTGCTCCATCTCATGACCCTGAGATCATGACCTGAGCCAAAATCAATTGGATGCTCAACCTACTGAGCCACCCAGGCGTCCCGCCCATGAATTTAAAGAAAGGCAGACCTTATTTTCAGTTATTCCTTTTTTTTAAAAGATTTTATTTATTTATTTGAGAGAGAAATTTAAATAAAAGGAATAAATTTATTTAAATTTAAATAAAATTTAAAGATTTTATTTATTTGAAAGAGAGAGAGAGAATGAGAGAGAGCATGAGAGGGAAGAGGGTCAGAGGGAGAAGCAGACTCCCCGCCAAGCAGGCAGCCTGATGTGGGACTCAATCCCGGGACTCCAGGATCATGACCTGAGCCGAAGGCAGTTGCTTAACCAACTGAGCCACCCAGGCACCCTATTTTCAGTTATTCTAAATTATATGCTCTAACAACTCTCTTGGACATTGGCATAAGGAAATATATACAACTTTGAAACACCCCAACCTGGAACTTCTCTTGGACATGGATGATGTTAACAAAAGAAACAAGTAAAAAAATTTATGGTGTTACCCCATTTGTGAAAAGTTTATAAACAGATAAAAATAAATTACATGGTTTAGGGGCAGATACTTGCAAGGCAGAAAACAGAAAAGCAAGGAAACGATTCTCATAAAAGCCAGAATGGTATTTACCTCAAGGGGGATGGTGAGTAGTGGCTAGGGGTAGTTCCCAAGGACGATGGCTCCCTCCTGTGCTCAGTTTATCTGGTGGTGGTCACCCAGCTGTTCACTTTATAATGATTCTTTAAACTATGTAGAGAGCAAGGTGGAGTCATTTATGTCAAGCAAGGGCCCGGGTCAAGCAATGACCAAGCACTTAAGGGTACTGCACTAATCAGATACCCACACCAAGACCAACACCAGCTGATGGTACCCCAGAACCGATAACACGCTGAAGCAGAGGAGCTCTGCAGGGACCCGAGACTGATTAAATCCTTTTTTAAAAAGGGAGGTTTTGGGTTGTTTTTGTTTTGTTTTTTATAGGCCAGCAGATTTATTCTTTTTAAAATTTTGTTAAATTAAAAATTTTTTTTATTATGTTCACTTAGCCAACATATAGTACATCATTAGTTACAAAGGGAGGATTTTTTTAGCAAACTGTCATACTCCTCAGACACCCTCTATGTCTGACTGCTCAAAAAAGGCAGCTGCCGGGGCGCCTGGGTGGCTCAGTCGGTTAAGCAGTTCTGCCTTAGGCTTGGGTCATGATCCCTGGATCCCAGGATCAAGTCCTTCCTCCAGCTCCCTGCTCACTGGGGAGCCTGCTTCTCCCTCTCCCTCTGTCTGCCTCTCCCCGTTCGTGCGCTCGTCACTCTCCCTCTGTCAAATAAAATAAAATATTAAAAAAAAAAATAAAAAGGTAGCTACGGCTGAAGGCTCTGCTTAATTGATCAGAACAGAACTTAATAAGCAGTAAGTGCCTGGAGGTGACCCTGACAAGACGACGCCTTACCTCAGCTGGGCACCCACAGACTAACTTGTTCAGTTCCTTAACTTCCTACTCCGTTATCTTTTGTTGTGTGACTTGTGTTCTGCTTTGTGTGCCTAGGAAGAAGCCAAGTTAATCACATGGTGAAATGTCATTGACTTTGAAATCCTGAACTTGCTTTATAATTATGTTAACCTTGCTTTGTGACTGAATAAAGCTGACATTGTGGAGAGGAGACTCGAATGTGTGCACCTTCATAGCCTGCTCATTACAGTTTGTTTTATACTTTTTTTCTCCATGTATCATTATCTCACAGTAAAGAAAATTAAAAAACCAAAAGAGGTAAAGAAACATAAAACTACTGGCTGAGGTGATGAAGAGAAAAAGAGCCGAAATATCTCAGTCTTTCTAGCTCAGCCACTGTCTTAACAATTGCTAATTACGTAATAGCTTACTTTTCCCCAAAGTGATATAGCTTAACCTAGTGTCATCTGACCACGAGGGTTTTTTTTCCTCCCTGAAATGAGAAAAGGCTAGCTTTATCTCTACACGTCTGTCCCTTGATAAGTGCGGCCCTTCCCACTGCCCGTGCATTTACTGGTTTAAATGCCGTGCTAGGGCTGCCTAGTTGCAGCAGGTGTCTGCCCCCTGTTAATTGCTTCAGGTTTTCTAAATTCCTTTGCTCCCCTAAGACCTTGTGGAGCGTGAAGGGAAGCGGTCAGGTGTATCAGATGAACCCCGCCGCCGCGTGGACGAAAACGTTCGCACGCGCATCCCGTGGCAAGACAGCCCCAGCGCCCCGGCGAAGCCCCCGGGTGAGAGGTCGGTGGTCCGACCAGGGCCGGGCCTCCGGCTCCTCACACGCGAGGTCTCCTTCACGCTCCTCTTCCTTCTCCTTCCGGTCCAGCTGGACGCGAGGAGGCCTGGCGAGGGCGGGTTTCTCTCCTGCCGGTTGCAGGCCCCGCGGCCCCCCGCCCCACTCGCGGCGCCGCGGGATCGCCCGGGCGTCCTCCCGCCGCCGGGAGCGCTGTGGGCCGCGGCGGGCCTGGTGGCAGACGCCGTGGCGGCCGCCGCGCGCCTGAAGGAAGCTGCTGGCGGGGCCCAGGGCGTCTCCGCCCGAGACCGTGCCGCCGCCGCCATGGGTAAGGGGAGCGGACCGAGAGGGGACGCCCCGCTCTCCGTCCGAGGCTGAAGGCCGCGGCCGGGCGAGGACTGGTGGTGGGCACCGAGACCTCGGGTAGCAACTGGAGCCCGAACCCGGGCCTGGGGCTGGGCGGGGGCAGCGGGGGACTCGGGGGCGCCCGGGGTCGCCATGGCAACGCGCGGCCGCCCCCCGTTTCTTCAGGTTCCCGCCCCGGTTCTAGGGCCTAATGGCCGAGGGCTCGCGGTCCGACGGCTTCCAAGGGGCGAAGACAGGGCCGGCCGGGGGGCCGCTCCCGGTTCGGTGGAGCAGTCGGGGACGGGCGATGACTTTTCAGGTTTGGGGGTGGCGGAGGGAAGACGCGTCTCAGGTTTTGGCCTGGATGCCGGAAGCCGAGGGCGGGAGAGGTGCAGCGATGCCGCGCAGGACCCCGGGTGAGCCCTCCGCGGGGGTCCTTGGGCGCCCCGAGCCCTTTGGGCAGCCTTGCTGCGGGGAGGAAGGGAGGCAGAGAGGGGGCTCCAGGCCCGGGCGAAATGCGGGGACTGGCCCTTGGCCTTGTTGGGGCTGCGATCGGCACGACACATCTGCGAGCCCGGGCGGGGTGCGGCCGGCGTGTAAACGCTCCTGGGGCGAGGAAGCTGCCGGCCCCCAGCACGGACCCGCCTCGGAACAGCTGCAGATGCGCCCTTTGTCTGCTTGTCGCATCGCAAGTCACGGATCGTAATGGGCACTGTTAAGAAAAAGGATTGGTACAGATTATGAAACATCAAGTAGTTCCCCCCCGCCCCCGAAAAAAGAGGGAATCATACGACGATGCAGATTTGAAGGAATGATGTGTGTGCAGATTTTCCACCAGCTAGCTTGGTCATAGAGATTGTGGCTGTTTGCATTTTTAGTTGCTTAGGATTCCGTGTCAGGCTTCGCGCTTAGCTATCAGCTCAGAACTCGAATACTAGATAATTGGGAACCCTGGACTTTTGTTCAGTGAAGGAAAAACACTTGGTTCACTTGGACTAGTACATTTGCCAGAGATTATGAAACGTTATACTAAGTGCTTCATTTTTCTGCACTTCATTTTGTCATCTGTTTGCTGAAACTATTCCTGCCAGTCACAGCAATGGTGAGAATATGCGGGAACATCTGAATTTCTAAGTTACCTAAGGATGGAATTTGTGGGAAAGAAAAAAATAGCTTTTTGTGATTTGAAAGTATCAATTACTAATCAGTTTTTCTTTTTTTTAAGTGCATCTATTAACTTAGTTTTTGACTGAATCAGCTGTGTGGGCAAGGAACTTAAATGTGAAACAGGACTGCTTTTATTTCCTCTGGGAAAATGAAGGAGTTATGCAATACAGAATTACAGTTGCAGTGAGAAAAGATGGAAAGAGGGTTAAAATGAGTGAAAGAATTGAATGGCTTCTCCTGTATTCCTTTATTTGTCGGTGTGTTTTAACCCATCATGTTTATGGATGATACTGTAATCTTGGAATTGTAACCACCTTTTATTTCCAGTTTATTCTGAACGTTTTTTGCCTTGAGATTCATCCTTGGAGCGTGCCTGCTGTCCACCTTTTGTACGAGACTCTTAAATATGTTGTTTATTACTCCAATTTTATCTCCACAAAAAGTAAAAAACAAAAACAAAAAACCTCGTTCTCTTTGAAGACGTACCACAAAAGTAAAATAAATACCAGAAAATAACCAAGGTGCAAGATCTTGAGAATAATTCATAAACTTTGTCTGGGGTGGGCATGGTAGTGTTCTGTGGTATGTGTGAGAGAGACATAAAGAGAAGTTACGTAGGGGTGTGGATTAGTTAGGGAGACTAATTTGTCAACCAAGAAAAAACAAACCATTGTTTTTATAGGGGAATGAAAGGGTTTGTGTATTTTTTAATGTCATGTCTTGCAAATGATGTTGGACTCCTTTCTTGTGCTTTCAGCTACAAAAGACCCCACAGCTGTAGAGAGAGCAAACTTGTTAAACATGGCTAAATTGAGTATCAAAGGACTCATTGAATCTGCTCTAAGCTTTGGCCGCACTTTGGATTCTGACTATCCCCCCTTGCAGCAGTTCTTTGTTGTTATGGAACATTGTCTGAAACACGGTCTTAAAGGTATCCTGAGATTTTAAAAAACTAAGTTTAGAATTCCACTATTTCCATCTTAAACATCCTTGAAAATGTGTATTTGTTGAGACCATAATTGTTACTTTACCTTTAAAATTACGGGGTGGGTTGGTTTGGGGAGAGAATAGCCTACTGCTTTATGTTTTCTAATAAGTTGTCTTCAGAGAATGCCTAGTTAGTGTTTTGTAAAAACATTTGATTTTTCATTTTTTCTCAATATACTCTGAACTGATTTCTATTTTCTAGGACAGTTAGAGTTATTTAAAAATTTTTAAGCTTAGTGATTCCAATATGAAGTCTTATTACTAGTTTGAGCCCTATTGAACAAATAAGTAAAACAATTGTTGAAATATAAACCTCGTTGGCCCCCTGGAATGTATCTAGAAAGACTGTCTTTTGGATTGTTGTAGAAATGTAAGCGCTCCCTGGGAATGATGATAATACTGGATATTTTCTTCTACACAGTTGGCACTGATTTATCATTTCATGTAAAATGTTTGTGTTAGGGCGCCTGGGTGGCTCAGATGGGTAAGCTTCTGCCTTCGGCTCAGGTCATGATCTCAGAGTCCTGGGATCGAGTCCCGCATCAGGCTCCCTGCTCCTTGGGAGCCTGCTTCTCCCTCTGCCTCTCTATCTCATGAATAAATAAAATCTTAATAAATAAATAAACAAATGTTATAAAAAAAAATGTTTGTGTTAGATTTAGTTATTATACATTGTATAATTGTTTTGTGTTTTTTTTTTTTTAAGATTTTTATTTTTTTGACAGACACAGCAAGAGAGGGAACACAGCAGGGGGAGTGGGAGAGGGAGAGAGAAGCAGGCTTCCCGCTGAGGAGGGAGCCCGATGTGGGGCTCTATCCCAGGACACTGGGATTGTGACTTGAGCCGAAGGCAGACGCTTAACGACTGAGCCACCCAGGCGCCCCTATAATAACTGTTCTTTTACTTAATTGTAAAAACAGTTGTTAGTTTTGGTGTCTAGTTCTTTTGATCAGCTGTGTGGAGGGCTATGTAAGAGTTTATTTTTTTTAAAGATTTTATTTATTTGAGAGAGAAAGTGAGAGAGAGAGAGAGAGCGAGCCCAAGAGGGGGTAGGGTCAGAGGGAGAAGCAGACTCCCTGCCGAGCAGGGAGCCCGATGCGGCACTCGATCCCGGGACTCCAGGATCATGACCTGAGCCGAAGGCAGTCGCTTAACCAACTGAGCCACCCAGGCGCCCCTCTGTAAGAGTTTATACTAAAGTGACTGTTCTAAAGCTAAAAGAAGCTTGGTTCCTTGTGGGTATACTAGGAACCTGAGTAAGTTGGGAAGGCCCAGAAGTTCTGACTAAGGTACATGAAAGTGGGAGTAAATGTAAACAGCACAAAAGGAGATTTACATAAACATGGTTTTAATAAAATGTACTGCCAAAGGAGCCTTGGCATCAAAATTTGAGAAACCCTATGTGATGTTATTACTCATTTCTTTGTTTTTTTTTTTTTTCCACTAGTGTCAAATGATCCTTTATTGAGACATTTTCCTTTGTAGTTAACTAGCTGGGCATTCCACCGCACCACTGTTGATGTCATCTATGATGTCACGAGGGTGGCGGCCATCTTTTTTTTAAATTGAAATTTTTTATTGAGATATAATTAACATTAGTTTCAGGTACACAACATAATGATTTGGCATTTTTATGTATTGCAAAATGATCACAGTAAGTCTAGTCAATAATCCATCACTGTACACAGTTAAAATTTTTTTTCTTATAAACTTTTAATATGTACTCTCCTAGCAACTTTCAGATATACAACAGTATTAACTGTAGTCCTCATGCTGTACATTACATCCTTATGACTTATTTATTTGATATCTGGAAGTTTATACCTTTTGACCACCTTTACCCATTTCCTCTTGCCCGCGCCCTCTGCCAGCCATCAGTCTGTTTGTTCTCTGTATTTGCATTTGGGTTTTGTTTTGTTTTGTTTTATTTTTTTTTTAAAGATTTTATTTATTTATTTGACAGAGAGATACGTACGTAATGAGAGAGGGAACACAAGCAGTGGGAAAGGGAGAAGCAGGCTTCCCTCCAGGCAGGAAGCCCTATGTGGGGCTCGATCCTAGGACCCTGGGATCATGACCTGAGCTGAAGGCAGAGGCTAACTGAGCCACCCAGGAGCCCCTTGTTTTGTTTTTTTAGATTCCACTATTTAATTGAAGACAAAGTAATTTTTAAAAAATTATATAATGGTGAAATCTACTCTTTGTACATGAATCAAACAACATAGAAATAACCTAGAGCAAAAACCATTTCCTTCATTCTCTTCCGTTCAGTCCCCTAAAGGGAATCCTTGTCATTCTTCTCTTCCATTTTTTTTCTTTTAGTCTGCATAGAATTATGCTATAAGTATTATTATTCTGTGACTTTGTTTAAAATTGATATGGTTTGGAGGTTTTTCCATTTCCATAGAGGCTTTATCACGTTTTTAATGACTCTGTAAAATGCATAGTATATGTATACCAAAACTTAACTGCCCTCCTCTTAATGTACACTTAGGTTGTTTCCAGTTTTTTACCATTAAAATTGTGCTGTTTGTATACTTGTTCTTTAGGATAGGGTTCTTAGGAGTAGAATTACTGGGTCAAAGGATATAAGCAACTGGACTCTATGAAGCCTTCATGGATTTATCAAACATCAGTGGATGTTAGTGTTTGTTTCCCCGCATTTTTGCCTGCTCTTGATATTATCAATTTCTGCTTCTTTCAGTACACCAGGAACTCACCAGTCTGATCTAATAGCCTTAAGGGTTTTTCTGGTTTTAGTTTTAGTTTTTTTTTTTTTTAATTTTTAAAAACATTTAGGGGTGCCTGGGTGGCTCAGTCGTTAAATGTCTGCGTTCGGCTCTGGTCATGATCCCATGGTCCTGGGATCGAGCCCCGCGTCAGGCTCCCTGCTCTGCGAATGCATAGTATATGTATACCAAAACTTACTTAACTGCCCTCCTCTTAATGTACACTTAGGTTGTTTCCAGTTTTTTACCATTAAAATTGTGCTGTTTGTATACTTGTTCTTTAGGATAGGGTTCTTAGGAGTAGAATTACTGGGTCAAAGGATATAAGCAACTGGACTCTATGAAGCCTTCATGGATTTATCAAACATCAGTGGATGTTAGTGTTTGTTTCCCCGCATTTTTGCTTGCTCTTGATATTATCAATTTCTGCTTCTTTCAGTACACCAGGAACTCACCAGTCTGATCTAATAGCCTTAAGGGTTTTTCTGGTTTTAGTTTTAGTTTTTTTTTTTTAATTTTTAAAAACATTTAGGGGTGCCTGGGTGGCTCAGTCGTTAAATGTCTGCGTTCGGCTCTGGTCATGATCCCATGGTCCTGGGATCGAGCCCCGCGTCAGGCTCCCTGCTCTGCGGGAGCCCCGCGTCAGGCTCCCTGCTCTGCGGGAGGCCTGTTCTCCCTCTCCCACTCCCCCTGCTTGTGTTCCCTCTCTAGCTGTGTCTCTGTCAAATAAATTAAAAAAAGAAACCACACATTTAAACATTTTTAAAAATTTTAATAACACCTTGAGTTTTATTTTTATTTATTTATTTAAAGATTTTATTTATTAGAGAGAGCATGAGAGGGGAGAAGGGAGAGGGTCAGAGGGAGAAGCAGACTCCCCACCGAGCGGGGAGCCCAATGTGGGACTTGATCCCGGGACTCCAGGATCATGACCTGAGCTGAAGGCAGTCGCCCAACCAACTGAGCCACCCAGGCGCCCCAATAACACCTTGAGTTTTAGTTTGCTTTTTGAAAAACTTGTTATCTTTGTTTTCCCTTAGGCTGCAGAAATGGAGTTTGCTAAATGATGGCCAAACAGTTAAATTTTAAGCTCTTCCCTGAGTTTAAAATTCCTTTGCTTGACAAAATATCATAAGGCATGTCCTAACAGCCATATCATAGGCTTGTCTTGATGAATCATTGTGAAGCTACTTTGTACTGATTGATTTTTTTTTCCCCCAAGGAAAAATTGCCTATGGTGGTGATTGTCCTTGGGTGGTGCTTATGATAGGCGCCCTTGATCTGCAGGAGATCTGGTCAGTATTAAGAAAGAAATGTATAGTGATTTCATGGTTTTATATCACCTGATTCTCAGTATAAAGTAAGTCACAATTTTTCATGTTAAGAGTAAAATAACTTTTTATTTATCCTTGGTTTATTTAATAAACTGATAAAGATCAACCTGCCAGGGCTGCCAGCCTTTTTATTTTGGTACTGGTAAAGAATAAGGCCCGTTTTTTTTTTTTTTTTTTTTTTTTACTTTAATTACCTGCCTGCATATTTCTGATAAGGAAGAATGGCCAAGCTGCATATTTTCTTTTTTGTTGTTGTTGCATATTTCTGATAAGGAAAAATATTAGGATCCTGATGAACAGGTTCCTGATCCACAGGACTGTGTAGTGGCAAGAGTGGAAGGTCTTTGAATAACTGTATTTTAAGTTAGAAATGTTGAAAATAAAAGGAAGTTATGACAATTTTATATGTTGAAGTTGTATGCCTTATATATACTTTTTTTTTCTCAGTAAGAAAATCATTTTTGAGTTATAACAAAACTATCTGGGGCCCCTTGGAACTGGTGGAAAAGCTGTACCCAGAAGCAGAGGAAATAGGAGCCAGTGTCCGGGATTTACCTGGTCTTAAGTAAGTAAGCTTATTGTTCATTTCTAACCACAGAGATATATTTATTGTTCCTTGAAAGTACTTCACACTCTATTATCTTCTCTCAGCCTTAAGTAGCCTTCTTCCATTCTCTCCTAATAAAATTCTGTTCTTTATAGCTCAGTTCAAATTTCATTTCCTTTATGAAATTTCTCTTAGTCCCTTCAGTAGGAATTAACTGCTTTTTCTTCTATACCCTATCACTATATTCACTCCTTGATTATATCACTTTGATTCTACATTGTATTGCAGGAAACAGCAGGTCCCTTTAAGATAGAATGTATCAATTATGCATTTGTTTCCTGAATGTTAAGCTGGTTTTGCGGTAGTAAGCTAGTTGGCAGCCAATAACTGTTTGTTGAAGACTAGTTTATTTTTATTTATTTACTTTTTAAAAGATTTTATTTATTTGACAGAGAGAGACACAGCGAGAGAGGGAACACAAGCATGGGGAGTGGGGAAGGGAGAAGCAGGCTTCCCACTGAGCAGGGAGCCTGATGCGGGGCTCGATCCCAGGACCCTGGGATCATGACCTGAGCCGAAGGCAGACACCCAAAGACTGAGCCACCCAGGCGCCCCTGAAGACTGATTTAGACTAAATCCAGGGCAAAGGCTCAGGAGATTAGAATTCTCAGATAAGCCATTTATATATATGGGGCTTGTGCAAATTACTTTTCTTTCTCTAAAAATTGGGACCTATAGTGTCACCTGCCCATTTCACTGGACAAATATATATAAAATGTAAAAACTGAATAAAGGCATAAAGGTGTTGTTAAGGTTAAGTTCTTATGCTTTCCTTTAGTTTATCTTAATTCTTGTGAATGAGATAACCTTTTTTTCTTAGCATTTTCTGTCAGATTACCAGTTTGCTTTCTCTTAGCTTTATAATTGAGGGTTTTACAGTTTTTTTTTAAGATTTTTTATTTTGGGGCGCCTGGGTGGCTCAGTTGGTTAAGCAACTGCCTTCGGCTCAGGTCATGATCCTGGAGTCCCGGGATCGAGTCCCGCATCGGGCTCCCTGCTCAGCAGGGAGTCTGCTTCTCCCTCTGACCCTCTTCCCTCTCATGCTCTCTATCTCTCTCATTCTCTCTCTCTCAAATAAATAAATAAAATATTAAAAAAAAAAAGATTTTTTATTTTTGCGAGAGAGAGAGAGAGAGCTCGTGAGAGAGAGCGCGAGAGAGCGCCAGCACACAGGAGCAGGGGGAGGGGCAGAGGGAGAAGCAGAGGAGTCTGATGTGGTACTGGATCCCAGGACCCTGGGATCCTGACTTGAGCTGAAGGGAGATGCTTAACTGAGCCACCTAGGCACCTGAGGGTTTTACATGTTGTAGGGAATATGGTAGTGTTTTCTTTTTTTTAAAGATTTTATTTTTTATTTATTTGACAGAGAGATAGAGAGCACAAGTAAGCAGAGAGGCAGGCAGAGGGAGAGGGAGAAGCAGGCTCTCTGCTGAGCAGGGAGCCCGACTTGGGGCTCGATCCCAGGACCCCAGGATCATGACCTGAGCTGAAGGCAGCCGCTTAACCAACTGAGCCACCCAGGCGCCCTTATGGTAAATGTTTTCTGGCTGTTAACACAACATCCAAATATTTCCAGGTTGTATTTAATTGAATGATAAAAGTAAATGGCTAGTATTTGTTAAGCACTGTCTCAGGGTAATAAAATAATTGGTTTACATGAATTATCTCATTTAGTCCTTACATCAGTCTTACAGGGTAGAGATTATTATAATAATTGCATAGATGTGAAAAATAAAGGTCAGAGGAGTTAACAGTTAAAAAGTGGCAGAGCCAGGATTCAAACCCAGTTTTTAAATTTTATTTTGTTTTTGTAAGTAATCTCTCTGCCCAATGTGGGGCTTAAACTCATGACGCTGAGATCAAGAATTACATGCTTGACTGAGTGAGCCAACCAGATGTCCCTCAAACCTAGTTTTTAGAGTGAAATAGCAAGTCATGTTCACAGCTGATGTTTCTTATAATGGTATATTAGGTGTAGTGATCTTTAGCAAAGACAGAAGAAAAAGGGAATTATAACTCTCAAAAAGAGAAATATAAGAAGGGGCACCTGGCTGGCTCAGTTGGTAGAGCATGTGCCTCTTTATCTCTCAATTGTGAGTTCAAGCCCCACGTTGAGTATAGAGATTACTTTAAAAATAAAATCTTAAAGGGGCGCCTGGGTGGCTCAGTCAGTTGAGCATCTATCTGCCTTCGGCTCAGGTCATGATCCCAGCGTCCTGGGATCGAGCCCCGCATTGGGCTCCCTGCCTGGTGGGAAGCCTGCTTCTCCCTCTCCCACTCCCCCTACTTGTGTTCCCTCCCTCTCTGTCAAATAAATAAGTAAAATCTTAAATCTTTAAAAAAGAGAAATATAAGATTTGGTCATTTTAATATGAAAATATATGTTCAAATTGTTTTTAAAAAGCCTAACTCTTCAAAAGTAAAAAATGTTTTCTGAACGATGGTATTCATTCAACTGCTAAACCATAAGAAGCTCATTAGCTGTTAGTAGTGAAGATTAACTTACCTCCTACACTACATGCCAAAACATTCTTTGTATAAGAAAACATAAAAGTGTGAATGATAATCTTTCTCTTTGAAAAACCATACATATTCTGTAAAAGTTGCTTTTACTTTTACTAAATGATAAAATTTAGATAAGAGGTAGGAGATTGAATTTTTTAAGGACAACCCCCTAGAGAAACATTTGAAAAATAACAAGCAACCTGGTGATTTCTTTCTTTTTGATTACCAGCTTAGTGCCCTCCTAGCTTTGTTAGGATTTTTTTTTTTTTTTAGTTTGTTAGGATTTTTAAAATTCAGATATCATGTCAGTTACTTTTTGAAGGCATTATATTGCTTTATTTGATGCATTTTGCATATCCATTTTTTTAATAGGTTTTTTTTTTTTAAGATTTTATTTATTTGACAGAGACACAGCTAGAGAGGGAACACAAGCAGGGGGAGTGGGAGAGGGAGAAGCAGGCCTCCTGCCAAGCAGGGAGCCCGATGTGGGGCTCGATCCCAGGACCCTGGGACCATGACCCGAGCTGAAGGCAGACGCTTTAACGACTGAGCCACCCAGGCGCCCCTTGCATATCAATTTTTAAGACTGATGAATCACAGACTTGTACCTTTGAAACAAATAATACATTTTATGTTAAAAAAAAAAAGTAGGAAGGAAAAAATGAAAGGGGGGAAATCGGAGGGGGAGATGAACCATGAGAGACTATGGACTCTGAGGAACAAACTGAGGGTTCTAGTGGGGAGGGAAGTGGGGGGATGGATTAGCCTGGTGATGGGTATTAAAGAGGGCACATATTGAATGGAGCACTGGGTGTTATACTCAAACAATGAATCATGGAACAACACATCAAAAACTAATGATATAATGAATGGTGATTATCATAACATAATAAAATAAAATTAAAAAGTTTTTTAAAAATCTTAAGAAAAAAGTAACCTCTACACCCAGTGTGGGTCTTGAACTCACAATCTGCAGATTAAAAAATCACATGCTCTACTGACTAAGCCAGCCAGGTACACCTTACGTATTCATCTTTAGACAGTTAAGTCCATTCCGTCAAAATATTTCTTGTAGAGATAATCCTCAGTATTTAGAGCGTCATTTCTTCCAAGGCATAAAAGATACCTAGATGTCCTGTAGGTGCCGGTTTACCTTAGATACTTAAATAGCTCCCAGGGATTGGTTTGCATGCTCAATGAGCTGGCTTAAAAAACTGTAGAAACAAAAAAAACAAACCACCTGTAGAAACAGACAAAACCATGATAAATTGCAGTTTTCCTTTATTAATATGAACCTTGACAGAGATAGAATATGTAGTCTCATAATATATGGACTGAGACTGTCTTCTGACCAGTTGGTTTTGCTTTTTAGGACCCCCCTGGGTCGTGCAAGAGCATGGCTTCGATTAGCCCTCATGCAAAAAAAAATGGCTGATTACCTGCGTTGCTTAATTATTCAGAGGGATCTCTTAAGGTTAGTACCATTAAGTCATGTTCATTTCCATTTTTAAAATTTCATTTACATCCTGTTTTCCAAAAAGAATTAAAGATGTACAAAAGGATATATAAAATACAGTAAGATGGCATTAAAAAAAAAGAGCAACAGAGAGAAAATCACGTAGGGACATAACATGGATCAGGAACTAGCCTAAAAACTGAATACCATAAGAAAATTTATTTATATGTTATATTTCTAAGCTAGTTTTATTTTTTTTTCTAAATTACAGTTAATTCTACAAATAAAAATATGTATTGGAATTGGGAGCTTTAATCTGACAAGTTTCTTTTTATTTTATTTTTTTGAGAGAGGAACATGGTGGGTGGTGCAGAGTCAGAGAGAGAACCCCAAGCAGACTCCCCCAGGGCGGAGCCCACATGGGGCTCGGTCTTACAACCCTGAGATCAAAGTCAAAATCAACAGTCCGACGCTTAACCAACTGAGCCACACAGGCGCCCAATAGGTTTTAGATCCTGAGTGTCTAAGCTGTTGCTTTGTCCGTATTGTGGGCACTTTTTAAACTGTCAACTGAAGGCCAGTGAGTGCTGGCAATTAAGTGGTATAATGAAGATGACTGGAAAACATTAACTTGTTGTTAGTTGACATCGTGCTGAGGTTGGTGGGAAGTCGAGCCTATAAATAGCCTGGTCTATGCACTGACTTTGAAATCTGCTCAATTTCAGGAATACATCTTATCATTTGGACCATTCATTGTTTACCTTTGAAGCTTTTTATTTAACAGGGAACGGATTCATCCTTTTAAAAAATGTAATACTGAACATAGCTGTGATAACACCCCCATTGAAACTTTTGTTTTCAGTATTCTTGAATAAATTGCCTTCATGTAGTAAATATTTAAATAAATAATAGAAGGCCAGATGTTTAAGACAGACTTTCAGAGTACGGTAATCAGTTGTTAGAGGGGGTGGCCCATAGCAGTCCCTCTGTTTGCCCTTATTCTCTTGGAGTGCCTGTCTGATGTTCTGGAGAATCTGGTCATTTTTGGTAGTACTTATGACACTGGTCGTACATCTTGGTTTTCGCATTTGTTAAATGAGAATGACCATACTTTAAGCACAGCAATTTCTCAATAATATTGTGAAGGTCAATTAAAGTTATTAAATAGTACATGGGACTTCTTGAGGAAGGCATGAGACAGTGATAATTAGTCCTATGAATACATAATTGTCAAGTCTTAGTTTTTAGACTGTCCTGTTTCTTTCACAAATCTGAACGTTTTTTAGAATATAGATGTCCTACCATCCTTAATTGATTATTAAGAACACTTGCAATATACATATCAAATACACTGATTTGAACATGGGCTTTGGAAATGTTTCATATGTTCATTCCCTACCTCAGTCTGCATCCCAAGATTCTTAATAAATCCTAGAATTAAAAAGTCAACTCTAATAAAAAGTATTGTAATCAAATCAGTCTTCTGAGAGTCCCAGACATTCCAGGCCTCAGTGATGCCTCTTTTTCTTTTGATCTATATCTCTTTGCTTCTCTTTTCTTTCTCTCAAAATTCCTTTTCCTCTTTAATCTTTCAGTCCCATTCTTTTACTTTGTTTACATGAACATTAACATTTCAAAATGTTTAAGTTATTCACACATAGAAAGGCTAATTTGAAGAGACCAAATTTGTATGGGCTCCATGTTTATATTATGGGGCTGAGATTTTAAAATTTAGTGTTTGAAGTAAATTTGTGTTCTAAGGTTTTTATTTTAATTTCCACAGTGAATTTTATGAGTATCATGCACTAATGATGGAAGAAGAAGGAGCAGTAATTGTTGGGCTCCTGGTTGGCCTGAATGTGATAGATGCTAACCTGTGTGTTAAGGGAGAAGATTTAGACTCACAAGTAAGTGAAGGTGACTCATACCAAATGCAGTGTTTTTAGTTTGTGCTGTTCTCTTGGATCCAGTTGTAAACAGTACTGTTAAACACTAAAGAAAAATTAAGAATGAAATTCAGTTGCATGTTAACTCTACTTCTAATATTTCTCCCCTTTAACTAAAAAGAACATGATTTACTTTAGGTTGGAGTGATTGATTTTTCCATGTATTTAAAGAATGAAGAAGATATTGAAAATGAAAGGTATGATTTTCATAAGTTCTTTCACATGTATTTTTATGTAGCTCTTTACAAATCACCATGAGGTCCATCTATTTATAATGTAGCTTTGTTTTTTGTTTTTTTTTGACAATGTAGTTTTTATTTCCTTATTTTGTGTGTAGTTCCTGCTTTGTTTTATTTAGCTTCCATATACAAGTTTTACAAAGCAAAAATCACATAGAAGGAGGTGGCATTAGTCGGAAGTATGGCTTTTGGTCACTTGTAGTTCCTGAGACCCATTTTAATTGCTGTTTTTTTTTGTGGTAAAAGAGATGAAAGCTTATTATTCACAAGTTTACAAATGCTAGTTTATTCCAAGATCTGTGTTTAAATTTAAAATATACTTATTCCAAATAAGAGAAAGAAAGGATAATTATGTAGCATAATAGAGGTGCTAATTATTGCTACAGTGGCAATCATATCACAAATGTATCACATTAACGTGTATACCTTAAATTTATAGTTATATGTCAAATGTATTTTATTTTTTTAAAGATTTTATTTATTTGACAGAGACAGCGAGAGAGGGAACACAAGCAAGGGGAGTGGGAGAAGGAGAAGCAGGCTTCCCGCCCAGTAGGGAGCCCGATGTGGGGCTCGATCCCAGGACCCTGGGATCATGACCTGAGCCGAAGGCAAACACTTAATGACTGAGCCACCCAGGCGCCCCTGTCAAATGTATTTTAATTAAAAAACATACTGATGCAAGGAGTTCTTAAATATACTTTTTAATGGTATTGTTAAATAGATTACTTGCTAATACTAGACTTAACAAAGGTTATAATTAGTACACAGCCTACTGCTACATTATTATAAAGATTCTTGAAATTTATTTAAAGGCAAGGTAGTGTTTTTTGCCATTATGGTTTTACAACACTTTTAGGCGACATAGACTTTTTTTGGTCCTTCAGTAAATACCTTTCCAACTGACACAAAGCTGCTTTTCCCCCTCTTTAGGGATGTTCAAATTGCTGCCATATTAGACCAGAAGAATTACGTTGAAGAATTAAATAGACAACTGAAGTAAGTATTATGGATACTTGGATATTTGTGACTATTGTCGTAGAGGTTTTCTTCACCCTTTTCAGGTCCACTTTACGCTATTCCTTCCTACTAAACATCTTTGAGAAAGGGTTGAGGGAGTAGAGAATAGAAATTAAGAATACAGAGAATTATTGGAGCTAATTCATTTTCAAAAAATGAGTCAGATTTTCTTTTTATTTTAAGGTTTTATTTATTTATTTGAGAGAGTAGAGCACAAGCAGGGGGAACAGCAGAAGGAGAAGGAGAAGCAGACTCCCTGCTGAGCAGGGAGCCTGACACGGGGCTCAATCCCAGGATCCTGGGATCATAACCTGGGCCGAAGGCAGACGCTTAACTGACTGAGCCACCCAGGCTTCCCAAGAGTCAGATTTTCAGAGAGAACATTTGGAGAATTTAAAAATAGAATTCCTGGGGAGGGGTCAAAGAAATAAAGACAGAATTTCAAACTTATCCCTGTATCCTTGAGAAGAAAAGGTTAGATAGGGTGGAAGTTTATATCATTTTTATGGTTCACAAATTCATTTTTCCTACTTTCAAAGAGTTTCATATGTAAATGTGGCTGTTGCCTCCCATGGTGGGAGTTTTTCCTTATATTTTATTTCCTTATATATGTCACCTGGGCACTGAAGCTGTCAGTGAATACTTGGAAGAATTTCTGAGATCAATATGTAAAATAGTATAGTGTAGTTCTAATAGAAATAAAATGTGAGTCATATAGATAATTAAAAATTTTTAGTAACCACATTAAAAAGGTAAAAAAACATGAAATTAATTTAAAAATATATTTTGTTCAACTCAGTATACCCAAAATATTATTTCAACATGTAATCAGTATAACAATTATTCCTGAGGTATTTTATATTCTTTCTTTGTATTGTCTTCACAAGCCAATGTGTATTTTACAGTTATAGTACATTTTATTTTTATTTTTTTTAAAGATATATTTTTTAAAGATTTTATTTATTTGAGAGAGAGAGAATGAAAGATAGCATGAGAGGGAAGAGGGTCAGAGGGAGAAGCAGACTCCCTGCTGAGCAGGGAGCCTGATGTGGGACTCGATCCCAGGACTCCAGGATCATGACCTGAGCCGAAGGCAGTCGCTTAACCAACTGAGCCACCCAGGCGCCCAGTTATACTACATTTTAGTTTGGACTAGATAGCACAGGTAAAGTGAATAGTATTTGCTACATAGTTAGGAATGGACTGTTCCTATTAATTAAAATGAATTAGCAAAAATGACTCTCTGGGTGATGAAATTATGGATAATTTCTATTTTATTCTTTATACTTTTCTGATTTTCTAAGTTTCGTTCAATAGTCAGAAAATAAAATTAAACATTTTCCCATTTTAGAAAAATAAGCTGTAACTCTTGCTTTCTCTGAAGTTAGGAAATATCTTGTATCATTGTCTTTTTTTTTTAATCACAGAGTTTTAATAAAAGATGTCCTAGGAAATATATGTGTATGTATGTGTGTTTTCTAATTTGTAATTCTGAGATTATATTTCTAAATGCAACTTTGTATTGCTTATTTACTTACTGTTAAAGCTTTATTCACTTTTGGCAACAGGTAATATATTCACATAGTTTGGGGCGCCTGGTTGGCTCAGTTGGTTGAGCGACTGCCTTCAGCTGAGGTCACAATCCTAGGGTCCTAGGATTGAGCCCTGCATCCCCTGCATCTGGCTCCCTGCTCGGCGGGGAGTCTGTTTCTTCCTCTCCCTCTGCCCTGCTCGTGCTTGCTGTCTCTCAAATAAATAAATCTTTAAAAAATATATATATATACTCACATAGTTTAAACTTCAAAAGGAACATGAACAAAAAGCCTCCCTCTTCCTTGATATCCAATCACCTGGTTTCCCTCTTTGGGACTAATTAATAGGTTCTCGTGTATGCCTCCAGAGATACTTTATACAAGCAGACAAGAATATGCATATATTTTCTTAAAGTTCCCTTCCCCTCAGTTTTTTTACACAAAGTAGCATAATTTTTACACTATTCTGTAGTTCACTGTTTTTACCCAACTTTATCTTAGAGTCTGTTCCATTTGGTTCAAGGAGTTTTCTCATTCTCTTTTAAATTATGTGTTTTAAATCATTTATAGCAGTACTAGTGCCTTACTTTTGTACATTTTACGGATTTAAAAATGTTTCATTGTTTTTCCAGTTAGAATGTTTTTGTATATTTAGAGTATTTAAAAAAATGTAGAAAACAGGTAAAAAAATAGAACTCACATATTATCCCTCATTCAAAGAAAACTATTGAGGGTTTATTTTCAAAAGTGCTTTTTCGATTAATATTTTACTGATTCTTACATAAAGGTAGGACAGATATTATTATCTGATTTATAGATAAGGAAACTGGAGCTCAGAAAGGTTTTACAGCTTTCAAGGTGACACAGAAAGAAAAGCGGGGACTCTAACTTTGGTCCTGTGTCTCTTAGTCCCACACCTGTTAAGGTCTCACCATCCGGATACCCTGTTGCTCTTTGTGAAAAACTCAGGTGGTTTCCCTAAGAATGATAATATTTAAAAATGATTTAACATGAATGAAAAAAGATTTGTTTCACCAGTTAAACTAAAATGCCAATATTTATTTCTGAGGCTGGTATAAAATTTGTTTAAATCTATTATAGGTTTTATTGTGATGTAAACAGCATATTATGTTATTAAAGCTTGAGGTGGTAGAAACAAGGCCTTGAAAAACTAAATAAAATGTACAATAATGTCCAGTCTCGTAGATGCCAAGTGAAGTGTGTGCATTTTTGATAACTGTACTTCTGGTGACTGTACCGTTTGAAATACGTTTTTTTATCAAGATTCATAAAAATGCAGAAAAAAATGTACAGTAATGTCCAATCTTGATCAGTTTAAACAAAAATACAAAAAAACCGAGTGCATTCGGCTTAACCTGACTTTTAGCTATATTCTTGAAAGTCAGGGTATTTGCTTAGCTGCTGGTTGTCCAGGTACCTGATGTGAATTTCATATTCACATTTCCCAAACTACAGGTGACTTTAGAGGTCTTTAAGTGATTATGAAAGTGGAGAGTGGAAACAGAATGGGCTTGTGTTGAAGACTGGTGTAAATGCTTATTAAGCCACTTAATTATAAAGTGGATATTTAAAGTTCATCCTTTAAAAGATTTTAAATTTAATTTTAATAATACTTGGTAGTCTTTGTGTGGAATCCATTCCTAAGTATTAAAATTTAAATGTAAGACTCTAAGAAGACAACAAAAAATAATGAGCAGCATCAAGTGGAATTTTAATAGAAATGAGCTTTTTGCTCAGTCTTTATTGCTGTCCTAGCCAAATCTGGTTATCCAACTTAATGAAATTTCCCACACTCAAAAATTCAGGATAGTCGGTGCATGTTAGTTAACATGGTAAGTCCAAGATAACATACCTTTTCTCACTTTTGTGAATTTGTGTGATTTGAATGAGTTTTTTCTTTATTAATTTCAGCAGCACAGTCAGCAGTCTCCATTCAAGAGTTGACTCTTTAGAAAAGTCAAATACTAAGCTGATTGAAGAGGTATTGTAACCCAGCCATGGATAATTTTCTTACATGGACTGAGTATTTGTGATCCTTTTCCATTTTAAGTTGAATACACTAAGTGTGCATGTGCATGGGTGCACATTTTCATCCTTAAATGATGGAATATTTGCAATATAGTTATAATTGATGATTGTAAGTTCTAGAGAAACCACATTTTCTCAGGTAAATTCTCTGGTAAATCTGTGAGTTGTTTGAGATACTCCTAGAAATGAGCCCCAAAGATAACACTCTTACAAGCTCTTCTATAAATAAGCTGCGATTCTCTTTTTAAAATCTGGATGACCTCTATTTAGATAGTGAATCACCTATAGGTAGAAATTCCCATTAAAATGATACCGTTTGTCTTGTTCCACTATTCAGATTACTTTTCTTTACAAGCACCACTACCTGCTTGTGGCCACCCTTTCTCCACCCAGCCAAGTATAAACCTCATCCCGTGTGCTCTGGTTTCCGGCGTTGTCAGAGCGCCTATCTGGTGGTCCCAGACAGGAAGTTTATCTCTGCTCTCTTTTTAATACTGTTTGTAAAGTTGCTTTAGATAAGTTTTTTTTATCAAACCACAGAGTTACTACTTTCTATTTTCAGAATTATTTAGGCTGGAGGAAGAAATCTGTCACGAGTGCTCTGAACCCTACTTTCTGTGTTAATTAAAATTCTTAATTCTTTTAGAACTGGCCTAATTTTTCCAAACCAGGGAGCACATGATTATTTGCATGACTGCAAATGTATCTTTATTTTGATAGTTTGGGCCACTTCATAGTGTTCTGTTTTTTTTTTTTTTAATCATGGTAAGTGTACTCTTTAATCCCCATCACCTATTTCATCCATCCTGCCACCCATCTCCCCTCTGGTAACCATCAGTTTATTCTCTATAGTTGAGTCTGTTTCCTGGTTTCTCTTTTTTTTTTGATTTTGCTCATTTGTTTCTTAAATTCCACACATGAGTGAGATCATACAGTATTTGTCTTTCTCTGACTGACATTTTGCCTAGCATTAAACTCTGTAGCTCTATCCATGTTGTTGCAAATGGCAAGATTTCATTCTTATTCATGGCTGAATAACATTCCATCCACACACTACATCTTCTTTATCCATTCATCTATCAGTGGACACTTGGGCCACTTCCATAGTTTGGCTATTGTAAATAATGCTGCAGTAAACAGGGATGCATGTATCTCTTTGAATTAGTGTTTTTGTATTCTGGGGGTAATACCCAGTAGTGCAATTACTGGATTGTAGGGTAGTTCTGTTTTTAATTTTTTGAGGAAACTCTATACTGTTTTCCACAGTGACTGCACCAGTTTCTATTTCCACCAGTAGTGCACCAAGGGTTCCTTTTTTCCCCCACATCCTCGCCAACACCTGTTGTTTCTTGTGTTTTTGATCTTAGCCATTCTGACAGGGGGCCTTTCATTGTAGTTTTAACTTGCATTTCTCTAATGATGAGTGATGTTGAGCATCTTGTCATGTGTCTGTTGGCCATTGGAACCATTTGGTAGTTTGATAGATTGGGACCATTAGAGCTGCTCTCTAGTTTGTGCTGCTTCTTGGCCTTAGGCACACTGTGAAGTTCAAGTTATATCCCTGATGAAGTGTTCGGAAATTTATTTATAAGCCAACATTGGGGATGATCCCTGCTTTCCTTTCCTGGAATCCCTCTTTTCATTGTAGGCCTCAGAACCAAGCCACTTAGTTTAACTCTGATGGTGAAAAATGTCTCATATTTGTGATGGTCACCCAGTATTCTCTATTTCAGAGGGTGTCCTTTTTGGTTATCATGAAGGTCTGTATCACATTTTCAATGATAGCACAGCCTTCTTATAGATCTTTTATCTTTACACAGGTCTTTACAGTCTTATTGTTTCATGACACTGTATTCAGAACATTCTTAGGTATACATGATATGTTTTAACAATATATTTTGACTAATGAAATACTAGAAATAAGAGTTCAATTTTTTTATTGGTATCTTAGGATAATAGCACATTTTTCTTATGAAAGCTTCTGTAGATGTGAGACATTTGACTAGTTTTAAGCTTTTATATTCTGTTGTTTATAGTGATGATCATAACCTGTAAAGCAAGTATAAGTAAAGGTGTTTAAAATCTTTTTCTTGTCCCTGTTTCATAATTTTTAGTTAGCAATAGCAAAAAATAATATCATTAAACTCCAAGAAGAAAATCATCAATTACGAAGTGAAAATAAATTGATTTTAATGAAAACACAGCAGCACTTGGAGGTAAGTATGGACTGTTTGCAAACACACTGTCTTGTGTCAGAAATTGCCACTTTTGGGGACTTTTGCGTAGACTGGATATTTATTTCTGTGCTGTATTGATAGCAGTGATTTACACAGTAAAAAGCTTGATGTTTTCTTCTTAGGTTACCAAAGTGGATGTGGAAACTGAGCTTCAAACATATAAGCATTCTCGGCAGGGGCTGGATGAAATGTACAATGAAGCCAGAAGGCAGCTTCGAGATGAATCTCAGTTAAGACAGGTAGTTTGCATTAGCAAAAATAATAATCATAATAATAATTTACCCTTAAGCATCACTTAAAATCTCTTTTTTAGCCTTATCTTCCTTGCTGTGGGATAGAAATCTCACCCCCTTATAACCCCTTCAAATTCTTTTTTTATCAAGTGTTTTTTAAAGTGTTTTTATACTGTGTTATAATCTGAAATGAATGGATTGTGACCAGCATTAAAAAAAAACAAAATAGAATAGAATGATGGATTCAAATAGGACTAAAATGATATTTAAAAAATTTTTTAAAGATTTTCTTTTAGAGAGAGTGAAAGCATGAGGGATTACAGAGGAAGAGAGAGAAGCAGACTCTCCATTGAGCGGAGAGCCTGACAAGGGGCTCGATCTCAGGACCCTGAGATCATGATCTGAGCTGAAGACAGATGCTCAACTGACTGAGCCCCCCAGGTGCTCCAAATCATATTTAAAAATAACTTATGGGCGCCTGGGTGGCTCAGATGGTTAAGTGTTTGCCTTCGGCTCAGGTCATGATCCCAGGGTCCTGGGATCGAGTCCCGCATCGGGCTCCCTGCTCCTTGGGAGCCTGCTTCTCCCTCTGCTTCTCTCTCTCTCCCTCTCTCTCTCTCATGAATGAATAAATAAAATCTTAAAAAAAAAAAATAAAAATAACTTATTTTGGGGGTGCCTGGCTGGCTCAGTTGGTAGAGTATGCAACTCTTGATCTTGGGGTCATGATTTCCAACCCTGTGTTGGGCATAGAAGTTACTTTAAAAAAAATTAACGGGGCACCTGGGTGACTCAGTCAGTTGAGCATCAGACTCTTGATTTCAGCTCAGGTCATAATCTCAGGGTGGTGGGATGGAGCCCTGCGTTGGGCTTTGCACTCAGTGCAGAGTCTGCTTGGGACTCGCTCTCTCTCCCCGACCCCTCCCCTGGCTCATGCTCTCTCGCACGCTCGCTTGCTCTCTCTGAAATAAATAAATCTTAAAAAAATTAACTGAGTTTTTTTATCCTTAGGTTGATACAATACCTACAGAAAAATACAAATGTACAGCTTAATGGATTATAACATAAATACCTGTATAATCACCACCCAGGTCAAGAAGAGACTATTGCTAGCCTTTCCATGCCTTTTGCTATTTGTCTTTAATATTAGGAAACTTCTTTGTTGTGAGAATTTTTTTAAATTTAATTTTAATTCTATTTAAATTCAATTAAACCTATAGCTTATTATAAGTTTCAGAGGTAGAGTTCAGTGATTCTTCAGTTGTATATAACATCCATGTGCACCCACATACAACACCAGTTGTTTATAACACCCAGTTGTATATTCCATCGTGTGCCCTCCATGTACCACATCCCCCCACCCCAATGTAAAATTCTGTAAGAGAAGAAATTGAAACTGTGAAGTGGGGTTTTTGAGTTATCTTTGGCCTTCACTTATATGGATTACTTTATTTCTGTGTGTGTGTGTGTGTGTGTTTTCAAATTTTATTTATTTAAGAAATCTCTACACCCAGTGTCGGGGCTGGATCTCATGACCCCAAGATCAAGAGTCGCATGTTCTTCCAACTGAGCCGGCAAGGCACCCCCAGACTACTTTATTTCTTTGATTAAGGAAAATTAATACTGAGTTTATGAGGCATAAAAATACTTAATTTTTGAAGCAGAATAGTGATAATTAACAATATCTAGAAAATGCTTTCATTTTCACAAAATACACAGTTGAAAATATTTAGAATGTTATGTTATAAGACCTGGTTGATTCCCTTTATGGGGCTTAAACCTCAAAAGAGTAGTTTATGTATTTTTTTATTTTTTTAAATTATTTTTTCAAGTAGGTTCATAGCAAAATTGAGTGGAACGTATTTTTTTTCTTTTTTTTTTTTTAAAGAGTGATCTACAGGGACTTCTGGGTGGCTTGTCAGTTAAGCATCTGCCTTCGGCTCGGGTCATGATCCCAGGATCCTGGGATTGAGCCCCACATCTGGCTCCTTGCTCAGGAGGGAGCCTGCTTCTCCCTCTGCCTGTTGCTGCCCCTGCTTGTGCTTTCTCTCGCTCTCTCATAAATAAAATACTTAAAAAATAAAAAGACATATACCTAGTGACATGAAACCATTGGAAAAAAAATAGTCTACATAGTGAATAGAAAATTCTTCATGTTCTCATTAACTGCTGTGTGTCTGACTTTTGACATCCTGAAGTGGTATGTGAATTGAGGATATGTTCAAATTGCAGGATGTGGAAAATGAGCTAGCAGTACAAGTTAGTATGAAACATGAAATTGAACTTGCTATGAAGTTGTTGGAGAAAGATATCCATGAGAAGCAGGATACTCTGATAGGCCTTCGGCAACAACTAGAGGAAGTTAAAGCAATTAACATAGAAATGTATCAAAAGTTGCAGGTAAGGATCATTTTTTTTTTTTTAATTTATAGTTCATTAACCTACAGTGGAGTAGAAATCAGTGATTCATCACATACAACACCCAGTGCTCATCATAGCAAGTGCCCTCCTTAATACCCATCACCTGTCTAGCTCATCCCCCACCCACCTCCCTCCCACAACCTTCCGTTTGTTCTCTATCATTAAGAGTTTCTTATGGTTTCCCTCTTTTTTCTTCCCCCTTCCCATATGTTCATCTGTTTTGTTTCTTAAATTCCACATATGAGTGAAATCATATGGTATTTGTCTTTCTCTAACTTATTTTACTTAGTGTAATACATTGTAGCTCCATCCATGTCGTTGCAAATGTTAAGATGACCTTCTTTTTGATGGCTGAGTCATATTCTATTACACACACACACAACACGTCTTTATTCATTCATCAGTCAATGGACATTTGGGCTCTTTCCATAGTTTGATATATTGTTGATAATGCTGTTATAAACATCATGGTGCGTGTACCCCTTTCAAATCTATATTTTTGTATTCTTTGGGTAAATACCTAGTGGTGCAATTGCTGGATCATAGTGTAGTTCTATTTTTAACTTTTTGAAGAACCTCCATACTGTTTTCCAGAGTGGCTGCACCAGTTTGCATTCCCACCAACAGTGCAAGGGGTTCCCATTTCTCTGCATCCTTGCCAACATTTTAGCCATTCACAGGTGTGAGGTGGTATCTCATTGTGATTTTGATTTGTATTTCCTGATGATGAGTGATGTTGAGCATCTTTTTATGTGTCTGTTAGCCATCTGGATGTCTTCTTTAGGAAAGTGTCTATTCATGTCTTCTCATTTTGTAACTGGATTATTTTTTGGGGGGGGTGTTGCGTTTGATAAGTTCTTTATAGATTTTGGAGGTAAGGCTCATTCTTAAATTCTTAAATTTCTTGAGTTTAACGTAAATTGAAAATAATTTTTTGTATGAAGGATTTGGTTTTTAGCTGTGCCATATTGGTAATAAAAACCAGTGACTTTTTTTCTGTATGGAAGCTTAAGTAGTGTAGCAATGGAATAGGTATCAAAGAATAAACAACCTATCTGAATTTCTTTTTTAATGCCAAAAGGTTAAGTATGAAGATTAAATCTTTTGGGAAAACTTAATCTAAATATGCAGGACATTTCTATGAATTCTTTATACAGTGTAGTCCTGAGGAAGATTTATTTTTTCTTAAAAAGATTTTATTTATTTGAGAGAAAGAGAGCATGAGCTTGAGGGAGGGGGAGAGGGAGAAGCAGACTCCCTGTTGAGTGTGGAGACCAACACAGGGCCTGACCCCAGGACCCTGATATCATGACCTGAGCTGAAGTCAGACACTTAACTGACTGAGCCACCCAGTTGCCCCTTTAATTATTTTTTTAAGATTTTATTTTTTTACTTTTTATTTTTTATTATTTTTATTTTATTTTTTATTATGTTAATCACCATACATTACATCATTAGTTTTTGATGTAGTGCTCCATGATTCATTGTTTGTGTATAACACCCAGTGCTCCATGCAGAACGTGCCCTCTTTAATACCCATTTGACAGAGACATAGCGAGAGAGGGAACACAAGCAGGGGGAGTGGGAGGGGGAGAAGCAGGCTTCCCCCAGAGCAGGGTGCCTGATGTGGGGCTCGATCCCAGGACCCTGGGACCATGACCTGAGCCAAAGGCAGACACTTAACGACTGAACTACCCAGGCGCCCCAGGATTTTATTTTTTTTAAGTAATCCCTACACCCAGCATGGGCTCAGATCTACAACCCCAAGATCAGGAGTCTACATGCTTTACCTACTGAGCCAGCCAAGGGCCCTGAGAAAGATTTAATTTTGATTGAAATGCTTTACTGTAGGGTCGCCTGGGTGGCTCAATCAGTTAAGTGGCTGTCTTCGGCTCAGATCATGATCCCAGAGTCCTGGGATCCAGCCCCGTGTGGGGCTCTCTGCTCAGTGGGGAGTCTGCTTCTCCCTCTGTCCCTCCCCACTGCTTGTGCTCTCTCTCAAAAAAATCTTAAAATGCTTTACTATAATAATCGTTATAATTCTCTCATGAAGTGACATCACTGTTTAAGTAGATTTGTTGCCAAAAACTATTTAATTGGAAAAAAAGCATAGTTTACAAGTTTATTCTGTTGTCTTCCAGAAGCACTAAAGGCAGTTTTCTTTTATTACATTTTAATTGAAGACTAATAGTACTACTGCTTTATATCATAGTATTTTAATCTACAAATTAGCTCTACTCATTTCAAAGTAAAAATTCCATAGTGAAATGGTATTAAAAATATTCAGGTTTAAAAATCAAAGCCACTATAGTTTTTTTTTCTTTCTAAATAGGGTTCTGAAGATGGCTTGAAAGAAAAAAATGAAATAATTGCCCGACTAGAAGAAAAAACCAATAAAATTACTGCAGCCATGAGGCAGCTGGAGCAAAGGTACAGCATTTTCAGTCTTAGTTTCTTTTTTTCCTTTTTTTCTCCCTTTTCTTTATTCAGCTCTGACACCTGCCACAAAAATCATTAGGAAAATTTAGATTAGGACTTTTTTTTTAAGCCCAGCAGGATTTTGCCTTTTTTGTTTTGGTTGTTGCATGGAATCAAGTTGCTTTATAGTAGGCTGATTTCATTTGAATTTGCCATTTTGTGGATTTTCTTAAAAGATTTAATATCGGCAATTTCATGTGGTTCAATTGATGACATAAAACAAATACACAAACAAAAACTTTAAAAAAGTGAAAAACGAACAAAATCTATGGTGGAATTATCCCTGATTGTTTCCATGCATATTGATTGTCATATCCTTTGTCATTCACCATCTCTTTATCTGAAATCAAGCTTTGAGTTGGCAGTTTAGTTGCGTTTCTTTGAGCTAGGACCCTCAACCCAAACCAATAAATAATTTTATTTAAATTGAATTGTTTTGTATTGGCATTTTTCACTTTTATTGTTGGAAAATGTAATGTATTTCCATTGACCTGTCATGTTGGTGTCAACATATGTCTTATCATTGCTTTCTTTGAATCTACTTATGAAAAACATAACTATTAATGCTTTATTGACATGAATATTCTTTTATTGACATCCTCTTTCTTCTTTTTTCTTTTTTGTTTTCTTTATCCCCATTTTTACATTTTGGACATCTTTATTACCTTTTTCTGTCTTTAATTTCTGTCCATTCCATTATGAAGTGACAATGATTTGTTAACTCAAACTAGGACAATTGCAATGTCATTGGTGAAATATGCCAGCAGTGACACTCAGGACCAGTACAAGCTGGTCAAAGATATATCTTTCTGAAAACCACTTGTATTTAAACAGACTAAAAGAGAATCGACAATTTTATAATATATTAAATAGAAAATAATTTATGCTATTAAGTATTTGAAAAGGGTATTAAGGACCCTGTCCACTTCTTGATCAGCTGCTGTGGTAATACACTGCCATAAAGCAGAGTGGGTGCACTTGGATTTCCAAAAACACATTCCTCAAACCTTGTGCACAAAGGCTGATTTGAGTATTGACCTTTTGGAGGTCAGGATTTTCAAGTGCAGTTTTATCTTTTTAGCTACTTTTTGATGGAAAATATAAACATTGTTTAAAAATAAGTTAACCCTTTGGTTTCACAATGTGTTGGCACAAATTTTCCCTGTTGACCCACTCTTGGCCTAATGGCTTCTTTACTGATTTTTTAATATGTTTTAAAATAGTTTATAACCCAGATTGGCCATTCTCTTGTGCTCCAGCACCTCAATTTTCCAGTTCCCTTAGCCCTCTTCTATGATAGCACAACTTCAAGCCCTACCTCACTCTGAGTTTTATTTTAGTTTCTGTAATCTTAGAGAAATACTTGGGTCCCTGTCTCCCTACGTTAATATTTTAAAATTAAATTTCAATTTAGAGATAACTTGAATGTTACTCTCTTTTGCTCAGAAGTGGCATTTATACTTCTCAAATGTGTCAGGTTGTCCCACTGGTATGTTTCTAGGAAGAAAAGAAGAGGCAGTGTTTTCAGCTAGTTGAATAGAAATTTTGCCTGTGATTCCCTACAAGGAGTTAATGTCTCTTTAATACGTGGGAAAACTTTTCTTATAAAAACATTGAAGTTAAATCTAAGAAATCCTAGATGGGAGGCAGGGAGTGGAGCTAAGCACAGGGAGAAGCAATGACTTACAAATAAAAACAGAACAAATGAAAATCACATTTTTAGCTAATATTTAAACATCAGTCATGAACAAAAATGATCTCTAGAGAATGTTGCCAACTAATACTATATTCTTTCGAATCTTAACATACACATACAGCTTTTGGCATAATGTAGTAAATGCATAAAGATCCTACAGGGAGGACTTCGCTGTTCGAAATAATTGCAGGTCTTTGCTCTTGGCCTTGTAGCACACTTGATTCCTGGCATACACATCCTAACATAAATAACAATGTGGCTTCTTCACCTAGTGTAGACGTAAATCCTGTGCTTTACATGGTTTTGTAAAAAGGCAGTAACACACCCATTATACTTTCAAAGTTAATTCATTCTGCTCTACGTAAGTGGTAAAGGCTGTATTGCTTTGCATTGTTAATTATGAACAAGAAATAAAACATTTGAAGATAGTATTCTGGGCATATTATATGTTATATTGAAAAAAAATCACAAAACAATTTCTAGACATTGTGTGGCTCTTTCACGTTTGAGTTTGTGAGTTTTCCCCCAAACTTTGTTTTCATTTAGAAATGTTTCTATTTCCCCATTTTTCTTTTATTTGTCTTCTTCACCCTTTTACACCCTAGTTCTAGCCTCAGTTTTACCCAAAGTTGATTTGAATTACACCAGATTGCAGCAAGCAGAGAAGGCGCAAATGGAAGCTGAAGATGAAGACAAGAAATATCTACAAGAGTGTCAGAGTAAATCCGACAATCTGCAGAAACAAATCTCCCAAAAGGAGAAACAGCTGTGAGTATTTCACTCTTAGAAACAAATACTTGTATTAACATACTCCCCACCCCTTCTTCTTTGCACATAATGGTAGGATACCTATATTTTCCTTTAGTTAATGATGCCAGCTAGATTATGGAGTTCTCCTTGAGAAATAAAAAAAAATTAGAAACATAATTGATAAAATTTGTGTTTTTTGTCCCTTTATTGTTTTCAGAGCATTTCAACTATCTTGTTACCTTGCTCAAGGAGAATTTTATTCTTTCTGCTGGTATATAAAAGCAGATGGTCATTATATTTCTAGGTACTGAGTGTAATATGCCTTTGTAACTCGAACTTATATTATCAAAGAATAAGTTTTTTGAGAACATTTTTATTAATACTTCATATCATAGATCTATATATCTATTACCAGCTAAGAATGATGTCCATATACATCATTGGACTGAAAAAGGCAAGTTGCAGACAGTATGTGAGATATCCCATTTTTTATAAAATTAAAACTATGCATATGTGCATATTTACATATATATAAAGAGAGAAAAGAGTTTAAAGAATAAGGATTCTGGGGAATGATTATCTTAGGGGAGTGATGGCAGATTGGCAGGGGTATTTTAGTTTTTACTTTATTAAACATCAGTATTTTCCCCCAGTCAATATGTGCTACTTTTGTTATTAAAATAAAGCAACAATAGAAAAGTGATGTATTATGTTTAACAGATCATTAAACAAGACTACATGCCATTTATGATGTATAACTTGCTAAGCTGCCTTGAGATCCAGATGGTTGAGGTGGCATTAAACTCCTCTCAATTCTTGCTAATTTTCTAATAGTTCTGTCAGTTATTGAGAGGGGATTTGTTGCATATCCCAACTTTAATTGTGGATTTGTGTATTTCTACTTTTAGTTCTAATGGTTTTTGCTTCTTGTATTCTGAAGTTCTGTTGTTTGGTGCCTACACATTTAGGATTGCTGTATCTTTTTGGTGAATTGACCTTTTTATCAACATGATATTCTTCTTTATCTTGGTAATTTTCTTTATCAGATGTTAATAGAGCTACTTCTTTCTTTTGATTAATATTGTCATGTAATAAAACGTTAACATTCACATTTTTCAGTCTTTAAATTTTCAGCCTAATCTTTATTATCATCAGTATATTTGAAGAAATATACTTTCTTATAGTTCATATTTTTATCTGTTCTGACAATTTCTTAATATATTTAGTCCATTTACATTTAGTGTAATTGTTGATATGCGAGCTTAAGTTGCTGTTTTATTGTTTTGTTTTCATTCCTTTCTTTTTTCCTGCCTTCCCATGGATTATTTGAATATTATTTAGAATTCCTTTTTGATTTATCTATGGTGTTTTTGAGTGTATCTCTTCATAGATTTTCCAATGATTGCTCTAAATACTGTCTTATATATTTGCAACTTTTCAGTTTACTGGTGCCAACATTTTACTACTTTGAATGAAGTGTGGAAGCCTTACTTCCACTTAGATCTTTTTACTCTCTCCCTTTTATAACATAATTGACTTAAATATTTTCTTTGCACAATATTGAGAACCACATCAGACAATATTAGAAAGTTTTTTTTTTTTTAATATAAACTCTAAGCCCAATGTTGAGTTTGAACTCATGACTCTGAGATCAAGAGTTGCATGCTTTATGGCTGAGCCAGCCATGTGCCCCCACATCAGACAGTATTATAGTTTGTGCTTCAAACATTAAACATAATTTAGAAAACTTTATTGTTCTTTCTTCCTGAAATCCCAAGTTTTCTTCTGTATCTGAAGAACTTCTTTTGTGTTTCTTTTAGGGTGGGTCTGTTGGCAACAAATTCTCTTTATTTTTCATCTGAGGTCTTGATTTCGCCTTCATTTCTGAAAGATATTTTCAGAATATCCTTAGAATTCTGAGTTGACAGTTCTTTTCTTTCAACACTTGAAAAGTGTTGTACCACTTTCTTTTGGTTTTCGTAGTTTCTGATGAAAAATACTGTCATATGAATCCTGTTCCTCTACCCAAGATTATTTCTTTGGATTTATCCTCTTTAGACTTTGGTCAGTTTATCTTTACTAAATTTGGAAAATTTTCAGCTTTTTCTCTAGATATTTTTTCCAGCTCCAACTGCTTTCTCTCCTCTGGAATTTTTTTTTTTTTTTAAGATTTATTCACTTTAGGAACACCTGGGTGGCTCAGTCAGTTAAGCATTTTCCTTCGGCTCAGGTCATGATCCCATGGTTCCGGGATCGAGCCCCACATTGGGCTCCCTGCTCCACGGGAAGCCTGCTTCTCCCTCTCCCTCTGCCCCTCCTTCCCACTCATTCTCTCTCAAGTAAATCTTATTAAAAAAAAAAACACACTTATTCACTTTAGAGAAAGAAAGGGAGTGGGGACAGAAGGAAGTAGGAGAAGGGAGAATCCTAAGCAGACTCCTTGCTGAGCATGGAGCCTGACACAGTGCTTGATCTTATGACCCTGAAATCATGGCCAGAATCAAGAGTCGGATGCTTAACTGACTGAGCCACCCAGGCTCCTAGGCTCCCAGGCTCCCCTCTCTTCTCTAGAATTCTGATAACCTTGAATATTAGATTTTTAAAAAAATAGTCCTATAGGTCTCTGGCACTTTTTTCCCCCCCAGTCTTTTTTGTCTCTTGTTCAGATTGGGTAATTTCTATTGTTGTGTGTGTTTTTTTTGTTTTTTTTTGTTTTTTTTTTTTTAAGTAGGCTTTGTGCCCAGTGTGGGGCTTGAACTCACACCTCTGAGATCGAGTCACATGGTCTACTAACTGAGCCAGCCACGTGCTCCTCTGTTGTAGTGTTTTGAAATTCATTGTTTCCTCATCATCTTCATTCTCCCACTGAGCCCATTTAGTGAGGTTATTGTATATTTCCTTTTGACTATATTTCCTTCCTTTCTCTCTTTTTTACTTGTCTGTGGCTGTACCACCCTGAACGTGCCCAATCTCGTCTGATCTTTTTTGCTAAAACTTAACTATTTTGTTTCAAGTGTGTTCTTTATTGGTCATAGCATTTTTTTTTTTAAAGATTTTATTTATTCATTCATGAGAGACAGAGGGGGAGAGAGAGAGAGAGAAGCAGAGGGAGAAGCAGACTCCCAAGGAGCAGGGAGCCTGATGCGGGACTTGATCCCAGGACCCTGGGATCGCGACCTGAGCCGAAGGCAGACGCTTAACCATCTGCGCCACCCAGGCGCTCCTTGGTCATAGCATTTTTATGATGACTGCTTTAAAATTCTTGTCTAGTCAGAATTATCTGACATGGCATCTATTTTTTCTCATCCAAGTTAAGATTTTTCTTGGGTCTTGGTATGACAAGTGTTTTTCAGTTGCATTCTGGACATACTGAGAATTATGAGACTACATCTTATTTAAATTTTAGCAGCTCTCCACTGAAACCACACCAGCAGGGGAATATAGATGCTGACTCTTCTCTCTCTCTTTTTTTTTAAGATTTATTTATTTTAGAGTGCAAGCAGGAGGTGCAAGGGCAGAGGGACGGGGAGAGAGAATCCCAAGCAGACACCATACTGAACATGGAGCCAGATGCAGGGCTCAATTCCATGACCCCAAGATCATGACCTGAGCCAAACCAAGAGTCAGACACTTAACCGACTGAGCCACCAGAATGCCCCAACACTGACTCTATACCAAGTGGGGATAGTAGAATCCTAGAACCATTCTGGATGGGATGGAGAAAGGTACCTAACTACTGGGCAGGGATTGAAATCTGTGCTTTCCACTCAGTCTCTACTGACACTGTGGAAAAGAGGAGTGGTGCCTTGTTACTCTCAAGTAGCAGCGGAAGTCCAGGGTTCTGCCTTGGTCTCTGCCGACACCATTCTGGAAGAGAGAGGTAGAGGCACCTCATTTCAGTGGGCAGGGGTAGAAATCTAGGCTTCTCACTTGGCTTTCACTGACCTGGGGAGGGTGAGAAATACCTTATTATTGATGTGGGGTTAAAAGTCCAGGTTCCCAATGTGGTCTGCATAAGAGAGGGTGCTGGGCAGTAGTGAAAGTCCAGGCTTGCCCCTTGGATTTCTCTGATATTACCACTTTGGGGATTGGGAGAGACACTTTATTATTGCCAGTGCGGATGGCAATCTAAGCTCCCTGCTTGGCCTTTGCTAACAGTGGTTGAAGGCCTATGGCATTTTCCTCTGAGTTTTTTTGTTTTTTGTTTTGCTGCAGTAGGGCATTTATTGTCAAAACGGTTTCTATCAATTCTAGGCTACCTTTTCCCTGTCCTTTAGCAAGAGAGAGCAGGCTTTTCTTTGGACTTTTTTTTCTGTATCCATTACAGATATTGGGCTTCTTCAACACCCACTCTGAGCTATATAGGAGGCAAAAAGGGGCATCAGGGAACTCCTCACCATGTTATTCTTTGCCTTCTGGGGTTCCTACTGCTATGGGGCTAACCTAGTTAATAAGTCTTGGATACAACTGTAGAGAGAAGATGTTTGTTTCTGCTAAAACCATGAAAATAATTTTGTGTCTCAGTTGGTGCCATTTTGGTAGAGCATGAACATGTGAACAATTTGGAGATCAGGAGAATCCCTGATGGCTCAGAAAAATTGTAATGTTTCTGTAGAAAGGGGCAGCTGGGACTCTGTCCAAGAAAAACAAATCCCATTTTTTTCTCCTAAAATGGAAATAACTTTATTGATTTCTGACTATGAAAATAATTACATGCTGTTGGAAAATGTAGGAAAATGTGAAGAAAATAAAAATTAGTTGTTTTTTACATTTTGATGAATATCCCTTTTTTTGGTATACATAGATGTTTTTTATGTATTTTAGAGGATCATACTACATGCTTTTTAGTATCTTGTTCACTGCATGTGCTGTGTCATGGGCAATGTATCATATCAATTAATATAGGTATACACCATCGTATCCGTTAATCTAAAGGAATCCTTTAGCCTGAAAAATTGTGCTCTATTGTTTGAGTTTGCATCTTTGATTATTGGTGGGATCCTTTTGTATTTCCTTATTTTGTGAATTGCCAGTTCTTATCTACTTTTTCCCTTGGAGTGTTCAGCTTATTAATATTTGCTTGTAAGAGTTCTTTATTTACTCTGGGTATCTCACATACAGTGAAATATTTTCTAAATTTACTGTTTTTAAACTTTGTTCATAGTGGTTTTTTTAATTTAGACATTTTAAAGTTTTTTTTAAGATTTTTAATTTTTTTAAAATTTATTTGACAGAGAGACAGCAAGAGAGGGAACACAAGCAGGGGGAGAGGGAGAAGCAGGCTTCCCACAGAGCAGGGAGCCCGATGCGGGGCTCGATCCCGGGACCCTGGGATCATGACCTGAGCCGAAGGCAGACACTTAACGACTGAACCACCCAGGCGCCCCTAGACATTTTAAAGTTTTAAATAGTTTTATTTTTCCTTTTTTTTTCCTTTATGGTTTCTGCCTCTTGTGGTCAATGTGTATTTTGACAATATATTTATAATAACTTAAAAATATTTTTCCTTTGCTTTTTCACTCAGTTTTTTTTCTGATTCTGGATGATGTGGCCACTCAAGGCACTCCATACTTTGGTTACTTCAGTTTTAGTAACATATACCTGTCTCTGTATTCCTTTTGAATTTGTAGTGAAATAGTATTTATCAACAATTTGTAAATTCCATTTAGGGGAATCTCTTCTCTTCAACCTGAATTATAAAATCTAAAATTTACTTCACGGAGAAATAATATGGCTATAGATAGAAATGCTAACTTTATGAGGAAACAAAAGTAATCAGAATATCAACACAAGAGTATTTAAATGATATATTGTGATAGTCTCAATATTATATATTGCTTTTAAAATTTAAAGTATTAGAGGACACCTAGGTGGCTCAATCGGTTAAGCATCTGCCTTCGGCTCAGGTCATGATCCCAGGGTCCTGGGATCGAGCCCCGCATCGGGCTCCGTGCTCCACGGGAAGCCTGCTTCGCCCTCTCCCACTCCCCCTGCTTGTGTTCCCTCTCTTCACTGTGTCTCTGTCAAATAAATAAAATCTTAAAAAAATAAAATTTAAAGTATTAGAGACTGTAGCATTATTTATGCCTCATCTGTTATACCTACTTATGAGCAATAATTTTCAAAATGATTTCTCTTTGGTATCCTAAAGTGTAGGAATTTGACTACTTTTGTTTTGCCAGATAGCACCTGTTAGAATGATGATGTTAGTGCTTTCAAATGTGAATTGGCATTTCCAGGCTGTATGAGTTTTCCTCTTGACATCTCTTTGGACTTAGCTCTGTCCTGTAAGCAATCTGTAAAGTACCAGGGTTGATTTTTCTGTGACTGATGTTTAATTGGTTTAGTGGTTGCTGTAATTCTTCTATCAGAACAATAGTTAGTTGTAAAATTTTGTACATGGCAGAGAAATGAAAATAATTAAAACTTCACATTTTTCTCTTTGTTTCATTCCCCCAAGATACAACCAGTTTTAATAGTGTGTACCCTTCAAGGCATTTTATATGCTCATATGGCATTTATGTACACAGAATTTAAAAATAACAAATTATTGTTTAGGAAGGAGTTTTTGTGGTTGGCAAATAAATTGATATGTTGGGATCAGAAAACCCTATGCTGCTGAACTTGTTTACAAAAAATATTTATGAAAGAAAATACCTGAAGAAATGCACAAAAGTGAAAATAATCAAAAAGGTGGTGTTATTAAAGAAAGCAGACAACTGTCATGTGAGAAATAGCACTAAGCTTCTGTGTGTTTGTCATTCAAGGGTGCAGCTGGAAACTGATTTGAAGATTGAGAAGGAATGGAGGCAGACTTTGCAGGAAGATCTTCAAAAGGAGAAAGATGCCTTATCTCATCTTAGAAATGAGACCCAACAAATCATTAGTCTTAAAAAAGTAAATGGTGGTAAAACTTTAAAAATTATATCTTTGAAAAAACTAAGTTACTTAAAAAGAGAAATCATAATTTATATTTATACCAAAGAGCCATCCCTGATGGCTCAGAATATACTGGTCATCTTTAAAAATACCAGTAAGAAGGGGTGCCTGGCTGGGGTCGTGAGTTCAAGCCCCACATTGGGTGGAGAGTTTACTTTAAAAATAAAACAAAACAAAACAAACCCATGGGGTGCCTGGGTAGCTCAATCGGTTGAGCATCTGACTCTTGGTTTCAGCTCAGGTCATGATCTCAGGATCGTGGGATTGAGCCCTGAGTCTTGTGTTGGGCTCTGTGCTCACTGGGGAGTCTGCTTGAGATTCTTTCTTTCCTTCTGCCCCTCCCCACCTCAAATAAATAAATCTTTAAAAAAAAAAAACCAGTAAGGAGATTAAATGAATGGGAAATAGGTGATAGTTGATGGAACAGCTATGAAAGCTTGGACATAGAGTTCTGTTTTTTATAAAAAGCTAAAGGATATATGTTCCTAATTATTTGTATGTATACAATGGGGAGTTTCTTGTTTATTTCTTTTAAATTGCGTTTTCTGTTTTTTATTGTTTTGAAGGAGTTCCTTAACATCCAGGATGAAAATCAGCAGTTGAAAAAAATATATCATGAACAGGAGCAAGCTCTTCAAGAACTTGGCAACAAACTTAGCGAGTAATTTCTCTTTTTTCCTTTATCTATATAGTCATTGACTTTTATAAAGGTAGGAGTGTGCCAAACCAAGCAGGCAGGAGAGTTTAAATATAGAAAAGAAAGATATAAACTATTAAAATCAAAACCAAAAACCTTAAACATGCAAGACTGGATTGGAGAGATTTTGTTAAAAGTTAGGTTCAGTTTAATACATTTTAACTTTAAATGCTTTCCAGTAGGTGAAAGTTAAGACTCTTGTTTCATTTCTTCAAATTAGAGAATTCAGAAGTTCATTTAATATCTTTTCCCCAGAGCAACAGAAACCAGATTTCCAAAATATCTGAAGAGATCATTTTCAGACTGTTTTGAGAAGGAGCCAACATTGTGAGAAGTGGAGAGTTGTTTTTGTTTTTGTTTTTTTAAGATTTTATTTATTTATTTGACAGAGACACAGTGAGAGAGGGAACACGAGTGGGAGAGGGAGAAGCAGGCTTCCCAGGGAGCAGGGAGCCTGATGTGGGGTTCGATCCCAGGACCCCAGGATCATGACCTGAGCCGAAGGCAGACGCTTAGCGACTGAGCCACCCAGGCGCCCCAAGAAGTGGAGAGTTTTAGCTCGAGTTGGGCCTTAACTCCATACAGTGTGGTTGATTCTGTTGCAGCCAAGTGTTACTGGGTTGCTGGAAAGACAAGAAGTAGTGTCCTGTCTTTCTCACCTTCCTCCTTGTTCCATGTGGTCAGTGTTTTGGGTTAGCAGCTTCATCTTCGTGCCCTGATTGAACATATTGCCAAGTATCTGGGATAAGCCCCGGAAGGCTTAGTTTAGTATTGAATGTATCACTGCCATGTTAAAAAAAAAAAAAAAAAAAAAAAAATCACTTTTTTTTTTAACACAGAAAAGTAAAAGAAAGCTATAGTGCCCATAATCTTATCACTGGTATAAACCCCTTTGATGTTTTATATGGTTAAAAATTCAAATAGCACAATTTCCTCCCTCTCCCAAGTATCAATCCTCAAAGTTAGTGAGCCTTAGTGAACCTCGTAACAAAATTTATGTGAATATCTCATCATATATCATTAGTCACATATGTACGTATATATCATTTGTAACAAACTCAATAGAAATTGTAACTGGAAAGGAGACTTCATTGCTAAAGATGAAGTTCCATTAAGAAATCTTGAGACCAATTTCTAAGGCCATAGGAAAGTAGTTCACTAAAACCACAAAAGGAAATACTAGTTCTCAAAAAGATAAACCTGTCGGGGTGCCTGTCTGGCCCAGTCAGTAGAACATGTGACTCTTGATCTTGGGGTCATGAGTTTGAACTCCACATTTGGGGTAGAGTTGGCTTTAAAAAAGAAAAGATAAAGCTATTTTTGTTTCTGTAAATTCAAAGAACAATTTACATTGTGAGTCTAATAAGCAAGATTTCAATTCTAATCTGGCATTCACCTAATGAGCACTTTGACCTAGACCCTATGCTGAGTGCTTATTACCTTATTTCCCATTTATTTATTTGACAAATACTAAGCTTGTATTACGTGCCAGGCAGTATTCCAAGCGCCAAGGACTCAGCAATGCACAATCCCCACAACAAAAATAATATTTACATTTAAGATCATAAAGGTTTAATATTAAAACAGACTAGAATAGTAAAAGGGGAATGTGTATATTACCTTCCACCCATCTTGCGCGCAACGCTAAAGACTGTATAGTTTATTAAAGACATGATCATTTTAATGTTTAGATAGCTGAATTCACTTTTTAGATTTTAAGTTCAAATTAATTAACATGTAGTATTACGATTTCAAGAGTAGAATTTAGTGATTCATCACTTCACACGTAACACCTAGTGCTCATCCCAGTAAGTGCCCTCCTTAATCCCCATCACCCATTTAGCCCACCCCCCCCCACCCCACAGCAGCCCTCAGTTTGTTCTCTTAACTATAGAGTCTCTTACGGTTTGCCTCCCTCTCAGTTCTTAGTTTTACCTCCCCTTCCCCTTTGTACATCTGTTTTGTTTCTTAAATTCCACATATGAGTGAAATCATATATTTGTCTTTCTCTGACTTATTTCACTTAGCATGATACCCTCTGATTCCTCACTCTTTTTTTTTTTTTTTTTTAAGATTTTAAGTAAGCTCTACACCCAATGTGGAGCTCGAATCTACAAGCCTGAGATCAAGAGTTGCATGCTCAGGGCACCTGGGTGGCTCAGTCGGTTAAACATCCATCTCTTTTTTTTTTTTTTTTTTTAAGATTTTATTTATTTATTTGACAGAGAGAGACAGCAAGAGCAGGAACACAAGCAGGGGGAGTGGGAGAGGGAGAAGCAGGCTTCCTGCCGAGCAGGGAGCCCAATGCGGGACTCCATCCCAGGACCCTGGGATCATGACCTGAGCCGAAGGCAGACGCTTAACGACTGAGCCGCCCAGGTGCCCTTAAACATCCATCTCTTGATCTTGGCTCTGGTTTTGATCTCAGGATCGTGAGTTCAAGCCCTGCATTGAGTAGGCCTAGCGTGGAGCCTACTTAAAGAATCGCGTGTTCTTCCAATTGAGCCAACCAGGCACCTCTGAATTCACTTTTTTCCCCTTTTTCCTTTAGTCTAGTTTGTTGTTTCTCAGTTTTTGGTTTGCGTGAAAATTACTGCTCAGGGTTGGACATACTCAACAATCTATACTGAACTTTATGGGCTATTTAAGGAATTTTCAAGGGTTATTTTGACTAAGTTTTTTTTTTATTAAGTTTTTTTTTTACACATGCCAAGCTCCACTGTAACTACTGTATGCATGTTCTTCTGAAGTTTGTGAGTTTGTTTTTTAACTTAAGAATATGTTAAAGGTTTTTCCATATCAGTACATCGAGATGTTCCATGGGATGGGTGTGCTATAATTTAAACTTTCTAATTTTTTTTCTTTTATAAATGATAATGCTGTGAAATCCTTGTATGTTTGTGTTGATACACTTTAATGAATATATCTGAAGAGTAGGTTCCTAAAGGTGATTGCTGGGCCAAAAAGAATGTGCTTTAAAAAAATTCTGGTAGTGCCAAATTATCCTCTCTCTCCAATATCAGACCCCTTCAATATTTCCAATATTAGTAGGAGAGAATGTTTTTGCCAGTCTGATAGTTGAAAATCTTACTGTTTTGATTTGTATTTCTTTAACCATAAGCACAGTTGAGCATCTATTTTTATCTATTTAAGTAATCTCTATACCCAATGTGGGGCTCAAACCTACAACCCCGAGATCAAGCAAGTGTTGGATGCTCCACGGATGGAGCCAGCCAGGTGCTCCTGAACATCTGTATTTATTCGTGTTCCCTTTGTGTTTATAGTTTACTGCCTGTTTATATCCTGTGCATATTTTTGGTTGCTCATCTTTTTCTTAGGGGATTTTAAAAATTGTACACATTGTACATCTTCTGTTTGTCTTTTGTCTTTTTACTTCATTTTTGGTAATGTTTTTTCCTTGTTAATCTTTGAGTTGTTATGCCACAGATTTATTAGTTTTCCTCTGCTGTTCCTGGGGCCATAGTCTCTGGGACATGCATTGGACCAGCTTTGAGTCAGAACTGCTTTTATCCCTTTCTTTCTTTCTTTCCCCCTCCCCCTCCCGTTTTATCCTTTCTTAACCGTAGTCCTCTTGAGTGGTGAGAGTCATTATCAGGGCTGGAGGAGGGACAGCGGCCCCTGTGAGGCTTCCCATAGCGCACCAGGTCATCTGGGAAATACTTTTATTCTTCCTCTTCATCCTCCGGCTCCTGTGATTATAAGCGATCGGGTTCCTCCCTGACACACAGGGTGATGATTATCTTTTTAAAAATTTGTTGATGAGGAGGGACTGAGGTTGGATCAGTACTTTTTAATCTTTGCTTCTAATTTACCAGAAGCCTTTATTTATATAGTCCATTTGGGTATTATTTAAAATGCAGAGTGGGAGGATAAAGGTCATTTGGAATAATATGAACCATATTTAATTTTATTAAAAGGGAAAATACAGGTTTCGGAAAGAACCATGCAAGAGTGTGTTTTCAAGTAATGATTAAACTTAAAAATTAGTATTCATTAGTATCACTCACGGGAATAAGTATTCCTCTGCCATTTACTAGTTTTGTGACTTAGGGTTATTTAACACCTTTAAGCCCAGTTCCACATTTGTAAAATGGAGTGTTATAAAATCCCCAAAGGGTTTTTTTTCTAATTGAGAATAAGCATGTGAAAACCCCTAGCACAGTACCTTTGCTTATCACAACCAAAATATCAGTTTTCTTGTCAGATGAGGTTGGATGTGAAAATTACTTTCTAGTGCTCACTTTCTGAACCTGTGATTTTAAATGTAAATAATTAATTTTAACTAGAAAAATACTTACTAATGAAGTATTTACTCTTACTGATTTCTTATTAAAGGATTCTTAAGAATTTTTGATAAATTTTGAAAGGTTTTAAATGTTATTCTGAATAAATTATGTTGTAGAGATGAATTAGGATTAAACAAAATGAAAGTGAGCTGTTCACATTTGAAGAAAATTTGGAACATGAAATATTAGAATGGAATATTCAAGGAAGAGAATCTAAACTAATATATCTGTTATAATGACTGGGTTTAAAATATGTGAAGGATGATAACCAGCTTTTCTCTTATCCTCATCAAGGCTTAAATTCCAACAGGAAGAATTTTTAGTTTAGAAAAATAAATTTCCAGGACTCTTCCAAATGTAGTAGTCTGTAAAAGATATTCTTTCCATGTAAAGAAAATTACAGATTTTTTTTTTCTTTCCTCAAAGCAGAGGTTTCAGGATTATCAGAGACTGTATCATTTCTGGGTGTTTTTCCTATAGTATCATAATTGATTGTATCACATTTATTATAGCCTCATGTTTTACCTTGGCCCTTCCCTATGCTGTTTTCATGCTGTGGTCAAATATTTTTACACAATTAAATATTTCTAGAAGCTAATTAAAATAAATGATATGGACCTCTGTTTCCTCCCTACAGAGAGGAGATGTTCTTGTACATTGTGTTTATTGGAACTGTAACTGCTACTCCTTTCTTTAGGTTGGTTTGGCAACTCGTATCAGAGGGGGGCAATATCTTCAGTGTCCATATTTGTGAATAAAGGCATTTTAACCAGAAATATAGCAACACCAGTGAATTTCCATAACGATCTCTGTAGCAAATGCCATTAAGCTACTTTTATTCCATATTCAGGTTTTCTGTGTAGCACAGTTACTGCTTTGGCTATTATTCCCCCCAGCGTCAGTTTTCTTTAGGCACATTTTGTGGATGTGAATTTAGCCAAGAAAATTTTAGTATTGTGTTTGTATTTTTAATCTGTGTAGTTTTACATTGATTATTCCCATGGTAGAAGTATGAACCAGATAAAAAAAAAACTAACATTTTTGGTTTGTTTTTTTTTTTTTTGGTCTTAGAACAAGGAGCACTTGTAGTATGAAGCAATTTCCTGCCTCAGGAGCAGAGACTTGATGTACCTTTTGATCCAGTAATTTCATTTTTAAGTTGTTTTCCTAAGAAAAATAATACAAATATTTTGGTCATTCCAATTTTAATGAACAATTTTTGTGGTGAGAAATTTGAAATAAGTTGAAAGTTCAGCAGTAGATAATTATATAAACTATATTTTTCATTGTTACCGTGTAACCATTTTACTATAATGATGTGGCAGATACTTAATGACAAGTCAATAGCTCTCAGCCTTTCAGGATATATTAGTACCTGAAAAGAGCTGTTTATGGAAAACTATATAAATGATGACTCCATTTAAAATATACACATACTCTGCACCAAAAACTAATGATGTAATATATGGTGATTAACATAACAATAAAAATTAAAAAAAAATAAAATATACACATACTCGGGGGGATGGGGTAACTGGGTGAAAGGCATTAAGGAGGCAGATGATGTAATGAGCACTGGGTGTTATATAAGATGGCTGAATCACTGACCTCTACCTCTGAAACCAATAATACACTATGTTAATTAATTGAATTTAAATAAATTTTAAATATACATGTACTCATCAACATGTAGATTATCCTCTCTGGGTAGTAGGATCACAGATAATTATTGCTATTTATAATCTGCATGTTCATTGACATATATTTGCAAAAAGTGAAAAGTATCACAATTCTATTTTCCTTAATATTCCCACTCTTACCATTCTTTTGCTTCTGGTAGAGAAACTGTGTGTATAATGGCTAGCATGGGCTTTAATGTCATAAAGACCAGGGTTTGAATCCTGGCTTCCCCAGTTACTACCTCTGTGACCTGTTACGAGTGATGAAACCTCATCAGGCCTCACCTTATTGATTGATCTTTAAAATAGGTGAGTTTTTTGGGGCATCTGGGTGGCTCAGTTGTTATGTGTCTGCCTTCGGCTCAGGTCATGGTTCCAGGGTCCTGGGATCGATCCCCACATCGGGCTCCCTGCTCAGCGGGAAGCTGCTGCTTCCCCTCCCACTCCCCTGCTTGTGTTCCCTCTCTCGCTGTGTTTCTGTCAAATAAATAAAATCTTTAAAAAAAAAAAAAGGTTTTAAAATAGGTTTGTTTGTTTTGTTTGAAGATTAAATGAGCATATACATGCAAAGGTCATAGAGCATGAAGTCTGGCACCCTGTGAGCTCACAGTAAATAGCGTTTACTGATACTGTCCAAACCACATGAAAATGCCAGTATTCTTTTGTTAAAGCAATTTTTAAATTTAAAAAGGACATTTTTGCTTAGGACATTTAGAGAATATAGGAAAATATAAAATAAAATCCCACTAGTCAAAGAAGATCATTAGAATCATGTAGTATATACAGTTTTATATTCTATGAAAAACCAATACCTTAATGAATTGCTAGATGTTCTATATGTAATATATTTACTGAAACATGGACCCATTTGTAATCTTTTCAGATCAAAACTTAAAATAGAAGATATAAAAGAAGCCAACAAAGCACTGCAGGTGAGTAGAAAGTGTTTTCCTCAAGTAGGAAAGTAGAGATATATGTGAGTCTCCACTAGAAGGTAAAGCCTATATAAATCTAAGGTACTATTACTGAGTCCCGGGATGTGTGGAGGCAGAAGCACCAACGGGGAGTTGGGAAGTTGGGGATCCGGCTCCCCCCATTATGCCTCTAGAAGCAGTCAGTAATCATATTGGAAATGACCTTGGGGAGAACTTTGTCTACCTTCCTACAAAGCATGGCCTGATGGAGTGAAACCGCCTTTGAGAGTCCTTGAGTCCCTGTGCTGGTCTGTTAGTAGTTTTGACCGTCAACAAGTCTCCCCTTCATGGAGTTTGTTCCCTCTTCTGAATGGCTTCTGAAACGCGCAGAGGATTTTGCACAGGGTTGCTTTGAATACAGAGGTTAATATGTGTGAAAAGTGATTAGTACAGTGGTTCAGTGTATGGTTCTGAATGCGTGTGGAGGCAAGAATCCCTTCTACAACATAGAAGGAAATAGTCTCTCTCTGAGTGGTTCAGTGAGATTACCTTCTACCACACAGCTTCCCATTCTGTTTTTTTAGCGAAGTGTTACATGAAAATAATTTAAAAAGTCAAGTAGTGCTAGAAAGAATTAAAAAAAGTAGTAGTCTCCTGTTCTTCACCCCCTTGTCCCTCATCCAACCTAGCTTCTGCCACCTGAAGGGGGCGACTTCCGATTCTTTTAGTTCCTTTTGGCTTTACCCCCCTATTTCTAAATAATAGGCAGTATATATTATTCACTCATTTATTTAAGACCTATTTTAGACCTATCTATATAGCCTGGTTAACATGGTGGATGAGGAGTTTTGCCCACTCTCACCCTGGTCTGTTTGCTCATTGTCCTCCCAATATAATTAAAAGTTTTAATGGAATTCATTTACTGTATATTCTTCGACTATTTAAATATTGTTCTTTGCTGGGCCATGTAGTTTATTGTGATTATATTTTCTTTCTTGAACTGTTTCTTTTTTCCTCTGGAGTTAATAATTGCCTTTCCCCTGAAACTAATAATATACTATATGTTAACTAAATTGAATTTTAAAAAATTGAAAAAAAAGTTTTGTTGTATTAGAGCATCTGAGTTTTCTTATACCTTCAAACACCTTTATAACAGTTTTTTTTTTGGGGGGGGGGGGGAACACCCAGGTGGCTGTTAGTTAAGCATCTGCCTTCGGCTCAGGTCGTGATCCCAGGTTCCTGGGATCAAGTCCTGCATTGAGCTCCTTGCTCAGCGGGCAGCTTTCTTCTCCCTCTGCCTATCCCTCTCCCTGCTCGTGCCCTCTCTCTCCGACAAATAAATAAAATCTAAAAAAAAAAAAAATTTGATAGGGTGTGATAGTCGGGGAGGGGTGGGCAGAGGGAGAGAGACAAGCAGACTCCACACTGAACACAGAGCCCCAAGTTGGGGCTCAACGCAGGGCTCCATCATGACTTAAGCAGGAACCAAGAGTCGGATGCTCCACCGACTGAGCCACTTAGCCACCCCACCCCTAACTTGCTTGCTTGCTTTATTTATTTATATTTGTATTTATGTTTTCCCCGGCATGCTTTTTTTTTTTTTCTTTTTCTTTTTTTTTAGATTTTATTTGTTTGACAGAAGGAGCACAAGCAGAGGGAGCAGCACGCAGAGGCAGAGGGAGAAGCAGGCTTCCCACTGAGCGGGGAGCCCGATGCGGGACTCCATGCTTTTTTTTTTTTAGAATGTAAATTTTTTTTTTTTTAAAGATTTTATTTATTTGAGAGAGAGAAAGTACATGAGAGCGGGGAGGGCCAGAGGGAGAAGCAGACTGCCTGCCGAGCAGGGAGCCCGATGCGGGACTCGACCCAGAGACTCCAGGATCATGACCTGAGCCGAAGGCAGTCGCTCAACCGAGCTACCCAGGCACCCCCCCAACATGCTTTTTTTTTTTTTTTTAAAGATTTTATTTATTCATGAGAGACAGAGGGGGAGAGAGAGAAGCAGAGGGAGAAGCAGGCTCCCAAGGAGCAGGGAGCCCGATGCGGGACTTGATCCCAGGACCCTGGGATCATGACCTGAGCCGAAGGCAGACGCCCAACCACCTGAGCCACCCAGGCGCCCCCAACATGCTTCTTGATTATAAAGTTTTTCCCATGTTGAGGTGCCTGGGTGGCTTAAAGTGTCTGCCTTCGGCTCAGGTCATGATCCCGGAGTACTGGGATTGAGTCCCACATTGGGCTCCCTGTTCAGTGGGGAGTGTGCTTCTCCCTCTGCCCTTCACCCTGCTTGTGTTCTCTCCTGCTCAAGCTCTCTCAAATAAATAAAATAAAGTTTTTCCTATGGCAAAATGAATCAGTTAATTATTTCGTTCTTTTTTCCTTGGAGTCATCCTCATGGAGTTCTTTGCTCTCCTGCTTCAGTCTGGTCTGGTCACCCTTGTCCTGACATTTTCCTTTGCTGCCATTCTTAGTATTCCTTTTATCCTTCTCATATGTTAGGGTTCCTATTACCTGAACCCTTTTGAGTTCTTTCTTGGTTTACTCCCTTGTTTTGGGAAATGCATCCTTTGGTAGCTTCCTGGAAAATGCTGAGTTGAAAAGATAAAGGTTTTAAGAATTTGTGCATCTGTGTATATGCCTTTTATTTTGCTCTCACATTTTTTTTTTGGATGGGTAGAGATGTCTGCCCAACTGTCATTATTTAAGCTCTGTAAAATTTTCATTATGAAACATACCGTGTATATAACTGTATAAATACAACTTAACACTAGCATAGGGCGCCTGGGTGGCTCAGTTGGTTAACTGTCTGCCTTCAGCTCAGGTCATGATCCTGTAGCTTGGCAGGAAGCAAAGCGCTTCCACTAGGCTTTTGGACATTTGGGAAGTCGCTTTCCTTTTTAATGGCATTCAACTAGTTGCATTGGATTATCTTTAAGGCCCTGTCTTGCTTTAAAAACATACTCTACAAGTCATTTGATTCTTTACTGGTGTGTCTGATAGGAGCTATCCACGTTTTTTTTCCCCCCTCTAGCTTACTTTATTGTAAGAATAAAATAGTATATGTACACATGTAATACATATATACAGTATATATGTTAACTGTTATTGGTAAGGCTTCTGGTCAACAATAGGTTATTAAATACAAAGTTTTGGGGAGAATCAAGAGTTATATGCAGATTTTTGTCGACGTGTAGTTCAGCACCCCTAACCCCCAGTTGTTCAAGGGTCAGCTGTACTTGGTTCCTCAGCAGCAGCGACGTGGCTTAGTTATGTAATGAGATGAATCAGAAGCATTGAAGACTGTTCCTTCACCTGGGTCTTCTCATATAAAACTGGCATCATTTAACAAAACTGCTTTTGTAAGGAAAAAAGTGTTCCTAGCCAGGATCTTAGATGGGTTAAGAATGGGTCAATTGAGAAATTTCAGGTGTCACACTCTCACCTGTTAATAACTTACAGTACATACGTTTTCTACTCATCTACACAGTAGCCATTACATTTGTTATAGAATTTAAGGGAAATTAATAGCCATGTAAGACTTAATTTAAGGTGAAGTCTCCTCTAAAATAATGAATTCTAACATCTCATTTCCAAATTCTCTTCAAATTTTAAGGACTTACTGTGGTATACATAATGCCAAACTCATATGCATTTCATAGTGAAAATGTATCCTTAAATTTTGGACTAATCACTAAGGCTCTTTATTCCTTAAAGAAAATTCCCATTAATTTTTAAACATTTTATAATGGAAATGTCCAAACATAAACAATTGTACAGAGAAAAACCCATTACCCAGTTTCAATATTTAACAGTGTATGGCCTATCTTGTATTTATATTCAACCCCTATCCCTTCCTCCTCACCCAGATTATTTTGAAGCAAATCCCACACTTATTCTCCAGCTATTTCAGTCTCTCTCAAAGGACTCATTTCCAAGTCCTCTCTCTCTTCCTACAGGATGTTCTTGGTTGAAAATGTTTTCACATGTAATTTTTAAACTGTTAACAATTTGAGCATTAATATTCATGCTTCTTCCTTCTAGGGACTGGTTTGGTTGAAAGACAAAGAAGCAACACATTGTAAACTTTGTGAAAAGGAATTCTCTCTCTCTAAGAGAAAGGTAAGGGAGATAGGAAGTGAGTCCAAAGGACTTGATGCAAACATGGCTTCTAATTTAACTGTTTTTTTCTTTGATTTTTCCATTTAATAGCACCACTGTAGAAACTGTGGGGAAATTTTCTGTAATGCTTGCTCTGACAATGAACTGCCTTTGCCTTCTTCACCAAAGCCAGTACGGGTTTGTGATTCCTGTCATGCATTGCTGATCCAGAGATGCTCATCTAATTTGCCATAAGACTCCAGAATTAAGTCCTTGTGTATGAAAGTACCTACAATGAACGGTTAATGTATGAACCATGTACATGATGTATTTAGATAGCCCTTCTTAAGCAGCTTTCAGACCGTATTGGTATGTTTTATCTTCCATGTATTCAGTTCATGGGAATTAGAAGCTGTAGAATAGCTCACTGTTATTCAAAAAGAACTTTCAACAGGGCATGCTTTAAAATAACTCGCTTAATTCCTAATTGATGTAATAATCATGTAACTTATAAAGCCAATAAAAAGGCCAGACAGCAGAACACACATTTGCCTTATTTTGTAAAGGCCTTCTTAAAAATAGGGATTCAGATTCTTTTATTCTGCATATTGTCAAGTTGGTATTTGATGGTGCCTGTAATTTTAATGCACTTTAAAGCTTCACAGTTCTCAGATCAGAAATGCATTGGACTTTTTAGAAGTATTAATATTCCAGTTCAACAGACTTTTCATTAGCTTGCTAAGGTTTCAACCTTAATTACTTGCCCATTTTGCATGAGAAAAGGCCAATTATTTTATCCTATAAAATTTCCTTTTGGTCCTTTTCTAATCAATGTATTTATACTTTTCAGATATAGTAGGTTAAAGAGGTATTATTTTACCTCAACTTTTTCCTTATTTTGAAAGGAAGTTAAACCAGCCTTTTACATTGTTACTTGCACAACTTTCCATATGCTACACCTGACTCGCCAAATTGCTAACTTTTTTTAGGGAGGGCTCACACCTCTTTAAATTAAAAAGAAAAAAATCCATCCCCAGAAAAAAATGTTTAATAGTAAGCGATTACAGGCTCCTGACTGATTCTCCTCTAAGCATTAAAGGAGAAATCTCAAATAGTTTGCCTTTGATAGGATTTGAGTAATGAAAAACTTTATTCTATTTCCATTCCAGTAACTTTTAGGAAGCATTACAATGTAGTGATCCACTACTGCAGTTATGTATAGAGTGAAGTATCAGCCCTGCCATGAAATACATCATCTGTTTCAAGCATGAAAGATTAATAAACACTAATCCTGTTTTACCATACTTGTAGCACACCAAGAATATGTAAAATGTTACCTTTGTATAATTAATCCTTTGAACAGCATCACCACTTGGGAGATCCTTTTTTCCCCCCACTTTGGTATTAACTTCAGCCATGCACTTTAAGTCTGTGAACCTTAACAGGTTAGATAGGAATCTTTGGTTACTCCCTAGCATTACATTTAGTGAATTACTCATGTCCACCCTCCTCCCACCTAAGATGGGGTAACTTATTCTGCAGGATCCTTTCCTCTAAGTATATATATTTTCACTAGGGTTTAAAATTAATTTTCAAAATTGCCGAAGTGTGAAACCAGGATTTTGAGGATTTTTCTCCATATCCAGTTAGCTTTTGAGGTCTTCAGTTAAACTGCTGTACAGATTTTTAGGTGGTCTTTCTTGAATGCCAACAGAAATACTGTCAAGAGAATTATATTCTTGAACTGTTTTGTACTGATGGGATGATTAACATTTTTATGATTGTTAAAAATGAGAATAAGCAAATGAAATTTCAAATACTAGGTTTTTTATTACTGTGCTTATTAGTACAAATCTTAAAATATGATTTTGCTTAAATTCCAAAGCTGGGTTTCACTCAACAATTAAAACCATGATTTTCAGTTCCCCCTTAAATTCTTTGTTATTCAAAACTCGTGTTTAATCACCATTGATTTTTGGGCTTTTTGTAGTCAAGCTTTTATGACAGCAATACAATTTGCTTCATTTAGTTTGGGCTCTTATTTAAAAGCCATTTATACTAAATGTTGGATTTTGTTATAAAACTTCCAGTTTGTATTGTGAACCTACACTTTCTAATCTTCAAGATTTGCCCTCATGGAAAGTATTTATCTTAATGAATTTCACATACCATTCCCTTGTCTAGCCAGTACTACCACAATAATGCTATCATGGTGCCAAGAAATTGTGACTGTAATTCTTCTACTCTGCAATGTTTTAAAATAAAATGTGAATTTTATAAACCAAATAAAAGATATGAAAAAATTAGCCTTTCAAAGGGCGACTTGCATTTATAACTTTTTATACCTTTATTACTTACATTTTAATAGGGCAGGTCCTAGGAAAATAAAAGCACATAGGATCTTTAAAAAAGGTAAGTGGTATGAGCCTAATATTTAAATGGGTAATTTGAGGGGTACAAACATTAAAATGGATTACTGCCTGAGCCGGTAAGTTCCATTTAAGCTAACACAACTTCCTTCTCTAACAGTAGAAATCACTCCTTCCTTAAGTGTCACTTTATTTAATGTTCACTTAAGAGTATCTTCTACCAATTTTACAATCAGTAACCGACACAAAGCATTCTAGGACAGAGGCCACACTATTATCTCCCACGTTGATATTTATTACATTAATAACATTTCTAGCAAAAACAAGTAACAAGGTCAATAACTGAATTCACATTGACAGGTTTCATTTTGATCCATTAGCCAATTTGGGAAAAAAAGCCATATTGATCAAAGGGATTGAAAGTAAAAAGCACCTTTTCCTTGCTACATATAGTATTTAACACAATGGCTCTAAAACTCCAAACAGATATCAAATGTAAAATCCAACTTCCAGGACTCATTTGAATTAAAACTATTACATGGACTTGTCTCTTACATTTGTTTAGTCATTTATACAGTTACTGAAAAACCGTATGCTTTATTGGGCAGGAAAACTGAAAATACAGCTGTGAGAATTATTACTTCCACAGTAAATATTTTTGTACTGCATTCTCATGTCACTGAGAATCTTAACCTAGTCTAAGATATTTTGAGATCACTTACAACTCACTTTTTTGGAAACTTTTTGGTACTTCAGTCAAGTGCTGAGTGAATTTTATTCTAAAATCTAGGGCTAGAATTTAAACTTCCAACATTCTCATTCCCCAGGTAACACAATTATGAATATTCAAAAATCTAGATACCGCTTAAGATCTTCAACATTTCAGAGCTCTGCCTGATAAATGACATTTGAAAAGAATGACTAAAATAGAAATTAGCTTAGTTTATACTCCTGAAGCCACCTACACTCATCTTTAGGTTTTTATATTTACAGTATTGTCCAGGAGAAAAAAAAGTTACACTATTTTCCAAGTTCTGTTCCAGATGTCTGCTTATTAAGACTTGTAGTTTATGCAAAGGTGAACCATTGTCCTCTAGAATTACACTATACTACTATTTGTAGAGCTAATAGTAAAATACATCAACCCAAATCTTATGAAAGCAGCACATCTTTCGGGAGTAACTAGTATATAAAAAGTATCAACATCAGTGGTTTGAATATAAAAATTTATTTTTAAGTCAAAGTATGCAACAAATAAAACCTACAGAAAACAGATTTTCCCATCACAATCTGTTGCTTTACCAAATAATATTTTGAAAACACATTCCTTCAGTCATTATAAAGTTCTTAAAATACAAAAGAAATTAAATCTGTAAGAAAGTCTAGTAGACCAGACACTGTTGTCAGGACTTTTATGTTGGTGGTTATGCTTTAATACATGCCACGCCATCCACCTCCACTCATGCCACCTTGCCCATAGTAACCGCCACTGCCTCCACCACCACGGCCTTAAAAAAACAAACAAACCTGTTAGCAGGAAATATCCGTGCATACTTCAATGAAGATAATACATAAATTTAAAAGTATCTACACACATGGGGACTAACAAAACAAACCACAGTAACCAAGGACACTTACCATAACCACCCAAGCCATCAGGAGTACCATATCCTCCACTGTAATTGTTACCCATTCCCATTCTTCCAACAGATCCATAACCTCCCTGATTATCTTTAAAAAGGAAAAAAAAAAGTGAGATTGTTTGCTAAGTGTGTAACACTGCTCATTTTAAAAACTTTACCTACCCATTCCATCTCTGCCGTAGCCTCCCATTCCAGAACCTCCCATTCCAGAACCGCCTCCAGGAGTAGAATTCAAGAAGAGTTCAATGTACCGATGTTCTTTAAGACACAAAGTAATAGGGAAGGAATGATGGATCAAAATTTATCAATAAAAAGGATAATGAGCAAATATTAACCTGTGCTAGTATTAGCCTGGAAGTATGTTTATATACTTCCTAGTGGAGTGATAAAATGAATGCCAGGTAGGGCTAAAGCTAACCCACCAAATTTTGTTCAAACTACACAACACTAAACACATAAGTGGTCGGGGCCTCCATTTCCTCATCTATAAAAGGGGTTGATTCATTATTTCAGAACCAGTTACTGTGCTTAAAAATACATTCCATGTCCAAAGAAATAAATTCGAATCATGAAAATAACGTCCATGAAAACTTATTTACGGACTACAAAGTGATTTGTCTAGCCAGATTTAGGAATCACTGGTCAGGGTAAAATTTAATGGCTTAAAATAGCTCTGATGGCATGTAGAAATAACTTACTCAACTAACTTAATGGATGGGTTAAAAAGTGGTAATTTGCAAGTGGCATGGGAACTCAAGCGAGTGCCAAGTAATATACCTATTTTCCCTTTTTAATTAAGCTCAGATAACCTGTCAAGTATTGAGTCTCAATTAACTCTTCAATAAAAAGCCCCCTGGAAAGCCATCTTAGAGGCCATATGGCTTCAGGTCCCTGTGACTGCCAAGAGTTACTTACAGACCCTGTAACATCTTACATTTGAGGAATTACAAATGTTATTTTATAAGCAAGTCCACACCTAAGAAACGAGATAGCAAGCCAAGGATACCACTTACGCATGTTATTCTTATCTTTAGACATGGCAGCCACAGCATCTTCATGTGTCACAAATTCTACGTCTGCCTCTCCTGTTGCTCTGCCATCAGCTCCGATATCAATATGCACTCGTATGGGATTTAGTGGTGAGAAGAACTGAACAAAAGAAAACACTTATTACTAACTTTTCTTTTAAAGATTTTATTTATTTGCCAGAGAGAGAGAGGGAGAGTACAAGCAGGGGAAGTGGCAGGCAGAAGGAGAAGCTAAGCTAGGAGCCCGATGTGGGACTTGATCCCAGGACCCTGAGATCATGACCTGAGCTGAAGGCAGACGCTTAACCATCTGAGCCACCCAGGTGCCCCACTAATTTTTCTATTTAGATTATTCAAAGTAAATTACCACATACTTTAGTTTTCCCTCCTCCATTAAAACAAACCTTTTTACTGCCCTGTATTGCAAAGCTAACAAATCAACTACGAAGGTTCTGGGGATATAAACTAATACACTTAGAGGAAAATGCAAAGAAATGATCTCTTTAAGCTACGTGGGGACGTCTGGGTGGCTCAGTCGTTAAGCGTCTGCCTTCGGCTCAGCTCGTGATCTCAGGCTCCTGGGATCGAGCCCTGCATTAGGCTCCCTGCTCATCAGGAAGCCCGCTTCCCCCTCTCCTTGCTGCTCTACCTGCTTGTACTGTCAAATAAATAAAACCTTTTAAAATAATAAAAAAAAAATAAGCTAAGGGGGGGAAGATAAGTGAGTAGAAAAAAATAATAGAAATCTAACCCAATAAATAAATGAAAACGTCTCATACCCTACCACTGAGAGGGAGAAGTCCTCCATTCCCACTCCTCCCAAGAAAGATATTTCAAAATTACTGTTTGAAAGATAAATAGGTCACCAGAGACTTAGAAACATGTGCAGAGAATTTAGGTGTTATGATTCAGACCATTGGAATTTGACAAACTAACACAAACTGTACATGGATAGCTCCAAAATTTATCACTTAGTTGTAAATCAAAGTTAATCAGGTTAAAGGAATCCTAAAAGGTACCTGGAACTTAGGACCAATCAGTTCCAAGATCTATAGGTTAATTTCTTTCAGAGCTATGTAGTAAATAGTCCTGGCTTTGTAGGCTACTGGATCTCTACTGCAACTACTGGACAGGTAAATAATGGGTGTGACTAGATACACATGGGTTGAAGTTTGCTGATACTCTAACCAATTTGAAACCAACCAGTTTCAAATCAGCAATAGAATCTACTCCCATTATTTTCACAGCTGTTTCTAATCACGCTGTAGATACAAAGCTGAACCGAACAACTAAACCTTATTCACTTTTTATATTTTCCACTTTCAAAACTTGACACAAGGGCAATTATCTTCCAGTCCTCTCCACTCTATGCTGATCAATCTTTTCACTAAATTCTTAACTGGACTTTATGAATACAACTTTCTACTTGCTTGAATCCCAGATAAGTCAGCATACAATGGACAAAGAAACATTCGTCAACCAGTATAGATAAGAATATGTACGTATTTCCTATTAAAGGGATTTTGACATTAAAACTATAGAGAAAAAGATGAGAGCATTGTAAGAATGCTTCAAAATTAGGATAAAATATAAAATCATCAAAAATTACTAAAATTACTCACATTAGCAATGTCATTTTCAGTTGCACGAAAAGGTAATCCTCTCATATGTACAAAATGACCACCATGAAAACCTGAACTTGCATCACCAGCTCCACCATAGCCATGCCCTCCCATACCTAAGAGTAAAATTTCCAAAGATTATAAACTATTGATACAAGTAGTAAAGCACTTCAACGAAACACTTCTTCCCTACACATACCTTTTCCTTTAACAACCAATTAATCTTAACAGTTGTTCTAAACATCAAATCGAGAATTTACCTGTAAGTATACATCTATATAAAGCCCCACATAGGTATGTTCTGAAATATGCTCGAGCTGACGATTTCATGCAAGTCACCTTATCACCACACTAAATGGCTGTAAAACAAATACTTAACATTCATCTAAAAATGAATATGTCTTTAATATTTACCTCTTCCATCTCTCATTCTGTCATCAAAGCCATCATTTCCATAGCCATAATTATTATAGCCACCATAGTCATCAAAACCTCCATAACCTGTGTAATTTAATGAGAAATACATGAATACGCTTTCAAGAGAGAAATTTTATAATCCAGTTTATAAAATCATTTGGTGGTAAGCAGTCTGGTTCTTATTATTACAAGTTTACAACTCCCAACTTAGTGCATGTGAAAAAAAGCAGTAACACTCGGTGGAAATAAAAAATCTCTAAAGAATACATTTAAGACATCAAAATTAACTTTCATCCTGATGTCGAACAAAAAGTGTCAAAATATGCCAGTATCATCAGGCTCCTTGCTCAGTGGGGAGCTTGCTTCTCCCTGTCTGCTGCTTCCTCTGCTTGTACTCTCTCTGCCAAATAAATAAAATCTCCCCCCCCCGCCCAAATGCCAATATCTTCACTTTAATTTCTGTATAACTTCTCTAGATGCCAATATGTGTATCAATCAAGTCCCACAGCTGGCCACGGGAATCCGTATTTTCATGAACATGAGGTTTTAAAACCTAGTAGGTACTGAAATTACTGCCATTTCTGTATTTCTTGACAAAGTGTCAGGAACATTAAGAAAATGACAACAGAACCTTTGTTCATTAGATACACATACCACCATCATATCCATCACCTCCTCGTCGCATTCTGTCATACATACTTCCACGCCCAGCTCCATAATAACCCCCTCTTCCTCCTATTGGTCTATCATATGGTCCCGGTCGCTGGCCCAGCAATCTTCTTGGTGGATCATAAAATCCTTTGATTTCACTCCTGCTACTTCTGAAGATCTCAATATACCTATTTAAAAATGGTTTAAGGTACAGGTTTCAGCATAAATGTATTAGAATAAATAAGATACTGGGCAAAAATGCAGTAAGTTTTTCTACATCTAGATACATAACCCAATTTAAACTGCCTAAATACACCACGAATTAACATTTTTTACACCTACAAACTTAAATAGTTAATATTTAAGTTTTACATAGACAAATTAGTCACTTGAAAACAATTCATATAATATATACTTATAGCTTGTTTCCTTTAATACATAATAGGTGTTTAGAGAAAATAGCTGATTATACAAAAGCATTTATCAACATCCTACAGAAAAATGGAAACAATCTAATTTTAATTTAAGCAAACTATTAGCATTAATTCCCCACCCAAATCTGTAGTTTCCAAGTTAAATTTAGATAATTATCAATTCTTTTAAACTACCCCAGAAAAATGTTACTGTAACCCCCCCATTAAGCAATAGTGACCCACAACCCCCAAAAATAAAAATTTAACACCATCCCAAACTCTCCATCCCCACCTGTGCCCTATTCTTTCCTTGTGTTTCCCCAGAGCATTTTCTGCTATCTCCTTTGAAGCAAACTGCACGAAGGCCTCCCCTGTGCTTCTCCCCTGGTAGTCCATCGTCAATGTTATCCCATTTGGCACGATTTCCAACCCTTTAACCCAAGGACAAATAACCCCATCAAGGGGAACAGTGTTAAAGGCTGAAACATTCCCATCTGAATCAAATATTTAAAACAAGTCTAAACAAAACAAAACAAAAACAAAACAAAAAAGCTTTAAGTTTCCCATCACCCCATAATATAAAGCGGAAGATTTTTTCAATTATTACTGGATTACATATTATTTTGCAACCAGTCTTTTTAAATTACACACACTAAAAGCTCACCTATATTACATTAAAAAAAGCTAAATCAAATTTAACTATGCTCCATATGATAATTCATGGTTCATTTCATCATACATAATTATTCTCAATTAAGTTTATTGCACATTAGTTAGGTTTTACATATTCTACACATTCTGCATTCAGCATTAACTGGAGCATATTTCATAACTTAATACATTAACCCAGATATCGTACTCAAAAGTCCCCAAAACAAATGGGTTTTACAAATTAAAAACTGAGTAATATAATAAAAATATAAAATTAAAATACTACTAAACTTTGACTAATACTAGAGGTACCTTGAAAGAACTGAACTATTTCCTCTTTGCTGCAACCAAATGGCAGTCCACGAAGTCGTACTGTCCCATCACTAGCGTCATTTGGACCATTATGTTTCATAACCCAATCCATCTCAATAACGTTTGATTTAAATGCTATAAAAAATAAACAAGCACATAGAGCAGTCAATCAAAATATACTCTTGCTACAGGTACTGAAGAAACATCGCTCAGTGGTGCACAACAGGAAATATAACATGGCTTGTTGACAGTGCCACAATTCAAAGGCATGACACCTTCCCATTTTGAGGTAGGCAAAAAGACTGGGAAAAGTGAGTGATACCTGACCCTTCCCTTCAAAAAGTACCAAATTTCTAAGGACCAAATTTCATATAATGCCCAATCTTAAGACAACTTACACAATTACAATATTAGTCTTCAAGTTCTATTTCTTGTCATCTTGATATCAACTCTATAGTCTTTTCCTCATCTCTCAAATTTTCACTTTTTCAGGTTTTACTTATTCATTTGAATCATCATGTAAATTCTTTAAAACTTACTCAAAAGCTGCACACAGCACCACTGTCCACTCACAGCAAGAGCCTAAGTCAAAAGGTCAATGAGTACTTCTCTGATGTTAGAAAAATGGCATTATAAAGTCTTAACTTTTTAGATGCACTTTTAATTCTGAACACATCAAATTGTTTTTGAAGGAGGAAAAATTCCTCTCTCTAAAGTAAATCTAAATACTCCTCTAAAGCAAGTTTTAAAATGAGTGAATTAGGGTCAGTTTTAAAACTGAGGTAGAAGTCCACTCAAAAGTGAATGCCTCCCAACAGTACCGGTGTTTTTTGAAGCTACCTCTACTGGGAAGTTATTGGAGATAGTACATTCAAAACCAGTTCACTCACTGCTTTAAACACAAATTTTAAAAAATGTAACACATTCACATTCAAAAAGTTAATTTTAGGGTACAGTGAAGCCCTCCTAGCCCTCCAAAAAGAACCCATCCACACCCAGTTCTCTTCCCAAAAGACAACAATCCTTTCTTTTAGAATTCCAGAACACTTTAAGGAGGCTAATGCAGAAGTCCTTCAGCTGCAAAAACTTACCAGATCTTACAAATTTCACTAAGCAGCTGTAGGAATCCTACTCACCTGAGTATTTCAAACCTTTCCCTCACCACCTCCTCCCCTGTAAACAAGACAATTTGTTCACTTGATTCCTTTACGCTTCAAGATAGTTCGTAACAGTGTTCACTAATATTTGATTTCACACCATCTAATTATATCACTCCAACTGTTAGGGGGAGCATCTGCAAAGAGTAAAATTTTTTTCCTAGAATATGTGCATTTAAAATAACCTAAGGCAGAAAATTTCCAACTGTGTTAATTAATCAAATACCTCTGCATATGAATCACCTTTCATACTTTTTTTGTTTTGCTGTTTTAAAATCCTGGCAGTCACTCTAGACACAGAGATCCAAAGTGGGAAGACTACGATTTTTGTATCAGACATTACAACTAATTTTTAGGCACCTAAAATTGATAGGCATTTTTGAGAGAGAGAGGGAGAGAGAGGGAGAAAGAGAGAGGGAAACTGGTTTTGAATCCCTATTCTGCCATTCACTGGCTGGTTGATTAAAACAAACTTAACCTCTGTTGTTCAGCTCTAAAATATAACAGTGGTACCCATACCTCTCTAGACTGTTTTAAGACTTACTTAATGCTTAGTCTGCAGCATCGTAATCATTCAATGCTAGCCATTGTTACTGGATTTTAAGGGACCCTCCTGTAAAACTACTAAAATATACCACAAACAAAATAAATGAACCTTAAAGGATGGAAAACTATCCTGAGTCCTGAAAGGAAGAAAAAATAGTTACAAGTTGTTTCCAAAGTCAAGGTAGGCTTAAGATTTCAAGTTTCCTTATTACTTGTCCAAGATGGGTGGGTGGGGTTGGCAATGTTTACTATAACATGTGTTAGCTAGATAAAAAATACTGTTCAAGAGTAGTCCCTAAAGTAGACCCTGAATCAGTCTGGGAAAAAAGTTGAGACATATTGAAAATCTTCTTAAAAAACAAACAAACAAAAAAAGCCCAAAAACCTTAAAACAAAAACCAAAAAATCAAAACAAACTTTCCTATAAAGGATGATTCAAGAATAGAAGAAAAAAGTGGAGAGGACGTAACATCACGTTACTTCCTCATGAAAAATATTAAGTATTTTGCAAAACCAATCTAACCTGTTGTGAAAAGACAGTGTGATGCTTTTTATCATTTTGCCCATTTCTTTCTTCATTGTAAAGACACTGGGGAACAAACACAAAAAAGGATGGTAACTGACTTATCTTTACTATAAAATTTAGCCCTTTCCAAGAAACTCCAGCAAGCAAACTAGTTTTGGTTTTTGGATCAGTCCACACCAAAGAGACCTATATAAAACAAAGTATTAAGTCTATAAAAATCACACTATCCTATTAACGCAATTTTAAGTTGACAAAAGATTAACCAGATTCGGAAGACAAACTATTTTATGGGATGACTGTCCACCACACGTGTTAAGAGTACACAACTTAAAGCCACACTAGACTTCTTCAAAACTCAAAATTTGATTCTAGAATTCTACTTACAAAACAAAACCAAGACAGACTCTGAAGGCATACAAAAAGACAATCTGGGGTCCCTGGGTGGCTCAGATGGTTAAGCGTCTGCCTTCAGCTTAGGTCATAATCCCAGGGTTCTGGGATCGAGCCCCACATCGGGTTCCTGGCTCGGCGGGGAACCTGCTTCTCTCTCTCCCTGTCTCTCCCCCTGCTCATTCTCTGTCTCAAATGAATAAATAAAATCTTAAAAAAAAAAAAAAAGACAATCTGCTGTAATACATTAATAAAGCTGTCCTGGAAACTACCTAGAGTTTACTAATTATTCAGGATAATCCATCTCAACCTTTCTTTACAACGTCATGACTAATCTTAATTCTGCTTTAAGACTGCCAAGTGTTAGCACCAATTAAAAATACCAGCAGTTGAACTAAGATAACTGTAGTCAGTTTTGAATAGGAGTTTAATTTCCTAAGTTATGCTAAGTGAAAAAAGCCAGTCACAAAAGTCCATGTATGGTATGATTTTAAATGGGTGAAGTTTATGGTATGTGAATTGTATCTCAAAGCTAAGCACCTAATAGAGGTCAAATGAAACATCAAATTCCTTTGTAACCCAGAGGCATATACTACTATCTTCTGAAGTATAATACATAAAGTTAGGATGTGATACACCAATAAGTAACTTTTTAAATGGTAGCCAGCGGGTCCTAAAAAAATGAGAATGTTCTTCAAACTTTGGCAAAAAGCAGTGATATGTCTAACTAGAATGAAAAATTTACATCATTTCCCCTTTCCCGTGTGCTTGCTCAATTTTCCAGTAGAAAAACTAGACACACCACTAATACCCAAAAGGAAGAGAAGTCTAAATGTATAAATAGGAGTTCTTCTCTAAAACAGTTACCATCACCTACTGCAGCTCAACCACTTGTTTACCAAAATAACACCAAAAAAAGAACATGGTTATTAAAAATCTAAAGGCAATCAGATGGATTTCCAGATCATGATGCAGATTAAAAGAGGGCAGAAAAAAAGGTTTCTAGGGTAATCCAATCAGGAAAGCGGTTTTACGATGTACTATTTTACAGGAAACTAGACTTTTTTCAAAGGCTACTAAAAATCAGACCGTCTTCAACAATAGGAAGGTTTTTTGTTTTTTAAAGCTGAAAAAAGTAGATACTAAGAGTTCTTGTAAGGACTCAGAGCTATTATTGGAAACTGTTACTCTCAAGCTGCCTGTCACTTTGTACCCTACTCAATGAAAAGTACAGACCCAGTTCTCTTGTGTTCTAAGGACCAAAAATCATCACACCACCACAGGACTGGGCTTTCGGTTTGTCTTTTTGTTGAGTAGGCCTATTTTCTGGGTCAAAATACTACCACAGCCCTATACCAAAAAAAACATGCTTAGCTACCAAAAGTAAAATAAACGCTAACCGTATTTTGATGTATTTTACTTCTACAGCCTCTTTGCACAACATGTAACCTTTGGAGATTTAATACTGAAAAGTCAGTAACTCAACTGCTACACAAATTTATGCCATCACCATCACTAATTGTGTTTTAACAACTGTTTCCCAAAGATAAAACTCCTACTTAAATTATAACCCAGTATATGCCAAACTACACAAAACCATTGCTAAACCACCCACCCCCGCCCAAAAGTTCAGAAAGCTGTATCATAATTCACTGGTCCTAAACGACCTATTTGAAATATGCCCGTTTCACGTTCCTATTTGATAAGTCATCCGCTTACTGCTTACAAAACATTTACCCACAAAGTGTTTACGTTTAAGATAAACGTGAGAAAAAGAAAAAAAACACCCTTTGGAAAATGAGTACGTACTCTTTTCGAAGTTCCAAATCTGGAATATAAGGGCCGGCTAAGCGTCCTTTATTCCTCCCCGGAGACTTTTCGTTTATCTAGCTGCCCTAGAGACCAGAGAGCTAAGGAGAGTACGCCCCTTCCCGCCGCCCCCCCACCGCCACCTCTCCGTCCGGCAGCCAAGCCTGGCTTTAAAACCTTCGCCACCGGGCGGCGGAATTACAAAGGAGGCCGACTGCCTCCTTTGTCCTGGATTTGGGAGTTGAGCGCCTTCGTCGCCATTGGCTTTCCTCCCCCAGCTCCAGCCTCTCTCATCTTGGGAATCTGCGTCAGAAGTCACTCGCAGTCCCGCCAGCCCTGGTAGCCCTGCCGAGACTGCGGAGGAAGGGAGGCCGCGGTGGGAGGCCAGGCCCATCCGGCGCCATTTCCATCGGGAGCGCGCCCGCCAGCCCAGACCCTCCCCCCCACCCAAGTGCCCAGTCTTTCCCAGCTCGCTTCGTTCCCCACCCTCATCCCTTCCGGGGCGCTCTGACCTTCCCCCACCCCCCTCACCGCCCCGGCCTTCTAAACCAGTTTTCGGAAGCTGAGGGGCAAAAAGTAGAAAGAGAGGGGAAGGGCGGGAAGCCGAGGTGGCCGCGCCACCGTACCCAAAATGGCGGAGGCCAAACCAGCAGGGAAAGAGGGGAAATGCTGGATGACCCCCCACTCCGGGCCTCAGTTTCGTCCACTGAATTTCACCCGAGCAAGTCCTCCCCCCGGCAGGCCGCCCTCCTTGAAGTGGGAGATCGCCTGGAAGGCGCAGTCTGGCCGCCTCCGAGCGGCGACCTCCACACTTCCCCCCCACCCCACCCCCTCCCAGTCTCTCGTCCTTCTCCCGACTCCGCTCTCGAAACCACCAGCCCAACCTACCCCCTTTTACTTCAGATACCCTGTCGGGCGACAGTAACGCCGACTCCGGTGCTCGCGGGGCCGGTCGGGAAGAGGAAGAAGTCGCACGCCTCGTGTATCACTCGCCACAACGGTTCTTCCAACCGCCTCCACAAGCGACAACCGCTAAGGGAGCTGCGCAGCAGAGCGACTGGCTTGGGGGGATGGGAGAGAGCGAGCGAGAAGGAGGGGGTGGGGCGAGAGCAACGAAGACCGACGGGCTCACTCTCGCGAGACAAGAGCCTCGATCCCGCCTTGGCGCTTAAGCAAGAAGTGCGCTTGCGCGCTAATGGGTGGTCCTGTTTGTTGGGGAAGCCGTGGAAAGTAGCGGAGCTGGTCCCGTTAGAAAAAAACGCGGATTACTGTAAAACTGTTAAATGCTTAGAGCCTACCTTTCTGCCCACTCCGGGAGGATGTGAAGTGGCAGTAGTAGTTCTGCCAGTGTGTGTTGAAACGGTTTGGAGAAGTTCGATTCTGTGTCCGCACCAAGAACAAATTCCGTAGAGGCCCCACCCATACCCCTGCGTCACCTGCAGGAAAGGGATGCCACGTGGTTCGGCGGCCAAATGCGAGGAGGGCTTTTCTTGTCAGGTTTGTGTTAGGTAGTAAAATAAGTGTCCCCCCCACCCCGCAAAGATACAGAAGTGTCCACCAGACTCCCATTTTGGCTCTTGGTCTGGGATTCCTTCCCTTCCCTGGCACCGGCCCCGCCCCCCTCCCCACCAGCGGGTCTCCTCCCCTGAGGCCTCTCAATTTCCCCTTTGATAGTCCCAGGAGAAAGTTACTCGCTTTCACCTCGTGCCTTCCTGTTCTCTCTTGCTTTTCATCTCTCCATTTGTCTTTATTGAAGCATAATTAACATACAGTGTTATATTAGTTTTAAGCGTACAACATTCATTGGACAATTCTATTCTCAGTTGCTCATTAGGAAAAGTGTAGTCACCATCTGTTACCATATAATGTTATAATATTGACTATATTCCCTATCCTGGGCTTTTCATCTCTGTGACATTTATTTTATAACTAGAAGTTTGTACCTCTTAATCCCCTATATCTATTCACCCATTCTCTCTGGCAGCCACCAGTTTGTTCTCCCTATTGAGTTCATTTGTTAATTTTTGTTTGTTAGTTTCATCTCTTTATAACCTCAGTGACAAATCAGGCACTCGTGACTGAGGAGTTCGGATTGTTTTCTAAATAGGGCTTTGCATTCTTGAAAATTGCACGTACAAGTGACACCTAATACTTTTGGGTTGTGCTGACCTACCACCAAGGTCCTTAGTGACACCTTATGGCTTTTTTTTTAATTAAAAAAAATGCAAGCCAAATTTCTGTGGGAAGGGTGCAGGACGGTCCTGGTAAAGAGATCAAAGCAAGTTAAAGTGCAAATGTAGGAACCGTTATGAAGTGCAAGGGAGGGGAAGAAATGAATTTGAACACAGGGATGTTCCCGTAGGTTGGAAATGTGGACCAAACTAGGTTGCAGGCCTTTAATATCTAGCCAAAGACCTTGTACTTTGTACTACAGACGTTGGGAAGCCCTTGAGGTGGAATGAGGGGGTATAAGGGCTGTTAGCAGTGGAGAAGCTTGAATAATTTTTTACCCCATGAGATCTCAAATGTGTAGGGTGGAGGCAGGAGGCCAGTTACCTGCATATAATGGACATTTCCATGTCATGGTTTAATTCACCCTCAAACCTGCTTTAGACAGGACAGTAAGAATTGGCTAGGTCATAGTGCCCTATTGCTTTTCTTCAGCCCACTTCCTCAAAATACCTCTTAGAGAAAGGGGGATGGGACAGTGTGGTCATCATTACAAGACACAGAAAAACAAAACCTGGATAATGTAATATTATGGTTCATATTTATTAAGAGCTTGCTTGAGGGGCTCCTGGGTGGCTCAGTCGTTAAGCGTCTGCCTTTGACTCAGGTCATGATCCTGGGGTCCTGGAATCGAGCCCTGCATCGAACTCTGCATCGGGCTCCCTGCTCGGCGGGAAGCCTGCTTCTCCCTCTCCCACTCCCCCTGCTTGTGTTCCCTCTCTCACTATGTCTCTGTCAAATAAATAAAATCTTAAAAAAAAAAAGAGCTTGCTTGAGCTAGTGCTGTGCTCAATCCACTGACTCCTTACAATCCTAAAGGATAATCATTATTTTTGTCCCCATTTTGCAGACGAGATGCCTGAGTTTGAGAAGTGCAAAAAGTTGCTCAATGTCACACCCCTAGTAGGTGCCTGGGTGGCTCAGTGGGTTAAGCATCTGCCTTCAGCTCAGGTCATGATCCCAGGATCCTGAGATTGAGTCCCACAGCCAGTGGGCTCCCTACTCAGTGGGGAATCTGCTTCTCCCTCGCCCTCTGCCCCTCCCCCACGCTCCTGCTTGCTTGCTTGCTCTCTCAAATAAATAAATAAAATTTTTTTAAAGGTCACACACCTAGTGAAAAAACTAGAATGTGAATCCAAATGGTTTTACTCCAGGGGTTAAGGTCTTAAAGCACTCTGGACCTTCTTGGGGTTGCAAGTAACTTAACTGTGCATTCAGGGAACAAACATCGTTTTAGGCAAATTGAAGTTACTCCCCCTAACAAACATTACCAACTCAGGAGACCTGCAGTTAATGGTTCATTGGCTGGAGACTTTTGAACAGGCCTGAAACTTGACATCCTGGTGTCACTGATACCTTGAGCCCTTCCCCCCAGTTAAAAAAATTTGCTATATTAGTAAGACTCCAAGCTCCCACACTTCAGATGGGAGTTCTTCCCTGGGTTCAAGTTACATCACTACTTTACTCTTTCAGTCTTTCAACCTGATTTGGTAGATGGAATTCTGTAATCCCTTTCACCCCTTGCCTGAATTCAAACAATATATTTAGTGCCTGATTGAGTTTGGCATTCTTTCCACATAATTTGTATGATTATGGGCCACAATCCTAAAATCATTCTAATGACTTTTCACCACTGAACTGCAATGTTTTCTTTGTGTTTTGGCCACAATTCCCTTATATCAGGCACTCTGCTGTTTGCCAGTGTGAATGCTTAGGAAGGACTTGAAATTAGTACATGCATTCCTTTTGCTTTTTTATTATTACACAAAGTAGGAAGCTTTGAATTTGAAAAAAATGTACACTAATTTTGGGGCAAACCTAATCTTTTTTAAATGATTTTTGTTTTTATTTATTTTTTAAAGTAATCTCTATACCCAGTGTGGGGCTTGAACCCATACCCCAGAGATCAAGAGTCTCATGCTCTACCAACTGAGGCAGCCAGGCACCCCAGGGGCAGATCTAATTTTTATTTGTCTTCCTATTTTACTACGCTTCTCAAAAAAAAAAAAAAAAAAGTCTATCAGCTATTCCCATTTGCAAATTGAATTCTGTAAGTCTTGGTGAGATTGGTTCACAACTGCTCCAGTGATCCCTACAGAATTGTTTCCAGATTGGTCTCTGTGGAATTGTTTCCATAGAGATGGTTAGAACTGAGGGCTCCCAGCTGCTTTCGGGATTTTGTTTTCTCTTTGTCTTCCTTTTAGTCATTTCAGTGCTTCAGTGCTTTTCCTGTTAGCATAGAGATCAGAGGGACCCTGGAGAGGATCTTGTTAGAGGCCATAATGAGAGAAAAGATGAAAAAGGAGAAGGAAATGGAAGTACCCACACCACCAACAATGAACATGTGATCATGTATTACACCATCAGGATGAAAGGAGAGAAAAATTCCATGCAGAGCCCAGAGAAAGAGAAAGAAAGAGAAATTGAAAGACAATGCACCCTTCTGGGAGAGGGAAGGAACATTCACTAAAAATTAGTTAAGATAGTTGTTTGCATTACCCCAATGGCATTCTAAAATAACATAAAAACTGGGTTACCATAATCTTTTTGCCATTATGGAAAGCAAATAAGCTAAAAAAGGTAGCAAAACCCACAAATAAGTTTCTAGGGGTATGTTTAATTAGTTAATGCCTTTTTAAAACTAAACCTGCCTTACTAAGGTTTCGTGAAATGCTTGTTCATATTTGTCTTTAGAAAGCCGTGATCTTCCTTGTCATGATGCAAAATTATTTCTCAAGACAAGGCTTAATTACACAGTTTATACGCTTGATACTTTTTTGTTTCTTTCAGTCATCCAAGTGTTCATTCTGGGACTAGGGAAACCAAAAGGTCCCTTCCGATTTTAATAATTATACACTAAGTAAACAAATGGAAACTTAAAAGGAAGAAAGCACCTAACACACTCTTTCTGTAATTTTTAAAAATAATTAGAAGTATTGAACATTCTTTCTGTTCTAGTGGATTGTTGTGAAGAACAGGGACAACAGCTACAAAAGATAGCTACTTAGGATTTTAAATCAAATTATTGTACAGCTTTTAGTGTGTCAAAAGCACATTGATAACTTAGTAACAGCACAGGTAATAGAGTAACAGACTATTTCCCGTTGATCTTAAGTTTCTGAGTGGTAGATAAAAATATAGTTTTCATTTTATATATATATATATATATATACCTATGTCTCTCAGTGTACAAACAATGATGGTTATATTGGGAGTAGAGCACTTTAAGTAACTTTTTTTTTTTTTTTAAGTAGGGGCTTGAACTCATGTCCCTGAGATGGAAAACTGAGCTGAGATCAATAGTCAGATGCTTAACTGCCTTAGCCACCCAGGTGCCCCATAAGTAACTAATTTTCAATACAGTCTAGAGAAGTTATTATTTTATGGACCAAGAAATAGAAGAACCAAGAGATCTTTAATGTGTCAAAGTTTACAAAGAAAATCAATGGCAAAACTTAGAATTATCTTCATAATCAAGGAGTCAGACAGACCTTGGTTCCAATCCCAGCTTTGACACTTCCCTACCAGCTGCTTGATTCTGAGGCATTTTTTTTTGAACCTCAGTTTTTAAATCTCTAAAATGGGTGTTTGGGTTGTTATGTAGGGTAGAGATTAGTAGTTGAAATAATAATTCTAGTCCCATCCTCTTTCATGCATGTTTGTCATGTCATTGTTAGTAAATGTGGCTCATTCTTGATAAATTTATTTCAACAGTGAATTTAATAGAATTTTGGGGGTAAGTATGGTGTCCTAAGCACTGTATTGGGAGGCAGGAAATTATTTCAGGGAAATCAGTGAACTCATATGACTACCAAGTATCACCTCTGGACAGAGCAAGTAATATGTTACATGTAATGTACTGCTGTTTTTCTAATATAGGCAGATACAGTTGCTGTTAATAAAATGGAAATTGAGGGAGGGGGTGGGGAATGGGTAACTGGGAGATGGACTTTTTTTTTTTAAGATTTTATTTATGTATTTGACAGAGAGAGCACAAGCAGGGGAAGCAGCAGGCAGAGGGTCAACATGACTCATCACTGATAATATTAGCTGTGGTCACCTGGGTGAAGTAGTATTTACCAGGTTTCTGCCAGGTTAACAAGTTTTACTGTTACTTTTTTATTTTTATTTATTTATTTATTTATTTTAAAGATTTTATTTATTTGAGAGAGAGAATGAGATAGAGCACGAGAGGGGGGAGGGTCAGAGGGAGAAGCAGACTCCCCGCTGAGCAGGGAGCCTGATGCGGGACTCGATCCCGGGACTCCAGGATCATGACCTGAGCCGAAGGCAGTCGCTTAACCAACTGAGCCACCCAGGCACCCTACTGTTACTTTTTTAAATCCTCTTCCTATGTTCTATTCTTTGGAAACAAGTCACACTGAGTGCAGCCCACACTCAAGGGGGCAGAGACATATAATCTCCATCTCCTGAAAGGGAGAGTAGCTAGATAAATTATTTGGAATTATTCTATAAGGTAGATTTAGCTCTTCTTCCTCCTTTCCTTCCTTTCTTCCAATTTTTATGTCAATATAGACTCTTGGATATTAATTTTATACTTTGAGTATAATCCAATACTACCTTATTATTTGTATTTATAGTTTGTTGCTCAAATTGTTCTTCCTTAGACTATTGAGGCTTCTTTAGGTTGGCTCCTGTATCCCTTTGACATACCACTATCCTTTTTATTTTTTGAGTACTGCTTTATTTTCTGGTACTAGAAGATGCTCCAGGATCATCTGTATTTCTTTGCCCTGGCCCTAGAATCAGCCAATTCTCCATAAAGCCTCGGTTCCTTTTATTATCAGGGAATATTGTTTAATTTCCACATTTCCCAAATTTCCTTTTCCTTTTGTTAGTGATACATAATTTCATTCCATTGTTGTTAGAGGACATACTTTTTATGATCCCAAGTATTTAAATTTACTGGGACTTGATAAACTTAAAAAAATGTACAGGGACTTGTTTTATGGTCTAACATATAATCTATTTTGGAGACTGTTCCATGTACACTTGAGAAGAATGTGTTGTTTACTGTTATTGGAAGATGTTGTATCGATGTCTGTTAGGTGTAGTTGGTTTACAGTGTTATTAAAGTCTTCTGTTTCTTTCATGATCTTCTGTCTAGTTGTTCTGTTACTGAAAGTAGGCTTTGAAATCTCCAGCTATTATTATTTAATTGTCTATTTCTCCGATTCTGCAAGCTTTTGCTTCAGATGTTTTGGGGTTCCATTGTTAGGTGCTTATATGTTTATAATTATTATATAGTCCTAATGAATTGATCCTTTTATCATTATAAAATGTCTTTCTTTGTCTCTAGCAACAACTTTTGTCTTTAAAGTCTATTTTGTCTGATATTAGTATAGTCACTTCAGCTCCATTTTGGTCACTGTTTATATGGCATATCTTTTTCCCATTCTTTTACTTTCAACCTCTTTATGTCTATGAATTTAAAGTGTGTCTCTCATAGAAAGCATAGTTAGATCATTTTTTAAAAAACCCAATTCTGCTGATCTCTGCCTTTTGGTTAGAGCATTTATTCCATTTACATTTGATATAGTTACTGATAAGGTAGGGTTTAAGTCTGCCATTTCCTATTTGTTTTCTACATATCTTATGTCTTTATTGTTCCTCTGTTCCTCCATTACTGCTTTCTTTTGTGTTAACTACATATTTTATATCTTTTTTTTAAGATTTTATTTATTTATTTGACAGAGGGAGACACAGTAAGAGAGGGAACACAAGCAGGGGGAGTGGGAGAGGGAGAAGCAGGCTTCCCGCGGAACAGGGAGCCTGCTGTAGGGCTCCATCCCAGGACCCTGGGATCATGACCTGAGCCGAAGGCAGACGCTTAACGACCGAGCCTCCCAGGCGCCTCATACATATTTTATATCTATATATGAATTTGCATATATATGATATATATATGAATATATATAAAGAATATATGTATATTTCTTATAAGCATGCACTTGTTTGTTATTTGGTGCTAAAACCTGGGATCGAATGTAAGCACGCAAGTGTACATAAAAAGAACAGAAGGATATATATAAATAGAGAAGGCTACTAGGTTTTAAGAGTTATTATTTTGTTTACTTATTCATAAGATTGTAAAAAGATTCATAACATTAAAAAACCCACTATTTCGCACCATTGCTAAAGTTAAACCCAAAGGGTATATATATATAAAGAGAGAGATAGATAGTATTTTTCTCTAAAGACTCTGTAGACTCACTTTTACCCATTAATTTCAAGATAGAGCGAAACTTCATCTGTGCTTTACAAAAAGATTGATGAGTCTTTATGAGACTACCCAAAAATTCACAATTCAAAATATAAATATGCAGTATAGTTGGGTAGTCAAATATAGCTTCTTTGTAGAGCAAAAGAGCCTAAACAATTTTTGGAATATGTTGAGAGTTTTATTACTGCAAACAAAGTACTGAATCATGTTTTTATTACTTAGAATCATAACATCAGGTCATAATCTGTTTTCTGCAGTCCATTCTAACTCCTTGAACTTCTTAGGGGGCAAGAATGTGGGTCTTATTTTCAAGTAGTCAAAGTATTTTTTTTTAAGATTTTTTTTTTTTTTTTTTTTTGACAGAGAGAGAGGGAGAGCACAAGCAGGGGGAGTGGCAGGCAGAGGGAGAAGCAGACTCCATGTTGAGCAGGGAGCCTGACGTGGGACTCAATCCCAGGATGCTGGGATCATGACCTGAGCCAAAGGCAGACAACTTAACCAACTGAGCCATACAGACGCTCCAAATAGTCAAAGTTTTTTTTTTTTTTTAATTTGGTTGATAAGGTGCCTGTGTGGCTCAGTCAGTTAAACATCGGACTCTTGGTTTCAGTTCAGGTCATGATCTCAGGGTCTCATGATCTCAGGGTCCTGAGATTGAGCACTGTGTCAGAGCTTCCCGCTCAGCAGGGAGTCTGCTTGAGATTCTTTCTCTCCCTCTTCCTCTGCCCCTTCCCCTCCTCACACACTCTGTCTCTCTAAAATAAATAAATCTAAAAATAAATAAATAAATAAAAATTTGGTTGATAAATAGTAAGTCATGATGAGACCATAAACCAACAGAAAAGTGAAAAATTCCAAAACAGTGGGTGTTTGAACATAAAAATAGTTGAGGAATTCAAAACCAAGCTATTGTTTTAACAAAACCAAGCTAATATTTTAACAAAGGCAGTGTTCCAGAGCTCCATTAAGTCTAGGAGATATGCATAAAAGTAAACACAAAGTAATAGAGTGCCAGATATATATACACACACACACATATATATGTATATATAAATATACATTTATATGTGTATATATACACATATAAATAATAAACACAAAGTAATAGAGTGCCATATATATATATATATATAAAAAATCTTCATAGCTAGATGAAATTAAACATACATTTCTTCCAAATTTTGATGTAAAACTTATTTTACTTATAATTGTAATTCCTTTTTATAGTTATTTTCTTTTTACCAGCTAATAAAGTAGACAGTGTTCACCGACACATTGAATGCCATACTCTACTTTTAAGTATTTACATTTTCAAGAAATGGAACTGGTATTTACTAATGAATAGCCTATTTTTGAGGCAACAGTCATAAGCAAAAGCTAAGTAGGTTCTTTTGTGCTAACAGCAGGGAAATAACAGGAATCAACTTTCTGTTGTCTGTAACCACAGGAGACCGTAAACAAGCTAAGAGTATTACAGAGGGAGGAATAAGCATTAGTGTTCCCAGGCACACCCATGGGCAGGTTTAATGACTAAGCTATTTGAACAAGGGAGGCTTATGATTTCTCTACATTTACATGGTAGATTAGAATTCACGGAAGTGTCCATAGTGTTCTCAGAAACACACCTGATAGACCTCTGAGGAAGATAGTGGGACAGGGATTTGTCAAATGGGATTTTTGTTTTTTCTGTACTAACATTTTTTTAAAGATTTTATTTATCTATTTATTTATTTATTTGACAGAGGGATACACAGCGAGAGAGGGAACACAAGCAGGGGGAGTAGAAGAGGGAGAAGCAGGCTTCCTGCTGAGCAGGGAGCACGATGAGGGGCTCGATCCCAGGACCCTGGGATCATGACCTGAGCCGAAGGCAGACGCTTAACGACTGAGCCACCCAGGCGCCCCTGTACTAACTTATTTTTATAAGGAGATCATATTCATATACTAAATTGATGATCAAAAACTAACTTAAAAAAAAGAGATACAGATAGTTGAGAAATCATATAAATTTAGATTTATGAACTGGTACCTTCTGGTGGTGATTGATTTCTATTTAAACAGCATCTTTGTTTTAATGAAGGATAGTTGCAAGAAAGCAGGCAGAGACAAGGGGGCTCTCCTGCCCTAAAAGGAAACCACCCTTAAAAGGATTTGATACCACCCTGAAAGGAGCCCTTCACCCTTTCCCACGTGGTAAGTAGATGACAAAAACCTGATTGGGTGACAGACTCTTGGAGGGTTAATCAGATTAAAACAGCCCGCCAGCAGACTCATAAAAATCCCTAGACTTAGAAATTCTGGTGGCAACCCTCTCGGGTCCCCTCCCTCTTCGGGAGCTCTGTTCTATGGCTCAGTAAACTTTATTCTGCTGCCTACCACTCTGTCTGGTCTACCTCTTCATTCTTCCAAGCGACATGCCCAAGAACCAGGGCACCGAAGGAAAAGAAACCCTGTAACAGTTTAGGATTATTGAAGGGCATATAAAGCCAGTCTAGGGATCCAGTGGAATGTGAGTAAAACTAGAGAAGAAACATTTTAATTATTTTGGTCATTTGAAAAACACTGTGCCTGATAGCTGCATGTCAGGAGCAGCCATTAGGTTGACCAGGATGCAGAACTTGTGCAAGTCCTCTACTGGGGAAATAAAGGCAAGCTGCTTAAACTTCACCTGCTTCACACTTTCTCTCAGTAATTTAGTGGGAGGTTATGCCGCTTTTTCCTTCATTTCCTGAGAAATGAAGTCAAAATTAATGGGGGGGGGGCGCGGGGAGAGAAAAGAGAGACATCTTCAGAAAAAAGATTGGAACCTTGGGATAGAGGGGTATAGCTCACTCAAGAGCCTCTCTCCTCTCCCTGGGTACCTAGCACTGGAGCCTGACACACAGTCAGTGTCGGACTGAACTTTGGATTTCTGAACCTACAAAGATGAAGACCAAATTGTACACATTGGGTCCAGGAGATCTTTAAAGCCTCATCTTTACTCTCTCCCATCCTCTCCCCCTCTCTATTTCTGTATCCAGTTTGTTTGCCCTGTCATCAGTCCATGCACTGTATCTGACATGCCTGTTCCCACCTTCTGGAACTGCGGAACACTTTTTTTTTGTGTGTTTTTGGACTAACTCAAATGTTACCTCATCTCTGGAGCTCCCTCTCACTGTTTCCTGGGCAGAGTTGTTGCTCTTTTATTGTGTTCCTAAGCATTTTATCTATATTACTTTCATATTATAATTTTTATGTCGGTCTCCCCACTTGGAGAGATTCTCAGTTGAGAATTCTTTGAAAGAGAGTTAGTGACTTATTTATCATTTTATCCCCAAAGTCTAGCGTGTGCCTGGCATTTAAGAAATACAAAGTAATTTTTAAAAGATTTTATTTATTTGAGAGAGAGCAGAAATGAGAGAGAGAGAGAGCATAAGCGAGGGGAGGGGAGGAGGGAGAGGGAGAAGCAGGCTCCCTGCTGAGCAGGGAGCCCGATGTGGGACTTGATCCCAGGACCCTGGGATCATGATCTGAGCCGAAGGCAGACGCTTAGCTAACTGAGCCACCCAGGTGCCCCATGGAAATACAAAGTAATTTTTGAAAAATAAAATGTTAATGTGAGCTCTACCTTAAGCATAATCTGTCACCATAGGGTACAAATAGGGATATCACTGGATTAAATTGAACAAATAAAAAACCCCTCCTTTCTCTACTTTTTGACCAAGAATAAAAATTAAAATCAAATTATATAATACATTTTAGAAATTTTTTTATGCATTTAAGGTGTTAGAAACTTCATGCACTTTCTGTAGTGATTCTCCAAGGAGAGCATCAGCATCACTTGCTGCTATAACAAATTACCACAAACTTAGTGGCTAACAACAACACAAATTTTTTATTTTATAGTTCTGGAGGTCAGAAGTCCAAAATGGATCTCACTGGCCTAAAATCAAGGTGTTGGCAGGAGTGGTGCTATGACCGAATTGTGTCCCCTACCCCCACCCCCCAAATTCATATGTTAGAGCTGTAACCTCCAATGTGATGGTATTTGGATATGAAGGCCTTTGGGAAGTAATTAGGTTTAGGTGAGGTTATGAGGATGGGGCCCTCATGATGGGATTAATGCTCCTATAAGAAAAGGCCTTCTCTCCTTCTCTTTCTGTCATGTGAGGACACAGCAAGAAGGTGGCTGTCTATAAGCCAGAAAAAGAGTCCTCACCAGGAACCAAATCTGTTGGCATCTTGATCTTAGATACCCCAGTCTCCAAATTGTAAGAAAATAAATTTCTGTTGTTTAAGCCACTCAATCTATGGTATTTTATTATGGCATCCTGAACTGACTTATCTAACCTTCTAGTGGCTCTAGGGGATAATTTGTTTTCTTGCTTTTTTCCAATTTCTAAAGGCCACCTACATTCCTTTGTTTGTGGCTCCTCCCTCTTTTTTCAGGCCAGCAGCCCCACATGTTCCAGTCTCTCTCACTTGAACTTTTCTGCCTCTCTCTTCCACTTTTAAAGACCCCTGGAACATTGGGTCCACCTGGATAATCCAGAAGAATCTTATTTTAAGGTCAATTGATTAGCAACCTTAATCTTACCAGCAACCTTAATGTCCCACTGCCGTGTAACATAACATATTCACAGGTTCTTGGAACCAGGATGTGGACATATTTGGGGAGCCATTATTTTAGCTACCACGTGGACTAATAATGGTTTGAACCTTAAAAACATCTGTTGTTTACTTAAGACGTTTGGAAGTAGGAGCTTCTAACATTTCTTTAGCAGCTTAACTATATTATTCAGAATGCCTGCTCTCTTTCTTTCTCACCTAGTTTGTTAGCTTCTCATCCTCATATTTGTCACCTCATGGTCAAAAGATGATTGCTGCATATCCAGGCATCAGAAGCATGTTCAAGGTGGGAAAAGGAGTAGGGGGAGTGACAGTCCATTCTCCTCTCTCAGGTCTACCCCTTTTATCAGAAAGCAAATGATTTTTCCCAGACTCCCTCCAGCAATCTTGCCCTAATGAGATCATATGGCCATCTCTAGCTGCAAGAGAATCTGGAAGAATGAGCATCTGGCAAAGGAGAATGAAGTTGTCCTGATTGGCTTAGGCCATTTATGATTCATTGATGGGGCTGGGCACATTGCCTCCCCAAACAAAATCAGAGTTCTTTTAGGAAAAATGAAGTGCAAGTGTGTTGTGGGTAAGGGTTGGGGTGGGGCTGAGGGAATGGCTGTTAAATAGGCAAATGATATTGGCTGTTAGCATTTGAGAATCCTTTCCCTTTAAAGAAAAATGTTTTCCCTTTAAAGAAATGGTTGCCATTTGAGAACCAATGCAATCTAGAAGCCTCATAAAGTACTTAGCTACAAAATATATTCTTCTAAACTAGTTTAAAAAACTTCAGAAGAGTATTTAAACAAACACTGTATTTTAAAAACTTGCACATGTAATTCATGATCACTATGGAAAAATTAGACAATCTTTTCAATATACATTTTCTTATCCAACTGCATATGTAGCTGACAGCTAGGACCAATGAGGCTGAAGTTCAATGAGGTTAAAAATATGCTCCTTTTGCCACACCTCTGACTTCCAAAATAGTATTAATTCTATTAAATTGGTGAAAACTATGCTTCATTATCAGAACTTTAATTTGTTCTCTAAGTTTTCTAAAATAATAAAGGCAATCTATGATAAAATTTCCATGTAATTGCATAAATGAACTGCAGTGTACTGACAATAACAGTGATACTCCTGAAACAGAAACGTTGGTTGGCAGATGATTCTGTGTTGAGAACCCCTAAGTATTTGTCAGCAATGTATCAAAATCCAGTTTTGGTGTATGCTCAGTGTATTATTTACTTACTTAATTACTTGAATAAATATTTATTGCGTGCCAGGCACTGTTCTATGAACCAAGATCATCGCAGTGAGGAAAAACAAAAAGAGGTTCCAATTTTCTGCTCTATACAGTCTGGTTAGGATAATCCAAGAAACACAAATAAAAACTCAAGATATGTTAGCAACATATATGTCTAATGAAGGATAGTTGGAAGAAAGGCAGGCAAGGACAGGGGCCCCCGCCCTAAGAGGAAACCACCCTTAAAAGGATTTTATAGGGGAGATAGTCCAAGATAGTGGAAGAATAGGAGATCTTAGTTTCTCTGGTCCCAGGAATTCAGCTAGATAGCTATCAAATTATTCTGAACACCTGCAAAATCTTCCATGACAAACAGAAACTAAAAGAATTTGTGATCACTAAACCAGTCCTGCAAGAAATATTAAAAGGGATCCTTTAAGTGAAGAGAGAGCCCAAAAGTATGTTACTGGATAGGCCAGAAAGGAACAGAGACAATATACAGAAACAGTGGCTTTACGAGTAATACAATGGCACTAAATTTATATCTTTCAATAGTTACTCTGAATATAATGGGCTAAATGTCCCAATCAAAAAATACAGGGTATCAGATTGGATAAAAAAAGCAAGACCTGGGCGCCTAGGTGGCTCAGATGGTTAAGCGTCTGCCTTCGGCTCAGGTCATGATCCCAGGGTCCTGGGATCAAGTCCCGCATCGGGCTCCCAGCTCCTTGGGAGCCTGCTTCTCCCTCTGCTTCTCTCTCTCTCTCTGTCTCTCATGAATAAATAAATAAAATCTTAAAAAAAAAAAAAAGCAAGACCTGGGGTGCCTGGGTGGCTCAGATGTTAAGTGTCTGCCTTTGGCTCAGGTCATGATCCCAGGGTCCTGGGATTGAGCCCGGCATTGGGCTCCCTGCTCCGTGGGAAGCCTGCTTCTCCCTCTCACACTCCCCCTGCTGTGTTCCCTCTCTATCTCTCTCTCTCTGTGTCAAATAAATAAATAAAATATTTAAAAAAAAGCAAGACTCATCAATATGCTGTCTGCAAGAGACTCATTTTAGACCCAAAGACAACTCCAGATTGAAAGTGAGGGGTGGAAAACCATTTATCATGCTAATGGACATCAAAAGAAAGTTGGGGTGGCAATCCTTATATCAGACAAATTTGATTAAAAAATTTTTAAAATACTTTATTTATTTATTTGACACAGAGAGAGAGAGTACAAGCAAGGAGAGTGGCAGGCAGAGGGAGAAGCAGGTTCCCCGCTGAGTAGGGAGCCCGATGTGGTGCTTGATCCCAGGACCCTGAGATCATTACCTGAGCCGAAGGCAGCCACTTAACCAACTCAGCCCACCCAGGTGCCCTCAGACAAATTAGATTTTAAACCAAAAACTGTAATAAGAGATAAGGAAGGATACTATATAATAATTAAAGGGTCTATCCAGCAAAAAGATCTAACAATTATAAATATTTATGCCACTAACATGGGAGCAGCCAATTATATAAACCAATTAATAACAAAATTAAAGATGTAACACATTGATAATAATACAATAATAGCAGGGGACTTTGCCGCCCCACTCACTGAAATGGTCAGATCATCTAAGCAGAGGATCAACAAGGAAACTAGGGCTTTGAATGACACACTGGACCAGATGGACTTCACAGACCTATTGAGAACATTCCACCCTAAAGCAACAGAATACAATACACATTCTTCCAAGTGCATATGGAACCTTCTCCAGAATAGATCACATACTGGTCACAAATCAGGTCTCAACCAGTACCAAAAGATTGGGATCATTCCTTGCATATTTTCAGATCACAGTGCTTTGAAACTTGAACTCAATCACAAGAAATTTGGAAAGAACTCAAATACATGGAGGCTAAAGAGCATCCTACTGAAGAATGAATGGGTCAACCAGGAAATTAAAGAAGAATTAAAAAAATTCATGGAAACGTGGGCTGCCTGGGTGGCTCAGTTGTTAGGTGTCTGCCTTAGGCTCAGGTCATGATCCCGGGGTCCTGAGATTGAGCCCTGCATTGGGCTCCCTGCTTGGCGGGAGGCCTGCTTCTCCCTCTCACACTCCCCCTGTTTGTGTTCCCTCTCTCTCTCTGGCAAATAAATAAATAAAATCTTTAAAAAAATTCATGGAAACAAATGAAAATGAAAACACAACTGTTCAAAACCTTTGGGATGCAGCAAAGGGGGTCCTAAGAGAGAAGTACAATACAAGCCTTTCTCAAGAAACAAGAAAGGTCTCAAATACACAACCTAACCTTACACCTAAAGGAGCTGGAGAAAGAATGGCAAATAAAGCCTAAACCCAGCAGGAGAAGAGAAGTAATAAAGATTAGAGCAGAAATCAATGAAATAGAAACCAAAAGAACTGTAGAACAGATAAACAAAACTAGGAGCTAGTTTTATGAAAGAATTAATAAGATTGATAACCCCCTGGCCAGACTTATCAAAAAGAAAACAGAAAGAACCCAAATAAGTAAATAATAAATAAAATCATGAATGGAAGAGGAGAGATCACAACTAACATCAAAAAAATACAAACAATTATAAGAACATATTATGAGCAACTATATGCTAACAAATTAGGCAATCTGGAAGCAATGGATGCATCCTTAGGGACATATAAACTACCATAAATGAAATAGGAAGAAATAGAAAACCTGAACCCATAACCAGCAAGGAAATTGAAGTAGTAATCAAAAATCTCCCAACAAACAAGAGTCCAGGGCCAGATGGCTTCCCAGGGGAATTCTACCAAACATTTAAAGAAGAATTAATACCTATTCTTCTGAAGTGTTTAAAAAAATAGAAATGGAAGGAAGGCTTCTAAACTCTTTCTATGAGGCCAGGATTACCTTGATCCCAATACCAGACAAAGACCCCACCAAAAAGGAGAATTACAGACCAATATCCCTGATGAACATGGATGCAAAAATTCTCACCAAGATACTAGCCAATAGGATTCAACAGTACATTAAAAGGATCATTCACCATGACCAAGTGGGATTTATTCCTGGGCTGCAAGTTTGGTTCAACATCCACAAATCAATCAATGTGATATAATACATCAATGAAAGAAAGGACAAGAACCATATGATCCTCTCAATAGATGTAGAAAAAGCATTTGACAAAGTACAGCCTCTTTTCTTGATGAAAACTCTTCACAGTGTAGGGATAGAGGGTACATACCTCAATATCATAAAAGCCACATATGAAAAGCCCACAGCGAATATTAGTCTCAGTTTTTCCCCTAAGGTCAGGAACGCAGCAGGGATGTCCACTATCACCACTGTTGTTCAACATAGTACTAGAAGTCTTATAAGCCTCAGCAATCAGACAACAAAAAGAAATGAAAGGTATCCGAATCAGCAAAGAAGTGAAACTCTCATTCTTCGCATATGACATGATACTCTATTTGGAAAACCCAAAACACTCCACCCCCAAATTGCTAGAACTCATATAGGAACTTCAGGAATGTGGCAGGATATAAAATCAACACACAGAAATCAGTTGCATTTCTATACACTAATAACGAGACAGAAGAAAGAGAAATTTTTTTTAAAGTCAAACATTTCTGCTTCTAGGAATTTTCTTTTTTTTTTTTTTAAGATTTTATTTATTTATTTGATAGAGAGAGACACAGCAAGAGAGGGAACACAAGCAGGGGGAGTGTGAGAGGGAGAAGCAGGCTTCCCACGGAGCAGGGAGCCTGATGCGGGTCTCGATCCCAGGACCCTGGGATAATGACCTGAGCTGAAGGCAGATGCTTAACCAACTGAGCCACCCAGGCGCCCCATAAGAAAGAGAAATTAAGGAGTCGATCCCATTTACAATTGCACCAAAACCCATAAGATACCTAGGAATAAACCTAACCAAAGAGGCAAAGGATATGTCCTCAGAAAACTATAGAACTCATGAAAGAAATTAAGGAAGACACAAAGAAATGGAAAAACATTCCATGCTCATGGATTGGAAGAACAAATACTGTTAAAATGTCTATGCTACCTAGAGCAATCTACACATTCAATGCAATCCCTATCAAAATACCATCAACTTTTTTCACAGAGCTAGAAAAATAATTCTAAAATTTGTATGGAACCAGAAAAGACCCCAAATAGCTAGAGGAATGTTGAAAAAGCAAAGCAAAGCTGGTGGCATCACAATTCTGGACTTCAACTTCTATTAAAAGCTATGATCATCAAGACAGTATGGTACTGGCACAAAACAGACACATAGATCAAAGAAACAGAATAGAGAACCCAGGGGCGCCTGGGTGGCTCAGTCGTTAAGTGTCTGTCTTCAGCTCAGGTCATGTTCCCAGGGTTCTGGGATCGAGCCCCACATTGGGCTCCCTGCTTGGCGGGAAGCCTGCTTCTCCCTCTCCCACTCCCCCTGCTTATGTTCCCTCTCTCTCTGTCTCCATCAAATAAATAAGTAAAATCTTAAAAAAAAAAAAAAGAATAGAGAACCCAGAAATGGACCCTCAACTCTCTGGTCAACTAATCTTTGACAAAACAGGAAAGAGTATTCAATGGAAAAAAGACAGTCTCTTCAACAAATGGTGTTGGGAAAATTGGACAGCTACATGCAGAAGAATCAAACTGGACCATTTCCTTACACCATACATAAAAATAGACTCAAAATAGATGAAAGACTTAAATGTGAGACAGGAATTCATTAAAATCCTAGAGGAGAACACAGGCAGCAACCTCTGTGACCTCGGTCGCAGCAACTTCTTGCTAGACACGTCTCCAAAGGCAAGGGAAACAAGGGCAAATATGAACTATTGGGACTTCATTAAGATAAATAGCTTTCGCACAGCAAAGGAAACAGTCAACAAAACCAAAAGACAACCGACAGAATGGGAGATGATATTTGCAAATGACATATCAGATAAAGGGCTAGTATCCAAAATCCATAAAGAACTTATCAAACTCAACACCCAAAGAACAAATAATTCAATGGCCAACGGACACATGAAAAATGCCTAACATCACTGGGCATCAAGGAAATACAAATCAAAACCACGATGAAATACCACCTCACACCTGTCAGAATGGCTAAAATGAACAAGTCAGAAACGACAGATGTTGGTGAGGATGCCCAGAAAGGGGAACCCTCCTACCCTGTTGGTGGGAATGCAAGCTGGTGCAGCCACTCTGGAAAACAGTATGGAGGTTCCTCAAAAAGTTGAAAATAGAGCTACCTTATGATCCAGCAATTGCACTACTGGGTATTTACCCCAAAGATACAAATGTAGTGATCTGAAGGGGCATGTGCACCCCAATGTTTATAGCAGCAATGTCCACAATAGACAAACTGTAAGATGAGCCCAGATGTCCATTGACTGTTGAATGGGTAAAGAAGATGTGGATATATACACAATGGAATACTGCTCAGTCATCAAAAAAAAAAAATGAAATCTTGCCATTTGCAACGACGTGGATGGAACTAGAAGGTATTATGCTAAGCAAAATAAGTCAGTCAGAGAAAGACAATTATCATATGATCTCACTCATATGTGGAATTTAAGAAACAAAACAGAGGATCATAGGGAAAGAGAGGAGAAAAATAAAACAAGACGAAATCAGAGAGGGTGACAAACCATAAGAGACTCTTAATCATAGGAAAAAACTGAGGGTTCCTGGAGGGGAGGGGGCTGGGGGGATGGAGTAACTGGGTGACAGGCATTAAGGAAGGCATGTGATGTAATCAGCACTGGGTGTTATATAAGACTAATGAATCACTTAACCTCTACCTCTGAAATTAATAATATACTATATATTAATTAATTGAATTAAAAAATAAAAATAAAGGATTTTACACCTCCCTGGAAGGAACCCTCCACCCTTTCCCATGTGATAGTTAGATGACGAAAACTAGATTGGTGACAGGCGCCTGGAGGGTTAATCAGATTAAAACAGAGCCCACAAGCTGCTAAAACCTAGACTTAGAAACTCTAGTGGCAACCCTCTCGGGTCCCCTTCCTCTTCAGGAGCTCTGTGCTATCGCTCAATAAACTTTGCTTTGCTGCCCACCACTCTTCGTCTGGTCTACCTCTTCATTCTTCGTGCAGTGTGACCGAGAACCACGAGCTGAAGGAAAAGAAATCTTGCAACACGTCCCCTTGGACATTTCAAGCACTTCATTAAAAAACATAACCTAAGCTAGTTTGGCTACTCTAAGAAATGATATGATTATGTTCTTAAGTATACATTCAGTATAAATATCAATACAAAATTTGAAAATTAAATATCCTATTAATCCAGTATTTTATTTTATTTTATTTTAAGATTTTATTTATTTATTTGACAGAGAGAGACACAGCGAGGGAGGGAACACAAGCAGGGGGAGTGGGAGAGGGGGAAGCACGCTTCCCACGAGCAGGGAGCCCGATGAGGGGCTCGATCCCAGGACCCTGGGACCATGACCTGAGCCGAAGGCAGACGCTTAAGGACTGATCCACCCAGGCGCCCCTCATCCAGTATTTTAAAACAAATTCAATTTAGAGACTTAAATATTAGGGGATCACCTATCTTTAAATGTAGGTGTATTGGAGTCATTGCTTGACCTGGGTCATTGGTTGCTTCTGTACACCAAGTAAAACATTAACTTCCTGATTTTTTGCAACAAGTAGAAGTAGAGCAGGTACCAGCAATTTTGAGAGCAAGAAAAATGAAGCTCCCTGTTTTTGTAGTAGATGCATTTACAGCAAAAGCATTTCGTGGAAATCCTGCTGCTGTTTGCCTCCTAGAAAATGTAAGTACTTGGTTTTGAAGAGCAGTATCTGAAATTCTAGATTCCTGTAGAACCAAATATTTCCTACAGAAAAAAAAATTAGTTCCACCTGTTTGTCTTTGGTTCATGTTCTTTGTCAAATGATATCAGCAATGTTCATGTCTGCGAGTTGATTTTGACCAAACTATATGAGGAGAATGCTTGCACCCAGATGCTTTAAGTCTGGAAAAAGAAAGATTTGTGTAAGGAAGAACTAAAACCAATTAAAAAAAAATACAGAGAACTCTTTGTTAGCCATCAGGTTTTCATTTAGTGAGCACCAAATATGAAGGCAAATGAAATTAGATGAGTTTTATGTGACTTGACATTGCTGATATTATATTTAACATAAAAGATTTTAGCTGGATATCTTTAACCTTACCTATTTCAGACAATTAGAAATTCTTTTCAGGACAACCAAAAAACATTTTGCAAGGAATTAAGTTATGAAGTAGAAGGAAGGAATTAAGCTCTAATACAGGGAGAACTGTTTCCTGAAATCCTCATTTTTAAAAATAGCTTTTGAGGGGCATCTGGGTGGCTCAGTTTAAGTGTCTGACTCTTGATCTCAGCTCACGTCTTTTTTTTTTTTTTCAGCTCAGGTCTTGATCTCAGGGTCATGAGTTCAAGCCCCGGTAGGGCTCCATGCTGGGCATGGAGCCCACTTAAAAAAAAAAAAGAAAGAAAAAAGAAAGGAAAGGGAAAAAAAAAAAACCCAGCTTTTGATCAGGATAAGTATTAACAGAATAGTTAAATATTCATTTGTGTTGGTACCTGGCTATTAGGAAACAAGCCAAGGAGCCCTTCCACTCAGAGCAGTTAGTTCAAGAGTAGATTATCTGAGAATTATTTCAGAAATACAGTAAGCAATTGGTGATTTTAAGTAAGTTTTACTAATTTGGGTAAGATGTGTGTTGGGGACTTCAAGTGCAGTGAATGTCAAGCTGCACATGAAAATCACCCAAGGAGCTTTAAAATTCCTATGCCAGACTCTCTGGGGGTGGGAGCCAGGCAGCACTATTTTTTAAAGTTCCCCAAGTGAGTCTAGTGTGCTCTCAAGACGATGAATGGCTGGGGTTTTACTGAGATGGGTGAATACTGTTGGTTGAGTCCTTGGTACACTTATTTTCTCCCTCAAGCAGAGCAGCAAAATGGTGATGAAGAGTCCTCGTCTCACCTTAAGAATACATTCATTACGCAACCTTGCAGCTGGCATTTTCCAACCATAAAATGCGGAAAGTAATAAAGTTAATAGGCTTTATCAAGTAACACAAGAGCTTGGGAGGATTAGTGAGAGAATGATTAACAAGCAGATTCTGAATCGTGAACTTGCTTTAGAAACAAGCTGGCAAACAACTTCATGTCAAGGAATTGTGGAAATGACTGAAATTGCTTGTCAAGAGTCTTAGTATATTTGTTGCATGTCTCCATGTAGTATTCTTGCAGAGTTCTGAAAATAGTTTCAAGTGATTTTCATATTCAGTTTTCACCAGATGACAAGAATTAGTATTATTCTTCAACTTAAAGCCTTTTACTTTCAGTATACTCACTGCACACCAGAGCCTTTCTCTCTCTCTCTCTTCAAATATATTTTATATGTTGTTTATATATTTGGAAAAACTAGGATGCAAAAGTTTTTTTTTTAAGATTTTTTATTTATTTATTTGACAGAGAGAGACACAGCAAGAGAAGGACCACAAGCAGGGGGAGCGGGAGAGGGAGAAGCAGGCTCCCTGCTGAGCAGGGAGCCCGATGCGGGGCTCGATCCCAGGACCCTGGGATCATGACCTGAGCCGAAGGCAGACGCTTAATGACTGAGCCACCCAGGCGCCCCAGGATGCAAAAATTTAAGCAAAGAACTTAGCATAGTTCAAAGCGATCTGCTTCAGTAAGAATGGAAGAAGGAAAAAGAAAATAAGGAAGTCCATGATTCAGGGATACTTTCTAGAGAGTCTCCCAATTCACTTCCGGGCTTTGGATCTGTGGTACCGGGCTAATTTGGTGGCCTGTCAGGGACAACTGAATAGATGATCTAAAGAATAATTCGCTAGTTTTCAATTCTGTGGATGTGAGAATCCTGTTCTCCTGGAGGCTAATTTGGCACTTTCCCCAATTCATAATCAATAAAAATTCTAGTGGAAGTGTAAAATGTGGTTTATGCCCTTGGATTCTTTTATCCATGGCTGGGCACAGTGGACACCTGAAACACCTAGAAAGAACACAAGTAAACTCAGGAAAATATCAGAGACAAATAAGTGCTAAACCTTATAATGCTGCCCACAGTTCAGTATGTGTTTAGCCTATCATTACCGTATTCTACAAATATTTATCGACATCTACCACAAGCCAGCTTCTGGGGGGATAGGAAGTACATAGATTAGTAAGTTTGCCTGACCCTGAGGTGCTCAAAGTCTAGTGAGAGAAACAGACATGGAAACCTGATCATTATTCAATAGTTACCACAGAGGCTAAAAGATCTAATGGTACCAGCTACAACAGGGACTCAGAGAACACAACAGTGTTAGATTTTACAGAGGAGAAACTACTTCAGATTTTAAGTGAAGAGCTTCAGAGGAATATTCTTTTTTGTTTTGTTTTGTTTAAAATTATTTAAAAATTTGACGAGATGAGACTAATCACAAAAAAACAAAAACAAAACAAAACAAAAAAAACTTGGTGGGGGCGCCTGGGTGGCTCAGTCGTTAAGCATCTGTCTTCGGCTCAGGTCATGATCCCAGGGTCCTGGGATCAAGCCCCACATCCGGCTCCCTGCTCGGCGCGAAGTTTGCTTCTCCCTCTGCCTCTCCCCCTGCTTGTGTTCCCTCTCTCGCTGTGTCTCTCTCTGTCAAATAAATAAAGTCTTAAAAAAAAAAAGAAATTCGTTGACAGGCTAAAGACAAGGCAATTGCACTTTGAGCTGTTTGAATACTTGAAAAAAAGACCTCCTCCTCCTTTTTTTTTCAGAGCAGATTTTTTATTATGTTAATCACCATACATTACATCATTAGTTCTTGATGTAGTGTTCCATGATTCATTGTTTGTGCATAACACCCAGTGCTCCACGCAGAATGTGCCCTCTTTAATACCCATCACCAGGCTAACCCATCCCCCCACCCCCTCCCCTCTAGAACCCTCAGTTTGTTTTTCAGAGTCCATCGTCTCTCATGGTTCGTCTCCCCCTCCGACTTACTCCCCTTCATTCTTCCCCTCCTGCTATCTTCTTCTTTTTCTTTTTTTTTTTAACATATGTTGCATTATTTGTTTCAGAGGTACAGATCTGTGATTCAACCATCTTGCACAATTCACAGCGCTCACTATAGCTCATACCCTACCCAATGTCTATCACCCAGCCACCCCACTCCTCCTTCTTTTTTGATAAAAGACTTCTGGAAAGAAAGGAAAGTAAAAAATTCTGGGTAGTAACATTCCAAGAGCTTCTAGAATATATAAAGTTTGTTCTGTTCTCTTTTCTAGACAAGTCCATTTTTAAATTTTCACATGAGTAACATAACACTGTACGTTAGCTGAAAATAAAAAGAGATTAAGGACTAAATGGAACATGGAACAGATATTTGAAAAAAAATATTTAAAACCTTAAAAAATTGATGGTGTCCTCAAGTGCCTGAAAATCTATTTGACAGTAAAGATCATGTAGAGGCATGGAAAATGTATAGAAACAATATTTAAAAAAATATTTTTTAGGGGAGGGGCAGAGTGAGAGAGAGAGAATCTTAAGCAGGCTCCATGCCCAGCACAGAGTCCAATGCAGGGCTCGATCTCACAATCCTGAGATCGTGACCTGAGCCAAAATCAAGAGTTGGATGCTTAACTGACTGAGCCACCCAAGTGCCCCTAGAAATGATATTTTTAAAAAAATATTTAATTAATTTATTTGAGAGAGAGAGAGCAGGAGAGGGAGAGAGAATCTGATGCAGACTCTGCACTGAGCGCAGAGCCCGACATGGGGCTTCATCCCACGACTGTGAGATCATGACCTGAGTCGATACCAAGAGTTGGATGCTCAACCAACTGAGCCACTAGCTGCCCCTAGAAACAATATTTTTAAAAAGGAAATAGATATGTTACTTTGAAGGCTATATAAAAACTACAGGAACTCATGACCAACTACTTGAATAGGTCAGAGGGCTGGGGTAGTGCTAAAGGGTGATATCTTGTTTACTTTTCTGTCAACCAGCTTTAATCAGGGAAAATAACAGGGGTAGGGAGCCCATCTTTATTCTTCATATTCTAACGAACGCTCAAGTTGTTTTGTTTTGCTGTTCTTGTTCTTGCTGTTGTGTGTCTGTGTTTATGTATATGTAGGTGTGTGTTTAGGGTGGGGTTTCTCAACAGTGGCGGTGTTGAGATTCTGGACCGGGTAATTGTTGTGTGCGGCTGTCATGGGCAATGTTGGCGGAATCCTTGGTCTCTGCCCACTAGATGGCAGCAGTCTTCCCTTCTCCCCACTGTCACGACGACTGAAAATTGCCCCCAGTTGAAAACCACTGTGTCAGAGGACCTTTTCTAAAGATTTTATTTATTTATTTATTTATTTATTTATTTATTTATTTATTTATTTATTTATTTATTTATTTATTTATTTATTTAAAGAGCATGAGCACGGCAAGGGGCAGAGGGAGAGAGAGAATCTTCAGGCTGACTCAGTGTCAAGAGCGGAGCCTGATGCGGGGCTTGATCTCAAGACCCTGAGATGATGACCTGAGCCGAAACCAAGGGTTGGAGGCTTAACCAACTGAGCCTCTGGGGCACCCCTCAGAGGATCTTTTCTAAACACCAGTTTATTCTTGGGTTTTCCTGTTAAAATTATCCATAAAAACAACATTGCTGTGTGCCTAGTGTATACATTTGTTCCAATTCAGCTGGCATTTACTGGCTAGGTACCATGAGCTGGATGCTATGCCAGGATCAAATATAATAATCACATCTATGCATTTTTATTCTTTGAAACACTAACCCAATCATTTCCAGAGACAGCAAGGAGGGTTGGCTTTGCACTTTTAGAGGAATGCCTAGTTTTAGTTCCTAAACTATTTGCTGTTCCAGTTTTCCTGGTTAAATTTAGAGAGTAACAAAAGCCTTAAAAAAAAAAGCCTCTTTGCAGCTTGGTATGTTATGTATTTAAGGAAAACCGAGTACATAGCAATACTGTGTTCAGTTTGTGCTTTAACTCATTTGGGAAAGCTTATGATGCAGTGGCTATTTCCAAACTTGGTGCCCTTCCTTAGAGGATCCCTGGCTCTGTGTGCCTACACTGGGTCAGAGGCTCCTGGGGGCTCTAGGGGGCTCCAAAGTTATATCTCATTTTTATGCCCAGAAAAGGCATAATGAAGAGTGCAGAGAAGATTTTTCCAGGGCATTGAAGGTTTTCTCTTGCCCAGTATTTGAGGAAAAAGAGCAGTGCAAGGGAGGGGGAGATGCTGCTGTGGGAATTTATTTCACTGGCTTCTAGAACATAACTCTCAGCTATGGCTATGGGAGCAATGACTTCAGGCAGTTCAGCCAGATACTGTGCTAAAGTGCTTTTTATATGTTATCTCATTTAATCCTTACATAGACTCTAAGAGAAGGTCTTTTTTTTTTTTTTTTTTAAACTAATCTCCATGCTGGGCTTGAACTCACAACCCTGAGATTGAGAGTCAGACGCTCAACTGACTGAGCGATTCAGGCACCCCTAAGTTTAGATCTTATTATTATCATCCCCATTTTACACATGAGAAGACAGGCAGAGGAAGGTTAAGTGGTTGACCTCAGGATCCCACCACAGGTCTGTGTGACTGCAGATCCCATGCTTTTAACCCATTGTACTTACTACCAGACTAGATGTCCTCCCCTTTTATGTTCTCCCATGGCATCCCTTACTTTCCAGTTGGTAGTATGCATTGCTCTTGGTGTAATTCATTCAGTGCCTGTCTTCCTCACCAGACTGCATATTCTACGGAATCTTAACCTATCCTTATTCCATGACACACGGCTTAGCACATGAGAGGCGCTAAATAGCTATGTGTTGAGTGAAAGTAAATCTATTAATTAAATCATGACAAGATCTCTTTCTAAGAGTTCTAGCTGACTAACAACTACTGATCTTTTATCGTCATTGGTGAGTTGGGGTGGTGGGGTGTGCAAAGTGAGTACGAGTTTTGAGTTCTTTGATGGAGCTAGAGAGACCAGGCACCCATAAGAATCATCAGGAACCACTGAAGACGGCCTGCAATTTGAGTTCTGCGTTGTATGGACCTAACTTCAAAATAGGAAATCCAAGTGCTTCAGAAGGAATTTTCCATTTCTTCCTGGGTGATTTAGATCTTTCCATATCCAAGTACTTTTCCTTTGCTGGGATCTATTTATAGCAGAGGGATAAATGAACAAGAACTGATAGCAGGCTGGTCATGTGTAGGCTGTCATATTCCCAAGCTGCCACAAGGTGGGAGTATTTTAAAACTTTGCTCTGATTTTCTGATCATTAATGTTTGTGGGCCATATGGTGATGAAACCTCAGGGTCCCGATGCAGCACACTGGAACTCAGAGAAAAACAAACATGGCTCTGTCTTTGCTGTCGGAAATTTGACTCATGAGATTGCCAAAGGGAAATGGATATTAAAGCAAGAGAATTCACAGTTGTTGGTGTGTAACTGTTATACGCTGCATTTGAAAATAAACAACTTTAGTATAAAATGAAAAAAAATGACTGAAACAAAAATTCAGTTTTTTGCCCGAATGCAGTCTCTTTTGTTTCTCAAGCTCCCAAAGTTGAAGCAACTTTAGTCTTCCAATGATTTACCATTATCTTGGCGTTTGGTTCTAGTGTAGAAATTCGGCTGCCTGTGATGCATATTGAGGACGGCTGCTATCAAACTTTCTACGGCGTCTCTGGTCCCTCGGGCAAATAGCAAGTGCGTTTTAAGTGTCCTGGGACAGAGATTAGCTATAGAAATTCAAACTGCAATTGGTACAATACACCAAGGTAGAGAGGATGGGAGAGCCGATGGCCGGTGAAATGTGTATTCTAGCCGATGTGCAAAAAAGCCCAGTTGCAAAGAAATCCATTAACAGTGGATGGTGAACTTGGCTACAATGGGGGATGCTTTAATGCTTTTTGAGACTCTTGTCCTAAAGGTGGAGGGAAGCAACAGACAAGGCAAGGAAGGACGAGGTTAGGGAGTTTGGCCAGAGCAGAGGAAGGACTAGCAAGCACTGCAGGTGCCTGCAGCCATGGCGGCAAATCCAGAGAGACCAACACAGACTTTTATTTATTACCCCTTCAATCACCACCGAGGCCTGTGATGGCACACTCTGCAGGAGGGACTTAATTGGTTCCCAGCTTCTCTCAGGTGTTGTATGCCCAGGCACGTGGGCCAGTTTCCACACAGAACATTCAGTGAGCCGAGAGAAGTGCTTCTTAACATTGTTGCCCTGTTGGCTGGGATGCCCAGCAGATCCCAGCCCCTCTGCTCAGGGGGGATGACTCACTCCCCGGGCCCACAGGTGGGACAGACGTTCATGCCACTTCATTCCTACCATCCTGGTTCTCCGTACCTCAGCTCACAGAATCCTAGCGTGTCAAAGATCTAACAGAAGGAGAACAGAAGCGAGGTCATGTGACTTGCCTAAGAAGCAACCTCAACACAAAGCTCTCTGCCCACATTTTCCTGTCCAACTCAGCCAAATATGCTCTTTTTCTAAGTCCACCTCACAGTTTCATCTTTAAAGTCCTAGAGTATTTACTGTCAAATCTATGTGTCTCAACTACGTGCTCTCTGGTGTTGCTTGTGGGTACTTTCTGATTCCCTGCAAGATGCTAAGCCCCTTGAACACAGGGTTGTATCGTAACCACCAGGGCTTCTAAACTTTTAATGTGCACATGGATCAGCTAGAAATCTAGTAAAAAAAAGGAAATTCTAAATCAGAAGGTCTGGGGTGGGGACTGAGACCCTGCATTTCTAAGATGTTCCCTCCGTAGTGGTGTACTACCCAGCACAGCACTTGGTAGCCGACTGCTGCTTTCCTTTAGAAACGCTGCAGGAATCCATCTTACCTGATGGACATTGGTTTTCCTGTCTGCGGTGTGCTAAAGGGGTAATAAGAGTTTGTCTTTGTTATGGGGAGGCAGAGTAGTGTGGCTGCTTAACGCAGGGGTTTTGAGCCACTCGAAATAAAAGCTAACATTTACCAAGTACTTGCTTTGTGTTAGGCACTGTGATGAGCACTTTATATGCATTATTGGATTTAATCTTTTTGAAAGAAAAATGCTAAGTAGAACACAAAACCATTGTGTTATGTTTGGGCTTTCAGACAATAAATATCAATTGCTTAAGTCATTTCTCTCTCTCTAGGACTCCACAACATCTATAGATTTTGAAGACAGTGCCCTTTTAAGAAAAGCTTAGTAAGTCCGCTAGGATTTTTATATGAGCTGGTAGTTTAAAAGTCATGACTGATTTGTCACAATAACCAGCATTTTGTGCCTTATATGAGTATGTGGAAAGTGTTTCAAAAGAATTTGAATCAACTGAAAGATAATGGGTGTTTAACTTGCATAAGTCAGTTAAGTGCATTATGAATTTATTAGTATAAAGTCATAAATCTTATTTCTGGGTTTCGGGGGCTCAAGAATAGTAAATTTGGCCAAAGCAAAAATGCATTTGTCTTGAGACTTCTTTAGAATTCAAAATATAACTAGCGAGTATTTGTTGATTAAAAATTTGATTTTCATTCTCTGAAGGAAAACTCATATTTCTGACCCATTTTTTTTTCCTTGAGTTAAGAGGAACATGTGTGCATGTATATATATGTATTTGTGTGTCTCCACAGGAACTCTTTCACCTAAGTACTATTGTCCTCATTCTAAAGGTGTGGAAACTGGAGCTCCATGAGATTAAATGACTTGCCCACTCTTGCACTGCTACTAGGACCTGACCCAGGATACAAATTCACATTATTTTCTTAACCATTTATTTTGAGAAATTAAGAACTACAGAAAAATTTCGAGAATGGTACAATGAACATCCTATACCTTTCCTCTAGATTCACTGGTTGTTACCATTTACAAAGCCCACATTCTTAACCACTCTACCATTTATTTGGCATATTGTGACCTTAGGATATTACACAACCTCTCTGTGATTGATTTCTTTATATGCAAGTGGATAAAAATATCTATATTGAGAGTTTTAAAGATGAAGGTGAAGTGGGGTGCCTGGCTGGCTCAGTCGGTAGAGCATGTTACTCTAGATCTCAAGGTAGTGAGTTCAAGCCCCATGTTGGGCATAGAGCTTACACATACAAAACAAGTAAAAATGAAGATGTAGTGAATAATGTATTCTCCCAGCAAATGTTTATTGAGCTCCTACCATTCTGGGATGAATACAAGGTGTAAGTCAGAAAAAAGCAAGATAGTACATTGTATGCCCTCATAAACTCAGATGTTGGGGGACAGACAGTGAAGGGGCACAGTGGGTAAATTCAGGTGGTCTAAGCACTGGGAGGAGACAAAGCCTTTAGAAAGAGCAGTCTGGAAGGCTTCCTGGAGGAGGTGACCTCTAGCCTGAGGCTTGACTCATAAAAGGGAGTGAACCATATATAGATGGGAGCAGAATGGGCCAGCCTACCTAGAGTGGATGCTGAAGATCTTTCTATTCCACAGAAAAGGGAGATTGTGGAGTTTCCCTTTGTGGAGATTGTTTAGAAGAGAACATACGCTCTCAGGTAGACTAGATAATAATCTGATAAAAGATAGGGCTGGCCGGTAGGTTTTTCAGAGTCTGTTCTAGCTTTGTGCATCTACAGCTCTTCATGGAGAGCTAGGAGCATAGATTTCTGAGAAGCAATCTTTGTAAAAGTGTCTTGACTTCCTTGTCAATTATTTCCTTTGAGGAGTGTAACTTTTAATATTAATAAGCTGTGTTATTAACTAATGGCAGTTGCTGTCCAAGGAAGTCTGATTTGTGTTTCTGGAGTCTCAGTGAACTTTTGTTTCTAATTTAGAAATTGGATGAAGACATGCATCAAAAAATTGCAAGAGAAATGAACCTCTCTGAAACTGCTTTTATCCGAAAACTGCACCCCACTGACAACTTTACACAAAGTAAATATGCTTTTTTTTTTTTTTTAAGCCATTCTTGGACGGTACCAGAAACTAATTTTCCAGTGGGGGAATGATATTTCAGAGAGATTTGCATGTGGACAGGAGAGAAGGTGGGGGAGATTCTGATTTGGTTTTCAGTTTGTCTGGGGAGAGCAGGTGTTGGGTAATTTGAATGTTTCAGCTTCAGATCTGGCACCAGGGAGCCCTAGGATGCTGGCCTAGACTTCACTCCTCCTTCACAATGCATTTCAGCTGTTAATCATGCTAGGGAAGTATTGAGAAAAGAATAAGAAAATGAAAAGTTTGTGACCCACTTGCATGGGAATGATCTCGTCTCTCTTTGGCTTTTCCGCCTCTGAAGGTTCCTGCTTTGGATTAAGGTGGTTTACGCCAGCGAGTGAGGTTCCCCTCTGCGGCCACGCTACCCTGGCTTCCGCGGCTGTGCTGTTTGACAAAATAAGTAATGTGATTTTCTTTTATGAACCTGTCACTGAGCAAATAGCAAGTATTTTTTAAAATTCTCACTCTTTGTGATGAATCAAAGTCCCTGCTATCAAGACTTTACAGAGTCTACTCATGTCATTCATGACGCTGAAACAAATACAGCCCCCCGAAACTTTGGCCTTTCTGATTATGTGCCAGGCCTGTTGGGAAGCTCTGGTCGTTGCTCCCTAGAATGCCATTTTATTCTGAACAGGAGCTCTCTGGTCTCTGACCAACACAGGAGGGGAGCTTGCAAGACACAATAGGGGTCTCACATGATGTGGTATCGGGGAACCATAAGTCACATTTTGCTCCAAATATGTCCCTACCCACACTGAGATTCATTTCACAAGAGCTGCTGCTGCTGCTGCTTCTTTTTTTTTTTTTTTTAAGTAAACTCTACGCTCAACATGGGGCTTGAACTCACGACCCCAGGATCAAGAGTCACATGCTCTATGGACTAAGCCAGCCAAATGCCCCTCACAAGAGCTTCTTTACTTTGAAGTTTAAAGATTCATGAGCCACGGCTATATACATTTCCCTTGTGAAGAGAGGATGCTTCACCTCAGTCCTACCAGTTTTCATCTTCGCTACATCTAGTATAATAAAGATTAGGGCTCTGTGGCAATGAGGCAGAGGAGAGATGCCTAGAAATGCCCTAAAAGTGGAGATGGAAGCAGCCATGAATAGGTGTAGACAACAAACAGAAAGGTAAGCAAGGAAATATACAGGATGATACGACAGAGTGTAAGAGTGTAAGTGGGGAGAGCGGCATCGGAAAAGGAGGTTCTCTGGGGAGTTACTTAGATGGGGAGGGTAAGGGGAGGTGTTACAGGGCAAGTTCCCCTGGGAAGCACATTGCATGCTGGGAGAATTGTGGGCAGTATTCTTGGAGTCAATATTGGCAGGGAATAAAGAAAGCAGAATAGAACAGAGGGACACGTTGAACTGCAAAGTGGTAGCAACAAAGAAAGGCATAGGCCAAATCCACAGGGAGATCTGAAACTGCAACAATCCTTCAAGTAGTATAGTTCCAAATAGAAACAAAGGTGCAGGCCTTTATACCCTCCATTGATCAGCCTCCAACGCCCAGAAAAGCAGCCTGACTTTGGGTAGAGTAGCTCTACTCACCCAAGGGCGGTTCACAGAGTGGGACTCCGCTGAGAGCAGTCAGTCACCAACACCCCTGGCAGCTGGGGCAGGGCCTTCAGGCTGCACCTGAGAGCAGGTGCCTCCTTAAATGCATGCCTCTGTATTTCCTTGCCTCGCTAGTCCTGGCCTTCAGAGGGGAAGGTTGAGATGCTGGACTGCAGCATCCACTAGAGAAGGGGACCTTCAGGCTGAAGAATATCAAGCCATTTGTGCAAAGAATTCGAGTGGGAGGAGTATTTGGGCAGAGGCAGCAGCAAATGCAAAGCTCCTGAGGAGTAGTCTGTATATCTGGAGTGGCTGCAGTTTCCAGGGGCCGGGGGCGGGGGTGACTGGCAGGAGATAACATTGAGGTCCCTCTATAATGTAATCCATGATATGTCTTAATAAGATAATTTTGGTTTCTGTGGATAGGGGACAAGAATGAGGGCAGGCAAATACCCTGAAATATTGCTTAGGAACTCAGTCTTGAAAAAAGATTTTACTGAAGTTGGATTGAGTGCCTTTTGAAAACCCCACATTGTTTGGTGTGGGGCAGAGATTTGGAATAATAGCCTTCAGATTGATCCCGCACAGGGTGGTCTTAAAATTTGATAAGATAAAATATGAAAAAATGCTTTGCAAATAATGATGTCTCCCACCATTTATAATGAGAAAAATTAAACTTTGGGCTCTGGAGTATACATTTTATATTCAGTGAAAGTTAATCAACAATGCCAAATTTCCTTACCTTTTAGATATGGTTAAGTTTTACAGAAATATTAAGGGGGGGGAAAGAATTAGGGCACAGATCTTTGTTTTCACTGAAAATGTTACCCACATTGAGGTCAGATGAGTGGTCCAAGTTGTATCAGTAACATGAAGGGCTAGTATACAAGAATTTGTGGTCCAATTTTTAAATAAAAAATTTATGTGTAGCTTGGTTTATTTAGGGTAAGCTTGATTTATTTCTAGTAGACTGTTGTTCATAATTTGTATATTCTATTTGTCATCCCTTGGCATATTTTAGACTGGTATTATTTCCAACAATCTAGTATTGTAGGTGGATCTTTATTTATTTTTTTAAAGATTTTATTTATTTATTTAACTGACAGAGAGAGAGAGACAGTGAGAGAGGGAACACAAGCAGGGGGAGTGGGAGAGGGAGAAGCAGGCTTCCCGCCAAGCAGGGAGCCCGATGCGGGGCTCGATCCCAGGACCCTGGGATCATGACCTGAGCCGAAGGCAGTTGCTTAACCAACTGAGCCACCCAGGCACCCCTGTAGGTGGATATTTAAAATCTGCATTAGAAAACACTATTTCATCCCTCTGAGGTAGGTTTAATTATTACCCCATTTTACTGATGAGGAAATTGAGACTTAAGGAGGCTAAATAATTTGCTCAAAGGCACAGTTAGTCAGCATAAAGGAGCTGGCCTTTGAAGCCTTGCAGTATGATGTCAAGTCCAACCAGTTATGTTCTTGGTTCTCAAGTGAGAAGCTGGTGGGGGCTATCTCTACTCTGGACCCCAGTCACCCAAACCTGAACCCCTCCTTTCAGGAAAAGGTGCACTGCCAGGGAATCTAAGACAATGAAGTAGTGATCAAAACAGATGTGTGAATATATAACAAAGTTTATTTTCCTATTTCTTGATTTCCTTTCAAAGAGTTTTTTGATTGACAAAGACTTTTTTTTTTTTGCCAGAAAATGTGAATAACACTCTAACCTTTGTCACTCTGAGTGGGGAACTGAAGGCCAGAAGAGCAGAGAACAGTATTATCCTGGATCTACCTCTTTATCCTGCCCACCCGCAGGTCAGCTCTTTCTAACTATTGCCATGAACCGTATTAATTGACAGCTTGCGTGCCTTACTGTGGTCTTGTCTTTTTCCCCATCTAGGACTTCCATGAAGTGGAGGACTTGATAAAGGTTGGTGAAAAGAATTAAACCTAAGCTCGTGTGATTTGGTCATTTGTTGTTTGAACAGAAAGGTTCAGTACCATTTGGGGCGCCTGGGTGGCTCAGTCAGTTAAGCATCTGCCTTCAGCTCAGATCGTAATCCTGAGGTCCTGGGATCGAGCCCCGCATCTCTCTCTGCGTCTTTCTCTCTCTCTGTCTTTATGAATAAATAAATAAAATCTTAAAAAAAAAAAAAGGATTCAGTACCATACAACCCCCAAAGATAGGCCTTCTATCATTATAAGCGTTCCAGCCTAAGCTTGGATGAAAAGTGCATGGTGCATTTGAGGTGTGAATTTTAATGTTGAATCTATCTGGTGAGAAGCTTGAGCAGTTGTCCCTGGCTCTTCATTGCCAGATTAGCCTCCTTGAAGGAAGGGGGAAGAGAGACTGCTGTGTGGTGGGCCGAGCATGAAAGCAATTGAAAGTGTTGGGCAGGGCGACCTGGATTTCTGTGGTGGAGAATGAGGCTGAGGTGAGGGGCCTGTGCTTTGATGGAGGAGGACAGGAAAGCTCTGGCAACTTGAGAGAGAAGGCGAGATTCATAGCCTGGCTTCCTCAAGAGGTCTAGGAAGGGGTGGGCCTTCATAAGAATAACAACGATCATGCTAATGAACATTTTTGAGAGTTGCCCCTGGGCAGTACCAGGTGCTAAGCTTTTCACATGCATTATCTCACTTAATACTGTCACTGGGTGAGGTAGGCACTACAATCGTCCTATGGGGATTCCAGACCCCCCCCCACCCCCAGCAGCTCTGCATGACCCAGTTCTTAGTCTGTAGAGTAGGAAAGGCCCCATCAGGATCAGGGCAAGGGCTGCAGTGAGAAAACCAGTTCTCACTAAATGGTCTATCCTGGGTACCACTGGGGTGTTTCTCAGTGAATGTTCAACTACAGCATTTATAATCTCTTTAGTGTCTTGCATTATCTATGTTTTTCAAAGAGTAGAAGCAAGCATTACAGATTCTGATTTTACACTCAGCCCCACCTATGGCTTGGGTTTTGGAAGACAAGCCAACATTCATAAATGAACTGCTTTACGCAAGTTGACAAGAAAATGGACAATAATCACAGTACAGACCTTGTTCATGGTAGAAAGAACTTAACGCAGTGTCTCTAAGCTTCAGGGTCAGCGTTTGTAAAGTGGGGATGATAAAGGGTTATGTATCCTGAGTATTGTTGTTTTGTGTTCCTAGAAACTGGTCATAAGATTCTCAGCTGAGAATTAGACTTTCAAATTGACATCAGAATTCATGCAGAGGAGGGCTGAATGACCCCTCGGAGAAGCTGAAAGGCCGGAGAACAGATGGGCTCTGGCTGCAAGAGTTTCCATTTCCAGAGGGAGGGACATTGTTCAGCTGTGGTCGCCGGGGCAGACAGCCGAGGCACCACCCAAAGCGGAGGGAGTCTTGGCTTTGGGACCGGAAGCATCTCAGTACCTAAAGAAGATTAGAGAACCTGAAGCAACCTCATGATAGCCAGACAACTACCATGTAATTCTCATTTGCTCTGCCTACAGCCAGTGGGGGTGCCAAAGGGTGACTTGGAGGGGCTTCCCCCACTCAGCATCCCCCTCAGCACTCCAAGTCAACAAGCAAACAGACAAACAAGTTCTAGGATATGAGCAAGATTACGGGCAGTCTCAGGTAAAGGGTGAATCCAGGTATCTTTAGAAAATTTTCCTATGTTACTGATCTGCAACATACAATCGAAGTGAAAACAGTGCTTGCCACGTAAAGCAGCATTAAGATGTGTTCTAGTCCCCAGTTCCATTCAAACTGCTGGCCCTGAGTCCTTGCCATGTAGAATCTTCTAGTTACTGCTGACTCCACATATATTATTTCATTTAATCCTCACAACAATGCTAAGAGGTGGGCCCGAGGCCCCCATTTCTACAGACAGTAGACAGTAGTGATTCAGAGCTTTGACTCCAGGGCCCCTCAGACCTGGGTCAAGGGGTGGGGGTGTGTGTGTGTGTGTGTGTGTGTGTGTGTGTGTGTGTGTCTGTCCCTGGGCCTAAGTCTTGCTCCTTATTTGTGAGGAAAATGCCCATTTGAAGGACATAGTAATACTTGTGAACAATGCCTGTCTTTGGCTCTTAGAGGGTGAGCTCAACCCCCTTAAGGGTCTCTGGTCTCCAGAAAACTGGCCTTCCTTGGGCAACATCTTGAGTCCTGAAACTGAACTAAAACTCTTGGGATTGGGGACATTGGGTATGCCTGGCACACAGGAGATGCTCATGAGAGGCTGTTCCCCAAAGAGAAGATCAATGATTTGACCCAAGGTGCACTTCTGAGGAGTTTTTGGTCTGTCTCCACAGACTGCCATAGGTGATACCCTAGTCCAAGACATCTGCTATTCTCCAGGTACCCGAAAACTCCTTGTCCGGCTCAGTGATACTTACAAGAGGTAAACAAGATTTTTGGCTTCGGCAGCACTTTGGGGAGGGCTGAGAACCCAGATTTATAGCCCTGGCTTTGTCTGGCCGTGCTTAGGTCCAGTCAAACCATGATTTATGCAGTCAGAGAGTTTTGTTCCCAGGGAGGAAGATATTCTACTTGCTCTCTCCTCCCCTCCTGCTGAGCGGTTTGGGCAAAAGCTGCACCACCCCTGCTTGCTTTACAGAGTCTGTGTAGTGGTCTGTGAGATGGGTTTGTTCTAATCCATCCCATTCATGAACCAGGTCATTCCTGGAGAACCTGAAGGTGAACACAGAGGATCTGCCGCAAGTGGAAAACACAGGGAAGGTGAAAGGACTCATTCTCACCCTTAAAGGAGAGCCTGGAGGGCAGACCCAAGCATTTGATTTTTACTCCAGATATTTTGCACCCTGGGTTGGTGTGGCTGAAGACCCTGTAACAGGTACTTTTTGACTTGGGTCCTGGGGAGGGTTCAACAGTGGAGGAAAGTAACAAATAGCTCTTTAAGTGCCCTTCACAGGACCTTTCAGGTTGTTTCGGTTTTTATTTTTTTATTTTATTATTTTACTTTTTTTAAAGATTTTATTTATTTATTTGAGAGAGAGAATGAGAGATAGAGAGCATGAGAGGGAAGAGGGCCAGAGGGAGAAGCAGACTCCCCGCTGAGCAGGGAGCCCGATGCGGGACTCGATCCCGGGACTCCAGGACCATGACCCGAGCCGAAGGCAGTCGCCCAACCAACTGAGCCACCTAGGCGCCCAAGTTTCGGTTTTCAGCTGTTTTGTTTCCCTATCTTCCCCTCCCCATTCTTTCACTGAAGTCTTGTGTGAAAACTACAGAATTAAGGAGACAGTATATATAGCAGGGTTAAACCCTCACGTCCGACAGCGTGGGTTTGCATCCTAGCTGCCTAGCTGTTGACCTTGGGCAAATGACTTAACTTTTTTTTAAACTTTCCATTCCCCTTGTGATGAGCACTGGGTGTTACATGTAAGTGATGAATCACTGAATTCTACTCCTGAAACCAATATTACACTACCTGTTAACTAACTAGAATTTAAGTAAAAACTAAAAAAATAAAGTTTATATTCCCTCCTCTATAAAGTATGAGTAATATTTCATAGGGTTATGTAAAAACAATACATGGTAAATGCTTAGCACAGTGCCTGGCACATGATAAGTACCAAATAACTATTAGCTATTTTAATAATAATGACAGAACTCGTTCCCTGAACCAATGCTTCCAGATCCGCCCTTTGCAAAATTCAGGGGCCAATTTCCACTATAGTCACAAAGCCTTTTGTTTTTTTCAATGACCAGCCTGTGTGATCATTGACACCTAAATAAGATTTATTTTTTGAAGGATAAATTCCTGGGTTGTAGGTGGGAAATACAGACAGGAATAGCTTTCCCAGACCTGCCCCCAAGGTGGGTGGGATGGGTTTGGGAACGTGGGTATTCAAGATCTACCAACCAGGGGCGCCTGGGTGGCTCAGTCATTAAGCGTCTGCCTTCAGCTCAGGTTATGATCCCAGGGTCCTGGGATCGAGCCCCGCATCGAGCCCCACATCGAGCCCTGCATCTGGCTCCCTACTCGGCAGGAAGCTTGCTTCTCCCTCTCCCACTCCCCCTGCTTGTGTTCCCTCTCTCACTGTGTCTCTCTTGTCAAATAAATAAATAAAATCTTAAAAAAAAAAAAAAAAGATCTACCAACCAGAAGCAGAGGGATGAAATCAAAGATGGGCAAGAATGTGACGCTTCCTCCTTTCATCCTCTTAGAGAAGAGTGGGCTGAGCAGAAAAAGGGGGGAATGCTTGACAGAAGAGGCCGGTGGATGGGATGGTGGTCAGGGCAGGAGGAGGCTGGGAAGAACCTCTGAGGCTCCTGCTCTGAACAGAAGACAGAGACTGGGATTGTTTCAGGACTTTGACCTAGTTACTCTCTGAGAAACAAAACACATGAAATTCAAAGCTCAGCAAAGCATTTTCTTAAAGACTCAGGAAAATGCCCCATGACATCCAAACAGTACAGCTTGACCCTCCCCCATAGAAAAGAAGTTTCTAGTGGATTTACACATGCTTCACAAATATTTTAACTGGTACAGAGAGCAAGTGTTTCCCCTGTAATAATGCTTTTCTAAAGTGGGAAGGTCTTTGGACAGGGATGATCAACCATCTCAGCTTGCTTGAGACTGAAGGATTCCTCAGCATACAGGACCTTTGATGCTAAAACCAGGACAGTCTTGGGCGAACTGGGATGACTGGTCATCCTAGGTGGACCTCCCATGATATTTAGTAAGTTTTCCTGAAGAAAACCCATCCTTTTCTCCCCCAAAGACTCTTCTGTTAGTTATTACTTTACATTTTGTTTCTTCATTTTAATTATCTATTCACTGATCTAAAACTAGGGCACAAAGAAGTGAAAAAAAATGCCTCACTAAAAGAAAGTTCTTTTGGCACTAAAAGCCTAAAAATGTTGTCTTGGTGGAAAATTGAACCTTTTGTCAGAGTTCCCAGCTTTCCTTGCATGTTCATCCTTGGAGGAAGGAGATATTTTCCGTTGAAAGATTAGAGAAAGATTTAGGTGAAACCCTTGATCTTCTTACCGTGGCCTGACAATGAACTGATAGACAGGACAAGAATTAAAACCTGCAGCTTAACTAATTCAAAAAGATATATGCACCTCTATGTTTATTGCATTATTTACATAGCCAAGATATGGAAGCAACCCAAATGTCCACTGATAGATGAATGGATAAAGAAGATGTGTGTATATACACATACCCACATACACACTAGATATTATGCAGCCATAAAAAAGAATGAGATTTTTGCGATTTGCAACAACATGGATGGACCTAGAGGTATTATGCTAAGTGAAACATGTCAGACTGAGAAAGACAAATATCATATGATTTCACTCATGTGTGGAATCTAAAAAGCAAAATGAATAAACAAAAAGCAGAATCAAACCTATAAATACAGAGACCAAACTGATGGTTCCCAGAGGGAAGGGGGTTGGAGGGATGGGTGAAAAGGGTGAAGGGGAGTGGGAGGTACAGGCTTCCAGTTATGGAATGAATAAGCCACAAGAATAAGAGGCACAGCACAGGGAATACAGTCGATGATACTGTAATAGCACTGTATGGTGACGGATGGTAGCTCTACTTGCGGTGAGCACAGGATAACATACAGAGAAGTTTAATCACTCTGTTGTACACCTGAAACTAAGGTAACATTGTGTGTCAACTAGACTCAAATTAAAACATTAGAAAAAAAGACCTGCAGTTTAATTCGGGCTGCAGAAAGTGTAAAACATAGCAGATACATTATTAAGGAGGAACGTATCCATAAATTCTGTGTCTTCCTTTCTGTGTCCATTCATAATTCCACACTCTGCTGTGGCCCTGGCCAACATCATGATCAAGTCACTTAAGGTTTAGTCAAACCAGATAGTTGGTTGTAATTGCTTATAAATTTACCACAATGTCACCCCTGTTTTTGTATCATAACTTTTCACTTCTTTTAAGGATCTGCACATGCTGTTCTCAGCAGCTACTGGTCCCAGCAATTGGGGAAGAAAGACATGCATGGTAGGATAGTTTTTTTTTTTTCATTTTTTAAAAAAATTTTCTAACTTTAAGCTAGCATTCCTTCTCACATGTACTATTGATTTGAAGATGTAATAAAATGTCATGTATCACCCATATGAAAATGAAAGGCTTTACATTGCTTCACCCTGAATCCTCTACTCAGAATATCTTCCACCCCTGTCCCCCCCAACACACAGACACACTTCTAATACAGTAAGTGCCCAAGAAATGTTTGTTGAATAAAATTAACTGGCCGTATAACTTTGGCCCATTGAGGTTATTTAGAATGTCACAAGTTGAGATGGGATGATCGCCAAAGTTCCTTATTGCCATTGCTAGTCACGGGATTGAATCAAACAAATTGCTTTTGAACCAAGTCCCCTAATGACTTTTGGGAGGGTGGAGAGGAAATAGATTGCAGCCAGTGGAGGCTACACAGTTCCAATAGTCAAAGTAGGAATTTGACCCTCCAGGATGGGAGGTCTTATCTAGTGGGAGGGTCAGGCTTCTGTGACTCTGATTTGGGGATAGCAGGTTCGCTGGTCTTTCTTTGGTGAGGCTAGTTTTTCCCTTATGCCCCGAACTCCACGAAGGTGGAGACTGTTCGGTTGCTTGATAAGCACAATGGGTAAACAAGCTCCCTTTGTCCTCTTCAGACCTGGAAAGATGGGGCTCTCTCAGGAGGGCCAAGATCACCCCTCTTTCTCTTTTTAAACTTCTAGTCCATGCCTCTATCTTATCACAGGTCCTCACTTACTCCCAGACAGAAGCGGGGAGGAAGCTATGGGCGGGGTGTGTCTGGGACATTATGGGAAGTGACAGAGGAAATGACTGAGGAAGAGGAGATGTGGAGCAGTGTGTTTTGTGGCTCAAATTGCGTTTGTGGTCCCTCGGTCCTCAGGAGAACAGGGCAGGCTGAGCAGTGCTACGGACAGAGGAAGGAATTTATTCTTTCCACTGAGCTGGGAGGGTTCTGGAGCTTATAAGAAGAGAGAGAGAGGTCTTTCACTATGTTCTGTGAATTAGAAAGGGTGAAGATGAACAGTATTAACTCGTGACTTGTTTTATGTTTTCTTTAGCCTTTCAGTGTTCCCACCGAGGAGGAGAGCTGGAGATTTCACTGCGTCCTGATGGACGGGTTGACATTAGGGGCAGCACTGCTGTTGTTCTAGAGGGCACACTGACAGCCTAGAGGTGGTTGTGGTTCGATGCTGCGATTTTGAATGACTAAGTATTTTCTGCACAAAAAGAAATGTAAGCAGCTGCCTTTACCAAACCTGCAGAGCAGTTCACTTCATCCTCACGTTAGAAATAGAAAAATGAAGACATATTAATGGAAATTTCATCGTGCTTCCTGACTAATTAATTAATGGAGTTTTGGCTCTGCCCGTGAGTGTATTTGACATAGAAGTAACCAGTAACAAAGAATGATGTTGTCACCTTCGATTATGACTACCAATCACAGAATGAGGAGTACATTTATGAGGAGTAAGATCAAACCATTTAAACTTAGGTATGAGTATCTGATAGACTATTTTGTAGCCATTAAAAAGACGCAATAACTATGTGGAAATATTGGAAAGTATCTCATGACACAATACTAAGAAAGGGAATTACAGTGGACTACAAAATGTTGGCAATGTTATGTTTATATCTATGGACAATATGAATGTATATGGACTAAGATGGGTCATGAAGATAGAAAGGTGACAACTGTTCATATGTGTGCGTGTGTGGGGGTAAGATTGGGAGTCATTAAATGTACCTAAAAAATTATTTCCCTTATTGGAACACACTCATGTTCAATAACTAAAAAATCAGGACATATAACAGAATAACCCAAAAACCCAGATATTTCAAAAAATGTATATGTATTACTGTGGTGATAAAATTAAACACTAAAAGCAATATAATATCTTTATCTTGATGTATAGTTTTAGAGTGTAACTTAAAAAGCATTCTTCTCTTACCTTAATAAAATTGGTTCTAACATATTTTCAATTCAGTTAAATCTGTAATGTTGAATACCTATAATTGACTTTGGGATGGGGACTTTTTCAAGTCATTAACAGTGTTTGTTTAAGGTGATCTCAATGATGGCAATTCTCAGCCATCTCAAAAACTGCAAGCTAATCAGTTAGAAATTCCCGTAGTGTCCCAATTTTTGTCACCTTACTGCTACCACGCTTTCTATTTTTATTTTTGCTAAGGCATGTGACAGTGAATTTATTCTAGCAGTAATCTTGTGTTTCCCCTAATTTGCAATGAAGTAAACAATTCACTGGCTTCAGGGCTTTAGCTTAATGAGTAACCAATGACCTGCCACATAGCTCACCCCTTCTCCCAACTTATCAGTGGGTTACACCACGGGTAAGAATCACTGGAAGGTTTTCACAAAGTACAAAGTTTTCTCCACCTTGAACTGAATTGTATGAATGATTTTATATAAATGCATAGTTGTAAGGGTCTGAATTTTATCTCCCCAATGTATGCTAAGTTCTTTTCAAAAATTATTTATTTTTAAAATTCCAGTATAATTAATATACAGTGTTATATTAGTTTCAGGTGTGCAATATAGTGATTCAACAATTCTATATACCCAGGGCTCATCGCAATAAGCATACTCTTAATTTCTTTCTAAGTTCTTAATAGATATTTTTGGGATACAAGTCCCTGAGGTGATTCTGAATTCTTTTTGCATGAAAGTTGCTATTTCAAACATCTGAGTTGACTTTTCATCCTATATTTTTGAAGATTTTTATTTATTTATTTGATATAGAGAGAGGGAGAGCATAAGCGGGGTGGGGTTTGGGGAGGGGCAGAAGGAGAGGGAGAAGCAGACTCCCCACTGAGCAGGAAGTCCGACTCGGGGTTCGATCCCAGGACCCTAAGACCTGAGCTGAAGGCAGATGCTTAACCGACTGAGCCACCCAGGTGCCCCTTCATCCTATATTTTTAAACTCTATATTCACTTTTGTGAGTGACTTTTAAAACATTGTTCATTTAGAAATAACAGTTGAGTCAGAATAGCCAGGGCAACTGATCATACTTACTGTGTTTACTGGGTCAACCGGGTCAAATGTTGAGTGGCTGTAGGGGCCATAGTGCTCCAGAATAGCAGCCGAGGAAGCAGGGGTGGGGGCGGGAGAGGCATACCTAAATAGATAAATAAGAAGAAATGAAATGACATCTGTGGGTAGCAGGAGCAAAGAGCTTCTAGAATTAGCATACTATGCAGAGTGAGTTTTTTGCTGATATGAGTAGGGCGGGTTTCAGGGTACAGGTTTCCCATTTCTTCGGCCTCTGCCCACCTCTTACCTACCTGATCTTACTAAGAGTGGGCATAGGGGAATGTGTAGGGAGATTGTTAGAGATGTATCCCAGCACTCAAGTATAATGTTGCCATTGGTTGAAAAAAGCGCTCCCATCAAAGTCGGCATCACCTGCCATAGAGTCAGACTGAGTTATCTTAATGTAGGAAATACCTCCCTACAAAATCACAGAGGCCTAATATAACAAACTTTTATTTTCATTCCTATCACTTGTCTAGTACAAGTCAGGAGGGGTTCTGTTCCATGGTCCTGCAGGGGCCCAGGCTGATAGTGCCTTCTGCTATTTCAACATGTGGCCTCCATGGGTGCTGCGGCAGGAGGAAGGAGTGTATGGAAGTCTCACTCTGTTTGCCTCAGAAGTGATAGGTGTCAATTCTGCTCATAGCTTATTGGCTGCAACTGGTCATATACCCCCATCTAAGAGCAAGGGACCTGAGAAATGTGGGGGAGCTCATGGATATGTTCTGCATATGGTAAATATGGCTGCCACACTTGGGGGAGATTTTTAGGTCACTCAGACAGTACCCACTAGGGTGGCATTACTTGGGTAATGGGTAGGGTGGACTGTAAATTCATCACAGTCCAAGGGATCAGGGGTGCAGGCTTAGAAGCCTATTATGTAAATGTACCAAGAGCGAATCCATCTTTCAGGGGTACATTCACATTTAACTAGCGCATAGAGATTGATGTATAGAGCCAGAATACCAATTTTTTATATGAGAAGTGTAATCACAGAATGGATTAGATTAGAGCATTTTCTCTCCATTTGCATATCTGTTTGGGAAGCCAAATTATAATTATAAATAAATAAATTATAATCAGAAAGCAGCTTCATGACTGTGGAGCTGAAATGAGGAGAGTCAGCAAAATGGACCTAAATGACAGATGTCACAAAGACATAAGCTTCCCCATTTTAACAATGCATTAGAATCCCATCATAATGCATTTAATTTACTTGAATTTAACTATATATGCTCATGGCATGGCCAAATGCGATTTTAGTTTTAAATACATTTATTTTTAGGGGCACCTGGGTGGCTCAGTCAGTTGGGCGTCTGCCTTTGGCTCAGGTCATGATCCCAGGATCTTGGGTTCGAGCATCAGGCTCCCTGCTCAGCGGGGAATCTGCTTCTCTCTCCCTCCCTTCTGCCCCTCCCCCTGCTTGTGCTCTTTCTCTTGAGCATTGTCTCTCAAATAAATAAATAAAATCTTTAAAAAAATTTAAAAAATACATTTATTTTTGGAACAACCATGGTCCATAATTCAAGCCAACAACTTTATCTAGTACTCAACAAAACAGTGAGGTGTTCCAGCACTAGAGAAAAACCTGGCAGTATTGCGCTTGTTCACTGGGATATCACTCTACTATGCTTTATAGGTTATTTACAGGATTTTCAAGGAAAACTTGGACAGCACTCAGTTTTTGCCTTATGCACTGTGTGTGGTAGCTTGCCTCAAAATTGGCTCTCAACAATCCCATCTTCTGCTGCTCAGACCCTTGTGTAGTCTGCTCCCACGTTTCACCAGGGTTGGTCTGTGTGACCAACAGAATATTCAGCAGTGACGGTATGTTACTTCTGAGATTAAGTTATAAAAAAACCGCATTTTATGTTTTGGTAGATGTGTGTGTGTCTTTCTCTCTTGTCACTTGCTCTGTGAGAAGTCACTTGCCCCTTGTGAACTGCCTTAAGGAGAGGCTGATCAACAGAGCCATGAATGGCCTTGGAAGCAGACCCTCTAGCCCGTCAAGACTCGGATGCCTGTAGTCCGGCTGACACCTTGACTCCGCCCTCTGAGACCCTGAACCAGAGGCACCAGCCTAAGCTGTGCCAAATTCCTGACCTACAGAAACCGAGATAATAAATGTTTATTTTAAATGACTACGTTGTGAGGTAGTTTTGTAGCAATAGATAACTAATACACATACTGTCTCTTTATTCATTTTTTAATTTTATTCCGAAAATTTCAAACACATACAGAGGTATAGAGAATATGTAATGAGCTCTGATGAATGTATCATCCAGGTTCAAAAATTTCTCACTCATGGCCAATTATTTATGCCTCCACCTACTTCTCTCCCTCTGGATTATCATGAAGCAAACCCATTCCTTTGAAGCAAACCCATTGACAGACATCAATATACTTTCACTGGCAAATATTTCAGGATTTAGCCCTAAAATACGAGGGTTCTTAAAGAAAGTAACCATGTCAACTATACTTCAATTAAAAAAAAAAAACAAAGTTACTTTAATACCAGTATCACATCTATGGTATGCAGACTTTAAATGTGACCCCATAATTCCTGTCTCCTTGCGTTTATGCCTTTCTATAATCACTTCCCTTTGAGTGTGACTTGCCTCTAACCAAGGAAGTATGACAAAGATATATCCCATTGGGATATATGTGATTACATGTACATGATTCCACGACTGTGCTACTTACATAAGACTGTCGCGCCAGTCTTGCTGGAAACTCTCTCTTGCTCACTCAGAGGAAACAAAGTACCATGTTGGGGAAGCCTCTGGAAGTTGAAGGCAGCCTCTAGCCAACAGCCAGGACCAGAGGGAGGCTCTGAGTCCTAAAACAGCAAGGCACTGAATTCTGCCAACAACCTGAGTGGCTTGGAAGCAGACCTTTCCGCCCAGTTCAGAGAACCCAGCCCTACCTAACACCTTGATTTCAGCCTCGCAGAGGATCCAGCTGAACCATGCCTGGACTCCTGACCCACAAAACCAGTGATAGGACAAATGTGTGTGTGTGTGTGTGTGTGCATGTGCGTGTGCGTGTGTGTGTGTGCGCGCACACGTGCTTAAGATTTTATTTATTTGGGGTGCCTAGGTGGCTCAGCTGGTTGAGTGACTGCCTTCGGCTCAGGTCATGATCCTGGAGTTCCAGGATCGAGTCCCACATCAGGTTCCTTGCTGAGCAGGGAGTCTGCTTCTCCCTCTGACCATCCCCCCTCTCATGCTCTCTCTCTCTCAAATAAATAAATAAAATCTTAAAAAAAAAGGTTTTATTTATTTGACAGAGAGAGGCGGGGGTGGGGGAAGCACACAAGCTGGGGGAGAGGCAGAGGGAAAGAGAGAAGCAAGCTCTCTGCTGAGCAGGGAAGCCCTGTGCGAGGCTGGATTCCAGGACCCCGAGATCATGACTGGAGCCGAAGGCAGACGCTTAACCACTGAGCCACCCAGGCTCCCCAGATGTGTGTTGTTTTACACCATTAAATTTGTGGTGATGGTCACACGGCAATAGAAAACCATTACAGGATTTAAAAAATTAGAAAGTTACTTAATATTTTTGAATGTCCAGTTAATGTATCTATTTCCCTGTCTTACAAATTTTTTTTATAGGAGCTCTCTTCTAGATCAAACTTGGCTGGGCCTTGCTGATGCTTGTCTCCCTGAGCAACCTTTACCAGGGTGTCCATTGCTGACCAGCCCTGTCTTTTCACTTTGATCAGATCAGACTATAGTCAAGCTATTCCATTCCTTTAATGTTGTCAGACATGGCCCAATACCCTCGAGGTAGGGGCAGGGGGCAAAATCAATCACCCTGGTTGCTGTAAGTTGACTTTGTTTTTTCCTTCTCTGATTTGCTTTTAAATTTTTTACTTTATATATATATATTTTTAAAGATTTTACTTATTTCTTTGAGAGAGAGAGCATGAGCGGGGGGGGGGTGTGGGGGAGAGGCAGAGGGAGAGGGAGAAGCAGATTCCCTGCTGAGCAGTGAGCTGATGCAGGGCTCCATGCAGGGCTCAATCTGGGGCTCAATCTAGGGCTTGATCCCAGGATCCGGAGATCATGACCTGAGCCGAAGCCAGACACTTAACCATCTGAGCCACCCAGGCACACCTTATCATATATATATTTTTTATGGTTTAACTCTCAGAGGGTAGATTATTTGCCTCTTTCCAAGTTCTTCAGGGTGGAAATCCCCCTTGCTATTGCTCCTTATGTATTTTCTGCAAGTTAGGTGCCCAGCAGGGATCTGATTTTGCAGCCTGTGGGTCAGATCTGCTGGGCAGCAATCTGACATGGTTGGTAAAAAGCAATTTGCTGTCTCCTGTGTATAAGACACTGTGCTAGAAGCTGGCGGGGTGGAGAGCAGGGGGGGTGGGGGCGCAAGCTGCAAAGGAGATTAGAGAGGGAGCTTACAGAGCTCCCTGGGGACTCTAACTGGGGAGACCAGGCTCATCCTTTCATGACAAGATAATGAGCACTTGTGCTGGTCTGTGATTAGGACCTACATATGGCACAGACACTGAGTGCTATGGCACAGCCAGAGGAGTATTGAAGAGCAGGGCTTAGAAAGACGGGGGCACGAGCAAAGATTCAGAGATGAATACGCAAAGCATGTCCACATTTTGTCGACAAATTTCTTCATCTAGAAAGTAGTTGTTAGGTTTTGTGGGGAACAGAGAGAAATAGAAGAAAGTAATTCTTACATTGTCAATCCAGTTGAATAGATAGCATGTAAGCACAAGGACAGATAAATAATATGGAAAGCTATTCTTGTTGTTGTTTTAAACTATTAAAATCTATAGAAAGGACTTGGGAACTGTGGCCATTGTGAGTCATCCCCTGTGTATGAGAAAGTGTAGAACTGTGTTCTCCAAGTGTGGTTTCCTGGACAAGCAGCATCTGTATCACCCGGGAGCTTGTTAGAAAAGCAAATTCTCCCAGCCCCCTTCCCAGACCTACCGAATCAGAGGCTCTGGTTTTTAACAGGCCCTCCAGGTGATTCCGCTGCATACTGAAGTTTGAGAACCACTGGTGTTCAGGCTTCCAGACGTAGTCACTGCTTTCTTCCCTGCAAAGCGGTAACTGTCTATGCAGCTCAATCACATCACTTGCAAATGTACATGGCTTCAACATCTCCCTGACCATACCAATATACTTGCTGCTCTGTGCAGTTTTGGAGGAGCTGTTGTGGTGGTGGTGGCGGCCTTATTAGCTTCCAGTTCTGTTCAACATAGAAAAATTAGCTGTGCTCAGGTGGGAGCTGTTCAGTAATGTGTTGGTAATAAACAGATTAATCAGCCATGATTTATTAATGATGAATTAATTATACCTGATTGTGCAGTTCTGCTAGCTAAATGGAGCTTTAAAGGAGTTATTTTATTAATCATCACCATGCTAATTGCAGACACTTACAGAAGGACCGCTAATTAAACATGCAACCATATGCAAAACAGGTTGGGCCGCTGAGACCTGCAAGAATAAGAAACACTGAGTTTTAGGGGATCTAAAACAAACTTTGTTTTATGCAATATTAGGGGGTTGGCTTGGTAATGTTACTCATTCACTGCAAATAAATATGTAATCTTTTCCAGCAGGAATTGATCCTCCTATCAAAAAAGCGTATAGTACTCTAGTGAGATTCTGTTAAAGGGGAAGACTGTTCAATCTTCTGTTTTGCACACATGCAAACTGCTATAGTGAGTCTTTGCTAAACAGAGACCACTGGTTGACGGGATGGGACTTATGGCAGAGAGGGTCAAAATTACACACCAGTCCTTTGTGCCAGAGAACACCAGGTGAGTGGGGGGAGGTTGCGAACTCTTAGAGACCAGGAATACCCTGTGTATTAAATCGCAGTAAGCAGATTCACAGCCTTGTGCTATTGAAGCAGAAAAAGAAATGAGACTGTTCAGTCAAGGGGGCATCAGGAAAACTTAAGGATAGCTAAATAAGGGGAAATGGTTTTAAATTTTTACCTCAAGATTGATAACATACATTTCATGACTTTTTGCTGTAAAGCAGCATCCGAACACCATCCTCCTTGGATGGGAAATTGTCATCGTGAGTGGTCAAGAAGGTAGTGTCCAATTTTCACCGAGGAAGCCAAAGTGGCCAGATGCTACTGCTCCCTGCAAATCAGGCTGTGGGCATGCTACTGAGGCTCAGCCAAATCCAAAACGATCTCCTGGGAATTTGGATCCTAAACAAAGGCAGCAGTACTGTGGAGGTGGCTGGAAGCCCTGGTCCCTGCAGTGGCTGCTCCATGAGCTCATCTAGAATTCTGACAGTTTGGAGAAGGTGCTCGGAGTAATGGCTACAGGAATACTTGTGTAATTTTGGCCCAATAGGTAATACAGACAAGTCTGTATGGTAGTATGATAATGAGGATGCTGATGACACCATCAGGTTGTCCTGATTTCTTGGACGCCCCCCCACCCCTCTTCCTGCACATTCCCTAGTCTGTTCATTAGATTAGGATTGAGCATGTGATACAACTCTGGCTAATGAGACATGAAGGTAAGTTTTCAGTTCAGAGTACATAGAACCTGGAGTTGGGGTGAACCAGCATTTGGCATGCATAGGTTTACTTAATTCCCCAGGTTTTGGTATGGCATCCCTCCCTCATCTGTGTTTGGTGTCCCTGAGTACAGAGATCTTCTGTTTTATATTCTCCAAAGAAAAAAATCACCAAGTTTTCCCAGAGTGGGGAGAGGGAACTGCCCAGTGTGTGAAATTGGGCACATCCATATTACATGTTTTTTATTTTATTTCTTATTTTATTATTATTATCACATGTATTTTAACATATGTATACAATGTGTATCTACCATCTAGATCATGACATAAAATATTTCCATCACACAGAAGATTCCCTCATTCCCTTTCTCAGTAAAAAAAAAAAAACTCTCATTTTTTTAAAAGATTATTTATTTATTCAAGAGAGAAAGAGAGGATGCTCACAAGCAGGGGGAGCGGCAGGCAGAGGGAGAAGCAGGCTCCCCGCAGAACAGGGAGCCCGAAGCGGGACTCAATCCCAGGATCCTGGGACCATGACCTGAGCTGAAGGCAGGTACTTAACCGACTGAGCCACCCAGGCTCCCCTGCTTTTTTTTTATTTTTTTAAAAAAGATTTTATTTATTTATTTGACAGAGAGAGACACAATGAGAGAGGGAAAACAAGCAGGGGGAGTGGGAGAGGGAGAAGCAGGCCTCCCTCGGAGCAGGGAGCCCGATGCGGGGCTCGATCCCAGGACCCCGGGATCATGACCTGAGCCGAAGGCAGATGCTTAACCAACTGAGCCACCCAGGCGTCCCCAATTGGATATTTTATAACCACTTTTTTTTTTTTTTGAGATTGGGAGTGTGCGCATCCTTGAGGTGGGGGAGAGGCAAAGAGAGAGAGAAAGAGAATCTTTTTTTTTAATTAATTAATTAATTAATTAATTTTGACGTAGTGATCCATGATTCATTGTTTGCGTATAACACCCAGTGCTCCATTCAATACGTGCCCTCTTTAATACCCATCAGCAGGCTAACCCCTCCCCCCACCCCCCTCCCCTCTAGAACCCTTAGTTTGTTTCTCAGAGTCCAGTCTCTCATGGTTCTTCTCCCCCTCCGATTTCCCCCCGCTTCATTTTTCCCTTCCTACTATATATATATATATATATATTTTAAACATATAATGTATTATTGGTTTCAGGGGTACAGGTCTGTGATTCATCAGTCTTGCACAATTCACAGCGCTCACCATAGCACATACCCTCCCCAATGTCTACCATCCAGCCACCCCATCCCTCCCACCCCCCCACCACTCCAGCAAACCTCAGTTTGTTTCCTGAGACTAAGAATTCCTCATATCAGTGAGATCATATGATACATGTAGAAAGAAAGAATCTTAATCAGGCCGCACATGCAGCAAGCAATCCGTCACGGGGCCAGGTCTCAGGACCCTGAGATCATGACCTGAGCCAAAACCAAGAGTCCGACGCTTAACCTACTGAGCCACCCGGGCCCCTCTCTATAACCATTTCTGAAGCACCTTTCAACCAGTCTTGTTCTTTCAGCACCCTCACCTTATCTTATTTACAGCACTCCCACCTTCAAATTTCAGGGGTACTTAGTGCTGCTGATTCCTGAGCCTTCTGAGGATCCAGTCACGGTTCTTTTCTTTCCCTACTGCCAGTGTAGAATCTGACCCTCAGTTCATTTAAGTTGATAACCACTTGTTCATTTTTAGCTTCTAAATTTGTATTGTTGTTACTCCTCACTATTCTCTTGATCCTCGTGAACTATGCCTTTAAAAAAAGTATCTTTCCCATATGACCCAGTAATTTGATTCCTAGGTAAGTATCCCTAAGAACTGAAAACAGTGACTCAGCGCATACCTGTATAGCAATGCTCATAGCAGTACTGTTCACCCTAACCAAAAGGTGGAAACAACCCAATTGTGCATCAGCAGATGAATGGACAAACCAAATTGGCATATACAGAAAATGCAATGTCATTCAGTCATAGGAAAGGAATTAAGTTCTGATATGTGCTACAGCATGGGTGGACCTTGAAAATATTATGTTAAGGGAAATCAGCCGGATACAAAAGGACAAATACTGTGTCACTCTACTTATATGAACTATCTAGAATAGGAACATTCATAGTGACAGAAAGTAGGTTAGGTTACCAGGAGCCAGGGGAAGGGGAGAATGGAGAGTTATTATTTAACGGTGACAGTTTCTGTTTCAGGGTGATGAGAGAGTTTGGGAAAAAAGTAGTAGTAAAGGGTTGCTGTCTTAATCATCTGGGGCTGCTATAACAAGATATCATAGAATGGGCAGCCTCAAGAACAGAGGTTTATTTCTTCCAGTTCTGGAGGCTGGGAATTCCAAGATCAAGGTTTTGGCAGATTTGGTTCCTGATAAGAATTCTCTTCCTGGCTTGTGGACAGCTACCTTCTTGCTGTGTGCTCAATATGCCTTTCTTCCATGCATGCACATGGAGACAGAGATCTTCCTTCTTCTTATAAGGGTGTTAATCTCATCACGAGGGCCCCAGCTTCAAGACTTAATCTAATCCTAATTACTTTCTACCCCAAATACCATCATGTTGCTGATTATGACTTCAACCTATGAATTTGGAGGGAACACAAACATTCAGTCCATAACAGTTACACAACATTGTGAATGAATTCAATGCCACTGAGTTGTACAACTAAAATGGATTAAATGAGAAAGTGCCAAAGAAGTGTGCAAAATAAACATTCTTTAAAAAAGAAAAAATGGGGTAAATGGCAAGTTTTATATTATATTTATGTTATGACAACAAAAGATATTTTTTAAAGATTTTATTTATTTATTTGAGAGAGAGGGAGTGAGAGAGAGAATGAGCAGGGAGAGCAGCAGAGGGAGAAGGAGACCACTCGCGGAGCAGGGAGCCCGAGGCAGGACTCCATCCCAGGACCCTGGGATCATGACCTGAGCCGTAGGCAGCCGCTTAACCGACTGAGCCACCCAGGCGCCCCTCAACAAAATATTTAAAAAAATACCTTTATTCTAATTTAGTGGAGTTTGGAATTGAACTAAATCAGAGGCCTGTGTTTGTTATTTTTCCCTCTCTTTGGCATTATCCTTTTTCCTGTCAAAATAAACTTACAGAAAAGTTTGTAGTATAGCAGAAAAATGTTCCCCCCGGGGAGCCTTGATGGCTCAGTCGGTTGGGCGTCTGCCTTTGGCTCCGGGCGTGATCCCAGGGTCCGGGGATTGAGTCCCTCATCAGGCCCCCTGCTCAGCGGGGGTCTGCTTCTCCTTCTGCCTCTGTCTACCGCTCTGTCTGCTTGTGCTTCTCCCTCTCTCTGTCAAATAAATAAGTAAAATCTTAAAAAAAAAAAGAAAAATGTTCTCACCATGAACTATTCAAGAATTAATTTGCTAATCTGATACTCCATTATCCCAAATACTTTGGTATGTATTTCCTGAGAACAAGGACATTTTCTTTTTTCTTTTTTTAAAGACTTTATTTATTTATTTGAGAGAGACAGAGAGAGCACGAGGAGGGGGGAGGGGCAGAGGGAGAGGGATAAGCAGACTCCCACTGAGTGCGGAGCCCCTGTGGGGCTTGATCCCAGAACCCTGAGATCTTGACCTGAACCGAAGTCAGACACTTAACCGACTGAGCCATCCAGGCTCCCCAACAAGGATGTTTTCTTAAATACATACAATAAAATCATCAAAATCTGGAAGCTAACTTGGATACATTACTACTCATTCATCTTCAGACCTGATTCACATTTCAACAACAGTCCTTTATAACAATATGCCCTTTATAGCAGAAAGGATCCAGTCCTAAATCACATGTTCCATCAATTTTTCAAGTCTCTTCAGTTCAGTCTTTCCTTGACATTCATGACATTGACACTTTTGAGGAGTGTAGTCTAGTTTTTGTGTGGAATGTCCCTCAGTTTGGGTTTGTGTGAGGTCTTTTTGTGGTTAGATTCAGGATGGGCATCTATGGCAGCAATATTGCAGAGGTGACACTGTGTCCTTGTTGCAATCCTATTGGGTGGCACATGATTTTGATCAGCCTTAAGACTGATGACTGTCACTCTGATTATTTGATTAAGGTGGTGTCTGCTAGATTTCTTCACTGTATAGTTACTCCTTCCCCCTTTGTAATTAATAAGCATCTTGTGGCGGAATACTTTAAAACCATTTAAATATTCTGTTTCTCAACAAACTTTCAACATATTCATTCATTTTTTAATATTTTTATGGATTCCTGGTTTTCTATATTATACGATGGACTATAATTACTGTTGGTATTTGCTTTGATGCTCAAATTATCCCGAATTTGGCCAGAGAGAGCCCATTCAAGCTGGCTTTTGTCCATATCATTCTTTGAGCACTTCCTTGCTTTTTGGCACAGTAAGACATTCCAGTTCATTTTGTACATTCTATGCCCCAGATTTGGAATCAGCCATTTCTCCAAGGAGTCTTGATTCCATCAAGTGCAAAATTACATTTAGAAGCCAGGATCTAGTTGTTAGGTCTACTGGGTATTGCTGCTTCTGCCTCTCTCAGTGGACAGAGTTAGGGAATAAATGTCCCCCCCCCCGGTTTTACTGAAAAATAATTGACATATATCATTGTATAAATTTTAAGTGTATAGCTTGATGATTTGATTTATACATACTGTGAAATGATTAAGGAATATATATTTATACATACATATTTATTTCTATATCTATATATGTTGAAAAGCATGCAGTCAAATGAATACCTCCAATTCTAATCCAACATCACCAGCCCTTTCCGTATTTGTAACTCCTTTCACCAAGTGAAAAGTTGCCTTCATTATCCTCAATATATTTATTTATTTGATCAGTGCCCCTGTTTGTAACCATCTCCTATCTCTCCACCCCATATCCTGGAGGGAAGTCCCTGCTTGGACTCTGACTCCCATTTCAGGTTACCACCTTTATTACATGGATACTCTCCTTCCCTTGCTTGGATTCTGAACCCTGGGTCCCATCAGTGTCTGTGTGCCCTACATTAGGCATATGTCACCCATTTGTAGTGACTTACCTCCTTCTTATCTCAGGGCTTTTACAGAGTGCTTAGTTTTGTACTCATGTACTTGTTCAATGTTCTATCTGATAAATACTGAGTTGTTAGAAGGTGGAGGAGGGTCAATAATGTATCTTTCAGACTGAGAAGTCATTTTAATACTGAAAAATGAAGCAAAACCCTCCACATCATTGACACAGAGTTTTATTCAGGATAACTTAGTGACGGGGCAATAGAGGGGGCAGATGGATGATTGAGGGCACTCTGAAACTATTCTCTGTCCCTATTCTCTGCTACTATCTGGACCTTAATCCCCAGCTTTTATGGAGTGAGAGGCTTGGTGGTAAGGTCAAAGTGTAGTTATCTAAAGTGGTGCCATCTGTGCACCAGAGGGAGACCAAGAGAGGGCCAAAGATGGAGTCAGTACTGTCAGCACTCCTACATGAATCTTCTTCCTTTTCTCTTCAACTGTCACTCCTTGCTTCCCCAACTAGTACTCCTCCTTCCCCATCACAGGAAATTGTTATTGATAACCTGGTATATTCTTCCATACTTTTCTCCATGATCATATAATCCATCAGCTTATATACACACACATATATAATTTTGGTTTTGTATGTTTGTTTTAAAATAATAGTGTCTTATACCCCTCTGCATCTTTCTTTTTTTCATGGAACAGTCAACTGCTTTAGATCTTTTAGCTCATCTTCCAGCTTATTCTTTCTAATGGTTGAACAATTTTCCACGTAATAGCTGTTCCACAATTTATTTGATCAGTCCTCTCAATCTCCTATTGAAGACCTTTTACTTTATTTCCAGATTTTTACCATTACAAGCTGTATTACAGAGAGCAAATTTATTTTATTTTTTAATGTTCTGGTACCTTTGTTTCCAGAGGGTAGGTTGAGAAAGGCAAGTCTGGTTTGAAGAATGTGTGTATTTTTCATTTTAGTAGACATTGTCAGATAGCTTTCCAAAAAAAGGCTGTAGCGGTTCACATTGCCACTAACACTGCATCCTTTTTACCACAAGCTCATTGGCAGAATTTTGCTAATCTGATCAGTGATAGCTCATTGTTACTTAATTTGCATTTACCTGATTAGGGAAGTTAAGCATCTTTTGATATATTTACTTGCCATTTGTACTTTCTCTTCTCTGAACTCTCTATTTATATATTTTGCCTATTTTCAATTACATTTTGTTATCAGTTTGTAAAAACACTTTGTATATTATGACTTTTACCTGTCATAGGTATGGAAATATTTTCCCCAATATTTTGTCTGAGTGACTTTTATCAAACAATTTTTTAAAGGATTTTATTTATTTGAGAGAGAGAGAGAAGGATCAGGAGGAGGGGCAGAGGGAGAGGGAGAAGCAGACTCCTCAGTGAGCAGGGAGCCTGATGTGGGACTCGATCCCAGGACTCCAGAATCATGACCTGAGCTGAAGGCAGATACTTAACTGGACTGAGCTGCCCAGGCACCCCTCATGAAACAATTTTTAAAGTATTTATGTAGTCAAATATGTATTGCTTCTTTTATAGCTTCTGAGTTTCCATTTTTGGTTAGAAAAATCTTCCCTACACTATAGGTGGTATATATTGTCTCCTAAATTTTCTTCCAAGGTTTTTTAATATTTTAATTTTTCCATTCAGTTTTTAAAAATCCATCTGACATTTATTTTTGTACACAGAGATATTTTATTTTATTTTGGCTGATTGCCACTTGTGCCAGTAACATTTACTAAATAATCCATCCATCCATCCATCCTGAACTGAACAGTTTATCCCACTGAACAGAAATTCCTCTTCTGTCATATAGTAAAATTTTCTGTAGATTCTGTGTTCTATTTCTGGGCTTTAAAATTTTTCACATTTTTAGCAACCCATGTGTCCATTGATAGATGAATGGGTAAAGGAGATGTACACACACACACACACACACACACACACACACACTGAAATATCACTCAATAAAAGAATGAAATCCTGCCATTTGCAACAACATGGACGGATCTAGAGGGTATAATCCTAAGTGAAATAAGTCAGTCAAAGAAAGACAAATACCATATGATTTCATTCTATGTAGAATTTAAGAAACAAAACAAGTGAACAAGGAAAAAAAAAGACAACCCAAAAAATAGACTCTTAACTACAGAGAACAAACTGATGGCCACCAGAGAGGAGGTGGGTGGGGGATGGGTGAAATAGGCGAAGGATTAAGAGTATACTCATCATGATGAACACTTAGTAATGTATAGAATTGGTGAATCATTATATTATACACCTGAAACTACTATAACACTATATGTTAATTGTACTGGAATTGAATAATAACACAAGACCTAGCTCTAAAATTTTTTTTTATTTTTTATTGGAAAATACAACATAAATATAGAAAACATATGTACAGTTTAACAAATAATTTATAGTAAATATCCATGAAACCACCCCAGATCAATAAATAGAACACTGCCAGCATCTCAGAAGGTCCTCATGTTCCCTTTCCTGATTATAAGACCCTCCCTTCTCTTAGAGGTAACCACTATTTGATTTTTAGGATAACCACTCTCTTGCTCTTTTTTTTTTTTAAAGATTTTGTTTATTTATTTGACAGAGTGAGAAAGAGAGAGAGAGAGAGCACAAGCAGGGGTAGCAGCAGAGAGAGAGAGAGGGAGAAGCAGACTCCTCCACTGAGCAGGGAGTCCGATGTGGGGCTCGATCCCAGGACCCTGAGATCATGACCTGAGCTGAAGGCAGACACTTAACTGATTGAGCCACCCAGGTGCCCCTCCCTTGCTTTTCTTTATAATTTTAGTATCTGTGTATGTGTTCTTCCAAAATAGTTTATTTTCAAACTTTACAAATGAAATCATTCTGTATGTGTTTTGTATCTTGCTTCTTTGCTCCATAATGTTTGTGAGAATCATATATATTTTTGTGTGCAGCCATAATTTGTTCATTTGTCTTGTATAGCATTCCATTAAAAGAACATACCACAACTTATGTATTTAGTTGTTTCTTGCTTTAGGTTTTGCCAAAAATTTTTGCCATGAATTCTTCTTTATGTGTTACAGTGCACACATGCAAAATTTTCTCTATGGTATGTACCCAGTGGCAGGCTTGCTGGGTCATGGCTTATGCATAACTTCAGCTTTTGTAGATACCACCTGGCTTCCAGAGCAGTTGTACCAATTTAAAGACAATCCTCCCTCCCATACAACAGTTCCCATTGTGTCACATCCTCACCAACCCCTAGTATGGTCAGATTTTTAACATTTTTTGCCAGTCTGGCTGGTAGGAGGGTTACAATATCTCATTGAGGCTTTAATTTCCATATCTAGTTTATTAGTGAAGTTGAACATATTTTAGTTTATTAGCAATTTCTACTTCCTTTTATTGTGAAACATCTTTTCAAATTCATTGCTCATTTTTCTATTGGGCATTTTGCTTATTGATTTGTAGGAGTTCTGAATAATAAGTTTTCATCCCACCTCTGATTCTCACTAGTCTGTCTACCTTTCCCCTCCTCAGGGATAGCTGGGCTTCCTCCACACCAGCTTGGTCCCCCAGGCCCTGAGAGAGTCAAGTGGAAGCTGTATTACCTTTTATGACCATATTAGTCACATGGTTTTACTCCTGCTACATTCTACTGGCTGAGGAATTTACAAAGGTATGCTCAGGCTCATGGGGCAGGAACACAAATCCCACCCCTTGATGGAGGATTGTTAATGTCACATTATAATAAGAGCCTATGAGATGGGATATATTTGGCTACAGCCATCTTTGGAAAAATACAAACTATCTACCACATGGGTGTTCGGGAAAATTTCCCATATTCTTGGGGAAATTAGGACATAAATGGTTAGCAGGAACAAGGAATACCTTCATTTAAAGGAAGGAAACTTGGTGTAAATCCTGAATCTTAAAAAAAATTTTTTTTTATATAGAGGAAAACCAACTCATTGGACTATCATCAACTAACCTATGGATGTGCTTATAGATCATCATCAAAGACTTTTGAAAATGTTCTTAGCCTACTGAACCAGAAGATACTTTCCAAGAACCAGAAACATTTAAGTGTCAGCTTTTAAGGAAATCAGGCCTCTCAAGCATACTCTGCAAAGTGGATGGGCCAGATTGGATTTGTACCACACTTACAGAGCGAAGCAGTGCTCCTTGGCTTAGCACTGTTTTTTTTTTTTGGCTGCTGTAATAAAAATGCCATAGACTAGGTGGTTTACAAACAGCAAACATTTATTTCTCATAGTTCTGGAGTCCAAGATGAAGGTGCTGGCAGATTTGATGTCTGCTAAGAAGATATCTGTCTTCCTGGTTCATAGATGGCAGTCTTCTCATGGTGTCCTCTTACTGTGTCCTCACATGGTAGGAGAAGGGAGCTCTTTATGGTCTCTTTTATAAAGGCACTAATCCCATTCATGAGGGCTCTATCCTCATGGCTTAATTATCTCCCAAAGTCCTCATCTCCAAATACTATCATATTGGAGATTAAGTTTCAACATACAAATTTTGGGGAGACACAAATATTCAGTCTATAGCAGACCTTGAAGTCACTGTTTCCTGATGTTCTCAAATGCTTCTGGAGAGGCCAGAGCAGCTTCTGTCAAAGTTGAGTGGTTTATTACTTTGTGCAAGAGGCAGTTGAGGTTATCACAATACCTTTGGGCCAGGTTATTTTAAGTTACAGTAGACAGTTTGTGGATTTCATCAACCAACTGGAGGCTCTTTCTAGCTAAAATCATGATTTCAGCATAAAAGAAAAGAAGAGGTAAGTTAAAAGTGAACACCTGTTCTTCTAAAATTGCTCTACTGCAGGTACAAACCCTAGAGAGTTGGCAGATGGTTTTGTGTTTCTAAGCCTGACCTTAGCAGCCCTTCATCAATCTTGCACTGATTGATTCTCAGGAAAGGGGAGACTCCGACTTCCCAGGGTACCCAAGACACCTATGATTTAGTTACTACCTGAAGACCAATTAATTAGCCCACACTGGTTCTCTCCAGTTTTCCTAACAAAGCTAGGAAACACTGGCTGGGGCAGCTTTCTGCTAGCTCATTAATTTCTGTCACCCCAAACATGGATACTTCTAAAACATAAAGAAAAAAGCATCATTTTGTCTGGGGGATGATGGGTGAGCTCCAAAGTCTGCAGCTATCGTGTACTATAATTCCTGCAGCCAAGGGGCTCCTTGTCTTTCAGAAATCTTCACCTTTAGGACTGAAGCAATCAACTGCTTCTCCCATTGCATCTTAACTCATGGAAGCCAAGGCAGGCTTGTTAATCATGAGAGAATTTACCCTTGACTATCAGGTACTTTTTATTTTTAAAGTTTACTTCTTTTTCTTTTTTTTTCTTTTTTAAAAGATTTATCTCTTCTGAGAGAGAGACAACAGACAGTGGGGGGGGGGGGGGCGGCAGAGGGAGAGAAAGAATCCCAAGCAGACTTCCAGATAAGCGCAGAGCCCACGACCCTGAGATCATGACCTGAGCCGAAACCAAGTCAGATGCTCAACCGAGGTGCCCCAAGTTATTTTTCTTTTTAAGTCAAATGGGATTGTATTGTTTTTTTATGACATAGAATTAATTCATAATCAACTCTCAGTTCTCCTCTGGAGATTATCTGGGGATCTCTCTTTCTTTCTTTTTTTTTTTAAAGAGAGTGTGGGGGAAGAGGCAGAGAGAGAATCTTAAGCAGGGCGTGGAGCCTGAGGTGGAGCTCAACCTACTGTGCCTCCCAGGCTCTCCTGGGGATTTCACTCACGATACCCACTCAGTCAGTTTCACCTCGTCTGTCTCTCACCTGGCCCCAATTCTCTCCTAGTCTTTCCTCAGTCCTTGCTCTTCGTTCCCAGCTAGGGCAAAACTAGGAAGAGTCAGGGCTGGATGTGGGGATGTGTTGGGTGTGTTAAGTACCAGAACAGGGGCACCTGGGTGGTGGCTCAGGTCATGATCTCAGGGTCGTGAGATCAAGCCCCGAGTTGGGCTCCTTGCTTAGCCGGAGTCTGCCTGACATTCTCTCTTTCCCTCTCCCTTTGCCCCTCCCCCCCACTCTCTCTCAATAAATAAATAAAATCTTAAAGAAAAAAGATGTACTAGAATAGCATACTCACTTTTAGGATTAGTTACTCTGACTCTTCTCCTTTAAGAGCAGAACCATTAAGTTGATTTTGTTTACTAAGAGCTTCCTCCTCATGATGGTAGTTACTTTTTGGTTGTTTTAAAGGATAAACTGAGGCATATTAAAATTTTAAGAGTTTGAGCAAAAATAAATTCCAATCTGGCAGTGCCAAACCAGAAGTGGTTAGAAATGCTCCACCAACAGGAGCTACGGGCCACACTTTTACAGAAAAGACTTGGAAGCAGAGCAAGTAAATTATTTGATTGGCTATAGCTTAAGCAGCTGCATTATTTCCGAAAGCCTAGTTGGCTGTTTATGATTGGTTGTTCTTAGGTTTTGGTTTCTTAACCTCGAGATATTTACAGGCTTAGGTCTTGGTTTGCTTATATAGGGGGCTAAGGCATTAGAACCATCTCAGTCTTGTGGCCTCCGTTTAATTAATTTAACAGTAGTGTATGCATCAAATTTTTTGTTTTATGGAAAATTTCAAAAGTGCACAAAAGCAAAGAAATACTATAATTACTCCTTCCAGTCCCCTCCACCCTGTATTCATTATGCAGCTTTGACATTTATCAACTCATGACCAATTTTGTTTCACATACGCCCCCAAACCCAGGTGTTTTGTGCTCCTCGTCTGGATTCATCTGAAACCCTGTTTCCTCAGCTGAACCTGCCCAGGAGGTGACCCTGGGTGCTGCAGACTCCTGTTGGTCTGTCTTCCACTCCATCTTGTGGACCGAAGCTTGAGAACACCTCGAGTGTCACACCTTATTATACTTGATGGGGAAATTCGAGGCGTCCTGGTGGTGGGTAGGACAAAAGAACAGCTGTGCCGGGCTGACCACAAATTAGGGCATCTTTGGAGGTTGTCCTCCAATTCCCAATTAATTTTTAGGAGAGCTTTAATTATGCCATCAACAGTCCTCACTTAAACAATCACAGGCACTCTGGCTAGGGGGGACATGAGTGGCAGACTAGATTTGCATAACCATTTACCCTAATTAGAATGTCAAAAGTTGGTGGCAAAGAGGCCAAGTTGTGCTGTGACTTAGTATCATTTTAATTTAGTCCAATTTCCTATTATTACAACTGTCTTCCTCTTTGCCTCTCAGGTCCTCTTTGCTTTTAAGTGATTTGTAGCAAAAACAGAATGGAAAACGGAGCAACTAATAACTCACTGGAATGCTGAACTCCTGAAAAACTTTTAAAAGGTTTCTTTCCTTAATCCAAGCCATGATTTTAGTTTCTAAATAAACATAATTGCATGGACATTTAGATGTAGCACTAGTAATTTAGGCAGACACTTAGCTTTGAATCCAGAAACCTGCTCTTTGTGTACATGTGTGTGCACGCACAAGTGTGGGTGTGTATGAAGCAGTAGAATCATCTTCAGGTTGTCACAGGAGAAAAAATAGTGTCTTTGAATAGTCACTTTTATTCCAATGCTTTAACGCAAGGATTGGTGTGTAATAACAACTGTAAGAGACACCCATGAATTATTTTATTTTTAATAACGTGTAAAGCTTCTGTAATAAACGTTTTGGACTATAAGATTTGAAAACTACAAAGCAGCCTGAGAATAAACAGAACTCCAGGTCTCAGGCATAGGAACCCCCCTAACCCATTAGAGACCGTTTAGTCACGCATCGGTGATTTCTGGGTCCGGGCAACTGAGCTACTTACCCAGGTCGTAGTTAAATCAGGCATCCTCTGTCTTTCCGCCCTCATTCCCTTTTAGCAGCAGGAGGCCACCTATTTAATTAGTTGGGGGTGGGAGCGTCTGTAATCTCCTGGGGCAGCTTTAGTCCCAGGGTTGGATAAGAGGGTGAATCCAAACCTGGGTGTGGCTGGCCTCTTCCCTGCAACATATGGGGAACCCACCACGCCTTCAGCCCAAGTTCCAGGGGCAGGCATTAGTGGAGAGGCCTTCCCTGCTGGGAACACACCCTGTAAAGCCAAGGGCAGGTGGCGTCACTAGTAGAGGTCAAGCAGTTCTTAGACCAAACAGCATCTGGCGAACTATGCCAATTGGAAATCAATGTCCCTCCCTGGGTGGGTTTAATTTTATGGTTGTTTGCACAAACTTACAGCCCCTAATGGGAAGGGCAGAGCTCAGAGCAGCCTCCCAGAGTTGTTCCAATGGACTGATGTCTTCGCAGCCCATCGATAAATTGAATTAAAGAGTTTGTTTACTAGAGGCTAGGGTTGGAGCCTGGTGTCAGGCTAAGCCAGACTACAGTAATGGTGGGGTTAGCCACTATTTATCCAAGGCCTGGAGGTTTGACCACAATGCAATACATGTAAGCCCCCAAAGCCTACCACATCGTCTCCAGCCTGAGGGAGACATGTGGGTTCCTCTGCGTGTGGCAATACTGGATTATTATGTTCAATGTTCGGACACCATGTTAAGCAGACCAGTATTCTTTGGACTGACACAGATTTTATAGTGGTTAAGACACTATGTTCTGCAGTCAGACAAATTCAGGTTCCATCACTCACCAGCAGAAGGACCTTGGGACAAGTTTCTAACCCCTCTGGGCCTCATTTTCTTCATCTGTAAAATGGGGACAATAGTAGTACCCATCTCGCTGGGGTGCTGAGAGAATGAAATAATATGTTGCAAGGGTTTAGTATGGTACCTGGTACATTAGTTCACTTCTAATAAATCTCAGGTACTAAAAATGACAATAAAGATAATAATGAAAATTCCAGCTAAATATGAGTAAGATAGACATGTTAAATAGGCAGGAACCAAGTGAGTAGTGCTGACTTAAAAATCTTGAATGTTAACATTTTTACAATGGAAGTTCATAGTCTTAAAGTTGTATGGGGAGTCTTTAAGTTGCTCATTTCTCCCTTGTTTGGACACACTAGCCTCTCTTGTTTTTCAATGAAGAGATGAAGATCCAGGCACATATTTTGATTTACCCTGTAATGAATGGGTTCTTGTGTTAGGAGCACTTCATGCCGGTCTCTGGTCCTATCAGAACCAGAACTCCAGGGAACCCAGCAGTAGTCTGGCAACAGCTTCTGTCGTAGATCTCACGTCCATCACTCCCCCAAGAGAGCTGGGTAATCAGGATCAAGTGATGACTCAAGGGAGAAAACTTTTGTGTAGCTGGGGATGGGGTTGCTTTCTTCAGGGCCAAAACTCTGCTGGAGGTGGGCCTGCCTGGCCATCCGTACCCCAAGCTTTCCCTCCCCCTATCAGAGACAGTTTCATAGAAATGGACACCAAAGGAACAGGGGCGAGGAGCCCTGCTTCTGGGTGCGGCTGGGGGAAGAGGACAGGGGAAGAAGGGCCAGTTCTCCCAGATGAACAGAGCGGGGGTGGTCAGAGAACTGTGCTACAGCCCAAACTACAGCTTTCCTGAGACGCCTGGTTACTCTTCCCCTTTATCTGCAGCTTCAGCTGAATCCCCATGCATGCTCTTCCGCTTGAGCCAGCCAGGTGCCCCCATTTTATTCTTTATGAACTACAATATTACCTTCAGTGATTAACTGGGACAGTCTCAGCTATGCCAATCATCCAGTGAAGCATGCCATGGGTTTCCTACAGTTATTATTAGAAATGGCTTCTTCCATAGGATCCATCCTTCTAATCCATGTTTGGGTGTTGATTCAGACTGGGAACGCCCTAGCCCCATCTTCTCCAAAGAGCTTCCCCTGAGGACCCAAATATGAGTTTGGGTCCTTTTATGAATGACAACTTTGAAGCTAGGTAATATCCCAGAGCAAGAGATCAAAGTTTCTCTCCCAGCTCCCTCAAATAGGGAGACTTTCCACACGATATCACCAAGGGTTGGTTAACTCCGTAGCACAGCTAAAGACACAAGTCCCTGTTAGGGCCAGTTCAATTTCTCCTCTTTTCTGGCCGTGGAGTTCATCCTCTCCCCATGGCCATGATTAGGCTCCTCCCAGATGGTTACCCTTGGCACAATCCATCCTCACTTCTGTAGGAGCCACTGAGAATATCAGTGTTACTGTTTTAGCTTCCCATAGACCACATGATTCACCAAAACTTCCTCCACGCTTCCTGGAGTTTTCATGTTTCAATGTCATGAATTAGCAGTTAGAGCCCTCTTAAGGAGCTCCCCCCTTGACGACTCAAGTGTTCCGTTTGTCTCTCTGTCTCCCACCATCCCTTTCCTCCCCACATGGTAGATAAAGGGATTGGGAACAGACCAGGCAGCTAGGTGCATCTCCAGGCAAGTCATGGGTAAAGCCAGAAAAGGGTTGGATTAACTTCTGGGAATCCAGAAGCGGACTCTGTGGTTTGAAGTACAAAGAGGGTCACCTCCTTGACCCCAAAGTACTGATGCTGACCATTAGCACCTAAAGATACGTACTACTCCTGTTCTGTCCCCATTTCCAAATATTCACCCAATATAACCCTAAAATGGAAATTTTCTACTAATTTCTTTCTAATTTCATGAGCTCATAGGGTGTGATCAACTTGTGGCACTACCCCCCCTTTTTTTAAGTTTGTAATTTTGCAGAATTTCAGACAGGAAGAATAGTATAATGAACCACAATATGCCTATCACCACGCTTCAATAATTATTAAGTCATAGGCAATCTTGTTTTACTTACACTTCTACCTATTTCTCTCTGTCATAGATTTTGAAGCAAATTCCACATATTATATAATTTCATTTGTATTTCAGTATGTATCTCTAAAATATAAGGACTTAAACAATGTAACCATGGTATCTATTACATCTAAAAGAACTTGCTAATAATAAATTATTATTAATTCCTTATTATTAAATAAGCAATCAGTGTTCAAATTTCCCCCATTGCCTCATAAATATTTGTAAAATTGGTTTATTTGAATCAGGATCCAAACAAGATCCGCACATTGCATATGGTTGATATGGTTCTAGTCTCTTATTATAATTCCATAGGTTCCCACTTTGATTTTTCTTTTTTTTTGGCAGTACATTTGTTGACAAACCAGTAATTGTCCTATTGAGATTTTCCAATTCTGGATCTTGCTGACTGCCTCCCCACGGTATCTCTTAACATGTTCCTCTGTCTTCTAATTGTCATGCAAATGGCTTGTTAGATATAGAGGCCTCATAACATTCAGGTTCAATTTTTTAGTAGATATACTAGGTGCTGTGTCTCTCCATCAGGAGGCATACAGTGTCTGCTTCTGTCTCTCTTAACTTTTTTTAGTGGGTTAACTGGATAATAATTGGAAGCACTAAAATAATAGAGGCAGGTTATTTGCAGGCACAGGTCTACCAGCAGGCTTTGGGCAATAAACTGTGGGTTAGGACAGTTTGAATCTGACCCTGCCACCAATGCCCTTCTCTCTACTGGCACTTCCTTCCTTTCCTGGGTCCCTTCGTATACAGTCAAATTCCGACCCGGCTGAGCAGTGAACCTCTGATCATCCTCTTTGACAGCTTGTTTTTTGCCCTGAAAATTTTCCCAGCCTCAACATACTTCTCCCAGCACATCCATCTAACCATTGGCATTGCCAGAGAATTTGCATACTCCCTAGTAACTATAAGAGAAATCTTCAGGATTCAAAAGAATGACCAGAATATAGTGGAGAAGGAATTAGTTCATTAATTTCAAAACTGCAAGTTAGACTTTTGAGTGTAAAGATATACAGATTTTTAAAAGATTTTTATTCTTCTGAATGAGAAGGAGAGAGCACATGAGCGCACAAGTGCAGGGAGGGGCAAAGGGAGAGGGAGAAGCAGACTCACCACTGAGCAGGGAGCCCGACTACTCCACTACTCGACTACTCGGGGCTGCATCCCAGGACCCTGAGATCATGACCTGAGCTGAAGGCAGATGCTTAACCGACTGAGTCACCCAGGCACCCCAAGATATATAGATGTTTTTTTTTAAAAATCAGACACTAAAATGTTTTAAGATGGCCTTTTCCTTAAATGTAAGATTACGAATTCAGCTTGCATTTTCCAAATTTTTTGTGTGTGGATACTGCTCTCTGGATATCCTCTGAGATGAAGAGTTTTCCATGACCACATAATTTGGGAAACTCTGTATATCTCATCCTGAGAAGGACCATGATCATAGTAAAAGGTCTGAAAAGTCCTGTAGTGAAAAGCCTTTATAGCTTTGTTTAAGCCAGAATTTCCTTTTCTTTGTTGAAGGGTAACAGTTTCAGAATACTCTTTGGGAAACCAATAAAGCTGATCTTCTGGGTAAAGTGAGGCATGAAAGAAAGGGGGTACTGGGGGCTAGAGTCAGCACTCTGGAATTTCTCTGACACACTTGAGTCTGGGGACACTGGGGAGACTGAATTGGTAAGAGGTTCTCATAATGGGCTTCTGCAGAAAACCTGTGTTCTAGGGGTATTTCTTGGCCTAAAGTTATCAAGTATTTCAGTAAACTTTTGGTTTCCATCTGAGATGACTTACCTGTATCCTGCACACCATCAGAGGGCATGGAGGCATGGCCACAAAATGATTATAACACCCCCTACTCAAAGGGTATTGTGAAGATAGGAAATAACACCTGGTAAGCATTTGGCATTTCCTGAAGGCATTACTTTATTTATGGTGATGATATTGGTTTCTTTAGCTTAAGGTCAGCCTGAGTAAAAACTTCAGTAAACCAAGTAGCAAATACATATTTATCGAACACTCTAGCAAGACCCAGGTATCTGAAATTTGCCCCTTCCCTCAAATGACTTATAACCTAAGGGCGCCTGGGTGGCTCAGTCATTAAGCGTCTGCCTTTGGCTCAGGTCATGATCTCAGGGTCCTGGGCTCCCTGCTCAGTGGGAAACCTGCTTCTCCCTCTCCTGCTTCCCCTGCTTGTGTTCCCTCTCTTGCTGTCTCTCTCTCTGTCAAATAAATAAAATCTTCAAGAAAAACCTTATAACGTATTTGGAGAAACAGGAAATAAATTCATAAGAAGATACCAACAATACTAGTTTTAAATATCCACGAGGGTAGAGATTTTTGCAGTGTGGTCAGTTCTATTTCTAGTACCCGGCACATAAGTTCACTTAATATTTGAATAAATGAGTGAAAAGTTTGAAACAATGAAACAAATTGGTACATGGCTGCCAAAGGAATAGAAAAGCACACATACTCCTATGGCTACCAGTGTTGGATCCCACTTAGAGACAGCCAGGAATCTGACTGGTACAGATATCTGATTAGCTAGGCATGACATCTTCTTGCTCCCTGCTCAGTGAAGGTCAGTAGGAGGCTGGGGCACAGATAGGGAAGTAAGAATCGAACATGATGGTGAGGAGGAACAAGAACACAGAATTAAAAGACCCAAGTCTTCACACATTAGAAAAACTTGTTCAGCCAAGCTGGTGAAATTGCACAAGGAAACAAAAAAGCAACACCAACTAAATTCGAGAGAAAACCACTTCTCCCTGGGGCAGGGAGCGGGTTATCAGCGGCTGGCCTGGGCCAGTAAGGCTTCTGGGCTTTGACTCTGAGCTGACTCAGGTACTGCCTGAAACCTGGATTGTAATGAGAGCCACCCTTTGGGGAAGTAAGCCACCTGCTCCCTGCAAAACAGCAAATACCACAATTTCAGAGCAGAAACAAAAGCAGCAGGTCTGTTGCCACCGCTTTTGGAGGGCACAATTTCCCTCAGAAGAGTCTGTATGAGGAGGAAGAAAAAGAGCTGTGTTCCTAGGGGAACAGTGTCTACACTCCCTTTGTGTGTGCGGTCCCTTCATCTACCTTTCCCTCCTCCCTTTTTTTCCTTCAGCCAATATTTCTTGAGCCTCTGTTATGTGCTAGACACAATTCTAGGTACTGGAGATACAGCTAGGAATAGTATAGAGGAAACCCCTGAATTCCTTTGTCAAACAAACAGCTAAGGACATGAAGCATTGGATAGAACAGGAGCTGAATGACACAACCAAGCCAGCCAGGGAGGATCTGGGGAAACTGCATTTGAGGCTAAGGAAGCAACCAGGAAGGAGCACCAAAGTGGGGGGAAGCATGCGAAGTGGAGGAGAAGCAGCCTTTTGAGGGGGCAGCAGTAAGAGATGATGTCAGAGGGGTGTGGGGTCACCAGCCCTATATACTCATATACAAAAATATGTTTTTATATTTTGTATGCTATGATTATACCCCAAGATAGAAATTTTTAAAATGAGATAAACATCAGCAGAATTTCTAATCTTTTCACATACTCTAATGGACTATCTTGTGTGCTGTTTGGGGAATATAACCCTGGTTTATGACTCAGGGTTAGTTTTTTGATAGGTGTTGGGTCTTATCTCCATAACTGGATTGTGAATTCCATTAGGCTTAAAGGCCATCATCCCTGATGTTGTCTGGCACAGGGCTGAACAGATGGAAACAGTAACTATCGGTGGACACACAGACAAGGAGGCACCCTTGTAGAGAGTCTTCGCTGGGAGGCAGGGATGGGTCCTGTGATTTTGCTGTTGCCTGGAGAAAAGATTCCTTGTACCAGTCAGGGTTCAGCCAGGGAAACAGGGCCACCGTACGGACTATGGAAGCAGGAATGTATTCTAAGGATGAGGACTTACACAATAGGGGAAGGAGCTAAGAACGTAAGGGTCCAGAAGGGGTTGTTGAAGCATCAGGGCATAGTCACTAAGCAGCCCTGGCTTGGGTGAGTGAGGAGGAGCTTGTAGGGGGGTCTGGGAGGCATGTACTTCCAGCGGCTGCGATAAGACTGGGTTGGGGAGGTGCTGTCAGCAGAGCTGGCAGTCAGGAGGGAGAAGTAGATACACAATGAGAAAGTTCAAGAACAAACTGGAATCCACCTGCACCCCTGTGTCTGTCTTTCATGGCCTCTAACCTGCAAATGATGTTCAGAGCATGGTGGCTTCACTTCTGCTTCCCAAAGAAGCAGATAACTTCCTTTTGCCCACCTCAAATCCAGAATGACACAGGGAAAGGCATTCTGAAAAACAGTTTCTGGTCCAAATTTACCATAGAACAGTGCAGCACATCCCTCAGATTGATTCCCTTTGTTCTGCTTCTAGACTCATGAAAAGAAACCGTAACTGATTTGTCTTCTCAAAAACCTCAGTACCAGGAAGGGAAGGCCCTGGATGGTGAATGCAAATATTCCAGTCACTGGAAAAACAGAGCATCCCCTGAAAATTAACGCTTTAAAATATGTGTTTATAACTATAAAACTGAACCTCAAACTATAATGCAATCCCTAAATTTATTACCCAGTAAGGCCCTGAGCAGCAAAAGGGAAAGGGAACTCCTCTTCATTTACTCTTCTCTCCGTTACTGCTCCCTGTATGGAAGAGCAGGAAAATAAAGCAAAAATGAGCAGAAAGGAGGGGTAGCTAATCTACATCTTGAACAACTGCCACAGGTCATTTTACTTACCCAAACAAGCACCTATACTGCATTTAATTGTATGCCAAACACAGAGCTAAGTGCTTACAAAGAGTAACTATCTAATCTCATACCAAATCAATAAGATTGGTTCTATTATTAACCCTCTTTTTTTTTTAAAGATTTTATTTATTTATTTGACAGAGAGAGACAGTGAGAGAGGAAACACGAGCAGGGGGAGTGGGAGGGGGAAAGCAGGCTTCCCACGGAGCAGGGAGCCTGATGCGGGGCTCGATCCCAGGACCCTGGGATCATGACCTGAGCCGAAGGCAGACGCTTAACAACTGAGCCACCCAGGCGCCCTATTAACCCTCTTTTTAACAGATTAAGTTAAGAGGTATAGAGAAGTAACTTGCCTAAGGTTGCACAGCTGGGATTCTCATCATGACTAACTGTAGCTTTATGTATAAAAGATTCAAACAATGTTTCATTAAGTTCATTTTCATTATCATTTGTAAAAACTACTCACAACATGTAGTATTAGCTGTCATTTAAAGAGTGACTTCCTTAGGGACCAGGCAGGGTCCTTTACAGCTATAGTCTCATTTAATGCTCTCTACTGCCCTGTGAGGTAGGTATTATGATTCCACTTTGCAGATAGAAAAATAGAAGTGATTTGTGCAAGAGCACAAAGCTAGTTGACAGGAGATACAGGACTCAAAACTGACTCCAAAGATGGTGCTTAACCCAGATGCTAAGAGAAGGCTAAGATCCACTATGGAGAAGAGTAAATGCAGAGTCCAAACCATGCAAATCAGTCTGGCTCATGGTGATGAGAAACTAAATCAGACTGTCAAGCCAGAATTCTCAAGCAGTGTGTGAAGTGATGGGGGCTGGAGAATCACCTGGGGCACTGTGGTGAGCCCATACTTTCTGTAGATAAGTGATCACTTCTGGGGCCTGGGACAGGAACTCCTGCATCCTTGTCATCTTTCCTCTAAAATAATATTGCTCCTATTTTTCTACTCCTACAGGTGTAAGCTCCTTCTACTTCTCCCTCTCCCCCATCTCTATCTGCCAGTTTTGATTTCTGGCCAACCCTGAGATATACAGTAACTACCAGTTCACCTGGTAGGATCATACCCTCAGTACAGAAACATTGTGGGAGTTTCTGACATGCATGTTCTCCTGGCTCAAATGGCTATATTTTTTGGTAAGAAAGAATTAATTTTGCATTCAAAATGTGGAGCTAATGTGTGTGTTCTTTACAAGGTGAGGGAATGCAAATCATTTACATGGGTTATTCACTAGGAATGCACTCATTCTGTAGCATCTATCTCTCATTTACCTAATTTATTTTTCTAGCCATTCAGTTCGTGTCATGTATTACCCTTCATTGTCTAGGCACTGTGCTAGACATCAGGGTTATAAAATAAATAACACTGTCCTTTAAGCACAAAATTTCTAATTTTATTCCTGAAACCTTTACTAGTGACTTGTCTGACTTTGGGAAGTCACTGGTGGATCTGTTGCCCCACTGTAAACTGAGTGGCTTGTATTAAGTGCTTTTATAATTTCAAAATCTCTAAAATCAAAGGACACAGGAAATTTTAATATAGTCATTAAGTAGCTCAATACCTCTGAGCATAGTGTTTAGTTTATATATCTCACCTTCTCCTCTATAAAATAAATGGGAGGTACTAGAGCAGGTTTGAAAAAGTGTATTCCAAGGAACTCTGTGAACAGGCTTTTCTAGGAAAAAAGCATTCTGTATTCAAAAAGGTCTAGGAAATGCTAGAGTCAGTAGGTTTCTTTACCTTAGAACTTCTCAGAAACTTTACTATACCAATTTTGCTTTGTGTCTATCCAAGCAGGAGACAGTAAATATGTTTCCCAAACTTACTTGACAATGAAATCCTTTTCCCCAATAGCCTCTTCATAGTACTAATAAATTGTCCTCCAGAATGCATTTGGGAAATGTCTTACTGTACACACTATATACTCCTAAGGCCCTTTATTATAGCAATATTCTCTATCCTGGATCAATTTCCATGTCATAGATATCCACTAGTTTATGTTCTTATGTGCTGTGTGCATACTGCTATTTTTCCTTTTTCTTGTTCTCTTTTTTTAAGATTTTATTTATTTATTTGACAGAGAGAGAGCAGGAGAGCACAAGCAGGGGAGAGAGGCAGAGGGAGAAGCAGACTCACTGAGCAAGGAGCCCAATGTGGGCGGGGCCCGATCCCAGGACCCTGGGATCATGACCTGAGCCAAAGGCTGTCGCCCAACCAACTAAGCCACCCAGGTGCCCCTCCTTTTTCTCTTTAAGTTGTGCTTTTCTTCTCTTGGTGCACAGGCTATAATCTCTCCAAACATGAATATATGGCCTGCAAAATCATGCATCTTATTAGCACTTTGATCAGTAGTGCCCCGAACAAGTGCACAGTATGTTTTGTGAGGGAACATTCCAAAGAGTATCACAGAGAAGGCTCCTTTGGGGAAAGGGATGAGATAAGTGAACATGAGAAAGAATAGGATTAATAGGGCAGATTTCCAAAAAATTCAAAAAGTATATTTGACATTTTGATGATGAAATAACATAGTCTTTCCTGTCACAGGACTACCATTCCTGACCAAGACTATTAGGACTCAGAGTAACAGAGCTGAGTGGCTCCGTGTAAAAGTCTGTGTTCAACATCTGTCATGCTGGAGATCATTAATGTTCAATTGCATCCTATTGTCTTCGAGTTACTCAACTTCATTTCACTGTCATTGCTTCAGCTGGGGATTAATCAACTATTTATGGGAAGACTGGACTTGGGAGTCAGGGCATTCACAATGGGGTTTCAGTCTGAGGCAAAGGTGGGGGAAGAAAGTTACAGTAAAAAGACTCCTGCTTTGTGAGAGGTTGTTGAAAATTGAATTTAACAAAAATATCTGAGAATAATGCTGACACAATCCATATTTCAAAAGGAGAAAGAACATGGTGTTCCTGAAGAATCCAGAAATGATCCTGGCTTGAATCTGTTTGGATCTGGTTTCTTTGCCACTTTACTCTTCCTTAAGAACTAGAAAAAAGTCGTGATGAGAGAATCAAGTTAATGGGTTCTCTGTATAAATCAGATCATTATCAACAGTGGAAATCATGCTTTGTTATTGTTCCTGAGGACAGCTGATACAACTAAAACATCCACAGAGTATGAAATATTTATAGCTCTATGAGACGGGGATAAATCTTCCATTAGAAATTATTTTTAAAAATCTCACAAATTACTTAGATGTTTCCATTTTGCACATATATGTGCATTATGATTAGTTTTATTAGATTTAAATGTCAGATTAAATAATTATCATCTCAATATATGTCCCCAAAACATTTATGAGCCTCTTTCAGGGGAAATGGAGTATAAATTCTGAGTTAATTTGCCTAAGTATCCAAACTCATGCAATCCAACTATATAACTAGAATATTTTTTTGATATACCAGTAATATCTTTTGATATGTTACAATAAGTTATTCTGCAGAAAACAGCCAAATTATTTGCACAGTAAAATTCCAGGTCTGCAATATTAAGACCTACTAATTTGTCCCAACTTATTTAAGAGCTAAAATAAAAACATCAATATACTAGATCGGCATTAACCAAAATTGTCATTCATCTTGACAAAGCTAAATCATCTTAAACTTCTAATATATCTCATAATTCCAAGACCAATATGTTCACACAAATAATTTCTAATAACTGTAAAACTTTGGTTAAGTTTTTGATATGTAAGCTGCCCGTTGATACGGGAAAAGATGGACCAAGCTCTTTCCCCACCCCCCACCCTGTTATTCTTTTGGGGACAGCCAGGCCACTCCAGATGGTGTGTTACTGTTGGACATAGCTTTGGAGAAACTTCAACAGACGAAGGCTGTAATGTCAGGATTTTGCTGTGCGTCGTTCCCCTTCCCCCCGCCTGCAGTTCCCAGGGTAGGAAGGTGCTGAGATGGAAGCCGAGGGACGCCCGCCCACCTGCCACCACCTGTTCCCTCCCTCAGCCCTCTGCTATAAATTCTCCTCCTTCAAAGATTCATCCAGCACTCTCCGACAGCTACTGCGGAAAAAGCGCTCCTTCTCTATCTGAGCATCTGGAAAGATCTCGTCTTCCTGAAAAAGAAGTCTCGGGCTTTCCCAGAGGACTTGAAAGACCTTCCCCAAACCAGCCACACCAAATTCTGCAGCAAGAAGGTTCCCTTCTCTTTTCCAACCTCACGTTGGGAAAATGACTTTCTCTTCAGCACCTCAGTTTCCCCTAAATTTGAGCCAGTGAAGAGACATCAATCTGGTTATCCAGTAGGACGGAAGGCGGGGTCCCCTACTCCCCACTGTAAACTCTGATTCCACACGAGTTGCTTTGTGTATGACTTACTCGCTCAGAAGAGCCACGTTGGGGAGCGGCTCGATAGACCGGCTCGCGCGCAGGTGCCTAAGCGGGCGAGTGAGCTCAGCGCCTCCCTCCTTCCGGCGGGGGATGAAGTCCTGCAAGCCCAGCAACGCGGCGGCGGCAGCGCGCGCCGCGGCCCCGTGCGCAGTTGGCGCCGAGTGCGCGGGTGCGTGCGCCGGGGCTGGAAGGCTGGAGAGCGCGGCGCGCAGGCGCTTGGCGGCCAACGCACGCGAGCGCCGTCGCATGCAGGGTCTCAACACGGCGTTCGATCGCCTGCGCAGGGTGGTGCCCCAGTGGGGCCAGGATAAAAAGCTGTCCAAGTATGAGACCCTGCAGATGGCACTGAGCTACATCATGGCGCTGACCCGTATCCTGGCCGAGGCCGAGCGATTCGGCTCGGAGCGGGACTGGGTCAGTCTCCACTGTGAGCACTTTGGCCGCGACCACTACCTTCCGTTTGCGGGCGCGAAGCTACCGGGTGAGAGCGAGCCCTACGGCCAGAGGCTCTTCGGCTTCCAGCCAGAGCCCTTTCAGATGGCCATTTAGGGCGCGCGGCCCTGCCTGGGGGAGATGCCCAGTAATCGAGCTCCGGAGCCGTGGCCCGTTCCCCAGTAGGTGGCCAAGGATGCAGTCTTAGAATAAAATAGCAAACTTTCAGGTTACTTTTATTCGCGTCACCGGTCTTACGGACACGATTTTATTGCCTTTCTCTTCCTCCTTATCGGTATTTTGTAGATTACATTAATGGATCTTGTGAATGGTTTTGATTGCTGTGAAAATAATGCCCCTTCCCCCTTTTTTGGGACGACTTTGAGGGAAAACAATCTTAAGAAAAAAATAGGATTAGGCTATACTGCAGTTTTAGTCCTCAGAGAGATAATAACTTTCTTAAACTTTGTAAGTTTGACTTGTTCGGGTGAAGTTGACAATATCCATTACTTGTGTATGCTTAAAACAGCTACCTACCCGTCGTGTAAATGCATTTATGCTTAGTGCATTGTGTGTGTATGCATGAAGTAGTCATAGTTTTTTTTTGCTAGAGTACAGGGCGTGAGTGCTCTGTATTTTTAAATGTATACATTATAAAATATAGATTTTGTAATATATAAATAAAAATGTGGGTTTGTTCTTCATGCCAAGTGCCCTGCTAGTTTCCTGATGGCAATAAAGGCCTCTTTGGGGACGATGATTTGAGTGCTTCTCTGAGTGAAGATATGGAACGTTGAAATCTAATTGCACTGATTGGCAAATGTGCCCTTTTGTAATACTTCGTTTAAAAAAAAAAAGACAAGCTGATGAGAATACAAATAATTAATTTGAAAGCTTTCTCTGTGAACTTGGAAATATAGATACATTTTTCATGTTTTTTTTAAAGGTTAAAGTAGTTGAAATAATGTTTAGCTTTTAGGTAACTAGATATACAATTCCTCAATATTTTATTTAAGCCAATTACTACTAATTCCTTACAAGTACCCAAATAAATATATTTATTCCTATATAGGAATATATATATGTTAATATATATATAAATGTAACTAGCACTGAGAACTTAAAAAATGTTGCTTTTGTAAGTGATTTCCTTTTAATCAATACAAGCTAGCAAAAAGGGCATCACCACCATCAAGACTAATCAAGATTAGAGCAAAATAGTATGCATGGTATTGGTTTGAATTATTTTTATAAATTTGCTTAACCATTGGATGAATAAACCAAACCTTTAATGTAAAGAGTGACTTGGTGGTCAACAGCTCTGCGTGCATTATTAGAAATAGTAATTAGAAATAATAACTAGAAAAAACAAGACTCTAAGTTGTGTGTGCATTTGACATTTTTCACAAGTCAACAGAAACAATAGTGACATTCCCCAAACTTACGGATTCCAACGCCTAACATCAGAGGCAGCCACCTATTGGCAATTTATATTTATTTCTATAGAAAGTCTCCGTAGAAATTTTACTTTCTTAGTTATCCCTAATTATCAAAATCCATTTGGTTTGTAAGGAATGAAAGTGTCTTCCCCAGGGCATAAACTTAAACTTACAAAATCGCAAGTGTATCTCTAGAAAACTTTGAGAAACCAATGCTGAATTTCCCTTCCCTTCTGATATCCATTAATAAGAAACTGAGGAGGGCTCAGGGCTTTGCTTCCTCACTGCGAATTAGAGGGTAAAATGTTTAGGCTCTTAGAAGACACTATAGTTTAAACTACACAGCTCTGGAAGAGACGATGCCAGGTTCTCTTTCTGGCCACACTCCACACTGCAGTGTGTACTTGAACTAATGGCAAGGCTCTGGGCATCTGCCTTTCTTACTATTTGGGCACAGTAGTTTATTGTTTAGACTCATAAAGCTTCATTAATAATCCCAGTAAATTTGTAGAGTTTGAGAATGAATAAAATCAGTACTAAAAATGTATTAATTAGTAGGACAGTTCTCAAAAATGTATTAAGATGGACTCCTTTTCCCAGTAGGGTTCATATCCCACTCTCTAGACTGTAAATACCTTGTAAAAGAGAACTGTGCTTTTCATTTTTATCTCTATGGCTTTTAGTATAGAGGGATAGGTAGAATAAACTCAATAAATATGTCTTTTTTGATTAACAGTAGTTTCTTAGTGAAATCGAACAATTTAATTAAAAAGATAGGATCCTCATCCTGTGTCTCTTCTTCCCCATCCCCATTCTCCAAAAAGAATGGGAATCTGTCCTTTAAATATTTTGCCTATAGCTGCCTGTCCTGTGTTTTTGAAATCTCTGGAAGCAATTTAGCTCTTACCAAATCCCTAAGCTATCCATCCCACTTGATGTACTATGTTTTCCTGGAAGACATTTGAGGGAAAAGTAAATGGGTCTCAGTGATCAAATCCAGTCTTTGATAGGGGTGCCTGGGTGGCTCAGGTAAGCGTCTGCCTTCGGCTCAGGTCATGACCCCAGGGTCCTGGGATCGAGCCCCGCATCGGGCTCCCTGCTCGGCGGGAAGCCTGCTTCTCCCTCCCCCACTCCCCCTGCTTGTGTTCCCTCTCTCGCTGTGTCTCTCTCTGTCAAATAAATAAATACAATCTTTTAAAAAAATCCAGTCTTTGCTAAAACTCCAAAAACTGTACAGTGGGAAATCCATTATGTTTTATGGATTAAGAGCTTGGATAGCATAAGTGCAAAATCTTTTTGAAGTTAAGATTCATGTATTATCATACATATACCAAAACACTAAAGAGTTGCAACTCTACAGTACTCTATACTGTCCACATTTGAAAAATCTGTGTCCTTTCTAGTTTGACAGCAGGGCATATTGAAATTCAAAAATATTCTTTTACCTGGGCTCCCTTTTTAAAAAAATCAACAGGGGCGCCTGGGTGGCTCAGTCAGTTGGGTGTCTGCCTTCGGCTCAGGTCATGATCCCAGGGTTCTGGGATTGAGACCCGCGTTGGGCTCCCTGCTCAGCGGGGAGCCTGCTTCTCCTGCTCCCCCTGCGTGTGTTCTCTCTCTCAAATAAATAAATAAAATCTTTAAAAAAATCAACAAATGTTATCAAGCAGCTACCCACACGCAGGCTTGCTTAACAGCAGCCCTGTCCTTGGGTATGCAGCCAAGAAGAACACACATGTACTAATCAATAAGCAGTCCTAAACAAAGCATAGCTGAATGCTTCAACAGTGTAGTACCAGTAACCTATGCCATAAGAACTCTTAAGAGGGGACATTAAATGATAAAAGAAGACTCCCCTGGGCAGGTTTTCAGTTTGACTAGTTATTATATCTGAGCTCTTCCTAGGTGCTAGCCGGAGGCTGAATACCCAAACCCTAGGGTCAGAAGTCTTGAAAACCATATACAAATGAACAGGGCTATCAAGATGTGAAAGACCATCCAAGCCAGTGGTTCTCAGCCCTGTCTGCTCATTAGAGTCACTAGGATCATTAGGAGTCTTGTAAAAAAATACCAGGTCTGGAGCCCTCAGCTCAAGAATTGATTTAACTGCTCCAAGATGAGGCTTGGACATAGTTTAAAAATTTCCCCAGGTGATTCTAGTAGGATGTCAGTGTTAAAAACCACTTAACTGAACAATATGTACTATAACATCATTAACCTCATTACAAAAAAGTGATTATATTGACTTCCAACGTTTGGTATTTGCAGATGTGAAGAGGATTGGGCTATCTTTTTTAACATCCAATACAGCCAGTTTCTTAATGAGGTGGCCTTTATAGTAATGAAGATCTAAAATTTGTTAGATATGAACCAGATAGAATGTATTTGTGTTGTGGTTAATAGAAGTGTAGGATTCAACAACTGAGGCTCAGTTACTTAAATTTTGCCATCTTATAGTAAAAGCATAGTGCTGTTTTTGGACTGAATTTGGCTCACCTCTGCTCTCTGCTTAGGCATCACTAAAGCTACCTCTTTTTGCTACCTATGGATGAAAACAATTTCAAAGTGCGTATAAAACCATAAATAGGGCGCCTGGGTGGCTCAGTCGTTAAGTATCTGCCTTCAGCTCAGTCATGATCCCAGGGTGCTGGGATCGAGCCCCGCTTCGGGCTCCCTGCTCTGCGGGAAGCCTGCTTTCCCTCTCTCACTCCCCCTGCTTGTGTTCCCTCTCTCGCTGTGTCTCTCTCTCTGTCAAATAAATAAATAAAATCTTAAAAAAAAACACCATAAATATATGACCTGTCTTCATACATGGGTATAACCCATTCTGCTCTCTCGTCATGAATACAAGTGTGTACAAGCTCTAACAATTGTTTTATTAAAGTAACATAGGTCTTTAAGATTGCTATTTTAAACTGGCAGTGTATCCAAAAAATACCTGAGCTGAAAGAAAACCACTAAAAACAAGAATTTACCTATCTCACATACATAGTCTGGAACCAAGATACAGAGCAAAACAAACCCAACAATTAACTGAGAATAAATAAAATTTATTTAATGAATAAAGAAACAGTCCATCACATCCTCTAAATTGCTTTTTAAAATATCCAGATTGAATTAAATACTGGTTCTTAATTCTTATTTTTTTTTCTTCTAATTGCAAAGTTTCCAAACAAAACACAACCCCCAACAAATCTTTAAGAAAGCAAGACTAGGAAACAGTAACAATGTCATGGAGATGCCTGGTCTACGGGAATATAGTACCACATACCTTTTGAAGAAAGACACAGTTTATGCTCACAAACATTTGGGCTTAAGCGATCACTTGTTTTCAGTTCCACAGAATATCTAACATGCATCATGATGAAGAACAGGAATAAAAGCCAAGATCCATTAATTGCTTTTTAGTAATGGAAGCAAAACATAGTTTATATAATTCACACATTTTAAAATGGCTGCTACAATGTTTTTTCCATTAGGATTTCAATAATCAAAAAAGTACTTTAGAAAATAAGTTGACTCAAGCTTCCTAAGATGGAAGCATACCATGTTTGTAAGAGGCATCTCTTGATTCTGATTGAATTATGTTAGCTATGGGTGCTCCATGCCTCAGTTGAAGTGTGTGTGTGTGATTGTGTGCTGATTCTGATTGAATGTTAGCTATGGGTGCTCCATGCCTCAGTTGAAGTGTGTGTGTTTGTGTGCATGTGTGTCCATGCCTGTGGGCATATGTACCTCCTTTGTCACTCCTCATGGCTGAAATGAATCATTGGGGTTAAATTCAGACTCGATGTAGCCAAGAATGCAAAAACAGTGGCCAAAGGCTGTGCTCATTTTTGTGGGTCCATATCTATCTGTTATTGTAAAGTTGATTCATTTCAACATAAGGCCATTGACATGCTAGCATGAAACAAAAGTTTTTTCACTGGGGTCTGGAATAGTACAATGAAGTTGTCCTGAACTGCTTAAGCCAGAAAGGAATACAGGAACTCCTTTGCTCTTTCTTTGTGGGCGGCAGAGTCATTATTTCCACTAGCTTCAATCATGGACACAGGAGTCAGAATTCCTGTAGGCTATTCTATCTACGCCAAAATGAATTTTCCTGGAATCTGCCGCAGAAAGCGGATAGAATATTTCTTGAATTCATTTGATTTTTCTCTAGATTCTTCTTTTAACTGCATACCATGTTAGAAGATAATTCCACCATTTTGTACTACTCCTCTAAAGAAAAACAGGGTAGTGGGGCAGGAAAGAAATGTGAATGTTTAAAGCAAATCTAACTACTTACTTTGGAGAAAAATATTTTAAATGTTTCCTTTGGAATAAAAAAACTGCTATACTTTTTTGGGGGTCTCCAAAGTAAATTCTTCATAAATGTTTATTTATCCTAGCCTCCATCCTGGAAAAGTTTCAATCAAGTATTTTGTTTATTTTATGGATAAAGAAACAAGAGACCTCAGAGTTATAGAAAAATCAGAGAATGTGTCTGAAATTCATCTGAATTATTAAAATCCCCCTTGAATTCCTAGAAATTCACCTGAGAATGCCTAGAAATAAGGAGCTTTCCTAATGCTATTAAATATTTTACAGATTTTTAAAATCTCAACAGAAAGGTAACAAAGGGAAAAGGGTAGATTAAGAAACTTAATGCTAAAGGGGTGCCTGGGTGGCTCAGTCGTTAAGTGTCTGCCTTCAGCTCAGGTCATGATCCCAAGGTCCTGGGATTGAGCCCCGCATCGGGCTCCCTGCTCCACGGGGAGCCTGCTTCTCCCACTCCCACTGCTTGTGTTCCCTCTTGCTATGTCTCTCTCTGTCAAATAAATAAATAAAATCTTAAAAAAAAAAGAAACTTAATGCTAAAGATTGGAAAAGTAAGTGAAAATCAGAAAAGAAGATAAGGTGTCTCTGAAATAAAAATACTGATAAAGTAAAATTTAATTTACACATGTGCATTAAGACAATGCAGTTGCATACAAATGATTTCATTTGAATTATTTTAGGGTTTTAACTCTCCTTAAACACAGTAAAACCATTTATACTCTGTACACATGCACATTTAGTAATCTTTTGGTAGTGACTGCTATAGTCAATACTAGCATATAATTCACTGAATTCTTACACTACTAATTGTGGGAAAATTACAAGAATCTGCTAGTTTGCAGATAAGTCACTGAATCTGTGAAAAACATCAGGTTCTCTGGAATTTTGGAACATTGTACAATTCAGTCTTACCATACTATATGAAAATAACTTATGTTTCTTACGGGTATTAAAACAGCTTTTTTTAAAGACTTTATTTTTAAGTAATCTCTATACCCAACATGGGGCTCAAACTCACAACCGTGAGATCAAGAATTGCATGCTCCACCAACTGAGTCAGCCAGGTGCCCCAAAACACCTCTTTATTGTATCTCCATTAATTTCCAATCTAAACTGGTCAAGCCTCTCCACCCCATCTTTCCCATCTTTAAGTCGCATTTTTAAATGTGTCTCTGTTTTCAGTTAGGAGGCAGAATGAATTTTTATCTTAGAGAGCTAAAGAACATTTTATAAGAGGTCTACTGGATTTGCTGGATATTTTAGGAAGATTAAAACCTAGTTATCTTTCTGTTGCTCTGTTGATATTTAACCAGATTATAATTCATGTTGTAATTTATACAATTTGAATTAGAATAATTTTTCAAAATCACTTCCAATTGTCAAATATATTTGTACATTAAAAAATTGGTTGAATCTTCATCAAAAAGTTTAAACCTGGAAACTAGAACTGTTTTCTTCATTTTAAAGAAAAATATACATTTATTTCAGCCTTGAAATATTTATTGTCAAATAGTGTTGAAATCTTTTAATTTCTATTCCTAGGGAAACATTTTCTATTCACTCATATGTTAAAATCTTCTAGTAAATTAGTATTTATATGCCTCTACAGTACAGCCATTCTCTTTATGCTTTCAGCATTTTTGGCACAATTCTCAGAGGATTGAAAAGTGTGTTCTTTCTCTATTTCTTGCAATTTCAAGGCTATTGCTTTTTGGAGTGTGAGGTGGCCATTATTTACATATTAACAAAAGGCAGCCTGTTTATCATTCTATAATACCAAGTATGCTAACTAATATAATTAGAAATAAGAGGCAAACATATTTTCAAAAAATATGCATTTTTTTGCACTACACAGATGTTTATTTTTTTATTTTTTATTTTTTAAAGATTTTATTTATTTATTTGAGAGAGAGTGAGAGACAGAGAGCATGAGAGGGAAGAGGGTCAGAGGGTCAGAGGGAGAAGCAGACCCCCCCGCCAAGCAGGGAGCCGGATGTGGGACTCGATCCCGGGACTCCAGGACCATGACCCGAGCCGAAGGCAGTCACTCAACCAACTGAGCCACCCAGGCGCCCTACACAGATGTTTAAAAACATGGTATTAGCAACTCTTTTTAGCATACTGGTGACCACTGCATTGTCAAAGTTGAAGATGCTTGGCATTCTTCAAGCAGTGTTTCAGTAATTAACTTTCTGAAATGTTGATCCACATAAAACAAGAAAAGGCAATCAGTGATGAAAAGGACTTCAACAAGCTTATTGTAATCTAAGTCACTGTTCATCTTACTGGTAAAGCACATTGATTTTCTACTCAACCATCAGCAGAAATACTTTGAGACCAGGTTACCCAAGGACCCTGGAAGGGACCTTGAATAAAGGTCATTGTTAGGAACTTTGCCTTTGAGCTTACGACCAATTCATAAATAGCCCAGATATAAACAGACTCAGGCCAGGATCTCAGCTTGGAAGGTACTTGGGGAGTGTGTGGCGTGAAGAGGACAGAAGGAGGCTGTGATCAACAAGAATTTGGGTGTCTGACCCAGTTGGTTCTCTAGACCTCTCCTCCCAACCTGATTTTTTTTTTTTTTACTTTGTCAGCAATTCTGTCAATCAGAAGTTGATGGGAGGAAGAAGGCAACTGCTTTAAAAAAAATGTAGCCCCTCTGTGAAGTTAAAAGACTCTCAGGCATTCGGAATTCGTTCAGTTGGACTGCTTTCTTCTGACCATTGGGCCCAGACGCCTGGAACTGGAGTTAGGCCATTTTGGAGCATGAAGCATGGTGGCAGGCTGAGATGGGATGGGTTATCACAGAGGGGGATTATAGAACTTGGAGCACAGGGTATCTGGGGAGAAAAACACAGAATGGGGGATAGATGCAGAGGACCTTAGACACACTTTAGCTTTGACACATTGTAGATACAAAAAAGGAGGAAGTAATCTCTCTTCTCTTATTGGCTGCTTTGGCTGGATCCTGTTCTTGGGACCATAACCCAATCAGGTGTAATGGATATTGTAACTCAGTCAATTAGTAAAGTACAATTACAACAAGTAGACCCACTTAAATGGGCTTTACTGAGTTCACTTAGGAAATCTAGCTTTGTGTGTTGTATGTGTAAGGAAATACATTTGTTGGAGTTTTAAACAACCAATTTATAAGTGAACATCTGGAAAGCAACCCATTTGTCATTTGAGGATTATCCAAGTCAATCTGTCCCTATATAAGTCAGCTTTTGACTCCTCTGGGAGTTATTCCCTATGGTATGTTTCATTCAGAGTTCTGGCTCTATCTACTGCTGGTCTCTCAACTATGTGATTTCTCATTGGATGCCTACAAAAGTTAGGAATAAAAAGAGAAAGATGCATTGAAACCAGTTCCACTATTTGGTAATTCTGATTAAAACCTTCCTTTAGCGAAGGGTGCTATGTTTCAAAAAGGCGGTTTCATTTAAATGGTGCATTTCCTTTCTCCATTTTCCCCTTTGATCCCCATTTCCATGACTAATCAAATTATGAAACGCCCTTCAAGTTGTTTGGAGAGAAGAGTGCTTATGGGACCTGTATGGCTTTTAGAAACAAAGGGTCAGACAAATTGTATCAACTTCCCCTCTTTCCCTGGTCCATTTTTGCAGGTTTTTGAGCTTCCTCTGGGGGCTTCATGAATGCTACATGTCTAATGAGTGTTGCACAAAATAGTAGGGTCTAATAAGGCCAAAGTGTGTGTTTATTTCTACTTTCTAGGCATGCACTGCATGTACCACAAGGCGGGAGTATGTTCTTCACCAAGTGCCAAAACTACGACTTTATGCCATCTGCATCCCTTTGGACCATTATGGGTAAGTTCTGAAATTATTCTTCTTAATCTCAGCTGCTCTTTGGAATCACCTGGGAAGCTTTAAAAAAGACTGATGCTTATGCCACAATTCCAGAGCTTATGACTTAACTGATTTGGGGTTGTGGCCTGGGTATCAAGATTTTTAAAAGCTCTTTAGGAGATTCTGATATGCAGCCCAGGTTAAGAACTACTGCTCTAGACTCAATTCACTTTATATAGAAACGTATCGACTTACATAGAAATTTAAAGTTCAGTTTAGGTCAACGACTATTTATTGAATGCCTGCTCTGTATAAGGTACATGACAAACTTTTGACACAGTCCATACCAACAGTAGCTAAAACCTAGTGTGGGCAAGACTGGCTAGTGCAAGGGGAGAGGACAGGCAGGTGTACAGAGGCTATGTTTTATATAAAATACTATACAAGGTCATCTTTTCTTCTTCCAGATTCAAGAAACTGGCTATAAGTTTTCAAAGAAAGTAGAATTGTATTTGGGTGGGGTCTGGGGGATCAGAAAATAGTTCGCAGAGGCAGCGGCATTTCAGATGGGCTTTAAGGAACAGATAAGATTGCCATAGGGAGAGGTGAGGAAAGAGCCTTCCAAGTAGAGACAACAGAAAAGCATGTAGCTGGAACCAGGGGCCTGTGTTAGGTTTGTTGCTGTATTGGGTGTCTTTTCTGAGGAATGCGTTGAAAAGCTTTGGCATCACATTGGAGCGAGCCTTGACTACCACAGAGTAGAAGAGTGGGTACCTGATTTGGCTCCGGGGAGCCACTGGGGGTTTGAAATTGGGGAATAGTAGACGTGGAGCAGTACTTCAGGAAGAAAGAGCTGCCACTGAGATCTGGGCTGGATTTGGGTGGGAGAAATGGCAGGAACAGAGGCAGAAAGGCCACTTAGAAGTCGTTTATTACAGTTGAAGTCAGAAATATTGAGGGGAATTAATAAAATAATGCAAGTGTGAACGGGAGAACTGCAGGGAGTTGGAAAGGAAGGGCTGAATGTAAAAGAAATAATAAAATTAATGGGATCTGGTGATTGATTGGCTAGAGGAAGCAAAAAATGACTTGACTTGGGTGCTTTTTATTTGGATTGCTAGGAATGTGATAGTGCCATTAATAGAAATCAGTAAGCGAGGCTGAAGAATGATTTATGAAAGGGAAGATGATGAATCTGATTTTGGACATGTTGAGTCCAAACATATCCAGCAGAAGCAAAATTTCTTATATAAGTATCCCTCATTATAATTGATTTCTAATGGAATTCTCAAAGCAGGGCACTGATCCATTCAATGGTGGAGGATTCTGCCTCCTAGGAAGCATATGACACTGTCTGGAGACATTTTGGGTGGCCACAACCTGGGGATGGGCCACTAATAGTACTGGCATCTAGTTAGAGGCCAGTGATGCTACCAAACATCCTACACTGCACAGGGCAGTCCCCTGCAATGAAGAATTATACACCCCAAAATGTCAATGATGCTGAGGTTCGGAAAGCCTGCATTGACATAATCCAGCATCTCCAATTTCAGGGATTTTTAGGTTTCTTATATTTTAGGTTAGACAGCGCCGTCCAGTGGTCAAATATAATATTTATCCTAATTCTCCGGTGAACACTAGAAAGCAACAGATAAAAAGTATCCAGAAAGCTAAGACATATAGAGGTGAAAAATACCCTTTCATGGGGGGACTATTTAGGGTTTACAGAAATAGATGTGATGGGTAGGTCAGGTGAACGACCAAGAAGGAACAATCCTGGAGTTAGAAAGTTCTCTTTGGCTAGAAGAGATTTCATAATAGAAGCCACCATGGCAACGGAACATTTTAGAGGACGCATTCTGCATGAAACGTATACTATTTCATTACAGTTGCCTGTATTTTTTATATTGTTCCTGAATACATGAAAAAAGGAAACCAAATCAAATAATTTCGCTGCATAACTGACTGAAACCTTCATTTCTTAATGATGTAACCTACGGCATTTTGTTTCATTAAGAAATAAAGATTGAAAATATTAAGATGATTTTAGAGTCATAAAAACATAGGATGAAAAGCACGAGAAGCTTCTGTTTGATAAAGAATAGATTTCCCCCCCCCCCCCGCCCCACGCAAAGCAGCACTCTTTATGCCTTACATCTTACCTCCCCTACTAGATTGTAAGCTCCCTGAGGTCAGGGACTGTGTCTTATTCATAAGTCTCTAACATAGCATCTTATACAGAGTAGACACACAAATGATTTTTTTTGAGTGAATGAATTTATTTTTGTACTGGAAATCCTTTCCTTGAAGTGAAGAAAATTTCAAGCCTTTCTAAACAACAACTATTTGTTCATTGGAGTAAGATGCCAGTTGAGGGTGCCTGGCTCAGAGAACGCCAGACACCTGTGCACAGGGAATTGGTAACAGACACCTCCAATTCATTTCACAGGTGAGTCTGGAGCAAGCTGTGCTGTGATGACCATTCCCAAGGCAGTTTTTGGAGTGCTGTGTGAATTGCAGATTTCCCTATCTAATGTAAGATTCATTCATCCAACAAATATCTATTGAATGTCTATGCGGTGCTAAGCACTCTTCTAGGTGCTGGGGATAATCACAGTCAACTTACGTCTAAAAATTGCTTAAGAGGCAGGTTTTGAATAGGTGGGATAGAACAAAGATGCACATTCCCCTTTTCTCCTACTTTCCTGGTTAGCATGATGTTTTCTATATAGAAAATGCAAATTATCTGAAAAACAGTTCATACCTATTAAAGACGTCTCCTTCCACACCCACTGCTCTTCTAGGGCAGGTGAAAACAACACTCTCCTACCACTTCCTCTCCTTGTTTGCATCTCTTCCTCCTTCACTGCCTCATATACTTCCAGACTTTTGGGGAGTGGGGAAGGGCAGATGATGACAACTCTTGCATATTTTGCAAGTGGCAATCGAAGCTAGTAGTTTTAAAAGTGACCCCACAGAAGATTTCTTTTTGGTTGGTTTACTAACAGCCTTTCAGTTCCAGAATTTGGGGATGTATAAAGTCAGAAAGAAAAACCACTCACCATGATATCCAAAAGAAAATGGTGCAGACGGGCTAATGGGGCTTTGTTTTGGCTATAGAACTAGTGCACTGTGCAATATTGAGGGTTTCAGTGAATTTTTTGTGTCTCAAGCACATTTTGGCACCTTATGATGTGGCTCAGTACACTCAGGATAAGAAAATCAAAAGTGCTTCTCCACATCTGTGAGTTTTATGGCACGATCTCTTAAGGTTAAGCAGAAGCTGATTAAATGAATCCATCAAAACTACTGCTATGGATGTAATTGATGAAAGGTAATGGAGACCTCCCCACCTTTTTCCTTTGCATTGTTTGGTGAGTTAGTGATACCTAAGGTCGCTACTGTCTAACTCCTTTCAGCCCAAGCATATGGCCCCTCATTGCTCCTAGTAGGGCCTAAATATCCCTAAAATAGCAGGGGGCAGGGATCATGCTAGCTTTTTCCCAAAGCAGTGGATGGCTTCATGACATCTTTGGTTCATCTGTATCGTCTTCTCACATTTTTGTTGGAATCTTTAAAAGGCACAGCCCAAACCAAACATCTTTTTCCCAGCTGAGACTGCAAGAGTCCCCAGCTGACTTATTCAAAGCACTTCTTGCCACGGGCCCAGCAGCATGGGAACTTACTCAAATCTATTTGTTTGGAAACCACTGTGTCTGGCTTGTCCTCCTTCCCCCTCCACAGTCTGCCCCCTTACACAGCAGGCACCCAGACATTCCTAAAGTTCATCACTCTCCACTACACTCCGAGAGGAGCATGAATACACCATTGTGCTTTCCATGGAGGAGAAGGCAGAGAAAATGTCAAGTCCTTTACTGGTGAGAGATCCGTAGCGACTGCCACCGGGCCGGATGGACATGGGCGGTGGGATCTGCTGGTGCCACTGAGCTGGAAAATGGACCAAATAACATGTTACAATCAAAGGAATGGAGTCAAGTGGGTACAAGGCAGGGGTATATTCTGTCCTCATTCAAACACTTTCTGTGAAATGTATCTGGTCTGAAATGTGTCATTTGCAAAAGAACAATAAAATCTCTCCTCCCCTGCCAGGAATAGGCAAACTGGGCTGGCGATCTCTTACGCTCCTAATTCCAAAATCCACGATCTGGGACTATAAGAGTAGCTGTAGTGGGATGCCTGGGTGGCTCAGTCGGTTAAGCATCTGCCTTCGGCTCAGGTCATGATCCCAGAGTCCTGGGATCGAGTCCCGCATCGGGCTCCCTGCTCGGCGGGGAGTCTGCTTCTCCCTCTGCCTGCTGCTTCCCCTGTTGTGCTCTCTCTCTCGCTCACTCTTTCTCAAATAAATAAAAAATCTTAAAATAAAAAAAAAGTAGCGGTATAGGGTGATTTGTCAAAATATCTCCTCTTATGTTCCCTCCCACTGACCTAGCATGGAGTCTTCCAGTGGCAGTGTAGAAAGAGCTGCAGGCTCTCAAGGGCAGGTACCTCAGAAGGTAGAGACAAGAAACCTGAGGTAATGCATTGAAGCCAAAAGATGGGTCTAGAAGTACCTATTTCACACCCTAATCACTAATCAGCCACTACCTACTCACCACCCTAATCAGGTTCTAATGAGTTGTAGCAAGAACACTGAAACATAACTTGTGTGCAATCAACCATGGTTCAGGGACAAAAGAGAATGTATTAGAACTTCCATGTTCAGCAAGTACTGTCTAAAGGAGACCTTGTTTTTGGCAGAGATGATCCTTAGACTTGAACATGCCTGAATGAAGTATCCATCCAAACTGCTTTGTCCTGCTGTTGTGTCTGATTCAGAAATTACCAAGCAGTCTTCTGATTAGGTTTCTAGGGACTTGGTGTGGAGAAGGGGGAGCATCAGTTGGGGATCACGGATGCTCTGGATCCTAGAAAGCTATGGACCTATTTAGCATTCTCATTTACAAACTGGACCTTTGTTGATTTCATTATTTTGAATCAGTTTTTTTTAGAATCTAAATACCTCTGAATGAATTGACAAAATCAAATTTGGAAAGCTGCAAAAGTGAGGACAAGACTTACAGTGATTCCACTGAAGAGCAGGTACTCAGTGAGGCCATTGTGAATAGTCAAGTCTCTGCTCCAGACCTCTTAACCAGACTACTGTAATTTCTTCTATCAGAAGCCCTACTTTGGATGAGACAGGGGAGCCCATCTGCTGTCCCGGTTCCTTGGACAGGCAGGAAGTGGTAGTGGTGGTAGTGGTGAGGGGGTAGGGGATTGATTTTAGCCCAAGTCCTCCATTCCCTCCTCCACTCCCAGGTCCCAGTCGAGGAAACAGCACCCCTTATTGTTGGTGCTGCTCAATCAAGACAGGAGCCTGGGAGAGGTGAGCCCAGAAAACTGAACTGGGAAGTGGAGAGCAAGACTGGGACAAGACTTACCAGTTTCAGGGCTTGTTGGTACTGAGTTTCTTAGCTGGAGAACTACTTCCCTCTGACATGGGAAAGTGGATGAAATGAACAGGGGATTTAGACTAGGTTAAATATATCGATGGCCTCTCTCTCCCCACTCCCTCACCAGGGAAAAGTACATTAGAGTCAGTGTCCCTCACAGTTGAATTTCTTTTCAAGTCCAAGGATAAGGGAAAATAATCAGAAACCTATGTATTTCCTCCAAATATTAAACCTAGGGAAAAATGGAAGGCCAAGGCCCCTCCTGTATGGTCTACCTAGGGGTATATCTAGTATGCACCTATGAATAGCAGGGACCTCAGGTTCTAGACACAGTGACTCTTAGTTGTTATTCTGGTTAATCATGTTGAACCAGTCATGAGTAAGAAATTTATTAATTATTAAATTATTTTTTAAAAAAAATTTTAAAGGAGAGGAAAAAAAGAATCACCCTTTTGGATTAAGGAATATATCTTGAAAAATATCAGTTAATGTCAAAAGTATAGAGGAGAGGAGCAGGACACATTACATTAATAAAGTATACTTGTTAAATTCTTTTTTTTTTAAGATTTTATTTATTTATTTATTTGACAGAGAGAGAGAGACAGCGAGAGAGGGGACACAAGCAGGGGGAGCGGGAGAGGGAGAAGCAGGCTCCTTGCAGAGCAGGGAGCCCGACGCAGGGCTCCATCCCAGGGTCCTGACCTGATCATGACCTGAGCCGAAGGCAGACGCTTAATGACTGAGCCACCCAGGCACCCCTAACTTGTTAAATTCTTTTGATAATTAGAAATACGGCTCAAAGGAAGGATACAAAAACCTGCATTTGCAACCTGGCTAGAGACACTTAACCTCCCTGAGTCTCAGTTTCTTCAGCATTTAGATGAGGGCCATGACAATTACAATAATTGTTTGGGGGTGGTCTAAGGGTTCCATTTTGTAAATTACAAGTCATTATACAAACATCATTTGATATTATTATTAGGACAGCTCTCTATTATTAGTCTGGTTGTGGGATTGGCACAATAAATATTTGTGGAATGAATTAACAGATGAATGGGGGCAGGGAAATTCTGCTGGGTGGAGGTATGTCTGCAGGGAATGACAGGCAGTGAGGAGGGAGTTCCAGTGGATGGCCCATGGTATTAAGGAGACAGCATGAGATGTTGGATGATCAGAAGCATAAACACAGTTAAATTCTGAAATAGCTGTAATTCCTAATATTATAGGACATTTTTTTGAAGAAGCTTAAGCTCATAGTAAAATGCAAACGTGTACAAAAGCCCTGAGGTGACTAGAATGAAATGATTTTTAAAATCCATCGCTTAAGCACTAAAATATAATCCAACCAATTCAGTTATGGAAACACACTACGCCTATCCTTTAAAAAATTCTTTTAAGCTGTCTATCACACACAGATGTTTAACTGAGGACATTACACCTACCGTATATATCCAACCTCGCGGTGCATGACACGATGCCAGCTTCATTCTTGGCTGACAACGTGTACCATCCAGCGTCAGATTTCTTGGCTGGCTGAATGAGGAGGCAGACATACCCTGTTGTGTCCTGGTGCATACTGGAGAAAAAAGAAAACACATCTGCATTGTACCTGGGGGCAGAAAAGGCCTTGAGCAGTTCAGGGCTCAGGGAAACCCTTGCGGCAAATCCAGCATTGCAGTGCCTCCCCTCTCCTCCCTGACTCTACGGGGAGAGATGGGGGAATCAGCTTAAAGCAATTATCAAAGGCAAACTGAACAGTGGAAAGGAGTCACAAAAGAGCAGGAGTTAACCCAGTGAGGCCCAGATGAGGGTTGACAGCCCAGGCTGAGACCAGTTCTTGCCCTCCCCACTGCTCCACCTCTCTTGGAGTTGTACTCCCCACCAGAGGGGCCCCCACTTGTCACAACCAAAGTCCAGAAAAAAATCTCTCTTCCAAACCAGATTGGACATTTCAACAAGCACTTTGCTAGGAAGCTATAAGAAAGTAGACCAAGATGAGAGTCCAGGCATAGATGTACTGTTAGAATGGAGGGGTTATTTCTTAACATAACCAACTGGGCAGGTGCAGCATTTAGTTTAATACAGTTCAGGAGAAAATTCCTTCTGTTTCCTCCACATCATTAGTTCTCACCCTTGGCTGCACATTGCAATCTTGGATAATTACACTAGAACTTCAGGCTGGGTTTAACATGTTATGTTAATTATTATTATTATTTTAAATAAACTTTATGCCCAACATGGGGCTTGAAATCATGACCCCAAGATCAAGAGTGGCATGCCGTACTGACTGAGCCAGCCAGGCACCCCAACATGTTATATTAATTTAGCCTGAAGCATTAACTCAAGAATATTTTCTGTGCTTGCTTTAAGTTTTACCAGAGAAAAATCTTGACCTATATATATGTAGTCTTCTTAGATGCCAAAATTCTGTAAAGTTTCACAGCTACAACATCCTCTGGGACAAATTCAGTTTACTGTGAAAAAATAATTCTCAGCAGAAACTTTTGTACACAAGTTGCTTTTGTTTGCCCCCTCATGGCATACAACCGAAATGGCAAAGATAAGGTTGATTAGAGGAAATCTAGCAGGGTACCCACTTTTGGAAACTGGATTCTTAGTTACTTTATTTTTTTAAAGATTTTATTTATTTATTTGACAGAGACAGCACGAGAGGGAACACAAGCAGGGGGAGTGGGAGAGGGGGAAGCAGGCTTCCCGCTGAGCAGGGAGCTCACAGCGGGGCTCGCTGCAGGGCTCAATCATGGGATCATGGGATCATGGGATCATGGGATCATGACCCGAGCCGAAGGCAGACGCTTAACGACTGAGCCACCCAGGCGCCCCTCTTAGTTACTTTAAAAATAACCATGTCGTGATGGATAGAAAAGGAGTTACTGCCTTAATATTTTGTTCTGCTTTATTTTATGTTAGCTTTTTACTGTCAAAGGGGTTTCCTGGGTACTAATATGACTGAAGATATGTGACAATATGCAGGATCTTCACAAATTCCTGATACATTTTTAAATTTAAAAATTAAAGTTTTAACAAAATTAGAAATGAAAGAGGAGAAATAACAACCAACACCACAGAAATACAAAGGATTGTAAGGGAATATTATAAAAAAATTACATGCCAACATTGGACAACTTAGAAGACATGGATAAATTCCTAGAAACATATAACCTCCCAATACTGAATCAGGAAGAAATGGAAAATTTGAACAGACCGATTGCCAGCAATGAAATTGAATCAGTAATCAAAAAACTCCCAACAAACAAAAGTCCAGGACCAAATGGCTTCACAGGTGAATTCTACCAAACATTTAAAGAAGAGGTAATACCTATTTTTCTCAAACTATTCTAAAAAATAGAAGAGGAAGGAAGCCTTCCAAATTCATTCTATGAGGCCAGCATTACCCTGATACCAAAACCAGATAAAAACATTACAAGAGAAAGAAAGAAAGGAAAAAAGAAAGAAAGAGAGAAAGAAAGACAGAAAACTGCAGAGATATACTACAATATCTCTAATGAACACAGATGCAAAGATCCTCAACAAAATATTAACTAGCTGAATCCTACAATACATTAAAAAAATTCACCATGATCAAGGGGGATTTATTCCTGGGTTGCAAAGGTAGTTCAATATTCATAAATCAATCAACGTGATATATCACACAGACAAGAGAAAGGACAAAAACCGTATTATCATTTCAATAGATGCAGAAAGAACTCTCAACAAAGTAGGTTTAGAGAGACTATACCTCAACATAATAAAGGCCTTATGTGAAAAACCCACAGCAGACATTATACTCAATGGTGTGAAACTGAAAGCTTTCCCCCTAAGGTTAGGAATAGGACAAAGATGTCCACTCTCACCACTTTTATTCAGCATACTACTGGAAGTCCTAGCCACAGCAATCAGACAAGAAAAAGGAATAAAAGGCATCCAGATTGGTAAGGAAGAAGTAAAATTTTCACTATTTGCAGATGACATGATACTATATATAGAAAACCCTAGAGACTACTAGAACTGATAAATGAAGTCGGTAAGGTTGCAGGATTCAAAATCAATATACAGAAATCTGTTGCATTTCTTTCTTTCTTTCTTTCTTTCTTTCTTTCTTTCTTTCTTTCTTTCTTTCTTTCTTTCTTCTTTTTTTTTTTTAACACTTTTTAAAGTCAGTTCTACATCCAATGTGGGGCTTGAACTCACAACCCCAAGATCAAAAGTTGCATGCTCCACTGACTGAGCCAGCCAGGCGCCTGCCCCCCATTGCATTTCTATATACTAATAATGAAGCGGCAGAAAGAGAAATTAAGAAAACAATCTGATTTACAGTTGCACCAAAAATAATAAAATACCTAGGAATAAACTTAATCAAGGAGATGAAAGATCTGTACTCTGAAAACTATAATACACTGATGAAAGAAATTGATAAAACAATGATGAAAGAAATTGAAGATGACACAAACAAATGGAAAAATATTCCACGCTCATGGGTTAGAAGAACGAATATTGTTAAAATGTCCATACTACCCAAAGCAATCTACAGATTTAATGCAATCCCCCTCAAAATACCAACAGCATTTTTCACTGAACTAGAACAAATGATCCTAAAATTTGTATGTAAGCACAAAAGACCCCAAATAGCTGAAGCAATCTTGAAAAGAAAAGCAAGGGGCGCCTGGGTGGCTCAGTCGTTAAGCATCTGCCTTCGGTTCAAGTCATGGTCCCAGGGTCCTGGGATCGAGCCCCACATCGGACTCCCTGCTCAGCGGGAAGCCTGCTTCTCTCCCACTCCCACTGCTTGTGTTCCTTCTCTCGCTGTGTCTCTCTCTGTCAAATAAATAAATAAAATCTTAAAAAAAAAAAAAGCAAAACTGGAGGTATCACAATCCCAGATTAAAAGTTATGCTACAAAGCTGTTGTAATCAAACAGCATGATGCTGGCACAAAAATAGACCAATAGATCAATGGAACAGAATAGAGAGCCCAGAAATAAACCCACAACTGTATGGTAATTAATCTTTCACACAGGAAGCAAGAATATGCAATGGGGAAAAGACAGTCTCTTCAACAAATGGTGTTAGGAAAACTGGACAGCTACATGCAAAAGAATGAAACTGGACCACTTTCTTACACCATACAGGAAAATAAACTCAAAATGGATTAAAGACCTAAATGTGAGACCTGAAACCATAAAAATCCTAGAAGAGAGCAGACAGTAACTTCTCTGACTTCAGCTGTAGCAACATTTTTCTAGACATATCTCCTGAGGCAAAGGAAACAAAAGCAAAAATAAACTATTAAGACTACATCAAAATAAAAAGTTTCTGCACAGGGCACCTGGGTGGCTCAGATGGTTAAGCGTTTGCCTTCGGCTCAGGTCATGGTCCCAGGGTCCTGGGATCGAGCCCCACATTGGGCTCCTGGCTTGGGAGGGGCCTGCTTCTCCCTCTCCCTCTGCCTCTCCCCCTGCTCATGCTCTCTCTCTCTGTATCTCTGTGTCTGAAATGAATAAATAAAATCTTTAAAAAAAAAGTTTCTGCACAGCACAGGAAATAATCAACAAAAGTAAAAGACAACCTACTGAATGGGAGAAGATATTTACATATGACATATTGGATAAAAGGTTAGTATCCAAAATATATAAAGAACTTAATATAACTCAACACATAAAAACCAAATAATTCAATTTAAAAATGAGCAGAAGACATGAGCAGGCATTTATCCAAAGAAGACATACAGATGGCCAACAGACATATGAGAAGATGCTCAGCATCCCTCATCATCAGGGAAATGCAAAGCAAAACCACAATGAGATATCATCTCACACCTGTCAGAATGGCTAAAATCAATACAAGAAACAACAAGTGTTGGCAAGAATGTGGAGAAAAAGGAACCCTCATGCACTCTTGGTGGGAATGCAAACTGGTGTGGCCACTGTGGAAAACAGTATGGATGCTCCTTAAAAAATTAAAAATAGAATCACCATATGATCCAGTTAATTCCACTACTGGGTTTTTATGCAAAGAAAACAAAAATTCTAATCCGAAAAGATAGATGCACCCTCATGTTTATTGCAGCATTATTTATACTAGCCAAGACATGGAAGCAACCCAAGTGTCCATCGATAGATGAATGGATAAAGAAGATATATATGTGCATGTGTGTGTACACACACAGAGGAATATTACTCAGCCACGAAAAGAATGAAATCTTATCATTTGCAACAATACTGATGGATCTAGAAAGTATAATGCTAAATGAAGTAAGTCAGTCAGAAAAAGACAAATATATGATTTCACTCATATGTAGAATTTAAGAAAAAACGAACAAAGGAAAAAAGAGACAACCCCCAAAACAGACTCTTAACCATAGAGAACAAATTGATGGTTACCAGCGAGGAGGTTGGCAGGGGATGGGGGGGATGGGTGAAACAGGTGAAGGGGATTAAGAGCACACGTAACAGTGATGAGCACTGAGTAATGTATAGAATTTTTGAATCACTATATTGTACACCTGAAACTAATATAACACTGTATGTTAACAAAACTGAGTTTAAAATAAAAAAAAAACCCTGCTAATTAATCCTGAAAAAATTAACATTTTAAAACTGTGGGACATCCCTACCATGGATTGCCCTTCAGGAGCAAAAAGGAGTAAGTTCTTGATATGCATAATAACATGGATGACACTCAAATGCGCCATGCTGAGTGAAAGAAGCCAGGTTCAAAAGACAACAGACTTATTTGGATGCCCAGCAAGTCCCACTGAGCTTGGAAGTCCGTTTGAACATGGGAGCGGACATGGGAACGGACTGTACCTGATCCTCTCTCGGGTGGAAGGGATGGTCTCATTGTCCTTCTTCCAGTAGAACACGGGCGGCGGCATGCCTATCACCCGGCACTCCAGCCTCACTGGGTGGCCTTCGGGAACTCCGCTGTTCTGCAGTTTCTCCAGAATCACAGGGGCTTTCTTCACCTCTTTGGCTGAATGGAAGAAGGGCCATTCTTGTTTGAATTGTAAGCGCCTTGGGGTTCATGCTTCCAACTCATTAGAGTTCTGGAATTTAGCAGAGTGGGTGCCCACCCACCTCACCTCCTCTTCAGAGCACTTCTCACACCTCTAAGGGAAGATCATTGCTTTGATAAAAGCTCCAGAAGTGATGAAAAAAAGGAATGAGGGAACCTCTTTGCATATTGTGTGAGAGACAACACTCCAGGATCTGGGTCGCACATGGAGGGGACTCGAATAGTGGGTGTGGAATAACGCATTCCTTAAAGGAGTCTCTTATTCCCAGCAGTAAATTTTGAGAAACAACAGATTTTATGTACTGAACCTACCCTTTTTCTTTTCTAGAGTTGATTTTGTAAAAGGTATATTCATTTTCCCTCAACTTTTACTTTATTTTTTTTAAGATTTTTATTTAATTTAATTAATTAATTTATTTGAGAGTGAGAGAGAGAGCACAAGAGTGGGTAGGGTCAGAGGGAGAAGCAGACTCTGCTGAGCAGGGAGCCCGATGCAGGACTCGATCCCAGGACTCCAGGATCATGATCTGAGCTGAAGGCAGTCACTTAACCAACTGAGCCACCCAGGTGCCCTTCCCTCAACTTTTATTTTGAAGAAGTTTATAGCTACAGAAAAGAAATACACTACTTTTTTTTTTTAAGTTTTATTTATTCAAGTAATCTCTACACCCGATGTGGGGCTCGAACTCATGACCCTGAGATCAAGAGTCGCACTGTCATCTGAGCCAGCCAGGTGCCGCAGAAGTACACGACTTAAAAAAAACACCCCCCCAAATTAGGCTTCCTAAGGAAGCCTTTTTTGGGGGAGGGCCAGAACCAGATAAGGCAAAGATACCTCATATTCAGGATTCCAGAATCAATATTTGCAAAATATTGGGGGAAAAGTAAAAGCTTGCAATCAATATATCCTTGCAGGATGAGCTTTTCCTACTCTGTTCGGTATGAGAAAATTAAGAGTGAGAAAAAGAAAAAGATATATGGGGTGAGCAGCCACCAGCCTATAGAGAAGATAGCATGACAAAGCCCCCCTGGTTTCCGGTAAGGGCCACACATGGGAGAAAGCTCAGCACTAGAATTCGTATATTCTGAAATCTAATTCTGGCTGGACTCCTGGCCCGAGGGCAGGTATCAACCAAGTGATAATGACTTGTCCTTTTTTGTAGCCATTACAGTGTTTTGTTCATGTCATCTTATAAGGTAGAGGTTCATTTGTTTAGTTATCAACTCAACATTTGTTGAGCGCCGTGCATGTTCCAGGCACTGAGTCAGACACTGGAGATACACAGAAAAAGTCAAAATGTCTGACTTTAGAAGCTTTCAGTCTCTTCAGGAAGGCAAAGGAGATAATAGTTACATGTAAGGCTGCAAGTGCTCTGGGGAGTCTCTCCTTTTCTAAGTGCTACGGAAACAGAGGAGGATGTGCCTTGGTGGTGACATTTGAATTAAGCCTTGGAGAATGAGGGCAAAGAAGGGCATTCCAGGTAGAAGGATCAGTGAAGCAAAGGCATGGAAGCTTGGGGTAGGGGCAAGATCCTGGTGTGTTCCAGTTGTGATGAACTGTAGGGCAAGTGACTTGAATTTAGTGTAGTCAATATGCTAATTAATTGATTAATTAACTATTACAAAGGCTCCCATTTATTTCATGCATATATGCACCAGATACCACATTATGTTTTTATTGATAGGTCTTTGAAAACAATGTAGGAAATATGGCCTTTACTACAGTGAAGGAGAAACTGAGATGAAACTTGGTGGGGCAAATGACTAAGGAATTCTGTCAGAAGCTGTCCCTATTTGGGCAATAACTTTAAATGGTGTTATTCTTGGGATCCCAGAAGCAAACCTTACCTACTACAGTGAGCTCCAGACTAAAGGAATTCTGTCCAGTTTTGTTGGTAGCAACGCATGTATAGGTCCCTGCGTCACGTTGAGTGAGCGGGTCAATGAGCAGAGAGTGGACTCCAGTCTCCCTGACCAACATCTTGTGGGAGGCGTCTGGTAGCACCGGTTGGCCATTGAGCAGCCACATCAGCTCTGGGGGCGGTAAGCCACTCACCTAATAAACAACAGGACAGCTGAGGCAAATGACAGACCGATGACAGGCAGATTTATTTGGTGGCTGAATTCTTCGTCCTTGTCTGGCACCAAATAGAAAAAACATGGGGTGGAGAGAAACCTCTCTGCAGGGGCGTCAGGATAAGAGGGGCTGGATAAATGGCCACATTAATTTAAACTGTATCGTATTTTGACCCCAATTCAGGTGATGATTATATTTTAGATTAGAATAAGGAAGAAAGAAAAACAAAATGAATAGACAAAATAGACCTGCTGAGTGAGTTTCACAGATGATATGTTGCTTACATACCTGGGAAGGCAACCAAGGAAAGGGCAGACATTAAACTAGAGTTCTCAAATCTTGCTGTGTGTTATAATCGTGTGGGGAGCATTTGAAAATCCCAGTGTCCACTTACTATATTAAGTCAGAATCTCTAGGGATGGGACCTGGAATGGGTATCTTTTAGGGTTTAGGGTGGAAGAAGTAACAATCAATCCCAAATATTATTTAGGCAGCCATGGGCAGAGTTAAGAACCACCTACAGAAGTGGACTCTATGAATGTTTAACCTCAAGCCTTTACCAATCAGCATCTAAAATTTCCATAACATTCCATAACATAACATAAATTTCCATAACATTCTGCATCTTTGTCTGGAATAGAAGAGGTGACTTAAGTTTCTCTTCATACTGAGAGATATCCATGCTGCTCAGCTGAACAGTTTCTGGTTGAAGAACTAGAAAGTAGAATAGCTAAAGCTGGTGGATGTCGATTAGTACGAGAAATCAACTTCTGTTTTCATAAACCACCTCGGAGTTATCTTTTCATGACTGTAATTTTTTCAAAGTCTATACATCCCAGAAACTCACTTCCAGGATGCAAAAATCACACTTTTGGCTTTATAGTAATGAAGACTTACCCCGCACCACATGGAAAATGTCTGAATTATATCACTTCTTTGGTTGTCTTTTACAAATGCAGAGTTAACTTGATACAACACCAATGTAATTTTATTAAGGTATAAAGACTTAAAAATTTCATCAAATTCTTTTGTCTGGTATTAATAAATGCTCTGAAAAAGCCTTGTGAGGAAAGAAGTGATCTCTCACCCTTCCCCAGCCCCCCTTTCTCTAAACAAAGCATAAAACAAATACAACAAAAATAAGTCAAACAAATGCAAAATATGAACAGATCTGGAGCCAAGGATGAGTATTAGAGTCTACCTTACAGTCCAGCCGACAGAGGCGCCCCTCGTGAGCTACCATATCCCCAGAAGCCTGCAGGAAATGTGGTCGGAAAAAGCGTTCCTGTAGGGGCTCTTTGTCTCTTTCTTGTACTCGGGACCTTCCTCTATAAAAACAAGCATGTTCAGGCATTAAACATAGAAACCAATCTATAAACCTACAACAGCAAGCATTTAGGCATGGCTATAGAGCCTAGAGAACAGATATTTTGGGGGGTGGGTGGGGAAGGAGGTTGCTGGACTGTAAACAAATAATAAAATAATAAATAATAGTGTGAAGCTTATGTAAAAAGCAAGGTGATAAGCATCTCATACACTGTAGGATTATCTTATGAGATCTGTAATCAAATAAACAGGCTTAAGCTTCTTTTTCTCTGAAGTCATTCTGGGTTAGGTGGCTCAGTTACCCTTGCCTTGGCTTTGACCAGTTGTTCAAAAGTTTCAAAATACACAAATAAATCAGTATTCAAGCCGAATCTCAAATGAGAGCCAACAGACAAGTTCTGTTTATTACTCAGAACAAGGCAGCTGCAATCTCTATGTCTCTGAGTAATAAAATTTAACCTGGCTATAAATTATGGCAGACCATTAAGGGTGATCATGAACTTAAACTGGTTAAGACTGACCAACAGTAACAGCTGTTCTTAAAGAAAAAAAAAATGAAGAAGAAGCTATAGTTGCAGCGGTGATAAACTGGTTAAGACTGACCAACAGCAACAGCTGTTCTTGAAGAAAAAAAAATGAAGAAGAAGGTATAGTTGCAGTGGTAATGAAATACTGTATCTGAAACATGGGTCACTATTTTTGCTCCTTCGGTAAGTCAAATATAATTCATCCATGTCAGCAACTATGGAATGCTTTGCTAAGACTTTGTGGCACCATAAGACTCAAGGGGAAGCCAGGCTCTTAATTCTTAGTGGTTAGTAAAATCAGAGAGGAAGAAAGCCAATTGCTATGTTAGAGGCAATTGTTATACTGGGGACAACAACAGCAAAAATATTCAATCTATAGACATATAACCATTAGCAGTTTCTGTTTTGTTAAAGAAAATATGGTAATCTAATTCAAAGACTCTGGTTTATATATTATCTGCACAGGTGCTACTGAGGGTTACAAATTTTGAGCCATTAAGAGTGTGCAACAGACCAGTGCATCTCAATGTTAATGTGCCTATGAGTCATCTAGGGATCTTATTAAATGTACTTTCTGATTCAGTAGGTCTGGGGTAGGTCTTGGGATTCCACATTTGCAACAAGCTCCCAAGGGATGCTGATGCTGCAGGTGCAGGACTACACTTTAAGAACAATTTGTAGACCCAATACTTTGATGCTTAGTGTGGTAGGTGGATGCTTGGGAGTGGCTAGAGAAGGGAGATTCTTACTGTTTTTACCTGTGGGACTGACCAGCGGATGTTAGTCGACTGCGAATGGGCAAACTTTGTACCATCAAGTGACCAGAACAGCTGATTCTCCCCTGAGAAACAAAAATGAATTAAAAATAAGAGAATTCTCCATTTTTTTTTCAATTTATATAAATTTTTCTGGACTGGAACAGTTTTGAACCTTTTGGCTAACTATTATGAGAAAGAAAACTTGGGGGTGGGGAATGAAAACAATAAAATACGACTCCCTAGATCACTGTTAATATTCTAGGGGGAATTTTTTTTTTCTAGGGGGGAATTTAAAGAATATTGTGATGACTTTCACTTTGAGCTGAGAAATGAACAGAGCACAAATGTAAAAAAAATTTGAATTCTGGTGCACTGAACATTATCTGCAGCCACATGCAGAGACTATGGCCAAGTATTTTATACTTTTCTTAATAGAGATTTATCCTCAAAACTAACATTTTAATAAGGAGACTGGGTGAGAGTAGAAATTATAGTTCTATATTTTGTATTCTAATAGTAATTGAAGATATTTGTTCTGCCATACCTTTTACGGGAATTTTAAGTCTTGATCCTTGATCTTATTCAGAAAAGAAAAGTGAAAGATTATGGCTTTCCAACTTTTACCAAAAAAAAAAAAAAAAGGACATTATGGATTTGAGGAATATTTACAAGCTTTTTTGGAGTTATTTGCATATTCTCTAAAGAACAAAAACAACAAATCATTCTTTGATAGGATGATTTATAGACTCTTCAAGAGAGTCAATGAGTTAATAAACATAAGATTTAGCCTAATACATCTGGGACATAGTGAACAGATACTACAAATGTCCTTTGACAAAGGCTCAAGTCTTGAGTGACCCATCAATGGCTAACCGGTCTTTCAAGCTGTGATACTGTGCTCTAGTTACACACAATCACAATGCTTCTCATTTATTTTCCTCAGCAATCCTTACTAACTCGCACTTCTCAAGGTCTCATTCACAATGACATCAGTGCTCCTTCCTCAGAGTGCAGCACAGCGCAGAACCCTGCTTCTCTACCTGGGGGTTGGCAGCCATGATAGTGTAGTTGCCATCGTCATCACTGGTGGTGGAGTCAATGTGCAGAGAGCATGTCCCATCTCCTTCTCGCCTCATTTTGCAGTGCTCATTTCTCTTTGAAATCTGCTTCCCATCTTTGAACCAGTAAACCTGCAATGAAAGATAATCAAGGAGAACATACACTGTTCTGCACATCTTTTTGAAGATAATGAAGCAGGGAGTAGGATGAAGCAAGGGCTGATTGCCATCTCTATGAGTGCCCCATCCCTTATAAAGCACTTCGGAAAAAGTATTTTAAAAATGACTGTAGGGGCGCCTGGGTGGCTCTGTCGGTTAAGCGTCTGCCTTCAGCTCAGGTCGTGATCCCAGGGTCCTGGGATCGAGCCCCGCATCGGGCTCCCTGCTCAGCGGGGAGCCTGCTTCTCCCTCTCCCACTCCCCCTGCTTGTGTTCCCTCTCTCTCTGTCAAATAAATAAATAAAATCTTTTTAAAAAAATGACTGTATAACATGCTCCTGCACTTGTACATATACAATACTTAAGTCAAAAATTCTGTATAATTTAGGATTGAGATAAAGCTTTTGACTCTTTTTATTGTACTTCATAATTACTTAAAAAGTCACCCCAAAGACCAGACATGTCTTCAGAGGCAAAATAATGAAAACCAGGAGACTGAATTTTTTCCCATTATCCTATCTACAAGCTCAAGTCTTCTGCAGTCCACAGATCTCAGGGTCCACAATAGCTCACCCTACTTGAAAGGATAGTATGGTTTATTATACCATGTGGAAGGAGGCCAGGATTCACTTGCTAAATTTCTCATCTGGCAAACATTTAAATAAATATGTTTTTCATGTTGAGTTCTGCATGTATCAAGGAGATCTCTCAAAGACAGGGGGGTTAAAGTACTGGCTGCAGCTGTTCTCCACATTTCCTGGTTACCTAACCATACACGATAACACCATGCTAATGTTTGTGAAAGTAGAGCGGAGAGATCCCCTACCACAGCCATACTGGGTGTAAATCCTTCTTTCAGCTGACTGCCAAAAAAATCTGGTGACTCATAAGATTTTTCTGCAGCCAGTGATAACGATATGACATTTTCAGCATATACCAACCTACTAGTAATGATACAAATATAGCTCACTTTGTGCAACAACAGGCACTTTGTGGGTATTCAATAAGTGTTAAAGAGAAAGAGCATCAATTTGGTGAGTTTGGTGGTTGAGAGAATCAATAGCCCAAAATGGAGGATTATGACTAAGAAGTTTATTTTAAACTTTTATTAAAATTCTAACTTACCCATAAGTCTGATTTATTTTGGGCCTAATTATTTCACGGTCCTATCTCTGACGGTCTCTTTTTAGTAAAATTATCTGGGCTTTGTTAGTTTTTCTGGTAGTGGTTTTTATTCCCTCTGTAGACACATCCCTAGAATCTGATAAGACTTTCTTGAAGGCATCGTCTACAGTTCTGTGTTGTTGGTCGGTTGGCCAATCAGCTGGTCATCTTCCCCTACCTTTGGAACAGGAATCCCAACAATTTTGCAGGTAAATGTCACTGGAGAGCCTTCTGTAACTCGGAAATGCTTGAGTCTTTTGTCAAAGATGGGAGCAATACACTTGCCCGTGGGGATCTCGTCATGTTGGACTTCATCATCTGACTCATCAACAGGGGTACGTTCCAAGCGAAACTCTATTTCATTCATCAGCCTCTGCTCAAAGCTTGAAATTTTGTACTCCTGTCAAAATGGCAAACATGTTTCAATTTCAATTCTATGGGTGAGAAAGAAGGTGTCTATCAGTATAATTTGAGGATGGAACTTTTTAGATTTAGATGGTAAATATATATCATGGAAACCCAATAAACCAGGCATGTTCCATTTCCAGTTCCTCACCATGGAGCACTAAAGGAGATGCCAATGTCTCTACTATAATCACAAACTGCCTTAGTGAATCCTGATTCCTCACCTTGAGTATGGAGCCCCAGTAGCATCCTGTAGAGAAATGAAGATGGAATGTGATTTCCATTACTACTATTGATGTCCATTTCAATATGTAGAACTTCCTATCTGGTAATATGGCAAAACTATTCTGAATTGCATTCTGATGCATGCCTGCATTACCAGCTTCCTGTCTCTACTGGACATTCCCATCTGCATACTTGATGAAATCTGTCTTGAATAAATCTCCCTCGAGTCCATATCCATCTTCATTGCATCTCTCTACTCCCACCACAACAAAACTAGTTGAAATAATTTTGTATTGTTACAGGATCACTTGCTTGCCACCCATTCTTTCACTAATGTGCTCCAATTAGGCTTGTGTTCTCACTGTCCCCCTGAGATTACTATTGTCAAGGTCTCCAAATTTGCCAAATCCAGTTGTCACTTATCTGTTCTTACCTTACCTGATATCTCAGCAGTATTAGACAAGGATGGCTACTTTCTCCTTTTTGAAATATTTTCTTCTGTTTGCTTTCATGATACCATATTGGTTTTCCTTCTCTTTCTTTAGTTGCTGCTTATCAGTCTCCTTTGCTAGCTCCTAGTCCTAGGTAAGTGGTCTCAACCCATCTCCCAGCTTCAGATACCTTCTGTATGCTGATGACTCCAAATACATATCTTCAAGCCTGATCTTTCTACAAAACTCGTATACCCGATGATACATCATGCGAGTCATATACCCAGCGATTGATTCTATATCATGGCTTGGGCACCCAATGGGCATCTCAAACTTAGCATGATCCAAACAACACACACTTGATTTCTGTCTCCCAGAGATGTTCCTACCCTGCTCTTCCCCATCTCAGAAAATGGTGCCACTATTCACCCACTTGGTTAAGTAGTTAAGCCAGTGTTTCTTGCACTATCTTTGGTGAAAACCAGGTTTTAAAAATTTTCCAGTGTGTAGTTTTGTAAAGTGAAATAAAAATGAATGAGTAGCAAAATGAAATTTAGGAGGCAGGCAAAATTATTATATTCAATAGGCATAAAATGTTTCTGTCAAATTGCTATAGAAATTTCTTAATGGTTACTCTCAGTTTCTGTGCTTATGCCAAGGTGGAGAGGTGAGAGCTTGCAGATTGCCACACGTCCTCGGACCACACTTTGAGTGTACCAAGTTAAACCCTAAATCTAGGACTTATCCTGAATTCCTGTCACTCCCTCTCCCTGCCGAATTCTATCAAGCTTATATGTCACCTCCCCAAAGCAGCCTTCCCAGTCCACTTCATGTAAATGAACTCCCCATTCTAATACTCTACACAGTACCATTTGCTATCTAGTATATTTCTTGTTTGTTTGTTTATTGATTGAGTGAATGAATATCTCTAAGGATTAGAATGTTAGCTCCACAAGAGCTGAGAGCTTGTTTATCTTGCTTCTCACTATATCAACAGCACCTGGAATAGTGTCTACCTCATGGCAGGTGCTCAATGAGTATCTGAAGAATGAGTGAAGACATGGATGACATGGGGGAAATCACTTGTTCCAACTGCATCTTTGAAGACTTCAGAACCATGGCTTTGGGCTGAGGGCAAGAACTTCTGTTAAGCTTGTGACTCTAGTTAACCACAATTTCATAATTTAGATGAGCTCCATGGAGATGGCACTAGGATGTTCCTGAAATAGAATTTGGAAGCACATGGCTGATATACATCTGTCCCAGTCTTAGACAGAGTGATTGAGTTCAGGACTTGTAAGATGTATTCTCAAGCTATTAAATCACATTACTCATGTCCTTTAGTTATTGTCATATACATATTGTCACCTGAATTTGTGTAGAATTGGAACTTACGAAACATAGAAATACAGAAATCAGATGTTTGTTGGTTTCAAGTTCTTGAAACCAATTTTAAATCCTCTTCTCTTGGCCACATCTCACACTGGGTAAGCAAAATAAATCCACAGCTCTTTCAGGGTAGAGAAAATGATTAATCTCCAGGTACCTTATTATTTTTTAATCAGATAATTCAAACCAGTTAAAGTAAAAAATTATTCACTTCTATTAATCTGAAACCTAGTTTAAAAGTATTAAGACTATTTTCTACATTATAGGAGTTTTTAAAAAGTTAATCATTGAAAGCTTCCAACTACCTATTAGGCTGAATTATACAAAACTGACATTTTTGTAGGTCAAAAATGTAGACTTTCATATGATTCAATCTAATACTTCACAATGACTATATTTTTCCTTACATATATTAAATGCTCCCCCAAATTTGAAATATTTCTTAGTCTTGCCAGTTTAAAATCACATGAAGAGTATATACTTCTTCTTTCTTGAATTGCATTTATGCTTTTGAATATATATTATTTTTCTCTTTAACACATTTGTTTATTTTCCTGGATATTTAGGAGTAAAACCAATGAGTCATTTTATTCCCTTACCATATGAGGTAGGTATTAAAAGAAGCTTTATTATTTTAAAAATTACATCCAAACAGAATAATTCACACAGTTCTCAAACCTCATACACAGATCCTAGGGGTTCAGGAAACACCATAAGTTATTTGTGAGGGTGGCAGGAGGTCTTAGCATTTTACAGCTTCTCATCTTGTTTCATTTAAGTCCCCAAATTCCTAGTCCATTCCATACCAACTCTAGCCATTGTTCTAATGGAGTCCTTGCTCTAAATTTTTTTTTAAAAAGAGTCTTCCCTGAAGCTTCTCCTATTGCCTGACCTGTAAGGGCTGTAACTTCCTGGCTAAATACCTTGTCAGAGTTATTATAGCGAAAGATGAATTCCTGAAATTCTATTTTGGAAGTATGAAGGAATTTTCCCAAAGAAGTATTTTGTACATAGTGGTAAGTTATGATTACACCCAACCTTCAGGAACACAGCGGATGATATATACGAGGACCTAAGTGCCTGCCCGAGAATATAAACACCACATGGTCTCCATGTATTCCAAACTGGATTTTGCCAAGTTGGGGCCTGATCTTACAGAATTTATCGATGTTTGAATTGATTTGATCCAAGGAACTAGAGAAGCAATATGATGAAAATATGCACATTTTGTTTTACTACAAAGGCATGCATATTTGTTATATATTTATTATTTTATCAGTATGACAAATTGGGAGGTGATGGAAACAGAACACTCAATGAGTTATTTAAAAAATACTACTTATAACTAGGTACTGAGGATACAGTTGCAACCAGATCTTAACTGGAAGTTTTTACTAAGGCACCAAGATGGGCTAGATATCAGAAAACAAGTGAGTTGGCAGACAATTTCAAAGCAGGTGCTTATAGACAGGCTAGACCATTTAAACCCCTCACCTCCACCAGAGATACAAAGGAGGCGGGAGAAGATCCAGTGAGAGGACTTTGGAGTGAGCTATTGTGTCTCTGCATCTCCTACCTTCTCCTCTACCGCAAGGGTACCTGCCTTCACTTCAAGCTCAGCAAGGGAGATTAAATGGACTCATTAGGAGAGCTTGCTTTATTTTCTGCAGTGGGTTAGTATCTGACTCCTGCCTAAGAAAGCTGGAGTGAGGAGTGAGGCAGCTTTTTGTCAGTGGGCAAGCTGAAGGCTACTTTGACTAGCCTTCACACCTGCACCGTGATGGGTCCTGTCAGGCACACATGGGCCACATACAAGACTAAGCCACTGTGGGGTCAGCTTTTGTCTTTCCATGGCTGGGAAAGGGAGTGAGGACAGTCAGTAAAGTGGGGGAGGAGGGAGCAAAAAAAGAGAGCAGCTGGCCACACTTCCCTTCCTGGCTTTAGGTTCACCATTTGTAACAGTTCTTGCGCTGTGGGGTGTGGCTAGGGGTGTTCGTGTGGGGGGTCTTATTTTTGAATAAGGAAATTTTGTACTACTGGATCAAGATTGTATTTTGCAATGAAGTTACCCCAGAACCTTAAGTGAACTAAATGGGGCCAAAACTGTTTTGAGATTGCCTTATAGTTGAGATTGCCAGGAGCAGGAGAAGAAATAGTCCCACAGAATAAATCCAAAGGGATACTGGGAGAAAAAAAAATTCTTTTTAGACATATTTGTTTAAGGTACCAGGTATATAATGTGTAAATTGCAAATGAGCAACAAAATAAAAATACTGTAGATCAAGGAATTTCCATGAAAGTTTTCATAAATATTTTGGAAATTGGAAACAGGAACAAGGAAACCATGAAGTTGTGTGGCAGGGGTATGTGGCTTGTTGCTAAAGCACTGAATCTTTACTTATGGGCTGTTACCAAAGATGTATACCATCCCCAAAGCAGAAATTGACGTCTTTTTGTAGTGTTTTGAAACTAAGAGTTGGTTATCCCAAAAATAACTACCCCGATTACACACCAGTCAAGATTTTCATTCCAAGTTATGACTGATGGGACTCAGATTTTGTAAAGAAATTTGCAAACAAAAGCAATACGTTTAAGTTAAATTTAGGTGCTTTCTGCACTTTTCTGTACAAAGGCTGTACTACAGATCCACTGTTGGTAGACACAGGCTTTGAATTTCCAGGACTGAATTTATGTTGCCTTCTCCATGTCCCCTTGCCTCATCCCTTTGTGAGCAAAAGCAGCAGTTTCTGCATTAGCTGCTTGTAAGTGATGTCTGTGCTCAAAGGAGAGAATGTTTTTCTGTGTGAAGCTGACATACAGTTAACACCAGAGTTTTGCTTAATTTCAGTGTTTTCATCTTTTTAATCTATTGATTGAAGTGGATTATTGTCATAAGGTAGTATCCTCAATTAGGCATAATCAGAATCTATATAGTCAAGTGAGGTATTTTCCATAGATAGGCCACAAATCCAAAATTTTCTCTTTGGTCAAAAGTTTCATTATCTTATCTGAAACTAATGTAAATCCCATAGCCATGTGCTAATTCAGGAAATATTCATGGAGTACCTACTCTGTGCCAGACACAACAGGGGTGCGGCAATGATTAAGACATCCACCAATCCCATCTCCCATGGAGATTGTGACTGGTGCATTCTGGTTGGGTCCACAGACGATAACATAGGGACACTTCACTATCCCACGCTTCTACCATGCTCAAGGTAAGCAACCTAAGGTCAATGGCTATGTGGAATTCTCATTAGAAAAGGAATGGATGGGGCGCCTGGGTGGCTCAGTTGGTTAAACCACTGCCTTCAGCTCAGGTCATGATCCCAGGGTCCTGGGATTGAGCCCCACATCGGGCTCCCTGCTCATGCAGGAAGCCTACTTCTCCCTCTGCCTGCCGCTCCCCCTGCTTGTGCTCTCTCCCTCCCTCCCTCTCTCTCTCTCTCTCTCTCTCTGTCGCTATCTCTCTCTGTGTGTCAAATAAATAAATAAAATCTTTAAAAAAAAAAGAAAAGGAATGGATGGCAAGACTCACAAAATAGGATTTTCATAAAGAGTTCATAGTAAGAGATGAAAGAGGTGTGCTTTAGATAGAAGAAATCACTAAGCAGCTTAGAGAAGAAGATTAGAGGAACAAAAAGCATAGCAAGAATTAGGTGCATATTTTTTTTTCTTTTGTCATACATGGCAGTATCTGGGAACCACAGACAGTTTTAAAGAAGCATTAATTTAAAAAAGTGTGTTGGAGGTGGGGAGCAGAATAAAGAGATGGGAAGGTTTCCAGAGAAATGAGGTCAAGGAGGAAAGCTGAAATAAGACACTGTGTGTGTATGTGTGTTTAGAAATTAACAGTCACCGAATAGTTACTGGGTGTAGAAAATCATGTTAAGTCATGTGTGAATTAAGATCATTGGTCATGAAACCTTCATTATTACATTTTGTGATCCTGGGTTCCTCTGACCTCTCAGATTCACCTTGCTATCCTAAACCATTTAAGTTTTATTGATGTCCACTGCAGATTCACTGGTGGTGAACGATACCCTTCAAAATAAGAAATGATACAGCCTAAAATCTAGAAGTTGGGCACCTCTCTTGGCTTATCCCCAACTCAAAGAAACTTCACTGTCAGTTTAGAAAGCTAACCATTTTAAGAAATATGAACATCTGAAAGGATGACACCTTTGTGTCACACAATGTTCTAAGAATCAACAAGCAAATGTTAATTGCTATTTAGAAAGGTTATATCAAATGAGGTAGAAAGTAAATGCTGAAATATTACAATAGGGAAATACAAAGTGATAGATATGTCAAAGAAAATCCATTTTCTAAAACATTAATTTAGGAGTTTGAGTTCTGGGGAGGAAATTGTCTATAGTCAATATTCATTGTTCAAGGACCTCTGATTTATTTTCATGCTCAGCATAATGGGATGAGGCTAGCCCACACACATGTTCTAAGAGGTTGCTGTTCTTCATTGGCTAGGAATAAAATAGGGTCAGAGAGTCCAGCTTTTGGACCTAAAAGTTTTCAAAGCAAGATAAAACAACAACAAATCTTCAGAAGAAATCATTTGCTTTCCCCTCATATGGGCAGCCTAATGTAGGAATGAGAAAACTGATCATTTTGATTCCTGTGTCTCCAAACTGCAGATATAGATGACTATCAATATGCAAGTGTTTCTTTATGATTGCTTTTCCACTTTCCCAAGCAAATTTTCTTCTTCTAACTTCACCAACAGGCCACAATACATTTTAGACAGTTCTTCACAGTATCTTCACTATCATTTCTCAAGGCAACAATGACAAAGCAGTATTACAATGTGGTCATCATTTTATTCCTCAAAACTAAATCAGAATCAACATCTACCAACCTAATGCAAAGTTTCCATCTTAGTATCCTGAATTGCATTTACGCAGCTTGGTTTTCTTATCCATGGCATAGAACTCCGTCTAGAACCAATTCTGTAACTAAACTACCATAGCAATTCTCAGAATAATGATTCTCAGAAGAACATTGATGTATGTCACAGATATTCAAATGGAGAGTATGGAGATGCTTTTTGAAACTGATCCTAGGCCCTGCTATTAGCCCTGGAGCTAATAATGAGCTCTATCAGGTTTATGACACTCAACTCATAGAAGTTCATGTTCACTTATATTCACATTTCAGGTAATTAGGAGAAAAACCCCACTTTGCCATGAATTGGGCGGGGATTAGCATCCATTTACCTACAGAGTAACTATGAAAGGGACATCACACGGCTTGTGTGCTGACCTGGTATTATTTTTGCAGGGTTCTAATTGCTCCCTCTCTGAGTTGCAAAAGACATAGGCTGAACACAGCTCTGATTTCAGTGACACTTAGAAGGATTAACAAACACAAATGTGATGACAGTATTATAGGAAAGCAAATCTGCATCAGACAGAGCAAAATTTATGGGGACTTAAAGGTAATTGTCATAAAACTGACAAAGACTTCAGTTTCAGGGAATATGTGAAGTGTCCTGGAGACTAGGGCTCTAGTTCTAGTTCCTCCACTGACAGTTTGACAACTGTGCCCCCATTTCTTGATCTAGAAGATGGAAGGGAGAAGAATAGTTGCCTTGGCATTTGCCTCCCAGAAATGCATGTAACTTGGTGAAATAATACATGAAAAGTGTCCTCAATTATAACAAGCTTAAATTTAGTTCTTCTTCAATTCAACAATTTAAAGTCAATTTTAAGATTTTAAACAGCAGATTTTCAAAAGAACCTACTTAGTAAAAATTGCCCAACATATCGCACAGTTGTAAAATACTGTATATCCTTGGCTCCGCTGGAGGTAAAAGACAGAAACAAAGGAAAACAGCATATGGTCAGGGAAATCTGGAGCCTTGTTTCCAGGGATCACTTATGCTACAAATTCCACAATATTTGGCATGTAGTTTTGACTGAAATCTTATGTTATGTTTCAAAATAGATTTTTTATCAGTTCCTACTGTGGGAAATAAACCAAGAGTTAGGTTATTAAAATGTAAACTGACGTTTACAAAATAACCATGTTATGAAATGCAAAAACAAATGGCTCAAATAACAAAATACTCAGTCTATTTTTCTTTTATTTGATGCTCACCCATGGCTTTCCTTTTTCTTTCAGTGTGAACACTTACTAGTAAGCAAGGAGTTGTATGGGTTGAACCACAGGATATTGACTACTGATGGCTATTTCACATGATTCAAGCTTATGTAAAATTGAGAGGAACTGGTGAACAGACCTCTAGCACATTAGATTGTAGGAGTCAGATAAAGGACAGCGTGGTGTCCCAGAGTTCCTTTAAGTCTAGATCTTCTCATATATTGCAATATTTCAAAGATGTGATGGTGTTTGCCTATACTGAGCTGAGGATTGCTGGAATGGCCAACATACTAGCTAGTCCTTCTCTTTCTCTAACGTATTCCATTCTATGTAAATGCATATAAACAGTTAAAGTGAATTAACTGCTGGGGTAATCAAGAACTGTAGATCCATGTGGATGAGTTTTCTATATGACCCTCGGTTAATCTATGCTCTATCTTCTAAGACAGCAGGGTCAGGCTAACTGAGGTCTGGTGACCTGACCATCCAAGAACTAAATTAAATGAAATGATACTTCTTATTATGAAATTCCAATAAACCATTTAAGTGCAACAATCTTACCTGCTGGTTTGATCTGACATCACTGAAATTCATTTTTTTCCCCAAGTCTAGAATCACCGCATTCTTAGTTTCACGAATGAAATCATCATTCACCGGTTGGGGAGACTTTGTGTTTTTCTTCATTAGTCCCTGGGATGGCCTGTAAAATAAATTCACACCTGACACACCCATGAGAAACACTTGCCAGTGTCCGAAAGCCTAGAAATCAGAGTGGCTGAAATGGCAGTCAGACACCAGGAGTCATCGGGCACTTAGGGAGGGCATCTTGTGTACCAAAGTTGAGCACTGCACAGAGAATCTGTGTTTGGAGAGGTGTTTTCAAAATTTAAAATTAGAAATTATTTAAAGTAATCATGCCCTTCGCCGTAAGGTGTTCAATATCTGTTTAGTGCCTAAGAGATAGGATTATCTAGGAATCCACTAAATGAGACTCCTGTTCCAGACCAAGCTATTCCATGCATATGTCCTTTCTTAAGTGACAACTTTTACTTGAGAAATCTTAATGACACTTACACGGATGGTGCGCTTCTGGGCAGCCCCATGGCATTGGTGGGTGGGATGGCAGGGAGAGAAGGAAGAACGGAGCTGAGGAAAGCCACTGGGTTCTGAATCCGGCTGGTGGGAGAGACAGGAGCTGGGGAAACACAGCGGGGCTGAAACTGGTTTCCACTGGAGATGGCAAATGTGAGTGGCGATGGCGCTGGCTCTACCGGAGCTGGAGGGGGTGGCTCGTTTTGGAAGGAAACTCCTCCTAGAGACTTGTTTTGAATGGAGGGGTGAGAAACTAAGAGGCTCTCTTTGCTCACTGTCCTCTGAATGGTTTGAGGAGTGCTGCTTAGGGTGAACACTGGAGAGCTGGAAGGGGACACGGTTGCTGTGGTTGTATTTGAAGAGGGGAAGAAATGCTTTGGCCGGGCCAAGCTGAACGTCTGTGATGAAGGGGCCTTCACCTGCTTGCTGGACATTGTCACCGCCGGAGAAGCAGTGGAGTTCAAAACACTCATGTTGAAAGGAAACTCCTTAGGAGAGGAAGGAGATGGGTTTTGCAACTGCTGTTGTTCCAGTAAGACTTGGTTGTGAAGCTGTTGGAGCTGACTGGAATCACTGCACACAAGAGTGGGGAGAGAGAAGGGAAATCTGTCACCATCGGCCTCACCCAGCAGAAAATGTATGACAGGCTGTTTACAATTCTATGCTGATTCAGAACACACAACCAGAGTTGCCAGAAATGAGCCAATCAATTTCTCCTTTCTAAATCTGATTTATTGTCGGGAAGAAGGGGAAAAGCCACCACAATGCACAACTCCAAAAGGCATCGTTCACATGGTATTCTTTGTGTTGTGACCCTGAAACATGGCAGCACAATTTTAGAATGTTTATGAATTAGAAAAAAGAAATAGAAACAATGGTCTTCTGTTGGGAATGCCTAAAGTTCTGATAGGAGCAGGCTGTATCTCAGCTTTGGGACAGAAGGCAGTGCGCTACATACTGATGTAAGTAACTGAATGCGTTGTAGTCTTCATTCTGTCTTATTTTAAAGCAAACCTTAATAAAGCCCCTGGATGTGTCTTGGTGTTTCTCATCCTCTCTCGGCAACAACGCACTGTAGATAAGGTGACCATATGTCCCAATACATCCTGGACAGTCTTGGTTTATGCCTGTTTTCCTGGCATAATTATCAATACTACTCTTTTACTCTCAAAAATGTCGTGATTTGAATGGTAGATTATATGGCCACCACAATTAGAAACATTGCCTTAGACTTTTCTTGTTCCTAAGAGGAGAAAGAAAACCAAGCTGGGAGTACTTTCTTCTTTTGTATGAAGTTGAGTCACAGAAGCATTATATGATTTGCCCACAGTCTATTTAATTTATCTTAACAAAATGATCAATCATTATTTTTTTTAAAGATTTATTTATTTGAGAGAGAGAGCAAGTGAGCACGGGGGAAGGGGCAGAGGGAGAAGGAGAGGGAGAGAAGCAGACTCCACTAAGCTCAGAGGGAGCTGGATGCAGGGGTCAATCCCATGACCCCAAGATCTCGACCTCAGCCAAAATCAAGAATCAGACGCTCAACTGACTGAGCCACCCAGGTGCTCCCGGTTACTTATTTTTTAAGAAAGAAAATGGAAAATGAAAATCTCTACAAATCTTATGTGCATAAAGTTGTCAGTGCTGCTAAACTTTGCTGTTTGGAAGAATTTTCTCTCACATGAGTAACTACAGGAAGATCCACAAGGAAGACTGTGGTGTTTTAAGTCTACAAAGCTTTTATGTTCTTCGGAAACATAGGTTGCTTCTGGAACATAGAAGGTGATCTGCTGAACATGAGATCTATTAAAAATGAAAGCTTCAGAAAAAAAAAATGAAAGCTTCAGTATTTTCAGAGCATTAGGAAAGTCAACACCAATGGTAATAAAGTTGAACCAGGAGGTTCTCCAAACCTTGATTTTTCTTAATTATGGGAGTTTAAGGCCTTTCTCCTTCCTTTCATTAACACTTCTGATATACGATATATGGAAAAGTAACTTCACAAAGCAGAGTCCCATCTGTTGTCAAATGGCTATTTAATATGCAATCCTTCTTTGTTCGTCCATGAAAATTCTTGTTTTGAGTTAAACTAAGAATTCAGAAGCATTAGCCACTTGGTACAGTAACTTTCTTAGAAGTGTTCAAGCTGAGAGAATAAAGTAATATAGTTAAAGATTAATTATATTTTAGTTTCATCATGGATGAAGATTCAGCAATCAAGAGAAGCAGAAATAGCTTTGTTAGATTATCCTTAGAAAAATATAAAATGTATACAATTAATATTGTTTCTGTTAGGGTTAACTTTCCCAACAGCATGAAAATACAAAAATCTTTAGATTTTAATGGATTTCATATTTGTCAGGTCACATTCTATGGTTGCTATAGCCTGAAGACAATGCTATACAATTTTCAGGACATCTCTGTACAGAGTAGTCTATACAAATTTTAGTCTTATGATTTTGCAGAAATATTTTCTTGTGGCTATGGAAATAAAAAAAGTAGTATATGACAAGTAAGTAATCTTAGAAAGATAAGGATGATAAAAAGGGGCAGGAAATCATTTGGTATTGATTGATTCTTATTTTCCTTTAGTTCCCATTGAATAAAAACTAAGAACTAGCTTTTTACTTTAAGACTTCCAATGGCATCTTAGCCCTTATTCAATGCAGTATATTGGATTAGAGAGGGTCACAAACCTTAAACATAATGATATGTGAGATACAGTGTCAAATTGTTTTGATTATCCAAGTTTCTGGAAGAATTCATTTGAGAATAATGTCTCTTTTTGTTTGAACAAGGTTTTTGTTTGTTTGTTTGTTTTTCATTTTATCAGTCTTGTTTCAGAAGGGATTTAAAACAGCAGTTTGGATTCGCTTATTCATTACATCGGGTGTCAATTCCATTATTCGACGAACTTTTATTGAATCTTCTGTGTTTACTTTGTTAGGCACTGTAAGATATATATATATATATATATCTGAGATAGTACAAGCTATTCAGGGCTCAAAAATCTTACTATACATACATACAGCATAAATAAACACCGGCTATTTAAGAGAACATGTAGAACTTACTGCTTTAATAATGAAGGTACAAAGTACAATGAAAGAATAAAGGAAGAGAAAATTAATTACAAAGGCTACTAGTTCTAAAATCCCCAGTAACATCTCTAATTCAAAGTAACAGCCTGTCATAAATTGCTATAAGCTCAGCTGCTCTTTTCTTGTTGCCATGAGGATTTCTGAAATCAGGTTTATACCCAAGCTTTCTTTTATCAGCTTTCAAGCTGACATCAAGCTTTCTTTTATGCAGGCAGATTTATCAGCTCTCTTGGGTTATCTGAATATATCTTCTCCTTTGCCACAACACATAATTTAAGCATGATGCTCAAGAATATGTTTGTGCAGACAGACAGACTTAGGTTCTAATCCTGGCTCTGCCACTCATTGTTTGTGTGGTTTTGGGTAGTTCCTAGACTTTTCTGACCCTGATTGCCTCATAAATAAAATAGGAATAAGTAATATCTCAACATTGTTGTGAGAATTGATCAAATCACCTAAAACATGTAAGTAATCAATAAATGGTGGCTATTTTATCTTTAGTTTTTGAACTACAAATATCAATTTTAAGATTTGTAAGAATGAAAATTAAGAGCTTCAGAATAATAAGGATGCTTCTTGTGGTTTCTGGGGTACAAAGGAATTTCTTAGGGATTTTGAACTGTTGAGATAAAAGGCTTAGTGACAAAAACAACAAAACAAACTGGGGATGGTGTATCAAGTACTTTTGATAGCAGTTTTGGCAACAAAAATTTGGGGCAGTGTGTGCTGGAGCCAGCTCTTGATTGTTCTGGAGAGCAGATTGTGCACATCTCATTCCAATTCCCAGTTCAATGACCTTTCTTTAGTAACTTGAAATAGAACACGGTGGGAGAAAATTGGCAAATGCTACACATCAGGGCTTCCCCGTCTCCATCCGTTGTTAAAACATCTGCCAGCACGTCACTGATTAGGATAACTAATTCTAAATATGTCTCTGCAATTGGCTTCTAGCTATGGTTTTAGCAGTGGCTACCATGCTGGCTACACATTAGAATCACCCACAGAGCATAAAAGACAAACAAACCTCAATGATTTAGGCACCATCGTCCAGAGAGTCAAGTGGCCTGGGAAAAGATCCAGGCTTAGTTATTATTTTCTTTTAAAAAGTAGGGCAGTGATTCTTAAACTTTAGTGAGCCTCAGAAACCTCTGGAGGGCTTGTTGAAACCCATATTTTGCCCTCCCTGCCTCCACCCCCAGCTTCTGATTCAAGTCTGGAGTGGGGCCTGAGAATCTGCATTTCTATCAAGCTCCCAGGTGATGCCAGTGCTGTGACTAGCAAGGCTCTAGGTGGTTTTCACATGCATCTGGGACTGAGAACCCCTGCTCTAAAGAAACACTTGTCCCCAAAACAGAGGCTTTCCCAGTACATGCTGATTTTTGTCTGACGTTTTCCTTACTTTAAATATTAATTATTGCGTTCTCCTGGGTGTGGAGGGGTGTGTGTATGGGGTGGGGTGGAATGATAAAGGGTTGTAACCCAGACTTTCCAACTTTAGACCAGTAGTTTCCAAACTGGCTGAATATTAAAATAATCTGTGGAGGGATTCTGATTCAATTGGGATGGAAGGCATAAATATTTTTTAAAAGCTCTACATTTTATTAGAGAGTGTAGCGAGGATGAAGAATCACTGCTCTAGACAATCTTGAAATTCAGGTTGAAAATCTCAAAGTCTGAATTATCTAGACTTTGATGATACAATGTTTAAAAAGGACGGTTTCTCTTTCTGTTGCAGTCTTAAGATCTGTAAGAATTATGTCTATTTTTTGTATGAGTGGCAAATTGAAGGAATGAGCAGAAAAGTGTATCCTCAAGAAGATTATTCAGAGAGTCAATATATTTTAATGCAAAACCTAAAAGATTAAAACCAATGAGGTCAAAACCAGAAAGAAAAGGCTGTAGACATATGGGTTCACAAAGTACTGGTGTATGTGTGCACGTGCACATGCAGGTATATATTCATACCTCTACTAATACAAACCTATAAATACACAAGAGAAAACTTAAGGAAGGCAAAAAAGATTAAAGAATTATGTAGTGCTGAGGACTGGATTTGTAGAGGGTGTCATTACATAATTTAATAGCAAAAATTATTACATCCATTGAAAGTCTGATGTGGCAGACAGATACTGCTGGCTGACTACTTTACTTCTTCCCTTTGTAAAAGAACTTGATTTTATTCATGGAGGCAACATATACAGCCAAAGACTACACTTCCTAGTCTCCTTTGCAGCTACTAAACTGTGTGACTAAGTTCTGGCTGATGAAATAAAAGCACAAGATTTGGGTAAGATCTAAGAAGGCTCCTTAAAAGGAGTCTGACATCAGGCCTTCCACCCATTTGCCTGTCTTGCAGCTTGAAATCAGACGTGTTGACTAGACCACCGTCAGCCACCCTGGACCATGAGGGGACCTGGAGAAGAAGCAAGTGCTGAATGTGGCAGAGCAGAAAGACAGGAGACTGGGTTGTCAATGACTATGGAGCCAGTCTAATGGCCTCAGACTGCCCAACTAATTCCATTATTTAAGAGAAAAGCCCTCATGTGTTTAACCCACATTTATTTGGGCTTTCTGGAACATGAAGCTAAACGGAATCCTAACTGACATACCTAATTGCCCCTGAAGAGTCCCTGGGTAGAGGAGGCTCTGTAAGAAGGCAGTTCCCAAGGAAATTGTTTTGGATTACCTGTTCCCAAAACTCCCTTTTCTGAGAAATCCCCCCACCCCCCACCCCACTGCCCTTCACAGTTCTGATTTGATCCATTTGACTCTTCTTTCCTCCAAACATAAATCCTCTGCACCTGACCAGGCTGGACCAGCTGGGATTTGGATTTGAGCTGCTATGAATGATTTAATTAGCAGTGGAACTTGACACAAATTGTAGAATGGGACATGCCATGATGGGCCAGGTGTGAGGTGATGAGTCTTCAGAGAGGAAAGAGTGGAGAGGATATGCAAAGAAGAAACAAGGAGGTGCTCCAAACAGAGAGCGAGTGGTGGACAGAGGCTTGGGTTTCCTTCTCCAGGCAGGACCGGGCTGCCTTTGGGTTCCCATTCCCGCCTATTTCCCTACAGTAACCTCTTCCCTCTTTTTACTTTAGCGGATTCCTATTTCCTGTGACCAGCAGAACTTTCAGGGGATGGAGACATTTTTGGACGGTTTTCCAAGAGGCATGTTTCATAACATTTAATTTTATGCCCAGGATTTTGCCTTATGTGGTAGTGAGAAGAATATAAAACTAAATGACATACCCTGCTTCCAATGAACATCTTGTGTTCTGCACTGAGAAACACATGATGGGAGCACTGTTACTACAGATTTTAATGTTGACCTTTAAAGGTTTATGTAATTATAAATGTAATTTTTATAATTTTGACATGTGGATCAAACAGAACATAGTAGTAGTATCCTGTTCTGTGTTTGCTTTATTACGGATGAACATTAAACATTGCAACATGGCTCCGATGGAGGCTCTCTGGGGGGTTAGGGTGACACCGCATCAGGCCCCAAGGTGAGTCTGAAAATTATGACTCCTCATTCTTTCATCTCCATTATATTATATGAAAACTACTGTGGTTACTATAGCATATCTAGCCACAGCAAAGAACAGTCGAAAAGTACTAAATATCTCTTCCACAATGACTACAAAAGCTTTAGTTGAAGCAGAAATGGGAAACATATGGATGAAATTATAGACTATAAGGATTATTAGATGCAAGAAAGGGCTTTATAAGAAGAGTGTAGAAGTGCTTCAGCTGGAGGCTCTAATGTTAGACAAACATCTTTATCAGCTAGTTTAGGGGTAACATTAGGTGTAACATTTTTCAGAGGTAGAATATTTAACAGTAAGGATAGTAGTGATAGTATGCTAATGTTGATGTAAGGATTTATGGTTTGCAAAGCATTTAAATTTATCTTCCCATTCTGTAATTTCCTTTTTCAGCCCCCCCCCCCCTTTTTTTAAGTAGGCTCCATGCCCAGCATGGAGCCCATTTGTAGGGCTTGAACTCATGACTCTGAGATCAAGACCTGGACGCTTAACCAACTGAGCCACGCAGTTGTCCCATTCAGCCCCATTATTTTTAAGGGCAGATTCAGAGAAACTCACAGGCATCCTTGGTCATCCATTTTAATTTTTACTTACAGTTTGGGTTTGGCCAGAACTGGAGGGGGTTCTTTGACGGGTGAAGAAGGCTCAGGGATTCTTGCTGCCTGTCCATTGAATCTCTCCGGGAAAGAATCAGGCCTGGTCTGGCTGGTGGTCACCACGCCACCCTCAGAAGATGCTTCACTTCCTTTGTCATCTTCAGGCAGGTTGAAGTGCACACGGAGCCCAATCCTTGAGCTGGACCGGGGCTCATTGTGGTTCACCAGAACTCCTTCGAGTTTGGGTTTAGGCGGATGTTCCACAGAAGGGGGATCTGGGTTGGGTAGGGATGGTTGTTGCTCAATAACAGCCAGGTTGGTGGTGGAATTGGCTGAGTGAAGAGACTCATTATTTCTGAGGTCTTCATTTCCTGAAAGAACAATAGCACGACCTGAGCTGTTAGCCTTACTCAATAAAACTGAGATAGGATTGTAACTGTGAGCTGGGGCATGTATCCAAACCAGATGAGTATGTTAATGGGAGAATGCCTGTCAAAAACAGTGACCACAATCTGGGGCATTAAAGAATGGTGAAGATATAGGAAAAAAAAACTAAACTAAAAATCTAAGTACCATTTTGGAAAGAATATTAGAAGTTTATAAAAGACAAAGGAGATGTTTTCTTAGGGAATATCAGAGATAAAAGCAGGATAATGTGTGGTGGTGGTGGTCATAAATGCTAAAAGAAATTGAAAATTGGATATTGTTCCATAGTCTAGACTGTTCTGGCCTTTCAGGCGCCATTACCTCTTACAGCGAGCTGTGCAATGCTTGACACTGTGCCGTATTTGTTGCTTGCAGTACACGTGAAGCATCCAGAGTCTTCTGCAAACACCTCAGCAATGACCAAAGTACAAATCTCCTCTAAACACCAATAAAACAGAACGGTTACTGACTTAATTGTGGAAGTGGAATTATAAAATTTACTGATATCAGATGATGATTCTATAAAAGTCAGTATAAGAAGTTGATTCTATTAATTGTTTGAAAATAATCAGTTCAAACAATTATTTGATTGGATTGACTGATGAGCAGGCTCAATGAATCAAAGGATGTAGAACAAAAAACTCCACTACTGGCAAGAGGATCTTATGATAATATAATATCTTAATATATTAATATTAATATATTGTGAATTCCCAGATTATTTCTGCTTTTACATCATCAGTCCAGATGACAAAAATAGAACTGAGAAACAGTAAACTTACAAATCACAAAAACAAGTTAGGAGTTAATGCAAAAGGAGATTTGTTTGAAATGAAAGGATTAATAAAACATTTTAAGATCTACATCTCTCATGTCTGTGGGGAACTTTTGCACTGAGGTAATTTTAAATGAGGGCCACAATTTAAAACTGGGCAAGAAATATTTTGAAGACCTTGTAGTAATTAGCTGATAGAGTAATTTGAAATTCCAGGTGAAAGAAGAGTGAAATGCATCTTTTCCTTTGCAATGCTATGGTAATTCTTATGGATTACTTCAACACACAGCATGAATCCCCTTTGAATAACTACAAAAGTGATTCTCAGATTGAACCACGTGATTGTAGCTTAGAATTATTATAGTTAGATATTCCTTGACATAAAGAGAAGTATAGGACAGTAGCATAAACTGTCAGTTATCACTCAGTGGACCTGACACTAAAAATAAAATTAACAAAAACATAGTTTGTATTAGGAGGGACTTGGCATCTCACTGTTTCGTGATAACTGAATTGAATTAGCTGGCCAGCCTCTGGAAAACTGGACAGGAGGCCACGGCAGACGATATTGAGTACCTGCTCCATAGCTCTTCATCCTCCTTCCTTCCTAATAGAATTCTGGCTTTGTCTACCCTCCTTGGAGTGGTCATGTGCTTCAAGGCAACTTGGCCTCTCCCAGTCTCAGGTGGCAAACCATTACGGGTCACGCTAAGCTCTATTCTTGCTAAGTCATGGCATGCACCACACAATTCCAATCAATGAAATAGGAAGGAAAGTCTTTTTTTTTTTTTTTTTTTTTTAGAAGGAAGGAAGGAAGGTCTTCTGGGGAGCTTATGAGAAAGATTTCCTTGCTCTCTGAAGAGAACAAAAGAGAGTTCTGTTCCCTAATTTTGCCCCTGCAGTGTTGTTGTCTGCATGCAATACTCAGAACTGTGGCAGCTTCTTGGGTAGATAAGTAAAACAAGCCTAAGCCTGAAGACAGTGAAATGGGAAATGGGAAAAAGGCTTGGGCCCTGATGATCTTGGAGACACGAAATCACCCAATCTCAAGACATTTCTCAGGACATCTTGCTATGTAAGAAAATACATTTTTCTTAATGCTTAAGCCACTTCTAGTTAGGTCTTCTTCACTTGCTGCCAAGAATCCTAAATGATGAAGAGGCAAAGTTTGGTTTTGGTGCCTCTCTGTACTTTTTCTGAGCACTTGGACTATGTTTCCTTCTCTCTCTCTGTTTCTCTTCCCAAACATTTCTACTATCAGCCTTCAACAACCACTTTCAGAAAATGATCTGATTAATTTATTCCCACTACACTGTACCTGCCTGATAAAATAAAGTATTCTGCCTCCAAAGGGTATTTGCATGTACTAGATGGAGGAAGAACTCTCTGGTTATGAAATTTTAGATCTCAGAGCTGGGAAAGGTAGCACTTGTTTTGGGAAGGGACCCCTTTTGGGTGACTCAGATGATTTTGTGTATGAAATTGCCTAGTGGAAAAGCCTGCTCTGGACAACAGTGTCAAAACCTGAAAGATTTTCAAGGGGAAAAATACCACTCCACTACAGGCAATGCAAGAGTAAGGCTGCTCTGTTCTTTACTTATGTATCCCCAAGGCCCTAGAGTAGGGCTGTGCCATATGGATGTTCCATGTCTACTTCTGGAATGCCTTTCCATTCATTTTTCAGAAGAGAGAATTATAATAATGAAATCCCAAAGCATCATTCTTACCCAGGGGTACAAATACAATCTAAGGGCGCCTGGGTGGCTCAGTTGGTTAAGCGACTGCCTTCGGCTCAGGTCATGATCCTGGAGTCCCAGGATCGAGTCCCACATCGGGCTTCCTGCTCGGCAGGGAGTCTGCTTCTCCCTCTGACCCTCTTCCCTCTCGTGCTTTCTATCTCTCGTTCTCTCTGTCTCTCAAATAAATAAATAAAATCTTAAAAAAAAACAAAACAAATACAATCTAATTTTCCAGAGTGATCACAGAGAAGACTTTTCAGATGTTTACACTGTGGTTTGTGAGTAACTTGCATTTTCTAGAGGTAAGAGCTTCACCTACCATCACTCCCATGTCATCTTGGTATCTTCCCATCCAAATCTAACAACACCATGGATGTTTTATTGATTCTGCAAATTTCAAAATCTGATGGATAAGTTTTGAGACACATAAACTGTGGAATTGGAATTGATCTAGCATCATGGAAATTGCTCTGCCCAGTTTTGGGAGGTCAGGTGTAGGGGCCAAAAAACAGAGGGAAACTATTCCTAAGAAACATCCCTTAAAAACCAGGAACTAACTGCATTCATGTTCAGTATCAGATATAAATTACAAATTTGCATGTGCTCCCCTCCTTTCCTTCTCCTACAGTAATAGCTAGAGTGGGTTGGAATCCTGTTTCTAAAACCATATTTTTCATTTTTTTCTTGACACCAGTGTAACAACAATATGTTTTATTATTTATATAAGATATACAAAATCACTGATTTATGTATATATATTTTATATATATGTAAAATCACTAATGCTAACATGCTAACACACTAACAAATTAAAGTTAAAATGATCCTTACCTGGTTCTGCCATGGATCGAGGTTCTAAAAGAAAAAAAAAATGAAAAGAATCTAAGCATTTCTTTTACTGAGAGGCCATATTTTCATCAGAAGCTTCCTATAGAATTTCAGTCTCTTGTATACTCATGAGTGATTTGATACGGTTAATCTGTAAGTGTGGAAGTAAAGCACCAATGACCTCGACAGGGACAAGACAGTTGTCACAGAAGGGCAGCAAGAGAGCTGCTAAGCTGATATTGCCATATCTCGGGACATACCTGGATTCCACTTGGGACACATAAAGCCTTAGGTGAGGAAAAGTGACTGAGTTAGGGATTCAGGAACAACTTGCTTTAACTGGTACCCATTCAGCTATACCTGAAACAAGGTTTGTGAAGACTGAGAGCTCATTCTTGGCTAGGCTTCTCACATCCTAATAAAACATAGACTATACCTCCTGCTCTAAGTTTTCTAGATCTGATTAATTTATTCACACTACACTGTACCTGCCTGATAAAATAAAGTATTCTGTCTCCAAAGGATATTTGCATATACAAGATGGAGGAAGAACTCTCTATCAAGTGTTTTTTTTTTTTTTAAGATTTTATTTATTTATTTGAGAGAGAGAGAGAATGAGAGATAGAAAGCACGAGAGGGAAGAGGGTCAGAGGGAGAAGCAGACTCCCTGCTAAGCAGGAAGCCCGATGTGGGACTCAATCCCAGAACTCCAGGATCATGACCTGAGCAGAAGGCAGTCGCTTAACCAACTGAGCCACCCAGGCGCCCCTATCAAGTGTTTTCATAGTCAGAGAGCCTCAGGATAGATAACAAGAGCCTCAGGATAGATAACAAGAGAGCAGGTTCTTTAAACCTGCTTTAAACCACAGTGTAAAATTCTTTGACATTCCTGAAAGTGCCTGCATGGTACTGAATACAGAATACCGGTGTTCAATTGCAGACATTCAGTAAGAACTTAGTTACAACCTTCCACACTGATAGAACTATTAAAGTTTTTTTCTCAAGTTTAAATGGTATTCAGATTATATCATTGTTGCTGCTACTGTTAAAACCTGATAGCTCAGTCTTTAAGCATCTGCCTTCGGCTCAGGTCATGATCCCGGGGTCCTGGGATGGAGCCCCGGGTCAGGCTCCCTGCTCTGCGGGAGGCCTGCTTCTCCCTCTCCCACTCCCCCTGCTTGTGTTCCCTCTCTCGCTGACTCTCTCTCTCTGTCAAAATAAATAATAAAAAAACTTAAAAACAAAACAAAACCTGATAGCAGTTTGACTCATGTATCAGTGATAAGCAGAGACAAATTAACAAAAAAGCAAATAAATTATAATGTATTTTATGACTAAAATGGGTCAAGGTGAAAGCAGTATATGATAAAAAAAAGAATTGACCACTTGCATATATAAATAATTCTTACAGTAAAAAAGAACAAAACCTCAGTATGAAAATGAGCAAAGGATATGAACAGGTAATTTTAAAAATAAAGAAATACAAAGACCCAATAAACATGAAAAAAGTTCCACCCCACATTTACTTAGTGAAGTACAGATTAAAACAAGTGTTCCCATTTTGGACCTATAAAATTAGTGAAAATTTAAAAAATGTTTAATACCCGTTATTAGTGAAGGTATGAGGCAAATGGCATTCCCATATATTGTTGGTTGTAGTAGAATATAGCTAGGACAACACGTGTCCCAGTTCATTTGGGATAGACCTGTTTTATTCCTGGGATCTCTGTGTAATTATTAATAGCAGTCTCTTTCACTCCCAAAGTGTCCCAGATTGGATGATCAATTATGTGATTATCCTCAATTTAGCTCAAACTTTTGGGTTAGGCATGTTGGCAATATATATTGAAAGCCTAAAAATGGGTGAATTTATAATAGCAGTTTCAGTACTCTTTATTTTTTTTTTAAGATTTTATTTTTAAGTAATCTCTACACTCAATGTGGGACTTCAAACCACAACCCCAAGATCAAGAGTCGCATACTCTACTGACTGAGCCAGCCAGGCACCCCTAATACTCTTTATTCCATAGATATTCACAAATGATTTTGCTTTTATATGCATTGAAGCAGTTTACAAAAGTAAGAATTTGTGAACAATCTAAATGTTCAACAACAGGAGAGTAAATAAATATAAAATATTGATTTGTTTTTAAAGTATATTCATTAACATGAAAAGATGTTCATGATATGTTGAGTGAAAAAATCAATTTTCAAAAAAGCGTATGATTTATTTTTATTTATTCATTTTTTAAAAAGATTTATTTATTTGACAGAGACACAGCGAGAGAGGGAACACAAGCAGGGAGAGCGGGAGAGGGAGAAGCAGGCTTCCCGCTAAGCAGGGAGCCCGATGCAGGACTCGATCCCAGGACCCTGGGATCACGACCCGAGCTGAAGGTAGACGCTTAATGACTGAGCCACCCAGGTGCCCCTATTTTTATTTTTGAAAAACATATGCATGGAGAAATTTTTGGAGAATAGACAACACAATATTACTAGGATTTAGTTTAGAGGATTATGATTACAAGTAATTTTTCTTTTATTTTTTAAATTAGTTGTTAAAAAGTTAGAGAAATAAATGAATACCATACATTTATAAAAATTAATTATCAGAAAAATAACTTTAAAGTATCAACTTACTTTTCTGTAAAATTCTAAAGTCTGGAGAATCTTCTATCAAGGTCCCTTCTCTATACCACTCAACTTTAGGAGATGGAGCTCCTTTTACTCTGCATTCAAAGACAACCAGCTGACCTTCAGAGGCTGATAAATTTTGTAACATCTGTAATGAGAAGAATATTGTTAGAGCCAAAAAGTATACATTTTTGGAATCTAGTTTCAGTGCCGAATTTTAGAAAAAGATACTATCGCCTTCATATTTGGATTTTCTTCAAATCTTCTAGATCTCCAGCAGTTTCAATTCTGTGGATATTCATTGAGTCTGTTTTTGAAGATAGAATCATCTGAGCCCATATGAAGCGCCAGACAACTTTATTAAATACTAGGTGACACATTTGGAGGGTTTGGAAAAATGCTGACTTTTGGTAAAGTACTTCTGTTCTTAAATGCCCAAGTGGAGTTTGGTTTCCAGAAATAATAATTTAAGAAATCTGCAGGAGTATCTATTAGGTGTAGTCAACATGGGAGTAATGTATTTTTTCACACAAGGATGTCACTGTTCATGAGGTGGAACATCTCTGTGGCTCAAGTAACTGACTCCATTTTTCCTGGCTTTGTCGTGTTTACATACTGTAGTCCTGGAAATTGACTTTTATTTTGTTTTCTTGTTTTCCTTATGTGTTCTTTATAGTATAGCTTCAATGATCTGTCGAGGGATATAAACAATGACAATCTCTATAAAATCATAGTCACAAATGGAGTCTGATATCATGGTAAAATGTGTTGTAATTTTGTCATCCTTGCACAGGGGCCATGCTAAGCTTCTCTGTATCGTTCCAATTTTAGTATATGTGCTGCTGAAGTGAGCACAAATATGTTGTAATTTTGTGAAGGCATCATTAAATGCTCTTCCACACATCCATGAAAAAATGTTTACAAGACCACTTTGTTTTTGTTTGTTTGTTAAAAGTAGGCTCCACACTCAGCAGAGCCCAACGTGGGGCTTGAACTCACGACCCTGAGATCAAGATCTGAGATGAGATCAAGGGTCAGAAGCTTAACCAACTGAGCCACCCAGATGCCCCTACAAAACCACTCTGAACTGTATCATATCAATATATTCTATAATAGATTCTACTAGAGAATGGCACTCACAGTTTCCATTCACAGCCAGTCTTTCACTCATGATTTGTGAGCTTAAAGTCACACATTCTTTTGTGTAGTTGGAACTTCATTTGATTTGAGAGAGAGAGGGAGGAAAAGAGAGAGAGAGAGAGTACGAGTAGGGGGAGGAGAGACGCGGAATAGAGGGAGAGAGAGAACTTCTCAAGCAGACTCCAAGCTAAGCGTGGAGCCTGAGACAGGGCTCGAACCCAGGACCCTGAGATCATGACCTGAGCCTAAACCAAGAGTCCAATGCAACCGACTGAGCCACCTGGGTGCCCCTGGTACTTCATTTGATTATGAAATTCTTCTTTGACATGTGTGTGGGCATATTATTTTTTTTCATATTATTGTTTTTAATGTTGGAGGAAACATTATGAACATGGAAAGATTATGATTAACTTCCTCCACAAGCTCTCTTAGTAACTAATGCTGCAAGGTTTTCTATTGTTATTATGTGGGGATCTGCATTAAGGAAATATCGGCTCCTGCATCAGAGAAAGGAAAAGCCGGTATTTGGTTAATTTTTTGCTTTTGTCATTCGCTCCTATAAATAGTCTGTGATTATTTATACCTATTTTATGAACAATTTATGATAATTTGTGCATGGCATGGCCCCATCATATTTATGACATTTGTCTAAGGAATATAGAGGTGGGGGATAAGCACGCAGCTTTAGCTATACGTAGTAGACGACTTTTACCTCAGAGGTATGTTAAGTTGATATCGGAAGGCCAGGGGGCGCTGTAGTTCAACATTAGTGTTTTGTTCTTTTTGCACTCCCAAATTTGTTTGCTGAAGTAATTCAAGATGAGATTTGTACAGAGGGGTCTCTGAATTAATAAGGAACTATTTGATAAACAACAACAATACAATAAAATACCCCCAAACACCTTCTTATTCTTTATCTACCCCAAACAACAGCTTCTAGTGATAAGAAAGGAATGTTCTTAGTAAGCAGGGAAAATCAAGGAGTCTTGGGTGCTCCTGGCAAGTCAGTAGATATGCCCTCCACCCTGACATCTGATCAAATTCTCTGTGACATGGCAGCTTTGAGGCCTAGTGAAAATTTTAATGGCAGTCAGACATCTCCCTGGGATTCATACAAGATAGAGTTTCATTTCTTGAGGCAAACAAATTAGAAAAACAGACCAAGAAAGAAAAAAGTGGTGGCAGAAGGGATTGAATAAATTAAATATGGCATCCTTTTTAAGGGGATGTGAGAAGAATGAAGTCAATCTATATGTTCTGACATGGCTTGCAGTTCAGACAAATCAGCCAATTCTCAGTCTGTAGAGGTTAGACCAAAGCCCTGCTTGCCAAAGGATATCCTTGAGAGAATATGTTGCTCACAGTTGAGACCAACTTTAATTGGTTGTAATTATTCACTTGACATTGAAGGTCAAGACCTGCGTTCTATTTGAGAGTCCAGCCAAGGTACCTCAGATACTACAGTGTATGTAATATGCCTGCTAAGTGTCTATGATATGAGATGCAACCTCATTCCAGTTGACACATCATCAATACTCAGTTAAGAGAGGTGCCAAGGGTCATCTTACAAGCCACTCAAAAAAAGTTGAAAGTCATAGTTGGAAGGACGATGATAGTTGATATTGCTGAAAACTGCTTTTCTACAAAAGTCTCATGATAAGGAATTGACTCACACCAGGGTCCAAACCAATCACACCATTTGAACATAGTGCAGATGGTGCTATATTCAACAGAGGAGTAGGTCTCAGGCTGTTATTAATGACACACACACACACAATGTCTATGGACCTGATCATAATCATCTTGACTTCACTGAAAATGAATAAGATAAATGAAATAGTCCCCAACTAACAAAGATTTAATTAGTCTTAACGAGGAATTATGGATTTGGACTAAAGTTACTAAGCTGAGGACAACCTCCTGAGGTAAAGAGTATCCAAAGAACAAATCTGTCTTGCGTGTCATCACCATACTGATAATCTCGGAAGACATTCTTTGTAGGGTGACTTGACAGCACAGAGCCTCGAGAAGCATTTCTTCCATAGCCATTTGATATGGGATTTTTTTCTCTATTGCTCCTAAAGATACTCTGAAACCACAAAGCAATGAAAGCAATAATTCTTTATTTAGCTGAAAGGGCAGTTATTCACCACAGAATAAATATTACTATGTGCCTGCTTTATGTCAAGCACTGTCCCAGGTGCTTTAAATGTGAGTTGAAAGGACATAGTTTGTGCTCAGATTTATACCCACAAATATAGGGATAACCTTCAGAAAGGACCTCTCCCTTATTGGTTAAAAGATGTCAGCTTTAAGATTCATACTGTCATTTTATTCTTTTTTTTTTTTAAGATTTTATTTATTTATTTGACAGAGAGAGAGCGAGCACAAGCATGGGGAGCAGCAGAGGGAGAGGGAGAAGCAGACTCCCCACCGAGCAGGGAGCCTGATACGGGACTCGATCCCAGAACCCTGGGATCATGACCTGAGCCGAAGGCAGATGCTTAACTGACTGAGCCCCCCAGGTACCCCATTTTATTCCTTTTTTTAATCCAGTTGATGTTTGTGCACCTTGGGAGAGAGTGGCTGCAAGTGAACGTGTATAGTGCTTTAGGCTGGAGTTGGATCAAAGGAGTCTTTATGGATAAAGAACTGTTTCACGGAGGACCTTTTTACCCCTTGGTGGGCACAGGTGCCCAGAGCAACAGTTGAGCCAGAAGAGTTTCTGGCATTGTTGGGCTGGGAAGGGGGGCCCATGTAAGCTTTAGAAGTCTGGATCCAGCCACTGGCCCAGTTATTTAGGGTTTTCCTGCTTCTGCTGTTATATAATGAGGTGCTCTTCAAATTCTCACTTCCCCTGCCCCCTTGCACTCTTCAAATTACTGCTGAAGCAGCTGGAGCCAGGGCTGCTGCAGCCTTGAAAGCCAGCCAGGGCAGCTGCTGCTGGAGTGGGAGCACCCATAGCAGTAAGATTCTAATCTAATTTGATCATCCACCTCCCTTCGCACTCAAGAAGTGTGAGCGCTATTTTCTTCCCCATAAATAGAATGAAAGTGCTTTTGATACTGTATAGAAGATGGAGGTTAGTCTATCTCCATAAAATACTTTAAAATATAGGTATTACCTAGAAGTAGAGCAGTGAACTAGATATGGTAGCTCTTCTCTTAAGCTATCAGGTTTTGCTGGGCAACCCTCCTTTTCATTCTAACCTTTAAAAAGAAGATAATGTTAGTACTTCCCTATCACCAAGGAGTTAAATAAAACTCTGCTCTCTAATTTTTGCTTTAGAAAAATGGCTTCTTGCCATTACTGGCAAAGAAATGCTTAGTTGGGCAGTATAGAAAGTGAGTCACAGGGATTGGAATGCCAGAAGTCCCTAAAGAAGTAAATAAAGCAGGAATAACCCAAACAAACATATGAATATGATCAGTTATCATGGCTCATGCCATGTGATTACCATCATCAGTGGCCCTGACTCAGAAATTTTCTGACACTGGCCATGACTATGACCTCCATTCTGCCCTCACTGGTGGAAACTAATACAAGCACACCGTTGCTGATAAGTCTCTCTGGAATGTGAGCCACAGCCTATCCCATCCCTGTGCCCTACGTCTGAACAATCCTGAGCCCATTTATGGAGGCAAAGGCACATTTCCTGAGGGCTGAGAAAGCCTGTTCAGAGTTTGGGTCTTTGTACTAAGGACTGTTTCCCCACCACGTACCTAATGTTTTTGGAGATTTATCTAAGTCCCTGACTTAGGATGGTTCAGCTTATGATTTTTCAACTTTATGATGGCGCCCAAGTGATACACATTCAGTAGAAACTGTATTTCAAATTTTGAAGTTTTGATCTTTTCCTGGCCTAGTGATCCGTGGTATGATCCTCTCTTGTAATGATAGACGGGAGCAGTGAATCACAGCTTCCCGTCATCCACGCCATCACAAAGGCAAACAACCAATACCCTGACAACCATTCTGTACCCATCCAATCTTTCTGTTTTTCACTTTCAGTACAGTATTCAACAAATTCTATGAGATATTCAACACTTTACTATAAAATAGGCTTTCTGTTAGATGATTTTGCCCAATTGTAGGCTACCGTAAGTGTTCTGAGCATGTTTAAGGTAGGCTAGGCAAAGCTAGGTGTACTAAATGCATTTGGATCTATGATATTTTCAAGTTACAAAGGGTTGACCAGGATGTAACTAGTGATTAATTCATTTTTCCATTTTTATTTGTCAAGGCAAATATGAATCTGCCCATTAGAGTATCTAATTGCAAGGAGGTATCAGAATCACCACACAAAAGCAGCTAAACCTGTTCTTTTAACCAGTCCATGAAAATTAAATGTAAAGAGTAAGTGCTAAAGTCCTATTGGATTTATTGGAATAATAAAAACTGCTTTGGGCCTATTGTTTCCTTCATAGACTTCTATCTAGATATTAGAGATAGCCTTCAGGGTGCTTGGAAGAGACAGAAAAGCAAACAGCTTTATTAGTGCGCTAAATGTTGTACCAAGGTATCCACTAGGTGATTCAGATGCAGGAAAGAGAGAACACCTGGTAAGATTTGAAAGTGAGCAGGAGACAAAGACACCTGTCTGGTGTCTGGCTGAGCAGGTGGTGGTGAGGAAGAGGAGAGAGGACCCTTCAGCTGGGACTGGGTATAAATTATTCTGTGGTTTAGTTTCTTTTGAAGAGTCAGCACTGTCTCTAGGGTGTGACAAAAGGGCATGAAAAATTAAAATGTCCTGATTCGGGGCGCCTGGGTGGCTCATTCGGTTAAGCCTTCAGCTTGGGTCATGATCTCAGGGTCCTGGGATTGGGCCAGCGTTGGGCTCCCTGCTCAGCGGGGAGTCTGCATCTCTCTCCCCCCTTACCCCTCCCCCATTCATGCTCTCTTTCTTACTCTCTCTCGAATAAATAAATAAGATCTTTAAAAAAAAAATGTCCTGATTCTGTGGCACTTAAGCTCTGTTTTAAGACTAGGTGACTTAGTAGTGAAAAAAGAGACAATTAGAGGTAGCTAATTGAGTTGCCCACAGCAACCACCAAGCTGAATGCAAACAGGCTCATTAAGCCACAGTTTCTAACCGACCAATGGGCTACTTACTACCTGGGATAGTTCCAAGATAACCATAAAAGGGAAAAGTCCATACATCTGCATAAAGGCCTCACTCCACCCTATAACTCTAGACCCTCACCACTGCCTCGTAGACCGTCTCTTCTTTGCTATCTGGCCTGCTGCTTCTTTGCAGTGTAGTCAACTACTGTCCATCTCCTTTGTTCTGCCTTGGGTGAATTTGTTTTACCACCCACACCCACTGGCCCCCACCCAGTCAGGACACCCCACAGGAGGCTGTCATTCTATGCATTACAGGATGTTTAGCTGCATCTCTGGATGCCAACAGCACAATCTTCCAGTTGTGACAACCAACAATATCTACAAACATTGCAAATGTCTCTTGGTGGGTGGGGGCAAAGTTAACTCTGATTGAGAACCACCGCTCTAACCTAAAGCATACCTCTGACAGGACAAAATCTCTTTGGGCCCAAGTTTGGCATTCACATAAACAATAAGCTATAAATCCAGGTATAGATTTCATCCACGTGGTCTTCATAATACCAAAAAAAAAAATGTGACTCAATTTTCACCTTTAAATTTGTTGTCTTGGGCAACGCATAAACAACGTATGTTATATAAAGAAAGGAATAATAGACTGGGAATTGGGAGAGCTTGTTTCTAGTCCTGATACTGCCACTAACTCATTTTGTGACCTTGGATAAACTGCTTCATGTCCTTAGACCTCCCTTGTGTTTTCATTTGTAAATGAAAGTGCTTGAGTAAATTTTCCAGCTCTGAATACAAAGACTCTGAGACTCAGAATTTGACGCCACCGCAATAGCTGATACTGTGGAATAGAAAAAGAAAGTTCTTTATCCTAGAGCGTTCCTTTATGTTAAGCCTCCTAAGATCATTTAACTCCATCTCCTTGAACACAAGAGACATGTGCCTGCAACGTGATTCTTCTGAAAGTCCGGAGAAACCTTTGGAGTAGAGAGTGGCTAGAAACTTATCACCTGACCCCTAGGTGTGGCTACCCCATTTAACAGCAATAAGATGGCTGTGTAGAGATCAATGTGGTGAGTGGGGAAGACATTCCTTCTATTATGCAAACTATTATTAGAAATCTGGGACTTGAAATGACGTGGAAGCAACTACCAAAAACCCCAAACCTTATACAGTACTTATAAAAAACTAAAATCCTGAGCTAAATCGGTAAATCTTGGATCCTACAGTTTTGTGTGGGTACTGTGGTATGTTTAAAGCCATGACAGAAAGAAGTAATATTTTGATTACCTTTGTAAACACAGGAGCTGCAATGATAGGTTTTCCATCCAATCCTTGCAGATAGTTGGTAGGACTCTGACACTATTAGAAGGGAACAAACAATAGATTCATTGTCACTATGATTACTACCTAGATGATAGATAAATAGAACAAATCTACAGAATTTGGTATATGCTATTAATCTAAAACCAAAAAACTGACATTTTCTAAGTCTATGAATCACAGACTTCAAATCTGATACTGAATTGATTGTATTTCTTTCTAGTCATGGTGTTTGTAAATAAGTGCTGTCCATCCCCACAGCCTCAACATAGAGAGAGCTCTATTGGTTGTAATTAACCCTAAACCCCTGAGGAAGTTCCATAAAACCCGAGTCTCCACAGATCACAGCTTGAAAACTACTGGATTAGAACTAAAATGTGACCCCTCTGCATTACTAAATGGATTAAATAAGAAACTCTGTTTAAATTTTTTTAAGTTGTAGATCAATATCTTTACTTATACATAAATAAATATATTAATAACATATTAAAATACATTTAGATTCGTATGATTTCATATTTTTAAAATATTATATATATTCAAATACATGCATAGAAAATGCCTGGAATTATCTGCTAACAACTATTAACAAGAGGTACCTCCGAGGAGTTGGGGCATGGGAGTAGTACCTTGACCAAGGTTTTTAGTGAATATACTTCTGTATCTTTTGAATGTTTTTACAATAAGCATGCATTATAATCATCATCATTATCATGATCATCATCATTAACTTGAAGGATGAGAGCATTTAATGCTTTCTAAAAAAATCATTTCATGGTTGTTGTATCTTAGAAAGTAGAATTATTTGTAGCTCCACGAAACTGAGTTTCATGATATAATAGAGTGTCCTGCCTGGGCCACTGTGAGAGCTGACAGCTCTTTGTATCCCTAATCAATACCCTTCATTAAACTGGAATATCAAGACTAATTAGTAAAGAGTTTCTTTTCCTTTGAAATTTGCCAGGAAGGTAGAGAATATGTTCCCGAAACAATAAGAAACGCTGATATCCTACATCAGAAGTACAAAGCCATTATCATGACCATGGAAGTGTGCTGCCCAAAGTCATGAAGTTGCAACAGAGAATACAATCATGCCATACAAGATGGCCATGGTCACGGTGCCTGCCCGTCACAGTCCATGGCACCTGTGTTTGACTTAGACTCTTGTACCTGTTGGATGGTTGACACCCTGGGCTGGGCCACCACATGCTGGGCTTGGGGTGCTGCTGAAGGAATGGCTGCAGAAGTAGTGGGAGTAGATGACACCTCTTTTGGCTTCTGGATTCTGAGAAATGATTAAAATGCAGATTTTAAAACAGACCTATCATTGTTTTTGAAAATTCTTTCAGAAAAGCTAGTAATGTCATCACTTCTTACAAGTTAGATGTAATAAAAATTTTTGTCCAACAATATTCCACAAATGCTTAACTTCTTTAAACACGCTTTTTAAAAAAGATTTTATTTGTTTATTTGAGAGAGAAGGAGAGAGAGAGTGCACAGGGAGGGTGAGAGGGAGAAGCAGACTTCCCGCTGAGCAAAGAGTTGGATGCGGGACTCAATCCCAGGAGGCTGAGATCATGACCTGAGCCAAAGGCAGACGCTTAACGACTGAGCCACCCAGGTGCCCCTCTTTACCATACACTTTGATAGGCAATGTCAACAGGAAGATGATAAGATGCCACTACTGTCCTTGAGTTAGTTGCTTTCAGCTGAGGACTCAAGAATATTCATAACTAACTGAGATTCAAGACAAGTGCAGAAGATAATTTTTTGAGATTTTTGTTGTTGTTGTAATTTCCTCTGTATTTTCCCTCCCCCTTTCATTCCAAGCAAAAGGCCAGGCTTTATAAACGTTTGCTTCTGAGATTTTGGCATGGCATAAAGCAGAAATACCTTAGTCAACAAGCTCAAGTTTACACAAATTAAATTAAATTAAAAAGCTTATTTGAAGGGCAAGAGAGCCAAAAAGTATTCACAAGAAGACTGTGGAAGGGAGATTATTTTAGTTTTGCTGTGGAGAAGAGAGAGGTCTGAGGATCTTGTCAGAGAACCTGACAAGAGGGAGAACCAGAGTTCAGAGGGGATGGCAACCCCTCTAGTTAAAAGGCTCCTAGTCTTACTAAAGGTGTCAGTACCCACGCATGTCAGGAAGCAACAAAGCGCTGGACTTGAAGGGACCTTGAGGTCTGGGAGATAGGACTCCCTCCCATATCCTATAGGGATAGATGACTGATGACAAGATGGGCTTCCTTTTTGTTCAGTTGTTACCTCCCTCTGCCTCAGCTTCTTTATCTTTAAAATGGGGAAATAATAATTCTTACTTCCTAGGGTTTTTGTAAGTGTTAAATAAGGTTAATTCATGTAAGATGCTTATAGCAGTGTTTAATATCAAACACGATGTCTGTGTCTGTCTGTATCTATCATCTTTGCACAGCCATGGAGGGGGAAAAGGGATGCGCAATAATGAGTGATTGAGTTTTTTCCCAGCCGAGAAGGATGGCATCTCAGAAGCAGAATTATGTAGTGATGCAGAGGCTATCAGTGTCCCCAAAGCATCCATTTTCTTCTTCTACAATAATAGAATTCCTGATTTCTTTACATGGCTATTCCAAATAAAGATTGCATTTCCTGGCCTTCATTAAGCTAGGTGTGGCCATACTACTACTCTCTGGTCATGGGATATGAAGGATAGTGATGTATGTTGATCTAAGAGAAATGACCTTCAAAGCGGGTGGGGAATGCCCTTTATTCCTTGCAATCTGTGACTAAGATGAGGCTATGCCTTAAAATGAGTTGAAGCTGGAAGCCAACTGGAACCCAGTGAGATGTAGAGCCATTCTACCAGCCAAATCCATATGTTTATGTAAATGAGAAATAAATACCTGTCTTATTTAAGTTACTGTCATTTGGGTTGTCTATTGCACAGAACTGAAGCTAAATCCTAACTACCAAAAGTAGATTTAAAGAAAATAATCAACTGAGATATTTCATGCTTATTTAAGTTTGTATATCATATCTTGCTTATTCAAGTTTGTATATTCCAAATGTTGCTGTTTGTTTCAGGTAATCTTAGGGAATGGAATTTGCATCTGTTTCAGCTCCCATGCCTTCTGTCCACAGCTTCCTCTGCCTGAAAATGCTTTTTCCTTCCTTGTTTGGGGGTGCCCACCTACTCTTCTTTTAAGACTCAGCTCAAGGTCACCAACTCCGCAAAGCCTTTCCTGATCTCTCATTCCCTCCGCCACCAATTAAGAGACGTTTGTGCCAAGTCTGATACACCCTGCCCATGGTTACATCATAGCCTATTACACTTTATTACTCTTACTGTCTATATGCTTGGTATACATCTCTTGCTATATTTGCTATGTATTTTCCTCTGGTAGACTGTGAGCCTCTCAAAGGTAGGAAGCATCTGATTTTTCTTATTAACCATTGTGTCTAATGAAGTGCCTGGTGTCCAGTAGATAAGCTGATGGTTGGGGAAAGTAAAGAATGGATGGATGTAACTTTGTTCAGTACTCAGTGTAATTGTTTAACAAAAAGGTTATGACTTACTCAGATCACTCACATATATAATTTAGGGTAATCAGGTTTTGTGTCCTTATGAATACTATTATTTAGTCACAAAACATGAATTTTTTTTTTGGAGCACTGGGCCATTTGCTTTTTACTCTGTAGATATAAGTATGATATAGTATGATGATATAAGTGATGATAGGTGATACCTCATTTTTAAAATATTGGGAATATTAAAATTCTTCTTCTAGGCAAGACTTAAAACAAAAGAAGTAGAGTTCTCCAATTCCACTCAATATTTATTTTTTGAGGTCATATTCTGGAGCCACACTTTTCAAGTTCTACTAAACCAATTAGCAGCTTTCTCAGGCTCTGAGGTTGCTAAAGCCATAGGATAGAAAATTAGAATTACCGATTCATCTCTTCCTTGTTAGGGTCCCCTTCTGAGTCAGAAGAAGAAACCCCTGGAAAAGTAAAAACAAGACATGAAATCTTTAAGATGATAATTTCTTAAACTAGTTCCTAGGCATTTGAAGGCCTATAGAACTTCAGACCTAGATACGAACTCAGTGATTTCCTACACTATAACACCCAGTTTTACAGATGAGAAACAGACTCTAAGTATTTGAAGGGCTTTTTCAAGGTCACATGGCCAGTTAGTGACAGAGTTCAAATTAACCGGCCTAAATGCCAAATGTTCTTGTATATAAAACACCTGCTGATGCCTCTAACAGAGCAGTTTTTGCAGATATTTTATGCTGTCCATAAATCCTCTTGCTCTTGGCCTACACAGATTAAATAAAAGGAGGGATTACATTGGATTTTAAACATTGTAGGTGTAGGTGGATGCTCTTCCGCCCAACCCTAATATTAACAAGTCATATTTCATCTTGGGAGTGTTGGTGTTTGAAGCTCTGTTGCCACAAATTAAAAAAATTGGCAATCCAGTCTCAGCACTGTTAGCAAAGCTTTGATCTCAGATTTACTTCTCAAGATAGTGAATTCCAGGAAGACATAACTGAGCTAAATCTGGAGGTATTTATTGTACTCCAAAAATCTGAGGATAAAAACATACAACACACTTCTATCATGCATTATTCATTATTATCATTATTCATGCATCTATTCAATAAATGTTTATCAAATATTCCCTACATATTTGGTACTACATAAGGTATTAAAGATACAAAAAAGAATGAGACAGTCTCGCTTTATAATCTAGTTGGTGAAAGAACATTTATACTAAAATAATACAATATTTAAGTGCTAAAACCAAAGCATACACAAGGTATTATAGATGATAAAAGTGCTAAAGAAGAGTCCTCAGAAAAAACTCAGAGACGAGATAAAATGGAACAAAAAACTTAGGTAGATATATAAGGAACACAAATTGATTTCTTCCCTAAAATTAGTCATATAAGTTTGGTGCTGATGTAAATGCCTGTCCAATGCTCCCAAGTGGTCTACCTTTGACTCCATGAGGTATATTCTCAGGAGCCAGGGTGACCCCATTAAAAGCTAAGTCAGATTACATCACATTTCTGCTCAGAATCCTCTACAGCTTCCCATCTCCCTCAGAGTAAAAGCCAGAGTCCTTACAATGACCTACAAAGACCAAACAATCTGTTCACCTGCCTCCTCCCACCTCTATCCCATCTTGAACTTCTGACTTCATGTATTATTTTTTTCCTTGTTTCCTTCCTCCAGGCCACATTGGTTCATCTCTATACCTAAACACAGGCTCACTCTCACCTCAGGGTCAGGGTACTGCTGATTTCTCCACCTAGAGTGGTTTTCCCTTGAGTATCGTTGTGGCTCACTCCCTCCCTTCCTCCAGGTCTTCACTCATATGTCACCTGATTAGTGAGGTCTTCCCTGACCACCATATCTGTAGAACTACAGCCCCCCTCCCCCCACCCACACACCCATGCATGTGCACATTCACACAAATATACATATGTGTACTTCCTATCCCTTTTTCTTGCTTTCTATTTCTTCTGTAGTGTTATATATACTGTGAGATACAGAAAATACATATATTGGTTTCTGCCCCCAGTTCCCAGCACAGAACTGCTAAAACTTGTAATTTCCTAAGTCATGAGCATATCTTGTTCTAGTATTTGTCTTTGAACCACACAGGGCTCCTAAAACTCTTATAAATTCTTAAATGATAAGAGCACAGGAGCATCTTTTGTTCTAATGAGGTGACTCTGGATGACTCCTAAATGGGGGCTGGTCACCAGAAAGACCAAGCCATGATTAGAAGCTCAGAATTTTCAGCCCTACCTACCATCCTCCTGAGAAGGAAGACAGGTAGGAAATGGAGATAATAATTGATCATGCTTACATGGGGAAGCTTCCATAAAATTCCAGTAGCATGGAGAGCTTCTAAGTTGGCAAATGCATCCACACTGGGAGAGTGACACACCCCAACTCTACAGGTACAGAAGCTCTTGCACTCTGGACCTTCTCAGACCTCACCTTATGCATCTCTTCCTTTGGCTATTCATTTGTATCATTTATCACATCCTTTAATAATCTGGTGAATGTAAGTAAGTCCTTCCCTGAGTTCTGTGAGCCACTCTAGCAAATTAATTGAAGCCAAGGAGGGGGTTGTGGAAACCTCCAATTTGTAGCCAAGTGAGACAGAAGCTGTGGGTAACCTGGGGGGCCTAATACTTGTGATTGGCATCTGAAGTAAGGCAGGAACAATCTTGTAGAACTAAGACTTTAACCTGTTGGATGTGACACTATATCCAGGTAATTGGTGTTAGAACTGAGTTAAATTGTAAACCCCACACACCACACACAGGTTAGAATTGGTGATCAGAACCATTTCATATACTTATCATATTACATATTTTATTTATTTATCTCATTTATTTTTGGTCTCTCTCATTACAGTGTAAATTCCATCTGTCCATGAACCTTTGTCTATTTGGTTCATTACTATTGTCTCCACTGCCTAGAAGAGTGTGTGGTACAGTAGGCACTCGATAAATATTTATTATAAATATATGTCTTACCAGCAAGGGCCATGTTCTAAGAATATTTTGTTTTACCTTCTATATAAATCTCAGCAGAGGTTGAATCTGTCCCATAGATGTTAGAAGCAAAGCAGGAATAGCGTCCTGTGTCTTCTTCAAAGGCTTCAGCAATGGTCAGTGAGTGCAGATTTCCTGCCTGGACGATATGAATGTCTGGGGAATTTTCAAGCTCCTTGCCTTCACAGTACCACCTGCAAAGAAAGGAATATTGCACATGACTGAAGTGTGAAAATTAATTACATAGATGCTCCAGATGTTCCCTAAGAACAAAACTGTGACAACTTAGAATCAGGACAGTAAATGGTATAATTTGATTGTAACAATGAGAAGATTTGGCAGAATTCAAATACAGTGTCAGTATTGACACTTTATTCAAGAAATTGGGAAATGGCCTCTACTGAGAATGAAACAACTGAGTGGGGTGCCTGGGTGGCTCAGTTGGTTAAACGCCCGACTCTTGGTTTTGGCTCAGGTCATGATCTCAGGGTGGTGCAATCAAACCCTGAGTTGGGCTCCGTGCTCAACAGGAAGTCTGCTCCTTCCCCTGCTCTTGCACTCTCTCTCTTTCTCTAAAATAAATAAAATCTTAAGAAAAAAATGATACAACTGAGAGAAGATGGATGAGAAAGCAAATACAGCCAACCACAAGGAGCAGGGTCTTTGAGGAGGAACTTGGCTTCTCCTAAAAAGACGTAGCTTTCCATACTATGTATTAAGTAAGTGCTCCTTTGCTTATTTGGAGAGAAGGGATATTAAAAGTTCATGAGGTTGAGTGCACTCATTCTCTACTATGAAATTACATCTGACCTAGCTAAATGAAAATTATTTTGTTGGGTTACTTGAGTCATCAGAGTAAGGAGGATGGGTCATATTGTTCAGTAGTGGCCCAACTTTGGCAAATAACCTAAGTTAACTATGTTTCCATAGGTTACGGTATTTCATTTTGATCTATATCCTTGAAGCTAGAAATTTTTATTATAGTTTTTTGGCCAAAAATTTACATAAAATAATACATACAATAATGTTTAGGGGTGCCTGGGTGCCCCAGTTGGTCAAGTATCTGACTCTTCATTTTGGCTCAGGCCATGGTCTCAGGGTTGTGAGATCAAGCCCTGCAACAGGCTCCATGCTCAGCTGGGAGTCTGTTGGAGATTCTCTCTCCCCATCCCTCTCCTGCTGCCCCTCCCTGCTGCTTGTGCACATGCCCTCTCTCTCTTTCAAATAAATAAATAAATCTTAAAAAAAATGTTTAAAATGTGGAGGTGCATAAGAGAAAAAGACATCAAAACTACACAGAAATACAATTTCTCATGTTACACGTTAGCAAAACTCTAAAAGTTTGATGAGTGTCATCCACTGTTAGTAGGAATGCAAAATGGTGCAACTCCTATGAAAGGAATATGGCAATATCTGCCAAAATTTCAGATGCGTTTATCTTTGGACCCAACAATCCCACTTGCGGGAATCTCTCACACAGATACATTTGCATGCATACAAAATGACAAATGTACACATTACTCATTTAAATAGTGAAAGATTGGAAACAACTTGAGTGTCCATCACTAGGGGTCTTATGAAATAAACTATGGGACAGTCACATAATGGAACACTATGCAACTGTGAAAAGAGATTGGGAAAGATCACTTGGAAAGAACTCCAAGATACATAGTTAAAATTTTAACAGGAAGGTACAGGATAGTGAACATGGAGTGTTGTGTAAAAAAATGTGGGTTTTTTTGGCTTGAATTACCTTTCCCCAAAAGATATGTTGAAGTCCTAAACACCAGGACTTGGGAATATGACCTTATTTGGAAATAGGGTCTTTGCAGACATAATCCAGTTAGAGTGAAATTACTAGGATGGGTCCTAATCAAGCATGCATGGGGTTCTTTAAGAAGAGGAAAATTCTATGTGAGGACAGAGACACACAGAGAGAATGGCATGTGATGGCAGAGGCAGGGATTGGAGTGAGGCTGCTGCAAGCCAAGGAGTGCCAGAGACTGACAACCACCACCATGAGCTAGAAGAGACAAGAAAGGAGCTGCCCAGAGTCTCAGAGAGAGCATAGCCCTGGTGACACTTTGGTTTTGGACTTCTAACTTCCAAAACTAAGAGTTTATTTTTACCCAGTTTGTGGCACCTTGTTACAATAGCCCAAGGAAACTAATACAGGGGGCAAAAAATAAGGTATAGTCATGTTGTTTGCATTTGCATAAAGAAAACTGGAAAGACAGAAACGAAAATCAAAAGTGGCTCCCTATTGGGAAGGAGGGAAAATAAGGTGGATGAAGACAGATAGGAGTGAGATATCTCAGCCTATCCCTTTTTATATTGTTTTCATTTCTTGAAATAATAATCATTTATCAACATCATAATAAAAAGTGATTAGGTGGGGAGGTGTTACCACTATTCAATCTCAGAAATTAAGGAGTCCTGACAATTGCTAATCTTTACCATAATTTCAGATCTAACCATTCGGTGTTTTAATCCCTCCCTCCCACTATTGATAAAGCAAGATTCCAAAGCACATTCACCCATTTAACAACTTCTCAACAGTGAAGATTTTCTCTACTTTTGCATAAATTTGTCATATTTACCCCAACATTCAAGTCTCTGCTCATGTTTTTCTATCTGAGATTCTCTTCCTCTGCCTTTCAGCTGCTGCAAAGGTTAACTCATCCATCAGTTTGGCTCAGATATCACCTCCTATACAAAAAACCTTTACCATGAATTCTCAATGATTGTTACTTTTTTCTAACTTTACTTTTTTTTTTTTAAACCTGTACTATGTCATGCAAGGCTTGATGATGCACTGTCTTTATTATTCTCAATTTGGGGGATTTGTCCTCTCCCACCAATTTCACCAGATTGTAAATTCTTTGAAGGTAGGGAACTGCTTCATATGCTCTTGCAAGCAGGCACAGCGCCTTGCACAGTTCTCTGTATGTTCTCTCCTTTGGCCATCTTATCCCATCCCATAATTTCAATTATCACCTCTATTTGGGATTACATCCAAATCTGTCTTTCCAGCCCTGACTTCTGGATACCTTCTCCTGCCACTCTCTCTTCACTATGTTCCAACCACATTGGTCTTTTTTCTACTCTGTGAACACATTAAACTCTTCTCCTTGTTAGGATTTTTGTTCTTCCTGAAATCCTCTTCCCCAGATCTTTACAAAGACAGGTCCTTCTCATCAGTCAGGCAGACTTCAGCTCAAATGTCACATCTTCGGAGAGGACTTCCCCGACCCTCTTCCTAACATAGCACCCTTATCCTCAGACACGCTATCATACTACCCTCTTTTGTTATCTTCATAGTACTTGTTATCTGAAATCAGTTCACTTTGCTATTTTTTTGTGTCCCCCCCCCCGCCACCACCACTGGATTGTAAAGTGTCCATGACAGGACCTCATTAGTTTTATTCACCAATGTAATCCCAACACCTACAACAGTGCCCTGACACATGGTAGATACTCAGAAAATATGTGTTGGATTTGTTGAAAGACCAAATGATAGAAAGAATTGACAGTTAATATTTTGTAAGAATTTTGTTATTAGATTCATCAAATCCTGTGCCAGTTTTTGATCTGTTGTGACAGTGCTATATGTAACTGCTGAAATGGGTTAATAAATCTCCAAGGCATAAATCTCAATAAGACCCCAAGGAGCTTACGGGGCGCCTTGGTGGCTCAGTCGGTTAAGCGTCTGCTTTCGTCTCAGGTCATGATCCCAGGGTCCTAGGATCGAGTCCGGCATCAGGTTCCCTCTGCCCCCCCCCCCCCCCGCTCCTGCTCTTGCTGGCTCTCTCTCTCTCAAATGAATAAATAAAAAAAAATCTTTAAATAACATTGTGATATGATTATATTGAAGCAGTGAAGAAATAGAGGTGTGGGTTGAGTCAAGGGGTGCTGAACCCCCACCTTCTGGAACAAAAAGTCAATGGGAAATAGTTAACATCAATGTGCCAAGCTATAGTGGTACAAGTATATTACAGCAGTTCTCAAAGTATAGTTCACTTTCTATGAAGACAAAGCTATTTTTATATAATATTAAAATATTATTTGCCTTTTCACTGTGTTGATATTTACACTGACGGTGCAAAAGCCACAGTGGGTAAAACTGTTGGTGCTTTAGCAGCACAAAAAAAAGAGGCACTGCCAAAAATTGCCTTGTGGCCATTGTGTTCCTCACCTCCACACTCACAGTTAAAAAAAATTTCAGTATCATTTAAAAATGTCCTCAATGAAGCAGTACAAATCATTACTTTTATTAAATCTCAACCTTGAGTCCATATCTTGTTAACATTCTGGGTGGTGAAATGGGAAGTAACACAAAGCATTTCTACAGAATATGGAAGAGCATTTGTGTGATTTTTTTGAGTTGAACTAAGCATTAAATGCATGGAACAACATTTGAACTTGAAAGAGCAACTGACAAATTATGGTTATTCATACTTGGGGGTCTGGCAGACGTTTTCTCACAAATGAATGAAATAAGCCTGTTGTTTCAAGTAAAAATAACTGATACCTTTGTTGCCAATGAAAAAAATGGAGCTTTCAAGGAAAAATTAAAGTTTTGGAAAACTTGTATCCCCCACTGTGAATTTAGAGCTTCCCAATACTTAAAGACTTTCTGATAAAATCAAATGATGATATTAACACATGTGCTTTTTTTAAATATTAAATAATAAAATGTGTCAACATTTGGAAAATCTGCATTACTCATTTTCCAAATTACCAGTGCATGATATTATCCATTTAAAGTTCAAGATGGACAAAGGGTTTTAGTATAGCAGAGTACAAAAGTTCATTGGTATGGTTTCAGGTTTCACATTGCAACTAACCTTTAAAAAAACCACTGCTAGCTGAATTTTGATGTAGTACCAAACAGGAATAGCCACATTACCTGAAAAAGCTATTGAAATATTCTTCCTGTTTCCAGTTACATATCTGTATAAGGCCAGATTTTAAAAAGTTACTTCAACCCAAACAACATATTACAACAAACTGAATGCAGAAACAAATATGAGACTCTACCTGTCTTCCATTCAGCCAGACATTAAAGAGATTTGCAAGAAATGTAAAAGATTGCCACTCTTCTCACTAAATTATTTTTTTTGGAAAACACAGTTATTTTTCATAAAACTATTTATATTAGCATGTACATTATTGTTATTTAAGAATGAATAAGAAATGCCTATTTAAAACATTTCTCAGTTTTCATTTCAAATATGATAACTATAGATGTAACTCACATAGACAAAATCTCTTTTGGGCCTCAGTAACTTTTAAGACTTGTAAAAGGGTCCTGAGAACAAAAAGTATGAGAACTACTGGAGTATGATTCGGAAATCTACAGGTAAATAGATAGGAAACTGCAAAAAGACTTGAAATTGGTCTGTTCTTTAATGTTATTTGACTTTTTAAGCACTGTACCTGTATTAATTTGATAAAGCAAATAGAAATAACTATTTCAAAACAAATAAACAAATACCTTCCCTTATGTAAACATTATAAGGTTACCTCATTTCTTTAGTTAATGTTTTTCTTCCTTACCAAAATGAGAGTGGAAACATCTAGAGCAATTGGACAGCCAGAAGGCGATAAGTGGAATGGTTCAAATGCCCAAACTCTCTGTCAGAAGCGTTTTTGTCCTACTCAGATGGCAAGGATAGCTTCAGCCCGTCCCAAAGAACAATCAGTAACCATCACTCTGACTTTAACACCGTGACCCACTCAGAAATAACGCACCCGTCAGGCTGCCTTCTCAAAAATGTATTAAACTTTATCCAGCTCCCCTGAAGACTTTTGAGGATAAGGAGAAAAACACACTCTCTTCAAACATCTATCCATGTTAGGGAATGCTTTCATAGAAATGCCCTGCCCAAGGTGCGTGCCTTAGAACGCCAAAGCCTCATGACACAGAATGACAGTGGTGCCAGACGTGATTCATGGCTTAGCAGAAATGAGTCAGTGATCTGGGAAAAAAAGGCAGGTCCAAATGAAAAAGAAGGACCTGGCTTTCGTGCACTAAGGATAGCTTGCCAGATCTGCTAATTTGGCTGGCTACCAAGCCTGGGAATGAAGACACTTGAAGAGACACATTTTTCAGATTTAACTGGATTTTTGATTACTACTGTTAGGTTACTATTTTATCGAAAATGTGGCTTGGATAAATGTTATGACTCATTGCTTTAGCACATTAATGACTTCTAAATGTAATTTGAATGTGTTATTCTGACTCACCAGCAATAATGCTCATTAAAAGAATGATTACTCAGAGCATGTCTTTAGCCCTGCCCCAGCCCTTCCCATGTCCCTATCCCACCTCCTATTATTGCCTCTCCATGTTTGTTTCCTTTACTAACCTATCTATCACTTATAATTATACAGTGGTTTGTAGGTTTGTTTAATATTTCTGTCCCTTACTGAACAGTAAACACCACAGGGTGGAGATAATCATGTTTGTTTTGTTTATCACTTGTTTATCTGGTTCCTAGCACAGTGTATGGCACATCAGAACTGCTCCAAAAAATGTTTGCTGTATGGTTATTAAATGAATGAATTCAAATGAGGATTATCAGAGCCTCAAGCCTGTTTTGTTTTCAATTTTCAAGAAGGTTTGGGGGCTAAAAAAGAACTTTCCTTGAATTGCCTTTAACCAGCTTTGTCTAACAATGCCTGATCGCCTACGTGAAGGGTGTAGGGCCTAAAATAGACAAAAGTAGTATAGTCACTTCATGACATCCTTAGCCCTCTCCAAGCATCAGAGTGACTCTTCCCTGGGCAGAGTGCGTTGGACTCTGGAGGTTATGGGACAATAAGATAATAGTAGATATTTTTAACAAAACTCAAAGTTATGTTGGATTTTGCAACACAGTTCGGTGTTTTTTATGTCTTGTTTGCTACTGAGTTAACAAACTCCAGTGCTCATGACCAGTGGCTGTATTTCAGTCATGGGGCTGTTGGAGTACAAGGCACAGGATAGGACCATGCTTGAAATTTTATTGAAATTTACTGAGTTCTTCCAGGTGGAAACTTCTTGGTAACTTAAGAGAAACATAAATAAGCCCTTGGTTAATATCAAGATATCACGACCTAGCTAATTTTAATAATAAAAGTGAGGATTAATAAAGTGAAAATGAAAACAATTCCTAAAATAAATTTTTAAAGGAGTAAATTACTTTGGGTAGGGCTGACTGGAAACTTTTTATTGTCCTTTTCTAGAAATATTACCTTTCTTTTTCTCATAGTACTTATAACTAAATTACTACATAATTTAGTTATTTATTAGACTTGCTGTTTATCATCTATTTCCTTCACCTCAACGAGAATAGAATCTGGCAGGAAACTTTGCTTTATTTACTAATGAATTTCAAGTGCCTTGAATAGTTCTTGATGCATAGTGAGAGCTGAATGAATTTTTATTGAGTAAGTGAACAAATGAACATGTTAAATTTTTTCATTTTGTTGATGCACTGTACTTGAATCTTTGCAATATTGTATATTTTATTTTTTAAAAGATTTTATTTATTTATTCATGAGAGACAGAGAGAGAGAGAGGCAGAGGGAGCAGCAGGCTCCCCCGCTGAGCAGGGAGCCCGATGCAGGACTCGATCCCAGGACCCTGGGATCATGACCTGAGCCGAAGGCAGACGCTTAACCATCTGAGCCACCCAGGCGCCCAATATTGTATATTTTAAAGTATAATTTTTTCTTTTCTTCTGGTTTACTATGTTAATCTTTCTTTCAGAATAAATTCTTCATTTCATTCAATTTGGAACCACTTTGATGGTGTTGATTTTGTTTATCCCAAGAAGTTAAGTTTGGCTTAACATTATAAAATCAATATTCTTTATCATACCAAAAGAATAAAGGGAAAATCATATAATGATCTCAACAGATGCAGAAAAATGTTTTATAAGATTCAACATCCACGCATGATTTTAAAAAATCTTAATCTTCCTAAACAAAACAAACATACAACAAAATCTTATGTAAGGGTGAAAAATGGAAATTATTCCCTTTAAGATTATAAACAAGACTAGAATACCCACGGTCACCATTTCTTTTCAACATTGTACTGGAGGGCTTAGCCAGTTCAGTAAGTCAGGAAAATGAAATATAAGAAACAGGACTGGAAAGGAAGATCACCCCTCCAAAATCTATAGAAAATCTCTAGAATGTAGGAAGGCTGTTGGTTAGAAAAAACAATATACAGGTGGGTAGGAGGGTGGAGTAACTGGGTGCTGGGCATTACGGAGGGCACTTGATGTGATGAGCACTGGGTGTTATATGCAAATGATAAATTATTGAACACTATACCTGAAACTAATGATGTACTATATGTTGGCTAGTCGAATTTAAATTAAACAAAGAAAAAATATACAACAGTTGATTGGATTTCTCTACATAACAATCATAGAATGTAATTTTTTAAAAAGCTATCATTTATACAGTATGAAACTAAGATACTTATGGATAAATCTAGCCAAAGATTTGTAAGACTCAGAGAAAAAATCATTTAAGCTTATTATTCAGGTAATCTAAATAGGTAGATGGAGAAATATACTATGATCCTGAATATGAAACCTCAATATTTTATTTTAAAAAAGATTTATTTATTTTGAGAAATAGAGAGAGAGAGGGAATAGGTAGGGAGTAGGGGCAGAGGGAGAGGGAAAGAGAGACTCTCAGGGTGACTCCCTGCTGAGTGCAGAGCCCAATGCGGGGTTCGATCTCGCAACCCTGAGATCATGACCTGAGCCGAAACCAAGAGTCAGAAGCACAACCGACAGGGCCACCCAGGTGCCCTGAAGCCTCAATATTTTAAAGATGTCAAATTCTTCCTAAATTGGTCTACAGATTTAATGCAATTCCCCAAATCTTAATAAATTAAAAAATTCTCATGGAATTTGACGAGATGATTCTAAAATTTATATCGTAGAGCAAAAGGCCAAGAAGGACTAAAATTCCTTAAAATGAAAAAGCTGGAAATAAGAATTATGAAAACTCTTTTGCAATGAGATAAATAAGCCACAGGAAAGGAATAGAAAACCCCAAGCTAGATCCACGTTTATGGAATTTTGACTTATGATGGAGCTGGCATTATAGATCAGTTGTTATTGATGAATATACTTTTCAATAAACTGGAGCTGAAACAGTTGGTTATCCAATCTAAAGATAACTTACATGGATTTTTCTGCTTTACACCATACACAAAAATCAACTTTAAATGGATGAAAAACTTAAATGTGAAAGACAAAATTATAAAACTTTTAGAAGACAATATATAAGAATATTTTACTTTGAGGTTAGGAAAAATTTTTTAAGCTAGACACATTTTATAGAAACCCAAACTATAAAAAATGTTAAATAATTTTATATAAAGTTAAAAATATCTAATTATTAAAGATACCATAGAGAAAATAAGAAGGCAAGTCGAACCAGGAAAGGATATTTTCATAATATATATGTCAATATGTCATGTGTATCTTCATCATATTTTTTAAAGTCTTACAAATCAATAAGAAAAGAACAAATTGATAGAAAAATGAATGGAAGATGTAAAGAGGCCCTTCATAGAAGTGAACCCTGAATGGTCCATAAACATATTTTTAAAAAATTCTCAGCTTCATCAATAACTACGGAAATGAAAATTAAAATCACAACAAGGTAACACTTCATACCTATCCGATTGGCAAAAATTTAAAAGTCTGGTGATATCCATATTGGCAATGATGCAGAACAACCAGAACTCTGGTTGTTGGCGGGAATGCAAGTTGAAAGAATCCCTTTGGAAAAAATTGGTATTATTATGAAGTTGAAGTTGTACAGACTCCATCAGCAATTGCATACCTAGACACACTCATGTACCAGGACAATATATTAGAATGTTTATAACAACATTGTTCATCTTAGGAAAAAACTAGAAACAACCCAAATGTACATCACAATACAATCCTCTAGCCTTACAGTGAAATGCTATATAGCGATGAAAATGAGTGAATCAGAGTTACGTGCAACAACATGGATATAGTTTTTGGAGGAAGAAATTCAAGCAGCAGAAGAATTTAAACATCATGATTCCACTTACATAAAAGTTTTAAAATAAGTAAATTTCACTAATATTATGTTTTTAAACTTTTTATTATGGAAACTGTCAAATATACACAAACTAGAGACACTATATGATGAACCACCATGCACATACCCTTAGCTTCAACAAATTATCAACAAATGGCAAATGGATTTCTTTTCTATTCTCCACTTTTTCCCACCTTGAATTATTCTAAAGTAAGTCCAGGATTATGTGTCGTTTCACCTGTAAATGCTTCCATACCAATATGGCTTAGGGACGTAAAAATCTGTTGTAAAACTATGAAGAAAAATTCTTGAGAAAAATTTAAAGAGAAAACACAAGATTTGAGCCAGTGGTTACTTCTGAGGGGGGAGGGAGGGATAGGATTAGGAAGACAGCAGTCTTAAAAATAATGGTAATGTGGGCACACAGATGTTTGTGCTATTATTCTTATCCCATGAACACACACACACACACACACACACACACACACACACACACACACACTTCAGGACTTATTCAAAATATACTTTAGAAAACAATTCAGACAATTCAGTCTGGTGATCTGTGTCCACTTTGGGAGTATGTATGAAGTCAAGAGACTGATTGAAGGAAGTTGGTAGGCAATGGCAGGAACTTCTATAGAAGCCCTTGGAGAGCTTGACTTACAGCCTCTGGAGTCTGTGGGGGTACAGAGGCTTATGCCCAATTCTTGCCGCAGAAACTTTTAAGGTGAAAGGATATTTGGTATTGCCCAAGAGGGAAGGACAAGAGGGAGGGCTTCAATGCCTAGATTTCCAAAGTTTACGGGGGAAAGATGGGAGTTTTTCCACGGACCAAGTGGACACCACAGAAACTAGCCTGGCGTTCCACCTCAAAGCAGAACTTGCCTCAAAGAACCATCTATGAGGGTGAGGTGACTCCAACAGAGAGAGTGTGAGGAGTGTACTGTTGGAGTAAGAACTGAGGAACAGGTACTAAAATGTTACCTGGAGATGGCAGCATCTGGGTCAAGGAACAAAGTGTGGGGAAGGTCTCTCCCACTGAGGAAGTCTCTGAAGAAATTGCAAAAATTCTCAGCACAGAGGCAAACAGCAGTTTGTTAAAACACTGATGTTTGGGCCTCACTTTTAGAGATCCTGATTCAGCAGGTATAAGTTGGAACCTGCAAATCTGCATATTCACCAAGGTCCAAGATGATGCTGACCAGCTGGCCCAGGAACCCACTTTGAGTAGCGGGTTCTAGGAGACTCTTAAAATGTAGCCTCTGCCCCATCTCTGGACTTATCTCAAACCGTTTCCTCCTCACTCTATGTGCTGGTGACATCAGTTCCTTCAGTTTCTTAAAGTCAACAATGGTCTTGCAGGCTTAAGAGCTTTGAATTTGCTGTCCCCTCACCCTGAGACACTTTTCCTCCAGCCCCACTTTGCTGGGCTAACTCTTTTATTTCTCAGCTTAAATACCACTTTTTAAGAAAATCTTCCTCAGCCTACCTATAAGGTTTGGTGCCTTCACTATATGTACCCTTCTTTATCACATTTATCACAATTGTAATTACATAATAATTTGGGGAATTTTTGTTTATTGTCTGTGTTCCTTACTAGACCCTAAGCTCCACGAAGGCAGGGAATTTTTCTTGTTTTTGCTGTTTTAATCATAGTGCTTATAACAATACATGGCACATAGTAGGCACTTACTATTGGTTGGATAAATGAATGAATGAAGGCATCTAAATTTTCCCAAAAGTTAGAAGAAAAAGCCCCCAAATAGTGTGATATTTCAAAATATTTGTATAATATTTTAGACTATATATCATAATACAATTGTTTATAATGATATTTTTATAATTCCCCCATGTCATTTAAGATATCCTTTGTCTTTGTAACGAATTTATTTCCTGAATATGTCACTTGCAGGCTAATGTCTAGAAGTAGCAACAGCAAAACTAAGCAGCCAAAGCAGGCATTGATGCCTATAAAGGGTAAATTTGTGCCTCTTCAGAAGGTTGTGTACAAGCAAACATACTTAGTATGACCCAGCTGTACATTCCTGGGAAAAGAATTTGAAGTCAGGATACAAAAAGGGATCATGGCCATTTGCTGTGAATTCCTACAGACACTTTCATCTGTGGGTAATGCATGAATGTATTTCATTTTCTAAGGCACCTCCTCCAATGAAGCTGTGTCCAAGATTCACAAGCTCTTCCAAAATGCTACCTTCAGTGATGTAGTATCTCCCCTCTACAAAACAAAGCAATTTCTGCCCAATTATTTTGGAAATCAACAAATACACCAAAAATGGTTTTTCAATTTGCTAAACCAGAGTTATAAGAGCATGGATAACATACTGATTACACAGAGGGGTACCCAGAGACAAGGTTAGACCTCAATTGCCAGGTCCACTTATTACATTTTCTTGCAAAAATAGTGAAAAGGATACTTTTCTTATTGACTGCCACGTTCCTATGTGGCAAACCAAAATGTCTCATTATTATTTTAATGTATTTTTAAGGTATTCTCTGCATCAAAATCTGTTCTCCTGGGTTCTGTGGAGATGGCCTTAGGAGTTTTGGGCTTCTTCCACCCCAGTGCTCTTCAATCTCAAAAGCTCTAATTTTACCCTTAGAAAAATGTGTGTGTGTGTGTGTGTGTGTGTGTGTGTTTGTGTAACTTCATAACATGTAACAGATTCATTGCTGGAGAAAACTGGGAGGAGTAGTTACTGCTAAAAGAAGGTTGGAAAACACTACTCCAGTCTGGAACTAGTAGAAGTTAGTTCCAAGTGTTACCTGTTTATATATAGCCCCTTTGTAATTACAGAGATATTGTGTCCAGATTTCCCAGTGTCCAGGTCATTCTTTGGAATGTCTCCAGTGCCACTACCCTCTCATTTGACCTTCAGTCCTGCATTTCCAACTGCCTGTTGGATATAGTCCCTCGGTCTCCTCAGACTCAAATCATCAACCTCCGCCATATGTCAGCCACGCCTTCCATTTTCTTAGTCCTTGCCAGTGACCCCATTGTTCTCTCAGGTACCCGGCTTCAAACATGTGGACTAACATTTTTTACTCGTCCTTCCTATCCAGTCAGCCACCAAGTTTGGCTTGATTTCTTTTCTTCTAAATCTTGCTCACTCACAACTTCTCTCTGCTTTCCCACTGCCCCCATTCAAATCTGATCAGAACATCTGATGCCTGGGATATCTTCCACAGCTTCCTAAGCAGCTTACTCGCTTCATTCTTTTCAAGTCTAACTCATCCTTCCAGACTAATTCTACTTAAATGCTCCCTTTCATCTTGGTACTTCCCTAAACGCAACCTTATAAATGGTTTCCAGATCATTTTGAAACCAAGTCTGAACTATTCTGTTTTGCTTTCAAGGCTCTGCAAAATCATCTGGCTCTACTATCTTTTCAGGTTAGGTCAGTCTCCTCCCTGTCATATAAAAATATTACTCTTCCATCATCTGTGCCTTTATATGAATGTGTTAAATTGACCTGGCCTAAAAGGACCCATCCGTCTGTATATTTCTTCAATCTTTTCTCTCGTCTTTGCTCACTTGGTAACCCATGTCCTTCACATAGCCAAGTACTTGCAGTTCCTTGAAAACACTTGTCTTTAGACCTATGCACTGGCTTCCTTCTCCACCCTTGGTCTCTTCAAACTGAAGGCACCTCCTTTGTGAATGCTTCCTTTCTCCAGCACTCGAGGCAAAATAATCACATCTTCCTTTGAGCCGCTGTTGTGTTCTGTACATACTTCTGTTATAGCCCTTATCATACAATGTCGCAATGTTTTGATTACATGCCTGCTTGATTGCTCTTTTAGATTGTGAGCTACCGTCTCAGAATAGTTTTAGACTTGGTTTCAAAACGAGGTCTCTGACCTCCAGTATCTCACAGTTGTTTTGTATTCCCAGTGAGTCACTTTCGTAATTCAATAGGTATTTGTTGAATGAATGAATGAATGAATGAATGGGTAGATTTCTTCCTAAATCCTCTCACTCCTTCTCACCCTACATGTCTGAAGCCTTCTTTGATCTTTCTAGTCCTCCATCCCTTCTCTGAAGCCTGAGAGTTCTTATGGCTTTGTACTATACAAATTTGGATGATTCCTTTAACTGAATCACAAGCTCCTTGAGGGCAGGGACATGTCTTATATTGTCTCTGTCATTGCAATAATCAAAGTGCAGAGCACATAGTAAAAATATATTTGCTGTCCAATTAATTTGAGTTATGTAAACTTTGGGTTTAGGACAATAATGACAGCTAATAGAAAATTCTAAACTTTTTGTAATATAATTGCTGCCATAAATTAAGTACTAATTCATTCAGAAAATATTTAGTGAATACCTAAGAATTTCCTGGTACCAAACCAGTGGTAGGTAAACAGGCATGAATTCTATCAGGAAAGAAATTTTTCCAGGTAAAATTAGTATTGCTACATAGAAGCTGTGTACATTTTTTCTCACCTTAAAATTTATAAATTTGTATTTGGTTGATTAAGTAGTTTTTGAGTGACCACTAGATTGCTTTGTTTTTTGGGGGAATGGGTATCTTATAATTCTTCCCGGCGAATTTTTCTCACAGGAACACTGAATTCTTTTTTGTATCTGAGATTGTCACAGTCAAGAAATGAGGAGAATCAGTCCTGAATGATCTGGTCGAGTTTTTGTGGGTTTTGGGGGTCCATTCTATGTTCGGAAATTAGTGGGTTGGACAAGACTAATCTAAGTAAGTTGTGTGTGTACTATAACTTGAGTACTCCCCAGCTTACCTAGACTGACCAGATGTCACTGAGTGATTTCCATCATGGTGTGGTGATGATATCTCACCAGCATTACCAACCAGACTCCTAGAGAGTGTCATCAGGCATGCTTAGAATAGAAGGGTAGATACTGCCCTGTGTCATAGTTTCAACCCTTTGTTATATCTTAGGCCAAATGACTCACTCCTGATTTAAACTGAAGTTGAGTTTCTTGTTTTCCTGTTTCTTTATGCATTGGTTTACTTAACATTTCTTAATGACTACTATGGGCCCGAAAGATACAAAGCAGATACGAAGGTGTTCAAGATACAAAGGAAAACCCTTGCCCTCAAGAAGCTCATTTGGATAACTGGATAGTAGTGTATATGTCATTGTAGAAATAAAATTATGTTGCCTTTGAAAAGCAAAATTCAATATATGAATATGTCTTTGGGCTAGAATCTCTTGAATCAATAGGCAAATATAAATAGAACTATTATTGTTAATACTATTACTGTCCTATAATATGAATACTGTGTGAGAAAAAGATAAGGCCCTGTTTACACACCTAGAATAAATGTTAAATAGTAATGAAGTTATTCTACTAGTAAATAAATGGTTAGGAAGGCAAAGTGATTGTTACAGGACTCTAAATACCAGTAATTCTCTACAAAAGCAACACACTTAAAGCACTTTATTCACATATTATTACACTGTAACACTAGAGTTTGCAAATGTCACCTTGAGGCTGAGGCCAGATCCAGGTTTGTGGGGCCTGAAGCTTATAAATGTGGAAGGGCCCCTTAAAAAATGAAATAAAATAAGACCATAAAATTAGGCATAGCTTATGCAAATGAAGAACGCTGAAGCTTAAGCTTCATTTGCTTCAAAGAAAAGCTAACTGATAGGCACATAAAAGATTAATATCCTCTCTACTCATTAGTCATATTAGGGAAAGACTTGGGCATTAGGGAAAATAGTATTCATTAAGCTGCTATGAAAAAGTTTATAATAAATACAATACGTGTAAAATGACTCTTTAAATTGATCTTACTTAGCTACACCCTTATTCTTTCTTTAGTCTATTAGTCTTTATTCTATCATTTGGCTTTCTTCAAAATTGAAAAAGTGCCTCAGGTATTCATTGAATATAGGTCCTAAATACTTTCTTGTTTCAAGCTTCAGGCTGTAGACCTGTGCTGTCCAATACCTTAGTCACCGGCCACATGTGGTATTGGGCACCTGAAATGTGGCTGGTGCAACCTAGGACCTACATTTCAAATTCTATTTAATTTTAATTACTTTAAATTTAAAAACTGATAATTCCACTATTCTGAAATTTTGAAGTATGTGTGGAGCAACTTGAGTATGTTAAGCTACTTTTTCAACTGTAAATGTTATGAAATAGAAATGCAGATTAAATATTTCCTGGGAAAATTTAGCAGTCAAATTGAGATGTGCTGTTATAAGTGCAGAATTCACACTAGATATCTTATTAATAATTTTTATATTGATTACCTGCTGAAACGATAATATTTTAATATATTGATAAAATAATACATATTTTAAAAGTTTATTTCACCCAGTTCTTTTTACTTTTTGAAAATGTGACTACTTGAAAATTTTCAATTGCATACTATGGCTAATATTATATTTCTATTGGAGAGTGCTACGTTAGACTCTGACTTTTTCTCAAAAGGAGTATATAATTTTTGAAACCACATACTTAAAAGACAAACTTAGGAGGATCAGGGTAGATGGAAAGCAATTACCAAACGTTACTAATGGGATATTTTTTTACCTTACTTGAGGTGGTGGAATTCCTACCACTATGCAATCCAACTGTACTCTGGTTCCTTCTGGAACTTCTCTGCTCCGTAACTTTTGAGTGAACCGAGGAGGTTGCCCCAGAGGTTCTTCATAGTACAAAGATGAAGGTGAAGACCCAGGGGTGGTGTCTCCACCCGCTGCCTCACTGGCAGCCTGCTCAGCTTCCCGCCTCTTAGCTTCTTGCCTTTCAAGGGCGTGATTCACTTCATTATCCCTAGTATCTGCAGGGATAGGAATGGGAACAGAAGATCTTTCTCTTCTTTCTGAGATATCTGACAAACTGGAGCTATTTTCCTGCATAAGTTTGTTTTGAGATTCTAATTTACTCTTGTGATTTTTGCAGGCACGAGGTCTAATCCTTTTGGAGCTATGGGCTTTGAAAAGGGAGGACAGCTCTTCAATGAAATCGGCAGCCTTATTTAAGAATACTTTTTTGGACTGGGTTTCAGAACTATACTGTGGCCTTTTTGCCTCCTGTGGGCTCTCTGTAGAGCTGGTAGGACCTCGAGAGTTATCCTGACAGAAGTTGGGGTCAAAACTTGATTTAGGTGAGTGTTTCATTTGATCAGATGAAAGACATTTTCTAGCTTGAGCTTCATCTGCTTTCTCCAAAGGGTCGTGATTGATGGCCAATCTTGCCAGATTGACACTTTCATCTAATTCTTCTTGGCTCAGGAAGGCTGAGAGATCTGGAAGGTCGTCTTGACCTCCTCCTCCTTCAGCAGCTCCAGAAGGATTGCCAAAATGGAAAGGGTTGGAGGAAGGTTCTGCTCGACTCCTCTCATTGTTTCCCCGATGTCTAGTTTCCGCTAAATAGCTCTCTCTTAGAAGTTGAGATATGGAAGTAGAAGCTTCTATGCTGTCGTCTTGCATGCTGTCACAAAATAATAATAACAAAAAGTTGGGTCATTTCTAAAGAATAACAGATCTATAAGCATGATGGATTTTTAAGAACTTAAAGTTTGAAATTAAAAAATTGCCTAATTTTGATACTTCTACAAAATTTACATTAAAGACTTAAAGATTAACCTTAAATTGTAAAATGAAGAGGAACTGAATGAGATTGCCCTGAAATATAAAATAAAAACATGGGTGATAACCACTCTATTAAGTTCTTCAATACAAGTTCAATTGTGAAAGCTATGATGTAACTATAGTGATATTAAATCCAATTTCTAAGCATAATTTTGGTAATATCTATAAAGGGCTTTTAGTTATAAAGACCTTTCATACACAGAGATTTGTTGTCCATACCCACCCCTTTACCTTGAATGCAATAAAATATAGAAATTAAAAGATACTGACAACAGCAGTTTTTCATTTCATTCATAAAAAGCCCTACGTAAACTGACAGTATCGCTTATGGTTTCAAGACTTTTTCATTCAGCTTCACCCACACCGGTTTCTTATTATTTCTGAAATATTCTAAAGTCACATCTGAAATGCCTCAGAACATTTGCACGTGCTGTTGCCTGTACCTGGAATGCTCTTTCTGACAATGCTATGTGACTCACTTCTCACTTCCTTCGATTATCCGTCCATCTATTGTCTCCTCGGTGGTTCCTTCTTTATGGCCCAACATAAGACGGCAATCCCCTTCTAGCCTATCCTTTTTACTCAGTTTGGTTTTCTCAGGACCACTTATCTCCATGAGAAATATCTGGCATGCACATTTTTAGCAGCTTGTCATTTTCCTCCCACTAAAATATGACTTCTACCAATGCAAGGACTTAGATCCCAATAAATAATTGTTAAACTAATGAATAAATTCTTCTTTGAATTGGAAAAAAAGATACAACATAATCTCATTTAGTTACTGAAAACATCAATTTGATCCAATTCATGAAAATAAATAATGCTTTTGGTTTTCTACTAGAGACAAGTTGTTTAAATTCAATGTTGTTTACAGGTTCAATCTGCTCTTGAAAAGTGTAATGATTTAGCCCTTTCAAATAAAGATATAATTAATTTAATTTCTACGAAGATATGAGTAAGAGCCCAGATTTTTAAAAATCTCCTGTATTAACATTGGTGAAGAGGAGATATAGGAGACAGGGAAATGAGGTTCAAGACAGGACACCCCTAAACTGTATTTCACTGTATTCCCTTTCCTGACTTTTGAGTGTCAATTATATGAGGATATTACTGATTCAAAAAACAAATAATTTTTAAAATATTAAGAAAACTTTAGTTCAAAGCCCCCCTGAAGTAGAGAGTTTGGTAATACAAAGCAACTTTATATTATTAACATTTTATCATTTATTTAGTCACACATTTACTAGAAGGATGGCAAACTCGTGACCTGTAGGCTGTTACTTCTCTCTTTCCTTAAAAGATACAGCTAACAGAGTACAGTGCTCTTCTCATAGGATCTTGACTTTCTCAACACTCTACTCCTTCAGTCACCACCAATCAATCAGAGATGGTAATAGAGATGAACACCATTTGCCATTCTTGGCTACTAGGTGCTAGGCCTTGTAGGAAGATGGAGAAGAAAGTAATCTAAATCTTTTTAGGCTTTACAATTCTTTTTCTTTTTTTAAAATTTTATTTATTTGCCAGGGAGAGAGAACGAGAGAGTACAAGCGGGGGGGAGGGGGGCGGCAGGCAGAGGGAGAAGCAGGCTCCTTGCTGAGCAGGGAACCTGATGCGGGGCTCGATCCCAGGACACTGGAACCATGACCTGAGCCAAAGGCAGACGCTTAACCAACTGAGCCACCCAGGTATCCCTAGGCTTTACGATTCTATGACAAAACTTGTTTCAGTTCATTCCTTTCCTTTCCCTTATATGACAGCCTTACTTACATCACAAAGAAGGCTTCCTAGGAACTGCTCTAACTCTAGAGCTTTTAGAGTGCTCTCCAAAACTAACATCTAAATTGGCAAAGTAAGCAGTCACCTTGAGAGGGCAATTAGAGACAGGTGAACGGATCACCTATAGCCAAATATATTTCCACATGCTTGTTACAGCCTGAAATTGCCACTACTGGAGTCATTTGTTTGGGTAAAGTCTATTGTGCCTTAAAGATGAATTGAGGGTGCCTGGGTGGCTCAGTTGGTTAAGCAACTGCCTTCGGCTCAGGTCATGATCCTGGAGTCCCGGGATCGAGTCCTGCATCAGGCTCCCTGCTCGGCGAGGGGCCTGCTTCTCCCTCTAACCCTCCCCGCTCTCATGTACTCTCTCTCTCTCTCTCTCTCTCTCTCATTCTCACTCTCTCAAAATAAATAAATAAATCTTAAAAAAAAGATGAATTGAAAATGCACAGAGGTTGGATGAGTGCAAAGATTTATTTACAAAGATATTCATCACAGTATAGATGATAGTATTAAAAAATTGGAACCATGTTCAATAAGAAGTTAGTTAATTGAATAATAATATACTCATTAAATAGAGCTATCCAGCTATTTTAAATTTGGTAGGACCGTGGATGATATACAAAATAGTATATGAAATTATAATTGGTATATCAATTGAAAATTTGTCTCATGTGTGCATTAACTATACAGAAGAAGAGTTAAAGATATGTACAATAAGGTGCAAAATGCTATTTTAAAATGTAATTAATATACTGATGAAAAATCCTTCTCATTTATAAATCAACTATTTCATTACTCTCATTTGAATTTCTGCATATACAATTGACCCTTGCACAATGCGAGGGTTAGGAGTACCAACCCTTGCACAGTCAAAAACCCATGTATAACTTTTGATTCTTCCCAAACAAAACTACTAATAGCTTACTATTGACCAGAATCCTTGCCAATAGCATAAACAATTAAAACATATTTTATATGTTATATGTATTATATGCCACATTCTCACAATAAAGCAAGCTAGAAAAAAGAAAATGTTTTAGGAAAATTTAAGGAAGAGAAAATGCATTTACAGCACTGTACTGTATTTTTAAAAAAATCTAAAATAATCCATGTATAAGTGGACCCACATGCAGTTCAAACCCATGTTGTTCAAGGGCCAACTGCATTTAAATGTAAGGGGGAAAATTAAGTAATTTATAAATCAGAATGATCTTCTGTTAGTTGAACATTACTGTAGATTGTGTTTTAATGCAACTTCGTGTCTTAACTCTGTGTTCTAAGATGGCTTTTATCTTGAGCCAACATGGAATGAGCATAATTGGCCTTGGGATCAGATTGGTTTTCAAATTCTGGTTTCATGAACTCTCAGCAGTTGTGTGACTTTGAGGAAATGACTTACTTCTCTGAGCTTTGGATTCCTCATCTGTAAAACATGGATAATACCTAATCTCTAGGAGAGTGAGGATTAATAACATCATGAATGCAAAGCCCTTAAAACAGGGTCAGCCCCTGTAATGGACACTCAAATGATGTTAGTAAAAAACAATATTTAGGTGGCTCAGTCGGTTAAGTGTCTGCCTTTGGCTCGGGTCTTGATCTCCAGGTTCTGGGATCGAGCCCCACATTGGGCTCCCTGCTCAGTGGAGAGTCTGCTTCTCTCTCTCTCTCTCTCTTAAATAAATAAAGTCTTTAAAAAAAAACAACAATATTTAGGTAAAGGTGATGTTAATGTTGAAAAACTTTTAAGAACTTTATATTTATGGTGGAAATAGGTAAGAAAATACTCATAAAAAGTAATCACTGCTCTCTGTAACCATTTTTTTAAAAGATTTTATTTATTTATTCATGAGAGACAGAGAGATAGAGGCAGAGGGAGAAGCAGGCTTCCCGCTGAGCAGGGAGCCCGATGCGGGACTCGATCCCAGGACCCTGGGATCATGACCTGAGCCAAAGGCAGCCGCTTAACCATCTGAGCCACCCAGGCGCCCCCAATTTTTTTTCTTTTTTAAGAAAAGAAGCCAATTGAGGTGCAAATGTGTGCCTGTCTGATGCTTATGGTTATAAGAAATTATTATGATAACAAAATTTTCGAGTATTCAAAATAAAGAATTGCTTTAATGTTTTAGTTTAATTAATATTTAATTCATTTATTTAATGTTCTTTAATGTAGTGTTTATTACCTAAAACTTTGGAGTTAGATAGATGTGGTTCAGATCCCAGTTCTGACACTTTCTGGCTGTATAAACTCAACAAAGTCACTTTTAACCTCTACAAGGCTCAGCTTACACGTCTACAAAACAGGAATAATAACACCAGCCATCTCATCGATTGAAGTGATGATTAAATGGGCTTGGCATTTAGTAAATATTCAGTAAATGGTAGTTGCTGCTATTATTATTATTATTATTAATATTATATAACAACTCTAGTGACATACCAAGTGGTTGGTCCTAGAACAAAGTTTGAAGAGCAGCTGAGCTGCAGATTTGCAGTTAATTCAGCACCATTTATACAATGTTGAAATACATGTAGTCTCATGAATGAACTGGGTTGCCTGAAGATCTTTGTATATATTTTCTTTGTTAGGTGGCTGCCTGTCCCCACCTCCCTTCACTACCTTACTGGGCCAAGTTCTACATGGTCTTCAGTTCTTAGCTGAGACATCGCTGTGGGATTTCTTCTTTGTTTTGGGTTGGGTACCTCTGCAATATGCTCTCAAAGCGCTCTGTCCTTACCTCCAAATACAGCAATTATCACAACATAGTAAATTTGCCTATTTACTCTTCGGTCTACCTCACTTTGTGTTTGTACAGCATCATCTGTGTGCACACACAGCACATAGAAGGCGATCAATAAATATCTGTTGAATTCTTTTGTGCATTAGAATTTCCTGCTAAATCTATTGTTGTTTATCTTTTATTTTAAGTGCAGGATAAAATAAGACAGATAAATAGAAATCATATTTTCAAAGAAAACTTATAGAGAAAAGAAAAATATAAACTGGTAAAAGCAGTAATAACTTCAAGGTGACTTTCAAATGAGTATTTATGGTGGGTAAAATAACTGGAATTATGCTTTTCTTTCATACCAGAAGTATCAAAGAACATCTGATTATAATCAGAAACCTGGGTTTGAATCCCAGCTCCAACACTAAAAAACTGTGTTATCTTGAGCAAGTCATTTAATGATTCTGAATCTCAATTATTCTCATCTTTCCAATGGGATAGGAACAATTCTATTTCAGGAGATTCTCAGATGAAAATGCATATATAAATTGTTAAGCTGGTGAATATTACTTATAATAGGAAATAAGAAAATGTACCATTTTCTCTTTCAGGCATTAATGTAAAAACTATCTGTTATAAAATTTGTACTTTTATTTTTTTAAAGATTTTATTTATTTATTTGAGAGAGAGAGAATGAGAGATAGAGAGCATGAGAGGGAAGAGGGTCAGAGGGAAAAGCAGACTCCCTGCTCAGCAGGGAGCCCAATGTGGGACTCGATCCCGGGACTCGAGGATCATGACCTGAGCCGAAGGCAGTCGCTTAACCAACTGAGCCACCCAGGCGCCCTAAAATTTGTACTTTTAAAAAGCCCAAATGCTATTATGGATAATGTACCTTTCATTTATTCATCCAGTAAATATCTATTGAGCATCTACTACGTTCCAGGCACCATTCTAAGCGCTATGGATTCAGCAGTGAACAAATGACAAAGTCCCTAACCTTATGAAGTCGACATTCTAGTGGAGAAAACATAAGTGTTAAGAAGAAATATAAATAAGGCAAGGGAATAGGGAATGAAGGGGAAGAGTGGAAGGTATGCTATTTCAGCTAAGAAGATCAGGCAGAGCTTCTAATGTAGTGGAGAAGTTAGCCGTGTGACCATCTGGGGGTGGAGGGGGTGGGGAGAATGTTCCTAAGTAGGAAAGAAGTAAGTGTTAAGGCAGAGGTGAATGTTTGCTGTGTTCAAGTCAAGCCCATTGTGCCAGGAGGTGAATGAAAAAGAAAAGCAGAAGAAAAAGAAGTCAGGAAAGTACAAAGTTAGATCATGTGAGGCCTTGCAGATCATGGGAAGGACATTGAATCTTATTACATGTGTAAATGGGGACGCATTTTAAAGTTTTGAGAAGCAGATGGCATAGATTTGAAAAAACTTAATCACGGTTGCTATGCAAAGAATCAGGTTGAAGGGAGCAAGTGTGGAAACAAGCAGATCAGTTAGGAGCCTTGCCATATGCTATGTAAGAGATGATGGTGGTGGGATCAATGAATGGTACCAGTGGGACATGGTGAGAAATGATCAGATTTGAGGTATTTTTTAAAAGTAGAGGCAGTATAATTTGTTAGTTGACTGAAAGAGAAAGAGCAGAGTCAAGGGTGACCGTAGTATTTAGGGCCTGAGCAACTAGGTGAGTGGTAGAATCATTTCTTTGGATGAGCAGGTTTCAGGAAAGGAAATTAAGAATTCTCTTAGACATTTCATCTGAGATGTTCAGAGTGACACTGGACTTGTTTCCTTCTTTCTGCTTCTTACAAAATTGAAAGAGATTTAGTGCCACTTTCAAAATAAGAATGAGTAATTGTCCTTGAAAATAGATCATGGATAAGTTGAAAGTGTCCTAGGTTAGAAATGAAGCAATGCGGCATCAATAATCAAGACAGACTTTAGTAAATAATTTAAACTAATTTGGTGACATAGAATGCTTATTGATGTTCTTTACTTTACTTTGCTAAATAGCTCTATTTTTTTCCCTGGGATTTCTCCTGACGAGAGGATTTGCCCTGAGAACTTGCTGAAAAATTAAAGGTCTGGTTCATAATAACAAAACTTGATGTTGATACCTTTGGGCATATTTCTCAACTCATGTTAACTGGGCACTACCTTTTCTGTAGGCTCTAAGAAGACCTTGTTGGAAATATCATGTGGTATACATCCATCTTTGGGCTATAATATGAATACTTAACCTGGGGCATTGACCAGAGAATTGGCAAAACCTAATATGAAGTAACTTGGACTCATGTAAACACCAAAGTTTTCTGGCTATGAAGTATCATTAGATATCTAAATGAAAAAACAAATCTGGTTTCTAGGTAGACACAAAACAATAGCTTAATATTTAATAATTATTCATGTAGAGAGCTGGAATGGGACAAGATAAAACATCTTTAAGTAACTCACCTCTAACCTGAGGATGAGCAAACGCCCCTGCTTACTTCATGGTTTTGTTTGTGAAAGCACTTTAAAAATGCAAATTGAAGGTAATAATTTTCTGCTGATGTGTAATTATTATACCTAGAATGTTTTTAGAGGAAGAATCTTCAACAAAATTAGGCTTTGCTTCCCTCTCTTTAATGCTGGTATTGACCCATTTGTCTTGCCTTCTCTATCCTGTGATGTCCCACACAATGGAAGTATCTAATTCAGTTCTTTCGGAGAAACTTGCTGGGCCAAGAACCAAATCCCATTACATAGGAACTAGTCCTGGAGAGTTGGGTACAGATCATCTTTTAAAAATTTGGCTGCAGGGACTCCTGGGTGGCTCAGTTGATTAAGCATCTGCCTTTGGTTCAGGTCATGATCCCAGCCCCACGTTGGGCTCCTTGCTCAGCAGGGAGGCCTGCTTCTCCCTCTGCCTGCTGCTTCCCCTGCTTGTGCTCTCTCTCTCTCTCTCTGTCAAATAAATAAATAAAAATCTTTAAGAAAAAAATAAAGGTGCATTAATTTAAAAAAAGTTGGTTGCAGAGGGGATGCACTTTGAAGTAAATCCTTCTCCATTGTTATAATTTTCATCCATTACTATTACAGGGATCACCCCCATCTTAGTTTTATTTCTAGTCTATTTTTGCTGTGAGTGACATTAGTAATTTAATAAGTTAGTATATGTTGCATTATCAGAATAAGGACATGAAATATATGGAAATAAGTCAGTAGCAATATGGAAATAGTGTAAGATCTAGTCTCTTAATTCCTTTTTCAGTTTGAAAGAGGAAAAACAGCAGACAAAAACAAATAGAGACAAATGCATACATTAGAAGAGAATGTTGAACTAAAGAGGCAGAGAAGAGCTAATACATAGGAGAAACAGTGGGAATCTGTTTAATTAGGGACACTCCTTAAAGGGCAGGAATTAAAGGAAGGAAAATGTTTTTAGATAATAGGCCAAAGGTGAGTAAGCCATTCTCTTATTATTGTTTTAATTAATTGGTAAAGGTGGGAAGGTAGGAAAGAAAGTAAGGATTTAGTTTGAGTGGGAGACAAGAGATTGGCTTCTATGAAACATACTTTCATATGTTTTTGAATACAGAACAGGATAAACATGTAGGAAAGTAAAGGATACTGAAGCCAGAGCCCAAAGCTAGTATTTAACCTTGACAGCAAAGAAATTGTGTAAAGGTAAACTCTACAACCTGTAGAAAGGCTAATGAAAGGCAAACAAGAAGACTTCAGGCATCTAGGATGTAAAAAGAGTTTGATGGTAGTCATAAAAAATGAGGTTTTCTATCACTCTCAAGATCTCACCATTTGTGGTGTACTTAGCTCTTAAACAGGAAATCAAAAATGAGAAAACGTCAGTCTCATTAACTCAAAGATTTATTTTAAATAAGAAAAAAATAGAACATTTTCATCCCTCTTCAGCCTGTCAATTTTCTTTAGATGATGAAGGATTTGGAAAAGATAACTTCCCAAATTACACTGACATAACATGCTGGCTAAATTGGGAGAGGAGCAAGTACCCCAAAGAGGCTCCAGATCTGAAGATCTAGTTTTAGTTCAAGTGCTTGGTGGGAAGGCTGTGCTGTGCCCCTCCCAGAGGGTGTAGTGCATTGTGACTCCAAGTGGAGGTCTATGCAACACACAGCCTGTGCAGAGCCTGTCAAGGTGACAGTGGTTATACATGAACTCTGCAGACTCTGGTGACTGCAAGTAAATAGTCATATAAACCTTTGTGCCCACGAAAAATGTATTTGCTGAATATATGCTCTTAAATTTTTAAACAGATTCTTCTGTCTGTACTTGGGTTGTTCCCTTTAAGCAAAAGTGCAAGCAATGCCCTAGCAGTTTTAAAAGCTCTTTGTCAAGTATGAAGCCCCATAGAAATTTAAGAAAATACCCCATGGTGCTTGATTCTTCTATATCTCCTAAGAGAGGAAAAAAGTTAAGATAATTCTTTCATTTTTTTGGTCTCGTTAAAGGTAATGACACCAGGTGACAAGCAATGCCTTTGTCAAATCTCAATGTCAATGAAGGAAACTACTGTAATTATTCTGGGGTTAGCAGTATCATTCGTCTTGTATTTTCAGGTTAGCAAGCTGAGTTCGTTACTCCTATTACATATAAGGAAATAACTGTTGAAAAATTTAGCTGTCACCTTATTTCATTAAAGCCCCTTCACATTGAAATGTGATTTATCAGCTGTCCTGTTTCTTCAAAAATAAACCATCTCTATGAATTCCAAAACCCAGCCTGGATTAAAAACTCATTCAATTTTTGGTGTCCATGAATTGTGGTTCTGAGTCCATTCCACTGGATGGACGAAGCACACTGTAACAGGAACATGTAATAGGGCCTGTATTCTAAATTACAGATCTATAGAACTGGGCTTTAACACATTAGTATGAGTTCCAATAGCATTAGCCATATTCTATAAGTGGGAATAGAGACAAACTTCCAGAATTTGGATAGTGTCCAACCGTTTGTTTCATAGTCCATTATTACAAGATTCTGTAATGGCTAAAATTTTGTCTACTGACAAAATAAATATAACGTGCATATATTTCAAATTTCCTGGAATGGCCTTGATTATAAATATTTTGTTTGTTGTTAAATCATGTGTCAGACAACATATCTTAATTTTTGTTTAAAAATATGTTTATTATAGCTTTAAGTATAGACATTCTCAATTTCCTAGAAAAGGATTATGGATTTTATGTGCACTTAAGAGTTATTATTAAGGAGAGACTGAAAAGTTGTGACAAATTCTTTATTAAGAATTCATTTCATTATTATCAATGTGAAAGTAATTGAACCATAATTTTTTGAGAAAGAAAACTGGATTTGTTTCTTTCAAACTGACTGATTCTAGTATCTTTAACAAGTATGAGTAAAAATCTGTTGATAAAATAGTAAAATTTCTTAACACCATTGTTGTAATGTTTACTTTTGGGGAATGGAAATACAGATTAATCCATGTTCTCTTTTTCTTTGCTTATATGGTTTTTAAAATATAATTCAAGATGTGCATCTAATTGCTGCTAATAGTGCAACGTATCAGGCCAAACACTTGCCACTGACTGTCAAGTGTCTTTCTGATGTAGTTGAAGAGAGAGAGAGAGAGAGAGAGAGAAAGGAGAAAGAAAGAGCAATGTCCTTTGAGCAAGACTTTTTGCAGCTGTTGTGTACATTAATCCAGGGAACAGATCTCCCAACACTAAATATAGCAACCATATCCTTTTACATGATAAAAAAAATTAAAATGAAAGTCTTTAACTATGGAGTCATATTATTTTAGATTTGATTTCCTTTAAAAAGGAAATAGGCATCACACACATATTCTCTATACAAACACCATTATTTTAATAAGTGAATGTGTGGAAATACCAATGATGTATGGAACATGTCACAACTTCCTCTGTTGAGGTATTTCTCCCTAGGACCCAAGGAGGCTGTGATCTTTGTGAGTCTCATCAATCCCCTCCAAAACCTTTACATGTAGAAAACTTTATTTTTTTGCAAACTTTTGTGTCGCATCATACATAATTAGGAAGCTCTCCTAGGTTTCACTCTAAACAACAGTAACTTGGTCTCTGAAATATCCCTTTTCCCATTGTCAGTACCCTGTTATCAAAACACACTTGAGAACTTAAATCTGGATATTACCTTTCTTTTTTTAGTTGACCCAGATGAGGATGTCCAACCCAGGCAATCCACTGTGATGATAATTATCCAAGGAGAACTTTTTAGATGAAAGCACAGGAGGAGAAGAAAATTCTTCACGTCCTTGGAAATCGAGAGTAGCCGTCCATAGAGAGTGAGGAGTTAACCTTAGTTTCAGTGAAGATGGCTGTAAGAAGCTGGACAACCTGTCACCACCGGAGCCAGAGCATTTGTCAGCTCACAGGTCCCAAGTTATTTTGAGCTGTATAAACCATGTGCCTGTGAAACATTCCACCTGATTGGACAGGAGAAAACTGAGCAAAGGGATTCCATAGCGGGACAGCACCTATGGGCGGTGGGGGTCAATCAGTTTTCCTACCTATAGAATTTCACTTCTAGCTAGAGGCCCAAGTTGTTTATTGATTTATGTTTGGAATTAATACTAAATTCATGGCACCATGTTCCATCTGTCAAAGAAAATGGCATTATTTTTTGAAATACATCAGAATTCTTAATTTTTAGGAACTTTAATTTTAGTGGAAAATTTATTATCGTTTAATCACTGATACATTTTAGGAAATTTGGCTGCGAAAAGCCATATGAAGCTGAGGCCTAACATTCTAAAAGTGGAGAGTTTTGGAACTGTTCATCCAAAGGCTAAGCAAAAGAGAAGAAGATAACTAACATTAAAAGTTGTTAATTAGAGATCACAAAAACAAACAAACAAACAAACAAAAAAATGGAGAGGAAAAAACCATCAGCCTGAGAGTAAACCCAGTAACAAATTAGTTTGAACAAACTGCATCAGAAAAAAAAATCAGATACTGTTTAAAAGTCAAAATGACTATATAACATAATAGATTACAACTCCTATTCTTGTATTAGCATCTGGAATAACATTTTTATGTATTATTTGAAAAAGTCTATTCCAGATGTCTTCTTTCACAAGCATTACCAATCAATAAAAAAGAATGCTTAACCAAACCATCATCTGCTCAAAAACCTTCTTTGTCAAAGTATAGGTTCTTTGATATTAATTTCATACATTTTCAGAATAGAAATTTGGGGAAAAAGAAGTTAACCCCATTGCTTGGTACAGATTAAGTGTGCTGTAATGTCATTAATCTTGGCAGAAGCCTGCATTTTGAAAATTCAGGTAAATGTCATTGGTTATTTTTTAAAAGGATCATTCTTAGATTTGGATAGCATAAAATACATTGGCTTATATCTAGCTTCTTAATTAAATCACTCAACAGTTTGTAGGAATTCTTCCCATTCATTCATTCAATAAATATTTACCAAATGCCTACTATGTACCAGGTACTGGGTATAAAGCAGTGTACAAAATATACCAAAATTCTTAACCTTATGGAATTTACTAAGAGCTCTTTTTACCTTTTTTAGGCATCTTGAGACTTCCTATTGTATATTGAATAGATATAACATTTCTTTGTTTATTATGATCACATCAGAGCTTTCACTACTCCCTTCTGATGGAGCTTTGTATTTACACAGGCAAAGTGAAAAAAAATGAGGAAAACTTTTAAATAAAAAGGTTAAAATTACTATTACCGAGGCGGGAAAAAGGTACAAAAAGAACAGAGTTATGCGGATAGGTTGTTTTTATTACCACGGTAGTCCAGATCTTTAATGACAGATTCCTTTGCTCTCTTACCTAATCCTGTGCTGATACTAACCTCAAGACTACTTATTTCTATTTATGTGGTTGCTCCAACAATTTCTTTTTATTTAAAGATAAGATCTTGGGGCGCCTAGGTGGCTCAGTCAGTTAAGCATCCAACTCTTGATTTTGGCTCAGGTAATGATCTTGGGGTTGTGAATCTAGCCCTGCATTGGGAATCTGTGCTCAGCAGGGAGTCTGCTTAAGATTCTCTCTCCCCCTCTCCCTCTGCCCCTCCCACCAAGCCTCCCTCTAAAATAAATAAATAAATCTTAAAAGGGAGAAGAAAGCCTCTCTCCCCTTTCCTAAATAAATAAATAAATAAATAAATAAATAAATAAATAATCTTCCCCAACTATCCCACTCAGATCTTGGGACCTAATCAATATAACTGCTGCTAGTTCTTCATTAGGTATGTGGGAAAGTGGAACTATTTCAGGTAAAAATAGATGTGCCACAATTTGATTTTCCAAAGGGAAATGCATATACATGCTGTAAGTGAATACATTTCTACTTCCATACAAACTATGCCATGATAAGACAGTGTACAAAATTTTTTGAACACAGAAAAAAAGCTGGATGTAAATATTTAAAATAAATAATATTCAGCAATTGTGGACACCTTGCTTACAACACATCAAACCTGGTATTCTAGATTCTGTTTTTTAAAATTAGTTTTTTCTCCCAAGTAAACCAGCCTCTATCCTGGGTATCACTGTAGTACTTATATAAACATTGTACCACACACCCACTAGTTTAGATTTTACAAGAGTTTATTGATACAAAGAATAATTTTTAAAACTTTAAAAAATATTCCAATATAGTTAAAAAGAAGTTTCAGAAGTGACAAGTAAACACAAGGTTACATGTCTTAAGCCTTCCCCATAAAGTTGAGTGGCCCATCCAACGCATGTGTTTATTGTGGTTTGAACATGATCCTGTGCTTGCCTTCAGCTGTTTTCTTAATTCAGTCACTCAGCTACAGAAACAATTTACTCACATTGGGATGATCTACAGGAATACCGAGGAACCTGGAAGATCTATGACAGAGGAAGTCTTCACTTGGAGGAAAAGCATGCAAGAATTCTGCCCTAGTAGATTCATGTAAAATTTTGTATTTCCTATTTTTCCATACTGCTGTAGATTTTAATTCTTTAAAAGAAATTGCTCACATATACCGAAGTTTCAGTAAGTTTTGCTTAAAGTTCACAGGTTTATATTCACTTACTCCCCTCTAGTAGCAGATGAGAACAAAAACCCCTCTATATCTTATTTTTAAGGAACAGAGACATGTATGTATTTCCTAACCTTTGTTAATGAGAAAAATATTCACACCGAAGAAAAGTTCTTGTCGATCCAAAATGATATATGTATGGTGGATTATAGAGTGTCTTATCCAAACCGCATAATACAATGTAATTGAGAAATACAGTTAAATCCTTATGAAACTTCTTTTTAATCTAAATGGTATTGAAAATGCTTACCTAAAACTAAAACCAAAAACATTAAAAATGCTCTAAGTCCAAAACCCATTTAGTTTCAAAAACTAAAAACATTTTTTTAAACTATACACAGAAGAACACTTATTTTTAAAACATTATCCTGAGAAGTAAATTTGTGGTTACCTGTGGGAGAAGCACCATTCCTATATCAATCAACCAGGATCATCCAAAGCCCAAATCTCACTGCCTAACTTGTGTCAGTCACAGAAGTATCATGAAGGAAATATGATACTACCCCACCAGAGTAATGAAGGGTATTTACAGGGTTCCGTGGCAGATCCAGGGACAGTCATTTAGAACAGATTGCTCTTTCAGATCAACTTTAATAACTCAGTCTGCACGATGTTCTTAGCCTGGAGGGATGGTGGGGGTGGATAATGGCAAAGATGACTAAGGAAGGAGACTTTTCTTGATCTTTCCTTAGATAAAAGGATAATAAAGATGGCATTTTAAAGAATTAAGTAGAAGAATGGGCAAAATATCTATACACAGGATGCAGATGACCTGTGTAAATACCTTTAGTTGATACAAAATTAAGAATATGGTCAATACACTTATTAAAGTGAATATGAGAAAACAGTCAATTATTATAATACTTGATGTGTGCTCCTCTAATTTTAGGGTAATTAGATTAAAGCTTTACTACGTGGTTTCCATGAAGACACGATAGGACTTTCTTCATTTTTAAAAAGATTTTTCATTTATTTACTTTTGCGCATGAGAGAGAGAGAGAGAGCGTGAGCATGCACGAGCTAGGGTGAGGGAAAGAGGGAGAAGCAGGCTCCCCGCTGAGCATGGAGCCCGATGTGGGGCTCGATCCCAGGATCCTGGGATCATGACCTGAGCTGAAGGCAGATGCTTAACCGACTGAGCCACCGAGGCACCCAACACAATAGGACTTTCTTTACTTGTACTTTTGATATAGAGAACATATCAATGTTCACACTTTTTAGAAAGTATTATTCCAGGGCGCCTGGGTGGCTCAGTTGGTTGAGCGGCTGCCTTCAGCTCAGGTCATGATCCTGGTCTATGAAGTGTGTACTGTTAGAATTCTACAGATGAGAACCTGAGGCTTAGAGGTTAAAATCTGCCCAAGGCCACATAAGTGAGTGACTGAGCTAGGATTAAACATAAGGCTAACTCTAAGTCTGTGCTCATAACCACTGCAAATATTTAAATGTTCACATTTCTAAGGTATTTGCAAAAAAATTTAAGGATAAAAATGAACAAAAAACATACTCTTTTAGTGAGTATTTTAGAGGAATGCTATATAGAATTTTAAGTTTATAATTTTTCTGACTGAAACCAGCTCTGAGGTTTTTTGGATTACTAAACAAAAAGAAGAGAAAATACAGAAGGAAAAAGGCAAATATTTTCAGATACATTATCTTCAATATTTTAGCTGAGAATATGAATTGTTATGTAGAACGAAGCATTGGGTAGTAATTTTGAAAGGTAGGGCATTGGACGACAGTCTGAATGCTTTGACAGACCTATTTTTTTGTTTCTATTTATGATAGTCATTTTGCTGAGACAATTTAAGAGCTTTGCTCTTTTGAAAGTAGATTTAAATGCTCTGGTATTACTTCTCAGCACATCAATATGGGTCAATAAATATTTTGCAAGTTAGGGATAGGAAAACAGCAGTTGAAATATTCTCTCTTAATAACGTTAGTGCTGAATATATTAAATGCCAGTATGCCAGGCTCTGGGTGATTCCACTCAGGTTCTATTTTTGGGTAGCACCAACATCTCAGAAAGCCAAAAACAAAGTTCAGTGTTCTTACCCATGACCCAAATATACCCATTAACACTAATGATATGAAGGAAAGGAAATGGGAATTAACATTTCTTCTGAGTGTACTCTAAGTCAGGAGTAGTTTAAGTTATCTCTTATTTAATACTCAGATCAACTCTACAAGGTATTGTTACTTGCAAGTTACAAGGAAGAAACTGAGTCTTAAAGAAGTTTAGTTTTCCCAAAGTTACCCAAACAGTGAGCTGCACAGCTGGGTGAATTCAAATCTAGGCACTTTAGTTTAAAACAAATTCTCTTTTAAAGACAGATACCATATGATTTCACTCACGCGTGGAATTTAAGAAACAAAATGGATGAACACAGGGGAAAAGGAAAAAGAAAGAGAGGGAAGCAAACCATAAGAGACTTTTTTTTTTAAGATTTATTTATTCTAGCGAGAAAGAGAGTGCACGTGAGCAGGGGCGGAGTAGGCGCGGGGGTAGGGGCAGGGGGAGGGGGAGAGAGAATCTCAAGCGGACTCCCCACCGAGTGGGGAGCCTGACACAGGGCTCGATCTCACAACCTGAGATCATGACCTGAGCCTAAATCAAGAGTTGGATGCTTAACTGACTGAGCTACCCAAGTGCCCCAAGAGACTCCTACCTATAGAGAACAAACTGAGGGTTGATGGAGGGAGGTGGGTGGGGGATGGGCTAAATGGGTGATGGGTAGTGAGGAGGGCACTTGTTGTAATGAACACTGGGTGTTATATGTAAGTGATGAATCACTGAATTCTACTCCTGAAACTAATATTACACTATATGTTAATGAACTAGAATGTAAATAAAAATTTGAAGAAAAAAATAAAACAAATTCTCTTTTTATTGGCCTCTACTGCCTTCTCATGAAAAGTAATTATGCAGGTTACCTCAAAAATCAGAAATCATCCAAAGGAGAAAATTCACCATCATTTTTATATGTATCAATGGGCAGAGGGTTGTTAAAGCTATGACTTTGATTTTGGGAATTTGGCATTTCTTTAACAGAAGCAAGAAAAGAGCGGAAAAATAGCATGTGACTACATCTAGGGCTACTTTCTCAGAAAGATTCAGTAAAATTGGTTGACTGAAATAGCAAGCGCCAATACACATTTCTGAGAAGTTATCTTTTATTACATGAAATCTGTAATGAAGTTAGCAAATGCTGAATGGAAGCAACTTGTTGGCAAGTAGGGAAGAGTACAGAGGAAGAGTTTGGAGAATATAAACTATGAAAAACTCAGAAAGAATTTGTGTTTTACATCCCTAACCAAGTTTACATTTTTTTAAGATTTTTTTAAAATTTATTTGGCAGAGAGAGACACAGCGAGAGCAGGAACACAAGCAGGGGGAGTGGGAGAGGAAGAAGCAGGCTTCCCGCCAAGCAGGGAGCCTGATGCAGGGCTCCATCCCAGGACTCTGGGATCATAACCTAAGCCGAAGGCAGACGCCTAACGACTGAGCCTCTTAGGCGCCCCCCCAAAGTTTACATTTTTATCTGCATATGGACCTATCTATTTGGTGTTTCTTGCTTTAGTAAACTTCCTGTCGAGTAAAGGCAGCATACTTTAATGTAGGAAGTCCTGGAAAATCTTTTTTTGTTTTGCTTTTTATTCATTCTGCTCATCACCCAATTGCCCTTCATTCCAAACTGAGAATGGATTGTTAAAACCTAGTCTGTTAATATCTTAGACATACTTTCCTCTTATTTATTTCTGGCTAGACAATAAGCTTTAATTCAAAATGTAATAATGTCCATAAAAGGGATAAGTAAATGTACAATGTCATAGAACAGTTAAACACAAAATTTACCACTGTGTAAACTGAGCTGGAGATAAAACTATTTGTAGATAGTCCACTTGCCTCATAATTTTATGCAAATTTCAACCAATAAACAAAAATGTGATCATTTTAATCCTATAAAATACCTGCCCCTTTTCTACACAAATCCTGTCTCCAAAAAGTTTCACCAATATTTCCTTGCCTTTTCTTTTCCTCCTTGCCTTTGTTACTGTTTCTTCAAATTATTATATAATTAAACAACTAGTGGTCGCAACATTTCTCATATTGCTGAATTAAACTAATTTTTTCATTTATGTATTTATGCTTTATATATTTAACTAGGTCAACTCCTTGAGAATCAGAGCCATAAAAAAATTTCTCTATAGGCCGAACAGTTTTAATCTCATGGCATGGCACAAAGTAGGCACTTAATAAATATTCGTCCATAGCATGCCATAAGATGATGCATTAATTAATTGTTAGTTGTCCTAAATTACTCCATTTTACAAATATTTACTGAACATTTATTGTGTTCCAGGAAAGACTAAACGACCTAAACTCTCGGCAGCATTAAGTGATTTGTCATTGGTGGTTATGATATTAGTTTAACACGGAAATACTATTAAGAATCAATTCTATATGTTGGCGAATTGAATTTAAATTAAAAAAAAAGAATCAATTCAATTGAGGAAGGGAGCTAAAAATGATTGGATGCTCATTGTGCACCAGTCATCAAGTAAGGAACTACGTGCTTTGGCTTAGTGGACGCTCACAATTCCTGAGTTAGTTGATATGGGGTACCCTTGCTTTCGGAAAAGGCTTGGCACTTGCCCAACCTTGCCTAAGAGTTTTTCCGTAGGTGCTCCATAGAGGCACTGTCATACCCTTGCATCCCCTTAAACTGGCTTACTACTATTTTTGTTGTCCTTTCCCCCTTTTAACCTTTGCATAATCTTTGCTTTATGTCAGGTCCTTTCTTTCTGTTCACTCCATAAAATCAAACTCTTTTTTGCTAGCATAGACTGCTTCTTTGAGTTTGGGTTTTTAGGACCCTACTGCCACTGAGGGGCAGTTCTGTCCACTCTCATGCCCTGGTCTTTGGGATTCCAGCTCAAGTCACAGGTCGAGCTCCCTATTTTCAAAGAAATAAACAGTACACTTAAAATACACATTATATTCTCTAATTTAGATTAAGATTTCATCTATTTGTGACTCACTCCAAATTGGACTTCGTGAAAGGCAGATAAGCCAGAATGGATTATTTAGCTCTCTGAGTGATCCTAGCTGACCCAGCCCAGGGTCCACATCAACCAAGCTTTGTTGTTCATATTTAATACATAACTTAATTTAACAACCCAGGAAGTATGGGTCATTATCCCCATTTTATGGAGGATGAAACTGAAAAAATTATATGGCATTGTGGTTTTGCAAATTCAGGGATCTGAACAAGTCTCAGGAAGTACACCTTGAGATTGTCCAAGGTGTACTATATTATTATCCCATTTTTATAGAGCAGGAAACTCAAGATCAGAGAATAAATTTGCACAAGGCCACTCAGAGCTGTGATTCACACCCAGGTCTACATAATGCCAAAGCCCAAGCTCTTCTCGATTATATCACACTACCTTTCAGAGGAATCCACGCTGTTAGTAATGCCTTTAGGAGTCAATTTGGAAAAAAACTCAGAAGATGTAGAGTAACGAGGAGACCGCCAGTGATACTAGGATTATGTTGATTTAGTGACTTGTTCCAAAGTCCTTCCAAATCATTAGAAATATGGATGATTCACTACCTCTGACCAGTCACAGAAACAACTTAAAGGAATTGAAGCAACAATAAATAATGGACAATTCCCTCTGTACATCTCTATCTGCAAATTACTAGACTTAGTGAAATTAGGCATGAGAGACCATATAGCTACTATATTTTAAGTAGACGTTTACTTAGCATTTCATCTTTATGAAGTTATTCACAATCACATATTGGTTATTAGGCTTTAATAACAACAACAACAAAACCCAAACCAAAACAACAGTACTGTGCTTGAAGTCTTTATTATGGTTATTTTGTACAGAGGAAAATTAAGCACTAGAATGCCCATACTATGTGTAGATATATATTAGCAGTAAAACCCTGATTGCCAAGTTTACATTATTAATTTAGTTCAATAAGGGGATACCCTAAGCTTTATCTGTTAGCAAAATTGAACAATAAGGGTGTGCCAAATGAGACAACATGCTTTGAGTAACTGACTATAGATGGCAACTAAAAGAAACATAAAAAGTGATTATAGATTCTTTTTTATTTCTACCTGGTAGTTATATAGCACATAATATTTTACTAAGTCTTAAGAAAACTAGTTGTGGGGGCACCTGGGTGGCTCAGTCATTAAGCGTCTGCCTTCGGCTCAGGTCATGATCCCAGGGTCATGGGATCGAGCCCCGCATCAGGCTCTCTGCTCAGCAGGAAGCCTGCTTCTCCCTCTCCCACTCCCCCTGCTTGTGTTCCCTCTCTCGCTGTGTCTCTCTCTGTCAAATAAATAAATAAAAAATCTTAAAACAACACCACCACCACCACCAGCCTTTACTTAAAAAAAAAAAACAAAAAAAAACTAGTTGTGAGAAGCAATGAATTTATTTTGTTCGTTAAAATGATCTGATTGCTTATGAACTTTATTTTAATTGTCATTCATTTCAATGTACTAAAACCTTTCTCCCTAACTACTGGGAAATCTCATGAAATAGAGACCCAGATTTTCAAAAAAATTCTTATCTGCCTTCTTATTTCGTATGAATAGTAAATGGGAGATTTGGGTGATCATTTACTATGTTTGCATTGGGATGGAGTGGTTGGCAGAGTTTTATTTTATTTGATTATCTCTTCTCTATTAATTTAGAAAGATAAGGTGAAAGAATGTTTCCAAGTTCAGGTAACATTTAGCTCAAACAGTGAAAAAATATATGGGCAGAAAAGCCATTGTAAAACCAAGCTCAGAATAATGAGGCACATGAATCAAATTTAAGAAAGATTCATTACCTCTTTCAGAAACAAATAATAATAACTAGTACAGAAAGATGAGCAATTTTAAAGTTGAGACATTAATATATGTTGTTTGGTTTAAACACAGAATTTTAAAAAAATATATCAGTCGCATAATAATATGGTAAAAAAACATCAACTAAGTGCTATAATTAGGCAGAGAATAATTGTATGGAGAGCTGGCTTCCAACTCTACCACTTACTATGTGAGAAGCCTTAGGCAAGTTATTTAATCCCAATTTCCTCGTCTCTAAAAAATGGGGAAAATAATAGTATCTATCATAGGATTGCTGTGAGAATGAAGGGAGTTAATACGCTTAGAATAATGCCTGGCTTCTAGCAAGTGGCCCATAAATGTTAGCTGCAATTATTACCATTTTTATTATAAAAAGATATATTTTAAGTATTTATCTGTTAAGCTAGCTTTGTGAAGTCCCAGGGAATGAAGGAGACACAGTTGCGCTAAGCTGTAAACCCCCTAAGGAAAGGCCAAAGCCTGAATGGGCCACCTAGGCTGATGACTCAGACACAGTGCAGTTCAGGTTTCCAGACTGATTCAGTCCTTGGCTTCTCTCCTGACGCTGACAACAAGAACGCCAATTAGTGCCAGGAGTGATGAGTTTTTCTAACGTGGGGTGCTGAGATTCACATCAGATCACTAACATCTTGTATAGAACACCAATAGTGATCAACCGAGTTCAGATTCAAACCAATGACATAGAGGTAAAATGCTTCATATCTGGTTACCATGCTCCTGAACCATCTGCTTCTGAATTCTAAATTCTCAGCTTACCCACTGCCAAGGGGCTAAACATAGCTAAAGGATTTAAATTATAATTTGATCTGACAACCCAGGTATCAAACGAGACTTCTTTAGCCAAATAAGTAGAGTGGTGACAAATATCAGAGCAGTATATCCACTCTATGGTATGTGCTTTATGACAAGAAAATAGTAATTGAGGGTACTGGTGAGTATCTTATTTCTCATCTGATCTAAAAAAGGATGTCAGCACAAGATTGGTATTCAACTTAGGTTAACAAAGGAATTGTTAAGGTTAAGTGATTTAGACAGGAGAAAGCTGGGGAAGTGAGGAATATCTTAATCTTTCCATGATTCTGAATTATCTAATAGACTAACATGCAACTAGAATGCATAGAAAGACCATGCAGAATAAGATAAAGCAGATTTAGAGTTACTAAGTAAATGCTGGAATGGAAATGATGATGAACTGGGGCAGATGTCAAATATAAAGAAAAGTGATGTTTTAAATCTTATTTAAATGCTTTTACGTATTAACACTGTATTTGAAAAGTATTTTATTGTTTTTTGTTAGTTATCTCTCATCAGAGTCCTGTCAGCGAATGTTTTAATACTCATGTTTTACATATGAGGAAACTGAGATACAGAAAGAATAATTACCTTAGTTACACAGCAACTCAATACTAGAAAAAAAAATCTGAGTGTTGAGTTATTGTTGGCAAAGATCACTATTATTTTATTTATCTTCAAGTTTTGGTGAACTGTGTCCACATACATAGGATTTAGGAATTATTAGAAGTATCACTATCTTGGGGCTCGTGGATGGCACAGTCAGTGAAGCATCTGACTCTTGGTTTCAGTTCAGGTCCCCATCTCAGGGTCATGAGATCGAGTCCCATGTCGGGCTTTGTGCTTGGTGCAGGGTCTGCTTGAGATTCTTTCTCCCTCTCCCTCTACCCTTCCCACTTGCACTCTCTCTCTCTCTCTCAAATAAATAAATAAAATTTAAAAAAAGAAGTATCAGTATCTTTTACCCATCTGTGAATCAAATTCATACAAAAAGAAATGAAATGTCTTAGGATAATTCTATTTTGATATTGTGAGTAAAGTTCCTAATCAAAAATCTATTTCGAAATCTCATCTCCAGGTAACATATTCTTCTTTTAAAAATTTATTTATTTAAAAATGTATTTATTTTTAGTTGTGATGAAATTTACCATTTTAACCATTTCTAATTGTATAGCTTTGTGGCTTTAAGTACATTCATGTTGCGCCATCACCTTCCATCTTCAGAACTTTTTTCATCTTGCAAAACTGAAACTCTGGACCCATTAAATAATAACTCCCCATTCCCCTTTACATCCAGACCCTGGCAACCATTTTACTTTCTGTTCCTATAAATTTGACCACTTACAGTTCCCGGTAACCTATTATGAACATTCAAAATTTTTTATGTGTTTTTAAAGAAAGCTTAGGGGTAAATTCCTTCATTGTTCATTTCTGATCAGTCTCTAGAATGTATGGGTTCTCCTTTGAAGGTCCACATTAAGCTAGTTCTAGGTCCTCGGAGTTTGTAGAGTTGTGAAACAACTCATACTTCAGCATGGAGGCAAGGGCCTCCAGTCTGTGATGTGATTTATGGTTGGATCTTCTAGCTTGCCAGTGCCCAGGACACTTCTGCAAAGGATGGCAAGAAAGAGTTAGTGGCATGCCTTTCATGTCTCACCTCCTTTCATGTCTTACATCTTTACACAGTTACTAGCCACTTATTTTTTTGTTTTCTTTGAACGTGTTAAAGAGCAAGCCCCAATAAAATTATTTTAGGGCAGCACAATTTATATATCGCAAGGGAAATTTTATTTGTGATAAAATACTGCTGGCTATATTTTTATAGCATGATTTTGTCAAGAGTTCTAAGACATTTTATAATACTTGAAAGCAAATACAGTGAACTACAGCAAGGCTGAAAGCAGTTTCCTAATTTTTTTTTAAAGACTTTATTTATTTAACAGAGAGAGACAGCGAGAGCAGGAACACAAGCAGGGGGAGTGGGAGAGGGAGAAGCAGGCTTCCTGCTGAGCAGGGAGCCCGATGTGGGGCTTGATCCCAGAACCCTGGGATCACAACCTGAGCTGAAGGCAGATGCTCAACGACTGAGCCACTCAGGTGCCCCAGCAGTTTCCTAATTCTTTTAAGTACAAGGACACATTAAAAAATGTTGTGGATCTCTTGGGGCGCCTGGGTGGCTCAGTCGGTTAAGCAGACAACTGTTGGTTTTGGCTCAGGTCATGATCTCTGGATTGTGAGATAGAGCCTGTGTGGGGCTCCACGCTCAGCATGGAGTCTGCTTGTCTTTCTCTTGTCTTTCTCCCCCTCTGCTCCTCTTCCTTCTCTCACTCTCAAATAAGTAAAAATCTTTAAAAAAAGAAAAAGGGCTAAAAAAGAATTTTATGTTATAGGGAAAACATGGAGGCATCAGCAGAGCACCTCTAACACTCTGTAAATTAAAATAGAAAATCAACATACAATGACTAATCTTTGTAAATTTAGGCACCTTAAGAAAAGAACAACTATCATTCCAATATATTTATAAGGATGTTCAAAAAGAACTGTTTGTAATAGCAAAAAATTAAAAACAGCATACATTTTTTAACATGGAAAGATAATTATGATATATAAAATTAAAAAAAAAAACAGTTTCCAAAACAGTGTTTATAATATGCCTCTGTTTTATTTTTTAAAGTTCTGGAGTAAAATATTCCTCAATGTTAAATGGTTATATCTAGGTAGTGGAATTATGGGGGATTTTTCTCTCACATTTTTCCTTAGCTGTACTTTTTAAATACTTCTGTTAAGCATGTATTATATATATAACATATATAATATATATTTAAGCATGTATATATAATATATTTTATTAAATATATTTATAAAGAGAAAAATAATAAAAATCTCCCCTCTGGGCACAAAGAAAAAAGCTCCAAGGACACCAGAAGAAAAAAAAGAGCAAAATTTGGTTATTGCCTAATTGGTGTTATCTATCAAATATATGTGTGTATACGATTATAAATATGTCTCTACATTTTATCTGTATTTACATCTATATCTGAAGAAGTAATCAGAATGGCAAGTAGGAGAGGGAAATCAAAGAAGAAAGAATCAGCAGTGTTCATCCAAGAGAGCCTTATCTACTCATGACAGTGGTGCTGGGAGCCCCAGGCCAACACTGCCAAATGCCATGGCCAATTCCCTGCCTCACTCCAAACCGTGCTCACGCAGCAGCATTCTGATTTCAATTTAGTTGTTTGTTGGTTTTTTTTTTTTAAGATTTCATTTATTTATTTGACAGAGAGAGACAGTGAGAGCAGGAACACAAGCAGGGGGAGTGGGAGAGGGAGAAGCAGGCTTCCCACTGAGCAGGGAGCCCGATGCAGGCCTCGATCCCAGGACCCCGGGATCATGACCTGAGCCGAAGGCAGTTGCCCAACGACTGAGCCACCCAGGTGCCCCAATTTAGTTATTTTTTAAGTAGATTTCCTTACAGAGAAAAAATAAGTTGATAGGAGAATATGACATTTGATTTGCTATAAAACAATTTTTCTCATTGTAAATTAACAAACTGGAATTGTGGATGCTATATTACTTTTGTGGGAGTTTGGTTAATATAAGTACTTTGCTGAAGGACTGGATCACTATAAGAAATTCTGAAAAACAAATTAGGTTTCTGAGCTTGGACAGCTGAAGATCAGGTGATAGAACCTGATGATTTTATTAAGGCAATTACAAGCTGCAAGATCTTAGGACAACCAACTGGACTTCCCTAAGAAGCAATCCTATAATTCAGTGTGTGACCTTTAGCATGAAATAAATACAGGGCAGGAGTGTCTTGGAGACCTTGACATAAGATATTTCCACAATATGAACAATGGGGATGGCATTTTAGCTATGATCCAGCATATCATTCTCAGTCTGGAGTTGTAGATAAATTGAGGATCAGAGAAAGCAAGTCAGTTATCCAAGATTGCAGTTGATAGCAGCCTAAACTTGGAATTACAATTGGTACCTCCTAGTCCAGCATATGAAACTGTTTTCCACAGCCCTTATGAAATAATATTATGACTGTAAAATGCTCACAGCTGTAAAATGCTCCCTTCCTTGTTTCAGTAAGCATTTATTGAGTAACTAATATGCTTAAAGCACTCTGCTAGGGTAAGAGTTTCTTCAAATCTGCTATGTGTGGGGTTTTTTTTTAAGATTTTATTTAGTTATTTGACAGAGAGAGAGATAGTGAGAGCAGGAACACAATCAGGGAGAGTGGGAGAGGGAGAAGCAGGCTTCCTGCCGAGCAGGGAGCCCAATGTGGGACTCGATCCCAGGATCCTGGGACCATGACCTGATCCGAAGGCAGACGCTTAATGACTGAGCCACCCAGGTGCCCTGTATGTTTAATGAGTAAATGTTTGACATTGAAAGTGGAGTAGAGGAAAACACGGCTATTTTCTAAGAATCTAATACCTGCCAGGCAGTGTTCTAGACATGCTACATCTTATTTCATTTATTGTTTACTAAGCCTTAGGATGTACCATCTAATGATGTCGTGAATGGATGCACTTTGTCCCATCAGGTTATATCCAAGATTATCATTAAATAAAAATGATAAATTACTGACAAACATTTATGAATCACAAAATTATATATGGCACTGAAGTGCCACTATAACTGAATAATCTTAGAGTAATGGGTTATAAATGCTCAGTCTAAATGGAGACTGGAGGCAATGCCAACTCTCTTTTAGGATGAACCAACAGTTAATACTCCCAATGGAAGAGGTTTCTCTTCTTTGTAGCTACACATTTAAACATTACCTCCCCCCACCAAAAAAACTTATAGAAGATTGCATATTGTCTAATTGCATAACGAACAGGCAAATCAATAGAAACAGAAAATAGATCCATGGTTGCCTAGGGCTGTTGGGGAGGGAAGTGTTGGATGCAGTCAAATGCTCTACCACTGAGCTATACCCCCGAGGGAAGTGTTGGATGAAAAGAGGAGTGACTGCTTTTGAGTATGGGTTGGGTTTTGCGTTGGTTGGTTTTTTGTTTTGTTTTGTTTTGGGGGGTTTTGGTGTGGGGAGGTGACAAAATGTTCTAAAATTGATTGTGGCAATAGTTGCAAAACTCTGTAAGTATACTAAAAGCCACTGAATTGTACACTTTAAATAAGTTAATTGTATTGTATGTGAATTATGTCTCAATACAATTGTAATTTTTAAGTAGTTCTGAATTTCTGCTGTCCGATTGCACAGTCCCTTCCGATCAACTTTGTGAGACACCCTCTTAATAGCACTGGAGGTTTTTACCATTAATGAGTTGTAACTTCAAAAAGCAATAGATAATATGAAATCTTCAGAAACCAGGAACTTACAGAAACCGTGGAGAGTGATAGATGAAAACCCCCACTGGGAATAACATATGTGCATCATAAAATAAATCGCTGATCTCTTGTTATGAAATAACAACACTGAGAAAATCCTGGCCCCCTCCAGAATTCTGTTGTCTGCCCTCAGCCAGCTCAACTACTCTGTACTTCATCTGTGAAAAATGCACGCTGTTGCCCACTGAGTCCTATTTGTGTTACCTCTAATCTTTCCTTTTTGGCCCTACAGTATCTCAACCAGTTTTTTAATGCCACTGGGAGGTATCTTTCCTGCACTCCTCTTCCACGTGGTTTTACAAATTTTCTAGGACAGCCTCCTCCCTTTACTCCAACACTTAACAAAAAACAAAAACAAAAACCCTGCATCTACATAACCCAGAGAGCCACAGTTCAACAAGGTAAAAAGAGGTGGTTCAGTTGAATACCTTATGGAAGAAGGGTATATGGAATACTTTTATTGCTCTCTTAATCATTAGATTCCTAGAGGCACCTCATTAGTAGGCAATGTTAAATCTTTCAATTGTCTGGACATCCCCTTAAGAAATCTCTTGTTTTACCTCCCAAGGTGAGTTCCAAGGGAAGGACTTACCTGGCACAAACTGCAGTGGAGCTCCACAAGCTAAGGAGGTTTCCCCCAGGGCTCAGGGCCCTTCACCTCACTTGTTGAGGGCAGGGAAAGCTGCTGCGGCTTTCCCTTCCTGGGCTTGCCCATTCTGCTAATTTTAGGCTGCTTCCTCATGCGGCTGCGATGGGTATCAGAGCATGTGGCTCCCCTCGGAGGAGCTATTTTGTCCTGAGTCTTACTTGTTTGTTTCCAACTTCTCTCCCTTCACCTCCCCACCTCTGTGGGGTTGTGCTATTTCATAGTAAGAAATAAAATATCTTTCAGAATTATGCTTATTCTAATCTGAATTTATTCCTGAATCCAAGGGAACAAGGAAAACTTTTTTTTATTAGATTTTAATTGTACCTTCCAATAGTCAGATTCCAAATCATATTTATCTAAAAAATCTTTACTGGTTTTTTACTGTGGATAAGATGTTGTCTTAGGGATGGGTTGAAATAGATGAAGGCGATTAAGAGTACACTTACCTTGATGAGCACAGAGTAATATATAGAATTATTATATACTATACTGTATACCTGAAACTAATATAATGCGGTATGTTATACTAGAAATAAAATTTTAAAAAATTATTTAAAAAGAGATGTTGCCTTAGGTCACAGGGATACAATAATATGCAAAGCAGATGTGTTATTTCACTAATGTAATCTTGATAACAGATTTATCAAACTTCTACTGTGTTCTGTGCTCTCTCTTAAGACCTAGGAATATAAAAATCAATAAGGTAGAGTCCCTGTCTTCAAAGAACTTATAAGGTATTTCAATATGCACAGAGATTCAAAGAGGCAGGGCTTATAAATTACTGTTGAGATTTAGTTTTGATGTAATGAATGGATTCACTCATTTGGTTACTCAGTAAAACCGGACTTCAGATTATTCCATGAACATAGTACTCTGCCAGGCATTGGAAGAAATTAAAAAAAAAAAGAGCATAATACAGGTCCCTCCCTTAGAAAGATTATAATCTAAACAAAGAACTGCTCAATTAACAAATATTTAATGTATATTTATTATATACATGATCCATCCTCTTCATTGAGGGCTTCTTAATTATCTTTTTTTCCCCTGGAGACATTGTTTTGAAAGATTTTGTACATTAAATAACAATTTCTAACAATTTATTTCTCATGTTTTATTATTCAAGGATAAAAATTATGCCAACTAGAGCTTCTGACTAATATGAAACAATTTATATTTGTTCATTTTTGGGGATACAAGGGTGAAAAGATCCAAGTTCCTGACCTTGAGCCAGCAGTCTAGTGAGGAAGAAGACAGTTGATTATGTTATAAAGTGGCAAGTTCTACAGAGAGGGTGGGGTTCTCCCAATTGTGACAGAGAGGGCAAGTCTTCACAAGGAAAGTACTGCTTGAGCTGAGTCTTGAAAAATGATAATTTCACTAGGTTAAAGAAACAACATGAAAATGTGGGAAGGTATGAGAGAGAATTTTTCATAGCTCATAAAATAAAGATAAGGTATGATTTGGAGAATGTGGTAGGGATGAGGTTGCAGAGGAAGTAAGGACTTGATTATATAGGATGTTAAATGCCTAAATGATAAAAAGTTTTAAGGAGATATGATCATTAAATCTACATTTTAGAAATATCGCCCCAGTGGTTGTGTGGATGGACCAAAGAGCCAAGAAGACTATCGGTAGTCCACAGGCTATGGCAGAAGTCCAGGCTGGATAATTGGAACTGAGGTAGTGGTAGGAGGGATGAAAGTTTGAATAATTATGGCCACAAAGCAAAGCAACTACATCTTCATATGTTATTGGTATAATCAAACAAATTGCTTATTAACTTAAAGGATAGAAATATACAAGTGTAGTAGACAAGATGGATATGCTAAGCAGCATCTCAAGGCTCTCCATTATATCCGCATAAACATTTTGCTATTCTATGGAGCCAGACTGGTTGAAGAACCTGAAGAAGCCAATCCTAGGTGGTGAAAACACAGATGATGACTATCAATGTAACAAGACACATCTGAATACATTCAAGTTAATAAGATTTTCTTCAGGTAACGGAGGTGTTAATCTTATTGTGGTAAGAATTTCACAATACATATGTATATCTAATCATTACACTGTACACCTTAAACTTACACAATGTTATATGCCAATTCTATTTCAATAACACTGGAAAAAAAGATTTTATTCAACTTGAACAAAAGAAGACTGAACATATCTATTATTTATTTACATTTGTGGATAATTGGCCCTGTAGTTTCATGGTCTGGGCATGTCTTCTACGTGAACTTTAAGCCCCCCAATACTTGGAAAGAAGTCCTTAGCACCCTGTTGAGCAAAAAGTAGGCTACAAAGCTCCAAGATCCATTAGGTAAACTTACATTGACCTCTATGCGTGTACAATATACTTTGGAATAGGGAAAAATATCAGAATGATGTTCAATAAAATGTTAGCCATGTGTATCTCCTAAGGTGGTATTTCTGATGGTTATTTTCTTCTTTGTATCTTACTAAATTGTTTGAATTATTAACAATAAACATTAATATTTTAAAATAAAACTTATTTTAATTTTTTAAATGAGAATTTCCCATACTAAACAAATTTAAATTTTAAACAGAAGAGTTTTTACACTAAATAAACCATCTTACCCAGTCTATTTGTAACTAGGTTAGAGAAGGATAAGACATTTTACCCTTATCATAGATTAATTTATTGTGTACTCAGATTCTCTGATCATGCAGGACCTTACATTTTAAAAAGATGTTTTCCACACTAAGAATAAGTTTAACATTCAACAGTCCACAGGATTTCTATTTCATTGTCAACGCTATCAGAACTTGCGAATGGGAGCAGTTTGATTGAAACTGAACAGATGAGGTTGTTCTTTGTTGAAAGTGAACAGTACACAACACTTCAACTTTTCATATCCCTATGTTTACGAAGAGTAATTTCTCTCTCCCTTTTTGAAAAGGTAAAAAACAGAGGCTTGAACTGCATGACATTCCTCTTGGACAAACATTTCTGTCATTTTAATGTGGTTAAACTGTATTTAGGCAATGTGGAGGTGGCAACTATAATTTGTCTTCTAGGAACACTCTGTCCTTGCTAGTCACTACTACTCAACTGTTCCTTCAGGCTATAAGATCTTACATTGAGACTATAAGAATACATTTTAAAACTCTATTGAAAATCTGTCCATAAAAATGTCTGTTTTATTTATTTCTGGATCCCAATTATTACTTTTTTATTTTTCAAAAAAAAAAAACCATGAGTAGCAGTACACATTTTTTAATAATTTGCAATCAATAAGTGTAAAATTTATCTGTATGCTGAGGGCAACTAATGGTTGGTCCTAGAGTACATGAGTTGTATGCATGTGTTGAGGGGGACTTTATTTTTTTTTTTTTGATGGGGAGTTTAAAAAGCTTTTCCATCTCCTTAATTTTGCAGTCCTCTGTGCTGCCTTCATAAGATTTTTAATGCATAAGAATCTGAAATATGTTGTCAGTTCCTCTTATAAAGAGTGATGATTGATTAGGTTATACAGCAAGGCTGTTTCTTTTATACCATTACTTTGGAAGTTATTAATAAAGGATTCAATAGATGAAGATAATCATGCTGCAGCTGTTTAAAGAAGTAGTACTGTTAATTGGACTAAGACCTGTAGTTACAGTCTTAGTCCGGATTCTGTTTGAGGGCAGTGAGACATGTCATTTAAATAATACTCTTATAAAAAATATAACACCCAGTGCTCCACGCAGAACGTGCCCTCTTTAATACCCATCACCAGGCTAACCCATCCCCCTACCCCCCTCCCTTCTAGAACCCTGTTTATTTTTCAGAGTCCATTGTCTCTCATGGTTCGTCTCCCCATCTAATTTCCCCCCTTCATTCTTCCCCTCCTGCTATCTTCTTCTTTTTTTTTCTTAACATATATTGCATTATCTGTTTCAGAGGTACAGATCTGTGATTCAACAGTCTTGCACAATTCACAGCACTCACCATAGCACATACCCTTCCCAATGTCTATCACCCAGCCACCCCATCCCTCCCACCCCACCCCCACTCCAGCAACCCTCAGTTGGTTTCCTGAGATTAAGAATTCCTCATAACAGTGAGGTCATATGATACATGACTTTCTCTGATTGACTTATTTCACTCAGCATAACAGTCCAGTTCCATCCACGTCGTTGCAAATGGCAAGCCTGGTGATGGGTATTAAAGAGGGCACGTCTGCATGGAGCACTGGGTGTTATGCACAAACAATGAATCATGGAACACTACATCACAAACTAATGATGTAATGTATGGTGATTAACATAACAATAAAAAATTTAAAGAAAAAAAGGATAGCAGGAGGGGAAGAATGAAGGGGGGTAAATCGGAGTGGGAGACGAACCATGAGAGACGATGGACTCTGAGAAACAAACTGAGGGTTCTAGAGGGGAGAGGGGTGGGGGGATGGGTTGGCCTGGTGGTGGGTATTAAGGAGGGCACGTTCTGCATGGAGCACTGGGTGTTATGCGCAAACAATGAATCATGGAGCACTACATCAAAAACAAATGATGTAATGTATGGTGATTAACATAACATAATAATAAAGACTATTAAAAAAATAAATATGTGTATATGTATGTGTGTACATATGTGTGTGTTTCTGTATACATATATATATATAATCTCGTCCTTTGACTTGATGGCTATATTAATGATTTAGCTTGTGGGACCTGGGACAAGGGACAAAATGAAGCAAATTTCCCAGATTTCATATTTCTAACAGCTAAATTAGAAATTTCCAACCTCGAACATCTTTATAAGACTTTATGAAATCAGTAGCAACAAAATAATTCAATTTGCTACCCAACAGTTTGACTGTTAAGCTCTAATAGTTGAGATTCTTCCTCTTTATTGCTATTTTAATAGTTTTTTTTTTAAAGAAAACACAGACTTAAAAGATTCATAGAAGTATAGATCCCATACTTTACACTTTATTGCTTCGGTAATGTTCATTATTAATTGGACTCATAGAATCCTTATCTTATGATTGCTGTGGGATAAAATTAAAGTATAACTTATCACACAGTTAGGACTTTGTTTAACAATTTTTATTCTTTGCCACCACAGACACACAAAAAACCCCAGAGTGTTTTGAGAACTTTCTCTGATTAGAAAGTGTAGTAACTAGAGTAATCGCACTGTAATTTCAAAGGCATGGACACATCCCCACATACTGGTCAAGGACCACATTACATGTGATTTTTTAGGCTTTTGCCTATTGGAATGCCAGCTGAATTCCTGTAATTAGGGGATGAAAAGTAAACACAAAGAAATTATAGAGAGTTATAAAAAGAGAGCATTTAAAAATGTTTCAGGTATTCATAATATGAGCATTCACTACTGTTTCACATTAGGATACTGAGAAAAAAATTGAAGCCCAACCCAAATGTACATTTGGAGCAGCAAAGGAGGTTAGCATAATTGCAAGAATGACATTGAGAAAGATTCTATAATATTCAGAATTATTACTCTTTATGTTGTAGATTAAAAGGCATATTATCATTACATATAATATTACCAATAAAATTGTTTTGCTAGCATCTATTAAAAAGAAGGAACAATATTTTCTTCTGTGATTTCTCATTTGTGTGGCAGAAGAGAGTTTTTTCTCCCATTTCACCCACTTTGGGCTAGGCCCATACACACCTAGAATAACAGAAGAAAGACTTTTTATAATGCAATTCAAAAGAAAAAAAACCTGTTATGGGCTGAATTGGGTCGTCCCAAATTTATATGCTGAAGTCCTAATCCCCAGTACCTCAGAAAATGACCATATTTGGAGATAGGGCTTTAAAGAAGTAATTAAAGTAAACTGAGGTTAAATGGGTGAGCACCAACCCAATAGGACCAGTGTCTTTATAAGGAGACTAGGACACAGAGAACACATGGACCAAGCAAGCAATGGCCATATGATCACCCAGGAAGAAGGACGCCATCTGCAAACCAAGGAGAGGCCTCAGAAGAAACCAAATTTGCCAACACCTTGATGTCTGACTTCTAGCCTCCAGAATTTAGAGAAAATAATTTTCTGTTCTTTATGGCACCTAGTCTGTGGTATTTTGTTATGGCAGCCCTACCAAATGAATACAGAAACACATTCTTGATTTTTCAAACTTAAGGTCAAAACAAAACACAATTTCTCCTAGTTAAAATATGTCCTCCCCCTTCCCTCACCAGCCATCCTCATCTTTGTAAATGTCCTCAAATCAGAAAACTACCAGTGATCACCCAGCATTCCTCCCATTCTCTGATCCCCTACAAACCATCCATCACAGCCCTGTTAGTCCTATCCCCAAAGTATATTTTTGAATCTATCTTCTTCACTTTACCCCCATCACAACGACCTTAGTCCCCACCACTATTAATCCACTTGGATTATTGTAAAAACCTCCTAAATAACTTCCTCCATTTCACCCGCCTCTACTTCAGCAGTCCTATCCAGTTCAGCAGCAAAAGTAATCTTTTTAACACTTATAATTGTTGCCCCCTCTCCTGGCTTAAACCCCTTGAGCAGTAATTGCAGTAAAATCCCTTAATATGACCTATTTGATCCAGCCTCTGGCTATCTCTCACCAAACATATCTAGCGCCCCTGAACTCCAACTACACTAATTTTCTTTCAATTCCTGGAAAATGCCAAGTTCTTTCCTGCCTCAAAGGCTTCACTTTGCTCCCTCCACTTAAAATGTTTTCTCATCCCTCTCTTCTATGGCTTGACCCTTCCCTTTGTTTTCAGTTTTAATAGCAACTTCTCCATTGAGGCCTTCAATGTCCATTCTATTTCAATGACTTACTCTTTTCTCCATTTCTACCTCTTGTTTATTTCCTTAGTATTTATTACAGTTTGAACTACTATTATTTGATGCCTACTTGTTTTATATATATATATATATATACACATACATACACATATAAAGTGCTTTCCCGAATGTTTTATACCTTGTAGTTCAGGATAATATTAATAATAATAAAAGCTAATATAAATAAATAAAAAATTGTAATTTTCTGTAAAATAGACCATTAATAAATGTCTGTAGGTGTCTTTGGGAGAATAAAAGGTCAGAAGTCTGAGATGGTCTGTGGCCTCAGGCTCTGAATCCAGATAAACCAGCACCAGAGGCCATACTCATCAATCTAATGCTGCTTTTATACAACAAATTTACATTATCTTAATAGTCCTCTGAACCTATACTTGTCTTAACTTAAAGATAATCACAGTGGCCTTTCAACAACAACAACAAAAAAATATATATATATCTTATTAGAAGTGGGAAGACAGCACAAGAGTTCAGTAAAGATTTGTTGAAGAATCTTATAGAAGACCTGGCTGCCTTATGTACATTTCAGGCTGAAGCCATAAAGCTAGGTCAAAGACCAAGGAGATGAGATAACCATTGGCCCTTTAAGACTGGATGAAAAGAGCAGAACTCTCCAGATGGACTGAAGTAAATGTGGGTGTGTAACTGCTTGATTGAAGACTCTAAACTCAGAGAGTAGGAGTGGGGAAAATGATTGGAGGAGGCTCTTCCAGTTATCCCCTTGAGGTAGAACCTGTGATTTGGTGGCAGGTGGTGACAAATTCTATCAAAATTAACAATAAAAAGATTAACCTTGCCATACATTCCATTTCTCCATTTTTGGAACTTAGGTTGTTTTGAATTTTTGCTATTAGAAATCACATTACAATAAAAATCTTTGTTCATTATTTTATTTGCTGCCTCTTTGTTTTTATCTATTTCTCCTATTAGAATTGGGACCATGGCACATAGTAGGTGTTCAAAATAAAGATTTGTTGACTGCATCTTGTATTTTCTTAGGACAGAGTGCAGGTGTGATATAATACAGGTAAATAATTTAGTACAATGTCTCATAACAAATATTGTTAACTATTGCTGAATGAAATTTACTGGCTCTTGAAACATTACTGTCAAATTTATTTATAAAAAGGTTGTGATAATTTATAATGTTACCAGCACCATTAATAAATTCATTCAATAAAAAATAATTTTTTTTGAGCTCATGCTGTAGACCAGGAACTGTTCAAGATATTTGGGATAGGGCGCCTGGGTGGCTCAGTTGGTTAAGCAGCTGCCTTCGGCTCAGGTCATGATCCTGGAGTCCCGGGATCGAGTCCCACATCAGGCTTCCTGCTCAGCAGGGAGTCTGCTTCTCCCTCTGACCCTCTTCCCTCTCGTGCTCTCTATCTCTCATTCTTTCTCTCAAATAAATAAATAAAATCTTAAAAAAAAAGATATTTGGAATACAGCACTGAGTAAAAGAGACAAAATTCCCACCTTTATGGGGTTTTCATTGTAATGCAGGAGACAAAAGTTATCTATCTATATAATACAGCTGACCCTTAACAATGCAGGGGTTGGGGTGCTGATCACCTGCAGAGTCGAAAATCCGTGTATAACTTCTGACTCCCTAAAAACTTAATTACTAATAGCCTACTGTTGACCAGGAGTCTTACCAATGACATCAACAGTCGATTAACACATATTTTGTATATGTTTTATGTACTGTATTCTTACAATAAAGTAAGCTAGGGAAAAGAAAATACTATGTAAAAAGTCATAAGGAAAATACATTTACAGTACTTTACTGTAAAAAAATCATATAAGTGGACCCATGCAGTTCAAGCCTGTGCTGTTCAAGGTCAGCTGTATATATATATAGATTATATATAATTGATTATCTATTTTAAAACTTATCAAAATGTGGCATGCAATATAATAAATATAATAGTGTTACACAATAAAATATCAGGTAGTGATAATGGATATGAAAGAAAATAAACCATGATAAGATTCTAGAGGGGGGTAGTATTATGGATAGGGTGGTCAAGGAAGACTGGAAAGGCGACCAGTAGAGAAACAAATTAAGGAGGTGAGATGACATCCAGCACAAGCAGTATGGCTGGATGGAAAGTAGCAAGGGATAGAGTGGGACAGAATGAATACCTATTTTAGTGGTCCTTCAACAGTGTGGGCACTATTTTTTTTTTTAATGAAAATAACACAATAGGTAAAAGGTATTTTACATTTCTCCTAAATTAAAATTATATCATTATTGGTGAGATAAAGTGCTTTCCCAAATGTTTTATACCTTGTAGTTCAGGATAATATTAATAATAATAAAAGCTAATATAAAATATTTTCCATGAGAAAACAAGAAACACTGGTTTGACAGTGGTCAATTACATGTCCCCACAGTTGTTCCAACGTGCCTGTTCACCTGCCCCCCCACCCAACCCTTCTCTACTGGCTGCTGTTTTAAAGTCTGCCCTAACCCAAATTTGGATTTTTATTACAGATCTAAAGCTCTTTCGATTTTATACTGATTAAATCAGTACTGTAGTATATGAAAAAAAAAGCTAATATTTTCTAAACACTTGCCAGGTACAAGGTACTGTACATGTTACCTTATTAAATCCTCACAACCCAGTGAAATGTGGATTATTAACATTCTCAATCTATAGAATTGTGACTGAGAAGTAATTTTCTGTAAAATAGACCACTAATAAATGTCTGTAGGTGTCTTTGGGAGAATATAAGTTCAGAAGTCTGAGATGGTCTGTAGCCTCAGGCTCTGAATCCAGAGAACCAGCACCAGAGGCCGTACTCATCAATCTAATGTTGCTTTTATACAACAAATTTACATTATCTTAGTAGCCCTCTGAACCTATACTTATCTTAAAGATAATCACAGGTTGTTTTCTAAGATCTCGTACCATAGTTTCATAGATTTATAAGGTTAAAGCAAACATCTAGAAATGTCCTTTCCACTTTTTAACAAGCTTTAAGAATATTCCAGACAGAGATGCATCCATGTGGCAGAGACAGCTGTATACTAATTCATGCTTTCTCCTCCATAGTTTAAAGAAGTACCGGGAACTCAGACAGGTAGTATGTTTCCCAGTCCCCTTGCACCTAGATGTGTAGTTTTTGCAAATGTTATTGGTGCCGAAGTGGTATGTGGCACCTCCCCAACAAGGGTTTTAAGAGGCTCCCCTGTGCCTCCATCTCCCAAGGTTCCTGGAAATCAGTTTCATCACTTAGTGCGAACACTCAATTGGGCTGTTAAAATATAAAAGAAAATATACTTTCGTTATGTTAAGGCACTCAAATGTTAGTATTTATTTGTTGCAATATCAAGTACATATCTTAAAGATCCCAGATCCCATAACTTCCCCTTATATGATATATTGAGACATCAAGTCCTTAGGGTTAAAAGACAACAAAAGTCCAGGGCAATGAAGCTATCAAAACAAGAATAAAGTACGTTTTGTTAGAATCCCCACCACTCCCAATATTGAAATTATGCTTTCTTTGCTTAAGTATCTTGTCATTTTTATGCTTGTTTCTGTAACACACTGCTGTGAGTTGAGTTGGATCCCCCAATGAGATACACTTAACTCTAAATTCTAGTACCTGAAAATGTGACCTTATTTGGAAAGAGGGTCTTCGCAGATGTAATTCAGTTAAAAAGAGGTCATAATGGATCAGGGTGGGCCTTAACCCAATGAATGGTGTCCTTATAAGAGGGAAATTTGGACACAGACACACCAGGAATAATACCACATAGAGACAGAAGCAGAGATTACAGTGATGCATCTACAAACCAAGAAGTACCAAGGATTGTCAGCAACCCCCAAAGGTTAAAAATGTATGGAGGAGATTCTCTCCTGAGACCTCAAGAGAGAACCAATCCTGCTGCCACACTGTTTTCCAACTTCGGGCCTCCGTAACTGTGAGACAATAAATTTGTTTTAAGTCATCCAATTAATGATATTTTGTTATGGCAGCCCTAAAAGAATAATACACATACATATTTTAGCACAGGCATTTCCTAATCTGAAATACATTTTTCAACGAGATAAAGAAACTTGGTTTACTGAGGAATTCTTCCTAAATTCAACATTCACTCTGAAGTCACAGGTTCTAGCAAAGTCTAGCAAAATTTCAAGAGTGGCTTGTTTCAAGTTTTCCTCCTTTTAAAGAGACTGTTATGAAGACTGCCCTAGGAAAGCCAGACTTCGTTTTTATGAAGCAGGGACTCCAGTCATATGCATTGCTTAATTTTCCTGAATGAAGGAGGCCTTACACTGTATAAGTTTATCTTTCAGGCAGAGTGCAATATGATGGCAGCCATCACGACACTAACAGCTTGAACTGGTGGTGCTGATATATTTTTATGCCAGTAGGTTCAGTCATTGCTATGAATGTACCTGGCATCCTCAGATTAGCTCCAGTTGAGGCTAAGGGTAAAATAAAAGGCTTCAACCCGCCTTTATATTCGTATTTGTGATGTTTATCTGCCACTTCAAATTCTCCTCAGAAAAAGGCAGAATGAAATAATAGAGACGGGAACCTATGAGCAGAAAGACAACCAGCAAACGAAGGGATTTTCTTCACTACAATGCCAATCAGCGTGCCGAAGCTTTGTTACAAGACACGCCAAAGACCTCCACTCGCTTTCGCAAACTCCAGCTTCGGTAGTTGGCATTTTCCTCTTAAATCAACGCAAAGCACACACTACGCAGGCGCTCGAGTCGAGGTGCCCTGGGAGGATTCTGGCGCAGGCGCGCGCGCCGGGAAGTGAGGCGCGGGGGGGGGGGGGGGGGGGGGGAGGCTCGCGCGCGTGCTCTATGGTTCACTTCCGGCCTGCCCCTCCCCCTCCCCGCGTAGCTACCTTCCCCCTTTCCCTTCTCCTCCCGTCTCTTCCCCAACTCTCCCCACCCCTCGCGCTCTCCGCCCCGCTTGCCTCCTGTCCTTCCCCGCCCGCTCCATCCGGGTCGCTGACGGCTGTCTCTGGACTGGACAGCGGTGGCTGCTGCTTTTCTCTAGGTACCCGGTAAAGTTTCACAGGAGCCGGGGAGGGGAGCAGCGGAGCAGCAGAGCAGCGGCACCGACGCCGGAGGAACCCTGGTGTTCGCAGCCACTGGCAGAAGAAGGAGGGTTCAGGAGCTGGAGACCTGCCTCAGCTGCCGCGCTGCCTTGCTCTCTGGGGAGGCGCCGCCCCCCCGTCGCCCTGGGCTTCCCCTACCTGGAGAGGCTGGGTGAGTCGTTGCCCCGGTGGGTTCGGGGGCGTGTGACGGCGTTAGAGAGGGGGCAGGCCGGGCTGGGCGGATACAGGCCGGCTTGGCGCTGGGTGCTTTCTCAGCGCTTCCTCGGGGTGGGGGGCGGGGGACGGGGGACGAGGACTGTGTTGGTGCTCTCTGGCCGGGGGTGGGGGGGCTGGAATGTCGCACCTCCTTGGGGAAGGGCCTCCCTTCGACTGAGGGCTGCCGAAGTGCGGAGCCTTGTCGACCGGCCTCTGCGGCTGCTGCGAGCGGGCGGCTGCCGTAGTTGACTGGTCGGCCCGCGGGGTTGGGTGTGTGTAGACAATTTCTCTCCTGGTTCCCCTGGGCTGATCTGAGTGCATGTTCAGGGAATGATGGGAATAAAGTGCTTCTCATTCTCCTACCTGTTGCTGGCGAGAGCACGCCTTTCCCATACCTTCTGACTTTTTAAAGAAAAGGATGGTTAAACCTCATGCGCTGAAATCGGAGGTATTTTTCTGTCTGTTCTTAAAAAAAATACGGTTAGACAATGCAGAACTCTTGGGAACCATCGAGTTCTGATGTCCCCAAAGAATAAAATCAAACTTCTCTGAATGGATAGGTCATGGAATGGACAGCTTTGGCAATTGCTAGCCGGAACGTAGGAAAGTTGGGTTTTGAAACTTCTCAGGTTCTGTGTAAGGAATGTGGGTGACAACAACGGGAATAAGGCTGACTTCCTGTAATTGTTGTTTAGTAACGTGATGTATTTAAAAGTCTGTGTGGGTTTACATGAAGTGGACTTTTTGATACGTGTCTTTACAAGGGAAGAAATAATATTCAGTGTACTGGAAAATTCTACAGATTTCGCCACCAGACTACCGTGTCCCATCCCCCATTCCTGTTCTTGAAAAATCGGCAGTGGTAGGGTTATTTGCATTTTTTCCCATTTCCAAATACTTGTCACAGAGGTATAGATCGATACAGATTGCCCAGGAGAAATATTTTTCAGTCACGGTTACCATTCGTAATAGAAAATGTTGAATTTGGAGGAGCATCTTGATACTTAAACTACATATTTTGTTTTGTGAGTATATAATTATGTACGGTGACTTAGTTTTAAAATTAAATAAGTAGTGAGGTTGGAGTGTTACTATTTTGATTTGTAAAATACATCTTTGGAGGCGATTGTCTTAAGACTGAGGTTTGGCGAGAGAGAACCATACTTTTCTCCAGGGCCTATTGGTGTGGATACTTGGAAAATCATTTAAATTGTGGGAAATTTAAAGTTTCCATTATTGGTTTTATTTCTGTTACAAATAAGAACTTCAGTTGTTTGCTGATACAGAGGTAGGTATTAAAAGGTTTAATTATGATTTGAGGGAGATTGCAAGGTTTTATATTTGTGTAGTTGGCAGAATTTTTCACTGTGTATATACTTGATTTTGGGGGTAGTGGATAGATGTTTTATTTCTTGCTCAGAATAAAATGATTTAAAGTGAAGCAAAAATTAAGTTCATCAAAGTACTTAATGTTTCCATTAGATTGGTCTAACACAAGGTAGCAAAAAGTCGAAACTAGTTAATATGTTTTAAATTTTGCAAAGAATTTGAGTGAAATTTTCTGTAAATGTGTATTTTTAAAAATTCAACTGATTGGTTTTTTAAACTGGATGATACTTATGTAGTAAAATAGATCTCATGTTTACTATGTAGTAATTATTGTAGCATAGCACTTGAAAGAACAGTTATACATCGTTTCCTTTGAAGTCATCTTAACTTTTTTGTATCTCCTCAGACATAGGTATACCTCCAAATTTCCAGTGTTTCAGAAGGAAGTTTTTTATTGAAACTGGAAGACCAAAAGAATTACAAACATGTTGTGCTGGGGAAATGCATCTTTTGGACAGCTAGGTTTGGGTGGAATTGATGAAGAAATTGTACTAGAGCCCAGAAAAAGTGACTTTTTTATAAATAAAAAGGTCCGAGATGTGGGATGTGGACTCAGACATACAGTATTTGTTCTGGATGATGGAACAGTGTACACATGTGGATGTAATGATCTAGGACAGCTAGGTCATGAAAAATCCAGAAAGAAACCAGGTAAGTTGAAAAATTTTTGTTTGCTCTTTCTAATAATTTTATCATGTAAGTTTGAAATGTCAAATAATTTCCCTAGTCCTAAACCCATATTTTTTTTTATCAAGCTTTAAAAGCAAACTAGGAGTTAAATATATCCTTTACATTTGTATGCTTCGAAGTACTTGATGATTTTGTGGTTTCTATTATTTTAAACTACTGTTGTTATAAACCCTTATTGTATGAAGCTTTGGTTTCAGAATATTATGGTGTTGTAAAACAATAGAGAAAACCAGCATGCCGTGTGGATACCTTTTCTTTCGGACAGAGTATATAGGTATAGAGCATATAGAATGTAGGTCCTCTGTAATAAGTACTATTCAGCTACCTTGGCAGGTTTTAAATGCATAATTTATTGTGTTGTTTTCCATACATCAGAAAGAAAAGTAAATAAGATGGAAATTTGCCTAAAATATATCCTAATTTTTCTATTGTTCTCCTTATTGTAGTATATGAAATATAGAATTTTATTTGGTTTAGTTTGAAATATCTTTTATTCCCCTAATTTCATACTTTCAAGTAGCTGCACTAGCTATTAAAAGTTTTGTGACTATATGTCCTGATTTTGTAGTAGCCATATAAGCCAAATGTAAAATAATCTTTAGTGTAATGAGAATTTTGAGGAATTTGTTCTCATGTCATGTTCTCTTCCTGGATATAGACAGATTTTAAAAATAAGATATTACCAGACTTAGAAATATTGTTATGTGAATTTTGCTCTCAATTTTGATTACTAAAAGTTAATTCTTAAGATGGTAAAATCAGATAAGACCGCAGCTGTACTGATTTATAGTTTCTTCTTTTAACTCAAATAATGGCACTTAAGTATTTTCTATGGAATTATTTTTCTTTACCACTTCATTATTTAAGTGGTTTCTATTGTTAATCTACTTTTGAGAGGTTAATGTAGATATAAAATAGTAAGATATTAAATTTTAAGCATGTTATTCATCTTTCATATCATCTCACCACCATGCCAGACCTCACCTTTCTAACTTGTAAATACTGTATAGTTTTCATCCTTTCTTTGTTGGTAGGGTCTTAATCTTTTTCCTTCTGCCTTAATTTGTAATTTAAGTCTTTCGGATGAATGGTAGCAGTCCTTAATACAGTAGGTTTAATTATTGCAGAATTCAAGGTAAAGTGGCAGCTGTCTTGTACTCTACCTTACTAAGAATATTTTATGGAATCCTACCAGAATTTCATAATCTTAGGTATTGAGGTTGTCATGTGTAGACATGAATGGTAATTTATTGATATATATTTGCTATCACTGCTTCAGAGGCAGATGTATCCTTTACCTTTTTTGCTTAGCTTGGAATGCTGCCTCAAGTTGAGATTTTCATGGTTTTGGGGCTGTTGCTTTTTTTTATACTTAACATGCTCCACAGAAATAATTGAACAAATCTCTTTATTGCTTTAGTAATTTCTGAGAGGCTACAGAACAAGTAAAAAGTACAAAGCCAGCACATAGGAATTGCCAGTATAGTTACTGAAATTTACTTAAGTTTTAATTTTTTAAATCTTACTAAGCATCTATCTGTTTTGTGTCCAGGACAAGGGTAGACACTGTGCCACTGTGCATTAGTAGTATGTGTCTTTAACAGCTTTTAACTCTGTAGGTAAGATTCTGAGAAACTTAACTACCCAGGAGAGGTTTTTTTGTGGTCATGTTGACATTGTGATGATTGCATTGTGACATTTATATACCGTATTGATTCATCTTGGAAGCATTATTTGGTACTATAAAGTTGGGAGGGTGGGTTTACCTAATTTACAATACCTCTTCAGGATTGCCTTATTGTCCAGGGTACACTTATGGACTAGAAAAATGAAAAAGTCATGAACTTTGTCTTTGAAAAATTTGGAGTCTGGGTTGGGAGTTAAGGCATACATAAGTGAAATAGCTGGAGAGGATTGAAGGTTGACATGATATGATATGTCCCTTGAAACTGGGAAATTTTAATGATGGGAAATGTCATTGTGGGGTAGATTTCTGGGAGGAAATGAAGTCTTAATTTTAATTCAACCCCTGATCACATAAATAGCCAGAAAATAAATCTGGAGCTGAAAGTTTAGTTTTAAAGGAGAAGAGTCTGATCTTGAGAAAAACTTTTTACTGGAAGTCCAGGTTCAATGACACATTGAAGTATATCTGAGTTACAGAGGTAGGAGAAAGTAAAAGTTCAAAAGGAGGTAGTAGCTCTGATAGGGACTTTTCTTTTAACCTCAGTTTTGACTTCAGGTGTTAGAGTGGAAACTTCTAATGTCTTTAACTAAAATTATTTCCCTTGGGAATAATTCTTCAGTGATTTAAATAATTTAAATGTATTCCTTCCTTAACTTTTTTTTTTTTAATTTGTGAGTTTGAGGACTGAATTAGAAGATAAGGAATTCTTATTTAACTGGTTTTAAAGTTGTCTGTTAATTGAGTGAGTCTGATTGAATTTCTAGGACCATATAATAAACATAATTCATTTCATCAGAGCTTTAAACTGACAGCATACAGAAAGGAGGGAGCTAGGAATTGTTTCCTTGCAGATAATGGCTTTATAAGCATACTAAATACTCTATAATAAGGAGTGAAAGAGAAACAGGTCGTTTCATTCATTAAGAATAAGCTGTTCTTGAGAGTTATCATAACCTCCTGAAGGACTCAGGCTTACAGTATAGTAAATAGATTCAGCCTATGGCCTATTGGGAGAGGTTTTCATTCTGAAAATTTTAGGAACCACGTATCCTTTATTATACATCAGAAGTACAGATTGTGTCCATGTTCATCTCCGTTCTCTTGTATATGTATGCCCCTTGCTATCACTACTAGCTCTTTCTGATTATTTCCAGAGGCGTGAACATCTATTTCACTCTTGTGTATGTATTTTTCCTTCATAAGAATTTTTCAAAACTCTTTTTTAGCTAGTGGCTCTTAGTTTCTTAATTCATAGCTAACAGATAAAATATATCTGATCTTTAATGTGCTAGACCAGTTCATCTGAATAAATTGTTTTATTTTTATATTTCCTTCCAAATTCACTTCTGAAGATTTTAAGATAATGTATAGGAAGTGTACTTTTTTTTAACAAGATCATTTATTCACTCTTCAATCATAGGTATTTGGTAACCATGGTCCTAATGTTTAGCACATCTGTTTCCATTTATTTCATGTTAGAAATAGTACTAAATATTTTATGACCATGAATATGTAAAATAATGTGATATAGTCCTCTTAAAAAGGATTGTTTTGATAGTTTTTTTGTGGTTTACAGAGTTCTTTCAGTTAGATTATCTCATTTAATCCTCACAACAGTCTTGTATGGTAGCTAGGGCAGGTGTATTTTACAAATGAGGAAAACTGAAGTAAAATGAGATTAAAAGACTAACAATTAGTAGGCTAGGAAATGTTAAGGGAGCTCTCTAAATCCTGTGGTTTTACCTTTATCCCATGAAGGTTTTCACCTGCCATATTTAAAAAATAAAAAAATGTTTATTCACCTAGGAGGAAACTAGTTTCCATCAGTATTTTAATGTAATTCTGAGGGTTAAAAAAAAAAAAACTCTTAAAATTTTACTCTTTTATAACTAATGTTATACAGTGAAGATGTATTATCTCCTCCCTTCTGATGTATAAATTCAGAAGGAAGTCATTTTAGGAACTGTATAGAAGGTTGAGAGTCCTATTTTCAAGATGTAATATCATGCCAACATAAACTAAAAATACAAATATATGTAGTTCATTCCTTAACTGAAGACTAACTTGATTAGCAAAGTCAGCAGCCGATAAAGTTGTCAGTAGTATAAAATTTGTTGTAGCTTATGCTCAACTCTTCTACAGAGGTTGTAAAGATCATGAGCATTGATTCTTTTTCCTATATCTCAAAATGGTGATTTCTACTGTTGGGTCAGTCCATTGAAAGCATTTTGGTCACATAGCAGTAATTACTTGCTTGCCTTTTTGCTACATCATTTTCTGACTTGCTCTCTGTTCATAAAACATAAATCTGTAAATGAACTTCTTAAAATATAGTTGAAATATAAAAAGTAATATAGGAAAATAAATGTATAAATATGTGAAATAAAATTGTTCACTTAAGAGAAGATTAAAATTGCCAGATTATCCCACATGTTTCTTATTGAACCAAAGCATATAATACCAGAGAAGCTTATTATGTTTTATAATTCCTAGTTTTCATGATACCTTCTAAGGATGAGAAAGATGTGGATGATATGAAGACTTGAAAAAAGTAATTACTTGGGTCAGGAATGGAGGCTTGCTTTGGACACTTTACTTTGAGGAAGGTTAGTGTCCAAGAATCACAGTGTCAAGGGTAGGGAAAAAAAAAATCATAATGCAGATGACTACTGTTAGAGAGATGTATAATAATACTTTACTTTGTGTAGGACCCTACATCTGAGGAATTTCAAGAGCATTACACAATAACTCATGGTTCCTTTCAAAATGCTTGTGACACAATTTGCAAGAATTATCCTCATCTTAGGGGATAAATTTACGGAGAAATGGCAGCACAAGTTGGTAAGTAACTTGTCAAAACAGCAGGTGACTGGTGAACACCTATAAATTGAATCTGAAAATTTAAGTCTACCAGTCTCCTACCTTATTCACTAAATTGTTCTTATGTTTAGAATTATTTACAGTAATATCTTTTATTTGAGGCAGATCAAATACTAATTTGTTTCTTTGCCATTTTATGTGATGGCCTATTGAAATAAATCATTATTTTACCAAGATGCTTGCTTGTGTTAGCACTTTGGTACTTCATTATAACCTTGTGTGGTATGAGGCATATTTAAACAAAAAATTATGGTAATACCTAGCCTTTTCTCTTTCTTCTGTTATATATCATATTCTATTTCCCTTTGTTGTCTAATGCTTTGCTGTGCTACTATCCGAGATCCATAGTAACTGCCAGGTGTGATTGATTTGGTGTCAACATTGGAACTTGGATTAGTTATATTGTATTAAGCCTGCCATGTAGCTCTTTATAGGATGCATTGGTTTGATTCATGCTTTATAAAATCTTTAATCCATAAAGAAGGCAATAATGGATGCCTAATCTGAGCAGTCTAACAAATAGAGGCTTCTTTAGAGGACTTAGAACCAGTTAGTTTTTTGTTCGTCTTTGGTATATTGGTGTTTTTTATCTGATTGGTAGTGAACCACTTACTTTCCTTGAAAAAATAGGAGTATGGTAGATTTCAGTTTCCCAGTTTGGGGAGTTAGAAGGAATCCTTGTTGTAGGTGAAAGCTTAGGTGGTCTAGTTTCCATCATCTCCTTAGTAAGTGTTCTTAGGGTTCTGTGTTCCCAATATGTCATACAAATGTGTAGTACTATTAAAGCTCATTTCTTACAGACCCCATGTACTTTTAAAATTGCTTTGAAGAAATAAGTCTCACTTCATAGATATTTAGTTTTCCTAGGCTAGAAAGCATATCAGGTATTTGGGTATATATCAGGTATAGGTATATACATAGTAAAGAAAACCTAATAGAGGACATGTATTCATATATTGTTATAAGGGCTTTTTTGTGCTAGGATTGTGTTAGTGAGTAGAAAAGTGGGAAGCACTAATAAAGAAACCATATTAAAGAGCCCATGATTTATCTCCTTTCAGCTTCTATGGATCTTTTTCATGCTGATGGAATTAAGACAATAATTATTTATTAAGATACATAATTATCTTAATGAGTTGTGGTAGTTACTTTACATGCAAGAAAAACCTGTGCTGTGTATAAATGTGTTTTTGGAGTTATTGTTATTAAGAAGGGAAGTTTCTTGAATATTGGTGGCTCAGTCTTCAAACCATAATATTTTATTTGCATGGAATTATTCTTTTTTCTTCAGTTCCAGGATGGCAGAAGTTTGGTTTAGCTTTTGTTGGCCTTGTAGAAAATGTTCTAGAGTCCTTTAATATGTTTTTGACATTTTAAAATATCCTAATTATTTCCTTATTAATATCTGAGTTTAGTTTCATTTTTTTCCTTTGCTAAGTGTCCTGCTACTCAGAAATAACACATTTTTAGTTTATAGTTTTTTTCTAAAAGTATTTCATGTTTTTGGTAGAGAATTTGAAAAATACAGGCAAGTAAAATTCAACCATAATACCATCACATGTGTAGATAAACACGATTGTCATTTAACACTTTTTCTATACTCATATATGTTTGTGATCACAGACTGAGAATATATTCTTATATCTCAATTTGTTCCAGTAATAATTAAATAATAATTATTTCCCCATGTTTTAAAATATTGTTTAGGGTTGTCATTAATGATAGTTTAACACTTCATCATTTAAACGTACCAAAATTTGTGTTCTCCTATTTTTTGGAATTTATATCCAGATTTTTATTATAAATTATGATACCGTGCGCGTTTATATCAATTTAGCCTTTATTTGCATCTCTGTTAATTTCTTTAGGAAAAAGAATATCTTTAATTTTAGCAAATCTAGAAGAAACGATAACTGAATTTATTTAAACAAAATTAAGCATAGTTGTGCCTCGCCCTACAAAGTTGCTAAGCTAAGAAGATATTTGTAAATGAAAGTTTTTTTTTTTTAAGATTTTATTTATTTATTTGACAGAGAGAAACACAGCGAGAGAGGGAACACAAGCAGGGGGAGTGGGAGAGGGAGAAGCAGGCTTCCCATCGAGCAGGGAGCCCCATGCAGGGCTCGGTCCCAGGACCCTGGGATCATGACCTGAGCCAAAGGCAGATGCTTAAGGACTGAGCCACCCAGGCGGCCCTGTAAATGAAAGTTTTTAAAAATGTATTCATTTGACAGGTTTTTGGGTATAATGGATGAATATCATTTAAAGATCCGGAAAGGAAGATAAAACAAGTGCAGAAATAAATAGAAATGCATATAAATGTGCTAAGTGTTATAAGATGCATAAACAGATTACTGCATACAGAGGAATATTGTAACCGTTTGGAATGGAGTGGATTGTAGGTGAGTTTCTATAGGGAAGGTAGTATGTGAATTGGAAGGATACATAGTATTTCAAGGAGGAAAGAGTAAAGAGCAATGCTGTATAGGTAAAGCAGCTCAAATGGCAATAGGCAGATTGGAAGCCTGTTAAGGGAATAGTAGTCCAGTTAACTCAGATGTCTGAGAATGTGAGCAAGAAGGTTAGAAAGGTAAAATTGAGCTCAGATTATAGAATTAATCAAATTAGGGAGCTTGAATTTGGTGGATATCCACTGATAGTTTCTAATGAGAATTATCAGGTTTTTATAAAGGAGGGGAGAGAATTTAGAGGTAAAGAAATCAATTAGGCTGTAATGATGGCCCTTTAATACAAGGGAGCAATTAGATTAAGGAGAGATTAGGGAGGCAGAAAGAACTGACAGGCTTTGGTAACCAGTTACTTTGGTAACAGTAAGGTAAAGGGGGGAGCCAGGTGTGATCCGAGGTTGAATTAGTATTTAATAGAAATGTGGACTCCAGGAAGAAGAAGAATGTTAATTGTCCTATTTTAGGAGAAGAGAAAAGATATGGTGGGGTGAATTTTGTTTTGAACTTGATAACAATATTTAGTAAACAGTAAGAAATTCAGTACTGTAAGTGGGGAGAAAGATCAGTGCTAAAGGCATGAGATTTTTTATTTCCAGTTCTTTTCCCTCTTCAGTACAAAGTAGGCTAACATTTCAGCTGTAAATTTCTCCCTAATTCCAGCCTATTTACTTGAGTAATTAACAATCTGTTCACTAGGATGGATCTGAGAAATAAAATCCAAGTCATATTTGTTGTTAAAAAAAAAAAAAACACCAATCTGTTAACAGTACTTATTTTTGTGTTTTGTGGGGACTGTTTAAAGTAGCTTTGTAAAATTGAAACATTTATTTGCCAGGTACCATCTGATACCCCACTCATTTGAATTTTATTAAGAGGTTCATTTGTTTATTTTTGCTTAACTGACACAAACTTGTTACTTAATTATGTCTGACTTTATGACTTTCTTCCAGGTTTTACTGGAAACAAAGTTTTTGAAGTCACAAGATGCAATCACTAGAAGTTACTTTTGATTCCACTGAGAGCTGAAATAATTGTTACTATATATTGTGTATGTGATGGCATGTAGGCAAGAGCCCCTAGGAAATGTGTCCTCAGATATGCTGTTGTTTCTATGAAAGGGAAATGGGAATGGGGAAGGAACAGCATAAGGCTATAAGAGGAGCAGAATTAGGAGCATCTAAAAACAATTGCAGGAAAGTTTAGCTGCTTTACCTTGTTTTGAAGAAGCTTGTGTTTTTGTTTTTGTTTTTGTTTTTTTTGAGTGTGGCATGATGAAAGTAAAGTAGAGCTTAGATTGCTTTCCACAGTTGGTCCCAAGTATTTATTAATTAGTGCATGTATACTTTATGATTTTGGATCCAGGTATTGCTTACCTATAGATTTCGTAACTAGGCATTCTAACAGAAATGGATGTAATGGACCTAAACTTATCTTCTGGAGAGTAGTTACATAAAAGCCTGACAGATTGGTGTTACATCTGTCTGAACATAGCTCTACTTCTACACTAGTTTGGGGAGTTGAGTAAGCCTCTGCAACTGGAAATACGGAGGAAAGGGAACACATTAGAAGTTGGTATTACAATGTAAAGGGAGAAGAAAGATACAAACCTCATAACTGGAGAGAAGTTTAACAAGAAATAATATTTGGAATATATTATTTAGATAGTGGGACACTGATATTTAAAAATAATAATGGTAACCACCATTATGTGCCAGGCACTGAGCTAAATCCTTTATACATTATCCTGGAATCATAAAACCACCCTGCAAAGTACATATTGGCTCAATCTTGCTGGTGAGGAAAGTAAAACTTCAAGAGGCTAAAAACTTGCCCCAAATCAAAATTAAAATGTAATGGAAACAAGAACCAATTAGATGTTAACAATGAAAGGAAAGACACCATTTATAATAGCAAGAGAAAGATAAAATGACCCAGGAATAACCTAAGAAATGTGCAAAACCTATTTGAAGAAGACTTGAAAGCACTTCTGAGGAACACAAAAATTTTAGACAAATGGAAACCATGTTTGTTAAGTAGGAATACTAATCTAAGTAAATCTGTCCATTTTCTCTAAATAATTTGTCAGCTTAAGGTGATCCTAATAAAAATACCAAGTGGTTTTTTTTTGAAGAAACTAGATAAATGGATTCTCTAGTTTTTATGGAAAAATAAAGAAACCAGGAAAATGCTGAAAAATAAGAGCAGAAATATGTAATATTTTATTTCATTTTTTTAAAGATTTTTTAAAAAAGATTTTATTAGAGAGAAAGCAAGAGAGAGACGAGAGCGGGGTAAGGGGCAGAGGGAGAAGCAGACTCCCTGCTGAGCAGAGAACTCGATAAAGGGCTTGATCATGGGACTCTGGGATCATGACCTGAGCCAAAGGCAGACACTTAACCAACTAAGGCAGCCAGGTGCCACAATATGTAAAATATTTTAAAGTCTTAATAGTTAAAACTGCCTCACAAATAGACATATTAAACAGAATATAAAGCCCAGAACATAGACTTAAATCACCTCAAATCAGTGGGGAAAAATTAAAGCAGGGTTGTTAATAAATGATCTTGGAATAAGTAGGAGCATCATCTAGGGAACAAAAAAAACTGGATTACTACCTCACGCCATGTATATGGATAAATTCCAAGTGAATCAAATATTTAAATGTAAAGACTGTAATGATAAATGTGCTCAAAGAAAACATGGACAAATTTGTTCATTAGAGTCAGGAAAGCCTTTTTGACTGAATTGTGAAGAGGCACAGAAAAGTAAACTGAAAAAAGTTTTGTTAGGTAGAAATCAACTATAAACAAGTTAAAAGACAAATGGGAAAATATTTGACTCGGTCAAAGTGGTAATTTCCCATATATAAAGCACTCCTAGAAATTGGCAAGATGAAAACAGTCCAGTAGCAACATGGTCACAGGATATGAACAGGCAGTTCACAGAAAGGGAAATATAAATGACTCTTAAATGAATACTCTTTAGCTTTATTCATATTAAGAGAAATGCAGAAGACTACACTGAAGTACCATTTTTTTACATAACAGGTTAGCAAAAATCCTTAACTTTGATAATAGAATAGCTTCTTCAACCGCCAAACCAGAGTTACTTTCTGAGGTTTTAGTTACCCATGGTCATCTGCAGGTCCAGAAGCAGATGGTCCTGATGTTGTCAGGAGGTCAGTAGTCATCTAATGCTATATCACAGTGCCTACATCATTCGCCTCACTTCATCTCATTGGTAGGCATTTAATCATCTTACATCTTCACAGAAGGGTGAGTACATTACAATAAGATGTTTTGAGAGAGGGTGAGACCACATAACTTTTATGACAGTACGTTATAATCTATTTTATTATTGTTAATCTCTTACTGTGCCTAATTTATAAATTAAATGTTATGTATGTATAGAGAAAACAGTATATTCAGTATTCATTACTATCCATGGTTTCAAAATGGAATCCACTGGGCCTTGGGATGTGAATTATGTAATCAGGAGAGGGGACTGCTATATCCTCTATGGTGAGGGTGTCACTAAACAAGTGTTCATAGGTGGTTAGTGTAAATTGGTAAACACTAGGAGGGTATTTTGCAAACATGTTAGAATTGCAAATGCACATACCCTTCAAGAAGCACAAGAATATAGCTCTTGCTCAAGCTCCATTTGTACTTGTACAAAATGATTCATTGACATATTACTACAACATTGTTTATAATTGCAAAACATTGGAAACAACCTTGTGATTGTCTGTTGGGAACTGGTAAAATAAATTGTCATCTGTTAAATCAATGTGATGTAATACTATGTAATTGAGAAAAGAATAAAGGAGTTTTTTGTGTACTAATATGTAAAGATCTCTAAGATACATCATTAAAAAGAGCAAGGTATAGAACATTTTATAGAAAACTGTGTTTTAGATAAAATAAGAAAAAATTTATATTTGCATTTGCCTGTAGATACACTTAAAAAACCCTGGAGAGATACATACATCTAATAATAGTGGTTACCTTGGTGTAGAGGTAAGATAAGGGATGAGAACGAGGTTGGTAGAGGATAATGGATAGTGGACCTAGGTTTTCACTGCATACCCTTTTAAAAAAAATAATATAAATATACTATATTATTTTTAAATAGGCTCTGGAATTAGAGTGCTTGGATACGAATTCTGACTCTGTTACTTCTTAGTTGTGTTATCTTGGGCACATCCTTAGCCTTTCTATGCCTAAGTATTTCTGTTAGGATAATCATGCCACATTCTTAGGATGGTTGTAATGGTTAAATGAGATAATACATAAAGTGAAAAGAACAGTGCCTGGCATGTGGTGAGTGTTCTAAATGTTTCTTAAAACTGCCTTTAATATTAGAGTGGGAATTTAATTTTAGGTCTGCCTTACGCTGAAGTGGGCTATATGCTGTTTCCATATTTGCCTTTAGATAGACAATACACATTTTTTTTTTATTTATGACTGAACTTCAGGCATTGATTCCACAAACATGTCTTCCTACTATGTCCCAGATACTGCATTAAGCATGAAAATACTTCTGTCTTCTGTTACCTTGTTGGAGCTCATATTATGACAAATTTTCAAAAGTATGCCAAAATTTCAAAAAAATGTATGTGATGTTTAGAGGTAATGCTATATTGGAGCAAGATAGAAAATGAATTGGATTCCTTTACCATCAGACTTTAGAGATACAGTGGATACAGAAAAATAAAAGAATTAAAGATTCCTTTTTATTTCCTGTGAGAAGATATAAATGTTAGAAGTTAGATTTATCATTTATTTTCAAAAATTTATTTAATGATGAATAATTAGAAGATGTCTTCGTCCACTTAGACTGCTATAACAAAATTAGTATAGTCTGGGTGGCTTAAATAACATATATATTTCTCATGGTTCTTTAGGCTGGGGAGTCCAAGGTCAAGGTGCTAGCAGATTTGGTGTCTGGAAAAGACCTGCTTCTTGGTTCATAGAGGGCCATTGTCTCACTGTGTATCTTCACATGGCATGAGGAATCTCTCTGGGAAAGGGCACTAATCTCATTCATGAGGGCACCACCTCCATGACCTAATCACCTACCAAAATCCCTACCTCCTAATACCATCACATTGGGACTTAGGATTTCAGTATGTCAAGTTTGGGGAGATACAAACATTCAGTGTATAACAGAAGGTATAGTTTGAGGAACATAGACACTTGAATAAATTCAGCTTATTCACACTTTTAAATTCTGCTCCTCCTAGAATGATAGGCTAAAATAATGCATTTGGTTATACCTTTCTACTCTTACTTTGCATTTGTAGTTATTTTAACAACAATGTGCTTAAATTTATGTGCATAGTATATAAAGATGCTGTTAATAAGTAAGGTATCCACTGTTTATATGGTGTTTGACTATAGGAAAGAGAAAATCAAGAAAGACAACTATACTTATTTCTGAAAATTTAAAACTGATAGAATGTGGAGAAAAAGGAACATTTTAAATGGAAACAGTTGTGAGTTAGCTATCTCCATCTCTCCAAAACAAACTGCAAAAACAGCTCTTCCTTGTGTATTAATGTTTCTTGAACTCACTTAGGTTCAAACCTTAGATTCACCTTAGTGTCTGCTTCTGAGCCCATAATACCAACATCGACTCAGTTGCCAAATCTTTTTTCTTTTTCTTTTTTTTTTTTTTAAGATTTTATTCATTTATTTGACAGAGAGGGAACCCAAGCAGGGGGAGTGGGAGAGGGAGAAGCAGGCTTCCCGCCGAGCAGGGAGTCTGATGTGGGGCTCAATCCCAGGACTCTGGGATCATGACCCGAGCTGAAGGCAGATGCTTAATGACGGAGCCACGCAGGCGCCCCTCAGTTGCCAAATCTTACTGATTGTTTTTTTAGTAACTCTCCTGTCTTTTTTTTTTTTCTAATGGCTAAATATTTGACATTGAGCTAGTTATTTTAAACTCTCTGGCCCTTAGGGTCCTCCTATCTCAAGCTGAAATTCTTTGTTTTCATTCTAGTTAGACTGTTACTGTCTACGCAAAAACTGTGGCAATAGCTTTCCTACTGATCTCCCTGCTCTAGTTCATCCTTCTTGTAATTCTGGGTTATTCTTTCTACAGCATATTTCCATTTCTGTCTCTTGAATATTGCCCAGCTGAAGGACTTTCCTACATCTCCGTGGTTACTTTTGTAAGAACTGCAAGTCAGATATTTTGTGCAGTATCAAGCACAGTTACCTAGCATTCAGTAAATTAGTAAGTTGCATTTCTGTCTTCCTATTGTATAGAATTATTTAGGTAAAAATCTTCTCTACCATGTCAGTTCCTGAAGGGTAGAAACTTTTATATATATTTATCACTATAGTGACAACGCTGGTACACACAGAGGGGACCTAGGAGTTTGTTGAATAAACACATGATATGTGCATTTTATTGGATGTACCATAGAAAGAGAAGAAAATTATAGACTTTTTTAAAGATTTTATTTATTTATTTGACAGAAAGTGAGAGTACACAAGCGAGTGGAGCGGCAGAGGAGAAGCAGGCTCCCTACTGAGCAGGGAACCTGATATGGGCTTTATCCCAGGACCCTGGGATCATGACCTGAGCTGAAGGCAGACGCTTAACCAACTGAGCCACCCAGGTGCCCCCAAAATTATAGACTCTTAACTTGATGGCCATGAGTGATATTATAACCAAAATTGTAAAATTTTAAATTATAAGAATGTACATGTTGGGTTTATTACGGTAAAGTCAGTGTGGCCATAAGAGGAAACAAGAATGAGGTTGGAAGAAGTTTTTTATATTCAGGTCCCAGAGAGAGGGAGTCACATGCCACACAGCCATAGGGGAAAACACTAGGGTAGTTAAGAGGCAGAAGACAAGAGCGCAGGGGAGATCTTAGATCATGGTCTTCTTTGGGATTTCCCCGGGAAAGGCATCCTGGGCAGGATAAACAGTTTGGATGGGCTAATTTGGTTAATTCCTCCAGGCTTTGGTCTGTGGGGTTGGTTTTTAGTTTCCTGGTACCTGGCCCTGGGGTGATTGAGGGTAAGGGAAATATTGGCTTGGTGTGTGAGAGACAAGGAGATAGAGACTGGTGGTATGCCTATGAAAGGCATGCTTGTGAGCAAGTTGTTTTCTTTAGGAATTAGCTAGCCCTGGGAAGGGCCATCTCTTCTGGGGTCTGTAAGCCTCCTGCTCCCCAGATGTCAGCCTCAAGAATACAGAAAACAAGAAAATATAATTAATGTAATTGACCCTTTGATGAATGGATGTCAAATATACGAAGAATCTAAGAAAACAAAAATTCTGGTAGTATATTCCTGAGGGTTCATTCTTGCTTGTCTTAAAAAGAAAGCAAAGCAACTATTTGATATTATATTTATGTTGAGGTCTTTATATATCAACTTCTTTTCAAAGCAGTTAATTTCAGTTGTTCCCAGACATCCAGAAAAGACTTTCTTTTTTAAAAGATTTTATTTATTTATTTATTTAGTGCAGGTAGGGGAGGGAGGGGCAGAGGGAGATGGAGAGAGAGAATCTCAAGAAGACTCCAAGCTGAGCACTGAGCCTGTCGTGGGGCTTGATCTCATGACTCTGAGACCATGACCTGAGCCAAAATCAAGAGTTGGACACTCAACCGGTTGATCTACCCAGGCGCCTCCAGAAAGGACTTTTCTAAAGAAGAAATGTTATGAAGCCCTAAATATAAAATTTTAAGTATATTTTGAAAATATTAAAACATAACCTTGTTGGGGTACCTGGGTGACTCATTCGTTAAGCGTCTGCCTTTGGCTCAGGTCATGATCCCAGGGTCCTGAGATTGAGCCCTGCATCGGGCTCCCTGCTCCGCAGGAAGCCTGCTTCTCCCTCTCCTGCTCCCCCTGCTTGTGTTCCCTCTCTCGCCGTCTCTCTGTCTGATAAATAAATAAAATCTTTAAAAAACAACAACAAAAACATAACCTTGTTATTTAAATATTAACAAAAGGACGGGCAGTTCAATAAATAGGGAAATGTTTATATTTTAGTACCTTTATCTGTGAAGTAGGGATGATGGTACACCTGTCTCATGGTGTTATGAGGATTAAATGAGATTAAATAAAGTGCTTAACACAGTGCCATAAACTCTTTATGTATGCTAACTCTGCACCTGTATGTATAGAATGCATAAAAGGGGTACAAACTTGTAACATCTGTTATAAAGAATTTTGTAATTTAATTCTGTCTCCATAAGAACATTATTTTATTGTGAGCTGTCAGCTAAGACATGTAAATTACTTTATGTTAACTTTAGATTTTATCTGGGAACTCATTAAAATGTTTTGGTGACTACCGGTTATACCATTCCAAATTCCTATTGGTGGTAATTTTAGATAATAAACATTTTCATTTAATTTTTGTTTTAGTTTTTACTTTAGATGTTTAGTTTTATTAATTTGTTTTATTATCATTATATGCACTGTATTACAGATCCTTTAAAAAATGTCAGTAAGCAGTAATTTCACTTTAGGAATAGAGAAGTATATGCCTTGAGTGAAGCAGCCTTTTGCTTATAAATCTCTGTAACAAAATTAGCCCTATGGTTATTTAAAGGGGGGGGAAAGCACTCTGAATTATTTATTGGTGCCATTCGCTATTCCCAAGTAATTAATGTCTTCATCTTTAAAGTCAAAATCATAAAATGCATCAACTACACATACAGTTCTTTAAACAAAGAACAATAAAAAAAGAAAAAGCCACTTATAGATAACCAGTGTTGACAATTTAGTATTTTTCAGTATTTTCTCTGCATATATGTTAGGGCTGTGTGTGACATATTTTTAAATAAGAATGAGGTTATACAGTACTTTTTAAATTTCATAGTATGGTATTGTGTAAACTTTAAATTTTTAGAGATGGATTTTTTCCATTGCTCTAGTTAGAGTTTTGAGTAATTCAGAGAGAAGGGAAAAGGAAACCTGTATTTATAGCAACTAATGAGGCATGGGAGGACAGGATTGTGAAACTTAAATTCTGGCAGAACTAAACTTTTAATAAGAAGTTGAAATGGTGTTTTTTAAAATGAGCTATTTAGCAAAGTTTATTCCTTGAGACCTCAGTCTTTTGTTACCAAATTGCTGTGCTTGTTGCTATTCATGACAGTATTGTTTTTTAGACCTTTTTATAAACTTGAATATCAGCAAAGATTTTTGTTCTCTGTATAAAACATTGATAGTTGTTCAGCCTTTGTTGGAATTTATTTATTTTTTTATTAAAAATATGTGTAGAAGTTCATTAAATCATTGACCACATTAAGAGCTAAGATTAATTGTAGACTGGGATCATGGTTGGTAATTGTACTTTGTATACCAGCTAGTCCCTGATTTATGAATGAATTATGTAGGGCCCTCTCCTAGCTTCTGGTAGTTTGCTGTCAGTCTTAGGCATTCCTTCACGTGGTATTCGCCCTGTGTGACTGTGACCAAAATTACCCTTTTGAGGATTAGAGGCCTACCCTACTCCCATATGACCTCATCTTTTTTTTTTTTTTAATTAACATACAATGTATTATTTGTTTCAGAGGTACAAGTCTGTCCCGTATGACTTTAACTTAACTAACTATATCCTCAATGACCCTGTTTCCAAGTAAGGTTGCATTCTGAGTTACTGAGGATTAGGACTTAAACATATACATTTTGGGAGAACACAAATCATCCTATAACAAGATTTTGAGGTCTGTAGGTGAAAGAGAATACAGAGTAACATGATAATGTTCATATTTTCCTTCAAATTAGCAAATTAAAATTCAAAATTTTAGAATTTTGAATAAGAAGCAGCTTTTAAGAGATGCTAGTTGTGAATATGTTACTAATGGTGTTTCTGTAGTATGTATTATCTTTTGTAGTATGTATTATCTGGATCTATTAGATCCAGAAGGCAATACATTCTTTTTTTTTTTTTTTGAGAAGACAATGCATTCTTTACTTTTAGTATTTTTTATTTATGAGATTCTCAGAGCATATCATTGATTATATCTTTTTTAAAAACATTTATTTGAGAGAGAAAGCGTGCACATGCGAGTTGGGGGGGGGTGCAGAGGAAGGGAATCTTCAAGCTTACTCCCTGTTGAGTGTGGAGCTCGCCCCTCAGGGCTTGATCTGACGACCTGAGCTGAAACCAAGAGTCAGATGCTTCATGGACTGAACCACCCAGGCACCCCTTGATGATTATATCTTAGTATCAGGTTTAAACCTTGGTTAGTAAAAAGACTACTAATAGACCATCTTGTGTATTTTGTGATTGGTTGTCTAAGAAGAAGTGTTTATGTTTACTGTTATTAAATCAACCTAGGTCGTAGTCAGTTAATACAGGGCATTTTAGGGTCATTCCTGGACACACATATGCAGAGCTGGAAAATAGTTGAGTCTCCTGGTATGCACACTCCCAGCTAAGGTTCAGCAAAACAGTGCTCTGCTTTCTTGTTTCAGCTCTCATACTGTAAACCAGTATCCTTTTTGCAGTACATTTAGTCCCACATATTTTACATTTTTGTACTTTTGTTGGTGATTTCACTGTTTAAAATGGCCTTAGTACTGAAGTGCTATCTGGTGTTCTAAGCACAAGAAGGCTGTGATATGCCCTACTAGATAATACATTGAAGCATGAGTTACAGTGCTGATGGCTGTGAATTTAATGTTAGTGAACCAACAATATATATTAATTATAAGATGTCTTTAAGCAGAAACACATTAATTAAACAAGGTTATGTGTTGATCAGTCGTGAAAATGTAATCAGAGGCTTGCAGGAGCCTAACCCTGTATTTTCCCTGGGGGTAGTGTTTCAGTATTCGCTAAATAAGTATTTTTGGTGACTTTATAAAATAACTTTTGGCCAATAATAAGAATTGATTGTATTCTCAGGTAGACTAAAATAAACAGACTAAAATTGTAAGTGGAACAATGGTGGGGTTTCCTAGAAGGATGGTGCCATGAAATACATCATCAACATTTAACATCGTTTTCTTCATACACGTTGTGCAGAGTTTTGTATTAGTTTTTAAGAAAATAAGTCTCGAGTCACTGTTTTTGTAGCTTTTATTTCTCTTTTGCACAAATGGCAAAATTGAGAATGCAAGATTTTTTATTTCTATCCATAATGACAAAATTGGGAGGAAGATGTTTCACAATTACTAGACAAATCTCAAGGTGAATGTAGATCATGACCGTATGATGATATGAAATTAATCATTTAAGTGAACTCTTTTTTTTTTGAGTTTTTTTTAAAGATTTTATTTATTTATTTGAGAGTGAGCAAGGGAGAGAGAGAGCACAAGCTGGGGGAGGTAGAAGCAGACTCCCTGCTGAGCAGGGAGCCCAACGTGGGGCTCCATCCTTAGAACCCTGGGATCATGACCGGAGCCAAAGGCAGATACTTATCTGACTGAGCCAACCCGGTACCCCAGAATAAATAAAAGTTTTAAGAAAGATGTTTTTCTGACTAACTTTAGTTTCAGAAATTGCATTAAACATTTATTTTCACAGCCCATCCTTTACAAAGATAGTAAGAAATTTCTGAAGTCCATCTTTGAATTCTTTTGGGATTCACTCTGACTAAGCAACATTTTTAGTTGAGAGAAGCGTTTCTTTGTTTTGCTCACATTCTTTGAGGAGCAAGTGGGTGCTGACTGTCCAGATGTAGGTGTCCTGAATATCAAGGCTGGGCTCTTGCCTTTGGAACCACACTTCTGATTCAAGTCTGCAGAACTCGGAGTCTTTCTCTCTGGTGTCTTCAGGCTGAGCTTGCTCGTAGGAGTGGTAGGACTGCTCCTCAGTGCTGAGAGAAAGCTTCTACTTTTACCATGATGTTTAACTGTTCTGTTGCATGTTTTACAAGTAGTCAACAATACACTTTTGGAGTCTTTGTATTTTTTCACAATTTTTGCTTCTTTAAAACTGAGTGTATAATTTCTTGCCTCTCGGTTAAGAAGTTTTTGTATTTTGGGTGTCAGTTTGGACTTGGGTTTGAGGCGCACTCGAGAATTATCCAAAACCAGCAACTGGAAACAGTATGGACATGTTCCTTCAAAAGTTATGTTATCATAGGAGATAGCGGGCCTGGCCCGGGCAGCTATCGTGTAGTTGCCACGCCGCAGCCTCAAGGTGGTGCTTCTGCCTCATCGTTACCGCCACCTCCACCTCCACGCCGCTAAGACGAGCGACAAGAGGAGTTAAGTGAACTCTTTAAACAAATTTTAACAATTTGTTTTAACAGACTGTGTAAACAGTTTACACAAATGAGTCTGGAGATAATCTACATGAATTCTTTTCACAAATTCAAGAATTGATGAATATATTTCTTAGGTCCCAAAGGAAATAGGATGTTTTTATCCAGTTAGTTATTGAATAGGAAGGATTTTATCATGTAACATTTTGCAGCAAGAACCTGGATCTATTCTGTATTGTTAAAAGGATGTGCAGCAGTATTCTTCTTTTACAGTGTTTGTGCAACAAAATTTATTTGACACAGTTAGTTTATGAACAAATGCTGAAGTCAGATATACATCCAGAGGTAATTGGGAGGAAATAGATGATGTTGAAAAACTGTCATTAGCTTGAACATTTTAATTGGTTTTTATAAGTCTAAAAGAGACTGTATTTACATGTGTGGAGTAAAGGTGATGGCCTTTTCCTCCTTACTAAAATGATGCACCACTAGTTTTCAAAAATACTGCATTTTAACAATGTAAGTGTAAGGCCAACCAGAAGTAATGATGATCTAGGACTTATTAGAGATGTATTTAGAATATATCTGCTATCAGTATTTACAAGATAGATATGTTACATCTCTCTTGTTCTTTATCTTTACTGTTTTTGCTCCTGTCTCTGAATAATGTATTTTTTTTCTTTCTCAAGGCAATCTCCACCACTTGTTTTCTTTGCCCTTCTGTGCCTCCCCAAACTAAATGTTCTTGTGAGCCATAAATACTGATAGGAACAGAGTGTACTTTTCTCAACTTTTTATAAGCATTTGAAGCATAAAAAAAGGTGGAAAGAATAACACAATGACCAACAGTTAACACCACATATTTTATCTGTTGTATATTTTTTTAAAGAGATAACTGTATGATCATGTGCCATTATTAAAACTTTAGCATCAAGTTTAACATCATACATTCATAATTCCAACATTTTCTTGTAGCCTCTCTTTGTTAAAGGAATCAACTGGTTAATGGGCTTGCTTGGCAACTTTTCTTTTGCTTTCTGTCCTCTAACATATATTCATACTTACCCTAATTCAAGTGAATTTAATTCCCACTTATTCCTTCTTTTTCTCTATTATAACTTGGCTTTGAAAGGCAAATGTAGCTTGATGATTAAAACTTAATAGCATAGTACCTGGTACATGGTAAATAATAAATGTTAGCTGTTGGGTTTGGTATGCATTCTGTTTTCTTTCTCACACATGGAATCATTGAGTTGGGCTTCTAGTGAATTTTTTTTGTTTTACTGGGTTCATTTATTCCTCCTTCATTCTTGCTTATCATTGACTCTTTTTTGGTGATCTTGTTTTAAGCATTCAACCATCTAATTTCATTAGATGTGAAATGTTGCAGTATACCACTGATCTGACTTTCTAGTATACTAGGGATGGGGGTAGGGTTGAGGCTATTTGTTTTGATGAGCCATTGGGAAAAACTTAAGTAATTTTAAAGATTTGTACAAGAAGTTATGAGTTTTGTGTGTTTGTTGTCTGAGAAGCCTATATTAAATGCTATTCCCGGGACATAAAACTGTTATTATGTTTCTTTAATAATGTATTTCTGAAGTTGTTATCCATTCTCAAAATAGGTATCTCAGTAATTTGATGGGACAAAAATTCTGCAAGAACCAAGATTATTTGTCTTGAGTTTTTAGTATGTAGAAAAAAATGAAAGAGTTCACATCAGTTTTAAAATGAAAATGTTGGTTTAACAAATGGCTTTAACTATTTTCTCTAATGTATTTAATTTTTATTTTTTTGTTTGGAATAGACAATATATGCACATGGTTCAAAAATCAGTAAATACACATTGGGAAGTTTTCCCCTTACATTTGACTACTGTATTTCCCCCTCTACCTGCATCACCTATAAATATGTTTATTAGTTTTTTTGTATATCATTTCAAAATTTCTTTATGTGGATCTAAGTAAGTATGAATATACTTATTCTTACCTCTTATACAAAAGTAGCAAATCGTATAGTATTCCACATCTTGATGTTTTTTTTTCTCTTTGCTAATATACCCTTGAGGTCTTTCTATATCAGTATGTAGAGTTTCCTCATTATTATTATTTTGTTTGTGGAGCATAGTATTCTAGTGTGTAGATGGAATCCTTTGTTGATGGATATTTGGAATATTTCGAGTCTTTTATTATATACAGTGCTGCAAATATAATACACACATTCACACATACAAACAGAAACACATACACACATGTGTATTTGTACTCTACCTTCCTGGGTTCTCTAGCTGGACTTGTCTAGACAAAGGGTAGATTAACAAGAGAAAAACAAAACAAGTTTATTAACACATGCGTTGAGCTTACACATGGGACCTCAACACGTGTTAATAAACTTGTAATGAGTAATTCAGGTGGTAGAATATGGGCTTACAGAGAACAAAAGAACAGTAAATTTTTTAAAAAGATTTTTTATTTATTCATAAAAGAGAGAGAGGCAGAGGGAGAAGCAGGCTCCCCGCTGAGCAGGGAGCCTGATGCGGGACTCAATCCCAGGACCCTGGGATCATGACCTGAGCCAAAGGCAGACGCTTAACCGTCTGAGCCTGCCAGGTGCCCAAGAACAGTAAATTTTTAGAGAAGTAACAGCAAAAAGGATTGAGTTTTGGGGTGGCAAATTGTGGGAAGGTAAATAGGTGGGGAAACTAACAGAAGATAAGGGCTAGTTAGGAAAGTTTGTTATGTAGGTTTTCCTGGTGCCATCTCTGAGCTGATAAGGGTTTAGAGTTGTCTCTGGTGATTAACTTCTGTTCTTCCTGGTAGAGAGGGAAGCGGTGGACACCTTTATATTTTTATGTCCTGCTTTTAGGCAAATAGGGAGAGGGCAGAGAGCTTTTCCTGTATCTATTTCTACTTAATGTTTTTGAGCTCAAAATAATCCTGTGCCAAAGTACTTAGGTGTATCTGTAGGATATTTTCGTGGAAATGGAATTCCAGAAGGTAAATGCATATGTTTTGTTAGGTATTGCCACATTCCTCTCCATAGAGAGTGTTCTGTTTCTCAGTTCTATTATCAGGATATAAGAGTGCTTTTTTCTCCAACAGATTATTACCAAACTTTTGGATTTTTATGAAAAATAGTATCTTGGTGTGTGTTTTATTTTAATCATAAGCTTTTTAAATTAATAAACTATTTTTTAGAGTGGCTTTAGATTCACCGCAAAATTTAGCAGAGTACAGAGTTCCCATATATCTCATCCCCACACATGCACAATCTCCCCCACTATCCACAGCCTATCCACAGTGGTACATTTACCACCATTAACGAACCTACATTGACATCATCCGAAGTCCATGGTTTCATTAGGGTTCACTCTTTGTGTTGTACAATCTATGGGTTTTGACAAATGCCTAATGACATGTAGTATTGTACAGAATAGTAATGATATCATACAGAATAGTTTTATTTACTACCCTAAAATACTCTGTGCTTTGTCTAATCATCCCTCTCTTCCCCCTAACCTCCAGCACCCACTAAACTTTTTACTGTCTTCAAAGTTTTGCCTTTTCCAGAAAGTCATGTATTTGGAAACATACAGAGTGTAACCTTTTCAGATTGGCTTCTTTTACTTAGTAATATGCATTTAAGTGTCCTCCATGTCTTTTCATGGCTTGATAGCTTATTCCTTTTTATTGCTGAATAATAGTCTATCATCTGGATGTATCACGGTTTATTCACTATTAAAGGACATCTCGGTTGCTTCCAAGTTTTAGCAATTGTGACTAAAGTTGCTGTAAACATCTTTATGTAGTTTTTTGTGTTGACATAAGTTTTCAGCTCCTTTGGGTGAATATCAAGGAGTGTGATTACTTGATCATACAATAAGAGTATGTTTAGTTTTGTAAGAAACTACCAAACTGTCTTCAAAAGTGGCTCTATCCTTTTACATGCCCACCAGCAGTGAATGAGAGTTTCTGTTGCTCTCTATCCTTTCCAGCAATTTGGGCCATTTTAATAAGGTGTATAGTGATATCTCATTTTAAGTTGAAATTCCCTGATGACATATAAAGTAGAACATCCTTTCATAGGCTTACTTGCCATCTGTGTGTCTTCCTTGGTGAGGTGTCTGTTCACTTCTTTTGCCTATTTTTTAATTGGGCTGTTTATTTTCTTATTGTTGAGTTTTAAGAGTTTGTGTATATTTTGGATAATAGTCCTTTATTAGGGCTATCTTTTGCAGATATTTTCTCCCATTCTGTGGCTTTTCTTCTCATTCTCTTGATAAATGTAAACTTTGATGCTTAAAGGTTAACCCATATGGAAAAGTATAAAATTATAGGTGGTTTTATAAATTTTCTAAGTGAACATATTATTGGCTTCCAAATGTAGTTTGGATTTGCAGTTCTCTCATCAATGAAGTTGAGCGTCTTTTCATTATGATAAAGGGCCATTTCTGTTTCTTTTTCTGTGAACTATCAGTTGACATCTTTTGTCCATTTTTCATTGAATTACTGGTCTTTTTTTTTTTCCCCAACTACATCTTTAAAAATTGGGGAGATTATTTCTTTGAGGTATGAATAACATTTTTTCCCCTGTTTTTCCTATTAGTCTTTTCACTTTGTTTTTAGTTTGTTTTGGTGTAAGAATTTTTCAAATGGCTACATGGAAATCTCTTCCTCTTTCTTCAGCTGATGATTTAGTGTTTAAGTGTTACTGTCTTCCAGAATTCTTCCTAGTATCTTTGAAGGTTTTAAAAGTATCTCATGTTCCCATGGTGCCTTTTGTTATCTTTATCTTAGCATTTAATCACAGTCCTTATCTCACCTGTTTTTCTGTAGACCGTAAACCCTTTGAGGGCTAGAAATGTTTTATTCTCATTGTGACTCCAGTCTTTGGAGCAGAAGGGTATATGGTAAATACTAGTGTTTGTTATGAATGATTATTGTTTCTTTGTTTCTTGGATTTTGGTGCCTTTGATTTTATAGCCATTGCTATCTAATTTAAGTACTCTTCACTAGCTGTTGAACTGACCAGTCTTACTCATTTGTCTTGTCATCTTGTCATTTTCTGCTCTTTACTATATTTCCTTTGAGGATAGTCTTGGAGATACATTGACTTATTTCTGGGGCCTGTGTGAAAGAGAACAGATCTTTTGAGTGTTTTACTTCTTTATTCATAATTAAGATTTATGGTAATGTTTTGATGTAAATAAATGACATCATACTTGTAAGTCCTTTTTCTTGATTTTTTTGGGGAGGACAATGTGTTATATCTTGTTCTCTTTGTTTGCTTGTTTTGTATATTCCTACAATATAATTTCATTAAAAACATATACACAAAATATATACAGATAGCAAAAGATTAGTATAATGAACTTCCACATACTGTTCACCAGCTTCACGAGTTACTAACTCATAGTACTTTAAGGTAAGTACTTTAAATAATATCATTAAAGTTGTATAGATTCTTAGAGGCTATCTAGGGCTAACCTCCCACCCCAAAATGCAGGGTAGTAATCCAGATAGAATGTGAATTTCTCTAACCACAGGGATTTAAACTTTTTTGATGCAGTTGGTTTCTTTACTGAACAGCTGCATTTCTACATTGAGCTAAAGTGTGCTTCAGAAGAAACCCTGATTGATTCAGTTTAACAGCTCTTCAGCATGAGGCTTTCATTTTATTGAAGACAGAAATTATAATTTTATTAGTAAGCTAAAAAAAGGTTCATTTCAAATGGCATCTTAAAAAAAAACATGTAGTAGTAGAGTAGTAAACTGATAGATGTTACACATCTTAAGGAGACTAAGGAAACAATTTCTCTTTCTTTGCTGGTGTGTCAGTGGCTACTGACAATCTAATGAAGGACCAGTATTTTAAATTATTTTCTGGTTTAAAACTTGAATATATTTTAACCACATATGGGGTTTTTATGTCTTTGATAAGGCAGTCCATAAACTAAAACCTGTTCGTTATGGTTACATTGCCTTTCAGTTCCCTCCTCAGCATATCTAGTAGATGCTTTATTTATGAGATCTGTAAAGAATTTGCTTTTCTATCAGAAATTGCCAATTCAGATTATTAATTTCAGAATCACTCCATAGTAGTATATGTCAATTATGATTTCATTATTAAATAATTTGGCCCAGGATATTTAAATTATTCCCTTTTCAGCTGGACTCTTCTGTTACTGGTAATGGCTTTGAATGAAGAGCACTTTCTGAGAGAAACTTTATAAACCTTTAACTTCTTCCCCAAAATGTTCAAGTCACTTAATATTTTGAGTTGCTTATGCCCTAGGATGTATATCTGTATTTACCACAATGAGAATTTTATATGGCACATACTTGTTAAATTTTTCAGAGTAACTATAGTGTTTTACTTAGTCTGTATTTTATCATTTTCTTAAGCTTTTTTTTTGCACAAGATGAAGACTGTTTTATTCTCATTGGTAGTTCAAAACTAGAATGTAATGTCTCTCTTCTTGGTTTCCATAGAGCAGGTTGTTGCCCTGGATGCCCAAAATATCGTAGCTGTTTCATGTGGAGAAGCTCATACATTAGCACTAAATGACAAGGGCCAGGTGTATGCGTGGGGTCTCGATTCTGATGGACAGCTTGGCCTGCTAGGATCAGAGGAATGTATCAGAGTACCCAGGTAACAAAGGTGACCAAAAAGAGGTCTTTAACAATCTTTTATAATAAATTTGTTTTCTAAATTATTCTGCTTACTGTGGGCAAGTAAGAGGTGACATCTAATTATTTCTCCCTTTTAAGTTCTTAAGGACGTTTACTAGGTAGGTTCTTGCCTTTAATTTGGGCTGAGTGCTATTTTTTATGTACTATTTATGTACTACATATTTTCCCCTAAATTATTTATGTTTGTAAAGAAAAGGGATGGGGAATATGTACTTTACTATAACTATTTTCTTACTAAAAATTTTAAGTGGTTTAGGCTGATTTAAACTACTAGTTCTATCTTGAGTACCCCAGCCATTGAAATATTTATTAAACATTGGTTGGTTGCATGTTTCTCTATCTTGTGTTTTATTGTTTTTATTGAATATAGAAGTCCCTCATGCTTAGTGTAAAAAGAATTCAGTCACTTTCCACTTTTTTACAAAGCTATGGCCACGACTTAATTTATGTTACTAATTCATCATAGAATTATTTCAAAAATAAAAAATAAATGCCTTGTTAATGTTGTGTAGTCTTTTACATAGGGCATACCATTGTTTTAATATTAAAAATTTTAAGAGCATGAACATATTTAGGTAAAAATATACAGATTTAAAGAAAAGTATCCAATTTGTTTTAAATACATAAATAATACAGTAACTCACACTTTTTTTTTAAATTGTACAAATTCTTGCTTCCTTAAACTCTTGTTCTTCCTTCCTAGTAATAGTTATAGGGACAAAAGAGAACTCTCCAGAGAAACAAAGGTATTAAACTAATTTTAGATATAAATCTAGGTAGCATTATTTTTATACACATTTAGATATTTTGTTTTTAACTTATTGATTAATGTTTGTTTTGGTTTAAGAAATAGGATGTAACTTACTAGGATAAGATAATGGAACACAGGAACTAATAATATATTTCAGAACAGAAACTTATTGTTAGAAATGAGTTTTATTTAACTAGGAAAGATAGTTCCTTTAGTAAGCCTGTGACCTTTCCTCGTATGTGTTTATTGAGAACTTAAAAGTATTTGCTTTGTTTTAATTTATGAAAAGTGTTTTTTTTTGGTCTTTAGTTTAACGTTTTATATCTGTTCTAGTAAAAACTGTCAGTTGAGACTTTTGGATACATCATATTCTCATGTTTCCTTGATTGATCTTGTAACTAAATTCCACAGAACTCCCCAAGTCCCCTTAATTTCTTTTGTTATAACAATTAAATAACAAACACAACTCCCATTATGCTTTTAATATCTCTTAATGATGGTGCTCTTGGGAGAAAACTTTTTTTCCTTAAGCTAAGTAAATTGAATTTTTAGTCATTTCAATTTTGATTTATATCAGGAAATAGTAATTTGCAACCAAATAGCTATTGGCTAGATAATAATACAAAGCATTCATAGAAACTTAGTGACCTCACATTTGTCATATCTTCTGCTTTTATTTCCTCCCACAAATAATTGTCGGAGAATGGGATTTTTAATTTAAGATTCTTAAAATTTTGTGTTTTTATGATTGAAAAGGGACTTACATGTGAGACTTTCTGAATCACCATCTCAAAACCATGATTTATGTCAAAGCTTTTTAATTTACATTTACTCCACTGGTTTCTTAAAATCATACTTACATTTTTGTTGCTCTTCACTTCTAGTATAGGGGATTTCAGTCAGTAATTCATAGATACTTAGTAAATGGAAAGAAAGGTAATTATAAGGAGAGAATTTTATTATATGACAGTTTATTTGAACAGTGCCCTATAATAAATTATGTATTTGTGACTTCACTATTTCATGAACCTGGATGGGGACCTGAAAGAGATCTTATTTGAGTCATTTGATTTAAACTTGTATGTTTTTGAATTTGCTAAATATGTGTATTAACTTTTAAGCTCTGTGTTAAGGCACTTCTCCTGTTCAACCTACTCAGTTTTCAATGGACTGATCTGATTCGTTATAACATATATGTAGTTTTTACTGATATATTCATGTGTTAAAGGGCAGTTTAGTATTTCAGTATATTTTGTTTGGGGCAAATCATGCTCAGAGACTGAGTTTGTCTTTGCCTGCCATCTATTTTAACACAGGTTTACTAAAGGAATTTCACAAGCCAGTAGCATATGGGATAAATAACATACTCCAGACCAGTGATAGATAAATCATACTATTGTTTCAAGCAAGAGGAGATGATAGTAATAAACATCAAATTTAGTTGAGGTATATCTTTATATGACTTGATACTAAGGAGAGATGGTTTAGCCAGCTGAGAGCTGATTTCCTCCTGCCAGCACAAAAGTAAAAGTCCCCTGTTCTAGAGCATGTTGCTAAGGAAGGATACACCTAGCAAGTGTTGATGGGCGAGAGGGTCTTTTCCCTACGACTGCTGCTTGGTTTTTACCACTGAAGGTTAAAAAGTCTCCTTTATTGTGGCTGCCACTAATTGCCTTGTCTTTGGAGGGCTATTTAGATCAGCTAAGACCTGAGAGTCTGGGATAGTCCTCACAAACTCTCAGTATTTATAGTCTAAATGTCCTCTAGCTAAAGTTTTTCTTCATGTGTTTTTATTGGTAAGCCCCCAGTGGAGCCCCACAGCATCTGAGCCACTGAATCATCCAGAACAGACAGTCAAACATATTTAATTAGTTTCTATAATCCAGAAATAGCTGTTCTCACAAGGATCATGTTATACCATCCTTTCATAGTTTTTATTGCATAGGTCCAAGAAACAGAATTAAAAAAAAAAAAAACCCTACAATTTTATTGCCAACAACTGGTTTTCTAAAGTTTGCATGGAAAAGTATGTATTTCCACTTACATCAAACTAAATAAAAGACAGTAAAATTAGGTTTAACTTTTTTTTATATAAAAGGTGTAACAATATCCTACATAAAAAGAAATAACTAGGCAGAAATGCAGGTCTACAGGCAAACCAGAGGAGACTCTTAAATATAGGGAACAAGTTGAGGGTTGGTGGAGGGGAGTTTGGTGGGGAGCTGGGGTAACTGGGTGATGGGCATTAAGGAGGGCACTTGATGTAATGAGCACTGGGTACTTTTAAAACCACTTTATTGAGGTATAATTGACATACAAAATAATGTAAACACCTTGTTGAGCTTGAATTTGACAAAATATTTAATGTTTTAGTTCTGAAATTTTTAATTATGTAATGTAAACTTTTTACTAGTCTTTGTCAACAGTGTTGGAATTTTACCTTCACAAACAACTCGAAGTGCCTTGTTTCTGTCTCTAATGCCCCTGTACATTAAATTGTAAAGTATAACAGTACAATAGCACCCATATCCAATAATTAATATATTTTGGCAGACTTCCCAACAGAGGGGAGTACAAATCTTATTCCAAGTTTATTAAGAGTTTTCTTACAAATTTCAGACATCTTTCAAAATACAGTACAGAAAAGAAATGATTCAGTTCTTCATAGTGAATCATTTAGTGATCTCATAGCCATTTAAAATGTTTGACATGGGGCACCTGGGTGGCTCAGTCGTTAAGTGTCTGCCTTCAGCTCAGGTCATGATCCCAGAGTCCTGGGATCGAGCCCCGCATCTGGTTCCCTGTTCTCCCTGCTCTGCGGGAAGCCTGCTTCTCCCTCTCCCACTCCCCCCTGCTTATGTTCCCTCTCTCGGTGTGTCTCTGTCAAATAAATAAAATCTTTAAAAATAAATAAAGTAAAATGTTTGACATACTCTAAGGAGTTATTTCAAATTTATAAGCAGTTAGAAAATATTGACCCTAGATGTCTGAATTCTGATTTTTTCTCTTCATAGTTCTGATTAAATAGGAATCTTCATGTAGTGTGTATGTATAAGTATGTATTTTTATTTACAAAGTTTATTCTGGCTTATTTTACTTCCTAACTGTATTTGAATCATTTTAAAAAATTGAAAACAAATATCTACATTAGCTTTTTTACTTAAAGAGAATTATTTTTGATGAATTAAAAAATTCTGTTTCATTAAGAATTTTATAATTTGTTATCCCTTTAGGAAAAATGAAACATGGGGAACTAATATGGTAACTTATTACCATTCACTATTTTTCTTTTTTTATTCCTGAAAGCTAAAAAAAAAAAAAAAAGGAAAGAAGAAAAACATATCCTCAGCTCCCCAAACCTTCAGTATATTAATTTACATGGAGATGAAGGGAGATTTTTTTTAAACAGTAATACCACAGAAGAATATAGTTCCTTGTCGCTGTAGCAAACATGGCTAAAGAAATGAGTATTTATGTTCTATTCCAAGCCTTATGATAATTTTGGAAATGTGGAAGTCACCCCAGTATAAATTGCTATGCAAATTTAGAAGTTTTAGGGACAGATTTTATGACTAGTTTAATATTAAAGCCCCAAAGACTTTATAAACTCCATCCTTAAACAATGTATTCATTACATATTTTTTGCCAGGCACTGTGGTAAGTGCTGGGGAGCCTGTGAGTATAAGACACATATTCTGCGTCTGTAGAGCTTATTGTTTAGCACAGTACACTAGTAATAATTAAATGAATAAGTACACTACTAATTAATAGTGATAAATGCTGTGAAGGAAAAAATATAAGGTGCTATGAAAGTGTAGTATTTGAAATGTTTTATTTGGACTTGATACCTGGAAAAAGTTTTTCCTGGGTGGCTCAGTTGGTTAAGCGACTGCCTTCGGCTCAGGTCATGATCCTGGAGTCCCGGGATCGAGTCCCACATTGGGCTCCCTGCTCAGCGGGGAGTCTGCTTCTCCCTCTGACCCTCTTCCCTCTCGTGCTATCTCTCATTCTCTCTCAAATAAATAAATAAAATCTTTAAAAAAAATAGTTAATATAGTTAAAAAATAAATATAGTTCACTGGTCAGTGTATCTTGTGCCTAATATGCATATAAACAGTAACGGTAAATGTTTAGTAACTTCAGCACGGTTACACATATCCATGTATTTTTTTATTTCTGTTTTTGCATTGCTAGAGTTTGATTTTGCTAATTGCAGAAAAAATGGCATTTTGCTACATTTGAAAATATGAAGGTGCATTGGATCCTGCTAACTTGTTGGATTCTGCTAAATTATTAGCAGTGCAACTCTCAGGTTTTGTAGTTAACATAAATCCACTAAATAAAAATATTTTTAATAGAACAATATGGAATTAGAGTAACTCTCCTTTCTCCTACTCAAAATTTGATTTGCTGAAGCTGCCTCCCGAAAATCATGGGTATCGACACTCTGGTCAGAACTTGCTCCGGACTCTCATATGGCAGAATCAGGTCAGGTGGCAGTATCAGGTAAAGGGAAATAAGAAACATATGTTTCCTCCCCCCTTTTTACCTTGAAAACATTCATTCAGGAAAAACAGAATGACCAGGAGAAGGGGTACTACATAAGAAACACCTGGGATGACTGATGTACAAAGTTACTTGATTTTTGTAATGTTTTAAAAATTAGCCTTCAGAATTATATTGCAATTAAGGAAAAATCAGAAAGGGGGGAAGAAACTATAAAAATATAAGGAAAAAATGCAAGATGGCAAAAATATGACAATATATCAGTGATCGTAATACATATGAATTAAGTTTTTCTAGTAAAGAATTAAGTTCGATATCACTGATTTAGATGTAAAGGAAAAGGATAGCTCAAAAGGAATAGGTTTCATAATTTGTGAATTGGTAGCACCACGTGATAAGAATCCCTGTTGGTTCTTGAGGAACCTGATAGAGAACATGTATTAAACTAGGCCAAACACCAATTTTAGACAAATTAGATCATGTGCATTTGTTATACAAATATATTGCCAGGTTTCACACTTTGAGCTAAAGATTTCTGTTGATAAAAGAAAATATCTGAATTATAAAAGCACTATGAGGAATACTTGAGGTGTGAGCATAGTTTGCTTAAATTCTTTTTTCAAAGTGCTTTCTCATTGCACCTCTTAGTTTTTTTCATATTTGATTTTGTTTACTGATGTTAGCATAAATAACTGGGTAAAGTGGACTTATATAAAAAATAGCATGAACTGCTAGGTCAGTAGGAAACTACTTGCACATAATAGGTGGTCAATAAATGGCATTAATAAATAGTATTCAGGATCCATTTATTAAATGGAATTAACTGATTTTGATTTCTTTTCTTATTTTCTAGAAATATTAAAAGTTTGTCAGATATCCAGATAGTACAGGTTGCTTGCGGTTACTATCATTCACTTGCACTTTCTAAAGGTAAGCATTATTTTTATTTTCTTGCCCCTTTTCAATTTTATTACTGGATACTTGAATTGAGCAGGAAGTCCTCCCAACATTGTTCTTGAAATTCAGGATTGTCCTGGTTCTTTTTGATCCTTTTCATATCCATATACATTTTAGAATTAGCTTGTCGGTCTTCACAGAGACTCAGACTACTGGGATTTTGATTGGGATGACATTGTTTCTATATATCAATTTTAGGAAAATCTTTACAATATTGATTCTTTAAATTCTTGAACATGTTATATCCCTCTATTTTAATCTTTTAATTTTTCTCAATGTTTTGTGTGGATAGGTCTTACACATCTTTTATTAGATTTCCCCTAGATATCAAATGATATTTTTTATTATTGAATCATTTTCAAGTTGTTATTGCTAGTATATAGACATGGAATTGATTTTTGTGTCTAATTGTTCTATAGTCTGCTAAATGCCATGCCTTCATAGAGGGTGGGAAGGTTATAACTTGCCCAGTCTCCTTTGATCTCAGACTTTTTATGAATAAAAACAAAGAAGGCGAAGCATCCTATTAGGCTTGTTTGCTTTTGTTATTTATTCATTTAACTTCTTCATCTGCCAACTAAGGATTGTAGCATGGGTTACTATGTTGGTTTTTACCATTTAAAAAATAAGCTCCAGTGGCTTCATTATTAGTATTACTTAATTCATTAAATGTCCAGGCCTACTGTGAATACAGCACTAGGGTATAACTGTGGGGAAATACAGGTAAGATAATAGAATTATTTTTAGGAACTATACCATCTAGTGGAGGGGGCAGATAATACAAATAACTAGTTTGAGACAGAAAAACACTGTTTTGATCAAGGTCAAAGTAAAGTGCTATGGAAATGAAAAAAGTGTAATTAGTTCAAATCAATAAAATTGTTAACAATAAAGAAGGAATTGGTATTTGATACAAGTCTTAAAAGACGAATAAAATATATTCAGAATTAGAGAAGTGTTGAGAAGTAGCTAGGGGAAGTGTTGAGGATTGGCTAAGATGATAGTACTAGTAAAGGCATAGAATGAGGAATGTATTTTGTGTATTTGAATATTAGCATGTAGTTTTATGTGGATTTTGTGAGCGTGGGAGACATACTGATCCTTCAGCTGAGGTAATATGTTACAAAGGCCTTAAATGCCTTATTAAGGCATTTGAATTTCTGTAGGCAGTGGGGATCTGGGATCCCTGTATTCTTTGTTGTTACTTTGTCAGCTCTTCTTTTGATATTTTGGTAGGTAGATCCAAGATCAATTTAAACCCAAACGTTTTACTGATGAGGAGGATAGTTTTCTGTCTTGACTTAAAGGGATTCTTTTGCCTTGTTTGACTTCATGCTTTGGCAGTATTTTACTCATTTAATGATTTTTTTTTTGATTCCTCAGTATGAACTAGGCACATTGGAATTTACAGTATATAGTGGTAAGGAGTATGCTGCTAGCCCTTATGTTACAGTCATATACAAATAACAGTATAATTACATACTATGAAAAAGCACTGTAAAGAAAAGTTTAGGATATTTAGAGCCTATAACAGGGGGACTGAAGGTAATCTGGGTGACCAGGGAAAGCTTCCTGCTGGGAGAGAGTAGAAGTGAACTAGACAAAGATGAGGGGAAGGTCTACACAGAGGGAACTGCAAGTGTGTGAGAAATGGGCATTGGAGAATGTAAAGGAAGACAAGTATCACTAGAGTATAGTGAGGGAAGAGGTATGAAATGAGCTCGGAAACAGGTAGATTATATAGAACATTACAGACCTTGTTAAAAGTGCTTATCCCAGTGTCATTGGGAAGGCTCTGATAACTATTTCAGTTAGTCACATTTATCAGATCTACATTTTAATAATATCTCTTTGTATATATACAGATGTCTGCTAGTATGTCCATAAAATATTTCTGGAAGTACATACCAGTAATTGGTAAGAGTGGTTGTCTCTTGGGAGAGGACTCAAGATCTAATTTTAGAGGGAAACTTACTTTTAAATGTATACTGTTTTATAGTATGAATTTTAAAAACAGTTATTAGTGTGTCAGTTATTAGTGCCATTTAATAAAATAAAAAGATGTCTAAAATTGCGAAATAGGGTGACAGTTGGGGGGAGCAAAAGTGACAAGCAGAGATGGTGAGGAATGGATCTATTTGCCATATTTTCTTTAGAAGGAAAACTGTATATTATGTGGTGATATATGATAGACTGATTACCAGTCTGTGTATAAGGTAAGAGATGAGAGTTCAGCATGACTCTCTGTGTTTATGGCTTGTGCTACTGAATCAGTTATAATATCATTTATTGAGATGGAGAACACGGAGAATAGGTCCAGATATGGGAGGTAGGGTGGGGGTCATAAATTGTTTGGAACACACTGAGCTGGAGGTACCTTTGTAATATCCAAGTGTAGATGTCAGATAAACAATTAGATACATGGGTTTATTACTCATAAGAGTGGTCTAGTCTAGTGATAAAATTTTGAATGTGATCAGTATACAATAACTGAAGCCTTGAGCCTGGTTGAGTGCCTCTTGGGATAAATCACAGAATAAAAGTGAGACTTGAGGACTATTAAAAAGGAATGGTCCTATCTTAAGAAACATAAGGAAATGAGATTACCCTCAGTTATGTGACTTACCCATTCATTAGTAAAGTGGGTCAGACTTAAAGTGTACTAATATAGAATGTTCTTCTAGGTGGTATTGTGTTTCCATATAAGAAATAAACTTAATAGAGGAGAATATGTATTTCCATTTGATGAGAGGGAGAATGTCCCAAAGTGACTGATGATCTTCAAATGAAATTTTTGTGTGTGTGAGGAAAATAGTTAATTTTGTAATTTCTGTTTTACAGCAAGTGAAGTCTTCTGTTGGGGACAAAATAAATATGGCCAGTTGGGTTTAGGCATTGACTGTAAAAAGCAAGCTTCACCACAGCTGATTAAGTCTTTGCTTGGAATCCCTTTCATGCAAGTTGCAGCAGGAGGAGCCCATAGTTTTGTACTCACCCTTTCTGGAGCTATTTTTGGATGGGGACGCAACAAATTTGGTCAACTAGGTCTTAATGATGAAAATGGTAGGTTCTCATTATTTATAGATAAATGTACTTAAAAAGCAATGATCTTTTGAGATGGATCAGTGATTCTTGATGTCAGAAAGAAATGTACCCAAGTCTTCCCTGATGTGGAGAAGGGGATGAAAGATTTATTTAAAAATTCCATTAGATAATATTTTTAAGGGATGGTGGGAATGCCAGAAAATACCGTTTTATCACAAAATAAACTCTAGAAAGTATATCTGGAGAAATCTTTATTGTTAGATGTTCATTAAAAGAAAGTTGTGAAAAACATTACTTCAATTGGTAATCACATTATTGGCCACCATTGGTGGAAAGAAGTTGTAAAATTATTCTGGAAAGTAACATGAAGTGTTAGTCTATTTGAGTTTTTCAAGGAAATATTAAAATAATCTGAGTCCTTAAATCTTTATTTTGAAGCTTCACTTTTAACATTGATTCTAGAATCTTGAAAATAAAAAATTTGAATTTTAAAATTTATAATTACTTGAAACAAGTCAGGATCTTGGAACTGATTTTTCGTAACTACATTAATTCAGATGCTAATACCTGAAATACAAAAACTAATTTCATAAAATTCAACATAATTGTCATGACTTAAGTGGACAAAAGTGAGTTGTTGGTCTAGTAACAACTGGTAATGATAAGCAAAAAATACTCAGAATTTTAAAATATTTTGTTCTGCATAAGAAAAATGTCAGATTAGGACATATTTCTTTTCTGCTACAAAATAGCAGAAAATATAATTTTCAAGTACTTAAATAGAATCCTGTGAGCTTAATTATCATGATGTGAATGTAAAGAATGATATTAGAAGCAAATAGCTTTGAAATTCCTTGATTTCTAGTTCAGTGCAGATTGGTGTTAAGGCAGCTTAACACTTAAATTACTCTTTAAAACCCTCTATCACAGCAGCATGAATAGAAAGACCTGGGAACCCAATTAAGTAGGCTTGTACTACAAAATCATTGAATCAAGTTAAAATTATTTATCACTGCTGAGCTTGGGAAGCTGTAGAGGAAACACATTTTAGAAGAGTTTTAACTTAAAAAATACCGTTAACGTCTCTTGTTGGAATTTTCAGATAGGTATGTTCCTAATTTACTAAAGTCACTAAGAACTCAGAAAATAGTTTATATTTGTTGTGGAGAAGATCATACTGCTGCACTAACCAAGGTATTGTACTCCTATAAAACTTCTTTATTTTTACTCATGGAAGTTATTTATAATTAGTGAATGTTTTCATGATATTTACATTAAAACTCGAGTGTTACTGATGTCTAAAATGTAATTTATCTTGAAGACAAGAACTAGATTATTGTCAAAAACAATTTTCCTTAATTTTCAACGTTGTTTTATGTTATGAAATGTGAATTATGATCTATTAAATGTGATAATATGTATTGAATTTCTCAGCTTTATGTGAAATACTGTTTAAATAATATTTTGAATGAAAATTTCTTTTTAGTTTGTCAGACTTGCCAGCCTCTGTGTATCAATCCCGTTTATATTGCATAACTGCCTAATTTTAATTTAACTCCCACTTGGCTTGTAAATACTGCATAACAAGTAATAGAGGAGAATGAATCTATTAACCATAGGCTAAGTATTATGCAAACAGTTATAATGAGCTTTCATCACAATCTTGTTAATGGTTTTAACTCTGTCCTGTAACTTTCTTGGGTATGTGCCATTTCGTTATCAGGACTTTATAGTTCTCTAGTGATTAGAAGTAAAATGAAAATAAACACATTAAACTAACCTTTACCAGGAATATTATTTTAGTCATGTTAACATAAAGGAACTGGCACTTTTTTTATTAGCTGAATTAGAAATGAATGTTTTTGCTTCTTTATCTTTCTTCTGCATAATAGATAATATTAGCAAGACAAAATTAACTTCTAATCAGACTTCTGCATACACAAAATTCTACACACCCACATTGGGAATTTTTTTGATAAGAATTATTCTTAGCCATTATCAAGTATAATATACTCAGAGTACTTTTAAAAATATGACTAATTATAAAAGGTGATTTTTAAAAACTTATTTGCTTTTTAGTAAGGAAGTTTTATCTGCTAATCTTACTGTATTTTATTGATTTTTATTCAAATTACAAATGTAATCACTACAGTTTTAGTAACTCATGTTGGCAAGTTATAAATCTAGTCATTCTCTTCTGTCATGGGGGGTTAGAAGAAATAAGGCTATGCTGAAATAATACTAAAAAATATTTTGTATATTATCCCTTAGGACTAGCTTTGTGGTAGAAAGACTCACAATGTTACTGCTTATCAAATTCAGCCCTTCAAATAACCACTTAACTCATTTTCCCAGGATATGTAACTATTTCTATCTTTTTTTTTTTAATTTTAATATTCTGTATTCCTCTCAAGATAGTAGCTGGTGATACTTGTTCACTGGAATTTTTGGTGTGTATTATTTTTAACAAAATCAGATAGTTTTAAATATCCCAACAGGACAATATTTTATTTTCCCTTGATTTAAATTAGAATACAGTTCCATATCCATATATCTTTTGTTTTTCTGGAAGAGCTTTTTCCAAATAAATTAGGATTGTTTTATGAAGCAGTTTCCTTTTGCAAAACCTACCTTAGCAATTTAAAAACAGACTTTAAAAAACAGAATAAATGTAAAGACATGTATGTTAATGGGTGTGAACACACTATCATAAAGATGTCAGATTTTTTCAAGTTCATTTACAAATTCATTACGCAGATCACATATACATACATCTTTTGACTTAGCAATCCTCGTTTTAAGAATCTGTCTTAAAGATAGGAAATTATATATGCACAAAGCCATTTATTGCGGCATTATTTTAATAGCAAAAGAATGAAAGAATGCAGATGTCCTTCAGTTGCAGCCTAGTTAAATAAACTGTGGTAAACACACAGGACTTGTGAAACAGGTACTTACAAGTCATGTTTATGTGACTTGTAAAATAGAATGAAGCAGATCTCTATATTATGCTGTGGAATATCTTTAGGATATATTGTTAAGTAAAAAGGTACAGAATAGTTGCCTTTTGTATAAGCAGGGGTAAAAGATGAACATGTTACATGATATTTATATTTTTAAAAATTTAATAGCTAGGTATAATGTACTTTGCTTTACAGTTTACAACATACATGTTTTTAAGCAATTAAAAAGTTTTAAACAATTGTTTAAAAATTGAAAATAAAAAAATACTAGTGGCACAACTCAAAAGAATTCTTTTAATTAAGTCCTTTTAAAATACAGTATTTTGTTGTATATCAATAGTAGGAAATAGCCTAAAGATAAACTGAATTCACCCAAAAATTTTAAACTGCCTTCTGTAGTCTTGTTAGTAATAAAATTGATAGTATTATTCTCAATATATTACATACAGGATAGGATAAAGCAAATAAGTACTTTACTGTCATTAGAAACTATAACCTTCAGTTTAAAAGAGATATGAAACAATAGGAATTAAATTAAAATCCTGTGATCTTTACTTTTAATCACTTTTAAGAGTATTATTATATACTCTTATTCTTTTCCTTCTAAGAAAAGTGGGGTTTTTTTTGCCATGACCACTGAATGATCCTAGAAGTAACTAGCCATGTACAATCTGAAAGCAATGGGCATCCCTTGATTATTGTAGACTCTATATGAAAAATAACCAGGGCTTCTTAGAGAAGAGTCTGATTTCATATCTGGGGGAAAAAAAGTCTAAGAATAGCCTTGGGTATTATGTGTTACAAAAAAGAGGACCAAGGTCATGTCAGAGGGACAACATCCAGGAGATTTCACAGAAAGAAATACCAATGGCAATAAGTGGAAATATACCAAATATATAAAAATCCATGATTTCGTTATGATACTTTTCTTCCTGAAGTCAATACAAAGCAAACTTCATTGCTTATCTTTGCAAGTTGCTAGGACAACAACTCAGTTTTTAAAAAAATTAGTAAATGAGAAAGAAACATTTCCCCTGCATCCTATTTGCAGATTGTATTTCAGAGTAACTTAATAGTTGATGAATTAAGTTCTCTGTAGAAAAATTCCAACCAATAAATCTAGAAGAAATAATAAGATTAGAAAATCTCTATACTCCCTAATAGTGGATCAAGACAAAGATTGAAACATTAAGCTTAATGTGGATGAATTAGTTTGTGAAATTTGTTAACCCACTTAGTAACATTACCAACCAGATGTATACTTTGGTGTGATATAATAAAATAATCAGGAAAATTTAAACATGGCCTCAGTATCAGATATTAAGAAATTAAAATTAAAGGGGTCAGTTCATGAAGGGGACATAACAACTATACTTATGTATGCACCCAACATAAGAGCACCTAAATAATACTAAGCAAATATTAACAGAGCTGGAAACAAAGAGACAGCAGTAATAGTAGGGGACTCCAGTACCCCACTTTCTTTTTTTTTTTTAATATTTTATTTATATATTTGAGAGACAGTGAGAGCGGGAACACAAGCAGGGGGAGTGGGAGAGGGAGAAGTAGGTCTCCCACTGAGAAGGGACCCCGATATGGGGCTTGATCCCAGGACCCTGGGATCACTACCTGAGATGAAGGCAGCCACGCAGGCGCCCCTCCAGTACCCCACTTTCAACAACAGATAGGTCATCCATATTGGAAAGTCAATAAGGAAATATAGGACTTGAACTATACTTTATATCAAATAGACCTAACAGATCTACAGAGCATTTCCATCCAACAGCAACACATACACATTCTCCTCAAGGACACCACAGAATATTCTGCAGGAGAGATCATATGTTAGAGGTCATAAAACAAGTCTTAACAAATTTAAGAAGATTGAAATCATATCAAGTATCTTTTCCAGTGATAATGATATGAATCAATAATAGGAACTCCTGAATAATCAGTGGGTCAAAAAATAAGTAAAAGAGAAATAAAATATCTTGAGACAAGTGAAAATGGAAACACAACATACTGAAACTTGCGGGATGCAACAAAACAGCTGTAAGGGTAGATAGTGATAAACTGTTATCACCGCATATCCTATAAAGCAATAAACAGCTACATTAAGAAAAAAAGAAAAAGCTCTCAAAAAGATAGCCTTTAATACCTCCAGGAACTAGGGAAAAAGAAAACCAAACTAAGGCCAGAGATTGCACAAGGAAGAAAATTACAAAGGTCAGAGCAAAACTAGAGACAATACATAAGAAAAGATAAAACTAAGAACTGTTTTCCTGAAAAGATAAAAAAATCGACAGATCTTTAGGGAGACTAAGAAAAAAGACTTAAAATCAAAAATGAAGAGGAGACATTACAACTGATACTGCACAAATAAAAGGATTATAAGAAACTACTATGAACAATTATATGCCAACAAATTGGATAGATAACATAGATGAAATGGATAAATTCCTAGAAACCTCCAAACTCCCAAGACTGAATCACGAAGAATAGCAAATCTAAACAGAGCTTTAACTAGTAAGGAGATTGAATCACTAATCAAAAATTGCCCAACAATAACAGAAAACTCCAGGACCAGATGGCTTCACTGGTGAATTCTGCCATTTAATAAATAATGCCAGTCCATCTCAAACTCTTCAAAAAATAGGAGGGAACACTTTTAAATGCATTTTATGAGGCCACCATTATGCTTATACCAAAATCACACAAAGACACTACAAAAACAGTAAAATTACAGGCCAATATCCCTGATGGGCATAGGTACAAAACCCCTTAACAAAAAACTAGCAAACCAAATTTAACAGTACATTGAAATGATCACATACCATGATCAAGTGAGATTTATCCCTGAGATGTAAGAATGGTTCAACATCTGCAAATCAGTCAACACCACATTAATAGGATGAAGGTTAAAAGTCATATGATCATCCTAATAGGTGCAGGAAAAGCATTTGGTGAAATTCAACATCCTTTCATGATAAATATCCTCAGTAAAGTGGGGCGCCTGGGTGGCTCAGTAATTAAGCGTTTGCCTTCAGCTCAGGTCATGATCCCAGGGTCCTGGGATCAAGCCCCACGTCAGGCTCCCTGCTCAGCGAGAAGCCTGCTTCTCCCTCTCCCACTCCCCCTGCTTGTGTTCCCTCTCCTGCTGTCTCTCTCTGTGTCAAATAAATAAATAAAACATTTAAAAAAATTGTCAGGGCGCCTGGGTGGCTCAGTTGGTTAAGCGACTGCCTTCGGCTCAGGTCACGATCCTGGAGTCCCAGGATCGAGTCCCGCATCGGGCTCCCTGCTCAGTGGGGAGTCTGCTTCTCCCTCTGACCTTCTTCCCTCTCATGCTCTCTCTCTACCATTCTCTCTCTCTCTCAATAAATAAATAAAAATCTTTAAAAAAAAATAAATAAATTGTCAGTAAAGTATAGGAGGAATATGCCTCAACATTGGCCATAAATGACAAGCCCACAGCTAACATCATATTCAGCGGTGAAAAGCTGAAAGTTCTTCCCGTAAGATCAAGTGTAAGATGAAGATGCCCACCCTCATCACCTCTATTCAAGATAGTATTGAATGTTGTAGCCAGAGCAATTTTAGTAGAGAAGAAGAAATAAAAATACATCCAAATTAGAAAGGAAAAACTAAAATTGCCTCTGTTTGCAGATGACATATTATATATAGAAAACCCTTAAGACTGCCAAAACTCTGAACTAATAAATGACCAGTAAAGTTTCAGGATACAAAGTCAACATAAAAAATTAGTACTATCTCTATACACTTTAAGAGCAAACTCTGAAAGAGAATTAAGAAAGCAGTCTCATTTACAGTATCATCAAAAACAATAAAATACTGAGGAATAAATTTAACCAAGGAGTGAAAGACCTGTATACTGAAAACTGTATAAGACATCAATGAAAGAAATTGAAGAATACACAAATAAATGGAAAGATAGTGCATGTTCTTGGATTAGAAGAATTTTGTTAAAATGTCTGTGCTACTGAACGTGATCCACAGATTCAGTGGAACCCCTATCAAAATTCCAGTGGCATTTTTACATAAGTAGAACAATCCTGGAATACATATGGAACCACAAAGACCAGGAATAGCCAAAGCAATCTTGAGAAAAAACAGCAAAGCTGGAGCATCAAGCTCCTGATTTCAAACTATATTACAAAGCTATAGTAATCAAAACAGTATAGTACTGACATAAACACAGACAGACCAATCAAACAATAGATAGCCCAGAAATAAACCCACATATATTCAGTTAACTAATCAGTGACAAGGCACCAACAACACACAGTGGGAAAGTTTGGTCTCTTCAATAAATGGTGTTGGAAAAACTGGGTATCTCTATGCAAAAGAAAGAAATTAAACCCTTATTTTTACCATTAACAAAATGTAACTCAAAATGGGTTCAAGACATGAATCTAAGACCTGAAACTAAAACTCCTAGAAGAAAACATGGGGTGAAAAGCCCTTTGACACTGGTCTTAATCATTTTTTAGGTGTGACACTAAAAGCACAAGGAACAAAAGCAAAAATAAATAGGTGGAACTACAAATGAAAGAAGTTTTTGCACAGCAGAGGACACAGTCAATGAAATGAAAAGGCAGCCTATGGAATGAGAAAATATTAGCAGACCATTTATCTGATAAGGAGTTAATAATCCAAAATATAAAAGGAACTCCTATAACTCAATGGCTAAAAGAACCAAACAATCTAGTTTAAAAATGGGCAAAGGACCTTGAATAGGTACTTTAACAAAGAATATAACAAATGGCCAACAGGTGCATGAAAAGATGCTTGGTGTTAACCTCACAATCATCAGGGAAATGCAAATCAAAACCACAGTGAGAGAACACCCCACATCTGTTAGGATGACTGTTACCCAAAAAACAAAGGACAAATATTGGTGAGGATGTGAAGAAAGGGGGAACCCTTGTTCCCACTGCTGGTGGGAATGTAAACTGTGCAAATAGAAAACAATATGGAGGTTCCTCAAAAAATTACAAATGGAATTATATGACCCAGCAAATTCCACTTCTGGGTATATACCTGAAGGAAATAAAAACAGGTTCTTGAAGAGATAACTGCACTCCCATGTTCATTGTAGCATTTTTCACAATAGACAAGAAACAACCTAAGTGTCCGTTACCAGATGAATGGATAAAGAAAATGTGTGATGTGTACATATATATGCGTGTGTGCATGCACGCACGTGCACATACACACACACACACACACACACACAGGCATAATACTCAGCCACAAAAAGAGGGAAATACTTCCATTTCCAACAACATGGATGAACCTGAAGGGCATTATTCTAAGTGAAATAAGCTAGAGAAAGATCATGTCATTTATATGGGGAATCTTAAAAAAAAGAAAGTCAAATTTGTAGAAATGGAGAATAGAATGTTTGCCAGGGGCTGGGGTGGGGGTAGGGAAAATGGGGGGAAATTGGTCAAAGGTACAAACTTTCTGTTATAAGATGTACAGCGTGGTGACTATAGTTAACAATACTGTATTCTATGCCTGAAGTTTGCCGGGAGAGTAGATCTGAAGCATTCTTATTCATACAAAAAAAGTGGAGATGATGGATGTGTTAATTAACTCCTTTGTGGTAGTCATTTCACAATGTATATGTATGTGAAATCACATTGTATGCTTCAAATATATAGTTTTATTTGTCAGTTCAATCATTCCTAAATAAAACTGGAAAAAAATGATACCAGTTACAAAAACCATAAGAAATAAAAATGAACACTTTTGCCATTTCTGTCAAAAAAGGAAATTAATATTTTGTAAATGTGATAATAGTATTACTGTGTTACATATTTATGTATGTGAGAGGTATATGCCATTAGAGATACATACACATTTATAGGTGAAATGATTTGATGTCCACAGTTTGCTTTAAGGTACCCTGAAAAAGGAAAAGGGCAGGGGCATTGATGAAACAAGGTTATTTAACTTTTGCTGGTTGTTAAAGCCAAGTGATGGTTATTTGATGGTGTGTGTGTGTGTATTTGTATTTATATTTATATATACATGTCTTCACTTTTATGTAGTTTGAAATTTTTCATGATAAAAAGAAAAATCAATTTCCTTACATAGCCATATATATACTTACACTATTCAATGATGAAAGCAGAATATAAAATTGTATATAAAGCTACAACTCTGAAGAAAAACAGTTGAATTGAAAAACCAATTGTGCTTGTGTTAAGCTGTCATCACAAATTACTTTTTTATATACATAACCTAATCCAGTTGTGTGTTTTTACCATAAATTTTTAAAAGACTATATAGTCGACCCTTCAACAACACAGGTTTGAACTGAATGGGTCCACTTATACACAGATCTATTTCAACAAATACATTGGTAAAGTTTTTGGAGATTTGCAACAATTTGAAAAAACTCAGGTAAACTGTGTAGCCTAGAAATACCAAAAAAATTAAGTTAGGTATTGTTTATGTTATCAGTAAGGTTTTCAGTCAGAAGTAGGCTATTAGTAGTTTTTGGGGAAGCAAAAGCTGTGTATGGATTTTTGACTGCACAAGGGATTGACACCCCAACCCCTGAATTGTTTGAAGGTCAACTGTGTATTATAGCAACTGTGTGTTAAAAATAGCAATATTTGTGCACTCTGGTTTAATTGCAGTCTTTCTGCAGTGGCTTTATATAAAAGCATAACTAGTTTGAAAACTGAAGATGATACCATTTTTAGGTTTTGTGATATTTTATAGGTATGTACTTGGGATTCAACAAGATCCTGATTATAATGATCGTGAAAGGCAATGCAAAAAATGATTAGTATCTCTTTAATGATGGCTTCAGCTCAATATAATGATAAGAACATAATTAAGTACTTTTAAAATATTTGAAAATAGCCTGCAGTTCTCTTAGGTTTAAGTCATTCTACCTTGAAAAGTCAGCTATTTGTTAAGTTGTTAAGTTAAATTGTGAAGACAATAGAAGAGAAAAATTGACTCCATGTATTAAAGATTAACCTATTTTCTTGAAGATTATTTTCTTTTATCAGGCCTTCTAATGATAAAGGGTTTTGTCTTTTTTTTTTTTTTTTTTTTTTTTAGGAAGGTGGAGTGTTTACTTTTGGAGCTGGAGGGTATGGTCAGTTGGGTCATAACTCTACCAGTCATGAAATAAACCCAAGGAAAGTTTTTGAACTTATGGGAAGCATTGTCACTCAGATTGCTTGTGGAAGGTAAGCTATTATATAAGAGAGAATCTTAGTCTCCATAACACAATTATTTAGGAATTTTTTTTTTTTTAACAGTCCAGAGGTCTTTTATTTTTTTACACCTACCCAGTCATGAATTTATAGGGAGTGGGTTCCAGCAGCTGAAGCTTCTTTCCATTGGTTCTCACAAAGTGTTCTTCTCTGGGTGGAGCAGGCTGGCAGTTCAGTTGAATTCAAGTACTTCTTTCTTCGGCTTCCTTTTTTTCTGATCATTTTCCTTTACATATTTCAGAAAGCTCTATCTGTCTCTCAGTGCTTAATGTTTTCAGCATGCACAAAAATTTTCTATACAAAAAGAATCTTGCCCTTGTTTATTTACAGCAGTGCCAACCGCATGCTGGGTAACATTGTAGACTTCATTTTGCCATGGTAACATTGGTGGGGCATTGCTTTTTGAATAGTGCTGGTCCCCTTGATGTCTACAGTATAACCTTTCTTGTGGATTTGCATGTATGTGGCCAACGTAATAATTCCATGTTTTCTAAAAGGCCTGGAGAACGTACAGGGTGTCTCTCCTTTTTCCCTTTGTGTTGGTCATTTTACAAATTACTGGAAGATAGCAGTTCCTAGCTGAAATAGGGATTTTTTTTTTTTAAACATTGTTTAGCAGTTTAGGAATCTAAGATAAAAACATTCTTCCCTAAATGCCTAATTTGCTGCTCAGGAGTAATAGTAACAGGAGAAACAGTTTTTTCTACTGATTATTTTACTTTTCTCTATTTGAAATAAGTTTATCTGGGACAAGATATTAATAATGAATATGTAATATATTTATTGTATATAGCATCACACTTGAAGGGAAAGTACAAATCATCGTATTTTTCTTTTTCTTTTCCACCTTTTTTTAATTTAAAGAATGAGGAAATTGAGCAGTTAATTATTTAACACATAAAATTAGTTATTGGTAAAAGTTGAATTGGAATACTGGTTCCCAGTTCTTGGGAGTAAATAGAAGAGTCACAACTTTGAAATTGAGCTTCACCTTTGGTGGATTAAATTAGGTGGACTGTCAAAAAACAAAGTGTACTTTGTTTGACTAAGCTTAATTTTTTCTACTTAGTAGATATCCATATACAATATGGTTCAGTTTTGCCAACTTTTAACTTCAAATACTTGAAATCACACTGTAGGTAGTCTTTGGTGACTTCTCTTTTTTAACATGTTACTTGTATGATTGATTATCTGTATGTGTGAAGCTGTGGTTCTTCATCATTAGATCTCATTGCTGTGTTTTATTCAGTTATATGCATATATAATTATTTACTCATTCTATTACTTACAGGTATTTGGGTACTTCCAGTTTTTGGCAATTACAAAAAAATGTTGCTTTGAACATTTATTATATGATATAAATAAACCTTCATATTTCTAAATATATGCCTGAAATGGGATTGCTGGGTCATAGAGGATACTTACCTTGAAATTTTGCGGGTTAATGTCACTCTATTTACCAGAATGATTATACCAATTTACATGCCCGTTAATATTGCATGAGAATTCCTGACACTCTGTGTCCTTGTCCCTATTTAGTATTGTCAGACTGAAATTTTTGCTAATCTCTTGGGTATATAGTGTTACTTAATCATGATTTGAATTTGCATTTCCATGATTTGAGACAGATTGAATTGAATCTGTAGATCACTTTGGGAAGTATTGACATCTTAACAATATTAAGTCTTCCAAGCCATGAATAGGAGATATCTTTTCCTTTATGTCTTTAATTTGTTTCAGTAATTTTTCTGTAGTTTTCATTATCTTTTAAATTTCTTTTTGGATTGTTAATTATTAGTGTATAGAAATGGAACTCATTTTTGCATGTTGATTTTTGTATCCTTCTGCGCTTTGGTGATTTTGTACACAGATAATTTTACTTCCTCCTTTTCAATTTAGGTGCCTTCTATTTCTTTTTCTTGCTCAAACTTCCAGTACTGTGTTTAATAGAAGTATTCAAAGTAGGCATCCTTGCCTCGTTCCTCATCTTAGAGGAAAAGCTTTTAGTCCTTTACCATTGAGTATGATGTTTGTTGTGGGTTTTTGTATCTGGTTTTTATTATGTTGAGATAATTTTCTTCTATTCTTAGTTTTTAGTTTTTTTTATCATAAAAGGGTGTTGAGTTTTGTTGATTTTTTTTCCTGCATCAGTTGAGATGATGATGTGGGTTTTTTTCTTCATTGTCTTAATGCTGTAAATTACACTGATGAATTTGTGTATGCTGAACCATCCCTGCATCCCATTTGGCTATGCTGTGTAGTTTTTTCATTATTACTACTGAATTCTGTTTGCTAATACTCTATTGAGAATTTTTGCATCAGTACTCAATAAGGGATAATAGTCTGTAGTTTTCTTGTAGTGTCCTTGTCTGACTTTGATATCAGGACAATGCTGGCCTCATAGAATGAATTAGAAAGTTGCACTCTTCAGGTTTTTTGGAAAAGTGTGAATAGGATTGGTTTTAGTTCTTTAAATGTCAGGTAGAAGTCACTAATGAAGCCATTTGGTGTAGGGCTTTTCTTTGTTGGGAGATTTTTGATTATTGATTCAGTTTTACTATTTATAGATCTGTTTTAGTTTCCCATTTTTTCGTGATTTAGTATTAGTAGGTTTTGTATTTCTAGGATTTTGTCTGTTTCATCTAAATCATCTAATTTGTTGGCAAATAACTGTTTATAGCACTCTCTTATGATCCTTTTTATTTTGACAGCATTAGTAGTAATAGCCCCCCTTTTATTCTGATTTAATAAGTTCTTTTTTCTTGGTCAAGTTAGCTAAAGTTTTGTCAATTTTGTTGATCTTTGTAAAACCAACTTTTAGTTCCATAGACTTTTGCTATTTTTCTATTCTCTATTTCATTTATCTCAGCTCTCTTCTTTATTACTTCCTTTTTCTGCAAGTTTTGTGTTTAGTTTTTGTTATTTTTTAAGGTCCTTAGGTTGTCAAGTTGGGTTCACATGAGATCTCTCTTCTGTTTTTTTGTTTTGTTTTGGTTTTTTGTTTTTGTGTTTAGGTAGGCTCCATGGCCAGCATGGAGCCCAGTTCGGGGCTTGAACTCACAACCCTGAGATCAAGACGTAAGCTGAGATCAAGAGTCGGAAGCTTAACTGACTTAGCCACCAGGCACCCCAACATCTTTCTTGTTTTTTAATGTAAATTTCCCCCTAGTACTGCTTTCCCTGCATCTTTTGTTTTGAATGTTGTGTTTTCATTTTCATTTATCTCTTAAGTCTTTCTAATTTCTCTTATGATTTCTGATTCATGTTACTGAATTTCCACAGATTGTGAATTTTCTAATTTCCTTATGTTACCGAGTTCTAACATCATCCCATTGTGGTTGGAGAAGATACTTTGTATGGTGTCTATCTTTTAAAATCTATTGAGACTTACTTTCTGGCCTAACATAGGATCTAATGTGGACAGTGTTCCGTGTACATTTGAGAAGAATGTGTATGTTGTTGTTGGGTAGCGTGTGTGTCCTGTTAGATCTAGTTGACCTAATTGTGTTGTTCAAGTCGTCTGTTTCCTTACTTATCATCTGTGTGGTTTTTCTATTTATTATTGAGAGCGGGGTTATTAAAGTCTCCAACCATTTATTGTAGAATAATTTCTTCCTTCAATTCTTTCAGTTTTTGCTTCATATATTTTGATGGTCTTTTATTAGATGTGTAAATGTTTTAATTGTTACCTTTTTGCTGTACTGAACCTTTTGTTAAAACACAATGTCCTTTGTCTCTTGTAACCTTTTTTGATTTAAAACCTATTTTATCTGATGGTAGTGTGCATGATTTGTAGATCTTATTGTAATAGTATGTTTAGTTTTGTAAGAAACCACCAGACTGCCTTCTAAAGTGGCTGTATCGTTTTGTTTACCCATGTTGTTTAATTTTGTTTTCCTTTAAATAGGCCACACATCCCAATTTCTTTGTAAGCCCATATATGCATGGAGCTGTTTCTGTGATCTTCATCTTACTCCTTCAATACCTGTATCCCTGTGCCCCTTTCACACTATATAAATTTTATGACACTGTAATTCTGCTGTTTGGAATAAAGCAGGTCCTTTTTGTCATATCCATCAAGAATGCTTGGGTTGGAGGCACCTGGGTAGCTCAGTCAGTTAAGCATCTATTTTCAGCTCAAGTCATGATCTCAGGGTCCTGGGATCGAGCCCTGAGGTGGGCTCTCTGTTCAGTGGGGAGTCTGCTTCTCCCTCTCCCTTGTCCCCCCCTCCACGTGCGCATGTGTGCGCTTTCTCAAATAAAATCTTTAAAAAAAATGCTTGGGCTATTTCTGGCCTTTTACTTTCATGGAAATTTTAATATCAGCCTGTCAGGGTTCTCCAAAAAAATTTTGGGGGGGATTTTGATTAGTAATGTTTTGAATCTCTAGATTAATATGTCGAAACGTCTTTATAATTTTGGCCTTTCTAATCAATTTCCAAACTTATTTTATGTCTTCTAATTAAATGTTTAAGATTTTTCATCATAAAGGTCTTGTATATCTTTTGGTAATTTTATTGCTAGAGACTTCTTTATAGTACTATTATAAGTTCTACTTTCAAAGGTATCTTTGGCATGTAGAAATAGTTGACGTTTATATATTAATTTTAAATCCAACCACTTTGGTAGACTCTTATTAATAACCATATTATCTGTGAATCAATTTAGTTTGTTTCTTCATTTATAATACTTATGCTTAACCTATTTCTTGCCATTACTAATGTCCTGGCTGGGACACTAGGATAATGTTCACTAGAAGTGCTGAAGTTCGGGGCACCTGGGTGGCTCAGTTGTTAGGCATCTGACTCTTGATTCTAGCTCAGGTCATGATCTCAGGGTTGTGAGATCTAGCCCTGCAAGGGCCTCTGTGCTTAGGATCCTTCCCTGACCTTGTGCTCTCTTGCTCTCAAAAAAAAAAAAAGTGCTGAAAGATCAAGACATCCAGACATCCTTGTTCTGCATTCTCTCTGTGGGAAAGCTTTCAGTATTTCACAATTCAGTATCATGTTTGCCATACATTTTTTGTAGATACCTATATCAGATTAAGGAATTTCTCTTTTTTTTTTTCCTAGTTTAGAGGGATTTTTTTTTAAATGAATGGATGTTAAGTTTTTAATGTTGATCTTTCTGAATCTATTGAGATAATTTATGATTTTTCCCCTTTAATCTGTTAATGTGGTGAATTCTATAAATGGATTTTACTAACTAAAAACAGCTTTATTTTTATGTAGTAACTCCAATTTAGTCATCATGTTATCATTTTATATAGTGCTGCATTTGGTTTGCCAGTATTTTTAAAATATTGTTTTTATGTTTATTGCTGAACTTGGTTTATAATTTTCTGTTCTTATTCTTTTAGCCAGATTTTATTACTAAGGTTATGCTAGTCTAATAATATATATTGAGGATTGTCCCCTTGTTTTCTGTTTATTTGAAATAGAACCACTTTGGAAGTTAGTAGACCTTGTCATTTAAAGCCATCTGCGCCTGGTATTTTATTTTTTGGAATTTTAAAAAACATTCTTCAGTTTCTTTATAAGGCAGCTTTTAAATTTTTTCTTGAGTCAGTTATTTGTAAGTTAAATTTTTCCATTTTTGCTTAAATTTTAAACATATTAATGTAAAGTTTCCAATGTCTGTATTGGCCTGTTGCTCTGTGCAAACAATTATGCCAGTGACCTATATTAAGAAATGTTTGTCTCTTACTCTGTGGATCGTTCTGAGACAGTTCTTCTTTGGGCCATGGGTTAGCTGGAGCGGCTCTTATTTTTGCTGCACATTGCAGCTGGTTCAAGATGCATGTCCATTAAGGGAGACTTTGCTCAGTCTGTGGCTAAGAGGGGTGGCTTTGTTACTTGTCTCATTTCAGGCCAGAGTGACAGTGGCTACCTTTGGGTATTTTATTCTCTTGGGAATAACACCTGTACATGTACATCTCAAGCTTCTGATTGTATCACATTTACTAAATTCCTATTGACCAAAGCAAATTACAATTACATGGCCAAACCTAAGGTTAAGGTAGGGGAATACATGCTGCTTATCTCCCATCAGGCTGTAACAGGACTGTGTATATTTAATACTACAGGATAGTAAAGAAATGGGATTACTATTTCAGTATACCACAGATGCACAGATCTTAAGGTTTTTTTTTTTTTTAATGTTTGTAGGCTCTGTAGTGATCTCCTTTTTTTTTTCTTTTTTGAAGTTGGTAAATTATCCTTTCTTTCCTGATTTCTTTTTTAAAACCTGTGTTTTCCAGAGAAACCTCTGGAAAATTTATCAATTTTTCATTTCATACCTTTCGGTCTTCATTCAGTGGTGGGATGCAGTGTTCTGTATATGCCCAGTATGTAAAATTTTTCTAACAATGTTCAGATCTTCTATATGGTGTTTTTTTGTTGTTGTTGTTTGTTTTGCTTGATCATTTTTAATCAGTTAACAATAAATATTATACTGTCTCACACTGATTATTTTCAGTTTCTTCTTGTAGATCTAACAATTTTTTATTTTGAGGCTATCTTGATTCTTGAGTGCATAAAATTCCAGTTTTATCTCTCCTTGGTGAATTGAACTTTTCATTATCGACCTCTAAACCTCTAGTAAAATATATGTATATATTAAAAAAATTTTTTTTTAAAGTCGGTTCCATGCCCAGTGTGGAGCCCAGTACAGGGCTTGAACTCATGACCCTGAGATCAAGACCTGAGCTGAGATCAGGATTTGGATGCTTAACTGACTAAGCCACCCAGGCACCCCAATACTTTTGATTTTTTAAAGTCTCTTTTATCTGATGTTAATAGAGCTATATCTGCTAATATATTTTTCCTATTTTGTCTGTTATATTCATTCTTTACATATTTGTTCATACATATTCTTTTACTTTGTCTTCCTGCACATTCTAGATGAATATCATGTAAACAGTATTAAGTTGGATCTTTAAAAATGTAGTCTGGCAAATTTGCCATTTGCAACATGGATGGATCTAGAGGGTATAATGCTAAGTGAAATAGAGAAAGACAAATACCTTATGATTTCACTCATATGTTAAGAAACAAAACAAATGAACAAAGGGAAGAAAAAAACAAAAAAGCAGACTGAAATATAGAGAACAAACTGGTGATTGCCAGAGGGAGGGTGAGTGGGGGAATGGTGAAATAAGTGAGGAGGATTAAGAGTACATTTATCATGATAAGCAATGAGTAATGTGTACAGTTCTTGAATCACTATATTGTACACCTGAAACTAATATAACACTGTATGTTAACCATACAGGAATTATAATTTTAAAAAACATAAACTTTAAAAAAATAAGAATTATTGAATCATTATATTTTACACCTGAAACTACTGTAACACTGTATGTTAATTATACTTGAATTAAAAAAAAAAATCCACTTTGGCAATTTTGTTTTTTAAGTGGACCATTCTGTTTGTTTTATAATTACTGATATGTTTGCACTTAAACCTGCCGTAATATTTGTACTGTTTTTGCCCTCTATTTTTAATGTTTCATTTTTTTTCTTTTCTGTTTTGCTTTTCTTTAGATTGATAATTTTTTAAGTTAGTTTAATTCCCTTTACTTGTTTGGAAACTATACCTTCCTTTTTAGTTGTTACATTAAACATAAACAGAAATAACATATATCCTTAATTTATATTAATAAATACCTTTCTCTTTTTCTGGGCAATATAAGGACTTCCATTTACCTTTCCCATCTTTTCATTCTCTATATGTATTAAACTTCACAAAAACATTGCTTCATATAGTCAAGGTACATTTAGAAATACCTGTATATTTACTACCTTTTTTTTTTTTTCCACTCTTCATATTTTCTAATTCCTTTTGTCTGAACACCCTTTGGAATTTTCTTTGAGTAGATCTACAGACTCTTATGTATCTAAAAAATGTTTTATTTTACCTTCATTCTTAAATGATATTCGGTTATAGAATTCTAGCTTGGTATAATTACTTTCAGTTCTATGAAGATAATATTCTGTTGTCTTTTGGCTTTGGTTGTTGTGAAGAAGCCAGCTATTAATCAGTATGTTGCTCTTTTGAAGGTAATGTGTTTCTTTTTTATCTTTCTCCAGTTTTGATTTCATTTGTCGAAGTATGATTTCCTCATTCTCTCATGGGCTTCTTGAATCTGTGGAATAATATCTTTGATCAGTTATAGGGGATTCTAAGCTATTATCTCTTTAGATATAGCTTCTCCTTTCTTCATGGGACTCTGGATGTGTATTGAATCTTCTCCCTCTGCCTTGTAGCCTTATTCTTCATTTTCTACATTTTTGACCCTCTTTGGTGCTTTCTTGATTGTTTTTATGATTTGTATTTTAGCCTATTCTTATGCTATATCAGTATTTCATTAAACCTATCCTTCAAGACCTTGATTTTAGTTATTTTGACTTCTTAGTACTCGTCTTTCTGACTGGTTCTTTTTAAAATCTGACATTTTTTTTCTTTAGTGTTTCCAGTTGTCTGTCAGTTTTCACGCTTGATGGGCGCCTGGGTGGCTCAGATGGTTAAGCGTCTGCCTTCAGCTCAGGTCAGGATCCTAGAGTCCTGGGATCGGGTCCCGCATCGGGCTCTCTGCTCCTTGGGAGCCTGCTTCTCCCTCTGCCTCTCTCTCTCTGTCTCTCATGAATAAATAAAATCTTTAAAAAAAAAAATTTTTTTTCACGCTTGGCTTTTATTTCTTGGACACTAAAAAACTATTGAACATAGTTGTTCTACACTCTTGTGTTTGATAATTCCAATATCTGAAATCTTTAGGATCTATTTCTATTTCTTTTTTTCTGCTAAATTGTGTTCATGGTGCCCTGTTTCTTTGTATGCCAGTTTTGTGTGCTTGACCATGTATTTGAAAAATTATGGGAGTGATTTGACAAAAGCTTTCCCTTCCTTTTCCCATATATGGACTAGAATTTATCGTAAAAAGTAAATGAAAGCTCATCGTATATATGAGCCAGGGGTGCTTCTATTGTAATTTTGTTTATACTGTTAAAGTTATACATGAATATATGTTCCCAAAATTTAGAGAGTTTATCTTTTCTTGTTTATCTACTTCATGCATAATTCATTAAAAGACTATAAAGCAATATTTTATTTATTTACTTTTTAAAGATTTATTTATTTGAGAGAGAGAGAGAGAGAGCTTGTGCATGCACGTGGTGGGGAGGGGCAGAGGGAGAGAATCCCCGGCAGACTCCTTGCTGAGTGTGTAGCCCAACGCGGGGCTCAGTCTCACAACCTTGAGATCATGACCTCAATACTCAACTGACTGTGTTTAACCAGGTGCCCCTAAAAAGCAATATTTTAAAATAACTTTTTTCAGGTGAAATACTTCATCAGTCCCTTGTGAAATATCACAGGTGATTTAATGTTACCTAATTTTGTAATCCTTAACAAGTAGAATGATTGGGATAGTTATTCTTAGCTTTATGAGCTCAGTTCTTTTTATTAATTTAATTAATTTATTCAACTATTGTATTGGGGAAAAATTTTCAGTTATATATTGATTAAGATGTAAGGATTTATCTGTAAAGGGAATGTAGGTAGATAAATGGTATCTTGGCCAGTTTTACTTCCAGGTAGTCAGTACAATAAGATCTATTAACTTCCTTATGGAATAATTGCCGAAAGCCTCCCAAAGGAAGCAGCTGAGGAACACCAGAAATGTGAATCCTTCAAGGTGATGATCCAAAAGTAAAAGGTTCAAATTCTAGTGGTATAATATCATAGTGTTTTTGAGGTATTATATCAAATCTAGGACTTAGGATGGTTGTTTATTTAGTGGCTCTTAACTCTGACTTCATGCTGTTTATCTTCTGGAGAGCTTTTAGAAAGGTATATTATTGGGGCAGCTGGGTGGCTCAGTCATTAAGCATCTGCCTTCTGCTCAGGTCATGATCCCAGGGTCCTGGATCAAGCCCCGCATCGGGCTCCCTGCTCAGCGGGAAGCCTGCTTTTCTCTCTCCCACTCCCTCTGCTTGTGTTCCCTCTCTCGCTGTGTCTCTCTCTCTGTCAAAAAAATAAATAAAATATTTTTAAAAATGTATATTATTGCCTAGGTTAACCCCTAGGTGATTCCAATATGCAGCAAGGTTTAAGAACCACTCCTTTGGTATACCATTTTGAGGAGGAGTTTAGTGAACTAGTATTGCAATAATTTTTAAGCTGTATGTTCTTTCGAGATATCACAGTGGTTGCTTCCTGAAGGAGGCAGACTGGGCAATGTTAACCCCTTCTTCAAGCATAGCAGTTTTTCTGTTTTATATGCTAGGATTCCATTTAACATTTCATTTGTTAAAAGAGTTTCCTTGGTTAAAAAATTCTGATTTCCCTTGGCTCAAAGGTAAAATGGTTCTTAGATTTTACTTAGATTTTCAGTAATATGGCAGACTAGATAACTTGAAAACACTTTGATTCAAAACACCTTTTTAAATAACAGGTTAGTTTGCCAGAAACTAAAGGGAATGCCGCAGGGCAAAAACAAAGAAATCTGAAAGCTATTGGTGTCTGTCTGAACGGACTTTGGAGGTGCCCTGAAAGAATTTGCCTGTGTAGGTAATATATTAATTAGCCTATATTGCTAATCAAACCACCCTGAAACTTAGTGGCTTAAACAGGTTGTTTTTTTTTTTTTATTTTGCTGATAGTTCTTTGATTCGGTAATTTGGGCTAGGCTTAGCTGGGCAGTTCTCATCTTAGCTGGACTCAGTTCATCAGCTGATTATCTGGCTAGGGGCTGGGTCGTTTGTCATGGTCATAGCTGGGACAGCTTGTCTCTGCTCCAGGTTATTTGTCATCCTTTACACGCTAATTTTGGATTGGTCTCAAGCTAGTAGAACAGAGTTCTAAAGAGAGAGAGGGAAAGAATGCAAAGCCACTTGTAAGGCATAATGTCAGATCAGATACACTGTTATTTCTGCTGCATTCTGTATTCAAAGCAAGCCACAGGTTAGAGCCCAGGTTTAAGACATGGAGAAATAGATTCCCCATCTTTTTTTTTTTTTTAAGATTTTATTTATTTATTTGATAGAGCACGGGCGGGCGGGGGGGGGGCGCGGTGGGAAGCAGCAGGCAGAGGGAGAGGGAGAAGCAGGGTCCCCGCTCAGGGGGCTCCATCCCAGGACCCTGGGATCATGACCTGAGCTGAAAGCAGACACTTAGCCGACTGAGCCACCCAGGTGCCCCAGTAGATTCCCCATCTTGATGGAAACAGCTGCAGAAGTCCTATTGTAAGCATAATGGGTATAGAGAGAGGAATAATTTTGGCTCTTTTGATAAACAGTATACCATAGAGGGCAAAGGAGTTTAGGAGAGGAGATGAGACCTGAGAACTGATAGAAGCATTAGTGAGGCCTGAGAAACCATCTCCTCTCAATAAAACCACATCATGGAAAGGGTTCACCATGAAATATTCCCTTGCTAGCATAAGGAGACTTTTCTGTCCTTGGTCTAGTTTTGAGTTTGAATCTCCTCTGAGAATCTGTAACCACAGGACTACTGTAAGGTGGGTTTGGGGCTTGTCAAAGTCACCCTGGGTTGGTGTGTATGTATTAAATTTCACAATGTAAAATGGGTTTTAAATGAAAAACAGGGTGGCAGATTTGGGGTAAAAAAAACTTCTAGAAATGGGATAAAAATTTCATCATTAAAATTTAAAATAAAGTGGGTAATTAAAACAGCAGGTTAGACACACTGCTAAAAAGAAAAGTATGATTTGAAAAACAGATCGAGGGAAGTTACCCACAAAGGGGCACAGATATAAAAGAGAGATTAAAACACAGGTAGGATATATTGGGTAGGTAGGATATATTGGGAAGTTGCAACATTTGTATAATACTGTCAAGGAGAAAATAATTGAATAAATGTGAGAGAGACAGTATTTATAGAAATAACACTTAAGAATTTGCCGGACTTGATTGAAGCCATAAAACCTGAGATTGAGGAACACAAGGCCTGAGCTGGATAATCATCTTCAACCCAAACATATAAGGTTCTTAAAAATACAGTGGTGAAACATCAGAGGGAGTTGCATAGGTTCACTGATTAGTGGGTTTTTTCAGCTTCAGTTCTGCAGTTTCTTAGATTTGCTTCCACTCTGCTACCTCCAAAGGAGTCTGGGTACATAGATATAAGGATCAGTTTCTTTAGAAGAAAGGATACGTTGTTTCATTTTATATATTTATGCATTGTTTTATTATACACACATACACACACACACCCCCCTCAATCTTCTGATTGGTCCTGGATTACTTGCCCAGTTCTTACTGTAAAACTTTTGATTGGTGTCCAAAGGTGGGTTGTCATAGATCCTTTAGGCTAGAATGTTACAGGGAAGGGAAGGGAACTTGGACAGTATAGTTAGATGCTACCTCTTGTGCTGAATCATCTCTTATAAGGGATTCCACTATAGGTCTGGGCCTTTCTAAATTTGGACATTTGTGGAAATTTTCTGGGTAGAGAATTCATTCAGTGTAGAGTAAGACTTTTTTTTTTAACCTTTAAATTTTTATTGTTATGTTAATCACCATACATTACATCATTAGTTTTTGATGTAGTGTTCCATGATTCATTGTTTGTGTATAACATCCAGTGCTCCATGCAGAACGTGCCCTCTTTAATACCCATCACCAGGCTAACCCATCCCCCCACCCCCCTCCCCTCTAGAACCCTCTGTTTGTTTTTCAGAGTCCATCGTCTCTCCATGGTTCGTCTCCTTTGACTTACTCCCCTTCATTCTTCCCCTCCTGCTATCTTCTTTTAGAGTAAGACTTTTAATAACTAATTTGTACAGAACATTTTAGAACTGTAATAGTTCTGTTAATGTATTTTTGAAGACAAATTATCAGTTAATATTTGTGTGCTTTTCTAAATGTAAATTGTTTGGAAGGTAACAGAGTCTGAGATTTTCTATCATTTTACTCTAGGCAGCACACTTCTGCTTTTGTTCCTTCATCAGGACGAATTTATTCTTTTGGACTTGGTGGTAATGGGCAGCTAGGAACTGGTTCAACAAGCAACAGGAAAAGTCCTTTCACTGTGAAAGGAAATTGGTTCCCTTATAATGGGCAGTGTCCACCAGATACTGGTAAGTTTTATTATATTAAAGCTTTGCTACACACATTAAAGTTGTTGAAATGTTGCTCTTAAATGATGAAGTTTTCTGTGTTTGAAATGAAATAATTCCAAAATAAGTTGTTTAATGAAAATACCAAGATACAGAATAGTGTATACATTTGCTTAGTTTGTTTATACTTGCTTATTTATGCATAAGGAAACTCATGATAAAGTAGAAAAATGGTTTCAGAGGGCTGAGCGTATGGGAACTGGGTGGTGGCTCAATGCCAGTGGGCAGGAGTATTTTTGTTTTGTGTGAAATACACATAACATAAAATTTATGAACTTAACCATTTAAGGTGTACAATTCGGTAGTGTTCAGTACATTCCCATTGTTGCACAACCAGTCTCCAGAACTCTTTTCATCTTACAAAACTAGAACTCTGTATTCATTAAACAGCAACTCTGCATTCACTCCTCCCACGGCTGGCAAACACCATTCTACATTTGGTCTCTATGTATTTGACTTGGCTCTGGGTACTCATGTAAGTGGAATCATACAGTATTTGTCTTTTTGTGACTGACTGACTTCATAAATTTAGCATAATGGCCTTAAGGTTTATCCATGTTGTAGCATGTGTTAGGATTTCCTTCCTTTTTAAGGCTGAATAACATTTTATTGTACATATATACATTTTATCTGCTCACCTGTTGGTGGACACTTGGATTGTTTCCACCTTTTGTGACTGTTGTGAGTCATGTAAACATGGGTGTACAGATATCTCTTGAAGACCCTGCTTTCAGTTTACTTGGGTGTATACAGGACTTTAAAATACATGACAGTTTCTTTCTTTTTGAAATTTGAATCAGATGAATATATTACCTATTTAAAGTATTAAATTTTTTAAATTTGCTTTTACATGCCTACTGCTTTAGCCACATCTGTGATTTATTTTTATTTTCTAGTATTTTTTCAGTAGATCTGGTTATTTTTTCATTGGTATTAATTTACTGAAGAGTTTGAAATATTTGAATGCTGTTTTCTCATTTACTTTTTTAACATGCTGCAACTAAAATATGCTTTTTGGGGCGCCTGGGTGACTCAGTCGGTTAAGTGTCTGCCTTGCGGCTCAGATCATGATCCTGGAGTCCCAGGACTGAGCCTTGCATCAGGCTCCCTGCTCAGCAGAGAGCCTGCTTCTCTCTCTGCCCCCACCCCACTCGTGCTCTCTCGCTCTCTTTCAAATAAATAAAATCTTTTTTAAAAAAAGATAAAATATGCTTTTAAAAATGTTTCCTTTATCATTCTAAACTGTTCCTCAGAATTTTCTTCTTCTTCATTTTATTGTGTCTGATATCCTTAGGGATTTTTCTTTGAATTGTGAGGACTAGGGTCTGTCAAGATTTTATTCAGTGATGAGCATACTTTGAAGGTTGATATTTGAAAAGGTCCATAACTTTTTATCAATGACCTTGAAGATTTTTTTATTTTTTTGGTAACGAAAAAGGCTATTCTCAGTTATGCTTTTATTTAGCAAAGGTCAGCAGATGATACTATTTTTTCTTGTTTTTGTTTCATTTTGTATTTAGTATATGCCTTCATTTTCTTCCAGTCACTCTTAGGTTTAGAACATGCATTTATTTTAGTAATACTGTTCTTGTGTACTTAGTGGCATGTTGGTATTTTATTATATTAGTTTCTTCCATGAAGAGCACTGTTAATAACATAACAAAGAGATTTTGTAATTTAAAGCAGCACGAATATTGTAAGGAATCATGTATTTCTGTTTGTAAAGTTTAGTCACTTAGGGGTGCATTTTTTTACCCTTGAAACTGTACCTTGAGATCATTTGCTTTCAAATGGGAAAGGAAATGGAATTTTAAAATTAGTTATTTTGCTACGATTTAGTTTCATCAGAAGTTTGTCGATTCACAGTAGTCAAAAGGTGTGAACAACTCGAGTGTCCCATCAACAGATGAATGGATAAAAAAATGTGATATGTGCGTGTAATTGAAAATTAGCCATAAAAAGGCATAAAATTTTGATACATGGTACAACATGGTTGAACCTTGCAAATATTATGCTAAGTCAAAAGAGCCAGACACAAAAGGACAATATATCATAGGACTGTTCTTATGTGAGGTATCTAGAACAGTCAGATGTATAGAGACAGAAAGATAGTGGTTACCAGGGACTTGGGGAAGGGGAGAACAGAGGAGTTGTGTAATGGGTACAGAATTTCTGATTGGATCTTTAGGTCTAAAATGAGTCTGTTAGAGGCGGCATGTAGATGGGTCTTGGTTTTTTATCCATTCTGATACCCTATGTCTTTTGATTAGAGCATTTAGCCCATTTACATTCAGAGTCATCACTGAAAGATACGAATTTAGTGCCATTGTGTTATCTGTAAAGTTGGTGTTTCTGATGATGTTCTCCATTCCTTTCTAGTTTTTGTTGCTTTTGTTTTTTTCCCCAGAGTCTCCCTTACTATTTCTTGCAAGGCTGGTTTAGTGGTCAGTGAACTCCTTTAGTTTTTGTTTGTCTGGGAAGCTCTTCATCTCTCCTCCTATTCTGAATGACAGCCTTGCAGAATAAAGCATTCTTGGCTGCATATTTTTCCTGTTCAGCACTTTAAATATATCCTGTCATTCTCTTCTGGCCTGCCAGGTTACTGTGGACAAATCTGCTGTGATCCTGATCTGTCTCCCCTTGTAGGTTAAGGACTTTTTTTTCCCTTGCTGCTTTCAGGATTCTTTCCTTGTCTGTGTATTTTGTGAATTTGACTGTGATATCTCTGGTGATGGCTGGCTTTGTTGAATTTAATGGGAGTTCTCCATGCTTCTTGGATTTTAATGTCTGTGTCCTTCCCCAGATTACTTAAGGGGAAATGTTCAGCTATAATTTGCTCAAATAAACCTTCTGCCTCTTTTTCTCTCTCTTCATCGTTCTGGGACTCATGATATGAATGTTATTAACGTTTTAATAAATCAGAGTTCCCTAAGTCTACCTTTGCGATCCATCATCTTTGTTTCCCTCTTCTTTTCAGCTTTATTATTTTCCATAATTTTATTTTCAATATCACTGATTCCTCTGCTTCGTCTGTCCTCATTGTTACGGCATCCATTTGGGTTTGCATCTCATTTATAGCATTTTTAATTTCAGCTTGACTAGCTTTTAGCTCTTTTATCTCTGCAGTAAGGGATTCTCTGGTGTCTTCTATGCTTTTTTCAAGTCCAGCTAATATCCTTATAATTGTTTTAAATTCTAGTTCAGACATCTTACTTATATTTGTATTGATTAAATCCCTGGTCATCATTTCTTCCTGTTCTTCCTTTTGGGATGAATAAATAAAAAAAAAAAGATAAAGCAAAATAAAATAAAAATTTTAAATTTAAAAAATAAAGGAAGCTAGGTGTGTTTTGGTGTGCTTGTTAAGAGAAGCTTGATACTAAATTAAAAAAAAAATAGAAAATTAAAAAAATAAAAGAATTGCTCTTTCTGTATCCAAAAATACAAAACCAGTATCACCTCGGGCACCTGGGTGGCAGATGGTTGGGCGTCTGCCTTCGGCTCAGGTCATGATCCCAGGGTCCTGGGATCGAGTCCCGCATCGGGCTCCCTGCTGCTTGGGAGCCTGCTTCTCCCTCTGCCTCTCTCTCTCTGTCTCTCATGAATAAATAAATAAAATCTTAAAACAACAACAACAAAAAAAAAACCAATGTCACCTCTACCAAATGCACTCCCAGCAGGGGGAACCGTTTCTCCCTGTGCAACCCAGGAGATCCTCAGACTGTTCTGCCTGCTCCTATGGCCCCGGCTGCTTCCCTCCTGGAGCGCTGCCAGACAACCCTGGCTATGGCACTGACCTCCAAAACTTCAAACTCTGCACTCTGCTGTTTATAAAAAACTGGCAGTGTTGAAACCCTCTCCTTTCTTCTAGTCAGTGGTTTTGGGGAACAGTTTTCTTGTACAGTCCTCTGTGTGTTTTCACTTCTAACCCCCACCCCCACCCCAAACTCTTTCTCCCTCCCCTTGTCTCTCACTACCCACTCCACCACTAGGCCTCCCTCCCCTGTGCAGCGCCAGGGGCCTTTTTCTCCCATGAATCAACTCTCCACAGTTCCTACCTTCCATTGGTCATTTTTTCTGTTTATAGATGTGCAGTAAAATGGGAAATTTTATGTATATTTTACCACAAATTATATATATATGTGTGTGTGTCATATATATAATGGTTGATAGTTACTTTGCACTATATTAAGGCTGTGTAGGATAAAAACTAGTTAAATGTGAATTTAAATTTTTTTGAGTTTTATTTATTTCAGAGAGAGAGAAAGTGTGGGGAGGGGCAGAGGGAGTCTTCAAACAGACTCCCTGCTGAGCACGGAGCCTGACACAGGGGTTGATCTCATGACCCATGAGATCATGACATAAGCCGAAACCAAGAGAGTCAGATGTTCAACCAACTGAGCCACCCAGTCGCCCCATTAAATGTGAATTTAATTTGCTCAGTCCCTTCAGAGGTGAAGCCCATGGCCCCCACCATAAATCACATTGTTCTGATGTGGCCTCAAGCTCACAGGTAAACAAAAACATTCTTAACAGGATATTCCAGACTTTGGGATTATGCCCTTGGAGCTTGGCATAGGGCAGACCTTTCTTTAGAATGTATAAAGTTTGGACAACTGTGTTAGTGTTCTAGGGCTGCTGTAACAAAATACCACAAACTGAGTAGCTTGAACGACACAAATTTATTGACTCAGTTCTGGAGGCTAGAAATCCAAGAAAAAGCAGGGTTTCTTCTTCTTTTTTTTTTTTTTAAAGATTTTATTTACTTATTTGAGAGAGAGCATGCACAAGCAGGGTTGTAACAAAATACCACAAACTGAGTAGCTTGAACAACACAAATTTATTGACTCAGTTCTGGAGGCTAGAAATCCAAGAAAAAGCAGGGTTTCTTCTTTTTTTTTTTTTTTAAGATTTTATTTACTTATTTGAGAGAGAGCATGCACAAGCAGGATTGGGTGGGGAGGGGCAGAGAGAGAGAGGGAGAAGCAGAGAGTCCAACATGAGATCATGATCTGAGCCAAAAACACTTAGCCATTTGCACCACCCAGGCACCGCAGGATTACTTTCTTCTGAGGACTGTAAGGGAGCCTCTGTTCCATGTGTCTCTGCTAGCCTCTGGTGGTTTGCTGGCAATCTTTGGCATTTCCTGGCTAGTAGATCACTGCCTTCATCTTCACATGGCGTTCTCTCTCTGTGTGGATCTGTGTCCAGATTTATACCTTTTGACCCTCGTCACCCATCTTGTCCACCCTCCCACCCGCCTTACCTCTGGCAACCACCGATTTGGTCCCTATATCTGTGAGCTTTTTTTTTTCTAAGATTCCACATAGAAGTGAGATCATACAGTATTTGCTTTCCTCTGACTTACTTCACTTACCCTAATACCTTCAAGGTTCATACATGTTGTAACAAATGGCAAGATTTCCTTCTTTTTTATGACTAAATAATATTCCTGTGTGTGTGTGTGTGTGTATCACGTTTTCTTTAACCATGCATCTATCAGTGGACGCTTAGGTTACTTCCATGTCTTAGGTATTGTAAATAATGCTGCAGGGAACATGGGGGTGCATATATATTCTCAAGTTGTTTTTTTTTTTTTCATTTTCTTTGGATAAATACACAGAAGTAGAATTGCTGGATTTCATGGTAGTTCTATTTTTAATTTTTTAAGGAATCTTCATACCATTTTCTATAGTGGTTGTACTAATTTACATTCCCACCAACAGTGCACAAAGGTTCTCTTTACTCCACATTTTCACCAGCACTTGTTATTTCTTGTGTTTTTTATAATAGCCAGTCTTACAGGTGATATCTCAGTGTGGTTTTGATTTGCTTTTCTTTGATGTTGAGCACCTTTTCATATACCTGTTGGTCATCTGTATGTCCTCCTTGGAGAAATGTTTATTCAGATCCTCCATCCATTTTTAATCAGATTATTTGCCTTTTTGCTCTTGAGTTTTATGAGTTCTTTATTTATTTTGGATATTAATCCCTTATCAAATATATCATTTGCAAATATCGTCTTCCATTCCACAGGTTGCCTTTTCATTTTGTTGATGGTTTCCTTTGCTGTGCAGAAGCTTTTTAGTTTTTCTTGTCTTTGCTTTTGGTGTCAAACCCAAAAAATCATCTCTAAGATTGATGTCAACTACTGCCTGTGTTTTTTCCAGGAGTTTTATGATTTCAGGTCATTACGTTCAAGTCTTTAATCTGTTTTGAGTTAGTGTTTATGGGGTAAGATAGTTGTCCAATTTTATTCTTTTGCATATTGGCTGTCCAGGTTTTCCAACACCATCTATTAAAGAGATTGTCCTTTTCTCATTGTATATTCTTGGCTCCTATGTCATAAATTGACCATATATTTGTGGGTTTATTTCTGGCTTCTCTATTCTGTTCCATTGATCTAAGTGTCTGTTTTTATGCTGATGCCATACTGTTTTGATTATTAGAGCTTTGTAATATAGTTCAACCCTGCCCTAGCTCTTGGTTGTCTCTCAGACCTTTGTGATTGTCCAAGCAGTCTTTTATTTTTTGTGGCTCCCACTAATTGAGGGTGTGCCAAGGCCTGTGGGTGTCCCAAATGGGAGGATCTCAGGCAGCACCTAGATTCAGGCTAATTGGAAGCCAGACTCTCAGGCAGCAGCTTTTAAAGTATGCAAATATATACGGTCCTTTGGGACCACATGTGAAAGTCCCACTAGCCACCAGAGAGCCTAGAGGGGTCCCCTGGGCAGTAGCCATGAAAATCAGGACACTAGACAATGGTCCAAGCTCCACTCCAGGAGATAGCAGTGACTTGTAGTAATGCAGAGGGACAGGGCAAAGAAGGCATCTGCTAGCCCTAGTCCCCAGAGATCACCTTAGTAAGTTGATAGATGTATGCTAAACCAGAAGCCTGCCCCTAAGGTCGAAGCTCCAGGACATGCAAGTAGGCCTTTTTCACAGGAAGACTGGGGATGTATTTCAGTCTGCTGTTTGTGCTGTGACTGGGGGTTGGTAGCCAGCCAAGAACTGTCTCTTTGATTTTTACAGCTCATGGGAACCCTGTCCCAGGAATGCAAGTCCCTCAGTCCACCAGAACCAGGCAATCAGGGGGTATCCACTAGGTGGCAGCCACAAAAACCAGGGCCAGATGTGTCTACATTTCCCCTGAGGGGAGATAATGGTGCTCTGGAGTGTGGCAGAGGGAGAGCACAGGATAAGGCCCTCCTTCTGAGGTCTCTGGGGAGGATTATAGTAGGCCCTTAGACCTGTGTTTAATTAGAAGCCTGCCTCCTAGGCCACAGCTACAAAGATAAGCTAATGGTAGACTCTCACAGAAAGATTGGGCATCTTCATCTCTTGTCTCTAGCTGTACCCTAGTGGTGGTAGCTGTTTAAGAACTTTTTTCTGTTGATTACAGTCCTATGAGACCTGTGAGCATAAACCCCACTGGCCCCCAGAGCACCTAGAGGTGCTTCCTGGGCAGCAGCCACAAAAACTGGGGTGCCAGACCAGGGTACAAGCTCCTCTCCAGGAGATACTGGCAAGCTGAAGTGAGGCAGAGGGAAATACCATTTTAAATGTTTCATTTCAACTTAACAAAGCAGAATTTACAAAATTGTTGTGAATTAGATATCTTTAGAAGAAGGACAAATAGTTCCCTTATATATCCAAAAAACAGCTTTAAAACAAAATTAAACATTATTCTAAACAGATAACCACAATAAATTTTTCTTCATCAGTTCATTCATTCCAGTGTAAGGTGTTCTAATAAGAAATTTCATAAAACTACTTAAGTAGCAACTTTAAAAAAATTATGAGTAATTCTAATGCAGTCCATGGGTATGTTGGCATGCAAAGCACATTTCTTTTTTTTTAATAATTTTTTATTGTTATGTTAATCACCATACATTACATCATTAGTTTTTGATATAGTGTTCCATGAGCAAAACACATTTCTAAAGACGATGATTAAGCTTGTTCTTAAAGAGGACAGTGACTCTTAACATCTGACTCACAAATATAGAGAACTCTTAACTTTTTATAGATGAAAAAATGTTGAGATATAACATGATAATCCTGAGACCTAATAGGTCTAGGAATAGACTAATAGACCAGGAATAACACTAAGAATATCAAGTGAAGAGATTCAGTAAGTTAGACATCAGTATTTTTTATAAGACTTTGTGGGTAAGTCTGAAATACATCCCATTTGCAAACCAAGGAGATAACTAGATGTGAATTAAAGCGGTGAGAATATACCACAAAACGTTTAAAATAACAAATAATAATTGAAAATAGGACCAGAACTTTGATAAATATAGGAAAATAACAATTTCATAAGAGTTTTGAATAGTGTTTTACTTCATATTTAAACATACAGAAAACAAGGATATTGACAAATCCCCAGGGACTTCCCATAAGACAAACAATTTTTGAAATGTTTATATTAATTACATTTTACCATATAAATTTAACTTCGGGAAGATTAAGTATCTTTTCTGATTTGACAACTCTTCCCATGCAACTCTTGAAATAGTAACACATCAAACAAACCTGATTATTTCTCGCATCTCTTCTTGTATAATAAAAGAACAACCTTTATAATTCTCCAAGGCCTGTCTGGAAAATCTCAAAGATATTTTCGTAAAAGGTATCTTAGAAGCTTTATTTTTCTGTACTTAGGATATGATTTTGCTAATCGTGTTCATTTGCTAGAGCTGCCATAAAAAATACCACAAGCTGGGTGGCTTAAAGAACAGAAATTTATTTTCTCACAGTTCTGGAGGCTAGAAGTCCATGATCAAGGTGTCATGTCAGGAGTTTGGTTTCTTCTGAGGCCTCTCTCCTTGGCTAGCGATGGCTGCCTTTTTCTGTGTCCTCACATGGCCTTTTCTCTGTGTATGCATTGCTGATGTCTTTTCCTCTTAAAATAAGGACACCAGGTACCCTAACAGCTTCATTTTACCTTCATCACCTCTTTAAAGGCTCTATCTGTAAATACAGTTATATTCTCAGTTACTGGGGTTAAGACTTCAACATATGAATTTTGGGGAAACAATTGAATCCATAACAGGAAGGCAAAAATCAAAGAAAGAGAGGAAATTTGAACTCTTTATTAAGATACAACTATTAGATGCTAGAAACAATACTTGGTTACCTATTTTATCAAAGTCACAGTAAAAGATTTCAAAATAAATGTAGAGGGTAATGAGATTGAAAAGAACTTTTAGCTCTTTCAAAACTGAGGAACATTTGTTTTTTTTCCCCCTTAATGAAAGACAATGAAGTCAACAAAGTATCGAAGATTATTCTAATAAGACAGAATTTTTGCTGTCTAGCAGATTACACAAAAAGTAAAGAATAACATTTTATATCATAGGTGAAGGCATTAGTCATTAAACCATAGGAGCACACCCTTCAAAATTAAATGAAATTTGCTAAGATGTTAACACATTTTATAGCTTCTTTTCAGAGTCAAATATAAACCAAGCAAATAAAATTCACTTGCTCCATTGTCTTCATTTATGTTCTTTCATACTCTAAAGCAAACAGACTTGCTTCAGGATAGTGGTGTTGTCTCAGAAGGTTCATGAAATCAAAATGGCTTTCGTATTAATACTAAGATGTTATATTTGTTAACATGTAGTACATTCATTATTGCTCATCTTTAAATGAGTCAGTATTTTAAAATTTTTGTAGTTTTAGGGGTGCTGGGTGACTCGGTCAAGCATCCAACCCTTGATTTTAGCTCAAGTCATGATCTCAGGGTCCTGGAATCGAGCCCTGCATTGGGCTCCACGCTCAGTGGGGAATCTACTTGAAGGTCCCCCTGCTGTTCTCCCAGCTCTGCGTGCTTCTTCTCTCTCTAAAATAAATAAATCTTTAAAAAAAAGGGGGGGTGGGGCACCTGGGTGGCTTAGTTGGTTAAGTGTCTGCTTTCTGCGCAGGTCCTGATCCCAGGGTCCTGGGATTGAACCTGCATTGGGCTCCATGCTCATTGGGGAGCCTGCCTCTCCCTCTGCCACGCCCCCTGCTTGTATGTATGCTCTCTTTCTCTCTCTGGCAAATAAATAAAATCTTCATCAAAAAATTATTTATTTATTGAGAGAGAGAGAGCACAAGCAGGGGGAGCGGCAGGCAGAGGGAGAAGCAGACTCCCCGCCGAGCAAGGAGCCTGATGTGGGACTCGATCCCAGGACCCCAGGGTCATGACCTGAGCCAAAGGCAGACACTTAATTGACTGAGCCACCCAGGAGTCCCTAAAATCTTAAAAAAAAAAAAAAAAAAGAACACGTACATTGTTCTATCTCTGTCAGTACTGCTCCTAAATAGAAGTACAATTTACAGAATAGTAAGTAGCTCAGTAACACCTTTCGGCAATTCCTGAAGGATGCTGTAATCAGGGCTTAGTATTGGTAGGCAGGGAGCCCTGTTTCAAAGTCTTAACAATTTTTTCTTACAATGTAAAAAGTATTTTGTAAAGAGCAAGGAGAACGTGAAATAGCCCTCCTAGATATGACAATATGTACTATATAAAACTATAACAAATCAGATTACTGGTATGTATATAGATATTCAGATCATTAGAATTTAATGGAAAGTCCAGGGGAAGGGAAATTCCATGTAGGTATTGTATATAATATTTATATTACACCCTATATGTGTGTGTGTGTGTGTGTGTATACATATACACACACACGTACCCTATATGAGGTATATTATACCTTATATAAGAATATAATATTCTATAAGGTGTATATATGACTTACATTGTATATAAGTTTTATTTCAAATTCAAACTCTAGTTGCTTGGTAATCGTTCTTGGAGATATATATTCTCAAGGACTTTGAGAGAACACTTTGGTAGAGAAGAGTGTCAGAATTTTTTAGCATTGTGGTTATAGGTGGAAGAGATAGTGCCTTTTCATAACTTTAAAACAAGGCATCACTAATCTGAGAAGGGAGAATTACTCAGCACATGAAAATTGGGGAGAAAAGGTCAGTTTAGATCCTAACCTGAGTTATATATATAACCTAATAGTTTATAACACTAAGGTATAAAGGATTAAAGAATTAAATGTTTAAAAGTTCTTAAGAAAATAATTCTCTGATTCAAACATGGGAAAAGCCTTGGGGCTCCTGGCTGCCTCAGTTGAAAGAGCATGTGACTCTTGGTATCGAGGTTGTGAGTTGGATCCCCACGTTGGGTGTAGAGATTACTTAAAAAAAAAAAAATACACACATGAAATGGGAAAGCCTCTCTCAGCATTATGGCAATGAAAGTCTTTATAAAGGAAGAGATAAATACATTTGATTAAATGGAAAAACAAATCTGTGAGTCAAAATTAAATATTTAAGAAAAATTGTTGTAGCAAATACAGCCTAGGATTAATTAGCCTGAATATCCAAAGTGCTCATACATATTGGTGAGAAAAACAGGGAGACACCTAATAAATAAATAAGACAAACATTAACACACTTAATAGTTAAAGGAAATTAATGGAAATGCTCAAAGAGGAAATTCATGTTACTAAAACTCACGCAAAAATTATTACTCTCTTGGAGCACCTGGGTGGCTCAGTCAGTCTTGATTTTGGCTCAGGTCATGGTCTCGGGGTTGTGAGATCAGCCCCGTGTGAGGCTCCACGCTTGGCGGGAAGTCTGCTGAGATTCTCTCCCCCTCCTCCTGCTCATGCACTCTCTTTTTCTCTAAATAAATAAATCTTTAAGAAAAATTATTATTGGGGCGCCTGGGTGGCTCAGTCGGTTAAGTGTCTGCCTTTGGCTCAGGTCATGATCCCAGGGTTCTGGGATCGAGCCCCAGTGGAGAGCCTGCTTCTCCCTCTCCCTCTGCTTGCCGCTTTGCCTACTTGTGCTCTCTCTCTCTGTCAAATAAATAAATAAAATATTTTAAAAAATAAAGAAAAATTATTATCCTCTTTAGTATCAAAGAAATGCAGGTTTAAAAGGCAAGAGCAAATGAAAAGATCAAGAGTTAATTTTTTCCTATTACAGGGTAACAAACTCTGTAGTTTGGGAAGCTAATGGGCCAGCTACAAGATGAGGAAGTAATGTGTAATGTTTGCATATCATCATTTTTCAACCCACAATGAATTAATAGTCTAAGCACTGAGCGTCAGTGGTTCCTAACATTGCAGAAAGGAACCCAGCCACACATTATGTGCTTCCTGATGGAAGAACAGCCCCCACTACCACCTTGTAATAGTTGTGTTAAAACTATCAGACTTTAATTAAAGCCTTTCTAGATCCAACTACCAATTTACAGGAAGTACAGAAGACCAAGAAAAATGTGAGGAGAAACCTCGAGGATACAATTAGCAAAATTCAGTCTGCAAGAAGCTGTATAAAACAGATAACTAGATTATGTAAACTTTTTGGAGTAGTGATTAAAAGGAAATTAAGAAAAATAATTTTTGGTACCTTCCTCATATTCCCAAGAAACCTATTCATGTGCTGTACTCATCCTTCTTGATTATTTATAGAGAGCAGAATCACATTTTAGGGATAAATGAATAACATCCTGCTAAATCTTTTAAGGAAGCGAACGATTTCATTTAGATTTGTGGAAATGATGTAGAGAAAAGATTTTAAGTGGAATCATTAGTTTATTTAATATTTTAGATTTACCCATTTAATCTATTCTTAAAAGTTATTTTTGATCTAGAGCATTCTTGGTACTTGTGAAAAATTTAGTCGTGTTAATGTTCTGAACTCTGAGGTTCTTAGTATGTTCTAAGCTAGGTATATATTGCTTCATATTATATATTGATGTTAACAAATGTTTAATGAGTTCTTTTGCAAATAAAACATTGTGCTTGGTAGTAAGGAATAATCAAGGAAATTAAGATGTGGTCCTTCCTTAAGAATGTATAATTCTGTAGCAGCCATGGTCACAAATGTTACAAGGTAAAGAACTAGTAAACTAAAGGGTGGTGTGGGGGTCAGGAGTAGGATGACAGAAATGTGTTATATTTGGAAACAATGAGCCTTAGGTTACAGTATTGGGCTTTGATGTGTTGGTATGTGATACCTCTGAGTACTAGCCAAGCAGTACTCTCCCCCACTCCCCGCAGTACTTTTGATAATAGATACTCCTTCCATTTTGAGAAGCAAAAAAAAAGAAAGGAAGATGCATCAAATATCTTTTTGAAAAAGAACGTTATTGTCTTAATTTTACGGCTACTAAATATGCTTATTAATTTTTTTGGACTGGATTTTTTTTTTTTTTAAGGTTTCTTTTTTCGAGAGAGAGAGGGGTGGGGGGAGGTACAGAGGGGGAGTCTTAAGCAGAAGCTGACTCCCACTGAGAGCAGAGCACAGAGACTGACATAGGGCTCGAGATCACAACCTGAACGGAAACCTAGAGTAGTCGGGGCTTAACTGACTGTGTCACCCAGGCGGTGAATTTGGGTTTTATTGATAAAATAGTTATCAATGAAGAGCTCTGTGTGTCATCTTACTTTTGTACAGCTATATTAAAAGAAAATAATTTTGCATTATCAAGTATTTTACTCAGGAAGTTTTAACATTTACTTGTTTGTTTTCATTATTTTAAAAAAATGAATATTCTGTTTTTTTTTAACACAACATTGTTGCCTCCCTCATTTTTTTTTTTTTGAAGATTTTATTTATTTGACAGAGAGACAGCGAGAGAGGGAACACAAGCAGGGGGAGTGGGAGATGGAGAAGCAGGCCTCCCGCGGAGCAGGGAGCCTGATGCGGGGCTCGATCCCATGACCCTGGGATCATGACCTGAGCCGAAGGCAGATGCTGAACAACTGAGCCACCCAGGCGCCCCCAAAAAATGAATATTCTTAATTTTTATTTTCTTCTGAGCTGTCTTTTATACCCTTCATTCACTTTTACGTCATCTTCAGTTTAAAGTAAAATATATTGAGATAAAAAAGACAGACTAGAAAACACCACCTTTTTGTGTAAGCCAGAAGAAAGACTTGGCAAACTTACCAAGTGCTGTTTATGCTTATGGAATTATTCAATGTGTATCACTTGGTCAATCTCATTTCCATAGTAATCAAAATATTCCAAGTCATTTTATATCATTGAAAGCTGAATGGGAGGTCTAATTGAGTTAGATTATTAAGAGAAAATCCAGTAGCATATTTGATGCTCTGAAAATGTCATATAAATCTTGAATTTCTTTACATCTTATTTTTATTACAGATTCTGAAGAATATTTCTGTGTGAAAAGAATTTTCTCAGGGGGAGATCAAAGCTTTTCACATTATTCTAATCGCCAGGTAAGAGTAGTCATACAAATAATTACTGAGCTCAAATAACTTTGAAGAATTTTTAAAGCCCATATTAATGTTCTTTGTATGTTACAAAGTAATTGCCTTAAATTTTTTTGCCCCCAAGTCTACAGAATTTTTCTGATCTAGTTGATAAGTATTGTTTCAGGTATTTAGTAGAGATATATTCTGTTAAAAAAAAAACCTAAATACATAGTGGAGACATGCCTTGGTTTAAGTTATATATATATATCTTCTTTCCTGATAATCTACTTATTTTAAATTTAGAACTGTGGACCACCAGATGACTTTAGATGTCCTGATCCTTCGAAGCAGATCTGGACTGTGAATGAAGCTCTAATTCAAAAATGGCTGAGCTACCCCTCTGGAAGGTTGCCTGTGGAGATAGCCAAGTAAGAAAAACATTTTACCTACATAACACAAACACAACCTTTTACCTACATGGTAGTGCTATCTTGTACTTAGAAGTAAAAATACTTAGAAGTTTTTATTTTAATAAATATTTTATTAATATCACTCACCAAAAAAAAAAAATCATACATAAGTTTAAATGTCTAGAATTTCTATAATAATGGATATTTTAAGAGATCTCATTTGAATTTATATATGTTGTAATTCTTTCATATACATAATATTAAATGATAAAATATTAAACACAATCACTTTAGGATTGCATTTAAAATAATGTTACTTCTTAGCTTCCTAGTGTTCACTGTCTTTTAACTTTTATACTCCCTAAAAGACTTAAGTATTAAATCTTTCTTGAATATTTTGCTTATAGATGAACTTGTTTAGTAGTTAAGAGTTTTCTGTTACTGCAGGTAGCATTGGTTTTGGGGATGAGGGACTAGATCTGAGAAGCTGTTTTTTAATTATAGATTGTTTTCCCAAATTAAAATTTTTCTTAAAAGCCAAAGAGTGGACTTCAAAAAAAAAAAAAAACATCCTACGTTAGATTTACCATCATGTAGGGGCGCCTGGGTGGCTCAGTTGGTTAAGCGACTGCCTTCGGCTCAGGTCATGATCCTGGAGTCCCGGGATCGAGTCCCGCATCGGGCTCCCTGCTCAGCAGGGAGTCTGCTTCTCCCTCTGACCCTCTTCCCTCTCGTGCTCTCTCTCATTCTCTCTCTCTCTCAAATAAATAAATAAAATCTTTAAAAAAAAAAAAAAAGATTTACCATCATGTATAATTAAGAAAATTAAATGTATATGTTTATGTAAAAAAAATGTTTTTTTAACAACATCAGATTTGTGTCTGTGGTCATACCATCCTGAATGCCCCTGATCTCTTTTGATTTTGGAAGCTGAGCAGGGTCGGGCCTGGTTAGTACTTGGATGGGAGACCGCCTGGGAATACTGGGTGCTGTAGGCTTTAAAAAAAAAAGAAGGAACGAACATAGGATTAGTCTGATGAATTTGAGAAAGTCTAGGGTAAGCAGTATTACTTTAATCCTTAGTAATTTAGTAATTTATAAAATTTTGATTTATACTGGTTGAGTATTGGTTAGAGGAGTGCTCTGTGGCATTAAATATTATATTAAATATTTTGATTAAAAAATGTGAACAGTAGATTTCTCATTTTGTGATTTGGGGATTTTTAACTTTCTTTTTAGTGAAATAGACGGAACATTTTCTTCCTCTGGTTGTCTAAATGGAAGCTTTCTAGCTGTTAGGTAAGTGGTAATTCTTTGGTATACGGAATTTTTAAAATTTATTAAGTAATATATTAAATAAGTGAAATAACTTTAAGGCTTTATTATTTTCCTTCTCTCTCTCTTCTTTTTCTGTTTTTTTCTTTTATAGCAATGATGATCACTATAGAACAGGCACCAGATTTTCAGGGGTTGATATGAATGCTGCTAGGCTTTTATTCCACAAACTTATACAACCTGATCATCCTCAGATATCTCAGCAGGTTTGTTCTTAAAGTATTTTATATTTGTGTTATATAGCCTGTTGAATTTTATATTCCATGTTATTTTGTGTATTTATAGCCTAATTAACTTTATAGTTTCAAATGTTTCATTGTGATGTGCTTTCTGTGATTTTTTTTTTATGTAAGCTAATACAAGAATTAAAATAAGGTTTTATTTTAGAGAATTTACAGTTTAGCTATCAAATATCTGTAAATCTCTCCAGATGTTTGAGTAGACCTTTAATACTTAACATCATCGTGTTGGTTTATAGGGGTATAGCTAGAGAGAATTTAAATTGAGACTTACGCACAAGATTTTTAAAATGCTCTTAGCAATGCTTAGGCATTAATTTTCACTGTGCTTCAAAGTACATTCAGTGATTCATTGTAAGATACATTTCTTTCACCATTTCATGTTTGCTGTGTTTATGATTTTTCTTCTTCTTTTTGGAAAGTACATTCATTTTAAATAAAGTAGGTTTTATTTTTTGTCAAAATATAGGTGGCAGCTAGTTTGGAAAAGAATCTTATTCCTAAACTGACTAGCTCCTTACCTGATGTTGAAGCATTGAGATTTTATCTTACTCTACCAGAATGCCCCCTGATGAGTGATTCCAACAATTTCACAACAATAGCAATTCCCTTTGGTACAGCTCTTGTGAACCTAGAAAAGGCACCATTGAAAGTACTTGGTAAGAATTTTAGTCTTTTTTTCTTTCGTAAATTTTTCTCTTTAAATGAAAATGCTAATAAGTTTTTAATTTTTTTTGCTGTCTGAAATTTTGCTACCCTGCTTATTTGACAGTGTCTTACAGAAAAATAAATCTGTTTTTCTTTTATTGCTTTTTTCTAGTCATGCTGGTTGTTAGAGGCAAAGCATGTTAAATATTAAAATTTTAATCAAACACAACAGCAGAGACCATATCAGGAAAGATAACAACTATTTTCTGTATTCCCCTCCCTCGTCCCCTTGGTCTTGCTATTAAAGAAGTAAAGGTGGAGGAACAATTAAAACTGACAAACATGGGTATTAAATCCTCTTGACTGTTAACTCTTTGCCTTGTATATCTCTCACTTGCTAATTTCCCTTGTTTGATTTTATTTCTCTCCATGTAGAAGAGATTCTAACCACTAATCTGATTTTATTGTTCTGTCTCTGTCTCCTGTAATTTTTTGGCCTAAACTTTTCTCACTTTAATTTTTCAATTTGTATGGATTTCATCCCTGTCTCCTGGCCATTATAGTTTGTTTGCTACATTTAACCCAATACTTTCCTTCCTGATAGAATTTATAGGTTTGTGAAGCTAAGATATATAGAAGTCATAAAATCAGTACAAGAAGTTTTAGGCTGAGAGTGAGCAGAGGGAAGTAGTAAGCAAAGAGTAGAATCCTCAATTCTGAGATAATTAGTGAATAAGAGTGAAGCAGGGACTGACAAGAGTATTGCTTCCATGTTGTCAAAAGGTTTTGTATTTCTGCCTGCTTCATAAGATTATGGTATTTGTAGTTAATAACTACAAACAAATAGTGATTGTGGGGAAGAACAGACATGTTAATACTTTACATTGTTCTCAGTATCCAGTTTTTAGGATTACCTTGCATTTTAAAGGTGGTACTTCATAATATTTCAATTTTATGTTAAGTTGAAAGATATAACTTGGAAAGATCCCTAAATATTGGGATTTTAGAATCTTTAAAAATTCTAATTTTCAAAGCACTTTTTTTTTTTAAGATGTGGTGTGGGTTTTTTTTCAAGTTTATTGTTTTTAATCTGTACACCCAACATGGGTCTCAAACTCCTGACCCTGAGATCAAGAGTCACATGCTCTTCCTGTTGAGCTAGCCAGGTACCCACCCCCAAAGCACTTTTTAGTAACTGATTTTAATGTTAGGTATAGTAGTGAGTTTTTAATATAATGTAGGAAGCCAAGAAATAAATTCAGTAGACCTTTCTTTATTGTTGTTTCTGAGAGCTTTTAGAACAGCATTCTTTAACTTGAGAGTAGGATGGTGTCTGTAAATCCTAGAAATGTTACATAAAATACTGTGTTAAATTGATCTTGGGATTTTGAAAGGGTTAAGACTACTGCTTTTAGAAGAAAAGTCTTGTATGATTTTGAAAATTGTGATTTAAAAAAAATTCATTTTATTTGTATGTTCACCCTTTAATAACAGAAAACTGGTGGTCAGTACTTGAACCTCCACTATTCCTCAAGATTGTAGAACTTTTTAAGGAAGTTGTGGTACATCTTTTGAAACTCTACAAGATCGGCATTCCCCCTTCTGAAAGAAGAATTTTCAACAATTTTCTTCATACTGCATTAAAGGTTTTAGAAATATTGCATAGGGTATGTCCAATAGTTCTTTTATTTTCCTCGTTGCTGCCTAACAGATTGATGATGTTTATTTTAACATTAATATTATAGATTTAGGTTAGCATAAGAGATATAGATTACAGATATTTAGAAAGTTATCTAAATTTTTCTTTAAAAAATAATACATACTTCGGAGTTTTGGTCTTACTTGACTTTGTTAGGCATTTGTAGGTAACTTGTCTGTAGTTGGGCAGAACAATAGCATACTAATGAATTAGAATTCTTACATTTCCTTGTGAAGAACATAATTTGTTAGTTTAAATATGATTTTTGTCATTTATAAGTGGTTATTATATGAGAGAGATTGCATCCTAGTTGTGATTATGAATATTTAAACTCAAGTTATTTTGTTATTGGGTACTAATGGTTTCAATCAAAGTAGAACATTCCACTTGAAACAAACGACTAACTTGAAATTGGAACCATATATAATTCATTAATTTGCCTATTGTTCTTTCCTGCCCTTCTTCCCAGTGTAAGAAATAGTACCCTTTACACTTGTAGCAGTTCAAAGCTATATGAAGAAGTAGAGTCTCAGCTGTTTCATTAAAGATGGATTTGAGACATCCCTGACAGCTGGTAGGTATATCTCTGTTATGCCATTTGGTATTCTTGAGAAGCTATTTTGGGAGACATGACCTAAGGGAGAAGCATATGTTTCTTATCTCTAGAATCACTAAAAAACCCATTCAAACTTTTAATCTTTAGTTTCCTCTCCTTACTTAGCTTCTTGAGCATTTTCAGACCCTTCTTGCCTAGTACTAAGGTAAATGTTAAGGGATAAAAGAGATAATCCTTCTTATTCTTTTAGTGAGGTTCCTGGGTATTTCCTCAGTTAAACTTCTTGAATTTATTTTTTTCTTTGGTATTGAATATGTTCAAGATTCCTAGTAAAGTAGTCATTTCTCTTATTATAATTGAAGAGATGATTGCAATTTCTTTCCGTGGGGAAACAAGTCATTCTGTCTTTTGCCTTTCCCAAAACAAGGCTTTCTTGCAGAATTTTAGAGTTAATTGGATTCTGCAATAAACTGCTGTTAAGATCCTCTATCTTCATAGGATGAGTCTCTACTTTTCTCTATGCCTTTTGTCTAGACAGGGATTCAAGAGATTAATTAGATTTTTTTTCTTTCCTCTGGACTCTGTTTTCCTGTTACTTCAGTGAACCATCCTTTGTCAGCTGGACCCTATTGCCAAATAATTATTCACTCTCTCACTTCTTTATCTGCTTGTCTTTATTACTCCTTTAAAAAATAATTGTTTCCTTAGCTGTATCTTTTACCACAAATTAAGGAGAAGGTGGGAGAAGGAGGGGAAATTGAACTTTTTTTTCACAAAGACTGAACTTGAGCAAGTAAGTTCTTTGCCTAGCTACAGAAGCCTCAACGTGTACTGAGGTAGAACCCTATGGGGCTTCGTCTCCAGAGACCTTTTTGATGGAGCCATGCTAGATACTAGGATCCGATGTTCTTGCTGGCTAAAAGGGAAGAGGAAATAATTTTAACAGTGGCCAAGATTAGAACCTCCCTTGTACATTAATTCATGTGAGCACTTGACATATAGTCTTCATTTAACTTCTTAAACTCTGTATAGTTTATATTTTGCCCCCTAATCTAAATGTCAAAGATCATAAACCAATAAATAACAGAGTTGAAATACAAATACAAATCTACTTCCAAAGTCCCTGCCATTTTTAATGTACTTCTCTTAGTGGGTATGGTAATAGAACATGTTTAGAAAGGGGTTTGTTTTTATTTTATGCCCCTAGATCTAGAGGTTCATACTTACATAATTGCAGATAGCATTTTATTGTTAAAAGACCATTTTTGCTGCTTCCTATCAGTGTAATTTTGAACAAGTCTTTCTCTTTATCATATATGTAAGTGGAGAATTAATTATCTATAAAAAAAGGATTAAAATACTGTCCTTGATAGTTTCCCAGGATTAATGTATTATTCAAATTATATAATATATGTAATATTCCACATTCATAAGGCACTGATTTTGTTACCACCACTACCACCATTTGGATGGGAAACGGCTACTTTCAATTTGATTTATTGGGTTATGAGGAAACTGGGTTGTTGTTTGAAGTTGTTACATACTCAAAAGCAGAATGATGTTATTAATGTCTGAAGCATCTCTTACTGGGAGTCCTTAGGGCGATCACTTATCTTTCTCCTACTCCTTACTTTGAAGAAAACTTTCCTTGGTCTTAATCTGCCATAAATAGATATTTGTGGATATTAACCATCAGGGATGATTCATTTTCATTTTTAGTGAAACCCAAGTTGCTTCTCAGAAACTTGTATTTTCAAAGACACCTTCTGTATGACAGCTGTGAATATATTCCTTCTCTCTGATCCATGGTTGAAAATTAGAAGTTTCCTCAAATGGTTGCCTTCTTGACCTACTGGTCAAGGATTAGGAACTAGAGAATTGGACCGTGTGTTTACTAATCATTTCAGGATATGTGGATGACTGGTTCCTCCCTTATGTCATGTCCTTTCAAAAGCTTTTAAGTTAAAAATCACTCCCAGTGTTCCAAATGGTATTATAAGAAAGATAGCTTTGGTACTTGCTGTCAGGAATGGATATATTACCAGATAATGAGTTTATTGGCAAGTCGTTCAGTTATTTAGTAGTTTTTTGAGTTTTGACACAGTACATTGTAGAGATACTGAGATGCCGAAAGAGAAGACTGACTTGGTCTCTCTTGCCTAATTGCTACATATCATGCTAATCTTCTAAATCAGTGATTTTCAAAAAAAAATTTTTTTTGGTAAAGAACCCCTAAATAAACCAGATAAGGCACACATATATACTTAACATATACTACCTCTGAACTGAGGTTTATAAACCAGAATACTAAACAGTAATGAAAATGTGAAATAAAAGTGTTATGATCAAACATATATAGATTTTATTTTGTATATTTTAGGCAATAATACTAATGTATAGGTTGTTTTGAACTTGTGATTTCTTTTTTATTCATTTCACGAATATTTACTGAGTGCCTACTATGTTCTTATCATTGTATTAGACATTAGGGATGCAGTGATAAAGAAAAGATGTGATTTCTGCCCTTGTTGAGATTATAAATGTAGAGCAGTTATATACATACAAATAAATAAGCATTTGTGTTATAAAGCATGGTAAGTGCAAGATTAAGGAAAATTAAGGGTGCTGTGAGAACACATAAGAGGGCTCATACTCTGAAGAATAAATGAAGGCTTCCTGGACAAAATAATGTCAATGTTATCTACCATACAAATATATTTATATATATATATATATATTTTAAAACTGTTGATTTTATATGTAAATATATATATGTATGAGGTCTTTTAGATCAGTCGTCTTGTTCAGTCTCTTAATTTCCCTGTTTTTAAAAGCAGTGTTAACTGATTTTCTCTTCAGTTGTTAAATCATTGTGACTGAATTAAGTATCAGCCATAATTTCCCCCTAGTGTAAATTTGATATTTGACTGTTTTTGAACCAGAACTGAATTTCTGAATTGTTTTTATTCTAACATAGCACTTCTTTCCAAAAACAAATCTATCTGCAGAATATACAAACTGAAAACATTGGTCGCTATTGGCAAAGGAAACTACAGTTTACCTTTTAAAATCTAAAATATTTAAGATAAAAATATATATTGGTCAGTGAGATGTGAAGCATTTTGTACAGGACTCACTAAATTTTAGAGTCCAATGTGATTAAAAGTTGGTGTTTATGTTTATAAACAAATATTAGGGAAAGGCCAAAGAGTTTTTTGTGTAATTGTTGTGTATGTTTTATTTATTAGTAGACAGAGCTTGGCGAAAGATGCTAGGGCAGGGGCCTGCAAATTTTACCTGTAAAGGGCCAGGTAGTAATATTTTATACTTTACAAGTCATATGGTTTCTCTTGAAATTACTCAACTCTCAAAAAAAAAAAAAAAGTTCTCAACTCTGCTGCAGACAGTATGTAGATGGATGGGCATGGCAACTTTCCAGTACATTATTTACAAAAACAGTCTGTGGGCAGGATTTGGCTCACAGGCTATAGTTTGCTCACCCCTTCTCTCAGATGAAGGTTTTGATCTCCATATGTAAATTAAATATCTTTGTTTTGTTTGAAAGCCAGGAATAGTGGTTTTACTCTGGTCAGTTTCTCCCAAATGTGTTTCCTGACCACAGATAAAATTTAATCCAACAGTGAAAATAAGAGCTCAGAGTGCTTTTGTCACCAAATAGAGGGATTAAAAGTATCAACTTTGAAAATGACAGCAGCAGCATTTTTTTTTAAAGATTTATTTGTTTATCTGAGAGAGTACGCACGCACATGCTTGCGTGCGGTGGGGAGAGTGGGGAAGGAGAAGGAAAGGGAGAAAATCTCAGGCAAGACTCCCCACTGAATGTGGAGCCCAGTGTGGGGCTTGATCCCATGACCCTGAAATCATGACCTAAGCCAAAATCAAGAGTCGGATATGAACACAGCATTATTAACATGTGCTTTTTAAACTGGGTTATTTGTTCCCTTAAGAGTAGACCACAGGATCAAGCATTGGTTGTACTTGATGACAGTTTTACTTATTTAAAAAATTCTAAAAAAATAAATAAATAAAATAAAAATAAAAAAATTCTTTAAAGTTTATTTATTGGGGTACCTGTGTGGCTCAGTCGGTTAAGTGGCTGCCTTGGCCTCTGGTCATGATCCCAGATAAGGCACACATATATACTTAACATATACTACCTCTGAACTGAGGTTTATAAACCAGAACACTAAAGAGTAATGAAAATGTGAAATAAAAGTGTTATCAAACAAATATAGATTTTATTTTGTATATTTTAGGCAATAATACTAATGTATCCCTCTGCCTGCTGCTCCCCCTGCTTGTGCTTGCTCTCTCCTCCCACCCTTTGTCAAATGAATAAAATCTTTTAAAAATAATAATAAAACAAAGCTTATTTATTTATTTTTAAGTAATCTCTGCACCCAGTGTGGGGCTCAGACTCATAGCCCCAGGATTGAGAGTCACATACTCTTCTGACTGAGCCAGCTTTTAAACATTAACAGAAAGAAAAAAATATGTTTATATATTCTAAATATATGTTGCACACATTTATCTATGCAAATAGTCATATATTCATATGTATTCATATATATATGAACATACATTGAATAAAATTGTATAGTGAGTTAAGAATGCATTTTTTTAAGATTTTATTTATTAGAGAGTACATGCATGTGCACTTTGCATGTGCATGCAAAGGGAGAGAATCTCAAGCAGACTCCCCACTAACCACGGAGCCCCACTCAGGCTGCATCTCACGACCCTGAGATCATGGCTTGAGTCGAAATCAAGAGTCAGCGCTTAACTGACTTAGCCACCTAAGTGCCCCAAAATGCATGTTTATTAAGAAAAAGTGCATGCGTATTACAGAGGCCTGTGTTAGATTTCTGGCTCCTAGCTGTGTGACCTTGGTTAAGATTCTTGAACTCTAAGCCTTAGTATATTCATCTATATGATAATAATAGTATCTATTTCATAGGGTTGTTTTAAAAATTAAATGAGGTAATGTACATGAGGTCTATTTAGTAAGTGGTCCATAATGTTGTTACATTTGTGGAACATAACATCTGGGTGGATTTTAAGGTAAAATTTGCATTTCAGTGAAAATGTTAAGTGTCATTAGAAGCACGAACTATATAGATATATACAGATATATATGTATATATATCTGTTACTCATTTTATTTGTCCATTCATTCATCTCATGGTTATAGAGCACCTGTTTGGACACAAGCACTGTCTCATAGATTTATACCTCTACTAAATGATTTCTTTTGTTCCTTTTTGAATGCTACTTAGTTGGTTTAGTTATTTTTTAAAATTATAAACAACTAGTTTTGTTACATTTTATAGGATATTTAGCTAGTTTTATTTAGTTTGTATGTTAGATCACATTGTTTCTTTTGATGTCTTATTTTCTTCTCCTAAATGTGGCATCTTTCTTAGTGGTCTGTATTTGGCCCTTTTTGTTTTACTTTCTACCTCTGTCTCACCTCCTGCCACAGCTTTGTCTCCTTTAAGGAAAATGTTCTCAGTTATGTGTTTTAGGCAAACCTTTCTCTTGCCATCATTTTAAAATAAAAAATGATTTAATACCAAATTTCTCATCCTTCCCAGCTCTCTTCTCCTACCCAAATTGTCATCTTTTCCTGACTTAATGCTTGTTTGTGTTGCCAGCATTTGTTTTTCTGTTCTTCATGCTTGAATTTTGAAGTTGGCTTTGACTCTTTTCTATATCAATTAGCTACCACAGCCTCTGCATTCTTTCTTATTATCTAGAAATCTTGAGTCTTTAATATCTTGATTTATTTCCCTACCACTAGCCTCTGTACTTATTTTTGACTGTATTTCACACCATCAACAGAAAATTTTAATATCACTCTGATTCTATCATTTATTGACTCTAAAGCCTTATTTCCCTCTGAAATTTTTCTTTTAGCTCATGCTATTTGCCTAGAATTTTCTTCCTCAAACTTTCTTTTGAAATCCTTTTCATTCACTTTACTCTTCAATTTTTATTTTGAATATCTTTATATATAAAGAAACATTGAAAGACAAATGAAATAGATATGTACATGCCCTCCATTCTAGATTCAGTAATTGTTAATATGCTGTCACATTTGCTTTTCCATCTATGTGTGTATATACTTTTTTCTTGTCGTTTGAAAGTAAATCCTGATACCACCTCATCATTCTTCTTCTTGGGCATTTTCCTATATAACAGCAATATTATTATTTTTCTTAACTGTAATTCTGTAATATCATCTACCTATCCAGGCATATTCAAATTTCTTCTGTTGTACCAAAAAATTTTTTGTATTGCTGCTTTTTAAAAAACTTGAGTCCAGTCAGATTTCTTTTCTTTCTTTCATTTATTGAGTCTTATCTGTCTTTTACTATTTGTGAACAAAGTATGTATCTTTATATATTTGGGTCTCTATTTTCTGTCAGCAATGTTTTGCAGTTCTGAGGTCTTAAACATCTTTTGTTAAATTTATTCCTAGGGATGCTTGGGTGGCTCAGTCGTTAAGCGTCTGCCTTTGGCTCAGGTCATGGTCCCAGGGTCCTGGGATCGAGCCCCGCGTCAGACTCCCTGCTCAGCGGGAAGCCTGCTTCTCCTTCTCCCACTCCCTCTGATTGTGTTCCCTCTCTTGCTGTCTCTCTCTCTCTCTCTCTCTCAAATAAATAAATAAAATCTTTAAAAAAAATTATTCCTAAATATTTTGTTGCTATTGTAAATGAAATTTAATTTTTTTTATTTTCCAATTGTTTATTGCTAGTATGGAGAAATTCACTTGTGTTTTGTGTATTGGCCTTGTACTCTGTGACCTTGGTAAATTAATTTATTAGTTTCAATAATTCTCTTACAGATTCATTTGGATTTTTTATGTACACAAGCTTGTTATTTTCTTCCCTTATTGACTATAATGGTTGCAGTGGACATCCTTGCCTAGTTCCTAGTCTTAGAAAGAAAGCATTCAATATTTTATCAATAAGTATCATGGTAGCTGTAAAATGTGTTTTTTTTAGATGGGCTTTATCTGTTTGAAGAAGTCCCCTTCTATTCCTGTTTTGCTTAGAGTGTTTATTATGAAGAGTTGCTGAATTTTGTTAGATGCTTTTCTGTGCATCTGTTGAGATGAACAAGCCATTTTTTTTTCTTTTCTGCCTTTTTTCTGAAATATAGTGAAATTCATTGATACTTGAACCTTACATTCCTGGGATTCCACTTGGGCATTGTATGTTATACTTTATATATGTATTATTGGGCTTAATTTGCTAATATTTTATTGAAGGTTTTATGTCTATATTCATGAAGGATGTTGATCTGATAATTTTTGTTTCTCATATTGTCATTGACTTTTAGTATCAAGGTTACTCTAACTTCATAAAACGAATTAAGAAATAATCCCTCTTTCTCTCTTTTCTGAGTTTAAGATTGGTATTATTTCTTCCTTAAATGTTATATAGAATTCATCAGTGAAACTGTCTTAACCTGGAATTTTCTTTTGGGAAATTTTAAAATGTCATATTAAATTTTAAAAATAGAGTATAATTCATGTTTTCTATTTCTTCTTGAGTCAGTTTTGGTAAGTCCATGTGGCGCTGTTTATGTATGTCTGTATGGTGATGCCCCCTTTTTCATTCCTGATAGTGGTAATTTGTGTCTTCTCCATCTTTCTCAGAGTCTTTCAACTGTATTGATATTTTCATTAAAACACGTTTGCTTTCATTGGTTTTTCTCATGTTTTTTTTTCTCTTTCATCAATTTCTGTTCTTATCTTTATATCCTTTTCTCTACTTGATTTGTCCTTAATTTGATCATTATTTTTACATCCTTGAAACAGAGGCTTAGATCATTGGTTTTAGACCTTTTTTTTCTAACATGATCATTTAATGCTGTTTTCTTCTATGCCCTGTTTGACCAGCATCCCACAAATTTTGATATGTTGTGTTTTTATTTTCATTAAGTTCAAAATATTTTCCTAAAGCCTCTGTCTTCTTGCTCCAACATCTGAATTATCTTTTGAGTCTGGCTCTGTTGATTGCTATGCCTCTAGACTTTTTTGTGTGTGGTTTTTGTTTGATTGTTTTGTTTTTCTTGTTTTTTTTTTCATATGTCTCATAATTTTTGATTGTCCATAAAAGAGTAAAGGCTGAAGTAAAGAGATTTAAAGCCTATGAATGGGTACACCTCTTCTGTGTGGCTAATGTGGGGACTTAAGTCAGTCTAGTCAGGAGTTAAACTGGGATTGAGTTTTTATTTTGCTATAGTTATCTTCATTGAACCAGAGGCCTCAGATTCCTCTAATGCTGCCTGAGATGTAGGACAGAGGTGAAGTGTCAGTTTTTTTCTCAGTGTTTGTATTTGCTCTGTATGCCTGCTTGATAGAGGGGTTTCTCTTCTCACTCTTGCCCCCTCCTCAGTGGTAAAGTGGTCTTGCTTGTTAACTCAGTGCTTTCAAAGTTAATAGAGGAGTGGACACAGGAAATGTTCTTTGTTGTTACTGTATGGCGTTGGTCTTAGGTGATTATGTATGCTTGGACCTTAAGGTGGGACTTTCTCAGAGTTTCTGATCCCTCCCTCATCAGGTCCTCTAGTCCTACTGATAGAAGATTCTGGGCTTGGGACTGTTCTTATCCCCATTCCTTCTGACTATTGAGGTGAGGGTTTTTTCCCTCCAACAATGAGGCATGGAATTTGCTTCACCTTCCTCAGTGATTTACGACTAGGCAGGGTAGCAGGCTTTTTTTTTTTTTTGTCATGGTGGCAGCCAATTCCTTGCACCACTAAGAGAGACTCATGATCTTTTACCCTGTTTCCAGTCATCCTCATGGCTACCCATTGGAGGTGTGTGGAAAAGAACCTGTGAGTGCATGCAAACTGTCTGGGGGCACCTAGGGGTTTTATACTGTCAGGCTATTCCATACTCAGCCATTAGCAGTTTCTTAGAATTTTAACTGATTTCTTCTTCCCTGCTTGCTTGACAGTGGTATCTTCTTCTTGCTTTGCCACAGGTGACCTTTTTCTAGCATTCTGTTTCTCTTTAGAAGTAACTGTCAATCCTTGGGATTCAGACTACCCGATTATCTTATGGCTTTAGTGCTCTGATGGATTCAAGAGACATTTTCGGTTATTTAGAGGTGTTAACAGTTTCAAGTCCTATGTCCTAGGATTTTCCAAATATCTTTTAGTTACTGACTTTTCATTTAATTCCATTGTGGTCAGAGAACATACTTCATTATACTTTGGATTCCTTTAAATGTATTTATTTATTAAGACTTGTTTTGTGGTCCAGGATATTTTATTTTAGTATTTTAGTGAACATTCTGTATACAATTATTGGGTGGGATATTCTATTGTGAATTCAAGTTGTTTGAAATTGTTCAGATCTTTGGTGCTTGGTGCTTGCTTTTGTCTGTTTTTTCTCTATCAGTAATCAAGAGAGGGGTGTTAAAATTAGCAACAAATTCTGTCAATTCTCCCTTCATGTATTTTGCAGCACTGTTAATTTGGAATTGTTACATGACTTCTTGATAAATCAGTCCTTTTATCATGCTTATCAAATGTGCATTTTTTTTTTTTCTCTAGAAATGCTTGTCTTGAAGTCTGCTTCTAAGAGTAGCCTCCCAGTTGCTGCTCTCTGCTGGGATGTGTTTTTTTTCCCCCAGGTCTCACCTTGTGCACTCATGGTTTGAGAGGTTAGCCAAAGTGGGACGCCTGGATGGCTCAGTCAGTTAAGCGGCTGCCTTAGGCTCAAGTCATGATCCTGGGGTCTTGGAATGAAGGCCGGAGTGGAATTGGACTCTCTCTCCCTCTGCCCCTCCCCCTGCTGGTGCTTACTTGCTCACTTTCTCTCTCTCTCTCTCAAATAAATAAACAAATGAGCATTAAAAAAAGAGAGGTAAAGATGTGGGAGGACTTTGCATGCTGGTTTTTTGGCTTCACCCTCTGGATTCCTTTCTGGGATTTGTATTCCTCATTGTCTGCCACATTAGCTGCCTCACTTTGTGACATTTGCCTCTTCTGTCTAGTAAAACTGCTGCTTTGTGCTTGAGCTCTTACCCCCTACTCCTGATGCTGATTTGGAAGCACTCCCTTGGGCAAAATGTGTATCACACATGCTCCTTTCAAAGATTGTGTCCTTTCCTGTTTCTGCTTACTTTTGGTTGATCTCCAGTATTTTCAAATTGTTGGGCTTTTATATATTGTCCAGAGTTTATAATTGTTATTGTCAGGAGGTTAATCTGACATAAAGAGCTCTGCTATATCCAGCACCGGAACACCTCTTTGTCTCTTTTAACTTACAACAACCCCCGCTTTTTTATCCCATTCCCTTAACTGTTTGGAGATTCCTGTCCAGTCTTCTTATGAAAATTCTACGATCAGAATATTTTATTGTTTCCCTATGGTGATGTTTCATTTGTTCCTCTATCCCTTGTACTACCTATGAACTGGAATTTAGATCAAGAGACTTGATTAGATTCAAGTTAAACATTTTTCTGCTTCATAGATGATGCTTGTACTTCCTTTTGCTTATATCAGCAGGAACATTATATTTTATTGTCTCAGTATCGGTGGTGATTGGTTTGATCACTCGGTTAAGGTAGTGCTCTTCACTGCAAAGATTTGTTTTTCCCTTTGTAATTAGTAAGTAATTTCTAGGGTGGTAATTTGCAACTCTCTTCATTTTTTGTGTCCTATCCAAATGTTTTATTCAGATGCCACTACAGAGTACTCTGCCAGTACAGAGTTCTTATAGATTCTAGTTTTTATATACCATATATACTTTAATGGTACATATCTCATATTATGTGGTGGTTACAGAAATATCTTTCTTTTTTTAGTAGATTTTGAGGTACTAAATGCAGATATTCCATCTTAGATATTTTTATGTTTCACACAGCACTTAACTAGCATTTTGCATATAGTAGGTACTCAGTAATTTTTTTTTATAGAAAGAAAATTAGCTAAGAAATCTCAAGACTTTTTCTATTTAAAACATTTTTTAATCTCTGTATTGGGTACTGGTTAAACTTAATGTTGATTATACTTTTTTTTTGTAGGTAAATGAGAAATCGGGACAGATTATACAGTATGATAAATTTTATATACATGAAGTACAAGAATTGATAGACATAAGGAATGATTATATCAACTGGGTCCAACAGCAGGCCTATGGAATGGTATGTTTCCTATTGCATCTTATGATTTCATTTTTATGTATCATTTATTCTCACAGAAAAGAAACAATTGCTTGTTTTTGAAACACCAGTTTTTTCAGAGCTTTTATTCAAATCTTATTTTTGAAATAAAAACACATTGGGAAGGAGTAGCTACTTATTGGTAGTATTTATAAGTAGACATTCCACTCTTACACCAAAGCCCAGCCAACTAAAGAAAAATGCAAATGTGACATGGATTTTTAACTCTCACTTACTTTCCTTGAGGTTGCCTCTTAATTCTCTCATGTTGAGAATACTGGAGTCCCTGATACTGGAACTCTAGGAATATATTACTATTGTGAGATTAGTGCCTCAGAATTACCAGAAGAGAGTTGTAGGACCATTGATTCCAGTTTTTCCCCTTTAATGTTTTTAATTTTATTTCAGAGTTTTGACATAAATCCCCATGTGTACATAATTCTTCCCGTGTAGCTAAGTCTTTAGTAACTAGACACTTAATGTCCCATTAAAATAATAGCAGTCGTATAAAGCTTCATGTAGACACAGAATTTTAATATAGAAATGGGTAAGCAATTAAATCTAAAATAGATTTGCTAACCATCGTAGTATACTTGGGGCCAACTTTTTCCCCCATGAAGTAGGTAATTTAAGCAATGTGTATGTAGCAGTTGTAGAAGGGCGAGTAGTCTTTCACTGCTTGCTAGGCACCAGCTGCAAGCTCCTTGTGGATAGGCACTCTATAATTTTATTCACCAGTACTTCTAATAGTCTTTGGAATATGTGTAGTAGGCACCAAGCACAGTAGTTTTGAATGGCAGTGTGATTAGTGCATGCTAATTTTAGAATACTCTCATCTGTAGAAATCAGGTCACTTCTAGAACATCTTTTGCTCCCCTAGGTATATGCATCTTGATTGGGAGAGACTTGTTGATTTTTTTTCTCCTGGAATCATTAGGAGTCTAGGTCAAATTTGTAGCCTTTCTGTAGATTTAGGTCTACTCATTTGCTCATTCAACAAATACTGAGAATATTGAGAACCTCCAGTGACAGGCATCAATTGAGGTATTGGAAATACTGTGAGAAACCAGACAGATACGGGCTGTATTCTTATGCAGTTTGCAATCTGGTGGGCAAGATGGACAGTAATCCAGTAAAGCAAAAAATACTAGCTAATAATGTACACTCTATGTAGAGAATTGAAGGAATATAAGAAAGACTGTGATTGATTTCTTGCAATTGGGTAATCAGAAAAGTCCTGTCTGCTGAAGTACGGGCTATAATCTAAGTGACAAGAAGCAACCACGTAAGATCAAAGAGGATTTCAAGAAAAATGAATATCCAGTAAAAGACCTTAGGTGAGAACAAGCTTGACATGTTTGAAGGATAGAGGAGGACAGTATGGCTAAAATACAGGAGTAGGAAGAGTTCTGGGAAAGGATCAGAAATGGACAGGCACCAAATCATGGAGGGTTTAGTAAATTAGGATCAAGAACTTGGATTTTATCTGATGTGTTATGATAAGCCATCAAGATGGTCAGAATCCTGACTTTGCATATAAGCCCAGACACAGCAGTATAGGGTACCCTAGGTCTTTGAGCAGTGTTTTTTGAAACTGGAGTGATATATGGACCCCTTTTAAAGTAAAACAGTTCCTAAGAAGTCCAGCATTCACTTACATTATTTATGATTGTCTTATTTAAATATGTTCAAACACTAAACTAGTTCTGAACTCCTGGTGCCTAGACTTTAAAAGAACTCTAAAACCATAACAAATTTATAAAGTATAAATAACACTACAAATTTAAAATACCAAGTTAATATTAGAGTGGAGGATAATTGTTTTGATGAATCTCACCTAACAGCCTAAATAGGATGAGAAAGTAGTGTAACATAAGAGCACCTGGGTTCAAATCCCAGCTTAGCATTTATTCACTCTGTGTCCTTGAAGAAATGACTTCTTTTTCTGTAAATTAGGGGTAACAGTACCTACCTTTTATAGTTACTGAGAAGATTAATTGGTATGATCAATATAAAGTGCTTAGGGCAGTTCTTGGCACATAGTTAAGTCTTGGTAAAATGATGGTTATTGCTGGCTGCCTATACACAGGCTTTGGTTGGCAATAGCCTCTATTCTGAGGTGTGTGATAACTCTGTTATCTTGCTGTCTTTCTCTATTTGAACTACAATGAAACATTTGCTTTTAGAATGAGATGTCATGCTCATTTGGCCTTCACTCATCAAGCACATCATTTATGTATGAAGTCCTAGACATAGAGATCCTTCCTGTTTGGTGCCAGTGTGATTACATTCACAACCATTGGAACTCTTGGGGTTTCATGGAAATACTGGGATTATAAATGGATTTTCCTAATTTTAGATTTTTTTAATCAATTTTTTAAAAATTCTGGTATAAAAACACTAAAATTACAAATTCTCCCAGAGCACTCATAGACCCCTAAAATTATATCCTTCAGGGGTCTGCAAGCCTAGTTTGAGAAACATTATCTTGGAGAGTCATATCCTCCTGTGTCACTATGAATTAGATACCTTTGCCTTCTGAATTTATATCTAGTATGTAGGTCATAAAATACTTGTATTCTGAGCAAGTAGGACAAATCTAAATTAGCCAGTCTAATAGGATTTTTTAGTTTGTAGTAATCTTGGTGCTGTGTGGAAAAGCTGTGGTTTGTTTACTTTTTAAGTTTGGCAGGCATGTATCCAAGCTCCTCTTGGTATATAGCTGTAGTGATATCAAATTGAATTTCCTTAGGAGTTATTTCAGTGCTATTGTTTTCTGCTGAGGGGGAGACAGTAGGCTTTTCTAGGCTTTTCCTCTTTCTCGTTCTCTCCAGATTATGTGTTTGCTATACTTGATAATTGCCCTCTATTACTCTGCTCTTTCAACCACAAGCTTTTCCTTTGTCTTCATTTGTAGAAAGAATGAGTGAAAGCTTTTCTTTATTTAATTTGCATAGTGGGTTTAATATCACATCTTAGAAATCAAAATGTAGAACTGTGATTTGTTCTTCTATACCTTTGGGAATAGAAAGCTGTCATTTACTTTGAAGAAGGTCTTTGTGCAACTCTTATAGTTTATTAATTTATATTACAACATTGGATTTCACAAAGCTTCTTTCAGAGTTCAAAGCACTTTCACACTTCACATTTACACATAACTCTAAAGACATTTTTCCTGGGGCTTTTTAATAAAATTCATACTTACATTACTAGTCATAATGCTAAGCTTAACTATCACATTAACACTCTAAGTAAAATTTTAAAGAATCTACCCTAAAGATAATTACATGCTATTTTGTAATGATTTGGATGTGTATGTATGTGTGTATGTATATGTATGCATATGTATACCACTATTGAGTAAGAGTTACAGTCTTGAAATAATTCCATTGCTTCAGTGTGGAAGCTTAAAATATTCTTTGATAAAACATAATTACTGTGAGTTATAAGGAGTATATGTCTATAAGTATTATATATATACACACGTATACATACATATATAAAATATATGTATATATATGAAAACTTTACATTGTTCTAAATACTGCAAGGAAATTATTTTACCTGTATTATATTCGTCTTCATGCTATAATCTTTTGAGATATTTTTTTCCTCCCATTTCTTTTCTTTCCCAGTTAAGGATTTTAAGAATCCAGCAGGTATACACTTCCCTTATCCCTAAACATTTAAAACTAATTCTGTGAAGTTCTTTGCTTTTCTTATAATATCCTTTTGTACTGCTGAGACTTCTAACTTTACCTCATCCCCTTTCATTTTCCCATCCCTTTTTCCCTCTTTCTTTTTACATGTTTTTATAAAGTTTTTGTTTGAATCCTATGTAAGCTTCTCTGTTTTTTGTTTTTCAATACTCTGATCTTGGTGTATGAAACTTTTTTTTTTCAGTTGAATTCCTTTTGCTTTTTTCTATTTTTCTCCTTCTACAGTTAATCTCTTGGCAAAATAAAATGGCACATGGGTTCTCTTTCTCTTCTGCTATTTGATTTTTCTCCACTTTGTAGTACTGTTCTCAGTTGTATATTTCCTTACCCTCTTTTAACTTTGCTTTTAAGTTGAAAATACTTCAGTGGTTGCTACTAAACTCTGCTCTTTTTTCTTCCCTTTCTTATACTTCTAATTACTGTACATACATATCATCAGTATTTATTTAGTAAAAATTGACTGATTTAGACTGAAGTATAGAAAGGTATGTGCTGGGTCTGCTTGTTTGAATTACTATACGATTAATGTTAGGCATTTTTAAAAATACATACTCACTTATTTCAAGAACTGTATAGCTATGTAAGGCATGCAGATACAAGTAGATACTAGTGAAAATACTTGGTGAAATTTTTACAGTCTTTGATGCTACCTTACATATATATATTTTTTAAGTCATAAGTCATATATTTGATACTAGTGCTTTTGTATAAATCATCACTGTCTTTGTTCGATGGAAATAAAGTTGTACTTTAACTTTGGACAGCGCTGAGCTAGCTATGTGACATGTTCACCAGCAAACTAGAAAGATAGACTGATGCAGCAGTTGGGGAGACCAGCTTAGGAAAGATACATCAGTACTTTCTGGGTTTGAGTTTTGTTCTCATTAAATAAAAAGAAGAAAAGTACATTTGTGCTCCTTTGCAACTGTAATATTTCCTAGAAAAGTTCATCCTTGCTTTTTAAGCTCTCTTAATCCTTTTTAATGGCATTAATATTTTGCTGACTAAATTCTTCGACTAACTCCTTATGCCTTGGATTACCAAATTATGTTTACATATTTCCATTTCCTTCATGTTTTAGAAGTTATCTTGTTTCTATCTAGTTACCAAGACCTTTCATTTTTACTGGAATTACTTCATCAACTTCAGTATCCCCTCTTTATGTCTTCTTAGAATAATCCTGTGTTATGTCATTATATCAAGATGACACCAGCAGTGATATAATGTTTTGCTGTAAGTAACTAGTTGAAACTAAAACGTGCTGAGGAGCTCCATCTTTTTGTCTATAACCAACTGGAACCATCATTAATCATTGGTATTAAAAGCATCCTTAGTGAAGTCTGTTTTAGACCATGAGAACCTGACTTTTGAACATTGCTTCAAGCCTTTCTCACTCCAGCTTCTAGGACATTGAGTAACTAAAATTAGGCATACCTTGACCCATTTTTAGGACTCCCATCTAAAAACAGCCAACAACTAGTGCTTGAGTATGTGGATTTGGAGCCAATAGTAGGTCACACATTGAATGATATGTTGAATTTTTAGTAATAGACCTTTAATTTACCTCACATGTTTTATGATAGCCCATCTCCAACCCCCACTTGACTTTGTTTTCCTTTTAAAATTCTCTTGGAAATACTACTTTGACTTTGACTACTTTGCAACTAATATAACAACTACCTTGCAACTCTAATATTTCTTAGAAGAGTTCAGCCATTGCTCTTTTAAGCATTTACCTTTTTTTCTTTTTGCATTTACCTTTTTAAAAATGTTTGAGCTTCAGGGCACCTGGGTGGCTCAGTTGTTAAGCATCTGCCTTCAGCTCAGGTCATGATCTTGGCATCCTGGGATTGAGCCCCACATTGGGCTCCCTGCTCAGCTAAATAAATAAAATCTTTAAAAAAAAATGAGCTTTTGTCTATGATCCTTAACCCTTAAACTGAAATTTCTAATAATGATCTTAATCTGGTTTACCCTTTGATGCTGCTCTCCTAGACAATCATTCTACTTGATATCTATCAAATTTTCCATATGTCCCATTATTTCCTATATCCTTTTCAGCTTACAGTCAAACTTAGGTTCTGCTTTAGTATGGTTTAGTCACACCATAAATTCTAACAATCTCACTGACTTCCCCAGTGCATAATGATATGCATAGCACCTTTATCTATTTACATGTAGCAATAAAAAAATAGTGCTTATATATTGTTTTATTATTTGCTTAAAAAAATTAATCTCCCATGATCTAAACTGTCTTGGTATCTAGTGTAGTTATCAAGCAGGCTATAGGTAGCCAGAAAATATTGAAAGGTGTTTCTTTGCTTGTTTAGACTTTCATAGCAATAATAGTACTTTTTAAATGTCCCACAAGATATACTATAAAAGAATGTCAGATGTTCCTTTTAAGTTGGTTTCAAATTAAACTGAGTGTAATCTAAAAGGCTTTCTCTGCAGTACAGCTTCTAAATATGTTCTTGTTAATATTGACAGTGGGGGCACTTATCTAGTGAAAACTTCGTACTCTGAATTTTTTGAAAGAAAATAATCAGTAATTATGTTTCTCTGAATAGGATTTGTATGGAGTCATATTTTGCTTAGGCTCATACTGCTTTGGTTTTATTTAGCACAATATAGTGAGAGAACCGTAAGTTTTTGCTCATATCTTAAAGTGTCCAAAGGTACCCCCAAGGCATGCGAGCATTTAGCATACTACGAAGTTAGAGGGAATAGTTCACACAAGACTCCCCTCACTTCTGGCACAAATTGAAATTTTGGGGGGTTCCCCACACCCACCTTTAGGTTCAATAATTGGTTTCAAGTTCTCGTAGAACTCACTGACAACCGTTATACTGATGTTTACAGTTTATTATAGGGGAAGCACACAAATTACAATGACTCAGTTAAAATAACTAATGGCTTAATTTTCTTCACTTTTTTTACATATAGCGTTTTAATCTACTAAAGACTTTTCAAACATTTTGTCAAAATTAATCAAGTCCTGAAGTCTGGGGAATATTTTCTCCATTTTTCCAGGTGGAGTAACTGTGAGACATAAAATTACATCTTCTAGACCAAGTTTAGGTTTAGTTTTCCTATTCTACCTAAATTCTACAAATGGGGTGCTTAGTTGCTAAAGCCAAATTTCATTATGTTCAAGCCTTGATAATTTTATGACCACAGACACATGAAACAAAGTTCTTATTTTTATAGATAGAGATACATAAGGTGCAAGTGCAAAGGGTAAGTTTTGTTTTAGGTGTATTTTGATCTACTTCATTAATTCAATATTCTGTAGCAAAATATATGAAATGCTACTTTGAATAGGAATAGTTAAATTTGGACACTAACATTGCTCTTTCATTACTGTTACATTCTGCACTGCTGTCTTAGGATGTCAACCATGGATTAACTGAGGTAAGTTTGGTGTAATGCAGTCTCATGTCCAGAGTGAGATATACTCTGTTTTGTCTTAAGTGATAGGAGAGCAGGGACGCCTGGGTGGCTCAGTCGGTTAAGCGTTTGCCTTCGGCTCAGGTCATGATCCCAGGGTCCTGGGATCGAGTCCCGCATCAGGCTCCCTGCTCCGTGGGGAGCCTGCTTCTCCCTCTGCCTCTGACTCTCTCTCTCTCTCTCTCTCTGTCTCTCATGAATAAATAAATAAAATCTTTAAAAAAAAAAGTGATAGAGCAAAAGGTTCCTGTTTTGTGTGACTTTTATTTTTTTAATAAGTATATAGGAATTGTCCTATATAACATTTCAGAGGAATTTTCTGAAGAAAAATAAAACTTCTGTTTTAGTTAGCATTACACCTATATGATGCCCTTCAACAATATTTGTGTTAAAATAGTTTCTACCCTCCTAAAGTCTCCCAGTATAAAATTAATATGTGTCCTTTGTAATGAGAAAAGCAGACTTTTAAAGTCTGACAAATGCTTACCCAGTAAGGTAAAAAATACTTTATATTAGAGAACTAAAATGATTTTCAGTTTTTAAACTAATAATTGATACTCAGAATGATCATAAAGTTAAATAAACTCATGGTCATCTTCCTCACTTTGTATAATACACTATCTTAACATATAAAGTTCTAGCACTTTAGTTTACATTATCAACAAACCTAAACCACCTTTTTTTTTTAACACTTGGGATCATTATAGTACTTCTTTTATACTTCTGTTATAGACTTTAGGTTTTATTGTTTTGTTTTATTTTTTCCCAGCACTTGAACCAGTGAAACATTTAGAATTAACTTTGTATCATAGGCCTAGTATTGTTTGCGTCCTCATCTTCACACAGAAATAGTACATAAAATTATGAAATCATAGACTTTTGGAACCAGAAAGGACCTTAGAAATCATCTTGGTAGTTTTGAGTTTCAGAGTAGTGAAATCACTTTCTACCATCAGTAGGTAGTGACACAAATACAGGATCAAGGTAAAAATTGTCATATGAAGAACAGTGAAGAATGATGATTTAAGGTTAATATAACTCAGCCTGCTGTCTTATATGTTGACAATAAAGAGTTGATAATCTCATCATATTCTATACTGTTTGGGCCCTATTGAATTATTTTGTTTGTTTTCGTTAAGAGAGACTTATTTAAAAGAAGGCATTTAGGTTGGAGAAGGGCTGGAAACCATATTCAGAATGGCTGGAAAAACTGGGAATGTTTACTGTAGAAGAAAGACAATTTAGAGAGAGCCTGGGGACTTGAAATATGTTAAACCGTATATGCTTTCCTGCAATGAAGACTGAAATACAAATGAAGTGATGCATAGTAATGTATAAAAATGTGAATTCAGACTTTAAATAAAGAGAACTTCCTAAGCACTTAAGAAGTGGGTTGTTTCATGGTGTATTGTCTTCACAGAAACTTTACAGCAGGGGGCTCTGTTTCAGGGCTGACACAAAAACATTGCCTTGTTGGGTACCTGGTAGGAATCCTCCTCCAACTGCAAGAATCTGTGGCTGGAAATGCATAGCTCTTTGTATTTTTCTGCATTGTTAAAATACTTAGCGATCAATCACTGTATTACTTGCTAGGATAAATGTAAAGTGATTAATGTGTGATAATGGTAATAATATTTCAGTTTTCTCAACTTCAAAGGTTGACAGAAAATAATACTGGTGGTGCTAATTTTGTAGGTTAAAATGAACGAAAGATTGTTAGACTTATTTGTTGGCACTCTAATGACATACAATAAATACCTGTTAAATGAATGAATAATCAGATTGCTTATTATTGGCCTCAGTTGCTAGAGTAGCCCTAAAATATAAGAACTGGGTAATGTATTTAACATAGGAGCCCCCAATTTTATTTTATTTTTATTTTTAAGAGGGAGAGAGGGAGGGGAGAGAGGAAAAGAGGCGGGGAGAGAGAAGAGAGTCTTAAGCAGGCTCCATGCCCAGCACGAAGCCCGATGTGGGGCTAGATCTCACAATCCTGAGATTGTGACCTGAGCTGAAATCAACAGTTGGATGCTTAACTGACTGAACCACCCAGGTGCCCAGGAGCCCCCAGTTTTAGAATATATTTGCAGCCTAATTCACTGAATCTTGGAATTTACAATTGTATGGACTTTGAAGTATACAATTCCCTCCTACAATTGGGGTTATTGGGAATTGAGGTTATTCCAGTGCCTCACCTGATTATCAGTAAAAATTCCATATTTGGAAGTAAGCAGTATGTTTTAGTTATAATTCCTGAACAGCAGATAAGTGAATAAACCAAGAATCTGATCAGCTTTAAAAGAAATGACAGCACCTACAAAAAAATATATCACAAGTCAATTTGTACTAATATGTTAATTTTTTATTTCTAGTTGGCAGATATCCCTGTTACAATCTGCACATATCCATTTGTATTTGATGCCCAAGCAAAAACTACTCTGTTACAGACAGATGCAGTGTTACAGATGCAGGTAAAATATAGTTTAATACAAAACTGATTTGAGAATGGTTTTTGAATTGTTTCTGTGAGGTTTTTTAAAAAGTAAATATTTGAATTTTGCCTATAATCAGTAATCCTTGGGAACATTCTGTACCTCAGTGGTCTGGCTTTTGCAAAGTACCTTTGGTACCTTATAAAGAAGACTGTTGCATTGGTTACATGTATATTCTTATGAGGGCTACTTATGTATATTTAAATGAAAATAGAATAGCCTTTAATAATTTTATATCTAAAAAAAGGTATGAGCCTTTTTGTTACAGAAATATGCAATTTTTGTAAACAGTTTTACTAGTTTCCTTGATAAACATTGGTTTGTTTCAAATCTTGCTTCATTATATATTCCATATTTATATACTTGGTAAAAAATGGAAGTAACTAGAGATGAGATGAAGTAAAGTAAGAGGAATTTGATCACTTGTTAGGGGGAGGATATGAAGTTTCCTTGAAGAAAGTTTTTAGTAATAAGGCATTTTCCTAAGATTAGTCATCTCCTGCTCCTCTCTCTCTTTTCTCCCCCAACCTGCTCTGTTTTATGTTGAACATTTTTTCATTTATAATGAGTTTTTTTTAACTGACTTATGTTAAAAAAGAGCTTTGAGAGCTACAGTAGATTTGCTTTATGTTTTCAGCCTGTAAATTAAAAAGGTTTTGAGTTTTTAGCAGAGTATCAGATGGTAGAAGCTAAGGACTAAGAGAAAGATGGGAAGAAACCTTGAGCAGTTAATATTCTAAAAATGCTTTAAAAAAAATTATCCCCACCCCAATTTTGATAGTTATTTTCATTCCTTTAAAATAAATGCATTTAGTATTTTAAATGCCTCCAGATATTTAAAGCATAAATACTAGGGGAATTTTAGAGGTGCTTATATCCATTTTCATCAACAGAAGAAATAAGTATTTTTATAGGGTTTATACTAATAGCTGGTGAACCAGTTTTTGGATAGTCATTGTTAAAACAATAATTGCCTCATGCTTTTAATATATAGTATATTCCATTTTAGAACAAGAACACAGGAAAAACCATACAAAAAAAACAAAGGTTTTAGATGGTGAAGGCCAAATGCTTGGTTTGTGAGCACATGTGGTGATCACTGTACTAGATGAATTTCTATAATACTACTTAGCCAGGCTGTTCCTTATTCTCATTAGAGGTTGTTTTAATGTTGTTTTCTTTTTCTTCTCACTCTTCATCCATGTTGTTTTTTGAGAAATAGCAGTGTTCAGATTTACCATATTATAGTTCCTTGCTTGTTTAATGGTATCATTAGATATACTTCAGTCTAAACATTCAAAAGGATAGTCTTTATGCTGAGAATACAGTTTTATTAAGCTTATAACGGTATTAGGTGCTCTGTGAATTCAGTAGTATAGGTAGTATTATAGGAATTATAAATATAGGATTATAATCAATAGGTAGAAGTTAGCTTACCTAGTCACATTAGTTTCTTTATAGCATTGCTATTAAAATTTTAATCTTTTGTTTTCTAGATGGCTATTGACCAGGCCCACAGACAGAATGTCTCCTCTCTTTTTCTCCCAGTAATTGAATCTGTGAATCCCTGCTTAATTCTAGTGGTGCGTAGAGAAAATATTGTAGGAGATGCAATGGAAGTCCTTAGGAAAACAAAGAATATAGACTACAAAAAGCCACTCAAGGTAATTTGACATTTTCTGTTATATATATTACAATATATGCTCAGCAATTAATAGTTTTTAACTGCTGAGCATTTATTGTTAATAAATTACATGTTATGGGCTCTTGGCTCTCTCTCGGCTCTCCAGAATATACTTCCATTTCTTTACGTTCAGTGTTTGCATTATACTATTGTAGGTTATATTTGTTGGAGAAGACGCTGTTGATGCAGGAGGAGTACGCAAAGAATTTTTCTTGCTCATCATGAGAGAATTGTTGGATCCTAAATATGGCATGTTTAGGTATTACGAAGATTCCAGGCTCATTTGGTTTTCTGATAAGGTGAGGTCCAACTGTCTAAATTATTTCTAATTTAGAGATAATTTAGAATAATCTAAGAATAATTTTAGAAATATACCTATGTATATATACCTACATGTGTCAAGTTGACTCAGTAAAGTTATTACTGGATTCCTAACATATTCAGAGATTTGCTTTATTACAGTTTGAAAAATTATAAACTTTTGGGGCGCCTGGGTGGCTCAGATGGTTAAGTGTCTGCCTTCGTCTCAGGTCATGATCCCAGGGTCACGGGCTCCTAGCTCAGCGAGGAGCCTGCTTCTCCCTCTGCCTCTCTCCCTGCTCATGCTTTCTCTCTCTGTATCTCTGTGTCTCAAATGAATAAATAAAATCTTTAAAAAAAATTATAAACTTTTGGACTCAGAATCATCAGGACACCTTAATATTTCTCACACATTTCAAATTAGCAAAATAAATTAAAGGAACGGTCAGCCTGAGAATGATGGTGACCTTTCCTTCTGCTGATTTAGATTTGAGGATTAGACAATAATTACCAGATTAACTTTTCCTCTCGGAAGAATTAATTTATCATTAGCAATCATTGATTTCTCTACCTTATCATTTAGGGCAGAGGTAACTACTCAGCAAATTATAGTCCATAAGCTAAATTCTTTTCCACACATGTTGTTTTAAAGAAAGTCATGTCCACTCATTTACCTGTTCATGGCTACTTTCTAGCTACAACTGGAAGAGGCAGAGTTGAGTGGTTAAGACAAAGACCCTATGATCAACAAAGCCTAAAATATTTACCATTTGTCCCCTTACAGAAAAAGTTTGCTACCCTTGATTTAGAGACTATAAATGAAATGGGGATGGTTCAGTTACAGAACAAGTTGAAAGAAATTTGAATAGAATATTTATTATTTGTTCTAAAAACCTTGATGTGTGTTATTTATTCATTGTTTCAGGAGGCTTGCTGTCCTTTGTCATGTTAGCAGTCATTGATGATCAGTGCCAAGGCTCATTAATTTATTAGGTTGCAAAAACGGTGCTACTTTTAAATTTATATTTCATTTTATTGGCTTGGATACTTCTATATAGAGAAATTTCCCTACATCTACTATTTGGTTCCTTAGTAGTATAATTCATATGGGGAAGGATTCTCTTTCTTCAGTTGCCAGCTTTGCAAAAGAATGAATCTGTTCATTGGCATCATACTTCAGTGGTGACAATTTGTTTTTTAGTTTTGTTTTCAAATATTATTATTTATTCATGGATTTAAGTATATTTGATGTTTTTAGTCCATTGTAGTTATTATCTTTATTGCTGCTCCCGTCTTTGTCTAGGGAGAGCTCTACAGGTTGGAGAGTTTGTTCTGTTTTGTTTTGTTTTTTAAGATTTTATTTATTTGAGAGAGAGCACAAGTGGGGGGGAGGGGCAGAGGGAGAAGCAGACTCCCCACTGAGCAGGGAGCCCAGTGGTGGGGCTCAATTCTAGGACCCTGGGATCATGACCTGAGCCAAAGGCAGACGCTTAACCAACTGAGCCACCCAGTCACCCCAGTAGGTGGACAATCTGACTGAATTACAGTCTCCTCCTTGGCTTGGTCTCTTAGGGTAGTTTGTTAATGGTGTAGCAGATGGAATTTGAGAGGGTACATAGGATGGAGGCCTGTCCTGCTAGGATCACAAAGAGTGCTGTGGGCCTTTATTCAGTTCTACAGAGAGGTAATGTTTTGAAACCAGGGGAAGGGCAGCCTTTTTTTTTAAAGATTTTATTTCATTTATGTGAGAGAGCACAAGAGGGGTTAGGGTCAGAGGGAGAAGCAGACGCCCCGCCGAGCAGGGAGCCCAGCGTGGGACTCGATTCAGGGTATCCAGGACCATGACCTGAGCCGAAGGCAGTCGCCCAACCAACTGAGCCACCCAGGCGCCTGGGAGGGGTAGTTTTAACAAGCTTTATCATGGATCTCTGTGAGACCTTTCCAGTTATATCTTGATTTGGCCAATGGGAGCCCTGTTGAACTGGTTCCTCTTTTGTGTACTTTTGACATGTCCCCATTTTTCCTTAATTCTTTACATTTAATACAACAAATGTTCGAGGCTCTTCTTGTGTTTATCCCAGCCCTGGCATTAGCCATTTCTCTTTAAAAGCCCTGACTTCTTCAGATGGAAATGGTATTTAGAAATTGTGTTCTGGATGCTAAGTGTACTCACTATTACCAGGGAGTCATTGCTTTCAGATTCTCGGCAGACAGAAAGAACTAGGAGCTATAACTATGTATACCTACACGTACACATCTTATGGTTTCCAGATACAAATCATACTGATACCTCTAATTCTTTTTTTAACAATTTTATTTATTCATTTGAGAGAGAACGCACGCACAAGTCGGGGGAGGGAGCAGGAGAAGCAGACCCCCTGCTGAGCAGGGAGCCTGATGCAGGGCTCAATCCCAGGACTTTTATTTATTTGAGAGATAGAGACAGAGAGAGAGAATGAGCAGGGGGAGGAGCAGAGGCAGAGGGAGAAGCAGACTCCCTGCTCAGCAGGGAGCCTGATGTGGGACTTGATTCTGGAACTCCAGGATAATGACCTGAGCCGAAGGCACCCAAGATTGTTTTGATTATTAGGGGTCTCTTGCAATTTTGTATGAATTTTATGGTTAGCTTGTCCATTTCTTCAAAAAAGGCCATTAAGGATTTGATGGAGAAGGTGTTGAATAAACGTTTTGTTCTTTTTGATGCTGTCATAAATTGAACTTTTTCAGAAATTTTATTTTTGGTTTGTTCATTGCTAGGGCACAGAAATACAGCTGCTTTTTGTATGTTGATCTTGTATCATGCAATTTTGCTGAATTCATTTATCAGCTCTAATAGGTGGTTTTGTGGATTCTTTAGGATTTTCTTTATATGAGATTATGGCATCCACAAATGAAATAGATTTAATTTTACTTCTTTCCTTCCAATTTAAATACCTTTATTTCTTTTTCTTGCCTAATTGCCCTGGCTAGAACTTCAAAACACTGTCAAATACAAGTGGTAAGAGTGGACATGCTTTTCTCATTCCTGATCTGAGTTGGATGTTAGCTGTGGATTTTTCATAAATTCCTTTTATCATGTTAAGGAAGTTCTCTTCCATGTCTAGTTTGTTGAGTATATTTATCATGAAAGAAGAGTGGGATTTTCTCAGATGCTTTTTCTGCTTCAAGATGATCGTGTGCTTTCTTTCCTTCATTCCGTTAATGTGTTGTATTACATTGGTGCATTTTCTTATGTCAAGCCACCTTGTATTCTTTTTTTTAATTAATTTTTTTTTTAAGATCTTATCTATTTGACAGAGCACAGGCAGGGGGAGCAGCAGGCAGAGGGAGAGGGAAAAGCAGGCTTCCCGCCGAGCAGGGCTGAAGGCAGCCGCTTAACCAACTGAGCCACCCAGGCACCCCACCACCTTGTATTCTTAAGATAAAGCCCAATTGGTCATGGTGTATAATCCATTTAGTTGACCTGTATTCTGTTGATGATTTTTCCATCCTTATTTGTTAAGGATACTGGCCTATAGTTTTCTTTTTGGTGTTTGTGATGTCTTTGTCTGTCTTTGGTGTCATGTTAGTTTGACCTCACAGATGAGTTAGAAAATGTTCCCTCATCTTCCATTTCTTGAAAAAGGAACAATTGGTGTTACTTACTCTTTAAATGTTTGGTAGAATCTGATCCTAGGCTTTTCTTTGTTGGAAGGGTTTTTTTGTTTTATTTTGTAAGATTTTATTTATTTGAAAGACAGTGAAAGGGAGCATGTGCGCAGGGGGAGGGGTAGAAGGAGAGGAGAGGGAGTCCTAAGCTGACTCCCCACTGAGCGTGGAGACTCACATGGGGCTCAAGTCCCCCAACCCTGAGATGGTGACCTGAGCCAAAACCAAGAGTTGGACGTTTAATCAGCTGAGCTACCCAGGTGCCCTTTTGGAAGGTTTTTTATTTTGAGGGATTTTTTAAAGATTTTATTTATTTGAGAGGGAGCATGAGCCGGGGGAGGGGCAGAGGGACCCCAAGATCATGACCCAAGCCAAAGGCAGACATTTAACTGACTGAGCCACCTAGGCACCCCTGGAAGTTTTTTAATGAGTGATTCAGTTTCTTCTTATAGGTTGTTTCTTAGGAGTTTGTTTGTTTGTTTGTCTTTAGATTTTCTAATTCTTCTGGTGTCAGTTTTGGTAGTTTGTATGTTTCTAGGAATTTATCCATTTCATCTAGATTATCTATTTTGTTGTCATACAGTTGTTCATGGTATTCTGTTACAATCCTTTTTATTTCTGTAAGAATGATAGTAATGTCCCCACTTTCAATCCTGATTTTAGTAATGTGAGTCTTTCTTTTTTTCTTGGTCATTCTAGCTAAAGGTTTGTCAGTTTTGTTGATCTTTTAAAAGAATCAACTTTTGGTTTTGTTGCTTCTATGTATTGTTTTTCTATTCTATATTTTATTTATCTCCACTTTAATCTTCATTTATAATCTCCCTCTACTAGCATTGGGTTTAGTTTGCTTTTCATTTTGTAGTTCCTTAGGATATAAAATTTGGTTATTGATTTGAGATATTTTTTCTTTTTTAATATATATGTTTATAACTATAAATTTATGAATACTGATTTCACTGTATCGTATAAGTTTTTATATTGTGATACCTTCTTTGACCCATTGGTTGTTTAGGAGTGTGTTAATTTTCACATCTTTGAATTCTCCATATTTCCTTTTGTTTTTTTTAAGAATTTATTTTTAAGTAAGCTCTACACCCTACGTGAGGCTCAAACCCACAACCCCAAGATCAAGAATTGCACACTCCACCAAATGAGCTAGCCAGGCGCCCTGTCTCCATATTTCTTCTGTTGTTGATTTCTAGTTTTATTCCATTGTGGTCTAAAAATATATTTTTAATGATTTTAGTCTTTTTAAATTTATTGAGACTTATTTTTTGACCTACATATGGTCTCTCCTGGAAAATGTTCCACGTGCACTTGAGAACATGTATTCTGTTGTGGAATGGAATGTTCTGTAGCTGTCTGTTAGGTCTTGTTGTTTTATAGTATTTTTCAAGTTCTCTATTTCCTTAATTGATCTTCTGTCTGACTGTTATATCTGTTATTGAAAGTGGGATATTGAAGCTTCCAACTATTATTTTAGAACTGTAACTCTCCCTTCAGTTGTGTCAGTTTTTACTTCATATATTTTAAAGCTGTATTGTTAGGTATGTAGATGTTTGTAAATGTTACATATCTTCTTGATGAATTGATGCTTTTTGATTTAAAGTCTTTTTCATCTCATAGTAGTATAGCCACTCAGCTCTTTTGGCTATTATTTACATAGTATATCATTTTTTCAAACTTTCACTTTCAATCTAGAGTCTTTGGATTTAGAGTGAGGTTTATAGGCATATGCAGATCTTCCTAGACTTACAGTGGGGTTATGTTCCAGTAAACCCATTGTAAGTTGGAAATTTTATAGGTCAACATGCATTGAATACACCTAACCTATTGGACATTATAGCTTAGCCTAGCTTAAACATGCTCAGAACAGGGGCACCTGGTTAAGTGTCTGCCTTCAGCTCAGGTCATGGTCCCAGGGTCCTGGGATTGAGCCCCGCATTGGGCTTCCTGCTCAGTGGGGAGTCTGCTTCTCCCTCTGCCTCTGCCCCTCCCCCTAACTTATGCTGTAGCTCTCTCTCAAATAAATAAAATCTTTAAAAAAAAATGCTCAAAACACTTATATTAGCCTACTGTTGGGCAAAATCATCTAACACTAAGCCTATTTTATAACCAAGTGTTGAATATCACACTTAATTTTTACTGAAAGTGAAAAATAAAATGGTTGTGTGAGCACAGGGATTATAAGTGTGTTGTTTGTTTACCCTCATGATTGCCTGGCTGACTGTTGTGCTCAGCATCACAGGAGTATCTTACTGCATGTTGCTAGCCCAGGGAAAGAGCAACATTTAAAATTTGAAGTATGATTTCTACTGGTATAGTTATCACTTTTGCACCACTGTAAAATCAGAAAATCATGTCAAAGATAAGTTAGGGGTCGGCTGTCATTGAATAATGGTTTGTTTTTTAAAAAATCCTTCCTGCTAGTCTTTGCCTTTTGATTACAGAATTTAATTCATTGACATTTCAATCTGGGTTTTTTAAAAGATTTTATTTATTTGAGAGAGATAGAGTGAAAGAGAGAGAGATCTGTTATTTCCTTAGTTCTTGCTCTGAGGGTTACAATTAACACCTTCTATTTACAACAATCTAGTTTGAATTTATATCAACTCCAGTAGTATACAGAAACTCTGCTCCTAGAACAGCTCTGTTCCTTTATTATTCTCACACCTTACAGCTTTATACATTGTGTGACCATTAATGTAGATTTATAATTATTTTATACATTTGAGTTTTGAACCATATAGAGAAAATTACAAATCAAAAATACAGTAATTTTAACTTTTATATTTACCTGTATAGCTACCTTTAGCAGAGTTCTTTATTTCTTTGTATGACTTGGAGTTACTGTGTATAGCATCCTTTCCTTTCAGCTGATGAACTTTTAGCATTTCTTTTTTTTTTGGTATTTTAAAAAATTTTTTATTGTTAATCACCATACATTACATCATTAGTTTTTGATGTAGTGTTCCATGATTCATTGTTTGTGCATAACACCCACTGCTCCATGCAGGACGTGCCCTCCCCAATACCCATCACCAGGCTAACCCATCCTCCCACCCCTCTCCCCTCTAGAACCCTCAGTTTGTTTTTCAGAGTCCATCGTCTCTCATGGTTCATCTCCCCCTCCGATTTCCCCCCCTTCATTCTTCCCCTCCTGCTATCGTCTTCTTCTTTTTGGACTTTAGCATTTCTTTAAGGAAGGTCTGATAGCAACAAACTCTCTGTTTTTCTTTATCTGAGATGTAAAATTCTTGATTGGCAGTTTTTTCTTTCAGCCCTTTAAATATGTCATTCCAGTGCCTTTTGGCATGCATGGTTTTGAATTAGAAATCAACTGTTAGTCTCATTGAGGAGCCCGTCTATGGTCTATGTGATGAGTTGCTTCTCTTTTGCTGCTTTCAATACTTTTTATAATTAACTTTCAATGCTTAGATTAAAATGTGTGTGAATGTGGATCTCAGGCTTGTCATAGTTGGAGTTTGTTGAGCTGCTTGGGTGTTAGATTTATGTCTTTTATCAAATTTAGAAAATTTTCAACCATTTCTTCAGACATTTTTTCTGTCTCATTTCCTCTCCTTGTGGCACTCTGCTACTTGTATGATGGTACACTTGATGGTATGCCACAGGTCTCATAGGCTCTCATATTTCTTCATTCTTTTTTCTTGCTGTTGTCCCACAAAGCGGATAATCTCAGCTGACTTATTTTCAAGTTTGTGGATTCTTTTTTCTGCCTGCTCAAATCTCTTATACCCCTCTAGTGAGTTTTTTATTTCAGTTACTACTGTACTTTCCAGCTCCGGAAACAAGCTTCTGCTTCTTTTCCATAATTTCTATCTCTTTATTGATATTCTCTATTTGATGAGACATTATTATTCTTTTTTCTCCCCCCACTCCCCTGCCCCCATGGTTTCCTTTAGCTATTTGAGCGTATTTAAAACAGTTGATTTAGGGGCGCCTGGGTGGTTCAGTCAGTTAAGTGTCTGCCTTCAGCTCAGGTCATGATCTCAGGGTCCTGGGATCGAGCCCCACATCAGGGTTCCCTGATCATTGGGGAGCCTGCTTCTCCCTCTCCCTCTGCAGCTCCCCCTGCTTGTGCTCTCTCCTTCTCTCTCAAATAAATAAATAAAATCTTTTAAAAAATAAATAAGTAAAATGAAACAGTTAATTTAAGTCTTCATCTAGAAAAACCAATGTCTGGGATTTCTCAACAATTTATAGGATTTCTTTTTCTCCTGTGAATGGGCCATATTTCTTTTTTTTTGCATGCCTAATAAATTTTTGTTGAATACTGGGTACTTTTTTTGTTGTTTGACATTTTTTGTCCCCCCCCCCCCCCACAGTACCAATTATTCCTCCAGGTTTCTTTTATTTCTTTTATCTTTTTCTTCTGATCCTTGACTTTTATTCACATTTAAGAATGTGACACTAAAAAGCTACTTAGTTTGGGCCAACACGTTTTTTTTCTTTTTTTTGCCCAAGTAGGCTCCATGTCCAGTGTGGAACCCAACACAGTGCTTGAACTCAGAACCCTGACAAGAGTCAGACACTTAACTGACTGAGCCACCCATGTGCCCCTGGGCATACACATTTATGATTTAAAGTCCTTATTCATAGAGTGATTAGGTATGGGCATTTCAGGGGGGAACCCTCAAATGTCAACGTATATAGTTTTTCACTCTTTGGGTTTTTTTACTCTTTGACTGCCAGTGTTTTAGTAGTGTTCTGAACACTGGAAAGGGAAGCTAGGATTCTCATTGTTAACTATATACACCTTCATTTGATCGTCTTGTTTTTTTGTGTTTATTTTACGTTTTAAGTTTTTAACTGAAGTATAATTGACCTTCAGTATTACATTAGTTTCAGGTATATAACATTAGTGATTTAGCATGTATATACAGTACTCAGTGCACACCGTGATAAGTGTAGTTACCATCTGTCACTGTACAGAATTATTAAAATATTATTGACTATATTCCATATGCTGCAATTTATATCCCTGTGACTTATTTTATAACTGGAGGTTTGTACTCTTAATCCCCTTGAACACTTTGATCCCTTTGTGTTTTTTTTGTTTGTTTTCTTTGTTTTTAAGATTTTATTTATTTATTTGACAGAGATGCAGCGAGAGAGGGAACACAAGCAGGGGGAGTAGGAGAGGGAGAAGCAGGCTTCCCACGGAGCAGGGAGCCCAATGCAGGGCTTGATCCCAGGACCCCGGGATCATGACCTGAGCCGAAGGCAGACGCTTAACGACTGAGCTACGCAGGCGCCCCTCCAGTGGTCAAATTAATATTTTTCCTCTGCGATGTCCTATACTGCATTTAAGTTTAGAAAGTCCTTCTTAAATAGGGCAGATTGAATAATGTGTTAATCTGTCTTCCTCCTGAAATCCCTCTAAATGAGAATAAAGGAATAAAAATGATAATAAACCCACAAGAAAAAAAAGCTATAGGGGATCATTTTAATATCACTAAAGAGATGTTAATATTTTAAAATATGAAAAGTAGACAGATGGCTTGTACCTGATTCAGTAAAGCAGAAGAAACTGAAACAGTAGCTTGTTAAGAGAAAAGCCAATGAGAAACAGGCTAATTTGTATTTCAGGCTGAGGAACCAGAAGTACCAAAAAATACCTTTAAAGTCTAGTAGCTAAGCTAGCTCAGCTGGTAAGACATTAAGACTCCGAAAGTCAGAGGTACTCAAGTAGAATTGAAAATAGGATGAGTGGTAAAAAGTCCCTTGCTTTTCTGGAAAGGATGAGCCAAAGTGGCTCTGGATTCTCAAGCAGGAGATATATTCAAACAAACGGATTGGGGCGCCTGGGTGGCTCAGTCGTTAAGTGTCTGCCTTCGGCTCAGGTCATGATCCCAGGGTCCTGGGATGGATCCCCGCATCGGGCTCCCTGCTCTGCGGGAAGCCTGCTTCGCCCTCTCCCGCTCCCCCTGCTTGTGTTCCCTCTCTCGTGTGTCTCTCTCTGTCAAATAAATAAAAATTTAAAAAAATTTAAAAAAATTTTGACCACTGGAAAAAATGACATTTATGCATGACAAAAGCAAGATTATTAAAAAGCATATAGTAGACTCGGGTATATGTAACAAATATGACATAGGATAATATTAATTCCTGGTATATGAAGAATTCAAATATAAATATATAAGCAAACACTAGCAGCAGCAGCTCTCTCTGCCCACGGGTCCTGTCCCCATGCTTTAATAAAATCATCTTTTTGCACCAAAGAAAGAAAACACTGGCCCTTGAAAGGTAAATGGGCCAAGAATACAAAGAGGCATTTCACAAATACACACAAATCCCTAATTTTCAGTATCACTAATAGACAAAAATACATACTAAAACAAGTTTTCTTGTCTTATTTGGGGGGGGGGAGAGGGACGGAGGGGAGGAGAGAGAGAATCTTAAGCAGGCTCCCCACCCAGCATGGAGCCCGGTGGGGGGCTCAGTATCACGACCCTGAGATTATGACCTGAACTGAAATCAAGAGTCAGATGCTTAACTGACTGAGCCACCCAGGTGCCCCAAGTTTTCATTTTTTAACTCAGATAGAAATGTGTGTTTGTGTATATTACAGATGAAACTATGGAAAGATAGACATTTTCCTAGACTGCAGATGTCAGGGTAAATTGGAATAGGTGTGAACAAAAGCAGTTTCGGGATATGCTTAACTGTCATTTGACTTCGAAATTCTTCTTACAAAGCAAAATTTCTCCTAAGCAAAGATTCCAAACTATGGACAAAAATACATGTAGAAATGATGGGGCGCCTGGGTGGCTTAGTCAGTTAAGCATCCGACTCTTGGTTATGGCTCAGGTCATGATCTCAGGATTGTGAGATCCAGCCCCACTTGGGGGTCCGTGCTCAGTGCTGAGTCTGCTTGTGATTCTCTCCCTCTCCCTCTGCCCCTCCCCCCACCCTGGTCACACATGCACCCACTTGTGCACGCTCGCTCTCTCTAAAAAAATCTTAAAAAAAAAAAATATATATATATATATATGCAGAAATGATACCATCTTACTTATTTTGAATATTACTAGCTAGTTGGAATAACCAACATTTATTGTGCCTTTACCATGTGCTGCAGGAACTGGGCTAAAAGTATTTTACATACATTAATCCCATTTCATCCTCAGAACAACCTTATGAGATAAATACTGTTTTTATCTTTGAAAATAGAGAGGCTAGATACTGAAAGAACTAGGTCTGGAGCCCCAAATCTGATAAAAAATGTTTTTCTTTTAACTGTCATGCTCACTGAATTTTCTGTGACCATATATTTCTTCTTTAAAGACGGGGAAATAAGCATTGTTTTCAGTGATTTAATAATCTAAATATCCAACTATAGTAAAATAGCTAATTTAGCACACCTTTGTACTTTTATAAGAGTGATATGCAACTATTAAAAATCATGTTCTCTGAGGCTGCTGGGTGACTCGAGTGTCCAACTCTTGATCTTACTCAGGTCTTGTTCTCAGGGTCGTGAGTTCAAGCCTCACATTGGGCTCCATGCTGGCTGTGGAGCCTACTTTAAAAAATAAGAAAATAAAATTACATAAATAAAAATGTTCTAGAAGAATATTTAATGATATAAGGAAATACTTGTGATTAGACAAAAGAGAAAACCTTAACTATGTTTTTAAATTATTTTTTTGAACTTATAGTGGTTGCAAATATATAAAAATATTTTTTAAATCCTTGTTTCTGAGTGATTGGATTACAGGCATTGATTCATTTTCTTTATGCTTTTTGTTTTCCAAATTTTGAATGTGTATAATTATTTTAAATCAGATTAAATGTTCTAATAGTCATTTCACGTATTAACTTAATGCTTAGTGATGTGGAAATGCTTATATTTCCTGGGAAAAAAGCCAATTGTGAAGTTATACATCTAGTCTGACCTTAGCTAGGTCTTTATTTTGTCTTAGAAAATATATTGGATGGAAATGTGCAGAAATACTAATAGTGATACTATCCCAGGGAGATGTGATTAAGAATGAGCTTTTTCGGGGCACCTGGGTGGCTCAGTTGTTAAGTGTCTGCCTTCAGCTCAGGTCATGATCCCAGGGTCCTGGGATCGAGTCCCACATCGGGCTCCCTGCTCAGCGAGAAACCTGCTTCTCCCTCTCCTACTCCCCCTGCTTGTGTTCCCTCTCTTGCTGTGTCTCTCTCTGTCAAATAAATAAAATCTTAAAAAAAAAGAGAGAATGAGCTTTTTCATTACTTATTTCTATATCTTCAAAATTTTTTACTACAAGTATGTGTTTTTGTCATCAGAAAAATTTATTATTTTAAAACTTGTAGAAGACGTCTTTACTTTTTTTTCTGTTATTTTAGACATTTGAAGACAGTGATTTATTCCATTTGATTGGTGTTATCTGTGGATTAGCAATTTATAATTTTACTATTGTGGACCTCCATTTTCCTTTGGCTTTGTATAAAAAACTGCTAAAAAAGAAGCCATCCTTGGATGATTTGAAGGAACTAGTACCTGATGTTGGAAGGTTAGTAACAAAAAGTGACAAGGGTTTTAATAGGGAATGGGAAATGTACAGAAAGCTTTCCTTTTAGGAATAATTCTATTTTGTTCTTGTTGAATTTCTAAAACAAAAGCCCTTTTGATATTGGAGAACTCTTCATGTTACCCAGATTCCAAATTTCTACTGAAAGACTTACATGTACAAAACCATTTGCTAAATTTTTAGTAATTTAACAATATTTTGCAAATATCAGATAATAAACTTAGGAAGGTAATGCTTCCTGAGAGTAGTTAAGTGATTTATTTGGACTTCCGATTACCTTCATTCCTAGCTGGAATATGTAAAGTTTCTTTTTATTTATTACATAAAATGGAATAGAAATTGTATATAAGTAAGAACAAATGTTGAAAATGGGTAGATATATGGCCTTTGTATTCAGAAGAAGAGATAAAAACCTTAGAGTGATTTTTTTTTCTTCAGAATTGTTCATTCGCTAGCCACTGTATATCTACCATTCTGAAACAAATATAAAAGTATAGATTAATAAAAAGATTTTATCAAGAATGAGAAATATATATTTATTCATAACCAAAATAGTCAAAATACCCAATAATGTTTTACCTCAAAGAAACGTGTATTGTTTTGCAGAAGCATGCAACAATTACTGGATTATCCAGAAGATGATGTTGAGGAAACATTTTGTCTTAATTTTACGGTAAGATGGAAAGACAGAATAAGACAGAATAGCCTGATTATTCCTCATCCCATTTATTTAACAGCTGTGCCTTATGGCTTTGGGTTTTGTTTTTTTTTTATTTTGATGGGTGGAATTTTTAACCCTTTAGCTAACATTTATTGAGCATTAACTATATGCTAGCCACAGTACGTACATTATTTCATTTAATCCTCATAACAGTCCTATGAGATTAGTATTACTATCCTTATTTTACAGATGAAGAAAACTGAAAACAATCATTACATGTCAATAATAGTATTTATACCCAGGCCTGTGACTTCAGAGCCTAGTGCTCTATCATTATGCTAAAGATCCTTTACAAATACAAGAGGACCTCTTTATTCAAGTATTCATTTTTGAGTCTGCAATTACAAGAATGTTTAGAGAAGCAAAGGTTATTGTACATTAGAATATTCAGTAATGAACTTACCACTTAAAAGATTAATTCCTACTCAGACATCCCTTTCTGCTTCACACTAATATTTGTCCTTGCCCATTTATCTTACTTTGGAAATGACATACCACAGTGAAAATGCAAATATGTTGGAATGTTATTTGGAAAATGAAATTGCAAATCTTGTCAAAGATACACAATTTTGTTAATTCAGTGAAAGGGATGTTGAATAACTTACCCATCCAAATGCAAAGCCATTGACAAACAAGGATCTGGCAGAAGTAGACAGTTGACAAAGAAGAGAAAATCAGCAAGGATTATGAGAAGGCACTTCAGAATGGAATGATTTGAATATTATAAATTAATCTCGGGAAAATGGTAAAACCTTTGGTTTTCTTTCTTTTTCTTTTCATTTTAAATACATTGTGTGTTTGTCCATCCCCCCCCCCCGCCCCCGCCAAGAGTCCTCTTTGTGATCTTGAGATCAAATCTGACAGATAACCATATTCTGCTATCCCACAATTTGCCAAAAAATACTATGTGCCCCCCTCAAAAAAGTTTATCCATTTTTTTATCATTTTAAGAATTGGCACATAGTACAATTGTAAGAAAATTTGGTAGATTTAAGATGAAATAAATGAATTTATTTTAACAATTTTTTTTTCAAGAAAGGTCCTCCTTGGACTTTATTTACTATGAAATTTTTAGTTCCCCATTTCAACTGAATGGTTGGTTTTGCAATGGTTTAATTCTTCAATTCAGTTTCACTTATAGCAGTATCAATTATCTTTGAATCTTTATTGATTATCTCAATGGACTGAAACATTGGGTTCCAAACAATATAATTTCTAACTTATCAATCACCAAGTTTGTGAATGGTTAGTATATTCAAGAAGTATGATAATTTAAACATTCCTTCCCACTGCCATTTCTTTCACAGAAATTTTTAGTGGCTCTTTATTGCTTGCATAGCAATAGATCGATAACGGGCTTCAAAAACATTTGTAATATGACTTTCTAACTTAAATTGTATCCCTCCATTCATACCAAGTTTTATCATGTCACACAGTATTCTCTCACGTACCTTATCTTCCTGTGTTTTAGGGCCATACATTTTCAGAACTTGATATTTACTCTCATATCCATCCTGTCCAGTCTCTGTGCTCAGTCAGAAATCCTGTCCCCTCTCAGTCTTTTGAGAGCCTACTCATCCTTCTAGGTGCTTTCCAAATGACATTTCTTCCTTGAGGTCTTTCATATTTCCTCCACGTAGAAGTAAGTGTTCTTCTGTGGTCTGATAGCGTTTTGTGCATGTCTCTATTATAGCATTTATTTTATTATAAGAAGTTGTTTACATAACACATTTCTCGTCTTCAACTAGATAGTAAACTCCACAGCAGGGATTTATTCATCTCTTATCATCCCACTGCCACCACAGTGTTTTCTAGATGGCAGGTACTAAAAGAAAATGTTCTAATAGAAGAGGATAATATTCCAAAAAGAGGGACTAGAAAGAGAAAAGATACAGATATGGGATTGGTAATATTAATAGGAAAATTAGCAAACTAGTAAGGGAAATAAAAAGTTTAAAAATAATTGACTGTCTTTATAAATCCAATTAATAGCATACTGGAAAAATCACCTGTGATCAAGAATGCAAACAAGGCAGATACTAGGAATACAGTAGTAGTAGCTGTCATGTGAGAAGAATGCATAGCTGGTCTGGGCTGCATACATTTTGACACTTAGATTCTGTCATGTGTACAAGGAAAACATCCTTTCTAATATTTTACTTTTGTAGTGATTGTTCTAAAAAAGTTTTACACATAGTAAGTACTCAGTTTCCTGTTCTTAACTAACCAAACACTTTGTAATTTGTAATTAACTAGTCACGGTAGGATTTCATAACTACCTCACGGTAGAAATGAAAATTTCTAGTTGTGGCGTTATGCAGAATTGACAAATAAGCTTATGGTAGTAACAGAATTTTACCTCAACTTTATTCTTATATTTAATGAGAGAAAGGTAGAATATAATAATAGATTATTAAAATCTAATAAGTTTTGAGTCTGACATTGACTTTTTTTAAAAATTTAAATTAATAGATCACAGTTGAAAACTTTGGTGCAACAGAAGTGAAAGAGCTGGTTCTAAATGGTGCAGACACAGCTGTTAACAAACAAAATCGGTAAGTGAATTATAGCAGCATCAGTGGTAGTAATAAGATTCCGTAGGCATTTTTCTTCTGTATATAGAAACTTGTCACAACCTTAAGTTTTTACTCAGATAAAACTTTTTGAATGGTTAGTAAGGAAGTAACCACCTTTTGCTTCTGAAATCCCTTTAAGATATTACTAAAGTTTGGGATAAAAAGGTCATAACCAAGCAAAACAAAGAGAAGGGAGAGGAGACAACAGCAAACTCATTTTTGGAAGCTAGAAAACAGGGGTAACTAACTTTAGCCAACCAGAGAAAGCTGCAATATAAGATGGACTGGGAGGAGCCAAGAATCCTGGCAGCCAGTTCATCAATATAAAGTCTTAGGCATTGAGAATAAAAAATGTTAGAAAGTGTATGGGGTTTAGGGGAATGCTGGAAACAGAAAGATTGCTGTTATAAAAAGCAGTTAGAAACCCATTTTAATTAGCACAGTAGCCTGGGCAGATGATCAGCAATTTATCTTCTGGGGAGATTGAACTGAAGGGACTTTGGATATCCTAGGGGTGGGAGGGAAGACGACTTTGGATTTGAGTATGGATAGACACAGCAGGGGGTAAGTGGCAGAACTGAAAACAAGTGGATTGAGTCTACAACCACCCCGCCTTGGTACTGTATTTTGGAGGATTCTTTGGATACACTGTCTCACTTTTAAATATGAGTGGATAGGCCACAGTCTCCGCCGAGAGTCGCCGCGGTTTCCTGCTTCGACAGTGCTTGGACGGAACCCGGCGCTCGCCCCCCACCCGGGCCGGCCGTTCAGAGCCAGCCGTTCGCCATCTCTTCGTCGCGCCCTCAGACCGCTCCAAGGCCCTCGCCGCCGCCTTTTCTCAGCCGCCGCCATGACGACCGCGTCCCCCTCGCGGGTGCGCCAGAACTACCACCAGGACTCGGAGGCCGCCATCAACCGCCAGATCAACCTGGAGCCCTACGCCTCCTACGTCTACATGTCCATGTCTTACTACTTTGACCGCGATGATGTGGCTTTGAAGAACTTTGCCGAATATTTTCTTCACCAGTCTCATGAGGAGAGGGAACATGCTGAGAAACTGATGAAGCTGCAGAACCAACGAGGTGGTCGAATCTTCCTTCAGGATATCAAGAAACCAGACCGTGATGATTGGGAGAACGGGCTGAATGCAATGGAGTGTGCATTACATTTGGAAAAGAGCGTGAATCAGTCACTACTGGAACTGCACAAACTGGCCACTGATAAAAGTGACCCCCATTTGTGTGACTTCATTGAGACTTATTACATGAATGAGCATGTGAAATCCATCAAAGAATTGGGTGACCATATAACCAACCTGCGCAAGATGGGGGCTCCCGAATCTGGCATGGCAAAGTATCTCTTTGACAAGCACACCTTGGGAAACAGTGATAGTGAAAGCTAAGCCTTAGGCTGTCTTCCCATAGCCACAAGCGTGACTTCCCTGGTCACCAAGGCAGTGCATGCATGTTGGGGTTACTTTACCTTTTCTATAAGTTGTACCAAAACATCTACTTAACTTCTTTCATTTGTACCATTCTTCAAATAATTTGGTACCCCAAAAAAAAGAGTGGATAGCCAAAGATTGATAGCCCTTCAAAATAGTTGAAAAGAATGTCAAGGAAAGCGAAACAATGCAGGATGAAGAACAAAACTTCAAAAGAAACTGTAATCAGTATTCATCTATATGGATTAAAAATTATTCACTTAAAAATCAAAAATTCAGGGGCGCCTGGGTGGCTCAGTCAGTAAGCGTCTGCCTTTGGCTCAGGTCATGATCCCAGGGTCCTGGGATAGAGCCCCGCATCAGACTCCTTGCTCCGCGGGAGGCCTGCTTCTCCCCCTCCCCCTGCTTGTGTTCCCTCTCTTCACTGTGTCTCTCTGTCAAATAAATAAATAAAATCTTTAAAAAAAAATAAAAAATTCAATCAAAAATTGAAAAATATTCACTTAAAGAAATTTGTCAAAGAAATGGTACCAAAAAGCTTTCCAGAATTGAATGACATGCCTTAAAAGACAAGCCTTAAAATTGAAAGCATGGAAAGTGGGAGGAAAAAAAAAAAGACCTACCAAGGTAAAATAGAATTTCAAAATCCCAGGGGAAAAAAAGGATCCTAAAACCTTCCAGGAAAAAGAAAAAAAAAGCATGCTATATACAAAGAATTAAGAAACAGAATAACATCAAATTTCTAAAGAATGACACTGAAGCTAGGAGATCAAAATTGTGGGAAAAAAATACTTTTTAACTTCGAATTCTGTATCAAAACTATCAAGTATGTGAGTGTATATAAAAACATCTTCATGCATCCAGAGTCTCAGAGAAATCTACTTCCAGTGCAGTTTTCTCAGGAAGTTACAGGAAGATGTGTTCTACCAGACAAGGAATTAAACCAAGAAAGAGAAAGACACAGGATCCAGAAAAATAGGATCCAGTATAGAAGAGAGGCAAAGAGAATTCCTTCTGCAGGAACAGCAGTGTGTAGGTTTAGGAAGAGCAACCAAAGTGGGTGAAATCAAGAGGATGGAATACAAATGATGCTCCCTAGAGTTGAATGAGTCTAAAGGAGATTGACATTTCTGTTGAAGTTAGGGATCAAGTAGCAAATTAGAGAAACAATTGACTACAGAAGTTCTTTTTAAGAAAAGGCAGGTAACCATAAAATATTCTAGCTTAATTCTGAATGTTTATAATCACAAATATGTTAACCTTAGTGAATAGTGAACCAAAATTGTTATTATGGGAGCTTTTGGGGAGACAAAGTGAGAATGGGGCAACTAAATAAAAGGTAAATCCTTATCTTCCACAATAATCAGTTCATTAGATTATATTTTAAATTGAAAATTAAGGAATAACAATATAATTAGGTTGTTGAAGTTTGAAGGTAAATATCAGAGGGAATAGCAAAAAATTAAGAATTTGCCTTCAAATATCTGAAATTTCTAAAGGTGCAAGACAGAACTGCTTCGTTCTCTACTGTGTAGAGCTAGCTTATTGGCTCTCGCCAGGGACTTTATCCAAATGGTTATAATCTTAGTTCTGCTACTTAGAAGCTGTGTAACTGTAGGAATGTCTCATGCCTCAGTCTCCTTTTCTGTAAAATGGGATGATAAATTGTACCTGTTTCATGGGGCTATCTTGAGGATTAAATGAGGCAATAATTCTAAGATGCTTAGAATAGTACCTAGCACATGTTACGTGCTCAGTAAATGTTGGCTGTTAGTATTACTATTTGACATTTTAAACTGTACATATGTCTTACTTTGATAGCTGTTTTTAAAATAATGTGAAAAAGTTTAGGTCTTTCTAACTATCCTTTCTTTTAAAAAAAAATCTTGGTTTTGAAAAACTGATTTAGAAAGGTTTTTTTCCTGCTTTTAAAGTCTCTAGTTTTTTATCTAGTTTAGAAATAATTTGAAGAATTTTTATCTTTGTATTACCAATCCTAGTTAGATAATGAAAATGTTGAAGATAAAAATGTTAGCACATAAAATAATTTAGCCTTTTGTGTTTAAGGCACTTAACTAGTACAGATAAATTTCACTTTCCAATTAGATGAATTATAAAATTATGCCGTTACAAAATTATCTGCTTCTTTCCATCAGAGTCTAATAGCATATGCTACTGACTTTTCCTTAGGCCTGTCCAGTTTTACAATGGCCTCCTGTAACCTTTTTTTCCTCTTTGTAAATTCACTTTGGAATTATTTTATAATTTGCTAAGAAGATTATCTGTAGATAACTGAATTTACCAATATTCCCATTTGTAGAATTACCCTTTAAGACAGGAATATAAAATATTGAAATCCTCTGGTACCCATTCTCATTATTTGTTTGACTTAGATAGCTGCATAAAATATTTGTGGCTAACAGAACAAATTGAATAAAACTGTAGTGCTAATTACTGGATTACTGGGTAAAGGGACTTTTTTCTTTTATAGTTTCCTTTACTATCATAATGATAACAGGCAGGAAAAAGCATCAGAAGTGTTTGTGTGTGTATGGGTACATCTGTGTATACACACATACTTTTGAAAAGAAAACTACTTGTAATCTTTAATGATTATCCTAAAAGAGTGCTTAATAAACCTTTCGGGTATTTAGTTTTTAAAATAAATTTTGTTGGGACACCTGGCTTGCTTAGTCGGTAGAGCATGTGACTCTTAATCTTAGGGTCATGAGTTCAAGTCCCATGTTAGGCATAGAGCCTACTTAAAAAAAAATAAAAAAATAAATTTTGTTTTCAGATTCCTTGAAACCCGAGGAAAAACAGACTGTTGTTTGTCTAATAGTCTGAATCCCAAAGCTCTCATTTTTTTATCACCTGATATTTTTAACAGATGACTCTCTTTAGGGATACATGTGGAGTGGTGCATATAAATCTCAATAGTTTGTGAGTATTGAAAAATTATTTTGATAGACATTTGTGTCATCATTCTTCCCATTAGGAAATGACGTTTCACTTCGGAATAGCCTCATTTACATTAGGCTGTGAATGATAAGTCTACATGCCTCCTAGGTAATACCAGATTTTTGTATAGAAAGAATAATAAACTTCTCCATTAAAGACTTTGTCCCCTTAGAATCCTAGTCATACTTTCTCAGTTTTAAAGATAAGTAACAAAAAGTACAGGAGCACTCAAACTTTTAATGAGACTACATAGCTATTCTCCATAAAAAAAGATTTTTATATTCTGTGCCATGTGTGCCTTTTCATTTCTAGGCAGGAATTTGTTGATGCTTATGTGGATTACATATTCAATAAATCAGTGGCTTCCTTGTTTGATGCTTTTCATGCGGGCTTTCATAAGGTCTGTGGAGGAAAGGTCCTTCAACTCTTCCAGCCAAATGAACTACAAGCAATGGTTATTGGAAATACAAATTATGATTGGAAGGAACTGGAAAAGGTAGGGGAAAACAAATCTATGAAATTGTTTTAATGGAAAGGCAAAGGAAAATATGGTTTATTGATGGAAAAATTGCCCTCTCACTTACTGTTTTCCATTTTACACTATATTTACAGGAAAACACTGTACCCTTCTTATTCCACAATGAATGAATTTTAGTTGTATATAAGTTAGATAGCATTTTTTATTTGTGGTAGTGATAGCTTTCGTATGAAAAATTATGTCATTTATGACAGAGGTCAGATAAAAGTCCCAGCGAAAACTGAGTTTTCATTCTGTCCAATCATAGGAAAACCATTATGAAAAGCACTCACATTGCATAAGATCATTGTTTCTTTTTTTCTGATTACTCTCAATGTTAAATTTTTTAGCAGAGAGTAAATAATATTCATGATCTTCATCACTAGTGCCTTAGCCAATAAAGGGATTTTTAGGAAGAAGATTGGGAATTATAAAACTACTTCTTTCTTTTCCTTCTTCTCTATACAAAGAATTCTCAGATATTTCTTCAGATAAACATTGAATAAAAAGTGCTAGGTTAGGGGCGTCTGGGTGGCTCAGTCGTTAAGCATCTACCTTCAGCTCAGGTCATGATCCAAGGGTCCTGGGATTGAGCCCCACATCGGGCACCCTGCTCCGCGGGAAGCTTGCTTCTCCCTCTACCAGTCCCTCTGCTTGTGTTCCCTCTCTCACTATGTCTTTCTCTGTCAAATAAATAAATAAAATCTTAAAAAAAAAAAAGTGCTAGGTTAGATCAGCTTTGAGAAAGATGTATGCAAGTTTGACTTACAAGTTTTTCCATCTTTGTTTTGTACCCCTGAAGCAAATAGTACATTATATGTTAATTTAAAAAATTTCAACACACACACACAAATAAGTTTTTCCATCTTTGTAATCTAAAAAACCTCTAATACAATTTTTGCATAAACAGTTTGATACAGGGGCACCTGGGTGGCTCAGTCCGTTAGGCATCTGCCTTCGGCTTGGGTCACGATCCCAGGGTCCTGGAATCGAGCCCCATGTCAGGCTCCCTGCTGAGCAGAGGCGTCTGCTTCTCCCACTCTGCCCCTGCTCCTGTGCTCTCTCTCTCTCCCTTACTCTCTCAAATAAATAAACAAATAAAAGTTTGATACATAACAGCACCTATTAAGTTAGCTAACATTACAAAATACAGTAAGTCTCACAAGGATACAAAGCATTGGGAACTTTGATACACTGCTGGTGAAAATACAGTGGTATGGCCACTTTGGAAACAGTTTGGCATTTTCTTAAAAGTTAAATATTCACTTACTACATGAGCTAGCAGTGCCACTCTAAGGTCTTAAGTTATGTTCACACAAAAATCTGTAAACAAGGGGGTATGGGGCATTATTGTTTAATGGGTATGGAGTTTTGGTTTAGCCAAAGGAAGAGTTCTGGAGATGGATGGTGGTGACGGTTGCATAACAGTGTGAATGTACTTAATGCCACCAAACTGTACACTTAAAAAGGGTTAAGATGGTAAACTTTGTTGGAGGTATTTTACCACAGTCTTTCTTAATTGTGTTTTTAAAAATCTGCAAACATGTCAAAAACTGGAAACAACCCAGATGTGCTTCAGTGGGTGAATGGATAAACCAACCTAGGGTATATCCATACTGTAGAATACTACTGAGCAATAAAAAGGGATACACTCCTGATACGTGCAATGACTGGGATGACTCGGAGTCCTTATGGAGCATGAAGAAGCCAGTCTCAAAGGATTATATATTGTATGATTCCCCGTATAGGACATTTTTGAAAAGACAAAACTATGGTGAACTGGGGCTAGGGGTGGAGGGAGTATGTGATGGGAAAGGGTAGCACAAGAGAGTTCTTTGGGGTGATGGAAGTGTTTAGTATCCTGATTGTGGTGGTAGGTACACGAGTCGTTACACGTGCTTAAAACTCACAGAACTATACACACACCAGAAAAAGCCAATTTTACTGTGTAATAATTTAGAGAATACATGTTTTAATTTAAAAATAATTAGGACTTCTAGTTAAACACACTAGAATAAACACATTTATCTCTGCTCCTTTCCAAAATCTCACTAGAATGACAATAAAGGAATAAAAATAGGAATACACAGAGAAAATGTAAAAATACCATGAACAAGAGAAAAAAAATAGTTTTGGAAGACAGAAAATGGATGGATGAGTTGATGAGTGACTAGAGCAAAGAAAACTGAATTCTGAGCCTCCTGAGGGACAGGGTTTTTAAGAGGCAACCCATTTCACACCCTAGAATTTCTAAAAGGCTCAGGAATTGGTACATCATGTTACTGTGGTGGCAGGATGCATGGTTAGGCTAAAAGCAATACAATTACTTCACAGCTAATTTTAGGAATTGTTAGACTCCTCGGCTTCTCTCTCTTACCCAACAAAAGACAGCTCTAGGGAAAGCCACAGAATCTGGGAAACCAGGAATAACTGAGGAAAGCTGATAGGCAAGCTTAAATCCTTCAGGAAGGAGATTGAAGATTTCTTTTTTTGGTTAAATTGATCTGCTAGAGAGGAAAGCTGCACTATCCTTAAGGACACCCCAGTGGAAATGGATTCCACCTCCAGTCACCCTAAAACGAAAATGATACAATGGCCTCTCATCACACTTTACATCCTACACAATTTGTCCCTTTTGCCTCCTATCATTCTTCTTCTCACTTACACTACTTCAGCCTTAATGGCCTCTTTGCTGAGCCAGTCTTGGGGTCTTTCTATTTGCTATTTCCTATGCCTGGGACTCTTTTCACCTTGATAATTCCAAAAGGGTTCTTGCCCTTACTTTCTTTTGTGTCTTTATATATTCTCAGAGACCTTTACTGGCTATCATCTAAAATTGAGTGTTAATACACACACACACCCACACTCATACCCTGTCTCCCTTCCCTGCTTTATTTTCTCTTTGAATTTGACTTAATATAAATTTTACTTAATTGTCATCACTGTCTATTGCTTCTTCCCCCCACTAAAATGTAAGCACCATGAAGGCAGGATTTTTGTCTCTTTGTTCACTGCTATATTCTCACAGCCTAGAAGAGCAATCAGTAAGTACTTAAAACCTCACTTGAAGATATAATTGATAGAAATATTCATTTAGTAAGATGGTAGTTTAGTATATTTTAGTGTACTTAGTATACTTTGTTTTCTTCCATTTTATATGTGATTCATTATAATTTCAGTGATTATGATTTGTGATTTTAAATACTCTTTCTTTCATCAGGACTGTGTACACATTTCCCCAGAACCATTTAGAGGTTTTTAAAAGGGGAAAAAAAAAACTTGAGCCATTCTCCTTTCATTCCCCACTAACATGCTCACAGACTATAATTCTTACCCATTAATCCATTAATTGATTGCTAGAATTTCAGCCATTTTCTCCAAACCTGTTTACAAATAAATAGCAAGTATTTTGTAGATTTCAAGAGATCAGTCATTGAGATAATCGTGGCTGCAAATAGAGCCAAAAATTTTAAGAAACCCATTAACAAATACTTACTGAGCCCCTATGGATACCTAGTACTGTGCAGGAGATTAGGGAGACATCAGTAAATAAGATTGAAACATGGTCTTTGCCCTGTAGTAAGGAAGGTAGACATTAAATAAATTAACTCTGATGAATACAAAAGAAGATTGTTCAGTGAATATAAAGAGGAACTTAACCTAGGCTACACAAATCTGGGAAAGCATCTCAGTAGATGGTGGTCTCTACAAGTAAGGACTTTGTTCACTGCAGTTTCCCCAGGGCTCCAAATTTTGACTAAAACTCTATATGTTGAATGAATGAATGAATGAAAATTTGGGGACATTTAGTCTGAGTCCTAAAGGATAAATAGAAATTAGCCTGATGAAAAAAGGAAGAAGGAGGATGTATTAAGAGGTCTAGGCTGAGAGAACAGTGTGTCCAAAGGCCTTGATGCTGGAAGGTTCTAAGAACTAAAATTGAAGGCCAACTGTGGCTAGATTTTAAAGAACACTTCACAGTGTAAGATTTACTCCTCTCCTTTCTACTCGCCTTTTCTTAGTGCTAGTATGTTTTCTAAAGGAGAAGTACACTAGCTCCATTGCGGCAGATTACCCCAAAATTTAGTAGATTAAAAGTAACAGTGAACATTTATTTTCCCACTTTCTGTGGGTTAGGATTTCAGGAATGGCTTAAGCTGGTGGTTTTAACTTAGGGTTCTCTCATGAGATTGCAGTCAAGATACTGATTGGTGCTTTAGTCATTGATTAAAGATAGATTTAGACTTGATTAAAGATAGATTCCCTTCCAGGATGGTTCACTCACAAGACTGTTGGCTAAAAGCCTATTCTCTCACCATGAGGACCTCTCCGTAGGGCTCTTTGTCCCCTTAAAATGGGACCTGGCTCTACCCAGAGTGAATGATCAAAGAGGTTGAAGCCACAGAGTTTATGATTTAGCCTCAGAAGTCATAATGATTACAGAGTCAAGCCTATACGCTGTGGGAGGGGCTACACAAGGGCATGAGCAGTAGGAGGCAGGGATCATTAGGGGCCATTGTGGAAATTGACCACCACAGAAAATTTGTCAGATTCAAGACAAAACTAACATCACTTAATATTAATGAAAGATTATGTTGTTTTTAGAATACAGAATACAAAGGGGAATATTGGGCAGAACATCCAACGATAAAAATTTTTTGGGAAGTATTTCATGAATTACCATTGGAAAAGAAAAAACAATTTCTGTGTAAGTATTTCTAACTGGTCCTGTGTTTTATGGGAAATGGAATTAATGATTAAATTATTTTTGTAGGAGATTAATTGATTACTTTGTTGGATAAGGTTTTTTCCTTATTATTATTCCAAGGTACTATTTTAATTTTCAGTTAGAGTAAATTTTTGATCTGCATCCTTCTTTTGAAAGCTACATTCAATTTGCCTCAAATAGAATTGGTTCTTTCAAATGAAAACAAATTCTAACACTGATTACAGTCAACTAGGGTTGTGATTCCTTTTAGAATTTCTAAAAAAGGGGACGCCTGGGTGGCTCAGTCATTAAATGTCTGCCTTTGGCTCAGGTCATGATCCCAGGGTCCTGGGATCGAGCCCCGCATCGGGCTCCCTGCTCAGTGGGAAGCCTGCTTCTCCCTCTGCCACTTCCCCTGCTTGTGTTCCCTCTAGCTGTGTCTCTGTCAGGAAAATTAAAAAAAAAAAATTTTTTTTTTTTTTTCCTAAAAATTTCTGGAGGATAGCTTTTTTCCTTGTTCAGTCTCCATTTTTTTTTTCTTTCGGCTTCTGCATCAAAACTTTGGGGAATTTCTGTAGAAAATAGAACTTTTGGACTCTGTACCTATTTATAACCTAATTTGTGTGTCTTTCATCTGTTAAATGTGTATTCTAATTGAAATGACACTCCTTATGTTTGTTTTTTGTTTTTTTTTAATTTAAATTTTGTGTACAGCGCAGTATTGGCTTCTGGCGTAGAATTCATTGATTCGTCACTTAAATTCAACAGCCAGTGCTCATCATAACAAGTGCCCTCCTTCATACCCCTCACCCATCTGGCGCATCCCCCACCCACCTCCCTTCCAACCCTCACTTTGTTCTCTATCATTTAGACTCACTTATGGCTTGTTTCCCTTTCTCCTTTCTTTTCTTTTCTCCCCATATGTTCATCTGTTTTCTTAAATTCCATGTATGTGTGGGATCATACAGTATTTGTCTTTCTCTGACTTATTTCACTTAGCATAATACACTCCAGCTCCATCCACGTCTTTGCAAATGGCAAGATTTCATTCTTTTGATGGCTGAGTAATATTCCATTGTATATATAGACCACATCTTCTTTATCCATTCGTCAGGAAATGATGCTCCCTTTGATATTTCTGCTATTGCCAAGAATATTTCTGTCAATCTCTTTTTGATAGTTGAAATAAAAATCTTGGCTAAATTCTTTTGTATATTGTAAGGATGACAAGTCTTAAGTGATTTGAGTTTTAGCTGTCCATTATATATTTTATTCAAAAATGTTAGAAACAAAACAGATTGAAAAAGGAATCATAATCAAAACTGCATTTTGTATTTGAGCTGCAGACTAAATGGCTATTCCCAAAAGAATGGCTCTCAGGTGTTTTGTCAGGGACAAGAGTCATTGATTCATCAAACATTTATTAAGCATCTCCCTGTGTGCTAACATTAAGATTACACTTTTAAAGAAAAAACTATTGTACGGATGTATAATTAGTATGTCTCCAAAATCAGGCTTCCATAAATCTAGAGATAGGCTTCCACATTAGAGTAAATGTTAATATAAAGGTTTGCCATGGTGACTGTATAAATAACTTGGTAATCTGTATTGTTTTGATAAAAGTGGTTGGCTGAGTGATTTTTTTTCTTGGTAGTATTTTTGACAGGTAGTGATCGCATTCCTATTCTTGGTATGAAGAGTCTAAAACTAGTCATCCAGTCAACAGGAGGTGGCGAGGAATATCTTCCAGTTTCCCATACCTGTTTTAATCTTCTGGATCTTCCAAAATACAAAGATAAAGAAACTCTACGCTCTAAACTGATTCAAGCAATTGATCATAATGAAGGCTTCAGTTTAATATAACTTTGGAAATAATAACTAATCAGTTAGTTTATTGCAAAAGCATTAAACTATTTGTGTTTTTCTTGTGGTGATGAATTCAGCAAGGTGACAGAGGTACTATTATAATTCTTACTTGCAAAATGTTCAATGCTATGAGTATTCATGAAAGCCAAAAAATATTAATGGAAAGTGAACAAACTGTGTTAATATTAAACTTATTGTACAGAACCATGGATTTTTTTTTGCTATCTTCCAATAAACATACAAGTATTGTGAATACATTAAAGTTTTACTAACATGAATTTTAAGAGTTTGCATATTTCACAAATAATCTGGGTGTGAGTGCATGGAAATGTTGCTTAATTTTCAATCACTGAGTGAAAAACCTTTATCTTTGGCCTGCAATAGTCATTCGATTATTTTTTCATTTTGTAAATAATGTTAAGTTTTGTAATAAAATAGTTATGTTCTGATACCAGTACAGTTTCTATGGTTGTAATTGAACTGAGCTAAAAGGATTAACAATTATGATTAAATCTTATTCTGAGAATCTGTAAAAGCAAAAAATTAGCATGATGAAACATAATCTTTGCTTTTTTACTAGAATAAATATCCTTGTGCAAATCTAAATTAACAGATAGGAGTTACTTAAATAACTTGTAGTTCTTTCCTTTTGTGAACCTGGAGATGCTACTGATAAATGGGAGGTTATCAGAAAGCTTAATATTTGGTACTAGAAGAACTGTGTCCTACAGCGGCCAGCAATAGAGACTGGCTACTGAGAACCAGCCACTGGCTTATAGCTTCCAGAACTACTGATGCTGCAGGTTGGTATTTAGTCAGAATTTTCAATGCTTTAGAACTATTTCCTTGAATTTTTAGAAACAAATCTTAACACAATTTTTATGGTGCTGATGCTTAGTTATCTCCTGTGATTAACTGTAACAGTGAGTTGATGCAACCCATGTGACTTTCTGCTATAATGCAAATATTTATTTTTTAAATTTATTTTTTAAGCCGTGAAAATTGTTTAAGTAATAAAGATTTATTGGTTTAATACTTAGCCTTTCAGTGGTTCTCCTATAAGACTCAAAATTCCTCAATGTCTCAGGAAAGGTCTTTAAATTCTGGATTGAGTATTACCATTGCCATACAAACTGTTTTACAGAGATCTCCAGTTTTCTTAGCTATAATTCCAAAATCCAGAACTCTGAAAAAAATTTGTGTATCTCATTTTGCAGCAAAACTTGAATTGTTGAGGCTATTATTTATGGTATTAAATGAGACTATTTGTACATTTTTTTGTACATTTTACTGTGGTGATATTAATAGGTTTGATGTATTTAGTGCATTTGATCTTAGATGCTGCCTCAAGACCCCTGTGGGGTGCTTTAAAAATTTTGTTAACATTCGTAATTCCAAAATGCAAATGAGCCCAAGTATTTTGCAGACGGGATTGTGGACCTATACTTTTCAATTTAACTTAAGAACTTCCACTGGTATACCATAGGTGTCTATTTATATAGAGGGAAGCCCTTAAACATAAGTATTTTCACATACAATAATTTAGCTCAAATTAGCACTCTCCCTCTGAAAATTCATTTTGTACTGTTTCCCTGTTTATCCATTTCTTGAGGGTAGTGATTGTTCACATTGAAAACACATGTGTATGTGTAAGGTGATTTTTTTTCTTTAGTGACCTCTATGCTATGTACTGATCTGTGAAACCTCTATGTACTGATCTGTGAAATAGCAGCCACTTTGGATTAATACAGATGGATTTCATTGAACAAATATTTTAACAAGGACCTGGCACATCTTATCTAGGAGCCCAACAGTACAAGGCTTAATTTGGGTAAGTCTTATACTCTTCTCCCTCTGTTGCTGTAAGACAGTAAGTAGCATTAACAGCAGGGAGATTAATGGTAGAAAATTAAAATACCACTGAGGATTTTTCAAATTGCTGTTTGCTTTTTTAAAAATAGCACGAGGGGCACCTGGGTGGCTCAGTCAGTTAAGCATCCAACTCTTGATCTCAGCTCAGGTCTTGTTCTCAGGGTCGTGAGTTCAAGCTCTGCTTTGGGCTCCACACTGGGTATGGAGCCTATTTAAAAAAAAAAAAAAAAGCAAGAAAAATATCAGCTTTGTAGATGAGTGTAGAAAATAAGCAAATACTGAGTTCACTAAATTATAAAGACTGTGATTATGGAGTGGACTAAACTTGAAAATATTTGGCTTCCATAAAGATCTACTAGTAAGAGCAATTATGTTTGTAGCTCCTGTCTGATGAAGTGGTAGAACCAAGACACACATGGCATACAACAAAACCAGAATGCAGTTTTTTAAAACTGGAGACCTGCAATAAAGTCCTAGCCTTTCTTAACACTTGGTTTTTACTGCATTTAGTTTAACAAAAAGTCCTCAAAGTGTTAATAGGGCAGTCTTCCCCTGAAGGAGTGTATGGCGAGCTGAGAGCAAGGACACATGTTCTGTTCTCAGCCACTTTCCTGCTCCCTAGCTCTTTTGCACTTTGGCCATCCATATTCCTTACGGTAGTTTCCTTACTCATCCTATTTCAGTAGCTCCTTTTTTTTTTTTTTTTTTTTTTAAGATTTTAATTTGACAGCACAAGCAGGGGGAGCTGCAGAGGGAGAGGGAGAAGCAGACTTCCCACTGAGCAGGGAGCCTGACTCGATCCCAGGACCCTGAGATCATGACCTGAGGCCGAAGGCAGCCGCTTAAGGACTGAGCCACCCAGGCGCCCCGATACCCTCTGTTCTTGCCAGTGCTTGCTGATTGGTGAACTACTCCTAGAGAAATTGAGAAGTTTGTTTCATGGAAGTCTACCTTCTCTGTGAGGCCAGCCCCCAGAATGGAGTGTCACACGCAGAAGGGAACTCCCCTATTTTTTTCCTTTCTCAACCCTTGCTATACTTTTGAATCACCTGGAGTTACCTTTAATACTATGCACAGGCCTCCTCATGCCAATTAAATGTTCTCTAAGGAGTGATGCCCAGGTTATACTTTTTTTTTTTTTAAAGAATTTGACAAGAGACCCAGCGAGAGAGGGAACACAAGCAGGGGGAGTGGGAGAGGGGGAAGGCTTCCTGTGGAGCAGGGAGCCGGATGTGGGGCTCGATCCGAGGACGCTGGGATCATGACCTGAACCAAAGGCAGACGCTTAAGGACTGAGCCACCCAGGCGCCCCAAAAAAGTTTCCCAGGCAATTTAATAGTCACAGTTGAGAGGCACTCAAAGTGGGAAGGAGAGGTCATTAGACCACTTCTCCTTATTTCTGGTAACATCCTAGCTTAAGGCTTTAGATTTCATTTCTGAGGAGAGGTTATGGTGTGCATACACACACTGCCCTTCTAGGTTACAAGTCTAGGAGTTGAGACTGCTTTCAAATAAAACCAAATGCCTCATAGGTGGGTGATGTAAACCACTGATTGAAAGCACACCATTATTTTCTATACCATGAAGAGCAGTGCTAACTAAACCATCATGTATCATTAATTAGGGTATTACAGTGAAATATATACTGCATTAACCAAGGAAACTTGGAACAGTACTGAACACAAGGCTTAAAAATTAGCTGTTTTCAAAACGTACTTAGCTTAACTGACCAAACACCACCTTTTAAGGTATGAACTACCTTCCCATTTTGTGTATATAGTGAATGAAGTCGCTATTCTTTATTTTTATACCTGAGGAGATTTTTACAGGTAATTTTTTTAAATTTTTTTTTTTTAAGATTTTATTTTTGACAGAGACACAGCCAGCGAGAGAGGGAACACAAGCAGGGGGAGTGGGAGAGGGAGAAGCAGGCTTCCCGCGGAGCAGGGAGCCCGGTGTGGGGCTCGATCCCAGGACCCTGGGATCATGACCTGAGCCGAAGGCAGACGCTTAAAGACTGAGCCACCCAGGCACCCCCTACAGGTAACTTTTCTAGTGAGAACATGACATCCCAGGGCAGAGTACTATTTTAAAAATCACTTCAAAAGTTTGCTGGTGAGGAAGGCAAGAGTCCTGAGAGTAGGAAACTGCCAGTCAAGGCTTTATTCATCACAGAACACTTTCTAAGGGGCATGCTCCTGGGTTCTTGAACGGTACTTTCACTCAAGAACTTGAATGGACTAAGGTTTGCAGGTCAGCCTTGGAAAGTTCATACCAAATGTGGTCTGTAGTCATTTTTTGTCCACACCTTCCTGTGTTAAGACTTGTGTTATCTGTGAGGCACTCTGCTTTTATAGCATATACACTCTTGAGTTCACTGTATTTCCACAATTCTGTCTTCCTAATACCAAAGTCCTGAACCTATGTCCAGTCTTCCATATGTCAAGTTCTTAGGCCCTGTCTTGCCTCTCCCCTACTTTTCACCTACAAAGGTTCCTGGGCCTAGAACTGAAATATTAGTTTTGAAACTTGGTGAAGCGCCAACTGCTACAACCAACAGTATCAGTGTTTGCTTATTATTCTGTGAAATTTTATACCTTGAACAATGTAATTTAACAGAAAAAAGTCAAATGACAATTTTAATAGACTTTAAAACAGTGTACAAGTATAAAACACTGGTTTTGTATTTCAAAAGTTGGAGGAAGATATCCAGTCATTAAACAGTCTACAAAACATATGCCAGTAGATTACATAAAAGACTATGTACAATATAAAAAGCTGAAAACAGTCTTCACTGTAAAAATAATTTAAAACAAATTTTTCAATTTAAAATATCATCTATAGCACAAACACACATCATGCAAATGGAAAACTAAATATACTGCATTCTTTAGTGTAGCCAAATAAATTCAGATTGAAACATCTTTTAGGTAGGGAAGTGGCCATTCAATAAAATTTTTCTCTCTGGCAGTAATGGTCCTAGCTGGGTATTTTATGCTTGAAGAACAGCTATATTTCAAACCTTTTTTAAAAATTGTAATAAATACTAAAGCAACATATTTATAATTTGGGAGTAATTTGTGGGATAAAGGTCCGGAAAATAAGTTGTGCAATTTTATAAAGTATGAACTTTTTTTTGAAAGGCTAAGAAGCTTCTGCAGCTGAAAAAGTTTGATCTCTAGTTTTAAGGCAGGCTAAGCTTTTAAATAAAGATGTTATAGGAACTAATTTCATTCATTAACTATTCTGCTACTGCAAGTTACATCATATTCATCTCCATAATACGAGGCTAGCAGTTTGTGGTGTCTATTACACCAAATCCTCCCAACAGGAGACATGTACTTACTGAGTTATAATTAACATCTTAGTACTTTGGAACCGTAATCAGGGGCCTGTTGCTCTCCTCATTAATGGAAAAGAAAAGCAGCGGTCCAAAATATTACACTCTCCCCAGATGAAGTACCATTATTATAGGTTCATAAAGGCTTTGCATATTCACATCTTGGCAGTTTAATACTTGTGGGAAAGAATCGATGCAAGCTCTACCACAGTGATAGGTATTTAAACAACAAGGGCAAATATTCTTGAAACTAAGGGTACCCAGACAGGCACTACTGTTTCTAAAGCAATTGGAACATTTCCAAAGCATTTATTTTTTTCAGGTTAGTTTTATAAAGGAGCCAATATAGACATTACTACATGTCCACAGGAAGTACAAAAGCCATCTTCATTTCACCAATACAAGATTCCTGAAACTCTTAGCACCAAGTCTTACTTTAAAAAGCAAAGACAACTGAGTGCTCTCCCATATTGTTGACTTCCTTCTACACACTGCATGTCATGTGATTTTTAAAAAGTTAGCTGCCTCAAGTTTTGGAAAATGCCAGTGTTTAAAAATAGGTAATTGTGCTAATAAAGAATCAAAAGTCTAGCAGAACAGACATTTAAGGAGTTCAAACCATTCAATGTTACAAAGAAAAGTGTGAAAATACCATTCTTTGGTCTAGATAAGCTGTTCCCTTTACATTAATTTAACATTCCAATGGCTTTTGAAAACTTTAAAATGCTGAAACTCACTAGGCAAGAACAAAATTATATATACATATGGATGTATCATACAAATGAACCTTTAAAAGAAAAGTTCTGACCAACAGGTGATTAAAGATACTTAGTACCCTTCTTTTTAAAAAAAGTTAGTGTTGAGTGTACAAGTACAGAAATAAGAAGTTAAAAATTACCCATGGGAAAAAAATCTATTTTACCAGTCTATAAATATTACACCTTTCTGGTTTCCTTGCTCTGTTGAATTCACAAGTAAACATTCATTTTCACATGCTAAAGTTCCTAATGCTGGTGGAACAATTCCTGTACCTGGACAATTATTACATTATGATTTGTCTGATGGATAGTTAATGTCTGTTCCTTCCTGTTTCATGGATATAGCTTCACTGACTGCCTCTTGATCACCTCCACCAATTCCAAATCCAGTTCCTCCAGCTCTCTCATTAACATCAGCTTCATCTTCCAAACCATTGTAAAATTCTTCAATCTCACTTTCATCCTCCAAGTGTTCTTCTAAACTTGGACTCTGGCATGTTCCACTATCACTGTTACTGCCACAAGAACTAGAGGATAAGACGTCATCTTCAGAGTCCGAATATACCTCAGCGCCATGGAAAATATAACGATTTGGTGGTAAAAACAGATATTGGTTACCTGAAATATAGTAATAAAAAAGAAGTTATTCCCAGTTTTCTAAGACTAATTTGGTCTAATTATAGGTTCCAGCTCTGCCTTTTACCTGCGTATCATTACTAGAGGCTATTACCATAGTGTTCTTCAAAAACAAAGTGCTCACTCCTAGCTGCAAGTCTTAGTTCTGCCACCAACCAGCTTTGCTATTTGGGCAGTTAATCTCTATGCCTCAATTTCCTCATCCAGAAAATTAAATAATTTTCACAACTCTATCAACTAAGTATGAATAAATGTAGAAAACCATGTTCAATAAAGGTTATTTAACCAACTCCTTTGAACAGAACTCATGACATCAAATATCCAGGCCTGCCTATATTGCTCAATTCATGTTCACTGAATAGAACTTCATTAAAGCACATACTATGCCTTCAAAGCACCATCATTATTTTCAAATAGTTTTAATTCCATAATGGCTTCACCACCTATTCAACAGTGTGGTTTGCAGGCAAGAGCATCACCTGAGAGTTTATTAGAAGTTTAGATTCTCAGGCCCCACCTAGTGAATCTGAATCTATTTTTACAGAAGTCCTACACAAAGTATGAGAAACACTGATCTACCACTGGACATTAACCTTTCTTCAATCCCCTCCCAAATTTGCATTCATAGTTTAAGATGTGACCTATGATGGTAAGGACAATTCCCTCTCCCCCCCAAGCTATGGGTCCCAGGTTTCCGGCGGGATGAAATAAATTTTCTACCCTTGAATTCATAAGAACAAGTAACTTCTAACTTAAGCCTGTTTCTACACATAATAAATGTCCTATTTATTGCACCACATCCCAGACTGATTCACAAAAGCCTGGCTACTAAGAGTTGATCTGAAGTGACACGCCATCTGCCAAGCATATCTGGGTTTCTCTTCAAAATGGCTTTCAAACTTTATACCCCATCATGACCAAGGTTCTCACTTGGAAACAACCTAATATGCACGTAACAATTCTGATCTGAACCCACAAAATTAATTTCACATTCCACAAACATCACGAATTGCTGTGTGAAAACCATTTATTTCCTTCTATTTTGGAAGAATTTTCAGTTTTCTAAGCTACTAGTGTTATATTTCCAAAATTGGAAGAGGGAGTGCCTCTATTCTAGCTACTAACAGAAAAGTCCATCTGCTACTTCTCAGTATCTTTTGTAAGGGGTCCCAGCACATGGCTGTTGTGCATTTTACTATTGTTTTGGTCCATGCTTCTAAAAACTGCTTCATTCTGTGTTACCCCCCTGATGAACAGAATAATCTATTATTTCTCAGCCCAAGAATCCTGTACCTGTTTGGTTTTTGCCTCTTCTTGGGAACCATCAAGACAGACTTAAAAGTTTGCCTCATATATGCTCCCACATTCTCTTTTTCAACCTTGATCTCATCAACAGAAATCACGGTAAACAAAAATAAGACTAGTGTGGTAATTTAACAGCTGCAATTTTTCACTCTACATCAGTTATCTTTTTAAATTCTCACAATGCTGAAGTATATGCTATTTGATTCCCATTTTTCAGTTTAGGAAACAGATTAACTTTGCCCAAGGTAGATCTGAGACAACTCGGGTCTGATTCCAAAGCCTGTCCCTTTAAGGCCTAAACTGGTAGAGAAAAATCTAAAGATTGCTCCAGGTTTAATCTTGTTTCCTGGGGCCAGCAAAGAGTTTTCTGTTTGACCCATCTGTCAAAAAGATACTCAAAAGAAATCTCCAGTGTAAAAGTCTTCCAGTACATAGGCAGACTGTATAAATGCCAGTATTTACCTGACTATAAACAGTTTTAAGTAGGCTCCATGCCCAATTTGGGGCTTGAACTCACGACCCTGAGATCAAGAGTCACATGCTCTACCAACTGAGTCAGCCATGTGTCATTAAACAGCAATTTTTCTTCTACTAGCTCTTGCCACATTTGCAAACATAAGCATTCTTCTATGCTTTTCCTAGTTTCTCCTGGAAAGTTGTCCCCTCTTTTAACTCCCTATTTATCAAGACGAAAGTCAGAAGTTAGGTTTTTGAGCTTTTGCACAGCTAAGGAAACAGTCAACAAAACCAAAAGAAAACCAAGAGAATGGGAGAAGATATTTGCAAATGACATATAAGATAAAGGGCTAGTATCCAAAATCCATAAAGAACTTATCAAACTCAACACCCAAAAATAATCCAATCAAGAAATGGGCACAAGACATGAATAGACATTTCTGCAAAGATGACATCCAAATGGCCAACAGACACATGAAAAAGTGCTCAACATCACTCGGCATCAGGGAAACCCAAATCAAAACCTCAGTGAGATATCACCTCACACCAGTCAGAATGGCTAAAATTAACAAGTCAGGAAATGACAGATGTTGGCGAGGATGCAGAGAAAGGGGAACCCTCCTACACTGTTGGTGGAAATGCAAGCTGGTGCAGCCCCTCTGGAAAACAGTATGGAGGTTCCTCAAAAAGTTGAAAATAGAGCTACCCTACAACCCAGCAACTGCACTATTTACCCCAAAGATACAAAGGTAGTGATCCGAAGGGGCACCTGCACCCCAATGTTTATAGCAGCAATGTCCACAATAGCCAAACTATGGAAAGAGCCTAGATGTCCATCAACAGATGAATGGATAAAAATCTGATGTATACACACACACACAATGGAATATTATGCAGCCATCAAAAAAATGAAATCTTGCCATTTGCAAGGATGTGGATGGAACTAGAGAGTATTATGCTAAGCAAAGTCAGTCAATCAGAGAAAGAAGTATATGATCTCACTGATATGAGGAATCTGAGAAACAAGACAGATGAGATGAAATCAGGGAGACAAACCATAAGAGACTCTTTAATCTCAGGAAACAGGGTTGCTGGAGTGGGGGTGGGGTGGGAGGGATGGGGTGGCTGGGTAATGGACATTGGGGGAGGGTATGTGCTATGGTGAGCACTGTGAATTGTGTAAGACTGAAAAATCACAGACCTGTACCCCTGAAACAAACATTATGTTAATTTTTAAAAAAATTTTTTTTAAAAAGTTGGGTTTTTGGAAAGCCTTCTATAACCTAATCCCCTCCAAGTAGCATCTACATTTCTTAATATCACCTATTTTGTTTATTCAGCTATTTTTATAATTATACATAAACATCAAAAGACTGATCACTGTATATCCAGAACTTACTACACAGTGTGTCTGGTATGGAAAAGGTACAAAGGCTTATTCAAATGAACTGAAATTCATTTATGGTAAATGATTAGAGTAAGAAGCATATCGTAAATGGAATGGGACTTAATGTTTCAAGTTGTACAAGACTGTTATATCTAAGAATATTTTTGTTTTACTTTTATTTCATTAGGATTTTTCACCCTACTACTTGGTAAAGAGTTCTTACGTGTCAAAACAGGGTAGATGTGTTACATTTCTATGCACCAATAATGAAGTAGCAGAAAGGGAAATTAAGCAATCCTATTTACAACTGCATCAAAGACTGAGAAACCTAGAAATAAGTTTAGAGGAGGTGAAAAACCTATACTCTGAGAACTGTAAGACACTGATGAAAAACTGAAGAACACAAATTTAAAGACCTACTATGTTCATGGACTGGACTTAATATTATTAAAATGTCCACATTATTCAAAACAATCTATAGATTCAATGCAATCCCTATCAAAATACCAATAGCATTTTTCACAGAACTGGAATAATCCTAAAATGTTTATGGAACCACAAAGACCCCGAACAGCCAAAGCAATCCTGACAAAGAACAAAACTGGAGGGATCATGCTCCCTGATTTCAAACTATACTATGAAGCTACAGTAATCAAAACACCATGGTATTAGCACAAAAATAAGATACAAATCTATGCAACAGAAAAGAGAGCCCAGAAATAGAACTAGACTTATATGGTCAATTAATCTATGACAAAGGCGGCAAGAATATGCAATGGGGAAAAGACAGTCTATTCAATCAATGGTGTTAGGAAAACTAGGCAGCTACACACAGAATGAAACTCAAAACACTTTCCCACACCACATACAAAAATAAACACAAAATGGATTAAAGACCTAAAAGTAAACAATGGGACTATATCAAACTAAAATTTTACACATGAAGGAAACCAAGAGAATAAAAAGACAACCTACTGACTGGGAGAAGATACTCAGCAGATGTTTCCCATAAAGGGTTAACAGCCAGATTATACAAAAAACTATAGCTCAATAGCAAAAACACCCAACCCGATTAAAAAATGGGCAGAGGCACCAAACAGGGGCGCCTGGGTGGCTCAGTCCGTGGAGATTGTGACTCTTAATCCCAGGGTTATTAGTTTAAGCCCCACATTGGGTGAAAGAATTAAAAATTTTTTTAAAAATGGGTAGAGGCCCCAAATAAGACATATCCCTAAAGACAATATACAGAGGGCCAACAGACACATGAAGATGCTAAACATCACTATCTATCAGGGAATCACAAAGTGAAACCTCAATGAGATCACCTAACACCTGTCAAAATGGCTATTATCAAAAAGACAAATAACTGTTGGCACAAATATGAAGAAAAAGGAACCCTCATAAACTGCTGGTGGGAATGTAAATTGGTGCAGCCACTATGGAAAAACAGTACAGAGGGTCCTTAAAAAGTTAGAAATAGAAAACTAGAAATAAAAATAAATCCACGGGAGCCTGGGTGGCTCAGTCGTTGAGCGTCTGCCTTCAGCTCAGGTCATGATCCCAGGTTCCTGGGATCGAGTCCCACATCAGGCTCCCCGCTCTGCGGGAAGCCTGCTTCTCCCTCTCCCACTCCCCCTGCTTGTGTTCCCTCTCTCACTGTGTCTGTCAAATAAATAAATAAAATCTTTAAAAAAAATAAAAATAAATAAATCCAGCAATTCTACTTCTGGGTATTTTCCTTTAGGAAAGCAAAAACGCTAATTTGAAAAGATATATGTACTGCTATGTTCACTGCAGTATTTATTTACAATAGTCAAGATATGGAAGCAACCTAAATATCCATCAAGAGATAAATGGATAAAAAAGATGTGTTGTATATAAAGAATGGAATATTACTCAGCCATAAAAAAGAGTAAAATCTTGCCATTTGAGACACAGATGGAACCTAGAGGATATTATGCAAAGTAAAATAAGTCAAAGACAAATACCATATGGTTTCACTTATATGTGGAATCTAAAAAAACAAGACTCATAAAAACAGAACTGGTGGTTGCCAGAGAGGGAGGGTAGAGTGTTGTAATAACTTTGTATGGTGACAGTACTACACTTATCATGGTCAGCATTTCCTAGGGTATATATATCACTATGTGGTACACCTGAAACTGGTATTATATGTCAACTATATTTCAGTTAAAACAAAAAACTGGGTAGAAGCTATTCCTAATATTCTGTTGAGAAGGATCAGAGATGTTTTCTAGATCTGAGACAACACAGCATAGTGGTTAAAAGAGGAAAGGCTCTGAGGATTGACCTGGAATCCAATCCAATTGACTTCTTCCATGTCCTGTTACCTTGCAGAGGCCTTAACCTCTATGGTCCTCAGTTTTCCCACCAACAGCAGAGAAGCAGTAACAGTTCCTACCTCATGAGATTAAAATCAAATAATGTATATAAATAAAGCAGCTGCCCTATGGTAACCACCCAAATCTCAGTCATCAGTTCTACCAGCAAAAGCTCACCAGACAATGGCAGAGCACAGTTTATTTTCCAATTTTCTTCTCAATTCAATGCTTACCTTTCTCATTCCCTGGAACACAAGGTACAGAGAACACTTTAATTTCTTCCCCTACTGTTAAGGTACCACTGGTTTAACCTTTTTCTAGCCTAAATTCTCAACTTTACAGTTTCTCTAAACACAACTGTTACATTTAGCTGCATAAAGCTACCTTCTATCAACTAACCTGTCAAAATTGCTTATTTCTTACAGATATTTTGTTAAAATAATTATACCTTCAAAACGGTAAAATAAGGCTACCTCCAACAGCATTCCCTTACCATCAAGCCGTTTGCTAATCTGCTCCTTTCCAAGTCTAGGTGGCCAGCACTTCCTCACCGTGTCAGCAACTGAAATTCTTTCATTTTTTTCCCCAGTGTTAGAGCCAACGTTCTTCAAATCCGGACTTTCAAACTGTTCAGTAACACTTTCAATGTTCCTAGTAGAATTCTGTCCTTCCTGTGATTTTTCTTCCATACAATCTTTTGATTCGGACACACCAGGATCATCATCATTACTCCTAGTTGCTTGGTCTAAAAGTGTAACAATCGCTGAAGAATCTGGTGGTGAAGTTCTTTCTGGTGAACTTGAGTCTTCTGAAATATTAAGAGGTGTGGGTGGCAAATCTGACAAATGAGCCAACTCTTTTTGTGTTCGTGGAGGTTTTTCAGTAATTTCTGAAAGCTTTACAGGGTTGCAGCAAAGTTTGGCATATTCACCACCTAACCTATGACATAATTCATTTATGATGACATCACAGTCTCCAAGAAGCTCTACATCAAAATGCAGATGAGGCAAAGGTTCTCTATTTATTAATATCTGAGGCACTTCATGGGGTATGGAACCTAAAAAGATGAAAAACGCATAAGGGAAAGGGAGCTGATAAAACCACAACAAATACACAATGCCAAAATTTAACATGCTCCCAATACCAAAAATGAAACCCGCCACTACTACTTAACCAATCCATCACATTTCATCAAGCTATCAAATAAACAGATGGGCAGCTAAGCATCTTTATACAATTTCAGGTCCTGTTTCCTGTCACCTGATTACCTCTGAGCAATCTTCTCAGGCTTTTCTACTCTGTACCTCAATTTTCTTGTCTGTATAATGGGGATAAACTACTTTTTGACAAGGTTGTAGTCAGAATACATCAAGTGCATAGAAGAGCTCTTGGCACATAGTTACAGTTACTCTATCAAAATAGCTCCTGATACAGTGTGTGGAAATTCATACAAGTCCATTTTCCACCATTATATGCCTGTGTTTTACATCTTTTAAAAATTATCTTTGCGTATCAGCAACACAGTATTATACAGAGCCCCACAGAAAGCTTTCAAGAATTTCTCTGCTTACCTTTAAAGAGAAAAAAAAACTCAAAAATAAAGGAACTTATTCATTAAATTTTATCCTATATTCTACTGTCAAAGAATTTCACAGCTATTTTGGGAAGACTAAAACTGATAAAGCCACCACATGTAGGTAGGAAAAAGATGCACAATCGTAGAGCTGAACTCCTGTTTCTTTCAATTGTTTGCTCTGGCTTGCCTATATGATTGCTGATGTAGAATTCTAATTTAATCCGGTGATTAAGAGTTTGATTTTCTTGGGGCAGCTGGGTTGCTCGGTCAGTTAAACATCCCTCTTGGTTTCAGCTCAGGTCATGATCTCAGGTCCTGAGATCAGCCCATGTCCGGCTCTGCATTCAGCGCGGAGTCCACTTGGGATTCTTTTCCTCGTCCTTCTCCCTCCCCCTCTGATCCTCCCCCTGCGCGCGTGCACTCTAAAATAAATAAAATCCTTAAAAAAAAAGTTTGGGGGCACCTGGGTGGCTCAGTCGGTTAAGCATCTGCCTTCAGCTCAGGTCATGATTACAGGGTCCTGGGATCGAGCCTCATGTTAGGCTCCTGAGCAGGGAGTCGGCTTCTCCCTCTGCCTCTCCCCCTGGCTTGTACTTACTCACTCACTCTCAAATAAATTTTTTTTAAATCTTAAAAAAAAAAAAAAAACCTTTCTCCCTCACCTTTTAGGGCACACCTGATGCTACTGAATTAATCCCTCTATCTTCCTGCCTTGCTTCCTCACTAGAGGGAGAAAACAGATAATATGAGAGCACATGTTAAATATTCCTGAGAGCAAAAGGGACTTAAATTATATTTGAGCATTTTCATACACACAAACACCACATACAATGATTATGACAACGTATGACTGTTACTCTTTTTTTGAAGGAGAGAATCCCAAGCAGGTGCTACGCCCAACACAGGACCTCATGACCCTGAGATTATGACCTGAGCTCAGACACCCAACTGAGCCACCCAGGTGCCCCAAGGAATGACTGTTATTCTTATAAAAACAGACCAATCGTATTGAGCCCCCAAATTCTCTTACATGAGCATATTACACTTCCGGATTACACTTGTATCTAGCTATATATCTGAACTTATTGGACCTAAAATCAACTAAATTTGAACGATCAACAACTATAATCAAATTAAGACTAGAAACACATAGATTAAGGACTGTTTCCTAAGCATTATGTAAATTAGCTGAAGCTAACTCCTGTCATAATAAAAACACATTCCACTAAAAAGCTGTTTCCCTTTGTCTTAATTTTTCCCTTTCCCACACCCCCGCACCAAAATGTCAGATTAACCAATCTTCACGAATGTGAACGTCACCTAAGAAATAAAGTTGGGCTCTTCACCACTCTTTAACCATAAAGAGAATAAGATCACCGGGGTCCATTGTACAGACCCACAACCTATGGCAATCTATACAGAAATATTCTCTAAAAATCACCACCAACTTACTTGGAATTAGTGCTACTGGTCTTACTTTCAGGGAAGACCCAATAACAATGAGGAGATCAACTTCATCTTTGTCATACTTCATGGCTCTATGAAACTGCTCTGGTAAATTTTCACCAAAAAAGACAATCTCTGGTTTCATGATAGCAAGTGGCTCATCAGCTGGGCACTGAGGACAACGAGGAACCACCTGCATGTTCCAGATTTTGGTTGAGATGGGGAGGAAAAGGGAAAGCGCTCAAGTTAGAAATAATTAACATTTACACTCTTCCCAAGAATGCATTTCAAAATTATCAAAGAAGCTGAATCACTGTATTGTATACCTGAAATGAATATAAATACTGTATGTTAACTATACTGAAATTAAAGTTAAAAACTTAAAAAAAAAAGATTTAGAATTCCCACATAAAGTGTTTTCAAACTGAAGTGTAGAAGCATTATGAAATGAGCTATGTGCTTAAGTGCTTGGGGGCTGGGGGGGAATTATCAAAGAAAACAAAAAAGCTATGGATAAATAGTAGGGAAAACTGGATACAACCCTCAATGGCAATCTCAACTATTAATGACTTTATCAACATACAATGAAATACAATGGTGTTATTATCTAAGTATGTAGCTATTATAATAGCCACGAAGACCTACATTTGATATTTAAGAGTCCACTGCAGATTAAGAAAATCCAGCACCTGTATATATGTACACATATGACTTTTTTTTTTAATTTCTTTTTTTTTTTTAAAGATTTTATTTATTTGAGAGAGAGAGAATGAGAGAGAGCACGATAGGGAAGAGGGTCAGAGGGAGAAGCAGACTCCCTGCCGAGCAGGGAGCCCGATGCGGGACTCGATCCTGGGACTCCAGGATCATGACCTGAGCCGAAGGCAGTCGCTTAACCAACTGAGCCACCCAGGCGCCCTGTACACATATGACTTAATCCTTTAAAAAAAATGTAAGAAATGATTCCATTTTAATACTATATTCTCCATCCAAAATTATAACTATGTATGCAGCTAAGCACATAAAATTTATATCTGGATGGTTCTTATTCTCTGCATTTTCCCGTATTTCTTTTTTGGGGGACAGTGATCATATATGAAATACCTTTTACAGGGAACCCTCCTACTCTGTTGGTGGGAATGCAAGCTGGTGCAGCCACTCTGGAGAACAGTATGGAAGTTCCTCAAAAAGTTGAAAATAGAGCTACCATAGGACCCAGCAATTGCACTACTGGGTATTTACCCCAAAGATACAAATGTAGGGATCCGAAGGGGTATGTGGCACCCCAATGTTTATAGCAGTAATGTCCACAATAGCCAAACTACGGAAAGAGCCAAGATGTCTATCAAAAGATGAATGGATAAAGATGTGGGGTATGTGGGGTATGTGGGGGTGTGTGTATAATAAAATATTATGCAGCCATCAAAAAACAAAATCTTGCCATTTGCAACAACATGGATGGAACTGGAGGATATTATGCTAAGCGAAATAAGTCAATCAGAGAAAGACATGTATCATATGACCTCACTGATACGAGGAATTCTTAATCTCAGGAAACAAACTGAGGGTTGTTGGGAGTGGTGGGGGGTGGCAGGGATGGGGTGGCTGGGTGATGGACCCTGGGGAGGGTATGTGTTATGGTGAGCGCTGTGAAGTGTGCAGGACTGTTGAATCACAGATCTGTACCTCTGAAACAAGTAATACATTATATGTTAAAAAAAAAAAAAAGAAGATAGCAAGAGGAGAAGAATGAAGGGGGGGAAATCGGAGGGAGAGACGAACCATGAGAGACTATGGACTCTGAGAAACAAACTGAGGGTTCTAGAGGGGAGGGGGGTGGGAGGATGGGTTAGCCTGGTGATAGGTATTAAAGAAGGCATGTATTGAATGGAGCACTGGGTGTTATACACAAACAATGAATCATGAAACACTGCATCAAAAACTGATGATATAATGAATGGGGATTAACATAATAAAACAAAATTTTTAAAAAAGATTAAAAAAAATAACTTTTACAATAACTTTTTAAATGTTTTAAAGGATTACCAAGAACTAATTTAAGATTCAAAATCCGACAGGAACTATAAAAGGGGAAAGTAAGAGAAACTCTAATATAGCAACATCTCATGTATGATTTAAGTTATTTTAACTTAGATAATAAGAAGCCAATTTCATCATTTTAGAGACATTATAGAACAATGTTTTCAACTTAAGGGATTAAAAGGTTCTTGTATATTTATTTCATCAGAATTCCCAATGGTATATATTATCTTCCTGGATCTTTCCATACCACATACTTTCAGAAAAAAAGGAAAAAAAAAAAAGAACGCGGAGGCAAAAGAAAAAACAGGTCAGAGACATGCACAACTCCTAAAATATGGGGGATAAATTACCTGATTAAAAATATCTCCTCGTACAGCTTCACAGTCTACTTTGTATTTACAAATCAAGCAAGATGCTGTTGCAAAGGAACCTAAAAACAACCAATACACACATGCATTATTAAAGACATGTTTCCATTTATTTAAACATACCACAAAGATTATAAAGTTTGACATCCAGAAAAGAGAATTAAGACTCCACAGGGGAATCTCAGGGATGAATAATTAAAATATTTATATATAATACAGACAGAATCCAATCCTCAATTGAGATGTTGATATACAGTGACACTTTCTAAAGCTATTCTTTTCAATAAAATAAACCAATTCCTCCAGAGCTAAAACTCTACAGAGTTGGAAGGTTATAATTTGTGTGACCTTAGCTTAACAGTTATACATTAAAAACAGATTTTTTTTTTTTGTTTCTGGGTTTTTTTTTTTTAAAGATTTTTTATTTTAAAGATTTTATTCATCCATTCATCCGAGAGAGAGGGAGAGAGCACAAGCAGTGGGAGAAGCAGAGGGAGAAGCAGGCTCCCCACTGAGCAGGGAGCCCGATGCAGGGCTCAATCCCAGGACCCTAGTATCATGCCCTGAGCTGAAGGCAGATGCTTAACCGACTGAGCCACCCAGGCGCCCCAAGAACAGTTCAGATACATAAGAAAATGGCCTGCACCTACTTGTTGTTTTAGATTGAAAGTCTTCTGTATTTCTAAATCTAGACATCTGAACTACCCGTTCCTCTGGTTTCATAAACTAAAGATGTCATATTTTTCTTATATTGACATATAAAAAATATTGACACATTACTTTTGTAATCAAAGATGGTTATTTAGAAGAATTTAATGGAATACAACTGCTACACCTTTTGAAATACAACAGAACGTTAATCTGATGTTTTGTGCAATTAAGTATCAAGGTCAGTAATTCTGGTTTTTTTTTGCATTCTACTTTTTAAAATTTATCTACAACTGATCAGTTAACAATGACTAAATAAAAAGGCTTAATCTCGAGGTGCCTGGGTGGCTCAGATGGTTAAGCATCTGCCTTTGGCTCGGGTCATGATCCCAGGGTCCTGGGATCAAGTCCTGCTCCGTGGGGAGCCGGCTTCTCCCTCTGCCTCTCTGTCTCTTATGAATAAATGGATAAAACCTTTAAAAAAAAAAAAAAAAGGCTTAATCTCCATTTCTGGATGGCAGCCTACTTTCTAATCCTATTTTTTCCTACAAAACTAATCAAATAACAGAAAGCAATTCTGAAGTTTACTAACCATGACACTGAATTATCCTTTGGATTCCTGCAACCTGTTCCAGTGTATCTATGTTCTGAGTATAGTTCCGAAGTAGTTTTCCTTCTTTATCTGACAAGGCTATGAATTTGTGACAGAGAGATGGTTGGAACTGTCCAGGATATATTTCCTACATAATGCAAAAGGCAAAAAAAGATTACAGTAAAGAAGTATAACACATGCCATGTTTAGGTTTAACCAAATAACTACCAATGATAGTCCCCCATGTACAAATTAAAAAATACATGAGCATCTCAAAGCATCTAGATGGTTGCAACACACACCTACAAAAGGATTACTGCTGTAATATGTATAAAACTCAGCAATTAGTGAACTTGCCCCTGAAGGAAAAAGTCAACCCATAAGCATCTCTAATAAATGTTAACAGATATTTTAAGAAAAGTCAGAAGAAATACACACCTGAGACTATATCTAATTTTTTGTTGGCTGCAAATTCAGGGTTTGTTTTAAGGGAAAAGAAAAGTTTAAGTTGAAATTAAAGATATCAAAGATATGGTGACTTCTTTTAAAAACTAAAAGGCACTGTCAACACAATATTAAAAGTTGTTTATTCATCATTCATTATAAATATCAACCTGTTGGAAGTTTAAAGCTAAAGTTTTAATTCCTTACCAAAATTGTTTTCCTTCCACTGCACAGGCACATACTGGTATAGTATAGAGTTGCTCATGAATGCTGAGTTGCTGGATTTTGTGTGTGTGTTTTTCCCCCCAAATAATGCTTCAATGCTGTTTCTTCTTTAAAAACAAAGAATTCAGATATACACATGGCAAAAAGATCAGAGAAAAAGTATCAATTTTGGTCCTCTCAACTTTTGACAGTGTTTTTATTAAATTTCATTTAGTAAGTGACTATGGCAAAGGAAGTTTCTTCTCTACTTTTTTCTTTAAAGTAGTAATGCTACCTACACTTCCTTACCATTCATTACAGCCTCTAACCTATTACAATGCTAGCAAAAAAATCAGACACAACCGTATGTCTGTCAATAGGGGACCGGTTGTAGAAATATAATACATCCATAAGAGTGGAGTATGCAGCCATTAAAATGAATGTGAGAGGTCTAGATGTACTGACCTGGAAAATGGTCCAATGACGTGAAAAAAAGCAAGTTAGTCACCAGTGTGTAGAGTTTTGTTTTTGTTGTTTTGTTATTAAGCAAAAATAGAAATTATATGCACATGTATATATAGATACATTCATACAAACATCAAGTCAAGAAGGATACAAACAAGCTATTAACAGAGTTGGGAAAATTTCAACTTCTGACATTATACAAAAAAGTTTAGTAAGATTACCGATGACTTTACTTTTAACCTATTTAATATTCCAAACTTTAAGAAACTCTCTACAGAGATACCTTTTAGGAAAAATAATAAGCAAATCTCTAACTACCACTACATACATGTTCATATGCTACTGAAAATGTTTTACAAAACTCCAAAGATTTTGCCTCACATTCAAACTTTTATCATGAATTTCACTGACAACTTTGCAATTTAAGAGACAATGCATATAGAAAGAATTAACAAGTAAAGGGCTTATAAAGCTATGTTTATAGAAAACTGAAAGTTACATTATGTTTTGAACCACTGTATCATGCTATACTAACCATTGTTTTCTCCCCAGAATGCTTTGTTCTAGTACATTTAAAGGATTATTCATAATTATTTACTAAGCTCTCTCTGGAAATGGCTATTAAAAGTATTTTTATACAAAATATGTTTTTCCAACAAATATTACAATATGCTAGGCTACAAATAGGTTCTAATAAGGAACATGAGAACAGCATGCCAAACTCATAACATGAACAAATGACTGCCTCCAGAGCAGGTTTGGGAAGCAAGAGTACCAAGACTCTACTCTCCTGGAATGAACTTCTGTGTCTTATCATCCTCCATTCCTTTTATATACATATTTTTTTTTTTTTTTGAAAATAGGCTCCATGCCCAACACGTGACTTGAACTCATGACCCTAACTAAGATCAAGAATTGCAAGCTCTACCGACTAAGCCAGCCAGATGCCCCTCCCCATTCCCTTTTTAAAGGGGAAGGTAAGAAGCACAAAGATGTTGTGGGACAGTAGATTCAGTTCTACACTCGTTTCCCTTCATGTCCAATTCGTAACAGTTCAGGATAGTTTAGCCCTTAAAGTTACAAATCAATTCCTGTAGTTGGGAATAAATTATGAATAATTTATTTTATAAGCCTATATTTTATATGTTAGAGCCTAAGTGATTTGAATCTTAACTCTATTTTCTTTCGCATATAGTGTGTGGACTGTGTCGGAATCATTAGATTTAAATACTGTATTCAAACTAAAGGATGTAATCTGAAATAATGAAAAAAAATTACCCTGGAAGGACTTTTAATGGATATTACTCCCAAGACAGGCTCTTAACATGAAGTCTGCTAAAAACCAAATGGCTGTGGATAAAACTTTCAGATAAAAGTATGGATTGGGATGCCTGAGTGGCTAAGTCGGTTTAAGCATCTGACTTCAGCTCAGGTCATGATCTTAACAGTCCTGGGCTCCCTGCTCAGTGGAGAGTCTGCTTCTTCCTCTTCCCCTGCCCCTCCCCGTGCTCTCCCCCACTCTCTCAAATAAATAAATCTTAAAAACAAAGTCACAAAAGTATGGATTGATCTTCTATGTTGGAACTGTGACATGCTAGCTAGCCCTGTTCTAAGACAGACAGACCATCCCAAATCTCAACATCCTAAAGTACTATTAGGAAAACAATCATGTGAGCTAGGCCATTCTGTTACTGCTATAGGGGTACTGATAGATTAGAATGGAAGCAGAACTGGGACCAATACTTGAAATGCTATTAAAAAGATGCATTGCTTCCACAAAGATGTATTTACCAGGCATAACAGGAGCCCTTTATTATAATGCTGTAGACCAGGCTGAGGACTGGGGTTTTACATCTTAAAAGACTGGAAAGGTGAGATGCCTGGGTGGCTCAGCCAGTTAAGTGTCTGCCTTTGGCTCAGGTCATGATACCAGGGTCCTGGGATCCAGTCCACATCAGGCTCCTTGCTCAGCAGGGAGCCTGCTTCTCCCTCTGCCTGCCACTCCCCCTGCTTGTGCACATTCTCTTTCTCTGACAAATTAAATCCTCAAAAAAAAAAAACTTTAAAGACTGGAAAGGTAAACAAAACATGACAGAGTTCCTATATGGTCCACAAAGAAAACCACATTTACTATCTGGCCCTATACTGAAAAGGTTTGCTGACTCTATTGTAAACATATACATCCCCATTTCGCAGATGAAAAAACTAAAGCACAGAAATAACTTGCCAAAAGTCACAAGAGCAAGTAGAAGAGCTGTCATTCAAATCCAGTTTTGACACCAAACTGGGGTTCTTAATCACTATGCATACTGCCTTTTCAGTTTTTGATCCCTCAGCATCACTTCCTATTTCTCTTTTAAGCTAATTAAGCACCACTATTAGGTATTGCATTTTGCACATCCTCAAGGGACTGTTGCAAGCTTGAATTCCAATCACCATCTAACTTAAAAACACTCTTCAAGAATGCATGATGTCTCCACAATCAGTATGAGAAAGAAAAGCATCTCAATGGAAAAAAAACAGCTAAGAACAAATAGGCAATTCAAAGATATACACGTGGCCAGTAGTAAAAAGCAGTCATCCACACTAATAAAAAACAAAACACTAATATGATAAGAAGATACTGATTTTTATCTATTGAACTGATAGTTTTAACTGCCTTAAAAACAACTCTAGATATCCATTAATAGAAGACTGATTAAATATGTTGTGGTACAACTATAATACTATGTAGCCTTTTCTTAAAGATGAGGTATATCTGTTAAGTGCCACTATGAAACTATTTCCAAGAATATTAAGCAGGAAAAAAAGGTAGAGAAAAGGGTGTGTGATTCTGCTGGTAATTATTTTTAAAATACTGAAAACTTACAAGTAATGCCCCTCTCCTATATACACAAACAAGTTTACTCATTTTTTTTCCTGGAACAATAACCCAAGAAAACATCTTACCATGGTACACTTTGAAGAGACTGGAAGTAGAAATGACTGAAGGAGGAAGCCAACTAACATGTTTTGTACTGTTAAGAATTTTTTAAACCACATACACAACACACATACACACACGTGTGCATGTGATTTTTTTTTTAAGTATTTTAATGCCAATAGTATACTGTGGAGGGTTTTTTGGGTGTGTAGGGGGCAGAAGCATGCTAAGTCAGCCTTCTAATACACTTCTGATAGGAGTATATTTTATTCCACCTTTCCAGGTAGCAGTGAGACAAAACCTATCATGACCTTCAGCAATTGCACTTTGGAATTTACCCTAAAAACACTGGAAACATACCAAAAAGTACAATCACAGCAACATTATTTACAATAAAAGAAAGTAGGAAACACCCGAAATGTACACTTGTGGAATTACAGTACACCAGTGGATAAACATTATGACCATTATAAAATATTCAAATATCTGAAAGAAAAAATTTATTAAATACAAAAGACTACAAATCCAAAGCAGTAGGCAAAACAGCCCATTTTTATAATAAAAATATACATTCAATAATAAAACAAAAAAATACATTCGGGTATAAAACTATAGGTGCCTTTATATATACATGACCTACATACACATAGGTACCAACATTGTCTTCAGATGAATGGGATTGTGGCTTTTTGGCGGGGGGGGGGGGGGCCGGGGGGGCTTGCATTTTTTGATGATAGGTGATGAGCTGGTTTTAAGAGTTTAACTTTCTAACTACAGAATCTGGTATGTTTGCACATTATCAATAAAGTGATCATTTATTGAATATAATATAAAGATGTTTAGAATTTAGTTCATAAAAATTCAGCCCATATTTCCCCCTCTACTTTTTTGACTCTTAATCACTTTAGGGTAAAGGATATTCACTGAATTCAATATGGATAGCGTCTATACTCTCTGAACACAGTCCTTTTTGACAACAAAAAAAAGTTATTTATATATCCTCAGTTTCACCATGACTCTTAATACAATCCCTCATTTTTAACAATATCAGTAAATTGTTTTAGACTCCTGAGAACCATGACCACAGCTCATTATCAATCCAAACCCTTACAATGCACTATGGTTCAGAACAGAGCTATACAGCTTTTTAATGTTGGGCTTAATTGTTCTTATATACCAGAATTCAAAGAGATACCCACAGGTAGGCACACTGTAATACAGTGGTGCTCAAACGGGACGTTTGGCAATGTCTGGAGGCATTTCTGATTGTCATGACTGGGAGTGAGAGTGTTTTTAATAGCATTCAGGGGGAGAAGGCCAAGGATGCTGCTAGATATCCTACAATGCATAGGACAGTTCCTGACAGCAAAGAATCATCCACTCCAATATGTCAATAGGTTGAGAAACTGCTCTACTGAGCCAGCTGGAATTTCCCATCTAAATGAAATCCGTTTCTTCTCAATAATTATATACAATCATTGCCTCAATACGTATTTAGAAATTCCTTCTTTCCAAAATGTCTAAATTTCATCAGTAATATTTACTCTTTTCATGGTATATTAAATTCACTTTCTCATAACGGACTAAAATCTTAAGTCATTCTTACAAACTTTCTGCCCAGTTAGAGAAACTGATAAAAAAAATTTAGGTTATGAGTATTTTATTTATGTAATATTTAAAGAATCTAGTAAAATATTGTGTAATATTTACATATCCTCCCCACTCTCCATTTCTGTATATGATCTTTCATTCTTTGTCCTTACTTATTTCCCCTTTTCCTATTCATTTTTAGGCCAAAATTAACTCAGTCTGTTACCATTACTATCAATTTTAAGTACTCCTTCAGCAACAAAAAGCATTTATTTAGGCAATTCCTAACATGAGAATTAAAGCATAACAATTCTATATGAACAGCAGTTACAAAGGTGAATATATTTGGCTCTTACCGTAACTTAAATGAAAACTCAGAGCAACCATGCAGAATTAAACTTATATTAACAAAACTGAAAAAGGATGCACTTTATAAATGACTACACTTTTTTCACTAAACTAAAAAAATACACATAAATTCTTAAAGCTTTTATAAAAGAAAAAAATGCTGCCCCTCCAAACTTTTCTCCCAGGTGGCATGAAAGATGTACACAATGATTAAAAAACATTGTAACACATTAACAGTGTGCCATTTTTACCATAACTCATTTATTTTCTCTTATGCATGGACCAGATTTCTGTTAAGTTCATTTTTTAAAGTTCCTATAATTTGTTTTTAGTAGCGTAATTCTGAATTGCTTCTACAGATTCTTACTTATCAAAGCTAGTTTAAGCTCAAACTGAGTACCCCGGTCTATACGTGAAACTAAAGTTTCTTACCCTTGCTATTTCAATTCTCAGTTACCATATTTTTCCAAGTGTCAGGTTACTATTTTGCTAGGCAATTTAATATATACTTAAGGGGAAAAAGGTGACGAGTTCGTTTGGGCAATGTTTCTTCTCAGAACACAGAACTTACAGCAAAAATCTAGTGAGCATTATATAAATGTACCAATCAACTTTTATCATCAAATAGAAGATAAAGTAATTTCTTGTTACTTGCTGGCCCTCTTAAGTGTTGATTTCTGCTAACTAGAGCTATTATTATGTGAGCGTCCTAGGTCCAAATCAAGAAACCTATAATTAAGTGATATTTCATTGTTCTTCAAAATCATGTAGTAGTACCACTAGCAGTGGAATGTTAGAGCTTTTCTGAGTTATAGATCGTGTGGTTTGAAAGTAGCACTCTTTAGGGGCACATGGGTGGCTCAGTTGTTGGGCATCTGCCTTTGGCTAAGGTCATGATCCCAGGGTCCTGGGATCGAGCCCCACATCGGGCTCCCTGCTCAGCGGGAAGCCTGTTTCTCCCTCTCCCACTCCCCCTGCTTGTGTTCCCTCTCTCGCTGTGTCTCTCTGTCGAATAAATAAAACCTTAAAAAAAAAAAAAAGTAGCACTCTAATTAAAACTCAGGTTCATTTAATTTCTAGATTTATGAATAAATAGTCAATAATACAAAAGACCCTTATCAAATATACTAAAGTTTAGCAATAACAATTTTAAAATTTCTTTCCATAAGACTGAACTATAGAATAAAAAAATAAAAGTCTTCTAATGACTAAAATCTCCTGGGCATGGTATAATTTAATCTCAAACTTTATAGGAGAGCTGCCCCAAAAGAAATATGTGAGCCATAAATTTCCTAGTAACCACATTAAAAGCATGAAATTATCATAATTTTTGACCCAATATCAAAAGCATTATTTCTACATATAATCAGTATCTGTAACTATATAATACTATTTTCTATTTTTTCCATACTACATTTCCAAAATCTGGTATGTCTTCCACACTTACATCACATCTCAGTACACTTAAGTACTCAACAGCCCCATGTAGCTAGAGAATTCCAAATTAGTGCAGCTCTAGAGACTCTAGAGCAAAATAAAGCAATCTTGACTAAAATGCAACCTAAGAATCTTCATCCCTAACCACAGATTTTTGAGGCACATCCTCACATGTTAAACTGTCTACTATAAAACATACCAAAGCAGAGATTACGATCTTTATGACCCATAAAAAATATTAAAAATCAAAAGTGATGTTATTTTCATATGGTCTATTAACCTCTAAAATAGCCTGAAAAATGTAAAGGCCATTACTGAAATGCAAACTTGAAAAATATGAAATAATCTCTTTAAAAATAAGCCCAATCCTAAAATGGAAAGTAAATGATAGTCCCCCTTCTGGGAAAAAGAAAATTCTGACTGAAATGACTCTATTTCGTGATCTTACTCTACCACAGTCCTAGTACCCAATTTACTAGACAATGAATGGTAAACTTAAAAGAAGCCTAAATATGAATAAAATACATTTTCATGAGAGAAGGCCAAAGAACAACTAGAAGACTTCATAGTACCTTTGCAAACTTGAAGAATGGTCTTGGATCTTTTCTGAAATATTCAATATCAAACATTGCTTGAGGATCTGGAAGGTCTGGGAAGTCTATTGCAAGGCGAGCATAAATACCATCTCTTGACCTGAAGTCAGGTATTCCACAAGAAACAGAAACCTGAAATATGCATTGCATAATTTGTACAGTTAAATCTTCCATCTACGTTTATAATTACTAGTTCATCAGATAATTAGAGAAGAGTTGAAAAATATTTTACTTTAAAATTTATTTATTACAAAAATACTGCCCTACTCTAATTTCAATTCAAATAAACACACACACAAAAAACAAGAGTATAATGAAATCCACCATATTTTCCATTCACAATAGGGTGAGGAATTTTAAGTCAGGCTAATTTTTTTTTCAGGCTAACTTTAAACCTTTAAACATTTAACCAACACATTAAAGCAACTGCAATTTGAGAACAGTAAATCATTTCAAATTATTTTAACTACAAAGCAGGCAAGATTTTCTATCACAGTCAGGTATTTGAAAAAACAAAACTGTCATCTGGTCAGGGTTATACATTTCAAGAATATTAAATTCCTGTATTTTCTTTAAAAATTCTATCATATATTTTAATTCTAAACTGACATTTCAAATAAGAATTTCAGAAGTTAACTTTTTGTTTCACAATTTTATCAGCTGACTCCACTTTAACCTCAGAATAAAACTAACTTGTCTAAATCACATCTGGGAACAAAGCGGAACTATTCTTGATAATCATTTATGATTAAATAGCACTCTGCCTTAACTCAAAATGGCAAAAAAAAGGTCTGAATTTTACTCCCAACAGTTGCCCTAGGTCACTAACATGTAACATATTCTGTTTTCAACACACAATAGCCTTAGGTAGCTAGTTAAGTGCTAACCCAAAGTGGGGCTAATACAACATGTCAAGCTACCTGTTGCCTTCCCAACACTAAGTTATTTACTTGTGAACACCAATTAGGTTCCTGGTTTCCCCATAAAGATGGAACAAAGACCCAATTTTTCCATCAGACCCTGACACACTTTAATGCAAACAGCATTCCCTGCATCTCCTTTAGGACCTGTAGTATAATATAATAAATAAAAACCTTGCCTTAAATTCCACTTACTGTATTTACAAACAGAAATCTTTTACAGTTGTTGGAGAGTTTTTTACAGTAATGAACCAATTCAACTGCAGCAGCACTTTTTATATAGCAGTTTCCAAACACAAATTCCCATTATGTTAGGAAAAATTCTTCTACACAAAAAATGTTCCCTAATTGAAAAAGGCCTGGGGCGCCTGCCTGGGTGGCTCAGTCGTTAAGTGTCTGCCTTCGGCTCAGGTCATGATCCTAGAGTCCTGGGATCAAGCCCCGCATCGGGCTCCCTGCTCAGCGGGAAGCCTGCTTCTCCCTCTCCCGCTCCCCCTGCTTGTGTTCCCTCTCTTGCTGTTTCGCTGTCAAATAAATAAATAAAATCTTTAAAAAAAAGAAAAAGGCCTAAGAAAAATCACATACCACCTCCCTCTTTTACTAGTGTTTTATACATCTTACGTACCCCAGCTCCAGTTAGAACTATTATTTTTTTGCACTCTTGCAGTAATTTCACAGCATCTTCAATTGTATTAATATCTTTTCTTTTTTTCCTTTTTGGTGGTTCTGAAAGTATATTAATAACAATCTGCCACAGTGTCATATCATCCAATTCAGGTGGAGGAATTGTTTCTGGTAGTAAATCTTTAAGAATTGTTCGAGGATCTGTGCCAATCATGAGATGTTGCTGAACAAAAGTATATGGACCTACAATCAAGAAAGAAAAGAATTAGATCGAATCCACCTCCAAGTAATTCAAAGTCTCATTTTCTAAAGTAATGATTTAGCAATCTTCAAGGTTTTTTTTGCAAAGAAAATGCAATATAAAGGTATTTCATTCTTTAGAGCTAGTGCTCTCTCCCAATGAGATGAAGGAGATCAAATTAGAGATGTGCCTGCTCTTAGCGCTCTTAAATCCAGCGTCTTCTCTCTTGTTTCTAAGAAAATGAAAATTCATTCTTCAGATCATTTATTACTTTCTCTTTCAAAAAAATATTTGTCATGTAAGACTTAAAAATTTAGTATGTTAAGCTGTTTTGGATCAAAAGACTATCAACATTAATTATTCAATTGCTGATATTAACTTCATTTACTGAGTACTTATTTAATGTCAGGAGCTGTCAGTTATTAATTCACATAAGTCTTCCCTGAAATACGTTTAATAGATGAGAAAACTGACACTGAGAGAGGTAAAACAGTTTGCCCAAGACTACCCAGTTAGTAAGTGGCAAAGGCCATAATGCACACCCAGAGTTGCATGCCAAATTCCACGCTCTAACTTGTTTCCAAAGCAACTGCCTCTACTTCTGCAATTTCTTTCACATTTGTTTTTATCGTTTTGAGCACCATTCATTTTAAGAAAAGCTAAGGAAAAATATTAAATTAAAAATTAAAAAAAAAAAGGAGTTGAGCTATCTTGAGCTATAAAATACTAAGTATTTTAAGAGTTCATTTTTTAAAAAGTCAAAATTAACTACCAGTTTTTATTTATTTTTACAACAAACCAAACCAAACCTATGTTTTTATTGGTGCTGTTAAGTCCACCCTCACCACCCTGCCTTGATAGATGGGGGTGTGTCTTGTTCCTAGAGGTGACAAAATGAAGCACTGCCATTTAGTGTTTTTAAAAATCTTTTGAAAGATGTACTATAAAATTATCTTAGCACAAATATAAAGGCTATGCATCTATGGTAATCTTGATCAAAGCACTATTTTCATTTGATAAAAATCTTAGATTCTCTAATAACTTTTGCTGTTACTCTACAAATTCAGTTACGTCTCCTCTTTCTCAAGGATACACTCTTTTTTAACCTGAAATAACTTTCTAAATTAAGAAGACATGAAAAATTACAGATTAATAAGATATTAAAAAAGATGACTGGCATTTACAATAAAGTTGCCAATTTTACCTCAAAATTTAATTTTAAAGCTTTCTCTATTTCTTTATTGCTATCATGGTTTAACCTAAAATCATGTCTTATACCATGACTACTGCAATCATTTCCAATGCATCCTTGCTCCTTTGAAGTCAATCTATACACAGTATAGATTTTTTAAATGACCTTAAGAGAAAAAATGATTTTAAGGGAAAAAGATCATTATATAATGATAAAAAGGGTCAATGTATCAACTTTTAAATTTCAAATTCTGACTGTTGCTAATATACAGAAATACAGCTGAGTTTTAAATAATGATCATGTATGCTATAACCTCGGTCTAAGATCAAACTGAAGATTATTATTACTGGAAAATGTTAAGGAAATAGTAATTACGTATAGATTTCCTGTGGGCTTTCATGACTGGTATCTTTACTGATTTGTAGAACTCTTTTGTACATACTTCTGTTATTAATTACTGTGTATTCTTCTAGATCTTAACCATCGAAATTTAATTCTGGTAAATGTTTTTGTTTTTATTTTCAATATTGTACTAGAGGTACTAGCCACTACAGCAGACAAGAAAAACAAAAGGAATCTGTATTAGAAAGGCAGATATAAAGTTGTTAGTATTTGCAGTAGACAAGATCATCTAAGTAGAAATTTGACAGAAATGTCACAAAAAGCTACTAGAATTAAATGGTTAGATTAAATGGTTAATTATCTAGCATATTTAATATTTACTGAGCACAAACTGTGTGCCAGGCACTTTTCCAGGCACCAACAAAACACTATACCACACAGTCAAAAATCCCTGCCCCCCCACGGGGTTTATATTCTATATACAGGAAATAAAACAAAGTTAGATACAGAGGTTATTAAGAAGTGATTAAGTGTTTAAAAAAAAAAAAACAGATTTGAATTGAGAAAGAACAAGATACTCTAACTGGAGAAAAAGCACTCCACACAGAGGGGTACAAGTGAAAGAACTGGAGGAGTGAGAAGGACCTGCCTGAGAAATACCAGGTGCCAGCTTCCATGGGCTTATTTATTAAGTTGTTTAAAAACAAAAACAGAACAAAGCACTAGACTTTCCCTAGAAAACAGAAGCTGACACTAAATGTCAGGAAGCACCTAAGAACCTCAATACAGGTTATAAGGGTCCAGAAAACTCTATTTTTAGTTGATATTAAAAAATATACAAAGAAGACATTCTCTAAAGCTCTGAAACCATACCTATCCGTGGCCTTGGAGTCCAGTCACTAGAGCTTGCATGTGAGGCTCTATCATCCTCATCACTTTCACAGGAATGAAAACCATTGGTGATTATTTCATCATCAAACAGAAGGTCATCTGCAAAAGAACCCAAAGTAACTCAAGGTGGCTGAAACAATCTGCATCTAAAATGTATGAAGATCTGTTAACAGTTATGATGCAATGATTTTCACTGAATAAACCACTGAATATTCATTCATAGTGCCTAGGTTAAAAATGCCTCCTGGGTCAGCTTGCACCATTCATAGGAGTATATCCTCATCTTTATGGATTCTGCAAAGAATCTTAAAACTTCCAGTTCACCAAAATCTAGAAATAATTATGCTTAAAACACAAAAAGTACTAATTTACTTACACTGAATTTACAGATCACAATAGGAATTCATGAAACTTGTCAAAAACTTAAGTCATTCAAACATAACTATGACTACGCCCTTCTCTTATATAATACTAGACATACAAAGGTATATGCGTTATTCGTTTCCCATATTAAACTGTTTATTGAAATCAAGGGTCAATTTACTAATCTAGACTTTAATGCACACGAATGGTCAAATGGTCCATTGATTGGATTTACTGATAAAGACGAACATCCATCCACGACAGAAACATCTCAGACTGAAAATATGAAAACCCTCAAAGATGACATGACATATACAACTAACACATCTGTTTTAGCATACCAGAAAAATGTCAATTCGTGTTTCAGGCTTACAGATAACGCACACACAAAATTACAGCTAGCCTAAAAAACATTCTAAGTGTATAATTAGAAAAAAAAAGTACTACTTATATTAAAAAGTCTTAAAGTGGGGCGCCTTGGTGGCTCAATCATTAAGCGTCTGCCTGCGGCTCAGGTCATGATCCCAGGGTCCACGGATCGAGCACCACATCGGGTTCCCTGCTCCGCAGGAAGCCTGCTTCTCCCTCTCCCACTCCCCCTGCTTGTGTTCCCTCTCTCGCTGTCTCTCTCTGTCAAATAACTAAATGAAATCTTAAAAAAAAGAGTCTTAAAGTACTATCATGCTCCATACCCAGCATTAACTGCACCAAAGAACTATAATGTCTTTTAGAAAAAGCTATGCTTTTCCAATTTTGCAGGCTATGACTTTAGAAACAGCTTTACTCCTTAAAATTTAAAACAAGTTTAAAAATAGAGGTCCTTAAAAAAAAAAAACAAACCCAAAAATTGCACAGGTGTCAGTTTGCAAAGACAATTGCAAAAGGCTGATGCAAAGGACCAGCAAAAGTTGCAGATTTAACTGTGCAGGGAAGGGGTGTGGAAAAGCGGAAAATGTTCAACAAAGGCAATATGCTAAAAAGAGTAGGAGAGAGAAACTTTAAAACCAACTGCGGGAGCTTCGCCGCGCGGCGGCTGCGCAAAGCGCGAGGCCGCCCAGGAGGGCCGCGGAGGGAGGGAAAGAGGGAGCGGAGGGAGGGAGTACGCGGGCCGCTCCTGCAGCCCGGCCAGCAACCGGGTAGGCACACAGTTGAGGCCCGTGGTGGGGACAGGGAGGTCCCAGAACCAGACCTGAGCCCGCAGCCCGCCTCAGAGAACCCCCCCAACCCCACACCAGAAGGGGCCCCGAGAGAGGGAGGAGGGGATGCGCAGTCCCGGCCGCCCGCGCCCTGCGCACCTCGATACCCAATCGTCGCCGCCGCCGCCTCTTCCTCCTCGTCGTCGTCGTCGTCGTCGTAGAAGTCGTCGGCCGGCGGCGGCTCCCGGGATAGGCCCTGTAGGCCCGGCCCATTGTCTCCTTCCCCGGCCGTCGCCGCCTGGGCCTCCCGCTCCCCGCCCGCCGCCGCCGCCTCCCGCCACAGCGCCGCAGCAGCCGCGGGGCAGCCCCCGGTCGCCGCCGGCACCTCACGCTCAGTGGCCGCCCCACCGGGCTCGCCCGGGCTCCGCCCCAGGCCGGGACAGTCTCTTCGCGGCCTCTTGCGGAGCGGCTCCCCGGCGGGCGGCGACGCGGCCTCCCTCTCGGCCGCTACCGCCGAGGGGGAGCCGCCGGGCTGAAGGGCGAGCGCCGCCTCGTCCGCCATCTTCCAACTGCCTCTCTGGCCCTTCTCCCTCGCCTCCTCTGCTCCCGCTCGACTCGCGGCACTGGCGCCCCCGCGGCTCCGGCTGCGGGAGATTTAAACCCCGTCACGTGACCCGGCCCTCATCGCCCCCGCCCTCCCGCCGCTCCCGCCACCCACGCGGGCCGGACCACAACACGGCGGGTCACGTGGTGGGCGGAGGCGGCGTGGGCTGGGAGGAAACGCGGCCCTACCCCTCTGCAGCAGGCGAGTCTAGCAGCCAAACTCGCCCGTTTCCCAACTTCTTTTCAAAACTGGCTTCAAATCCCTGTTGCCCGGATGGCTCAAGTTTTGGTTCACACTGCGCATTTCCACTTAAGTCTGAAGTGCACACCTTGCTTGCCTTAGTCTTTTCTAGATTTAAGCTAAGAGGTTAAAACTTAGTTCCTGAGAGGCGATGAGGAATGAAGCTAGCCAAGGCTTAGCTTCGTGAAATACGCCGGATAGTCTTGTTAACAGCATAAGTAGAGGATAAAAGACGCATTTCACTCCTCACCCTCTTCACACCATTCTGACAGCTCCTCTTTGCTCCGTTTTCTTCTTGCTCCTGTCTTTAGCTGACTGCTCCCCAACCCCATCAGTTGCATGGTGGTGTAAATTGTCAAATCCTTAAAGGCAGGTGTTCGCCCTGAAAAACCTCTGACCTGGGGGGTTGGAGATCAACCTATCGGCTTTCCGGCCCCACCTTGGCTCCAAAGGTGTGTGAATTACCTTCTCTGAGTGTATTGGGTCAAGTGGGCGATAAGCAAAGAGCAGAATTAACCTGACTTGGCCCGTATACGCTTCTGACTTTGGGTTGGGATTTGAGATTCTTGCCTGCTAGCTTGAGCAATTTATTTGGCCTTTCTAAATGTAATATTCTCATCTCTAAAATGGTAATATTTTTAGGGTTGTAAGAATTGAGATACATGTAAGGTGAGGAGTACATAGTAGCTCAAAATATCAGTCCCGTAAATAAATGAATAATTAAAGTAGTTCCTTGCATACTAGAAGCCCCTCTACTTTCCACTTTCCCTGAAATTCCAGAACACTGTCACTCCCTATCTAGCCTTAACTAAGGCAAATTTAGAGCCAATGTTTGGTAGAGCATCTGCCTCTGCAGTGCGGCATTAGAACCCCTTAAAGGATCTCTTCAAGTTTATAGTGAACCATACCTTAAGCTTATGGGGGCCTGCCTATACTGAGCCAATTGTGAAAATTTAGGCAAGCAACTTGTTTCTTTATTTTTTTTTTTTTAAGATTTTATGTATTCGAGAGAGAGAGAGAGAGAGCGAGCATGAGCAGGGGGAGCTGCAGAGGGAGAAGCAGCATGGGGCTGGATCCCAGGACCCCAGAATCATGACCTGAGCTGAAGGCAGACGCTTAAGGACTCAAGCCACCCAGGAGCCCTGTTTCTTCATTCTTAAAATAAATAAATAAATAAATAAATAAATAAATAAATAAATAGAATGTTGAAAAGGTATTTCTAAGGTCCCATCCAAATCCAAAAGTTGGGAGTGCGTGGGTGGCTCAGTTGGTTAAACCTCTGGCTCTTGGTTTCTGTTCAGGTCATAATCTCAGGATCATGATATGGAGCCCTGCCTGGGGCTCCCCACTCCATTGGCACCAGCTTGAGATTCTCTTCCTCTGCTCCTCCCTGGCTCACTGGTGCTGGTGCTCACATGTGCGCAGGTGCACGCTCTCTTTTTCCATCTCCCTCCCTCCCTCTCCTTCCCTCTTCCTCCCTAAAATAAATAAATAAATCCTTAAAAAATAAATAAATAAAAATAAAATAAATAAATCTTTAAATCCAAAAGTCATTGCACTTCAAAATTAAACTGAGAAACTTTCCCACCTAGTCACTTTTCATTTCTGAAAGTGATCCCTTTTGTTCTTGAAGCCTTGGAATCATATCTGAAGTATTCCTTCAGATTGATGCCCTCTAACCAATCCGTGACTGGATCCTGTTGTCCTTCCTTCCCTCCTACTCTCCCCAATTCCTAATTACATAGGCACCTCACCCTTCCTGGCTGACAGTCTTGACCCTGTTCTCTCCCCCACTTTTTCTTCCTTAACCAACAAAATATTTCATAAATTGATTCTTAACCACATTGGTGGGATGTAATACATGAAATGTTGAGAGTCAGTATCCCATCAAAATTGAGAGAAAATTTGGGGTAGTTGCATGGCTCAGTCAGTAGAGCATGTGACTTTTTTTTTTTTTTAAGATTTGTCAGAGAGAGAGAGTGCCCGCCCAGCCAGGGGGAGCAGGAGGCAGAGGGAGAAGCAGGCTCCCTGCTGAGCAAGGAGCCCAATGTGAGACTCCATCCCAGGGTCATGACCTGAGCTGAAGGCAGACTGAGCCACCCAGGCATCCCAGAGCATGTAACTCTTAATCTTGGTGTTTTGAGTTTAAGCCCCACCTTGGGTGTAGAGATTACTTAACAATAACAACAACAAAAACCTACAAAATAAAGAGAATGGTTTACCTTTAAACAAAATTGAGAGAGAATTCCCAGCTTTTTTTGAGAAAGACATTTGTAAGCTTATGGACATCTGTTACTTACTCATTCATTCATTCATTTATATATATTGTACATCAAGGACACTTGCTGGTATTTAATAAATGCTATGTGATCAATATGATCGCTAATGTGCTGAAAAATCAGAGAGGGATATACATGACAGGTAGGATAAATGAGACACAAATGGTATTTAACAACAAAACAAAACCCTCTCAACTAGGCTTCTGGCCTACCAGTTGTTGAGAACTACTTGCCTGAAATTCAAGTCATTTTGAGTCCTTAAGGTTTGCAAGTTCACATTCAGGTTTTCAAACTTCCCCTGAATCTGACCTTGACCTTCTTGTAAATATTTTTAGCATTAGTATACTCTAACTTGAGTTTATCATTTTTAGGAAGCCATGTTTTTAAATAAGGAAGCTCTTTAAGTTCTCATATGGGATGATCTCCAAGCTACACAGTGCAAGATGTAGACCAGTATGTATAATATAATGCTATTTTGAAAAAAATAGATGGGGGAGTGTGGAAGGGAGACCATATATATGTATGTCCTTATATATGTAGAAAATAACTCTGAAAGCACTTAAATACATAAAAGTCTGCCACATATCTCTCATACTTTTTTGCCGGTGCCTCCTTCCCTAGAACAAGTCCTCTCTACTCCTTACTTAATACATTATAAAGCACATTCCCCTATTTCCTTTGTTAACTTATTTTTCTCTATGTTTTATTGATGGTCTCCCCCACCTAGAGCAGGAATTTTATTCATCCAGTTCACCTCTGTATCATCAGCTTTCTATGAGAGTAACTGGCACATATATTTATTGAATGAAAGAATAAATTAAGAATGTAAATGAATATTATTTCCATATAGGAAAAGAAAAGAAAAAGAAAAAAAAAGGCAAAGAAACAAGACAAGGAAATTCAGTTTGTCCCCAGCACAGTTCAGGTGAGAAAGTTTGTGAAAGATGACAAGAGGTTGATGGTACCTGGTTTGATAGGATGAACATAGATGCACCGGCCTGTGAGGTGTTTTCCAGCACCAACAACCAGTTCTCTGATTCCTCAGACACCACGTGGGTGTTCAACAACTCAACTCAATCCTGACACTAACTACCCAGAATTAGTAAAGATCTCACAGCTTCAGGAGTCAGTCTCACAGGACTGCCCCCCAATCAGATGCCAGTCACAAGTCTTAGAACTCTTGTACTTCTGACTGACTATAAATGGGGAGTTTGCATGGCACCCCCCTATAGTTCAAGAATTTGCTAGAATGGCTCACAGGACTCAGGAAGACATTACTTACATTTATAAAGTAAACATTTACTCTGTACCCTTACAAAGATTAGAAATGAACAGCCAGATGAAGAGGTACCTAAGGCAGGGTGTGGAAAGGTCCTGAGCATAGGAGGTTACGTCCCTTTGGAGTTGAAGTGCACCACCCTCTCAGGATGTGAATCTGTACACCAGTTCACCAGTTTCCTCCTAAGTGTTCAAGAGTCTTTATAGAGCTCAATCCGCAGCACACCCATACCCCGTCTTTGGAGGCCTAAAGTGGGGCTGAAAGTTCCCACCTGCTAATCACTCATCTTTGTGGTGACCAGCCCCATCTTGAGGCTATCTGGGAGCCCCCCCTAAGAACTACCTCATTAACATGAACTCAGAAGTGACAGAAAGGGGCTTATTATGAATAACAAAAAAAGCTCCTATCACTCAGGAAATTACAAGGGTGTTCTGTGTCAGGAATAGGGGACAAAGACAAAATATTTTTTTGTTATACCAATGTCATAGACTTCTGGCACTAGTCACTAAGATTTTTCACTTGCTTTCTAGTGCTAAGCCCCCTAAGCAGCCTTCAACAGTAATTTGGTTTCCCATATAGAATTTCCCACTGGGGAAAAAAATGTTTGAAGAGTTCAGTTCTATTAATATAAACAAATAAATTGGCTTTCTAGCTTTAATATCAGTCTCATATGACTACGATTTATTAGGGGAGTTAGTACCAACTCTGTGTCTTCTAAAAAAGTGGTATTGAGGGCGCCTGGGTGGCTCAGTTGGTTAAGCGACTGCCTTCGGCTCAGGTCATGATCCTGGAGTCCTGGGATCGAGTCCCATGTCGGGCTCCCCGCTCTGCGGGGAGTCTGCTTCTCCCTCTGACCCTCTTCCCTCTCGTGCTGTCTAGCTCTCTCATTCTCTCTCTCAAATAAATAAATAAAATCTTTAAAAAAAAATTAAAAAAATAAAAATAAAAAAGTGGTATTGACAAAACTAGTTATTAATGTGGAAAAATATAGATTCCTACCTCACAGTAAATGCAAAAATTAATTCTAGGTGGACTGAGGATCCAAATTAAAAAATACAATAAGAATACCATATAATTTGTAGCAAGAAAGATCTTAACTAGGACAGGAACCATTTAAAATATGTATTTCAGGGCACCTGGGTGGCTCAGTAGGTTGAGCATCTAACTCTTGATTTTGGCTCAGGTCATAATCAGGGTCCTGAGATTGAGCCCTGAGTCCGGCTCCTCATTCAGTGTGGAGTCTGCTTAGAATTTCTCTCTCCCTCTGTCCCTGCTCCCACTCACACTTTCTCTAAAATAAATAAATAAATCTTTAAAAAATAATAATAAAATAAAATATATATTTCCCTGTATGGGCCACCAACAAAATTAAATAAAAAATAAAATTAGGGGTGCCTGGGTATCTCAGTCATTAAGCGTCTGCCTTCAGCTCAGGTCATGATCCTGGTGTCCTGGGATTGAGCCCGGGCTCCCTGCTCAGCAGAGAGCCTCTTCACCATCTCCAGGTCCCCCCTGCCGTGTTCCCTCTCTCCATGTCTCTCTCTGTCAAATACATAAATAAAATCTTTACAAAAAATTTTTAAAAATTGAATTAAAAATGAAAAAATATATTTGAGTACCTAAAAATTTAAAATATGTTCAAATTTATTAGCAGTCAGAGATATGCAAATAAAACAATGAGGTGCCATTTTTCACTTCTTAGTAGGCAAACACAAAACAAATTTTATTGTTACCATCTATTGCATACCAGGCTATGGGGAAACTAATACTCTCATACATATGCATTGCGATCATAGTGTTGGAAAGTAATCTGGAATATTTATTAAAATTATAAACACACAATACGTTTCAAAACAAAATCCTATTTATCTTAACAAAATAAAAGTGTAAGACTATGAATGCCAGAATGTTTATTATGGTATAGATGTTGCAGGAAAAAAAGTAAAGAAACAATCCAGATGTCTTCATTAGGAAAACTGTTGATCAAATTATGGTGTACACCTATTATGGCATATTATGCAATCATTGAAAAGATCTACAACTGATCTTGAGAAATGTTTATGATACACTGTAACAAAAGAAGTTGCAAAAAATGTGTATACTATGATCTTTTTATTATTTAATAAAGATCCCTTATTTATTATTTTTAAAACCCCTATATACCTATATACAAACCTATATATAAATATGGCTATAGGGGCACCTGGATGGCTCTGTCGTCAAGCGTCTGCCTTCAGCTCAGGTCAAGATCCCAGGGTCCTGGGATCGAGCCCCATGTCCGGCTCCCTGCTCAGGAAGCCTGCTTCTTCCTCTCCTACTCCCCCTGCTTGTGTTCCCTCTCTCACTGTCTCTCTCTCTCTCTCTCTCTCTGTCAGAAAATAAATAAAATCTTTTAAAAAAATTAAAAATAAATAAACAAATAAATATGGCTATAGAGGCTTGGAAAAAGTATAGAAAGTTACATGTCAAAATGTTAACACTTTAACATCCCTGATAGAGAGGGTAGGCATAAACGTAAGGGTTGAGGACACATCAATAAATGTTTCTTGCTAAAATTTCATGTATTAAAATGAGCATTTATGGGGCACCCGGGTGGCTTGTCAGTGAAGCGGCCATCTTCGGCTCAGGTCATGATCCAGGAGTCCTGGGATCATGCCCCAGGTTGGGCTCCCTGCTCAGCAGGGAGTCTGTTTCTCTCTCTGACCCTCCCCCTTCTTGTGCTCTCTCTCTCTCAAATAAATAAATAAAATCTTTTTTTAAAAATGAGCATTTAGGGGCGCCTGGGTGGCTCAGTTGGTTAAGCATCTGCCTCAGGTCATGATCCCAGGGTGCTGGGATCGAGCCCCACGTCGGGCCCCCTGCTTAGTGGGGAGCCTGCTTCTCCCTTTCCCTCTGCTTGTCTCTCTGCCTACCTGTGCTCTCTCTCTATCTCTCTGTCAAAAAAATAAATAAAATCTTAATAAATAAATAAACATGAGCATTTATATATTAATTAATTAGGAAATAATAATTTAATTTAATAAATATAATAATATACAAATATGGTAATATATAATAATAAATGTATAATATATAATAATGTGTGTAATATATAATGATAAACATATATAACATGCTAATATACTAATAAATACAATAATAATGTAAAATTAATAATAATTTAAAAGGAAAAGAGGAACCATTTTTTTTTAAGATTTTATTTATTTATTTGACAGAGACAGAGATAGCAACAGCAGGAACACAAGCAGGGGGAGTGGGAAGAGGAGAAGCAGGCTTCCCGCTGAGCAGGGAGCCCGATGTGGGACTCGATCCCAGGACCCTGGGATCATGACCTGAGCCAAAGGCAGACGCTTAACGACTGAGCCATCCAGGTGCCCAAGAGGAACCATTTTTTCGAAACTACAATCTGAGGGCTACACTCTGGGTTCTGGAGATCAAGTTAAGCTCCTCCCACTCTGTGAGGCCTAAGTGGTGGCTGACTTTCCAGTTGTACATTGCTTCTTTTTAAATTTCCTAGGTATAGGGCGCCTGGGTGGCTCAGTCGTTAAGCGTCTGCCTTCGTCTCAGGTCATGATCCCAGGGTCCTGGGATCGAGCCCCACATCAGGTTCCCTGCTCGGCGGGGAGCCTGCCTTTCCCTCTCCCGCTCCCCCTGCTTCTGTTCCCTCTATCGCTGTGTCTCTCTCTGTCAAATAAATAAATAAAATCTTTAAAAAAAAAAAAATTTCCTAGGTATAGGGGCACCTGGGTGGCTCGGTCATTAAGCGTCTGCCTTTGGCTCAGGCCATGATCCCAGGGTCCTGGGATTGAGCCCCACATCAGGCTCCCTGCTCCACGGGAAGCCTGCTTCTCCCTCTCCCACTCCCCCTGCTTGTGTTCCTGCTCTCACTATCTCTCTGTCAAATAAATAAATAAAATATTTAAAAAAAATTAAGGGGCGCCTGGGTGGCTCAGTTGCTGAGTGTCTGCCTTTGGCTCAGGCCATGACCCCAGGGTCCTGGGATCGAGCCCCATGTCGGGCTCCCCGCAGTTCCCTCTCTTGCTGTGTCTTTCTCTCTCAAATAAATAAATAAAATCTCTAAGAAAAAAAATTAAAAAAAATTTCCTAGGTATAACCACAAGTTTAGCAGATGTTATTCTTTCATGGTTTCATGTATATTATTTTGTCTTTTGATTAGTTTATCACACGACTGTTGTACTTCCATACAGAACGTGAGTATTCTATACATTATCGAACACCATGTGGAGAGATGTGTGGGATGTCCAAACTAAAGCCAGCCTGCCTTCCACTAGCAATATAAAGATCTAGACCAGTGGCTCTCAACTGGGGCAATTTTGCCCCCTATCCTCCAGAAGATCTTTGACAATCTGAAGACATTTTTTGGTTGTCATAACCCAGTGGGGGAGGAAAGGATGGACCATGGACATTCAGCAGATAGAGACCATTAATACTGCTAAACATTCTATAATATAGAGGACAGCTCCTGACAACAGAGAGTTTTCCAGCCAAAATGTCAGCAGTGCCACAGTTGAGAAACTCTGTCCTAGAGTTTCAACCACAAGGACAGGTGGTATTGGTTGGGACTCTAAGTGACAAAGATCCCCAAGGCGATGAGGGGGCAAGCTTTTATTAGCAAGGCCAGGTTAAAAAGTAGCATAGGCAGTGGGGTGCCTGGCTGGCTCAGCTGGTAGAACATGTAACTCTTGATCTTGGGGTTGTGAGTTCAAAGCTCCATGTTGGGTGTAGAGATTACTTACAAATAAAATCTTGGGGCGCCTGGGTGGCTCAGTCATTAAACGTCTGCCTTCAGCTCAGGTCATGATCCCGGGGTCCTGGGATCGAGCCCCACATTGGGCTCCCTGCTCTCCTTCTCCCACTACCCCCCGCCCGCTTGTGTTCCTTCTCTCACTGTGTCTCTCTCTGTCAAATAAATAAAATCTTAAAAAAAAAGAAATTAAATAAATAAATAAAATATTTTTTAAAAAAGAAAGAAAAGTAGCATAGGCAGTGATTTTCAAACTTTGGTTTTTAGCAGCAGAATTTATCTATTGAATGATCTTAACTCTATTATATAATGTAGATACATTTCCTTTAATATTTAAAGGACTCCACCAATAATAAGAAAAAGATTGATAGCTCAGCTGAAAATGAAGAGTTCAATTCATAGAAAAGGGAATGCAAGTAGCTTTTAAACATGTGAAAGAGAAAGGAAAAAAAAGAAAGAAAAAATAAACATGTGAAAGATGTAAAATTTCACACAATGAAATGCCATTTTTCACATATCAAGAGAGTAAGGAACCAAAATTTGGCCATATGTTACATTGGAAAGGATGTGAAGAGCCAGGCCCACTTGTATAGTAATAGTAGACATGTAAGCTGGTACAATCCCATGGAAGGCAATTTGGCACTATTTATCAAAATGTAAAATGCAGGGGTGCCTGGGATGTCAGTCGGTTAAGCAGTTAAGCATTTGCTTTTGGCTCAGGTCATGATCTCAGGGTCCTGGGATGGAGCCCCATGTCCGGGCTTCCTGCTCCGAGGGAAGCCTGCTTCTTCCTCTCCCTCTGCTGCTCCCCCTTCCTCTGCTGCTCCCCCTGCTTGTACTCTCTCTGTGTGTGTCTCTCTCTCTCTGTCAAATAAATAAATAAAATCTTTTAAAAAATGTAAAATCCGTATGCCTTTTAATCTGGCAGTTTCAATTCTAGAAATCCATTTTATAGATATACTTGCATATTGTAAAATGACATATATGCAAGAACATTCATTGTGCCATTGTTTATACTAGCAAAAGGTTGGAAATACACTAATTGTCCATTAATGAGGAATTGGTTAAATGTTTTACCAGTACATATGTTTATATGCATATAAATTATCACTTAAACTCAGGAAGTGGGTAACAGAAATTGCTCCTAGGGAGGGCAAATGGGAGACTGAAAGACAAAGGTATAAAGGAGTTTTTTTTTTTACTATAAAATCTTTTGTGCCTCTTGAAGTCTTCACCATGTACATCATTACACATCACACATGTGTGTGTTAGTATGTCATACATTACATATCTTAAATATATAAAAGGAAGGCTGTTCTCATTGAAGTAGACTCCCCAAGTTTCCACCACAGCATCCCTCAAGACATCACTTATTTTTAAGGTCCTAAAAGAACATAGTAAATAAGCCACTGTCAGAGTTATGTTAGAGTAGACTAATTGCTGTAATAATAATCCATAGATTTCATTGGCTAAGTGCAACAAAACTTACTTTTCTTTCTTTTTTTTTTAAGATTTTATTTATTTATTTATTCGAGAGAGAGAGAGAGAGAGAGACAGCAAGGGAGGGAACACAAGCAGGGGGAGTGGGAGAGGGAGAGGCAGGCTTCCTGCTGAGCAGGGAGCCTGATGCGGGGCTCGATCCCAGGACCCTGAGATCATGACCTGAGCCGAAGGCAGATGCTTAACGCCTGAGCCACCCAGTAGCCCCCAAAACTTACTTTTCATTCACACAACAATCCTACGTGGCTGCTCTTCATCAGATGGCTTTTGGGATCAGCTTCCTTTGAAAAGTGACCAAGAGACCCTTGTTCCTTCTATCCTGTAGTTTTGCCATTGGATAGGCAAAGGAAATTAGGTAACATCTGTTGAAAGGTTTTATGGGCCAGTCCTGGAATTGACACTACTCCTTCTCCCATTCAACTATCTAGAAACAGTCAAGTGGCTGCACACCAGGAAGCCTGGGAAATCTTATCTTTCAATGTGATAGAATGGAGTTGAGGGCAAACAGAAGACAATGACCAGGAGCCACTCATTATAACTTTTTTTTTTCATTTAAGACAGGAAATACTTTATTCAAACCCATCGGAGAAAAGGACAGCTTGGGTCTGTAACAAAGCGTCATGTTTTAATGCACAGGTCAGTAATTGTATATGAGAGTATACACTGCTACATATAAATTAACTGATCAGAGCACAACTTTCAATGTTCAAAACAGAATAAGCCTCCTTCTAAAAGCAGCACCTTTGTGACATTTTTGTTGTTGGGGGGAGGGGCAGAGCGAGAGGGAAAGAGAAAATCTTTTTGTTTTTTCTTAAAGATTTATTGATTTATTTTAGAGAGAAAGAGACCACAAGGGGAGGGGAGCAGAAGAGGGAGAGACTCTCAAGCAGACTCCCCGCTGAGCACAGAGCCCAAGATCTGACCTGAGATCATGACCTGAGCCTAAATCAAGAGTTGAAAGCTTAACCAACCGAGCCACCCAGGTGCCTGACTTTGTGGGCACCTTCTCCTTCGCCTTCTCCTTTTACAGAATCCACACCAACCTTCTCATAATTCTTCTGAAGTGCAGTCATGTCCTCATAGGCCTCAGAAAAAGCTCCTTCCTCCATGCCCTCGCCCACATACCAGTGAACGAAGGCACACTTGGCATACATCAGGTCAGACCTGTGGTCCGGGCGAGCCCAGGCCTCGGTGATGGCTGTGGTGCTGCTCAGCATGCACACAGCTCGCTGCACGTTGGCCAGGTCTGCAGCAGGCACCACAGTGGGAGGCTGGTAATGAATGCCAACTTTGAAGCCAGTGGGGCACCAGATGGTACGTGTGGTCTGGACGGTGGCAATGGCAGCATTGACATCTTTGGGAACCACGTTGCCACAATAAAACAGGCAGCAGGCCATGTATTTACCATGGCCAGGGTCACATTTCCCCATCTGGTTGGCTGGCTCAAAGCTTGCATTGGTGGTCTGTGCAACAGAAAGCTGTTCATGGTAGGCTTCCTCAGCAGACATGATGGGGGCATAGGTGGCCAGAAGGAAGTGGATGCGGGGCTAGGGCACCGGGTTGGTCTGGAATTCTGTCAGATCAACATTCAGGGCTCCATCAAATCTTAGGGAAGCAGTGATGGAGGACACAATTGTACCTATCAACCTATTCAGGTTAGTGTAGGTTGGAAGTTCAATATCGAGGTTTCTACAATAGATGCCATAGACGGCCTCATTGTCTACCATGAAGGCTCAGTCAGAGCGCTCCAGGGTGGTGTGGGTAGTGAGGATGGAGTTGTTGGGCTCAACTATAACTGTGGAAACCCGGGGGGAGGGGGAGATGGGAGTGGGTAAATGGAGAACTCCAGCTTGGACTTCTTGCCGTAATCCACAGGGACATTCCCTCAGCAGGAAGGTAAACCTGGAACCAGTTCCCCCTCCAGAGCTGTGGCACTGGTTTCCAAATTCAGTCCAAGACAAGGTCAATGATCTCCTTGCCAATGGTGTAGTGCCCTCGGGCATAGTTACTGGCAGCATCTTCCTTGCCTGCAATGAACTGCTCAGGGTGGAAGAGGTGGTGGGCAGTGAGTGCTAGTGCAAACCTCATCAGTGACTGTGGGTTCCAGGTCTACACACACGGCCCTAGGCACATGCTTGCCAGCACCTGTCTCACTGAAGAAGGTCTTGAAGGGGTCATCTCCTCCCCCAGTGGTTTTATCCCAGCAGCCACTGCCAATGTGGACACCAGCCTGGCTGACGTGGATGGAGATGCATTCATGCATGGTTGCTGCTTTGGGGCTACTGAGCAGATGGTGGAGAGAAAGAGGAGAGTTGGTTGTTTCTTATAGCGTGACTCAGGCAGTTGATGTAAGAGAACCTCCACTCATTATAACTTTATAAAGAGTTTCCAGAGGGCACCGCCTGGATGGCTCAGTCCGTTAAGCATCCGGCTCTTGATTTCAGCTCAGGTCATGATCCCGGTTGTGAGATCAAGCCCCGCATCGGGCTCCACACTCAGCAGGGAGTCTGCTTGAAATTCTCTCTCTCTCTCCCTCTCCCTCTGCTCCCCCCCCACTCTCAAAATGAATAAATAAATATTTTTTAAATTTTATTTATTTATTTGAGAGAATGAGAGAGAGAGAGAGAGAGAGAGCATGAGAGGGGGTTGGGTCAGAGGGAGAAGCAGACTCCCTGCCGAGCAGGGAGCCTGATGTGGGACTTGATCCCGGGACTCCAGGATCATGACCTGAGCTGAAGGCAGTCACTTAACCAATTGAGCCACCCAGGCGCCCTGAATAAATAAATCTTAAAAAAAGAGTTTCCAACTAGCCTTTCACGGAATGCATCCACTTCTTTTATGGTGTGTTTTGATGAACAGAAGCATTAATTTTAACATAGACTAATTTATCAGTCTTTTTGTTCATACTGGGTTGTTTGTGTTCTTCCCCCTTTTTTTCTACTGAGCTATAATTGACATATAACATTGTATCAGTTTTAGGTGTACAACATAATGATTTGATATATGCATATATTGCAAAATGATTACCAGAATAAGTTTAGTTAACATTCACCACCACACATAGTTACAAAATTGTGTGTGTGTGTGTGTGTGTGTGTGTGTGTGTGTGTGTGATGAGCTTTTAGCTTTACTTAACCTGACCTGAGCCAAAGGCAGACGCTCAACTGACTGAACCACCCAGGCACCCCTTTTCTCCACATTCTTGTCAACACTTACTATGGCTTATCTTTTTGATGACAGTCATTCTAACAGGCATGAGGTGATATCTCATTGTAGTTTTGATTTGCATTTCCCTGATGATTAGGGATGTTGAACACCTTTTCATATACCTCTTGGCCATCTGTATGTCTTTTTTGGAAAAATGTCTATTCAGATTCTCTGCCCAGTTTTTAATTGGATTGCTTGTTTTCTTTTGAGTTGTATGAGTTTATTTTTTAAATTCATATTTTGGATATTAACCTCATCAGATATGTGACTTGCAAATATTTTTTCCTCTTCAGTAGGTTAACTTTTCATCTCATTGATGGCTTTCTTCACTATACAGAAGGTTTTTAGTTTGATACAGTCCCACTTGTTTATATTTGCTTTTGCTGCCTTTGCTTTTGGCGTCAAATCTAAAAAAATCATCTCTAAGACTAATGTCTAGGAGCTTACTCCCTGTGTTTTCTTCTAGGAAGTTTATGGTTTTAGGTTTTATGTTCAAGTCTTTAATCCATTTTGAGTTGATAATTGTGTATGGTAAAAGATAGTGGTCCACTTTTATTCTTTTGCATGCGGCTGTCCAGTTTCCCCAACGCTATTTATTGCATGTGGCTGTCCATATTCCCAACATCTTTCCCTACTGTATATTCTTAGCTTTTTTGTCATAGTGTTTTAATTTGTCTTGTAAGTTCTCTCTATATTTTGGATTAAAGTCCTTTGTTGGTTATGTGATTTGCAAATATTTCTCCCAGTCTGCAGCTTGTCTTTCATTCTCTTGGATCCCTTTATGGAGCAGAGATTTTTAATATTACTGAAGATCAATTTATAATTTTTTTATGAATTTTGATGTTGGAATTATATCTAAGAACTCTTTGCTTAACCCAAGGCCACAAATATTTTCTTACATTTTTCTTCCAGAAGTTTTTTAGTTGTACACTTTAAATTTTTTTTTAAAGATTTTATTTATTTATTTAACAGATAGAGACATAGCAAGAGAGGGCACACAAGCAGGGGGAGTGGGAGAAAGAGAAGCAGGTTTCCCACGGAGCAGGGAGCCCGATGCGGGGCTCGATCCCAGGACCTTGGGATCATGACCTGGGCCGAAGGCAGAAGCTTAACAACTGAGCCATTCAGGTGCCCCTGAACACTCTAAATTTAAGTCAACTTCATTTGGGCTAGTTTTTGTATAAAGTATATGAAGTATGGGTCACGGTGTTTTTTGTTTTTATTTTCCTACTTTTTGCCTGTTTGTTCTATTTGTATCTATTTGTTCCATCACCACTTTTTTTAAAAAGATTTTATTTATTTATTTGAGAGAGAGAACATGCGCACAAGTTGGGGGACAGAGGGAGAAGCAGACTCCCTGATGAGCAGGGAGCCTGATGTGGGTCTGGATCTTGGGCTTCGTCATGGGCTCCATTGCAGGCTCGATCCCAGGACCCTGAGATCATGACCTGAGCCAAAGGCAGACACTTTACCAACTGAGCCACCCAGGTACCCCCGTCACCATTTCTTGAAAATACTATCTTTTCTCTGTTGAATTAACTCTGCACTTTTGTCAAAAATCAATTGTGGGTTTTTTGTGGGTCTCTTCTGGGACTCTATTCCGTTCCATGGATGTATATGTCTTTCATCAAAACTATACCATCTTGATTGCATAACTTTATAGTAAATCTTAAAATCTGGTAGTAGCAGTCCTTCAACTTTGTTCATCTTTAAAATTGCTTGGGCTATTCTAATTCCTTTGCCTGTCCATATAAAATTTTATATTGGGGCGCCTGGGTGGCTCGGTTGGTTGAGCGACTGCCTTCGGCTCAGGTCATGATCCTGGAGTCCCGGGATCGAGTCCCGCATCGGGCTCCCTGCTCAGCGGGGAGTCTGCCTCTCCCTCTGACCCTCTTCCCTCTCATGCTCTCTCTCATTCTCTCTCTCAAATAAATAAATAAAATCTTTAAAAAAAAATTTTTATATTAAGTTTGCTCATACCTATCTAAAAAACCAGGCTGGGATTTTGACTGTGATTCCATTGAATCTTTAGATCAGTTTGGAGAGAATCAACATCATAACAATAGTGAATGTTCCAATATTCCAACCAGCATATTTTCCTGTTTATTTAGATCTTTAATTTCTTCCATCAGTGTTTTGCAGCTTTCAGTATACAGATCTTGCACATATTTTGTTAGACTTATACCTAAACATTTCATTTTTGGGGTGCTATGGTAATTTTTAAATTTCAAATTCTAATTGTTCATTCCTAGAATATAAAAATGCACTTGATTTTTAATATTAACCTAGTAATCTGTGACTTTACTAAACTCACTGGTTCTAGGAGTTTTTTAGTCTGAGAATAGAGACAGTTTTATTCTTCTTTTTTTAAAGATTATTTATTTATTTATGTATTTATTTATTTGAGAGATTGAGAGAGAGAGAGAGAGAGAGCATGAATGGGGTGAGGGGCAGAGGGAGAAGCAGATTCCCCACTGAGCAGGGAGCCCAATGCGGGGCTCAATGCATGGACTCTGAGATCATAACCTGAGCGGAAGGCAGATGCTCAACCAACTGAGCCACCCACGTGCCCCAGTTTTATTCTTTCTTTTCAAATCTATATGCCTTTTCCTGTTTTTGCCTTATTGCACTGGTTATAATTTCCAATGTTTAATGTGAGTAAAGAGAGCAGACATCCTTGTCTTTTTCAGACGTTAGGAGGAAACATTCAGTCTTTCCTATTATGTGTAATGTTAGCTGCAATGTTTTGTAGACTTTCTCTCTCAGGAGAAGGAAATTCCTTTTATCCTTAGTTTGCTGAGAGATTTCTTTCTTTTTTTCATTTTTTAAAAAAAATGTATTCATTTGAGAGAGAGAGAGAGAGAGAGAGCATGAGCAGGGGGGAGGGTCAGAGGGAGAGGAAGAAGCAGACTCCCTGCCCAGCAGGGAGCCCCACTCAAGGTTCAATCCCAGGACCCTAGGATCATGACCCAAGATAAAGGCAGACACCTAACTGACTGAGCTACCCACGTGCCCCAAGAGGTTTTTTTTTTAAATCAAAAATAAGTGTTGAAATTTGTTAGATGTTTTTTTCTGAACCTATTGAAATGATCATATGGTTTTTCTTTAGTCTGCTGAAATGAGGAGTTACATTGATTGATTTTGATTTATTTGTCAGAGAGAGAGAGAGAGAGAGAGAGCAGAAGCAGGGGGAGTGGCAGGCAGAGGGAGAAGCAGGCTCCCTGCTGAGCAGCGAGCCAGACGTGGGGCTGGATCCCAGGCCCCTGGGATCATGACCTGAGCCAAAGGCAGATGCTTAACCTACTGAACCACCCAGGTGTCCCTATACCTCTGTATTATTTTATATATATATATATATATATATATATATTTCATTAAAAAAACAACTTGAGTGTTAAAAACATTTCTTCTAGGGATACCTGAGTGGCTCAGTCAGTTAAGCCTTTGGCTCAGGTCATGATCCCATGGTCCTGGGATCAAGTCCCACATCAGGCTCCCTGCTCAGCGGGGAGCCTGCCTCTCCCTCTGCCTGCCGCTCCCCCTGCTTGTGCTCGCTCTCTCTCTCTGACAAATAGGTGGATAAAATCTTAAAAACAAAACAAAACAAAAAACAAAAAAAAATTTCTTCTGGAATGAGCTATTGTTACTATTATTATACAATTTATCAAAATAACAATATAATTCTGATAATTATTGAGAAAAAAATAAAATTTTTTGGAATTGTATACCTAATGACACAAATCAGTATGAAAACTTTTTTCAATTACTTTAAGCATCCATGAATGAATATTAGTTATTACTAAAATTAATTTAATGATGTATTTCATTTAGATCAATATATAAAAATATCACTTCAAAATATAATCAATATAATAAAACTTACACTGCTTTGGTTTTGTTTTTGTTTTTTTAAGATATTTTTATTTATTTGAGAGAGAGAGAGTGAGAGAGAGGATAAAAGCAGGGTGAGGAGCAGAGGGAGAAGCAGGCTCCCTACTGAGCAGGGAGCCTGACAAGGGGCTCGATCCTGGGACTCCAGGATCATGACCTGAGCCTAAGGCAGCCACTCAACCAACTGAGCCACCCAGGTGGCCCACTGCTTTGGTTTTTAAATTTAAAATTAAAAATTCAATTCCAGTTACCTCAGTTACACGTGGCTAGTGGCTACTGTATTGTGAAGTATAGGTAGAAAATGCCCCACGTATAAGTCGCAAAGCCAGTCCTTATTATCAATCTAATCAGCCAAATTTGATTTACTTTCTGTCAGAAAAAGTCTTCATTTCTCAACAAGAAATTATGTTAATATGCACTGTGATAACATAAAATTATAAAAACATTTTATAAGGGCTATACTTGTGATGAGCATAATGTAACATACAATTTTGTTGGATCACTATGTTGTACAACTGAATCTAATGTAACATCGTATGTCAACTATACTTAAATTTTTTTAAAAATTAAGTTTTAAAAATTAAAAAAAATTTATAAAGATTTGTCATATAAAATAGGTTACTAAAAGCAGCCAAATAAGATTTTAAAGGTGGTCAATACAAACTTCTAGTGATAAAATAAATAAGTCCTGGGCAATGTGCTGTGCGGTATGGTGACTATAGTCAATAATACTGTGTTGTATATTTGGAAGTTGCTAAGAGAGTAGATCTTTTTTTTTTTTTTAAGATTTTATTTATTTATTTGACAGAGAGAGAGAGACAGCAAGAGCAGGAACACAAGCAGGGGGAGTGGGAGAGGGAGAAGCAGTCTTCCCACTGAGCAGGGAGCCCAATGCGGGGCTCGATCCCAGGACCCGGGGATCACAACCTGAGCCGAAGGCAGACGCTTAACCGACTGAGCCACCCAGGTGCCCCTAAGAGGGTAGATCTTGAAAGTTCTCATCACAAGAAAAGTATCTGTAACTATGTGTGGGTGACAGACATTAACAAGCCTTATTATGGTGATTATTTCACAATATCAGTATATACATATAACAAATTATTATGTTGTATAACTGAAATTAATGTTATACGTCAATGATGCCTCAGTAAAACAAAGAAAAATGAAGGAACAAAAAATACTTAATCACTCATTTTTCATTAGATCAACTCACAAATTACTAAAATACAAACTATTACTTCTCTATTTAATGTATAACTAGAATTTTAAAGATAGGTATTTAAAAATAAGATATGTATTTAATAATGTCACAAGAACTTGAATGAGTGTCTCCTCTTTTTCACTCTGTAAGGTCAGTGACCACCGATTTTTTTTCACTTTTGGCTTCAGCTTTTCACCCAATATCTAGCATTAGCATTAGTGCTCAATAAATGTTTTTTTAATCAATCATAAAGTTCATAATCGGGGCGCCTGGGTGGCTCAGTCGGTTAAGTGACTGCCTTCCGCTCAGGTCATGATCCCGGAGTCCCGGGATTGAGTCCCGCATCGGGCTCCCTGCTCGGCGGGGAGTCTGCTTCTCCCTCTGACCCTTCCCCCTCTCATGTGCTCGCTCTCTCTCTCATTCTCGCTCTCTCAAGTAAATAAATAAATAAAATCTTTTAAAAAAAAGTTCATAATCATTAATACTATATAACTTCATATAGCCAAGTAAGTCTTGGTACTATTACCTCAAAGGAAGAGCCAGAAACCCAACAGGGGAAACTAAGATGAGTAATATTCTCTCCTATTCCTCCTAATTCCTAATGATGGGAAGTTTCTTGACTGGTTATTTATTCATTCAAAATATTACCCCATTCTTGAGAGATAATGGTATAGATCAGAATGATCTGCTTTTGTCTAATGATCTGTCCTGGGCTTCATGTGGCAGGAATTTCTTCGGGGTTAAGTGGTAAATATACCAAGCTAACTTCAGACTAGTAAGTGAGGTTCTGTGCTAATAGCATAAACCCTCTGAGGAAGAACTGGTGAAGGAGATTTGTATTTGCCTTGTAGGTTTCCAAAGAGGGCACAGGCTCACCTCAAAGACATAACAAAGTCCTCTAGGCAAAATCAAGGGATGCCGTGATTATTAGGCCAGCTCCTGAAGAATTAAGAAATGGACAGAAATCCAGGTGATGTCTTCTTGGAAACATCTTTGCCACTTACACCTCTTGTATGGATGGAGCCCTCTGATGTTTCTACCTAAGTTTATCAGTTCAAGTAATATCAAATATGTTTGATGTAAAACTTTATTGGGCCCTATTTTTTAAATCTACTTTACCACTAATATTAATTCTATCTTGAAATCTTCACTTAGGGACGCCTGGGTGGCTCAGTTGGTTAAGCGTTTGACTCTTGATCTCAGCTCAGGTCTTGATCTAAGGGGCATGAGTTCAAGCCCCGGGTTGGGCTCCATCCTGGGCGTGGAGCCTACTTTAAAAAAAAAACAAAACAACCAACTACATAAAGATACATAATAGGAGGTGAACATGAACAGGAAATACTTAATTCCTGACCACAGAAAACTTGGGGAATATATCATTTATCATTCAAATAGAAGGCATTCAATAAATATTTGTAGAATGTACATGAGAAAACTTTTTGTGGTAGGTGGGATTTTGAAATCTAGCGTTACTGCCGATTTCTCTACCTTTAGTGCCCGTGGTTCTTGGTCAGGCCACTTCGGAGATTGAAGAGATAGACCAGGTGAGGAGTGGGGAGCAGCAAAACAAAGTTTATTGAGCAATAGTATAAAGTTCCCAGAGAGGAAGGGGGCCTGAGATGGTTGCCCCTGGAGTTTCTAAGTTTAGGGGTTTTTATGAGCTCTTTTGCAGAACCATCTTAAGCAATCAGTGTTTGCTGAGTCCTGCCAATCAGGCTTTGGTCATGTATCTGTCTACCTATTAGGTTAATATCAACGTGCTGATGGTCTTTTTTTGGCTGACATCTCGGGGCTTATGTCTTCACTGCCCCTTGCCCATGATATTGACAAATGTTTTCTGGTTAATTGCCTTATTTTGGGCCGTTTTGCAGAAGTCATTTCTGCAAAGGCTGCAGAGCAGAATGCTAGTACAGTCCTGTCTAAGCTGCAAAACAGAATGTTAGTACTATTTTATTTTCGCTGTCCTGACTCCATATTTTCTTGTTGGGGACCCTGGCCCTGACTACCTAATTGTCCAACTAACTCCTAACAGCATCTGTTGGAATTATAATTAAAATATAAGCTAGTTAGGGGCACCTAGCTGCTCAGTCAGAAGAGCATGCGACTCTTTTTCTTTTAGTCTGAGTTCGAGCACCACGTTGCGTGTAGAGATTACTTAAAAATATGTATATATAGGGACACCTGGGAGGCTCAGTAGGTTAAGCATCTGGCTTTTGGTTTCAGCTCAGATCGAGTTCTCAGGGTCCTGGGATCAAGCCCCACATTAGGCTCCCCACTCAATAGGGAGTCTGCTTGAGGATTCTCTTCCTCTTCCTCTGCCCCTCTCCCCTTGCCTCTCTAAAATAATAAATAAATCTTAAAAATATATATATATATATACACTAGTTGGACTGCAAGTCCGCTAAATAATTAAATTAATAAATCACTTAAATTTATGATGATAGTGGTAAAGAAAAGAAATAAGGTAGATAATTAAAATTGCAGTTAATCTACCATATTCTAATGAAAGGGAAATTACCGTGAAGTTTAAATATCATCTGCAGGTAACTGGTAAAATTCCTAGGCAGCCAAAACCTTATCCTAGGAAGTACATTATTTTCTGGAAGAGGATATTCTCCCTTGAACTTTGTGGGTTTAAGTCAGATGTTGATTCAGAAATGATAAATTTGATCAAGAAAAAAAATTTTTTTTTAAAGATTTTATTTATTTATTTGACAGAGAGAGTTAGGGATAGCAGGAACACAAGCAGGGGGAGGGGCAGAGGGAGAAGCAGGCTTCCCGCCGAGCAGGGAGCCCGATGTGGGGCTCCATGCCAGGACCCTGAGATCCTGACCTGAGCTGAAGGCAGATGCTTAAAGGCTGAGCCACCCAGGCGCCCCAAGAAAAAAATTTCTAAGGATGTACCATTTAAATAGGTTATTAAAAGCAACCAAGTAAGACTAAGTCAACTTTGATGTGATACAAATTAATCTATTTTTTATTATAATGATAAAACATGATCCTAATCTAAGAATTTTATTACTTAATTTACAATAATGCAATATGTACAGATACAATTATATTATTACGCAAACAATGAATAGTGTTTGTAAATATTAACGTATGGTGATTAACATAACATAATAAAATTTAAAAAAACAAAACAATTATGTCATTTATAAGATTTTATTTTTATTTATTTGTCAGAGAGAGAGCACGAACAGGGGAATCGGCAGGCAGAGGGAGAAGCAGGCTCCCCACCAAGCAGGGAGCCCGATGTGGGACTCTATCCCAGGGCCCCGGGATCACCACCTGAGCCAAAGGAGATGTTTAACCAACTGAGTTAGTTAAACTAACTACTAAACTAAAATTTAGGGGACAACCCAGTTGTCCCCTAAAATTATGTCATTTATAAAGATGTGGCATTTCTCAGCAAATCTATGTGTGCATATTGATCTCTGATATTGTTTTTAAGGAAGAGTTAAATAACGATTATGAAATAATTCCATTAATTAAAGATGGATCCTAAATTATTCTATTAATTTTCCTGGACACATCATCACATTTTTCCTGTGTATTTTAGCAAAAAGAGGAAGTGATATAATGGTAGAAATTCATCAGCTGGTCTAGCCACTAAAATATAATTTTGTTTTTTTGGTAATAGAAGGCAGAAACTTTTAAACATTTCAAAAATGGCAATGAGGTGAAGATGGTGGGGTGGGCAGAACATTCTAAGACGTCCCCTAATATTCCTGCCCTGCTGTATCTATCATCCCTACTGCCGAGGATGGGGGGGGGGGCTGTAAACACAATGTGATTTACTCATTTGGTTAAGTCACCTTCTATAAACCTGTTTTAGCCCACTGGAGAGAGTCTCCTGCTGGCTTCCAAGAAGTAAGGTCTCCTGTGAGGAGGGAGTCTGTGAGCTGGCCATCCGACAGGAACTGCAGGGGTCTTTAGGAACGGCTGACATCAGCAAGAAAGCTAGGACCCCTGTCCTACAACTGCCAAACTGAATTCTGCCAAAAATCAGTGAGCTTGGAATAGGACCCCAAGCACCTACCTATCACCAGGTCAACCCCCCTGAGTACACCTTAACTGCGGGCTGTGAGACCCTGAGTAGCAGATTCAGTTAAACCCTGCCAGGACTCCTGACCCATAGAAACTGCAATAATAAATGTGTGCTGTTTAGAGCTACGAAGTTCAGGGTTCACTGTGGCTTTTTATGCAACATAGGAAACTTATACAGATGGCCTGTAGTAAGGGAAGAAATATTTTTTATTTGATTTAATAAAACATGTGGTAACTATGGTATTTAATAATCCACACAGAATCGAAAATAAATTACATCAAATGTTTGTCTATGGATTTTATCCAGTATCAAAAACTTGAAAAATTTGGTACTCCAGGGGTCTCTGGCTTGTTCAGTCAGTAAAGCATGTGACTTTTGATCTCTGGGTTATGAGTTTGAGCCCCACATTTAAAAAAAAAAAAAGGGACTTCAAGGAAACTTTCTACTTACCTTTAAAAGAATCAGCCTGGGGCACCTGGGTGGCTCAGATGGTTAAGCATCTGCCTTTGGCTCAGGTCCTGATCTCAGGGTTGTGAGATCAAGCCCCACCTCGGGCTCTGCTTAGGATTCTTGCTCTCTGCCCCTTCCCCCACCTCTCTCTCCCTCTCCAAACCCCTATCCAAAAAACAATAAAACTTAAGCTCATTTTAAACCTTCCAATAGTTCCAGAAGATTCTAGAACTGAAGTTCTCTTTGCTTTTCCCAGACTTTCCTTCATGAACAGTGCATTCTTGGACAACAGTTGAAGGATGAAAGAAATTAGGTTAAACAAGAATCGCCACTGCTTCCATTGTCCACGCTGATTTCAGAACATCCCAAGGCCAGTACACCCCATTTGTAAATCAGTGTTCCACCCTTAGCAGGAATATGTTTAAGTCTGGGAAAGGCAGGAAGCTAAGGAGGGCTTATGGCATTTTGATTAAACATTAAATTGGGCCATTTCCCATTGTCCATTTGTGTGGCATTTTAGAAGTTGTCACATTTGGGGACTTCGTTACAGGGCAGTAGTATTCAGGACAGAGGTGGGCAGTGACTTTTCTTTGTGAAGTAGTAGAAATGCTGTCATGAAAGGGAAACAGGTAAGGATAGCCTGAATCAGGCTACCGAAGGGTATAGTTGAGGGTATGGGAATACAATTTTCTTACATTATATGCACCTACCTACCACCTGGCAAATCTTCCGTACTCCAGTTTGAAGACGTCGGCCCTAGAACATGAGTTAATCCTGGTCAGTGACTGTATCTTAAGATCTTTATTCTCTCTAGTCCTCCCTTTCTTTAAGAGGGTGAGGCAAGTAAAGTAGACAACGGCCTCTCAGTGGGTACAGGAGCTTCTGGTCTGCCAGAAAGTGTCCCTCCTCCTGGAGAAGGAAGCATAACCCAGTCTGAGTCTTGCTTCATAATTCTCCCTTACATTTATTTCCCAGAGGCCATCTTTTTACCACCTCATTACTCCAGAAAGTACCATGTGAAATGAACCACTCTCCTCTAAGCACTATAAATCCAACACAGATGTGTTGAACACCTACCTCGCCAAAGTTCTGTGCTTCAGTGGGGGAAGGGGATGCTGATATGAGAGGCAGGCTCCTGAGTCCCGGGTACTCACAGTTCAGTTGGGAAAATGGACTCATGTACAGAAGATCCAAACATAGGATCATTTTGTTTTATTTTTTTAAAGATTTTATTTACTTATTTGACAGAGACAGCGAGAGAGGGAACACAAGCAGGGGGAGTGGGAGAGGGAGAAGCAGACTTCCCACAGAGCAGGGAGCCCAATGCGGGGCTCGATCCCAGGACCCTGGGATCATGACCTGAGCCGAAGGCAGACGTCTAATGACTGAGCCACCCAGGTGCCTGAGGATCATTTTCTTTTAAACAACATCTATGCTCCTGAAGATCTCACATCAAACATCACGCTTTTCAAGACTAATTTGGACAAAGGTCTGCGGTGAAATGATTTTTGATTAACAGCTAAAGTATCAACAATATTTGCAATTGACTCAGCTCCCCAGCTCTGAAATCACATAATTCTTGAATTTTTTAACTTAGGAAGTTTGCATTATCTCCATATTTACATATTCAAAAGAACATTTAATGTTCTTATGTTACAGGATCTCACTGTTTTATTTTTTATCTTTTTAAAAGATTTTATTTATTTGAGAGAGAGAGAACGAGCCAGGGGAGGGGCAGAGGGAGAGGGAGAAGCAGACTCCCCACTGAGAAAGGTACCTGACTTGTGGCTCAATCCTGGGGCTCCATCTCAGGACCCCGAGATCATGACCCAAGCCCAAGGCAGATGTTTAACCTGCTGAGCCACCCAGGTGCCCCAGGATCTCACCGTTTTATAATACAAATTCTCAAATAGTGCATCTGCGCTGACCAAGGAAGAAAAGTACTGTAGCACAGTTGAATGTGTTTTACAGAAAGCACTTTACTCTGTAAATTAAACATCGGTACTTGGAGATGTTTCACCTGGCACTCGGTAGGCAGTCAACACATGAGTATTGCAATGACACTGTACATATACGGTGGAGATGAGGCAATTTCAGAAATCCTGAATGAGTTTTTTGGGGGGAGTGTAAGGGCAAACATTAATATACCTTAAAACACACACACATAGAACAGGAAGGAAGGAGGTAGTTTTGCTTTGCCTGAGGCTAGAATGTAATTGGTCTGTTCTGCCCCCATTGGGATTTGCAGTTTCCCTATCCTGCCATCCAGCTTTCTGGGTGACCTGGAGTGGGGAGGAAGGGTTTGTTCTACCCTCATTAATTCCTTCCCTCCTAGACCTGAGAGAGCTGGATAAGGGAGACAAAAAACCTTAACCAGCAAGCTGGAAGAGGGTCAATCAGAAAACACACTCAAAAGCAAACTCAGTGCCTTGCCAAGGGGAATGGAACCGTGAACCACAGGAGGATTGTATCCAGAGACCGTAGATGTAATCTCCGCCTCAGAGCTCCAAAAGTGGGGGTGGGGCGCTGGAGAGCTGGCTGACTGCAGGTCAGCACTAAAACAGTTTGAGACTTTCAGGGATTGGGAAGGTACCAAAATCTAAATCTTAATGTAAGATCTTAAAGTTTTCTTTACATAATCCAACAGAAGGCAATGGCAGTTTCTAGGGCCCTTATTATGCAAAAACGCTCAATCTTTGATGGGAGTCATTTTAAAGATAGAAGAATGGGCTACCTTCCTGCCTGGCAGGGGTTACAAATCAGAATGCTGAGGCCGAACCCCAGACTAATTACATTGGAATCTCGGGGGTGGGGGAATCCAGGCGTTAATATTTGTAAAGCTGCCCAGCTGATTTCAGTATGCTGTGAAGCCCCACCTATGGGCACTTTTAGAGAGCTGGGAAGCCCGGCCCTTACCTTCCAGGCAGGCGCTCATTGAATTTAAGTTAACATACTCTGTTTAGAAGTCAAAACGTTTCATTTAGTCTGCAATAAAAACTCAAGAGTAGATATGCTATTAGGGCAGAATTGATATTTACAGCAAATATTCCATAGGAGCTATGTAGAAGGCATTTCTTCATATTTATTACCTGACTGCCCCCTCTTCCTTTTTGCTTTTCGAGCACAGTAATCTTAAATGAAATGGTACTTTGAGGCCTGGGAAACTCTAATTTATTTATCTTTCTGGGACTCAGATTAAAAAAAAAGCCTATAACCTCAATTTTATGTAGTTTGTACCCTGACACTGACAAAGTAGGCAATTAGCTATGAGCAGGGAACAAGGGCTATCCCACTGATAAAAGGGCAGAAACCAAGTTCCAAACAGCTGGGTCAGACCCCAGCGGATACGCATGCCATGCGGTCTTCCCTAGGACCACTGCCCTACAGTAACCTAGAGCTTCATTATAATATGTTTACATTGTCGTTTTGACCCCCTCACAGCGTGGTGGGGGGAAGGATCCTACAGGGCCCCAAACTGCCCCTCCCAACCGGTAGGAGGGGTCCCTTGGATGATTGGCTGCAACCTTCAGGAACTGCCCTGGCTATGACCTATCACCTATTTAAATATAAAAAGAAATGTGCCTGGCTGGCTGAGTTGGTAGAGCATGAGACTCTTGATATGGGGAGGGGGAGGGGTGTTGTGAGCTTGAGCCCAGGTTGGGCATAGAGATTGCTTTGAAAAAAAGGAAAGACAACCCTGACCCCCACCTTAGTGCGTCGCCCTCGCCGCCCCACCCCTCTGGGCCTACCCACTCTTCCATCTCCAGAGTGTACCTTCCCTTAAACTGCTGTTAAACACTTGCTTGCTTAAGAGTTTGGCTCTGAGGGGCGCCTGGGTGGCTCAGTCGTTAGGCGTCTGCCTTCAGCTCGGGTCATGATCCCAGCGTCCTGGGATGGATCCCCGCATCGGGCTTCCTGCTCCGCGGGAAGCCTGCTTCGCCCTCTCCCACTCCCCCTGCTCGTGTTCCCTCTCTCGCTGTGTCTCTGTCAAATAAAAAAATAAAATCTTTAAAAAAAATAACAAAAAAAAGTTTGGCTCTGAATTCTTTCTTGGCTGAATTTAAGAACCGAGGCCAGGGAACGGACTCACCCTTGACCAAACTGCTTCACTTAAGCAATGGCGGCCAGAAGGATCTTTATCTTTTTAATCAAGGTAAATTGTACATACAGTGAAATGCACAAATATTAACGTTCTGATGTTTTGATAAGTGAATACACCTGTGCAGCCATGACCCCAGACGTTTCTTTATGCCCCTCACAGTCCGTCCTACCCCTCTACCCGTCCGGAACTGCCCTTTGGACTTTTATTATCCTAGATCAGTTTCACCTGTTCTTGAACTTCACTGACATGGACTCTCACATCAGGCACTCTTTCACAGTGATCTTTTAAAATTTATTTATTTTTAAAGTTTATTTAAGTAATCGCTACAGCCAATGTGGGGCTCAAACACAGAACCCTCAGATCAAGAGCCGCATGCTTTTCTGACTGAGCCAGCCAGGCACCCTGGACCTTGAAAAATTTAAAGATTTATTTATTTATTTATTTGAGAGAGAGCGCGTGCGGGCGTGCATGTCACACACACATACATGCAAGCAGGGGGAGGGGCAGCAGGAGAGGGAGAGAGAATTCTTAAGCAGACTCCCCCTTGAGCTCTGAGCTCGAGCTCTCAAGACCCTGAGCTCATGACCTGAGCTGAAACCGGGAGTCAGCTGCTTAACTGACAGAGCCACCCAGGTGCCCCTGATCTTTAAAAATTTAAAACACAAATTAGATCATGTTAATCCTCTGCTAAAAATCTTACATGGCTCCCTCTTACTTTTGGAATAAAATCCAGGTTCCTCCTTGTGGCCAGCAAGACTCTGTATCCCTCTCAGTCCTCCAGCATCATCTCTAAACTCTACTCTGTGCTCATTATTATGGTTATGGTGTTCTCTCACGCAGCTCTTTCCTAGCGCCTTCCTATTTGGCGTCTTTGCTCAGCTGTATCCCGCTTCACTCCTATTGGCCTTTAGGCATCATCTTAAATGTTACTTCCTCTCAGAGGTATTCCCTGGTGCCCCAATTCTAAATTACCTTCTCCTTTGTTCTTTTCATTTCTGCCACTATCGCAGTTAATAATTATCTATATGTGTTTATTCTACTTTAAAAGTGTTCATGTCCCTCACTTTACCCACGAGGGTGGCGGCCATGTTTGTTTTGTTCACCACTGTGTTTCTAGACCGTAGCCCAGAGCCTGAAACACGTTAGGTGTCCAATGAATATGTGTTAAAATAAATGGATGAAATGGTTTAATTGGACTCTTGAGCCTATTGTATTGCAAAATGAGAAAAAAGGGATAGAAAAAAAAGGCAAGAAAGATGTGGGCAAGTGAGGGTGGGATTCCCAGGGAGACCAGCTTCTCCTTTAACCTTGAGTACGGAGAGTGAGGAGCAACAATGGAAAGAACACTTTGGAAGAAGTCAGATCACCTGGCTCAGTGACTTCTCTGTACCTGTTCCTCATTTATAAATAATAGATTTCATCAGTACTGTCTCACCCCCATGCAGCATTTGGAAATACAGGAGGGAATTTTCCAGAGTCACAATAACTGAGGGCCACTATTGGCCTTTATTAATTTGGAGCACCAGAATGTTAAGTGCCTACAATGTATGAGACAGTCTTCACCTTGTGTCATCCGAAATACCAGTGCTGAGAAATACTATAATAGTAGGCAGGGCCGATGGTTCCCCATTTTGTGATATTTCACAGGTTAGCTTCCAGGAGAATGCTTACTACATTTAAATGACCTTACTTAGTAAATTATCTACTTATAAGTCAAACTGTGTAATTTAGTCTGTCATAACTCAAGGGTAGACATATCAGGGCATGACTGATACTTGAGGTGATACATACTCCACAGGAATATATAGAAGGTATCATATTTCTGTATTAGTTAGCTCCTTCCACTTCCTTTTTTTGGTAAGCATTTCTTCAAGAAATTTAAAGAGCTTGATGCTCTTTCACTCTTCCTTAGTCGAAGTGTAGGTAGAAGTGAGTTCACACTTGGGAACCTGTTCTGGACTGAATGGTCATGTCCCACCCCCTTCACACATTGAAGCCCTCATGCCCAGTGTCATGGGATTTGGAGGTGGGGCCTTTGGGAGATAATTAGATTTAGACGAGGTCTTGAGGGTGAAGCCCCCATGATGGGATCCTCAGAGGAAGCCTTCTAAGAGACAGAGACCAGAGCTCCCTCTCTCTGCCTACTCTGTGAGTAGGTGGCCATCTGCAAGCCAGAGAGAAGCTTTTCCCCAAGGAACGACATTGGCTATCGCTTTGATCTGAGACTAATTTTAGCCTCCAGAACTGAGAAATAAATTCCTGTTGTTTAAACCACTCAGTGTATGGTAGTTTGTTAGGGTAGCCTAAACTAAGACACAAAGGAAGGCCCGAAGAAGAGAAATATTAAAATTACACAGAGAACCCTCCTGTGGCAAAGTTGCTATTTTTAATGTTGTGTTTCCTAGCCTAACATTTTACCCACCAGAAATGACTCTTCAGTTATAGTAATTAAGGAGACTATTTGCTAAATGTAGTCTCATCTTCACAATTCTAAGGTCCTTGACTGCTCTAAAATTCTATGTTGGGCGCCTGGGTGGCTCAGTTGGTTAAGCGACTGCCTTCGGCTCAGGTCATGATCCTGGAGTCCCTGGATCGAGTCCCGCATCGGGCTCCCTGCTCGGCAGGGAGTCTGCTTCTCCCTCTGACCCTCCCCCCTCTCATGTGCTTTCTCTCTCTCAAATAAATAAATAAAATCTTTAAAAAAAATTCTATGTTGCTAAAAAATATATACAGTGGAAACAACACAAATGTCCATCAATGACAACTGGATTAAAAAAATGTATATCCATACAAGGGAATAGTATTTGACCATAAAAAGGAATGAAACACTCTACATGCCACAACATGGAGGAATCTTAGAAACATTGTGCTAAAACAGTATGGAGGTTCCTCAAACAGTTGAAAATAGAGCTACCATACGATCCAGCAATTGCACTACTGGGTATTTACCACAAAGATACAAATGTAGGGATCCGAAGGGGTATGTGCACCCCAATGTTTATAGCAGCAATGTCCACAATAGCCAAACTGTGGAAAGAGCCAAGATGTCCATCGACAGATGAATGGATGAAGAAGATGTGGTATATATACACAATGGAATATTATGCAGCCATCAAAAGGAATGAGATCTTGCCATTTGCAACGACGTGGATGGAACTGGAGGGTGTTATGCTGAGTGAAATAAGTCAATCAGAGAAAGACATGTATCATATGACCTCACTGATATGAGGAATTCTTAATCTCAGGAAACAGGCTGAGAGTTGCTGGAGTGGTGGGGGGTGGGAGGGAGGGGGTGGCTGGGTGATAGACATTGGGGAGGGTATGTGCTATGGTGAGCGCTGTGAATTGTGCAAGACTGTTGAATCACAGATCTGTACCTCTGAAACAAATAATGCAATATATGTTAAGAAAAAAAAAGAAGAAGATAGCAGGAGAGGAAGAATGAAGGAGAGTAAGTCGGAGGGGGAGACGAACCATGAGAGATGATGGACTCTGAAAAACAAACTGAGGGTTCTAGAGGGGAGGGGGGTGGGGGGATGGGTTGGCCCGGTGATGGGTATTGGGGAGGGCACGTTCTGCGTGGAGCACTGGGTGTTATGCACAAACAATGAATCATGGAACACTACATCAAAAACTAATGATGTAATGTATGGTGATTAACATAACAATAAAAAATTAAAAAAAAAAAAAGAAACATTGTGCTAAGTGGAAGAAGCCAGTCACAAAAAAACAAAAATGCTTCCAATTACATGCAATGTCCAGAAAAGGCAAATGTATAGAGACAGAAAGGAGGTTAGTGGTTTCTTAGGACTGGGGGCAACAGGCGGAAAGGGAGGGATAGCTAAAGAGTACAGGTTTTGGGGTGCCTGGATGGCTCAGGCAGTGGAGCATTGCAGCTTTTGATCTCAGGGTCATGAATTCAAGCCCCACATTGGGCATAGAGCTTACTTTAAAAAAAAAAGGATATCGGTTTCTATTTGAGTTGATGCAAATGTTCTAAAATTGACTATGGTGATGATTGTGAATATGCTACATACACTTTATTATTTTTTTTAAAGATTTTATTTATTTGAGATAGTGAGAGAGCGCACGTGCACAAGCAGGGTAGGGGCAGAGCGAAAGGGAGAAACAGGCTCCCCACTGAGCAGGGAGCCTAACGTGAATATGCTAAATACACTTTAAATGGGTGAAATATATGATATGTGAAATGTACATCAATAAAGCTCTTTTTAAAATACGAAAAGGTGTTCAACTTCATTCATAATTAAAGAAATGAGAATCAAAACAACGGTGAGCAACCATTTTTCATCCATCAGATTGGCAAACATTTTTAAGTCAATATGTATCATGGGCAAGAGTGTGGGGAATTAGTGCTCCTATACACTGTTGGTGGGAGTATAAATTGAGGCACTCTTCCTGGAGGGAGGTTTGGTAAGATCATTCATGTTTCAATATACATACACCTTTTGATTTAGTCATGCCACTTCCAGGAATTTATTCTACTGTACATTTATTAAGCATTAAAATAATTATTACAACACTGATTACAATTGAAAAATATTATTAAAAATTGAAAGTCCATTAATAATTAAGTAAAATAAATTATAAATCCATATACATTATAGGTTTGTGCTTGATTAAACGAATGAAGGCATAGCATATACTATTTTGTGTGAAAAGGGAAGAAAATAAGAATAAGAATATATATATGTATTTGCATAAAGAAGGATACACAGTAAATGAATATAAATGATTATCTGATTAAGTGGGAACTAGGTAGATGGTAGATAGAAGTGGATGTGAGAACTTTCACTGAATACCTTTTTATATTGTTTTATTTTTGAGCCATGTGAATATCTAACCTAAAAAATTAAATTAAAATTAATAATATAACTGGAATAAAAGAATAAAGCTTATCTACAAAAAGTAAAATACAACTTATACAAGATACACTAAGTGAAAAAGCAAGTTGCAGAATAGTATGTAAAACACTTTTTCTTTTTTTTTAAACCTTGAGAGATTTTCTTTTTTTTAATTTTTTATTTATTTGAAAGAGAGAGAGCACAAGAGGGGGGAGGGTCAGAGGGAGAAGCCGACTCCCCACTGAGCAGGGAGCCCATTGCAGGACTCGATGCGGGACTCGATGCGGGACTCGATGCGGGACTCGATGCGGGACTCGATGCGGGACTCGATCCCGGGACTCGATGGGGGACCTGAGCCGAAGGCAGTCGCTTAACCAACTGAGCCACCCAGGCACCCTGTAAAACACTTTTTCATTTAGTCATCTAACAAATACTTTTAAGTCCCTAATTATGTTCTAGAATCTAGGGATATAGAAGTAAACGAGGCAGCCAAGGCTCTGGCTATCAAAAGATTACATTTTAGGAGTGAGTAGGTATGCAAGCACATAAATAAACAAAGGTAATAGATACTTGGGTTGGGAAATAGTTATTTGGTGGATGTCACAAAAAGCCTGAGGAAGTGACAAATGAGCTGACATCTGAATGAGGAGGATGTGGGAAAAAAGTGGTTTAAGAAAATAATGTACCGAGTGCAAAGGTCCTGAGGCTGGAACAAGTCGTCAAGTTTGAAGATCTGGAATACCGGCTGCATAACAGGGGAAAATGGTAGGAGATGAAGTCAGAGTGGTAGTCAGGGAACAAATAATGGATTTAAATTAAAAAATAATATGTTTATACAGAAATTGCAAATATTTGAAGGACACACAATCTTAACATTATTAAGTGGCTGTTTTGTGGTTGGGTATTGGGGACTCTTTAAATTTTCTATTTTTAAGAGAAGTCCGGATTTCTTAAAGTATTTAAAAATGCATAAAATAATGGCGCCTGGGTGGCTCAGTCGTTAAGCATCTGCCTTCAGCTCAGGTCATGATCCCAGGGTCCTGGGATCAAGCCCTGCATTGGGCTCCCTGCTTGATGGGAAGCCTGCTTTCTCCCTCTCCCACTCTCCCTGTTTGTGTTCCCTCTCTCGCTGTCTCTCTCTCTGTTAAAGAATAAATAAAAAATCTTTAAAATAAATAAAAATGCATAAAATAAGAAATATGCTTCAAAAAAGTTTTTTTAATGCAGAATATTGAGTAGAAATCTAGTAAAGTGAATACTATCCCTAGAAGCTCGACGATTCCTTTGGTTCTGGTCCCTCTAGTGGCCATCATGGGGTACTTCTGGTGGCTATGTCCAAGCACAAGCAACCTAGGGTGAGAGCCAAAAAATCTTCAATGAAATTCTGACACATTTAGAAGGTTAAATTCTTGAAATTGTGTAATCCTTGCCAAATGGTGGGTGGAAAAAAACCCCCAAATCGCTACAGTGATTGTCACAATCACCTATTGTACATCATGAAGCAAGGGACAGCAAAATCTTCAGATTTTTTTTAAAGATTTTATTTATTTATTTGACAGAGAGAGACACAGTGAGAGAGGGAACACAACAGGGGGGAGTGGGAGAGGGAGAAGCAGGCTTCCCACGGAGCAGGGAGCCTGCCTGATGCAGGGCTTGATCCCAGGACCCTGGGATCATGACCTGAGCCGAAGGCAGACACTTAACGACTGAGCCACCCAGGCGCCCCCAAACCTTCAGATTTTAAAACATGAAGAAAATGCTGCAGGTCAGTTGTCTTGCAACTATCCAGGCCCTGGTCACCATCTCTTCTGAGCCTTTGCTCAGGCCTTACACTGCCTTGTCTTCCCTCCACCTGGATAAGTTATGATTCTCTCCTATCTTCGGCAGCTCATCCCTCTGCACAGCTTCCCCAACAGCTCACTTTGTCCATTTCTTAACCCGTCCCTAAGGAAGTCCTGACCAGGATAAAAATAGCTGACATTTAGGGAGCTGTCACTAGGTACCAGATACCATGTTAATTCATGCTACCTTGTTCAGTCCTCAAATCAGCCCTGTGAGGTACTTGCTATTCTCACTACCCTTATACATATGGAGAAGGGCAACCTAAGGCACAGGCCCCTATAATAGGAACATGGTTGGTAAATGGCAGCTTGGAATTGAATCCCTATCTGACTAGACCATATGCATTCAACCAGTTACCTATACTTGAATATATGGCTTCTTATCTAGACAGATATTGCATATATATTTTAATCAGTGTAGATCATGGATCATAAACTCGTGTATAGCGACTAGGAAGTGAATGCAGAGAACTTGATATTACACTCTGTATTTTCTCAAAGGAATATGTCCTCTTGTTTTTCTTGAAACATAGGGCCTTCTTGCTCTGTCTTTTGTTGTTCTACATTGGATAAAAATAGGGATCAAGAAATATTTCACTTTTCTCTTAGCTGTATGATAAAACTGTAAGTGATAATGCCTGGCAACTGACACTTGGCCTCAGTGTCAGAGAACAGGGAATCAGGAGACTGACACAACAACACAGGCTCCTTCTATAAGGGGGTAGTCCCACTTTAGCTCCAGGCAAATGTTGCCACTTGGAATGGCAAATGAACCCCAAATTGTCAGATCTTCCAGTGTTTCAAAAGGAAATAGAAGCCTGGAGTTTTATGTAAATTTTCCCTATTTTAAAATGTTGGCAACTAATTCACATCGAGGAACACGGTTTGGTAGGCCTGATTTGATCTGTGGGTCACAAGTTCAATATTGTCTCTTTAATTGCAATGCAAGTTCCTTGTGAGGAACCACTTGAAACAAATTCCTTTTAGATCTTTCACAGTGCTGGGTACATACCATGTATTCAAAGAATTTGTGCTCAGCCATGAAGCTGCTCATGAGTATTACTGTATATTTAGATTTCAATTCCTTTTGGCAAACATTCATTTGGCAGCTTGGGCTTTCACAGAATCATACGGTATCTGTGAATTTACCACAAAATCAAATGGATTCTCTGAATTTACTAAAGAGGATGGGGCCTACGATGAAAATATTCATCAAAATTTCTTGCTTTTGGGGGACGCGTGGGTGGCTCAGTCGGTTCAGTGTCTGACTTTGGCTCAGGTCATGATCCCAGGGTCTGGGATTAAGTCCCGCATGGGGCTCCCTGCTCAGCGTGGAATCTGCTACTCCCTCTCCCTTTACCCCTCTCCCCTGCTCGTGCCCTCTCTCACTTTCTCTCTCTCAAATAAATACAATCTCAAAATAAATAAAGAAAGAAATAAAATTTCTTGTTTTGGGGATGCTGGGTTGGCTCAGTCAGTAGAGCATGCAACTCTTGAACTTGGGGTTGTGAGTTCAACCCCACTTTGGGTGTAGCGATAACTTAAAAAAATAAAATTTAAAAAATAGTAAGTTTCTTGTTTTTATTCCACTAATTTGCCTGAGTAATAATCCTCAGATTAATATTCTCAGTCTTGGTTATACCTTGATGCACATTAGAATCACTGGGAGAAACTTTACAAAATACTCCTGCCACACCCACAGAGACTACTTTTTAATTAGTCTACAGGATGGTCCTGGCATTGGTATGTGTGTAGGTATACATATATACATATAATATATGTGTGTGTGTTCACACAAAATTCACCAGGTGATTTTAATATGTAGCCACACTAGAGGATCACTTGTCTAGGTTCTGGGAATCAGAACTCATAGGACCAGAGAATCACAGATTTTACTGCCAGGAGTTATCTCATGAATGATTTGGTCCAGTTTCATGCCCTTAAGTCACTATTTTCCTAAAATTACCATCGTATCTGATTTGATTACTGTATTACTAATATACTCCACCGTAATTCTATTTGAGAAGGGGGGAAAACGCTGAAATGTCAGGGACTTATTTATTGAATTAAAAAAATTTTTTTTAATTTTTAAAGATTTTATTTATTTATTTGACAGCACAAGCAGGGGGAGCAGTAGGCAGAGGGAGAGGGAGAAGCAGGGAGCCAGATGTGGGGCTCGATCCCAGGACCCTGGGATCAGGACCAGAGCAGAAGGCAGACGCTTAACTGACTGACCCACCCAGGCGCCCCAAAAGATTTTTTATTTTTAAATAATCTCTACACCCAACACAGGGCTCAAATTCACAACCCCGAGATCAAGAGTTGCATGCTCCACTGACTGAGCCAGCCAGGTACCCCCTGTCAGGAATGTATTTAAGTGCTTCCTTCCCAAACATTATCAAGTAACTAAGGAATTTCACTGTTTAAAATAAATGTTATAGGGGTGCCTAGGTGGCTCAGTTGGTTAAGGGACTGCCTTCAGCTCAGGACATGATCCCAGGATCCTGGGATCAAGCCCTGCATCTGGCTCCCTGCTCTGTGGGAAGCCCTCTCCCACTCCCCCTGCTTGTGTTCCCTCTCTTGCGGTCTCTCTCTCTCTCTGTCAATTATATAAATTAATAAAATCTTTAACAAAAATAAATCTGTTAGAGTAATAGACACAAACCAGTAACTTGGTGACGTCTTTGTTTACTAACAAATGGCATATTAACCACCTTTTTTATGATCATTAAAATGAGTAATTTTTTAAAATTGAAAATATACATACACTTAGTAAAAATTCCAAAGGTGTAAAAGTATACAGTAAAATTTACCTACCATTCCTATATTTGGGCCATCTAGTCCCCCTCTCTGAAGGCAAGTACTCATGGATTTTTTTCTGTATCTTTCCAGAGGCATTATTACCATAGTTTAGTTATTATTTTTATTTTTAGCCTTGAGAGGAATTTTTAGTCACTCTTTTTGACAAATCCTTGAGAGTAAAGGTGCTAAGGTATCAACAACCTTTAAAGAATCTTTCACAAATTCTACTCTATGTCTGACTTAACAGAAAGACTCCTTTTTTAACACCCTGTGCTGGTCTCAAAACGCTGTTTTGCTCAAGGCCAGGAAGGGATTTTATTAGTTTATTTTACAAATTGGTGACACTGACGCATGGAGGCTAAGGTCCTGGCAGGCTCCGTTTTCTTTCCACTGGATCTCACGCTGGAACAGCTCAGTAGCGTTTGAGGAGCAGGCTTTGGGAGCTAGGAGCTTGCAACTTTTTTTTTTTTTTTTAAATCACAGTGCACAAGCGGTGTCCAGGATCCCAGCCTGAGCAGGAGCGGGGGCCTGCGTTGTGGGAAATCAGGACGAACGGCTGAAGGCAGTTTCTGGAACTTGGATTTAGCGCCTTCAAGGAAAAGGCGAAAAATGGCAAGGGAAAAGTGCCGGTTTTGTTTAGCACGACAGGAATCTGGCGCGAGACTGGAAGGAAAAGAGGGGCAGGAGAGCGGCCAGTCTGAGAACGACTCTGGCTGCTGCGCGGAGCCCACGTATAGGCTCCCTAATTTCTTTCCTTGCTCGGCGCTTCTGAGGCTTGTAGGCTCCAAACTTCTAGCGTTTCTCCTTTTTGTTTCCATCAACCTTTAGCTGTTTTTTCCTTCCCACTTAAAGACTACCGCATTTGATGGGGGTGGGGGGGTAAAAACCAACAAAACAAAAAACAAAAACACTTCCGGAGGGATGGTTCCTGGAGGCGGGACGTAACTGGGACTTCCCGCGATGCCCCTTTCACGCTAATCCCGCGATGCCTCCTGGGAGTTGTAGTCCTGGGGTGGGCGACGCCTCCCGGGCCAGGGGAGATTAGGTGTTTTTTCTGATCTGGTTTGTTCTGGGTTTGGGCATCTGACTCAGCGAGTCTTGAGGTGCAAAGAGCTTTAACTCTGTTAAAAAGTTCTGCATGATTCCTACTATATATTTTGCAGTATGTATTTTTTAATGGTTTTTTTTCAATCACCATGTGTAAGTAAAATGAATGGTAGTTGCTCTTTTAGAATATTAAAAAGCATAACAAGAAAACAAAAGTGGTGGTATGACTACATTAACTTGGTACCAACAGTTCAGAAAGGTATAGACTGAAACTAAAAGCCTTTCTTCTGTACCTGCTCAGCTCCCTCCTAAGAAGAAAAACACCAGCCTTTTAAAGAAAAAATATAGGTGCAAATGTACATATTATTAAAAAGTATACAAAAGTGATAGTGCTATAATACTCTTCTCAAACTTCCTTTTTCATTTGATAATCCATCTTGGAGATCTTTCCATACTTGCACAGAGAGAGCTAATTTACTCTCTTTTTGATGGCTGTATAGTAGTTTATTCCACAAATATAATTTATTCATCTACTGCCATCTTCGCTGTTCCATTGAGGGACATTTTGGTTGGTTCTAATTTTTTTTTTCTGTTGCAAAGAATGTTGCAATGATCGCCTTGAACATATTTTGGTGTAAATCCACACGGTAAATTCATAGAGACAAAATTGCCTGGTTAAGGAGATACAGCTTTGTAAGTTAATAAATACTACCAAATTGCCAAATTGTGCCAATCAACACTCTTATCCAATAATGTATAAAGGTATTCACTTCCTCACTTCTGCTCTAGTGTTGGGTATTATCAAACTTCAGAGATTCCACTTCTCTGAAAGGTGAACAATTTGTTTTCTTTTGATTAGCAGTTTCATAGTCATAAATGAGGTTGCACTCCTATGTGTATTGGCCATCTGTATTTCCGAAAGTAGCCATATTCTCCGCTCAATTTTCTACAGCGTTGTTAATTTTTTTCTTACTGATTTGTCGGCGCTTCTTGAAAATTAAGGAAGTTAGTCTTTTGTCTATTATGGGAAATGTGAAATTGTTCTCCTAGTACCTTCTGATTTTGCATTTTTTTTTTGCCACACAAATGCACTTTATATTGATATACTCACGTTGGGGGGCCTGGGTGGCTCAGTCGGTTAAGGCCTCCGACTCTTGATCTCAGTTTGGGTCTTTTTCTTTTTTTTTAAGATTTTATTTATTTACCTGACACAGAGAGAGAGCACAAGCAGGGGGAGTGGCAGGCAGAGGGAGAGGAAGAAGCAGGCTCCCCGCAGAGCACGAGGAGCCTGAGGCGGGACTCCATCCCAGGACCCCGGGATCATGAACCCAGCTGAAGGCAGTCGCTTAACCAACTGAGCCACCCAGGCGCCCTCAGCTTGGGTCTTGATCTCAAGGTCTGAGCTCAAGTCCCATGTTGGGCTTCATGCTGGGTATGGAGCCTACTTAAGAAGAAAATTATGTACTCACGTTTATTAATTTTTTCTATGACTTCTGGGTTATTTGATTATATGCAATTTATTTTGGCATAAGGAGGAATGGTTCTAGCTTTATCATTTATCATTTCTCCAAATACTACCCAGAGGTCCCAGAATGATTTTTGTTACCTTTATTGAGGAAAAAGCCCCAGTGAACATTAAAAACATACCCTATAATGAGATATTATGGCAGGATTGGAGGTTTATTTTGGGGAAAGAATAGAAATAAGTAAGTGGCACTCCAGCTTTTCTCAAAACATCTGCTTATCTTGTATTATTGCTTTTTCTGAACAATGCCCCATAAGGGCTGCTTCTATTTATTAAAATAAGTAATGAAAACTTTTCTAAATAATATACAACTTAAAAAAGAGAAAAAAATTATGAAAATGATTTTAAAAGTGAGAATTATTGAAGTAGAATTCCCAAATTGAAAAAAGCGTTATGTATGTTTAGATATAAGGCAAAGTTTTCCCCCAAATCATGCTTTAGAATAAAAGGTAGATGCCTTGTACTTATAAACTTACAATACATTTTTCATAATATATGATTTGAAACATGTAGGTTAAAGTAAATCTTAAAAGTTAAATATTGTGAAGTCATTTGATCATTTTGTATGTAACTAAACAATGAAAGTATTATATGTAGGCATTTGATTATTAATATATACATATATAGACCCAACATTTTATTTTTTTTGGATTGTCTTTTGGTGAAATTTAGAGTTGGCTTTTATTCAGAGCTATGGTATATGGTATATTCTATATAGTATATGGTATATTCTTGCCATTTTGGTATTTTTGATCACAACTTTAGTTTGGTTATAACAGTGCAATACTTTATCCTTAGAAGAAGTTCAGAAGTATAAACATCATTTAGGAATAAGGAGCAGAGTTTGGCATTGTTTACCTTGCATTATGATTCCTGTAAGCAAGGAGTCTTTCTGAAGATACAACAATTGGACCTACCAATAGGAATAGATAGTAGCTGAGACACCTGTGAGAGGGGACACCTTGTGATGGCAGCATTCATTTTATTCTTCTTTGTCAACTGTACAGCACAATGTTAGCTTCCCAGGATGAGTAAACTGGTTAGTTACACAGCCACAGTAGGGTGTGCAACAAACCAAACCAAACCAAGTGGAAAAACCCTCTGAATTGTCATCTCTAATAAGGCAGTAAATTAGCTGTGTGCTGTTTGGCATTTTGCAGTTTTTACTGACTTGTTTTTTATTGCTCCTTTTTTATTACAAGAATAATATATGTTCACCTTAGCAAATGTATATGAGTAAAAAGAATAAAATGTAAACCATCTGTGACCCCGTTATCTAGTGATAACTGGGCTGTTTTGGTATATAAGCTTTTTCATATTTTATAAATATACATAACATATATATTTATAAAACTGGCATTGTACCGTACATATTTTAAATTTTATATTTATATTTTGACCCAGTGACATGTACAGTCTTCTTTGCTTAGTGAATTTTGACATAGTACATACAGGCTTGTAACCTTTTCTTCACCAAAAAAATGGAGTGAACATTTCCCAGGCATTAGGTATGTTTCCACATCATTTTATTACTCAAAGGATTTTATTTATTTATTTGACAGAGAGAGAGAGAGTGCGCGTGCACAAGCAGAGGGAGGGGGAGGAAGAAGCAGACTCCCCGCTAAACAGGGAACCCAATGCGGGGCTCCATCCCAGGACCCCAGGATCATGACCTGAGCTGAATCTTAACGGACTGAGCCACCCAGGTGCCGCTATACTGCATTTTATTTTTTCCTGTGTCAGACACTTGGGCTGCTGCTACCTTTTGGCTATTGTGAATAATGATGCTACAAACATGGGTGTACAAATACCTGTTCAAGTCCTTGCTTTCAGTTCTTTTGGGTATACACCTAGAAGTGGAATTGCTGGATCGTATGGTAATTCTATGTTTAATTTTTTGAGGACTCGCCACCCTATTTTCCATAGCAGCAACTTCACATCATTTTAAAGCCATTTGTCGGTTCTTCTGGTCAGTATTTTGTGATACCCAAGTAGGCCCCAAATACCCCAAGGGATGTAAATTTCTCAAAACAAAAATAGCTATACTTTATTTTAAAATTCCATACAGAGGGGCACCTGGGTGGCTCAGTCATTAAGCGTCTGCCTTTGGCTCAGGTCATGCTCGCATTGTCCCGGGATCGAGCCCCACATCAGACTCCCTGCTCAGCAGGAAGCCTGCTTCTCCCTCTCCCACGCCCCCTGCTTGTGTTCCTGCTCTTGCTGTCTCTCTCTCTGTCAAATAAATAAAATCTTTAAAAATAAATAAATAAAATTCCATATAGAAGTTTAGTAAGAGAGGATATACAATAAAGATTTTGTAAAAATGGTGCTTCAGTGCTTTATTTCTTTTCCAAAATAAACCTTAAAGAAGATGCATATACGTGAGCTCAATGAAAACGTGTTTTTTTTTTTTCAAGGTGATAATGTTTAAAGGGTTAAGGGTGGTTAAAATGTTGCATCCGTGACCAGTCACCTTCTTCTCTAAATCCTAGACCTGACCTGCATATCCTAGGGCCACATCGAGCTGAAACACACTCCCTGAACCTACCTTGGGTGGACACACGAGTCTGGAGATAGCCAGCTCGGGAGCAAAGGTACAGTGAACTAAACCTGGTCATCATACAGTTCTCCTTCTCACTGTCTTGTTTTATTTCCTGCATAGTATAAATCACTATTTTAATTGATCTTGTTTGCATATTTCCTGTCTGTCCCCCTCCATCAGAATGTAAGCTCCTTAAGAACTGACTTACACCTTTTCCTACAATCACACTGGGCACAAATCAGGTTCTCAATAAATACTTGCTTTTTTTTCATCTTTTTTATTGTTATGTTAATCACCATACCTTACATCATTAGTTTTTGATGTAGTGTTCCATGATTCATTGTTTGTGCATAACACCCAGTGCTCCATGCAGAATGTGCCCTCTTTAATACCCATCACCAGGTCAATAAATACTTGTTGAATGAATAAATTATCAAATGATTGAAAATTTGCTCTCCTAGTCTATTTCCTTCTACTGTTAAACTATTTAAAAAAATTATGAAATATTCTAAACACTCAGAAAAACACCCACTACTCAGATTTAACAAATTCTAAGAGTTTTATTATATTGCTTCAAATTTTCTTCCATCTCTTAAAAAAAGGAAAAAAGTTAAAAATATACAGGAAATGGAGAAATGGCTAATTTGGGGAGTATGTAAAAATGGTCAGTCTTTGTCAACCCATAAAATGAATGGTTCAAGTGCATTACTTACATAAACTTAAACTACAGATCCCAGGCAGCATTGCAACAGTTCGGCACGTGGCCTATTCTTTTCTCTTCTGCAAACAGCCAATGAAAGGTAGAGTTTACAAAGGTCTAGGATGACATCTGGCGTATTGACTGCGGTCAGCCTCAAATCAAGTTATTGCTGTTTGGGACGGGCTGCTGAAAACCAGATCTAAAAAGGCTTTTCCGATTAATTCGCAGCTTATTCTCTCTCTTGTTTCAGAGGGAAGAGAAGCTGATTTAGTAATTGAAATGGATGCAATACTAAGTTACAGGTCAGAAGACACTGAAGATTACTACATGCTGCTGGGGTGTGATGAACTGTCTTCGGTAAGACAGTGGATAATGCTCTTCTTTTTCAAGTTTTTATTTAAGGTGGTAACTTTGAACTTTTAGTCACATTGCCTAGAAACCTAATCTTATATTCTTTTAAAGCATGTTTGGCTTAGAGAAAGTTAAGTATTTAAATCTTGGGTCTTTACTTGGGTAGAGTCCTTTTGCAATTTTATAGATGTTTGTGATTGAATATGTGTATTCTGTCACATGGCCATAGACTCTATTTCAAATACACTAAAAATATGTATTTGAAATTTTATTGTAGTGCTCTTGGCCATGTTTCACAGAATACATAAGTTAAATCTTTATTATGGTATTTTATACTAAAATTGAGATCAATGTAATTTTCTAGTAGTGTATTTAAAATGTTTTATTAAAATATGTACTTTTATATAAGCAGTTGAATTATATAAGCCAAGAAACGTCCTTTTATGTTAACGTTTTAAATCATGTGAGAGAAATTACTTAAAAGTGTGGCTTCTGAAACAAAATGTGTGAAAAACTCTGTAGTTGTTCACTTGATCTACAATGAAATGTTTTTAAAGGGCTACACAATGATGAAGTTTGTAAAAGTTTTTTAAATTATGGAAAACTCATTTATAATTCTACTTTCCAAGGATAACACTATTAATGCTTGGTTTATTAATCTTCAGTCTTTTTCCTACGGTTTTTGGAGACATGTTTGGGAAGATATATATTTACTTGTTGATTCCTGCTTTTTACCCACTCAAGGATTTCTCCATGCTATTAAAAACACTCTTCATACATATTTTAATGTTGCACATTTTGTTTTATTGTTGTATCACAATTGATTATTCCCTTATTGTTAAATATTTCATTTATTCCTAGTTTTTCAATGTTTTAGATACTGTTGAGATGAATAGGAAGTATATTTCAATTATATTATTAAATATATTTTATATAATTATCAAAATGTTTTTATTTTATTACTAAAATATGCCTATTAATATTAAAATATTTTAAATCAAAATATTTTTCTATTTATCTTTGTTTCATAAGGCTGGAGTTAAGTAACAAAATGTGCTTAATTTTGTTTGGAAAATAGAATGTGATGGTGGACATAAAGGATTAAAATCTCTATTGTTATCACACTGAGGGAGTTATCTTAAGAATCTTCTAGTTAAGCACACACACACACACACACACACACACACACACACACACACACACACCTGGTTATAATACTCCTTTAGTTGTGTGTTTCTCCTTTAGGATAATATGTTACTCTTGTTTGCTTTAGTGGTGATTTACTTTTATAGCAATTGAGAAAGCTTATTGACATTTTTACCATCTGTTATGAATTATACTATTGCCAACTAGTTTTTGAAGGAGCTTTTTAAAATCAAAGGAACATAATTTAACTTGATAAGCTTCACAATTTGGATTTAAAAAAATATTGTTATTCTAAGTTATAAAGTAAAGGTCATTATATCCCCATAAATAAATCCCTAGACCCTTTTAGTCTATCTTTTATAGTTATGTTATTGTTTCCTCAGTCTACAAAGAAGGAGAAGGATAAGTTTTGAATAGACTGAAAAAAATGATCCTATTGTTTATTTATAATGTTTATAACAGTCTCTTTCATTATAGCTAGCAATTTTGTCACATGGCATATGTGGCATATATTAAAAGGAGAATGAAAGCATTGTCTTGCCATTCCTTCTTTACTGATTCTGTCAATGACATAGCATGTTTAGATTACAATCATTTATTTAAAATGAAATGATCTGTCACAATTTTGTCAATTCTTTTTATATGTATCTTTCCCCTCTTCATATATATATTTCCCATTTAAGAAAGATTTTATTTTTTTTTATTTATAATCTCCACACCCAGTATGGGGCTTGAACTCACAACCCCAAGATCAAGAGTCACATGCTCTACCGACTGAGCCAGCCAGGCGCCCCTAAAAATATTTTAATTCCATTTTTTGAGTATTTAGTGTGACGTTTCCTTTACTTGATTTGTATTGGATGGATTTCTTTTACTTCAAATATTCCTTGATTTGATGCTTTAAAAAGTTGACCAGAACTGTTCATACTCGAAAGCAATTTAGCATTTGTAATTTCAAAGCAACTTCATATTTTGATTCTATTTATAACAACTGTGTTGGCACACACACACACACACACACACATATAATTCTTTTGCTTTAGTATATAGTTCTTACAATTTAAAACTTCTGTTGAAAATTAATGAAATGACATAGATAAACCCTGGGAGGGTTTCCACACTGTTGAGTAGAAAACAGCATACCCTCATTTCAAAAACATTTACTGAAGGTTGATTCCAAGTTAGTCAGCTTTTTTGCCTTGAATCAGATTTTACACAAAAGACACATGTTATGAAATCTTCTAAAGTCCTTATTAATGCATACACCACACACTGGTGATATAAGACATCCTCTCTTTTTTATAACTTACTTGATTTTTTGATATTTGGCCACCATTTCAATCCTGATTTCAAGATTTCACAGATTTAAAAATTGAGCATAAACTTGATAAATGGAGACACTTATTTTTTGTTTCTAGTTCTCTTTCTTATTGACTTCAGACCACCTGGGTTCAAATCTTACCATTTACTAGCTATGTGACCTTAGGAAATGGTTTAACTTTTCTATTCCTTTGTTTCCTAATCTGCAAATAGGGGTAATGATAGTACCCACCTCATAGAGTTATTGTGGGGATTAAATGAGACATGATAAATAAAGTGCTTAGAACAGTGCCTGGCACATTGTGGTGTGGGCGTGGGCATGGACATTGTTTTGGCCTCACACTAATACTGTATACTTGGAACTTTGTAAATTTAGACTACTCCATAATTGACATTATTTTTTTAATGTTTTATTTTTGAAAAATTTTTTCCTTTTTTTTTTTTTGAGTCAGTTCTATGCCCAACCTGGGGCTTGAATTTACAACCCCAAGATCAAGAGTCATATGCTCTACCAACTGAGCCGGTCAGGTGACCCAAAATGATCTTTTTAAATTTATTTTTATTTATTTATTTATTTATTTTAAAAGATTTTTATTTATTCATTTGAGATACGGAGATACAGAGAGAGAGAGAGAGAGAGAGAGCATGAGCAGGGAGAGAGGCAGAGGGAGAGGGAGAAGCAGGCTCCCTGCTGAGCAAGGAGCCGGATGTGGGCCTCGATCCCAGGACCCTAGGATCATGACCTGAACTGAAGGCAGGCGCTTAACCATCCGAGCCACTCAGGTGCCCCAAAATGATCTTTTTTTAGAAAAGATTTTATTTTTAAGTAATATCTACACACAATGTGGAAGAGTTCCACGCTCCACCGACTGAACCAGCCGGGTGCCCTCCAAAATGATTTTTTCTTTTTTTTTTTTTTTAAGATTTTATTTATTTATTTGTCAGAGACAGAGAGAGCACAAGCAGGGGGAGTGACAGGCAGAGGGAGAGGGAGAAGCAGGCTTCCTGCTGAGCAAGGAGCCCGATGCAGGACTCGATCCCAGGACCCTGGGATCACCACCTGAGCGGAAGGCAGACGCTTAGCCAACCAAGCCCCACACAGGTATGCCCTAAAGATTTTATTTCTTTTTTTGAGAGAGAGAGAGGGAGAGAATACAAGGGGGGTGGGGGAAGGGTAGAGGGAGGGAGAGAAGCAGACTCCCCAGTGAGCAGGGAGCCCGACAGTGGGTTCCATCCCAGGACCCCAAGATCACTATCTGAGCCAAAGGCACTTAACCAACTGAGCCACCCAGGCGACCCCCCAAAAAGATTTTTTAATAGACTTTATAAGAGCAGTTTTAGGTTCATAGCAAAATTGAGCAGAAGGTATAAAACTTTCCCCTACACTTCCTTCCCTCCACTCAGGCATAGCCTCCCTGTTAACAATATCTCCTCTAGAATGGTTCACTTGTTATAATGATGAACCTACATTGACACGTCACTATCACCCAAAGTCCATAGTTTGTATTATGGTTCACTCTTGGGTTTGTACATTCTATAGGTTTGGACAAATGTATAATGACATTTATCATACAGAGTAGTTTCACTGCTCTAAAAATCCTCTGTGCTCCACCTATTTGAATAATTTTTGGCGTACAGAAAAGTTGTAAAAATAATACAGAGTTCCTATATACACTGCATCCAGCTTCCCTTAATGTTAGCATCATATTTACAGTTATCATGCACAGTAAAATTATACAATAATTATCAGAAAATTAATATTGGTATAAAAGTATTAACCAGGGGCCAGCGAGCAATTTTTTTTGTTTTTTTTTTTTTTGTAAAAGACCAGCTAGACAGAGTCAGGACTAGAGTGAGGTAAACAGGGCACTTAGGACACACACAAAATTTTTTTTAAGTTTTTTTTTTAAGATTTTATTTATTTACTTGTCAGAGAGAGAGAGAGAGAGAGAGATAGCACAAGAAGGGGGAGTGACAGGCAGAGGGAGAGGGAGAAGCAGGCTCCTTGCTGAGTAGGAAGCCTGATGTGGGACTCAATCCCAGGACACTGGGATCATGACATGAGCTGAAGGCAGACGCTTAAACGACTGAGCCACCCAGGCGCCCAGGACACAAAATTTAAGGAGGCACTAACTCTCAGGGTTGTGCAAGTGCAGAAACCTGAGAGAAGAGAGAGAGAGAGAGAGAGAGAGAGAGAGAGAGAGAACGAACCTCCTTAAACCTAGGCATACTGTTTGTCTCACCCTGGTGCTGGCCCTGAGATAGCAAACATTTTACTTTATTTTTATTTTATTTTATTATTTTATTATTTTTTTAAAAAGTAGGCTCCATGCCCAGCATGGCTTGAACTCATGACCCCAAGATCAAGACTTGAGCAGAGATCAAGAGAATAATACCCAACTGACTGAGCCATCGAGAGCCCCCCGTTTTTTTTTTGAGCTAGAAAACATTTTAGATTTTGCAGGATTATGGTCTCTGTCACAGCTACTCAGCTCTGCCAGTGCAAGAAAGTAGCCATAGATAATATGTGAAATGAATGACGATGGCTATCTTCCAATAAAACTTTATTTAAAAAACAGGTGACAGGCCGGTTTTGGCCTTTGGGCCAGAGTTAGTCAACCTCTGATCTAAAGGATAGGTCTCATTGTAATTTCATCAGTTTTTCTACTAATGTCCTTTTTCTCTTCCAAGATCCAAGCCAGAATTCTTTATTACACTTAGTTGTCTTTTTCCCTTAGTTTCCTCCACAGTGACAATTTCTCATACCTTCCTTGTCTTTCATGATATGGACACTTGGAAAAGTAATGGTCAGTTATTTTGCAGGATGTCCCTCAATTTTGGTTTGTTTCAGATTTTCTCTTGATTAGACTGAGGTTATGTGTTTTTGGAAAGAACACTGCCGAAGCGATATTGTACCTTTTTCAGTGTATCACCTCAGGGCTACACGATGCTGATATGTCTTATTGACCTGAACACATAGTTAAGGTGGTGTCTGTCAGGTTTCTTCTGCCAGGTTTTTGCATTGTAGAGTTACTAGTTTCCCTTTTGTAATTAACAAATATTTTTGGTGAAGATTCTTGGAGACTGTAGTGTGTCTCCTCAGATTTTCACCCACTGATTTTAGCATCCTTTGGTGGATCTTGCCTATAATAATTACTACTATAGCGTTTGCCTAATGGTGGCTTTCTATTTTCCTCATTCGTTTTATATTTATTTCTCAGAATTCTTCCGTAAAGTTATCCTTTCTCCCATATTTATTTATTTATTCAACTATTTTCGTCACTATGGATAATAGTTATTGCATTTTATGGATTATAACACAATACTGCCATTATATATTTTGTGGATCAAATTGTTTCTCTGGCTCATGTTTTGATTATCATTTGATTAGAACGATGTAGGATCATCCCATGGGTTTATTTCAGGGATATTGTTAATATTTGGAGTTTTAGGGGGGAAATCCAGTTTCACGCTAAATAAATTGAAGTGATGGATACTGATTTTTTTCTCTTAAAATGTTTTTATTATGAAAAATTTCAACCATATATAAAAGTAGAATAGAAACAATGAATCCTCATAGATACTCAGCTCAGATAGTTACCACTGGATACTAATTAATTCGCTTATTGAAATGAGTCTTTTCTACAGCATGTCAGTTTCCATCACTAGAATCAGTTCTTTCTTTTTTCTTTTAAGATTTTATTTATTTATTTGACAGCGAGAGAGACAGCGAGAGAAGGAACACAAGCGGGGGAATGGGAGTGGGAGAGGGAGAGGCACGCTTCCCGCAGCCCGATGTGGGGCTCAATCCCAGGACCCTGGGATTATGACCGGAGCCAAAGGCAGATGCTTAATGACTGACCCACCCAGGCGCCCCTAGAATCAATTCATTCTTTTAATGAATAAATCACAATTTCCAGAAGGCTCCTATTATGCTGTAATCATGTTATTTAAAGAACATCTGTCAGTCAATAGTCAAGTATTTATTCAACACCTGGCATCCGGCCAGTACTGGAAGTGATGGGGGTAAAACCAAACCAAACCAAACCAAAAGGTGAAAATAGTGCAAGTGTATAAGAAACCTGGCATCCAGCTCAGGAGCCAAAGCTAATGCAAAGGAAACAATTTGAGAAAAAGTAAGTGCTGTGCTATGTGGTACTATTTATAAGTGCAACAGGAATTAAAGGAAGAATATCTGAAAAGATTTCAGAGAAGAGATGAGGCTTGAAATGATCTTACTAGGTAAAAGTTCAGACACATGGAGGGAAAGACAGAGGGTGTTTGTGTGGCCAGGGAAATTTGGAGAGGATCCATCCAAGTGGGAATCAAATGAGTGCCTATTGCACACTCGAGTATTCCCTGAACAGATCAAAATATTGTGCTAATAGGCTATGGAAAAATAAGTTTTTAAGTTTTAAAACTTAATTTCTAAAACTAATATATTTTCAATAGGGAAATATGGAGTATGAAGATACAATAGAGAAAAATGTTAACCTAATGCTTAACATCTTGGAGTATGACATATGGGTGTGTGCACATATGCTGTATTTATGGCTTTTTTTTTAAAAGATCTTATTTATTTATTTATTTTAGAGAGAGAAAAAGGGGAAGGGGCAGAGGGAGAGCGAGAGATAGAGAGAGAGAGAAACTCAAGCAGACTCCATGCTGAGCATGGACCCTGAGGTGAGGTTTGATTGATCTCAAGACTTCCAAGATCATGACCTGAGCAGAAACCAAGAGTCAGATGCTTAACTGACTATGCCACCCAGGCACCCCTATTGATGTGTTATGTAGGTACATGCACATATATGTAAATATATTTTTTAAAGATTTATTTATTAATTAGAAAGAGAGAGCCTGCACGTGAGGGGGGGGGAGGAGCAGAGGGAGAAGGAGAGAGAAGCCGACTCCCTCCTGAGCAGGGAGCCCTATGTGGGGCTCAATCCCACCACCCTGAGATCAGGACTTGAGCTGAAATCAAGAGTTGGATGCTTAACTGACCAAGCCACCTAGGCCCCCCATGTGTAAATATTTGTAAGTGCGTTTCCATGTGTATTTAGGATCAGACTACCTTCATTCAAATACTGGCTCTGCCACTAGGTGTGTGGTCTTGGGACAATTACTTAACTTTTCTATTTCTTGGTTTCCTAATCTGTAAAATGGGAAAAATTACAGTACCTCACAGAGTTGCTATGGGAATTAAATGAGATGTTATATGCACAGTGCTTAGAACAGTGCCTGGCATATAGTAAGTCTCAATAAATCTTAGCTATGGGGTGGCTGGGTGGCTCAGTTGGTTAAGTGTCTACCTTCGGCTCAGGTCATGATCCCAGGGTCCTGGGATTGAGCCCCGCCTGGGGCTCCCTGTTTGGTGGGGAGTCTGCTTCTCCCTCTGCCTGCTGCTGCCCCTGCTTGTGCTCTTTCTTGCTCTCGCTCTCTGTCAAATAAATAAAATCTTAAAAAAAAAAATCTTAGCTATTATTATTATTGTTATCATCTATATACACATATGCATATACATTACATTATCCTTTTTAAGGTAAAATATTATGGTTTTATGCTGCATATAATGCTTTGTAGTTTACATTTCCTCATAGAAATATGTTACATAATTTTTCTCAGATTATTGAAAGTCTACTACAAGATGATTTTTTTAATGACTGCAAAATATTTCAGCCTATAGTAGTATTTCAATTAACTTTAATATCTTATTGTTGGACACATAAGTTTTTGTTTAAAATTTATAACATTTTATTCAATGAACCTTCTTTTTTAAAAATTTTTTATTGTTATGTTAATCACCATATATTACATAATTTGTTTTGGTGTACTGTTCCATGATTCATTGTTTGTTCATAACACCCAGTGCTCCATGCAGAATGTGCCCTCCTCAATACCCATCACCAGGCTAACCCATCCCCCCAGCCCCTCCCCTCTAGAACCCTCAGTTTGTTTTTCAGAGTCCATCATCTCTCCTGGTTCGTCTCCCCCTCTGACTTACTCCCCTTCATTCTTCCTCTCCTGCTATCTTCTTCTTTTTCTTTTTTCTTAAAATATGTTGCGTTATTTGTTTCAAAAGTACAGATCTGTGATTCAACAGTCTTACACAATTCACAGCGCTCACCGTAGCACATATCTTCCCCAATGTCCATCACCCAGCCACCCCATCCCTCCCACCCCCGACCACTCCAGCAACCCTCAGTTTGTTCCTGAGATTAAGAATTCCTCATATCAGTGAGGTCATATGATACATGTCTTTCTCTGATTGACTTATTTCACTCAGCATAACACCCTCCAGTTCCATCCACGTCGTTGCAAATGGCAAGATCTCATTCCTTTTGATGGCTGCATAATATTCCATTGTGTATATATACCACATCTTCTTTATCCATTCATCTGTCGATGGACATCTTGGCTCTTTCCACAGTTTGGCTATTGTGGACATTGCTGCTATAAACATTGGGGTGCACGTACCCCTTCGGGTCCCTACATTTGTATCTTTAGGGTAAATACCCAGTAGTGCAATTGCTGGATCGAATGGTAGCTCTAATTTCAACTGTTTGAGGAACCTCCATACTGTTTTCCAGAGTGGTTGCACCAGCTTGCATTCCCACCAACAGTGTAGGAGGGTTCCCCTTTCTCCACATCCCCGCCAACATCTGTCATTCCCTGACTTGTTAATTTTAGCCATTCTGACGGGTGTGAGGTGGTATCTCATTGAGGTTTTGATTTGGATATCCCTGATGCCGAGCGATGTTGAGCACTCTTTCATGTGCCTGTTGGCCATTTGGATGTCTTCTTTGGAAAAATGTCTGTTCATGTCTTCTGCCCGTTTCTTGATTGGATTATTTGTTCTTTGGGTGTTGAGTTTGATAAGTTCTTTATAGATTTTGGATACTAGCCCTTTGTCTGATATGTCATTTGCAAATATTTTCTCCCATTCTGTCGGTTGTCTTTTGGTTTTGTGGACTGTTTCTTTTGCTGTGCAAAAGCTTTTTATCTTGATGAAATCCCAATAGTTCATTTTTGCCCTGGCTTCCTGTGCCTTTGGTGATGTTTCTAGGAAGAAGTTGCTGCGGCTGAGGTCGAAGAGGGTGCTACCTGTGTTCTCCTTTAGGATTTGGATGGACTCCTGTCTCACGTTTAGGTCTTTCAACCATTTGGAGTCTATTTTTGTGTGTGGTGTAAGGAAAAGGTCCAGTTTCATTCTTCTGCATGTGGCTGTCCAATTTTCCCAACACCATTTGTTGAAGAGACTGTCTTTTTTCCACTGGACATTCTTTCCTGCTTTGTCAAAGATAAGTTGACCATAGAGTTGAGGGTCCATTTCTGGGCTCTCGATTCTGTTCCATTGACCTATGTCTCTGTTTTTGTGCCAGTACCATATTGTCTTGATGCTGACAGCTTTGTAATAGAGCTGGAAGTCCGGAATTGTGATGCCGCCAGCTTTGCTTTTCTTTTTCAATATTCCTCTGGCTATTCGGGGTCTCTTCTGGTTCCATACAAATTTTAGGATTATTTGTTCCATTTCTTTGAAAAAAGTGGATGGTATTTTGATGGGGATTGCATTGAATGTGTAGATTGCTCTAGGTAGCATTGACATCTTCACAATGTTGGTTCTTCCAATCCATGAGCATGGAACGTTTTTCCATTTCTTTGTGTCTTCTTCAATTTCTTTCCTGAGTATTTTATAGTTTTCTGAGTACAGATCCTTTGCCTCTTTGGTTAAATTTATTCCTAGGTATCTTATGGTTTTGGGTGCAATTGTGAATGGGATCAACTCCTTGATTTGTCTCTCTTCTGTCTTGTTGTTGGTGTATAGGAATGCCACTGATTTCTGTGCATTGATTTTATAGCCTGCTACTTGACTGAATTCCTGTATGAGTTCTAGCAGTTTTGGGGTGGAGTCTTTTGGGTTTTCCACATAAAGTATCATATCATCTGCAAAGAGTGAGAGTTTGACTTCCTCTTTGCCGATTTGGATGGCTTTGATTTCTTTTTGTTGTCTGATTGCTGTGGCTAGGACTTCTAATACTATGTTGAATAGCAGTGGTGAGAGTGGACATCCCTGCCGCGTTCCTGACCTTAGGGGAGAAGCTCTCAGCTTTTCCCCATTGAGAATGATATTCGCTGTAGGTTTTTCGTAGATGGCTTTTATGATATTGAGGTATGTACCCTCTATCCCTATACTCTGAAGAGTTTTGATCAAGAAAGGATGCTGTACTTTGTCAAATGCTTTTTCTGCATCTATTGAGAGGATCATATGATTCTTGTTCTTTCTTTTGTTAATGTTTCAATGAACCTTCTTATAACTAAATAATTTTCCCACCTCTGACTATCTTCTTATACAAATTCCTAGAATTGGAACTGTTATATCAAAGGGTGAAAAAATTATGGGCTTTTCATATATATATATGTATATATACATATATATCTAATTATATCATTCTTTGATACATATGTACATATATATTTCTGGGAAATTTGCATCCTCACTGGGAGAGCATGAAAATGTTCATTTTTTTGCACCCTCAGTGACACTGGTCATTATCATGCCTTGGATGTTTTGATTTATTTGATTTTGAGTAAAGTTGAACATTTGTTTGTATGTTTATTGGCCAGCATAATAGGCAGTTTTCCAGACCGTTGAACATTGCATCAGGAAGGCAGGATTCAGTGGACCTTGACATGGAGGGCCTCATTTGTCCATGGGCTGCAGTTGGCACAGGCACATGGGATGGAGATGCCCAGAGATAAACAGAACATTCTCAAAACAAACTAACCCACTTTACTAGTTAGTTTACCCAGAACCAGTCCTACATAAGTGGCTTGTGACAAATTTTGTGACACTAAAACTGTAAAGAGTAATGAAAGACAGATATGGAGTATTCTTGATTTTTTAAAGTAGAAAATTGGCAAAGTAAAGAAAATATAAAGAAGAAACTAACAATCACAAGCATTAGCACTATTGAGAATTAACCATTTTGATACATTTGCTTCCATGGGCTAATACTAGAATGTGTTTTTTTTTTCTTTTTTTACTAGAATGTTTTCTAATGGGATAGGAATGAAAAAATAAAACAGTAACAACAAGACCTCCCAAATTTTCTACCTTTGATAGATAGGTATAATTTTATCTATTTATCTTATTAAAATCCTCCAATATATATACATAAATATGTGTATAGCTGTGTGTCTTGAAGGGTGTAACCTGTTATCCTGGGGGGATGAGGAATAAAGTGGCTTTTACTTTTTGTTCCGTATTGATATAAACTTTTTCTTTTTTTTCTTTTTAAAAGATTTTATTTATTTATTTGACGGAGAGAGACACAGCGAGACCGGGAACACAAGCAGGGGGAGTGGGAGAGGGAGAAGCAGGCTTCCCGCGGAGCAGAGATCCCGATGTGGGGCTTGATCCCAGGACCCCGGGACCATGACCTGAGTGGAAGGCAGACGCCCAAAGACTGAGCCACCTAGGCGCCCCTCATATAAACTTTTTCGAAGAGAGATTGTGAATAATCATAAGTAACCTAATTAAAAAATGCTTACTACTATTAGAATCTTTAGAATTTTTAATATTTTAAAATTTAAAAGCAAGTGTCATTCTTAATTTTCTTTGTTATATAAGCAGTTTATAGTGACTGATGGTTAAAGGGAACACCCAGGAAGAAGAAACACAATTAATTACAGTTCTTTTTTTTTTAATATTTTTTATTTATTTATTGAGAGAGAGAGAATGGTAGAGAGAGAGCATGAGAGGGAAGAAGGTCAGAGGGAGAGGCAGACTCCCTGCGAGGGAGCCCGATGCGGGACTCGATCCCGGGACTCCAGGATCATGACCTGAGCCGAAGGCAGTCGCTTAACCAACTGAGCCACCCAGGCATCCTTAATTACAGTTCTTAACAGGAAGTCTCTCCCTTCCTGTTATTCCAAGGGATTCTCAGTAGATGCTTAATACGGAAAAGAATAGTTATTAGTCTGGGCACTTAATGCATATGCTTATCTAATACAGTCTGGGTTATAAATGTGAAGAAATTTTTTTTTTTTGATTAAAGATTTTTTTTTAAGAATTGATTAAGGATGACCCAGAGTTGATCAATTTATGTTTTTTCCATGAGTCTTGTTACCATATTGAGCAGAGCTGCTTGAGAATTTGTTTCTCAAACAAGAGGTAATTTGCTTTCATTAATTAGTGGATAGTAAATATGGAACTTGATAATAGGTCCCTAAGCCTGAAGAATTCAGCCGTATAAAACAGTAGTTAAGATTATTGGATTTGAAGTCCAACTGCTTAGTTAACAAAAAATTCAGCTTTTTTAGTATCTAGCTAAATGATTTCAGACAAGTTACTTAACCACCGACCTTTGGTTTTAGCTATTATTATTGAGGTCTTACTATGATTAGGCTTTGTGTTAAAGGCCCTATTTCTATCCAGCATGCAATGTAAAGATGAGGAAACCAAGGCACATGGAAGTTACATAACTTGCCTAAAGTCTCAGGGCAGAACTGGGATTTAAAACAAAGCAATCAGGGGCACCTGGGGGGCTCAGTCAGTTAAGCATCTGTCTTCCACTGGGGTCATGATCACGGGGTCCTGGGATCGAGCCCGCATCAAGGCCCACATCTAGCCCCTCATGGAGCCCTGCATCGAGCCCCTCATGAGGCCCTCACCAAGCCCCTCACCTATCCCTGTATTGGTGGGGGTCTGCTTCTCCCTCTCCCTCTGCCCCTCTCCACCTCTCCTGTTCTCTTGTGCGTGCACTCTCTCTCTCAAATAAATAAATAAAAATCTTAAATAAATAAATAAATAAATAAATAAAATGAAGCAATCAGATTGCTGAGCCACATAACCACTGTTGTCTCCCATTGCTGTCATTGGAATTACAATTAACAAAGACAAGTCTTGATGATTCATGGTAACAAGGATTAAAGGGCTGAGTGAAATCAAATCAAATCAAAATGCCTCTCAAGCCTTATGTTAGTTTGGGAGAAGTTTCTCTTTTCCCAATCAAAGTCTCCAGCCACACTGTTGATTGGTAACAAAATTAACAGGTTTGAATTCTGTCCTTTTTTAAAAATTGCGAAATTCTTTTTTTTTCGAAATTCTTAAAGAAAAAAGAGGGGGCAAAGGCAGAAAGAGGGAACTTTATAATGGATAATTTATAAACTAGACACTCATCCTTGAATAATGAATGATGGCTAAGCATCTTTTAAAGAACTCAGATGATGAAAAAAATGAACTCAGGTGAGTGAACACATCTAAATTTATGTATTCTTAGGATAAACCTATCTGACTATTTTTGACATTTAAATATATATTAGGCTTACAGGTGTCTTGGGCCGTCATCTAAATGCAGTTCAGTTGTCATCACAGACTATTATTTAGATAGAAGTTTTTATTGGATGCTTTCTGAGTTTTATTATAAGGAAATTCTTCCTTCCTTCCTTCCTTCCTTCCTTCCTTCCTTCCTTCCTTCCTTCCTTCCTCCCTTCCTTCCTTCCTTCCTTCCTTCCTTCCTTCCTTCCTTCCTTCTTTCTTTCTTTCTTTCTTTCTTTCTTTCTTTCTTTCTTTCTTTCTTTCTTTCTTTCTTTCTTTCTTTCTTTCTTTCTTTTCTTTCAGATTTTATTTATTCATTGAGACAGAGAGATACAGAGAGAGAGAACAGAGCAGGGGGAGAGGCAGAAGCAAGCTCCCCGCTGAGCAAGGAGTCCTTTGCAGGGCTGGATCCAGGACCCCAGGATCATGACCTGAGCTGAAAGCAGACGCCCAACCATCTGAGCCACTCAGGTGTCCCTAGAAGAAATTATTTCTTAGAGTAAAAAGTCAAGGGGCACCTGGGTGGTTCAGTCGTTAGTTAAGCATCTGCCTTCAGCTCAGGTCATGATCCCAGGGTTCTGGGATCGAGTCCCACGTTGGGCTCCCTGCTCTGTGGGAAGCCTGCTTCTCCCTCTCCCACTCCCCCTGCTTATGTTCCCTCTTTCACTGTGTCTCTGTCAAATAAATAAAATCTTAAAAAAAAAAAGTCAAAATACAAATATAAGGATCAAAAGAAAAAGTTGGGTTGAATACGGCTGTTTTGAGAAGAAATGATGCCCAGCTTCTTCCTTTATGCCATTTAAGTTGGATTCCTTATTTTAAACATTGATTTTTATTTTAGGTTCAACAAATCATGGCAGAATTTAAAGTCAGAGCCTTGGAATGTCACCCTGACAAACATCCTGAGAACTCCAAAGCTGGTACGTATTTAATAATGCCTGTTTCCCACGAAAATGAATAGCATCTAGAACTAAAAAGCTATTGAATAATAACTAAATTTCCTTTTGTATGTTATGCTCACACTTATTCTTTCATTCAATGCCCAAGAATGTTTTTGCACCATTGGATGGCAGAAGGGGAGGAACTGTGTAGGATCTTTTCTCCAATAGTATTGAACTTCCATTTTTCTTTAGCTGTAATGTGCTGCTTCCTGGTTTAAAATGTGTCCATTTTATGCTTTATTTCACTAGGTCTTGAGTGTTAACATGTCTTAAGTATGTTTGTAGCAGGTGATTGCCTTGATTTGAACCTTGCTGTATTTTCTTCATTCTGGGGAACTGAATATGTCTCTGTAGAACTATGATAAATATATCATACTTTTGTTTTTCTTCATCATAATTTAAATTCCCTTATCATAAATTTTGACATAATGCTTATGTATATTTCAGCTTGAAAAAATATAACCAATTATCCTTCCTTGACCTGTCTCCCTCCTGCTCCTCTTCTTTCTTTCCTTTTAGAGCCAAACTTCCTGAGAAAGAAGTTCACAGTTGCTATCTCTACTTTTCTTCACCAATTTTCAGTTTATCCCAGTCTGACTTCCTCCTCAACTCTCTTGGAATAGCCACCAAGGACTTCCTGGCTGCCAAATCCAAGGGTTACTTTTTAGTTCTTATCTTCCCTGTGTTTGCATCAGAAATTGACACTGTTGACCATGCCTCCTTCAAACACTTTTCTCTTAGATACCAAGATAAACACTCATGCTTTTCCTCCAACCTCGCAGGCTGATCTTTCTGTCTCTGTTGTGACTCCTTCTCTTCTGCTCTAAGGTTCCTAAGATCTCTATTATCACTGATTAGTTTTGTGTGGCTTTGAATTAATTTCACATAAATGGAATCATACAGTCCTCCTTTGTGTGTAGCTTCTTTTGCTTTACCTTGTCTGTGATATTTGCCCATTTTGTACATGTAGAGATAGTTCATTCTTTGTCATTGCTGGCCTTTTAGGTACAAGCCCCTTCATGTGCTCCCTGCCCCTGCCCATCTCTACATTTTCATCTTCTCTCCACCACCATACCCACTACTCCATGTTTCTGCCTCACAGAACTACCTTTTTTCCCTTAACATGCCCTGTTTTCTACTCTTCAGAGCTCGGACCTTTTTTTTTTTTTTTTAAAGAGGAGAGAGCGGGGAGGGGATGGGTGAGGGGCAGAGGGAGAGAAAGAATCTTTTTTTTTTTAAGATTTTATTTATTTATTTGAGAGAGAGAATGAGAGATAGAGAGCATGAGAGGGAAGAGGGTCAGAGGGAGAAGCAGACTCCCTGCTGAGCAGGGAGCCCGATGTGGGACTCGATCCCGGGACTCCAGGATCATGACCTGAGCCAAAGGCAGTCGCTTAACCAACTGAGCCACCCAGGCGCCCCGGAGAGAAAGAATCTTAAGCAGGCTCCATGCCCAGTGCAGAGCCTGGTGCAGGCTTGATCCCACGACCCTGAGATCATGACCTGAGCTGAAATCAAGAGTTGGATGCTTAACCACTGACTGAACCACTCAGGTGCCCCTCCACTTCAAACCTTTATGCCTGCTGCCTCCTCTGTCTGGCTCCCTCTGAGGCCTGCACACCTCTCTGCTTTGCTTTGATTGGTTAGGTCACTCCTGTGTCAGGTTTCAGCTTAGCCATCGCTGCCTCTGGGAAGTCACCTGTGCCCCACTTACTCAGAGCACCCTATACATCAGGCAGAAAACTGTGTATCACACTGTCTCCTTGCCTGTTTGCTTGTCAGTCATACTGAAAGCTCAGTGAGGCAGGCTTCCTGCTATCTTGTTTGCAGTTAATATGCCCCACACCTCACATAGCACCTACCATGGAGGACACTTTGTACAAATCATTTATTAAATGACTGAATGAATAAATTCATGAACATTTCTTTAGGAGACATATTAATTACCTCTTTGAACTGGAGTTACTATTAAGATAAATGTCCTGGGGCGCCTGGGTGGCTCAGTTGGTTGAGTGGCCAACTCTTGATTTCGGCTCAGGTCATGATCTCGGAGTCCTGGGATTGAGTCCGCATGGGGCTCTGAGCTCAGGTGGGGAGTTTGCTTGAGGATTCTCTCTCTCCCTCAGTCTCCCTCTCCCTCCAGCTTGCATTCTCTCCCTCTTTTAAAAAAAAGATAGATGTCCTAACATAAAAGTATAAAAATTTAATACACACTTAAAAACAACCACCACCCCAGGTTATTCTTTAACTGGGTTCTTTTTCAATAAAGCATGGCTTTGAGTTGTTTCTCTGTCCCTGGCAAACAATTTCTATTTGGGATACACGATGAATCACTGTGCAATCATTGCCATTTCTGGTTGCCATAGTAATGGGAGTTTTCACATATGGGCTACCTCGAGGCTTCTTGTTCAGAGAAACATTTAAATGTAAGTATTGTTTAAAATGAAAGGTACACAGACATCAATATCTTCCCCTGTGAGGCTTGCAGTTGATAGATGAGTCCACCTGTGGGTAGAAATTGTTTTCAAATCTGTTCAAGCATCCATTTACTCAATTTGGATTGATATGACTTTCTGAAAATGTAAGTGGTTCTTTATACACTTGAAGAAGGATTAAGGGTACTGATAAAAATGTTTTAAAATATTAAACAGAGCACCTGGGTGGCTCAGTCAGTTAAGCATCCAACTCTTGGATTCAGCTCAGGTCATGATCTCAGGGTTAAGAGATTAAGCCCCACATTGGGCTCTGAGCACAGCAGGGAGTCCACTTGAGACTCTCTCCCTCTCCCTTTCTCTCTGCCCCTACCCCTTCTCCCATGCGTGCGTGCACTCTCTCTCTAATAAATAAATAAATCTTAAAAAATATTAAACAAAAATTCACCCAGATGCTGAATTTTAGTTTGGCAGAAATCCAGACTACATTTAGGCAGATTTTGAAACATATTTCATCAAGGTGAAAGTTTATAGAGCAACTGCCTGTAGGAGCAATTAAACTTGTATATATATACCTTTTTGGTTCATTAAGTGTAGTCTCAACCATTTCCACTATAATTACTAATTTGCTAGCATGATGGAGTAGTAGATATAGAGCACAGTCTTGTCTGTCTGGATTGCTCCTTGATCCCACTGATGAGCTAGTTGACCTTGGGCAATCTCTTGAGCCTCAGCATTCTCATAGGAAAAATGGGTAGACCAGTAATATATTGCTTCATGCATCTAACATGAAGGACAAATGAGGTAGCTTGCATGCTCAATGAATGTTGGCAATTATGATTCAGTGGACTTTCTTTTCTTGTTTTTATACAGCATTCCAAGATAAAAAAAAATTTCTTTTTTTTTTTAAATTTTAGAAAGAGAGTGCATGTGCATTTGTGCATGAGAGCAGGTTGGGGGTGAGGCAGAGAGAGAATCTTTAGCAGGTTCCACACCCGGTGTGCTGTAGAAATTGTGTCACTGAGCGCAAAACTCCTGGCTGGTGCTCATGCCAATCCTGTGTATGTGCATGACAGTAAATGTTTCAGGCAAATGCTTTATTAACTTCTCCCTGACCCTGAAGAAAGGGATTTCAGACTAAATTGAAGATCTGTGAAATGGCATTTTTGTTATTGATTTGTAGGCTGCAATGACATTTGGATATTTGAAGGAGAGCTCCTTGTCCTTGCTAACTGATATCTTTCCATGTCTCCATGCTTTCTCACTTTAAAAACTCTTAATTGCTTTTTCCCCTTTGAATAAAAATAACATACAGTAATAAATAATGTTGAAAGTGAAAGTCTGCTCTTATCGCTCCCTGCCAGGGAACCACTATTAACAATGGTATATTTTCTTCCATATTTTTTTCATAGTATGGTCTGACATTATGTTTTTATTATTATTTTTCAAGTAATTGTAAGTGGTCTACATTTAAAGGTGACTATAATAATACAAATTCAATCATGAAATATGAATTTAAAAGAACCTCTGTATTTTCAGAGTAGATCTAGGAGTTAAAACAGAATATCTCTCAAAGGTCCTGGCATCATTTGCTCATATAAGCTTGTAAAATGAGATCTCTCTTACCAGAACTGGTAAATGTTTATCTTGTGTGACTCATTTGATTAGCTGACATATTAAAGCACAAATATAAACCCAAACTCATTTTTAATGTGGTAGAGAGGATGGAAGAAGGAAAGGCCAGGTATCAGGCAAAATAAAGTATCTTTAGCTTTCTGCTTATCAATTGTTGTTGAGGGATTGACATCAGAATAATCCCAGGCAGGCTACTTTCATTCTGCAGACTCTGAAACCAGGCTAACAGTAATGTGCAAAGAGAAGGTGACTCATAGATAAATATGTAAATCTTTATAAACACTGCTGTAGTAGTAACTGGCATGTGCATCTGTGGTGATAATTTAATGAGCTTTTTATTCGCCTTGGAAAAAGTGACATCTTATTTGTACAGTGAGATATTTAAATTGTCATCAGTGGTAGAAGGATTACTCACTGGAGCAAGCTGCTATGGCAAGATGCTTTTTATTAGTTTATTTATTTTCCTGTAGTTTTCAATAGCCTCATCTTTAGGGTCTTCCCTTTAACTCACTAATGGCTACTACCTCCAGTGGTGATATTAAATAGTTAATGGCCTATTAGGTACTGTGCTGTCCAGCTTTGGGGCAGGGTCTTGGAGGGACCTTGCTGTGGCAGGGAGTATCTTGTTGGGGAAACACTTAAAAGTGGTGGTGTTTGGAGGATGGGGGCTCAGGAATAGCAATTCTTTACCAACTGGGGTACAGAATATTTCAGTATTTTCAATACTGTCAGTATTGACTGTACATTTGCCTCAACACCTGTTTGAGAGACTCTGGATTACTTCCCATGGGTTTTTTAAAAAAAGATTTTATTTATTTAAATAATTTCTTTTTAAGATTTTATTATTTATTTGAGAGAGAGAGGGATAGAGCACAAGCAGGGGGAGCAGCAGAGAAAGAGGGAGAAGCAGGCTCCCTGTAGGGAGCCTGATGTGGGGCTCGATCCCAGGACCCTGGGGTCATGACCTGAGCAGAAGGCAGACGCTTAACCGACTGAGCCACCCAGGTGCCCCAAAGATTTTATTTATTTATTTATTTATTTTTAGAAAGAGAGAGAGAGTGCATGTGAGCGGGGGGAGGGGCAAAGGGAGAGGGAGAGCGAGAATCTCAAAGAAACTTGCGCTGAGCATGGAGCCCGGCATGGGGCTAGACCCCATGACCCCGTGATCATGACCTGAGTAGAAATCAAGAGTTGGAAGTTTAACGGACTGAGCCACCCAGGCACCCCCCCCATGAGGTATTTTTAAACACTATCAGGGCAATTTAAATTAGTTTTCCCACTGATAGTATTAAAATATTCCTAATTCACAAAATGTTTTAATGATATGTGTCATTTCTTTGCTGTTTGGAGCTCAGGGAATAGCACTATATATTATCTTTCTCACACTCAAGATAGGAAGCATTCACTTATTGGTTCATTGAACAAATACCTTTTGAGCACAGGCTATGCTGTTTCAGTGCAAAGGATACGTCAGAGAACAAAACAGATAAAGTCTCTGTTTCCACAGAGTTTGTATTGTGGTAGAGGAGATAGATCATAAAAAACTACCTAATGGCTGGGGGCAAGTACTATAATGAAAAGTAAAGTAGGGCAAGGGAGATAAAGGCATGGGGCTGGTGGGCAGTCATTTTATATAGCATAGTCAGGGAAGACCCCACTCTACAAGACAGGGTCTGAGATGACATTTGGAGGAAGTAAACCATATGGATGCCTGGTCAGACACTCAACTGACTGAACCACCCAGGTGCCCCCAAAAGATGATTTTTTCCTCAGTTGAACGGTCTTGGTACTTTTGTAGAAAACCAATTGACTTTGGGCGCCTAGCTGGCTCAGTCAGTGGAGCATGCAACTCTTGCTGTCAGGGTTGTGGGTTTGAGCCCCACACTGGGTGTAGAGATTACTTAAAAATAAAATCTTGGGCACCTTGGTGGCTCAGTTGGTTGGGCGACTGCCTTCGGCTCAGGTCATGATCCTGGAGTCCCGGGATCAAGTCCCGCATTGGGCTCCCTGCTTAGCAGGGAGTCTGTTTCTCCCTCTGACCCTCCCCCTCTTGTGCCCTCTTTCTTTCTCTCTCTCTCAAATAAATAAATAAAATCTTAAAAAAAATCTTAAAAAAAACAGAAAGAAAACCATTTGACTGTAAATTTGAGGATTTATTTTGGACTCATACTATCCCATTTATTTATGTTTACTCTAATGCTAGTACCACACTGTTTTCATTACTGTAGCTTTGTAGAAAGTTTTAAGTTGGGAAGTGTGAGTTCTTCCAACTTTGTTTTTGTTTTTCAAGATTGTTTTGACTATTCTGAGACCCTTGCCTGTACATATGGATTTTTAGGATCAACTTGTCACAAAAAAAGATTTTGACAGAGATTACATTAAATCTATAGAGCAGTTTGGAGAATATTACCATTTTAGAAATGTTAGGTCTTCTGATCCTTGAACATGGATATCTATTCATTTAGATATTTCTTTCAACAGTGTTTTACAGTTTTCAATATATAAGTCTTGCACTTCTTTTGTTACTATTTTTTTCTAAGTATTTTATTCTTTTTGATGCTATTGTAGATGGAATTCCTTCCCTAATTTCACTTTCAGATTGCTCATTGCTACTGTATAGAAACACAATTGATTTTTGTGTATTGTTCTATAGAAAGTTGGAGCTTCACTGAAGAGCAGAAGAGACATTGGAAGTGTTTACAAAAGGGACATGGATGGTTTCTATTGCATGCCATCTGGTCAAATAGATCAGCGACAAAGCTACCATTTATCAACCACCTACCATGTTACTTCCTGTGCTTAAACCCTCCCAATAACTTCTTATTGTTTTAACAACAAAAACAGACCAGAATCCTTAGGCCTCTAAGGTCCTGGATGACTGGGCCCTTGTCTACTCTACAGGCCCATTCCTCATTTCCTCATTGTTCTTTCCCAGCCCTGTGTCACATGGGCATTTTCTACTTTCTTTAAATCACTATGCTCCTTCCTGCCTTAGAGTCTTCATTTACACTGTTCCTCTAGCCTGATCACTACCCTTCCTCACAACTACCACTGGAAAAGGTAGTTTTCTTCCTAGTAGACAAAACTATAATTTTTTTGGTGTTTGTAAATGTCAATCCCACTAAATAGTTCATGTCTCCTGTTCACACCTGTGTCATCAGCACCTGGAATAGCACTTGGCACATCATTGGAGCTCAGTGAAGAGAGTGGATAAACTGTGAGCCAGGCCCTTTACATACATGATCTCACTTGTCCTTGCAATTCACTCTACACGTGAGGAAATGAAAGCTTGAAGAGGTGAACTGGCCCAAGGTCACATAGCCAGTAAATAACAGACCTATTCCAGTGAGATCACTTTGCTTGGGAGTTTAAAATAACTCCTTCAAGAGAGAAGTGCTCATCTTTTGATTTGTTTTCCAGTGGAGACTTTTCAGAAACTGCAGAAGGCAAAGGATATTCTGACTAATACAGAGAGTCGCGCTCGCTATGACCACTGGCGCAGGAGCCAGATGTCGATGCCATTCCAGCAGTGGGAAGCTTTGAGTGACTCTGTGAAAACGGTAGGTTCCTCTCTGGGATGTAGTGAATTCATGAAGCTCAGGCTGCCCATGGATGAGACTCATGTAGCAGCTTAAAAAGTCAATAGGCAGGGACGCCTGGGTGGCTCAGTTGTTAAGCATCTGCCTTCGGCTCAGGTCATGATCCCGGAGTCCTGGGATCAAGCCCTGCATTGGGCTCCCTGCTCAGCGGAGAGTCTGCTCCTCCTTCTGCCCCTCCCCCTGCTTGTGCTCTCTCTCTCTCTCTCTCTCTCTCTGTCAAAATAAATAAATAAAATCTTAAAAAAAAAGTCAATAGGCAATAGGACGGAGAAGACCAAGAAGCTGGTGGAATCTAGATATAACTCAGCGTCCACAAATCCTGTGAAGGGGAATTCAATGGGTCAGCACCAGAAGAGCTGATGACTACAATTGTAAGTCTCTCCTTGGCTGTTTGAGTCAGTGTATACACTCCTCATTAGCATTTATGTTTTATACTTTCTGACAACTGTGCTTCTCAAGTTGCTCATATAATACTGCTGAATTTTGAACCAATGCAAATTCATCTCCTCCATCTTTTTAGTTCATATCGGCCTATTCTCTTCTCAAGGCTTATAAATTCCATAAAAAAGAGCCTGATTAATTAAAGAAAGCTGTAAATTATTTTAAATTTATTCTTGTTACAAATTCTGGTGAAAGAGTCATTGGATGATGCAGAGAGACTTTTTAAATCATTGTGTTCTCTTTCTTCATGCTATTAAAAAACTAAATATAAAAATAATCACTATAATTACTGTGTTATACACTTACTTTGTTCTTACATTGACCTTTATATATATATTTCAGTATATAAAAATATATATTTGTATATATTATTAAACATATTATATATAAATATGTATATTTATATATATTTAGGAGGGGAGGGGCAGAGGGAGAGAGAATCTGTTTTTTTTTTTTCAAGATTTTATTTATTCATTTGTCAAAGAGAGAGACAGAGGCAGGCAGAGGGAGAAGCAGGCTCCCCACTGAGCAAGGAGCCTGATGTGGGGCTCGATCATAGGACCCTGGGATCATGACATGAGCCGAAGGCAAATGCTTAACCAACTGATACACCCAGGCATCCTGGGAGAGAGAGAATCTTAAGCAGGCTATATGCCCAGCATGGAGCCCAAACTGGGGTTTGATCTCACAATCCTGAGATCATGACCTGAGCTGAAATCAAGTCAGACCCTTAACTGACTGAGTCACCCAGGCACCCCAACCTTTATATATTATAGAGAAAATATGACTTGGGCTCTGGTCATGATCTCAGAGTCCTGATGTCAAGCCCTGCCACAAACCCCGAGCCCTGGGTGGAGCTCTGGGTTGAGCCCCCACATCAGACTCAGCACTCAGTGGGGAGCCTGCTTCTCCCTCTGCCCCTCACCCTGCTCGTGCTCTCTCTCTCGCACGTGAATAAATAGATAAAACCTTTAAAAAAAAGTTAATAGGAACACATTTTTGGTGAATTGATTGTTTGACATCGATTGCTTCTGTGAAGGCTTGTTGGGACTGCCAGTTACCTTCACATGAGTCTATTTGTCTAATTGTGTTTGGTTTCCTGGGCTCAGTGAGGTGTCCTTGGCGTGAGTCCAGTTGGCTACAAACAACCGGAGAAGCTTCCTACTATGCCTGTTTGATTACACTTTCCCCAGTCAGAGGGGAAACAGTTCGTAATTCAACACCTTTTGGGCCTGTTGAGAAGGCGGTCTGTCCAAATTGAATGTTATCCAAAAGCATGTCAAAGATCACCCAGACAAGTTAAAAATTCACTCATGTTGATCCAGAATAAAAACAACTAGTCAATTTTGAATATTCAGCTGATCCATGGCTCACGAGTCAATTGACTTTTTTTCTATTTATTTATTTTTCTATTGTCTATTTAATGTTTACTGGCATGTAGGCACAATTTTTTATTATTAAACAAGGTCCAGAATTAAATTAAATTACTTACTTAACTTAATTTATTTATTTTAAAGATTTTATGTATTTGAGAGAGAGAGAGAGCACACAAGCCAGAGGGAGCAGCAGAGGGAGAGGGAGAAGCAGGCTTCCGCAGAGCAGGGAGCCCGATGCGGGGCTTGATCCCAGGACCCTGGGATCATGACCTGAGCCGAAGGCAGATGCTTAACAGACTGAGCCATCCAGGTGCCCCAACATCCAGAATTTTAAAAAACGACTTCCTAGGGGGAAAAACACCTTAAAGAAAGCTGGTAAGCGGGGTGCCTGGGTGGCTCAGTCGGTTAAGCGACTGCCTTCGGCTCAGGTCATGATCCCAGGGTCCTGGGATTGAGCCCCACATCGGGCTCCCTGCTCGGCGGGAGGCCTGCTTCCCCCTCGCCCGCTCCCACCGCCTGTGTTCCTGCTCTCGCTGTGCGTGTGTGTGTGTGTCTCTCTGTCAATTAAATAAATAAAATCTTTAAAAAAAAAAAAGAAAGCTGGTAAGCAAGTCAGTGGAGAAGGTAGAATAAACAACATACCAATTTCACGGACTGTAGGACAGTGACCTTTGCACCCAGTCTTGGTGTCTGTTTAGCGTTAGTTCACCCCCTGCACACAGTGATTGTTTTTGTCTGGGGCAATTCATTATTTTGCTGTACAGACTGTCCTTTTCCTAATCTTCCTCTTATTTTTTTTCAAGATTATTTATTTATTTATTTGAGAGAGAGAGAATGAGAGAGAGCACATGAGAGGCGGGAGGGCCAGAGGGCGAAGCAGACTCCCTGCCGAGCAGGGAGCCTGATGCGGGACTCGATCCTGGGACTCCAGGATCATGACCTGAGCCGAAGGCAGTCGCCCAACCAACTGAGCCACCCAGGCGCCCCTAATCTCCCTCTTAGTCTCTATCTGCTGCTATCATCTGATATTTTTACTGATGATCATTTGAACTGAGTCATTCCACACTAGTTTGCTTGATGTTAAATGTTGTTCTGCCCAGTTCATATTTTAGGGGAACTGAGAAATACACTCTGTAAACACAGACATGAGACCTAATTGTGTCCCAGCAAACCAGGCTGCTTAGCATTGCTCTTACATGTCCTTTGATTGAAGTACAAAGCACGAGAGCCACCTGAATATGAGGTTAGATACAGTTGGGATTTTTTTCCCTGTGTATTTCTTTAATTGGGATCAGCAGATACAAGGGTCTGATGATAAAATATTTTATTTTATTTTTTTAAAGATTTTATTTATTTGACAGAGAGAGACACAGCGAGAGAGGGAACACAAGCAGGGGGAGTGGGAGAGGGAGAAGCAGGCTTCCCACTGGGCAGGGAGCCCCATGTGGGGCTCGATCCCAGGACCCCGGGATCATGACCTGAGCCGAAGACAGACGCTTAACGACTGAGCCACCCAGGCGCCCCATAAAATATTTTATTCTTATAAAGTAGATGGATGAGTAAAACTATTATCTCAGAATATCTTTGCTGGCTATCAAAGCATTTACTGTAGGTAAGTCATGAATCCTCAACACCATCTAAGGAAAATAGTAGGCACTTTTATTCCAAGAAGTACTGACGCGGAGTAGATACACTGTACAGGACACTTAGCTGACTTGTGATGTTGAGGGACCACATTTTCAGCTCTCTGGGCCCTGAATTCTTGAATTTCTTATTTCTATTTTTCACTGACCTTCCCAATATCCTTTCCCTCCACAGAGGATGCCAATGACTAGCCTCTTCTACTCTGCACATGCAGAAAAAGGAATCAAACTAAACAACAACAGACCCCAATCAACCAAACCAAAAGCAGATTTTTTTTGCCCCAGCTAAGGCCACTGCCCTTTTTTAAAATTAACATTTTTAAAAGATGATTTTATTTATTTATTTGAGAGAAAGAGCATGAGCTGGGGGCAGGGACAGAGGGAGAGGGAGAAGCAGGCTTCCTGCGGAGCAGGGAGCCTGATGTGGGGCTTGATCCCACGACCCCGGGATCATGATCTGAGCTGAAGGCAGACGCTTAACCGACTGAGCCACCCAAGAGCCCCTAAAATTAATATTTTAAAAAAAGATTTCATTTTTATTTTTAAAAAAGATTTATTTATTTATTTTAGAGTGAGAGGTGGGGGTAGGGACAGAGGGAGAAAACCCCAAGCAAACTTCCACTGAGCATGGAACCCTATGCAGGGCTTGATCTCACAACCCTGAGATCATGACTTGAGCTAAAATCAAGAGATGGACACCCAACCTACTGAGACACCCAGGTGCCCCTTAAAGATTTTATTTTTAGGTAATATCTTCACCCAGTGTGGGGCTCAAACTTACAACCCCAAGATCAAGAGTTGCATGCTCTACTGTCTGAGCCAATCAAGTTCTCCATCTTTTCTTTCTTTCTTTCTTTCTTTCTTTTTCTTTTCCTTCCTTCTTAGATTTATTTATTTATTTATTTATTTATTTATTTATTTATTTATTTATTTATTTATTTATTTATTTTGGAGAGAGAGAGAGGGAGCATGAGCAGGGGGAGGTGCAGAGGGAGAGGGGAGAGAATCCATGAGTGACTTGACTCCCTGGCTGAGTGTGGAGCCTGACACGGGACTCTATCCCAGGACCCTGAGATCATGATCTGAGCTGAAATCAAGACTTAGCTGCTTAACCAACTGAGATACCCAGGTCTTTCTTTCTTTCTTTCTTTCTTTCTTTCTTTCTTCTTTCTTTCTTTCTTTTCTTCTTTCTTTCTTTCTTTCTTTCTTTCTTTCTTTCTTCTTTCTTCTTTCTTTCTTCTTTCTTTCTTTCTTTCTTTCTTTTTCTCTCTTTCTCTCTTTCTCTTTCTTTCTTTCAGTAAGCTCTAGGCCCAACCTGGGGCTCAAAGCCACCACCCTGAGATCGAAAGTCACCTGCTCCACTGACTGAACCAGCCAGGCACCTCAAAATTAACATTTTTATTTTGAAATAAAACCTACAGAAAAATTCATAATAGTAGGTCAGGTTTTACCACACATTGAACTTTAAATATAGAATACTATATAATTTTGATTTTATATTATGTGTCTGCTTTTAATTAATGTAGTCAATGCACTGGACTGTCAGAGGTAAAAAAGATCTGATGCTGGAAGAATCTGACCAGCCTCATACCGACAAGATTGAAAATGAGGAATGGAACAAGCAAAGAGATATAAAGAAAGAGGAGCTGGGTTCAATCACAGAGAAAATGGAGCAGAAAGAATCCAAGTCCTTGGAGAAGTCATTCTCCCCACAAAATCCTGATTCTCCAAGTAAGTGTAGTCATGCAGCTTTGCAGAACAAAGAAAGTCTGAAATTAAAGGGCTTGGTTTATAATGTATTTATTCTCAGCCTCTTCCAACTAAATAGTAGTGCCAAATTAAAGGATTGCTTTATCACCTTAAAAGATACTTACTTGGCACTGATATAGACACTGGAAGACACATTCCTCCATACATTCCTTGCAAGGGAAAATTTGAGGCATTTCTGGGAGTGTCTTTTGCTGGACTGAAATAACACTGCCATTTATTGGGTATTTACTATGTACAGGAATGTTCTTTATGTGCATTACTTTTACATGTATTATCTTGTCTTATATTCATTTCATATACATTAATTTATTTAATCCTCACTACAAGCTTGTGAGATTGGCACCAATATTATTATCATTTTACAGATGAGAAAACTGAAGTCCAGGGAGGCTGAGTAATTTCCCCAAAGCTCTACAGCTTGTATACAGCAGGGGAGGGGGCTGAACTAAGGCAACTTGGCTTCAGAGTCTGTTTGTAAGGCATTGCACTACCTTGAGAAGGTACCTTATTTGGAAGTAGCTCTGTAGACATTCTGAATGATATATAGATCCAATGAAGCAGTGCATTATAGAGGTTAAGCTCCCAAGGTACACTACCTAGCTCTACTACGTATGATCTCTATTACTTGGTAAAAGTTACTTAACTTCTCTAGATTTCAGTTTCCTAATCTATAAAATCAAGATCATAATGGTACCTTCTCATAGAGTTATCATGAAGATTAAATGAGATCCATGCAAAATGCTTAGCACAGTGATTCACCTACCAAGCTGGTCTTGGGTTAATGTCAGCTATTGTTATCATTTCTTTGTGTCTCCAGCCATCCCTCTGTGTTGATCTATAGGTGTGTTATGTACACACACTGTCATTGTCCTTCAGATTCTTGCTTGATTCTCAGGGTTGTGATTCAACACCTCTTTAGAATTTAGCCTTTAAACCAAAGGCTCCTGAGGGTCCTTGTGAGGAAAATAAGATAATTAGATAGTTTGTGGTGACTTATAGTCTTTCTAGAAATAGTCACTTGAAATCTCCCTTTGGGAAGAACTTCTATATGCTCATTACCTGCTAGAATAAGGATTCTCAGGGTGTGATTCAGGTGTCTGTGCTGGTTACTCAAGATATCCCTTTGTGGAGTCTGCACATTGATTACATCAAGCCTCATATCTGGGCATGGTTATAATGTAACAAACTGATCAAAGCAGAGCCCGAATTTCAAGAAAAAACAGTGTTTTAAGCAAATACATGCATACAAACACCTACGCACAAGCAAACATACAGATGTTTCTCTATTCAGCCCTGGAATGTTCAGATCTGTGCTTCCTGAACCCCTAGGGCCTCCCTGTGACTCTGTTTCAGATTCAGACCTAGTCTGAGTTCACCAGAAACGGGGGGGGGGGGGGGGGGGGCAGGGGCGGCGGGGGCGGGGGCTTTTGTGGCTGATCACTTCAGAGACTCAGGAACGGGGCTGGAATCCCTTGCATCAGATTCTATGAAATTTTCTCTTCCTTTAAAAAACTAGTTATTTAAATATTTAAAAACCCCCAATTAATAGGAGCTTGTTATTAGAAAATTCAAAGAATCATATATAGACAATGACTTAATGTCTACCCCAGGCTCCCATCGTTCTCTGCTTCTATTTCCTGAAGTAACCAGTGCAGATGCCCAGGTGCGTCTCCTTCCACATTGTTCTCTATGCTAATACAAGCATATAGAAATATATGTTCACTCATGAGGGCTTTAAAAATAAAGAATGGTGTTATACTGCTACACAGTGCTGAAAAGCACAAACTCTGTAACCAGATCCCTGCTTTTCCACTGATGAGTTGCATGACCTTTGGCAAGCAAGTTAACCTCTCTGTATCTGTGTTTTCTTATTAAATGGCCAAAACATTAGTGTCTACCTCCTATGGTTTTTTTGAGTAGTGAATAAATAAATTATGTAAAATATTTAGACCAGGTACCTGGTAGGTGCTTTTTTTGGTGTTAGCTTTTATTATTATGGGGCCTCTCCTTAGACTCTTAGATTTAGAATGAATTCATCCTTTTTTTATTTTTATTTTTATTTTTTTATTATGTCCTTTTAAACAGCAGGTTAAGTATTCCACAGGATAGATAGATTGTAATTTACTCAAAATAAATTGTGATGTCAGGTTTTTGGGTTTTTTTTTTTTGGTACTCCTGTCTTATTATTTTTTAAATTCCAGTGTAGTTAACATACAGTGCTATGTTAGTTTCAGGTGTGCCATGTGTGATGTCAGTTTTGATGCCCTCACATGGTGAAGTATGTTCGCTTACTGTGACTGAGGAATGAAGGCAGGATGTGGGGGGGGGAGCAGTGAGAGGAGGGTCATTGTTCTGAGAAGCTGTTGTTGGAGAATAAGAATTATGAAATTTTACTAAAAACTGCATTTACCATTTCTTAATGCTGTTTAAGAGATTATTGGCTGTAATGACTAGCACCGTAAAGTTGGAGTTTGATATACCAAAGTGCAGTCGTATGATTATTTATAACTTTATTTTACTGCAGCGTAAATGTCTGTAACATCAACATTTAAGAAATATTATTCATGTGAGCTTTACCGAGTCCGGAGTGGCTTCTCACATACCTTTTCCGCATATTTATTAATTTCCTTAAGCAATGGTTGATATTTGCTTTCGAGGTTGCCTTTTGATGCCTCTTCTGTGATGAACGTCTGTCACATAGTCCCCATCCTGTTCTGACTCTTCACTGCAACCAGTAAAATATGGAGCACAGCCTCTGAAAACTGGTGTGTGAGACAATCTCACTTTTCCTTTCCTTCCACTTAAATATGCAATAAATATGGCTTCTGATAAATGCCATTCTAGAATAAAATAGTTTGTGTAACACTCTGGAATTAAGAAAAAAAAAAGATCCTATGTAGCAGATGTGTGCTGCCATAGTCTCTGGACATCTGCCTTCCCATTGCCAACCAACTCTATGGTTTCTACCAAAGGGCTTTCTCTGGCAATTGAGCCGGCTAGGCAGTAAGTGCCAGGGAATAAACACCTTTGGATGTAGTCATCAGATACTGATGAATGTGAATGGGAGGCTCCTTTACTTCTCAAATTGGATTAACTCTGAGGGGTTTTTATATTGTCTTCCAGGGGTCTCCAATGCAATCAAGCCCCAGTTGCCCAGGGTAGCAACTTGCCTGATAATATACCTTTTATAAACTTGGTTCCTTTCCCTACTTTCTTACCAGGACCTCTTTTTTTTTTTAAGATTTCATTTATTTGACACAGAGAGAGAGAGAGTACAAGCAGGGGGAGCGGCAAGCAGAGGGAGAAGCAGGCTCCCGGCTGAGCAAGAAGCCTGATACGGTACTTGATCCCGGGATTCTGGGATCATGACTTGGAGCTGAAGGCAGATGCTTAACCAACTGAGCCACCCAGGAGTCCCTCACCAGGACCTCCTTGAATCACCTTTCAAATTAAGCCACTTTATTGAGCCTGGCTCAGTCAGAAGAGCATGCAACTTTTTTTTTTAAGATTTTATTTATTTTTTTGAGAGAGAGAGAGCATGTGAACATGAGCAGGGGGGACGGGCAGAGGGAGAGGGAGAAGCAGGCTCTGCGCTGAGCAGGGAGCCTGATGTGGGACTTGATCCCAGGACCCCAGGATCATGACCTGAGCCAAAGGCAGACACTTAACCAGCTGAGCCATGCAGATGCCCAAGCATGCAACTCTTAATCTTGGGGTCGTGAGTTCAAACCCCATGTTAGGTGTGGAGCCTATTGAAAAACAAATAACAAATTAGCCTCTTCCATTCGAATTCTTGTTTGGGGGGTCTATTTCTATTGGAACCCAAGCTAGAAAACACCTTTTTCAAACTACAAAATAACAAGTATATTTACAGTAGAAATGTGAGAAATGTGGCCAAACAAAAGGTAGAAAATACAATTTGTAATCTTAACACCTAGAGACATATCTATTCTTGATCTTTTGGTATATTTTCATATTATCTTAAAACTAAGAGGATCATACTGTACATATTGTGTGTGTGTGTGTGTGTGTGTGTGTGTGTGTGTGTGTGTATTTCAATCACAGGTTTTCAGAAATTTCCTTTTATTTTTTCCCTAAAAGGAAATTCTTAAATTTGTTTTCTCTGATAATTCTTTTTTTTAAAGTTAACATAATGTATTATGTAGTTTCAGGGGTACAGGTCTGTGATTCATCAGTCTTATACAATTCACAACGCTCACCACAGCATATACCCTCCCCAGTGTCCATCACCCAGCCACCCCATCCCTCCCACCCCCCACCACTCCAGCAAACCTCAGTTTCCTGAGATTAAGAGTTCTCTGATAATTCTAAAGACAGTACAAACGGATCATTTTCTTAAAAAACCACTGTCAACTGTTCTGTGCATATTTTTCTGATCAGATATTTAGATAATATTTTAAAATATCAATGGAAGCATATTTTCTACATTATTCTGTAACCTTTGTTTTTATTAAGATTTTATTTATTTATTTGTCAGAGAGAGAGAGAGCACACAAGCAGGGGGAGTGGGAGAGGGAGAAGCAGACTCCTCGCTGGGCGGGGAGCCGGATGTGGGACTCGATCTCAGGACCCTGGGATCGTGACCTGAGCCAAAGGCAGATGTTTAACTGATTGAGCCACCCAGGCGTCCTTATAAACTGTTTTCTAACTCTCTGTCAGTTAGTGATATGTTATGAGAATTTTTCTATGACCATAAATATTAAAAAATTGTTAATGACTATATCAAAGATTTTAACCAACTTTCTATTGCTGGAGATTTAGATTGTTTCTTGATTTTTAAAAAGATTTATAAATGGTGTCATGATAAATATCCTTATGGTTAAACCCTTGAGCACATCTGTGATTATTTCCTTAGGATAAATTTCTAGAAGTAGAATTATTGGGTTAAAAGTTTACACATTTTAATGAGTTTGATAAATTTTGCCAAATTGAATGCCAATTTACCCTCCCTCTAGTAGAGAAGGAAAATGACCTTTTCTTTAATTTTTAACAAAGTTGTTTAGAGTTAAAGAAATCTTACTATTGTGGAATAAATTATCTGTATTTCCAGAGATCCTTTACCATTGACCTTTTACTTTTGGCAGCTGTTGGAAAATTGTTTCCAGTTTCTTTGCAAGTGAATTGCCCAAATTCCCACCACTGGAGACATCTATAAATATCCTTTTATTATTAATCATTTAAGCACATGTGGTTCTTTGATCCATATAAACTAATTCTTGCTGATAAGAATTCGAAAGTTGGCTCTACAAATCAAGAAGAGAAAGATCAATAATCCAAAAGAAAAACGGAGGGAAACTATATAAATAGTTTAGGAGAGAAAATACAGTGGCTTTTAAACATATAAAAAGATGTTAATCTCAATGTAATTAGTGAAATGATAACTTCTCTTAATGTATGCTTCTATGAATCAGTGAGACATAGGATCAACCATCCAGTTAAAAAAAATGAACAAAGGAAATGAACAGATAGTTCATAGAACAGAAAATACACAAATAGCCTTGGAACATATGAAAGGATGCTTAAACTCACTCATACCAAGAGAAAGGCAAATTAAAAGGGCACTGTTTCCTACTCATCTGTCTTGGCAAAGGTTACTAAGTTTTTTGTACTCATCCGCCTGGCTAAGGTTACTGTTTGTTAACACAGTGTTAATGAGGGTGTAGGAAAATCAGCTGCTGCTGGGTCAAGCTTTATGGAGAACTGTTTGGCAATGTCTATTAAAACTGCAAATGCACAATGACTTTGACCCAGCAATCCCATTTTCACAAATTTTATCTTACAGATCACCCATGTGCAAAATGACTAGTGTGCCATGTTACTCACTGCAGAATAGCAAATAAATGCCCCTTAGTAGGGTTGCGTTTTTGTATATTGTACAATAGAATATTCCTACACTGTAAGAGAGAATGAGAAAGCTCTTCATATACTGATAAAGAGCAAACGTCAAGATATATTAGAAACAAAAAGTCAAAATGCAGAATAATGGACCATATATTAGCATTTAGGATAAAGAAGGGGTGGGAAGGTGGTGTTGGAGAATGTGTGCATGTATTTGCTTCTATATACCTGGACTATCTCTGGAAAGATAGGCAGGCAACTGGTAACAAATTTGTCTACTGGGAATATCAGAGAAGAGGAAGGTGGAAGACTTTTGGAGTAAATCTTTGTGCCTTTTGAATTTTAGCCATGTGAATATACTGCCTACTCAAAAAATAAAAATTTTAAAATAGAAAAAATCAAAGTAGATAAATCAAAGGGAAAAGAAATCTGGGATCTACTCCTCATTTTACTGTTATGTTTTGTGACCACAGAGAAGTCCCTTCCTCTTTTTTTTTTTTTGAATGGGGTCTCCCCGTATATAATATATAAATAAATGAATATTTAATATCAAATATTCACAAGGGCTTTATAGAAAAATAAGCAGGGTAAGGGGTCAGGGAGGTATGGAGGTGGGGGCTGGGTACTATTTGGATCAAGTGGTCAGGGAATGAAGCTCCTTACAAATCCAGAATCTCAGGCTCTACCCCAGACATCCAGAATCAGAATCTGCCATATAACAAGATCGCCAGGTAATGACTATGCATATGCAAGTTTGAGACACCCTGGTCTAGCTAATTCCTACTCCTGGTCACTTTGAATGTGACTTCCTTCCAGAAGTCTTTTCTCATTCTACCTTTATTCTACCTAGTCCACACTGAATGCCTTTCTCTGGTCTCCCATTCTCCTATGTGTTTCCCTCCATATTTTTTTTAATTTATTTTTTGGCCACATTAATAGTTTTCTGGATTCTTCTGTGACCCCCATCAGGAGACATGCACTGTTGTTTCACGGTACTCAGCATAGAGGCTGGAAATATGTAATAGGTGCTAAATAAATATTTCTTTACAAATGAATAAATGAATGGATGCACCAGGCCAAATCAAAGTGTGTGTGTGCTGAAAAAAGGATTCAAAAGTCTGCTTAAGATAATCAGTTTCTATAAGATATTGATAATCCATATTAAAGACTTACTCTTGCATTTTATTTATTGCAGTGATATCTTATCAGCAAGCTATTTTGCCTTGACACTGTGACTTTTCTTTTCCTACCTTTCTGATTTTAAAATCTCTTCTGTGCTTTAAAGGTTTTTCAGATGTGAACTCTTGGCACCTACGTTTCCGCTGGTCTAGGGATGCTCCCTCAGAACTCCTGAGGAAATTCAGAAACTATGAAATATGAAAAGTCCCTGCTCGATAGGAGAGACAGAAAGCAAGACCATCTCCTGTGCTGCCAACAAGTCCTTGTTTAAATCTTAAAAATGTTATGTTTCTTTGTCATGTTTGTGAATCACTCAGTAGGGATTGATTCCTCTATCCTTAAACCCATTCTATCATAATGTGTTTTTAAATGAGAAAAATTTCAGACTAGTTTCTTTTAATATTTGAATACATTAAAGCTCTTAGATCCAAAGTTAGCTTGTATGGTATGTATTTTCCTGTTAATGTTATTTATAGAACTCCATTTTAAAAAGCTATCTCTGTATTTGAATAATTCATTGATATACCATGATCTCTCTTAGTGCTGGTTGTACAAGAAATGTTTTCTGACTCTTGACTTAAAATGAAATGTGAAATTATGTGTCTAAATCCTATAGAGCGAAATAAATAACTTCCCAAAATTCACAATCAATTTGTAATTTCTTGTTGCTGAACTTTGGGTGCAAATAAGTGCAGCCTGCTGGGAACAGGACTCCTATAATGCCAAATAATGTCTGGAAGGCTGTGGTCCAAGGCCATTTTTGCTGCCTATAAGCGGGGTCTCCGGAACCAGGGGGAGCACACAGCTCTTCTTAAAACCGAAGTTGTTAATGCTCGGGATGAAACGGAATTCTATCTAGGCAAGAGATGTGCTTATGTGTACAAAGCAAAGAACACTACAGTGACTCCTGGTGGCAAACCAAACAAAACCCCAGAGTAATCTGGGGAAAAGTAACTCGTGCTCATGGAAACAGTGGCATGGTTTGTGCCAAATACCGAAACAACCTTCCTGCTAAAGCCATTGGCCACAGAATCCGTATGATGCTGTACCCCTCAAGGGTTTAAATTTAATGAAAAGTAAATAAAGGTGTAGATTTGTTCTCTTGTAAAAAAATTTTTTTTTACCACTTCAGTAAAATGTGATTTGGCATTGTTACCATATCTGCAAATTTTACTTCAAAAATAGAAACAAAGTAGTTTTTTAAGGCTTGTTTTTAATTTTATTGGAAAATAAAGTGTTTATTCAAAGAACATTCAAAGACTAAGAACTGGGGGTGCCTGGGTTGGCTCAGTTGTTTAAGCACCTGACTCGGGTTTCAGCTCAGGTCATGATCTCAGGGTTGTGAGATTGAGCCCTGCATTGAGTTTCGTGCTGGAGGGTGGAGACTGCTTATAATTTTCCCTCTCCCTCTGCCCTTCCCCACCCCTAAAAAAAAAAAAAAAAAAAAAAAAAGAGGAAGGACCTGTGTGGGAGTTGGTGTGAGGAGGAATAAATCTCAAGCTCAGCCCAGACTGGACATGGGGCTCTTCACAGAGTTGTCTCAGGAGAGGCCTGGTTAGGGGACAGCTGGATCTGTTTATCTTATAGTTTAACAGAGGTATATCAAATTAATTTCAAGTATGCAATGTGTTTAGAATATCCCTGGCACATAGTAAGCACTATGTTTTAGTTATATTCCTACTGTTTTATTATGTATGTATGCTCTAGTGAGTGAGCCAGCCAGGCACCCTGTTATTGTGTGTGAAATCTTGATAATCAATAACAGATGCATGGCTCGGTTCCCTGGACCACCCCTCAATCCCTGTCCCCTGATTCTCCTTCTCAGAGGCATCATTTCTTGTATATCTTTTCTTGGACATCTTGTGCATTTATACACATACATGTATTTCTCTCCTTTTAAAAAGATTTTATTTATTTATTTGAGAGAGAGAGTGAAAGAGCGCACAAGCAGGGGGGAGGGGCAGAGCGAGAAGCAGACTCCCCGCTGAGCAGGGAGCCCGACTCAGGGCTGGATCCCAGGACCCTGAGATCATGACCTGAGCTGAAGGCAGACCCTTAACCGACTGAGCCACCCAGGCGCCGCCGTATCTGTCTTCTTTACATACATGGTAGCATACTATTTACAGTGCTGCCCACCTTCCATTTATTCAGTTGATATGTCTTCGAGATTTTTCCATTTTAGTGCATTAGTGTTAACTTGTTCTCTCTCTCTCTCTTTTTTAAGATTTTATTTATTTATTTGACAGAGAGACACACAGCAAGAGAGGGAACACAAGCAGGGGGAGTGGGAGAGGGAGAAGCCCGCTTCCCGCGGAGCAGGGAGCCCGATGCAGGGCTCTATCCCAGGACCCTGGGATCATGACCTGAGCCAAAGGCAGAGGCTTAACGACTGAGCCACCCAGGCGCCCCTAACTTGTTCTTTTTATGTGCTTTATAATATTCCATGGTGTGGATGAACCACACAGTTTATTTAACTTGTCCTCTACTCTATTGATACCTTTCAAAGTTTTTTACATTTTTTTCAATCACAAATAACACTGTAATGAATAGCTTTGTACATAGTATTTCTTGCATGTGAAGTACACTTGTCGGGTAAAAAGCAAACACCAGAATGGATCAAAGAGTACATATGTACATTTAGAATTTGATTACCACATTCTTAAACAAACAACTGATGCAATTTGGCAAGTTTCAAAGATATTAGGGTCACTGGATTGGAAAACCCAGAAAATAGGGTTTTGGGATTGTTGCCTGCAGGTTTTTGTGTTGTTTTTTGTTTTGTTTTGTTTTGTTTTTTTTAATCTAGGCTGCATTTGTTGAGTGGCTCAGCTTGAAGAACTGTGCTTATGGAACAATTTACCCATCACCTCCCCAGAACCTTGATATCAGGGGGTGACCAAGATATAAAGTGATAATAAAACCAGAGTATACTTTTCTTCCAGTAACTTCTCTCAGAGCCAGGAAGAGAACAGTGTGTTTTTTCAGTGTTATAGCTTCCTGCCTTCTGGGTGTCCTGAGATGCTGCAATATAATTCTGAAATATTGTTGCTCCTTTGAGTAACAGAGCAACAGGCAACTCAACAGAGCAACTCTGGAAAACCGAGACAGAATTCACAATTTCCTGTGACTGAGGATAGTTTCCAGTCCTGAATGGATAGATCCCCGCCTGTCAAGAATATGGCCCTTGATGAGCAAATTAGAAATGCAAAAAAGGCTTGTAGCTATTTCTTGTAAAGAGAGAGCTGGATAAGGGGAAGATAACATTGTTTTCCTGCTTATGAATTTTCATATCCTTTCTGTGCCCAGATCTGATGGTGGTTACAAGATCAATCACAGCAGCAAGTGCCGATGACTAATGCAGTTATTGAGAGGGGTCTTTAATTTCCTGGAGGCAAACACCATTACCCGCCACCTCCACAGTGAGGATGAGGAGATGCCAGGACCACTGGGGAGTCAGTGATGGAAGAAATTATAAAACTGATGCAATTACTGAGAAAATGATGAAATGTGTCACAATGAAATGCTTCAGTTCCCTTCAATTTCAGGTTTTGTGATATGCATCAGTGTGGCTGTGTCTTCAGCATTATTACTTCTCAGCTGCCTGTGTCATCTTACCCTCATTGAGGGAGAATATTTTGTAGCAGGCAGCTCATTCTCATCCTTTCTCCTCCCATCCGGGATCTTTCATTTCTTTGTTTTCGCTTGGACAGTTCCTTGTATTAATTAGCTGCCCCACATGAATGTTTTCATAGTGGAATCTAGGTTAGGTTTATGGAGAACTAGATCTTTCTCTTGTTCTAACCTGTGGGATTTAGGGGAAATCACTTGAGCTCTCTGATCCAGTTTCTTCTGCCTGCGGCTGGAATCTCCCCTGTGTAGAACACGGGATCTCTGCCCAGGACCAGGTCCAGAGTTGGCCTGCTTCCAACCTCTGCTGGGAGCCAGGACAGTGTGGGACTGAGGAGGAGTGTGTGGTTTAGAAGTCGAGGACTAGTGAGGACAGGGAAGGCAGAGAAAGAGGATGTGTCTTCTCCACCCTTCTAATAACTTGTTCTTCCTTGCTGTTTCTTTTTTTTTTTGAGATTTTATTTATTTATTTGAGAGAGAATGAGCAGTGGGGAGGGGCGGGGGGAGTGGGCAGATGAGCACAAGAGATTCCGTAGGGGTGGGGGTGATGTGTCTCCACCAGTAGCAGCTAGCTGAAAATGCTGTTTTAGAAATTCCATCAGTGCTTAAACAATAAAAATGTGGCACTGAAAAATTTAGAAATAGGGACAGCTGGGTAGCTCAGTCTGTTGGGCGTCCGTCTTTGCTCAGGTCATGATCCCAGGGTCCTGGGATCAAGTGCCACATCGGGTTTCTTGCTCACTGGGGAGCCTGCTTCTCCCTCTGCCTGCCGCTCCCCCTGTTTGTGCTCGCATTCTCTATCTCTGACAAATTAATGAATACAATCTTTAAAAAAAAGAAAATTTAGAAATAAAAGCTTAAAAATTTAGGAAAAAAAGCCGATGTGAAGGTTATTCACCAGAGAATACTTAAAGAGAAGTGATTGGCTATGTAGCCTGAGGCAAGTCCTTTCATTTCTTTGAGCCCATTTCCTCTCTTGTAAAATGAGGAGACATAAACTTCATTGTACCAGGAAATGAAACGAACCCAGGAAAATTGTGAACCCAAACCAGACTGTTCTGGTTTTAATTCTTTTGGTCTAAAGTCAAGGAATCAGGGAGTCTATGCATCAAGGCAAGGACACTACACTGGCAGACATCCGTAATGATTTCATCCTTGGTGAAAATATGTGGTTAAGACGTGGCTCTGCAGAGAGCACTTAACCATCAGTATAACCTTGGGCAAGTTTACTCATGTCCCTGTGCCTCAGTTTCCTCATCAGTAAAATGGGATAGTAAATACCTCGATGTAGGACAAAAATATTAACTATTTTAAAATATTAACTATTAATAGTAGCCATTGGGAAAGAAAATCAGAGAGTGACTAAAACTTTTTTTCCAACACCTTCCCAAACTCTAGAATGGTGCTCCAGCATCACTCAGGAACTTGATACAAATGCAAATTATTGGACACCACCTTAGATCTACTGAATCAGAATCTATGAGGGATAAGGCCCAGGACTCTGGAATCTCTCTGGAATCTCCATGGGTTCGTTATGGATGCTGAAGTTTGAGCAATACAATTTTGCTCTCCAGAGTATGGTCTAAAGCCCAGAATCATCAGCACCACCTGGGAACTTACTAGACATGCAGAATCTGGTGCCCCATTCTGGATATGCTTAGTTGTAATCTGTGTTTTAACAAGATCGCCAGGTATCTCTATGCATTTTAAATCTTGAGAAGCACTGCCCTAGAACTGCTCCAATACAGTAGCCACTAGCCTTATGTGGCTATTACAATTAAAATTAAATTAGTTAAAATGAAATAATTTTAGAGACGCAGTTCATCAGTCACACTAGCCATATTTCACATGCTCAAGTGCCACATATAGGACAGTATACATATGGACAGTATAGATTACAGAACATTTCTATCATCTTAGAGAGTTCTACTGGACAGTACAGCTCTAGAATAATTATCACAATAATTTTTTTTTTTTTTTTGGTAGCCACAGAGCATCTAGATGGAGAAAATTGCCTGGGATAAGGGTGACAAACTAATGTTTAAAAGAGCCAGGCAGGCGAAGTAAATGGATGAAGTCTGTCATGGTGAGTGGCCAGTGACACTCAACCTTTGTGCTGGGGCTACGGTTGGCAGTACTGGGTTGGGAAAGCGTATTCGGATACAGCCAATGGTTACCACGGAAGAGGTTAGGCCCTGGTTACACTAGACAGTTTTATTTTTGTTTAAAATCTGGATTTTTATGTAAGTTTTAAATTTTGATTACTAAACAAACACCTGATTCAGCATTGCTGAATACCAGATTTGACTTGGTATTGTGGCCTGAAAATCAAGCTGTGTGGTTCTGCCTTGCCAAGATCAATTGTTTGCCTTACGTATATCCTCCTTTATTGTCTCTATTTCTTCTCTTCTTTTGAGTTCATCTTTGCTTTCTCTTTCCTTTTGTTCTTTTCTTTCTCATCCTCTGATTTTTCTTTCATTTAGTAAGAATTTGTTGAATGCTCTGTGCTGGCGACTGAGGATACAAAGATGAACCAACATTGCCTCTCTGCCTCAGAGAGCCCACAGCTTAGTGGGAGACTCAGACATGAGTTGAGGTAATGATAGGATAATTTGTAGGGTACCCTAGGAGAGGTGTGTCCAAAGCCTTATGGAGTGGTAAATAGAGAGTAAATCAACTTTGAGTGGGGGAGAGGTCAGAGAGGTCTTCACAAGTGTGGATATTTGAACTGGGTTTTGAAGGATGTACAGGAGTTCTCCATGCTGAGGAGCTGGGATAGGAGTGGTAGAGAGTATTTTTAGTGGGAGGAACAGCTTGGAGACTTGACAATGCTTGGTGTGTTTGGAAAGAGAAAACTTCTGGATAGCTGATGTATAAGGTAAAAAATGTTATTTACCAGACTTCCTTATTCTCATAGTCTGTCTGGTAGCCACTTCCCACCACAATTTGGGCCACTTCCCCTACCCACAGGCTCCTCTCATCAGGGTCTTGTGTCCCCTGGATCTAAATCTTCCTCTTGAATCTCCTCCCACCTCCTGCTGTCTTTTCATTCCCTCTTCCCCCCTGCCTAGATCTCCCTCCATCCATTTAAAATTCAGAGTTCCCTTTATATATTCAAAATCATCCAGTGCTCAACCAACCAGAGGGAGAATAAAGATGCTGAGATAGCTAACCCACCTCCTAGGAAGGTAGTTTAGATGTCAATGACTCTGAGAACCTTATTTGGATCCTGATTCAAATGTAGTGTTAAAAAAAACTGAGACAATTTGTGAAATGATTGGAAATTTGAACACTAACTGGATATTAATAATTGATATTTTTAGGTATGATAATGATATTGTGGTTGGGTTAAAATAAGTCCTTATTTTTAGAGGTGCATCAGATATTTATGGATGAAATGATAAGAAGTCTGAGATTTGCTTGAAAATAATATAGGAGGGGAGGGAGTGGATGAGGTTCAGGTGAGACAATATTGGCTCTGTATTTATAATTGTTGAACCCAGTAATAGGTACATAGGGTTCATTACACTAGACTCTCTATTTCTGCATATGTTTGCATATGTATTATGTTTGAAATACTCCATGTTATTGGTTGAATTGAGTCCTTCAAAAAGATGTTTTAAAGTCCTAACTCCTAGAACCTCTGAATGTGAACTTATTTGGAAAATAGGGACTTTACACATGAAATCAAGCTAAAATGAGGTCATTAGGGTTGGTCCTCATCCAATATGACTGGTGTATCTTAATAAGAAGGGGGAAACTTATATGGCCAACTAATATTTGACAAGGAAGCCATGAATACTCAATGAGGAAGAGATTGTTTCTTAATAAATGGTGTTGGGAAAACTGGATGACAGCATGCAGAAGAATGAAATAGTATCTCTGTCTTACATCACTCACAAAAATGAACTTGAAATAAATTAAAGATTTAAACATAAGACTTTCAACTGTGAAACTCCTAAAAGAGAATATAGGAAAAAAAAACTCCTTAACATTGGTCTTGGCAATGATTTTTTTGGATAAGACACCAAACATAAGCAACAGAGCCAAAAATAATAACTGGGACTATATCAAACTAAAAAGCTTCTGCTCAGCAAAAGAATCAATAAAATGAAAACACAACCTACAGAATGAGAGAAAACACTTGCAAGTCAATTCCTGATAGTGAGTTAAAATCCAAAATATATAAAGAACTCATCTAACTCAATGGCAAAAACTCAAATAATCCTTTTTTTTATAAAGATTTTATTTATTTATTTGTCAGTGAGAGAGAGAGAACACAAGCAGGGGGAGCTGCAGGCAGAGGAAGTAGGCTCTCCGCTGAGCAAGGAGCCCAATGTGGGACTCAATCCCAGGACCCTGGCATCCCAGCTCAAATAATCCTATTAAAAATGGGCAGGGGAACTGAATAGACAATTTTTCAAATAACACATACAAATGGCCAACAGGTAACATGAAAAAGTGCGCAACATCACTAATCATTAGGGAAATGCAAATCAAAACCACAATGAGGTACCACCTCACACCTGTTAGAAGGGCTATCATCAAAAAGACAATACAATAACAAGTGTTGGTGAGGGTGTGGATAAAAGGGAACTCTTATGCATTGTTGGTGGGAACGTAAATTGGTACAGCCACTATGGAAAACAGGACAGGGCTTCCTCAAGAAATTAAAAATAAAACTATTTTTCAAATCTATAAGGTCGAGTCACCATTCCTCAGATGGCCACAAGATGGCAGCTTTGGGCTAATAGTAGGAGAAAGATCCACCCAAAAAGCGTTTGCTAGTTGCTGTGATGGTGCAGAGACTCCAGACCTGCTTGTTTCTTTGCCTCTCCATCTCCACAGTGTGCTTCCCAAGTTGTATGTAAGGCAGAGTCCTGGCTTTCTCCGTTTGTCCCTCAGACCCGCCCTCTGCTGTCCTCAGCTGCCGAGGCTGACCAGTTGCATTTGGCCAATGGGGAGGCTCAGCCAGGGAGCAGAGGGAGGGAGAAGAATGAGGAGGTGCGGTTACCCCCTTGCAGGGTCACCTTGCACCACTTGTGTCCCCTAAAGGGAGGTCACTGCTTTTCTGGGGCAGCCCTCTTTTCAGAACTTTTCTTCTGGGTTCTGGTGGCTATTCCCTCCCCTCGTAGGAGTGGTGACAGCTTTCTGTCCCTTGTGGTTTCCTTGTACCCTCTCCATACCTTTGTAAATTGTTTATTAAACCCATAGAGAAAAAAAAACCACCCATATAGAATTGTCCTAAATTGAATGTGCCTTCTGCTTCCTGCTGAGATAATGACTGATACTATATATACTATAAACCATGCCTTTTTATTTTTTTGCCTTTCTGATGTTTTGACCTATGAGACCTTACTAAATCTGGAGAGACTGCCCCTCCCATGGCTAGCCAATTCCTAGAGACAGGGAACAATTCACCTGCTCTTGGGCCTCTTGTCTGCAAACACACCAGTCCTGAGCCCACACCCCACTGCCTCCTTCCTCAAGCTCTTACACTCAAGGCCACTATTCCCCTGCCCTAATCTGTCCTGGGGACCGGTACCAGACAAAAAGGAACGGCCCCTGGGCTTCAGAGCCTGCAGAGATCATTCAAACCAGCAGCCAATCTTAAACCTACTTACCCTGACTCACCAGCTTCTTTTGGCAGAAACCAAAATGAAGACTGGGTGGCTCAGTCGGTTAAGTGTCTGCCTTTGGTTCAGGTCATGATCTTTGGGTCCTGGGATCGAGTCCCGCATCAGGCTTTCCCCTCAGCAGGGAGCCTGTTTCTCCTTCTGCCTGTAGCTCTTCCTGCTTGTGCTCATTCTCTCTCTCTCTCTGATAAATAAGTAAATAAAATCTTAAAAAAAAAAAAAGAAGGCTCTAGCCCATAATTTCCCCCTTGCTTGCTTGCAGGACCTCTGGACAGACCCATTGCCTCTGTGGTGTGGCGTGCCCCCTCCTCTAGTCTGAGTAACAGACTTTCCTTTCAGTGTCAGTCTTCTGATCTGTTGGCCTCCCCATACCTGAATAATAATAAAACCTACATTTCACTTATTTATTTTTAAAAGATTTCTTTTTAAAAGATTATTTATTTATTTATTTATTTGACAGAGAGAGAGAGAGAGAGAGCAAGAGCAGGAACACGAGCAGGGGGAGTGGGAGAGGGAGAAGTAGGCTTCCAGTGGAGCAGGGAGCCTGAGGTGGGGCTCAATCCCAGGACCCTGGGATGAGAAGCTGAGCTGAAGGCGGACGCTTAATGACTGAGCCACCCAGGTGCCCCTCTTTATTTATTTTTAAGTAGTCTCTACACCCAGCGTGGGGCTCAAACTCACAACCCTGAAATCAAGAGTCGCATGCTTCGCCAACTGAGCCAGCCAGGCACCCCTAAAACCTACATTTTATTTTATTTTATTTTTTTATTTAAATTCAATTAGTCAACATATAATATATCATTAGTTTCAGATGAGAGGTCAGTAATTCATCAGTTGCATGTAACACCCAGTGCTCATCACATCACGTGCCCTCCTTAATGCTCATCACCCAGTTACCCCATCCATCCATGCACCTCCCCTCCAGCAACCCTGTTTGTTTCCTATAGCTAACAGTCTCTCATGGTTTGTCTCCCTTTCTGATTTCTTCCCATTTAGTTTTACCTCCCTTCCCCTTTGATCCCCTGTGTTATTTCTTATAGTCCACATATGAGTGAAACCACATGATAATTGTCTTTCTCTGATTGACTTATTTTCCTCAGCATTAATACCTTCCAGTTCCATCCATGTTGATGTAAATGGTAAGATTTCATCGTTTTTGATGGCTAAGTAATATTCCATTGTGTACATATACCACATCTTCTTTAGCGATTCATCTGTCGAAGGACATCTGGGCTCTTTCCACAGTTTGGCTATTGTGGTCATTGCTGCTATAAACATTAGGGTGCACGTGCCCCTTCAAAAGCGTTTTCAAATATGTGGAAAGCATGAAGGAAGTGTCATATACTTAACTCTAAGAAAGAATACTGTATGGAAAACATCTTTCAACTAACATCTTCTTTCATGAAGATAGAAGCATTAAACATACACTTTAAGACAGATACAAGTGTTTTGATACTTTTATCATTTTTAGAAAGTGACATTGCAGAAGAGTTGTAACTGGGAAATGTTACAGCTGTGTGGTGAGGTTTAGCTGGAAAGATGAAAATCTCTATTTTTCCAGTGGCCAAACATATGCCCCAATGAGAAATTCTCAAATGCTGTAGTAATAATAATAGTTAATAAAACAGAGCCACTAAAAAATTGAAATATGAAGATATGGCCTAGTTAGCAGCAGGCTGGATGTTTTATACAGTCTCGAGAAAAATGGTGAGAGGGTTTTTGTTTTTGTTTTTAAATGAAGCTTAAAAAGCATTGGGGCGGGGGAACAAAGAATAATTTGGAAAGACATACTACTTGAAGGTGGTATTGATATATTAATACATGTTAGAAAAGAGTGGCTCAAGTGGTGCCTGGGTAGCTCAGTCAGTTAAGCGTCTGCCTGCGGCTCAGGTCATGATCCTGGGGTCCTGGGCCCGGCTCCCTGCTCAGCGGAGAGCCTGCTTCTCCCTCTCCCTCTGCCTGCCACTGTGCCTACTTGTGCTCTCTCTGTCAAATAAATAAATAAAATCTTAAAAAAAAAAAGAAAAGAGTGGCTCAGGAAGCAACAATCTGCCTGAGCAGTGGTCATTTTTCATAGCCCGGATGAATGGAAATGAAAATCAAATAGTCACAAGTAGATCTGAACGATATATTGGCTAATTTCCATGGCAAAAAGAACAAGAAAAGCAATAGATAAGAGTGTCTGTGCCTCTTTGCCTGCATTTTAGAAATAAATTCATTTCTAATGAGAATCCACCTCAAGTCAGTCTTGCAAAGGAGTTGGGACTGTGCTGGATTAATGTAGGTACTAAAAAAATTCAAGTGCTACATCTCACCCCTGAAAGGTTCTGCAAGAAGAAGTAGTAACTGACAGTTGGTCCCAAGGACCTCCCATCACTCTCTGTCCTTATAAACAACCTTTGTCATTCTGCAGGGAACTTTCCAGACCTGCATTCTTTGTAATCCAGTCTTTGCTTTCCTCTTCATGGCCAGAGGCAGTGAATACTACACCCCAAGACCATTTGAGTTAGTAGGGGCTGTGGTCACAGGAATTATTACGGAAGCATCTTGAACTGTTAATAAAAACTCATGAAGTCCAGGAGTTTCTGGTAGAATATGGAATTAAGGACAGAGAGAGGAAAGAGCAGGAGGAAGAGGAGACCATTTCCAAGAACAAACTCATTTGAGATGATAAAAGATAAATGGCACTTTCACTCTTAGCCCTTGCTTTTCCCTGGAAATGGAATAGATTAGCAGAGGGGAGCGCCGCCTTTTTCTTTCTAGGGCATTTGTTTATACTATACTTTTTTTTTTTATCATCCTTTTCAGTTTTATTGAGGTTAGACTATGTTTTTAGAACTGTTCAATCGCTGTGATTTCTTGTGCCCAATTCCTGCTTATCTGCACGAAGGGCTGACTCCTTTCTCTTCATTCTGCATGACAGTAGATGACTGGGACTGAGATCCCTGCTTTCGAAAATGTCATGGATACAAGATTTTCTTTGAAGCATTTTTTTTTTTTTGTAAAATCAAATGATTGGAAATAATTTTAATCATCATAACTAGGGATTTGGTTAAATAAGTCACAGTCCTTTTATTCTGAGGCAGTGAGGGCATTTCGGTTAGCAGAAGGCCATTTTTAATGAGAAAGCTTTTTCTACAGAAAGATGTTCAGGATATATTTTAAAATAACAAAAGAAGGTTCAGGACACTTTGTATAGTGTGCTAACATTTGTATAAAAGCTATGTATATTCTTGCATGTGCATAAAGAAAAGATGAGAAACTGGTCATAGGTGGTCCAGGAAGGGGTCGCTGGTGGCAGGAGGACAGGGGGAGGAGGGAGCTGTTATGATTTCAAGCCTGGAGACTATCTTAGCTCTTCAATAAGCACATTAATATGATTTAATTAAAAATTGTGATGAATGGAGTTGGAAAAAGGAATGTAACCCAGGCTGGGAAATTATATTTGTAAAACCAATAATGAACTATAAAAGACATTAAAAAAAAAAAAAGGCCCAGGTAGGAGCGAATGTCAGAGTAATGACACACCTTGAGAGAAGGGCCTTATAAAGTCTGAAACGCATCCTCGGCCAGAGCCAGCTCCGGGCAGCTTCGTGCAATCAATTCCCAGGGAACTCGCTCAGCTCAGAGAGACAATCCAGCATAGAAAATTCCACTCCAATAACGTGAATTAAACAGCCTCTTTTATTCCTGTCCAAGGGCTTCCTTCCGATGATCCCAGACACCTTTAGGAAGGACCTGCTCTGGGTAAAGAGGAAGGGAAGTAACAGCATGAGATCTCATCATCCGTTCCTCAGCAGTCAACTAGCTGTGGACTGTTTTGGGGGTTAAATGAGATAATGTACGTAAAACAGTTATCACAGTGCCTGGCCTATGCTTGGAGCTCAGAAAATGGTAGTTATTCCTGCACCATGAGGTAGAAGTTATAATTATTACCACTTAGTAGATAATGAAACTAGGGCTCAGAGAGGTTAAGTCGCCTGCCCGAAGTAACACAGCAAGAAAGGGAAGGAGCCTGGATTTGAAGTCTGGTGGCTCTGGTGCTCATTTCAGCAGCACATATGCTGAAATTGGAATGGTACAGAGAAGATTAGCATGCACAAGGATGACATGCAAATTCATGAAGCCTGGTGCCTCTGACTTCAAACCACCATTCTTCCCACTCCTTCAAGGTGCTTCACAAATAAACCTGCCAGTGTGTATTCTAATCACATCCCAAGGTGCAGGGTTTTGTTTGCAACAGCAGATACAGATAGAACATTTCTTTTTTCAGAGCAGTAGCCTATGTTGCAAACTATAGAAAGAGGATCTGCACCCTATCAGCCTCATTGGTGAATGGAACAGAAAAGCACAATGTATAGGAGAAGATTCTGGAAGATTCTGGGCTCTTCTGATGTATTGAGATAAAATGATCTTAGAAAACATTCACTCCCAGTTTTGCTTCATGCCTATATTATTGATGTCTTTTCTTGGTACCTTCATGTTAATGGAAATCTTAAGAATTTATAGATATGTTAACTAGCCTCTTAACAGTGTCCCAGTTAATCATATCTTAACAGTTATAACTTGGAAAGACCTTTTTATTATACTGGGGTGAGTCCTCTGGCCTCTGGGCCAAATCCAGCCTGCTGCCTGCCCTTGAAAATAAAGTTTTATTGGAACATGACCTCACTTATTTGTTTATGGCTTCTTTCATGCTACAAAGGCAGAGTTGAATAGTTACAGCAGAAGCTACATGGCCTACAAAGCTTAAAATATTTACTAGCTCACCTTTTATAGAAAGTTTGCTGATCTCTGCACCAGGGTCATGTACAAAAAATAAGCATGGCATTTCTGTGCTCCAACATCCCAACACATTATTTCAAAACACTAAGTCTCTCTCCACTGATGTATGTGTCTTTATTTTTTTCTTAAAGATTTTATTTATTTATTTGACAGAGAGAGACACAGCGAGAGAAGAAACACAAGTAGGGGGAGTGGGAGAGGGAGAAGCAGTCTTCCTGCTGAGCAGGGAGCCCACTGCGGGGCTTGATCCCAGGACCCTAGGATCATGACCTGAGCCAAAGGCAGATGCTTAACCACTGAGCCACCCAGGTGCCCCTGATGTATGTGTCTTAACATCTGGAAGATAAGTACCATTTACATGGACATTGTATATACTCATCTCTTGGAATGACTTGTGTTGTCAGGTAAACTGTGTCTAAAGTTCCCTCACTGGACAAATACTCTGAGAATCTTGTCTTAAATGAATATGTCTGGGAGGGAAACATATTCCCTAAAAGTCTTTGGGGACAACTGTGGTGTGAAGGAACAAAGGACTCTGAGATCCCTTGGATGGGACCATGGGACTTATGAGCTAACCAGGCTGGGGCTGTGGCCTACCTCAGTACCTGAGTGAGCTTACCAACCCCTGACTCTTCTCTACCCCTGACCTCAAGCAGCAGAGACTATAAAGAGCATAAAGCCCATGGGCCATGTTCTCTGTCACTGGAGTCTTCTGAATGGCCTAGAGATGTCCAAGGAGGCCTGGCCTTGCTCTCTCATACCTCCCAAGCAGCCCAGTTCCAGACAAAAGCAGTGAAGGTAAATCTAAGTCTATCACATCCTGTCTTTAGGTCTCAGAGTCCAATCCCTGAGCGCATGTCCCCAGACCTGCTTTGGGGTAGATGATGAGTAGATGTCAGGGAGAGTGGGAAGGAAATGGAAATAACTCATTTCCCATGACATCCAGCCTATTAGCTTGGGTGAACTTGACTGATCAACTTCATGTAGGTTGGGAAGGAAACTAGTTGTTAGAACAAGAGCTAAAGGCTCTAAGTTTCTTCCATCAGTGCTTCAAATAGAACAAGTCATCTGAAAATTCCAATATCAGAACTTCTGTCTCTCTAACTCTGCGGGGCTAAGACTTAGCTATCTCTATTAGTCGTTTGCATTCTAGTGTGTAGAGAGGGCCTAAGATCAGGTGTTCTTGGGGACACAGCACACTGGAGAGCAAACTCTCCAAAAGTGGCCCTGGGGGGCTTGTCAAAACCAGAGGGGACTTGGAATACAAGCTTTACACATGTCCTAGGCCAGCCCTATCTTCCAATCCCTTTTCCACTGCCTCACTACACAACACTGCTTCCATTAATGAAACCTCTGGGGATGAAACTCCTTTACAATGAACATGATGTGTTAAAATAACAGCTTCATAAATCACAGTAAACAGTACTGCTATATATCAGGTGGTTCCGCTGCAATATTCCTGCTGATCTATGCAGTCAGGGCACGAATCTGCTCAGGCACAGTTTTGATTCATCTCCCAAAGTTGAAGGGAAACAGAGTCTACCCACCGTCATTAGAGACTCTATTTCCCACTACTTCAGGTATTCTGAGACCTCTTGCTCTCTGACTTTCCCACCACAACTTTTGTTCAACAAAATTATTTACTGAGGGCCCACTAAGTACAAGATAAGGAGATCTAGTGGTTAAATGCACACACACACAGACACCCCCCACACATGTTCACACATACGGAGAAACCAAACAAATATTCATACTAATGAATTTCATAGCTTGATAAGTGTTGTGAAAAAAAAAGAACTAAATGGTATGAAATCATATAAGAAGGGGACCTGACCAATTTAAAGAGGAGGATGACGTTGGGACATGTAGAATTCCCAAGCTGAGAAAGAGCCTGGTCTCTTCAAGGAACTAAAAGAAAGGACAGTACATCTGGTTAGAGAATGAATGGGAGAAATCCAAGAGGTATGCTGGTTGGATCATTGGAAGACATGGATTCATGCTAAGGATTTTAGTCTGTATTGTTAAGAGCACACGGGAATCCCCAGCAGGAGGAGTGTTCTAAGATCAAATGTGCATTTTAAAGAAAATTTTATTTTACGGACAACAGATTGAAAAGGAGGAAGAGTAAATGATAGAAGGCTGAGAAGTGGTAGAGGTGAGAGGTCATGTTGATTTAGACTGGGTGGTAGAGGTAACTTTGGAACAAAGTGGATTCTGAGCATACTTTGGGGTAAACTCAGTGGCACTTGGGTTGGATAGGAACTATGGTGAAGGATAGGAAGTTTCAGGGTGATTCCAAGTGGGTGTGTCCTGCTCCGTGGCTGGAGATGCCATAAACTGGGTGAAGAACATGGAGAAGGAACTGGATTTGGAAGGGAAGGGATGATTATGAGTTCTGCATTTGCAAATAATTCACTGCAATCTATTTACATTTAAAACCTTTGGATTCTGGGAAGTTGCAGGATTTATCTTTTATTAATAAAAGTGAGTAGAGAAATATTTAGGGAAAAAGGAGACTTTGGTGTCATATTTATAACCTCCTTTGCCTTCTAAGGGGATGCTCTTTGATTGCTGGGCACACTGAGGCCAATGCACAGAGAATTGCTCTGTATCATAAAATAGTGAAAAAGTTGGGGTCTGGAGGGACAATCTTCAAGGTCATGCATCTTGTGAGGTTGGATTGGAAAAAACAGGCTCCATGGGATGCACAGGAAGGTGGGAGGGTGGGAGGACTCTGGAGAAGAGAAACATGGAAAGAGGAGTAAAGTAGTGTACCTCCTCTGAGGAGTGCACTGCAGAACCTCTTCCACATTTCCCCTCTGAAGTCTTCCATGGCTTTTCCTTTCCATGATTCTCCTCCATGGAGAGAGCTGTCATTGGGTTACATGGAGGCCAGTGTGAAAGTGAATCACTCTCAGGGAGATGGGAATGGGAGTTGACCCATAGAGAAGAAGGTGCTGCTTCCTGGCTCAATCTGCCCTTTCAGTGCTAGAAGACAAGGGAATGGAAGAAAAAGTAAAAGAAGGTGAGGAAGAGATAAGAAAAGGGAAGACAATGGGAAGGGAAGGAGGCATACATTGTTGGGGTTCTGTTCTCTCTCCTCTTAAATTAAAAACATTGAGAGAAGGATACTATATATTAAATTAGCTCATACTAAAGCAAAGGTTAGTGACTCTCAAAAGGAAAATGGCTGTTGACCTCCTTCATCCCCTTTTCTGGGGCATTCTTGGGGTGGAGTGTGGTTTTGTGTGCTTACTCATATATTTATTCAGTCCTTTCTCACAAATGTATTGAGTACCTTTTCTGTGCTAGGCAGGGGTATGATGATGAGAGACACGATTCCTTTATATATTTGCAGGGAAATTGGCACTTAGTGGGAAGATGGGCAAACAAGACAGAAATATTTCAACGTGATCCTTGCTATAATAGGGAATAGGAGAATATAAAAGGGTCTTATGAGTCAGCTTGGGGGATTGCAGGAATGCTTTACCCCTAAGGTGATACTTGAAGAGAAAACATGAGTTTCTATCATGTTGGTGGGGTAAGGAGAGAAGCTTATCTGGTATTTGGAAGCAAAAAAAAAAAAAAAAAAAAAGACTGGGGCTTATTTAAGCAGAAAACTTACTGACTTACTGTAAGGATTTTGAATAGTTCATAAAATTACCAGGAAGGCTGCAAAGACGCTTTTGGAGAATGGGAGAGGAGTAAGTTGGCTAGGCATAATCCAGGATCGTTTCAGAATGACACCACAAGACCAGTCTGGTATAGACAATAGTGTCTCTGATGCTGAACAGCTGTAAACCCCAATTGCAGCCTTGGTGTTGCTGCTGTTAGCAATGCCTGTGGTTGTCATTTAGCCTCTGCTCACCACCAGGATGGATCCTTACCCTCCCTGCTTCTTTGCATTAATGACTCTGATTGAAAGTTGCAGGTGGGCACATTTGATTGTCTGCCTCCGTAGCTGCAAGGGACTCTTGATAAGCAAATACGTGGCTTTTTCAGCTTCTATGATGGGGATGGGGCAGGAGGATGGATTGCTGTCTCACACCTGGATTCAAAAAGAGAGAAAGTTCTCTAAATAAAAAGGGAGTTCAAATGATGGGCAGCCCTCTTTTCCTAATGAGGGGAGAAGAATGAAGGCAAGACAAAGATATTCCAGGTAATTGTATGTGAATATGTAGAAAGGTTCGAAGGCATGAACTAGCATGCAGTGCTGGGAGGCCTGCTAATAACTCAAAAGGAGATTGGAGAGAAGGGAAGGAGGGCTGGGAAGGCAGACAGGGGACTTGTTTTGAAGGCTTTATGCCTACAAGTTTGACTTTCCTTTTAGAGGGGTGTGGCAGATTCAGTTAGTTGTCTGCTCAGTAACCATTCATGTTTCTTCCTTACGGAGGTATAGCAACCATCTTAGGAGAATGAGACAACAAGCAGGGGATGAGGCCTATGCATTAAAATGGCAGAATAAGAAGATGGGGAGAGCCTGTTCCCTGTTTCATTTGAGACTTGCCTACTCCCAGATTTCTTGTGTTGTTAAGTCACTAGAGTTGGATTTTTCTGTTATTTGCAGCTGTATGTGATCCTGACTGAGAGAGGAAAGGAGACCAACTAGGAAACCAATACGACCATTTAAAAAGTCACTTCAATGGGGGCAGAAGAGGTAGGATTGGGCAGAGAGGGTGGATTGAAGATACAAATGTGGTAAGGATGTTCAGCTACTACTCAGATGGGACGGGGGCTATGTGGGTGGAATCTACTTCAGGTACCACAGAAAACTAGCCCCAGCATTGAAGTGTTAGGGAACTCTGTAAGAGCACCTGGAAAGCATGGAGTGGGAGGGAGATTGTGAAAAGAGGTGAAAGGGAGCAGAAAGGGGGTGTGTACAGTCTCAAAGGCTAACCGCACAATATTCTTTTATTATTAAAAAAAAATACTGGGTCAATATACAAATTTTAGAAAACTCAGTTAAGCAAAAAACTGTCTGTTAAAAATATTAAAATCCTCCCAAATTCCACTACCCAGAGATAATAATTAGTGCTAACATTTTGATTATTTCTTTGCAGCCCCTATTTAGTCGTTTTTTCCCATTCTTGCCACAAAATGACTCTATAAGTAGTTTAACAAAAATGTGATCATAATATATACTGTTTTCCAATCTGTCCAACATTTTGCATTTGGCAAAACTGAGAAGGCCTTTTCATGTTATCACTATCACTTTAGTGGCTACATGCAGTGTTCCATTCTGTAGACGTATCTATCACGGTATAGAAGTCAAACTTTTAAACATTCTTGTTTCCTATTTCCTGCAGTGGGGGAACTGTTGAAGGTGATTCTGGGATTGAAGAAGTAACAGCATTAACTTTGCCATCAGTTTTTTTTTTTTTAAGTTTTTTAATTCCAGTATAGTCAACATACAGTTATATCAGTTTCAGGTGTACTGTGCTCATCACCTATTTCACCCATCCCTCCACCCGCCATCAGTTTTAATATGATAGCTTGTTTGGGCTGTGATAGCCCACAAACTTGCGCCAATATTTACCTTATTTTTATTTTGCAAACTTTTCTTCACATTGTGGAACAAGATTCTGAAACTGCTACAAAGGACGATTTTTCCCTTTAGCGTAAACATAGCTAGGTTTGCAAGCGCTGACATTTATTGGCTTTTCTTTAACACATTAAACTTCTCCGTAGGTGAGTCATTTGGCGAGCAGGAAGGGAAATTCAGCAGAATTAACGATTCTCGTGTAATGGCACATATTAGAAGAGGAAAAGATAAGCCACCTGCTTCCGCAGCGAGCAGGGTTCGAACCTGCGCGGGGAGACCCCATTGGATTTCAAGTCCAACGCCTTAACCACTCGGCCATCGCTGCCACGGAGACGACAGAAACGCGGAGACACTTTAGTGCAATAACTGCGCGCACGCGCGCTATGCCCACTAAAAGGCGGAGCCTTTTACAACCTCCCCCGCTCGGTTCAGAGAAGCGGTCAGAGGTTGACCGCTCAAATTGTGTGAACTATATCGTGGAAACGGAGAAATAACAAACTCCCTTAAGGAATTTAAGTAAACTCCCTTAAGCAGAAGGTCTGGGAAACCCTTCCCTTCGCTGACCTCCGAAAATCACAAAGTTGCTTGGCTTCTGGTCGCCGACCATATTTTTGCCCTCCCACTTCCTCATTAGGTAATCGAGATAGTTGTGAAACAAAGACCTATCTCATTTAGTGCTGCGGGCCCGCGCTCTGGGAAATTTCCGCATTTCTGCGGGAGTGTGCGTCTTCGGCAGCGTTCCCGCGTTGACCGCGTCTGCTTAAGCCCTCCTCTTTATGAGTAAGGGAGGGAGGCGTGAGGAGTCGGGTCGCTGTCTGTGACCTCACCTACCCCGAGCCTCTGCCCAAGCAGCCCTCTCTCATTCTTTCCCCAAGGGTCCCTGCTGGAAGAAATCGGGCCCCAAGTGTGGTCTCTGCTCTCTCAAGTGTTGAGGAGCATTGGACGTGGTTTGAGAACCAAGTTCTGCGCATTAGGTCTGCTTTCTACCTTTAAGTATCATTAATTTCCTCCCTTCAGCGCTAGGTCCTTATTTATTTTATTTTATTTTTTTAGTTACTTTGTTAAAGCTCTCAGAACCGGGTAGGTCGGTCGGTACTCTGCTGCCTACCTCAGGGAACAGAAGCCCGGGACCGGCCGTGGCTTGGCGCTGCCCACTCCTGGGCGCACGCGCACCTTCTTACCCTCGCACGTGGAGGCGGCGCTCCCGCCCAGTAGCTGGTTCTGTTGTTGCACGATTTGGTAACAACAACAAAGGCAACCTTTTATTAAATTCTAAATTTCTTTTTTAAAATTTAAAATTCTAAAAGTTTCCTGGAAATAAACTTCACCATCCATCTCATGGTGTTACAGGAAAGCAAATCCTTGTCATTTGGAAACCCGGTTGTTGAGTGACTTCACTTTATGTGTGAATTTTCTTGAGACTTTTCGGTACCATTTCTTCTAAATAAATTATGGTGCTGTGTCTAAACCGATTTAATTAAAGAAGGGGAACAAAATACTTAAGAATTATAAGAATTTTTATCTGGTTTGAAATTGTTTTTATAATTTTTATCTTTTGTTTGTTTTTAATTTGGCAAAGCTGCAGGAATGGTCCCAGTTTCTGTCTGGATACTATATGCGACCAAAGTTATTCCCGACAATCCCAGGCATAAATTTTATCATATATGTGAACTTTATTTGGCACTTTTCCAATAGAGACTATCTAAGAAGAAATAAATTTCTGTCCTTTAATCTTGTTCTTAATATGTGTTCTTAATATGTGCTGTGAGATAATCTATCATTTAAGCTTCATTAGTCGTACCTTGATTTGGAAGTCTTTTTAAAGTTAAATGCAGTTAAATGGTAATATTTACTGAAAGCTCTCTTAACTTTCCCTTCCCCTCTCAGGAATTCTCACTTGCTTAAAAGCTTGACAGTAATGGGAATTGATTATGGTTAAAATAGTTTAACCAAAAAATCTATCCAGAAGGTTTTGTGCTCATTTTTTGGTTTAATTTTGAGGGGAAGGGAAGGCTGCAAAGGAAAAGAATCTGTTACAAAGTTAATGTGTATTTGGTGAGAACTGTGATTAAAATTTCTTTGCAAAATTTCAGAAGTGAAATAACTACATTAATGTTTTATTTTCAGCTTATTTGAGTTAATGTAGGCTTTTCAGAAAATGAAATTGCCTTTTTCCTGATTTATCATATTACGAAAATGAGCCAAGAGACCAAAATTATTATAGGTTTTCAAAAAGCGTGAATTTACAAATGAATTCTTTCAGATACAACCTTAGTTTTTTTTATTTTATTAAAGATTTTATTTATTTATTTGACAGAGACACAGCAAGAGAGGGAACAGAAGCAGGGGGAGTGGGAGAGGGAGAAGCAGGCTTCCCACAGAGCAGGGAGCCTGATGCGGGGCTCGATTCCAGGATCCTGGGATCATGACCTGAGCCAAAGGCAGATGCTTAATGACTGAGCCACCCATGCACCCCTACAAGCTTAGTTTTTATCATTGCCATTTAATGCAATGAGTGGCAGCTAAGGGAAAAAGAAGCAAAATACATGTTTCCAACATAATTATAATAAATGTATTATGATTCATGACAGTAACATCATAAAACATTGATTTTCAACCATGGACATTTTTAAAACCTGTAAAATTCCCCTGGTGATTCTGATTGCCTCCTCCTCTGTACTAACTCCAGATTCTTTTATGTGGTAGTTTTTATCAAGCTAATTTGGTGTGGAATGCAAATATCTGTGGCTTTCTCTAAAAAGCTTTTTTTTTTTTAAGATATTTTATTTATTTATTTGAGAGAGAGAGCACAAACAGGGGGAGCAGCAGAGAAGCAGGCTACCTGAGCCGAAAGCAGACGCTTAACCAACTGAGCCACCCAGGCACCCTTAAAAACCTTTCTTGATGCCACTTTCAGAGGCAGAATATTGAGGGGAATAGGCCATGTGTTTAGGAGCAGATGGGTTCTTTTTACAGCAATCAAAATTTATTTTGAATTATTTTGGGGGTTTGTTTTTTGAATTAAAAAAATCATAGTTTTAATGTTGGAAGAGACATTAAAGCTAGTCTAATCCCCTTTTTTTTACAGACAGGAAACTGTGGCCTATGCATGGCTTGCCCAAGGTCATGTAGCTAATTAGTAGAACATTCAAGCCTGTAATTTTCTTTTTTAAAGATTTTATTTGTTTGACAGAGAGACATAGTGAGAGATAGTGAGAGCAGGAACACAAGCAGGGGGGAATGGGAGAGAGAGAAGCAGGCTTCCCACCGAGCAGGGAGCCCAATGCGGGGCTCGATGCGGTGCTCGATCCCAGGACCCTGGGATCATGACGTGAGCCGAAGGCAGATGCTTAACGACTGAGCCACCCAGGCGCCACAAGACTATAATTTGTTATGTTAGCCCAGTGTTCTTACTAGATTTTGATGCCTTCATGTATTCTTTGTTAGTCTCTGGTCCAGTGGCGTGTAGATCAGGAAGTGTGTATATGGCAGTAGACGGAGTTTACTGAGTAGGGGAGAGCTGTGAGTTGGAATTTGAAGGCCTATGAGATGTCAGATACTGAATATATCGTGACTGGTGATTTAAAAAATTTTTTTTATTCCAGTGTCCATCCTTTCAACTAATGATGACACTTCAGTTGTGCTTAAAGAGGACCACCCCTCCTCCATTGGATGCAGCCTTACTTCAGCTGTTAATCAAGGTATACTACCGTCTTCTGGCCAAGGGGTAGGCATGTGACATATTGTTTTTTTGTTGCTGCATAACAAATTACAACAAGTTTGGTGACTTAAAACAACATGAATTTATTATCTCACAGTTTCTGTGTGTCAGCAATATGGTCATGGGTGTGGTCGTGGGTTCACTGGGTCCTCTCCTCAGGGTCTGACCAGATCTCAAGGCGGTGACTGGGACTTTGATCTTATCTAAGACTTGGGGTCCTCTTCCAAGATCACTAGTTGTTGGCAGAATTCAGCTCCTTTGGTTGTAGGACTTGTTGCCTGTCAGTGGAGGATCACTCTCAGCTGCTAGAGGTTGTACCTTATCATGTGGCCCTCTCAACAACATGGTAGTTGGTTGTAGGTTGGTTCTTTAAGGCCATCAGAAGAATTACTCTCTAGTTTACTACAGTAGAGTTTTATGTAATGTAATATAATTGCAGAAGTGACTATTGCATCATGTTCAGAAATCTAGCTCAAGTAAGGGGGATTATATAGGGTGTGTACATATAGCTGGGGCAGGTTTCTTGGGAGCCATCTTAGAATCCTGCCTACCACATAACTCAAGCTGGGCCAATCAGATCCTCTCTAAATCCCTGTTCTTTCTGTTACACAATTGTATTTTTATGGACATCACACACAAAACCCATACATGGTAATCAACGAGAGGTGATCAGAGTCTGGAAATTTTACCTTAGCTGCCTTAAGTGCTTTTGTACCTCATTTGAAAGAAATAGAGTTGACAACAACTGCAGAATTTTAGAGGCTTAGCCACCATTCAAGGTTCTTAAATTTAATTCTGTACTGATTGCAGAATTACTGTAGCTATCCATTTTAGACAACATATGTAGGAGAACTTAGTTCAAGTTGGCCAGAAAATTTACTAAGTTGTTGGCAACAAAACCCTAATGAAGGTTTAGCTGGTAAGTTACAGACATCATGAAAAGTGATGGAAATATATTAAACATGTATGTTTGAGGAATACTGCAGATATAGCCTACTCAGCACTAGAGCAACTTATTTGTAGGATTTTCCTTGGTCCCCTAATGCCATGCCAATTAAGAATTAAATAGAATTAAGACAAATGGAACCTTCTTTTCTTTTTCTTTTTTTATTAGAATAGAACTGTATTGGTGGCATCAAGATTTAAAAAAAATTATTTTATACTTTAAAGTATGCAGTAAATTTGATACATTAATCATTTTTTAATTTAATTTAATTTTTTAAAAAGATTTTATTTATTTATTTGACAGAAAGAGAGACACACACAGCGAGAGAGGGAACACAAGCAGGGGGAGTGGGAGAGGGAGAAGCAGGCTTCCTGTCCATCAGGGAGCCTGATGTCAGGCTCAATCCCAGGACCCTGGGATCATGACCTGAGCTGAAGGCAGATGCTTAATGACTGAACCACCCAGGCACCCCACATTAATCATTTTTTTTAAGTTTTTATTTTAATCACCCAGTGCTCATCATGACAAGGGCACTCCTTAATACGCATCAACTGTTATAACCATCTCCCACCCAATTTCCCTCTGGTAACCGTCAGTTTGTTCTTTCTAGTTAAGAGTCCGTTTCTTGGTTTCTCTCTCTCTCTCTCTGTTTCCCCTCTTTGCTTATTTGTTTTGTTTCTTAAATTACAGATATGAGTGAAATCATATGGTATTTGTTTTTCTATGACTGACTTATTTCCTTTAGCATAATACTCTCCAGCTCCATCCATGTCATTAAAAATGGCAAGATTTCATTTTTTTATGGCTGAATAACATTCCATTGTATTTATATACCACATCTTCTTGGGGTACCTGGGTGGCTCAGTCAGTTGAGTATCTGACTGTTGATTTCAGCTCAGGTCATGGGATCGAGCTGTGTGTTGGGCTCCATGTTCAATGTGGAGTCTGCTTGGGATTCTCTCTCTTCCTCTCCCCCTACCCCCGTGCACTATCACACATGAGCGTGTGCTCTCTCTCAAATAAGTGTTTTAAAAAATATATGTATACCACATCTTCTTTATTCATTCATCAATTGATGGACACTTGGGCTGTTTCTGTAATTTGGCTATTGTAAATAATTCTGCTATTAACATAGAGGTGCATGTATCCATTTGAATGAGTGTTTTTATATTCTTTGGGTAAATACCAGTAGTGTGATTGCTGGATTGTAGTGTAGGTCTATTTTAAACATTTTGAGGAATCTCCACTGTTTTCCAGAGTAGCTGCCCCAGTTTGCATTCCCACCAACAGTGTAAGACGATTTCTTTTTCTCCACATCCTTGGCAACACCTGTTGTTTCTTGTGCCTTTGATTTTAGCTATTCTGACATATCTCATTGTAGTTTCGATTTGCCTTTCCCTGATAATAAGCAATGATGAGCATCACTTTTCACGTGTCTGTTGGCCATCTGGATGTCTTCTTTGGAGAATGCTGGATGTCTTGTTTGGAGAAATGTCTGTTTATGTCTCCTGCCCATTTCTAATTGGATTATTTGTTTTTTGGGTATTTGGTTTTATAAGTTCTTTATAAGTATATAAAGATTGGATACTCTTTTTTTTTTTTTAAAGATTTTATTTGTTTATTTGACACAGAGAGAGAGAGAACAGGAACAAAAGCAGGGACAGTGGGAGAGGGGGAAGCAGGCTTCCTGCTGAGCAGGGAGCCCGATGTGGGGCTCGATCCCAGGACCCTGGGATCATGACCTGAGCGAAGGCAGACAGTTAACAACGGAGCCACTCAGGCACCCCTGGATACTAACTCTTTATCAGATATGTCGTTTGTAAATATCTTCTCCCATTCTATAGGTTGCCTTTCAGTTTTATTGATTGTTTCCTTTGCTCTGCAGACTTTATTTTGATGTAGTCCCAATAGTTTATTTTACTTTTGTTTCCCTTGCCTCAGGGAACCTATCTAGAAAAAAGTTGCTATGCCCAATGTCAGAGAACTACTGCTTCTGCTCTCGTCTATGATTTTTATGGTTTCAGGTCTCACATTTAGGTCTTTAATCCATTTTGAGTTTATTTTGTGTTTGGTATGAGAAAGTGGTCCAGTTTAATTCTTTTGCATGTAGCTGTCTGGTTTTTCCAACACCATTTGTTGAAGAGACTATCTTTTTCCCATTGGATATTCTTTCCTGCTTTGTTAAAGATTAATTGACCATTTAATTGTGGGTTTATTTCTGGATTTTTATTCTGTTCGATTGATTTATGTGTCTGTTTTTGTGCCAGTAACATACTGTTTTGATCACTACACCTTTGTAATATAACTTGAAGTCTGGAATTGTGATGCGATGTGATGTGATATTTTGTTCTTCCAAACTATGAACATGGAATGTCTTTCCATTTTTTTGTGTTGTCCTCAATTTCTCTCATCAGTGTTTTATAGTTTTCAGAGTATAGGTCTTTGGTAAGATTTATTCCTAGGTATCTTATGGTTTTGGGTGCAACTCTAAATGGGTTTGTTTTCTTGATTTTTCTTTCTGCTTCTTTATTATTAGTATACAGAAATGCAACAGATTTCTGTATGTTTATTTTGTATATTGCAACTTTACTGAATTGTTTATCAGTTCTAGCAGTTTTTTGGTGGAGTCTTTCAGGTTTTCTATATATAGCATCATGTTATCTGCTAATAGTGAAAGTTTTGCTTCTTCCTTACCGATCTGGATGCCTTTTCTTTTTCTTGTCTGATTGCTGTGGCTAGGACTTCCAGTGTTATGTTGAATAAAAATGTTGAGAGTGGACATCCTTGTTTTTTTCCTGATTTTAGGGGAAAGGCTCTCAGTTTTTCCCCATTGAGGATGATGTTAGCTGTGGGTTTTTCATAGATGGCCTTTGTTATGTTGAGGTATGTTCCCTCCAAACATACCTTGTTGAGAGTTTTTGTCATGAATGGATGTTGTACTTTGTTAAATGCTTTTTCTGCATCTATTGAAATGATCATATGGTTCTTATTCTTTCCTTTATTGATGTGATGTATCATGTTGATTGATTTGCAAATATTGAACCACCTTTGCAACTCAGGAATAAATTCCATTTCATCATAGTAAATGATTTTTTTTAATGTATTGTTGAATTTGGTTTGCTAATATTTTGTTGAGGATTTTTACATTCATGTTCATCAGAGATATTGGCCTGTAGTTCTCTTTTTTTGTGATGTCTTTTCTGGTTTTGGTATGAGGATAATGCTGGCTTCATAGAGTGAATTTGGAAGTTTTCCTTCATTTTTTATATTTTAGAGTAGTTTGAGAAGAATAGGTATTAACTCTTCTTTAAATGTTTGGTAGAATTTGTCCGTGATGCCATCTGGTCCTGGACTTTTGTTTGCTGGGAGTGTTTTGATTACTGATTCAGTTTCTTTGCTGGTATTTGGTCTGTTCCAGATTTGGTATGTGTTGCCAAGTTGCCCTTGAGAGATGTTTTCCCAATTTGCATTTATACCAAAAGTGTCTTAGTTTTTGTATCTCTGTACTCTTGACGAAATAATATTTTTATTATTTTGATGAATTATTTAACTCTCATGTTAGTTATCCTTTAATGTAATAGGTAAAATCCCTCATATTATTTTCTTCTGCTAGATTGTCACTTTTGCAGGAGATAGGTTTTTGAGTCTTTTTTTTTTTTCTTTGTATTTGTCCTTACTGGAATCTTGTCCTGGATAAGTACTCAGTAATTTTTTATATATTTGACTTGAATTCCCAACGACAACAGATTCTTCAACTCTCACTTCCAGATTTAGAACGTGTAATAAGATTGTTAATCTTTCAGTCCCATCTACACACTGTCCACAGTCAGGTGTTTCATTTTCATGTGGTTCTTAGTTTCATATTAAAAAAAAAGGGAAGTTAATTTGAATTAATTAAAATGTAGATTTACTATTTGAACAAAGGTTAAGTGAATTTTTAGTTGATTTAATTGGTTGGCCAGAAAAAGAGAAAGGGAAAGTGTTATTTAATAAGGTCTTGAGTTTGTAAGCAGGTGTTTCCTAGAGGATAGAAGGAACTGAGAGTTCCTGCACCTGGAAGAGTTTAAGCTAGGAATAATAAAAAGAGTCTCAGTGTGGTTATGAGACATTAAAATAAATTCTCTGGTGGAGGTTAAATGTTTTCTGAAAATCTGTCTCCCTCTGAATGGTCCAGGTGCAGCCTTTTCATTGAAAGAGAATCTATAAGTTCCTGAAGGATTGGACCATGGCTTCTTTTATATTTTTAATCTCTTAAAGACCAGAACCAGATTTAGGTTCTGGCCACCATGGAGCTGCCCAGAATGTTTACTTGTAAGTGTTACTAAAACATCAGTGGCAGTGTAATAGGATGGAGAAAGTCCTGTTTTCCAGAATGCCTCTCAGGAAGAAAAGGAAATATGGTAGGAAGGAATAAGACACTTGGAGTGGTAGAGGAGGTAGTAGTGGGATATTTGTGGGGAACATGCTCCAATAACAAAAGATGTTGTTAAACTCTTTTCTAAGGAAGGTGTGTCTAATTATGTACGTACCAAGGAAGGTGAGTCCAGTTCTTATTTTGCTGAGTGGCAAGTACACATTTAGGGCCAGATTTGAATTGTTTTGAGCAATAGAAAGAAATGCATACCACCAGAAGTCCTCCTTGTGGCTCCTCTCTGAGTGGAGAACAGCCTCTTTGATGTTGAATAAAGGCACCGATGTGGGCTATGGGTATGATCTAGGAACAGGAGGATAGGAGGTCTAGGAATGGAGGGTGAATATTGAGGAATCCAGAATTCTATTATAGATGTATCATATTTGAAATGCCACATTCAAATAGATTTGATACATTTAAATAGATTTATCGTGATTTGACCACATACCCTTTTGGGAAAAATCAAATCCTATGAATTGGAATTATAGTAGCAATTTTTCAAAGAAAATTTATGTAGGCCACTTTATTTTTTAATCTCAGCTTTTCTAAAACTGAACTTTACTATTTTTTATTTAAAAATTTAAATAAACACATGTAATATAGGTACATGGGTAACTCATTACAATTCTTTCTGCATTATTTAATATTTTCTTCTTGAAGAAGTACATATACTATATGCGAATGGATTACATTTTGGTTATGTAATAGGCAGCTGGGGACTGTGAACGTATTACTGTTACTATCTCTGAGCATTTCTCCCATAAACACTGTTCCAGGTTTGGTATGTTTCTTCTGTGATCATTTAGAAGCTCATCTTGTTTGCTCAATTCTACAATTTTAATGGAGTCTTGAGAGGAAAAGAAGATAAAGCTGTGCTCAATTTGTCATCTTTAACCTAATTTTAAATATTTTCTTGTAAGTTATGTTGCATAGTTTTAATACTCAGGTCTTATAGAATTATATGGACAAATGAAAAAATAATGAGAAAGTAATATGTTAGAGAGATAGTACGTTAAAAGACATTTTATCTAATTTCATACTCTATCTTGATTACAAAACTGCCCGTTTTTATGTTTTTGGCTCATTATTCAGGTAAATATATAGTAAGATTTAGGGCAGTTCTGTTACTGATGAGCTTTGAGGTGAAGAGTTACATTTTTTTTATCCTAAAATTGTGCATATTTAATTAGAAAGTTATGTCAATAAGAAGTGCTTACAGTATGCAAAAAGGATTTCTCAGTTTGGGTGAAATTAGTAACATGAGGTTTCTACTGATCAAGAGGATTAAGTCAACAGTGGTTGTAAGGATTATGATTTTTGTGATTTTTATGACTTTTTTTCCTAAGACCACATCCCATTTAGATACTCAAACAAGATTTTAACTTAAATGACTAAATATGCATTTACTCATAAGCATGTTTTAATTTAAGCATTTAGATAGTTGTTTTATATAGCTTAGTACTTTTGTTTGATTTTAATTTTATTTATTATTATTTTATTTTTATTTTTTAAAGATTTTATTTATTTATTTGACAGAGAGAGACACAGCGAGAGAGGGAACACAAGCAGGGGGAGTGGGAGAGGGAGAAGCAGGCTTCCCGCTGAGCAGGGAGCCTGATGCAGGGCTTGATCCCAGGACCTCAGGACCTGAGCCGAAGGCGGAGGCTTAACGACTGAGGCACCCAGGTGCCCCTATTTTTTATTTTTTAAAAAATTTTATGTATTTGAGAGAGAGCATGTGTGTGTGTGCGTGCATGAGTGGGGGGAGGTGCAGAGAGAGAGGGAAAAGCAGGCTTCCTGCTGAGCAGGGAGACCAAAGGCAGGGCTCAATCCCAGGACTCTGGGATCATGACCTGAGCTGAAGGCAGACACTTAACAGACTGAGCCACCCGGGCACCCCTGTTTGATTTTTAAAATACAAACCTAATGGTTGGTATCCTGGAAATCTGTAAATAAGTTTTTTCAATTAAGCTTTACTTTTTATCTAATGATATAAACACTTGCTAAAAGCAAACTAGTATAGGGACACCTGGATGACTCAGTTGGTTAAGCATCTGACTCTTGGTTTTGGCTCAGGTCATGATCTCAGAGTCATGAGATCAAGCCCCATGTAGGGCTCCGTGCTCAGTGCAGAGTCTGCTTGAGATTCTTTCCCTCTCCCTCTGCCCGTCTCCCCTCCCCCACTCATGCTCTCTCTGTCTCTCTAAAGTAAGTAATAAATAAAATCTAAGAAAAGCAAACTAGTATAAAAGACAAATGCACTGTTATGTTTATTGCAGCATTATTTACAGTAGCCAAGGTACAGATGCAACCTAAGTGTCCATCAATATATGAATGTATGAAGAAGATGTAGTACATATACACAGTGGAATATTACTCAGCCATTAAAAAGGATGGAATCTTGCCATTTGTGACAACATGATGGCCTTAAAGGGTATTATGCTAGGTGAAATAAGTCAGATGGAGAAAGATGAATACCATATGATTTCACTTATATGTGGAATCTAAAAAACAAAACCAATGAAAAAACAGCAACAACGAAGAGAAACAGACTCATAAATGTAGAGAGCAAACAAGTGGTTGCCTGAGGGGATAGGGTTGGGGGGATGGGTGAAATAGGTAAAGGAGATTAAGAGGTACAAACTTCCAGTTATAAATAAGCCACAGAGATGGAAAAGTACAGCATAGGGAATGTAGTCAATAATGTTGTAATAGGTTTTTTTTTTTTTAATCAGCAAAATGGATTTATTTGGGAATAGCAGAGAACTGCACTTGCAATTTGGGACATGCAAGCTACTGCAAAGACAGGCAAGTCCAAAAAGAAGGAAGAGGAATGTTATTTTATGAAGGAAAAGTTGGAAGGGATTGTTTTGAACCAAAGTCCACTTTAGAAAAGCAAGAGTTCAGGGTGATAACAGTTTCTCATTGGCTGAGTTACTAGGTTAGTCAGTTTCTTGTAGGAGAGGCAGTGTCCATTTTTTCCTGTTGGGGCCTGTAATCATGATTCTTTGCTGTTGAGAATGCTTCTGTTGGAGTCTGTAGTCTTCCTGTAATTGACTTCAGGTGACATAGAGCATGAGTTGTTCCCTATATTCCAATAGTTTTGTATAGTGACAGATGGTAACTACACTTATCATGATGAGCATTTTGTAATGTGTATAATTGTTGAACTACTCTGTTGTACACCTGAAACTAATATATGTCAACTATACTTTAATTTTAAAAAAAGGCAAACTAGTATGAAAAGATTTTTAATGAAAAAACAACATTCCCTACCCCACGCTTCCCCTTCTCATGTCTTGTTCTCCAGATATAACCACCTTTAACTCTTACAGTTGTTTATTCTGGTATTTAATCGCAGCTTGCTTCTTTTTTTTTTTTTTAAGATTTTATTTTTAAGTGATCTCTACACCCCGTGTGGCGCTCAAACTCACAACCCCGAGAACAAGAGTCACATGCTCTATGACTGAGCCAGCCAGGCACCCCTTAATTCTAGTGTTCTAAACAATATTCTTATACTACTATTTCTTGAATTTTTAGCTTGAGATTTTATCTCTTGATTTTTTACTGTATAAACTTCCGCTTTTTAAAAATCTTACCTTTTAAATTATATGATGATATTTGGTTCAAACAGTATTCAATGTTCATATTACTGTGATTATGTGATTTTTATTCATTCATAGCTAAGCCACATAATACACCATGATTATATTTTCCTTTCTACTAGAATCTTTATTTTCCTTGGGGCATTAATGATTATATTATTCTTTTTTGCCTGCTTAATTTTCTATATGATTGTCACTAATTCATCTGTAAATTCTCTGACAGAACTATTAATCTCATTATATTTAAACATGTCAGATAATAGATTTCTTTTCCTCTCTCCTGCCATCTATTCTTTTCCCCTCTCTTCTTCCTTTCTTTCCTCCTTCCTACCTTTCTTCTTTCCTTCCTTTCTTTTATCCAGTAGCCTTCTAGAGCCTTCTATCCCCTGCTCTAATCTGGACCAGTTGCTCTTAAACCTATTGCTTACCTGTCATTTTGGGATCTTCCTTCAGTTCTCTCTCTGATGTATTTTATTGTTTGCTGGATCACATCTTCCTCTTTCATTGTTTACTTTCTCAGTTTAGGGGCTCATGTATTACAGTAGCTTCCTCAGAAAGGGTGAATGAGAGAGGAAGTATATCTTTCAACTCTGCATATGTGAAATGTCTTTATTCATGCATGTGTTTGATAGTGTGGCTGTGTAAAAATCAATCAAAGTTTAATAAGATGTCAACATTCTTTTTTTTTTTTTTAAAGATTTTATTTATTTGACAGAGAGAGACACAGCGAGAGAGGGAACACAAGCAGGGGGAGTGGGAGAGGGAGAAACAGGCTTCCTGTGGAGCAGGGCTCCATCCCAGGACCCTGGGATTATGACCTGAGCCGAATGCAGATGCTTAATGACTGAGCCACCCAGGCACCTCTGCTTTTAAGATTCTTGCTCCTGACATTTTACAAGAGAAAAAAACTTAAAATGTTGGACTTCTTTTTTTAAATTTTTTTAAAGACTTCATTTATTTGACAGAGAGAGACACAATGAGTGAGGGAACACAAGCAGGGAGAGTGGGAGAGGGAGAAGCAGGCCTCCCACTGAGCAGGGAGCCCGATGCGGGGCTCGATCCCAGGACCCTGGTATCATGACCTGAGCCGAAGGCAGACGCTTAACGACAGCCACCCAGGTGCCCCAAATGTTGGACTTCTTATGTATAAACCCAAGGAGCAAATAACTTTGAATGATAATCTCCCAAAAGCATTTAATTTGATTGGTGTCCTCCACCCACTTGGTTCTTCATTTACTCTCCCTTCTCTTTTGGAAAGGACAGTCCCTGTCCAACTTCACATGTTACTCATAATTCCAGGGGAAAAAAAAATCTCAGAAAATTCTGAGTAAAACTTTACACATATTAGGGCTAAAAAGCAGAGAGGTAAGCTAACTATATCAATTCAAATGCCTTGCATCTTTCAAAATAAATACAAAGTTACGCTCTCATTGGCCCTTTTCTTGGGAATATTTTAAAAGAATGTTGATGTCTTGGGGCACCTGGGTGGCTCAGTAGTTAAGCGTCTGCCATTGTAAAGCGAATAATTCAGCAGCATTTAGTATATTTACAGTGCAACCTACCTCTGTGTAGCTCCAAAACATTTCATCACCCCAAAAGGATTGCCAAATCTTGATACTGATTCTTTTCTTAGAACATAAACTTGTACCATGGCTTTCATATTTGGTCTTAATATATTAGTAGTCACTAAAGGAAATAAGCCAAATTATTATATTCTGAGCATTAAGTTCCTTCAAAATTACATTGTACATAGTTTATAGTTTTCTTACCAGAAAATCACAAAAAGATATTAATGTGTTTCCTACTTATCATTTTTTAAAAGATTTTATTTATTTATTTGAGAGAGAGAGAATGAGAGACAGCACGAGAGGGAAGAGGGTCAGAGGGAGAAGCAGACTCCCTGCTGAGCAGGGAGCCCGATGTGGGACTCGATCCCAGGACTCCAGGATCATGACCTGAGCCGAAGGCCGTTGCTTAACCAACTGAGCCATCCAGGTGCCCTATCATGTTGTTTGAATTACAGTGTAGAAGTTAAATTAGAACAGACACAATATTCAAAAAATTAGATTGTCTTTATTGTTTTTGTTTTAGAATATTTAGAAATGTACTGCCACAGAACTTTGAAAATGCAAGCTAGAGAATAAACACATCTCATCAAGAAATGGTTTGTTTAACAAATAAGTTAATAGATTCCCCACCAGTACATTATGCAGCCATTTGTCACATGCTGATGATCATTTTTTTTTTAAATTTTAAAGATTTTATTTATTTATTTGACAGAGAGACACCGCGAGAGAGGGAACACAAGCAGGGGGAGTAGGAGAGGGAGAAGCAAGCTTTCCGCCCGAGCAGGGAGCCCGATGCGGGGCTCGATCCCAGGACCCTGGGACTGCAGACACTTAATGACTGAGCCACCCGGTCGCCCCTGTAGGATGATTATCTTGTCATTCTGTGAAGGAGATTCTCTTTTGAATAGAACTTAAAGTGGGTGGGGTTTCATGGAGAATAATTTCTGGTACCTTTAGAGAGGCAGTGAGAAAAAGGAGTAGGAAAAGTGCCAGAGACTACTTTTATCTTTTCATTTCCCCCAAAACTCTTATTTTTAAAAAATTAGATTCCCTTCACATTCCTGCTTTTCTTATAAATAACTCTTTATTTTGTGAAATTTAGAGATTAGTAAGGAAACTTCAAAGGAAGAAACATTCTCTCTGGAAAGCAGACTCTTGCCAGTTTTTGCCAGGTTAATCATGGGTAGTAGTTAAGCCAGATTTGTTGTTTCATTCTGTCAGTGAAATACACAGATTGTCTATCTTTTTTGTTTGTTTTGTTTTAGTGTGGAATAAAATACCACATAACAACAGGTAGATCTAACAAATCTAAGTAAGTATGGAGTGTTATAAATTACCACACAGCTGTAATTATTAATAATTACAGAGTGTAAATTAAATAGAAAATAATAACAAATAATATAAATAAAATGATAAAAATCAAATTACATGTTAATTAAATGTATGTATATAAATACATCCATATATGATAATTAGATATAATTATTTAGATCAGTGATTCTCAAAGTGCGGCTCCCAGACCAGCAGCGTCGGCATCACCTGGGAGCTTGTTAGGAATGCAGGGTCTGGGGCACCTGGGTAGCACAGTTGGTTGAGAGCTGGACTCTTGGTTTCAGCTCAAGTCGTAATCTCAGGGTCATGAGATTGAGCCCCGAGTTGGGCTCCAAGCTGAGCGTGGCGTCCGCTTGGGTTTCTCTCTCCCTCTCTCACCCACCCCATGCTTGCTCACTCTCTCTTTCTCTCTTTCAAATAAGTAAATAAATCTTAAAAACAAAAAAAAGAAATGCAGTATCTGTGTATTGATTTAGAGACTCTAGGGGTGAGGTCCCGCAGCCCTCCAAGTGGTTCTGATGCAGGACCCAATTTTAGTTTGGAAACCACTATATTAGGACTGATAGGGTGTCCTCTAGTGTTTTTGCCAAAATTGCATTTTCATCAGGCAAATCCTGATGTAAAGATAAAAATGAAAGTGTATATATATATATATATATTTAAAAATTACCTTCTCTTGGGGCAGTCAGTTAAGCCTCAGACTCTTGATTTCGGCTCAGGTCATGATCTCAAGGTTGTGAAATCGAAACCCGTGTTGTGTTCTGTGCTGGGCATGGAGCCTGCTTAAGATTCGTTCTCTCCCTCTCCCTTTCCCTCTGCAGCCCCCCTAAAAAATTACCTTCTCTCAATATTTCTTTCTCTCTCTCTCTCTTTTTAAAGAGACAGAGTGTGAGTGAGCACAAGCTACTTGTCAGAGACAGAGTGTGAGTGAGCACAAGCAGGGGGAGCAGTGGGCAGAGGGAGACCCTGGAGAGCAGCAGGTAGAGGGAGAAGTAGGTTCCCTACTGAGCAAGAAGTCTGATGTAGGACTCGATCCCAGGACACTGGGATCATGACCTGAGCCAAAGGCAGACGCTTAATGACTGAGCCACTCAGGCATCCCTCAATATTTCTTTCAAGTCTTTTTTTTTTTCTATGCATACATCTGCAAATTTTAGAAAACATCTATACAATTTTAAATTTTGGTCTTTTTTGGACTTAGCATTATGGAAAAAGCATTTTCCATGTCATTAAAAATATTTGTTAAACATAATATTGAAGACTGCTTAATACTTCATAATTTCATCTTCTTATTTTCCACACTTATACTATGAATATTTCTCTTTTAAGAAGGAAGGATGGGGGAACAGTTTCTTGCCTACCATGTTATCTTTTTATATACTTACTAATATCCTGTCATATTGCCAAAGAGGCATAGACAAACTTTGTAAAACTCTAAAGCAAGCAGTAGTGGGTGCTTAAAAATGTTAATTTATTAGAATTTTGTGTTTTTCACTTCATGCCCCTTCATCACCTCTGTTTATTGGCCTTTGGCTGCTCAGTGTCTCATTCTCTGGTTTAGTCTTTTTTTTGTTGTTGCTTTTTTTTTTTTTTTTTTTTAGAGAGAGAGCGAGCAAGCGCTCAGGTGCAGGTTGAGGAGAGGGGCAGAGGGAAAGAAAGAGAGAGAGAATCTTAAGCAGGCTCCATGCTCAGTGAGGAACTGACGTGGGGCTTGATCTCACAACCCTGAGATCAAGGCCTGAGCTGAAATCAAGAGTTGGATGCTTAACCGACTAAGCCACCCAGGCACCCCTCTGGTCTAGTCCTTTTTGACTCACTTTTTCCTTTAAATATTTTCAGTCTTTCACAGGTTCTATCTTGAAGCCTTTAAAGGCAGGAATTTGGAGACCATAGTAAGCAATTGAAGAAGATATTTTGGGACTGATGAGCTTTTCCTTGCCTTTAATCTCAGAATAGAGGTGCTTGCTTACTTGAGCTTAGTGGTTAATAGAGGGTCTGTTGAGTCAGTTAAACCACATCTCCATGTATTAGCTTAGTGTCTTTGGCAAATAAATCCCTTTGAGCTTAGGTTTTCTCATCTAATAGTCTGTCTAATAGTGTCTTATTTATAGATGTGACCATTACATTCCATACAATTTATAATTTATAGATGTGAGCATTACATTATGTCTGAAGTGCTAACATAGTGTCTGACATAATAAATCCTCAGTAACTATTAGCTATTACAATTACATGTACTATTAGTGTTTAACTCTAGAACCATTTTTGTAGTTTGCTGAGACTCCTAGTTTTAGCCCTTAATTTTTGTGACTAATAATTCTTTATTGTTTATATTTCATGTTAATGGAAAATTTGCTTTACTTTATTTCACAGTTAAATTTAACTGTTAAAGTGACAAATTTTAAATTTTTATGGAAAAAATGTTTTAAGAAGGTGCTATCTCAGATTCATATTTCATTTTTCTTTTTTTAGAATTGAAAATTCTTTCAGAGGAAGTTGTTTTTTGTAGAGTACTTGTATTTTCACTGTTTTTATAATATTACAGATTTCCTAGAAATTTGTGGGGAAAAGTATATATTAGTGTACTATTAATTATAAGCTCATTTAATGTTTCCCTTGTAATCTGTGAACTTGTTTAGTTCTTTTTTGTTTTTCAAAGATTTTATTTATTTATTTGAGAGAGAGAGAGAGTGCACACAAGCCGGGTGATGGGCAGAGGGAGAAGGAGACTTCCTGTTAAGCAGAGAGCCCGATGTGGGGATTGATCCTGGGACTCTGGGATCATGACTCAAGCCACAGGCAGACGCTTAACTGACTGAGCCACCCAGGTGCCCTGAACTTGCTTAGTTCTTAAGCATCATAACTCAAAGTACTAATTGAAATAAGGAAGCATGATTGGGTTTTATTTTCATTTTGCATAATTTTTGTGATTTTGTGCATATATGTATTGAATTTGAGAAACCTGTTTAACATGAGTTACTCATATAAGTGATTATATTAATACTGATTTGTTCTCTGCATGTGCTGAGAAGTGCAACATTTTGGGCAACTCAATTTATTCACTTAACCGATTGTTGCATGAGTATTAGTGCTAGGTACCATGTTTGGTGCTCAGTGTATAAGCATGAGTAGGATATGGTAGAGCTTATTCTTTTGTGGAGACATATGTAAACAAGTAACTTCAGTGCAGTGTGCTGAGTAGTATTATAGAGGTATGTAGAAAGTGCTGTAGAACATATGTGTGGCACATTTAACTTGGCGTTCAACTTGGGTGGAAAGCAAGGAAGGCTGGTTGATAATTGTGTGTAGGGCCAGGTAGTTAGGTAAGACTTGGCAAAGAAGGTAATGTTTCATCTGGCTTTGAAGAAAGGAAACAAGTTTAGCAGGGTGGTCCAGGCCAGTGTGTCTGAGAGAAAGGGAGGGGCACTTTGTAGATGACGTAGGAATCAACTGAGAAATGTAAAGGGAAGGAGAATTCTGCAAGATTGCCAGGTATGAGATCAACTTACAAAAATGAATAGTATTTCTTTACACTTGTCATAGCCAACTAGAAAATATAATTAGAAAATTTATTCACAATATGAAAATATCTCTAAAGTATCTAGAATATACAAAATCTAAATGGTAAAAACTTTGAAATGCTAAGAAAAAATTAGCTGAATAAATGGAGGGATATCCCATATTGGATAGAACAACTTAATAAAATATGTCAGTTCTCCCTTAATGAATGTACAAATTAATTGCAATTCCAATTGAAATTATAGTTTTATTTTTGAGGAATTTGATAAGCTTTGTTAACTAAGCCTTAAAAAAAAACAAAGGGTAGAGATTTATCAAGCAAAATATTAAGACATTAAAAAGCCTTAGTGTTACACGTTGACCAATGAAACAGCTTAGAGATTCTGGAGACAGGCCATGTATGTTAGCTGATTCTCATTGTTCACAGATTCTGTATTTGCGAATTCATCTACTTGCTAAAACTTGTTTCTAAAGCTAAATCAATATTCACAGTGCTGCTGCAGTAGTTCACCAACATGTCCAGAAGTGAGAAGTATTTGAGTTGCCTGATGAGCGGGAGCATGTTCCCAGCTGAACAAGGCGATGTTCTTCTTGTTTCAGTGCTTATACTATAAATGTGTCCTTTTTGTAGTCTAGTTAGAGTCAAGTTTCCTGGATTTTTTTGTGTTTTGATGGTGACCTCACTGTTTAAAATGGCCCTGATGCATAGTGTTGAAGTGCTGTCTAGTGTTCTTAAGCACAAGGAGGCTGTGATGTGTTTTATGGAAAAAATATGTGTCAGATAATTTCATTCAGACATGAATTATATAATGCTGTTAGCTGAGAGTTCAGTGTTCATAATTAATGATATATATTAAATAAGGTATCTTTAATATTTCTTTTTATTATATTATGTTAATCACCATACATTACATCATTAGTTTTTGATGTAGTGTTCCATGATTCATTCTTTGCCTATAACACCCAGTGCTCCATTCAATATGTGCCCTCTTTAATACCCATCAGCAGGCTAACCCATCCCTCCACCCCCTTCCCTCTGGAACCCTCAGTTTGTTTCTCAGAGTCCATAGTCTCTCATGGTTCATCTCCCCCTCTGATTTCCCCCCCTTCATTTTTCCCTTCCTACTATCTTTTTCTTTTTTTTTTTTTAATATATAATGTATTATTTGTTTCAGAGGTACATAAATAAGGTATCTTTAAACAGAGGCACACATAAAACAAGGTGTAAGTATTGATTGTACTGGAAATATTGTGACCACAGATTCACAGAAACTATATTCCTCCTAGGATCAATGGTTCAGTATTGCTAATTCAGTGTTTGTGATGATTTTATTGCATAATTAACAAGAATCGACTTCATATGTACATCAGTCAGAGTCTAGTCAAGAAATCAGAAGCCAGGGACTGAGGAAAGTACGGGTCCTGAGAGGTTGTCGGTGCTCTGGAAGTTAAGTCTTGTGGCTCCTGAGGAGTGCAAAAATAAAAGGCCCTCAACATTGCAAGTAGCCTAGAGGGAAGTGAGAAAGCATCTAAAGATGAAGGTGTTTCAGACCATCTGCAGACAGCTCAGAAGTTCAAAGGGGTTTTCTCTAGAACCAATCGCCCATGTGGATTTTTCCACTTCCTCTTATTCTTGTAGCCAGAAGAAAAAAGTGAACCTTATAAAGAAGTAGACCAAGAAAAGTACTCTGATTTAGTACAGTCTGTCTTGTCATCCAGAGGCCTTGCTCAGACTCCAGAATCATTGTTTGAGGAAGGTAATTTACTCTATGGACCTGTGAGTAAGTGTAAGCCCCCAAAGCAAGATGAGGAAGCAAAAGCTCCACGAAACTGGTGTCCTCTCTTAATTCCAGAGAGAAGTGTAAAACCAAATGCAACAAGTACTCCTACAATTTCTTTGAGAATCCCTTTGCAAAGAAATACCATATCAAGTGTGACCAAGATCCTTCAGCAGAGCATGACATCAGAACAGATTTTCTACGTGGAGAGGTGGAAACAGCAGATGATTCTGGAACTGGGAGAGGATGGCTTTGCTGAATATTCTTCAAATATATTTTTTACAAGGGAAATGGTTCCATAAAGTCTTGGAAAGCATACTTGCGCCCCAAGGGGACTTGAAAGAGAGAGATGAGAATCTCGAATCTGGATATATCGAAAGTGTCCAGCATATCCTGAAAGATGTCAGTGGAGTGCGAGCTCTCGAAAGTGCTGTTCAGCATGAGGCTTTAAAGTAGGTAGGTCTACTGGACTGTGTGGCTGAATATCAGGGCAAGCTGTGTGTGATTGATTGGAAGACATAGGAGAAACCAAAACCTTATATTTGAGATACATTTGACAACCTGCTGCAGGTTGTGGCCTATGTGGGTGCCATAAATAATGATGCCAACTATAGCTTTCAGGTTCAGTGTGGCTTAATTGTGGTGGCCTACAAAGATGGATCCCCTGCCCACCCACATTTCATGGACACTGAGCTCTGTTCCCAGTACTGGACCAAGTGACTTCTTCGTCTAGAAGAATATACAAAGAGCGAAAAGAACCAGAATATTCAGAAACCAGATTAGGGGACAGAATGATGTCTGGGAACATTCACTAGTTCCTCACAGTTTGGGAAGATCTGTTGCTGTTTACGGTAGAGATGCCACAGGATCTGAGAACTACATAACCCAAATGGAAGTATTTGTTGAAATGTATTACAACTAAAAAGATCGAAAAGCCAGAAAAGTTTAGATTTTAAGGGTTGGACTTGAGCACATAAAAGAAGCACAAGTAAGGATGGTCTGTCATTTACCTGGGAAAGGGAAGCAGGATTCACACAGCATTGGTTGGCTCTTGGACTCCCCTGTAGAACTTTCTGTATCCCGAGCAGGATGCCCAGTGCTTGAATTAAGATTGGAGGGCGTGAGGCTTGGTGTGCAAGAAGTTCCCCAGGGTACCCCAGGAGGGAAGGGGTCACACGCCCTCACGGTGTGTGTGGTGGGAGAAATCGCATCGGCCAACTCCTACTGCCAACATGGTTTCCTAAAACTGGTTTTATATGTTGAGGTTTTCTATATATTTCACTTGGGGGAAAAAACTTCCATTTAACATTTCTGAAAAAATTTATTTTTTTCATATTTAATGTGATTCCTTAGCCTCAAGTAAACATTGCTCTCTGGAAAGATGGAGCATTTTCAGATGGTTGATAATCCCCCTTAGCATACCAGTAAATAACCCCCAGGAGTAGCCAGACCCCAGTCTGAGATTCATAATCATGGATATTTTAGTAGCTCTGTCCTGGTTTGAGTCAATGAACCATGTACATAAAGAAAAAGTATCATTTGTGAGATTCTTCAGCTAGGGGGAACAGTAATTTTTGTGTCACTGGTTGTCACTGGGATCGGGGAAACTTAAATGCCCACTATAGCTTTGGGGGAAGGCTCCTTGTTTTATGGAATGGGATAGCATTTAAGTTACAGTTGCGGTCTTAAAATAGTAAGGTGCTACAATTAGTTTTTTCCTTTACTTAGCCATTAATTGTAAGAAATAAAATATAACATGTGAGTAAAGTGAAAAAAAGCACAAGCCATACTAGGAGGTTCAATAAAAATAATTCACTCTCGGGAAATGGCTATATTGTGTTGGAGGGCTAAAACCAAAGGAAATCAGAGGAAACACCCTTGCGGAGAACAAAGGGAGGAGGTTGGAGTTCTTAGAAATCTCAAGTATGGAGCAGGTCCTGGTGGAGCTGGGACTCAGTCATCTGAGGAGAGAGTACTGCCAGGATGGGGTTACAGAGAGGTAACCTCTGGGAGTATAAAGGAGCTGACCCTGAAGAGCCGTTGCTGATGGGATGAAGAACCATTGCTGGGCTGGGCTGTGTGAATAGCAAGGCAATAGGAAGAAGGGAATTCTATATACTCTCTTGCCTTCCAGTGTCCTTGGAAGAACCTAACAGTAAGCCAGCTGGCAAAGGAGAATAATTTGCTGAGTTCCAGCTCCAGTATCACAAAGCAAAGTATAGGAGCTGTACATTTGGACCCGAGGGACAATAGTTTAATATCCAGCACAATATGAGATTCTAATATGTAATAAAAATAGCACTGCAAGTTCTCACACATGTCCATGAAGAGACATATGTAGCAGGGTGATTAAAAGCACAGATTCTGGAATAAGACAATTTAGATTTGAATTTTGGCTATACTATTTACTGCGTGATCCTGGCAAATTATGTAATCTGTCTGTACCACCACATGAAGGAAATAGGTTCACCTCCCAGAAACACCTATATTGGACTGCTATATGAGCAAGAAATAAACCTACTTTGTTAAGCACTGAAATTTTGGGTTTGTTTGTTATAGTACATGACATTCTCCTAACTATTACCACAGTAGTATTTGTTGCAGTGTTTTTTATGGTAGAGGAGTTGAAGGCAAGTTGGGTGTCTATTACGGTGAAAGTAGACAGTTTAAATATGGTGGATGCACAATATGAAGATCTATACAATAATTAGAAGGGAAAAACATAGAAACACAAATGAATTATAAAATCATGGTGCTAAGAACCATATATCTCATGAGACAATGAGATATATGACACTAATACCATTTATGTGAGTTAAAATATATTGATACAAAACAATACACATTTTTTCCAGAACAAATTCAAACACAAAGATATACTTTGGGCATGTTAGAAGGGCCTCAAGGTATAAAAGAAAGTAACAATAGGGATGCCTGGGTGGCTCAGTTGTTCAAGCGTCTGACTGTTGATTTTGGCTCAGGTCATGATCTCAGGGTCATGAGATTGAGCCCTGCATTGGGCTCCATGCTTAACGCAGAGTCTGCTTGAGATTCTCTCCCTCTGTCCCTGTTCCTGCTCACCTGCCCTCTTTCTCTCTCAAATAAAATCTTAGAAAAAAAAAAAAAAAAAACCGGGACGCCTGGGTGGCTCCGTCGGCTAAGCATCCACCTTTGGCTCAGGTCATGATCCCAGGGTCCTGGGTGGCGCGAGCCAAGCTACTCATGCTGTTTGACAAAGTCCAAGTATGGGGGATAATCCTGAAAATCAGGAGACTCCACAGCTGGCTCCTACTTCCTTTCATTTTGTTTGCGGCAATCTTTATAATCATGGGATTTTTCCTCGGGTTTCATGATAAAATGATTTATAAATTTAGTTATGCCTATGTAAGCAATCACAATGAAACTGATTCCAAAAAGGCTGACGATGGGCCAAGAAGTAAAAATACCCAATGTCCTCCAATCTGTAAGGGAGCTGTTGGATCCAGGCCCAGTAAAAGTCCCTATTGATGAATTGCTCGGGCACCTCTGAAACATCAGAGTTCTAGGAAAGGAAAATCTCATGTCATTCCCACAGTACAGGGACCTCCATATGTTACTTTGATAGGATAGGGTGCACACATTGTAAGTTGCCTTGGGAGCAAGAATTAACTTTAGATAATCTTTAAGCAAGAGTAAAAGTATAACTTTATCCACATTAACACACAATAGCAGATAGGTCACGCTTTGTCTCGCATGGTCACGCTCTGTCTAGTACTTTTGTTTTTAAATCCAAAATGATTTAAGATGATTGCGATAAGATGTAAAAAATAAAATCACGTTATGAAAGAATGGAAAAGCAAGGAAATATTTTAATGTATAAATAAAGTCCCTCTGAGGCTATCAGGAGGAGATGCTTGCAACCTGATCCTGTGTCCGTGTCTCCTCACTCACTGACGCCGTCCTTTCCTTCAAGGACCCTTCCGCTGCTGGAGTTGGACTCTGGCACCCGGGATCGAGTCCCGCATCGGGCTCCTTGCTTGATAGGGAGCCTGCTTCTCCCTCTGCCTGCTGCTCCCCCTGCTTGTGCTCTTTCTCTTTCTTTCCCTGACAAATAAATAAATAAAATCTTTAAAGAAAAAAAGAAAAAAGAAAGTAACAAGAGAGGGGCTGTGCACAGACAGACCAGTAGTGATAATTACCATAAACTGACAGCATTTGATTTACTCAATCTTCTTTTACCTGAGAGTAAAAGAAAGATAAAAATCAAACCTATAATAGTAACAAAAGAGAAAATAAATTGGAATGAATTTAATGAGAAATGTAGAACACACTAAGGAAGAAAACTTTAAAGCTGTACTGATGTGAATGAAAGGCACCTTGAATATATATAGTCCTTGTTTTTGTGAAGATCAAGTTTTCCTAAACTGTTCCATATATTTTGTGCAATTTTGAAGTATTAATAGGATTTTTGGGAGCTGGATAAGCTGATTCTAAAGTTCATATGGAAAATAAACATGTGTGAACAGCTGATAAAATTGTGAAAAGAAAAGTAATAGAGTGACCAGTCCTGACAGATATTCAAATGGGGAGGTATAAAAACAGCCTTTATAGAGCTATTGATTTGTATTTGAGAAAGTTTAGTATTGCCTTATGAGCCAATAGAATAGAAACCCCCTAAATAGATCTCTCTCTCTATATATATATTGAAAATGAGTGTGCAATACAACTCATTTAAAATTAGGAAAAGAAGGGACGCCTGGGTGGTTCATTCGGTTGAGCATCTGCCTTCGGCTCGGGTCATGATCCCAGGTTCCTGGGATTGAGTCCTGCTTTGGGCTCCTTGCTCGGCGGGAGGATGCTTCTCCCTCTGCCTGCCGTTCCCCCTGCTTGTGCTCTCTCTCTCTCTGACTAAAAAAAAAAAAAAAAAAAAAAAAAAAAGTCTTTAAAATTAGGAAAAGAAGAATTGTTCAGAAAATAATGTTGGGACACTTAGCTATACATTTGGAGGAAGAAGAATTGGGTTCTACCTCATTTCTTTCATAAGAATCAAGATTTACAGATGGATAAAATTTAAACATCCAAAACCAGAAGTCCTAGAAGAAGGTATAATTACATTCAAAAAGTAGAAGTACTAGATGATTAGATAGTTCACATTGTCATCATTATCATCTTCTTCATCATCTTGGAGTTGGGAATGTTACTCCAGATACAAAATCCAGGTCCAATAGGGACAGGATTTGTATGTTGGATTGCATGGAAATTGTAAATTTCTGCTTTGTAGGAGACACCCTAAGTGATAGATTAATAGGAAAAGATTGACAACATCTGTATAAGATGAACTAATTTCCTTCACATATATAGGGCTCACAGTTAAATATGAAAGCATCCAGTGGAAAAGTAACAGAGAACAAGCTATGTATGGGAAGTGATATACAGATAGCTTGCATACAAATGAAACAATCCCAAAATTACATATAATTGAAGAGATACAAATTTTGTTTTTTAAAAGAGACCACTTTTCATCATTCAGATTGGCAGAAATAAAAAGTTTTTTTTTTTTTTTTAAGATTTTATTTGTCAGAGAGAGAGAACAAGCAGGGAGAGTGGCAGGCAGAGGGAGAGGGAGAAGTAGGTTTTCCATTGAGCAGGGAGCCCAATGCCGGGGCTTGGGGATCATGACCTGAGCCAAAGGCAGATGCTTAACCGACTGAGCCACCCAGGCGTTCCCAGAAATAAAAAGTTTGATAATGCAGGGGGTTGGCTAGGATGTGGGAAAATGGACAGTCTTATGGATTGGTTGGAGGATGTTTTAGGGGAAGCTCATTGGGGAAAAAAAGACCATGATTTCTCTAGAAACTGGCAAATACTCTGTGTCTTTATGCTTTTACCCCTGAAAGATAACTGCTTAGATAAATAAAATCTCTTGTCCTTAGTATATTTGTATGCTTTAAGTTGGAGATTGGTATTTGGAAAAATAGGGAAAACCCAGACTGGTAAAAGATTTGAATTCCAAATTAAAGAGTTTATAGTTTATTCTGAGAGCCCCCTGAAGACTTTGTATGCAGGGTAGTGAAGAAATCAGACTGTGTTTTATTTTATTTTACTTATTTTTTAAAGTAGGCCCCATGCCCAGCATGGAGCCTAATGCAGGGCTTGAACTCACAACCCTGAGATCAAGACCTGAGCTGAAGGGCACCTGGGTGGCTCAGTTGCTGAGCATCTGCCTTCAGCTCAGGTCATGATCCCAGGGTCCTGGGATCGAGCCCTGCATAGGGCTTGCTGGTTGGCGGGAAGCCTGCTTCTTCCTCTCCCACTCCCCCTGCTTGTGTTCCCTCTCTCGCTGTGTCTCTGTCAAATAAATAAAATCTTAAAAAAAAAAAAGACCTGAGCTGAAATCAAGAGTCAGGCACCTAACCGACTAAGCCACCCAGTCACCTCCAGACTGTATTTTAGAAAGAACTCTTTGATAGTAAATGTGGAGAATGGATTGGTGGAGTTATGGTGTAGTGGAGGTAGTGATACTGAGAAGACTAACACTTGAGAAATCACTTGTAAAGCTATTGCAGTAGTTCAGATGACCATTGTTAAGGTGGTCAATGGGACAATGGGAATGGGGCGAGAGAGAATTTAGAATCATTAGGATTTGGTGACTGACTGGGTAGGTGGGGAGAGGGAATAAACCTGACTTTCTTCCTGAAGTCAAAAATGAATTGGGAGTTTTAGAGAGTTTCTTAGAGTAATTCTGCTTGCTTTAGAGCTTCTAAGAATAATTCTACTCACTGTTGAGTAAGGTGCACCTTATGTATCTACAATAAAACCTAAACATTTTAAGATTTTTGGGAATTAGGAGTGGCATGGGGCAGGGTTCTTGGGCCTTTTGCATTTCCTAGAACCAATTTCTAACATTGGTTTTGGAGCAAGCACCTCTCGTTGCCTTCTTTATCATCTCCATCTCCATCATCTCCATCTCCCATCTCCATCTCTCTCATCTCCATCGCTATCATTTCCATCTCCATCACTATCATCTCCATCTCTGTCATCTCTGTCTTCATCTCTGTCATCTCCATCTCCATAATCTCCATCTCTATCATTTCCATCTCCATGATCTCCATCTCCATAATCTCCATCTCTATCATTTCCATCTCCATGATCTCCATCTCCATAATCTCCATCTCTATCATTTCCATCTCCATGATCTCCATCTCCATAATCTCCATCTCTATCTCTCTCATCTCCATCTCTATCATTTCCATCTCCATGATCTCCATCTCCATAATCTCCATCTCTATCATTTCCGTCTCCATCATTGCCATCTCTCTCATCTCTATCTCTCTCATCTCTTTCATCTCCACCTCCCTTTCTATTACTTCTGTCTCCCATCTCCATCTCTGTCATCTCCATATTTGTTATTTCCATCTTCAGCTCCATCAACTCCATCTTTATCATCTCCCATCTCCATCCCACATCTCTCATCTCTCCTCTCTCATTTCCCATTTCCCATCCCCATCCTTTTCTCCCCCCTTGGTTACCATGGCTCTGTTAGAATACCAACTGTCACTGTTTTCTGTTAAGGATTTAGTCAAATGACTCTGATGTGTGACAAATGATAACGGTGGGAGAAATAAAAGTGTTTTGTCCTTAGAGTATATTAGACAGATCTTATTATATAAAAGCAATATAGTAAATTAATACTTTTATTAGGTGAGTGTATAGTTAAGTGACTCATGCATACTGTAAATCCATTGTCTTAAAATAGTATGTGCCCTAAGATAGTAAAAAGTTGAAAATAGATTGTAGTGGGAGTACAAATGATACAATTTTATAAAAAATAGAATATGATTAATATGTATTACCTTTTTATGTTTATGGAATTTTCACCTGAGCCCTGGCAGACTGCAATATAATATGTATTTAGAAACTTTCTCAAGCCTTACTATTAAAAGATTTTTCTAATTGCTAAAAATATACTTCCTGTACTTGGATAAGGGCTGACTATAGTGGAAGCAGCTGATTTGTGCCATGGGACCAGGAATAGCCTTGGGATTGGTGATTTGTGGCATCAGTTCTGGAGGAGGTACTGCCAGGTACCCCTAAAAATGGGAGTATGGAAAGAAAGAAGCGGAAAACTGGAGTCTTGACCATAATTCTATACAATAAGGAGTCTCCTAGTGCCTTCCCAACCATCGAGGCCTTTTGGAAGAGTTCTAGGTGATGGGGAAGCCTTGATTTGTAGTTTTTGCCAGTTTTTGTAGTGTAAATACTGATAACTATGGCTGTTCTCAAATTACCTGTGCGATGTCACTAAATGCAGAATCGGGAATGGATGCTCACAATCAGCTCTTTTCACTTGTACTATGTCTTAATCAACATTAGTGAGATATCATATGCTAGGGCTTATCACCAGCAAAGGGCTCTCATTTCCATCTGGATTTTGAGTGATCCAGTTCAAGAGTACCATCCTGCTTTCCAGGCCCACGCCTGCTATAAATGGTCTTGGCTTGGATTTTCCCTAAAAGAAAAAAGACTGGGACTTGTGTCTAGTTTATTTGGGTAGTAACACCAGGGAGTAGGGATGAGAAACTGGGTCGGGTGAGGAAAAGAGGAAAGGATAATGTGGGATAAGCCTGCATTATCAAATTCACTGCTAAGCCCTGTTGGGGCTTGATGTCCTGTAGAATTCTCTACCTGGGGGTTAACTAGAAGGAGCAATTGTCTACCAGTTGTTCTTGGCCCCCACTGGTTGTGGGTTAATCCTGAGCACTCACTCTCCCAAATTTATATGGCTGTGTGCATACTGAGTGGGCTCCCTGTATCTTCTGTGGCATTGGAGAAGCCCTGGGGCAGCCAGTGAAAGATGTGAGGTGTCACACTGGCAATGTGAGGGTGTTGTGGCCCTCCAGGAAGTATCTCCCACCACTGTCATTGGAATCACAAATGAGGCTGAGCTTCTGTGGGCAGGGCACCAGAAGTATCTGATACAGTGATACTTGGTTTATAATGTTTTAAAAGGTAGACTAAAAAGCATTTATTCACAATGAAGCTATTATTTTAGATCATGGGTCTTGTGGAATTTGTTGTTTAAGAATTTTGGGGGCAGGGCACCTGGGTGGCTCAGATGGTTAAGCATCTGCCTTCGGCTCAGGTCATGATCCCAGAGTCCTGGGATCGAGTCCCGCATCGGGCTCCCTGCTCCTTGGGAGCCTGCTTCTCCGTCTGCCTCTCTTTCTCTCTCTCTCTCCCCCTCTCTCTGTCTCTCATGAATAAATAAATAAAATTAAAAAAAAAAGATTAAAAAAAAGAATTTTGGGGGCAAATGTAATGTTTCTCTCCCTTTTTTTCTTTAAAGTTTTATTTAAGTTATCTCTACACCCAACATGAGACTCAAACTCATGACCCTGAGATCAAGAGTCAGATGCTCTTCTGACTGAGCCAGCCAGGCAGCTCTCTCTTCCTTCTTTTTCTTCTTGCTCAAGTAAAACTTTGGGTTATGTAGTGTTTTTGTGTCCTAAGAAACCCATAGAAAGGATTTTAATAAAGTTCATAAACATTGAAAAGACATGAGCAAGTATGTTAATTCATTTAATGAATATTTAATATTAGGAATGGGAAAATATAAACTTAATATATGAAACCATGAATTCCTTTAAAAAGTCTTTATAGGTGTTTTATAAGGGATAAAGGATGATATAAAACAACTTTGATGAAATTTAGGCATTCATTATTTTTTATTTCTTTGAGAGAATGTTTCTAGAAGTTTTAGCGCTTCTACTACTTAGTTAGAGGTCTTTGCTGTGGTTTTCCATTTGGTAAAGGAATAAAGACAAAATATCTATATAGTCTCGAAGCTATGTCTCTAATTAAACCTCTTACTCCTTGACAGATTCTTTTGGGATATCATCCTTATGTTATTTCCTCCTTTGAGGTTGGTATCTGTAAATTACTTGTGTATTTGATTGCCTTTAGGTATCTGTAAAAATTCAGAGAGCAAGGAGGATAGCAAAAACTACATGACATGATTGATACTTTGCCTTATCTTCTTTAGAAAAGTAGGAACAAAAACTAGAATTAGACTAGTCTTACTAGAAATAAATTCTCCCATTACCTCTTTTATCTATTACTCACCTTCCTTGTCACTCTTTTTCTCTGAACATTTCCCAAACTAGTGAATAGTCTGAGGTCATGTGGAATTCTGCTAGATGTAAACCCCGGTACTGAATTTTAAAAATTTGGTTTTTAATGTTTGTCCTAGTTTCCAAGATAAAGTATTATTTTGTGTATGAACAAGAGGAAACAATTAATATTGTTAATAGAAGTTTTAACTTGTTTAAAAAATATTTATTTATTTTAGAGAGAGTGCACATGGCGTGCATGAGCGGGGGTGGGGAGTCAGGGCAGAGGCAGAGAATCTCAAGCAGACTGTGCACTGAGCACAGAGCCCAACTCTGGGCTCGATCTCACAATCCTGAGATCATGACTTAAGCTGAAACCAAAGTTGGATGCTTAACTGACTGAGCCACCCAGGTGCCCCAGAAGTTTTAACTTACTTAAATTCACAGTTAGCAGTCAGAATTAGAAAGAGTATGTGAGTCATGCATGGTCTAGTTTTTAAGCTACTGAGATTTTCCTTATTTTTGAATCCGTGGTACTAGTTAGATCCTTTACTAAGTACCTTAAAATCCCTAATGCTTAGCTTCTCTTTCATAATTTCTGAGACAAAAATTCCTGGTTTGCACATGGTAAGTGTTAATATATTTGATAACATGAATTCTAATCATAAAACACTGAACTTATATGTTTGTTATTGAAAGGAGTAGCACATCCAAACAAGGATCATTCATATCCAGGGGCCATATAGTAAAGGTTATGCTTATCCACCTGACTGGCTGCAGTTAGTTAAGATACCTGCTCTTAAGAATATATGAAAAATTTCAAAGCACTGTGGTCTGAAAATATGCAGGGAATGATCCCAGTCTTTTGGTACCAGTTGAGACCTGATTTGTGACCTAGGATGTGATCTATTCTGGAGAATGTTCCATGGGCACTAGAGAAGACTGTGTATTCTGTTGCTTTGGGATGGAATGTTCTGAATATATCTGTGAAGTCCATTTGGTCCAGTGTGTCATTTAAAGTCTTTATTTCCTCGTTGATCTTTTGCTTAGATGATCTATCCATTTCAGTGAGGGGGGTGTTAAAGTCCCCTACTCTTATTGTATTGCTGTCGATGTGTTTCTTTGATTTTGTTATTAATTGGCTTATATAATTGGCTGCTCCCATGTTAGGGCTGTAGATATTTACAGTTGTTAGATTTTCTTGTTGGATAGACCCTTTAAGTATGATATAGAACTCAAATACATGGAGGCTAAGGAAAGAACTGAAATACATGGAGGCTAAAGAGCATTCTACTAAAGAATGAATGGGTCAACCAGGAAATTAAAGAAGAATTGAAAAAATTCATGGAAACAAATGAAAATGAAAACACAACTGTTCAAAATGTTTGGGATGCAGCAAAGGCGGTCCTAAGAGGAAAGTATGTAGCAATACAAGCCTTTCTCAAGAAACAAGAAAGGTCTCAAATACACAACCTACCCTACACCTGGAGGAGCTGGAGAAAGAACAGCAAATAAAGCCTAAACGCAGCAGAAGAAGAGAAATAGTAAAGATCAGAGCAGAAATCAATGAAATAGAAACCAAAAGAACAGTAGAACAGATCAATGAAACTAGGAGCTGGTTCTTTGAAAGAATTAATAAGATTGTTAAACCCCTGGCCAGATTTATCAAAAAGAAAAGAGAAATGACCCAAATCCACAAAATCATGAATGAAAGAGGAGAGATCACAACCAACACCAAGGATATACAAACAATTATAAGAACATATTATGAGCAACTCTATGCCAGCAAATTAGATAATCTGGAAGAAATGAATGTACTCCTAGTGATGTAATAAGCCACCAAAACTGAACCAGGAAGAAAAAGAAAACCTGAACAGACTTATAACCACTAAGGAAATTGAAGCAGTCATCAAAAATCTCCCAACAAACAAGAGCCCAGGGCCAGATGGCTTCCCAGGGGAATTCTACCAAACATTTGAAGAAGAATTAATACCTATTTTTTTAATTTTAATTTTTTATTGTTATGTTAATCACCATACATTATATCATTTGTTTTTGATGTAGTGTTCCATGATTCATTGTTTGTGCATAACACCCAGTGCTCCACACAGAACATGCCCTCTTTAATACCCATCACCAGGCTAACCCATCCCCCACCCCCAGAACCCTCAGTTTGTTTTTCAGAGTCCATCATCTCTCATGGTTCGTCTCCCCCTCCGACTTACTCCCCTTCATTCTTCCCCTCCTGTTATCTTCTTCTTTTTTTTTTTCTTAACATATATTGCATTATTTGTTTCAGAGGTACAGATCTGTGATTCAACAGTCTTGCACAACTCACAGCGCTCACCATAGCACATACCCTCCCCAATGTCTATCACCCAGCCACCCCATCCCTCCCACCCCCCCACCACTCCAGCAACCCTCAGTTTGTTTCCTGAGATTAAGAATTCCTCAGATCAGTGAGGTCATAGGATACATGTCTTTCTCTGATTGACTTATTTCCCTCAGCATAACACCCTCCAGTTCCATCCACGTCGTTGCAAATGGCAAGATCTCATTCCTTTTGATGGCTGCATAATACTCCATTGTGTCTATATACCACATCTTCTTTATCCATTCACCTGTCGATGGACATCTTGGCTCTTTCCACAGTTTAGCTATTGTGGACATTGCTGCTATAAACATTGGGGTGCACGTACCCTTTCGGATCCCTACATTTGCATCTTTGGGGTAAATACCCAGTAGTGCAATTGCTGGATCGTATGGTAGCTCTATTTTCAACTTTGAGGAACCTCCATACTGTTTTCCAGAGTGGTTGCACCAACTTGCATTCCCACCAACAGTGTAGGAGGGTTCCCCTTTCTCCGCATCCCCGCCAATACCTATTCTTCTGAAACTGTTCCAAAAAATAGAAATGGAAGGAAAACTTTCAGACTCATTTTATGAGGCCATCATTACCTTGATCCCCAAACCAGACAAAGACCTCATCAAAAAGATGAATTACAGACCAATATCCTTGATGAACATGAATGCAAAAATTCTCACCAAAATACTAGCCAATAGGATCCAACAGTACATTAAAAGGATTATTCACCACAACCAAGGGGAATTTATTCCTGGGCTGCAAGGATGGTTCAACATCCGAAAAATCAATCAGTGTGATACAATACACTAATAAAAGAAAGAACAAGAACCGTATGATCCTCTCAGTAGATGCAGAAAAAGAATTTGACAAAGTACAGCATCCTTTCTTGATCAGAACTCTTCAGAGTATAGGGATAGAGGGTACTACATACCTCAATATCATAAAAACCATCTATGAAAAACCCACAGCGAATATCATTCTCAATGGGGAAAAACTGAGAGCTTTTTTTTTTTTTTTTTTTTTTTTTTTTTTTAAATTTTTTATTGTTATGTTAATCACCATATATTACATCATTAGTTTTTGGTGCAGTGTTCCATGATTCATTGTTTGTTCATAACACCCAGTGCTCCATGCAGAACGTGCCCTCCTCAATACCCATCACCAGGCTAACCCATCCCCCTACCCCCCTCCCCTCTAGAACCCTCAGTTTGTTTTTCAGAGTCCATCATCTCTCATGGTTCGTCTAAAACTGAGAGCTTTTACCATAAGGTCAGGAACACGGCAGGGATGTCCACTATCACCACTGCTATTAAACATAGTACTAGAAGTCTTAGCCACAGCAGTCAGACAACAGAAAGAAATGCCTCTGAATCGGCAAAGAAGAAGTCAAACTCTCACTCTTTGCAGATGATATGATACTTTATGTGGAAAACCTGAAAGACTCCACCCCAAAACTGCTAAAACTCATTTAGGAATTCAGTAAAGTGACAGGATATAAAATCAATGCACAGAAATCAGTTGCATTTCTATACACCAACGACAAGACAGAAAAAAGAGAAATTAAGGAGTTGATCCCGTTTACAATTGCACCCAAAACCATAAGATACCTAGGAATAAATCTAACCAAAGAGGCAAAGAATCTGTACTCAGAAAACTATAAAATACTCATGAAAGAAATTGAGGAAGACACAAAGAAGTGGAAAAACGTTCCATGCTCATGGATTGGAAGAACAAATATTGTGAAGATGTCAGTGCTACCTAGAGCAATCTACACATTTAATGCAATCCCTATCAAAATACCATCCACTTTTTTCACAGAAATGGAACAAATAATCCTAAAATTTGTATGGAACCAGAAAAAACCCCAGATATCCAGAGGAATGTTAAAGAAAAGCAAAGCTGGCGGCATCACAATTCTGGACTTCCAGCTCTATTACAAAGCTGTTATCATCAAAACGGTATGGTACTGGCACAAAAACAGACACATAGATAAATGGAATGGAATAGAGAGCCCAGAAATGGACCCTCAACTCTATGGTCAACTAATCTTTGACAAAGCAGGACAGAATGTCCAATGGAAAAAAAGACAGTCTCTTCAACAAATGGTGTTGGGAAAATTGGACAGCCACATGCAGAAGAATGAAACTGGACTATTTCCTTACACCACACATAAAAATAGGCTCAAGATGGATGAAAAACCTAAATGTGAGACAGGAGTCCATCAAAATCCTAAAGGAGAACACAGGCAGCAGCCTCTTTGACCTCAGCCGCAACTTCTTCCTGGAAACATCGCCAAAGGCAAGGGAAGCCAGGGCAAAAATGAACTATTGGGACTTCATCAAGATAAAAAGCTTTTGCACAGCAAAGGAAATAGTCAACAAAACCAAAAGACAACCGACAGAATGAAAAAAGATATTTGCAAATGACATAACAGATAAAGGGCTAGTATCCAAAATCTGTAAAGAACTTATCAAACTCAACACCCAAAGAACAAATAATCCAATCAAGAAATGGGCAGAAGACATGAACAGATATTTTTCCAAAGAAGACGTCCAAATGGCCAACAGACACATGAAAAAATGCTCAACATCGCTGCTTGGCATCAGGGAAATCCAAATCAAAACCTCAATGAGATACCACCTCACACCCGTCAGAATGGCTAAAATTAACAAGTCAGGGAACGACAGATGTTGGCGGGGATGCGGAGAAAGGGGAACCCTCCTACACTCTTGGTGGGAATGCAAGCTGGTGCAACCACAAAACAGTATGGAGGTTCCTCAAACAGTTGAAATTAGAGCTACCATTCGATCCAGCAATTGCACTACTGGGTATTTACCCCAAAGATACAAATGTAGGGACCCGAAGGGGTACGTGCACCCCAATGTTTATAGCAGTAATGTCCACAATAGCCAAACTGTGGAAAGAGCCAAGATGTCCATCGACAGATGAATGGATAAAGAAGATGTGGTATATATACACAATGGAGTATTATGCAGCCATCAAAAGGAATGAGATCTTGCCATTTGCAATGATGTGGATGGAACTGGAGGGTGTTATGCTGAGTGAAATAGGTCAATCAGAGAAAGACATGTATCCTATGACCTCACTGATCTGAGGAATTCTTAATCTCAGGAAACAAACTGAGGGTTACTGGAGTGGTTGGGGGTGGGAGGGATGGGGTGGCTGGGTGATAGACATCGGGGAGGGTATGTGCTACAGTGAGCACTGTGCTTTGTGCAAGACTGTTGAATCACAGATCTGTACTTCTGAAACAAATAACGCAACATATTTTAAGAAAAAAGAAAAAGAAGAAGATAACAGGAGAGGAAGAATGAAGGGGAGTAAGTCAGAGGGGAGAGGAACCATGAGAGATGATGGACTCTGAAAAACAAACTGAGGGTTCTAGAGGGGAGGGGGGTAGGGGGATGGGTTAGCCTGGTGTTGGGTATTAAGGAGGGCACATTCTGCATGGAGCACTGGGTGTTATGAACAAACAATGAATCATGGAACACTACATCAAAAACTAATGATGTAATATATGGTGATTAACATAACAATAAAAAAATTAAAAAAAAAACCTCAATGGGATACCACCTCACACCCGTCAGAATGGCTAAAATTTACAAATCAGGAAACGACAGATGTTGGCAGGGATGCGGAGAAAGGGGAACCCTCCTACACTGTTGGTGGGAATGCAAGCTGGTGCAGCCACTCTGGAAAACAGTATGGAGGTTCCTTAAAAAGTTGAAAATAGAGCTACAGTACGACCCAGCAATTGCAGTACTGGGTATTTACCCCAAAGATACAAATGTAGTGATCCGAAGGGGTATGTGTACCCCAATGTTTATAGCAGTAATGTCCACATAGCCAACTATGGGAAGAGCCAAGATGTCCATCAACAGATGAATGGATAAAGAAGATGTGGGTTATATATATGTATGTGTCTATCTATCTATCTATATATATATATAATTGAATATTATGCAGCCATCAAAAAAACCAAAATCTTGTCATTTGCAACGTTGTGGATGGAACTAGAGGGTATTATGCTAAGTGAAATAAGTCAGTCAGAGAAAGACATATATCATATGATCTCGCTGACATGAGGAATTCTTTTTTTTTTTAAGATTTTATTTATTTATTTGACAGAGAGAGAGAGAGAGACAGTGAGAGAGGGAACACAAGCAGTGGGAGTAGGGGAGGGAGAAGCAGGCTCCCCACAGAGCAGGGAGCCCGATGTAGGGCTCAATCCCAGGACCCTGGAATCATGACCTGAGCTGAAGGCAGACACTTAATGACTGAGCCACCCAGGCGCCCCGATATGAGGAATTCTTAATCTCAGGAAACAAACAGGGTTGCTGGAGTGGTGGGGGGTGGGAGGGATAGGTTGGCTGGATGATAGACATTGGGGAGGGTATGTGCCATGGTGAGCGCTGTAAATTGTGTAAGACTGATGAATCACAGACCTGTACCTCTGAAACAAATAATACATTATATGTTAAAAAAAAATGATAGTAGGATGGGAAAAATGAAGTGGGGGGATCGGAGAGGGAGATGACCCATGAGAGATTATGGACTCTGCGAAACAAACTGAGTGTTGTAGAGGGGTGGGGGGTGGGGGGATGGGTTAGCCTGCTGATGGGTATTAAAGAGGGCACGTATTGAATGGAGCACTGTGTGTTATATGCTAAGAATGAATCATGGAGCACTACATCAAAAACTAATGCTGTAATTAATGTATGGTGATTAACATAACAAAATAAAATTAAAAAAAAAGAAAAAAATATGTGAAAAGGGTTCTTACAACTCAGGACATAATAAGTGTTTGCATGGATTACTTGAGAAAAGCATTATGTAAAGAATGCCTACCTCAAACTTTGACACTTGTGTTGATACTAATGTTTGCAATTTACAGCTTCAATCAGATCCATCCTAGTTCCCAAACAAATCCTGTTTGTGGATAGAATCTGGACTTTTAGTCCCATATCTGGTGCCTCCATTGAGTCACAGCCTTCCTTCTAACTCTCCACCATGTTTGTTCAATCTAGGTGACTGGGATTTTACCCAGTGCACTTGGCTGGGGCTCTAACTCCCAGCCTAATGCTTAGCAGTTTCCAGATGAACCACCTGAAATAGGGCATCACTACCACCTAACACCATACTGCTGGCAGGAGATTTCTGCTGCAGTGCCCCACTTACTAGATTCTTGGTTCTTGGACATTGTAACTGGTCCTAGTTAAATACAAGTTTTCTGTATCCTCCTAACCCCCAAGCCACTTCAGTTGGGCTGGTATCCAGGTCTCTCTGGGGTTTAGCCCTATCATTTGGTCATTTCCTCTAGTGTTATTTTTGCCTGGCTCCATATTGTTGCTTGGTCCTTTCTCTTTCTTGCACTTGTTCATTGCTAAAGTTGAGGTGGAGCTTGCCTAAAATGCAACGTGAACTCATATACTGTTTACTAACTGGTTAACATAATTAAATATAATTACCATATATTGAAGACTTAACTGTATGTTGTTCCATATGTCTGAACATCAACACCATGTTTTATAAAATAAGGTCACATATTCTTTTAAATATCTAGATTTCAATAGCTCAAGTCCCCATTGTCTTTTCTTTTTTAAAGTTTTATTTATTGAGAGAGAGAGAGAGAGAGACCCAAGCAGATCCCCTGCTGAGCTCGGAGCCTGATGTGGGGCTCAGTCTCACCACCCAGAGATCATGACCTAAGCCGAAATCAGAAGTCTGATGCCCAAGCAACTGAGCCACCCTGGCACCCCTCCCCTGCTTTCTTATTTTTGTTTTTTTTAGATTTTATTTTTAATAATATCTACATCTAATGTGGGGCTCAAATTCACAACCCCGAGATCAAGAGTTGCATGCTATACTGACTGAGCCAGCCAGGTGCCCAAGTCCCCATTGTCTTAATGCCAGAAACCAGCCCTTAAAGTGTTTATTGGCTATATCTGAGTCATCCCCAGAGCTCTCTCAATTGTGTTTAGGAAGAGGCCCATCGTGGTTTTCTGTTTTGGACATGTTGTCATGCTGTTGCACTGTTGCTTGTTCTCCAGATCAGTATTCCATCTGAATTAGAAAACAGACACTTTTCTTAATTTTCTACAGCATAGCATTTTAACCAGAGTTTTACAAAAAGAGACAGGATAAAGGTAACACATACAGTAATTACAGTAAAAATACATACACATAAATAATTACTGGGGCTATGCTCAGTAGTCCCTGCTCCAAGTTCCGAGTCATTTTCAAGGCATCCTTGAAAAGGGTTTCTCTGACTTGTTTCTGTCTACCACAGAATGTGTCAGCTTGCCTTTCCACTGTGGGATACTGTCTGGCTTTCCCTTTCTATCTGGAGACTAGGCTCCCAAACCACGGACTTTACAGAGAAAGAGTCCCCTCCCCCCCATTTCAGCTAAAAACCTAGTTTTCCAGTTCTCATTCCTGTCCTAGATTCAGCTTCTTTCCCAGAGTAAATAACAATGGAAATATCCATTCTTTTCACAGAAACCTCACTCCCTCATTTATAAGATAAGGTGTGGTCTTGTGGGTACCGCCTATTTTCTCCTCTCCTCCAGGCAGTTACTGTAACTGTCTTTAAAATGTTTTCTAGAAATCTGAATTCTTTTTAAAACCATGTTTGGGACTACAGTAGTCCATTCTAGATTGTGCTATGCCATTTTAGTTCGGACTTCTTACAGAATTTATTTTCCTTCCTACATCTATCTATCTATCTATCTATCTATCTATCTATCTATCTATCTATCTATCTATCTATCTATCATCTCTCTATCATCTATCTTCTTCATTTCAGCCTTGGGGCTTTTTAAAAAAATTTTTTTATTGTTATGTTAATCACCATACATTACATCATTAGTTTTGGATGTAGTGTTCCATGATTCATTGTTTGTGCATAACACCCAGTGCTCCACACAGAACATGCCCTCTTTAATACCCATCACCAGGCTAACCCATCCCCCCACCCCCCTCCCCTCTAGAACCCTCAGTTTGTTTTTCAGAGTCCATCGTCTCTCATGGTTGGTCTCCCCCTCCGATTTCCCCCCCTTCATTCTTCCCTTCCTGCTATCTTCTTTTTTTTTTCTTAACATATATTGCATTATTTGTTTCAGAGGTACAGATCTGTGATTCAACAGTCTTGCACAATTCACAGCATTCGCCATAGCACATACCCTCCCCAATGTCTATCACCCAGCCACCTCATCCCTCCCACCCCCCCACCACTCCAGCAACCCTCAGTTTGTTTCCTGAGATTAAGAATTCCTCAGATCAGTGAGGTCATAGGATACATGTCTTTCTCTGATTGAGAAAGCATTTCCCTCAGCATAACACCCTCCAGTTCCATCCACGTCGTTGCAAATGGCAAGATCTCATTCCTTTTGATGGCTGCATAATATTCCATTGTGTATATATACCACATCTTTATCCATTCATCTGTCGATGGACATCTTGGCTCTTTCCACAGTTTGGCTATTGTGGACATTGCTGCTATAAACATTGGGGTGCACGTACCCCTTCGGATCTTTGGGGTAAATACCCAGTAGTGCAATTGCTGGATCGTATGGTAGCTCTATTTTCAACTGTTTGAGGAACCTCCATACTGTTTTCCAGAGTGGTTGCACCAACTTGCATTCCCACCAACAGTGTAGGAGGGTTCCCCTTTCTCCACATCCCCCAGCCTTGGGGCTTTTGTAAAAATGCAGTGTTTACAGCCGTGATTCTCAAGTCCCCCCCTCTTCTGCTTCACCTCGGGGCAGGCAGTTTTGGTTATCACGGTAGTGTGGGGGCACATCTTCCATTTACTTGGCTTGAGCTAAAGAAGTTTACGGGTTTTGCAATGCGTGAAACTCTCCTCTAAAATGAATTGTCCCACTTCCCATGCAGGTTTCAGATATCCCACTGGACATTCATGTTTATAATTTTCTAAGCCTAGAACTTAACTCTGCTTTAACTTATAAACACTGAGTATTTTTTTGCATAGCTTTAATATACACTGATTTTTCTAGGAGTGCACTTGAGTATATCTAAGGAATATTGCACTTGGGTGTATCAAAGGAAGATTGTTCTTGTTTTGTATTATATGAGGGATTGTTCACCATTTCAGAAAACTCTTATAGCTGTTGCAAAGCAGCTGTAGACATTTGAATTACCAACACAACACATCCTTACCAATTTACATTTGTAGCTATCACATTCACAGTGATTCTTTGCTTAAGGGGAAAAGTTACTTTCATTATGTGTTCCAGTATAAGTGTGCCTGAGCATTTGTGTAATGAAATACAAATATACAATTTATGTAAATACATATAATTGTAAATAACTTACATTTATATATAAAATGTGTTTTTAAAGGTTCAGTTAGGAAGTTAATGTGTAGTTAGTAACTATGAATTTCATTTTAGGATGTTAAAAAAGGGCACTGGAAAATACTTAAGAGGGTGTCAGTTCTGATGGGCTTGAGAACCGTATAAATTCATCCGGGGAAAAGAAGCTGTTCTTTTTAAGAAGTAATAAAAATCTGTAGAGACATACCTCACTGAATTTCTCTGTGTAAAACAGCAGTCATTTTCTTCTTCCTATTTTAGGTGAGACTTGCTTTTGCGCATTTGTGCAACTAGAAAATTTACCATATTGGTTTTCTCAGAAGAAATTTGAGACAATTTGCCTCAAAGGCAAATTTAACCTGGTACTCTTAGAAGGCAAAAAACGATTCTACTTTTAAATGTTATCAATATTACTGCATTCCTTGTTGAATGCCTCTAGTCTAAGGTGCTACATTACTTGTTATTTACATTATTTACTACTAGCTTTTGAGGTTACATTCACAAAGATAAGACAATTTCTTTAACATTTTTAAAAGCTGTATCAGTGGGGCACCTGGGTGGCTCAGTAGGTTAAGTGTCTGACTCTTGGTTTCGGCTCAGGTTATGATCTTGGGGTTGTGAGATCAAGCCCCGCATCGGGCTCTGCACTCAGTGCAGAGTCTGCTTGAGATTCTCTCTCACCCTCTCCTTTTGCCCCTCCCCCTGCTCATGCTCTCTCTCTCCCCCTCCTCTAAAATAAATAAATAAATAAATCTATCTTTAAAAAGAAAGCTGTCTCAAGTAAAAATTAAAGTAAAAATTAAAAATGTTTAAATATGTCTCTGATATTAAATAATTTGATCAATAATTACATCTTTTGTTTAAACAATTTGAAACAAAAAGGTTGCATGACAGTAAATGTTGATTGCTTTCTAAATGTTTTGTATCCCTGAAAATGATTGTGATTTTTCAAAGCTGCAAGAGAAGGTTGTTTTTAGAACCATCAGTACTAGATCCTGTGGTTTATTAATATATTCAAGGGACTGATAGGGTGGTTAATTAATAAAAGAAATGTCACCAAGAAGGTTTGTGCTGGGAATTTTCATTAACAAGTTGAAAAAGAAATAACAAAGTAATCAATGAACTAAAACAGAAATGATTGACTGTAATTACTGTGCCTGTTAAGGTTATTGACTAACAGGAAGATGGGCTGTCAAAATTGAAACATGGCATTCTGAGAAAATTAAATGAGAAAAATTAATGAGAAAAACATTCGTTTTTGCCTCTGTGTTATCACCAAGGAAATAAAGTTAATGTGTCAATTTCGGTAGTTCTGAAATAGTTAAATTGAGATTTTTAATTTTAACTGCCTACTAACACCTACTAATGTTTAAATCCTGTATTTGGGTTTTACACAAAGTGAAATAGAGGGAGAAGGAGACATTTGGTGGTAAATATATGAAGATAACATACAAGACATAACTGTTGTTTGCACCAGGGTAGTAGCTGTAAAGATGGAGAGGCAGTGGATTTGATAATAAGACACCGTTGTCTTACTTTGCTGATACCTTTCATTTCTGCATCAAGGCAAATATAGGGGCACCTGGGTGGCTCAGTCATTAAGCCTCTGCCTTCAGCTCAGGTCATGATCCCGGGGTCCTGGGATTGAGCCCCGCATCGGGCTCCCGGCTCAGCGGGAAGCCTGCCTCTCCCTCTCCCACTGCCCCTGCTTGTGTTCCCTCTCTCACTATGTCTCTCTCTGCCAAAAAAAATAAATAAAATATTTTAAAAAAGACAAATATAACTCCCTCCAGGAAAATTTCCTAGATTATCCTCTTCTAGAGCCATCTTTCCCTCCTTTGAAATCTCATAGCTATGGATGCTTCACCTTGTATTAAGTTAATTTAAATATGCCATAGTGTTAGGGGCTTTGCCACTGCCCCTACCTTTCATTCCCCTGGTGAAGACAGCATAAGTAAACAAACACATATGCAAGGTTGTGTTAAGTGAGTGCGGGGCAGTGAGAAAAGGTAAGCAGGTAATACCTCCATGAGAAGGTGAAGGATGAAAATGAGCCAGACATATAAATAGCTGGAAGGAAATAATTTCAGGCAGAGGAGCAGTTAAATGCAACAGTCCTAAGGAGCGTAAGCTTGGGTATTTTATAGTAGAAAATATAATTGAAGCCCATGAACTAGGGGAGAGGGTGCTGTAAGTCAAAGTAGAAAAGGGTGACAGGAGCCAGATCATGGAGGGCCTTGTAGATTTGTTAAAGAGCGTGGATTTTTTTTTTCCTAGTAAGAAGGCATTGGATGATATTAAGCAGGAGAATAACATGAACTGAGTTATATTCTGAAAGATCATCTAGATTGTGGAGAATAGATTGCAGATGGCTCAATTTAGTTGGGGAAGAGGAGATAGGGAGAAGTGGATGTATTTATTTTTTTAATAATTTTTTATTGTTATGTTGATCACCATACATTACATCTTTGGTTTTTGATGTAGTGTTCCATGATTCATTGTTTGTGCATAACACCCAGTGCTCCACTCAGAATGTGCCCTCTAATACCCATCACCAGGCTAACCCATTCCCCTATCCCCCTCCCCTCTAGAACCCTCAGTTTGTTTTTCAGAGTCCATCGTCTCTCATGGTTCGTCTCCCCCTCCGACTTACTCCCCTTCATTCTTCCCCTCCTGCTATCTTCTTTTTTTTTTCTTAACATATATTGCATTATTTGTTTCAGAAGTACAGATCCGTGATTCATCAGTCCTGTACAATTCACAGTGCTCACCATAGCACATACCCTCCCCAATGTCTATCACTCAGCTACCCAATCCCTCCCACCCCACACCACTACAGCAACCCTCAGTTTGTTTCCTGAGATTAAGAATTCCTCAGATCAGTGAGGTCATAGGATACATGTCTTTCTCTGATTGACCTATTTCACTCAGCATAACATCCTCCAGTTCCATCCACGTCGTTGCAAATGGCAAGATCTCATTCCTTTTGATGGCTGCATAATATTCCATTGTGTATATATACCACATCTTTATCCATTCATCTGTCGATGGACATCTTGGCTCTTTCCACAGTTTGGCTATTGTGGACATTGCTGCTATAAACATCGGGGTGCACGTACCCCTTCGGATCCCTACATTTGCATCTTTGTGGTAAATACCCAGTAGTGCAATTGCTGGATCGTAGGGTAGCTCTAATTTCAACTGTTTGAGGAACTTCCATACTGTTTTCCAGAGTGGTTGCACCAGCTTGCATTCCCACCAACAGTGTAGGAGGGTTCCCCTTTCTCTGCATCCCCGCCAACATCTGTTGTTTCCTGACTTGTTAATTTTAGCCATTCTGACTGGTGTGGGGTGGTATCTCATTGAGGTTTTGATTTGGATTTCCCTGATGCCGAGCGATGTTGAGCACTCTTTCATGTGTCTGTTGGCCATTTGGATGTCTTCTTTGGAAAAATATCTGTTCATGTCTTCTGCCCATTTCTTGATTGGATTATTTGTTCTTTGGGTGTTGAGTTTGATAAGTTCTTTATAGATTTTGGATACTAGCGCTTTATCTGTTATGTCATTTGCAAATATTTTCTCCCATTCTGTCGGTTGTCTTTTGGTTTTGTGGACTGTTTCTTTTGCTGTGCAAAAGCTTTTTATCTTGATGAAATCCCAATAGTTCATTTTTGCCCTGGCTTCCCTTGCCTTTGGCGATGTTTCTAGGAAGAAGTTGCTGTGGCTGAGGTGGAAGAGGTTGCTGCCTGTGTTCTCTTTTAGGATTTGGATGGACTCCTGTCTCACGTTTAGGTCTTTCAACCATTTGGAGTCTATTTTTGTGTGTGGTGTAAGGAAATGGTCCAGTTTCATTCTTCTGCATGTGGCTGTCCAATTTTTCCAACACCATTTGTTAAAGAGACTGTCCTTTTTCCATTGGACATTCTTTCCTGCTTTGTCAAAGATGAGTTGACCATAGAGTTGAGGGTCCATTTCTGGGCTCTCTATTCGGTTCCATTGATCTATGTGTCTGTTTTTGTGCCAGTACCATACTGTCTTGATGATGACAGCTTTGTAATAGAGCTGGAAGTCCAGAATTGTGATGCCGCCAGCTTTGATTTTCTCTTTCAAGATTCCTCTGGCTATTCGGGGTCTCTTCTGGTTCCATACAAATTTTAGGATTATTTGTTCCATTTCTTTGAAAAAGGTGGATGGTATTTTGATGGGGATTGCATTGAATGTGTAGATTGCTCTAGGTAGCACTGACATTTTCACAATGTTTGTTCTTCCAGTCCATGAGCATGGAACGTTTTTCCATTTCTTTGTGTCTTCCTCAATTTCTTTCATGAGTATTTTATAGTTTTCCGAGTACAGATCCTTTGCCTCTTTGGTTAGATTTATTCCTAGGTATCTTATGGTTTTGGGTGCATTTGTAAATGGGATAGACTCCTTGATTTGTCTCTCTTCTGTCTTGTTGTTGGTGTATAGGAATGCCACTGATTTCTGTGCATTGATTTTATATCCTGCTACTTTACTGAATTCCTGTATGAGTTCTAGCAGTTTTGGGGTGGAGTCTTTTGGGTTTTCCACATAAAGTATCATATCATCTGCAAGGAGTGAGAGTTTGACTTCCTCTTTGCTGATTTGGATGCCTTTGATTTCTTTTTGTTGTCTGATTGCTGTGGCTAGGACTTCTAATACTATGTTGAATAGCAGTGGTGAGAGTGGACATCCCTGCCACGTTCTTGACCTTAGGGGCAAAGCTCTCAGCTTTTCCCCATTGAGAATGATATTCGCTGTAGGTTTTTCATAGATGGCTTTTATGATATTGAGGTATGTACCCTCTATCCCTCTACTCTGAAGAGTTTTGATCAAGAAAGGATGCTGTACTTTGTCAAATGCTTTTTCTGCATCTATTGAGAGCATCATATGATTCTTGTTCTTTCTTTTGTTAATGTATTGTATCACGTTGATTGATTTGCGGATGTTGAACCAGCCTTGCAGCCCAGGGATAAATCCCACTTGGTCGTGGTGAATAATCCTTTTAATGTACTGTTGGATCCTATTGGCTAGTATTTTGGTGAGAATTTTTGCATCCATGTTCATCAAGGATATTGGTCTGTAGTTCTCCTTTTTGATGGGGTCTTTGTCTGCTTTTGGGATCAAGGTAATGGTGGCCTCATAAAATGAATTTGGAAGTTTTCCTTCCATTTCTATTTTTTGGAACAGTTTCAGGAGAATAGGTATTAATTCTTCTTGAAATGTCTGATAGAATTCCCCTGGGAAGCCATCTGGCCCTGGGCTTTTGTTTCTTGGGAGATTTTTGATGACTGTTTCAATTTCTTTAGTGGTTATAGGTCTGTTCAGGTTTTCTATTTCTTCCTGGTTCAATTTTGGTAGTTGATACATCTCTAGGAATGCACCCATTTCTTCCAGGTTATCTAATTTGCTGGCATAGAGTTGCTCATAATATGTTCTTATAATTGTTTGTGTGTCTTTGGTGTTGGTTGTGATCTCTCCTCTTTCATTCATGATTTTGTTGATTTGGGTCATTTCTCTTTTCTTTTTGATAAGTCTGGCCAGGGGTTTATCAATCTTGTTAATTCTTTCAAAGAACCAGCTCCTAGTTTCATTGATCTGTTCTACTGTTCTTTTGGTTTCTAGTTCATTGATTTCTGCTCTGATCTTTATGATTTCTCTTCTCCTGCTGGGTTTAGGCTTTATTTGCTGTTCTTTCTCCATCTCCTTTAGGTGTAGGGTTAGGTTGTGTATTTGAGACCTTTCTTGTTTCTTGAGAAAGGCTTGTATTGCTATATACTTTCCTCTCAGGACTGCCTTTGCTGTATCCCAAAGATTTTGAACAGTTGTGTTTTCATTTTCATTTGTTTCCATGAATTTTTTTTATTCTTCTTTAATTTCTTGGTTGACCCATTCATTCTTTAGTAGGATGCTCTTTAGCCTCCATGTATTTGAGTTCTTTCCGACTTTCCTCTTGTGATTGAGTTCTAGTTTCAAAGCACTGTGGTCTGAAAATATGCAGGGAATAATCCCATTCTTTTGGTACCGGTTGAGACCTGATTTGTGACCTAGGATGTGATCATTTCTGGAGAATGTTCCATGGGCACTAGAGAAGAATGTGTATTCTGTTGCTTTGGGATGGAATGTTCTGAATATGTCTGTAAAGTCCATTTGGTCCAGTGTTTCTTTTAAAGTCTTTATTTCCTTGTTGATCTTTTGCTTAGATAATATGTCCATTTCAGTCAGGGGGGTGTTAAAGTCCGCCACTATCATTGTACTGTTGTCAATGTGTTTCTTTGCTTTTGTTATTAATTGCCTTATATAATTGGCTGCTCCCACGTTAGGGGCATAGATATTTACAGTTGTTAGATTTTCTTGTTGGATAGACCCTTTAAGTAGGATATAGTGTCCTTCTTCATCTCTTATTACAGTCTTTGTTTTAAAATCTAATTTGTCTGATATAAGGATGGCCACCCCAGCTTTCTTTTGGTGTCCATTAGCATGGTAAATGGTTTTCCACCCCATCACTTTCAATCTGGGGGTGTCTTTGGGTCTAAAATGAGTCTCTTGTAGACAGCAAATCGATGGGTCTTGTTTTTTAATCCAATCTGATAGCCTGTGTCTTTTGATTGGGGCATTGAGCGCATTTACATTCAGCATAACTATTGAAAGGTATGAATTTAGTGCCATTGTATTGCCTGTAAGGTGACTGTTACTGTATATTGTCTGTGCTCCTTTCTGATCTATGCTGCTTTTAGGCTCTCTTTTTGCTTAGAGGACCTCTTTCAATATTTCTTGTGGGGCTGGTTTCGTGTTTGCACATTCCTTTAGTTTTTGTTTGTCCTGGAAGCTTTTTTTCTCTCCTTCTATTTTCAATATAGCCTAGCTGGATATAGTATTCTTGGCTGTATATTTTTCTCATTTAGTGCTCTGAAGATATCATGCCAGTCCTTTCTGGCCTGCCAGGTCTCTGTGGATAGGTCTGTTGCCAATCTAATGTTTCTACCATTGTAGGTTACATATCTTCCCCCGAGCTGCTATCAGGAGTTTCTCTTTGTCTCTGAGACTCTTAAGTTTTCCTATTAGATGTCGGGGTGTTGACCTATTTTTATTGATTTTGAGAGGGGTTCTCTGTGCCTCCTGGATTTTGATGCCTGTTTTCTTCCCCACATTAGGGAAGTTCTCTGCTATTATTTGCTCCAATATACTTTCTGCCCCTCTCTCTCTTTCTTCTTCTTCTGGTATCCCAATTATTCTAATGTTGTTTCGTCTTATCGTATCACTTATCTCTCGAATTCTGCCCTCGTGATCCTGTAGTTGTTTATCTCTCTTTTTCTCAGCCTCTTTATTTTCCATCCTTTGGTCTTCTATACCACTGATTCTTTCTTCTGCCTCATTTATCCTAGCAGTTAGTGCCCCCATTTTTGATTGTATCTCATTAATAGCCTTTTTGATTTCAACTTGGTTTGATTTTAGTTCTTTTATATTCTCCAGAAAGGGTTTCTCTAATAACTTCCACACTTTTTTCAAGCCCAGCTAGTATCTTTAAAGTCATGATTCTGAACTCTAGGTCCGACATCGTACTAATGTCAGTATTGAGTAGGTCCCTGGGAGACGGTACTACCTCTTGTTCTTTTTGCTGAGGTGATTTTTTCGTCTTGTCATTTTGTCCAGAGGAGAACAGATGAATGAGAGAACAGAATGCTAACAGGTTAACAATGTCTCCAGCAAATATACTCTCTACAAACCAGAAAAGATCTGAAACCAGGGGACAAGAGAGGGAAAGAAAGAAGAGAAAAAAAAAAAAAAAGGGAAAAAGAAAAAGATAAAAACAAAAACAGAACAAAACAAAACAAAAAACAATATGATCAAACATGATCAGGCTAGTGCATAGATCAGTGCCACACACTAGCTTTTGGGCATATTTTAGTCTGTTAGAAGAAAGTGCCTGCTAAAATTTTAAAGGAAGAAAGACTTGTATATGTACAAAATAAGGGTTGATACAATGAAGGGATGGCAGATGAATGTAAAGATGAAAATTATAAAAGATTTTATAGAAGGAATTGATAAGAAGTTGTTTTTAAAAAGAAAGAAGAAGATTTAAAAAGAAAAAGAAGAAGATAAAAAAAAGAAAAAAAAGGGGGAGAATGTGATCAGGCAGGAGACTAGAACAAAGCCATACACTAGTGATTTAGGGTATATTTTGATCTGTGAGAAGAAATTGTATCTCAAAATTTTAAAGAGAGAACAACTTATATATATATGCCAAAAATAAGGGTAACTACTATGAAGGGATAAAAATATGACTAAAAATGGAAAATGAAAAATGTTTTTTTAAAAAAGGGATTGATAAGATGTTGTTTGAAAAAGGGAAAAAGGAAAATTAAAAAAAAACAGTTAAAAATTAACTTTGAAAAACTAATTAATTATGGTAAAAAAGCCATGAATTCTATGTGCAGTATTCCCCTAGCGCTGGAGTTCTCCCATTCTCCTTGATCGGTAAACTTGGTCTTGGCTTGCTGGCTGTTCGTGCTGATCTTCTGGGGGAGGGGCCTGTTGCCGCGGTTCCCGAATGTCTTTGCCGGAGGCTGAATTGCCCTGCCCTTGTGTGTCCGGGCTAAGCAAGCTGCTCGGGTTTGCTCTCAGGAGCTTTTGTTCCCTGCAAGCTCTCGGTACAGCTTTGGAGGACTAGGGTGAAAATGGTGGCCTCCCAATCTCTGCCTGGAGGAGCTGAGAACTCGGGGCCCCGCTCCTCAGTGTGCCCCCAGAGAAAAGCAGTCACTCCTGTCTCCCCGGTCTCCGGCCACACTCCGCGCTCACCCGGCCTGTGATCGAGCATTTCTATCTCTGGCACCCGACCCCATGTGGAATCTCCAGACCCAGCATATCCCTGCGGTGCGCTCCCATGCCGTTCCTGCCGGGGGAGGGTGGGGAGTCTCCCTGGCTTTGCTGCTTGTTGGGTCCCTGCTGGAGGAGCAGTGGCCCGATTGGGCCGCGGATCACAGTTTATGGCAACCCCGAGCTGAGAGCCCGCGCCTCTGCAGCCGGCTTCCCCGCTCCGATACCTGGGAGCTCTGCTGCACTCAGGCATCCCGGGTCTTTCTGTGACCCCCGAGGGTCCTGAGACCACACTGTCCCGCGAGGGTTCCACCCCCCGCTTAGCCACTGGAGCGATGTCCCTCAGCGGAGCCGGCTTCTAAAAGTTCCGATTTTGTGCTCCGCGGCTCTATCACTTGCCAGAAGCGGCCGACGAGGCCCCCTCCCCTCCATCTATCCTCCCGAATATCGCCTTGGATTCACTTCTCCGCACGTCCTACCTTCCAGAAAGTGGTTGCTTTTCTGTTCAGAGTGTTGTTACTCTTCTTATCTTCGATCTCCTCTTGAGTTCGTAGGTGTTCAGTATGGTTTGATCCCTATTCAGCTGAATTCCTGAGACCAGACGAAATCCAGGGAGAAGTGGATGTATTAAAGATAACTTTAGGAAGTAGGATTAGTGGGAATTTTTGATGATTGTGAGGAAAAAAAATGGATGAAAGATGATTCCTAGGTTTTGGCTTAAGCATTTAGTGATGAAACCAATTACTAGGATATGAATGACAAAAGTTGATTTGAGAGGCATAATCAAGAGCTCCTTTTTGGGATATGATAAGTTTGAAATGTCTATTAGCTATCCAAATGGATAAGGCAGTTGGATGTATGCCTCTGGGGCTCTTGAGAGAGGTCCAGGTTGGGGATACAAATTTGGAATTCATTAGTGTATGGATGTATGATTGGTGTATCCGGTGAACTAATTTGCCTTCTCCAGTCTCTGCATGTCCCTTTGCTCTATTGCATCTCCCTTTCTCATTCATGAATGACATATTGGGTAAGCACCATAATTTTCCTGCCCTTAGTGCAGTGCTTTAAAGGCAGCTTAGTTCAGTTTAAAACTTGCACTTTATTCTAGTTTAAATCTCATCTCCTCCTTTTCCTTCAGCACTGACCAGATGTCTTCTCAAGGGACTTGGAAATGGGAAGGGGCAAGATTGATTTTTTTCACCACTTCTGTTATGGTATCTTCAAGAGGAGAGCTTTAGTTGGCCTTGTTCCTCTAATTTTTCAAGTCCCCTGACTTTTTCTGTAGTATTAGGGCTAGGAAAGGAGACAGGAGGGGAAGAGCATGTAGCTCTTAACTGCTTCTTAGTGAGCCCTGAATGAGGTGTTTGTCCTCAAATATTGGAAATTCATTAGCATGCAGTGTACACAGGTGCCTTAATTTTCTTTTATTTTGAGCTTAGTTGCCAAATCTGCACAATAGGAAAAATCCCACTTGACATCTTATTATAGATCTCTTTAAAGCTGTGGGATTGGATGAGATACCCCTGAGGTGACTGTATGGATTTGGCCACACAGGAGTTGGTGGTAGACTTCAAAATGGCCCTCATGGCAGTGAAGGAAACAGAAATGGGTTATGGAGTGAATGATAGTTAAAAGTGTAGGGAGGGTAAGCAGCTTATTTAGGAAGTATTGTGATGAAGGTAGCAGAAACTAGGAGGAGCTGTAGGGTGAAGCTAATGCTTTTGTTTGTTGGATATTTTTACGTTAGGGCTCTTGTGGCATATTTTTGTGCCGATCATTACAGAAAGGGTGATAATGTGGTACATGAAGTGATAATGAAGGAGCAGAGTCCTTGAGAAGGGGGGAGAGGAAGGGATCCAGAGCAGAAGAGGAGAGATTAGTCTTTGATAGGAGCAAGGGTGCTGCTCACATTATAATAGGTGGGAAGCTGGAGAAGGTGGGACTCAGTGCTGGTGGTTTTGTAGACGTTGATAAGGCATGGGGCATCTTCCCAGGTGGCTTCTGCTTTTGTCTGTGAGGCAGGAGAGTTGATTAGTAGCTAATTACAGGGGGGTGGGAAGGAAGAGTTGGGAAACATCTTCTTTGCTGCAGCATATAAGACCTTTGAAACAGGAGCAGATTCATTTAGTTTCATCTAAAAGACCTGACAAAGTGCCAGAACTATTTATCACATTTTTGGAATAAGATCATTTTATTTACCACCGACGAATTATCCTTAGCTTTAAATCTCATCTTGAAAAGGTGTTATAGCTGTTCAGAAAATCACATATTTTTTTGAAGCCCCAACCTGAAATTGCCTGAAACTTTTGAGGTATCATATATAGAATAAAATGGACTCACGGTTCATGCAAAAGCTACATTCATTCTTTAAGGTATTTTAATGAAAAGAAGAAAAGGTATTCTGTTCTGATTGAAGAACTGATTGTATCCTGGAGGGCTTATTTTCCAAGAGGGGCTGCTGATAGAGATAGAATTATTTTCTTTTTGGAGGCCTCCCTTCTGTGCCTCTGATGTTCTAGCTGGCTCCTAATATAGGGCTCCACATCAAGGGGCTTCTCAGTACATGTGGTTGAGTGACTTTGTCTGGGGCCAGAGACACACTTTTGATTACCTCTGGATGATTGCTACAACTGCCCTGATTTATTCTCTCTTTTTTCCAGCTCCTCTTTACCCCTAACCTTTGTTTGCTTGCAAGAGGAATGTGAGCCAAAATTTTAAAGTTTGAAAAGTATAAAGAAAGGAAACAAGTAAATAGGGAAGGAGAATAAATATTGAACAAGACTGGGCAAGGTTACAAGAAGGAATTACTGTGAAAACCTGGAAGGGGGCCAGGATGCAAAATGCGGTGGCTGTGTAGTTTACAGGAACTATTTAGTGTTCAGCATGCTTCACTGATCACCCAGAGAAAGCCGGATTTCTCTGGTTTTGTCTGCTGCCCTATAGTTAGCTATGGAAACTTGACATAGGTGATCTGTATTTTTGTCTCAGCCAACTGATAGAAATATAGAGGATTGTGGGGCCCCTGCCTATCAAATCTGACGTGATTTGAATTGCTAGGAGAAGGACCTCTTGTGGCCATAATGGGAAATACTTCAACTGAGACCTATCTGGGAGGTTACATTTTTGATGAGTCAATTAAAAAAAAATACAGCTCTTTAAAATTACATTTCAGATACTTATAATATTTAATTGTTTTGATAACATCAAATACTGTAATTGCATCTGTATTTTATCTATGAGAAGTTCAGTTTAATTTGAAGCACTTCAGATTTTATCCATTTAATTCACCTATTCTCTGAAAAATAGAAAGAATAGGGGTTTTCATTTCCATTTTGCAGATGGAAAAGAGAGGTACAGAGCAGGTAAGTAACTTATTTGTGGTTTTATGGTGGGGGCAGAGTGGCTCATAATAGAATTTGGATATTTTATCTTGGGTTCAGTTCAACAGTCTGGGTTTGGAAAACATTCATTATTAAAGCTCTAAAACAAAAACTTCTATTTTGCAAGTGTCAAGTGAATTCTTTATTCAAGAAAAGATGGATTGAGAGACATAAAACTTACTCTTTGTTTTCAGTGTGAAAAGAGGCTATTGCTAGATTCTCCAGGGGAAAAAAAGCTGCTTTAAAAAAAATCTGGGAGGACAGTATGTCGGCAACTAAGAACCTTTAGATAAATGTAACGCCAATTATGCACATTTTAAAGGAAGCTACATAAAAATAGTTATTTGCAGATTTCCCTAGAAATCATATAAAATTAAGCTCCTTTCATTGTTGATTCTCTCTGACGGTCCCCAGACCCTGCCTTTTCGCTCGTTTTTTCGCTCGTTTCCCTAATACTTGTTCTAAGAGTGTCTGTGGAGCTAATACACAAACGCTTCCTTTTTATTTTTATTTTTTAAATTATTTTTTTGACTTTATTTTGAATTCAGCTTTTCTTCTTTTTTTCCTTTTACTTTTTTTCTTCTAACATCCGTCTTTTTTTTTTATTATGTTAGTCACCATACAGTATGAATTCAACTTTTTAAGAACAAGAATGCCCAAACTCAAGTGAGTAGCTCTTTTATTTACTTATTAAGTATGTAATTAGAAAAATTTCAATTCCAGTATAGTTAACGTACAGTGGAGTAGTTCTTTTTTAAGGGACAGTTACTACCTGTTGTTTTAGAAGCTGTTGGGAGAAAGTTGCAGAAGCGTTAATGTGTAAGGAAATGTGTAAGGAAATGAGTTCAAGTGGGGAGTCAAGGATCTGATGAAATGATAAAGCATAAGGCAGGGATATGCCAGATTTATTCCGGTGAATGATAGGGCATCGAGGAAAAAGGATATCAAAAAAAGAGAAGAGGAACTATGAAAAAGAACAGCCACAGAGGTAAGAAATTTTGTTGAAGACTTTTTTGGGTAACTTTAACAATGGTTTCACCTGTGGAGCTGTTGGTAAATCTTCACTGTACATGTCTTACTGATAATTATGTGGCATTACATAAACTCTGGGAACAGAGTATGTGATACGTGGGGCAGGTGTGTGAGAGAGGCAAGACTTCAGAAGAAAAACACTATCTCACATGTGTCACATTGTCCTGTGGTATTGAAGACACTGAATTTTACATAATTGATCTTTTGATATGTGGATTTCCTGGACTCCTGTTATCCCTGCTTTATCATTTTTTCACTCTCCATAATTCTAGCGCTCAGCTTTAATTAGATATAAAGAAGTCCTTATTTTGGGAAGGGACTAGAGAAATGCAAGTCTAACTTATTCAGAGCTTCCCGACAGCTATGTTTGTCGATCTCTAGGCAAAGTATGTGTCTGGCCTTTTTCACCGAAGTATTTTCAGTAACAAGTTGTCAGTGAGGTCAGTGACTAGCAGTTCAGGATTAGATACCACCCACCCTGGTCTGTAACCTCCCCTTTCTTTCTTATCCTGGGTGAATGACGCTCAGCTAAAGTGACTGCCCCACTACCACTGCCTCTTAATTTGGTACTCGGTAACTCTAAGAAGTCATCGGCGTCTTCTTCCCCTGCCCCACCCAAAACTCTTTTTGGAAAATTCCCTACAAGAGCTGAATTTTTAAAACATTTACTTTATAGAAAGCAACAGAAAGGTAAGAGTCAAGTCTGTAAAGAGAAGAGCTGGACTTAGTACATTCTTGTTTCTGCGTTGAATTGCTCTGCCTTAGTTATAGATCGTAGGCTTAAAATGTGGAGTTTCCTTCTGAATTAAAGCACATTACATTGTTATATAATCTGGGAATGTTTTGAATAGTTATGATGAGAAATGTAGGCTTTCATGCTAATTTTAAAGTTATAAATAACTTTTGAACTAGGGGAAGCTAGTAGCCAAGGTCGTGCTTTGCATTCAGAGAGTTTCTGGCTATAAAAAGCCGATTGCAATGCTGTGCAGGAAGAGATAAGATACGGCCTGGATGCTTGTGCTTGGGCATGGGGCTGGGGCAAAAGGAAGCAAAGATAGAAAATGTTTGAAGGGATTTTACTTTCAACCAAAAGCTTGTTCACAGTAAATAGAAAATTTTTCAAATGAGATAGTGGCAAAAGAAGTAATTCCTGAATTTAATATTTGTCTCATGTACTTGTTTTATAGTTGGCAGTAATATTAAGAGGTTGAGTTCTCTCAGAACTGTTTACCACCATCTATAATCAAATAAAAATCACGTTATGTAAGATGTAGTCTTCAGTAATGTAAAGAGAAGGTCACTGTTTGATGGGGTCTTAGTGACTGAACAGTTGCTCTCAGTTGCACTGAGGGACAGAACTGGAAGGAATGAGTTCAAATAGAAACCAGAAGAAATTGTTAAGGCATCAGGAAAGTCATTGATTGTACAGGTTTTGAGTCACCGATATACACCACTAAGAAAGCCTGTTAGAATGTCTTTGAAGATACATGAAATCCAGTGATTTTCTTAGAACACACAAGTATGAAAAATAGGATTTCAAATTAGCTTTGCTTCTGGGTTTGTGGTTAGCTTATTTAGACAGAATGAAAGCTCAGCATATTGAGAATAGTTGCGATTTGGAGATGTGGATTATCAGCAATTAAATTTGAATGGCATATTTGGATGTGCTGTTAAAATTTCATCATCCACTATAAAAAATGACCTAAGTATTAGCAAAGGACAAATTTGTTAAATGGATACATCCAAAATACAGAGAGTGTAGACACAGCTATTTTGTTACCCTCCTATACATAGTTTGTATCTTCCTTCTTATTTGAGGAAAATATTGGGATTTTATAGTAAAACTTATTTTCTTTTCATCTTAAAAGTAGTATGAGCATAGAAATTTGAAGGAATTGTAGGAATTATAGGAATTTTGAAAGCACAGAAAAAAAATTACCTGTAATCTCGTTGGTGTATTTCCTTTTAGTCTTTTTTCTCTGCATGGCTTTAAAATGAATTGCAGTAATACTGTAGATAAAATTTGGGACCTTGCTTTTACATTTAACATTATACCAAAACATTTTCCATGTATATTCCTTATTTTACATAGATGTCATTTTAAATTGCTGTGTAACATTTTTCCAAGTTAATGGATATAATTTTATTAATTATCGTTGAATACCTAAGTGCTGTGGTAAATATCTTTGTGTATTTATTTTGAAGATCATTTCTTTAAGCTGTATTCTTTAAAAAAATTTTTTTTATTTGAGTATAGTTGACACACAATGTTACGTGAGTTTCGGGTGTACAACATAGTGGTTAAATATCTCTATATGTTATGCTCACCACAAGTGTAGCTACTGCCACCATACGATGCTATTATATCATCGATTATATTCCCTATGCTGTGCTTTTTTACTCCCATGACTTATTCATTTCATAACTGGAAGCCTGTATCTCTCACTCCTTTTTGCCCATTTTGCCCATTTTGCCCATTTCCCCCCTACCCGCCCCAGCAACCATCAGTTTGTTCTCTATATTTATAGGTCTGATTCTTCAAGCTATATTCTTAAATGTGGACTCAGATTAAAGGGCATTTGAGTTGAAGACAAAGGTGGTGATTTTTAAGAAGACGTGTTGTGTTTTAAGGCCTTGTTAAACTCCTTGTCTTCCAAATGATGTATTTATTGAATGTCTCTGATATGTAAAAACATTGTTATCAGGTATGTAGATAGCAATGTACTAAGTGTTTGGAAGGACAGAGTCCCCTCTATTTACAAAATTTCAACTTATCAACTTTACAGATATCAACAAAGCTACATGTGAGGAAAATGCTTCAGCTCTGCCGGAAACCAGCTGACACTGTTATTGATCATATTATTTTGGACTTAGAACAATAGAAATTATAAATGACTTCTGTTAGAGGACCATCTATACATAATTCTGATTTATATAAATTTTATGATCCAACTGTGACAAAGAAATAGAATTAAGAAGGATAAATACTTTAGTTATGATAAACGTTGGGAGAAATTAGAAGTATTGGAGAAAATTATGGGCAGCATGGTGAAAGAAAAAGGATAGAGGGCATATACAAGAGCAGAAATTCAGTTGGGTTTTTCTGCTTAGGGAAACATGAGAATGGAATAGGACATGGCTAGAGTTGGAGTCAGGGAAGAGATGAAGTTTTAATTTTGTTATTGTTGAATTTGGGAGTTATGGTTGTAGAAATAGACTATATTGAAGGGAAAAAGCCAAGGAATTGGAGGTCAGTAAAACTATTTGATTTTTAGAGGGGGTGGCTGTCCAGAGAAATAAAAGTAGAGAGAATAGAGATATCAGTATTAATTGGTGGGAGGTGAGGTGAGGTGAGGTATAGGGTTGTGAATTCTTAAAGGATATGTTTTTGCCTGTATTAAAAGTTTTTTTAATTGTGAAGTTTTCTTTTGCAGTGATATTTAGAGGAAGACCAAAGCTATGGAAGGATGGGAGTTCCCTTCTCTAATTCCTATCAACTTCTGTTGGTGTGTTTTTATTCTTCCTCTGGGATAGAGGGATTAAGATTTGAGAAGTTGGCGGTTCAGTCTCGCCTGAAGAGAAACTTATGTGCTTTGTAATGAAGACTTAAATAGTGTTTACTTATGGGTCGTTGGCTCATGGGAATGTTAGTCTAGAGACTCAAAAAGCATGATTTTTCAGATTTTTGTTTGGTTACTGAATTTTAAGTGACATGGTACCGTGGGGTGGAACTCCTGAGTTTAGTCAAGTTGCAGATCTAATGGAAAGTGGCTGATAATTGAGACTACAGAATTTTTGAAAGTGAACAGGACTATTAGCTATTGCACATAATTTTCACATGCTTAATTACTGTTTTTAACTATGTTATTGGTGCCTAAACACAGCCAATTTTATTTGCTACCAATTTAATCACTAACTTCCATGGTTTGAGAAATTATTTTCAGTTCCTATGTGCTAAATTGTAAATTAGGTCAAATTTACTTGGCACCCCCACTCCCACCTCTTTTTCCTGTCTTCATTATCCTAACCAGTATACTTGTGCTGCTTCAGGTCCCTCCATCAGTGGGGAAATAGATGTGATGGAGAAGGCAATGTTTAGTGCAAAGAAAGGTCCTCAAGTAGTGGAACTTGAGCACTTTAGGCCCTACTTTATATTAGCTGTATTCAACATATGATCAGTTCTCAATCTGTTACTGGTCCATGAAAGGAGAAAAGAAGTTTCTACCAGAATGTAAGTCATCAATGCTCTAAGACTTTGTAGCAAGACTTTTTAGATGAAGGAAATTGTCATTGATTTACATTCTTACAAGCTCCTTATATCATTGCAGAATTGTGCTTTGAGTAGCATTGCTTTAAATTACACTGTACAACATTTATCTCCTCAGTCTATGCATTTGGGGTAAAGAATTGGGATGGAGGTGTACAATTAATTAGATAATAAATGAATTACCAGGTCTCAGTTGATGAGGTTTCTGGAGGTGGTATTAATGCAAAGTGGCCCTGGATTAGTTCACCGAGAACCCTCAGAATGACTGAGAGGCAAGATTGCCGAAAGTACTACATGGGGTCTACTCTGGTATTGGCTTTGGAATTAATTAATTCACTCATTTTAGATGACTTGTGTAGCAGACATTATTCTTAGTGCTGGGGATAGATACTGGTGAATCAAATAAAGGCCCTGACCTCTAATGTGTGTTTGTGGCTGGGGATGAAGGGAGAGTAAGAAATAAAACAGATTTCTCTGTGATTCTCCAGAAGAGGTATCAGTGTCTGTCTTAGTCCAGGGCTGGAGCTCATAGGTCATATTTCCATGGGAGTTTGCAAGATCAACTTGCTTTTTGGTTAGATCCAGCAATTCTGTTTTCCCCAATATGAGATAAAAAAGAATGCTAGTTTTCAGAATCAAATAACCTGTGATAGGCACTGTTGGTTGCCTATGCAGTATCCATACATTATGCTCTTGCTGCTGGTTTTTCAGAATCCCAATTTAGGTCAAGAATAAAAAGGTATAATGTTGTATATATTGACCTGTCCTTCTCCCCCACTTAGGACTGTTATCTTTAGTTAAGGCAGATGCATAGTAATTCAGGTAGACCTATCTCATTCTTTTCAACTTCATGGTATTTTATATGGATGTAGCATAATTCATTTAGCCCATTTTTGTATTGATGTTTGTTGTTTTTGGTAGTTTTTGTTTTTTCATGTTGCTATGCTGTGATGAATATCCTTGTTCTTATATCTTGACGTACATGACTAATCTCATGGAAGTAGAATTACTGGGTCTAAAGAAATGCTTACTTTATTTATTTTCAAATTTTTATTTAAATTTTAGTTAACATATAGTGGAATATTGGTTTCAGAAGTAGAACTCAGTGATTCATCATTTACATAGAATATCTAGTGCTTCATAACAAATGCCTTCCTTTTTTTTTTAAAAAAATATTTATTTATTTGACAGAGAGAGAGCACAAGCAGGGGGAGTAGCAGAGGGAGAGGAAGAAGCAGACTCCCTGCTGAGCAGGGAGCCTGATACAGGGCTCGATCCCAGGACCCTGGGATCATGACCTGAGCTGAAGCAGTTGCTTAATCCACTGAGCCACCCACACACCCAGCAAATGCCATCCTTAATACCTATCACCCATCTAGCCTGTCCCTGCTCACTTCCCTCCATCCACCCTGTTTGTTCTCTGTTGTTAGGAGTCTCTTATGGTTTGCTTCCCTCTCTCTCTCTCTTTTTTTCCCCTTCTCATATGTTCATTTATTTTGTTTCTTAAGTTCCACATATGAATGAAATCATTGGTATTTGCCTTTTTCTGACTGACTTATTTCACTTAGCATAATGTACTCTATTTCCATCCACATTGTTGCAAATGGTAAGATTTCATTCTTTTTGATGGCTGAGGAATATTTCATATATATATATCAGTCGATGGACACTTGGGCTCTTTCCATAGTTTGGCTATTGTGGACATTGTTGCTATAAACATTGGGAGTGCACGTGCACCTTCAGATCACTGCATTTGTATCTTTGGGGTAAATACCCAGTAGTGCAATTGCTGGGGTAGGGTAGTTCTATTTTTAACTTTTTGAGGAACCTCCATACTGTTTTCTAGAGTGGCTGCACCAGTTTGGAAATGCTCACTTTAAAACTTAAGTATTACCTTTAATTGGAAATATCAAAGGGTAAGAGTATGCAAAATTTAAAATTTGAAAGCTATTGTCCTATTTCTCTTTAAGAAATTCATATCAGTTTACATCTCCACTAGCTGTATGCTGAGAGCTTATCTCCCCAACTCTAACTAACACTGATGATACTCTTTCAAAAATTTCACTTTTGACACCCTGATAGGTAAAAATGATATATCTTTGTCTTTAGATTTGCATTTAATTAGTTATGAGTGAGATTGAGCAATATTTAAGTAATTATTTAGCCCATTGTATTTCTTTTTACATAAATTGCCTTTTTGCATTCTTTGTACATTTTTTCTTTTTATCTTTCCAAAATAGCTTTTTGTCTTTTTAATATGTTGTATTTCCCCCCAATTTGTTGTTTAGTTTTTGACTTTTATGTTTTATTTTTAAATAATGCAGAAAATAAAATATTTTTTTTGATGTAGTGTTCCATGATTCATTATTTGAGTATAACATCCAGTGCTCCATGCAGAATGTGCCCTCTTTAATACCCATCACCAGGCTAACCCATCCCCCCACCCCCCTCCCCTCTAGAACCCTCATTTGTTTTTCAGAGTCCATCCTCTCTCATGGTTCATCTCCCCCTCTGTTTCCCTCCTTCATTCTTTCCCTCCTGCTATCTTCTTCTTCTTCTTCTTTTTTTTTTAACATATAATGTATTGTTTGTTTCAGAGGTACAGATCTGTGATTCAACAGTCTTGCACAATTCACAGCGCTCACCATAGCACATACCCTCCCCAGTGTCTATCACCTGGCTGCCCCATCCCTCCCACCCCCGAAAATAAAATATTTTTGTACTCAAAATTTTAAACCTCTTTCTTTATGACTTCTGGGTTTTGTGTTTCCTTTAAATGACTTTTTGCTTCAACTAGCCTGCATAAATGTGTTATAGATAATTTCACTTATACTTTCAGAATTTTAGTCTTTGCTACATCTGGAGTTGATTTTGAGCAAAGGAGTGAGGCTGGGAGTCAGTTTTATGTTAATTTTTCATCCAAATGTTTATTCATTTGACCCAGTATGATTTATTTAAGAATAACTCTTTTTCCTGCTAATTTAAAATGCCATCTTTATCATAAGCTAAATTTATAATTATAGTCTGTTTCCCACTCTTTCTTCTGTTGCAGTAATATTTGTATCTAATTTTTTCCAATCCTTACTTTCTTTTAAAGATTTTATTTATTTGAGAGAGAGAGAAAGAGAAAGAGAGTATGACCAAGGGGGAGGGGCAGAAGGAGAGGGAGAAACAGGCTCCCCACTGAGCAGAGAGCCAATGCGGGACTGGATCCCACATTCCTGGGACCATGACTTGAGCTAAAGGCAGACACTTAACCGACTGAGCCACCCAGGTGCCCTCCAATCCCTACTTTTTAAATAATTTCATTTCATGACATGTTTTAATACCTGGACGGATTAATCCTTCTTTTACTCTTTTCTGCCCTGCTAGGATTTTCCTAGATATGATCACATAATGTTCATTTCTAGATGAATTTTAGTATAACATTTTTTCTGGTGGTTGGGACACGCTAACATTCAGATGGGCTTTTGGGACCCAGATCTCTAGACTAGCTATTTTGGATTTGCCTCTTTGACCGGATGTGTTCAGGCCAGAACTGTACCGCCATCCAGCTTGCATGCTTAAAAAAAATGTTTATAAAAATGAACTTTTAAACTGAATAAGTTATACTTGCACATTTATTTTAATTTTAAACAAAGGATGCCTTGGCTATAGTTCTTTATTGCAGCAGTCTACAGAGTTTCATAAGTGACATTAGATAGTTCATAGATTCTCCAGGAGACCCAGAGAAACAGCCAAAGACGAGGCGGGGAAAACCTCCAACTGTACCTGAGAGACAGTCCTGTGGACGTACTAGCTTCTACCATTCTGGGTTCTTGGGCTGGACACCAGAAGCCCCCCACAGCTTTCCCAGAAGTTATCTGATGCCTGCGACCTTTGAAAATCTAACCCAAGCTGTATTTGGTTTTTGAACTCTAGAGGAGTGGAGCTGGGCCAGAGCTGGAAGGTATGTTAGCAGACCTATGGCATCTGCCACAAAGGGTTGTACAATGAAAATAAATTTTCCTCCTGTCCTGACCCCAAAAACTCCTACCAGTTTCTGGTGCAAATTAAAAAAAAAAGTTAATGTATCATTCTGTATCAGTACACATACATTTATTTCACTCTTTATTATAGCTGCCACTTGGTTGAATTTAACCGATTTATTGCCCCACACTATACTGGAATATTTTCTTTCTTTTTTTTTTTTTTTTAATACTGGAATATTTTCATGTTGTTTCTCTGTATTGATTGAGGACTGATATTCCCCAGTAAGGCCATACAAATTGTTAAAATATGAAATACTTTTGTATCCCCTCTCCCCACCGCTAGTAGCCTTCCTCAACTTGGCTTCTTGCCTGGGACCTTTCTTAGACCCAGCAATTAAAGGACAAGCATTTGGCACAAAAGGGGCCTTCTAAGACTCAGTTCTCGGCTAAGTTCTGGTTGGAGCCTGCAATGAGGTGGTTAAATATTTTTAGTATCTTCCCACTGCTAGGCAAATGACATCCAGTTGGATTTTGTATATTTCTTAAGGCTTTTCCTGACCCTCTGGTCACAGTTAAAGTCATACCAATGAAAGAATATATGACAGTTTATTTAACTAGTCCCTAATTGATTCACATTTAGGTTGTTTCTAGCTTTTTAGTTAACACAAACAATACTGCAGTCCTTGACATGCATCTTCGTATACATGTTCAGATTCCTAAAAGTGGCATTGCTTTGTCTAAAAGTTTGTGCATATAAAATTTTATGCATATTGCCGGAGTGCCTTCAAAAAAGATTTTACGAATATACGCTCAGACCAACAATGTATGAGACAGCTTTTATTTATCTTGTGAAAGAAGATTTCATAAGAGATTTAAAACAATGTTTTAATGAAGCTAATTTACCCTCTTTAGCAATGATATAAAAAAAAAGAAGAAAATTAAACCATGTTAGTATGAGTGGCTCTTAATGAACTATACCAAGATATCATTGGACCATTGTTCTCTTCTAATTAATAAAATTTTGATACTGTGTTAAAATTTGTTGAGGACCAACATCAAATTTACTGGTTTTAAATTTTTAGAGCTTACCTTTTTTTTTTTTTTTTAAGATTTATTTATTTATTTATTTGACACAGAGAGAGACACACAGCGAGAGAGGGAACACAAGCAGGGAGAATGGGAGAGGGAGAAGCAGGCTTCCCGCTGAGCAGGGAGCCCGATGCTGGGCTCGATCCTAGGACCCTGGGACCATGACCTGAGCCGAAGGCAGACGCTTAACAACTGAGCCACCCAGGCGCCCCCCCCTTCTTTTTAATTTTGGTTTATTATGTTATGTTAGTCACCATACATTACATCATTAGTTTTTGATGTAGTGATCCATGATTCATTGTTTGCATATAACACCCAGTGCTCCGTTCAATACGTGCCCTCCTTAATACCCATCACCGGGCTAACCCATCCCTCCCCAACCCCCTCCCCTCTAAAGCCCTCAGTTTGTTTCTCAGAGTCTGTAGTCTCTCATGGTTCATCTCCCCCTCTGATTCCCTCCCCTTCATTTTTCCCTTCTTACTTTTTTTTTTTTTTTAACATATAATGTATTATTTGTTTCAGAGGTACAGGTCTGTGATTCAACAGTCTTACACAATTCACAGTGCTCACCATAGCACATATCCTTCCCCAATGTCCATCACCCAGCCACCCTATCTCTCCGACCCCCCACCACCCCAGCAACCCTCAGTTTGTTTCCTGAGATTAAGAATTCCTTGTATCAGTGAGATCATATGATACTTATCTTTCTCTGATTGACATATTTAGCTTAGCATAATACCCTCTAGTTCCATCCACATCATTGCAAATGGCAAGATTTCGGGTTTTTTTTGATAGCTGCATAATATTCCATTATATATATATATGTGTGTATATATATATGTCTATATATATATATATATCTCCCATCTTCTTTATCCATTCATCTATCGATGCACATCTTAGCTCTTTCCATAGTTTGGCTATTGTGGACATTGCTGCTATAAACATTGGGGTGCCACGTACCCCTTCAGATCACTACATTTGTATCTTTGGGGTAAATACCCAGTAGTGCAATTGCTGGGTCATAGGGTATAGAGCCTTCCTTTCTGATATATGGGACAACATCTGTCAGTTCTCAATGCCATGTTTACTCAAAGATGCAAACAATAATTCTGTGATGATACATGCAAATTTTTCACTGCTCTGTAATATAGTGGTTCTCACCCCAGGGTACTTTTGCTCCCCAGGGGACATTTGGCAAAGTCTGGAGACATTTTTGGTTGTCACAACCGGGAGGCTGGTGCTATTGGTGTTTAATGGGTAGAGGCCAGGGATGCTGCTAAATATCCTACAACCCACAGGACAGCCCCCTACAACAAAGAATTATCCAGCCCAAAATGTCAGTAGTGTGAGAATGAGAAACCCTGGTCAATAGACTACACCTGGAAATGGACATTGATCTAAACAGTTAAACATTCCTTCATTGTCTTTTGTCTCGTTTATTAATTTATTCTCAAGACTGTTGGCACAATCTTTCTGTTGTAAAGGGCATTTTCCTTGGTAGACAGGTTGAAAGCAAATGCAAAATATTATAATTTTCCTTCCTCTCTGTTATTTGTCAAGATCATGAACTGTCTGGGAGTGGAGGGCCAGCAGTTGTACCTTTCTGTCCTTCTTTCTCAAATACAACCTAAAGTTTTTGTATTGTTTTGAGTGTTTTTCACAAGTCTTTGCTCATCCTAGATTTAGTCCATTTTTTAAATAAGCCAGTACTATACTGATTTGTTCATTCTTACCTTTCCCTTCTTCCTTCATCTCTTGTATGTCCTTTAAAAATCTCAGCTCTTTAGAAAGCTCCTTGTATACCACATTGAGTTATATTTGCGTATGTACTTTCCCATATTTTTTTTCTCATGTGATTGCAGTAGTGGTTTTTATTTTTTGACCTTTCACTTTAGGATCTCTGGCTCTGGAACATGCTTATATTTTCTCTGAACTGCTAAACAATCTAAGTACTTGTCTTACTTTGCCTTGTGTTTTCTTCCTTGACTGTAATGAACTCTAAAAGTGATCTGTTCAGTTTTCCCCAAGGTTCTTGTCACTTCCACTTCACTAACTAATTTCTCTTTGTTGGTAAGAATTAAGTCCAGGGCAGTGGTTCTATTCCTTGCTTCTTTTGCTCTTTGATGAAGTTGCTGATAGAGAGGCAGCTGATAAAGGAGAGGAGTGATTTCTTCAATTGTGATTTTTAAGTTAATTTGTCTTTTTGGTTTTGCTGATTTTTAAAAATTTTAAATCTTTGCTAGGTTTCTTTTGATTTTGACCTCTCACTTCAATTTTCTTTTCATTTTACTTTGTCTCCCCATCACTTCTGTCCTAGAATTTATGTGTTGGGTATTTCACTGAGAGCACAGTGTACATGTATTCTAAATTTTATTTTGAGAATAATTTCCCTTTGTATCTTTAAGACATTGTCTTACTGTCACGTTATATAGTCTTCTAATTTTGGATTTTTTTCTGTCTGCTTGTTTTTGAAACATGAGATTTTTTGGTGTTTGTCATAAGTGAGATATGTATATCCTCTTTGAGCTTCATCACTATCAACTTTGAATTACAGAATTTCTCTCTTAAATTTTAAATCTCTTCTCTCTTAAATCTCAGTACATTTTTGGGTTACAGGAGGTATATATCCATTGGGGCAACTCTTCTCTTTTTTTTTTTAAGATTTTATTTATTTATTTGACAGAGAGAGACACAGCGAGAGGGAACACAAGAGGGGGAGTGGGAGAGGGAGAAGGAGGCTTCCCGCGGAGCAGGGAGCCCGATGCAGGGCTGGATCCCAGGACCCTGGGATCACGACCTGAGCCGAAGACAGATGCCTAGTGACTGAGCCACCCAGGCGCCCTTCCACTGGGGCAACTATTCTCTTATTCCTATTATTTGATCCTCTACTTGGAGGTGAAATTTGTAGAGTCTGGGGGCCTTCAGAGAGGAAAAGAATGAAGACCTGGACTTCCTTCTTTAATAGTGTGTTTATTACTAGAAACTTTTTAATTCATTGAACTGGTCCTGGATAAGAAACGATGTAGTAAGAAAAAACATGAAAGACCTTAAACTAAAATCCTTTTTGTGGCCTGCATTACCTGGGGGGAGAGGCTGTTTGGGCTTGTGAGTGATTGGAGGCAGAAGGAGGCAGTTTGGTAAACTGAAGCTGTAAGCGTGGATGTCATGCCATACCTCTGAGGGAGCAATCTCGTTCTTTCTTGAAGAATCACTGTGGCTAATGTCAGTAATTGTAGCAGCAAAGGCAAGAGTGCAGCAGGCAAAAAGGTCACACTGGACTTCAGGGGATCAGTTTTCATCAGTTGGCTGTGTGCTGGGAGCAGAACACTAGCAGCCTTCAACAGGGCCCACTTGTATTCTAATCATATTCTCTAGTTTTCTGTCTCTGAGATATGGGGGTCAAGAGGCCCCTGGAGTTCTTGAACAATTTGAGGGATAAGAGAGATACTGGACTCCCTGTCAGTCTGGCAATTGGGAAGTAGTTTTAGTTTGTATTTTTCCACTTGCCCTTCTTGTATTTTCACTGTTGCCATGGGAAGAACATGCTCCTGGTAGTCTACTTGTCCAAGAAGGATGAGAAACATGTACAACAGATTTGGATTCCAAAACTGCATCTTGGAGTAAGCCCAGCCAGGCCCATCTTGGATTAGCCAAGCTAACTACCAGCCAACCTAAAAATGCACAAGAGAAAATAAATGTTGTTTTGTGCCACTGAGATTTAGGGTGTTTTGTTATGTAGTATTATTATGGGAATAGCAACTCATAGACCATTACACAAAAATGATTTAGTATAAGATTTTATAAAGAATTCTTTTTTTTAAAGATTTTATTTATTTATTTGAGAGAGAGAGTAAGTGAGAGAGGGCATGAGCAGGAAGAGGGAGAGGGAGAAGCAGACTCCCCACTGAGCAGGGAGCCTGATATAGGACTCAATCCCAGGACCCTGGGATCACGACCTGAGCCAAAGGCAGATGCTTAACTGGCTGAGACACCCAGGCACCCCAGATTTTATAAAGAATTCTTAAAAAATTAATAAGGAAAAGAACAATAGAGAAATGGGTCAATGATAAGGGGAAAAGTAATTAACAGAAGAGAATATTGGAATGACCAATAGATAAAAGATATTTAGCTTGTTTCACTAGTTATTAGGTAAATACAGATTAAAGTAATGATGGGATACCTTATCATACCTATTATATTGGTAAAAATTAATGTATGGTAATAACCTAGTATCTGTAAAGATGTGAAACAAATGGAACTTTCATATACAGATGGTAGAATGTTCATGGATACAAAGAGAGACATATTAAGCCGGGAGAGTATATTTTCAAGGAGTATCACTGACAAAATATTATATATAGAATATGTAGAGAATTCTTAGAAATCAGTGAGGAAAAAAAGGCAACCTAGGAGAAAAATGGGTAAAAAGTACAGGTAAGCAATTCACAGAAGGGATACGTGAATGGCTGTCTAGTCAACCAAAAACAGATCACCAATGACATTGGTAATCAAAAATGCAATTAAGTTAAAACAATAATGAGGTCCATTTTGTACTTCCTGTGTTGGCAGAAGTTGAAATGTCATGCAATATCTTGTGCACTGGAGGAGATGGGAACATGTGAACCCACATGTTCTTCTGGTCATGTTATTTTGGAGACCAGTTTGGTAATATTTGTTGAAATTGCTCAAATACATTCTGACCCAGAAATTCTACTTCTGAATTGTATTAGTTTGCTAGGGCCGCCATTACAAAGTATCAAAGACTGGGTGGCTTTAACAATAGAAATTTATTTTCGCATAGTCTAAAGGCTAGAAGTCCAAGATCAAGGTGTTGGCAAGTTTGGTTTCTCCTGAGGCCTCTCTTCTTGGCTTATAGATGGCTATTTCTTGCTATATCCTCAACATGATTACCCCCCTTTGGGTGTCTCTGTCCTAGCACACCAATCATATTGGATTAGGGCCCACCCTAATGGCCTCATTTTAACTTAATCACATCTTCAAAGGCCCTATTTCTTTTTTTTCTTTAAATTTTTTATTGTTATGTTAATCACCATATATTACATCATTAGTTTTTGGTGCAGTGTTCCATGATTCATTGTTTGTTCATAACACCCAGTGCTCCATGCAGAACGTGCCCTCCTCAATACCCATCACCAGGCTAACCCATCCCCCTACCCCCCTCCCCTCTAGAACCCTCAGTTTGTTTTTCAGAGTCCATCATCTCTCATGGTTCGTCTCCCCCTCTGACATACTCCCCTTTTCTTCCTCTCCTGTTATCTTCTTCTTTTTCTTTTTTTCTTAAAATATGTTGCGTTATTTGTTTCAGAAGTACAGATCTGTGATTCAACAGTCTTGCACAATTCACAGCGCTCACCATAGCACATACCCTCCCCAATATCTATCACCCAGCCACCCCATCCCTCCCACCCCCAACCACTCCAGTAACACTCAGTTTCTTTCCTGAGATTAAGAATTCCTCATATCAGTGAGGTCATGTGATACATGTCTTTCTCTGATTGACTTATTTCACTCAGCATAACACCCTCCAGTTCCATCCACGTCGTTGCAAATGGCAAGATCTCATTCCCTTTGATGGCTGCATAATATTCCATTGTGTATATATACCACATCTTCTTTATCCATTCATCTGTCGATGCAAAGGCCCTATTTCTATATACAGTTATATTCTAAAGAATAGGGAGTTAGAATTACAGACATGAATTGTGGGGAGGATGCAATTCAGCCCATAACAGAGTGTATACATTAGAGGGACTCTTGCATGTGTATACAAAGAAGCATGTATGAAAATATTTATTCTAGCATTGTTTCCTATAGCAAAGAGTTGGATATTACCTAAATGTTCTTGAATAGGGATATGGACAGATAAAATACATTATAAATGCATCTGATAGAATGCTATAAATGGAAAATAAACTAAATGAATTATATTGATTGGGAACTAATTTTTCTCAAATAACAAGAAATCTGTAGGTAAGAAGTTCAGAGCTGATGACATCAAGGACCTGAGCTCTTTCTATAGTTTTGCCTGTCATCTTTCCTCTTCAGCTTTGCAGTAACACTGCTTTATGTCCAGGCATCATACCAGAGATAGGAGAAGGAGAGGCCAAGGATCATAGCAATATTATCTGATTCCCTTTTTATAGGGAAAGAAAAAGCTTTGCCAGAAGACATCTCAGCAGACATCTGCTGTCACTTCATTGGCCAGAATTCTGTCACATGCCATTCTGAGTTGTAGAGAAGTCTGGGAGATCTCATGTCCTGCTTCCATTACTGTGAAAGGCTAGGGAGAGTTGGACTATGTGTTGCTTGAGCTAACCTGTGGTATTTACCATATATGTATATATATATATTTTTACACACACATATATATAGTTCAACATGATAGACCATGAAAACATAATGTTGGGGCAGGAGGAGACAGAGAGAGACAGACAGAAACAGAAAAACAAAGGGGAGGGGACAGAAATAGAGACAGAGACAGAAACAGAGAGATTACAGAAACAGAGGGAAGTAGAGAGAGGAAGTACAATACTGTTTGTGTAAATTTGAAAAGTATATATCATTATAAAGATGTACATCAAAAGAGTTACGGAAAGTTGACCAAAAGGGCATCCATTAACTATTACGCAGTGGATGCCTATAGGAAGGGAGGAGTGGAATGGAACTGAAGCAAGGGATATAGACTATGACAACAAAAAATAAAATAAAACAGGCTTTTCACAGACTGGTTCCATCAGTTGAACTTTATCTAAGGATCATGATTGATTGTGTCAATCTAATTCTGTTCTTTCAAGATCCAGGACAGAAAAGGCTGGGATGGTTTGGGGCATGTGTGTGTGAGTTACTCAGTCTGTTGGGCATGGTTATTATTTAGAATTGAAGAAATGTGAATCACTGTGCTTATGACTGAGTTTAATTATTTTACCTTACCTGTGGTGAGCTTTATTCTATTCAGTACAATTTGAGGTCGGATAGGAATGATGTTATAGTTTGTTTAGTGAGTATAGCAGGTATTCTTTAGACAATTTAGGGATATTATGAGTTTTGCAAAATTGCTTGTCTTTGTACATATATTTCTTTTGCTCTATAATGCAAGATTAGTAGACTTGACTTTTAGAGAGCCATGGGGGACATGAATAATATAAACATGGCCTCTTGGTAGTGAAATCCATCATTCTCTAGTTTTCTGTTATTATCTTCGGAAGCAGAGTGGGAGAAAGGATTTCCTTCCCTTCGCTCTAATGCAGCCTCGGCGAGTGACTGGCTGTCTGCTCTGGAATGAAGCCTGTTGGCATGATTCTGTAAGTCTTATGTGGGAACAAGACACTAGAGGTTTCTATTTTTTACTTACTGTCATTCTTTTGCTTTTAGTTCAGTATTCTGTCCTTTCACCATCCCGTATCTAAACCTCTAAATAAACATAGGTCAGTTATTAATTGTGTTAGTGTATCTTTTTTTTTTTTTAAAGATTTTGTTTATTTGACAGAGAGAGACACAGAGAGAGAGGGAACACAAGCAGGGGGAGTGGGAGAGGGAGAAGCAGGCTCCCCGCTGAGCAGGACTCAATCCCAGGACCCTGGGATCATGACCTGAGCTGAAGGCAGACGCTTAATGACTGAGCCACCCAGGCGCCCCTGTGTTAGTGTATCTTTCATTTTCTCTATTAAGCATTTGTTAAAACTTTGGAAGCAAATCTTAAGCTCTTCCATTGTATAATATGTTTCCTTATTACCTAATTATAAATTATTATCATGGATATCTACAAGGGAAGATTACTTCCCTTGGTGAAATGAATTCAATTGCTAAATAAAAATGTGTGGACTTAATGACTCTTCATCCATTTTTAAATCAGATAGGCAATTTGTTTGCTACCTCTCAGCAGCCTTCTAAAATTCAATGGCATTTTTGCCTTGGAAAAGTAGAATTCCACAAAGAGAAAAGTATCTTTCCACATAATAACAGTGACTAATTGGTGAATTATTTAGCACTGTACGTAGCACTCCATTAAATTATATGGGTAATTTTTATAAGCAATTCTCCTTCATAGCCACTTTGTAGGTCTCATTTCACAACACGGGAAAAACAGGGTAAAAGGGATCAACATAGACATGGGCAAAGCAGAGTGAAGTAGAGCTTGAATTTGAACCCAGTTTTCTTGTGTTTCTGTCTGTTCTTTTCATTTCTCTCCTTCTCTTCCTATTCCTAGTGGGTACTTGTTTTGCAGAGTACTATCCTTGGCTGCTTTATCTTCCTCTCCGCTGAACCTTGGAAGAGCTCATGTAGTCTCATGGTTTAGAGTGTAACATGGATGCATGGTTACCATATCTATATTTCTAGGCTTGACTTTTCTCCTGAGCTTCAGGATTCTGTGTGTCAGCTGCCCATGGGACATAACCCATTTGCACATGCCTCTCAGACCTCAAACTCATCATACCTAATGTATGTCAGAGTCAGAGCTTGCTCATTGGCGTGACTATTATTTGTTATGAGCCCACTGCTGTAGTTTAGGGAAATAGTAAGTAGTTTTCAATTTAAATTGAAATATATTAAAAAAACCCACAAAAATAAAATTAAATATAAAAAGTGTATTGAAAAATTGTATTGAAAATTCAAATAGAACATAAAATGTACGGAGGCATTTTTGCTTAAAGTAAGAAGGATTATTTTAAATAGTGTCTATTCCCCTCACCCCATGCATTGTTGTTTAAAAATATTTTTTAGCCACAAATAGAATTGAGACTAACAAGGTCTTTAGATGTAGGTTCTTAAGGCACCTGGGGAAACCAAAAATTGCTGAATGAAACATACTTCAGGAGAGCCTGTGTCAGGAACCAAACTCACAGTTGGAAAGTAAAGTGGAATTAAGTAGTTAGATGAAAACAAAAAAGTTATCTGTATATTCTAAAATTGGATGTTTTTAGATTTTTTGGATGGTTGGCAAAAAGGATGAGCAAATTACTTGCAAAACTGACTTTTCAGTTTTCTTATGGAGGCATATCTTATAAGTTAAATTGAGAAATAATTCTAAGTATCTCTTTTATATTATAGAGAATGTATCAGTTCAAAAACAAAATTTCCTGAAAGAATCTGTAGCAATTGAAGAGATGTTATACTTTATTTCCAAGTGTAAAAGATGATTTTTACATGGCTACCATTAGTTATTATGTGAGGAAAGAAACTGTCACATCCAGTTATTAAAAATGATTTTATAGAGTGAGGAACTCAACACTTGCTTTAAATATCAGAAATGTAATTTTCTTTTAAAGGAAAAGAAGCTATAATTTCCTATTTTGAATCACAATTGAGGAAGAGAATGATTATTTCTTTTCTCTGGAAAATTTAATACTTGAGCATAAAGGATGTGTCATTAGTGGAAGTCTGGGAGCGTGAAAAGAGAGATCATTCTTTGGGCCTTTAGATCTGTTTTATTTTTGCCAAGTTAACTTAGTAAACTTAATGTTTGTGATAATAGCTTCAGAGAAGCATAGAAAATTTTTATCTTCCTGTACTTTTGAAACAAATAATGCAATATATGTTAAGAAAAAAAAAGAAGAAGATAGTAGGAGGGGAAGAATGAAGGGGAGTAAGTCAGAGGGGGAGACGAACTATTAGAGACGATGGACTCTGAAAAACAAACTGGGGGTTCTAGAGGGGAGGGGGTGGGGGGATGGGTTAGCCTGGTGATGGGTATTAAAGAGGGCACATTCTGCGTGGAGCACTGGGTGTTATGTACAATGAATCATGGAACACTACATCAAAAACTAATGATGTAATATATGGTGATTAACATATCAATAAAAAATTTTAAAAAAAGAAAATTTTTATCTTCAGTCAAGATAAATTTGTGGTAGTTAATAATTTTGGCTATTTAGATGGTAAAATCTTTATTTTCAGAATAAATCAGGCAAATCAGTGTTCATGCTTTTCCAAATTGAAGTTGTAAAATAAGGAATTTGTAGCTTGTATGAGGACTTTGTTAGTCATAACATTGTATGCTCATGAGAAATATAATAATGCTATGAAAACAGGAACCCTGCCTTCTAAAATTAGCCTGTAGCTCCTAATATATAATGGACAAATAGCAAATAGCAAGCAAAGCATTTAGAAAATATTAAACAGTTTACAAATATATATGTAATTTTGAAGAGAAATTATTTTGTATTGTAGTGTAGTTTTATTTTCTTTGGCATTTGTTTTGGATTTTCTAATGGAACTTGGAATCTTTAGGCGGGGTTTTTGTTCCTTTGTTTGCTTCCCCCCGCCCCGAAAAATCTAGGGTTGTGGAAAGTCATTGATCATTGAACCAAATTCTGTTACTTCTTAACCTTTCTTTCACTACCATAAGGATGCATCTGATTGAGCTGATAGAGGAAGAAATAATGGTAGACTTTGTCACAGATAAGTATTAAACATTAATATGGGCTATATGAAAGTCAAATTTATATGGGCAAAATAAAATGGGACGTTTCTAAACACATTTAATAAGGAAGGTTCAGATGGTGTGTCCCAGTTGATAGTTCAAGTATAAAAATAAATGTCATTGGATGTGATACGTTGGGCTTTCAGAATCAAATGATACCCTCTGCCGGCTAAGTTAGGGATTGTGTTTAAAAATGAGTAGCCTCTTTTTTTTTTTTTTTTTAATAGAGCTGATTGCTATAAAAAAGGATTGAGCAGTACAGAATATTGTGAAATAATATAGGAAAAATTATATATGTGAGGACTGAAGCCAGTGTATCACTTAAATATTTTCTGAAGTGAAACTAATATGGAAATATCCATAATTGAAATTTCCTAATCTTTTGATATACTTCTTCTTTTTTTTTTTTTTAAAGATTTTATTGACAGAGAGAGACACAGTGAGAGAGGGAACACAAGCAGGGGGAGTGGGAGAGGGAGAAGCAGGCTTCCAGCCAAGCAGAGAGCCTGATGCGAGGCCCGATCCCAGAACCCTGGGATCACGACCTGAGCCGAAGGCAGACGCTTAACGACTGAGCCACCCAGTCACCCCTCTTTTGATATACTTCTTAAAAAAGATTTAATTTATTTGAAGGAGAGAGAGAGAGAGAGAGAGAACGAGCAGGGGGAGGGGCAGAAGGAGAAGGAGAGAGAAGCAGACTCCTCCCTGGGCGGGGAGCCTGAAACAGGGCTCATCCCAGGACCCTGGGATGATGACCTGAGCAGAAGGCAGAGGCATAATTGACTGAGCCACCGACTGAGCCACCCAGGCACTCCTTTTGATCTATTTTTTAACCATAGAAGTAGGCCTTAGGGAAGGAAAACAGCAGGGGGCAAACTACATAGCTCTCCTACCCCTATTTCTGGTAGCAACTGTGATATTTAATTTACTTTCATCAGTTAAATTACTTTTGTAAGAGCGATATCTAGAGGTGAGATGAGAACTACTTTTCTCCAGGTACCCTGACTTAATTTCTGTTTAAAATAATTGGAATATTCTTAAGTAATTTAGAAGTTTGATAAGTTCAGGGAGGTCTCATATAGCATGCCTGTTTCACATTTTTCTTTCAATGTTTTAAATTCTTAAAGCTACTTTGGAATTTACAATGTTTGGGGAATATAATGCACACAGAAGTTATGTTTAAAAGCTTATACTGGACAATATTTCATTGCAAATTTGAAAAATATAATTTTAAATCTGATTCTACTGTTTGATGTCACTCTTCATAGGCATATTGCTTTAAGAGCACCCATCCCCCCTTTCTGCTTGAGCCACTGTGTCCTGTCAGTCATCCTGAAATACACTAGGGTGCTTGTCAGGCTGTTTGCTTACAGATGCATCATAAGCCAAATTGTGGGCCGTAATAGTGGCACTGAATTTCTAAGTACAAGAAATTGCTTAGACAATTGACTTAGTATCTGTATATGGGCAATACTCTGTCCTGCAGTAGGTGAGTGAAGTGTCAAACTTTTTAAGATCAAATTTTGCTGTGTAAGGCAAATCTTATAATTATAGATTATCTGTTGCTTGGTTAGATAACTTTGGGGGAAATAAATAAAAGGACATTATTTCTATAAAGTGGGATGAATAGAAGCTACTATGCTGTGCATTTATTACTTTTATAATTAATTTTTCTTTTAAGAACACTAAACTCTAATCGACTTTATAAAAGCTCCAATTTTATAAATGTCTACTTTTTCGACAGATTAGCATTTCAGATCTAGATAAAAATGTGATTCTCTTACACATTTTTTTCTTTCACAACAACTCAGACAGGCTCAGTTGAGCAGAGGCTCACTTCTGCTATTTGGAGTGTTTATTAGTGATTTGTAAAATAGCGCTAAAACAAATGCTCATGTGCCAGTGCCCAAGCTATAGTAGTATTACATCAGAGCATTTCAAAATTCCTGTTGTGTAACTGAGCCATTACTGTTTGAGGAACCATATATGCAAGGAGCTGGAAACTTTACATTCTTCATACATTAAAGCTGTGTAGCAAGCAGTGTCTTTATTTGTGCAAACAATTAATTTCTGTCATGGGCCTCTAAACTTAAATTGTGCATAGATATTTTTCCTGTATTTTTTGTGTGCAGCCTTAAATATCTTCAAACAAAACATTGATAAAAGCAAAAAAGAAGGAACTTGGATTTCAATAGTTCTGTGTTCAATACAGTAGAGAATTAGTTAAGAGGCAGCAAGGAGTTAAAGTTTTAAGGCTTTATCTGATGTAAACAAGAAGAGATTGCTTTTGCAGATACATGAAATGATTATTTATTTATTCCTTCTTCTAGAAAGGATTTAAGGTGACTTACAAGGCTATAGGAAACTCAAGATAGTACAAATTAAAAGTGGAGTGAAAGAAGAAAGGAAAACAAGCATGAGAATATAAAACAGTCAGGAATGAGGCAAAAAAGTGCAGCAGTTTGACTATGGTTTTATGACACTAGTGTATTACAGATGGATGGGAGAGAAAATTCAAGGGTTACAGAAATCTTTCATGGATATTTCATGCAAACCAGCTGTCTTCCTTACTGCAGGTGGCAGTTCGGAGTGAGGAGAGTATGTTGGACAGTGGATATTAAATACACTTTAAATGTCACTTGTGTTTTGGTGGGAAAAAAGTGGAGAACTGCTGCCCTTTTAACCCCCACACTGATTTATGTGGGGTTGAATGGCTCCAAGTGTTCTAGGAGCAGAAAAAGATTCCGTCTGTCAATTCAGAAGAAAGATTTAAGAGGTTTAGTTTTTTAGAAACAGCAAAAATTTATCTAAATAAGGTAAAATATTTGTGTATTAAAACAGACACGACCAAGCCAATGTTTAAAGTAAAATATATTTGGCAATTTTGTGTGAATCTATGAATCTTGTCCTAGTATTTTTTTTAATAGATTGTTTTAAATGAGATTAGCTACTTTCATTCCTTTCAACTCTTTCATTTTAGTGATAAATTGAGCTTGAATTTCAACTTATGTTAGGTCAAAATTAACTGGATCAATCTAACTCGGAAATAAGTTGTTGATTAGGAGGAGGGAGTTCAGAGACAGGACTTTTTAATGTTCTTTGATCTTTAAATACTCAAAATACAATACTGTGTTGGAGACTCTGGGCTCCGTACTGCACACCATACTAAACCCAGCGTGTGTAAGTGAATAAGCTTGCAAACTCGTTGCTTTCACCCAGGAGTATTGAAAAAGAACAGAAGTGTCGCAGTTAAAATTTTACTAAGTACCTTTACTGATATCTTCAGAAATCAAATTAACATGTTGAGTCACGGACAGTCAATAGGCTCCCTTTTTAAAAATTTTGTTGTTAAAAACAAGATCAATAAGAAATGATAATTTTTTTAAAGGGCAGTGAAAAAACAAAGAAAATACTCAGAGCTTTTGTTTTTATAGTTTTTTACTATAAACCCATATGCAGGTTGAGTTAGAGTTCTTTCAAGAAAAAATTATGAGTCATACACATAACACATCAGGTACACAGAATGACATTGGGGATAAACTGCACAACAAACAGGCTTGTAAGCTGCAAAGCAGATTTTATTACGAAGTTAAATAGGGCTGGGGTGCCTGGATGGCTCAGTCAGTTAAGCGCCTGACTCTTGGTTTCGGCTCAGGTCATGATAACAGGGTTATGAGATGGAACCCCGTGTCAGGTTCTGCACTCAGCGTGGAGTCTGCTTGAGAATCTCCTTCCCTCTGCCTCTCCCTCTTGTGTTCTCTCTCTCTCTCTTAAATAAATAAATAGGGGCGCCTGGGTGGCTCAGTCATTAAGTGTCTGCCTTCGATTCAGGTCATGATCCCAGGGTCCTGGGATTGAGCCCCACATTGGGCTCCCTGCTCAGCGGGAAGCCTGCTTCTCCCTCTCCCACTCCCCCTGCTTGTGTTCTTGCTCTTGCTATCTCTGTCTGTCAAATAAATAAAATAATAAAAAAAGAAAAGAAAAATAAATAAATAAATAAAAAGTGTTTTAAAAACAGGAAGTTAAATAGGATCAAGGCATCAAATAAACTGAATGATGTATGAGAGAGGTCAAGAATGTCCTGTAAGTGTTAATCATACAACTTCCTTTGTATGATTCTTTCATTTAGCATAATGCCTTTGAGAGATATTCATGTTGTTGCCTTTATCAGTAGTTTACTTTTTTCTTGCATGAAGTGTGATGTTATGATTGTATTATAAAATTGCTTATTCATTTGTTGATGGAATTTGAGGTTTCAGGTTTTTGACTATTATGAATAAGGCCAACATGAACATTTGCGTATAGGTCTCTATCTGGACATATGCTTTCCTTTCTCTTGGGTAAATATCTAAGGAGTGAAATTGCTAGGTCATATGGTGGGTGTACTTTTTTTTTTAAGATTTTATTTATTTATTTGAGAGAGAGAATGAGAGAGAGAGAGTATGAGAGGGGGGAGAGTCAGAGGGTGAAGCAGACTCCCTGCTGAGCAGGGAGCCCGATGCGGGACTTGATCGTGGGACTTGATCCCGGGACTCCAGGATCATGGCCTGAGCCGAAGGCAGCCACTTAACCAACTGAGCCACTCAGGCGCCCTGGTGGGTGTACGTTTAACTTTGTAGGAAACTATCAGTTTTTGTTTTCACTAGCAATGTGTGAGCTTTCCAGTTGCTTCTCATCTTTGCTAGCTTGGGTATTGGTAGTCTTTTTAATTTTAGTTGTTCTAGTAGGTGTGTAGTAGTATATATTGTGGCTTTAATTTGCATTTCTCTAGTGACGAATGATATTGAGCATTTTTCATGTGCTTAATTACCATCTATATATCTTCTTTGGTGAAGTGTCTTTTCAAATGTTTTGTCCATTTTAAACAATTGAATTGTTTTTCATGTAATTATTGATTTCTCAGATTCTTTATATTTTCTGGATACAAGATCTTTATCATATATGGGTTTTAAAAATACTGTGACCCAGTCTGTGTCTTGCCTTATCATTTTCTTAACATGGTCTTTCAAAGAGCAAAAGTTTTAAATTTTGTTGAAGTTAAGTTTATCAATATATTCTTTCATGAATCATGCTTTTGGTGGTTGTATCTAAGAAACCTTTGCATTTCTTAGAAACCTTGCCTAACCCAAGGTTACAAAGGTTTTCTCCTGTGTTTTCTTTAGGAAGTTTGATAGCTTTGTCTTATCTCTAGCTTTATGATCTATGATTTTGCATATGGTGTGAGGAAAGGGTTGAAGTTCATGTTTTATATATGACATCTAATTGTTTCCGCACCATTTGTTGAAAAAACTGACTTTTCTCCAACGAGCTACCTTGGCACTTTTGTTGAAAATAAATTGTCCATGTTAATATTATGTCTAATATGTGAGGCTTTAAGAAAACATAATCATATTATCGTGCCCAATAAAATTAACAGTAACTCTTTAACATTATCAAATAGACTGTCCAATTTTAACTATTTAAAAAATGTCTTTTTATAGTTGGATTTTGGAATCAGAATTCAGGATTGACATATTTTGTGTGGTTGTTAATAATGCATATCTTTTAATTTGTAACCGTTTTCTCTCTTTTCCATGTCATCTATGAGTTGAAGAAACTAAGTCATTTTGTCTTACAATATTTCTCACATTCTGGATTTGGGTGATTGCAGCCTTGTGATGTCACTTAACACATTCTTCCTCCCAGTAAAGTGGTAGTTAGATCTACACAAGGCTCTATTAGATTTAGTTTTAACTCTTTTTTGGCAAGAATACCGTATAGATGATGTGATGTACTTCCTATTGTGTCACGTCAGGAAGCATAGAGTCTGGATTTTGTCACTTTTAGTGATGTTAAGTTTGATCAGTGCGTTCAGGCTCTGTAAGCCTGATTCTCAAAGTTCCCTATTAATTATTCACCTAATTTTCGCTTTTATTGATGATCATTTTCAGATCTATTATCTTTTAAGGGGTTGTAAATGGTGATTTTAGTATTTTGTAATTCTTCATTAGTTTTATTGGTTGGGATTATTCTATAAAGAATTATAGAATATTCCTCTAGAGTATAGTTCATGCCAGAAAATCAGGAAAATACTTCATTATTTCTCATTCTTTATCAATTTTCAGAAAAATAGGATGTGTCCTAGCAACTTTGAAAGGTGACCAGTGAGTTTTTGTTTTTTTGAACTAATTTTTATATATGTTTTATAGTATTGCAGTCTTTATTCTTTTGACGCTCAAATTTCCCATGTTTGGTCTGTGAGAACCCCTTTAACTTGGTCCTGAGTCTCTTGACAAATCCGAGTGGCTTTTGTGTTCTAGCATAAGAAGATGTTTTAGGCTGATTTTATATATTTCCTGCTCCAGATCTTCAACCAGGCTTTCCATTGAGAAGCCTCGGTCCTTTTAGTAGAACATAGTATTTAAGGAACACAATCTATGCACTGGGTTACTATTGTCGCTCCCATGTCCTTTTTATTTTTGTGAACAGAGCTAGGAAATATTTTTTTAGGAAGAGAAAAATATATAATAAGATCATACTGATAATTCTAATTCAGTATAAGATCACAGGATTTTCATGTAAATTTTCTGATTTAATATTTATATCTATTTTTTCTTATGCTAGGAATCTTATTTCCTAATAGCATGAATATAATTATTTACTTTATAATAATGTGTGTGTATATACCTATGTATGTAAGTTTATATGTGTATGTATGTGTGCATATATATAAGAATTTATAAGACTATATTACATGTATTTAATAAGAGTACTAAATGCAGCTTAAGATGACTTTGCCATTCTTTTTCTTCTAGAGGATATCCCTTTAGGGATTAGAGTAAAAATACTGTGTTTTGAAGTCATTTGAAATTAATTGCTGCAATGAGTTACTTTGGGAATGTATTAGTTTTTATTTTTGGATTAGGTATCTAGAAGTGAGATTGCTGTACCCACCTCCCTTCTGGTAACCATCTGTTTATTCTCTGTAGTTAAGAGTTTGTTTCTTGGTTTGTCTCTCTCTCTTTTTTTTTTCCTTTGCTCATTTATTTTGTTTCTTGAGTGGAATCATATAGTATTTGTCTTTCTTTGACTGACTTATTTCACTTAGCATTATACTCTCTAGCTCCATCCATGTTGTTGCAAATGCCAAGATTTTGTTCATTCTTATGGCTAAATAATATTCCAATGTGTGTAGGTGTGTGTGTGTGTGTGTGTGTGTGTGTGTGTGTGTGTACACCTTTATCCATTCATCTATTGATGGGCAGTTGGTCTGTTTCCATAATTTGGCTATTATAAATAATGCTGCAGTAAACATGGGGGTACATGTATGCTTTTGAATTAGTTGAGTAAAATGAAGTTTTTGGTAAATACCCAGTAGTGAGACTACTGGATTGTAGAGTAGTTCTATTTTTAACTTTTTGAGGAACCTCTATACTGTTTTCCATAGTGGCTCCGCCAGTTTGCATTTCCACCAGCAGTGCATGAGGGTTCCTTTTTCTCCACATCCTTGCCAACACTTGTTGTTTCTTGTGTTTTTGATTTTAATCATTTTGACAGGTGTGAGGTGACATCTTATGTGGTCTTGATTTACAGTCCCTGATGATGATGATGTTGAACATTTTTTCATGTATCTGTTGGACATCTGTAAGTCTTCTTTGGAGAAATGTCTATTCGTGTCTTCTGCCCATTTTTAAATTGGATTATTTGTTTTTTGTGTATTGAGTTATATCAGTTCTTTATCTATTTTGGATACTAACGCTTTATTGGATATGTAATTTGCAAATATCTTCTCCCATTTCATAGGTTACCTTTTAGTTTTGTTGATTGTTTCCTTCACTGTGCAGAAGCTTTTTGTTTTGAGGTAGTCCCAGTAGTTTATTTTTGCTTTTGTTTCCTGTGCCTTAGGAAATATATCTAGAAAAATGTTGCTCTGGTCAATGTCAGAGGAATTACTGCCTGGGCTGTTTTCAAGGATTTTTATGGTTTCAGGTCTCGCATTTAGGTCTTTAGTCCATTTTGAGTTTATTTTTGTGTATGGTGTAAAAAAGTGGTCCAGTTACATTCCTTTGCATGTGCTGTCCAGTTTTCCCAACACCAGTTGTTGAAGAGACTGTCTTTTTCCCATTGGATATTCCTTCCTGCTTTGTTGAAGATTAATTGACCATATAATTGTGGGTTTATTTCTGGATTTTCTATTCTGTTCCATTGATCTATGTATCTATTTTTGTGCCAGTACCATACTGTTTTGATGACTACAGTTTTGTGGTATAACTTGAAACCTGGAATTGTGATACCTCCAGTTCTGTTTTTCTTTTTCAAGATTGCTTTGGCTGTTTGAGGTCTTTTGTGGCTCTATACAAATTTTCAGATTGTTCTAGTTCTGCGAAAAATGCCAGTGGTATTTTGATAGGGATTGCATTAAATGTGTAGATTGCTTTGGGTGGTATAGACATTTTAACAATATTTATTCTTCCAATCCACCTGCATGGAATGTCTTTACATTTCTTTGTGTCATCTTGAATTTCTTTCATCAGCATTTCATCAGTGTTTTATAGTTTTCAAAGTACAGGTCTTTCACCTCTTTTTCACTTAAGTTTATTCCTAGGTATTTTACTGTTTTTGGTGCAATTGTAAATGGGGTAGCTTTCTTAATTTCTTTCTGCTGCTTCATTATGTTCATATAGGAATGCAACAAATTTCTATACAATTGATTCTGTAGCTGTGACTTTACTGAATCATTTATCAGTTCAAGTAGTTTTTTGGTGGAGTCTTTTGGGTTTTCTTTATAGAGTATCATGTCATCTGCAAATAGTGAAAGTTTACTTCTTCCTTACTGATTTGGATGCCTTTTATTTCTTTTTGTTGGCTGATTGCTGAGGCTAAGACTTCCAGTACTATGTTAAATAGTGATGGTGAGAGTGGACATCCCTGTCTTGTTCCTGATCATAGAGGAAAACCTCTCAGGTTTTCCCCATCAAGGATGATGTTCATGGTGGGTTTTTCATAGATGGCCTTTATTATCTTGAGGTATGTTTCCTCTAGATCTACTTTGTTGAGGGTTTTTGTCATGAATGGATGTTGTACTTTGTCAGATGCTTTTTCTGCATCTATTGAAATGATCATATGGTTCTTATCCTTTCTTTTATTAATGTGGTGTATCACATTGATTGACTTGTGAATATTGAACCACCCTTGCATCCCAGGAATAAATCCCACTTGATTGTAATGTATGATTTTTTAAAATATTGTTGGATTTGTTTTGCTGGTATTTTGTTGAGGATTTTTGCATCTGTGTTCATCAGAGATATCACCCTGTAGTTCTCTCTCTCTCTCTCTTTTTTTGTGGTGTCTTTATCTGGTTTTGATATAGCCTTATAGAATGAATTTGGAAGTTTTCCTTCATTTTCTATTTTTTTAGAATAGTTTGAGAAGAATAGGTATTAACTCTTCTTTAAATGATTGGTGGATTTCACCTGTGAAAGCATCTGGTCCTGGTTGTTTGTTGGAAGTGTTTTGATTACCAATTCAATTTTGTTACTGTTAATTGGTCTGTTCATATTTTCTATTTCTTCCTGCTTCAGTTTGGTAGGTTTTATGTTTCTAAGAATTTATCCATTTCTTCTAGGTTGTCCAGTTCGTTGGCATATAATTTTTCATAATATTCTGTTATAATTGTTTGTATTTCTGTGGTTGGTTTTTATTTCTCCTCTTTGATTTGTGCTTTGTTTATTTGCGTCCCCCCCCTTTTTAAGCCTGGCTAGTAGCAGTTATCAATTTTGTTGATTTTTTAAAAAAAGATTTTATTTATTTATTTGACAGAGAGAGAGATAGCAAGAGCAGGAACAGAAGCAGGGGGAGTGGGAGAGGGAGAAGCAAGCTTCCTGCCGAGAAGGAAGCCCAATGTGGGGCTTGATCCCAGGACCCTGGGATCATGACCTGAGTCAAAGGTAGACGCTTAATGACTGAACCACCCAGGTGCCCCAATTTTGTTGATTGTGAAAAGAAGCAGCTCCTGGTTTCTTTGATCTGATCAATTATTTTTTAGTTTTTATATCATTTATTTCTGCCCTAATCTTTATTATTTCCTTCCTTCTGCTGGTTTTTGGTTTTGTTTGTTCTTTTCTAGTTCCTTTAGGTGTAAGGGTTAGGTTGTTTATTTGAGATTTTTTGTATTTCTTGAAGTAGGTCTGTATTGCAATAAACTTCCCTCTTAGAATGTTTTTGCTGCATCCTAAAGATTTTGGACCATTGTGTTTTCATTTTCATTTGTTTCCATGTACTTTTTAATTTCTTCTTTGATTTCCTGGCTGACCCATTCATTGCTTAGTAGCATGTTATTTAACCTCCATGTATTTGTGGTCTTTCCATATTTTTTCTTATGGTTGATTTCTAGTTTCATAGCATTGTGGTCAGAAAAGATGCATGGTATGACTTTGATCTTTTTGAATTGGTTGAGACTTGTTTTATGGGCCTAATATGTGATCCATTCTGGAGAATGTGCCATGTGCAATTGAAAAGAATGTGTTTTCTGGTGTTTTAGGGTGGAATGTTCTGAATATATCTGTTAAATCCATCTGGTCCAGTGTGTCATTCAAAGTCATTGTTGATTTTTTGTTTGGTTGATCTGTCCATTGATATAAGTGGGGTGTAAAGTGCCCTACTATTGTTATATTAATATTGATTATTTCCTTTGTTACTAATTGTTTCATATATTTGGGTGCTCCCATGTTGGATGCATAAATATTTACAATTGCTGTATCTTCTTGTTGGATTGTCCCCTTTGTTATTATATAGTGTCCTTTCTTCTTTGTCTCTTGTTACAGTCTTTGTTTTAAAGTCTATTTTGTCTGATATAAGTATTACTGCCCTGGCTTTCTTTTGACATCCATTTGCATGGTAACTGTTTCTCCATCCCCTCACTTTCAATGGTTGGACAGCTACCATTCTTGTGTTTTTGTAGTCTCAAATTGGGTCTTTACAAGGATATCCCCCTTTGATCCTATATCTATCCATGCCCTACATCTCAATACTCTAATCAAAGGATGCATGGACAGGAATTTCAGGGTTGTGGCACTTTTAGGGAAAATTATTTATCACTGAGATGTGTATAGGCTTTTACCCTCCTTTTTTTTTTAATTTGGTCAAGATTTCACTATATTTCTTTCTTTGTAATTTGGGGTAATGACAAGTTTCCTTGAGCATAGTGGTTCTAACTTTAATTTTTTTTTGTCTTCTATTAGTTTTGATGGAAGGAAGTGACATAAACATGCATTTACTCTACCATATAGTATAAGAAATCTCAGGAGATGGTAGGATGATGATGATGATTCTCTTAGAGATCTGTATAGGGTACAGAGATAAGGCAGCATTGCTTACTTCTGTCATGACTCTGTGTGTGTGTGTGTGTGTGTGTGTGTGTGTGTGTGTGTGTGTGTGTGTGTAGATGTAGAGAGGATTGTTTGAGTTGAAGTTGGAATGATGAACAAGTATTTTTCGAGTGGCTGTTGGGGAGGGGCACTCTAGGCAGAGGGAGTGGAGTGAATAAAAGTTTAGGGGCATAGAATAGTATGGTCCATTTAGAGAATTTCAAATTCTTTAGCATGGATGGAGTACAGGGAAGAGGAGGATCAAAGAGAGGGAGAAAGCTAGAGTTATAGGACAGACCAAACTGCCTTGAGTGGCAATGGAACCTGAATTTTATTGTGTCAAAATGGAGAATCATTGAGAGTTTCAAGCAGGGGTTTAGTGTAACATTATCTTATTTTATATTAGAGAGATGACTTAGGGAATAATTTGAAGGAAAAACTAGAAGAGAGACCAGTTAGGGTATCATTACAGAGTCTAAATAAGTCTGAGCTGAGGGTCTGAACTGATAAAGTAGCAATGGGGATGGAGAGGACATGGAGAATACAAGAGGAGTTAACGGGATGGAAGCAATATGAACTTCTCTGCTAATCTGATATGATGATATGAAGAGAGAGGCAGAGTGAAAGAAAATATTCTAAGATGATGTTCATGGTGCTGCTTGGGTACCCACCTGTATGGTGAAGTCATTAATCTAGATGAGAACTGAAGATGGTGGCAACAGATTTTGGGGAAATGTCATGAATTCTGTTTTGAGATGCCTGTGAGATGGCCCAGTGATCAATGGATTTGGGGGCTCTGAAGCTCAGGTGAGAGATCTGGACTGTAGAATCTGAGGTTCTAAGTTGAACTGAAACTCTAGAATGAGATTACTCAGAGAAAAAAATGTAATGTGAGCAGTAAATAGTATGTAAGGGGTTCAACCTTAAGGTAAGACCCTTCCTTAACAGGAGGTAGTAGATAAGCCGGAGCTAGCAACAGATATTGGGAAAGAATGCCAGAAGGGTAGAAGGTGGTGTTTTGAAGCCAGAGGAGAAAGTCTTTTATGTTTTACAGAGAGAATACTGAGCATGTGGGAGAAATAGTTAAATAGGGTTAATAGATATATAGGCAGAGTTCCTGAAGAAAAAATTTAAAATAGTGGCAAATTAGTGAACTTGGATGGTTAAGTTGAAAGATCTGGCACAGACTTTTAAAACTCTGTTAAAGGAGTTTGGAAAAAAGGAGGCAGGGAAGGAGCTGAAGTTTTTAAAACAGTTATATACTGTTGGTTTTCCCTAGTGTATTAATAGATACATAGAAAAATGAATATAGTGTTTTCAAAAACTTTGGTCTCATTTTCTTTATTCTGATAAGCAGGCTTTTATTTATTTCTAGCTAATAAGAGAACAAAGAAGAAATGGGGATTTTTTTTAGTTTCAAATTGTGGTTGACAATAATTTTACTTTTTTCACCATTTTCTTTGTTCTTTGCCTTTCAAAAATAACATACCTTAGGAGAATTCATATATATTTGAGCTGTCTTATAATATGGAGCAGAACTGACCCACAGACCCACTGGACCTACAGCAACAAAAGCCACTCTCACTTTCAATGTGTATATGAAGGGCATGTTACTTCTGCCTTGCTTGCTCGAACTTGATGCCTTATAGCTGAAGGTTATTCTTGTTCGGAGTGATTCAATGAAATCTCCGAGGTCTCACATATTAGATTATCTTCTTAGGTTTTGATTGGACTAATTTAGTTCTTTGGCTTTTTAAATAATATGTAGGTAACCTTCATGCTGCGCTTATATGAGATGGGAGCTCATAGTGTTTCAGTTCTGTTATAATTTTTATATGGTACAAAAAGTCCTTAAGTTGAAAGGATTTGCTATATAGAATAACCATGGGGCATTTCTGTCCTTTCTCCTTAGCTGCAATTTTGTAAAGTGTGCCATTGTGAAATATAGGGTGAGCTTTTAGTGTGAACTGGCATTTTATAAAATAACATGAAAGGTGTGTTATCAGGAGAGGGGTAATGAAGTCTTCATGTAAAATTTATATACAATGTACTTTTCAGTTAAATCAGAAATTGAATTATAACTTTTTGCTTTTTTTTTTTATTTTGGAGGGAGATTAAACTTGACCAGCCATTCATGGTAAGAAGGACATAGTATACGACCTAAGTATAAGTAGAATGTTGTTTTCCTTTGTTTTTCTTTATATTATTTAAGGCAATCTTTTGGCTTTTTAAAACCAGTTTTGCAGTTTACTGAGTACAGGAAAAAAAATTTTTGCAGCCATCATTTATGTCGTATGTGCAGGGAAGTTTTATTTTGGTTACTATGGCTAGAGTAAGCAATTGGTTCAATTTAATTTAATTTCGCTTACGTGTTCTCATAAAGAATCCACAAAACTCATAATTTTGGGGGGCAAGCACTCAATTTGATCATTTTTCAAAGAGCATCAATAAGATTACTATCCAGAGGTTTATTAAAGAGAACTTCAGATGCTTAAAGTTTGAATTACAACATGCTAAAGATACTTACTTTTTATTACAAAATATAAATTGTTTTGTTCTGTTGAAACCCAGAGTTCTCGGAAGCTAAGGAAATAAAAAGTGCAGACTCTTGAGCATCCCGAATGTAGTACATTTAAGAATTGTAGACCTAACCCTGGAGCATACCTTTTATGCACCACTCTGGAATTGATTTCAAAGGGCCCACGATCCTTTATAAGGTTGTTGTACATTAGGATTTTTTCCCCAGGGTATTTAGGCATGTTGCTTTTCTAATTAATGCACATGTAAGAAATATGCCTTAGAATTTGAAGGTAAGAGATCCAATAAAATGAGGCACCAGAGGGAAGCTTTATTTTAAACTCTTTTATTATGAGAACAGAGTAAAAGCATTCTTGAATAATAATTAAAGCTCTGTAAATAAAAGAAATATTTTTATCCTAAATGTAGATAAGTAGACTTTGCTATCCTACTGAAAAGGGGATAAAATAATATCAACTAATATTTGTTGAGCCCTTGCTAGGTGTCAGAGATATTGGCTAAGTTACAGCTTTTATACGAATTTTCTTTAATCTTCAAGATCCCTTTGAGGGGTACTCTTATTATTCTCATTTTACAGACAAGGAAACTGATATTTAGGGAGATTCAGTAACTTGTCTAAAGTCACCAATGAGCAGGGAACAGAACCTAGATTCTCATCTAGGCAGTCTAGCTTCAAAGCCAGGGCTCATAATTACTGAGATCCAATAGTGAGGACATGCAGGAGAATTTAAGAAATTTTGTAACGGGAGCACATGAGTGGCTCAGTTGGTTGAGCATCCAACTCTTGACATCACGTCTTGATCTCAGGGTTGTGAGTTTGAGCCCTGCGTTGGGCTGCACACTGGACATGGAGCCTAATTAAAAAAAAAAATCTGCTAGCAGACAGGGGAGGGCAGCAGGATGTCTCACACTGGCTTCTGCATTTGGCCTGCTGAGAGGCTAAGTGAGGCTGAAACCTAGCCCTCCTTCTGCTGGGCAAGCTGTGGGCCTTCCTGCTAACACCTACAGGGCCGTGTCTACCCAGAGGGTGGTACCTTTTTCTAATTCATTTGCTTGGAAGAGGATATTTTTCTATTTATTTTCTATATATTTTTCAAAGACAAATCTTAATTCTGTATTCCTCTTCTGAGTACCACCCCATGTATATTTCCCTTCATTCCCAATAGTCCTTTGACTCTGACCTGCCTCTTCCTAGTCAGCTTGTTCCCTTGATGGTTGCATTCTATCCACCTTTGTGTTGACAACTCTAAAATTTATATTTTCATCCCAGATTTCTCTCCCAAATTTTGCTCTAGTATTTTTAACTGCCTACTTAGCATCTTCACTTGGATGTAAACATCAAATTTATCATGTCTCAAACTGGACTCTTCATTTTCCTGTTCTTCCTGCAGCCATGCCCACCACAGTTAAATGGCAACTCCAGTCTCTGAGTTACCGCAGACTGGAAAACTTAAAGCTATTTTGAATTCTCTTTTTCCTATGTCCAGTCTGTTGGGAATTCCTGTGCGCTCAACTGACAAAATGTATCTACAATCTGATGACTTCTGTCTACCTCCACTGGCACCATCCAGGTCTAAGTTACTACAGGAGCCTCCCAGCGGTGTCCCTGCTTCTGCTCTTGCCCCTCATACCTCATTTTATTGGTCAGAGTGATTTTTCCAAAATATAAACCAGATCATGTTTCTCTAGTGCTCAAACCCCTGGTGTATTTTCCATGTGGTTTGACATGATCTATAGCCACCCACCTTCAACTCCATTACCTTTCTGATCTCTCTTTTACTATGCTCTTTGTAACTCATTCTTTTTTTTTTTTTTAAGATTTTATTTATTTATTTGACAGAGAGAAACACAGTGAGAGAGGGAACACAGCAGAGGGAGTGGAAGAGGGAGAGTCAGGCTTCCCGTGGAGCAGGAAGCCCGATGCAGGGCTCGATCCCAGGACCCTGGGATCATGACCTGAGCTGAAGGCAGACGCTTAACCACTGAGCCACCCAGGAGCCCCTCTTTGTAACTCATTCTACCCAACTTACATTTGTCTCCTTGCTGTTCTGCTCATATGCCAACACTCTCCTGCCTCAAGTTTTTGCTGTTATCTCTGCCTGGAGTGCTCTGCTTCCAGCTGTCTTCTTGGCTAATTTCCTCACCATTTCAAATCTGCTCAAATGTCCTCAGTAAAGCTAATCTTGATCTTATTTAATACTTCAGTCTGCTCCCAATGTCTCTTCCACTGAATCCTGCTTACTCTGTTAAACTTTTTCTTTTTTCTTTTCCATAGTATATGTCATTTTCTAATGTGCTAACAATTTTCTTTTCATTATATTTATTGTTTATGGTCTCCCTCTACCCTCTGACTGGTGTAAAGTAGAAACTCAATAAATATAAGTTGAATGAATGAATGATGCCCTATGGTCTAGGGGTGCCTCTGATCTCACAACATTGCTGTTATAGCTGATGAAAAGGCTAGGTGGAAGAGCTTATACTTACTGTTGATCTCCAAATAAATGTGTGGAAAGTATTTGTAAAGTGTAGGAAGAACATCTGAAAAGAAAGAAACCCAACTATTTCTCCATCATATATGTTAGGCAATTGCTTGATTTTATTGACTCTCTGACATACCTGAGATCCTTTTGTTTACCAAGTGAGTAAAGATGTGTGTACTTCTTTCTTCGTGGGCCAGATAAGCCAGAAATGATGACATTGGAACCATGGGGGTGGGATGGGGTGGGGAGGGAGGTGGGCTTAGAAAACAGGTATGTATAGAGATTGTAGTGGAAATTTTTTATTATAGTTGTCCTCTTTCCTTTTTATTTCACTCTAACCAAGATAGTTGTATAAAATCAACTGTGATAATATTGTGCAGCAAATCCCCTGTGTCCCCCTTTCCTTTTCTATATTTAAACTTGTGTGTATATATGTATTCTTTTTTGTCACTTACATTTGGTTCCAGTCCTTCACATTATTCCTAATTACATTTTGCTAACCCTTCTGAAAGGGGGCATGCTGATTAGGGAAAATGAAGCTTACAGAGTTTTGCTATCCACTCAAGATAAATTTTTCTAAAGATTTTATTTATTTATTTGAGAGCAAGAGAGAGAGCATGAGCAGGGGGAGGGGCAGAGGGAGAGGGAGATCATGACCTGAACCGAAGGCAGTTGCTTAACTGACTGAGCCAACTAGGCGCCCCTAAGATAAATTTCTAATGACAAAATAAATGCTCTCTTTTATGACATTATTTCAGGAGTAGGAAACCTTTCACTAGTTGCTCACTATTTTTTTCTGATATTTTGGAAGTGTAGAGTATTAGATAAAATTAGTATTTGTGATGATGGTTGCAATTGGCACCTTGTAAAAAATTTCTTCTTTGTATTTCACTAAATAGAGTTTCACTAAATGGGATCTCATGAAGTCTAAAGATATTTTTGGTAGGAGACTTGTTGACATAATCAAAGCACTTTAAACTTGAGGAAAAGAAACCCATTTGCAGATAAAACCATCAAAGCAGGGTGTGTGTGTGTGTGTGTGTGTGTGTGTGTGTGTGTTAGTGTATGACAATAATTAGGGCATAGAAAAACCATGTTAATAGATAACTATGCATTGTAATTATCCAGAGAAAATCACATGGGAAAAGGTCAATAATTAATAAATAATGATAAATATAGGTACCTAAAAAGATACAAATTAAATACAATATCATAGATAGCAATAAAGCCTGAACTGAATGTTTCTGTTGTGTTTTTTTAATATTTAAAATTTTATTTATTTTTTCATGAATGTAATGTTGAATGTTCACAAATTATTTTATTTTTATTTTTTAAAAGATTTTATTTATTCATTTGAGACACAGAGATACAGAGAGAGAGAGAGCATGAGAAGGGGGAGAGACAGCGGGAGAGGGAGAAGCAGGCTCCCTGCTGAGCCAGGAGCCCAATGTGGGGCTCAATCCCAGAACCCTGAGACCATGACCTGAGCCGAAGACAGACACTTAACCATCTGAGCCACGCAGGTGCCCCATAAATAATTTTAATAAAAGTAGAAAAATATACATATGGTGAGTATATACTCTTGCATGGAAACCCATAAACTTAATAGTAATAGAACATTTGGATGAGGGAGAAAAAGAGAGGAAAAGAGAAGTGGTATTGCAGAAGCTTATTATGTGAAGAATTTTCCTGCTACATATTAAAAAAACTGTTATAGTAACAGTGAGATGATACATTTTGAAAATTTCAAGAAGTCCTCTCTTAAAAGTGGAATAACTGATATATATATATATATTTTTTTACCCTACCTCAGGGTTAAATGCATCTTAGATTAAGGAAACAATGAAAGAAGCAAATCTGATTAATAAGAACTTGGTGATATGGAATGCTAGAAATTTTGGGCAGGCCTGTTTTTAACATTTGTAGTGAGCAGAGTGAAGGTATAAAGGGAGGTCTGCATACCACACTTATATATGTAAAAGTTACAAATCAAGCTAACAAGCTGCTACAGTAGGTTCTATCTTCCTGTCTTTCTACCTTGAGAGATACTCCTTCAAAATGACCTGGAAGACAAGATTTGGATTTAGAATTCTTGGATTCCTTGAAGTTTCTTGTTAGAATGAGGTGGTGGTTGGGGAGCTCACTCCTGCCCTTGATATGTGGTCGGCCCCCTTCTCTTCTGGCTCTGTTTCGCATTTGAGAGGCCTCAAGCACATACAAGTGGACAGTCCAGCCTGCACATACAAATTCCATCAAACTCATAATTTTTTGGGGGAAGCTGCCTCCTCTCAAGTATAGGGATGGGCATGTTGAGTCATTTATTTTTGGTAGGATGGATGTTAGGAACAGGCTGGCATAGACCCTGGAAATAGATTTGGGCTGCTTGAGCAGAGAGGTGGGGTACTGGATACCCAGAGCATGTCAGGAAGGGTAGGTGTAGGGCACATTACCTTGGTCCCTTGGACTCTTCCAAAACATGAGGATCCGGGACAAGTCTATGGACAGTACTGGTTTGGGAGAAAGTGTTTTATTGTAGAGGTGACAGTTGTAAATAAAACATTGTTAGACACAGTTACACATGTGTCCTCGATGTTAAGAGAAGCAAATTTCAGAAATTTTAGATTAATGGTAAGTATGATTTTAAGGGACTGTAAACGACCAAAGAGAAATTTGATGAATTAAAAATGAAGAAAGAAGAGAGTCAGCTGGGCCTTGGCTTCACTACTTTTTCTTTCACCAGAATCTAGGGTAGTGCTTCATAAATAATCATTTAACAATAACATCAGTGGCCCCAAATCCTAGTGTTTCTGTGTAGGGAGCACAAATTTGAAAAGAATATGGATCAAAGATGGGAAAAGGGACATATTACTTAAGGCAAGTAAAAGACAATGGCTGGAACTAGGAAAAATAATGTTGGGAAGGCTAAAGCAGTTCTCATTTTGTAGTGTTGGAAGAGATGCTGAAGGAAAGAAAAAGGGACTTCCAAAGTTACAGACTGAGAGAAAGAGAAATAGAAAGCATAAGGAAGGAATATGTCCTGTGCATGAGTCAGATGATGTGAGATTGGTAGGTGACAGATAATACACAAAAGCTGTGATACTGTGATGTCACGTGGACAAGCTGGAACAAACGCCAGTACCAGGGAATTGAATTAAGTGGAAGAGGCAGGTCTTTTAGAATTTGTATTAAAATACAGAATTTGTATTAAACTCTTCTATGCTGGTATTATCTATGATATCTCTGAAACTATAAGAAAATGACCATAGCAGTTGCCTGTGGGAGAGAAGTTAGGGCGGGAACACAGGGATGGGAGAGAGACTTTTTTTTTTTCTTTAAATTTTTTTATTATTATGTTAATCACCATACATTACATCATTAGTTTTTGATGTAGTGTTCCATGATTCATTGTTTGTGCATAACACCCAGTGCTCCACGCAGAACGTGCCCTCTTTAATACCCATCACCAGGCTAACCCATCCCCCCACCCCCCTCCCCTCTAGAAACCTCAGTTTGTTTTTCAGAGTCCATCTTCTCTCATGGTTCGTCTCCCACTCCGATTTACCCCCCTTCATTCTTCCCCTTCCACTATCTTATTTTTTTTTAACATATATTGCATTAAATGTTTCAGAGGTACAGATCTGTGATTCATCAGTCTTCCACAATTCACAGTGCTCACCATAGTACATACCCTCCCCAATGTCTATCACCCAGCCACCCCATCCCTCCCACCCCCAACCACTCCAGCAACCCTCAGTTTGTTTCCTGAGATTAAGAATTCCTCAGATCAGTGAGGTCATATGATACATGTCTTTCTCTGATTGACCTATTTCACTCAGCATAACACCCTCCAGTTCCATCCACGTCGTTGCAAATGGCAAGATCTCATTCCTTTTGATGGCTGCATAATATTCCATTGTGTATATATACCAACTCTTCTTTATCCATTCATCTGTCGATGGACATCTTGGCTCTTTCCACAGTTTGGCTATTGTGGACACTGCTGCTATTAACGTTGGGGTGCACGTACCCCTTTAGATCCCTACATTTGTATCTTTGTGGTAAATACCCAGTAGTGCAATTGCTGGATCATATGGTAGCTCTATTTTCAACTGTTTGAGGAACCTCCATACTGTTTTCCAGAGGGGTTGCACCAGCTTGCATTCCCACCAACAGTGTAGGAGGGTTCCCCTTTCTCCGCATCCCTGCCAACATCTGTCATTTCCTGACTTGTTAATTTTAGCCATTCTGACTGGTGTGAGGTGGTATCTCATTGAGGTTTTGATTTGGATTTCCCTGATGTCGAGCGATGTTGAGCATTTTTCATGTGTCTGTTGGCCATTTGGATGTCTTCTTTGGAAAAATGTTCATATCTTCTGCCCATTTCTTGATTGGATTGTTTGTTCTTTGGGTGTTGAGTTTGATAAGTTCTTTTTTTTATTTATTTTTTATTTTTTATTATGTTAATCACCATACATTACATCATTAGTTTTTGATGTAGTGTTCCATGATTCATTGTTTGTGCATAACACCCAGTGCTCCACGCAGAATGTGCCTTCTTTAGTACCCATCACCAGGCTAACCCATCTCCCCACCCTCCTCCCCTCTAAAACCCTCAGTTTGTTTTTCAGAGTCCATCGTCTCTAATGGTTCGTCTCCCCCTCCAACTTACTCCCCTTCATTCTTCCCCTCCTGCTATCTTCTTCTTTTTTTTTCTTAACATATGTTGCATTATTTGTTTCAGAAGTACAGATCTGTGATTCAACAGTCTTGCACAATTCACAGCACTCACCATAGCACATACCCTACCTAATGTCTATCACCAAGCCACCCCATACCTCCCACACCCCACCACTCCAGCAACACTGTTTGTTTCCTGAGATTAAGAATTCCTCATATCAGTGAGGTCATATAATACATGTCTTTCTCTGATTGACTTATTTCACTCAGCATAACACCCTCCAGTTCCATCCACGTTGTTGCAAATGGCAAGATCTCATTCTTATTTATGGCTGCATAATATTCCATTGTGTATATATACCACCTCTTCTTTATCCATTCATCTGTCGATGGACATCTGGCTCTTTCCACAGTTTGGCTATTGTGGACACTGCTGCTATTAACGTTGGGGTGCACATACCCCTTCGGATCCCTACATTTGTATCTTTGTGGTAAATACCCAGTAGTGCAATTGCTGGATCGTAGGGTAGCTCTATTTTCAACTGTTTGAGGAACCTCCATACTGTTTTCCAGAGTGGTTGCACCAGCTTGCATTCCCACCAACAGTGTAGGAGGGTTCCCCTTTCTCCGCATCCCCGCCAACATCTGTAGTTTCCTGACTTGTTAATTTTAGCCATTCTGACTGGTGTGAGGTGGTAACTCATTGAGGTTTTGATTTGGATTTCTCTGATGCCAAGCGATATTGAGCACTTTTTCATGTGTCTGTTGGTCATTTGTATGTCTTCTTTGGAAAAATGTCTGTTCATGTCTTCTGCCCATTTCTTGATTGGATCATTTGTTCTTTGGGTGTTGAGTTTGATAAGTTCTTTATAGATTTTGGATATTAGCCCTTTATCTGATATGTCATTTGCAAATATTTTTTCTCATTCTGTCGGTTGTCTTTTGGTTTTGTGGACTGTTTCTTTTGCTGTGCCAAAGCTTTTTATCTTGATGAAATCCCAATAGTTCATTTTTGCCCTGGCTTCCCTTGCCTTTGGTGATGTTTCTAGGAAGAAGTTGTTGCAGCTGAGGTCGAAGAGGCTGCTGCCTGTGTTCTCCTTTAGGATTTTGATGGACTCCTGTCTCACGTTTAGGTCGTTCAACCATTTGGAGTCTATTTTTGTGTGTGGTGTAAGGAAATGGTCCAGTTTCATTCTTCTGCATGTGGCTGTCCAATTTTCCCAACACCATTTGTTGAAGAGACTGTCTTTTTTCCTGCTTTGTCAAAGATGAGTTGACCATAGAATTGAGGGTCCATTTCTGGGTTCTCTATTTTGTTACACTGATCTATGTGTCTGTTTTTGTGCCAGTACGATACTGCCTTGATGATGACAGCTTTGTAATAAAGCTGTAAGTCTGGAATTGTGATGCCGCCAGCTTTGCTTTTCTTTTTCAACATTCCTCTGGCTATTCGGGGTCTTTTCTGGTTCCATACAAATTTTAGGATTATTTGTTCCATTTCTTTGAAAAAAGTGGATGCTATTTTGATGGGGATTGCACTGAATGTGTAGATTGCTCTGGGTAGCATTGACATCTTCACAATGTTTGTTCTTCTAATCCATGAGCATGGAACGTTTTTCCATTTCTTTGTGTCTTCCTCAATTTCTTTCATGAGTATTTTATAGTTTTCTGAGTACAGATCCTTTGCCTCTTTGGTTAGATTTATTCCTGGGTATCTTATGGTGTTGGGTGCATTTGTAAATGGGATCGACTCCTTGATTTGTCTCTCTTCTGTCTTGTTGGTGGATAGGAATGCCACTGATTTCTGTGCATTGATTTTATATCCTGCTACTTTACTGAATTCCTGGATGATTTCTAGCAGTTTTGGGGTGGAGTCTTTTGGGTTTTCCACATAAAGTATCATATCATCTGCAAAGAGTGAGATTTTGACTTCCTCTTTGCCGATTTGGATGCCTTTGAATTCTTCTTGTCTGATTCCTGTGGCTAGGACTTCTAATACTATGTTGAATAGCAGTGGTGATATGGACATCCCTGCCGTGTTCCTGACTGTAGGGGGAAAGCTCTCAGCTTTTCCCCATTGAGAATGATATTTACTGCAAGTTTTTCATAGATGTCTTTTATGATATTGAGGTATATACCCTCAATCTCTATACTCTGAAGAGTTTTGATCAAGAAAGGATGCTGTACTTTGTCAAATGCTTTTTCTACATCTATTGAGAGGATCATGTGGTTCATGTTCTTTCTTTTATGAATGTATTGTATCACATTGATTGGTTTTTCGGATGTTGAACCAACCTTGCAGCCCAGGAATAAATCCCACTTGGTCATGGTGAATAATCCTTTTAATGTACTGTTGGATCCTATTGGCTAGTATTTTGGTGAGAATTTTTGCATCCATATTCATCAGGGATATTGGTCTGTAATTCTCCTTTTTGATGGGGTCTTTGATTGTGGGATCAAGGTAATGCTTGCTTCGTAAAATGAGTTTGAAAGTTTTCCTTCCATTTCTCTTTTTTGGAACAGTTTCAGGAGAATAGGTATTAATTCTTCTTTAAATGTTTGGTAGAATTCCCCTGGGAAGCCATCTGGCCCTGGGCTCTTGTTTGTTGGGAGATTTTTGATGACTGCTTCAATTTCCTTAGTGGTTATAGGTCTGTTCAGGTTTTCTATTTCTTCCTGGTTCAATTTTGGTAGTTGATACATCTCTAGGAATGCACCCATTTCTTCCAGGTTATCTAATTTGCTGGTATAAAGTTGCTCATAATATGTTCTTATAATTGTTTGCATTTCTTTGGTGTTGGTTGTGATCTCTCCTCTTTCATTCATGATTTTGTGGATTTGGGTCATTTCTCTTTTCATTTTGATAAGTCTGGCCAGGGGTTTATCAATCTTGTTAATTCTTTCAAAGAACCAGCTCCTAGTTTTGTTGGTCTGTTCTACTGTTCTTTTGGTTTCTATTTCATTGATATCTGCTCTGATCTTTACTGTTTCTCTTCTCCTGCTGGGTTTAGGTTTTATTTGCTGTTTTTTCTCTAGGTCCTTTAGGTGTAGGGTTAGGTTGTGTATTTGAGACCTTTCTTGTTTCTTGAGAAAGGTTTGTATTGCAATATACTTTCCTCTTAGGACTGCCTTTGCTGCATCCCAAAATTTTGAACAGTTGTGTTTTCATTTTCATTTGTTTCCCTGAATTTTTTTAATTCTTCTTTAATTTCCTGGTTGACCCATTCATTCTTCAGTAGGATGCTAGTTAGCCTCCTTGTATTTGAGGGGTTCTTTCTGACTTTCTTCTTGTGATTGAGTTCTAGTTCAAAGCATTGTGGTCTGAAAATATGCAGGGAATGATCCCAATCTTTTGGTACCAGTTGAGACCTGATTTGTGACCTAGGATGTGATCTATTCTGGAGAATGTTCCACATGGGCACTAGAGAAGAAGTATATTCTATTGCTTTGGGATGGAATGTTCTGAATATATCTGTGAAGTCCATTTGGACAGTGGTCATTTAAAGTCTTTATTACCTTGTTGATCTTTTGCTTAGATGATCTGTCCATTTCAGTGAGGGGGGGGTGTTAAAGTCCCCCACTATTATTATATTGTTGTTGGTGTGTTTCTTTGCTTTTGTTATTAATTGCTTTATATAATTGGCTGCTCCCATGTTAGGGGCATAGATATTTACAATTGTTAGATCTTCTTGTTGGATAGACCCTTTAAGTAGGATATAGTGTCCTTCCTCATCTCTTATTACAGTCTTTGGTTTAAAATCTAATTTGTCTGATGTAAGGATTGCCACCCCAGCTTTCTTTTTGTGTCCATTAGCATGGTAAGTGGTTTTTCACCCCCTCACTTTCAATGTGGGGGTGTCTCTGGGTCTAAAATAAGTCTCTTGCAGACAGCATATCAATGGGTCTTGTTTTTTAATCCAATCTGATAGCCTGTGTCTTTTGATTGGGGTATTTAGCCCATTTACATTCAGGGTAACTATTGAAAGATATGAATTTAGTGCCATTGTATTGCCTGTAAGGTGACTGTTACTGTATACTGTCTGTGTTCCTTTCTGGTCTATGCTGCTTTTAGGCTCTCTCTTTGCCTAGAGGACCCTTTTCAATATTTCTTGTCTGGCTGGTTTCGTGTTTGCACATTCCTTTAGTTTTTGTTTGTCCTGGAAGTTTTTTATCTCTCCTTCTATTTTCAATGACAGCCTATCTGGATATAGTATTCTTGGCTGCATGTTTTTCTCATTTAGAGCTCTGACTATATCATGCCAGTCCTTTCTGGCCTGCCAGGTCCCCGGGATAGGTCTGTTGCCAATCTAATGTTTCTACCATTGTAGGTTACATATCTCTTCTCCCGAGCTGCTTTCAAGATTTTCTCTTTGAGAGACTTGTTTTTAACCATATATGTAGTTGAACCTTGTATTACTTAATAAAATTTTTAATTAAATAAAAAAGAATTGAAACCCTAGATGATGAAAATAAAGGACCTTAGTCTCTTTAAATTGGTTGAATTATGTGTCTTTTGAAAAAGTATATCCCTTAATTCTAAAATGATCTGCAAATGTGATCACAGAACCTGGGAGTCACTAAGAAATAACAGAGCTGTCAGAAATCAGAAGGAGGGCAAATACCTTTATTTTCAAAAGAGGTAAAAAGGTGGCCTCTGAAATTAGACTGGACATCTAGGCACCAAACTGTAGGAAAACTGAAGATTAAAATGTAAATAAATGGCATTAATTGCTGACATTTGGCATGGATTCTCCAGGAGTGAGTTATGTCAAACTAGATTTATTTTCATTTTTATTTTTTATTTTTTTTTTAAGATTTTATTTATTTGACAGAAAGAGATACAGCGAGAGGAGGAACACCAGCAGGGGGTGTGGGAGAGGGAGAAGCAGGCTTCCCGTCAGACAGGGACCCTGATGCGGGGCTCGATCCCAGGACCCTGGGACCATGACCTGAGCCGAAGGTAGACGCTTACGACTGAGTCACCCAGGTGCCCCGAATTCTTATATAGGAAGGAAAGGGTGTCTTTATTTCACTGAAACATTAAAAAAAAATCCTCCCATGTTTTTTTGACTAGATGAGAAAGTAGATTATTTCATAAGAAGTGATTAATAACTGCTTGAAAAGTTCATATCTACAGTGTTTATTACTTGGTCATCATGTATCTGAAAAGAGAGTTCTAGTGGTATCAAAATCAGTTTTCATGCCTGGCTCTCATTGTTCAGTAATTTAGCTGTAGACTATAGAATTCATACTGAACGATTTTTGGGTATATAGAAAACTAGGAGGAGGTGTTAACATGTTGGATTCTCTAATAGTAATTTTTGACTGGTGGGAACAAAAGTCTAGATTCTGCAGGATGAAATGTTAGGAGGAAAAAATAAAATTCTGCATTTAGGGGCAAGAAATATTAATTGTCCAAGTATATGATGGGGAGATTTGTGTTTGTAGTAATCCTTGTAAAAAAGAATTGAACGATTTAGTTGAAAAGTGAGTAGAAATATATTAATTAGGTAAGTCTGATGACTCTGACATGGAATTTAATAATCTTAAAGGAGAATAAACTGTCACCTTACAAACTGTTACAAAGTTTTTTTTTTAAACTAAGTATTTCATATTAGAGACTTTTCTGTAGGAACTGTATTATAGATGATTAGGTTTCTAAGCCATCCCATAAGAACATGTCAACTTATGTAGAAGGATTATAGCTTTACTAAGAGGAGCCTGAGCTCCAGAATTTGGAGACAGGGGATCTTGTGTTACAGTAGGGAGAAGTAGGTGGAAAAGTTTTCTCTTTACTGTTTGTGAGGGAATGGGCTACCCCAAGGCAAATTTTGGAAATGGCTGAAATTTTCCATTGACCTCTGTGTGCATCTCTCTGATCAAACATTCTTCTACTGGGGCGCCTGGGTGGCTCAGTCGGTTAAGGGGCTGCCTTCAGCTCAGGTCATGATCCCAGGGTCCTGGGATCGAGCCCCATGTTGTGCTCCCTGCTCGGTGGGAAGCCTGTTTTTCCCTCTCTCTCTCCCCCTGCTTGTGTTCCCTCTCTCACTGTCTCTCTCTCTGTCAAATAAATAAATAAAATCTTTAAAAAAAACCAAAACAAACAAAAAAACCAAAACCAACCAAACAAACAAAAAACCCATTTTTCTGCTGCCAGGATATGACTAGAATACAATGTGGTTTGTGCTTTGAGAGTGACATATATGGGTGTCAGATGGAGAGTAATGAGCTAGTTCATATTAATGCATTATTGAATATGTTCACCCTATGACCTCAGAGTTAGCTGCATTTAAAAATGAAATGCTTGGGGCGCCTGGGTGGCTCAGTCATTAAGCGTCTGCCTTTGGCTCGGGTCATGATCCCAGGGTCCTGGGATCGAGCCCCGCATCGTGCTCCCTGCTCAGCGGGAAGCCTGCTTCTCCCTCTCCCACTCCCCCTGCTTGCGTTCCCCCTCTCGCTATGTCTCTGTCAAATAAATAAATAAAATCTTTAAAAAAATGAAATCCTTGTTAAACTAAATGAATTTAAAATTGATGTGAGTTCAATTGCAAGCAGAGAATAAAGTGGCATAAAGGAAATTCAGGTATTGTGGATAAGAGTGTGGGAAGAAGGGAAGGATCCACATGGGTGCATTTGCTCCACCCTAAGGACTCTCCCTGGAGACATCTATTACTGCTGTCAAGTGATGTTTTCCTCCCTTTGATTCTGAAAACTGGGATTTTAATCTAGTCTTTTTGTCTTCCAACCTGTACCTTTTCCACTTTATAAAATAGTCTCAATTGGAGAGAAGTCAAAAAGTGGCAGGTTTCAATTCAACATAAGGAAGAACTTTATAAACGTAATCCCAGGGGCGCCTGGGTGGCTCAGTCAGTTAAGCGTCTGCCTTCGGCTCAGGTTCTTGGAATGGAGCCCCATGCCGGGCTCCCTGCTTTGTGCAAGTCTGCTTGTCCTGTTCCCTCTGCCTCCCCCCCGCCGCCTCTCCCTCCACCTCTGTCCTTTCCTCTCCCTCGTGTTCTCTCCCCTCCTTGTGCTCTTTCCCTGTCTTGTGTGGTCTCTCTCTCTCAAAAAAAAAAAAAAAAAAAAAAAAAATTAATCCCAGAATCTAATGGTATAGTGAGTATCTCATCATTTCTATTCATCCAAGTCCAGTACATTGTTGAAATGAAGGATGTTGTAGGAGTTATTCTTGAATTTGAGAAGTACTCCCTAACTCTTTAGATTTCATGGATTATACCTTGGGTTATAATACCTACAACTTAGTAGGATTTTTATTTTGAATTCACATTGTGGTATTGCTATAAGAATTTGGTAACAATTTGTCAGACTCTGACCTTGCTTTAACTTCATTTGTAAAATTCTGCGGTTTTCTGCCTATTACTGCTCTTATCTCCAATCAGTCAGGATTACTGAACAGGACAGATCCAAAAGATCCAAAAGATTTTTATAAGAAACAGCATTTATTCAAAGAAGAATAATTATATGTAGCCAAGCTTCTTCAAGGACTTGTTGGTATATTATTTTATAATTTTGCCATGAAAAAAATGAACTTCTCAACAATTTTCTTTACTTAATGTGTATTAAAGACATGATCACAGATTTAGAAGATACTTTGGCTGAATTAGGTTTGTCTTTTATCTCTTTGTTGAAAAACATTTTTCTAGCAGGATTATTTATGATGTGAATAATTTTTATTCTTATTTTTTATTTTCTTTGCCTCCAATTTCTGGTGCTCAATGTAGCTTTGAAAATCCATTGTGAATGGATTTCTGTGAAAGCATGTTTTTAAAGGCTGTGAAAGTTCCCTTAGATCTTATTTTAGTTCACAACAGTGTCCTCTACTTTTGTCTCTGATATGAAAGAACAAAGCAATGTCAGTAACCCTGACTTGATTTATGTGTAGGATAGTACCTGTCATAAAAGGGGTAACAAATGAACTCCTTTGTGAGTACTCATTTGATAGAACCCTATGGTGTTATGGGGACTGAAGGACATACTTTATTGTATATATTGGCTCCAGGCTATGCAAAAGGGTCATCATGGGAGTATCCTATTTGTCAATTTAGATTTGCTTCTGTTAGAGGGAATCAAAGTGGTAGGTGGAATGATTGGAAAAAGCCAAAACCAAAACCAAAACCAAGCCCAACCAAAACAAAACATTTCAGTCCTAGAAATGCGTTTGAGAGAAACCACTTGGCAATAGTGATGGAGCCTTTCTTGAAACATATATTCTGTATTTCAGATGAATAGCTGAGAAAAGAGATCATATTTTTACTTTTAGAAAGGAAATAAAACCAGTGAAAAGGGAAAAAAAAAACAAGGTAGTAAAGGCCTAAATCATATGGCTTTGTATCTCTCTATATATTTTAAACCCATGATTTTTAAGATTGAGTTTTTAATTTTAATTCCAGTGTTGTTAACATACAGTGTTATATTATTTTCGGGTGTATAGTATAGTGATTCAAGAATTCTATACATTGCTCAGTGCTCATCACAAGAAGTGTGCTCTTAATCCCCTTCACCTGTTTCACCCATCCTCCCACCCATTCAGAAGGGAGATGGAACATATTTTACTTGAAGCATATTTCAAATGCTTCATATACTTTTATATCATAGAATAACAGTAGTTTATACTTTCATTTGAAAAGAAATTCAAGCAGTATTTTTTCACTTAATACAATTTGAATAGTATTTTTTTCCAGGGCAAAAATGTCTTTTAAAAAGTAAAAGAATTGTAGGCAGTTTGTATGAGTGGCTTGTGGTAGAGTTTAGGATAGATTGAAGACAGGAAAACACCATAGTCTGAAAGGGGACAAAGATGCCCTGCACAGGCCATTTGATTGTGTGTAGAAATGTGCTACATTTCAGAAGGTGTATTCTCTTTCTGAAATCAATGTTGGTGGGTTTTATATAAAATTCTCAACATTTATAGTACAGTTGACCCTTGACTAATGTGGGGATTCAGGACACTGACACTCCCCCTCCCTGCACAGTTAAAAATCGGTGTATAACTTTTATAGTATTTGCCTCTGTTTAAAAAAATTATGGAGGCTCCTGGGTAGCTTGGTCAGTTAAGCATCCAACTCCTGATTTCAGCTCAGGTCATGATCTCAGTGTCATGAGACTGAGCTCCGCATCAGGTTCTGCGCTGGGCATGGAGCCTGCTTAAGATTCTCTCTCTCCTTCCCCCTTGGTGCTGCCCCCACCCAAAAACAAAACCAAATAAAAAATAAAAATAAATAAAAAATTATGTTATTAACCTAAGAATTACATTTCATCAAGATAAAAGTTAATTTTAGTTACAGGATGGTTTCATGTATATGTCTCTCTCTGCATGTGTATCAGGTGTACAGTGTGGGAAGGCCTTGGTGAAGCACTGACCTTTTCACTTACACATACACGTGGAGATCATGATTATCTTTGGAATATATACAGTAACACATTTATGGATCTAGGGAAGGATCCACTAGAGTGGGAGAGGTTGATGAGCAAAGAGATGCTGATTATATGGAACTAGGCCAATGGACGTTGACAAAGTCTAGGAGGTGAATGGGAATAGACTCTCAGGGGAAGCAGTTGGGGGGCAACAGGGGCCCTACCCTAAGACTCTGGTATCCCTTGGGGTTGGAGGCAGGGGTATAGAAAAAAGAGCAGTCCTCTCTCCTAGAATCACTGGGATGGAAAGGAGTGTTGAAGGCACTGATTCTGGATAAGAGAAACACCATGAAAATATGTATTTGTTCTTTCCTTCCTCCCTTCCCTTTTCCTGCATATAAAAGTTTTTATGATTTTATTCATTTATTTGACAGAGACACAGCTAGAGAGGGAACAAAAGCAGGGGGAGTGGGAGAGGGAGAAGTAGGCTTCCTGCGGAGCAGGGAGCCCGATGTGGGGCTCGATCCCAGGACCCCGGGATCATGACCTGAGCCAAAGGCAGATGCTTAACGACTGAGCCACCCAGGCGCCCCTACTTGTGATAAAGTTTAATTTATAAATTAGACACAGTAAGAGGTTAATAATAATAACTAATAAAACAATTATAACAATATACTGTAATAAAAGTTATATGATATGGTCTCTCTCTTTTCTTCAAAATATCTTATTGTACTCAGTCTTCATCTTGGGTGATGGTAAACTGCCTATCTGTTGAGATGAAGTGAGGTGAATGACCTAGGCATTGTGATGTAGCATGAGGCTTCTATTTACTTTCTGATGATATGTCGACTGGATCACGATTGACTGTGGGTAACTGAAGCCACAAAAAGCAAAACTCTAGATAAGGGGGGACTACTGTAGTACTTCCTAAATATTTTTGTTTTAGTTTCCATGGGTGCCATAGGGAATATCTGAATATTTTCTGGGGGTGGAATCTTATGTTTTCTTGCCTGCAAATATAGAAGAAAATGGGTAATATCTAAGTGGGAAGGTTTTCATATTGATGGTAACATATGTTTCTTTTGACTACAAATTTATTTATTTTTTAACAGACTAAGTTACATATAGCTGACACATGTTTCTTACTGCTTATCTCTGTGAGCCTTTAGTAAGTACTTGACTATGAATAAGTTAATACAAATTTGTGGACTTGGAAATTTGGGTAATAGTTTTTATGGCCAATTTTAATTTGAATATGTTATGATATATATGCCATGTGTGGTTATTTGAGATATCTATGTATTCTTATGCAAAAATCTCACTGATTTTAAAATTAATGTTAATGCCTTAAAGATGGCTTGTCATTTTTTTCTTATTTTGTCTTGCCCAAATATCAATCCTTTCTCTCTTTTTATAATAACTATGCCAATTTAAATTAATTTATTTTCTGTATAGGAAAGTAAATTGCCCCCACCTTTCTTCTTCAGTCAAAACCCTCAAACAGTTCCCCAAACAAATAGAGATGTATCACATCTTCCAAAGTCCTACTTGGCTCCTCATCTGAGTTACCATTAACAAGAACAAGCAAAATAAGAGTGCTGGCTACCTCATGATTTTTTGGAAGTCAGAGGACTTGCATGCTGTAAGATATGTCTCACCAACTTGGCCATTCATTTTTACTTAAGGATCCTGAACAAATGCAAACCCACCCTGGGTTATTATTTTAGTCATGAACATACTAACATAGATTAATTTGTTAGAGGATCTAAGCCTAGACCGCATGACCAGAGAACAGACGGGGAAGGAATATCTCATTTCTCTGTTGGTGGACTTGTCACCCTGGTCCTCTGAGGGCTACAGCTGATATCAGGAAGAGGTGCTGAATACAAATCTCATGTACTCTGATTTTCATTAGTGCTTTCCTTTAGAAAGTATTTTTCTTTATTAATAAGTGTCTTTTTTTTTTATGCACAGGCAGCATGTCGGCTGAAACACCAATCACACTGAATATTGATCCTCAGGATCTGCAGGTACAAACATTCACTGTAGAGAAGCTACTGGAGCCACTCATAATCCAGGTATGAAGACCATGGCAATAACAATATGTAACTTCAGAAGAACTAAAAAATGAGAAAAGTAGATCATGAACCAAGGAAAGATTTGATTTTTATAGAGGGAATATGTCATCTAAAATTGCTTTTTAAGATACTGTTAAAATATAAAAAATACATATTTAGTAATAATAATAAAGTTTGGAAAGTACCCCCCCTCCCCAATTCTCTTTTAAAAGCAACAGACATGGGGTGCCTGGGTCGCTCAGTTGGTTAAGCATCCAACTCTTGATTTTGGCTCAGGTCCTGATCTTGAGGTTGTGAGATTGAACTGTGTGGGGGTTCTACTTGTCTCTCTCCCTATCCCCGCTTGTGCCTGCACTCTCTCTCTCTCAAATAAATAAATAAAATCTTAAAAAAAAAGCAACAGCCATAAAAATATGTATATATAGCTTTCAAAGTACCTTTATAGTCATGAAAACTGAATGAGGCAGGCAGCATGGTTAAAACCATCCTTGTTATATAGATGAGGAAATTGAGCCAAGAGAATTTCAGTGACTTGTCCCAAGGCACATGGTGGCTCATTTGTCAAATAGGAAATTATTTTTAAAATACCAAAATGTATGAGAAAAGCGGCTATTTAAGAAATTGTGTGATAAAATCTCTCATGAAGTCAGTAATCCTTTCATAATATACATCATGATTCTCTTATTATGCAAGTCCAGATTTTATTTATTGGAGTTCTTAAAGCAGAGCTTGAATAAACTTATACTATGCTGTAGATTTAAATTGTTTGTACTTTACCCAGAATTTATGAAGGATCTTCCCATAGGCTTACCACACACTGTACTTCCTAATACAAATTATCCCTTTTTCTTTTTTTTTTATTCAAGTGTAATTAACATACAGTGTTATATTAGTTTTAGGTATACAATAGGATTCAACAATTCTGTACATTTCTCAGTGCTCATTAAGATAAGTATACTCTTGGTTCCCTTTATCTGTTTCACCCATCCCTGCCATATTCCCTCTGGCAACCACCAGTTTGTTCTCTGAATTATGTATCTGTTTTTTTTCTTTGTTCGTTTGGTTTCTTAAATTCCACATTTAAGTGAAATCATATGGTACTTGTCTTTCTCTGACTGACATATTTCACTTAGTATTATACCCTCTAGGTCCATCCATGTTGTTGCTAATGGCAAGATTTCATTCTTTTTTAATGGCTGAATAATATTCCATCGTATATATATAGACCACTTCTTTATCCATACATCTATTGATGGACACTTGGGCTGTTTCCACAATTTGGCTAATGCAGATAATGCTGCAATAAATATGAGGGTGAAAAACTAATGATGTAATGTATGGTGATTAACATAACAATAAAAAATAAAAAAATATGAGGGTGTATATAATTTTTGAATTACTGTTTTTGTATTTTTTGGGTAAATACCTAGTAGTGGAATTACTGGATCATATGGTAATCCTATTTTTAATTTTTTGAGGAACCTCCATACTGTTTTCCAGTGACTGCACCAGTTTGCATTCCCACCAACAGTGCACGAGGATTCTTTTTCTCTACATTCTTGCCAACACTTGTTGTTTTTTCTGTTTTTGATTTTAGTCATTCTGACAGGTGTGAGGTGGTAGCTCATTGTGGTTTTGATTTGTATTTCCCTCATGCCAAGTGATGTTTTTTTATATGTATCACCAAGTTTTTTGGTGAAATTTTTAAATGAATTCTCACAAATTTAAGATTTTGTTCCTATGCAGTTACCAGGTGTGAATAGGGAATTGGCCTTCATTTTGGTGATGGCTCGTAAAGGCTAGTACATGTATGTGACTGCATAACACTTATTTGTCCTGTAAAGGTAGAACATTAGAGTTGGTCACTTAAGACTTGCTAATAAGGAGACCCTCCAAGATGGTGGAGGAGTAGGGGATCCTAGCTTCATCTGGTCCCTGGAAATCAGCTAGATATTTATCAAATCACTCTGAAAACCTGTAAAATCAACCAGAGATCTGAGAAAAGAATTGCTACAAATCTACAAATAGAAAAGCAACCACTTTTTGCAGGGTAGGAGGTGAGGAGATGTGAATCTGAAGCAATACCCTGGAACATAAACCTGGAGAGAAGGAGCCTCTGTAAGCTGGGTACCAGAAAGTGTTATGAGCAGCAGAGCACAAAATCGGAACTTTTAGAAGTTTACCTGAAAGGTGCTCAGGAGGCGAAGCAGGTGGAATCCCAGGTGGGATAGCTTGGTCTCAGGATCCCCGGGGTCACAAAAAGAATGGAGGTGCCTGGGGCGCCTGGGTGGCTCAGTTGGTTGGGCGACTGCCTTCGGCTCAGGTCATGATCCTGGAGTCCCAAGATCGAGTCCCGCATCAGGCTCCCTGCTCAGCGGGGAGCCTGCTTCTCCCTCTGACCCTCCCCCTCTTATGTTCTCTCTCTCATTCTCGCTCTCTCAAATAAATGAATAAATAAATCTTTAAAAAAAAATGGGGTGCCTGAGTGCAGCAGAGTTCCCAGGCATTGGAGTGGGGAAACCAGTTGCAAACAGTGAGACCAGGCTCCAGCTTACTGTTTGGTGTTTCCATAAACTGAGAACTTCCTAGTCCATCTAATGCTCTCTGAGCAGGAGCCCAGCAAGAGGCAGAACCGCAGCAAGAACCCCCTCCCTACCCTGGGAGGAGTGGTGTGCATGTACACCGCAAGAGTCCATAAAGTTTGGAGACTCGATTTGGGGTGGAGTGCTTGAGAAAAAAATGCTCAGTCACAGGCTGTGTTAACACAGAGTGTGTATGGAAACCGAGGAGACAACAGTGATTGACCACTTTTCTGTGAGGGTGCACCAAAGAGTGGGGGACACGAACTTTCAGCTCCCGGGCTAGAGATTGGGGCACAGCTGTTTTTCACTCCCACCCCCCACCAGCTCTGGAGCCCACTTACACTGAGCCTGGCCCCCTGACAAGTGTGGTGCAGTGCCGCTGGGCCAAAGACACCTGAGAGTCAGGTAACAGGTCCCTCCCCCAGAACACCAACCAGCAGGAACTTCTGGCAAATACCAAGTTTGCCAATCATACAGAACTGTAAAACTCCAGCCCTTGGGGAAAGAAGTATATAGAAGTTGTGGTTTTTTCTTATTATTCTTTAGCCCTTCAGTTTTATATTTTATTACCCTTTTCAGCTGTTTTCTTATTTTATCAATTATTTTTTTTCTATAATCTTCTTTATTTTTTAAAAATTTTTTATTGTTATGTTAATCACCATATATTACATAATTTGTTTTGGTGTACTGTTCCATGATTCATTGTTTGTTCATAACACCCAGTGCTCCATGCAGGATGTGCCCTCCTCAATACCCATCACCAGGCTAACCCATCCCCCCACCCTCCTCCCCTCCAGAAACCTCAGTTTGTTTTTCAGAGTCCATCATCTCTCCTGGTTCGTCTCCCCCTCTGACTTACTCCCCTTCATTCTTCCTCTCCTGCTATCTTCTTCTTTTTTTTTTTCTTAAAATATGTTGCGTTATTTGTTTCAGAAGTACAGATCTGTGATTCAACAGTCTTACACAATTCACAGCGTTCACTGTAGCACATATCTTCCCCAATGTCCATCACCCAGCCACCCCATCCCTTCCACCCCCGACCACTCCAGCAACCCTCAGTTTGTTCCTGAGATTAAGAATTCCTCATATCAGTGAGGTCATATGATACATGTCTTTCTCTGATTGACTTATTTCACTCAGCATAACACCCTCCAGTTCCATCCACGTCGTTGCAAATGGCAAGATCTCATTTATCAATTATTTTTTAAGTCTTTTTTAATTTTTATTTTTTCACTTATAGTTTATATATATATTTTTCATTTTTGGCTTCCTTTCATTGTGTTCAACTTTGTTTTTGTATATATATAAGTTTTTCTTTCTGACCTATTTTGGGAGATCTATTCTAGTTTCTTCTAACACACAGACCAAAATACACCCAGGATCTAGCTTACTGTTCTGTTTGGTTCAACTTCTTGTCTGATTTTATTCCCATTTTATTCCCATTCCACACCCCCCCTTTTTTTTCTGTTTGGTTTCTGTTCTCTTCTGATTAGTGTAGTGTATATTTTTCTGGTATAGTTATTATTCTTTACTCCTTCAGTTTTATATTTTATTATCATTTTCAACTATTATCAATTATTTTTTAAGTCTTCTTAAATTTTCATTTTTATACTTACAGTTTATATATATTTTTCATTTTTGACTTCATTTCATTGTATTCAGCTACATTTTTATATATGTATGAGGTTTTCTTTCTTGCCTATGTTGGGACATAGTTTCTTCTAATAATCAGACCAGATACACTCAGGATCCAGTTTATTCTGTTCTGTTCTACTTGTTTGATTTTATTCTCAGTTTTTTTCTTTTTCTTTTTCTTTTCTTTTTGGTTTCTGTTCTCTTCTGATTTCTGTATATTTTTTCTGGTGTCGTTGCTATATTTGTATTTTCCCTCCCTTTCATCTATTCTTTTCTGGACATAATGACAAGATGGAAGAACTCAGCCCAAAAAAGAGCACAAGAGGCAGAAATCACAGCTAGGGATCTAATAAATATGGGTATAAGTAAGATGTTGGAATTAGAATTCAAAACAATGATTGTAAAGATAATAACTGGGCTTGAAAAAAGCATAGAAGACACTAGAGAATCCCTTTGTGGAGAAATAAAAGAACTAAAATCTGGTCGAAATCAAAAAGGCTATTTCTGAGATGCAATAAAAAAAATGGAGGCCCTAACTGCTAGGATAAATGAGGCAGGAGAGAGAGTCAGAGATATAGAAGATAAAATGATGGAAAATAAGGAATCTGAGGAAAAGAGAGGTAAGCAACTACTGGATCACGAGGGCAGAATTTGAGAGGAGATAAGTGATACCATAAGATGAAACAACATTAGAATAATTGGGATCCCAGAAGAAGAAGAAAGAGAGAGAGGGGCAGAAGGATTACTCAAACAAATTATAACTGAGAACTTCCCTATTCTGGGGAAGGAGACAGGCATTCAAGTCCAGGAAGCACAGAAGAGCCCCCTCAAAATCAATAAATATAGGCCAACATCTAGACATATAATAGTGAAGCTTGCAAATTTCAGAAGTAAAGAGAAAATCCTGAAAGCAGCTCGGAACAAGAGGTGCTTAACCTACAAGGGTAGAGACATAAGGCTGGCAGGAGACCTGTCCACAGAGCAGAAAGGACTGGCATGATATATTTAACGTGCTAAATGGGAAATATACGCAGCCAAGAATACTTTATCCAGCAAGGTGGTCACTCAGAATGGAAGGAGAGATAAAGAGCCTCTAGGACAAACAAACTAAAAGAATTTGTGATCACTAAACCAGCCCTGCAAGAAATATTAAAGGGGCTCCTTTATTTTTTTAAAAAATTTTTTATTGTTATGTTAATCACTATACATTACATCATTAGTTTTTGATGTAGTGTTCCATGATTCATTGTTTGTGCATAACACCCAGTGCTCCATACAGAACGTGCCCTCTTTAATACCCATCACCAGGCTAACCCATCCCCCCACCCCCCTCCCCTCTAGAACCCTCAGTTTGTTTTTCAGAGTCCATCGTCTCTCATGGTTCATCTCCCCCTCCGACTTACTCCCTTTCATTCTTCCCCTCCTGTTATCTTCTTCTTTTTTTTTTCTTAACATATATTGCATTATTTGTTTCAGAAGTACAGATCTGTGATTCAACAGTCTTGCACAATTCACAGCGCTCACCATAGCACATACCCTCCCCAATGTCTATCACCCAGCCACCCCATCCCTCCCACCCCCAACCACTCCAGCAACCCTCACTTTGTTTCCTGAGATTAAGAATTCCTCAGATCAGTGAGGTCATATGATACATGTCTTTCTCTGATTGACTTATTTCACTCAGCATAACACCCTCCAGTTCCATCCACGTTGTTGCAAATGGCAAGATCTCATTCCTTTTGATGGCTGCATAATATTCCATTGTGTATATATACCACATCTTTTTTATCCATTCATCTGTCGATGGACATCTTGGCTCTTTCCACAGTTTGGCTATTGTGGACATTGCTGCTATAAACACTGGGGTGCACATACCCCTTCGGACCCCTACATTTGTATCTTTGTGGTAAATACCCAGTAGTGCAATTGCTGGATCATATGGTAGCTCTATTTTCAACTGTTTGAGGAACCTCCATACTGTTCTCCAGAATGGTTGCACCAGCTTGCATTCCCACCAACAGTGTAGGAGGGTTCCCTAAAGGGGCTCCTTTAAGTGAAGAGAGAGCTGAAAAGTAACAAAGACCAGAAAGGAACAGAGACAATATACAGAAACAGTGACTTTACAAGTAAGACAATGGCACTAAATTCATATTTTTCAATAATTACTCTGAATGTAAATGGACTAAATGTCCCAATCAAAAGACACAGGGTATCAGATTGGGTAAAAAAAACAAGACCCATCGATATGCTGTCTGCAAGAGACTCATTTTAGACCCAAAGACACCACAGATTGAAAGTGAGGGGGTGAAAAATCATTTATCATGTTAATGGACAGCAAAAGAAAGCTGGGGTGGCAATCCCTATATCAGACAAATTAGATTTTAAACCAAAGACTGTAATAAGAAATGAAGAAGGACACTATATCATAATAAAGGGTCTATCCAACAAAAAGATCTAACAATTGTAAATATTTATGTCCCTAACATGGGAGCAGCTAATTATATAAACTAATTAATAAGAAAATTAAAGAAACACATTGGTAATAAAACAATAATAGTTAGGGACTTTATTTATTTTAAAGGTTTTATTTATTTATTTGAGAGAGAGACAGAGACAGAGATCACAAGTGGGGGAGGGGCAGAGGGAGAATTAGACTACTCTTTGAGCAGGGGGCCTGACGTGAGGCTTGATCCCAGGACCCTGAGATCGTGACCTGAGCTGAAGGCAGATGCATAACCAACTAAGCCATCCAGGCACCCTAGTTAGGGACTTTAACATCCCACTCAGAGCAATGGACAGACCATCTAAGCAGAAGATCAATAAGGAAACAATGGCTTTGACTGAAACTGGACCAGATGGACTTCACAGATATATTTAGGGCATGTCATCCTAAAACAATAGACTACACATTCTTTTTGAGTGCACATGGAACATTCTCCAGAATAGATCACAAACTGGGTCACAAATCAGGTCTCAACTGATACCAATAGACTGGGATTATTCCCTGCATAATCTCAGACCACAATGCTTTAAAACTTGAACTCAATCACAGGAGAAAGTTTGGAAGGAACACAAATACATAGAGGTTAAAGAGCATCCTTCTAAAGAATGAATGGGTCAACCAGGAAACAATAGTTCAGAACCTTTGGGATGTAGCAAAGGTGGTCCTAAGAGGGAAGTATATAGCAATACAAGAAATAAGAAAAGTCTCAAATACACATACTAACCATACACCTAAAGGAGCTGGAGAAACAACACTAAATAAAGCCCAAACCCAGCAGGAGAAGAGAATTAATAAAGATCAGAGCAGAAATCAATGAACTAGAAACCAAAAGAATAATAGAACAGATCAATGAAAATAGGAGCTGGTTCTTTGAAAGGATTAAGAAGACTGATAAACCCCTGGCCAGACTTATCAAAAAGAAAAGAGAATAAATAAATAATAAACGAAAGAGGAGAGATCACAACCAACACTGAAGAAATACAATTATAAGAACATAGTATGAACAATTATTTGCCAAAAATTAGGCAGTCTGGAAGAAATGAATGCATTCCTAGAAACATATAAACTACCAAAACTGAAACTGGAAGAAATAGAAAATTTGAACAGATCCATAACCAGCAAAGAAATTGAAGCAGAGGGCGCCTGGGTAGCTCATTTGGTTGGGCAACTGCCTTCAGCTCAGGTCATGATCCTGGAGTCCTGGGATCGAGTCCCGCGTTGGGCTCCCTGCTCGGCAGGGAGTCTGCTTCTCCCTCTGACCCTCCCCTCTCTCATGCGCTCGCTCTCTTTCTCATTCTCTCTCTCAAATAAATAAAAATCTTAAAAAAAAAAAGAAATTGAAGCAGCAATCAAGAATCTCCCAACAAACAAGAATCCAGGACCAGATGGCATCCTAAGGGAATTCTACCAAACATTTAAAGAAGAATTAATACCCATTCTTCTGAAACTACTCCAAAAAATAGAGATGGAAGGAAAACTTCCACACTCATTCTGTGAGGCCAGCATTACTCTGATCCCCAAACCAGACAAAGACCTCACCAAAAAGAATTACAGACCAATATCCTTGATGAACATGGGTGCAATAATTCTTACCAAGATACTAGCCAATAGGATCCAATAGTACATTAAAAGGATTATTCACTAAAGTCAAGTGGGATTTATTCCTGGTCTGCAAGGGGGGCTCAACATCCACAAATCAATCAGTGTGATACGTCACATTAATAAAAGAAAGGACAAGAACCATATAATCCTCTCAATAGATGCAGAAAAAGCATTTGACAAAATACAGCATCCTTTCTTGATTAAAACTCTTCACAATGTAGGGATAGAGGGAACATACCTCAATATCATAAAAGCCATATACAAAAAGCCCACAGCGAATATCATTCTCAATGGGGAAACACTGAGAGCTTTCCCACTAAGGTCAGGAACACAGCAGGGTGTCCTCTCTCACCACTATTGACAACATACTAACACACAACAAAAAGAAATTAAAGGCATTGAAATCGGCAAAGAAGTCAAACTCTCACTCTTTGCAGATGACCTGATACTCTATGTGGAAAACCCAAAAGAGTACACCTCAGAATTGCTAGAACTCATACAGAAATTCAGCAAAGTGGCAAGATATAAAATCAATGCACAGAAATCAGTTGCATTCCTATACACTAACAATCAGACAGAAGAAAGAAATTACAGAGTCGATCCCATTTACAACTGCACCCAAAACTGCAAGATACCTAGGAATAAATCTAACCAAAGAGGCAAAGGATCTGTACTCAGAAATAGAACACTCATGAAAGAAATTGAGGAAGACACAAAGAAATGGAAAAACATTCCATGCTCATGGACTGGAAGAATAAATATTGTTAAAATGTTTATACTACCCAAAGCAATCTACACATTCAATGCAATCCTTTTTTTTTTTTTTAAGATTTTATTTATTTATTTGACAGAGAGAGAGACAGCGAGAGACGGAACACAAGCAGGGGGAGTGTGAAAGGGAGAAGCAGGCTTCCCGCCGAGCAGGGAGCCTGATGTGGGGCTCAATCCCAGGACCCTGGGATCATGACCTGAGCTGAAGGCAGTCGCCTAACCAACTGAGCCACCCAGGCGCCCCATTCAATGCAATCCTTATGAAAATACCATCAAGATTTTTCACAGAGCTGAAACAAATAATCCTAAAGTTTGTATGGAACCAGAAAAGACCCTGAATAGCTAAAGGAATGTTGAAAAAGAAAACCAAAGCTGGTGGCATCACAATTCCGGGCTTCAGGCTATATTACAAAGCTGTAATCATCAAGACAGTATGGTACTGGCACAAAAATAGACACATAGTTCACTGGAACAGAATAAGGAACCCAGAAATGGACCCTCAACTCTATGGTCAACTAATCTTTGACAAAGCAGAAAAGAATATCCAGTGGAAAAAAGACAGTCTCTTCAACAAATGGTTTTGGGAAAATTGGATAGCCACATGTAGGAGAGTGAAACTGGCCCATTTTCTTACAGCATACACAAAAAATAGACTCAAAATGGATGAAAGACCTAAATGTGAGACAGGAATCCATCAAAATCCCAGGGGAGAACATATGCAGGAACCTCTTTGACCTTGGCTGCAGCAACTTCTTGCTAGACATATCTCCAAAGGCAAGGGAAACAAAAGCAAAAATGAACTATTGGGACTTCATCAACATAAAAAGCTTTTGCACAGCAAAGGAAACAGTCAACAAAACCAAAAGACAACCACTGAATGGGAGAAGATATTTGCAAATATCTTACCAGATAAAGGATTAGTATCCAAGATCTATTAAGAACTTATCAAACTCGAAACCCAAAAAGTAAATAATCCAGTCAAGAAATGGGCAGAAGACATGAACAGATATTTCTGCAAAGAAGACATCCAAATGGCCAACAGACACATGAAAAATGCTCGACATCACTCAGCATCAGGGAAATATAGATCAAAACCAGAATGAGCTACCACCTCACCCCAGTCAGAATAGCTAAAATTAACAACTCAGGAAACAACAGATGTTGGTGAGGATGAGGAGAAGGGGGAACCCTCCTACACTGTTGGTGGGAATGCAAATTGGTGCAGCCACTCTGGAAAACACTATGGAGGTTCCTCAAATAGTTATAAATAGAGTTACCTTACGACCCAGCAATTGCACTTCTAGGTATTTACCCAAAGAATACAAATGTAGTGATCCAAAGGGGCACCTGCACCCCAGTGTTTATAGCAGCAATGTCTGCCATAGCCAAAATATGGAAAGAGCTTGAACGAATAAAGAAAATGTGGTGTGTGTGTTTGTGTGTGTGTGTGTGTGTGTGTGTAATGGAATATTAGCCATCAAAAAAAAAATCTTACCATTTGCAGCGACATGGATGAAACTAGAGGGTGTTATGCTAAGCAAAATAAGTCAGTCAGAGAAAGTCAGTTATCATATGATTTCACTCATATGTGGAATTTAAGAAACAAAACAGAGGATCATAGGGGAAGGGAGGGAAAAATAAAATAAGGTGACAATGGAGAGGGAGATAACATTAAGTTAGGAAACAAACTGAGGATTCTTGGAGGGGAGGGCGGTGGAGGATGGGGTGACTTGGTGACGAGCATTAAGGAGGGCACACGATATAATGAGCACTGGGTGTTATATGCAATTGATGAATCACCAAACTTTACGTTTGAAACTAATAATACTCTATATGTTAATTACTTGAATTTAAATAAAAATTAAAAAATTTGAAAAAAGACTTGCTAATCCCAAAGGCTGCTGACATATTGTTTATGAACAGAGAACGTATCATTATGAAGAAACTTTTTAAAAAAAATATTTTATTTATTTATTTGACAGAGACACAGCGAGAGAGGGAACACAAGCAGGGGGAGTGGGAGAAGGAGAAGCAGGCTTCCCTCTGACCTGGGAGCCTGATGCAGGGCTTGATACCAGGACCCTGGGATCATGACCTGAGCCAAAGGCAGATGCCTAATGACTGAGCCATCCAGGTGCCCCGAAACTAATTTTTATGTTCTAACTGAAACCGATAGATGTTTTGCTTTAGTCAAGTACATTGATATAGCAGTCAACAGAGAATATTTTAAGTAAATTCACATTGAAGACTATGCCTTTCACAGTTTAGATATATTTCCTGGCATGTTTAAAAACTATTATTAGCTGCAAACATTTATTGAGTCCACCTAGAAAATTAAAAGGGTGAAAATAGCCTGAAATAATTTTATTTGATTGGAAAGAAATTTAACTCTTTTAAAAAGTGTTATCATGCTTATTACTTTAGAGGGCTTTCAATATAGTGCCTGGATTCAGACTTTTCATGATCTACAAGTAGATGAGTTAGGGAAAGGGAAATTAGTACTTATTATATGCTATATAGTTCGCATTTATATGTAAGTATAGTTGCTAATTTATGTTCTTTAAGGTTTTTGTCAATGTTTTGAACATGTTTCTTGATGGTATACCAGTTCACCAATATCCCAGTTAGAAAAAAGTTTCTAGATCTTAGCAAGCTTCAAGTCAAATTAAATTAAAAATATTAATAATTGGTAGAATATTTACTGTGTTCAGAAACTATCCCATAAAGGAGAATTCTAGTGCAACAAAATTATTTGGACATACTCTTGATTTTCATTTTAAAGGGATTATCCTTATCAAAAACCAGTGCATTTCAAACTCAAAGAATTATTAAAATAACTGACCTTTTTGTTAATGCCCAGCCTTCTTGTATCTGTCACTTTGATCATTTATTACATATCAATACAAGTAAAAATTTTCATTAAATTGTATTATAGGTGTTTTTCTGCAATAGCATCATATTGAATATCTCATCACATTCTTTTTTTTCCAGAGTGTTTATTTTGAAATAGTTACATGGTTTAAGTAATATTGTCTGTGATTATACTGGAAAACATTCCAAAAGAAGTTCATGGTGCCAGATGAAGTTGTCAGTGTAGTAACCCCATTAAAAAAATTCTCACTTTTACTCATTATTTATCTTAATGTTATATTCCTTTGCTTTCAGGGTTCCACAGAAATTACTTCCCACCTCTGTATATAACTCAAAGTCAAAATTACATTTTAATTTTTGGAGTAATTGGTCATAGATACTATTATGTCACTCTGGCTTCTATTCATTTATTCATAAATCTTTATTCTGCTCTTTTTATAGTTACCAGAGTATTCTCCACCAAACTTGATTTATCTTTAATCTATTTTTTTTTCTCTTGGGCACAGGTAAATCACTAGGTCATTTTGCAGGGATGTTCAGTCTGGGATATATTTCAATCATTCGCTTTCATTTTCTCTGTGTTATAACTTACACAGTTGCATCCCTCTGTAATAAATTCCTCCAATGGATCAGAAATAATTTTTTTTCTCAGCAATTACATTTTTATGATTGCAACTGTAGGCATCTGCACTTTATCACTTTCAAGATCCAGATTTGGCAGTGCAGTGCAGAAAGTCTATTTTATGCAGAATTGCGATTAAAAGAATTTACATCTCTATGTCATATACTCTCTGAAGAAGATACAAACTGCTAGATCATGCTACAGTCATTGCATAACAGAACCGTCTATAATCTTATTTGCCACAACATATAATTTTCTTTGTGTCAGATTCATGTTGAATGTGAACTAAAAGAATTGACTTACTCAAAATCTTTTTTTTATTGTTATGTTAATCGCCATACATTACATTATTAGTTTTTGTTGTAGTGTTCCATGATTCATTGTTTGCGTATAACAACCATTTAGATAAAAACATTAGCAAACTTCTTATAATGTGTTATCTCATATAAAGGTTTTTTGGAGCAAAGGTTCAAATGTATTTTATGATGTATATATATATATTCCATGTTTTCAAGAGGTAAATATAGAGTTAAATCAATAGTAATAAACATTATTTCTCTGGCTTTTACTCCTAACTCTTGTATGACCTCTTGGCCTTTTCTTGGCTTCTGCTTCCATAGTGTCTCCATCTATTTCTGGGAGTCCCTTGGGGATGGTTCTGTATACTCAGTAATACTCACTCTGTCTAGTTTGAGAGTATCTGCCAGCTCTTTTTATCAGCCAGCATAAACTAGGTTATGCTGTAATAAGACAAATCCCAAATCTCTGAGGCTTAATAAAAGTTCATTTCCTGCTCAAGCTACATGTAGAGTGTGAGTTAGTAGGGGATCTCTACTTAGTTCCACCACCCAGGGACCCAGGCTCCATCTCAGTATTTACTTCCACTGTTGTAACAGGAGAGAACATGATGAATCATGCAAAGTGTCCTAAAATGTCCACTCAGATGTGATATATGTCAGTTCCTCTATTGCTTTTGTCAAAGCAAGTAATGTGGTTAGTGTGGATACTGCATGTGTGATCCTGCCCTGTACTCAGGAGAATGGGAGTACTGTGAAAAGCTCCAGTAACTATTATCTTCCCATTGCCTTCTTTTTAGGGCTTCCTTTTTTGGTGGGCAGCTGACTTATTGATATTCAAGGAGTATCAGTTGGCAAGGAGCCTCTGAGGCAATCTAGCATGCAAGTTTTGCCTCTGGGGGAAGATGGTGAATTGGTTCTATCACCATCCTCTTGTTAGGGGATTGACTACATACTGAGAGCTAAGCAGTTAGTACCTAGGGTTAAAGGTTCTATCAGGTGCTAAACTGAAGACACACAGAAAGAAGTAGAGACTTGTACAAGAGTCCTAGTGGAGCAGTTTTCAAGTTCAGATCCACAAACTCCTACTGTTGAGGGACAGTAAGGTTACCTATTTACCAGAGTTTTAATGTGTCCTTCCAGTTTCCAAACCACATTCTGTCTCAGAATTATACTCTAGCCTCTATGGGGCCTCACTCTTTCCAGTTCCCTTGAGCACTGGCCACGTAGGCCTGATGCTTGTTTTCCTTATGTAATCTGATTCCCTGGCCTCCTAACTTCCCTTCTAAAAGTTCTGAAAAGCTCAAAACGACTGTCTAAAAGTTCGAAAGAACTTCCATTAGTAACAGCAATCCAAGATTCCTGTAGTTGTCCTCATTACTTATGCTAGAATGGAGATTTTCCTACAGTCTTTTTTTTTTTTTTTCCCTCTCATTTCCAGAATTTGGAGTTTCTGACGTATAACTCACTTGTGCTTCCAAAACTATCTGTCATATTTTCCCATTTTCTCTAACTTTGTCTTGATGACCCACTGCCAGTGATGACCATCATGAGGCCGGGAATGACATGTCAAGGTACCCAGGTCCCAATGCCTGCAAAGCTGCCAGTTCTCAAGGTGGCAGAATGGCACTGGGCTCCTACAAAAGAGGGGAGAATGCTTTTCTTCCCAACAGTGCTGTCACCTGGGCTGCAATGAAGTAATGCTTACACCTAGAGTCACACAAAATTCCCCTTTCAGCTCCTTCTCCAGTCTCCTTCCTTTCCTTGTTAGAGTAAAACCCAATACAAGTGTCTGGATGGTGAATTCTTACTCCTCTAAGCACCATGTTTTTCTTTCTTTCTTGGCTCCTATGCAGAACCTCTCTGCCACACCGTACTCTCAACAGAATTTCTTTCTCTCCTTCAGCCAAGGGGAAAAAAAGCAAAAAAGTAATTAGATACTTAGATGTCCAAAGGGTTCATTTCTCACTGTTCTACAGACAGATCTGATTGACTTTCAGGTAGCTGGGAGAAGACATGCTTTGGCTTCTTAGCCTCCTAGAATATAATTTCCTTTGTTTCTTTCAGAAAAGAATTCAAGTTTCATTTGTGGTGGTTTTCTGTCATTTCATAGGTCATTTTGAATAAGCATGATGCCATTTACTTAGGTTTCCTTGACTTTATCACCAAGCTTCTTTTCAGTAGCCTTGCTGATTATTCTATCAATAGAACTTATGTCAGAATTAATCTTGAAGGTTCCAGGGAAATCTGAAAGACGTGTCTGCACACATGTAGTGTTCTTGTAGATTACTTTATATGCAAATATTAGCGTTTTGACTATAATCTCAACAAGTAACCTTAGAAGTTAGTAAATAAATGTCTTATTTAAACACAGGTTCAAGGCTTAATAAGTATAAAGATGTTATTTTTATGGTAGGATGAAGAAGTAAACTTAATTCTGCCTTAATAATGTTTTAAAGTTAGAGGTGATTCAGTAATAGTTGAATTTATTCTAATAAATTTAATTCTTTAATTTCTGCATTCATTTACTGCCAGAAAACTCCCATGGGAAAGTTGTGACACTATAGTTTCCTTGAGAAACAAATAATTGAGAAAAAGGAAGCCGCTTTTTAAATTAAAATAAGCATAAGAAAAACTAATAGCTAATTGATTAAAATAGCATGAGTCCAGCAGGATTGTGCATGGCTGAGCATATAAGGGATGCTCCCACCAGCAGAATTTGGTAGCTTTGAGATTAGCTGTGAGCAGATGTCAGTCCCTGCATATTTTCACCTCTTCTCACTTGCTTCCTAGACCTTTCATTCTATCAGACTCTGATTTTCATTCTACTCCAACATTGCTGCCATGTTGTTCTTGTTTCTCTTACCACCCCCAATCCATTCCACTTCTGTTAATACTTTATCTTTTGATCACAGCTTATCTTTTCCTCCAGAAATTCAGACTGATCCCACAGATATCCACCTCTAACTTAGCTGTGGAATAAGGTCTTTTTCTTATAAACTGATTCCATAGGGCAGCCAGGTGGTATAGACTGATAAGCCCAGATCTATTTGCCTTTTTAGTGGAACATACTAGATTGATGGGAGCAATTGTGGTTCAGCTGGCTGAAGGGATAGGAGTCCATATCTCCTCAGATGTCATCATTTTCACTGCTTGAAGTGTGATTCTACCCTTCACAGAAGTTCCTGGACTATTTCAGAACACCGAACTTGTCTCAGGAAATACTTCCACAGCTTGACAGTCCAGAAGTCTAGACTAGTAATTGGCAAACTTTTTCTGTATAGGTCCAGATAGTAAAGAGTTTCAGCTTTGACAGCCATAGGGTCTCTGTTGCAACTCCTCTGCTGTTTGAGTTTGAAAGCAGCCGTAGGCAATATGTAAACAAATGGATGTTTACAATAAAACATGGCTGTGTTCCAATAAAACTTATAAAACAAACAAGTGGCCAGATTTGGCCCTGGGTACTTAAGTTGCAGGCCGCTGCTCTAGACTGACAATTTTCTCATGGAGGTAATCTGTACTTACTGATTAAAGAAGGGTAAGAAATGGGCAGCATCCCGTGCACAGTTGGGAGCTCCCTGTGAGGAAATTTTGATGGGGTGATTTGTGGCCAAGCCCTGTGAGAGACACAAAAACCTCACTTGGGGGAAGAGTGCTAACTAGGCAATTCAGAAAATTTTTGTTGCTATTGAGATCCTGTTAGTCCAGTGGTTTTCAGCCCTGGCTGCACGTTAAAATCACCTAGGGAGCTTTTAAAAATCCTGATGCCCAGGCCACACAGGAAACCAATTAAATTAGAGTCTTTGGGAGTAGGACCAAGCAGTAATTTTAAAAGCTCCTGGGAGATCACAATGTGAGAAATGCTGTGGTGGCCTTAATAGCAGCCAGTAGTGAACCTGGTTCTGCATCTTGGCCCAAGGCTTGCCCTAGTATAGTGCCCCTTCTGTCTTTTATTAATGTGTTCAGTCGTGCTCACCTGGAATAAATTTGTAAGGAATTCCTGGGGGTAACCTACTGCATCAACTAGGTAACATGCTCAGTTATCCCTCCTAGGTCCCATTAAGATTGTTAGTAGCAGCTCTAGGAAAACAACTAGAGCTGAGAGATCTTGGATGCATGTTCTGCAGCTCTCCCTTACTCAGCAGTCCACTATTAGATAGCATTATGGATCCACATATGGACTAGGTTATGGTGGACTCTTAATGAGTATCCATGGCATCTTAGTTTTGGTGGACTATATTTGGGGTGAAATTGCCATGAGGAAAGAGATTCATAATGCACAAGTCTGAAATTGAGGTGTGGTGTCACATCACATGAAAAAGTGTGTATTTATAATCACCTGCACCAGTGCTTCTCAACTTTAGTTATACAAGGGCATCCCTTAAGGAACTTACAAACATCCTGATAACACAGGCCACAGCTAAGGCCAATTAAATCAGAATCCTGAGTAGGACTCTGTTAACAGTATTTTTAAAAAGTCTTCCAGGTGATTGTATTGTATAGCCACTGGAGTAGGACCTTGCTGCCACCTCAATGTTGTCCATGGACTTGCTGCGTCCGGTTCACTTAGGAACTCCTAAAAAATGCAGACCCTTACACCCTGCCCCCTGAATCAGAATCTGTGGTGTAATAAGATCCAGTACTGCAGTAAAGTTTGAGAAGGTGGTGTTGGAGACTGTAAATTTTAACTTTTAAATTGCAACATTATGTAGCTAGAGTTGGAAACCACTGCCTTACACCCTTATCTGTCTGCTGATACAGGGTGGTGAAGTCAGCAGGAATTTCTCAGCTCTGATACTCATTTGTTGCTCTGCTCTGAAGAGGCTGCCCAGGGTTGATTGTCCTGTTATGAGGGACCTGTCCATTGTTTTCTGAAGAGGACCTGCCTCTCCCACACTCTGACTAAGCCCGTAGTTACTAGGAACCATGACCTGAGAAATGAGATTTTCAAGAGTTAGTGCTTCTCCTTCAGGATGTTTGGAACCAGAACATAGTTTGTTATAATCTAGAAATAATTTTTACCTCTGGAAAAGTTACTTAACTCTGATATAGGTGAATTTGGATATATATAGTATTATAGTACTGAGTGCTCTACAAACTAAGGCTTAACAGATGTACTTTGTGATTTTCAGATGAGTCCTTTCTTTAAACAATTTTTTTTTTAAATTTACTTAAAATCTCTACATCCAACATGGGGCTTGAACTCAGGACTCTGAAATCAAAAGTCACATGTTCCTCTGACTAAGCCAGTGAGGCACCCCTGAGTTTTTCCTTTTAGGAAACAATTTGCATTCTCAACTCTGATAAAGCAGAATACTGTGGTTCTTCAATTTAGACACATTTTCTACCTCACATTTTTAACATTCTGAAATTAGGGTATATTTTATGACAGATATGAACATTTAATGTGGTTTTCCTTTTCGATGCTTGTAAGGATTAACAAATTTACTCACAGTCTCTTTTGGTAAATACTCAGTCTTTTTAGATAAAATGATCAGAAATGGTGGGTGGGTGGGGGTGTTGCTTATGTGACCTCATGGGAGTGGGAGATGAACTTAGTGCCTATTGCTGCAGAGTGGCTGCTCTGGGTTACCTTCTGGACTGGTGATCTTTGAGGGATGGCTGGACTCATGCATAGTTATCTTGTGGGCACCTCTGTGTATTTCCTTTGTAGTCTATAGCTGATGGAATTTGTGGACTACTCTCTCATCTTGGTTAGGATCCATGGTTCTCTCAAGATGCTTGGCCCTTGATGGTGCTTCAACCCTTAAATCCCAGCTACATCCTCTGTCCGGTGTTTGGCGTTATCCATCTACTTCTCAGCCTATGCTGCAGGATTACCTTGCTTCTCACCATGGTGGGCTCAGGGCAGGTCCACCAGTCTTTAGCACAGCCACATTTTTTTTCTTTAATTTTTTTATTGTTATGTTAATCACCATATGTTATATCATTAGTTTTTGATGTAGTGTTCCATGATTCATTGTTTGTGCATAACACCCAGTGCTCCATGCAGAATGTGCCCTCTTTAATACCCATCACCAGGCTAACCCATCCCCCTACCCTCCTCCCCTCTAGAACCCTCAGTTTGTTTTTCAGAGTCCATCATCTCTCATGGTTCGTCTCCCCCTCTGACTTACTCCCCTTCATTCTTCCTCTCCTGTTATCTTCTTTTTCTTTTTTCTTAGAATATGTTGCGTTATTTGTTTCAGAAGTACAGATCTGTGATTCAGCAGTCTTGCACAATTCACAGCTAGCACAGCCACATTTTGATTGTCCTTTATGGTATCTAGGATGGTATGGGGCTTATCCATGCTTCATGGGAATCAGGAGTGGCTTAGGAAAGCTAAACCGCTCTTCCTTCTACTTATAATTACACTGTGATGCCAAGATGGTACTTTGGTCACCCCAGAGTTTGTGCAGGGAAACTCATAAAGCAGTTTTCTTCCTGAGTTCTAAAGATAAATGGAACCAACTCTGTTTTCAGTATTTCTCCTCAATCATGCTAACACAGCTGCCCAGTCTGAGTGAACCTCAGACAGGAGAAATAAGGACATGTATCTTACTTGTCTTTCTTTTCTGTTAATGGCTTCCACAACTGTTTTTTTCTTAAGACCTCAAGAGAATCAACTTTGAAACACAAAGCTGATCAATGGTGGAATTGCTGGATTATATGGTAGTTCTATTTTTAATTTTTTGAAGAACCTCCATATTGTTTTCCATAGTGGCTGCACCATTTATATTTCCACCAGCAGTGCCCAAGAGTTCCCTTTTTCACATCCTCACCAACACTATTTCCTGTCTTTTTGATAATAGCCATTTTAACAGGTGTGAGGTGATACCTCATTGTGGTTTTGATTTGTGTGACTCTGACGATGAGTAATATAGAACACCTTTTCATGTAGCTGTTGGTCATCTGTGTGTCTTTTTTGGAAAAATGTCTGTTTAGGTCCTCTGCCCTTTGTAATTGAATTTTTTTTTTTCTTGAGTTGTATGAGTTCTTTATTTATTTTGAGTATTAACCCCTTATCAGATATATGATTTGCAAATATTTTCTCCCATTTGGTAGGTTGTCTTTTCATTTTGTTGATGGTTTCTTTTGCTGTGCATAATCAATTTTAAAATCAATTATGGGCTGTAGTCAAACCACATTTGTGTTACTTTAGAATTTTGACCACAGAGCTCTACAAATCTAATCTTTATGGTCTTTTCTATTGTTTGTTGTCTCTTATTCATACATGATTAGCAGGTATATTTCCCCTGGATATCTTCAATAACAAGGAGTTTTGTGTTAGAAGAGACAAGGAGTAAATCTGATGGTCTAGGGTAGATGGGAAAAAAGGTATCTGACAACAGATAGTGGGAGTAAAATGCAACAAAGTTTCATAAGATTGTGTTGGCAAAGCATATGGCATAGTTTATTCAACTTTATGGTGATAGGGTTATAAATGCTTATTAAACAAAGCTGAGACACAGAATTAGGGGTCAAAACCAAACCTCACCATCAGCCACTGCCGGAAGTGGAATGCTGGACTGGATGGACCATGTCACATGACTAAACTGCATGTGAAGTCAACCCATTCTTTATTTTAGGGTGAGGTTTGGCTTGATTGGATTTTTTACAAATCCTTTAAGCAGTCAGTGGTTATTGATGGAAAATTGTCTTTTTCCTTTTCCTTGCTTAGCATTTCTTTGAATCAGTACTTCACTATAAACTATTGGTTATTGATTCATCAGAAGGATTAATGCTTGATTTAGGTATAAATAGCAACATGAATATAATTTCTCCTTAGTTTGCTTAATTCAGTATCTTGATAGTTCTTCACCACAATTTTGGAAACATTTGTTTGTAGAGAAGAATGCTGTATGATTAACATTACATTTTTTACTAAAGCCTAAATCTGTCTTTGAATTATTGCTCTGTATAAAACAGAATCTTTTCTAAATAATAGTCACATTCAAAGTGGCAAAAGGCACGTATCCTATGATTACTAGGTTAATGGTTGTGTTTCCTAAAAATACTACTTCTACAGGTTGGGGTGCCCAAAGCTTAGTCCTGCAACTTCTCTAGCTGTATTTTGTTTTCAAGAGATATCATCTAGTCTTATGATTTAAAAAAATACTATTCTCAAACATCTTTGAGATTTTAGTAATACCAGTAAACCGTTTATATTTGAATAATTACAATGAAAATGTATAAGCTATAAGAAACATACTTCCAGGGTGCCTGGGTGGCTCAGTTGGTTAAGCAACTGCCTTCGGCTCAGGTCATGATCCTGGAGTCCCGGAAAGGAGTCCCACATCGGGCTCCCTGCTCAGCAGGGAGTCTACTTTACCTTCTAACCCTCCCCCCTCTCATGCTCTCTCTCTTCCATTCTCTCTCTCTCAAATAAATAAATAAAATATTAAAAGAAAAGAAACATACTTCCAGCCCTTATCTTTCTCAACTTCAGAATTGTATGCTAGTTTCCAACTTAGCAACTCTAATAGTCAATCTTAACATGCCCAAAGTTCAGCTCTTGATTCTTCTTCCTTCTCATGTGTCCTTAAGTAAATATTACCCGCATGTACCGCGATTCAGGCCATATACCATAGAGGCATCCTTGATCCTCTGTTTCTTTCATAACCCATATCCAATCTATTAGCAAACCTTGTTGACTCACCACAATTACCAGAATTCTGCCACTTCTCAGCAAGTCCACCAATGCTCTCTGGAACAAGCCAATGTGGTCTCCACTTGGGCTACTGTAATAGCCTCCTAACTGTTCTTCCTTCTTCCATTTCTCATCCATCTTCCTTGGTCTGTGTCTAATCCCCAGTCTATTCTCTAAAGCAGACAGAATGGTCCTTTTAAATTTTAGGTCAGATCTTGTTCCTTTCTTGTTCTAAAATCTTGAATAGCTCCCAATCACAAGAATAGAATTTAGAGTGTTGATGGTGATCTATAAGGACTGTACAATTTGGTGCCTCAGTACCAGCCTGACCTCATCTCTTATGCTCTTACCTCACTCAGCTGTAGGTACTCTGGTCTTCCTGCTGCTCCTGGAACACGGTAATCAAGCTTCTGTTTTGGAGCCTTTGTACTTGCTGTTTCCTATTTGGAATATGTTCTTCCAGATAGTCAAATGTCTTCCCCTTCGACTTCCTTGGAGCCCTTTTTACCTGATCAGAGAGGACTTCTCTGATCCCACATCTAACTAGCCCTTCCTTATCACATATCTGTTCTCTTACCCTTCTTCACTTTCTTCATAGCACATATCCAATATACTCACTATTATGTTACACAATTATGTATGTATTTATTTATTCTCTTTTCTCTCCTCAGTAGGATGAGGCTCACTGACATATCCTCCTGGTTCAGTGCAGGTGCACCAACAATATTTGTTGAATAAATGAAATATGGAGTCCAGATTTGTTTTGTTTTTGGATGGCAAGTAGTTAAGTAAAAACAGAAAGAAACTAATATTTGATGTTAGTGTTAGCGTGTGGTCTCTTCCTGGTTGTGTTTAAGTTCATGTTTTTTCCAGGAATAAGTATACTTCCTGGATTAGAACATTTAGCTACAGCTCTTTGCTTTGTTATGCCATCTGCATGGCCCAGAGGGCTGGTAGAATTGGAGAGGGTTTGACATGTGTTTTGTTATCATCGCTCAATAGCTCCAAGTAATAGCTTGGCTAGCAGTATTTTTAATCTAACAAACAAAACCCCAAATTGTATTTTAAAAGATGATGGTTGCTTTATGCTTTCTGTGTCATTAGTGATGATGATTGTTATAGGCTGAATTGTATCCCTCTCCAATTCATACATTGAAGTCCTAGTCCTTAGTACCTCAGGTAGTGACTGTATTTGGAGATAGGGCCTTTAAAGAGGTAACTAAGTTAAAATGAAGTCTTTAGGTGAGCCCTAATCCAGTATGACTGGTGTCCTTACAAAAGGATATTAGGACATAGAGAGATACCAGGGATGCCTGCACACAGAGAAAAACGATGGCATAGTGAGAAGGTAATGAAAAGAGTGCAGGCCAATGAGAGAGGCCTTAGAAGAAACTGACCCTGTTGACACTTTGATCTTGGACTTTCAGTCTCCAGAACTATGAGAAAATAAGTTTTGTTGTGTAAGCCACCCACTCTATAGTACTTTGTATGGCAGACCTGGTGAACTAATATAAGGATTAAAAAGTGAAAATCAGTGGGGTGCCTGGGTGGCACAGTCGGTTGAGGGACCAACTCTTGGTTTTGGCTCAGGTTGTGATCTCAGGGTCATGTTCTCAGGATTGTGAGATGGAGCCCCCGGAGTCTGCTTCAGACTTTCTCTCCCTCTCCCTCCATGCTCATGTGTGTGCACTCTCTCTCTCAAATAAATGAATAAATCTTTAAAAAAAAGTCATAAAAAAGTGAAAGTCAGTAATAAAAATCACGTGCCTGTTCTTTTTATTTATAGTTTGAAAATGAACTATGTAAACTGTCTTTTTTCTTCTTTTTGACCAGAGAAGAAAAGATAATATAAGTACGTACTTGATTCTAGATCACTTTGAACTGATCAGACTTCAGATAAAGTATAGGAGTGGAGACTTGCTTTTCTATGATAGTAGACATGGGAAATGACAAAATACCCTGCATTAAGGAATTCCTTTTTCTGGAAACTACCATGTGCTATCACTGAAATTAAATTTTAATTTTGGCTTGGCTATCAACTCTCTTTGTAACTGAGCAAATCATTCAACATAATGGCTCTTGGCTTAAGGTCTCTAAAATCTAGAGTTTCATTCATCTTTTCATTAACTAAACCACTACTTATTTATTATTGACAGTATGCTAGCTCTGGGTTTTTGGAATGAGTCAGTCATGGTCTCTGCTCTTATCAAGTTCATGGTAAAGCTGGGGAGGTGGTATGTATAACATTACAAAATGTTATAATGAGTGGTGTGAGAGGTACAAATAAGGGGCTGTGAGTGGTGGGGTGGGTTGGGGGAATGTTCCAGGCTGAGGATGCCAAATATTTCTTGTTCTGAGCCTAATAAGTAGTTTGTGGGCAAACTCCACAAATGGAAGATGGGAGTGAAATTTAGTCAGAAGTAAGATCACAAATTGCCTCATAAACCATGCTTTAGCCTTTATCCAGACCATGCTTTAGACTTTATCTTATGGGCAGCTGGGAGCCATTGGAGGGTTTTAAGCTGGTGCAGGTATTTCAGATTTGCACTGTAGAAAGATGGCTCTATGGAAATGTGGGATGGGTGGGGAGACAGTGATGAAGGCCACAATCGATGCATATATTTTTGTAACGACAGAGTGAAGGATAAGACTGAAATTGAGGCTCTGCTTCTGTGTCATGAGGATAGCATGGAAGGAGTGTAGGCTAGGGCAGTTATCCAGAGAGCGCTATGAGAAGCGGTGGCCCTGGGCTGAAGAGGTGGTGACAGAAACTAAAGCTTTTAAAGAGACATTTTATTTATTTTTATTTTTTATTTTTTTAAAGATTTTTTATTTTTTATTTGACAGAGTACAAGCAGGGGGGAGTGTCAGACAGAGGCAGAGGGAGAAGGAGAAGCAAGCTCCCCGCTGAGCAGGGAGCCCGATGTGGGGCTCGATCCCAGGACCCCAGGACCATGACCCGAGCTGAAGGCAGACGCCTAACCGTCTGAGCCACCCAGGCACCCCTAAAGAGACATTTTAAAGTACTCAGAGAGGAGGATAAGAGAGAGGGAGTAGCCCAGATGGCCTCTGAATTTCTGCCTCAGTTTAGAGGTATCAGTCCCTGGGGTAAGAAATACAAATGGAGGAAGACTGTTTTTACCCCACAGTCTGCCGAACTTGATTATCTCCTACTCAGACAAAAATGGCAATCTCTGCCCCTTTGCACATGGTTCCCTTCACTTGGCTCTCTTTCCCTGCTATCTGTTCTGGTAGAAAACTGTTCTTAAAGGCTCTTCTTGAAAGCCCTACTTAATGCTTGTGAATGTTTGCCATCTCTATAGCCCTTTCTTTGTATTTATAAGTCTAAGCAGTTATTATTCCGCTTTTTATTTTTTTTTAAATTTTTAATTAACATATAATGTATTATTTGTTTCAGGGGTACAGGTCTGTGATTCATCAGTCTTACACAATTTACAGCGCTCACCATAGTACATACCCTTCCCAATGTCCATCACCCAGCCAGTCTGCTTTTTATTTTTATTTTTTTTGTTTTTATTTTTTTAAAGATTTTATTTATTTATTTGAGAGAGAATGAGAGAGAGAGCACGAGAGGGAAGAGGGTCAGAGGGAGAAGCAGACTCCCCGCTGAGCAAGGAGCCCGATGCGGGACTCGATCCGGGTTCTCCAGGATCATGACCTGAGCCGAAGGCAGTCGCCCAACCAACTGAGCCACCCAGGCGCCCCCAGTCTGCTTTTTATATTGCAGTTGGTTGTGTATCTCCTATCACCATACTGGAGCTTACTCATCTTTATTTTCTAAATGTCCAGGGTATTGTTTTGAACATAACCTGTGCTCAATAAGTGTTCATTGGCCTAAGATGGTCTGAAAGAAGATTGTAGTTGGTTTAAGGCGAGTGTTAAATGTCAATTGAGTGGTACACATTTGCTGGATTCAATACTTCAATCTTCCACAGTACTTTTGTTAACACAATGAAGGTTGTTTTTGGTAGGAAGTAAATAACAGTTGAAATTATCAATAACTTGAAGAAGGGACCTCCCTTTCCTAAGAGTAGATGGATATCTTTTACTTTAAAAGATCACTGGTTTTACTGTAGACAGCTGTCTATAGACAGTTTTATTTTTCTACCTTTACTTTCTTTCAGAAATCTGAAGTTTTTAGCTAACTAATATGACTTAAATGTCTTACATTTTATTTCACACGTTAAAAATTAACTCAAGGAAGCAAAAGTAGCCCTGAAGGTTCCTGTGAGCTCTTGGAGGAAGGTTAAAATTCAGTGTTTTAGCTAATAAACAGAGAAGAGATGGCAATAACATGGCCTTTTTATACTACAATGATAGTAGAATTAAAAAAATAGATTGGGAAAGAACATGATTATAGAATATAAATGTAATAACCCAAGTTGGCATTTAGAGAAGACTTTCTACAAAGCTAGCATTTGAAGTACTAAAGCCATTGTTGTATTAATGCAACAAATCAAAGTAAATTAAACCTCGTGCCATATTCTGCAATGCTCCCATTGTGCACTAGTGTTGCTCTATATAATGACAGTGGATGGCTTGGTTCATTAAGCATCTCAATTTAATTATTAGTATCTTTGGAACATCAAGAGCACCTGAATTAGGAAAGATTAGAAAAGTCTTTTTTTTTTTGTACTATAAATTTCAGTATATAAATATTATACCACATTAAAAATATACCTGGTTTTATGGAATTTAAATGTGCAGAATTAATAAAGCAGGTGATTTCTTCTTTTCATATTATTTGAAGTATCTAATGTAGGACCATTTCAATAGGGAGCTCGTTCCTCACCAGAAGGTGTGTCTGTGGCCCAGCTCAGATTTACAGACTAAAGAAAAGCGAGTGAAGCCAGGCTCTTTAAGAGCCTGAAGAAGCCATAAATTTTCTAAATGAGAGGGACTGAGAAAGAGATAAAAGGGGAGGGTTGCGCATGAGTGACAAAAAGAAAGGTTAGCAAGACATAGACTAGGACTTACATTAGCATCATCTTTGCTATAAATTCCAACTAAAGTTTTTGTGTTGCTTATAAAAATAGAACTGATTTTGTACTGAAAAAGAAAATGAGGGAACAGGAATTATTTTACAGAATAACCTGAAAGCTATTTTTTACTGATTGCTGATATTCCTTCAAGAGATGGGAGACTTTTTCAGATAACAAATGCACTCCCAACCTTTGGTGAGAGTCATCTGTTATCCTGAGTCACAGTCACTGAGGGGAGTTGGTTAGATCCTATAAGTAAGCTGGGGTTAAAAAAAAAAGTTTAGTTTTCTTTTTTCCCCCACAGGATTACCAAGCTATCTTTACTTTCTGAAATAAAGGGAATCATTGAAAGTGTCACTTGACTTTAATCAATATCAAATAATTATACTGGGGTATTTCAGAAGACATAGGTATAAATGATTTATAAATGTGAATAACTTGCATGTGGCAATTGCATTTATTTTGATGGAGGCACAGTGTTCTTATACAGTGTTCTTTTCACATTTCTTCTTTGGCATTTATTATAAGGAACAAAGCATTTCTGGAATGCTCATTTTAATTTCAAAGCTCAGGCTATTCTATGGGAAACATTTGGCGCATGGAGATCTGAACAATAATAGAGGAATGTTCAGTGGGAAGCGTCATGAATTGTGGCACTTAAAATACATTCTGAAGGAACATTTAGACAATGATACTTATTCTTCATTTTAAACAAAGATTTTAAACTAGGTGCTATAATTTGTCTTAATCTGAACAAATACCTTTTAACTCTGAATATATAAATTAGTCTGACAATAGTGAGATATTTGCCTTTTGGAATATGTGAAAACCCATGTAATAAGTCAGGCATATTATCATCTTTATTTAATACATAATAAAGACACATGGCTCTATTTGACTGTTTACAAAACATACAGAAAGTGCTCTGTTAACTGATTTCATCACATTTAGCACAGGGGACCCCAAGAACAACAGGAGGGTAGCCCCAAGAGAACACCTCTGACAAGGATCCAGTAACAGATTTTCTGTATTCATGTGGGGAATGGACTAGAAAATGCACATTAAATGTCAACCAATATTTGTGTCATGTTGTGCATTTTACAAGACATTTTACATATTTAACCTTCATACAGTCATAGGATAATATGATTGTTCTCATTTTCCAAGAAACAAAGACTTGCTACAAGGTACTGCACTCTGTGTTGTGAACATGAGAATAAAGCAAAGTAGAATAAAGCAAAGGGTCTCTTGGATGGAGGAGGAGAATTTGAAAGGGCAGACAAAAATTATTTTTATCTACATATTTCCCCCATAGCTTGTAAGTTCTTTCTTAGTTTCTAGTTAAAAAACTAGGGGGTCCAGATATACAAATAAATATGTTGTGCTTTGTAAACAATAAACAAGCCAAACCTCTAGGGGCTACAGAGCAGGAAGGGTTATGTATAGTACATTGTCAAAGATGTGGTGCATGATTGTTATAAGCCTTGGCTATCTGAGGATATGTAGGATTCTAGCTTTCCACAGGAGTTTCAGGTCTGTCATTTTAAACCCTGGACACAAGTTTTTTTTTCTTCCTCTACAGTGGGGATCTTCCAGCTTTGCTTATAAAAATGTTAACCATATTTATTATTGGGATTCAAGGTTTAATTAAGAAATGGATATTTTTACAATGTAATTTTGTATGAGATTTAGTTTCCAAATACAGATGCTTAATTTCTTTCTTTTTTTAAAAAAGATTTTATTTATTTATTTGTCAGAGAGAGAGTGCGCACAAGCAGGGGGAGCGGCAGGCAGAGGAAGACAGAGAGGGACAAGCAGGCTCCCCAAGCAGGGAGCCCAATGTGGGACTCAGTCCCAGGAACTCGGGATCATGACCTGAGCTGAAGGCAGACGCTTAACCGACTGAGCCACCCAGGCGTCCCTCATTAGTTTATTCTTATATTAAACAAATTTACAAAAGGAATAATGCTCATTATTAACATATTCAGGCAATTCAAAATATAGAGATTAAAAAGCCCCTTTCAACTACCCCATTCGTTAAGCCATTTATATAATAAATATTTATTGGACAGCTACTTTGTGCATTGTTCTGGGTGCTGGAGAGAAAACCACGTTTTCTGCTTTCATGGAGTTTACATTTTAGTATTGGGGGCATGAAATAAATGTATAAACAAAAAAATCAGGTTCTGTAAGTGTTTTGAGCAAATTATATAAAGTGGGGTGAGCGGACAGAGTGAGAGAAGGTGGGGATGGGGTGGTCAAGAAAGTCCTCTTGTTAGGAGACTTTGAACAAGACCTGTTTCAGAGGCCTAAGGAATTAGGGGAGAGTGTAGGAGAGAGGTAAGAGAGGTTACAAAGGACCAATAGGGAGGTCATAGTAGTAATTTGGGTTTTGTCCCTCTGAGGTAACCGGCGTTTTATGTTTTAGTGTGGTTCTGTACCCCCTCCACATTAATAATCTCTATACTCAGCCTAAATAGATTAATACTTACTGACCTAATTGTGCTGATTTTGCCTCCCTCTTAATATAGACTGCTGGCTACAAAGTGATATAAGTAATTGGGATGTATAAATATTTATACATATGTTAAAATATATAATATATATATATATACTGCATTGTTTCAATAATAAAACTTGGTAAGTTTCAATCTCTGTGGCTCTTCTTTCTTCCTGTCCTCCCTTTCTTCCTTACCTCCTTCCTTCTTTCCTTTTTATGTTTAGTTGGAAATTCCATACTGGCTGATACTATTGCTGTTAGTGCCTTGACTTGACTTATGAGGATGTACCAATAGTACTGGGAATAAATCATGTTACTGTGAAATACTTACTTTTGTTCTGGGCTGTGATGTCCCAGGACTGTGTTCTCATACTTTGTCTAATGAGTGGCTTGTATTTTTCCAATTTTAGGTTACTACACTTGTAAATTGTCCCCAGAATCCTTCCAACAGGAAAAAAGGACGTTCAAAAAGAGCCAGAGTCCTCCTAGCTTCTGTGGAGGAAGCAACTAGGAATTTATTAGACAAGGGAGAGAAGATTGCCGAGGAAGCCACAGTTTTAAGGGAAGAGCTTACTACTGCACTTGAGGAAGTTCGCAAAGAAAGTGAGTACTCTAATTCTGGTCGGGAGCAAACTGTATGTTCTTAGGGTGTTAGTTATGGAATTAGATTTGGAGCGTTTTGTTTTTGTTGACTTGAGTTTATTAGTCTTTTGTAGAGCTCTGAGGAGCTAGCTGTGGGAGGCAGAGTGGCTCATTAGACAGCTCTAAGGCTCAGAGTACTATTCTGGTTCTTTCCTTTGGTTGTTCAGTCCCTGCAGGCCCCTTCTTCCCCTCATATGCCATAGTTTATCCATAATAAGCAAAGAGAAGTGTATCCTGTTTTGTCATAGATATAATGAGAAATGACTAATGAAGCTAAAGGTGTATTTTCCCATACATAAATAAATTCTCAAGTTCCTTGTTAATAGTTGGAGATAATAAATTACAGACCTGACCACTCAGGAATACATTTTATTTTTCAATTTTCTAGATGTTTAGATTTCCTAAACTTAAAGAGAAATGCTTTGCATGAACTATGTATAACCCATGTTGTTGCTATGTTAATATTATAAAATGAAAGTATGCATTTTACCTTTTGATGTATTTACTTATGATAATTCAACAGTTTTCTAATGAATGTAAGTTTCATTTGCAGTCTGTTTTTAAAAGAACTGTCCTATTTATTTATTTATCTTTTTTTAAAAAAGATTTTATTTATTTATTTGACAGAGAGAGACATAGCAAGAGAGGGAACACAAGCAGGGGGAGTGGGAGAGGGAGAAGCAGGCTTCCCGCGGAGCAGGGAGCCCGATGTGGGGCTCGATCCCAGGACCCTGGGACCATGACCTGAGCCGAAGGCAGACGCTTAACAACTGAGCCACCCAGGTGCCCCAAGAACTGTCCTATTTATATATCAGCTTGCTGCAAGGAACTATTTTGAGAGGATAAGAAAACTTAAATATTCCTGTTTGGCTTTGTGAAAGAGACTTGGCGTGTTCAGATATTTCTCTTCCCAACATAACTTCATGAAAATCAGGAAATGTTTGCTAATTAAATAATTAAAATGAATATATTAGCTACAATAAACTTTAGGTCAAATACAGAGGAGTTATTTTTTATATGTTATATATTTTATATATGATTTATATTTATCTTCAGAAAATGTACAGAAAACATAATGCCCAAGATAATTTCCCATGAATTCATCACTCCTCCCTGCTCCCTACCACCTTAGACCCACTCTTTGTCCTGTCTTCTCTGTTCTGGTGTCACCAAGTCAGTTTAGACTCTTCATTCTCATTTCACCCTCTCTTTCAGTTAGTCTCTAAGTTTAACAAATTCTGTCTCCTTTTGTCTCAGATCTTTCCCTGTTTTATATTACTAATGTTGCCTCCTGAATTCAGGATTACTGCATTAGCCTTACCTTATACCAGAGCCAAATATATCTTTTAAAGATGAAAATATAATCATTTTACTTCCCTGCTTAAAATCCTTTTTAGTAGTTTTTGAAGGATTAGAGGGACAGTCTTTCTGGATCAAGTTCAGACTTCTAAACCTAGCTCCCTCAGCATTTCATAACTGGGCTTCTGCCATTCTCTCCCTTCTCAGTTCCCGATTCTGTCCCCCTCTCAAACTTTCCTCCAAACGAGAACTTGAAGTATCTTGAATGGTCCATGTTGTCTTATGCCTCTGCACTTCTGTTACCAGCTACTCCCTTCACCTGGATTACCCCTCTCATTCAGCCAGTTATTCACTGCAGCAAAGCTTAACCCAGGTCTTTTCCAGGAAGTATGTATGACCTCATAGTGCTGATTTAGATATCCCTCTTCTGTGTCCCCAAAGATGCTGAGCATCTCTCTTTCATAGGATTTACTACTTCATACACCAAACATTAATTTACTTGTTCAGTAAGTCTAGACTCTTAATTCCTTGAAGGTGGCAAATACCAGGTCTTTCATTTGAAGAGCAATACCTGACACATAACAACCACCTGATAAATGTTAAATAAATTTAAAAACTGGAGCATCATTTTGTCACTGTATATTATAAAATTTTATAATGATTTTTATCTTTGCATTTATGACATATTATCTCTTCTGCTTTCTTTGCTGAGTTTTTTGGTGAGGAATATGAACACTATTCTGGTATTGTTTTTGTCACATAATGTGATCTATTTGACAACATAGTTTTTATAAAACACCTAATAATAAATATGTAAGACATTGGTAATTCTTAGGGAACAGTAATAGCATAAGTTGTCATGAAATAGTATGTCTTTAAAAAAAGTAATTTAATGGCTTTTGGCTCACTAAAAGAAAATTATTTTAAAGAGAAGTTCTCAAAGAGAAGTACATTTGGATTCTAGGATTATGTCTTATATCCTTCACTGTGTTCTATTATAATGTGTGAAATCATATTATGTGATATATATGGCATATGCTGTATACACAACAACATTTGGTTAAAAATCACCAAGTGCTTTATACTCTGATTCTTTTTGACAAACTGCCAAATTGAACTCTTGCCACTTGAGTGTGGGAGGAAAGCAGTGAAATGGCAAATGGTTCTGGAATTTGGGGAATGGCCAATGCTTATCCTATGGATAGCAGAGATAGTAACAGTGAGAGCACTGTTCCGAAAAATTTGGAAGGAATTTCTGCTCAGTGGTGGAGCTGAAGTATCAGGAGAATGAATTCTGATTCGAGCAACTCTTTGATACTAGAAACATATTTTAGTTTGCTGCCCTTTTTTTAAAGGCTTTGTCCAGTGGCATACTATAAAGGATGAATGAAGAGCAAATAATAAGTTAAAGTATTTGGGAAAGTGAAAAAATATTGGAGGTAGAAGATATTTTTATTTGTATATTTATTGACTTATTTTCAAGAAGAATTTGAGACTAATTTAGAAAATTTCTTCTTCTACTAGAGACTGTAATTTATGTAGCATTACAACAGGATTCTGTTTTATTCTGTTTTACTGACTTTAGTGGCTTTAGTTAGAGACCTGAAGTGATAAATAATGTGGGCATTTGATTACCTAAAGAATTTGCCTGTGGAAGATAGGACATGAATAGTATTAAGGGAAAATGGTGAAAGAAAAAGTCATATGTGGGTAGAACTGTAGAAATCCAGCAAAGGTGGCCCACATAGTGAGGATTTATTTTTCACTCATGATCTTACAGCTTACTCCTATACTTACATCTATACAGTGGCAAATTATTAAACTCAGTATTTTATTTAGTTTTAGAATATTTACATAACAATTAGCTAGGAATTAGCTAAGAATTGTTTATAATGTTTGAACTACATGTTTTGCCTTTGGTATGTATGCTACCTTCGTATAGCCTCTACTGTACCCCTGCAATGTATAGACATTGCTTCTAAGTCACACAGTTGGTTATATTTAAGGTTTTTAAATTGTTTACAGAGAATAAGAAATACAGGAAAGTGCATACATTATTGTGAACAACACAATACAATTTCACATTGTAAACGTACAATGTAACCTCCACTCAGATCAAGAAATAGAAACTGAGCAGAATCCTAGAAGTACCCCTTGTGCCTCCAAACAGTTATCACTTCTTTACCTCAATGGTAACAACTATCCTAGGTTATTACATAGGTTAGTTTTTTGCCTTTTTTGAACTTTACATAAGTAGGATCTATATAGTATATCTCCTGAGTCTGGCTTCTTTTTCTCAACGTCGTGTTTGTGAGATCTCAACATGTAGTAGTCCATTCAATTCATTGATAAATAGATCATAATTTCTTTATCCATGTTAGATTGATGGACAGTTGAGTTCTTACAGGTTTTGGCCTTAATGAACAGTGTTGCTATGTACATATTTGTGCATTACTTTTGGTGCCTGAATGTAGACTTTCCTGCTGGGTTATACTTAGGATGAAATCACTAGATCATAAGGTATACATTCAGCTTTAATAGATTTTACCAAACAGTTTTCTGAAGTAGATTTTCTAGTTAACACTCTAATTAGTAATGTATAAGAATTCCAGTTGCTCTACATTCTTACTAACTTGGTGTTAGCAAGAGTCAGTGTTTTTGATTCAAATGTATGTAGTAGTTTTCCACTGTAGTTTTAATTTTTATTTCTCTGATGGCTTTTTGTGTGTTCTAGATATGAGTCTTTTGTTAGTGGTGGATATTAAAAATATCTTCTCTCATTATATTAAAATTTTTGATATTTAGAAGTAATTTTGATAAATTGCAGTTAATTATTTTATTCCTTTATGGATAGAGATTTTTCTGTTCTGTTAAAAAATCTTTGCCTACTGTAAGTCAAGAAGGTATTCTCATATGTAATCATCTATGGGCTTTATTGTTTTGCCATTACAATCTACCTGGAAATAAATTTTTATGCATGGTGTGAGTTAGGGGTCATGATTCATTTTCTTTTTCATATGGGAATTCAGTTGATCTAGTATTATGTGGATGCATATGGAAGTTTAATTGTTTTAGTATAGTTATTGAAAAAAATTACTCTTTCTCAATTGAATTTTTTTACACCTCTTTTTGAAAATCAGTTGACCATTATCTTTGTGTCTACTTGGGAACTTTGTTCTTTTTCATTGATTTGTATGTCTACCCTTACACCGATAACACGTTGTCTTGATTAGTGTACCTCAGAGTAAGTGTTAAAATAAAAATTATCTTGATTTTGTAATTCTAGGTCCCTTGCACTGCCGTAGAAATTTTGGAATCAGCTTCTTAATTTTTACAAAAAAGCCTGCTGGGATTTTGATTGGGATTAAATTGGGTCTACAGATCAATTTGTGTTGACCTGACATTTTAATAGTAATGAGTCTTCTGATTCAGAAACATGTAATTCATTTTTGTGGTATTGTAAAATGGTACTTTAAAGGTTTTAATTTTATGTCTACCTTTTATTTATTTATTTATTTTAAAAAGATTTATTTACTTTTAAAGCTTTTATTTATTTATTTGCCAGAGAGAGAGCACAACAGGGGGAGCTGCAGGCAGAGGGAGAAGCTCCTCCCACTGAGCAAGGAGCCCAATGCAGGACTCGATCCCAGGACTCTGGGATCATAACTGAACTGAAGGCAGATGCTTAACCAACTGAGCCACCCAGGCATCCCGCAAAGATTTATTTTTTAGAGAGGGAAGGAGGAAAAGGGAGGTAGGGAGAGAGAGAGGGAGCATGAGTAGAGAGAGGGGTAGAGGGGGAGAGAGAGAGAGAGAGAGAGAGAGAGAGAGAGAGAGAGAACCTCAAGCAGACTCTGCTGAGCACGGAGCCTGACATGGGGCTCAGTTTCATGACCATGAGATCACTAACTGAGCAAAACCTAGAGTTGGGTGCTCAATCATCTGTGCCACTCGGGCACTCCTTTATATCTGTCTTTAAATTTACGACACTTTTGCCCTACTTTTTCCTGTCTGTTTTTAAGTCTGTCCAGTTAACTTTTTACATTAGTTACTGTACATTTTTAGTTCTTGAATTTTCATTTGTTTTTTTAAAAATAGTTTCCATTTCTATGGAAATAGAAATAGTTTTCATTTCTCTAATTTCTTTCCTAATTCCAATTCCCTGCTGAAATTTTCATCTTGCTATTATTTCTCGTGAACATCTCAATTATAGTTAATTTCTGTATAGATATATGGCTTTCTTACATGTTTTTTCTATTATCTGTTATTTCTTTTGCTTTTCCAATACCTGATTTTGTTTCCTGGTATCTTGGATAATTTTTGATTGGATGCTGAGCATTTTGCATGACAAATTGTAGAATTAATTTTTTTTAAGATTTTATTTATTTATTTGACAGAGAGGGACACAGTGAGAGAGGAAACACAAGCAGGGGGAGGGGGAGAAGGAGAGGGAGAAGCAGGCTTCCCACTGAGCAGTGAGCCCGACGCGGGGCTTGATCCGAGGATCATGACCTGAGCCAAAGGCAGACGTTTAAAGACTGAGCCACCTAGGTGCCCCTGTAGAGTTAATTTTTAAAAGTTGGTCTATTTTTGGCTAGCTGTTATTCTTGGGTGTAGCACCTCAGAAGTCTGAATTGAAAGTATGAGATATTTTGGATTTCCTCTTAGGCAGACTCAGAACTCCAATTTTTTTAAATTTATTTTTTATTATTATGTTAATCACCATACATTACATCATTAGTTTTTGATGCAGTGTTCCATGATTCATTGTTTGTGTATAACACCCAGTGCTCCATGAAGAACGTGCCCTCTTTAATACATATCACCAGGCTAACCCATCCCCCACCCCCTCCCCTCTAGAACCCTCAGTTTGTTTCTCAGAGTCCATCGTCTGTCATGGTTCATCTCCCCCTCCGATTTCCCCTCCTTCATTCTTCCCCTCCTGCTAGCTTCTTCTTCTTCTTCTTCTTTTTTTAACATATAATGTATTATTTGTTTCAGAGGTAAAGGTCTGTGATTCAACAGTCTTACACAATTCATAGTGCTCACCATAGCACATACCCTCCCCAATGTCTATCACCCAGCCACCCCATCCCTCCCACCCCCCACCACTCCAGCAACCCTCGGTTTGTTTCCTGAGATTAAGAATTCCTCATATCAGTGCCATTTGCAATAACGTGGATGGAACTGGAGGGTATTATGCTGAGCGAAATAAGTCAATCAGAGAAAGACATGTATCATATGACCTCACTGATAGGAGAACTCCAATTTTATCTCTCTTTCTGAAGGGGGGAAAATTTCTTTCCCCAGTTTCTCCTTCTCTCAGCTGCCATTTTCTTTTGAGTTCTCTCTCTCTTATTCAATCTTTCTACCATTTGCTTTCTCATAATCATGTACAGAACGTCAACTCCAGGTAGATTTAGGATCTAAATATCAAAAGCAAATATTAAAAACTCAATACAAATAGGATGAATATTTTAAGGCTTTGGATGTATAACAGGGTTTATTAAACATGAAACTAAAAACTATAAAGAAAAGACTAATGTATTTTATTATATCAAAATTAACTTTCTTACATCAAAAAATTCTTAGAGAAAATGAAAAGACACAGTTGGGGAAAATATTGACTTAAACACAATAGGATAATCACAAGAACACAAATCAATAAGAAAAGCAAAAGAAAAATGGGCATAAAAAGAATTTTACAGAGGGATAAACACCAATGAAAATGTAAAGAGACATTCAGGGGTACCTGGGTAGCTCAGTCATTGGGCATCTGCCTTCAGCTCGGGTCATGATCCCAGGGTCCTGGGATTGAGCTCCGCATTGGGCTCCCTGCTCCGCGGGAAGCCTGCTTCTCCCTCTCCCACTCCCCCTGCTTGTGTTCCCTCTCTCACTGTGTCTCTCTCTGTCAAATAAATAAATAAAATCTTTAAAAAAATAAAAAAAAATAGACATTCAGCTTCACTGGTGGTCAGAGATATGCAAATGAGGTACCATTTTATGCAATTCAATTGGCAGAAATTAAAAAGTCTGACATATCAGAAAGACTTTGAAGTAACAGGATCTTTTACACATTTCTTGGTGGAGTGTAAATTGGTACAACTACTTTGAAAAACAGTTTGGATATGTCACTTTTGTTAAATGCCAAAGTTTCATATATATGTGGGTATGTTTCTGGACTCAAATCAATTATATTTCTGGTGTTGTTGGTGCATAGAAATGCAATTGACTTTTTTAGATTGATTCTTGTTCAGGTATTATCTCTGAAATGAAACATTTGGATGGTTATTTTTAAGAAGACGAAAATATTTGACACATGCAAACACACATGGCCTGTTGCTTTGGGATCCCTTATGATGTAAGATTATGGTACTTTATTTGGCTTATGTGAGAAACTAATTTTATAAAAGTGATATGATACAGTGTATGGGATTTGCTGTTCATACATGAAATTGCAAAGAACGGAATTGTAACAGATGTGTGTATATATATGTCTGTATGTGTATATATATTCTTTCTATTCAGAAACATTATTTAGTTTATTGTTTGGAAAAGAAGGTAGTATTGATCTGGGTTTAGCAAAACTCTTAAAAATTTGTCAGTTGAATTTAAAGTTGTAGAGGAAACTTGGTTGAAATTTGCTTTACATGTAATTTAGTGGTACTGTGAGATCCCTACAGTGGGTAGTCTTCTCAATTATCCTGGCTTTAGCTTTTGCCTTCAGCTAGTAAAAAAAAAATTAGATAGAATCACAGATTTGAATTATAACTGAAAAAAAATACATTCTTTAGTGTTTTCTTCAATGCTTTGATTAAAAAAAGGAAAAGGACAAAAATGTGGACTATTAAATAAACCTGGTTCAGAGTTTGTTCCAATCTCAAATAAAATATGGGCTTACTATGAGAGAGAAGGGTTGTAGGAAGGAAGTGAATAGTCAGTATTTCACTAAGGTATCATTAAGAGAGAGAGAAGATTACAAAAGAAACCGTATTTAGACTCTTAAGTCCTTTATTCGCTTGTAAACATTTGTTAATATTTACAACATTTGCCTAATATTTACCTATTTTGGTTAAATATTTGGTATCTGAATTTGGTTTTATTTTGGGCCCTGGAAATACAGAAATAAATAAGATATATCCTAGGTATTAATAGTCTACTGGGGTGAATAGACGTGTAAACAGTTGTAATAATGTCTGGTAAATGCCTTGTATATCTCAAAGGCTGTCGAAGCACATATGAAGGGGAAATAAAATAGTGACTCTCAACTTCCGTTTTCCTTTGTTTTACCACTAAGTAGGGAAAGAGGACTCTCTCCCATATGAGTATAGGTGAGTACATATATGATTGATAGGAAGATGTGGTTTATGTCTAGCCTGTCTTAGAGAGTTGTATTTCTTTCTCTTTTATTAAAAAAAATTATTTATTGAAGCCTTTGTCTAGGCCAGCGTCTGTTCTATGTGCTAGGCTCACAGAAGTGAACTAGGCAGACAAGGCTTGCCCTCATAGAGCTGACTGATATTTTAGTGGGAACACAGGTAGTAAACAAGTAAACAGAGTTACTTTTAATTCTTTTTTTTTAAAGATTTTATTTATTTATTTGACAGAGAGAGACACAGTGAGAGAGGGAACACAAGCAGGGGGAGAGGGAGAAGCAGGCTTCCTGTGGAGCAGGGAGCCCGATGCGGAGCTCGATCCCAGGACTCTGGGATCATGACCTGAGCCGAAGGCAGACGCTTAACCGACTGAGCCACCCAGGCTCCCCTTACTTTTAATTTTTAGTGGGTATCAGATTCTTTTTCCTTTGAACATTTAAACATAATGTTAATAGTTTTCTCATGCAAACACTAACTGCTTTATCTTAATACCTATACATTTTTAGATTCCTAGTGACATATTGACCTTTAACAATACATGAGTTAGGGACACTGACCCCTGTGCAGTCACAAATCCGTTTATAACTTTTGACTCTCCCAGAACTTAACTACTAATAGCCTACTATAGAAGGCTTACTGATAACATAAATGGTTGATTAACACATACTTTGTATGTTATACATATTATATACTGTATTCTTACAATAAACTGGAGAAAGGAAAATGTTATTAAGAAGATAAGGAAGAGAAAATACATTTATAGTACTATACTATATACAAAAAATGCACCTATAAGGGGACCTACATGGGTCAAACCTGTGTTGTTCAAGGATAAATTATAAAATAAATATAAAAATATGCCTTCCTTAAGGTATAAAGCCATAATTAATTTGAGATTTCAAGAGTGTTCAGAGAAAGATTAAGGTTCAACATTTTTGTATACTGCCCTGACAAGCCAAGATGCCTGCACAGGTGTAGCATAGTGCTAATCAAACCTCCATATACTTTGGTATGAATTATCTGGAATGTGCAGTTTAACACCAACAGTCTTGGTAGTTATTACTACCAGAGCCAGCAATTGGAAACATGTACTGTTGGCTTCATGTTGATGCATGTCAAGTGGAAGAGGGCTTGCAAATTCGTTGGAATCCTGCCTCTGCTAACGTACTTCCCCATCTATTTTTAATTGTGGGCCTCCACCAAGGCTATTATGAGCCAGTTGGAGGGTTAGGAAGATTAATGAGGAGATTTTTGAATCCATTAGGGCCCTCTAACTATAGCTCTCCTTCCCAAATACGGGGCTCTGGCATTTTATACTAAAAGAAATGCTGTGCTATTTAGGCTGCTAATGCAGGAGCCTCCCAACCATATGTTTGTAAAGCTTGGGCCAGTAGCAGCTGACAGCTTGCCCCACTTCGCATGGCTCGTGAGTATTTCTAGTAGGGTAGGTGGTATGACTAGTGGCTACATGGGTAGCCACTACCCATGGGCTGGGTAGTGGCTACCCAGGGACTGTCCCCTCCATGGTGAGAAGTAAATGTTTGTATTCAAAAATGCACACATTTGTCACATGCATAATACATGTATTCAGGGTATTTAAAAAATTTATCCCTCTTTATACATTTCCATAGTTCTTCATCTTCATGATTTGTAAGACCCTAGGTTTATAGACTTTTTTTTCCAACAGGAATTAGAATTCAAGACTTACTATCATCCGTATTAGTCAGAGAAAACGATTACTTCTAGAAACAATTATTCCTGGAAAATGGTATCTTGGAAGTGTAATAAATCTTCCTATCAGTATACTTGGGTACTTACTTAAACAACAAATGCTATTATAGAATTTCCAATATTGAACCTTTAAAATGTTACCTATTGCCTCCCTGATTATTCAATGCATTTTTATTTTTGTTTAGGGAAAAAAAATGTATCCCAGGCAAAATAGAGATTTAAAAAATTTACTGGTGTCGTTTTGGGTCACCTGTGTTGAAAGATCTTATCTTTTAAATCTCAGCTGTATTGAACATTTATTTCTAAGAGAAAATAGCAGTTCATTTTTAGTTAACTGTCCCTAAGTAACAGGTCAGCTCCATCTACTCTGATCAACAACATTGCAGTTAGGATTTAGATAAAATGTTTGGTATTTACCACCAATTACTCACAGACTATATATGGTTTCAAAGGCAACAGCTGCTGCCTCATTATTTCCATCTATTGCTATGTTGATGTTGTGTATATTTAACTGTTATTATATCTCGAGTGTTCTTAGATAAGCATAAAGTCACAAATACAATAATCTTTCTACCAAATACATTGTGCTTGAGGAGATGCAGTTCATTCTTCATTTGAAAGGGGATGATGAACTCTTGTTCTAACACATTTTAACATGCATGCATGGTGTCTTGTAGCTGGCAGAATGTTTATGGAAACACTTCTATTGAAGACTGATGAGCTAATTAGCTACATTGCTTGTAAACTACTAATTGCTGGAACACACTCAACATGGTATCCCTTAGTGTTTACTTGAAAAATCTGCAGCAGGCTTTTCTTACAGTGCATTTGATATTCTCAGCAAACTCCTTAGTGTCGCCCATCTTGAAGTGTTGTGTGGGCAGCTGGGAAGTATAGTACTTGATGTGTGTATGCAGCCATCTCTCTTTCAGTCACTTGATATGTTGGACCTGGGACATATAGACAGACTGATTTGAGAAAATAACTGCAATGTCAGTTTTGAAAGTAAGAGGTATTCTGTAAGCTACATACCATTTTCTCTGATGTATAATTCAGAGACAGGAGTAAAGATTTAATGCAGGTGAACAGATTGATTTGTAAGTGAGGAGTCATAGAAAATAAAATAAGGACTGAAATCTCAGCTGGTAAAGAGTCTGAAATCAAAGGTGTGATGCATATGTTATGGCTTTGTTTTCCTTCATGGCTGGAGAGATGGTACCACTCTGTACTAAGGTAACAGAGTAAGTGTAGTGCTGACAAGTGATCTAAACTTTATCCTCACAGGCGATAGTTCTGAACATTATTATTTTGAGGCATATTTTTAGTGTTTAAGGAGTGCATTAAGCTGTTGGCAGTTTCTCAGGGTCAGGAACAAGAATTTTTAGATTTTCTTTTTTTGACTCTTATCATCTTTTTCTTCAGTTTCAAAGAAGTGGTGTTCTTTCTTACTCTAAAACTTTCCAATCTTACTTGGATCCTCATTTATGTCTCCTCTTCTTTTGAGAGACTTTTCTTCTATAGTTTTCTTCTTTTTCTTGTCTGTTCATTCATATTCCTTTTCACTTGTTCTTTCATCACACATACTAGCTCGCCTCTGCTTGATGATTAGCAAATATTCAATAAAAATGCCATTTCCCGATAGACCTAGAGGATGTTATGCTAAGTAAAATAAGTCAGACTGAGAAAGGCAAATGCCATATGATTTCATTTATATGTGGAATCTAAAAAACAAAACAAATGAATAAACAAACACAAAGGACAATCAGACCTATAAATATAGAGGACAAACTGATGGTTGCCAGGGGGATGGGAGTGGGGAATGAGCAAAATAGGTGAAGGGGAGTGGGAGATCCAGGCTTCTAGATATGGAATGAGTAAGTCATGGGAATAAAAGTCAGTGGTATTGTAATAGCATTGTATGGTGACAGATGTGGTGAGCTACATTGTGGTGTACACTTGAGCATAGCATAATGTATATTGAATCACTGTGTGATCACACCTGAGACTAATGTAACACAGGGTGTCAACTATACTAAAAAAATTCTATTTCCTTTAGTCCACTCTCTTTGTAAACTTCTTATCCTGTTTCACCTTTTCTGTTCTGCTTTGGTCTATTTGTTGTTTTCTCCTTTTTCAGGATGTTAACACACTAAATTCTCTTACTACTTCTCCACACCCTCCTTTTCTTTCCTCATTCACTTTCTTTTCCTCTTGTCTCCTGTGATTTTTCTTCAGTCTTAGTCTTGGTCCTCTGTTCCGTCTTCTCTTTTTTCCTTGGGTATCTTTTTCATTCTCAGGACTTTAATTATAACTGCTTTGTTGACAACTTTTAGTTCTCATATAAAGCTTTACTGCCAAAAGCACCCTGAGTGCTTTTCAATTATTTTTCTACATTAACATATAGGTAATCATGCTCAACTCTCTTCCACAAATAATGGTCATCCTTGGGAATGTTTGATGCTCAACACATGAGTTGGCACTCCACTTCCTTTTTCCCTAGTGAGAAGTGATATACACTGTAGTCAACACCATTGCTCTAACCATTTAGTAGGTAGTTCCCTTTGGCTTTCTAGGTATTACCTTACACTTATGTATAAACTGAACTCAACATCTTCTTTCACAAGCCGTTTACAAACTTTTATAGCTCTACTATTAACTGACTTGAAACTCTTAGCACATTTGAGACAGTTGATTATTTTCTTCTTTCTAAAATACTCTGTTTCCTTGAATAATAGAGAACCACACAGTCCGAATTTTCCCTCTTTATCTCTTTGGCTACTTCCTCTCTATCTCATTATTGGTTCATCTTTTTCTAAATGGTCCTCTAATGTTGGAATTCCTCAAAGACTGATCATTGCATGGAATGCATGGAAAGCAAAATGGGAAATCAATTTGTAATGGTAGATTTGTAAGTAGACCTTAGAGGTCCTTGAATAGTAAGATAAAGATGCTGGAGCACCAAAGGAAATTTTTGAGTCAAGACAGTGACAGGACTAGGTCTGTGCTTAAGGAAGATTTATCTGGCATTATTATAAAGAAGATAGGTTACATCTCCACAGTACCTTTCTAATGGTGATGATGATAACAACAACTGTAATAATATTCGTATTTATGGGTCTTAATGAGATACTGTATATTCAGCATTGATCACAGTAGTGGATACAGACATTACTCCCCACTATAACCCTGTGAAGTAACTGTTTTTTTTTTTTTAAGATTTTTTTTATTTATTTGACAGAGAGAGAGATAGCGAGAGAGAGAGAACACAAGCAGGGGGGGTGGGAGAGGGAGAAGCAGGCTCCCCACGGGACAGGGAGCCTGATGTGGGGCTCGATCCCAGGACCCTGGGATCATGACCTGAGCTGAAGGCAGCCCTCTAATGACTGAGCCACCCAGGCACCCCTGAAGTAACTATTATTATTATTTTTATTGTATAGTTGGGGAGACCTAAATCTAGAAAGAAAATATGACTTGCTTGAGGTTACCCAGTTAGTTGGCAGAGTTGGGACTCCTTTCATGATACGATATTCAAGAAATACTTGTTGACTGGTAATTGTGTATATGTATTCCCTTTGTTTTTGCTGTCATTTAATATGTGTTAGTTTTAACCCTCCAGGTATCTTTGGAATTGCTTGAGAATAATGCTCCAGTACAGCCTCAAACTGTGCTCCTTGAAAACCAGTATTCCTGGAGATTCTAGGAGCTCTTCTGGGAGAAAAAGCAGTTAAATAAATTTATAGAACTCTGGATTTAAATTTTTAAACAGAGTTCTTTACCAGAGGATTTCTCAGTCAATGCTTTTAAAATACTAGTTTGTATTGCAAATCTCCAAGAGGGGAATTGATTACAGTCTATATAGATAGGTTGGGTTCCCAGAAGTATAACCTAAGGTAAGGGTTCTTGTACAAGTGATTTACTGAAGGAGTCCTGTGTGAAACCTATGAGGCGTTGAAGGAATCAGGATAGGGCAGGGAAGAAGCTAAGCTAAAGCTGCACTGTTGTATGGCAAGCACTAGCCAAAACTGTGGTGAGTATGGCTGAGGATCTGAATTGTGAATTTTAATTATAATTTAAATCTTAAAAACTGATACATTATCAGTTATTAGAAAGCTTTGAAATATGGGTACGTGATGTACTTTTTCAACTGTAAATTTGATGAAATCTTAATATAGATCAAGTATTTGATGAAAATTAGCATCTGAATTGAAATTTAAAAGTGGAATAGATAATAGATTTCAAAGACTTAGTATGAAAAAATGTACAATATCCCAACAACATATATTGATTGCATGTTGAAATAATATATTTTGAATATTTTGGTAAAACAAAATATAATTAAAAACTTCATTTTACCTATTCTTTTTACATTTTAATGTTTAAACATGTTTCTCACTGTTGATACTTGAAAAAACATAGCTACTAAAATATTTTAAATTGTGTATGTGGCTCACATTAATTGTCTGTTGGACAGTGCTGATCTGAAATCTGTCTCTCTCTGATCCCAGAGGGAGCTCTGGACAATGAATGGCACAGGAGTTGTCTCCCTTTGAGGCAAGGGAGCCAATCTTTTATCTTCCAGGATCAATTCGTCCTTAGCTAGTGGCCACACTTACTTATCTTTACCATCCCCCCATAACTTCCAGGCACAATACTTTTTTTTAATTTTAAATTTTTAAAATCTTTTAATTTAGGGCGCCTGGGTGGCTCAGTTGTTTAAGCAACTGCCTTCGGCTCAGGTCATGATCCTGGAATCCTGGGATCGAGTTCCGCATCAGGCTCCCTGCTCAGCAGGGGTCTGCTTCTCCCTCTGACCCTCCCCCCTCTCATGTGCTTTCTCTCTCTCTCTCTCTCATTCTCTCTCTCAAATAAATAAAATCTTAAAAAAAATAAAATCTTTTAATTTATATTTTAGTGAACATTTAGTGCAATATTGGTTTCTGGAGTAGAATTCAGTAACTCATCACTTACATACAACACCTGGTGCTCACCATAACAAGTGCCCTTCTTAATACCCATCACAAAGCTAGCCCATCCCCCATCCACCTACCTCCATCAATCATCAGTTTGTTTTGTATTGTTAAGAGTCTCTCATGGTTTGTTTTCCTCTCTTTTTTTTTTCTTTTCCTCCTTCCCATATGTACATCTGTTTTCTTTCCTAAATTCTGCATATGAGTGAGATCATATGGTATTTGTCTTTCTCTGACTGACTTACCTTGCTTAGCATAATATACTCTAGCTCCATCCACATCATTGCAAATGGCAAGATTTCAATTTTTTTAAAGATTTTATTTATTTATTTGACAGAGAGATAAAGTGAGAGAAGGAACACAAGCAGGGGGAATGAGAGAGGGAGAAGCAGGCTTCCTGTTGAGCAGGGAGTCTGATGCCGGGCTTGATCCTAGGACCCTCGGATCATGACCTGAGCTGAACGCAGAGGCTTAATGACAGAGCCACCCAGGTGCCCTGGCAGGATTTCAATTTTTGATAGCTGAATAATATTCCATTGTATATATATACACCACACCTTCTTTATCCATTCATCATTAGTCAGTGGATATTTGGGCTCTCTCTGTAGTTTGGCTATTGTCGATAATGCTGCTATAAATATTGGGGTACATGTACCCTTTCAAATCTGTATTTTTGTACCCTTTGGGTTAATACCTAATAGTGCAACTGCTGGATTGTAGGGTAGTTCTATTTTTAACTTTCTGAGGATCCTCCATACTGTTTTCCAGAGTGGCTGCACCAGTTTGCATTCCCACCAACAGTGCAAGGGGATTCCCCTTTCTCTGCATCCTTGCCAACACCTGTTGTTTCTTGTGTTGTTGATTTTAGCGATTCTGACAGGTGTGAGGTGGTATCTCATTATGGTTTTGATTTGTATTTCACTTATGAATGATATTGAGCATCTTTTCATGCATCTGTTACCCATCTGGATGTCTTCTTCTTTTTTTTTAAGGATTTATTTATTTATTTGAGAGACAGCAAGAGAGCACAAGAGCGTGAGTGGGGGGAGGGACAGAGGGAGAGGGAGAGAATCTTTTAAGCAGATTCCATGCTGAGCGTGGAGCCCAGTGTGGGGCTTTACTTCACAACCCTGAAATCACGACCTGAGCCAAACCAAGAGTTGGATGCTTACTGTGCCATCTAGGCGCCCCCAGATGTCTTCTTTGGAGAAGTGTCTATTCATGTCTGCTCATTTCTTAATTGGATTGTGTTTTGGGTGTTGAGTTTGATAAGTTCTTTATAGATTTTGGATACTAACCCTTTATCAGATATATTGCTTGCAAATATCTTCTCCCATTCTGCAGGCTGCCTTTTAGGTTTGTTGATTGTTTCCTTCACTCTGTAGAAGCTTTTATCTTGAGGAAGTCCCAGTAGTTCATTTTTGCTTTTGTTTTCCTTGCCTGTAGTGACATGTTCTAGTAAGAAGTTCTATGACCAAGGTCAAAGAGGTTTCTGCCTGTGTTTTCCTCTAGGATTTTGATGGTTTCCTGTCTCACATTTACGTTTTTCATCCATTTGAGTTTATTTTTGTGTATGATTTAAGAAAATGGTCCAGTTTCATTCTGCATGTTGCTATCCAGTTTTTCCAACATCATTTGTTGAAGAGACCATCTTTTTTCCGTTGGATATTCTTTACAGCTTTGTCAAAGATTAGTTGACCCTATAGTTGTGGATCCATTTTTGGGTTTTCTATTCTGTTCCATTGACCTATGTGTCTGTTTTTTTACCAGTATCATACTTTCTTAATGACTATAGCTTTGTACTACAGCGTGAAATCTGGAATCATGATGCCAGCAGTTTTGTTCTTCTTTTTCAGAGTTGCTTTGGCTATTTGGTTTTTTCTGGTTCCATACAAATTTTAGAACTGCTTGTTCTAGCTCTGTGAAAAATGCTGGTGGTATTTTGATGGGAATTGACTTAAATGTGTGGATTGCTTTGGGTAGTATAGACATTTTAACAATGTTTGTTCTTTCAATTCATAAGCATTGAATGCTTTTCCATTTCTTTGTGTCCTTTTCACTTTCTTTCATAAGTGATCTGTAGTTTTCAGAGTAGAGATCTCTTACTTGTTAGGTTTGTTCCTAGGTATTTTATTGTTTTTGGTGCAATTGCAAATGGGATGGATTCCTTGATTTCTTCTGTGCTACTTCATTATTGGTGTATAAAAATGCAACAGATTTCTGCACATTGATTTTATATCCCGTGACTTTGCTGAATTCACGTTATCAGTTCTAGCAATTTTTTGGTGTAGTCTTTTGGGTTTTCTACATAGAGTATCATGTTGTCTGCAAGTAGGGAAACTTTGACTTCTTACTTGCCAATTTGGATGCCTTTTATTTCTTTTTGTTGTCTGATTGCTGAGGCTAAGACTTCCACTACTATGTTTAATAGTTCTTATTTTGTTAATCTGTTCTACTCTTCTTTTTTAAAATTTCCTTATCGTTTATGCCTGCTCTAATCTGTAATATTTCCTTCTTCTGCTGGCTTTGGGCTTTATTTGCTATTCCTTTTCTAGTTCCTTTAGATGTTACCTTGTGTATTTGAGACTTTTCTTGATTGTTGAGGTGGGCATGTATTGCAATATACTTCTGTCTGAGGACTGCCTTTGCTGTATCCCAAAGGTTTTGGACTGTTGTGTTTTCATTTTCATTTGCTTCCATGTATTTTTTAAATTCTTCTTTAATTTCTTGGTTAACCTGTTCATTCTTTAGTAGGATGCTCATTAACCTCCATGTATTTGAAGTCTTTCCAAATTTTTCTTGTGGTTCACTTCAAGTTTCATAGTGTTGTGGTCTGAAAATATGTATGGTATGATTTCAGTGTCTTTGTACCCATTGAGACCCGATTTGTGACCCATTGTGTGATCTATTCTGGAGAATGTTCCATGTGCACTCAAAAAGAATGTGTATTCTGCTTCTTTAGGATGAAATGCTGATTATATCTGTTAAGTCCATCCGGTCAAGAGTGTTATTCAAAGCCCCTGTTTTCCTTGTTGATTTTCTGCTTAGATGATCTGTCCATTGCTGTAAGTGGGCTGTTAAAATACCCCACTACTATTGTATTATTGAGTTTCTTTATGTTTGTTATTAATCGATTTCTATCTTTGGCTACTCCTAAGTTGGGGGCATAAATATAATTGTTAGATCTTCTTGATGGATAGACCCCTTTATTATGATATAATGCCCTTCTCTTGTTAGTATCTTTGTTTTAAAATTGGAGGTGCCCCAAGAGCCTCATTTTAGAACTAAAGACATCTGCAGATGTAAAGTGAGGAGGTGGAGAACCATCTATCATGCTAATGGATGTCAAGGGGCGCCTAGGTGGCTCAGTCAGTTAAGTGTCTGCCTTCTGCTCAGGTCATGATCCCAGGGTCCTGGGATTGAGCCCCGTGTCGGGCTCCCTGCCTAGTGGGGAGCCTGTTTCTCCCTCTCCCTCTGCCTGCTGCTCTGCCTACTTGTGCTTTCCAACTCTCTGTCAAATAAATAAATAAAATCTTAAAAAAAATAAAATGAGGCTCTTTTAGGCAGCATATTGATGGATCTTTTTTTTTTTTTTTAATCCATTCTAATACCCTGTGTCTTTTGATTGGAGTATTTAGTCAGTTTACATTCAGAGTGATTATTGAAAGATATGAATTTAGCAGGCACAATGAATATTTGGGAGATTCTTTCATAAACTTGCCCATACGTCTGCTATGTGCTATGTTGGATTTGATTGAAGACCACCATACAGTTAAGAATTCTTAATGTATGGAAATAACCAAACTCCATGATTTTCCATATCCTGGAATGTCTCAGAACTCTTAAAAAAATAATCTCAGAAACATTTGTTAAAAACTGAAAAGAAGAATAAAGCATTGACATGTGAAATGAATAGAGAATGTTAGGTTATAACTAAAGAAAATCAGCTATTAAATAAGAAATTCTAATGGTAGGTATTTTGTTACTGCTTTTTGCTGGGTACTTAACATATTAGCCAAACTAAATACATATTGTACTCTTTATCAAATACTTAGAATTTCATTTAAAAAATAAGGTCTGGGACGCGCGCGAGCCGGCGGTGTGCGCGGAGCGCGGGAGCAGAGAGGCGCTCTGGAGCCGGCCGAGGCGGAGGCGGCGGTGCGGCCCAAGGCGGCCGGGGAGGATGAGGCCGAAGAGGAGGTGCTGCCGCACGCCGAGGCGGTGGAGGTGTTCCAGGAGGGTCTCGCCATGGTCGTGCAGGACCCGCTGCTCTGCGATCTACCGATCCAGGTGACTTTGGAAGAGGTCAACTCCCAAATAGCACTAGAATATGGCCAAGCAATGACAGTCCGAGTGTGCAAGATGGATGGAGAACTAATGCCTGTGGTTGTGGTACAGAACGCCACAGTCCTGGATCTGAAGAAGGCCATTCAGAGATACGTGCAGCTCAGGCAGGAGCGTGAAGGGGGCATTCAGCACATCAGCTGGTTCTATGTGTGGAGAAGCTCACAGAGGACAGGAAGGAGCTTCGAGATTAAAGTATCCGGAATCGGGATGAGGTGTCCTTCATCAAAAAGCTGAGGCAAAAATGAACCTCCAGACAAGGACAGCTCTCTGCTGGTGGCCTGTACCCAGCTGGGAGACAGCTGAGCCCTAGGTCCAAACAACCGAATCATGTGGCAAATGGGCCTGGCCCTGTGTACAAAATAAATCTACTTGTTTCTTAGTTTGAAAAAAAAAAAAAGGTCTGGTTTTTGACGTTATGGAACTTAAAGTAACTTAGTTTTAGGAAATTAAATAAGAATAATTATAAGAGATGAACAAGTTCAAGATGTTATAGTGTTAAGAGCACATAATGTGGTGGAATGGTCAGTATGAAGACACTTAATACTTGTTCCAGGAGAAGCTGAACTTTGACTCTGATTTATAAACATTTTAGAGAAAGATATGTATATCATAGAAAATCAAATAATGTAGAGGAGTTTATGGTGAAAAACAATTTCCTGTTCTGCTCCTTGCTACCTTCAGTTTCACGCCTCACAGAAAATCTTATTTCTAGTCCCACACCCTGGAGGAAGTCTTACTGATTTTAGATCTGATGGTTACTCCAGAACATTAAGTTATATACTTATAATTCTTTTCCTTTACTTATCAACTTAAGATATTATCAATTTATTTCCTTTTATGAAATATGAACATTTTGTTCATCTATACTACCTGCTTATCCCTGCCCTTTCTTCCTTCCAGTGTTTTATAGTTTGATATCATTTTTAGTTTTACTTTTATTTCCCCATTTCATATTCTATCATCTTTAGTCGGTATCCTGACTTTTCCTTGTGTTTGGTAAGAATAACAACACTCATTCTGTTCTCTTTATTTATTTATTTTTAAAAAGATTTTTAAAATTTATTTGACAGAGAGAGAGCAAGAGAGGGAACACAAGCAGGGGGAGTGGGAGAGGGAGAAACAGGCCTCCCACTGAGCAGGAAGTCTGATGCAGGGCTTGATCCCAGGACCCTGAGATCATGACCCAGACTGAAGGCAGTCACTTAACTGACTGAGCCACCCAGGCGCCACTGTTCTCTGTCTTTAATTCTACATTTCAGCTTTCACTTTCTACCTCTGTCACTTCTAATCCTACTCTCACACAGTCAAGGTTTTTAACATTTTAATTTTGATATTCAACCATAATGAAGTAATCTGTATTTGTTATTAGTTGATAATGAAAGTTGAAAACCAACACACAATATTAATGTTATTGTGATTAGTTACTGCATGATAGAGTAGTATGCTAAAATTGTATCTCCTTTTCCAGGGGTCCAATGTCACAACCCATTGGTCAATCAAAAGAGAATGATTCCATAATCAAGGTCAAATGGATTTTCTTTTCCATTGTTTAAAATAATGCTACCATTTGGTCTTGTTTTTGTTTTTGTCACAAAGACATTTCTTCTCAAACTCTGTGCCTTCCTTTCAGTGATGTACCTTGTTTATCATCTCCAGACATCTCTGGGTTAGGCACACCATATCCTTTATCCCACATATTTCTCTCTCTCTGGCATTCCCCCTCTTTCTTGCTATAAAACAGCTGTGCAGCTCTTTCTTTCTGTATGTGAGAATAAGGAGGGCTTTACCCTGGAGTCCAATAACATACCAGATGCTTCAGTTTTCCCCAGATGATTTCCTTAATTTCTTTGGATAGAAAAGCCCTCTTTTTATGACTTGGGGGTGACTGTTGAGCTGCCTGCTGCTTTGCAGACAGTAATAGAGAAAAGGGAAAGGGGCACAGCATTTCATATACATGAGTTTAATTAATCATCCTGGTTTTAGACCACTACTAGTTTCTGCCTGGCATTATACCTCCAAGCCAGAGCCTCTTTGGATTCCAGTAGGAAGAATGACTCTGACATCATCTGCAGACTCCTCATGGCATATTCTAGACTGTAGCTTTCTCTTCTTGTTTTCATTAGTTGACATCCTTTCATCAGTTTTCTGTCTTCTAGAAGGCTCTCAAATGCTGTTGACTTTCTTTAGCAATTGTGTTATGGTTTTATTCCCTTTTTTGTACTTTTCTATTTCCATCTCAGTGAGGTCTGGGAAAAGACCTGGTTAAATGAGTGCCCAGTGTGCTATCTCGAAAGAACTGATGGATGCTATGGATGTCCCAGTTGAGGGAATGGTCTGAGTAAAGGTAAATTAATAGGATCAACAGGAATATGTAAATATTATAGTTTACCTGAAACAGATAATGAATTAACTGAAAATAAATAATTTAGGACTTACTGATTCAGAATTGAACCTGCTTGAAACAGAAAAGATTGTGCTTGGTATCTTGGGGATCAGGAGACAACTGTAAGTTCTTAAGCAGTTGAGTGTTGTTATGAATATAGTTTAACAGGCTAAACTTAATTATTAAAAAGTGTGAAACTTCTGATGACCATTTTCTGGACAGGTTTCTATAAAAAATTGTTCTTTTACATTTCTGGTTTAAGCTTGAGGGTCATTTGATATAAGTAAATAGATAATTTAAAGTATCTGGGAATTTAGCTGTTGTAAATAGTCACATATAACTAATAATGAGAGGAGACAATATTGTGCAGTAGTTAAGATCTTTCCCTACCTCCTCTACTATAATTGTAGTATTGAATCTAAAGTTTTTAGTTCTTGAATGACAGATGGTAAACTCTTAGTAGTAATTTTTATAATAATGCTGCCTTGTATAGTTTCATGCTTTTCAAAACACTTTGACATATGGCATGATCTTCATAACAATCTTTGTGATGAAATAGGGATAGATACTAATATTCTAATTTTATGAATGATAGAGTTGAAGTGGGGAGGGAAATATGTATAATATCACACAATTCTTTTAGTGTTTTAAGCAATATAATAATTTTAATAGATACTGGGGATTGGTTCACCTGACCTAGTCTAGCTTCCTAATGTGCCCCTCAGTACTGAAGAGGTTGGACAAAATAAAAACTGCATTTCCCAGGCTCTCTTGCAGCTGGGAATGTGGCCCAGACTTTGCCAAAAAGATGCATGGCAGTGAAACTTGGAAGGACACAGTAACCAGCATGAGAATGGCCACACATGGAGAAATAGGCTCTTGTTGCAGTCTAGTGACAGATGCACTTTGTTATTTTGTGGCACCACTGGCAGAGGTTTTCAAGTCTGGATTCTCATATCATAGATATTGAGTGATGGGTGGTGGCAGTAGTGGGGTTTCCACTAAAATAGGATTGTGGTGGTATTGAAAGTTTTTCTTGGCTAATGTTGTTCCTGTTTGAGTAGCACTCTGGAAATTCTGTAAATTCACCTAATAACCCAGAACAAATTCCTTTCTATTTAAATTAGCTACAGTGGATTCTGTTATTATATGGTATTTGTCTTTTTCAGTCTGACTCATATCACTTAGCATACCCTCTAGGTCCATCCGTGTTGTTGAAAATGGCAAGATCTCATTCTTTTTTATGGCTAAGTAATATTCAATTGTATATGTACCACATCTTCTTTATCCATTCATCTATCATGGACAACTTGGGTTGCTTCCACGTCTTGGCTATTGTAAATAATGCTGCACTAAACATAGAAGTGCATATGTCTTTTCAAATTAGTGTTTTTGTTTTCTTTGGATAAATACCCTGTGGTGGAATTAATGGATCATACGGCAATTCTATTTTTAACTTTTTAAGGAACTTCCATACTGTTTTCCACAGTGGCTGCACCAATTTACACTCTTATCAACAGTGCATGAGGGTTACTTTATCTCCACATCTTGCCAACACTGGTTGTTTCTTGCCTTTTTTTTTTTAACTTTTTAAAAAAAGATTTATTCATTTATTTGAGAGGGACAGAGAGAGAGAGACGGAGAGAGTACAAGCAGAGGGAGAGGCAGAGGCAGACTACCCACCGAGCAGGGACCCCGATGTGGGGCTTGATTCCAGGACTTGAGATCATGACCTGAGCCAAAGGCAGACGCTTAACCACCTGAGTCACCGAGGTGCCCTGTTTCTTACCTTTTTGATATTAGCCAATTTGATAGATGTAAGGTAATATCTTATTGTGGTTTTGATTTGCATTCCCCTGATGCTAATGAAAGTATTTAGAGAAGCTGAATTGATTTCAGAATATTGGTGGTATTATACCAATGAGTATGTATAAACCTAGGTAAAATAAATTGAGTTTCCTGCATAATAAAATTTTATGAAATACAAATCTAAGGGTCTTAGTTAGGAACTAGTACATCTAAGTACCTGAAGTGTCATTATATAGAGAGAAGAATTATTATTTTTTTAGATTTTATTTTATTATGTTATGTTAGTCACCATTCATTACATCATTAGTTTTTGATGTAGTGATCCGTGATTCATTGTTTATATATAACACCCAGTCCTCCATTCAATACGTGTCCTCCTTCATACCCATCACTGGGCAACCCATCCCTCCCGCCCCCCTCCCCTCTAAAACCCTCAGTTTGTTTCTCAGAGTCCATACTATCTCACGGTTCATTCCCCCCCACCCCCGATTTCCCCCTTCATTTTTACCTTCCTACTATCTTCTTTTTATTTTTTTAAACATATAATGTATTATTTGTTTCAGAGGTACAGATCTGTGATTCATCAGTCCTACACAATTCACAGTGCTCACCATAGCACATACCCTTCCCAATGTCTATCACCCAGCCACCCCATCCCTCCCACCCCCCACCACTCCAGCAACCCTCAGTTTGTTTCCTAAGATTAAGAATTCCTCATATCAGTGAGATCATATGATACTTGTCTTTCTCTGATTGACTTATTTCCCTTAGCATAATACCCTCTAGTTCCATCCACATCGTTGCAAAAGGCAAGATTTTGTTGTTGTTTTTTTTTGATGGCTGCATAATATTCCATTGTGTGTGTGTGTCTGTGTATATCACATTTTCTTTACCCATTCATCTGTCGATGGACATCTAGGCTCTTTCCATAGTTTGGCTATTGTGGATATTGCTGCTATAAACGTTAGGGTGCACGTACCCCTTCAGACCACTACATTTGTATCTTTGGGGTAAATACCCAGTACTGCAATTGCTGGGTCATAGGGTAGCTCAATTTTCAACTTTTTGAGGAACTTCCATACTGTTTTCCAGAGTGGCTGCACCAGCTTGCATTCCCAATAGTGTAGGAGGGTTCCCCTTTCTCCACATCATCACCAACATCTGTCATTTCCTGACTTGTTAGTTTTAGCCATTCTGACTGGTGTGAGGTGATATCCCATTGAGGTTTTGATTTGGATTTCCCTGATGGCGAGTGATGTTGAGCACTTTTTCATGTGTCTGTTGGCCATTTGGACGTCTTTGGAAAAATGTCTGTTCATGTCTTCTGCCCATTTCTTGATTGGATTATTTGTTCTTTGGGTGTTGAGTTTGATAAGTTCTTTATAGATTTTGGATACTAGCCCTTTATCTGATATGTCATTTGCAAATATCTTTTTTCATTCTGTCGGTTGTCTTTTGGTTTTGTAGACTGTTTCCTTTGCTATGCAAAAGCTTTTTATCTTGATGAAGTCCCAATAGTTCATTTTTGCCCTTGCTTCTCTTGCCTTTGGTGATGTTTCTAGGAAGAAGTTGCTATGGCTGAGGTCGAAGAGGTTGCTGCCTGTTTTCTCCTTTAGGATTTTGATGGACTCTTGTCTCACATTTAGGACTTTCAACCATTTTGAGTCTATTTTTATGTGTGGTGTAAGGAAATGGTCCAGTTTCATTCTTCTGCATGTGGGTGTCCAATTTTCCCAACACCATTTGTTGAAGAGACTGTCTTTTTTTCCATTGGACATTCTTTCCTGCTTTGTTAGAGATGAGTTCACCATAGAGTTGAGGGTCCATTTCTGGGCTCTCTATTCTGTTCCATTGATCTATGTGTCTGTTTTTGTGCCAGTACCATAGTGTCTTGATGATGACAGCTTTGTAATAGAGCTTGAAGTCCAGAATTGTGATGCCGCCAGCTTTGCTTTTCTTTTTCAAGATTCCTCTGGCTATTCGGGGTCTTTTCTGGTTCCATACAACTTTTAGGATTATACGTTCCATTTCTTTGAAAAAAGTGGATGGTATTTTGATAAGGATTGCATTGAATGTGTAGATTGCTCTAGGTAGCATTGACATTTTCACAATATTTATTCTTCCAATCCATGAGTGTGGAATGTTTTTCCATTTCTTTGTGTCTTCCTCAATTTCTTTAATGAGTATTCTATAGTTTTCTGAGTACAGATCCTTTGCCTCTTTGGTTAGATTTATTCCTAGGTATCTTATGATTTTGGGTGGAATTGTAAATGTGATCGACTCCTTAATTTCTCTTTCTTCTGTCTTGCTGTTGGTGTATAGAAATGCAACTGATTTCTGTGCATTGATTTTATATCCTGCCACTTTACTGAACTCCTGTATGAGTTCTAGAGTTTTGTGGTGGAGTCTTTTGGGTTTTCTTTCTTTTTTTTTTTCTCAAAGATTTTATTTATTTATTTGACAGAGAGACCCAGAGAGAGAGGGAACACAAACGGAGATTGGGAGAGGGAGAAGCAGGCTCCCCACTGAGCAGGAAGCCTGATGCGGGGCTCGATCCCAGGACCCTGGGATCATGACCTGAGCCGAAGGCAGACACTTCACAGCTGAGCCACCCAGGCACCCTCTTTTGGTTTTGCCATATAAAGTATCATATCATCTGCAAAGAGTGAGAGTTTGACTTCTTCTTTGCCTATTCGGATACCTTTTATTTCTTTTTGTTGTCTTATTGCTGTGGCTAGGACATCTAGTACTATGTTAAATAGCAGTGAAGATAGTGGACATCCCTGCCATGTTCCTGACCTTAGGGGAAAAGCTCTCAGTTTTTCCCCTTTGAGAATGATATTAGCTGTGGGTTTTTCATAGATGGCTTTTATGATATTGAGGTATATACCCTCTATCCCTACACTCTGAAGAGTTTTGATCAAGAAAGGATGCTGTACTTTGTCAAATGCTTTTTCTGCATCTATTGAGAGGATCATGTGGTTCATGTTCTTTCTTTTATTAATGTATTGTATCACATTGATTGGTTTTTTGGATGTTGAACCAACCTTGTAGCCCAGGAATAAATCCCACTTGGTCGTGGTGAATAATCCTTTTAATGTACTGTTGGATCCTATTGGCTAGTATTTTGGTGAGAATTTTTGCATCCATATTCATCAGGGATATTGGTCTGTAATTCTCCTTTTTGGTGGGGTCTTTGATTGTGGGATCAAGGTAATGCTGGCTTCGTAAAATGAGTTTGAAAGTTTTCCTTCCATTTCTATTTTTTGGAACAGTTTCAGAAGAATAGGTATTCATTCTTCTTTAAATGTTTGGTAGAATTCCCCTGGGAAGCCATCTGGCCCTGGGCTCTTGTTTGTTGGGAGATTTTTGATGACTGCTTTAATTTCCTTAGTGGTTATAGGTCTGTTCAGGTTTTCTATTTCTTCCTGGTTCCGTTTTGGGGGTTTATGTATCTCTAGGAATGCATCCATTCTTCCAGAATATCTAATTTGCTGGCATAGAGTTGCTCATAATATGTTCTTATAATTGTTTGTATTTCTTTGGTGTTGGTTGTGATCTCTCCTCTTTCATTCATGATTTTATTTATTTGGGTAGTTTCTCTTTTCTTTTTGATAATTCTGGCCAGGGGTTTATCAACCTTATTAATTCTTTCAAAGAACCAGCTCCTAGTTTTGTTGATCTGCTCTACTGTTCTTTTGGTTTCTATTTCATTGATTTCTGCTCTGATCTTTATTATATCTCTTCTCCTGCTGGTTTTAGGCTTTATTTGCTGTTCTTTCTCCAGCTCCTTTAGGTGTAGGGTTAGGTTGTGTATTTAGGACCTTTCTTGTTTCTTGAGAAAGGTTTGATTGTTGTATACTTTCCTCTTAGGACTGCCATTGCTGCATCCCAAAGATTTTGAACAGTTGTGTTTTCATTTTCATTGGTTTCCATGAATTTTTTCAATTCTTCTTTAATTTCCTGGTTGACCCATTCATTCTTTAGTAGGATGCTATTTAGCCTCCATGTATTTGAGGGGTTCTTTCTGACTTTCCTCTTGTGATTGAGTTCTAGTTTCAAAGCATTGTGGTCTGAAAATATGCAGGGAATGATCCCAATCTTTTGGTACCAGTTGAGACCTGATTTGTGACCTAGGATGTGATCTATTCTGGAGAATGTTCCATGGGCACTAGAGAAGAATGTGTATTCTGTTGCTTTGGGATGGAATGTTCTGAATATATCTGTGAAGTTTGTTTGGTCCAGTGTGTCATTTAAAGCCTTTATTTCCTTGTTGAACTTTTGCTTAGATGATCTCTCCATTTTAGTGAGGGGGGTGTTAAAGTCCCCTACTATTATTGTATTGTTGTTGATGTGTTTCTTTGATTTTGTTAATTGGCTTATATAATTGGCTGCTCCCATGTTAGGAGCATAGATATTTAAAATTGTTAGATCTTCTTGTTGGATAGGCCGTTTAAGTAGGATATAGTGTCCTTCCTCATCTCTTATTAAAGTCTTTGGTGTAAAATCTAATTTGTCTGATATAAGGATTGCCACCCCAGCTTTCTTTTGGTGTCCACTAGCATGGTAAATGGTTTTCTACCCCCTCACTTTCAATCTGGAGGTGTCTTGGGGTCTAAAATGAGTGTCTTGCAGGCAACATATTAATGGGTCTTGTTTTTCTATGCAATCTGATACCCTGTGTCTTTTGATTGGGGCATTTAGCCTATTTACATTCAGGGTAACTATTGAAAGATACGAATTGGGGCGCCTGGGTGGCTCAGTTGTTAAGCGTCTGCCTTCGGCTCAGGTCATGATCCCAGGGTCCTGGGATCAAGTCCCACATCAGGCTCCCTGCTCAGCAGGAAGCCTGCTTCTCCCTTTCCCACTCCCCCTGCTTGTGTTCCTACTCTCACTGTCTCTCTCTGTCAAATAAATAAATAAAATCTTTAAAAAAAAAAAAAGCTTTAATAAAAAAAGAAAGATACGAATTTAGTGCCATTGTATCTCCTGTAAGGTGACTGTTACTGTATATTGTCTGTGTTCCTTTCTGGTCTATGTTACTTTTAGGCTCTCTCTTTGCTTAGTTACCCCTTTCAATATTTCTTGTAGTGCTGGTTTGGTGTTTGCAAATTCTTTTAGTTTTTCTTTTTCCTGGAAGCTTTTTCTGTTTCCTTCTATTTTCAGTGACAGCCTAACTGGATATAGTATTCTTGGCTGCATATTTTTCTCATTTATTGCCCTGAATATATAATGCCTGTCCTTTCTGACCTGCCAGGTCTCTGTGGATAGGTCTGCTGCTAATCTAATGTTTCTACCATTATAGGTTACAGACCTCTGTCCCAAGCTGCTTTCAGGATTTTCTCTTTTTCTCTGAGACTTGTATGTTTTACTATTAGATGTTGGGGTGTTGATCTATTTTTATTGATTTTGAGGGCGGTTCTCTGTGCCTCCTGGATTTTGATGCCTGTTTCCTTTCCCAAATTAGGGAAGTTCTCTGCTATAATTTGCTCCATTATACCTTCTGCCCCATCTCTCTTTCTTCTTCTTCTTCTTCTTCTTCTTCTGGGATCCCACTTATTCTAATAGTGTTTCATCTTATGGTATCACTTATCTGTCGAATTCTGCCCTCATGATCCCATAGTCATTTCTCTCTCTTTTTCTCAGCTTCTTTATTTTTCATCATTTGGTCTTCTATATCACTAATTCTCTCTTCTGCCTCATTTATCCTAGCAGTTAGAGCCTCCCATTTTTTATTGCACCTCATAAATAACCTTTTATATTTTGACTTGGTTAGATTTTAGTTTTTTTATCTCTCCAGAAATGGTTTCTCTAGTATCTTCCATGCTTTTTATAAGCCTAGCTAGTATATTTATAATCGTCATTCTGAACTCTAGTTCAGACATCTTACTAATGTCTGTATTGATTATGTCCCTGGCAGTCGGTACTGCCTCTTGTTCTTTTTTTTTGAGGTGAGTTTTTCCATTTTGTCATTTTGTCCAGAGGAGAATAGATGAATAAGAGAACAAAATGCTAACATGGTAACAATGACCCCAGAAAAATATACACTAATCAGAAGAGTCCTGAAACTGGGGGGAAAAGAAAGGGAAAGGTAGAAAAAAAAATATGATCAAATATGATCAGCCTGGTGAATAGATCAGTGCCACACACTAGATTTTGGGCATATTTTGGTCCTTTAGAAGACACTGCCTCCCAAAATTTTAAAGAAAGAAAAACTCGTATGTGTACAAAAATAAGGGTAAATATGATGAAGGGATGGAATATGACTGTAAAGATGAAAATTATAAAAGATTTTATAAAAGGAATTGATAAGATAAGTTGGTTGAAAAAGGAAAGAGGAGAAGTGTAAAAAAAAATTAAAGAAAAGGGAGAGAATGTGATCAGGCAGGAGACTAGAACAAAGCCATACACTAGAGATTTAGGGTATATTTTGGTCTGTTAGAAGAAACTGTATCCCAAAATTTTAAAGACAGAACGACTTATATATATATATACAGAAAATAAGGTTAACTTCAATGAAGGGATAGAATATGACTCTAAAAATGAAAAATAGAAAAGATTTACAAAAAGGAATTGATAGGATAAGATGTTGGTTGGAAATGGGAAAAAATTTAAAAAAATAGAAAAAGAAAGAAAATTTAAAAAATTACCTTTGAAAAACATACACACATGCCCCATATTATGTGTTTGAATATCATATTCAAACTGTAATCATGGTTATATGACAAAACCAAAAGGCACACAAGAATCCCTCAATCAGTTAAAATTTAGTTATCGTAGAATAAGATTCTGGCAGTGAAAGGGAATGAGTGCTAAAGCAAATGGAGAAAAGAACCAGAAAAAGAAACCAATGAAATCTCCACTTAAAAATAGTATATATGCAATGGAATATTACTCAGCCATCAAAAAGAATGAAATGTTGCCATTTTCAATGACATGAATGGATATAGAGTGGATTATGCTAAGCAAAATAAGTCAGTCAGAGAAAGACAAATATCATATGATTTCACTCACATGTGGAATTTAAGAAACAAAACAGATGAACAGGAGGGGGTGGGGGAAGAGAGGGAGTGGGAAACAAACTGTAAGAGACTCTTAAAGATAGAGAACAAACTGAGTGTTGATGGAGGGATGTGGCCGGCTGCAGAGACGGAGCTGAGGAGTTTCTGCATTTTGGGCTAGATGGGTGATAAGTATTAAGGCGGGCACTTGTTATGATGAGCACTAGGAGTTGTATGTAAGTGATGAATCACTGAATTCTCCTGAAACCATATTGAACTGTATGGTTTTTATTTTTTTATTATCCACATTTTAATTTCTTTAATTTTTTTTTGATCTGAAGGTGGGTAGTGCACCTTTTATTTTTTATTTATTTAAAAAAAACTCTCCTTTAAGTTCCATTTGTTACCATATAATATTAGTTTCAGGAGTAGAATTTAGTGATTCATCAGTTGCATATAACACCTAGTGCTCATTACATCAAGTGCTCTCCTTAATGCCCATCACCCAATTACCACACCCCCTCATCTACCTCCCCTCCAGCAACCTTTAGTTTGTTTCCTATAGTTAAAGAGTCTCTTATGGTTTATCTCCATCTCTGATTTCGTCTTGTTTTATTTTTCCCTCTCTTCCCATATGATCCTATTTTGTTTCTTAAATTCCACATATGATTGAAATCATATGGTATTTTTCTTTCTCTGAATGATTTATTTAGCTTAGATTTATACATTCTAGTTCTATCCACGTCACTGCAAATGGCAAGATTTCATTCTTTTTGATGGTTGAGTAATAGTCCTATATACATAGATACCACATCTTCTTTATTCATTCATCTGTCAATGGACATCTGGGCTCTTTCCATATTTTGGCTATTGTGGACATTGCTGGTATAAACATTGGGCTGCATGTGCCCCTTCAAATCACAATTTTTGTATCCTTTGTGTAAATACCTATTAGTGCATTGCTGGTTGGTTGGGTAATTCTAATTTTAACTTTTTGAGGAACCACCTTAGTGTTTTCCGAAGTGGCTGCACCAGTTTGCATTCCCACCAACAGTGTAGGAGGGTTCCCCTTTCTCCTCATCCTCACCACATCTGTTGTTTCCTGAGCTGTTAATTTTAGTCATTCTGAACAGTGTGTGGTATCTCATTTTGGTTTTGGTTTGTATTTCCCTGATGCCGAGTGATGTTGAACATTTTTTCATGTGTCTGTTAGCCATTTGTATGTCTTCTTTGGAGAAATGGCTGTTCATGTCTTCTGCCCATTTCTTGCCTGGAGTTTTTGTTTTTTGGGTGGTGAGTTTGATAAGTTCTTTGTAGATTTTGGATACTCCCCCTTTATCTGATATGTCATTTGCAAATATCTTCTCCTATTCAGTTGGTTGCTTTTTAGTTTTGTTGATTGTTTCCTTTGCTGCACAAAAGCTTTTTCTCTTGATGAGGTTCCAATATTTCAGTTTTGATTTTGTTTCCCTTTCCTCTGGTGATGTGTCTAATAAGTTGCTGTGGCTGAGTTCAAAGACGTTGCTGCCTCTTTTCTCCTCTAGAATTTTGATGGATTCCTGTCTCACAAATTTGGTCTTTCATCCACTTTGAGCTTATTTTTGTGTATTATGTAAGGAAGTGGTCCAATTTCATTCTTCTGTATATTGCTGTTCAGTTTTCCCAACACCAGTTGTTGAAGAGACTATCTTTTTTCCTTTGGATAGTCTTCCCTGGTTTGTCAAAATTAGTTGACCATATAGTTGTGGGTCCATTTCTTCATTCTCTAATTTGTTCCATTGATCTATTGTCTGTTTTTGTGCCAGTACCCTACTGTTTTGATGATTACAGCTTTGTAATATAATTTGAAGTTCTGAATTGTGATGCCTCCTGCTTTGCTTTTCTTTTTCAGCATTCCTTTGGCTAGTTGGGGTCTTTTCTGTTTCCATACAAATTTTAGGATTGTTTGTTCCAGTTCTGTGAAAAATGTTGATGGTATTTTTGGTGAGGATTGCATTGAATGTGTAGACATTTTAACAATATTTGTTCTTCCAGTCCATGAGCATGGAATATTTTTAAATTTCTTTGTATCTTCTTCAGTTTCTTTGATAAGTGTTCTATAGTTTTCAGTGTACAGATCTTTGGCCTCTTTGGTTAGGTTTATTTCAGGTGTCTTGTGGGTTTTGGTGAAATTGTAAATGGGATGGATTCCTTGATTTCCCTTTCTGCTGCTTAATTAATGGTGCAAGGAAATATAACAGATTTCTGTACAATAATTTTGTATTCTACAGTTTTGCTGAATTCATGTATCAGTTCTAGCAGTTTTTTGGTTGAGTCTTTAGGTTTTCTATATGGAGTATCATGTTCTCTGTGAAGAGTGAAAGTTTGACTTTTTCCTTGCCAATTTGGATGCCTTTATTTCTTTTTGTTGTCTGATTGCTGAGGCTAGGACTTCCACTGCTATGTTGAACAACCGTGGTGAGAGTGGGCATTCCTGTCATGTTCCTGGACTTACGAGAAAAGCTCTCAGTTTTTCCCCATTGAGGATGATATTAGCTGTGGGTCTTTGACACATGACTTTTATGATGCTGAGGTATGTTCCCTCTATCCCTACATGGTGGAGGGTTTTTTTTTTTTTTAATCAGGAAAGGATGCTGTATTTTGTCAAATGCTTTTTCTGCATCTGAGAGGATTATATTGTTCTTATCCTTTCTTTTATTAATGTGGTATATCACATCGATTTGCAGATGTTAAACCACCCCTGCAGCCCATGAACGAATCTCACCTGGCTGTGGTGAGTAATCCTTTTAATGTACTGTTGGATCCTATTAGCTAATATCTTGGTGAGAATTTTTGCACCTATGTTCATCAGGGATATTGGCCTATAATTTGCCCTTTTTTGTGGGGTCTTTGTCTGGTTTTGGAATCAAGGCAATGTCGGCCTCATAGAATGAGTTTGGAAGTTTTCCTTCCATTTCTATTTTTTTTTTTTTTTTGGTAACAGTTTCAGAATAATAGGTATTAATTCTTCTTTAAAAGTTTGGTAGAAGTCCCATAGGAAGCCCTGGTCTCTTGTTTGTTGGGAGATATTTGATTATGGATTCAATTTCTTTACTGGTTATGGGTCTGTTCAAATTTTCTATTTCTTCCTGTTTAAGTTTTGGTAGTTTGTTGGCATATAATCTTTTATAGTATTCTCTTATAATTGTTTGTATTTCTGTGGTGTTGATTGTGATCTCTCCTTTCTCATTTATGATTTTATTTATTTGGGTCCTTTCTGTTTTCTTTTTGATTAGTCTGGCTAGGGGTTTATCAATCTTATTAATTCTTTCAAAGAACCATGTCCTAGTTTCATTGATCTGTTGTACTGTTTTTTGTGTTTTTTTTTTTTTTAATTTCTATATCATTGATTTCTGTTCTGGTCTTTGTTATTTTTCTTTGCCTGCTGGATTTAGACTTCATTTTCTGTTTTTTTCCAGCTCCTTTAGGTGTAAGTTTGGGTTGTGTATTTGCGACTTTTCTTGCTTCTTGTGGTAAGCGTGTATTGCTATGTACTTCCCTCCTAGGACTGCCTTTGCTACATCCCAAAGGTTTTGAGCTGTTGTGTTTTCATTTTTATTTGCTTCCATGTATTTGTAAAATTCTTCTTTAATTTCTGGGTTGACCCATTCCTTCTTTAGTAGGATCTTCTTTAACCTCCATGTATTTGTGGTCCTTCCAAATATCTTCTTGTGGTTGACTTCAAGTTTCATAGTGTTGTGGTCTGACAATATGCATGGTATGATCTCAGTCTTTTTGTACTGGTGGAGACCTGGTTTGTGATACAGTATGTAATGTATTCTGGAGAATATTCAATGTGCACTCAAAAAGAATGTGTATTCTGCTTTAGGATGAAATGTTCTGGATATATCTGTTAAGTCAATCTGGTCCGGTGTGTTATTTAAAGCCCTTGTTTACTTGATTTTCTGTTTAGATGATCCGTCCATTCCTGTGAGTGGAGTGTTAAAATCCCTTTCTATTATTTTATTATTATCAATGAGATACTTTAATTTTGTTATTAATACTTTAATTTATTATTATTATTAATGAGATACTTCAATTTTGTTAAAATATTTATGCCCATGTTAGGGCATAAATATTTACAATTGTTAGATCTTCTTGTTGAATAGACCCCTTTATTATGATATAGTGTCCTTCTTCATCTCTTATTATAGTCTTTGGCCTAAAATCTAGTTTGTCTGATATAAGGATGGCGACTACAGCTTTCTTTTGATGTCTATTAACATGGTAAATGATTCTCCACTCCCTCACTTTCAATCTGGAGGTGTTTTTGTGTCTAAAATGAGTCTCTTGTAAGCAGCATATTGATGAGTCTTGTTTTTTTTATCTACTCTGATACCCTGTTTCTTTTGATTGGAGCATTTAGTCCTTTTACATTCAGAGGTATTGTTGAAAGATATGAATTTAGTTTCATTATATTACCTGCAAAGTTGCTATTTCTGTAGATTGTCTCTGTTCCTTTCTGGTCTTTGTTACTTTTGGGCTCTCTCTTTCCTTAAAGGATCCCCTTTAATATATCTTGCAGGGCTAGTTTAATGTTCACAAATTTCTTTAGTTTTTGTTTGCCCTGAAAACTTTTTATCTCTCCTTCCATTCTGAATGATCATCCTTGCTGAATAAAGTATTCTTGGCTGCATATTTTTCCCATTTATTGCATTGAATATATCATGCCATTCCTTTCTGGCCTGCCAGGTCACTGTGGACAGGTCTGCTGCCAGCCTTAATGTTTCTGCCCTTGTAGGTTAAGGACCTCTTGTCCTGAGCTGCTTTCAGGATTTTCTCTGTATCTCTGAAATCTGTAAGCTTCACTATTATATGTCGAGGTTTTGACCCTATTTTTATTGATTTTGAGGGGGCTTTTCTGTGCCTCCTGGACTTGAATGCCTGTTTCCTTCACCAGATTAGGGAAGTTCTCAGTTATAATTTGTTCAGATAAACCTTTTGCCCCTTTTTATCACTCCTCATCTTCTGGGACTCCTATAATACAGATATTATTTCACTTCATGGAATTGCTGAATTCCCTATGTCTACCTTTGTGATCTAATAGTTTTCTTTCCCTCTTCTTTTCACTTTCCTTATTTTCCATCATTTTATCTTGTATATTTCTGATTCACTCTGCTGCTTTGTTCATCCTCATTTTTATGACCTTCGCTTGGGACCGCATCTCAGTAATAGCATTTTTAATTTTGGCCTGACTAGATTTTAGTCCTTGTATCTCTAGAGTAAGGGATTCTCTGGTGTCTTCTATGCTTTTTTCAAGCCCAGTTAATATCTTTATAATCATTGTTTTAAATTCTAGTTCAGACATCTTATTTAGTATTGATTAAATACCTGGCTTTGAGTACTACGTCCTTTTCTTTCTTTTGGAGTGAATTTCTTCATCTCATCATTTTGTCCAGAAAAGAAAAGAAGAAAGAGGAAAAAAAAACCCAACTGAAACATCAATAACAACAACAGAAAAGAAAACCCCAAAAAAGAAAACCTAGATCCTGGTCTGTTTTGGTCTGCTTGTTAAAAGAAACTAGATCCCAAAGTAAGAAAGAAAGAAAGAAAATATGAATAGATGATAAAATAAAATACAGTGAAAGAAAACAAAAAATAAATATATAAAGTATATATAAAAAATTTAAAAAGAATAAAAAGAATTAAAAAAAAAACCTGAAAAATAATACTAAAAAAATAAAGAAGAAAAATACAAAGAATGCTATATACTGTTTTCCCCAGGAGCTGAAGCTTTGTATCCTTCTATAATCAGTAAATTGGTGAAAGCAAGTTGTTTGTGCTGGTCTTCTGGGGGAGGGGCCTGTTAATGCTAATTCTCAGGTGGATTTGCCCTAGTGGAAATGTATCTCTAGTGGGCAGAGACGCAAGGCTCCATTTAAGCTGCTCCAGACTCCACTAGGTGGTGCTCTTTTGCTCCCTGAAGTGTTTCAGCACTGATAGGTAGGAAGAATATGGCTGCATGGGCTCTCTAACCCCCCATATTCATGCTGCCCCTCACTCCTCAGTGAGCCCTCACAGAAAAGCAATGAATCACTCTTGTCTAGGTTTCTGTCAGAACTCTGTTCACCCGTCCTGTGACCAAGGGTTTTTATCTAAGGCACACTACTGAGTTTCAAAACTCCAAATTTTAGGGACTCCCATGGTGTGGACTCATGCTGTTCCTCCTGGGGATGGGGGGGGGTGTCTCGCCATGCTTCTGCCTGTTGCTGGACCCCTCCCAGGAAGGCGGTCACACCTCCATGCAGTAGTTCACAGTTTAGGGCAGCACAGAGCAGAAGGCTGGCACCTAGACTCCCTGTTCTCACCTGGCTTCCCCCCTCTTATGCTTGGGAACTCTGCCCCACTTAGGCACCCTAGTTCTTCTTGCAACCCTAAGGATCCTGAGACCACACTGTCACAGCTGGGATCTTGGCTTCACCACCTGAGCACCTTTAAGCCAGGCACCTCCCCCACTGTAGCAGACTTCTGAAAGTACCAATTTTGACTCCACTGCTTATATTTTGCAGTAGCCTCCTAAGCAGGCTCCCTCCCCTCCTCCATATCCTCAGCTATATCACACCAGATTCAAGTCTCCACACCTCCTACTTGTAGACTTGCAGTGTTTGTTTTCTTAGATCTCCGATTGATTTCTTGGGTGTTCAGAATGATTTGTTAAGTCTCTAGTTGTATTTGAGAGACAAGACAAACTTAGGGTCCCCCTACTCCTCTGCCATCTTAAATCCTCCCACACTGTATGTTAACTAACTAGAATTTAAATAAAAATTTGAATAAAAAAATAAAATGAACAAGATCTTAAAGGTGTTTTAAAATATTTTTTAAAAGATTTTATTTGTTTATTTGACAGAGAGAGAGAGAGCACAAGCAGGGGAAGCAGCAGATGGAGAGGGAGAAGCAGGCTCCCATGCAGGGCCCGATCCCAGGACCCTGTGATCATGGCCTGAGCTGAAGGCACACGCCCCCAAGATCTTAAAGTTAAAAAAATAGTATTGGAAGAAAATTGCAACCTTTATTGTAAAGTGGCTGACAGATGTGGCTTGTCCTTGTCTAACTACTAACAACTCGAAAAAATTATAAGAAACTATGAGATTAGTAATGTTATGCTTAAATATGCATGAACCTATAACATTAAATGAATCTTTGAATTGCCAGACTATATTTGTGGAAGTTTATTCTTAGCCCTTTCTCTGTGCTAACACATTATATGAGATATTTACTTCTTGCTTTTCTTTGCTTTTTTCTTTGCTAGAGGCTCTCAGTGAGATTTGTTCTTTTATCTTCCTCACCAACTATTCACAATTTATAGCGATAATCCAAAGGAAGGAATTAACAATCTTTTCCCTTAATTTAGCTTCACCCATTCCTCCCTACATTTCAAAAGTTTTCATTTCTCTCCTTCCCCCCAATATTTTTAATGTCTCCTTTCCTCTTATGGCATTTACTTAAATATTGGTTTCAACCATTCTTAGAGGGAGGCATTCGGAATTGAGAGGCACTATTGGTAATCTACTGCCTGTGGACAGTTGAATACCTAAAATTGTGTGGCTGATAGCAAGGATTGCATGATGAACTGAGATGGGAATGTTTGCTGAAGCTCCAAAGTTAAGAAATTGTTCAATTTGGTGTAAGAAAGTGGTCCAGTTTCATTCTTTTGTGTGCTGCTGTCAGGTTTTCCCAACACCATTTGTTGAAGAAACGGTATTCTTCCCATTAGATATCCTTTCCTACTTTGTTGAAGATTAATTGACGATATAGTTGTAGGTTCATTTCTGGGTTTTCTTTCTTTTTTAAATATTTATTTGAGAGAGAGAGCGAGCAAGTGAGAGAGAGTGAGCATGAGCAGGAGGGGCAGAGGGAGAGGGAGAGACAATCCCAAGCAGACTCCATGCTGAGGATGGAGTCTGATGTAGGGCTTGATCTATGACCCTGAGATCATGACTGGAGCCTAAACCGAGTCAGGTGCTTAATCGAATATGCCACCCAGGTGCCCCCATTTTTGGGTTTTCTATTCTGTTCTGTTGATCTATGTGTCTGTTTTGTGCCAGTACCATACTTTTTGATCACTGCAGCTTTGTAAATATAACTTGAAGTCCAGAAATATGATGCCTCCAGCTTTGCTTTTTGTTTTCAAGGTTGCTTTGGCTATTTGGGGTCTTTTGTGGTTCCATTCAAATTTTAGGATTATTTTGTTTTGCTCTGTGAAAAATGCTGGTGGTATTTTGACAGGGATTGCATTAAATATGTAGATTGCTTTGGGTAGTATAGACATTTTGGTAATATTTATTCTTCCAGTTCATGAGCATGAAATGTCTTTCCATTTCTTGCATCATCTTCAATTTTATAGTTTTCAGAAACCACTTTCTTACACCATATGCAAAAATAAATTTAAAATGGTTTAAGGATGTAAATGTGAGATAGGAAACCAGAAAAACCCTAGAGGAGAACACAGGCAGTAACCTCTTTGGCATTGGCCTTAGCAACTTCTTACTAGATATATCTCCTGAAGGCAAGGGAAACAGAAGCAAAAATAAATTATTGGAACTTCATCAAAATAAAAATCTGCACAGTGAAGGAAACCATCAACAAAACTATGGAATGGGAGAAGTTGTTTGTAGATGTCATATCTGAGAAAGGGTTAGTATCCAAAATATATAAAGAACTTCTAAAACTCAACACCCCAAAAGTAAATAATTCAATTAAAAATGGGCAGAAGATATAAATAGATATTTTTGCAAAAAGACATACAGATGGCCAACAGACACATGAAAAAGATGCTCAACATCACTGATCATCAGGGAAATACAAATCAAAACTACGGTGAGATATCACCTCACACCTGTCAGAATGGCTAAAATCAACAACACAAGAATCAACAGGTGTTAGTGAAGATGTGGAGAAAGGGGACCCTCCTGAACTGTTGGTGGGAACACAAACTGGTACAGCAACTCTGGAAAACAGTATGGAGGTTCCTCAGAAAATTAAAAATCGAACTACCCTACAATCCAGCAGTTGCATTACTAGTTATTTACCCAAAGAATGCAAAAATACTAATTCAAAGGGATACATTCACCCTGATGTTTATAGCAGCCTTATCTATGATAGCCAAATTATGGGAACAGTCCAATTGTCCATCGACTGATGAATGGATAAAGAAGAGGTGGTATATAAATACAATGCAATGTTATTCAGCCAAAAAAAAAAAAAAAGAATGAAATCTTGCCATTTGCAATGACATGGCTGGAGCTAGAAAGGATTATGCTAAGTAAAATAAATCAGTAAGAAAAAGACAAATACCATATGATTTCACTCTTATGTGGAGTTTAAGAAACAAAAGAGCACAAGGGAAAAAAGAGAGGGTCAAATCAAGAAACAGCCTCATAATGGCTATCCAGGGGGTTGGTGGATGTACACCCATTGTTGTACGTAAGTGTTGAATCACTAAATTATACCCCTTAAACACTGTATGTTACTAACTGGAATTTAAATAAAAACTTAAAAAAAAGAAATTGTTCTGGAAGTTTCATGGGAATAGTTTTGATTTTGACATGATAAATCTTCACATAAAAATATATAAAATATTAATATGTCAGTGAAAATACTTCTGCCTTTTAAGAACTTTGCACTTACCTCATACTTTTCTCTTAGGATTAAAGGCTTTCACTTGTTTACCTTATTGTGTTCCATAGTCTTTGTTTTTGCATAATAAGGAGATTGATGCCAAAAAATTATGTGACTTGCTTAGGATTTCATAAATATTTAGTGAAAAAGCTAGGTGACCTGGCTGTTGACCCTGCAGTACAGTTTTTCACTACTGTGCTTTGGAGTTAGAAGAAAATTCTTAACTCCTTTTGGTACTGCACTGGAAGCATTATTTGGAGCTGGCTGAACTTTCTTCAGGGAACCATTTAATGGAGGCATATGGAAAATTCCTGAGATGCTAAAATTATTAGATATATAAATACTGTAGCCAAAAGAATGCTGGGTCATATGTTATACTAAAGGGATACTTTAGTATACTTTTTAATGGATGAATCAGACTTTAGGTTGTCTGGGGTTTTCAGGCTAGGTCCATATGTTTAGCTTCCGACATGAAAGCCAACTAAGGATTTTATGAAAAAGAACTGCCTTTTTAGAGCCACATTCTTGTGCATCAAAATAGAGAAACTTGTTAGTTCTATTAACTTTCTTTCCCCCAGATTACTTGAAATTTTTTTAAGTATATTCATTATCTCAGATGAGGTATTAGCAAGCATTTTCTGTACAGGGCCACATAGTCAGTATTTTAAGCTTTGTGGGCTTATGCTCTATGTTGCAACCACTCAACTCTGTCGTTGAGGTAGGAAAGCAGCCATAGATATACATAGGCAATAAACAAAAAAGCTTGGCTATGTTCTAATAAAACTTTATTTACGAAAAAAAAACTTTACTGTGTACACTAAAACTTAAAGTCTATATAATATTCATGTCATGAAATATTCTTTTTTTGATTTTTCCCCATTTATTTAATTAAAAATTTTTAATTTTAATTCTAATATAGTTAACATACAATGTTATATTCATTTCAGGTGTACAATATAGTGATTCAACAGTTCTATATATTACTCAGTGCTCATCATGATAAGTACACTCTTAATCCCCTTCAGTTATTTCTCTCATCCCTCCACTACCTCCCCTCTGGTAACCATCCATTTGTTCTCTGTAGTTAAAAATCTGTTTTTTTTGGTTTGTTTTTTTTTCTTTGTTTCTTAATTCCACATATGAGTGAAATCATATGGTATTTGTCTTTCTCTGACTTTTTTTTTTTTTTAAAGATTTTATTTATTTATTTGACACAGCAGGGGGAGTGGGAGAGGGAGAAGCAGGCTTCCTGCTGAGCAGGGAGCCGCTGTGGGGCTCCATCCCAGGACTCTGGGATCATGGACCTGAGCTGAAGGCAGACACTTAATGACTGAGCCACCCAGGCGCCCCTCTGACTGACTTATTTTGCTCAGCATTATACTCTATAGATCTATGCAAATGGCAGTATTTCATTCTTTTTTATGGTCAAGTAATATTCAATTGTATATACTACATCTTTATCCATTCATCTGTTGATGGACACTTGCGCTGCTTTCACATTTTGGCTATTGTAAATAATGCAGTAAACATAGGGGTGCATATATCTTTTTGAATTACTGTTTTCATATTCTTTGGGTAAATACCCAGTAGTGGAATTACTGGATCATATGGTAGTTCTATTTTTAATTTTTTGAGGAACCTCCATACTGTTTTCCAGAATGGCTGCACCAGTTTGCATTACCACCAGCAGTGCATGAGAGTTCCTTTTTCTCCACATCCTTGTCAAAACACTTGTTGATTCTTGTGTTTTTTATTTTAGCCATTCTGACAGGTGTGAGGTGATATCTCATTGTGGTTTTGATTTGCATCTCCCCGATGATGAGTGATGTTGAGCATCTTTTCATGTGTCTGTTGGACATTTGTATGTCTTTGGAAAATGTCTATTCAGGTACTTTGCCTATTTTTAGATTGGATTATTTGTCGGGTTTTTTATGTTGAGTTCCTTATATATTTTGGATACTAACCCTTTATTGAATATACCATTTGCAAATACCTTCTCCTATTCAGTAGATTGTCTTTTAGTTGTATTGGTTGTTTCCTTTGCTGTGCAGAAGATTTTATTTTGATGTAATCCTAATAGTTTATTTTTTTGCCTTTATTTCCCTTTCCTCAGGAGACATATCTAGAAAAATGTTGCTATAGCCAATGCCAGAGAAATTACTGCCTGTGCTTTCTTCTATTATTTTATGGTTTGGGGGTCTCACATTTAAGTCTTTAATCCATTTTGCATTTATTTTTGTTTATGATGTAAGAAAGTGGGGTCCAGTTTCATTCTTTTGAATATAGCTGTCCAGTTTTCCCAGCACCATTTGTTGAAGAGGCTATCTTTTGCGCATTGTATATTCTTGCCTCCTTTGTTGAAGATTAATTGACCATGTAATCATGGGTTTATTTCTAGGCTCTCTATTCTGAACCATTGATGTGTGTGTCTGTTTTTGTGCCAGTACCATACTACTATTTAATAGTATATCTTGAAATCTGGAATTGTGATACTTCCAGTTTTGTTCTTCTTTTTCAAGATTGCTTCAGCTAACATTTTAACATGTAACAGGCATTGTATTTATATTCTACAGTCAGACAGACACAACTTGGAAAAATGATACCATGTTCACAATAGAAAAAGACAGTCTCTCATACCACATAGTAGTAGGTACACATTTAAAGAGTGAAAGCTCCCCTTTCCTCCTTTTTGCTAAAAAATTTCTTCATTTTATTATTTTTTAAGCGGTCCCAGCAGCACATTAAACACAGTAAGAAGTCTTCCTCAAAATAGGTGAGATGGGAAGATATGTACATTTATGTCATTTCATCAGTATGGTAACTGAAGCATTCCTAAATTCCAGTCATATTATTAACCCTAATCTTACTAGTGAAAGTATATAATTTGAGACAAGAACTAATTTCTTCACATCATTAGAGTATGAAGTGAGCAGTAAGGAACAACTAAGATGTAATTTATTTACAGAGTTGTCCTTTGGCCTCTTGAAATAGGTTATGTTCCACTATTGAGTATTTGCTGTCTTCTTATTGGCAGGATATATCACATTGTTTTGCTTGGCAAAGCAGAATGAACTTCTGGAACTGAAATATGTCCTAGAGGGGAATGCAATGGCAAAAGTCACCATCAAATTAATAGGATAATCTTTCTGAGAGCAAGCTCATCTTTAGGTAGTTCAAACCCAAGTTTCAAAGAGCAGCATGAGGAACTACTTAATTTGGCAGTGACCAAAGAGTGGTGGGGACAAAGGTAGAATACTCCCAAACCAGTTCTCATTTTCACTTTCCCTTTACTTTTGGTAATAATTAAACTTAAGTTCTATGTGAAAATGGGAACCACCATTAGCATATCTAGAAAACAATGGAAGCATAGTTCACAAGGTCATTCCAAATTAAGAAATCCCATTACATATTCTATAAGATTTCTGGCAAAAATAAAATAAAAAAAAGATGGCTTCAGCTATTCGGGGTCTTTTGTGATTCCTTATAAATTTTAGGATTATTTGTTCTAGTTCTGTTAAAAATGCTGTTGGTATTTTGACAGGGATTGCATTAAATCTGTAGATTGCTTTGGGTAGTTTGGAGATTTTAACAATATTTGTTCTTCCAATCCATGAGCATTTCCCCAACCATTTAAAAATGTAAAAGCCACTAGAGAGTATAATAAGTGAAATAAGTTAGTCAGTGAAAGACAAATATGATATGATCTCACTCATATATGGATTTTATGAAACAAAACAAGTGAACAAAGGGGAAAAATGAAAGAGGGAAAAATCAAGAAACAGACTCTTAACTATAGAAAACAAACTGATGGTTACTAGAGGGGAGGGGAGTGGGGGATGAGTTAAATATGTGATGGGGATTAAGGAGTGCATTTGTCATGATGAGCACTGGGTGATGTATGGAATTACTGAATCACTATATTGTACACTTGAAACTAAGAAAACATTGTATGTTAAAACAATGTAAAAGCCATTTTTAGCTTGTGGGTTGTACATATAAGCAGTGCAGGCTAGATTTAGCCTGTTTTCCATAGTTTGCTGACTTTGTCTAGGTAGAAGAACTGAGAATTCGAAGACTTCCAAAAGTGTTTTACCTATAATATAAGAATCTTACCTTTCTCACACTAAATTTATCTTTGATGGGAGAGGTAAAATGAAAAGACAGTTAAAGCTGCTGTTAATTTTTGTGCCAAAGAGAGCTAATTTTTATAGCTCAAATTTTGTGTTTTAGCTACATAGTGGGCTCTGTAGGGTTTCCAGGGAGGGATTTCTGAGAGAGGTGCATTCTGCTCAGGGTTTTACTGTAGTGTTGTAAAGGAGAGTTTTCAGCATCCTTTTTCCCCACTCTTTTAATGATCTTTATATTCCTTTCATGGAGAGAAATTAATTGCAATGTAGATACTACTTTTCTACTACATCATTATAATAATTATTTACCATATATAACAGTTATTAGAGTGACAGTTTCCAATAAACATAGGTATACATTCATTCTCTTTTATCTCCTATACAAATAGTTTTTAGTCCTTTGCTTTTAACTACTAAAAAAATATGCCTGTCTTTAAATAATCAAAAAATAACCTCTACTAAGGGCCTTACTAAATCCCTTGCACATTTTTAATTAAGCTTTAATAACTTAGATCATATTTTTGATAGAAAATATTTTTATGTGCTTATTGGCCATTTATATTTTTTCTTTGGAGAATTGTCTATTTAGATTCTTTTCCCACTTAAAAAATTGGGTTATTTGTCTTTATTATTGAATTCTAAGAACTTTTAAGATAGATTGTGGCTATAAGTCTCTTATTGTATGTATGATTTACAAATATTTTCTTCCATTCTATGAGTTGTCTTTTCACTTTCTTGATGTTGTCTTTTGAAATACAAAAGTTTAAAGTCTATTAAAAAACTGACTTACTGAGGTATTATTGAGTATGAAAAACTGATATTTAATGTATACGACTTGATGTATTTTTTAATAACTATATACCCATGAGACCATCCTCACAATCAATGCTATAAACTTATTCATCACTTTCAAAAGTTTCCTCCCTCCCCTACTTGTTTTTTTGTTTTTTGTTTTTTTTTTTTGTGGTAATAGCACTTAACGTTAGATCTACCCTTTTAGTGAATTTTAAATATACAATGCAGTATTGCTGATCATTGCCCTATGTTGTACAATAGATCTGGAACTTTTTTATGTTACATAGCTGATACTTTGTACCTTTTGACTATTCTCTCTTCATTAACCCCACCCCCCAGTCCCAAAGCCCCTGGAAACCATTGTTCTACTTTCTGCTTCTATGAGTTTAACTGTTTTGGAGTCCACATATAAATGAGATCATGCTTTCTGATCAGACTTTCTGAATCTGGTTTATTTTACTTAGCATAATGATTTCATGGTCCATTCATGTCACAAATGGCAGGATTTCCTTCTTTTTAAAGGCTGAATCGTATTCTATTGTATGTATATACTGTGTTTGCTTTATCCATTTGTGAATGGACATTTAGATTGCATTATATCTTTGCTACTGTGAATAATGCAGTGAACATAGGGGTACAGATCTCTCTTTGAGATCCATATTTCAGTTCCTTTGGATATATGCCCAGAAGTGGGATTGTTGGATTGAGTGATACTAGTATTTATAATTTTTTGAGGAATCCCCATATTGTTTTTGGCAGTGGTCGTACCAATTCACATTCCCATCAGTAGTGTACAAGGGTTCCTGTTTCTTTACCTCCTTGCCAACACTTATTGTCCTTTGTTTTTCTGATAGTAGCCATCCTGACAGGTGTAGGGTGATATCTCATTGTGGTTTTGATTTGCATTTCCCTGATGATTAGTGATGTTGAGTACCTTTTCATAAACTTGTTTGGTTATTGTATGTCTTCTTTGGAAAAAATATTAGGTCCTTTACCCATATTTTAATTGGGTTATTTATTTTTTTGTTTTAGAGTTATAGGAGTTTCTTATATATTTTGGATATTAATCCCTTATCAGAAATATGATCTCCTAATATTTTCTCCAATTCCATAGGTTGCCTTTTCATTTTGTTAAATTGTTTCCTTTGCAGAAGTTTTTTAGTTTGATGTAGCCCCACTAGTCTGTTTTTGCTTTTGTTGTCTGTGCTTTTGGTATTATACTCAAGAAATCATTGCCCAGTCCAATGTCTAGAAGCTTTTCCCCTGTTTTCCTTTAAGAGTTTAATTGCTTCAGGTTTTACATTTAAGTCTTTAATCCTTTTTGAGCTGATTTTTGTATATGGTGTGAGAAATAATTTCCACTTTAATTCTTTTGCATGTGGATATTGCAGGTGTTGGATTTCCCAGCACCATTTATTAAAGAGGCTATCTTTTCCCCATTGTGTATTCTTGGCATCTTTTTAAAGGATCAATTGACCACATATGTATGGGTTTATTTTTGAGTCCTCTATTCTGTTTGACTGATCTGTAAGTCTGTTTTTATGCTACATAACTTTGTAATATGTTTTCACTTCAGGGACTGTGATACTTTCAGCTTTGTTCTTCTTGCTCAAAATTGCTTTGGCTCTTTGGGGTTCAAAGTTTTGATTAAGCCTGATTTATCATTTATTTCTCTAATAACTTTGGTAGCGTATATAATACTTTGCCTAACCCAAGATCATGAAATTTTACTCTCATGGTTTTCTCTAAGAGTTCTACAGTTTTGGCTCTGGCATTGGTCATGTTGAGTTAACTTTTGTTTATTGTGTGAGATAGAGATCCAGCTCCACCTCCTTCTCCTCTTCCTTCTTCTTCTTCTTCTTTTTTTTTTTTGCATGTGGATATCCAATTGTCCCAGCACAGTTTGTTGAAAATATTATTACTTTCCTACTGAATTTTCTTTGCACCTTTCTTGAAAGTCAGTTGAACATAAATGTAAGAGTTTATTTCTGGGATATCAGTTCTATTGATTACTATAGCCTTTTACTAAGTTTTGAAATTGGAAAGTGTGATTACTCCAGTTTTGCTCTTTTTTCCCCAAGATTATTTTTGATATCCCCAGTCCTTTGCATTTCCCTATGAATTGTAGGATCAGCTTCTCAGTTTCTTCAAAAGAGCCAGCAAGGTTTAGTCAGGCTACTGAATCTGTAGACCAATTTGGGGAGTATTGTCACTAAGTGACATCCATGAACATGGGATCTCATTCAATTTTGGGGTGTCTTCTTTAATTTCCTTCAGCAATGTTTTGTAGTTTTCAATTTTTACAAGACTTGCTTTTGTTAAATTTATTCCTAAGTATTTTATTCTTTTGATGCTGTTGCAAATGGAATGTATGTATGTACTATTTAATTTTTTAAAAAAGATTTTATTTATTTATTTGTCAGAGATAGAAAGCGTGCACAAGCAGGGGGAGTGGCAGGCAGAGGGAGAAGCAGGCTGCCTGCTGAACAAGGAGCCCAGTGCAGGACTTGATTCCAGGACCCTGGGATCATGACCTGAGCTGAAGGCAGATGCTTAACTGATTAAGCCACCCAGACATCCCAATGTACTATTGTAATTGTTCAGAATTTTAAATGTTTGCCTTCAGTACATTTTTATGTTGATTTTTGGTTTGACTTTATACTTCCATTATGTAGAATTAACTACTTTGACTTCTTTATGAGTTTTGTGTGAACTAAGATAATACAAATGGGCCCTAAAATCACTTCTGTAGTTTTCTACATAAGGAATGCATCAATTACAATTGGGAAAAATTTGAACTTATTAACAGCAATACTGTTCTGAATGAAGTGGTATTTGAAAGGATAAATTTGCTAGACAATTATTGCCCTGGTTCCATCTGTGGGACTTGAATTTCTAGCATGGTGAAGATGGTATTTTCCTTATTACTTCACCCTCTTATGAATGGAAATTGGTTAAGATTGATTAAAAGTGAGAACTCGTAATCTTATTTTAAAATGATCAAGCAGTGCCTCAATGTAGTCACTTTTGTATTTATTTCTTCCTCAGGTTTTTTTTTTAAATTAAAAAGTCATTTCTTCACTGCTCTTACAGAGGAAAGTATTTTTTCCCCAGTTTTATTGATGTAACTGACACATAACACTATATTAGTTTTAGGTGTACAACATGCTGATTTGATAGATCTATATATATTGTGAAATGATTACAATAAGTTAACATTCATAACTTCACATAGAATTTTTTTGTATGTGAGGAGAGCTTCTAAGATCTACCCTTTTGTCAACTTTCAGTTATACAGTATACTATTGTTAACTTTATTTTTAATTTTTATTTTATTTTTCACTATTAACTTTAGTCACCATGCTGTACATTATATTCCCAGAAATTATCTTAAAACTAGAAATTTGTATCTTTTGATCACCTTTGCTAGTTTCACCCACCCCTCACCCTCTCTGGCAACCATCAATCAATCTTATCTCTGTATATATGAGTTCAGTATTTTTAGATTCCACATATAAATGATATCATAAAGTATTCATCTTACTTATTTTACTTAGCAAAATGCCCTCCCTGTTCATTCATGGTTGTTGGAAATAGCAGAATTGCCTTCACTTTTATGGTGGAATAATATTGCATTTTGTGTGTGTGTGTATTTTTGGTTCTATATGTATTATACACACACACACACACACACACACACACACACACATATATATATATACATATATATATAAATAAATATTCATCACATTATCTATTCACATTATCTATTCATCCATTGGTGGGTACTTAGGTTTTTCCATGATTTGGCTATGTAAATAATGGCTATTGTAAATAATGTTTTAGTGAATGTGTGGGTATGGATTAGCTTTTGTTTTCATTTTCTTTGGATAAATACTCAAAGTGGAATTGCCAGATCATATGGTAGTTCTATTTTTAATTTTTTGAGGAACCTCCATACTGTTTTCCATAGTGACTGTACCAGTTTATGTTTCTACCAACAATGCACATGGGTTTCTTTTACATCCTTCCCAACACTTTTTATTTTTTATTTCTTTGATGATAGCCATTCTGACAGGTGTGAGGTGATAAGTCATTGTGTTTTTAAAAATTGTTTATTTTATTTAAATTAATTAACATGTAGTGTATCATTAGTTTCAGAGTCATTGTGTTTTTTTTTTAAAGATTTTATTTATTTATTTCACAGAGAGATAGAGAGAGCGCGCACAAGCAGGGTGAGTGGTGGGCAGAGGCAGAGGGAGAAGCAGGTTCTCCGCAGAGCAGGGGGAGCCTGATATGGGACTCGATCCCAGGACCCCAGCATCATGACCCAAGCAGAAGGCAGTCGCTTAACCAACTGAGCCACCCAGGCGCCCGAGTCATTGTGGTTTTGATTTGTATTTCTCTGATGATTTGTGATGTTGAGAACCTTTTCATGTCTCGTCTATATGCATGTCTTTTTTGGAAAAATGTCTATTTCGGTCCTCTTCCCATTTTTAAGTTGGGTTGTTTATATTTTTGTTATGATTTGTATGAGTTCCTCATATATTTTGGATATTAACCCCTTATAGATATGGTTGGCAAATATTTTTTTCCATTTGGTAAGTTGCCTTTTCATTTTCTTTTTTTTTTTTTTTTTAAGATTTTACTTATTTATTTGACAGAGGGAGACACAGTGAGAGAGGGAACACAAGCAGGGGGAATGGGAAAGGGAGAAGTAGGCTTCCCGCGGAGCGGGGAGCCTCATGCGGGGCTCGATTCCAGGACCCCAGGATCATGACCTGAGCCGAAGGCAGCTGCTTAACGACTGAGCCACTCAGGCGCCCCGCATTTTCATTTTCTTGATGGTTTCCTTTGCTATATAGAAATTTTTTAGTTTGAGATTGTCCTATTTATTTGTTTTTGTTTTTGGTGTCTTTGCTTTTGGTGTCAAATCTAAAAAATCATCACCAAGATTGATGTCAAGGAGCTGACCATCTATGTTTTCTTCAGGAATTTTATGGTTTCAGGTCTCACATTCAAGTTTTAACACATTTTGAGTAAGTTTTTGTGTGTGGTGTAAGATCGTCGTCCAGTTTCATTCTTTTGCATGTAGCTCTCCAGTTTTCCAATACCATTTATTGAAGATACTGTTCTTTCCCCATTATATATTTTTGGTTCTTTTGTTGTAAATTAGTTTATTCTGTTCCATTGTTCTGTGTGTCTCTTTTTATTTCAGTACTATACTGTTTTGATTACTATAACTTTGTATAAAATCAGGGAGTGTGATACCTCCAGCTTTTGTTTTTCTTTCATACAATTTCTTTGGCTATTTGGGATCATTTGTGGTTAAATATAAATATGAAGATTGTTTTTTCAATTTCTGAGAAAAATGTCCTTGGATTTTTAGGGATTTCATTGAATCTCTCGATTGCTTTGGGTAGTGTGGGCATTTTAACAATATTAATTTTTCCAATCCTTGAGCATGGTATATCTTTCCATTTATTTGTGTGTTCTTTAATTTTTTCATTAGTGTCTTATGGTTTCAGTGCACAGATCTTTCACCTTTTTATTCTTTTTGATATAGTTGTAAATGGGATTGTTTTCTTAATTTCTCTGATTGTTGTTAGTGTATAGAAGTGCAACAAATTGTTGAATATTGATTTTGTATCCTGTAATTTTACTGAATTTATTAGTTCTAATAGTTTTTTGTGGAATCTTTAGGGTTTTTTATACATAAAATATGATGTCATCTGCAAACAGAGACAGTTTTACTTATTTCTTTCTTATTTGGGTAACTTTTCTTTCTTTGTCTTGACTAATTGCTCTGGCTAGGCCTTACAGTACTATGTTGGGAAGTGGTGAGAGTGGGCATCTTGTCTTCTTCCTGATCTTAGGAGAAAAACTTACAGCTTTTCACCACTGAGTATGAAGTTAGCTGTGGGCTTATCATGTAGGCCTTTATCATGTTGAGGTATATTCCTCCTGTACCTAATTTGGTGAGAGTTTTTATCATAAATGAATGTTGAATTTTGTTAAATACTTTTCCTGCATCTATTTAGATCATATAGATTTTATCCTTCATTTTTAAAATATGGTGTATCGCAGTGATTGATGTGTGGATGTTGAACAACCTGGCATCCCTGGAATAAATCCCACTTGATCATGGTGTATGATTCTTTTTTTTTTTAATTTTTATTGTTATGTTAATCACCATACATTACAACATTAGTTTTTGATGTAGTGTTCCATGATTCATTGTTTGTGCATAACACCCAGTGCTCCACGCAGAACGTGCCCTCTTTAATACCCATCACCAGGCTAACCCATCCTCCCACCCCCCTCCCCTCTAGAACCCTCTGTTTGTTTTTCAGAGTCCATCGTCTCTCATGGTCCGTCTCCCCCTCCTATTTCCTCCCCTTCATTTTTCCCCTCCTGCTATCTTCTTCTTTTTTTTCTTTACATATATTGCATTTTTTGTTTCAGTGGTACAGACCTGTGATTCAACAGTCTTACACAATTCACAGCGCTCATGGTGTATGATTCTTTTAATGCATTGTTGAATGCAGTTTGTATTTTGTTGAGTATTTTTACATCTGTGTTTATTAGGGATATTGGCCTGTATTTTTTTTTCTTGTAATGTCCTTGTCTGGATTTGGTACCAGGGTAATGTTGCCCTTATAAAATATATTTGGAAGTGTTTCCTTCTCTTCTATTTTGGAAGAATTTGAGATAATTGGTATTAATTCTTTTAAGTGTTGGGTAGATTTCACCAACGAAGCCATCTGGTCTTGTAGTTGAGAGGTTTTTGATTACTGATTCAGTCTCTTTATTAGTAATCAGTCTGTTCAGATTTTCTGTTTCTTTAAAATTCAATCTTAGATAGGTTATATGTTTCTAGGAATTCATTTTTTTCTAGGTTTCCAATTTGTTGTTTTATAATTGTTCATAGTAGTCTCATGATCCCCTGGTAGTAATGTCATATCAGTTGTAATGTTTTCCTTTTTTATGTATAATTTTATTAATTTGATTTTCTCTCTTTTTCTTGGTAAGTCTAGCTAATTTGTTTCTTTCGTTTATCTTTAGATAAAGCCAGCTCTTTTTTATTTTTTAATTTTTTTAAGCCAGTTCTTTTTTAAATGGATATTTTTTATTATCTTTTTAGTCTCTATTTCACTTATTTCTGCTCTGATCTTTGTTATTTCCTTCCTTCTGCTAACTTTGGGATTAATTTGTTCTTTTTCTAGTTCCTTTGGGTGTAAAATCTAGGTTTTTGAATTCTTTCTTGATTCTTAAAATACGCTTTTATTGCTATGAACTTTCCTCTTAGAACTGCATCCATTAATTTTTGCTGCATCCCATAAGTTTTGATGTATTGTATTTCCATTTTCATTTGTCTCAAGATTTTTTTTATTTCTCTTTGATCCATTGGTTGCTCAGTAACATGTAGTTTAATCTTGACATATTTGTGAATTTTCCACTTTTCTTTTTGTAATTGATTTCTATTTTTATATAACTGTGGTCAGTAAAGATGCTTTATATGATAAATCTTCTTAAGTTTTTAAGACTTGGTTTATGGCCTAACATATAATCTATCTTGGAGGATGTTTCATGTGTGCTTGAGAAGAATGTGTATTCTGTTGCTTTGGGATGGAATATTTTGTAAATGTCTGTTAAGTCCATCTAGTCTTACATGTAGTTTAAGTCCCATTATTTTCTTACTGATTTTCTGCTTGAATGCTCTAGCCATTATTGAAAGTGGGGTATTGAAGTTCCCTACTATTATTGTATTGCTGTCTATTTCTCCCTTTAGGTTTGTTAATACTTGCTTTATGCACTTAGATGCCCTTATGTTGGTGCATAAATATTTACAAATGTTATATCCTCTTGTTGGAATGAACTTTTATCATTACATAATGACCTTTGTTTTCTCATATTACAGTCTTTGTATTTTTTTAAATTGATTTTATTTACTTATTTGGGAGAGAGAGAGAGAGAGATGGAGATAGCGAGAGCATGAGCAGGGAGGAGAGGGTGAAACAGCTCCCCACTGAGCAGGGAGCCTGATGTGGGTCTTGATCCCAGGGCCCTGGGATCATGACTTGAGCCAAAGGCAGATGCTCAACTGACTGAGCCACCCAGGTGCCCCTACAGTCTTTGTCTTAACATCTCTTTTGTTAAGACACAGCTACCTCTACTTTCTTTTGGTTTCCATTTGCATAGAATTTTTCCCCCACCCCTTCACTTTCAGTTTGTGTGTCCTTACATCTGAAGTTTTTTAGGCAGCGTATACATGAATCTTGTTTTTTTTTTTAAACCATTCAGCCACTCTTTGTCTTTTGATTGGAGAGTTTAATCCATTTACACTTAAAGTAATTGTTGATGGGTATGGATTTACTGCTATTTTGTTAATTGTTTTCTGTTTGTTTTTGTAGTTCCTCTGTTCCATTCTTCTTCTCTTCCTCTCTTTGTTTGTGATTTGATGATTTCCTGTTGTGGTATGCTAGATTCCTTTATCTTTGGTGTACTTACTTAATTTACTGTAGGTTTGTGCATTGTGGTTGCCAGGAGGCTTACATAAAACATCTTATATTTATAACAATTTATTTAAGTTGATAACAACATAAGTTCAAATACATTTTAAATGTTATACATATTTACTCTCCTCCATCATGTTTTATGTTTTTTTCTCTTTAAATTTTTTATTGTTATGTTAATCACCAAACATTACATCATTAGTTTTTGATGTAGTGTTCCATGATTCATTGTGCATAATACCCAGGGCTCCATGCAGAATGTGCCCCCTTTAATACCCATCTCCAGGCTAACCCATCCCCCCACACCCCTCCCCTCTAGAACCCTCAGTTTGTTTTTCAGATTCCATCATCTCTCACGGTTCATCTCCCCCTCCGATTCCCCCCCTTCATTCTTCCCCTCCTGCTATCTTCTTCTTCTTCTTTTTTTCTTAACATATATTGCATTATTTGTTTCAGAGGTACAGATCTGTGATTCAACAGTCTTGCACAATTCACAGCGCTCACCATAGCACATACCCTCCCCAATGACTATCACCCAGCCACCCCATCCCTCCCACCCCCCACCACTCCAGCAACCCTGAGTTTCTTTCCTGAGATTAAGAATTCCTCATATCAGTGAGGTCATGTAATACATGTCTTTCTCTGATTGACTTATTTCACTCAGCATAACACCCTCCAGTTCCATCCATGTTGTTGCAAATGGCAAGATCTCATTCCTTTTGATGGCTGCATAATATTCCATTGTGTATATATACCACCTCTTCTTTATCCATTCATCTGTCGATGGACATCTTGGCTCTTTCCACAGTTTGGCTATTGTGGACATTGCTGCTATAAACATTGGGGTGCACGTACCCCTTCAGATCCCTACATTTGTATCTTTGGGGTAAATACCCAGTAGTGCAATTGCTGGATCATATGGTAGCTCTATTTTCAACTGTTTGAGGAACCTCCATACTGTTTTCCAGAGTGGTTGCACCAGCTTGCATTCCCACCAACAGTATAGGAGGGTTCCCCTTTCTCCACATCCCCGCCAACATCTGTCATTTCCTGACCTGTTAATTTTAGCCATTCTGACTGGTGTGAGGTGGTATCTCGTTGAGGTTTTGATTTGGATTTCCCTGATGTTGAGCGATGTTGAGCACTTTTCCATGTGTCTGTTGGCCATTTGGATGTCTTCTTTGGAAAAATGTCTGTTCATGTCTTCTGCCCATTTCTTGATTGGATTATTTGTTCTTTGGGGGTTGAGTTTGATAAGTTCTTTATAGATTTTGGATACTAGCCCTTTATCTGATATGTCATTTGCAAATATTTTCTCCCATTCTGTCGGTTGTCTTTTGGTTTTGTTGAGTTTTTCTTTTGCTGTGCAAAAGCTTTTTATCTTTATGAAGTCCCAATAGTTCCCTTTTGCCCTTGCTTCCCTTGCCTTTGGCGATGTTTCTAGGAAGAAGTTGCTATGGCTGAGGTCGAAGAGGCTGCTGCCTGTGTTCTCCTTTAGGATTTTGATGGACTCCTGTCTCACATCTAGGTCTTTCAATTGTTTGGAATCTATTTTTGTGTGTGGTGTAAGGAAATGGTCCAGTTTCATTCTTCTGCATGTGGCTGTCCAATTTTCTCAACACCATTTGTTGAAGAGCCTGTCTTTTTTCCATTGGACATTCTTTCCTGCTTTGTCGAAGATGAGTTGACCATAGAGTTGAGGGTCCATTTCTGGGCTCTCTATTCTGTTCCATTGATCTATGTGTCTGTTTTTGTGCCAGTAGGATACTGCCTTGATGATGACAGCTTTGTAATAGAGCTGGAAGTCCGGAATTGTGATGCCGCCAGCTTTGCTTTTCTTTTTCAACATTCCTCTGGCTATTCGGGGTCTTTTCTGGTTCCATATAAATGTTAGGATTATACGTTCCATTTCTTTGAAAAAAGTGGATGCTATTTTGATGGGGATTGCATTGAATGTGTAGATTGCTCTAGGTAGCATTGACATCTTCACAATGTTTGTTCTTCCAGTCCATGAGCATGGAACGTTTTTCCATTTCTTTGTGTCTTCCTCAATTTCTTTCATGAGTATTTTATAGTTTTCTGAGTACAGATCCTTTGCCTCTTTGTTTAGATTTATTCCTAGGTATCTTACGGTTTTGGGTGCAATTGTAAATGGGATCGACTCTTTAATTTGTCTCTTTTCTGTCTTGTTGTTGGTGTATAGGAATGCCAGTGATTTCCGTGCATTGATTTTATATCCTGCCACTTTACTGAATTCCTGTATGAGTTCTAGCAGTTTTGGGGTGGAGTCTTTTGGGTTTTCCACATAAAATATCATCATCTGCAAAGAGTGAGAATTTGACTTCCTCTTTGCCGATTTGGATGCCTTTGATTTCTTTTTGTTGTCTGATTGCTGTGGCTAGGACTTCTAATACTGTGTTGAATAGCAGTGGTGATAGCGGACATCCCTGCTGCGTTCCTGACCTTAGGGGGAAAGCTCTCAGTTTTTCCCCATTGAGAATGATATTCGCTGTAGGTTTTTCATAGATGGCTTTTATGATATTGACGTAGGTGCTCTCTATCTCTATACTCTGAAGGGTTTTGATCAAGAAAGGATGCTGTACTTTGTCAAATGCTTTTTCTGCATCTACTGAGAGCATCATATGATTCTTGTTCTTTCTTTTGTTAATATATTGTATCACGTTGATTGATTTGTGGATGTTGAACCAACCTTGCATCCCAGGGATAAATCCCACTTGGTCATGGTGAATAATCCTTTTAATGTACTGTGGATCCTATTGGCTAGTATTTTGGTGAGAATTTTTGCATCCATGTTCATCAAGGATATCCGTCTATAATTCTCCTTTTTGATGGGGTCTTTGGTTTGGGGAACAAGGTAATGGTGGCCTCATAAAATGAGTTTGAAAGTTTTCCTTCCATTTCTCTTTTTTGGAACAGTTTCAGGAGAATAGGTATTAATTCTTCTTTAAATGTTTGGTAGAATTCCCCTGGGAAGCCATCTGGCCCTGGGCTTTTGTTGTTGGGAGATTTTTGATGACTGCTTCAATTTCCTTAGTGGTTATAGGTCTGTTCAGGTTTTCTATTTCTTCCTGGTTCAATTTTGGTAGTTGATACATCTCTAGGAATGCATCCATTTCTTCCAGGTTATCTAATTTGCTGGTATAGAGTTGCTCATAATATGTTCTTATAATTGTTTTTATGTCTTTGGTGTTGGTTGTGATCTCTCCTCTTTCATTCATGATTTTGTTGATTCGGGGCATTTCTCTTTTCTTTTTGAGAAGTCTGGCCAGGGGTTTATCAATCTTGTTAAATCTTTCCAAGAACCAGCTCCTAGTTTTGTTGGTCTGTTCTACTGTTCTTTTGTTTTCTATTTCATTGATTTCTGCTCTGATCTTTATTATTTCTCTTCTCCTGCTGGTTTTAGGCTTTATTTGCTGTTTTTTCTCTAGCTCCTTTAGGTGTAGGGTTAGGTTGTGTATTTGAGACCTTTCTTGTTTCTTGAGAAAGGCTTGTATTGCTATATACTTTCCTCTTAGGACTGCCTTTGCTGCATCCCAAAGATTTTGAACAGTTGTGTTTTCATTTTCATTGGTTTCCATGAATTTTTTTAATTCTTCTTTAATTTCTTGATTGACCCATTCATTCTTTAGTAGGATGCTCTTTAGCCTCTGTGTATTTGAGGGCTTCTTTCTGACTTTCCTCTTGCGATTGTGTTCTAGTTTCAAAGCATTGTGGTCTGAAAATATGCAGGGAATAATCCCAATCTTTGGTACCGGTTGAGACCTGATTTGTGACCTAGGATGTGATCTATTCTGGAGAATGTTCCATGGGCACTAGAGAAGAATGTGTATTCTGTTGCTTTGGGATGGAATGTTCTGAATATGTCTGTGAAGTCCATTTGGTCCAGTGTGTCATTTAAAGTCTTTATTACCTTGTTGATCTTTTGCTTAGATGATCTGTCCATTTCAGTCGGGGGGGGTGTTAAAGTCCCCCACTATTATTTTATTGTTGTTAATGTGTTTCTTTGCTTTTGTTATTAATTGCCTTATATAAGGGCTGCTCCCATGTTAGGGGCATGGATATTTACAATTGTTAGATCTTCTTGTTGGATAGATCCTTTAAGTAGGATATAGTGTCCTTCTTCATCTCTTATTACAGTCTTTGTTTTAAAATCTAATTTGTCTGTTATAAGGATTGCCACCCCAGCTTTCTTTTGGTGTCCATTAGCATGGTAAATGGTTTTCCACCCCCTCACTTTTAATCTGGGGGTGTGTTTGCATCTAAAATGAGTCTCTTGCAGACAGCATATCGATGGGTCTTGTTTTTTAATCCAATCTGATAGCCTGTGTCTTTTGATTGGGGCATTTAGCCCATTTACGTTCAGGGTAACTATTGAAAGATATGAATTTAGTGCAGTTGTATTGCCTGTAAGGTGACTGTTACTATATATTGTCTGTGTTCCTTTCTGGTCTATGCTGCTTTTAGGCTCTCTCTTTGCTTAGAGGACCCCTTCACTATTTCTTGTAGGGCTGGTTTTGTGTTTGCAAATTCCTTTAGTTTTTGTTTGTCCTGGAAGCTTTTTATCTCTCCTTCAATTTTCAATGACAGCCTAGCTGGATATAGTATTCTTGGCTGCATATTTTTCTCGTTTAGTGCTCTGAAGATATCATGCCAGTCCTTTCTGGCCTGCCAGGTCTCTGTGGATAGGTCTGTTGCCAATCTAATGTTTCTACCATTATAGGTTACATATCTCTTCCCCCGAGCTGCTGTCAGGATTTTCTCTTTGTCTCTGAGACTCTTAAGTTTTCCTATTAGATGTCGGGGTGTTGACCTATTTTTATTGATTTTGAGAGGGGTTCTCTGTGCCTCCTGGATTTTGATGCCTGTTTCCTTCCCACATTAGGGAAGTTCTCTGCTCTAATTTGCTCCAATATACCTTCTGCCCCTCTCTCTCTTTCTTCTTCTTCTGGGATCCCAGTTATTTTAATGTTGTTTCGTCTTATCGTATCGCTTATCTCTCGAATTCCGCCCTCGTGATCCAGTAGTTGTTTATCTCTGTTTTCCTCAGCTTCTTTATTTTCCATCATTGGGTCTTCTATATTGCTGAGTCTCTCTTCTGTCTCATTTATCCTAGCAGTTAGTGCCCCCATTTTTGATTGCACCTCATGAATAGCCTTTTTGATTTTTGCTTAGTTAGATTTTAGCTCTTTTATTTCTCCAGAAAGGGTTTCTCTAATAACTTACATGCTTTTTTCAAGCCCAGCTAGTATCTTTAAAGTCATAATTCTGAACTCTAGGTCCGACATCACACTAATGTCTATATTGAGTAGGTCCCTGGCAGATGGTACTACCACTTGTTCCTTTTGTTGAGGTGATTTTTTTCGTCTTGTCATTTTGTCCAGAGGAGAATAGATGAATGAGAGAACAAAATCCTAACAGGTTAACAACATCTCCAGAAAATATTCTCTAATCAAATCAGAAAAGACCTGAAACCAGGGGAAAAGAAAGGGAAAGAAAGAAAAAAGAAAGGAAAAAAAAGAAAAAGATAAAAACCAACAAAAACAGAACGAAACAAAAAAACCCAATATGATCAAATATGATCAGGCTTGTGCATAGATCAGTGCCACACAGTAGATTTTGGGTGTATTTTGGTCTGTTAGAAGAAAGTGCCTCCTAAAATTTTTAAGAAAGAAAGAGTTATATATGTACAAAATAAGGGTTGATATGATGAAGGGATGGAATATGAGTATAAAGATGAAAATTATAAAAAATTTTAAAAAAGGAATTGATAATAAGATGTTTGAAAAAAGAAAGAAGAGGATTAAAAAAAGGAAAGAAAAGAAGAAAAAAAAAAGGGAGAGAATGTGATCAGGCAGGAGACTAGAACAAAGCCATACACTCGAGATTTAGGGTATATTTTGATATGTTAGAAGAAAATGTATCTCAAAATTTTAAAGAGAGAACAACATATATATATGCCGAAAATAAGGGTAACTACTATGAAGGGATAGAATGTGACTCTAAAAATGAAAAATAAAAATGTTTTTTTAAAAAAAGGGATTGATAAGATGTTGGTTGAAAAAGGGAAAAAGAAAAATTCAAAAAAAAATTAACTTCTAAAGACTAATGAATCTTGGTAAAAAAGCCGTGAATTCTATATGCAGTATTCCCCTAGTGCTGGAGTTGTGTCGTTCTTATTGATCGGTAAACTTGGTCTTGGCTGGCCTTCTTGCTGATCTTCTGGGGGAGGGACCTGTTTCCGTGGTTCCCAAATGTCTTTGCCGGAGGTGGAATTGCCCTGCCCTTGTCGGGTCCGGGCTAAGCAATCCGCTTGGGTTTGCTCTCGGGAGCTTTTGTTCCCTGCAAGCTTTCCGTACAGCTTTGGAGGGCGAGAGTGAAAATGGTGGCCTCCCTATCTCTGCTGGGGAGGAACCGAGAACTCGGGGCCCTGCTCCTCAGTGCGCCCCAAGAGAAAAGTAGTCAGTCACTCCCATCTCCCTGGTCTCTGGCCGCACTCTGTGCTCACCCAGCCTGTGACCGAGGATTTCTATCTCTGGCACCCGACTCGGTGTGGAGTCTCCAAACCCAGCAGATCTCTGCGGTGTGCTCCCATGCCGCTCCTCCTGGGGGAGGAAGGGGAGTCTCCCTGATCTGCCACTTGTTGGGTCTCTGCTGGAGAAGCAGTGGCCTGACTGTGTCACTGATCACAGTTTATGGCAACCCCGATCTGAGAGCCCACGCCTCAGCTCCGTCTCTGCAGCCGGTTTCCCTGCTCCGAAACCTGGGAGCTGTGCCGCACTCAGGCACCCCTGGTCTTTCTGTGACCCCGAGGGTCCTGAGACCACACTGTCCTGTGAAGATTCCACCCCCGCTTAGCCACTGGAGTGACCTCCCTCAGTGGAGCCGACTTCTAAAAGTTCCCATTTTGTGCTCCACTGCTCTATCACTTGCCAGAATTGGCCGACGGAGGCCCCCTCCCCCGCTGTCTATCCTCCCGAATATCGCCTCAGATTCACTTCTCCGCACGTCCTACCTTCCAGAAAGTGGTCGCTTTTCTGTTCAGAGAGTTGTTGCTATTCTTTTCTTTGATCTCCTTTTGAGTTCGTAGGTTTTCAGAATGGTTTGATCCCTATCCAGCTGAATTCCTGAGACCAGATGAAATCCAGGTCTCCTACTCCTCCGCCATCTTGCTCCGCCCCCTCTCTTTTATGTTATTTATTTCACAATTTACATATTTTTAGCTTGTGCATCCATTAAGAAGTTATTGTAGTCATAGTTACTTTTACTACTTTTGTCTTTTAGCCTTTAAGCTAGATTCATAAGTGATTTACCCATCACCTTTACAATATTAAATTATTCTAAATTATTCTTTACTGGTGATATTTGTACTTTCATATGTTTTCCTCTTTGTTTCAGCTTAAAGAAGTTCCTTTAACATTTCTTTTAAGGTCAGTGTAGTTGTGTTAAACCTCCCCAGATTTTGCTTGCCTGGAAAATTCTTTCTCTCTCTTCAATTATGAAGGACTTTTCCAGGTAGAGTATTCTTGCTTAGAACTTTTTTTCTTTCAGCTTTTTGAATATATTGTGCAAATCCTTTCTTGCCTGCAAAGTGTCTGCTGAAAAATTTGCTATAGGTCTTACTGGGATTCTCTTGCATGTAAGAAGTTATTTTTCTTTTAATGCTTTTAAGAGTCTCTTCTTGTCTTTAACTTTTTTGACTTAAGTAGAGGCAAAAATTTTTTTGTGCTTGACTGTATTGTGTTTCACAGATATTGTGTGTGTGTTTTTACAGATTGTCATAGACTCTTAAAATTCATTTTTAAGGATTTATAAAATACTAGTGAAAGCTTTAGGAGTTGTGCATATTGAGGATTATTATCCTATGTATATGTATTTTTTTTGAGTGGGTGCTGTTTTATTATACTATATAGGAATATATCTGAAGATGCTGACATTTACAACCACTCATTGAAATAATTTGTTTTCCTACTTGGGAATACCTGGCAGAGACCATGCTTTAGTCATCATTGTATACTTCATAGTGCTTTGCATACTGTATTGCTGAATGACTATTTGTTGTATAAATGAATGAGCTCTTTGTAAAGGTTAGGTATCATTTTTTAGAAAAAAATGATAATATTGCCATTCTTAATTTCAAAGCATGGCAATGAGATTTTTTTTTACCAGATATGAAAAAAATCAAAGATAGAAATTATTGCTAATTCAGCATAATATAATAAACCAAGCTTGCTCATACTTAGGGAGAAAATGAAATATTGGAAAAAATAATGGATAGTTAACTTTAGTCTGACATATTAGTTGTAAGATTTAGTTTTTCCCCTCAAAAGAATTAAATTGACATCAAGAATAATATTAAAGAAATGTTTATTGGTGGCATATTAATCAATAGGGTGTTTGGAAATAAATGCAATAGACAGCAATTATGGGAAGCCATTCCAGTCAAAGTTTGACCATTTAATTAAGTTGTAAATCCATACTATTATCTTTTTATATGTATTCTTGTCACTTTGTTTTACTATAAATAGCTTTAAATACATGATACTCATAATACTTGGAGATAATATAGGAATTACAATCTTAGATATTTTATGTATTTTATTACCTTAAAATTATCGTCAGTTTTACATATGACCTGAAATTATTTTGTCATTATAGTTGTCTAAAGGCAACTTTTAGAAGTAATTCATCATTCTTTCAGAATTTTGAAGTGTCATTAATTAGCCCTATTTTAAAAGCTCCCTTTATATTGAAATTTATTATATGGACAGTTTATAGATATTTTGTGTAAAATATTTTACACATAAAAAGCATTAATATTTTTGTGTGAATTAATGTATTTTTACGTATAAATGTCTAATTCAAGTTTGTCTAAGTAAAATTGTAATTTAAGCTATTTCCAGTGTTTTACAATACAACACAATATTTGCTGTAAGATATGTTTGTTCTCATTATTGGAAGTGAAAAGTTCATTTATTTTTCTACACATAGACACACTCCTTAAATATTTTATTTTACCTAAATGGGTGAAATATAAATGTTGGCTAATTGCTTGTTGTTGGGCCAACTCCCATTTTTAGTATAGGTCTGTTAATTGAGTCTTATATAATTCTTTTTGCCTAAACTGCACCCAAAGTATATTGAGTAAGATTTCCAGTTTTGGTGTCTTTATGGAAGAGAACTTAATGACACTTGAGAAGCTACCAAACTGAATAATACTTCTTGATATTTTATAATTTTCTCCTTCACTTTGCCCCCACTTTTACCATTTTTTTCATCCAGACTCAATTTGACAATTTTTGTAACTCATTTTTATTGAGTGTCTCCAAGCATTTAAATTAATTTTCAAAGAAATAACAGATCTTTTCTTATACTGTTACCTGATAAGTTTATATATCCATTAAAATTACATAATTATAATTACAACTGACATGTAAAGGTTATGGAACAAACTGAGTCTTTTTTTTTTTTTCCCTGATAGGCTCTTAGTATACTTCAATTAGTGGGAGCAGAAGAGCTCCAGGATACTTGAGATAATCCTTTAGTGTTGAGCAGGAAGGAGGGATCATTAATATGTTTGAGAGGGAATAAAAAGAGTTGATGAATCTAGAGAGATGGTTAAGAGAAGGTCTCTTAAGAGAGTTTCTACTATATTCCAACTATGATGTGAGATGTTTCCTTCAGTTTTATAGAAATGATCCCCATCACATTTTATATTTTATAAACATCTATAATTTTATAGAATTAGCCCTATCAGAATATTTCCCAGCTCATTTTGATTGTTCTCAGTGGTGCAGGACTCAGTGCCAGGTTGCCTATGACCTTCTACTTTAGTTAACTCAACGTGCTGTCCTCCTGTTGCCATTAGCTGGCCACAGCTATGCTCTGATGTATGATTAATGCCTTGAGGGTAGAAATTCTGCTTTCTCTTAATTCCTTTGTTAGGGGGTACTGGGGCAATGCTCAGTCTAGGGCTAATTATTCCCTGCTATTGAGGCAAGGCTGTTCTATGTACTCTAACCCATATCGCATAAGTCATGAAGTTTTCCATTCTGGTGGTGGGAACAAACACTATTTCCAGCACTGTGTGAATGCCAAGTACAGTTAACCTTAAATCCTTTTCGATAGCCTTTTTTCCTAGCCTTAGATAGTTTCTTCCCATGTATGCATTGATTAGTATTCAGCTGAATACTCAAGAGGGGGCTTCTGCAAATCTTTGGAGTTCTCTCTGTGTATCTCTCTTCTTATTCTCTGTTCTGTGTACTTCAGCTGCCATAATCTCTGTGAACCGTTAGTTCTGTCTCTTCAGCTCAGAGAGTTTGTCAGGTTCTGTCTTAATTTTCCCTTCCTGTCTGTGGCCTGGAAAGTCTCTCAGGGCAATAAGCAAGGGCTATCAAAGGGCTCATGTTGCTTGCTTCCCATTTTTCAGAGATTGCTGTCCTTTATTGCTGGATGCCCAGTGCCTTCACAACTGTTTTTTCATATATTTTGTCCATTTCAGGTGGGAAAGAAATCTGGTTTAGTTACTCTGCTTTGACTGGAACCAAATTATACCTTGTAGTAAGACTTTACTGGGAGTTTGGAGATGATGAAAGGGAAATAAAACACAGCTAGTGTTTTACAGTGGCTACTGTATGCAGCTACATTCTGAGTCCATAGGTCTTGCTGATGTCCTTGTAGCTGCTGCTGCCATTCTTGTAGCTTTCAAGCTTGAGTCCACACAGCACTGGCTAGCATTTTGGCCTTTCCCTCGGCCACGATAAGGTTTTCCTTTGATATACAAAACATTTTTGCTCCTTGCAGTAAAAACTGTCTCAAACATTGTAAACAAGGTCTTTGTTTTTTTTTAGAAAAAAAAAATCTGTGTAAGTTTAGGACCTAGTTGAAGTCATCCTCTTTTCTCTGCCAAAAAAAAAAAAAAAAAAATATCTGCTTCACAGTTAAATTCAGGCTCCTACCTTTTAGGAGTTTTTAAATTCAAATGGCTGTTTCCCAATTAAAAGCAAATAAAACCAAACCCCTAGTGCCCAGTCTTAGCCTGGGAACTCCATTATAATGGAGTATGGTATTATATATTGAATCAATCAATACACATTATTGCATGTTACATGGTATGGTATATTAAAACACAGAAGGGTAGCCAGACACATATACTAGAAATCTTAATTGAATAATAAATATAATGTTCATTATAAAAGTCGGAGGAAATTCGATCTTTCATGTTTGCTCCTTTTCACTTTGGTTGTTCCCTTTTCTCCTCTGGATGTTTTGCTTATACAGTGTTTTCTTGGTTTTGAAGTTTATAATCAATACTATCAGTTTTGGAAAGTGTAGTTGTACTTTTGAATGTGGCAAAGGAACTTGCTATTTAAAAGAACCATGCAAGTATCTTTTATGAAGTGAAGAATATTTTGTAATGTGTCTATTTATAAAGCCAATAACTTTTTTTACTTCTGGAGTTTATTTATATGATCATATAAACTTTTTATATATCAGATTTTTGTATATTCAGAAGTTTTCACATATTACACTTACATATGTACAAGGTATACCTATATGTATCTTTATATATGCTTCAGTACATTATTCAAGCAGGCATTTCATAACTGATTTTTTTTTGAAGATTAAAAACCTGAACTAAGTTCTTGGGGTATTTTCAAGAGCTTTAGCAAATTGCTTTTATGGAGTGGGATTTCTTGAAGGAAAGATATAGTTCTTTATTTGTATGTATTTTAAAAGTGAAATTTCCTATTCATTAAACTTCAGAGTAAAAGGATTAAAAGAAAGATTGGGAATGATATTTCTAAAGAATAGACTCCTCATGTGTAGACTTTATAACATATGTAAAGTAATAGAAAGGATTTGTTGTACTTTTTTTCTATTAGGAAAATAGCCAATTTTTTCCTGATACAAGACAATTTGACAGTGAAATGGCTAAATTATATAAACCAGCTATCTTTGACAATAAATAGCTGGAACATGTTGCTCTGACCTTGAACATTTCTCTGTGTGTCCTCTGACACCTCAGGCTAAGGTGGGTCCTTCTCTATGCCTCTTAGTATTTTGTACAGGTCTCTGCTTGAGCCCTGCTTAGATTGTATCACAGTATTTGTTAGCTCTCATTTGTGAAATTACTGGGCTGCAAAATTGCATTGCATCAATCTCTGTATCTTGGATGCCTAGGATTGAGCTGTATTATATAGGGGACAGCATATGTTTCTTAAAGGAAAGTTGAATAATGTTCATTTACATATTTAGTGTACAGATATTTTGCCTCTTTGGGTAGGTTTATTCCAGGTATCCTGTGGGCTTGGTGCAATTGTAAACGGGATCAATTCCTTGATTTCCCTTTCTGCTGCTTCATTAATGGTGTATAGAAATGCAAAATATGTTAATTTTGTATTCTGCAACTTTGCTGAATTCATGTATCCATTCTAGCAGTTTTTTGGTGGAATCTTTCAGGTTTTCTATATGGAGTTCATGTTGTCCGTGAAGAGTGAAAGTTTGACTTCTTCCTTGCCAATTTGGATGCCTTTATTTCTTTTTGTTGTCTGATTGCTGAGCCTAGGACTTCCAGTACTATGTTAAACAACAGTGGTGATAGTGGGCATCCCTGTCATGTTCCTGACCTTAGGGGTAAAGCTCTGTTTTTCCCCATTGAGGATGGTATTACCTGTGTGTCTTTCATATATATCCTTTATGATGCTGAGATATGTTCCTTCTATCCCTACTTTCTTGAGGGGTTTTATGAAGAAAGGATGCTGTATTTTGTCAAATGCTTTTTCTGTATCTATTGAGAGGATCATATGGTTCTTATACTTTCTTTTATTAATGCGGTATATTGCGTTGATTGATTTGTGAATACTGAACCACTCCTGAAGCCCTGGAATAAATCCCATTTGTCTGTGGTGAATAATCCTTTTAATGTACTGTTGGATTAGATTTGCTAGTATTTTGTTGAGAATTTTTGGATCTATATTAATCACGGATATTGGTCTGTAATTCTCCTATTTAGTGGGGTCTTTGGTTTTAGAATCAAGGTAGTGCTGGCCTCATAGAATGAGTGTGGAAATTTTCCTTCCATTTCTATTTTTTGGAACAGCTTCAAAAGAATAGGTATTAATTCTTCTTCAGTGTTTGGTAGAATTCCCCGGGGAAGACATATGGTCCTTTTGTTTGTTGGGAGATTTCTGATTACTGATGCAATGTCTTTGCTAGTTATGGATCTATACAAATTTTCTGTTTCTTCCTGTTTCAGTTTTGGTAGTTTATATGTTTCTAGGAATGCATTTCTTCCAGATTGCCCAATTTGTTGGCATATAATATTCTTTTATAATTGTTTGTATTTCTGTGGTGTTGGTTGTGATCTCTCTTTCATTTATTATTTTATTTATTTGGGTCCTTTCTCTTTTCTCTTTGATAAGTCTGGTAAGGGGCTTATCAGTTTTGTTAATTCTTTCAAAGAACCAGCTCCTAGTTTTGTTAATCTGTTCTACTGTTTTTTGACTTCTATAGCGTTTATTTCTGCTCCAATCTTAATTATTTCCCCTTTTCTGCTGGCTTTAGGCTTTATTTGCTGTTCTTTTCCCAGCTCCTTTAGGTGTAAGGTCAGGTTGTGTATTTGAGAGTTTTCTTGCTTGTTGAGGTGGGCCTGTTTTACTATATACTTCCTTCTTAGAACTGCCTTTGCTGCATCTCAAAGGTTTTGGACTGTTGTGTTTCATTTTCATTTGCTTCCATGTATTTTCTTTATTTCTTTTTAAATTTCTTGGTAACCCATTCATTCTTTAATAGGATGTTCAATGATCTCCATTTATTTGTGGTCTTCCAAATTTTTTCTTGTGGTTGACATCAAGTTTTGTAGCATTGTGGTCTGAAAATATAAATGGTATGATCTCAATCTTTTCATACTTGTTGAGGGCTGATTTGTGACCCAATGTGTGATCTATTCTGGAGAATGATCCACATGCACTCAAAAAGAATGTGTATTCAGCTGCTTTAGGATGAAATGCTCTGAATATATCTGTTAAGTCCATCTGGTCCAGTGTATCATTCAAAGCCATTGTTTCCTTATTGATCTTCTGCTTAGATGATCTGTCCATTGCTGTAAGTGGGGTGTTGAAGTCCCTTACTATTACTGTATTATTATCAATGAGTTTCTTTATGTTAGTTATTAATTGATTTATATATTTGGGTGTCCCCAATTTGGGCCATAAATATTTATAATTGTTAGATCTTTTTGTTGGGTAAACCCTTTTATTATGATATACTGCCTTCATCTCTTATTCCAGTCTTTGGTTTAAAGTCTAGTTTGTCTTATATAAGTACAGTTACTTAGGCTTTCTTCTTTTTTTTAAGCAGCTGGAATTTATTTTTTTATTTATTATGTATATATTTTTTTATTAACATATAATGTATTTGTTTCAGGGGTGCAGGTCTGTGATTCATCAGTTTTACACAATACACAGCGCTCACCGCAACACACACCCTCCCCAATGTCCATCAACTCAGGCTTTCTTTTGATGTCCATTAGCATGATAGATGGTCCTTCACCCCCTCCTTTTCAATCTGGAGGTGTCTTTGGGTCTAAAATGCATCTCTTATAAGTAGCATATTGATGGGTCCTGTTTTTTTTATCCATTCTGATACCCTATGTCTTTTGATTGGAGCACTTAGTCCATTTACACTCAGAATAATTTTTGATAGATATGATTTTAGTGCTCTTGTGCTACTTGTAAATTTGCTGTTCTATAGATTATATCTGTTCCTTTCCAGTTTTTGTTGCTTTTGGTCTCTCTTTCCCACTCATAGGGTCCCCCCTAATATTTCTTGCAGAGAAATATTTGGTGGTTTGGTGTTGATAAACTCCTTTAGTTTTTGCTTGTCTTAGAACTCTTTATCACTCCTTTTTTTTAAATAACAATTTATCTTTTTAAAGATTTTATTTATTAGAGAGAGACAGTGTGCATGTGTGCATGTGAGGGGAGGGGCAGAGGAAGAGGGAGAAGCAGACTCCCCACTGAGCAAGGAGCCCCATGTGGGACTCAATCCCAGGACCCTGAGATCATGACCTGAGCCAAAGTCAGATGCTTAACTGACTGATCTACCCAGGCACCCCTCTCTCCTCCTATTCTGAATGACAGCCTTGTTGGATATAGTATTCTTGCCTCCATATTTTTCCCATTTAGCATGTTGAATATATCATGTTACTCTCTTTTGACTTGCCACATTTCTCTGGACAGGTCTGCTGCTAACCTTAGGTTTCTACCCTTGTAGGTTAAGGACCTTTTGTCCCGAGCTGCTTTCAGAATTTTCTCTTTATCTTTGTATTTTGCAAGTTTCACTGTGATATGTCTTGGTATTGACCTGTGTTTGTTGATTTTGAGGGGAGTTCTCTCTGTCTCTTGGACTTGAATGCCTGTTTCCTTCCCTAAATTAGGGAAATTCTCAATTATAATTTGTTCAAATATACCTTCTGTCCCTTTTTCCTACTCTTCTTCTTCTGGGACTCCTATGATATGGATATTATTGTGCTTTCTGGAGTCAGTGAGTTCCCTAAGTCTGTATTTGTGATCTAATCGTTTTCTCTCTCTCTCTTCTTTTCCCCTTCATTATTTTCTATAATTTTATCTTCTATAGCACTTATTCATTCCTCTGTTTCTTCCATCCTCACTGTGATTATATCCAGATGGTTTTGCATCTCAGTTATAGCACTTTTTATTTCAGCCTGACTAGTTTGTAAGTATTTTATCTCTGCAGCCAGCGTTTTTCTGGTGTATCCTATGCTTCTTTTTAGCCAAGCTAGTATTCTTATGACTTGTTCTAAATTCTTATTCAGATGTATTGCTTATATCTGTTTTGAGCAAATCCTTTGTTGTTATTTCTTGATCTTTCTTTTTGGGGAGAATTACTCCATCTTGTCATTATGTCTAGGTTTGTCTCTCTTGTGCAAACCCTACTTGTTGCTCCTGCTCTCTCCCTCTCTCCTTGACTTCTCTCTGCACAAAGGGATCCCTCCTCTCTGTGGCACCGGGCTTTTTTCTTCCCCATTCACTCCTCTTGAACCTCGCATCTGCTACTTTCTCTTCCACCAGTTGTGCAGATTGTTTTCTTAATCCTCAGATTGATTTCCTAGTTGTTCAAAATGATTTGATTTTGCTCTAGCTGTGTTCAAGGGCTGAGGGAAGCCTAGGGTCCCCTTACTACTCTCATCTTAACTCCTCCCCTCCACCTTTTCCGTATCCATTCATTAGTCCATGGACGTTTGGGTTCTTTCCATAATTTGGCTATTGTTGATAATGCTGCTATAAACATAAGGGTGCATATATTCCTTTGAATTAGTATTTTTGTATCCTTTGGGTAAATACCTAGTAGTGCTATTGTTGGATCGTGGGGTAGTTCTATTTTTAATTTTGAGGACCCTCCATACTATTTTCCGGAGTGATTGCACTCCCACCAACATTCCCACTAGCTTTGTAAGAGGATTCCACTTTGTCTGCATCCTCGCCAACATCTGTTATTTCTTGTGTTGTTTTAGCCAATTCTGACTGGTGTGACTCTCATTAGTCTTTTGATTTAGAGTTGAAGACAGGCTGGTCTAAAGAGGGAAGTACAGTCCTACATCAAGAAGCAAGAAAAGTATCAAATACACAACCTGACATTAAACCTAAAGGAGCTAGAACAGGAACAGCAAATAAAGCCTAAAGCCAGCAGAAGAATGGAAATAATAAAGATTAGAGCAGAAATAAATGATATAGAAAAAAAAACCCAGTAGAACAGATCAATTAACCTAGGATCTGGTTCTTTGAAGGAATTAATAAAATTGATAAACCCGTAGCCAGACTTATCAAAAAGAAAAGAGAAAGGACCCAAATAAATACAGTCAGGAATAAAAGAGGAGAGATCACAATCAACACTACTGAAATATAAACAATATAAGAGAAGATTATGAGCAACTATATGCCAACAAATTAGGCAATCTGGAAGAAATGGATAAATTTCCAGAAACATATAAACTACCGAAACTGAAACAGGAAGAAGCAGAAAATTTGAACAGATCCATAACCAGCAAAGACATTATATCAGTAATCAGAAATCTCCCAACAAACAAAGTCCAGGACCATATGGCTGCCCAGGGGAATTCTACCAAACATATAAAGAAGAGTTAATACCTATTCCTCTGAAACTGTTACCCAAAATAGAAATGGAAGGGAAACTTCCACACTCATTCTATGAGGCCAGCACTGCCTTGATTCCAAAACCAGACAAAGACCCCACTGAAAAGGAGTATTACAGACCAACATCCCTGATGAACATGGATCCAGAAATTCTCAATAAAATACTAACAAATCAAATCCAACAGTACATTAAAATGAAAAAGAGTTGAAGGTGGAGAAGTAGTCACAGACCTACTTGTGAAAGGCCTGTGTGCTAAGTTAAAAAGTAGCCACTCTGGAAAACAGTATGGAGGTTCTTCAAAATGTTAAAATAGAACTACACTATGATCCAGCAATTACACTACTAGGTATTTACCCAAAGAATACGAAAATACTGATTTGAAGGGGCACATGCTCCCCAATGTTTATAGCAGGATTATCAAAATAACAAATGATGGAAAGAGTCCAAATGTCCATTGACTGATTAAAGGATAAAGAAGAGGTCGTACACACACACACACACACACACACACACACACACACACTCACACACTTAATGGAATATTAAAATATTACTCAGCCATCAAAAAGAATGAAATCTTGCCATTTTCAATGATGTGGATAGAACTAGATAGAGTGTATTATGGTAAGGGAAATGAGTCATTCAGAGAAAGAAAAATACCATATGATTTCACTCATATATGGAATTTAAGAAACAAAACAGGGAAACATAGGGGAAGGGAAGAAAAAAGAGTGGGAGGACAAACCATAAGAGACTATTAACTATAGAGAACAAACTGGGGGATGTTGGAGAGTAGGTGAGCAGGGGCGGGGCTAAATGGGTAATGGATATTAAGAAGGGCACTTACTGTGATGAGTACTGGGTGTAATATGTAAGTGATAAATCACTAAATTCTACTCCTGAAACCAGTATTATACTATATGTTAAGCTTTAGAGTTTAAATAAAAACTTCAAAAAACAGAATTAAAGATAAGCTTTGATACAAGTCATTACAGTAAATGATGATTTTTAGTTGTGATAGGAAGCATACAATCTTATTGTGAGACCTGTCTTAGTGATTGGGGGATCTGAGGCTTCACTGAGGAAGTGATGTTTATGTTGGAGTTTGAGCTGAAGCTGAAAAGGGTTGTGCATTTGCATGGAAGGGAGGGTGGTGAATCCAGTAATAGGAAGTTTATTTACTGCATCTTTGTTAACGTACCTCAGGAGTGACTATTTTCTCCCAACAGTGTTACTTGGTTTTCTCTTCATATTATGTTAATGAAGACAAAGGCTATAATAGTTCTTTAATGTTTAAATGATCTTTTCCTGAGTATGACTCTTCAGCCAGTTGTTCAATATTCCAACATTTTTAGTCAAGAACACAATTCTTTTTAATGTATATGAAGTCAAAGTATTCTGTAAAGGCTATCATAACTTTCCAATTCAGAATCATGACAAGAAAAGATAATTTTCTTTTTGTGGGAATTCATCTGCTTTCTAAATTTCTGAGGTCACTTTAATTTTTCACAGTCTCCTAGCAGAAATTCTGATATGCAGAGAAACACATAAAAATCACAATTTTGTGGTCTTAAAAATTTACCTACTAGAAATTTCCTGAGAAATAACAGCTATTTGTTGACTGCTTTCCATATTCAGATACGATGCTAAATATGCATTATGAATTATATCTCATTTAATCATCTCGGGAACACTGTGAGATAAGTAGTATTTTTATCCCTTTTCTTTAGAGGAGGACACTGAAAGTATTTAAGCATCCAAGGTCTCAGAGCTAGAAGAGGCAAATAAGAATTTGATCTTAGAAGTGTCTGACTTAATAGTCTGACTTCCTAACTTGATATTGCTAAGAGAACTAAATATGATACATTGTTGAGACAGTCTCAGACCCTCTTCACAGGCTTTGTTCATTATAAGGAACACTATTCTTTGTTATATTTAATAAAAATAATCCATTTCATTTTTATTATGCTAAAGTTCATGAATAAATAAAAACTAAAATATTCATGGAGTAGAGTAGATAAGACAGACCCTTTAATATATTGTTGGTGAGATGGCTGTGTTTTGGAGAATTTTTTGGCAATATGTATCAAAAGTTAAAATTCATTTGCCTCTGGACTTAACAGTTCTACTTTTTTTTTTTAAGATTTTATTTATTTACTTGACAGACAGAGAGAGCGCATAAGTAGGCAGAATGGCAGGCAGAGGGAGAGGGAGAAGCAGGCTCTCAATGAGCAGGGAGCCCGATGTCGGGCTCGATGCCAGGACCTTGGGATCATGACCTGAGCCGAAGGCAACCGCTTAACCGACTGAGCCACTGAGGCGCCCCAGCAGTTCTACTTTTAAGAATTTATCCTCCAGCTAAGTTTGTTCATGCATGCAAAGATATGTGTCATTCTTTGCAGTACTCTTTCAAATAGGAATTGGAAATGATTTATGTGTTTAATAGAGGCCTAGTAAAATAAGTTATAGTAGATCAATAAGATGTAACTTTATTCAAGTATTAAAAAGAATGACAACAGCTAATCAAGTCTTTGCTAAGCTTAATGCTCTGTTCTTATTTAATTTTCATAGGTATTGTTATTATTAGCTCCATTTACCAGGGAAAATATAAAGAAGTAAAGTGACTTCTCTGAGGTTGTAGACAGATACTGAAGCAGAACAGCTTCAGAACCCGCAGGGTTAATTACTGTGCATACTTTAATGTTTCCTGGTCATTTATATCCCAATGTGAAAAGAAAATAAATTGATAAGTGAAGAAATAAATTGTAGAAGGTTTTTATAGTATGATAATATTTGGGAAAAGGATCTATACCTATATCTACTGTATGTTCCATTTATAACATATGAAGTGTCTCTGTTTTCATATGACAGAAAATCTTTCTTTATATATTAATATATGTGAATATGTGAATATATTTATAAAATACATTAAAACGTATATATGAATCTACATATATAAATTTATACATATAAACATACATATATACACATGCACACATATAATATACATTTGTGGAAAAATTTCTGGGTGGATATACAAGAACTCAATGAGTATTTTTGGATGATTTGTATGGAGACTTCATGAAAAACTTTTTCCCAGGGCGCCTGGGTGGCTCATTCGGTTAAGCAGTTGCCTTCAGCTCAGGTCATGATCCCAGGGTCCTCAGATCGAGCCCCGCATTGGGCTCCCTGCTCAGCGGGAAGCCTGCTTCTCCCTCTCCGACTCCCTCTGCTTGTGTTCCCTCTCTCGCTGTGTTTCTGTCAAAAGAGTAAAACCTTTAAAAAAAACAACAACAACTTTTTCCCTTTATACTCTTCAGTATGCTGAATTATTTAAAAGTAATGAGCACATATAGCTTTCATAATAAAAACAAGTTTAAATTGAAAAACTTAAAAAATAGTAGATGTGGTAATTCTTTAACCATTATGTTACTGGAGAGGAATAAAGAGGAATTTTTTCATTTTATATCGTTATGAACTGTGAACTTTTATTTTTTAATTTTTTCAGTTTTTTCATTCTCTTTGCTTTTAACATAATTATTAATTATAATATTATATACTTGAATTTTTTTCAGGGTTACGTTTTTAACTTTAATTTTTGATGTAAATAAAGCAGAAATAAACAAAAGAGATAATATTGTATTAGTAAAATCTCCTTTACAAATCATTGTTTCCCAATAGAAGCAATGGTTGTATTTGGCCTGATGCTCTGAATTGCATTTTATTATTTTCTGCACCCCAAATTTTGCACAGCATCATGATCTTTAGCTTCTTTTTCCTTTGACTTTTTAAAAAATTTTTTATTGTTATATTAATCACCATACATTACATTTTTGATGTAGTGTTCCATGATTCGTTTTTTGTGTATAACACCCAGTGCTCCATGCAGAGCGTGCCCTCTTTAATACCCATCACCAGGCTAACCCATCCTCCCACCCCCCTCCCCTCTAGAACCCTCAGTTTGTTTTTCAGAGTCCATCGTCTCTCATGGTTCGTCTCACCTCCTATTTCCCCCCCTTCATTCTTCCCCTCCTGCTAACTTCTTCTTTTTTTTTTCCTTATGCTGAGCGAAATAAGTCAATCAGAGAAAGACATGTATCATATGACCTCACTGATATGAGGAATTCTTAATCTCAGGAAACAAACTGAAGGTTGCTGGGGGTGGGTGGGAGGGATGGGGTTGTTGGGTGATAGACATTGGGGAGGGTGTGTGCTATGGGGAGCACTGTGAATTGTGTAGGACTGTTGAATCACAGATCTGTACCTCTGAAACAAATAATGTAATATATGTCCTTTGCCTTCTTGTTTTAACTTGTTCTTTTTTTTGACTTTTTAAAAAAAATTAAATTCAATTAACATATAATGTAAAAGTTTCAGAGGTAGAGGTCAGTGATTGATCAGTCTTTTTTTTAAAGGTTTTATTTATTTATTTATTTGAAAGAGAAAAAGTGAGAAACAGTATGAGCGGAGGGGAGAGGCAGAGGGAGAGGGAGGGGCAGAAGGAGAAGCAGACTCCTCCTGGATTGATCCCAGGACCCTGAGCCAAGAGCAGATGCTTAACCGAAGGAGCCACCCAGGCCCCCTTCAGTCTTATATAATACCTAGTGCTCATTACATCACGTACCCTACTTAATGTCTATACCCAGTTACCCCATTCCCCCACCTCCCTCCCCTCCAGCAATCCTCAGCTTGTTTCCTATGATTAAGAGTCTTTTATGGTTTGTCTCCCTCTCGGATTTGTCTTGTTTTATCTTTTCCTCTCTTCCCCTATGATCCTCTGTTTTGTTTCTTAAATTCCACTTATCAGTGAGATCATATGATAATTGTCTTTCTCTGATTGACTTATTTCGCTTAGCATAATACCCTCTAGTTCCATCCACGTTGTTGCAAATGACAAGATTTCAATTTTATGGCTGAGTTGTATTCCATTGTATATATATACCACCTCTTCTTTATCCATTCATCTTTTGATGGACGTCTGGGCTCTTTCTATAGTTTGGCTATTGTGGACATTGCTGCTATAAACATTGGGGTGCAGGTGCCCCTTTGCATCACTACATTTGTATCTTTGGGGTAAATATGAAGTACTGCAATTGCTGGGTCATAGGGTAGCTCAATTTTCAACTTTTTGAGGAACCTCCATACTGTTTCCAGACTGCTTGCACCAGCTTGCATTCCTACCAACAGAGTAGGAGGGTTCCCCTTTCTCCTCATCCTCACCAACATCTGTCATTTCCTGACTTGTTAATTTTAGCGATTCTGACTGGTGTGAGGTGGTATCTCATTTTGGTTCTGATTTGTATTTCCCTGATGCTGAGTGATATTGGGCATCTTTTCATGTGTCTGTTGGCCATTTGGAGGTCTTCCTTGCAGAAATGTCTGTTCATGTCTTCTGCCCATTTATTGATTAGATTATTTATTCTTTGAGTGTTGAGTTTGATAAGTTCTTTATAGATTTTGGATACTAGCCCTTTATCTGGTATGTCATTTGCAAATATCTTTTTTCATTTTGTTGGTTGTCTTTTGGTTTTGTCGACTGTTTCCTTTACTGTGCAAAAACTTTTTATGTTGATGAAGTCCCAATAGTTCATTTTTGCCTTTGTTTCCCTTGCCTTTGGAAACGTGTATAGTAGGAATTTTCTGCAGCCAAGGTTGAAGAGGTTGCTGCCTGTGTTCTCTAGAATTTTGATGGATTCCTGTCTCACATTTAGGTCTTTCATCCATTTTGAGTCTATTTTTGTTTATACTGTAAGATTCATTCTTTCCAGTTCCATTCATTCATTCCAGTTTCATTCTTCTGCGTGTGGCTGTCCAATTTTCCCAACATTTGTTGAAGAGACTGTCTTTTTTCCATTGGACATTCTTTCCTGCTTTGTCAAAGATTAGTTGACCATAGAGTTGAGGGTTTTCTATTTCTGGGTTCTCTGTTCTGTTCCATTGATCTGTGTATTTGATTTTGTACCAGTACCATACTGTCTTGATGATTATAGCTTTGTAATAGAACTTGAAGTCTGGGATTGTGATGCCCCCAGGTTTGGTTTTCCTTTTCAACATTCCTTTGGCTATTTGGGGTCTTTTCTGGTTCCATACAAATTTTAGGATTATTTGTTCCATTTCTGTGAAAAATGTTGATGGTATTTTGATAGGGATTGCATTGAATGTGTAGATTGCTCTAGGTAGTATAGACATTTGAACAATATTTGTTCTTCCAGTCCATGAGCATGGAACATTTTTCCATTTCTTTATGTCTTCCTCAATATCTTTTATGAGTGTTCTATAGTTTTCTGAATACAGATCCTTTGCCTCTTTGGTTAGGTTTATTCTTAGATATCTCATGGTTTTGGGTGCAATTGTAAATGGGATTGACTCTGTAATTTCTTTTTTTCTGTCTCGTTGTTATTGTATAGGAATGCAACTGATTTCTGTGCATTGATTTTATATCTTGCCACTTTGGTGAATTCCTGTATGAGTTCTAGCAATTTTGGGGTTGAGTCATTGGGTTTTCCATATAGAATATCATGTCATCTGCAAAGAGTGAGAGTTTGACTTCTCCTTTGCTGATTTGGATGCCTTTTATTTCTTTATGTTTTCTGATTACTAGGACTTCTAGTAGTATGTTGTCAACAGTGGTGAGAGTGGACATCCCTGCCATGTTCCTGACCTTAGGGAAAAAGCTCTCAGTTTTTTCCCCAATGAGAATGATATTCGCTTTGGGTTTTTTGTATTTGGATTTTATGGTATTGAGGTATGTTCCCTCTATCCCTACACTGTGAAGAGTTTTAATCAAGAAGCAATGCTGTATTTTGTCAAATGATTTTTCTACATCTATTGAGAGGATCTTATGGTTCTTGTCCTTTCTTTTATTAATGTAGTGTATCACATTGATTTGCAGATTTTGAAGCCCCCCTTGCAGCCCAGGAATAAATCCCACTTGATTTTGGTGTATAATCCTTTTAATGTACTGTTGGATTCTATTGGCTAGTATCTTGGTGAGAATTTTTGCATCTCTGTCAGGAATATTGGTCTGTAATTCTCCTTTTTGGTGGGATTTTTGTCTGGTTTGGGGATCAAGGTAATGCTGGCCTCATAGAAAGAGTTTGGAAGTTTTCCTTCCCTTTCTATTTTTTGAAACAACTTCAAAAGAATAGGTATTAATTCTTTTTTAAATGTTTGGTAGAATTCCCCTGGGAAGCTATCTGGTCTTGGACTCTTGTTATTTGGGAGATTTTTGATTACTGCTTCAATTTCCTCACTGGTTATGGGTCTGTTCAGGTTTTCTCTTTCTTCCTGTTTCAATTTTGTTAGTTTATATGTTTCTAGGAATGCATTCATTTCTTCCAGATTGCCTAATTTGTTGGCAAATAGTTGCTCATAATATGTTCTTATAATTGTATTTCTTCAGGGCCCCTGGGTGGTTCAGTAGGTTAAACGTCTTTCTTCAGCTCACGTTATGATCCCAGGGTCCTGGAATGGAGCCCTTCATTGGGCTCCCTGCTTAACAGGAAGCCTGCTTCTCCCTCTCCCACCCCCCCCCTGCTTGTGTTCCCTCTCTTGCTGTCTCTCTCTCTCTCTCTGTCAAATAAAAAAAAAATCTTAAAAAAAAATAATTGTATTTCTTCAGTGTTGGTTGTGATCTCTCCTCTTTCATTCATGATTTTATTTATTTGGGTCCTTTCTCTTTTCTCTTTGATAAGTCTGACTAGGTGTTTATAGATCTTACTAATTCGTTCAGAGAACCAGCTCCTAGTTTCATTGATCTGTTCTACTCTTCTTTTGGCTTCTATTTTATTCATTTCTGCTCTAATCTTTATTAATTCCCTTTCCTGCTGGGTTTAGGCTTTATTTGCTGTTCTTTCTTCAGCTCCTTTAGGTGTAAGCTTAGTTTATATATTTGAGAACTTTCTTGTTTCCTGAGGAAGGCTTGTATTGCTATATAATACCCTCTTAGGACCACCTTTGCTGCATCCCAAAGGTTTTGCACAGTTGTGTTTTCATTTTCATTTGTTTCCATAAGTATTTTAAATTCTTTAATTTCCTGGTTAACCCATTCAGTGTTTAGTAGGATGCTCTTTAGCCTCCATGTATTTGAGTTCTTTCCAAATTTCCTCTTGTGATTGAGTTCCAGTTTCAAAATATTGTGGTCTGAAAATATGCAGGGAATGATCCCAATCTTTTGGTATTGATGGAGACCTGATTTGTGATCCAATATGTGATCTATTCTGGAGACTGTTCCATGTGCATTCAAGAAGAAAGTGTATTCTGTTGCTTTAGGATGGAATACCCTGAATATTTCTGTGACATCCATCTGGTCCAGTGTGTCATTCAAAGCCTTGTTTGCTTATTGATCTTCTGCTTAGATGATCTGTCCATTGAAGTGAGTGAGGTGTTAAAATCCCTGATTATTATTGTATTATTATTGATGTGTTTATTTAATTTTGTTATTAATTGGTTTATATAATTGGCTGTTCCCATGTTAGGGGCAGAAATATTTACAATTGTTAGATCTTGTTGGACAGACCCTTTAATTGTGATATAGTGTCCTTCCTCTCCTTTCTCATCTCTTATTATAGTCTTTGGTTTAAAATCTAATTTGTCTGATATAAGGATTGCCACCCCAGCTTTCTTTTGATGTCCCTTAGCATGATAAATGGTTTTCCACCCCCTCACTTTAAATCTGGAGGTATATTTGGGTGTAAAATGAGTCTCTTCCAGGCAGCATATCAATGGGTCTTGCTTTTTCATCCAGTCTGATGCCATGTGTCTTTTGATTGGGACATTTAGCCCATTTACATTCAGAATAATTATTAAAAGATATGAATTTAGTGCCTTTGTATTACCATAAAGTCACTGTTTTTGTATGTTGTCTCTGTTCCTTTGCAGTCTATGTTACCTTTGGGCTCTCCCTTCACTTAAAGGATCCCCTTTCGTGTTTCTTGCAGGGCTGATTTAGTGATCACAAATTCTTTTAGTTTCTGTTTGTCCTGAAAGCTTTTTATTTCTCCTATTTTGAATGACATCCTAGCTGGATGAAGTAATCTTGGCTGCATATTTTTATCATTTAGCAGCTTGAATTTATCATGCCAGTCCTTTCTGGCCTGCCCAGTCTGTAGATAGGTCTACTGCCAGTCTAATGATTCTACTTTTGTAGGTTAAGGACTTCTTGTCCCAAGCTGCTTTCAGGATTTTCTCTTTGTCTCTGAGATTTGCAAGTTTCACTTTTATATGTTGGGGTGTTGACCTATTTTTATTGATTTTGAGGTGGGCTCTCTGTGGCTCCTTGACTTGATTGTCTGTTTCCTTCCCCAAATTAGGGAAGTTCTCTGTTATAATTTGCTCCAATATACCTTCTGCCTCCCCTTTCCTCTTCTGGGATCCCAATTGTTCTAATATTGTTTTGCTTTATGGTATCAGTTATCTATTGAATTCTCCCCTTGTGATCCAGTAGTTTTCTATCTCTTTTTTTCTCAGCTTCTTTATTCTCCATCATTTAGTCTTCTATATCACTAATTCTCTCTTCTGCCTCATTTATCCTAGCAGTTAGAGCCTCCATTTTTGATTGCATCTCCTTAATAGCCTTTTTGATTTGTTCTTTAGGTTTTAGTTCTTTTATTTCTTCAGAAAGGGATTCTCTAGTGTCTTTTTATGCCTTTTTTCAACCCCAGCTTGTATCTTTATAATCATTATTCTGGACATCTTATATCAAACTGATTAGGTCCCTGGCGGTCAGTACTGCCTCTTGTTCTCTTTTTTGAGGTGAGTTTTTCCATCTTGTCATTCTTTCAGAAAGTGGTTGTATGTCTAGTGTGTCTTTTCTATTTGTAGAGTTGCAGGTATTCTTTTCTTAGACCTCTGGTTGAGTTTGCAGGTGTTCAGAATGGTTTGTTAGCTATGTAGCTGAATTCCTAGGACCAGAAGAAACTAAGGTTTCTTACTCCTCCGCCATCTTGGACTTCTCCTTCAATTGTGAACTTTTAAAAATGAATGAGTACACATTGCGTTTATCATAAGATATAGTTTCAATGAAAATTCCTAAAAATTTTAGGTATATTTTTCTAACAGTTATGTGCTATGATATATAATTTCTGTGACTAAGTTCATGATGTTGGTTATTATATTGACAGTTTAGGATAAATCTTCCTATGTTATTATATTGACAGTTTAGGATAAGTCTGCCTATGTTAAACTTTTATCAGAGAGTTCCTGTCCTGTTCTTTTCTAACACTGACTTGGAAAGTAACTCAATGAAGATTTACCCTATTTTTATAAACAAGGTTGTTTCCAGCTGAAGTTGTAGTAATGAAACTTTTACAACAAATGAGATTCAGCAAATGCAGAAGTTGACAGCAATTTTACTAGATGTTGTTAGTCAATTGAGCACAGTTCTCTTGCAGGAAAATGGTATCATGCTTCTTAAACTCCAGAGCATTTATTAAAGACAAATGTCAATTTTAAACTTCATTGTTTATTAAGAGACAGTATTCTAGTGTCAACAGACACTATTTTAATATTATGCTTAGTCATAGAATGTACTTGGAATTAGGATGATAAATGCTTAAACAGGTATAGCTGAAACTTAAAGTATATTATTTTGGGTTGTGTTTTTCAGGTGAAGCTCTGAAAGTATCAGCTGAGAGATTTGCAGATGATCCCTGTTATCTCCCCAAAAGGGAGGCTGTGGTTCAAGCTGCCCGTGCCTTGTTGGCTGCAGTTACCAGACTCCTCATCCTCGCAGACATGATAGATGTCATGTGTCTCTTGCAGCACGTGTCAGCTGTAAGTGAAAGATGGTTTGTTTACCTTGGCATTGTTCTCACTTCTAATTCCATTTTCTGAAACTGGCATCAGTCCTAGTGCATCCAGCCTCACCCTCATTTCTTAATGTCACCCAGTAGAAGATGATTCAGTTGTGCAACTCTTGTCTACTTCAAAAGAACAAAGCCAGAAGTTATTTTGTTTATTCAATTGTTTCATTTTTTATAAAAATTTTAAAATTTTTAAAAGTTTTTATTTAAATTCCAGTTAACATATAGTGTTATATTAGTTTCAGGCATACAATTTAGTGATTCAGCACGTACATACAATACCTGGTACTCATCACAAGTGCACTCTTTTTTTTTTAACAAGTTCACTTCTTAATCCCCATTACCTATTTCACCCATATCCCGTCCCCCACCCCTCTGTTCTCTTCAGTTAAGACTCTGTTTCTTGGTTTGCCTCTTTCTTTCTTCCCCCTTTGTTCATTTGTTTTGTTTCTGAAATTCCGTGTATGAGTGAAATCATATGGTATTTGTCTTTCTTTGACTGACTTAATTCATTTAGCATAATACTCTCTAGTTTCATCCATATTGTTGCACATGCCAAGAGTTCATTTTTCCTTTGGCTGAGTTATATTCCATTCTGTATATATATATATATAATATATATATATATATATATACACACACACCACAACTTCTTTATCCATTCATTAGTTGATGGACATTTGGGCTTTTTCCATTATTTGGTTATTGTTGATAATGCTGCTGTAAACATTGGGGTGCATGTATCCCTTCGAATCTGTATTTTTGTATTCTTTGGGTAAGTACCTAATAGAGCAATTGCTGGATCATAGGGTAGTTCTATTTTTAACTTTTTGAGGAACTTCCATACTGTTTTCCACAGTGGCTGCACCAGTTTGCATTACCACCAACAGTGCAGGAGGGTTCCCCTTTCTCTGCATTCTTGCCAACACCTGTTGTTTCTTGAGTTGTTGATTTTAGTCATTCCAACAGGTGTCAAGGGATAGCTCATTATAGTTTTGATTTGTATTTCCCTGATGATGAGTAATGTTGAGCATCTTTTCATGTGTCTGTTGGCCATCTGCATGTCTTCTATGGAAAAATGTCTATTCATGTCTTCTGTCCATTTTTTAATTGGATTATTTGTTTTTTGGGTGTTCAGTTTGATAAGTTCTTTATAGATTTTGGATACTCTTTATCAGATATGTCATTTGCAAATATCTTCTTTCATTCTGTAGGTTTCCTTTTAGTTATTTTGATTGTTTCCTTCATTGTGCAGAAGCTTTTTAACTTGATGAAGTCCCAGTAGTTCATTTTTGATTTTGTGCCCTTGCCTCTGGAGACATGTCTCGTAAGAAGTTGCCGTGGCCAAGGGCAAAGAACACTGCCTGTGGCTGTGTTCTCCTCTAGGATTTTGATGGATTCCTGTCTCACATTTAGGTCCTTCATCCATTTTGAGTCTATTTTTGTGTATGCTGTAAGAAAATGGTCCAGTTTCATTCTTCTGCATGTGGCTGTCCAATTTTCCCAACACCATTTGTTGAAGAGACTGTCTTTTTTCCATTGGATATCCTTTCCTGCTTTGTCAAAGATTAGTTGACCATAGAGTTGAGCTACCATATGATCCAGCAATTGCACTACTGGGTATTTACCCCATAGATACAAATGTAGGGATCCGAAGGGGTATGTGCACCCCAATGTTTATAGCAGCAATGTCCACAATAGCCAAACTGTGGAAGGAACCAAGATGTCCATCAACAGATGAATGGATAAAGAAGAAGTGGTATGGATATACAATGGAATATTATGCAGCCATCAAAAGGAATGAAATCTTGCCATTTGCAATGATGTGGATGGAACTGGAGGGTATTATGCTGAGTGAAGCAAGTCAATGAGAGAAAGATATGTATCATATGACCTCACTGATAGGAATTCTTAATCTCAGGAAACACACTGAGGGTTGCTGGAGTGGTGGGGGGGTAGGATGGGTAGGGTGGCTGGGCGATAGACATTGGGGAGGGTATGTGCTATGGTGAGCGCTGTGAATTGTGTAAGACTGTTGAATCACAGACCTGTACCTCTGAAACACATAATACATTATATGTTAAAAAAAAAAAAAGAAGAAGATAGCAGGAAGGGAAGAATGAAGAGGGGAAAATCGGAGGGGGAGATGAACCATGAGAGATGATGGACGCTGAGAAACAAAATGAGGGTTCTAGAGGGGAGGGGGTTGGGGGGTGGGTTAGCCTGGTGATGGGTATTAAACAGGGTACGTACTGCATGGAGCACTGGGTATTATACACAAACAATGAATCATGGAACACTACATCAAAAACTAATGATGTAATGTATGGTGATTAACATAACATAATAATAAAAAAAAGAAATGAGTTTCGCTTACATTAAAAAATAAAAAAATAAAGTTGGTGATAAATATTGAAGCAAAGAAATGTATTTAATTTTTCTTAATCAGAGTTTCCCCAATACTTTAACCTTAGGACTCTTTTATAATATGTTAATCCTGGAACTTTCTCAGACCATACTTTGGGAAATAGTGGTTTAGAATATTTCTTTTTCTTTTTTTTAAGTAGACTCCACACTCAGTGTGGAGGCCAGCATGAGGCCTGAACCCGCGACCCTGAGTTGAGATCAGAAGTCGGACGCTTAACTGACTAAGCCACTCTGGAGCCCCATAGAATATTTCTGTATTTCTAATAATATTTATGGTTATATTAAATTTCTACTTGGATTAAAAAATTATAGAGGAGAAACGTCAGGGCCCTTATAGTCTAATATCCTATGGACATAGATTAGACTTCTTCCTACAATACAATGTGCAATACACAAGTGTCTAACGGTAATAGCAGTCTCAGTTCTGTGAGACAGTTTACCTGATTTTGGACAATTCTAATTATTAGAGACATTTTTCTCAAACTGAGCTTAAAGCTGCCTTCCTGCTATTTCCATTCACTGCTTCTAGTTTTGCTTTCTTGAGCAACATAGAACCAAGGTAGTAGGAAAAGGCATTTTTCAAATAAGTGATGATTATTCTTAGGACTTATTTATGATTTATGTCTTCTCTTACCTATGCTAAAAATTTCTTGATCCTTGAGCCCTTATATGACAGTTTCAGACTATTCTGCATACTTTAAAATTTCCATATCTTGTATGAGTTTCAGTTTCCTGCTGAGATTTTTCCAGCTTTGATATTGAAGTACTTGAACATGGTAAGCATGTTTAAAATTTGAAAACTTTAGCATCTGGACTTGCTAGTTTTTTCTCACAGTATCTTGTGTTCTAATGTGAGTGGCTATCTTTGTGTGCTAAACATTACCTTTTCTGGCACTCATCTCAAGAAATTCTTTCCTGCTTTGTTAGCTCTTAGATGTTTTTAAGATAAAGTATTTTATATTTCATCAATCTTAGTTTTCTTCAACAGTAGGATTAGACTAATTACTGATTTGTCAGTATAAGAAATAGAAGTCCCTAAAATCATCTCAAGTAAATCCTTTTCTATTCATATTATAGATTATAGGTAATTCCCATAAAATATTGAAATCAAAACATCTTGAAATAAAAACAAAATCTCTGATGTGAACATTCTATAATATACTGAATTACCTCTTTGATTTAATATCTAACATTATCTTACCTTATTTTGATAGCCTCGTCATGCTGTTTGTTCATATTGATTTTGTGAGTAGTTAAAATCCCCAAATCTCTGAACTCAACCTACTCAATTCAGGACTTCCTCTGATACTAGTTTTATCTTTTTATATGTAAAGGTAGATGTTAGATTTCTCTTCATTGAATTTAATCCTGTTAATTCTGGTTTTTGTTATAGTCCATTCAGATCTTTTTGACTTTTGATTTTGTCTTTACCTCCTAACCTGGTATCATTTTCAGATTTGTTCTTCCCCTTTAAACTTTTTTATTGTTATGTTAATCACCATACATTACATCATTAGTTTGTGATGTAGTGTTCCATGAATCATTGTTTGTGCATAACATCCAGTGCTCCATGCAGAGCGTGCCCTCTTTAATACCCATCACCAGGCTAACCCATCCTCCCACCCCCCTCCCCTCTAGAACCCTCATTTGTTTTTCAGAGTCCATCGTCTCTCATGGTTCGTCTCCCCCTCCGATTTCCCCTCTTCATTCTTCCCCTCCTGCTATTTTCTTCTTCTTTTTTTTTTCTTAACATATATTACATTGTTTGTTTCAGAGGTACAGATCTGTGATTCAACAGTCTTGCACAATTCACAGCGCTCACCATAGCATATACCCTCCCCAATGTCTATCACCCAGCCACCCCATCCCTCCCACCCCACCCCGACTCCAGCAACCCTCAGTTTGTTTCCTGAGATTAAGAATTCCTCATATCAGTGAGGTCATATAATAAACGTCTTTCTCTGATTGACTTACTTCACTCAGCATAACACCGTCCAGTTCCATCTACGTCGTTGCAAATGGCAAGATCTCATTCCTTTGATGGCTGCATAATATTCCATTGTATATATATACCACATCTTCTTTATCCATTCATCTGTTGATAGACATCTTGGCTCTTTCCACAGTTTGGCTATTGTGGACATTGCTGCTATAAAAATCGGGGTGCACCTACCCCTTTGGATTCCTACATTTGTATCTTTGTGGTAAATACCCAGTAGTGCAATTGCTGGATCGTATGGTAGCTCTATTTTCAACTGTTTGAGGAACCTCCATACTGTTTTCCAGAGTGGTTGTACCAGCTTGCATTCCCACCAACAGTGTAGGAGGGTTCCCTTTTCTCCGCATCCCCGCCAACATCTGTCGTTTCCTGACTTGTTAATTTTAGCCATTCTGACTGCTGTGAGGTGGTATCTCATTGAGGTTTTGATTTGGATTTCCCTGATGCCGAGCGATGTTGAGCACTTTTTCATGTGTCTGTTGGCCATTTGGATGTCTTCTTTGGAAAAATGTCTGTTCATGTCTTCTGCCCATTTCTTGATTGGATTATTTGTTCTTTGGGTGTTGAGTTTGATAAGTTCTTTATAGATTTTGGATACTAGCCCTTTATCTGATATGTCATTTGCAAATATCTTCTCCCATTCTGTCGGTTGTCTTTTGGTTTTATTGAGTTTTTCTTTTGCTGTGCAAAAGCTTTTTATCTTGATGAAATCACAATAGTTTGTTTTTCCCTTGCTTCCTTTGCCTTTGGCGATGTTTCTAGGAAGAAGTTGCTGCGGCTGAGGTCAAAGAGGTTGCTGCCTGTGTTCTTCAGGATTTTGATGGAGTCCTGTCTCACATTGAGGTCTTTCAACGATTTGGAGTCTATTTTTGTGTGTGGTGTAAGGAAATGGTCCAGTTTCATTCTTCTGCATGTGGGTGTCCAATTTTCCCAACACCATTTGTTGAAGAGACTGTCTTTTTTCCATTGGACATGTTGGGGTATAGATATTTACAGTTGTTAGATCTTCTTGTTGGATAGACCCTTTAAGTAGGATATAGTGTCCTTCCTCATCTCTTATTACAGTCTTTGGTTTAAAATCTAATTTGTCTGATATAAGGATTGCCACCCCAGCTTTCTTTTGGTGTCCATTAGCATGGTAAATGGTTTTCCACCCCCTCACTTTTAATCTGGGGGTGTCTCTGGGTCTAAAATGAGTCTCTTGCAGACAGCATATCGATGGGTCTTGTTTTTCTATGCAATCTGATATCTTGTGTCTTTTGATTGGGACATTTAGCCCATTTACGTTCGGGATAACTATTGAAAGATATGAATTTAGTGCTATTGTATTGCCTGTAAGGTGACTGTTACTGTATATTGTCTGTGTTCCTTTCTGGTCTATGCTGCTTTTAGGCTCTTTCTTTGCTTAGAGGACCCCTTTCAATATTTCTTGTAGGGCTGGTTTTGTGTTTGCAAATTCCTTTAGTTTTTGTTTGTCCTGGAAGCTTTTTATCTCTCCTTCTATTTTCAGTGACAGCCTAGCTGGATATAGTATTCTTGGCTGCATATTTTTCTTGTTTAGTGCTCTGAAGATATCATGCCAGTCCTTTCTGGCCTGCCAGGTCTCTGTGGATAGGTCTGTTGCCAATCTAATATTTCTACCATTGTAGGTTACATATCACTTCTCCCGAGCTGCTTTCAGGATTTTCTCTTTGTCTCTGAGACTCTTAAGTTTTCCTATTAGATGTCGGGGTGTTGACCTATTTTTATTGATTTTGAGAGGGGTTCTCTGTGCCTCCTGGATTTTGATGCCTGTTTTCTTCCCCACATTAGGGAAGTTCTCTGCTCTAATTTGCTCCAGTATACCTTCTGCCCCTCTCTCTCTTTCTTCTTCTTCTGGGATCCCAGTTATTCTAATGTTGTTTCATCTTATCGTATCGCTTATCTCTCGAATTCCGCCCTTGTGATCCAGTACTTGTTTATCTCTGTTTTCCTCAGCTTCTTTATTTTCCATCATTGGGTCTTCTATATCGCTGATTCTCTCTTCTGCCTCATTTATCTTAGCAGTTAGTGCCCCCATTTTTGATTGCACCTCATTAATAGCCTTTTTGATTTCGACTTGGTTAGATTTTAGTTCTTTTATTTCTCCAGAAAGGGTTTCTCTAATAACTTCCACGCTTTTTTCAAGCCCAGCTAGTATCTTTAAAATCATGATTCTGAACTCTAGGTCTGACATGTACTAATGTCCTTATTGAGTACATCCCTGGCAGACGGTACTACCTGTTGTTCTTTTTGTTAAGGTGATTTTTTCCGTCTTGTCATTTTGTCCAGAGGAGAATAGATGAATGAGAGAACAAAATGCTAATAGGGTAACAACATTCCCAGAAAATATTCTCTAAACAAATCAGAAAAGATCTGAAACCAGGGGAAAAGAAAGGGAAAGAAAGAAAAAAGAAAGAGGAAAAAAAAAGGAAAAGATAAAGATAAAAACCAACAAAAACAGAACAAAATAAAAAAAAAAAAACAGAATAAGATCAAATATGATCAGGCTGGTGCATAGATCAGTGCCACACAGTAGATTTTGGGTGTATTTTGGTCTGTTAGAAGAAAGTGCCTCCCAAAAATTTAAAGAAAGAAAGACTTATATATGTACAAAATAAGGGTTGATATGATGAAGGGATGGAATATGACTGTAAAGATGAAAATTGTAAAAAAATTTATAAAATTCATTGATAAGTAGTTGTTTGAAAAAAGAAAGAAGAGGCTTTAAAAAAAAAGAAAGAAAGAAAAAAAAAGGGAGAGAATGTCATCAGGCAGGAGACTAGAACAAAGCCATACACTAGAGATTTAGGGTATATTTTATCTGTTAGAGGAAACTGTATCTCAAAATTTTAAAGAGAGAACAACTTATATATATTTGCCAAAAATAAGGGTAACTACTATGAAGGGAGAGAACATGACTCTAAAAATGAAAAAATGAAATTTTTTTTTAAAAAGGGATTGATAAGATGTTGGTTGAAAAAGGGAAAAAGAAAAATTCAAAAAAAACAAGACAGTTAAAAAATTAACTTTGAAAGACTAAAGAATCATGGGAAAAAAGCCATGAATTCTAAGTGCAGTATTCTCCTAGCGCTGGAGTTCTGCCATTCTTATTGATTGGTAAACTTGGTCTTTACTAGCTGTTCTTGCTGATCTTCTGGGGAAGGGGCCTGTTGCTGTGGTTCCCAAATGTCTTTGCGGGAGGCAGAGCTGCCTTGCCCTTGTCAGTCTGGGCTAAGTAATCTGCTTGGGTTTGCTCTCCCGAGCTTTTGTTCCCTGTAAGCTTTTCGTACAGCTTTGGAGGATGAGAGTGAAAATGGTGGCCTCCCATATCCCAGTCTCCACCCCAGAATAGCCGAGAACTCGGGGCCCCACTCCTCAGTGAGCCCCCAGAGAAAAGCAGTCAATCACTCCCGTCTCCCCGGTCTCTGGCCGCACTCCGTGCTGACCCGGCCTGTGACTGAGCATTTCTATCTCTGGCACCAGACTCGGTGTGGAGTCTCCCAACCCAGCAGATCCCTGTGGTGTGCTTCTGCACCTATCCTCCCCGGGGGAGGAAGGGGAGTCTCCCAGGATCTGCCGCTTGTTGGGTCCCTCCTGGAGGAGCAGTGGCCCGACTGTGTTGCTGATCACAGTTTATGGCAACCCGGAGCTGAGAGCCCGCACCTCGGCTCTGTCTCTGCAGCCGGCTTCCCTGCTCTGATACCTGGGAGCTCTGCCACACTCAGGCACCCCTGGTCTTTCTGTGACCCCTAGGGTCCCGAGACACACTGTCCCACGAGTGTTCCACCCCTCGCTTAGCCCCTGGAGTGACATCCCTCAGGGGAGCCGACTTCTAAATGTTCCAATTTTGTGCTCCACTCCTCTATCACTTGCCAGAAGCTGCCAAGGGAGGCCCCCTCCCCTGCCGTCTATCCTCCTGAATATCGCCTCGGATTCACTTCTCCTCACGTCCTACCTTCCAGAAAGTGCTCACTTTTCTGTTCAGAGAGTTGTTGCTATTCTTTTCTTCAATCTCCTGTTGAGTTCATAGGTGTTCAGAATGGTTTGATCCCTATTCAGCTGAATTCCTGAGACCAGACGAAATCCAGGTCTCCTACTCCTCTGCCATCTTGCTCCACACCCCCTCATTTTCAGATTTTTAAAAAACATATTATTCATGAAAAATTTAGTAGCATGGAAAATAGTGATAGATCTTCCTTTCAAATAACATCAAACATTAACACATTTTGGATAAAGTTGTTAAAATGAGCTTCAGACTTGCTTTATTAGGCTACTGTGTAAACCATGTTTTTTTATCATTAAGCATTTTCTTAAAAATCTTGCTGAAATCAAGATGTAGATTTATCAGGCTAGTAACCCCAGTTGTAAAGGAAATGAGGTTAGATTGACATGACTTACTTTTAATTACCCCATACGAGTTCCAATTGACTATTGCTTGCTTGCTTTCATTCCTTTTCTTTTTCTTCCTTACAATGATTTTTTTCCTCAATTACAGAATTTTTCATCCTTATTGTGATATATTTCCCTTTAGATGTCAGGTCAATGAGATATTACTCAACTCTTGATTGATAGTGTGTAGCTATACATTTCCTGACTGCCTTATGCTTTCTTATGTTTATTAAATTATCTTTTTTCCACTGAGACTGCCTCCAGAAATGCAATTATGATCATTATGATCAAGCATTTATGAGGACATAGACTGAGATCACCAACTAGTGCAAACATGGTTCACTGAGTAATTCTCGATAGAAAAATTGTGTCAACCAACACAAAGTTGATATATAATTGAGTACCTCAAAGATTCCTAATTTGGCAGGTTTTTTTTAAAGATTTCATTTATTTATTTAATAGAGAGAGAGAGAGAGAGAGAGCGTGAGAGGGAACACAAGCAGGGGGAGTAGGAGAGGGAGAAGCAGGCTTCCCGTGGAGCAGGGAGCCCGATGCGGGGCTTGATCCCAGGACCCTGGGATCATGATCTGAGCTGAAGGCAGTCACTTAACCAACTGAGCCACCCAGGCGCCCCTGATTTGGCAGTTTTAAAGTCATCTAGTTCCTTAAGGAAATACATGTTTTCTTTTCTGGGAAATAGGTTCAAATCAAAGGTAAGAGAGGATAGAGAAAAAATGATGACCTTTCAATATTAAATTATAGGAATTTGGAAAAGCAATTTGGCTTATTACCACTATTCATAATTTTCCATGGAAATTTAAAATTTCTTTTTTGGTATTGGTTATGTTTTTTTGAACTTTACTATTTATACTTCTCAAGATACCACACCTTATTTTATTGGCATCTGGACTTTATAAGTATCAATTTTATTTGAGACGAAATTGGCTAGGTTGTCTCTTGCTTTCTCTAGGGGTCAGAACAATGTGGAGAAAATCATTGCTTTTGGCAGAAGAGAGACCTTGCTTGAATCCTGGCTGTCTTGTTGATTAGCTGGGTGAATTTGGGAAAGTTAAAATCTGTGAGCCTTGGTTTCTTCTTCTGAGCTTTAAGAATAGTAAAACTTACTCTGAACACTTTGAAAGAATCTTATAAAATTAAATGATAATATGTACACTACCTGGCAAGAACTGGTGTTCTATTTTATTTTTTTTCCTTTTCCTGTCCTACCTTTTGCCACCATGGTACCTTGCTCTTTTGACTCTTGCAGTGCAATATTGCCCTTATTCCTAAAAAATGAAGGGAAATAAATTTGACTCCTGAGTTGAACTAAGTTTTCCAACTTTTTCCATTTGTTATCCTAGGGTTTTTTTTTTTAATGGAAATGTGGGTACCTTTGGATTAGGAAATAGACCAATGTCATTATAAGAAATGGATCTAGTTTGTAATAACTTCTTACATGAACTACATCTTTAATATTTTCTACATGGATTGCTGTAAAGCATTTCTACACTCAACAAATGATTCTGAATATGAAGAATATTCATAATGTTGACAGAAAAATCACACATTACCATATTGGTAGCTGAGATTTTTTGAAGCCACCCTCTATTATTAAAAGGCAGGTATACCAGCAAAAAGACTTTCTAAAACTTTTTCTTATTAAAAATGTCAGCAGTTTATAAGGAGAGAAATTACAGTATTATTAAGAAGCCAAGTACATTCTGCAAAAGATCCTAGGCAAAATATATACAGAGATATTAAGGTTTAAAGAAAAATCAAGTTATTAGACTGGTTTTGAAGATGGAATGGAGGAAGTATAAAATGGAGACAAATAAGATACAAATCACTGGATTTGTGCTGAATTTCATATTGAAAACTTTAGGGACAAAGGAAATTTAAACCATGTAAAAATTTAACTTTAAAAAGAACCAGCATCATTCCAGGTAACTCCAATTTGATTAGTTAATTAATCCATTCAGCAAATGGTTGGTTTTTGTACACTACTCTGTGCCGATCACCACTGTGTGCTAGGGATTCAAATTTGGAAAAGTATACCACAGTCCTTTTCTCCTAGAATTTAAGATATAAATTAATGTAAGTTACTATGATAGAAGTTGGTGTAAGGTATTATGGAGGCATTATGGCAGTTCTATCAAAGGAAAGTGTTTTGAGTGAAGAATGCATGGCCAAGTTTGGAGAGTTAACTAGACAAAGAAAGTGGTGGAGGGAACATTTTAATTGCAGGAACAGTACACGCTCAAAGACCTGTAACACTTCTGAGGGCTGAGATGAAGAATCACTATGTTGTATACCTCAAACAAATGTAATATTGTGTGTCACCTGTACTCAAAAAAGACAGGGGGGGGAGAGATGAAAAGACAAGCCACAGACTGTAAGACCATATAGGCAAACAACTTATATAATGAATGGTCTATATCCAGAATTTACTAAGAATTCTCAAAACTCAATAAAAAAACAAACAAAATGTTTAAAAATGAAAAAAAAATTGAAGGTGGAGAAGTAGGCATAGACCTACTTGTGAACGGCCTGTGTGCTAAGTTAAAAAGTTAAACTATAGTTTGAAAGCTAAGGGGGAACCATTAAATAATTTTAAGCATGGATATGTTATACCATCTAATCTCACATGTGCAATCTAAAAAAGCAAAACAGTAACTAAAACAAAAACAGAAAAAACAGAAGGAAAAACCAAGCTCATAGATACAGAGAACAGAGTAGTGGTTGCCAGAGGCAGGGGTAGGGGTGGAAGAAATGGGTGAAGGGAATCAAAAGGTACAGACTTCCAGTTACAAAATAAATAAGTCATGGAGATATAATGTACAGTATATTGTCTATAGTTAATAATACTGCATTGCATATTTGAAAGTTGCTGAGAGTAGATCTTAAAGTTCTCATCATCTGCTTATATGCAGATTTGCATATTAGGACCATTACACTGGCAGCAGTGAACAAGGGGGCCAGAGTGGAGGCAGAGAGGCTAGTGATTAGGTTGATGCTGTCATCTGGTTGTGAAGTGTTGGGGTGGGATAGAAAATGAATGAGACAGATGAAGCAAGAGCAATTTACAAATGAAAAGTGATTGGAATCTTTTCAGATGGAAAGGGAAGCATCAAGTGGCCTTTCAGGAATCTGGTTGGGCACTGAGGACCTTGGTTTTCAGTTTTATATAGGCGAGAAGCTATTGATAGATTTTTAGACATATTGGACTTGAGGCATATATGAGAGATAATAGATACTAAAAGATATGTTTAGAGCTCATGAGGCAAATAAGATGAGAGATAGATTTGGAAAGCCTCAAGAAATAAACATTAGTATTTAATTTGCATTTCTCTGATGATTAGTGATATTAGGCATCTCTTCATGTGTCTCTTGTGTATATCTTCTTTGGAAATATTTCTGTTCAGATTCTCTGCCCATTTAAATCAGATTATTTGTTTCTTTTGGTGTTGAGTTGTTTTATAAGTTCTTTACATATTTTGGATATTAACCCCTTTTCAGATATATCATTTGTAAATATCTTTTCCCATTCAGTAAGCTGCTTTTTTGTTTTGTTGATTTTTTTTTCAAAGTGTAAAAGCTTTTTATTTTGGTGTAGTCCCAGTAGTTTAATATTGCTTTTGTATCCCTTGCTTGAGGAGACGTATTATCTAGAAAAATGCTTCTAGGGCAGATGTCAAACAAAACCACAATAGGATATCACTTTGTACCTTTCATAATGTCTAAAACCAGAACCACAGGAAATAACAAGTGTTGGTGAGAGTGTGGAGAAAATGAACTCGGAGACTGTTAGTAGAAATGCAACTTGGTGTAGCCACTGTGGAGAACAGGATGGAGGCTCCTCAAAAAATTAAAAATAGAATACTGTATGATCCGGTAATTCCACCACTGGGAATTTACCCAAAGAAAACAAAATTACTAATTCAAAAAGATATATGCAACCCTATGTTTATTGCAGCACTATTTATAATGGCCAAGATATGAAAGCAACCCAAGTGTCCATTGATAGATGAATGGATAAAGAAGATGTAGTATATGTATGTATGTGTGTACACATACTTGATAGAATATTACTCAGCCATAAAAAAAGAATGAAATCTTGCCATTTGCAATGACCTGGCTGGACCTAGAGGGTAAAATGTTAAGTGAAGTAAGTCAGTCAGAGAAAGACAAATACCATATGATTTCACTCATATGCAGGATTTAAAAACAAAACAAATGAACAAACAAGAGACAAACAAAAAAATCAGACTCTTAAATACAGAGAACAAACCGTTCATTGCCAGAGGGGCATTGGGTGAGGGGATGGGTGAAATAGGGGAAGGAAATTAAGAGTTTACTTATCTTGATGAGCACTGAGAAATATATAGAATTGCTGAATCATTGTATTATATATCTGAAACTAATATAACACTGTATATTAATTATATTTCAATAAAAAAAGAAATAAGCATTAGAGGAATCAATAGGTTTGTATGACATCTCTTGGGGAATGGTTTATAGTGTCAACTCAAACCTTTGATCTCAAATCTTTGGGACCTTGTGATTAGGTTGAAAGCTCAACTGAATGAAGAATCATTAAGTTTGTATTCAGTTCTTGCCTCAGTAAGGAGATTTGGGACATCTCACTGGAGTCCCTGCCCCTGGCAGAGCACCATACAATCAGGAAGAAACCTTAGCTCCAGCTTCTCCAAGTGGAGGGAAGGGGTTGGTTCATGGTTCAGCACTCCAACTTTTCTGAGGGAGATCCTCTGAGGACTGGCTTCCATCTTGCTAGTCTTGGAGCTCTGCTGGATCTAGCATAATTTAGGAGCGGGAGGTTTAGACAGGTAGACGCCACAGCCCATTTCACACTTCCGTGGTTCAGCATACAGCAAGCAGACCAGAACCATAGCACCCTGCTTCCCCCTAGGGAAGGAGAGAGTTGGTAGAGGCCAGGCCTATTGTTGGGGGTCTTCTCCTGTATGAGGCCAGTTAATGAAGACTAGGAAAGATGCCTACTTTGTGTAATATGCAGACACCAATACAGAGAATCAAGCAAAGTGAAGAATCAGGCATTGTTGTTCTAAACAAAGTAAGGTGAATCTCCAGAAACTGATCCTAATGAAACGGAGTTACATGATTTACCTGATAGAGAATTCAAAATAACAGTCATAAGGATGCTCATTGGGGTCAAGAAAATGCACGAACAAAGTGAGAATTTCAGTAGAGATAGAAAATGTAAAAAGTACCAAACAGAAATCACGGAGCTAAAGAACACAATGACTGAATTGAAAATTTCACTAGAGAGGTTTAATAGCAAACTAGATAAGACAAAAAAAAAAGGATCAGAAAAAAAGGGTTCAGCAAATTTGAAGACCAGTCACTGGAAATAATTCAGTCAGAGGAGCAAAAAACCAGAAATGAACAAGACAGTTTAAAGGATTTATGGGATACCATTAAACAGATTAATGTGTGCATTTATGGGAGTCCCAGAAGGAGAAGAGGTAAAAAGGACCAGAGTGTTTATTCAAAGAAAAAAATGGCTGAAAATACTCCAAATAGGTGGAAACACCCCTGAAAAAGAACCCAAAGAAATCTACATCAAGACACATTATAATCAAATTGTCTAAAGAGACAAAGAGTAAAAAACAAGAGGAAAGTGATGTGTCACATACAAGAGAACTCCTATAAGAACATTAGTGGATTTTTCAGCAGAAATGTAGGCCAGAAAGGAATGAGATGATACGTTCAAAGTGCTGAAAGAAAAAAACCCTGCCAACCAAGAATAGTGTACCAGTATTTTCATTGCAGCATTATTTATAATAGACAAGATACAGAAACAACCTAAATGTCCATCAACCAATGAATGGACAAAGAAAGTTTGGTCTAAATATACAACTGGATATTATTCAGCCATAAAAAAAAGGAAATTTTGTCATTTGTGACAACATGGATGGACTTCAAGGGCATTATGGTAAGTAAAATAAATCAGAGAAAGACAAATACCATCTAATCTCACATGTGCAATCTAAAAAAGCAAAACAGTAACTAAAACAAAAACAGAAGAAACAAAAAGAAAAACCAAGCTCATAGATACAGAGAACAGAGTAGTGGTTGCCAGAGGCAGGGTAGGGGTGGAAGAAATAGGTGAAGGGAATCAAAAGGTACAGACTTACAGTTACAAAATAAATAAGTCATGGAGATATAATGTACAGTATATTGTCTATAGTTAATAATACTGCATTGCATATTTGAAAGGTGCTGAGAGTAGATCTTAAAGTTCTCATCACAAGAAAAAAATTCTGTGACCATGTAAGGTGATAGATGTTAATAGGCTTATTGTGGTGATAATTTCATAAAATGTACAAATATTGAATCATTATGTTGCATACCTGAAACTAATACACTATTATATGTCAATTATACCTCAGTTAAAAAATTGACAAATCCATGGGGTGCCTGGCTGGCTCAGTCAGGGGAACATGTGACTCTTGATCTCAGGTTGTGAGTTCAAGTCCCATGCTGGGTGTAGAGATCACTTAAAAATAAAATCTTTAAAAATAATTGAGAAATCCTTAGTTGGACTAAGAATCAAAGAGAGAAGACTCAAATAAATAAAATCAGAAATGAAAGAGGGGACATTACTACTGATGCCATAAAAATAAAAAGGATCATAAGAGATTACTATGAATAATTATAAACCAACAAATTAGATAACCTGGAAGAAATGTGTAAATTCCTAGAATCATACACTAAATCATGAAGAAATAGGAGCTCTAAACAGACTAATAACTAGTATGGAAATTGAATCATTATCAAAACCGTCCTAAGAATTAGAAGCTCAGGACCAGATGGCTTCACTGTTGAACTCTATAAAACATTTATTTTTTAAAAGATTTTTTATTTACTTATTTTGAGAAAGAGTGAGTGAGAGAGTGAGAGCATGAGAGGGGGTTGGAGCAGAGGGAGAAGCAGACTTCCCGCTGAGCAGGGAGCCTAATGTGGGGCTCTATCCCGGGACCCCGGGATCATGACCTGAGCTGAAGGCAGACGCTTAACTGACTGAGCCACCCAGGTGCCCCTCTATAAAACATTTAAAGAAGAATTAATGACAGTTCTTCTCAAACTATTCCAAAATATTGAGGAGGAAGGAGCACTTTCAAACCCATTTTATGAGGCCAGCAGAACTCTGATACCAAAGCCAGATATGGACACCATAAGAGAAACTTACAGGTGAATATCCCTGATGAATATAGATGCAAAATCCTCAACAAAATACTAACAAACTGAATTCAACAGTGTATTAAAAGGATTGTACATTATGACCAACTAGGTTTTACCTGGGGTGAAAGGATAATTGAACACATGAAAATCAGTCAGTGTGATATACTACATTAACATATAAAGGATAATAATCACATGCCCATTTTAATGCAAAAAAAGCAGTTAAAAACTTCAACATCGTTTCATGATGAAAATTCTCAAACTAGAAGGAAAGTACTTCAACATAATAAAGGCTGTATATGACAAGCACATAGCTAACATTGTACTTAACAGTGAGAAGTTGAAATCTTTTTCTCTAAGATCAGGAGCACAAGGATGCCAACTTTCACCAACTATGTTGGTCTAGTCAACATAGTATTGGAAGTCCTAGCTAGAGCAGTTAGTCAAGAAAGAGAAATAAAAGGCATCCAAATTGTAAGGGAAGAAATAAAACTGTTTCTACTTGCAGATGACACGATATTATGTATAGAATACCCGATTCCACCGAAAAGTGTTAGAACTAATGAATGAATTCAGTAAAATTGTAGGATACAAAACCAGCATACAAAAATCAGTTGCATTTCTTACATTTACAGTGAACTATCTGAAAAGGAAATTAGGAAAACAATCACATTTACAGTGGCACCAGAAAGAAAGAAATACTTGGGAATAAACTAAGAAGATGAAAGACTTATAATACTGAAAACTATAAAACATTGATGAAAGAAATTAAGATACAAATGGAAGGGCATCTGGTGTTCATGGGTTGGAAGAATTAATATTGTTAAAATGTCTATAATACCCCATCTACAGATTTAATGCAATTCCTTTTAAAATCCCAATGGAATTTTTAAAAAACAAATTAAAAAAATAATTCTACAATTCATGTGGAACCACAAAAACTATGTATAGCCAAATGAATTCCAAGAATGACAAACAAAGCATTGCACTTCCTGATTTCAAAATATATTACAAACCTGCAGTATTCAAAACAGTATGGTACTGGGATTAAAAATAGACTTATAGACCAGTGGAACAAAATAGAGAACCCAGAAATAAATCCATAATTACACCATCAAATAATTTTGATAAGGATGCCAAGAATACACAATTGAGAAAGGTACTCCCTTCAACAAATGGGGCTGGGAAAACAGGATATCCACATGTAAATGAATGGAATTGCACTGTTATTTTATACCACATACAAAAATTAACTCAAAATGGAATAAAGACTTAAATGTAAGATGTAAAACTGTAAAATTCTTAGAAGAAAACATAGGGGAACACTTCATAATATTGGTCTTAGAAGTGTATCAAAGTGTATTTTTACATTGTATCAAAAGGCAACAAAACCAAAAATAAACAAATGGGACTACAGCAAACTAAAAAGCTGTGGCATAGGAAAGGAAAAAAATCAACATAGTGAAAAGGCAGTCTGTGGGGTAGTTGGAAATATTTGCAAACCATATATCCAATAAGGGGTTAACACCTAAAAAAATAAAAGGAACTCTACAACTCACTAGAAAAAACTCTAATAACCCTATTAAGAAATAGGCTAAAGACTTGAACATATATTTCTCCGAAGACTTACAAATGGCCAACAGGTATATGAGAAAATGATCAATGTCAATATCATCAGGGAAATGAAAATCAAAATCACAATGGGATATTACTTCACACCTATCAGCAAAATTATAAAAAATAAAAAGATAACAAGTGTTAATGAAGATGTGGAGAAATTGGAACAATTGTATACTGTTAATGGGAATGCAAAATGGTGTAGCCACTGTGGAAAACAGTATGGAGGTTCCTCAAAAAATTAAAAATACAAATACTTTATGGTCCAGCGATCCATTTTCTAAGTATTTATCTAAAAGAATTGAGATCAGGATCTCAGAGATACTAGCATTCCCATGTCCATTGCAGCACTCTTCACTATAGTCAAGATGTGGAAACAATCTAAATATTCATCAACAAATGAATGGATAAAGAAAATGTGGTATATGTACAATGAAATACTATTCAGTCTTAAAGAAGGAAATTCTATGATACGCAACATGGATGAAGACATTATGCTAAATAAAATAAGCCAGTAACAGGAAGAAATATACTGTATTCTTCCACTTGTATGAGGTACATAAAACAGTTAAAATCATAGATTCAAAGAGTGGATTGGTGGTTACTAGGGGATATGGGGTGAAAATGGGGAATTAGTAATCAATGGGCATAAAGTTTCAGTTAAGGAAGTTTTATTCAAACTAGAGTTCTCATGTAGAACATTGTATCTAGGGGCGCCTGTGTGGCTCTGTTGGGTGACTGTCTTTGGCTCAGGTCATGATCCCAGGGTCCTGGGATCAAGTCCCACATTGGGCTCCGTGCTCTGCGGGGAGCCTGCTCCTCCCTCTGCTGTTCTCTCTCTTTCTCTGCCAAATAAATAAATAAAGTCTTAAAAAAAAAAAAAGAACATTGTATCTATAGTCAACAATGGTGTATACCTAAAAATTTTTAGGAGAGTTGATCTCATGTTGTATTGTCACAATAAAATAAAATTTAAAAAGAAAATAAATTTTGCAGCAATATTAAAGAAAAAGTCTAAATTATCTATTTCTTACAGGAAATGCCTTGCACTGAGGTGATGGTCAGTAAAGAGTTTCTTTTTATTGAGGTATAATTGACATATAAAATTATATTAGTTTCAGATGTACAACATAATGACTCAGTATTGGTACATATTGTGAAATGATCACCAGAAGTCTATTTAACATCTGTCACCATACATAGTTACAATTTTTTTCTTATAACAGGACTTTTAAGTTATTTTCTCTTAGCAACTTTGAAATATGCAGTGCAGTATTATTAGCTGTAGTCACCGTGTTCTACCTTACCTCTCCAAGATTTATTTATTTTATACCTGGAAGTTTATATTTTTTGAACCCCATCACCCGTTTCACCCCACCCCCCAACCCCTGCATATGGCAACCACCAATCTGTTCTCTGTATCTATGAGCTCAGGTATTTGTTAGTTTATGTGTCACATGTAAGTGATATCATACAGTATTTGTCTTTTTGTCTGTCTTTCAGTAAACAATTGTTGAATGACTATTTTTGTTCATTGCTGAAAGATGTAATGAGTTTAATGACAATGGTCTTTTACAATATATGGAACTTTAAAATTTACAAAGCAGTAATCTGTAAAGCTGGATTATAAATTTTATTAGGGCAAGAACTTTTCCTTTTTTATTTTTCTCCATTTCCTGTATGTCTGTCATGTTGCCAGGCCCATGATAAATATTTCTCAATTGATGTCTTTTAGTTTTCCTCAGCTGATTTCACAGCAACCTTATAAAGTAGGCAAGCAAGGATAATTTCTCCCATTTTACAGATAACAATAAAAAATTGAAGTAGTAGTGACTTGTCCAAAGGTATGAAATTATTAAATGGCATAGTAAGGATTTGAATCCAGATTTCAAGACCAATGTGCTTTCAATTCCATAGGAGTATTTCTAATTTAGACCTCAGCTCCAATTTTGTTCTCTGTTCTTTTTTTAAAAAACATTTTAAAATTTAAATTCAGTTAATTAACATATAATGTATTATTGGTTTGAAAGGTACAGGCCTGTGATTCATCAGTCTTATATAATATTCAGTGCTTATTACATCTCATGCCCTCCTTAATGTCCATCATCCATTTACCCCATCCCTCCACATCCCTCCCCTCCAGCAACCCTTAGTTTGTTTTTCTATGATTAAGAGTCTCTTATGGTTTGTTTCCATCTCTGGTTTCATCTTTTATTTTTTCTTCTCTTCCCCTATGATCCTCTGTTTTGTTTCTTAAATTCCTCGTATCAGTGAGATCATACGATAATTGTCTTTCTCTGAATGACTTATTTCATTTAGCATAATACCCTCTAGTTCCATCCCCGTTGTTGCAAATGGCAAGATTTAAATTTTATGGCTGAGTAGTATTCCATTGTATATATATACCACAGCTTCTTTATTATTCATCTTTTGATGGACATCTGGGCTCTTTCCATAGTTTTGCTATTGTGGACATTGCTGCTATAAACATTGGGGTGCAGGTGCCCCTTCGCATCACTACGTTTGTATCTTTGGGGTAAATACCCAGTACTGCAATTGCTGGATCATAGGGTAGCTCAATTTTCAACTTTTTGAAGAACCTCCATGCTGTTTTCCAGAGTGGCTGCACCAGCTTGCATTCCCACTAACAGTGTAGGAGGGTTCCCCTTTCTCCCCATCCTTGCCAACATCTGTCATTTCCTGACTTGTTAATTTTAGCGATTCTGACAGGTGTGAGGTGGTATCTCACTGTGGTTTTGATGTGTATTTCCCTGATGCCGAGTGATGTGGAGCATGTTTTCATGTGTCTGTTGGCCATTTGGATGTCTTCTTTGCAGAAATGTCTGTTCATGTCTTCTGCCCATTTCTTGACTGGGTTATTTGTTCTTTGGGTGTTGAGTTTGATAAGTTCTTTATAGATTTTGGATATTAACCCTCTACTGGTATGTCATTTGCAAATATCTTTTTTCATTCTTGTGGTTGTCTTTTGGTTTTGTCAACTGTTTCCTTTGCTGTGCAAAAACTTTTTATGTTGATGAAGTCCCAATAGTTCATTTTTGCCTTTGTTTCCCTTGCCTTTGGAAACGTGTATAGTAAGAATTTGCTGCAGCCAAGGTTGAAGAGGTTACTACCTGTGTTCTCTAGAATTTTGATGGATTCCTCTCACATTTAGGTCTTTCATCCATTTTGAGTCTATTTTTGTGTATGCTGTAAGAAAATGGTCCAGTTTCATTCTTCTGCAGATGGCTGTCCAATTTTCCCAATACCATTTTTTGAAGAGACTTTTTTCCATTAGATATTCTTTCCTGCTTTGTCAAAGATTAGTTGACCATAGAGTTGAGGGTTTTCTATTTCTGGGTTCTCTGTTCTGTTCCATTGATCTATGTGTCTGGTTTTGTGCCATTACCATACTATCTTGATGATGACAGCTTTGTAATAGAACTTGAAGTCTGAGATTGTGATGTAACCAGGTCTGGTTTTCCTTTTCAACATTCCTTTGGCTATTTGGGGTCTTTTCTGGTTCCATACAAGTTTTAGGATTATTTGTTCCAGTTCTGTGAAAAATGTTGATGGTATTTTGATACGGATTGCATTGAATGTGTAGATTGCTCTAGGTAGTATAGACATTTGAACAATATTTGCTCTTCCAGTCCATAAGCATGGAACATTTTTCCATCTCTTTGTGTCTTCCTCAGTTTCTTTCATCAGTGTTCTATAGTTTTCTGAGTACAGATCCTTTGCTTCTTTGGTTAGGTTTATTCCTAGATATCTCATGTTTTTGGGTGCAATTATAAATGGGATCGACTGTAATTTCTCTTCCTTCTGTCTCACTGTTAGTGTATAGGAATGCAACTGATTTCTGTGCATTGATTTTATATCTTGCCACTTTGCTGAATTCCTGTATGAGTTCTAGCAATTTTGGGGTGGAATCTTTTGGGTTTTCCATATAGAGTATCATGTCATCTGCAAAGAGTGAGAGTTTGACTTCTTCTTTGCTGATTTGGATGCCTTTGTTCTGTGTTCTTGATTTAAGTTTTGTTATCATTCCTTACATTAAAAAATCATTTGAGATATGTGTGTTTTAATTTTCTGCTTCAGCTGCAAAGTTCCCTATAATGAGTGGTATTATCATTTTGTAAGTTCATTTGGAAAATATGTATGAAAGTCAATGGATTAAGTTTAGAAAAATAAAAAAAATTTTTCTCAGTAATACTTCACTTTGGTTCCTCTGTGGTTGCCATATTTGACTAAGGTAGATTAGCCATTTCTTATGCTTAAAAAAATTTCTCTTTAAACATTAATATTTATAGAACATTAATATATTACTCTTTTGACTGTTCCTTTCTTCTGCTTTAGTTTCCAAAATCTTTTGGTATTGTTTCAAACTGACATTTTAGGGACACTAAGACCACACTTGGTGATTCAGTACCTTTAATCAGATGCTTATTGGATACTCTTTTCTACACATAATGTTGTGAGTATGGGATTTTCTTTTAATGTTACAGGTAACATCTATCACCTTGTACAGTTGCATGGAATGTTAAACAAGAAAAAATGATAACTGTTGAGCTGGCTGCTCTTTTGGAACAATGCTCCTTGATACTTTTTTATTGTGGGAGTTATTAGGCTGCTGGAGCTGTGGAGTTATTTCAATCTGTTGATCTGACTGCAAAAGGAAGCCAGGGCATTGGCAGTGAGGGCCAGGGAAGTTTTACTTGCCAGAGCCCTGGCTGGATCTTTTTCTGCTGCTTCAGATGGTTTTTCTTCTTGTCGTCTTTCTCAAATTACTCTATGAATCTACATGATTTTCATGAACTCACTGAATGTGTAGTTTATGTAGAACATTGGCTTAAATTTATTAAACATTATGTTGTCAGAAAAAGGGAGGAAAATGTATTAGGAAAGAAAGAATGCCAAGTCCAACTAGACATTTTCCTTGCTGCCCTATTCATGCTTCTCTTTTCTGAAAAACAGATTTTCAGTTATTTTAATGGGAGATGAGCAATCATTGTCTCTGTTGTTTTATTTGGTAGATTACTGTTATTATTTCTGAATGGAAAGGAATTTATTTTTATTTAGGTGTAATTGATATACAACATCATATTAGTCTCAGGTGTATAACATAATGATTCAATATTTGTATATATTGTGAAATGATTACCACAATAAATCTAGTTAACATCTATCACCATACACATTTGCAAAGGTTTTTTCGTTGTAATAAGAACTTCTAAGATCTGCACTCTTAGCAACTTGTAATTATGTAATACACTATTATTAACTATAGTCACCATGCTGTACATTATATCACCACGACTTACTTATTTTGTAACTAGAAGTCTATACCTTTTGATTCCCTTCACCCATTTCTCCCACACCTACCCCTGCCTCTGGCAACCACTACTCTGTTCTCTGTAACTGTGAGCTTGGTTTTTCTTTTTCTTTTTTTCTGTTTTTGTTTTTGTTATTGTTTTGTTTTGGTTTTTTTTTTTTTTTTAGATTGCACATGTTAGATTAGATGGTATTTGTCTTTCTCTGTCTGACTTATTTTACTTACTGTAATGCCCTTGAAGTCCATCCATGTTGTCACAAGTGACAAAATTTCCTTCTTTTTTATGGCTGAAATTACTTGGTTGTGTATTTAGATCAAATTTACTTTGTCCATTCATTGGTTGATGGACACTTGGGTTGTTTTAGCATCTTGGCTATTATTAATAATGTTGTAATGAACATAGGGATCATATATCTTTTCAAGTTAGTGTTTTCATTTTCTTCATATAAATACCCAGAAGTGGAGTTGCTAGATCATATGGTAGTTCTATTTTTAATTTTTTGGGGGAACCTCCATACTCTTTTCCGTAGTGTTTGTACCAATTTACATTCCCACCAACAGTGAAGAAGGATTTCTTTTCTTCCTATCCTCCCTAAAACTTGTTATTTCTTGTCTCTTAGTAATAGTCATTCAAATGGGTGTGAGGTGATATCTCTTTGTGGCTCTGATTTGCATTATTTTGATGCTTAGTGATATTGAGCACCTTTCATGTACCTCTGTGTCATCTGTATGTCTTTGGAAAAATATGTATTCAGATCCTGTGCCTATTTTTAAATCAGATTGTTTTTCTTTTTGCTATTGAGTTTATGTGTTCTTTATGCATTTTGGATATTAACCCCTTATCAGATGTATGATTTGCAAGTATTTTATCCTATTCAGTATGTTGTATTTTCATTTTGGTTATGGTTTCCTTTGCTGTGCAGAAGGTTTTCAGTTTGATTTAGTTCCACTTGTTTGTTTTTGCATTTGATGCCTTTATTTTTGGTGTCAAATCCAGAAAATTACCTCCAAGACTGATGCGAAGGAGCTTTCTGCTTATGTTTTCTTCTAGGAGTTATATGGTTTTAGGTTTTACATTCAAGTCTTTAATCCATTTCTAGTAATTTCTGTGTATGGTTTAAGATAGTTGTCCAGTTTCATTCTTTTGCATGTCCAGTTTTTCTGGATGCCCATTTATTAAAGAGATTGTCCTTTCCCCATTGCATATTCTAGGCTTCTTTGTCATAAATTAATTGACCATATATGTGTGGGTTCATTTCTGGGCTCTCCGTTTTGTTCCATTAATCTATGTCAGTTTTTATGCCAATATTATATATTTTTTATTACTATAGCTTTGTTATTTGAAATCAGAGAGCATGATACCTACCATATATGTGTGGGTTCATTTCTGGGCTCTCCGTTTTGTTCCATTAATCTATGTCAGTTTTTATGCCAATATTAAATATTTTTTATTACTATAGCTTTGTTATTTGAAATCAGAGAGCATGATACCTTGAGTTTGTTCTTTTTCAAGATTGCTTTGGCTACTCAGGGTCTTTTGTGTATCCATACAGATTTTAGGATTATTTTTCAATTTCTCAAAAAAGTATCATTGGAATTTTGATAGGGATTGCATTGAACCTGTAGATTGCTTTGGACGTGTGGATATTTTAACAATAATAATTTTTCCAAACCATGATCTCAGAATATCTTTCCATTTATTTGTGTTTCGTTTATTTCCTCAATTTTTTTCATCAGTGTTTTACAGATTTCAATGTATAGGTCTTCCACCTCCTTGGTTAAATTTATTCCTAGGTATTTTATTCTTTTTGATGCAATTGTAAATGGAATATTTACAATTTCTCTCCCTGATAGTTATTAGTATATAAAAACAACAGATTTTTGTATACTGATTTTGTATCTTGCAACTTTACTTTAGTCTTTGTTCTTTTTCATTGTTCAGTAGCATGCCATTTAATCTCCACATATATGTGAGTTTTCTGGTTTTCTTCTTGTAAGTGATTTCTAGTTTTATACCATTGTGTTCAGAAAAGATGTTTAGTATAATTTCAAGCTTCTTAAATTTGTTAAGACTTGTTTTTTGACCTAACATGATTTATTGTGGAGAATGTTACATGTGCACTTTTGAAGAATGTGTATTCTGTTGCTTTTGGATGGAATGTGCTTTATTTATCTGTTAAGTCCATCTGGTCTAATGTGTTAAGGTTGATATTTCCTTATTGATTTTCTGTCTTGATGATCTATCCACTGATGTAATGGGGTATTGAAGTACCCTACTATTACATTGCTGTTTATATCTATTTTTAGGTCTGTTAATATTTGCTTTATATATTTAGGTGCTCCTGTGTTGAGTGCATAAATATTTACAAATGTTATATCATCTTATTTGATTGACCTCTTTATTGTTATGTAATGCCCTTCTTTTTCACCTTTTATAGTTTTTGTTTTAAAGTACATTTTTTCTGATCAGGAGAGTTAAGATAGAGGAATAGCGTGACCTTAAGCTTGCCTTCTCCCTCAAACATAGCTAGATGAATATCAAATCATTTTGAATACCCAAGAAATCAGTCAGAAGTCTTTGTAGACATGGAACAAAGCTGCATGTCTACAAACCCATGGAAGGTAGGAACTGCAGAGAGTTGATTTGTGGGAAAAAAGAGTTGAGGGTGCATATGTCTTTTTAAGTTAGTGTTTTCATTTTCTTCATATAAATACACAGCAGCGGAATTGCAAATACAAATAAAACCATGATGAGATGCTCCCTCACCCCTGTCAGAATGGTTAAAATCAACAACACAAGGAACAATAGGTGTTGGCGAGGATGTGGAGAAGGGGGAACCTTCTTGCACTTTTGGTGGGAATGCAAATGGGTGAAGCCACTCTGGAGAACAGAATGGAGGTTCCTCAAAAAGTTAACAATAGAAATACCCTACAATCTAGCAATTGCACTACTAGGTATTTACCCAAAGGATACAAAAATATACATTCGAAGGGGCACATGTACCCTGATGTTTATAGCAGCATTATCAACACTAACCAAACTATGGAGAGAGCCCAAATGTCTTCAACTGATGAATGGATAAAGATGTGGTATATGGAATATTACTCAGCCATCAAAAAGAATGAGATCTTGCCATTTGCAAAGATGTGGATAGAGCTAGAGTGTATTATGCTAAGTGAAATAAGTCAATCAGAGAAAGACAAATATATGATTTCACTCACATGTGGAATTTACTAAACAAACAGCATGGGTGCAGAAAGGTGGCAGTGGAATAGGAGGATCCCAGGCTGACCTTTTCTTACAAATACAACTAGATAGCTATCAAATCATCTTTTTTTTTGGAAAGATTTTATTTCTTTATTTGACAGAGAGAGAGCACAAGCAGGGGGAAGTGGCAGGCAGATGGAGAGAGAGAAGCAGGCTCCCTGAATAGCAAGGGAAGCCCGATGTGGGACTCGATCCCAGGACCCCAGGATCATGACCTGAGCCGAAGGCAGTCGCTTAACCAACTGAGCCACCCAGGCACCCGCTATCAAATCATCTTAAATATCCCAGAAATCGACCTGAAGACTGACAGAACACACAACAACTAAACAGATTAGAGGCCATATCTAAGAAGGTAGGAAGTGTAGAGACATGGTTTAGGGGAGAAAGAAGGCTGCTTTGGACTGGAGGGATCCTTGGTCACAGAGAAGAGCAAGAGATGATGGAACATACAGGGGAACACAAGGAGAACATTTCCCCAAAGCCATTGGCTTGGAAAACTAGTTGGGCTGAATTTGTGAGTTCTTGCAACCAATGGGGTTTAAAGTCTGGAGTTTTAAGTGGCTTTGGCTGGGATACAGCGTGGAGGGCATTGTGCTACTCCTGGAGAGAAGATAGACCAGCAACCCCAGGGGTCAGATAGCATGGAAACAGTGATCTGAAGAGTGTGTGTGGGACACACAGTGGGAAGAGTATTCACTCTTTTTGGAGCACGTCCCTGAGAGGCAGCATTCATGGAGGTACTTCTTTGGGAACAAAGGAGCTGGCTAGTGCCATTTCCCTCCCTGCACCTCAGCATAAACACAGAGCCACTTGTGTGAAGCAATGCACTGTTGACACTGGCTGCCTAAGTTGCTTATACCAAACCCTGCCCCACCGTGCTGTGCTCTGGTCAAAATGTCCTTATTGGTCATGCTTGCCTCAGTCCCAGTATGGCTGGCCCCTCCCCCAGAAGACCAAGACAAATCCCTGCCCACACTACATCTCCCAGCTAGAGAGATGCAGGGCCTCATTTCTGGTGGTGGTAACAGGTCTCATCTCACAAGCAGACCAGAGCTCACCCATTTAAAACTCACCACATTCAGACAAGGGACCAAACACTGCCCACAACAGGCAGGGAGAGACTCTGCAGATGACTGACCTAGAGGTGAGAGGAGTCAGAACAACAGGAGAGAGCACACAACACACACTGGAGACACTCCCTGAAGCTCCAGGCCCTGAGCACTACATGACCTCTTCTTCGTAGAGCTGTTACTTTCAGTACTGGGAAACACAACTGGCTTTTCTAACACAGTAAAGAAGGCAGAGACTTAGACATAATGTGAAAACAGGAATTTATCCCAAATGAAAGAACAAGTTAGGGCCATGGTCAAAGATCTAAGTGAAGTGGATATAAGTAACATGCCTGATGGAGAACTTAAAGCAATGATCGTAAGGGTACTCACCAGGCTTGAGAAAATTATAGAGGATATCAGTGACACCCTTACCACATTGATAAAAGAGTTAAAAAAGAATCAGAGATGAAGAGTGCAAAAAATGTGTTTAGAAGCACCCTTGATGCAATGAACTGCAGGCTAGAAGAAGCAGAGGAATGAATTAATGATCTAGAAGACAAAGTAATAGAAAGCAGTGAAGCTGAACAAAAGAAGAATTATACAACAGAATAGATTTAGGGAACTCAGTGACTCCATCAAATGGATCAACATTTGTATTATAGGAATCCCAGAAGAAGAAGAAGGGAGAGAAGGGGGCAGAAAATGTATTTGAAGAAATAATAGCTGAAAACTTCCCTAATCTGGGGAAGGAAATAGGCACATCCAGGAGGCACAGAGAACTCCCATCAAAATCAACAAAAGCAGGCCAATACCAAGACATATTGTATGTAAATTTGTAAAATATAGTGGTAAAGAAGACTCTTAAAAGCAGCAAGATAAAAGAAGTCCTTATCTTACAAGGGAAGACCCATATGGCTAACAGCGGATTTCTAAATGGAAACTTGGCAAGCCAGAAGGGAGTGGCATGATACATTCAAGGTTCTGAATGGGAAAAGCCTAGCCAAGAATACTCTATTCAGCAACAGAAGGAGCGATGGTTTCCCAGACAAAGAAAAACTAAAGTAGTTCATGACCACTAAAGCAGCCCTGCAAAAAAATATGAAAGGGGACTCTGAGTGGAAAGGAGAGACCAAAAATGATAGTATAAATTAGGCAGGAAACACAAAAGCAGTAAAAATGAATATTTCTGTAAATTTAAGTCAAGGAACTCACATAAAAAAAGGATATAAAATATAATAATATATACCTAAAACAGTAGAGGAGAGGAGAAAAGAATGGGTTCAAACTTGAATGATCATCAACTTAATATAGATTTAGATTGCTATTTGTAGAAGAGGTTATATACAAACTTAATGGTAATGATATATCAAAAACTACTACTAAATATGCAAGAACTGGGATGCCTGGGTGGCTCAGTCGATTAAGCGTCTGCCTTCGGCTCAGGTCATGATCCCAGAGTTCTGGGATCAAGTCCCGCATCAGGCTCCTCGCTCAGCGGGGAGCCTGCTTCTCCCTCTGCCTCTGCCTGCTACTCCCCCCTGCTGTGCTCTCTGTCTCTCTCTTCCTCTCTAACAAACAAACAAATAAATAAATCTTAAAAAAATCAATAAAATAAATATGCAAGAATAAAGAGAAAGAAATCCAAATATATCACTAGAGAAAATAAGCAAAAAAAGAATGAGAGAAAGACAAGAAAGGATCAGAGAAAATCTTCAGAAACAACTACAAAACAAGTAGTAAAATGGCAATAAATACATATCTATCAATAGTTACGTTGAATGTAAATGCACTAAATGCTCCAATCAAAAGACATAGGGTGTGAGAAAGGATAAAAAACAGGACCTATTTATATGCTGCCTAAAAAAGACTCACTTTAGACCTAAAGGCACCGGCAAATTGAAAGTGAGGGGATGGAGAAACATTTATCATGCAAATAGATGTCAAAAGAAAGCTGGAGTAGCAATACTTATATCGGAGAAACTAGAGTATAAAATAAAGACTGTAACAAGAGACAAAGAAAAGCACTAGATAATATTAAAGGGGATATAACAATTGTAAATATTTATGCACCCAGTATGGGAGCACTCAAATACATAAAGCAGTTAATAACAATGCTAAAGGAACTAATTGATAATAATACAATAATAGGAAGGGATGTTAACCACCCACTTACATCACTGGACAGATCATCTAAGCAAAAAATTAGCAAGGAAACAATGACTTTGAATGACACACTGGGCCAGATGGACTTAACAGATATAGTCAGAACATTCCATCCTAAAACAGCAGAATACACATTCTTTTCAAGTACACATGGGACATTCTTCAGAATAGATCACATTTTAGGTCACAAAACTCTCAACTAATGCAAAAAGATTGAATATCTATGCATCTTTTCTGACCACAATGTTATAAAACTAGAAATCAACCACAAGAAAAAATCTAGAAAGAGCACAGGTACATGGAAGTTAAACAACATGCTAATAAATAATGAATGGATGAACCAGGAAATGAAAGAAGAAATAGTAAAATACATGGACACAAAGGAAGATGAAAACACAACAGTCTAAAACCTTAGGGATGCAACAAAAGTGGTTCTAAGAGGGAAGTACATAGTAATACAGGCCTATATCAGGAAGCAAGAAAAATCTCAAATATACAGGGTAACCTTACACCTGAAGGAACTAGAAAAAGAAAAACAAACAAAGCCTAAAGCCAGAAGAGGGAAGGAAACAATAAATATTAGAGCAGAAATAAATGATATAGAAACTAAAAAACCAATAGAACAGATCAATGAAATCAGAAGCTTGTTCTTTGAAAAAAATAAAATTGATAGACCTCTAGCCAGACTTATCAAAAAATAAAGAGAAAAGACCCAAATAAATACAATCACAAATGAGAGAGGAGAAACAACAACCAACACCACAAAAATACAATTATTAAGAGAATATTATGGAAAACTATATGCCAACAAATTGGACAACCTTGAAAAAATGGATAAATTCCTAGAAACATAAACTATCAAAGCTGAAACAGGAAGGAATAGAAAATTTGAACAGTCCAATAACCAGCAAAGAAATTAATAATCAAAAAACTCTTAGCAAACAAAATTCCAAGACCAGATGGCTTCACATGTGAATTCTACAAATATTTAAAGAAGAGTTAATACCTATTCTCAAACATCCCAACACATAGAAAAGGAAGGAAAACTCCTAAATTCATTCTATGAGGCCAGCATTACCCTGATACCAAAATCAGATAAAGACACCACAAAAGAAAGAGAACTATAGGCCAATATCTCTGATGAACATAAATGCACAAATTCTCGACAAAAAACTAGCAAACTGAATCCAACAATACATTAAAAAAATCATTTACCACGATAAGTGGGATTTTTTCCTGGGCTGCAAAGATGGTTCAATATTCTCAAATCAATCAATGTGATATATCACATTTGTAAAATAAGGGATAAGAACCACGTGATCATTCAGTAGATGCAGAAAAAGTATTTGACAGAGTCCATCACCCATTCTTAATTAAAAAAAACCCTCAACAAAGTAGGGATAGTAATAAAGGCCATATGTGAAAAACCCACAGCTAATAGCATCCTAAATGGGGAAAAACTGAGTGCTTTTCCTCTACAATCAGGAACAAGACAGGAATATCCACTCTCACCACTTTTATTCACTGGAAGTCCTAGCCACAGCAATCAGATGACAAAAAGAAATAAAAGGCATCCAAATCATCAAGGAAGAAGTAAAACTTCCACTACTTGCAGATTCTATATATAGAAAACCCAAAAGACTCTACCAAAAAACACCTGGAATGGATAAATGAATTCAGTAAAGGTGCAGGAGACAAATTTAACATACACAAATCTGTGACATGTCCATACATCAATAGTGAAGCAGGAGAAACAGGAATTTAAGAATCATTCCATTTACACTTGCATCAAAACCAGTAAGATACCTAGGAATAAAGCTAATCAAAGAGGTAAGAGATCTGTACTCTGAAAACTATAAAACGCTGATGAAAGAAATTGAAGATGACACAAAGAAATTAAAAGATGTTCCATGCTCATGGATTGGAAGAACAAATATTGTTAAAATGTCTATACTACCCAAAGCAATCTACACATTTAATGCAACCCCTATCAAAATACCAACAGCATTTTTCACAGAAGTAGAATAAACAATCCTGAAATTTGTATAGAACCACAAAAAGCCCCAAATAGCCAAAGTAACCTTGATTAAAAAAAATAGCAAAGCTGGAAGCATCACAATTCTGGACTTCAAATTATATTACAAAGCTGTACTAATCAAAGCAGTATGGTACTGGCATAAAAATAGACATGTAGATCAATGGTACAGAATAGAAAACCCAGATACAAACCCACGACCATATGGTCAATTAGTATTCGACAAAGCAGGAAGGAATATCCAATGGGTAAAAAGAATGTCTCTTCAACAAATGGTGTTGGGAAAACTAGACAGCAACATGCAAAAGAATGTAACTGGATGACACTGTTGCACCATACACAAAAGTAATTCAAAATGGATTAAAGACCTAAATGTGAGACCTGAAACCATAAAAATCCCAGAAGAGAACCAGGTAGTAATTTCTTTGATATTGACCATAGCAACTTCTTTTTAGATGTCTCCTGAACCAATGGAAACAAAAGCAAAAATAAACTATTGGGACTTCATCAAAAGAAAAAGCTTCTGCACAGTGAAGGAAATAATCAACAAAACTAAAGGGCAGCCTGCGGAATGGGAGAAGATATTTACAAATGACATCTGATAAAAGACTCATATCCAAAATATACAAAGAACATATAAAACTCAACACCCTAAAAACAAATAATCCAATTAAAAATGGGCAGAAGACATGAATAGACATTTTTCTAAAGAAGACATACAGATGGCCGTCAGACACATGAAAAGCTGGTCAACATCACTCATCGTCAGGGAAATATAAATCAAAACTTCAATGGGATATCACCTCCCACCTGTCAGAATAGCTAAAATCAACAACACAAGAAACAACAGGTGTTGGTGAGGCTGTGGGGAAAGGAGAGCTCCAGCTCTCCTGCACTGTTGTGGGAATGCAAACTGGTGCAGCCACAGTGGAAAACAGTATGGTGGTTCCTCAAAATGTTAAAAATAGAACTACCTTATGATCCTGCAATTGCACTACTAGGTATTTTTCCAAATAATACAAAAATACTAATTCAGAGGGCTATATGCACCCCAATGGTTATAGCACTGTTATCAATAATAGCCAAACTATGGAAAAAGCCCAAATGTCCATCGACTGATGAATAGATAAAGAAGAGGTGGTGTATATATATAGGAATATTCCTCAGACATCAAAAAGAATGAAATCTTGCCATTTGCAATGACATAGATGGAGCTAGAAAGTATTATGCTAAGTTTAGTAAGTCAGTCGGAGAAAGACAAATACCATATGATTTCATTCATATGTGGAATTTAAGAAACAAAACAAGCAAGCAGGGGGAAAGAAAAAAAAAAGAAAGGTAATCTAAGAAACAGACTCTTAACTATAGAGAACAAACTGATAGCTACCAGAAGGGAGGTGGCTTGGCAGGTGGGTGAAATAGGTGAAGGGGATGAAGGAGTGCACTTGTGATGAGCACCGGGTGTTGTATGGAAGTGTTGAATCACTGTATTATGCACTTTAAGCTAATATTACACTTTATGTTAACTGGAATTGAAATAAAAAAAAAACACCAAATGAACAAAGGAAAAAAGAGAAAAACCAAAAAACAGACTCTTAATTATAGAGAGCAAACTGATGGTTACCAGAGGGAGGTGGGTGGGGGAATGGGTGAAATAGGTGATGGGGATTAAGAGTACACACACACACACACACACACACACACACACACACATATTTTAAAGATTTATTTATTTATTTTGAGAGAGAGAGTGAGAGAGCGGGGAGGGGCAGAGGGAGATGGGAGAAAGAGAATCTTAAGCAGACTGTGCTGAGTGTGGAGCCGGTTGTGGGGCTCGATCCCACGACTATGAGATCATGACCTGAGCCAAAACGAAGTCAGATGCTTCCAACTCTGCCACCCAGTCACCCTGAGTACACTTATCTTGATGAGCACTGAGTAATGCATAGAATTTTTGAATTACTATATTGTCTACCTGAAATTAATATAACACCATATGTTAACTATACTGGAATTAAAATTAAAATATAAATAAAGTAAAATTGACAAATGAGTCCTTTCACATAAAGTTGGGATGCTTTTCAAGGGCAGCTGCTTCTCTCACTCTCTCAAATAAATAAATAAAATCTAAAAAAAAAAAAAGAAAAAAGAAAAGAAAAAGGGACGCCTAAGTGGCTCAGTCAGTTAAGCGTCTGACTTCGGCCAAGTCATGGTCTTGGGGTCCTGGGATGGAGCCCATGTGGGGCTCCCCACTCAGTGAGGAGTCTGCTTGTCCTTCTCCCTCTACCTTTCCCTCTGTTTCTCCCCCTTTTAATGCTCTCTCTCTCTCCCAAATAAATAAATAAAATCTTCAAAGGGCTGCTTCTGTGCTGGGTGAGTCTGCATGCAGTGCTCTTTTTTTTTTTTTTTTAAGATTTATTTATTTTGAGGGGGAGAGAGAGAGAGGAGAGATGGAATCTCGAGTCCCCACTGAGTGCTCAGCCCACCTTGGGGCTCAATCTCATGATCCTGAGATCATGACCTCAGCTGAAATCAAGAGACAGACGCTTTAATGACTCAGCCACCTAGGCGCTCCTGCACACAGCTCTTTAAGAGCCATTTCTCAGGTTTCCAAAGCCCTGTGGATCTTGTGGGCATGAGCCCTATTGGTCTTCAAAGCCACTTGTTTTAGGTTTTTCTCAGGTGTTGGTCTTAAATGTTGGCCCGATGTGGTGTACAAACCCTTTAATACTCAAGGAATAGCTGTGGGTTTTGAGTTTCCTCCCAAATGTGGGTTGCCATGCTGGGGATGGGGTTTATGGTGAGATTGTGTCTCAGCCTTTGAGGTTTACCTCTCATTTGCTTGATGTGAAGTGGTTGCTCAGCCAGTTTTTAGGTTTTTTACCAGAGGAAACTGTTCCATATATAACTGTAGTTTCAGTGTGTCTATGGGAGGATGTGAATTCAGGACCTTCCTACATTGCCATCTTGAACCAAAATCTGAACAGAAAAGAATTTTATGAGAAAACACACTGGGAGTGTTTATAATGCTTACTTTAATGGCAAGTTTTGGGCTTAGAGATAATGTTTGCATCTTCTCATTTTTGTCTTGTCTGCCCTGTGATGTTTGATAAGGTAATAAAATAGGACAGAATTTGCATTTGTTTCCCAGTTCAGAGACCATTTTGATATTCAGTTTTGTCAGTTTTATATTCCTAGGCTTGTTTGGAGGTCAGATTTATTCATTGGGCTTTTTTATCTTACATTTGAATTTTGTAGTAAGGGAAAAATATTAACACAGGATAAATTTAATGTTTGACAAATTTTTGGGGCTTCTTTGCTTATTTTAAATTTCCACTCAAAAGTTTGAAGAAGTAAAATCTAGGAATTTTAAAATCTCTTCAATTAATTATGCTTCTTTCCCAACTTACCTTCAACTGAGAGAGAATTTATTTTGAGACATAGTCAACATAATGAAATTGCAATGCACTGAACTAATGAGAAAATCTCAAGAGGTCTATTGCAGTGATCAAGCACAGTGGCCTATTGGAATGAAAAATCCTCAAATAAAGTCAACATCTAATTTTTTAAAAGTAAAATCTAAACCTCACTTTAATCACTGTCTTATTTTTATCTTTTGCAATGTCAGCTTTATCTGCAAGGTAAAATTATTGCTTTTACTCTTTAGCATCTTTAAGTATATATATGGGCAGAGAGAGATGGGGTGTATTTAACAGGGATCTAAACTAAAGTACACTACAGATACTTTGTATGACCTTTCCTTGACAATTATTTGTTGTTGTATGGGAAAAAAACCTACTTAAATAAATGAATCATCATAGTTTGAGTCCTTTGAGCTACTTAGTATCGATAAGTGGAGAGTGTAACTCTTGATAATGAAAGTTCAAACTTTAAAGTCTCCACTTTACACAAACTGATTTTTCATAGAAATATATTGTGGTGATTTATTCTTGCTGGATTGTCTCCCTTTCTTCTTTGGCCATGGACATATTGCTTGGTTTTTATGGGTTTTTAAATTTTTTTAATTTTAATTTAATTTAATTTAATTTTTAAGATTTTATTTATTTATTTGACACAGAGAGAGACAGTGAGAGAGGGAACACAAACAGGGGGAGTGGGAAAGGGAGAAGCAGGCTTCCCACTGAGCAGAGAGCCCGATGTGGGATCAATCCCAGGACGCTGAGATCATGACCTGGGCCGAAGGCAGTCGCTTAACCAACTGAGCCACCCAGGCGCCCCTGTTTTTTTATTTTTAAGACTTGTAAATGTGTTTACCCTAAAATTCCTATTTGGAGCGGTATAAAGTTCACAGAAATAAATGTGAAGAAGAAATATTTAAGAAGTAGAGCTAATATTTTTTAGGGAAAATAAAGTGCTTAGGATTAAACTGATTGATTGGTAAAATAGTTTATATTGTCAGCAAAATTACTTAAATTGTTTAGAATATTAGATTTGGTATTTTGATTTGAATGTAGTGAGAAGGGACCAAGAAATGGGCAAGGCACAGAAATGATCATACAACACGATAGTTAATATAAAAGTCATTACAATTATGTCAAGAGAAATTTGTTTACTATGCTATAAAATGGGGAAAACTAGCAGACTTTGTTTAAATTGATGGGTAGAATCTGTTCCCATTTAAGGCTCTGAGAACTTGTCCTTCCATTTGAAGCCCAATGCAGATCTCTTCATGTCTTCTATGTGGCCTGAGTCCTTCAATTGCTATACCTAGTTTTTTTCTGTTTTACCACATATTGCTTTTATCTCTCTCTCTCTCTTTTTGTATTCTCTTTACTACTTTACCTTGTGTTAGAGTTAGTGGTATTGTAGAAAGAGCACAAATACTGTAGTAAAAACCCGGTTTATACTCTCTGAGTCCCAGTGTACTCACTTGTAGAATGGGGAGTGAAATAGGATTAAATTGGAAAGCACAAAAGTATCTGACACTGAGCAGGCACTCAGTAAATGTCTTTCCCACTTCTGAGTTTCATATCTAGTTCCTGAGTCGTTTATAAGTTCCTTTAGGGCAGGAAATATGTTTAATATTCATAGTACCTTGTGCATAGTAGGTTCTAAAAGATTATTTGTTGAATTTAATTTGCTGTAGTGCTGAGGAAGCTTAGCACTGTTGTTTTCCGTTTCTTTTTCCTCTGTCACCTTGGATCGAGATAAACATGTTGCTTTCATGAAACTGAGGCTTTAATTCAGTAGAATGCCATTATAATATGACTTATTCCATAGAGTTTGAATAGTAGGTCAAATCATTTCCCTGGAAACTTAATAATATTCTATAAAATCTTATTAACCTGTCTCATAGCATCATAGTCCATGGAATTCTGGTGTGTTTAAGATGGTGAAGTCTCTATCTGTAGAAATCTGTCTAAAGGCATGCAGTGAGAATACGGGAAATAAATGACATGAAGAGAGAGCAAATGCAAATGTCATTGCAAGTGACATTACTTGACATTTTCAATCACTAATCTTCCAAAGTATGTTCTAATTTACTAAAATAAACCAAGAATTGAATTTCTTGTGAGCTTCCTTTGTTTAATTAATTATTAGCAGCAGAACAATATTCTGTGATCCACTGCAATTTGTCTCCTTTGTGTTTATCTAGTATCTGACTTAAAAATGGACAGAAACATTCTGATTCAGCAGAACTGATTTTATAACTGTTATAAATCATTTCTGCGTTATAGAGCAGAAATGAATAAATGTTTGCTGAACGTGCTACATATGCTTCGATCACCAAAATGTTAGTTTTCTTTCCTTCTCAAAATATGAGATCTGAGAGATCTTCCGGGCTGAAGTTTGTGGGGTGCTTATTTTGCATGGATATTTCTATGGAGGCAAGCAGCTACCTTTATATATATTTGTTTCCATGATTGGAATGTGAGAGCTCCTTTAGTACTTCCTCATTATGATTTGAAATTATACATTCATCACAATTTTTTTTCGTTAGAAGTAGCAGTATATGCTAAAACACAGGTTTTTTTTTTTTTAATGAGGTATGCTCTTTTGTTGGAATGAGGACTAAACGCGCTTCCCATTCATGCAATAATGTTGGTTATACTTATGATATGGTTTCTAATTCTTTATAATCAGTCTTTGTTATTTCATTGAAAGACAATTAGCATTTGTTCTCTCTGGATTATGAATGAGAGAAACTGAGGTTCAGTCTGGACCATTTCTCTGTTTTAGCTAGTTAGGCATTTGAGAAGAATGTCCTGCTAGCCTAATGATTTACTTTTGTTTTTCAATTTCAGTTTCAAAGAACATTTGAGTCTCTCAAAAATGTTTCCAATAAATCTGACCTCCAGAAAACCTACCAGAAGCTTGGGAAGGAGCTGGAAAATCTGGATTATTTAGCCTTCAAACGTCAGCAGGTAGGAGTCAGAACTCTCCTTCGTGGAGGAGATGAACGCTTTATGCTTCCTGCCATCCTGCCTGTCAGGTTTAAGTGGATCTGGGGAGACTTACCTTCTACTGTTTAGGGCAGAAGTAGGTTGTGCTGTGCTCTGTGACCTGCTCTGTTCATACGGCTTCTGAAGCATTCATTGTGGCCCTTGCTTTTAGATGTGCAGTTTGGGGGTTTCCACATGTGTCCTTATACCTCTCTTCAAGAAAACTTCTGCTGGTTTGTGAAGCTGTAACTATCCTTTGACTAAGGGCGCCTCAGTGTCATAAAGGAAGCCTCTGTGATGGCTTGGCCAGATGGCTTTTATATTTGACAAGGGGATACTTGAGGAGAAAAATCACTTGATGACCAGGAAAAGGATATAGATGTACATACAAAATTGAGGGAAAGAATCACGAATATGCCAAAGTCTGAATCAACCTTTAGTTTTCTTGTTTGATCTCTGAAGATTAGTGGAATTTTGCTAAATATGTAAGGGGGAAGGAAAATATACTTTACAAAAGCAAGGCTTTTAGCCTCCTTGTATAGACCTCTCAATAAGTACAGAACAAAAATAGACTTTTATAGAGTTGCTTTCAGAATCAGTATTTTTTTTAAAAAATGTTAGTAATCACTAAATTTTATGTATTTGTGAGGTGCTGCCACAGTAACTAGCTAGCTAATTTTCCCAAGCTGATCTTCACCAATTTCCTCACAACCACTAGGTGTCAGGGTTGTCAAGCTTTTACCTGATTGAATGTTTATTCTGATCAGAACAGCCAGATAGAAGTTTAAATTAGGTTGCATGAAATTCGGGAATGTGTTCAATGATGGATAGTGTCTAGAAAAATGACTAAGTAGCTGACTCGCATGGCCAGCCACCGAGTCCATTATTTAAGTCTTTCCTGTTAGTGTGGCAAAAGGTGTGACTCTCTTGTGATTGTCTAATTCACAGATTTTTGATCTTTTGGATGACGTTTTCAAAGCTGTGTTTCTTTTTTTAGTTACACTTTATGAAGTCAGGTCTAGAAATATTGACTTGAAAAGGGAATTGTGTTCTGGGTTTTGCTTTATCACTGACATTACATGAGCATTTAGCCTTCCCATTGCCCTATTTTCCTGTGAGTTATATTTATTTTGTAGAATGTTCTGGGGTAAATGGAGCATCTCTGCATGTACTTTAATTTATATGAAAAAGGACACAATATCCATTTAAATTTTATTTATTTATTTTAAAATTAGTGATGGCTTACATATTAGCACATGTAAAGGAAGTGCTCACGGTTACATAGAGCTACTACAGGAATCTCCCAGATGGTGCTACTTAAAATTCATACCATAAGTCACTGCTCTGGCCTATGCAATTTTTAGAATAGTTTTGTTTCCAAGAGCCATATTTTACCACTGAGGGATATTTGAGTTGGCAGGCAGTAGTCACTGTCCTCTTCTCTCATCCTTTCTTATTAGCACATTTTCATTGATTAGATTCTTGCATTAGCTAATTGTGAATTTGGAAAAATGTGAATGCTTCAAGGGCAGAAGGGCAGGACTCTGCCTGAATGGCATTGAGGACAGATAAGTAAATTGCATGTGTGAGTGAAGAAAAGATGGGCACATGGGGTGTAAATGTCTGTACACTTACGTATACATAAATCACATATACTGTTTATTAAATGGCAATTATATGCCACATATTGTGATTAATACATTTATGGATCAGATCATCAAATGTTTATAACAATACAATGGGGATAGTTTTATGAGCACCATTTTAAGGTGAAAAAAGGGTTAAGAGAGTTAAATAACTTGTCTAATTAGGGTCATTGGGCTAATAAGACAAAGATGGGCTTCAAATCTAAATCAGTCTGACTCCAGACCTGGGTGTTTCCCAGGTCTCATTCTCAGTACCCCTGCAGGGAGCCAGGCTGGGGGGGTAGGAAGGTGAGGATGTCTAGGCATGCCAGACCCAGGGCTTAAAAATACCTTTGAGATGGACCATGAGAGACGATGGACTCTGAGAAACACACTGAGGGTTCTAGAGGGGAGGGGGTGGGGGATGGGTTAGCCTGGTGATGGGTATTAAGGAGGGCACGTACTGACTGGAGCACTGGGTGTTATACGCAAACAATGAATCATGGAACACTACGTCAAAAACTGATGATGTAATGTATGGTGATTCACATAACATAATAAAAAAAATAATAAAAAAATACCTTTGAAAGTAGGTACCTGGTGAGAAGCAAAACAGGGCTGGTTCTCTCCACCTCTCTTTCTCTCATGCAAATTGTTTAGTATATACAAAAACACAAAAGTATTTTTGAAATAATATCTTTAGACAGCTAAGAAAATGCATAAAACTTTATCTTCACAATCTTCTGAGTTTTATATTTAGTAACCATGGTTCTGGTGAAATTTATTCACACAAGGCAGTGCCTTAAATTCAAAGGGACAAATCCTTTTGAAATGAACTTAACTGCACACATAACATACTGTCAATCCTTTTGTATTACAGAACTGCAGTTCTCCTTATATCTAATAATCATTTTTTTCTACTTGGAAAAGATGAAGGGGAAGTGGAGGGAAGTGGAAAGAGGATGGTAGAGTAGAAAGAAAGTCATGGACCAAAGACTAATGGAAAAAGAGGGAAAGGAACTTGTAGGGATATAGTAAGAGGGATCAAGTGAGGGAAATTAAACTGTACTTGGTTTTATATTGTGTACCTAGAACTCTTCATTTTATTAACCCCCAGGCTGGCTTCCTGAAGGGATATTAAGAATGAGACCTGGAAAAATAGTATAGTAAACAAAAACATTGATTTTTGAAGAATTAAAAAAAATTTCAAAATAGACAAAAAGGTAGGAAAAAAGAAAGGAATACAAGAAGACATAGCAAACGAGGAAGGTGGCAGAGAATAGCAAAGACAAATTTTGTTTACTTCCCATTTTGCTTCCAAATGTAGCAGAGCTTCCTAGGAATTTTAACCAAGTTCTGTACCAAAGCCACAGATGGATTGTTGTGGATTAGGATGGGCAGGGTTCAAAGAGTCAAATTATCATCAACTCTTCTCTGACTTGATGGGATTTGCCTTTTATCTCCAATCCTGCCCCTTAAAAGGCCTCCAAACCTATTAAACACATATAAAAACTTTCTTCTCCTGGAAAAGATTCAGGTCTCTGTAAAATTGCAAGGTCTCTGTAAAATTGCAATTCAGCAAGAAAGATTCTTCCTTATGCAGGATTCTTTGTACCAGAGAATTAGTCATGGTTTGTTCCCTGGTCTAACCATATTTATCATTCCTCTTTGTGACAGCACATAGCTCCGTAAGGACAGAGCCTTGTCTGTCACAACCTTCAATGCTGTATTCTCTGCAGTGTTCACAACAGTATCTGATCCATGGCAAAAGCTCAATAAATACTCGTTGGTGCTCTTGTTACTATGAGCAAGGAAGCATGCCTGAAGTTTTGGTCTCAGGTTACAGGCAATTAGTATTGATGTATTTTAGTATACTTTTAAAATTCAGAAGGGCATTAACCCTTCAGCTTCCTGGATACCAAAGGTTGACAGATGGCCCCTTGCCTTATTTATCATTTAGGTTTTCCCCTAACATTTATAATTTTCCATCCATTTCTTTAAATAAACACAAAATGTTAATGTTACCTTAACTGTGAATTATGGATGACCAGTGGATTGCTTATAATTATTTTCTTGGACTCATTCATTAGATTTTATTTTCTGTCCCTCCCTATGACATTTTAAACATCATTTTGAGAGATTTTTTTTTCCTGGGCCAAAGAGATCCCTGGAGTACTTTGCTCTAGTTTTTTACTTTTTTTTTTTTTTTTGGAGTTACTGTACTTTCTCTCCTAAGTGTGAGCCTAGCTATTTCTTTTCTTTCTTTCTTTTTTTTTTTTTTTTTAAAGAGTGAGTGCTTATACTTCAACAATTCCTTTGGGTATATTTTAAGTTGGGGCACAAGCATCTCTCCATTTTCCTACTGTCAAAATGACTAATGTTGAAAATAGCTTTGGTTGGAAAAGGTGAGAGGAGGCCCTGATAGATGAGGTGATGGATTTTCCAGGATGAATCAGCCTGAAATAACCAGATGACAAAGCAAGATTAGCCTGAGCATCTGGAGTCTTTTTCAGTTTTTACTATCTGAAGATGCATCCTTGGAGTTATCTGCTTTGACTGTTTGGTTTTTATCTTCCTGGTTAATGTTACATAGGAATGGTAATAGTAATGGTAATAAGCTTCAGTTATTATATAGGGCCCAGATTTATGTATTAATTTGAGAGGTTATAAATCAAGAAATTTCCTTGGGGCTTTAGTTTTGTGGAATAAAATAAAATAAAGTTTGATTATCTGTACTCGAATTTAATTCCTTCTTTTTTCTACCCTTAATACTTTTTTTTTAAATTTTTTTTACCCTTAATACTTTTAATAGCATTATAAGACACTTCCCCTTCCCAGAGGTTTATGAAGTCCTTTGTATAAATTCAAGTTGACATTATTGAGTCGGACATTATGTAGACTAAAGTACATTTACATATCGATATGAAAATATGTAAAATTAAAATACTGTACTTAAGATACACATCCATGTTGGAACACATCACATACTCCTGCTCTCCCTCTTGTCTCCCTAAACATGCCATGCTATTCTGGCCTTCTGCTCTTTTCACAAGGTTTATAAAACTTGGTATTCAGAGTATCTAGACCTTTTCTATTTGCTTATTTAATTGCTGATCATTCTTTAAAGCAAAACTGAAGTCTAGCCTCCCTCATGACACTTTATCCTATGACCTCTAGTCAATATGTAGGCTCTTCCTTCTTTGTCATTTTTAGCTTTTATCCATGTCATACAATTTAGCATCTTATTGCTTGTACACTTATTCTTCAATAAGTGCAAGTTAGGGTATGGCTTTGTAGTCAGCCAGATCTAGTTAGACTGTTTGTACTGATTTGGGCACCATAGTTCTTTTTTTAAAATGTTAGAAGAATAACACCTAACTTATAGCCTGTTTTAAGGAAACAATATATAAAGCATAAAGTACATAAATGCTTTAAAAGGAATCAGTATATAAAGAACTTAGCACCATGCCTGGCATGTAGTTAGTATAAGTTATAGTTATTATGATGTTGATTTGTATTATTCTCGTAAGTCATCTTCCATGATGGTAAATTCCATAAGAACATGCTCTCTATTCTGTACAGTTTTGTACTGCACATAAGATTCAGCACTGTTCTTAACGTATCAGATGGAATGTTTCTGGACATATGTGTTGTAGGGGTTGGAGATCTGTGTGACAGAACAACAACAAAAACCCCCCTAAACTATTGATACCTTTTGAGAAAGGAGTTGCATTATTTGCTTCTAATGTGTTTTATGGTCTCTTGATGGGCAGTAAAATTAAGGTCCTGAGTATTGTGCCATGGCAATCTGTGGTAGAAATAGGTCTTAGACCCAGTGTTCTGCCAAATCCCAACTCATGTAATAATTATATCCTATGTACCTAAACTTCCCGTGTGGTTCCAGGTGGTATTGTTCAGCACAATATTGTTCTCTCTTTAGTGATGATGTTCGGGAATGAACCAATGCTTTTTTCTTTCACTGAGCTGAGTGAGTTAATCCCTTCAGATAACTCCCAAACCAGAAGGGTACATAATACTTTGTAGGATAAGAATTGCATTTAAGATGATTCCTTATCCATGAGGAAAAATAGAAATAAATTAGAAAAAAATCTATTTAGTAAGAATGACTACAGGTTAACATCCTTGTATTGAAAAATAAAATTCCAGATGGATAATGACTGACCACATAGAGAATAATCCTAGGCTCACCTTGGAATTCAAGAACATAGAGAATAATCCTAGGCTCACCTTGGAATTCAAGAACAATGTTGGGCTCCTCTGAAATCAATACTTAGCAAAGTAGAACTGAATAGTGTTAGGCTTGTTGTTGTTGTACTCTAGCATATAGAGAAGAGGAAGCTGATGAATTCCAGTAGTAGACTTCAGCAGTGTAAAGATTTATGGCAATAAAAATGTTGTAGATCATTTAGGATGAGGGGATATGCAATGATATTGCACTAGAAATTGCTTGTCTATAAGGACAGTGTAATATAGAACTAACTTCCTATTACATTAACACTAAAAATGGAAGTTGTAAATATATTTTACTTAAACTTTAAAAAGGAAAGTACCTATGGATTTGGGATTGTTCAGATGCAGTCTAAGGAAGAGTGTAATTGGGGGCTAAATGAGCATTAACAGGAGGTGTTAATCTTCTAGAACAATAGTTCTAGAAGCAGTAGATTCACTTCAGTGATTTTTGCTAGATGAACTATGTTAATAGCTCAATTGGGAGAATAGCCTTCCTTTCCTTGTTTTGTAATTAATCCAACTCTCTTGAAAGAGTTCTGATTGAATTACGCCTTTTAAGAGTAAGTCAACCAAAGACTGCTGCATTAAAATTTTCATGTCTACCTTAGATGGTATTCTGTTTCTTACTTGCCCAATGAAGTAAAATGATTATATATGCCATTTGTAAAACTGTTTCTGAAGATCTCAAAGCATTTCAGACATTTAAAAATTCATTGCACAGGTATTAAAAATGTTGACTTATAAGACTGTGCTGCACCAAAGTTCAAATCAACCCCAACATGTTTTATCCTATCCACTACAGATGCAATTCCATTTTTATTCAGTTGCACACAGTTTGTCTCGCAGGAAAAAAAAAGATGGCATTACATTTATTCTTCACTTTTCTGGTACAGAGAGAGAAGAAGATTGGATACATCATTTAAGGTCATTCCAAGTCAGTAACAGATTCAGAATTAATATTCACATTTCCTAATTTCTAGCTTATTGCATAGCCATCTAATCATTTTCACTACTTCGTAAACTAGATCTTTATAGGGTAATTTCTTTTTCTATAGTTATAGTCTGAAGTTAAAAAACCTTATGGACTTTTATGTAAGAACCTCATCCTTTATTTAAAAACAAGTAATCAAAATGATGCATATTATATATTAGTTCTCCTTCTAAAATTTGATTTCCACATTGGACATAATTAATAGTCATGACAAGTAGGTGTCTTCTAATTAATTAGTCAAGTACAAACATGGAGACATCTTTTAAATTCCAAGATTTGCTATTCTATTTCCATCTGTTGTCTCTGGGGTTCAGTTTATTTGTGGCACTTAGGTAGAAAGCTGTTGAATCAGGCATATACTAGCTGATTTTCATGCACCAGGAGAGATTTATTAATTTTTTACAAGGTTGTTTTCTATGATAGTTTGCCTCATGGGCAGCTTATAGCTACTTCATAGTGAGGAATGCTTATTGAAGTAGTTAATGCTTTGTTATGGGTTGTTTTCAAAATTTGCAATGCTATAGGAATTTTAGGGTGCTAAAAAACTTTAGTGTTTGCATCAATATGGCACTTATTTGTGCATGTCTTATATTGATATACCTAAGTCCATAAGATTGTCAATAAAAGTTGGTTATTGATGAGGAATTAAAATCCTAAAAGAGTTAACTCTGAAAAGATATCTTCGCTAGTCTGTTTTGTAGCTTGAAGATGATCTGTCAGTGCAAAAGAGGATATATTTTCACTCCAAGGACATGAGCTGTGGTGGTGTATGATGCAGACTAAAGAAGGCATACAAGAATCAGAACCTTAAACTAAGGAGTCTTTGGAATTCATCTAACCCAACTATTTTTATTTTAGAGATGAGAAAAATGAGGCCCATGGAGATATCCTGTACAAGGCTACACACTTGCTAATAGCAGAACAGGGGCAGTAACAGGGACTGACATTTTCTTTGGTTCTTTTGTGAGTCGTTTAGCCTAAGTCAGCATAATATGTGTACTGGTCCTTCAGTATCTCTGGTTTGTATACTGAATATATATATGGATACTTTTAACATTTAAGTTTATATGTATACTGTTAGATACTGAGATACCTGCAAATGCAGGTCATTCAGTAGTGCCATTTTTAAAAAAAGAAAAGACAATGCAGTAATATTACAATATTTTATAAGAGGTAGGAATTATAAAAATCATCTAATTCAATCACTTCAATACACAGATACACAAATAATACAGAAAACATCATTTTGTTCTTTTATTGCAGAAGAATTTTGATTTCTTTGACAATTTCTAGATCCTGTGTCCTCCAAGCCACTGCCCTCTAAACCAGTGCATCCCAAACTTTATTTTATTTTTAAAGATCTTATTTATTTATTTGTGAGAGAGAGAGCAGAAGCAGGGGGAGTGACAGGCAGAGGGAGAAGCAAGCTTCCCTCTGAGCAAGGAGCCTGATGTGGGACTTGATCCCAGGACCCTGGGATTATGACCTGAGGTGAAGGCAGACGCTTAAGTAAGTTAAGGGCTCCCCTCAAACTTTATTGTATATACAAATCACTTGGGAAATTTGTTAAAATAGACATTTTGATTCAGTAGGTTTGGAGTAAGACAGGAGAGTCAAACAAGCTCCTCAGTGATGCTGATGCTGCTGATCTATGGACCACACTCTGAGTATGAAAGGAGTTTAAATAATAAATTTCAGGAGAGTAGTATTTCCAGTTGTATCTCAGAAGCCTAATACAATCCCTGGAATATAGTAAGTACTTAGTAAATATTTTGGATTTGGGTGATGATCAGATAGTAAGCTTTGTGTCTATATGTAGGACATAGAAGGTATTGCCATCCTTACTATAATATCCTTCATCACAAATTTTATACCTTCCTTTGGTGTTTCTCTGTTGAAAGGACATGCTTGTATATGTAAATATTGTGTTTTTTAGATTACTTATTTCAGCAGTTGTAGAAGTTGTTCTTTGCACATCTTTGCCCCATGTGAAAGAACAGGTTGAATATGAGAGCAATTGGGTCTAAGGTACAAGGAGCTGAAGAAGAGTTAAGAACGTAGTCTATTAGCCCTGCAGTGTCCCCTGTGACTTGGCCAAACTGACCATGGGACCAGCTTGTATTAGCAGCATTTGTTCCAGAAAAGCAAGTTCAAATACTTGCTGTAGACCTGATGAAAATTATAATCTCAAACAATTCTTGTTAAATTTGTGTACCTAAGCTGTGCCTCTCCACCTGTGCGCACAATTAGAAAATATCACAATGACTGTTACTGCATCCTTGTCAGGTGAAAGATTATTGCTGTGGTTCTAGCTCTCTGCGTTAATAGTAGAGCTGGGAGTGCGCCTAAACACTACTGGCTAAAATTCAAAGGAAGTGTTGATGTTGCTAAGATGAGGCCAACAGTTTTGCTGACAGTGGAGCTTTAAACATGCACACACCAATCATGCAGCCTTTTGTAGATGTTAAGTTGTTTGTTTGTGAGAGGCTGATTGCCTGACAGCTAATTTAATATATAATGAGGAATTCAGTGTATTCCTTTATTTTTTCAAAAAGCATACTTGATTTTTCTCTCCAAAGTACCATATTTGGACAGTTTCAAGTTGTCTATTTAGGAGGAAGCTAATCAGCTTTTATGTTTTTTTTTTTTTTATCATGCTGCAAATGTGAAAGCAGTAGAAAACACATATTGAAATACATCTAGGTAAGGGGAAGAACCACCAGAAGATGGAGCAACAGGCTGATTTGCTCTATATCTTGATCAGTGATTTACAAAATTATGTATGCTTAGGTTTTCTTCCATACACTCTGGTTTGAAATGACAAAAAGAAAAATATATATATATATAAGTTAATTATAATTCTTCAGAGTCATATTATAATTTAGATGGGATATCTTTGAATTTTTACACTGTAAATAGCTTTTCTTTCTTCTATGAGCTGCTATTTGTATTCATTGACCAAATTATTAACTATATTTTGGTTAATATTTTTAGTATCACTTATGGGATTTTAGCAAGATGCCACAATTAACCTGTAATATACATTGCATTCTTCTCCTTAATTGCATTTTTATGAATCTAATTTTTTCTTTGTTGTAACACACAGCATTAATACATGCTAATGTTCTCTATATAAATGCTGCTCATATTATTATAGCATCTGGTTGTAACATGGTTAAGTATTTATCATTTACTCCATTATAAAACCTTTGTTCCAAAAGCTGTATGAGCCTGTTAGATATATACACAATTAGGTAGGTAATCATCTGTGGCTGCATCCATACAGCATCAACAGCTGACCTGTGGCTGGTATTCCAAGTGTGGTGCTGATTGTTGATAAGAGGTACTTAGATTATGGGATGAAACTGTTTTGAATATTTTGAGGGCTTTGTGTGTGTGTGTGTGTGTGTGTGTGTGTGTGTGCATGTGCTCTGAATTTAAGTTCTATATTTTGTTTTAACTTTACTGTTTGCTATTTATTTCCTGACTCTGATTTAGATATTGGTATTTATCTCTTTTGTGCTAAGCTCTCCATTCACACACTGGGAATTACTGAAGCCTTTCTTGGTACTTTCACTGGGGCAGAAGAAGGAAATGGTCCACCACATGTTTCATCACTGATAGTTAGACATTTAAGTCTTCATCCTAAATTTATATTTGTAAAATTAAAGGTAATTGAGTTTTGGTCTTTTTCCCAGTTTCAATGTCAGAGTCATCTAAAAAAAAAAAAAAGGCTGTCATGGAAGCTGACACTATGAAGGAAAAATTTGAAGGAAGAATAGAAAGAGAAAAAAATGCATTAATGAAGGGAAATATAAAAAAAGTAGGATACTTTTGACATTTTTGATAATCATGTGTAAATTTAGAGAAACTAAATATGGTAACTTACTCTGGTAAATATTGCAAGGTTTGGGACTTCTTTGTCAGCTTTTGAGTGTAAGCCCAATGAGGCTCATTTTCTCAGGGTAGAGGCATCACTTCTCACTTTGGGTCAGAGCAGCAAGTCCTGGGGTGTGATATGATGTATCATATAAAAATAAAGAGAAGTTTTGGTAAGCAGCAATGTGCTGTATTTTTTTTTCTTTTAAATTTTTTATTGTTATGTTAATCACCATACATTACATCATTAGTTCTTGATGTAGTGTTCCATGATTCACTGTTTGTGCATAAAACCCAGTGCTCCACGCAGAACGTGCCCTCCTTAATAGCCATCACCAGGCTAATCCATCCCCCCACACCCCTCCCCTCTAGAACCCTCAGTTTGTTTTTCAGAGTCCATCGTCTCTCATGGTTCGTTTCCCCCTCCGATTACTCCCCTTCATTCTTCCCCTCCTGCTATCTTCTTCTTCTTTTTCTTTTTTCTTAACATATCTTGCATTATTTGTTTCAGAAGTACAGATCTGTGATTCAATAGTCTTGCACAATTCACAGCGCTCACCATAGCACATACCCTCCCCAATGTCTATCACCCAGCCACCCCATCCCTCCCACCCCCCACCACTCAGCAACACTCAGTTTGTTTCCTGAGATTAAGAATTCCTCATATCAGTGAGGTCATATGATACATGTCTTTCTCTGATTGACTTATTTCACTCAGCATAACACCCTCCAGTTCCATGCACGTCATTGCAAATACCAAGATCGCATTCCGTTTGATGGCTGCATAATATTCCATTGTGAATATATACCACTTCATCTTTATCCATTCATCTGTTGATGGACATCTTGGCTCTTTCCACAGTTTGGCTATTGTGGACATTGCGGCTATAAACATTGGGGTGCACGTACCCCTTCGGGTCCCTACATTTGTATCTTTGTGGTAAATACCCAGTAGTGCAATTGCTGGATCGTATGGTAGCTCTATTTTCAACTGTTTGAGGAACCTCCATACTGTTTTTCAGAGAGGCTGCACCAGCTTGCATTCCCACCAACAGTGAGGAGGGTTCCCCTTTCTCCACATCCCCGCCAGCATCTGTCGTTTCCTGACTTGTTAATTTTAGCCATTCTGACTGGTGTGAGGAGGTATCTCATGGAGGTTTTGATTTGGATTTCCCTGATGCCGAGCGATGTTGAGCACTTTTTCATGTGTCTGTTGGCCATTTGGATGTCTTCTTTGGAAAAATGTCTGTTCATGTCTTCTGCCCATTTCTTGATTGGATTATTTGTTCTTTGAGTGTTGAGTTTGATAAGTTCTTTATAGATTTTGGATACTAGCCTTTTATCTGATATGTCATTTGCAAATATTTTCTCCCATTCTGTCGGTTGTCTTTTGGTTTTGTGGACTGTTTCTTTTGCTGTGCGAAAGCTTTTTATCTTGATGAAATCCCAATAGTTCATTTTTGCTCTTGCTTCCCTTGCTTTTGGCAATGTTTCTAGGAAGAAGTTGCTGTGGCTGAGGTCGAAGGGGTTGCTACTTGTGTTCTCCTTTAGGATTTTGATGGACTCCTGTCTCATGTTTAGGTCTTTCAACCATTTGGAGTCTATTTTTGTGTGTGCTGTTAGGAAATGGTCCAGTTTCATTCTTCTGCATGTGGCTGTCCAATTTTCCCAACACCATTTGTTGAAGAGCCTGTCTTTTTTCCATTGGACATTCTTTCCTGCTTTGTCAAAGATGAGTTGACCATAGAGTTGAGGGTCCATTTCTGGGCTCTCGATTCTGTTCCATTGATCGATGTGTCTGTGTTTGTGCCAGTACCATACTGTCTTGATGATGACAGCTTTGTAATAGAGCTGGAAGTCTGGAATTGTGATGCTGCCAGCTTTGCTTTTCTTTTTCAATATTCCTCTGGCTATTCGGGGTCTCTTCTGGTTCCATACAAATTTTAGGATTATTTGTTCCATTTCTTTTAAAAAAGTGGATGGTATTTTGATGGGGATTGCATTGAATGTGTAGATTGCTCTAGGTAGCATTGACATCTTCACAATGTTTGTTCTTCCAATCCATGAGCATGGAACGTTTTTCCATTTCTTTGTGTCTTCTTCAATTTTTTTCATGAGTATTTTATAGTTTTCTGAGTACAGATCCTTTGCCTCTTTGGTTAAATTTTTTCCTACGTATCTTATGGTTTTGGGTGCAATTGTAAATGGGATCGACTCCTTGATTTGTCTCTCTTCTGTCTTGTTGTTGGTGTATAGGAATGCCACTGATATCTGTGCATTGATTTTATATCCTGCCACTTTACTGAATTCCTGTATGAGTTCTAGCAGTTCTGGGGTGGAGTCTTTTGGGTTTTCCACATACAGTATCATATCATCTGCAAAGAGTGAGAGTTTGACTTCCTCTTTGCTGATTTGGATGCCTTTGATTTCTTTTTGTTGTCTGATTGCTGTGGCTAGGACTTCTAATACTATGTTGAATAGCAGTGGTGAGAGTGGACATCCCTCCCGTGTTCCTGACCTTAGGGAAAAAGCTCTCAGCTTTTCCCCATTGAGAATGATATTCATTGTAGGTTTTTCAGAGATGGCTTTTATGATATTGAGGTATGTACCCTCTATCCCTATACTCTGAAGAGTTTTGATCAAGAAACGATGCTGTACTTTGTCAAATGCTTTTTCTGCATCTATTGAGAGGATCATATGATTCTTGTTCTTTCTGTTGTTAATGTATTGTATCACGTTGATTGATTTGCGGATGTTGAACCAACCTTGCGGCCCGGGGATAAATCCCACTTGGTCATGGTGAATAATCCTTTTAATGTACTGTTGGACACTTTTGGCTAGTATTTTGGTGAGAATTTTTGCATCCATGTTCATCAAGGATATTGGTCTGTAGTTCTCCTTTTTGATGGGGTCTTTGTCTGGTTTTGGGATCAAAGTAATGGTGGCCTCATAAAATGAGTTTGGACGTTTTCCTTCCATTTCTCTTTTTTGGAACAGTTTCAGGAGAATAGGTATTAATTCTTCTTTAAATGTCTGATAGAATTCCCCTGGGAAGCCATCTGGCCCTGGGCTTTTGTTTGTTGGGAGATTTTGGATGACTGCTTCAATTTCCTTAGTGGTTATAGGTCTGTTCAGGTTTTCTATTTCTTCCTGGTTCAATTTTGGTAGTTGATACATCTCTAGGAATGCACCCATTTCTTCCAGGTTATCTAATTTGCTGGCATAGAGTGGCTCATAATATGTTCTTATAATTGTTTGTATTTCTTTGGTGTTGGTTGTGATCTCTCCTCTTTCATTCAGGTTTTTGTTGATTTGGGTCATTTCTCTTTTTGATAAGTCTGGCAAGGGGTTTATCAATCTTGTTAATTCTTTCAAAGAACCAGCTCTTAGTTTCGTGGATCTGTTCTACTGGTCTTTTGGTTTCTATTTCATTGATTTCTGCTCTGATCTTTATTATTTCTCTTCTCCTGCTGGGTTTAGGCTTTATTTGCTGTTCTTTCTCTAGCTCCTTTAGGTGTAGGGTTAGGTTGTGTATTTGAGACCTTTCTTGTTTCTTGAGAAAGGCTTGTATGCTATATACTTTCTTCTCAGGACTGCCTTTTCTGTATCCCAAAGATTTTGAACAGTTGTGTTTTCATTTTCATTGGTTTCCATGAATTTTTAAAATTCTTCTTTAATTTCCTGGTTGACCCATTCATTCCTTAGTAGGATGCTCTTTAGCCTCCATGTATTTGAGTTCTTTGCAACTTTCCTCTTGTGATTGAGTTCTAGTTTCTAAGCATTGTGGTCTGAAAATGTGCAGGGAATAATCCCAATCTTTTGGTAATGGTTGAGACCTGATTTGTGACCTAGGATGTGATCAATTCTGGAGAATGTTCCATGGGCACTAGAGAAGAATGTGTATTCCGTTGCTTTGGGATGGAATGTTCTGAATATGTCTGTGAAGTCCATTTGGTCCAGTGTGTCATTTAAAGTCTTTATTTCCTTGTTGATCTTTTGCTTAGATGATCTGTCCATTTCAGTCAGGGGGTGTTAAAATCCCCCACTATTATTGTAATGCTGTCAATGTGTTTCTTCGCTTTTGTTATTAATTGCCTTATATAATTGGCTGCTCCCATGTTCGGGCCATAGATATTTACAATTGTTAGATCTTCTTGTTGGATAGACCCCTTAAGTAGGATATAGTGTCCTTCCTCATCTCTTATTACAGTCTTTGGTTTAAAATCTAATTTGTCTGATATAAGGATTGCCATACCAGCTTTCTTTTGGTGTCCATTAGCATGGTAAATGGTTTTCCACTCCCTCACTTTCAATCTTGGGGTTCTTTCTGTCTAAAATGCGTCTCTTGCAGACAGCATATTGATGGGTCTTGTTTTTTAATCCAATCTGATAGCCTGTGCCTTTAATTGGGGCATTTAGCCCATTTACATTCAGGTTAACTATTGAAAAGTATGAATTTAGTGCCATTGTATTGCCTGTAAGGTGACTGTTACTGTATATTGTCTCTGTTCCTTTCGATCTGTGCTGCTTTTAGGCTCTCTCTTTGCTTAGAGGAGCCCTTTCAATATTTCTTGGAGGGCTGGTTTCGTGTTTGCAAATTCCTTTAGTTTTTGTTTGTCCTGGAAGCTTTTTATCTCTCCTTCAATTTTCAATGAGAGCCTAGCTGGATATAGTATTCTTGTCTGCATATTTTTCTCGTTTAGTGCTCTGAAGATATCATGCCAGTCCTTTCTGGCCTGCCAGGTCTCTGTGGATAGGTCTGTTGCCAATCTAATGTTTCTACCATTGTAGGTTACAGATCTCTTCTCCCGAGCTGCTTTCAGGATTTTCTCTTTGTCTCTGAGACTCTTAAGTTTCCTTATTAGATGTCGGGGTGTTGACCTATTTTTATTGATTTTGAGAGGGGTTCTCTGTGCCTCCTGGATTTTGATGCCTGTTTCCTTCCTCACATTAGGGAAGTTCTCTGCTCTAATTTGCTCCAATATACCTTCTGCCCCTCTCTCTCTTTCTTCTTCTTCTGGGATCCCAATTATTCTAATGTTTCGTCTTATCGTATCGCTTATCTCTCGAATTCTGCCCTTGTGATCCTGTAGTTGTTTTCTCTCTTTTTTCTCCGCCTCTTTATTTTCCATCATTTGGTCTTCTATATCACTGATTCTCTCTTCTGCCTCATTTATCTTAGCAGTTAGTGCCCCCATTTTTGATTGCACCTCATTAATAGCCTTTTTGATTTCAACTTGGTTAGATTTTAGTTCTTTTATTTCTCCAGAAAGGGTTTCTCTAATAACTTCCACCCTTTTTTCAAGCCCAGCTGGTATCTTTAAAGTCATGATTCTGAACTCTAGGTCCGACATCGTACTAATGTTCGTATTGAGTAGGTCCCTGGCTGACGGTACTATCTCTTGTTCTTTTTGCTGAGGTGATTTTTTTCATCTTGTCATTTTGTCCAGAGAATAGATGAATGAGAGAACAAAATGCTAACAGGTTAACAACGTCCCCGGCAAATATACTCTATTAAAATCAGAAAAGACCTGAAACCCGGGGAAAAGAAAGGGAAAGAAAGAAAAAAGAAAGAGAAAAGAAAGAAAGAAAGAAACCAAAAAGAAAACGATTAAAAACAAAAACAATACAATACAAAAAAAACCCAAATATGATCAAATATGATCAGGCTAGTGCATAGATCAGTGCCACAGACTAGATTTTGGACGTAGTTTGGTCTGTTAGAAAAAAGTGCCTCCTAAAATTTTAAAGGAAGAAAGACTTATATATGTACAAAATAAGGGTTGATACAATGAAGGGATGGAAGATGACTGTAAAGATGAAAATTATAAAAGATTTTATAAAAGGAATTGATACAATAAGAAGTTGTTTGAAAAAAGAAAGAAGAAGATTTTAAAAAAAAAGGGGGGGAGAGAATGTGATCAGGCAGGAGACTAGAACAAAGCCATACACTAGTGATTTAGGGTATATTTTGATCTGTTAGAAGAAACTGTATCTCAAAATTTTAAAGAGAGAACAACTTATATATATATATATGCCAAAAATAAGGGTTACTACTATGAAGGGATAAAATATGACTCTAAAAATGAAAAATAAAAAATGTTTTTTTTTTTTAAAAAGGGATTGATAAGATGTTGGTTGAAAAAGGGAAAAAGAGAAATTAAAAACAGTTACAAAAATTAACTTTGAAAAACTAATGAATCATTGGAAAAAAAGCCATGAATTTTATGTGCAGTATTCCCCTAGCGCTGGAGTTCTCCCATTCTCCTTGATCGGTAAACATCCTCTTGGCTTGCTGGCTGTTCATGCTGATCTTCTGGGGGAGGGGCCTGTTGCTGTGGTTCCCAAATGTCTTTGCCGGAGGCGGAATTGCCCCGCCCTTGTCGGTCCCAGCTAAGCAAGCTGCCCAGGTTTGCTCTCAGGAACTTTTGTTCCCTGCAAGGTTTCCCTACGGCTTTGGAGGATGACAGTGAAAATGGCGGCCTCCCAATCTCCGCCCCAGAGGAGGCAAGTACTTGGGGCTCCGCTCCTCAGTGCGCCCCAGAGAAAAGCAGCCAGTCACTCCTGTGTCCCCGGTCTCCGGCCGCACTCCGTGCTCACCCGGCCTGTGAGTGATTGTTTCTATCTCTGGCACCCGACCCCCTGTGGAGTCTCCAAACCCAGCAGATCCTTGCGGTGTGCTCCCGTGCCGCTCCTCCCGGGGGAGGAAGGGGAGTCTCCCCGGCTCTGCCGCTTGTTGGGTCCCTGGTGGAGGAGCAGTGGCCCGACGGGGCCACGGATCACAGTTTATGGCCACCACGAGCTGAGAGCCCACGCCTTGGCTCCGTCTCTGCAGCCGGCTTCCCCGCTCCGATAGCTGGGAGCTCTGCTGCACTCAGACACCCCCGGTCTTTCTGTGACCCCGAGGGTCCTGAGACCACACTGTCCCGCGAGGGTTCCACCTCCCGCTTAGCCACTGGAGCAACCTCCCTCCGCGGAACCGACTTCTAAAAGTTCCGATTTTGTGCTCCGCGGCTCTATCACTTGCCAGAAGCGGCAGTCGGAGGCCCCCTCCACCGCCGTCTATCCTCCCGAATATTGCCTCAGATTCACTTCTCCACACGTCCTACCTTCCAAAGTGGTCGCTTTACCTTTCAGAGAGTTGTTGCTACTCTCCTCTTCGATCTCCTCTTGAGTTCGTAGGTGTTCAGAATGGTTTAATCCCTATTCAGCTGAATTCCTGAGACCAGACGAAATCCAGGTTTCCTACTCCTCCGCCGTCTTGCCAGCAATGTGCTGTATTGAGAAAACATTCAACAGAAAGCTTTAGCTTGCCTCTTGCTCACTCTAATAAGAGCATATGTCTATACCATATAGTAAGAGTAGGCATACTTAAGGTTAAGCTCTCTTTAACAACTGAGGAATTGTTTATTTTACTTAGCACATGGGTAACATTAAACCTAGACTAAGCTGAAGTAAATGGGTTAAATGTACCTGAACTTTGTTTTAAACTTAGAAGAAATGATCTATTTGGAAACTGAAATCTGTCAGGAAACAGGGAGTATATAATTCCTGGCTTAAGATACTTAAGATATTTGACCACTAAAGTAATGAGTTAGAATCGGACCCATGAAACAGAAAATAGAATTTACCAGTGGTAGGGTGTTTAGGAAAGGAAGAAAACTTAAATTAGATTCTGCATTAAGTAATGTATGCTAAGTAAGTTAGCGCTTGTGAACATGTGGTGCTCATGAGTGACTTGTATCAATGGCTATGCATTTTCTTCTGCTCCAAACATCTGGCCCTGCAGACATAGAGAATATCTTGATATCTTTGTTACTCTGTATTTTTAAGAAGTTTTGGAAGGTTAATTTCTTACCCTTGGTAATAAGAATTGTTTGTGCACATTGCTTCTATTGAAAGTAATTTCTTACTGTCACTAGGACATCAATATGAAAACAACTGAAGATGACAATTTTCAAGAATGTTGGTATAAGTGGAATAGATGTTATTATTCTATATTGTAAAATTTTAATGTACATACTTTTTGCATATGGTTCTATATGAGACCTGAGATCAATGAACACACTCTAAAATCAAGCTCTTAGACTAAAAACTGTTGGTGATACTGAAGAACATGAGTAATTATGAGTAGTTTTAGGATAAATAGATATGACTGGTAACATTTTTATGAAATATGACACTAAAACATATTTATTTTGAAGGCCAATAAACTGAAAAGACCAGTCACATTTCAGAATAATGAGAGGGGTGCCTGGGTGGCTCAGTTGGTTAAGCATTCGACTCTTGATTTCGGCTTGTCATGACCTCGGGGTTGTGAGATCGAGCCCTGTGTCCGGTTTCACTCTGGGCTTGGAGCCTGCTTAAGATTCTCTCTCCCTCCCCATTGTTACTCCCTCCCCACCCTCCACCCCTGCTCTCTTTCTCAAAAAAGAAAAAAAGAATAATAAAAAAAATGTAGTTAAGATTGATGTATAGCATGTTAAAGTGAAGTGCATATTCCCTAGGAATCCTCTGAAAATAATGTGTGTATCAGCAGAATTATAGGCACCAGAAATAATATATATATTATATAATTTTTTTTTGAGAGAGAGAGAGCAAGGTGGGGAAGGGCAAAGAGAAAGGGAGAGAGAGAATCTTAAGCAGGGTCCTCGCCCCAATGTGGGGCTCAATCTCACAACCCTGAGATCATGAGTTGAGCTGAAATCAAGAGTCAGATGCTTAACTGACTGAGCCATCCAGGCGCCCCTATATAGTTTATGATTATTAATGAAAAACATGATACACATTTCTTATTTGCTACATCTTCTTGTGAACTGTATTCCAAAATTGATGGAATTAGAATGATGCTAAGAATTCATTTCATTGTGTTACATTATAAGCAATTAAAAATTTATTTGTAACAGATAACTGTGTTCTCAAAACAATAACGCATTTTATATCTAGCCATCTGTATGAATATTCTCCTTAACTTGACCATATTCTAAAAATTGGCTTTACCAAAGCTTCTATTGGGTCAGGGCTGGAGTAAATAACGGGGGGTGAGAACTTCCTGCTAAAAAGGAGACTCAGAATTATTATGCAGTAGTTTAGGAAGTTTGGATATCTTTTTTGATCCAGTCGAGCTGGGCAGAACCCGAATAAAGACTGATGAAAGATTTCACAGCCATATTTAACTCAATTCAGACAAGTAAAAAAAATAGAATGTTTTACTTGCCCATGATGTCCCCTTTTAAAAAAAAAGTTAGTAATTGAAGTATAGTTGACATACAATGTTATATTAGTTTTAGGTGTACAATATAGTAACTTGACAATTCTATATATTACTCAGCGCTCTCCATGGTAAGTATAGTCACCATATTTTTGCCACAATATTATTGACTATATTCCCTATGCTGTACTTTTCATCTCTGTAAGAAAATTTATTTATTTATTTAATAACTGGAAGTTTGTACCTCTTAATTCCCTTCATCTATTTCACCCAACCCCCACCTTCCTTCCCTCTGACAATCACCAGTTTATTTTCTGTATTTAAGAGTCTTTTTTTTTAAAGATTTTATTTATTTGAGAGAGAAAATGAGACAGAGAGAGAGCATGAGAGGGGGGAGGGTCAGAGGGAGAAGCAGACTCCCTGCTGAGTAGGGAGCCCAATGCAGGACTCGGTCCCGGGCCTCCAGGATCATGACCTGAGCCGAAGGCAGTCGCCCAACCAACTGAGCCACCCAGGCGCCCAAGAGTCATTTTTTATTTGTTTGTTCTTTTTTTATATTTCACATATAAGTGAAATAATATATTATTTGTCATAATTTAAAGGCAAATACATTAAAAAATAATGAGGTAGTGTATTAAATTATAAAAAACCCAGAACTTGGCTTCAGTAAAGGCAGAAAGTACTTTATTATTTTTTAAAACTTATCTTCCTCCTAAGCACTAACACAAGCCGTATATTCATGAATAAATCCCCACCACTGTGTGAGCCTAGTCTGCTGAAAATAAAAAGGCATATATAATTCTGTCACACAGCAAGATAAAAGCTTTGTTCTTTATGCATGGAAACCATTTTCTACTAGAAGGAGTTGTAAAAAAATAATAGAAATATAAAGAAAGTTGAGTTTATGGAAAGAAGATCGACTCTTCTTAACATTATGTAAATACTTTCTAAAGGGTGCTCTGATGTAAGAAACATACTATGTAATAATTCACTTTAATAAACAATAGGTGATGATTATTCACATAATAGAGGGATTTTTAGTGAACACAAATGTTCATTTGCAGGTTATTGACAGAGAGGTTGGAATGTTAGGAGACAGTGTCTACTGGACATTCTGTAGTAATGAAGATTTCCTATCTCTGAAGCTGTGGGAATGCCTACTATGCAGATTTTTAACTTGTTTGATTTCTGCAATAATCATGTGATGGGAATGTTATTATAGGGTGATGACCCGAGCCTTGAAATGATCAGTGAAAGCAGGTTACATTTGGATAATGTCCCATAAGATTAAGCATACTGTTCCTGGTCTCTACCCCCACCAACATTTTCCTAATTTCTTATGACAGGGACTAAAATAGAATGCCTAATGCTTCCTGTGCAGGTAGTGGGATTGTCTGAAGGGAGTGCCAAGAGCACACTGTTTAACAAGGAGGAGTATGGATGAGCACATTGTAATCATAAGGGATAAGTGAGTCTTAGGTAGAAGAACCAATCTAGAGAACACATGGTAGCTGCTAAAGGAATATTAAGAGGGGATATGTTACGGAAAAGTTTAGCATTCAGGGTAATATGGAATCCAAGGTACATTCTTAGAAGCAAAGTGTGAGATTATATGGCATAATTTTACTTTGACACATTATGTTCTTTTTTCCATTTTCTTCCTGGACTGCCCACACTAGAGGGAAGTTTCAAATCAGGCCTAGATAATAAAAAATGGCAATTCTTGATATCTTGCAAGGAGAGGCAAGTGGACATAACCAGGTTGTCTTTCGCCCATTCCTTGTCACCCCAGGAAATGCCCTCCAAGCTGGGGAGAAGAGGAGAATTGTATAGGAAAAAACAAACTTAAACACAGTCTGTTTTTGGTGTGCATGTCCTTCACTGCCTGACACTACTGCCCCCATTCCTCAGGCCGAGAGACACGATAGAACTTACTCCATTGCAGTTTGGGGGATCTGAGATAAATAGTGAAATCCAGGTCTAATCTGGACTTCTGAGAGGAGAGCGCTTTCTGGGGATCTTAGTGTCAGAGTGGGTGTTTTTGTTTTTGTTTTTGTTTTACCATGTTTTCAAGCCAGAATTTTTTTTTCAGTTCTGAAATAGTGTGGAAGGCAGCAGAGAACTCCCTTGGGACCAGAGTGTGCTACAGAAGTCATGTGAGAGAGGGGATCGGGGAGCTTGGTCACATGGAGAAGACAAGGGCAGCAGATTAAAGAGGGATGGGTGAGAGAAGTTAGAGATGGCCTCAGGGATCACCAGTTTGTGGTGGGAACTGAGAAAGCTGCGGACTGTCCAGTTGTCATTAGAGCAAGTGCTTTCCAGTGCTAAAGACCAGATGGGAGGTGTTGCATGAGGAACAGGAGGCCAGTGAAGGACCAAGGCAGAGCCAGGTGGATGTGAAGATGGCTGTCTTCCCAACTGTCCTGTGTTGGCAGCTTTATGAACTCTCCTGTGGTTTAGACTCATCCCCAGGGAAGGGGAGGAAAGAGGATTTAAACCTGAATGTGACTGAATTATGAAACTAAACAGATTTCTGTCATTGAATTGGGCTGAGTTTACTTGAAAAGGATTCAATTAAATTTTTGCCCTGAGCAAAATGGGGCTTGGAGTAAAAAAATTAATTTTATTACAGAAAAAATAAGTTATTTATTAATTACACCTTCATAAGGCTGAAAAAAAGTAAGTTATATTTTTACACATCAGTGTTTATGGTTCTGAAATTTGTATCTGCTATGAGTTCTAAAACCAGCACTGAATGGGGGAGCATTGTGATGTTTGGAAATATAGCAGATATTTAGATGATGATGATGATGATGATGATGATGATGTGTGTGTGTGTATGTGTGTGTGTGTGTTTGTGTGTGTGTGTGTGGCACCTGAAACTTTATCATTGACTTTGGCTTTTCTATTCCACTTCTGCCATAGCCAGTATCACTTTGGTTAGGGTTACCGGATAAAATATAGTATGCCCAATTAAATTTGAATTTCAGATAAACAACAAATAATTTTCTTAGTATTAAGTATGTCCCAAATATTGCACCGGGTATACTAAAAAATTATTCATTATTTGTTGGAAATTGAAATTTAACTGGGAATGTTTGATTTTTATCTGCTAAATTTGGCAAGCTTTACTCTTTGATAACACATAGCCAGTGAAAAAATAGAACTAGGCTGCACTTTACTCTGTAAGTTCAACAACAAATGGGTGCTGTACAACAAGTGTTAATATTATATTTCTTTTTTTTCAAGATTTTATGTATTTATTTATTTTAGAGAGAGAAAGAGTGTGAATGGGGCAGGGGGAAGGGCAGAGAGAGAGAATCTTAAGCAGGCTCCAAGCCCAGAGCAGAGCCAGACATGGGGCTTGATCTCACGACCCTGAGATCATGACCTTAGCTGAAATCAAGAGTCAGTCGCTTAATGGACTGAGCCACCCAGGCGTCCCTAGAAGAGGCAATTCTTGGTTCATCTTGGTGGGTTGGGCTGACTTTCTGAGACAGCCAAATCTGGACAGACAGAATGGAACAGTTTAAGAAAATTGCAAGAATAACCTATTTGGTGACTTGTTCTAGAACACACAAATAGTATGTGACAGAATAAGGTTTTTCCAGGTCCAAATGGCCTCCATAATACAAATTCAGTTTTTAAAGAACTTCTCAGGAACATATTTATTGTATAAATAAAAGTACTCTTAAGATCTGGGTGGTTTGGTAGCTGTTGTTGTCTTCTCTAATGTACTCTTCCATTATGGTCAAGCCTATAAAAGGAAACTTACAAATCTTTTCCAGGAAGCATGCCTTTGAAATTAGTTGAATAATTTTAAAGAAATCATGAGATGCTACTTCTTTTTAACTTGGCATTTTATTCAAAGGGTGTTTCTGAAATTAAACCAGTGGGAGTTTAGCCAAAATAGTGCTATGACACAATGATGTCATTTAGAGAAATGTTGTGCTGAGTTAAATAGCTCTAATTATTAGCAACTTTAAAATCATAAAGCAATTAAAAAAAAAAACCCTCACTTCTCTACTTCAGTGGAATACAGTTTCATTATGTGAAGCATTTCACCTGGTTTGGGATAGTTGGCTTTCAGTGACTATTTGAGATCCCAGTGTCACAACAAGTCTCCTTTCCTTATATTTAGTTTCCTCTTTTGTCCCAGAATAATCCTGTGTTCTGGACCCCATTTCCTTCTGTCCTCTGAGGACTTTTCTCCAATTAGAATGCCTATTTTCTCTCTTTCAACTTTTCTTACTCTTATTTCCTCCCTAGCATATTATTAACCTGCTAAAGTTTGGCACAAACACACATCAACCTTCATTCAAAACTGTATCTGCTCTGGAGGCACCTGGGTGGCTCAGTCGGTTAAGTGTTTGCCTTTGGCTCAGGTCATGATCCCAGGGTCCTGGGATGGAGCCCTGCATCGGGCTCCTTGCCCAGTGGGGAGTCTGCTTCTCTTTCTTTCTCTCCCTCTGCCCCTCCCCAATGCTTGTTCTCTCTCTCTCTCTCTCAAATAAATAAAATCTTAAAAAAAAAAAAGCTGTTATCTGCTCCAGTAACAGTCCTATATCTTTTCTATTCTTCATAGCTAAGTTTCTGAAATATTTTAGGTGAGCTAACCTGCCTACTTAACTACATCAGTTCTTGGACAGAAGTAGGACTGTAGCTAATTATTATTAACTGGCATTCTATTCCCATTAAGAATCAGATACCACAAAAATTCCAAATGTGACCATGAAAATAAATGAAAAGAAATTTAATATATCTTTTCTCAAATATGTGTTAAGCATATGAAAACAAACTCTCAATATAAAAGCTATGCAATAAAAATATTCCTTTTGTGAATTTTTTTTCATGGGTTGGCTAGGTGAGGCGAAGTATGGCTTTGAAAGGCTCTTCTTTCGTGGTAAACTTCCTTCAGAAACACAAACATTTTTATTGTTTTAAGGATCTTCAAACTGCATTCATATTTAGGGCAATCTGTTATTAACATTTTTGTCCATTCATTGGACATGAATACTTCAGTGGTCTTTGAATTGTTAAATATAGGCAAGGGAAGGTTTTTATGATGATGTTTTTTATGATTCCTTACATTTTCATTTTAATATGAGTCAGCTGATTTGCTTGGTCTTGACCAGCTCAGCAGCATTGCCAATGGACTCAGTAGGAGATGACTTTAGCAACAGTTGTAGGGCAGATGTAAGTACCAGTTTTAGGTTTTTTTTTTTGAGAGTTTTAATTATGTGCTTGCTCTCTTCTCCTTAGCACTGGCTGTTCCTCTTCTTGGAATGCTTTTCCATCAGAACTTCATAGCATGGTTCCTTCTTATATTTCAAGTTTCAGCTTAAATACTACTTCCTTAGAAAGGACTTCTCTAATCCATCTAAGGAAGAATCATCTCCCCTACCCCTGGCCTCTCCATAACCCTTATCATTGTATGAAATTATCTTGTACATTGAATTTTTTGTTGTTGTTTATTGCCCAGCTTTTTCCATTAGAATATAAGCACCTTGTCTTTCTTCGTACTGAATGGTGCTCCATAAATATTTATTGAAGAAATGAATGATATGAAAGGTTGGTCATAATCAGTGAATCAAAAGTCAAACCTTTCTTAGGAAGACTTTGTATGTAATTGTTTTTTAAACTTCTAAGTTATGGGGTGCCTCATGGGGCACCTGGGTACCTCAGTCGGTTAAGCATCTACCTTAGGCTCAGGTCATGATTCAGGGTCCTGGGATCGAGCCCTGTGTCAGGCTCCCTGCTCAGCAGGTAGCCTGCTTCTCCTCTCCCTCTGTTCCTCCTCTGCTCGTGCTCGCTTGGTCTTTCTCTCTCTCTCTTTTTTTCTCTCTCAAAAAGAAGTTCTTAAAAAAAGAACTTCTAACTTTCCTTTTTACTTCTCAGTAATCTGGTTTCTGTCCTCTAGTTGCACCAACATTGTTGTTACGATCACAGATCCAGTTGACATTGTTCAGACCTTTTAACTTAACTTCTGTAAGGCATTTAACACTGTCACCTGGCCTTCCTTCTTGTAAATCTTAACTTTCTTTTTTTTTTTTTTTCTTTAAATTTTCTTCCTACTTTGTCTAAATACTTTGAAATTTCTCTCAGGGTAAATGTTGATGTTTCCCAGAACATGACTGCTTTTCCTTTTCCTTCCTCTTCATTTTCCTTTTTTTTTTTTAAAACCTTCTACATACACTATCGAGTTATTTCATATATACCTATAGACTCAATAAGTGCCTCTAATTGGTAATTAGGTGACTCCCATATCTTCATTTTACTCCAGATATTTCTCTTTAATTCCAGACTTTATCTGGTTAGTTAATGGGCTTTTCAAGCTCAACATATCCAAAATTTACTATTATCTCTTCTTGCCCTCCATTCCTACTTCTTCTTTCCATTTGTATGCCCTGCTTTAGCAAATGCCTGCTAACTGATTTTCTTGCATTCAGTTTCACTCCTTTTATGTTCAGCCTTAAATATTGTAGCTGGAAAGGTTTTTTTAAAATGCAAATCTGAGCATGTCACCATGTAAAATCCTTCACTGGTTCTCCATTGCCTTTAGAATAAAATCCAAATTTTATAAGGCATTTAAGACCCTTCATTTTCCAATAAAAGCTTTGTTTTCAGCCATATCAGAATATTTGTAGTCTTTTGAACATATCACATTTCCTCTGGCTTCACATGCCTTGGCATATACTATTATTTCTGTATGATTATTTTCTTCTCAGAGTCTCCTGGCCTGGCTCTTACTTGTACATCAAGTTGCAGATTTGACTGCTCCTAATTTGGGGTAGATGTCATGTTGTGGTGTTTTGAAACCATTCCATGCATATTTTTATCACATCACTTGTCATACTGTACTTTATTTTCCTGTCCCCTTTATATTATAAGCTCCTTGAAGTCATAGAGAAAATTCTTTCCTCTCTATTCCTCAACACCTCAAACCATGCCAGGGACAAAGTTGATTTTAATGTTTTAATGACTGGTTGTCATGTGAACAAGTAATTACATAGTTCTGTAAGTATCTCCGTCTCTGGTCTCTCTCTTTTTGTGTGTGTGTGTGAAAAGCCTTCATAATCTTTTGCGGTTACTTGATCCAGTTTGGAGTATTGTGTCACCATTTTCTTTTGCCTCACTATTATTTTGGGAGAGGGGATAGTATTTTCATGAACTGAATTGTTTTGGTTCTTATTTCTGTTTTCTTGTTATATTAGTTTTTATACTTGTAGATTGCTTGAGCCTCTGTATTTCTCTGGTGGTCTGGGAGGGTTTACAAGATTCCTAGTTTGAGCTCTTCCGTCAAGATTGCAAAATACAGTTTATTTCCTGGGTGGCTTGTTTCCGGAAGGGGTGGTAGAGGGAGGGCTGGGAATCCTTCAGCTTTTATTTATTTATTATTTTTATTTTTTAAGTTTTTTGGGGGGGGCAGCAAAGCAAGGTTTATTGAGTGATAGCAAAGCGATCGTACAAACCTCCTAAAGAGGGAGGGGACCCGAAGGGGTTACCAGTCCTTCAGTTTTTAAAATATTTTTTGTTTTGCAGGATCCTGAATTTCCCTTTCTCATTTTTTTTTTTATGTTCACTATGCAGTTTCTAGAGAGTGTTTCTCCATTTCCCTTTTACCCTTTTCTCCCCCAAAGCGTTTTTAACACTGGCTCTTAGAGTCTTGGGCACTAGTCCCTCTCTCTAGTTGGCTCTAATCTACTGGGACTTTTTTCCAGCATTTGTGGAATTTCTTTTTCTAGCTGTGATTTTAGATCAGTCGTAAATGTTGGTGCTGGGTTCCCTCTTCTATTTTCAGTGTAGTTTTATTCCCTCGACTGTTCATGTTCTCCAGGAAGGCTTGCACCAGGATTGTGGAGGGTTAGCATGCTGGGATTTGGTGTTAATTTTCCATTTACATGTGTAATTTGGAATTTAGGTTGTTCTCTCTTTTTTTTTAATTTATGTTGAAGGCATCGGTTTTGTGTAGTTTGTTTTTTAATTGTTTTTTTTGAGAATGTGCCAGGAGATTCGGACATACACAGGTCGCATTACCTTGGCTATCCAGATTTTGATCATAAGTTTTTAAGAGGATTGCTAAAACAATTCCCATTTATCTCCTGGTTATATAATTTATTTTCTTTCTTTGAAAAAAATAATTTGAGACATTCTTCAGTAAGTGTTGTGACATTTCTGTTGGAATACCTGAATTGTCTAACAGCATTAATTTAAAAAACAAAGTGCTTAACATTAAGAAAAGTAGAGAAAAGATGAGATTTAGCACCATTTTCACCCTTGGTCAAATTCAGATTAGGATATAGGAGATAGGAAGCAAATTAGGATCTTCAGAGTTTATGGCCAGTAGAAGAATTCAGGAGAATAAAATTACAGCAAGATTAGTACTTTATGCTAAAGACATTTGTGGTGAGTTTTCTCTTCAAGAAAAGTAGCTAAGTACTAGGTGCAATAGTGAGAGCTAAGCAGTTTTAAAACAGTTTGGCATTTCATTTCCATGATATTGATTTTCTCCAGATACTTATCTAAGCCTCTGAGAAGGTGGGCCGAGGTGCTCTTCTTGGCCTCTTTCCATGCTTAAGTGTTTGGCTCCTGTCAAAAGAGCAAAGATCACCTGCCACATAGGCTTCCAGTGAATAAATGCCCAAATGGAAAATGACAAGTTGCAACTTAGGTTTAGAAGTAATGGTTCATTTTTTTCTCAACCAAAAAGATTAATTTGTTTATATGGATGGTGATTGCAGAGGTGGCCTGGGTAAGGAGTGGGGGAAATTATTCAGTTGTAATCAGCATTGGACCTTATAAAATATATTTTGGTAATTAAACTAAAACATATTTCATTTTGAATTGAATTTGAATAATTTGCTGCAAGTGAAAGTTGAATCTTGGTTATATATAAAACACTCCAAGGAAATCTGTAAAAGATACACTAATGGAGATATAGAGATAATTGTTTTATAAAGGAAATTTAGTTTGGTTTGCTGCATATATAATACTTGCTCTACTGATTCATGCTATGGAAGAAACAAATACAAAAAGAAATCAGCCAGTTCAAGGAATCTCTGGCCCATGCAGCCCCTATGAGAGTCATTTATTTCTTTTCAATACCTTCATTTTTTGCTTTTTAAAAGTTAATATTCCCTTATATTTTCTGAGTACCATCCTTGTACCATGAACTATTTTAGCCAGATTTTTACTTATTTATTACCCATCTTTCCCTTCTCCTCCCAGCATGCTGTGTCCCCATGCTGTTTCTAGTTGCCCAGGAACCTCTAGTTTAGAAACTTGACAAAGTTCTGTATTTCTAATATCCTCCAACTTCTACCTCCCTTACAAACGTAACTCAAATGCACTAATCCCTGTTAAATTGTTAGTGTGAGCCAGACGCCCTCCTTCTGTTCCAAACTTGGGGTTCATAGAAGTACCCTCATGTTTGTCTTCAGAGTGTAGAGCCCCCTCATCCAGAGATCTCTAAGAGTAGCAAGTCTGAACACTCTCATGTCTTCTCATTAGACCTTCTGTGATATCTGGGGACTGTAGATGGCCAGGAATAAAGCTGGGATCACCACTACCTTGGCCAGATGTATGGGGTTGATTGTACTCTGCTCTTCCCGCAGGAATGGGACTTGGGATTTTGCTCCTCCCACGGGAGTGAGGTTGCTTGCTGGACTCTGTGTTAGTTATGTACACAGCTCTTCCCATTGGCTATAGCCGTGTTCCTAGAGATCTGGGTTATAAGTCCAGCTCTTCCAAGTGCATCCTCTTTCCTTTCATGGGGAATCACCCAGGGTGTAAGATGGCCCATTTTTGTTTAATATAGTCCTTGATTGACTAGGACGATTTTTACATTCCTTTCTCCCCTCACCACCTAACTTATGTGAAGGGAGCCACCTTTATGTTTCAGTGACTGTGACTTGGGCAATTTGGTCAGAAGCCGAGAGAGGGGACACACATACACACTCTTCCAAGGGTTTCCTGTTCTATAGGCTGGCTATGTCTCAGCAGCAAAGACTTACTGAAAGTACAGGAGGTAGTGTTGGGATGATCAGGAAACTTGGCAGCCAGCGGAGGAGACATTTTTGCTAAGGAGGATGTCTTACGGTCAAACCAGAATGGTCTTAGGATGGTCAGTTTTATCTAGCTCTTAACTGAACTCCCAACAGAAAACTGACACCGTAGGCTTCCTTGTTGCTGCTCTTTTCTCCTGCAGCCAGGTGCTAGGGCAGCTCTTCAGAGCTCTTCTGTGCACTCAATAGTATTTGATTTCTCTGAAGCCTTGTGCAGAGTGAGGTGTACTGCCAGCACCTACATTATGATTAGGGGCTCCAGGTAATCATTTGGAAGGACTGGTTTTGGTAAGCGCTTTTTGGATTTGGTATCATTACTGGAAATTTGTATTCTTTTTTCCCAACTACCATAAGATTGCAAAACTTAAATGGAAGAAAGTAGTAAAAATGACTAAAGGGTGAGGAAACATGACTCACTGGAAAGAAATTGAATTTACTTAACCTTCAGAAGAGAAGGAGGAGAAGGGACCCCTTAACTCTGCTGTTTGGTAGAAAATGGCTATTATCTACTTCTCTGAGTGCAGAACAAAATCAGAAGATAAAAGTTTGTTATCCAGGTATAGATATGCTTGGATACAGCTAGCTATTATTTAGCAGCTTTCTCAGGTTATGCTAATCACTTTACTTATTATTTAATTTGACCCTCGAACTAACTTTACAATAATATTATTATTTTCCTGATCTCACAAATGAGAAAACTGAGGCCCAAGGAAGTTAAACTTGGGGAATACAAGGACCTATTAAAGTATGGGAGGGAAGCAGAAACTGAATGTATATACAAATACTAGCTGTTGAAGTAAGTTATGGGTCAGAAATCAAGCACGAATACAGAAATCAGGAATACATAGTAAAGCAAGAATAGTGATTAAGTATTTCGCTGACTGTCAGGAACCAGAAAATCCATTGCAGTTGAGGACTGGGGAAGGGTGGGGGCTCATAGCGCATATGGTGAAGGAAGGGATTAAAGATCAGTATCTAGATAAGCAGTGTTTTTATCAGATAGGAGATGACATCCACAAAAAGACTGATTCTGGAGGCAAACTTCAGCTGCATCCGGAGAATCTATGTATATTTCTGGTTAAAAGAGACCCTGTTCCCCGGACATGGGCAGTCCCACAAATAGAACAAGTGAATGAATCTGGAGAAGACTGCCTTTGATAATGCATCCAACTGTGTAGCTGCCACATAAATCAGCACCTATGACTCACAACTTAAATTGTGACACCCATGTCACAAATGACTTACATTTTAAAATTCCCTAGGTTTGTGTTGCTTTTTAGCAGCTTATTAGATAATTGGCTTCTAATTTGGAATTTTTAACTAACAGAAGGTATGACATTATTGATATCTCTGTAGGGGAAAATACTAGTCTGGCTGAAACGAAGTGTTTTTTATCAGACGATCACAATTAGCCTTCAAAGGAAGAGACCCTTAGTTGCTTTTCTTTTCAAGTGCACATGGAACATTCTCCAGAATAGATCACATACGAGGTCACAGAACAGGCCTCAATAAATACAAAAGATTGAAATCATACATCCACCTTTTCTGATCACAACACTATGAAACTAGAAGTCAACTACAAGAAAAAATTCGGAAAGATCACAAATAAACATGGAGATTAAACAACATGCTACTAAACAATAATGGGAGGGTCACCAATGAATAGGTCAACCAGGAAATTAAAGAAGAAATAAAAAAATACATGGAAACAAATGAAAATTGAAATACAATGGTCAAAACCTTTAGGAGGCACCAGAAGCAGTCCTAAGAGGGAACTATATAGCAATACAGGCCTACCTCAAGAAGCAAGAAAAATCTCAAATAAACAACCTAACCTTACACCTAATGGAGCTAGGAAAATAACAAGTGAAGCCTTGAGCCAGCAGAAGGAAGGAAATAATAAAGATTAGAGAAGAAATAAATGATGTAGAAACTAAAAAAACAATGGACAGATCAATGAAACCAAGATACGCTTTTTTGAAAAAATTTAAAAAATTGATAAACATCCATCTATACTTATCAAAAAGAAAAAAGAAAGGACCCAAATAAATAAAATCACAAATGAGAGAGGAGAAATAACAAATAACACCACAGAAACACAAACAATTATAAGAGAACATTATGAAAACCTATATGCTAACAAATTGGACAACCTGGAAGAAATAGAAACATATAGAAACATATAGAAACCTATAAACTATCAAAACTTGAAACAGGAAGAAATAGAAAACTTGAACAGACTGATAACCAGCAAAGAAATTGAATCAGTAATCAAAAAACCTCCCAACATACAAAAATCCAGGGCCACATGGTTTCACAGGCAAATTCTACCAAACATTAAAGAAGAGTTATAACCTCTACTCAAACTATTCTAAAAAATAGAAGAGGAAGGAAAACTTCCAAATTCACTCTATGAGGTCAACATTACCCTAATACAGAAACCAGATAAAGACTTTACTAAAAAAGAGAACTACAGGCCAATATCTCTGATGAACATGGATGTGAAAATTCTCAGACTGAATCCAATAATATTTTTTAAAAATCATTTACCATGATCAGTTGGGATTTATCCCTGGCTGCAAGGGTGGTTCAATATTCACAAATCAATCAGCATGATACCCCACATTAATAAAAAAAAAGGGTAAGAACCATATGATCATTTCAATAGAAGCAGAAAGAGGATTAGACAAAGCACAACATATATTCATGATAAAATCCCTCACAAAGTAGGTTTAGAGGGATCATATTTCAACATAATAAAGGCCATATATGAAAACCTACAGCTAACATCATCCTCATGGGGAATAATTGAAAGCTTTTCCTCTATACTCAGGAACAAGACAGGGGTGTCCACTAAATAACTGTGTTATTTAACACAGTACTGGAAGTCATAGCCACAGCAGTCAGATGACAAGAGAAATCACTTTTTGCAGAAGACATGATACTATATAGAGAGAACCTGAAAGACCAGCAAAAAACTGCTTGAACTGATAAACAAATTCAGTAAAGTTGCAGGATCAAAAATCATTGTACAGAAGTCTGTTGCATTTCTGTACACCAAAAAGGAAGCAGCAGAAAGAGAAATTAAGCAATCTGTGCCATTTATAATTGCGCCAAAAAACCATAAGATACTTAGGCATAAAGCTAACCAAAGAGGTAAAAGACCTATGCTCTGATAAAACACTGATGAAAGAAATTGAAGATGATGCAAAGAAATGGAAAAACATTCCATGCTCATGGATTGGAAGAACAAACATTGTCTGTACCACTCAAAGCAATCTATACATTTAATGTAGTCCCTATCAAAATACCACCAGCAGTTTTCACAGGGCTAGAACAAACAATTCTAAAATTTGTATGGAACCACAGAAGATCCTGAATAGCCAAAGCAACATGGAAAAAGAAAAATAAAGCTGGAGGCATCACAATTCCAGACTTCAAGTTATATTATAAAGCTGTAGTGATCAAAACGGTGTGATACTGGCACAGAAATAGACACATAAATCAATAGAACAGAATAGAATAGAAACAGAGTAGAAAATCCAGAAATGAACCCACAACTATATGGTCAATTAATCTTCAACAAATGGTGTTGGGAAAACTAAGCAGCTACATGGAAAAGAATGAAATGGTACCACTTTCTTATACCATACACAAAAAATAAATTCAAAATGCATTAAAGACCTAAATGTGAGCAGGAAACCATCAAAATCCTAGGGGAGAACACAGGCAGTAACCTCTTTGACATTGGCCTTAGCAACTTCCTTCTAGATATGTCTCCTGGGGCAAAGGAAACAAAAGCAAAAATAAACTGTTGGGATCTCATCAAAATAAAAAGCTTCTGCATAGTGAAGGAAACTATCAACAAAATCAAAAGGCAGCCTATGGAATGGGAGAAGATATTTGCAAATGCCATATCTGAGAAAGAGTTAGTGTCTAAAATCTATAAAGAACTTAGCAAACCGAACACCCAAAAAACAAATAATTTAATTAAAAAATGGGCTGAAGACATGAATAGATATTTTTCCAAAGAAGACATATAGATGGCCAACAGACACATGAAAAGATGCTCAATGTCACTGATCATCAGGGAAATACAAACCAAAACCACAATGAGATATCACCTTCCACCTGTCAGAATGGCTAAAATCAACAGCACAAGAAACAACAGGTGTTGGTGAGACTGCAGGGAAAGGGGAACCTTCCTGCACTGTTGGTGGGAATGCAAACTGGTACAGCCGCAGTGGAAAACAGTATGGTGGTTCCTCAAAAAGTTAAAAATAGAACTACCTTAGATCCAGCAATTGCACTATTTACCCAAATAATACAAAGATACTAGTTCAAAGGGATATATGCACTCCAATGGTTATAGCAGCATTATCAATAATAGCCAAACTATGGAAAAACCCCAAATGTCCATCGACTGATGAATAAAGAAGAGGTGGTATATATACAATGGGAATATTACTCTGCCATCAAAAAGAATGAAATCTTTCCATTTGCAACGACATGAATGGAGCTACAGTGTATTATGCATTTTTTGGTAATATTGATTATCCATATTTTCTTTAAGATTTGAAAATAAAACTTAGAGTAGGAAACATTTGGAAAAAATATTTAAAATATTTTTACAGTGTATTATGCTAAATGAAATAAGTCAGTAAAAGAAAGATAAATACCATTTGATTTCATTCATATGTGGAATTTAAGAAAGAAAACAAATGAGCATAGGGAATAAGAGAGAGAGGCAAATTGAGAAATAGACTCTTAGGTGTAGAGAACAAACTAATGGTCACCAGACAGGGGGTGAGTGGGGGGATGGGTGAAATAGGTGATGGGGATTAAGGAGTGCACGTATATGATGAGCACCAGGTGTTGTATGGAAGTGTTGAATCACCATATTGTACACCTGAGACTAATATTATACTGTATGCTAACTAACTGGAAATTAAATATAGACCTAAAAAAAAAGAGAGAGTTTTTCTAAGTGGATTTAGATCACAGTTAGGGCCTTTTATGTTGATTGTGGGCTTGGCTTGGTTTGCCATTAGCTTCTGCCTCTGCCTGGAAATGCTGCAGTGAAGCCATATATTCCTTTTCCAAGGAGAGAGTAACACCTGTTAGTAGTAGAAAACAAAAAGACAATGATGAGAAAATTAAATTTGGATTAATTTTTATCAAAACCAGGTCTGACTTCCACCATGCCACTGCTACCCGACTTGAGAGCTCTTCCTATGACGTTACATGAGTCAACAGTCACTAGAGAGCTTTAATTTTGAAGGCCAAACTTGATCTTAAAAAAAAGGAAAACCTGATAAAAGCTCTATCTCCTTTACCTATTGCCTCCATTTGCATTGTTAGAACTTCTGTGCTAAACTCATGGTAATCAATAATAAATTGCTGAAGTCTGAGATTAAGAGTTTCAGATAAGTGACTAGTCTCAATATTGGGAATTACTTAAAATTGTTGTTTTTGATAGAAATCTTAAAAATGGTATCTCTCTCTGCATATTCCTGGCTTTTAAAATTTAAAAAGTACTTATAATCACTGAAATAGTACAGAGAGATAGTCTTATTGTAACTCTTTTAAACCTTTCCTACCTTCTTTCTGGGAAAACTCTGGATTTTGGGGGAGGAAGCCTTCCTTAGGAATTTTAAGTCAAGTTTTTTTAAGTATAATTTGCATACAAAAAATTTAGTCTTTATAGTACACATTTCTATGAATTTTGAAGATGCATATGGTTGTGTATCTATCACCACAATAAAAATATAAAACAGTTCTGCCACTCCCCAAATTCCCCCTGCTCTTTGCAGCTTACCCCTCACTGGACCCTTGGCCCCTGGTAACCATTGCTTTATTTGTTGTCTCTGCAGTTTTGTCTTTTCCAAAATTTCATATAAATGGAATCATACCATATGTAGCTGTGGCTTCTTTCATTTAGCATAATGCATGTGGGATTCACCTAGTTGTTGTGTGTACCAATAGTTCATTTTTATTGCTGTGTAGTATTCTACAATTTGTTCATTCATTCACCAGTTGAAGGACATTTGAGGTATTACCAGTTTTGGGCTATGATGAAAAAGGTTGCAATAAATATCTGTGTGCAGGTTTTTGTGAATGTAAGCTTTCATTTTACTTGGGTAAATATTCAGGAGTAGGATTTCTGGGTCATACAGTATCATATGATTAAGTTTATAAGTTTGTGCTGGGATTTTGACTGGGATTGTGTCAAATTTATAAATCATTTTAGGGAGTGATAACATCTTAATAGTGAGACTTCTATTAGCATATCTCCATTTTTTTTTAGGTCTTCTTTGATTTCTTTTAGTAGTATCTTTTAATATTCAGCATACAGAGCTTACATGTATTTTGTTAGACTTACATAAGTATTTTGTCCCTTTGGTGCTATTATAAATGATAATATCTTTTAAAAATTCAGTTTCTTGGGCGCCTGAGTGGCTCAGTCGTTAAGCGTCTGACTTCGGCTCAGGTCATGATCCCAGGGTCCTGGGATAGAGCCCCGCATCGGGCTCCCTGCTCAGCGGGAAGCCTGCTTCTCCCTCCTCCACTCCCCCTGCTTGTGTTCCCTCCTTCGCTCTGTCTCTCTCTCTGTCAAAAATTCAGTTTCTTTCTTTTTTTTAAATTCAGTTTCTTATTGTCCATTGCTAATATATAGAAATGCAATTGGTTCTTATATATTTACTTTGAAGCCTGTGACCTTGCTAAACTCAATGATTAATTTACTCCTAGTTAGAAATTTAATTTCTCATATGTTAAAGCAAAATATATAATTTCAAAGATTTTTTTTTTCAGTCTCTCTTGCTCTCCTCTTTATTGTTAAGTGGAAGGAAGGGTGTTTTAGTCAGCTAGGGCTGCCATAACAAGATATCTCAGACCTGTAGGATTGATTTTTTTTAATTTTATTATGTTATGTTAGTCACCATACAATACATCATTGTTTTTGATGTAGTGGTTTTCGTATAACACCTAGTGCTCCATGAAGTACGTGCCCTCCCCAATACCCATCACCGGGCTAACCCATCCCCCCTTCCCTCTCCCTCTAAAACCCTGTTTGTTTCTCAGAGTCCATCGTCTCTCATGGTTCATCTCTCCCTCCGATTCCCCCCCTACTTCCTTCTCCTAATGTCCTCCATGCTATTCCTAATGTCCTCCATGCTATTCCTTATGTTGCACAAATAAGTGAAACCATATGATAATTGACTTTCTCTGCTTGACTTATTTCACTTAGCATAATCTCCTCCAGTCCCATCCATGTTGATGTAAAAGCCGGGTATTCATCCTTTCTGATGGCTGAGTAATATTCCATTGTATATATGGACCACTTCTTCTTTATCCATTCATCTGTTGAAGGGCATCTCGGCTCTTTCCACAGTTTGGCTTTTGCGGACACTGCTGCTATGAACATTGGGGTGCATATGGCCCTTCTTTTCACTACATCTGTGTCTTTGGGGTAAATACCCAGTAGTGCAATTGCTGGGTCATAGGGTAGCTCTATTTTTAACTTTTTGAGGAACCTCCACACTGTTTTCCAAAGTGGCTGTACCAACTTGCATTCCCACCAACAGTGTAAGAGGGTTCCCCTTTCTCCACAACCTCTCCAACATTTGTTGTTTCTTTCCCTGTCCATTTTTGCCATTCTAACTGGTATCAGTTGGTATCTCAATGTGGTTTTGATTTGAATTTCCCTGATGGCTAATGATGATGAACATTTTTTCATGTGTCTGTTAGCCATTTGTATGTCTTCTTCAGAGAAGTGTCTTTCATATCTTCTGCCCACTTTTGACTTGATTATTTGTCTTTTGGGTATTGAGTTTATAGGTCTTGGATACCAGCCCTTTATCTGTAGTGTCATTTGCAAATATCTTCTCCCATTCTGTGGGTTGCCTCTTTGTTTTGTTGACTGTTTCCTTTGCTGTGCAGAAGCTTTTTATCTTGATGAAGTCCCAAAAGTTCCTTTTTGCTTTTGTTTCACTAGCTTTTGGAGATGTATCTTGAAAGAAGTTGCTGTGGGCGGTGTCAAAGAAGTTACTGCCTATGTTCTCCTATAGGATTTTGATGGATTCCTGTCTCACATTGAGGTCTTTCTTCCACTTCGAGTTTATCTTTGTGAATGGTGTTAGAGAATGTTCGAGTTTCATTCTTCTGCATGTGGCTGTCCAGTTTTCCCAGGACCATTTATTGAAGAGACTGTCTTTTTTCCATTGCACATTTTTTCCTGCTTTGTCAAAGATTATTTGACCATAGAGTTGAGGGTCCATTTCTGGGTTCTCTATTCTGTTCCATTGGTCTATATGTCTGTTTTTGTGCCAGTACCATGCTGTCTTGGTGATCACTGCTTTGTAATATAGCTTGAAATCAGGCAACGTGATACCCCCAGCTTTGTTTTTCTTTCTCAACATTTCCTTGGTGATTCGGGGTCTTTTCTGATTCCATACAAATTTTAGGATTGTTTGTTCCAGCACTTTGAAAAATGTCATTGGAATTTTGATCAGGATGGCATTGAAGGTATAGATTGCTCTGGGTAGCATAGACATTTTAACAATGTTTATTCTTCCGATCCATGAGCATGGAATATTTTTCCATCTTTTTGTGTCTTCTTCAATTTCTTTCATGAGTGTCCTGTAGTTCCTAGAGTATAGATCCTTTACCTCTTTGGTTAGGTTTATTCCGAGGTATCTTATGGTTTTTGGTGCTATTGTAAATGGAATCGTTTCTCTAATTTCTCTTTCTACAGTTGCGTTGTTAGTGTATAAGAAAGCAACTGATTTCTGTGCATTGATTTTATTTCCTGCCACATTACTGAATTGCTGTATGAGTTCTAGTAATTTGGGGGTGGAGTCTTTTGGGTTTTCCACATAAAGTATCATGTCATCTGGGAAAAGAGAGAGTTTGACTTCTTCTTTGCCAATTTGAATACCTTTTATTTCTTTTTGTTGTCTGATTGCTGTTGCCAGGACTTCTAGTACTATGTTGAACAGTAGTGGCGAGAGTGGGCATCCTTGACATGTTCCTGATCTTAAGGGAAAGGCTCTCAGCTTTTCCCCTTTGAGGATGATATTCGCTGTGGGTTTTTCACAGATGTATTTTATGAACTTGAGGAATGTTCCCTCTATCCCTATACTCTGAAGAGTTTTAATGAGGAAAGGATGTTGTATTCTGTCAAATGCTTTTTCTGCATCAAGTGAGAGGATGATATGGTTCTTCTCCCTCCTCTTATTAATGTGTTCTATCACAATGATTGATTTGCGAATGTGAACCACCCTTGCATCCCGGGGATAAATCCCACTTGATCATGGTGGATGATCCTTTTGATGTATTGTTGGATCCTATTAGCTAGGATTTTGTTGGGGATTTTGGAATCCATATTCATCAGGGATATCGGTCTGAAATTCTCCTTTTTGATAGGGTCTTTGCCTGGTTTGGGGATTAAGATAATGCTGGCCTCCTAGAATAAGTTTGGAAGTTTTCCTTCTGTTTCTATTTTTTGAAACAGCTTCAGTAGAATAGGTATTATTTCTTCTTTGAATGTTTGGTAGAATTCCCCAGGGAATCTATCAGGCCCTGGACTCTTGTTTTTTGGAAGGTTTTTGATCACTGCTTCAATGTCATTACTGGTTATTGGCCTATTCAGGTTGTTAATTTCTTCCTGTTTCAGTCTTGGCAGCTTATAGGTTTCCAGGAAGTCCTCCATTTCATCCAGATTGCTCAGTTTATTGGCATGTAGTTGTTGATAATAATTTCTAATAATTGTTTCTATTTCCTTGGTGTTAGTCGTGATCTCCCCTTTCAATCATAGTTTTATTAATTTGGGTCCTTTCCTTTTTCTTTTGGATAAGTCTGGCCAGTAGTTTATTGATCTTATTAATTCTTTCAAAGAACCAACTTCTAGTTTCATTGATCTGATCTACTGTGTTTCTGGTTTCTAATTCGTTGATCTCTGCTTTAATTTTAATTATGTCTCTTTAATGCGTGGCTTAGGCATAGTTTGCTGCTTTTTCTCTAGTTCTTTATGATGTAGAGTTAGTTGGTGAATTCGGGATTTTCTATTTTTTTGAGTGAGGCTTGGATGGCTATATATTTCCCTCTTAGGACCACCTTTGCAGTATCCCATAGGTTTTGGACCGATGTGTTTTCGTTCTCACTGATTCCATGAATTGTTTAAGTTCTTTGATTTCCTGGTTGACCCAAACATTCTTGAGCAGAGTGGTGTTTAACTTCCAAGTGTTTGAATTTCTGCCAAATTTTTTCTTGTGATTGAGTTCCAGTTTTAAAGCATTGTGGTCTGAGAATAAGCAGGGAATAATCTCATTCTTTTGGTATCAGTTGAGACCTGATTTATGACCCAGTGTGTGGTCTATTCTGGAGAAAGTTCCATGTGCACTCGAGAAGAATGAGTATTCTGTTGTTTTAGGGTGGAATGTTTTGTAAATATCTTTGAGGTCCATCTGATCCAGTGTATCATTCAAAGCTCTTGTTTCCTTGTTGATTTTCTGCTTAGATAGATGGTCTGTCCATTGCTGAGAGTGGAGTATTGAGGTCTCCTACAATTAACATATTGTTATCAATATGACTCTTTATTTTGGTTAATAGTTGGTTTCTGTAGATGGCTGCTCCCATGTTGGGGGCATAGATATTTACAATTGTTAGATCTTCTTGTTGGATAGACCCTTTGAGAATGATATAGTGTCCTTCTGTGTCTCTAACTACAGACTTTAGTTTAAAATCTAATTTGTCCAATATAAGAATTGCTACCCCAGTTTTCTTTTGAGGTCTGCTGGCATGGAAGATGGATCTCCATCCCTTCACTTTCAGTCTGGATGTATCTTTAGGTTCAAAATGAGTCTCTTGTAGGCAGCATATGGATGGATGTTGTCTTTTTATCCAATCTTCCACCCTATGCCATTTTATCGGAGCATTTAGGCCATTCACATTGAGAGTGATTATTGAAAGATACGAATTAGAGGCGGAGCAAGATGGCGGAGGAGTAGGAGACCTAGATTTCGTCTGGTCTCAGGAATCCAACTGAATAGGGATCAAACCATTCTGAACACCTACGAACTCAACAGGAGATCGAACAGGAGAGTAGCAACAACTCTCTGAACAGAGAAGCGACCACTTACTGGAAGGTAGGGCGTGCGGAGAAGTGAATCCGAGGCGATATTCGGGAGGATAGACGGCGGGGGAGGGGCCTCCGCCGGCCGCTTCTGGCAAGTGATAGAGCCGCGGAGCACAAAATCGGACCTTTTAGAAGTTGGCTCGGCGGAGGGACGTCGCTGCAGTGGCTAAGCGGGGGGTGGAATCCTCCCGGGACAGTGTGGTCTCAGGACCCTTGGGGTTACAGAGAGACCGGGGGTGCCTGAGTGCGCCAGAGCTCCCAGGTATCAGAGCAGGGAAGCCGGCTGCAGATACGGAGCAGAGTCGCGGGCTCTCAGCTCGGGGTTGCCATAAACTGTGATCTGCGGCCCAGTCGGGGCACGGCTCCCCCAGCAGGGACCCAACAAGCAGCAGATCCGGGGAGACTCCCCTTCCTTCCCAGGGAGGAGCGGTGCGGGAACGCACTGCAGGGATCTGCTGGGTTTGGAGACTCCGCACGGGGTCAGGTGCCAGAGATAGCAACGCTCGATCACAGGCCGGGTGAGCACGGAGTGCGGCCGGAGACCGGGGACACGGAAGTGACTGCTTTTCTCTGGGGGCACACTGAGGAGCAGGGCCCTGAGTTCTCAGCTCCTCCGAGTGGAGATTGGGAGGCCACCATTTCTGCCCTGGTCCTCCAAAGCTGTACCGAGAGCTTGCAGGGAACAAAAGCTCCTGAGAGCAAACCGGAGCAGCTTCCTTAGCCCGGACCGACAAGGGCGGGGCAATTCTGCCTCCGGCAAAGACATTTGGAAACCACAGCAACAGGCCCCTCCCCCAGAAGATCAGCACAAACAGCCAGCAAGCCAAGACCAAGTAGATCGATCAAGGAGAATAGGAGAACTCCAGCGCTAGGGGAATACTGCACATAGATTCATGGCTTTTTTTTTTTTTTTTTTTACCATGATTCATTATTTCATCAAAGTTAATTTTTGTTGACTGTTTTTTTCTATTTTTATTTTTCCCTTTTTCAACCAACATCTTATAAATCCCTTTTTTAAAAAAAAAAAAAATTTTATTTTTCATTTTTAGAGTCATATTTTATCCCTTCATAGTAGTTACCCTTATTTTTGGCATATATATATAAGTTGTTCTCTCTTTAAAATTTTGAGGTACAGTTTCTTCTAACAGATCAAAATATACCCTAAATCACTAGTGTATGGCTTTGTTCTAGTCTCCTGCCTGATCACATTCTCTCCCTTTTTCCTTTTTTTTTTTTCTTAAATCTTCTTTCTTTTTTCAAACAACTTATCTTACCAAGTCCTTTTATAAGATCTTTTATAATTTTCATCTTTACAGTCATCTTCCATCCCTTCATTGTATCAACCCTTATTTTGTACATATATGTCTTTCTTCCTTTAAAATTTTAGGAGGCACTTTTTTCTAACAGACCAAAATACGCCCAAAATCTAGTGTGTGGCACTGATCTATGCACTAACCTGATCATATTTGATCATATTCTGCCTTTTTTGTATTGTTTTGTTTTTGTTTTTATCTTTTTTTTTCTTTTTTTTTCTTTTTCTCTTTCTTTTTTCTTTCTTTCCCTTTCTTTTCCCCTGGTTTCAGGTCTTTTCTGATTTGTATACAGTATATTTGCTGGGGACGTTGTAAACCTGTTAGCATTTTGTTCTCTCATTCATCTATTCTCCTCTGGACAAAATGACAAGACGAAAGAAATCACCTCAGCAAAAAGAACAAGAGGTAGTACCGTCAGCCAGGGACCTACTCAATACGGACATTAGTACGATGTCGGACCTAGAGTTCAGAATCATGACTTTAAAGATACTAGCTGGGCTTGAAAAAAGCGTGGAAGTTATTAGAGAAACCCTTTCTGGAGAAATAAAAGAACTAAAATCTAACCAAATCGAAATCAAAAAGGCTATTGATGAGGTGCAATCAAAAATGGGGGCACTAAATGCTAGGATAAATGAGGCAGAAGAGAGAATCAGCGATATAGAAGACCAAATGATGGAAAATAAAGAGGCTGAGAAAAGGAGAGAGAAACAACTACAGGATCACGAGGGCAGAATTCGAGAGATAAGTGATATGATAAGATGAAACAACATTAGAATAATTGGGATCCCAGAAGAAGAAGAGAGAGAGAGAGGGGCAGAAGTTATATTGGAGCAAATTATAGCAGAGAACTTCCCTAATGTGAGGAAGGAAACAGGCATTAAAATCCAGGAGGCACAGAGAACCCCTCTCAAAATCAATAATAATAGGTCAACACCCCGACATCTAATAGTAAAACTTACGAGTCTCAGAGACAAAGAGAAAATCCTGAAAGCAGCTCGGGAGAAGAGATATGTAACCTACAATGGTAGAAACATTAGATTGGCAACAGACCTATCCACAGAGACCTGGCAGGCCAGAAAGGACTGGCAAGATATCTTCAGAGCACTAAACGAGAAAAATATGCAGCCAAGAATACTATATCCAGCTAGGCTATCATTGAAAATAGATGGAGAGATAAAAAGCTTCCAGAACAAACAAAAGCTAAAGGAATTTGCAAACACGAAACCAACCCTCCAAGAAATATTGAGAGGGGTCCTCTAAGCAAAGAGAGAGCCTAAAAGCAGCAAAGAGCAGAAACGAACACAGACAACAGACAGTTAACAGTACCTTACAGGTAATACAATGGCACTAAATTCATACCTTTCAATAGTTACCCTGAATGTAAATGGGCTAAATGCCCCAATCAAAAGACGCAGGCTATCAGATTGGATTAAAAAACAAGACCCATCAATATGCTGTCTGCAAGAGACTCATTTTAGACCCAAAGACACCCCCAGATTGAAAGTGAGGGGGTGGAAAACCATTTACCAAGCTAATGGACACCAAAAGAAAGCTGGGGTGGCAATCCTTATATCAGACAAACTAGATTTTAAAACAAAGACTGTAATAAGAGATGAGGAAGGACACTATATCCTACTTAAAGGGTCTATGCAACAAGAAGATCTAACAATTGTAAATATCTATGCCCCGAACATGGGAGCAGCCAATTATATAAGGCAATTAATAACAAAAGCAAAGAAACACATTGACAACAATACAATAATAGTGGGGGACTTTAACACCCCCCTGACTGAAATGGACAGATCATCTAAGCAAAAGATCAACAAGGACATAAAGACTTTAAATGACACACTGGACCAAATGGACTTCACAGACATATTCAGAGCATTCCATCCCAAAGCAAAGGAATACACATTCTTCTCTAGTGCCCATGGAACATTCTCCAGAATTGATCACATCCTAGGTCACAAATCAGGTCTCAATCGGTACCAAAAGATTGGGATCATTCCCTGCATAGTTTCAGACCACAATGCTTTGAAACTAGAACTCAACCACAAGAGGAAAGTCGGAAAGAACTCAAATACATGGAGGCTAAAGAGCATCCTACTAAAGAATGAATGGGTCAACCAAGAAATTAAAGAAGAATTAAAAAAATTCATGGAAACCAATGAAAATGAAAACACAACTGTTCAAAATCTTTGGGATACAGCAAAGGCAGTCCTGAGAGGAAAGTATATAGCAATACAAGCCTTTCTCAAGAAACAAGAAAGGTCTCAAATACACAGTCTAACCCTACACCTAAAGGAGCTGGAGAAAGAACAGCAAATAAAGCCTAAACCCAGCAGGAGAAGAGAAATCATAAAGATCAGAGCAGAAATCAATGAACTAGAAACCAAAAGAACAGTAGAACAGATCAACGAAACTAGGAGCTGGTTCTTTGAAAGAATTAACAAGATTGATAAACCCCTGGCCAGACTTACCAAAAAGAAAAGAGAAATGACCGAAATCAACAAAATCATGAATGAAAGAGGAGAGATCACAACCAACACCAAAGAAATACAAACAATTATAAGAACATATTATGAGCAACTTTATGCCAGCAAATTAGATAACCTGGAAGAAATGGGTGCATTCCTAGAGATGTATCAACTACCAAAATTGAACCAGGAAGAAATAGAAAACCTGAACAGACCTATAACCACTAAAGAAATTGAAACAGTCATCAAAAATCTCCCAAGAAACAAAAGCCCAGGGCCAGATGGCTTCCCAGGGGAATTCTATCAGACATTTCAAGAAGAATTAATACCTATTCTCCTGAAACTGTTCCAAAAAATAGAAATGGAAGGGAAACTTCCAAACTCATTTTATGAGGCCAGCATTACCTTGATCCCAAAACCAGACAAAGACCCCATCAAAAAAGAGAATTACAGACCAATATCCTTGATGAACATGGATGCAAAAATTCTCACCAAAATACTAGCCAATAGGATCCAACAGTACATTAAAAGGATTATTCACCATGACCAAGTGGGATTTATTCCTGGGCTGCAAGACTGGTTCAACATCCGCAAATCAATCAACGTGATACCATACATTAACAAAAGAAAGAGCAAGAATCATATGATCCTCTCAATAGATGCAGAAAAAGCATTTGACAAAGTACAACATCCTTTCTTGATCAAAACTCTTCAGAGTATAGGGATAGAGGGGACATACCTCAATATCATAAAAGCCATCTATGAAAAACCTACAGCCAATATCATTCTCAATGGGGAAAGGCTGAGAGCTTTTCCCCTAAGGTCAGGAACGCGGCAGGGATGTCCACTCTCACCACTGCTATTCAACATAGTATTAGAAGTCCTAGCCACAGCAATCAGACAACAAAAAGAAATCAAAGGCATCCAAATCGGCAAAGAGGAAGTCAAACTCTCACTCTTTGCAGATGATATGATACTGTATGTGGAAAACCCAAAAGACTCCACCCCAAAACTGCTAGAACTCATACAGGAATTCAGTCAAGTAGCAGGATATAAAATCAATGCACAGAAATCAGTGGCATTCCTATACACCAACAAGACAGAAGAGAGACAAATCAAGGAGTCGATCCCATTTACAATTGCACCCAAAACCATTAGATACCTAGGAATAAATCTAACCAAAGAGGCAAAGGATCTGTACTCAGAAAACTATAAAATACTCATGAAAGAAATTGAAGAAGACACAAAGAAATGGAAAAACGTTCCATGCTCATGGATTGGGAGAATCAACATTGTGAAGATGTCAATGCTACCTAGAGCAATCTACACATTCAATGCAATCCCCATCAAAATACCATCCACTTTTTTCAAAGAAATGGAACAAATAATCCTAAAATTTGTATGGAACCAGAAGAGACCCAGAATAGCCAGAGGAATACTGAAAAAGAAAAGCAAAGCTGGCGGCATCACAATTCCGGACTTCCAGCTCTATTACAAAGCTGTCATCATCAAGACAGTATGGTACTGGCACAAAAACAGACCCATAGATCAATGGAACAGAATCGAGAGCCCAGAAATGGACCCTGAACTCTATGGTCAACTTATCTTTGACAAAGCAGGAAAGAATGTCCAGTGGAAAAAAGACAGGCTCTTCAACAAATGGTGTTGGAAAAATTGGACAGCCACATGCAGAAGAATGAAAGTGGACCATTTCCTTACACCACACACAAAAATAGACTCCAAATGGTTGAAAGACCTAAACGTGAGACAGGAATCCATCAAAATCCTAAAGGAGAACACAGGTAGCAACCTTTTCGATCTTAGCCGCAGCAACTTCTTCCTAGAAACATCACCAAAGGCACGGGAAGCCAGGGCAAAAATGAACTATTGGGATTTCATCAAGATAAAAAGCTTTTGCACAGCAAAAGAAACAGTCCACAAAAGCAAAAGACAACAGACAGAATGGGAGAAAATATTTGCAAATGACATATCAGATAAAGGGCTAGTATCCAAAATCTATAAAGAACTTATCAAAGTCAACACCCAAAGAACAAATAATCCAATCAAGAAATGGGCTGAAGACATGAACAGACATTTCTCCAAAGAAGACATCCAAATGGCCAAGAGGCACATGAAAAAGTGCTCAACATCGCTCGGCATCAGGGAAATCCAAATCAAAACCTCAATGAGATACCACCTCACACCCGTCAGAATGGCTAAAATTAACAAGTCAGGGAATGACAGATGTTGGCGGGGATGTGGAGAAAGGGGAACCCTCCTACACTGTTGGTGGGAATGCAAGCTGGTGCAACCCCTCTGGAAAACAGTATGGAGGTTCCTCAAACAGTTGAAATTAGAGCTACTCTTCGATCCAGCAATTGCACTACTGGGTATTTACCCCAAAGATACAAATGTAGGGACCCGAAGGGGTACGTGCACCCCAATGTTTATAGCAGCAATGTCCACCATAGCCAAACTGTGGAAAGAGCCAAGATGCCCATCGACAGATGAATGGATAAAGAAGAAGTGGTATATATACACAATGGAATATTATGCAGCCATCAAAAGGAATGAGATCTTGCCATTTGCAACGACGTGGATGGAACTGGAGGGTGTTATGCTGAGTGAAATAAGTCAATCAGAGAAAGACATGTATCACATGACCTCACTGATATGAGGAATCTTAATCTCAGGAAACAAACTGAGTGTTACTGGAGTGGTTGGGGGTGGGAGGGATGGGGTGGCTGGGTGATAGACATTGGGGAGGGTATGTGCTACGGTGAGTGCTGTGAATTGTGCAAGACTGTTGAATCACAGATCTGTACTTCTGAAACAAATAACGCAACATATTTTAAGAAAAAAGAAAAAGAAGAAGATAACAGGAGAGGAAGAAAAGGGGAGTATGTCAGAGGGGGAGATGAACCATGAGAGATGATGGACTCTGAAAAACAAACTGAGGGTTCTAGAGGGGAGGGGGGGTAGGGGGATGGGTTAGCCTGGTGATGGGTATTGAGGAGGGCACGTTCTGCATGGAGCACTGGGTGTTATGAACAAACAATGAATCATGGAACACTGCACCAAAAACTAATGATGTAATATATGGTGATTAACATAACAATAAAAAAATAAAAAAAAAGATACGAATTAATTGTCATCATGTTGCCTGTGAAGACGTTGTTTTTATAGATTGTCCCTGTAAATTTCTGTTGTATATTACTCTCGGGGTCTTTCTCCTTTTATAGAACCCCCCTTAATATTTCTTGCAGGTCCGGCTTAGTGGTCACATATTCTTTCAGTTTCTGCTGGTCGTGGAAGCTCTGCATCTCTCCATCCATTCTAAATGAAAGCCGTGCCAGATTAAGTATTCTTGGCTGCGTGTTCTTCTCATGTAGTACCCTGAATATGTCTTGCCAGAGTTTTCTGGCTTGCCAGGTCTCTGTGGATAGGTCTGACGTTATTCTGATGTTCCTCCCTCAGTACGTAAGGAATCTCTTCCCCCTAACTGCCCTTAAGATGGTTTCCTTGGTTCTAAGATTTGCAAGTTTTACTATTACATGCCGGGGTGTTGGCATGTTTTCCTTGATCTTGGGAGGGGTCCTCTCTGCCTCTAGGATGCGAATGTTTGTTTCATTCCCCAGATTAGGGAAGTTCTCAGCTACGATTTGCTCAAATACATCTTCTAGTCCTCTCTCTCTCTCTCCACTCCCTCCAGGATTCCAATTATTCTGACATTGTAATGCTTCATGGTGTCACTTATTTCTCTGATTCTATTTTCATGGATTCCGAGTTGTTTTTCCCTGGACTCCTCTTTTCCCTTTCTATTATATTGTCTTCTAGGTTGCTTATTCGTTCTTCTGCCTCAGTTACCCTAGCTGTTAGATTATCTAGATTGGATTGTATCTCATTGATAACATTTTTAAGTTCTGCCAATTCAGCCTTCATTTCTGCCCTTAGAGACTCTATGTTGCCATTAATTGATTTCTCCATTCTAGCCATTGTCTTCACAATTGCTGGCCTGAATTCCATCTCTGACATCTTGGTTATATCTGCATCTATTTGTAAATCTGCGGCATAAGTCATAATCTCTGAGTCTTTTCTATTTTGGGGGCTCCTCCTCCTAGTCATTCTGTTCAGGGGTGTTTGAGGGAATGCATAGAGTCTAAATTATTGATCACAACCCAAGCAAGATGCACCTGTTTTCTAGGGACCTTAGGGTTGCTGGCCTCTTGTTTTCCCAGCCTGTCTTCTGTGGGAGGGGCTGCTGCACTGTTACTCAGGCAACCCTGTTTGGGTGGAGTTGGGCCCAGCCCCCCTGTGGCGGGGGATGGGCTCAGCAGGAATCAGTTTTGGGGGCTTTTGTTCTCCGGTGGCTTTCCCTGGTGGCTTTCTGCGTCTCTTCCACAAGTCAGAGCAGAAGAGACCGTTTCCAGCCCTCTGCCTCAGAGCAGAGAGACCGCAGTCTGTTCTTCAGTGAGCTCTCGAGGCCATACTATCTCCGTTTCTGTCTGTGCTGCTATAAACTGCAGCATCCTGGGTTGTGCACCCCTCCGCAGCACCCCCAGTCCTGCCTCCAGGTCGGGGCGTGTGTCTGCCCTTTGTGCTTGTAAAACCGCCAGCTGCCCCCAGATCGCTCACGTGACCCTGTCCTTCCGGGTTTCCGCCCTGGGGCCTGCCCTAAAGTCCTTTCCCCGCAGCTACTGGTCTACAAGTCTGTGCCCCATCCCCAGCGTGCGAGGCTGTCGCTCACCGACGGTGTAGGATCCCCAGGGCCAGACACCCTCCCGCTACCGTTTATCCTCCAATATCTGCCCGCGGAATCAGGGCTCCCTGCTTCCTACCTCAAAACCAACAGCCTGCAATATTCTGTTTGTAGAGATCCAGATCTTCTTACATCTCAGGCTGGTTTCGTGGGTGCTCAGAGTGGTCCGGTAGATATCCAGCTCAATTCCGGGGACCCTTTGAAATAGGGTCCCCTACTCCGCTATCTTTCCATGATTCCCTGTAGGATTGATTTTTGATGAGGACTGTCTCCTTGGCTTGCAGATGGTGCCTTCTCACTGTGTCCTCACATGGCCACTTCTTTGTGCATGCCAGGAAGGAGAGAGGAAGAGAGCAATAGAGTGCAAGGGAGAGCAAAGAGGGGAGAGGGAGAGGTAGAAGGGAGGAGAAGAGAGAAGAGGCAAGAGGGGAGTGGGGGAGGAAGGGAGAGAGTACTCTGGTGTTTCATGTCTTATAAGGACACCAGTCCTATTAATATTCCACCCTTCTAAACTCCTTTAACCTTAATTGTCTCTGTAAAGACCTATCTCCAAATACAGTCACAGTGGAGGTTAGTTAAGGCTTCAACATATGCATGGGGCTGGGGGTTGTTGAGGGAGATACAATTCATTCCATAACAGAGGGGTAGTTTTTGTTTTTTTGGTTTTTATAATTAGCAGTATAATTTTTTAAAATTATTTATTTATTTGAGAGAGAGAGAGTACGAACAGAGGGAGAGGGGGAGAGAGAATACTCAAACAGACCTCTTACTGAGTGCAGAGCCCGAGGTAGGGCTCAATCCCAGGACCCTGAAATCATGACCTGAGCCAAAATCAAGAGTCGCCGCTTAGCCAACTGAGCCACTCAGGTGCCCCAGTTAGCAGTATAATTTAATGAGCCTCCTAATTCATGCAAACGTACACCTAGAGCCTAGTCTTGGATGGAAAGTGACAGCTTTTTCTGTGTAATAAAGTACTAGGCAGAACATAGATAGCTAATATTAAGTATTAGGTAGTTTCGTATTCTTTGGTATGCCGTACATTTCTCTCTTGTCACTAATGTTTAGGAAAAGTCTGTTACAGATTTTCATTATTGGGGTTTGAAGAATAGTCGAGGGATGGTGGCCACACTTGGGGTTGAGTGTGTATGAAAAGCACAGTAGCTACAGAAGGTAAGACAATGAGCAGGAACTGAGAATTCCATGAAAGGTGTCCAGGGAGTGTCAAGCTCCTAGAAATCCTTGAAAATTCCCAAAGCATGTGTGATGAGGGCTTGAGCCATTTTATCTGGAGATGAAAGGAAAGGATAACTCCAGATGGCTTATAGATTTAGGCTTACCTAGATTGTATTAGTTAAGCACTTTATCATATTATAACAGTCTTCACTACATGTATTGTTTATTCATTCGTCATGCATCCAACATTTATTTAGTTTGTTGAACTGTTTACAGGGATACGACATTGAAAGGTAGTATCCAAGTCTTCAAGGAACTAACTAACAGGTTAGGAGGAAAGAGAAACATATGAGCAAGTGATTGTAATATATTGTGATAACTAAATAAACATATATACAACTACAGAGGCCAGAAAAAGAAGGACCTCATCAATCTGTGATTAGGTAGGAATTACTGAATCCAGACAGTTAAAGCTATAGACTGTAGCCTGACATCATTGCTTCAGCAAAAGTTTAAGCCATTGAAATTCAGATTTAGCTTCATAATGGTTGCTTGCTTTGGGAACTTAGTACACTCTTATTATGTTATGATCTTCCAAGAGGAATGAAATCTTTTTGTAGTGGTTTTCAACCATGGGCAGTTTTGCCTCCAGTGGACATTTGGCAACGTTTAGACACATTTTTGGTTGGAGGAAGCAGAGGAGTGTGACTGGCATCTAGTGGGTAGAGAGGCCAGAGATGCTGAGAATATCCTGCAATGCAAAGATAGCCCTCCACAACAAAGAATTATTTGGCCCCAAATGTCAAGAATGCTGGGGTTGATAGTAACAGATATTTGGTTTGGTCTATTACTAGTCTACTGAATGGCACTGCTGTTAGTTCCAGTGAGGACCAGATGATGGGGCCAGTTAGGTCACAGTTATGTCTCATTGCCTTTCCCCAAATGAAATTGATCAGGTCTTCTTGTGTGTGTGTGTGTGTGTGTGTGTGTGTGTGCGTGCACGTGCGTGTGCGTGTGTGTGTGTGCACTGGCTAGATAACAGAAGTTTTAGTCTGTTGGATAAGGAAACATCATTTTTAAAAGCCATCTATGTGTCTAGACAAGCTCCAAGTGATCTGTCAGGTACATAATGTGACTTGTGCCTTTTAAAAATCAACTGAACTATGTGTTTACCTGAGAGACTGGAGTAACTTTAAGATGTTGATTAAAAAAACATCTCTTAAACATATGTATGTTTCTCAGAGAGTAAATGCAATGGGTTCAAAAAAGATTAAATTGATTTGAACTTTAGGGGGACTAATACGTTCTTGAAAAATCTTTGAATTTCTATTATTTTATTTTACATATTCTTGAGGGAATATTAGGTAGAAATAAACTTGAAAGTAGGGAGAAAAATCAGGAAATCAGAATGATTTTAGGATATAGTGAATAGTGCTAGACATCTTCTTTTAGCAACTTTTATTCTCATGCATGTTTTTTTTATGCAGTGCTTTTTAAAGGTTTAAATTAAGTAACCAGAAAAAAATTTCTTCTTGTTGATGTTGGTAAGAGTTTCCAATCATAATGTTCAGAAAATTAGCATTGGTCCCAGGTACATTCTTCCAACCTTTCCTGTTTCCCAGCTGCCTCTGACAATATTCAGAAGATACAAGCATCTGCCTCAAAGCAATATACTTAAGCTTCCTTATACGAACACAAATTTTCATAAAAGAAAATGAAAATAAATAGGAGAAATGGGTTGTTTTAGTTAAGATATTTGCCATTGTGACGAAGAAGCCTTTCATTTTTAAAAAATTTTTTTATTGTTATGTTAATCACCATACATTGCATCATTAGTTTTTGATGTAGTGTTCCATGATTCATTGTTTGTGCATAACACCCAGTGCCCCATGCAGAATGTGTCCTCTTTAATACCCATCACCAGGCTAACCCATCCCCCGACACCCCTCCCCTCCAGAACCCCCAGTTTGTTTTTCAGAGTCCATTGTCTCTCATGGTCCGTCTCCCCCTCTGACTTACTCCCGTTCATTCTTCCCCTCCTGCTATCTTCTTTTTCTTTTTTCTTAACATGTGTTGCATTATTTGTTTCAGAGGTACAGATCTGTTATTCAACAGTCTTGCACAATTCACAGTGCTCACCATAGCACATACCTTACCCAATGCCTATCACCCAGCCACCCCATCATTCCCACCCCCACCACTCCAGCAACACTCTGTTTCCTGAGATTAAGAATTCCTCATATCAGTGAGGTCATAGGATACATTCAGATACTTTCTCTGATTGACTTATTTCACTAAGCATAACACCCTCCAGTTCCATCCACGTCGTTGCAGATGGCAAGATCTCATTCCTTTTGATGGCTGCATAATATTCCATTGTGTATATATACCACTTCTTCTTTATCCATTCATATGTCGATGGACATCTTGGCTCTTTCCACAGTGTGGCTATTGTGGATATTGCTGCTATAAACATCGGGGTGCAGGTACCCCTTCGGATCCCTACATTTGTATCTTTGGGGTAAATACCCAGTAGTGCAATTGCTGGATCATATGGTAGCTCTATTTTCAACTGTTTGAGGAACCTCCATACTGTTTTCCTGAATGGTTGCACGAGCTTGCATTCCCACCAACAGTGTAGGAGGGTTCCCCTTTCTCCGTATCCCCGCCAACATCTGTCATTTCCGGACTTGTTAATTTTAGCCATTCTGACTGGTGTGAGGTGGGATCTCACTGAGGTTTTGATTTGGATTTCCCTGATGCCAAGCGAGCACTTTTTCATGTGTCTGTTGGCCATTTGGATGTCTTCTTTGGAAAAATGTCTGTTCATGTCTTCTGCCCATTTCTTGATTGGATCATTTGTTCTTTGGGTGTTGAGTTTGATAAGTTCTTTATAGATTTTGGATACTAGCCTTTTATCTGATATGCCATTTGCAAATATCTTCTCCCATTCTGTCGGTTGTCTTTTGGTTTTGTGGACTGTTTCTTTTGCTGTGTAAAAGCTTTTTATCTCGATGAAATCCCAATAGTTCCTTTTTGCCCTTGCTTCCCTTGCCTTTGGTGATGTTTCTAGGAAGAAGTTGCTGCAGCTGAGGTCGAAGAGGTTGCTGCCTGTGTTCTCCTTTAGGATTTTGATGGACTCCTGTCTCACCTTTAGGTCTTTCAACCATTTAGAGTCTATTTTTGTCTGTGGTGTAAGGAAATGGTCCAGTTTCATTCTTCTGCATGTGGCTGTCCAATTTTCCCAACACCATTTGTTGAAGAGCCTGTCTTTTTTCCATTGGACATTCTTTCCTGCTTTGTCAAAGATGAGTTGACCATAGAGTTCAGGGTCCATTTCTGGGCTCTCGATTCTGTTCCATTGATCGATGTGTCTGTGTTTGTGCCAGTACCATACTGTCTTGATGATGACAGCTTTGTAATGGAGCTGGAAGTCCAGAATTGTGATGCCGCCAGCTTTGCTTTTCTTTTTCAAGATTCCTCTGGCTATTCGGGGTCTCTTCTGGTTCCATACAAATTTTAGGATTATTTGTTCCATTTCTTTGAAAAAAGTGGATGGTATTTTGATAGGGATTGCATTGAATGTGTAGATTGCTCTAGGTAGCATTGACATCTTCACAATGTTTGTTCTTCCAATCCATGAGCATGGAACGTTTTTCCATTTCTTTGTGTCTTCTTCAATTTCTTTCGTGAGTATTTTATAGTTTTCTGAGTACAGATCCTTTGCCTCTTTGGTTAAATTTATTCCTAGGTATCTTATGGTTTGGGTGCAATTGTAAATGGGATCGACTCCTTGATTTGTCTCTCTTCTGTCTTGTTGTTGGTGTATAAGAATGCCACTGATTTCTGTGCATTGATTTTTATATCCTGCTACTTGACTGAATTCCTGTATGAGTTCTAGCAGTTTTGGGGTGGAGTCTTTTGGGTTTTCCACATACAGTATCATATCATCTGCACAGAGTGAGAGTTTGACTTCCTCCTTGCCGATTTGGATGCCTTTGATTTTTTTGTTGTCTGATTGCTGTGGCTAGGACTTCTAATACTATGTTGAAGAGCAGTGGTGATAGTGGACATTCCTGCCGCATTCCCGACCTTAGGGGAAAAGCTCTCAGTTTTTCCCCATTGAGAATGATATTCGCTGTAGGTTTTTCATAGATGGCTTTTATGATATTGAGGTATGTACCCTCTATCCCTGTACTCTGAAGAGTTTTGATCAAGAAAGGATGCTGTATTTTGTCAAATGCTTTTTCTGCATCTATTGAGAGGATCATATGATTCTTGTTCTTTCTTTTGTTAATGTATTGTATCACGTTGATTGATTTGCAGATATTGAACCAGCCTTGCAGCCTAGGGATAAATCCCACTTAGTCATGGTGAATAATCCTTTTAATGTACTGTTGGATCCTATTGGCTAGTATTTTGGTGAGAATTTTTGCATCCATGTTCATCAAGGATATTGGTCTGTAATTCTCCTTTTTGATGGGGTCTTTGTCTGGTTTTGGGATCAAGGTAATGGTGGCCTCATAAAATGAGTTTAGAAGTTTTCCTTCCATTTCTATTTTTTGGAACAGTTTCAGGAGAATCGGTATTAATTCTTCTTTAAATGTTTGGCAGAATTCCCCTGGGAAGCCATCTGGCCCTGGAGAAGCCCTTCATTTTAATGATAGATTTTTTTTAAAACTTTTCTATCTATCTATTTGTTTGTTTGTTTGTTTGTTTATTTATTTATTTATTTCGTGTTTCATGATTTATTGTTTGCGAATGATAGATTTTTATTGATAGATGGTTTCCTTGCTCATCTATCAGTCCTCTCTGCTCCCTTACTGTTCCTCATTGAATTTAGAGAGCACCCATTGGATATTATCTTTTATTGTTGATTTTTATTATAATATGACTAAGATCATATAAAATGTTTGTAGATTTTAGTTAGGTGTTTAAATTATGCAAAGAAACCAGTAGGAAAGTGATAGAGATCTAGGAAGACAAGAAACTATTTGTCATACTTCAGAAACAATTTTATATACATGCATTGGCTACCAACAGACAATATTTAGATTTTCAAACACTGGTTTACACCTCAAAATATTTGTCATATTTCTCTACCCTCATTTCCCCTAATCTAATTTTGTTCCACTTTGGAGATAGACAAACTCAACTTTTATTCTTGCCATCTTCTTTGGCTTTGTTCACACACAAATGTACTGTCAAATTTGAAATTCTTCCTAGTGAGAAAGATTTATCCTAGTTTTTGGCTCTGCATATCTGATTATCCTAAAAGCAATGGCAGCACCAAAACTTTTCCAGAATGGAACAATTATAATTAAGTAGTAAGCGGAGAAGACCACTGGTTAAACTATAATATTTGTGCTTCACAATTACATTTAATTGGCTGAATGTACAAAGCTATTGCTGGGTTAATCTCCTCCCCCCCAATTTTTTTGTATTATTTTATAACTCTGTTTCATTATTCTGTGACACAACTTTAAGCATATTTAGACTGCTTACATTTTAAAAAGGAATCTGGGTATATTTCCCCTATGAGATACCATTAATAAGGTATCACATATAATTAGAAAAAACAGCATTGCACAGATAAGAGAAATGTGTTTTTGCAGAAACAAATTGTGGTGCATATTAGTATGTCTTTAGATCCAAGGAACATTTGATAATTGAATGCAGTTAACTTCAAAATAAATCTTGATTCTTTTTTGGAAGCATATACAAAATTTTAGGTGCAAACTAAAATGATAATGTGAAAAGTAATCTGACAAGTAGATATCAAACCTGCAGATATTCTATAGAGATAAAACCCTACAGGTGAAAATAATATCCAAATTGAAATAAAAATATGACTTTGGGAGGAGAGGAATTGTTCTCAGTTGACAGGATAAATGGCAGTATCTTTTGATGTAGGGAAAAAATAACTAAAGCTTGATTTTCATGTGGTTATTATTAATTTTTGTGTATGTGCAGTAGAGAGGCTGTTTTTCTCTTTCTCCAAATAAAAAGAACATTCTATAGTCTCCTATATGTTTTATTTTCCTGTTGTTTATTTTACTGATAGGCAGTAGCTCTCTCCCCAGGGTGCTGAGTTGACCTTCATGTGAGTTACATCTAAAGCCGGGAACAAGGGCATACAGTGAAATCAAGGATAATTGCTTTATGGTAAATCTTTCCCTGAAGGCTACAGAACCTTTCTGAAATGTGCTATTTACTTAAAACCTTTATTATTTGTTTGTTTTAGATTTTTTCCTTTTTAACAACAGGCATCATAAATAGATGTATAAGCTAAGGAGAGCCTGGACTTATAGACAGTTATGTTTTAGAAAAGAAACTTTACTAGAAAAACTGATTGTAGTCTCATTCTTTCCCCCTCCTCTTCTTTTCCAATCTATAATCTAGAGTACAAACTCTCTTACTGTGAAGTACTTGCTGAGGACAGCTTTGAAACCACAATTCAATTGCATGAGAGTATTAGAGCTGGTACTCTTGTGTTGGGTAATTAAGGGTGAAAAGCAGCTATATTTTTAGGCTGGCGAATCAGAGTAATATAGCTATTTAAAAAAATTAAATTCTATGTTGAAAAAGGATTCTTTTCTAAATAGAATGCAACCCTTTTAAAATATCAAGTTACTGTTTATAATAACACCGCATACATAAGGCATTATTGTTTAAAATGATGCAAAATGTCACTGAATCTTTCTAGCTTGAAACGAAATGCTTCTATGGCACCTGACAGAAGCAATGCTCTCAATAACTCTCAATTATGGTTATGAGAGACAGCAAAAACACAGGCAGTTGCATTCACAAAACATTAAAAATCTTTTAGGCATTTATTAGTTTCTTCCCCATCAAACTTTTTTCCCCTGAAGCTTCTAAGAAGGAACAATTCCGAATGATCTGTATTTTCTTACATGCACTTTTGATAAGGATGATAGAAATAGTCTATGAGGAGAGCTTTGGGTAAAGGGAAACAAAAGTCCACAGTTTTACACATCCTGAGTAATCAGCCTCTGGAGTTTTCTCTTTGGTACAAAATGTCCTTCCTTTTCTTCATAGGATCATTTCAAACCCTTTTATGTTAAAAGACCCACAAATTGCTGAAATGCACTTACTGCAAATAGGGTTACATAGATGTCATCATACTTTTTAGCTTTAACAAACTGTATAGTCAGTGTATGTGCAAAGTGTGCTGAAAGGTCTGCTGGGCAGCTCAGTCTGAGATTCAGCCTTACTTTCAAGAAACATGCATCTGTCTGCTGGTCCAATAAAACAGTAAAAGTAGCAGCAGCGGAAACACAAACTGTAGGAGTAAACAGTATGAGTAAACAAGGGCTGTTGGAGAGATATGAACAAGATCTTTTATTTTCAGAGTCACAGGAGAGATAATTACTGCAGACCAGAGAGATCAAGGAACTTCTCATTTATTTGGGAGTTAACTCTTTTGTTCTGTGGATTTCAAACAATATAAATAATTTAATTTATGCAGAAGATGGAGAAGAAAAGGCTACTATAGTGGAGAGAAGATGAGGAAAAGAGAAAAAGAATAAAGAGAGAAATACTCAAGTGCAAGAAAGAGTACAGCACTTTATGGAATGATTTCTATAGGAGACAAAAGATATAAAATGGGAAAATCAGAAGGAGCCAGATTATAGAATGTTTTAAATGACAAAATAGTGTTTCAACATTTTGTTATAGAAAATGGAAAGCACTTGAAGGATTTTGAGTGGGAAACTGTTTTGGAAAGATGCATCTGATGACGAAATGGAGGATAAACTGAAGTAGAGGGGATTGGAGGAAGCTTGTTTCAGAGATGGAACTATGGAATCCTAGAAGCATAGTGAGGAGCATAAGCCAGGGGCAGAAAGATGTAGGAAGGGAGGGTAGGACTGGGGAAGGCTTCATGTTGGAGATGTTTTCCATAACTGAGTCAAAGTATGAGTCACTAAATTTGAGGTGTTTTCAAGATTTATAATTTTATTTATTTATTTATATTTTTTAAAACATTGTTAAAGAAAAATTTATTGCTTCAACTGCTTATATTAGAAGAAATTACCATATCAGCAATTAATGGTGTATTGCTACAGATCCTTAAGACATTAAAAGTTGAGAGGCTATTATAAAGAGACTTATAAGAATAAATATTTAGATGACATAAACAAAGTTTTAGAAATGTGACTCCCTTGAAATTTGAACCTTGAAATTTGAACCACTATTTCCTGCTATAGACCACTTACACACATTTACACACACACACACACACACACACACACACACACACACACACACACACACACCCCACATGTACTTTTATATAGAGAGCAGGGATTGCCAATCCATGGCCTGTGGGTCAAATGTAGACTGTTGCCTGTTTTTGTAAACAAAATTTTATTGGAACACAGCCATGCTCAATTTTTAATGTGTTATCTGTGGCTGCTTTTTTGTTTTAGTGCAGAGTTGAGTATTTACAAGAGAAATGTATGGCCATCAAAGCCTCACACATTTACTCTCTTTTACAGAAAAAGTTGGCTGACCCTTGGTCTGTTAATATTAGGTAATTCCAGATAAGTGAACTAAGTCAACTTTATTTCTGGTTGCACATGCTGGTTTGTAGCAACAAATTTCAGGGAAACCAGATCTTTCATAGAGTGAATTAAACTGAACACATATCTCGAAATGAATGCACATTGCTCTCTTGCCCAGAGCACATGACTATAATCATGCATTACTTTTATCTTACCTTTGTATCATTTAAATTCAGCTAGAAAGGTGATGTCTTTTTTGCACTGATGACCTGATATGAGTTTGTGTGGTCAGTTTTCTTAGCTGGCTTCCAGGTATAGGGTCTAGACTTCAAGCAAATGTAATCAAGGGTAAATTTTGGTTATTTTGTCAAGCATATTGATAATCAGTGCTCCCAGTTAACTGAAGCATTATGACAATGATAAAAAAAACTTAAGGTTTGTTGGGCACTTATGTTATATTGAGGGATGTTGTGATTGTTTTGCTTGTATTATATAATGTAATCATAAGAATTGGATGATCTAAGTAAAGTTTTAAAATTATCTTGTTTTGATAGCAAAGTAAAGTGTGTGTCAGGGATATTATGTAAGAAGCCCTAGGCCAGCAGTTGGTAATTGGGAGAGCTAAGATTTGAATACAGATGTAGTGAAAATCTAGCCATCTCACCTTCTCAGGGCACTAGCCCTTTCCTCTGCTGTTGCTGTAGAGCTGGTTTCTAGCATCCATCTTTTTGTTGTATTAGCTTGTTCAGCCACAAGAGACTGGTTCATAGATGCATACCGGAAGCCAGATCCAAGTTGAGCTGATCAGAATTGTGCCCTGAGATTTTGTATGAGACTAAAATTTTTGCTTCATTCTAGCTTCTCTTGAAGAGAGGAAGTATGGGAATTTGTGGTGCCATTCTTCTTTCATTCCTGTTGAAAGATGTGCCCTTTAATAATATGAAAAAATACTTATGAATATGAAAAATACTTATGAATACTCACAGATCACTGTGAATGTGTTTAATATAAACAAGAGTTTGGGGGTGTGTGTTAGTTAACCGAGGATATTAATTACCTGAATGTTGAACAGTAACACTGATTTACAGCACCTCCTGCTGAAAAAGGAGAGCTGGAGAGAGCATCTGTTTGTCTGGGTTTAGTGCAGGGGATGGCAACCACTCTAGTATTTTCAGTAGAAATCAAGAGGACAGAGAGAATTAGGTAGTTGCAATACCTGCTGGAAGGGTTAGGGAAGTGGAGGCCACAGGGGCTACCTCTAGACTAGAGATGTCACGAAACTGAGATCCAGAGATGAGATCAAGAGGTCAGGGAGCTGCTGCCACCACTGTACTACAAAGCTTCCTTTCACACCAACAAAACTGGTGACTAGAAATACAACAAGGCACTTGGCTGCTGGAAATATGATCTGCCAGTTTTCCTTGTGCGTTATCAAAACAGTGAGAAGATAGCCTCTATCTCCCTTCTTGTTTTCTGTATCTCTCAAGAATGCATCTCATTGGCAGATCCTGTTTGCATGTAGGATATTCTAGTTGACTGGTATTTGGGGAGTGTAGTTTTTAGCCTTGCAGCGCCTATGAAAAGTGAGGATAAGGAGCTTTGCAGTTCCTGGGATAAGAGATAGAAGAGGGTAGCAGTGGATGCTAAATCGCAAAAGAGCATATCCATCACAGGATCAGGCTGTAGTGATGGTCAAAATAGTCTGGGTATATTCAATGTACTCTCCAAGTCTGTAACAGAGCTAGTGCTGACGTCATTGCTCTTCTCTATTATTTGCCTGGGGACACAGTGCCTTGAACTTGGGCTGAATTTGAGCTTCTCTTGGTTTACCAAGGAAGTCATATAATTAATGCACTATTGTTTGGAAAGCTGTGATTGAAAACAGGGTCATGTTTTTTTCTGGCAGCTGGATGATGGCACACCCAGGCTTCTCCTTCTGTGGACTCATATTTCTTATGTGAGAAAATAATGAAAGGTTAGCAAGATCTTCTCTTTCTAGAAATAGCCATTTTCTAACTCATTATATTCCTTGTATTGGTGGATGTTTAAAAGAATATGTATGATGTTTTAAGACAGAATACCCAATGATATGAATATTAGATTAATGACGTATTGCCTAGAGGTTTACTTATTCAGCAAGACTTGCACTAAATAGAGCTCAAAGAGGAATAGAGTATTGGAAACAAATTATTTAATGATTTTTTACTCCGTTGAAATTTTGAAGTAATATTCAGTGCCTCTTTTGTAGTCACTCTGTAACCGTTTTTACTGTATTTATTCCTTTTTGGGGATTCAGAAAACTGCAAATAGTGAGGCTGTCTTAAGTGGTCATATAAGTAAATGTCAAAATGAAAAATATAGATTGTATACTACATGATGCTCTTCTATTTTTCTTTCCTGTTGTTCTTTTTCATAGACTACATGGTAAGTAGGTCAGGAATGGGCAGCATTTGGGTAGCATTACTTATAGGAACATAAGGCAGATACTTGGAATCTCCTTCCAAGATCTTGGAATACAATTTTTATGGTCAGTGGTTCTCCAAATGTCCTACTCTGAAGACTCACTGAAAAAGAAAGATGACCTAATATATCAGTGTTCTTGCAATATCCTCCTGGGATATTTCTCTCTATAGTATGTTCACTCTGTACTACCAAGCCAAATGTTCAGAAAAGTGCTTGTTCCTAGACCATAGCTTAAGAATTGCTCTTCTAGGAACCTGCCTCTTTCCCCAGTAACTTTTAGTGAGACCAAATGCCTGACAATTTTTCGTATCCAAGTGGTATAAATTTTGTAAATTCAGCATGTTTAATCTAAATTACTCACTGATTTTGCTTTCAATGCCATCTTTATACACCACCAACTCACAAATCATATGAACTACAATAGAAATGGATATTCACATGACAGAACATTATTACCTTAGTAATTTACTATACAGTATTGGAAGATTCTGAGTTGTCTTTTCTCAGAGATCTTCTAACCTGGGCACAATATATTTTCATTTCTCTTTGTTCTATTTTTCAGTTAGTATCTTCTGCTATGATTAATATTACCTCCATAATGAAATTTGTATTGGAAAAATAAATGGCCTTTTATTTTTTTTTTATTTTTTAAAGATTTTATTTATTTATTTGACAGAGACACAGCGAGAGAGGGAACACAAGCAGGGGAGGGGCAGAGGGAGAAGCAGGCTTCCCGCAGAGCAGGGAGCCCGATGTGGGGCTTGATCCCAGGACCCTGGGATCATGACCTGAGCCGAAGGCAGACGCTTAACGACTGAGCCACCCAGGCGCCCCTGGCCTTTTATTTTTTTTTAGAGCACTTCTTTTCTATCCCCTAATCAAAAGGGATGCCAAGAGAAGTCTCAAGACCCTTAGTTGCAAAAATAAATAAAAGATAAAAAGTCTAAAAATACATTAATGTTTTTCCCTTTGCACTAATAATGTATATATCTTGAAAACCTCTCAAGTCATTTCCATTAATTGCAGTGGGTCTTTTTTTAAGGTAAAAAAGGAGGGTTATCAAGTACCAAAAATCTTTTGGGCAAATTTAAACAATGTACTATCATTATAAACTTGACATTTGACAATTATCAGTTAATTATACCACTGTGTATGTTTTTTTTTTTTCTTTCATGGACTATATCCTGGGAATAACATCAACTTATTTGAGTTCAGGTCCAACCAGTGGCCTTATGTCCAGAAGTTAAAGCTCAAGCTTACCTCTAATTTATCAGTTGAAATGGAAACAAAACTATATATGGAAGTGCTGTCTTCATCCTTTGCCCTTCTTCGAGGCTGTGTTACGTATATAAACAAATGTTGAATACATATTTAAAGAATATTGGTATGAAGGAACACTACATCGTTAACTGTCCTAGAATACTCATGCTTTAATCTGGTTCTTGGGACAAGATCAGGGAATTATGAAAATGTTTGCAAAGAGGAAGGATTTATGAGACATAGTAAAGAATGTGAGGATAGGTAAGGGAGAGTCATAAAAATGAAAGTTGATATATAGTATTTCAGGAGAGAGAAGGAATATATGAGACTTTTTTTTAAGATTTATTTATTTATTTATTTGAGAGAGAGAATGAGAGAGAGCACATGAGAGGGGGGAGGGTCAGAGGGAGAAGCAGACTCCCCGCCGAGCAGGGAGCCCGATGTGGGACTCGATCCCGGGACTCCAGGATCATAACCTGAGCTGAAGGCAGTCGCTTAACCAACTGAGCCATCCAGGCGCCCTATATGAGACTTTTTGACCTTGAAGCATGCTTGGTTGGAATGTAGAATCTTCAGATTCTAAGATGGGGGTATATGAAATAGAGTTAAATCTTTGTAAGGCAAGGAAAAGTTAAGGCATTTTATCTTTGCCAACAGTAAAAAGATAATCTTAAGGCATATGTCAAAGGAGTAATTTACTTATATAGTAATTTTAAAAAGTGATGAAGACATTTTGCTTTTGCTCCAGGAGCATGAGACATGTACAGTTCATGATCTGGGGTAGTGAGACTAGTTTCAGGACATGTCGTAGCCAGTTATGAATTCTAAATTTTATTCATTTCCAATTGAAGCGTTACTTTGCAAGAGAGAAAATAGAGAAGACTTATAAAACATTCATCAAAGAAAAAATGCAGTGCTTTGGCTTGAAAAGATGAAAACAGCCTTTTTGAAAAAGAAGCTCAAATTCGTTTTCATGTATTCACTTTTCTGCAAAAGCTGCTAATGGTGGTTGACCACATGGCCAGAAATAAGAGTGATATTATCCTACCCACCAACCCCTTTACCAATGCAAAGCTTGAGATTCCAAGACGATGTAAATGTATCAGTCTTAGATCTGCATGCTTTTGCCAGTTCCTGATTACATGGGAAGTTCCACTGTAGACTATTATCATTTCCTCCAGACTCCTACTAATTGCAGGAAAGGACTCTAGTGTTTGGGTGAAAATGAGTATGCTCCAGCAAGGATAGTGACTTTCTAGTGATAGCACTATTGTAGATATATATCAAACATTGAATATGTGGTTAAAATAGACATAGTGCTCAATATTGACATATTTAACTGTGGCTTACTTTTTTCCCAAATTTACTCTGTTTTAGGCATCATCTCTAAAACTTGGTGTTTTGATGCTATTGCCATGGTGTGTACTTCCCTTCTTTTACTACCACTTCCAGGGAGTTGGAGAAAAAGTGTTGTTCGAGGAATAAGAAAGAATCCATGTTCTTGGGGATGGAGAAGGACCCTGGTCTAGAACATAAACGGTGGGTGTTGCCAGAAGCCTGAATTTCTAGATGGAGCTCTGGATACATTTTCCCCTAGAAATGTCTCCCTGGGAACATTTCCTTTATACCTCCTACATTTATGAACAGATAAGCATGATGGCTGATGCTGCTTCTGCAGTTCCTACTGGAGCTTGCACAGGAGCTTACCATTAAATAGTTGTAACTCCCTAACCATCCTTTTCACCAGAGCACCCCATTTCTCTACTCCTTTGAGAGTCAATATTATTAAAACCTTCTTTTTTATTTCCAGAATTGCAAATTGAAGCCCCAATTCCTGTAACCAGAAAAGAGCTTGCACCTGCCCCAGAATCTCATAGGCAGCACAGAACAATTCAAAGCATGCTATAGGTGTTATTGCACTACCTATGCTGCTTACTGACTATAGACCTTGGGAGAAGCTTCCTTCATTCTGGTCTTGTAATATGAAGTGATTGGAGTAGAGGATTTCTTAAATCTCTCCCAGTTCTAGCACTGGCAGTATGGATGCTCTGCTGGAGTTGATGCAACTATTAATCAGGCTGTCCTAAGAAGCAGATGTCACGCACATACAAGAAATTTGTTAGAGGAAAAGCTTTGATGCTTACTGGGGAGGGAGCCTAGAGAGGCTGAGAGGGCCATTATTTTTACTTATATATCAATCACTTTGTATATTATTGCATGTAATATTCACAAATACTCCGTGTGATGGTGCAGTAGCAGAACAGAGGTCCCCCAAAGATGTCTGTGTCCTAATCCCTGTAACCTCTGAGTATGTTATGTTATATGGCAAAGGGGGAATTAAGGTTGCAGATGGAATTAAAGTTGCTAATTAGATGACCTTAAAATATAGAGATTATTCTGGATTATCTAGGTGGGCTCAGTATAGTCACAATAGTCCTTAAAAGTGGAAAAGGGAGGCAGAGGAGAAAGAACCAGAGAAATGGCAGCATAAGAAGGACTTGGCCTGATGTTGCTGGCTTCGAAGATAGAGGAATGGGGTCACGAACCAAGCAAGGAATGTGGGTGACCTCTAAAAGTTGGAAAAAGCAAGAGAAGAGATTCTTCCACAAAGCCTTGCAACCTTGCTAACACCTTGGTTTTAGCCTGATGAGACCCATTTTGAATTTCCTACCTCTAGAACTGTAAGATAATTAATTCGTATTGTTTTAAGCTTCCAACTTTGTGCTAATTTGTTATAGCACCAGTTTAAAACGAATACCGATGTGTATTTTTATAAGTAAGAGAATGCTGGGGCAACTGGGTGACTCAAGTCGGTGAAGTGTCTGCCTTTGGCTCAGGTTATGATCCTGGGGTCCTCGGATCTAGCCACACATCGGGCTCTCTGTTTGGTGGGAAGCCTGCTTCTCCCTCTCCCTCTGCTGCTCCACCTACTTGTTCTCTCTCTCTCTCTGTGTGTGTGTGTGTCAAATAAATAAATAAAATCTTTTTTAAAAATAAGAGAATGAGACTTAGAGCAGTTAAATAAGATTCTCATGATCACAGGGCTAGTAAGGCAGAGGATTCAAATCCAAATCTGCTTATTTCCAAAGCCTACACTCTATTTGGTATGTTGTCTTAAAGTGTTACCTGGAATCCCTCAAATGTCCTTGGCAGGTCTCTGGCTCAGGACCTTCTTGCCTGTCTTAGTGGGCTACTTGAATATCTTTTCTGAGCTGTGTCCTTTTCTTGTTGTTGATCAAAGCAGCTTCGGTTCTTCTTAACCACGCTGGCAGGGGAGTACATTCCATGCCTTTCCATCCAGTCTTGGAGACATACCCATTGTAGTTCTTGAACCCCCCAGTGCTGCTGGAAGCCGAGGAAAGGAATCATGTTCCCAGGGTGTTTCTTACATTAGCAGCCCTTCGTTTTTATTCAGTGCACATTTCATATTCTACCTCTTCCCATTTTCTGAAACTGCCTTGCCCTGGATGCTTACTTTCCATTCTTAGAAAACATGACATGGAGTCTAAATAGGGAATAGCTCAGGATATACACATTCTTTTTTTTTTTTTCTTTCTACCTTACCGTTTGCTCACTATCTATTTTTTAGGGCATGAGAAATAGAATCCCCAGTTCAGTAATCGCTCTGGTTATGGTTCTCTTAACATCTTTAATTTACTTTATAGGTTAAAAAAGTTTTTCTGAGCTGGACTTACAAATTTAACAATTCTTAGAGGAGTGTTGTCATTGGGAACATGTATTATAAATTACATATAACAGATATGACAGCAGTTTAAAACACAATTTGATCATAAACTGGGGCCTGATGGTATTTATAGTCTGTTAGTGAATTAGACTACAGAGCAGTTGTTGACTACACTGTTAACTTTTATACCGAAAAAGCATATTACCATTTGAACCCTAAGGAGTGGTTTTGGCCTTGTCTCTTGAGCAAAAAATGGGATGGCTCAAATAAATCAGTTTAGTTCTATTTGTTTTATGAGCTGTACAGCAGTTGAAGCCCAAGTTTAATGACTTATTTCACACAGTTTCCCATAAGTCTTTCCTGGAAACCCAAGACATCCAGAGTTATGATGGGTTATCAGAAAAAGGGAGGACAAGGTTCATTATTCCTGAAATATTACTACCCATAGGAGTGAACAATAGTTGAGGATTTAACTATTTTGATCATTACTTTGTGTAAAATGAGCTAACATATGCTTCAGATCTTATCACAAAAGAAAAATTGTACCCTCAGTAAGAATCGAGATAAGAGCCTCTTAATTTTTGGTGCAATTTAATTTTTTTACATGTAATAATTATTTTATTACACATAATAATTATTGTTTTTCTAAAACTTGGAATTATTTAGGTTCAAATTCTGACATTTTGTTTTTGATCCAGAAGGTTAATTTATTGCAGAATATGTGTATGAAATTATGTATGGCTTGATTTTTTGTTTATTTTTATTATTTATTTATTTATTTACTTTAAAGATTTTTTAAATTTATTTGACAGAGAGAGACACAGCGAGAGAGGGAACACAAGCAGGGGGGTGTGGGAGAGGGAGAAGCAGGCTTCCCACTGAGCAGGGAGCCCGTTATGGGGCTCAATCCCAGGACCCAGGGGTCATGACCTGAGCCAAAGGCAGACACTTAATGACTGAGCCACCCAAGTGCCTCTTGGCTTGATTTTTTAAAATCAAGTTTTAATTTTAGAATAGTTTTACATTTACAGAGAAGTTGCAAAAGATAGTACAGAGAGTTCTCATATACTTTTCTTCCAGTTTCTCCTGTTGTGGCAACTTATATTACTATGATATATTTGTTACAACTAAGAAACCAACATTCATACATTATTATTAACTCCACACTTTATCCAGATTTCCTTAGTTTTTCTTTTAATGCCCCTTTTTGTTCGAGGATCCAGTCCAGGGTACTGCATTACCTTTAGTCATCACGTTTCCTTAGTCTCCTTTGTTCAATGACAGTCCTTTAGGCATTCCTTGGTTTTCATGACCTTGACAGTTTTCAGGGGTGCTTGTCAGGTATTTGTAGAATGTTTCTTAATTTGTATTTGTCTAATGTTTTTCTCATGGTTAGACTGGGGTTATGGGTTTTCGAGAGGAAGACCATAAAGGTGAAGTGTCATCATATCATGTCAAGGTTACATGCTATCATCATGTCTTGTCACTGATGATGTTAATCTTTGATCACTGGTCAAGGCGGTGTTTGCCTTGTTTTCCACTGTAAGGTTACATTCTCCCTTTTCACTCCCCCTTCCTATACAGTACTCTTTGGACTCAAGTCACTACTAGTAGAGCCTACACTCAGGAGTTAGATTCATAGTATAGCTCAGAAAGATGGAGCTGAGCTCCTTCTCTTGGAGGGAGAGTATCTATGTAAATTAATTGAAATTGTTCTGTAAGGAAGATGGTCTCTTTCCCCCCATTGCTTTATCATGGCTTGATTTTGGTTTCTTTCATTGTTCCTTTTCCCTTCTCAAATACAATCTGATAGAGAAGATAAGGCATGCATACAAAAACCTGTTTTATTTCATTGTATTTAAGATATCATTACTTGGAAGACATATCATTTCTGAGAATTGGAAAAATGTGAAAAAAGTGTGGATTAAAATTGATGTCATGCAATATCATGTGAAGCATAATATGGTTGTCTGGAGGGCAGTTTCACAGATTCCTTCAGAAACACTTTTTACTAACTGTATAGTGAAGAAATTCTTTCTTAAATTTTAGATGCAGTAATTTAAGATGAATTTGTCCTGTTTCACAAGATTGAAACATCATCCCAAATTACAATACTTTGAAATTCCTTATTTGTGTAATAGACTATTTAGATTTTTGGTGTTATCCTTATTTTGTAATTCTATACATCGTGTTTTGCACAAAATGGATTGTTTTATTTATGAGATTACAATGGTACAAAGGGTTTTGTCTTTTCAATGTAAATTGTGCACAGTTCTCTGTTAGTTATTCCATTTTTCTTAATACCTCTCTACTTTCTTTTGTTTGGCTCATTTTCTTGTACATTGATTCGATTTGTAGAGATTCATAGAATCATAAAATGTTAGAGTTGAACATCTTTATAAATGATCTAATTCATTCCTTATTTAATAAGACATAAGAGACTTGGCACAGGTTATCAGCTAGCAAGAACAAAGTGAGGTTGGAACGCAAGACTTTTGACTGTGAGTCCAGGATTCTCCCACTGTACAACAATGCTTCATTTTTATTAGACTTAGAAATTTCACTGTGAATCAGCATTGCACTGTTTTGAAATAGAGTTTTTTTAATGTGTGAAAACTTGGCTTTAGTTCTTCATTTCTCTTTGACTTTGGCCTAAGAAAATTTCCAATAGAGCCAGAGAAATTTACCTCTTGTAACTTGTTTCTAAGATTTTTATCATTATGGAGGAAACATAGGCTCATTTGTGAATTGTATTCACATATATATGTGTTTCTTAAATAAAGAGAATTCTGATCCATCTCCTATTGGATGCATCAGTACTTTTTTTTTTAATTTCTTGGGTCAAGTCTAAAAAATACTGTATTATTATTGTACCTTGAAGAAGAGGCAATTTGAAAGTGTTGGAAAAAGAGTCTTGAGAGAATCGTCTCACCTTTAACCTAGTGATTCTGCCTGATAAAGAAATAGAAACATTTTTCTCTCTGTAGATTTCGTATGATATTATTGCATACGCAATGTATATTTTATTTATATTGTTCACATACAGAGGAAATTCTTATTCTGTATGTATGTCACTTCAGAGAAATAAAAAAATAGCAAATAAAAATAACAGTGTCTATTGTTTTAGAGTATACAAATAGCTATGATGGTTTTTATCTGCATTGCCATGACACAGTGTCATATTGTTTTAGGATGGATCACTTGTACACTTAGGAAATTGGACTTAAAATATTCAGATTCCAAATGAACAAAAAGGAGCTTCACATAATTTGGTTTATAAGCTTGTTTTGACAGTATTGGTACATTCATCACAACAAGGCCTTGGAGACTTGCAGATTTTTTCCATCCCTCCCTTCTGCACATTTTTGCTTACAGCAAACTGTTCTGCATTCATTAATGAAGTTTCACTCTGCACTAGTTGCCTTGTTTTCTTTTCCAAATGGGCGCATCACTTGATTTGACAAAATTGGAATTTGGGAAAGTGAAGTTTATTTTCCATGCTGGAAATACCTTGCAGTGTCCTTGTTGATCTAGATCTGACTAATATTTTACTATGAGTTAGCAGCAACAATCCTTGCAAGGACAAAAGCAGAGATAAGCCTTGGAAAGTTTCCCACAAACTGAGTCCCTTATTCTTTCAGAAATAACATGGCAGAGTTGGGTGTTTGACTCTCAGCATTGATTCTCTAAGGTATTTTCTAATTCTCTTTATTTTCTCTAATGTATTCTCTAAATTCTCTCATTTATTCTCTAATGTGTACTCAAGGATTTTTGTGTGTGAATAGGATTTCTTATATAATCCCTGATTCTCCAGGCCTCCACAAAGAACATAATGGAGTCATCATCATCATCGTAACAGTGTCTTTGTATGACTATTCCAGAATAGTGGGACTTTCACATGTTTTTCAAATGTGTTTGTGAGTTTAGCACTGCCATACTGTCATTCTTTTCTCTCCAGCTTGTAATTGGCTGCATGGTCTCAGCATCCAGGCTGATGAGCAGAGGAAGCAGCTGACCTACTGTCCAGACTGCAGTGCTCCTATCACGGGCTGCCTCCCTTCTGACCTAGTAACACAGCCCCACTAGTTCTCCCCTGGGTAATTGTCAAAGTAATATTCTGACAGCCACGTGTTGAAGTGTGGCCAATGCCACTCTTGTGCCAAGTTGTGTTCATGGTTCTTTTAGAGATCTTGCTGAGAAACATATGTAAATTTTTAAAAATTTTAAAAATTTTTAAAAATTTGCCATTTTGGTACATTCTTTGGCCACCCCCAGGCTTTAGCTGAGTCTGAGGGCAATCCTAACAGCACATTACTGTGCTATTTCAAAATCACTCTTCAACTGCAACCTAGTTTCTGTGTATCAGACTTGTATATCTGACTATACTTTTCTTCATGGTGAGTTCCATTAAACAAATTGAACTCTTGTCTTTTCCTGGACATGTCTCAGTTTCCAGTGCATGCACCAGGACCATTGAAGACCTTTGCAACCTTAAGCAGTCTTATTTTTTGAGGCTTCAGTGATCTCATAGCAAATATATTAAATGTACCCACAATCCAACATTAAATATAATTTTTGATTTAGAAAAATTTGGATTTTTTTTATAAATGTGTTTTGAAATTATGTTCTTATGAATAACTCATTTTTGTATGGTTGTGAGTTATTTGCCATCATTAGATACCTTTTGGAATTCCTTTATAATAGGGTCATTTAATGTATAAACTTTTAAAATATAATTAATTGTTTATAATGCTACAATTTAAAGTTAATTGAGCTACCATAATACATTTGTGGACAATTAATAATTTTTGTTTTATAATTTTCTTTTTATATTTTGGTGTCAGTAATAGTTTTTCATAAAGTCTTGAAAAGATTCTAAGTCCCCCAAAACTCTGTTCTACAGTTCCTAGTAGATGAACAACACTCTGGAGTAACTAGCTGCTTTGGATACTTTAAGTTGAAGTGTTAGATGGAGAGTTGTCCCCCCACTTCCTTCCTTCCTTCCTTCCTTCCTTCCTTCCTTCCTTCCTTCCTTCCTTCCTTCCTTCCTTCCTTCCTTCCTCCCTTCCTCCCTCCCTCCCTCCCTCCCTTCCTCCCTTCCTCCCTTCCTTCCTCCCTTCCTTCCATCCTAAATACTTACTGAGCCCTAACTGTGTGTTTGCAGCATTATAACATGGGTCATTTTGCATTTTGTATGTGATTTCTTCACCTGTTTGGATATTGTATATAGAGGTAAAGTGCTGAAGAGTAAAGCGTGGCCTTTCTATAGCAGCACTGTATCAGTAAATTGTAAAACAAAGTAGGAAAAAGTAGAGATTTCCTATAGTTTTCTTGCTCCCCAGCTGAGACTTGGGATTGTGTGGGGGTCAGAACAGAAGAAGCAGCAATGAAACATCAAATTCCATTTGAAAAGCAAGGGCAGAGTTGAAGAGCAAAGCAGAGGGAGGCCAATTATTGGCTGTCAGGAAGTGTGAAACCAAGAGCTCAATGAACTGGATACCAGAAGCAGAATTTAGGGTAAAAGCCAGAACCTGCTCCGTGCCTTTTTGCTAGATGTATTTCCTCTTTTATGAATTGTCTATTTTTGACCTTTACTCATTTATCTTTGAGATTTTAGTGTTTTTCTTATCTGCTTGTTTGATCTCTTTATATAGTCAACATACTAAACTAGATCTGTCATATTTACTGCAGAAACTTTTTCTCAGAATTGCTTTTTACTTTGGACTTTTAAGGTCACTCAATTCTGTTTCTTTTAATTTATTTTTATAGTTTCTAAGCCTAGAAAGGCCATCCCCTCTATCGTGGTAATAAATTGTCATTTTTTTCCTCCAAGTTTTATGATTCAATCTTAACTCTAACTCACATGGAATTTCCTTTAGTATACAATGTAAATCAAGTGCTCACATAATTTTTTCTCTAAATGTATAATTTGTGATTATAAAACCATTTATTAATTAATCAATCACTTTTCTTGGGGCACCTGGGTGGTTCAGTCAGTTAAGCGTCTGCCTTGGGCTCAGGTCATGATCTCAGGGTCCTGGGATGGAGCCCCACGTCAGGCTCCCTGCTTCTCCCTCTCTCTCTCTGCCACTCCCCCTGCTTGTGATCGCTCTCTGTCTGTCAAATAAATAAATAAAATCTTTAAAAAAATCACTTTTCTTATTCATTCTTCAATGAATAGGTATGTCTTTTTAATTATGAATTAAATTCTATTATAGGCAGCTATCCTGTTTTATTAACCCATTTTTATATCCATACTGCTTTCTTTTATAATTATAGTTTTAGGATGCTTAATGTCTTGTATAATTGTTATTACAAATGTATAATTTGTGATTATAAAACCATTTATTAAATAATAATTTTCTCATTCTTCAATGAATAGGAATGTCTTTAATTATGAATTAAATTTTATTTTAGGCTAGCTTTCCTGTTTTATTAACCCACTTTTATATTCATACTGCATTCTTTTATTATTATAGTTTTAGGATGCTTAATGTCTTCTTTTAAAACGAATTATCTTACCTGTTTAATTTTTCAGATGAATTATTTTGTCAAGTTCTGAACAAGTTTACATAGAGATTTTGATTGAAATTGCGTAAAGCTATAAATGACAAAATTTCTCATCTTTTTCTTCATACCCAGGGACATTTTTTTCCCCACAAAAAGGACATTGATTTACATATTCTAAAATTTCACTTTTTATTATTAAAGATTATCCCCCCTGATTATTTTCTTAGTGAGATAAGACCATATGTACTGATATTGGTTCATGGGGATAACACTCTTTGACACAAATTACATGTTTGTGGCTATTGTTAAAGCTGGGGTGACAAGAGGCACTGAGCTATAGTGAATTCTTAGTCAGGTGTTTCTGTGGCCAAAACTTAGCTCTTTTGTAGCTGTAAGTATACAGTCGCACTTTCTGCATGCTTAAGTGGCTCATTTTAATACCACTTTATTTGAACTTCCTTTACTTTGTGTAATTAGTAATGATCATTTATTCATGGAACTAATATTGTTTGTTCCGGGCTTTTTTCTAGGCTCTGGGGATATAAGAAGTGAATGAAACAGGAAGAGTATCTGCTCTTGTGGAGATTTTATCCTAGTCAGGGAGACAGATAATGATAGATAAGATAATAATGTTTATTAAAACAAATACTTACATACCAGGCATTGATAATGTGCTGTGAGGATGAATAAGGCCAGGTAAGAAGAGGAGTGATGACTGAAGGCTGTTATTTGAGACAGGGTGGTCAGGGAGGACCTCTTTAATAAAGTGATATTTAAGCACAGACACATTGGGAGGGGATGGGCCATGCAGATATGGGAGTCGTGGTGAAGAATGTTCTAGACAGAGAGGATGGGCAGTGCCAAGGTGGAGGCTGTTCCTTGAAGGAGGAAGAAGCAAGGGGAAGAGTGGTAAGTGTTGGAGAAATATAATTAAAATCAAAATCTCCCAACCTTGGGATCTTCTCCATAAAGATAGGAGAGAAAGAAAAGTTTTATTATTGAATATGTATTAAAGCAGAATGTGATATGTATGCATCATAGGCAATTTATTAGGAGATTACAAAGACAATGAAATCTCACCTTTTTATATATCCAAGCACATGCAACCCATTACCTACATTTTTCCAGTTTTGAAATTTATTATTTATTTTCATTAAGGTATTATTGGCATACAACATTATATTAGTTTCAATTGTATAACGTAATGATTTGATATTTGTATACACTGTACAATGATCACCACAAAAAGTCTAGTTAATATCCATTATCATACATAGTTACAGAATTTTGTTTCTTGTGATGAGAACATTTAAGATCTACTCTCTTAGAACAAACTGAGGGTTACCAGAGGTGAAGTGAGTGGGGTGATGGATGAAATAGGTGAAGGGGATTAAGAGTACACTTATGATGCTACTGAGTAATGTGTAGAATTGTTGATTCACTATATTGCACACCTGAAACTAATATAACACTCTATGTTAACTACACTGGAATAAAAATTAAGTAAATATATTTTTTTAAAAAGATCTACTCTCTTAGCAACTTTTAATACACAGTACAATATTATTAACTCTTGTCACTATGCTGTACATTACATCCCATGACTTGTTTATTTTATAACTGAAAGTTTATACCTTTTGACTCCCTTGACCCATTCCTCCCACCCCCACCTTCATCCTCTGGCAACCACCAATATGTTTTCTACATTTATGAGCTTGTCTTTTGTTTTTTTGTTTTTAACTTCACATATAAATGAGATCATGTGGTATTTGTCTTGTCCGACTTATTTCACTTAGTATAATGCCTTCAGGGTCCATCCATGTTGTCACAAATGGCAAAATTTCATTCAGAGGAAAAACAAACTTCGCATATCTTAATGACAGGAGATAGTTTTGCAACTTGGAGAGAGGCACACAACTAAGTTAGGCTCCTAACCTCCTGCAGGAACTGGGAGATAGGTGTGCTATTTCATCTTCCTTGATGTTTACATTTCAAAGAGATGGCTCTCATGTCTTTCAGAAAGACATTCCTAGGCCATAAAACTCAAAAGAGGCTTATCTGATTTTCAAAAGGAATTATATACATTTCAAAGAGAGTAGAAAGTCTTATAATTTTAAGTTTTCTAAAGTGAATGCTCTATGTAAAGGATGAGGGGGATCTTTTCCCTTATTTTCAACAGGGAGAATTAAGCTGCTCATTTTTAATTATTTGTCCTTGAATAGGCAATGAGTTAGAGAGGGAATCCAGTGATATGAAAATGGCCAGAACTTCAGATTTTTCTTCAATTGAGATGGGGGCCCTGGGCAGTTTTGAGCAGAGGAATGACATATTCCTTCAGGAATTTAGAAGGCAACCCTGTCTGCTTCGTGGGGAGTTGAAGAGGCTGCTGTAGGAGAATTTCCGTGGAGATCTCAGTCCTTGAGAGTGCGTCAGGGAGCGTTTTGGGAGGCAGAAACAGCGGAGGAGAGCACTCTTTCTACTTAAGACAGCACAGATTTGAGGGGGCACAGTGGAGGGGTTGAGAGGTTAGGAGGGTAGAGGCTTCAGTCAGATGAGTGCATGTACAGAGCTCACAAGTGACTGGTTTAAAAATCTAGATTTCTTGGGGTGCCTAGGTGGCTCAGTCAGTTAAGCGTCTACCTTTGGCTCAGGTTGTGGTCCTGGGGTTTTGGGATCGAGCCCCACATCTGGCTCCCTGCTCAGCAGGAAGCCTGCTTCTCCCTCTCCTCTCTACTTGTGTTCTCTCTGATATCTCTCTTTCTCTCTTTCAAATAAATAAGTAAAATTTTTAAAAAAATAATAAAATCCAGATTTCTTTCTTCACATCTGCTTTCTCTTCCATTCTGTTCTATAAGGTCCTTGAGGGCAGAGACTATACTACTGTATCTAATGTTTGTTCAATGAAAGAGTAACCTCCAAACTGTGTTTCATTATCATCTGAGGGAATAAATCAGTGTCAACTGGTTTGTCCCTTCCTTTTCTTTCTCAGGTATTTATTGAGCATCTGCCATGTACCAGATACTGGGATAAAATGAACAAGAAGTTTTCTCTACCTTCAGGAAGCTTACTGTCTACTTTGGGAGATGGTTGAGTGTATGGACAATTTCAGTGCAAGGTATATGCACTAAATTGCTCAGATAAAATGTATATGCAATTACATAATTGTGTATCACATATAAAGGTTCTATTGGTGATGCTATTATCTTCCAAAGAATTTCTGCGTATACTCAGGCTGCATTTGGCTCTGCCTCAATATACTCGTATTGCTTTAAGAACTAAAGTCTTCTTCCCTCTCTCCCTTCTTTTTCTTTTTTTCCTCTATGGGGCTTACTGCCTGACTCCATTATAGACAAAAATCTTGTAAGTTGGACTTAATTTTAGACGCTTAGTGATGTAGTGAAAAAGTTTCACTGTCAGGATCTGATGCTAAGGCAGGTAAAATCGGTGTACTTTGTTCAGTGGTGGTAGAGAGCCTGCAGCATACCAGCTACTGTTCCAGGAGATTCAGCAGTGAATAAAACTAAAAAATTCCTGCCCTCGTGAAACTTACACTCCAGTTATAGTTTTGGGAGCCTGTGGTGACACACAAAGTTTTTCTCCTTTAAGGTGGGACAGTAGCAGTGGTGGTTATAAACACCCTGCCGTAACGAAACTGCCAAGTGGCTAATAAGCAGAATACCTTTACCTTAAACCAATGGTGCTTCCCTGCTTTCATTTTTATTCATTTACTGGGCTTCAAGCTTACTGTTTACTGCCCTTTGGAAATCAGTCCTTTAATAAAATATGAAAGAGAATGAATGGCTGTATGCCCAGTTTGTCTCTGTTGTAGAGTAGAATGAATGTAGGTTTTATTTCAGAGCTGTTGCCAGAAAGGAGCAGTAATTACATCTGAAATTACAACAGGAATTGGGTTTAAAACTTAATAGAAAAAGAAGCCCTCATGTCTGAGGAATAATTACAAACAAAAGTTAAGTAAGGAGAAAAAGCAAGAGAAGTCCTTCAAAAAGCTAGGAATGTTTGCGTATGTAACAAAGCGAAATGCTTTATTGGCAGTTTGTGGAAAATGGAGCAGATTCCTATAGCAACACATCAGAACAATAGTTATAATACTATTGTATAATAGTATTGTACAATATTCCGGAAGTAATCTGTATACCCATCTACTCCTCTGTTATTGTTAAGATTGCTTTCTGATTTGACAGGTACTCAGGAGAGTGAAGATTCAGGGAATTTCAGTTTAGATAGAAAACAGTAATACTTTTAAATCTGGGAGGCAGCTACAAGGCTCTGCCATATATTAACTGTATGGATTTGGTAATTCATGATCTTTCTCTACCTCAGGTTCCTTATCAGGTTTCCTAACAAAGGGGTGAACCCGGTACTTTGTAGGATCCCTTATAGGTTTCAGCTTTAAATTTCCATGGCTTCATTTGGATTTTGGTGTGACTATAGTTGAGCTGTTGGGGGTATGTATATTAGGAGCTATTTCTTTATTAGGATGGACTTATATTCAAACATACACAGAGACAAACACACATAGACATATAGAACCCCTTAAGTTTTTTGGTCAATACATTTAATTCAGCAAATAAGATGGAATGTTTTCTAGACTTAAAATAGATTTAATCTGGACATGGTTAAAATGCGTATCTTGTCAAAGCTTCCAGTTTTACTGAAGGAAAAATAACCCTGCTATTAAGCAACATTCATGGCATTCTTAATATGTGTTAGAAACTGTGATAGGTATTTATGGACCATATCTTATTTAATACAACTTTGCAAGGTAGATGCTATTATTGCCAAGTTACAAATGAGGGAATCGAGATGGGAGTTAAGGTAACTTACCCAAAGCTACTCAGCTTTTAAGTAACAAACACTTAGGATTCAAATTTAGGTCTGACTTATTCCAAAGTTGTGGCTCTTTTATTCTTTTAGGTCCTAGGGATATACTAAAAAATATTCAAATGCCTATCTTGAAGGAATTTCATATTAATAGCGGAGACAAGAAAGGCTAATATATGGTTCAATAGGAAAATGTCAGTGAAATGTCAAAATTATAAAAGTGTGTTGAGGAGATTGTTCTCAGGCTAGGCAAAAAGCTCAGAGGTAAGAGAGTATGTTCGAGAGGGAGGTACAAGAAATCCAGGTCATTCTGACTACCTAATACTTAGTAGATGTAGAAGTCTAAACTTTGGGAAAATAATTTTTTTGGGAACTCCGTTTTTCAGAGAGGTGGTATGTCTAGGGTTGATTCAGATGGTCCACTCCAAGCTGATGTGGGAAGTGATGTCTAAGGAGTACATCATGATGACACAAAGAGAAACTTCCACTGTTTATTCAGTTGTTCATTTATTCATTCATTTAATATCTTCTCATTACATATCCCATGTGTTACATATTTCAATACATATTCATTCGATACATTGACTACTTATTATAAGTGTTTAATGTGTTTGATACAGACAATACAACAAAATATAAGATTTAATTCCTGTCCTCATCTTAGTTTAATGGGGAAGGCAGAAAAATAAACAATTATTATACAATATGATAATTGCAACAACAGCAGACAACTACAACAAGAACATAAATTTTGTTCCCGTTTATTGAACAGATCCCAGGAACCCAACGTTGTATTTAGCTGTTACATACATTACCTTATTTCATCTTAGCAATAGCTCTGCAAGGCAAGTATTGGTATCCTCATTTTATATACTTAGAAGCTGATACTTGGAGAAGATAAGTGACCTGACACTTGGAGAAAATGAGTGACCTGCTCAAGGTCATAGGGATACTAAAGGTAAATAGGGTGCAGTGGAAGCATAAAAGAGAGGCAACTAACTAGCAAGAAGACCTCCTGGAGTTACAGATATCTTCCTTGGGACCTAAAGAACAAGGACTAGTAGACATTGTTCTAGAGAAAAAAAATTAAAGGTGGGGTGATAAAGATAGTGGAGGAGGGGATGGAACTGGAGCAGTGTTGACCTGGAGGCGGAGGAGGACTTGACTCATTTAAGAACCTGCACGCAAGCGATGCTGTGTGGCTGGAGGATGAGGGACCCACAGATCAACAAGAGATGAGCCTGGAGAGGTAAGTGGGTAACTACTCGTGGAGGACCTGGTAAGCCATATGGTAAGTAGGTGGAGTTGGGAGGGGTCTCACATTACCCAACACCCTGGAATCCTTCTTGAATTGGATTTGAGGATGATTCCTGACCACCACCGGTTCCCCATGGGCAGCTCCATTGGATTGCTATCTGTCCTTTAGGCCATTTTCTTTCTCATGGGATTTTGCCCTTTTGGGGATTTTTTGTTTGTTTTTTTTTGTTGCTCTTACAGAACTCCATATAACACGACAGTTGATAGGAACTAAACTGCCTTTGCCTTGCCTTCCACCAGGAGGGCTCCGGTTCACCAGTCTTAGCATGTGCCATCTTGGACCCTAATCCAGAAACGACTGAATTTCAGCAACCTTGAGCAGAGAATGTAACTAGATCTTTCATAATTACCCAGACTTTAGGCGACCTAGAGAGCTTGGAGACTCCCCATCCATCAGAGACAAGGACATTCTAAGTAAGGCTATCAGTCAAGGCTTCTGGTGACTCCCTAGAATGTCTGCTCATCTGCCATGGTTCTGTTTAGACTGCTTCTCTAGGAAATCTTATAGCCAGCCAAACCCATCATACCTCAGGTTGATGGTTTCCTGTCTCACATTTAGGTCTTTCATCCCTTTTGAATTTATTTTTGTATGTGGTATAAGAAAGTGGTCTAGTTTCATTTTTCTGCATGTTGCTGTCCAATTTTCCCACCACCATTTTTTTAAAAGATTATTTATTTATTTATTTGACAGAGAGATACACAGCGAGAGAGGGAACACAAGTAGGGAGAGTGGGAGAGGGAAAAGCAGGCTTCCTGCTGGTCAGGGAGCCCAATGCGGGACTAGATCCCAGGACCCTGGGATCATGACCTGAGCCGAAGGCAGATGCTTAATGACTGAGCCACCCAGGCGCCCCCGCCCCACCATTTGTTGAAAAGACTGTCTTTTTTCTGTTGGATATTCCTTCCTGCTTTGTTGTAGATTAGTTGACCATATAGTTGTGGTTCCATTTCTGGGTTCTCTATTCTGTTTCATTGATCTATGTGTCTGTTTTTGTGCCAGTACCATACTGTCTTGATGATTACAGCTTTGTAATAGAACTTGAAGTCTGGAATTGTGATGCCTCCAGCTTTAGTTTTCTTTTTCAACATTACTCTGGCTATTTTCAGTCTTTTCTGGTTCCATACAAATTTTATTTTATTTGGTTTGTTTTTTAGATTTTATTTAGATTCAAGTTAATTAACATACAGTGTATTAGTTTCAGGAGTAGAATTTAGTGATTCATCACTTGTATATAACAAGCAGTGCTCATTACAACAAGTACCCTCCGTAATACCCATCACCCATTTACTCCAGCCTCCCCACTAACCTCCCCTCCAGCAACCCTCAGTTTACTCCCTATAGTTAAGAGTCTCTTATGGTTTTCCTCCCTTTCTGTTTTTCTCTTATTTTATTTTTCCTTCCCTTCCCTGATGCTCATCTGCTTTGTTTCTTAAAATCTACATATGAGTGAAATCATGTGGTTTGTCTTTCTCTGACTGACTTATTTCACTTAGCATAATACACTCTAGTTCCATCCATGATCATTGCAAATGGCAAGATTTCATTCTTTCTGATGGCTGAGTAATACTCCATTGTGTGTATATATATCCACATCTTCTTTATCCATTAATCAATCAGTAGACGTTTGGGCTCTTTCCATACAAATTTCAGAATTGTTCTACTCTGAAAAATGCTGGTGTTGTTTTCTTTTATTTTTTATTGTTATGTTAATCACCATACATTACATCATTAATTTTTGATGTAGTGTTCCATGATTCATTGTTTGTGCATAATACCCAGTGCTCCACACAGAATGTGTGCTTTTTAATACCCATCACCAGGCTAACCCATCCCCCCACCCCCCTCCCCTCTAGAACACCCAGTTTCTTTTTCAGAGTCCAGCATCTCTCATGGTTCATCTGCACTTCCGATTTCCCCCCCTTCATTCTTCCCTTCCTGCTATCTTCTTTTTTTTTTCTTAACGTATATTGCATTATTTGTTTCAGAGGTACAGATCTGTGATTCAACAGTCTTGCACAATTCACAGCGCTCACCATAGCACATGCCCTCCCCAATGTCTATCACCCAGCCATCCCATCCCTCCCACCCCCCACCACTCCAGCAACCCTCAGTTTGTTTCCTGAGATTAAGAGTTCCTCATATCAGTGAGGTCATAGGATACATGTCTTTCTCTGATTGACTTGTCTCACTCAGCATAACACCCTCCAGTTCCATCCATGTTGTTGCAAATGCCAAGAGCTCATTCCTTTGATAGCTGCATAATATTCCATTGTGTATATATACCACCTCTTCTTTATCCATTCATCTGTTGATGGACATCTTGGCTCTTTCCACAGTTTGGCTATTGTGGACATTGCTGCTATAAACATTAGGGTGCACGAACCCCTTCGGATCCCTACATTTGTATCTTTGGGGTAAATACCCAGTAGTGCAATTGCTGGATCGTATGGTAGCTCTATTTTCAACTTTTTGAGGAATCTCCATACTGTTTTCCAAAGCAGTTGTACCAGCTTGCATTCCCACCAAGTGTAGGAGGGTTCCCCTTTCTCCACAACCCGCCAACATCTGTCATTTCCTGACTTGTTAATTTTAGCCATTCTGACTGGTGTGAGGTGGTATCTCATTGAGGTTTTGATTAGAACTTCCCTGAGGCTGAGCGATGTTGAGCACTTTTTCATGTGTCTGTTGGCCATTTGTATGTCTTCTTTGGAAAAATGTCTGTTCATGTCTTCTGCCCATTTCTTGATTGTTCTTTGGGTGTTGAGTTTGATAAGTTCTTTATAGATTTTGGATACTAGTCCTTTATCTGATCTGTCATTTGCAAATATTTTCTCCCATTCTGTCGGTTGTCTTTTGGTTTTGTGGACTGTTTCTTTTGCTGTGCAAAAGCTTTTTATCTTGATGAAATCCCAATAGTTCCTTTTTGCCCTTGCTTCCCTTGCTTTTGGCGATGTTTCTAGGAAGAAGTTGCTGCAGCTGAGGTCGAAGAGGTTGCTGCCTATGTTCTCCTTTAGGATTTTGATGGACTCCTGTCTCACGTTTAGGTCTTTCAACCATTTGGAGTCTATTTTTGTGTGTGGTGTAAGGAAATGGTCCAGTTTCATTCTTCTGCGTGTGGCTGTCCAATTTTCCCAACACCATTTGTTGAAGAGACTGTTTTTTCCATTGGACATTCTTTCCTGCTTTGTTAGAGATGAGTTGACCATAGAGTTGAGGGTCCATTTCTGGGCTCTCGATTCTGTTCCATTGATCGATGTGTCTGTGTTTGTGCCAGTACCATACTGTCTTGATGATGACAGCTTTGTAATAGAGCTGGAAGTCCGGAATTGTGATGCCGCCAGCTTTGCTTTTCTTTTTCAATATTCCTCTGGCTATTCGGGGTCTCTTCTGCTTCCATTCAAATTTTAGGATTATTTGTTCCATTTCTTTGAAAAAAGTGGATGGTATTTTGAATAGGGATTGCATTGAATGTGTAGATGGCTCTAGGTAGCATTGACATCTTCACAATGTTTGTTCTTCCAATCCATGAGCATGGAACATTTTTCCATTTCTTTGTGTCTTCCTCAATTTCTTTCATAAGTATTTTATAGTTTTCTCAGTACAGATCCTTTGCCTCTTTAGTGAGATTTATTCGTAGGTATTTTATGGTTTTGGGTGCAATTGTAAATGGGATCAACTCCTTAATTTGTCTCTCTTCTGTCTTGTTGGTGTATAGGAATGCCACTGATTTCTGTGCATTGATTTTATATCCTGCCACTTTACTGAATTCCTGGATGAGTTCTAGCAGTTTTGGGGTGGAGTCTTTTGGGTTTTCCACATAAAGTATCATATCATCTGCACAGAGTGAGAGTTTGACTTCCTCCTTGCCGATTTGGATGCCTTTGATTTCTTTTTGTTGTCTGATTGCTATGGCTAGGACTTCTAATACTATGTTGAAGAGCAGTGGTGATAGTGGACATTCCTGTCGCATTCCTGACCTTAGGGGGAAAGCTCTCAGCTTTTCCCCATTGAGAATGATATTCACTGTGGGTTTTTCATAGATGGCTTTTATGATATTGAGGTATGTCCCCTCTATCCCTATACTCTGAAGAGTTTGATCAAGAAGGGATGCTGTACTTTGTCAAATGCTTTCTCTGCATCTATTGAGAGCATCATATGATTCTTGTTCTTTCTTTTGTTAATATATTGTATCACATTGATTGATTTGCAGATGTTGAACCAAACTTGCAGCGCAGGAATAAATTCCACTTGGTCTTGGTGAATAATCCTTTTAATGTACTGTTGGATCCTATTGGCTAGTATTTTGGTGAGAATTTTTGCATCCATGTTCATCAAGGATATTGGTCTGTAATTCTCCTTTTTGATGGGGTCTTTGTCTGGTTTTGGGATCAAGGTAATGGTGGCCTCATAAAATGAGTTTGGAAGTTTTCCTTCCATTTCTATTTTTTGGAAGAGTTTCAGGAGAATAGGTATTAATTCTTCTTTAAATGTTTGGCAGAATTCCCCTGGGAAGCCATCTGGCCCTGGGCTTTTGTTGTTTGGGAGATTTTTGATGACTGCTTCAATTTCCTTCGTGGTTATAGGTTTGTTCAGGTTTTCTATTTCTTCCTTGTTGAATTTTGGTAGTTGATACATCTCTAGGAATGCATCCATTTCTTCCAGGTTATCTAATTTGCTGGCATATAGTTGCTCATAATATGTTCTTAAAACTGTTTGTATTTCTTTGGTGTTGGTTGTGATCTTTCATTCATGATTTTGTTGATTTGTGTCATTTCTCTTTTCTTTTTGATGAGTCTGGCCAGGGGTTTATCAACCTTGTTAATTCTTTCAAAGAACCAGCTCCTAGTTTTGTTGATCTGTTCTACTGTTCTTTTGATTTCTATTTCATTGATTTCTGCTCTGCTCTTTATTATTTCTCTCCTCCTGCTGGTTTAGGCTTTATTTGTTGTTTTTTCTCTAGCTCCTTTAGGTGTAGGGTTACGTTGTGTATTTGAGACCTTTCTTGTTTCTTGAGAAAGGCTTGTATTGCTATATACTTTCCTCTCAGGACTGCCTTTGCTGCATCCCAAAAGAGTTTGAACAGTTGTGTTTTCATTTTCATTGGTTTCCATGAATTTTTTTTAATTCTTCTTTAATTTTCCGGTTGACCCATTCATTCTTTAGTAGGATGCTCTTTAGCCTCCATGTCCTTGAGGGGTTCTTTCTGACTTTCCTCTTGTGATTGAGTTCTATTTTCAAAGCATTGTGGTCTGAAAATATGCAGGGAATAATCCCAATCTTTTGGTAATGGTTGAGACCTGATTTGTGACCTAGGATGTGATCTATTCTGGAGAATGTTCCATGGGCACTAGAGGAGAATGTGTATTCCATTGCTTTGGGATGGAATGTTCTGAATATGTCTGTGAAGTCCATTTGGTCCATTGTGTCATTTAAAGTCTTTATTTCCTTGTTGATCTTTTGCTTAGATGATCTGTCCATTTCAGTCAGGGTGTGTTAAAGTCCCCCACTATTATTGTATTGTTATCAATGTGTTTTTTGCTTTTGTTATTAATTGCCTTATATAATTGGTTGCTCCCATGTTAGGAGCATAGATATTTACAATTGTTAGATCTTCCTGTTGGATAGACCCTTTAAGTAGGATATAGTGTCCTTCCTCATCTCTTATTACAGTCTTTGGTTTAAAGTCTAATTTGTCTGATATAAGGATTGCCACCCCAGCTTTCTTTTGGTGTCCCTTAGCATGGTAAATGGTTTTCCACCCCTTCACTTTCAATATGGGGATGTCTTTGGGTCTAAAAAGAGTCTCTTGCAGACAGCATATGGATGGGTCTTGTTTTTTAATCCAATCTGATAGCCTGTGTCTTTTGATTGGGGCATTTAGCCCATTTACATTCAGGGTAACTATTGAAAGATATGAATTTCATGCCATTGTATTGCCTGTAAGGTGACTCTTACTGTATATTGTCTGTGTTCCTTTCTGGTCTATGCTGCTTTTAGGCTCTCTCTTTGCTTAGAGAACCCCTTTCAATATTTCTTGGAGGGCTGGTTTTGTGTTTGCAAATTCCTTTAGTTTTTCTTTGTCCTGGAAGCTTTCTCTGTTTCCTTCTATTTTCAATGACAGCCTAGCTTGATATAGTATTCTTGGCTGCATATTTTTCTCGTTTAGTGCTCTGAAGATAGCATGCCAGTCCTTTCTGGCCTGCCAGGTCTCTGTGGATAGGTCTGTTGCCAATCTAATGTTTCTACCATTATAACTTACATATCTCTTCTCCCGAGCTGCTTTCAGGATTTTCTCTTTGTCTCTGAGACTCGTAAGTTTTCCTATTAGAATCGGGGTGTTGACCTATTTTTATTGATTTTGAGAGGGGTTTTCTATGCCTCCTGGATTTTGATGCCTGTTTCCTTCCCCACATTAGGGAAGTTCTCTGCTCTAAATTGCTCCAATATACCTTCTGCTGCTCTCGCTCTTTCTTCTTCTTCTGGGATCCCAATTATTCTCATGCTGTTTCATCTTATCATATCACTTATCTCTCGAATTCTGCCCTCGTGATATAGTAGTTGTTTATCTCTCTTTTTCTGAGCTGCTTTATTTTCCATCATTGGGTCTTCTATATCGCTGATTCTCTTTTCTGCCTCATTTATCCTAGCAGTTAGTGCCCCCATTTTTGATTGCACCTCATCAATAGCCTTTTTGATTTTGACTTGATTAGATTTTAGTTCTTTTGTTTCTCCAGAAAAGGTTTTTCTAATAACTTCCATGCTTTTTACAAGCCCAGGTAGTATCTTTAACATCATGATTCTGAACTCTAGGTCTGACATCGCACTAATGTCCATATCGAGTAGATCCCTGGCAGAGCATACTACCTCTTGTTCTTTTTGTTGAGGTGATTTTTTCATCTTGTCATTTTGTCCAGAGGAGAATAGATGAATGAGAGAACAAAATGCTAACAGGTTAACAACATCCCCAGCAAATATACTCTAATCAAATCAGAAAAGACCTGAAACCAGGGGAAAAAGAAGGGAAAGAAAGAAAAAAGAAGGGAAAAAAAAGAAGAAAAAGATAAAAACCAACAAAAACAGAACAAAACAAAAAAACAGAATAAGATCCAATATGATAAGGCTGGTGCATAGATCAGTGTCACACACCTGATTTTGGGTCTATTTTGGTCTGTTAGAAGAAGGTGCCTCCTGAAATTTTAAAGAAAGAAAGAGTTATATATGTACAAAATAAGGGTTGATACAATGAAGGGATGGAATATGACTAAAGATGAAAATTATAAAAAAATTTAAAAAATGAATTGATAAGAATGTTTGAAAAAAGAAAGAAGAGGATTTAAAAAAAGAGGAAGGAAAGAAAGAAAAAAAAGGGGAGAGAATGTGATCAGGCAGGAGACTAGAACAAAGCCATACACTAGAGATTTAGGGTATATTTTGATATGTTAGAAGAAACTATCTCAAAATTTTAAAGAGAGAACAACTTATATATATATATATATATATATATATATATATATATATGCCAAAAATAAGGGTAACTACTATGAAGGGATAGAATATGACTCTAAAAATGAAAAATAAAAATGTTTTTTTAAAAAAAGGGTTTGATTAGATGTTGGTTGAAAAAGGGAAAAAAATTAAAAAAAAACAGTTATAAAAAATTAACTTTAAAAGACTAATGAATCATTGTAAAAAAGTCATGAATTCTATGTGCAGTATTCCCCTAGTGCTGGAGTTCTCCCCTTTCTCATTGATTGGTAAACTTGGCCTTGGCTGGCAGTTCTTGCTGATCTTCTGGGGGAGCAGCCTGTTGCCGGGGTTCCCAAATGTCTTTGCCGGAGGTGGAATTGCCCTGCCCTTGCCGGGTCTGGGCTAAGTAATCTGCTCGGGTTTGCTCTCGGGAGCTTTTGTTCCCTGCAAGCTTTCCGTACGTCGTTGGAGGACGAGAGTGAAAATGGCGGTCTCCCAGTCTCTGCCTTGGAGGAGCCGAGAACTCGCGGCCCCGCTCCTCAGTGCGCCCCCAGAGAAAAGCAGTCAGTGACTCCTGTCTCCTGGTCTCCGGCTGCACTCTGTGCTCACCTGGCCTGTGACCGAGTGTTTCTATCTCTGGCACCCGACCCCCTGTGGAGTCTCCAAACCCAGTAGATCCCTTCGGTGCGCTCCTGTGCCGCTCTTCCTGGGGGATGAAGGTGAGTCTCCCGTGATCTGCCGCTTATTGGGTCCCTGCTTCCAGAAAGTGGTCACTTTTCTGTTCAGAGAGTTATTGTTATTCTTTTCTTCAATCTCCTGTTGTGTTTGTAGGTGTTCAGAATGGTTTGATCCGTATCCAGCTGAATTCCTGAGACCAGATGAAATCCAGGTCTCCTACTCCTCTGCCATCTTGCTCCCTCTGCTGGTGTTGTTTTGATAGGAATTGCATTGCCTCTGTAGATTGCTTTGGGTAATAAAGACATTTTATTTTATTTTTTTCAGATTTATTTATTTGAGAGAGAGATCGAGCATTTGTATGATCTGTGAGGAGGGGCAGAGGGAGAGTGAAAACAGCTTTCCACTGAGAGGGGAGCCCAACACAGGGCTCCTTCCCAGGACCCTGAGACCATGACCTGAGCTGAAACCAAGAGTCAGCCACTGAACCAACTGAGCCACCCAGGCGCCCCAGTATAGACATTTGAACAATATTTGTTCTTCCAATCCATGAGATTGGAATGTTTTTCCATTTCTTTGTGTCTTCTTCAGTTTCTTTTATAAGTGTTCTATATTTTTCAGAGTATAGGTCTTTTACTGCTTTGGTTAGGTTTATTCTTAGGTGTCTTATGGTTTTTGGTATAATTCTAAATGGGATCAATTCCTAGATTTTTCCTTCTGCTGCTTCATTATTGTATAGAAATGCAACAGATTTCTGTACATTGATTTTATATCCTGTGACTTTACTGAATTTATATATCAGTTCTAGCAATTTTTTGGTGGAGTCATTCAGGTTTTCTACATAGAGTATTATATCATCTGCAAAGGGTAAAAGTTTGACTTCTTTTTTGCCGATTTAGATGACTTTTATTTCTTTTTGTTGCCTGATTGCTGAGGCTAGTAGTATGTTGAACAACAGTGGTGAGAGTGGGCATCCCTGTCCTGTTCCTGACCTTAGGGGCAAAGCTCTGTTTTTCCCCATTGAGGATGGTCTTTCCTATATAGCCTTTGTGATGTTGAGGTATGTTCCTTCTATTCCTACTTTCTTGAGGGTTTTTATGAAGAAAGAATACTGTATTTTGTCAAATGTTTTTTCTGCGTCTATTGAGAAGATCATATAGTTCTTTTCCTTTCTTTTATTAATGTAGTGTATCATGTTGATTAATTTGAGGATATTGAACCACCCCTGCAAGCTCAGGAATAAATCCCACTTGATTGTGGTGAATAATCCTTTTAATGGTCTGTTGGATTCAATTTGCTAGTATCTTGTTGAGAATTTTTTGCCTCCATGTTCATTAGGGATATTGGCCTGTAATTTTCCTTTTTAGTGGGGTCCTTCTCTGGTTTTGGAATCAAGGTAATGCTGGCCTCAAGGAGGATTTTGGAAGTTTTCCATCCATTGCTATTTTGGGGAACAGATTTAGGAGAATAGGTATTAATTCTTCTTCAGTGTTTGGTAGAATCCCTGGGAATTCCCTGTTTGTTGGGAGATTTTTGATTATTGGTTCAGTTTCTTTGCTGGTTATGGCTCTGTTTCAATTTTCTATTTCTTTCTGTTTCAGTTTTGTAGTTATATGTTTCTAGGAATTTATCCATTTCTTTAAGATTGCCCCATTTGTTTGCCTATCATTTTTCATAATAATCTCATAATTGTTTGTATTTCTAGGTGTTGGTTGTTATTTCTCCTCTCTCATTTATGATTTTATTTATTTGGGTCCATTCTCTTTTTGTTAGGTGTGATTAGGGGTTTATCAGTTTTATTAATTTTTTCAAAGAATCAGCTCCTATTTTCATTGATCTGTTTTACTGTTTTTTTTTTTTTTTTTTGGTCTGTATCATCTATTTCTGCTCTAATCATTATATTATTTCCCTACTTCGCTGGCTTTGGGCTTCATTTGCTGTTCTTTTTCCAGCTCCTTTATGTGTAAGGTTAAGTTGTGTATTTGAGACTTCTTGCTTCTTGTAGTAGGTCTGTATTACTATGTACTTCCCTCTTAGGATAGCTTTTGCTATCTAATCTTTTGATTAGAGCATCTAGTCCATTTAAATTCAGTGTGACTATTGATAGTTATGAATGTAGTACCCTTGTATTACCTATGAAGTTGGTGTTTCTGGAGATTTTCTCTGTTCCTTTCTAGTTTTTGTTGCTTTTGTTCTTTCTTTTGCCCCTCAAAGAGTACCCTTTAATATTTCTTGCAGGGGTGGTTTAGCGGTCATGAACTCCTTTAGTTTTTGTTTGTCTGGGAAACTCTATCTCTCCATGTATTCTGAATGACAGCCTTGCTGGATAAAGTATTGTTTCTTGCATCTTTTTGCCATTCAGCACATTGAATATATCATGCCACTCTCTTCTGGCCCATCAAGTTTCTGTGGGCAGATCTGTTGCTAACCTAATTTGTCTTTTCTTGTAGGTTAGGGATTTCTTTTCCCTTGCTGCTTTCAGCATTCTTTTCTTAATATCTGTATCTTACAAATTATACTATGATATGTCTTGGTGTTGGCTGGCTTTTGTTGATTTTTTTGGGCATTCTCTGTGCACCCTGGATTTGGATATCTGTTTCCTTCCCCAGATTAGGGAAGTTCTCAGCTATAATTTTGCTCAGATAAAATTTCTGCCCCATTTTTCCTCTCTTCTTCTTCTTGGACTCCTATGCTATGAATGTTATTATGCTTTATGGAGTCACTGAGTTCCCTAAATCTACACTGGTGATGCAACATTTCTTTCCCTCTTATTTTCATCTTCATTATGTTCCATAATTTTACCTTCAGTATCTCTTATTTGTTCCTCTGCTTCTTCAGCCCTTGTGGCCATTATATCCAGTCATTTTTCCATCTTGGTTATAGCATGTTTATTTCATCCTGACTAATTTTTAGGTCTTTTATCTCTGTAGTAAGGGATTCACTTGTTTCTTCTATGCTCTTCTCAAGCCCAGTTAGTATCCTTATGATTGTCATTTTAAATTCTGGTTCAGGCATATTACTCATATCTGTTTTAATTAGATCCCTGGCTATGACCTCTTCTTGTTCTTTCTTTTGGGATGAATTTCTCCATCTTGGCATTTTGTCTAGGTCTCTGTCTTCTGTGTGTTAGGGAAACCTGTTATGTTTCCTGCTCCTGAGAGTAATGGCTATATTCAGAACAGGTCATATACTGTCCAGAGCCTGGCACTTCAGGAAGTGTTTCTGGTGTGTGTTGTGTGCACTCTGCTGCAGTTTTGGCTCCTCTTTCCCTTATGTTAGTCCTCTGCAGAGTTTCTCCTTGCCTACAGTGGGGAGTGTTTGGACCTTGTCCACTGTGTGGTGGGTTTTAACTAGGTATGTTGTAGTCTGCTTGTTAAAAGGGGCTAGATCCTATTTCCCCTAGAGCTGAAGCTCTGTAGCACTCTATTGTCCGTAGCCTTGGTGGGTGTGGGTGGTTTGTGCTGGTCTTCTGGGGTAGGGTACCACTGCTGCTCTGATTCTCAGGCACACTTACCCTAGTAAAAAAGCACCTGCAGAGTGCAGGGGGGTGAGGCTTGTTGTCAGCAGGTTAAACCTCCACTGTGGGCACTGTCCTGTTCACTAAAGTCTATCCGTGCTGATAGGCAGGGGTAAAAATGACATCAGCTGGCTCTCTTATTCTCAGAGAGGTGGATTCATGCCTGCCACTGTTCAGAAAGCCCTCACACAAGAGCAAACAATCTCCCCTTGTATGTCCCAGGCTTCCCTCAGATTCCTACCTTCACCCTATCTTTGTCTAAGCTGTCTGCCCACCTGGCAGCTCAGTGCTCCTGTGTTTTATCTTACACTTACTGGTTGGATTTCAAAACTTCAAATTTTAGGGACTTGGTGTGGCATGGACCTGTGCTGATCCTTTGAGGGAGGGTTTCGCTGCACTGTGCCTGGCACCAGTTTGTCCCAGAGGGGCTATCACATAAATGTGCTGGGGAATGGAGTTTATGGTAAAGTGCAGCAAAAAACTGGCATCCGGGTTAGGTGCCCTCAATAGCTACCTCTTCTCCTATGCTAATCAATGGGGCAGCTCAGTGGTACCTTCTAGGTCTTTTGTCCCTAGAGAGACAGTGCCATTCTCCCTAATAGGGGAGCTATCTCTCCCAGTTCAACCCAGGAGATCTTCAGACCATGTTGTCTGCTCCCAGGCCTCTGTCTTCCTTCTCCACAGGAGTACCTCTGTGCCTACCAGGCTCCACCCCAGTGATGGCATGGACTTCTAAAACTTCAGACTTTGAGCTCTGCTGCTTGTAAAAACTTGCAATTATTAGCTCTCTTGTTTCTCTGGCAGTGGTTTTGGGGAAGTGTTTTTCTTGTGCAGTATCCTGCCTCCTGCTCACTTGCTCTCTGTCTTTCTCCCTCCCTCCTCCTTCACTTTCTCTCTACTCTCTCTGAGAAGGCAGTGCAGATGGTGAAGAATCAGCTTGTTTAAAGGCCCAGAGGCAAAAGCAAATATAGTGTACTCAAGAATGAGGATGGGAGGGGTGGTGGGGGGAGAGAGAGAGTGTGTGTGTGTGTTGTGGAGGGAGTAAGAGTATGGAGGGGTGAGGGAGAGGAAATGGAAAAGTAAGGGTATGGGATCATATAGATCAGGCTGTCAGAACATGCTAAGAATTTTGGACTTCTTTTTAAAAGAGTAACCAGAAGGCATTACAGGGGTTTAAGCAGGAGAGTGACATGACCAGATTTGCATTTTAAAAATGTCTCTGGCTGTGGAGAATAGACCTGGTGTGGAGTTGATTGGATTGAAGAGGCAGGATGCATAATGTTAAGAGACTAATTAAGAAACCACTGTGTTGGTCCAGGAACAGGATCATGTCGTTTGGGCTGCACTAACGGCTGGATTATAGAGCTCTTTAGGAGTAGAACCTAAGGAAATTTAGTTTGGATTTGTGGGCTGGGGAGAGGGTAGAGTCCAGATGTTGCCCAGGTTTCTAGTCAAGTGAGTAGTGGTGCCATTTAGTAGAGTAGGAGCACTAGAGGAGAAACCTATTTTGGGGGAAAGATTTAGTTTGGATTATGGGATTGAATGGCCTAGGAGACAGTGTTTCTGGTAAGGCTCCTATTTGATCAACTCTTTTTCAAACCATGTGGGGTCACTTTCATTCTTATTTCTCTTTTCTAGAGAAAAGTAACACTTTTAATTCTGTGTCTCTTAAAACAGATTTATTAATCTTAATTGAATGGGTATTTAATATGGCAAGAATACTGTACATGTTATCCAGGAGAGTTCCAGTTATTTCATTCTCTCAGTATGCCCCTTATTTTGTATTTTCTTGCCATTTGCTGCATAGTTGTGTCCATATCTAAGTGATTAAAAGTGTGGAATCTGGAGCCTCGGTTGAATTCTGTCTCTGCCATGCAACCTGGTAAACCTCATTTTGTTCATCTGTAAAATGAGGATAACACTGGTACCTACTTTATGGGGATTGTTAATGAGGACTAGATAAGTTATTTCACATAAAGCACTTAGAAGCATTTGTGAAACACAGCCAAGAGCAGTGGTTTATAAGCTGGTACTCTGATGCTGAGTGATGTAGAAGTCTGAAGCCACAGACCCTGAAAATTCCAGAAGGAACCAACCAACCAACTTTCCTTCCTTCCTTCCTTCAAATTTTTTTTAAATTTTAATTTTGCCATCAGTTTTATTTTTCTTAAGTTTCTATTTTAATTCCAGTTCGTTAACATACAGTGTTATATTAGTTTCAGGTGTACAATATAGTAATTCAACACTTACATACATCACCCTGTGCTCATCACAACAACTGTACTCCTTAATCCCATCACCTATTTAACCCATTCCCCCCACTCCCGTAACCATCAGTTTGTTCTCAAACTGTTATTAAAGACTCTGTTTCTTTATTTCATTATTATTATTATTATTTTAATTTTTAAATTTTTTTTAAAGTAGGCTCCATGCCAGGCATGGAACCCAATGAGGGGCTTGAACTCACAGCCCTGAGATCAAGACCTGAGCTGAGATCAAGAGTTGGACACTCAACTGACTGATCCACCCAGGCAGCCCAAGACTCTGTTTCTTGATTTGCTTCTCTCTCTCTCTTTTTTTCCCTTTGCTTGTTTTGTTCTTTAGATTCCACATATGAGTGAAAACATATGGTATTTGTCTTTCTCTGACTATTTCACTAAGCATTATACTCTCAAGCTCTATCCATCTCGTTGCAAATGACAAGATTCCCTTCTTTTTTATCGCTGAATAATAGTCCACTATATATATCATTATTATTTTACTATATTTCAATATTCCAAAAATATATGTATCATATCTTCTTTAACCGTTCATCAATCTATGGACTCTTGGGCTGCTTCCATATCTTGGCTCTTGCAACTAATGCTGCTGTAAACATATATCCCCTTGAATTAGTGTTCTTGTATTCTTTGGGAATGTACCTAGTAGTGTGATTGCTGGATCATAAGGTAGTTCTATTTTTAACTTTTTGAGGAACCTCCATACTGTCTTCCACTGTGGCTGCACCAGTTTGAATTCCCTCCAACAGTGCAAGAAGGTTTGTTTTTCTCTGCATCCTCACCAACACCTGTTGATTTTAGCCATTCTGACAGGTAGGAGGTGATATCTCATTATAGTTTTGATTTGCATTTCACTGATAATAAGGGATGATGAGCATCTTTTCATGTGTCTGCCATTTGGATGTCTTCTTTGGAAAAATGTCTATTCATATTCTTTGCCCATGTTTAAATCAGATTATTCATTTTTTGGGTGTTGAGTTTGATATATTCTTTATATATTTTAGATACTCACCCTTTCTCAGATATATCATTTGCAAATATCTTTTCCCATTCCATAGACTGTTTTTTGATTTTGTTGATAGTTTCCTTCACTGTGCGGAAGCTTTTTATTTTCATGAGGTCCCAATAGTTTATTTTTGCTTTTGTTTCCTTTGCCTCAGGAGACATATCTAGAAGGAAGTTGCTAAGGCCAATGTCAAAGAGGTTACTGCCTGTGTTCTCCCCTAGGATTTTGATGGTTTCTTGTCTGAAATTTAGGTCTTTAATGCATTTTGAATTTGTTTTTGTGTATGGTGTAAGAAAGTGGTCCAGTTTCATTCTTTTGCATGTAGCTGTCTAGTTTCGCCAACACCATTTGTTAAAGAGACATTCTTTTACTCCTCGGATATTCTTTCCTGCTTTGTTGAAGATTAATTGACCATATGGTTTTGGGCTCATTTCTGGATTTTCTATTCTGTTCTATTGATTTATGTGTCTGTCTTTGTGCCAGTACCACACCATTTTGATCAGTACAGTTTTGTAATATAACTTAAAGTCCAGAATTGTGATATCTCCAGATCTGATTTTCAGAAATAGCAGTTCTTTTTTTTAACCTCCCTCCTTTCCTTTCCTTTCCTTTCCTTTCCTTTCCTTTCCTTTCCTTTCCTTTCCTTTCCTTTCCTTTCCTTTCCTTTCCTTTCCTTTCCTTTTTCTTCTTTCTTCCCTTCCCTTCCTTTCCCTTCCCTTCTTCCACTCTAACCCAATGTGGGGCTTGAACTCACAACCCTGAGATCAAGAGTTGAATGCTCTCCAACTGAGTTAGCCAGATACCCTCAGAAGTAGAAATTCTTAATCATGATAAAATCCCATATTTGTATTTAGCTGGAAGAGATCTTGAGAAGTTGTCTAGTCCAATTCAATCCTTATTATTTACAGATAGGAAAACAGGGACTAGGAGAGTTGAAATGATGCTGCCTTGATTACATGGCTGGTAAATTTATATTCAAGACTATAGTCCAGTTCTTCAGATTACTAGTCCAGTACGTTTCTAGGAAAAATCTCCTTGAGCTTAATTGGGTAATTGAGAATTGTGTAATTAGGTGGCTAAAGCAACAGATAAAGGACATTGCATTTTTGGTCATGTTTGTAATGTTTCAGAATACTAGGATCATGGAGCAGGGAGCCAAGTAGCATTGCAGTATGTGAATGAAATATGAAGGATTTGGGCAAGTGATATGGCAGTGTAAATCAAGAGAAAATAACATGCTTCTCTTATCTAAAATAATTTTCAAGGAGAGATATCAGTGTGACACTTTATCATTTAAGTGTTGGTACTTCTCTTAGTTGATAACTCTTTGGCTTCTAACAAGTGAGAGAGAGGGAGAGAAAGATGTCTTTTTCTTAGTACAATTTTGTTTTTTCTCTTTTAAGTACTAAACAAACAAAAAAAGTGCTTCCAAATTGCTAGGCTTATTTACTTTGAGAGGACATGTGCAATTGTTTTTCTCAGAACAGTCTTGTAGATTATTCTCTTAGTGGTTAGAGAGGAAGCGAGGGAGATTCTGGATTGTGTAGACTACTCTCAGTTCATCAGAAAGGCCGTGACATGTGGAAAAACCCACACACTTGATCAGAACCTGGATGTTTTTAACTTTTTCTTGATGTTATTTTGATTTCTCTGTTTCTAATATGAATGGGAATAAATAACGATCAGACCATTTTGGAAGGTTGATGAATTCTAACTAGTTAATAATAAGACCTTTTTAGCTAACTATATACAACACAAATAAATGCCTGCTATTTCTTTCATTGGGGAATCATTAATCTGTTCTCATTTTCCTCCTTAAGGTTATTAAGAGAATAGAACTCCTGGGATTCAAACACTTTTATAGAGGGAATATCACTTATTGGTTGATAACATTGCGCCACCACTATTATATTCAAAGGCAGACGCCCAACCATCTGAGTCACCCAGACGCCCCCCACCACTATTATATTCAAATAGTAATTTCAGTTATTACTATTAAGGCTTTTATAATAAAGATTTTTAAATATATGAGAATATGGAAGAAGGATGCAAGTCAGATCATTTTACTCTTACTCTATTTTAATAAGAGCAAAGGAGAGAAACTTAAGGGGTTAATTTTGATATTCTTAGGGTTTTTATCTGTAAGGAGGTACTAAAGATTTAATTATAATTTAATAAATACTTGAAAAACACAAAGCAAAGCCCAATCATAGGGTTAATATATGATTCTTATATCCCTATAAGGATAAAAACAAATATTATCATAATCAAGTTTTAGAAGGAGCATGTTATTTGACATTTGCAGGAATAAAGAAAGTGTTGCCAATTATTCTGTTTTGACTGAACTGACTTTGGTAATTAATTCATTTCCCCAGATATCTATTTATTGTGCTATATTACAATGTTAATATTTCTCTTTACGACTGCAATTATTATAGTTGTGCTCTGGGAAAAAACCTATTAAAATATGTTCTTAATTAATTTGCATGTTCATAATTCTATCACAAGGCCCATTTTTAAAAATAGTTTGTTCATTTATATATTTTCAATTCATTAATGGTATATAAATGATTTCCCTTTTATTGTTTGTTAGTTAATAGAAAAATATTTTAAATAGTAAAAGTCCCCAAAATTATAAGGCAAACTTTTGGAATTAGGTAGGACCATATTGACCTAGGGTGCCTTTTGTAAATTTCTGAACTGCTACATTTATGTGCTCTGATTATCAGTCAAGAGATATTTGATATCTTTATTCATATAAATATTGTTTGTCAATGTTTATGCTAATTGATTTTTATTCTTATTTAGATATAATGCAATAAGTGATTGGCTTCTGTCTTCCAGCCCTTATTTCTAAGGGAGATGTGGGGGGAAGGGGAGGTTTGGTGGGGAGACTTTCTCTGTAGGAGCAGGGAGATGAAAGGTGGACCCTGAGCCCAGTCTCCCAGGAACAGCATAACAGAACTAGAGCCAACTAACTGAGGTTTTCTGTGATCATCACTGCTTTTCTGCAAGTCTAGCCAGCCCCAGGACTCACAAATCATTGTCATGTGTACTAAGTCTGGAGAGGACAGCTGTCGGTAGGTGGTGCCAGACTGCAGCCACGCATGGGTGGATTTGAATCCCTCAGACCCCCAGTTCATTGACAAGTTTTGCCCTTCTTTGACTGATTTAGAAATAACGAGACCCTGTACCTAACAGGGTTGAATATTTTTGGATCCTACTTATTTTGTTTACTCTGTGTAAAAACAGTATTTATATGAGAAAAATATCTACAAGCACCATAAAAATTGAGAGGAAAAAGAATCAAGAAAGCAGCGGAATTTCTCAGCAGTAATAGGAGTTTTTTTAATTTTCATAAAGCAAAGGAGCCAAAATTTAATACATTTGTTTGAGTAAGGCCAGGATACTATCCAGTGGTATCAAACAATATGATATATTTAATCACAATCCTGTAGTTTTTAATACTTCTTGTCTCTGGCATATTATTACCTCCAGGAATATTCTGGAATATAGAAACTTATTTGGGGCTTTGGATTCAGAGTGGATTTCTAGAGCAGTTGTGTATTAAACAGATTTCCTCACTCTTGGGGGTGGGGACTCATGGAGGAATTGTCGAGCTATACGGTGTGTGCCCAATTACTCCTATTTCATTTCATCTTGCCTTGCAGTAAAATGAGTGGATCTTTAAGGCATCCTCCAAAAGATAGCTGGTACCTACAGAGAGTCAAGTAAAATAGGACTCAGCTGTGACCATTAGTGATCTACAATAATTTTCTTATAGTTTATGAAGTAAAAGCACCTGGTTTCTATCCATTTATCTTAGATAAATGAAAAAATTTATTACCCTGCACTAAGTGAAAGTGATAAGAAATGAGTATTCTATTTCAAAATCAAATTGACAGTTTTAATAACTTAGAGAATCTAGAAAAAAATGCAGAGTTTTTTTCCTGTACAGTGAAATTTTCAGCCTGGTGTATCATGAATGTGCTAACTGGTTAGCTAATGAAATTGCGTCTTTGTTTCAAGACTTTCTTGTAACTTTCTACTATTATAAAGTCACACTAATTCCTGCTTTAATTATATATATTTCCTATATAGTTTATGGGGAATTGTTAACATGTTAGTCAGAGACTGATTTTCCTAGATGAACTTGTGTACTTTTCTTACACATGGAAGTGATTTTAAGGAGGCAATCATGAAACTTGCTAATTCAAGTGTAGTTTGTGGACTACATCAGCAGCATTGACATCACTTGGGAGCTTGTTAGAAATGCAGAATCTCAAGTTCCATCCCAGACCTACTGAATCAGACACTGGAGATGTAGCTCTGCAACATGTGCTTTATCAAGCCCTCCAGATGATTCTAATGCATGTGAAAGTGTGAGAAACACTGCTTTAAGGGAGATTTTTCTTTCCTTGCACCCTTCCACCTGCCAACACCGATATTCTTCCCAGGAATACTGCTGCTGTGACTGGCAAACTTTAATCCTTAGTTAGAAAGTGTAGTATTCTTTTTCCTTATATGTGTGCCCATAACAATTCCCCAGTGTTATCAGAATAGTAAAATACAGAAATTTGCATTAGGTTGGGAATCTTGCAATGAGAAAAGAAGAGAGAGCACCTTAAGTGATAGCTGATGATTATGGTGATTTTTCCCTCCCTCAGGAGTAATTCACATTTTACCCTGTGCCTGGTGAGGAAGTTTTGAGTCTAGCCACAGTTGCTTTTAGCTAGTTATACAGCAGGTGGTTTTTTGATCTTGAAAAAAATGGAGAAAATTCCAATTATTGTTAGAATAATAATAATAAAAAGTTTTCTTTTGGACAACTGGAATCATATTTCAGGTGTTCAGGTAGAAGGAAATCAGGGGAGAAGAGGAGATAGAGAAAGCCATTCGGTGAAAGTGCTTTTTCTTATGGCAAAAATGACAACAGTATGTACACTCTTGGCTTTTTATTTATTTTAAAAAAATTTTTAAATTTAAATTTCAGTTAATATACAGTGCAGTATTGGTTTTTGGAGTAGAATTCAGTGATTCATCACTTTATACAGTACCCAATGCTCATCACAAGTGCCCTCCTTAATGCTCATCAGCCATCTAGCCCATCCCCCACCCACCTCCCTCCATCAACTCTCAGTTTGTTCAAGAGTCTCTTATGGTTTATTTTCTTCTCTCCTTTTTTTCTTTTTCCCCTTCCCATATGTTCATCTGTTTTCTTTCTTAAATTTCACATGAGTGAGATATTATGGTATTTGTCTTTCTCTGACTGATTTTGCTTAGTATAATACACTAGCTCCATCCATGTCATTGCAAATGGCAAGATTTCGTTCTTTTTGGTGGATGAGTAATATTCCATTGTGTGTGTGTGTGTGTGTGTGTGTGTGTGTGTGTATAGTAATAGATATATATGTATGTATATATACACACACACACCACATTTTCATTATCCATTCATCAGTTGATGGACATTTGAGTTCTCTCCATAGTTTGGCTATTGTTGATAATGCTGCTAGAAACATCAGGGTGCATGTACCCTTTCAAATCTGTATTTTTTATCCTTTGGGTAAATACCTAGTAGTGCAATTCCTGGGTTGTAGGGTAGTTCTATTTTTAACTTTTTGAGAAACTTCCATACTATTCTCCATAGTGGCTGCAGTGGTTTGCTTTCTCATCAATTAGTGCATCACTCTTGGATTTTTAATATCCACATTATAAAACAAAAACTCTGTTAGGCACCCCAGGTGTTTTCTCCTATTTATTACCTCCACAGTGGTAATTTCTTTATGCATCAGTTAGATTACAAAGGAATTAATCATTACAATCCAGAACAGGATTTTTTTCCAATTCCTAAAATCTACTTTTCATTTTGTAAATGGAGTTTTCTTCTTTTAAAAAGATCTCTTTTCTAAATTCTAGCCAGTAAGCCAGATGAATTGCTAGAATAAACTTCTACCTTCTTCTTTTAGTCTCCCTCCCCACAAAACTAGCTACGTAGGGCTTCCTTTTAAATAAATTTTGAAGTGTATTATTGTTTCCATTTTAAAAATCTTAAAAATACAGGATTTTATTACTTATAATGAATCTAAATTTCCTAATGTGCTTCCTTTCCTTTAGAGATATTTTCACACCTACTCTATCTAGAAAAAGCAAGTTTTAGACAATGCTTATAATTTAAGGGAACAAACAAATACTTAAATTTCCAAATAGGTTCAACCACTCTTCCAAGTTATCACTTTCTTGACACATTCTTTGTGAGATAAGACAAAGTGTTTCAAGTAGTTCGGATAACTGAATTGTTGCAAGTTGCTATTGCCATAACAGAAGTTTTAGAATGGTCTTTTCTGTGGCCTTGACAGCTCGATTAAATAACAGAGGCTTGACAGACTTCACTGATATTGGAAAACAATAAAACCAATATATCCAGCAGCTGGAACATTAAATTAAAAGCCCATCATGTTATCTTTGGTGGCTGTTCATTTGCTGGTTAAGAATCCCTTGGCATTTCTTTGAAACAGTATCTGATAACTCTGCTCTCTAGACTAACGTTAATTTTCCTTTTCTTACTTTTTTAATAGCCAAACTGATGGCACAGTACTTTTAAATTTCTACTTGGTTACCTGTAAATGTTTTTCAATTTCTGAAATAAGAAAAGTGCTTTTTAGGAAACAAAATGCAGTACTTAAACATTAGTAGAGAGATTTTACATCTTTTTTTTTTAAAGATTTTATTTATTTGAGAGAGCATAAGCACATGAATGGGGGGAGGGGCAGAGGGAGAAGGAGAAGCACACTCCCCATTGAGTAGGGAGCCCAACGCAGGGCTTGATCCCAGGACCCGGAGATCATGACCTGAGCTGAAGGCAGACTCTTAACCGACTGAGCCACCCAGGTGCCCCAAGAGATTTTACATCTTAATGTTAATCAGTGAGTAGACAGATCCAAGAAATGTATAAGTACTATTAGATTATGCATTTTCAAATTGGTCTAAATAAAATCAGGCTAGAATATTCTCTTTTATAAGCAGAGAAATCCCACAGTTGGTTCTACCATGTTAACTCACTCCTTGAGGTTGAGTCAGCTTCTTCAGTTAAATTATCTCCTTTGCTCCCAGGGTCTTCTCTTTTTCAGTCAGTTTTCCATGCTGCCACCATGGTTATCATCTAAACATATTGTTTAATTTCTCTGCTTTGAAAGTGTTGTTGGTTCTCCATTGCTAGCAGGATAAAGTCATAATAATCTTGTAATCATAGGATGCAAATCTCTTCACAGGGTAGTCCTAATCTTCCAACATCATTTTCTGTTTCTACTCATTTCTTCTCTGTTCTAACCATATGCAACTTCTTTCTGGTCTCCGAACAGTCCTTGTCCTAGAACATCCATGTGTTTGTTTCATGCTTTATGACCTTTGACTAAACTCTATTCCTTAGGGGCCTATGACACCCCCATAACAGCATGTAATTGACAGGTTGATCCTGGTTCTTACTAAGCCAAGGTGTCTTGTCTTAAAGGCCATTTCTAGAAACATGATGTCTCTTGGCAACATGGGAGAATGTATAATGTCCATAAATCTCCTGCCTAAAATCCTTTCATTTAGAAATTGTGTTTGTTGTGCTTTGTATAAAAGAGTAGGCAACAACTTTCTCCTCAGAATAGAACATGAAGTAACGGAGTTGTGATTTGAAAGCCCTGGGGGCCAGTAATTTTTACTCTGCTAAAAGCAATAAGAATGCTTATAATGCCTCTCTCCGTCTGCTTTCGCCTCAGAATGGTGACTCATGGCCACAGTGACCCAGCTGTGAGTAGCAGATGACCTCTCTGTTCATTGTAGAGTGAGTGGTACCAGCTTTGGTGTTTTACTCCATTTGGGTACTTTAAGAATCTTACCTTCAGACAGAGGGTAGAGGCAAAGCAGGCAATAGATGGATATTGCTTGCCATATTTGATAGAAAGTCAGGAAGACAAGTCCTCAACAGCTAGACCCTGCTCCTGTAGTTTTCTTCTCATCTAAAAGAATCACAGAACAGCATTGGCCAAAGAGAAGAAGCATTCTAGTTTTGAAGAACCAAGAATATACTCTATTCCCTTTGTATGGAATTAATAATTCTCTTTTCTGCCTGATCATTGAAACCCTTTGAAGTTTCCTGATTTTTCTTCTCTACCAGGGAGAGTGCCTCTCTACTGAATTGTGCTCCAGCAGCTATTTTGTGTAATGCTTCTATTTTTTTAAGATTTATTTATTTATTTTAGAGAGAGAGAGCATGAGTAGGGGGGAGGGAGAGGGAAAGGGAGGGATTCCCTGTGGAGCATGCAGCCTAGAACCCTGACATCATGACCTGAGCTGAAATCAAGAGTTAGATGCTTAACTGAAGGAGCCACCCAGGCGCCCCTGGTGTAATGCTCCTATTACAGAGGTTTTATGTTATGTATGTCATTGTTATTTTTTTTAACATCTCCCTCACTAACCTGTATCTCATGTGCTTTGGTATTTCTAGTACTTAGTATGGTGCTTGTAGATAAGTAATATTGAGTGAATGAAGGACATGGCACAAATGAACAAAAAGAAGTCAGGTCATCTCTAAATTCTGGTATGTTGTTAAATTTTCCCTGTTGCATTTTATAGATAAAACAGAGTGACTTTTATTATATGTGATTTATGTGCTAAGTGCTTTGAGTGACATACAGATATCTAAGTCCCCAATTAATTTGGAAGCACTTCTAATCTTCTAATATATACTTTTAAAAAGTAGTAGTAGGGACTAAATGAATTTGGGTTGAATGAAATGTTTCTTGAATATTTTCACAAGAACTGGGCAAATTGGCAAGCCCATTTATTCATTTAACAAGCATTTATCGAGCACCAACTATGGGCCAGGCTTGGTGCTTGGATAATGAAGATTAACAACACAATCTTTGTTCATGAAACTTACAATTTAGAGTAATTATCAAATAAATACAGAAATAATTGTTTAGAGAATTATATTAAGTGCTATGAAGAAAGTTATCAAATATAATGATTATATTTTTTCAGTCTGGGAAAGAAATAGTATTTAGAAATTGGTTGCCTCAGTATGTAAATAAAGATATTTGGAAATTGATTCAGGATACCTTAAAATCTCAGCAAATGCTATATAACCAGAATTCTTTTGTTATCCTTAAAGGTATTAATAAATGATTATTATTATTATTATAAATTATTATAAGTAATATAAGATTATTATTATAAATAAATAAACAGTAATGTGAGGTGTCTACAAGAAGGCATCTATTTGTCTATTCATCTAAACATCCTCATCAGTCACACACTGAGGGAAAATGGGTGCAGGCAGGAGAGAGTAATAGAACACTCATTAGGGCTGATTGTGTTAATAGCCATTTGACTTAGATTTCATAGACCTACTAATTTTCTTAGTATTTACTGATACCTAACAGCATTTATGCTCTTAATAAGGAGATCCAGAGAGATCCAGAGAGATCTGTGTCTGAAATTCAGACTGTATTTCAAAGGGAGGAGGATATGTGCATTCTCCATCAGTTATTATTTCTAGGCAATTCAATTTTTGATAAAAGTAGTAGTTTGTGAGAACTGAGTGTCACCAGCCTTCATTCATTCAGCAAATATTGATTGAGCACCCATTACGTGCGAAGTCTTGTTCTTAGCATTGCATGTATGTAGGTAGGTATTCCATGGATCTGAGGGAATAATACCATCATCAATCATCATGGTAATGTTAATTTTTTCTCATGTGCTGCCATTGTGTTGGCTCATTTCTTTATGTGGTATGTTTGGGGAGAAGTTTGCAATAAGACAGTAAAAAGAACATTCAAGTTCTCCTTTTGAATTTGATTTAAAACTAAAGAACATTTTAATGTATTTTTTAATTAAACTCCATCCTGGGAATGCAGCACAAACTAGCCTTTGCTTTTCTCTGGGTTACCTCTGTTCTTAGACTGACTTCCTCCCTGAGGTAGCAAAGAGAGCTCCCACCTCTCTTGTTTTTTATCAGCTGATGATTACCTTCTATCCTCTATGTAAGTCTCCTCAAACACAGTGATGGGCTCTGTCTGGGTCAAGATGTTCTGATTGATTGGTCATCCTAGGTCTTGTGCCCACCCCTGAGGAGAGCAAGATAGAGTAAAAATATTGACAGCCCTTATAGAATCACATGAAGTGAGGGAAGGGTAGCATGCTAATGGGGAAAAAAAGGGTGCTGTTGTTTCCTGAGAAACAACTTAAAGATGCTGGCAGGCAAAAACAAGAGGTGTCTATCACAAATAAATGTAAAACTTAATTGTTTCTGTGTCTTATCTGAAGAAACATTCTAAATATATTAAAATTAATGTATAACATTATATACCACTTTGCAAAATAAATTTGACCAAAATAGTGAAATCAGGAAATTCTAACATATTAGAAATTACCTCTATTTAAAAGATCAAGATCATCTTTTTGATTGAATAGGCATTTTAGAAAGAGTACTTCTCTTTTTCTCTTTGACAGATGCATTTTTGGATTTTAATTTTGGTATAATTTCAAAATTATAAAAATTCACAGGAGTAGTTTAAGGAACTCTTGTTTACTCATATACCTTTTACCCAGATTTTTTGTTTACATTGTGTACTATTTATTCTCTTTCTGTTTTTGAACTTTTGGAGAGTAAATTGGAGACACTATGCTCTCTTTATCCTAAATACTTTATTGCATGTTTCTAAGAACAAGGATATTATCCTGAATAACTTCAATATAGTTATCCACATCAGGAAATTTAATAACTGATACAATACTGTTAATCTAATTTAGAGTCTACACATATTTAGATTTTGTCAGTTGTCCCAAAATTATGACTATTTTTTCATAATCCAGGATCCAACAAGGGCCACACATTGCATTGTTTTCGTGTTTCTTTAGTCTCCTTTAATCTGAAAGAGTCTCAGCTTTTCTTTGTGTTTCTTGACCTTGTTTTTTTTTTTAAGGGCATAGGCTGATATTTGCAAGAATATCCTTCAATTTGGGTTTGTCCCATATTTTCATGGTTAAATTCAGGCTATGAATTTTTTTTAGTATTTTTTAAATTGAAGTATGGTTGACATACAATGTTATATTAGTTTTAGGTGTACAACATAGTGATTCAACAACTCTGTACTGTATGGTATGCTCACAGTGTAGCTACCATCTGTCACACTGTTATAATACCATCAACTAACTAGTTCCTATGCTGAAGCTTTCATCCCCACGACTTTTTCATTCCATAACTGTAAACCTGTACCTCCCACTCCCCTTCACCCGTTTTGCCCATTCCCTCACCTCACTTCCCCTACCCCTTTCTCCTCTGGCAACGATCAATTTGTTCTCTGTATTTATGGGTCTATTTCTGTTTTGGTTTGTTTGTTCATTTGTTTTGCTTTTTAGATTCCGCATATAAGTGAAATCATTTGGTATTTGTCTTTTTCAGTCTGACTAATTTCACTTAGCATAATACCCTCTAGGCCCATCCATGTTGTTGCAAATTTCAAGGCCTCATTTTTTGTTATGGCTGAATAATATTCCATTACACACCCACATACATACACACACAAATACACACCTTTTTTTACAAAAATTTTGTTTTTTAAAGATTTTATTTATTTATTTGACAGAGAGAGAGATAGCGAGAGCAGGAACACAAACGGGGGAGTGGAAGAGGGAGAAGCAGGCTTCCCGTGGAGCAGAGAGCCCAATGTGGGGCTCAATTCCAGGAGCCTGGGATCGTGACCTGAGCCAAAGGCAGACACTTAATGGCTGAGCCACCCAGGTGCCCCATACACACCTTCTTTATCCATTCATCTGTCAATGAATGCTTAGGTTGCTTCCATATCTTGGTTATTGTAAATAATTCTGCAGTAAATATAGGGGTGCATATATCTTTTTGAATTCGTGTTTTCATTTTCTTTGGGTAAATACCCAGTAGTAGAATTACTAGATTAAATGGTATTTGTATTTTTAGCTTTTTGAGGAAACTCTATACTGTTTTCCACAGTAGCTGCACCAATTTATGTTCCCACCAACAAGACACAAGGGTTCCCTTTTCTCTACATCCTTGTTAACACTTGTTATTTCTTGTCTTTTTTTCCCATAAGCAGTATTTTATTTTTTTTAATTAAAATTTTTTACTATGTTCAATTAGCCAGCATATAGAACATCATTAGTTTTTGATGTAGTGTTCAGTGATTCATTGGTTGCATATAACACCCAGTGCTCTTGTCTTTTTGATTCTAGCCATTCTGACAGGTGTAAGATATCTCATTGTGGTTTTGATTTTCATTTCCCTGATGATGAATGATGTTGAGCATCTTTTCATGTGTCTTTTGGCCATCCATATGTCTTTTTTGGAAAAATATCTATTCAGGTCCTCTCAAGCTATGAATTTTTTATAGGAATAGCACAAAAGTGATATTGTGTCCTTCTCAGTGTGCATATATTGTTTTGTCCCAATATTAGTGATATTAATCACACAAACACACACATCTATATTTCTCTATCTATATTAATATTTATACTTATCTATATGTTAAAAAGTATGAGTTTATTCTAATGTCAACATCAGTACATTCATTTGTTCATCATACACTTTTGTTTTTGAGTTTATACAACATGCAGAGCACCTTATTAGTCACTCTGGAGAATTAAGGCAGAGTAGGAGAAAATACCTGTGTCAGAAAGGTCTTATTAATCTGATTGACTTCTTTCATTTGGTGATGGAAAACATAATTTTTTAAGATTTGTAAGAAATCTAAGAAGAAATATTCAGTTTGTTAAAGAAACCCAGAGAAGGGTTGTGTAAATTGCAGGCTTGCTATACCTAAAAACACAAAGCGCATGAGGTATAGAGAGATATACATGATCCACATGTGACTGAAGGAAAGGTGCCCTTGTGGTTAATTTTCTGAAGCTGATGTATTATTGTACTTGAGGCATATTTACTTTTCAGATACAATCTGTGAAGATGTTAGAGTAGACGCAGGTTGGTTTACAAAAAAACCACTGAAGTATTGGGTTGTAGAAAAATAACTTCATGAGTTATCCATGAAATTATAATCATAGGGAAAAATCTCTATGGCCGAATTTATGATGGAATGTTTTCCATTTTATGTTGATGTTCCTCACTATTAAATGTAACATCCTGAAACCTGCAAAGTAATAGTAGTATCTCACATTTTTTAGTTCTTTTACTTTAGTATTAGTGAAAGACATTGTCTTTCTTGTCATGCCATGTAGCAAGCTTTATAGATTTTATTGATGATTCAGATGACCGAGAAAACTTCAACTTCTTTTTTAACACCCTAGACTTTCTTTGGTGAAGAGGAACTAACATTTAGAACAGTGTTCTAAATTATAAAGTAAAGTTGATGTTATTTCATTGTGAAGTAAGACATTTACATGTATACTCTATCTATGGCATACTCCATTATTTTATAGTAAATACATTAGAATTATTTTTCTTAAGTTTTTATTTTTATTTTTAATTTTTTTTAAAGATTTTATTTATTTATTTGACAGAGAGAGACACAACAAGAAAAGGAACACAAGCAGAGGGAGTGAGAGAGGGAGAAGCAGGCTTCCCGCCGAGCAGGGAGCCCAATGCCGGGCTCGATCCCAGGACCCTGGGATCATGACCTGAGCCGAAGGCAGACACTTAACAACTGAGTCACCCAGGTGCCCCTGGAATTATTTTTCTTAAAAACAACAACAGAAACTGTTAACTATTGATAAAAGACAATCTTTACTTCAAGTGACTCATTAGCTCCTGAACAATAAACATTATATTTCATTAGTAATAAGGGCAGAGTCAATTATTCTACCATTTAGTTGAATGTCTTATAACAAAACTCTGTGACCTTAGAAAATAAAGATAATACAAGCTAACTCATAAAGTACCTATTATGTACCAGGAACTATTCTAAGTGTGTTACATGTATGAGCTTAGTTAATCCTCCTAAATCTCCTATGAGGTAGATACTTATATTCCAATTTTCCGGTATGGCACAGAGAAGTTTAATTACTTTCTAAAGTCACATAGCTACAAAAGGTGGAACTGGGATTTGAACCTATCCCAGGAATAGATAGGGGAATCTATCTTGTGAGTCTGGGGTCCTAACAAATTGCCTCTATCCAGTTACTAATTGGACTAACTTAGTCCTGCAAAGTTTTTGTACTATGTTATAATTTAGAATAATGTATAATTTAGACATTTTGAAAGATACTACTTCAATAATAATTTAAAAATTCATACTATCATGTATAATTTTTACAACCATTTGTCCTTCTTAAATTTCTTTTAGGTGATTGAAAGTACAAACTGCATAAATAGATTTAAATGCTTTTTCATTAGTAAAAATAAAATGCTGCTAGTTTGTTAGTTGATATTGGCTTTTAATGTATCCTGTTTAACCCTGAAGTAACACTAGTACATTAGATATGTGCCTAATTTAAAAAAGGAATTTATGAATATAGTTACTGTACTGTTATTTTTATAAAAGAATAAAATTTGAATCATAACTCTGGAGTATCTCAGTTCGCACATATGTTCCCTGGCAAAGGAAAGATTGAAATTACATTGGTTTCTAAATTTCTGAAGACCAATTAGTTTGCTGATATTCATTTACATTCTTCGCTGAATATGAGAAAGTACTTTAATTTACTTGCAATTGATTACAGAATTACTCTAGAGTCATGTATAGAAGATTGAAAAAAAGTTTTTTTGGTTTGAAGGCAAAGGTGATGTATGTTACAGTATTACTCTATCTAATTAGATAATCCATTTAAGATTTATTCTATTAAATGTCTTCATTGTTCCATTTTATGTGGTTGGAGACACAATGTGATATAGTAGAACAAGTACTGGATTAGTCCTCATTCCCACCTTAGACATGGAATCTTAAATGAAGTCATTTAACATTTGAGCCTTGGTTTCCTCATTTGTAAAATGGGTCTAATAAGCCCTCCTTCCACCTCACCTATTTGTTGTGAGGACTGTCAGAAACCATGTATGCAAATTTACTTTTAAGCATTTTCTGAAATGTTGTTTAAAGGCATTGTTCTTCATTAATGAAGGTAGAGAGACATAAATTTTAGTTTAGCTTAATTGGACATTATTTTTAAAATTATTGAACTACATACACACACATATACATATATACATATATATAGTAATGGCTTTATTGCAGTATAATTTACATTACCATAAATTTTTCTATTTAATGTGTACAATTTTGTTATTTTAGTAAGTTTACAGAGTTGTGCAATTATTACCATAATCCAATTTTTGGAATACTTTTGTCACCCCAAAAGATCCTCTATTCCTGTTTTTAGTTATTCCCTATTCCCATCTCTAGTCCTAGCCAACCACTAATCTAAATTCTGTATTTTTGGATTTGACTTTTCTTGACATTTCATTTAAGTGGTCTTTCCTGGGGTGCCTGGGTGGCTCAGTTGGTTGAGCATCTGCCTTCGACTCAGGTCATGATCACAGGGTTCCTGGGTCGAGCGCCGCATTGGGCTTTCTGCTCGGCGGGAAGTCGCTTCGCCCTCTGCCTCTCCCCTTGGCTTGTGCTCTCTCCCTCTGTCTCTCTCTGTCAAATAAATAAATAAAATCTTAAAAAAAATGGTGTTTCCTGTATGGCTTCTTTTACTGCATAGAATAATTTTGAGGTTCATCCATGTTGTAGTTATGTATCAGTACTTTTTCTTCTTTAATGCTGAGTAATATTCCATTACATAGATACACCACATATTCTTTAATCCATTCATTAGTTGATGGACATTTGAGTTGTTTCCACTTTTTGGCCATTAATGGTAATGTAATTATGGACAATGTACAAATTTCAATGTGGACATATGCTTTTATATTGAACTATACTTATGCTGATATTTGGATGGAAATTTGATTTTATGCACCATATGTAATGTTTCAAATGGAAAGATTATAAAGAATTTAGCATTTTTTCCTCAAGTTATATAGCAAATGGGTTGTGAATTGGCAACCTTCAGTAAGGTATTTTTTTTCTCTTATATACGAATGAAACATTATCTTTATAATATACAACAACCTTATTTCTTCTGTAAGAGTTATTTCCTTTCTCCTGTTTTTTTTTTTTTTGCATAAAACTAAATGACTCTATAGGGACTTTGTAGCATGGGTCCACTCTGAAAACTCAGACCCTGATTTAATACCTTCCCTTTCCTCAGACTTTTTTTAAAATTTTTTAAAAGATTTTATTTATTTATTTGAGAGAGAGAGAGAGAGAGAGCGCAAGATGGGGGAGGGTCAGAGGGAGAAGCTGACTCCCTGCTAAGTGGGAAGCCCAATCTGGGACTCTATCCTGGGACTCTGGGATCATGACCTGAGCTGAAGGCAGTCGCTTAACCAACTGAGACACCCAGGCACTCCCCCTTTCCTCAGACTTTTAATTTATAGGCCTACCTCATTTCATTGTGCTTTACTTTTTGGTATTTCACAGGATGTGTTTTTTACAAATTAAAAGTTTGTAGCAATTCTATGTCAAGCAAGTCTGTTGGCACCATTTGCTCACTACCTGTCTCTGTGTCACATTTTGGTAATTCTCGCACTATTTGAGACTTTTTTTTTGCCATTATTACATTTCTTAATGGTGATACGTGATCAGTGATCTTTGATGTTACTATTGTAATTGTTTTGGGGCACCATGAGCTGGGACTGTATAAGATGGCAAACTTAATTAATAAATGTTGTATGTGTTTTGAATCCTACTGACTGGCCACTCTCCTGTGTCTCTCCCTTTACTCAGACCTCCCTATTCCCTGTGACACAACAATATTGAAATTAGGCTGATTAATAACCCTACAATGGCTTCTAAATGTTCAAGTGAAAGGAAGAGTACGCATCTCTTACTTTTAGTTCAAGGTAGAAATGATTAATCTTAGTGAAGAAGGTATGTCAAAGATAGTTTGAAAACTAGGCCTCTTGTGCCAAACAGCCAAGTTGTGAAAGCAAAGGAAAGGTTCTTGAAGGAAATTAAGTGTTGCCCCAGTGAACATATGCATAAGAAAGTGAAATGGCCTTATTGCTGATATGGAGAAAAGTTAGTCGTCTGGATAGAAGGTCCAAACAGCCAAAACATTCCCTTGTGCCATAGTTTAATCCAGAGCAAAGCCCTAACTCTCCTTAATTCTATGAAGGCTAAGAGAGGTGAGGAAGCTGCAGAAGAGAAGTTTGAACTAGCAGAGGTTGGTTCATGAGGTTTAAGGAAAGAAACCATCTCTATAACATAGAAATACAAGGTTAAGGAAGCAGCAAGTTATCTAGAAGATGGAGCTATGATAATTAATGAAGGTGGTTATGCTCAACAACAGATTTTCAATGTACTGGAAGAATAGTCTATTGGAAGGAGATGCCATCTAGGACTTTTATAGCTAGAGAGGAGAAGTCAATGTCCAGCTTCAAAGCTTCAAAGGACAGGCTGACTCTTTTTTAGGGATTAATGCAGCTGGTGACTTTAAGTTGAAGCCAGTGTTCCTTTATTGTTATGAAAATCCTAGGGCCCTTAAGAATTATGCTTAATCTACTCTGCCTGTGCTCTGAAAATGGAACAACAAAGCCTGGATGGCAACACATCTGTTTACAGCATGGTTTACTGAATATTTTAAGCCTACTGTTGAGAACTACTGCTCAGAAAAAGATTCCTTTTAAAATATTACCACTCAGTGACAATGTACTGGGTAGCCTTAAAGCTCTGATGGAGATGTAGGAGATTAATGTTGCTTTCATGCCTGCCAACACAGCATTCATTCTGCAGCCCATGGATCAAGGAGTCATTTTGACTTTCAAGTCTTATTATTTAAGAAATACATTTTATACGGCTATAGATGCCATAAATTGCGATTCCTCTGATAGATCTGAGCAAAGTAAATTGAAATCCTTCTGGAAAGATTCACCATTCTAGATTCCATTAAGAACATTCATGATTCATGGGAAGAGGTCAAAATATGAACATTAACGGAAGTTTGGGAGAAGCTGATTCCAACACTCAAGGATAACTTTGAGGGGTGTGAGACTTTAGTTGGAAGAAGTAATTGCAGGTGTGGTAGAAATAGCAGGAGAACTAGAATGAGAAGTGGAGCCTGAAGATGGGACTGAATTGTTGCAGTCATATGATAAAACTTTCATGGATGGGGAGTTGCTTTTTATGGATGAGCAAAGAAAGTGGCTTCTTGAGATGGAATCTACTCCTGGTGAAGATACTGTAAAGAGTGTGTGAAGAGTGAAGTGCTCTCAAATGACAACAAAGGATTTAGAATATTACATAAACTTAGTTGATAAAGGAGCAGCAAGGTTTGAGAGGATCGACTCCAAGAAGTTCTACCGTGGGTAAAATGCTATCAAACAGCATTGCATGCTACAGAGACATCATTCATGAAAGGAAGAGTCGATCGATGCAGCAAAGTTGTCTTATTTTAAGAAATTGCCACAGTCACTCCAACCTTTAGCAACTACCACCCAGTCAGTAGCCATCAACATTGAGACAAGACCCTCCACCAGCAAAGAGATTACAACTTGCTAAAACCTCAGATGGTAGTTAGCATTTTATATTTATATGTTCTCTTGATGTATGCAAGTTAATGTTGGTATTTGTCTTTAGATAATTTTCTAATTTTTAAAATCACAATAATAGTTTCAAAAATTCACTGTTACCTCATAATATTAAAAAAATTTAGCTTAATATGTTTAAAGGAGCTCTGAAGTGGAAACTGATATTTACAGCTCTGCCATTAAACTAGATGTATCCTTGAGGTCCCCCTCAAAGCTTCTGCTTCCTTGTTTGTAAAATAGAGAAATAACTTGATTCATATAGGTTGTTGGGGGATTAAATTGGTTAATGAATTTAATGTAAATGTTCAAAAATCTTAGCTATTGTTGTTAATGTAATTTATCATTTAGAATCTCTGTTATTATAATCTGAAAATGTTTCTTGGCTTTCAGATTTCCAAACTTGTTCCATCATGTTCTGTCTAGTTCTGTTTGCACTCTTCCAATATAGATTTTACTATGATATGCTAATCTAACTTTAAGGGAAAGTGCTGGATCTAAATTTTCTACCACTTCCCTGCCTCCTGCTGTCAGCACCATAGTGTTCATGTTTTGTATTAACACTCTGAAGGGAATTTATGAGAATAATTAGTTCTGTTTTGCTTATATTAGAGCTGGTTATCTTAATTCTTACTTAGTGGGAGTTACATCCCCTGCCATCACTTGGCTCCCTGTCCACAGCTTTAAATTACGTGAAGAAAATGATTATAAATGGCTTCTTCCTGTGGTGTCCCTTATACTCCTCTCCTAACAAACAATCTCTTAGATTTTTCTCATCAGTTTCTCCTTGTGTTGCAGTCTAGGAGAGATGTTCCATCTGGTGGTCAACTTGCAGGGAGTCTGCTTTTCCCTCTAACCCTTGCCCCATCATGTGCTCTCTCTCTCTCAAATAAATAAATAAATAAAATCTTTAAAAAAAAAAGCGATTTCCTTTAAGCATCATTAGCTTATGGTTAAGAACTAGATTTATTTTTAGAGAAGTAACTTTAATTGGTCATATTTTTTACTGAACAAGTTTTTGTATGTGAAAAGAAATTGCTGTGATTTTTTTTCATGTTTAAGGGAAAGATACTAATAAAATATGTATTTGGGGAAATATAGCACATAAATATTTAAGATAAACATGAAGGGGAGAAAATCTATATGCATAAAAATTGGGATTAAAATATAATGCTTTCAACTTTCCTTTTTGTTGGTGGTGAATAACTGATATAGTATATCATGCTTTTGACATGTTTGGTCACATAAGCCAAATTTTAGAGAATTTTTGATTTATATTCTTATGATAGCTTTTCCAGTTTATCAGTTCTTTGCCTATTATGTGCCTGCTGAGCATGAAAGGCACTTTTGAGATATGTAGTAATAAAAAAAATGCCACAGAAACATTGGCCCAGGGGATAGGCTTCCTCTAGAAATAACCTGAATAACTATAGTTGCTGTAAACAATTTTTTATGGATACTTGATGTTCCCTCCCTGTATTTTTATTTGAGTTAGTAATCAGAATCCTATTTGACTATCAACCTAGAGGTGAGAATCATCATTCTAATATAGATATGATAATGCAACAGCTCGCTAAGTCATACAGGATGAAAATGACCTTAGCTGGTATTGTGCAGGAATATTTTAAAATTTTGGAGAATTACTTTTTCTTTGCCAAAAAGTAATTCTGTGTAGGTACTGTGTAGTGCTAAGATTCCTAGGGCATATTTCAAAACAGGCATGCTTCTTATGGATATCCATGCAATCTTCCATTTCATGAAAGATTTTTTATATTTTACAATACTGATATGAGCTGCTATTTGACAGCAGTGCCCTCCTCCCATACTGATTTAGCTAATAGGCTTCCTGTTGCAGGTCAGAACTTTATAGACAACTTAAAGGAGGATAGGTAGGTAGGGTAGAAGTTTCAGAATGAGGTCTAAGCAAATGCTTAACTTTGGTGAAGATTTTGTATGATTTGGATCAGACTCGAATGAACAAAAAAGAAATTTATGGTTTGTTTTGAGATTAACGTTATGTGGAACTCATGTTAATGCTGTGGCCAGATTCCCTAAGTTGTTTAGTATTAGCTAATTAGTAACAGGCATTACTTCCTACCTTTATCATTCTTAGTAGTTTAGTAATAAATAAATGAAACCTCTCATATTTCATTTATTGTTACATTTCTTAAAACATATACCAAGATCACTGGGATTAAAGTATTAGTCCTTTTTTCTGTCTTTTTTCCTATAGTATTTTAAGATGTTCTTCAATGCTCTGTCTTTCTCTTACTTTTGCTCATTTTCTCCTGGGATATTTTGTCATAGTCTGTTTAGGCTGATGTTCCTGAAGTCCTTCAACACAGTTCAGACAGGTATTAAAGTCAGATCTTAAGGTAAAAGAATATGAGGAAGGCTTGTTTTGCCATCTGAAGAGAGAGTAGGAAGGATGGCATGTTAGAATGGCAGGAGGAGATGAACATGGAAGTGGATGTGGAGTCTGAGATTTGTGTGTGATGTAAGGGATGTGTAAGGAAAGATTTTTGCTCAGAAGAATTTCCAATAGTTGAGAACAGGGCTGAACATAACTAAATGAGGTGAAATTCAAAGTCTGGATATAAAAAGTTAGAACTCCCCGTGCTTTAGTTCAAAAATCTCCATGTAAGTTGTATATTTTTAGAAGCACCTTCCCTATAGTGCATGGCAATTTAGATATTCATAATCAGGGTTAATACTACACCCAGTTTATAAGTAATTTTTTTTTAAATTTGGAAGTTAGTTACAACATTATCATGTACTTCTGTTGTACATTACAGTGTCTGAGTGCTGTTTTCTGCATTTCATCTTTAAATCTGCAAAACAATCTGGAGACCTAGGCATGTCGGTTGATATTATTCCCATTTTGTATATGATTTAAATATCTCCTTATGGCCCTGAGTGCACCTAGGAAGCTCTACTGCAGAGGTCTGTAGAATCCACTTGCATGGCTATGAGACTTCTGCTCTATTCCAACACTCCGCAAGTTATTTTTGAGACCTTGCAGGTTGTGTCCCTACCAGGTACTATGGTACCACACTTACTGCCATACCTTGATCGGAATGCAGTTCTTGGACAAAACTCTCTTGCCCTGGTGGTAATGCTGCGTAGAGCTCAGAATACTTAAGTTGCTCTTGTAGACTTGGTTTAGAAGAATGGGGTGGGGAAGAAGGAAGGATGTGTGGGGAGTTGGAGAACTGTTTGGTATATTAGTCCTTCTTCCTTTAAACTAGTGTTTCTAACTATACACATGAATTTTTACAATCAAAAGATAATAGTGCATACTTTATTCAATGAAAGTTTGTGAAGAAGGCTGGAAACTACTACTGTAATCAATATGTGATCACTGAGAGGTTCTGGGTCTGTACAAAAATTTGAGATACCACAAAAGTTATATTCCAGTGAAAGTGCTCTTTTGGGTTCAAATTTCCCCATTATGCTCTTTGTAGTTTCTGAAAGAAAACTTGTGGGGTTTAAAAAAATTAAAAAGTCTCATTCTTGCATAAGTGAATTCTGGACAGATGGAGAAGTCCTTTCTCATCTACTGTGAGACAGTGCGCAGATGGTTGGAACCACAGGAGGCCTGGGATGCTATTATTCTATACTGAGGTCATTAGAATATAAGCTACATAAAGCTAGCCATCTCATAGCCCTGAAATGGTAGCATTTCATATTAAAAAAAAACACAAGAAAGTGGCATCAAAAATAAAGAAATCTAAATCTTTACTATTTTGCTTTATTGGACAGGCAAAGGGGAATACTTGTATATAACACAGTAAAGCTTTCTTAAATATTTATTTCTCATTCTCACATATTCAAGATCTCCATGTAGCAGCTACAGAATTTCTGTAAACTCCCAGAAAGCTCTTTCTCTAACCTATGTCATACAGGCCCCCTATATTTCTTCCCCTTCCTTTCTAGCTCAGAGTTTTATTTAAGTAGATGAATCCAGCCTCAGGGACCTGTTTCAGTTTTCCTATAGTTTGAGCCTGTGTAATGGAGGAGGGCCTGGGAATTTGTTACACAAACAATAATCTGTTCTCTTAGAAGATCCAGAGGATTATAAACATATAACTCAATATTCTTTCTTTTATTCCTGGAACAATAAAAACCAGATCTATGAAAATATTATTGCATATAGTGTATAAATGAAGAATGAAGCTAGTTGTTTTATTAGCTCACATATGTTTTTAAAGATATTTTAACGAACTCACCAAAATATCTTAGTACCAAGGTTAACTGTATTTCTCTTAAGCAATGAAAAAAATCCCTTGGAATTGTAAATCCTATAAGTGATAATTTTTCCTGTTTCAAGTTGTCTACTAAGAAAAAAAGAGCCAAATTTGTGGCCCACCACGATGATGTATATATAGCTCAGTCTTCACTTTTTTTTTTCTTTCAACCAACTTTTAATTTATGGTAATTTGTATTTTATGTATCCTTATAAGCCACTTTATATTCTTTCTGATGCAAGGTGACATATAAATATATAAATAATGATGAGGAGCAAAATAGCAATGGTCTCTTACACATGTGTGGATTTATCTTAATTCTGTAGAATTTAATGGTGCAAACAGTAAGGAATCACTTAGAGGTTCTTAGTATTAAAGCATTAATCCTGACTTAGAAGTAAATCAGGAAAGCTGGTCTGACATTAGCTGGGACAGAAATTCTCCAGTAGTCTGGAGGAAAAGTAAAAAAAAAAAAACAAAACCCTACAGATTATTTTTACCTCTATGTTGTCTACACCTTGGATTTTAGTGAACATCACTATCTGATGTTAGAAGTTGCTTCTTTTTGGTTTATTATATTTCATGTTTTGCATGCTGTTGCCATTTAGTAGAACTCAGTAACTAATCTACTGGCTAGTTAAATATCTGAATTTATTGCTTACTAGTCATTTAAGTTTCAAGATATACCTGCCATAGCTCTAGTTAGGTTAGTGAGGCTAAGTGGAGTGTAAACTCCTTAAAGTTCAAGGACAATATTCTAGTTCTGATTCTGTTTCTGTACTATCTTCTAAGTTGGTCTTTGGTGCCAAATAAATGATCAGCTAGTATTTCTTTTGAGACTACATCATGTAGTGGTGAGAATATTAATTTGCATTTAGGCAAATGAGTTGAAATCTCAACTCTAATCTTTATCAGTATGATTGAATCCCTCTGAACTTTAGTTTCCTTTGCCATAAAATGGATAATGTAATAGTTTCTTTCTATTACTGTTGTGAGGATTAAGTAGCATAATTCATGTCAAGGTGGGGTAGGTTCTGAACAAATTAGCTTCCTTCATCTCCCTGTTGAATAAATAAGTGAAGAAATGAAAGAGAACATTATATTTCCTGTTCAGAAATATACTTTATTTATTTATTTATTTAAAGATTTTATTTATTTATTTGACAGAAAGAGACACAGCAAAGAGGGAACACAAGCAGAGGGAGTGGGAGAGGAAAAGCAGGCTTCCTGCTGAGCAGGGAGCCTGATGTGGGGCTCGATCCCAGGACCCTGGGATCATGACCTGAGCCAAAGGCAGACGCTTAACGACTGAGCCACCCAGGTGCCCCCAGAAACATACTTTAAGCAATCATCCAGTACATTGAAAAATAAGGACAATTAATTTTTAATGAGAAGTTAAATTTATTGAGAAATGTAAATGTTAAGACTAAGGAATAAGGGCGCCTGGGTGGCTCAGATGGTTAAATGTCTGCCTTCGGCTCAGGTCATAATCCCAGGGTCCTGGGATTGAGTCCTGCATCGGACTCCCTGCTGCTTGGGAGCTTGCTTCTCCCTCTGCTTCTCTCCCTCTCTCTCTCCCTCTGTCTCTCATGAATAAATAAATAAAATATTAAAAAAAAAGAATTAAAAAAAAAGACTAAGGAATAAAATTTCAAGACTTACATGAAAAGTTTATGCTTTTGCCATTTCATTGCACTGTCTCTTTATGGAGGCATATACATAATGTATATACAGTTAAATGTATATACAGTAAATGTATATACAGTTAAAAAGAAGTGTATATAGGGGCACCTGTGTGGCTCAGTCGTTAAGTGTCTGCCTTCGGCTCAGGTCATGATCCCAGAATCCCGGGATCAAGCCCCGCATTGGGCTCCCTGCTCAGCAGGGAGCCTGTTTCTCCCTCTCCCATTCCCCCTGCTGTGTTTTCTCTCTCGCTGTCATTCTCTCTCTGTCAAAAAATAAATAAAACCTTAAAAAAAAAGTGTATATATAGTTAAATACTATTAGCAGGTGGTGATACCACATAGTCAGGAAGCTCATGGCTAGACCTTGAATAATAGTTCTTACAAGCTAAGGTTTTCTGATATAATTTCTATCACATGCCTTTATTAGCTGATTTTTAGTTTATTCTTATTTTAATTTTTATATTTATCATACATTGCTTTAAATCTTTTTAAAAATTAATATAATAAATTGATAAAAAACAAACTGGTAAGAAAATTGATAAAAAATAAAGGCAGTTTCATTAAAAATTTTCTTCAGTGCTCCATGTGAGCACTATGATTAGTAGAATTCAGTACTTCGGGTTTTGTACCGGCAGGGATCATTTGACTATGGAAATTATTGTGCTGTTTCTGGTAAACATTTCAAGAATTAATTAGACAAAACATCCTGGAAAGCTTTAGAAACTTGGCAAGCTTCAGAAAGAGTCGGCTAACTGAGAAAAACCTTTGTTCCTTAATGATGTTTAAGATAACTAAAAAGTTCGTATGAAAGAAACTAATATTGGCTTCTGATGAATTGTCCCTGGAGCAGCTTCTGTAGACAAAGGCCTATTTTTGATTACCTAGTTGTCACTGGATATGGTTTAAAATTTTAAGTATTAAAGTAGTTACCAAAGAACGTCTAATGAAGATGTGAATAAAATGGATAAGATCATAGCTGGATAGCAATATTGTTCCAATTGATCCCACCAGAAAGGTTAAAAAAAGGAAAACAAAGCAGTAGGTCAGTGACCTCACATGTCAAGAAGAGCTAGAGATGCCATTTCTGAGCGCGTGTTTTCAATTCTAGAAAACAACCAATGCTTACAGTTCCTTTTATGAAAGTGATTATATGGAAATGGTGAATCTGTAGAATTTCCACACATATGTTGTGCATGTAATTTCCAAAGGCAGAGAGTGCATGGATAACTGATAATAGGTAAAAATGTACTATTTTCTATATGAAAAACAGCAAGGAGGAGGGTGGTGATATGTGATGGGGTGGGGGGTATATTTAGCTAAAGCTTTGTGCTACAACTTCCAGTTAAAGTCTTAAACTTTTTAGAGGTACATGAAGTAGCTGTTGACTTTGCTTTACTGGAAAGAATTACAGTGCATAGAGGAAGAGAAATCTCAAGGTATTATTTAACTTCTTTTTTTTTGTTTTCAGAAGGTTATGAAACAAAGCATCTAGTTCTTGATATGGAGCACAAAATAGAGTCCTTTGGGTACAGTTAATGCATACTTGAAAGTTCTTTTTTTTTTTTAAAGATTTTATTTATTTATTTGACAGAGAGAGACACAGAGAGGGAACACAAGCAGGGGGAGTGGAAGGGGGGAGAAGCAGGCCTCCCACAGAGCAGGGAGCCTGATGCGGGGCTCGATCCCAGAACCCTGGGATCATGACCCAAGCCAAAGGCAGATGCTTAACAACTGAGCCCCCCAGGCGCCCTGTCATACTTGAAAGTTCTTAAGAAGCAGGAGGTTGAATTTCTAGACCAGGTTCTGCCACTAAATTGCTTTGTGACCCTAAGCAAGTCTGAGTTTTAGTCACCTTACACATTGTCTAGTTTTGAAATCTGAAAATTATATGAAAGTCTTTCATTTTATTATGCATACATTTACCCTTGAAATTTCAGTGTTTTTATAGAGAGGAAATTGAAATATTTGTCTGTATACCTAAAATACTTCCAATTCATATCTGTGAAATATTCTGAAACAAAGTGGGGAATTAATTGCTTCATGAAATTGTGAGTTCTTGAAAACTGTGATTATTCAGAGGAGAGACCTCATCAGAGTTGGTCTTGTGAGATCAGGTTAATGGATTTGGTATTTGGTATCCCACACACTGAGGTTTTAGGATTCTAGTTCTTGGCATGATTCCTCTTGGTGACCTTTGCTAACCCCTTTGAGTGTCTAAAAAGTTACAAAGGAAAAAAGCAAAGTGAATATGAAAGCAGCTTCTTAAAGATTTCTCTTCAAGATTGCCAATGAATAATTGGGTCTTGTTACAGTAGTTGGTTTCTCACCTACCCAAAGCATACCAATTCTCGGCCAGTTTCTGGCCTTCACTTCTACATGAAGTCTTTCTTATGTATTCCAAACTATCTTTATCTTCCTGATTGCCCTTGGCACTCAATAGCAAATGTTGAAACATCTGTGGGTATAATATATATAATACTCCTTTAGACAACTTGGGTATATTAAAGTTTCCCTTAGTTATAAAAAATATTTGTCATTCAGTATTTCATGAGCATGGCAGGGATCATAGCATCTACTCCCTCCATCCACCCATAATGCACAATATTTTAAGTACTAACTTAAACTGTTGCATTAACTTACATGCTGCTCATCACAGAAACCACCTTTGCAGCCCTGCCTCTTGAAAGATTACATTTAATCTCTAGGCATATTCTTTTACTCATTGAATAATCTTTTCTGAAAAGGTTCTACTTGACTTTCTTTTTCATTCCTATTTCAGAAGTTACAGTATATGCTCTCTTTTCTGATTTTCTAAGTAGGTTGAAAAATTTCGTATTGCTTACATTGTACCTTGGATTTTCTTAGACTTGAGAACTTTTTATCTGGTCCATTTTGAATAAAAATATAATTTTTCCAGAAATTGGTCCCTAAAACCTCTCAGATTCCTATTATTTCATCTTTTAGCACAATACAGAACATTGCCTTGTATGGAAATCACATTAATTTGATAATGGATAATGGATATTGCCTCTGGTATTATAGTGTTCTGTTTGCTCTGCTGATTAATTCATTGCTCTACTTAGGATTTGGGATTTTTACCTCACTATTTTATACATGTTGGCTTTATTTTTATCAGGTGGCTTGTATTAAGTTTGGACCTGTTACATATTGACCCTATTAAAGGCAAGTGACTGGGAGACTTTAAAATCTGAACTTGCTGCTTGCTTTGCCTTTGGGAAAGGGAACATGTTGCTGTTCATCCTGTTCATGTGATGACTTCTAAATATATTTTCAGTTCTTTTCCCCCATCACTTTTTCTTACCACTTTCCCCCCACATGCTATATTCTTATTTGTATTTATTTATTACTAACATATTTGCATGATGCCTTTTAATTTTTAACACTTTCATGAGGATCATAGCATGTAATTATCAGTAGCTGCCCTGTGAATTAGGCAGGCATGCTATATCATCTCCATTTTTCAGAGGATGAAACTGAGGCTTAAGAGTTTTGGGTGATTTGCCTAAGCTTGGAACTGGAATTAAAACACAGGTATTCTGACCCTAGTTTGTGTTCTTTTCACTATTCAGTGTGGCCTTTGAATGTTTGTTAAAAAATAGTAGAACAGAATTTTGCTAATAGTGAATTTATAATATAGTATTATACTATAATTTTAAACATATTTGAAAAACATTTTATATATGTATGTAGTGAGTGTTTCTCACAAAAGGTTAAATTTTATATTTAGAAACCCGAGACATATATTTTTAGGTCCCTTTTAAATGGTTGATGCAACTTAGGTGCATAAATATAGCAAAGAAGCTCTGCATGTCATTGTGGGCAAATCACCATAGAATACATAAGATGAATGGCGACTGAAATGCTTCAGGTGACCATTATCTGACATGCATCTTATCTCATAATTGCTCAGTTACCTATTCATAGTCCATATGCCCCAAATAAATTGCTCCATTATTTTATTATGGTAGTAACTAGATAAATTTTTAAGAGTGTAAAACGATCTATAAAATAAGCCTTCTTTTTTTTTTTTTGTAGAAAGAGAATAGTTTGAACCAAAAATTTGAACCTCAGATTTCAGCAACTTTCAAAAGTTGAATATAATTTATCCAAAAAATTCCAGAATCCATAATTTAATTAGTTGTTGAATGTCACTCTAAGGAAAAAAATTTGGGAAGTATTAATGAGAAATTTGAGTTTATAATATGAAATTACTTTAACTATGGTGTTTTCCTCTAGATATGCTAAACTGAAAGACTGGGGAGGCTTCAACTAGTCCCAACTTTTATGTACTCTGACAAATTTCCCTCTTGCTGGCTTCTCATTATCTCCTTCTTAACAGATACCCTTTTTCCTCTCCCTACTTGCTGCTATACATCCATTTTACTTTTCTAGTTCATAAGTTTTTCTTTTTAGCAGCAATCTCAGAGGTTGAATCTTTTTAGATCCATTTGAAAATCTGAATATGTTACATCTACTGGGGCTTACATAATGTTCAGCAGGGTCTGTATTGTTTATGTATCAAACAGAAATCCAAATTAAAGTATGTTTGACTGGTTAGGATATGTGCTTCTCTAGAGGAAGAAGGCTTCTTCTTTTTTTTTTAATCTGCGCAATGGATTGCAAACATGCCTCTTTCACTTTAAATGAAAGTCAAAGTGTCTTCTATTTATATCAGCAACTGGGGCGACTTTGTACAGATTCAAGAAGCATCATACCTATGGACTCTAACATATATCTCTGATCTTTGACATATATTGAATTTCCCTTATCAAAGCTGTAATATCTCTGAAGGACCCCAGCAAGTTAGTGAGGAATGGTTTTTCCTGCCAACAACTGAGATTGTTTTCTGTAATTAAACTGCTTTCCCAAGTGTTCCCTGAAGAGGGTTTCTGAGATTTCTCACTGTTAGTCTCTGATTGATAGCTCTTTAGTTTGTTTCTCACTCTATAGTGAAAGAGGGGTACTTGGTTTACCAGTTTCTTTTGTTTACTCCCTTAGTATTTAACCACAGCATAATTTAAAGCAGAATGTGTGACCAGTGGGTCAGTTAAAGGAGTACTACTTTTTAAATGATTTACAGAGTTTCTTAAAGGTAGATCTGCCCACTGAGATTTAGGTTTTGCTTTCCTGATAAAAGGCACAGATGTGGCTGTCCCTACTGCTTTCTCTCCTATCCCCGCATTCTTCCTTGAATGTGGTAGTGATGCCTGTAGCTGTGGCAGTCATCTTGTAATCTAGAGGCTATAAGCCCTTAATGCTGTTCAACTGTGGGCAGTCATCCTTATAGATTTGATTTCAAAAAAATAAACAACCCAAAAACTAGTGATGTAATATATGGTGATTAACATAACAATAAAAATTAAAAAAAAACCCTACCATTTGTTTCAGATTTTGTTAGCTAAAAGCATTCCTAATTAACATCTGAGAGTCATTGACCACTCTCAGTGAGATAGAGGAGTATTCTTTTCATGAGGAAGGGTTTCTCATCCTCAGCATTATTGACATTGAGTATTGGGTAAGTTTTTATTGTGGATGCTCTCCTCCGCATTGTAGGGTATTAGCAGCATCCCTTGCCTCCTCTATTCCTTAGATGACAACAGTAACCTTACATACCTTTTGTAGCTCAACTGATGAATGATCAAGCTTTGTTTGCTTGGAAAAGTCTTTATTTCTCCTTCATTTCTGAAAGGCAAAAGTATTTTGCTGGGTAAGCTATACTTGGTTGGCAGTTTTCTTTCAGCACTTTGAATGCATCGTTCTACTCTTTTCTGGCCTGCAATATTTTTGCTGAGAAATCTGTTCATAGCCTCATAGAGGTTCCCTTATATGTGAAGAATTATTTTTCTCTTGCTGCTTTTAAAATTCTTTGTCTTTAATTTAGATGATTTTGTTATACTGTATCTTGGAAAGGATTGTTTTGGGTTAAAATTTTGGGTGTGGGTTTACCTATTAGCTTTATGAACTTAGAAATCCAAATCACTTCCCAGATTTAGGAGTTTCTTAACCATTATTTCTTTAAACAAGCTTTCTGTTCCTTTATGTGTAAATGATATTATAATTCATGAAGGCTTTTATAACTTTTTCTCATTCTTTTTTAAAGTTTTTGCTTCTCTGGATGATTTTAAATTAACTATATTCTCATTCACTAATTCTTCTACATGGTCAAATCTGCTATTAAAGCTCCCTACTAAATTCTTTAGTCATTGTATTCTTCAAACTCTAGGATTTCTCTCGCACCTGTGTTTAATGTTTTCTGTTTCTTTGTTAAACATCTAATTTTGTTCCTGCATTGTTTTCCTAATTTCATTTAGTTTTCTGTGTTTTCTTATAGTTTACTGAATTTCTTTAAAAGGATTATTCTGAATTCTTTGTCACACAGTTAATAGTTTTTCATTTTTTTAGGGTCAGTCATTGGAGTTTTATTGGTTTCTTTGGTGGTGTCATGTTTCTTTGATTTTTCATGATTCTTGTGCCCTTGCATTGTTGCCTGCACCTTTGAAGAAGCAGGCACCACTTCCATTCTTTATAGACTGGATTGGGATGTAAAGCCTTTACCAGTCAACCCATCCAGACATTCTGGGTGGGTTCTTTGGTGTTGTCCATGGGTGGGCCTGCTACTGAAGTTCTTGGGTAGACAGGTCTGTTATCTGGATCAGCAGGGGGCAGGACTTGTGCTTGGGTACCTGGGGATCAGCCTGTTGCCTGGGTCTGCTGGGGCAGGCCTTGAGCCTGGGTTCACTAGGGTGGGTGTGATATTTGAGCCTGCAGTAATGGTCTTGGGACTTGGATCTGCATAGATGGACCTGGGTCTTGCATCTATAGGGGCTAATCAGGCACTGGGGAACACTGGGGTGGGCCTAGCATCTGGTTCCATGTGGGCCAGTTCATTACTGGGATGGGATTAGAGCCTGGCTTCTCAGGAGTCAACCTAGAGATTGGAGCCACAGGGGCTGTCTAATGCTAGGGCAAACCTGGAGCCATGGGAGTCAGCCTGGAGCCATAGTAGTCATCCTATAACCTGGGACTATGGAGTCAGCCTGGCGGTTGTGTCCATGGGCTGGTCTGGTGCTGGCATGGCCTGGGAGCCTAGGTCCGTGGGTGCTGATCTCAAGGCTGGGGTTGTGGGGTTTATTGAGGTGGCCCAGATTATGGGTCCATGGAACCAGTCGAGATTCTAGGTCCGTGAGTGCTGGCCTGATGCTGAGGTGGGCTGGGTGCCTAAAGCTGTGGAAGCCATAGTGATGTTGTGGTGGATCAAAAGCTTGGGTCTGCAGTAGTTGGCCTGGTGCTGGGCTCACCTGGAAGCCTGGGTTGCTGGGTGTCTCCCTGGAGCCTGGGTTTGAATAGGGTGTTTGGAAGCCTGGAGTCACAGGAACTACCTGGGGCTGTGGGAGTTGGCCAGCACAGGAATATGCTGGAAGCCTGGGCTTGCATGAGCCCCTTGGGAGCCTGATGCCATGGGACCTGCCAGGGCTGCATGAGGCAGCCAGCGCTACAGTCAGCTGGGAGTTTGGTGACATGAGAGCTGGCTGGTGCCATGGTTGACTGAGAATCTGGTTTGCAGGAGCCCACTAGAAGACTTGTGCCTTGGTTCATTGGAGTGCACTGAGAGCCTGGTGCCATAGGACCTATCTAGTGCTGGGGTGCACTGGGAGGCTGGGTTTGTTTTCTTGGAGCGTTTCTCTTTCCACACTTGGCTCCCTGGGCTTGAGGGGAGGGTGATGGGCCTAGTGTGAATCTATCTTTCCTACATCCTCATCAAGTGTTTCCTATTTTTGTGCTTCCCTCAGGTGCTATAATCCCTCAGTTGGAATCCTTGGCTCTTGTGATGATATTTTCATTCATAAATAGTTTTTCATATTGATGTTTTTGGGTTCAAACTGATGTTTTAGAAATTTCTTTTTTTTTGTTGGATTTTCTATTTTTATTTTTTTAATAATTTTTTATTGTTATGTTAATCACCATACATTACATCATTAGTTTTTGATATGTTCCATGATTCATTGTTTGTGCATAACACCCAGTGCTCCACGCAGAATGTTAGAAATTTCTATGTGGCCATTTTGCTGACATCACTCCTTGCTCCAGCTAGGTTTTAATTAGAGCAAAAAGATAGTGATAGTATTCAAGAAGAGATAGAACATATGAGGATTTTATCATCTCCAGAGGACATGGTGTAATAATGAGTTCTGAACCTGTATTGGGAATAAGAATATAGAATAAGATTAAGGGATACACAGATCAGAGAGATCTAGTGATGAAGGGCAGTCTAGAAACTTTGGGTTTCCTGTGGTGATGAAGAGCTTGATGGAAATATTCTTAATGGTCTTCAAAGTTGTAAAGCTATGAATGTTGTGGGGAAGGAGCGTATAGAGCTTTGGAGTAGTCTGACTTCTGCCAATGATGATGTGGAGGTTAGGAGAGGGCAGAGTGGCTTGGAGAATAAGGAGGTTTGGGCTTCCTCTGCAGTATGAATTAGATACACATACTACTGGACTGATAGAGAATGTACACAGTACAACGTAAGTAATGAAGAATGGGGTAAAGATGAAATAAGCAACATTTTAAAAAGGTTTGCTAATCACAATAGCTTTGTACTGTCATTATCATGTAGTTTTAGAGTAGTGTTGTTGGGGTTTGGAGCCAATGGCCAAGAAAGAATTCTTGAGATGTCTTTGGTGCAAAAAGAAAAGGTGATTTTATTAAAGCATGGGGACAGGACCTGTGGGCAGAAAAAGCTGCGGCACCGGGGTTGTGAGGGGTGACTGATTATATACTTGGGAGTTGGGGGAGGTAAGGAAAAAGGGAATTTTCCAAAGGACTTTCATATGCTAAAGAAGACTCTCAGGCTACTGGAGGCCTTGCTGTCAGTCAAGCTAAGGTTGTTTGCCCCTCTGGTAAGTCATTAACATTAAGACTGGAAGTTTCCTGGAGGAACTTTATACTCTGCCTATCTCAAGTATTTGTGAATGGGCTGCAGGTTATGAGGAAATTAAATTTTATTTACATTCCCTTCTGCCTTTGTTTCACACATCACTATGGAGGGGAGGGTGATGTTAGGGCTCCAGAAAACTGAGTCTGTGGTTTCTGAAAGTTAGGCTATTGATAAGAATGATTTTTTTTTCTTGTAAATCCCTAAGACATTTGTAAACTAATAGAGACTCCTGTCCTGCAGGACTGTGATCTCTGTTAACTATTTTTTTTTCCTTGCCTTAGTTTTAGGGCAGCCTGGAGTGCCTGAGGAATGTCACACAGATCCCACCTGGGAGTGGGGGGCGGGGAGGGAGGGCTGTGGGGTGCCAGCTTGTGCTTTGCTCTCAGCTTGCCTTCAGCTCCCTCATCAATTACATAAGATCCCAAGGTACTCTGTGAACTCAAGGTGATATTTATCATTAAAGATGGTGGATGAAAATCCATGTTTTAGTAATATTAAAAAAATTTTTTTTACCTGACTTATCAGGTCTGATTAAATCATGGGTGGTAAAGAACTCACCATTAGGAGCAGAGGTGACAGCTCCATCATTCCTTGGTTCCTATATTATTAGTATAGTGTTTCTTTGCAAGAATATTTTTTCATTTTTCTTTTTCATAAGGGTTAGTTTAGAGAAAACTAGGTAATCAGTAAATTCACTTCCTGTGGCTACATATACTATGATACTTTGCAATGTCCTGAAAGCCAGGAGATGAGTGAGGGCCTCACCTTCAACTCCTCTCACTTCTTCTGCATATCTCATGTAATTTGTCTGTATTGGGAAGAAATACCATTTTCAGCTAAAGGCAAAAGATGTTGGGGTTGGGAGTCAGTTTTGGGAAGTTGCCAGGAGAAGTATAGTCAACAAGGGTAAGGTTGTTATACAGATTTAAGTCATTGTCTTCTCCATTGATAAGAGTTTCTAGAGATTCAGAGTTATCCCCCTCTTCCTGGTACAAGAGGGAGACACCCTTACAAATGGAGATTTCCCTTATACCTGTAAATGCCTCTTACAAAAGGGTAACTACTTCGTTTCCTGTGCTTGCAGTTTCTTAAAAATAATCAGCCTAAAATAATCCTTATGCCATAGAGGCATATTTTGGGGTGGCAAGTTCTGCTCCCCTACAGTTGAATAAATCTACTGTTTATTGCTGAAGGGGCCCTTTGGCTTCCTACCACCTTGAAAAGCTTTAAATCTACAGCAATGAGGTTTTTTTTTTTAGTATCTCCTTTTCTTTGTAGTTTTCTTTATTCTCCTTTAAAAAATAAAAAATGTAAATGAATAATTCAAGCCCCAAATATACAAATTCGTAATTCAACTTAGATTATTTGCAACATTTATCCTTGCAAGTTTGAAGGTACTTATCACTTTAGTTGCTGGGTGCTCAGAAAAAGGATGTTAAAAAATAATAAATTCAGCAATAAATTTTCCTTAATCTAAGTTCTACAGCAACCATGTAGGGTTATTATGGAGAATGTGAAATGGCATTCAGGCAGTTCATTCATCTCCCAAACCCATTAGCCCATCCAGTTGGGTAGGTCCATGTCCTTTTTCTTCTTTGGTTTATACTGTGCATTCATTAACTCTTAAGCAGGTATACGGTATTCAGAAAGTACGACTTTTGTAATGCTCCTAATAGTGGTGAAATTTGCTTTAGAAAGGCTAGTCTCCCATTGATTATTATTGTAACAAGATTAGAGGATAGTCAGGATTGGGGCCAAGAATGGGGATAGGGTGGGCTACTGGTCAAAAAATTTAACTAGACATGCCAATGAGATGGTTAATTTATACTTCAAAGCTAGGTTCCCGTTTCTTCATTCAACTCTCATTATAGTAGCTTCCTTGGTGGATAGCTGTCCCCTATTTTCCAATAAGAATGCCTTCCCCTGCACTCTAGTCTTTGATGATGTGGGAAACAAAGGCAGAAGAAAAATTATTAAATTATCTTACTACCTAGAGACCACTGACAAGTCCTTGGAACAGGCAGAGGGACATTCCTCTAAGGACTCAACTGCCTCAATGTTAATATTTTGCTAAGGGCAAAAGGCAAGCCTAGCCTGAGCCCCGCCCCTCCCCTCCCCTCCCCCACAGGATCCTGTAAGTCTACTTTAATGTATAAAAATTCCTTTGGAAACTTCCTTTATCTCTAAACCCCCCCAGGATATGTGTTGGTAATCATCCCCCAAGTATATGGCCCACCGATATAAATCTGAAGGGTCCATGACTAAGGTTTTTTTTTTTTTTTAAGATTTTATTTAAGAGAGAGAGAATGAGAGATAGAGAACACGAGAGGGAAGAGAGTCAGAGGGAGAAGCAGACTCCCTGCTGAGCAGGGAGCCCAATGGGGGACTCGATCCCAGGACTCCAGGCTCATGACCTGAGCCGAAGGCAGTCGCTTAACCAACTGAGCCACCCAGGCGCCCTCATGACTAAGGTTTTATTAGATGGTAATAAATGACATTTTCCCAACAATAGCTAGCCCCCTCAAGGTCCTGGGAACCTTGCTTCCAAAATTCCTTAGAGACTTACGTGATCCCTAACCCCCTTCCAAATTGAAAGTATATAATGGGCCACTCATGACCCTGGTGCAGCTCTTTCTGCCCACAGGTCCTGTCCCGGTGCTTTAATAAAACCACCTTTTTGCACCAAAGACATCTCAAGAATTCTTTCTTGGCCATTGGCTTCAAACCCTAATAATGTCTTTCCTACATTTGACAATGGCACTCTTGGTAAATTCCTGTAGAAATAATTTATTGTATTCCTTTATTCATTCTCACATTCATTTATTCATTTAGCAAATATTTCTTGAGTTCCATGTACTGTACTTGATGCTGGAGATATTTAAAAAAATGGTGACACTGACTTTAATCAGTATAAAGTGTATCCCATTATCGAAGTCATTTTATATTTGGCATGTATTAACATTAGTCATTTAATCTATATGTTCTATTTTTTCAACTCCTTAGGACAGCTCTCAGTTACGGATGATAAACATAATTTGCTTGTCAAGTGAGGTATTATAGGTAAATACCAAATTTAGCTATTGACTTTCTAGCACTCATTCAGAATATGCAAATTGCACAATAGGATGAGTTCAATGGTACTTTTTAAATACAATAATAAATTGCTAAGTGTTGCACTGAATAAAACTTTAGGGAGTTCTCTCAAATACCGTAATCCAGTGGTTATCACCTCAGCTGCACAGTAGAATACCTTGGGGAACTTTTTATTTTTGGTTCAGGCCCTCCCCTACACAGGTGAAAACAGAATCTCAGGGTGTACCGGTAGGTTTGAGAATCACTCCCGTAGAGCACTTAATTCCGAGTAATCATGCCAGGTATTTCACATGGGGACACTGACTTTCAGACATGTAAGTTGTCTAAAGTCATAGAGCTAGTAAGTGAAAGAGACAGGATCTGAACCCAGATCTTCTAGCTATTAAAATCTTTCTTACTTCCAAAACATGGTGTTGCCCCTTAAATATGTGGCACTTGTGTTTTCTCCACCATTTTGTTTTAAACAGTTTCTGGTGATTTCTTTCCTGCCAGTTGACCATGTTGTATATACCTGGAATTAATATTTGTGTTGGATAGAACAGAAAGAAAGGAGGAAAGAAGGTCTTTTGGATAATCTTCTCTGTTAGGGCTGGAAGTTTCAGGAAAGGACTTTAAGACATAGGAGATGGTAGGAAATCTTTTATCACTTTGCAATGCTCGCTTTTGCTTGTTTAATTCATGGTGAGAACACTGGGGCAAAAGTCAACCTTATTTGAAATAGTAAATTGGAATTCTGTGTTACCTATGACCATAGCTAACATACAGAGGAAATGGGACTCTCATGACTTCCTATCTAATTTTGAGTTGGATGGCTAGCTTGCAGGGAGTTGTCATGAGCTATGAGAAGGCTATCTTTTTTCTTTTTTTCTTTTTGAACAAAGGGATCTTAGGTTTCAGTGAGGGGGAATATACTGCATAGAACTTTTCTACCTGTTGGAAAAGGGAGACTTTAGAATATTATTTCTGTTTTCTGTGGTAATTCAGTCACCTAGAAAATTGTCCAAGTCAAGGAGATAAATCCATTAGTACAGGTATCCCATGCTCAGTGTTCTTAAAACTGTAATGGGGTGGGGTGGGGTGGTAAATATTAAGGGTTGGCTTCTTTACACCATGCAACATTCTATTTGTCCCTGTTAGCATTGTACTCATCACTGAAGGCAAAGCTTGGTGGGGAGGGAGGTCCTAGGTTTCAGCTATAATCTTTTTGTTAAATACTTAGACTATAGCTTTTTTTCCTGGTCATCCTTATACCCTGAACATGCTTATTTCATTACACTTAAATTATTCTGTGTACGTGTAATTGTTTATATGTCTGTCTCCCGTGCTAGTCTGTGTATTCTTTAAAGGCAAATATTGTCTTCTTTTTCAACTATGTTTACCTAGTGCCTAGCATGGTGCTTGGCACATAATAAATATTTAATACATGTTTGGTGAATTAAATTGCATTTGTTTTTTGATGATCCTTTTTAGGAAATGGAATTTTGAGCTTGGATTCTGGTTGATATTAAATTACTGTCTCTAGCAGAGTGTGTCAGAGTGTTTCAGAGAGTGTATTAAAATCCCAGCAGTTATCTTCCCAGGCCACCTCTTTTCCTCTTCTTGGAAAACAGTATTTATCATAGTAAATAGCTCATTTGGGTGGTTCATCCAGGCTTTAGTACCAAATTTAACACAACAGGAAGTTACAAATTCCCTTTTGGCCAAAAAGTGTAAAGTTTGATGGCTTCTGCTAGAAGGGTAACTTTGCATTAATTTACTCCACTTTATTTGTGAAAGGTATAACAATCTATAAACATTTTATAGGTATTCAGAGGTAGTAAACACCATTCTGGCCAACCACTTATGCTTTTAATAAGCACCTTTTTATGCCTTGTATATAATTTTTGAAAAATTATAGCCTAGTTTGTGGCTTAAGTACTTAGTTATGTTATCTTGTTTGTAGATGGTGCTCCATGAAATGATGTTTCATTGGTGTATAACATTTAGAAAATGTGAAACTTTTGCCTTAATGCTTAGTGATAGGAGAGATGTTTCTTTTTAATTTTAAAATTTATTTTAATTTATACATAGTAAAATTCACTTTTTTAGTGTACAGTTCTGTGAGTTTGGGCAAATGCAGAGTCATGTAGCCATCACCACAATTAAGATACATAACATTTGTAATATCTCTCCCTCAACATTCCCCTTATGCTATCCCTTTAAAGTCAAATCCTCTTTCATTCTTTTTTTTTAAGCAAAACTTATTCATTAATTTAATCGATAGTTTTTTTTGTCTTTCGTTTTTTATTTTAACCACCATACATTACATCATTAGTTTTTGATGTAGTATTCATTGATTCATTGTTTGCGTATAACACCCAGCGCTCCATACAGTACATGCCCTCTTTAATACCCATCACCAGGCTAACCCATCCCCCCACCCCCTTCCCCTCTAGAACCTTCAGTTTGTTTCTGAGAGTCCATAATCTCTCATGGTTCGTCTCCCCCACCGATTACCCCCCCTTCATCAAATCCTCCTTCATTCTTAATGCCTGACAACCACTTTTCCAGAATGTCATATAAATGAATTGAATCATACACTATTTAGCCTTTTGCCTTTTCCAGAATGTCATATCAATGAATGGAATCATACACTACTTAACCTTTTGAGTCTGGCTTCTTTCAGTTAGCATAAAGCATTTGTGATTCATCTCTTTGTTGCAGGTATTAATCAATAGTTTGTACCTCTTCATTGCTTAGTAGTATTTCATAGTCTGGATGTACCACCAATGGTTTATCCATTCTCCATTTGAAGGACATATAGTTTGTTTATAGCTTTTGGTGAATATCAATGAAGCTAATATAAACATTTCATATAGGTACTGGGTTTTTGTTTTTTATTATTTTTTTTAACGAACAGAGGTTTTTATTTCACTTAGGAGTAAGTGAAACACCTAGGAGTAAAATGGCTGGATTGTATGCTAAGTATATGTTTACATTTATGAGAAATGGGCAAAACATTTTCCATAGTGGTTGTGCCATTTTACATTCTCACCAGCAACCTGTGAGAATTCCAGTTTCTCTGCATCATCCCCAGCACCAGGTATTGTTTGTTTTATTTAAGCCATTCCAGCAGGTGTTTGTATTGGTGTAAAGATGTTAGTTGTTTTAGGTAACTTCCTTTGTTGTTGTTGGTGGGGTTTTAATTACATACATGGATTTTTTTTCTTACTTCCCTTTTGTTAATCATTAACACAGAGATCTTTGTGTGTGTAATCTTAAAACTTAAGTTTAATTTTGGTATTCCAGATAACTGCTGTAATCCATTTATGAAGGAAAACTCACAATGCTATGAGAAAGCGTAAGTATTGGTATAGATTAGGGTTAACTATTTATGACTTCATGCTGAATGAAAATAACACGGCCCATTCTTAACTATATATGTAAATCAGCTTCTCAACTTTTTGGTCTCTCCTGCACATCTTTCCCAGTGGTCTAGTCTTTCTACAGTGTTACTGTACTCATGCCATGATTTGTTCATAATCCTTCACTGATTCCCTCACAACCCTGGTATAGTCTAGTGCTTAAGGGCAAGGATTCTAGCTTCAGCTGGACATGGTTTTATTCTCAGATCTGCCACATACCAGGTGAATGACTTTGACAAATTAATTTTTCTAAACCTCAGTTTCTCATTTTTAAAACAGCTAATGGTAGGACCTGCATAAAATGTTTTGCATCAAGTGGTCGGGGCTTCACCCATGTCAGTAATTAGTAACTAAATATCATCTGCAACAGGATTCATCAGACAGGCCAGCCTTGTCTGCCATAGTCATCACAGCAAATCTTCTAACATAAGTAAGCCAATCTCTTGAGCGCCTTGATACCTTTGCTTAATTCTTGTTTGCAGGGGTTCCTGTTTAAGGTGTGATTAAACCATGTCTGAGCATGGGTGATGAACATGTAGGTAGGTTATAAGGAGTTGCTCAGCTCTAGGCTATGGCCAGAGGGGAGCAGTTAGCAAAACTTTCTGGGAGATAGCCTGGGACAGCCAACAGAGCATGCTGCTTGTCTTTTATATTTGGCATTCCTGGCCTGGACACAGACTGAAGGAGCTATTTTCATGAGTGTGGTATTGGTGCTTATGAAACAAGTTGCCAGAGAGTGGGGAAAAGAAGACTCCATGACACTCTCACTTGTCTGTGTGACTTTGACTTTGGAGGACTCCAAAGTTCAGTGCCACTGTTGAACCCCTCAGGGAGAAGCAACTCTTGGAATGTTACCCTGAGGGCACCAGCTGCAGGGATAGTGATGTAGCTTTATTCTGTCCTGAAGAAGGGTTCCCAAATGGAAGTCAGGAGTGGATGATATTGATACTCTTTGCAGATTTATAGATATTCTTTTAAGGAAGGAGGCCTGGTATTAGGTTGTTGGGGCTAAGAAATTCAGGTTATTTCCATGAATGAGCTCTCTTCTATGTCCATAATATTAGCGAGGCCTAGAAAAACTCAATTAGACCTAAAAGTTTTTCCATATAATCTACCTGTTCAGGTACTGCCCTTTAAGGAGGCCTGAGCTTCACCTCTTTCAAATGAGTTCCAGTCTTTTATTTGTTTTTATTTCTACTTCAAAAATATATGTATGTCCTAACTCAAAAAATAGGTTGTAAAGCCCATGAGAACTTATACTCATTTGTCTTACCATCCTGCTTGCTCTGTGTACCCTTCTCCTGACTTTCATATTGAATACGTAGTAGGAGTAGGAGAAATGTTATTTGAAGTTCTACTGTAACATTTGGGGTCCTAGTTTCTGAAAATTCTCTATTTGCAATAAGATGCTAAAAAAACTTGATGATTATTTTTTAAGAATGCTAGAGCCTATGCACCATTTAATTTCTGTTGAACCAAAAAGGGGCATCACATGATGAATATGTGATAAAAGAAAAACTAGATGTTTTTCTCCCTCTTCGAAAAGTATTATACTCATTATAGTATTTCATTCTATTTATAAAGCTATTTATTTAAACCACAGCCTATGTAAAATTGCTTAACAACTTGTTACATTTATTCCAGTTGAAGTTCTGGAGAAACACAGCAATAGGTGAATTGGACTCTTGGTGCCGCAGTGAAAAGGAAGACTGCTGAACTGACCACGTGCCGTAGATCGTGCCTGTTAGAGGCTAAGCTACAACTGGGGTGTGGTCCTGTAAAAACATGGCTAAACAGTAAATCAGGGCACAGTTCTTGCCTGAATTCATCTTAACAAAAACCATTATTAAATCACTTTTGAACCTGGCATGCTGGTATGCTGGGCATTTTTAAGTGAATCTCAGCCTGGACACTGCTTGGGCAGTTTTACACATTCATATGAAGTCTGTGGAGATACCAGAGAGCTTCAGGGAAGGCCAGAAATTTGACAACATTTTAACCTTGTTTTTCTTTTCTTTGATTTTCATCCTGGAATAGTCTGATAATATTTTTTAAACATAGTTTTATTTTTTACTTTTTTAAAGATTTTATTTATTTATTGGAGACAGAGAGCTAGAGTACAAGCTGGGAGGTGGAGCAGAGGGAGAGGGAGAAGCAGACTCCCTGCTGAGCAGGGAACCAGATGAGGGGCTGGAGCCCAGGACCCTGAGATCATGACCTGAGCTGAAGGCAGATGCTTAACTGACTGAGCCACACAGGCACCCCTTTAAACATGTTTTTTTTTTTAAGATTTTATTTATTTGACAGAGAGACAGCCAGAGAGGGAACACAAGCAGGGGGAGTGGGAGAGGGAGAAGCAGGCTGCCCGCAGAGCAGGAAGCCTGATGCAGGGCTCAGTCCCAGGACCTTGGGATCATGACCTGAGCCTAAAGCAGACGCTTAATGACTGAGCCACCTAGGCTCCCCTAAACATAGTTTTGAATGAAATTTGACTGCTTAAAAATTAAGTAATCAAATCCACAAATCCTCTACCTCTTGTTAGGTATTAGATTCTGTCTGTATAAAGCCATGTGGATAAATTTGGAGTTTACACAGACATTCTCATCTTAGCAAATATTTCTAGTGGTCTTTTATAGTTCTTAAACTTGAAATGATTATAGTTGGATATTAGAAATATGACTACAAGCGAGGTAATTAATACATTAATGAAAAATATTTATTAAATGTTTATACATTTAGAGATAAAGAGAAACACTGAAATCACACCTCTATTCACATGTCTATTTCAAGACAAATAACACATTTCTTAGACTGAGGTGAGAAAATTATTTTTTTGTCATATGTTGGTGTAGGGAATAAGCATCATATTCAAACTGAATAGTTTTTATTATAATTTTCTAAATCATTCAAAACAGAGCATCTTCATCACAAAGTGATGGCTAGAACAATAGTAATTGCTTAGAGATTTTTCACATCTCATCTTTTTTCATTCTAAAGGAGCTCACTTTTAATAACAGCTATTTCAATGTAAGAGTATTTTTTTCAGGGGCTTTGTAAATTAGGAATGTAGTCATTGGTTAGCAAAAAATATTTTATTCTCTTTTTATGTTTTTTTCATTCTGAGTAGTAAAAAAGTATTGTAGGTATAACTCATTTGACATGGAACTCAGATATTTTATGGAATACTGGAGTTGAGTAAGCATTAACATTTCTGTTAATGTTGTTACTCTAAAAACTAAACAATGTATCCTTTGATTTGAGTTTGCCTATAACACTTAGTACATATAATTTATATCCTAATTGTGCCTTGTAAGAATCTTGCCTTTATTCAGTTGCATCAAGATCTGGGAATTGGGATACTTCCTTACTGAATTGCTGTGTGATTTTTGGATAAGTCACTATCTTTGCCCAAACTTTCCCATTTACAAAGTTGCTGTGATTACACATGCTTTACTAATACACAGTCAGGCTAGGATTTATATTTATGTGGGACAAAAAATAAGACAATAAAAAGTGTAGTCTTACTAAGGGCAAAATTTTGCTTTCTTTGCCCAGGGCTAGAATTTAATCTGAAGAATGAGTAATTACATGGAGCTAACCATGGCTACTCACAGGTGAAAACCAATAACTGGTCTAGAGGTATTCCAAGGATTTATGCAACACAACTGACAGTTTTTCACTTTACATGATTTTCTTTTATTTTTGTGTGAGCTAGAAGAGAAATAGAACTCAACCTCCCTAAGTTTTTATAATGAAGCAACAGAGTTCTAGGTGGATAATGGATTAACTAAACCACAGTGGTAGGTAGTGGCAGAGATAGGACTAACCTTCAAGTCATCTGACTCTTAATCTAGTGCTCTAATTATTAGTTGAGGCACAGGTTGCTTGTTACCTATAAGTAAATGTTTCCAGGGGTAATCAAAGAATTGCTGAAATTAAAGAGACTTCCATTTTTGTGCTTTTTGGTGACCACAGAAAGATTGGCTGAAGTGTCTTTCCCTTTAGTCATCTTCAGAGTAGGATGATGTTGTTAGTTATTGTAGGCAAGTTACTGTAGTTTGCCTGTACACAGTTGCCTCATAAGACACTTACTGGAAAAAAAAAAGACACTTATTGGAAGAAAATTGTTTAGACTTTTCTGTTATTTGCATGACTATTACCAGGTTCTGAGTTTCATTTATTATTCCTGATCAGTGATTGCCATTAGCTATGTATTTTTTTATCTCTTATTTGGTGCATTTCTTTTCCTGTGCTTAATTGGCATTTATATTAAAAAGAGAAGAATTGCTATTACTCCTAAAGATAAGAAAATGAATTAATAAATTTAAAGTCTATATATCTAAGCATTATTGAGGGAATGGTATCATGTAGGTAATTAACTTTAAATGTAAGAGTTACTTGATAGACAATCTATACTACCAACCATTTTATGTAAAAGATCTTATTATATTTTTATCATATGAAATTCTTTATAACTAAAAGAAACCCTAGTGATTTCTTAGGTCAAATAAGGAAAATATATTGCATGCACATAGCTACTCTTCTATTTGTGCTTATGGAAGACTTAGCAAATCATCCATGATACTCTTTACTTTTGTCTAAAATAAGCCTCAGAATCATTCTTAACACAGTGCTTCAGCCAGTCATTATCAATTGATTGGAATTGATGTGAGGGAAGAAACTAAGTAGTACCATTTATAATCTAGTTTGATCTCTCATTTTCCACATGAAACAACTGAGGCCCAAAGAAGCAAAAGGTCTTAAAGGGCACTGGTGTAGCTAGAATTGGAGGTGATGTTCTCATATTTTTGCTTCAGTGTTCTCTAACTCCATCATCCTACTCTGTCACCAAACAAAATACCATGGGTATAAAATTTCCACACCCTTTTAGAGTCATCCTTACTCAATTTTTTAGTATATGTGCTGCCGAAGCGAGCACCTCAATTTTTTAATCTTCACATTTTTGAGTTATTGCTATTATTATCTGACCCATCTACAGTATCTGAAAATGGGGAAGAAAAAAAGTATAGTCCTCTGCAGAGCATTCAAAACCCATCCAGCATAAAACCAGCCCACAGAATATATAAGCTGTCAGTGATAAATAGCATGCATATCAAACTGCAATTACCATAAAAATACAGCAAGAAATCTTAACATCCCAATGTAACTGTAAATCTAACAATGCAACAAGAGAATTTGTTGGAGAAAAAAGCTGTGTTGGGCCATTGTTACTTTTGATCCCAGCTTATTATCTGAGTCAACTGGGAGGTTTTCAGCAGTATAAGCCTTTGAAATCTTAGTTCTGTTTGGTCATCAGTGGCTCATGACTGTTGGAACTTACAGAGAGAAGGAAGAACTGATGTGCATGATTAGTTATTTCCTTTCTTTAATTTCACTAGTACTTGAAGAACAAAGGAAATGAACAGAATAGGAACCGTGTCTATTGAAAGCAGTTATTATACTTTTCACTGCAGTACCACTTTGGTAAACTTAAGTATATTTAGGCTCTTCTTCCTGATTTCTGCCTTTTACACCTAACCCTCTTCCTTCCCCTCCACATTTCTGTTGATTTATATATCAACTCTGTGTATCATACAGTTCCTTCAGGGAAGCCAATATGTAGGGATCTCACATAAAGAATCAAGGATGCAGAAGTTTTCTTGTGCTATAGCTTAGAGCTAAATAAAGTTAGGAAAAAACTTCTGGGGGTGTGAGTGTAATTCTTATTGAGTGTTTGGAAGCTATTGAAATAGCGTTCCAGAGTTAAGACTATTAGAAACTTCTCATTGAGAGTGGGCAATCTGCTCCAGCTCATGGAACATGAAATGAGGTGAAATATATACTTTTTAAAAAATTTGTGAAGAAAAAGAAATAGACCCAGGTTAAGAAGATACACTGAACTTGAGTAGTTTTCAGGGAAGCTTAAAATGGTTCTATCTGAATTTATTCTGCATCAACAGGACAGGAAAGTTTTTTAGGTCAGCATTTCTCAAAAATGGGTTCTGTTTCCATGGACCATCTACATTAGAGACACCTTGGATGCTTGTTAAAAATGTGGATCAACAGTTTCTCTGTATAAATAGGACATCTTAGATAAATATATCCCTATAGTTCACAGAAAATAATTTTGTGCTTTTCTTCTCAAGCATTGGAGCTCTGTTATAAAGAACATGATTTCTCAGTTTGCCTTCATTCAGTGAGTTCTTGGGTTTGCCATTTAAATTTCCAAACTCAGCTCCATTAAGACTCAGTTTTTATTTTTCAACACTATTTTATCCTCGGGGGAAAAAAAGGTAGAATTATAATGCCCCTTTGGTTTTAGTTTAGAGAGTATCAAAAGTACGAACTACAAAATCATTTTACTTTGGGACAAAGATTTTCTGGGAAATTTAATCCTTTATTATTCAAGACAATCCAACCAGAATACTTTGGGCCAATTTTAAGTATTTTATCTATATCTCATTAAACTAATATGCACTTTTCATCTTTCTTTTTCCCTAGACTGAATCCCACAGATTTTTATAAGTAACTAGGTTTTTCATTTTTTCTGAATTGCTCTGTATCTTGGCACCTTATTCATTCAGTGATGGCATAGTCATGTTTGTGGAATCCCAGTTGCTTTTGCCTCAGATTCAGGAATAAAGATGAAATTCGCCGGAAAGAAACCATGCTTGAAACTTTCCCTAGGGATCCTCTTCACTGCATGAAACTCATTTTTAGTGATAAATTCTTGAAGTTCTCAACTTCTTGAAAAATATTATCCTTCCTATTCTATAGCATGTGAAAGAAGTTGGCTTTGGTGAAGTTATGTTTGGCCAGAAAAGATGCCATATCTGATATCAAGGATGTTACCAGATACATATATTCATCTTCCTCTGATACCAAGAAAGGAAAGGTGTTCATATGGTCATATCATTTGAGTAATTGAGTGATAGAACTGTCTTCTGGGTCACGCTGTTTTAATTTTGAATTAGCCCATTATGTTCTACTTTTTTTTTTCCTCCGGTTGGACGAGAATCCTATGTTGGTTATTACGATACCATAACTAGACAGTCTTTGAGAAGTAAAATAAAATTAACACGCTTCCAACTAAGTCTTAAATGAACTGGTCTTTGTGATATTTCCTGGTGGCATATGGCTGGGACTTCCCACCACACACAAGTGATGTTGGGAAATGGAAGCACAGCAGTTTATTCATTTTTCCTCATCCTGTATTTCACAAGCTTGGACTGTGGCAGTTGAAGTAAGATAATCATTCTGTGCCAGAAGAAAGATAAAAGAAGAAAAACAGTTTGCCAACAGGACCCTAGAACATTAGAAACCTGATAAATATGGAGAAAAGCTGATATCCCAGCAACATTACTCCAACATAGTAATCTGGTAACTTTTCCACACCTGATTTATTTAAAAAATAAAAAACCAATTTTGTCAGTAAAAGGTTAAAAGTAATTTTGAATATATGTTGGAAAAAATAAGCCAGATAAATTCTCCCCTCACATTTTTATTGCCTGATTTGTGCTTCAAGGTATTATCACAGTTTTTTCAGGTGAAGAGATTTTAGCATGGATGCATTCTACCATTTTGTCAACAGAATTAGTGGAGAAGGATACTGCATTCTGATCTTAACTCTGGTGCTGAAAGACTTTACAAATACACTTGTCTTAATTGCTTTTTCTATTTATCTGTATTCTGTTTCTCTCTGGCAGGGTGAAAAGTATCTGAGGCATCGTATGAGGAAGGTTTTGAAAGTGATCTGTGTATTTAAAGAGTTTGCTAATGTGATAATGAATGAGGAGCAGTTTTTGGATAAAATAGAACTTATACAAGTCAATTTCTCTTTATTTTATGAATGGGATTAGGGTGGTGGCAGGACTTCTGTGAAATCTACAGATTTGGGAGGCCTCTTTTCTTCAGCCTGCCTTCCATGACACTGAGTAGGAATATATTTCACCTGCAGTTAGGTTACTCCCATTTCTTCTTGACTGAGTTGATGTATAATGATAGTAATATTTGTTGAGCTTATCATTCAGTGTGACATGCACTGTGCCAAGAGCTTTGTATGTTTGAACCAATTGATCCTCATAATAGCTCCAAGGAGTAAATACTACTATTCTCTCAATTTCATAGATGTGGACACATTGGAAACTGGATTCAAATCTCAGCTGTTTAACTACAGAGCCCATGCATTTAACGGCTGCTCCATGGTCTCTTCTGTTGCATGGTGGGGAAAACTAGTTATTGAATATTCAGAAATGTGAATTTTGAGAAGGAAAAAGGAAAGCAAGTGGCAGTGCAATGATTGCCCCCCAATATGAATTTTATCTTCCAGTAACAGAATCCTTTTGTATTTATGACCAACATTAATAAGCACTTTATTCCCCACCTCCCCTTACAACTATAAATAGGCTTTGAGATGTGATTAAGGTTAATGAGATGTAAATGAAACTTTTATTGGGCAGCTTCTGCAAACTTTCCTAAAAGTTAGCCTGTATATACCTTTGCCTTTATCCTGCTGCTTGGAATGTGGATATCATGGTTGAAACTCTAGCAGCCATACCAGACTATGAGGAGAAGGCAGTGGAGTGAGAAGCTACAAGGAACGTGGGTTCCTGGGTACTAGCACATCAGCCCTGGACCACTTTATCTTCAGGCTTTTATGTGAGAGCAAAGTAAACTTTTGTCTCACTTAAAGCATTGTAATTTTGAATGTTTTTAATTTACAGGTAACTAATTCCTTATTTTTTTTTAAAGATTTTATTTATTCATTTGAGACACAGAGATACAGAGAGAGAGAAAAGCATGAGCAGGGAGAGAGGCAGAGGGAGAAGCAGGCTCCCCGCTGAGCCAGGAGCCCGATGCGAGGCTCGATCCCATGACCCCGGGATCACGACCTGAGCCGAAGGCAGACGCTTAACCATCTGAGCCACCCAGGTGCCCCTAATTCCTTATTTCATGCCTACTTGACCCTGAGGATTATAAGTAGCTTACATTTGTATACAGTAGGCACTCAAGAAATATTTGTTGATTTGACTTTTTATATTTCAATCTCTTCCCATTTTAATATTTATAATCATCTACTTGTTATTTTGTAAGAGTGGTACAATATGTGGAATGTATCCTACATGCAAAATCATGCTGTGAATGTAAAACAATCGGACAAAAATAGAGCTTGAGTATTTTTTTTTGCAGTAATGATTAAGGTCCAAATATTAGATAGAAGACAATTTACAAGTATAAAAGTATAACTTCTCTGCCATGACCATGTAGCAACCAAATGTACTTTAAGTATTTAAACAATTACTACCATTTGCCATTTTGAATTAAATATATCTATGGGGCAGGATCAATGGCTAAATCAATTAGAAAGAATGATTACTATAAAGAGCAGGCTTATCTGGAATGTTGCTGATCAGAGTTCTGATATTTAACATTATAGTACATTTATGGTATGGTGAAAATGTACATATACATAATAAAGAGCTCTAAATATTAAATAAATCTTAAAATGTCTTAATAGTTATCAAAAAAGAGGAAAATAATTTGTGTTCCATTGAACACATGTATGAGGCTTCTTTCTCAAATGTCTATTTTAAAATTGTGGTGTTATAATTTTATAAAAGGTCCACTTTTGTTCAACTGTAAACATAGAATTTTCTCCCCATGCTGGAACCCAAGTGAAAAATGACAGCATCATAGACTAGGACCTCATCAAGGTAGGAGGAGTTGGACAGGTTTGTGATCTGTGTAGCACACAGAGATAGGCCTGGCTGATGGATTTGATATGGAGTGGGTGAGCTGAAGCAGAAAGAATGATCAAATATAACACACATATTTAGTCTAAGCAACTGAGTAGATGGTGGTGCTGCTTACTAGGTGGAGGGACTTGAAGAGGAGAGGACCTGAAGCATGTGGTGGGGGGAAAGAAGCAAACCAATAGTTCCATTTTACATATATTGAGTTTGAGATGCCTGTGAGGAGACATCCAAGAATAGAAATCAAGGTGAATATATGATTTTGAATTTCAGAGATGTTTGCATTGGAGATAAAAAATTTGGAGTTGTCAGCTTAGAGATGATATTTAATGTCATGAGAATATTTGGGATCCTCTAGGAAGAAAGCTTAGAGCAAAGTCAGTAAGCTGGAAAGCCAGTCTGGTGAATGTGGTAAGACATTTATATGTTAGAGTAAAACGATTATAGTGTGTTTTGGGATCTGGTGTGGATTTCTCTTCCTCTGGGTGCCATTGGTCTGCTTTTTGCTCTCGACTCATGTTATCTGCTTTAGAATAGCATTTACTCAAGTGGAGTGCTGACTGGGGAGCTGGGCTGTTTAAGTCATCTATAGGAATGAAGAAAGGAATCAAGTAAATGCTTCTGGCAAAGAACTGCTAATATGAGAATTCCAAGGGCTCCTTCTAGAGATGCATAGATTTCAATGTGTAAAGCATGTAGAATGTTTCTTTCTGCATCCTTAATATCTTTTTTAATCTGTCTTTTCTTGGAGGCTTTGAGACAAGCATAAGAATTAGTTCTGGAATAATGGCACTTTGCAACTATAAACACAGAGGATCGGTGATTTAATGATTGGTGTTCATGTTCTCTCTCTGAAATTGGCTACATTTGAGCTTTCACAATTTTTAACAATCTTATACTAGCATATTTTGAAGTGTCATTAGTGTTGGGCCACAGAGAACTTTCCTATAAATATAAAAGGATTCAAGGCTTCTACAAGTCTAACAGAATCAAAAGATAGGTGTGTGTGTATGTATGTGTGTGTGTGTGTGTGTGTGTGTGTGTGTGTGTGAGAGAGAGAGAGAGAGAGAGAGAGAGAGAGAGAGAGAGAGACAGACAGACAGAGAGAGGGAGGGAAGAAGTGAGGAATACTTAGAGAAGAATCTGTTGCTAAGTATGTTAATGATTAAAACTATAAAAATCAAAGACTTAGCATCTGTTTTTCTATCTAAAAGAATTATTTTAAGATTTGATTAATTAAAAACAGCAGAAATTTCTTTCCAGTCTGAATTTTTCTTTCAAATCATTGAGCAAGATACTGCCAAAAGAGACCAAGACTCCCAAATCCTGTAATATGCATACATTTACTATAGAAAGTAAGACCTATGTGCACTGAGGCTATATTCAGTGAGTAGCCCAGTGTCTTGCACATATTTATTCATTTCACTAACATTTATTGAACTCCTACCATGCCCCCCATAACTGAACCTACTCATATGTTCCCTTTGTGGACCCAGCACAAAATTTAATTTTGTGAGTCTGTGAGTGGGCAACTTTCTTACTAAAATAAATATATTGCTAAATATTTTTTGCTACAAGGAAAAAATTAAATATTTTTAAATGTGGCTCTGTACCCAAGCCAATGGTTATCTCTATTGTAGTATTGCTTACATTAGAATGCTTTGCATGCTGTTCTTTGATTCCTGGAGGATTCAGCTAACAATAATAACTCTCTACTCTTCTCCCCTTCCCCCCTCCCTGGTCTGTTCTGCACATATTCAATGAATACTTGGCTCTGTTCTCAGGGTTGGCTTCTTCCAATTTCCTCTTCAAAATTTCTTTAACTTTCCCTGTTTTTCATTTTAAAGGAGACTGTGAGACTCCCTTAGTTTAACTTGGCTCAGAAGATTACTGAGCTTCAAAAGTTTGGCTTTAGGAGGATCTCTAGAGTCTAATTTTGAAGACTTGATATCGAAGAAAAATGAAAATCTTATATTTCCATCAAGGGCTTGTGTATAGTCAGGGTTTTTACAAAATTTACAGTGTGCTATCACACTTAATTCTGAGAATGATGTTTGTCAAGTTTGCCCAGCTGAAACATGTATACTTCCTTGTACCTCTTTTCCTATTTTCAGGGAGTTGAAAAGAAATCAGTTATAGACAGGTCTTCTTAGAATTTTGAATATTCAAATTGTTAAGCATATTAGACACCATCTTGGCAAAAAGTTATTACCAGCATCAATGGAAGCTCCATGAACTTCCTTAAATTAATTGGAAAATTATTTATTTATTTATTCAATGAATATTATGTTAGGGAGTTCCTTAGGCTTTTGGGATATATCAGTGAACAAAACAAAAGCCCTCACACAGCTTACATTTTGAGAGGTGGAGACAGGAAGTAAACAAAATTCGTAAATAAATTTTGTAGTGTGCTAGAGTGTCAAGGGTCCCCCAGACTTCTCCTGGATTAAATGATTTGCTAGGAGGACTAAGAGAACTCAGCATATAGTTATATTCACAGCTAATATGGACTACAGTGAAAGGGTGTAGAACAAGATCAACTAAGAAAAAAGGCACAAAGAGCAAATCAGGAGGAGATTAGGCACATACTTTCAGAGTCCATTCCTAGTTGAGTCACGTAGATGCACTTAAGTCTTCTAGCAACAAATTGTGACAACATAACTGAAATGTTTGTGCAGTGCAGTTTATTGGATCCTAGGTCCTCAGGGTTTTTACTGGGGGCTGGTCACATAGACACTCTTTGCCTGGCATATACCAAATCTGTATACTACTCTAAGGAAAACAGCCATTCAGCATAAACCACATTGTTTACATAAACAGTTTAGATGTAGTGAGCTACTCTTATCAGTTCTGAAATTGTGAGAACCCTTCTGAAATCCAAGTTCCTGTATGCCAGCTGAGGGCCCACCTTAGGCCCCTGAAAGGATAGCAGTCAGGCCTGCTATATTAACTTTCTCATGCACATCTAGATTCTAAGTGCTCTGGGGGAGAAATTAAAGCAAGGGCCAAGGACCAATCCTGGAAGGGGATGCAGGTTACAATTTTAAATAAGGTGATCAGAGTAGGCCTAATTTGGAAGGTGACATTTGAGCAAAAATCTTTGAAGTTAAAAAAAGAACAGAGAGAACAGCCAATGAAATTACCCTAAGGTGAGAGCTTGCTTGTCATATTTGAGAAAGAGCAAGGGGATGAGCGTAGCTGGGGGTTGAGTGAATATGGAGACGAAGTTGAAGAGTTAAGGTTGGATAAGGGGACGTGTGACCACACTATTGAACCTATAGGACGTTGCTAGTTTCTTTGGTTTATGTATGTGTACATGTCAGGGAGGAAAGACCCAGTAGTTTTCATTTCTTTAGATTCTCTGAGGCACTAGTGTTTCAAAACTGCAGATCTAGGCTAAATTCCTCATTTTGCAGGTGGAGAAATAAGCCCTAAGTGATGACAGGTATATCATTTAAGATCATAAGGTCATCAGTGAGAGAATGGAAGACAATATGTAGAATATAAGTATTCTAATCTTTCCTCCAAGTTTGAGAGAATCCTCATGACTTACTCAATTGCATTTTACTAAAGTTAGTGTAATTGATAACAAACAGATGCCAGAATGCTTCAGGGTATCTTAGGCAGAATGTGTTCAATTATTTCTTCCCACTTAGGATATCCTATCCTATGAGTGACTGATGTGCCCAATTTCTGAGTATGAGGTAAAACAAATATTAAACACCTAATAGGGATATTTTCCTTCTTATTAGAATGTCTGGTAACTCAGTTAAATGTCTTCACACCTTGCACTAACCCCTTTTCCCATAAAAATTTGTTTTTATTGTTTGGAAGGTCTTCCTTGTTTTATCCCCATTATGAATATATTTCAATAAAGAAAAGTTTATTAAGATGCTTCCTGCTTTTAAAGGATTCAATTGCAGTTTTTTTTACAAGGGTTATAGAAATAAGGTAAAGCTAACTTCTCTCATTAGCAACTCTGTAATAGTCATACCAAGAAGGCATAGTTGAAAAGTGTGTGACATGTAGCCACAGACCATTTAGTGAACTTAAATCCAGAAAGCAGGATGTTTGAACTTAATAAAATAAAAAAAACCCCAAAAAACCCAAGGTGATATGAGCTGCTTGTAAAGTCAACAGATAATTGCTATCTAATTTTTTCTTTCAAAATAAAATCAGACTGAAAAGAAGATGGATAATTTTTCAAACATTTACTGCTTTTAAGCATTAAAGAAATGAATATTGGGTGCAGAGAGGTCTGTGGTGTATGTTTGCTAAAGACATGATTTTGGTGACAGCTATGGAAGGCAATTTAATAATGCCTTTTTGTTGTTTTGATAACCAAAACAAAAGTAAAAAGAATCCGTTAGAATCAATTTTAAAGGTTAAGTTCTACGCTGTTTAATTATTACGTGGATTTGGAAGTACAGGCATTTTAAAAATACTTTTTATTTTTAAGGGAGAAAATATTAACTACCTCCTCTGAATGTGAGCAATAAGATAGGACATGCTATTTCACAGATAAAAGAATTCTGTGTTCATTACCAATACTTCTATATTGCAGTGAGTTTTGCTGTTAAATACTTTATGCTGTTTTGTCTCAACCAAAGATGTCTGCCATAAATGACTGTCACAGATAGATGGCCTCAAACCAGTATAAGCATAAAATATCTATCACTATTTAAGATTGGTATGACACACAAAGTACAGGGTCTTGAAGATTTCCCACTTTAGTTTTAATTCCTTTCATGTATTTTTAATCACGTAATGCTTTGCTTTTGTTAATGGTGGTGGGGTAAATTGGTTAGATTTAGTTATTAGGATCATTCTATTTGTACTAAGGCCCTAAGACAAAAATTTCAATAACTTTTATTACAAATCTTTTATGCTCTATATCACATATGATTTATAATCTGTATCACATATGATTATTATACAAGTTTAAACCACACAGGAAAGTAAGAAGAAGGCAGAAAATCACTCCAAATTCTACTTTCCTGAAATAACTATTCTCAACATTTGAACATCTTTCCAGACATCTCTCAATGTGTCTATTTTGAGCAAAATATAGCTAGATATAATTTTAGGAAAATGGGATCACAGTATACATGGTATTTTAAATACCAAGTATTAATTTAATTTTACTTGAATTTAGTGAAAGAAAAGGGATTAAAGTAAAATTGGAGGAGCTGTTGACTTTACTCAGAAAAGTATTTATCACAAGTGATATAGAGCATAAAAGATACTGTTATTGTTATGAAAACTATAAACTGTTCTAAGAGTTTGGAATCAATGCTGTTTTTTAACTTCATATTTCATGTATTCAGGTAAAACTTTATACTCATTTGGTATCTATTTCAGCAGCTCTCTATGCATCCCACTATTGCAGTAGTGGTCATAGGAGCAAGGCACAGAGGGAAGCTGTAGAGGCCTGTACAGCACAAAGTGAGCATATATCCAGGGATTTGCAGTATAGCCATTAGTGGTTTGCTATGAAAGATGAGAAATAACACACATATTCTTTATACCAGATCTCCTCCCCCATCCTCTAATTTCTGATAGCCTATTCTCTATACATTGCCTTAATTGATTACATTTTCCTTTTTTTATAACCATAGTTGTCAGTTATTTAATCTATTTAAAAATTGTATCAATGTTATTTATTCCATTTAGAAGTTGATTCTGTATTCATCACCAGACCTTTTACTACAGTTCCTTCCTAGTTTTTTGCTTTCTAATTATTCATCATAATTACCAACTGCCAAGACTGTGCCAGGAATTGCACTAATGGGAACTGTACTTGGAAGGACTCATGGTCTATGATTCTCATTATTTGCACCTTTTTTGGGGGGAGTTATATTACTTGTTCTACCCCTTAGAAATGTTTTTTTCCAAGTTCTTGCTGTGATTTTCTCTTTTCCTAACTGCACATACACACACTCTCTAGGCTGTTTTATCCACCATCTTTATGCAAGGATTCCTAATCGGACCCTCTATTACAGACCTCTCTGAATTTGACATGCTTGTATGCAATTCAACATGCGTAATATGGAATTATTATCTTTCCTGTCTATTGTGACCCTTTTCTTTTATCTCCTAACCAGGTTCTATATTTGACCATGTTTTGTAAGCCAAACCATTTTGCCCAAGCGAACAAGTCTAACTGATGCATAAGTCTGTTGATTATACTGCCTGTTTACTTTATTTTATTTTATTTTGTTATGTTATGTTAGTCACCATACAATACATCATTAGTTTTTGATGTAGTGATCCACGATTCATTTTTTTCATATAACACCCAGTTCTCCATTCAGTATGTGCCCTCTTTAATACCTACCACCAGACTAACCCATCCCCCCACCCCATCCCCTCTAAAACCCTCAGATTGTTTCTCAGAGTCCATAGTCTCTCATGGTTCATCTCTCCCTCCAATTTCCCCCCCTTCATTTTTCCCTTCCTTCTCCTAATGTCCTCCCTGCTATTCCTTATGTTCCACAAATAAGTGAAACCATATGATAATTGACTTTCTCTGCTTGACTTATTTCACTTAGCATAACCTCCTCCAGTCCCATCCATGTTGATGTAAAAGTTGGGTATTCATCCTTTCTGATGGCTGAGTAATATTCCATTGTATATATGGACCACATCTTCTTTATCCATTCATCTGTTGAAGGGCATCTCGGCTCTTTCCACAGTTTGGCTATTGCGGACATTGCTGCTATGAACATTGGGGTGCGTATGGCCCTTCTTTTCACTACATCTGTGTCTTTGGGGTAAATACCCAGTAGTGCAATTGCTAGGTCATAGGGTAGCTCTATTTTTAACTTTTTGAGGAACCTCCACACTGTTTTCCAAAGTGGCTGTACCAACTTGCATTCCCACCAACAGTGTAAGAGGGTTCCCCTTTCTCCACAACCTCTCCAACATTTGTTGTTTCTTTCCCTGTCCATTTTTGCCATTCTAACTGGTATCTCAGTGTGGTTTTGATTTGAATTTCCCTGATGGCTAATGATGATGAACATTCTTTCATGTGTCTGTAGCCATTTGTATGTCTTCTTCAGAGAAGTGTCTTTTCATATCTTCTGCCCACTTTTTGACTTGATTATTTGTCTTTTGGGTGTTGAGTTTGAGAAGTTCTTTATAGGTCTTGGATACCAGCCCTTTATCTGTAGTGTCATTTGCAAATATCCTCTCCCATTCTGTGGGTTGCCTCTTTGTTTTGTTGACTGTTTCCTTTGCTGTGCAGAAGCTTTTTATCTTGATGAAGTCCCGAAAGTTCATTTTTGCTTTTGTTTCACTAGCCTTTGGAGATGTATCTTGAAAGAAGTTGCTGTGGCCGATATCAAAGAGGTTACTGCCTGTGTTCTCCTCTAGGATTTTGATGGATTCCTATCTCACATTGAGGCCTTTCATCCATTTTGAATTTATCGTTGTGTATGGTGTTAGAGAATGGTCGAGTTTCATTCTTCTGCATGTGGCTGTCCAGTTTTCCCAGGACCATTTATTGAAGAGACTGTCTTTTTTCCATTGCATATTTTTTCCTGCTTTGTCAAAGATTATTTGACCATAGAGTTGAGGGTCCATATCTGCGCTCTCTATTCTGTTTCATTGTTTTTTTGTCTGTTTCTGTGCCAGTACCATGCTGTCTTGGTGATCACTGCTATGTAATATAGCTTGAAATCGGGACGTGATGCCCCCAGCTTTGTTTTTCTTTTTCAACATTTCCTTGGTGATTCAGGGTCTTTTCTGATTCCATACAAAGTTTAAGATTGTTTGTTCCTTGAAGAATGTCATTGGAATTTTGATCAGGATGGCATTGAAGGTATAGATTGCTCTGGGTAGCATAGACATTTTAACAATGTTTATTCTTCCAATCCATGAGCATGGAATGTTTTTCCATCTTTTTGTGTCTTCTTCAATTTCTTTCATGAGTGTCCTGTAGTTCCTAGAGTATAAATCCTTTACCTTTTTGGTTAGGTTTATTCCGAGGTATCTTACGGTTTTTGGTGCTATTGTAAATGGAATCGTTTCTCTAATTTCTCTTTCTACAGTTGCGTTGTTAGTGTATAAGAAAGCAACTGATTTCTGTGCATTGATTTTGTATCCTGCCACATTACTGAATTGCTGTATGAGTTCTAGTAATTTGGGGGTGGAGTCTTTTGGGTTTTCCACATAAAGTATCATGTCATCTGGGAAAAGAGAGAGTTTGACTTCTTCTTCGCCAGTTTGAATACCTTTTATTTCTTTTTGTTGTCTGATTGCTGTTGCTAGGACTTCTAGTCCTATGTTGAACAATAGTGGTGAGAGTGGGCATCCTTGACGTGTTCCTGATCTTAAGGGAAAGGCTCTCAGCTTTTCCCCATTGAGATGATATTCACTGTGGGTTTTTCATAGATGGATTTTCTGAACTTGAGGAATGATCCCTCTATCCCTATACTCTGAAGAGTTTTAATCAGGAAAGGATGCTGTATTTTTTTCAAATGCTTTTTCTGCATCCATTGAGAGGACTGTATGGTTCTTTTCCCTCCTCTTATTAATGTGTTCTATCACAATGATTGATTTGCAAATGTTGAACCATATATGCATCCTGGGAATAAACCCCACTTGGTCGTTGTGGATGAACCTTTTAATGTATTGTTGGATATTATTAGCTAGGATTTTGTTGGGGATTTTGGAATCCATATTCATCAGGGATATCAGTCTGAAATTCTCCTTTTTGATGAGGTCTTTGCCTGGTTTGGGGATTAAGGTATTGCTGACCTCATAGAATGAATCTGGAAGCTTTCCTTCTGTTTCTATTTTTTGAAACAGCTTCAGCAGAATAGGTATTATTTCTTCTTTGAATGTTTGGTAGAATTCCCCAGGGAATCCATCAGGCCCTGGACTCTTTTTTTGGGGAGAGGTTTTTGATCACTACTTCAATCTCATTACTGGTTATTGGCCTATTCAGGTTGTCAATTTCTTCTTGTTTCACTCTTGGGAGTTTATAGGTTTCCAGGAAGGCCTCCATTTCATCCAGATTGCTCAGTTTATTGGCATGTAGTTGTTGATAATAATTTCTAATAATTGTTTCTATTTCCTTGGTGTTAGTCCTGATCTCTTCCCTTTCACTCATAATTTTATTAATTTGGGTCCTTTCTCTTTTCTTTTGGATAAGTCTGGCCAGTGGTTTATCGATCTGATTAATTCTTTCAGAGAACGAGCTTCTACTTTCGTTGATCTGATCTACTGTGTTTCTGGTTTCTAATTCATTGATCTCTGCTCTAATCTTAATTATATCTCTTCTAATGCATGGCTTAGGCATAGCTTGCTGCTTTTTCTCTAGTTCTTTAAGGTGTAGAGTTAGTTGGTGAATTCAGGATTTTTCTATTTTTTTGAGTGAGGCTTGGATGGCTATGTATTTCCCCCTTAGGACCACCTTTGCAGTATCCCATAGGTTTTGGACCGATGTGTTTTCATTCTCATTGGTTTCCATGGATTGTTTAAGTTCTTCTTTGATTTCCTGGTTGACCCAAACATTTTTGAACAGAGTGGTATTTAGCTTCCAAGTATTTGAATTTCTACCCATTTTTTTCTTGTGATTGAGTTCCTGTTTTAAAGCATATGGTCTGAGAATATGCAGGGAATAATCTCAATCTTTGGTATCATTTGAGATGTGATTTGTGACCCAGTATGTGGTCTATTCTGGAGAAAGTTCCATGTGCGCTCGAGAAGAATGAGTATTCTGTTGTTTTAGGGTGGAATGTTCTGTATATATCTGAGTTCCATCTGGTCCAGCTTTCTTTTGAGGTCCGATGGCATGGAAGATGGATCTCCATCCCTTCACTTTCAGTCTGGATGCATCTTTAGGTCCAAAATGAGTGTCTTGTAGACAGCATATGGATGGGTCCTGTCTTTTTATCCAATCTGCCACCCTGTGCCATTTTATGGGAGCATTTAGGCCGTTCATGTTGAGAGTGATTATTGAAAGATATGAATTTATTGTCATCATGTTGCCTGTGAAGAAGACCTTGTTTTTATTGATTGTCCCTGTAAATTTCTGTTGTATATCACTCTTGGAGTCTTTCTCCTTTTATAGAACCCCCCTTAATATTTCTTGCAGGGCCGGCTTAGTGGCCACATATTCTTTCAGTTTCTGCCAGTCTTGGAAGCTCTACATCTCTCCATCCATTCTAAATGACAGCCTTGACAGATAAAGTATTCTTGTCTGCATGTTCTTCTCGTTTAGTACCCTGAATATGTCTTGCCAGGCCTTTCTGGCTTACCAGCTCTTTGTGGATAGGTCTGACATTATTCTGATGTTCCTCCCTCTGTACGTAAGGAATCTCTTCCCCCTAACTGCCCTTAAGATGGTTTCTTTGGTTTTAAGATTTGCGAGTTTTACTATTACATGCCGGGGTGTTGGCCTCTTTTCCTTGATCTTGGGAGGGGTCCTCTCTGCCTCTAAGATGTGAATGTTTGCTTCATTCTCCAGATTAGGGAAATTCTCAGGTACGATTTGCTCAAATATATCTTCTAGTCCTCTCTCTCTCTCTACCCCCTCAGGGATTCCAATAATTCTGACATTGGAACGTTTCATGGTGTCACTTATTTCTCTGATTCTGTTTTCATGGATTCTGAGTTGTTTTTCCCTGGCCTCCTTTTTTCCCTTTTTATCTATTAAATGATCTTCCAGGTCACTAATTTGTTCTTCTGCCTTGCTTACCCTAGCTGTTAGGTTATCTAGATTAGATTGGATCTCATTGATAGCATTTTTAAGTTCTGCCAATGCAGCTTTCATTTCTGCCCTTAGAGACTCTATGTTGCCATTAATTAATTTCTCCATTCTCGCTATTGTCTTCACAATTGCTAACCTGAATTCCATCTCTGACATCTTGGTTATATCTGAATCCATTTGTAAATCTGTGGCATAAGTCATAATCTCTGAGTCTTTCCTATTTGGGGGGTTCCTCCTCCTAGTCATTCTGTTGAGGGGTGGTTGAGGAAATGTATAGAGTCCAAATTATTGACCAGAACCCAAGCAAGATGCACCTGTTTTCTAGGGACCTTAGGGCTGCTGGCCTCTTGTTTTCCAAGCCTGTCTTCTAGGGGAGGTACCTGCCGCGCTGTTACTCAGGCAACCGTTTGGGCACAGTTGCCTGCCCCCTGTGGCGGGGAATGGATTCAGTGGAAACCGGTTTTTTGGGGCTTTTGTTCTCTGGTGGCTTTCCCTGGTGGCTTTCCTCATCTCTTCCGAGAGTCAGAGCAGAAGAGACCGTGTCCAACCCTCTGCCTCAGAGCAGAGAGAGAGCACGGTCTGTTCTTCAGTGAGCTCCCCAGGCCACACTATCTCTGTTTCTTTCTGTCCTGCTATAAAGTGCAGCATCCTGGCTTGTGCGCCCCTCTGCAGTGCTCCCAGTCCTCGCCTGTAGGTCGGGGCACATCTCTGCCCTTTGTTCTTCTAAAACCGCCAGCTGCCCCCAGTTTGCACATGTGACCCTGCTGCTCTGGGTTTTCGTCCGGGGGCTGCCCTAAAGTCCTTTCTCTGTCACTACCAGTCTGCGAGTCTGTGCCCGGTCCCCAGTGCAGGAGGCTGTTGCTCACCTGCGGTGTAGGATCCCCATGGCCAGGCTCCCTCCCCCTTCTGTTTGTCCTCTGATATGTGCCCATGGAATCACGACTCCCTGTTTCGTACCTCGAAACCAACTGCCTGTGATATTCTCTTTGTAGAGACTCAGATCTATCTTCTTATATCTCAGGCTGATTTCGTGGGTGTTCAGAGTGGTCTGGTAGATATCCAGCACAATTCCGAGGACAGGTTGGAATAGGGTCCCCTACTCATCTGCCATCTTTTCCCCACTGCCTGTTTACTTTTATTATCATTCTCTTTTTTGCATGTCCATTTCTACTACCTTAGTCCAGATTTTATCCATTTTTCAGGTATTCTTTTCTAGCACTTTCCTACCATAAGTCTCATACATCATTAATCTACTTTGTCACAAAAATGATTTTTCTCTAACACAAATTATATATTAGTATTTTTTAAAAAATTATTTAATGACTCCCTGTTACCTTCAGTAGTGTACATGTCTGATGATATTCATATGCCTAATACACTTTAGTATACCTCAATTTTGATAAAACTTTAAAGTATATTAGGAAGTACAGGCTTCAATAATTTGTAATTGCCATGGTTATTGATTGTTTGGCAGTGGTGATTTACTGACAGTAATGGCCTAGGATAGATAGGTTGTAGATTATGTGCATTTATTTGTGAACTAGCTAAAATTCCATCCTTTACTCTTGCGCTCAGTAAAGTATCTTAAAATGAACAAGAGGGCAATATATAGGGGCAAAGTTGAACAGGCTTTTATTTGTATTTATGAAGTAAATTATTTGCAAATTGCTGTACTTTGGCTTAATTATTAAGAAATTCCTTGTGGCATACTTCACAATGGCCATTATTACCATGACTGGTAGAAGCTGGATTTTAGAACATAGTCTAGACTCTTCATTATAATCTACTAGGCTCTTCATTGTTCAAGTCAGTCATTTATTTATCCATCCATCTATCCATCTGTCTATCCATTTGTCAAATTTTTAGAGAACATCCATTATTTGCTAGGGAATTATTTGTTAGGGATACATTAGTAAACAACACAGGTTGTGTTGTCTGAGTCAATGATATTGCATTTCAGACTCGTAAGCCCTTTTTTTGATTTTTACTTTCCCCAAACTCTACTTCTAGCCAAACTGACTATCTGTGGTTCTCTGATGCTTTGAACTATTTCTTTTTTTGGTGTTTTTTCTTCCACTGTCTAGAATGCTATCCTCATTTTGCCAACCTGGTGAATGCTCAGCTCAGTTATTACTTCTCTACTCCCTGTTTATTTTTTTTTTCAAGATTTTATTTATTTATTAGAGAGACAGAGAGTGCATGCATGAGAGAGAGAGAGAGAGAGCACACAAACAGGGGTTGGGGGAGAGGGGCAGAGGGAGAGGGAGAAGCAGACTCCCCGCTAAGCAGAGAGCCCAATGTGGGGCTTGGTCCCAGGACCCTGGGATCATGACCTGAGCCCAAGGCAGATGCTTAACTGACTGAGCCACCTAGGCTCCCCTCTATTCCTGTTTCTGAATGTGGCTCCAGTGAAAACCAAGCAACCTTTAATAATTTCCCTCAAATGGAATTTAAATCTTTTGTTCATTAGCCTTTCAGATGTAATTCTTTAAAAAATCATCTTAAAATCCAAGTTAAGAGAGGACATGGGACAGGGATGTGGTGTGGTATTGTGTGTGTGACAGAGAGAGAAAGAGAAAGAGAAAGAGAAAGACATGATCAATGGATTCAATGACCCAGTGGGGGAGAAAGAATATTGGGGTTAGAATACTAGGGGAAATGAGTTGGAAAAATAGGAGGTTTTAAAAAACATAAGCTTGAATATTCTATAAAATTTACTCTTCTACAACACATAATTCCTTAAGATTATGGGATAGTTTTATGCTTTCCTTGCTTTATTTATTTGTGCAAATTTCTTTTTAGTAGACTTTTGGTGTTCTTTTTTCTTTTACAGTTAGATACATGACTAAGAAGATATTTTATTTTTAAAAACCAGCTTTATTGAAGTATAATTTGCATACAATAAAATATACCCATTTTAATGGTTGGATAAGTTTTGAGAACTATAGCCACCCATGTAACTACCACTACAATCAAAATATAAAATATTTTCCTCACTCCAAAAAGTTTCCTTTGCCTCTTTGCAGTCAGGCTTTCTCCCCACCCCTGGACACAGGCAACCACAGATAGACTTTTGGTCACTATCAATTCATTTTTTCAGTTATTTGATTTTGATACTGTATATCTTTTTAAAGGAATCTCTTGTCTTTCCACTCCCTCCATTGTCCTCTATAGGTAAAGCTTGGAAGCTGATCTCATTCTTCTTTCTATCCCATTGCCTTTCCTACTTTTCTAAAACTCACTCTCCATGTCTCCTCCTTCCTCTTCAGATGCCATTGTCAATTCATTTTCTATTATATATGTCTGCTATAGACTCTGCCCACTAAGTATTGCCCAAGAGGCTTCAGTTTCTTCCAGAGTCAAAATCTTTTCACCTCCAAATTTCAATTTATATCACTGCTCTTAAGGCTTATTTGAAGGTAAAGAAGAAACCTCCTAAATTATAATTTTGTAAGTTACTTTATTTAGTTATTTTCTCCATGGTACCCTTGTAATGTATATAAAACTGAGGAAAAGTAAAGCAAAAGATGGCAGCTAAGCTCATTTTCCAAAATTATCTATATTATAAAACCACTCAAATTTGTAAGAACTAGAAGTGAGAATGAATTAAATAATATTAAAAAAATAAAAATATTTTTCAGCACATTTGGGAGATTATCAGAATGAGTTCTTTTGTCTTACAGATTTGATAGAAAACTGGTTTGGGGCGCCTGGGTGGCTCAGTTATTAAACGTCTGCCTTCAGCTCAGGTCATGATCCCAGGGTCCTGGGATTGAGCCCTGCATCAGGGTCCCTGCTCCACGGGAAGCCTGCTTCTCCCTCTCCCAGTCCCCCTGCTTGTGTTCCCTCTCTAGCTGTGTCTCTCTCTGTCAAATAAATAAATAAAATCTTTAAAATAAAAGAAAATTGGTTTTAAAAAGTTTTTTTTTTTTCTGTGATGGACATCACAGCTGTTTTTAGTGCCATTTACTTTCCTTGCTTTATTTATGGAAGTAGGAGGGAATTATTTAAGGGTAGTAATTTAATGCTATTTCAGTTGTCATTTAATTGAGTTTACATGTGGAAAGATACATAGAGTTAGATATTTAATTAGAGGTTTTGTAATGGTAAAATATACTATGTGAACAATCTTGTGAACTTTGCCATGTGCTTTCCTACTTAAATATCTTCCAAGGTGTGAACCTCTAAAATTTTCTTCCCTTTTTAATCCACCTATTTATTTAACCCTTCCATCACTGAACAGCACAGGAAATCACACCCTTCAAGCACAGTTTATTCATTCTGAGTAAAATATAGCTTCATTCTGCCTGAAACACTTCACATAAATTCCTCTGGAGGTTGTTTAGGGAAATTGAAACAGCTATTTAGTTACTTCTTTAATATCTATCTCTAGTGGCATTTTCTCTTTTTTATTGTGATGAAAAAGAACATAAAATTTACTATTTAGCCATTTTTAAGTGTAGAGTTCAATTAAGTATTTTCACATTATTGTGAAACCAACCTCCAGAACTTTTTTGTCTTATAAATATGAAACTCTATACCCATAAAACCACTCCCCCTTTTCCCCTACCCCTACACCCTGGTAACTACCATTGTACTTTGTGTTTCTATGAATTTGACTGCTTTAGATACCTCATAAAATTAGAATCATAAAATATTTGATATGTGCAATCATTTATCATAATTCAAGTTTCATTCACATTATAGAATGTGATAGGATTTCATTCCCTTTAAAGGCTGAACAGTGTTCTATTGTATGTACAGCTGACCCTTGAACAATGTGGGTGTTAGGGCCATAGATCCCCTCCCTTGCACATAGTTGAAAATCTGGGTATCTTTTGACTCTCAGAAACTTAGCTACTAATAGCCTACCCTTGACTGGAAGCCTTACTGATAACATAAAGTCAATTAACACATATTTTGTGTATTATATATATTATATACTGTATTCTTAAAGTAAGCTAGAGAAAAGAAAATGTTATTGAGAAAATCGTAAGGAAGAGAAAATACATTTACAGTTTTATACACATATATATTGAAAAAATCCACATGTAAGTGGACTCACATAGTTCAAACCCATGTTGTTCAAGGGTCAACTGTATATACAACATTTTGTTGATAGAGTCATCTGTCAAAGGAAATCTGGGTTGCTTCCACCTCTAGGCTACTGTGAATAGTGCTGCTATGAACATGGTAATGCAAATATATTTTTGAAAGTCTGTGTTCAATTCTTTTGGGTATATATCTAGAATTGAGAATACTGGATCATATTGTAGATCTATTTTTCATTTTTTGAAGAACCTTCATACTGTTTGTCATAGTGGATGTACCAATTTACATTGCCACTGGCAGTGCACAAGGGTTCCCTTTTCTCTATGTCCTTGCCAACACTTGATATCTCTTGTCGTTTGATAATAACCATTCTAATGGGTGTGAGGTAATATCTCATTGTGGTTTTGATTTGCATTTCCCTGATGATTGGTGACATTTAGCATCTTTTCCTGTACCTTTTGGCCATTTGTATGTCTGGAAAAATGTCATTCAAGTTCTTTGCCCTTTAAAAATTTTTTTTTCCTATTGAGACGTATGCGTTTCTTATATATTTGGATATTAACCCCTTAATGGATGGGTGGTTTTCAATTTTTTCTCCCATTCCATAGGTTGCCTTTGCATTTTGCTGATTGTTTTCCTTTGCTGCGCAGAAGCTTTTTAGTTTGACATAGTCCCACAGTGTTTATCTTTGCTTTGTTTTTGGTGTCATATCCAAGCAATCATTTCTAAGATTAATGTCAAGGAGTTTTTTCCTATTTTTCTTCTTGGAGTTTTATGTATTATTTTTTAAGTCTTTACTCCATTTTGAGTTAATTTTTTGTGGGTGGTATAAGGTAGAGAGCATTTGATTCTTTTGCATATGAATATCCCAAGAAAATATCCTTTTTGAAGAGAATATTCTTTCCCTGTTGAGTATTCTTGGCTCCCTTATCAGATATTAGTTGATTATATATGCATGTGTTTATTCTGGGCTCTCAGTTCTGTTCCATTGGCCCATGTATCTGTTTTTATGCCAGTACCACTGTACCATTGTTTTGATTACTCTTTGTAATAAAGTTTGAAATCAGGAAGTATGATGCCTTTAGCTTTGTTCTTCTTTCTCAGGATTGCTTTGCCTGTTTGGGGTCTTTTGTGGTTTTATGTGAATTTTAGGATTGTTTTTTCTGTTTCTGTGCAAAATGCTATTGCAATTTTGATATGAGTTGCGCTGAATCAATACATAACTGCACAGTATGGACATTTTAACAGTATTAATTCTTCCAATTATCCAAGCACAGGGTTTTTCTTATTTGTATCTGCTTCAGTTTCATTCATCAGTGTCTTATAGTTTTCAGTGTACAGATCTTTCACATCTTTGGTTAAATTTAATCCCAAGTATTTTATTTTTGTTGATGCTATTGTAAATGGAATTGTTTTATTTCTTTTACTGTTAGTTTGTTGTAATTGTACAGAAATGCAAATGATTTTTACATGTTTTTGTATCCAGCAACTTTACCAAATTCATTTATTAGTTTAAAAATCTTCAGGGTTTTCTATTTATGAGAGCATATCATCTGCAAATAGAGACAGTTTTACATTTTTCTTTCTGATCTGAATGCTTTTTCTTTTTATTTTCTTTTTGCCTAATTGGTCTGGATAGGACTTCTAGTACTATGTTTCATTGGAGTGGTGAGAGTAGGCCCCCTTTTCTTGTTCCTAATCTTATCAAGAAAGCTTTCTTTTCAAATTTTTTTAAAGATTTTATTTATTTATTTGACAGAGAGAGACACAGTGAGAGAGGGAACACAAGCAGGGGGACTGGGAGAGGGAGAAGCAGGCCTCCTGCAGAGCAGGGAGCCTGATGTGGGGCTCTATCCCAGGACCCTAGGATCATGACCTGAGCTGAAGGTGCCCCAAGAAAGCTTTCAACCTTTCACCATTGAGTATGATGTTAGCTATGGGCTCATCATATATGTTCTTCATTATGTGGTGGTGTATATTCCTTCTATACCCAATTTGTTGAGAATTTTTATCATGAAGATGTTGGATTTTGTCACATGGCTTTTCTGCATCTATTGAAATGATCAAATGCTTTCTTTCTTACATTCTTTTAAAGTGGTATATCACATTTATTGAACCATACTTGCATTTCAGGGATCAATTTCACTTGCTCATAGAGTATGATACTTTTAATGTACTGTTGAATTTGGTTTGCCAATATTTTGTTGAGAATTTTTGCATCTACATTAATTGGGGATATTGGCTTGTAGTTTAATTTTCCTATAATGTTCTTATCAGTATTTAGTATCAGGGTAATGCTGGCCTCATAAAATGACATTGGGAGTCTTCCATCTTGGTCAGTTTTTATAAGAATTTGAGAATATTGGTGTTAATTCTTTAAATGTTTGATAGAATTCACCAGTGAAGCCATCTTATTCTGGGTTTTTATTTTTGGGGAGGTTTTAGTTTACTGATTTTATCTCCTAACTCACTATTGGTCTGCTCCCATTTTTTTCTTTCTTTATTATTCAGTCTTGTTAATTTGTGTATTTCTAGGAATTTATCCATTTCTTTTAAGTTGTCTGGTTTGTAGGTGTATAATTTTTCATGGTAGTCTCTTGCGATTCTTTATATTTCTGTAGTGTCAGTTTTAATGACTTTTCTTTCGTTTATGATTTTATAGATTTGAGTCTTCTTTGTTTTTCATTAGTCTAAGTAATGGTTTGCCAATTTTTAAAATCTTTTCTGTAGCTGTTAGTTTCTTTGATTTTTTCCTATTGTTTTTCTGGTCTTTATTTGATTTATTCTGCTCTGATCTTTGCTGATTCTTTCCTTTGCTGCCCAGCTTTTTAGTTTGATGTAGTCAACTTCTTTCTTTGCTATTGCTGGGATTAGTTTGTTTTCTTTTTCCAGTTATTTAAAATATAAAGTTAGGTTGTTTATTGGTATCCTTCTTTTTTCTTTTCTTTTTTTTTTTTTAAAGATTTTATTTATTTATTTGACACAGATAGAGAGAGAATAAGCAGGGGGAGCGGCAGGCAGAGGGAGAAGTAGGCTCCCCACTAGCAAGGAGCCCAATGCAGGACTCAATTCCAGGACCCTGGGATCATGACTTGAGCCAAAGGCAGACACTTAACCAACTGAACCACCCAAGCACCCCATCCTTCTTTTTTCTTAATGCAGGTATTTATCACTATAAACATGCTTTTATTACAACCCCTGTTTTGTTATGTTGTGTTTCCATTTTTCTTTGTTTTAAGATATTTTTTATTTCCCTTTTGAGACTTTTTTTGACCATCTCATTGGTTACTTAGGAATGTGTTGTTAATTTCCACATTCGTGAAAATTCACAAATTTTTCATTTGTCCTGTGGTTAATTTCTATTTTTTTATCATTGTGGTTGAAAAGATACTTGGTATGATTTCAGTCTTCTTAAATATGTTAAGGCTTGTTTTGTGACCTAACATATGATTATATGCTGTTGCTATAATTATTTTTAATAATTTAGTCTTTTAACTTTTATATAATGTGTTTAATATCTCACCATATTATGGTATTATGAGTATTCTGTATTTGACTCCTTGGTTACCTTTATCAATATATTTTCATATACTTTCATGTTACTAATTAGTGTCTTTTCATTTCAGCTTGACCGAGTCTTTGAAGCATTTCTTATAAGGCAGGTTGAGTGGTGATGAACACTTTTGACTTTTGTTTATTTAGGAAAGTCTTCATCTCTCCATTTCTGAAAGACAGTTTTGCTGAGTAAAATATTTTTGTTTGGCAGCTTTTTTCTTTTAACACTTTATATCACTTTTAACACTTTATGTCATTCTAATCTTTTTTGGCATGCAAGATTTCTGCTGAGAAATCTGCTGATAGCATTATGGGGGGGTTCCCTTATATGTGAGGAATTTTTTTCTTGCTGCTTTTAAGTTTCTTTGTCTTCAATTTTAGACAGTATTATTCTAATGTATCTTGGAAATGGTCATTTTATTTTATTTTGTTTTTAGCATGAAATAATCATTTTAAATTAGCATTTTGGGATGATCTGTTAGTTTTATGAACTTGGATGTCGAAATATGTCCCCAGATTTAGGAAGTTCTCAACTATTCTTTCTTTTTTTTTTTTTCTAGCCATTATTTCTTGAAATAAATGTTCTGCTCCTTTCTCCCTCCCTTTTCTCTCTGGGATTCCAGTAGTGTATAGGTCATTTCTCTTCGGGGTATCCTATAATTTACATAGGCTTTCTTTACTCTGCGTTGTTCTAAAAATTTTGTTCCTCTGACTGGATGATTTCAAGTGAACTGTTTTCTAGTTTACTAGTTTCTTTTTTCATTTGTAGAGTGTGCTATTGAAGATCTCTATTGATTTCTAAAGTTCAGTCTTGTATTCTTCAACTCTAGGATTTCTGTTTGTGCATGTATATTTTTTAATGGTTTCTATTTCTTTGTTGCAGTTCTCATTTTGTTCTTGCATTATTTTCCTAATTTCATTTAGTTGTCTTTTAGTTTATTATTTAGTTTTTTTTTAAAGATTTTATTTATTTATTTGAGAGAGAGAGAGAGCACAAACCAGGGGAGGGGGCAGAGAGAGAGGGAGAAGCAGCCTCCCCACCAAGCAGGGAACCCAACATGGGGCTCGATTCCAGGACCCTGGGATCATGACCTGAGCTGAAGGCAGCTGCTTAACCGACTGAGCCACCCAGGTGCCTCAAAACCTATCATTTAGGTTTTTTAAGAGGATTAATCTGAATTCTTTGTCAGACAGTTCATGGATCTCTATTTCTTTAGGGTCAGTCATTGGATCTTTATTAATTTTCCTTTGGTGTTATCATGTTTTCTTCATTATTCATGATCCTTGTGCCCTTGCACTTGTGTCTGTGCATTTGAAAAATTACTCATTTCTTTTAGCTTTTGTAGACTGGTTTTGGGGGGCAAGGTCCTTTACTAGTTATTCTGGATAGGTTGTATGGTGATGTCGGTGGGTAGGCTTGTTCCTACTATCCTTGGCATGTAGATCTGGTGCCTGAGTCAGAAGGAGGCAGGCCTGGTGCTTAGGTACATGGCAACCAGCCTAGTGCCTGGGTTTACTGGGGCAGATCTGGTGTTTGAATCTGCAGCGATGGGCCTGGGACCTATGTTGCATGGGTAGATCTGGATTCTGGGTCTTCCGGTGCCAGCCAGTTGCCAGGGACTACTGTGGTAGGATTGTTGTCTGGGTCTCTGGGGCTCAGTCCATTACTAGAATGTGATGAAAGCCTCATCAGTGGAGTCTGCCTGGAGGCTGTGGCCAAATGGGCCAATTTGGTGTTGGGGTGCACCTGAAACTGGGTTCTTGGGAATAAGGCTGTAACCAGGGCCTCAGGGGTTGGCCTCTAGGCTGGGGCCATAGGGGCTAGCCTGATGCTAAGGAAGGCTGGGAGCCTGGGTCCATGGGAGCTGGTCTGGAGTTTATGTCTGTAGGGACTGACTTGGTGCTAGGGTTAGCTGGGGACTTGGGGCTATGGGAGCTGGCCTGGTGCTGCAGTGGGTCCCTCATCTGGAATTCTTGGCTCTTGTGAAGGTCTTTTCGTGTGTAGATAGCTTTCAAAGTGATGTTTGGGGGAGTAGGCAAGTGCTGGAAATTTCTGTACTGCCATTTTGCTGATATTACTCCCTGTTATAAAACTTTCCCCCTGTTTTTTAATCCATTTCGAGTTAATTTTTGTAAGGGGTGTAAGATAAGGGCCCAACTTTGTTCTTTTGTATGTAGATGTATAGTTTGCCCAAAACGATTTGTTAAAAAGACTATTCTTTCTCCATTGAGTGGTCTCGGCATCCTTGTTGAAGATCATTTACCATATACATGAAGGCTTATTTCTGGGCTCTCTTCTATTCCGCTGGTCTATTTGTCTTTATGCTGCTATCACACTCTTCTGATTAATGTAGCTTGACAGTATCTTTTGAAATTAGGAAGTGTAACTGCTCCAACTTTGTTCTTCTTTTTCAAAATTATTTTGGCTATTTGGCATCCCTTGAGATTTCATATGAATTTTAGGATGAATTTTTATATTTCTGCAAAAAATGCCATTGGGATTTTGATTGGAATTGCACTGGACTTGTCGATTGCTCTAGGTAATAGGGACATCTTAAAGATACTAAGGTTCCTACTCCATGAACACAGGATATCTTTCAATTTGTTTGTGTTACATCTAATTTCTTTTAGCAGTGTTTTGTAGTTTTCAGCATATATGTGTTTTACCTACTTTATTAGGCTTACTTTTAAGTATTTTATTTTTTTTTGATACTATTGGAAATGTAATTGTTTTCTTAATTTTCTTTTCGGATTGTTCATTGCTAATGTACAGAAATGCAACTTATTTTTGTATGTTGATTTCATATCCTGTAACTTTGGTGAATTTATTAGTTCTAACAGTTTTTTTTTTTTTTTTTTTGTCTGGGATCTTAGGGTTTTTTACATATAAGATTATATCATCTGTCAACAGAGATAATTTTACTTTTTCCTTTTTAATTTGGATGCCATGGTGGAAAATTTTTAAAGGAGAGATATATTTGCAAGCTGTCAACAGTTCTTGGTACAGAACAATGCTGCACTGACATTTTCGGGATACTCTCAGGAGTACAGTGCTGCTGCCTTTGGCCAGCAACAGTGTGATTAATTGGGTTAGCATTTTTTTGGTTTGTTATCATTCTATTTGAGATCTCTGGGGAAATCACAGATTGATATGTAACTACTTATTATAGTCACTGTGTATCGATCAGAATTAAGTTGACCCTTTTTGCTGATGCTTTCATCACAGTTCCTGTTCTGCAAAAGATGAGTCTGAATCAGTGTAATGCTGACCTCTTTTCTGACTATATCCTTGTGATCAGCTGCAAACACATGAACACACACTATACTCATGCACACTGACACACACACCTAACCCCACATTAACACCAGTACCTAAACATATACTGACATACACATTCCTATTCTTAGAATGTCTTCATGTCTCTCTTTGTGTCTCATCTGTTATCCCCAGATTTATCATCCACATCCATTTAGTTTTTTTCCCCTTTTTCAATTCTTTCTTTCTTTTAAAAATATATACTAATTCTGTCACCTCCCATACATTTTACTACAGAGCGGCAATGCAGGCAAGGTTTAAGTCTAGTTTAGACTTGCCAAAAACATTGAGGTAGTAGATTCTGTAAGATGAAATACTACTTCACTTGATGATGGTGAATGAATGGTGTAATATTTTTATTTGGTAACTTTATGTACACAAGCATTCAAGGGAATGTTGTTATTGTGCATGATTTTTTCAAACTAAGTCACTATGAAAGATGTGAGAGATTTTGTGGCTATTCTGACAGTCACAAGAAGTAGATTGCATTAATCATGCTGCATAAAAAGACAATAAGAAGCAAAGGTTGAAACGTTAAACTTTTAGAGATGAGTCATAATTATAATGATGCTATTTGTCTTCAGACTTCTTCACAAAATGAAATAACATTCTTCCCATAGTTACAATTATATTAGCACTTTTCAAAGATGTTAGAATTAAGGTAAAGAGGTTAAAAGGAGTCAATTCAGACCAAGAGTGAAAGCCAGCTTTTTGAGACTCAGAATTCCTTTATGGTAATAGAAAAAAAAGTTTTGAAGTAGAAGTTTGTAGCTCTGTTTCCACTTCTGTCTCTGCCTCTAAATGGCTGTATCAACTTTGGCAAGTCTCATAGCCCCTAGTGACTTACTTTCTTGTTCCCAATTTCCTCGCTTTCAAATGAGGTGTTAGACTAATTGGTCTCTAAGTTAACTTTCAGATTTTAAATAGTTTGATTCAATTCTATAATTCTGTCTTTCTTCTGAACATTATGCTGAGTCCTCTTAACTGGCACGCTTAATTAATGAAGTCTTTCAGTACTCATTATGCATACCACTTAACTTTTAAGATAGGAAAACATCTTAAAGATATGAATCTGTATAATTACTCACAGCACTTAAAGTTTACATTTCCTTCAGCCATTTAGTAATAATCATTCTGTGAAGAAACTTTGCTGAGTTAACCATAATATTCGTTGACTGGGTGGGAGGTGAATGGAATGTGTGAGCTGAAGTTCTGTACTCATTGTAGATCTAGCTCTTATTAAAAAAAAACCAAAAAAAAAAAAAAAACAAACAAAAAACCAAGTCAATTCCATACTAAAACGAGGAATGAAAGTGAGGTATTTCTAAATTTTTGCGAAAGTGGATCAGTTTTTGTTTGAATGTAATAGGAGGAAGAATTACAGTAATCTGTCATTTTACCTGAAACAGACAAGCCTGTGTATTATGAATACTTTTAAGCTTCCCTTTGGACTATGCCCAGAAATGCATTTGGAGTTATCTTTGTTTTTCTATCGTTGTCAGTTTAGATTCTGGAATTGTCATTTGGTGGTGTGAAGCGTTGCCTGCAAGTGGTCAGAACTCCTCTTCCTAAAGGATTTTGAGATTGAGGAATGGCTGTATAACCTCCCCATTATGCCTTGGTTCTAGTTCCTCCCTCTAAGTTGAATAACGATTTTTTATTTTGGGTTGTTTTTGTTTTAGTTGGTGCTCTGATGCTTAATCTCAGTACGCTTTACTCCTGATTGTCAAATTTTGATAAAACATGTGCCATTTTCTTTGGTAAGAGAAAGTAGGTCTTATGTCTGCCAGAACACAATTTTTATGCCTTATTGGCTCCATTAAACTTTTTAAAAACCTTAAAAAAATATGAATCTGTAATTTAGTCTTTTCTTGAGTGTTGAAAAGATGATCCATCAAATATGTGGGTCATTCACAAGAAGTGGGGGAAGGATAATTAAATGCCAGAGTGTTTTGTTTTGGCAATTTCTGATCATGAAAAACATAAATAATGGGACTCTTAGGAGAACACATGTGATAGGTTGCAGATTTAGGATTAAGGGCCAGATAATGTGTCCTCTTTAATTTATTCTTACCTGGTATAATTAAAACTCCTGTTGAAATCTTTAGATACCGAGAAGCAACCCAGTTCTTGACCTGACTGCCTGATTTTATTGATTTCGTTTGTTTGTGGCTTTAGCTCTGAGAGGCTGGGCACATTAGAGCTTGGCATAAAATCTGCCACTATTGGAATTGATGACTTTATTTACTTGTAATAGCTGTATCAAGGCTTTTATGTATATGCAGGTCTTAGATATTATTACTGAGAATCTCCTGACCTAACTTCTCCTATGATTCAATTTGTATTTCTATGTAACTCAAATGCTGCCAACTTAGAAAGTACATATACATTTTATGGTGCCAACGACTGGGTTTCCTTAGCTGCTAATGCTCTTCTCTTCTAGTAAAAAAGGCTTTATAATTTTGCAACTTCTGATCTCTTATTGTGTGTTAATTTTTTAAGTCCATTTTCTCCCTCAGACATTTAAGAAAGATTTTTCTTCTTTTTCTTTGGAGTACTTTACTTCTTGAATTCAAGAGAACAATTTTAAATATATGTTTTCTCATAATGCAATCTAATAGGCATTTGGTTGGAGAGCATGAAACACTTACTATAGTCTGCCCAAAATTACATGAAAGAAGGGACAGTTAGTGATAGGGTCCAATGCCAGACGAATACACAAATTCCATTCTATTCATGTTCATTTTATAGGTAGTATGTTTTCAGTGTTAGAAGCTTTAGAGTGAATTATGTATTGTTGGTGAAGGCACTTAGTTCAACTAAAACTCATTGCATCACTTTTTAGCAATATTGCTGAAAGTAACTGAACATTCTGTTTCTCTAATTTGCCTGAGCAATATATTGTAGTCATTAGCGAGTAGAATTAGAATTGCTTCTACCCATTATTGAACAAAAATTAGAATTGGAAACCATCTCAGTCTAGGCAGATGATCTTATCTTCCTACCATGTATAAAAAATAATGGTTAGTAAGAGATATTAAGAGATGTTCTACTTTGAAATTAAATTTTATAAATCAAATCAGTACTTCCCTTCAATAAAAAAGATCATTAAGATTGATTTAACCGACAGTGTTTTTAAATCTTCTTTTTAACTCCTATCTCAGTGACAGAACTGGGAGTCACTTTCATATGATTCCTTTCCTTGGTGCAAATTTTAGTGTAGTGTAGCTAGTGTAAGTTAAAAGTGTTATCCAATTAAGAGAAGAGAAATTGAAGGGCAGGAGGGTACATATATAGAAAAATTGGAGGGCAGAGGGGAACGTTATTGAGATAATTAATTCAGTGTATTTGAATACATTTAAAACTTGAAATTATTGGGTGATTTTATATATATAATTACCCTGAAATTGTGCCAATAAGGAGTCTTTCTCCACTTATATCTTGTCTCCAATGGTATATTTTTTCTGAGTATTAGTTTTCCTTATGTGTATTTGCATCTCTACAAACTGATTTATTTTTTTCAGCAGGCATTTATTAAGTGCCCACTGAGTGCCAACATTATGCTAACATTGGGAGGCGGAGTTGTGTGTGGGGTCGAATAAGATCCAGTCCTTTTTGTACAATAGTAAAATCTTCCAAATAGAATCTATAACCTTGGCTGGTGTTATATTGTTGCGGAAAAAATAAAAATCAGACCGGTGAGAGACCAAGCGACACTCGAAGTAGGAGAACTCGGATTTATTTTTCGCTGGTGGACCCAGATGAGCTCGTGCTCGATGTTCTGGGTTATAAGGCTTTTATAGGGGACTGCAGGCAGTCAGGTTCCAAGGGCTATGCTGACTGCTGGTAGCTGGGTTTTAACTGGGGGAACGGGGGCTGCTTTAGGTGGGGACGGTAGTGCCGGGACGCTGTGGCAGGAAGCCTGTTTACAGAAGCAGAAACGACTGGTTATCTCTTGCTCCCAGGAGGGTTTGTGGTTATCTCTAGCTTATTGTTGGTAACTTTACATCTTCTGGGGCCTCCTGGCCTGGGCCTGCTCCTCTTCAATATAAGCTTGCAGGGAGTTTTTTAGTGAGTCTGATGAAACTTTGGAATATAGGTGAGGTTTGGTGGGGTGAGGTCTGGAGCCAACGACCAAGAAAGAATTCTTGAGACATCTTTGGTGCAAAAAGGTGATTTTATGAAAGCGCGGGGACAGGACCCGTGGGCAGAAAGAGCTGCCCTGGATTTGTGAGGTGTGGTTGATTATATACTCAGGAGTTGGGGAGGTGAGGACAAAGGGGGTGTCCAGAAGGACTGTCATGTGCTAAGGAAGACTCTTAGGATACTGGAGGCCTGGTTGTTGTCAAGTCAAGGCTATTTTTCCCTCTAATGAGGCACTAACAGGAAGACAGTTGTGAGTAGCCTTGTGCTCCCTCATCAAGTCGAGTCCATTCACCATGTTCATGGTCAGTTGGACCTACAGCATTTAAGATATGTAATTTAAAAGGAGAAGAAAACTTATATATAGATTGGTACCATGTTCCAGTCATAAATAATCTTTAATACTTTGAACTACTTAGAAATCTGAGATAGTATTTAGTACAGGAACCTCATTATATGAGACTATTTATTAAATGAAACAAAATTAATTAAATTCTACCCTGTAATAAAAATTGACATTCACTGATAGGAACAGTTTAAGTTGACTTTTATCTGTTAGCTTTATGGATTTTACCTTTACTGGGCTTCCTTTCAACCACCTCTAAGAGGACCTTTGAAGAAGTTTTCCTCAAGATGTTATACTGGACAAATCTAAAATCTACTCATAAAAAAGAGAGTCTACTCAATCAAACTTAACAACTTTATTTTCAAGAATAAGTTTTATATGACTTAATAGCATCAAAGAAATAGGTACTTAAACATTCCTTTTGATTTAGCAAGTTGCTGATGGTTCTATTCACTGTTTCTAATCTACCAAGTCTCTGTAGGAATTTATACAGTTCAGTATCCTAAACTGGAATGGTTAGTTTTGTCTATTATTGGATAAGAAGGAAAAAGTTTCAGGGCTACAAACTCTAATGAATACATTAGAGTTACTGAATAACATTAATTCTGCTATATGTTGACCACAGGACATTCTGGGTTAAATAAAACTGGAACCACATGATCTGTTTCTGTTTCATATTGCTATTCAGAAATGTTGCTCTTTCAAAGCCATTACTATTTTCACTTGAATCTAAAATGTATTACAGTTTCATGGTTTTCTGTTAATTGCTTACTCTGTTAAGTAAAATTAAAACCTGCTTATTTTTTATTGCAAATGTTGGTGAAATAGTTCTGTCCCTTAAATTCTGGTTTCACTGTAGCTTCTCAAAGGAAAGGTAATTAGGAGTTTGTAGAAGTAAAAATGAGAGGGTGACTGATTATGGAGCCTGAAGAAGTAAAATTATTAGTGCCATTTCATATTCATATTTGACAAGTAAATGCAATATATTACAATCAGTGTGTTTAGTATTTTACTCAAAATTTAGGGAAAGCAACTGTTGTCCAGTTTTTACATTTACTTTTATTTTTCATGGAAAGTTGTATTAACATTGGCAAATCTTATGAAGAGGTTATATTAATATATACGAAGTTTTCTTCTTCTCTTGGGTGGTCTTTTCAATAACCATTCTAGGAAGATGTTCATGGTAGATTGCTACATAGTAAAACGAACCCTAGGGTATCAAGTACATTGACTATTAAGTAGTGTGTTAGGGGATAATAAACTATTTGGTTCCTGATAAGGGTACTATGCAAGGAGCTTCTAAACAGGTCACAGGAAGTGAGAAAAATGAAAATCACTTGTTAGAGATAACAGTGAAATGAGCCAGAAAGAGGAGAAATGCTTTGTAAACAGGTGGTGAGCAAGTGCTGTAGATACTTAGAGAAAATCAGTGGACTAGGTTAGATAATTTCATTTATCTTTCATGCCAAGGCCACAGTTTTGGTCACTCAACAGGTCAATAACTTTTTCTTTGTCCTTGTACCATAGGTCACACTGTTAATTCCAGCTGTCCTACAAATAGTCGTAATTACCATGTTTTGGAAGCTCACCATGTTTCTGTACTAAGTACTTTACGTATATTATTTTATTTAATCCTCATGGCTATTTTATGAAGCAGGTGTTAATATTTCCCCTTATAGAAGGCGAAACAGATTTATTTATTATTTATTATACAACTAGAAAAAACACAAGGTGTGACATGAATCCTTTTGCATAAGGTCTGACTCCAAAGTGCATACGTTTAAACCTTATGTTTTTCTGCAGTTGGTCACATCACATATTCTATTACATAAGAAGGGATGAAAAAAATAAGCATATTCAACATAACAAACATGTCAATTTGTGTGTTACAGATTGAAAATTGATTGCCAGAATCATCTTTTTTTTTTTATCGCTGGGACATATATTAGGTATATTAAAGAAAAACTTAAAGAAGTTTAAGGGAGGGATTACGGAAGAAGTCTTGGAGATAGATCAGGGCAGTAATTGGTATCTTTAGCCATTCATTCTACATATAAATATCTAGTATTTTGAACTATCTTACTGTATATATGCAGTAGGTTATAGAGGGCAGTCTGGACTAAGACAGCTTGAGTTAAAGTCTAGTTGTTCCACTAGTGATATAACCTTGGTAACATTTCTTAACCACCTCAGTTTTTCTGCTTGGAAATGGGGACACAAAGCAAATTTACTTTATGTGAGGTATCTGTGAAGATTAAAAGTGATGACATACATAAAATGCTTAGCACAGATCTGGCACATAGAAGAGGTTTGTACCTTTTAGTCATTATTATCACTTTGCATATCTTATTAAATTCTTGATTTTTGAGGTTTTGCATTTTGTAGTCCTAAAAAAGCAATGTAATTTGGTAATGAATTTCATTTACTCTATAAGAGAATAGAAATTGCTTAATAGAATTGAATAATCTTTGAATTCTATTTGAATTTTATTTCAGTCTGTTTTAAATTGCTTCTGAAACAATATTGACTTTTTTATGAAGAGTGTTTTTAAGGTGCTATAGTTTCTTTCTAAATAATTTTTTACTGTTTTATTCTATTACTCTGTTTTATTGCACTCATATGTCATCATATATATTCATTTTTTATGATCCAGATTGCACATTTTCTTGGATACTAGGGACTGAAATTTTAAGATTTCTATGTGAATTATAAAATAAAAATATGAGGAAAAAATTATACTTAGAAAATCTATTTCTCTCTTTTTTTCAACTCTATTTCTTCTGATATTCGTAACTAGATAGTACAGACTTTTTATGAATGATTTTCCTTTGATGAATCACTCTTTGGAAAAATGTTGCATATTCTTATATTCTCTTGAAAATGCTATTATCTTAGTTGCCGTTTCTCCAAAACAACCTAAATGTATATCACCATTTCTTATCATTAGATATTTTTGTTATCTATGTTGATTGAAGTCATGCCATTTCCACACCTTTATTTGTTTACTTATTTTTAAAGATTTATTTACTTGAGATTGAGAGCATGTGTGAGCTTGAGCACGGGAGGGGCAGATGGAGGGAGAACCTCCAGCAGACTTCTCACTGAGCTCAGAGTGCTTATGGGGCTTGTTCTCACTACCCTGAGATCATGTCCTGAGCTGAAACCAAGAGTCAGATGCTTAACTGACTGTACCATCAAGGATTCCCCTATTTCCACACCTTTAAGTCACTAATATTTTGGGCTATAATACAAGAGAGTTATGCAACTAAGCATATGTGTTCATGAATGTATGCAGTGAATATATTTTGCTTAACTTTCACACAGTGGATTAGGATCTTTGGGGCTGTGTGTCTTACAAGTTGTGTAGGTCTGTAATTGATCAAATTAAGTCATAAAAAACAGATATTACGTTTTTTAACATTCTGAGCATGGGATTGTTGGAGCTGCTGGCATTTACATTTTGAGTTCTAAACATTGCTTATAGATGTTCTAAAGACTTTGTTCAATTCATGTTATCTGCTTAAAAAATGATAGGCAATCAAAAAGATAATTAATAATTTTCTTGACTATTGAGGTAACTTAGTATCTTTTATTCTTTCTAGCACCTTGAAATGAATTTACTGAACATGCTATATTTTTATGATTAGATCAAGGATAGAAGAACCAGATAATAAATAGGGCTTAGACTTGCCTTCTATATGGCAAGAAATCTTTTGGATTTTGAAATATGAGAGGGCCAAATGTTTGATAGTCTGCTTTTCCTTTCCTTTCTTTCTGGCCTCTGACAATCCTGGATTTTGAGATTTAGACCTTAGGTTTAACTTCCCTGATCCTAATTTTGTCATCTGTACAAGAGCAAAAAATGATACTTCATTAGGGGTTCTTTTGAAGATTAAATGAGATAATTTACGTGAAGTGGCTGGCATATAGTGAAGCTCAATGCACTTTAAAACTTTCGCTATTTGTGACCTGGTGTTTTCTTTATCCTTTCTTTTTTTTCACATTTAAGGCTTTTAACTGAAGTTATCTTTTGCCTCTTCCATAGCTAATAATCCAGACCTGACTTATTATATAGTATGGTGTTCTCCAAAGTGGTATACCCAGGAGATGTACATGATTATCCAGTGGAATATCTGATAGATGTTAGAACTTCTACTGATATTTGATTTTTATTTAACAAAACAAAAATTTTAGATTTAGTAATATTTAATACAAAGGCTAAGATTAGTGTTTAAATGTGATGTATCAATAAATACATTGAGTGTAAATGCTAACATGTTCTTTTTTTCTGAAAGAAGTGCTTGATCAAAAAAAGTTTGGAGATCACTGACCTTTCATTTTGTACTTGAATGAAGCTGTATGAGTGACAGAAAGGAATTTGGAGAAGTGCCTTTTGAAAGCTTTCTTGGGGTCCAGAATTTAAGTAGGTCACAAAGAAGTAATCTAGTTATGAGTGTCAGAAGGCAATATGGGTCAGTGTTAGTTTGTTCTTGGTTCTTATGAATTTTTCTAGTTTCCTGAAATGTAGTTTCGGTATGGTTTTATATAGTATAGTTTTGTTGTTGTCATTGTTAAGGAACTACCTTGTTGAAAGCTGGTTTGTTCTACATTTTCTGTTAATAAGGTTGCAATTTTATTTGTAGGAAAAAAAGGAAAAAATGCACAGCTAATATGCAGTTCAAATCTATTGTAAATACTCTTCTTAAGCAATTGATAAGACCTCCACATTATAAACTGAATAAATTCTGTTTAAATTGGTTGCTTGCTACTTATGAAGAGTGATGTAAGGCTACTTGTTGGGATTCTTATGCTGGAAGGGTTTATTTCATTTTGAAGCAAGTAAATAGAAGTTCGTTAAAAGAGATAGTTTTGTATACTTGTTATTGGGACTCAAACAATATAATAAAAAGATTTTTCATTGAGCCCAACTTCATTTAGGATTAAGACAACTTTACTGAACTGTGATCTACAGGAGAGATATGTAGTCCTTTAGGATTTCAAAGCCATTTCATGGATATTGCTTCCATTTACACCAGGAAAAAAGTTTTATAGAATTTTAAGTTGTTTATTTTATTATGATCCATTTTAATCATCATAAAACACTGTTCTTGATATTGATGATTTACTTAATAGTGTTGAAATTGTACATAGTAACAGAACATGAAATGATTTTAAGTGATTTTTATGAACAGTGTCAATTGCAGAAAGGGCTAAATCCACTTGGACTGCACAAACTTACGTTACTATTGTGGTCAAGATGCTCTACCCATCTCAGTAAAAGCTGTTTTTTTAGTGACTCAAACCCACTTGGTACTCCTTTAAGATGAAAACTACACCCTAATTATGTAGTCATGGAGAGTACTAGAGTCATTTTAACCATATGTTTCTCGAGAGTCCTCATAATACAATTTCAAATGCTAGTGTCCTGTGTAGTATTCTGTTTTCCAATATACAAGATTATATCGACCAAGTATATATGTTAGAAAACATATCTGAAGAGTGTTTCAAGGCTGATCATATCATCTGATTGCTTGCGGAGAATGCAGATTGGCCTGGGCTATGTGTAAGCTGGGTATAAACAGCTATAAGAAGAATAACTGTGTGATGAATTCATCATTTATATGCTATCAGTTTGAGCTATCTGTGTTAAAGGATGCCTTTTATGGGAACACACACAGTTATTTTAGAAGATTGCTATTACTATATATTATGCTATATGTGAACATTTCAAAAATATTTGTACAAAAGTGATGGCAAATGTGTTGATTGTTACTTTGGAATGGGTTTGAATATCAAAAAGACAATATATATAAGAAATTATTTCATGTGCTAGTAATCATGGAATAACTCAACAAAAGTTCTTGATTTTAGGGGAATCTCAAAGGATATGCCAAGAAATTATGTTTAAGAATCCTTCTAGATTTGGTAAGAGCTAGGGAAAGGATTTCTTTCAGCAGAGCTGTAAAATCAATCCAGAAATAGTTCTCAGGTCCTTGAAATGCCTTAAGCTGAGACAACTAATATTTTGATATCAACTGTAGGTTAATATTCTATTCTTTTTTTAATTAGTCCTGTATTGTAGCATTTTAAGTAAGAAGTTAATGCTTATATAATTTTGAATGAATATTTGGAAGACAGTGTGATAATACAGTTACTCTAGTGAGAAATTTTGTCTACTTTATCCTTCCAGTTTTATTGATAAATAATTGACATGCATCACTGTTTAAGGCATACAGCATGATGGTTTGATAAAATATATTGTGAAATGATTAAATGATTACCACAATAGGTTCAACTAACATCCATCTTCTCATATAGATACAATGAAAAGGAAAGAAAGGAAGAATGGAAAACAAGATTTTTCCTTGTGTTGAGAACTTTTAGGATTTACTCTCTTAACAACTTTCCATTATACAGCAGTATTAGCTATAGTCATGTTATACATTATATCTCCAGTACTTATGTGTATTACAACTGGAAATTTGTACCTTTTGACCACCTTTCTCCACATCCCCTTCTTCCCACCCTCTGTCTCTGGTAGCTTCAAGTCTGATCTCTTTTTCTGTGAATCTGTTTTTTTCTTTTCTTTTCTTTCCTTTTTTTTTTTTTTAGATTTTATACATAAGTGAGATCATATAGTATTTATCTTTCTGACTTATTTTACTTAGCATAATGCCTTTAAGGTTCATCTGTGTTGTCAAAAATTGTAAGATTTACTTGTTTTTTTATGTCTAAGTAATATTCTATTGCATATATATACCATATACCACAACTTCTTTATTCATTTATTCAGCAATAGATACTTAGGTTGTTTTCATGTCTTGGATATTGTAAATAATGTTGCTAGGAACATATGGGTGCATATATCTTTCTGAGTTAGTGTTCTTGTTTTCCTGGGATATAGTCCCAGAAGAGGAATGGCTGGATCATATGGTAGCTCTAGTTTTAATTTTTTGAGGATATTCTGTAATGTTTTCCATAGTGGCTGTACCAATTTCCAGTCCCACCAACAGTGTACAAGGGTTCCCTTTTATTCACATCCACACCAACATTTGTAATTTCTTGTCTTTTTGTTGATGGCCATTCCAACAGGCGTGGGGTGACATCTCATTTTGGTTATAATTTACATTTCCTTGATGACTAGTGATGTTGACCATCTTTTCACATACCTGTTTGCCTTTCATATATCTTTGGAAGATTCTGTTCAGGTTCTTTGCCCATTTTTCAATTGGGTTTTTGTTTGTTTTATTTTTGTTTTTGTTTTGCTGTTGCGTTATATGAGTTCTTTATATATTGGATATTAACCCCTTATCAGATCTATGGTTTGCATGTATTTTTTTGCTGTTTTGTACAGTTTTGTTTAACCTTGTTGATGTTTTCTTTTGCTGTACAGAGCTTTTCAGTTTGATGTAGTCGTACTTGTTTATTTTTCATTTTGTTGCTTGTGCTTTATGTGTTAAATCCAAAAATCATTACCAAGAACCATGTCAAGCAGTTTTATTCCTATGTTTTCTTCTAGGAGTTTCATGGTTTCAGGTCTCACATTTAAGTCTTTAATCTATTCTGTTAATTTTTGTAAGTTGTGGGAGATATATATCCAGTTTCATTCTTTTACATGTGAATATCCAATTGTCCTAGCACCATTTATTGAAGACTGCCTTTTTCCATTGAATGGTCTTCACTTTCTTGTCCAATATTGGTTAATTTTATATCCTTGGGTTTATTTCTGGGCTCTCAATTCTGTTCCATTGGTTTATTTCTGTTTTTATGCCAGTACCATACTGTTTTCATGATTATACCTTTATGGTGTAGCTTGAGGAAGTTTGTTACCTCCTGTTACGTTCTTCTTTCCTTTCCAATTTTGATACCTTTTATTTTTTTTTTCTCATCTGATTGCTCGGACTTCCATTACTCTGTTTAATAGTAGTGGTGAGAGTAAACACCCTTGTTTTGTTCCTGCTCTTAGGAGAAAATCTTTTAACCTTTCACCATTCAGTCTGTTGATAGTTGTGGGCTTGTCAAATATGGCCTTTATTAATAGAGATATGTTCCTTCTATGCCTAATTTGTTGAGATTTTTTTAAAATCATAAATGGGTGTTGGATTTTGTCAAATACTTCTTCTGTGTCTATGGAGATGATTATATGATTACTTTTTTTTGTTCTTTTTTTCTTTTTAATTATCAGACTGGGCAAAACCTTATCCTCCACATATTATCTTATTACCTCCAGGTAATGTCTTATCCTCCAGGTCGCTGATTCTTCTGCATGTCAAGTCTAATTTGAAACTCTCTTAAAATCATTTCAGTTGTATTTTTCAACTGTAGGATTTCAGGGTTTTTGTTGTTGTTGTTTTCATGGTTGGTGTTTTCTTGTTAAAGTTCTCATTTTGTTTATGCATTGTTTTCCTAACTTTGTTTTAGTTGTCTGTGTATTCTTGTGGGTTCATTAAAGTTCCTAAAGTGGATTATTAGGAGTTCTTTGTCAGACAGTTCATACATCTACATTTCTTTAGTTTCAGTTATTGGAGCTCTACTAGTTAACTTTGGTGGGTGTCATATTTGATTTTTTGTGATCCTTCATTACTTTATGCTAGTATGTGCGCATTTGAGTCATTAGGCTCCTCTTTCATACTTACAGGTTTGCTTTGGCAGAGGCAGTTCTTTACTAGTTAGCTCAATTTGGATTTCTGGGTGTCTGCTGATAATATCCTTGGGCAGGTGGAGCCTGTTATTATCTGTTTTTGAGTGAGGCAACTGTTTGAGTTCTGAGGACAAGGATGAGAGGGGTGTTGGATAGATGTATAGGATAGTTGGATAGGACTGCTGGCTTGATTCCCTACCCAAGTGAGGCTGTAGGATGGGCTCCATAGTTGCCTGGATTCTCTGGTCAGGTTTACTAGATAATCAGGACTGGGTACTATATTCAGTAGCAGATGGGGCAGGGCAGCAGGACAGGACCTGTACAATTCATTGTTTTGGGGACCTGAATCAAGCCAGAGTCATGCACCTAATTTCCTGGTCAGGTGATTCACTGCTTGGGAGCAGCAGGAGAAGCAGCTCTAAAACTGCCAAAACTTGTGGCTTGTTGTATTAATTCAAGCACACCTGTACCCCAAATTCCCTGATGGAACGGGTACACTGGCTTTGCTCTCTAAAGTGTTAGCTCTGCCTGTCTGCCTCTAGGCTTGAGTGTCGCTGGGCCACGTAGCTACCAGGAGTTGTCTCTCTCCCTACTGGTCATATTGGGCCAGAAGACATTCTCCACAGTGGGTGGGACTGTGATTCATTTTTCTTGCCTTGGTGGGACAAAGAGGAGCTGCTCCAGGCTACTTTCAGTTTTGCAAACAGGTTCTCTGGATGGGAGGGGCTAGGAGTTACTCTCTTTTGGTTGTGCATTAATTCCTCTGTCTGTATATTGCATGCTGTATGCCTCTCTGCCCAATACTGACTTTGCTCTGAGGGCAATCAGCTTTGCCTACCCATGTCTTAGCTGGAGTGCCACTGGGTTGTGCTACTTCCATTTGTTGCCTGCTCTTCTAGTCAGATCAGGCCAGAAGACACTTTTCATGGTGGGTGGGGCTGTGACTTAGCAGCTTGCCGGGCTTGGGTAAATCAGGCTCTGAGGACAACAAAACTCTTCATTTGAGATCTGAATCAGGCCAATTTGCATCCTGCTCAGTTCCCTGGTCAGAATCTGCCCCCAACTTGTTTCTTCAGATGAACAAAGCTGCCGGTTGGGATTACTACTTGGTCATTACAGGTATGAACACAGTCTGCCAAGATTTATATGCTAGTTGTTGCAAGCCCTTCCTTTCTTTTCAATCAAAATCAGATTTCCAGTGGCTAGAACCCACAGATTCCCCTGCAGTCTCCATTATTGTGAGATTGGAATAGGGGCTCCCACAAAGTGACCCCACAATACTGGGGTCTCCCTGGGTTCTTTTTTCCCACTGGAGGAACTTGAGTGTCAGGGAGACCTTTTTGAGTGGTGCTATACTTGTCTAGGGAAGGGGCAATACTGTCCATGAGTAGCCAATTCTCTTACCCTTCTTATGCAGTTTGTGTTGGTCTCTGTGGTGCAGGCATCTGCTTTAGCCTCACCTCTGTGTTTAAAGATTCTCTCAGTGGTGTCTTGTTCTTGAATACTTAGTTGTTAGTTATTCTTGTGAAGTGGAGAAATTCTAGAACAACACATGTTACCATCTTGGTGACATCACTTTTTAGTACAGAGTTAATTTTACAGATATGAAACTTGTATTTTGAATGTGTTCCCATTTCTTGTTTTTCTTTTGCTACTGAACACAATAGGAGAAAAATTAGATGAACTTTTGGGTACTAAATAAATAAATAAATTTGAAAGGGAGAGAGAGAGCAGAGGGAGGGGCAGGGGAGAGGAGCAGAGAATCCCAAGACGACTTTGCACTGAATATGGAGCCCATCATGGGATCATTCCCATGACCCATGAGATCGTGACCTGAGCCGAAATCTTGAGTCAGACACTCAACCAACTGAGCTACCCAGGTGCCCCTTTTAGGTAATAATTTAAAGTTTGGTCAAAATTGAAAGATGTTTGAGGGGCGCCTGGGTGGCTCAGTCGATTAAGTTTCTGCCTTTGGCTCAGGTCATGATCCCAGAGTTCTGGGATCAAGCCCCGAGTTGGGCTCCCTGCTCAGTGGGGAGTCTGCTTCTCCCTCTCCCTCTGCCTCTCTCCCCAGCTTGCTCTCTCTCTTTCACTCTCTCAAATAAATAAATAAAAATCTTAAAAATAAATTGAAAGATGTTTGAATAATAGGTAACTAAATTTCAGAGGGGACAGATCATAGTCACCATTTATTAAGCGCCTACCATATACTGACTCTTTTGCTAAGTACTTTACATGATCTTTATAATGTAATCCTCATATTAATCCTATGATGTATATATTGTCCCCATTTTACAGGTGAAGAAACCTAAGTCCAGACGATTAAAAGGTTGTATAAATGCCACACAACTAGTAAATGGTAGAACTGGGATTTGAACTAAAGGCTCTCTGGCTCTAAAGCCCATATTCATTCCATAGCATTGTACTTCTCACAGATGGTATTAAAAATAGCGTTTTTTAGCCATAGGTTGAATATAGTCATCACGAGAAATGAGCTTGTTCCTGTGTCGGTATGAGAGTCATTGAGGTTTACTGCTGACTTAAGGGCTCATTCTCTAGGAGAAGGGAATGTCTTCATTTACTACTTAGAATAATAAATGTGTGCCATACTCACAGAAACATATTATATCTGCTAGGGACCAGCATACACATTTAATGCAGAATGAAAATATGCCCTTTGTTTTGCCCAGCCCATTAATTTTAAAATGCCTAGAGGCCAAAGCAGCCCCAAACAGTTGGAATACTACCTGTTATTCCAAATTAGACATTAAAATCTTCTCCCTATTTATAAAAAATAAAACCATTCCTCATTTCTTAACAAGCTTTATCAGTATAAAAAGAACTAAAATTGTTGGTCTGGTGTTCTTTATTATTTTGCATTGAGTTCTGCAATATACTGTTTTTATGGTGAAATCTTGGGGTATTCACAAAAAGCAAATGTATTTCCTACCTCCAGGAACCCTTGCAAAAAACAAACATTATTTTTATAAAGACATATTCTTAGGCCACACATAATTAATCTTAAGTAATTCAAGGAGTACAAACATAATTTTATATTTTATATAGAATGGTTTATCTTTTTTCCATTTTCATCTCCTGTTTTTATAAAACAAGTGTTACTTAAGAAAATTGTTAAAATCTTAGGCTGTCTCCCTTGGATATTTCATTTTTGATGCCTGTTTGAGACTTTATTCATTTCTGCAGTGTGAAATTGTGCAAATATCAGCAGACTGGATGTCCTTGTAATAACACCCAAGTCAAAGTTTTATTTTGTGAGAGGAAGTATCCAGCTCAGTGCCTGATATATTAGGAACTTTTTAGATGCCTAGTGATTATCTTTACATTTCTGTTAGCTGAATGACCTTAGATGATTCTCTAGCTCTCACTTTCCTTATTTTAAAAATATGAGGCTTAAAGATGATTTTGAAGGGTCAGCAGCTAGCTTTGCAATGCCATAGTTTCCAGATAGACATGTAAGATCTGATGCAATAAAGCCAAAGTCTGCTCTTCTCTTACATGTCATACTTATTTCTACTTCTTTGCCTTGATCATTCTGTTTTTCCTATCAAAAGTGCTTTCTCTCCTGACTATCCATCTAAAATCATCCAGTCAGCATTTATTCAACAATTTCTTCACTGAAGAAATGTGTTGTGTACATGCTTAAGGTATGTGTACATGGTTAAAGTAATGAGTAAAAGTGAAACTTTAAATTCTAAAAGCCTTTTTAAACCTTCCTACATTAATTCTTTTCTAAAAATTCTAGACTTTCAATTTCTACACTTTTCATTCCTAATATTTATTATCATATTTTTGGTAATTATGTTTTATTTTGTGAAAAGAAAATTACATCATACCTTGACAAGCTTATAAAATCTTCCAGAGATGTAATGACATATAATTATTTTTTTATTTTTCTTAACATGTGGTATAATTTTTCTCTAAGGGTTTGTAGATTAGAGGTATACATGCTACTAATAATATGGTAGTTTGAGTCAATAAAGTCCTGAACTATAATAGAAGTATAAATGAAACAGAAGAAGGGAATTCAAAAGGCGTTAAAGGGGTTTGCTAATTTTTAGTTTGCTTGGCCAGTTTGAATATAGGTGGTTTGTAGAAAGACCTTTAATATACATAAAATTTGAAAATAAAGTAATCAGGGCACCTGGGTGGCTCAGTTGGTTAAGCCACTGCCTTCGGCTCAGGTCATGATCCTGGAGTCCCAGGATCGAGTCTCACATCGGGCTCCCTGCTCGGCGGGGAGTCTGCTTCTCCCTCTGACCCTCTTCCCTCTCGTGCTCTCTATCTCTCATTCTCTCTCTCTCAAATAAATAAATAAAACCTTTAAAAAAAAAAGAAAAGAAAGTAATCAGATTGATCTTTTTAAACTTTATTTATTTTTAGAGAGAGAGAGTGTGAGTTGGGGGAGGAGCAGAGGGAGAGGGACAAGCAGACTTTGCATTGAGTGGGGAGCCCAATGCAGGGCTTGATCTCATGACCCTGAGATCATGACCTAAGCTTAAACCAGACACTTAACTGACTGAACCACCCAGGTGCCCTGAGATTGATATTTTCTAACACTCACTCTAGAACTTGTTAAGCCAAAAGTACCCACTGAAATGCTATAAACTTATTCCAATGTTATCACATTTTGAGGGAAGTTACTTTTTTGGAATGAGATTTTTATGGCTAGATTTTGATCCAAACACAAATATTACTTTGATTACTTTATAGTTACCACTTTGCTTGGATTAAGAAAATGATTACATGGGGTGCCTGGGTGGCTCAGTTGGTTAAGCATCTGCCTTCACCTCAGGTCATGATTCCAGGGTCCTGGGATCGAGCCCTGCATGGGGCTCCCTGCTCAGTGGGGAGTATGCTTCTTCTGCTCCCTCTGCCCCTTCCCCCAGCTTATGCTCTCTCTCTCTCACTCTCTCTCTCAAATAAATAAATAAAATCTTAAAAAAAAGGTTATATATTCAGCCTGACCAAATGCCTTTTAAATTAGACTTTGTTCAGTTAAATTTTTCCCAAAGGTTGCTAATCAGCCATTATTAAAATATTAAATAATTTTTTATTACCTCATGGTAAGTCAAATTAAAAAATTAAAAATATGTTTAGGCATGTGAGCCACCATAGAATAAATGATACTTTTAAGATCCTAAGATGATGATTTTGCATAAAATAATGCTAATTTGGATGCATGAGTTCTGCTGTCTTCATTGAAAAAATCAATTATTGTAAAGATACCTCTTTGTTCTCTATTAAGTCAATTCACTATTAAACATAATTCAGAAACATTGCTTCAGAGAGGCACTTTTTAAAAAAGATTTATTTATTTTTTGAGAGAGATAGAGTGGGGGTTGGGTGTAGAGGGGCAGAAGGAGAGGGAGAAAGAATCTCAAGCAGACTCCCTGTTGAGCACAGAGCACAGTGTGGGGCTTAATCTCATGACCTTAAGGTCATATCCTGAGCTGAAATCAAGAGTCAGACACTTATCCAACTGAGCCACCCAGGCACCCCTGGAGAGGCACTTTTGAAATGGCAGAGTGAGGACCTTTGAAAATTCACTTCTTCATAAAAGCAATGAAGAGTACTGCCAAAAATGCTCAAAATCAACATCTTTTCAGAACTCCAGAAATTAACCAAAGACTTACAAAAAGAAAAATGGATGGATCTCAGTAAGCTAATAATTTCTGTGGTATTTTGACTTGTCCTACTTGTATCCCCCTCTCCCTAGATCCATAGTAGCCTAGAAAGTCGGTAGTCATACAACCATTGTAACTGTGAAACTAGAAACTTAGTTAGCAGTCAGTGAAGGGGAAGAATGGATTTAGAGCTGCCCCCAAAGCCCTATCCCCCTTAGATAATTTTCACTATTTGTCTGGTAGCAACATGGAAAGCACCATTCAAAGGGCTTGTCTTTATTTGACCTGACTTAGAGCTTCTCAGTGGGAAAGAACCAACTCCAGGGAGTTTATTGAAAATGATTCAGCAGCAATTGTTTAACATCCCAGGTGTTTGAGGCTGTGGTACTAGTTGGAGAAAGAAAAGTTGGCCCAAGTCCTTAAAAGAAAAATATGGAAAATGAGATGTTTTTAGGGGCCTTTTAAAAACTCTGATATATTTTTGGGGATCTCAGAGTCCAAACATCTATAGGGCTATGGGCTATGCTTTCATTTGGCCCAAGTTGATGCTGTGCATGAGTAGGCACTGAAGGCTAAAACAGAGTTTTAAAGTGCCAAAACACTGAAGGCATAACCCAACACACACACACGCACACACACACACACACACACACACACACACACACACACACCCTCCCTCTTACCAAAGGGGAGACACTGATTCAAGGCATTTAAGAAAATATTTGTCCAAACATTAACTGAACACTAAGCAGGTACTTCAGTAGTTGTGTACAAGAATACAGATTTTACATAATTAGTCCAGGAAAGTCATTAAAATATTAACACAGCACAGCAACCAAAACAAAAAATGTGAATGATCTCCAGAGTTGCCACATTGTTATTTAAAATTACAGTTTTCAACAAATAATTATGAGACATGTAAAGAAACAGTAAAATACAGACCATACACAGGGGGAGAAACAGTCAATAGAAACATTCCCTGAGGATGGCCAGATGCTGGCCTTTTAGACAAAAACTTTTAAGTCAGCTAATTTAAAGATGTTTATATATATATTTTTAAAGATTTTATTTGTTTATTTGACAGAGAGCGACATAGCAAGAGTGGGAACACAAGCAGGGGGAGCAGGAGAGGGAGAAACAGGCTTCCCATGGAGCAGGGAGCATGATGCAGGGCTCAGTCCCAGGACCCTGGAATCATGACCTGAGCTGAAGGCAGATGCTTAAGGACTGAGCCCCTAAATCAAAGATGTTTAAAGAACTAAAGCTATACCTATAAACTAAGGGAAAGTATGAGAAAAATGTCTTGCTAAATAGAGATTATAATTAAAAAGATAGAAATTATAAAAAAAAGAACTAAATAGAAATTCTGGAGTTAAATAGCCCAGTAACTAAAATAAAATAAAAAGTCGTTAGGCTTAAGAGAAGATTTCAGCAGTCAGAAGAATGAATCAACAAACTTGAAGATAGGTCAATTGAGATTATCCAGTACTTTCCAAATTTGGTGGAAAACATTAATTGACACAAGCAAGAAGATCTACAAACTCTAAGTGATATAAACTCAAAGAGATCCATACCTAGACACACATCATAGTTGAGCTGTTGAAAGAGAAATGCAGGGGCGCCTGGGTGGCTCAGTTGTTAAGTGTCTGCTTTAGGCTCAGGTCATGATCCCAGGATCCTGGGATCGAGCCTCACATTGGGCTCCCTGCTCCATGGGGAAGACTGCTTCTCCCTCTCCTACTCCCCCTGCTTGTGTTCCCTCTCTCGCTATGTCTCTCTCTGTCAAATAAATAAATAAAATCTTAAAAAAAAAAAAAAGAAAGAAATGCCAGAGAGAACTGGAAAGCAACAAGAGAAAAATTACTCATTATGTACAGTGGATGCTTAATAAGATTAATAGCTACTTCTCATGAGAAACTATGAAGGCCAGAAAGAAGTGGGTGACATATTTAAAGTACTGAAAGATAAAGAATGTCAAACAAGAAGTCTATATTCAGCAAAACTATCTTTCAAAAATTAAGGAGGAATTAAGATATTTCCAGATAGGGCGCCTGGGTGGCTCAGTCGTTAAGTGTCTGTCCCACTCCCCCTGCTTGTGTTCCCTCTCTCGCTGTCTCTCTCTCTGTCAAATAAATAAATAAAATCTTAAAAATAAAATAAAAGCTATTTCCAGATAAACAAAAGTGAAGAAAATTTGTTGCCAGCTGATTTACTCTACAACAAATTCTAAAGAGAATCTTTCAGAGTGGAATAGAAGGACAATAGATAGTAACCCAGATGTATACAAGGAAACAAAGAGCATGAATAAATGTAACTACAAAGAAAATGGTGAAAGATATAATATAAATGCATTTTTTTGGTAACTCTTCTTATCTGATTTAAAAGACAACAGCACAAGTAAAGGGAGGTCTTATTTTTCCCACAAACTCTCTTCTCCCTTATTTTATTTGTATTTCCAAAATTATTTTACTTTCAGAGTTGTGGTGAATAAATGTAGTTCCATCTTGTAGCTGCACTGCCTGACCATATTTTAAGTGCAAACTGTTCTCTGCTCAAGAACAATACTTACATTTATATGCCATGTCTTCTAAGTAGGTTCTGACAGCTCAGCAACAAGAGTCAATAAACCATTAGACACGTTATAAAAACCTAAAAAAAAGACGACTGTATAGGGTAGTAATTATGCAGTTATAATGTATAAAGATGTAATTTGTATCAATAATGTAAGAACTAAAACTATGAAACTCTTGAAAGAAAATATAGGAGCAGATTTATGTGATCTTGGGCTAAGTAATTGTTTTCTTTTTTTTAATTTTATTTATTTATTAGAGAGACAGAGAGAGCATGAGTGGGGAAGGTATCAGAGGGAGAAGCATAGAACCTGATATGGGATTTGATCCCAGGACCCTGAGATCATGACCTGAGCCAAAGGCAGACGCTTAACCAACTGAGCCACCCAGGTGCCCAGTAATTTTTTTTTGTGATGACACCAAAATCACAAGTGACAAAACAAAAAATGTAAATAAAGTGGAGTCCCTCAAAATTTAAAGCTTTAATGTTTGTTGGAGGAGGCCATTGAGAGGACACAACCCTAAGCTGGACTCAGGCAATTGGAGGCTCTTTACTCCCTTCCCTATCTTTGGAGTGTGCTTTTTGCTTGCCTTTCCCATCCTAGAATCTGCCCCAAGGACATAGCCTTGAGATACTAATGTGGTGTTGAGAACACTTGGACAGTATATGTGACCGAACTCAAAATTAAAGCCTCTATATAAAATTTTATATAGGCTGGCAGGTGTGGAGATTTACTTGTCTTGTGGCCACCCAAGGCAAGCCTTGTAAAAGGTGAGTTCCCTTGCTTATTAAAACCACCACCTATCTTCTGAAGTTGTCTGCTGGCTCTTCTGGCTCTCTGTGTATGGGGCCAGTTTGTGAGCTAACAACTGGTGAGCCAGCCAGGATACTGAAGAAATGGGCCTTGTGAAAGAGGCATCTGCAGGGGAGATCCTGAGTTGGCCATCAACCTCTGTGTGGGGAGTGGTGGCCCATGTGTTAGATGCTGGTGGACCCTTGTTTGAGTACAGAGACACCCTAAACGTGCTGGGTAGTTTAATGAGGTGGTTTGAGAACCTGCACTGTGGCAAAGAAAAGAAACAAATGCCTGCTGCAATGGGCTGACCTCTACTGTGGCTGGTTGCCTGTGCCCAACTAGAGGCTGAAGCTCAAGTTAGAAAGTTGAGAGAAGAGCTGAAGTTAGAGAAGGATATGTAGTTGTCCACTCCTCTGCTAGCTTCAGGGCTGACGGACAAGGTGGAAGAGCTGAATAAGTTGAAGACCATAGCCTGCCATTTTGCAAAGCAGGGAGAGCACAGCTCTTGCAGATTAAGTTTTGAATGCTTGTGACAAAGCCTGATTAGGATGCTAATAGGTGGAATCCCTGGGAAAGTGATGAGAGCAAAGGGGGAGGATATTGTGGTGATTGACAATGAAATGGACAGAGTGCTCTATGCTGGCCGACCCTTAATATAGCTAATATTATTCTCAACAGTGAAAGGCTGAAAGTTTTCTCTCTAACAGGTACAAGACAAGGGTGCCTATTCTCATCACTCCTATTCAACATAGTAGTGTAAGTCCTGCCCAAGGAATTAGGTAGAAAAAGAAATAAAAGGCATCCAAAATGGAAAAGAAGAAGTAAAATTGTTTCTGTTTGCAGATGATATGATCTTATATATAGAAAATCCTAAGGGCTGCAGTAAAAATCTATTTCAACTATTAAATTCACTAAAGTAGCAGGATACACAAAAATATACAAAATTTAGTTGAACTTCTATACACTAAGAATGAACTATATGAAAAAGAAATAAAACAGTCCCACTTACAATAACATAAAAAACAATAAAATTCTTAGGAATAAGTTATAGTGAAAACTGTAAGACATTGATGAAATAAATTGAACACAAATAAATTGAAAGATACCTCATGTTCATGTATCAGAAGAATTCATGTTCTAAAATGTCCATACTGCCTGTTTCCATCTATACAATTAATGCAATAGCTATAAAAATTCCAATGAAATTATAACAGAAACAGAAAAAACAATTCTAAATTCTGTCCCTCCCCATGCCCCCCGCATACCCCATGCAATCCTGAGGAAGAACAGAACTGGTGGTATTACACTTCCTGATTTCAAACATCTTTATTAAGGTATTGTAGTCAAAATGCTATGATATTGGCATAAAGACAGACACATTCAAGAGCATAGAGATAAACATATATATATATGGTCAATATTTGACAAGGAAATCAAGAATACTCATGGGCAAAAGATAGTCTCTTCATTAAAGGGTTCTGGGAAAACTGATTATTCATATGGAGAAGAATTAAATTGGAGCCTGAACTTACACTACTTACAAAAATACACTTGACATGGATTAAAGGCTTAATCATAAGACCTATAACTAAAAACTCCTAGAAGGAAACATAGACGAAAAGCTCCTTGGCATTGGTTTTGGCAATGACTTTTTGGATATGACACCAAAAGCGCAAGCAACAAAGGCAAAAATTAACAAGTAGCACTATATCAAACTAAAAACCTTTGCACAGCAAAAGAAGCCATCAACAAAATGAAAATCAACCTCTATGGAATGGGGGAAGAATTTGCAAACCATCTATCTGTTAAGGGGTTAATATCCAAATGCATAAAGAACTCATACAACTCAATAGAAAAAAATCAAATAATCTAATTAAAAATGGACAGAGGGTCTGAATAGACCTTTTTTTTCCCAAAGACACACAAATGGCCAATAGGTACATTAAAAGGTATTGAACATCACTAATTATCAAGAAAATGCAAGTCAAAACCACAATGAGCTATCTCCTCATACCTGTTAGAATGGCTATCATCAAATAAGCATGAGATAATAAGTGTTGAGGACTATATGGGGGAAAGAGAATTGTGCACTATTGGTGGTATGTAAATTGTTATAGCCAGTACTGAAAACAGTATGGAGGTTCTTAAAAAAAAGTTAAAGTAGAACTATCTGATGATGTAGCAATCTCACTTCCAAGTATGTATCTGAAGGAAAGGAAATTACTATCTCAAAGGGATATCTCCACCCCCATGTTCATTGCTGTATTATTTACAGTAGCCAAGACATGGAAACAACCTAAGTGTCTATTGATGGATAATGGATAAAGGAAATGGGGTGTATATATGTAAAATGGACTATTATGCTGCCACAAAAAGAAGGAAATCCTGCCTCTTGGATGGATGTGAGGGCATTTTATTGAGTAAAAGAAGTCAGATAGAGAAAGACAAATATTGTATTATCTCATTTATATGTGGAAAAGCTAACTCATAGAAATAAAGAGTAAAATTGTGGTTGCCAGGGGCTGGTTCCCAGGTGAGAGAAATGGGGAAAGTTAGTCAAGGGGTACAAACTTCCCATTATAAGATGAATAAGTTCTGGGGATCTAATATACAGCATGGTGATTATAGTTAACAAATATTGTATTCTATACTAGAAAGTTGCTAAGAGCATAGATCCTAAATGTTTTGAACATACACACACACACACACACACACACACACACACACGGTAATTATGCAAGGGGATAGAGGCATTAACTAACCTTACTGTAGTAGTCATTTTGCAGTGTATATGTGTAACATTCATTGTGTTGTACACCTTAAACTTATACAAAGTTGCATGTCAATTATATTTAAATAAAGTGGGGGAAATCCCTGTATAATTAAACTCATTTGTCCAAAGAAGATGTACAAATGGCCAATAAGTTCATAGAAAGATCCTCATCACCATTAGTAATTAGCAAAATGCAGATCAAAACCACAATGAGATGCCACTTGACACTCAGTAGGATGGTTGTAATAAAAAAGACAAACAATAAATGTTGACAAGGATGTGGAGAAATTGGAACTCTCGCACATTACCGGTGGGATTATAAAATCAAGAAGTCACTTTGGAAAAACAAGTGTTTTCTCAAAATGTTGAACATAAGACCAATATATCCCAGCAGTTCCAATCCCAGCTATATACCAAAGAGAAATGAAAAAATATATCCACATGTAAACCTTTGTATGAATGTTAAGAGTGGCTTAATCATAATAGTCAAAAAGTGGAAAGAGTCCAATGTCCATCAGCTGAATAATGGATAAATAAAACATGGTATGTCCATAAAATGGAATATTATTTGATAATAAAAAAGGAATAAAAAGAAGGCCTGGTACATACAATATGTATGTACCTTGAGATATTATCTAAAATGAAAGAAATCAGTCATAAAAGACCAAATATTATATAATTTCATCTATATAAAATGTCCAGAATGGGCAAATCTATATAGACAGAAAGTAGATTTGTGTTTGCCAAGGATTGTGGGAGGAGTGAATGGTGAGTGACTACCAGTGGGTGCAGGGTTTCTTTATGGGTTGATGAAATTTTTCAAAAATGAGTGGTGACGAATACACACAGCTTTGTGAATGTACTAAAACCCAGTGAGGGGCACTTGTGTGGCTCAGTCAGTTAAGTATCTGACTCTTGATTTCAGCTCATAATCTCAGGGTTGTGAGATTGAGCCCTGCATCAGGTCATAATCTCAGGGTCGTGAGATTGAGCCCTGCATCAGGCTCCCCACTCAGTGTGGAGTCTGCTTGTCCCTCTCCCTCTGCTCATCCCCCCACTTGCACGCTCTCTCTCTCTCTCTCTCAAACAAATAAATTAAATCTTAAAAAAAACATGAGTTGTCCACTTTAAAAAGGTGAATTTTGTTATGTGAATTATGTATCAGTACAGCTGTTACTAAAAAAACCCCATAACTATAGATATTTTTCTACTTTATTTAATTTTTTCATTAAGTGAGTCAGTAAATGAGATCTGATACTAATTTCTGGGAAATCTCAGAAGCTTACATGTTTTTTCTTAGTATCACAAAATACAAATTACATACTCTATCTGCTTTTATATGCATAGATATCAATATTAAGTTTCATTATTATTAGCATCTTAATTTCCCCATTCTTCCTATGTTCCCAGTCCTAATTAAGAGTGCCACTGTTCTCCCAGATGTTCGTTCTAGAAACCTGAAATCCAACAAGAGTGAATGTCAAAGCCAAAAAATTTCTTCCTCATCAATATCTCAGTTCTGCCCTTTACTCCCATTCTCTGCCTTTTTTGAAACTTCCTCATCTCTTTCCCGAATGCTGCAGTAACTTCTTTACATAATTTACTGCCTTTTGTTTCTATTTTCTTTAATCCATCCTTCTACATAAGGTCAGTTTTGTCACCACCTTGCTGATAAAAAGTCTCACCATTTTGGCCTGGAATTGAAGGCCACTTGCAACTTAGCCTCAGTTTGCCTTTGCTCGTGGGTTTGCTTTCTCTCTCTCTTCCCTTTCCTTACTTAATTATATTATTTAATTCTTCATTACAAAATATAAATGCCTACTTTGTATTGGGCAGTAGGGATAGAAAGATGGATTCATTCACTTTCTTCTCTCAATACATTTTCTAAAACTTACCTTTTACTTAAGGCTCACTTGTTTACTCTGACCAGTTTACTCAAACAAAGAAGTATTTCCCTTTTGTTGGATAGCACTGCCTTCTCCTGCCATCTCCAAAAGATACCTTCCTGTTAAATTTTAGTACTCATAGTATCTAACTCAAAGGTTGTTCTAAGCATTACATGAGATAATGTATATAAACTCTTAAGTACAGAGCCTGTAATAAATGTTAGCTGCTCCTTTTCTCCTCTCTTTCTTCATTCTCTTCATTCTCCTTTTCCTCCTTCTTCTCCTCCTCTGATTTGTTAAATTCTTTTCTTATGTAGGGCCAGGATCTAATGTTACTTCTTTTGAGAAGCCCTTTCCCACAAACTGTCTCCCCTGCATCCTATTATCATTTGCGTTCCCATGGCAGTATACAGAAGGAAATCATTTATCATGACACTTAACTGATTATCTTAATACCTTTGTATTTCTCTCCACAGCTAGACTTTGATTTCCTTGAATAGAAGGAAAATTTTTGTATGGTCAAAATTAGCAGTATCTGGCATATAGTAGGAATTCAATATATAATTCCTAAATTTTAGTTTAAAATAATTTTGGATCAAGTTGCTTAAAAATAGGGTGGGATTATTTCTAGTAGAAAGCATGAGTTAAAAAATGATAGTTTTCCTCTTTACTTTAGATGATAATTATGCAAAAACTGTATTTGTGTCATAGCACTGAAAATGCCATTAAAGCAAAGTTTAAGACTTTTCCATTGGCTGCAATGATAGGCAGTTATCTTCATACCATCATATGGACCTAACATAAGGTCTTGTATGATGTGGTGAATAATAGCCAATATTTATTTGATGGATGAATGGATGAATGAATGAATATATACTATGAAAGTATAATCCAAAGATCTTTTCTCTGGAAATGATTATCCTTATTATATTGCAAATATCCTCTGAAAAAATAAGATGAATTGAATTTGGCTCATTTTGCCGGTTGGATATTTGTATTCATAAAGAAGTGATTTGATTATATATCAATTTTTCATGACTAATAATTTAATAGTGAGTGATTTTCTCATTAGATACTTTTTCAATGCTATATTACATAAATGACAGTAACAATCTATGAAATTGAAGTATATTGGAAAAGTAACTTTTATACCAAATAAACTATTAATAAGCAGTCCCTACTGAATTATATTTTAAAATATCTTCAAATTGTAAAGCATTACACATATTAGAAAAAAATTAGCTTGAGTGTAGAAGCAATGCTACACATTTTTTCTGACCTATTGGTTTCTTCTTAAGCTTTGCAATGAAATAAATTTTCCTAGCCAATCAGAAGTGTAAATAAAGACCACTCAGGGTGCCTATATATTTTACATTTAGCCAGGATGCTGCACAAGGTAAACAAAAGGACTTGCTGCTGAATCAAAGTGATTAAATGTAACAATACATAGATTAGGCAACAAATAACCTATTAGGCAGAGAGAATGCTTAAGTGAACATTTTTGTTAGAAAATAAATTTTAAAATGTTAAACTAGGGGCGCTTGGGTGGCTCAGTCCTTAAGCGTCTGCCTTCAGCTCCAGTCATGATCCCAGGGTCCTGGGATCGAGCCCCACATCAGGCTTCCTGCTCGTTGGGAAGCCTGCTTCTCCCTCTCTGGCTCCTCCTGCTTGTGTTCCCTCTCTTGCTGTCTCTCTCTCTCTGTCAAATGAATAAATAAAAAATCTTTAAAAAAATGTTAAACTATTCTTCATTGCTTCTATTGGTCTGTTTATTTAGTTTAGTCTTGCTATTTGGTTAAGATCATCTTTGGAGTAAAATGTATTTGACGGGCTTCCCATTTTTTCTGAAAGTGTAAGGATGAGCTGAAATTGGTAATGGAAGAAAAAAGCAAAAAGAATGGTGTAGGGAGGATAATGATGAAGATATGAAAAGTGAAAATGTGTAAAATTGGTATACTTTTATAATAAGACATTATTTAACATTATTTATACAATAATCATGTAATAGTAAGTTTGGGGGAACTTTTATAAATGTTGTCAATGAAGGGGTGCCTGGGTGGCTCAGTTGGTTGTGTCCGACTTGGTTTTGGGTCAGGTCATGATCTCATGGTTATAAGATCAGTGGATCCAGCTCCATGCTCAGTGTGGAGACTGCTTGAGACTCTTTTCCTCTCCCTCCGCCCCTCCCCTCACTTGCACACATGCATACACGCTCGCTCTCTCTCCTTCAAATAAATAAATAAAATCTTTAAAAAAAAGTGTTGCCAATGAATGAAATTTTGTCTTTCTTTCTTTTTCACTCTCACCTCTTTTTATTTTTTATTTACTTATTTTTGTCCTCCCACCTCTCCTAGTGCATCTTATAAGCTTAGGGTAGGTGAAAGAGCATAAAGTCAAAAATTTGAGCAAGTTATTCAATCACTTGGAGTTCTTAGATTTTCAATTAGGAGGTAAGATTTAATGATTTTATAGATTTTTTTCAAAGCTTATAAAGTTATTGTTATGTAATCTACTAACAGACTGATTGTAGTTTCAGAAAGTCATGGTGTTGCTTAGACTCTAGGTTTAATAATTGACTCACCGTATTTGGTATGCAATATAGGATACTGGCAGTGTCATTTATTTATCATAGATCCTACATGTCAGCTCTTCTCATTACTGCCCCTGAATCAAACAATTCAGGACTCAACACCTCATTGAATTCTACAGAAAAACTTATATTCAAAACACTGGGTGAGTAATGTCAATTTTACTGAAAATTATTTAGGAGGTATATTTAACCTTGCATAATTTCTAATAAACTAGAGATGGGCCTCCAGTATGGTGGTTCAACTTAGAGTTTTCTGATTTTACAGTGTAAGAAAGCAAATGCATTCAATAGAAACTGTACTTTGAAATTTTAAAAATTTTTTGAGGGGGCTGCAATTTTATTTTTAATTTTTATTTTTAAATTAAAAATAATTGACATACAACATTGTATTAGTTTTAAGTGCACAAAATAGTGACTTGATATTTATTTATATTTTATGAAATGGTCACTGAATAAGTCTAGTTATCATCTCTCACCACAGAAAGTTGTTACAGTATTATTGAGTATATCACTTATGCTGTACATTACATCCCTATGTCATCTTTATTTTATAACTAGAACATTGTACCTCTTAATCCCCTCTATTTTTTCTTTGAAAAACATGTTTTTTTTTTAAAGATCTTATCTATTTATTTGAGAGAGAGAGAATGAGAGAAAGAGCACATGAGAGGGGGAGGGTCAGAGGGAGAAGCAGACTCCCCGCTGAGCAGGGAGCCCAATGCAGGACTCGATCCCAGGACTCCAGGATCATGACCCGAGCCAAAGGAGGTCGCTTAACCAACTGAGACACCCAGGCGCCCAGCCCCTCCTCTATCTATTTTGTCCGTCCCTCCATCCTCCTGGCAATTACCAGTTTGTTTTCTGCATCTTTGAGTCCATTTCTGTTTTGTTTTGTTTGTTCATTTGTTTTATTTCTTAGATTCCACATATGTATTTATCTTTCTGTGACTTACTGCACTTTGCATAATACCATCTAGGTCTATCCATGTTGTTGCAAATGGAAAGCTCTCATTCTTTTTTTTATGGCTGAGTAATATTCCATTGCATATATATAGAACACATCTTTTTTTTATCCCTGTCTCTGTTGATGGACATTTAGGTCACTTCTACATCTTGGGTATTGTAAATAATGCTAAGATGAACATGTGGGTTCATGTGTCTTTTCAAATAAGTGTTTTTATTTTCTTTGAAAAAATACTTAGAAGTGGAATTGCTGGGATATATGGCAGATCTTTTTAAAATTTTCTGAGTAAACTCCATGCTGTTTTCTGTAGTGGTTGTACCAATTTATATTCTGCCAACAGTGTATGAAGTTTCCCTTGTTTTCACATACTCCTCAACACTTGTTATTTTATGCCTGTTTGATAAGAGCCATTCTAACAGGTATGAGGAAATAGCTCATTGTGGTTTTGATTTGCATTTCCCTAGTGGTTAGTGGTATTGAGCATCTTTTCATGTGTCTGTTGGGCATCTGTAAGTTTTCTTTGGAAAAATATGTAACAGGTTTTCTACTCATTTTTTTTTAAATTGGATTCTTTGTTTTAAGATATTAAACTGTGTGAGTTCTTTATATATTTTTGATGTTAACCCCCATCAGAAATATCATTTGCTAGCATCTTTTTTCATTCAATAGGTTGCTTTTTTGTTTTGTTGATGGTTTCCTTTGTTGTGCAAAATTTTTTAGTTTGATGTAATTCTATAAGTTTATTTTTGCTTTTATTTTCTTTGCCTGTGGAGACAGATAAAAAAATATTGCCAAGACCAGTGTCTAAGAGTTTACTGCCTGTGTTTTCTTCTAGGAATTTTATGGCTTCAGGTCTTAGATTTGTCTTTAGTCCATCGTGGGTTTATTTTTGTGTATGGTATAAGAAAGGGGTTTAGTATCAGTCTTTTGCATGTAGCTCTCCAGTTTTCCTAGCACCATTTATTAAAGAGATTGTCTTTTCCCCATTGTGTATTCTTACCTCCTTTATCATAAATTAATTGACCATATAAGTGTGGGTTTATTTGTGGGCTCTCTGTAATGTTCCATTGATCTATGTGTCCATTTTTGTGCCAGTACCATAATATTTTGATTACTATAGCTTTGTGGAATAGTTTGAAATCTGAGAGCATCATACCTTTAACTTTGTTCTAGTTTCTCAAGATTGCTTTGGCTATTTGGGATCTTGTAAGGTTCCATAGAAATTTAAAGATCATTTGCTTTAGTTCTGTGAAAAATGTCATTGGTGTTTTGATAGGGATTGCATTGAATCTTTTGTTTATTTTGGGTAGTATGGACATATTAACAATATTCTCTCAACCCATGAGCATGGTATATCTTTCCATTTATTTATGTTTTCTTCAATTTCATCAATGTGTTATAGTTTTTAGAGTATAGGTCTTTCACCTCCTTGCTTAAAGATATTCCTCAGTATTTTATTACTTTTGTTACAAATGTAAATGGGATTGTTTTCTTAATTTCTCTAATAGTTTGTTAGTATATAGAAATGCAAAAGATTTCTATATGTTGATATTGTGCAACTGTGTGGTATCCTGCAACTTTACCAAATTCATTTGTTAGTCTTGAGAGGGAACACAAGCAGGGGCAGTGGGAGAGGGAGAAGCAGGCTTTCCTGCTGAGCAGAGAGCCCGGTGTGGGGTTCGATCCCATTACCCTGGGATCATGACCTGAGCCAAAGGCAGGCGCTTAACTGACTGACCCACCCAGGCACCTCTCAAGGTACTTTTTTATTTTTCTCTTTGATTTTTTCATTTGCCCATTTGTTGTTTAGTAGCATGTTGTTTAATCTTTACATATCTGTGTTTTTTTCAGTTTCCTTCTTATAATTGATTTCTAGTTTCATAGCATTGTGTGAAGAAAAGATGCTAGATAGAATTTCAACATTCTTAAATTTGTTGAGATTTGTTTTATAGACACCATGTGATCTATCCTGGAGAATGTTCCACGTGCCTTTGAAAAGAATGTGTATTCTGCTGTTTTTGGATAGAATGTGTTGAATATCTCTTAGGTTCATCTGGTCTAATGTGTCATTCAAAGCCACTATTTCCTTATTGATTTTCTGTATAGATAATCTATCCATTGTTGTAAATGGCATGTTAAAGTCCTCTACTATTATTGTATTGCTGTCACTTTCTCCCTTTATTTATGTTAATATTTGCTTTATATATTTAGATGCTTCTATGTTGGATGCATTTTTACCATTTTTACATACTCTTGTTAGATTGATCCCTTTATCATTACATAATTCTCTTCTTTGTCTCTTATTACAGTCTCTTTTAAAGTCTATTTTGTGTGATATAAGTATGTCTGCCTTTTTTTTTCCTGCCTCCATTTGCATGGAATATCTTTTCCCATCCTTTCACTTTAAGTCTATATGTGTCCGTAAGTCTGAAGTGAGTCTCTTGTAGGCAGCATATAGATGGGTCTTGTTTTTTATTTATTTAGATACCTGTTTCTTTTGATTGAAGCATTTAGTCTAGTTACATTTAAAGTAATTCATAATGGGTATGTATTTTTTGCCATTTTATTGTTTTCTGGGGTTATTTATTTATTTATTGCAGTTTTGTTACTTCTCTTTTTTTCTTCCCTTGTAATTTGATGATTTTCTTTAGTATTATGCTTGGGTTCCTTTCTCTCTCTATTTTTTTTTTTTTAAATTTTTTTATTGTTATGTTAATCACCATATATTACATAATTTGTTTTGGTGTACTGTTCCATGATTCATTGTTTGTTCATAACACCCAGTGCTCCATGCAGAATGTGCCCTCCTCAATACCCATCACCAGGCTAACCCATCCCCCCACCCTCCTCCCCTCCAGAAACCTCAGTTTGTTTTTCAGAGTCCATCATCTCTCCTGGTTCGTCTCCCCCTCTGACTTACTCCCCTTCATTCTTCCGCTCCTGCTATCTTCTTCTTTTTCTTTTTTCTTAAAATATGTTGCGTTACTTGTTTCAGAAGTACAGATCTGTGATTCAACACTCTTACACAATTCACAGCGCTCACCATAGCACATATCTTCCCCAATGTCCATCACCCAGCCACCCCATCCCTCCCACCCCGACCACTCCAGCAACCCTCAGTCTGTTCCTGAGATTAAAAATTCCTCATATCAGTGAGGTCATGTGATATATGTCTTTCTCTGATTGACTTATTTCACTCAGCATAACACCCTCCAGTTCCATCCACGTCGTTGCAAATGGCAAGATCTCATTCCTTTTGATGGCTGCATAATATTCCATTGTGAATATATACCACTTCATCTTTATCCATTCATCTGTCGATGGACATCTTGGCTCTTTCCACAGTTTGGCTATTGTGGACATTGCTGCAATAAACATTGGGGTGCACGTACCCCTTCGGGTCCCTACATTTGTATCTTTGGGGTAAATACAATTTACCCCAAATTAGAGCTACCATACGATCCAGCAATTGCACTACCCCAGTAGTGCAATTGCTGGATCGTATGGTAGCTCTAATTTCAACTGTCTGAGGAACCTCCATACTGTTTTCCAGAGGGGTTGCACCAGCTTGCATTCCCACCAACAGTGTAGGAGGGTTCCCCTTTCTCCACATCCCTGCCAACATCTGTCGTTCCCTGACTTGTTAATTTTAGCCATTCTGACGGGTGTGAGGTGGTATCTCATTGAGGTTTTGATTTGGATTTCCCTGATGCCAAACGATGTTGAGCACTTTTTCATGTGTCTGTTGGCCATTTGGATGTCTTCTTTGGAAAAATGTCTGTTCATGTCTTCTGCCCATTTCTTGATTGGATTATTTGTTCTTTGGGTGTTGAGTTTGACAAGTTCTTAATAGATTTTGGATACTAGCCCTTTATCTGATATGTCATTTGCAAATATTTTCTCCCATTCTGTCGGTTGTCTTTTGGTTTTGTGGACTGTTTCTTTTGCTGTGCAAAAGCTTTTTATCTTGATGAAATCCCAATAGTTCATTTTTGCCCTGGCTTCCTGTGCCTTTGGCGATGTTTCTAGGAAGAAGTTGTTGCAGCTGAGGTCGAAGAGGTTGCTACCTGTGTTCTCCTTTAGGATTTGGATGGACTCTTGTCTCACGTTTAGGTCTTTCAACCATTTGGAGTCTATTTTTGTGTGTGGTGTAAGGAAATGGTCCAGTTTCATTCTTCTGCATGTGGCTGTCCAATTTTCCCGACACCATTTGTTGAAGAGACTGTCTTTTTTCCACTGGACATTCTTTCCTGCTTTGTCAAAGATAAGTTGACCATAGAGTTGAGGGTCCATTTCTTGGCTCTCGATTCTGTTTCATTGATCTATGTGTCTGTTTTTGTGCCAGTACCATACTGTCTTGATGATGACAGCTTTGTAATAGAGCTGGAAGTCCGGAATTGTGATGCCGCCAGCTTTGCTTTTCTTTTTCAATATTCCTCTGGCTATTCGGGGTCTCTTCTGGTTCCATGCAAATTTTAGGATTATTTGTTCCATTTCTTTGAAGAAAGTGGATGGTATTTTGATGGGGATTGCATTGAATGTGTAGATTACTCTAGGTAGCATTGACATCTTCACAATGTTGGTTCTTCCAATCCATGAACATGGAACGTTTTTCCATTTCTTTGTGTCTTCTTCAATTTCTTTCGTGAGTATTTTATAGTTTTCTGAGTACAGATCCTTTGCCTCTTTGGTTAAATTTATTCCTAGGTATCTTATGGTTTTGGGTGCAATTGTGAATGGGATCGACTCCTTGATTTGTCTCTCTTCTGTCTTGTTGTTGGTGTATAGGAATGCCACTGATTTCTGTGCATTGATTTTATAGCCTGTTACTTGACTGAATTCCTGTATGAGTTCTAGCAGTTTTGGGGTGGAGTCTTTCGGATTTTCCACATAAAGTATCATATCATCTGCAAAGAGTGAGAGTTTGACTTCCTCTTTGCCGATTTGGATGCCTTTGATTTCTTTTTGTTGTCTGATTGCTGTGGCTAGGACCTCTAATACTATGTTGAATAGCAGTGGTGAGAGTGGACATCCCTGCCGCGTTCCTGACCTTAGGGGAAAAGCTCTCAGCTTTTCCCCATTGAGAATGATATTCACTGTAGGTTTTTCATAGATGGCTTTTATGATATTGAGGTATGTACCCTCTATCCCTATACTCTGAAGAGTTTTGATCAAGAAAGGATGCTGTACTTTGTCAAATGCTTTTTCTGCATCTATTGAGAGCATCATATGATTCTTGTTCTTTCTTTTGTTAATGTATTGTATCACGTTGATTGATTTGCAGATGTTGAACCAGGCTTGCAGCCCAGGGATAAATCCCACTTGGTCGTGGTGAATAATCCTTTTAATGTACTGTTGGATCCTATTGACTAGTATTTTGGTGAGAATTTTTGCATCCGTGTTCATCAAGGATATTGGTCTGTAATTCTCCTTTTTGATGGGGTCTTTGTTTGGTTTGGGGATCAAGGTAATGGTGGCCTCATAAAATGAATTTGGAAGTTTTCCTTCCATTTCTATTTTTTGGAACAGTTTCAGGAGAATACGTATAAATTCTTCTTTAAATGTCTGATAGAATTCCCCTAGGAAGCCATCTGGCCCTGGGCTTTTGTTTCTTGGGAGATTTTTGATGACTGCTTCAATTTCCTTAGTGGTTATAGGTCTGTTCAGGTTTTCTATTTCTTCCTGGTTCAGTTTTGGTAGTTGATACATCTCTAGGAATGCACTCATTTCTTCCAGGTTATCTAATTTGCTGGCATAGAGTTGCTCATAATATGTTCTTATAATTGTTTGTATTTCTTTGGTGTTGGTTGTGATCTCTCCTCTTTCATTCATGATTTTGTTGATTTCGGTGATTTCTCTTTTCTTTTTGATCAGTCTGGCCAGAGGTTTATCAATCTTGTTAATTGTTTCAAAGAACTAGCTCCTAGTTTCATTGATCTGTTCTACTGTTCTTTTGATTTCTATTTCATTGATTTCTGCTCTGATCTTTATTATTTCTCTTCTCCTGCTGGGTTTAGGCTTTATTTGCTGTTCTTTCTCCAGCTCCTTTAGGTGTAGGGTTAGACTGTGTATTTGAGATTTTTCATGTTTCTTGAGAAAGGCTTGTATTGCTATATACTTTCCTCTCAGGACTGCCTTTGCTGTATCCCAAAGATTTTGGACAGTTGTGTTTTCATTTTCATAGATTTCCATGAATTTTTTTAATTCTTCTTTAATTTCCTGGTTGACCCATTCATTCTTTAGTAGGATGCTCTTTAGCCTCTATGTATTTGAGTTTTTCCAACTTTGCGCTTGTGATTGAGTTCTAGTTTCAAAGCATTGTGGTCTGAAAATATGCAGGGAATGATCCCAATCTTTTGGTACCGGTTGAGACCTGATTTGTGACCTAGGATGTGATCAATTCTGGAGAATGTTCCATGGGCACTAGAGAAGAATGTGTATTCCGTTGCTTTGGGATGGAATGTTCTGAATATGTCTGTGAAGTCCATTGGGTCCAGTGTGTCATTTAAAGTCTTTATTTCCTTGTTGATCTTTTGCTTAGATGATCTGTCCATTTCAGTCAGAGGGGTGTTAAAGTCCCCCACTATTATTGTATTGTTGTCAATGTGTTTCTTTGCTTTTGTTATTAATTGCCTTATATAATTGGCTGCTCCCATGTTCGGGGCATAGATATTTACAATTGTTAGATCTCCTTGTTGGATAGACCCTTTAAGTAGGATATAGTGTCCTTCCTCATCTCGTATTACAGTCTTTGTTTTAAAATCTAGTTTGTCTGATATAAGGATTGCCACCCCAGCTTTCTTTTGGTGTCCATTAGCATGGTAAATGGTTTCCCCCCCCTCACTTTCAATCTGGGGGTGTTTTTGGGTCTAAAATGAGTCTCTTGCAGACAGCATATGGATGGGTCTTGTTTTTTAATCCAATCTGATAGCCTGTGTCTTTTGATTGGGGCATTGAGCCCATTTACATTCAGGGTAACTATTGAAAGGTATGAATTTAGTGCCATTGTATTGCCTGTAAGGTGACTGTTACTGTATGTTGTCTGTGTTCCTTTCTGATCTTTGCTGCTTTTAGGCTCTCTCTTTGCTTAGAGGACCCCTTTCAATATTTCTTGGAGGGCTGGTTTCATGTTTGCAAATTCCTTTAGTTTTTGTTTGTTCTGGAAGCTTTTTATCTCTCCTTCTATTTTCAATGACAGCCTAGCTGGATATAGTATTCTTGGCTGCATATTTTTCTCATTTAGTGCTCTGAAGATATCTTGCCAGTCCTTTCTGGCCTGCCAGGTCTCTGTGGATAGGTCTGTTGCCAATCTAATATTTTTACCATTGTAGGTTACATATTTCTAATCCCGAGCTGCTTTCAGGATTTTCTCTTTGTCTCTGAGACTCGTAAGTTTTACTATTAGATGTCGGGGTGTTGACCTATTTTTATTGATTTTGAGAGGGGTTCTCTGTGCCTCCTGGATTTTGATGCCTGTTTCCTTCCTCACATTAGGGAAGTTCTCTGCTATTATTTGCTCCGATATACCTTCTGCCCCTCTCTCTCTTTCTTCTTCTTCTGGGATCCCAATTATTCTAATGTTGTTTCGTCTTATCGAATCACTTATCTCTCAAATTCTTCCCTCGTGATCCTGTAGTTGTTTCTCCCTCTTTTTCTCAGCCTCTTTACTTTCCATCATTTGGTCTTCTATATCACTGATTCTCTCTTCTGCCTCATTTATCCTAGCAGTTAGTGCCCCCATTTTTGATTGCACCTCATCAATAGCCTTTTTGATTTCGACTTGGTTAGATTTTAGTTCTTTTATTTCTCCGGAAAGGGTTTCTCCAGTAACTTCCACGCTTTTTTCAAGCCCAGCTAGTATCTTTAAATTCATGATTCTGAACTCTAGGTCCGACATCGTACTAATGTCCGTATTGAGTAGGTCCCTGGCTGACGGTACTACCTCTTGTTCTTTTTGCTGAGGTGATTTTTTTCGTCTTGTGATTTTGTCCAGAGGAGAATAGATGAATGAGAGAACAAAATGCTAACAGTTTTACAACGTCCCCAGGAAATATACTGTATAGAAATCAGAAAAGACCTGAAACCAGGGGAAAAGAAAGGGAAAGAAAGAAAAAAGAAAGAGAAAAAAAAAGAAAAAAAAAGATAAAAACAAAAACAGAGCAATACAAAAACAGAATGTGATCAAATATGATCAGGCTAGTGCATAGATCAGTGCCACACACTAGATTTTGGGCGTATTTTGGTCTGTTAGAAAAAAGTGCCTCCTAAAATTTTAAAGGAAGAAAGACATATAGGTACAAAATAAGGTTTGATACAATGAAGGGATAGAAGATGACTGTAAAGATGAAAATTATAAAAGATTTTATAAAAGGACTTGATAAGATAAGAAGTTGTTTGAAAAAAGAAAGAAGATTTAAAAAAAAAAAGAAAAAAGGGAGAGAATGTGATCAGGCAGGAGACTAGAACAGAACCATACACTAGTGATTTAGGGTATATTTTTATCTGTTAGAAGAATCTGTATCTCAAAATTTTAAAGAGAGAACAACTTATATATATATGCCAAAAATAAGGGTAACTACTATGAAGGGATAAAATATGACTCTAGAAATGAAAAAGAAAAAATGTTTGTTTTTTTTTAAAAGAGATTGATAAGATGTTGGTTGAAAAAGGGAAAAAGAAAAAGAAGAAAAAAAACAGTTAAAAATTAACTTTGATGAACTAATGAATCATGGTAAAAAAAAGCCATGAATTTTATGTGCAGTATTTCCCTAGCGCTGGAGTTCTCCCGTTCTCCTTGATCGGTAAACTTGGTCTTGGCTTGCTGGCTGTTCGTGCTGGTCTTCTGGGGGAGGGGCCTGTTGCTGTGGTTTCCAAATGTGTTTGCCGGAGGCTGAATTGCCCCGCCCTTGTCGGTCCGGGCTAAGCAAGCTGCTTGGGTTTGATCTCAGGAGATTTTGTTCCCTGCAAGCTCTCCGTACAGCCTTGGAGGACCAGGGCAAAAATGGTGGCCTCCCAATCTCCACCCGGAAGAGCTGAGAACTCGGGGCCCCGCTCCTCAGTGCGCCCCCGGAGAAAAGCAGTCACTCCCTTGTCCCTGGTCTCCGGCCGCACTCCGTGCTCACCCGGCCTGTGACCGAGCGTTTCTATCTCTGGCACCCGACCCTGTGTTGGAGTCTCCAAACCCAGCAGATCCCTGCGGTGCGTTCCCGCGCCTCTCCTCTCCGGGAAGGAAGGGGAGTCTCCCCGGATCTGCCGCCTGTTGGGTCACTGCTGGAGGAGCAGTGGCCGGACTGGGCCGCGGATCACGGTTTATGGCAACCCCGAGCTGAGAGCCCGCGCCTCAGCTCCGTCTCTGCAGCTGGCTTCCCCGCTCCGATACGTGGGAGCTCTGGCGCACTCAGGCACCCCCGGTCTTTCTGTGACCCCAAGGGTCCTGAGACCCTACTGTCCTGGGAGGATTCCACCCTCTGCTTAGCCACTGGAGCGACGTCCCTCAGCGGAGCCTACTTCTAAAAGGTCCGATTTTGTGCTCCGCGGCTCTATCACTTGCCAGAAGCGGCCGGCGGAGGCCCCCCCCCCCCCCCCGCCGTCTATCTTCCCGAATATCGCCTCGGATTCACTTCTCCGCACGTCCTACCTTCCAGTAAGTGGTCGCTTCTCTGTTCAGAGAGTTGTTGCTACTCTCCTCTTTGATCTCCTGTTGAGTTCGTAGGTGTTCAGAATGGTTTGATCCCTATTCAGCTGAATTCCTGAGACCAGATGAAATCTAGGTCTCCTACTCCTCCGCCATCTTGCTCCACCCCCCTCCCTTTCTCTCTATTTTTTGTGTATCTATTATAAATTTTTTTTAAAGATTTTATTTATTTGACAGAGAGAGACACAGCGAGAGGGAACACAAGCAGGGGGAGTGAGAGAGGGAGAAGCAGGCTTCTTGTGGAGCAAGGAGCCCGATGTGGGGTTCGATCCCAGGACGCTGGGATCATGACGTGAGCCGAAGGCAGCCGCTTAATGACTGAGCCACCCAGGCACCCCTATTATAAATTTTTGGTGTGTGGTTACCATTTGGTTCAGATATAACATTCTATGTATATAGCAGTTCATTGCAATTAATTAATTAACTTATTTTCATTTTATTTTAAAAAATTGTTTAATTGTCAGAACACTTGTTTTAGTTACAACAAAGAAAATACAAATAGAATTGAAAAATGAAACATTTTTAAATCAACAAAATCCTAGATTGTATATCATAATAAAGATTAATTGCTTTGGGCTTTACGAAATGCTTGCATGTAGTTCTTATTCATTTGTCCCATCCCCTATTTCACTGCTCCCCCCATCCACCTCCCCTCATAACCATCAGTTTGCTCTCTGTAGTTAAAAGTCTGTTTCTTAGAAAATAGCAGGAGGGGAAGAATGAGGGGGAGTAAGTCAGAGGGGGAAACGAACCATGAGAGACAATGGACTCTGAAAAACAAACTGAGGGTTCTAGGGGGGAGGTGGGTGGGGGGATGGGTTAGCCTGGTGATGGGTATTCAAGGGGGCACATTCTGCGTGGAGCACTGGGTGTTATGCACAAACAATGAATCATGGAACACTTCATCAAAAACTAATGATGTAATATATGGTGATTAACATAACAATAAAAAATAAAAATTAAATAAATAAATAAATAAATAAATAAAAGTTAAAATGCACCGACACACATTAAAAAAAAAAGTCTGTTTCTTTGTTTGTCTCTCAGATTCTTTCATTTCCTTTGCTTGTTTGTTTTCTTTCTTAAGTTCTACATATGAGTGAAATCAGATGGTATTTGTCTTTCTCCAACTGAGTTATTTCACTTAGCATTGTACTCCCCAGGTTTATCCATGTTGTTACAAATGCCAAGATTTCATTCTTTTTGATGGCTGAATAATATTTCATTATATACCACATCTTTATCCATTCATCAGTCCATGGATACTTGGGCTGTTTCCATAATTTGGCTATTGTAAATAATGTTGCAATAAACATAGGGGTGCATGTATCCCTTTGAATTAATGTTTTTGTTTTTGTTTTGGTAAATACCCAGTAGTGTGATTACTCGATTATAGGGTAGTTCTAATTTTAACTTTTGAGGAACCTCCTTTTAACTTTGAGGAACTTTTTTCCAGGGTGCCTGCACCAGTTTGCATTCTCACCAAGAGTGGACAAGGGTTCCTTCTTTTCCACATCCTCATCAACACTTGTTGTCTCTTGTGATATTGATTTTAGCCATGTTCCAACAGGTGTGAGGTGATAGCTCATTATAGTTTTGTTTTGTATTTCTCTGACGATCAGTGATTTTGAACATCTTTTCATGTATCTGTTGGCCATCCATATGTCTTCTTTGGAGAAATGTCTATTCATGTCTTATACCCATTTTTTAATTGGATTATTTGCTTTTTGCATACTGAGTTGTATCAGCTCTTTATATGGTTTGGAAACTAACCCTTTATTGGATATGTCACTTGCAGATACCTTCTCCCATTCTGTAGGTTGCCTTTTAGTTTTTCATGACGGTTTCCTTCTCTGTGCAGAAACATTCTATTTTGATGTAGTCCAAATAGTTTATTTTTGCTTTTGTTTTCCTTGCCTCAGGAGACATAGCTAGGAGGAAACTGCTAAGCTTATGTCAAAGAGGTTACTGCCTGTGTTGCCCTCTAGGATTTTTATGGTTTTGAGGTCTCAAATTTAGATCTTTAATCTATTTTGCATTTATTTTTTTGTTTGGTGTAAGAAAGTGGACCAGTTTCATTCTTTTGCATGTCGCTGTCCAGTTTTCCCAACAGCATTTGCTGAAGGAACTATTTTTTCTCCATTGTATATTCATTTTTCCTTTGTTGAAAATTAATTTGACCATATAATTATGGGCTTATTTCTGGGTTTTCCATTCTGTTCTATTGATCTATATGTCTGTTTTAATGTCAGTATCATACTGTTTAATTACTACCACTTTGTAATATAACTTGAAATCTGGAATTGTGATACTTCCAGTTTTGTTTTTCTTATTCAAGGTGGCTTTGCCTATTTGAAGTCTTTTGTGGTCCATGCAAATTTTAGGATTGTTTGTGCTAGTTCTGTGAAAAATGCCATTGGAATTTTGATAGGGATTGCACTAAATGTGTAGATTTCTTAGGTTAGTATAGACATTTTAACAATATTTGTTCTACCAACAAATGAGCATGGACTGTCTTTCCATTTCTTTGTGTCATCTTCTATTTTTTTCATCAGTGTTCTGTAGTTTTCAGAGTACAGGTCTTTCACCTCTTCAGTTAAATTTATTCCTAGATACTATATTGTTTTTGGTGCAGTTGTAAATGGGATTGTTTTCTTAATTTCACCTTTTGCTGTTTCATTATTAATGTATAAGAATGCAGCAGATTTTTGTACATTGATTTTGTATTTTGTGATTTGACTTTACTTAAGTCATCGATCAGTTCTAGTAACTTTTTGGTGGAGTATTTGGGTTTTCTATATATATCATCATGTCATCTGTAAGTAGTAAGAGTTTTACTTCTTCCTTACCAATTCAGATGCGTTTTATTTCTTTTTGTTGTCTGATTGCTGTGGCTAGAATTTCCAGTACTATGTTGAATAAAGTGCTGAGCTGAGAATGGTTGTCCTTGTATTGTTCCTGATCTTAGTGGAAGTGTTGTCAGTTTTTCACCATTGAATATGATGTCTGCTGTGGGTTTTTCATATGAGGCCTTTACTATGCAGAGCTAATTTCCTTCCAGAACTTCTTTGTTGAGTGTTTTTTTTTTTTTTAATCATGAATGGGTGTTTATAGCAATGTATTTTAATCTGGTGATTGCTTAAGTTCTAATGCATCTTAAAGCATTGCATTTTTGCTAGTTCTCTCCCCTCCCCCAATGTTTTAGGTTTTTGATACAGTATTTTGCATCTTTTTATTTTGTGTTTTCCTTAACTGATTATTATAGAAGTTGTTGATTTTACTACTTTTGTCTTTTAACCTTTATACTAGTTTTATATGTGGTTGATACACAACCATTATTATATGTTTGCCTTTACCAGTGAGATTTTTTAAAAATGTATTTTCTTATTTCTAGTTATGGCCTTTTCTTTTCTGCTTGAAGAAGTTCATTTAATATTTATTGTAAAGTTGGTTTAGTGGTGATGAACATCTTTAACTTTTGTTTGCCTGGGAAACTCTTACCTCCCTCTTCTGAATGATAATCTTGCCCAGTAGATTATTCTTGGTTATAAGTTTTTATCCTTCAGTACTTATATATATTACACCACTACCTTCTAACCTGCCAGGGTTCTGCTGAAAAACCAGGAGAGAGTCTAATGGTGGTTCCCTTATATGTAAATAAATGCTTTTCTCTTGCTGCTTTTATGACTCTCTCTTTATCTGTAATTTTTGACATATTAATTATAATGTGTCTTGGTGTGGATCTTTTTAGATTCATGTTTTGGGAGTCCCTGTGTTTACTGTACCTCTGTATGTGTTTTCTTTTCTAGGTTAGGGATTGTTTAGGTATTATTTCTTTAAGTTTTTGGACCCTTTCCTTCTCTATTCTCCTTTTGGGACCCCTGTAATAAAAACGTTATGACACTTGGCATTGTCTCACAGGCCCCTTAACTGTCCTCATTTTCTTAAAACTCGGTTTTCTTTTTGCCATTCTGTTTGTATGATTTTCCACTATCCTGTCTTCCCGATTCCTGATTTGTACTTCTGTGTCATCTAATCTGCTATGTATTCTCTCTAATGTATTTTTCATTTTTGTTACTGTATTCTTCATCTCTTATTTGTCCTTTCTTATATTTTCTATCTCTATTGTAGTTCTCACTGTATTTATCCACTCTTTTTCTCAGTTTGGTAAGAATCTTTATGACCATTACTTTGAACTCTTTATTGGGTAGATTGCTTATCTCCATTTCATTAAGTTCTTTTCTGAGGATTTTTGCCTTTTTTTTTTTTTTTTTTGTCATTTAACATATCCTGCTGCTTCCTCATTTTGCCTTTGTTTCTATGTGTTGGGTAATTCAGCTGTGTCTCTTGGTCCTAAGAAGTAGCCTTATGTAGGAGATGTCTTGTGGGGTTCAGAAATGCAACCACTTCTGGCAACCAGAGCCAAGTGCTTCAAAGACATCCTTTTGTTGTGTGGATATACCCTCTGTTGTGACAGGGCTGTAACTGCTGCAGGTGCATTGATGGACAGGCTGGTTCCTGGCCGAGGGAGGTGTGAGGCCCAGTAATGACTGCTACAAGTGTGCTGGTTTTGGGGGGTAATCCCCCAGTATTGAGGGCTGTGAGGCTCAGATGTGACTGGTGTGGGTACACCTATGGACAGGGTTATCATCTTGTCATCTGGAAGGCCTAGCCAACGTGGTGCATGGCTCTCAGTGGGGCCTGCTCCCTGCTGTTAGTATTCTAGAGGGAGGATTCCAAACTGGTGCCTGTTAGTGCCAGGATCAGCATGGCAGAATGACATATCAAAATGGCTACTACTGTTGTCTCAGTTCCCAAGTAGAAGCCTAGTACCCTCCTACCTGTGTAGCAGGTACTCCAGGATTAGTAAGTGGATCTTCTTCACCTATGGTCTAGGCAATTTTCAATTTGGTAGTTTTTGTGCTGATTTCTGGGTTGAGTGTTTTTGCATATGGGCACTTTAAGAGTGGGTTTTCCTTTCCTTATAGTTTTATAGTTTTCCTGGATGTGCTCCCCATTGCTTTGTAAAGCTAGGTGTTTTGGTAGATCATCTCCTGGCCTGTGTAGGATCTAAGTGTTAGTGTGCCTCAGCAGAACTTGAATCTCTTGCTCCTCAGGGAAAAGTTCTGTACATTTGAGATCCTACATGACCGTTGAACACTGTCTTTGGGGTGTTTTTTTTTTTTGGTTCTGTTTTAGCAAGACCATAGCTCTTCCTCTTCTGCCCATCTCAATATTGTCCCTTGTTATGGAGGCTCTATTCATCTGGTTTCTAGGTCATCTTTAGAGGGAATTATTTTGTATGTAGTTGCTGATTTGTTATGTACGTGGGAGGAGGTGAACTCAGCATCTTCCTACACTACCATTTTGAACTTCTTAGTGAATTTCAAATTTTGATTTTTTTCTTGGGCTAGCAATACGTAATATACTTTTTGTGATCCTGATCAGTAGCAGCGAGCTACAGCTCCTAGTCAGTCATGTGATCTCAAGAATAGACAACCAATATACTTATAACCATTCTGTACCCACGTAACCATTCTGTTTTCCACTTTCAATACAGAATTCAATAAGTTAAATGAAATATCCAACACTTTATTATAAAATAGGCTTTGTGTTACGTGATTTAGCCCAAATGTAGGCACATTTAAAGTAGGCTAATCTAAGCTGTGATGTTTGGTATTTTAGGTGTGTTAAATTCATTTTCTGCTTATGATATTTTAAACTTACAATGAGTTTATTGGGATGTAACCCCACCATAAGTTGAGGAAGATTCTGTACTTTCAAAATATTTATTAGACTTATATTTTCTCCAAAAATCATTTTTTCCTACAACACTGCCAAGGATATTATTCTATTGTAATCTTCCCAGAAATAAGAAGTATTCAGTTTTTCTGATTCCTAATTGCCTTTCCTCTAGTTCACCTTCATCCAACTTCAGGTTTTTTTTTCCTTTATTTTACATAATAATTTCCTGTCTTCATTCACACTACATATAGCCGCCCATCAATCTGCTCAGCAAATAAAAGGCCATTCTGATGTACTGGGAGAAGTCTCTTCAGAGAGTAGTGGTCATTGAACAATCATAGGATTCTCATGGTAGAATTAGTAATCATATAAAATTATGAGTTTAAGAGTACAAGATAATTTGACCTAATAAAGCAGAGTGAATTTAGTATCCTGGAAGACCTAGGATGCCTCTAAATCTGGAATTCTGATTAGAAAGATATTAATGAATAAGGAAGGTCCAATCACCCTGGGCCAAACTTTGTTAACATTTGGTGGTGTTTTCTTCAAGAGAAGCACATCTCTTGTATAATATTAAATACTTATAATATTATCTGTATGTATATAAACAGATTTGTAATTATGATCCTAATGCACATAGTTTTTTTTTTAAGGTTTTATTTATTTATTTAATAGAGAGAGAGAGAGAGCACAAGCAGGGGGAGCTGTAGGCAGAGGGAGAAGCAGACTCCCTGCTGAGCAGGGAGCCTGATGTGGGCCTCCATCCCAGGACCCTGGGATCATGACCTGTGCTGAAAGCAGATGCTTAATTGACTGAGCCACCCAGGGGCCCCTCAGGTCTTTCTTCTAATGGATAGACTTTCCTAAATTGCCCATAATCCATTAAAATCAAATGTATAATCTTGAGCATGCTCCTTACAGACTTAATTCATAATTAATGACAATGAATAGCTAGTCTTAGAAATCTCTTATTTTGGTGATATTCTGAAACCCATTAGTGTTACCTGAACATTTTTCAAGTTTTTGGAAATATATTGTCATTCATTTTTTACAATCATCCTAAATATTTATAATGTAAGAAATGTAAGACCCAGAAGCATTTTTCTAAGTATGCTCCATACCATTTAGATTCTCATTAAAGTTTGTGCTAGGACCCATAGATTAAGAAGATTATGAAGAAATTTTTAAAATGGAAGACAGTAATGGAAATTAATGAAGGACTAGAAAACAAGATCATTAAAGATGAGTAAAGAAATTGTGTTGATTTAACCGGGAGAAGAGAAAGCTCAAGAACATATGTGAATTACAAAAGACTTTATTACAGTTTATAATGTGATACTGACTTCTTAACACTGTAAACACCAATGGGAAAATTGTAGTTGGTTCCAGAGGTAGCCTCTGAGTTTATTTATCTTCTAGATTTTTTCTCATTTCACTAATATTTGATTTTAACTCTATCATTTCCTTCCTTTTATCATTTTCAACTTTATTTTTGTTTCAATTTCTTGAGTTGGCTGCCTTAGCATATTCATTTTCAGTCATTTCAAAAAATAATTTCTAACATAAATAGTAAAGGCTCAATATTTCCCACTAAGTAATATTTAGCTGTTATAGTTTCATCCAAGTTTTTCCATCTATGTGTTAACTAATTTACATTAAGAAATTTTCCTTGCTCGTAATGGTAATTGGAGTAAGTTCCACCTCCTGAGCCAGGCTGCCAAGGACCACAGCTGAGCTCTACCGTGTGTGTGTGTGTGTGTGTGTGTGTGTGTCTGTGTGTGTGTGTGCATGTATGTGTGATTTAGTAATTATTCTTTTTCTGCCTCAGTTTGCTCATTTATAAATCATAGAGTTATAATAGCAGTACTTAACTTACATGGTTTTATGAAGATTACATGTGCTAACATAGTTAAAATACTTAGAAAAGTGCCCAATATTAGCAGGAACCATATGTGTTATTATTATTTGTCCAGAACATTTTTTCAATTTCTAATTTAATATCATTGTGGTCAGATAATATGGGCTATATGTTATAACACTGATTTTTTTTATTATTATTTTAAGACAGTTTTTTCAGAGCAGTTTTACCTTCACAGCATACTTGAGAGGACGGTACAGAGATTTCCCTTATACTCCCTCCCCCGCCATGCATAATCTACCCCATTATCAATATCCCCACCAGAATTGTACATATGTTACCAAGGATGACCCTACATTGATACATCATAACCACCCAAAGTCCATAGTTTACCTTTAGATTCACTCTTGGTTTTGTACTTAAGTGTTTGGACAATTATGTAATGATAGATTCATTATTATCATACAGAGTATTTTCACTGCCCTAAAAATCCTCTGTGCTTCATCTATTCATCCCTCCCCTACACACCCCTGGAAACTACTAATTTCTTTATTGTCTCCATATTTTTGCCATTCCCAGAATATCATATAGTTTGAATTATATAGTATGTAGTCTTTTTAGATTGGCTTCTTTAACTTAGTAATAAGCATTTAAGGTTCTACCATATCTTTTCATGGTTTGATAGCTAATTTCTTTTTAGTCTTGAATAATATTCTGTTGTCCACATGTACTACACTTTGTTTATCCATTCACCTACTGAAGGACATCTTGGTTGCTTCCAAGTTTTGGCAATTATGAGTAAAAATTCTGTAAACATCCATGTGTGGGTTTTTGTGGGAATATAAGTTTTCACTTCCTTTGGGTAAATACCAAGGAGTGCGATTGCTGAATTGTATGGTAAACTGTATGGTAAGAATGTGTTTAGTTTTGTAAGAAATCACAAAACTGTTTTTTAAAGTGGCTGCACCCTTTTGCATTCCCAACAGTGGTATGTGAGAGTTCTTGCTCCATGTCCTCACCAGCATTTGGTGTATGTTGAGTCTTCATATTTGTAAGATTAGCTTTGCTTCATTGCTTAATGGGTGGTTAGTTGTGTGAATGTTCCAAGCATGCTTTAATCAGAATATGTCTTCTGTAATTGGAAGTAAAATTCCTTATTTGTTTATTAGATTAAACCTAATCATGTTGTTCAGATCTTACATATTCTAACTAATTTTATGTCTCCTTAATTTTTAATTACCAAAAGAAGTATGTTAGTTTCTTACAGTGATTGTAAATATGCCAGCATCTCATAATTCGGTGTTTTAAATATTTTGTGCTTATGATATTGAAGTCATGAAAATATAGAATTATAAATACTTCCTGATAAATATTCTTTTTTTTCATTATCTGATGGCCATCTCTGATCCTAGTAACTCCTATTAGACTTAGTATCTTTTTTGTTTGATATAAAAATAGTATTTTAAAAATTTTAAATTTATCATTCTATTATTTAGTATTTGCTTTGTAAGTCTTCTTCCATTTTTTTCTTTGAATATTTGTATTCCTTATATTTCATAGTTTTCTCTTGTAATAGCATGACCTGAATTAAAAAAAAATTCTAAGTATGTCCTTCTTTGTTTAGTTTAATTTTGTTACTCTAATTTATGTTTCCTGATATATTTAGATTTATTCCTGTTTTCTGCTTTTAATTTACAGTTTTTTTATTTTTCTTTGTTTTATAGTAAATTTATGGTAAAGCTTTCAGTCATTTAAATATATGACTCTTAAGTGTACATTTTCTGAGTTTTGATATGTGCATAAATCTGTGTAACCCATAACCTCAGATAGTTGCAACTTCCCATATCCTCCTTTCCAGCCAGTCTTTGCCCCACTCCTCCAGAGACAACCACTGTTGTCACTTTTTTTCCCATCATAGATTATATTTGCCTGTTTGTATTTGTTTATATTAATGGAATCACAAGATATGTCCTTTTGTGTTTAAGGCATCTTTCACTCCACATGATGTTTTTGAGTATATATGTTGTTGTGTATACTAGTAGTTTATTTCTTCTTTATAAAACAGCACTGGTATACCATAGTTTGTTTAAACATTTTTCTCTTGATTGACAGCTAGCTGTTTCCAGGTTTTGGTTATTACAAATAAAGGTGCTATTTATATTTATGCACAAGGCTTTCTGTGGAACATACTTTCATTTCTCTTAAGAGTAAACATGTAGGAGTGGGATTATTTGATCAGAGGGCAGGTGTATTTTTAGTTTTATAGGAAACTGACAGACCATTTTACTGTTGCACCAACAAATGTATGAGACTTCCAGTTACTGGAATTCTAGCCTTTGGTAAATGTGTAGTGGCATCTCATGGTGTTTTAATTTTAATTTTTGTAATGATTATATTTTTGAGTATCTTTTTCATGTGGTTATTAGTCATTTATATATTTTCCTTTGTAAGTCTCTGTTAAAATATTTTGCTCATTTTTAAATCGGGTTGTTTGTCTTTTTATTATTGAGGTTTTTTAAAAAAATACTTTTATCTTTTCCTTCTTTCTATTGAATTGTAAGCATTTTCATATGTTTTCTTATTTATCTCTTAAAAAAAACTGTTGTAATAGATATTATCTCCATTTTAGGTATGAGGAAAGCTTATACTAGTTAAGTGACTTACCCATAGTCCCATAAGGAATAAGTGATAGGACTCTGATACAGGGATGTCTAGCAACAAAACCTTATGTTCTTTACTACATTATGCTACAAATAATAGTATGGGACTTCATGTGAGAGAGGGATCTCTGTGGCTGGGATGGTTATGATAATAAGTGAAAATGATGGCTTTTGAGGAATAACTAAACCATCTATTATGTAGTGGTGGTGTGGGACATAGAGATTTATAACAATAACTCCATGAAAAGATAGCTATATACCTATAGGTAGTAATAACAAAGAGATGGACCAGAAAGTGACCTTAAAGTGCTAAACTTATTTGAGGCCAGAAATTAAAAAAAATTTTTTTAAAGATTTTATTTATTTATTTGACAGAGAGAGACACAGCAAGAGAGGGAACACAAGCAGGGGGAGTGGGAGAAGGAGAAGCAGGCTTGCCTGATGTGAGGCTCTATCCCAAGACCCTGGGATCATGACCCGAGCAGAAGGCAGACTTAACGACTGAACCATCCAGCTGCCCCGAGGCCAGAAATTTTAACAAGTAATTGTCAAGATGTTTCAGTGCATTACAAATAATAAATAAAATTTTCTTCTTTATTTTTAAAATATTACTGTGTCCTCCATTGCTAAAATTGTTTGGCTCCCACAACTGTATATTAATAAAGTACTGATTTTGCTTAATACTTTTATTTAATGGGCATTAAAAAAATTTGGTACTACCATTTTTGAAGTAAATTTGGTCGAGTTTGGAACCTCAGGATATTTTAACTTGAGAAATTAGGAGAACTTCCATGATTATAAAACAGCTAGGATGGTAGGGCATTTAAGTTAGCTCAGTTCAGTGGGCGAATTCCTTGAGAGAGATTCTAGGAGAGATTCAAAGTCCTCTCAGAAGTGGAGGGAAGAGAATCAGATAAATGTAGAAAGTTCTGTGGATTTAGTGGCCTATAAACAAGGTTACTTGTGGGGGTTTTTTTTTGGTTGTTTTTTTTCTGTATATTAGTGACAACTCTGTATTCCCATTTTAAAGAATTTCTCCTTTGGTAGTTCTGTTTTGCAATTACCCATCTGGTTGGTGGTTCAATCTCTGAACTAGTAAGTAGTATAACTAAAAAAAAAAAAAAAATGCAGCTTAAGTCTTTCCTTTTATATGAGTGAAACTAATTTAAACACAAGTTTATGTGTTCTTTTAAGCTCTTCAACCCTTTGTGACTCTTTAGGGCTTGGATTCTCTTTTAATCCATGTCTACTTCTAGTAGATGCCAATGATTGTTTCCCTGGCATTTTGTTCCATGAATACATATGCTGGGAGGCTCTATGTGGTGCTGAGTTCAGTTTAAGGACAGTTGACTGAAAGGAGGATTTGTTTGGGTTCCATACTATCTGGGTTTAAAGGAAAGTGACTAAGGGGGTGTGGTTTAGAGGGAAAAAATGTATCAATTAAGAATAATATCACCTTCCTCTTTTGTTTCTGACTGACTGTGAAGTTGACAGGCAGATAAACCTGACTGTCCTATCACAGTTTTTCTATAATACTGCAGTTAAAGTCCATTAGATTGCATGATTTGCAGAATAAAGCCAATTGGCTGAATGTCCTATGATCATTCTGTTAAGACAATTTATATTTCTGACCCTGAGCAAGGTACATTTGAAAATAGGTCCAAATTTTTGCATATGATCAAATTTCTACATATAGGGCATTATAACTCCATGTGGGTATTTTAGAATTTTTCTTTGGTATTATTATCAAGGTAAAGTGGCTTCTTTATGAACCAGAGCCACATAGGAAAACTCAAACAATGGTAAATTTGTGAGCAAAGTCTGTACTTAGGCACTCCGTTGTATTGACTTTAATAGAAGTTGCAAGTGAGTAATTTGGTTGCTCACACAGGAGCCAATTAATATTCCTTTAGTGACTGCAGCTTTCTATTTTCAGAGTTGACTTCTTATATGGAGCAATTGTTACTGCTAATGTTATTCTTTAAGCAGTTCAGGAGAGTCCTTATATTAAACTTTAAATACTCTATCTTCAAAGTTTGTTCAAGAACTAGAATGATGAACTTAATCTCTGTAACTTTGCAATTAGTGTATTAATTTAAGTACTATTTTTGGTATCACTGTGCTTTGCAAGTCATCTGGTTAATGTGTTTCTTTTTGTCGGATTTTACCAGAGCATAGCAATTGGAACGCAAAGTAAACATTAACAGACTTTTCTTTGTGCTTGCATTTGGTTATAAGGAAAACTTTTTTTCATTTGTTTTTATCTTTTTTAGAAGGTGCTCCTTAAAATGAGTGGAATTAAGGATTCTGTATTTTAAAGGAATAATATGTCAAGATGAATGGATGCGATTATCCAAATAGATTATCTCAAAGGATAGTTTTTAATTTTTGTAGAAGTGTGCATTCTGGAAAATAGGAGAAAGCAGGTTCTGTATTTTCAGCTTTTTCTTGACAAATACTGGTGTTGTAAATTATCCAGCTGTTCTTCCTCTGTATGGATTTTGTAATACTCAGAGCGATTTATAGGTCTAGAGTGCAGCTGCTGAAAGTCATTTATTTTCAGTTCTGTATTAAATCCATCATATACAAATACATTAGCATTCAGTACAGAGCTCAACGGCTTAAGACATTTCTTCCCTTCTGAGTTGCTGTCTTGCAAATGTTTGTAGGATATACTGAACAGCATCCAAAAATTATTAGTTTAATATGTACTTTTAGAAGGGTTCCTTTAGCATTTCTATTTAGATTATTTGAAATCCACTCCTTTATTGATACAAAAGGAACAGTCAAAATGAATCTTTATGTCAACATTAACAGATTGATAATACTAATGTGCTTAATTTTGACAAATTAGGACTTCATCTTGGTCTGTTCATTTGCCTTTCCTGCCATATGTCTACTATTCAGATACGTTCATGTTTCAGAAACTTAATTAATTGCAATTTTTTGGAGGAGCACCTGTTTGAAAATAAGTAATGGAAATCTTCATATCTATTCTAGTTTTTTTTCTACTTGAAGACATCTATTCCACCTATAGTATGAATGTATACTTATAAAGATCAGCGTGTGTGTTGTTTATAGTTTCTTTAAAATGTTTCATGATGGGGCACTTGGGTGGCTCAGTCAGTTAAGTGTCTGTCTTTGGCTCAGGTCATGATCCCAGGGTCCTGTGATTGAGCCCTGCATCGGGCTCCCCGGTGGGGAGGCTGTTTCTCCTTCTGCCTGCTCTCCCTGCTGCTCCCCCTACTTGTGCTCTCTCTGTCAAATAAATAAATAAAATGTTTAAAAAAATGCTTCATGCTGTTCCCAGAATATTGATGCAAATCTGAAATGTATATATTTTTTGAGAGTAATGATATACATATATATATTTAAAGATTTTATTTATTTATTTGACAGAGAGAGAAGAGCAGGGGGAGCAGCAGAGGGAGAGGGAGAAACAGGCTCTCCACAGAGTGGAGACCCCGATACGGAACTTGATCCCATGACCCTGAGATCATGACCTGAGCCAAAGGCAGACGCTTAACCGACTGAGCCACCCAGGTGCCTTGAGAGTAATGATATTTTTAAAAATTTACATCCAGATAGCTATTCAGAGAATGTGATTCTCTTCTATCTATTAATGTTATATAAAGCATGGCTCTTGATTCTTCCCTTTTAATCCTTCCCATGTACATTTTTTTTAAAGATTTTATTTGTTGGTCAGAGAGAGAGAGAGCACAAGCAGGGGAAGCAGCAGGCAGAGGGAGAGAGGGAGAAGCAGGCTCCCTGCTGAGCAGGACTCAGCTTAACCGACGCTTAACTGACTGAGCCACCCAGGTGTCTCCCCATGTACATTTTCAGATTAATTTTTCTTAATAATAATTGTGGGTGGGTTGCTTATATCTCAAAAACCTTTAATGGCTCCAGCATTTCTGTTATATGAATTATAAAATGGTTAACCTGATTCTCAAGGAGTCCTATGATCTGTTTCCAGACTTTTCTTCATTTATGTTTTACTGCTCTTCTTCACCCACCTTATGATGCAGCCAGCATGAATGACTTGCTACACTGACATGTGCTGCACCTTCCTTCCCCCATTCTTTATTGCTATTATTATTTTACTCCCAGATAATTCTCCTCTCTCTAACTTCATATGTTCAATTTCAGCCTATTTTCAAAGATCATCTGCTCCATGGCCCTCTGAATTATAATTTTCTCTTCTCTTTGCTTTAACTACCTCTTTTATGCCCCTATATAATTTTTTACATTTTTATAGTAATTACTACGCCAAACTTATGTTTCTTTTTCTCATTTCCTTTTTTTAAAATTTTTTTATTGTTATGCTATCACCATACATTACATTACTAGTTTTTGATGTAGTGTTCCATGATTCATTGTTTCTGCATAACACCCAGTGCTCCAGCAGAACGTGCCCTCTTTAATACCCATCACCAGGCTAACGCATCCCCCCACCCACCTCCCCTCTAGAACCCTCAGTTTGTTTTTCAGATCCATCGTCTCTCATGATTCGTCTCCCCCTCCGACTTACTCCCCTTCATTCTTCCCCTCCTGCTATCTTCTTCTTTTTCTTTTTTCTTAACATATGTTGCATTATTTGTTTCAGAGGTACAGATCTGTGATTCAACAGTCTTGCACAATTCACAGCGCTCACCATAGCACATACCCTCCAAATGTCTATCACCCAGCCACCCCATCCCTCCCACCCCCCACCACTCCAGCAACACTCAGTTTGTTCCCTGAGTTTAAGAATTCCTCATATCAGTGAGGTCATAGGATACATGTCTTTCTCTGATTGACTTATTTCACTAAGCATAACACCCTCCAGTTCCATCCACGTCGTTGCAAATGGCAAAATCTTATTCCTTTTGATGGGTGCATAATATTCCATTGTGTATATATACCACTTCTTCTTTATCCATTCAACTGTCGATGGACATCTTGACTCTTTCCACAGTTTGGCTATTGTGGACACTGCTGCTATAAACATCAGGGTGCACGTACCCCTTGGATCCCTACATTTATATCTTTGGGGTAAATACCCAGTAGTGCAATTGCTGGATCATATGGTAGCTCTATTTTCAACTGTTTGAGGAACCTCCATACTGTTTTCCAGAGTGGTTGCACCAGCTTGCATTCCCATCAACAGTGTAGGAGGGTTCCCCTTTCTCCGCATCCTCGCCAACATCTGTCGTTTCCTGACTTGTTAATTTTAGCCATTCTGACTGGTGTGAGGTGGTATCTCATTGAGGTTTTGATTTGGATTTCCATGATGCCGAGCGGGTTGAGCACTTTTTCATGTGTCTGTTCGCCATTTGGATGTCTTCTTTGGAAAAATGTCTGTTCATGTCTTCTGCCCATTTCTTGATTGGATTATTTGTTCTTTGGGTGTTGAGTTTGATAAGTTCTTTATAGATTTTGGATACTAGTCCTTTATCTGATATGTCATTTGAAAATATCTTCTCCCATTCTGTCGGTTGTCTTTTGGTTTTGTGGACTGTTTCTTTTGCTGTGCAAAAGCTTTTTATCTTGATGAAATCCCAATAGTTCATTTTTGCCCTTGCTTCTCTTGCCTTTGACGATGTTTCTAGGAAGAAGTTGCTGTGGCTGAGGTCAAAGAGGTTGCTACCTGTGTTCTCCTTTAGTATTTTGATGGACTCCTGCCTCACATTGAGGTCTTTCAACCATTTGGAGTCTATTTTTGTGTGTGGTGTAAGGAAATGGTCCACTTTCATTCTTCTGCATGTGGCTGTCCAATTTTCCCAACACCATTGTTGAAGAGACTATCTTTTTTCCATTGGACATTCTTTCCTGCTTTGTCAAAGATGAGTTGACCATAGAGTTGAGGGTCCATTTCTGGGCTGTCTATTCTGTTCCATTGATCTATGTGTCTGTGTTTGTGCCAGTACCATACTGTCTTGATGATGACAGATTTGTAATAGAGCTGGAAGTCCGGAATTGTGATCCGCCAGCTTTGGTTTTCTTTTTCAATATTCCTCTGGCTATTCGGGGTCTCTTCTGGTTCCATACAAATTTTAGCATTATTCGTTCCATTTCTTTGAAAAAAGTGGATGCTATTTTGATGGGGATTGCATTGAATGTGTAGATTGGTCTAGGTAGCATTGACATCTTCACAATGTTTTTTCTTTCAATCCATGATCATGGAACATTTTTCCATTTCTTTGTGTCTTCTTCAATTTCTTTCCTGAGTATTTTATAGTTTTCTGAGTACAGATCCTTTGCCTCTTTGGTTAAATTTATTCCTAGGTATCTTATGGTTTTGGGTGCAATTGTAAATGGGATCGACTCCTTGATTTGTCTCTCTTCTGTCTTGTTGTTGGTATATAGGAATGCCACTGATTTCTGTGCATTGATTTTATATCCTGCTACTTGACTGAATTCCTGTATGAGTTCTAGCAGTTTTGGGGTGGAGTCTTTTGGGTTTTCCACATACAGTATCATATCATCTGCAAAGATTGAGAGTTTGACTTCCTCCTTGCCGATTTGGATGCCTTTGATTTCTTTTTGTTGTCTGATTGCTGTGGCAAGGACTTCTAATACTGTGTTGAATAACAGTGGTGAGAGTGGACATCCCTGCCGCGTCTCTGACCTTAGGGAGAAAGCTCTCTGCTTTTCCCCATTGAGAAGGATATTCGCTGTAGGTTTTTCATAGATGGCTTTTATGATATTGAGGTATGTACCCTCTATCCCTATACTCTGAAGAGTTTTGATCAAGAAAGGATGCTGTACTTTGTCAAATGCTTTTTCTGCATCTATTGAGAGGATCATAGGATTCTTGTTCTTTCTTTTGTTAATGTATTGTATCACATTGATTGATTTGCGGATGTTGAACCAGCCTTGCGGCCCAGGGATAAATCCCACTTGGTCATGGTGAATAATCCTTTTAATGTACTGTTGGAGCCTATTGGCTAGTATTTTAGTGAGAATTTTTGCATCCATGTTCATCAAGGATATTGGTCTGTAGTTCTCCTTTTTGATGCGGTCTTTGTCTGGGTTTGGGAACAAGGTAATGGTGGTCTCATAAAATGAGTTTGGAAGTTTTCCTTCCATTTCTATTTTTTGGAACAGTTTCAGGAGAATAGGTATTCATTCTTTTTTAAATGTCTGATAGAATTCCCCTGAGAAGCCATCTGGCCCTGGGCTTTTGTTTGTTGGGAGATTTTTTATGACTGCTTCAATTTCCTTACTGTTTATAAGTCTGTTCAGGTTTTCTGTTTCTTCCAGGTTAAATTTTAGTGGTTGATACATCTCTAGGAATGCATCCATTTCTTCCAGGTTGTCTAATTTGCTGGCATAGAGTTGCTCATAATATGTTCTTATAATTGTTTGTATGTCTTTGGTGTTGGTTGTGATCTCTCCTCTTTCATTCATGATTTTGTTGATTTGGGGCATTTCTCTTTTCTTTTTGAGAAGTCTGGCCAGCGGTTTATCAATCTTGTTAATTCTTTCAAAGAACCAGCTTCTAGTTTCATTGATCTGTTCTACTGTTCTTTTGGTTTCTATTTCATTGATTTCTGCTCTGATATTTATTATTTCTCTTCTCCTGTTGGGTTTAGGCTTTATTTGCTGTTCTTTCTCCAGCTCCTTTAGGTGTAGGGTTAGGTTGTGTATTTGAGACCTTTCTCGTTTCTTGAGAAAGGCGTTTATTGCTATATACTTTCCTCTTAGGACTGCCTTTGCTGTCCCCCAAAGATTTTGGACAGTTGTGTTTTCATTTTCATTGGTTTCCATGAACTTTTTAAATTCTTCTTTAATTTCCTGGTTGACCCATTCATTCTTTAGCAGGATGCTATTTAGCCTCCATATATTGAGGGGTTCTTTCCGACTTTCTTCTTGTGATTGATTTCTAGTTTCAAAGCATTGTGGTCTGAAAATATGCAGGGAATGATCCCAATCTTTTGGTACCGGTTGAGACCTGATTTGTTTCCTAGGATGTGATCAATTTTGGAGAATGTTCTGTGGGGACTAGAGAAGAATGTGTATTCCGTTGCTTTGAGATGGAATGTTCTGAATATGTCTGTGAAGTCCATTTGGTCCAGTGTGTCATTTAAAGTCTTTATTTCCTTGTTGATCTTTTGCTTAGATGATCTGTCCATTTCAGTCAGGGGGGTATTAAAGTCCCCCACTATTATTGTATTGTTGTCAATGTGTTTCTTTGCTTTTGTTATTAAATGCCTTATATAATTGGCTGCTCCCATGTTCGGGGCATAGATATTTACAATTGTTAGATCTTGTTGGATAGACCCTTTAAGTAGGATATAGTGTCCTTCCTCATCTCTTATTACAGTCTTTGGTTTAAAATCTAATTTGTTTGATATAAGGATTGCCACCCCAGCTTTCTTTTGGTGTCCATTAGCATGGTAAATGGTTTTCCACTTCCTCACTTTCAATCTGGGGGTGTCTTTGGGTCTAAAATGAGTCTCTTGCAGACAGCATATGGATGGGTCTTGTTTTTTAGTCCAATCTGATAGCCTGTGTCTTTTGATTGGGGCATTGAGCCCATTTACATTCAGGGTAACTATTGAAAGGTATGAATTTAGTGCCATTGTATTGCCTGTAAGGTGACTGTTACTGTATATTGTCTGTGTTCCTTTCTGATCTGTGCTGCTTTTAGGCTCTCTCTTTGCTTAGAGGACCCCTTTCAATATTTCCTGGAGGGCTGGTTTCGTGTTTGCAAATTCCTTTAGTTTTTGTTTGTCCTGGAAGCTTTTTATCTCTCCTTCAATTTACAATGAGAGCCTAGCTCGATATAGTATTCTTGGCTCCATATTTTTCTCGTTTAGTGGTCTGAAGATCTCATGCCAGTCCTTTCTGTCCTGCCAGGTCTCTGTGGATAGGTCTGTTGCCAATCTAATATTTCTACCATTGTAGGTTACATATCTCTTCTCCCGAGCTGCTTTCAGGATTTTCTCTTTGTCTCTGAGACTTGTAAGTTTTACTGTTAGATGTCGGGGTGTTGACCTATTTTTATTTATTTTGAGAAGGGTTCTCTGTGCCTCCTGGATTTTGATGCCTGTTTCTTTCCTCACATTAGGGAAGTTCTCTGCTATAATTTGCTCCAATATACCTTCTGCCCCTCTCTCTCTTTCTTCTTCTTCTGGGATCCCAATTATTCTAATGTTGTTTCGTCTCATCATATCATTTATCTCTCGAAATCTGCCCTCGTGATCCTGTAGTTGTTTCTCTCTCTTTTTCTCTGCCTCTTTATTTTCCATCATTTGGTCTTCTATATTGCTGATTCTCTCTTCTGCCTCATTTATCCTAGTAGTTAGTTCCCCCATTTTTGATTGCACCTCATTAATAGCCTTTTTGATTTCGACTTGGATAATTTTAGTTCTTTTATTTCTCCAGAAAGGGTTTCTCTAATAACTTCCACGCTTTTTTCAAGCCCAGCTAGTATCTTTAAAGTCATGATTCTGAACTCTAGGTCCGACATTGTACTAATTACCGTATTGAGTAGGTACCTGGCTGATGGTACTACCTCTTGTTCTTTTTGCTGAGGTGATTTTTTTCATCTTGTCATTTTGTCCAGAGGAGAATAAATGAATGAGAGAACAAAATGCTAACAGGTTAACAACCTCCCCAGCAAATATACTCTATACAAATCCGAAAACACTGAAACCAGGGGAAAGGAAAGGGAAGGAAAGAAAAAAGAAAGAGAAAAGAAAGAAAAAAAGAAAACGATAAAAACAAAAACAGAACAATACAAAGAAAAACAGTATATGATCAAATATGATCAGTCTAGTGCATGGATCAGTGCCACACAGTAGATTTTGGGCGTATTCTGGTCTGTTAGCAAAAAGTGCCTCCTAAAATTTTAAAGGAAGAAAGACTTATATATGTACAAATTAAGGGTTGATACAATGAAGGGATGGATGATGAGTGTAAAGATGAAAATTATAAAAGATTTTATAAAAGGAATTGATAAGATGTTGTTTGAAAAAAGAAAGAAGAAGATTTTTAAAAAAAAAGACGAAGAAAGAAATAAAGGGAGAGAATGTGATCAGGCAGGAGACTAGACCAAAGCCATACACTAGTGATTTAGGGTATATTTTGATCTGTTAGAAGAAACTGTATCTCAAAATTTTAAAGAGCAAACAACTTATATATATATATATGCCAAAAATAAGGATAACTACTAGGAAGGGATAAACTATGACTCTAAAAATGAAAAATAAAAATTTTTTTAAAAAGGGACTGATAAGATTTTGTTTGAAAAAGGGAAAAAGAAAAATTAAAAGAAAAACAGTTAAAAAAATTAACTTTGAAAAAACTAATGAATCATGGTTAAAAAAGGGCATGAATTCTATGTGCAGTATTCCCCTAGCGCTGGAGTTCTCCCGTTCTCCTTGATCGGTAAACTTGGTCTTGCCTTGCTGGTTGTTCGTGCTGATCTTCTGGGGGAGGGGCCTGTTGCCGTGGTTCCCAAATGTCTTTGCCGGAGGCGGAATTGCCCCGCCCTTGTCGGTCGGGCTAAACAAGCTGCTTGGGTTTGCTCTCAGTAGCTTTTGTTCCCTTTAAGCTCTGGTACAGCTTTGGAGGACAGGGTGAAAATGGTGGCTTCCAGGGCGGAGCAAGATGGCGGAGGAGTAGGAGACCTAGATTTTGTCTGGTCTCAGGAATTCAGCTGAATAGGGATCAAACCATTCTGAACACCTACGAACTCAACAGGAGATCGAACAGGAGAGTAGCAACAACTCTCTGAACAGAGAAGCGACCACTTACTGGAAGGTAGGACGTGCGGAGAAGTGAATCCGAGGCGATATTCGGGAGGATAGACGGCGGGGGAGGGGCCTCCGCCGGCCGCTTCTGGCAAGTGCTAGAGCCGCGGAGCACAAAATCGGACCTTTTAAAAGTTGGCTCGGCGGAGGGAGGTCGCTGCAGTGGCTAAGCGGGGGGTGGAATCCTCCCGGGACAGTGTGGTCTCAGGATCCTTGGGGTCACAGAGAGACCGGGGGTGCCTGAGTGTGGCAGAGCTCCCAGGTGTCGGGGCGGGGAAGCCGGCTGCAGATACGGAGCAGAGTCGCGGGCTCTCAGCTCGGGGTTGCCATAAACTGTGATCTGCGGCCCAGTCGGGGCACGGCTCCCCCAGCAAGGACCCAACAAGCAGCAGATCCGGGGAGACTCCCCTTCCTTCCCGGGGAGGAGCGGTGCGGGAACGCACTGCAGGGATCTGCTGGGTTTGGAGACTCCGAGCGGGGTCGGGTGCCAGAGATAGCAACGCTCGATCACAGGCCGGGTGAGCACGGAGTGCGGCCAGAGACCGGGGACACGGGAGTGACTGCTTTTCTCTGGGGGCGCACTGAGGAGTGGGGCCCCGAGTTCTCGGCTCCTCCGGGCGGAGACTGGGAGGCCGCCATTTTCGCCCTGGTCCTCCAAAGCTGTACCGAGAGCTTGCAGGGAACAAAAGCTCCTGAGAGCAAACTGGAGCAGCTTCCTTAGCCCGGACCGACAAGGGCGGGGCAATTCCGCCTCCGGCAAAGACATTTGGAAACCACAGCAACAGGCCCCTCCCCCAGAAGATCAACACAAACAGCCAGCAAGCCAAGACCAAGTTGATCGATCAAGGAGAATAGGAGAACTCCAGCGCTAGGGGAATACTGCACAAAGATTGATGGCTTCTTTTTTTTTTTTTTTTTTTTAACCATGATTCATTATTTCATCAAAGTTAATTTTTGTTGACTTTTTTTTGTTTTTCTTTTTCCCTTTTTCAACCAACATCTTATAAATCCCTTTTTTTAAAAAAAAATTTTTTTTTATTTTTTTTTCATTTTTAGAGTCATATTTTATCCCTTCATAGTAGTTATCCTTGTTTTTGGCATATATATATAAGTTGTTCTCTCTTTAAAATTTTGAGGTACAGTTTCTTCTAACAGATCAAAATATACCCTAAACCACTAGTGTATGGCTTTGTTCTAGTCTCCTGCCTGATCACATTCTCTCCCTTTTTCCTTTTTTTTTTTTTTCCTTAAATCTTCTTTCTTTTTTCAAACAACTTATCTTACCAAGTCCTTTTATAAAATCTTTTATAATTTTCATCTTTACAGTCATCTTCCATCCCTTCATTGTATCAACCCTTATTTTGTACATATATGTCTTGCTTCCTTTAAAATTTTAGGAGGCACTTTTTTCTAACAGACCAAAATACGCCCAAAATCTAGTGTGTGGCACTGATCTATGCACTAGCCTGATCATATTTGATCATATTCTGCTTTTTTGAATTGTTTTGTTTTTGTTTTTATCTTTTTTTTCTTTTTTTTTTTCTTTTTCTCTTTCTTTTTTCTTTCTTTCCCTTTCTTTTCCCCTGGTTTCAGGTCTTTTCTGATTTGTATACAGTATATTTGCTGGGGACGTTGTAAACCTGTTAGCCTTTTGTTCTCTCATTCATCTATTCTCCTCTGGACAAAATGACAAGACGAAAGAAATCACCTCAGCAAAAAGAACAAGAGGTAGTACCGTCAGCCAGGGACCTACTCAATACGGACATTAGTATGATGTCGGACCTAGAGTTCAGAATCATGACTTTAAAGATACTAGCTGGGCTTGAAAAAAGCGTGGAAGTTCTTAGAGAAACCCTTTCTGGAGAAATGAAAGAACTAAAATCTAACCAAGTCGAAATCAAAAAGGCTATTGATGAGGTGCAATCAAAAATGGGGGCACTAAATGCTAGGATAAATGAGGCAGAAGAGAGAATCAGCGATATAGAAGACCAAATGATGGAAAATAAAGAGGCTGAGAAAAAGAGAGAGAAACAACTACAGGATCACGAGGGCAGAATTCGAGAGATAAGTGATACGATAAGACGAAACAACATTAGAATAATTGGGATCCCAGAAGAAGAAGAGAGAGAGAGAGGGGCAGAAGGTATATTGGAGCAAATTATAGCAGAGAACTTCCCTAATGTGAGGAAAGAAACGGGCATTAAAATCCAGGAGGCACAGAGAACCCCTCTCAAAATCAATAATAATAGGTCAACACCCCGACATCTAATAGTAAAACTTACGAGTCTCAGAGACAAAGAGAAAATCCTGAAAGCAGCTCGGGAGAAGAGATACGTAACCTACAATGGTAGAAACATTAGATTGGCAACAGACCTATCCACAGAGACCTGGCAGGCCAGAAAAGACTGGCATGATATCTTCAGAGCACTAAACGAGAAAAATATGCAGCCAAGAATACTATATCCAGCTAGGCTATCATTGAAAATAGAAGGAGAGATCAAAAGCTTCCAGAACAAACAAAAACTAAAGGAATTTGCAAACACGAAACCAGCCCTCCAAGAAATATTGAGAGGACTCCTCTAAGCAAAGAGAGAACCTAAAAGCAGCAAAGAGCAGAAACGAACACAGACAACAGACAGTTAACAGTCACCTTACAGGTAATACAATGGCACTAAATTCATACCTTTCAATAGTTACCCTGAATGTAAATGGGCTAAATGCCCCAATCAAAAGACACAGGCTATCAGATTGGATTAAAAAACAAGACCCATCAATATGCTGTCTGCAAGAGACTCATTTTACACCCAAAGACACCCCCAGATTGAAAGTGAGGGGGTGGAAAACCATTTACCATGCTCATGGACACCAAAAGAAAGCTGGGGTGGCAATCCTTATATCAGACAAACTAGATTTTAAAACAAAGACTGTAATAAGAGATGAGGAAGGACACTATATCCTACTTAAAGGGTCTATCCAACAAGAAGATCTAACAATTGTAAATATCTATGCCCCGAACATGGGAGCAGCCAATTATATAAGGCAATTAATAACAAAAGCAAAGAAACACATTGACAACAATACAATAATAGTGGGGGACTTTAACACACCCCTCACTGAAATGGACAGATCATCTAAGCAAAAGATCAACAAGGAAATAAAGACTTTAAATGACACACTGGACCAAATGGACTTCACAGACATATTCAGAACATTCCATCCCTAAGCAATGGAATACACATTCTTCTCTAGTGCCCATGGAACATTCTCCAGAATTGATCACATCCTAGGTCACAAATCAGGTCTCAATCGGTACCAAAAGATTGGGATCATTCCCTGCATATTTTCAGACCACAATTCTTTGAAACTAGAACTCAACCACAAGAGGAAAGTCGGAAAGAACTCAAATACATGGAGGCTAAAGAGCATCCTACTAAAGAATGAATGGGTCAACCAAGAAATTAAAGAAGAATTAAAAAAATTCATGGAAACCAATGAAAATGAAAACACAACTGTTCAAAATCTTTGGGATACAGCAAAGGCAGTCCTGAGAGGAAAGTATATAGCAATACAAGCCTTTCTCAAGAAACAAGAAAGGTCTCAAATACACAACCTAACCCTACACCTAAAGGGGCTGGAGAAAGAACAGCAAAGAAAGCCTAAACCCAGCAGGAGAAGAGAAATCATAAAGATCAGAGCAGAAATCAATGAACTAGAAACCAAAAGAACAGTAGAACAGATCCACGAAACTAGGAGCTGGTTCTTTGAAAGAATTAACAAGATTGATAAACCCCTGGCCAGACTGATCAAAAAGAAAAGAGAAATCACCGAAATCAACAAAATCATGAATGAAAGAGGAGAGATCACAACCAACACCAAAGAAATACAAACAATTCTAAGAACATATTATGAGCAACTCTATGCCAGCAAATTAGATAACCTGGAAGAAATGGGTGCATTCCTAGAGATGTATCAACTACCAAAATTGAAACAGGAAGAAATAGAAAACCTGAACAGACCTATAACCACTAAGGAAATTGAAACAGTCATCAAAAATCTCCCAAGAAACAAAAGCCCAGGGCCAGATGGCTTCCCAGGGGAATTCTATCAGACATTTCAAGAAGAATTAATACCTATTCTCCTGAAACTGTTCCAAAAAATAGAAATGGAAGGGAAACTTCCAAACTCATTTTATGAGGCCACCATTACCTTGATCCCAAAACCAGACAAAGACCCCATCAAAAAAGAGAATTACAGACCAATATCCTTGATGAACATGGATGCAAAAATTCTCACCAAAATACTAGCCAATAGGATCCAACAGTACATTAAAAGGATTATTCACCACGACCAAGTGGGATTTATTCCTGGGCTGCAAGGCTGGTTCAACATCCGCAAATCAATCAACGTGATACAATACATTAACAAAAGAAAGAACAAGAATCATATGATCCTTTCAATAGATGCAGAAAAAGCATTTGACAAAGTACAACATCCTTTCTTGATCAAAACTCTTCAGAGTATAGGGATAGAGGGTACATACCTCAATATCATAAAAGCCATCTACGAAAAACCTACAGCGAATATCATTCTCAATGGGGAAAGGCTGAGAGCTTTTCCCCTAAGGTCAGGAACGCGGCAGGGATGTCCACTCTCACCACTGCTATTCAACATAGTATTAGAAGTCCTAGCCACAGCAATCAGACAACAAAAAGAAATCAAAGGCATCCAAATCGGCAAAGAGGAAGTCAAACTCTCACTCTTTGCAGATGATATGATACTGTATGTGGAAACCCAAAAGACTCCACCCCAAAACTGCTAGAACTCATAAAGGAATTCAGTAAAGTAGCAGGATATAAAATCAATGCACAGAAATCAGTGGCATTCCTATACACCAACAACAAGACAGAAGAGAGACAAATCAAGGAGTCTATCCCATTTACAATTGCACCCAAAACCATTAGATACCTAGGAATAAATCTAACCAAAGAGGCAAAGGATCTGTAGTCAGAAAACTATAAAATACTCAGGAAAGAAATTGAAGAAGACACAAAGAAATGGAAAAACGTTCCATGCTCATGGATTGGGAGAATCAACATTGTGAAGATGTCAATGCTACCTAGAGCCATCTACACATTCAATGCAATCCCCATCAAAATACCATCCACGTTTTTCAAAGAAATGGAACAAATAATCCTAAAATTTGTATGGAACCAGAAGAGACCCAGAATAGCCAGAGGAATACTGAAAAAGAAAAGCAAAGCTGGCGGCATCACAATTCCGGACTTCCAGCTCTTTTACAAAGCTGTCATCATGAAGACAGTATGGTACTGGCACAAAAACAGACACATAGATCAATGGAACAGAATCGAGAGCCCAGAAATGGACCCTCAACTCTATGGTCAACTTATTTTTGACAAAGCAGGAAAGAATGTCCAATGGCAAAAAGACAGTCTCTTCAACAAATGGTGTTGGGAAAATTGGACAGCCACATGCAGAAGAATGAAACTGGACCATTTCCTTACACCACACACAAAAATAGACTCCAAATGGTTGAAAGACCTAAACGTGAGACAGGAGTCCATCCAAATCCTAAAGGAGAACACAGGTAGCAACCTTTTCGACCTTAGCCGCAGCAACTTCTTCCTAGAAACATCGCCAAAGGCACGGGAAGCCAGGGCAAAAATGAACTATTGGGATTTCATCAAGATAAAAAGCTTCTGCACAGCAAAAGAAACAGTCCACAAAACCAAAAGACAACCGACAGAATGGGAGAAAATATTTGCAAATGACATATCAGATAAAGGGCTAGTATCCAAAATCTATAAAGAACTTATCAAACTCAACACCCAAAGAACAAATAATCCAATCAAGAAATGGGCAGAAGACATGAACAGACATTTCTCCAAAGAAGACATCCAAATGGCCAACAGGCACATGAAAAAGTGCTCAACATCGCTTGGCATCAGGGAAATCCAAATCAAAACCTCAATGAGATACCACCTCACACCCGTCAGAATGGCTAAAATTAACAAGTCAGGGAACGACAGATGTTGGCGGGGATGTGGAGAAAGGGGAACCCTCCTACACTGTTGGTGGGAATGCAAGCTGGTGCAACCCCTCTGGAAAACAGTATGGAGGTTCCTCAAACAGTTGAAATTAGAGCTACCGTTCGATCCAGCAATTGCACTACTCGGTATTTACCACAAAGATACAAATGTAGGGACCCGAAGGGGTACGTGTACCCCAATGTTTATAGCAGCAATGTCCACCATAGCCAAACTGTGGAAAGAGCCAAGATGCCCATCGACAGACGAATGGATAAAGAAGAAGTGGTATATATACACAATGGAATATTATGCAGCCATCAAAAGGAATGAGATCTTGCCATTTGCAACGACGTGGATGGAACTGGAGGGTGTTATGCTGAGTGAAATAAGTCAATCAGAGAAAGACATGTATCACATGACCTCACTGATATGAGGAATTCTTAATCTCAGGAAACAAACTGAGTGTTACTGGAGTGGTTGGGGGTGGGAGGGATGGGGTGGCTGGGTGATAGATATTGGGGAGGGTATCTGCTACGGTGAGCGCTGTGAATTGTGCAAGACTGTTGAATCACAGATCTGTACTTCTGAAACAAATAATGTAACATATTTTGAGAAAAAAGAAAAAGAAGAAGATAACAGGAGAGGAAGAAAAGGGGAGTATGTCAGAGGGGGAGACGAACAATGAGAGATGATGGACTCTGAAAAACAAACTGAGGGTTCTAGAGGGGAGGGGGGTAGGGGGATGGGTTAGCCTGGTGATGGGTATTGAGGAGGGCACGTTCTGCATGGAGCACTGGGTGTTATGAACAAACAATGAATCATGGAACACTGCACCAAAAACTAATGATGTAATATATGGTGATTAACATAACAATAAAAAAATTAAAAAAAAAAAAAAAAAAGAAAATGGTGGCCTCCTAATGTCCACCCGGAGGAGCTGAGAACTCGGGGCCCCGCTCCTCAGTGCACCCCTAGAGAAAAACAGTCAGTCACTCCCATCTCCCCGGTCTCCGGCCGCACTCCGTGCTCACCCGGCCTGTGACCGAGCGTTTCTATCTCTGGCACCTGACCCCGTGTAGAGTCTCCCAACCCAGCAGATCCCTGTGGTGCGCTCCTGTGCCGCTCCTCCTGGGGGAGGAAGGGGAGTCTCCCCAGCTCTGCCGCTTGTTGGGTCCCTGCTGGAGGAGCAGTGGCCCGACTGGGCCGCGGATCACAGTTTATGGCAACCCCGAGCTGAGATCCCACGCCTCGGCTCCATCTCTGCAGCCGGCTTCCCTGCTCTGATACCTGGGAGCTCTGCCACACTCAGGCACCCCCGGTCTTTCTGTGACCATGAGGGTCCTGAGACCACACTGTCCCGCGAGGGTTCCACCCCCCCTTAGCCACTGGAGCGACGTCCCTCAGCGGAGCCAACTTCTAAAAGGTCCGATTTTGTGCTCCGCGGCCCTATCACTTGCCAGAAGCGGCCGACGGATGCCCCCTCCCCCGCCGTCTAGCCTCCCGAATATCGCCTTAGATTCACTTCTCCGCACGTCGTACCTTCCAGTAAGTGGTCGCTTTTCTGTTCAGAGAGTTGTTGCTACTCTCTTCTTCGATCTCCTGTTGAGTTCGTAGGTGTTCAGAATGGTTTGATCCCTATTCAGCTGAATTCCTGAGACTAGAAGGAACCCAGGTCTCCTACTCCTCCGCCATCTTGCTCCTCCTCCAGCTTATGTTTCTTAAAGGATTATAAACTCCTGGATGATAGAGACTGAAATATTTTAGCTTTCATCCCCTACAAAGCTTATGGCATATATAATAGGTGTTTAATTAGTATTTATTGTATTTATTTCTTTTTTTTAAAGATTATATCTATTTATTTGACAGAGAGAGACACATGAGAGAGGTAACACAAGCAGGGGGAGTGAGAGAGGGAGAAGCAGGCTTCCCGCCGAGCAGGGAGCCCGATGCGGGGCTCGATCCAAGGATCCTAGGAACATGACCCGAGCTGACGGCAGATGCTTAACAATTGAGCCACCCAGGTGTCCCAATATTTATTGTATATAACTGGAATTTGTAGTTAATAAAGTACTCATTTGCCTGAAGATTAAGTATAAAATATTCAATGTTTATTGGAAATGATTCTGACGTGCATTTCCCAGTCTTAGTAAGTATAGCACTGCACATTGAAAGTAATTTATTTGTGATAATGACATATTCTTTTTGCCCCAGCTTTGTTGAGATTTGATTGACATATAACGTTGTGTAAGTTTAAGGTATACAATGTGTTGATTTGATACACTGATATATTGCAAAATAATTATCACCATAGTGTTAGCTAACACCTGCATCATATCACATAATTGTCCTTTTGTGTGTGATGAGAACGTTTAAGATCTTTTTTAGCAATTTTAAAGTATCTAGTACAGTATTATTAACTATAATAACCCCAGAATAATGATTGAAGTTCTTTTTTTTTTTAAAGATTTTATTTATTTATTAGAGAGAGAGAATGAGAGATAGAGAGCACGAGAGGGAAGAGGGTCAGAGGGAGAAGCCGACTCCCCGCCGAGCAGGGAGCCCAATGTGGGACTCGATCCCGGGACTCCAGGATCATGACCTGAGCCGAAGGCAGTCGCTTAACCAACTGAGCCACCCAGGCGCCCCATGATTGAAGTTCTTTAGGCACTCATGTGGCCCCACTAAAACTTCTCATTGTAAAAAAACAAAACAAGATATAGAGAGGCCCATCATTTTAAATTGTTGGTTTTATCAGGAGATAAGGAAGTTGAGTTCTTTGAGTTCTTTGCTTTATTCCTGATATGAGTTTGTTTTTGATGATCTGACTCAATATACCAAAGGCAAAGTCTACTTATTCAGACTTCCATTATTCCTGATTGTTTTTTTGTAGAAAATTTTACTTTTTAACATTTTATCAAGTTGCCAAGTTCTCAAATAGTATCAAGGAGCTTAAAATGAAAAATAGGAGCCCTTTGTCTCACCTCTCTCCATCTCCCAATTCTTTTTTGTAGACAACCATTTTCAGCTGTTTCTTCTGATATTTAACTCCATGTTTGTAAATGATAAGAGAAAATTGATGTTTTCATTTAATTTTTATTTATATCAAAATAATATATATAAAAAGTCAAATGGTAGTCCTATGTCTTAATTTTCTTATCTTCCTGTTCTCATACCTCTGAGGCAACTCTTTTAAACTTCTTTATTCTTCTAGTATTTAGAACCATATTTTTTATATCACATAGTATACTATTTTTCCTGATTTTTCAATTTTAGATCTTTATTGACTTCCTTTTAGAGAAGATTAGGATTTAGTTTTCTTACAACTTCCACACACTCACACACACACACACACACACACACACACACACTGATCTTCCTCATATCTTTTCAATAGAGTTATTTCAGTTTTTGGTTCAAACAATATTTAGCAATTATGTTATTATGACTATGTCAATTTTTTTTACTCTGAGTCATATAGTGTAATATGATTATAGTTCCTGTATAACGTTTTGTTTTTTCCAAAGTTAATAGTTGTTCGGTTTTTATTTGCTTAGTTTTTCATGTATCTACTAATTCATGCTCCCAGGCTTTTTGAATAGGCTGCAGCTCCTGCCAATGTGATCAAACATACTGTCACATCAGGGGAGATTAGGTTATCTGAAGTAATAAACATGCCCCCAAATATCAATGGCTTTCAACAACAAAAGTTTGATTTTTAATCACAGTATTTTTTCATTATGGGTCAGCTGTGTATCTGTCCACATCCTCTTCCCTGGAGGATTCAGAATGCTGGAGCAACTGCTATCTAGAATATTGCCAATCTTGTGTCAGCGGAGAAAAACTAAAACCACATGCCTGTTCTTAAGGTTTCTGTGAAGTGTCACATCAAAACACGTTTCATTGGCAAAAGGAAATCAGTGGCAAATAGCCTGCTGTTGATGGTGTAGAAAGAAAAATCCTCCACCTGAGAGGGGTAGAGAATATTTTTAAACAATATTATAGTTTACTGCCTGATGAGGGAAGAGAAAGCAAGTTGAGGACAAAGCAGAAGCTGATACCCCAGAACCCCCACCCGCCATCGGATAGATGTGACATTCCTCAGGCACTCCTGGCTGATCTAAAGCCAAGGAAAGGAAAAACAAATAGTTAAACTTATAGAGATCACGATTCTGCAAGACTTGAGTCTCCCTCAGTTTACAAAAGTCTTAGCAGTTTACAAGAACAAAGCATTTCTATCAATAACCTAGCTTCTAGAAGGAAATATAGATACAATTAAATGTCCTTATTGCCTGCAGCCCATTGACAGATACTTGAAGCAGGCTGAGTGTAATGTTCCTCCAGGAAGTTCCCAACTATCTTCATGTTAATGCCTTGCTAGAGGGAAAAACAACCTTAACTTGACAAAGCAAGGCCGTAGGTATCCTATGAGTCTTCTTTAACATATGAAAATCCTTTTGAATCCAACCTTTTCCTTACCTCCCCCAACCGCATTGTATATAATCAGCCCACCCCTCACAACCCGGTGCAGCAGCTCTTTATGCCCATGGGTCCTGTCCCCATGCTTTAATAAACCACCATTTTGCACCTTTCAAAGATGTCTCAAGAATTCTTTCTTGAGGGGCACCTGGGTGGCTCAGTCGTTGGGCGCTGCCTTCGGCTCATGACCCCAGGATCCTGGGATCGAGTCCCACATCGGGCTCCCTGCTCAGCGGGAAGCCTGCTTCTCCCTCTCCCACTTCCTCTGCTTGTGTTCCTGCTCTCACTGTCTCTGTCTCTGTCAAATAAATAAATTTAAAAAAAAATCTTAAAAAAAAAAAATTCTTTCTTGGTCATCAGCTCCGGACCTCACCCCACCGAACCTGACGTATATTCTCAAACTACATCACTACCTGCATTAAGTAAAATATAAGTTTAACTTTTTAGTGCTCATTATTTTTTTTTTATAGCATCCCATTCTTGTATTAAGATTGTAATTTTAACATTTTCATGTATCTTTCTGAGGCTACTGATTAAAATTTTTTGCTGACATTAGGGTTGAAGACCTTCCTCTGCCCTTCAAGGTCCTTCTAGCTGGACTTAGAACAAAACTGATATGAGACAGCCTAACAGGAAAAAAACAAATTTAATAAGCATATGTATGGTGAATCCACACATACATGAAATCACAAAGACAATGAGGCAACAGGAAACTTACATGAGCTGAAGAGAGGGGAAGGTCTGAGGATACAAGAGCAGGAAGGTGAAAGGAAATGTTTGGAAAAACAAAGGTTGCTCTATTATGCAGATAAGTTTCTTAAGTAAAGGGGAGGCTCTGTTAATAGCTCTTTTTTTGGTATAGGCTCTCCTTTCCAATGTAAATTTAGGCAGTTGAGGACCAAGAAGAGAGCTTTTCCTTTATCTGCTGGGTTTTGATTACTTTTAACTCAAAAGGCCCATCTTGGAGCTGTCTGCCCTTGGCTCCCTACAATGACTTTTTTTTTCCTGTTTCTGGCATCTGTTAGTTTCTTCCAGGTCGTTTTTTTCCTCTTCATTTTAGTCTATGTTTCACATTGGAGCCTTTCATCAAATGTTTGATGATTATTGGGTGTCAGCCTTCATTTGAGTGAGGTCTTAAAAAATGCTGACATGAAGATTTGTTTCTAGGCCTTGTTAATTGGCCTACTTCATTTTGTAATCCTTTGGGTGTTAAGAGCCTCAAATTTGCTGGGGAACATCAAACCTGAGAAAAGTTATTTTTCTTGGGGCAGTTCATTTTTTCCTAAGAAAATAATCATTCATTTCTTGTGCATGTATAAGATGCCTGGTTCCCAGCTTTTTGCACACAAGGAGAGCAATTATGATGTGGGGGGAGGGTCTTGTAACAGTATGTGGACTATTAATTAACCATTTCTTTTTTCTTGCCTTACGTCTCACCCTTGCTTTTCATAGTACTTGAAGTCTCTGGGTATTGAGCTTCTCCAGTTAAATTTTTCCCATGAAAATTGTAGTACTCTCTTGGTGCCAGTGTCCAGTGTAGGGGACAGGAAAGAGGTGCGTGTGGGCATTCTGTGCACCATTAATGATAGGCTTTGTGACCTGAGCCTATCTAAAGGTTCTGTGAAGTGAATCAGCTTTTTTCTGATCTTTATTTCCCTCTTTAAGTTATAGCTTTCTTCTCCCTGCTAAGTATGTTATTCATCTTTCAATAGTTTCCCTCCCCAAATATGTTAAAAATCTCCTTCATAAGGGGCACCTGGGTGGCTCAGTCGTTAACCGTCTGCCTTCGGCTCAGGTCATGATCCCAGGGTCCTGGGATCGAGCCCCGCATTGGGCTCCCTGCTCGGCGGGAAGCCTGCTTCTCCCTCTCCCACTCCCTCTGCTTGTGTTCCCTCTCTCGTGAAATAAATAAAATCTTTAAAAAAAATCTCCTTCAATGATGTCTTTTCTTTGTATGTGTCCTCTCCTCCTTTGCCATTTTAGTGAAGCTGTGGGGGGAGGTGGGGAGAGAAGATAAAAATGTAATGGTTGAATCACCATTAAGACTGTTGGTGGAATTTGAAAGTAATGGGATATTGGTCATCAACAGCTCACAGCTTGGGACTTTGTGGTAGGAATTCTGAGAATGAATGGTTGAATGTGATCATTCTAGAAGATGGAAATATGGAGAGAGCTGTGCCAATTTCAAAAGTGGGACCAAGAAGGACTTGTACAAGTTATGGCAAATAGACCAGAAGAGCTAGTGTACAAGATTTGTTAGCTTGGAAGCACATTTAAAAAGTCATGAAAGCTAGGGTACAGTGTTTTTTTTTTTTTTTTTTTTTAAGATTTTATTTATTTGAGAGAGAGAATGAGATAGAGAGAGAGCATGAGAGGGGAGAGGGTCAGAGGGAGAAGCAGACTCCCTGCTGAGCAGGGAGCCCAATGCGGGACTTGATCCTGGGACTCCAGGTTCATGATCTGAGCCGAAGGCAGTCGCTTAACCAACTGAGCCACCCAGGTGCCCTAGCGTAAAGTGTTTTAATTTTTTTTTTAAGTGTAAGAAAATCCTATTAGAGTAGCTGCTTTTAGAAATTTACCCTTGATACAGAATCATTTTACCTAATTGTTACTTTCACAATACTAGAATTGGATTTTCCAATCTATCTATTTATTTATAAGATTTTATTTATTTGTGAGATAGAGTAAGTGCACACACACGCACACACACAAGCAGGAGGAGTGGCAGGCAGAGGCATGCTCCCTCTGAGCAGGGAGCCCGATATGGGGATGTGGGACTAGATCCGAGAACTCCAGGATCATGATCTGAGTCCAAGGCAGAAACGCTTCACCAACTGAGCCACCCAGGTGTCCCTGGATTTTTCAGTGTTTTTAAAGATGCTTTCATAGTTACTTATTTTGGAAATGCATCAGATAGTGGAAAGGTTACCCAATTCATGGGCAATTTGGGTTGTAAATTGTACTTTGTCACTTCTATTTCTAAAATTTCATGAATTGAGACAGTTATGGTATCTATAATGGGAAGATTGGGGAAAATAAACACATAAAGGGTAAAGCCAGTCAGGTGGAAATCGAAAGCCTACAAAATGGAGGAAGTTCCTAAAGACCAGGCATTTAATGAATGTTCCAAATTCATAGCTGTTATGAATTTTGGAAACACACTGAGGGTTGGAGGCAGTGACTTGGCCATATAATGTAAAAAGACAGTGCAACCAACTATCCTAAGTGTCATACCAACTAAAATACCAAATAAATTTTGAACAGTGAAAAAAAAAGTGACTTGGATTTGAATCTTGTTTCTCTCACTATCTCACTGGGCATGTTACTTAATTTCTTTGTGTCTCAGTTTCCTAACTTAAATAAAACAAGTAAAATACCAACCTCATTAGTTGTTTAGAAGATATAGGTGAGATAATATACCTAGAACATAGTAATCCTATAATAGTTATTTTACCTTTAAAAATATTTAATAGTGATTTTTGCAGTGGGAGTCTGAGGCACAAAGAACAAGGTCTTAACAGTCAGTCAGGCTTTGGTTTAATCATACTTCTGCTCCTTTCTAACAGCATGGTTTGGGGCTAGTTACTGATCGTCTCTGAGCTACTTTCCTTTGCTTTAAAATGAATCTGAATCAAGTATACTAAATCAGATAAAATATGTTAAGTTCCTGGCCCATAGTAGGTCCTCAGTAAACTACAGCAATTACTAATTTTTGACATTTCCTGAATATAAAATATTGTAATAGAAGAGCTACTGTTCAATCCTAGTTCAAATGTTTGCCTGTTTTTTAAAAAGAAGCATTCTGACAGATATACACACACAGCAGTAAAAAAGCTGACATTACCGAATTGCTTTATTGTCTGACACTTTTTTTTATTACATTCCAGTCCCAGTAGCTTTGTGACTTAAATGTAAATTTCATCTCATCAGCATTGCCTCATTTATTGGAGTTGAAGTTTTCCTTCCCTGGGGTAGATGTCCTTTTCTGCTCTGATTTGCTAGTTCTTCACTAGCGACAGCAGAATTCTCATTACTCTCGGCCCTGCCAGCAGTGGAAGTGTGTGTAAATCCTCAGAGTCTAGGGTGTGAATCAGTTGGCATTTTATAGAATTTCACATCTGGTACTTCTTTTTTAGCCTGCCTATCCTTTCCCTGGCATAGAGAGAAGGGGTTATGAACAACTTCCTTAACCAACACAAAGCAGGAAGTCTATGAAGAGGAAGATGGAGGTCTTTTGGTAGCACTCTAAATTCTCCCTTGAAGGATGAGGCATTTTTCTTTTTTTATGAATAGGTGCTTGTAAAGAATGAAAGCAACCATCTGCACTTGTTAATATACCCCTTGGACTTTAATGCCAAAGGAAAAGATTCTACACAATTCTCTGTGCCACAATTCAATGCATTAGTAACCTTTTCTCCACCTCTGACTTTTATCTCTCAGAACAGTGCTGAGACTTCCATGAAAGTTGTTGAAAGTAGTGTTTATGATGGTATAATAAAAAGATACCTGATCACAATAGTACTAGGTCTGAGACCACTGGAATTCTGTCAGGTTTTAAACTAGAGTGCTGTTTTGGGCTTCTGGGAGGTGATGGAGCTGACTGCTAAAGCAAGAGCTCATTTGTAAAAGGAGGGCGCCATGGCCCCTTGCAGTGATGATCGACTAGTTGGAATTAGTGCTCTATCCACTGCTTCTTATATCAGGTTGGATTGCTTGGTATCTGGCCTGGCTCACTTACATAGACTTAGTTTTCTCCCAGTGCTGTGTTGTGGCATCAAGCTCTCTCCTCTTCTCTCCACCTAGTAATTCATGTAAGCATGTAAGATGTTAATTACTTGAACTTGTACAGTTCTTTCTTTTTAAATATTTTCCCATCAAAGACTGATTTAAAGAACCCTGGAGCCTGTCATTTCAGAATGAGTGGTAATTTACCGTGATGCTTGCCTTTGCTGATTATCAGTGCTATTTTCACCTCTTCTTTGTGTTATTTTGCATTATCATATCATAGCATTATCTCTGCTTTTGTGAAATAATTTTTTTTTTCCTGACAAGTTTTAAATCACATTAGGCTTTGTATTCTTGTTTAATTTGTTCCCATTTCTTCCTCTGGTAGGGATATTTCTTTCCCAAAGATACATAGGCAGTTTTTTATGGAGCCACAGTGGGAATGCAAACTGTTTACTTTCTTTTTTAAAACAATTGTAGTTTCTGTGATTTGTAGAAGTGTAGACTTCTCTGACATTCATAGATCCTGTCAACACTTTATATTCTAGATTTCTCTGTAAAATATCCTTATAATCTAGTATCATGTCCTGAGGTAGGTCCTATATCTAACTAATAGAAGCTGGAGAATCTCATGGTCACTGGTAATAAACTCCTCTCTTCTCAATTTACACATTATTATCTTCAGTCAGGTGCAGAGCCAGTTGACCTCCTTCAGTGGATATTCTGCTTTATGACTTTTGAAGATAGTTGTAGAAAAGTCAAGAAAATCACCCCTTTGATCTACAGAGATAGTAATTTTTATAACATAGTAGATTATTAGTTTGGGTAAGGTCTCCTGTTATTTATTATGGGAATTAAATTTCTTAAATGCCAATAAAATATTCATTCTATTATATGTAAAAATTTGTGATTTGTAATAACAATCATTGCTTATTCTCTCTTTTTTAAATTTTTAGTCTATTTATTTTTAGTCTAAAAAGGCACCAAAGTATTATCAGCTTGATTGAAATTTACTGATATATACTTTGATTTTTTGTCCCTAATGCTATTCTGGAGCTTTTGGCTAATAATTATATCCTACTTTTGTTTCTTTATCTCTTAAGTACAGATGGTATTATACTATAAACTATTAAAATGTAGTGTATTTAAAAGAGGTAACATATGTAAAGCTCTTAAAACAGTGCCTGACACATAGTAACCTGCTACATTAGAGTTAACTATTAATTTTTAAAGATAAGCACATTTTATTCAAATACCAGAACTCTGTGGTAGCTACATATGTAAAGAAAAATAAACACAAATATAAGCAGCATCTTTGAAAATGAGGCATTTCACTTTGATTTCTCTTTTCTGAATTTTTTTTTTATTCCAACTACTCCTTGCTGACCATACTGAGTACCGTAGTTTTGAGATTTCATACTAAATAGAAACAATGAAAGTAGATAGGTATTTGAAATGACAGCATCTTTGAGCTATAAAAATGATCTAATTCAGGGAAGACTCATGGATTTTTTTAAGGTGGTTTATATTCATAAATCTGGTGGTGTTATGCAATGTGGTACTAAGCCAGAACTAATGAGAAAGCATACCTCTGTCTCCTCCTTACTCTACTTTATTATGCATTATATAATCAGTCTTCACATTAAGGCACTTTAATTTGTTAGTCATTGTAAAATGCCTCCCTCTTGGCACCCACAGTGTTGATATTTCTGATATACAGTTTTTCAAGATGTTGTTTTTGAAGACCATTCATGTATTTTTCAGGTTTCATGGTTAATTCTAAGGCCTTTTACCTCCTTGAACTTAGTTAAATTTCAGGCAGTGTTCTTAGCATTTCTGTCTCTCTTGTTTTTAAAGCTTGGCCTTACATTTAGTTTGGGGAGATTTTGAATACCTTCTTTGTTCATTCTGTAATTTCATTATTCCAGAGCATCTGCTTGCCAGTGTGAGCTGTGTTTGTATACATAAATAATCAAGGTTATCAGGGTCAACCCTAGGCAAATTTTGGAGCACAAGAATGCTCTGCTTATTAAAAACCATTCCCAGGTCAGACTTACAGGCAGACAGACCATATGAATGATCACTGACCCTCTTCTATATTAGAGCACTTTATGCTTTAAATTTATTTTGTCAAACAAAGAAATGGATTTATCAACGGCAATCACATAACATATGATTCAATGTTATCAATATCTACAATGTTTGAATTTCAAAGATGACATTATGGGGTGGGTTCTTCTTGCTTAATGGATTGAGAATGCAATTCTAGGTGCTTGATGTGAGAGAGATTTAGAATGATGGGACTTTCTGGGCACCTGTCAAATGACAGCTACCATCTTTTGTGTAAGGTGGTCCCTAAAGTTGTAGAGAAAGTATTTTATATTTGTCAGATATCTCCATTAGGACTACTTACAAAGGGAAGACTAATTATAAAGGAACAGCAAATGCCAGGCCTGTCTATACTCAGGGCTTCCATTCTGCATTCTGGCTACATTAGATTCTCTTCCAAATGTGGCATCCCCTTCTCATCATGAGTTTGCATTCCTAAAAACCTAGGTTCCTGGCCTATACTCTTCTCCATCGTTGCCCTGAGTGAGACACACCTAACTTGTGTGGTCCTTTTCCCTCCATATCATGGCTCTTATTTATGAAACGACACTTATGACTAGGTTAATTTATTATTTAGCACAGTGCTGATGTATATAAAATATGCATAAGCAAATGTATGTTGCTTGACTAATTACTCCTTTAGGGGTACTGGCATCTAATAAAGGATTACTAAAAAGATTATGCTTTACTCCAAAGACAAGAATTTATAATAGTGGGACTGCTTATACTAGTGAACCAGTAGAGGTGTATTTAGAAAGGAGGACTTTCCAACACTGTTCCATTCACACTTTGTAGGAAACTGTTTGTGCCGTTTATGAAACTACTCCACTAGAGTGATCACAGGAAAGAGGCAAAGTTAGAGAGCAAGGTCACCTAGCATCCTGTGGCTGAAAAATGAGAATATGTTTACTAATTAGGCAAAAACATAGAGGGTCATGGGAGTGAGAAACAAGGAAGTTGGAATATAGAGTAGTATAGAAATAGTAATGAAGTAGGGAGCAGGCAGAAATTTCAGGGATATATATATTATATATATTCTTTATAGTTTAAGTACTTTCACATGTCCATTATCTTAGTATAATCTTTTCAGACCTCTTTATGATAGGATTATTATTCACTTTGTAAAGTGATCCAGGCCTCTGAAGTCAAGGTGTTATTGACTTGCTGAGAAGCAGATGAGCCAAGATTATATTCAGATCTTTCTAATTTTTTTTTTTTTTTGGTTATTTTTGCATAATACAACTTCAGGGTCAAGATTGAGATTTGAGGTTTTGAATTTATGATCAAAGTCCTAAAGCTGATAAAAAGGTGTTGTAAAGATCTGTCACCAATATTTATGGATAAAAACATTGGGATATAACCAAGAGACACAGTAAAAGCCTAAAGATATTAGGTTTCTGTCTGGCATATTTAAGTTCTGTAGAACGGGAACTTGGGTGGTATTAAGTAGCTAAAAACTAAAACAAAATGTGAACATTTACAAATATGTTTAGAAAAGTATTGTTGAGAGAATATTTGAATACCTCTAGTACAAAAACCATATTAGACCTAAAAGAGAGCATATTTAAGTTACATATTAAATGTGATGAATGCTTAAATGTTTCTTTATGGAGAAACTGACTGAGTTAAGATCCATTCAACAGATGGGACTTTGATTTTCATGGGAAAGGATAGCATAAACTGGATATCATTTAAGGTTAAAATAATTACAGGCTAAACAAAGTGCCATAAAAGATTGCTAGATATTCATTTTTGAAAAACTATGTATGGTCACTTTAAGAAAATTTAGATATTACGAAAAATATGTTCAGAAATAATCATTGTTGAAATGAGTGATAAAATCCAGATTTTTGAAGATTGTTTGTGGGGGGAACAAAGGAAGGGCATATCCTTCTCTTTTTTTTAAATTTTATTTTATTATATTATGTTAATCACCAGCAGATTGTCTGACACACAGTAGGCCCTTAATAAATAGTGAGGGAATTAATGACTTCATGAATTCTTGGGCGTTTGGGCCCGTTTTGCTAATCTTTGTGATTTAAGTAGAGTCTAATGGTTATTGCTTTTCAGGTCCTGAAAGTCATACCTGAAGACTTTCTGTTCTCTCTTTCAGAAAAGCTTTCAGATATTAACAGAAATCTACACAAAACCTTAATTCTATGTTCTGTTTTATATTTCTATAATATGTTATTTGTTCATTATTGCTTTTAACTAAGGAACAAATTCAGTTTTCCACACCTAAATAGTCTAACAAAACAAATAAAAAAAAGTGCTTAAAAAGATAGGGGACTGAAAGAATGCTTAAATGACAGAATTATGAAAAAAAAAAAAAACCATGCATAAAACACTAGTCCACCCATTGTTTAAGAGAACCCGTACTTGTGTTTGGTGGATCCAAAGCAGTGTACTGGAGCATCCTTATCAAATACAGAACTTCACTGAGTAGAACATTAAGGTTATAAATATAAAACAAACAAAAGCCAGGATACATAAGCTATCTCTCTGTAATATTTCCCATATTATGTGTAATAGGGCATTCATGTAAGAACATAATTAGAAGCAAGAGCCCTTCCCAGGTATAATGTGAGAAAATTAATGTGGCAATGAGAACATTAGCTTTTGCCTTCTCTAGTTTAAACTGGAATTTGTGCTTTTGACATTGCAGTCTAGGAGCCTTTACACACTTTATTCTCTAGATTAGTTTTTGAGTTAAAAATCTCAAACCCCATCTTTAGCTCCCCAAGATCCTGCTTGATTTTAAAACAACAGGCTCAGAATTATAGCTATGCAATTATCAGTCACACACTGGTCTTAAAAAGCCCAGCTGTGTAAGCATCACATGATGATTCCAGAAACTATTTAGATCACTATTGTTTGATATTGTTTTATAGTTATAAAATGATTACCCTCTATCAGAATTCTAAAATTATAAACATGTTTATAGCTGAAAACTGGTGAAGTGTCTGACTCATAAGTAAGCAAGTGCTTAGATAAACATAAAATATTAGCAAGGATGATTTTTTTAATGTAAAGGAAGACACTATAAACAGAATTTGCATTTTGCCATTTTAAATATTTTTTATTTAACTAAACTCTTTTTTTTAAAACTCTTAAAACATTTAAGTTGATTTTGTTCTTTCATTAAAAAGTACTGCTGGGTATTTTAAATGTCCATAATGTTGAAGTTTTGCTGTTTTCCTCCCCATTGCTCCATTACTTCCCTTATTTGATCTTAAATGATCTTAATCAAAGCTTATAGTGAATATTTTATATTGTCTTCTGTTTCTCCTTCCTGGTGGGAAATAAATGACTAATATCACTTGGAAATTTTTCAAAGCAATATTAAATTCCCAGATAATTAACCCTAAGAAAATTGCTAGTGTCCTGTCTCCTGGCATTTAATTGTATATTAGGATAAAAAGGTTTTTTGGGAAAAAAAACTATCATCCTTATTGGGTGATCTTTCATCCAGATAAATGTCCATAATGAAGAAATATGTAAATAATGGAATTTATGTATCCCATTACATTCTCCAAAAAGAGATATAAAGCAACATGGTTTTTTATGGTTTATATTTAGTGTTAATTTAATAATAAAAATAAATTTAATGTCCTAAATTTTTAGCTGTTAAAATGGATCAAAAGAAGTCATTGGGTAAGACAATGAGGTAACTAAGTAAACAATTCAGACTGAAGTATAATCATGGTATAAAATCAAGATGACAAAGCATTGCTTCTGTAATATCAAGCGTGTGTTTACTAGTTCAGTGAAGAATCAATGCAGTCAGAAAAAATTTACACCAAATTAAAAAAAGAGAGCAAAAGCACAGGAAAGGTGGTGGCAAATAATGTTTTCCTTAATGGTTTAAGGGACTTAAATCTTTAAGTTTCAAAGGTCTTAGCATAGTTTAGCCTAGTTCATTGATAGAGAAAAGAATGAAATTTCACAATTGTGGGAATTTCAAAGGAGAAAACCCATAATTTCCTGTTTTATTCTTGTCTCATCCATTAAACCTATTATCTATATAATATTATTATCAGATTATTATTTCTCTTGTGCTTGTTTTCAGTCATAGGAATCCTCTAAGCAAAATTGTATGCTACACTGAAAAAAATTAAATGTGTTTTCTGCCACTTGGTTGCTGTATGACACTGAACAACTCATTTTTCTGAACTAAAGAAAAATGTGATGTGCATATTACCTGTCTATGTAATAAGCACAATATAGTAGGATCAAATGAGAAAATGTATAGAAAATTAAAACATTGTGAACCTCTACTAGGATGTTTTCCAGTTCTCATCTGAAGGCCTAACAGCCCAGTTGTTAAGCACTTGGGCTCTGGTCCAGAATATTTTGGTTTAAATTTCACTTCCACAGCTGACTAGCTTTTTGACTTTAGACAGACACTTAACATTATCTGTAAGATAGGGATAACAATATGGTTTATAGAGTTATTAGGATTAAAACATTTAATACATATAGGGTGAGTCTAACAGTCCTGACATGTAGTCATCATTGTATAATAGAGTGAATTAGCCTACATGCTTATATAATACATGGAAGAAACATAGAATAGTTGGGATTTTAGGCTGTGTAATTTTGTCTCAATACTATTTGATTAATACATAATGAGAGAGAATTTGGGAGTTATAATAGATTTCAGAAATTATTGTAAATTTGTACCATAGGAATAGTCACACAAAAATTCGTTATTTTAGAGTGACACTTCAAAATTTAGACATCTCATTTGATATATAAGAAAAATGAGCTTGAGAGATGTGTTAGATGTAGCATTGTTGTTTGTGCTCAGAGCATGGATTTAGATCAGAAAGATCTAAGTTTCAGGGCCAACCATAGGAGCAGTCCTATGATCTTGGATGAGTTATAACATTTGTGTTTCTGTTACTATCTATAAGAATGGTGATATGGATTCTTACTTTACAGGGAAGGGAAAGCACCTGGAACACTACCATCTATATAATGGATGCTTAATACATGTTAGTTTTTATTCATTTCTCCCTCTTGTCCCTTCTTCATCCAAGTGGCTTTTCTTAGATACTACAACTCGTTAGTACCTCTCACTAATTTATGTCATTTTGTATTTTGAACTAAATCTAAACTGAATCTTGAGGCCCACTTTGGGCATTTTCTTTATGAACTCAACTTCGTATTTCCTTTCCTTTTTCTTTTTCTCTTTTCTTTTCTTTTTTCTTTTCATCAGTAGTCTCTATACCAGAGGTAGCAAGATGGTAAATCCTGAAAAGGACTACACAGAAATTTGTAAAGATTTAGGAATTTAACTGAAAATAAATTGGTAAGAAAGAAAACTTAATTACAACTTAAATAAAGAAATCCTTTCTCTATGTATAAAGCACAGAAGGAAGAGAAAATACCTGGAACCCTGCCATCTATACAGAAGATACTTAATATGGGTTTCCCATGATTCAGTGATGGTATGCTGGATCCTGAATCTTACTGGCTGATCAGGAATGAACTATGGATGTTTGAGTAGCCCTCATATTGCATCACTTTCCTGTCTTCTTATGTTAGCCCAGGCATAGAACCAGGATTCTTTCATGCTTTGTTCTGCCAATCAAGTTTTGTTTCCATCTCCATCATCATCATTATCATCATCATCCATTGTTATCCATTATTGTTTTCCATTTGTGATTTCCTTTGGTATTGCTCTTTTAGAGAAAACACTGCAAGGAACAGCAATGAACTCCTATGATATTAGTATTCCCTGTTACCTCCTATGACTCTGCATCCCCTACTCCCAAGATCTGAGTTTCTTGATGGCCTCCATTGTAGATGTTTCCCTTTCCCAGGACTTTACTTAACCATAAAAGACGCAGAGTAAGAGTGAGAGTGAAAGAGAAAGGGGGAGGAAGCATATTAATTGTTATTCTTATCCCTTCTCCAAATCCTGTTCTTTAGACTATTCAGAGTATGGATTAACCCCTGGTAGCCCCACTTCCTTTCCACGTGTGTGTGTGTGTGTGTGTGTGTGTGTGTGTGTGTGTGTGTGTGTCTTTCTCTTTATCCGGTGTGGAAACACCACCTCCTTCAAACCCTAGACAGTAGGTGAGCTTCTAATTTCCCACATGATAACTACCATCCTTTCTCCTTGGGGATTGATTCTGTGCCTCAAAAATTCAGGCCCCTGGTGAGGATTTTGTGGAAGTAGATTGATTTCCTGACACTGAACATCACTCCATTTATTTTTAAATGAACACTGTTGCCCCACTCCCCTTCCATTTCCAGTTTCTAAATCTGGAATTCCTTACTGTTGGGACCTGGCCATCTGATTGTGTGTTCTAGAAGACACTCTGTAACTTACACTGAGATGATTTTTTTGTTGACAAATATGACCTGGCCTATTTAGATGCTTTAAGCCAGCAGTTTTCCAAACCCTGTCTCCCTTGATCTTGGCTTCCTCTTTTTCCACATTGGTCCTGAGTTTCCAAAGAATTAGCATATTTTAAGTCTGATACCTACTGACTATGACAAGCTGCCCCTTTACTCCTCTCTCTGATGATATATTGATGTTTATATCTTTGTCTTTATTTTTAACCACTGTATTAAATATAATTCACATACCATAACATTTACCCATTTAAAGTATACAGAGTTGTGCAATGATCAATAAATCTAATTTTAGAACATTTTCATCATTCGCAGAAGGAACACTGTACACCACTGTACTCCCCTCACCCCTCAACCTTAGGCAACCATGGATGTACTTTCTGTCTCTATAGATTTGCCTTTTCTGGACATTTCATATATGTGAAATCATACAAGGTACTTTTTTGTGACTGGTTTCTTTGATTTAGCATAAACTTTCCAAGATTGAGCCATGTTGTATCATGTATCAGCATGTTTCATTGCCAAACAATATTTCATTGAGTAGCTATCTCCATTTTATTTGTCCCTTCATTAATTGATGGACATTGGGTTGTTTCCACTTTTTGGCTATCATCAATAATGCTGGCTGCTATGAACAGGCATGTATACATATTAATAAAATAATATTTATTAAATTAATATAATGTCAATATTAATAAATATTAACCATCATGTATAAATATTAATGCTGCTAGGAACAGTCATGTATGTATGTATATATATATATACATATACACACACACACACACACACATAATTTAGAGAGTGTGGAGAGAGGCAGAGGGAGAGGGAAAGAGGGAGAGAGAGAGAAGGAGAGAGGGAGAGAGAATCTTTTTTATTTTTAATTTTTTATTGTTATGTTAATCACCATACATTACATCATTAGTTTTTGATATAGTGTTCCATGATTCATTGTTTGTGCATAACACCCAGTGCTCCACGCAGAACGTGCCCTCTTTAATACCCATCACCAGGCTAACCCATCCCCTTACCCCCCTCCCCTCTAGAACCCTCAGTTTGTTTTTCAGAGTCCATCGTCTCTCATGGTTTGTCTCCCCCTCCGATTTACCCCCCTTCATTCTTCCCCTCCTGCTATCTTCTTCTTCTTCTTCTTTTTTTTTTCTTACCATATATTGCATTATTTGTTTCAGAGGTACAGGTCTGTGATTCAACAGTCTTGCACAATTCACAGCGCTCACCATAGCACATACCCTCCCCAATGTCTATCACCAAGCCACCCCCTCCCTCCCACTCCCCCACCACTCCAGCAACCCTCAGTTTGTTTCCTGAGATTAAGAATTCCTCATATCAGTGAGGTCATATGATACATGTCTTTCTCTGATTGACCTATTTCATTCAGCATAACACCCTCCAGTTCCATCCACGTCGCTGCAAATGGCAAGATCTCATTCCTTTTGATGGCTGCATAATATTCCATTGTGTATATATACCACTTCTTGTTTATCCATTCATCTGTCGATGGACATCTTGGCTCTTTCCACAGTTTGGCTATTGTGGACATCGCTGCTATAAACATTGGGGTGCACGCACCCCTTGGGATCCCTACATTTGTATCTTTGTGGTAAATACCCAGTAGTGCAATTGCTGGATCGTATGGTAGCTCTATTTTCAACTTTTTGAGGAACCTCCATACTGTTTTGCAGAAGGGTTGCACCAGCTTACATTCCCACCAACAGTGTAGGAGGGTTCCCCTTAGAGAGAGAGAATATTAAGCAGGCTCCACATTCAGTACAGAACTGAACGTGTGGCTCGATCTCACAACCCTGAGATCAAGACCTGATCCAAAATCAAGAGTTGAGTGCTTAACTGAGTGAGCCACCCAGGTGTCCCATATGTGAACATATATATTTTTTTGAGTATGTACTGAGGAGAGAGATTGCTGGGTCATATGGTAACTCTATGACTGATATTTTGAGAAGTTGCCTGGCTGTTTTCCAAAGTGGCTGCACTATTTTACAGTCCTAATAGAAATGTGTGAAAGTCTGCTTTCTCCACATCCTTATCAATACTTGCTACTGTCTGTTTTTTGATCATGAACATCCTAGTAGGTAAAGTGTTATTTCATTGTGGTTTTATTTGCATTTCCCTAATGGCTAATGATATTGAACATTTTTCATGTACTTGTTGGCCATCAGCTTATCTTCTTTAGAAAAATGTTTATTCAGATCCTTTGCCTCCTTTTTTAAAAAAGATTTTATTTACTTATTTGAGAGAGAGGAAGAGAGAGTCAGTGGGAGGGAGAAGGGGAGAGAATTTGAAGCAGACACCATGCTGAGCTCGGAGCCAGATGCAGGACTGCCGCCAGGTCATAACCTGAGCTAAATCAAGAGTCAGATGCTTAACTGACTGAGCCACCCAGATGCCCCCTCCTTTGCTTACTTTTTAATTGGATTGACTTTTTACTGTTGACTTTTAAATAGTTCTTTATATATTCTAGATGCAAAACCCTGATCACATATATGATTTGTAAAATTTTTCTACCATCCTGTGTGCTGTGCTTTCACTTTCTTGATGGTGTCCTTTTCCTTTTCTCTTCCTTATGATTTTCTTTTATAAAAATTTTATTTTACTTAAATTCAATTAACATACAGTGTATTATTAGTTTCAGCGATAGAGTTCAGTGATTCATCAGTCTTATATAGTACCCAGTGCTCATTGCATCATGTGCCCTCCTTAATGTCTTGATGGTATCCTTTGATGCAAACAAGTTTTTTTTGAGTTTTTCTTTTTTTTTAATTTTTTATTGTTAATGACCATACATTACATCATTCGTTCTTCATGTAGTGTTCCATGATTCATTCTTTGTGCATAACACCCAGTGCTCCACGCAGAATGTGCCCTCTTTAATACCCATCACCAGGCTAACCCATCCCCCCACCCACCTCCCCTCTAGAACCCTCAGTTTGTTTTTCAGAGTCCATCGTCTCTCATGGTTTGTCTCCCCCTCTGACTTACTCCCCTTCATTCTTCCCCTCCTGCTATCTTCTTCTTTTTCTTTTTTTTTTTTAACATATGTTGCATTATTTGTTTCAGAAGTACAGATCTGTGATTCAACAGTCTTTCACAATTCACAGCGCTCACCATAGCACATACCCTCCCCAATGTCTATCACCCAGCCACCCCATCCCTCCCACCCCCCCACCACTCCAACAACATTCAGTTTGTTTCCTGAGATTAAGAATTCCTCATATCAGTGAGGTCATATGATACATGTCTTTCTCTGATTGACTTATTTCACTCAGCATAACACCCTCCAGTTCCATCCACGTCGTTGCAAATGACAAGATCTCATTCCTTTTGATGGCTGCATAATATTCCATTGTGTGTATATACCACCTCTTCTTTATCCATTCATCTGTCGATGGACATCTTGGCTCTTTCCACAGTTTGGCTATTGTGGACATTGCTGCTATAAACATTGGGGTGCACGTACCCCTTCGGATCCCTACATTTGTATCTTTGTGGTAAATACCCAGTAGTGCAATTGCTGGATCGTATGGTAGCTCTATTTTCAACTGTTTGAGGAACCTCCATACTGTTTTCCAGAGTGGCTGCATCAGCTTGCATTCCCACCAACAGTGTAGGAGGGTTCCCCTTTCTCCGTGATGCAAACAAGTTTTTATGATGTCCATCTTAGATATTTTTCCTCTTATTGTTTGTGCTTTTTTCCTGGTCATATCTAAGAAACCACTGTCTAATTCAAAGTCATGAGGACTTCTATGTTTTCTTTTAAGAGTTTTATAGTTTTAGTTCTTACATTAGGAATTATTTTTTGTTTATGGTATGAGGTAGAGGTCCAGCTTCCTTCTTTTGCATATAAATATACAATTGTCCCAGTACTATTTGTTAAAGAGATTATTCTTTCTCCATTGAGTTGTCTTGACACCCTTGTTGAAGATGAATTAACTGTAAATGTATGGGTTTATTTTTGGAGTTTCAGTTCTATTCCTGATCTATAAAACTATCCTTATGCCAGGTTCATACTTTCTTACAGCTTTTTAGTGAGTTTTGAAATTGCAAAGAGTGACTCTTTCAACTCTGGTTTTTTTTTTTTTTTTTTTTTTTGGTTTTCTGGGTCCCTTGCATATTCATATGAATTTTAGGTTCATCTTATCAATCTCTGCAAAAAACATGGCTGGCATTTTGATAGGAATTGCACTGGATTTATAGTTCAATACTGCCCTCATAATAATATTAAGTCTTCCAATATATGACATGGAAAGTCTTTCCATTTTTGTAAGTCTTCTCTAATTTCTTTAAATGAGGTTTTGTAGTTTTCAGTGTATAAGACTTGTACTTCTTTTGTTAAATTAATTACTGAGTATGTTATTTTTCAATGCTATAAATAGAATTGTTTCCTTAATTTTGTATTCAAATCACTCATTGCAAGTGTATAGATATACAAATCATTTTGTATGTTTATAGTGCATCCTGCAACCTTGCTGATTTTGTTGATTAGCTCTAATAGCTTTTGTGTGTGTGTGTGTGTGTGTGAATTCTTTTGGATTTTCAGTATACCAGATCATGTTACCTTCAAATAGAGATCGTTCTACATCTTACTTTCCAATCTGGATGCCTTTTATTTATTTGTCTTTCTTAAGTTATCTGACTAGAAATTCTAGTACAATATTGAATAGAAATGAAGGAGGACATTTTTGTCTTATTCCTGATCATAGAGAGAAAACAGTTAGGCTTTCACCAGTAGGTATGATTTCAGCTGTGGAGTTTTCATAGAGTCACTTTATCAGGTTGAAGAATGTTTTTGTCTTTTTTGACTGAAATTGAATGTTTCTGAGTCGGTATTCCTTACAAATTCAACAGTAAATAAAAATGGGAATGTAATTTCAACCCACAGTGGGCGAACCTTGAGGAACATAGCTGGACAATTAGACCAAGGGTGATGCACTGTCATTTTCCTTGTATGTTATGGTTTTAAAAGAGGTGATATTGACATGAACTAGGTCTTCCTAGTAAAAGAATTTTTTTTCCATACTTAATATAGAAACAGTCCTACTTTTATTAACTTACCTTTTAGCCATCCATGTCTCATGCCTTTAAAAGTGCCATGAATTTGGATAATGCTCAGAATTTTGTGTGAACTATAGTAACTGTAAATCATTTATGTGGCAATTGTTTATCTTGGACTTGAATGACAATTGCTATAAATGTATAAGATATTTAATGATGTTTAACATCAAAGGTAGCCTTATGCTTCATTTGGATTATGGAAGCCTTTGTGATATATTCAGCCATAAAATCATCTTGTAGGCAATAAAGAAACCAAGAGGTTCTTGCTGACTCTAATATGGTATATGGAATTCATTTTTAAATGGTTTATTTGTGCATTAGAGGAAAACACCAATCTTCTGGGGGTTGTCCACATTCCAGCATCTTGCATCTGTTGTATTTATGATAGAAGCAAGGCACAAAAAAAGAGTATTTAGTCATCTGCTGATTCCATTTGGTGCTAAACACATACTTTTCTCTAGAGTGCAAGAATACTAATTTATTTTATGTACTAGGGTGGATTGTAGCCATTCCTAGAGACATGAGTATTTAAATTGGCAAAAGCTAAACAGTGAATACTCTGCATGTAGATGATCCCTGCTCAGCATATGCCTTGAATAAGGTAAAATCTTTGTTAACTAGGGATGTGGATTTTTTTTGAAAGACTTTATTTATTAGAACACAAGCAGGGGGAATGGGAGAGGGAGAAGCAGGCTTCCCGCGGAGCAGGGAGCCCGATGCGGGGCTCGATCCCAGGACTCTGGGATCATGACCTGAGCTGAAGGCAGACGCTTAACGACTGAGCCACCCAGGTGCCCCCAGGGATCTGTATTTCAAATACAAGTTACCTTCTATTAGGCAGGCATACATAGTTGACCTTTCAACTACAGCCATTATGTTTTGAGTTCAGAAGCTTTATATAGCGTTCTGATAAGCAAGAAATATGACTCAAGTAAAACTCACTAGTAAATCGGAAGATGTATAGGTAAACCTGTTCTAAGATCTGTTTCTGGAATGAGAGACAAAAGGGAGAAGAAAGTTTTATGCTGTTTCTGTGCTCTTTATCTATTTTTTCAGGAAACTAGACAGATTCCTGGTATTTTATCCCCCATGTGATAGGATAACTAGGATAACTTTTTATATGTGTGATCAGTAAGATGTTCAAATTGTTAATTTCAAATTTTTAATTTGGGTTGATGTTCATTAATTAAATATGTATCAAGTATCTTTCATGTCACTTTATGGAGCTTATATTCCGCTGGAGTGAACTGAAAGCAAACATGATAAATAACTATGGTATAAAGTATACTAGTGATAAATAGTAAGAAGAAGATAAAGCAGGGAAAGGGAATATGGCATATCAAGAGTGAAATTGTTGGTGGAACTTTTAGATAGGGTGACAAGAGGAGATCTCTCTCAAAAGTTGATTTTTCAGTAAAGACTAAAAGGAAATGAGAGAATGAGCCACAGACATGGGTCTAGAAGGGTGCCAGCAACAGGATGGCCTAAGGTAGGGACATGACTGGCTTTTTAGGGAAATACCAAGGAGGTCCATGTGGCTGGATTAGAGTGAGCAAGGAGAGTTGTAGGGATGAGGTCAGAGAGATATGTTGGATGGTTTGAGTAAAACAATGACATGATGACTTTCTAGAGATTGATAAGTCAAATTCTGGTAAAAGTGATAAAATTTATTGACAAACTGGATGTGAGATGGAAGAGAAGTAGAGGATGATGACAAGGTTTTTGGCCTGGACAACTGGAAGAACTGTCATTTACTGAACTGGTGAAGACTGGGAGTAGCAGGTTGAGAGGCTCTAACTATCAGGAGCTCAGATTTTGATATGTTTGAGATGCTAAGCGCCTTTAATGTCATATTTTTTGGTTCCTTTTACCTAGAGCATTTTCTTTTTTTTAAAAGATTTTATTTATTTATTTGACAGAGCAAACACAAGCAGGGGGAGCAGCAGGCAGAGGGGAGGGAGAAGCAGGCTCCCTGTTGAGAAGGGAGCCCAACGTGGGGCTCCATCCCAGGACCCTGGGATCATGACCTGAGCTGAAGGAAGACGCTTAACTGAGCCACCCAGGTGACCCTCCCTGGTGCATTTTCAAGATGCTCATCTGCCTGTGAAACATTTCTTAACCTACCCATGCTTTTCCTTAGAATTCCTATAGTAATCCCAATCTATTCCACCAGTTTTAGCCCCTTTTATTTAATATATTATTATTTAACAGTTTTCAGAGAGCAGAGGACTTGAGTGGGTGCTCATTTTTTACTTTGTATTTTCTCGTAGTTTTAGTTCAATTCCATTGTATAAATACTTGATAACTCAGAGTACTCAAAACTTAACAAGATCATTAACCCAAGTTCTTTCTGTTTCCTCAGTCAGTTGGATCTGATTATTGGTTAATGTAGGAACATTAATTTAACTTTCTGAAAAACATGTCAAGTACAGGACATCTTTACCTTCATTCTGCTTAAAGTTTTGCTTCCTGCCAGGGAATCTAGTTAGAAATCAGATATTTTCCATAACATTCTGAGATATATAGAAGTAAGCACTGAACGACACACTTGCATATAATTGGTAAAAAACTGGTATCATTGGCTTTTTCAATGAGGGCTAGGCCAGAATACTGAAGAATAATTCATAGGCAGATCTAGTTAGCCTAATTGGGAATACATTAAAGGAGAATATTTTCATTCTAGGATGAGTATATCTTAGCTTTTTGTAGTTTTGATTTCCTTTTCCAAAATTAGAATTTTTATCTCATGGAAAAGTAAATTATCTTATGGCAGTAACCCTCAGTGTTTTTTGGTGTCTTTAAAGTGGTGAGAGATAGGGGCGCCTGGGTGTCCCAGTCGCTTAAGTGGCCAACTGTTGATTTCGGCTCAGGGCATGATCTCAGGGTCCTGGAATGGAGCTCTGTGTTGGGCTTTGCACTCAGTGGGGAGTCTGCTTAAGGATTCTCTCTTTCCCTCTCCCTCTGCCCCTCCCCCTGCTTATGGACATTCTCTCTCTCAAATAAATAAATAAATACATCTGAAAAAAAAATAAAGTGGTGAGAGGTGTCCTTAATTCATTGGTCACTCTGTGCCAGCTCCCCTGTGACGCCTAGGGGGTGAAAGAGGTAAGGCATAGTTATGACCCCAATAGGAACTCATAATTTGGTGAGAAACACAGATGTATCAATGAATAACTATAGCAAATGGTAATTGTTTAATATATGCTAGATTAGTGCCATGTAAGTCCTATTGGGGCATATCAGTACATCTGTGGGTGAAAGAACATGTGAATCCAAGATATCTTGAGGGATGAGTAGACATTTCCCAAGAGATGTGAGGGGAGACTGGAACATAGCTCAAGGCACTTGTAGAACTTTATGTGACACTGTGTGGCTACAGCAAGGGGTGCCTGTGAGATAAGTGGTAGGAAGTGAGGCTAGAGAGAGAAGCTGAAGTCAGATCATCCTTGTCTACAATAAAAAAATATGAGTTTTATTTTGTTTGGATTAACAGCTAGAGAGAGAAGCTGAAGTCAGATCATCCTTGTCTACACTAAAATATGAGTTTTATTTTGTTTGGATTAATAGTCACTTGAAAATTTTAAATTGGGGATTGGTGATCATATTTGAATTTTGGAGGGATTCCTCTGATGATATTATAAAGAAAAGATTGTATCAGTCAAAAAGTTTTGTCTCTGATTTCTTCTTTCTTCTTTGTATTCACAACCACTTCCTTAGTTATCCCTAATCATTCCTCCTCTAGATTAGTCCTAGTAGTGAGGACAAGAACAAGGGTACATACTGGAGAAATATTTAATGAATAGAATAATAGGCCTTATCTAATGGTGGGGATGAAGGAATGGAAGTGTCAAGGATATTCCTCAGATTTCTTGTTAGCTAGATATTGAAGCCAGTGAGTCTGAGAATGTTGGAGGAGAAACATTAGTTGGGGGGAAGTGTAAGAAAAAACAATGTGTTCAATTTCCTATATGTTTAATTTTGAGACTCAACCTGAGTTATGTATCTGGAGCCCAGAAGAGAGGTAAATACTATTGAATAATGTCAACTTAAGTTTAGTATTCACTGTCACCTAAGAAGATAAGGGAGAAATGTTTTAAGGAGGGGATATGGCTAATAGTTTGCTGTACAGAGAGTAGTCAGTAAGAAAATGCTGGAAAAATGTTTGACAAATAATTTAATCTCATTTTACCCTCTAAGGTAGGAATTATTATTCCCATTTTGTAGCTGAAGTATGGTTAATTATTCTACTCAAAATCTCCTGCTATTGGAATGCTTTTGTGTTGGGATTCTAACCCCAAAGCTCATGCTATTTCTATTATAATGAGACAGACTTCCTGCCCTGGAGTATCTCAGCATCTGCCTCACTTCCCTTCACTTATTGTAGGCTCCTCAGGCCCAGGGACATGCATTATCTCTTTCCAGTCTCTTCCAAGGTCAGGCACACATATGGTATGAATATAAAACTTGGAGAGTGCACTCATGGGCTAACACAAACATCTGTGCTCATATTTTAGAGCAGAGGGCAGGACTTCTTTTTGTTTGGCCAGTTTGGATTTGAATGTTTTTAAATGGGGCAAGTATTCTATGGTGTGCCTCACCACTCCCTATGGATTAACATTTGGCCTATTCATGCTTCCTGCTTAGAATAAATATCTGAGCTTATAACCTTAGGAACATCTGAGTTTATAGCCTTATCTTTAGCCTTAGGTTTAAAGTCACACCTTAAAGCAGGTGTTTTCAAGCTTGTTGAATTAAGTAAAATCCAGTTATTTTTCGCCCTCTGGGAAAACCATTAAGCTATCATTACTAAGATGCTATATTTAGAATGTTTCCTTTATCAAAGGTAGATTGAAGTGGTTAAGATGATAATTTCTCTCTTTCTCCGTTATGTCTGACTTATATTTTTGAGCAATCTAAATGACCTTATGGATCACACTTTAATTTCTATTGTTATAGTTTTGGCCTGAGGGTTTTTTTTTTTTTAAATCAATGTTGTACTGAAACTGAATTAAAGAATGTGTTTCTAATCTGAGTTGTATTGCCTATGATAATTATTCATCAGGAAGATATGCCTGAAATATGTATTCTCTGTTGGGCCACCACAGGACTGTAGGGCTGTAGGAATGTCCTTTGACAGATGATGAGACTACTGACAACAAATTAAGATAGTGTTGGGTAGAAGGAAAAATAAGATGAAAACAGAGAGGGAGGCAAACCATAGGAGATGCCTAACCTGAGGAAACAAACTGAGGGTTGCTGGAGGTGGGTGGGGGAATAGGGTAACTGGGTGATGGGCATTAAGGAGGGCACTTGGGTATTATATGCAACTGATGAATCACAAATTCTACCCCTGAAACTAATAATACAGTATATGTTAACTAAATTTAATTTAAATAATAATAAAAAAAGTGTTAAGACAGAAGCCAGTCCTGGATCCTATTCATAGCTGGGCCATTAAATGACAGACTAGAGCATTTTTGTGTGTAGGAAGCATTATAGCTGTTTAGTAAATGTTGGCTTTCTTAAAAACAATCATCACCCCCACTTTTTATTAATCTTGTGTGGCTTTGGACAAATGTCCTTTTCCTTTTTTTAACATTTAGGAATAATAACACTTTTTTTCTCATGGAATTCTTTATGAGAAGATGACTAGAAACTTATTAAACAGAATAAACCACTACATGAATGTAAGGCATTATTAATTAGGTATTTGGATCAACATCCCTGGGCTTGAATTCCATTTGTACTAAGTTATGCTATGTTTGGAAAATGATGGTCCATTTCTCACAAGTGAGTCACAGAAACTTAAATAGGAAGAAATTGTAAGGAAAATGATATTTTTGATCTTTGGCTAGGTGTTAAAATCCAGTTTAACTCTCATAGATGTTAATAAACTTTAGAGGAAAAGTTTTCTGACATAGATATTTGGATCTTGTTAGATTAAGTGATGAAATATACACACAAATGAAAGGGAAATGTGAAGTACAACTGGATTTTGTTTAGCTCATTATTTTTCTGCTTTTCTGTTTACTCCTTTTACTTTAATCATATGGTAGATGACTTTAGATACAATTTATTTTTTAGATATAAAATTGAGGCAAATAATAGATGTAATATATAGTGTATTTATTTCAGATAGATAGAAAATTAACATAGTGCATTTCTGAACTTTATATATGTGTTTTCTTGACTGACATAGTGGCCTGCATTAGAATTAAATAATAATGTTTTCCTAGGAGTTATCTTGGAGTTATTAATATTAACTTTGTGTATTTCATCTACCCAAGGTATCCATTAAAGGCCCAGAATACATACCTTTGGGGATATCTTAATGCTATTATTATATGGTTTCTCAGTTTTCTATTTGAATTTGAGGAATTCTTTTATTTTCTCCTTTATTGTATTTCTCCTATTAATATAAGATGGAAAACGAGAAATAAGAATAGAAAAGCAGTGTAAAGTCCTCTTTCTGTTGCTTAATAATGTTTTCATTGTAAAATCTTGCATTTTTTCAATCTTTATTTTTTTTTTTTCAAAACTTTATTATCTCTGTATTCTACTCTTATTTTATCATCTTATGTTCTCAGTTCTGTTAAGGCTAAGTATTCCACTTCCTAATTTATGTTGGAGAAAAACATTTAAATTAGCAGGTTTGCACTATTTTGTTTCCTGATAGAATATGAAGCTGCCTAGTGACCAGTGAAGCAGTTAGCAGGCAGCATCTTGGCAGAGGGAAGACCAGGGATAGAAGCCAACTAAGAATGGACTCCAAATAGCAAAGTATCCATGGGCTCTTCTGCTGCACGTCTTTTTAGTCTTAAGAAAACAAAAATGTTCTTCATAAGTCTTCCCTCCCCTACCAGAGTGGTTTTTTCAGGTCCAGAAACTTCATTTAAACACCCGGAAGAGAAACTCAATAACTTGCATGTAGTTCTGCTTTGTTGAGCAGAGTATCTCCTGAGCTATTCCACTTGGGCAGGGGTGTAGCTTAGTAAGGAAGTTTTCTCTGATCCTCTGAAATGAGGGTTCAAGTGTGCATGGAGTCAATTGCTATGAAAATCCTTTAGCTTTGCCTTTCCAATGGCCAGGGTTTGGGACCTTTCTTTTCTTATTTTTATTTTTCAAACATTTAGATTTTTTTCTTTTTCTTTTTTAATAAAACCCTCAAGGTTGGTAGAAGATGTTAGCAAATGGGCTGCATATTATCCAATTTGCTCATCCTTCCCTTAATATCATGGGAAATGCTATAACAGGGCAAGTCCATAGCTTATTTATATCAGTGTCCTTTGCCAAGAGAAGTCACAAACTGAATGTTTGCTTGGCTTTACTAATATTTTTGTTTTGCTTGACTTTATTTCAATGTTTTGATTGAAGTATAAGATACATTCAGAAATATGCATTCCTTGTGAGCTTACAGTTCAGTGAATTTTTCCAAGCTAAACACACCCATATAACCAGCACTCTGAACAAGAAGAAGAGATGCACCTGGGTGGCTCAGTAGGTTAAGCGTCTGCCTTTGGCTCAGGTAATGATCCAAGAGTCCTGGGATCGAGCCCCACATCAAGGCCCACCTTGAGCCCCGCATCAGGCTCCCTGCTCAGTGGGGAGTCTGTTTCTCCCTTTCACTCTCCCTCTGTGCTCTCTCTCTCTCTCAAATAAATAAATAAAATCTTAAAAAAAAAAGAGAACAAGAAAAAGAAAATTACCAGAATCCAAAAGGATCCCTATGCCCTTTCCAATCTCTAATTACTTTTCAAGAGTAAATACTATTCTGATTTCTAAGAACATAGATGAGTTTAACCTGAGTTTGAATTTTATATAGATGGCATCAGACGATATGCACTCTTTTCTTGTATCTTTTTTATTCCGTATTTCATATTGTTGCATGTAGCTGTATTTTGTTCATTCTCATTACTTTGGGTTGTTTCCAGTTGGGGCTATTATGAAGAATGCTTCTAGGAACACTTTTGCGTGTCTTTTAAAGAACATATGAACACATTTCTATTTGTGTATATCCTCTCCTACGAGTGGAATAGCTGGGTCATGAGGTATATATATGTTCAGCGTTAGTAGGTATAGTTTTCTAAAGTAGTTGTACCAATGGCTTCACTAAAATTGAATGTAAAGATAGGTATAGTTTAATTTTACTTTTTAGCTTCCTATGACATTGTGATGCAAAAATTTGTTTAAGCTCTCTGGATTATGTATATTATTCACAAAATTTATTTCTTGGAGGAATTATATACACAGTTTCTTACCCCTTCTGAATTTAACATCCTCTTATTTATTTCTTATTTATTTGTCCATTTGATTCTTAAAAATTGTGTTATGCTCATAATATGTGCCATATACTAATAGATAATGAGATATAAAATAAGTAAGCTATAATGCTTGCATTTAAGGGAATTATAATTAAGTGAGGGAGACAGCACGATGAACAGATATATTTTTAATTTATTTCACTCAAACATAAAAAGTTACTTCCACTTTTGTTTCTAGATTTAGTAAAGAAGTCTATTAATAACTTGTCAAATTCATTCATGAAAAAAATTCATTCATGATTTCTGGATTTTTTTTAATCATGTGCCCTCCAATATTAATTTTCTTTTTGCAAGGTGAACAGATCCCATATTTTTAATACCTTGATACAGAAGTCATCCTGCCTTTTCCAATTGCTTTGCAAAAACTACTTTAATTATTTTTTCTTCAAGTATGATGACTATAATTATCCATAGTAATTCAGGTTTTAAGCTTCATGGTGTGTATGTGGTTTTTGCTTTTTTTTTTTCTTTTCTTTCTTTTCTTTTTTCTTTTCTTTTTTCTTTCTTTCTTTCTTTCTTTCTTTTTCTTTCTTTCTTTCTTTCTCTTTCTTTCTTTCTTTCTTTCTTTCTTTCTTTCTTTCTTTCTTTCTTTCTTTCTTTCTTTCTTTCTTTCTTTCTTTCTTTCTTTCTTTCTTTCTTTCTTTCTTTCTTCCTCCCTCCCTCCCTCCCTCCCTCCCTCCCTCCCTCCCTTTCTTTCTTTCTTTCTTTCTTTCTTTCTTTCTTTCTTTCTTTCTTTCTTTCTTTCTTTCTTTCTTTCTTTCTTTCTTTCTTTCTTTCTTTTTCTTTCTTCTTTCCTTCCTTCTTTCCTTTCCTTTCTTTTCTTTCTTTTCTTTCTTTCTCTCTCTCTCTTTCTTTCTTTCTTTTTTGAGAGTTCAGTATTTTCTGATATCTTTCTTAGTGATTTACAATATATATTTAGCCTTTTGGACTAACACATACAATTATCAGGTTTACTTCCTCAAGAAACAATTTATGATTACTCCCAGGTTCTCCATGTTATAACATTCATCCTGGGTGAAGACCCTGTAACATTTACATCCATGGTTTTACCTCCCAGTTGTGAGCTGGTAACTCATAGATCTCTGTTTCTAAGCTTAGACTTTCTGAATTCTAGGTTCATGTATATTTTCATTTGGATATTATGCTGGCATCTCACATTTAGCAGATGACAAAATGTATTTCATCTTTATTTTCCAAATGAATTATTCATTCTATATTCCCCATCTTGGTGAATTCATCACACTATGTACACATAGTGCTGAAAAAGTTTTCTAGACACTTTTAAATACCTCCTCTCCCCTCCCCCATCTAAATATTACAAATTCTTACCATTTTTACCTCCTGAATTTTCTTGGATCCATTCTGCTACTACCTAGCAATAGTGTTCAGTGTTCAGGCACTTACTGTCTCTTGCCTGGATTATTGTCTACTCTCCTGACTGCAGTTCCATTCTCTCTAATCAACTGAAAGTTCACTGCTGGAGTGATCTTTGAAAATACACATCTGAGCTTGCTGCTCTTGCAGTTCTTTAGCATGGCATGTGAGGAATCTCCCGCTTACCTTTCTAGCTGGATTCATCACCATTCCTGCTCAGGTTTCCTGTACTTGTCATGGCACCTACAGTCCCCTGCATGCTCCTTGCTCTCTCATACCTCAGGCCTTTGCACATGCTGTTTTCTTTACTTGTTCTGTTTTGCACATTGATAACTTCTACTTACCGTTTAAAAGTTACTTCTGATAAATTTTCTTCGATCCCCTCAAGCCGAGGGACTTTCCTCTATGCTATGAATAACTCTATTTTAGTTCCCAAATAAATTTGTCTCCCCTTCTGATCTGTAAATTCTTTATCTTTGCATTCTTTTTTTTTAAAGATTTATTTATTTTAGAGAGAGAGAGAGAGAGAGTGTGCATGAACAGGGGGAGGGGCAGAGAGAGAATCTCAAGCAGGCTCCTGGCTGTGTGGAGCTGACAACAGGGCTCTATCTCATGACCCTGAGGTCACAACGTGGGCTGAAACCAAGTCAGACGCTTAACGGACTGAGCCACCCAGGTGCCCTTTTATCTTTGCATTCTTAACATTAGTGCACTGCCTGATCTATAGAAGGGCTCAACAATATTTATTGAATGAATGGTTGAATTAATTAACTGATAGCTTAGAGCCCTCCATTTTTATACTTTGTGATCTTTAAAATCCCTAAATATATTTTGTTCTCTTGCCAGGGTTAAAACTCATATGTTGCTTCTCTACCCACTTGCACAGACTTGTAAGGTCTTTTTAAATCCCATCTGTGTGTTTCTGCATCAGCTGGAAGCATTTAATGTCTCCTAAACTTGGAAATCTCATGTGAGCTTTTTCTTCTGGAGCAATTTAAAAAAAGATATTAAAAAAGTATCAATTCCCAAGGAACTGAATTTTTTAGACTTCTCTGTCCAGAGAAATCCCTAACTGACCCTATCATTTAATTCCTATTTTGACCTGATTTAAAATTTTAGGATAAATCAACAGCCTAGTTGATTTGAACCCATGATATCATCAGTTAAAACAAAATAAAATAACCACAGTCACCACCACAACCTTTGGTTTCAAAGGATGGCATTCATTAGTTCCCCTTTTATCTGTGTGCCTATTTCCTACATTAAATTTATCCTTTGGGATGTCCTTTAGGAGAAATGGTCTTTCCTCCTCAATTTCCTTTACTTAAACTCGTAACGTGCCTCTCTTTCCCCCATCTGCTGCCATAATATGTTATTTTGTTATATTCACTGACTCTGTCCTTTCTCACAGATTTATCAGCTTGCTTTTCGGGGTATCAGTGGCATTAAGATTTTGGTAATTGCCTTGGGCAAAGATAAAAAGCATAGGCTCAAAATTCAAAATGTATTAGAATTTTTTGAAAAAGATTTTATTTATTTATTTGAGAGAGAGAGTGAGTCAGAGTGAGAGAGAGAGAGCATGAGGACTCTGTGATCATGACCTGAGCTGAAAGCGGACGCTTAACCGACTGAGCTACCCAGGAGCCCCTAGAATTTTTTTTTTAATTCCAAAGTTCCTACAGCATTAAAGTTACCACAATTAACAATGAGATATACATAGCCATCATCAGAGTAAAAAAATTAATACTTTAAACCTTATCTTTCTTTGTAGTAATGTATGTTCACAAACTCTTACCTTTCAGAAACTACCTAAACATTGACCTTTCCATTCTAAATTGAGCAGTATAATGCATAGGTCACTTCAGAGGGTATTATGTAATTAGTTTTGATTATACTCTATTATGCAGAGAATTTTCTTCAGCTCCTTCTGAATATTTATACTTTTTATCGTTATACCTCTGAGAAGTCTGCATCCTATCTAAACATTCAATTATTTTTCCTCCAGATCACACTAAGATAAATATATAGGTAGTGCTATAAAATTGTGGGAAATATGAAAATCACTAAGAGCATCAACAGGACAAAAACAGTACACCAAGTTTGATAAATTTTAGGAATACTGTTTTAGGAAGAATAATTCTGTACTCTCTCCATAGTTCTCTACTGTTTTTCAAGTACATTCCATTTCTGATGTGGTACTTACTCAATCTCATGAGAGCATTGGCAGAAATATCATTACCCCATTTTTACAGATGGAAGAACATTCACTGAAAGAGTAGAAGCCTTACCCTGATCACAGTGCTAATGACAGAGCTGGAACTAGAACCTAGACCAGAAATATAAGGGGGAAATCATAGTAAGCCAAGAAAACTACAAAGTGTTGTCTTGGGTAATTAGTGAGTACAAATAGTGAGTTGACAGCTACTTCTAACTGTCCTCCCTACATCTTGTAAAGAAGTTAATCTCCCCTAAAGCCTGCATGAAGTCACAGACAGCCTTTATTTTCAGAAAGGAAGGAACTAAAAATATAGTAGCACAGCCATTTATTAACCTCAGGCAACATTATCCAGAGGTAGCAGAGTCTTACGAAAAATGCATGGGATTTGCCATCAGATGACTTAGGTTTAGATCTCAGTGATTTTGCCAGTTTCTTAATCCCCTTACACTAAATACCTATTTAGTTAAAATGGGGCTAATAACACCAGCCTTACTGCCTCAAAGGGTGTTGTGATGATCAATAAGATACTATCTAGAAGCACTTTATAAACTATGTCATTGTATAAGTACAAGTCCTCATCCTGGTATAGTAGCAAATAAAGGAAATTCTTCCTGTGTGGGAAAGACTATAACATAGTTGTTAACATAATGGATTAGCAGTTGTACTGACTTGGGTTCCCTTCTAGCTCTGTAACTTGGCTTGGGAACTTAGTCTTTCTAAACCTCAGGTTTCTTACCTTTTAAATGGAGGGGGGGATAATATCTTTCATGAGATTTTATAAAGATTATATAAGGTATTGTATGTGGAATAGCGAAGCTATTGTTAAGCTCTCTTGAATTAGTTTTCTTTAAGATGAACTTTTAATTTATATTAATAATTTTAGATCTCCAGAAAAGTTGTAAAGATAGTATGAAGAATTCTCATCTACCCTTCTTCTGGTTTCCTCTGTTGTTAATATATTTGCCACTTACTGAACAAACAAACATTGATGAATTACTATTAACTAAACTTAACAGGTTTTATTTGGACTTCACCAATTTTTCTATGAATGCCTTCTTTCTGTTCCAGGATCCAGTCCAGGGTACCACATTGCATTTAGTTGTCATGTCTCCCCTATCTCCTTTGGTCTGTGACAGTTTATCAGTCTCCTTCTTTTTCATGACCTTAACAGTCTTGATGAATATTGTCCAGGTATCATGTAGGATGTTCCCCAATCTGGTTTTGCTTGTTGTTTTTCTCATGATTAGATTGGGGTTGTGGACTTTTGGAGAGAATAGCAGAGAGGTGAAGTGCTATTCTTGTCACAATGTGTCAAGAGCTACATGATACCCACTGATGATAACTTTTATCACTTGGTTAATGTAGTGTTTGCCAGTTTTTCCATGGTATTTTGAGCTAGTTTTGATCAGCTATCACTTATATCAGATTTTCTCTTCCCTGTCTTCCCACTGTTTGGAATGCTTTTCATTTATATTTACTGCAAATGTCATATTCAGAAATATCTTTTCTGACCACCCAAGCTAAAGCAATCTCTATGACATTTCACTTTTATGTTTTCTTCACAGCATTTATCATTGCCTGAAATTGTCTTGTGTATTTGTTTACCTAGTTTATTGTTTGTTGATAGTCTCCCACCCCCTCAAACAAGAACATAAGCTTCAGGAGAACAGGATCCTTGTAGGATTGTTCACATCTATACACTTGGCGTCTGGCACAGGGCTAGCATATGCTAAGTGCTCAATAACTATTTTTTGAATAAATGTCAAAGAAAGAAAGATCCAGTATTAAATTATAAGTATTTCTCAAAAAGAGTGGAAAATAGCTGAATGGTAGGAGGTTCAATTTAATATTCTTAAGTGAATCGGTTTAGTTTTAATGAAAAGGTTAAATGCAATCATAAGCATCTAAGGAAATAGGTAATCAACATCCTTGTAATTCAGGCTCTCTTATAATGTACTTAATAATGTGAATGTCAGAGTATTTTTCTGACTTATAAGCAAGATATGACTGACAAATATAAGATCTCCTTAGTTGTTACACATCTGCACCTTTGTGACCTTTTTTTGCTAATTGGCTTAGCTTTCCTATTGTAGAACTTTTTAACAGAGTCAGAAGGAGTGTAGAAATAATTGATGCCCTTGATTTTAACTTATACCTGACTTCTTAGCGTCTATTATCTTTTCATTTATATTGACAGAAAAATGGAGCTTTTTTGTATAAATCTTTCTTTTATAACTCAGTAAGAAAGCTCTCTTCTTATGTGTTTCTTTAGGACTTAAAATCTCCAAATCAGAGGGATGAAATCGCAGGGGCCCGGGCCTCACTTAAGGAGAACTCCCCGCTCTTGCATTCAATTTGCTCAGCCTGTTTGGAACATTCTGATGTTGCTTCCCTCAAAGCCAGCAAGGACACAGTTTGTGAAGAAATTCACAATGCCCTCAATGTAATTTCAAATGCTTCACAAGGCATCCAGAATATGCTTGTCCCACCAGAATCTAAGGCAGCAACACTGGGAAGTGCCCTTGATGAGCTTGAGGTAAGTAGAGAGAAAGGTAAAATGTGATTTCTTGTGTCTCAATAGGAAAATAAACAGATGTGGGTTTTCAGATTTTTCAGATCAGAGTTTAGAGTATGAGTAAACAAAAATTCAGTTACTTAATGAGTCTCCATCATTGCCTTGTGCCTTCCAATGAATTGATTAGCAGGAAAATATTCTATCAGTAGACTTCTGGCTCCTTTACATTTCTTCTAAGGAAGTCAGTGAATTTAAAGTGGGATTGTTGGTTAGATTGAAATGATGATTTTAGTTTACATCAATCAATTTATGAAATGTAGATTTATCCATTCCACGAATGTTGCAGAAAATAATCAGACCGGCGAGAAACCAAGTGACACTTGGAGAGGTAGGAGAACTCGGAGAACTTAGGTTTATTTTATGCGGGCAGACCCAGATGAGGTCCCTGACCTGTGGAATTCCTTTCTGAAATTCCTGGGAGGTGACTAAATTCCCCTTCCACTCAGCAGAGCAGGACCTGACTAAGGATTGTCGTCCCTGGAGGCTTACTGAGTCTGGACGAACTGCCAGGCGAGTTAGTCCACTTCTCCTTGGAGTCCAGCTAGGGCAAGACTGCCTGGAGGGTTGGAACTCTGTGGTGAAGGAGGACCCGGAATACTGTCGGGTGGTGCCCCATTTGATGGGTTCCAAGTTCCTTCCTGCTCCAGTGCAGTCTGAGCCACCAGTTGGTGGCTCAAGGGGCCAGAACAGTTAGAATCTCGCTGGGTCCTCCAGTAATGTTGTGGAAAATAATGAGACCAGCAAGAAACCAAGTGACACTCAGAGAAGTAGGAGAACTCAGGTTTATTTTATGTCGGCGGACCCAGATGAGCTCCTCAAATTTTGGGCCCCAGGCAGCGGGGTTACAGGGTTTTTATATGGGGTGCAGAGGGTCAGGTTCCAAGGGCTATGCTGGCTGCTGGTAGGTAGCTTTAAACCGGGGGAGAGGGGGCTGCTTTAGGTGGGAACAGTAGTGCCAGGACCCTGTGTCGGGAAGCCTGTTTACAGAAGCAGAAACGGCTGGTTATCTCTTGCTCCCAGTAGGGCTTCTGGTTATCTCTAGCTCTTTCTATCTATGGGGCCTGCTCTCCCTGGGCCTGCTCTGGGTAATTTTCCTCTTCACAAATACTTATCATTGGCTCTGTTTTTTGTGCTTGGGATAAAATTGAGCCCTGCCCCCATGAAGCTTATGTTCTAACAGAGGAATATAGGCAAAAAACAAAAACAATGAACATTGTAGATAAGTAAATTGTATAGAATGTTACATTGAAGCTTATGTTCTAACAGAGGAATATAGGCAAAAAACAAAAACAATGAACATTGTAGATAAGTAAATTGTATAGACTGTTACATTGAGAAAGCAAGATGACTTGGAGGCTTGAAGGAGATTAGATAATTGGGCAGATGGAGATCTAGAAAGAAGGTTTGAAACATGTCCCATTGTTTAAGGGACAGCACAGAAGCCAGGATGCCTAAGTGGGGAGAGTAAGGGGATGAGTCAGAGCTGAACTGAGGAGACCCAGTGGGGCCAGGTTATGGAGGATTCTGTGGGCTTTTAGGGGCTCTGGCTTTTACTTCAAGTTAAATGGGATCCATTCTAAGGTTTTAAGCAGAGTTATGACACTTGAGTCTTAAAAGGACTATATTGGCTGCCTGTAGAGTATAGACTGAAAGGGAACAAAGGGAGACGCTGAAAAACCAGGCAGAAAGCTATTACAGTAATATAGGTTCCATCCTTATATTTTATGTGCATAACCTTATTCCACCTCACACTTTAGTTTGGACCAGCGTGGCATCAGTGAATATTAAGGCTAAATTTTGGAGGTGAAGCCAACTGGATTTGACAGAACGGATGTGGGATTTGAGAGAAAGGGAGGAGTCATGGCTGATCTTGCAGGCTGGGTCGTCCAAAAGCATACACTGAACAGTTTGGGATACAAAGCGTTGTTAGGAATTAATATGTGTGAAGGGAAGAGGGAGGGAGGGAGCATGATTGAGCTGAAGAAGTCTACCTGTGAGCCGGACCCACAAAACCTAGACCAGTCAGCAGAGAACTCTAGAAGAAGGAGTGCCCTCTAGTGTACCTTGTCAGGCAGAAATAGCCAGGCTTTTTTTTTTTTTTTTTTTGCCTCTGTCAGTCACTGGATGCAGGTCATCCTGCCCTGGGAAGGCTAAGTATGACGTCCAGGCACAGGGAAGAGGGAGCAGTCCCTTGCAACTGAGGCAGACCCTGTAGGAAATGACTGCTGGGGGCCATCTGCTGGCCTCACTCCCCACAGCTGAGCATAAGTCCTGCTTGGAAGGGAAATATGGATAGTACATCTCTGTGTCTACCAGAGATAATGACAAGGTTTTGTGTTTTTGTTTTTTGGGTTTTTTTCTTCTTTAGCAACTGGATGGATAGAGTTTTCATCAACCATGGTAGGGAACACTGTGGGTGAAGCCAGTTTTGAGAGGAAGATCAGAAACCCAGTTTTCAACATGTTGAGTTAGAGATATTTATTGGACATTCAAGTTTGATGTCAAAGATAATAAGCTATACAAGTCAGACATGTAGTTTAATGGGAGACAACATAGTGTAGTGCTTAAAGATAAGGGTCTTAGATCTCTTTATGCCAAGGTTCCTATCTCAGCTGTGGCACTTTTTAGGAAAGTTATTTATTTATTTATTTATTTATTTTTAAAGATTTTATTTATTTATCTGACAGAGAGAGACACAGCAAGAGAGGGAACACAAGCAGGGGGAGTGGGAGAGGGAGAAGCAGGCTTCCCGCGGAGCAGGGATCCTGATGTGGGGCTTGATTGCAGGACCTTGGGATCATGACCTAAGCCAAAGGCAGACGCTCAATGACTGAGCTACCCAGGTGCCCCAAGAAAGTTATTTAATTCTCAGTTTTCTCACCTCTAAAATGGGAATAATAATAGGGCCTACATCATAGTGTTGTCAGAATCAGTGAACTAATAATACAGGTAAAATGCTTAGAACAGTGACTGGCACATAATAAGTGCTCAGTAAATTTTAGCTCTCCTTATCATTAGTGGAGATGACTATTTGGACGCAAATTCTTCCCTAATGAAATCAATGCAATTAAAATAACTAAAGTATTACTGGTAACTTAAAAAATAAACTAAACACATGTAATTCCTATATTGTTTGTAACATTATTACTTTCATGATAAACATGAAAATCAAATTCATTTACATTTAGAGTAACCTTTATGTTTTTCCTTTAGTTACATGTCTTTAAACAGATGTCTTTACTTCTAATCTAACATTATTAAATTCCTTATTATTGGCACCCATGCAAAAATTTATAAAGTTCCTAATTATTAGCATCTATGTGAAAGTTCAAGAAACTAAATAAGTTAGACGATTAGTGGTGACTCTTGAATGGTACCCATAGTAAGATTGAAAACTCCTTGTGGGCAAGATTGTGTTTCTTAGTAATTTTACACCAGTGATACTAGCAGAATGTTAGGTCTCCCCGTACATTGGTATGTATCATTTCTTGATAGCTAAACATTTAACATAAATGTATTTGTGTATATGTACAACATAAATGTACAGAATAAAACAAAATAAAACGGAGACTTAGATAAATTATATAACTTGCTCAAATCAGAAGGCTAGTGAGTGGTAGTATCCAGGAAGTGATCTAGTCTGATTCTAGAAGGTATTTCTAAGTTCTGTGCTATATTGAATTCTCACAGATACAACTTAATGTGCTTAATTCATGCTAAGATTATTAGTCTGTATGAACCATCAGAGAAATTATAAATGTAACCAAGTATCTGGGTCATTTAAGTAGAACTAGTCTATATTTGGAGAGTGGCTAATATGGTGAGGTGAATTTGTTAAAGTGGACAGAGAGGATTGTAGATAACATTTTTCATAGCACTAAACAGAATTGTGTCAGGGAATAAGATGTCCAGTTTATTCCAGACACTCATTCTATGTTCTTAGGAATATAGAAGAAGATAGAAGATTTCCAAATTGTTCCTTTTTTGGGGATTTCTCCTTTCTGACTTTAGTTGAAAGTGGCTGCTACAGGCAAGATAAGGCAGTGGTTAGAGAAAGAGAGAGAGAGAGGGAGAGAGAGAGAGTGTGTGTGTGTGTGTGTGTGTGTGTGTGTAGCATTGATGGGAGTGGGAATAGGCATAGTGATGGAGTCTTCCCTTTCTCAAGATAAGTGGCTGACTCACTTCTGAACAAGGCAGGAGGGAGTTGCAAAGATATTTCCCAGAAATCTTAATGCTATCTTAACAACTTTGAAATCAGTTCTCAGTTAAAGCTAAGGATGCTCAAACCAGTACAAAATGCCTGAATTTTATATACATATATATATATATAACACCTGAGTTACAAATAGCTGCTGAGGCTGTCTGAACTAGATAAAACAGAATTTATTGAGCATTTAGCTTTTTTAAATGGTTTTGTAAATTAAATGGTTGCATTTTTCTTTATTTACAGGAAGCTGTACTGGTAAAAGATCCAAAATAACCTTTGCTCTGTCTTGCTTCTGCAAATATAATACTATGAAATAAACTGATGTAGTAAATACTCTATTGGGAGTAAGTCTCATTAAATGTTTATAGTGTGGAAATGTATCAGAGTGCTTATTCAACAACTACCATGCTGAAGCTTTGTTAAATCTTTCATTCTGGTCCACGGCTGGTTGTAGGTATGGAATCTGAGATTTATTGGGAAAGGAGAAAATAGAACTTAAATTATAACACTATACAAGCTAAATCAATTGATTTATTGGAGAGCCTAATGTGGATTATAGGGTGTTTCTTTTGCATTTGTGACTGAATGAGAGTTGAGAAGTGTCAAATTACAGATTAACAGAATTTTGAAAATACCTTTAAGCAAGAAACTTTGCCAGTGAAAATTGCTTTGAAACTCCAAGTCCATTAAGACATATTTTCTCTTGTGCAGTGAGCTTTTATAATCATGGTCTGTAAGAATTATCCAGATACTCATGTGATAAAGATGATAATAACAAAGGAGTTTTTTAGTATTTTTTTCATCTTCAAAGAACGATCATATTTTCTTATTTTTAGATACTCATTTATGTATCACCATTCATTTATTACTTTATTCCCTGTTGTATTCCCAACACCTAGAACAATGCCCTATACATACTAAGTGCAAGGTGATTATCATTGAATTGAAGGAAGGGAGCAAGGAAGGAGGGAAGAAAGGAAAGAATGTAGGTAGCAATGCTGTATGTCATTTTGTGATTTGGATTGAAGAGCATTTTCCCCTTACTCCTTTTTTTTTCTCTCCTTTCTCCAACTGGTAGTTGTATGTACTTGGGGTATGTTGCTCTACTTAACTTTTAACTGGGACATGGATTCAGTCAGGTAGCTACCAGAAACATATCTAAGTGATAGGCTTAGATTTTTTTCTGTGATAAGAGAAAAATTCTCTATTCTTAGTAGCTATTTAGCCTAATATCTAGCCTTAGTTTAGGTTCCCTACAACTGCCAAGATATGCTGCCTTTACTAAGAGTAATAATTTTGAGGAATGTTTTTACCTGAAGGAGAATACAAGACCTCTATCAATCAGATTAGCATTTAGTAGCTAAAGAAAAACGGGCATCACTGATGTCTAAAAGCACTGTAATAGGATTTAAAAAAAAAAAAAAGGTTTGGTTTCTAGAAATATAGTGAACCAGAAGAACTAAAAGTGATATATAAAATATTTTAAAATACATAGGTAACCTGATAGGTAAATTAGGGAAATTCATTGAGGTCAGCCAGATACAAAGAACAGACATCCAGACAGGCAAGCCAGCAACAGCACTGTGCTGGCGGATGTGAGAATTTCTTTTCCATTATGGCTTGTAGCTTGGATTTTTGAAAGACCATGAACTGAGGACAAAAGACAAAGCTTATATCCTGCCACCTGGAAGGTCACATGAGACTCTTTGCATGAAGCTGAGAATCCTTCAATGTGACCACCTTATTGGATGAACAAGAAAAACACTAGTCCCTATAGCAGGAGATAGGAAAACTTGGCTGGCTTAACTTTGGCTCTGGGCAGCTCAGAAAAAAGAGTACAAAATACCTTGGCGGTTTTTTTTTTTTTAATATTTATTTATTTATTTTAGAGAGAGTGTGCAAGAACGCACACATACACACAAGATTGGGGTGAGGGGAAGGGCAGAGGGAGGAGAGGGAGAGGGAGTGAACAGACTTCCTGCTGAGTGTGGGGTCTGAAGGGGGGCTCAGTCTCCAACCCTGATGAGACCTTGACCTGAGCCAAAATGAAGAATTGGATGCTTAACTGGGTGGGCCACCCAGGCATCACTATCTTAGGGACTTTTTACCCAAAAGTTTATCCTTATCTGGACTTTGGATCAGAATTCATATTATCTGAATAGCCTCTAAAACCCAAGCTGAAAATATAAAGTTGTTCTGTCTTGGCAGTAACTCTAAGAACTTGCCAGAAGTAAACTCAAGTTCTCTGTGCACTTTTTACCCAGTGCACAAAAAATTCTCATACAGGTCTAAGGAAAATAAATTGTCACCAGACACACAAATAAGCAAGGTACATGAATGAAACTTTGCAGAAAAAAAAAACTGCAGAATCAGAACTTCAAACACTGCAGATATTGAAATTATGATACTGAATGTAAATATGCTTAATATACATTATTCACTTATTTACTGAAGTATGAGGAGTATGGTGAAGGAACAAAAAACTGTCAAAATTGACCAGGCAGAACTATCTAAAATGAAAAACATAATCGTGAAAAATTCAATGGTTAGGCAAGATGGGAGATTAGATAGAGAATTAATGATCTGAGAGAGAGATTTGAAGAAGTTCTTTATAATGCACCACAGAAAAATAATATTTTTTAAAACAGTTAAGATACATGGAAGATGTGTGACAAGTTTTAAAATATTCTAGTATAAGATCCAGAAGAGAGAAAAGTATAAAAAAGATACTAAGAATTTCCTAGCATCGATGGAAGATACTAACCTTCATACCTAAGAACCCCAATAATTCTCAAGCAAGATAGAAAATGAAAACCACATTTATACATATTGTAGTGAAGCTGAAGAACACCAAAACCAAAAAGAATATTTTTAAAAGAAAAGGAGGAGAGCTCTATTCTTAGCAAGATGGCAGAATAGAAGACTGACTTTCCCTTTACCCATGAACACACTGAATAAACAACTACACATGGATCAATTACCTCTGAGAGAAATCCAGCAATTAGTTGAGAGATTATTGTGCATTGAGCAAACTGAGAAAATACCTGCATCAAAATTGGTAGGAAAAGCTAGGAGTAATACACTTTCACTGTAAATTCCACCTCTAACACAGAACCATATAAATGAGATGGAACCCCCATTTCCCAGATTCTCCTTGAGGAACCAAGTTTTTGTTTTTATTTTAATTGTTGAAGTATAATTGATATGCAATATATTATTAGTTTCAGGTATACAGCGTATGTATCAGTGTTCACCATGACAAATGTAGTCACCATCTGTCAGCATATAATGTATGCTATGATACAATATAATACAGTATTATTGACTATATTCCCTATGCTGTACTTTTTATCTCTATGACTTATTTTTTTTATAAATAGAAGTTTGTACCCCTTCATCCCCTTCATCTATTTTGCTCATCCCCTCACCCATCTCACCTCTGGCAACAACCAGTTTGTTCTCTGTATTTAAAAATGGGTTTTGGGTGGCTCAGTTGGTTAAGCGACTGCCTTCGGCTCAGGTCATGATCCTGGAGTCCCAGGATCGAGTCCAGCACTGGGCTCCCTGCTCAGCAGGGAGTCTGCTTCTCCCTCTGACCCTCCCCCCTCTCATGTGCTCTCTCTCTCTCACTCTCTCTCTCAAATAAATAAATAAAATCTTTAAAAAAATAAAATATGGGTTTTGGTTTTTTGTTTGTTTGTTTGTTTTGTTTTGTAGATTCCACATATAAGTGAAATCATACGGTATTTGTCTTTCCTGTTTGACTTATTTCATTCAGCATAGTACCCTTTAAGTCCCTCCATGTTGTTGCAAATGGCAAAATTTCATCCTTTTTATGGCTGTATAATATTTCATTGTCGATATATACCATTTCTTCTTTATCCCTTCATTTATCGATGGACATTTGGGTTGCCTCCATAGCTTAAATATTGTAAATAATGCTGCAATAAATATAGGCATGCATATTTCTTTTTGAATTAATATTTTTGGGTTCTTTTGGAGAAAATAACCAGTAGGGAAATTAATGGACTGTATGGTAGTTCTATTTTTAATTTTTTGAGGAAACTCCATACCATTTTTCACAATGATTGCACCAATTTATTTTTCTACCAACAGTGCATAGAGGGGTCCTTTTTCTCCATATTCTTAAAACACTTATTTCTTACCTTTGTGATACTAGACATTGTGGCTGGTGTGAGGTGCTAACTCATTGTAGTTTTGATTTGCATTTCCCTGGTGGAAAAGCATCTAATTTTGGTGTAGTCTCAAGAGTTGATTTTTGCTTTTGTTTCCCTTGCCTGAGGAGACATATCCATAAATATGTTGGTAAAGCTGATGTCAACTACTGCTTCTGTTTTCTTTAGGAATCTTATGGTTTAACATCCCCCATTTAGGTCTTTAATCCATTTTGAGTTTGTGTATGGTGTAAGAAAGTGGTCCAGTGTCATTCTTTTACATGTAGCTGTCCAGTTTTCCCATCACCACTTATTGAAGTGATTGTCTTTTCCCCATATATATTCTTGCCTCCTCTGTCACAGGTTAATTGACCATATAGGTGTGGATTTATTCTAGGCTCTTTATATCATTCTCTTGATCTATGTGTCTATTTTTGCCAGTACCATTCTGTTTTGATTAGTGTAGCTTTGTAGTATATTTTGAAATCTGGGATTGTGATACTTCCAACTTTGTTCTTTCTCAAGATTGCTTTGGTTATTTGAGGTCTTTTGTGGTTCCCTACAAATTTTAGTATTATTTGTTCTAGTTCTATGAAAGATGCTATTGGTATTTTGATAGGGATTGCATTGAATCTGTAGATTGCTTTGGGTAGTATGGACATTTTAACAATATTAATTCTTCCAATCCATGAACATGGAATATCTTTTCATTTGTTTGTGTCATCTTCACTTCTTTTTTAAACATATATTTTAGAAGTATATTTGGAAACAGGTTATGTCATAGCTTATAAGCTTTTACAGAATATATTTATTAAGAAACAGGTATTTGTATTGATGAAATAAAAAAAGACAAAGGATATATATCAAAATACTGTCTCTGGGTGATAAGATGGTATTTTATTCTCCTTTTTATAAATTTCTGTTTATACTGTCAGGAGCAAGTTTGGGCTTTATAATCAGATGAATGTTATTTTTTTTTATTGTTATGTTGATCACCATATATTACATCATTTTGGTGTAGCGTTCCATGATTCATTGTTTGTTCATAACACCCAGTGCTCCATGCAGAATGTGCCCTCTTTAATACCCATCACCAGGCTAACCCATCCCCCTACCCTCCTCCCCTCTAGAACCCTCAGTTTGTTTTTCAGAGTCCATCATCGCTCCTGGTTCGTCTCCCCCTCTGACTTACTCCCCTTCATTCTTCCTCTCCTGCTATCTTCTTCTCTTTCTTTTTTCTTAAAATATGTTGGGTTATTTGTTTCAGAAGTACAGATCTGTGATTCAACAGTCTTGCACAATTCACAGCGCTCACCGTAGCACATACCCTCCCCAATGTCTATCACCCAGCCACCCCATCCCTCCCACCCCCGACCACTCCAGCAACCCTCAGTTTGTTTCTGAGATTAAGAATTCCTCATATCAGTGAGGTCATATGATACATGTCTTTCTCTGATTGACTTATTTCACTCAGCATAACACCCTCCAGTTCTATCCACGTCGTTGCAAATGGCAAGATCTCATTCCTTTTGATGGCTGCATAATATTCCGTTGTGTATATATACCACAGCTTTATCCATTCATCTGTCGATGGACATCTTGGCTCTTTCCACAGTTTGGCTATTGTGGACATTGCTGCTATAAACATTGGGGTGCACGTACCCCTTCGGGTCCCTACATTTGTATCTTTGGGGTAAATACCCAGTAGTGCAATTGCTAGATCGAATGGTAGCTCTAATTTCAACTGTTTGAGGAACCTCTATACTGTTTTCCAGAGGGGTTGCACCACCTTGCATTCCCACCAACAGTGTAGGAGGGTTCCCCTTTCTCCACATCCCCGCCAACATCTGTCGTTCCCTGACTTGTTAATTTTAGCCATTCTGACTCGTGTGAGGTGGTATCTCATTGAGGTTTTGATTTGGATTTCCCTGATGCCAAGCGAAGTTGAGCACTTTTTCATGTGCCTGTTGGCCATTGGGATGTCTTCTTTGGAAAAATGTCTGTTCATGTCTTCTGCCCATTTCTTGATTGGATTATTTGTTCTTTGGGTGTTGAGTTTGATAAGTTCTTTATAGATTTTGGATACTAGCCCTTTATCTGATATGTCATTTGCAAATATTTTCTCCCATTCTGTCGGTTGTCTTTTGGTTTTGTGGACTGTTTCTTTTGCTGTGCAAAAACTTTTTATCTTGATGAAATCCCAATAGTTCATTTTTGCCCTGGCTTCCCGTGCCTTTGGTGATGTTTCTAGGAAGAAGTTGCTGCGGCTGAGGTCGAAGAGGTTGCTGCCTGTGTTCTCCTTTAGGATTTGGATGGACTCCTGTCTCACGTTTAGGTCTTTCAACCATTTGGAGTCTATTTTTGTGTGTGGTGTAAGGAAATGGTCCAGATTCATTCTTCTTCATGTGGCTGTCCAATTTTCCCAACACCATTTGTTGAAGAGACTGTCTTTTTTCCATTGGACATTCTTTCCTGCTTTGTCAAAGATAAGTTGACCATAGAGTTGAGGGTCCATTCTGGGCTCTCGATTCTGTTCCATTGATCTATGTGTCTGTTTTTGTGCCAGTACCATACTGTCTTGATGATGACAGCTTTGTAATAGAGCTGGAAGTCCGGAATTGTGATGCCGCCAGCTTTGCTTTTCTTTTTCAATATTCCTCTGGCTATTCGGGGTCTCTTCTGGTTCCATAAAAATTTTAGGATTATTTGTTCCATTTCTTTGAAAAAAGTGGATGGTATTTTGATGGGGATTGCATTGAATGTGTAGATGGCTCTAGGTAGCATTGACATCTTCACAATGTTGGTTCTCCCAATCCATGAGCATGGAACGTTTTTCCATTTCTTTGTGTCTTCTTCAATTTCTTTCCTGAGTATTTTATAGTTTTCTGAGTACAGATCCTTTGCCTCTTTGGTTAAATTTATTCCTAGGTATCTTATGGTTTTGGGTGCAATTGTGAATGGGATCGACTCCTTGATTTGTCTCTCTTCTGTCTTGTTGTTGGTGTATAGGAATGCCACTGATTTCTGTGCATTGATTTTATATCCTGCTACTTGACTGAATTCCTGTATGAGTTCTAGCAGTTTTGGGGTGGAGTCTTTTGGGTTTTCCACATAAAGTATCATATCATCTGCAAACAGTGAGAGTTTGACTTCCTCTTTGCCGATTTGGATGCCTTTGATTTCTTTTTGTTGTCTGATTGCTGTGGCTAGGACTTCCAATACTATGTTGAATAGCAGTGGTGAGAGTGGACATCCCTGCCGCGTTCCTGACCTTAGGGGAAAAGCTCTCAGCTTTTCCCCATTGGGAATGATATTCGCTCTAGGTTTTTCGTAGATGGCTTTTATGATGTTGAGGTATGTACCCTCTATCCCTATACTCTGAAGAGTTTTGATCAAGAAAGGATGCTGTACTTTGTCAAATGCTTTTTCTGCATCTATTGAGAGGATCATATGATTCTTGTTCTTTCTTTTGTTAATGTATTGTATCACGTTGATTGATTTGCGGATGTTGAACCAGCCTTGCAGCCCAGGGATAAATCCCACTTGGTCGTGGTGAGTAATCCTTTTAATGTACTGTTGGATCCTATTGGCTAGTATTTTGGTGAGAATTTTTGCATCCATGTTCATCAAGGATATTGGTCTGTAATTCTCCTTTTTGATGGGGTCTTTGTCTGGTTTGGGGATCAAGGTAATGGTGGCCTCATAAAATGAATTTGGAAGTTTTCCTTCCATTTCTATTTTTTGGCACAGTTTCAGGAGAATAGGTATTAATTCTTCTTTAAATGTCTGATAGAATTCCCCTGAGAAGCCATCTGGCCCTGGGCTTTTGTTTCTTGGGAGATTTTTGATGACTGCTTCAATTTCCTTAGTGGTTATAAGTCTGTTCAGGTTTTCTATTTCTTCCTGGTTCAGTTTTGGTAGTTGATACATCTCTAGGAATGCACTCATTTCTTCCAGGTTATCTAATTTGCTGGCATAGAGTTGCTCATAATATGTTCTTATAATTGTTTGTATTTCTTTGGTGTTGGTTGTGATCTCCTCTTTCATTCATGATTTTGTTGATTTGGGGCATTTCTCTTTTCTTTTTGATCAGTCTGGCCAGCAGTTTATCAATCTTGTTAATTCTTTCAAAGAACCAGCTCCTGGTTTCGTTGATTTGTTCTACTGTTCTTTTGGTTTCTATTTCATTAATTTCTGCTCTGATTTTTATTATTTCTCTTCTCCTGCTGGGTTTAGGCTTTATTTGCTGTTCTTTCTCCAGCTCCTTTAGGTGTAGGGTTAGGTTGTGTATTTGAGACCTTTCTTGTTTCTTGAGAAAGGCTTGTATGGCTATATACTTTCCTCTCAGGACTGCCTTTGCTGTATCCAAGATTTTAGACAGTTGTGTTTTCATTTTCATTGGTTTCCATGAATTTTTTTAATTCTTCTTTAATTTCCTGGTTGACCCATTCATTCTTTAGTAGGATGCTCTTTAGCCTCCATGTATTTGAGTTCTTTCCGACTTTCCTCTTGTGATTGAGTTCTAGTTTCAAAGCATTGTGGTCTGAAAATATGCAGGGAATGATCCCAATCTTTTGGTACTGGTTGAGACCTGATTTGTGACCTAGGATGTGATCAATTCTGGAGAATGTTCCATGGGCACTAGAGAAGAATGTGTATTCCGTTGCTTTGGGATGGAATGTTCTGAATATGTCTGTGAAGTCCATTTGGTCCAGTGTGTCATTTAAAGTCTTTATTTCCTTGTTGATCTTTTGCTTAGATGATCTGTCCATTTCAGTCAGGGGGTGTTAAAGTCCCCCACTATTATTGTATTGTTGTCAATGTGTTTCTTTGCTTTTGTTATTAATTGCCTTATATAATTGGCTGCTCCCATGTTCGGGGCATAGATATTTACAATTGTTAGATCTTCTTGTTGGATAGACCCCTTAAGTAGGATATAGTGTCCTTCCTCATCTCTTATTAGTCTTTGTTTTAAAATCTAATTTGTCTGATATAAGGATTGCCACCCCAGCTTTCTTTTGGTGTCCATTAGCATGGTAAATGGTTTCCCCCCCCTCACTTTCAATCTGGGGGTGTCTTTGGGTCTAAAAAGAGTCTCTTGCAGACAGCATATGGATGGGTCTTGTTTTTTAATCCAATCTGATAGCCTGTGTCTTTTGATTGGGGCATTGAGCCCATTTACATTCAGGGTAACTATTGAAAGGTATGAATTTAGTGCCATTTATTGCCTGTAAGGTGACTGTTACTGTATGTTGTCTGTGTTCCTTTCTGATCTTTGCTGCTTTTAGGCTCTCTCTTTGCTTAGAGGACCCCTTTCAATATTTCTTGGAGGGATGGTTTCGTGTTTGCAAATTCCTTTAGTTTTTGTTTGTTCTGGAAGCTTTTTATCTCTCCTTCTATTTTCAATGACAGCCTAGCTGGATATAGTATTCTTGGCTGCATATTTTTCTCGTTTAGTGCTCTGAAGATATCTTGCCAGTCCTTTCTGGCCTGCCAGGTCTCTGTGGATAGGTCTGTTGCCAGTCTAATATTTTTACCATTGTAGGTTACATATCTCTAATCCCGAGCTGCTTTCAGGATTTTCTCTTTGTCTCTGAGACTCGTAAGTTTTACTATTAGATGTCGGGGTGTTGACCTATTATTATTGATTTTGAGAGGGGTTCTTTGTGCCTCCTGGATTTTGATTCCTGTTTCCTTCCTCACATTAGGGAAGTTCTCTGCTATTATTTGCTCCAATATACCTTCTGCCCCTCTCTCTCTTTCTTCTTCTTCTGGGATCCCAATTATTCTAATGTTGTTTCGTCTTATTGTATCACTTATATCTCGAATTTTGCCCTCGTGATCCTTTAGTTGTTTCTCCCTCTTTTTCTCAGCCCTGTTTATTTTCCATCATTTGGTCTTCTATATCACTGATTCTCTCTTCTGCCTCATTTATCCTAGCAGTTAGTGCCCCCATTTTTTATTGCACCTCATCAATAGCCTTTTTGATTTCGACTTGGTTAGATTTTAGTTCTTTTATTTCTCCAGAAAGGGTTTCTCTAATAACTTCCACGCTTTTTTCAAGCCCAGCTAGTATCTTTAAAGTCATGATTCTGAACTCTAGGTCCGACATCGTACTAATGTCCGTATTGAGTAGGTCCCTGGCTGACGGTACTACCTCTTGTTCTTTTTGCTGAGGTGATTTTTTTTCGCCTTGTCATTTTGTCCAGAGGAGAATAGATGAATGAGAGAACAAAATGCTAACAGGTTTACAACCTCTTCAGCAAATATACTGTATAGAAATCAGAAAAGATCTGAAACCAGGGGAAGAGAAAGGGAAAGAAAGAAAAAAGAAAGAGAAAAAAAAAAAGATAAAAACAAAAGCAGAACAATACAAAAAAAGCAGAATGTGATCAAATATGATCAGGCTAGTGCCTAGGTCAGTGCCACACACTAGATTTTGGGCGTATTTTGGTCTGTTAGAAAAAAGTGCCTCCTAAAATTTTAAAGGAAGAAAGACATATAGGTACAAAATAAGGGTTGATACAATGAAGGGATAGAAGATGACTGTAAAGATGAAAATTATAAAAGATTTTATAAAAGGACTTGATAAGATAAGAAGTTGTTTGAAAAAAGAAAGAAGATTTTAAAAAAAAAAGATAAAAGGGAGAGAATGTGATCAGGCAGGAGACTAGAACAGAGCTATACACTAGTGATTTAGGGTATATTTTGATCTGTTAGAAGAAACTGTATATCAAAATTTTAAAGAGAGAACAACTTATATATATATGCCAAAAATAAGGGTAACTACTATGAAGGGATAAAATATGACTCTAAAAATGAAAAATAAAAAATGTTTTTTGTTTTCTTTTTTAAAAAAGAGATTGATACGATGTTGGTTGATAAAGAGAAAAAGAAAAAAAAAAACAGTTAACAAAAATTAACTTTGATGAACTAATGAATCATGGTAAAAAAAAGCCATGAATTCTATGTGCAGTATTCCCCTAGCGCTGGAGTTCTCCCGTTCTCCTTGATCGGTAAACTTGGTCTTGGCTTGCTGGCTGTTCATGCTGATCTTCTGGGGGAAGGGCCTGTTGCTGTGTTTTCCAAATGTCTTTGCCGGAGGCTGAATTGCCCCGCCCTTGTCGGTCCGGGCTAAGCAAGCTGCTTGGGTTTGATCTCAGGAGATTTTGTTCCCTGCAAGCTCTCCGTACAGCCTTGGAGGACCAGGGCAAAAATGGTGGCCTCCCAATCTCCACCCGGAGGAGCTGAGAACTCGGGGCCCCGCTCCTCAGTGCGCCCACAGAGAAAAGCAGTCACTCCCTTGTCCCCGGTCTCCGGCCGCTCTCCGTGCTCACCCGGCCTGCGACCGAGCATTGCTATCTCTGGCACCCGACCCTGTGTGGAGTCTCCAAACGCAGCAGATCCCTGCAGTGCGTTCCCGCACCGCTCCTCCCCGGGAAGGAAGGGGAGTCTCCCCGGATCTGCTGCCTGTTGGGTCCCTGCTGGAGGAGCAGTGGCCCGACTGGGCCGCGGATCACAGTTTAGGGCAACCCCAAGCTGAGAGCCCGCGCCTCATCTCCATCTCCGCAGCCGGCTTCCCCACTCCGTTACCTGGGAGCTCTGGCGCACTCAGGCACCCCCAGTCTTTCTGTGACCCCGAGGGTCCTGAGACCACACTGTCCCGGGAGTAGTCCATCCCCTGCTTAGCCACTGCGGCAACCCCCCAGCGGAGCCGACTTCTAACAGTTCCGATTTTGTGCTCCGCGGCTCTATCACTTGCCAGAAGCGGCCGGCGGAGGCCCCTCCCCCGCCGTCTCTCCTCCCGAATATCGCCTCGGATTCACTTCTCCGCACGTCCTACCTTCCAGTAAGTGGTCGCTTCTCTGTTCAGATAGTTGTTGCTACTCTCCTCTTTGATCTCCTGTTGAGTTCGTAGGTGTTCAGAATGGTTTGATCCCTATTCAGCTGAATTCCTGAGACCAGACGAAATCTAGGTCTCCTTCTCCTCCGCCATCTTGCCTTCACTTTTTTTTTTAAGATTTTATTTATTTATTTGACAGAGAGAGAGAGAACACAAGCAGGGGGAGCAACAGGCAGAGGAAGAGGGGGAGGGAGAAGCAGGCTCCACACTGAGCACGGAGACCGATGAGGGACTTGATCCCAGGACCCTGGGATCATGACCTGAGCTGAAGGCAGGCACTGAACCAACTGAGCCACCCAGGCACCCCTCATCTTCACTTTTTTTCATTAATTGTCTTATAGTTTTCAGAGTATAGGTTTTTTACCTCCTTGGTTAAGTTTAGTCTTAGGTATTTTATTCTTTTTGTTGCATTTTTATATGGGATTGTTTTCTTAATTTCTCTTTCTGCTACTTTGTTGTTAGTGTATAGAAATGCAATAGATTTCTGTATATTAATTTTGTATCCTGCAACTTTACTGAATTCATTTATTAGTTCTAATAGTTTTTTGGTGGAGTCTTCAGAGTTTTCCATACATGCTATCACATTATCTGAAATAGTGATAGTTTTACTTCTTCCTTATCAATTTGGATGCCTTATATTATTTTCTTTTTCTTATCTGATTGCTATGGCTAGGACTTCCCATCTTGTACTGAATACAAGTGGTGAGAGTGGCCATTCTTGTCTTGTTCCTAATTTTAGAGGAAGTTTTCAGTTTTTTCCCATTGAGTCTGATATAACTTTGGACTTTTCATATATGGTCTTTATTATGTTGAGGCATGTTTCCTCTGAATCCACTTTGTTGAGACTTTTTATCATGAATGGATGTTGTACTTTGCCGAATGCTCTTTTTGTATCTATTGAAACACATGGTTTTTATCCTTCTTCTTGTTAATGTGATGTATCACATTGATTTGTGAATATTGAACCACTCTTGCATCCCTGGTATCAGTTTCATGTGGTCCTGGTAAATGATCTTTTTAATGTGCTGTTGAATCCATTTATAATATTTTGTTGAGGATTTTTGCATCTGTGTTTATCAGAGATTTTTTTTGTAGTGTCTTTTGTTTTTTGTAGCTTTTTTTTTTTGTAGTTTTCTTTTTTTGTAGTATCTTTGGTTTTGGTGCCAAGGTGTAGTGCTGGCCTCATAGAATGAATACGGAACTTTTTCTTCCTCTCCTATTTTTTGGAATAGTTTGAGTAGAATTGGTATGAATTCTTCTTTAAATGTTTGGGGAAGTTCACTTGTGAAGCCATCTAGTCTTGGACTTTTGTTTGTTGGGAGTCTTGATTGATTCTTCATTACTATTAATTGGTCTGTTCAAATTTTCTATTTTCTTGATTTTGTTTTAGCAGATTGTGTTTCTAGGAATTTATTCATTTCTTCCAAGTTGTCCAATATGTTGGCATATAATTTTGCATAATATTCTCTTATAATTCTTTGTAGTTCTGTAATAGCAGTTGTTATTTCTCCTCCTTCATTTCTGATTTTATTTGATTCCTGCCTTTTCTTGTTGAGTTTGACTAAAGGTTTACTTATTTTTCTAAGACACAGCTCTTGGTTTCATTGACCCTTTCTATTATTTTGTAGTCTATAGTTCACCTACTTCCTTTCTAATCTTTATTACTTCCTGTCTTCTGCTATATTTGGGCTTTGTTCTTATTCTTTTAGTTCTTATAGATATAAGGCTAGGATGTTTACTTGAGATTTTTCTTGTTTCTTGAGGTAAGCCTGTATCACTAAAATTCCCTTTTAGAACTGCTTTTATTTTGTCCCAAAGATTTTGGGTCATTGGGTTCTAATTTTCATTTGTCACCATGTATTTTTTTATTTCCTCTTTTATTTTTTTCATTGACCCATAAATTGTTTAGTAGCTACTGTTGTTGTTTCACCTCCATCTTTGTAGGGTTTTATTTCAGTTTTTTTTTCTTGCAATTGATTTCTTTTTTATTTTCTAAAATTTTTAAAAGGTTTTATTTAAATTCCAGTTAGTAAACACACAGTGTAGTATTAGTTTCAGGTGTACAGTATATTCAACACTTCCATACAACACCTGGTCCTCATCACAGCAAGTGCACTTTTTTATCCCTATCACCAATTTAACCCATCTCCCCATTTACCTCCCCTTTAGTAACCATCAGTTTGTTCTCTGTAGTAAAGAGTCTGTTTCTTGTTTGTCTCTCTTTTTTTCCTTTGTTTTCTTTCTTTTTTTTTTTAAGATTTTATTTATTTATTTGACAGAGAGATAGTGAGAACAGGAACCCAAGCAGGGGGAGTGGGAAAGGGAGAAGCAGACCTCCCGCTGAGCAGGGAGTCTGATGTGGGGCTCGATCTCAGGATCCTGGGATCATGACCTGAGCCGAAGGCAGACGCTTAATGACTGAGCCACCCAGGTGCCCCTATTTGTTTTGTTTTTTAAATACCACATATGAGTGAAATCATATGGGGTCTATCTTTCTCTGACTGACTTATTTTGCTTAGCATAATGCTCTCTACCTCCATCCATGTCATTGTAAATGGCAAGATTTCATTCTATTTTTTATGGTGGAGTAATATTCTGTTGTATATATATATGCCGTCTCTTCTTTATCCATTCATCAGTCGATCACTTGGGCTGCTGCCATAATTTGGCTATTGTAGACAATGCTTCAGTAAACATTGGGATGCATATATCCCTTTGAATTAACATTTTTGTATTTTTTGGGTAAATACCTAGTGGTGCAATTGCTGGATTGATGGGTAGTTCTACTTTTAACTTTTTGAGGAATCTTGATACTGTTTTCCAGAATGGTGGCACCAGTTTTCATTTCCACCAACAGTTCAGGAGGGTTCTCCTTTCTCCGCATCCTTGCCAGCACCTGCTGTTTCTTGTATTGTTGATTTTAGCCATTATGACAGTGATGATGAGGTGATATCTCATTGTAGTTTTGATTTATAGTTCCCTAATGATGAGTAATGTTGAGCATCTTTTCATGTATCCATTGGCCATCTGTATGTCTTCTTTGGAAAAATGTCTATCCATTCTTCTGCCCATTTTTAGATTGGATTATTCATTTTTTGGGTGTTGAGTTTTATAAGTTCTTTATATACTTTTGATACTAACCCTTTATCAGATATGTTATTTCCAAATGTCTTCTCCCATTTTGTATGTTGCCTTTTAGTTTTGTTGTTTCCTTCCCTGTGCAGTAGCTTTTTATTTTGATGAAATACCAATAGGTCTGGGGCGCCTGGGTGGCTCAGTTTGTTAAGTGTCTGCCTTTGGCTCAGGTCATGATCCCAGGCTCCTGGGGTGAGCCCCACATCAGGCTCCCTGCTCAGCGGGGATTCTGCTTCTTCCTCTCCCACTGCTCCTCCCCCTGCTTGTGCTCTCTCTCTCCGTCAAATAAACAAAATCTTAAAAAAAAAAAAAAAGAAATACCAGTAGGTCTTTTTGCGTTTGTTTCCCTTGCCTCAGGAGACGTAAATAGAAGGAAATTACTACAGCCAATGTCAAAGAGGACATTGCCTGTGCTCTCTTCTAGGATTTTTATGATGTCAGGTCTCACACTTAGGTCTTTCATCCATTTTGAATTTATTTTTGTGTTTGGTGTAAGAAAGTGGTCCAGTTTCATTCTTTTGCATGTTGCTGTCCAGTTTTCCCAATACCATTGTTGAAGAGACTGTTTTTTTCCCATTGGATATTTCTTTTTGCTTTGTCAAAGATTAATTGACCATATAGTTGTGGGTTCATTTCTGGGTTTTTTATTCTGTTGTGTCTTGCTTTATGTGTCTATTTTTGCACCAGTTCCATACTGTTTTGACCACTATAGTTTTATAATATAACTTGAAGTCCAGAATTGTGATGTCTCCAACTTTGCTTTTCTTTTGTAAGGTTGCTTTGGCTATTTTGGGTCTTTTGTGGTTCCGTGCAAATTTTAGGATTTTTTGTTCTAGCTCTGTGAAAAATGCTGGTAGTATTTTGATAGGGATTACATTAAATGTGTAGATTGCTTTGCACCAAAAACAATGATACCTCGGGATACTACTCACCAAAGAGGGAAAACACTTGTACTCTGAAATCTATAAAACATTTATGAAAGCGATTGAAGATGACACAAAGAAATGGAAAAACATTTCATGCTCATGGATTGGAGGAATAAATATTGTTAAAATGTCTATACTACCCAAAGCAATCTACACATTTATTGCTAGATATGATTTAAATCTTCTTAAATTTATTGAGACTTGTTTTGTGGCCCAATGTGTGATCTGTTCTGGAAAGTGTTCTATGTGCCTTTGAAAAGAATGTGTATTCTGCTGTTTGGGGATGGAATGTTCTGTATATATCTTTTAGGTCCCTCTGGTCTAATGTGTCATTCAAAGCCACTATTTCCTTACTGATTTTTTGTCTGGATGATTGCTGTAAGTGGGGGGTATTAAAGTCTCCTACTCTTTTTTAAAAAATTTAAATTCAATTAGCCAACATATAGTACATCATTAGTTTCAGATACAGTGTTCAACAACCCATTAGTTGCATATAACACCCCATGCTCATCATATCACATTCCCTCCTTAATGCCCATCACACAATTACCCCATCCCCCCCCACCTCCCCTCCAGGAACCCTCAGTTTGTTTCCTATAGTTAAGACTCTCTCATGGTTTTTTCCCTCTCTGATGACTTCCCATTCAGTTTTCCTTCCCTTCCCTATGATCCTCTGTGCTGTTTCTTATATTCCACATATGAGTCAAACCATATGATAATTGTCTTTCTCTGACTGACTTACTTCGCTCAGCATAATACCCTCCAGTTCCATCCACATCGATGTAAATGGTAAGTATTCGTTCTTTCTGATGGCTGAGTAATATTCCATTGTGTGTGTGTGTGTGTATACACACACACATATACATATACACCACACACACACACACACACACACACATATACACCATATCTTCTTTATCCATTACTCTGTTCATGGACATTTCAGCTCTTTGCAGAGTTTGGCTATTGTGGACATTGCTGCTTTAAACATTGGGGTACTGTTGCCCCTTCAGATCAGTCTCCTACTATTTTTGTATTCCTGTCAATTTCTTCCTGTAGGTCTGTTAATATTTTCCCTAGGTATTTAAGTGCTTCTATGTTGGGTGCATAGGTATGTATAATTGTTATATCCTCTTGTTGGATTGATCCCTTTATCAGTATGTTATGCCCTTCTTTGTCTTTTGTTACAGTTTTTCTTTTAAAGTCTACATTGTGTGATATAAGTATTGCTACTCCAGCTTTTTTTGCTTCCATTTGCATGGAATATCTTTTTACCTCCCTCACTTTCAGCCTGTATGTGTCCTTAGGTCTGAAGTAAGTTTCTTATAGGCAATATATAGATGGGGCTCACTTTTTTACCCATTCATTCACCCTGTGTCTTTTAATTGGAGCATTTAGTCCATTTACATTTAAAGTAATTATTGATAGGTATGTACTTATTGTCATTTTGTTAATTGTTTTCTTGTTTTTGTAGTTCTCTGTTTCTTCTTTTTTTGCTCTCTTCCCTTGTGGTTTGATGACTTTCTTTTGTATTATACTTTTTTTCATTTTTTTCTGTATCTATTATAGGTTTTTGATTTGTGGTTACATTGGATTCATATATAACATTCTATCTGTATAGCAGTCTATATTAAGTAGATGCTTAAGTTCAAGCACATTCCTAAAGCAGTAAATTTTTACTCCTCTTTCCATGTATATGATGTCATATTTTATATCATTTTATTTTGTGTATCTCTTGACTAGCTTTTGTATATGTAATTTATTTTACTACTTTTGTGTTTTAACTTCCATACTGGCTTTATATATGATTAATATACTACCTTTGCTGTACGTTTGCTTTTACCTGTGAAATTTTTCCTTTATTTTTTTATAAGTAGTTATGGCCTTTCCTTGCCCCTTAAAGAATTCCCTTTAATATATATTTTTAAAAGATTTCATTTATTTGATAGAGAGAGAGCACAAGCAGGGGGAGTGGCAGGCAGAGAGAGAGGGAGAGGGAGAAGCAGGCTCCTGGGGGGCTCTAATTCCTAGATCCCAGGACCCTGGGATCAGGACCTGAGCCAAAAGCAGACGCCCAACCAACTGAGCCACCTAGGCACCCCCCACTGTTAATATTTTTTGTAAGGTTGGTTTAGTGATGATGAAGTCATTTAACTTTTGTTTGGGAAGTTTCATATATCTTTTAGTTCTGAATGATAACCTTACTGGGTAGAGTGTTCTTGCTTGTGGCTTTTTTCCTTTCAGCACTTTGAATATATCATGCCACTCTCTTCTGGCCTGCAAAATTTCTGATGAAAAATCAGCTGATAGTCTTACAGGTTTTCCTTGTATGTAAGTGTTTTCTTTTCTCTTGCTGCTTTTATAATTCTTTCATTATTACTTTTTACCATTTTAATTGTTATGTATTTTGTTGTACCCTCCTTGGATTCATCTTGTTAGATGCTCCCTTTTTGGACACAATTGTCTATTTCTTTCTCCAGATGAGGGAAATTTTCAGATAGTATTTCCTCAAATAAGTTTTCTATCCCCTTCTCTCTCTTCTTTTTGGATCCCCCTATAATAAATACATGTTATTATGTTTGATGATGCTACAGAGTTCCCTTAACCTAATCCAAAGAATACCAAAAATGATGAATGGGAGAGACCCACACCAAGAAACATTATAACCAAATTGTCAAAAAATAATGACAAAGAGAAATTTGAAAGCAACAAGAGAAAATGAATTGTGACATTCAAGGGGACTCTCATAAGACTATCAATAGATTCTTTAACAATAACCTTGCTGACCAGAAGGGAATGTGATGATATATTCAAATTTCTGAAAGAAAAAGAAATACAAATCAAGAATATTATACCTGGCAAACTTGTCCTTCAAAAATGAAGAGAGGATAAAGACTTTCTCACAAATGAAAAGGTTCATCACCAGTATATCTACCTAAAAGAAATGCTAAAGGGAGGTCCTCAAATTGAGATGACTAGACTCTAAACAACATAAAAGATAAAAAAGTATGAAACTCATTGGAAAAGGTAATTATATGGACAAAACAGAACACTGTATTACTATAATGGTGGTGAGTAAATAATTTTTAATTCTTATACTAAAGGTAAAAGACAATATATTCAAAATAACTGTAATGAAATTATGTTAATGGATACACAATATAAAAGGATGTACATTGTAACATCACTAGGGTATAATGGGAAGGTGAAATAAAAGTTTAGTTGTTTGTATGCAATTAATGTTAAATTCTTATCAGTTTAAACTAGAGTGTTATAAGATGTGTTTCTTGGTGATCACAAAGAAAAAACTTGTAGATACATAAAAGGTAAAGAGAAAGGAATTAAAACATACTACCACAGAAAGTCTTCAAATCACAAAGGAATATAGCAAGAAAGGAAGAAAGGGACAAACAAATTATTAATTTGTTAATTATTAATTTGTTATTACTTACCTAGTAATACATACTTTGGAGATCAAAAGACACAGAGTGGCTGAATAAAGAACCAAGTTCTAACTATAAGCTGTGTATAAGAAACTCACTTTTGTTTTCATAACACACACAGAATGGAAGCGAAGGGATGGAAAAAAAATATTCCATGCAATGGTAATTAAAACAAAGCCAGAGTGGCTATACTTATATCAGAGGAAATATAGTTTAAATTAAAAACTGTCTGTAGAGATAAAGAAGGTCATTATATATAGATGGTAGTGTCAATTCAATAGGAAGTTATAATGATTATAAATATATGTGTATCCAGCATCAGAGTTCCTGAATATATAAAGCAAATATTTACTGCTCTGAAGGGAGACATTGACAGCAATACAATAAGAGTAGGAGATGTTAATATCCCACTTCTAATAATGGATAGTACATTCTGAGAGAACAATGAAGACACAGTGGACTTGAGCAACAGTACAGACCAGATAGACCTAATAGGCATATATAGAACCTTCTACTCAACAGCAGAAGACTATACACAAAATGTCTTAATAAGCAAACAAAACAAGAGTTAATAACTATAAAAAGTTTGAAATCATTTGAAGTTTCTTTTCTGTCTTCAATGGTATGAAACTAGAAATCCGTAATAGCAGGAAAATGGGAAAATTCACAAATATGTGAAAACTAAACAATACACTTATGAAGAACAATTGGGCTAAAGAAGAAATTAAATGGGTATTTAAAAAATATCCTGTGACAAATGAAAATGAAATTATAGCATATTAAAAATTATGCAGCAAAAGCTGTACTAAGAGGGAAGTTTATAGTGATAAATGCCAGGTAAGTAAATAAAGAAATTGCCTTTATACCTTAAGGAACTAGGAAAGAAGAGCAAAATGTGCTCAAAATTAGCAGATGAAAGGAAATAACAAAGATCTGAGCAGAAATAAATCAAGTAGAAACCAGACAGTAGAAAGATCAATGAAACTAAAACTTTTTTGAAAAAGATAATATACAAGCATTAAGCTAGACTAAGAAAGAAAAAAGACTGAAATAAAATCATAAAGAAGAGGCATTACAACTGGTAACACAGAAATACTGAGAATCATAAGACTCTATGAACAATTATATGCCAACAAATTAGATAACCTAGAAGAAATGGATAAGTTCTTAAAAACTTATATCCTGACAAGATTGAATCAAGAAGAAATAGAAAATTTGAATAGAACAAAAACAAAGAAGGAGATTGAAAGAGTAATCAAAAAAACCTCCTAAGCCCAGGATGAGATGGCTTCACAGGTGAATTCTATCAAACATTCAAACATTGATGAATTCTATCAGTCATTCAAAGAAGAAATTATACCAGATATTCTTAAACTTTTCTGAAAACGTAACACTTGTTGGAAGAGAGAACACTTGCAAGCTCATTCTATGAGGCTGGATCACCCTAATACCAAATGCAGACAAAGACACCATAAGAAAACTATAGGCCAGTATCCCTAATGAACATAGATGCATATGTCTTCAAGAAAATACTAGCAAACCGAATTTAACAGTACATTAAAAGGATTATACATCATGACTAAGTGGGATTTATTTCTGGGATGCAGGGATAGTGTAGCATACTCAAATCAATCAGTGTAATATAGCACATTAACATAATGAAAGATAAAACCCATATGATCATCTTGATAGGTGCAAAAAAAGTATTTGACAGAATTCATTATCCTGTTCATGATAAAAACTCTCAATAAATTAGGTACAGAAGGAACTTATTTCAATAATAAAGCCCACATATGTAAAGACCATATATGAAAAGCTCACAGCTAACATCATAATCAATGAGGAAAAACTTAAATCTTTTTCTCTAAGATCCAGTGCAAGGGAGGGATGACCTCATTCAACATAATACTTGTAGTTCCAGCTAGAGAAATTAGATAAGAAAACAAGTAAAGGCTTTTTGAAATTGGAAAGGAAGAGGTAAAACTATCTCTGTTTGCAGATTATATGATCATGTAAGTAGAAAACCCTAAAGATTCAACAGCAACAACAACAACAAAAACCTGTTAGAAATACAATAAAAAAATTCAGTAAAGTGGCAGGATACAAAATCAACATATAAAAAATTGGTTGTATTTCTAAATACTAATAATGAACCTTCTGAAAAATAGTTTAAGAGAACAATCCCATTTACAATAGCCACAAAAATTTAAATACTTATGAATAAACTTAACCAAAGAGTTAAAACATTTGCGCATTAGAAACTATAAAGCACTGATGAAGAGAATTAAAAGAGGGTATAGAAATTGTAAGACATCTCATTTTTATGGATTGAAAGACTCAATATTGTTAAAATGTCCATGCTACTCAAAGTATCTACAAGGTTCAATACCAACCCTGTGAAAATCCCTACGGCATTCTTTACATAAATAGAAAAAGCAATCATAAAATTCATATAGAACCACAAAGACTCCAAATAGTCAAAGCAATCTTGAGAAAAAAGGGCAAAGCTGAAGGCATTACACTTCCTGATTCCAAAATATATTACAGAAGTAAAGTAATTAAAACAGTATGATACTGGCATGAAAAACATACATATAGACGAAAGGATCAGAATAGATAGCCCAGAAATAAATTCAAACATTTATAGTCAAGTAACCTTTGGGAGGGTACTAAGAATACAAAATGGGAAAAAGTGAAGTCTCTTCAATAATGGTGTTGAAAAGTAATGCAGAAGTGAGTGATGTGCGATAGCTAGTTTCTCAAATATAGTTGGTATAAGACAGTGGATTCACCCTTTTAAGTCCTGAAAGAATGTAACTGCTAACCTTGAATTTGTATATAATGCAACTATATTTCAAGAACAAAGATAAAGACATTTTTACACAACTGCAAAGTTGTATAGTTTGTCAACAACTTCACTGAAAAAATTTCTTAAGAGAAAGAAAAAAGTTACAAATACAAGAATTTGTAAGGAGAGGGATGGTGAATATATGGGGTTACTACTCAAATATTAACTTTTATAAAGGATTAATATGTATACTTAGTATAATTAAAAATACAGAATTAATGTGCCTGGAAATAATAGCATATAGTTAAGGAAGAATGGAATAAGAGTTAAATGTTCTAGGATCTTAGTATGTTTTTGGAAGAGAGATAAAAGTATTGATTTACTTTAGTCACTCCAAGTAAGCATGTTAAAACATCTACAGTAACTACTAAGAAATGTGGAACAATAGTATAATTTGAAAATGTGGAGGAGGGAAAAATAGAATGAGAAAATATAAAACTTGGTCTATCCAAAAGAATAAACAAGTGGAGAGAAAAAAACCCTAGGGAAAAAAATGGGACAAATAGATAATAGAAAATATGATAAAATGAATTCAAATATTTCTGTAATGATAATAAATGTACATTAAAAGCTATACTCTTAAAAGCACTAGTACTGAGAGCTTAGAATAGAAACCAAAATCTAGCTATATGTTATTTATAAGAAGCTCACCTAGAGTAAAAATAGGGGCAGTTTGAGTGTCAAAGGATGAAAAAAAAATCCAAGAAATCCTAACCAAAGAATGCTGGTGTTGCTATATTTATATTTTTCAAAATAAATTGCTAACGGTGATTACTATCTAGTGATAAAAGTTTAAATTAACCAGGAGGTTATAATACGTACTTTTCAAGGTCGTATGAACAAAAATTGACCATGGGATTTTCAAAGAACTAGTATCTGCAGGCCACCTAGAAGTATATTTAGGTAATAAGTGAAATTACCCCACTATTTGGAATTTTTTTTGAAAAACACATTTGTGTAACTATTGGATCAAAGAATAAATTATAATTGAAATTAAAAAATACTTATAACTGGGAAATAATGAAAATAACACAATTTGAGGTATATAACTAAAGGGAGTACTAAAAGGGAAATTTATCAACTAAAATACTTACATTAGGAAAGAAGAAAAACTGAATGTTAATAAAAAGTATTCATATTTATATTCTCCACTGTTAAGCAGAGGGCCAGGTACATATTGTTTCTACTTCAAGTTTGGAAGAAAACAAAACAAGAAACCTAGAAGGAATAAAATAATAAAGATAAGCGTAGGAATTAAGGGAGTCTGGGTGGCTCAGTTGTTAAGCTCTGCCTTTGGCTCAGGTTATGATCCCAGGGTCCTGGGATCAAGCCCCGCATCAGGCTCCCTGCTTGGTGGGAAGCCTGCTTCTGCCTCTCCCATTCCTCCTGCTTATTTTCCTGTTCTCACTGTGTCTCTCTCTCTGTCAAATAAATAAATAAAATCTTTTTAAAAAAGTAGAAATTAATTAAGTCACAAAGATACTATTGGGAAGATCAGCAAAGCCAAAAGTGTGTCTTTTGCAAAGATTAATACAATTGTCAAATTGTTGGTACAATACATTAGAAAGAATGATAGTGATTTGAAAACAGTGTGTAAGAGTGAAAAAGCTAGCATAATCATGGAGAATATATTAAATATTCTAAAAACATATTGGGAGAATGTTATGAACAAATTTATACAGATAAAAAAGAAAAATTGGAAAAATTCCTATTAAAATATAACTTACTGGGGCCATGGGTGGTTCAGTCTGTTAAGCACTGACTCTTTTTTTTTTATTTTTATTTTTTTTAATTAATTTTTTTATTGTTATGTTAATCACCATATATTACATCATTAGTTTTTGGTGCAGTGTTCCATGATTCATTGTTTGTTCATAACACCCAGTGCTCCATGCAGAACGTGCCCTCCTCAATACCCATCACCAGGCTAACCCATCCCCCTCCCCCCTCCCCTCTAGAACCCTCAGTTTGTTTTTCAGAGTCCATCATCTCTCATGGTTCGTCTCCCCCTCTGACATACTCCCCTTTTCTTCCTCTCCTGTTATCTTCTTCTTTTTCTTTTTTCTTAAAATATGTTGCATTATTTGTTTCAGAAGTACAGATCTGTGATTCAACAGTCTTGCACAATTCACAGCGCTCACCGTAGCACATACCCTCCCCAATGTCTATCACCCAGCCACCCCATCCCTCCCACCCCCAACCACTCCAGTAACCCTCAGTTTGTTTCCTGAGATTAAGAATTCCTCATATCAGTGAGGTCATGTGATACATGTCTTTCTCTGATTGACTTATTTCACTCAGCATAACACCCTCCAGTTCCAACCACGTCATTGCAAATGGCAAGATCTCATTCCTTTTGATGGCTGCATAATATTCCATTGTGTATATATACCACATCTTCTTTATCCATTTATCTGTCGATGGGCATCTTGGCTCTTTCCACAGTTTGGCTATTGTGGACATTGCTGCTATAAACATTGGGGTACACGTACCCCTTCGGGTCCCTACATTTGTATCTTTGTGGTAAATACCTAGTAGAAGCACTGACTCTTGATTTCTGCTTAAGTCATGATCTCAGGGTCTTGGGATTGAGCCCCTGTAGGGCTCTGCGTTCACCGGAGAGTGCGTCAGGATTCTCTCTCTCCCTCTGTTCCTCTCCCCCTCTAAAATAAATAAATACATCTTTAAAAAATATAACTTACCAAAACCAACTCAGGAATAGATAATATAAATTAAAGAATTAAATTGAATTAGTCGTTAACAGTTTTTACTCAAAGCAAACATTAGGCCCAGATACATTAACAGAGGAGTATTACAAACCCTTCTGGGGATATGTCAGTGTATTCTTATGTAACCCTGAAAACAGCAAAAGAAGTATCAGCTTTTCAATTCATTACCTGAAGCTGGAACCAGTACCATCACTACACAGGCCGGATAGGAAAGGAATTCATGCAAAAATCTTAAAATGTGAGCCAACTGTTCAGCACTAAAGAATGCATTACGACAAACTCTACCTCTGAAACTAATAATACATTATATGTTAATTAATTGAATTTAAGTAAAAACAAAACAAAAAATAATTCATTATGACAAAGTTGAATTAATTCTAGGAAAGTGATGTTAGTTCAATGTTCGAACATCTATTGATGTTATTTACCATAGAGAAAAACAATATTTTAATCTCAGAAGACAGAGAAAACATTAGAAAAATTCAATATGATTTAAAACTTCTAGCAAGCTAGGAACAGAAGTGAGTTTTCTTTACTTGGTAAGGCGTTTCCATAAAATTCTACAGTAAACTTAACAATTACATTTGAGTTATTAAAACATTCCCCTTAAAATTAGGAATGAGACCTAATAATGAATGAAAATGAATAAATTAGACAGTATACATTAACATGAATAGCAAATCATAAAGCTTTTATAAAAAAGCAAGCAATGTAAGAATCTATACAAGATTTTTTTCATTTATTATAAAAGTTGAGACATGCAATATTAAACCATATATATATTTTTTAGTGGTGCAAACATATCTGATAAGCTATTAAGAGAAGGAGAAATATAATTAATGCAAAATTTAGGGGCAGGGGGGTGAGGAGAGAGGGTGTATAGCCACATCAGGAGGTTTAAAGCTAAGAGCATGTTCTTTTTTTAAAGCTAGGTTTTTACATACATGTTTTTAATTATTATTTTATTACTGTTATTAATATCTTTATTCATACCATGATATATATGAAGTAGTTATTAAAATTTAATAAAATACATTAAAATGGGATAAATCTGAATATAGGTGATGTTACAATGTTCTCTTTAAATTCAATAGATTTTGTTAAATCTAGTTTGAGTGAGGTATTGTTCTGGGTATTGGCTTATTAGTAGCACCTTACATTTGCAGCATTTAGTGTGTTTATCTGCATATTATATTATTAGGACCAGATTACCCTGTATTTGCTAATAGGTCAGGAACTCTTATGTGTTTTATAGAGCAGCAAACTACACTTCTGTCAAGTAGCATTGACTTGTTCAAGATCAAATAGATGGGAATTAGAAGAGTTACAACTTGAACTCACTTCTCATGAACCCCTTCCCCCAATAATTATCTTTTCCAAATAATAGCTCTTGTGACAAATGGTAGTCAGTGTTGGAATATACTAGGTCTTGAGTTGAATATATTTATTTGTTCGTGTACCTGCCTTTCCCTACTAGATGATGAGTTCTATGAGAGGAGGAATGATATCTTATTCATATTTATATTTCCCGTTGCCCACCACAGTGCCAGGTACACAGTAATTGTTTAATAAATATTTGTTGAAAAGATAATGAATTGCTGGCATTTGAGAACCTCGTGAGAGATTTTAATGCATATAATAAATATTTACCCAATAAGAAAAGGACAGGATCATCTATCTTGATGATTTAAAATGGAAAGGAATGAGTGCATTGTAAATAAAATATTTGGATAATAATGATTGCTAGACCTTGCTTGCTCTTGGCCTATTGGGACTATTGGATACATATTGTACATGGTATTATAGAGAATGTTCAAGTTTTATGATTTCATAAACCTGATATCAAACTTGGAAAGGCTTTTAGGTGGCCAGATATAATAATGATTTTTATTTCTTTTCTCTAAAAGTTGGAGAAGCTAAAATTGAAATGCAGAGCAGAGATTTAAAACATATTCTTATGAAGTATGGAGGAAAGATAATTTCTGAGTGTTAATTTTGCTATTCTTTTATATCTTGAATACATTTACTTTTTATTTTAAAGCAGGAATAAAAAATAAATTTATTCACAATGTCAGTTTTCCTCAGGACACCTTATATTTGAGATGAAATACATTTCTTTTTTTTCTTTTCCAAATAACATCGATATCTATCAACCTACCTACTGTTGTTTTGTTTTTTTTTTGCATAAGACTCTCAGAAAGATCTTTTAAAATTTTTAATTTGGCTTTTGTTTGTTTTTGTCATTCTTTTAATATCTAGTTTCACTGAATTTTGGTCAAAAATACAGGTTTTAGTTTGTAAAATTTTGGAATTTTTTTGAAACTTGTAAATTTTCTTTGTGGCTTAATTTATGGTTTTATGAAAGTTGCACATATATTTGAAAAAAGTGTATATTCTCTCTGTATTCAATAGGCACTTCTAAAAAATCCATTACCTTAATTGTAATAAATTATCTGCATTCTTTCTCTTATTTTCTACATCACATGTTTGAGAGAGGTGTCTTGAACTTTCCCATATTATAGGAGAATTCCATTTTCTCCTTGTATTTCTAGTGGCATTTTGTTCCATATATTTAGAAACTTATATTATTGGGTTCAGAAATGTTCTTGATTATCATGACTTCCTGATGGATTGTACCTTTTATCCTTATGAAATATTTCCCTTTGTCTATTTCATAGTTTCTGCTCTGAATTCTATTTTGCTGGTATTAATATTGATATTCATGGCTTTCTTTCTATTAACGTTTTTCTGGTGCATCTTTGACATTAATTTTATTCATTTACGATTAAATTACCCAATTTCATAAAGAATGCATGAATTTATTCTTGTAAAATAATCATATAATTATAGAAATATGTAAAGGAATTTTTAGTGTTCCTTTTTACTCCACCTCCATTCTATTCTTATTGCCAGAGATAACTTTGGTTAAGGATTTTGTGTATATTTTCCAGACCCTTTTCCAGGCAGAGGATTTTTTTTCCTCTTGTTATTTATTTATTTTCTTTTCTGAAACTCCTAGTAAGATGGATGTTGGCCTGTCTGGGTGAGTCTCTTGGCTTTTAATTTTATTTCTCATAGTTCACATATTCTTGCCATTTTTCGTGTTGGCAGAATTCTTTGTCTTTGTTTCCTCATCCCTGATTTTGTTATTAGGTGTTCATTCTGCTGTTCAAGTCTTCAGTTGTGTAATTTTTATAACTGTAATACCATTTTTAGTTTCCAATTGTTTTTATAATTATGATAAATGATTAAATCTCTTTGAGGATGTTCATTATACTAATTATATTTTCTTAATAGTTTAGTACTTCTGTTAGTTGAGTTTGAGGCCTCTCTTTAATTCTCTTGGTATTTCTCAAATGTTTGGCAATTAACCACTTGCATAAGGATCACTTTGGGTGCTAGTAAAAGTGAAGATTTCTGTTCCCCTTTTAGATCTACCCTGATGATGGGTTTATGAATCTTTTTTAAGAAACAAGTTTCCTAGGTGATCCTTGCACACTAAATGTTGAGAACCATCAATCTAGATTGTATAGTACCAGTAGCTGCAATGTATTTTACGTCTTAAACTAAATATTAGTGTAATGTCCTTGTAGTCTTACTTGTAAGGTCCTTATTATAGGAATGTTAGTTGGGTCGACTTGTAATATATTGGAAGAAAGAGAGTAAGAAGATATAGATGCTCCTTTAGATCAAGAAAGTGGTTTGTCTTTCCAGAATAGGAACTTCTTGTCCTTTGTGGTAGACACTGCCTAGATTCCCCGGTCAAAGATCCCACTTTGGGTTTTAAAGTTACAACTCCCAGAGGATGTCTTACACTGAAGTCCGTGGGGATCTGTTTTTGGAATACAACGTGTCTGTGGATTGGATGGGAAAAAAATGCATCTTTATTTTTGATTGGATCTGAAATTTAACATTTTGTTTAATTATTAATATAGGTGACAGTCCATAGTAGTTGGCAGTACCTAAGACTTTGTCATCATTAGAATCACAGATATTTTCAGGGGTGCCTGGGTGGCTTAGTCATTTGAGGCTCTGACTCTTGGTTTTGGCTCGGGTCATGATCTCAGCATCATGGAATGGAGCCTGGCGTTGGGCTCAGTGAGGAGCCTGCTTGAGATTCTCCCTCTCCCTCTGATCCTCCCCCTGCTTGTGCTCTCTCTCTCTCTCAAATAAATAAATAAATCTTAAAAAAAAAGGAATTACAGATATTTTCATACCACATTACAGTTATACAAAATATCAGTTATGCGTGTCATTAGCTCTAAATTGTGGGAGTTAATAGATCCACTGCTAGATCTTGTTGTTTCATGTGTTAATATGGCAAATTTAATAATATTTTTATAATTGTCAATGTGATTGGTTTCCTTTTAACCCTATCTTTGATTTTATTGATTAAAATCATTGTTTTGAGAAGAGATTTTAATTTTCACCAGATTGTCAGTGGAATCCAGGACACGGTAAAGATTAAGAAACTCTGTACTTGACTTTAGTCTGGGTCAGTTGCTGAGTCAGTTTTTTCTAAGAGCACAATATTGGCTAAATTTTTCTGTCCTTTAATTACTCAGCAGACAATGTGTTCAATTCCTAAAGCCTCTGATTCTAGAGTACTATTGGAGTCTTAATTTTTTTTGAAGTCTTTTTCCCCCAAGGGGAATTGCTTTTTTTCTTTTTTTTTACTTTTACCATTAGCTTTTTCTTTCTTTTCTTCCTCCCTCCCTTCTTTCCCCTTCACCTCTTATACTTTCCCTCCTTATCCTCTCTTAATTTGTCCTTTTCATTTTATATTTAGAAGTTAATATATGTGCACATTTACATTTAAACAATATATAATGATTTCTAGTTAGTTTTGGGAGAATAACATTAAAAACAACATCTCCTGCTAACCCAGAAAAGTTCTACAAAGGTAAAAGTGAAAGACAAATTTTATTATGGAATAAACATTAAACAAGAATGGGATACTAATAATCACAGGCAACCCACTAAAGAGACTGCAGATACAGAGAGAAATCTCACCATATTGTATAGCTAAGCAGATACCAACCCATTATATACATGTTCTCAAGATGAACAATAACTAGTCCTCAAATAAGACGACTTGCTAGTATCATTTGCATACATAGGTCATCCTAAATTAACCAGGTAATTAGAATAATAGTCTGTGTTAGCTAATTGCTTTTATCCATAGGAAAATTAAACTTCGTATATCTTTTGACAAGAAATGGGATTGTGACGTGAGCCAGGTCCTCACAGAAGTTAGGCTTCTACCCTTACACAAAAACTGGGAGATGGAGGTGCTATCTTCTTCGATGATTACACAAGAGATGGTTCCCAGGTCCTTGAGAAAGGCATTCCTGGTTTGAAAAGCTGGCAAGTAGCTTATTTGGATTTACTTATTTATTTATTTATTTATTTTTAATTTTCTGTTTAATTTTTTTATTATGTTAATCACCATACATTATGTCATTAGTTTTTGATGCAGTGTTCCATGATTCATTGTTTGTGTATAACACCCAGTGCTCCATGTAGAATGTGCCCTCTTTAATACCCATCACCAGGCTAACCCATCCCCCAACCCCCTCCCCTCTAGAAACCTCAGTTTGTTTTTCAGAGTCCATAGTCTCTCATGGTTCTTCTCCCCTTCTGATTTTTCCCCTTCATTCTTCCCCTCCTGCTATCTTCTTTTTCTTTTTTTTTAATACATAATGTATTGTTTCAGAGGTACAGGTCTGTGTTTCAACAGTCTTACACAATTCACAGCGCTCACCATAGAAAGATTTTATTTATTTATTTGTGAGAGAGAGAGAGAGTGCATTCATGAGTGGGGGGAGGGGCAGAAAGAGAGAGAAGGAGAAGGAAACTCCCGGCAGAGGAGCCTGATGCGGGGTTGGATGCGAGGCCTGATCCCAGGATCCTGGGATCACGACCTGAGCTGAAGGCAGACATTCAATTACTGAGCCACCCAGACACCCTGCTTATTTGGATTTTAAAAAGATTTACATATATTTCAATAGAGAAAAAATTACAGTAAATTTTCTAAAGTAAATGATGAAAGAAAAGGGTAGAAGCAGTTTCTCATTGCCCCAGGGAAATTATTTTTTCATTTTTAGACTTGTATGTATCTTTACTTTTCCCCCAGAAACAAGCATTTTTTAAAACCATTCTTTGTGTATTATTCCAGAAGTGTCTCTGTATATACAAATGTGGGTATAACTAAGGGATAAATTCCTGGCATATTAATTCTTCTATAAATGTTTGTTGAATCAGAAACATTCCAGGCTTTGTTCTCAAGGCTCTTTATAATCCAATTTAGCAAGAAGGAATCAGGGAAAGCTTTATGGAAAGAGAACTGAACTACATCTTAAGAATGGGTAGAGGGGTGCCTGGGTGGCTTGGTTGGTTAAGTATCTGACTTTGGCTCAGGTCATGATCTCAGAAGGAGAGGGTCCTGGAATTGAGCCCCATATTGGGCTCCCTGCTCAGTGGGGAGTCTGCTTGTCCTCTGCCCCTCCCTGTGCTCGTGCTCTTTCTCTCTCTCTCTCTCAAATAAATAAATAAAATCTTAAACAAAAGGAATGGGGAGAATTGTGATAGGACATTTAATGACTTTTCAATTATTTAAAGCGATTTTACAAACTTCAGTGCCTAAACAAGTATAAAGATTTGCAATTTGGGTGGGTATATGGGAGCTCTTTAATAAGATGATTTACTAGCAAGAGAGTCCTTATCTTTTTTACGTGGACTGGCAGAAAGCCTCCACACAGGAACACATCATTAAGGATGAATGGCAGAATGGAATTGAAGTTAGTCTTACTTGGGACTGTTATGTCAGTTTGATTAGTCAGTAAATCAGTGTATTTTGTTTAGTTCAGGAGCTTATAAATTCAGCTTTCTTATTAGCAGCAATTAAGACATTTTATAGCACTTACCTGGGGGGGGGAAATAAGTACTTTTAGGTCTAAGAGATTTGCCTTAAAATGTCTTTTTAGTAAAAGCTTGTTTCTTTCTTAGGGAAATCACATTCCTAAGCTCATATCTTCCTTTTTTAAAGAGAGAGCTAATAGTAGTGCTCCTTTGCTACAGTAATGAAATTGGAATTTCCAGCCCACATTACTAAACACTATATTATAGTGTCTATAGCAGGAAAACAGTAGACAGTATGGCTTGGAAACCAAATCTGAAGGAACCATAATGAATACCAAGCCAAGAAATTTGGACTTTTTTAAGTAAGGTATGTTTGATTAGGAAAAGGAGATAATCAAATAGATGTAGGAAGATTAATCAGCCATGAGATTCAGATTATTTTGCAGGGCTGCATGGATGGAGGCAAGAAGAATCAAGAGATTTTTTAACATTTCTAGTAAGAGGGAATAAGACTGCTTGAAAATGGAAAGGGAAGGGATATATAGAAAGAAGGAAGAATTGACAGTTGTAACTCTAAAGATTGAGAAAGGAGAAGTGTCCCAGAATGGCTTAGATTTATTTCTTACATTTAAAAAAATTAGTAAAATATCATTTTATTGGTGTTTGGTCCTGTGAATCTCAGGTATAATTTAGAGGAATCTGTTTTTGCTCTAATCAAAGTATGGGGAATGGAAAATTTTAGACTTCTTTGGTATTAGGACATGGTTTGATGGAATTTGGTTAGTGGTGTCATCCCAGTAGAGTGCCATGCTTTGCTCCTTAGGATGTTGATTACTGCTTTATTATAGAGAACATTGTACAATAGCCATGCTTTTCCTAGAGTTTGGCACCTATAGCTTTTGTTAATAGCAGGTATGTTTACTATTAAGTTTAAGATTTAGGGTTGCTTAAGTCCAGCCATGGATATTATTTACAAGCATTATTTGCACATTTTAGTATTTATAGTAGATTTGGAAAGGCAGGAAAAGCGGCAGGCACTTATATTTTGAAACCTCATTAAACTTTATGCCATGAGTAGAATTACAAACTTGTTTTCTGAGAACAGTTGAAAAGGAACGGTCTTTGTAAGTTCTAAACACAAACTTTTTGTTGAAGATACTGTGAAGAAAATATTACCAACATATTAGTTTTATAGTAAGTATGCTTAATGTTTAAAAGAAATGGCAAAAATATCTCACGTCTTCTTTGAAAAATCTGGGGCTGTCTTCATGATCATACAACCTGTGCAGTTGCATAGGGCCCCATAGTTATAAGGATCTCATATTTAGTTTCATGATCTGAAGTTGCTGTCTTGAAATTCTGAATACATTTTGAATAAAGAGTCCTGAATTTTCATTGCATTGAGCCTCCCAAATTATGTGGCCTGTCCTGCCTAACTAAATTTGGTTCCTTTCAGATTGACTTGTATTCTGCTTAATTCCCTTCACCTGATCCCAGCTCACTTTTAACATGTGAAATCCAAGATAGAATTGCAATTAAAGTGAAGCCTGCTGATTTAGGTTGATCACTGACATCTAAGCAGTTTTGTTAGCCACAAACGACCACTTGAAGTTAAGTGAATAATTTAGCAGGCAACATCCAAAAGAACAAAGACCAAAAGCCCCGTAGCAAAGGAAAAAAAATGAAAAGCAATGAATAGATATGAAGTGCCTGCCAGCACTGACTCCTCTCCATACCTACTATAAGCCATTCAATTGGCGTATGTCATATCCTACGATGAAAAAGCAGCCTGTACAGATGTATATAGTGCAGATGCATGGATCTGTCATGCAGCTGCCAGAGGTTATATTTGTTAAGCAGCCTGCCAGTAGACATGAGTTTTGAAGAAGGGTAGTTTTTTGTGGGAGGTAGATTAATCTTACATGTTTCACAGTGAAACCACGTTGTCTTGAATAAGGCCCAGTGGCTTCTTCAATGCCTAAAATGAGCCTGACCATATTTTTCTTTTCACATTACTATCTTAGTTGTGTGACCATTGGGTTAGTGGATAAGGTCAGCTTACAGGGAGAGAGATGGAGGCCAGAGGCAGAGTGGGAACTCTGGTGATGGATGAGGCAGTGTAATAAAATAGATTCTGCCAATGGGTACATGACCCAGGGACTGAGAGAACATCAGTTGAGCCCAACTGACCTCTTGATGAAAAACAGATGAGACACATCGTATTGAAGGAGGTGAGAATAGTCTGTTTTATTTGACATTTTCTAATATTGAAGATTTTCCAAGTCTGAATATTCCTAATTTATAAATGTAGGGCTTAAAATACTTGTAATAAAGTATAATGTATATGGTGTTTAGGTTACAGTTGTCATTGAAAAGGTGATTAATGAGGTTTGGAGTGATTAATAAGGAAACAGCAATAGACTGAGCATCATTATCTATCTGGTACATGAACTGTGGACATCTTTGGAATAATGAAACAGCAGGAGTGGCTTGAGCTGGGAGAGACATGAAAGTTTTGACCTGCTGTAGAACCCCACTCACTGGTCCTCATCATAAAGCAAACAGGCCACAATTTACCAAAGAGTCTCCTCACAACCACTTATGTTAGAGGGAAAATCACATTCAGTGCTGATGCAGATGCTGTATCAACCAAGAATCCTGGCTCTGAAGGAATTTTGTGCTTTCTTGGGGTAACATCAAATTGCTTTGCCTCACTATAAAAACGGAACGTTGGGTTCTCTTTAATCAACTTCCATTCCTTCCCATTTCCTTGACTCATAATTCTTGAGGATATTTTGAAATTTCCACACACTTTTTCCTTGCCAGATCTTCAACTATGGGCAGGCATGGCCATAATTAAATTAAATTTGGAACCCTTTAAATTTAATAATTTCTCACCCAGACTACAGAAATAGAATCCTGTTCATTTTTACCTAAATTAGTTTTTATTGACACCTGATACTTCCTTCCATTAGCTATCCTGATATATATCCCTTCTAGTCTCTCTCTAGTTAGGACACTCCTTTCAAGCACTGATTTTGGTTTTTATATTCAATTACTTTTTCTTTTGTTGGCAAGGCAAAGGGAGAAAGAGTCCTTACCACAATTTTGCTTAGCATTCATAATGGTAAATTAATGGTTTAAGGCATCCTAATTAGAAAAGTCTGAAATGGAGTCCAGTGATGGAATTTTCCTTCATGGCATTATGTACTGCTAAATTTAAAGCATATAGTTTATGCTATTTTATACCATATCACACGGCATAAGATCAGTATCTAATTGAAAAATAGTCTGGTTATGTAGATGCATTCTTTTAAAATTAAGTTTGTTTTTAATGTTGTTCTGCATCCCATTCATCAAAGCTATGAGAATGTTGTAACATTCAGAAAGGGACATGTTAGACAACTGCAGTTTTTAAAAACAAAAAAAACAGTGGCCTTTTAAAGTCTTCTATAGCACCCTTTTACACTGTTGGTAGGATTGTAAACTGTTGAAGCCACTCTGGAAAACAGTATGGGGGTTCCTCAAAAATTTAAAAATAGAATTACCTTACAACCCAGCAATTGCCCTACTAGGTATTTATCCAAAGGATACAAAAAGACACATTCGAAGGGGCACATGCACCCTGATGTTTATAGCAGCATTATATATATATAGCAGCAACAATAACCAAATTATGGAAAGAGTCCAAATGCCCATCGATGAGTGGATAAAGAAGAGGTGGTGTGGATACACACACTCACACACACACACACACACACGAATATTAGTCAGCCATCAAAAAGAATGAAATCTTGCCATTTGCAATGATGTGGATGGAGCTAGAGTATATTATGCTAACTAAAATAAGTCAGTCAGAGAAAGACAAATACCATGTGATTTCACTCATATGTGGAATTTAAGAAACAACAGGTAAACAAGGGAAGGAAAAAAAGAGAGGTAGACAAACCATTAGAGACCGTTAACTCTAGAGAACAAACTGGAGGGAAGTTGGGTGGGGGACGGGCTAGATAGGTGATGGGTATTAAGGAGGACTCTTGTGATGAGCACTGGGTGTTGTATGTAAGTGATGAATCACTAAATTCTACTCCTGAAACCAATATTATACTCTATGTTAACTAACTATAATATAAATAAAAACTTGAAGCAAAACAAAAGTCTTCTTTAGTGATGAAAGCTGGATTTTTTTTGGCTGAATTGTCAGGTACTTTGTAATCGTTCTCTTATCACCTAAATATTCTGCTGAATCATTAAACACAGGAGCATGTTGGTTTCATTATAGCCAATGTGCATGACACAGGAGCTTTAGCAAACTACTTATTCACGTTTGTTCTTCTCACCTCCTTTGCTTTCCTTTCTCCTCCCTTCCCCCTCTCCTTTTTTCTCAGTCCCCTTTTCCCTGCCATCCTTTCCCCTCAATCTTTCTCCCCCTTCGCCTTCTTTGCATCTCCCTTCCCTCCCTGTCTCCTCTCCTCCTCCTCCTTGTATTTCACATATTTTTTTTTTTGCCTTAATAGAATTAAAAATCTAAGTTAGATTGATTAAGCACCAAGATAAAAAATAAAGCCCTTTGGTAAAATCTCCCAAGAGATCATTGAATAGCAGATGAATGATCCTGGTTTAACATTTTTCTGACCAACTTCTGAGTATGTCATTATGTAACTAGTAAAGCAAAAAGATCTAAACAGCAGTAAGTACATAATCAGTTGATTTTTTTTTACAGGTATTCTTAATTTGGAAAAGACATTAAACCAGAGACTGACGTTTCCAGTTACACATGTACACCCTATTATGAACAGCACTGGAACTATTCTTTTTGAATAAAAAAAGAGAAGGATATAAAATGGAGCAACATGCATTAAACTGTGGAATAGGTGAATGTTCTCTTTGGTGGTCCTGTCCATCTTTCCTTTCAGAATTCTTTCTTTCTCAGGGTGTCTGTTCTCTCTTTTCCCACCAATACCCAGTGTCACCCAAACCTTGCATCCTGCCCTTTCACACTGTGATTCATGTTATCTGGAGCTGTCTCTTTTTCTTACTTTAACTAACTTATTCCCAACTAGTCATAAGGGAAAAGGACTTGATAAAATAAGGCCTGAATGACTGACAGTAGATTATAATGCTGTCCTCCTCCAGTGCTTTCTCCAAAGTAACCTGCCAGTTGAGGGAAATAGTGCCTTTAATCACAATCAGTCCGTCACTCTTGATATAGATATAGGCACCAATGGCGGTTCTTTGTTGTAGGAGAGTTTTTCTAAGCAACAAGTGGTAGTACAGAGGTACTGGTCTCTTCTTCCTGCATCACTGTCTTTTATCTAGTGAAACCCAGCCAAGAGGATATCATAAAAAAAAAAAAAAAAAGAATCTTATGTGGAAAATAAAATGAAAACCAATTTCTGGAGCTGTACTGTCCAATGTAGTACCCACTTGTCAAGTGTAGATACTTGAATTTGCAGTTAAATCATTTGCAATTAAATAAAAGTTAAAATTTAGTTCCTTAGTTGCATTAGCTACATTTTAAGTGTTTAATGGCTACATGAAGCTGGTGGCTATTGTATTGGCATTTGTAGATAGAGGAAATTTTCATCATCACAGAAGGTTCTTTTGGATACCACTTTAGAGTATACTTTGGAGTCAATACAGTTTCATTCCAACTTCTTATCAAGACTATAGTCTTTATGGAAAATCCAGAAAGATAATTTTGTGGCACTTATAGGTTAATACATTTCTAAATACAGATTTTTATTTTTTTTAAAAGATTTTATTTATTTATTTATTTGAGAGAGAGCGTGAGAGGGGGGAGGGTCCGAGGGAGAAGCAGACTCCCCGCTGAGCAGGGAGCCCGATGCGGGACCCGATCCCGGGACTCCAGGATCATGACCTGAGCCGAAGGCAGTCGCTTAACCAACTGAGCCACCCAGGCGCCCTAAATACAGATTTTTAAACACAGTGACTTGAACAATTTTTTTTTTTTGTAGCCCAGTTAACTAGAAAATTACTTAGAAATGTTTGAGTTAATTTATATTTAACTGTATATTCAACTCCAGAAAAATACCAGATTCTTAACTCTTTTCATGCTCAGAGCATCTCTAGTTGTTTGTAATAATATTCAGAATATTACCCCCAAGTCTCTAAAGAGCTACATTCTAGAGAACATGAGGAAGGAGTTAGGGACCATATCAAGAACATCTGAAGGATGCTATTATTGAGGAATTGTCATCACCTAACAGTCACATTCCCACTCACAATTTTTCAAGGGATTCTAGGGCAGATGTGACTTTGAGAGTTTTACTGTTATTAGGTATGACTGTGCTGCATTGGCTACTCTTTTTTTCTATGTTCTACTATGCACAATCCACCTGTGAATCCAGGGCTTATACTTAACATGTTATTTTTCCCAAAGGACATAATTATAGACGGAAGTAGAAGGTAGAATCAAACAGAAATAGAGCACAAATGGGGTTACTTATTTTTTCCAGTTGCCCCCTGTGTACCTTTTCTCTTCTTTGTCAGTGAGTTGCTTTCTGGGAGAACTCTACAGGCATAACAACCTACATAAACCTTGGAAAGGGCAGGAAGTATCCAAATGTTTGCTTGAATTTTGCAGGTTTGTATTGTTAGGTTGCAATCAGTAGAACACATGAACATAGAAGGTAGAACACATATGAAATTACTGAGAAAATTAAGAATTAATGCTACTTAAATATATTGGAGCATATGGTATGTTTTTAGTGACAATATTATTGTGTATAAAAACTATCTATATTTTCTTTAAGTTCATTGTGAACAGAATAAATGAATCATCATTGCTGATATATTTGTAGAATTTTTTTACACATGGTTTAAAAACAGACCATAAGTAGAGATGACAAACATGTAAACACATGTTACCAAGTAGATAATCAATAACAAAGACATAACTTGCTCCTTTGTTACAATATATTGCCTCAGTCAGCAATATTCTGGTAAGAAGAGACTAAGATTCATGCAGTATTATATTCAATATTACAACAAAATCAACATCTTCTTGGAATTTTACAGTTCTTTTAAAAAGAGGTCTTGAAAATTGAAGAATTCTTGAAAGTTTATTTTATTTTTGATATAACCAGATAAAAACTGAAGCAAACAATTCATGATATGGTGCTGTGCACAGACTGAATTGCTGAACTCTGACATAAATATGTCGAGGAGAAGAGGTTACTACCTCAGGTGAAATGAATTAGATGACTGAAATTTTTATTGGTGTTCTGGTAAAGCCACTCTCATAGTATTCGCTGGGCTATTTAAATGGTCTGCACTCATCATTTAGAGGAAAAATTTTAAGGTAGTCTGTATATACCTAATTTAATTTATAAGTATATAGAATTTCTTTCTAAAATATTTTCTTTTATATTAATACATAACAGAATGTTAATTATGTGCATTTTTATTTAATATAGCTGAATAGTTAACTTTGTGTGTATAACTTACACTAATTTACCAAAACAGTATAAATAATATTTGTTGATCATTTTGCTAATTTATAGTTTATTTCTTACATTTTGCCTTCTTTTACAATTTTTATATCTAAAGCTTCCATTCTTAGTTTCCTTAAATGGAAATGCACTAAAATAATGGATATTCTAGACAAAGGAGAGCCTGTGAGTTCTCTTAATAGCATTTTCTGTTGGTAATCATAAGGAGAAATTTTGTTCCATTTTTATCACTCACTCTGAAGATTGATAATGTAGTTGCTTGAGGAACATTATTTCTGCTATGTGGTTATTATTTCTGCTGCTCCCAAATTGAAACACTTGCATGTGGTTTTGTGAAGAATGCTGGTACTTGATTATAATCATAGCTACATCTCTTTTGATAGGCAATTTCACTTTGGAGAATAGGTGTAAGATTTTTTAGTGTTTTCAATATAAATCGGATCAATCTCATCATAGAATATAGAGTGTGTGAATGACGAATAGGGTTTATTACATCATGTTTATTAAAATACAGAAAACTTTTTCCAACCTTATTGATTTTATGCTTTAGCTTGTTTAAGATTTTTTATAACTTCCTATATTCCTGGCAAGGCATGGCCAAAGCCTAGTTCAGAATCTGAAGCACGTTAGATGATTAATAAATCTTTGCAGAAAGAATAACTCTCTGATACATATCTGTAGTATATAGAATATTCTGTTTTAGGAAGTGTAGCTTCCTTCTGTTCATCAGGAATAGGTTGTAGTACATATAAAAGTAAAAGTAGTATTAGCAAGGAAACTATGATGTGGGATCTGTCCCACCAATTATTAAAATATGTTATAAAGCTACATTAAATCCAATCCAGTATGATGGGTGTAGGTTTTATTTCCCCCACTCTAAAAGGAACAAAATAAAGTTTTAGGCAGTTTAAACCACTTTCTTAATGTGAGTGGAAGGCCAAGTTTAACACTCGTGTTTTTTTTTTTTTTTTTTTTTTACTTCAAACCTCCACTAAAAAAGAGAGCTCTGTAGAGAACAAACTGATGGTTACCAGGGGAAAGGTGGGGGACATATATTAATGAAATATATTTGTAATGTGAAACCCAACATAGCTTTAGTTGAAATCTTTCAAACTAATTAATATGAAAACTTAATATCACACTTAATTCTGGTAAAGAAAGGAAGGATTATTTTTTCTATTACAGTTCCAAAATAATTTGGTTGATATTTAGAATCTAAGAGAATAATAAATATTTGATTAATAATTGTCTTTTTTTAACAAAAATTAAGAATTTGAATTTTTGATTAGCATGTAGTTTTATAAGTAATACACAATTAGGCTATTATCAAAAAATTAAAACATTGGCCACCACCCCAGTCTGGATTCTTTTCAGAGATAACAAGTGCTATGGCATTGGTGTGTTTCCTTTAGATCTTTTAGTAGGCTTTAATATATTTATGTGTTCTCAGGGGAAATCTGAAGTATGGTGTGCTTGTTTTTTTAATATATATGATGTGATTGTACATATTATGCTACAACTTTTGTTTTTTATTCTACAATATATTCTGGCAATCTCTCCAGCTTATTTTATATGGAATCACCTCACATTGTTTACTTCCAAATACATATAGAGCCATGATCTCAGTATTCTCAAAAGCTAGCATTTATTTCTGTGTTTCTCAAGGCCACAGAGTTTCCTTTCACCATAACTCATATTGACTAAAATAACCTTATATTATATGTTCTTTCCTGAAAGATAGGTTTTAGGCAGCAAAGAAAAACAAAAATGATCAGCAACGTTAATTTAAACTACAGCTACTCCATTGAAAGATTTATACATTTTAAGTCATTCCCTGTATCATTATTTGGGCTGGTTATCACACTCTCAGTCTATGGGTCATATACCTCTTTTATAAATTTTTAAAATACATATGAGTGTGCCAAAGATTTTGCAATTTAATTTTGATCATTCTTTTGCAGGTTCTGATTTTACTATACTCCTATAGATAAACTCAATATATATTTTCTTTCTGATTGCATGGACCTCTTCTCTGCCTTTCAGGCAGTTTTCTGTGTCTTACTCAATTTCAGACTGGGTGCTTTGGCTTCTTATTTTAGGGGTAAAGTCCATCTCTTCCTTTTGGCTTATTTTCAAATGTCACAGTCTTCTACCTCTTGCTCTAAGTTCCATATAATTATAACTCTGATGCCTACTCAAGACCTGGTAACATAAGATCTGGATATGGTTACCTCTAAACTTTCAGTTTCGTGTTCTGTGGAAATCCAAAGCCCTCCCTGAGAATCCTGTGAATTCTCTGGAGCTGTAGTTATATGTTTCTGTAATTATTTAGTTAATATTTGTCAGTTCCTCTAGGCCATGAGCCCTTTGAGGAGGACAAGGATGCTCTCTATTCCATTACCAATCCCTAGCACAGTAACTAATATCATAGTAGGCTCAGAAGAGGGACTGAAAATGTAAGGAAGGAATAATTGAAGATAACCTGAAGCTTGAGATCAGAGCACAGAAAATTGGTCTTGAAAAGGAGATGGAGAAGAGGAAAGGAGTGTGTGTGGGGGGGGGGGGAGAGGGAGAGAGAGAGAGGGAGAAAGATTATCCTGAAGACAGATGAGAAGAAAAAAATGGTTGAAAAGTGTGTTGAGAGAGAATTGAGTGGAGTTGTATACTAGGTGGTTGAATCTGAGCTTCCCCAGAGTAGTAGGAAAGTACATGGATTGGAAGTTTTATAAAGTTAGAGTAGTATTATAAATCTTCTCTTTTAAGAGTATTATTAGATAAATTACATAATCTTGCTTACCTTCAATTTTAACATTTATAAATTAATAATACTTCATGAGGAGTTTGGTGATGATTAAATGAAACAATGAAAGCAGAATTGCATAGTAGTTATAACATGGAATTGGAAATAGACTGGACAGAATCTTGCTTCTGCTACTTACTAGCTGAGAAATCTTGTACAAGTTACTTTAGAGTCTTCAATTCTGAATAGTATGAAGAAAAATGAGGAATCAAATTCCCTAACCAAAGAACTTACAAGATGTGATGAACGAGATGAGAATATGAAGGCTGATAATAACATAGATAAATTTACTCATAGCTAATGAGCCAGGATTCAAACCCAGGCTAACTGCTCCCCTGAGTTATACCTGGTCTCATAATCACTAAACTATACCACCTCCTAAATAGAAGTAATCTACTAGAAGACAATGAGGTTAGGCTCTTTTTTGAAAAAAAAAAAAAAAAGAAAAAGAAAGAAACAAATAAACATCTTGTCAGCAGAGTGTGAGAGAGGTAAGTATATATTGAGCAAATCCTAGAAGAAAGGGAAAATATTTCCTATGTTCAATAGAGTGAGCTCTTGTTTATCTTTCATAGAATTAATGCCACAAAAACGCACTGAGAGAATATTTCAACACACTGCTATACTTTTCAGGACAGATAATTCTTTTTTTTTAAATTAAAAGATGAGCTTTTTTTTTAATAAATCATCTTATTGAGGTATGATTGACATGTAAAAAGTTGAACATATTTAATATATACAGCTAGCTGATTTTGGTGATAAGTGTACACTTGGGAAACAATGATTACTATAAAGACCATAAACATATTCGTCACCACCCAGTTTATTCCCACCTTCTTCTTTTTCATCATCATCAACCTTATTATTATTTTGTACTGAGAACACTTAACATGAGATCTATCCTCTTAGCAAAATTTAAGTATACAATATAGTTTTGTTAACTACAAGTACTATGCTATATAGTAGATCTGCAAAATTTATCTTGCATAACTGAAAATTTGTACCCTTTGACCATCACCTCCCCCTTTTCCCCTCCCACCAGTCTCTGAAAACCATTGTTTTACTCTTTGCTTCTATGAGTTTGACTATTTTAGATTCCAAGTATAAGTGAGGTAATAAAATGTTTGTTTTTCTGTGTTTGGCTCATTTCATTTAGCATATCCAGGTCCATGTTGTTACAAATAGCAGGATTTTTTTCTTTTTTAAGGTTGAATAATATTCTATTGTACATATATTCCACATTTTCTTTATCAGTTATCTACTGATTGACATGTAGTCCATATTCCTACTATTATGAATAATGCTGCAATGAACATGGGATTGCAGGTATCTGAGGTCCTGATTTCAATTCCTGTAGGTAAATACACAGAGTAGGGTTGCTGGATCATATGGTAGTTCTATTTTTCATTTTCTGAGAGAATTCCATAGATGTTCCATAATGGCTGTACCAATTTATATCCCCACCAACAATACACAAGGATTCCCTTTTCTCCACATCCTCACCAACACTTGCCATGTATGTGTAATTTTATGTATTTATATTTTAATAATGGACATTCTAAAAGGTGTGAAGTGATATCTCTTTGTGGTTTTGATTTATATTTCCCTAATGATTAATGATGTGGAGCACTTTTACATATACCTAATGTCCATTTGTATGTCTTCTTTTGAGAAATATCTATTCAGTCCTTTGTCCATTTTTTTAATTGAAGTGTTTGTTTTTTGTTTTTGCTATTGAGTTGCATGAGTTCTTTATATAATTTGGATGTCAACCCATTATCACATATACAATTTGCAAGTATTTTCTCCCATCTTGTATGTTGTTTTTCATTTTGTTGATTGTTTCTTTTGATGTGCAAAAATTCTTTAGTTTGATGTAATCCCAGTTGTCTGTTTTTGCTTTCATTGCCATTTATATCCAAAGAAGCATTACCAAGAGCCACATGAAGGAACTTGCCCCCTATATTTGCTTTTAGGAGTTTTACACTTTCAAGTTTTTAATTCATCTTAAGTTGATTTTTGTTTATGGTGTAATATAAGGGTTCAGTTTCATCCTTTTGCATGCAGTTGACCAGTTGTTCCAGGACCATTTATTGAAGAGACAATATTTTCCACATTGTGCGTTCTTGGCATCCTTCTTGAAGATAAGTTGAATGTATATGCATGGGTTTATTTCTGGGCTCTCTATTTCTGTTCCATATCTGTGTGGCTACTTTTATGCCAGTATCATACTGTTTTGATTACTAAAGCTTTGTTATACAGTTTGAAATTAGGAAGAGTGATGCTTCCAGTTTTGTCCTTCTTGCTCAAGACTTTTGACTATTGGGGGTCTTTTGTGGTTCTATATGAACTGTGGAATTCTTTTTTCTGTTTCTGTGAAAAATGCCATTGGAATTTTGATAGGGATTGCATTGACTTGGTAGATCACATGGGTTGTATCTGGACATTTTAGCAATATTAATCTTCAGTCTGTGAACATAAGATATCCTTTCATATTTGCTTATTTATTATTTTATTCTTCAATTTCTTTATTAATGCTTTATAATGTCAGTATACAAATCTGTCATCTCCTTTGCTAAATTATTCTTAAGTATTTTGTGTTTTTTTTTTAAAGATTTTATTTATTTATTTAAGAGAGAGAGAGTGAGAAACAGCATGTGAGGGGAGAGGGTCAGAGGGAGAAGCAGGCTCCCTGCGGAGCTGGGATCCTGATGTGGGACTCGATCCCAGGACTCCAGGATCATGACCTGAGCCAAAGGCAGATGCCAAACCAACTGAGCCACCCAGGCGCCCAAGTATTTTGTTCTTCTGGGTGCTTTTTCAAATGAGATTGTTTTCTGTAATTTTTTTTAATAGTTCCTTTTTAGTGTGTAGAAATGCAACTGATTTCTGTATGTTGATTTTTATCCTGTAACTTTAGTAAATATGCTTTTAGTTTTAACAGTTCTTGGTGGTATCTTTAGAGTTTTTTTTTTTTTAATGATTTTATTTATTTGACAGAGAGAGAGAGAGAGAGAGAGCACAAGTAGATAAGCAGCAGAGGGAGAGGGAGAAGTAGGCTCCTTAATGAGCATGGAGCCCGAGCCGAAGGTAGCCGCTTAACTGACTGAGCCACCCAGGTGCCCCTAGAGTTTTTTTTATATATAGGGTCATGTCATCAAACAGAAACAATTTTACTTCTTCCTTCCAATTTAGATGCCTCTTTTTTTTCTTGTCCAATTACTGTAGCTAAGATTTCCAGTATTATGCTGAATAAAAGTGGAAAGAGTGGTCGTGCTTGTCTTGTTTCCTGCCTTAGAGGAAAAGCTTTCAGCTTTTTATTATTTAATCTGATATTGGTGGGCTGGTCATATATGGTCTTTACTGTGATGATGTACAATCCTTCTATACCTATTGGTTGACAGTTTTTATCATACAGACTGTTGAATTGTGTCAAATGCTTTTCCTGTGTCTATTTAGATGATCATATGATTTTTAATCTTTCTTTTGATAATGTGGTATATCACACTTATTGATTTGCATATGTTGTACCATTCTTGCATCCAGGATAAATCCCTCTTGGTCATGGTGTATGATCTTTTAAATATGCTCTTGATTCGGTTTGATAGGATTTTGTTCAGGATTTCTGCATCTCTATTCATAAGGGATATAGGCCTCTACTTTTCTTTGATATCAGGGTTATGCTGACTTCAAAATGAGTTTGGGAGTGTTCCCTCCTCTTCAAATTTTTGGAAAAGTTTGAGGAGCATCGGTATTATTTTTATCTTTAAATGTTTGGTAGAATTCATTAGAAGAACATTTGGTCTTGTGTTTTCTTTGTTGGGTGATTTTTAATTATTGATTAGTCTTGATCTGTTCAGATTTTCTATTTCTTCATGATTTATTTTTGGTAGCCTGTATGTTTCTAGTAGTTTACTCATTTCTTCTAGGTTATCCAGTCTGCTACCATAAATTTTTTTTTTTTTTAAGATTTTATTTGTTTATTTGACAGAGAGACACACAGTGAGAAAGGGAACACAAGCAGGGGGAATGGGAGAGGGAGAAGCAGGCTTCCTGCCAAGCAGGGAGCCCGCTGTGGGGCTTGATCCCAGGACCCTAGGATCATGACCTGAGTCGAAGGCAGATGCTTAACTACTGAGCCACCCAGGTGCCCCCATATAATTGTTTAAAATAATCTCTTATGATCCTTTGTAATTTCTGTGGTATCATTTGTAATGTTTCCAGTTTTTAAAATAATTATTTGGGACTTTTAAAAAAATTAATCCAGCTAAAAGTTTGTCAATTTGGTTTATCTTTTTATGAAACCAATCTTTGTTTTGTTGATTTTCTTCCTTTCCTTTTCCTTTTCCTTTCCGTTTCCCTTTCCCCTTCCCTTCCTGTCCCTTCCCTTCCCTTCCCTTCCCTTCCCTTCCCTTCTCTTCTCTTCTCTTCTTTCTCTTCTCTTCTCTTCTCTTCTCTTCTCTTCTCTTCTCTTCTCTTTTTCTTTTCTTTCTCTCTCTTTTTTCTCTCATCTTTATTTTTTCTTCCCTGTGCTAACTTTGGGCTTGGTTTATTCTTCTAGTTCCTTGAGATATAAAGTCAAGTTGTTTGAGATCTTCTTCTTCTTCTTTTCTAATTAATGTAGGCATTTATCACTATTGACTTTCCTCTTAAAACTGCTTTTGCTGCATCTCATAAGTTTTGGTATGTTATGTTACCATTTTCATTGGTTTTAATATATTTTTTGATTTCTCTTTAATTTTCTTGACCCATTGGTTGTGCAAGAATCTGTTATTTCAGTATATTTGTGAATTTTCAAATTTCCTCTTATTATTCATTTCTAGTTTCATATCACATACCATGTGGGTTGAAAAGATAAATTTAAATTTAAGTCTTAAATATGTTAAGACTAGTTTTATGGATTTATATATGATCTATCCTAGAGAATGTTCTATGTGCACTTGAATGTATGTTCTGATGCTATTGACTGCCATGTTTTGTATGTCTATTAGGTTCATCTGACCTACCATGTAGTTTAAGTCCAATGTTTTCATACTGATTTTCTTTCTGGTTGGTCTGTCCATTGCTAAAAGTGAGATATTGAACTGTACTGTTATTTTGTTGTTGTCTATTTCTTCCTTCAGATCTGTTAATAATTGCTTTATATATTTAAGTGCTCTGATGTTGAGTGCATATATATTTATAATTGTTATATCCTCTTGATTACTTGACCCCTTTCATTATATAATATTCTTCTTTGTATCATGACAGTTTTTGATGTAAAAACTATTTTATCTGATATAAATATAGCCATCTCTGCTCTCTTTTGGTTACCATTTTCGTGGAATATCTTTTTATACCATTTCACTTTCAACCTGTTTGTGACCCTAAAGCTAATATAAGTCTCTTTTAGGCCACATGTAGGGTTTTTTTTTTTGAATATCTTTTTAGGCACTATGTGTATTTTGATTGGAAAATTTAATTCACTTATATTTAAAGTAATTATTGATAGGTAAGGACTTACTATGGCCAATTTTTTTTCTATTTTGCAGTTCCTTTGTTTCTTCCTCTCTTCTTATCTTCCTTTGTAATTTGATGATTCGTTTTTTGTAAAAGTAGTATGCTTGGATTCCTTTATTTTATCTTTTGTGTATTCTTAACAGGATTTTTTTTTTTTAATATTTATTTATTCCAGAGAGAGAGAAAGAGAGAGAGGGCATGAGCAGGGGGAAGGGTGGGGGAAAGGGAGAGAATCCTCAAGCAGGCTCTGCTGAGAATAGAGTCTGATACAGGCCTTGATTCATGACCCTGAGATCATGACCTGTGCTGAAATCAAAAGTCAGACACCGAACTGACTGAGCCACTCAGCCACCACAGGATTAATTTTTATGGTTACCATGAGACTTAAATAACACATTTTATAATAATAACAGTTTATTTTAAACTGATAACAACCTAAATTTGCATACAAAAGCCATATACTTAAAAAAAAGATTTATTTATTTATTTATTAGAGACAGAGTGAGCAGGGGGGAGGGGCAGAGGGAGAAGGTGAGAGAGAATCTCAAGCAGATTCCCTGAGTCTGCAGAGTGCAGAGCTTGATGTGGGCTCCATCCCACAATCCTGAGAGCATGACCTGAGCTGAAGTCAAGAATCGAATGCTTAACTGACTGAGCCACCCAGTCTCCCTGCAAACTGTGTACTTTTATCCCTCCCCACATTTTTTTTATTCCTGTTACAATTTACATCTTTTTATGTTGTGTTTATTAGCAAATTTTTGTAGCATTAGTTATTTTTAATATTTTTAACTGTTATACTATAGTTATAAGTGATATATCCAACATTATTACAGTATTAGAGTATTCTGAATTTATTTATTTATTTTTATTATGTTATGGTAATCACCATACGTTACATCATTAGATTTTGAGGTAGTGTTCCATGATTCATTGTTTGCGTGTAACACCCAGTGCTCCGTGCAGTAGTACATGCCCTCTTTCATACCCAACACCAGGCTAAACTGTCCCCCCACCCTCTTCCCCTCTGGAACCCTCAGTTTGTTTCTCAGAGTCCATAGTCTCTCATGGTACGTCTCCCCCTCCGATTTCCCTCCCCCTCGTTTTTCCCTTCCTGCTATCTTCTTCTTCTTTTTTTTAAATTATTTTAACATATACTGTATTATTTGTTTCAGAGGTACAGGTCTGTGATTCAACAGTCTTACACAATTCACAGTGCTCACCATAGCACATACTCTTCCCAATGTTTATCACCCAGCCACCCCTCGCTCCCTTCCCCCACCACTCAGCAACCTACAGTTTGTTTCCTGAGATTAAGAATTCCTCATATCACTGAGGTCCTATGATAAGATGTCTTTCTCTGACTGACTTATTTCGCTCAGCATAATATCCTCCAGTTCCATCCACGTTGTTGCAAATGGCAAGATCTCATTCCTTTAGATGGCCGAATAATATTCCATTGTATATATATATACACCACATCTTCTTTATCCATTCATCTGTCAATGGACATCTTGGCTCTTTCCACAGTTTGGCTATTGTGGACATTGCTGCTATAAACATCGGGGTGCATGTATCCCTTCAGATCCCTACATTTGTATCTTTGGGGTAAATACCCAGTAGTGCATTTGCTGGGTCGTAGGGTAGCTCTATTTTCAACTTTTTGAGGAACCTCCATACTGTTTCCCAGGGTGGTTGCACCAGCTTGCATTCCCACCAACAGTGTAGGAGGGTTCCCCTTACTCCGCATCCCCGCCAACATCTGTCATTTCCTGACTTGTTTATTTTAGCCATTCTGACTGGTGTGGGGTGGTATCTTGTTGAGGTTTTGATTTGGATTTCCCTGATGACGAGTGATGTTGAGTACTTTTTCATGTGTCTGTTGGCCATTTGGATGTCTTCTTTGGAAAAATGTCTGTTCATGTCTTCTGCCCATTTCCTGATTGGGTCATTTGTTCTTTGGGTGTTGAGTTTGATAAGTTCTTAATAGATTTTGGATACTAGCCCTTTATCTGATATGTCATTTGCAAATATCTTCTCCCATTCTGTCAGTTGTTTTTTGGTTTTTTTGACTGTTTCTTTTGCTGTGCAAAAGATTCTTATCTTTGAACATAAGATAATGAAGTCCCAATAGTTCATTTTTGCCCTTGCTTCCCTTGCCTTTGGAGGTGTTTCTAGGAAGAAGTTCCTGTGGCTGAGATCGAAGAGGTTGCTACCTGTGTTCTTTAGGATTTTGATGGACTACTGTCTCACATTGAGGTCTTTCATCCATTTTGAGTCTATATTTGTGTGTGGTGTAAGGAAATGGTCCAGTTTCATTCTTCTGCATGTGGCTGTCCAATTTTCCCAACACCGTTTGTTGAAGAGATTGTCTTTTTTCCATTGGACATTTTTTCCTGCTTTGTGGAAGATTAGTTGACCATAGAGTTGAGGGTCCATTTCTGGGCTCTCTATTCTGTTCCATTGATCTATGTGTCTGTTTTTGTGCCAATACCATAATGTCTTGATGATGACAGCTTTGTAATAGAGTTTGAATTCTGAAATTGTGGTGCTGCCAGCTTTCTTTTTTTTTTTTTTCAGCTTTCTTCTGGCTATTCAGGGTCTTTTCTGGTTCCATATGAGTTTGATTATTTGTTCCATTTCTTTGAAAAAAGTGGATGGTATTTTGATAGGGATTGCTTTGAATGTGTAGATTGCTCTAGGTAGCATTGACATCTTCACAATATTTGTTCTTCCAATCCATGAGCATGGAATGTTTTAACATTTCTTCGTGTCTTCCTCAATTTCTTTCATGAGTATTTTATAATTTTTGAGTACAGATTCTTTGCCTATCTAGGAATGCATCCATTTCTTCCAGATTATCTAATTTGCTGGTATATAGTTGCTCATAATATATTCTTATAATTGTTTGTATGTCTTTGGTGTTGGTTTTGATCTCTCTTTTATTCATGATTTTATTTATTTGGGTCATTTCTCTTTTCTTTTTGAGAAGTCTGGCCAGGGGTTTATCAATCTTGTTAATTCTTTCAAAGAACCAGCTCCTAGTTTCATTGATCTGTTCTACTGTTCTTTTGGTTTCTATTTCATTGATTTCTGCTCCGATCTTTATTATTTCTCTTCTTCTGCTGGGTGTAGGATTTGCTGTTCTTTCTCCAGATCCTTTAGGTGTAGGGTTAGGTTGTGTATTTGTGACTTTCTTGTTTCTTTTTGTTTGTTTTTTGTTTTTGATGAATTCTAAGATTCATTGTTTATGTATAACACCCAGTGCTCCATGCAGAATGTGCCCTCTTCAATACCGATCACCAGGCTAACCCATCCTCCCACCCTCCTCCCCTCTAGAACCCTCAATTTGTTTTTCAGTGTCCATAGTCTCTCATGGTTCGTCTCTCCCTCCGAATTCCCCCCCTTCATTTTTCCCCTCCTGCTGTCTTCTTCTTCTTCTTTTTTTTAAACATATAATGTATTATTTGCTGCAGAGGTACAGATCTGTGATTCAACAGTCTTGCACACTTCACAGCGCTCACCATAGCACACACCCTCCCCAATGTCTATCACCCAGCCACCCTATCCCTCCCACCCCCCACCACTCCAGCAACCCTCAGTTTGTTTCCTGAGATTAAGAATTCCTCATATCAGTGAGGTCATATGATACATGTTGTTCTCTGATTGACTTATTTCGCTCAGCATAATACCCTCCAGTTCCATCCACATCATGCAAATGGCAAAATTTCATTCTTTTTGATGGCAGCATAATATTCCATTGTATATAGATACCCCTTCTTCTTTGTCTATTCATCTGTCAATGGACATCTTGGCTCTTTCCACAGTTTGGCTATTGTGGACATTGCTGCTCTAAACACCATGGTGCACGTACCCTTTCGGATCCCTACATTTGTATCTTTGGGGTAAATATCTGGTAATGCAATTGCTGGATCGTATGGTAGCTCTATTTTCAACTTTTTGAAGCACCTCCATACTGTTTTCCAGAGTTTTTTATCTGATAGCCTGTGTCTTTTGATTGGGACATTTATCCCATTTACATTCAGGGTAACTATTGAAAGATATGAATTTAGTGCCATTGTATTGCCTGTAAGGTGACTGTTACTGCATATTGTCTGTGTTCCTTCTGGTGTATGTTACTTTTAGGTTCTCTCTTTGCTTAGAGGACCCCTTTTAATGTTTCTTGTGTGGCTGGTTTTGTGTTTGCAAATTCGTTTAGTTTTTGTTTGTCCTGGAAGCTTATCTTTCCTTCTATTTTCAGTGACAGCCTAGCTGGACATAGTATTCTTGGTTGCACATTTTTCTCATTTAGTGCTCTGAATATATCATCCCAGGCCTTTCTGGCCTGCCAGGTCTCTGTGGATAGGTCTGTTGTCAGTCTAATGTTTCTACCATTATAGGTTACATATCTCTTCTCCCGAGCTGCTTTCAGGATTTTCTCTTTGTCTCTGAGACTCATTTTACTATTAGATGTCAGGGTGTTGATCTATTTTTATTGATTTTAAGGGGGGGTTCTCTGTGCCTCCTGGATTTTGATGCCTGTTTCCTTCCCCAAATTAGGGTAGTTCTCTGCTACAATATGCTCCATTATACCTTCTGCTCATCTCTCTCTTTCTTCTTCTTCTGGCATCCCAATTATTCTAATATTGTTTTGTCTTATGTTATCACTTATCTCTAGAATTCTGCCCTCATGATCCAGTAGTTGTTTATTTCTCTTTCTTTCAGCTTCTTTATTTTCTGTCATGTGGTCTTCTATATCACTAATTCTCTCTTCTGCCTCATTTATCCTAGTAGATAGAGCCTCCATTTTTGATTGCACCTCCTTAATAGCCTTTTTGATTTTGACTTGGTTAGATTTTAGTTCTTTTATTTCTCCAGAAAGGGTTTCTGTAATAACTTCCATGCTTTTTTCAAGCCCAGCTAATATATTTAAAATCATGATTCTGAACTCTAGTTCCAACATCTTACTGGTGTCCATATTGATTAGGTCCCAGACAGTCAGTACTGCCTCTTGTTCTTTTTGTTGAGGTGATTTTTTCCGTCTTGTCATTTTGTCCAGAGGAGAACAGATGAATGAGAGAAGAAAATGTAACAGTGTAACAATGACCCCAGAAAAATATACACTAAATAATCAGAAGAGACCTGAACCCAGGGGAAAAGAAAGGGAAAGAAAGGAAAAAGAAAAAGAAAAAGATAAAAACAAACAAACAAAAAAACAGAATATGATCAAATAAGCTCAGGCTGGTGCATAGGTCAGTGCTACACACTATATTTTGGGTGTATTTTGGTCTGTTAGAAGAAAGTGCCTCCCAAAATTTTGGAAAAAAATCTTATATATGTACAAAAATAAGGGTAAGTATGATGAAGGGATGGAATATGACTGTAAGATGAAAATTATAAGATTTTATAAAAGGAATTGATAAGAAGTTGTTTGAAAAAAGAAAGAAGAGGATTAAAAAAAAAGGGAGAGAATGTGATCAGGCAGGAGACTAGAATAAAGCCATACACTAGAGATTTAGGGTATATTTTGGTCTGTTAGAAGAAACTGTATCCCAAAATTTTAAAGAGAGAACAACTTATATATATATATATAAAATAAGGACAACTACTATGAAGGGATAGAATATGACTCTAAAAAGAAAAATAAAAACAATTTTTTAAAAAAGGGATTGATAAGATGTTGGTTGAAAAAGGGAAAAAGAAAAATTAAAAAAAAAAAGAAGGTTAAAAAATTAACATTGAAAGACTAAAGTATCATGGGAAAAAAGCCATGAATTCTATGTGCAGTATTGCCCTAGCACTGAAGTTCTGCTGTTCTCATTGATTGGTAAACTTGGTCTTGGCTGGCTATTCTTGCTGATCTTATGGGGGACTGTCCTGTCGCAGTGGTTCTCAGGTGTCTTTGCCGGAGGCAGAATTTCCCTGTCCTTGCCGGTCCAGGCTAAGTAATCTGTTCTGTTTTGCTCTCTGTAGCTTTTGTTCCTTGCATGCTTTCTGTACAGCTTTGGAGGACCAGAGTGAAAATGGCGGCCTCCCAGTCTCCTCCCTGGAGGACCTGAGAACTTGGGGCCCCACTCCTCAGTGAGCCCCCAGAGAAAAAAAGTCAATCACTCCTGTCTCCACGGTCTCTGGCCGTACTCCATGCTCACCCGGCCTGTGACTGAGCATTTCTATCTCTGGCTCACTACCCCGTATAGAGTCTGCAAACCAAGCAGATCCCTGTGGTGTGCTCCCGCGCCACTCCTCCCAGGGGAGAGAGGGGAGTCTCCCCGGATCTGCCACTTGCTGGGTCCCTGCTGGAAGAGCAGTGGTCCGACTGTGCCGCGGATCATGGTTTGCTGTGACCCCGAGATGAGAGCACACTCCTCGGCTCCGTCTCTGCAGCCGGCTTCCCTGCTCTGATCCCTGGGAGCTCTGCTGCACTCAGGCAACCCTGGTCTTTCTGTGACCCTGAGGGTCCCATGACCACACTGTCTTAGCGAGGGTTCCACCCCCCGCTTAGCCACTGGAGCGACATCCCTCAGCATGGCGGACTTCTAAAATTTCTGATTTTGTGCTCCACGGCTCTGTCACTTGCCAGTGGGGCTGATGAGCCCCCCTTCCCCCTGCTGTCTCTCTTCCAAATATTGCCTCAGATTCACTTCTCCGCATGTCCTATATTCCAGAAGGTGGTCACTTTTCTGTTCAGAGAGTTGATGCTGTTCTTTTCCTCAATCTCCTGTTGAGTTCGTAGCTGTTTAGAATGGTTTGATCCCTATCTAGCTGAATTCCTGAGACCAGACAAAATTTAGATCTCCTACTCCTCTGCCTTCTTGCTCCTCCCCTGAGTTCTAAATTTATATATTTATCTTTACCAGTGAGTTTTACACTTTCATATGTTTTCATGTTGCTAATTAGAATCCTTTGTCTTTGAACTCTCTTTAGCACCTCTTGTAATGTGGGCCTTGTGGTGATGAACCCTAGCTTTTGTTTGTCTGGGAATGTCTTTATCTCTTCTTCTGAAGAACATATTTGCCAGTTATGGTATTCTTGTTTGCCACCTTTTTCTTTCAGTATTTTTGAATATATCATTTCGCTTTCTCCTGGCCATCAAGATTTCTGCTGAGAAATGTGATGATAGTTTTATGTGGGCTCCCTTGTATTAGATAAGTTACTTTTCTCTTGGTGCTTTCAAAATTCTCTTTTGTCTTTGGCTTTTGACAATTTGATTGTAATGTATTTCAGTGAAGATATTTTTATGTTTAATCTATTTGGGATTCTTTGGACTTCATGGATCTGGGTGTTTATTTCCCTCCCCGGTTTGTGAATTCTTTTTGGTCATTATCTTTATTTATTTTTTTTAAATTTTTTATTATTATGTTAATCACCATACATTGCATCATTAGTTTTGGATGATTCATTGTTTGTGCATAACACCCAGTGCTCCACGCAGAACGTGCCCTCTTTAATACCCATCACCAGGCTAACTGGTCATTATCTTTAAATAAGATTTCTGAACTTTTCTTTTTCTTTTCCTTCTGGGATTCCCATAATATGTATATTGTTTTTTGGGGATGGTGTTCCAAAGACCTGTAAGCTTTCTTCATTCTTTTTGTTTTGTTTTTTTAATTTTATTATGTTATGTTAATCACCATATATTACATCATTAGTTTTTGATGTAGTGTTTCATTCTTTTTAATAGTTTTTTTTTTTCTTTTTGTCCCTCTGACTAGGTAATTTCAAAGGATTTGTCCTTGAGTTCATTGACTGTTCCTTTTGCATGCTCTAGTCTCTTCAGTTCAGTCATTGTATTCTTCAGCTCCAGGGTTTCTGTTAGGTTATCTTTTATGATTTCTCTTTGTTAAACTTACCATTTTGTTCATGTATTGTTTTTCTGATTTCATTGAATTGTCTATTTGTGTTCTCTCTTGGTGCGTTTTTAAAAGATGATTAGTTTTAATTATTTTTCAGGCAATTAGTAAATCACCATTTCTTTAGGATCAGCTACTGGACCTTGATTTTTTTCCTTTGGTGATACCATATTTCTTTGATTCTTTGAACATTCTTTGATCATGTTCCTTGAAACCTGTATGCTGTCTTCATATTTGAAGCAGTCACTTCCTCTTTACTGCCTGTCTTCAGGAGAGAAAGATCTTCACCTGTCAACCAGACTAGAGATACTGGATTCTCTCAGACTCTTTCTATGTATGATTTGCTTTATTCCTTCTTATTCCCCTGGGGGAGAAGTCTTAGACTGTGTGCCTCAGCTTGATCCTGCAAAGCCAGGCCAGGTGCTGAGATCTCCCTATTTATATTCCTGATGGCATTGTCCTGAAGTGTCCAGGGTTATGCACCTCTTCCTAATCCAGCAGATCCAGCTGGATGCTAACATTTGTGTGCTCTCTATGGGAACTCACATGCCTTGTCCACAGGGGAACATGGTGTGTTGGCTACAGGGTGGGAGGGGTTGCATGGAATGTTGGTGGTACATGTTGACTAGTTGTAGGATGTGTAGGGGAGGTCCTCCTGGGTTTGTGGGCAAGGTTCTTTTTAGACTCCACACTCCAGTTAGTAGGATCTGCCCCTTGTTGAAGTCCACCCATTAGTTGCTCTGATCTCTTGACTTTTTTCTCTGCTCTTACCTATACCCAGCTTATTCAGCTTTCCCAATTCTTTCAAGGTTCTGGGTATGGAAAGATGGATATGGGCCTCTTAGCTTCTTCACAAGGCTGGGGAAGCTGAGGGCTCACTTTGCTCTCACTTTTCTCAGTGGGATAAATTATAGGTGAAGGCAGTCTCTGTAGGCCCTGTGCTGTGCTACCTTGACATTGGTAAAGTGAAAGTAGTTTTTTTTTTTTTTTTAATTTTATCTTTTTCAGTGCTTCAGTTCTTTCTTTTTTTTGCTCCACTGGGGTGCCAGAACCATTCAACTATACACTGAGGCTTTTATAAAGGTATTCTAGTTCATGGGTCAATGTTAAAATCGGTTTCTATAGGGATGTAAGGTATGGAAGCTATTTCATCATCTTACTAATGTTTAGGAGAGATAATTTTTAACTTCAGTAGGTCTAAAATATCCATTCTACTTTATACAACATTCAAGTTATATAAAAAACCCTCACCTTTTCCTGAATTGATGATAAGGTTAGTGAAAACTTTTATAGGATGTAAACAGGAGGACATTAAGAGTCAAGCGTCCTGCATGTGGTTATCAGACGTCAGAGCCCAGGCAATGGTTTGAGTTTAGATGAGTTCAAATAATCTTGTTTTAAAGGTCAAGCAGATAAAAATCCGAAGATAAGATAGTTTGAGGAATGGTCTTGTAGGCCAGGAACTAGAGTGAGCTTAATCCCATAAGAAAGGCTGTTTTTTTGATGTGAAATCATAGCCAGAACATCTCAAATTCCATTTCTTCTAGCAATACTTACAGGTAAATATTTGAAATTTAATCAGTTTTACTTAACATTATAAGCTGGAGACATGCTAACTGTTCCTGACACATCTTCTAATGGCATTTGAGAAAGCAATTCTCTTGCCCTCAGTGTCTCCTCTTAATGATAATATCACATTGGAGGACATTTTCAAAAAGGTTTTAATTGATTTAATAATTGTTATGAAACACTGGAATAGAATTTTTGTACGAAATTAGTGAGCCAAAGAAAGACATGGTAAAATGGCAAATGAAGTAAGGAGGTAGATTTAGATGTAAATGAATCCTTGATGGATGGCCAAGCCTATTGTAGAGTTATTGTCTAATCAAGAAGATTATGCACTGGATAAAGAAAATGTTAAATTTGATATTTGTAAAATTAATTTCCTTTTTTTTTCATTTTTGTCCATCTGAAAGAGAAAAATGGAGAGACTCATTAACAGAGGAGAAAAATAGGAAGGAAATAGAATCATGAAAGGAAGAATGCTATCTTTTTTCTTTAAATTTTTTATTGTTATTTTAATCACCGTACATTATTTCAGTAGTTTTTGATGTAGTGTTCCATGATTCATTGTTTGTGCATAAAACCCAGTGCTCCATGCAGAACATGCCCTGTTTAATACCCATCACCAGGCTAACCCATCCCGCCACCCGCCTCCCCTCTAGAACCCCGTTTGTTTTTCAGAGTCCATCGTCTCTCATGGTTCATCTCCCCCTCCAGTTTCTCCCCCTTCATTCTTCCCCTCCTGCTATCTTCTTCTTTTTTCTTAACATATATTACATTATTTGTTTCAGAGGTACAGATCTGTGATTCAACAGTCTTGCACAATTCACAGCACTCACCATAGCACATACTTTCTCCAATGTCTATCACCCAGCCACCCCATCCCTCCCACCCCCCACCACTCCAGCAACCCTCAGTTTGTTTCCTGAGATTAAGAATTTCTCATATCAGTGAGGTCATATGGTACATGTCTTCTCTGATTGACTTATTTCACTCAGCATAACACCCTCCAGTTCCCTCCACGTCATTGGAAATGGCAAGATCTCATTCCTTTTGATGGCTGCATAATATTCCATCGTATATATATACCAACTCTTCTTTATCCATTCATCTGTTGATGGGCATCCTGACTCTTTCCACAGTTTGGCTATTGTGGGCATTGCTGCTATAAACTTCGGGGAGCATGTACACCTTTGGATCCCTACATTTGTATCTTTGGGGTAAATACCCAGTAGTGCAATTGCTGGATTGTATGGTAGCTCTATTTTCAACTTTTTGAGGAACCTCCATACTGTTTTCCAGAGTGGCTACACCAGCTTGCATTCCCACCAACAGTGTAGGAGGGTTCCCCTTTCTCTGCATCCTCGCCAACATCTGTCATTTCCTGACTTGTTAATTTTAGCCATTCTGACTGGTGTGAGGTGGTATCTCATTGAGGTTTTGATTTGGATTTCCCTGATAACGAGCTATGTTGAGCACTTTTTCATGTGTCTGTTGGCTCTTTGGATGTCTTCTTTGGAAAAATGTCTGTTCATGTCTTCTGCCCATTTCTTGATTGGATTATTTGTTCTTTGGGTGTTGAGTTTGATAAATTCTTTATAATTTTGGATACTAGCCCTTTATCTGATATGTCATTTGCAAATATCTTCTCCCATTCTGTCAGTTGTCTTTTGGTTTTGTTGACTGCTTCTTTTGTTGTGCAAAGCTTTTTATCTTGATGAAATCCTAATAGTTCATTTTGCCCTTGCTTCCCTTGCCTTTGGTGATGTTTCTAGGAAAAGTTGATGTGCCTGAGGTCAAAGAGGTTGCTGCCTGTGTTCTCCTTTAGGATTTTGATGGACTCCTGTCTCACATTGAGGTCTTTCAACCATTTTGAGTCTATTTTTGTGTATGGTGTAAGGAAATGGTCAAGTTTCATTCTTCTGCATGTGGATGTCCAATTTTCCCACACCATTTGTTGAAGAGACTGTCTTTTTCCATTGGACATTCTTTCTTGCTTTGTCAAAGTTGAGTTGACCATAGAGTTGAGGGTCCATTTCTGGGCTCTCGATTCTGTTCCATTGATCTCTGTGTCTGTTTTTGTGCCAGTACCATACTGTCTTGATGATGACAGCTTTGTAATAGAGCTTGAAGTCCAGAATTGTGATGCCGCCAGCTTTGCTTTTCTTTTTCAACATTCCTCTGGCTATTCGGGATCTTTTCTGGTTCCATACAAATTTTTGGATTATTTGTTCATTTCTTTGAAAAATGTGGATGGTATTTTGATGGGGTTTGTATTGAATGTGTAGATTGCTCGAGGTAACATTGACATCTTCACAATATTTGCTCTTCCAATCCATGAGCGTGGAACGTTTTTCCATTTCTTTGTGTCTTTCCCAATTTCTTTCATGAGTATTTTATAGTTTTCTGAGTACAGATCCTTTTCCTCTTTGGTTAGATTTATTCCTATGTGTCTTATGGTTTTGGTTGCAATTGTAAATGGGATCGACTCCTTAATTTCTCTCTCTTCTGTCTTGTTGGTGTATAGGAATGCTACTGATTTCTGTGTATTGATTTTATATCCTGCCACTTTACTGAATTCCTGGATGAGTTCTAGCAGTTTTGGGGTAGAGTCTTTTGGGTTTTCCACATAAAGTATCATATCATCTGCAAACAGTGAGAGTTTGACTTCTTTGCCAGTTTGCATGCCTTTGATTTCTTTTTGTTGTCTGATTGCTGTGGCTAGGACTCCTAATACTATGTTGAATAGCAGTCGTGATAGTGGACATCCCTGCCTTGTTCCTGACCTTAGGGGGAAAGCTCTTAGCATTTCCCCATTGAGAATGATATTCGCTCTAGGTTTTTGATAGATGGCTTTTATGATATTGAGGTATGTACCCTCTATCCCTATACTCTGGCGAGTTTTGATCAAGAAAGGATGCTGTACTTTGTCAAATGCTTTTTCTGCATCTATTGAGAGGATCATATGCTTCTTGTTCTTTTTTTTTGTTAATGTATTGTATCACGTTGGTTGATTTGCAGATATTGAACCAACCTTGCAGCCTAGGGATTAATCCCACTTGATCGTGGTGAATAATTTTTAAATGTACTGTTGGATCCTATTGGCTAGTATTTTGGTGAGAATTTTTGCATCCATGTTCATCAAGGATATTGGTCTGTAATTCTCCTTTTTGATGGGGTCTTTGGTTTGGGGATCAAGGTAATGGTGGCCTCATAAAACGAGTGTGGAAGTTTTCCTTCCATTTCTATTTCTTGGAACAGTTTCAGAAGAACAGATTTTAATTCTTCTTTTAATGTTTGATAGAATTCTCCTGGGAAGCCATCTGGCCCTGGGCTTTTGTTTGTTGGGAGATTTTGGATGACTGCTTCAATTTCCTTAGTGGTTATAAGTCTGTTCAGGTTTTCTATTTCTTCCTGGTTCAGTTTTGGTAGTTGATACATCTCTAGGAATGCATCCATTTCTTCCAGGTTATCTAATTTGCTGCAATAGAGTTGCTCATAATATATTCTTATAATTGTTTGTGTTTCTTTGGTGTTATTTGTGATCTCTCCTCTTTCATTCATGATTTTGTTGATTTGGGTCATTTCTTTTTTCTTTTTGATAAGTCTGGCCAGGGGTTTATCAATCTTGTTAATTCTTTCAAAGAACCAGCTCGTAGTTTTCGTTGATCTGTTCTATTATTCTTTTGGTTTCTAGTTCATTGATTTCTGCTCTGATCTTTATGATTTCTCTTCTCCTGCTGGGTTTAGGCTTTATTTGCTGTTTTTTCTCTGGCTTTTTTAGGTGTAGGGTTAGGTTGTGTATTTGAGATTTTTCTTGTTTCTTGAGAGAGGCTTGTATTGCTATATACTTTCCTTTTATGACTGCCTTTGCTGCATTCCAAAGATTTTGAACACTTGTGTTTTCATTTTCATTTGTTTCCATGAATTTTTTAAATTCTTTAATTTCCTGGTTGACACATTCATTCTTTAGTGGGGTGCTCTTTAGCCTCCATATTTGAGTTCTTTCCAACTTTCCTCTTGTGATTGAGTACTCGTTTCAAGGAATTGTGGTCTGAAAATATGCAGGGAACAATCCCAATATTTTGGTACTGTTTGAGACCTGATTTATGACCTAGGATGTGATCTATTCTGGAGAATGTTCCATGGGGACTAGAGAAGAATGTGTATTCCGTTGCTTTGGGATGGAATGTTCTGAGTATGTCTCTGAAGTCCATTTTGTCCAGTGTGTCATTTAAAGTCTTTATTCCTTGTTGTTCTTTTGCTTAGATGATCTGTCCACTTCAGTGAGGGGGGTGTTAAAGTCCCCTACTAATATTGTATTGTTGTCGATGTGTTTCTTTGCTTTTGTTATTAGTTGTCTTATATAATTGGCTGCTCCCATGTTAGGGGCATAGATATTTATAATTGTTAGATCTTCTTGTTGGATAGACCCTTTAAGTAGGATATAGTGTCCTTCCTCATCCCTTATTACAGTCTTTGGTTTAAAATCTAATTTGTATGATATAAGGATTGTCTCCCCAGCTTTCTTTTGGTGTCCATTAGCATGGTAAATGGTTTTCCACCCCTCTCACTTTCAATCTGGGGGTGTCTTTGAGTCTAAAGTGAGTCTCTTGCGGACAGCATATCGATGGGTCTTGTTTTTTAATACAGTCTGGTAGCCTGTGTCTTTTGATTGGGGCATTTAGCCCATTTACATTCAGGGTAACTATTGCAAGATATGAATTTATTGCCATTTTATTGCCTGTAAGGTGACTATTACTGTATATTGTCTGTGTTCATTTCTGGTCTCTGTTGCTTTTAGGCTCTCTCTTTGCTTAGAGGACCCTTTCATTATTTCTTGGATGGCTGGTTTCGTGTTTGCAAATTTCTTTAGTTTTTGTTTGTCCTGGAAGCTTTTGATCTCTCCTTCTATTTTCAATGACAGCCTAGCTGGATATATAATTTTAATTTCATATTTTTCTCGTTTAGTGCTCTGAAAATATCATGCCAGTCCTTTCTGGTCTGCCAGGTGCCTGTGGATAGGTCTGTTGCCAATCTAATGTTTCTATCATTGTAGGTTACATATCTCTTCTCCCGAGGTGCTTTCAGGATTTTGTCTTTGTCTCTGAGACTCGTAAGTTTTACTATTAGATGTTGGGGTGTTGACCTATTTTTATTGATTTTGAGAGGGGTTCTCTGTGCCTCTTGGATTTTGATGCCTGTTTCCTTCCCCAAGTTAGGGAAGTTCTCTGCTCTAATTTGCTCCAATATACCTTCTGCCCCCCTCTCTCTTTTTTCTTCTGGGATCCCAATTATTCTAATGTTGTTTTATCTTACGGTATTGCTTATCTCTCGAATTCTGCCCTCGTGATCCAGTAGTTGTTTATCTCTCTTTTCCTCAGCTTCTTTTTGTTCCCTCATTTGGTGTTCTATATCACTGATTCTCTCTTCTGCCTCATTTATCTTACAAGTTAGTGCCCCCATTTTTTATTGCACCTCATTAGTAGACTTTTTGATTTCCCCTTGGTTAGATTTTAGTTCTTTTATTTCTCCAGAAAGGTTTCTCTAATAACTTACATGCTTTTTTCAAGCCCAGCTAGTATCTTTAAAATTATGATTCAGAACTCTAGGTCCAATATCATACTAATATCTGTATTGAATAGGTCCCTTGCAGTCGGTAGTACCTCTTGTTCTTTTTGGTGAGGTGATTTTTTCCATCTTGTCATTTTGTCCAGTGGAGAATAGATGAATGAGAGAACAAAATGCTTACAGGGTTACAATGTCCTCAGAAAATATACTCTAAACAAATCAAAAAAGACCTGAAACCAGGGGAAAAGAAAGGGTAAGAAAGAAAAAAGGAAACAAAAAAAAAAGAAAAAGAAAAAGATAAAAACAAAGATAAACAGAACAAAACAAAAAACAGTATATGATCAAATATAATCAGGCTGGTGCATAGATTAGTGCCACACATTGCATTTTGGGTGTATTTTGGTCTTTTAGAAGAAGTGCCTTCCCAAATTTTAAAGAAAGAAAACTTATATATGTACAAAAATAAGGGTTGAAATGATGAAAGGTGGGAATATGAATGTAAAGATGAAAATTTTAAAAGTTTTACAAAAGGAATTGATTAAGATAAGAAGTTGTTTGAAAAAAGAAAAGAATATTTAAAAAAAATAAGAAAGAAGAAAAGGGAGAGAATGTGATCAGGCAGGATACTAGAACAAAGCTTTATACTAGAGATTTAGGGTGTATTTCGATCTATTAGAGGAAACTGTATCTCAAAATTTTAAAGAGAGAACAACTTATATATATATATGCCAAAAATAAGGGTAACTAGTATGAAGGGATAGAATATGACTCTAAAAATGAAAAATAAGAATGTTTTTGAAAAAAGGGATTGATAAGATGTTGGTTGAAAAAGGGAAAAAGAAAAATAAAAAAAAAAGTTAAAAAAATTAACTTTGAAAGAGTAAAGGATCATGGTAAAAAAGCCATTTATTCTATGTGCAGTATTCCCCTCGCGCTGGCATTCTGTCATTCTCATTGATTGGTAAACTTGGTCTTGGCTGGCTGTTCTTGCTGATCTTCTGGGGGAGGGGCCTGTTGCCGGCGGTTCCCAAATGTCTTTGCCAGAGGCGGACTTGCCCCGCCCTTGCGGTCTGGGCTAAGTTATCTGCTCGGGTTTGCTCTTGGGAGGTTTTATCCCTGTAAGCTTTCGGTACAGCTTTGGAGGACGAGAGTGAAAATGTCAGCTTCCCAATCTCTGCCCCGGAGGGGCCGAGAACTTGGGGACCCACTCCTCAGTGTGCCCCCAAATGAAAAGCAGTCAGTCCCTCCCGTCTCCCCAGTCTCTGGCCGCACTCCATGCTCACCCGGCCTGTGACCGAACGTTTCTATCTCTGGCACCCGACTCGGTGTGGAGTCTCCATATGCAGCAGATCCCCGCTGCGCGCTCCCACGGTGCGCTCCCGCGCTGCTCCTCCCAAGGGAGGAAGGGGAGTCTCCCTGGATCTGCCACTTGTTGGGTCCCTGCTGGAGGAGCAGTGGCCCGACTGTGCCGTGGATCGCGGTTTATGGCAACTCCAAGCTGAGAGCCTGCGCCTCAGTTCCGTCTCTTTAGCCAGCTTCTCCACTCTGGTACCTGGGAGCTCTGCCGCACTCAGGCACCCCCGTTCTTTTTGTGACCCCGATGGTCCTGAGACCACACTGTCCTGCGAGGGTTCCACCCCCTGCTTAGCCACTGGATTGATGTCCCTCAGTGGAGCTGACTTCTAAAAGTTCCGATTTTGTGCTCTGCTGCTCTATCACTTGCCAGACGCGCAGACAGAGGCCCCCTCCCCTGCCATCTATCCTCTCGAATATTGCCTCAGATTCACTTTTCTGCACATCCTACCTTACAGACAGTGGTTCCTTTTCTGTTCAGAGAGTTGTTGCTATTCTTTTCTTTGCTCTCCTGTTGAGTTCGTAGGTGTTCAGAATGGTTCGATCCCTATCCAACTGAATTCCTGAGACCAGACGAAATCCAGGTCTCCTACTCCTCCGCCATCTTCCTCCACCCTCCCTACTGAAAGGAAGAATTCTTCTGAAAAATTTTAAGATATTTAACCAATTTTATGAAAGATCCGTTTCTAGTTGTATTTTATATTATATGTGTACATAACACGGTACTAATTTTTCTTTTTCTCTAATTGTTTTGAAATGTTTTTTCTTTCTGTAATCATTTTCTCTTCCTAGCTTGGCTTAGAATTGTAGTTTTAAAAATTTTATGGTACTTTTGATCCCCAAGGATTTATCATAATGTAATTGGACAATGAGCAATGTAAGATACACACATACACACAATATACGTACACCTCTGTGTATGTTTGTTTACATACATATAAGGTTAGACACTCTGATCATTGTGTGTGTTTGTGTGTTTGTGTTTGTATGTTTTGCTCACATATGCACAAACATTTTGAAAATCATTATGTGATTTCATTTTATTCTAAGGGTTCTTCAGAGAGCTTTTATTTGATACTAATTCTTTTTCCAATTACCACATTATGCTTAAATCTTGGAAAGGCTTCCTCTTTTGATATATTTTAATAAAAGAACCCTTAGAGTCACATAACCTCCATCTTTTCATCATAGGCTACAGATTATCTTGAATTCTGTTGCCTGAAGACTTATGCATGATATAAACATTAAAAATACCATGTCAGGTTCCAATAATTGGAAATAGCTAGAAGTTATAATAGATCAAATGGAAGATAGACTTTTACTTTTGCAATAAATAATTAAGTTCAGAATTCTCTTTGATATATTAGTGTTGAATTTAGAGTGTATGATTTACAGTGAGGCATAATTAAAATAATACTGAATTAGATTTTATACAACCTGGATACTCATCTGAAATCACTGTTTATTTGCCCAGTGACCTTGGGCAAGAGAGCCTCAGCTTGACTCATCACCAGTTGAAATGTGTAGTTAATATCTTTACTGCCCAACTCTTTTTAGTGTTATCAGGATGAGATGATATGTGTGAAAATATTATATAAACAATGAAGTTCCATATTAAGGTGACTATTGTAAATAATAGTTGATATGTGCCATGCACTGTATTAAGCATTCACATAATTCTTACAAAGTTTTATGAGACAAACAACATTTTAATATTCCAATTTTACAGATCAGGAAGGTGAGGTTCAGAGTGTATAAGACACTTGATTGAGCTCACACTATCTGTGAGTAGGAAAGGCAAGATTTGGATACTGGTTTGTTTGACACTAGACTTGATGCTCATAATTGCACAATTTTTATCTCTCATTTGAATAATACTTATTACATAGAGTAATGCATGGAAATGAAATTCTCTTTATTGTCACATCTGAATTCTAAATGTGAAAACGAAATAATATTTTTCTTAAAAGTAGAATGTAATGGAGTTGTAATTATTGAAATGTATTCTTCCTTTAGAATTTAATTGTCTTGGATCCACTCACTGTGACTGAGGAAGAAATTAGACCATCATTAGAGAAACGTCTTGAAGCCATTATCAGTGGGGCTGCGCTATTGGCTGACTCTTCGTGCACTAGAGATTTCCATCGGGAACGGATTATTGCAGAATGCAATGCCATTCGCCAGGCTCTCCAGGACCTGCTTTCAGAGTACATGAACAATGTAGGTAACTTGTTTTCCACCAACCTCATGCACTGGGTATATGCTGATGTTTTTTCTGTGTACAAATGTGATAAATTACAAATGAGTACATGATCTTACATATTTGGCTTTCTGAGTAGGTTCTACTCACAGAATACAGCATTGATATAGGAATTTCTAGGGATGGGAGCCAACAATATATAATTGTTTTTTTTTGAGGCAGTATCTAAATATTAGTTGAAGAAGGGAGTCAAGATTGGAGAAAAGAAACTGGACTTGGACATCAATTTAAAGGATAAAAGGAAGATGAAGAAAAGGGCAGACTGTTCGGGATTACATTGGTGAATAACAAAATTTAGACAGTATTAGATAAAGTCAATGTTGAAGGGATCAGGGGTTATTTTTGAAGGTGTAAGGAACTCATGTAGTTTTCAACATTAGCTCCTAAACTTTTTGCACATGACATAATGTCATAAATTTTTTTGCAGTTTTAAACTATCTCTTAGGAATATTAGAAATGCTGTCTAAATTTAGACACATGCAAAAATATTTGTTTCAAGGTGCTTTTGGTTTCATTTCATATGTCTTTATATATGATATATTCATTTCATATGTATATATTTATATCCATCTATGGAGTATCTATGCCAGTTCTTACATCAAATCTTATTGCTATTTTTAAAATGAAGAAGAAAGAAGACATTGCCTTGAAGACATTGTCAAGCATTTATTGATCATAAAGGCTCCTAAATAATAGAGCTAAACAAAATGAAGGATTTAGATATATATAATTAATATATAATAATACATATTTATAAAATATTTTGCTCATCTGCCTTACAAATGAAATAATTAAAGAATTATGAAGATATATTTTGAAATTTATTAGTTACAAAGCATATGACTTTTTGGGTGTGAAGTTGAAGATTTAAGATTGTTCTGTATAAATAATTTATGTGAATAATTGAAATGTGCTAAAATTAGTTAATGAGTTTTAAGGCTCCTTCTGCACATATGATGTATCTCCATACTCTTAATATTTGATGACTTTGGCTCCTGACCAAAAATCTCTTGCCTGTCAAGAAATCAAAGTTGCAAAGCAGATTTTGTTAATAAGAAGAACATGTTATAACATCATGTCCTGCTTCTGAAGCTAGAATAGTTCCATTTTTAGCATACGATATATTCTTTTTTTAATTTCCAGTATTTTTATGGAAAATTATGAGAAAGCATAAGAAATAGAAAATTATATAAGGCACGCATGAACCCAGAGAGCATATAATATATTCTTAGTTAAAGATTTTTTAAGGGAATTCATCAATTATAAGAAACTCAAAAGATAATATTGTATTGGGTTTCCTTCTCCCATGATCTGTAAACTATTAAAATTATTATTCTCACATTTATAGATAAAAATACAATTACAGATAAGTTTAATTTATAAATTATAAAATTATAGATAAATTCACTTTATCAGATATAGATAAAGTTGTTTTATTCCTTTAGATGCAAAAGCAAACAGATACACATGCACAGTCACCCACATACATAGTCAGTTATGGCCATGTGATTGTGGAGCTTGATGCAAAATGAAAATGCAAGTATTCTTGTTCAAAAGCAGAGGAAATAACTCTTTTTCCTTTTTCACAGCCTTGAATGACTGAGAAAGGTGATTTTTATTTGCTGTTTAATGTTAGGTTCCCTAGTACATAGGGATACTTGTGGGAACATGCAGACCCTCACAGGTATCTGTGGCTCTTCCCCGTGACTGTGACCCATTTTGCCTTGTGCCAAAGGCCGTCACCAGAAGTGGAGGGGGGCAGCAATTGTCGGGTGGGGGAACAGGTGGCTAAGGACCTGTACCCGGAAGGCAGAACTAAATGTGAGTCTGGGACATATGCTTCTGCTCCATCAGACTTCACTAATATACTCAAATTCAGAGATAAAATTGTTAAAAATTTCAAGACTGTGATAGCAGAGTATTAAATGCAAACCATGAGGATTCTTTCTGAGGATGGGACCCTATGTGCCATCATATGCCCCTGAAGCTGGTCCTGTGTATCATAAATACATATCACATAAGTGGTTTTATGGCTCTCTTCAACTTTGGGTTAAAAAGTATTCATACCAAAGGTGAAGTGATGGGAACATTCTGCCCTGGGTGCAATCATTAAGAAGGTGCACTATATCTAGATATTTATAAACAATAATAAAACCAACTGAAAGTTGGCCTGCTTTTTACTATCACCATGTTTAGCAGTTCTAGATGTTAAGTGATAAAATGTTTTTCTCAAAATTCTTTTGTTTTTCTAAGTTCTAAACAATTACTGTGGTTATAATTGATGTTTAATAATATGTACATATGATTCAAATTGCACATTTTATGATTATACTTTAATAACCATTATATTCCTTATGCATTTAAATAGCGGATTCAAAATAATGATGACACAAAGACAAAGAACTAGAAATAGAGTCACTTCAATTCTGTTATTTTATGTGGTCACATGGAATTTTTATTTAAATTTAAAAGTTATGACAATGAAACAGTATGAATTTCCATGGGTAATATTTGTGTTACGTAAATGCAGATTTATGCATGTGAAGTTCATATGTGAAATCTTTTTTTTTTCATTCGTGAAATATTTTATTGAATTTGAGTACTAACTTTGAAATTTGTTTTCCCTTTAAGATTTGTCAATTGCTTTAAAGTTAACAAATTGGAAAATAATGATTATTACTGAAAAGTAATTTTGTCATACAGAGAATAGAGGTGTTTAAATAACCACTGCAGGTATAAAATATGCTATGTGAGGCACTGAAAATACATATGTATTTTTCTATGTTTTACTGCTCTTTTTTTTAACAAAGATTTACTCTGATACTCAGTTTCAAGGTCCATTTGTTAAGTACACAAAACTTATATTACTAATATCCTTCTGTTAGATATGTTGGCTTTAAAACAAGGTAAGTTCTGTGTTAGAAGAATCAAGTGGAAAGAAATTTTTTCATTTATAATATGCAAATAATTAAGATCAGAGGTAAGTAGCTTTTTAAAATCATGTCCAGATAATTATCTTAACACATATTTTTTTAAGGGTAGACTCAATTAGGAATTTAAATGTTTTTCAGTTATTTAGTTGATTAGATTGCACTGCTCTTCATACTTGATAGAGGCTGTTTTCTTCTTCCTTCCTCCTTCCCCCATGTTTCCTCTTCTCTTCTGGCAAAGGAGAGTAAATACCCCTGAAATACCTCTTGGTTATGGCACTTCCCCATTTTTAGTTCTTATCCCTGTTGTAATTCCTGTGTTTACTTCTCTGCATCTCCGCTGGACAGGAGCTCTAAGAGAATGAGGATTATCTCCCTTGCCCTTAAAACAGAGACTTTCAGGTAGCGGGGGCTCAGTAGTTATTATTTGGATACAGGTAAATTGAATTTAGTGCTTCCTTCTTCTCATTTTTTAAATTAAAATGACAGTGTGCCTAAAGCAATTGATTTGTATTTATTTATTATATTAAATGATTACCATGGAAAAAAATATGGGGACGATTAATGATAAGAATAGAAACATAGAAAAGGAAGAAGAACAAAGGTGAGAAAGCTGTTCTTTGAGTGATCTTAGTATATTTATATATTCCTTTCTCTTAGGATATAATATTAAACACTTGTTGAGGAAGGCATTTTTCTTTTTTTTTAAGGGAATGAAATAATTATTGTGTGTGGGTAATGTCTGGTGATCTGCCCTAATGTTGGTGTAGATGTCAGAGCAGGAGGAGCTAAATTTATGCAGTGGTGGTCCACATGATTAAAAATACATTTATATGCACATTATGTTAACATTCTATTGTAAGTATAACCCATTAATAATAAAAAAGTATGAATTTGTAATATTATGGTAAAGCACTACAAAAACAATGTAATAGCTCTTTTTCATATAAAAGTGCAGTATTTTAGGCTTTAATACTAGTATCTTGACCTAGACAATGAATATTGGAATTAAACAGCAGGAACCAATCTGGAAAAACTGTGGGAATATTTTCAGAACATATTCCCAGGTTTATTTTTATTCCGGATTTATATCACAAATGATGCTTCTTTATACCTTTCATCAGCTTTAATGAAAGGGAATGTACTTTCCTGGTATTAGCTGAACTCAACCTTTCTCAGAATTTGCTCAAAGATTTTAGGATAGCTGTTGTACTTCAGACTTCAACTTCCTGTTTAAGGAATGCTTTGTCTCATTTGGTGGGCCTGGTTTGCTTTTCAGATTAGTTAGGAGCTTTTGTAATTGGGCTGGTGATAGAATAAATGCTTGATGATTATCGAGACATAATAAAGATAACTGTGAAAACTTAAGGCAAGATTAACACTCATTATAATCTGTGGATGTTTTATGTGAATGTGACTTCAAGGCTTCAAATTTTGTAAGCCTGTTGAGTACAGAGAAGTTCAACATTGGGAAATGAATGCAGTTTATGTTTTCTCAGGCTCAGTCCATATGACCAGTTCAAGTCTAGATGATTTTACTTTCTTCTTCTTTTTTTTTTTTAAGAATTTATTTGTTTGAGAAAGAATGAGAGACAGAGAGCGTGAGAGGGTCAGAGGGAGAAGCAGACTCCCTGATGAGCGGGGAGCCCAATGTGGGACTCGATCCTGGGACTCCAGGATCATGACCTGAGCCGAAGGCTGTCGCTTAACCAACTGAGCCACCCAAGCGCCCTAGATGACTTTACTTTCTTAAACAGATCAGTAAGTCTTGATCATTTTTTTGACTGAAATTCTATGTTTAGTAAGTTCAATGTCTTGTGACATTAGTAAGAAATTAGTAGGAAATGAAACCAGATGGATCCATAACTTATGATAAAACAGAAAACCACTTACCACTTTAATGATTATATATATTTGTCCCAATATTTTCCATATATAGATAGTAATAATTATTTTACATCCATAGGTCAAAAGTCTGACACAAGTCTCACTGGGATAAAAAAGGAAGTGTTAGCAATGCTGTATTCTTTTCTGGAGTCTGTAGGGAGAAATCCATTTCTTTGCCTTTTCCAGCTTCTAGAGGCCATCCACATTCCTTGGTTCACAGCCTCTTTCTCCATCTTCACAGCCAGCAATGTCAGACTTCTCTGACTCTTTCTGTCCCCACATCTCTTTCTCCGACCCCAGCCAGGAAATGTTTTCTACTTTTTAGGACTCATATGATTAGTTAGGGCCCACCCAAATTATCCAGGATAGTCCTGCCATCTCATGGCTCTTAGCCTTATTTACATCCACAAAGTTCCTTTTGTCATGTAAAGTTCTGGGAATTAGGGTGTGAGCATCTCTGGGAGCCCTATGACATACATTAATACCAGTCTTTCTTAGTCTCCTCTGTGGAATTGTCAATACTCCTTGCATTTTGAATCTATTATAGTAGTTAGTATCCCTTACTTACTTTAGGCTTTATGCAGGCAGATCTATTGTCTGTCTGTTTTATTTACTATTTTATCTGAAGCCCCAGGCACAATACTTGGCATTAGAAAAAGCTAGCTTGTATTTTTGAATGAAAAAATAAAAGGAAATTATTGCATATTGTATACGTCATATAATGGAGAAACAGCTTCTCTGACATTAAATGAAATGAGTTCCAAGCATCTACTCGATTTATATGATAGATTGCCTTTATAAAAGGTCTTATTTTGCAAAGTATAGGTCTTTTCTAAAAATCAGTGTGAATATTCAGAAACATAATTTTCTCATCATAGTCTCTTCATTTGAATGCCCATCCAGATATATTCCAAAACAAGACTTTTACTAATTAAAAAATATACTCCAGAGAATATTCAGAATCAGAAAAGTTTAACATTTGTTTTTTTAAAACTTAGAAGTATATTTTTCTAAGGTATTTCTGCTGTTTTTCTTATACCTCCAGGATTGGTTAGACCTAGTCCATCTTCTCTGATGTACCAGGTAAATAAGGAATTCTTCATGTGGTTGGGGCAGAGCAAGGAGGCTCTCTAAAGAAGGAAGGGTTTTAGAGGGAAATCATTTTTTTTTTTTTTTAAATAATGGTCTTTCTGTAATTGGTGAAAACAAAGTTGGAGGTGGGCGGCCATCATACTTTAGTTCTAAGAATAAGTAGACATGGATATTTCTTCAGGAGTGGGTTGAAATCATGTTGATATTGTTAAGTTTGGATGTGTTGCTGGACAAAATCTTTACGTGATGTAGAATCCTTAGTAAACTTAACACTCCGATTGGTACTTTACTCTAGAGGTTATTAGAGAGTTTAGTGAATGAGTCAGGTCTGGCTGTATGCAGGGAGCAATTTGCATTTCCAGACCTCTACTTGCCCAATATTTTCTTCTTTTGGTGTCTTATGTGAAAGTGCATTATTGGTTCTCATTACATACTTGTTGAGTGAGTAAATAATCAAATGGACTGTCTTTTGTTATTCAGAGCCCTATTTCATTTGTAAATCCTGGGTTTAATGTATTCCCTCTCCTGGGGAATTATAAAGATTCACTAAGGCCAACAAAGAGATGTTAAGGGGTTTTTCTTCATTAAAAGTCCTCTACCTCTTTTCTGAAATCAATTTTAGAAATGATTTCAGCCTTATTTGTCATAATGATAAGATAAAGCAGTTAGGATGATCTATATGCAATGAGTTTTTGAATACTGGAGACAACTTAGAATTAAAATTCTAAAAATCTAAAGGCAGCTTCCAAATCTTCTTTTCTTTTCTTTTCTTTTTCTTTGCTTTCTTTCTTTTCTTTTCTCTCTCTCCCTCTTTTCCTTCCTTCCTTCCTTCCTTCCTTCCTTCCTTCCTTCCTTCCTTCCTTCCATCCATCCATTCTTTCACATAACTGGCTTTTCTAACACAAAGAAGAAGGCAGAGACTTAGATAAAATGTGAAGATGGAGGAATTTATCCCAAATGAAAGAACAAGATAAGGCCATGGCTAGAGTTCTAAGTGAAACAAATATAAATAACATGCCTGATGGAGAACTTAAAGCAACAATCATAGGGATACTCACTGGGCTTGAGAAAAGAATAGAAGACATCAATCAGCAAGATCCTTAACACAGATATAAAAGAGTTATAAAAGAATCAGCGAGATCCTTAACACAGATATAAAAGAGTTATAAAAGAATCAATCAGAAATGAAAAGTGCAATAAACAAGATTAGAAACACACTTGATGCAATGAACAGCAGGCTGGAAGAAGAAGAGAAATGAATTAATGACCCTGAAGACAAAGTAATGAAAAGTAGTGAAGCTGAACAAAAGAGAGAAAGAAGAATTGTGTAACACAAGAATAGACTTAGGGAACTCAATGACTCCATCAAACAGAATAACATTCTCATTAGAGGTCCCAGAAGAACGAGAAAGGGGGCAAAAAATTCATTTGATGAGATAATAGCTGAAAACTTTCCTAATCTGGGGAAGGAAACAGACATCCAGATCCAGGAGGCACAGAGGACTTCCATCATTTAAAAAAAAAAAAAATCAGGCCAACCCCAAGATGTATTGTAATTAAATTTGCAAATATACTGATAAAGAAAAAATCTTAAAGCAGAAAAACAAAAGAAGTCATTAACTTACAAGGGAAAACCCATAAGAGTAGCTGGAGATTTTTCAACAGAAACTTGGCAAGCCAGAAGAGAACAGCATGATATATTTGAAGTGCTGCATGGGAAAAATCTGCAGCCAAGAATACTCTATCCAGCAAAGCTATCATTCAGGATAGAAGTAGAGATAAAGAGTTTCCTAAACAAAACTAAAGCGTTCATGACTACTAAATTAGCCCTGCAAGAAATATTAAATCGGACCCTTTGAGTGGAGAGACCAAAAATAACAGTATAAAGCAGGAAACACAAAAGCAATAAAAATTTTCTGTAAATATCAGTCAAGGAACTCACACAGAAAAGGATATAACATGATAACATAAACCTAAAACATGGGGAGGAGAGGAGAAAAGAATTTGTTCAAACTTGAATGACCATCAACTTAATATAGACTGCTATTTACAGAAGAAGCACATACAAGCCTAGTGGTAATCATATATCAAAAACCACTGGGGCACCTGGATAGCTCAGTCAGTTAAATGGCTGTCTTCAGCTCAGGTCATGGTGTCGGGGTCCTGGGATCGAGCCCTGTGTTGGGCTCCTTGCTCAGCAGGGAGTCTGCTTCCCCTCTGCCCCTCCCCCTGCTCGTGCTTTCTCTCTCTCACTTACTGCCAAAAAAAAAAACAAAACAAAACAAAAAACTAATAAACATGCAAAGAATAAAGAAAAAGAAATCCACATATATCACTAAAGAAAATTAGCAAAAAATGAAAACAAAAAAGACAAGAAGGATAGAGAAAATCTCCAGAAACAACAAAACAATTAATAAAATGGCAATAAATACATATCTATCAATGATTACTTTTAATGTAAATGGACTAAATGCTCCTATCAAAACACATACGATTTAAGAATGGATAAAAAAGACCCATTTATATGCTGTATACAAGAGACTCATTTTAGACCTAAAGACACCTGCAGATTGAAAGTGAGGGGATGGAGAAACATTTCTCATGCAAATGGATGTCAAAAGAAAGCCAGGGCAGCAATACTTATATTGGACAAAATAGACTTTAAAACAAAGACTGTAACAAGATAAAGAAGGGTACTATATAATAATAAAGTGTACAATCCAACAAGAAGCTATAATAATTATAAATGTTATGCACCCAACATGGGGGCACCCAAATATGTAAAAATTTAATAACAAACATAAAGGAACTAATTGATAATAACACAATAATAATAGGGGGCTTTAACACCCCACATATATCAAGGGACAGATCATTTCAACAGAAAATCAAGAAAATAATGGCTTTGTAATGACACATTGGACTAGATGGACTTAACAGATATATTCAGAACATTCCATCCTAAAACACCAGAATACAGATTCTTTTCAAGTGCACATGGGTCATTCTCCAGAATAGATCATATATTATGTCAGAAAATGTGCTTCAGCAAATACAAAATTATTGAAGTCATACCATGCACCTTTTCTGACCACATTAGAAATCAACCGTAAGAAAAAATATGGAAAGACCACAAATACATGGAAGTTAAACAACATGCTACTAAACAATGAATTGGTCAATCAGGAAATCAAAGAAGAAATTAAAAAATACATGGAAACAAATGAAAATGAAAACACAATGGTCCAAGACCTTTGGGACGCACCAAAAGCAGTCTTAAGAGGGAAGTATATAGAGTAAGTCCTAACTCAAGAAACAAGAAAAATCTCAAATAAACCAACTAACCTTAAACCTAGAGGAACTGGAAAAAGAACAAGTGAAGCCTAAAGCCAGTAGAAAGAAGGAAATAATAAAGATTAGAACAGAAATATGATATAGAAACAAAAACAAAAACAAAAAACCACAATAGAACAGATTAATGAAACCAGGAATGGGTTCTTTGAAAAATCAATAAAATTGATAAACCTCTAGCCAGGAAGAGAAAGGACCTAAATAAATAGAATCACAAATGACAGAGGAGAAATAAGAACCAACAGCATAAAAATGCAAACAATTATAAGAGAATATTATGAAAAACGGTATGCTAACAAATTGGACAACCTGGCAGAAATGGATAAATTCCTAGAAACATATCAATTATCAAAACTGAAATAGGAAGAAATAGAAAAGTTGAACAAACTGATAACCAGCAGAGAAATTGAATCAGTAATCAAAAAACTCCCAACAAGCAAAAGGTCAGACCAGATGGCTTCATGGGGGAATTCTACCAAATATTTAAAGAAGAGTTAATACCTATTCTGCACATACTATTCCAAAACATAGAAAAGGAAGGAAAACTTCCAAATTCATTCTATGAGGCCAGCATTACCCTGATACCAAAATCAGATAAAGACAACACTAAAAAAGAGAACCGTAGGCTAATACATCTGATGAACATAGACACAAAAATTCTCAGTAAAATACGAGCAAACTGAATCCAACAAAATTAAAAAAATCATTCACCATGATCAAGTGGGATTTATTCCTGGGTTGCAAAGATGGTTCAGTATTCAATAATCAACCAACATGATACATCACATTAGTAAAATAAAGGCCAAGAACCATATGATAGTTTCAATAGATGCAGAAAAAGCATTCAACAATGTACAACATATATTCATGATAAAAATCCTCAACAAAGTAGGTTTAGAGACAACATACCTCAACATAATAAAGGTCATATATGAAAAACCCACAGCTAACATCATCATTAATGGGGAAAAACTGACAGATTTTCTCATAAGGTCAGGAACGAGATAGGGCTATCTACTCCCACCACTTTTATTGAACATAGTATTGGGGAGTTCTAACCACAGCAATCAGATAACAACAAGAAAAAAATAAAAGGCATCCAAGTCAGTAAGGAAGAAGTAAAACTTTCTGTTTGCGGATGACATGATACTATATATAGAAAACCTGAAAGTCTCTACCCTAAAACTGCTAGAATTGATAAATGAATTCAGTTAAATCACAGGATAAAAATCAGTGTACAGAAATCTGTTGCATTTCCATACACTGATAATGAAGCAGCAGAAAGAGAAATTAAGGAATCAATTCCATTTAAAATTGCACCCAAAACAACAAGATACTTAGGCATAAAACTAACCAAAGAGGTAAAAGACCTATACTCTGAAAACTATAGAACACAGATGACAGAAATTAAAGATGACACAAAGAAATGGAAAGACATTCCATGCTCATGGATAGGAAGAGCAAATATTGTTAAAATGCCTAAACTACCCAAAGCAATCTATACATTTAGTGCAATCCCTATAAAAATACCACGAACATTTTTCACAGAGCTATAACAAACAATCCTAAAATTTGCATAGAACCACAAAAGACCCCCAATAGCCAAAGCAACCTCGAAAAAGAAAAGCAAAGCTGGAAGCATCACAATTGCAGTCTTAAAGTTGTATCACAAAGCTGTAGTGATCCGGACATTATAGTAGAGGTATAAAAATAGACACAGATCAATGGAACAGAATGGACAACCCAGAAATAGACCCACAACTATATGGTAAATTAATTTTTGACAAAGCAGGAAGAAATATCCAATGGGAAAAAGACTGTCTTCAACAAATGGTGTTGTGAAAACTGACTGGCAGCAACATTAAAAAGAATGAAATTGGACCACTTTCTTATACCACATAGAAAAATAAATTCAAAATGGATCAAAGACCTAAATGTGAGTCCTGAAACAATAAAAATCATAGAAGAGAACACAGGCAGTGGTTTCTTTCACATTGGCCATAGCAAAATCTTTCTAGGTATATCTCTGGAGGCAAAGGAAACAAAATAAAAAATAGTTGGGACTACATTAAAATAAGCTGCTGTGAGAATGAAGGAAATAGTCAATAGAACTAAAAGGCAACCTACAGAATGCAAATGACATATCTGATAAAGGGTTAGTATCCAAAATATATAGAACTTATAAAACTTAACATCTAAAAAATGGACAATATAATTAAAAATGGGCAGAAGACATGAATAGACATTTCTCCAAAGAAGACATACACATGGCCAATAGGCACATGAAAAGATGCTCAACATCACTGATCATCAGAGAAATACAAATCAAAAGTACAAAGAGATATCACCTCACATTGTCAGAATGGCTAAAATCTACAACCCAGAATAAACAGATGTTAAAAATAGACCTGTGACCCTGCAATTGCACTATTAGGTATTTAACCAAAGGATATGAGAATACTGATTAGAAGGGGTACATGCACCCCAATATTTGTAGCAGAGCTATCAACAATAACCAAAGTATGGAAAGATCCCAAATATCCATTGAATAATTAATGGATAAAGAAGATGTGGTATATATATACAATGGAATATTATTCAGTGATTAAAAAGAATGAAGTCTTGCCATTTGCAACAACGTGGAATGTATTATGCTAAGTGAAATAAGTCAGTCAGAGAAAGACAAATACCACATGATTTCATTCATATGTGGAATTTAAGAAACAAAAGAGATGAACATCGGGGAAGGAAAGGAAAAATAAGATAAGAACAGAGAGGGAGGCAAACCATAAGAGACTCTTACCTAGAGAGAGTAAACTGCGGGTTGCTGGAGGATAGGTGGGTGGGGGGATGGGCTAAATAGGTGATGGGCATTAAGGAGGGCACATGTTAGGATGTGAACTGGGGGTTATATGTAAGTGATGCATCACCGAATTCTACTCCAGAGAATTGCTACTATACTATATGTTAACTAACTTGAATTTAAATTAAAAAAAAAAGAAAAATCATGGATATCTTTGTTAGGCAAAAGATGAAGACAAACAACCTCTCTGACAGAGGGTATAACCTTTGAAAACTTTCAACTGTGTATTGCTCTTTGCATGGAATATAAGTCTTGTCACTTTAAGATATTCTCCATTGCTTTTTTTAATGGTTTGATTATTATATATATTATATATATTAATTATAATTCATTTTACACAAACTACCTCATTCTCTTCCTGTGTTCTCCTGTGTTCTCTCTTTATCTGGTTAGTTTCCCTTTTTTTAAAAAATAATAATGGCTGCCTACTTTTCTTATTTTAGCGTTTCTTTTTTTTAATTTAAATTCCAGGGCGCCTGGGTGGCTCAGTTGTTAAGCGTCTGCCTTCGGCTCAGGTCATGATCCCAGGGTCCTGGGATCGAGTCCCGCATCGGGCTCCCTGCTCTGCAGGGAGCCTGCTTCTCCCTCTCCCACTCCCCCTGCTTGTGTTCCTGCTCTCGCTATCTCTCTCTCTGTCAAATAAATAAATAAAATCTTAAAAAAAAATAAATTCCAGTTAACATACAGTGTAATGCTATTTTTAGGTGTATAATGTAGTGATTCAACACTTCCATATAATACCTGGTGCTGATCACAAGTGCACTCCTTAATCCCATCACCTATTTAACCCATCCCCCAACCCACCTGACTTCTGGTAAGTATCAGTTTCTCTATAGTTAAGAGTCTGTTTCTTGGTTTGCTTTCTCTCTCTTTTTTTCCCTTTGATCATTTGTTTGTTTCTTAAATTCCACATATGAGTGAAATCATATGGTATTTGTCTTTCTCTGACTGTGACTTATCTTGCTTAGCATATTACTCTCTAGCACCATCCGTGTTGTTGCAAATGGCAAGATTTCATTCATTGCTAATATTCCATTACACATATTATATGCTATAAATACTATACATACTATATAGTATATATATATATATTATATATCAAATCTTTATTCATTCATCAGTTGATGGACATCTGTGCTGCTTCCATATCTTGGCTATGTAGATAATGCTGTTCAAAACGTTAGGGTGAATGTATCCATTTGAATTAGTATTTTTATATTTTGGGGTAAATAGCTACTACCTTGATTGCTAGATCATAGGGTAGTTCTACTTTTAATTTTTTGAGGAACCTCCATAGTGTTTTTCACAGTGGCTGCACCAGTTTGCATTCCCCCCAACAGTGTAGGAGGGTTCCCCTTTCTCCGCATCCTCGCCAACATCTATTATTTCCTGAGTTGTTAATTTTAGCCATTCTGACAAGTGTAAAGTGGTATCTCATTGTGGTTTTGATTTGTATTTCCCTGATGATGAGTGATGTTGAGCACATGATTTCTAATATTTGTGGGGAAGGTTAGCTGCTCACTTTAGGTTTCAACTGATCCTTTCCCAAGAAATGTGTTTCTTTACCCCGCAGTGTTCAAGCACTGCTCAGTAGTTTTTGGATGTTCCTGCTATTTTGTTTTTAAACATTGGACTTAACTCAAAGGTTTTCATTACATAAAAATAGAAACAGGTTAAATGATAGAAATGACAATAATAAAGTAGGAAGCAAGAGTCTTGGCATGGAGTGTTAGTTCAGTGTTGGACAAAAAATAAGGGTTTTGAGCTGGGCATGGTTCCTAGCTAGGAGATGATATTTGAATGAAGAGAAAGATTGTTGTCTTAGATCAGATACCCTAAATGTGATTCTGAGATAAAAGTTAACATGAAGAAGGGTTTTTGGAGTTATTCTTTTGGGACATACACATAATAAGGAAGTGAAGAAGTCAGGATTGGGCAGAGGGAGAAGGTGACTTACTGTAGATATCCCAGCCATCCTGTGGGAAGCCCAAACTGAGATGAATCTTTGTATCCCTGCACAGGTTAGTTAATACTTGTGGGTCACTCACAGAAGCAGTGTCACCTTGGACAAGGGGCTCCCTGCAGCTGAAGGCAGTTCTTAGGGAGGGACAGACCTGTGGGTCATCTGTAGTTGATATTTCCTGTAAAGGAGAGTGAAGCACCATAGAATTCATTATAACTGTTAAATGAAAAAAGTAATATGGTAGGGTTTTTTTGGTAGGCCTTGAACAATGGAATATTATCTTGTATTAGCAACTCTGGTCAGTATATTTGGCCTTCCATAGTTTTATTTTGCTGTTGGTAACGTTCAGGAAATTAATAGTTATTATTAACCATATAATTTATTTTCCAGTTTGGAATACTTCTGAGAGATCAAGGTGGTCTGTAATAATTAACAGACATTCCCTGATCTACAAAAGTCATAAGTCAGAACTGTCCCAAGCAGACCTAAGATGTATGGTCACCTAGAAATTGTGTGACTATATATGTATTACAGATAGGATAATACATATCAAGGATTTTAAGAGGAATTTAACATATTTTATTGACAGATTCTGTATTAGCCATAAAAAATAGCTAAAACATAAAGTTTGAGTTAAATTTCTATTAGTGTTGCAGTTTCTAGTCATGTAATTCTTCTAGATATATTTTGCTAAGAACTGGTGATTTCTGAGTCTTAAAATAACAGTCTTAGTTGTCAAGGGGAATCAAACAAATAAGTAAGCAAAATAGAACACAATAAAAACTGTAATAGTAGTCAGTACTAAATACAATAATAGCACCAAGTAGGGAGTAGTAAACTCCTCTGTAGTTCATCAGGGAAGCCTTCATGGAGGAGAAATCTCTTACACTTGCTTTTGAAACATAGACAGTTGGGAATTCCAGAAAGGGGTAACAGCCTGTGCAAAGGCACAAAAGCAAGAATCAACGTTGTGTGTTTGGTGTGGGAAACATAAGCAGTTTGATTTGGATGAAATGTATGGGAAGAAGGAAAGCTGACATATGAGACTAAGTATTTACAAATAGATTTCTTTCAAATATTTGATAAACTTAAAATTTCTTTGCTTTCAAAACAAGCCAAATTTCAATTAAAGCCTTTCTTCAGTGCTAACCAATTATGAGTCACTCATAATATCACCTTAGCTATTTTACCTTTATAAATCAGTTTCCATTTGTGATATTGTGTTTCATAATAAGAAGTATATATTTGGTATTTGTCCCCTTTTCTGGCATAGAGCTCCAAAAATCCTTGGAATTTTATAAGTGATGAGAGTGATAAAGATCTTCTGTTATATTAATGAGATGGCTTTGGATCTAAGGATGAGGGTTGGTTGCCAGGAAAACCAACCCTGTGATCAGAGGATTACAACTGTCAGTATCACTCCCTGACCTCCTGGGGAGAGGGGAAGGGCTGGAGGTTGAATTCAATCACCAGGGGCCAATGATTTAATCAATCATGCCTATTTAATGAAGACTCCATAAAAACCAAAGGATGGGGTTCAGACCTTTCAGATTGGTGAACACATGGAGATTCAGGAATAGTGGCACACTCGAAGGGCATGTCTTGTGCCCCTTTCCCACATATCTTGTCCTGTGCATCTCTTCCATTTGGCTGTTTTTGAGCTGTATATACACTGGTAATCTAGTAAGTAAAATGCTTCTTTGAGTTCTTTGAGTTGCTCTAACAAATGTATTGAACCTGAGAAGGGGGTCATAGTAACCTCTGGTTTATAGCCGTTGATCAGAAGTACAAGGAGGAACCCAGACTTGGAATTGGCATCTGAAGTGTTGGGGTGGGGGTTGGTGGTGGTGACAAATTTGTAGTACTGGACTCTTTTTTTAAAAGATTTATTTATTTATTTTAGAGAGAGAGAGAGAGCATGAGCAGGAGGGGCAGAGGGAGAGAGAATCTCAAGCAGACTCTGTGTTGAGCTCAGAGCCCAATGTGGGGCTCCATCTCATGACCCCAAGATCATAACCTGAGCCAAAACCAAGAGTCAGATGTTCAACTGACTGTGTCACCCTGGTGCCCTATAGTACTAAACTCTGAACCTATGGAATCTGATGCTATTTCTGGATAGATGGTATCAGAATTGAGTTGAACTCTGGACCATCCAGCTGATGTTCTGAGAACTGCTTGTTGGTATGGGGGAATCTCTCCCCTGCCACAATGGAATTATTAGTAGAATCTTTTATCATTGAAACATATTTTTGAATGAATTTGTAGTTAGGCTCTGAAAAAAAAAAGTTATCTTACCTTTGTGATATAAGTTTAGGATCAAAGGCCAACCTGTAGCTTTATTTCTGTGCTGAAGTAGGTTTAGCAGGGGCAGACATGGATAAGCAACTTATGTAGTTGATTTGCTTGACTATTTGCTATACTTAATAATTAATTGGAGAAGACTATTAGCGATCTACAAATTACAGATTGTCCCATCATATTTTGGTTCCTTTTTTGCATCATAAATTTTCATATATGTTTTTAAGTCTTGTAACCACAACAAAATAGCTTATTGAATTCTTGACATGAATTTACTCACTTGTTTTCTTCTGAAAGATAAATTGAAACTAGATTTGACTAAGTGTTTTCCTTAGAGGAAACTATCACACTTTGTATCCAACAAAACTCAACCAAGGTTGTTGATTGACAATACTTTATCAATCTGATAAATTGTTTGCTTTAATGTGCTAAGGCAGCATTTAACTGTTTCAGTTTGACATTTATATAAACTTGATGTAAATTTCTAGTACCCTATTGGATTTGGATTGTATGATTCAGTCTGATGACCCTGTACCTCATTTGAAAATACTTTTATTTACATATGACAAGGATATATCTATAAGAAGTTTTATCTCTCTATAAAAAGTTTGTTCCTGGGGTGCCTGGCTGGCTCAGTTAGTAGAGCATGTGACTCTTGATCTTGTGTTCTAAGTTCAAACCCCACATTGGGTTAGAGATTACTTAAAATCTTAAAAAATCTTTTTTTATTCTTATCTGAAGTAGAAAGAATAATGCCTCCACCCCCCGTACCCTTGATGTTCACACTCTAATCCCTGAAACCTATGAATATATTACCTCACATTGTACAAGGGACTTTGCAGATGTGATTAAAGACAGGGCTCTTGAGATGGAGAGATTTTTCCTAGATTAAATGGGTGGGCCCAATCTAATTACATGAGTCCTTGAAAGCAGAGAACCTTCCTGGCTGGATCAAAGAGCGATAAGATGGAAAAAGGAGGAGAGATTCAAAGAATGAGAGAGTCAACTCACCATTGCTGCTTTAAAGATGGAGGAAGGGGGCCATGAACCAACATATGTGGGTGGCCTCTGTAGCTGGGAATGGCCCTTAGATGACATCCAGAAAGAAAACAGGGATCTCAGTCCTATAAGCACAAGGAACTGAATCTTTCAACAACCCAAATGGGCAAGTGAACAGATTCTCCCCCTGAGCCTCCCAAAAGAAACAGCCCAGGGGTACCCGGGTGGCTCAGTTGGTTAAGTGGCTGCCTTTGGTTCAAGTCATGATCCCAGGGTCCTGGGATCAAGCCCCGCAAAGGAGCCCGCTTCTCCCCCTGCCTGCCACTCCCCCTGCTTGTGCTCTCTCTCTCTCTGATGAATAAATAAATAAAATTGTAAAAAAAAGAAAAGAAACCGCCCAGCTGACACTGTGGTTTTAGCCCAGTGTCCCACTTCTGACCTATAGAACTGTAAGGTAATAAATTGGTATTGTTTAAGCCATGAAGTTTGTGTTAATTTGTTACAACCACAATAGAAAATTAATACATGATCTTAATCAGGGGTCATGTAGTTTACTTTTGTACAGAAACTGTGTGAGCAAATTTGAAATCTTATGTGAAATGAATTGCTGCAATTATGTAGTAAAAATGTAGATATATTAATTCTGAAATGTGTATTTAAATCTCAGGAAAAGCAATCAGTTTTATAAGAAATACCAAATAATTGATTTTGAATGTACTTAGGTATCTCACCTAAGATTTAGCATGAAGTAATTAAAATGCCCGAAAACCATTTAATGGTATAAACACCATGAACTGTTGTGGTGCTACACAATGGAAAATATGATTTAGTTTATTTTCTGAGCCAGTGCAAACTAGAATAATATGTGAGCCACATGTAATTTAAAATTTTCTAATATCCACATGCAATAAAATGAACAGGTAAAATAATAAATGTTATTTAATTACATATATGCAAAATATTTCAAAATTTAGTCATAAACATTATTAGTGAGGTAGTGTACAGTATTTTTAGTACTATGGTCTTGATATCTGGTGTGCATTTTGCATCTATAGTACATCTGGACTAGCCACATATCAAGTGTTGAGTAGCACATGTGGTTAGTAGCTACTATACTGGACACCACAGCTCTATGCAGAAATGCATTCTCCACCATAGAGTTTTTGATGCCTGATCATCTCCATGTTTCTACCACTTTAATAATAATGCTGTTAGAAAAGGTAACAAAAGAAAAAAGAGATAGAATCCTTAGGGAGAACAAGAGCTATAACATCATACTGTCATTTCTGGTGTTACCCAGTAAAAATAGGCTACTGATTTTATACTAGTATATTGGAAAAAAAACAAAACTTTCCATATGTGGTAAATTACATTTTCCAAAATGGTCACAATAATATCTCCATTTTACATATTCTTTTTTGGTATGACTCCCTTTCCTCCATCATTAGGTTGAGTTTAATACCCTTCTTGAATGTGGGCTTGTCTTTTTTTTTTTAAAGATTTTATTTATTTATTTGAGAGAGAGAGAATGAGAGATAGAGAGCACGAGAGGGAAGAGGGTCAGAGGGAGAAGCAGACTCCCCGCCGAGCAGGGAGCCTGATGCGGGACTCGATGCCGGGACTCCAGGATCACGACCTGGGCCGAAAGCAGTTGCTTAACCAACTGAGCCACCCAGGCTCCCTGTGGGCTTGTCTTAATGACTTGTTTTTTTCTTTCTTTTTTTTTTTTTTAAGATTTATTTATTTATGTGACAGAGAGAGAGAGAGCAAGAGAGCACAAGCAGGGGGAGCTGCAGAGGGAGAGGGAGAAGCAGGCTCCCCACTGAGGGGGAGCCTGATGCTGGGCTCGATCCCAGGACCCTGGGATCATGACCTGAGGTGAAGGCAGTCACTTAACTGACTGAGCCACCCAGGCGCCCCCAAATGACTGTTTGATCACTTAAATGTGACAGAAGCCACATTCTGGGACTTCTAAGGCTAACAAATCCTTTCAGATTTCACCTAAATCTCTTAGAATGATCAATCTTGGGACACCATCTCAGAACACAGTTGCTATATTGTAGGAAGCCCAACCCACACAGAGAGTCCAAAACCAGGTAGGCACCCTGGCTGACAGCCTCACCTGAGTTTTCATCCAAAAGTCACCATCAGCTACCAGCCCTGTGAATGTGCTATCTTGGATGGCCAACCCCAAATGGCTGCAACTAAGGCCCAACCTTGACTTTGGCTGCATAGAGATCTAATGTGTGAAATCCTAGCTCAGTTCAGTCATATTTCAGAACCATGAGAAAGAATAAAAAGTTGTTGCTTTTAACCACTAAGTTTTGGGATGGCTTTTTATACAGCAATAGATAATCAGAATACTATAGAATCTAATTGGGAAAGGGTTTACTTGCGGAAGAGCATAAAGAATCAGAACTATACTAACACCAAATGTTACTACCTAGAAGGTACAGAGGACAGAGTTAGTTCCCTTAGTGATAGTGGTCAAGGGTTATTAACAAAAGCTTTTTGAGGAGGAAGATAAAATTGATAATAACTAAGTAGATGTATATATGGAAATATGTTAATAGATCCTATTATGAAGTATAGATTTAATTAATCTTCACAAATCTTTCATAGTCTTTAAGTCCTGTGTTAAAAGTGAAACAGAGATCTGAAGTGGGTAAACCTTATCTAACTATTAAGTGTTAAGATTCTTGTGCCCAGGGCACCTGGGTGGCTCAGTCAGTTAAGCGTCTGTCTTCAGCGCAGGTCATTGGGATCGAGTCCCACATCAGGCTTCCTGCTCAGCGGGGAATCTGCTTCTCCCTCTGCCCCTCACCCTGCTCTCGTGCTCTTTCTTTCACTCTCTCTTTCTCAAATAAATAAATAAATAAATAAATAAAATATTAAAAAAAAAGACTCTTTTGCCCAATGTTAAAACAAAACAAAAAGCTAGGGAAGTGGCCCTTGTGCAGAATTCCATTTTAACAAGGCCTATTTGTGTCTGGGTGGTGCACCTATGCCAAAATGAGATCTGTAACTGCATTTAAGAAGTGACTTTGAAACTTTTCCAGGTAATCCACAAATGATATTCTCAAAATGTGGATGATGATCACCTGCTCTCTTTAGTGGTATTGAATCGGAATCATTGAATACTAAGTGATTATGTAATCTATGCTGCAGAATAGTTACAGGCAAATGTTTACTCAGCTTCTTATGGTTACTAAGTTTCTTTTCCTCCTTGGCAATTTTAAGCATAGTAGCAGGGGCTCAGAAAAAGGAATATGCAACACACCCACAAAATTGGCAGTATCATAAGTATGGCAGTTGGCCTACAGCTGGGGAGAGAAAAATAATTCTTTTCTTTGGTGCATAGTAGAGATATGATCATCGTTTTTTGTGATATATTATATTGTTCTTTGTAAAAGCAGCTCTTCCTAATTTTACAACTCCTTTACAAGTATTGACTGCTCCTTTTTATTCGGTTTGACCTTTATATAAAACCTAAAAGCTTGTAAAGTAGAACTAACTGAACCTATTTGATGATAACTTTTATTTTATATTTAGCTGTTCATACTGTACCAGGAAGCCTTCCCATATTTTCTCATTTTTAGGTTATTATAGTGTTCCAGGAATGCCTCTCAAAGACTAGAAACTAAAATTAAAAAAAAAGATTTTATTTGGAAATAATTATATATTCAAAGAAAGTTGCAAAGGTAGTACAGAGAGATTTTGTGTACCTATTTCCCAGTCTCCACATTGGTTGTATCTTATGTGACTGTAGTATGATATAAAAACCAGGAAGTTGACATACTGTTATAACTTATGTGTATAATTCTATCACATGTATAGATTCAGAAACCACCAGCACCACAAGAAAGATACAGAAATATTTCATCAGTATGAATATCTACTTCTTGCTGTCACTTTATATTCACATTTACCCCTCCCAACTTCTTCCTGCCTGCCCCTCATCATCCATAATCCCTGGAAAATTCTAATCTAAATATTTTTAAAAATATTTATTTAAAAATATTCTAAAATATTTTATAAATGGGATCAAACAGTATGTGATCTTTTGAGACTGGCTTTTTTCACTCAGTATGATGCCCTCGAAATCCAAGTTGTGTATTAATAGTTTACTCTTTTTTATTGCTGAGTATTATCTCATGGTATGGATGCACCATGTGTTTTTAACCATATACCTGTTGCAGGACAATTTTGTTTTTTCTAATTTAGATCTATTACAAATAAAACTTCTATGAACAGTTGTGTACAGGATTTTATAGACATAAGTTTTCATTTTTCTGAGATAAATGTCCAGAGGTGTGATTACTGGATCATATGGTAAATAAATGTTTAGTTTTTAAGAAACTGCCCAACTGTTTTCCAGAGTGGCTGTATTATTTTACATTCCCACCAGTAAAGGGTATGATTACTACACATCCCAGCCAGCATTTGGTATTCTCACTATTTTTTTTTTTAATTTAGCTGTTCTAATAGGTGTGTAGTAATTGCTCATTGTGATCTTAATTTGCATTACCCTCATGTCTAGTGATGTTAAAGATCTTTTCATGTGCTTATTTGCTACCTGTATATCCTCTTCAGTGAAATGGTTCTTCATGTTGTTTGCCAATCTGGTAATTGGTTTGTTTGTATTTTACTGTTAGTTATTGAGAGTTCTTTATATATTCTAGATAGGAAAACTTTATCATTTTTTTCTTTCATGCACTGTGTTTTTGTGCCTAAGAACTGTTTGACAAGTTCTAGGTCCCAAAGATATTCTTTAAAGGTTTTATGTTTTGGATTTATATTTTACATTTATGATCCATTTTGAGTTAATTTTTATGAGATATGAGACTTTTCTCAAGATTCATTTTTTTTGCCCATTGATATCCAGTTGCTTTAGCACTATTTGTTGAAATGGATATCCTTCCTCCATTAAATTACTTTTGCATCTTTGTCATTTCTATGGTACTGAACTATTTGTCTATCTTTTGGTCAGTACTGCACGTATAGATTAATATAGTTCTATATTAAATCTTGAAATTGCATTTAGTTGTTCCTCCTACTGTATTCTCCTATTTCAAAGTTGTTTTAGTTTTCCTGGTTCCTTTGGTTGGCATGTAAATTTTAGAATAATGGTATGTATAGCTACAAAAGATTTTGCTAAGATTTTGATAAAAATTACGTTAAACCTGTAATTTTGATTTGTATTTCCCTATTGATCAGTGATGCATGTCAAAGTGGCTAAAACTAACAACAGAAGAAACAACAGGTGTTGGTGATCAGGATGTGGAGAAAGAACCCTCTTGCACTATTGATGGGAATGAAAATTGGTGTAGCCACTGTGGAAAACACTATGGAGTTTCCTCTAAAAGTTAAAAATAGAACTACCCTACAATCCAGCAATTGCACTACTAGGTATTTTCCCCAAAATACAAAAATACTAATTCAAAGGGATACATGCACCCTGATGTTTATAGGAGCATTATCTACAATAGCCAATTATGGAAACAGCTCAAATATCCATGGACTGATGAATGGATAAGGAAGATGTGGTATATATATAATGGAATATTACTCAGCCATAAAAAATAATGAAATCTTGCCATTTACAACAACATGGATAGTGCTAGAGAGTAATATTTGCTAAGCAAAATAAGCCAGAGATAGACAATACCATATGATTTCACTCATACGTGGAATTTAAGAAACAAAATAAATGAACAATGGGAAAAAAGAGAGAGAGAGGCAAAACAAGAAACAGTCTCTTAAATATAGAGAACAAATTGGTGGTTACCAGAAGTGAGGTGGGTTGGGGGATGGGTTAAATAGGTGATGGGATTAAGGAGTGCACCTGTGATGAGCACCAGGTGTTATATGGAAGTGTTGAATCACTATATTGTATACCTGAAACTAACATTACAGTACATGTTAACTAATTAGAATTTAAATAAAATCTTTAAAAAAAAGAATTACGTTAAACCTATATTCAACTTGGGAGAATTGACATCTTTAGTATACTGAGTCTTCTAATCCATGAACACAGTATGCCTCTTTGTTTATTTAAATATTTGTTTTCTTTCATCAGCACTTTGCAATTTTCAGCCTACAAGTCCTGTACATGTTTTATTAGATTTATACCTAGTCATGCCATTTTTTAGGTATTGTAAATGATATTGTACTTTAAATTTCAATTGCTATATGTTCATCACCAGTATATAAAAACACAATAGATTTATTTTTTCTCATGTCTTGTAACCTTGCTGAACTCACATATTAGTTTGAGGTTTTTGTTTTAGCTTTTTGTAGATTTCCTGGCATTTCCTACATAGACATTTATGTCATGAACAGATTGGGACAGTTTTATTTCTTCCTTTTAAAACTGTATGCCTTTTATTTATTTTTCATACCTTATTGTTCTGGCTAGAATTCTAGTATTATGCTGAATAAAGGTGCTGTGAACTGATATTTTCACTTTCTTGATGATTTCAGGATGAAAGCATTCAGTCTTTTATCATTAAGTATGATGTTATGTTTAATTATTATGTAGATTAGAAAAGTTAAGATATAGAAATTCTCCTCTATTCCTACTTTTCTGAGAGTTTTTGTCATGAATAGATAGGTGTTGAATTGTGTCAGTAGTATACCTTTTCTGCATTGATTGACATGATCATATGATTTTTTTAAAACTTTTTTTAAGATTTTATTTATTGGAGAAAGAAAGAGAGTGAGAGAGAACATGAATGGGGCGGTAGAGAGAGGGAGAGGGAGAAGCAGAGACTCCCTGCTGAGTAGGGAGCCTGACTCAGGGCTTGATCCCAGGACCTGGAATTCATGACCTGGGTGGAAGGCAGATGCTTAACCGACTGAGCTGCCCAGGCACCGCTGATTTTCTTTATCTAGTCTGTTAGTATGGTGGATTAAATTGATTGTTTTTCAAATATGAAATAACCCTTACTAGGTCGTGTTATACCTTGCATTTCTGGAATAAATCTTAGTAGGTTGTGTTGTATATTTTTTTGCCTATATTGCTGAATTCTGTTTGTTAATATTTTGTTAGGAATATTTATTCTTATATTGATGAAGGATATGAGTTCTTGCTTCTTGCTATCTCAATCTATAGCTCATCATCTGAGAAACAAGACTTATCCTATGTCATTAATTCTTTGGTCTCCTCCTCTTCATTCTTTTTTTTTTACTTCTCTTGTAGACTAACATATTCTTTGCATTTTAGCTATTATTATAATTCTTATTTTGGAAGTGAAAGAATTGACAACCATTATGTAGTTGAAGCAATGATTGGACTGAGGCAACCTGATTCTAGAACCTCTGCTCTTAGCCACTCTTCTTTAGTATCCAGTTGATTCATTCATTCAGTATTTATTGAACATATGTTTTGCACCTGGCTTGTAAAAATGAGGATATAAGGATGTAGTAGTAAGACATGTTCCATGCTCTTGGGAAGCCAGTGGCCTAGTGGTGACACAGAAATAAAATAATAGCCTCCCAAATTAATTTATAATTACAAATTGGGATAGGAATGAAAGATATGTACAGTGTACTTAAGAAAGAGGACCAACTTTGAAATTTAAAGAGGAAAGATGATGGAAGTCCTCTCTATGTTAGAGGCCTAAAGGATAAGTGGATTTTAGCCAGGTCGGGGGTGGGAGGTGGTGATGATGGAAAACACATTCTAGAGAAACATATTTGTTTATGCAGGCATCCTGCAGTGGCAAAGAGCTTAGTGCCTATGAAGATCTGAAAGAAGGGCAGAGTGACTTTAGTCCTGAGATTGAAGGAATATGTAGTGTGAGATGAGGCAGGGCAGGGATCATGGTAGGCTTTTGCACATTTTACTAACAATTTGGAATATTAAGCTAAATTCAGTGGGTACAGGATTGCAGAGGGTCAAGAATGAAGGATAGCTTTTTTGCAAAAGCCTTGTAGGTAGTTTGTATAATGAAAAAACAGGATTAAATGACTTCTATTCTTATCTATTTGAGCTAAAAAAAAATTCATAAGTGTTCTCTTCTAGAAATCTCCAAGCATCCATGAGCTTTTTTTCCCTCACAATACCTTGATTTAATCTTTGTAGGGCTAGTAACTCAAAGGCAAAGCTCTTATTGGATTTGTAATCCAATGAGAAATACAGCCCTCACATATGTGCCTGGTTTAATGACTTCTGCTGAGGTGAATTGTGAGATGTTATCCATCTCCTCTCTGAAATATGAATTCTAGTTTAGTGGAATTTGTTGCCTTTAGGGAGTTGGTAATATCACTTTTCGTGTGACTTTTTTTAAAGCCCACTGACAATATATTTTAAGATGGAAAGCAATAGAATGTGTGGTATTTATTTATTTTTAGCTAGCTAGTTGAAATCATATGGTAACCTTTTGTCGTAAAAGTTAGGAAACATTCATAAATTAGCTTACGAAATGTATAGGCTTGTTTAAGATTTAAAGAAAATATTGATATGTATTTATATTTTTACATACTTATACATTGGCTACATTTAAAAACATTTTTTAAAGAACTTTCTTCAAGTTTGGTTATTATTTAACAAATCATGGTATTTTATAACAAACATCACCTTTTTCCCTGAAAGGTGATAGAATAAAATAGTTGGCAATATAATCATTTTATATGTTTCTCAAACACTTTTATATTTTATTTTCCTTCTTATCTCTGATAGGTGACTCTAAAATTCATAATTTTTAAATATAGTTTAATGCGAAAAAAACAGGGACATTTGGAAAGTCAGATAATAATACCATATCTTAATTGCGCAAAATACAAAGCACTTTCCTCCTTTTTAGCAATTTAATTAGTTCAATAAAGAAAATGGTGTCTTGCTAGCAAATGGAAGGTAAATGATACTTTATTTCACCTCTTTTTAATGTCAGTAGTAAAAAATAAAATATAGATATACACTATTAATTTATATTAATAATATTGTGTTTTGAACTTGACAAAGTGGGGGTTAGAAAGATCATTATAGTCAGAGAAATGGGTTTAAATTCTAACTCTAATATTTACTTTCTTTATGCCATGAGGCACATTTCCCAACCTTTCTGAAATTCAATTTTCTAATTTTAAATAAAGGGATAATAAAATGATCTGGTTAGATTGTTTTGATGTTGACAGAAGAGAGTATATAAAACCTATTTTCAATCCTAGCTGTATACTTGATCACCTGGAGGGCCTTAAAAAATTCTCAAAGCAAAGCCCCATGCTTGACCACTTAAATCAGAATCTCTGGAGGTAGCATTCATGCATCAGAATGTTTTAAAAAAGATTCCTGGGAGATTTTATTATGTAACCATAATGAAAACTGCTGACATAAAAGCACGAGAATGGTGGTAGGTGTATCATAAATGTTGGTTCCATTCTCTTCCTCTGATAAGCTAGTTGCCTTCAATTCATATAAAACTTATCTGTTCTGAAAAGATAAGCCATAAGCTATACATGAGGTTTATTGAAAAATTTCAAGAAAAGATATAATAATCTGTTTTGGCAAGGTATAATGAATGGAAGTTATTTTAAAGAGAATTTTAAGTAGCCCTTATTTAGACTTAAATGTTTAAATTAGCTTATCATATTATATATCAACAGAAGTAATTAAAAATGTGTAATTATAATAGTGGTAAGCATCGATGAATATGGACATTAATTATTCAGGTGACAATGTCTAAGTTTTATGATGAGTGCACTTAAAATTTTTGTCATCTTTTAAGTTGCCTTTTAATACTCATTTCATTGAATTGGAATTATAAGAAAATCCACATATTGGTCACAAATTATGACCCTAGGAGTAATATATACTTTCTTTAGTGGTGCCTGGGTGGCTCAGTTGTTAAGCATCTGCCTTCAGCTCAGGTCATGATCCCAGGGTCCTGGGATTGAGCCCTGCATCCGGCTCCTTGCTCAGCGGGAAGCCTGCTTCTCCCTCTCCCACTCCCCCTGCTTGTGTTTCCTCTCTCGCTGTCTCTCTCTGTCAAATAAATAAATAAATTCTTTAAAAAAAGGTAATATATATATATATATATCTTTCTTTAATTTATTTCTATCAAAGGTGTTCTCCTTCTTTCAACGTAGCAGGCTCACAATCCTCAGGTCAACTTTGACTATTTTTTCTCCTATTTCTCAAATGCAATCAGTTGTTAAATTCTGCAATTTATTCTTGTTCCAGATATAATCCAGTCTTTTTCAAACTTGACTGTTGGGGAGACCTCTTTCATTGAGCTGTGTCTGGTAGCCATTAGATGTGAGAGGTGGAAGATGAAGCCAAATCAGCAGCTCTGCTTTTTTAGTTTTAGTGTTCTATGTATATGTGCTTATGTATGTGTCATATGTTAGGGTTCATTTGAAAAAAGATCCCTCTGCTAAAAAGAAAGTTTGACAAACACAAAACACTGACTCACACTATTCTTACAATGTGGAACTAAGCTAAAGAGTACATCGCTGTGAAAAAGGGAAATAATCTGTTAACCAGTGGCTCAGACTTTCTCTTGGAGAAGGAATTGTTTTGTTAAGAAAATATCTTGATAAATGACTTGAGTGGCTGAATGCAATTAGAGAGTATCAGCTAGAAGGAGATAAAGTACAAAAGAGAAAGCTAAACTGCTCTGTGGTTTGGGGGAGAGTAGAGAAGAGGGGGCAGAGTTTGGGGGGAGAAAGGATAGACAGAAAGGGGATGTCATAATGACATCGTGGAGTGGCTCAAATGACTTTTAAGAACAAGAATTTTCAATGAATAATCTTAAATTTGTATTCTATGATGTAAATTTTCTTCCTCAAATCTTCAATGAAGTTTACTAAACACCAAATTTTATTTTGTGTGAATTGTGGAAAAGGGCTGATTTCTACATAGGGGTCCTGCTCTGTGGAGTGCTGTGATAATTCATACACTGAACTGATTTGTTAGGAGCAGAAGCTAAAATATGGCCTGAGCATATAAACTTCTAGTGGTTTGCAGACCTCAGGAAGAGCATCAGGCCTGATAGAAGTCACAGAGAGGGAGTTTGAACCATCTACTTTCTAGAGTGAGCAGGGAATGACAGCTCTAGCTGATGAATTAAAGGATATATGAGGAAAGATGAAGCTTGGTTTATTGTGGATAATCTGAATAAAAGTCTCTTTTTTTGCTTATAAACCTACTTAATGTGAACTGTTCACTTTTAAATGTTTCAATATGATACTTGGTATTGTTATTGTTAGTAACTGTTTCCCTTGCTTCTGAAATAATAAAGGAATAAAATATTACCTCATTTTTTTAATTCACCAGAAGACTGCACTGTGATAAAAAATTTGATGGTATAATTCTGTGGTTCTAGAATACTCACAGATGAAATTTAAACAAAAAAGGCAAATGACATTTGAGGATTCTCTGTACTGTTCTGTATTCCTGGTTGAGTTATTTTGGGGATGATATCTAAAGGAAGACCTTTCTTCTTGCTTTGTCTAGACAGTATGGAGAAATATTATAAAGGCAAGCCCTTCAGCAACAGGGTCTTGAAAAGACAAAAACATGTTATTTTGATTTTTAGGAGGAATTAGAGAAAAAGTACTTGTGGTTTGAAGACAGACTTGAGAGTTGGCCTCTGTACATCATAGAAAAAAAATTCATTAGGTGTTGAGGAAAACATTTTTGAAGATGCATATAGAGCTGGAACTCAGGGTGGGGAAGATACCTGTTGCTATCCATTTCTGAAACAGAAGAAAAAAGGCCATCTGTGTCGACTGAAAATTAATTTCAAGTAAATATTTTCTTTTTTATTCATACCAAATCTCAATGTAAGGTTGACAAATCTGCTAAACATGATGTCCTCTTGGCCTTTTTACATCTACTGGTAGTGTAGAGCATACAGATAATAGAATCTGTCCATAGTCTTATTACCCTATTTATCACTGGCTTTGAGCTAGTAAACTCTCACAAGTTTTGCATTATGCAGCATCATTTGAAAGGGAGTGTTCTTATGATTGTTGAGGACATCTGATGATCTCAACTCTGATATTGTTGTGAATCTTCTTGACTTCATTTTCCAATTTAGAACCTCAAATTTGGAATGGTTTAATAATTGAATTTTTCGTTCTTGAATCTCCAAGATAGTTACTAACAAGATCTTTGCAGGGTGAGGGGCAGTTTCATTAAAGTAGAAATGAAAATTTTGTTCCTAAAATAAATATTTAGACAAATTGCCAAAATTTTGATTAAAATTAGCATTGCTGTATATTTTTTTAAAAAGATTTTACTAATTTATTTGAGAAAGAGAAAGAGAGTGCGCAAGCAGGGGGAACAGCAGAGAGAGAGAGAGAAGCAGGCTCTCTGCTGAGCAGGAAGCCTGATGCTGGGCTCGATCCCAGGACCCTGGGATCATGGCCTGAGCTGAAGGCAGACACTCAACCGACTGAGCCACCCAGCACCCCAGCATTGCTGTATATTCTGATTCATTTATATTTATTCATTTTCTAAATACAGTTGATCTCTTGAGTACATTAAAGTTAATTTATTTTGCACAAATTAAATGTGGATATTTAAGAACCTTATATTTGAAGTTTGCAAATCAAAATTCCGTAGAACTTACAAATATACTTTTTAAACATTCATAAGATTAGCTTATTTAAAAAAAGATTGCTTGCTATTCAAAATTTAGTTATTAAGAGTTTTTGTCCTGAATTTAATGTAAAACACTGGCAATTTATTATTCAAATGCATAACTGATTTTAAGTAAATTGATCTTTTATAAGTTTTTAATAATATTTTTTGTTAAGACCTTTTTGATAATTTCGTTTAGGGAAGCCATTTTGAAAAAAATGCAATGAAATATTCTGATGTATATAATTTGTGAACAATGTTTTATTAAAACTCTAAGCAGAAATGCTTTCTTATTTGTTATTTCCTAATTCTCAAACTCAAAAAAGATGTTATGAAAATCCCAGAGTATATTGATAGTATATTATACCAAAATATGGCGTTAGGGAATTTGGTCAGGGACAAGATCTACATTCTTTCAAAATAACTATGGGCCAGGCACTGTGTTGGGCATTTTATATTTCTTTTGTTTATTTAATCTTCACAGAAGTCTCAGACTATAATATTTACTCTGTGATGTTGGGCAAGCTACTTACTGTCTTCATGTCCAAATCAGTTGTCTTTGATTCGTCCTTAATTTAGAAGTTTCACATGTCTCTTGAATTTCTGCTCAAATTGTTCCCTCACTCATGGTTGAGGAAGAAAAGAAATTTTATTTTCAAGCTATGATTGTTTCTAGTATTTTGTAGTAGATTGGTGACAGTTTACTAAGGTATATTCATGTGGAAAACAATTAAGCATCATGATTGCCTGAGAGTAACCTGGGAATATTGTACACATTTTGTGTTGGGTATTTACCTTGAAAAGCAGGTTTTATGCCAGCTCTGCTTTTTTTTTCCTTTCACATTACCTGCATGTTAACAATGGCCACAGTGGGGAGATGAATTAAGATTTTGATTTAGCCATATGGATAAATTACTCTTTAAAGAATGAATGTAAGCTTTATTTTTCATTATTCAATATGCGGAAAATTGGAGGAGGTGAAATGTGAAACATGGGAAATTTAAATAAAAGTATAAACTGTTTGTCACAAACTCAGTTCTTAAAGCTATTATAGGAGTCCTATCATGGATTTGCTCCATTTTGGGGGCCAGTCATGCTTACTGCAAGCTTTATTACAAATTGCTGATAATTTCTACATTGTTGGTACACTTTAATCTTTACTGAGAAGATTTTGGCCTTGGGTCTCATTACCTGTCATATCAAAGGAGAGTTCAGTGCATTGGTTGAGGAAACCCTGATGTGGTATGTTTGTCAGTAAGTGTGTCTTATCTGAATATTATTTATTTGTCCTTATTGGTTGCTAGAGATATCCTTCTGAAGAAGGAATTCCAGTGAGGACGAGTCTGGGTTTTCAGGTAAGCTAGGATTGAATTTCAGAGGATCAGAGTCATTTTTCAAAGCCTTATTATTTGGTTAAAAAAAAAAGTTGTGTTTCCGCCTGCTCCAATTTACACCAGGTTTCTAAATGATCATATTACTCCTGTGTGTGACACTGACGGCAGACAGCCAACTTTTTCCTGCTGTCCTGGCTTGGCATCCACTGGAGAAGCATATCCATTCATTCAGGACCTTAGGGAGGATGCTGGCTATTCAGAAAATATAATATTTTTTCATTCTAAAGCTGCATTTATTTTTAGGAAGATGACTGAAATGGAATGAGAATGTCTGTATATAAATTCCAGAAACAATCTATGTGAAGATTTTGGTGTGAATGTTATGTCCTGAAGCTAGTTTCCCCAGTGGATTGTTCTTATTTTGCTGGCTCATAGATAGCCTTCTCTATCCTTGTTTTCTCATTGTAGAGAATATACATGCATATATGTATATGTACATGTACATATATATGTATATGTATATATGTATATATATGTATATTGTATGACTTTCTGTTACTTTTGTTCATGTGTCTATCAGTAACTTTATATTGAAAAGTAAGAGCTCAGTTTGTATATAGTACTTATGATTCTTACAGATATTTATGAGAAAGTTCTCATAAAGCTGGTCAAAATGCTGGTCTCAAAAAGCTGGTCACTCCAGCTCTTTTAATCAATAAACCACTAATGAGCATTCTCAAGTTTCCCAAAAACATTAATAAGAGAATTGAAAATCAATCCATTTGTTGATATTTACCCTTTGTAAATCAATAATATGAATACTGCATATGATGGGAAACACATAACCCTCTTGATATCAATTTTTTTCCATCAAAAAACTGAAGAAAATTTTTGGTAGAGCCATCCATATTTTGGTCTCTTCTTACAGACATAGCTTAGTGGGAGTCCCTGTTTTATTTTATTTTTTAAAGATTTATTTATTTATTTGAGAGAGAGAGAGAGAGAGAGAGTAGGGAGAGGGGTAGAGGGAGAGGATCTCAAGTAGATACCATGCTGAGCATGGAGCCTGATGCAGGGCTCGATCTTATGACCCATGTGATCATGAGATCATGACCTGAGCCAAAACCAAGAGTTGGACACTTAACCAGCTGAGCCGCCCACGTGCTTCAGCTTAGTAGGAGTCTTTACTCTCCTTCCCCAGTGGCAAGAACTAGGGGTAGGATGATATAAATTTACCTGTAAAAATTCCATTTGAAAAGGCATAATGTTCTTAGTCCATTGATAAAGCTAAGATTAGAATATGTCACATTGTAGGTAAGCTTTAAGACCCTGCTACAATTTCTGTTCCTGATTTTTAATTTCTTTAACTCAAAATCTTTTCCTGTGGCAAACTTAAGTATATTGTAGGGATGTAGGCTTTAGGGAACCCCTAAATTTTTTTGGTTCCTTAGAAGTAATATGTAGAATTCTGAAGAATTCTGAGTCTGCATATTACATTTTCCATTAATAAATACTTTTTTAAAAAAAATTTTTATTGTTATGTTAATCACCATATATTACATCATTTGTTTTGGTGTAGTGTTCAATGATTCATTGTTTGTTCATAACACCCAGTGCTCCATGCAGAATGTGCCCTCTTTAATACCCATCACCAGGCTAACCCATCCCCCTACCCTCCTCTCCTCTAGAACCCTCAGTTTGTTTTTCAGAGTCCATCATCTCTCCTGGTTCGTCTCCCCCTCTGACTTACTCCCCTTCATTCTTCCTCTCCTGCTATCTTCTTCTTTTTCTTTTTTTCTTAAAATATGTTGCGTTATTTGTTTCAGAAGTACAGATCTGTGATTCAACAGTCTTGCACAATTCACAGCCCTCACCGTAGCACATACCCTCCCCAATGTCTATCACCCAGCCACCCCATCCCTCCCACCCCCAACCACTCCAGCAACCCTCAATTTGTTCCTGAGATTAAGAATTCCTCATATCAGTGAGGTCATATGATACATGTCTTTCTCTGATTGACTTATTTCACTAAGCATAACACCCTCCAGTTCCGTCCACATCATTGCAAATGGCAAGATCTCATTCCTTTTGATGGCTGCATAATATTGCATTGTGTATATATACCACCTCTTCTTTATCCATTCATCTGTCGATGGACATCTTGGCTCTTTCCACAGTTTGGCTATTGTGGACATTGCTGCTATAAACATTGGGGTGCACGTACCCCTTCGGATCCCTACATTTGTATCTTTGGGGTAAATACCCAGTAGTGCAATTGCTGGATCGAATGGTAGCTCTAATTTCAACTGTTTGAGGAACCTCCATACTGTTTTCCAGAGTGGTTGCACCAGCCACCAGCCAGTGTAGGAGGGTTCCCCTTTCTCCACATCCCCGCCAACATCTGTCGTTCCCTGACTTGTTAAATTTAGCCATTCTGACTGGTGTGAGGTGGTATCTCATTGAGGTTTTGATTTGGATTTCCCTGATGCCGAGCGATGTTGAGCACTTTTTCATGTGCCTGTTGGCCATTTGGATGTCTTCTTTGGAAAAATGTCTGTTCATGTTTTCTGCCCGTTTCTTAATTGGATTATTTGTTCTTTGGGTGTTGAGTTTGATAAGTTCTTTATAGATTTTGGGTACTAGCCCTTTATCTGATATGTCATTTGCAAATATTTTCTCCCATTCTGTCGGTTGTCTGTTGGTTTTGTGGACTGTTTCTTTTGCTCTGCAAAAGCTTTTTATCTTGATGAAATCCCAATAGTTCATTTTTGCCCTGGCTTCCCGTGCCTTTGGTGATGTTTCTAAGAAGAAGTTGCTGCGGCTGAGGTCGAAGAGGTTGCTACCTGTGTTCTCCTTTAGGATTTTGATGGACTCCTGTCTCACGTTTAGGTCTTTCAACCATTTGGAGTCTATTTTTGTGTGTGGTGTAAGGAAATGATCCAGTTTCATTCTTCTGCATGTGGCTGTCCAATTTTCCCGACACCATTTGTTGAAGAGACTGTCTTTTTTCCATTGGACATTCTTTCCTGCTTTGTCAAAAATAAGTTGACCATAGAGTTGAGGGTCCATTTCTGGGCTCTCGATTCTGTTCCATTGATCTATGTGTCTGTTTTTGTGCCAGTACCATACTGTCTTGATGATGACAGCTTTGTAATAGAGCTGGAAGTCCGGAATTGTGATGCCGCCAGCTTTGCTTTTCTTTTTCATTATTCCTCTGGCTATTCGCTGTAGGTTTTTCGTAGATGGCTTTTATGATATTGAGGTATGTACCCTCTATCCCTATACTCTGAAGAGTTTTGATCAAGAAAGGATGCTGTACTTTGTCAAATGCTTTTTCTGCATCTATTGAGAGGATCATATGATTCTTGTTCTTTCTTTTGTTAATGTATTGTATCACGTTGATTGATTTGCGGATGTTGAACCAGCCTTGCAGCCCAGGGATAAATCCCACTTGGTCGTGGTGAGTAATCCTTTTAATGTACTGTTGGATCCTATTGGCTAGTATTTTGGTGAGAATTTTTGCATCCATGTTCATCAAGGATATTGGTCTGTAATTCTCCTTTTTGATGGGGTCTTTGTCTGGTTTTGGGATCAAGGTAATGCTGGCCTCATAAAATGAGTTTGGACGTTTTCCTTCCATTTCTCTTTTTTGGAACAGTTTCAGGAGAATAGGTATTCATTCTTCTTTAAATGTCTGATAGAATTCCCCTGAGAAGCCATCTGGCCCTGGGCTTTTGTTTCTTGGGAGATTTTTGAAAACTGCTTCAATTTCCTTAGTGGCTATAGGTCTGTTCAGGTTTTCTATTTCTTCCTGGTTCACTTTTGGTAGTTGTTACATCTCTAGGAATGCACCCATTTCTTCCAGGTTATCTAATTTGCTGGCATAGAGTTGCTAATAATATGTTCTTATAATTGTTTGTGTTTCTTTGGTGTTGGTTGTGATCTCTCCTCTTTCATTCATGATTTTGTTGATTTGGGTCATTTCTTTTTTCTTTTTGAGAAGTCTGGCCAGGGGTTTATCAATCTTGTTAATTCTTTCAAAGAACCAGCTCCTAGTTTCGTTGATCTGTTCTACTGTTCTTTTGGTTTCTATTTCATTGACTTCTGCTCTGATCTTTATTATTTCTCTTCTCCTGCTGGGTTTAGGCTTTATTTGCTGTTCTTTCTCCAGCTCCTTTAGGTGTAGGGTTAGACTGTGTATTTGAGATTTTTCATGTTTCTTGAGAAAGGCTTGTATTGCTATATACTTTCCTCTCAGGACTGCCTTTGCTGTATCCCAAAGATTTTGGACAGTTGTGTTTTCATTTTCATTGGTTTCCATGAATTTTTTAAATTCTTCTTTAATTTCCTGGTTGACCCATTCATTCTTTAGTAGGATGCTCTTTAGCCTCCATATATTTGAGTTCTTTCCGACTTTCCTCTTGTGATTGAGTTCTAGTTTCAAAGCATTGTGGTCTGAAAATATGCAGGGAATGATCCCAATCTTTTGGTACCGGTTGAGACCTGATTTGTGACCTAGGATGTGATCCATTCTGGAGAATGTTCCATGGGCACTAGAGAAGAATGTGTATTCCGTTGCTTTGGGATGGAATGTTCTGAATATGTCTGTGAAGTCCATTTGGTCCAGTGTGTCATTTAAAGTCTTTATTTCCTTGTTGATCTTTTGCTTAGATGATCTGTCCATTTCAGTCAGGGGGGTGTTAAAGTCCCCCACTATTATTGTATTGTTGTCAATGTGTTTCTTTGCTTTTGTTATTAATTGCCTTATATAATTGGCTGCTCCCATGTTCGGGGCATAGATATTTACAATTGTTAGATCTTCTTGTTGGATAGACCCTTTAAGTAGGATATAGTGTCCTTCCTCATATCTTATTACAGTCTTTGTTTTAAAATCTAATTTGTCTGATATAAGGATGGCCACCCCAGCTTTCTTTTGGTGTCCATTAGCATGGTAAATTGTTTCCCCCCCCCTCACTTTCAATCTGGGGGTGTCTTTGGGTCTAAAATGAGTCTCCTGCAGGCAGCAGATGGATGGGTCTTGTTTTTTAATCCAATCTGATAGCCTGTGTCTTTTGATTGGGGCATTGAGCCCATTTACATTCAGGGTAACTATTGAAAGGTATGAATTTAGTGCCATTGTATTGCCTGTAAGGTGACTGTTACTGTATGTTGTCTGTGTTCCTTTCTGATCTTTGCTGCTTTTAGGCTCTCTCTTTGCTTAGAGGACCCCTTTCAATATTTCTTGGAGGGCTGGTTTCATGTTTGCAAATTCCTTTAGTTTTTGTTTGTTCTGGAAGCTTTTTATCTCTCCTTCTATTTTCAATGACAGCCTAGCTGGATATAGTATTCTTGGCTGCATATTTTTCTCGTTTAGTGCTCTGAAGATATCTTGCCAGTCCTTTCTGGCCTGCCAGGTCTCTGTGGATAGGTCTGTTGCCAGTCTAATATTTTTACCATTGTAGGTTACATATCTCTTCTCCCGAGCTGCTTTCAGGATTTTCTCTTTGTCTCTGAGACTCGTAAGTTTTACTATTAGATGTTGGGGTGTTGACCTATTTTTATTGATTTTGAGAGGGGTTCTCTGTGCCTCCTGGATTTTGATGCCTGCTTCCTTCCTCACATTAGGGAAGTTCTCTGCTATTATTTGCTCCAATATACCTTCTGCCCCTCTCTCTCTTTCTTCTTCTTCTGGGATCCCAATTATTCTAATGTTGTTTCATCTTATCGTATCACTTATCTCTCGAATTCTGCCCTCGTGATCCTGTAGTTGTTTCTCCCTCTTTTTCTCAGCCTCTTTATTTTCCATCATTTGGTCTTCTATATCACTGATTCTCTCTTCTGCCTCATTTATCCTAGCAGTTAGTGCCCCCATTTTTGATTGCACCTCATCAACAGCCTTTTTGATTTCGACTTGGTTAGATTTTAGTTCTTTTATTTCTCCAGAAAGGATTTCCCTAATAACTTCCACGCTTTTTTCAAGCCCAGCTAGTACCTTTAAAGTCATGATTCTGAACTCTAGGTCCGACATCGTACTAATGTCCGTATTGAGTAGGTCCCTGGCTGACGGTACTACCTCTTGTTCTTTTTGCTGAGGTGATTTTTTTCGTCTTGTCATTTTGTCCAGAGGAGAATAGATGAATGAGAGAACAAAATGCTAACAGGTTTACAACGTCCCTAGCAAATATACTGTATACAAATCAGAAAAGACCTGAAACCAGGGGAAAAGAAAGGGAAAGAAAAAAAAAGAAAAAGAATAAAAAAAGAAAAAAAAAGATAAAACAAAACCAGAACAATACAAAAAAAGCAGAATGTGATCAAATATGATCAGGCTAGTGCATAGATCAGTGCCACACACTAGATTTTGGGTGTATTTTGGTCTGTTAGAAAAAAGTGCCTCCTAAAATTTTAAAGGAAGAAAGACATATATGTACAATATAAGGATTGATACAATGAAGGGATAGAAGATGACTGTAAAGATGAAAATTATAAAAGATTTTATAAAAGGTCTTGATAAGATAAGAAGTTGTTTGAAAAAAAGAAGATTTAAAAAAAAAAGAAAGAAAAAAGGGAGAGAATGTGATTAGGCAGGAGACTAGAACAGAGCCATACACTAGTGATTTAGGGTATATTTTGATCTGTTAGAAGAAACTGTATCTCAAAATTTTAAAGAGAGAACAACTTATATATATATGCCAAAAATAAGGGTAACTACTATGAAGGGATAAAATATGACTCTAAAAATGAAAAATAAAAAATGTTTTTTTTTTTTTAAAAAGAGATTGATAAGATGTTGGTTGAAAAAGGGAAAAAAAAACAGTTAACAAAAATTAACTTTGGTGATCTAATGAATCATGGTAAAAAAAGCCATGAATTCTATGTGCAGTATTCCCCTAGCGCTGGAGTTTTCCCGTTCTCCTTGATCGGTAAACTTGGTCTTGGCTTGCTGGCTGTTCGGGCTGATCTTCTGGGGGAGGGGCCTGTTGCTGTGGTTTCCAAATGTCTTTGCCGGAGGCTGAATTGCCCCGCCCTTGTCGGTCCGGGCTAAGCAAGCTGCTCGGGTTTGATCTCAGGAGCTTTTGTTCCCTGCAAGCTCTCCGTACAGCCTTAGAGGACCAGGGCAAAAATGGTGGCCTCCCAATCTCCACCCGGAGGAGCTGAGAACTCGGGGCCCCGCTCCTCAGTGCGCCCCCAGAGAAAAGCAGTCACTCCTGTGTCCCCGGTCTCTGGCCGCTCTCCGTGGTCACCCGGCCTGTGACCTAACGTTGCTATCTCTGGCACCTGACCCCGTGTGGAGTCTCCAAACCCAGCAGATCCCTGGGGTGCGTTCCCGTGCCGCTCCTCCCCGGGAAGGAAGGGGAGTCTCCCCGGATCTGCCGCCTGTTGGGTCCCTGCTGGAGGAGCAGTGGCCCGACTTCCAGTAAGTGGTCGCTTCTCTGTTCAGATAGTTGTTGCTACTCTCCTCTTTGATCTCCTGTTGAGTTCGTAGGTGTTCAGAATGGTTTGATCCCTATTCAGCTGAATTCCTGAGACCAGACGAAATCTAGGTCTCCTATTCCTCTGCCATCTTGCTCAATAAATACTTTTTAAAAAAAATGGAACACAAACCGAACAAAATAACTCATTAGACCTCACCTCATATTCTGTAGTTCTTTTGTTATAAATACCCTTAAATCTTTCACCAAAATCACTGGATTCGTTCTTATATGTTCAGCTGGTTGTATTTTCTTGAAGCTATTTCTCGTTCAGTATTTAAGTGGAGTGGATCTTAGTTGATTTTACTGTTACAGTAGATTATTTGTTTGTGTGAGGATTTTTTCCTTTTTGTCTCTGCTTTAGCAGTATCACCTGCTTATTCATGTGTATCTGAAAAATAGGTAAAAATTAATAGCCCTCTTGTTATGACGTAGGATAAAATATTCTTTCCCATTTCACTAAATGGCACCAAACAGATGAAAATCTAGGATTAATACTTGAGACTCCTGTTTCCTTCATCCCACATCAGTCTATCATTAAGTCCTGAGGACTCTATCTACAAAACATATTCTGAGGATTCTTCCATTCTTCTGTATCACCACCACTTTAATCTAATCCACCATCATCTCTTGCCAATTCTACTGAAATAGCCCTCTAACTGATCTCTCTGCTTCTGCTTTTGTTTTTCATATGGGAGCAGGATTAATCTTTTCAGATTGTGTCCTGCTTAATACATCCCAGTGATTTCCTAGGGAACATAACATAAAATCAAAATTCTTTACTATGACTTACAAGGCCCTAAATGATCTTGCCCCACTGATCTGTTTTAACATGTCTACACAACACTATCTTCCATTGCATTAGCACTAGCCCCACTGGAGACTTAGTTTCCTAAGCAACCACATCCTTTGCCTTCTTAAGTATGCTATATCAAATAATTTTCACTGGAATGAATGGAATTGGAAGTATGCAACAGTGCTGTAGCAAGAATTTGTTTATGTGGTAACAAGGTGGACCCTTGAGTGTTGACATACCTTCTCCCAAGCCTCCCCAAACTGTAAAAGACAGGAGGCTCACACTTGGTAGATTCCTTGCTTTGTGTTGACTTAAAACATTACACAAATGTAGCTTCCAAATAGAAAAAAAATATTATTTGTATCTTTGATATCATATATATATTTTTTATACCACTCTTTGTATCTTTGATATTGTATATATATATATTTGTACCTCTATTCATTCCATAACTGGAAGCCTGCATCTTCCACTCCCTTTTACCCATTTTGCCCATCCCCCCATCCAACTCCCCTCTGGAAACCATCAGTTTGTTTTCTGTATTTACAAGACTGATTCTGTTTTTTGTTTGTTTATTCATTTGCTATGTTTTCTTAGATTCCACATGTGAGTGAAATCATACAATATTTGTCTTTCTCAATCTGATTTATTTTACTTAGCTTAATACCTTTTAGCTCCATCCGTGTTATCACAAATGGCAAGCTGTCATCCCTTTCTATGGCTACATAATATTCCATTGTGTATGTATATATGTATGTGTCTGTATATGTATATTACAGCACTTCCTTATCCATTCATCTATTGATGGACACTTAGATTTTTTCTGTTGTAAATAATGCTGCATACAATGAACATAGGGTTGCACATATCTAGTGTTTTCATTTTCTTTGGGTAAAAACCCACTAGTGGGATTATTGGATCATATGGAATTTCTATTTTTAATTTCTTGAGGAATCTCCAAACTGGTTTTCACAGTGGCTGCACCAGTTTATCTTACCACCATCAGTGCATGAGGGTTCCTTTTTCTCCACATCCTCGCCAACACTTATTTGTCTTTGATTTCAGCCATTCTTACAGGTGTGAGGCGATATCTTATTGTGGTTTTGATTTGTATTTTCCTGATGATTAGTGATGTTGAACATGTTTTTACATGTCTGTTGACCATTTGTATGTCTTCTTTGGAAGAATGTCTACTCAGGTCCTCTGCCCATTTTTTAATCAGATTTTTTGTTTTTTGGGTGTTGAGTTATATAAGTTCTTTAGTGATAAGGGATATTAACCCCTTATTGTATATACCATTTGCAAATAACTTTTTCCATTCAGTAGTTTGCCTTTTTGTTTTGCTGATGGTTTCCTTCACTGTGCAAAAGCTTTTTATTTTGATATAGTTCCAGTAGTTTATTTTTACTTTTGTTTCCTTTGCCCTGAGAGACATGACTAGAAAAATGTTGCCATGGCCAATGTCAGAGAAATTACTACTTGTGTTCTCTTCTAGGATTTTTATGGTTTCAGGTTTAATATTTAGGTCTTTAATCCATTTTGAGTTTATTTTTGTGAATGGTATGAGAAAGTGGTCTAATTTCATTCTTTTACACATAGCTGTCCAGTATTCCCAGCACCATTGAAGAGACTGTCTCTTCTGCATTGTGTATTCTTGTTTCCTTTGTCATAGATTAATTGGCCATATAAGTGTGTGTTTATTTCTGGGCTCTCTATCCTGTTCCATTGCTCTATTGGTTTATTTTGTACTAGTAGCATGCTGTTTTGATTACTACAGCTTTGTAATATACCTTGCATCTAATTATGGCCATTTCTTTCCCACTTAAAGAAGTCTCTTTAACATTTCTTATAAAGCTTGTTTAGTGGTGATAAAGTTGTTTAACTCTTGTCTGTGTTGGAAACTGTCTCTTCTTCAATTCTGAATGATGACTTTGCGGAAAAGAATATTCTTGGTTATAGGTTTTTTCCTTTCATCACTTTGAATATATCATGCCACTCTCTTCTGGTCTGCAAAATTTCTGCTGAAAAATTAGCTGATATTCTTATAGAGTTTCCCTTGTAGGTGACTTTTTGCTTCTCTTTTGCTGCTTTTAAAGTTCTCTATCTTTAACCTTTGACATTTTAATTATTATGTGTGGTGGTGGTTAACTCCTTGAGTTCATGTTTGGAACTCTCTGTGCTTCTTGAAACTGGATGTCTTTCTTCTCCTAGGCTAAGCAAATTTTCAGCTCTAATATTTCTTCAAATAAGCTTTCTGCTCCTTTGTTTCTCTTGGTTTTCTTCTGGGACCCCTGTAGTGTGAATGTTTGTTGTTTAAGAGATCCCTTAACTTATGATTGTTTTAAATTCTTTTCCCTTTTTGCTGTTCAGCTTGGATACTTTCTATTACCCCATTTTCCAGGTTGCTGATACATTCTTCTGCATCTGCTAATCTACTATTGATTCCCTTTAGTGTATTTTTTTATTTTGGTTATGTTCTTCAACTCTCATTGGTTCTTTTTTATATTTTCTACTTCTTTATTCAAGTTCTCACTAAGTTCTTCCATTCTTCTGTCCAGCCCAGTGAGCATCTTTACAAGTAGGCATATTGCCTATCTCTGTTTCATTTTGTTCTTTTTTTTATTATGTTATGTTAATCACCATACATTACATCATTAGTTTTTGATGTAGTGTTCCATGATTCATTGTTTGCATATAACACCCAGTGCTCCATGCAGAACGTGCCCTCTTTAATACCCATCACTAGGCTAACCCATCCTCCCAACCTCCTCCCCTCTAGAACCCTCAGTTTGTTTTTGAGAGTCCATAGTCTGTCATGGTTCATCTCCCCCTCCTATTTCCCCCCCTTCATTCTTCACCTCCTGCTATCTTCTTCTTCTTCTTCTTTTTTTTTTTTTAACATATAATGTATTATTTGCTTCAGAGGTTATGCTGAGTGAAATAAGTCAATCAGAAAAAGACATGTATCCTATGACCTCACTGATATGAGGAATTCTTAATCTCAGGAAACAAACTGAGGATTCCTGGAGTGGTGGAGGGTGGGAGGGATGGGGTGGCTGGGTGATAGACATTGGGGAGGGTGTGTGCTATGGTGAGCGCTGTGAAGTGTGCAAGACTATTGAATCACAGATCATTTAGTTCTTTTTCTGATTTTTGTCTTTTTTTTTAATCATATTTTTCTGGTTCCCCATTTTGCTTGACTTTCAATGTTTGTTTCTATGGATTAGGTAGAAGAACAGCTACTTCTCCTAGACTTGAAGGAATGTTCCTGTACGATCATCCCTATGTAGACTATATGTGCTTATTGACTTCTGCTGGCTGGCTGGAGCTGTGGCTGGTGTGGACTGCAGGTCCCAGAGTTCACACGGTGGGTGCCCTGGCAGGACAGCTAAAGCTGAAGTGGGTGGATGCAAGACAGGGTCTTGCATCTGAGTCTCTACCCACAGAGGACATCTTGGCAGAATAGCTGAAGCTGAAGTGGGTGTTACCTGGGGTGTATTGGGCCTCTGTGCACAGAGAGCACTCCAGCAGGACAACTGGAGCTGAAGTGGGTGTAAGCCAGGGGATCCTGGTGATCTCTGTGCAACTAGCACCCTGTCATGACACCTAAAGCTGAAGTGGAAGCAGACTGGGGTGTCCTAGGTTCCACCCACTGAGGGTACCCTGGCAGGACTGCTGAAACTGATGTGTGTACAAGTCAGGGTACCTTGGGGCTCTATATACAGAGGGCACCTTGGTGGGATAACTGAAGCTGAAGTGGGTATAAACTGGGGTGTCCCAGAACTCTCCGCATAAAGGGTGCCCTGGAGGGGTGGCTGGAGCCAAGGTGGGGTGTATGCTGGGGGTTCCTGTGGTGCTCCGTGAAAGGGGTGCCTCAACAAGACAGCTAGAGCTAAAGTGGTACTGACTGGTGTGGTCTCTAGCTCTCCACACAAAATATGCCCTGGTAGGATAGCTGAAGCTGGAGTGGTTGCAAACCTGGGTATGCTGGGGTGCTCATTGCAGGGGTTGCCAGCAGGGTGGTTGGATCTGAAGCAGACATTAACCAGGAGGTTCCAAAGTGCTCTGTACCAGGTGTGCCTCACATGCCATCTAAAGCTGAAGTGGTGTGGGCCTGGTGTTGTGCAACTCTGTCACCTTGATGTGAAGGCTGGAGCTATTGTGAACACTAACTAGGGGTGTCCCTGAATGCATTGCCCTATGGCCATCTTGATGGTACAGCTGGGGCTGGTGTGAGCTATAGGCCCAGGGTTTGCCGAGACAGAAGGCCGGTTAGTGTGTGCCAGCTCTGTTCTTATTCACATTATTAAGGTGGAAGGGGAGTGTAAACCATGTACACCAGCCCCTCCCACCCAGAGAGCTTTCTAGAAACTCCCCTCACTGGTGGAGTTCTAAGGGCTGGCTCTTTTATAAAATTTGTTGCTATTTATTTATTTATTTATTTATTTATTTATTTATATTTTTTTAAGTAAGTTCTGTGGCCAGTATGGGGCTTGGACTCATGACTCTGAGATCAAGAGTAGCATACTCTATTGACTGAGCCAGCCAGGAGCCCCAATTAGTTGCTCTCTTCAACTGCAGGCTTTTTTTTTTTTTTTCCTGTGTCCCAGCATGACTGAGGCTGGTATAGGCTAGGGAATCCAGGGCTCCCTGAAGCAGCAAGCCAGTTATGGTGTCCAGACCCTGCTCCAGACTGTGCTTTCAAGGTGCAGGGCGAGTGTAAACAGTGTTGCTTTTTAGTCCCTCTGACCCAGAGACTGTTCCAGCTGCAACTCTGCCATTTGGCACAGTTGGAGAGATGGTTTTTTTATAAACTTAGTTGCTCTTTTAAGCCCCAGATTTTTTTCTGTGCCCAAGGACAGACAAATCTGTTTCTGATCCATCTGTATTATCCTTCCCCAATGCAGTTTGCAGTGTTGGGGGGTGGCAGTTCCCTTTGTTACCATGTCTCTGTCTCTGTTGCCATTCTCTTTTGCTTCTTTTATTGTGCATAAGCTGTTCAGTCAGCCCTCAGTTCTTCTTCAGGAGCAATTGCTCTATAAGTAGGTGTAATTTGGTGTGTTCTATGGAGAAGGTGAGTTCAGGGTCTTCCTACATCACCATCTTGGACTAGAACCTCTGAGACATCTCCTTATAGGGGATTCTGGAACTAAAGATTGAGTTGTAGTATGTGTTTCCATCATACACAATAAGTAAATTATCCTGTTGAATCTAATTATTTTCAATTGACAAAAGTTCGGATTTCTGAAGGTTTATTTTCTCTCAAATCAGATTCTTTGTACACTAATAGCAGGGATAAAACTTTTAAGGTTATCTGAATGAAATGAAAATTAATTAGTTGTGTAGGAATTGAGAAAGGAAATGGACTTCTCTTAGCTTTGTAACTGTTTCTATATTGTGACAAGGACAGTTTTAGTATTCCATTAAATACCATAATTGTGAAGACTATTTTGTATTTTAGTAATTTTTGACCTACTTAGAATAGTCCCTGGAACTATGGTGGAAGAGATGCCCCTGAGCCTCTTACACCAATTTTGAATGTTGTATGTATGACAGTCCCTACCCTCAGTAAAAGAAACTCAAAGATATTACAAAAAAAAAACATTCTCAGTCAATTTATAATACAGCAGAAAGACACATGGAACTAATTATGATATGATATGATGTCTTTTCTTTGTGATATGAGTTGAATGCTATGGAAAAGTAGATAAAATGACAAATCTTGCTTAGAGTCGTTGGAGAAGTGTTCCCAGTGGAATGTTTGTTTTAATGACATCTTCACATTTGTATAGCACCTGAGGAAAAAATTGGGGACTCTTAAAGAATAAAATGTATATATGACCCAAATAAATGTATCTCTAGTAGTGGAATTTGGGGCAGGTAATAGTAAATGGAACAGATATTCTGGTAGATAAATCTTTCCCAGTGCCTTTTTATCATAAGGGCCAGATTCAGATACTATCAGGTCCTCTTAGCTTCCTGATGATGTTAACCACCTGGCCCACCCACCCTACTAGTATTGCTTTTATTCAGAGGCTATTGAAGCAAGAGTAGTAATTCTTACATATATTTTGATGCTTAACTAATTGATATGATATCAAGTTGTAGAAAATGCAATTGATATCTAAACGGTCAACTTACACAGCTTCAATATTAGCAAATTACAAAAAAGACTAATGTTCTCATATTTTTATTTTCTCATTTCTGCACTTCTGAGGTCAGCATTGAACCAAACTTGAAATTTCCTGGGGACCAGAGAAAAAGAGAACTTGATTAAGGAAAAAAGAAGTGCAAAACAAAAGAAGAGAAATACAATTGTAGAGTAAAATGTACTGTTTTGATTCAAAAGCCCACATATACTGAAGACCAGGATAGGAAGAGGAAAAAATATCTTCCTTTCTCACTTATCTCAATTTATTCTTAACATTGTTCATCTCCTGCTGTTCGATTCTGCAGGCTATTTGGAGAGCTATTATTGTTGTTTGACCTTGGAAGCAAAGGATACATTTTGTGCTTTCATGCAGTATTTATTTAGTTGACCAACATTTAGAGAGTACTTCTCAGTGCTGGTTACTATTTTGAGAGTTTTACATGTCATTTAATCCTCATAGCAGTCCATGAAGTAGGTACTGTTACGATCCTGGTTTTTTGGATGAGAAAAGGGAGGCACAGTGTGGTTAAATAACTTGTCCAAGGTCATTCAGGTGCTCTAGAACCCCATGTCTCAGGCTCCAGGCTTTGTTGCCTTTCAGTGCTGCATTCATTCCCGTCTACCTGAGTTGTATTAGTTTAATGGATTGCAAATTGTAATTTGGAGAAGTGGTAATTTGTATACATATTTTTTAATTTGGCAAGGAGAATGATTTAAATGCAATTATATATATATATAGGTTATAGTATATGGACTTTCCAGAATTTTCTGGATGTAAAATATTTTCCTTAAAATTTGGGGAATGTCTGATTGCCTGGACTGACAAAAGACCAGAAAAGTCTAACTATGTAAACATCTTTCTTTTAAATCCCACAAATTCTGTGCTTGCCATTCTACAGAATTACATAAATTAGGAGTCCCAGATGGTTATCAGTTGACCCTTTTGAATGATTTTGTTTATTCTCTGAGAGGATATATGTGAGTGCTATGTTATGTGTAGCTATGATATGCAGGGGCAGAGTTGTGTATATATTTTTGTATGAAGGTTCATCTATATTTGTGAAGAAAAGAGAATGTGGACTTTTTGTATATCTCTTTGCTGCTCTGTCAGAGATAGATATATCGATAGATAGACATTTAAAATATTCTCCATTAGATCAGAAAATTAGCACCAAAGCCTTTATTAGCACTTGAATCTAGTTTCTTACCTCCAAAAAATGATATTCAGAGAAAGAACTCAATGTATGCTCAGCAGTGAGTTGAAACCTTTCCTTCTTCTCTCATTCAGTTATGATATTTTACTGGTATCACTGGAAATAGGGTATATTGTGGGGACTCCAGTAAACCAGGAACCCCAGCACAAACTTAGCCTTAGTTCTAAATCTCAGGACTGACCTGCTTTACCTCTCTAAGATGCCCTTACGCTGTATTACATGCTAATGTTATACAACCTGGGGAATATAGGGGACTAGAGGGGTTGACACTGTCTTGGTGCTTCAGCCACAGACTTTACTTCATGACTATAATAATTGTATTCCTATGGATCACTTAGAGAATTCCTGTGTGCCTTTAGGTTATCTAATTATGGGTATATTATTAAAATTTTCCCAATTCACAGACAACTGTACACTTAATGCAGAGAATAATTAAAGGTTTGCTTTTCCTGAGCTCTATTGTTCATCTAATGCTTTTGATCCAAGTCATTTTAACATTATTTCAATGCAACTTTCAAGGAAGTATCTGATTAGTGTGTATGAGAGGAGGTGGGTACAGCTCATGGATTCATAGGCGATGATTCAGTACAATAGTTAGTAATTCACATTTGGAACACCTGATGACATTTGAAATATATTAGGCCAAGGAAGACATTTTTCCCCCAGAAAACCCTCTCTAAAGTGACATTTTTTGAAACCTTCAAGGTAGAATAAATCCTCAATATGGTAAGAACCAAGAACTGCAAATAAATATTAGAGGTATTTGCTGACTAAACATCTAGCTTTTTTACACATGTGGTGCCTTTTTCCCTGCAAATATTTATTTATGATAATAGTGAATATATTTATAATTGTATAATATAAAAAATACTCACAATTTAGTTTCCTTATTACTAAGCTTTTTCTTTCTCTCCTCTACCTCCCTCCCCAATAATCGTTTTGAGTTAATTGATGCAAGGATTGGACAAAGGAGGATATGATATGGAAGAAGGAGAAAACCCTAGGCCTGTCCTCTTGCCTTATCTGGAGGAGGTCCCAAATACATGGGAAGGGGGGAGTACAAGCAAAGCCCACTCTTTCCCCCTTGAAGGACTGCAGAAATGAGTCAGAGGGGAAACAAATAGGTCAGGGCACAATGTTCTTTTCCTTCCTCCCTTGGAGGCCTGAAACACCAACTAGTGCAATGGCTTCAGAAATATCCAGATATATATGGAAGAACCAAGAATACGGGGCTATTGTCACACATCCCTGCGAACGCCAGAAGAAGGTAAAGATAAATTTGCTGCTACTCTCAACATTGAGTTTTGGCTTTCTACTATTCAAAGTCTTGACCTAAGGAATGGGGAGGAGCAGAAGAACAATGGCTAATCCTGGCAGGTAGCTTTGGGAAAAAGTGGTTTAATAGAGGAATCAATAACAAATGAAGTAACTGAGAATCTCTGACTACAGTGAGTAAATGCCATTTGGATACTTGAATTTTTATGAAGAAATGTAGACTTTCATCCTGAACCCAAGTATTGATATAGACACGTGAAACAATTGTACCTTTTAATTTGATCAAGCCATGTTTTTTTGGGTGGTAATTTTCTCTGAAGGAGCATTTTTAGGGTTGCTTTTGTTATTGGCTGCCACAAGCTACAGTTTATTCTGTCACACTAGTAATTAACTAAGTGGTACTTCAGTGGTCTAAAGAAAAGAATATGTCTTTGAAGTATTCCAGTTACAAAAGGAATTGAATTACTAAGAGATGAACGTGAATTTATATAATAACCGTATTATAGTAGAAATCTCAAAGTTGTCTTTTTGTCATGCCAAAGCTCATTTTATTGCTAATAGGATTTAGAAGCCCATGATGGGATGGGTGGTCAGTGCCTGGGTGGTCAGATTGAAGCAACTGGCCATAGCTTTAGGTTGTGGCATTATCCTCAAGGAGGTCTAAAGGTAGACAACAGGTACAGGAAGTTTTAATATGTTTGCAGGGAATTCACAAAGAACAGATTGTAGGAAGCCATCTACGGAGATTGGGACTCACTATCAGGACTCTGGTTCTTTGAAATTCCTAAGGGAAAGAATCTTATTGATACAGAAACAAGTGGGACATGAGGCAATAAGGAATTAAGACATAGGATCAAAGATCCAGTTACTGGAATAAAACAGAAGTCCCTTTTTTAGAACTAAGGTAAAGTTAGGATGGAACCAAGATGAAAGGTCTGATAGCGTGTTTGACTCCCCACACTTGTCCCAAATAGGGGAAAGATTGGTCTTGGAATTGGGTGAGATGTATAGGTGAGATCTAGTGGCCCAGTTTTTCAAAGTTAAAGGAAACTGGAGCAGGAAGTCAGGAAGTTAGTATATTTCCTTGCAAACTATCCCTTTTTTTCTTTCAGATGCACATTAAATTATTTTCCCTGGGTTCAGGACATGTTTTCTTTGATTTGTATAAAGATTAATTTTATAAAAGATGAATTTTTGTTTGGCAAAATATGTTTGGAATATCTAGCAAAATAAAATGCATCTGCCCTTTGACCTAGGCACTTTATCCTTTTTAATAAGAAAACCAAAAGTGGATGTGCAAACATGCACACTTCACGTACACATATACTGATATGTGCATAAAGCATTTGTTTTCTGGAAGGAAACTCATGAAACTATTAAAAATGATTATTTTTTAGGAGAGAGAGCTCTGGGAGTGCAAAAGGTACCTTTCACTTTACTAACCTTGACCATGTTCTACTTTTAAAAAATGTCAACAGGCAGTTGTTAAGGAAAGGGATTATAGAATTAGTGTTTTATTCTTCATAATCTCTCTCATTTCCATATGTATTTACAAAGCCTTAATAAATGTTATAAATGTTATTTTCCTCCTGGTTCAGAAAACATTTTTTTTTCATTTTCATAAAGATTAACTTTTTATAAAAAGACGAATCTTCCCTTTGAAGAATATGAGTTTGTTTTCATAAATCAAATATATGGAAAAATTGTACCAAGCTGTTGCTGTAATATACACTGAATTACCAGCCTCACATCATTTTGGTATATTTTATACCTGAAGATACACAACTATGCAGTTGCTTATTAAAGCCCCCAGTTGGCTTGGGGCCTGGGTTTTATATGTCTCCAAAATCTATAAATAAGAAAAAGCATAGATTTTAAAATATGTATGTATAAAAAATGCTTTCCATTTAATTTGGTGTTTTATATAAATTTTATCTGTATTTATAGTCATGACCTTAAATATTCCATAAAAACAGAGAAGAAAATGAAGACTAAGGCAGCTGCATTCATATTTTTGGTAAATGTTCGAATAGAATGAAAATAGCTGTTTTTGCCTGGAGTCTCAGGCACCAAGTTGATATCAGTAATTTAGGGCCATTATCAGACTAAAATGTCCCTCACCACTACTGGTCTGCTGAACCCAGCGGGTCTTCTCAGCTCTGCATTCTCAGGGGTTGAACTCTGTTCCAAGGGGGTAATTTTGGCTTGGTCATAGACACATAATGTGGGTATTACCGTACATGACCACTCTGCCTGGGGATAATGACACAGCCGGTCTGCCAGTTGGCCTTAAAAGAATGACGTCAGGTTTATTTTGCTGCCAGCAATACTGGGAGGCCAAAATTGCTTTGGCTGAGGAGATGATAGAATAGTAATAGAGATTTTGCAATTATATAGCACTTGTTTGTAAAAATCTTAGAGTGCTTTAGCAAGCATTAATTAAGCCTAACAACATTTCTCTTAGGCTAGTACATGTTATTTCATGGTGTGCATTTTAGAGAATTTTTTTTTTTTTACAGTAATATCCAGAGTTGGATGATTAGACTATGCTTAAATGGCAGAGCTAACCATAAAAACAAGTAGTTTGGGTTCCTTTTTCTGGCTCTGATCACCAAATATTCTTTTTGAGATGGCAAGACAGCATGTCTTTACGTTCAGATGATGTAACATTTTAATGTTCTGAGAGTAGGGATTCTTTTTTCATTTTCTTAGCTCTTGATTCTACTCTCATGAATGGGATCATTTTATTTTTATTTTTTTTATTTTTTTAAGATTTTATTTATTTATTTGAGAGAGAAAGAATGAGAGATAGAGAGCATGAGAGGGAAGAGGGCCAGAGGGAGAAGCAGACTCCCTGCTGAGCAGGGACCCCCGATGTGGGACTCTATCCCGGGACTCCAGGATCATGACCTGAACTGAGACACCCAGGCACCCCCAAATGGGATCATTTTAATTGTCTGTGTATACTGCTCATTCTCTGCTCGTCTTTCATGGCATATGGTCAATACTTCATTCATTAACAGCAGATAAAGATGAAATGTCATATAACCATCATTCCATGGAAGTAGAAGGCATTGTTCACACATGCTACTGCAGTGTCCTTTTGAAGGCCCCCTTGCAAGGAAAAGGGGGAAAAATGGTGCTTCTCCTTATATAACTTACTCTTAGAATGGCTTACTCTTAGAATGTTGATATTTAGAGTACCAAAAAGGTTTTTTTTATACCATTTTTACTAATATCACAGTGCTTTAATTTTAATAAAAACTTAAAAAAAATTCTAATTATAGTTAACATATTATATTAGTTTTAGGTAGGTTACATAGTGATCCAGCAATTATGTATATTATGAAATGCTCACCAAGATAAGTTCAGTTATCATCTTTTACAATACAAAGTTATTATAATATTATTGACTATATTCCTTATGCTATACTTTTCATTTCTGTGATTTATTTATTTTATAACCAGAAGTTTGTACCATATAACAGTGTTTTTTTATTGGATCACATTGAAGTTAGAAACTAAATATGTTTGCTTTCCATACTTTGTAGTTAAACCTTCTTTTATTTCTTTTAAAGGTTTATTTATTTATTTCAGAGAGAGAGAGAGAGAGAGAGAGAGAGAGAGTTGGGGGAGGGGCAGAGGGAGAGAATCTTCAAGGAGACTCACTGCTGAGCACGGAGCCTGATGCACACCCAAACTTATGACCCATGAGATCATGACCTAAGCTGAAACCAAGAGTCTGATGCGCAACTGACCGAGACTCCTAGGCCCCCCAGTTAAGCCTTCTTTTAAATTATACTTGTTTTTCTTTTTATAGATTACTTTTCTTTGTATATATAATTAGTAGATTTGGGTTTGGAGATTTAAAAAAATACTTTAAATTCTGGTCATTATATACGTAGATCTGGGTTATATACAAATAATTTATAAACCAGTTGTATATAATTATAATTATTATTTTTATTTTTTTAAAAGATTTTATTTATTTATTTGAGAAAGAGAGAATGAGAGATAGCATGAGAGGGAAGAGGACCAGAGGGAGAAGCAGACTCCCCGCTGAGCAGGGAGCCCCATGCGGGACTCGATCCTGGGACTCCACGATCATGACCTGAGCCAAAGGCAGTTGCTTAACCAACTGAGCCACACAGGCGCCCCAGTTGTATATAATTATTAACATAAATTGAATGATTTCGTGTGTGTGTGTGTTAAAGCTAGACTATTAATGCAGCTCATTCTGATATCCTAAAAGAAAATAAACATCGAATACTGAAAATGTGTCTAAACTTTTAGATGGATTTAAATCCTTAAATGTATTAATCATAACACTCAATAAGAGAATTTATATAATTGCTGTTTTATAATCAAAATTATAGAGAAGTAGGAGATTACCAATTTTAAGCATTTCTTTTTATGGCTATTTGGAATAAGGTGCTTGAATGAAGATATGTTAGATATGTGTTGTATAATAGGCCAGAGATAATAAGGGAGGTGTTCAAAGATAAGGAATATCTCATCAGTCATTCATCATTCTACTGTATCTCTTTAGTTGGAGTTATCCTAATGTATTCTCATCTTGAGGCTTCTAAAAATTCCTCAAAGAGTTAAAGAAAGCACTCCATAAACAGATCAAGGTCTTGAGTGTCTAATGTAGACTTAGAAATCCCATGATACTCATTAAGAAAAATTAATACATTTTGCAGAGAATTCCCTTTGAGTTAATAAAATCTTTCTATTAGGACAAAAGTTCAAGCATTCAATTTTTTCTGATTTTTAAAATTTTATACCATGATGGTATTCTGTTTTATAAACATAGTAATTATAACATTATCTACCAACCTATTTCAGCATCCACTAAAGTATGGGTTTGCATTGGCTTTTAAATTTGTTATATTTTTGAATTTAATTCAAATTTGAAATATTGTAAAGTCATAATATTGAATTTTAAAATCACATAAATATATATCCCTTATTTTCATACTCTAGCTTATTTTATTGGTGTACCTGAAAATCTGTGAGAGCATAATTTTATTATTTCATATTTATACAGATATGTCAACTAAATATATCAGGGCATCCCAAGATCAGTGCTTATCTCTGGTCCCAAGAAAAATAATTTAAAAGTGCCCTTTCCACAATCCCTACCCCTACAGAGAGATAACTTAGGAAACTGAATTTCTATAACATCTCTAGGATACTCCATGTAGGGAAATACATGGATATTAATGGACAGACCAATACACACAGAACAGAGTAAACAATAAAGAAGCTATTTTTTTTTTTTTCTGTATTTAACCAATTTCTGATGACCCAGTTTGGGTTAGGCACTCAACAATGGGAAAATCATCTGAGAGGTTGGCAGCTGACATTTGAACCCTTTGGTTGGAAGGAACATTTGTTAGAAATGGAGGGCTGGGAGACAAGACAACATCTGCTCTAAATACCTATCACTTAATGAGCCTGTATGAATGTTGTCTCGGGCACTGTGTAGGACACTTAATATCCATTCTCTCTAAAAAGGAAAAAAGAAACAAATGTTAAAGCTGATTAAGGAATATTTGATATACCCATTTCTGTAAGTTATCTGTGCAGGAAGCAAACTCTCAATTGTGTTTCAGGGGACAGGGATCTTTGAGTCACTTCTTTAGTCTGCTACAAATTATGATCTACTAAAGAATATGACTTATAAATGTGAAATGATATTTTTCTATAATATCTTGGGAAAGTTGGTTTCTAATACCCACATAGGTTGTTCTGTGATGACAGAAGGGTCCACTGCTACCTTTGTGTGTGTGTGTGTGTGCACGTACACATGTGCGGATGTGTGCACATGCACTTGTGAATGACACTTGGGTCTGTGCATCCTAGTTCTGAATCTTCATTAATTCTGAGAGTTCTTATGAATTTTAACTATTCTACTTCCACTACAGGTTCCACTAACTAAAATACATACCCACACAAATACACACGTATAAATCTAGTGTTCCTTCTTGGAGGTGCATCTGAAAGGGAAAAACTAAATAATAATGAACTTTGAAATATCTTCCTGTCATAAAATGCAATACTTATTTTATAAGCAAATGACTGTGCCCAGAATATCACATATCTAGAGAAATCACATAATTTTATGAATAAGCTTAAAAGTTAGGGCCTTTTATTCTAAAGCTATATTAATATCTACTTATCTAAATATATAAAATAAATTTGTAGTACATTTTGTTATCACTAGATTTGAACAATCTAGTGCATGCAATGGATTACTCATACAAATCCTCCTCTTTAATAGATATATAATCACTGAATTGGCAGGGCTAAGGTAGGAAACAGAATAATACTGGTTAGATTCTTTTCCATTTTTTGAAGGTGGGGGAGGGTTTAATTTAAACACATTCATTCCTGTTCAGTTGCTCTTACCAAGCCTACACAATTTCAGGACTTCTGTTAGTTCATTGTATTCAGCAGCTATGACAAAGGAACATTATGTAGAGAGAAAAAGATGTATGTGTTACTTCAAAATTAGTTGTGAGAGAGAGACAGGATTTTGGAATGGGTAGGGTCAGATGGGTTTTATGTTATGATTTGTTACAAAAATAAAGCTTTTTCTGACTTGAATATAGGAGGAGGGATTTTTATTTTTATTTTTTTAATTTAAATTCAAGTAGCTAACATATAGTATATCATTATTTTCAGATGTAGTGTCCAGTAATTCATCAGTTGCATTTAACACCTAGTACTCATCACATCACATATCCTCCTTAATGCTCATTACCCAATTACCCCATCTCCCCACCCACATCCCCTCCAGTAACACTCAGTTTGTTTCCTATAGTTAAGAGTCTCTCATGGTTTTTCTCCCTCTCTGATGCCTTCCCATTCAGTTTTCCCTCCCTTTCCCTATGATCCTCTGTGTTGTTTCTTATATTCCACATGAGTGAAACTATATGATAATTGTCTTTCTCTGACTTATTTTGCTTAGCATACTACCCTCCAGTTCCATCCATGTCGATGTAAATGGTAAGTATTCATCCTTTCTGATGGCTGAATAATATTCCGTTGTATATATATACCACATCTTCTTTATCCATTCATTTGTCATTGGACATCTCTGCTCTTTCCACAGTTTGACTGTTGTGGACATTGCTGCTATAAACATTGAGGTGCAGGTGTCCCTTCGGATCGCCATTTGCATGTCTTCTTTGGAGAAATGTCTGTTCATGTCTTCTGCTCATTTCTTGAATGGATTATTTGTTTTTTGGGTGTTGAGTCTGATGAGTTCTTTATAGATCTTGGATACTAGCCCTTTATCTGATATGTCATTTGCAAATATCTTCTCCAATTCTGTAGGTTGCCTTTTAGTTTTGTTGACTATTTCCTTTGCTATGCAGAAGCTTTTTATCTTGATGAAGTCCTGAAAGTTCATTTTTGCTTTTGTTTCCCTTGCCTTCAGAGACGTGTCTAGCAAGAAGCTGCTGCAGCCGAAGTTGAAGAGGTTGCTGCCTGTGTTCTCCTCTAGGATTTTGAGGATTCCTGTCTCACATTTAGGTCTTTCATCCATTTTGAGTCTATTTTTGTGAATAGTGCAAGGAAATGGTCCAGTTTCATTCTTCTGCATGTTTCTGTCCAATTTTCCCAGCACCATTTATTGAAGAGACTGTCCTTTTTCCATTGGATATTCTTTCCTGCTTTATCGAAGATTAGTTGACCATAGAGTTGAGGGTCCGTTTCGGGTTCTCTATTCTGTTCCATTGATCTATGTGTCTGTTTTTCTGCTGGTACCATACTGTCTTGATGATTGCGGCTTTGTAAAATAGCTTGAAGTCTGGCATTGTGATGCTACCAGCTTTGGTTTTCTTTTTCAACATTCCTCTGGCAATTTGGGTTTTTTTCTGGTTCCATACAAATTTGGGGATTATTTGTTCCAGTCCTGTGAAAAAAGTTGATGGTATTTTGATAGGGATTGCATTGAATGTGTAGATTGCTCTGGGTAGCATAGACATTTTAACAATATTTATTTTTCCAATCCATGAGCATGGAACCTCTTTTCCATTTCTTTGTGTCTTCCTCAATTTCTTTCATAAGCATTCTGTAGTTTTTGGAGTACAGATACTTTACCTCTTTAGTTAGTTTTATTCCTAGGTATCTTATGGTTTTTGGTGCAATTGGCAATGGGATCTATTCCTTAATTTCTCTTTCTTCTGTCTCATTGTTAGTGTATAGAAAGGCAACTGATTTCTGTGCATCGATTTTATATCCTGCCATGTTGCTGAATTCCTATACAAGTTCTAGCAATTTTGGGGTGGAGTCTTTTGGATTTTCCACATAAAGTATCATGTCATCTATGAAGAGTGAGAGTTTGACTTCTTTGCCAATTTGAATGCCTTCTATTTATTTTTGTTGTCTGATTGCTGAAGCTAGGACTTCTAGTACTATGTTGAACAACAGTGGTGAGAGTGGGCATCCTTGTCATGTTTCCGACCTTAGGGGGAAAGCTGTCAATTTTTCCCCATTAAGAATGATATTCAATGGGCTTTTTGTAGATCTTTTATGATATTGAGGTATGTTCCCTTTATCTCTACACTGTGGAGAATTTTAATCAAGAAAGGATGATGTATTTTGTCAAATACTTTTTCTGCATCAATTGAGAGGATCATATGGTTCTTGTCCTTTTATTAATGTGACATATCATGTTGATTGATTTGTGGATGTTGAGCCAACCTTGCAGCCCAGGAATAAATCCCACTTGGTTGTGGTGAATAATCCTTTTAATGTACTGTTGGATCCTATTGGTTAGTATGTTGGTGAGAATTTTGACATCGATGTTCATCAGGGATATTGGTTTGTAATTCTCCTTTTTGGCGGTGTCTTTTTCTGGTTTTAGGATCAAGGTAATGCTGGCCTCATAGAGTGAATTTGGAAGATTTTTTTCCCTTTTCTGTTTTTTGAAAGAGCTTCAAAAGAATAGGTATTAGTTCTTCAAATGTTTGGTAGAAGAAATAGTGACAGAGCTGCTTTTACCACCATTGGTATTGTGTGGGGGCAGTTCTTGCACAGTCCTGTGCTAGCCTCCTACCACCTCACCAAAAGCTGAATTTATGCTCATTATTTCTTCTTTTGGAGGAAATGAGTCATGTCATCTCTGTCATTTTGGTATTTACTCCCAAAATCTTAAGGCAATTTTGACTTTTACTCTTTCTCCCTGCAAAGATTTCTCTCTCTATTCTCACTTTAACAAGATTTGCTGCTCTTGATTTACAGATTGAATAGTTTCTTTTTTGAGGACCTTCAGTATGGTTAGAGGAAGCTTATGTCACCTTACAATTAAAGGTCTTTTTGTAGAGTATTTTTTCATTGGTTTTATTTAATGTAGGAATACTTATTGAAAGTATGGTCAAAAGCTGGTGAAAGAGAGAAAATGAAAACTCTTCTTATATATACATATATATATGTATTTTTCAAACTCTTCCTAGTACTCTTGGTATTTAGAATATAGTCATTTTTTTCTTCTTTTCCCTATATGCACTATTGTTTTGTTTCTCTTTCCATTGATTTCCTTTCCAGGGAGAAACTAACTTTCTAAAAATTCAAATTATATAAAAATTTAATTAAACATGTAGTGTAACTGTCATTATACCATAAGAGAGACTATAATAGTGACATTGAAAAAATAGAAATTAACTATTATTTCAGAAGTAATAGAAATATTCAATTCAGCTCAAAAACCAAAATCAAAACCAAAACCAAACAGACAAGCAAAAAGGAACAATTATAGCAGCAATGTCCACAATAGCCAAACTGTGGAAAGAGCCAAGATGTCCATCGACAGATGAATGGATAAAGAAGATGTGGTATATATACACAATGGAATATTATGCAGCCATCAAAAGGAATGAGATCTTGCCATTTGCAACGACGTGGATGGAACTGGAGGGTCTTATGCTTAGTGAAATAAGTCAATCAGAGAAAGACATGTATCCTATGACCTCACTGATATGAGGAATTCTTAATCTCAGGAAACAAACTGAGTGTTACTGGAGTGGTTGGGGGTGGGAGGGATGGGGTGGCTGGGTGATAGACATTGGGGAGGGTATGTGCTACGGTGAGGGCTGTGAATTGTGCAAGACTGTTGAATCACAGATCTGTACTTCTGAAACAAATAACGCAACATATTTTAAGAAAAAAGAAAAAGAAGAAGATAACAGGAGAGGAAGAATGAAGGGGAGTAAGTCAGAGGGGGAGACAAACCATGAAAGATGATGGACTCTGAAAAACAAACTGAGGGTTCTAGAGGGGAGGAGGGTAGGGGGATGGGTTAGCCTGGTGATGGGTATTAAAGAGGGCACATTCTGCATGGAGCACTGGGTGTTATGAACAAACAATGAATCATGGAACACTACATCAAAAACTAATGATGTAATATATGGTGATTAACATAACAATAAAAAAATAAAAAAAAGAAAACTTGCTTTCATTCCTTTGTGATGCCTATGAAGTCTTTTTTGCCAATATATAATAGAGTAGGAACTTAAATAATTGGGTCAAAGGAATTTTGAATGAATAACTATTAATACATTTTATTATTTATAAACAAAATTGATGTATCTGTGAGATTGTAAGTGATCTTTGAGATTTAAACCAGTGTTTTTGATGTGGGAGGTAAAATGATCATCCTACTATTCCAAAACATGTGTGTCCATTGGTATCACTGCATATACCTGATCAGGTCTGTTGTGATGCATAAAAGGCTTACTCTCCCTTTAATCAAACTCTCATCCCATCTTCCCTAGATTACTGAAAATAGCATCTTATTTTCTACGTTTAGTTTCATTTTCTTCCAGTGCTCTCCACAGTTTACAGAATATGCTTTTTGAAATGGAAATACGAGTATAATACTCCCTCCTTGAAACAGTTTTGTATCTCCCCATTGCCTTGAAGATGAAGTTAAAGTCTTTCTCATGGTATAAGGCCCTTTGTGATCTGGTCTTGCCTTTTTCCATCTGTATCTCATCTCACTTCTCCTTACTTGACCTGGGTTCTAGCCACTGGTTCATAGTTCCTGTGTATGTAATGCTATTGCATGTTGCCATGTCACATGTATTTCGTCTCTCTGATCAAAGCACCCTGAGTTTATTTTGTAATCACTTTTGAGCAACTCCATATGCCTCGCTCTGGGTGACAGGTCTTCTACTAAGTGCTGGGAACAGAAATGATGAAGACTTATCTCTGACCAGTGGGAGGGATGGAGACACAGTCTGATGAATGGTGATTTTACATAGCACCAGTGGAGCAGGGACCATGTCTCCTTTGTTCACCAATGTCTGCCGATACCAGCATAATGACTGCCACACAGTACCTTATTCAACATTTAATATTTTTGAATAATGATAAATAAATCATAATAGTTATTACTTAGGTATTAGTTTGTTGCAGGCATTGTTGTAAGTGGCTTTATATATATTACCTTATTTAAACACCAGAATAACCCTAGGGGATATATACTATTATTATCTGCATTTTACTGGTGAGGAAATGGAGGTATATAGAGGACGTTACTTGAATAAATTGTGTCATATAAACACATGCTCAGGGCATAATAGAGACTTTGTAGAAGGGCATCTAATCCAACCCACTGGGCTTAGAAAAGCCTTCTTAGAGTATTCCAGGCTAAAGAAAGAGCACAGCAAGAAGGCATGGGATACTGGGTGTTATACGCAAACAATGAATCATGGAACACTACATCAAAAACTAATGATGTGATGTATAGTGATTAACATAACATAATAAAATAAAATTTAAAAAAAGAACATACAGTGTATTCTGAGTTCTGTGTCAGTGAGAGTAAAGTGAGAAGGGAAGAAGAGTGACAAATGATGCACAGAAATATTGCAGAGGATATAAATTAAACCAAGTTTCTCTAATATTTTAAATTAATTGCTCTAGACCCTACATGACTATTATGTTTGTCTCATAATTCATTTCCCCACCCTCTTGAATGACCTCTTTTTCTGAGGCTTGTCCAAAACTTCCAGGAGTGCATGCTATTTAAGTAGAAAAAGAAATGGTGTCTGTTTTCTCCATTATTGCCACTGTTTGCATTTTTAAAATACATTTATTTATTTATTTATTTATTTATTTATTTATTTGAAAGTGGGTGGAGAGGCAGAGAGAGAGAGAATCCTCAAGCAGACTTCCCAGGCCCTGAGATCATGACCTGAACCAAAATCAAGAGTTGGAGACTAACCAACTGGGCCACCCCGGTGCCCCCCATTGCTTCCATTTAAAAAAAAAATTTTTTTTTTGTTATGTTAATCACCATACATTACATCATTAGTTTTTGATGTAGTGTTCCATGATTCATTGTTTGTGCATAACACCGAGTGCTCCACGCAGAACGTGCCCTCTTTAATACCCATCACCAGGCTAAACCATCCCCCCACCCCCCTCCCCTCTAGAACCCTCAGTTTGTTTTTCAGAGTCCATCGTCTCTCATGGTTCATCTCCCCCTCCGACTTACTCCCCTTCATTCTTCCCCTCCTGCTATCTTCTTCTTTTTTTTTTCTTAACATATATTGCATTATTTGTTTCAGAAGTACAGATCTGTGATTCAATAGTCTTGCACAATTCACAGCGCTCACCATAGCACATACCCTCTCCAATGTCTATCACCCAGCCACCCCATCCCTCCCACCCCCACCACTCCAGCAACCCTCAGTTTGTTTCCCGAGGTTAAAAATTCCTCATATCAGTGAGGTCATATGATACATGTCTTTCTCTGATTGACTTATTTCACTTAGCATAACACCCTCCAGTTCCATCCACGTCGTTGCAAATGGCAAGATCTCATTCCTTTCGATGGCTGCATAATATTCCATTGTGTATATATACCACTTCTTCTTTATCCATTCATCTGTCGATGGATATCTTGCCTCTTTCCACAGTTTGGCTATTGTGGACATTGCTGTTATAAACATGGGGGTGCCCGTACCCCTTCGGATCACTACATTTGTATCTTTGTGGTAAATACCCAGTAGTGCAATTGCTGGATCGTATGGTAGCTCTATTTTCAATTGTTTGAGGAACCTCCATACTGTTTTCCAGAGTGGTTGCACCAGCTTGCATTCCCACCAACAGTGTAGGAAGGTTCCCCTTCCCCGCGTCCCCGCCAACATCTGTCGTTTCCTGACTTGTTAATTTTAGCCATTCTGACTGGTGTGGGGTGGTATCTCATTGAGGTTTTGATTTGGATTTCCCTGATGCCGAACGATGTTGAGCAATCTTTCATGTGTCTGTTGGCCATTTGGATGTCTTCTTTGGAAAAATGTCTGTTCATGTCTTCTGCTCATTTCTTGATTGGATTATTTGTTCTTTGGGTGTTGAGTTTGATAAGTTCTTTATAGATTTTGGGTACTAGCCCTTTATCTGATATGTCATTTGCAAATATTTTCTCCCATTCTGTCGGTTGTCTTTTGGTTTTGTGGACTGTTTCTTTTGCTGTGCAAAAGCTTTTTATCTTGATGAAATCCCAATAGTTCATTTTTGCCCTGGCTTCCCTTGCCTTTGGTGATGTTTCTAGGAAGAAGTTGCTGCGGCTGAGGTCGAAGAGGTTGCTACCTGTGTTCTCCTTTAGGATTTTGATGGACTCCTGTCTCACGTTTAGGTCTTTCAACCATTTGGAGTCTATTTTTGTGTGTGGTGTAAGGAAATGGTCCAGTTTCATTCTTCTGCATGTGGCTGTCCAATTTTCCCAACACCATTTGTTGAAGAGACTGTCTTTATTCCACTGGACATTCTTTCCTGCTTGTCAAAGATGAGTTGACCATAGAGTTGAGGGTCCATTTCTGGGCTCTCGATTCTGTTCCATTGATCTATGTATCTGTTTTTGTGCCAGTACCATACTGTCTTGATGATGACAGCTTTGTAATAGAGCTTGAAGTCCGGAATTGTGATGCCGCCACCTTTGCTTTTCTTTTTCATTATTCCTCTGGCTATTCGGGGTCTCTTCTGGTTCCATACAAATTTAGGATTATTTGTTCCATTTCTTTTAAAAAAGTGGATGGTATTTTGATGGGGTTTGTATTGAATGTTTAGATTGCTCTAGGTAGCATTGACATCTTCATAATGTTTGTTCTTCCAATCCATGAGCATGGAAAGTTTTTCCATTTCTTTGTGTCTTCTTCAATATCTTTCATGAGTATTTTATAATTTGCTGAGTACAGATCCTTTGCCTCTTTGGTTAGATTTATTCCTAGTTATCTTATGGTTTTGGGTGCAATTCTAAATGGGATCGACTCCTTGATTTGTCTCTCTTCTGTCTTGTTGTTGGTGTATAGGAATGACACTGATTTCTGTGCATTGATTTTATATTCTGCTTCTTTACTGAATTCCTGGATGAGTTCTAGCAGTTTTGGGGTGGAGTCCTTTGCGTTTTCCACATACAGTATCATATCATCTGCAAAGAGTGAGAGTTTGACTTCTTCTTTGCCTATTTGGATGCCTTTGATTTCTTTTTGTTGTCTGATTGCTGTGGCTAGGACTCCTAATACTATGTTGAATAGCAGTGGTGAGAGTGGACATCCCTGCTGCGTTCCTGACCTTAGGGGAAAAGCTCTCAGCTTTTCCCCATTGGGAATGATATTCGCTCTAGGTTTTTCGTAGATGGCTTTTATGATATTGAGGTATGTCCTCTCTATCCCTATGCTCTGAAGAGTTTTGATCAAGAAAGGATGCTGTACTTTGTCAAATGCTTTTTCTGCATCTATTGAGAGGATCATATGATTCTTGTTCTTTCTTTTGTTAATGTATTGTATCACGTTGATTGATTTGCGGATTTTGAACCAGCCTTGCAGGCTAGGGATTAATCCCACTTGGTCGTGGTGAATAATCCTTCAAATGTACTGTTGGATCCTATTGGCTAGTATTTTGATGAGAATTTTTGCATCCATGTTCATCAAGGATATTGGTCTGTAATTCTCCTTTTTGATGGGGTCTTTGTCTGGTTTGGGGATCAAGGTAATGGTGGCTTCATAAAATGAGTTTGGAATTTTTCCTTCCATTTCTATTTTTTGGAACAGTTTCAGGAGAATAGGTATTAATTCCTCTTTCAGTGTTTGATAGAACTCCCCTGGGAAGCCATCTGGCCCTGGGCGTTTGTTTGTTGGTAGGTTTTGATGATTGCTTCAATTTCCTTAGTGGTTATAGGTCTGTTCAGGTTTTCTATTTCTTCCTGGTTCAATTTTGGTATTTGATACATCTCTAGGTATGCACCCATTTCTTCCAGTTTATCTACTTTGCTGGCATGGAGTTGCTCATAATATGTTTTATAATTGTTTGTATTTCTTTGGTGTTGGTTGTGATCTCTCCTCTTTCATTCATGATTTTGTTGATTTGGGTCATTTGTCTTTTCTTTTTGATAAGTCTGGCCAGGGGTTTATCAATCTTGTTAATTCTTTCAAAGAACCAGCTCCTAGTTTTGTTGATCTGTTCTACTGTTCTTTTGGTTTCTAGTTCATTGATTTCTGCTCCGATCTTTATTATTTCTCTTCTCCTGCTGGGTTTAGGCTTTATTTGCTTTTTTTCCTCTAGCTCCTTTAGTTGTAGGGTTAGGTTTTGTATTTGAGATTTTTCTTGTTTCTTGAGAAAGCCTTGTATTGCTATATACTTTCCTCTTAGGACTGCCTTTGCTGTATCCCAAAGATTTTGAACAGTTGTGTTTTCATTTTTATTGGTTTCCATGAATTTTTAAATTCTTCTTTAATTTCCTGGTTGACCTATTCATTCTTTAGTAGGATGCTCTTTAGCCTCCATGTATTTGAGTTCTTTCTGACTTTCTTCTTGTGATTGAGTTCTAGTTTCAAAGCATTGTGGTCTGAAAATATGCAGGGAATGATCCCAATCTTTTGGTACCGGTTGAGACCTGATTTGTGACCTAGGATGTGATTAATTCTGGAGAATGTTCCATGGGCGCTAGAGAAGAATGTGTATTCCGTTGCTTTGGGATGGAATGTTCTGAATATGTCTGTGAAGTCCATTTGGTCCAGTGTGTCATTTAAAGTCTTTATTTCCTTGTTGATCTTTTGCTTAGATAATCTGTACATTTCAGTGAGGGGGGTGTTAATGTCCCCCACTATTATTGTATTGTTGTCAATGTGTTTCTTTGCTTTTGTTATTAGTTGTCTTATATAATTGGCTGCTCCCATGTTAGGGGCATAGATATTTACAATTGTTAGATCTTTTTGTTGAATGGACCCTTTAAGTAAGATATAGTGTCCTTCTTCATCTCTTATTACAGTCTTTGTTTTAAAATCTAATTTCTCTGATATAAGAATTGCCACCCCAGCTTTCTATTGGTGTCCATTAGCATGGTAATGATTTTCCACCCCCTCACTTTCAATCTGGGGGTGTCTTTGTGTCTTAAATGAGTCTCTTGCAGAGAGCATATTGATGGGTCTTGTTTTTTCATCCAATCTGATAGCCTGTGTCTTTTGATTAGGGCATTTAGCCCATTTACATTCAGGGTTACTATTGCAAGATATGAATTTATTGCCATTTTATTGCCTGTAAGGTGACTGTTACTGTATATTGTGTTGTTCCTTTCTGATCTGTGCTGCTTTTAGGCTCTCTCTTTGCTTAGAGGACCCCTTTCAATATTTCTTGTCTGGCTGGTTTCGTGTTTGCAAATTCCTTTAGTTTTTGTTTGTCCTGGAAGCTTTTGATCTCTCCTTCTATTTTCAATGACAGCCTAGCTGGATATAGTATTCTTGGCTGCATATTTTTCTCGTTTAGTGCTCTGAAGATATCATGCCAGTCCTTTCTGGCCTGCCAGGTCTCTGTGGATAGGTCTGTTGCCAAACTAATGTTTCTACCTTTATAGGTTACATATCTCTTCTCCCGAGCTGCTTTTAGGATTTTCTCTTTGTCTCTGAGACTCGTAAGTTTGCTATTAGATGTCGGGGTGTTGACCTATTTTTATTGATTTTGAGAGGGGTTCTCTGTGCCTCCTGGATTTCGATGTCTGTTTCCTTCCCCACATTAGGGAAGTTCTCTGCTATAATTTGCTCCAATATACCTTCTGCCCCTCTCTCTCTTTCTTCTTCTTCTGGGATCCCAATTATTCTAATGTTGTTTCATGTTATCGTATCGCTTATCTCTCGAATTCTGCCCTCGTGATCCTGTAGTTGTTTCTCTCTTTTTCTCAGTCTCTTTATTTTCCATCATTTGTCTTCTGTATCGCTGATTCTCTCTTCTGCCTCATTTATCCTAGCAGTTAGTGCCCCCATTTTTGATTGCACCTCATTAATAGCCTTTTTGATTTCGATTTGGTTAGATTTTAGTTCTTTTATTTCTCCAGAAAGCGTTTCTCTAATAACTTACATGCTTTTTTCAAGCCCAGCTAGTATCTTTAAAGTCATGATTCTGAACTCTAGGTCCGACATCGTACTAATGTCCGTATTGAGTAGTTCCCTGGCAGACGGTACACCTCTTGTTCTTTTTTCTGAGGTGGTTTTTTTCATCTTCTCATTTTGTCCAGAGGAGAATAGATGAATGAGAGAACAAAATGCTAACAGGTTAACAACGTCCCCAGCAAATATACTCTATACAAATCAGGAAAGACCTGAAACCAGGGGAAAAGAAAGGGAAAGAAAGATAAAAGAAAGAGAAAAAGAAAAAAAAAAAGAAAAAGAAAAAGATAAAGACAAACAAAAACAGAACAAAACAAAAAAAACAGAATATGATCAGATATGATCAGGCTAGTGCTTAGATCAGTGCCACACACTAGATTTGGGGCGTATTTTGGTCTGTTAGAAGAAAGTGCCTCCTAAAATTTTAAAGGAAGAAAGATATGTACAAAATATACATATATGTACAAAATAAGGGTTGATACAATGAAGGGATGGACGATGACTGTAAAGATGAAAATTATAAAAGGTTTTATAAACGGATTTGATAAGTAGTTTTAAAGAAGAAAGAAGAAGATTAAAAAAAAAGGAAGGAAAAAAAAAGGGAGAGAATGTGATCAGGCAGGAGGCTAGAACAAAGCCATACACTAGTGATTTAGGGTATATTTTGATCTGTTAGAAGAAACTGTATCTCAAAATTTTAAAGAGAGAACAACTTATATATATATATATGCCAAAAATAAGGGTAACTACTATGAAGGGATAGAATATGACTCTAAAAATGAAAAATAAAAAAATTTTTTTTTTAAAAAAGGATTGATAAGATGTTGGTTGAAAAAGGGAAAAAAAATTCAAAAAAAAGAAAAAAAACAGTTAAAAAATTAACTTTGAAAAACTAATGAATCATGGTAAAAAAGCCATGAATTCTATGTGCAGTATTCCCCTAGCGCTGGAGTTCTCCTGTTCTCCTTGGTCGGTGAACTTGGTCTTGCCTTGCTGGCTGTTCCTGCTGATCTTCTGGGGGAGGGGTCTGTTACTGTGGTTACCAAATGTCTTTGCCGGAGGCGGAATTGCCCCGTCCTTGTCGGTCCGGGCTAAACAACCTGCTCGGGTTTGCTCTCAGGAGCTTTTGTTCCCTGCAAGCTCTTGGTACAGCTTTGGAGTACCAGGGTGAAAATGGTGGCCTTCCACTCTCCCCCCGGAGGAGCTGAGAACTTGGGGCCCCACTCCTCAGTGCGCCCCCAGAGAAAATCAGTCAATCACTCCTGTCTCCCCAGTCTCTGGCCGCACTCCGTGCTCACCTGGCCTGTGACCGAGCGTTTCTATCTCTGGCACCCGACCCCGTGTGGAATCTCCAAACCCAGCAGATTCCTGTGGTGCACTCCCGCGCCGCTCCTCCTGGGGAAGGAAGGGGAATCTCCCCAGCTCTGCTGCTTGTTGGGTCCCTGCTGGAGGAGAAGTGGTCCAACTGGGCCGCGGATCAGAGTTTATGGCCACCCCGAGCTGAGAGCCTGTGCCTCGGCTCCAACTCTGCAGCCGGCTTCCCCGTTCCTATACCTGGGAGCTCTGCCGCACTCAGGCACCACCGGTGTTTCTGTGAACCCGAGGGTCCTGAGACCACACTGTCCCGTGAGGTTTCCACCTCCCGCTTAGCCACTGGAGCGACGTCCCTCAGCGGAGCCGCCTTCTAAAAGTTCTGATTTTGTGCTCCGCGGCTCCATCACTTGCCAGAAGCGCCCGACGGAGGTCCCCATCCCCTGCCATCTATCTTCCCGAATATCACCTCGAATTCACTTCTCCGCACGTCCTACCTTCCAGCAAGTGGTCGCTTCTCTGTTCAGAGAGTTGTTGCTACTCTCTTCTTCGATTTCCTCTTGAGTTCGTAGGTGTTCAGATGGTTTGATCCCTATTCAGCTGAATTTCTGAGACCAGATGAAATCCAGGTCTCCTACTCCTCCGCCATCTTGCTCTTACCCCATTGCTTCCATTTTTATGTAGTGCTGTGTTGGAGGTTGTCATCTAAGTGCTTGTCAACCAAGTGGTGGGCCAGGTTCCTGGCCAGGACTCACTGATACTCCAAGATTAGGTTATGGGGTTATACTCCTTTTTAGTTTCCACTTCCATGCTCAACATAATCATTATACTAGAAAGATTATTCTAGGAAAGCTTCTAGACAATGAGTCACACAGTGTATTGAAAGAGATCTCTTTAACAAAATCTTAGACCCCTGTATTGAGTACATTTCTTGAGCCTTACCACACTCTTGGGTCCCGAAGGAGGCTTTTCTAAGCCCAGTGAGTTGGGTTAGATGCCCTTCTACAAAGTCTCTATTATATCCTGAGCAAGTGTTTATATGACAAAATTTATTCAAGTAGCGTACTCTGTATGTATCCATTTCCTCTGGAGGTCTACTCCAGAAGGTTTATCTAATTTTAAATCTTGGGGATTTAAGTCTCAGTTCTTCTTTCCTGGAGGGACTTCTTATGTGAATTTATTTATGATCTTGCCACTGACCAGCTTTACTTGTATCATGTCAGAGACAGAAGTCTTTTGAGTCAGCAAAAGTTATGGATTATCCTTTCTCCCTTTCCTCATAGTGGAAGCCAAGATAAAAGGTTAGATCTTACCTGACTGGTAGAGAAGAGCCACTGAGGGCTTAAGGCACAGTGATGTTCTGGTCAGGTTTTAGAAAGATGATGCTCTTGGTGATGGGAAGAGATTGCAGAGGAGCAGTACTGAGGAAGGAAAGCCCCTAAGGAGGCAACTGCAGTCCTTTATGGAAGAGGTGGTGGATGTTTGAATAACAATAATGATGTTGGAAAGATGGGGTAGATTTCAGAGACAGTCTCCTTTATGTATATCTAATTTTTGTTAGTGTTTCAGAGCTCAGTCTGTACATTGTGTCCTGCAGGAAGCCTTCCATTGTAGGTCCTCCAGACTGAACAAAATGTCTCTTCCTTTTCTGATAGCACACTGTTGATAGTTCTTTAAAGGCACTGTGATTTGGTCATATAATTTAGACCAGTCTGATAGGCTCCCCCATCAGATTACAAGTTTTCTGAAAGCTGGTGCTGCCTATTTTCACCTTTGTATTCCTAGCACCAAATGTGGCTCATATGATGGTGGGCATGAAGTGGCTAGATTATAAACCCCAAGGGTATTTTAATGTGTGTTATTCAGGAAAGGGTCATGTTATTGCCTTTGAGGGGATTCTAACCAGATGCATTTTTTTCCTGCTCTAAAAGAAATCCCTTCCTTTCCCATCCCCTTGGAGAGCACTAGAGAGAATGGAGTGTGGAAGACATGGCTGCTTTATTGCTATGAGACAGGGAACATCTGGATGAGAGGAAATGGTCTAAGGCCACACAAGCAGACTGAGTCATTTATAGGTTATAAAGAGAAGCTACCATTCTATAAAACATTTTGGAATTTAAAAAAATCTTATAAAGTGGCTTTTCAATTCAAAAAGAATCAGCCGAACTGGGAGGTGCAAGAGGTCCTGATTTGACCTGAATGGACACCATAGACCCAAAGACCTGAAGAGCACAAGTATCACAATCAGGTAACTTGCACACTAAAATGCAGTTTTCTGAAGCCTACTTTGAACTATTGTATCATAATCTCTAGGATTTGGGTCCTAGGACTGGAATTTTAGGAAACATCCATGGTAGTTCTTATGCATAGTCTTATTTGAAAAGCATGGCTATACTGTTCATGAGCCAAAAGGTGAATGCTTCCTAATCAGCTTCTCTCTCTTTTTTTTTTTTCAGATTTTTTTATTATTATGTTATGTTAATCACCATACATTACATCATTAGTTTTTGATGTAGTGTTCCATGATTCATTATTTGCGTATAACACCCAGTGCTCCACGCAGAACGTGCCCTCTTTAATACCCATCACCAGGCTAACCCATCCCCCCACCCCCCTCCCCTCTAGAACCCTCAGTTTGTTTTTCAGAGTCCATCGTCTCTCATGGTTCATCTCCCCCTCCGATTTCCTCCCCCTTAATTCTTCCCCTCCTGCTATCTTCTTCTTCCTTTTTTTTTTTTTTAACATATAATGTATTATTTGTTTCAGAGGTACAGATCTGTGCTAATCAGCTTCTCTTAATCAATTCCCCTTAAGGAGGAATTACAAGAAGAAGATGACATTAGGACCTCATCAAGTTGTTTTAATTGGTGTTGCATATGTGTGCATATGTGTGTTTAAAATTAATGCCTCACAGTCTTTATAGTTCAAATTTCAGAGCATGGGGCAGAGCTTTTCATAAATCTTCCTGATTTCATACATCAAAAAATTTCTAGGTATGCTTACATATAGGTCTGGGCAGATTGTTATGGTCAATATTTATTCTTCTGAATGGGCAATACTGGGTAGGAATTACCCCTTACAGATGATTCATTAACATGCCTAATTCTGGTGGAGATATATTGCATTAGCACAGTGGTTGGCTATAGATAATGATCAGTGAATGCTTGCTAAATGTGTGAATGGGACTGGGTCTCAACCAGAGGTTTTCTGCTCATAATATTGAAAGATTCTATTTAATACCTTTCTTTTTGTTGTGTTTCCATGATGATGGTAAGGTACATCTAAAAGCACTGATTTTTTTATTTTAAGAGCAAGGATAGTTGGTCTATACTTTCAAATGGGACTTGATCATTTTAAAGTTGTTCAATGGCAGATATTTTTTGCCAAGTCTGTATAGATTATATGCTATTTAATAAAAGAAACAACAAAAAAAAACAATTGTTTTTTCCTCTTCCTTATTTGCTTTAAGAGAAAAACCCTGAAATTTGTAGGGATTTCTGATGCCAGGAAATCAGGAAATATGAGAGAATATTTAGCAATCAGGGTGGCTTGGCTCATGGTATTTGACATATGTACAACTATAATTTGCATTCCAATTACTCAATGTGAGATACCCTTGCTCAGGTTGAACATACTCTGAGTAGAAGATCTCTTTTTCTTTTCTTTTTTTTTTTTTTTAAAGATTTTGTTATTTATCTGACAGAGAGAGAGAGCACAAGTGGGGAGGAGAGGGAGAAGCAGGCTCCCTGCTGAGCGGGGAGCCCGATGCTGGGCTTGTTCCCAGGACTCTGGGATCATGACCTGGGTTGCAGGCAGATGCTTAACTGACTGAGCCACCCAGTCACCCCAGAAGATCTTTTTCTAAGAAATAATATGGAGAGAATCTTTGGAGAATGGCCTTAGTGAATTGATAAATTAGTTTTCTCCAGATTTTGGTGATGTCCCCAGTTCTTCTATAATTCCTCAGTGCTCTGGCCATCTTCTGGTTGCCTTTTCTTTTACCCCAAATTTAGGCACATTTTTTTGTTTGTTTTTTGATACAAACTGAAAGATGACTTTGGTTTTGTCTACCCTTTGAATACAAGATACCATCTTGGGATTTCACAGGGATTCAAAGAGTTGGAGTAAAAACCCTGAAATTTAATATACAGCAAATTCCAAGTGCCATTTTTATGGCAAAGTCCTAGATTTTAAGCTTCTTCTCATCTCCGTAGTACTGATTATTCATGTTTCGTTATTGTATACATTTCACAGCTTCTTATATAAACATGGGAAGGTCCTATTTGATTTTGATTTTGATCTTTAATTGAAGGTTGTATTTGATTTAATTCATAACTCTTCCTTTTTTTTTTCTTTTTGTGGTTAGTAAACTACAGTGTCAGAGTTGTTGGTCATTTAAAAGTACATGACTGGAGACAATTAACCACTAAATTATAAAGTCATTTCTGACTTCAGATGCTTTTTTTTTAAAGATTTTATTTATTTATATTGAGAGAGAGATAGGGAGAGTGGGGGAGGGTGTGTTCATGTGGGCAGGGTGGGCAGAGGCAGAGGGAGAGAGAGAATCCCAAGCAGACTCCATGCTGAGCACAGCGCTATGCAGGGCTCTATCTCACAACCCTGAGATTATGACCTATGCTGAAGTCAAGAATTGAACGCTCAACCAGCTGAGCCACCCAGGCTCCCCTCAGATACTTTTTAACTTAAATCAGGGGAAGAAGTAAATTTGGCAAGCAAAATGGTGACATTTGAAATGAAATGGTTAATATTCTAAGGCAATTGGGATGGCAAACACATCTTGTTAGTTTCATAGTTAATGAAAATGGTTCCATTTAAAAATTTGAAAATTTTTTATTATGAAGTACTGTCACAGGTGCAGTAAAGAAGCGAGGGCTATTTAGAGATTAATACAAAATGTCACAGTCCCTTCCTCAGGGAGGTGACAGTCCAAAGAAGATAGAGTACTTTTTATCAAAGTTTCCAAATGAGTGAGCAGTCTAATTTTCACAGTTCTTTTTTTCCCCCTTCCTTATATTTGCAGTCTTTTATAATTGATATGGTCAGATATATTTTTAAATTAATGTACATTTTTAATTTATGCTTTTTTCATGATCAGCCCAGTTTCTCCTCTATATTAATTTTTCAATTCTCTATGTTTAGAAGGAAAAGGTGGGGGGGGGGCTTTTTGTCAGAGGTAGTCATTTTACCAGGAAATGAGTAATTGTATTTCTTTTCATTATATTTTTTAAATCTTAAATGCTTGAGGCATATAGTACTACCCCCACCACTAGGTGTTTACATATGAAAAACATACTTTGTGCTCAGCACACTTACTTATTTTTATGGTAGACACCTTCTGGGGGCAAGCATTACATAAGGAATATTGATTTCTACCTGATTTAATACCCAAACCTTTGCCAAAGTAATATTGAAGAAGAAATTGAAAAAGTTAAGCCTTTGATTATTTAAAAATATTGTAAAGGGGTTAACGCTTTTAAAGGAAGAAGAGGCAAATGTTCCTGCCGAAGGCTACTCTAAAATGTAATTCTGCACAGTACAGCCTACAAGTCATTATGGTAGAGAAAATTTCAGAGGGAATACTAGTATTGGGGGGATAATAGTTTACAATGATTCTAAAACAATCAGTTCATTTTGGAATTAATTGTTTTCCAAATGAGATATACAGTGATGAAGTGAATTACTTTTAAAGATAGGAATAAAATGGGGCCTTTTTTTTCTCTATTTATTTTTTTTTGATGTGGTGTTCCATGATTCATTGTTTGCGTATAACACCCAGTGCTCCATTCAGTATGTGCCCTCTTTAATACCCATCACCAGGCTAACCCATGCCCCCAAGCCCCTCCACTCTAGAACCCTCAGTTTGTTTCTCAGAGTAAAATTGGGCTTTTAATGAAGGATTTGATTATAGGAAAACCATACATCCTTTCTGAATCATCTCTTTTTCTGATCCTACACAAATATTAAGCCCTTATGACTATGATTTCTACATTTGAAAGAAGAATACTTAAATAAATCTTAGAACCTATTTTCTTTTCTGCCAGCTATTTGAGAATAATCCATATGGTGAGATATGTATTGAAACCTAGAAGCAAGATATACTATCATAGACAGAAATAAACCTTACAAAGATAACTATATTGTAGATGAATGGATGCTACTTGTTTGATTATCTCTGTTGTGACTTTATGATATCAGATAGGACCCACATTATTCAGGTATCTGCATAAAGCAAACATACAGTATTGGAATAAGGTCACAATAGATGTTGAAAGCAATTTAGGAAGCTGTTATAGTAGTCATAGTAAGAGATGATGTTCACTTGAACCTGACTGTTGTGAAATGATGAAAAGCTGAGTAGAGAGGTTTAAGAGATTTGTATTAAAGTTCTCCAAAGGAACAGAGAGAGAGAGAGGGAGAGAAAGAGAGAGAGAATGAATTTTATTTTATTTAAAGGAATTGGATTGCACAATTATGGCGACTGGCAAGTTCCAAGATCTACAGGGTGAGTTGGCAAACTGGAGACCCAGAAGAGTTGATGGTTTAGTTCTAGTCTGACTCTGAAGACTTGAGAATCAGGAGAGCTGATGGTGTGGTTTCAGTTCAAAGACTGGCAGTCTTGAGACCTAGGAAGACCTGATGTTTCAGTTAGAGTCTAAAGACAGGAAACAATCTGCTGTCCCAGTTCAAAGGCCAATAGGCAAGAATTCTCTCTTGTTTGTAGGAGGCTCAACCGTTTTGTTCTCTTCAGGTCTTCAGCTTGATTGGATGAGGCTCACATTAGAGAGGCCAGTCTGCTTACTCAGCTGATTTAAATGTTAACGTCATCTAAAAACACCCTCACAGAAACACACAGAATAATGTTTGTTCAAATATACAGATATACGGGCACCCTGTGGCCCAGTCAAGTTGACACATAAAATTAGTCCTCACAAGGTTAAATCTGGATTTTAGAAGATGTAGAGATTAATAAGATATAGGGATGAGGCAGCAATTGCACTACTAGGTATTTACCCCAAAGATCCAGATGTAGTGAAAAGAAGGGTCACATGCACCCCAATGTTCATAGCAGCAGTGTCCGCAATAGCCAAACTGTGGAAAGAGCCGAGATGCCCTTCAACAGATGAATGGATAAAGAAGATGTGGTCCATATATACAATGGAATATTACTCAGCCATCAGGAAGGATGAATACCCGACTTTTGCATCAACATGGATGGGACTGGGGGAGATGATGCTAAGTGAAATTAGTTAAACAGAGAAAGTCAATTATCATATGGTTTCACCTATTTGTGGAACATAAGGAATAGCAGGGAGGACATTAGGAGAAGGAAGGGAAAAATGGGGGGGGAATTGGAGGGGGAGATGAACCACGAGAGACTATGGACTCTGAGAAACAAACTGAGGGTTTTAGGGGGTAGGGGGATGGGCTAGCCCGGTGATGGGTATTAAAGAGGGCAAATATTGAATGGAGCACTGGGTGCTGTATGCAAACAATGAATCATGGAGCACTACATCAAAAACTAATGTTGTACTGTATGGTGACTAACATAACATAATAAAAAAAATTAAAAAAAAGATATAGGGATGAGGAAGAGGAGGAGTCGAAAATGATTCCCCAAATTTGACTTCGAGCAACTGCTTAGTCTCATTTGCTAGGTTGAGCGCATAGGAGGAAAAGCATGAGCAGTAGTAGTGTGGTAATGAATGTAAATGACTCAACCCAAGCTCTTTTTGATGTACCTAAATATATATGTGCATACATAGAATTGTAAACATTCTGATCATTGTCTCAAGTTCTTTCCTATTGACTTGGTAATAATAACTCTAAGTCAGAAGGTGAAGGAAATGTTTATTACTTTTTATAGATATAATATGGAAGTTGAGAATGGATGAGATTAGGTCTTAAGGAGAGATTGAAAAGGAACTGGATTGAGCTTGGTACAGCTACATCTGGACAGGACTCTTGATGAGCCCCATACAATGTTATTCCTTGTATATTGCCAGTTTTGAAACTCAGAGAGTAATCTGAGGTTATGATTATTTTGTGGGGGTTACAGAGGATCAAACTATATCTCTGACTGTGGGAGTAATCTTTTCCTGGAAGGAATGGATATTCCCACTCTCAAGCATCCTACCTACCAGAAGTGAGCATCGGAGAAGGTAATGAAGACTTAGGACACGGATCTTATCCTGGATGATTATGCTTATTTTATATAAGTGAAGATGGCTGGTGGAGCACAAGTCTGGTTCTCTCTTCAGTAAAGCACAAACTTTGGAGCCTCTTGTATTGTTTATGTACTGAATCATTACTATTTTCATTTTTATTAAATGTGCATTATTTAGCAAGTTAATAAATATACCTAATGTGTATTTATAATTAGTTAAAATCTAAATGTAAACATACAAAATACATCAAAATAGAGGAAGATGATAATTATTTGTTAACTCATGAGACAGTAAAGAAATAAATAGAGATGAACATTTAGTTTTTGCTGGCCTGAATTGTTAGGCAAAAATTATATACTGTAGTTGTGTCAAGAGGACTGATGTAATCCAGTGGAGAATTTTACTAAAGAAGCTTTCACTCCCTAATAGAAGGAAAAACGAAAATAAAGACAGAAAATCCCAGAACAGTGCATGACTGGCTTCCCAATTTACTTGTTTGTTATTCATTATCTGACTTCCCAGAACACCATTCTAGCTGAACCGTTCAGCAAGGCCCAGACTGTTTCACTGTTAACCATTTATTGACCAAGATGAATTCACCCCAAGGTATATGGATCTTGTTGGGAGATTTGGTCTACAGTCATTCACTCAGCTCTACTTTGTATGTACTATTTAGTTAATTAGCATATATTAGTCTAGTGGTTAAGATATGTTGAATAAATTGCTGGCATGAAGGTTTTCTTTGAAAAAAAAAACAGTAAAAATTACAATTCTTGTGTTTTTACAAGTGTCTGATTTCTTTTTGTCCAGTTCATCTGTTACTCTATAACCATGTCAGAGATCCATCACTAGATTTAACTTCTCATGAAAGATACAAAATAAAAGTAGTATTTCTTCTCTTTTTATTATATCCTTCACTACAAAAGGCACTTGTTTATGTTAGCTGTGAATGGCATTGCATGATGTTACTGATCCATGGAAAAGATCAGAGGTTGGATTTCAAAGTTAGCAGAAAAGAAAAAAACAAATATATTTAAAATTACTCTTGCAAAAGGATGTATTGGAGACCAATGTACTATGTCTCAGTAAGTTCAACATAGCCAGCTGTTCTTCAAGCATTTCTCTGGTTAAGCATCAGAAGTAGTCGTCTTTCTTTCAAGAGTCATATTATGTGAAAATACACATCTTTGAATCCCATAATCACCCTCAATAAAACAGGTTTCTCTTATACTGGGCCGTACTGGGGATCTCTGAGCTCTTGAGGACAGAATAGATTAGCATTTCCCATTTCACACTTTATCCAGGCCATACAAATTGGCCGACAGAATCTTTGGCACTGTTGCTGTTTTTTTCAACTTATATAATTGAAGTTATGTAAGTTACCTGTGTTTACAATTCAACCCCACTCTAGATGTTTTAGTTTTCTTTGGTTCATCTTTCTCTATAAACTTTTCTAAGCAGAGATACTGACATAGTTGGGAGAAAAAGTTTATAGTCAAGCAATAAAAGTTTAACATTTGTAGATGTAAGTTTGAGGAATGGTATAAGTTTATTCCATGATGCACTGGCTTTAGGGGCACTAAAATATTTGGAAAGGACAATTAGTTGCTAATGTCTCATTACAAAAAAGAAGGCCCTGAGATGTTGGGCAACAAAGTATTTTTCCAGGGCTCATCCCTTACTAGATTATAAGAAGTGTATTTTAGACAATGACAGTCACACTCAGGTCACTGAAATCAATATTTTATTTTTATTCATTGTTACTGGGAAAATGCTAAGTTTCTGAGCTTTGTTAATGTCATTGGACACTCAGTTGTGGTTATTATAGTTTCCTTACATGTTATGTAATGCATAGTGAATACTATATTAAATATGTGCAAAATGATATTAGTAGTATTCATTTCTAGTCTACTCGATGAAATAAACAATTTAAAGCAACAATGAGAGTGTTCTTCTGTAGCTCATAATTCAGGTTGCTTCCTGTGAGGCGCTGCAGTTCCAGCAAAGCTCTGGTCATTGATTACAGATTCACCTGGCTTAACTTGATAAATGATTTTGCCCAAGCCTCCTGTCTGAGAGGCCTATTCATCCCTTATTGATATAAAACTGTAACAACCCCTTTGGCCACCAATGCCAACATTATTGGTGATAATCTTTGGTTTGTATGTTAGTATGTGTCATAGTAACAATATTTTGTAAGCCCCTTGGCAAATAAATTTATCTGACTTTGTGAAATTATGTGATGAATACATCTCTTTATTTAACATGATTAGTTTGTTTTAAGTAAGTTTTGAATGGGTTAGACATGAGTTATCTGGATTTGGGAATGATGGATCTATGATAGCTTTATATACCAGTAAAAATGTGTAATGCATTCTGTTATTTTGGAAGACTTTACTATAAAATTTGGAACACTGAATGGATTATTTCTCTGGATACTACTAGATTTTCGAGACAGTTTGCTATGAAATAGTTCTAACTATAGGTTATGCACCCATAGAAAGTACCTGGAAATTGGTTATTCTCTGTGTGAGAAATATAACCTAGAAATGTTTTTTTGCATTATTTCCCCGTATGGAGGGTTTTTGTTTTGTTTTGGTTTTTACAATTGGGGATAAAAAGTGTTTGTATTCCACATTCACTTACAGATGACAGAGAGAGGGAGAGACGGAAAGAGAAAAGACTGGCTTTCATTAGTCTTAAGAGTGGCCATGAGCTTGGATAGCACTTAATAACTTTTCTAATTTAAAATGTATCAATTTTGGAATTGTAACTAATAATTCTACAATTTATAACTTAACTCTTTATCACCAGAAGTATGATCATTATATATAGTACTACTTTGCTTTTGGAGCATTGATTCTCATTAGAATCCCCTCTATGCAGAAACATAGACTTTTGGGCCCTCCTCTTAGAGTTTCTGATGCAGTATGTCTGGGGTTGGGCCTGAAAATTTGGACTTCTAATAAGTCTGCAATTTGAAAATCCATGTTTTAGAGATATGAGAGCAATATATACTTTCTCAGTTTTAGAGATGTGATTCCAAAAGATGAAAGCACGCACGTGCGCGCATACACACACACACACACACACACACACACACACACACACACACGTGTATATGTTTATATGTATGTACATGTGTTTATTTGATAGCAAAGTTGATGCTAGATTCCAGTTCCTCTCTTTTTATCCTCAGGGCTGTTTACCACCCTTAAGATGGAGTATTTATAATATACCTTAAAACATTTAACTGGGTGGGGAGTGCCTGGTGGCTCAGTCGGTTAAGCATCTGCCTTCGGCTCAGGTCATGATCCCAGGGTTCTGGGATCGGGCCCCACATTGGGCTCCTTGCTCCATGGCGAGCCTGCTTCTCCCCCTCCCTCTGCTCTCCCAATGCTTGTACTCTCTCTCTCTCTGTCAAATAAATAAATAAAATCTTTTAAAAAATTTTAACTGGAATACTAGAGGAAAAAGAAACTATTCTAATAACTTAAATGATCTGATTAATTGGAGATTACAAAGCACACAATTTTTACTTTCCTTCCTTGCCATTGAAGATCTTTTTGAAGTACATATGTTGTTTTTCTTTCTCAATACATAGATTTACTTTACCTTTTATAGTTGAACATTTTTGCAATGCTCCAAGGTGTTACTTAGAGGTTGATTTTTACCATGAAAGGTTGTAGATTTAGAAGTGGACATGGGTTAAGGAAATGATGTTCAGATGTCTGGTACCATGTTGTTGTTCATTATATGTGATAACAAGCTTTTTATGTCATAAAAATAAAATTAAATAATGGTTTTGATGAACTGAAGCTGTTACTGTAATTGCATTATGCTGCAGTGGTAAATTGACTCTCTGCATAGAGTAGAACCCTTGGATTTGGCATGAATTTTTTTTTAAAGATTTTATTTATTTCTTCATGGGAGAGAGAGAGAGAGGCAGAGGGAGAAGCAGGCTCCCAAGGAGCAGGGAGCCCGATGCGGGACTCAATCCCAGGACTCTGGGACCATGACCTGAGCTGAAGGCAGACGCTTAACGACTGAGCCACCCAGGCACCCTGATTTGGCATGAATTAACTGGAAGTTCATGGAATGAATTTTTTAAAGATTTTATTTATTTGACAGAGAGAGATAGCAAGAACAGGAACAGAAGCAGGGGGAGTGGGAGAGGGAGAAGCAGGCTTCCCGCTGAGCAAAGAGCCTGATGTGGCGGGGGGGACCTCGAGCCCAGGCTCTGGGATTATGACCTGAGCCAAAGGCAGACGCTTAACAACTGAACCACCCAGGTGCCCCTGGAATGATTTTTGTTTTCTAGGACTAGCATCTGTCAAGTAGTAGATACTTAATAAATATTTGTTAAAAAAGTTAAATGCAGAGACCTGGCCCTATGACTATAGCTCACCAGTTTTATTAAGGGAAACTGGGTAAGGAGGCAGAGCTTTTTGCCTAGTTAATTTCAGCTTTTGTGCTTGGTTCATCAGAATGCATTATGTTCGGCCACGGATTTACAGGAGTGTTTCTTCATTACATATGGGCTGTACATCCTCTGATACTCTAAGAGCTGAGCCTTTCCAAATTGTATTTAATGGTCTGGATTTTGGGTTGAAATTGGACTGGAATACACTAATGCCTACCACTACTGATAATGCATCATCCCTATTTTTTTCCTCTCCTTTAGAATAATGACAAACAACATATCTCGATAGAAGTGCTTACTTTTTATTAATGTAGCTTTTTAAAAAGAGCTGTACAATTCTGACACATTAAGTTGGAATATTGCTGGTACTATATCCTGTATATGGTCTCATCAGACCAATACTTCTGTAACTCATAATGCTTTTCCTTATTATTGAAAAATCTTTCCCTTTTATTTAAGGGAGTATTAAAATCCTAAGTAGGAAGGGATCTGTTCTGCTCTGTATTTTGGCTCACAAAGATAGCCTTTAAAAAATAACACTTTTTTTTTTTCACTGTGAAAGCATAGAATCTAAACAAATTATATAAAAATTCGCCTTTATTTGGACATTTGTTTATTACTTTATTAGTTATGAGCAAAATATATTTATCCACATTGAAGACCAAATTGTATTTTGAAAAAAAAAAGCAAATTGACTTTGCAAAATAATGAACACCTCCTTCCCTCCCCATGTACATAGTAATCAGCTTTATAAATTAACAGCTAATTGACTATATTCAGCCTGCATTTAGTGTATTTTATCTTTTTTACTACCATCATTTCTTCTAGGTCTTTCGTTCATAATTTATTTTTAATTTTATCCCATTGAAAATTTTATGTTATCTTACAACCTTTCTTGCACAAGACAGGGTAAAATAAATAAATTTTTAAAAGCTTTATCCAAAATAGTGTATACTTTCTGAAAAGGGTATTTACTTGTCTATAACGAGTAGCTTACTGCAGTTAGGTTTTTATATATAGACTCTTGTATCTTTTCTCCTAGGAAAGCATGCTATCTGGAGCCCTTACATGGTCTCTTCAACTGATAGCCTAGAACCCACCCTTGACCTACAGGGACCTCACTTTTCCTTCTCCATGCTCTAGATGAGAAATGGCCAGATCTGTCCCTCAGCTATATTTGATTAGTCCTGAATAGTATTGATCCACAGGATAAAGCACAAAAAAAATTGAATTAATTTCTGACACTTAAAAATTAGAAGTTTCCCACAAAAATTTCAGATTTTGGTTTCTCTAGAGAAAGTGGAACATGTAGACCAATAGCCCTGTTTGGCAACAGTCTTCTGGAGCTCAGTGGTAAGTTTCCCCTTTCAGATAAGAAAACTGCTCTCTCATTCATCTGAGTTCTCACTACTCCCTATTTTGCAGACATTGAGGCTGATGGTCAATTGACATTAGCAGTTGTCTGTTTTTCATGCCCAGCCCCAGTCTGACTCTCTGGACACTTTGAGTGTTTAGATCTTTCTGCTTCATTGGAACTTATGCTGTGGCTAGCACCATTGGGCACTGGTAGTGAGTTATTATAAACTACATTTAAATGTACTTTTTTAAAAAAAGATTTTATTTGACAGAGAGAGAGAGAGAGAGAGAGAGAGACAGAGAGAGAACACAAGTAGTCAGAGTGGCAGGCAGAGGGTGAGGGAGAAGCAGGCTCCCCACCAAGCAGATTGCCTAATGTGAGGCTCAATCCCAGGACCCTGGGATCATGACCTGAGCTGAAGGTAGATGCTTAACTGACTGAGCCACCCAGGTGCCCCTATAATGTACTTTCTATCCTAAATATGATACTTTCAACTAAAATTATATTGCAGGCAATATTTTAGAGGAATGAATCAAATGTTTAGGAATTTCGGGTTCCATGATCTGTGGAGGAGGTACTTTGGGGCTAATAGTCTTTTCAGATGCCATTGCCTTACCCATGCAGCGGATACTCTGTGGTCAATGTTTACAGTTTGACTCTTTTGATTTCCTATCAAGTTGTCTCTATTTACAATTCATTCTGGTGTCTATCCATGAGTTCATACCCAGAATATCTGTGCTTTCCACACACTCCTTACAAAGCTGGTAGTTGACAAGACTGACCAAAATTTCATCGGTTGTTAAAAACAAAACAAACTATGATATAGAAAATGGTTTAAAATGCAGCTTTATGTCAGAATGGGCCAACTGGGAGAGTTCCGGTGAACCACCATTGGTTTAGGAAATTGAGAATCCAGAAGATTTAAGGCATTCAAAGAAATGCTTTTGTGTGAATTTTGGATCTTGCTTAGGAAGTATCATTGCTGTGGTAAAATCGAAAGAAATAAGTGACAGTAGAGGCCTTGAGAGAAATTCTTTCTGAAATATTTAAAATCCCAGTCCCTATTTGAAATCTAGCAACTAGTGACTACCAGCAATAAGTGTGCTTCATTTGTACCCCAAGTGTACAATATTGTGACTCAACGCCCCCAACATCAGTTCTTTCTCCATATAGTTGAATAACAACTAAAATGTAGGCCCTGTGTTTAGGAAAGAGTTATGATATACATTATAAAACAAGGATAACTTTCCTTTGTACAGTAAAGGAATCTCATCAGCCAGCATGTTCCCATCGTATTCATCAAGAGAATGGTCAATAAACAAGATATATGTGGTAGGTGTAAACTTTTTGTTCTCTTTTCTCTTTTGTAACTCTCATTGTCATGCAGAGGGTGCTCAGAAATCTCGAGTTTTCTATTTTCTTGATGGTGCTCAATATTCTTGACTGCTCCATTTGGGCATCAGAAATTTCTTTTGGTTTCAGAGGGTTTTCAAATGCCATATAACTTTCTATGAAGTACAGATTACCAGAAGCCATAGCACAGGAGAGTATTAATACTCATTCAAGGTACTTTTCTTCCCTTACCTTGCTCTTTGACCTTGAAGAGTCTATGTATATATTGAAATCAAAATGTATACCTTGCTTCATCAGAGTGAGCTTGTAGAGTCTAATACTCTATGTCTGATAACGTGATTGATTTTCATTGTAATAGGGTGGTAAAAACATTTGATCAACCTAACTTGAGTTGTTCAGGATAGAAATATAATGCATAAAGGGCTATGCAAGTAGAGAAATAATTTCATATTAATTGGCTAACATTTAAAAACTGGAATTGAGTGAAAGGCCATGAAATTTATTTAGTCATTATGGATTCAATTTTGAGCAAAAAAGCAGATCTGTCTTCTCAGTGTAAATCAATACAAAATTCTGGATTCCTACCCTGTGTTCTTTCATATTTTTAGGCCTGATTCAGATTTTTTTAGTTTTAACATGACAGATCTCTCTATCTAGGGCAAAGATGTGAAATATTCTTATTTTTAGAAACACTGGTTGTTTTTAAATGCTCTGATTTGCACTGGGGACATCATTACTTTCTATGTAGGAAATCTAAAAGGGAAAATACTTTTAGTATTTTATAATCAAGGCACATTCTAAAATTTTTTAAAAATAAATACGATATACTACATATCTTAAAGTATGAGCTTACTCCTCTAGAGATGGAATTAAATTTGCTGATGCTTAAAAATACCAGCATGATTGATATACTGTTTACACTTGACCACCTGCTAATGAATTCTCATTCACTACTTGTTTTCTCTTGCTAAAATTATACTTAAATCACACTGCAGAATAACCCACAGCTACTTAAAGATAAAAAAGGAAAAATTAACAGAACTGTTACACCTCTTATATGTGAATTATTCTCCAAACTGTGAATTTTATTTTTCAGATAGTTCCAAACCTTCTAGTAAATCTCATTAATAAATATGTTTGAGGTTCTAACAAATGTTCATAGTTTACTTAATTACCCAAAGTTTACCTTTAGCATGAGTCTTTGCTTTATTAATAAGTTTTTAAAAAAATCTCTGGTGGTGACATATCAGATGGTGTAGAGAAAATTTATGGCTCAAGCAGAAAAGTTTAAGGTCCCATTTAACTTTGGATTCTGAGAGTCTATAAAATGCTTATGAGACTTTGGATGTATTTTTTTAGATGTTTACATCTGAAATTTCCATTGGGCAGGTACAGAGAGTAAAGATGCTTGAACAAATTAAAAAAAATTCTCACTCTCAGTGCTTCACATAGATCTTCATACTGTCAATGAATTTACTGATGCGTTATTTTGTAGAGCTGAGTTAAATACAATTTAATGTTTGTATTTGTATTTGGCTTCACTCTTATTGGCCTACCAGCTTAGTCCCAAACAGGCTAGAAATCTTTTCTTTTTCTCTGAAATTTGGAGGAATATCTAAGTTATGTTTCAAGTGAGAAAGTTAATACCATGGGTCAACATATTTTCCCCTTGGTAGAAAAGATAAGTGGTAGCAGAAAATGGTTCCTTGGCCTTAAAAATGTTATTATATGTACCTACAGAAACAATTCTGATTCTTAGTAATTTTAATATACTTCAAATTTATTATGAAATTACGTATTTATATGTGATCGATATGGATCAGGATTGAGAAATGCTTATTAGTTCACGAGTGGAGTGACATGATTTTCTAAATTCTGTTGGGGCAAGCTTCATGTTTTTTTTAGTTCTTTTCATTCGTTTTATTCCTACTATGCCTTAGATAAAATGGGAACTCAGAAAATATTTTTTATTGAGTAAATTATAATTGAAACTAAGCTATATTTAAGATTTCCTGGTATGCATAATAATTAAATAACCTCAGGGTAGGGAGAGAATTTAAGATAATTCATGCTATTATTGAATGGTATTGTGCTTCTTTGTGAAAAAGAACCCGATTTAATTTTTCTAAAGCCTTGAGATCTTCAACTTTGCAAGATTAATGCATAAGAGTTAATGTCAGTGAAATCCCTTAGAACAGAGCAAAGCAGAGGTGGGACGGGGATGCCCTTATAAACTTCATTCCCACCTGAGAGGCATTTGGGAACTCCAGTGAATGGATGGGGAGGGTTGGATGATCATGGGAAACGATTTAATATTGCCAGATAAAACACCAGATAATTCCCAGGGTGTGGTTTTATAAACCTGTGTCATTCAATAGAACAAGGTTCCGGTGTGTGAAAATTTTCAGCAGTACTTAATGATTTAGATAACTGTTCTCACATTATCCTTTGCTCCAGCCTATTTGAGTATCCCTTTCTTCACGAAGAACTGTTTACTGGACAGATGTCTTCCTAGATCTGCCCACTCTTGCCTGAAAGGCAGTAACTATTTCAGTAGCTATTAGCATATTAATCAAACTTGGGTAATTCCATACACTTCACATTAATTTGCTCTTGTTGATTATTTGCTGTAATATGTTCAATAATTGCTCTTGAATGGGTCAAGAAAAGCCGTCATTCACCCATTTTGATTGCTATAAATATCTTTGAAGTTACCCAGATGTGCTTCTATATTATTCACAACTCTTCTAAGTCATTAATAAATATATTGAACACCTGTGCTAGCACTGATCCCTGAGGCATCTCATTATTAACCTAATTGCAGAGCTTCATGATATTTCATTTAACCTTGATTTTACTATCAAACTTTTTTCAAACCAAGACATATTCAAATTAATGATAAAACTTTACCTTTTTATCCTTTGGCTGCCATGGCTCCATAGTTGAATTTCCACATTAAAAAAAATTATGAATGAAATATCACCAGACATCCAATTTTTTAAAAAGTTCAAACAAGAAAATAGTTTTATATTGTTGTCTCCTTGTTGTTTTCGTTCAAGTTCTACTTGTCTACTCTTCTTTTAATTGTCTGTCTTTTCCAGCTATTTTCAGAATGTTAGGGTGTGGAACAATAATTCTATAATCCCAGTATCACTGTTTTGGATACAGTTTTGTCTTTTTGTGATTCCCAATGCCTCAATGCTATTTTATCAAATTGGAGTTAGGAAAGGAAAAAGGAGATGGAATTCATTTTAGCTGACATTGCTGTTCATCAGTGAAACCATTACAAGTGAAGAATGAGGTTTGCACTTTCTGGTTTAAATCAAGCTTATAGAGTAGAGTTTTATCTAATGTTGGAGCTAGAAAGGACTATGAAGTTCACATGGTTAAATTTCCCTCATTTTTCAGATAAAGAAGCAGAAGCCCAAAAGATGAATTGACCTTGATGAATGAAGGTCACACTGATCAGAGCCAGGGTTCTGCTTTTTACTCCATTCATTCCACTGCAGTCTGGCTTAGGTTTTTATTATTATTATTTTCCACTATGGGTAATTAAAATTTTCTGTCTCATTTATTCTGAATTTTGACATGAGTTCTTCTTTAAGCCTCTTTTAGGCCATCTGTATCTGATCTAATTCTTTTAATCTCTAACAGTGACTTGAATATAGTTAAGTTTTAATAAATATGTGTTGAATGGGTAAATAAATCTGGAAGTACATTATGTATTTAGCAGACACCTATATATGATAATACAAATATATATACACATGCATATTAAATTATAGTTATTTACATGATTTTTAGTTTTCTTTTTATCTCATAGATCTATATCAGTCATGAAAACAAGATCATAAAGCATATATGTTGATTTCCAACACTGACTTCTAAGTGATTAGGCTTTTGGATAAAAAAATTTATTTGAACTCATTGTACTTAAGTAACACTGAGTTTTTCTATGATATTGAGTATCTTATATTAACTTTAACATCACCTGCTCTAAGACTCTCAAATCCAACCAAATTCTCTCATAGATATTTGAGCTATTTTGGAGAGTGTAAGGAAAAGGGTCTGCATATGAGAAGAGTCCTTCTACAATTATTACTATTGATCCCTAGGCTTCTTGCCTCCTACAGGAGGCATTATCAGAGAAACTTCTGTGTTTATCTACTTTAAATATTTATTTAAATTTATTTTTAATAGTACCATTTCAAAATATTGAAATGCTCTTCATTACTGTTGGAAGGTCACTGTTCAAATCAAATGGTCAACGTTCTCTCATGTGGATAAGTCACTCCTTGGAAGAATTATAAGCGCCTTCAAGGTGCATTATGTATTTCAGTTTCATGATTCATCTGCTTTGGGGAAAAGTATTATTTCCTGGCACATGTTCAGATGCTGTAATTTAAGACCTTTATAGTAAATTATTATACCACTGCAGCAAACGAAAGTAATACAACTCCAAGAGTTATACCTAGGGAATAGTTGACTCATCTAGCTGGATCTGGTTCATTGTTCTTTAACATGGTAGGAGAAAATTAAAAAAAATGCATAACTACTTTAAGTTTTTTGTCAAATGCCTATGAGTATGAATACTGAGCAGGAATGTAAGTTAAAAAAATAATATAAAGGAGCAAGCAGAAAGGATTAAGCTGCTAAAAGTTCTCTACAGGTGTTTATTTGAATATTTTGACCTAGCAAGTGTCATAGACTGTTATTACAAAACACTAAAGGAGCAGCTCTGTCTTTTTTTTTGTTGTTGTTCTTTTTTTAAATTTTTTATTGTTATGTTAATCACCATATATTACATCATTTGTTTTGGTGTAGTGTTCCATGATTCATTGTTTGTTCATAACACCCAGTGCTCCATGCAGAACGTGCCCTCTTTAATACCCATCACCAGGCTAACCCATCCCCCTACCCTCCTCCCCTCTAGAACCCTCAGTTTGTTTTTCAGAGTCCATCATCTCTCCTGGTTCGTCTCCCCCTCTGAATTACTCCCCTTCATTCTTCCTCTCAGGAGCAGCTCTGTCTTATGAGAGAGTCCCATTCTGCTTCTAGGATACAAGGATACATTTTTTGCTTCTTCCTCACCACCCCTCACTCTTTTAAAAGTGTAAGTGTAAATCTGTTGTTGAAAAAAATGACATTTACAGTATACTTAGTGAATCTGTTTCTCTCTTCCTTATTTTCCCCATGGTCACTTTCATGATCATCTGAGTGATCATAATTGTCTCACTTGTACTCTTGTCAGATTAATTGCTTCCAGGAGGTCTTTGGGTGAGGCGTAGATAGGTGGTGTTGCTATGTTTTTGAATTTACTCGCATATTGAACTAAAGATGGAGTCTATAGTAGGTATAGACCAAAGTAGCTTCCAGTGATATGACCTGGGCTTTTTGTCAGAAACATATGGGGGTTCTGTACTGACAAATACAGGATCCTCCAATACAGTAAATTTTAGAGACTTTAGAATAGATATATTTTGTATGAACAAGTCTTACTAATTCACTTACATTTTAAGATTTTATTTGTATTTTTATATTGCATAGGTTCATAAATTCATTTTACTATATGAAGAAGATATCTCTAATTTTACAAAGATTATACTCTTTAAACAGAATTGAAATGTAATTCAGAACCTTGTCTATGTATAATTCCAAACTGAATGGAGAAGTCTTATATTCCAAAAATTTAACTTGTTAAATGTATTGGTTATAGATATAAAGCTAGTACATAGATACCCATTTATTCTTTTTTTAATTTTCAAAGACATTTGTGAAATAGGAATTATATAGTAATCGGGAACAGACTGCAATATTTTGATATACACTTTCTTGATTTTCCTTTTCTTATAGCTGATCTCTTTTCTCTGACTTTAAGGAGTAGTGGGGTACTAGGACATTCAACTAAAGATGGGATTTGCATGCCAATTGGGAATTATTATATTTTAAATTTGTCTTTATTGAATGCTTTATAAATCTGGCAGTTGGACCAAAGTATAACTACATAAATACACATGAAATGCTACATGTGAATGAGTTTATATATTGTTATGGATGAAATTTTTTATTTTCCCTTCTTCGCATGAATTTTTTAGGGATTACATAACTGAAGTTAATCATGATTAAATTTTGGATAAAATATGAAAAATGCATTCATTTAAAATCTAAATTTTGAAGATTTTGTTCATATTTATTTCATAATTTATTAAAATGGCACCTAAAACCACCATTTTAAGTTTTAGAATCTAATTCACATATTACCCCAAGTCTCTGAAATTAAGTGGAAGGAGACACTTTAAATAGTATCATGAAATCATGTTGGAAGTATTTTTGTGTGGATAAACTTGAATGTACTTGAAAAACTACTGCTTCTTTAATTGGGATTGGGATTAGAGGGATAGAAAGAGGGGTTTAGGCTGTCAAGGAAGGTGGAGGAATGAATGTTTGGAATATAGTAATCATGCTTTATGATCTATAATCTATAGTTAGGTTAACTCAAGAGTTACTAAAACAAGGAAAAATTTGATATTAGAAAATGTTAAGAGCCACTTAATGACAACCTATATAGACTTTTGGCTGACACCAAGAAAATACTTTAGAACAAAAGATGGTTGAGAGCTTCATTTTTAACCCTAGTTAGCTCTTTTGAAAATACACTTTAATGGTCTCTTTAAACTGTGCCTGAGAATGTTCCTACTAGTGGAAAATATCTTTAAATATATGTCCTGCTTTGCATCTTTATATCTGAAGAACAGTATATGAAAGAAGAAGTGTGCTGTGTTTGTGTGTGTATCCACAAGTTTTTTTTAACAGTTCATAGGTGCGATGCAAATTAAGGAACTGAAAATCTAAAGATGACTCAATGATGAGATAGTGGAAAGTGGGCATGAGGCTAGAAAGAAAAAAAAAAAAAACATTCCAAAGTTCAGATTATACCACCATTGCAATAAGAATCTAAAATGCTTTCAGAATAGCAACTCTAGTTTACTTCCTTATTTATACTTTTTGCTTCCCCCCAAATAATTTGAAACTTCTTATAACAAAAGACATATGAAATAAAATGAAAAAAATATAGGATTACAAAGAAGAAATAAACAACATAAAATAAGAGAAAGCCAGGACACTCAACAGGAAGGCTTACCTGGTTACCATGTTATCACGTGTAACCCAGTTCAGAGTTCCTGGGCTGAGATGTAAAGGAGAAAGGATGTGTTACAGGGCTCTAGCATTCACTGGGGATAAGGGACAACCATTTTTCAGGGGTAATTTTTCCTGGACCTAGCTCTAAAATACAATTCTCACATATTCTTTAAAAAATTGTGTTCCATAATGTGATGGGTATTTTCCTCAACAATAGTTCAGGTAAATGTAGAAGCATATCCCCAAAGGCTTTTTCTTATATGGACCTGTATTACATGTGGAGGGTAGAGTCCAGTGTATATATAGTATGTTATGCAGCAAAATAAAAAAACCCTGAATGTCTAGAAAAGATAAAATTGATTTCAGGGTTAGAGATGAAAAGTTCAAGGGAGGTGTTCCTCTCTGCTCTAAAATATATTGGAAAATAGGATAAAGTTGTCTTCCTGCCTTAATTCTTAAAACCAGGAATTCTTTCTCTTTGAAGTACAAACCAGGCTCTATCACCTTTTCCTGCTGTTTCCCCCATCTCAGAAAGAAAACAATGCAAATTTGACCAAATAAGTGCTGACAAGATTCACTCTATAGTGATTATATGAATATATTCTGCATCTACTTAAAATTCAGATTTCAGCCTCTAGTTGCATAAATTTAAGGTGTGGATCAATTCTATTAGCAGAAAAGCCTGAAAATTGAAAGAGAAAACAAGACAAGGGAACTAAAGTCAGTTAAAGCATTTTAATTACACCCCAGCCAAAAGAAGTTAAAGAAAAGCCTGGGAAAGAAGAAATTTTTATGGAAGCATATGATTTCAAATCGGGTATGAAATAAGACAATTGTAAAATTTCTATAATATACTGGAAAGAGTGGAAAATGAAGGTATATTATCATAATTAGGAGTTATAAATAAATCAGTTGTTCATTATTTCCACTGAAAGAACAAGCTGACAACAACATCCATTCAATATATGAATGATTCAGTTAATAGATTTTCATGCCTCATTTCTGACACTTTTTTGGGGGGGAGATAAAAGTACTAAAGTGATTGAAATAGTATGCTCGAGTGACTTGCATATAATCCATTACTAACTGCTATTTTTATTTTTAAATGCCATTTTTTCCCCCCAGAATGAAAAACTTAAATGCTAGGTACTGCAGGGTTTGCTTTGATAAGAATCTTACCATTTGGGAATTTCATAATCAGTAACAGCTGAATAATGTTGATGCTTTCCATATATTAAATTATATTGGTATTCCTGAGATTGGTGTGTTGTCTGGGATACCATGACTCTGGGGAGAGATGGAAATGTCCTCTGGTGGATTTCTTTTTATCCTGCTATCCATTACATTAACCACGTGTAAATGCACTCCAATGGACAACTTTCTACCACATAATAATTGACAAAATAATTTTAAGAGATACTTTAGTATTTTTTTTTTTTTTAGCGATTCTCATTAACAAGTTTCTGGAACTTTCATAGAATAACACGTACAGTCATATAAAGCCAAGTCTTTGATTATTCAAGGGATTCGTAGAAGTCCTACTAACCAAACATAAGCAAATAGCTGCTTTTATGAAAATGTCAAAGGATCTTTTTTAAAGGGAAGCTTTGAGCCTTATATGAATTTTCTTAAGCTCTGGGATATTCAGTTTATTGAAAAAAAGATGTTGGAACATAGGTTTGGTTGTCAGATCTGGTACTGAGTTAAATATGACCTTATTTATACTTTCTGGTAGCTAATAGAGCTATATAATATGCTGTAATTGGACAATTCATATTGTAAGATAAATTAATATAAGCTTTTACTCTCCAAGTCTTGTCACCCTTCATCATTATATCAAGTACACATGTATTATCATATATCACTCAACTGAGAGGTGGAGAAAAGGAAAAAATAAAGACACAGACATGAAGAAGAGTAAAATAATCAGAATAATGTATTAATCTCCCTGTGGTTTACTTAGGACCCTGAAACTAACTGTTGCCTGCTTAAACTTTTCTATCAAAGTCAACTATGATATGTTTTGATGGATAGAGAAATTGAATATACTTTTATTTTAAATAATTCAAAGCCTGATAAATTATGCCAAGTTTTATTTAGAATTATGTCATTATAAATTTACTATTAACCCTTATTTAATTTTTAGCTTAATTTTTCCCTTTTTCTCATTTTCTTATTCCTTCTATTTTAGTAAATGTTTTCAAAGCAGGATTTTATGGAGGAATGAACTTATAGCAAATTTAATACTCTATGAGAGATGCTGTAGCGAGTATAAAATATAGCCTGTCTCCTAATGATCACTAGTTCAAAGTGTTTAATTATGCAGATGTTTTAATCTATAAATTGTCACCTTTTGAAAGTAGTTGGGTTACAAACCTTAAAAGGATTGGTGATCATCAAAGCCTTGTATTTTAGCTAGCATTATACCCTATGAGCCTGGAATTTCTAACCAGCAGGTGGAGATCTAATAGTATTTCTCAAAGCCTTTCAGAAGAGTGTCCAATTATTTGCCATTCCATCCTGTTCCTATTGCACTCAGGAATGTAAATATCAGTATTTCACACTCGTCCTAACAATTACAGGGCCACATGAATTGAAAAACACATTAATTTTCTTTGTAAATCAACTGGAGTTTCCCAGACTAGATTTTGCTGCCTCTTAATAAGAATTAAGGATAGTCATGGAACTTCAGAAACCTAAGGGCTTTTGTAATTTTATAGTCACTAACAAATTATAGTCTCTACATAGGTACCATCTTAAAGATAACATTTAAAGCACTCACATTAACAATATTTTAGGTATGTAATGTAATACAAATTGTTGTAGTCTAATGAATTCAGTTTCATAGGCTTATTTATTACAATATAGCACGGGCCACACTGTAGAGAACTATCTAGAGTGAAAACTTATATGTAATTTATTTTATTTTAAATTTTATTATGTTAAGTTAATCACCATGCATTATGTCATCAGTTTTTGATGTAGTGTTCCATGATTCATTGTTTACATATAACACCCAGTGCTTCATGCAGAACGTGCCCTCTTTAATACCCACCATCAGGCTAACCCATCCCCTCACCCCCCTCCCCTCTAGAACCCTCAGTTTGTTTCTCAGAGTCCATAGTCTTTCATGGTTCCTCTCCACCTCTGGGGGAAATATGTAATTTATTTTTGAAAAATAATTGTTTGTATATGATATACATTCCATATATCAGAGATACTTATGGCCACTTTTGCCCTACTGCACATTCTTCATAATCCACAAGAATATTTTAGGAGAAGAGCATTAGGACACAATTCCCTTGGCATTTGTTAAAATAGCATTATTCATGATGAACTCTCTTCATATTAATGTCGATATATTTCCAAATTCTAAAATTAAAAAATATTTATTTTCCTAAGTGGGAAGATCAGAAAACTATGCCTTGAACTAGTTACTGAATTCACTTTTACTATTTCCGCTCAGCTTAACGCAAGGTGCATTCTTGAGGATTTAATAAGAAATTGCCCTAGGCACCAAACAAACAATGGAATCCTTTGGAAATAATGGTATTCTTATAAAGAGATGTGTTTGTTAAAGAAAATAAAACATATTTAAGGAAGTTAAGAGTTAATGATACTGAACACCTACCAAAGCAACTAGGCTTATTACCATATCAGATGATCTGACCATCTTACTAGTATTTTTTCACTTTCTTAAAGAATAAAATACAAAAGACTATGCATAACCTAGTTCTTAGTCACTTTAATAGCAGTCATGTCATAACCAGTAATTGGTGAAAACTTAAATTGTACAGGCAAATACACCTCTTCTACATTTTTTTCACATATTCCTGAGGTCAGAACTGCAATATAGGTTTTCTGACACACACAAATTAGATTTGCATGATACATGTTAAAAACAAAGAAAATGAAAAACTTCTGACAATTCATGACCTTTATCTGTTACTTGTTATTTTGTTTATTTAGTAAAATTGCATATGTCCTGCATTTATCAGGGAATGGCTCAATTGAATGCTCTTGATTTGAGGATTAAATTTAGAAGATTATAGGAGGGGCAAATTAAAAAATCTTTAACATTTATATACAGAACAAATTCAAGTCGCCTAGCTATCTGAGGAAAATACCAGACTCAGAAACTACTGGAGTCCTAGATTTCCAGAAACTAATACCCACAGACATCTAAAATACCAAACTCATTATGAGTGGTAAGTGGAACTTGCAGCACAGGTGTGGGGTGTGGCATGTGATTGGCAATCTTTAGAATCCAGGGCCTCAAATTTCACTTATTTTGGGGACTTCTCTGATTTTCTCCCAGCAAAATTAGTCCTTCTCTCCCCTTCCATCCTATAGCATCGTGCTCAGACTTCATTTTTCAGAAATACCACATTGAATTACAATCATTTATTCACTTTTAAGCATTTGATCGCTTTATTGCCTATCTCAGTCCTTGGCATATTATTAGTAAAAGCTAAATAAATAAATAAATACTTATTTGATTGAATTAAAAACACCAAAGTATTGTGGATGTAATATAAAAGACAATCATTATACAAAAGAAAGGCACATTAAATAAATACATGTGAATGAAAATTTGTAACTCTCAAGTGCACACACAGCTAGCTGCAAGTGAATAGTCCAAATGACAAGCAAACTTTGATGGAAAGAGAGCATTTCTCCACCTTACTTAACTGTACCTTAAAAAGATAACAGTTTTATTGACAATTGTCTGTACTTTTAAGGCAGAAATCATTCTGTATATTTTGTTAAATTTTGATATGTTCATGAAATATTTTGTAGCAAAAAATAATATTGAGTAAATGTGAGTTCCAGTGGTGAGTCTATATTCTGTTATCAAAATGATTTTGATCATGGTGTTTAATCATACTCTACTTCAGTGTCTTTATTTGTAAAATGTAGCAATCAAAAAGCATTTTTGTTTTTACTCTTTGGGATAAAAATTCTGGTTAGTATTCACCAATATTAATATAAAGACTGAAAGGTTGAAAAAAGAAAAACTCAGTAAATCTATAGGCCATTTTCTCACCTGATACCAAACAGTAATTCGACTGAGGATGTTGTTATTAACTTCTAAGAAATTATTTAATTCATATAATTATTTTAAGTTAATAGAGTTGCCTGAATCAGTCTTTTTACTGAAACTGACAAGACATTTTACAGAATGTCACTTTACTGAAACTGACATAAGACAAAAGATTAATATGATTTAAGCCTCCCCCCAAAAGAAAGGTAAAATACAATGAATATATAGGAATATAAAAAGTAATAAAGTTGAAAAAAAGATGGGAAATATTTATGCCCAAATATAAAGGCCAAAACGTTTGCTCTGGCCAGAGTAAAATTTGGCTCTGAAGTCTTAGGCAATCAGGATAAAAATTGAGCTTGCTATTTCTCTGCCAGACAAGCATGAATCTAACAGATATTATTCAAATAATAGATGTCCATATGTAAAAATATAGTACTCTTTCTTCATTTCCTTCTCTCTTCATTTTGCCCATCTGAATACTGCCAGTCTTAAGTTCTGTCTCAGTTTTCACTTTTGCCCAGAGTTATCCCCAACAATTTGGCTAACTTTGATTTCGTCCTTTGATTGCCATGTACTCTTGCAGGTATTCAATTTAGCTTGGATTTTTTTTTTTTTTTTTTTTTTTTTTGCTTAATATGGATGTCTTTTCTCTTTGCTAAGACTGTAAGTCTCTTGAGAACAGGAAATATGTAATATACTCTTTTATATCTCTCAAAGATTTTTACTTTCCACTAGACATAGATTAGGTATGTAATAAAATCCATTACATTGTTAAAATGTCTTCAGTTAAAAAAAAAGTCTTCAGTTACAGCTTTAAGTGAAAAGACTTTTAAATTTAAGAGCTGGATTTAGGGAGTGGACTTTAAATGAGCTGATGGTAGCGGTCACTTTGTTGGTATATCTATCACCTGGATTTGAATTCTTGCTCCATGATTTACTAGGTACATGTTATATAATCACTTTGAGCATCATTTTCCCTATCTCCTTAAGGAGATAACAACAGTACTTACTTCATAAGGTTATTGTTAATCCTATTAACCATATTAAGGAGGATTAAATAAATAAATGTAAAATGTTCAGAAAAGTAAACATTAAGTGTTAGTTATTATTATTTTATCTTAAAGTGCTCAGTATTAAGTCATTACTTCTGGAAATAATTAAATAGAAATTTCTCTGGTGACAGTTATGGAGCCCGATCAATTATCTGAGGTCTGTCCTCAGAAAGCAAAAGTGTATGACAAAAAAAAAAAAAAACATCATTATAGACAATAATATTTACATTCTCAGTAGCAAGAAGGCATGCATTATCTGAAAACTATATCAGATCATTAAGGTAAAAAGATGTGACCCCAAACTACATTTCTGTTTTATATTATATAAAGTGTTTATCCATTAGAAGACTCTTCTTCCAATCCCATTATGGTGGTACCAAGGTGTCATACTGAGTTCTCACATTTTTTTTCCACAACTGGAATCAGAGGCAAAGAAAAAGTCATAAAGGCCACTACCCCAGCCTTATGTTATTCTTCCACAAAATGAAGAAGTATGACAAGGATTCACTGTGAAATATCCATGTCTAAAATATAATGTTGGTTTAAGGAACTCAGCTTTGAAGTTTCTTAAATAGAAAACTGGCAAGGAGTGTTGAAGGAAGTCCAATACACTAACCTTAAGGTTCCATGAAATCCAAAGGTAAAAAAATGTTGACGTCACAAAGATCTCAAATTTTTCTCCATATAGCAGAGTTCAGAGTGTCTTTACCTAGATCTATTGTACATGTGAGACTAGAGCTAGGGTGGGCCCTGTAGGCTCTTCTCTCAAGGCAGTAATTTCCTTACTTTATAAATGAATATGAAATAAGACCCACAGATAATGAATGTTACAAGTGTCTAGGTCAAGAACTGCTAGAGAGGACTTTAGAAACTGTATTTCCAGCTCTCCATTGTGGTGGGTATGCTCCTCTAATATTGCCTTATAGCAGAGCGGAATGACAGGTCTGATCCAATCTTTCACCACATTTTCATTAGATTGTTTAGGGTATTATATTTATGGATCTGTAATTGAAAGCAAATATATCATTGATGTAAAATAGTAAGAACAGATGGAGTATATTTTAAATACAATTTATTTCTCAGTAACAGAATTTAACTCGGTATATGTGAATTAATGTAATTACTCATATGGTTGACACAGCAATTTAGGGTTTATAGTTTTAGGCTATTTCAAAATTGATCTTGAAAAAGCATTTGGTATTTTGTTTGAATCTTTTATTCTGACTTTTCAGTTTCTCTCTGGAGAAATAATAGCGATAATTCTTAAACTAATTTTATTCTTAATATTCTCTCTTTAGGTTGAATTAATTCTATCCATCTGTCTATCATTTGATATGTATCACCATCACAAATATCTCTTTGCTTTTATGTCCCCAGTGTCCTTATTGGCCTTTACTGATGACATTTGATAGCATAAATGTTACTGTAAATTTTAATTCTTAGTTTTAAAAATTACTTGCAGATTAATGACAATAAATCACATTTCCTTCACTTACCTCTTGGCATATGTAATTTTTTGTCCTCTTCATTATCTTTCCCCAAGTCTTCAACCCAGATAGCAGGGTCATCTTTGTTTTCCAAAATCAGAATTACTCTAGATTTTCAGGTAAAATTTTTGTATGGTGGTGGTGGTGGTTCCAGAATGAACATGTATCATGATATTAGATTCAGGATGTGAGAGCTTCTTTCTCTCTGGATTTATTATTTTAATTGTATAGCATACTTTTATCACAGTTTTAGTAGTGGTGATTTTTAGTAGAAATGTGGCTTATGGAGTATTTCATTGGCTCTTGAATCCCACATGGATTATAAAAGGCAAGTGTATTTTACATGAATGCCACATGTTCAGGTAGTGTGATAGAGTAAAATGCTAACGTGGTTTCTGAATTATATTACCTTGGTCTTGTGCAAATTCAGGGAGAAATAGAAGAGGCTATTAGTCCAACAGTTTAATAAAAAGCTCCTAGAGATACTAATAAAATCAAGAGACTATTTAAAAAATCATTTAATAGCTGAGACCGAGGCAGATTTGCCCGAAGATTGAATTCAAAAGTAAACATAAAAAATTTATTTGGTTACCTGCACACAATGATGAAAATATTTGCATCACCTTAACAAAGAAAATTATTTTTTATTTAAACTGTATACTGTATTCTGAGTAATAGAACAAGCAGGGTCTATGTTATTATAAAGGTTATCTTCTTGCCTTCTTTATGTGGTATACTCCCATTACACATCTCATTTATGTAAGTAAAAATTCTCTTTAAAAATATTCCCACATAAAGTCATTCATAGAAAGTATCCTGCAACCCAAGCCATGTCATTGCCAGTTAACATTTTATGACTAGATTATTGGTATTTTTCTTCGTGTTGTCATTTGCATGTGATTACTTTCTTGACCACAGAGGTTTTGCTTCAGTGGACCACCTTCCTTCCATTTTTTGCCAGTTGGAGATTATATTGTGGATACGCACTTATATTTTGTTATAGTTTTATAATATAGCTAGGAAAATTGGAAATGAAAATACAACATGAATATTTGGGAGTATCTTTTGAAGGATTTTTCTTTTAAATGTCCACTCCTTTTAGGAAACAATGTATAAAACTTCAAGAAAGTAATGGACGTTTCTTTCCATTAAGTTGTTGACTTAGGATATTGAAGGAAATCTCTACACAGTCTGAAATAGTTTAAGCAATTTTTTCTGTTTAAGAATAGGAAGGTATATTCTTTCTCTGCTGTCTTCACATCCACTATCATATATGCCTAATTATATTGATTATGGTCTTTTCTCACTTCTGAAAACAGTGCTTATGGGGTGATAGGAGCACATCCCTAGAGTCTGATGAACTGATGAACTGGATTTGAATATCTGACTCTCTTGTATGAGCTTTGGCAAATTATTGAACTACCATGATCCTTATTTTCCTCTTCTTTAAAATGATGGTTTTACCTCTTTCCTAAGGTGGGTTGAGAATGACATGAGGACAGCACAGTGCTGGTACATTATAAATCAATTCTTTTCTCTTTCCCTGCTTCTAGGTTTCAGCTCTTATATTATTATCCGTGAGAGCAAATAATAAGTTTTAGTTAAGTGAACTGATTTAAGACTGTTTTCAGATATTCATGTTGAAAGAACTAATGGGGGCAAAATTTATAAACAACACAATCTGTCAAGAAACAACCTGACCATTTTATGTATAGGTGTTTTTTGTTTTGCATTCCTCCAGTCAGGGAAAATGTTCAACCAGGCTTAGCAAACTAGGATCACATTGGCACAAGAAAGCACAAGAATTAATAATTTTAGACTACAATAAAAAGCAATTGAATGACTTAGTGAAAGTAAATTCATTTGAACAGTATTTTGCAAAACTTAGTATGCATCAGAGATTAGCTCCAGAGATTCTGATTCAGTAAATTTAGTACGGACCCAAAGGATTTGATTTTTTTTTTTTTTTTTTAAGTAGGCTCTACGTCCAATGTGGGGCTTAAACTCACAACCCCGAGATCAAGAGTGGCATGCTCTACTGACTAAGCCACAGTCAGGTACCCAGGGATATGCTCTTAATAGTAACTGAAGATATGATAGGTAGCAAAAGTTTAAATCAATAAATAGAAAAAAAAATTAACTGTCAACTTTATCCATCCATGTTATCTTAATACTATTTTTCACATGAATCCAGGTAAGCTCAATAAATGAAAATGATCAAAAATGATCACACTACAGTGTCTATAGATTTGCTCAAAACCTAGGGTCAGTCGTTCATTGTATACAGCCTGAGGCAAAGACTACATCACAGAACCTTCAAGGCTGGGCAGTTCAAGCATGCTGCGTTACATAACACAAGATATACTGCAGTCATCTTACAAAAGATAAATTCGTGGGCAGTGTTTCAGATTACAAAGCAAAAACAGGATTTACTTCAAGGATCCTTTAGCACAAGGTCCCTTGATGCATTTGAAATATTATTTCATTTATACAAAACCAATTTTCACTTAGCTTTTCAGTAAGATACACATATAGAACAAAATCTATAAATGTTTGGGAAAGAGGAGGAAGAAACTCAAGAGTTTTATAAATCCTAGATGGCTGAGGCATTCTGTGCTTTAAGGTCACTGTTCTTAAAACAAAGGTAAATAATCAGCTGTAGACTTTTAAAAACATGAATTTTACCCTAAATTAAAAAATGTTGAATATAAGTAGCTTCCTATGTCACAATAAAATCATAATGCAAGCCATGAGAGATTTTTAAAAATAACCCATCACTACTCTGGTGTATTCTTAAATGTTTCTTCCCCATTATAGTTGATAGTGAAATGAAGCGCAATTGCTGATTATCAGTCTACTCTACCCTTGTGGGTATGTCAGAGTTTTGAAAGCACAGATCCTGGATCCCCTGCCCTTGGTACCTCTCTAGTTAGGGACAGCTGTGGTGCATTGAGAAGGTCATAGCAGTAGTTAGAAGCTCTTACTGAAAGACCAGTGCATCTGTATTCTTACTGCATAACCAACCCATCTAGACCTTGGGACGTTTTTACGCGTTAGGAGTTTGAGGTATTAAGCCATTAAGAGTTATGTCAGTGTAAGATGTTACTGTATTTGCTTTAGAGATTTCTTACCCTTTTTCCTGAGGCCAAATATGTGCCAGTTCCACTACCTTTTCCTTTGTGTGCTGCCAGCTATCCCACATGTCTGATTTTCTTTCTTTTAGCATACTAATAGCTTGCATCATCATGCTTTCAGTTTCTTAACTTATTTTGAATGTTTAGTTTGCGAAATGGTATCTGTCTTCTAGTCAGGAGCAGACAAAAGGAAATATACATCTTTACTCCCATATACAGTGGTTTTATTTTAGAAAATATTTTTGCAAAGAGATATTGCTATTTCCAAGGAGTTTGTGGAGCCTGGTATGATTTCAAATAGGATTATGAAATTTGTCTTGAACGTTGAATGTAGACAAGTTTTCTTTCCTTTGCAAAATGTAATTTATATGAAAATCTGTATCGTTTTATGCTTTTCTGGAATATTCAGGAGGGATTAGGGATAGAGACTTGATAAAAATGAGCAGATCAATAAAATTTTGTTTGCCTGTTAGCATATGTTTTGGCATCTATAGGTCAGTTTGGATAAATTACATTTCATTTTTAGTAGGAGGAAAATAGAGAAAATTATTTTCTATTAAGAAAGATATAAGAATTCAGAATTGAAAAAAAGAATTCGCAATTTAAGAAGTAATCTTGCTGAGACAAAATAAAGGAAAAAAAGAAAAAAATTATAAAGGTCTTCCCAATTACCTCTGAATTGAGCACGTGTTCAGTTGAACATGTGTTGAACATGTGTTGGACCTCGCACTGTGGATCTGTTTTATAACCCACACAATCTCAATTTAGATGGTCTTTGATTTCTTTCCTTGTGTTTCTTGATTTTATGTTCTTACCTTGGGTCTACATATATCCACTTCTTGGAAGCAACTCATCTTCACATTTACAAATGATATAATATGTTAAGAAATCTATGACTTCCTGTGCTTTTTGAACAAAGAATTTTAATGTGAGAGCCCAGAGTAGCACATAGAAAGAGTTCATTTAGCTCATATATTATACAGATAGAAGAACTGAGTTAAATTAGGGATTAAACAACATAACAAACATTTTTTTTTTTCTTTTCATTCTGTTCACTATCTCTGGAAATTCTCTGGCTCTGGTCAGAGAGAAGGCTTTTAGTATAGTGTAAAGACTAACACACTCTGAACTTTGAGAATGGTTTAATTTCACCAATTATTAGCCTTGTGTTCTTGGGTAAGTCTTGACTTCTTTGAGATTAATGTGTCTTCATAAGGTGGTTATGAAGACAAAATAAAATAATTTATGTAAAATGTGGTTTGTAAACCTCAAAACACTGCATAAATGTATCCTTTGCTGCAGCTACTGCTATATTGTAACCATGCTGGGTCAAACTGCACTTTTCAATTCCAAACACATTCAACATTCCTGTTATTTAAATGAGAGCCATAGACAGGGAGGGAGACCTGGGGGCAGGGTGGTTCGAAAGGAAATAGGAGATTAATGAATGCTGAAAATGATAGGTTATAATTAAGGATTTTAGACACAAATATATAAATTGCAAATGTATGATAAAGATTCCAGACACAGTTTCCTCTAATAGGTTTTCACTCCCTTTTCCACCCACCCCTATGGCCCTGAGCATGGCAGAATAAAAGTTACGCAAACAAATAACCCTGCATCTTCTTTTGTTTTTTCTTGTAAAAGATCCTTTGGGTTGAATTTCAAATATGAGAAATTCAAAATTCTTAGTTTATTTGGCTCTTACTGTATTAAGTCTTCTAATGCACACAGCAGTGGTTCTAAGGTGATTGCTTCTACTTATAGTTGTTTACTTTAGATGAATTTAAAATGTTTAAGAAAGAAAGTTTGCTGCAGGATGAGAAGAGCACACATTTGTGGGGCTCCCTGGAACCTTATATTTCTAAAAATTATTTATCAATTTTAAAATGTCTGGAAATAGATATAAAATGCTTATTTATGTGAATTAAAAGATGTTTGAATATTTGCAAGGACAACTTCTAAGAAGAAAAAAATTGCAAATGACATTTTAGTTTACATAATAAATAAAATTTTGCATCCAATTTCAGACCCACAATAATAGGTTTATAATTAATCCTCTATAAATTTGCTAACTGTGCAGAACAAAACCGCAATGTAGAGGATTAAGAGTACTAACAATAATATATTGCAAAGAAATTAGAAATCGGAAAAAATAAAGATTAAGATTAAATGTAACATGACAAAAAATTTTGAATAGCAAATAATTTATGCAAAATATGTTACAAAATCTGGTTTGTGAAATAGTTCATATAGAGACATTTAGTTTCATTTAAATTAGTAAGAGAGTTTGCTTCTTCCAATATTTTCGTTTATTTTTCTGAGTGTATCTTTTTAACAAAAATTTGCTGTACATTTTCTAAGTTCATTCTTCTTTAAGCTGCTCTTCAGTTTGCCATGATAAATCGGCATAAGACTAGACTTTTGTAGATGTAATTTCTTTGGAAGAAATAAATTAAAAGTTTGATGTTGTTTTTGACAAATTCTTTTCTTCATTGTTTTTGATTGTGTTTGACCCTTGTTGGATTGACATTTGCTCAACCTATTTTTGATGTTATGAATACAAAATGACAACATTAAAAAAAAGCGTTTCTCTTAGTGCAACAGCAATCAAAACTTGTAGTTTTATATTAAAAAACACACAAAAGAATGTGTGAATACCAGAGATAAAATAACAGCAATTTCAAACAATAACCTGTGTCAAGCAAACAGCAGAAACAAGTTGATTATTTAGCCTCTGAAAAGTTAGGTTTTCATAATTTCATTTAAATTTACTTTATAATACAATTACATAATCAATATATGATCTGGGGTGGCTTCACATTACTCTGGGTTATTTTCCAGATAATTTAGAGGTGAATCTCATTATGGATGGCAATATAAACAATTTAGAACATATTAAGGATGTTTACAGTTTACTTGAGTTATAAAGTTCTCCACTATGGCTGATATCTATATTGAATGAGCTATCAATGTTTAGACTTCTTCCCCAGGAGAGAATTGATGTAGCACACAAAGTGAAAAATTTCATGTAATTCCTTTGAGATGTTCCCCAAAATATAGCCTCGCAATTCTAAATGAAAAGTCTTAAAAACCAGGCACATTTTGTACTTGACCGATGGTTATTTTTAGGCAAACCACTTTAGGTTAATTAGGAGAAAATCTGCTACTGTACAATTATTATGCTCTATCCTTCCCACCTTGGCCTGAAAATAATGAGATGTAACAAGTTTTTCTTTGTCACTGGCAGCTGCACCTTTTAAGTGTATCAAAGTCTGTTGCTGTGGTTACGGCCTTTGTTTCCAGTGATGTTTTGTCCATGCTTCCCCCTACCCTTAACAATGCGTTACTCAAAAGAATGAAATAATGAGTCAATTCATTCAGAAATACGTTGTTAAAATATCCCTCTTTATCATTACATTTCACTGCTTAGAAACTAGGCTGTAATTCAAGGCAACAGTTAAGTCTGAGAAGAAGTGTTAAAAAAAAATCTTTGATTTTTTTTCATTTATAAGAAAAACCTGCCTATGTAATTGAAGAACTTCTTACAAGTCTCAACAATTAAATCCTTTTTGGTTAATGTATTATTTCTGGAACAAGTAGATAAAATTCTACGCAGTAAGCATGATAAAAATCGTGCATGTTTCGCACAGCACAGAATTTTAGAGTCAAGGTTTCTGGGCACAAAAGCAGTAACAAAACAGTCCCTACAAAACTGAGTAACTCTGAATAACACAAGAAATATTTTTTTGTTAATTTAAAATTTTAGAAACTGAAATGTGTAAAGTTTGTAAAGTAAAATGTAATTAAATTATGGTACTGTACATACCAGTTGTTTCTATAATTGAAACTTTACAATATGAAAAATACATTAGCTCTGTACAGTTTTCACAGGTAGGTAGGATGAGTTTTGAAAAAAAAAGATTCTTTTTCTTTTTTTCAGGGTCATACTCTGTTTAAGTCAAAAAAATACTGCACAACTTAGCTAATTACAAAGTGTAGACTTGAAACAATTCATGTCTTCTTTATTTCATGAATAAATCTTGGATTTTTGTTTAACAGGGGATTTTTGTTGTGTTTTGCTTTTAGAGTCCACAATGAACAAATCCTCCTCATTTTGTCCTTGAGGTTACAAAGTTTGGCAGCATCCCTTGGCTACTGATTAGCTCAGTTAAGTCAGCTGCTCTTTGTGGTCACTGATTTGGCCAGCAGTTGTGATTGTGCTCAGGTCCAGCTCAGTCTCTAGGTGTGTTTCCATCGTATCTTCCTGTGCATTCGTTTCAAAGGACTTATGAGAGAGAAGTTCATGATGCACCCCACAGTAACTTATTGTGGGCTGGTCGTATGCCAGAAAGGTTGACACATTCATTGATAAAGGTATCTGGGGAAAAAAATGACATGAGAAAAATCAGTTATAAAATGACAAACCAGTTTGGGGGCAAGATTTGGCAACTGTGAAGTTCTGACCTGATTAACCTCTGCGGTTATATCTGTGACTCAAGTGTCCCCATGCTATCCTACTAATGTCCCTTATTTTCAACTAGTAAGTACAATGCCACAGTTTTAAAGCCTAGGATGGAGCTGCTCAATTCTTAACTAAAATTATCAGATAGTAGTAGCCTGAGTGGTTCTGAAAATGCTACAAGCTTTATTGAAAAAGTCAGAAAATGATTTTCCTCACTAGGGTAAAATTGTGGTTTTAGAACTAAGAAAAGTATTATTTGGTTATGTCTGGTATTGGAATACCATAGAACAGTGGTTCTCAAACTTTATCATGTGTAAAAATCACTTCCCCCCTTCTTTACCTCCAATCCCCCACTCCCCTGAGTTTCTGATTCAGTAGGTCCAGACTAGGGCCTGCAATTTGCATTTCTTACAAGTTCCCACATGATGCCCGTGCTGTTAATCTACACACCACACTTTGAGAACCATTGCAGAAAGAATCGTCCAGGCAAGTCATTCTGGCTCTTCTTACTCAATAGTTTCTTGGTATCTATATCACTATGAAAATTTTTTTGAAACATTAATGTCTGTAGTTTAGTCCATATATCTAAAATTTAGTCTTAGGGAACTCCTAGGAAGAATCTAAGGCTCCTATGAGGGTCTAAAAAACAACGAAGGATGCTGCTAGTTTGAAGGAACCAGTGAAAAAATGAGGAAGGGACTCTCTTGCAAATTGCAGCTTAATGAAAGAAAGCAAGTTGGAAAGATCTGAGGATAAAACCAAGAGTGACCACTGTGAGCAGAAGGGAAACATATATGTTGCAGACAAAGGGTAGTCTGAAATGTAATTAGATGTCAAAATCTAGAGATTATTACCATTTTTTTCAGTGAAATAAAAACTTGTTCTAAAAAGTAGACAGACTTGAGGAAACCAGCCACGATCGCTGTTTAATATCCTAATTACTAATTCATGTTGTTCAATTGCCTTGGATAAAAACTTCTGCCATTCTTGTTTGGTGAATGGATAAAATATATTTCTGTTTGAGCATATCAGACTAAATTCCTTTCTGATCTCAGCTAAGATTAGAGCCTAAAGCTAAGAAAAAAAAAAGTCTAGGTTTTGTTCTTTTGTTAACTCCTTCTTTACCCTTTTCTTCATGCATAAGAACCCTCTTGGCCAGTTCTCTTTCCATCCCTACCCTTCTATCCATATTTATATTTTCTCCAGTAAAAATCAGTTGAGCAGATATTTTGTTGTTTTCTCTTAAACAAAAGAATTCCCTTCTTTTGAGATTCTTGTTTGTTTTTAATATGAACCTTTCAATGTATCAAACGTGTAGCATTTAGTCCTTGGAGACAGATATGTAATCCAATTCATCAAATTAAATTCCTCAGCAACTCCTCCTATTGGACTTAAAAAAAAAATTGAAGCATGCAGTTGTCTGATGTATCAATAAAAGACATCTTACACTTTAAAAAATGGTCAAGATGATTGAAAGATTTTAAAGAAAATAATAGGATGCTTCCAAAGATGCTCATTTAAAATAAGAATTCCTGTTGTTGCTGATGAAATACTCAGATAACTAAAATGTATTATTAAGCAAAAGTAATTGTGCAGCATGAATAGATTTGAGTTACAGGAGAATATGAAAATAGAACTGTTACTGGGTACATGAGTTTTACATTAGCCTCTGGGAAATCAATGCTCTGTAATGTGTTATGGGTCATATATCTGTAGGGTTTTATACAGTTGTTCTTATTTTTCATGGAAACTTCTGCTTCCTGGCTTACTTGGAATTAACTCTACTGTGAATAATTTGCAATTTCTATGGTGACAATTTATGAAAAATAATAAACCATGACACATTTAGTGTGTGTGCGTGTGTGTGTGTGTGTGTGGTACACACACACACACACAATTTCTTGCTTGATTTAATATCTACAGGCTGCTGGTATCCAGAGTGCAAGTCCTAATTTGTACCATATCAGTTAGCTCTCATTATTCATTTAAAAATAGTACATATTTTCTTTAGAGAGTTTCTTTTTTTGGATATACCTTATTTTAAAATACCTAACCCTATAGTTATACTTTTTCAAATCAAGTCATATTTTTCACATTCTAATATTTCTGACATTGGTATTGTACTTAAAATTGGTGTGAATGTTTAACATGTATTTTCTTCTGTGCAGTTGAAAGTGACTCTTAAAGTTAATGACATCTTAATATCAAGAAAATAATATAGTGAATAGAATTTAAACAGCTAACCATATCTGAATATAACCTCACAGATTTTCTCATTAACTTAAATGATTTTGAAAGTCTAAGAGTTAGTATTGGATGTATTCACTTGTATATTTGTAAGACTACATACATATATTGATGTACATATATACACAGTATATTGCCACATACATAAATACACACACATATATATAATCTTGTGGTCAATTACTTATGATTTTAAAATCATTTAAATCAGGTATGAAAAATACAAATTTTGGTGATATATTGGTTTTGGACAACTTCAAATAACAAGTAACAATTTTGTATTTGTTATATCAGATATGTATATAGATATACTACATATATAATAAAGATATATCTATTTATTTTTTAAAAAGATTTTATTTATTTATGTTTATACAGAGAGAATGCACCGGGGAGGGGGACAGAGGAGGAGGAACGAATCCCAAGCCGACTCCACATGGGGCTCAATCTCAGGACCCTGAGATCATAATCTGATTATTGAGTTGGATGCTTAACCGACTGAGCCACCCAGGCACCCCTATTTATTTTTAAAGATTGTATTTATTTATTTGAGAGAGAGAACAAGCAGGGAGAGGAGCAGAGGGAGAGAGAGAGGGAGAGGAAGAAGCAGACTCCTCGCTGAGCAGGCAGCCTGATGTGGGGCTCGATCCCAGGACCCTGGGATCATGACCTGAGCTGAAGTCAGATGTTTAACTGACTGAGCCACTGAGGCGCCCCAAAATATATATATTTATTTAAGGAAATGTTTTATTTTTTTTTCAAAATGTACTTGCTAATGACTTTATTCTTGCTCATCTTGATGCCTCTTATTCTCTGTTTATGTACATAAGCTGATTTTCAAGACTAGCCTTGGGTTTTGCTAGTGTGTTTTAATGTGTGTTTGTGGGTGGTTTAACATTTGTTTAAGTCCTACCAAACATGAGCTTTGTGTACAGGATGGTAGTTTTACTTACAGTCAAAATAGAAAGATATGTCTGGTATCACTTGAGTAATATTAAGAAACAATGGAAAATATCTTCCCTACTGTCTTGATTCCCATCTTGAAAATTTTATTACTAATTCCTATTTTGGTTTCTAAGTATTGAGGCAATTGATAAAATGGAAGTGTTATATGATGAGAAATAGGGTGAGCAATTATCTTTATCACTGTAGCTTGGTTCCCTGGGAGAGTGTCAAAGTCTGCCTGGTTGTTACCTCAGGTTCTACCTTAATTTATTTAGGATTTCAGGTTTCTCTGTCTAGCTACCTGAGCATCTGTGGTCATTTGTTCCATCTCTTGGTCAACAACTGCCTGGACATGTTTCTAGCATCTTCCTCATTATCATCACTATCTTTCATTGAGCATTTACTCTGTGCTAGGGATCATGCTGCATGCTGGACTTGGGTCACCTTATTTAAGCCTTCCCAAGGGCTGCTGTGAGATAAATATAATGATCCCCATTTTACCGTTGAGAAAACTAAGACTTAGTTTATGCCGTTAGTCTAAAATCACTTAACCTGGTGAGTTGCAGTAGTTGCCTAACTTCTTAATCGCCATGCCCTACTGCTGATTTATCCCTTTATCTAACTTGCACTGTCCCTGGAGCCTAGAGAAGTGAAGACAATGTGTCTAATACTGGTTAGACACCAATTCTCAACAATCAAATCTTATTTCCAGTAGGGTGAACACTGATTTCCTGTGCTACACCATAGCTTTTTGATACTGCTATGCACATATGGTCCTCGGGAAATAAACAGTTTATCAGGGATTTATGTTGTGGGTAGATGGTAACAACTCAAAAATCAGAGCTCTCTGCTTCTTACTAAGCTCATATTGGTCAATAAAAAGTGAAAGGAGAAATGTCTAATCTGGAAAACATTCTGAATTAGGACAGGAACTTTACAGATACTCCCAGATACAAATATGTGTAAGACTGTTTAGGGAGACTTTTAGGAATTTTAAAGTGAAATATCTGTGTTGTCTTGGAAATGGGTAGAAATTTTTTCAATTATGTGATGTTAAGTTTTTCTTTTTAACAAAAATGTAAAAAGTTAGAATCTGTAATCAATCTGTAGTTTGATTATTTTGGTTTATATTAAATGATACTTGTTTTATTTCTTTCTGTATGTAGAATGGTTATAGGTAGGTGCTGGGGGAGAGCAGGAGTGGGGAAGTGAGAAACAAACATGAATAAGACACAAATTCTCTTTGGCAAAATCTGGGGGAAATAATGCAAGAGAGTGAAGGAAGATGATGGAGGGGGTGAGTTGGGAGACAAATGATTGTGTGTACTTAAAGGATTTTTTCTCGTATATATATATATATATGTATGTGTGTATATGTATACTTATGTGTATAAGCATACTGTGCTCTGATTTGCTGATTCTAATAATTATATCATTCATCCTTTATGGGTACCTAACAAACCAGCCATCTTTCTTGTTTGGAAATAATGTTATTTTCCAGATTTATTGGCAAGAGTCAATTTTGGTGAGAAGTGATTTAATATTTACTTTTATAGACTCCTCCACAGAGATAATATATTTTACTTTGAAACTGATTTATCTGTTTGAAGAACAATCTATCTCTTGGAACTCTTTAGCATTCTAATGGGTAATTCCTGTGAGTACAACAGACTGCTGGATCATTAAATTTTAATTATCTTGATCCTACTAGTAATTTATTTAAATTTTTTTCGGGAAATACTTAATTACGAGCCTGAATTTATGTTATGCTACCTTTCAACTTAAAAAAACTAATTTTTTATACTTTTAAATTATTACATGTAATCCAGACTTTGATACCCAATTTTGGTATTTTTGAAGAGCAAAGTTGCCAACTAAAGTAACAATTGCTGGGGCGTCTGGGTGGCTCAGTCAGTTAAGCATCCCACTCTTGATTTTGGATCAGGTCATGATGTCAGGGTTGAGAGATTGAGCCCTGCGTTGGGCTTCACACTGGGCATGGAGCCTGCTTGAGATTCTCTCTCTCCCTCTCCCTCTGCCCTTCCCTGCTCATACATATACTCCCTCTCTCCAAAAAATTAAAATGAAAAAATAAAAACTAAAGTAACAATTGCTATCCTGAGATCAAAAGTATAAGATAATAAGGCAGGAACTCAATATGATTTTGAAAATTTTCAGGTATCTGGAACTTGAGAATAATGTGAAATAAAACATTATATGCGGGAGGATGATAATTCTTCTAGTGCCTTTTGGGTCAAAAATACATTATAGTGAACTTCTACACAGTGAAATCATAAGATGAAAAAAAATCGAATTTCATTTGAGAGGTCATAATACGGTTTGCACCAAAGTGCATTTAGAGTAAAAAGAAAACAAATTCTGAATTTTATGTGTGTTGTACCAATTTGTAATCTCAGTAATGTCCCCACTCCATCTAAGTAATGGCGAGAATCTTATAAAATGCAGGTCCCTTTATCTTTGTAATTTTAAAAAATATATCTTAGGGGCACCTGGCTGGCTCAGTCGTTAAGAATCTGTCTTCAGCTTGGGTCATGATCCCAGGGTCCTGGGATTGAAACCCACATCGGGCTCCCTGTTAGGCAGGAAGTCTGCTTCTCCCTCTTCCACTCCCCCTGCTCATGTTCCCTCTCTCGCTGTCACTCTCTCTGTCAAATAAATAAAATCTTCAAAATATATATATATATCTTAAATATTTAAGTGATGTTGCCACTTGTGAATGTATTTTGCCTTTACAAAACAATTTGTTTCTATTCCAGTTTTGCAACAAGAAAGAAATGGGGGTTGACTGCATATGCATTGGTTTTCAGAAACTCACATGCTAATGTCTACAAAACCAAATAGAAGAATTCACGCATTAATTTATTTGCTTCAACAAAGATTTGCTGAATGCCTTCCCTGGGCCTGGTGTTGTGTGTTAGATGCTGGAGATACACCAAGTGCTTGTCCTCAAGGCTTTTGGATGGAACATAAACCATTCTAACATGCTTAGCAAGTGGAATAGAGAGGACTCCATAGAGGAAGAAAGTTTTTCTTTTCCCCAATTAGCATTTCTGTCTTATTCATTTATTCATTCTTGTTCTTGCTCTCTCTGTTCCTTGAATTATCAAGGAACTTCCTCAGTACTTTTATGGTATGTATATTTTGAAGTTGCGTCTTCTGTGGTCTTAATTTTGCATATATTTTATCTTATATTAGACCATAACCTTCTTGAGCACAAAAATCTATGACAAACCACATTTCTCTATGCCTTATATTGTTTCACATGATCCCTTTAACATAGTAAGCACTAATGAATGAATACATGAGTGAACAAAGTAGTAAAGGGTATTTAGTATAGTCGGGAAGACATTAAGAACTTTCATCCCAGGATAACTGGGCTTTATGGGAACTATATGGCTAAGAAAATATGCTATAGTCTAATGATGTGAAGACCAGGCCATTATGATTCTAGGATAGAAGTAGAGGGCTACAAGGAATTTTCAAAAATCCACACTAATGATGAGGCACATAGTGCTGCATTATAAGGTAATAATAAGATCCTTCTTCATTTTTTATTTTAATTATTTAAATGTTTTTTTATTAATTTTACCTTAAAACATTAACATATTGTATTTTATTACATAAAATATTAGTTATAAATTTGAAATACATAAAATTTTTAAACAATATTATTAGTAAGATAATTATTCTTAATTTGGTGATTTTCCTCCTATAAATTTCAGAATGTTATGTCTGTGCTTTGTCCTTTAATACTTCTCACAACTGCATTTTTCAAACTCTTTGGTGCTGCCTAGAAACACAGCCCATGATCTCCAAGAGTTTGGTTCACCTGCTAAATTAGCTCTCCCAGTAATGGACTCTGCTCAGGATCCTTCTGTGTTAACCTCTGTTTTATTTTTGTAGTGCCAGTGAAAAGTGATGTTTCTTTTTTACTGAGGCAAAGCAAAATGCTCCAAACTCTTCATTTACATGCAAATCTTTCTGCACAGCCCAGTGCCTGCTAAATTGGCACTGTTGCCAGGTAAAGTGATGGGACCCAAATTGAGACTATGACTCAAAGGCCCTACTGATCTCGATGCTGTGTTTCCAAATCTGTTTCTTCACACTGTTGTGCAATGAGGTGCAGTTGCTAATCAGTTTAAAAACAATCTCCTTGTTTTTCTCCCCACTTCCCCCCACCCCTGCCAGAAATTGTAGTTACAATAGTCCACTTAAGGATCTTATAATGATGATACAGTGGCTGGTATTTTTTAATATAGTTTGTATAAATCTGTGAGTGAATGAAAATCCACCCATTGCATTCAGCACTTCAAAACAGACAGCAAATGACAGACAGTGTTTGGTAAGGCTGCAGAAGTGACTGGTGAAAGAACTGTATCTCTGAGTTGACAGGGCATTGTAGTCTCATGGAGGGGTACTATATGAGATTTCCCTCAACATTGGCATTTATATTTGGTTTACTGTCATGATTTCTGATATCCTATTTGCTTTCCAACTGGTTTTTTACTTCCCGCTAGCTTACTGGAGTTTTGACATTCTTCATAAAATAGGCTCTCCATTTTTGACATGCCAGATCTTGAGAACTTACCCTCCATTGGCAGGACTTTGATCTCCACACTTTCTTAGGGGGTCTCATTCCTATCTAGGACCTAGAGGACAGCACCTCAGGATTCCCTGAATCCTAGTATCTGTCTTCCAAACAAGCTTTCAAATGATGTGACAGTTTACTGATCAGAAAAGTGTTTCTCTTCAACTTTATTTTGAAATTAATTCAGATTTTGGTTGAGATGATCTCCAAACTAAATGAGACAATATTCTATATACATCTGCTCAGTTGCATAAAAATCTTGCCCTTGGGGATTTAGTTCAAATAATACTTCCTTTATGAAAACCCCTCCAATAATTTGATTCTGTAGGGATGAGCTCCTGCTATGAATTTCTTCAGAATTTAAATATATGTAAGTAACAATATGTACCATTTCTTCCATCTATCCATCTGTTCATCCATACATCCATCCATCATTTAATATTCTTGGGATACTGATTGAATAAAATCAGTTCCTTGGCCTCACCAGCAAGCAGTAAAATACTGTTTTTCCTAGGTGGGTAGAAGTGTGTATAGGTTATGGTGGGAGTAAAGAGAAAGATCTGCTTTTTCTGTGAGCCTTTATATAGGTTATACCATGTTTGAACTGGCCAGCTTGGTCTTATTTATATATTGCTATTATTCCATATATATTAATATTATCTATCTAGACTATGAATTTTATAAAGAATGAAGATTTTTCAGAGGTTGTACCGGCTTGTATATTTAGTAAAATTTTGAAAGTTCTTGTTAGTGCAGTGAACAGAACTACTCACAAAGTTTACATTTATATACTTAAGTTTGTAATGAAGATAAAAGGTCTTCAGATAAGGATGAACTAATACAGTTAATCTAAGTTATTATAAATAATTCAGTAATATAATAATTGTCAATATAACAATGGTTAACTTATTATTTCAAATTTTTATATGACACAAAGATAGTAAACTTTATTTTATTTTATTTTTAATTTTATTTATTTGAGAGAAAAGGAGAGAGCATGCATGAGCAGTCGGGAGGGGTCAAGGGAGAGAATCTTCAGGCAGACTCCTCGCTGAGCTCAGAGCCTGGCTTGGGGGCTCTGTCTCACAACCCTTGAGATCATGACCTGAGCTGAAACCAAGAGTTGGAGGCTTAATCAACTGAGACACCCTGGTGCCCCAAGTTAATAAACCTTAAAAAGTCGGTCCTGATAATACAGCTTTTATTATAATACAGTAAAACACCTCTTATTGACATTTAAATGAAGATTAACTTCTAACTTGCATTAGCACATATGGATTATATGAGGGAGGGGTGACTATCATTGGAGTGATTGGAAGTAATGTTAGAGGTGAGGAGTATCTAGCTCTTATTAGAGTTTACCAATATTGTCTCACTTAATTTTAGTTTCTCTCTCTTTTTTTCACAGTTTCACCTAGCATTTACAAACTGTCATTTTCTAGGTTCATTTTCTGTTACCTTTCTTCATAGTTTGTAGTATGTCTGTCTTTAGCTTCTTAGTGATAATGAACAGACTAAATGTATCTTTGATGAGGGTTATGTGATCAGCCACATATATATGCAGATAATCTTTTATCAACTATCACTTTGATCAAACTAATTAAAAATAAAGTACATAAAGGAAAAATGTGAAGTGTTTATATCTTAATGGTCCACCTTGTTTCATTAATAATATAATGATTTGGTTTCAACTCAAGGTTCAAAGTAGATATCAAAATGTTTTAGGCCATATTTGGACAGTAAAGCTCAAGCCTGAGGTTGCATAACAATCTTCATTATCATCAGGATACCTTAGAGAATATGTTTTAGTTCCTTTTTTTTTTTTGTTTGTTTTTTGTTTTTTTTTTTTTTGTTTTAGTTCCTTTTAACAGGCTGGACATTCAGTGATACACAAGACACAACTAGAAAATAATACAAGGGAATCTTATGTAAGAGTTTTTATTGTTTCCTTATTGTTAGGTCCCTATACTTTATACTGCTAATCAATGACCAGAATGATATAAGGTGAGTGATGGAAGAATGGATGAATCTTAATTTACAGACACGTATTCCAGATAGATTCTCTATGGGATACAGGCTTCTTTGTGAAAAAGTTTAATCTTATATCATTATGGATAGTATTAAGAATTCATAATTTTACATTCTGTTATTTAACTATCTGTTATCAAAATATCAAAATTTGAAAGGAAAAACTTATATGAATCTTGCAAAAATATATGATTAAGGTAATCTAATGTAAGGATTAGGAAATCTAAACTAAGGTGTCAAAATGTTTTTTATAATTTTCTCATGGCTACTACAGAAGAAGTTCTCCATTGAATAAAACTTTGAATAGAATTATAAATAGATTATTTTGTTTGTTTTTGTTTTTGTTTTTTTTAAACAAAACTCCTGACCCTCAGATTAAGACTTGAGCTGAGATTGAGTCAGATGCTTAACCAACTGAGCTACCCAGGCGCTGCAGGATTATAAATATATTTTTAAACTAATATACTCTTAATATCTGAAATTGTCCCCTCAGATTTAGTTTTAAAATCTATTAATGATATTCTGACATTACGTGAGCTAATATAAGCATATTATATATAAGCATAGTATATTATATATTATGTGTAATTTATAATATATAATAAGTACACATTTATATATAAGCATATTTTATGTATATAAGGATAGTATATGTTTGTGTATATACACACACACACACACACAACTTGATAATGGTTAGTGACTTTTTCCCAATAGGAGCATCTTGGGTATTTTCTTCCTATTACCCTTTCTCACTAGTAAGTATTTGTGGAATTCTCACTTCAGGCATAGAATTGTGTCAAACATTTGAAGATAATTCAAGGCACAATAGTTATGTGGATAGATGGTCTGCTGTTACTGAGCTTCTATCCTCATTTAGAATATATGAATATGAAGTTAAAAAATTGACAAACTTGGGGCACCTGGGTGGCTCAGTCGGTTAAGCGTCTGCCTTCGGCTCAGGTCATGATCCCAGAGTCCTGGGATCCAGCCCCACTTCAGGTTCCCTGCTCAGTGGGGAGCCTGCTTCTACCTCTCCCTTTGCCTCCCCCACTCATGCTCTCTCTCTCTCCCCCTCCCCCTCTCTCTCTTGCTCTCTATCTCAAATACATAAAATCTTTAAAAAAATTGGTAAACTTGAGACTAGTTATGAATACAGATACAAAGAAGGCTTTCAATGTATGATATTTTGTGTTTATTTGTAAGGAAACACTGAAGCCTTTGATTTTACCCTCTTTAAGAAATTTTGTCAAAACAAGGCAACTCTTTTTTGAACTGGTATTGACTTTAGAAAATGATTATATTATCAACTGAATTTACTATGTCTCTTTCTCATCCTAATAGAGAACTGATTAGATTTTTCTTACCTTTTATTTTTATTTTTTTCCCATATGATTTTTTTTTTTTTTAGTTTCAGCTTACATTTTAATAAAATATTTGTGGGTTTTGTATGTAAATCAGATTCTTAAAAGTATGTAATGGGAACCATCACAAATGCCTATGGGAAGAACTAATGTATTTTGAATGACTTATTTTTTTATTTTCAATGATTTTATAATTTTTTATTATAGGACATGAAATTGGGACACATGTAAGTGGCAGGGCAGGAGCAAAGCTACACAGTTTCTTAAATAAATGTACTAGGATCTTATTGCTGAGCTGTAACCACTAGTAACTGAAGAATGCAGGTTTTCTTAGCTTCTTCTGAAGGGGAATTTAAAAATATAAATTAAGAATGGAAAATTCTAGAAAATCAAAACATATCACATATAATTCAAATGTAGTTAAAACTCCAAGAACATTTTTGAAATGTTGTGTTGTTGTAGACAATGAAATACAGTGGGATAGGGTCATTCTGTTTTAGGGATGGTGATTGCAGGAAAAATGAAACTACACTTTTTAGCATTGAGACAACATTTCCTAGATGGTGGCCCCATGAGAGAACATTGGGAAATGTACTGGATCTGTTTGTGACCATTATATTATTTGTTCCTCACAGTGTGTTCAATCTAAAGGCCGCTATGGGCTTCTATTTGTGTCATGGTGCTGGGGCTACATCTTAGGACCTTTCTTTTTACTTGACGACATTAACAACATGGTTTTGAAGAAAGGAGGACTCTTTCTCTAATAAATTTGATAGCTCCTGTGGGTTTTTAAAGGGATTCAAAGTTTAAGAATTTTAATAATGCAGAAGTCTTTATACCAGGATGCTTAGTGGTCCCTTGATCACAGTTGCCCCTCCTGATCCTAAGGTGCATAGCTGGCTTTATTGTCAGAACACACAGGTGGCTTCTGTCAGAAGGCATGACTCCCACAGAAATGCCTGCCTGGTTCAATATTCACGTTACACTCTGCTCATGAGAATTTAATGAATATAGGAAGTTGATGGTTTCTGGTCACCAAAATCTGGTCAGTCTCTTAACTCATAATATTATGGTCCATCCCCAGGACTACCCAGGTTAGAGGAGCTTCTCTCAGTTCCAGGGCTTGAGACCTGATCTTTAAGATCTCTTTTAGCACTCAATGTCTGGAATTTCCTTCTCTGTGCTGATGTAGAATAGATACTTCATCTTAAAAAAAAACAAAAAACACCACGTATTTGTGGGGGAGCAAAGGCCCTGTCTGGAAATAATATATCCCCACCTCATTCCTTCAGGAATTTCTTCTCCTGTGGATCAGCTGAGCAATTCATAGATTCGGTGGGTCCCTAAGAGGCCTGTGGAGTAACAGATTTTAGGAGGAAAAAAAATGATTCTCAACTTCATGGTGTAGTAAATGCATTTCTAAAGACTGGAGGCTTGAGTGTAGCCCTTTTCCAAATCTACTTGGGGGTTTGGGGTTTTCAACGTATGCCACGAGTGATATTGATTAAGCATTTTCTGCCTTGCCCATTAGCTCTCCCTTCTGCTCAATGCTGTAGTGAAATCACAATTTGTGCCATGGAAATCACCGAGGCAGTAAATCTAGCACTTATGACTTCAGTGCATTATTGAGAAGAGAGCACAGATGGACTATAAGGGAGCAAGCAGCTGTTCAAACCAACTAATATCTTTGATAATTAATAAATGTAACAGGAGAAGTGAACAGCAAAAGAAGGAGTAACTGATCTAATTTTTAACTACAATGCAGCATAAATTGATTTGTGATTTTTAAAAATTCTCTCCATAGCTTTGAATGAGAACCTTTTGGTTCCTGAGACTGCTGACTGCAATCTCAGTGACATTGGTAATGGGAAGAGAACTAACATTCTCCGTGTCATCCATAGTTATTTTGGGTTCAGCTTAAATTTCTTGCCATGTGGTATAAGTATTCCTGTTTATTGAACACCAGCTAGGTTTCAGGAACTGTTCTAGGTGCTGGTGATTTAAAGATAACTGAAGCATGGTTCCTGTTTTCAAGGAGCTCCCAGTGTCTAGGAGGGATCCATGCCTATAAATATGAATAGTGAATAAGCTCAGCTTTTAATGAGGTTATGCAGTGGCCTCAGAGGAGGGCATCACCTGCTCTGCTAGGCTGAGGTCAGGAAACTCTTCAGAAAGAGGACTCCTAAGCTCAGCCTTGAAGGAAGAAGAAACTCACTAGGAAAAAAGCAGGAAGACCATCCCTGGCAGAGGCACAGAGGTGCAAGACAGATGGCTGGTCAGGGGACTGAACTACTCAAACTGGCAGGAGCAAGTGATGCTTATGGAGGAGAAGCAATAGGTATATGTACATTCATGAGAATCCAGCAAAATGGTAGGTGAGAGGTGATGAGGGCCTGAGGTCAGGTACTGGTACTAGCAATGGAGATGGGAAGAAAAGGGTCAGTCACATCACTTACTAGTTGGGCGACCATGGGCCAGTCCATTAACCTCTCTGAGCCACAATATTGGTGTTGGTTAAATGGATCTAATAATCCCCTCCTTACAGTTGTGTTGTTAGCACTGGATAGTATCTGTGTGATTCCTGGAATAGTAAGTTCTCAGTAACTGAGAGGGATGATTATAATATTATTCCTGATTGATTGAAACACTCCATCATGTCCTGTGTTCTTTTTCTATATAGTTCACCTCTTGTCACTTTCATATCCTTGTTTAATATATAGCTGAAATGAGCTCAGAGAATTAAGCATTTTTTAAATGCTTCTGCCAACAGTCATTTTTCCAATAATTATTACTGTTGCCACATTAATCTATATTTGAGATGCAATCAAATTGAAGTGCTCAAAAATTTATAAGCTCCGTCTGTCAGAACTGAAGGAAGGAGAGAAACATTTGGACATTATTAGAATTGTTGGCTTATTAGTGAAAAGTATCATAGTTCAAATATCAAAGATCCAACTAAATTGAAAGGATTGAGAATTGTCCTTCTAGAATGGGATACTGATTTACTGTTTAGCTTTCGGCATGTTACTTCCCCTTTTCTCTGCACATTTATAAAAGGAGGAAGATGATGCCTGCTGATTAAATACCAATGAGCAGATGACAAATAATAAAATACTAACTTTCCTCTCTGAGGAGAAAAAAATTTGTGTCAGCAAATCTGTTGTTTTTGGGGACTTAACAATAAAACACTCTAAATGGGAATTCTATCCCTAGTCCAGGTTTTTTCATTAACATCAGTTTCTCCAAATGTATTCCTGACTTCCACAATTTTGTTCCATACCTCAGTAGTTTTGTTTTAAATTATGAACAGCAAAAATTCCTGTGAAAAGTAGAAATTAACCTGCTGATGTTTCTCTCTCCACCCCCATATAGATGCTATGAGATCAGTGGAAAAATACAATTTCAAAACCTAATCCAGCAGAAAATGTCTCTAACCTGCAAAACAATCTACTCATTTATGTAACAGGGATGATTTTTTCTTTCTTGAAAGAAAGGTCTCTTAAAGAGATGCAAGCATTTGGGGTTATCACTCATCCTGGTTTCCTCTCGCTACCTCTTCCCTGCCTCTCTGGATCCTACCAGGAGATAGGTTAAATTTTATCTATTATATGAAGCCTTTAGAAAAAAACAAAACCAAAAAAAAAAAAAAAAAGCTTCTATAGCCACTCTTCTCTGAACTGTAGCAATTTTTTATTTTACTTGTTCCCCAGTACTTTATATAAGCTGCTATGTTAGTGACTATCTTATGATGAATTATGCCTTATCTTTCCAATTATATCACAAATGCTTGAGAGCAACTACTTTGCTTTTTCTATTGTCTTTCCTGGTCCAGAGGAGATATTTGTAGATTTATTGGCTTCCTTGCGGCTTTCCAAACTCAGATACACAAATTTTACCTGAAAGTTCGCATCTCCCAGATCTTAGATTTAGGTCCTGCTCTATTGCTGTGTTCCGTCTGTACCTGTGGCAGAAAGTTGGCAACGAGCTGGGCCATGGACACTCGTGTCTGTGTTTATGGTGGTTTCTTCAGTCCCTAGGACTCTTCCCCTGGGTTTATAAAGCAGACTGTCTTATGCACAGTCTGTGCTCCTAACTCAATCTCAGAAATATCCCCACACAAAAAATATGGCCAGCAGAGCATGAGGGAAACCAAACTGGGAATGCAAATCTTATCTCTAAAACTTATAAATATGGATTATGTCTTTCCCTCCCAAATATTATGAATTATTGGTGACTTTAAATTCATGGTGTAGGTTCTAGTTGAGGTGGATTACGAGTGTCTTAGAAATTGTATTCCAATTTAAGAAAACTCTTAATAGGAGCCAAATTATACCAATATTCTAAGTCACATAATCAAATGAAGTGCTCTACTGTAGTGCATTGGCATTTTCTGTCTCTCTCTGGTTTGCATTCTCGTAATTATATTTGGCCTCCTAGACTCACCCTGAATTTTGAGGATTCTGATGATAAGATGACATCAGAAAAAATTTATTAACCACAGTAGTTGCCTTGATTCTGTTTTCCTAAATTATTTAGGGGGGAGTAACATTTTATTGCTATCTCTCTCAATCACTTCCCTATTGATTTCCTCCTGCACCTTCTTAAGAGACACAGATGCGTGCGCACGCGCACACACACACACACACACACACACACACACACACACACACTTTATAGCAGTCATACTTTAAAGCAGTCATACTTTAGGTCTTTCTACAATGTGTAATGACTAGTTGGTAGGCACTCTAGCTGTGGAGTCTTAGAAGTAGATAGGAGTCTCTCCAGGACTTGGAGTTGTACTGGGGGAAAGTCACTCTTCATGCCCATTTTAGGATGTTTACTGAACTCAGCAAAATAGTCTGAAAACAGTGTTCTCGAAATGGAGGGCTTTCTTATGTGTGGTGGTTGCCCATGAGGGAAGGCCTGTTAACTGAGGTTTGGATAACTTGGATTGATTTGGTCAAGGTGTGACCTTAGCCTATGACCTAGTATATATGTCCTACTAGTTCACAATTATCTAAGCTAAAGATAAACTTGAAGTGGAACTTTCTAAGCTCTTGATGTGTTTCATATTATATATCATTCCTGCTCTCATTCTCCTTCCTCTCTCCATTCCTCCCTTTCTCTCACCTTTATTAATTGTTTCATCCATTCAGTAAGTGATCATTGAAGATGTATTATGTCAGCTACTATCCCAGGTGCTAGTGGGATGAGTAAATAAATAAAAATAGATATTATAGTAAGAGGATATACATTAAATAGTCACACAAAAATATAAATTTTGATGTTGGGTATGGAAGAAACATACACAGAACTAGTCTTGCAGGGAGGTATATCGTGGAAGGTTTCCTTACAAAAGTTTCATGAGAGTTGAGGAGAGTGAACAGATGAGTGGAGGTGGGAGGAAGCATGCGTCAAGCCAGGGTAACACAGCACAAGACAGAGGCAAGCATGGAAAGGAGGGTCCAGAATAGTAGAACTAGAGACTGCAGGGATGGGACTGGGGGTGGGGGCAGAGGTAGTTTGAGATGGGACCAAGAGGCTGTTAGGGCCACATCATTGGTTTCTTTTAGGCCATGTTAGGTTTATTTGTTTATTTTTAAGGTTTAGATGTTATAAAGCAATTGGAAGCCAATGGAGGATTTTAAGCAAGAAAGTGACATGATTTGTATTTTCAAAAAGACCATTCTGGAGAAGAAAGAGAACTAAAGGCAAGAGTGGATGTGTACAAAACTGTTAGGAGGCTACTGGAGGATCCATTAGAGAAGTAAGAAGGCAGTATAGATGGGGGTGGTATCCGTGCAGTGGAGGGACTTCGATAAATGTCAGGAGTATTTAGTGGAGGGACAGGATCTGGTGAAGGGATTAGGAATGGGGGTGAGTGAGAAGGTCTCAAGGATGTGTAGGTTTCTGGATGCACAAGTGTTCTGATGTGGGGGGTATTCACTGAAACAGGATACACTGCAAGGGAATGGGTTCACGGTTGCTTTGGCTGTGAGTTTGGTGTCAGACATGATAAAGATGTAGCAATTTTGACATAGCCTAATGGAGTTGTTGGAGAGGGACTTTGCTCAATTCTGGGGCTCAGAAGAGAAGTCTGGGCCAGAGTAATCAGCATGACAATCAGAGAATATATCAACTGATTTTGTATGTTTGTTTCAGTATGGTATTTTTCTAAAGGTAAATTGAACATTTCTTTTTAAATATTTTCCTTGTTTATGTTGTAGTATTGTTATTTACTCCCTTACAAAAATTGACAATCTGGTATTATTATTGTTAATTATTGTTTTTGAACTGTGGTCACCATGCTGTATATTGCACCATGTCCAATATTATTTTAATGCTTTATTTTTTTAGTGTAATGTGATTACAAAACATGATACTTGAATTGAATTTCTTGAGAAATACCCTTAGATTTTGAAAATCAGATTTCTTTATATCCTCAAATGAATCTGACTTACTTTAGAAGGATAAGGGCTTTGAATTCTAATGGAGTCCTGGAAATCAATGTTTTGGAGATAGGATTATATCTTGGTCTCTTTACATGTTGCTCTGTGATTGTGGATTGTGATGCAGGGGTGCTTTCTCATCTCCCTTGCACGAGCCAGCAAAGTGACTTAAGCAGGTCACCAACTTTACTAGGACTTCATTACTCGTATCTTGAAGAGAGGATTGCATTAACATGGTCTCCAAGGTTCGTTTTGGGCTTAAGAATCTATGAAAAGTTAGCACTGATTTTTTTTTAAAGATTTTTATTTATTCATGAGAGACAGAGAGAGAGAGAGAGAGAGAGAGGCAGAGGGAGAAGCAGGCTCCCGAGGAGCAGGGAGCCCGATGCGGGACTCGATCCCAGGACTCTGGGATCATGACCTGAGCTGAAGGCAGACGCTTAACCATCTGAGCCACCCAGGTACCCGAGTTAGCACTGATTTTAAAGAAAATAGTTAGGAATAAGGATGAGGAGAGGTATTTACTTGAAATACTGGAAAAGTTTTAGATTTCTGGAGGAATTGAATCTTCTGAAATTATTCAGGATATAGTAAAGGGGAGTTTATACTTAAAAAAGAAATCTTTCTACACATGCTGAAAGACAGTTAAATCGCTGCTAAAAATGTGAAATGGAGGTGAGCAACATTTCCAAAAGCAGTAAGTAGTGCTACATTTTACTGGTAAATTCTATCATTCTTTTTTTAAAAAATGAAATAGAGGTTTATATAAAAATGGAAAAAAGGAAATTGCATGTGCAGATGTAAAATACCATCTGTGCTTCTGGATCCATTCCATGCTTCACACCTCGGTGAAATAAATTATTGACTGAAAGCTCAGATTTTGCTGGCTAGTTGTAAAAGCTTCCTGTGTTGCTTATCATGCATTTTAAAAATAGGTGGCTTTGAATTTGTCAGTTGATTTTAGCCCCATTTGCCCAGGCCTCCTAACTCAGGAAGCATGCTTTTAGTATATCTACAGTTCAATTAATATTCAACTCAATTAATAGTAATGAGCACTTACAAGGTGCTAGGCAATGTGTCAGGCACTTTGCATTAGATGAAACTTCCAAATGTTTGTAATAGCTTTTCTTTTGCCTCCTAGTGGCAGCTTGGGTCCATCTAATTTGCTGGGCTGGAGAGATTCATCTGTATCTTACTTTGACAAAATATTAAACATTGGCAGAACGGCAAGTATACAGTCTCATGAAGTTAGAGAAGCTTGTCTTAAGTATCTCCAACTTCACCTCTCTTGTCTCTTTCCTATTTTAATAATGGCAGGTCAGGTGTCACATTTGTGTCCAGGCCCATGTCAACTCTGCTCTCATTTACTTCTTGCCATGAATTTAAGTAAAATTGGCACCTCTCTCAGGGTTATTTTTTCCCTAATCTTATTGCTAATCGTGGGATGGAATACTTGTTCCTCTTAATATAGTTTTAAATGTAGACCACTACTGCTTATACTTATAGGTAAAGGGGGATTTGGGATTTGATTTTTTTTTTTTTCAAATTCAGATTTCTGGCCATGATGTTTTACATTAAACTTACTCAGTTAAGAACATATTAAATGGCATTTATTTTCAGAGAAATTCTTAGAAGCAACACAAAAGAGCCAAATTTGTGTCCTTCTTCTCTAAACTACAGTCACTGCAAACGTATCTTTGAATTTTTCAGGCACCAACAGCTCTGGAAAAACAAACATATTATTAAAAGCTCAAAGTAGACGCCTCAGGTGCCAAATGCATCCCTAAATACTTAGAGAGGGGAATAGTTACACAGGTATTTGCTTAATATGTTAAGAGGGAGATAGCTGCATATTTTTAGAATTAAATCTGCCTTGTTAAAATGCTGACCATTTTAGTGGTAGTTTGATTTTTAAGTGTTTGAGATCTATATACAGTAATAAACATATAGAGAATATATTATATATATATACAAAATGAAATCCTTTCACTCTTCTCTAAAGCCTTAGTAATATTAAGAAATATATTTTGTGTCCTATATACATGTCTTTAGCTGGTGTAAGAGAGAATTTACTATGATCATTTCTCTTTGAATAATAGAATTGTCTGTTTTTAGAAGATATTCACTCTAGTTAAATTTTTATGATAGGTTTAAAAGTATTTACTTGACACTGTTTTGGTAATCTGGTAGATCTGGGTATAACTGTGTAAAAAATATCTGTATCTGAACCAAGAAAATCTATCTAATTAATTACATTTTAGACACTGGGCAAAAGACACTTAAATTTTCTGAGTTAAGCAAACTGTAAAATGTGATTGATTTACAAGAATCTGTGCAAAAAAGGCTTTGAAAAGAACAAAGTGTTCTTTTTGTTATGTTTAGTATTTTTAGGAGCGTTTATTCATTTTGAAACCTTTCATTTCTTTCTTCCTATCTCTATTTTGTATAATTTCTTTGATTACATGATTTTTTGCACTTTTGTTCATGTGATTTTAAAAATGGCTAATCAGATATCTTCTTTTGTAACTATATTTATCTTCATATGATTTTCTGTCTCTTTCCCGTCACTGAGCTTTATGACAGCAGCTAGTATATTTTTTCATATTTGCATATTAAGAGGGATATTGACAAACTAGAATGTTTCCTGAAGGGGACGACCAGGATGGCAAACAATTTAAATATAAAAAAATAAGTAGGATTTGTTGGTATTGAGACTGGAGGAAAAAAGATTTAAAGGAGATGATTCTTCAAATAGGTGAAGAAATGTAAGAGGGTAAAATATTTGTATGTTTTTCCAGATTTCAAAATTAAGACAATGAATGGAAAATGCAGAAGAGTCCATTTGGTTTCAGTATAGGGAGTTTTAAAAACCAATTAGAGCTATTAAAATATAATTGCTTTTCCATTTCCAAGTAGCTTATGGCAGGCCAGTTTTTCTTTTGCAATACCTAGAACAACCCAAATAAGTTACCTTACTTCCTGGAGCTGTGGAAACAATATTAAGACTAAGTGAACTAAAATGTCAGAGAGGAAAACAATTCTAAGGCCTGCTGCTGATAGTCATTTATTTCTTTCCCTGAAGGCATTTACTAATTCTTAGTGCAGTCTGAGGATTGGACTTGGTCCAGGTAGAAGGTGTCTTCTGGGAGTAAGAAAAGCTAGTGATTGTTCAAGTTAGTGATTGTTCAAGGCTGGGATGACAAATGGGAAACTTAATCCACTGGAGGTTTGCTGTGTTCTGAGGTCACATAAGAAGCAGGGGGGATAGGCTAAAAGCTTTTAAAACGCAGAGTGAAAGCCTCACCAGGCTTTTGGTATTTAGCAAACAAACAAAAAATGGGGGAAATTGGAGCGGGCGGGGGGGTGGGGGTGCGAACCATGAGAGACTATGGACTCTGAAGAACAAACTGAGGGTTCTAGAGGGAAGGGGGGTGGGGGAATGGGTTAGCCTGGTGATGGGTATTAAAGAGGGCATGTTCTGCTTGGAGCACTGGGTGTTATATGCAAACAATGAATCATGGAACACTACATCAAAAACTAATGATGTAATGTATGGTGATTAACATAACATAATTAAAAAATGCATAAAAAAAAGCACTTGGCAGGAGGGATGTGCCAAACTCAAACACAAGCCTGAACTCTTCTTGAAGATGTTTGTTTTTTAGCTATATGGACCTGAAGATAAAGAAATAAGCTGAAACTTCTAAAAGAATTCCTCTTGTATTCTTTAAGGACTGAGAAGATAAAGATCTGCTAGGCTCTCAATCAAAATCCAGGGAGTGCCAATGTCCAGGAACACAAATAAACAAGGGGTAGACCAACACATATCTTCCTAAAACTGCATCCTACCCCCAACCCAGCTGAATCCTTGATTGGCTTGAGATTATCAGCCTCTCATCTCCCTAAAATAGAAAGGGGAAGCCTGCTCTGAAGAAAGATAACATCATTTGAGATTCTGAGGTTCCTCTATACATACTTTCTGTCATATGATAAAAGAGTAACTAGACATACCTATAGGCAAAACTCTATGACTAATAATCAAAAGAAAAAAATACACATTTGAAGCAGGCAAGTAGATGACCCAGATATTGCAGATAATTAACAGGTCTTTAAAATATTTGTGATTAATTAGTATGTTCAATTATCTGAGAATTGAGAGTCATAAAAAATAAGCAGATATTCTTCAACTGACACAAACTCTACCTGAAATTAAGAATTTGATGGAGAAGTAGACTAGGTTGAACACAGTAGAACACAAGGTTAGTGAACTGAAAAACACAAAATAAAGCATAGAAAAAGAAAGAAAAGGAAAAATCAGACAATGTGTCAAAGATATTTGGGATATGCTCAATAATTTTAACATATGTAGAATTAAAGTCCCCAAAGGAGAGGAGAGAGAACAAATGGAGGAGATACATTATCTGAAGTGTCAAGGCCAGGAATTTCCCCAAATTTAAGGGACAACCACACACAGCTTACTGGTCAAGGTGTGACCTTGCTCTATGACGTCATATATGTCCTACTAGCTCACAGTTATCTAAGCTAATAGGTAAGCCTGAAATGGACTTTCTAAGCTCTTGGGGGGATTTATATTATAAATTACTCCTGCTCTCCTTCTCCTTCCTCCCTCTATTCTCTTTTTTTCTTCTTTATTAATTCATTCATCCATTCAAATAAATGATCATGGAACATGTGAACATGTATTATGTGCCAGGTCCTGTCCTAGATGCTAGTGAAATGAGCAAATGAATAGAAATAGATATTGTTATAAGGGGGCATGACCTTATACATAGAAAACCCTAAAGATTTCACCAAAAAATTGTTAGGAATAATAAACAAATTCAGTAGAGTTGCAGGTACAAAGTTAACAAATATATTGTATTTTAGTATACTACCATCAAACTAACAGGAAGAGAAATTAAGAAAAAAATTCCATTTACAATTGCATCAAACAGAATAAAATACTTAGGAATAAATTAATCCAAGAACGTGAAAGACCTGTATACTGAAAACTATAAGACATTGATGAATAAAATTGAAGAAGAGACAAATGAAAAGATACTCCATGCTCATGGATTGGAAGAATTAATATTGCTAAAATGTTCATACCATCTAAAGCAATTTACAAATTTGGTGCAATCCCTATCAAAATTCAAATGATATTTTTCATAGAAGTAGAATAAACAGTTCTAAAGATTATATGGAATCACAAAACATCCTGAATAGCCAAAGCAATCTCGAGAAAGAACAAAGCTGGAGGCATCATGCTCCCTGATTTCAAACTGTATTACAAAGCTGTAGACTCAAAACAGCATGATACTGGCATAAAAACTGACCCATAGATCAATGGAACAGAATAGAACCCAGAAATAAACCCACAACAAAAGAGACAAGAATATGCAATGGAAGGACTATCTCTTCAATAAATGGTGTTGGGAAAATTAGATAACCACATGCAAATGAATGAAACTAGACTACTTCCTTACACCATGCACAAAAATTAACTCAGAATGGATTCAAGATGTGAATGTAAGACCTGAAAATACAATAATTTCTTCTAGAAGGAAACATAGGTGGTAAGCTACTTGACATTAGTCTTGGTGATGATTTTTTGGATCTGACTCCAAAGGCAAGGGCAACAAAAGAAAAAGTAAACAAGTGAGACTACATCGAACTAAAAGGTTCTGCATAGTGAAGGAAACCACCAACAGAATGAAAACACAGCCTATTGAATGGGAGGAGATATTTGCAAATCATTCAATAAGGGGCTAATATCCAAAATATATAAAGAACCACTGCTACTCAATAACAAAAAAATTCAATTAAAAAATGGACAGAAGATCTGAATAGACACTTTTCCAAAGAAGACATACAGATGGTCAACTGGCACATTAAAAGATGCTCCATATCACTAATTATTAGGGAAATGCAAATCAAAACCACAATTAGATATCACTGCACACCTGTTAGAATGGCTACTAGAAAAAGGCAAGAAATTACAAGTGTTGATGAGAATGTAGAGAAAAGGGAACCCTTGTTGGTAGAAATGTAAATTGGTGCAGCCCCAATGAAAACAGTATAGAAGTTCCTTAAAAAGTTAAAAATAGAACTACCATATGATCCAGTAATTCCACTTCTGGGTATTTATCAGCAGAATATCAAAACACTAATTCAAAAATATATATGCACCCTTATGTTCATTGCAGTATTATTTACAATGGCCAAGATATGGAAACAACCTGTGTCCATGGATGGATAAATGGATAAAGAAGATGTGTGTATGTGTGTGTGTACACACAAAATGGAGTATTAGTCATAAAAAAAAGAATGAAATCTTGCCATTTGTGACAACATGGATGGACCTTGAGGGAATTATCCTAAGAGAAGTATGTCAGACAAAGAGAGACAGATACCGTATGATTTCACTTTCATGTGGAATTTAAACAAAAAATGAACAAACAAAACAAAACTAATAGATACAGAGAACAGTAGTTGCTAGATGGAAAGGGGTTGGGGGATGGCCAAAATTGGGTGAAGGGGTCAAGAGGTACAAACTTCCAGTATATGATAAATATGTAATAGGGATGTGATGAACAATGTGGTGACTCTAGTCAATAATAATGTATTGCATATTTGAAAGTTGCTAAGAGAGTAGACCTTAAAAGTTTTCATCACAAGAAAAAAATTTTTTGTGACTTTGTATGTTGACAGAAGGTAACCAGACTTATTGTGGTGATCATTTCATAGTGTATACAAATATCAAATCATAATGTTGTACATCTGAAACTAATATAATGTTATATGTCAATTACATTTTAGCTAAAAAAAAGAATGCATGTTGTAATTCCTCAGGTGTAAACACTAAAATAATAGTTAATAGAAGTATAACATGTTAATAGAAATAAAGGGAATGATAAAAATATATTCGACCAATACAAAGAAGAGAAGCTATGAGAAAAAAAAGGAACATAGTAGATAGGACAATAGTAGGAAATAGAGAAAAACACAAGAGAAAGTCTTAAAACCCTGAAATAGGCAAGGATTTTTAAAATAGGACACAAAAGCACTAACCATAAAATTAAAACTATATGGAGAGAATAGTTTTTATTAAAACTAAAAATAGTTGTTCATAACAATACACCATTAAGGGAACAAGAAGACATTCACTGATGGGAGAAGATATTTTCAATACATGTATCTGATAAATGACTCATATCTAGATTATAAAGAACTCCTACATGTAAAAAGAGAAAGACAAACAGTCCAATAGAAAAATGGATAAAAGTCTTGAATAGACACTTTACATAAGATTACAGTTGACCCTTGCACCATCCCCCCTCCCACCCCCCAACCCCCCACCCTCCTGCACAGTCAAAAATCTGGGTATAACTTTTGATTCCTGCAAAACTTAACTGCTAACAGCCCACTGTTGACTGGAAGTCTTAAAAACATGAACAGTCAATTAACGCGTATTTTGTATGTCATATCTATTTTGTATTGTATTCTTACAATAAAGTAAGCAAGAGAAAAGAAAATGTTATTAAGAAAATCATAAGGGGGCACCTGGGTGGCTCAGTTAAGTGTCGGCCTTTGGCAGACATGAGGCATGTCTGCCTCATGATCTCAGGGTCCTGGAATTGAACCCTGTGTGGGGCTCCCTGCTCAGTGGGGAGTCTGCTTCTCCCTCTCCCTTTATACTCTCTCTTGTGCTCTCTCTCAAGTAAATACATAAAAAAACTTAAAAAGAAAAAAAAAGAAAACCATAAGGAAAACACTTACAGTACTGTACTGTAAAAATCTGAGTATAAGTGGACCCTTGCAGTTCAAACTCACGTTGTTCAAGGACCAACTATATATCCAAATGGCCAATAAATATGCGAAAAGTTTTTCAACTTTATTAGTCATCATAGTAATGCAAATTATTTTTTTGAAAGATTTTATTTATTTACTTATTTATTTGACAGAGAGAGAGTGCATGCACAAGCAGGGGGAGTGGCAGGCCGAGGGAGAGGGAGAATAGGCTCCCAGTGGAGCAGGGAGCAATATGCGGAGTTCCATCCCAGGACCCTGGGACCGTGACCTGAGCCGATGACAGACACTTAACTGACTGAGCCACCCAGGTGCCCCCCATAGTGATGCACATTAAATTAAAACATGATAACACTACCTATTCATTAGAATGGCTAAAATGAGAAAACTAAAAAATATTAAGTGTTAGACAAGGACGTAGAACAACTGGAATTCTTATGCTCTATTGGTTGTGTGTAAATTGAACCACTGAGGGAAGATTTTGGCAGCATCTACAATGCATATATTGTGACCCAGAAATTCTACTTCCAGATGTACAAGCAAGAGAAATGTGTATATATGTTAGCTAGAAGTCATGTACCACAGTGATCATTGCAGCCCTCTTTGTAATAGTGTCAAGAAGAAATGCCCATCAGGGGCTCCTGGGTGGCTCAGTCAGTTAAGCATCTGAATCTTGATCTTAGCTCAGGTCTGGATCTGAGGGTTGTGGGTGCAAGCCCCACACTGGGGTTAATAAAGAAAAAAAAAAAAAGAAATGCCCATCAGTGGAATGATAGATAAGTAAATTGTCATACAATAACACATGAAATATACAGTTATGAGAATAATTAACAAACCACATATAACAATATGAATGAATCTCACAAACATAATGTTGATTGGAAGAGGTGAGACACAATATAGTATATATTGAGTGATTCTATTTATACATAGTTCAAAAGCAGGTAGAACTTACCTATGTATGTGAGAGACAAGATAATGATTACTCTTTGGTGCATTGTTCTGTACTGCTTGTCATATCTCTTTCTTAGTTTAGATATTCCTTTCATAGGTGTATTTGACTTATGAATATTCACCATCACTTTATGTGTATTTTTCTGTATATCTTATGCTTCAATGACAAGTCCAATGAACTATCCATTGAGTTAATAAGCTTCTTATTCATGGAAATATTCAAGCAGAGAAGTTAGACAATTACCTGTAAGGGAGTCTTTGGAGGGGGTTTCTGCATTGGGGTTAAAGGAAATGCACCAGATGTTTTTCCAAAAATTTTTAAATTCTGAAATTCTGCATTTTTAAAGGGTATACTTTGAATAACCATCTACATATTCCTCCTTTTTCCTTACTAATCAAGTTTGAGACCATAGCCTACTTTCCCTGTTTCCAGTTTACCTCCCATTCTTTCTTCAACTCATAACATTTCTCAATTATTGATCTTTCAGTGGCCAAACCTAATGAATTATTTTATTCTTTTTCTGACATGTTTGGGTCATTTGCTGGTAAGAGTTCATTTTCTTAAAATTTTTTTGCCTTAACATTCGTAGTATCACTTTCTTCTTGTTCTCCTTTTCTCTTTTTTTTTTCCTTGCTTGAAATATTAGGACTCTCCAAAGTTTTATTCTTAGTCTGCTTCTCAATTTATAAAATTCTTTGTAGGATTTCAACCACTCGCAAGGCCTAACTTACTATTCAGCTGTTACTGCCTTCCAAATCCATGTCTGTAACTCAGATCTCTGCAAGGTTCCAGACTTACATATTCAACTGCCTAATAGACAGATCCACCTGTATGTCCCCCAACCTTACATACAAGACTGAATTCTTATCTTTTCTGAAAACTTGGTTCTTTTTCATTATTCCCTTCACCTGGAGATAGTATCACCATCTCTGTTTATGCAGACTGGCAGCTATTGTGGATTCTCCTCTCATTTGGAGTTCAGTCAGTTACCATGTCCACTCAATTCTTCCTTTTTTTTTTTTTTTTGTAAATTCTGGTAAAGACACTTAACAAGAGATCTACCATCTTAATGAATTTTTAAGTGTGTGATATAGTTCTGTTAATTATAGGCACAGTGTTGTATAACAGCAGATCTTTAGAATTTAATCATATGCATAACTGAAACTTTATGCTCATTGAATAGCAGCTCCCTATTTCCCCTCCCCAGGCCTTCCTTCTTAATACTAAATATTCTTCTCCTCTATCTAACCTATTTTTCACTGCTTCAATTTATCTTATTTTATCCCTCATAATTTCTCTAGTCTCCCAAAAAGATCCATTTTGTAATTTCATACTCAGTTAATCCATTCTGCACAATGATGCCAGCATTGGTTTCTCTTAGTAGGATGTTCTTTCTTTCAATTCTTGACTAAGTGAACACTTATTCATGTGAGACTTGGTTCAAATGCTATTTTGTCTATGAAGCCAAGTGACCTTTATGTAACCTCTCAGGTAGAATTGATAACTCTTTCCATTTTGTATGCACTGTACATACTACCAACCAAGTATTTATCATATATCATTGTACTTGTTTGTGAGACTGGGGGTATGTCTTAGTTACCCTATTATATCCAGCACACAGTGTGCTAGCTTTGAATGAACAAAACAATGAGTGGATGACTGCATGAATGAGTGAACGAACGAATGAATGAATGAATAGGAGAATTGAGTTTAGTCTAAGTCTGTGTTTTCTAATTTCCCATATTGAATCACCTGAGAGCTTTTTAACATGCTTACTCCCGGCCCTCACCATGGACATCCTCTATGAAAAGGGCCAGGAAATGTATTTATCAGGTAAGTTTGGGAAACATTGGTCTAAATTACTATCTCAGTTTATTTAGTTGAAATAAAATTAAACTTTCAAGTAGTAAGCATTTTCATGTACCTGTTTCTGACCTGAGACCTGTCAAAATTTGTTGACTAATCACTGGCCCTGAAATGAATTATGGAAATATTACAGGAAACAAGCAATTATCTTTGAAGCATTAGTAAGGAATAAAATGAACAAATGATTGGGAGGGTTAGTAACTTTTTGGTGTATGGTCTATTGATCAATAAATATTAAATAAGCAGTACTAACTCTAAATGATTGATGTATTTTATCATGAAATGGTTGTCATATCACACACACAAACATATAAATACACACATACGCTTTAATCTTTACTTTTGTGTTATACTGCTGTTCTATATAGCTTGTGAAACTATTGTCTGGTATGTATTCTATGTAGTTTTTATTCACCATTCATGAATACATAATGTTTTTCTGGGAAAAAGAAGCATTTAGATCACAAAAATACAGTCAAAGCATCGTCATTTGGAAGTGGTTGCTATCCAATGGCACACAATCCTCTAAAATAACACAAATTTCACCCTCGTAAATTAAGGGACAAGATTCATTTTAAAGAAAGGTTTGTTATTTAGCCCAGGGAAGTGAAAGGTGTAGTACTGCTTCACAAATATTACCTGAGGGATTATGAATCACAAATGTGGGAAGAAAAGGCTAAATTTGAAGTAAGGAGATCTGGTTTTCATGATAAGAAGCATCTCTTCATAGGTAAAGATGGGAACTGCTATTATGGTTCATGATATAGGTTTTAGAAAGTGTTCACCTAGTATTTTTAAAATATGTATTTTACCCATGCCACTATGATATTTGAATACAGATCAATCTAAGTTCATGGAATAAGCCAGAAGACCTCTAACAAAAACTCTCCTTATGAGACTCTGTTACAGTCTTTAAGAAAATAGTCCTTGTTCTTTGGATCTGAATATATGGGGCTAAATTATATAATTAGAATACCACAGATTATATTGCCTTCTGCTCTTGCTTTATATTCTTTGAGTAATGTTGGTAAGCCAAAAGTCTGGCCTATTGTATTGATGCTTCCTCGTTCAGTGGCATTAATTTTTCCTAATATTATTTTGCCTCTAGGAAGCAGTTTACTCTGATTATATAGTGTTGTCACTTATCGATTACAGCAATCTTGTTTGGGTAAATATTTTTTTAATTCCAATTTTATGGGTAAGTACTAGTTTTTTGTATAATGTCATGTATTCACATTGTACAACAAACCAGTGGAAGCCTTAAAACTCATGATGTCACAAACTCAAAATTATACTGGACACTGTAGACTGCATTATTTTTTCTATAAAGGTATTCCATAACGTAGCAACAAATGTAGAAGCTTAACTTTAATGATATGAGAGAAATCTGTTGTGTAGCACTATAGTCATCATTTGTGCTATGACGTAGCTAAGCTGAGCTTCTTGTCTTATGTGTTTAGACTTTGCTCATGAAGTCCTTGGTTCCTAAAACCCAACACCTTCTATCCACCTCCATTCTTCACTTGTCTAAATCCTCTCTTAGGCCCTGGCTCAGTGTCATCTTAATAAAGCCTATCTCATTTTCTTTGTTCAGAGCAATCTTGCCCATGCCCAAATGCCTATATTTCTTTACTATTAACCTTTCATTTTAAAAATTAAATGAAATGCAGATTTTCTATATTATGATATCATGACTTCTTTATGTTTCTCCCTACTAGATGGTAAGCTAGAGGAGACTTATCTAAATGCTATATGTAACATATAATATAATTCACACACAAAAGCTTTTCAAAATGAGAAAAAAGTAGAAGGCAGAAAGGAAAAAAAAGATGGTATTGCTTAATAAGTATTCATGATAAGAAAACCACGTTCATGGTTTTTATTATTAGTGATTTACGATTTCAGGGTACCTGCAGATGTTTTAAGTCTATACTTGATATTTTGGCTTCTTTTTTTTTAAGATTTTATTTATTAATTTGACAGAGAGAGAGCACAGGCAGAGGGAGAGGGAGAAGCAGACTCCCCGCTGAGCAGGGAGCCCGATGCGGGGCTCGATCCCAGGACCCCAGGATCATGACCTGAGCCAAAGGCAGACACTTAACTAACTGAGCCACCTAGGCATCCTGATATTTTGGCTTCTTTATTGGCCAGTTTATATGTTTTTTTTCTTTTTAATTTTTGGCCAATGAGTGCATGGTTCAGCCTGTATTTTAGAGAACATTTGACTTCAGCAAGAGCAACAGTGGTTAGAGGGAAAGGAATGATGGTGATGAGAAAGTTCAATCTCATCTCAGTTCCTTCATCCCACCTTGACCAGGATAACTAAGAGAACTAAGTGTTCCACAAACCGTAAAGATCCCCATAGGCCATTTGTTCTCTCAAATGAGAAATTATTATTACTAATAGTATTTTGTCAAAACACGACACTTATAGTTGACATCAGTATTCTTGATGGATTTTTTGGGGGGTGAGTAACATTCTGCAGTAGGGCAGTAGTCCCCCCCATCCCCAGTTTACAAGTACACTTCATTAGCACAATCTAATCTGGAACCCTGCTGGTAGGAATTCTGGGAGTGTAGCTCCCAGAAAATACAGGAAAAAGTATAGAAAGGGGCAGAGATAATCCTGAATTGATAAGAGACAATTCAGAATGTTGGTATCTAAATATCTCCTTCCATTTTTTTATATTTGGTGTTCTCAATTTGCCTGCCTCAATGTTCTTCTATACACACGCACACATGCACACACAAACACACACACACACACACCCCACACACCCTTTGCAAACAAATAGTGCCTGGAAAAATACCAAAGCAAGAAGGTGGATTGATTTTTTAAAGCTAATCATGTTATACTTATGAGATAATGCTAAAACATGAGTTATTCTATTGCTATTTAGCATCACTAATTTGGAACCTATGCAGGTTATTTTTTGAAGAGCAGCAGTGCTAGTGTGTGTAGAAAGCAAGTCATTTTCAGTCATTTATTTTTCTTATAGAAGTTGATGTGCTATAAAATATAGTAAAGAACTATGTCAACAACTTTAAACAAGTTACCCTCTTTGAACTTTAACTTTCTTTTCTATAAATGGGGATAACAATAATATCCATCTATCTTAAACTTTGTTATGCTGTCAAATGAGATAATGCATGTAAAAGTGGTTGCTGTTAGTGGATTCTCAAACCTGTTATTCTTTTTCCTTTCCGTAATTTTTTCAAAGTTCTTTCTAATGATTGGACTCTGATTTTGGAGAAGTAACTAGAAAATGTGTGCGTTGATATTTCTAAGTTTTTTTTTTTTTGGACAGTAAATAAACTTTCCTATATTTTTTTCCTAAGACTCTGTACCAGTTCTTTAAAATTCTAAATGAACCTAGAACATGATTGTCCAATGATGTTTCTTATCAGTGATTTAAAACATTCTCTCTCTTACCTACTTACCTGCAAGAAAAGGAATCTGTTTGTAATGAAAATTAAGGTTTAAAGCAAGAATTCATGAAAAGTCTTAGAGACATATTGTAATATGCACACAACTACTTAGGTAATCATTTCTCCTGCGTCGACTCTTTTATGTTGACCATATGTGAAGGCAAGTAAAAGGAAACACTTCTATTGAAACTTCCTTTTCTATTTTGCTGAAACATTACTGCAATTTTAAACAAAGGTGTCAAGCCTTTGTCTTCATCTTTTTGATATGCAAATCAAGGGGCTAAACTAGTGCAGGTTCTGTGTCTAGGGGTAGTGCAGAAAAGAGATGAGTAACAATTGCTCAATGGTTTAGGGAGCAGCAGGAGAGAGGAAAAATAAAAACCTAGGATAGGGGGAGTCAACAATAAAGGAACTTTGATAACATAAAAATTAACTTTCTGATGAATGAAATTTGTCTATTTTTTAACTAGAGGTATCATATAGATGCAATATCCATGTAGCAGTGTGTAGCTGATGTGATTGCTCTTTTCAGGGAGGCAAAGACACATAGAGATAAAAGAGATAAAAAGAGATAAAGCTAAAATGCTTGTATTTTGGTTCAGCTCTCTTGAGTCTCAGTAGAAATTAATATGCCATAGAGAAGATAAGGTGATAATTCTCTCAAAGCTCTATCTTATTTTTCACTGTCCTGCTTCTCCTCAAACCATCTACTTCTTAGCCTTGTTTTCTGTTTTTTACTGATTTAATAGAATTAATGCATTTTTGTTTCAGGTAAATTCAAATCAAATTTCATTGATTCACCATGTAAGGTTCAGATGAATCTTTGAGGTTATTTTGACTGGTCACTTCACTTCAAAGTGCCTTTTTCTTTATTTATGTGGCTTGAGTTTGTTCTACTAGTCAAGATAGGTAGGCTATGCTGAACTATCAAAACATTAAAATTAATTTCAGTGGCTTAATAAAAGTTTATTTCTTATTCATGTTATATAGATCCCTATTTGGGCTGGGGGACCTAGTTATGAGGAGGGGCCTATTCCACAGTCACTCAGGAACCGAGGTTGCTAGAGCGGCTCTGTAGTTTTCTAGCTACCTCATCTGGAGTGATGGCTGTGTACCACATTAACCATGGCAGAGGAAGAGAAATTGGCCAAGTTCACTTGGACTTTATACAACTTTAACCTAGAAGTGACAAAAATCCCTTCCATTGGCATCCATTGGTTAGAATTTGTTACCTGGTGCTGCTGAAATTTAAGGGCGCTGGTTGGGAAATGTAGAAGACCAAATGAATATTTGGTGAACATGGCTATTTCTGTCACATTTGCAAACTTTCTCTTTTACTTGCATGTACTTGACCAGAAATTAAAATGTCATGAAAGTGCCTTGATACTAGAAAATATTTGCACATACAATAGTATGTTGTCTGTTTAGTTATTTGGCAATTGATTATGTACAATTACAGAACCATATGTTGTTTTTATTAAACCTTACCATGACCCAATTACACATTACCTTAAACCTATATTTATTCTTGCCATTAAGCTTTTCTTAAAATTTGCCCAGTCTCAGGGTGCCTGGGTGGCTCAGTCGGTTAAATGTCCAATTCTTGATTTTGGCTCAGGTCATGATCTCAGGGTTGTGAGATTGAGCCCCACATTGGGCTCTGCACTGGGTAGAGAGCCTGCTTAAGATTCTCTCTCTCCCTCTCCTTCTGCCCCTCCCCAACCTCTCTCTCTCTCTCCCTTTCTAATAAAAATAAAAAAATAAAATATATATATATATGATATTTGAGACTGGTATATGTATATATAGCAACTAATCAACATTTCTCAATTTATTTACTCCCCATTTCTTAAAGCTAACTGGTCTTAAAACATTATTCTGCTTTTGCCCTGCTAAAATAGCAGTCACTACCATTGTTAAAACTCTTCACACTATTTAACATGGTGTCAGTTCATTTAGATCATTCATAATCACGATTCCATAATCTTCTTATAAAATGGTGATCTACCTCATTTATAACAATTACAATGTAAGCAACTTGAGGGCAGAGTACATGTCTTCCCAGCATTTAAAAAAATGTATGTTATGTTTCCTTGTCACTAGATTCTTAAGTTCGATTGAATGGAGACCAATATAATTATGACTAAAAGATTGGATTCTCAAGACTAAGTGGACTTATGCATATGCTGATGGTATTTATCAGTCCTTTATGAGAAATGTCCTCCTCTCAGCTGGCAGCATTCACAGAATTTAAAGACTAAAGGAAAATGAACAAACATTGCAATCATGATAAAAATAATTCACTGCTTTTGTATAATGATTTATGGTTTACAGAGTCTTTGATGTAGCCTCAGGAGACAGGCAGGCGTGGTAGTACTATCTGCATTTCATAGACATAGGAAGTGATCACATGTCTAAAAATCATTAGAGGTTAGCTTAACTTGAGTTTTCTGGTTTGTAGACACTCTCTGAAGCAAACATTGTCTCTCTAGAATGATTCCTCAGATACAAAACAGGTGACCCTTTCACAAAAAGGAAATAGGAACGTTAGTAGGGCAAGCTTGCACTACTTGCAAAAATGCTACAGTCATCCTTCATGTTTGTACATCAACATATTCTCTATAGTTAGAGAAGGTGTACCCTGTGTTCCAAGAGACAGAGAGAAGGAGCCTTTTAAGGTGCTGGAGAATGAGGGTGGTACCTTTGTGAGGAGGAATTTAGTTCAGAGAACACATGAGCCAATCACTTAGTTCTGAATATAGTGGATATGGGGCCAAGTGTAGTATTTTAAAAGTGCTGTAGTTTAACTTCAAATGTTTACTGTTTATTTATAGCTGTTGTTTATAAGGAGTGATTTCAATCAGAAATTGTGCCTGTGGTAGGCCTGTGGTAAGAAAAAAAGAATTATAAACTTTTCTGGTGAAACCATTGCAATAGAGAAAAAATATGATATCTGACAAAAACCGAGGACAAGCTTTTCTAGTAAAAATGATGCAATAGAGAAAGATGAAATATGACATCTTCATAGTATCAGAAACCTTTGTATGTTGTTGCAGTATAGTCGCCAGGGGTGTTTCATGAGATGCTATGACTAGAAGTCTGATCACAAAATAATTTCCTAAAATTATAGTAACCTGTAATTAGAGGCATAAAATATGTTACTGAACTGAATATAATATCCACTTCTGGCTCCTGAGGAAAGGATAATTGGGAGGACATGACAGGCCTTAGATAAATAATTTCCTGGGTTTGCATATGATGTGAGGAGTGTGGGTAGTCATTTATCATTCCTGCTCACTACCTATGATTCTGCAGTTAAAAGTGGTCTTTTTGATGTAAACATTGCCCTTTCTGAAGTCCTCTTTGTAAGAACTGTTTAGGGGAGGAAGCATGAACTCAAATATCTAGAGATAGAGGGAAAGGACTAATATCTGGGAGAACAAGACACCCAAAGAATGGGAGAGAAAACTAAAAGGAAGCTCAGTGTGGAGATGAGAATGGTGATGAGAACAGGGCTGAGGACCCAGTTCAATGACCTCACAACTTTACAGATGGCATGTCTTAAAGTAAGCCAAGCTTGTGTTGCTGGGTTAAGATTCTTTGCAATTCAAAGACAGTGTTTAGATCAACTGATTTTTCTAACCAGTTATCAGACTAGCGAAACTGGTCCAACAGGAAGCAGAGTTGATAATGTACTGCTTTAGTGGCTGTGACTAATTAGAGGACTTTAATTAAGCTGTGAAGAAAGCATAGAGATAATCACGCTTAGTCAGTTTCTACTCTTTTGCATCTGCGAGCATGAACAAATTGATAATCTCCTAGGCCATCACATGATCCTTCCTTTCTCATTTGATCTTGGTGTAACCTCATATGCACCTTCCTGAGATGATTCAGATTATACAAGTGAATGACCATATTATACCTAATGGACTTATTTTAATAACAACAGAAATACCAGTAATGATACTAATCAGGCTTTTCATATTATTTTTATCTCCTGAAATGTAGTAAGCATTTATAACTGGTAAAAATAAAGGAAAATTAAGACACCCCTGATATCTTTATGGCTTTTAAGAACCTTTGAGATACATCTTTCTTTCTTTGCCCAGTGTTAGGTCTGAGGTCTGAAATTCCCAGGCCTCACTCCCACAAAAATACCAGCAAACTCTTAGAAAGAACAAAGCCCATGGTAAGTGATATCCCATCCCATTTTCTGAAGCATTGTCTGCTTTCAAGATATTGTATTCAGGGGGAAATCAGAGGGGGAGATGAACCATGAGAGACTATGGACTCTGAGAAACAAACTGAGGGTTCTAGAGGGGAGGGGGGTGGGGAGATGTGTTAGCCTGGTGATGGGTATTAAAGAGGGAACATACTGAATGGAGCACTGGGTGTTATACACAAACAATGAATCATGGAACACTACATCAAAAACTAATGATGTACTGTATGGTGACTAATATAACATTAAAAAAAAAAAGAAAAAAAACCCCAAATATTGTATTCATTACATTTTATATCATCTTAGATTTTTATTGCTTAGAAAATTTTCTGTAATGTTAAGATAGCTTGCTCATAGCCTTATCTCCTTTCCATCTTTGTAATTTTCCTCTTTATTAATTTAGTCCTTTTAGTCAAAACAATACATATCTCTTAATGATCTCTTTGTGGTGGGAACTGTGAAAGGTTCTGTTATGTATCTCTGTACATCTTTGCTTTCTATGTCTAGTAATTCTACCACTCTCTACTCTTTCCCTATGAACATAATGCTTTATTAGATTTATTCCAACAACATAACTTGTTGGGAAACTATGGACAGCTCTAATACCTGCACTAATGATGGCACCTATGGAAGGGAAAAGAACAAACTTATGTTCCATGTTGGGTCCCACATTTTATGGAGAAAGTTAGACTCAAAGAGCCTCTCACAAAGATATAGAAAGGGAGAGAGTAGTGATTTAGACCTAGCACTTGCTGGTTCTAGAACACAATTTTCCTTCTATTTTCATTGCTTTTATTTGTTGAAATAAAAAGTATGATGTCCTGGTTAGGTAATCTCTTTATAACAAAGTCAACTGTGTTTCTTTAAGATTAAAAAAAATTATTGTGGTAATATTTTTAGAAATGAGTTATCGCATAAATGAAGGGGTTTGCATATGTGCTGGATTTAGCATTATACTGAAGGTCATTTGCAACAGTCCCTACAGTTGCTCTAATTTCCTGACAAGTATGTGTTTAGGGAAAGGTGGGGCTCCCTACCTCATAATTACTCAAACATAGTATTGATGAACAGTTCAGGTTGCTGGGTTGGCACCATTAAGAGAGATAAGATTGCTCTCCAGAACCATCTGGAGGATTGAAAAGTACTTCAACTGATTGGAAGGAAGGGTGAGTTGTATCAGGCATAATTCATTATGCCTCTCTGACTTGTCACATTTTTTTCTCTATTTCCTGCCATTTGGGAATACTGTGTCCTATCTACCCTAGAGAGAAGAGTAGTAAGAAAGGGGTTAATCATTTGAGCATTGCCGTTTTCTATTAAAGAATCTATAAGGTATTAGTAGCCAATCATTCACTTTTAAAAAGTTACAACTGTTAGCCTCTATTAGTATAATTTTGGGGAAATTCATGCTATAATAAGTCATTAGGCCAGAGACTGAATACACAGCTAAGATTTGCTTGGTGGATCAGTGGTGTGATCTTGCAATCCTGTTGGTCACTTAACTTTACATAATAATTGAGTTTACTGTTGAAGACCCTTTGTGACCCTTGGTTACATCTATGTTTTTGTTAAATTTCAATAATTTACTCTATATATTCCTTCCTTATGTCCTAGAATAAATTTTTATACCTCAACTCTGGTGACAAATATATATCTTTGGGGGGTTATATCCTCTTTATTATCAAAATTATTGTTATAGCCAAGGGGTATTGACTGACCTTGAAGTACTTTCTGAATCATCACCACCTTCTCATATGAAGATGCAGAATACAGAGGGGCCATGGGTATCAGCCTTGAAGCTGTAAATATTAAGTGTCTAGAATCTGTGAAGGGGGACAAATTTAGGGAAATTGGCTAGTTGATTATTTTGAAGATATACAGGTCATGTGGGGGAGGGAGTTACTGTTTCTAAGATGTGCTGTTGACATGATATTCGGGAAGGTTAGTTAAATTCTCACCCACCTTTACGGAGATGGTCATGATTATATAACCCTTTCTAGCAAAGTCATACATAAACTCATGTTCCTTTAAATCTGTGGCACTTAGATTTTGTTTTGGTTTTAAAAGATTAATCTCAATGGGAAACAGTCAACTCCCCTTGCAGTTCTTTCCACAGAGTTCTTTTCACCCCTCTGACTGCCACCACCCATTGTTTTCATATTTGTCTTTGCTCTTCAAGAACTGTTATCTAATTCTCCAAAGATATCCACTGGTAACATTTCCAGGGTATTTGCAATTTAGAAGGGCACCCTCAAAGAGCAAAAAGTGCTTATGATGAAAATAAATGAATTTATGCTGCTTGTATTTTAGATAATGAAAGAAATATTTTCTGTTTCAAGCTTCTTCAAATGATATGCATATAGATACTGACTGATGGGTAGCCTGGTAAATATAATCTAAAATTCTTAGCATTTGGCTTTGAATGCATTATCATGATGTTCTCCAAGCTTTGCCAGATAAGAATTACTGGGGACACTTTTTAGAAATTCATATTTCTTCCATCCCTCCTCAGATCAATGGAATGAGATTTTTTCAGAGAATATGCTTTATATTTGTATTTGTAGAATTTTAGGATTGACATATTTGGGAAACACTACATTATAGTATTTAAGAAGTCTTTTTTCCTGCTTATGCTGAAGTTAATTGTGTGACTGTTGAATAAATGTTAATATTCTAAGTGATGGCTGGTTCCCAGAAAACAATATTATGATAAAGTAGTTTTATTATTATTGTTATAAAGCATTATTACAAAGCTCCTGTTTTAGAGGTTGGTGCATCTCTAACATTTTGTATGTGCTCTAGAATAAATTTCTATACCTGTTTTTTTTTTTTTGGTATTTTTATAGTTTTTTTTTTAATTTAATGAAAACAGTAAAATATTCAAAGTGGAAATTTTTTCTTATTTTTATGTATTTTTTACTTTTTAAAAAAAATTTAAAAAAATTTTTATTATGTTAATCACCCTACATTACATCATTAGTTTTTGATATACCTGTTTTATATGTTATTTTTCATCACATCTTAAATACATAGTCAATTTAAGCATATACAACTTAAGTGCAATGAAGATCCTATTGAGATGAATGGTTGGCCACTTTAGGCATGCCAAAGGAGTACTATTATTTCAACTGTATCATATTTACAATTTATAAAACTTACATTTAGGACTAATATCAACAAAAAAAATAGCAAGAACAAAATATGAGAAAAGATTTGCGGATTTTGTTTTGTAACAGCAAAACTCTCTGGCTGACAGGCTGCACCATCATGTGAAAACTTGAAATGTATCAGTTGAATTTAAGTTTGAACCTTGTTACAGTAGTCAGTTTGAGATTTTTGATCCATAATGTATGACAGTGTGCTTTGTTTAAAAATCAAATATCCTAATGTCTAGGAAACTTTGCATATTATTTAAAGTAGCAGATTAGGGAAAGATACTTTTTATTTTATGTAACATTAAAATTTCTAGGGAAGAATGGCTTTTAATTACGGTGATAGCAAAATGAGAAGAAAAAACAGTGTACAGCAAGTCACAAAATGTGGATTCTAGTTCATACTGCAATTTACTAGTTGTGTCACTTAGTTGTTAGCATCATCTCCGTCTCCCTTCACCTCAGCCACTTAGTAGAGAGGCCCTAGTATAATTTAGGACCCATAATGAAACAGTTTGGAACAATGCCACAAGCTGAGGAAAGAAATCTGTTAGTGGAAGAAGTGAAGGGATTTATGATAATGCTCTCTTTTTTGGTCCCCATGTGCCCTCTGCTGTGGTGTTTTGGGCTGTAAGACTTTGGGAAGTACAATTTGGATTAGAACAATTTTTGCTTGGGAAGTCTCATTTGTTTTAATGGGGCCAAGAGATGCCAAGCGAGTGGGAGTCCAGGAGAATGCAGAGCAAGGTGTTGGCTGTTTAGGGCTTTTAGGGAGAAAGTAGTGAATGAGTTTGAAGGACTGTTCTGTGTTATCTCACCTTGATAATCTGTACAGGGCCGCTGGAGTTGTCAATATCATCTCAGGAATTTTTTTAAAAATTGACTATTTGGCTGGTGTATCCCTTTGCACATTTTTTGAGAACTCAAACACAGGGTTAGGTACATAGAGTACAAGGCCTGCCAAGGAGAAAAACTCCAATATTTGTCACTACATAAGCTTGTTTCTTTGTCTAAAAATTAGACTCTCAATGTCCCCTTCAAATGAAATTACATTTAAAAACTGTGTGGATGGGGTGCCTGGGTGGCTCACTCAGTTAAGCATCTGAACCTTGGTTTCGGCTCAGATCATGATCTCGGTCATGAGATCAAGCTCCACCTCAGGCTAGAACTCAGTATGGAGCTGCTTGGGATTCTCTCTCTTTCCCTCTCCCTCCCCCGCTGCCCCGCCCCCAACTCCTGTGCTCACACACGTTCTCTCTGTCTTTCTCTCAAATAAATAAATAAATAAATAAATAAAATCTTAAAAAAACTGTGGATAGACAGCAATGCATATAATTTGTATGTGGATAATTAGTAGTTCACTCCTCTTGTATGTAGATATGTGAAGAAATTGGTTGGCATTCCTTCTTGATCTATGAACTGTTAAAAATGTCTAAGAGAAAATAAATAAATGGGGATGTCTTTTGGAGGCCACTGACTTCCCTTTGCCTTAGATTGCTATGGATAAGACACAGAGTAAAATTATGAAGGCACTTTAGGGTAGATGACTAGATATTAAGTTTTTAAGACTTCTAGGTTGGGAGAGACTTTAGAGATAATCTTGTCCAATTTATGCATTTCAGAGACTGAAAACCAGAAGAATAGTAAGTCACCCAGGTAATGAGATCTCATTCCTGTGAGGGCAGAATCTCTACTATGATTTTGCCTTTGAGACATAGCTTGTATCACTGTCTTTCTTTATTGGTTAATTGTATTTGTAAATATTTTATCTCCCTGTGTTATAAGGTTCTTGAAAACAGAAACTGTGTCTTATATTTCTTTGTAGCTGTTCCAAGAGTTCAATAAATAAATGTTTGTTATTGTTGTGGGGCTGATTTGTGGGAAAGACTCCCCTACCTCTGCAAATAATGTGATTTGTGCTGTCACCTTGGCAAATAAAGAACAGTTGCAGACATGTAAGTAATCCAAATAAAGCTTTGCATAAACATTTTAAGATCCTAAAATATTGGAATAGATAAGACCATTGAATAGAAATCAACATCAATCACAACCCACCCCATTTTTAATAAGTTAAAAATCCAAGTGCATAATTTGATGCAAGTGGTCACTTTTGCTTTCAGTCCGAGAGGAAGTCAATAAATTCCTTTTGCTGTTACTCACAAAAGTAGTTTAAATTCTGTGCAGGACATGAGTCTGGGGAATCACGTCAGCCTCAGCGTACAAAAAAGCCTGGAAAGACAGCAGAACAATGTCTCCCCCATCGAGCTGCTGAGGGAAAGTGGTCTTACGTTTCACTGCAGAAACTAGCAGGCTAAATTTAATTCTCGAAGTCAGAGCTTGCCTTTTAAGCTCCATATCCATTATGCAATCTAACCTGAAGGTGCACTTTTTTTTTCTTTTCTAATATTCTTAAGTCATTTGGAGAAATCTAATACTCCTATTTCTAAATTACATCAGCTTAGCTAAAGATATATTTTCCTTTCTATAAAATTCAGTTCAAAAGAAAAAAGAAAAAAAAAGTAAGCCTAATATGCAAGAAAGGGAGGGAAGAAGGCCTAGAATATGTAAATTGTTTGATATTTGACAAATCAGTTACTGTGTGTGGCATGATATGCAAATTAAGGATAATGCCTCCCTCTTATCTGCATTGCAGATTCTTCCTGGCATGTTTTTCATGCATTCTGCATGCAGTATGTGCAACAGAGCATCATAGCTTAGTGCAAGAGATCTTGGCAGTGGAAATCAGAAGGAGGAAATGTATACTAATTTTATAATGTTTAAAATTATGAGAAATTTTTGTATGTCTAGTCACAATCAATGAGTTGATGAGATCAGAGTCTGGTAATTTATAAACAGAGATTGCATTAAATAATGTGTTTAAGGGTAAGTTACAAGTAATACATCTCTTAATTCTAAAGCTGCTTAGGGATTTCTAAATATGAAATTCACCATATGCTAAGACTAATGCTTAGAACAACAGGTACTAGTGTCAAATGTGTTCATATGTATTATTAAAATATATATCATAATAACATGCTCACATTGAAATATAACTTTGACCTTTGCACTCTTAGTACTACATAGAATCTGTGCATCATTGATTTTCTATATAGATTGGGGCCAAAGAGGCAGTTTTCTATGTGGGGTGACTTGAGCTTGTCAGAGATTATTTCGTTCTTGAAATTCCGTCATTGAAAATTCATGTTTTTGTTTGACTATTGTTTTGGGTTTATTTTCTTTTTTCTTCACATACAATGCAAACATCCTGGTGAAATAAACCTTTGAAATTTTGTCATCTAAACCTTGGTAGAATTAGCTATTAGTAAACCAAGTGGGTAAATTCCTGTAGTAGGAAACAGACATATGCTTTGGCTCAAGGATATATTCTGATTACAGAGTAATTATACTGATAGTTGTATGTGGCTTATAGATTCAATTTATGTTTTGTACGTATCTTATAAATAACTGTTTTTTTTATAACAGGGTTTCAGATTTAACATTTTTTCCTTATCACTGGAGTTTTGTTGAGCCCTCATCATTAGTTGAATTCGTTGAGCGGTAATATCCCTATTCCCTCATCAGGCACAACCTCCATGATCAGTGTAGAAACAAATGGCACCTGCTTCCTGTTTCTACCTTTATCCTCTTTTCCTTCCTCTTTTCTCCAAATGATGTTACCTCACTTAGTAGCCTAACATTTTCTTACATGGAATGATTACTGATTTTTACTGATTTTACTCAACAGACCACAAGTTATAAATGTCATTTTTTGATTGTTGTTTTAAGATAAAAATACAAAAAAATCCAGTTTTGTTCATAATTTTTTTGATAGAGAAATATTTAACCCTATTACAAGGAGATAGTATTGAAGAATAAATATGTTTGTATAAGTGAAACTTTAGCAGAGGATAAAACTTTTTAAAACAAGTGCTGTAGAATATCATGGGATGAGCTAGAAACAATAGTAAGATACTATATTATTATTAATTTTTTGAGATGCCACAGTTATTAGTAATGAGAATGTTCAATTATTGGCATTTTGGCATTTTCTATTGTCTAATTTGCTAATTTTATCATATACCCGTTCGTTCGTTCGTTCGTTCGTTCCTTCCTTCCTTTCTTTCTTTCGTTATTTCAGTTTATTTGTTTTTATTTTATTTTCAGTTAGTTAATATAGTTATTTAATATACAGTGTTATATTAGTTTCAGGTGTATGATATAGTGATTTAACTTCCCTGTACATTATGCTGTGCTCACTATAAGTGTAACCACCATTTGTCACCATAAATACTATTACAGTATCATTGACTGTATTTGCTATGCAGTGCCTTTTATTCCCCTGACTCGTTCATTCCATAACTGGAAGCCTGTATTTCCCTCTCCCCTTCACCCATTTTGCCCAGCCTCCCACTCCCTTCCCTCTGGCGACCATCAGCTTGTTCTCTGTATTTATAAGTCTGATTCTGCTTTTCATTGTTTATTTACAATAGCCAAGATATGGAAGCAAACTTAAGTGTTCCTAGATGAATGGATAAGGAAGTTTTTTTTTTTGTTGTTTTTTTGTTTTGTTTTGTTTTTTAAGATAGAGATGATGTGAGCAGCAGGGGAGGAACAGAGGGAGAGGGAGAGAGAATCTTAAATAGGCTCCATGCGGCATGGAGCCTGGTGCGGGGCTTGATCTCATTATGTTGAGATCATGACCTGCCTCGAAATCAAGAGTCAGATGCTTAATCAACTGAGCCACCCAGGCACCCGAGGAAGGTGTGTTTTACACACACACACACACACACACACACACACACACACACACACCATGGAATATTATGTGGCCGTAAAAAGATCTTGCCATTTGCAACAACATGGATGGATCTAGAGGATTTTATGCGAAGTGAAGTCAGATGGAGAAATATCATATGATTTCATTTACGTGTAGAAACTAAAACACAAATGAACAAACAAACAAAAATATCATACACCTCTTTTTGATGTCTGATCCTGGAATTTTATTGTAAGGGCTGTGCAGTGCTTCACAGTATACTCTGAAGTTCTCACGGTACAACGTATCATAATTATCTAAGGAAGGAGTGATTTTCAGTGTTTGAGTGTTGTGATCATGTGTATCATTAGTCCTCAAAATATTTTCATTTTTTCCCCTTGATTATAGTAACTTGTGGTATACTTGCAGTATAATATATTCTCTACTCCTAATTTGCATCCACTACTGCTTTGTACCTCTCAGTGGATTAAAATCTTCATTCCTTATTTATGCTAAATACAAGTAGAATGAGGGACTTTCTTGGTGTTGATCATCTTGCAGGAAGCCATACTGGCTTTGTTTTCTTAAGAATATTAAGTATTAATTATTAAAGCACTGCAAAATCATATAGACTGGCTTTTAGATGCATTTGAAGATATTCCTTGATTTGCCAGAATTTGGGCACAATTTGCTTGTTTATATGCATGATTTTCCTCAAGTAGTGTCTTTTTGGTTAATCCTACTATTATTTTTGTTGTTTGCTCTCCGTGGACATAGCAGGGCACAGATAAAGGTAGGGAAAGGAAGAAGACAGTGAAAGGAGGATACTTTTTTTTTTTTTTAATTATTTTATCTTATTTCTTGGTTGAGTTCAGGTTAACCTGATTAGAGAGGAGGTTTCTTAAGATAGCAAATTGCCAAGTTTTTCATTCCTAGAAAAAAATATATCCTTCACTTTTCCTGACAATGTAATATTCCCTCTATTCAACATTACTTCACTACTTTAGACCACTCATCCAATAATCCAAGATTCTTTTTCAGTACAGAAGGTTTTTAGGGCCATATTTTGTTTTTGTTTTAGGATGACATTGAACTAAGAGTGGGAAGACTGGGTGAAGCTTTTATTTTTAGGAGAATATATTATCATGGTGGGGAAGGAATATGGAGAAAGCCACCTTTGAAAGCCAGGAAAGAAAATATTAATTTAATCAAATGAAAAAGCTTTTAGGCTGATTATTTTAGCATTTGAAAATGTATTGGTATTTCTTTCATGAACATATGGGAACTCCTAGAAGTACCTTGGATTTTTGGCACTTTTTTAAAATCTATTTTTGAGGCTAAATTGAAGGAGAAGGTACAAGAATTGAATTTTGATAGAGAAGTGGCCACTTTAGAAGCAAACATTTTTCTGTTTTTTTTTTTTTTTCTTAAGATGTACTTATTCATTTGAGAGAGAGAGAGAGACTGAGTATGGGTGGGCATGTTTGCAGGGGTACGGGACAGAGGGAAAGAATCTCAACTAGACTCCCTGCTGAGCATTGAGCCCCACACAGCCTGATCTCACAACCCTGAGATCATGACCACAAGATCATGACCCTAGCCAAAATCAAGAGTTGGATGCCCAACCAACTGAACTACCCAGGCTTGCTCCCCTTTTCCTGGTTATTATTATTTTTTTAAAGATTTTATTTATTTATTTGACAGAGAGAGACAGCAAGAGAGGGAACACAAGCAGGGTCAGTGGGAGAGGGAGAAGCAGGCTTCCCACGGAGCAGGGAGCCCGATGTGGGGCTCGATTCCAGGACCCTGGGACCATGACCCGAACTGAAGGCAGACGCTTAACGACTGAGCCACCCAGCCGCCCCTTCCCTGGTTATTTTTTACTCCCCATTCCCCCTGTGTCAAGCAGGTTTAAGTGTAATGCTGTCACACTTTTGCCCATAATTATGTTTAAATATTTCCACATCAATTTCTTTCCTTTGTGGTCTACTTTCATGCATAGCACTCTCCTTTCATTTCTTCCCTCTTGTTTTGTGTCTTTTCTCCTGGAGTTAACTTCAGCTAACTGCAAGCTAAGAGACATTGCCACAGTTTCCTTCTAAAGCACAAGGGGATTCCTGGAAAGAAGAGGCACATACCTGTCCTTCGTCCCAGTGACTAACGCCTTACATGATAAGCATTTGGTATCATCATTTTACACACAGAGCCTTCACCACTCTAATCAGACTCCAGAAAAATTTTAAAACAATTTTAGCAGAAAGGAATGGAAGCATTGCAATAGAGATACTATAAATTTGAGCAGGAGAAAATAAGTGCACTGCCTGAGCATTTGTCCATTATCCTTTGTCTAAGTTTTTGGATAAGCAGTAGAGAGTAAGATCCAAGCAAGGTTTCTGGATCCTGAATACATGGTTCAGTGGGGCAGTGTTTGTAAACAAGAGACCGTTCCTTTTTCCCCTCTGTATCCTCCATCCCAATTTGTAATTATTTCTTCCTTGTGCACCCCTGGCCTCTTTTCTCTATCCAGTCACTGATGCCAAAGGAAGAGAGTGCCCCAGTTGTCTCTGGGCCTTGAATTCCTGTCTGCTTACCTAAAAAGTCCTATTAACTACTCCAGTGGACCTGATAATATTAGCTAACATTTATCAAAAACTTAGTAAGGGCCAGACATTATGCTAAATGTTTTAAATATATTTAACCCTCATATTGATCCTAGTAAGGTAGGAGCAATTATTGTACCAATTTTACATCTTAAGAAACTGAAACTCAGCAAGATGAAGTAAGTAGCTGGTGTACTAGCTGTCAGGGTTTTGAACCCTGTGACTCTGAAGCTGGCACTCTAAATCACTACCCTCTCCCTATTTTACATGTGAACACACACAAGTTTGTCTTCTTTCTGTTTCAGGCCCACTTCTCTCCCCGATATATCTGGATTCTATTTTCATTGTTTTATGCCCAGTTTTAAAGGATCTTCCAAGCCCCATTTGATGGATGCTTCTGCTGGGCTGCTTGTTTCATTCTTGACTCTGGTTTTTCCCCCAAATCCCTTTTTTGGAAAGTCTTTTGGCTATGTACATTGACCTACTGGGTTATGCATTCAGGGTCCAGAAGCCTTTCAGAATCTGACTCCCTACTTCTGTTTATTCAGAAATGGAGTTTAGAATGGATAACGGAGACAAAGTGCATTTATCTTCTCCAGTCCCAATGTTTAATATCTTTAGTACAATGCTTCTAGTCCTTTCTGCTGAAGCTATTTGATTTTTTTTCCCGAAGTTTTATTAAGGTGGTGGAAGTTATAGATGTATAAAATGCCAACAATGGATGCTGATAAAAAAGGTATTTATCAATGGAGTGAAAAGAAGTTATCTTCCTCCTCTTTCGCCTTTTTCCCTTGTGCCTCCATGAGGAGATTATAGCAGCATACATTTTTGGAGTTAACTGAAGTCAGGCTAGATAAGAAGTTGTATATGTTGGGAATCCTTGGTCCAGTTATTCTGGGAGAGAAAACTGAGTGATCAAAAAGCTGTTTTCTCACATCTACCCTCGTATGCTGAAAGTTGAAACCTGTCATGTTAGACTTATGGTAGCAACAAGGTCCTGACATGAAAATTGTATAAAGCATATGGTAAACTAACGAGTAAAAAGGGCAGACAATATTTAAGGTTAAGAAAATGAAATAGGGTCTCTGAAGTGAAAGTGCATTAGCTATTTTATAGTTCAATAAGAGTTGGTAGAATGATTTTAAAAACAACAAAGGCCACAGTCCAGAAAGGGAATAGAATATTTTTGTATGTTTTAATATTTACTACATTTACAAGTAAACAAGTTAGCATCATATATCTGGTGGTCTTTAATATGCATTCAGTTCTGGGTGCCTGGGTGGCTCAGGTGGTTAAGCAACTGCCTTCGGCTCAGGTCATGATCCTGGAGTCCCGGGATCAAGTCCCGCATCAGGCTCCCTGCTCAGCAGGCGGTCTGCTTCTCCCTCTGACCCTCTTCCCTCTCGTGCTCTCTCTCATTTTCTCTCTCTCTCTCAAATAAATAAATAAATAAAATCTTTAAAAAAATATACATTCAGTTCTTTGATATTTGACATCTATAGGATGAGAGCTGTGCTAGGGGTCAAATTAACATTTATTGAGCATCTACTATATGTTGTCAGACTTTGGGCAAGGTGCTTTAGGTATCAAATTTCACATAGTTTTCACAGTTGCCAGGTGAGGTAAGTCCAATTATCCCCACTTTGACAGTTGAGGAATTAGAGGCTCCAAAAAACTGAAAAAAAAAAAAACTTACCTGAAGTCATGAAACTAGAAAGTGGAAGAGCTGAAGTTGCTGAGATTTAGATTCAGTGTTTTCTTGGCTTTAAAGACTGTGACCGTTCCACTGTGCTATGCCTAATCATGCTTTTCCCTGAGAAAAATATCTTTTATGTTATCCTCATTATCTGTATGAGTCCTTTTAAAAAATCTGTGCAAGTCATTAAAAACAGAAGTTATCATAGCTTTTGTATTCATTTCATAAACCTAGTGTAAGACAAGCAGTTTCAATGAAGAATAAGACAAAGCCTGACTCTGGGCCAGAGAGACAGCTATCACCTCTCATAATGAACACTCACAGAGATTAGCTACATAGAGAATCTGGGAAACTTTCCAGGTAGCATCAAACATGATCTTTCTAACATTGCATTTTACTCTTGGACCTTCCACTTTGACTCCATTTGTCCTATTCTTAAAAGCAGATTTTCATTAATTTCTGACAAGTTAATGCTGCTTTATATCCCCCAGTCACAATGCTGGGTAATTTAAAAACTCTATAAGAAATAAACCCTTAAATAAGGGTTTGAAATAACACGACCCTCTCCCCCTCCATTTATTTGAAGATAAATTAACAAAACTGTGTGGGTTAGATTGGAATCAAATAGATTTCTGGTCTCCTTGCCAGTGAATTTTGCTTTCTAAATAGGCTATAGCCTATTTAGCACTTGGAAACACCATGGATAAAATTCTAAACTGTATAATTTTTTTTTCTCTGTGTAAAAAATCAGATTAAACATTATATGTCAAAGAGATCCAAAACCAGTATTTTCTTTCTTATCTTTGAAATGCTTTGAAAAATTCAGAGACCACCTCTGCTCCAGATACTCCCCGATTTTTAAACAAAAGGAAATACTTTAGATTATTTTTACATTAAAAATCTCCAACTGTTAAATTGCCTACAAAACCGAACATTTGGTATCATGGAAATAAACAGAGAAAGTAGTCACCAATATATCACAATTAATCTGTATATTGAGCTGACATGCATTAAACTCAGTCACATTGACTGAAAACTGTCAGAAAGAACAAAGCAAAAATACCAATGATTGATGAAAAGACATAAAGATTGATGATTCTCTTATGGAGCAGTGAGAGAGTGAGGGATAGGCAGAATTGGTGTTAACTGTTCTTAAAAAATCATTGTTAATGATCTGGCAAGACTCAGTCAACAGCACATCAATGAGTCTGATGAAAGATGTAAGATCCAGAGGTGTTACAGCATCAGGTTAAGAAGAAAATTCATTCAAATAAACCATTTGCTAGAAGAAATAGGAAGAAAAGAGATAAATGACAGTTAAGAAGGAAAATCTTTCTTAGGAAAGTTTTTTCCTAGACCATTTCTCTGTGTGGGACACCAGAAGGGTTTCAGTGGTGTGTTTTGGCTAATTGAACAGAGGACAATTGTTACCTTGGTTCCATGATCACTTTGCTACTGAGCATAAGGGAATAAATTTCTAGTGATTAGAGATTGTATAGATAATCTAAGAAAGACCCTTGGGTTGTTGCCATATCCAGTGTCCTTGGCACACTTCAGGTATGTAAAATGTAGGGAGAAATTTGGCAGTACACCTTGGTGTTATTTCACAGAAAAAAATGGAGCCCTGAGGTATGAAATCCCTCAACTCTCGGCCTTCATACCTACAGGTAATTTATACATGTCTTTTCTGACTTCCCTCTGCCTGGCTAACACTAGTTAACTCCTCTTTAACCTGTATTTCTGTGCTTTCTCCAGTTGCTGACTGCTTTGGGCCTGGGACGTGGCTGCTCAGATTTCACTTTATTTGGCACCTTTCGTATAGCCCTTGAATATGTGTATTCAAATTTGTCTGGGAAAGACTAAACCCTTCAGTCCATTTTCCTTGATCTACCTCCTCTTCCTCACATTCTCACTGGAATCAAAGGCCTTCACTTTTATTTACTCTAACACTGACAGTGGACAGCAGGAGACTTCTTGGTTTCTGAATCTAACAAACTCCTAACAGTCTTCATTCTTTTTCTCCCCAAGGCAACTGAATTTGTCAACCACCTCTTCCTTTCCTCATGGTTTCCTGATTCTTGCCTTTTTCCAGCCTCTTTGACTTTCCCTTCTCAGTGGCCTTCTCTCCCCGCCCCAGTCCTTTTCTCCCCCATCTTCTGAAAGTATTGGGCATTCCTCAGGGCCTTGCTCTTTACCTTTTCTCACCCATGTCCCTTATTCAGACTCTTTGATCACTTCTATGCTTTAACTGTGTCTTACGTATTGATGACTCCAAATCTCTCTTCTGAGCTCCAGACCTAAAAGTCCACATGCTTAGAAGACATGGCAAACTCAACACATCTGCAATTTAAATCATATGATATTCCCTTTATCTCCCAGTGATACCATCATCCAATTGCTAACCCAAATCAGAAACTTGGGTGGTAATTCCCTTCTTTTATTCACATATCACATCTAACTGACAGAAAGTTCTGTCCATTCTACCTCTCAAACATCATTTCTCCCTGACTCTTCATCACTGGGCTGCCCTCCCTGGTTTAACCCTCATGGCTTCTCATTCACATTGTTGTAATAATCCCCGAATTGGCCTCCCAAAAATCCAGGTTCATTCTTTTTTAATGTATACCTAAAATTCATTCTAGAGCTTCTGTCCCCAAATCCTTTCTTGTTCCCATTTCATAGTGTCCTATGTTTGTGTGAAAAATCTAAATTCTTAATTTAACATATAGGTCCTTTCCTATCTCTCAACCCCATTTCTTATGCACCTTAAGGTCACTTTACGTCTTATCAAACTACTGTGTTTGTCCAGTGCATCTTGTTGTTTTACCCTCATAAGCTTTTCGGTACCCAAGCAAAAGCATTATTTTTTCTATGAAGCTGATCCCGATCTTACTGGAGAGAATTAATCATTATAACCTTACCTTCTATGGCACCCTGCACCTAATACATTATATCAGCTACAGTGCTTTACTGTGGTTATTTGGATGAAGACAAATGTCTTCGTCTCCTTACTAGATTCTAAGCTTTTGGGGGGTACGATATTATCTTATTCATCAGTGAGTCATCAAGGCCTCACAAGTAATAGACACTTAGTTTTATTGATTTGAATGAAAGAATTGCTGAGTTAATTAATAGACATATGTAAATTTTAAAGCTTAAAGGTATTAAATAGCCAAAAACATGAGTCTGAAAATGGCAATACAGCTGGGATTTAATTTCTATAGCTTTTAAGCATCATTAAATTCTTGTACTTATTTTCCAAACTGTGTCTAGAAACTGTTTCATGGATAGAAAAGGGGACTAGAAGAAAGCTTTAGGCATACAAAAATTGATGGAGATTACTTTTCCAATATCCTTTCTGGTGATGTATAAAAAATATGTTTGGGAAAAATACTATTGAACATTCATATAACTTTTGGCATCCACTAAGTAGTTTGTATTATTTACAGGAAGAACACAGGTAACACAAAGTCCCTGGGGGCAGCTTGGGGAGTCTGAACTCTCCATAAAGCCACCGCAGTTTCACATTCAAGTGTTAGCTCATCATAGCTCAGCAAATCTTTTCTTACAAGTTTGGTTCACTTCTGTACTGTTGATTTGCTCTGGCAAAACATGGTCAAGAACCATTTTGCCTCAACACCACAGCTCTCAGGCAGACTGTGTGACTGTGTGCTGTAATTTTCTGTTTATCCAACTAAAATACCTTGAGTGTCTCCATGGCTCAAATAACACTTAGCCTTAGTAACAATAAAAGTCGAAGTGTTTTCATTTGTGTTTAGAAAAATATCTGCTGCTTCTCTTATGCAATATTTCTAAATCTAAAAAAATATGTAAAATATTTATACTGTCTTATCCTTAGTGGCTTATATATTTGTCTCTTCAGAAGGATTGAAAACTCCTTGAAAGCTCAATCTAGGTCTTTTCATCTTTGTATCTTTGGTTTATGGAAATGAATGTTTGCTATGTTGAACTGATGTGTGCTTATAATTTAACATTATAACATTATTTTTAAATATGACAGAGCATGGATTCTACTTTTATTGTGATGCTCCATGATTCATTTTTTTTTTTTACCATATTTTACCATATTGGTTAACTCTGTTGGCTAACGCTTTCTATTAGTGCATTTACTGAGAAGCCTCAGATGTCTTAATTTGCATCGCTGTCAACATCTTAACAATATCACAATTGCATATTGTTTCAAATTATAGACATATTATTTCTTTAATCCAGCAAGGAAAAAATTCCATCTCATCTTTTCAAAAGAACCCATAAAAACTGAGGAAGAGGGGGTGAAAGAGAGTAAATATCAGAGGGGAAGAAACAAGCATGCTGGCTTGTCATTTTCATGGTACTCCCAAATCAAATTTGTGATGGCAAGTAGGATGCCTTGCATCCGAAATATTTGATTTTTTTTCTGTGGCCCGCCTATCAGCTGGGAAAACAACACAATTCTTACCCAATTACTAATGATGGTGTCCTTGTTCCATCACACAATTTCATGCTATTGATTTATGAAGAAATGCCTGACAACTTTGGCACATTAAAGCATCTTATCTGGAATCCTTAGGACCAGATGTAGACCAAGAAACCAAATTCACAGAGTGCCAATGTCCTCAAAAAGTTAAAGGACAACACTAGAGCTTATTTTCCTTCATTTAACATTCCCTTTTGAAGCAAAAAGTAGGGGTGAAAAATGCTGTTGTTATAACAAACACTGTTAGAGCTATTACTGATCTCATTATACTACTTAAAAGTAATGATGAATGGACATGGAGTGTCACTAACCTTCAATTTGACCAGCATATGGAAGACAGGGTGACTTCTCTGAGGCACTGACAGCCCGCTGGGCAGTTGGTATGTTTTATGACAGTGTGGTGGGTTGGCTGTCTTAAAGTATTCTAGGCCATAGATATTCAGACCAAAGTCATAGGTATTCAGATAGATTTGTAATGATTCTGGATAAATTAATGTATATTAGAACAATCAATAATTATCTTTTAAATAAAGAAATGATCTCTGAAGCAGTGGGCTAAGTAAGCTCTCCCTGCTCAGTGAGATTTGCAGGTGCATTTTGGGGATGGATTCTTCAGCTTGACTTATCCAACTGTTCGTGTGGCTACTGGTGTTCTAGCATGATATTTTAGTTCTCTCCTGCCTTTAGTAACTTTCCATTTCTGACTTCTGTATATTTTTTCTCTCATGGTGCTGAGCTAGATATCCAATAATTGTATTTTAAACACAACAAATATTAATATAAAAAAGTCTCTAATTAGCCTTATGCATTATGCTTAGGTGAATGTAGGCATAATTATTTAGTTATTATATCTTTAATTAAGTGGCACCATATACTTCATGTGCAGTTCCAGAACATTCAAATGTACTTATATGAATAGGCTTTTCTAATACTAGGCTCTATCTGATGCACAGGGAAATGTTTGTCTCCAGAAAAACTTCTTAGAATGAATAATAACCTGAAAATATAATTTTATATTATGTTAACTGAAAATATAATTTTATAAGGTATAATATCAGGATTGCTAACAGCTGCTACACTCTTCTTTATGTCTGGTAACTTGGAATAACCTGTAATTTTCCTCTAGTTACAATTTGCAAAGTTGTAATTTTGGTTATAATGTTAAGTATAGTAATAGTATAGTTTATGGTTTCATAATAACCTCACTGTGAGGCATTTGTTCATATGTTATTGTAGAGCAAAGGACAGGTAGAAATGCTGTAAAAATAAAGAACATATCTGCTGATACAGCAACCTCTTAAATCCTTTCTATCAAGAATTTCCTACACTTTAGATTCCAATTTTCGATCATGTCTGAAAAATTAATATCTATTGTGAGTCTTCTCAAAAATGACTTCAGCTTCATGTTAAATATTATCTAGACTTCTATAAGTAATTCATTCCTTTTTACTAAATTTATGTTTATTATTATAGCAATGCATACTATATAAAGGTGTATATTGATGTTTTCATTATTGTACATTTACTTTTAAAGACTTAACTATCATAGAATATAAAGAGAAAAATTAAAAAAATACCTCCAGTTGAAATCCTGGTTCTACCAATGACCTGGTATTGATTTTAGACAGTTAACTCTTTCATAGTTTTCCCCATCTTAGGAAGTTACAGGGAAATGTTTTAAGCACTTCTAGGTTAACAAATACTTGGGTGAAAGATCTTATAAGATAAACATACTACTTGCTATTTGTACAGATTTGTGTTTTCTTTAAAGCATTGGGCTTCCATTAATGTTCATTGGTGTTATAATTTATTTAAATCCCAATGATATCAGAATGTATATTAATCTCATTTTCTTAGGTGATTGTGATTTTCAGGGCTCATACAGTAGCCTGGGATTTTCTGATTCCTGAGCATATATTTTCACCTCTGTAGCACTGCTGCTTTTCTCTATAGGAAATGATATCAATTGATATGTAGTAACTGGTTTTTAGTAAACTAAAATATTTAAGAGCACATTGAAGTGACTACATTTAAAGGAATGAGAGAAATTACTTTACAATGTATTTTAACTTCAGGAATTTTTTTTAGGATGTTTAATCAACAGCAATGATAAAATATATATATAACATATTTTATATTCAGGAGGATCTATTTATTTTAATCTCTGATAATTTTTACAAATTGAATAACTGGGCACCCTTGATCTCAAATGCTTCATGTAAACATCACTATAATAGCTACATGAATAATCATATTGAGTTTGCCGCTGTGCGTAGACAAAGGCTACAATATGGTAAAACATAAAACCTCTCTTCCCATATGGCTTTCATGAAAACCTTCTTGTCTGTTTATTTATTTCAGTCCCTTTTATGAGCAACTCTTTCTCTGCCTATGAATTAAGTGTTAGTATTCCTGGAGGTTCTGTCCTTGACCTTCTTTTAATTGAGCACTTTCTCTGGATTAAGTCAGTTATTTCCATGGCATCAACAACCAGCTAGTTATGGCTTACCAGTATATCTCAAAGTTGTCCTAAACTGAACTCACTAACTGAAACCACCATCTATGTAATTGTTTGAGTTAGAAAACTGGGAGTTATTCTTGATTCATACCCCCTCATACCACCCACACCTATTTAGTCATAAAGTCCTGTCAATTTTCTGTTCTAAAAATGGCTTGTAACTTTCTACTTAGCTCCTCACCCTCTGCTAGTATCTTAGTTCAGTGTTTATTCATTTTTTACAGTTTTCTAGTTCGTCTCCCTGTATCTAGTCATGCTTCTTTCAAATGTCTTCTACACATTGATCTACCTGAAATACAAACATAATTATCATCCCTTTCCCAAACATCTTACATGGTTTCCTTTACCTAAAAGATTAAGAAGAGATATTTTAGTAACAAATAATTATCGTTGTAAATTGAGAATTTATTTGAGATATAGACTATTTTTTTCATATACATATATATAGTTTTATATTACCACTGTTGGCACATAATAGATGATTAGTATAGTTTTGCTGAGTAAATGAATTAATGAAACATTATAAGAAAAAGAATACCATAAAATTAGATAACTGCATATAAAGTACCAAATTTTGCTTATGCGCATTGGCAAATACATTGCTTCCAAATAAACATCATTTAAAAACCACCACTTACTATCAGTTGAAATAAGTAAACATATTTCTTGATTTGTTTAGTGAATCAAATCTAAAGCCCTGGCAATGGTCTCCACAGCCCTCACCTAACAGACCATCTCTCTTCCTCCTTCACTCCACTCCAGCCACCTGGTCTTTCTCTGGCCTTTGAACACCCAAGTCCTTGAGGCCTTCTGCACTTGAGAACTTGATTCTCTGAGAGAAGGAATCTTCTCTCACATAGCAGTGTGGCTCACTCTCTTTTGATCTTTAAGCAAATGTCATCTTCTCCTATTTAAGGACGCAACCCTTCCCTCCTTCCTTTTCTGCTTTATTATTGTCGTCTCTAACACAATTTTCCATCAAATGTTCTATATATTTTGCCTTATCCTATTTAGTATCTGTGTTCCACAGCTAGAATTATAAACATCATGAGGGTAGAAGGTTTGGTCTGTTAGTGCTCACTGTTTTATCCCCAGAATCTAAACAGATAATAAATACTTGTTGAATAAATGGATAAATGAATGAGTAAATCCTTTATATTTATTCTCAGAAAATGTGCTTTCAAAAATAAGACCCAAAAATGATTTGAAGTAGTTTACAGTGAAGAATATATCTACTAAGATTAATAAAATAGAAATAAGGTAAAAAGGAGGAGGAAGTGAATACAGTAACATAACTATAACATTGCTTTAATTCTGTATCAAAGTTTTGAGATTTCTTTTAGTCAAAAAACAAAAAAGCAAGAGAAGTTACCTAGTTCTAGTTTTCAGAAAGGAGAGCAAAAATTTTAAAGAATATTCTAATTTTGAGTTAAGTAGGGATTATGGAATAATTTAATGAGCAGTTTCTTTGTAAAATGCAGATGATGCTTCAGCTATGGATTTTCTTAAAAGCAAATTTTGATAAAAGTTAAAAGAATAACACTAAAGCTTAATACAATGAAAACATTTCTGTGATGTTCTCAGCTGATGTGGCTCAGGTCTGTAGCTTAATTTGATTGAAAGACTGATTTTGAGTACTGAGAGAGGTGAATTGATAGCGTATCTCTTAGGCTTTTTTTTTTTTCCCCCTTACATAACTGCTTCTCTTGTCAAAGTCTGATAGGAATTTAGGAACTGCATGTCAAAAAGTACTCCCAATTGGAGTTACTGATTCACACTAGAAAACAAGTGAAGTTTCCCCCATATTCCTTAATTTCTTCCTGCCCTCTAACTTTCAAATTAAAAAAAAAAATTGAAAAATAATATCTGCAACAGCAATAAGAACCTTCAAAAGAACCTAACCTTAAATAAAACATGTGAATATAAAGTCATTCCAAATTCCTTATCTTCAGTTTTCCTTCCTTCTAAACCATTCTCTGCATGATATTTTTACAACAGCAAATATGATAATGTCATATCCATGTTTTTGACAAATCTAGAGACTCATGGCCTGAAGATTTTTTTTTAGTCAGTTTAAGTTATTCAGACAATATTTAACAGACACTTAGTCTATCTGAAGGGCCCTATGTTATATATGTCTATATACATATAGCTAATAAAGTTGCTTCCCGCTCTTAGCAATATGACACTGTAAGAGGGGAAATGTGAACACATAACTCAATACAGGTGAGCATCAGGTGATGGGTACCAGGAGCTATGACTCTTCAGAGGATAGAGAGAGCACTTCTCACTGGTAGGCTTAATGAGGCCTTCATGAAATAGGTCACATCTGAACTGAGCCTTCCAAGATTTCTTAGTGCAGATATTTCTGGCAATAAAAATGCCAAGAAAAATGGCATTGCCAAGAGATATGTCAACATGGTCAAGCAACGAGCAGGTAACTGCAAATAGACCTGCTTTCTTAGACTGGAGTACAGGTAAAGCAAATGGTAGGGGGCAAGACTGGTAGGTTGGGATCAGATTGTAAACCTTGTTAATAGTACATGAAGAAATTTAAACCTTATTATACAATCACTAGAGAGTCAGATTTTGTGTCTGGGTAGGGAATTGGTGATGTTAATAGGTGCTTCAGAGAAAGATTGAGTGTACAGAGAACAAAACACATGACCATTACAACAGTATGATTGCGATTGTTAGTAAAGACCTGAGTTTGGATGATGATCTCAGATAATTAAAAGGATAATCTAAACATGTTAGTGGAGGGAAAGAGATTAAAATGACGCCTATATTCAGGGACCAGTAAGTGAGAGGCATGGGACACTGAAAGGTGTGGGTATAGGATACTAGAAGATACATTAAATCCTCAACCAACAGGGAAGGTTTGGAAGAAGTAGTGTCAGCCCCTTGAGGTCTACTTTGGTTTATCTTATATTGGATGTTGTCACCCCATCATTTAGGACAGTGTAAGGAACACAATAGGCACTTGAATTATGCTTGTTAAGTGAATGAATAAGTGATTGCCTGGCTAATGATTGCACAGAATAAACTTCAGTGTAGGTAAATAAAATGATCTTGGTTGCCCTGGAGTTAATTTTACTGGTAAAAGATATGTCCATGGCACCAGTTAGATAATTCAGAACATTAGTGTGGCTTTAGATCTAACAGTGTATGTCAGCTTACTTCTTCTAAGAAGCAGTATAAAGTAAGAGTTACTTTTCTAGACTCTAGAAGTAGGCTACTAGGGTTTGAATCCCGGCTCCACTACTTAGGGTCTGGATCTTGGGCAAGGCAATTAACCTTTCTGAGCTATAGTTTCCTTGTCTTTAAAATGGGAATAATTATAGTACTTACCTCATGGTAGTGTTATGAGGATTAAATGAGTTACTATGTGTAGTTAGAATATTTCCTGGCACATATTAGTCACTATATGTGGTATAAGTAGTAGAAGTGAACTATTAGAATGAAGTTTTATTTACATTTTTTATTGATGCAATGTACAGTTTTGGTTTTCTGGCACATTTCTCTTACCAAAGATTGAGGAATAGATAACAATCTGATTTGGAAAATACCCCCCAAATCTGCTTAATGAAATTTGATAAAAAGTAAACATTGATAAAAATGGATAAAATGCTTTAAACTGCTCAGAAGGAAAGTCCTACAAAAGTAGAACTTGATATTAAAAACAGTTCAAAAGTCAAGAGTACTTGAAAAGCATATCTTTGAAAGAAATGATCTCTAAAATTAAAATCATTCTAAGTTTCTTTTCATTTATTTTTGCTAAACTCAATCTTTTAAAAAAAATTGTGGGCATTCAGAAACCTAATGGAAAAAACAGCTAGTGTCTCTGTTGCTTTATGAAGAGATGAAGTACTAGAAAATAATATATGTAAAAATTAAGGTGCTTTAGTTCAAAGGAATTTCAAAAGCTAGCCATTTTGAATTGTTTAATATTCTGCAGTATGCTGAAATTTAAATAGAAAGGGTCATTCTGGAGTATGATAGCCCAGTTTTTCTAATATATAGCAGAATATATGTCAGTAATTGAGTACCCAGGATTCAGTATGCTCTAATAGAGGAGTTAATTAACTGGGAACACATAAAAAATGAAACAGTTTGTTTTTGTTGATTTTATACATAATAAGAGATTTTGTCCTATGACTTCTTTTACACAAGATGTGGTATAATGAAACCAGAAAACTTAAATATGATAAAGATATAATTTGAATGTTTTTCCACTAAAGATTTTTGGATCTTAATGTATAAAATTATAATTATAGATAAATCATCAATAGCATCTATTTGATGCATAAGCTAGGCATATATAAAAAGAGATACCTGTAGATATATTTTTGCATCATTCATGATACTCATGATATTCCCATTAACTATAGCAGAACCTCCACAAATCACATATTCTTTTTTCTTTCCCTTAAATTTTGTAAATTGAATTAATATTTTAGAAATCAATCCATCAGATGTGATTTGTTAAAGCTATCAAGTAAAGTGAATTTTCTATGCTTGATTTTTAATAATAGTTTCTGTATGCCAGTTACCTCGGCGTAGGTCACATCATTGTTAATGAAACAAAAGAGAAGCAATGTAGCACTGTGTGTAAAGGTGCTAGTTCTGAAGTCACAGTAATGGGGCTTAAGTCTTGGCTACAACCATTTGCTAGCTGTGTGTTCAGTGGCAAGTTATGTATTTTCTCCAGGTTTCAGTTTCCTCATACGTAAAATAGAGACACCTCACAGGAAAATAAGGAGGATTTTACGAGCTCATATGTGGAAAGTACATGGCCTACCTCATTTTACTAGGAAAAAAGAATTTAGACAAATTATGTACTGCTATGAACCATTTTATATAAACCACAGGTTTTTTATTACTATGCAGAATCATAGAATTCTATGATTAAAACATTATTGCTAAAGTAATTGTTATTATTAATAAAGACTGGAATTAAAATGCCATTATTACATGAGGATAAATATAAAAAAAAAGTTGGTATGTTTTCCTGCCAGGTGGAAGAGGGCTGCTCAGAATGACTTCTAATCTGCCCATTCTGCTCTTTGCCTTTATTATCTTGTGACATTGTAGTAGGATGCTAAGAACATAGTGATTCACACTGATTTCTTGGATCTTTAACCCAAGAATTACATTAGCTTCAAGTAGAAACTAAGGTCTTATCCTTCTCAAAGTATTTCAATTTGCTGTCTTTGACGGTTTAGTTACCAAGTTGAATGGTGTATTCCAAACTTCTAACACTTAAGTTTCAATTACTTGACTTCTCTAAAATTACTTTTATATTATGCCCTCTAAAAGGTCCTAAGTAGTTCCTGGCAGTCTTTTAGTGACTTTATTTAGCAGTCTTTCCTTATTATCAGTGAAATGATAAATTTGCTTGAAAATCTTCAAAGAGAGCTTAGGTTTTGAAGTTAATTCAGTGCATTTGTGATAAGCATAATGTATAGTGGAAAGGGATAATGTACCCAAGAGTGAAGATGAAGAATTATAATTCTTAGATCTGGTACTGATTTTTTTCCATATCATTTTCTAAACCACCTGCCTTCCTAGCAATTTTCTATGCTTGATTTTTAATAATAGTTTCTGTATGCCAGTTACCTCAGCATAGGTCACATCATTGTTAATGAAACAAAAGAGAAGCAATGTAGCACTGTGTGTAAAGGTGCTAGTTCTGAAGTCACAGTAATGGGGCTTAAGTCTTGGCTACATTTCTTTCCTTCTCTTTTCCTTCTCTGCTTTTAAAAACTTTTAAATCTATGAAATTCTCCCTAACTTGAATGTTGAGCTATTTAAAAACTTTTAAATCTATGAAATTCTCCCTAACTTGAATGTTGAGCTATTTTGCTAGGAAAGGACTTAGACAAGTTATATGTTTATAGGTAGCAGTTTGTAAAATCATAGGGTTTTATTTGTACCTGATAGAATTTCATAATTAAAAGTCACGTGAAAGTCATCTAGTGTAAATTCTCTAAAGATAAAAAGACAGAAGCTGAGTGTATGTTCAGAGGCAAAGTGTGACAAAGCCAAATCACTTGTTTTCTTAATATCCTGGATTAAAATAACTCCTTTTTTTTTGCCCTAGTTTCACTGTTTATGGAGAAATAATTATGGAGTTGAAATAGATATTTATTCATTCTATTTCTTTACAAAAATATGTAAAATTATTCAGTTATTTTTTATTCTTGACACTCAGTATTAATTTATCTATGTACATTTACATACAAACATATACATATATAAATAATTCAAGACTGTTCTCTAATTGACAAAAGATCCTAAATTTTGAGCTTTTAAATATTTCATACATTTTATAGTTGAGAGGCATTTTAAGAGTACTTCATAAGTTTATAGGATAAATGATAATATATGCATGATTACTTTAAAACTCTACCTCAGATGTTTTTTAACCTTAAACATTGTCTTACAAAGCACCATCCTGTATAGCAGAATGCTTTAAAGTTTAAGTGAAGCTGCCAAGTGTAAAAATGCTGTAATTGAAGGTCTGATTTCCCTTGCAAATCATCCAACTGGTGTTTCAGGACAAAATTATTTGTTGTTACTAATTTAACTAAACATTAAAGACAGATTCTTTTGATGATTAAAATATACTTTCCATATGGCTGTTGAAAGATTATTTATATTTTTAAAAATAGTTTTTCCATCAGAATGTTTGAAATAGAGGGCATAAATATATTAACAAAGCACTTATGAGGCATTTGGAATATGCATGTGCAGTCATTGGTATCCAATAGAACTTTCAGCAATGATAAGGCAATGTTCTATATCTGTGTTTCCTAGTTTAGTACCCACTAGCCATATGAGACTATTGAACATGGTTTCTAGTGCAATTGAGGAACAGAATTTTTAATTTTAACTTAAATTTAAAATAGCCACATAAGATTAGTTGCTACCCTATTGGACACTCAAGAATAGATTGCTTTTTGATATAGAATTAGAGGTTTTAAAATAAATTTGTAAGAATATCTTGTCCTTTTGCCCATATTTAGGTAGAGCCACACTTAAGTATTTTTTAAAAAATGAAAATTTATTTTTAATAGCAACCAGAGAAAGCTGTCATAAACTTTTTTTTTATAGTAACCCACACAAGTGTTAAATAACCCCATGTCAAAACTCATTTATGACATTCAAAATCTGTAATGCTATAGTTTAAATCAGGTTTGTGTATGTGCATGCATGCTTTACTCAGAATAGATGGAGACCTTCCGACTACCATTCTTTTTCTAACACGGTCATTAAGCCACCCCTTTACCAGGATGAAATGCTAACTGCCTTCACCTCTCTTTATAGGCTTTTCCAACTTGAGTCAACCTGCTCTGAACCAGTTCCAAAATATCTGTGACCCTATTTGCTTGTAAATATAACAACCTCCAAATGGATTTGCTTTGGTTGCTTAGTTGAAACCTCCTATTTCAACTAAAAATTTATATTTTAATTAAGAATAGTCTAGGACATAAGTAAACCTTTTCAAATAGCTGTTAATATTTAGCTAAAGGAGCAATGGCCTGGACAGAAGTCATGAGCTAATTAAAGATGTGATTAAGCTAACAGTAGGGGAATGTGAGGAAACATCAATGATAGGCAGAGTACACCTGTGAACTCACCATAATCAGTACTCCTTATCTACATGTACTCCTGAACTAGTCTGATCTTATAAATGGAATGCACAGCAAGAACATTTAATGGGGAGGCCTAGGTAACTCTGAGTTGTAATATGATTTTCAAAGTACTCTCTCTAATTTCTAAGTGTATGGTTATAAGGAAAAGTTGCATTTTGTCTTATATTTGCACCCAAATGTTAACATGACTCATTAGTTTTGATATTTTTATACTAACTTCTAACAGTCTCCCCAGGGATTTCCCTTCTTCCTAATCTAATTACTTGTTAGTAGAATGCTTGGGAAGAAGCCTTAAAAAATATTAAAATTACTAGCTTGCTTCCATTTTTTCTTAGATCTGATTTGTTTAGATTTTGACTATCCTAAAATAGTTAGCTAAATATTAAGGAAAAAGATACTTCAAGAATATATTTTTTAAAGATTTTGTTTATTTATTTTAGAGAGAGAGAGGGAGAATGAGAGCAAGTCGGGGGAGGGGCTGAGGGAGAGGGAGAGTGAATCTAAAGCAGACTCTGTGTGCTGAGCATAGAGCCCGACCTGGGGCTGGATTTCACGACCCCAAGATCATGGCCTGGGCCAGTCAAGAGTTGGATGCTTAACCGACTGAGCCACTCAGGCGCCCCAAGAAAATTTTTTAAAAGTAGAATTATCTTGTTATATAAGTTGTCTCTGATTTGCTTTTGGGGCTGGCAAATTCTGTTCCATTGTACATGCTCTTTGAAATAACTACATTCTATTTTCAAAGGGTCTATACAATTTTATTTTATTTATTTATTTTTTAAAAGATTTTATTTATTTATTTGACAGAGAGAGAAACAGTGAGAGAGGGAACACAAGCAGAGGGAGTGGGAGAGGGAGAAGCAGGCTTCCCGTGGAGCGGGGAGCCCGATGTGGGGCTCGATCCCAGGTCCCTGGGCTCATGACCTGAGCCGAAGGCAGATGCTTAACAACTGAGCCACCCAGGCACCCCAGGTCTACACAATTTTATAGACGTTTTGCCTGGAGTCTTTTCTTCTCATTTCCCCAAATGCTGTCCATTCCCACTGCTACTTCTAGATTTTTTTTTTTTTTAATAAAGACTGATTTGACAAATCCTAAATTTTATCTAGGTAGAGAAACATTAAATATAGGATTTTGTGCAAGCTGTTGGCAGGCAATACCTATTTTCTACCTTTCAAGTCAATTAAAAAAAATTGTTGGTGTGAACCATACAAGAGAAATTTAATTTCTCTATGCCATTATGTTCAAGTTAAAAAAAAAAAGGAGAGGACAGAAAAGCTCAGCGGAAAGACTGAGCTCCATGTTAAAGTTACCCGATGCAATGCAGCATGCACTTAACCATTAGAGGAAAGTAAAGTGTCTCAGCATCAGAAGAGAAGGAACCCCAGATACGCCATGGCCTTAACTTCAGTTCATCTTTTTCATCTGTGAAATACAGTTAATACCAACTGCTTTCTTTGCTTCACAAGATTGTTATGAGGGTCAAGGAAGAAAACATAGGTGGAAGTTTTATAAATCACAAAGTACTATACAAATATAAAGTGACATCTTTCTTATCATCATTATGACATTCTTTAAAGAACTTATTCAGAAGCAAAAGCAAACATCCATCAGTGTAAATTTTAAAGTTTTTGAAAGGAAAAAGAAAATGTATTATTTCTGCATATTGTAATGGACTTGCTATATTTGGGGGGCAAATTCAGAGAGAAGTAACTATGAACAATTATATGAAAATGTCCTAAGAGGAAAAAAAGACAAGTCACTATCATTGACAGAAATATCTGTATTTGATATTTTCTAAGTGAGTCATTAAAATAATCCAAGAATACCAATTTCAGATGAATGTCAGTTGAATGTCACATGTAAAACTTGCAGTAACTTCCACATGGGGAATAAGAAAGATGTAGTTGCCTTTCAGCTCTCCCCCCCTTGTCCTCCTCCCTATTTCCTTTCCTCTTAACTCCTCTTTTCCTTGTCTTCTTTTCCTTCTTTCACCCCGTTCTTCTTTTTTCCCATCTTATTAAGGACTTACTTTATCAGCAAAATTTGGAGATTCTATAAGGAATATAAAAAAATAGAAGGCAAAAATCTCTGTTCCCAGGGAGTTTTCAATTTTTTGGGCTGAGTCTTTCGAAACCATTTGTAATTAAGGTAAGAGGAGATGTTTTATCATCATTTATTTTCTGGGAACCCAGAATCAACTCTATCTATAGCATTTCATAAAATTCATTACTATTGATAGCAAAGTGTATTTATGAAATATTCAAAAAGTTGTTAATTTATTTATCCTCATAAAATCTTCTTGAGGGCACCTGGGTGGCTCAGTTGTTAAGCATCTGCCTTCGGCTCAGGTCATGATCGCAGGGTCCTGGGATGGAGTCCCGCATCGGGCTCCCTGCTCGGCGGGGAGCCTGCTTCTCCCTCTCCCCCTTGCTCATGTTCTCTCTCTCTCAAATAAATAAAATAAAATAAAATAAAAAACTCTTCTTGAATCTGGATTTCCAAATGATAATTGGTATTTGAGTGAAGGTTAAGAACATCTATTAATAGGCATTATAACTTATCTGGATTTTCAAAGTGCAACTAAGAATAATACTTTTCATTTTTTTGTGTGTGTATGATATAGTACTTTAGAGAATATTTCAACTTGTAGGATAGATTCAAAATGTATCCTTCCCACAGGGATAAAAATAGTAAAAACAACCTTTCCCAGTAACGTTACAAATAGCAAGATGCAAAATGCATTCTCACCCTTCTGATAAAACTTGCATATATTATTATATAGGAAGTCTAAAATCTTTGCATGATTAGTTATTACTCTGTGACCTTATTTTCCTGAACATTCCACTTGTGAAAGAAAAAATATTTTTAAAAAATTAGATATGAAGAAGTAAAAGACTTGATATGTGTCTTTTATAAAACTTTTTTGGTTTGGGGGGATTTTTTTGTGCTTACAAAATGTGCTTATAAACACACCAAACAACTCTTTTAAACACAAATATACTAGAATTTAATTAGCAGAATGAATCTTATTCTCTAAAACTTGTCATGATAAACTTTTATACACTTATTCCCATGATGCTGCCATCACTCAGAACATTATTGAAACTACTTTTTGGTAAATACCTTCAGTGCCAATTGATGGATGATCCTGAAAAATATTTCTTGTAATTTTATACTTTGTGTTTCAAAAGTATGAAACACCTCATATTTTATTCATTAATCTGGGTTTTGAATAAGTTTTAAGTAAATTCAAATATTAAAAGAAACATTGATGACATTCAAAAGAATGTGGAGGAGTTGCTGAACGTCCTTCCAAATAAGTGATTTATGTAAATCTGAGCAATGGCAAGATCAACTAACCAATTTCTATTTTCCAAGGGGACTTCTTGGCTGGATAAAACCCACTTGCGTATGTGGTTGGTTTAATTATATTTTTTCAAAATTAGGAAATTTTATTGTATAGCAGTAACTCAGAAACATAACCACTCTGAAGGATATATTAATGTGATCCTATGGTAGGCAGAATAATGACCCTCCAAAGAAGATATCCACATCCTAATCATCACTTCCTGAAACTGTGTTACCTTACATGGCAAAAGAGACTTTGCAGATGTGATTAAGGATCTTGAGATAGAGAGACTATACCAGATTATTAAAGTAGGCTCAAAGATGTAATTGCAAAGATCCTTATAAGAGAGAGAGGCAGAAGGATAGAAGCAGTAAAGTCAAACTTTCAGGGGACACAATTTGATGACTAAATCAGTGAAAGAGAATAAGAAAGATTTGAAGATGCTACACTGCTGACTTAAATGTAGCTCAAAGTAACCTAACACATTATTAGTCCAACTTCTCCTTATCCATGAATTACATAAATAACACAATTTTTTTGCCTAAAGTTATACAATCTGTAGCAGACTTATAAAACTCAGATATTCTCATTTCGCAGTCTAATATGCTTTCTTGTATATTGTGTTATATAAAATCCCAAACATGTTTTAGTAATTCATATGGCATAATTTTTCCTTGGTATCTTTCTAAGATCAATAGGTCTGAAATGGATCAATACACATTGATTTTGATTTTCTTCATAGATTTTGCTGACAGCGTAGAGATAGCATTTAGTATCCTTAATGATTTCTACTTCAGGTCTTTCTGAGGTGGGAGTTGTCAGCTCGTCTGATAGCATTTGGCCTTCTCCCAGTTATGCAAAATAGCAAATCATGTATTATCACAGATCCCTGAAGTTAAAAGAGATTACATTAAATAATATTCTGGAGTTGGATTCTAGTCATCTTTATATGTAAGGTCCACAGGTAAGCTTGTTGGATTGCCAGGGTTGAAATTTATTGTTACAGTCTGACACTGCTTCTCTTTCCTGAAGTTTTTGTCTTTAGGAAGCATGAAGAGCCATGAAGAAAACTTTTCATGGATGGCAGTCTTATTCTACTCTCCACACAACCCTATCAGTAGCTACACATTCCCTATCTGTCTCTTTATCTCCTGTACCCTACTCATTATAGACTACTTAGACTATTGATCTTGATACCATCTCAAGTTTACCATGCCATCTCTTCTTTTAGTTAGCTGTTCTAGGTCCTATCTAGTATTCCTTTTCTTGAACACAGTATATCTCTCCATCCATTTCAGCCATCTTTAATTTCACTTAGCAAATTTTGTTTTTGATTTTCCAATTATTTGTGTTTGATATTTAACAGTACACTTATTTTTTGTAACATCTTGGTATCCTGCAACTTTGCCAAATTCACTTTTGGAAGGTGTAGTTTTCATTTACCACTTTCCCACTGTTTCCTTTGTCATCTGCCTCTTTCTTTTACCAGTCGATGGAAATTACTTTTTTTGAGGTGACCTATTAGCCAGCTTACAGGTCTCTTTTTTAAATTCTCCTCTTCCGCTTCTTTATGATATGTGGATGCAGTCTTTCCTTCATAGAAGCGCGCGCACACACACACACACACACACACACACACACACACACACACACAAACACAAACACGGAGAAAGCCTTCTCTCAGTTGACATGACAAGGTACTAACCTGGATCTCTTAATAGTGACTATTCATTTCTAGCATGTTTCTGTGGTGGTTTTGCTTTTAAATTTCCAGTCTTCTATATGGAAATGTTGTTCCATGTTCTTTTCAAAATTGTTTTGTTCTAAACTCTGAAATTAGATTTTTGCCACTCATTTGGCTTCAAATACAAGTTACTCTAGGGAAAGTCCAAGATTCCTATCTTAGCACTGCTCTTTCTTCAGAAATACACATCACATTTCCAAATGCCTAGGAAAGATCTATTGACACCTTAAGTTAACAGTCAGACTGAACTTGCTTTAATTGACATGAAGAAAAGTTCTTAGTTGACTTAAATCCTCTGAGTTTTATACCAGACTCTCAACCTCCAGGTCTGCTCCTTCCTTTCTTCCATCCCTTCCAAGTTCCATTACTTCACTCCTGTTTACTCCTACCATGTTTCCCTTTATAATTCTTCCTTTCATTTGGACTGCCATTGTCCCAGTTCAGCAATTCATTAATATTTTATTTGTCACACACATTTTAACAATTCCAGAAATATTAAGATTATAATTGCTTTCATTTTGTATACATTCTTCTTATTCTTTTCAGAATATATATTTACAATTGTCATAATAAATTAATTGTCATCATATTGCCATCATATTAAAGATATAACTTTATTCAATTTTTATACATTTTTCATATCACTACATGGCTTTCATTAATATAATTTTAATAACTACATAAGAGGCCATCAAATATTTTATTGCATTTTTTGTTATATTATCCTTTTTAGACATCTAGGATTTTTTAATATTTTTATATCATATATAATACTTCAGTGACTTTGTATAAATGATCTTTTAAATCTGTATATTTTTCTTAGTGAGTAAAAATAAATGAAAAAATTCACATGACTTCCAAAAGTGTTTTTTACTAATTTATTTGCTGAATATATACAAGTGCTTTCTATATATTTTAACTTCACAATCATTGTTTAAACTTTTGGCTTATTAAAAGGGATGGAATGTTGCTATGTTCTGAATATGCCTCTGTTTAATAACTTACAAAGTTGAACCTTTTTTTTCCAGTGTTGTGTTAGGTACTTGAACTTCCTTTTATGATCTTATAAGTTTTGTCTAGATTATTTCAGTAGCCTAACTGGCCTTCCTCTATCACATTTTGCCTCCTACTAGCAGAATAACAGTCATAAAACCCAAGGAATCATGTCACTGCAAAAACAAGGAAAAAATTTACTATCTGTTATATTAAAAAAAGGCTGAACTCCTTCAGTTAGTATTCCAGACTTTCCATATTCAAGGAAATATTTAACCAGCCTTCTAGCCTTTTGTGATAATATCCTCCAGGTATTCTGAGTGTCAGCCACACTGGTATACTCTTATTCCTTAGGCCCCTTTTTTCCCTCTTCCATATCATTACTCACTCTCTTCTCTTCACCCGAAGTCCCTCTATTCAAATTTTACTTAACCAAGAAAACATTAAATACTACGTCTTCCCTGAAACAAACTTATACAATCATTTCCATTAGAATTAATCTCTTTTGTCTGTGTTTCTATTATGCTTTCTTTAAACCTCAGTTTTGGTGCTTATCTCATTTTTCCCATAAAATAATTTTTGATGTCCAAATCTGAATTTTTTATTTCAGAGCACATGGCTGGCTCAGGCAGTAGAGCATGTGACTCTTGATCTCAAGGTCCTGAGTTCAAGCCCCACATTGGGTGTAGAGCTTACTTAAAAAAATGAATTTTCTATTTCATTTTAAGTTCATGAGTAAAAGGTTGTCCTTAAGCAATCTTTGATTCTTCACAGTGGCCCAAACAGTGGGTAAAACATAACAAAATTTAGTAAATATTTATTGAATTGTTTGAATTCAACTAATTTTGGGTTGTTTTGAAACTTACTGAGGGGAAAAATTCTTAGGGCCTATCAAAGAACCCTTTATAACCTTACAGTAGGGAAACCCTTTAAGATAATAAGAGCATAAAAGAGACACATTATTAGAAATAGTTACACATATAAAGAAGCCCTTGTCTTCTTAACACACATTTGACCAAAAGGCTGTATACTTGAGTTCTTCTTTTCCCTCAAAAACCTTCAAAACACTCACACATACACATACACACCACCTTTTCAGTTATTCACTTCATTTGTCAGGGTGATATTTTAAAAATTGGCTAAGATTGAGGGTAGGTCAGCCATTTAATTTTGTTAAACTACTAATATATAAAATATTATGTCTCTGTCCACTCACTGCTTTTGATAGCATGTTTTTTATCGTTAGGTTATTTAGGATGGAATTGCAAAAGAAAGTGACCTTGATAGAGTCCAAAGTACGGTGTTTCTTGACACAGTGAGGTAAAGCAGTATTATTGGTATTAACATAATTATGTTGTTAAATGCATCAAAGGTGAGGTATTTAAAGCAAATTAAACAAGTGACGTTCTTATTCCATTAAACCATTTAATCTCATGCTTGGCTGTTTTTATGATAGAGTTACAGCAATAGAGAAAATCAGGCCCGAATGGAAGAGTAACTGATACCTTCATAAACAGATGCTTAGAATTTGAACTTAAAGTGAGTAAGGAACACCAGAAGTCAAATGGGACAAACAGGGAGGTGACATTCATGGAGACAGCAAAAGATTAGTTGAGATTATTTTAGGACTATTTGAATTGAGAGAATGATGTTACATGGGTAAAGGCTATAGAAGAGTCCTGACTTTGAGCCCCAGCTCCTCAATGACTCTCTGTGAGACCTGGAACAAATTACTTAACCTTTCTGCCTTCTAGGTTTCTTATTTATAAAATGGAGATAATTACATATGTAATAACGTTGTGAGGATCAAATTAGAAAACAGACAAGAGTATTTTTTAATGTAAATAACCCATATTTATAAGGTGGTATTGATATCATGTTGTAGAAATTTTATCATGATGTAGAAACATCCTGCTATATTTGAACTTGATTTATTCATTTACTCAGAAAATATTCAGTAAGTGCAAGCACCATATTTATTAGGTATGCGATAGTGAATAGAACAGATCTCATTTCTGCTCTGGGGATACTTATTATTTAGTAAGGGTCACTAGTTAACAAACAAATACTAAAAATAAGAGGGCTTCTTAGCCTCCGTTTTACCCACTGGCCAGGTTAGCTAACGTTTTCCATTCTCTCTGCAAAACATATCGACTAACATCCATTTTACACTGAATACCATAGCACTTAATACTTGCCAGGATCTGTTCTAAGTGCTTTGCATAAATTAACGCCCTTAATCCTCACAACAAGATCTCAGTATAGATACTATTATCATTCCCATTTTGCAGATGAGGAAATTAAGGCACAGAACGTTAAGTAATTTGTCCATGTTTAACACAACTAGTTGGTGGTAGATCAGGATTCATACCTAGGTAGTCTAGCTCCAGAGCTCATGGTCTTAATCACCATACCAACAATACCAGCAGGTCTGTCTATTCATGTTTTCAGTAGTTGAGTAGAAAGCTTATTTGAAGGTCAGTTGTATTTGTTCCCAAATATGTTTATACCAGTTGTTTTTGCTATGTAACTTAATTAAATGTCACATAAAACAGTAAACTAGTAATAAAAATACAAATGTGATTTTGTATATTTGCAAACTAATTGAATGTGTTGGTAAGACTTAATTAAGGAGAATTGCCTAAAAAAGCTGCTAATTCATAAATTGATGAAAACTAAGAGTGGAGGCATATTGTAAAAACATAGACATTTATTGCAGTTGGCCTCATGTGTCATTATGCTCTATTATACTTGAAAATAAATGAAAGTGGAAAATGCAGAAAATATATATTTCCAATTATTAAGCCATTACTAAACTAAAAAGCCTTGGCCCTCTATCAGTTGGCAAATGAGTGAATATTTATATATTTTAAGTTAAAATACATGTTTAAAGCATATACATATATGTACATAGAGATAATTTTTTGTGATATTTGATTTAGCTAACCTTTTTGGTTAACCTACCAATTGTCCAGCAAGAAAGAAATATCTCCAAATACTTATATATCCAAACATTAAAACTCATTGGCATCCTGAGTAGAGCTTTATGAGTCACTCTTGCTCCAAAAGAGGAAGTCATAGTGTATCCCATAGAGTACAAATTGTGGATCACAGTGCATGTCTACAGGAGACAGATCATGAATCCCAGTGTGGTCCACAGAAGATTGTGGATCCCAGCGTGGTATATGAAGGATTAATCATGGCTCATAGAGTGGATTTATTTTTGTGTCATGTGATCAAGTCAGTTCTTTTCAGGGCAGCATGATGTAGTGGAAAAGAATCTTGGACCGTAGTCAGTATTTCAACCTAATTTCTTTATCTGAAGTGGGCAATATAAGTAATGATGTTAGATGTAATATAGCCAGTCCTTAAAGAACTTGAAAATACTTTGGAAATTGCATGTTTTCATACTACATTGTTAATTCAGTTACTACAAAATTTATTATACCAAACATTGCTTACCTATAAGTCTGTGAGCTCCATGGGTTCAGATCTTGGCTCATTAATGTGTATACTGACATTTGTACCTAGTCAAGTGTCTGGTTTCTTCTAGTATATAGAGGGTACTCATTGGTATTTTTTATGTGAACTAACTGGAAGTCCCCTAAATTTAACCAAACATTTTGAAGGTAAATGATATATGGAATATAAAATATTCTTATACTTCCAGTTTTAGATGTTGTAGAGTCATTTTCTTCTCCTCATTCCCTCAAAGCCCACTGAAAATATCAAAGGAGGCAAAGAGAGAGAAAAATATGCCTTCTCCAAGTGAAGCAAGTGCAAACATCCTCAACCTCATTGGTACAAATTGTGAAGTTCATATATTAAATATTGTAACCTCTGCATAGGAAATTAAGCCTACTGAGGCACCTGGATGGCTCAGTCATTGAGTGTCTGCCTTAGGCTCAGATCATGGTCCCAGGATCCTGGGATCGAGCCGCACATTGGGCTCCCTGCTCCGCGGGAAGCCTGCTTCTCCCTCTCCCACTTCCCCCTGCTTGTGTTCCCTCTCTCGCTGTGTCTCTCTCTGTCAAATAAATAAAATCTTAAAAAAAAATGAAAATTAAGCCTACTGAGAGATGGCACTGGCTACCTCAGACAATATTTGTTGTTTTCTGAAAAGCATATTTAAGAGTCTTCAATTAAAGAGAGCTTGGTTTCTGGGAAGCATAAGAAAAATGTAGAAATTCCTGCAGAGACCTCAGCTGACATCCTAGAATGGTAGGGGAGGGAAGCCTCAAAGGGACAGTCTGCCAACCATGTCATTCTGTTCTCTACCACTTGGTCACTAAGTCCAGGCAGCCTGTCAGAAGAGAAGGTGGAGGAAGTAGGAGACATAGAGCTATCTACGGAGAACTGGTTGAGATCCATGCAGACATCTTGAGAGGAAAAACCTGGGCAGGGGGGGGTGAAGTACTTTCAATGTTAAGAAAACAAAAGATTTGGAAAGAATTTGGAAAGAAAGGCATTTGAGTCAGTAAGCTGTAATAGTGGCTATGAACTTCCCTGGCTAATTTCTAGCCCTTTCATTCCCTTTCTCTTCCCCTTCCTGTAGGACTACCTTTTTTTTTCCCCAGCCTCAACAAAGATGAGTCGTAATTGGAAAGGGACCAATGGATAGATCCATTCATAAGAGCTGCCATATTCTCTTTCACATAAGGAGAAGAGAACAAGCAAAACAGCTATGAAAAGCACGTATCACAAGTGATATATTTTCTAAAAAAGAGTTCAGAGAGAGACAGAAGAGTTTAAAGAAGATAGCATATGACAAATAAAAGGAGAAGAAAATAGAGCTAGTAGAGTTCAGGAGGAAAATAAAAATGGAAATGAAAAAACATAAGAGAAAAAATACATGCTAGAATTGACACAAATAGAATAAATTTGACTGAAAACAAAGTCAGAGGTATAGATAGATATGAAAATATCTGACAAAAGAAATGTGTACAAACAATATAGAACTTTTGTATGATAAAAGATTTGAAAGACACTGAAAAGAGAGCCAGTATATGCATAATTGGTGTTTCTGAGAAAAGAAAAATAATGAATCAGCAAAAAATACAAAAATGAAGAAAACTGTTGTAAAGATTTTAATTTTCAAATTGAAAGATCAAACTATGTGCTAGGAAAATTTATATAAAATAATGAATACCAAAAGATATTTTAGTACTGTTTCCTGAACTCTAGGGATAAAGAGCGACTCAATCATATGAACATTTAAGGCAAAAAACCCAAACTACATATAAGGGGGAAAATAGGTTGGTCTCCAATTTCCACATAATGTCAGAAGCCAGAGAAGCAATTTCTACACGGTTATGAAGGAAGGAAAGCGTAACCCATGTCTTATTTTCATTGGAATATTTTGTCAACGGAGACACATTCTGAAGCAGCAAGGACCTAGACAATATATAGCCCTGGCGCCCTTCTAAACACACACAGACACTTAAATAGTGAGCATTAAATCTATCTAATTATGGATTAAAAATAACAAGTTTAGGAATTCTAAAACAGAATATAAAAATGTTATAAACCATGAAAATGTAAACATATTAATGGCCAAGGCTGGGAGTAAGAGAACGGCATATTAGAAGAAGGATCAAGGATCAATGAGCTGGTTTCTTTTTATCCGTAACATGGGGTTAATAGCTACTATGTATGTTGATATACATAATTGAAAAGACTCCAGCCTCCTAAAGTTTTTTGGACTTTTAGAAAAGAAAACATTAAAAGAAAACATTATGCTTTTCATTTAAGAAACATTTACCTGAATTTCAGTAATTCTTCAATTTTTAGTTCGATAATTTTTCTAAGTTAGGGTCAAGGAGAAGAAAATGTAATATTTAAATATAAAAATATCATGTATCATTTTATTCCACTTTTCCTAAAATTAAGGTTTATGTATGTATACATATCTCTGATCCATTTTTCTAACTTAATAGATATTTAGATATGTTTGGAGTGATGTTTACTTGGTGCTGGAGAGGGTTATTTCTTTCTGATAGATGGGGTTTAGATTATCTAAAATGAAATTTTCTATGTTCCTATATTACTTATGTCTTTGTAAAGGACACACATCATCTCAATAAAACAATAAAGTCATAATTTTTAAAAATTACAGCATTGCCACAGTCTCTACTTCAAAATTTTTTTCTGTTAACTATTATGGTAGATCTCTGAAAAATATATTATAAATTTTGGAGTTGACATATAAAATGAAAATGATTATAGGAACAGTAAATTTTCCTTAATATATTAATCTAAAAACTAATGTTCTCTGGAGGAATATGCTTCAAGAAAGCGTATATTATAAGCAGACACCATCTGGGTTTCCTAGATAAAGGTATTTCTAAATTTACATCTTCCATAACCCCACAGGTTACACAATTAGGAAGCAAGCAGTAGCTCATTAAAGCTATAAATAGAAGCTAAGCTTTTCAACAAAACAGCATGAAATAAATTACAATTTTTGTGTAAACCTATTACCACTCCTGCATCAACTTTATGAAGGATATATATAAAAGCCCAGTGTGGTTATAAATTTACAAAAATTACTGGTACATCTGTGAAGCATTGAGGTATGCATGGTAAGAATGTGAGGAAAATAAATCCTTTTTCTAGTGAAATGTGTAGTGCACAATGGTGATTGACTTTTGAACCAAAATACCAACTGATCATCTGGATTCTTTGCTTTAAAAGAAAAAAAAGTGTTTTTTTTTTTTTTTTTTTTGCATGCCTCTTTTTCTCTTAATCATTTGCTTTTAAAGAGGGAGCTTCTAGAATTTTACAAAGAAGCATCCCTAAGGAGGCCTAGTTTAGCAGGGTCTTAGACCCCCTTGGCTCCGACTGCCATCCCACAACTATAACAGCACCGTTGGAAGGCAAGAGGTCACTCCACACTCATGGAGAAGTGAGCCTGTCTCCTCCCTGCATTTATAGATAATGACCTTAGAATCCATGCAAATCAGTGACGCACATTTGGAAAGAATATATTAGGATATCAGAGTCACTTTCATCTCTTAAAGGAAAAATTTGTTTTCTCTGTTGTGCTGGAACCAAAATACTGAGCTACTTTACCTACCTATGATCATAGAACTTCCTTAAAATTAATTATTCTTCAAAGTTAACTATACAGTGTTAATTTGTTTAATAATTTTGTATTAAGAAAAGAAAGTAATCTTTACTTGCAGCCATCAGGTAGTGTGGCTGTGCCAATAGGAATGAATATGTAGTCTGGTGTTCTCTGAAGTCATGGGCAGTTCGGGATAAAGTGTTTTAATGTGACTTTTTGCACAGCAAATGGATGGACTTTGAAGTGGCCCTGTGTGTCTAAGGATGTAGTCTCTTTAAATACTTTGTTTATGGGGAATGACAACAGTGATTATTTAAAAGCATTAGAAAATTTTTTTGTTTTAAAGGCGCCTGGGTGGCTCAGTCAGTTAAGTGTCTGCCTTCGGCTCAGGTCCTGATCCCAGGGTCCTGGGATCGAGTCCCCGGTCGGGTCATGCTCCCTGCTCAGCGGGGAGGTCTGCTTCTCCTTCTCCCTTTCCCCGCTCGTGTTCTTTGTCTTTCTCAAAGAAATAAAATCTTAAAGAAAAAGAAATTTTTTTTTGTTTTAACAATTTCTAATAAGGGTGAATGTATCTGAATGAAAGACTGTAAAAAACCCTCTCTTTGAAATAAAAAGAGCAAATATTACAGATATGGAACTTTAATTTTGAATAGCAGATAAATTGATTTTTAGACTAGGATAGGCAACCTAATGCACTAAGAAGGACACTGGCTGCAGGTAATGAATCTGAATTTCAGTAGGTCTCCTCCACCTATTAGTGTCTGACTTTGATCTTACCACCTGACCTCTCTAAGCTTTAAGTTTATCTAGAAAATGAGGGAATTATGCCCTTCCTATCTAATTTACAATTGTTATAAAGTAATAATACACAATGACAGTATCACTTAATGGCTATTGTAGTGCATAAGAACCCATGAGACTCTTGCCTGGAATATCAAAAGGAAAAGCACTGATTATTTTCATGATGAAATAATAAGATTGAAGTGGCATGTCTTTGCTGCTAATTAATAATTGCTTTATATCTATTTACATATGCATGAGGCTAAAACATTTTTCTAACTGTAGAATATATTATAATAAGCTCTAGTTATATTTTCTGGGATCACCGAATAAAATTTAACAAACACTTGCAAATCTTAGAAAAGCAGAAATCTACCCAAGACAATGACAAGGTGTAAATCACTCAATAACCTAAGTGATTATATTTTTTCAAGTAAGAGGACAATGAAAAAAGCAGATACAAAATGGATGGGGTTCTTCAGTGATGCTAGGTATAAATTGTCATGATTTTTGTCTTCCTAGGGTTCTTGGAGATAAGTTTGATACATGTTGTGCTGTATACCCTTCTAGCCAGTAGATTTTATATTTTCTAAGATGACAGAGATAATACTTTTTGAAATAAAGCTTTGGAGAAAATAAAGCCTGTGAAGTATTGAAGATTTTCTTCATCCTAAAATGATAAGGGTCAGTATTTACAATTTCCTCTCAAATGTGAACTGTAGCAATTTATACTATATTGAATAATTTTTAAATGGCAAATCAACATACAGGGAAAAGAAGAGAGATTTTAAAGATTTTATTTATTTATTTGAGAGAGAGAATGCACAAGCAGGGGGAGGGGCAGAGAGAAGGGGAGAGGGAGAGAAACAGACTCCTTGCTGAGCAGGGAGCCCAATGTGGGCTGGATTCCAGGACCCTGAGATCGTGACTTGAGCCAAGGTCAGATGCTTAACCAACTGAGCCACCCAGCACCCTGAGAAGAGAGATTTTAGAAAGGACTGACCCTTAGGTGAAGATACTAGAGATTTCCAGTGAAGTGGTAGTATTTCTACTCTCTCTCTGGATTTCAGTTCCCCACCTGTAAAATAAGGGGGTTGGATTAGATGATCCCCTTTAGCTCTGAAATTCTGTGACTTTGTGATATTCTTTATGTGTTGTGACACAGGAAGTACATCACACACTGAAGGGTTTTCTTCATCTTTTGGAGACAGCACAGAGCACGGACAGTGTGTAAGAATGTAGATTTTAGAGTCAGAGAGATTTTTGTTCGAATCATACTTGTGGTCTTGTGATTTTGGGCAAGTTTCTGTAACTTCTTTAAGTTTCTGTTTCCTCATATATCTAATGTAGAAAATAATGCCTATACAGTAGAGTGCTTGAAATGATTAAGGAGAAAATATGTTTGTCAAAAACAGGTATGAGTATTCCTGGGGATGCATAGTGGGTTTCAGGGAAAAGTGATTAAGAGTCCAAGCTCTGGAGCCAGATGGCCTGGTATTACATTCCAGCTCTGCTACTTGCTACTTCCAGGCCCTTGGGCAAGTTACTTCAAATTCTGCTCCAGCTTCCTCTTCTGTATGTGTGGGTGATCAAAGTACTTACCTCTTAGGGTTTTTGCCAGGACTAAATGAGTTCACAAATGTAAAGTGCTTAGAAAAGTGCCCGGCACATATAAGCACTCTCTATATTTGCTATCATCATCAACGCCATTATAGTTGCACAAAGCCTGGGATGAACTTGGTGCGTCAGTCTTAAGTTTTATTCTACTAAAAAATTTAGGAGTAAATGCTGTTTTTATTAGAACCAACTTGTATATATTATGAAACAATGAAAAGTTTCCATAAATATCAACAATAAAGGCCAATGCAGCACTTGCTGGCACACTGGATGTACTCTATAGCTAAATTCCTATTATTAATATTAGTATAATAATGAATTAGTATATTAGTATATTCCACTTAATTTATAACCTACTTAATAATTTATTATTAAAACAATAGCCTAGCTCTGCAAGGTAAGGAGTAAGAGCCCACATAGGGGAGATAAAGCAGAAAAGCATTTCACAATTAAAAGCGCTGTGAATAGGGCAAGATTGTTGATCACAGATCTGTACCTCTGAAGCAAATAATACATTATATGTTAAAAAAAAAAGAAGAAGAAGAAGAAGATAGCAGGAGTGGAAGAATGAAGGGGGGAAATCGGAGGGGGAGACGAACCATGAGACACTATGGACTCTGAAAAACAAACTGAGGGTTCTAGAGGGGAGGGGGGTTGGGGGATGGATTAGCCTGGTGATGGGTATTAAAGAGGGCACGTACTGCATGGAGCACTGGGTGTTATATGCAAACAATGAGTCATGGAACACTACATCAAAAACTAATTATGTAATGTATGGTGATTAATATAACATAATAAAAAAAATGAACCTAATCTTACATTTGCTTTGTCTCTCCAAACCTATGCTATACTGTACAGATTTTACTCTTTAATATAATTTTAGTCACATAAAATTCTAGATTGACATCTCTGGTGAACAGAGTTTTAATTTCCATTTAATAGTATGAGATTTTATAGATTTATATTGTAAACTCCTGTTGCAGTTGTTCATGATCCATGGTAAATGGTTTTGAAAATGTTAATTTAATTACAGGTTCAGAGAGCAATAAATAATGTTATCTGTAAAGGGGTATAATTTAATAAATATTTATTTAGCATATAAAAACATGTCAAACCCTGCTAAGTGCTGGGCATACCAAGATAGGTAAGCTTGAACGCTTTCTGTTACAGAGCTCTCATGGGGTATGGCAAACCCTGTTGGTTGGCTGGTCAGTAGTTCTTCCTAAATCTCTTCTCTCTTGCATGCCATTACTACAGTGCTGAAAATTCCTAGCAGCTACTGAGAAGTGGGCAGAAATTTCCTGGAGGTGATGGTGGTAGTAAGAGTAGTAGGGACACTTCTGTTTTCCTATTAAAAGAGGAAAGTTGTGGCTAATGCTCTCCTACATCTTTTTTCTGGCCTTGAACACAGATTTAATGCCTGCAGGGCAGCAGCCATCTTGGGACTATGAGGTGATAAACCAAAAATAATTGGAGAAGTATTAGGCCTCATATCATTTAGTCAGCGATCCAACACCAGATACCACTGTATCCTGACTTCTGTTTTCTTTAGAAGACAAATAATAAACATTTTTGTGTTTTAAAACATTGTTAGGTTTTCTGTTATTGTATCAAGGACAATCCCAACTAATATGAGGGGAGACATACTTTTCCCACATAAAATTATAAGACAACATGTTGGTTGCTGTAACTATACTGATAACTTTTCTGAAGTTATAACATTTATAAATGATATGTGTAATCGTCTGCCCCAGTGTGTGTGTGTGTGTGTGTGTGTGTGTGTTTCTTGTTATTCTATGGTGCTTATTAGAGTTGATAAATAGTTACCCCAAAGTAAGGCTCACAACCTTACAAGGCAATGAAAGGTCCCCGACTCAGAGGGAAAAGACATATGGTAACAGAAGGCTGGGAACAAGTTTGAATCCTGGAAGCTTCTGTGAGAGGTAGCTGAAGAAAACTATATTGAAATGACAGAGATCTTGTTTAGTTCCAAATTGTAGAGCCAGGCAATAGTGGAGATAAAAAAGAATGAAGGAAAGAGAAAAGTAAATACAAACTGTAACATAGAAAGCCTGTGATATAAAAGGATTGTTTTTAGCTATGGACAACAGATGGAAATGTATGGCCTGGGAAAAGGTAGTAAGAGATTCGATGACAGAAGATTGCAGTAAAAAAAAATCTAACAGGAGACTATAGCCTGTACCAGTTTGTTTTTTTTTTTCCCAATCTTCACCATGAAACATGAGTAATGATTAGAAAGGAAACTAAAGAGAGAATAAGAACACAGTCAATAGCCATATGAAAAAAAAGTCATGAGAAAAATTTCCCAAAGAAATATAGGAGGAAGAATTAGGATAAAAATTATCCATTAGCTCAGAGAAATTATATATGATATAAGTGAACAAACAAACCCAACAAAAAACAACCATGAAAAAAATATCTCTAGGAAATTAAAGTTGAGACTCAATAAAAAACAACAACAAAAGAGGGTGATACATACCAGGAGAAAAATGTAAGAGAAAAAGTTTTACACGGACAGAAGATAGCAACAACAAAGGAATACACATGACTGACAATGACTGACACAGAGTTAGGATGTGGAGAAAATCCTGGAGAAAATCCCACAAAATTTAATTTAAAGATAAACCTATAAAATTTATTATGAAGATGATGGATGTGGAAGAAAAATAAAGAAATAAAATACACATAATCTGTATCTGTGAATTTAAAAAAAAATGGGACAGAAACAAATACCTGAAGTGAAGGCTCAAATCTGGTTGTAAGGGCATTCTGCATCATGGTAAAGGTAAGAAACTTTAAAGATAATGAACAAATTTATTTGTGCATCTCACCATGAATGCCTAGTCATGTGAAAGTCAGAAAAATGAGATTAATGTTAGACCTTCCCACAGGTTCCTTCAATGCTAAAATCTTACAGAATAAAAACTCTAAGGACACGAAAGTGTAGTCTGAGGTTTTATACCCACCCAAATTGTCCTTTTAATATGCATATAAATGCATAGACATTCTCACACATGTGAGAAGTTAAGTACTATAGTATAAACTCTAATAAAAGGAAAATTTAAAAAAAGAAAAACAAGAAGTTAACACTACACACCTACTAGAGTGACCAAATCTGGAACACTGACAACATCCAATCCTGGTGAGGATGTGGAGCAACAGGAATGCCCATTAATTGCTGATGGGAATGCAAAATGGTACAGTCACTTTGGAAGATGGTTTAACAGTTTTTTTACAAAACTGAACATATACCATACAATCCAGCAATCATACTCCTTGGTATTTACCCAAAGAAGTTTATGTTCATACAAAAACCACACGTGGACATTTATAGCAGCTTTGTTCATAGTTGCCAAAACTTGGAAGCAACCAAAATGTCCTTTAGTAGGTGAATGGAAAAATAAACGGTGGTACAGCCAGACAATGGAATATTATTCAGCACTAAAAATAGATGAGCTATTAAGCCATGCAAAGACATGGAGAAAACTTAAATGCATGTTATTAAGTGAAAGAAGCCAGTCTGAAAAGGCTACATACTATGTGACTCCAACTATATGACATTCTAAAAAAACTATGGAGGCAATAAAAAGATCAGTGGTTGCCAAGGGTTGGGGTACGAACTTGGAGGGATGCATAGGCAGAGCACAGAGGATTTTTAGGGCAATGAAATTACTCTAGATGATACCATAATGATGCATTCATGTCATTGTACATTCATCCAAACCCATTGAATGTACAACACTAAGAGTAAATCATAATGTAAATTGGAGTTTCCAATACAATATGTATGATATGATATGAGGTGGGTTTATCACTTGTAACGAATGTACCACTGTAGTGGGGGATTTTGATAACAGGACAGATTATGCATGTATGGGGACAAGGGAGTATGTGGGAAATCTCTACTTCCTAAAACTTCTCCAGTCTTGGGGTTTTATCTCTTATTGTTGCTCTTTTGAATCCTGAAACCACCACTTATGAATCTGCCTGGGCTAGTTTACTGGAGGATGAGAGACTTCATGGAGCCAGGATGCACTGTCGCAGCTGAGGCTCCTTAGAACAACCAGCCTGCAATAGCCAGATGTGAGTGAGCCTGTCCTGGACCATCCAACCCCAGCAAAGCTGCCAGATGACCCCAGATGTGCCATGCCTGTGAAGATGAGAAGAAATGCCTAGCTGACCCACAGAATTATGAGTAAATAAATAGTTGTTTTAAGTACAAAAACCAAACAAAACCAAATAACCTCCTCAAACCTCCTTTACCTCCTTAAAAACAAAACAAAAACTACAGTAAAATTCAACCTATGAAGATGTGAATCATGATAAAAAATTCAGGTATAGAGTGTGATGTTAGTTTCAGTGTACACTATAGTGATTCAACACTTTCATACAACACCCTGTGTTCATCACACGTGCCCTCCTTCATCCCCATCACCTGTTTCACTCATCCTCCCACCCACCTCCCCTCTGCTAACCATCATTTTGTGCTCTATAATTAAGAGCATTTCTTGGTTTGCTTACCTCATTGGTTCCCTTTGCTCACTTGTTTTGTTTCCTAAATTCTATTTAGATCAAACTTTTTTCCTTTTTATCCTTCAAGTATGCCACTTCCTCATGGATTAGAAGATGGCAAAGACACGTGAAAACGAGTAAGGGGCAGAGTTTTGATCATATGTCATTTTCCATTGAACAACATCATTGTCTCACTTTGGGAATCATTTTCTTAAGTAGAATGTAAAAGCAAACAGTAATATATCAAGAATTCACTTTTAATATATTATCCAGGAAAAAATTAGCATTTTTCTCCACTAGAAAAAAAAATAAAGGAAGAGGATGTTAATAAATTTGTGGGAATAACACCAAAACCATGTTTGTGTACTATTTCCTGTTTCTGTGATTTTCTCTATAACACTACCTTGAGGCTTTTGCTAGAAAATTATAACAACTGCAGTCTTCCTAATTTTGTCCGTTTCTTTGGAGTGATACATCCTAACAACAGACTCAGTTCCCAAAATACTATATTTTACTAGGGATGTTTCCGATTAGGCTAGAGATACAAAGGTATTTCCCCTTTTGTTTTTTAAGACTAAATAGTATTGATTTTAAGCAAAGAATCAGAAAAAAGAAACTGCATTTTCCTAGAACTAACAAATACAAAGATTTGAGGTTGCCAATACTTGATATAATGTAATTTTACAAGGCATTCATCAGTGAGTATGCTAGTCTTTAAAAAGCATGATTTTGTTAGACTAAGGATTTCAACCACTTGCTGATGCTGTCAATTGTTTTGACTTAACTGTAGGATTAGTTCTGTACTCCTATATTAGAATGGATCGAAGTTGGAGGCAATAATGCTCGTTTCCCCTGGAAAAAAAATGCCTGCAAATACTTTGTGGTTCAGAAATTCTGTGATCAGCATTTACTGATGGCATAAGCATATGGGAATAAAAAGCTTACAGAGATAAAGTGTCAGACACTATGCAAGGGGGAAGGTCCCTACATGTGCTACCATTCTAACTGGGAAGCAAGATGTATCAGAAATGTCTTGGAAAAACATATTTTGACACAGTTTCCAATTGCAGTTTTAAATACTCCTGAGCTCCCTCACTTTTTCTCACTCTCATCATCACCATTTTAACCTTTAATTCATTATGTCTTCTCCATTTTTCTACTTTGTTTAAAGATAGGAAGAAATGTAAATGGTGGATTGTAGAGATAGGAGATTCAAATTGCTAGTTTTCTAAGACTTTCATAGAAAAAAAAATCTTCCTTTGAAATATTTTTGTAGAAATAAAAACTCAGGACTTCTTCTCAATTCAATGAGCCAGTCAATCAAGTATTGGTCATTGGTCAAATAAATGGTCAACACATAGCCATGGCTCCACAGCTAGATCTTTGCATGTGGCTCTTTAATATTTTTAATTTTTAAAACAATTTTTTGGCATCAAAAGGCAGATGACTAAATCCATTTCTGTTAGGTGAGAAAAATGGTTTGATTAAATGTGTCTACAAATATTACCCATACCCAGTATTTGTAAATGTTGCTTCAGAATATTAGCTCTTTGAGTGTAGAAATTGCAGAACCATTATAATACTCACAAGTGCAATAAGAGACACAGGCAGGGTGTAATCTCACAACTTTAGTGCCTGAAATTTCCATTTTATTCTGCATTTTGGCAGGTGCATTGCAAATGTATGTTAAAATCAACCATCCTTAGACAGAAGTAGCATGAATCTATTAAAAAAGGTAACCTTTTGTATTTGTATCAATTTTTTTACAGTTAACTAGTCAGCTTCTAACTTACCTCTAAGAGGCTAGGACCTCAGCAGTTAAATTCTAGATGAGGGCAAGGAAGTGCTTATTATTTGCCATGGATTACCAGATTTGTTGATAAAGTTTATTTGAAAAAAAATTATATGAATAGGCTTCACAGTTAAATAAATTTTGGATTTGTATGGATTAAATATAGGTAAAATTATTTCTTTGTGGCAAGATGGCTAAGAGCCTTTGATTTGCTAATAGATTTAGGGAATCTTCAGGATTGGGAATATAGAATGCAGTTTCTCCAAAGTATTGGATCTTGGAACCTCTCCACACTCTCTGATTTTTCTTTGATAAATGTTTCAGAAGACTGGTGTTCTTTGGCACATTCTTTGGGAAATACCGGTACTGGGCTTGACTTTGCCAAGAGTAGTTGAAGATTACTCAGTATGAAGATTAAAGACCAGTAAAGAAAGGAAGAAGATGGCACAAATGGACAGGAAAGGCATGAGCATTAATTTTGTTTATTTTTCAGCTTTATCTCAGATTAGTCATAGGCACAGGCATCATGGCTGAATAATTGGGGCAGCATGTTCCTACAAGCATCTGTTATGGAATAAAGTCACTGTGGCAGGATGCACAGAGTATTTAAATGAAGAGGGAAATAGTGATTACAGTATCATTGTTTGAGTATTGCAGCTAAAAGACAGCATTGTATTAGTGGCCTTTGGACAGAACCATGGCATTATAAACAGTATCATAATTACCATCAAAGCCATGCTGCATCTAATGATTGTATTTTATTCAGTAGCCACAAGTCTCATTAAGAGTATATTTTAGGTAAAGAAACCTTGAACCTTGTAATGGTTCAAATAATAATGATACTAAGTTTTTATCCTGTTTTATTCCTATTCTATTTATTTTAAAAATTATTTTTGTTTATATGAAGACATCTGTAACCAAATACATGCTAAATTAAAACTATTTTTATTTGCCCAGTGATCATGTTTGAAATATGGTTAGTGACTGGAATTTTAAAGATATTTTTCTACATGGTAACTTTTTACATCGTAGCCTGTTTTTTTTGGAAATTGGTTGTACAAGTAAGTAGGTATCCTGAAATAAATGGCTCAGTACTGAGTAGGCTATTAGAGCCATTAAACATTGAACACCAAGATAATTTACCTTTGTCCATTTTGTCAAAGCTGTAATGTTAGACTATCATAAATAAAAACTTTTGAGGGATTTTTTTTACCTGCTTCTTAGCCATAGATACCATACAAATTGAAGTATCTCTTATCTGTGGCTTGAGTTTAGATTTATCCTTGTAGAAAGCAATAATTTTCCTATCATTAAGCTATTTCAACTAAGGATTAAAAACATTTCTCACTTTCACAAAAACCTTTCCATCAGTGTAGAATGTAAACAGTGACCTTAGATGACTTGTACTGCTCAGAAGTTAGTACTTTTTGAAGTTATTTTTCTACTGGGGCCTTTGGCAAAGGCTAGAAAAGTTTGATATATAAGTAGAATATTATAGATAAGAAAGAATTACTCATTGCTCTGCAAAAACTACCTATTCAATTCTATTAAAGGGAGTATGAGGAAAATTCAAAAAGGAAGAAGTAATTGATTGACTCCATTTCAAGCTGTCAGAGAGCTTAGAGATCATCTAACCCAGCCTTCTCATTTTTAGATGAAGAAATTGAGCTCTTCCTGAGCAATGACATGGCTTGAGTATAATCACTCAACTACATAGTGACCGTCTCAGAACTAGGTCTCCAGTTTCCAAGACTAGCACCCATTTCTGCACCTTCTGCTTCTTTAGTTTTCATTTCCCAGCCACAGGGAAGCCCTGATTGAAAGAGACATTCCTGGTTATAGAAAATGTGGCTATAAGGATGAACAGGTTTCCTACGATTCTCAGTGATGGTGACAAGTGCAAGAATAAAGACAAAGAAGAGATAAGGCTTAGAGAGATTGGTGGCAATGCTTTAAAATTCTAAAAAAACAAAACAAAAACCCAAACCAAAAAACCCAAAAATGAGTGCATCTTTGCTTTCATATGCTTTAAAATAATATGTATATACTTTTTTTGTGTCCTGGATGTGTTCCTGACAGGCTATAGATAAATCACATTTTTGTAAATCATATAAATACAACTAAAATCCACTATCTAGAGGAGTCCTGTGGTAGTTTCTCCTGTAAAAATGGTTCTTTTTGAATATTAAATGCTAAATTTATCTGTGTAATGTTATAAAGTTATTACATATTAGAGAGTTTTTTCTTTTGATAAGAAAGTACCCCTTTCAAGTTGGTGAAAAGGTTAGATTTCTCTAGTTTTCCCAAATCTGTTGCTTTCATACTCATTTTCCCAACTTCCTGCCCTCCCATCCCTCTCTTATTTCTATTTCATCTTCTTTTTTAACAAAAAATGTAATAGCTTTAAATGCATTTTCATTTAAAAATTATTTTCAGCTTTATTGAAGTAAAATTGACAAAAATTGTATGTATTTAAAGTGTGCAACATGATGCTACTCCATCTTCTTTTGATTTCAGGTAAATTTCCATGAGTACCTAGCATTCTTAAAGTTAATTCATAGCCTAGTATTCACTATTTCACTAGTAAGCTATTAATTTATATAGTTTATTTTCCTTTCTTGCCCTGTTCTTCCCCTACCTCCTCTCCCCACTTATTTTATTTTATTTTTTTTAATTCAACAGAAGAGTTTGAAAGCTGCCGAGTCAGCCCTTGGTCACTTTCCAGCCCCTGTGCTTGAGTAATTGACTTTGGCCAGACATACCAAAATTAAATTCGCAGATTGCCTTTGCCTTAACAGAATTGCCCTGGCATTCTTTTCTATTCTTCATAATGCATTCCCCATGGAATTTTATTGTAATTGTCGGATCGGAGGCCGGGGGGGGGGGCAGTATTCATACTAATTGACTTTACAGAAAGATTGCTTCTATTGAATCCACACATCTAATTCAGTTTAATTCAAATGGAAAGAACCCTGTAATAGGATGCAACAGATTTGATTTGTAGTTCTTGGATAAATTATATAACTTCCCAGTTTCTTTATAGATACGGGGTTAAAGTAGGTGATCTCTAACATTCCTTTGTAGCTCTTCATAATTCTGTGATTATTGAACTGGGCTTAAACTCAATTAAGTGGAAGATTTTGTGTAAGTGGGTGTTTTCTCTCATAGAACTAACTAGGTAGCAATCAACATCATCTCACTGAGCAGATCAGCTTCATTTCTCTTGCAATTAACCTTCTTATGCCAGTTCTTCCTCCAGTCTACTCAATTAGCAGTCTTGTCCATTCCATCAGCAAGAGTATGATGAGCCCCTTCCTACTTCAATCCCTCACCAATTATTTATGTAAGAGTGTTTTTGTAAATCTGTTCCAAATAGTCTAACTTCTGTAGCACTCAGTAACTTAAGATTCATGTAGTTGTTTCTCTTAAGATCATCTAACAATCTTAAAAGCTGTCCTCAGAAAACAAGCTATAGTCATCTGTATGTATTTCCATATTACAGCCTTTCAGGGTTGTTAGAAATGTGGAGAGAATGCTATCATGAAAATTTCCATGTATATTAAAGCTTCAGTAGTTTTAATTGTAAAAAAACAGCTATCCCGCAAATTGAACTGTTAGTAAGATAAATGCGTGCTTTGTATTAAAGCTGACAGAGCAGTGACTGATAAAATCTAGTCACTGATCTAAAGCCGATACAACAAATCAGATGACCTTCAATGCCTTTTAATTACCATTTCTGATTAGCTTTCTGTTACTAGGGAAAGAAAGACTTCAGGAAAATAAAACCAGTATTAAACTATACAAATCTGAAAAATTGATGGTCAAATCATCTCTTTGTCAGTGATATTAAATTCAACTACGTTAAAATGATAAAATACAGTGTCAAGCCAGTATCTTTTGCATGAAGACTTATGAAATATATGTTATGCATTTCCATTTTCTATCTAAGTTAAGGCCCATTTCATCTTAAACTAACCCAGATCCAGTTTTTATGTTTCCAGGTGCACCATTTATGGGTTCACATTTAATAGGATTTCTTTTATGACCTAAAAGGAATGTTGTCTGATCACCTCTATAGTCAAATAAGAGAGGCAACAGTGATTGAAGCTAGATGAATAGATTTTATTGCCTAATCATATTCTGATCCATACTAGCCAGTAACAATCCACTTTTCTGTGAATTTAGTGTAAATTTATGATATTAATTTAATTGTTTGATGTTCACCTATCCAAATACCTCCATTATATATTATTTTTCAGAAGTCCTAAGTTTTCCCTTGGAAGTGTTAGCCACAAGGCCAGTGACAGGTTCAGTTTCCAGTGCACATTTAATGATGCGATTATTTCATTAATCAATCTACAATGTAATTCAGTCATCAGTCTTTCAACTGAGAAATTTGAAAGCATAATACGATATTGATACTTTTGAAAGAATAAAAATTTTGATTAATGAAATATTTGGATGCTAACCCTCATTTAAAAGTGATAAGCTGGAAGTACTGTAAATACCTTTAATTCTCAAATCCTAGTTTCCTATATTTCTCTAGTGTTCCAGTTTATAAACGTCTGCCCCATATTTCAATTTACCATAACTGAAGTCTTAAAGCTTATATTTCTAACTTAAATATCTTATTTTCACAGAAAAATTCTGCGTGATACTGGTTTTTTGGTATTAGCTGAGACTCGCTTTGTAGTATAACATACGTTCACTTTTGAAGTTCGTGCTATACTTGAATAAAATGTGTGTTCTCTAATTGTTGAGTGTAGGGTTCTACATATGTCCATTGCATTGAACTTTTTAATTGTGCTGTTTAAATCTTCTAAAATTTGCTAGTTCCCTTTGCTCACTGATCAGTTTGTTACTGAGAGGAGTGTACTGAAATCTCTGACTATTACTGATCTCTGGTGATTGCTCTTTCCAGTCCTCTCCATTTTAGTTTGTATACTTGGTGCGATGTTATTATTTTATTTAAATTTGGAATTATCATTTTCTCCAGCTGAATTAGTTTTTTATTACTTTGTAGAAATTTTTTGTTCCAGTGTGCCTTTTTTTTCTTTTGTCTTTGAGTGTCTTTCTTTATTTCGTTATCTTTTTCCATTCTTTTATTTTCACCTTTAGTGTTTTACTTTTGTGGCTTGCAAAAAGCGTAAGAATCCAATTTACAATATCTGTCCTTTAACTATCAAATTTATTCCCTTTGATTATTTATGTATGTTATTTCTATATTTTATTTTGTGCTATTTGCACTACTTTATGCTTTAAAAATACTATTCTGGGGCGCCTGGGTGGCTCAGTTGGTTAAGCGACTGCCTTTGGCTCGGGTCATGATCCTGGAGTCCCGGGATCGAGTCCCGCATCAGGCTCCCTGCTGAGCAGGGAGTGTGCTTCTCCCTCTGACCCTCCCCCCTCTCATGCTCTATCTCATTCTCTCTCTCAAATAAATAAATAAATAAAATATTAAAAAAATAAAAATACTATTCTTCTATTTTTAATTTTTAAAAATTTTAATTTTCTTTTTCTTGAAACTAGTACTGAAGCAGCATGTGTATCAAGTATTCATACAACATGCAGTAAGGAAGCACTTATTTCTGCCTGTAGTAAGAGAACTGAAGCATGGAAGTATGTGGGAAGATGGTGAAACATGTCTGGTGAGATACCTAACGGTCATGCTGACAAGCCTCGTTCAGGAGTTTGGCTTGCATCCTGTGAGTTATTGTCAGCAGTGAAAGATGTAGGTAGGAAATGGCATTATCCATTTCATTTTAAAAATAAGATTATAGTTATAGAGGAATGAAGTAGGATGCCCCCATCCCCTGAAGCTGAGGCTAGGGAGCAGGGAAGCCAATTAGAAAAATCACTGCAATAATCTAAGTGATGAATGATGAAGAAGTAGTGGTAATGAACTTGAGGAAGAATGATAGATTTACGATATAATCAGGAGGAAGAATCAATAGGTCCTAATGACCAATTATGGGTGTGAGGTCCTAATGGAACGGATGACTGCAGGATTTTGGCTTTGGTGCTTGAGTATATGGTCAACCCACTAGGAAGAGAATAGGATATAGCAGCAAATTTTGGGACTACCCCTGCTTGGGGAGGGTTTTTCTTATAGACTGTTATGATGGCATGAGGTATAAAATGATTTAAAAAGGTAATTAGTTGGCAAACTTGCCTAGGAAAGAAAGCCAAAAATAGGGAGATGGTTTCCTAATAAAGAGGGAAGAACATCCAGAACACTGAATTTAGTGAAAACAATATACAGGAAGAGTGTTTAATTATATAAATAAACATTTATTTATTTAAATGGCTGTCATCTAAAGGTTTTACAGAAGCATTATGAACAGACAAGAATTTGGTTTAAATATTCTAGATATGCTTCAGAAAATTTTATTTAGTTTTGTTGCTTGCTGAGGGGGGGTGTATCGTGCTTTAAGTGCTGGTTTAAAAATAAATCTAGTTGAAATAATTTAATAAAGATAAATACATTTTTACAAACAAGATAGTATTTATGGCTATTTGGCAAATAAATGAGTATCTCCTGGTTAGATTGTATCTCAATTATATTTGTTTTATATGATCTCAGCCTATGAATGACATAGGGCAAGTTATCCTTGTCACAACCATGGAAAATTAGACCCTTTAAATGTTGAAATAAAACAAAGGGTTATTTTGCCAAACATTGGTATACTAAGTGAGGAAGAAGAGGCTGTTTGATATGCGAACGCTTTTTTGCTCTTGTTCTTGCCATCACATCTAAATGATTTGGAAGTTCTGACTCTGTTAGTATTAATATCAACAGATCTATAACTCCCTGCTGTCAGGAAGCTACATGACTGGCTTATTCTTTATTGTCTTTTGCATTTAATGTAAGATATATTAAATCTCTTGATTTAATGTCACAAGCCAGTAACACTCACAAAGCTGAATCACAGACTTTCATTAGGCAGATTGTTGAATATTTGCAGGTGTTAGCTAAAATGGAATTGTTAAGAATTACTGTGTTTGATAATATCATTGTAGGATAAAATTTTCAAATGCTCCATTTGACAGAATTTTTAAGTGTGCCCTTAGAAAACATTTTATTCCAATGAGTTGAGCAAGCAGAAAATCTGCATAGGCTCAGATAAATGCATAAGTGATTAATACAAATATGCATTATTAAATTAGCCTATCTTCAAGATTCATATCATGAATGGCAATCTTACTCTTTTTCCTTTGTTGTACAATTAGCAAGTTAGATAGATAATTGCTTTGATTCAGGATACATTTTTAAATAAAAAAAAGTTTCTTATAACACCTCCAGTTATATTAAGAGAATCTCTAAGTAGGTAGAAGGTCACTGAAGTAATACCTATTATACCAATCTTCTTAGAGCTATTTCACCCCATTTATCAACAAAGCTTTGAGACCTATTTGTGCAATAAAGGATTTTAGGTAGTGGATAATAAGATAAAACATAGTTCAGCTCTAAGTTTTCAGGCTACTAGAAGAAAATACAAAATATAAATAAGTAGGTAAAATAAAGCATCCTGAATTTATTTATAAATTTATTTGTAGGATATAGTAGTAAGGTAATGTGAAAGCAGTTTATAAGTTTATCTACAGGGTACAATGACAAAATCATGTAATAAACTGCTAAGCAGAATGTCTAGCACACGGTAAGTATTCCATAAATATTAGTTCTCATATTTATGGCACAAATGTGGGAGTATGTAATTCCACATGGAGATGTTAGGAGGATTTTTAGAGGCACTGATGCTTGCATTAGACCTTGAGAATGAGTAGGAGTTCATTAGTTTAAAGATGGGAAGAAGATCATCTAAGCAGAAGGAGCAGTATGAGCAAAACTGTGAATCAGTGAGTCCTGGTAGTCTGACATGGAGGGGTAGCAGGTTCAGGAGAGAACCAGAATCTAGTGAGAAATCTAGAGATATAGGTAAGACCCAGGTCAGAGAGGACCCTGGAGTTCATGTTGAGGACTTGAACTTTATCCTGCAAGAACATCAATAACCTTTAAAAGATATTAAAGTAGGTGGGTAATTTGATTCTCTGTGTATTTTAAAGAGATCATTTTGTGACTGTGTAGAGAATGGATTAAAGGAAGTAAAACTAGAAGCAAGGAGTCCAGCTTCTTCATACCCACTGCCACCATGTCCACGTAGGAGATGATGAGGACTTGAACCAAGGCTAGAGCAGTGGGTATGAAGAAGAGAACACTAGTCAATACATCATTAGAGGAGGTGACCCTGTGTAACACCCAGGTCTTGATAATCAGTTAGATGTGAGAAATAAGAGAGAAAGGGGTTTGCAATGACACTCAGTGTTCTGGTGTAGAGGCCTGGGTATGTGATGGTGCTCTTCACTGAGACAGGAAATACAAAAGGAGGAGCAGATGGGGTGGAGGTGGGAATCACGAGTTTGGTTTGGGATTTGCTGAATCTGTGGTGTTTCTGTGACATTCAAGGAGTGATACCTCAGGGGAGTTAGAAACACGGATCTGTTGCTCAGGTGACAGATCTTAGGCTAGAGATTAAGATTTAGGAGTTATTTAACATGCACGTGGAGCAAGAAGAAAAGAACCCTAGGGAATACTAGCACAGAAGGGACAGAGAGACTATGTGAGGTTTGCTTCTTGGCGGTGTGTTTTGGTGTTAGCTGAGCTTATGTTTCCTACTCTTTCCATTCTGGCTTCTTAGTTTTACATTTCATGTTGTAACATTCTGCAGATTTCAAATTACTTACACAATTTCTGGAGTTTCTCAAAAGGACTGGTGTTTGATAAGACTTCTTCATAATCTCATATACAAAGGGCTGTGGTTGTGACCTATAAATAGTATGGAAAATAGTGATATTGTCACTAGGATATTTCTTATCTTTGTATCAGAACTTGAAATGTTTGGAAATTCTGTGTGATGGCACAGTAATGATTTTGATAGCAATTTTGATGGCAGTTTTGACGGCAATACTGTGTTAGAACCTGTTTTGATGGTGATACTGTGTTAGAACCTACCCATCTTGAGAGTACAGAATTGAAATATGAATCTTAGGTCTCCTCAGTACTTAACACTATTTTTGTATCATTTGGTGTTTTACTATTACTTTGGCTGCTTTCTGCGCAATTTTAGAAGTTCAGTAAACTTGTAAAACTAAGAATTGTAGATATGGTAATTGAGGTTCTGAAAATAAGAATGTTCATGGATTTCTGTTTTTAAAGAGACTCACACTGATTCCATTTATATAGAGTGAGCTAATTTGTTCTTCACTGGAACCAATTTAGAAGTAAATTTCAAAGTTATTAGTAATGGAGTGATTAGCCAAGGCCCGGCAAACACATTTTAACTTCTTTAAATATCCATATAAAGGTTAGAAAGCATTTTCTCTCTTTTTCTTTTCTTTTCTTTTTTATCTTTGAAGTAACTGGGTGTGCTGCTTCTCTACATATTTAATGGCTTTGCTATATAGGGGACTTTCCATAAGTGTATGATGATGGCAGTCTACTTGCCACATGAAAGCTGCTCGTTTCTGGGAGCTTAGTTTTAGTTCAGACAGTTTGAGCTAGCACATTAAGATTTCCAAATGGAAAATTAAACTCTCACTTCATTATTCATTTATTCATTCAATCTGTTGTTCATTAAACAAATTACATTGTCCTGCAGTAGGTGGTAATGTACCAGGTGCTATGAGAAGATGCAAAGCAGTTAAAACTTTTGCCCTTGAAGAGCTTAGTTTCAAATAGCAGGAAAACAAGCTCATAAGTTGCTGAAAACTCAGGTTAGAAGGTAAAAGTTTGTAAGAAGAAATTATAAAGCTTTGATGAAGGACATAAAAAGAAAAACTAACTAAATTTGAGAAATAAAATGTATTCATTGATTAGAAGACCAAAGGGAATAAAACTGTCCGTTTTCTCCAAATTATCTGAGTCAGAAACTCAGGTAGAGTAGGCAGTTTGTTCATTTTGTTCATTTATATATCAGAAACACTAGAACAGGACCTGGCACATAGTAGGCACTCAATAAACATTTGTTAAATGAATGTTATCTGAAATTTTACTCAATATCCCATTACAATTTTTTTTTTGATTAAGCTTCACTAGTTGATTCCCCAAATTCATAGATGGATAGATGGAAGACAAGATACCAAAATGATGTTGAAGAAGCATAATGAAAAGATAAGACTTGCTCTGCCAGAAGGTAGTAGATTATAGTTCTAAAGATGACCACATTATCTCCCTTCTTAGCAATATGACATTACCCCTCTCCCCATCAAGAGACAGAGTCTGTTTTACCTCTTTTAGAACTTACTAGACCAATATATTAAGCCAGAGATTACTTTGAGTCACTTCTGAGGCTAGGTCTTAAGATATCTATGACTTGAAACATTTCTTCTTGTCCCCCAATCTCAAATAGCCATGTGGAGAGAAAAAAAACAAGGCTTCTGATTGATAACCCTCGATGAGCCTTCACCTGGTAGCTAGTACCCAATGTCAACCATGTGAATGAAATTATTTTGGAGCTCATTGTTGTCCCAGTGCCCAACCAGAAACCATGGGAAGCGGAATTTTGTGGGTATCAACAAAATAATAAAAAAATAGTGATTTTTAAAAATCCACTAAATTATAGAGCAGTTTGTTTTGGAGCAATAGATAACTGAATGTCAATATCAATGCTTATTATAAAGCTCTAATAATGAAGAAGTATGATAATGGTGCAGAGACAGAAAAATCTCAAATTGGAGAGACTAGAGAGCTTTAAAGCAATCCTCACTTGTAGGGGCCATGGTGTATAGCTGGAGAGACATTAAAAATTGAAGGATGGGTAGGAAGAATGGATTAATTAATAAATGATAGATATCCACAAGAAATAATTAAAATTAGGTTCCCAGTTCACACTATGAACAAAAATAAACAAGAGATGGATGCAATCAACAAAATGTTAAAACTGTGATAAGAAATTTGAAGAAAACATTTCTATGACTATCGGATAAAAATAATTTATCAAATAAGTCATTAAGTGTTAAATGAAAAGATCAACTATGAATACATTAGAATTTGAACTTCTGTATAATAAAAGGTTGTCATAAACAAAGTTAAAAAACAAACCATAAACTGTTAGAAGGTATTTGTAATATGTAGAACTGACAAAGGATTTGTATCTGGATGGTATTATGAAGTCCTTACGAAAGTATGGTATTATGAAGTCCTTAAAAACTTAAAAAAAAAAGAAGAAGAAAGCCTCAGACAACCTAATGTAAAATACACAAAGGCTATAAACAAGCAATTTACAGAAAAGGAAAACCAAAGAACAAATAAATGCATAATAAGATTCTCAGCTTCAGTAGTAATTAGAGAAATAGAAATTAAATCAATAATGAGATTACATTTCACAGCCATTAGATCTTAAAAATTAAAGCATGACAATACCAAATATCTAGGTGGTACAGAAACTGAAACTTCTATTCATTGCTGGTTGGAATGTAAATTGATACTGGTTCTTTGGTGAGCAATTTGGCAACATCTGGTAAAGCTGAGGAAGTTTGCATCCTAAGTGTTGAAGTACCTAAGGAGACATACAAGGATGTGTTGCTGCAGGGTGGTTGACAGCAGGGAAAAAAGGGTAAATAACCTTATGTTCTAGTTATTGTAAAACGGTCAGTCTGGCCAGTGTCTTACGGGCAGGGAGGGGGCACTGCTGGGGGTTGGAGGGTAATGGCAGAGATGAAGCTGCAGAGTTCAATTGAGTACATGTCCTGTTTGAGAGAACGTGAGACACCAAAGATGTAGGAGACAATGCAATTGAGGTTCCAAATACAGAGTTTATAAGAGAAGTGAAGACTAGAGACAGGAGCTTGGGTAGTCCACAGCATTTAGATTGTATTTAAAGTCAGCCTTGGTCAAATCAACTACCAAAAGATACAATGAAAGGAGACCTAAGCAACACTGACAGGATAAGTATGAGGGCTAACAGCCAACAGAAGTGGTTAACAGATGGCCTTGTTTTCTAGAATGAGATTATCTCCTGGTATAAAATAATCTGAACTGATGAAAGAAAAATATTTGGGATTATCCTGGCAATTATACATAGAAGAGACTAGAAAAAAAGTGATAATAAATGTGATACAATTTGTCAAGTTAAAACAGCACAGAGTTTTGACAAATATTACTGATGGATAAAAAATTTTGTTTTTACTGAGTCTATGAAATGGTTGCATTTATTTGTTAGTGGTATTTAAAAATGTTCAACTTGGGTGCCTGTGTGGCTCAGTTGGTTAAGCGACTGCCTTCGGCTCAGGTCATGATCCTGGAGTCCCTGGATCAAGTCCCGTGTCGGGCTCCCTGCTCGGCAGGGAGTCTGCTTCTCCCTCTGACCCTCCCCCCTCTTATGTGCTCTCTCTCTTATTCTCTCTCTCTCAAATAAATAAATAAAATCTTTTAAGAAAATGTTCAATTAAGTGCTTTTAAAATGCTTTGGAAATCAAAATTAATGGAGATTGTATTACTGTTAATATAATTTTCTTAGATAAACTGTTGATATTGATCAAATGTCCCTTTTAAAAGAAGTATGATTTTGTAAGAGCAAATTACTTTCTGGACATTGGCACCAAGAAATCTATGTCTTGAGCAATGTGCAGATCATTTAAAAACCAATAACTTCCCTCAGATTATATCTTTTTAAAAAGACAAAGGTTTAGAAAACCTAGCATAATGACATTTTAAATTTATTCAGTGTTTGAAAAAGTTGGGAAAACTCTGAAATTCCATTTATGTACAAAACCCCTGTGAAGTGTATGTTTTAGAATATCTGTTCTTCAGGGTCCAGGGCAATCTTATGCAGGATATGTTGTAAGACTTGTACCACCACCAAGTATTTGTATCATTAAAATGTGTAATGCATGCCATTTGACTACTCAGAAAACACTGTGTTCATAGGCACTATTCAAGGCAAATTAACTAGGGACTATACTTGATTTAGGAGGACTGACATGATAAATATACCCATGATGCTAGTGAAATTTAACTTCACTGAATGAGATATCAGCATTGAAACGGGACAGTTTTTGGTTACATAGCTCAATCTATGAACATAATCATGTAGTGAAATATAAAAATTCCATATTGTCCGAATGAACCCTAAAGGGTTCAGTGTAGCTTTGCTATAAATGTTTAACCACCCCCCCCACCCCCTTAAGACACTGGCCAGACTGACCTTTTTACAATAACTAGAACAGGTGAGGACACTTATCTGATCCATGCCTGGCTTCTAATTTGCTGGGTCACCTTGAGTAGCATTAGACCTTCCTATTCTTCAATTATCTTGGAATGCTAAATGTAGGTATTACACTAGAAATAGATGATTTCTAATTTTTTCTGTGATTCTCTAGGTCTCCATGTGCAAATTTGGAACAATCCATGTGAAAATACTTTCTGAAACTCTGGAATAATTTGGTGACTAGAAATTCCACGCACAAAATATTTTCAACAGTGGTACAACTTATTCTTTATTTCTTGAAATCTTGAAATAGTGGGCTGGTTGGGCCTTTGTGCTTCTTTCCTAATTAAATGGAAACAGGGATGTGGTTGTTCAGGATAGGGAGACAGCTTATGGTGCCTGAAAGATTAGGGTGGTGTTTTCTGAGTTCCAGACCGCAGCACTATAGGGTGTTAGACACCTAGTGTGGCTGTTGGGAGACAGTGGGACACACTGACCCACCTCATTATTTTACTATGGGAGAGAAGCTAACTTGATTCATGAAACAGATTTAACTAAGCAACATAAAGAATCTGACTGTAGCTCAACACTGTCTACTGACATGTTTGAAATACAAATTTATAGAAAATGAAGACTTTAACCCATCTCATATTTAACATAGATTATTAATTTGTTAGGAATCCATCAAAATGACATTTGAAATGAAAATATCAGCTTCTTTACCATGCTGTTAAATACTTCATGATGGTCTAAAAATGTATTTACCTTCAGAAGAAAATTGTCATACTGACCACTGAATAAAAATATACAATATCTAGGTGTCAGAGCTTTCCAATTTAGTAAGAATGAGTTTGTAGAGTGGTAGTAGAAGATATATACTTTAATTTTAAATAAATATCTGTGTAATAGCTAGAAAATCATTGTGTTGACTCAAATGTTGTCAGTAAATTAATAAATTCTAAATTATCTGAATCCAAATAAACAAAAATATGAATATAATCTTTTCGGTGACCTTAGGGGGTAGCATTATTTTGGGGATCATTTTAAATAAAGATACCTTAGAGATTAAGGAGACTGACCCAAGTTCATGATGCTAAAATGTTAGAAAGGAGCTAGAAACTTGAATTAAGATTTTATCTCCAAACCTTGTGTTCCTTTACTATAATACAGTGGCTCTATTGCCCTAAATAAAGCACAGTGAATTATTGACCAGCAACTTAAATTATATTAAAATTTCATTGCTAATTATACAGTGTATTCTAATTCTTTATATTTGGTAATCCATATATGATATGATGGAAATATTTATTAAAAAGACCATTTGATTAATATGAAAACCTGATTTTTCAAAACTTTCCACATAAAAAGAATTACTTTAGCTTATTGTAAATAAGATTAAATTGTAAAGCTACTGCTTATATCTTAAATATGGATCAAAATTCATTTTTAAAAACAGCCAAATTTACTTATCATGAACCAAATTCAGAGAAATGAAATAGTTTTGATATTTTTTTGGCCGAAGTCTTACCGTATGTTCATTATTCAAAATTTAAGGTGTATTGGTATATCTTTGAATGGAAAAATGGTGTTCCAAAGTTAACTTCACAAAGTTTAAGGACCAGACATTTCCTCAATGATTCATGGCAATGAGACAATGATAATTGGATGAGTTTTCATGGTAATGAGGTCGGTTATAACTGGATAAGTACTATTTCTCAGAGTCAAAGAGAAAACAAACAAATCAAACAGACAAACAACAAACCTTTCCTGAGCACCTTTCACTGGTTAGACCCCAAACCTCAGCATCATCCTCGACTCCTTTTTCACTCTTCAACCTCATGTCCTATTATTAGAAAGTTGCTTCACCTCTACCTTCAAATATAGATTCATATACTTCGACCATTTCTCACCACATCGTCTCTCATCCGAATTAATCTCAAATCCTTATAATAGCTCTCTAATTCTGCCTTGTTCTCCTGTTAAAAAGTGAGTTGGATCATGTCATGTGTCACTTTGTGGCCACCCATCTCTTTCAGAGGAAAAGCTAAATTCTCACAAAACACTCTGCTCCCCTTTGTTATCAGTCCTGCCTTGACTCCATGGCTCACAGCCTGCACAGTTTGCATGGAGCACTGGGTGTTATATGCAAAGAATCATGGAACACTGCATCAAAAACTAATGATGTAATGTATGGTGATTAACATAACATAATAAAAAAATTCAATAAAAAAAGAAAGAAAGAACATCCTCCACACCAATGCTATGAATAACACAAAACCAAACTAAACAGAATTTCAAAATAATTAAGTTCCACTTGGATTATATCTTTATATGAAAATCAAATGGCATTTCTTTTGGTTATAACTTAGGAGCCAAAGATATCATGTGAGTTTAACAATGATACTCATACTCAAATTAACATGTGCATATATACAATAATAAAGTCCATTTTCCAGCCAAAAAAATATTTTTTGAATGAATAAATGAATGGGTAAGGAAATGAGTGACTATCACATGTGTCATTTAACCTCTGTGTTAACTATGACATAGGTGGCATGATTTCCGTTTGACAGCTATGATAAATCAAAGTGATTAACTTGATAGCCATGGAGTTGTAAACACATTATAGTTGACTAGGACTGACTCTCTCTAAAATTCTTGTTAAGGTGAAATGAGATATTCTCTATTATTCTCATAAACTACAGAGTATTTCCTCATGAATGATAACATTTTTCAATGGACTTTTTTTTATCTAGAAGTCTTGCTAATCTAATTAATTCAACAAACACTTATTGAGGGTTTAATTTATACAGACTTCAATTTAATCTCTGGGACATACTGATGAACAAGACAGAAAACCCTGGAGTTTACAGTTAGAGAAATAGGTACACAAATTAAGAACGAAATATCAGAGTTACAAGTGTAATGCAAAGAATTAAAAGTGACGTAGGGAATGACCAGAGGCTACCAGGTTGGATGGTGTGCTGGATATTCTCCATTTGCCCCTCCTGATCTGCTTGCTCTTTGCCCTTCTCCATTCTGCTTCAAACTTCAGGAAGTTGACCATTATGGACTGTATCATTGGGCTCCCTTGCCATTGGCCTCTGGTTATATTTGATCAATAGGAACTATTGGCAGAGGATTTGAGAACTAGAGAAGCATGAGAGGTGGGTGTGTATTTCCTGGATCCTCCCTGTCAGGTCCCTACTGATGAGCAGTGAATGTTTTTCTCTGAGGCCATGTTCCTATTGCATGACCCTCTCTATTTGTTTTCATGCTCTGAATTTTAGGAACTCCTCCTTCTCTTACTCTCTCACTCTTATGGGTGGTAGCACCCCTTGACTCCTGTAGTACCTGAATATTACAATATATTTTGTTAATTTTCTCCTAACCTGTATTATAATACATCATAATTATATGACTATAGCAGATAGTCCCTTTGTTAATTTTACTTTATGACTGCATCACTTACTTCCTGCCCACCCATGACTGGTAAAGGTGGTAAGGAAAGGCCTCTCTGATGAAGTAATATATAATGCAAGTCTTGAGGAAAACAACCATGAGAAGATCCAGGAAAGGATATTCTAGACAAAGGCAATATTTGAGACAAAGGAATTAAGACAGGGATGAGTTCCATGTGTTTGTAGAACTGAAAGATTTTGGCTTAAGTGTAGCAAACAAGAGGAAGGTCTGTAAGAAATGAGGATGGGATCTAGGCAGGTAACAGATCTCTGACTTTGCATTAACATCCCTTTTATACTGAAAAAGCAGAAACAAAAACAAAGCAAAAAAAATGTATGGGGAGAATATACCATTTTATGTGGTATGCCTTTACCTAATTCTGTTTATTTGTGAGTTCTGTGAGGAATTAAAGGAAGCTTACTAAAAAGAAATCATTTACATTTTCATTTTCTTTTATTTATAGCACATATTCTTAACTATTATAACAAGAAAAAAACATAAAGGAAGTAAATAATTAAATAAGGTAAAACATCTACAGGCTATACTTTCTATATACCCTAATAATATTAAAAGGAATCATTAACTCATTGAGAAGTAATTTGAAGATCAAGTTTAGATAGCAGTTTATTATTTTCTTTAAATCTATCTTCATTATTTTTTTTTTCTGTTTGTGAGGCCAAAATGACTTCCTAGATTTTATTTCCTTAGAGTTATCTTTATCTCCTTTACTCTCCTGTCTACATATCTCCTATCCATGGAAGAAGAAATTAACTTCTCCGTCTTCTCACCTTCCCTCTCCTTCCATCATCCTTTTATTTAACACACTATTTTATAGCATTTACATATTCAGAATGACATTTGCTATTCTTTTTGTGTCCCTTTAGAAAGTTCATCAGCTATTTTCTGGATTTTTGGTTCTCTCTCCTGATAATTAGTGCAGTCATATTCTGAAAGAATGTTGTTGCTCTCTAAAATATATTTATTTCTAGCAAACACATTATCTTGATCTAAAAAAGTGGTTTTGGTACTGGATAACACCTAGAATAATGCCTGGCATGTGTTAGGTGCTCAGTAAATATTTTGTGATGGAATGAATGTTTGAGAACGCAGTCATGTTAAAGAAACCCAATTCAGTGGTGCCACTTACTTGGTGGCACTGGGGGGGATGTGAAACCTATTTAAGCCTCAGTTACCACCAACTCTAAAATTAAGGCAATAATAGTGTCTACCCTTTAGAATTGTTCTAGGAATTGACATACATAATGCATTCAATGCACTTAGCACAGAGCCTAGCACATAGCAAGCACTCAAATGTTAGCTATTATTTTTGATAGTAATTATTTTAAATAGAAATCAGGAATAGTACATTTTTAACAGGTAGTGAATTTTAACAGTACAATTTTAGCACGTTTTATTTATTGGCAACATTTTTCATTGTTTATCAGAAACATTTAAAGATAAACATTTACTCACTAGTGAGGGGATAGAAAGCGGAAATCTCTGAGATATAAATCAAATTGCATTATACCTTGTTCTCATTTATAGTTTTTATGGCTATATGTTCAAGAGTAGTGATATTACTTCTTTCTAGTTCATGAATGGCATGGTGTTTACATGAAGAATGCAACAATCACCATGATCCCACCTAGCTTGAAAATACTGAATGTATGTTTGTGTTTAAAATAAAACTGTTTTGGTATTATTATTATTATTATCATTATTATTATTCCAGGATGCCAATTAACTAACATGTGTGTTAGATGAGGTTGTAAAATATCTAAATAATCACCCCATGTAGATAATCAAAACAATTTCCTTTTTAATTAAGATACATTGTGTTGGTATGAATATTTGTAAAATTAAAGGGTGACTAGTAGCTTACTTTATACTATTGTGCTAATATTAATCAGCCACAATTTATTTTCTTCCTTTGCATTTTTTCCTGAATATTGCATACAGGGAAAAACTTCTTTTGTGTGGAGAAAAGTTAAAGTACCCATGCTACCCTTCACTTGAGCTGTATTTCTGCTGCTCTTGGCATTTACCCAGGGGTTAATTGGCAGAATAGACCCTTCAGCAATTTTCCCAGTTTTTTGGTGTTCTCTAAAAGAAACAGTTCATTAAAAACTCCAGTTTATATGCTACTATCATTTGGAAGAACAGCACTGTAACTACTCATCAAGAACCACAAAAACAAATGCAGTCCTACTGCATTCGGCATCCATCAGGTGGGTTGTTCATTCCTTTCCTTGTTCGCTCCATCTGGAGAGGCCTGGGCACCCGTACAAAATTCAGCAGTGCCTAAACACAGACACATTAGTTGGGGCTGCCCTGCTCTAGATACCGGAGAGAGATTTTATTGGCATAATGCACCAAAGTCTTATGCCAGATCCAGATCCTTTGCCGATGCTGACATGAGGAACACGGGAGGGGGTCTTAGGATGGAATGACATCTGAGGCAGCCAAAGCCTCCATTTGTCTTTGTGCCAAATGTGCTAAACTGTAGACACTGCAGTGTTTTCAAAAATAATAAAAAAATATTTTGCTCATTAACTTTCTAAGTCCTGCTGACTTTGTGAAATCAATATAGCAGATTGTAATTGATTTATGAAATGAAAAGCCCCTGCCTGACCAGTAAGCTCTGCAGTCACTGCTCTCTGCACCGTGCCCTTCTGCTCATTAGCACACTTCCTTTAGCAGTGCCTGTGCCAAGGACGCCGTCAGAGCTGGAAGGCTCAAGCCCTCTGCAGACAGACTGTTTAAGATGTAGCTTGCATTGTCTCCCTGGGGTCTTATGCTTTCTCTCTGTTTCTGTCCTACCCAGGTCAGCTGAAGGACTTGAGCTTCTTTCTCCCGGTCCCTAATGTCCTCATAAAGGCTTACTGGAAAAGCAAGTCTCCATTTATACCTGTCTTTTGACATTTTCATGTGTTTGCTACTTTTCCTTTTCTCTCATTTCTGTCTCTCTTAGCTTGTCTTACTTAGCTTGTCTTTTGCCATCTGGCTTTGCCCATTGATTTACTTTTTCTTTATTTTTTCAATTTCTTATAACTTAGCAAGGTGGACAAAATTTCTTTTTGCTATTTTGGGTTTTTGGGTCTAGTTTTAGCACTTTTTTTTCTTTTTTTTTTAAGACATTTATTTATTTGAGAGAGAGAGCATGAGCAAGAGGGGCAGAGAGAGAGGGAGAGAGAATCTCAAGCAGACTCCATGCTGAGCATGGAGCCTGACGTGAGGCTCTATCTCACAACCCTGAGATCATGACCTGAGCCAAAACCAAGAGTCAGTTGCTCAACCGCCTGGGCCACCCAGATGCCCCAACTTACTGTTTCATTTTTTTTTAAAGATTTTATTTATTTATTTGAGAGAGATGGGGGAGGGGCAGAGGGAGAGGAAGAGAGAGAATCTCAAGAAGACTCTGTGCTGAGCAGGGAGCCTGGGGTGGGGCTTGATCCGAGGATCCTGAGATCATGACCTGAGCCAAAATCAAGAGTTGGATGCTTAACTGACTGAGCCACCCAGGCGCCCCACTCTTTCATTCTTAAGACAATATTTTGTTTATCTTCCTGCCAACTCCCACTGTAATTATGTTCCTCTACCACCTTTAAAAATTGAGGTAACTGCTATAACTTAAGCATTGCCCTAGATGCTTTACATGAAATTGTCTTCTCAAGCAGCATGTAAAGAAAGTATCCCTGGTTACAGGTGAGGAAACCGAAATTCAAGAGATTAGGTAACTTACTTGAGTCACTAAACTATTGAGGAGCAATGCTAGCATTTGCAAGTAATTGTTTGACTCTAAACTCTGTGTTTCTTCTTTTCAATAACAAAATGCTGCTTCCAATTGCCTCTGTTTTCCTTTAAATGCTTAACTAGCAAAGTCTAGCTCTTGGTTGCCCTTAAAGGGACTCATTCTCTTTCGTGCCACTCTCCCAAATGACTCTGTTGTTACAACTGTCAGAATCAAGTGTATTTATTTCATGAGTTTGGTCTATCACAGTATATTGGTCAGCTTACTCTTTTTCACTGAGTTCTCCTCTATCTAATAGTATGTGCATGGAGCCCCTTGTATCATCATGTTCTCACGTTGTCAAAAGTCACCAAGAGCAATCTCATAACCTAGAAAAATGAACAGAGAACTGAGCCAAATAGGCAACTGTTGGGAGCTTCATGCGGATTTCATCTTCTCTTTGTTCTTTTGATACTACTTTGGGAACAAGTAAGTGGTGAAATTATAGAGCACTGCAGCAGCAGGAAAGTGATGCAATGTCCTCACTTCTTAAGTGGCTGAAGGCACCTGGAATTTCCCCATCCAGATACTGTATATTGCAGTTAAGTGTCATGCCACATCCATAATGCATTAGTTTACAGTGAGTTAATAGGTTCCATCCGTCTGAAATCTTGTATAATATTGCAGTAGCATCAGACATTACTGCCATTCAGGATGTGCAATATTGCACCAAAAATTAACCACAGATGCCATATTAAAACAGCTGCAGATTTAGATTTAGCTACAGCAGGAAGAAAATGTTGTGCTATGGAAGTTGGCCAGAAGAGCAATGGTGATGTGCTGTAAATGAGGAGGAGGAGAAAAAAATTGAGGTCAAGCTGCCAAAAAAGACAGAAATGGAAGTGGGGGAGGGTAATTCATATGGTCAGTGGCAATCCAAAAAGACTCAAAGTCCAGGAAAAGAGGGCAGAATACAGGGTGAGTGATGCCTGCATGAACTGATGAAGTGTTAAAATGGCAGGTCTAATCAGAATAATAGTTACAGATATAAACGAAGGTATAAGGAAAATAGCTAAAAATGTGATAATTCATCTTTGGGATTTACTGTAGTCAGGCTATTGATTTAGGAATAAACTGCTAGAAAAACTGTTGATGCTTGAAGTGATCAATGCCTGAGAAAAAAGTTCTGATGTACAGGGATCAGAGCAAACCTAGACAATTACAGGATTTGAGACTGTCTTGAGCACCCTTGACTTGAAGGCTGTCTTCTGATAATGGGCCCTCATGGGATTAACTATTCCCATTTTGGGAAAAGTGTTAGAAGGTTTGGTTGGCTCAATTTTGTAACCGAAAGCTGAGGTGGCAAAATTTTATTTCAATAGAATTGTGGGCTTGTGAGATTCTCATTAACTCCAGGGCCATCTGCTTTTTTGCTATTCATTTGGCTCATTTAGACACAGGTGGGTAGGAAGGTCTCAACAGTTTTGGTTCTCATTCAATTTTGATTTCTGCTTGGGAAACAGAAAAGGCCAGTGACAGCTGTTGCAATGCTGGGGTTCTCTTCCTTCAGTGTGAGCCAGAAGGTGGCTTCCCCATGTAGTTTGCTGCTAACAGAGCAAGCAGACAGTAAGCATTTCACTCATCCTCCTGTTTGGCTCCTTAAAACCATTATCTTCTATGCCTTATGGTATACCTGGTTTAGGAGATTAGACAAGGAACACAATGGTCTCTAAGTCAGTAATTGATTTTGTTGGTGGAGTGGAGGACAGACTGGTTATTGACTATCACGGGTCAGTCAAACCTCTTGAACTTTAGCTATAATTTGTGCCCGTTCCCCTGGTTCAGAAATGAAATATTGACTAATGTGATTAGTAACCAGTAGATATATTTGGTGCCTTACAAGTCACTAGGGACATTGTAGGCCTCTTCAAACTTTATGGGGGTGGAATATTTTTTCTATTGCCTAGGTAAAGTCTTGTTTTCCTTCCTCTTCTTTTGAAAACCAAAGAATAAAAGCCAGGCAGTTAACCATCTGCTGTGATATCAGGGCTTCAGGAAGGCAAAGCAAGGCAAAACCAAACCAAACCAATTTTTTTTTTGAATCTGATGTTTAAAATTCTAGGAAATGACAGTGTCACATTCAAAGGACTTTCTCTCCATAGAGGAAAATTTCAAAAATTTGAAAAATTTTGAAAACTCTGGAGTTCTATGACGATGGTGATGATGATGATGAGGAGGAGGAGGAGGAGGAGGTGGATGATAAAGTAGAGCTAACATTTATTGGGCATTCAGTGTATGCCCTGCAGTGTTAACTGCACTTTACCTATATTGTCTTATCCCCCCTCCCCCTACTCTATGTCATGAGTGCTGTTTTACCTCTCATTTCACTGGTGCAGCAACTGAGGAATAAGAATAGTTAACTAACTCTCCCAGATACCATGGCCAGAGTATGGCAGAGAGCCATTATACAGACCGGCAGGTTAATACCCAAGTCTACACTCTGGATCTAGACTTTCTTACTTCTGTGATACAGAATCTCATGTTGGACTCTTACATTACTCAATTTTTTTGTTAAGTGGGGCATACTTCTTTAGGTATGTTCTAATACTGTGAACAAACTAAAATCTAATAGAATGCTATTTTAATTATTAAATATATGATTTTGTCACTTTAGGATGACCCAATTCTCAAAGTCATATTGAAAAATAGGTATATGAGGAGTGGCTATTTCATGAAAGGGCTCATGACTTTATCTAGAAGATCCAATAGAGACTTCCTTCAAATGATTGGCTTTGTACACTTCATATAAAATAAATTTCATAATAATTCAGGGTAGGCAATAATTTTAGAACCATGACTGTTGTTTCTGTCAAGCTTTGCTTTCATGCTACCTGTCTTTCTTTTTATTAATTTTTTATTGTTATGTTAATCGCCATACATTACATCATTAGTTTTTGATGTAGTGTTCCATGATTCATTGTGCATAACACCCAGTGCTCCACGCAGAATGTGCCCTCTTTAATACCCATCACCAGGCTAACCCATCCCCCCACCCTCCTTCCCTCTAGAACCCTCAGTTTGTTTTTCAGATTCCATCGTCTCTCATGGTTCGTCTCCCCCTCCGACTTACTCCCCTTCATTCTTCCCCTCCTGCTATCTTCTTTTTCTTTTTTCTTAAAATATGTTGCATTATTTGTTTCAGAAGTAGATCTGTGATTCAACAGTCTTGCACAATTCACAGCGCTCACCATAGCACATACCCTCCCCAATGCCTATCACCCAGCCACCCCATCCCTCCCACCCCCCAACCACTCCAGCAACCCTCAGTTTGTTTCCTGAGATTAAGAATTCCTCATATCAGTGAGGTCATATGATACATGTCTTTCTCTAATTGACTTATTTCACTCAGCATAACACCCTCCAGTTCCATCCATGTCGTTTCATGCTACCTTTCATTTAAATAAAATCCTTTATGAAATAGTGTGTCATACTTAGTAAATGTAGTGAATGAAACTTCCTGAATTGCAAACTTTTATTTGCTGTTTGGAGTTTCTTTCAGCCCTTTTATCTTCTCTCCCCCACCTTTAGAATTGTGGTAAGAACACTGACATGAAATTTACTCTCTTAAAAATTTTTTAAAGATTTATTTATTTGAGAGAGAGAGAGAATGGGAGAGGGGCAGAAGGAGAGGGAGAGAGAGAATCTCAAGCAGACTTCACGCTGACTGCAGAGCCCAACACGGGGCTCGATCCTAGGGCCCTGACATCATGACCTGAGCTGAAATCAAGAGTCGGTCACTCAACTGACTGAGCCACGCAGTCACACCTCCTAACAAATTTTTAAGAGTTCAATACAGTATTGTAAACTAAAGGCTTAAAGCTGTGTAGCAGATCTCTAGAACTTACTGATCTCGTACAACTGAAATATTACCCATTATATTTTTACTATTTATAATCATAGATCAGCAACTTCCCATTCTCTTCATTCTCTAGGGGTATATATTCAGAAATGTCATTAATAGCATATGTATATAGACACACATTTATGTCACTCATGATGGTATACAAAAGTATGGATTTCTGTATAGTACAACTTTGGTTATTCTATACTTAAAACTAAAAGTTTGACTATGTGTCATTTCTCTTAATATGCGTTGGGTCCATAACGATTAAGCAAAAATACTTAAATTTATGAACTATTTTGTGTAGTCTTCAAATTAAACCATACAAGATCCAGACATATATGAGGTTATAGATTCTGACTTATCGTAAATTCAATGACAGTTTGAAGCACAGGATTTATGGGCAGCCACTATCCACCCATCTCAGAAAGAGAATCTTTTTTTCTTTCCTTAGCCTTTCCTCTTTGTTATGGCAAAACAGTGGGTCTTTATCTATTAATGATAGATAGCTACTTTAGGGTTTTTTTTCCCCCTCTAAAACAAGACCCTCTTTATTTTTACAAACATAAAACACATTTGGAAGTTCTTCAGATGAGAATACCAAAGTTCTTCTGGCTTTCTATTCTACATGTGACAACAAACAACAGGGTACTATTCTTTCTGTATCTCTGAATTGGGGCCACTCCTATAGTTTCTATACTTTTATTGCTAATCTTAGGCTTAGGGTCATAGCATAGCATACCCCATGCATTTTAGGGTCTTTAAACAAAATTTGCTATCCCAAGCCCTTAATATATTTTCCCACTAATTTATATTAGGTCATTATTTTAGACAATGGGGCTACCAACCATTTCCAGCTAACTGTCATGGAAACATTTAGACATAGAAATTATATTGAATTTCACATGAAATACCCAATAAACTTCTCTACAAATTTCAATTTTGATTCATGTTAGTAAGCAAATGATAAACTTATATTTATTTATTTGGAAAACAGCCACAGTTTGCAAAAAAACATACAGTCAGGGTTTCTACTAAAGAGGCCTATGATTCTTTATTCATTTTGCCCATAAATCTTCTTTAACATGAAATTTAAAAACTTGGTTTGGATGAAATGAATGATAACAAAGTCACTCCAGTCCAGACAAAGTCACTCCTGTGGATGGACTTTTGAGCAGAAAGTAAATGGATCAGACTGATAGGAAACTAATAAAAAATAAGTAAGTTTGGTCCAGATTGAAGAGGGCTAACAATGCAAAACTTGGGAATTTCACCATTTTTCTGTAGGGAAGTCACTGTAGATTTTTTTAGTAAGGGGTGATGTTATAACAATAAAGAGAGCCTTCAACACTTTATAGAGCAGAATGGTAATGAGGTTATTATAGTACTCTATGGAGAAGGTGATGAGGGCAGGAATAAAGGCAATGGTGAGGAAAATAGCACAGGGCCATGTGGATTCCAGAGACTGGAGGATGTTTGACTCATGCTGTTTTCTAAGATGTTCTTCTCTCTCTACCTTATTAGTTCCTTAACTTCAGGTTTTGGCTGAAATGTCCTTTTTATAGGGAAGTCTTCCTTGATCCCCTAAAGTAGCATCCCACCCCATTTATATGCTCTCCAACACTATGTTTTTTACCTTGCAGTGCTAGAAATGCTTATAATTATTTAATTAACTGTATGCAGTTATTTTTTAAGGTCTTCCCCACCTGATTTTAAACCTTACAAGGGTAGGGATGTTTGTTTTATTCACTACAATACTGCTAGTACCTAACAGATAAGTACTCAACAAGTTTTTTGTAGGCCAACTGACCTATTGTTGGACCTTTACAGACTTGTTCAAATACAGAGAAATGAAAGGGAATGAGTGGGTGGGAAAGAATCAAGTAAGTATAAATCATGTTTTGAACCTAAATAGCATGTTAAACAGTTATTGGTCCACCAGTTATACTTAGAATAAAAGACTTTTATATATTTTCCTGTGAGCAGTTTTGATGGACTGATTGAAGAACTGAAAATTCATGTAGTAATGTAGAGAAATAGGAAGAGAGTGATATAAATGGTAGAAACAGAGAATAGGGAAGCTGAGGATTTATTAGAAAGACTGTGACCTTGGCTGATGGTCCAGTGGAAAACCAGACGATCTTGTGGATGGACGGGCATAAAGCTACCCTTAATCCTTAAAAGTTAAACACAAACCACTAAGCCAAGTACTCTGTACTCCACAGTCATAGACTTAAGAGAATTGGAGAGTCCGAGGAAAGTCAAAGACAGATCATTTCCCAATTCTTGATTTCTCGTCACAGTAGCCAGCCAAACGGTCATCAGGCTTTGAAGGAAAACTCAAGAAAGGGAAACCTTTCCAGTTTCTTTTTCACTTACTCTAATAGCTGTGGACTCAGAAGCCAGTCTGAACAGGGACGATCTCATCAAATCACAGCTAAGTCAAGGACATCCTTTCCCACAATGCTTAGCCATCTGCTCTAATACTTTGCAGAGGAAAGCAGTATGTATGTTGTTCACACTACTTACTGGTATTATTTATTACTACCAATTATATGTAAGTGCCCTTATTAGAAAAGGTGCTATGGTATATTGTAAGTGCTCCTTAGTAAACAAATCAGTACTTGGGCAAGCTGTCAATTGCAAAATCACATCATGCTTTGCTTAGATTGAAGCAGGCTTTTCTAAATGATGAAATGCTGATTTTAAATGTGACTGAAGAATGATCCTTTTGGTCAGATAGAAAATGGCAAGTCTCAATGGAGTCTAAAATACCAGATTACTCATCTCCTTTTCATCAAGAACCTTTGATTCAAAGTCTAATATTTTAAAGTTGCTTCTGCAGATTGTAGGCACACTCTTGAGACAGAGCTTGTATTGACTTAGGCTAGAATAATTTTTTCCTTAAAAAAAAAGGGGTAATATAAAGAACTTTAAAAATCAGTTTGAAGGAAAACAACCCAATAAAATATGGGCAAAAATCTTGAACAGACACATCAGGAAAAAAAAATCATAAATGGTTGATAAGTACGTGAAAAGATGCTTAATGTCATTGATCATCAGAGAAATCCAAATTAAAACCATGAGTACCATAACACACCTATCAGGATGACTGAAATAAAATGAAAAGCAAAAAAACTAACTTATTAAGTGTTAGAAATTATGTGAATCAATGAAAGTCTTAGGCATTACTGATGGGAATATAAAATGGTACAATCACATTGGAAAACAGTTTTGGAGATTCTTTAAAGAGAAAAGTAAGTTTTTATCCCATGAACCAGCAATTGCAATCCAAAACATTTACCCAAGAGAAATAAAAACATGTTTATGGAAGACTTGTACACAGCTTAATTCATAGTATAGCAGCTTAATTCATAGTAGTCAAAAATTGGAAACAATCTAAATGCCTACCAACAAGTGAATGCACAAACAAGTGTGCTGTATATGATGGAATATTATTCAGCAATTAAAAGTCAATGAATTGGGGGCCACCTGGGTTGCTCAGCTGGTTAAACGTCTGCCTTCAGCTTAGGTCGTGATCCCTGAGTCCTGGGATCAAGCCCTGCATCGGGCTGCCTGCTGGGCAGTGAGTCTGCTTTCCTCTCTGCCTTTCCCCCTGCTCGTGCTCTCTCTCACTCTGTCTCGCTCACTCACTCACTCTCTCAAATAAATAAAATCTTTAAAAAAAATCAATGAATTGGATTACTTTTTCCTTCTTAAGAAACAGCTTACTCCAGCCTAGGTTACCACAAGCTCTGAATCAATCAGGACTGGGCCTCCCACCTTGTGCATATCTGATCTTGGAAGCTAAGCAAAGTTGGGCCTGGTTAGTACTTGGATGAGGCCTAAAATTGTATCAAGTAAAGAAACCAAACACAAAATAGTACATTGAATGATTCCATTTATATCAAGTTCAAAAGCAAGCAAAGTTAATATAAGGTATAGAAACAGATCAATGGTTGTCTGTCAAGGAGGTGGGAGGATTGCTGCAGAATATAGGTCAACTTTCTTGGTAACAGAAATTTCCTGTATTTTAATTGTATGATAGTTACACTGGTGGATACACTTGTGAAATTAATCAAATCATACACTTTTAAGTGTGTACGTTTTGTTGTATAAAAATTACACCTCAATAAGATGGATTAAAAGTAAAGGAGTAGGTAATTTAAGAGTCTAACAATATTATTTTGAAGAATATTTAATTTATACAAGAGAATTTTAGCACTTAAAAAAACATAAATTCTATGCTTTAGTAATATGTGAGAATATTACTAAAGAGCAAACTTAAAGATATTTTAAAAAGTTGCCAGAAGTTTTGTTACTGTAAAATTAATTCTTCCAAGCATAATTTGTTTTTCATTTTAATTCAGATTGTTCATTTTAATTCAGATTGTTAATCCAAATTATTGAGAACTCCTTGTAATATTAATGTTAGTACTGTATCAACAAAATGTGGAAAGGCCTGGCAGATTGCATAACATGGAATTTTCTGCTAATGGCCAACTCCTTTTCATCAAAACTCAAGCATTATAGTGTTTATTTAGTACTGTTTGGTTTTAACTAAAACCTGAAATTACTGACATTTGTTTGTAAGTTTTAAAAATTATTTTCAATGAATAGGTTGAGCAGAAGATAAAATCATGTTTAACACCTAAAAAATCTATTTGTAACTATCCTCAAATATTATACCATAATATTTTTTTTCCTGACATGTATCAAAACTGCTTGTGGTTGACTTAATTTTTAATATTGACATTTCTGAAAAGTTATTTCTATTTCTTATCCTACTTTTCTATATTTATGAAACATGTTTAAAAGTTCTACTTTATAAAATCTTTAAATAGTATTTATAGAAAGCTTTTAAGGGGTGGCTGGGTGGCTCAGTCAGTTAAATGTCTGCCTTCAGTTCAGGTCATGATCCGAGGGTCCTGGGACTGAACCCCGCTTTGGGTTCCCTGCTCCGTGGGATGCCTGCCTCTCCTTCTCCCACTCCCCCTGCTTGTGTTCTCTCTCTCACTGTGTCTCTGTCAAATAAATAAATAAAATCTTAAAAAAAGAAAGCTTTTAATATTATAGATTTGCTTATGTGAATGACTTAGAGAAATTAGTTGAGGAAGTAAATATCACTTTAAAGTTACTAAAACAAATCTGGATGGGCCTGTTAAGACCAAAGTTGGCTATTTCCAAGAGCAAATACACCAAAAATACCATTCGTACTAAAAACTGCAGGAAAAGGATGAATATTTTTAAGTTAATAAAATGTATTCTAAGATAGTGAATATATTACAAGAAATTTTAAACCAGTCATATAATGTGGTTAAGGAAGGAGTTGAACTCTGAAACAGAAAGACAAAGAAGGGGGGATTAAGAGCAGCCTGTAGCAGAAATAAAGTTTTATTTATCCAACTGGGACCTGAAAACCATAAATTGGTGATACCTTTTCAAATTCAAGGGTAGGTGTGCAAGGGCAACATTTTAAAAAAGCTTAGAAACTAAGTGGAACGTAGAGTTCAAGACACTGTAAAGACTGTAAAAGACTATAGCTTCAAGGATAATGAGGATGGTTTGCAGAAGTTTGAATAGAAGAACATAACTGCATTTAATTTCCAGTTCCTGAAATAAATATTAACATAATGAAATCTACTGGGGTACATTACAGTGTTTTAAGACAAAATAATATGTTTGATCTTGTAGATAAAAAAAAAAATATTTTGGCCAAGAAATGGAGAAACATTGAAGAAAACAGCCTGATGCAAATTTATAAGAATAGTAGAGATGACAGGGTTCTTTGTAATTAAAATTTATTATGTCAATGGGTATATTTTTGTTAGATGTTCATGGTTGGCAGGTCTTACCTGCAAACTCAGTGAAGGAGGAGTGGTTTACACCCGTCTCTGCTCTTACCTACACAGTAATGGTGATGACAGTTGCCATTTATTGAGCACTCACTGGGGCACCTGGGTGGCTCAGTCGTTACGCCTCTGCCTTCAGCTCAGGTCATGGTCCCAGGGTCCTGGGATTGAGCCCTGCGTGGGGCTCCCTGCTCTGCGGGAAGCCTGCTTCTCCCTCTCCCACTCCCCCTGCTTCTGTTCTCTCTCTCGCTGTCTCTCTCTCTGTCAAATAAATAAATAAAAATCTTAAAAAAAATCTATTGAGCACTTACTATTCATAAGCACTCTGCTAGGTGCTTTACATAAAGCATTTTTTACAGCAGATGAGTGAATCATACTCCTCGTGTACTGGCTTGAAGAAGTTGAATAAATGGCACAAAGCCACACAGATGATAAAGGGTGCAGTTGAGATTCAAGCAGTGTTATGTTTATTCTAAAACTTTTGCTTTTTCTACTTTGCTAGTCTGCCTCTTTGCTATGCTATGTAATTAAAGATAGCCCAAGTTGATAAATATTCATTTTTTCTGTTATCATGGAAAGGGAGAAAGGGCCAGAAGAGGCAAATGATACAAATATTCAGAAAATGAAAATAAAGTTCCGTGGAAGGAAGAAGACAGGAAAGGAAACAACTGGAATCTCAGCATAAGTAATAAGTATCTTTCTGTTTCATTTGGTTGAGGGTACATCCTTGCTTGAACGTTGAGACTTCTTGAAATCTTATCTCTATTATATTGGGAAAGTGAAGCAATATCAAGAGGATACAGAGAATGGAGATCTACATATGTGATCTATGTTCTGTTTCTCTTCATGTAGAATTCAAATATTATTTAGGCAATAATTTGTTAACCTTTAAAATAGTTCTTCCTGCAGCCAAGGAAAGGACAGACTGGCTTTTTAAGATACTATTTTATTTGTGAAAATACTGTCATTATCTAGAGACAGATTACCTGCTTATATTTTATAGATATTTCAGGTCACAATCATATCTAAATTTCTATAGCACCACTTTGAAACATATTTTCTTGGCATTATTAGCACTTTATGTGAAAATAAATAGGTGCTAAAAATTACCCTAATCAATTTTTTTTAAAGATTTTATTTATTTATTTGACAGAGAGAGACACAGCGAGAGAGGGAACACAAGCAGGGGGAGTGGGAGAGGGAGAGGCAGGCTTCCCACAGAGCAGGGAGCCCGATGTGGGGCTCGATCCCAGGACCCTGGGATCATGACCCAAGCCGAAGGCATATGCTTAATGACTGAGCCACCCACCCAGGTGCCCCTCAATTTTTTTTTTAAAGGAGAGAAATCTTTTGTGGGGTATGAGGAAGACCAGTTGACCTCTGGCTACCAGTTACCTCACTGAACTTAAATATGGTATTACCATGAATGTCCTAGAAGAAAAGAATAATTGTTGAATACCTGCTGTATATACAAGAGAAGCTGATTCATGTGGGCAAGAAATAAGTGGATGTCTTCCTAAGAGATGGTGTTGTAAAACCAAAGTGTAAATTCACAAAATACAACAGAATAACTGTAAAGAAATTCCAATGGCCATACTTACGACTGACAGACTGTAAACTTTTGTGGATGCTTGAATCTAAAACTTTCTTACCATATCTGATTCTGCTGTAGTTCAGGGCTTCTAAATGTCATGTAATTCAGAATATCTGTCTTGTTTGTATGTTTAAAGATGTGGCTATTTATGAGAGGCCTAGAGATTTATTACGGGTTACAGTGATCTGGAGTTGTTGAGATATTTACAACTCATTAATTGTGTGGAACTAACCTGGACTCCCAATCAGTTCTAGTCTCAAAGTGCTTTGTAATAATTGTGTTGTGGGAGAAATCTTTGATGTAGATCACAATTGTTACTCCCATGTTTATGTAGTAACTCTGAGATTCAGAACCTTTTAGGTGTTTTCAGAAAAGTATTTGATAGGAATTACATAGTAGTCATGATGCTTTTCATGATATGGAAATATTGTGGATCTCCAGTGTATTGAAACCTTAAGAGTTTTGTAAGAGTCAGTTTTCCTCCTCTAATGTGAGACTGAGAGTTCATGCAAAAAGAAATACAAGCAGCCAATAAACATATAAAAATATGTTCAATCTCATCAGCAAATTTGAATTATATCAATTTTGATCTATCAAATAGTAAAAGCTCTCTTAAAATGTCTACATTCCAAGTGTGATGAAATAAGTACTCTCATAACTACCAGAAGTAGATATAATACAAATTATCAGGAAAACAATGCAGTGCTATAGATCAAAAATGCTAAATATGTCTCTTTGATATAGCAATTCGGCATATAGAAATGTATCCTAAGGAAATAATAAAAAATACAATCAAAGTTTTATGGACAGAACCACTTGAAATTTTCTGCCCAGTATTTTGATTATATGCATTATTCATGTGTACATCAATAGCATAATAATTCAGTTCTTGCACGTTTTCTGGAACAATATGAAGCTATTAAAGCTCATGTTTTTTAAGAAGTTTTAATGACATGGGAAATGCTTATAAAGTAATAATAAGTTATAAAAACAATACACAAAATTGATACACAGTATGATTTCAAATATGTACCTACAAATAATGCCTGTGCACAGATAAAAGAATGTTTGCTGCTGGTTTTATTTTTCTACTGATAATTTTTTACTTTACATTTTCTTATTAATAGTTGATATTTAAAAAATATTTTGCAAGAGCATTTTTGCTTTTGCAATCAGAAAATAGAACAGTAGATGCTATTTTAAAAGAAATACTGCATGAAATAAAAAGATGTATGTTTATGGAGCACTGGGTGTTACACACAAACAATGAGTCATGGAACACCACATCAAAAACTAATGATATACGATGATTAACATAACACAATAAAAAAAAGATTTATGTTTAAACCCTACTTATTAAAACTACCTTTTGGACTTAGTATGGTGTTGTATACTCAAGTTCATATTCATTCATTCTTTACATAAATATCTATTGAGTGGCTTTTCTGTGTTATGTACTGCCCATGCACTGGCTAGACAATCATTGTGTTTGATGGAAACTTCTGGATCCAATCTTTTTTTATTTATATCCAATTTATTCATTTTTTTTCTTTCTGAAATACAATTTGGTTAATATGGTTTTTCTCTAGCTTGGATTTATCTTTTTTAGTTTCTTTCCCTTAATGTCAAACGAACATGTATGTATTAGATATTTCTATCATATTAATTCAGATACACTCTCTAAAACAGTACTAGATCTTTCTTACTAGTATCAGACTGTTTTTGTCTTGTAAACAGGTTGAAATTTTTAAAACTATAACAAAATCCATACCGATGACACACTAATCTTATTTGATGACAGGGGAGATAGTGCTGTGATGTTGAATATTTCCAATAAATCCTGTGGGGGTTATTGGCACATTTTTCTGGGAACAGATTGGCTCTTTCAGCCTCAGCAGTCATGGGGCAAAGAACCGCCTCTAAGTGGTAACTTGATGCTCAGGGTATAAGTTTTCTTAGTATAATCTTGTCCTTTTATGTAAAAAGGGCAAAGACAATTCAGTAGCTATTAAAAATGTATTTATCAGATAGCATTCTTAAATGTTTGAAATACATTGAATCATAGATTTCATTATGATTCAGTAGTACAACAGTTTCCTCCCATCTAAGAATCTATTAACTATTCATTATTGTTGCATTGAACTATTTAGGGGGTATATTCCATCTCAATAACGACTTATATTTAATATTCCTTAAGCGCTACTGTTTGTAAATGCCACATAAAATCAGTGATAATTCAAATCTAAAGAAATTAGTTTATTCTCTATCACTGGCACAGTCATCTCACTTTATGGGTCACCTCAGAGTATTCTTTTCGACTTCATTCTTTGTTTTATGATTATAATAATTTTAAAAACCGTCAGTTCTTATTTGTCTGGGAAAGTGATTTTTAATGGACTATCTTGACAGTCCTGCTTCACATATGGTTGTATTTTTTGTGCGTAAGCCTCAAAGTTGTGTGGAAGGTAGGGATGCATATAGTGATTGGAATCCTGCAGTGCTGAGGAAAATATGCCATCTTCTAATTCACCTAGCCAGATGGGGTAGTTCATTTGTTTACTGTAATTTACACAAAAGCTACACATACACACACACACACACATACACATATATGCATATATACATACACATATATACACACTGATGTAGGATCTGGTCTTATATAATAGACAATATTTTAATTGTCTATTTAATGTTAACAAATGGAAGGTCATGGTTCACGTCAAGACTAATGTATGTGTGTAGGTTCATGTACACAGGAATAAAAATCTTGCATTTTGAGAAAAATATTTTATTTTTGCCATCTCCATTGTTGTTTTCCATCCCATTGCTCATTACCAGAGCTATCAATGCTTCTAATGAAGTGTTAATAATTGCCTGATCATAATATATAGTACCAGGTTCTATGTCATACATAATATTTATTGCTCTTGGAACTTATATTTAAAAAATTGCAACATACATAAATGTAAGATAGACCACCTTGTCCAAATACAAAATATATCTGTTCTCCTTATCCCATTTTTTTTTGAGTTGGAAATATGGAATGAATTAAGGAAAACATAAGAAAAACTACTAAGTTCATCTTAAAAGAACTGCTAGTTGTTTGTGGGATAATGTAGAGATGTGGAGGTGTGAGTGTATGTTGATATATATTGTTTTTTCCTCCTAGCAAGTTGTAAACACATGGGTCCCCAGAGATTATGTTGAATTTGTTATGGTTTTATTCTAATGTTAGTGGTTAGGGAAGGACCATTTGTTGTTGTTGTTGTTGTTTATTGTAGCTCTTACTTTTTGTCCCCCTGAAAATCAAGTGTATGCTCCATTAGGATTTGTAATACTAAAAGTGACCCACAGTTGCCTATGTGAAAGAGCTTCTTTGAGCCTGGTAGCTTATTTTAGCCATTTCTTTTTATAATCTGAAAGATATTTCCTGAAAAATCCCTTTACAAAACCATTTTGTATGGTTGAGTTAGTCCAGTTGCATGCTAATTCTTTAAAACAATAAACAATTATATGACATTTGGTTCTTTTAAAAAATAATGAAATCCAAATAAATTTATTCTCTATTGCATTACACAAAGAATCTTTAAGGGTCACTTATATGATGGTAAATCTTTGTACATCAGAAACATGAATAAGACTTTATTTAACAGGTTAATTTATAGCTAAAAATATGATTTAAAAGGAACTTTATTAAATTCTGACTGGAAGGAGGGAACTTTTATATAGTTTTGGAATATAATAATTTTTTTTACTAATGCAAATCACTTATTGAAGTTTTACTATGTACCAGATGCTTCATTATTTATCACAACATAAATAAGAATTAATATTGTCCCCAGTTTACAAATGAAGAAACTGAGATACAAGCATCTTAAGTAATTTGGCAGGGTGCTAGACACAAAGGACTCAACCACAGTGCTATATACTAGTTTTACTGTACAGAGCTGTGCTAAGTTCATGCCACTGCCTAGGTTTATGTAGTGCCTGCAAAGCAACCCACAGGTTTTGGAAACTGCCAAAGAGGATACATTTCTTCTAAAATTATTTTATAACTATAAGAAGGCACACTTCATGAAATTAATATTTGCATTTAACATAGAAAGAAGAGGTGTAGAAGCTGAAACTACTGTTGAAACTCTCCTATATCATCTATTCTTTGAAACATACAGAGTCAAGAGGAGAGAAGATGGGAGAGAGAGAGAATTAATTTTGTGAAGGAATTTGTTATAATTTTGCTTTGGAAGGACAACCAGTAATCCTTTTCTCTACATGGAATTCAATTAGAGATTTGGGGAACTGTATTGCTTCCGTGGGAAATATTTAGTTTGGTTTCATTATACAGAAAATAGTTTTTAAGTACAACTCAGAGGAGACTAGTGCCTAAATCCAGGGAAATTCAGGGGACTGTCTACCTCCACCCATGACTCCTAGCAGCCTCTCTGGCATGGGACAAAGAATGCCTCCTGACCCCCAGTTGGCAATCACCAAATGGTAGCGAGGAAAGCAGGGGCAGGAAGTTTGAGGAAAGAAATATTTTCTTGTATGTTTTAAGAGGTAGAATGTCGTGATCTTGTTGTAGAATTCTCCCTGCCTTATTAATTTTTAATAGCTTTGAGTTTTCTATCATCTGAAAATGCAATTTTTCAATTCAATCGTGTTTCTTTATGTTTCTTTTTTTAAAAAAAAGTTATTGTTATGTTAATCACCATACTTTACATCACTGATATGAGGAATTCTGAATCTCAGGAAACAAACTGAAGGTTGCTGGAGTGGTGGGGGGTGGGAGGGACGGGGTGGCTGGGTGATAGACATTGGGGAGAGTATGTGCTTTGGTGAGCGCTGTGAATTGTGCAAGACTGTTGAATCACAGATCTGTACCTTTGAAACAAATAATACAATATATGTTTAAAAAAAAAGAAGATAGTAGGAGGGGAAGAATGAAGAGGGGGAAATCGGAGGGGGAGACAAACCATGGGAGACGATGGACTCTGAAAAACAAACTGAGGGTTCTAGAGGGGAGGGGGGTGGGAGGGTGGTTTAGCCTGGTGATGGGTATTAAAGAGGGCACGCTCTGCATGGAGCACTGGGTGTTATACACAAACAATGAATCATGGAACACTACATCAAAAACTAATGATGTAATGTATCATTCGTGTTTCTAAGCACAGGTTTTACAATAGGAAGGGTTTCACTCTGAGGTTTGAGTTGAACTTGGCTGATCTGTCAAACGTAAAGTCTAGTAATCATAGAGCCAGTTTGGGTTTATGGTCTGTACTTCATCAGCGTTCTCTATTCATTTCTCCCTCCTATTCTTATTGCTACCTTAACCACTTTAGGAAGGGATCATGGACTTTTGTAAGAGAAGACCAAGTGCAAGCTCCAGGCTAGTTGGTGACTGTCCTGTGATGGTCATCAAAGATGACAGCTTTTCTGAAGTGAATCAAGAGTCCCCTGACATACACAGTTACTGCATAAGTGCAATGATGATGGTTCTCTAAGAGTCACCTTTAGCCTAAAGTGAGGCTGTTCCCAGGCTACTCACACTTTTCAGGAAACAGGAATCTTAGTCCTAATTCATGAATGTTTATAACTGCTATCAGCCGATTTTGAACATTTTTTCCATTTTCTTGCCTTCTTCCAAGACAGTATCTTTGTGCCATTTTTTTAAATATGAATTTTTTAAAGTGTGAGAAACAATGTATAGTGATATATGAAAAACACATTGCTTCTACTTATTTTTTCCTCAGTACTGAGGTATCTGGATTGACAGTAGAACAAACTATCTCTTCTTCATTGTAGAGTTTTCATACTTATTTGTATCTAAGGACAGGGAAGAATCTTTTTACTGATTCCCAAAATAGACTAACAGAGGTTTTCCTGTGAAGTTGCTGTGGATAAAAATTGGTACCTATGCACTGATAAAGACTCTTGGACAATAAATCCTCGGTAATGGAGCAACTTTGCTTTCCAGCACAAATTCTGCTCAGCTTTGGCCTTTTCCTTTGCCACTTACCTTCTCAATGATAGCATTTCATCGTGTTCTTCCTCATGGATAGAGTTTTGGCCTCCTATTGTTAGACCTATTTTCTAGACACCATCTATACCTTACCCTGGAAAAGTATCTAAATATCATCTTGGTGGGAACTGTCAGTATGCCTTTTATCTTAGCCACTACCTGAGGTGACTGGCAATTCATGTGATGCCAGTTTGTCCTGTACTGTTCTCACAGGTCTTTGGGCATTTTTAAAGTACCCTATTATTTACTTGCTTCTACTTGGAAAGTGAGAGGACTGGAGTGAGGAACATATTTTTTTTTCAAGTGCCTAAGAATTTTGCACAAATAATTTTATTTAAAATACATTAGTGACATTTTCCATATTACAGATATATAACTCACAGATAGAAGAAGTGGAGTTCAAAGCTATGTCTGCTTGTTTCAAAGCTCTTGTTCTTTCTGTGACATCAGGCAGCATTCTCTAGTGAATGCACTGATCCATGTGGTCATCATGTACTGTTCCATGCTGCTAGTTAGTACTTATGATATTTCTATAGCAAATACGAAACACTGGCTTTGTTTCATTTCAAGCATCATGTTTAAGATAATCTAGACTAATTTACAAAGTATGATATATCGGTTTTGGCAGGTAGCACAATGTGTGCTTCTTATTGCAATGGATAAATGTGCTACACAGAAAATAAGATTCCGAAGAACGTCTTCACTCATTCATTTATTTGACAACTGTTTACTGAATGCATGCTTTATGTCAGACACCGGGGATGTATCTGTGAGCCTACCCGATAAAAGTCCCTGTCTTTATGGGAGGCCTTATGAGAGAAGACATAAACAAATGAATGGATAAGTATATATTATGTTATATGCTAATAATTGCTTTTGAGAACAATAAAACAAAGAGAAAAATAAAACCATTTTAAGTAGTGGGGATCATGAAAGCTTTACTAAGGGGGTCACTTGTTTTTTTTTTTTTTAATGAAGATTTTATTTATTTGCCAGAGAAAGAGAGAGGGAGCAAGCACAAGCAGGGGGAGAGGCAGAGGGAGAGGGAGAAGCAGGCTCCCGCCTGAGCAAGGAGCCCGATGTAGAACTCGATCCCAGAACACTGGGATCATGACCTGAGCCGAAGGCATATGCTTAACCGACTGAGCCACCCAGGCATCCCTAAGGGGGTCATTTGAATAGACTTGGGAGATGAGGAAGTAAGCCATGTGGACATTAGAGGGAAGACTATTGCAGGCAGAGAAAACAACAAATAAAAGGACCCGAAGAAGGTGCCTGCTTGTAATGAGCCAGGGAGAAATTTGTGTGTGATGCGATCAGTCAGATGTATAACAGATTGGGTAAATCCTTGAGGCCATTTTAATGACCTTGCCTTTTACATTTAGGGAAGTGGGGAAGCCATTAGAGGGTTTTGAGCCGAAAAGTGACATGTTATAACTTATGTTTTGAGAGATCAGTCTAGCTGACATTTTGAGATGAGGTGAGAGTGGAAGCCACTTTGGTGGTGTGACAATAAACAGGACCAGGGATGTTGGTGGCTTTAACCAGAGTGGCAGTATTAGAGTTGGTAAGAAGATGCCAGATTCTGGTTATATTTAGTCTTCTGATCACAGGACTTGGAGATAGGTTGGAAGTGGGTTTGAGAGAGAAGGATAAATGTCAAAGATTATTCCAAAGACTTTGTCCTGAGTATGTCATTAACTGGCTGGAGAATATTGGAGGATGAATATGTTTAGTGGGATATGGGGGATGGAGGTGGAGGTCTACCTCATGAGTTTGGGGCGCCTGGGTGGCTCAGTCATTAAGTGTCTTCCTTCGGCTCAGGTCATGGTCCCAGGTTCCTGGGATTGAGCCCTGCATCGGGCTCCCTGCTCCGCGGGAAGCCTGCTTCCTCTCCCACTCCCCCTGCTTGTGTTCCCTCTCTCGCTGTGTCTCTCTCTGTCAAATAAATAAATAAAATCTTAAGGAAAAAAAAGATCATGAGTTTGTCTATGTTAAGTTTGAGATGTCTATTACTTCTTTAAGAGGTGACATTGAGTAGACAATTGGATATATGAATCTAGAATTCAGGGGAGAGGTTCAGGCTGTGGTTACAAATTTGGAGTCATCTGTACATGTCTGTATCAGTAGTACTGATGAAATCACTAAAGAAATAAATTTAGACACAAAAGAGATGAGATTCAAGGACTAATTTCTGAGATGCTGCAACATTAAGAGGTTGGTAAGATGAAAAGGACCAGTCAAGAAAACTTCACAAGAGAGGCCAGGGAGGTAGGAAGAAAATCAGCAGTGAGTTGTGTCTTTGAATTTAATGCAGATAGGTCAAAGAGGAGGAAATGATCAACTGTGTCAGATGCTGCTGATAGGTCAAGGAGGATGAGGTTTGGGAACTGACATTAGTCTTCATGACCTAGAGTTCACTGATGACCTTAAGTGGAACAGTTTCAGGAATTGTGGGATGAAAAACTTTGGGGTGAATTAAAGAGAGATAATGAGATGAACTGGAGATCAGATGTTATGGACAGCAAGAGAAATCACCAATATTATCATAACATACTACAGTACTGCAGCAAACTTTAAAGAAAGTTTTTATGTTCATCATTTTTTGAAATGATGGCTGTTATCAGATCTTTTGGCAGATCTTGCTATTGAACATTTCCTAAAGTAACACATATATAGTTGGCCCTGAACAACACAGGTTTAAACTGCATGGGTCTACTTACATGTGAATTTTTTACAGTATAGTTCTGTAAGTGTATTTTCTCTTCTTTATGATTTTCTTAATAACATTTCTTTTCTCCAGCTTACTTTATTGTAAGAATATAATTTATAAAGTATATATAATACAAAATATGCATTAAGTTACTGTTTATGTTACCAGTAAGGCTTCCAGTCAACAGTAGGCTATTAGTAGTTAAGGTTTTGGGGAGTCAAAAGTTATATGCAGATTTTCAACTGTGTTGGGAGGGTCAGTGCCCCAAACCCCTCGTTGTTCAAGGATCAGCTGTATTACTATATCAAATTTATGTTTTTATAGTGATAATGATGTTAATATGATTAAATTTATTTTTTATCCTATGTTTTTTATTTTACTCATTTGAAAACATTTTTTTCTGAGGATCCGTAGTATTAACTTATTGTCCTTGGCAAAAGCTTGAGTACCACCTCGGTTTTAGGATCACTGTTATGGTTTTTATAGATTCTTACTTTTTCCTTCTACCCTTTATCATGTTGCCCCTATTTCTACTCCTACCACTACCCCTTTTCTAATGGCACCCACAAAGTGGGATTCAAAAAATTTATTTCTATCCACTGCAGTTTCTACATGACTCCATTCCACATTTCCCCCTTAAAATTTTGATTTGGAATGTTGTGCTATGAAGTGATACTTGCAAAGTGAAATTAACCTTCTAATAATTTCCAGAATGTCAGAGATGGAATATGTTCATAATACTTTGGTTCAGTTAAATGTCTTATATTTCTCTCTTTTTTCTTATAGGCATTTATGAATGATTAAATCATATTTTCATGCTACATATTATCTGAGAAAAGATAATTCCAACTAGCAATTAGTGCTGTGCCCTAAAACTTTTTGAAGTTCATATCTACTTCTGTTATGCTGTAGGGTTTTGATGAGGCAGTTTGAAAAAATCCAATCAGACTTAGCTGGTATTTTCCATACAACATCTGGTCTGACAGCTAGATCTGTATTCAAGCTTATAAATCAAAATAGAGCTGACTTGGAAGTGATGTAGAAATGCAGAAATGCCCCATGATTTTTGCAAAAGATGTGAGATCGTTTTTTATGTTAATGTAATAGAACTAAAAATGAACTGCTGTATTTTAAATTTTAAACATTTTCATTGTGAAAATGGTTTTATTGTAATCACTTTATGGTAAAGTAATCTGCTGAGAGAAGGCTGAGAGCTTGAGGAGGACAGAAATGTATTTAGGGAGTCTGCTAGAAGTGAATAAAAAGCTTTCCAAGTGGCTAATAGGGTCAACTCATAAAGCTTACATACCTTGCTTGATGAGACTTAGGAAAGGAAATAATTATAAACTCAGCATAGACTAGATTTGAGATGATGCCAACTCATGCTTGGAAACCTGGACATAGGAATGTAGATGTGGAAAGTTTATCCAAGACTGGGGACTTGCCAAATGGCTTTGGTAAAAGATGGGGCTAAGAAAGAGAGCTGTTTGTGAGTATCAGCAGAGTATCATACTCCTGAATATCAATCTGTATAGAAAGAAAAGTGAATCTAGAAAAAGGAAGAAAAAATGGGCTAAGAAATTAGGAGAGCTCAAGATATTGGAGGTTACAATGAAGGAGAAGTAAGTTCAATTACACTGAGAGTAGAAGATGGAGCACTTTGGGACAAATAAGGTCACAGAAAGTTAAACCTGGAACTACCTATAGAAATCCCTAGTTTAATCACTTCATTTTCTAGATGATCCAGAGAAGTTAAGTCCCTTTCCTTAGTTCTTGCAAATAATGAGGGGCAGAGCCCTTAGAACTCAGGAGACTGTACTCTCAATCTTTTTATGCTTTTTGTTCTCTTGACTCAATTGCCATGAAAGTGGAAAGAATGATAATCCTGACTCCTTTAAATAAAATAAATGAGTGTAAGAAAGATTTCATTATCTCCATTGAGCATGAAGATTGAAAGAGGAATAAAAATAGAAATCCTATCTTGGCTTCTAGCTCAAAGAGTTCTTTCCCTAAGTATCAATCCAGGCAGCCACTGCATGCTCTGGAACTTTTCTCTAAGAATGTCACCATTATCATTGATGATTTGGAAGTATGAAATTCTATAAAGAGTAAGAAGTTTAGAAAAGAATAAAAGGTTGTCAGAAAGATGGATCCACTGCATTAGGACACTGAGCTGACTTTGGCTGGAAAGCGTTGCCCTGAGTCTGTGGTGTAATAGCAGCAGGCCCAACATGGCAATTAAGATTTTTTCAAAAGCTACCCTGTGGATACCAGTGCTCAGCGGGGGACCTGTGCAGTAATGCTGTGTGTAATTAAGAAAGAAGGGTGTATTGAAAGGCTGTACAGAGGAGATAATTCATTTTTCCTCTCTTTTCCTACTTCCAAAGAGAATCATACTGAATAGGACAAATTAAAGATATCTGACCTCTACAGGGCACTTTCAGGAGCCTCCCACTTCTTCACTTACCTATCATGAAAGTGATTTAAGCCTCAAATCTTAGCCCTCCTTATTTTAATTCCCTTCTCCCTTGTTTGACCACCCATGTTTGGAGGATCTCAAAAAGGAAGAGTGTGAGAATCACAATTAGGGTAGTTAGCCCCAGGGGTAGTAGGATAGAGAGGGTTCCTTTGTCAAATTTGGCTCTGGTGCTGCAACTTTAACATGTGTTATTGGCTCTGGGGATTATGTTCTGGTTCTGGCTGAGTGAAAGCTTGCTTTGCTTTTGTTTTCTGAAAGTATTTAATAAAATGGCAGGATTCGCTTACTTGCTTATTGAATTCTTTTGCCTGGAAAACATGCAAATTCTGAACCCAGCTGCACATTTGTGACAAAGAGATAGCTAATAATCTGAGCTATATGCTATTTTTTTTTTCTAAAAGCTTTTTTATTTTCCTACAAGGGCAGAACTATCATATACAAAGTTAAGCCTTTTAGAGACTGGGTTTAAAACTGCTCTCTATTAATAGCTTTCAGAAGCTTTTCTAAATAACCTTGAGGCACAGGCAGTTTTTCTTACAAGAAAGCAGGTGGAGAAAAAAGATCTATGGTTTGTTAACCAACAAAAATTAAGTTGCTAAATCTACCTGTTCCAAATGAATCAGTTGGGCCAATTAGACCATTTATTTTCCTCCTTTGTCCTTTATTCAATCTTTACAAATGATACTACACACAAAACCAAATGTCAGGCTCTAGTCTCATACAGCGTTCTTTCTATTTTTGGCAGCTTCTGCAAAATTTTCTCAGATGCTCTCAGAGTTAGAACTGAGGACCCCCTTCCTCCTGGGTACTGCCCCATGACCAGAATTACCCAAACCACTGAACAAATAGCAAAATGCCATGTTCTAGTTTGCTGGAGAGAGGCCCTCCAGTCAGATATCAGAGATAAGACACAAGTTGTTCCAAGAATTTGAAATCCTTCATCCACTGTGTCAGCAGAAATAATAGAAAGACAGGTGATGCTCATATCAGGAGCTAAGAAATTCTTACAACCTAGGGTTTTCAAATTACAGAAGAGGAATAACAATAGAAACTAAACAGCTTGTGACACAGCCCAGCTAGGCTGCCTAAGTCTTGTCCTTATAGACTGTAATTTCCAGAGGTTAGTTAGTTGTCATCCATCCATCCATGCATCCATTTATCTACCTATCAATTTATCCATCTATTCATTCATTCATCAATATTTATTGAGTGTCAAATCTGTATCAAGTGTTGTAAGAGGTAATGAGGAAACCTGGAATGAATCAGGGTGTTGGAGCTAAACAGACATGTGCCTAAATCCTGGCTCCCTCAACTCCCTAGGTGCATGGCCACATGCAAGATGATTACTTTTATTGTTAATCATCTGAACTGGCATCTTCATCTGGAAAACAGAGATTGTCTTACAACCTATGTTACAGGGTGAATGTGAAAAAAAGATACTATGCATCTTTATAGGGTTTACTGGGCATGACCCATAGTGAATAATCAATGATCGACAGGTATTAGACACGTTACAATGCCTCAAAAAGTAATCATTATTTTTTTTCTTATTCTCTATTGATGATTTCTGTATATAACGTTTATTTTCCTGCTTCTATAGTACATGACTCAGAATAAAAATTGAGAAACAACACTCGGAGAAAGTTCACAAAAAATCAAAGGCATCTAGAAAGCATTTCTTTTCAGAGGTTAGCGTAAGTCTGTTTATTTATCTTTTTGTTTACCATGTATATATAATGAGAAATTTGGAAAGACATATAATACTGTATATATTAATGTGCTCCAATTTTTTTTCCAAAGTATATTTATACCTATTACCTTGATACTTTTCTTAATTGATATCAGAGCTCATTACTTCCATTTTATATATGAGAAAACTATACATAATTACATTGCAAGCCAATGGCAGAGTTTAGGCTAGAATGCATGGCTCCATATTTCTAGTCCAGCAGCTTCTCTACTCTACTCTATTCTTTTTTTTTTTTTTTTTTTAAAGTGAGAGAGTGATCCAGAATGTGAGTGAGGTGGGGAGGGGTGAAGGAGACAGAGAGAGAGAATCTCAAGCAGGCTTCACATCCAGTGGGGCTTGATTTCATGATCTGACCTGAAATCAAGAGTCAGAAGCTTAACTGACTGAGCCACCCAGGTGCTTCAGTGGCTTTCTTTAATAATCAGCCCTTTGTGGGAAGGCCTTGAACAATTTAAAAATTAAAAAGCAAAACAAAAACAAAGAGTAGCAATTGAATCTGATATGTGAGGGTCTATCTGAGCTGTGATCATTTCTCAGGAAATCGGTTAGCCCTTTCTAGGTTTATTAGCACAGAGTAAATTGCTATGGGATATATAGGAGAATCTTTGTGAAGGGATACTTTTGTCTCCACTCAACAGTAAAGAGGGCATTTGAGGAAGCAGATTGAGAGAAGTTAACTAATGAGGCCAGGATAACACAAGTGATAAGTGCTAAGTATGCCCGTTAGGATAATAATACAAATTTGTCCTACTGTTGGCAATTTGACATAATTTTGACCGAACCCAAGTTTATGTATTTATATTTACCTTTCGACCAGAGCCAGTGCACACAGTTTGCTCTAAGGGGTCAACATTAACACTGTAATCCATATGAGTGATGCTTTGTAGGGCTATACAGTGCACAACCTGCTGGCTTGTACATGGCAACCTCGCCTTTCACGAAACATTGTCACATTGTTTTAGCTGTTTCTGTGTTATTTTTTTCCCCTTTTTAGTCACTGTGTTTCCCTGCAAAAGGAGCCCATGATGCAGCAACCTTGATTTTAATATTAGTTTATCTAGATTTAAGGCAAATTTGGGATAAAATGCAAATATGTCATTTATAAAATGATTCACATTTGTCTGTCTGCCAAACAATATGTGGTTATGTCCAGTTCATAAAACCAGGTATGGAAATGTACAATGAAAAATTCATATTTTTCAGATTTAATGCTGGAAACTTAATTTATTTTAAATAAAGATCTTATGTTTGGATGAGGTTTGGATTATTGAATAGTAGAGGACTCCCATTTTATTGTTGACTAGCTTTTAAGTTCAGAATTTTGATGTATATATGCAGAAAGGAAATAACAGCTAATCCATTATGAGCAGCTACCATGTGCCAGTTTTATTATAACCACTTTATATCTGTAAACTTCTGTGATATTTTTAACTACCTTTTGCGGTGGGTTCTGTAATTATCTTGATTTTATAGCTGAGGAAATGGATGCTCAGAAGGGTGAAGTTATGTATCCAAGGTCACCCAGTTCTTCTGGTTAGATTTGAACCCATGAATGTATCTCTGGATCCTGTGCTCTTAATCACTATATTAATTGAAGGCTACAAACACCTTTGGCTAACTTTTAAAAAAATAAAATTATGTGGTTTATTACTGTCTTAGGAGGACAATATCACCCATCATAAAACATGCCAGAAACATAATCTAGATGATACCTATTTGTAGTTTCAATGATTAAATTATTTCATAGGAAACAATATTCTCTGAACAATATTTTTATTTTATTATTTATATATCTTTGAAGTTTGTAACTATTTTTTTTTAAATCTGTGAGTCATAACTAACCACAGTGCTCCGGTAAGACTGTTTTAGGAAAGAGTCATTCTGGAAGGACATGATGATATGACTTACTCTTTGTTGGGAAAGTACAAGAAAAAAAAAACTATATATAATGTAATCATTAGCATTTGATCAAGATACGGAAATTATGAAATAAATCTTAATTCATATGTTCACTTTGACTTTCTCATTTCAGATGATTGACAATGAGCCCTTAGTAGGGAAGTTTTTTGTTTTTAATAACTTGGATTGTTGACAGGAACACAAAGACAATTAGTGGTTTCCATCTTCCAAATAGTTACTTACTTGTGATTTGTGTGTTGCTCACAGAAAAGTCAGAAAGATCTTGAGAGAACTAGGTTATTAGCACCTCAGGGAAATATACTAGATCAAGTTTGTGTTTAAGGTAACTGAAGACAGGCATGAAAAGGAATTTCCTTTAGGTTTTGCTGCTTGGTTTCTTTGTGCATTTGGAGTTGTTTCTCAATGGGCTTTATATTCTCCAGTGGATGGTAAAGAAATTAAGTTGGAATCCTATTAATGATTCTAGCTTTCAAAAACTACTTCTAATTCTTCTGTAGACGTATTTAAAAGGATACTCTGCATTCTGAATGTCTATCTCACTCCTGTGTTAGCTAACTCCTCTGTTAGCTAACTGGAAAAGAACTTATTTTTCTATCAGGTCTCTCTGAAAATTGTTGAAAATACACAATCACTCATAACCCAAGCCAATTTTTAAAATACTTAACAACTAGTAGGACATAAGCATTGACTAAGCAGAAGAAGCATAAACAATGGGTATACCTATATGATTACTATTCAGATTATAAGTGAAAAATGGATGTGTAGGGGGATACTGAATTCGTCTGCTGGCAGTATCAAATTAGAAGTAATTGATTTATCAATTCATTATGGCCTATTTTTGCATAAGCAGTAATTCACCACACACATATACACACACACAAGCAGTTACCTTTTCCCTTATTGATTATATCTGAATTAAACCACTTAAATTAATCAAGCTAATGTTGTAGAATTAATGTTCTGCAAATCTCTATACTTGTACCTACTTTCCTATGTTTTCTCTTCCCAAAATAGTCTCTGTTCACTCCATCCATTCTTTGTCCATCCATTCCTTTTTCAAAACATCTACTTCAAAAAGCCCTCCATGTTTTTCCTAGGCTTAATGATTAAATGCTTAAAATATGATTGTGGTTAAAATGTGATTTTGTTTTTACATCATTTCATATGAATGCATTTATCTTCTCCATTTGATTTTAAGCTTGTGTTTTAGTGCCTTCCTACAGTACCTATCATAAGTCTTTTTATAAGAAACCATTCAGTAAATGTTTGCTAATTGATTACTAGTGAGTGCTTAATCACTGATGAGACTACTTGTACTGCAGAGCAGGATGTCACTTTTCCATTATTATAAAATGGCTGTGTTATATATCAGAGGTTTAACCTTGGTATCACCAACATCTAATCTGGCATAAAACAGGTACTGAATGAATGCATGTTTGGTTTGATGAATACATAAATCTTTTATGATCTGTGTATAAACTGATCTTAAACAGTGATTTGACAATTCATGTCTCAGCCAGAGGAGACTCTGAGATTTCAAAAAGAAAAAGAAGCATCCTTTCAGAATTGTTGAGCTGAGCTCAACCACAACTCAGAGGCATTCCTGTTACAGTTTATTTCCTTGCCATGAACTTCTGACTGTTAATAACTCATTTCTGTTTTAGCTATGGGAACAACTAAATGCCTTGGCCAGGAGAGAGTCAGTGTACAAACTCCATGTATCGGAAGAAATTCCCCTTGTATTGGTGTTAAGTCACACTTATCTTTCATTAAATAACCCTCTTAAAACAAACAAAACAAGCAGGAAAACTAAAATTAAACAAGACAAAACAAAGCAGATTAGAGGCAGCAGGGTAGAGTAGAAGAAATGAAGAAATTGTGGCTTTGGCTTCAAGGCCTTTGACTGCCAAAGGTTTACTCACTCATCCTGGACAAGTGTTAACCTCTCTGGACCTTGTTGTCATCACATGGGAAACAAAAGGGCATACCCTGAATCATCTTCAAGGCTCCCTTGTAGCTTTCAGAAAATTTACTTTCGAGATGCTACACATGTGTTGCTTATGTCTTTTTCTCTGAAGACTTGATTGTATCTCCTCATGAGCTATTGAAAGGTACTATGTCTTAGCTTGAGTGTAAAAAAAGTGGCATATGTCCCTTTCCAGACCCTCAGTACTCTTGTGTGCATCTGGGAAGGTCTGGCCCCTGCATAGTTTCAATTACAGTGCATATTCTTTTCATTTTGAATCTTAGCAAAGACCTCTGTTGCTGTGTGGTTCTGTGACAGCTGGTGTGCACCCCTTCCGTGGTGGCTGAAGTGATTTCTACCCCTGCCTTATGCTTGAAAATATTGGGGGGAGGAAATGGACTCAGCATGCTGGAAAATATTGACTTGTTTTCCATACTACATTTAGCAGCTGAATGTCACAGATCTGGGATGAGACGCAAGTCAGCCAATTCATTAAGGGTATTGGCTGCTTCCCTGATATATGTTCTGTTTATTTAAAAGGCCCTGGGACCAGGTCTTCTGTCCATTAAAGATCAAGGTTCACTGTCATTTTAGGACTGGACTTGGAGATGGGCTGTCTGCAAAATGTAAACATCTTAGGCCAGGTGAGATGAGCCTATCTCTAGACCCATCTCCCACCACCATTTTCTGTCTCCTAGATTCCTTCCAAGTATAGTGTGAAATGTTTGCAATGTTAAGATAAATATTCTGAGCAGTGAATGTTTCAAATAATTCAATTTTCTTCTTAGGAAAAAAAAATCATATTTAACCTGGGTGGCTCAGTCAATTAAGCGTCTGCCTTTGGTTCAGGTCATGATCTCAGGGTCCTGGGATCGAGCCCCATGTCGGGCTCCCTGCTCAGTGGGGAGTCTGCTTCTCCCTCTCCCTCTGCCTCTGCCCCCTGCTTGTGCTTTTTCTCTCTCAAATACATGAATAAAAATCTTTTAAAAAATGATTAGTAAACAGGAATAAAGGCAATAAAGTAGGGGGGTTAAGAACTTTGATTTAGGAATAAGAAAAACTTGCATTCACATTCCATTTCCTATCCTTACTAGTTCTATGACCTTGAGTGTATGACTTAACGTTTCTCTGTATCAGTTTCCTTATCTGGAATACGAGTAAACACTACCTATCTCATAGGGTTGTTAGAAGAACTAAATATATTAAGGGAAGCATTTAGCATTGCGCCTCAAACATAGCAAGCCATTCAAAGAGATAGTTTTATGTTTGTTTATCTACTTGTTTTTAAAGCTGACAGGGGCTTCTGGTATATATTATGCAGCAGAGCAAAATGACTTATCTTGTATTTAAATAAGCAGCCCAGGGGCGCCTGGCTGGCTCAGTAGTAGAGCATGCAGCTCTTGATCTCAGGGTTGTGAGTTTGAGGCCCGTGTTGGGTGTAGAGATTACTTACAAATAAAATCTTAAAAATACATGCATAAATACATACATAATACATAAGCATCCCATCTATTCAAAAGGGAGCCAGCATTAAGAGAGGAGATTATTGCTCAGTGACTGTAAGAGAGGTGCTAAATTAGATCAGGATTCAAATTCTGGCTTTGTATGATTATACTTCAATTTCTTTGCCTATAAATTGGGATAATAACCTAGTCACTGCACTATGCAAAACTCTAAAAGCTCTTTTCCTGCCCATCACTGGCCTCTTATGAACTCGTGACTTTTTGGTTAAGATTAAATGGTGGCAGCTCAGTAAATGTTTTACATGTGGCAACTAAGGTTGCTTATAATTCATGAATGACTTTATAATTCACAGGATATTGCTTTTATGTTTCCAGTGCTTCTTTTGCCATTCCCATAGCTGTGATTTGTAAACATTTGTTGAAAACATGTGAAATATAAAAAGTATGTTTTATGATATGAACTGTATCCCAAACCTCTTATGGATATTTTTGGCAAGGATAGGGGATAATGATCTCTTGTTTAGCATACTAGTTTCAGTATGACTCTTGTGGAGTGACGTTCATTTATTCACACATCAATTCATTAAACAGACATTTATTAAGCATATACTATGTCAGATCCTTCCTTAAGCATGTTTGGGTTACAGAAACACATGTGAAATTTCCCTGAAAGGAAGATAATATATGGATATAGCTAATATAACATGAGTTAGAAAATGGTAATCACTGTAGAAGTAAAATAATAATGGTAATGATAACAAAATGTATAATTGAAGTTGAGAAAAAAAAAGAAAAATGCTTCCACCTCTAATAATCAGAAAATAGTTCATGGAAGAGCTGAATTTGGTCATAAAATATAAGATGAATTTGGCAAAAAGGCATGTTCCAGGCAGAAGAAACAACGTGAGCAAATGGTAAAGTGTGGTTTTGCTGGAGCATAGTGGAATAAGGGTAATTGCACAAGAAAAACTGAAAGACTAGGTTGAGCCCGGATTGAGGCAAGTCATGGGGAGGTTGGAGGTTTCTAAGCTGTGAAGTAACAAGCTCACTATCTAGTGTCTGGCTTTGGGGCCCATGACTCTGAACCACTCAGAAATCTAGCAGAATGTTTTCCCGTAGTCTCAGTATCCATTCCTTTCTACACAGGTTGTTAGAATTACCAAGTATTTGAGAGAGATGGCCTCTTACATGTGTGCATCGGCCATGCAGGCCTTGTGAAGTTGGATACTGCCAGGGTTCTGCAAGTCTGCTGGTGTTTGCCAAGTATAAATAAATAGATGTTAACTTTTATACATTATGAACATTGGAAATAATCACTGGCACTGAAATCATATTTGATTCTGTAGTTCCTGCTGAGCAGAAAGTTCTAACCCAATAGGTCCTAATTTTTATTTTGGAGTTAGTGATTTTTTTTTTAAGATTTTATTTATTTATTTGAGAGAGAGAGAGAGAGAGAGATCATGAGCAGGGGGGAAGGGTAGGGGGAGAAGCAGACTCCCCACTGAGTAGGGAGCCCAATGCAGGACTCAATCCCACAACCCTGGGATCATGACCGAGCTGAAGGCAGACGCTTAACTGACTGAGCCACCCAGGCATCCCTGGAGTTAGTGATTTTTAAAGGGAATGTTTACCATGGTGTTTGTAAGAATGATACTTTCTTAATAAATTTATTTTGGATTTGGCAAGATATATTTGGATAAATAAAAATTACATAAATATAACTGTATTCTAGATTACTGATTGGCCTGATTGAATACTTAAAGAATATCATCAATATAGATTGTAAAGTTTTGCTAATCTTACACAATCTCTGATAATACATTTGTTCATTTTTTTTTACAAGAGTATATGCTTTCCCCAGAGTCTCATAATCAAACAACTTTAACAACAAAGAAAATAAAATCCACAATTTTAATCTCTCCGAGCTGGAATTATTTCTTTGGTATAAAAACTAATACAGGGATTATTAAGGGAGTTGCATTTGACATCCTCTCATTTCGCAGAGAACATTTTGCTGGAATACATATTGGACTGTTTTGTGGTATGGCTTATGGATTATCATTGAATTCCTGGGACTTGTCTTACTCAGTTTTAATGGTGGGATCCTAACAATGAAGGGAACATTATTATCATTTAATATTTTCAGTATTGTCAGTTTGGGTGATCACTTATGTGAATTACCAGTCAAGGCTAGAACGCCCACATGTCATTGTGGTATTCTTCCTGTAGCTATGAATATTAGAAAGAAAATGAGCTGTGTTGTATCTTATGGTTAAGCTCCATAAATCAATGACTCTTAGATAAATAGTGCATTAATCAAATCTTCCCAAATAGAACTCTAATTGAGAGCCTTGAAAACAAGAGTGGACTGGTGGTTACAACCTATCACATATCAAATATAGTAAAAGTTTCACTCTCTTGAAAATATAAGTCCATGTTTTCTCACACATACATTTATCTTTTTTGGTGTTCTTGGTCTAGATTTTTCCTAGATATTCTCTCATTCTGTCCACTTCACTTGATGGAAGACATCTTCAGTCAACGTAATCAGCAAAGCTTTATCAAAACCTATGTTGTGGAAGGCACCACACCATACAGTATGTCAGCTCCTCCACTCTCTGATTACAGCCAACCAATGGGGTGTAATTTGAAAATTGCTGGAAGAGTCCTCTGCCTAAAATGTAGATTCCTCTAGTGGCAGGCTGACCTAATGTGGGTGACTGACATTTTATCCTTAAGGCCTAACATATTTTATTGAATGAATCTATATCCTTACTAAATTCATTAGGGTTTTTAAAAAATGTGAAGACATTCAAACAGAGAACATAAGAAAAAGCAAATGAAACCAAGGATGAGGAAGGTAGACCAAAGATAGCTGTTTTAAAGTCCTGGACACTTGTATTTGTCTCAGATGTTTTTGACATTTTTAGCAGGAGAGGGAAAGAGAACTGTGGGGAGAAGGGAGGGCACATGGGGCAGGATCAGTTGCATGAAGAACAAAGTATTTTAAAATAAAGTTATTTGGAAGAAGTAGCCCTTCACCCGTGGGATTTCATAAGGAGAATACTGTATGATGTAGCGAAATAACAATTTCAGTAATGTTCTAATAGTAAAAACAGCATTGCGTGCCACAGATCTTTCTTAGAATCCTTCAGTGTGAGGGAAGCTCCTAGCACAAGTCAATAAATGCGGCTCTACATGAGACCCCTAGAGAGTAATCAGAGAGTAACTGGACCTCTCTGTTACAGCACTGTCCTGGGGCCATACCTTGGAGAGCTAACAATTGAGTCATTAACACCTTGGTATGAAGTAGTTTACCCATTTTTTAAAAGTTTTTATTTAAATTCCAGTTAGTTAACATGCAGTGTAATATTAGTTTCAGGTGTACAGTGTAGTGATAGAATACTTAATACAACACCTGGTGCCCATCACAAGTACACTCCTTAATCCCCATACTCCGTATGACTGCTAGAGATGAGCAGGCTTTCCAGGAGCTGAAGACCAGGGACAGAGGGCTTTTCTGGGGGAGGATAGCTCAGTTTGGAGGATCAGGCAGAAAGCAAGGACTACTAAAAAAGTTTACCTCAGTGTGTTTCTTAGAGCTGGCTTTATCCATGGCCAGATATTAAAAGAGTAAAATAATTTCAGATTGCATTATATTTACTGGTGCAACAACAACAAAGATTATTCACTAGTTATTACTGAGTCTCCTGTGCTGTCGTATATACAAGATAGGACGTTCATCAAGGACTTCCCATGGCCATTCTTCGCATATGAGAAAGATTTTGTGTCTATTGGTGGGGGAGGGGTGGAGGGACAGAGATTAGAAAGTTAGAGCTACAGCTCCACTCAAGAGTGTGGATGCAGCTCATGAAAGATAATGTTGAACCAGAAAGAAACAAGACTCAAGAGAGAGCACAGGTCTTCTAGTTATGATGGAGTTACTACCTGATAAACCCATTGTAAATTGAAAACATTGTATGTTGCAAAGGCATTTAATAAACCTATCCTACAGAACATCATAGCTTAGCCTAGCCTAACTTAAATGTGCTCAGAATACTGCACTGAAGGTGAAAGACAGACTGGTTGTAATTATATTGGCTGTTTACCATGGCAATTGCATGGCTGACTGGGAGCTGCCGCTCCTGCAGCCCCCAGACTCACAGGAGAGAATCACACTGCATGTCGTTAGCCCGGGAGAAGATCTAAATTTTAAAATTTGAACTATGGCTTCTACCGAATGCATATCACTTTCGCGCACTCTAGTAAAGTAGAAAAATTTTAAGTCAAACCATCTTAAGTCGGGGACCATCTGTACATACTTTATGATTCCATTTGTATAAATACCAAAACAGATAAAGCTCCCCCATTATGTTAGGAGTAATAGTAGTGGTTATCTTAGAGATAGGGCTCAAGAGGAAGAACGAGAGGGGGCTTTTGGAGTACTGGATTTTTCTGTTTCTTGATCTGGGTACAGAGAACACAAGCACTCCCAGTATCCATTACGCTGTACATTGGCAATGAACTTTTCTCTGTATATGATATATGTCAACAAAACATTTCTGTTTAAGCTATAGAAATGTCTCCTACATATTAGAATATTGCTAACCCAGTAGGCTTCTGCCATCCTTTCTCAACTTAACAGCAATTGAAGAGAAATTAGTCACTGTTTTCGAAGAGCAAGTCAGTTATTGGGTTTAAACTCCTTCCCTCGTCCACTTTTTTTTAAAATTTTTTTTCAAGATTTTATTTATTTGAGAGAGAGAATGAGATAGAGAGAGCATGAGAGGGGGAGGATCAGAGGGAGAAGCAGACTCCCCGCCAAGCAGGAAGCCTGATGTGAGACTCGATCCCGGGACTCCAGGATCATGACCTGAGCTGAAGGCAGTCGCTTAACCAACTGAACCACCCAGGCGCCCCCTCGTCCACTTTCTCTCAGATTTACCCAACAGTTGTTTTTTTCTCCTCTGCTCTACAGAGCTACGAAACTGCATTAAATATCTCGCCCTGAGGGTTTCTCAATTCTGTGCTTAGTGTTACCTGGAAGGCAAGATCAATACTGAAAATAAAGAGGCTGAGGATCAAGGTCTAGATTGTCTTTTCAGGTGTTGTCTGGGAAAAAAAAATCAGACTAGGAAAGAAGGTCTTGGAGGTAGATCATGGAGAAATCCAATATGTTGGAATGGTATAGTCAGTTTCTAATTTCAGACAGTAATTTCTCACATGTGTTAAAGTGTAAAAAAAGTCTAATAAGATTTAACACTTCAAAGTCATTAACTAACTAATTAACTAATGAATCCACATAACAGCTCTATGAAGTTTGTGTTAAATACCTACCACTTCACAGATCTTGTGTCATTTAGAAACTCTTACAGCTCTTTTCATCTCTGCTCTTTTCAAAGTCTTTAAAATGAACTAATTATTATCTCTAGTGAAGGGCACGTATCGAATTTCTCTCTTGAGAACAGGAAATCCAATGCTTTATGAAATGACTACAAAATCAATCAAATAATTCAATGGCTTTCCAGATGATATCACTCCAAATTTCAAATATTCTTTAGCCTCTGTTATGTTTTGTTGCCTTAAGGAAAAACAAATCCTTTTAAATGCCTATACATAGTAGATGCTCAATAAATGTCCATTGGAATTTCTCTATCATAACTCTTTGAATAAATTGCTTTGGCTAATTCAGTCATCATTTCACAGACTCAACTGGAATTTTTGCAATGCCTAAATTAGTTCCCACTAGAAATGAACTCGGTGCTAAGTTACGTAGGATGTTTATATTTCTATAGGCGATTACTACAACAGTAATAGCATGTTCTCTTCATACTGTGTGTGTGGGGGTGTGTGTGTGATAAATCCATGTTTTGTGGAGAAAAAAGAGAAACAGATATTAGAGAGTTTTAAAGAGAGATCTGAAAGAATGAAGTCAGTTCTTCAATGTTTGTGAAAAGGAAACGGTGCTGCATTGTTAGAATAAAAACAAGACTAAGATCAGATTTTTTTTCATGGTGGTGTTAAGCAAAATTATTACAGAACGGTAGTTAATACAGCAGTCCCATTAATGGACATTAACAGAGGGTTTCCAAATTTCTGGTAAGCCCTTTTCAGGTTATTTAATGATTGATTGATTAAGCTCCAGAGATATTGAGTCATTTTCTATAGATTGCAGATTTGGTGATATAAATGGTTAATGTGAGAGCTTTCACTTGACCCATCATGGAAACATGCTGCATTGTGAAAACACCTAGTGAGAGAGGGGAGACTAACTTTTTTGAGCACCTGCCATGTTTGCAAACACATGTTATCTCAATTTATCCTCAAAATTGCCCCGGGATGTGAAGTACTGTTCCCATTTTACGGATAAGGAAACTGACGCCACACCATGCGGCTAGTCTCACTAATCCAAAGTCTGTAATCTCTCCCCTACTCCAGGAAATAAAAGCAGTCTTCCATGAACAGATTTAACTTGAATACCTGCAGTTAAAATGGTTTTGCAGGTATTCATCTATGCACACTGATGTCATGATTTAATAAGAACTTAGGTATAAGAACCTCTTCTGTCTTTTTTTCCCCCATTTGTCTGCCCCCTCATTCAGCCACTCTCAGCTCATGCAGCTTGAATGCTGGCTGGCACGGGTAGTGCGGTCAAGACTGCAGCTGTTAGCATCCCCTCCTCCCATGCTCATCATGAGTTCTGCAAATGAGCCCTGCAGACTGATACTGCGTTCTGCAGTTTATTTGACAAATAGCTTTTGTGGCCTTTGATTTTTCATATCACTCATAAATTCTGGCAACAGACTGGTTGTTTGTCAGATTCAAATTCCACACATTTGGAAGGAAAGAGTTGAAGATTTCTGCATTGAAAGCGGACTCTACCCTTAAGATTTATTCGTAAATCTCACTTAAAACTACTTTGCAAGGAACCTAGGATATTCCCCTGGCCCTGCCTAGCTGCAAATTATTTCTATCCTTAGGCCGTAAATCTTGATAATACATCTTTTTAAAATGTGCCTGAGAAATGTATTTCATGTTTAGAGTGCTGGATTTTAGTGAGTCAAATTGTGTTTGGGCAGCATGTTTGCCTCTTCACGTTCTGTGTGACACTGGAGTAAAATGGAGACTTCAGTCATTCAGCTGCAGGCTCTAAGAAAGCCTGTTGTAACTGTGCATTTTAATTAACCAAATCAGCTAAGGAAATGTTGTCTCTCTACTGTGGTGTAGCAGTCTGCCTTGTAAAGTACCTCCCTGGATAAACAGAGGACTTCTATTTCTTAAACTGCCTTTCCCCCATGGTCTTTAAGAGTGTTGGGCTTTTTCTTTTTTCTTAAATTACAGGTGGAGAAGGTTTAATTAACTCTAAAATGATTCTCTAGCAAACTCAGTTGTATTTTTTTACAACACTTTGAGCTACAATATAGTTACTGCCGGATGCGTGCTGTTATTGGAGCACACAGAAACATTTATAAACCTAAATCTGTTTTGTCATATTACCAGAGATGGCATCTGCACTTGGGTACAGTTGAAATACAAATTGAAGATCAAATAGTTTTTTTTTTTTTAAACTAATCAGTGGGCTACTGTGAGCTGAGCCAACAAAATGGGAATAATTTAACCATTGATTATTTCTGCACAACACACTGCTGGGTGTGAAAACTGAGTTGAATATGAGAAGATAGTCGTGGTTCAAAGAGTTACGTGCAAATTTGACCTCTGGAAATATAATTTGTGAGCCTGGTATTGAAAACTGCTGAATACCTCCTACTGGAAACGTCTAGCCTGTATAGTTGGTTATGGTTAGTTAAGCACTGGGTTCGTTTCATTCTGCTGTCACTCTATGCGGAATTTTGCGAATCTAAAGTAGATTAGTGCTAATTTCACAACAGTGGTTTTTCATCTTTTCAAATTATGTGCCAGGGAGCTCAGGACCCTCTATCTGAGCTAGACCAAGCAGATTCCAGTCCTGAAAATTAAAAACAAAAACAAAATCCAACCACTTCTTATACTTCTTCCTCTTTAATAAGAATGGGAACAAAAAAAATTGTTTTAAAATATAAGTAACCACTGTATACACATCTTAAGCAAGAGGGATATCCGTTAGAGAGAGAAAAATGATGCGATATTTGTCAGTGAAATCCTGGAATGGATAACTAAGAGAACTAAGAAATGCAGTTCTTGAAAGATTGTTAAAAGTATGATTAAATTACCTTGGAATTTCAAATAGAAGGTAAGAAAATGGACTGCAGGGTTCTCAAAAATCCTCACAGCTACAAGTTTTTAGGACTAAATAAAGGTTTCATTTCAATTCTCTTTAACATATGTTCCAAAAATGAACCTGCTCCATTAATGGCAGAGATTACTGTGGTCCAGAGCCTGAACAACACCTCACATGAAAAGGAATATTTGGATGTTCTACAAATCTGCCCTGCCTTACAAATCATAATTAAAATGTGACTTAAAAAATATATTAGGGAGGAATGTCATTTCTATTTCTGAAATTAAACTATTTACAAAATTACAGTTCTTCATTTATAGAACTAAACAAAGCTGTCGAATAAAGATCAATTTTTGACTCTCCTTTAAATGAAATTATTAGACTGTGTCATTTTAATTACTGCTTTTCTAAGAGATAAAAATCACTAGTATTTTCTTTTTAACCCATTCAGAAGGTGCATAATTAAGTAGTATAGATTGACTTAAAATTAAAGGTGAGTAGAGGAAACAATTGAAAGAAATTTCAAGTGGAGATGAGAGAAATGAAATTCAGTGAAAAGGAAGAAGATGAACAGAAAGGAGAGCAGAGACCCAGCAAAGTGCAGATGCCTGGGTTAAAAGGAAAATAAAAATCACTAGTATTTTCCTTTTAAACCATTCAGAAGGTGCATAATTAAGTAGTATAGATTGACTTACAAATTAAAGTTGAGTAGAGGGAAGAATTGAAAGAAATTTCAAGTGGAGATGAGAGAAATGAAATTCAGGGAAAAGGAGGAAGAAGATGAACAGAAAGGAGAGCAGAGACCCAGCAAAGTGCAGATGCCTCAGTCCTATGTGATCAAATCCGCCGTCTGAGACTATGGACTCTAAGAAACACACTGAGGTTTCTAGAGGGGAGGGGGGTGGGGGGATGGGTTAGCCTGGTGATGGGTATTAAAGAGGGCACGTACTGCATGGAACACTGGGTGTTATATGTGTATAACAATGAATCATGGAACACTACATCAAAAACTAAAAAAAAAAAAAAAAATCTGCCCTCTGCATAATCAGTGTTCAAGAGAGAAAAAAAGAATGAACATCACTAATTCTTACTTCTGAGTATTTGATGTTTGAAGCCTCCAGTAGAATAGTTACTTTGAAAATGTACATAGTCAGAAAGCCCAAAGACCTCTGACCTCCTCTCTGTGATAGTGTAGGGTGGCCCTTGGTTTGGTGATAGAGGAGAGGCCCTGGAATGTATTTAAGGCAGAAGCTTTGTGGAACTGTGGACAGGATGAGCAGACATCCAACCTAATGAGAAAAGGATCTTTCCCAAGAGGCATGGACAAAGAGAGGTCACAAATATATGGCTTTTACAAAAAAAGCTGACTACGCAGCCTCCACTAAAACCAAGATGTATTTGTATTTAGAATCAAATATTATATCTTTGTCTCACAATATTTTTTAGCTCTTAGTCACTTTAACATACCACTTAAATTGTTCATATCCTTGGTAACTATCAAAGGAAAATCATTGGTAGATTATTCACAACATAGATGCAGTTTAAATCAGAAGATGATTCTTAAAAACTATACTTATGTAAGAATTTTTGAAACCAGTTAAATGATAAATGAGAAGGCTGCATATATGAAAATGTATGTATTAAATAAAAACAGAATATATATGTAGACTATATAAATAAATATGACAATAACCTTATCAGAATTACTAGAAAATCAATTCAACAGACATCTATCATGAATAAAAGACTATACCAATCACGACTGGTGGGAGAAAGAAGAGTAAAGAAAAGAGTTCATTTCCTCCAAAAGGGTATACAGACACATTAATAACTAACACAAGACAACTGGTGATGTTGTCTCTAACAGGGATACAGAATACCATGTTAAGCAGGGAAGGGCAAGATTAAGAAGCCTTCTAAAATGAGTGGGATTTGAATTGGATCTGTTGTAGAAAGGCTCAGAGATTGACAGGAGGACTTGGAAGGGGAGAAAGTCATTCCTCATGAAGGAAATAGCTTGAGCAAGAGCACAGAAGTAAAAGAGTGCATGCTACTTCAAGGATTGGCCAGTGCTAAAACATGGGAAATGGAATGGAAATAAAGGTAGACGTGCATTGGGCTTTGTTGGGAGATTTAGGATATTGGTTTTATATACTACATCACTCAGTAGTATTAACCATGTACTTAGATGCCCCTGAGCAATTTAGATCCTAATTCTTGAAAGTCTGCCAGGTTTCTCTTATTCCATATAAAAATAGACAGTGGAATGCAACTGTTAAAGCATACTATGGCACTTGAACTTCTTGGCAGTTAGAGCTAATGAAGGGAAAGAGGAGGTTACTGTTCCATGCCACACTGTGCACCAAGTGATTTTACCTATGTCATCTCACTTAATCAAATAAGATCTTTTTTTTTAATTCTGTCTATTCTATTTCTTAAAGATTTTTTTATTTATTTGACACAGAGAGAGATAGCGAGAGAGAGAGAGAGAGAGAGAGAGAGCACAAGCAGGGGGAGTGGCAGGCAGAGGGGAGAAGCAGGCTTCCTGCATGAGCAGGGAGCCTGATGTGGGGCTTGATCCCAGGACTCTGGAATCATGACCTGAGCTGAAGGCAGCGGTTTAACCAACTGAGCCACCCAGGCGCCCCCTCAAATAAGATCTTTATTAGGATTAAGTTAAATAATACATGCAGTGTGCCAAAATAGAGTACATAAAAATATTCAAGAAATGCTGATTCTTTGTTCTCTTGTAATAATCAGGTGAAGATTATATTGTTTTACACATTTTTTTCTTTTAAGATGAAGAAGCTAAGGCTCAAGATTTTGCAGTTATTAAATCTCAGAACGAGAATCCAACTAGTTCTTCCTGGATCCATAACCCAAGTTGTTTCTAGTATATCATATTGTTTGTCAGTGGAGAAATACTAAGTCTGTGTATAATGGCAATTTACTGAAGATATTTCTCAAATTATAATTTACTGAATGAAACCTGGAATATTTGCTCTACCTTGGTTTTTGGTAAGGCCCAACCTCGTCTTTGAGAAAAATACAGAGGTATTTATACAGGATGATTTCAGAGGTGCTTGCAAAAAAGCCTTTTGCCCCCAGAAGTACTTTCCCCAACCCTGATGGTTATGCCTGATCTTATTATATGACTCTCTCACCTTTAGCTAAAGGTTTTTATCCCTATTTAAATGTAAGTGCCCTCAGAAGGGACAATAATACTGGTCTAGATCTAGGAATAGATATTTGGTAAGGAATAAGGAACTGAAAGAGCCTTGGGTAGCATTGGATGGAGGAATTATGGTGTGGATAATCCTTTTAAAAGGAGACAAGGCATGGGAGTGGGAGACTGGGAAGACAGAAGACAGATACCCTAGACTTGACTAGATTGTACTGTAGAGACAAATTCAGTCTGTTGTCTGATTGATCCAACCATAAAACTGATAAATTACTCTGTGACTTTCTGCTCAGATCAAAATTTGAGTGGGTACTCTAGAAAAGCAGGCAAAGTGGTACACTAGGACTGGGAAATGATCTGTAGGCAGAAAACCAAACCAAACCAAACAACCAAAAAACAAACAAAAGAAACCTCTCTGCTAGAAATGGAAAAGTAGAAGGAATGTGAAGCTTAAATTTAAGAATATGATGGTAAACTTGGAGAGTAAATCAGATGTCATGAAAGCAAAATACAGGATGCTCATCACTTATGATTATTTTTAAGATGAAGCAAGATATAGTATGAGCTTTGGACCCTATCTTTTTTTTTTTTTTTTTAGATCTATCTTGACCTTTTCTCTTTAATTGACAGCTAGCTTAATGCTTTTGCATTTTAGTGTAAATAAAGACCCCAGACATCTCTGTGTATTAGACCTTAAAAAAAAACAATGTGAAGCCCGTAAAAATATATGCGGATTTTTACATTTTACTACTCAATCCTCCCTGTAAAAGTCCATAGAACTAAGTGCATGCTGCCTTTTAATGACATGAGATGGCTGGAATGGGTGCCACAGGCTGGAAGAATATGTTGCTGGCAGATTAGAATTTACCTAGTAGAGGGATATCCTAATGGTAAATCACTGGATATCATTTCCAGATAGCAACTGGAGATATATAATTGGGCTTGAGAAGCCTGTGTGGGTGGGGTATGAATTATTTTAGGGCAGTCCTATAAAGAAGGGACAAGATATAGGATTAATGGATGAAAATTTTAGGAAAATTTCTTCTTACATTGAAAACAAACAGACAAAAAACCCTACGTACTGACTCCTGGCACACAAGGACTTAATTATACAAAAATACACACACTTTGTGATGAAACATGAATTATCACCTTATAGGATGGATATGAATTTTCTTTCTAAGCATTTATAACATGCCTAACTTGGTCAGCCAGACTTTAAAACACTGGCTATTAAAACACTGTAATATGGCCTTTATTTACAGATCATTAATTATTCTATTTAGCCATCATTCAGTGATGTTACCTAACCTTCCATTGGATGAATGGCAGTACCCCAACCAAATAGTTATGCCTTTTCACTTTAAAATTTTGTATAGGGCGCCTGGGTGGCTCAGTTGGTTAAGCGTCTGCCTTCAGCTCAGGTCATGATCTCAGAGTCCTGGGATGGAGTCCCACAAGGCTCCCTGCTCAGCGGGGAGTATGCTTCTCCCTCTCCTTCTCTCTCTCTCTCTCTCTCTCCCTCTCAAATAAATGAATAAAATCTTTAAAAAAATAAATAAAATTTTGTACAAATTGTGCAAAGCCCCTTTCATAAGTCAGTGAATACAAGCCAACACTGATCCTAAAGTGGTTAGTTTTTAAACTCCTTAGAGACGGTTCACTGTTGTGATCTTATCACAGGTGTATTAGAGATTTTAAAGTCTCTCTACTACTTCAGTGTCAACATGATATACTCTACAAGTTTCCTTTAAATATTCTTGTGAGATTCTGGTTGATTGCTTCAAATGGAGAATGGGTAAGTATATTCCTTCTTTCAGAGTGTATAACAGATCAATATTAATGATAAGAAGCAGTTTTTAGCTACATGTGGGGACCATCCAGTGAAGCCATGAATACCACATTTTCTTTTTACCCTCACTTCATTAATAAGTTTGAGCCCCAAGAGTGCTGAATAAGGATTTATATTTAATTGAAGTCCTTTGCTTTTTAGTGACAATATGTATTTTATACCCTGGATAGATGTAATTGGTATGCTGAAGCTTTTTTTTTTTTTTTTTTTTTTTTTTTAAAGATTTTATTTATTTATTCATGAGAGACAGAGAGAGAGAGGCAGAGGGAGAAGCAGGCTCCCGAGAAACAGGGAGCCCGATGTGGGGCTCGATCCCAGGACCCTGGGATCATGACCTGAGCCGAAGGCAGACGCTTAACCATCTGAGCCACCCAGGCGCCCTGGTATGCTGAAGCTTTAACAGAAATTGCCTTTGCTAAATGTAGTATTTGCCTTATCATTTTATATGTGAGGACCCCCAAATTTGCATTTTACCCCTGAGAAGACAAAATTCTGATTGTTGGTATGAGTGTTAAGTTGGTGAAATGTAGTTGGACACTTCCATATATAAAGTCCTATATTTTGTTTACTAGGAGTTAATTAAGAAGGAAAATAGTAGGCTTCAGTACTTTGCTAACCCGTGATCCAACTATATTTCTTCTTTTTCTGTTGAAAATCAGAGATACTGAAGAGGTGATTTGTAGGCTGTAGAGGAAAGGGAGAGGGTCAGCCAGACTTAAATTTTGTTTTATAGTCTATTTTTTTTTTCTAAATTAGAGATAGACTTACTCTTTTGAGTGAGAGGACCAAATTGTGTTGGTTTATATGAGGGAAGACTTTTTTTGGTGATATAAAACAATTTTTGCGTGTGTGTGAAGTAGGGAACAACTTAAGGGTAGGAGAAAGGTATAAAGGAAATTCCTTCTTGGGGAGTGGGGACTGGGAGCCCCTGAAAAATAAAAAGAAAATATTGAGAATTGTCAAGAAAGTTATCAATTTTCATTACATTTGCTGGCGAGGATAAGATAGAAGCTCTTTTACTCTTTCTTCAATAAGATGGATTATTATTGCATATGCGTTTTGTCAGTTGTAAAATAGATTGCCTCTGCTTGGTCTTACACAGTGGCTCAGAGTTGGTGTCCCTGGAATTCTTCTCACATGTTCAGGAGACCTAACACAAGAACATCCACCAATGATCCAGCATAAAATTCACAAAAAACTTTTTTTCCTCTGAAAAACCACCATCTTATCTCTGTTCTTCAGAGGTTTCATAGAAACTTAGCTGTCAAAGAGGAACAGTTTGTCTACTTAAATTATAAGAATTTTGGAAATACATGTATAGCACATTTGATAAGTCAAGCTACATCCAGTGGAGAGAGATTTGTGTTGACATTGGTCATTTTTTTTTTTTTTTTGCTGAAAGGCCAACCAAGAATAATATTTCATTTGCTTAAGTGACTATGTTGTTACTCATTAAAAAAGCCTTTGTACTTTTATGATTTTTTTAATCCAGTGATTTTCAATGACAATAATTGATAAGTCAATATCAATTTTTATACCAGAAGAAGATTTTGTAGTCTTTCTTTGGGGAAAAAGGAAACAAAGTAGATGTCATGTGATTGATACCTGGAATGTATGCTAATCCCACTGTAACATGTATTGAGCAGTTACTTTTTATGCAATAATGATATCATCTTGCCATAAGTGTTATATGTATAAAGTACAAAGACAGTAAGTGCTCAAAATATTAATACTCAAAAGGGAATCGACAATTAACCCATGCTGATTGAAAGTCCTTGCTATAATGACTTGATTTGGGACACAATTAAGATTTTTATTTACTTTGACAAACTTTTGCTTTAGTATTCTCTGGTTGGTATCTTTATTTTATGTCTATTGTACATTGTGATCATTACTGATAAACTCCTAGACTCTGATAACATGGGGCAGAAAAAACTGTGTTTTTATGGAAACTAAAGGTCAAAAACAAATTAAATTCTAGACTGGCTGCCAAGTCTCAGAATTCGTATTAATGTAAAATGGATTTGGTCTTCTGTAACATAGAGGTTAGTGATGTCTTTTGACCAGGCCAGACACAGAACACCAGCAGCTGAATATCTCACTAGGTGCCCTTTGAAAAGAATAGGTTTTTGCCATTTGAGAGTTAACAAAACACTTCTCAAATTTTGTTCTCCCAGTAACCATATGAAGTCAATAATACATGCCCATTTTACAGATGGGGAACTTAAAGTTCAGAAAAGCTAAGAAATTTGCCTGATATCATTAGATTAGCAAATGTCAAAGAAACTTGAATCTAGGGCCCATACTCTACCATCCATGGCTGTGATATTTTCCTCAAATAAACAAGAACTGCAAACTATGTTTATGTAGATTTTCTCTGTAGTATTTCTGTTTTATTCTACACAACTATGTAAAACTCACCAATGATTTTGGAGACTAAGCAAAATTTGGGTCCAGTTCTGTAAGCTGTTATAATTAGATTAGGTGAACTCACTTTCACCTCTGTATTATTTTTTTATTAGTTTTCAAGAGTCATTTAATACAAGCTATTTAACTTCCATCAGTTCTGTTTCTCTTACATTTGTAATTCACATTTACTGATATTATTGTTCATATTTCTTCTAACTGTGTCTGATTTTTAATGTAGGTAGGTAAGAGAGTGCAAGTACAGAAAAACTCCATGGGTTTGCTACAGGTCCAGATACCAATGAGAATCCAGGGAAAAGGGAATAGAAGAAAGAACACAGTTTCGGAGTTTTTCATTTCTCATGGCTCAATTCTCATTTGTCATCTCTGGAGCTCATTTTGTCTTAGGCTTCATGGCTGGATGCTTGTTTCTGATGCTAGTCTAATCCACACATTAAAAAAACTATTTAAGTTCTCTCCTTGGTAAATGTCAAGGGAAGAGAGGATATTTCATGTACCTACAACATCCTAAAATCCCTTGCCAAATCTATGAATCTGACTCTGCATTATCCTTCCCCAGAAGGAGAGCATAATTTCATTATCTATGAATCATCACCTCTTAGACTATAACATCATTGTCAGAGAGCCTAATAGAACCAGCGTTCAGCTGGCTGAGAATGGGGAGGGTTGGGGAGAGCACTGGGGCAAAGCACAGGTCACTGGCATGATCAAGAAACTGGAGGGTTCTAGAGCAGAGAGGGAGGCCTCCCTTACCTGATAGCTCAGACATTCCTACTGACTGGTAAATAACTGATGCTGATTCTTCAATATTAATATTGAAATTTGTCTTCCCCAATTGAAATTACATTATATTTTGGAATCCTACCTATGGAAAATACTAACCCCTTTAATGAAAATTTCAGAATATCTGGCCAACATTGATGAGTATAAATACTTTAAACTATTTCTTATCTATTCTTACTACATTATTACTTGTTCTTCATCTATGGACACTTACTTCTAACTCCCAGTGTCTTTTCCATGGCCTCTGTCTGGACTAATTACTCAATAGGTCCGTATGCAAAATATAACATTAAAAAACCGCACTATATATTTCCCAGGGAGATGAATTAAATACAATCCAAGTCTGACTCACAGATGGAAAAATATATGTTGTTAATCATGTTTACATAAGGATTCAGGATTAGAAAAACCAAAGAGGCGTATGAATAGCTGTGGTTAGTCTAACCAGCCACTGGAGGTCACTGCTGCTCCACAGAAATACAGTTTATTGTCTGTCTACTTAGTTGACTCACCAAATCAAGTAAAAAATGGTTTAAATTCTTTGAAAAAAATGTAATGTCAACATTCTTGGAAAATATAAACTCATTTAAAAGGAATATATCTTGCATAAGTATTGCTTAGAAGACTGTAGCACTGGGACTATTAAAGCCGAGCTGCAGTAGCCCTATGTGTACTGGGGCTCATAAAAATGGGTGAAAAAAAACCCATGTAGTTCAGTGACTAAATTGCGTTTCTTTTCTCTCTGGTAAAGCATTCAAAGTATTGACTGAATCCATTCTGCATCGATGCATCTGTGTTGTGTAGTTCAATAGGTCAGGCTGTTTATTTAACCGTTGTCACCTTTGAGGGAAGTCAGGTACTTCATGTAAATTTGGAAAGAAAATGGAATACCAATGATATTTCTCTACTATGCCATGAGGTAGAAATACTTAATGAAAATAGACTTACAGTGTGTAGTCCAGAAGGTGCTATGGGGTGGGGATGAAGACAACAACTTTTGAACAGAAGAGCACTGGCTTTGTCAAATTTATGATGGCGAACTAGTTATTGTCTAACTACAAGAATTCTATATTTGTGATCAGAAGATCCTGAGCAATAGAGAAGCTTCATTCCCAAAGTTGGGGGGGGGTCTTTTTTAGAAAGAATTCATGTCCTGAATCAAAATAACTTTTATAATCTAAGGAATTTTATTTTGGTTTTATTATTAAATTTATAAATTAAGTTAGGCACTAAAAAATGACCAGCCTGCAAAATGGTCATTCACTTAATCTTATACATGAAGTGGCTTTGAATTTTAGAAACACTTTCAATACAACAAACGTATTTTATATATGCCAGTAGGGTCACAACAATGAGAATTGTAAGAATTCAAAAATATAAGTATAGATATGCCCTGCCTAAGTTTATTTGGTATCCATGACAAATGAGGCAGAAGGTCAAGTCAAAGAATAGAAATTGGCTTTTTCACTTTAACACTGCATTTAATTAATACAATCGTCTTCAGTACAGATAAAAGTGAGGCTGATCAAAGAAATTTTCTTTTTGAGATGGAAGATATATTTACTGACATTTTATGAAAAATGAAAAATTACAACTTCAGTGAAAAACATCACAGTAGGCTCAGTCATCCAGTTCATAGTACTGTAAGGAAGTATCTGCATTATTAATCAACTGGGAATCTGTGACTATTTACCATTAATAAATATACATTCAACAATTATTCATGGGTAAATATATCACAGCTATGATGCTTTTCTGAACTGGCATCTCTTTTAAGATTTAATCAAAATCAAAGTACCTTGAGAAATCCATTCTAAATGTCCCCTTTCCTTTATTGCTTATAAAAGTATGATTTTTTATAATCTGGCTTCCTTGCAATTGTATTTCATGATGACTTGCCTAGATTTTTCCTGTCAGCATATGAAAAGCCTTCAAACTATATAAAAATGCTGGTTAAAAATATAGCCATTCACTTTTTCTTTTTTGCTGCAGTGATTTTTGTTTTGAAAGAACAGGGATGTGGTTAAAGATGTGGGGCTTGGCAAGCCAAATAAATGAAACAGACTCAATGTTTCAATTCCTGATTTTTGCTCCTGCAACAGGATTGTTCATTTTGGAGGATGAGAGGATACAATACAGACCATAGACATTTTTCTAAAATCTTAATGAAGTGTGGTCAAAGTCACTTAAATACAGAAGGTCTGATATTTGTGCTGCAGTCAATAAACTTTCACCTACAACAGAAAAACATGCATGCAGCTTGCAGATTGCCAACAGGGTCTGTACAGAATCATACAGATGGATGAGTTCACAGTACAGATGAACATAGGGGTACTATAACTTCAGCAGTAGAAAAGCAAAAGACAACTGCCATAGGCTTGGTCTTTTTTCCTTTAAGATTTATTTTATACATTTATTAAGGTGTTATCAAAATCATTCTTTTCAATGAAGCTTTTGGTGGAAAGCATGTCTTGGAATGTGTTCTCTTTATACCTCTGAATGAAGTGTCAGTCATCAGGGGGCTAGTACGTGCAGGGCACATAATGGAACACAACAGGACAGCCGGACAAATCCCAGACAGAAGAACAGACAGAGCTAGAGATTCCACTCACTACATTAGGGTCCTTGAAAGTGCTGGAAAGAAATTCTGGTAAGCTCCCAACCACATGCAAATAGCAAGCTGCCTTCCCATTTGCAAGCCTCATCTCTGAAAACTCCCTAAGGTGAGGAACAGTGGAGAAATCTCCCTCCTCAAATTTGCTTCTTGGTTATTTTATTAATTAATTAATTTGGGCTAAATAAAGGCTAGGAGAAATTGATAGTGTGAAACCTCTAGTTTGATTTTCCAGGGATGGATTTCAGAGACAAGGCATTCAAGTCTAAAACTTTGTGTTTTTACCATCTCACGTTTTTCGGTTGTCTATTTGCAGCATTTTAACTCTTCAACACTTTTCCCTGGGCTCGCTTTCTTGTAATTCAAACACCTCTGGAAAATTGCCCGTGGCGATTCTTTAACCCAGCACCATCTTTTGACAGTTTCCTGCAATTTTCTTTTTAAGCCAGGCCATGTTTTAAGGCTGTCTCTAAATGTTTCTGTAATCAAGCATTCGCCTAGAATCAGTTCGAGCTCCCAGTACCTGGGATCATTCCCTTTTTCCTTGATTTGCCAGGGAACAGCAAACCTTCTAGAACTATAGATGTGGTCCTACCAGAAGAGAAATAACAGCCCCTGTGGGGGATTACTTACGGAAGAAGTTTTATCTTAAAACAAGTGAGATATTAATGCAATCGATAAAGAGTCTTATACAGTAGGCATTATATTAAACCAGAGTTTGAGCTTTGCATTGATTGTGGTATTTAAATTTCAATGGGCTGATTATGTATGAGAGGAAAATGACCAGTATTATGAATGTGCTAAAACGGACAGGGAAGGACCTTGCCAGGAGAGGGAGAGGGAATGGGAGGGGGCACCACGTTCCGTTTATAGTCACCAGAGTTCAATAAAGCACCACTTATTTCCCAGCTTTTAAGAGCGCTTTTATCACAATGGTTCATACCTCACACTCCCTGGAGCCTGATTTGTTATAGGTGCAGGGTCCCGTCCCATTCAGCAGCATCTCGCTGGTCTCCGTGTTGGTGGGTTTATAATCTACATAAAATTCCTGGGTGCTGGGAGTCATTTGCTTTAGGGACTGTCTTTTCTTTTTCCTGTGCCTTCGCATGAGGGAGCGCTGCTGCAGCTGCTTCATGCTAGCCGGGTACCGCTTCCATGACACGTAGATAACGAGCAGGATGACGAGCACGGACAGGAAAAGGGCCACGCTCCCTGCGATGATCTTATGGAAAGAGATGTGCTCGGTGTCAGCATCGGTCTCTGGGCCGGGCTCCGTGGCTCCCACCGTGGGGGGCAGAGGGGGCTTGCTCTCATGCTTCGGCCTGGGGAGCTTAGGCTTAAATGTTGGCTTGGGGAGAGCCCTGGCCAGATCAAACCTCTCCGTGGTACTTTTGCCACAGATGCTGTAGTTCTTCACCGCATCGATCACATTTACTCCTTGCAGCTCTTTGGGACTGGCACAGATAATTGTATTCTCCCTCAGACCTTTAAAACTTTTCAGCCAGTTTACCAGGGAACAAATATTTCTGCTGCATTCCCATATATTCCCGGCAAGACTGATGTCATTGAGAGATATCCAAGAATCCAAAATCTCTTGACCAATAAATGTAAGCTTATTGGAATCCAGGTTGAGGCGCTGCAGGTTTGGGACACACTGGAAAACACTAGGTCCACTAAAAGCTTCAATTTCATTGCCTGATAAATCAAGCCTTTGTAATGAGCTCCAGGTCCAGGACATGGTCTGTCCTATGACACTGATTTTATTCCACTGCAAGTAAAGGTTCTGAAGGCTCACCAACCTTGGAAAAAGGGCCAGGTTGAGCTTAGAAAATTGATTGTGCTCCAGGTGAAGTTCTTTGAGTCTGATCATGCCAGCAAAGACATTCCTGGCTAAACTTCGGATCCGGTTATATCCCAGGTCCAAAAGTTCCAGATTGCGGCAGTCTTGGAATATTCGCACAGGGATGGTTCTCAGGGAGTTAGACCGTAAATGTAAACTCAGCAGCTTCCGCAAGCCCCGAAACTGTTCAGATCCCAGAGAATGCAGCTGATTATAGGACAGATCCAAGTTCCGTAAATTTGTCACAGGTCTGAAGGTATTGTTGAGAAAATAGGAGATTCTGTTGGAACTCAGAATCAACTCTTTGAGTCTGCGTATCCCATTAAAAGCATTCTCATCAATATTGCTGATATGATTATGGTCAAGGTATAGCCAGGTGAGCTGGTTGAGCCCTTTAAATTGATTATACTTAAGTTTTTGAAGGCTGTTATAGCGAAGGGACAAACCTAAGCAACCAGCAGATATACTTGAGGGTATCTCCTGTAATTTCTGAGATTCACAATATACCATTTTGCCTTCACACCTACAGCCCTTAGGGCATCCTCGTTCGGCAGAAGAAAGCATTGTCAGTAAGACAGTGGGGGCTATAACCAGTGCTACAGCTGATCCGCTCAGTAGCCTAATTACATTGAAACCTGGAAATAAAAACAACTTAGAAAAGTTATCCCCCCACAAAGGAATTCATTTATTTTTAACCAAGCAAAAATAGGCATGTATTTTCTTTTTTTAAAAATTTAAATCTAGATAACAACATTTAATATCAAATATCACCTCCTTGTCATTTAAAGAGAATTGTCTTTAGGGTTTTTCTTTTAATAGTTAAGCAAGGAAACGTGTCCACTAAGCAATTGAATTTATAGTCTTAAGCACAGAAAGGTAATCTCTAAAATAATTAAGGCAGAATTACAACACAGACTAGAGGGTTTTGTTTTTGTTTTTGTTTTTTTTGTTTTTGTTTTTTTTTAAGAAGGAAAGAAGAAAAATGACAAAACATACCCATCCTTTGTATTGTTCAAAGGTCGTCCTTAGGTCTTTTGCTTTGGCTTAAGGGGCCACTCGCATGACAGCCCCTGTCAGCTGCACTGTGAGTCAGGGCTCGCTGACACCCAGGAAGAAAAATTGGACCCCTTGGGAGATGGACCGATTTTGGAACATTATTCTTTGCCAGCCACGCAGAACACTCCAAGAACGAATAAATTCCAGCACCGCATTTGTAGCAAAACATCAAAAATCTTCCTAGGTAATAGGATCTTCGTGGATATTACGTTTTTGCATCTTTACAGTTTTTTTGGGGGGGGGCGTTAAAAAAAAAAACTGGCTTCTATAATTTCTTCTTATCGGAAAGCATGATGTATTCCTCCAGGCAACGTGGGGCTATCTGAGCTGCCACATCTGTATTCCATAGCCCAGCATTTCTGGTGGTGAGCACCCACTTCAGCCACAAAGCTGCGTTGGAGCCCAGGAGGCAGGAGAGCCCCGTACCGCACACACGCTCAGCTCACTTCTGCAGACTGTCATTCTGAAAGCTGCTCGGACTGTTGCTTTGGTTTCAGTGAATGCAGTCTTATGTAAAGCTGCCCCCAGTGGTGAAGAACATTATGGGCATGTGCAGAAATGTCTCTCTTTTATCTTGCAAATGAGCAGGCTCTCTGCTGGAAAATAAATGATTCTTTTGGGTGGCTCAATGGGAACTGAATGGTCACCGTAATCAATAACTAGCAACATTTTCTGTAATTTCCAAGCCTTGTTTTACAGTTTGGCAATGTCTTTATTGTCTACGTCCACTTAATCACTAAACATGTACTGCCTAGAGTTTTCCTGGAGCTTGACATTAAGTTCACAGACCGAATGTCAATTTTTCTTAACCTCAACGTAGGCTTTGGACTGAAATTTATAAAATGACTTATTGAGATTTTCACAGAGAAGCATTAACTGCCTGCCCATTTGACCTCTTGGAGTCACAGTGATTATATTATGCAAGGTGTCTCAGGATGCTTAGACACATACATTTTGGAATAGAGGGGATAACTAATGACATATAAATTGATGTGTCCAATAGCTTTTCTGGTTTTCCTACAAAAGACATAATTGGTTTAATGGCTTCTGGCTTGGTTGTTTTGGCTGCTGTCATTTGTTTCTTTTTTTTTGTTTTGTATTTTATTTATTTATTTTTATTTATTTTTTGTTATTATGTTATGTTAATCACCATACATCATTAGTTTTTGATGTAGTGTTCCATGATTCATTGTTTGCGTATAACACCCAGTGCTCCATTCAGTATGTGCCCTCTTTAATACCCATCACCAGGCTAACCCATCCCCCGACCCCCCCCTGCCCTCTAGAACCCTCAGTTTGTTTCTCAGAGTCCATAGTCTCTCATGGTTCGTCTCCCCCTCCAATTTCCCCCCTTCATTCTTCCCTTCCTGCTATCTTCTTCTTCTTTTTTTTTTTAACATATAATGTATTATTTGTTTCAGAGGTACAGATCTGTGATTCATCAGTCTTACACAATTCACAGCACTCACCATAGCACATACCCTCCCCAATGTCTATCACCCAGCCACCCCATCTCTCCCACGCCCCACCACTCCAGCAACCCTCAGTTTGTTTCCTGAGATTAGGAATTTGTTTCTAATTAGAAGAGAAATAAACAATTTTTAGTGCGAGTAGAAGAATCAAGAGATCATTTGGTCCAGTTTATTGATGCTGCTGCTATTTATTGCACTAATAATGTTTATTGAGTGAAACACTTCCTAAGTGTTTTAAATGAACGATCTTGTTTTATCTTTAAACAATATTATGATGTAGGTCCCTTTATAACCTTCATTTTAAAGATAAGAAAACTGAGGCTTGGAGAGGTAACTTGATGAAATTCATGCAGCAAGTAAGTGGCAGAGCTGAGATTCAAAGCCATCTCCCTCTTTCTCTTGGACTTTTAACCACTAGATGATCCTGCTTCAGCAGCAGTGTTATCTTCATCTGAAAATGAGTCAAGTGAAAATTAGCCTGATTAGGATACTGGGTCAAGGAAGTTGTAATATCAATCAATCAATCAATCTTGCTTCCTAGGTTTGTATAAACTTCTTTGGTATGATTCTTTGAAAGAAGTATTATAAAAACTAATGAGAAGCAGTTTAGTCTAGTGATTAAGAGTATGGATTTTTGCACCTAGGCTCAAATCCTGGCTACAAATTGTGAGCTATGTAGACTTGAATAGGTTACTTATCTTCTCTATGCCTCATTTTCTCTTCTACAACATAGGTATGGTAACAAAAAAACATTTCATAGAGGGTTTGAGAATTGTCAACTTAATATCTGTAAAGTACTTAGAATAGTGTGTAGCACATAATAAACCTGTGTTAGCTGTTATTCGAATATCAACTTTATTGTATTTGCTGTCATTGCATATTGTTTAGTGTTGAATATTGACTATAGTGACTATCATTAACTCACAAAGAGCCTCTTCAACGAACATTTTATGTTGTTCACAGTGGATTTCTACGATTCACTCAGTCTTACCTTCTTTTAATAAGAAAACTTCCTAAATCTCCATCATCTCAACTTTGTCTTTAAAATGAATCTTTTGGTTCTGTGGACCATAACTAGTAATTAATGTTTAATTGTTTCTTCCCTAAAGCAGAATATGGTAACATCTGTCCCATAGAGAAAATCGTTTAAAGATAAATAGTATACCTTAAAAAGTTTGCCTTGTCAGTCTTTGTCAGGTGAATTGGCTGTGGAAAACCCCAGAGAACTTTCACATTCTCTAAGGATGAGGAGTTTGGTAGTTGTTAGTCATGACAATCAAAAGGGTCCCACAGAAATGGTACAATGAGAATCACCAATTCCTCAGACAGTATGGTATTGAAAGGGCAGTGGTTCCTCCCAAATTATCCATGCTATTAATGCATATAAAACCCCCAGAGAGCTTGTTAAACATAAATTTCTCAGTCTTCCCCTCAAGATTCTGATTCATGGGATGGTAGAGGCTGCACTTAATCAACACACTGATGGACAAGGAATTTTAAGAAATGCACTGTAAGGGAGTGATTAAAAATAATAAATTTTCTCCTACTTGGAAGAAAGGATATAAAAACTTATGATATTGTGATGTAAGTTCCATGAAGACAAAGATAGTGTTTTGTCTACTTCAGTTTCTCTAATACCTAGAAGAGCACTTGACACATAATAGATGCTCAGTTATTGAATAAATACAGTTTTATGGGGGTCACAAGTACATTTGATGGGGAACAAAGTGCTTATGTAATGCTAGTCTTGTGCACATGGGATTGATCTCTGCAGAGTTCCTGAGCCAATGATATTGGATACAATTTTGGAGGAAGTATTCTTAAAAGACTGTGTGTAAAATGGCAAGAAACTAGAAAGTGGAAACATTTAGATGGTCAGCAAGTGATCTCTACTTTTTATGTAGACATCTCATCTTCGTAGTTAAATCATAAATTTCATAAGAACAGTAAATATACTTTTGAATATTTCCTTTGACATGTTACAGCTTTTATCATCTAACATCCCAAATGGGACTTGACAACTTGTATCTATTAAAAACTACTAGAGGAAATCATATTTATAACTTCTCTCTCATATCTCTGTTGCTTGAGAGCCTCTGATTTTTCTCCTTACTTTCCTTGCTTCTCCATGGAAAATAGCTTTTGATTTTTATTTATTTATTGAGAGAGAGAGAGAGAGAATGGTAGAGAGAGAGCATGAGAGGGAAGAGGGTCAGAGGGAGAAGTAGACTCCCTGCTGAGCAGGGAGCCCCATGCGGGACTCGATCCTGGGACTCCAAGATCATGACCTGAGCCGAAGGCAGTTGCTTAACCAACTGAGCCACCCAGGCGCCCCAGAAAATAGCTTTTGAGATGTCTGTTTTGCCAAACAGCTGCAGAGGGCTACTCTACAATGGCTGGAGGCCCCATCAACTTTGTGCTGCTTCTTTTTCCTTCATTCCCTGGTGACAAGAACACAGATGAACACTGAAAGTGTAATTCCCTCACTCTGCTTTTCCTGGGGAAAATTTTGGATTATTTATGGTGAATAACATTCTTTTCTGTGTTTCACACCTTGTCCTTAGGTTTCAGTCATTTTCTGATACCTTGGCTTCTGATCTCATCTTGCTCCATAGTTCTGACTTCACCCTCACTTTCACATTCAGTCTCATGATTGATATTTCCTCTTAATATGGATCACTGGTTTCTTCCTTAATAGTAATGAATAGCCATTCTTGTCCTGGGTCTGACCCCAGTTACTCTGTGTGGCCCCTGCCTTGGCACTAGCCTGTAAGCTGGCATCACCACCAGGTCTGTCTGGGTTCAATGAAGAGGGGCTAGCAGAAAACTCCAAAAATAACATAATACGGTTCAAAGCAGATTGAATACTTGAGACTGCAGAAATTAGCCCAAAGACATAGAGATTTTTTTTTCAAAAGAAAGAAAAAAACCCTTTATATTCTAAATTATTTTAGCAACTTTCTATTGTACTTTTAAAAGTTTATTCTCCTTTTACTTGTTGACTATAGCAAGATGATTAGTTTTGATTTGCCTTTCAACAGAGCCAAAATTATACTACATTGTGTATTTAAAATTATTTTGCACTTACCACCATATACAGAACAAACCATAAACTACCTGACAAGTTAAATGATCCCAATGAATCTAGGGCCTTAATGATTTATACAATTATGAAACGTAGTCATGTACCTAAAGACTTTTGAAAACTGTATGTATGTATTTTAAATAGCTGTGCATATTTTGCTTAAACTGGGTAAATAAATTCTAATTAAGTGTATAATGCCCAACTTCAATCCACTATGAAATTGAATTGCCAAAAAAACTTAGAAGATCAGGACTTAAAGATGTACTGACATATTAGCATGGGTTGGCCTCAGAATTTCATTCATTTAACAAATGCATCGTTTGGGTACCTGCTATGTAGTAGATGCTGTTCCAGACACTTGGAATACATCGGTGTACAAAACAAAGGTCAAAGCTTATATTCTAAACGGGTTACATGGACAAAAAAACCCCCACATAAATAGTATATTATTAGGTAGTATGTTTTATAGAGAAAAGAAAAGTGAGAATATGGAAGATTGGGAGTGTAGGGGGCAAGGTAAATTGTAATTTTACTTTTGAAAAAGTTTTTATTTAAATTCCAGTTAGTTGACATACACTGTAATATTAGTTTTCAGGTATAGAATTTAGTGATTCAACCCTTATATACAACACCCTATGCTCATCACAAGTGTACTCCTTAATCCCCATCACCTATTTAACCCATCCCCCAACCACCTCCCCTCTGGTAACCATCAGTTTGTGCTCTATAGTTAAAAGTCTGTTTCTTGTAATGTTAAATTTTGGGATGGTTAGGGCCACTAAGAAAGTGGCTTAAGCAAAACCTGGGAGGAGATGAGGTTGTTAACCTTAAATATATAAGGGGAGTGGCTAGTCTGAAGGCCCTCAAGTGGGTGATCATATGTTCAATGAGTTGCAAACAGGCCCATCTGTCTAGAATGGAGAGGGCAAGGAGTAGAGGGATTGGAGATGAAGTCAGAGAGGTATTAGGTACTGGGTCATGGAGGGCTTCTTATGCCATTGTAAAAACTTTGGCTTTCTTCTGAAGAAAACTGGAAACCAACTCAAGATTTTGTTCAGACTAAAGATATGATCAAGTTACCTATTGAAAGGATCACTCATACTGCTGTTATGGGAATAAACTCAAAAGGGACAAGAATAAAAGCGGGGAGGTCAGTAAGGAGGCCATTGTACCAATCCAGGAGAGAGATGATGGTGACTTGGGCCAGTTCAGAAGCAGTGAAAGTGATGAGAATTGGTTAGTTTTTGGATATATGTTTAGGTAAAACCAACAGGAGTTTTCTAATGGATTAGAAGTAGAGGTATGATATAAGGAATTCTTAATCTCAGGAAACAAACTGAGGGTTGCTGGACTGGTGGGGGGTGGGAGGGATGGGGTGGCTGGATGATAGACATTGGGGAAGGTATGTGCTATGGTGAGTGCTGTGAATTGTGCAAGATTGTTGAGTCACAGATCTGTACCTCTGAAACAAATAATACAATATATGTTAAAAAAAAAGAAGATAGCAGGAGGGCTAGAATGAAAGGGGGGAAATCGGAGGGGGAGACGAACCATGAGAGACTAAGGACTCTGAAAAACAAACTGAGGGTTCTAGAGGGAAGGGGGCTGGGAGGATGGGTTAGCCTGGTGATGGGTATTAAAGAGGGCATGTTCTGCATGGAGCACTGGGTGTTATATGCAAACAATGAATCATGGAACACTACATCAAAAACTAATGATGTAATGTATGGTGATTAACATAACATAATAATAAAAAATAAATTAAAAAAACTAAAAAAAGAAGTAGAGGTATGAGATAGAGAAATTAAAGATGATTCCTGTTTTATAAGTTGAGCTACTAGAGGGATGGTGAAGCCATCAGCTGCTTCTTTGGGTCAAGTTTTGGTAATAGGATCAACAATTCTCCAGAGTAATTTATAAATAAACTTTGGAAACACCAAAAAAAAGTCAACACATTTGAATTAACTTTAGGTTTGGCTCTCACTTTTTTTTGATTTTGTGAGACTTTAATTTTTGAAAACATCTTCTTGATAGTAGGTCCCATCACCTAATGTATTTTAAAATACAAAGGACCATGATATATTTTACAATATTTTGTAAAATGATTAGCAAAATTAGCCACTAAACAACAGTAACATGGATTTTATTCTGATGGCCTAGACAGAGGCAATGTCTTTGCATATGGCCTTGGAGGGCAATGGAACCAGAAGCTTTGATGAAAATTGAAAGTTACATAAAGACCAGATATGGGAACATTTGGACTAAGTGTACTGGAAAATAAATTCAGTGCATCCAAAATGTCCTTCTAATTTAGAGAATGATATATACTTTTTATTGTGAAAGTCAGTTGACATTTGGAATTTAAAACTGATTCTGGCCAAACTTCTCAGGGTTTCAGTTTGCTTATCTGCAAAATGGGACTCATAAAACCTGTGTTATGAATCCCTAAGGCTTTCATTTAGGATCGATTTCCATAATTTATGGGCAAATACTTTGTAGACTATAAAGTGGTATAAAATGTTTCTGGAACACTAACATGACCAAAAGCGGAGTCTGAATTTACCAATATAATAAAAAAAATTCTCCAGTATTCCTTTTCTACACTTTTAATACCACAACCATTTATTATTATACAGCATACATTGTTGACATTCTGTATTCTAACTCATGAAGTGCTTTCACCAATAAATGCATTTGTTTTTTTTTTTGTTTTGTTTTGTTTTGAAGATTTTATTTGAGAGAGAGAGAAAGAGAGAGAGAATGAACAGTGGGGAAGGGCAGAGGGAGAGCAAAAGAGGGAGAAGCAAACTCCCTGTTGAGCAGGAAACCTGATGTGGCGCTCCATCCCAGGACCCCGAGATCATGACCTGAGCCCAAGGCAGACGCTTAACGGACTGAGCCACCCAGGTGCCCCATTTGATCTAGATATTGTAAACAGCTTAACCTTTTTGACTCAGTTACCCTATCATGTGGTAGAGTTGTCAGAATGCTAACAAAGAGTTCCCTACAGCTATGAGTATGAGTTTCTTTATTTCTAGCTGTTAGAATACTCATATGCATTTGTACATTTGTAATTGTATCCTGATTTTTCATAAGAGCATTATACATGTCTCTGAAATATCCTTAGTTTCCATCTGCTTGCTTCAAGGGCTCTATTAAAAACCCTGTTTGGTCACATATGGTTATGAGTGAACATCCCTGACTTAAATAAATGGATAAAGAAAGTTCCAGGTCTGACCATTAAAATGGTCTCTCAGTGTCTTTCTGAAATGAAGCAAACTCCAGTGAGTGAGACCTTATAAGGTTATCTAGCACATGTCCCTGAAGGTACATTTATGCTGTAGCGCCAATCCACATTTTCAGGTTTCATTGCATTCCTCACTTTACTTTCTTCAGAGATAGCCCTAAGCTAAGTTTGGGGATAGGAAAAAATAACAGACTCTTAAAGAATAACACTTAGTGGAAGAGTTCTGAAGACTGAAAAGACTACATGACTTTGAGGAAATAATTGTTTATTTTTTCAGTGGAAATTTAAAAACATACACAAAAGTAGAGAAAATAGTATAATAAACCTCAACTTCAACAATTATCAATATTTTGCTAACTTTTTTTTTCATCTATCCCTGTCCCTATTTCCACATACACACATCCTTTTTTTTTCCTGGAGTATTTTAAAAGCACATCTCAGAAATCATGTCGCTTTACCCATATATATTTAATATGCAACTCTAGCCAATAGACTTTTAGTTTAACCATCTAGCATTATTGCACCTAACAAAATTAACAGTAATTTCATAAAGTTGTTTTGTAGTCAAGATTTAAGCAAACCACAGATACTGCATTTGGCTTTCATGTTTCTGAAATCCTTTAATTTTTCAATGCCATTAATTTGTTGGGAGATGCCAGGTCATTTGGACTTTATCTTGTTCCATACTCTGCATTTGGTTGATTGCTTCCCCTGGTGTCATTTAACTTGCAAGGAGTAAGTTTTAATGACATGTATGTTGAACAAGGATCCATTTATTAATTTAAGCAGGATATCCAGCCCCAAAGGATATGTAGACATCTATTTACTTTTGGTAGCAAATCTAAGACTTGACAAACTTTTGAGTAAACTGAGACTTAGAGCTCAGAAGAAAAAAAAAGTATTTCTGTTTTGTGGTATTTATACTACCAAGGAATTCAGTAATGGGTCAAATGGCAAGTTTGGGTGTGGGAGTTAATATTAAGGTGTCATGAGTCTGTGTTGGCTTAATGTTCATATTTACCAGTATTTCTGCTCACCCCTTTCCATCACACTTGCCCATAGTCAGCAAAAGCAATTATTTGATGTTCCTTGCTAAACAAAACTAATTTTTGTATGGATGTTGAGGTATTCTAACAAAGGCTCAAAAAATTCCTTTCAAGAGAATAGAAATCAAAAGTCACTTATAGTCATTTATATTGAGATAAATCAGTTTTCTGGCTTTTCATTTAGAAAAAATTCCATGAAGGAATTTGTAAGAATGAGAGTCACACTGTAAAATTTACAGTCCTGTGTATATATTCCCAAATTTCTTGTAATTTCTTGCAGTAAAACAGAGGAGTTTAAGAGTAATTATAAACATCTCTTAACCAAATTTGCACCTTTAATATTTGATGTTCTACTTTGCATGTATGGCTGTGCTTTGAATATAAAGGCAGTATTGTTTAAATGTTATCATAATAAACATTTTTCTATATTTGCTTCACACATATTCTGATGTAACAAGAAATTTTAAAGAAAAAAATTCTGTTCTGGCCCATTTTAGGTTGCTTTAACAGAATACCACAGATTGGATGGCTTTTAAACAACAGAAATTTATTTTCGTTGGCGTTGTATGGCGTCTGATGGGGCAAATATTCCTAGCGCTAACCCCTGGAAGTCTGAAATCAAGAAGCCAGCAGATTCCATGTCTGTTGAGGGCCTCACGTGACTCAGGGGCTCTTGTATAAGGGCATTAATCCCTTCATGAGGGCTCTCCCCTCATAACCTAATCACTTCCCCAAGGCCCCACCTCCAAATACCATCACATTGGGGATTAGATTTCAACATATAAATGTGGAGGGGGCACAAGAACATTCAGTTTATAGCATTTTGTATTGTATTTCTAAAGCATTGTATATAACAGTTTCAATTGGTTCCACTAGTATATTTTAAAGTCTGCCTTCCTGACAAATATATCAGCATTAAGGATTAAATTCCCCAGCCACCAGGTGGGGAAAGATAATAGAAATCTTGATTTGGATTAAAAACCATAATGTCCCATTGGTTAGTTTTATTTTTGTTTTTGAAACTGTAAGTCTGATATTTTTGATTTTATGCTGCTGACCTAAAAGATAGGAAACTTTTGAGAGAAGAGAAACTGCATAGGTTTGCAATGTAGTGGCAGAGAATAGGAGCCCATGGGTCCTTATATTACACTAAAATGTATCAGTCTATTTGGGGACTCTCTTAAACTGGTCTGGAGATACCTTCTGTGTGTTGTTAATGTTAATCCGGATTGAAGACTAGTTCCCTTAAGAGTGCAGGGCAGGCGAGGGGGAGGTGGGGGTGGGGATGCTTAGGAATCTCCTGTGGCTAACAGCAGAGCCCCCGTGTGGCAAAATTGTGACTCAGGCAGAAATTGACAGTCCCTGGAAGCAAATGCTACAGGTCCTTAATAAAAGTAAAATTTCTTTATCTGGTCCTGGGTTGAGAATTTATTTATTCAGTGAATATCTATCAAGCTCTTCTGCTGTTCTTTGTGCTGAGGATAGAACAGTGAAAAAGACAAAGTGCCTACCATCAGAGGACTTGCATTCTAGTTAATGAGATAGTAAAAAATAAACACCATAGTCACACAGCAATGCCAACTAGAGATAAGTGCTATGAAGACAAGTAACAGAGGATAAGGGGTAGTGACGGTTTTATAGAATAGTCAGAAAATCCCTTTCTGAGGACTTCACATTTGAGAGCAAGTAGGAAGCAACTCATGTGACTTTCTGTTCTCTCTTCCAGATTTTCATTGATCACCACCAGCATTTTTACTGTGGTTTCAGGCAGCCACTGCTCCCCACCTCCCACCCCCCCACCATGACAGGTCAGCCCCAGAGAAGGCATGTTCTCTTTTTGGAACAAGTAGCACAGCTGAAAGTTTACACAAAATTTGAAATTTTTAAAAAATAAGAGACTTCGGAGCTCACACAACAAGAACAAACAGAAAGATAACTCACAAAATGAATCTTATATCGAGTTGGCTTTCTTAGACTCAGTTTTCCGATGAGGGGTTAGTGCCAAGAATATTTGCCCCATCAGATGCCATCCCGCTCACACAGAGACTGTTGCAGTCCTCATCAAATCCTCACACAGCAGGCCCACGATTCAACCAGGAGTTTCACACATACAATAAGTTCACACATGCAATAACTTTCCTCCAAGTACCTCCTTACCTCTTAGTGATTTTCTCTCATCTCCAGTACTTTGTCCTTGGATGTCTATAGTGACCCAGTTCTTTCTGGATATTTTTCCACGTATCAACAAATGAATTCTATGGTATTAACTGATAATGGGTTTAGAGTATTAGCTTTCTCAGTGTACTTGAAATTTAACAGATAACTGAAAAATTGAAAATATTAAGGAATCGAGAACTGAATTTTATGTACATAGTTTGAGAAGCAAATATGAGAAAAAACTTGTACTGAAAATATCCATACTTGCTTCTCCTTCTCAGCTTCTTCACCAGTTACTCTTTTCAGAGTCAGTGACTATTTTAGCTACTCTTTTTTTCTCATAATATTTCTGAATTTTATTGATATTTTCATTTCTTGCTATTTTAACTGAAGATTAATACCATATTTCCTCTTACTTTCCTACTTCTCATATTAATACAGTATTAAATAAATAGTACTTAAGATGACTATGTAAGCAATGATGCTGCCAGGTTAAGTGGTATACCGGATTATGTTCACATTCTCATTCAACTTTTTGTTTTTCTTGCAGTTAGGAATTGTCTCTATTTTCTCTCTCTCCCTGTCTCTCAAATTTGCTTAGATTTTGTCTGTACATAGTGCTAGTTGTTTTTCCCAATATTTTAAGAGATTCTTCAAGTGCTTAACTTTTCCAAATAGTCCATTCAGAAAATGCCTTCCTTTTGTAGCACTCTGTTTCTCTAGTATCTAATATGAGCTTTATCTCATTATGGCTCTTAATCTAGTATTCCCCTTCTCCATTCTCCCCTTTCCTGGATCCCATGTATTCATTTTCTTAGTTTACCACTTATTTTATTGAAACATATCCACTAGTAGATTCTAAGAGGTGTATTTGATATAAAAATTCTGTGTCTGAATGTTTTTGGTTTATCCTAACTGATTAATAAATTGACTATATATAATTCACAATTGGAAATCATTTTCCCTCAGGATCTTTTAGCTATTGGTCTACTGTGTTCTCATAACCCACTCTTGCTGTTGAGAACCAGGCTCTATTCTGATTCCCACTCCTTTGTGTATAATCTTTGGAAGCTTTTGTGATACTTTATTTTCTCTGGTATTTGGAAATTGTACAAGGTGTACTTTGATTTGGGCCTTTCATCATTCATTGTGCTATGTATTCAGTGGACCTTTTAAATCTGGCGACTTGTGTCCTTTGGGTCTGTAAAAACTTATTTATGTCTTTAATTATCTCTCCCCATTTTCTCTGTTCTCTCTCTCTCACTCTGGAACTTTTGTTGGGCAGATTTTGGATGTCCTGGATTGATTCTTTGTTGTTGTTTTTTTTTCTCCTATTTTTCCATCCCTTTATATTCTTGTCTTACTTTCAGCTTTATGTTATAGTATTTTGTCTACTTATTTATTACAAATTTAGATCAGGTGTCAGCAAACTATGGCACAGCCAAATCCAAAAGTGATGCTGTTAGGTCAAGTGGTGCAAATAAAGTTAAACTTTTATAACTAAAGAAACACATTCATGCTCATCCATTTATGTATTGTCTGTGGATGCTTTCATTCATCAATGTCAGAGTTTAGAGACTGTAAATCCTGTAACCTTCCAGTATTTGCCATGTATCTCTTTATAAAAAAAAGTTTGCAGATCCTCTACCTCCCCTAGTTTAGGTGATCATATTTGTTATCTATAGGAGCTCTTTTTTTTTTTTTTTTTTTGGTTCTCTTTTTCGCTTTCTTCATTGCATACTGTTTTATTTGTATAAATGTGACATCCTTTTTCACTACAGGATATTATACAGTTTGGGGGTTATATTTTTGGTGCAATGTCACTGTTTCCTCTGAGGTGTTTAGTTAGTTTGTTTTGGTCCATTTCATGTTGGAAGCTTTTTTTCAAATGTTAAGTTTCTTGTGTGCTTATTCAGATTGAATGAGGCACGAAAAGCTGAGAGAAAGTTCCTTGTGAATGGGCAGGGTTTTGGCTGTGGACTTTGTGGGAGCAAGATTAAAAAAAGAACTTTGCCTTTTCACTGAGGAATCTCCAGATACATGAATATAGATATTTTCCCCTGGAGACCCCCAACCTTCTTCACTGGAGCTGGAGGTTACCAGTGTTTTGGGGACAAAGCAGGAGAGGGATGCTGAGGTCCCCAAGTTCATTATGTACATTCTCATTTAATTTTCCTGTTTTCAATACCAAGCTTCAGTGCTTTGCCTCATATACTTGGATCTAACTTCTCACGTTTGGATTTACAGAAAAAAAAATTTTTTTTTTCTTTGCTGGAAGAAATGAGTAGTAGTGTCCTAGTCAGCCCAGGCTGACTCTGTAATATATATCATAGACTGGGTGGCTTACACAACAGAAACTTATTCTCACAATTTTGGAGGCTGGAAGTCTAAGATCAAGGTACTAGCATGTTTGGGTTCTTGGTGAGGTTTCTCCTCCTGGTTTGCAGATGGACACATCCTTGATGTATTCTCACATGGTAGAGGAGACCATCTCTCTTGTGTGTCTTCGGATAAGAGCACTAGCCCCGTTCACGAAAGCTCCACCTTCATGACCTAATTATCTCCTAAAAGCCCCACGCCCAAATACTGTTATTTTGGGTATTAGGGTTTCAACATGTGAATTTGTGGTGGGAGGCAGGGGGGACACAAACATTTGGTCCATAGCAGATAGTCTCTTGGTTTCTTGGGGTGAAGATGGGGATCTGGCACTCTTCACAAATACTTTAAACCAGTCCCCATATTTTTAGTGGCCCCACTTTCCGAAGCCTCTGAAGACTTTGTTGTACAACATAGGGTCCCCTTTAGGAAGCACTTAGGTGTAGCTTTCTTAACTCTACTTATTTATAATATATTCTGTGTTTTCTAAAACTTTGTAGAGGGTGCCTGGGTGGCTCAGTTGGTTAAGCAACTGCCTTGGGCTCAGGTCATGATCCTGGAGTCCCAAGATCAAGTCCCACATCGGGCTCCCTGCTCAGCAGGGAGTCTGCTTCTCCCTCTGACCTTCTTGCCTCTCGTGCTCTTTCTCTACCATTCTCTCAATAAATAAATAAAAATCTTTAAAATAAAAAAAATAAAACTTTGTAGAAATCATTCATGCATTCTTATCTCCCCAGTATCCTCATTTGTATTCATTTGTTATTACATGAGTTTTAAGGGGGAAGAGGCAATGAAAGTATGCAATGTCATGTTTCAGATATGAATTTCTCATGAGAGATTACAGTCATGGCAGGTGATGACAGGGGGTGTGGGAATGTTTTTTCATAAGAATGAGTTTATAATTTTATAATGAAATAAAGATAATTACATAAAATACTCTGAACTGAGTATATACCACTTTTTTATATCAAAATTTTGGTTTTAATTATCAATTATATTTTAGAATGAGTTTTCACACTAAAAAAATATATATTTTGCTCTTTTCAAGTGTATGTTTGTGACTTAATAGTAAAGAATTAAACTTGAACTTGATATATATGTATATGGTGTGGGGAGTGTGTTGTGTGTATATGTGTGTGTGGATATGTGTTTGTGTTTATATTTCTAGGAAGTAGAGCTTTACAAATAAAAAATATTTCAAATGGCAACTATTTATTTATGATCCAGGTTTGTATCTTCTGATAGCTCAATGTATGCCTATATTCAAAAACTAGTAATAGGTATCACACTGTCATATAAATTATTTCTTCTATTCACTGACTATATTCAAGACCAGACATTTTCTTAAAGGAAACAGCCTACATTAATTCTATGTATTTTTTTCTCTTTATGGTATTATTTAAAATCATGAAAATATTTTTGATTTGGTACATATAACTTTCAATCTTGGTGTTTTCCTTCTGAGGTACTCTAGGTTTCTCTCTGGAGAGACAAAAATAATTAAACATGTCATCTCATGTTTAGGCCATTAGTCCTAACCCTTAAGCTTTGTAGGTTTTCTGTGGATACTTTCTAAAGGCCTGAGATGCTTTATATAATTTCAAGTGGCTTATAAGCTTACAAATTAAACTTGGAAAATATTATAGTAATACCAAATAAGAATGATATAAATGCTTAAAGAATCATAAATGGGAAAGAATTTTGAGATTATTTTGTTCAAACCACATTTTACAAGTCAGAAAACTGAAACACAGAGATGAAGTAACTGGCTCTATTCATATGTGACATGGGTATAGGAACTTTGCATGCAACGTAGATCCTTTGACTTTAGTGTATTTTTTTATAACTATTTTGTTCTCCTTGAATCCAAACCAAAGTCTTTATACCATTGAAAACAATAGCAAACGTTAATAGATAGCTTTATCCCTAGCCTCAGATACATTTATCCAGACAACTAAACTTGAAATCTGTTTTGTTAGATAGAAATGAAATATGTCATAAACTATTCTTTAAGTTTATTTCCTTTCCATTATAAAAGCAATATATATGAATTATAAAACATAAGAACTATGCTCTCACCATCCAAGGGCAATCCCTATTAGTATTTTGGCAACTATACATATATTTTATTAACTTGAATTGAATGCATCACATTCCTTGAAGTGGGCAAAATAATTATTTTAAAGTCCTTCTACTGTTGGAAATTTAGTTTATGGAACAATCTTTATTGATGTTGAATTATTCGGGCTCACCTTCCTTTAAGTCACTGAAATGCAAAATATTGGCTCTGAAAAGGAAATACATAACTAGTATTCTAATACACATGTTCTCTCTCCTATATGGCTAATATAATCTTTTAAATAGCAAGTTACCCTCTTGCCAGGGTTAAGATAAACAGAAAATAATTACTGCTTCTTTCTTTTTTGAGATTTGATGAGTCTTTAGTGGAATGACATGAAGGTCAATTCCAGAATGGTCTGACTTTCTCCCTTAAAACACTACCACTGATTTGGTTATGTTATTGTTCTGCTTAAATCCTTCGAATAGCTCACTATCACCTCTGGTCAAACAGCAGATTCATCCTTATGACACACAAGGTTCTTCTGATTTGATTAATTTTGTTGTTAGATAAAGTCAAATAATCAGCTGTCAAGAAGAGCAAGAACCTTATTGGAAAGGGAAGTAGCTTCATTTCAGTGCCCTGCACTTTGCTGGTCTCCATTTGTATCACCTCTCTTCTGTTCACCTCTGTTCCACCTTCACCTGTAGTTTATTTATAGTGTTTGCTTCCTATGGAGTTGGCTTGCCATATTGTCTTCAATGACTACATGCGACTTCATGACTCTTTCAGCTTCACTCTAAATCAGCTCATTCTTCCAGTCCTTTCAGTTTAAAATTGTAGAGGAGAAAAGGTTGATCCTTTTGTACCATGCCACCTCATAGGTTGGGATCTGTCTTATGAGTTGGTTGTTCTTGAATAAAATGATCACCCTGAGTCCAATAAGATGTGACAGAGGGTCGGTCAAGGGTTATTGTGAAGTTGGCAGGGCCATATTGTATAAGACTTCGTAGGTGCTTTAGGTGGGGCCAATTACAGTTATGAAAGACTGTGAATAAAACCTGATTCAAAAATCCTTTACTGTTTGGTCCAAATCGACACTTTGTCATTACTTCCATTCACTATTCAATATGCTCTGCAACCTGCGATCCAGGCACACCAAAGTATTCATTATATTCTGAACAAGCCATGTTTTAATATGCCTTAAGTCACTGTTTGTGCTATTCTCTCTTATAAGAATAGACTTCCCTCACTATCTATCAGGTGAAATTGTCTATAAAATATATCTCAAATGTTATATCCTCCATAAAATCTTCTCTAGGGATTTGGTAACTTCCTCATTAGCATTTTTGGGTTATATACCGTATACGTATGATATATAAATACATTGTATTATAATCATTTATATGTAAATTTTTTCCAACAGAATATCCTTTAAATTCAGGGATGGTAGAAGCTCACTCATCTCTAAATATCTACTATTCACAGATAATACATACTCAATATATGTTTCATGAAAGGAAAAAACAAGGATGATTCAAGGGGAGATACTTCTATAATAAGGAAGAGTCCCTGGAAGGAGTACCTGTAGCTGGTTCGCAAGTCTGTGTTATCCAAGATATGCTCAAGTATAAGGGATTCCCTAAGTTCATCATACTAAGTTTGATGAACACTCAGAATTTCGGTTGAAGAGCCAGAATACTGGTTTTTATTTTTCACCATTTACCATCTCTGTTTGACTAAAAGTGTTGCAGATGAATTTTTATTGCTCCCTCATTCCCTTCCAACCTGAGAAATTTTACTCTGAGGGCACTTTCATTTGTGTCTGAAGGCAATGACCTTGTATTCACAGAAAAACAACTCCTTATTTGGGGTTCTTTGTCAACACGTGAAGGGGTAGTTTGAGGACAAATTCTTTTATTTGGGGCTGGTTACTCCTTCTGTTTCTTACCTATAGTATTATTTCAGGGGGCTTTTTGCCTTAAGTGGGCTTTCATTAAGGATCTTACTGGAATATCTGTAGCTTTTATTTTATTTTATTTTATTTTTTTATTATTATGTTAATCACCATACATTACATCATTAGTTTTTGATGTAGTGTTCCATGATTCATTGTTTGCATATAACACCCAGTGCTCCATGTAGAACGTGCCCTCTTTAATACCCATCACCAGGCTGATGCATCCCCTCTCCCCTCTAGAACCCTCAGTTTGTTTCTCAGAGTCCATAGTCTCTCATGGTTCATCTCCCCCTCCTATTCCCGCCCCCCCTCATTATCTGTAGCTTTTAAAAAAGGCTTACCAGTAATGTCAAGAAGACTGGCTTTAGGAGCTGACTTGAAGAAGCCTGACCTAAAGGACTGTTTGTATGCTGGCCCCTGTGTGTGTTCTTTGTGCCAGTTCCCATTCTAGATGGTGGAGGTAGAATTAAGAGAAAAGACAAGACACATTTCTACACTCATAGTATTTATAATCCAGGATGGCATACAGATAAATGATTTGTTAGAATGTGGGTAGTGAGTGCTATCATGAGAAAGCACAGGGTGCTATGTGACTTCATAGAAATGGCACCTCCAGATTCAACTAGCAGGACAAGAACTGAATTAAGTCCCAGCAAAGAAAAACTGCAGTGATAAAGGTGAATGATTACCAGAAATGAATGACTGATGCATTTAGCTAGAGCGGTATTGAGAATACTTTCTCATTCATTTTGTGAGTTGTCAGTTTATTCTCAGCAGAATTGGTTTAGACAAGTTATGAAAGTTAACTAGTAGTCAGCATGGCCGCATCTCTGAGTGAACATCTATAACATTAGTTGATGAAAAACCAGGTAAGAATTATTGGTCAGTATCTTCAGAAATCCACCTCAGGGCATCTTTGGAAATCTGCAGTACCTTTTCCTCCTTCCATACATTAAAACAGACAAGGTGCAATGGTGACAGCTTGGATAAGATTCTCGTCCACAAATACCGTAACTTGACTGAGACAAATGTGGACCTGTTGTCAGAAATAATTGTATCTGGCAGCTTGTATGCTGCAAAAAACTGGCACGGAGTCACATTGTCACTGTAGAGGCTTGAGGTCGAAGCAAAAGCACTTAAAGCTATTGTGAGAAGCAGTATACTGAAGGGAGAAGTTTTTATCTCATAAAGCAAAATCAATATGGAATCCTGATCCAACTTTTTTGGTCTTTTCCCATGGGAAAATTTGGTGTCTTAGGCAGTTTATGCCAAGCCGCCTGCCATGTGACGTGCACCAACTTCCTTCAGACTTTTCAATATCACAATCAATTTGAGGCCATCAGATAGAGCTTCTAGCCAAGGCTTTCAAGCAGACAATTCCCAGATGTGTTATGTATACTGAAGCCAAGATAATGTCTTCTGGAATAATAATGTAACTTCTCTACAAAATACATCCCTTAAGGAAAAAACAAAAACCAAAAAACAAAAAAACTCATGTTGATGTTTTGAGATTGGCTTTAAAATTTTTAGTCAGTTTCTCTGATAATCTTCTCCATGTCTACTTTATGACAAAGAACAATTTGGGTTCTTATTAATGTAATCATCTTATTTCATCAGCCTGAAAATAAGAATCAAGGAAGCCTTCTCTTAACTAATCTTCCAGGGGTATGGCAAACGTATTTTGATATTTGTTGGGGATAGATATTCTTTTCTTTTTTTAAGGTTTTTATTTATTTATTTGTCAGAGAGAGAGAGAGGCAGAGGGAGAAACAGGCTACCCTCTGAACAGGGAGCCCGACGTGAGGCTAGATTCCAGGACCCTGGGATCATGACCTGAGCTGAAGGCAGATGCTTAACCGACTGAGCCACCCAGGCATTCCAATAGATATTCTTAATTATTAGATTTTGATGGTGTTCTCTGAACTATAATTGATGATAGGATGAGTTGAAAATTTAAGTCATCGTGCAAATTCATCAGATATATTAATCTCACAGTTCCTAGTATGAATTCTTGAGCGTTTCAAGTTGGGCAGGAGCATAATACAGGTTTCTGTTTGTTTTAAGATAGAAAACCTCTCAAAATATGGATTTCAGGAAACAAGTGAAAGGGTATCAGTGCTTTCAATTCAGTCCACAGCAACTATTTTTTTTCTTAAGATTTTATTTATCTATTTGACACAGGGAGACACAGCGAGAGAGGGAACACAAGCAGGGGGAGTGGGAGAGGGAGAGGCAGGCTTCCTGCGGAGCAGGGAGCCCGATGCAGGGCTCCATCCCAGGACACTGGGATCATGACCTGAGCTGAAGGCAGACTCCTAAGAACTGAGCCACCCAGGCGCCCCACACAGCAACTATTTTTAAAGAGATGAGAAAAATTATCCTTTATTTGTATCTTGTGGATTGTCCATCTGAAATATATAAGAAATTAGATTTGGTTGAAAATTAGATATTAGAATATTAGATATTAGATTGAAAAGTTATTGGGACCAGAAAGACAGTAGAGTAACTAGGAAAATTAAAAACTTACATACACAGAAGCAATTACTTCCTATTTGTTTTCAAACTGATTATTGTTAGTAAAACAAAAAAAAAATCCACTTATAAACTGGTTAAACAGAAAAAGTCTTGTAAATTATGAAAAACTTCTGACTAAGCTTAGGCAGTGTCTACAACCTATACCAAGAAAGTAGAAACAAAAGCAGTAATGATAATAATAAAAATGCTACTGAGGAACAGAATGTAGAGGTTTCTGTATTGGAGGACTCCATGGGCTAAGTTAATCTGTGTATAGATTCAATGCAACATAATAAAAAAAAAAACTCAACAGGAATTTTTGTGTTTAATTCTGTGCTTAAAAATAGTTTTCATTTTAAAGCATTCTATTGTGTAAGTTTCCAAACACATACAAAAGTAGAGCGAATAATGAACTTTCCTAAAACTGTCACCCAGTGTCAGTGTCCAAAATTATTAGCACATGGCCAATCTTAACTTATTTATACCTCCACTTATCACTCCACCCTCATTTTGAAGCAAATCCCAGACATCATATAATTCACCCATATGTAACCCTAAAAGATAAACACTCAAAAAAAAAGTATTGCAAAAAAGTATTGTTGTGATATTATTATCCCATTTTAGAAAGTTAGCAAAAATTTGATGACTTCAAATCAAATACCAATCAACATCAAATTCAATATGCATGCCACAACATGCATATTTGGATTTTTTTTTTGAATCAGGATAGAGTCTAGACCCTCACCTTGCATTTCATTAGTATACATCTAAAATTTCCTTTAAACTATAAACTCTCCCCTCCATTTTTCCCTTGTACTTTATTTGTTAAAGAAACTGGGTTATTTGTCTTGTAGAATTTCTCACGTTCTGTAATTTGCTGTGTGCATCTTCATAATATCATTTAAAAATTTCCTTTGACCCCTATTTTCTATAAGCTACATATCTAGACATAGAGATTTAATCAGATCCCAATTTGATGTTTGGCAAGAATACTTAATTCAGGATGTTGGGTTCCTTCCATTGCATCACACTAAGGAACCCACAGTGCCTAATATCTGTTTATTATGATGTTAAGATTGATCTATAGGTCTATATGTGATTGGCCTGATTCATCCATTATAAATTTTGTTCTTTATCAATTTTTCATCTGTTAGTTTATCTGTTACTGATGATTATAGTATAAATCTATTTGTTCAATAGGTATTGCAAAACAGTAAGATTCTAATTCTATCATTACCTGGTCAGCCAGAAGCTTTTCTTGTGAGCCTTGTCTGTCTTCAGCTTGTGGATGTGTTCTGTGAGAATCTGCTTGTTTTTGAACACATTACCCTTCACTTTCAGGTACAGGCTGTGATATGTGCGGTGGTCAATCTTCTTAGATAGAAGTATCTTCTGAGCAGCAGGTACAGAATTCTCATCCTTCTCATCCAGGTGACCTTCTCAGGCTTTCGAGCATTGGTAGTACCTTTTCTCTTACCAATGCCTATATGCCTGCCCTTCTGGTGGGCCATAGTGTTTTTCTGGTACTAAGCCCAGGAATGGGAAGTCATAAGCTTCCGGATGCTCAGCCCATCTTTGATCAGTTTCTGGACATGCTGATGGGAGTTGGCATTGGTGATTTCACTGTTCTTATTGGGGTCCAACCAGCTCTTCTTTTTGCCACAGAAGAGGACACTGGAGGCAATCCTTTTCTGAAGTCTGATCATACTCATGGCTGCAGTCACAGCGGCGAAAGGAAAGACAGGCATCTCTTAAATTTTGTTCCCAAGTCCTCTTGAAATGATCCTTGTAGGCATTGATGCATCCTCACTTTTTGGTAGGACAAGCAGTCCCAGGATCTTCTTTTCTGTTTTCTGCCCAAACCAGGAAATAGCCATATCTCTAAGGCATCTGTACCTTTTGTGGGAAACAGTGTTCATAGTCCACAATTTGGTCACTCTCGTTGCATTGCCACTTAATTGGTCACTGTTCCTAGGCCTTTTCTGTAGAAATATTTTAAAAGAGGAATACTTTATATGTTTATATTGATATTTCCAAGTGTTCCATATTTCCAATTCAAATTTCAGTTTATGGGGTTTTGTCTGTAATTCTTTCATTTAATATGTTTAGCTCTTTTCTCTTAAACTAAAAATCTTTGTTCCATATGACTGTATATACTATAGTTTAAGAATAACTTTAGAAAAATGGTCATATTTTTTACAATGTGATTAGTAAAAACAATTTAAGGTTCCTTAAAGTTCTTAGTTTATGCTACTTAAAAATAATTTGTGCATGGTTAAGATATCAATTCATACACAGTTATATTCCCTTGTTTTATTTTGCTTTTCATTTTTATGGATTCTTTTTAGTTTGAATTAACTTTAGTGATTATTTAAAACATTATTATAGTTTCAAAGTCAAAACCTCCAAGTAAAGCACATTTGGAAAACTCTAGCTTCTCTACCTTGTCCCTCATTCCTGGATGTCACCATTTTTATTAGTTTTTGGTTTATCTTTCCTTTCTTTTTAAAATATGTATAAGTATACCTCTATATGTGTATTCCTGTTTCTCCTTTCTTTGATAAAAGGTAGCATAGTATAAATGCTTAAACACCTTGCTTCTTTTTACTGAAACAATATATCCTAACAGTATTTAGTAATATTCCTCATTCTTTTTACAAAGCACCTGAAAGTCATGGCACTTTGGGAAGCAACGTGCAATATTTACATTTGGTTTTTTAAAAGAAGTATCTTGTGCTAAACTTGTTGCTGCTGTATGTTATTGTGACAGTGCTTAGCAGGCACTGTTCTAGTGCTTTATGTGTATTACCTTCCTTAATCCTCATAACTTCCTTATAAGGAAGAAATTGTGCTATCTCCATTTCTTATCGAGGAAAAGAGGGCATAAAGAGATTAAATGACTTTACCAGGGTTTGTAGATAGTGAATGGGCAGGGCTGGATTTACACCTAGGCATTCTGACTCCAGGGTGGATGCTGTTAATGACTCTATCGCCTCTCCCGGAATATAGAAAAAGAAAGAAATAGACAGAAGGAGATAATGCATTTGAAGAATACTTGTAGACGAACACTTTATATTAAGAAATTTTTAGTCATTAACATTTTCCCCACTTAATGAACAAATCTTACTTGATTTTAGTGACAATACATTTTGATCTACTTCACAAAATTTTTGAATATTCTTTAAGGATGTGGTTGAAGATTTGTTGAAATCCAGTGCTTGACAGATGAGGTATCTGAAGTCTTGGAAGAGGCAGGAGATACAGCGGGTTGATAATAAGTAGGAGCTGCAACTCTTGTCTCCTGTCTCACACAATAAAGTGTGAGAGTGGAAGCAGAGCTTTGGGGCCTTTGAGACCCAAAGTAACCAGTGGTCACTCTGAAGACATCATATTTCATTCTAAACACTTCTAAGCCCGGAAAAGGCTGAATCTAGTTCTGACTGTACATTAGCATACCTACGTCTAAACAGGTCATCCTCACTTTTTCCTTTCACTTTTCCCTCTACAGTTCTCACAGATGGTGTAGTTCCATTGATATATGGCTGTTCATTGGACTACTTCTAATTTTATTATGAATTTCTTCTTCTTCTTTTTTTTTTTTGGTATTTACCAAGGAACTGATTATTTTTCTAAGCTTCTTGCAAATGAAAAGTCTACTGTATATATATGCAATATTTGAAAATACCCACTTCAAGGGAAACGAGATTTTAAAAATTCGATGCCACAGTAAATTGGCTTCAATTATATATAAAAAGCAGAAACTGCTGAATCTTATGCCTTTCCTTTCTTTGTTGAGATTATTGTGCTTTAAAAAAATCTGCATTAAAATCTGAAATGGAAATAAACTGAAAAATATTATCAGAAAAATAATTTTGAATGTCTTAATTAAAATATGAATCTACACAAATATGGAGATAAAAGTAACTAGTTTTTCAGTTACTATCTAAGTAGGAGCCTACGTTTAAATGTTTTATTTTTATTATCTACTTAGTTTTTTAAATTCTAGTTATAAAAATCTTTTGTTTATACTGTATTAAGTTGCCATTGTTTTATGTTTTTTCTTTCATCTGTTTTTTTAGATTTTTTTGAGAGAGAGAGCGTGTTCATGCCGTTCGTGTATGGGGGCCGGGGAGGGGCATAGGGAGGAAAGCAGACTCCCTGCTGAGTGCAGAGCCCTATGCGGTGCTCAATCTCAAGACCCCAAGATCATGACCTGAGCTGAAACCAGGAGTCGTATGCTTAACTGACTGAGCCACCCAGGTGCCCCTTCTTGTATCTTTTTGATAACTTTTTAAAAATCTCATCTATGTAGAAATAAGCTTAACTTAAGTTAGACATTGTGTAAAATTATCTGTTTTTGAGGGGAAAGGTGAAGGAAGTGAAACTTGTAGAATAGAATAAATACTCATAAAAGAAGACATAGGAAAGAATAACTTAAACACAGAAAATCAGGGTTCTGGATAATCTCAATAATTTAGAATGATAAAGTAGATAGAATATAGTTTCTGGTATCTAAGTCATGAGTTCTTTACAAATAAAAGATAGCATCCCTACTGCAAGAAACCTACCAATTTTTTCTTTCTGCCTCTGCCAGAGGGCCCCTTTGGACTTAGTTTTGATTGGCTATGATTCTTTAGACAATACCTATAACAAATCAGAAGAACTTAGTATATAGTCTTACAGAAAAATAATTGTAGAGTATTACATTCAGTACTAAAATGATTCATCTTGTATTAAATTCTAGTGTATTAGATCTCCCCTAGTTTTCTTTCCATTGTTTTCTTGGATGGAGTAAACTTAATCCTCTTATCTTATCCCAGAGGTCTTGCTCTTCTTTGCCTTTATCATCACCCCATTTATTAGCAGCTACTAAGTATAAGTCTCTGCAGCTATCTTGCAATTACCAGTATGAATTCCTTTCAGGCATATTGATTATGATTTTTATTTCTCTACAGTGCTTGTTTCCAATTCTGTTCACTTGGTCTACTATAAAATTTTGCTGCCTGTGATATTCTCTTGGCCATCGCCTCTAAAAAGTTTGCACATTAAATCATGCTTCAGAATCATTTCATTAAATTCCTTTTATTAATGATCTCCTGGTTGTTAGGGTAGTTACATGCAATTATTTGGAACAATCTAAAGGAACCCAGAGGGCCCAAAGGAGCTATTCCTACTAAAATATACCTTCTCATTGGGAACCACTTGTTAAATAGTTTACTTACTCTCCTGTGTAGGCATGCAACCAGTGCAAGCAATGAAAAGGTACAGGGCATCTTGGATACTTCTGAATTTCAAATTATTTTCTGATGTCTTTTCAAATCTTCCTATAAAGCTTTATGAAGCTTTTCTACGATAGAAAACTGCATGCAAGTACCCAAGGTTCAGGCCTTTCCTAACCTAAGCTTAATGGCTTTGCTGTGTGAGCTAAGATCATTTATAAAAATCACAGAAGCACAGGTTGATCTGTTACCATGTATAGTAACATCTCAAAGAGACAACTAAACATGACAGTTGAAGGGACTTGCAATTGAGAGAGAGAAAAAAAAAAAACATGAGCAGAGTTGAGAGCCATATAATTATCCTCATTCACACTGTGACTAGCTTTAAAGTGATTTATTCAAAATGGTTACCCATGTACTCTTAGTCACCTCCTTTCTTGACTACATGCTAATTCTGATTTTGGCATTTGTCTATAGAATATATTTCTTCTGCCTCTTGAAAGAGAATTGTGCTGCATTTTCAGTGGTGTTTAAATCAGTTAATCATATTTCCCAATTATCCCATAACATTAGTTATTTGAATTCAAGTTGCAATGTTCTTAGAAAAAGCTTAATATCTTCATTATACATATAGTCATGGTTAGCTAATTAACATCCCGAATGCTGCAGTTTAACCTGGGATGCCACTATTTTTGGCTTGAATGATATGTTGGGTTTTATCATTTAAAAATTGTAATGATATTTAAAAATATCATTGTAACACCCTCCAGTTCCATCCACGTCGTTATGCTGAGTGAAATAAGTCAATCAGAGAAAGACATGTATCACATGACCTCACTGATATGAGGAATTCTTAATCTCAGGAAACAAACTGAGTGTTACTGGAGTGGTCGGGGGTGGGAGGGATGGGGTGGCTGGGTGATAGACATTGGGGAGGGTATGTGCTACGGTGAGCGCTGTGAATTGTGCAAGACTGTTGAATCACAGATCTGTACTTCTGAAACAAATAACGCAACATATTTTAAGAAAAAAGAAAAAGAAGAAGATAACAGAAGAGGAAGAAAAGGGGAGTATGTCAGAGGGGGAGACGAACCATGAGAGATGATGGACTCTGAAAAAGAAACTGAGGGTTCTAGAGGGGAGGGGGGTAGGGGGATGGGTTAGCCTGGTGATGGGTATTGAGGAGGGCACGTTCTGCATGGAGCACTGGGTGTTATGAACAAACAATGAATCATGGAACACTGCACCAAAAACTAATGATGTAATATATGGTAATTAACATAACAATAAAAATTAAAAAAAAAAAAATAAATAAAAATATCATTGTTGAATTCTACTGAATAAGAAGCCCCATTTGAAAGTATCCAAGCACCATATAAATGCATTACAGTTCTCATCTCTTGGTTTATAAATAAAAGCACCCTTGAATGTTTTCCAAAAGAGTAATGCGATTTACAATATAGTTAATGAAAATTAAGCTATATTGGTTTTCCTGGAGGAAAATTGCACTACGTAATTAATTTTAAAAATCACTGTTTATTTCTTCCGTTTGTTGAGAAACAAGAAACAGATTCAAAATAATAAAGCTAAGAGAACACATTGCATTTTGACATTTTCTGTAATTAAAAGATCAGTGCCTCAGAAACAGTTTTATCTTGTTTGAGTTGCCATTTTAATTGCCATTGTACTTAAGGCTTTTTTTCTCCTTTCCTTAAATAGGCATTCTCATCTTTTAAATACAAAATGTAAAGGAGTTGCAATTATTTTTGTTATTAAAATAAGTATCTTGCAATTTTACTAATTTTAACATTTAGGTTTTGATATTTTAATTTAGTGATTATTATACAACATACAAAGCCATGACTCAACATAAATCAGAGAGGTGAAGTGATGTGCGCTCAGTTACATGTTGGGCAATGGCAGAACTGGTACTAAAACTCAGGCCTCTGAGAATCCAGTCTAATGCTTTTTCCCTTATCTGGACTTTTGGTGCCTTGTTATCACTTGATTTGTGGTATCCCAGAAAATATACATTCAAGGTTCCTCCCTGTCTGTCCAGGGCCTGATAGCACATTTCATTTTAGCACTCAATAATATTCCATTGTCTGGGGTGCCTGGTTGGCTCAGTCAGTAGAACATGTGATTCTTGATCTCGGGGTCATGAACTCAAGCCCCATGCTGGGTGTAGAGATTACTTCAAAAAAATCATATTCCATTGTCTGGATGCACCACAGTTTATCCATTTACCTACTGAAGAACATCCTGGTTGCTTCTGAGTTTTGGCAATTGGGAAATTAGAAGTGTTCTGACAGTAGATCCAACTGAACTCGTATATAGGAATTTGGTGAATTGAAGCTATGAGATTTTGGGGAGAACAGAAGCCGTAGACAAGATATTGAGTCTGACAAGTATGATGGAATACAGTTTCTCAAACCTGCATGTTTGGACTGTTAGCCCAGGTCCCTGTTGTATTCGAAGAGGACGAGTTTTGCGCATGTGAATTTTTTTTTTTCTGCAATCAATGTGCACTCTTGTATTGGGGTAAGAAAAAAAAGGTATATGAGGGTTTATCAAAAGTAGTCATGAAACTGCATTTGCATTCTTCTCTAATGCTAGCTCTTTTGTTTTAGCTGAGGGGTTGGTAGGCTACTGATTTTGAAACAGAATCACACAAAGAAAGAAGGCATTGCTTATGAGAGAGGATAAAAACACCAGTTATTTTTCAGACAGAAGTTTGTTTTATATTATATTCTCCTGATTCTCTAAGGATTTCTTTCCCACCTAAAGATGAGCTCTTAAGTGTCAATCTTGATCTTTTTGCATGGAGAATGAGCAAATATATATTGCATAATTGTTAACTAGCAAGCCAGTGAAGCGTATAGAATAGAGCCAGTGGTGTGACAGCCCTCCTAGTCTGATGAAACTCCATAGATATCCACCACCTGGTATTAGAAAATGCAGTACAGCCCTTAGAAATGTCATTGCTGTTTTCAACTTAACATTATTTGGGACTGGTGAATCAATTAATCAATCAACGTCTCTCTTTTAAAACACTATAGTTTTTTTGAAAAGATAAACAAGTCTGCTTCAGGATTTGAAGTTTGATGGAGGAAAGCTTTCCCCTGTTTATATTCTGGTAAAGGGAAGCCTTGTACTTAATTTCATTTCTTCACATTAGCTAAGGAAAATGTTGTATCTCAAGATATGACCTGATGTGTAACAGTGGAATGGGCAGTCTAAAGTAGGACATGATTTGGAATTAAGGGAAGAGGTTGCAATGTGGAAAAGGGTGAGGCATTACAATGAATCCTAGCCTTTCTGTAAAATCTAGCTACTAACTGCTTGCACTTGTTAAGGCTGTTGATCGTTAAGGGTGTTGGCAGAAGAAAAGGGAATCAGGTGGTTCTGATAGTGGTATTTAACGTGTTGATGGAGAATCCATGAGCAGGTGGTGATGAGGCAGACACTGATAGTCCCTGGAGACGGGAATATAGGCAGAGTGAGGCAGTACCTTGCTTCTGAGGGCCTACCACACAGAATTCAACAGATAGGTCCAAGTATCAGGAGTGTGATCAAGATGGCAGCTGAACTTGGGGATTGAGTGAAATACCTGACTGCAAAACCAAACAACCATAAGGTTTATTTGATGTTCAGTCACAGATCATTGAGCCAAAGCTTCTTCCATGAGCCCATCCTTGAGGAGATCACAACAGGATTTATCATAGTGAGATTATTGAGCTTATAAATGGAGGTTAAGGAGCCCAGCTACAGGGAGATGAAAAAACTATTACAGAATATTCTCCAAAACTTGTCGCTTAAAATTTTTTTTTTTTAACTCATTTCTAGCCCCCTCTCCTTTCCAATCCTACTTTTTAACCCACTTCTGTCCCTTTTCTTTTTCTTCTTTGATTCATGGCAAACAGGATTAGAGGTTGAAGGTATAGGGGCAGTAAGGAAAATAAGGGAAACTTCTTTCTGTTTTTAACCTTTGGGAAGCCTTGCCATAGACCTTTCTATATATTTTTGAATGGGGATGTTACAAATGATCATCAAGTGAAGAAAGTCATATTATCCAGTTGGGCAAACAGGGATTGGGTTATCAGCCACTGGTGTGATCTATTTATTTTCTTAAGGAAACACAAGGTATCTGCCCTTTGTAGCATCAGCTGTGACACCAGAGGTGCATTACAAAGAATCTCCCCAAGTTATTTCCTTTTTCTCTTTCTTCTATCCTTTATTCAGCAGGAGTTTATTTTATTTTTCCTCTTTCCTGTGATTTTAAAATTTGTACTGAATGCACAAGAGGACTAAAATACAACTTTTTCTTGGTGCGGAAACTTGCCACCCAGTTGGCATTTTTATTATAAGAACAATTACCTGGGGAGGTGATTTACTGGCAAGAACAAAATCGGTGTATCCTATTATCTCCCAGTATTTCTCTAACAGACGCTCTAGGACATAGTATATGGAATTCAGAGGGGACTTGAGTATACAATCAGGACATCCTGAAAACCTGAACAAGGAAAATTGAAAAATTGAACTTCAAGTATCTGTATCTCTTTATAGTAGATACAGTTGCTTATCAAGACGTAAAAATGTAAATAACATTTTGCCTTAAGATAAATAGGTAAAGAGATATTGTATGTAATTATTAGCCTTAGAATAATGCAGTCCACATTAATAACATCACAGCATGATGACCTGTCTTATTAAACTATGTAAAATAGCAAAAGGACTCTACTTGACTTTGCATGATGCATTATTGCTTTAGGTGCTTGGGTGCTTTTTAGTATGTCATATGGAGTGCTGTCAAACTCTGTAATAACCTGGGAAAATGAATTCATTCTCAAACCAGTATTTTTTTTCTTTCCTTTGAAAAAGAGTTATTGTAAATACTTTATGACACACACCCCCTTGCTTTTTCTTTACCCTAACCCCTTCCCATGTCCTTATGCAGTTACCCAGTGCCCTCCTGGTATTTCTGGGTGCTTAAGATTATTTACTCTTATGCATCGTTGAGCCCCATAATCTGGAACTTTTACTATTTGTCTTCCTTTTTTTTTTCCTATATGAGTTATCCATTGCTGTAAAACCTAGTGGCTTAAAATGATACACATTTATTATCTCAGTTTCTGTGGGTCAGGAGTTGGGGAGTAGCTTAGCTGGGTGTTTCTGGCTCAGGATCTCTCAGGAGGTTGCAGTCAAGCTGTTGATGGAGGCTAGAGTCATGTGAAAGCTTGACTGGGGCTTGGATATCTGCTTCCAACATGGCTCACTCACAAGGCTCTTGGCAGGAGGCCTTTTGATAGGGCAGCTGGCTTTTCCCAGAGTGAGTGATGCCTTTTATCACTGAGTCTTGGAATTCATACACCATCACTTCTTCCGTATTCTATTCATTGGAAGAAAGTCACTAAATCCAGCTCACTGTCAAAGAAAGGAAAATCAAGCTGTCTTAAAGGGAGGAGTATCAAATAATTGGTGGGCTTATTTTATTTTATTTATTTTTAAAGATTTTATTTATTTGACAGAGAGAGACACAGCAAGAGAGGGAACACAAGCAGGGGGAGTGGGAGAGGGGAAGCAGGCCTCCCACCAAGCAGGGAGCCCCATGCGGGGCTCAATCCCAGGACTCTGGGATCATGACCTGAGCCCAAGGCAGACGCTTAACGACTGAGCCACCCAGGTGCCCCCTGGTGGGCATATTTTAAAGCCACCACATCTCCCACAACCCACCTATGTCTTCACCTGTCTCATGTCTAATGGCTTTATTAGTTCAAGATGAAACTACTAATAATTGAGAGTAATTGTGTTAAAATATTTAGTTTCTTTGGGCAACATAGTATAAAGATTAAAAAAGCATTCAGCCAGTTCATATTGTGGCTCTGCCATTTACTGATTATATGAAAGTCGTTTAACCTTTATAAAACTTACTTTCATCAGCTGTTAAATGGGGATTTTGATATCTACCCTTCAAGATGTAATAGAGTTGAAGTCATGCATGTAAAGCAACTAAAACAGAGTTTTTCATGTAATAGGTTCACAATTGGTAGCTATAATAACAACAACACTAATTATTATGGTAGCCATTGCATTGTATTTGGGAACCCTGTATTTTAATGACATTGGCTTAACTCAAAGAAATTTCGAAATGGTGGAAATTACTGTGCAAATGGGTATGAAGCAACATTTATTATCAGAGCGCTCCTCAGCCCAAAGACTCACCTCCATCCCCCACTCAGCTCGTCCCTAAGTGATCCCACCCAGAGGCTTTAGTGTATTTTCAGTCAAAATGTCAGTCAGTGTAAGGTCCTGGCTATGAGCCCCTGCTCTACTGCCTATGAGCTATATGGTCTTAGGCAAACTTTTCAACCTTTTTAAAATCATCTTTCCTCATATATAAATTTAGGGATACTTATTCCCTTTTTGCAGCATAGTGAATCAGTTGTAGTAGAAACAAACTGATACCTTCTTCTTTTGTTTAAGTCAGTAGTTCCCAAATAGGGCTCTTCATTGGGATCCCCAGGAGCACTTTAAAAAATCCTGATGCCTAGTCCCCATCCCAGAGATTTTGATTTAATTGTTCTGGAGGCTTCATTGTACCTACACATTTGTGATTTTAAAAAGCTCCTCAGGTATTTCTAATGTGCTAATATATTACACTGGTTTAGGTTGATAATTTTATCTCTTACATCAATCATTAGACCCAATGGTCTAAATCAATTAGATTACAATTAAAATAGTTTAAAAACACTTATTTGGATCTTATCTTTCTATGCTTTTGATCTTTCATTTTTGTTTTTTCTCTTGATAAATAGTTTTATTTTTCTCAGTATACATTTGACCCATTTGTTCTGTGCTTCCTGATTTTATTATTCTTGCTTTGCCCAAACCCCCAAGTCCCCTGTGCTAAGGTCATATATTCTACTTTTTAAAATAAAAAAGGAATAAGCAAGTATAAATTCATGTTGTTGCTTTTAGACGATTATTCTTCCAGCAGGAAAGATGACACCATGTTGCTTTGGTGGAAGTAGATGGGCATCCTGCATGCTTCATAAGAACCATTGGTGAATGGTGTCATTGGCACACTGGACTACATATTGGCAATAGTGCATATAACAGATGGAGCTGAGTGTAGGCAGTCAAGTGTTCAAGCTCTGTCTCTGAATTGACTAATGGTTTTGATGGCAGAAATTCAAGGCGAAAACACCGGGATGCCAGTCTTTTTGTTGTATTGAATGCTGCAGTTAAAGCTATGAGACCACTCCCTTTCTGCTCTAACTCAAACTTAATTAATTTTGAATGAAAACAAATAGTTTTCATGACCACATGAGGTACATTTTGGGTTTGGCTCGTCAGGATTAGTGTAATGACGTCTCCACCCCTTGGTTATTCCCCACAAAAGACCCCTAAGAAGCCAATTTAAAATGCCATCCTAAGTGGCATGTTGCTGTTAAATATTTTGATATGTATAGTGCATATTCATATCCGTGTCCTACGTAGAGAATCTGTAGGTGTCCTGTTGGAAAATGCCAGTGACCTAATGTAGCATAGAATCAGTATGGGCATTTGGCACTTGTCCACAACTCTAAGAAGGTCATTTGTCAGGGCTTTCAGAACTATTTCAGGCCTGGTCTTGTCTAAAATAAAGATACAGTTCAAGGTGTAGTTTTCAGATGAAAGTTTTTAATCATACCTTAGCTGGTTATTGTTCTCATAATTAGCTCTACTGGTTAAAGCTCAGTCCTAATACATCCAAGATCATGGATTTAGTTTCCATGTGGGTTATTCAGCTTTATTCTATCTCATTATTATAGATTGTTCTTTTAATCCTGCCAGGAGCCTTGCAAGTGTCTTCCCTCTGGAAAAAAAAATGTATATAATTACTTCTAGATTTTGTATGCCAATACTGGGCATTCCCTACACTGGAAGACCATGTAACTCAGATTACTTGGCTGCATGTGTGGACACCAGCATATGATCTTGAGTAAATTGGAACTGAGTTAGTGTAAACTCTCTCTTGGGTCATTTTCACCCTGTTTGCTTCCTTTTAGAGAATCCAAGAGTAAAAATATTCATGAGCATAGGAACAGGGTAATTATAATGAACTGACTAGTGGTTTCATTGAATACATGGAAACAAATGAAAATGAAAACACAATTGTCCAAAGCCTTTGGGATATAGCAAAGTGGTCATAAAAAGGAAGCATATAGCAATACAGGCCTACCTCAAAAAGCAAGAAAGATCTCAAATATATAACCTATCCTTACACCTAAAGGGGGTAGAAAAAGAACAACAAATGAAGCTTAAAGCCAGCAGAGAAGGGAAATGATAAAGATTAGAGCAGAAATACATGATATAGAAACTAAAAAACAAGGGGACACATCGTGAAACTAGGAGCTGGTTCTTTGGAAAAATTAATAAAATTGATAAACCCCTAGCCAGACTTATCAAAAAGAAAAGAAAAGGGACTCAAATAAACTCACAAATGAGAGAGGAGAAATGACAACCAACAGAAATACAATTGTAAGAGAATATTATGGAAAACTATATATCAACAAATTGGACAACCTGGAAGAAATGGATAAATTCCTAGAAACGTATAAACTACCAAAACTGAAACAGGAGGAAATAGGAAACTTGAACAGACTGATAACCAGCTAAGAATTGAATCAGTAATCAAAAATCTCCCAACAAACAAAAGTCCAGGGCCACATGGCTTCATAGGGGAATTCTACTGACATTTAAAGAAGAATTAATATCTATTCTTCTCAAACTATTCAAAAAAGCAGAAAAGGAAGGAAAGCTTCCAAATTCATCCTATGAAGCCAACATTACCCAGATACCAAAACCGGTTAAAGACTCCACTAAAAAAAGAGAACGACAGGCCAATATCCCTGATGAACATAGATGCAAAAATTCTCAACAAAATTCTAGCAAATCAAATCCAACAGTACATTAAAAAATCATTCACCGGCACCTGGGTGGCTCAGCTGGTTAAGCAACTGCCTTCGGCTCAGGTCATGATCCCGGGGTCCTGGGATTGATTCCCACATCAGGCTCCCTGCTCAGCAGGAAGCCTGCTTCTCCCTCTCCCTCCGCCTGCCACTCCCTCTGCTTGTGCTCTCTCTCATTGTCAAATAAATAAATAAAATCTTAAAAAAAAAACATTCACCATGGTAAAGTGGGATTTATTCCTGGGCGGCAAGGGGGGTTCAGTATTCACAAATCAATCAATGTGATAGACCACATTAATAAAAGAACGGATAAGAACTATCTGATCCTTTCAACAGAGGCAGAAAAAGCATTTCACAAAGTACAACATCCATTCATGATAAAAACCCTCAACAAAGTAGGGTTATAAGGAACATACCTCAACATAACATCTACAAAAGACCCGCAGCTAATATCATCTTCAATGGGGAAAAACTGAGAGATTCTCCTCTAAGGCGAAGAACAGGACAGGAATGCCCACTCTCACCGCTGTCCTTTAACATAGCACTGGAAGTCCTAGCCTTGGCAATCAGACCACACAAAGAAATAAAAGGCATTCAAATCCACAAGGAAGAAGTCAGTCTTTCACTATTTGCAGGTGACAGGATACTCTATATAGAAAATCTTTAAATGTAATGTGTTAGTGCCATCATTAAAGTCACTGGCAAATTCTGTCTCCTACCTACTTTTAGGTTTGCTAAGACCAGGGTCCTTAAAGTCCCTGAGCACAACTATCAATTCTGACACAGTTATCTTTGTATTAGTAAGAAGAGATGAGGCTCTGTTTGAATAATGAACCCTAACACATCAATAGCTTAACATATACAGGTTTTACTCATGCAAAGTCTCGTGTCTTCTCAGTGGCTCTCCAGGACACTTCCTTTGAGAAGTGACTTAGGGAGATACTCTGCTACCATTTTGTGAAGCTATCATCTCAACATGTAGCTCCTTGGTCTCTACAGCAGGGAAAAGAGAGAGACCTCCTGAGCTTACACCTATCCTGCTTCCAGCTCATAGTTTAGAACTCACTGGGGAAGATGTGCCCGGGAAGAGGAGGATGAAGGAGGACCTGGTAAGCACAGAGCACACGTTGCCACACTGTCACTTCATTCTCTTCATTTCCCTTCTCTGAGCTTCACCTCATATTTCATTGCTTGCAGGTATCTCCAAACTAGTCTTCCTGGCTCTGGTGCCTGGCGTCTTCAGTACATTCTCAACATCGCTGTCAGAGGCATCTTATAACACTGTTCTCATCATATCAGTTTTCTGCTGCAGTATCTTCAACAGGTGCTCTCCATTACTTATAAACACGGTCCAAATTCCTCAGTGTGTGTCATATAAGACTTTATGGTTTGGCTCCAGGTTATATTCCTAAGCTCAGCACTATGCTTCTCCAACATGAACACTCAACTTGAATTCTCAACTCCACCCATACTCATGGTCTCCTATACACACCTTAGCTAGGTCTACCTCTGCATGATTATTTTCACTATTTCTTCTACCTCTTTCTGTCCCTGAAGTGTTTCTGGTCCAGGAACCCAAAGCAATTGCCTTCTCTCTGCTTTATTCCCATTCATCTGTTATTTGTGTCATTGAGCTATAGCATAAGCATTGCTGACTGGCATCATTGCTTAACTTCTCGTGGGCATTTGTCTTATATCTTCTATTAGATCATTTGCAAACAGAAGCCTGTATCTATTCCTGCATATCCCAAAGATCTCAGAAAAATGCTAAAAACAGTCGTGTATGGGTAAAATTTGTTGAGAAGAATGGGCACCTGAAATTGAGTAGGGAGCCCTGATTTGCTTTATGTGATCCATAAGCTCTGGTTTCATGTGGTGGTCTATTAACATTACGATGGAATTTGTATTCTTATTTCTAGGACATGTTGACAGAGGTCTCAAGATGAATATTGTGATTCCTAATCTTTGCTTGGTTTTTATAAAAATGAAGTTTTAAATTCTCTTCATTAGTGACCCAGGAAGGCTCATGGTTCGTGGGAGGGAATGTTTGATTTTGGATTCTGCTTTATATCAACATATTAATATCATGATTAAGAAGTGACTACACAGTTAAGAATGCAAGGCTTTGGAGCCAGAGAGTATTGGGTTTAAAATTATACAACCTACACCATGTGACTGTGTGCTTTGGGGACTCATCTTCTCTGTTGAGTTTCCATAAAATGGTTATAACATCTAACTCCATCGTAAAGCCACTGAAATGATGAAATGACATAGTCTCCAAGACACTCAGCACAGAGCCTGACAGAGTTATTGCTCAAAAATGGTTAATTCTACCATTAATATTTTTGCTGTTTAAGAAGATATAAATGTCACTTTATTTGAATCTAAAAAGCAGCATTGCTTTTGTTATTTATCTCCGTGGAATTTCTTTTTCTTTTCTTTTGTTTTTTAAGACTTCATTTATTTGAGAGAGAGAGAGAGCACAAGCAAGGGGAGCAGGCTCCCCGCTAAGCAGGGAGCCTGACCGCAGGGCTTGATCCCAGGACCCTGAGATCATGACCTGAGCCAAAGGCAGACAGACAAGCTCTCAACTGACTAAGCCACCCAGGTGCCCTCCCTGGAATTTCTTTGCAAAACAGAGGTAGGCGGAGGAGTACTTTCATAGAAGGCTCCTTCCAGAAGAATTTTGGCATCAGGTGCCCCAACAAAGCTCACATGCTGTGGCCACTGCACAGATAAGAAAGAGCCTCCACTTTGTGGCCCGCTGTACTGCTGGAACTGTTCCCTGCAGTGACTCCAGGGCTGGCTGGGTTATGAAAGGTATGGTTAATTGTGTGAGGAGGCTGTGATGTAACAACCTTAATCATGGTTGCTCCTGGAATCCAGTAAAACCGTAATGGCTGTTGAAAGACAAAGGGCAACTCCATTTAGAACATCAAAATAAAGAGTAAGAAAAAGTAATAAAGGGAAGACACTTTGGTTCATGCCCAGTCTTGTTCTGTTTTACTTCCTAGCAGAGCAGCTGAATGAGAATTTAATTTGTTGTGAGTACTGGCAGTGTGCAGGGAAAAAATAGAATTTACAAATGTTTTGAATTACTGGGAAGCTTGTGAAATTGTATGCACTGTTCAGTTTTATACATTTTTATGAGTGTGATACCTTGTTTCAATAGTGGGGGTTGAGGCTGCTGTGAGCGGGATTTGTAACTCCATTGTATTCTAAACAATTTAATGGATTTATCTGAGGTTTGAGGAACAAAAGACTTCAGCAAGTACACAAAGCAAAATGTGGCAGATTTGATTTGATACCAAATCCAAAATGCATGTTCACAGAAAGGGGAAAAATGAAATGAAGGGACAGTGAGCCTGGTTAACGGCAATGCTTTCTTCATTTAGTTTATCCAAGCCTTCTGCTTTGCCTTTCCTGACCTTCAAAAACCTAGTGCCCAGTAAGAATTGCCAAGGATTTCTTAAACTACATTTTCTGTATACACTATAAAAACTAAAAATTTTTATAGTGGGGAAATTGTGCAAAACACTGGTGTCTTAGCAGCTTCAACCATTTAGGCTTTCAAACTTAGAAAAAATAAGTTTTAAATATTATAAATACATATAGATCTGGATTATAAACAAACTTTCTTCATCTCTGGGTTAGACTGGGATGAAAAATGGAATCAATTTTCTTGCATTTTTGGTACGATCTAAAATTACTGACCTAAGGTTGGAACTTCCTGTTTTTCCATATCAAGGCAAGAATAGAGGACATAGGGTAAAAAGAAGTGATGGTAAACTGAGTTCAAAGAGTCAGTAACTAAGAATGATCATGGGGCTTGCAATAGGAAAGTGGATTTATTTTCTTAAAAAGATTTCCTCCTTGCTTCCCTAAGAACAACATAAGTGGCCCTCTCACAGATAAATGGTGAGAAAATTTTATCAGGCCCCTCTCTTTCTACTCTTCTAACTTGCACTGACTCCAGTGCAGGCTCTGACAGGTGATAGTTCATGAAATTATAATAAAAGAAGGCAGGCATCATTGACAAAGGTGCTAAGGCTAGGCTCAGAGATGGAGCTACCCCGGGCCCCAGTCCACTTCAAGAAACATAATTCAAGTGAAAAACAATGTTCTTGTTGTTTATAAGAATAGTTTCAAGAGAGGCTCTGGAGCTCTCCCTTTCATGACCTTGCCACATCCTGCTCCATCCCTTTAGAAATTCTGGAGTTGGCATTACCTTCTGGGTCTTGGTCAGTCTACTGGCTAGGACTTGCTAAGAATCAGCCAGCGGACAGTGCCTAGAATTGTAGTAATAAAGTCTAGGCAGGGGTCAAAACGGGAACAGAGACAAGAGTTCTTATTAAAACTAGCTGGCTAACTGGGAAGCAGGGGCAAAAAAAGGTAGAGCGGGTGTCAAGTGATACAGAGGCAAAAAAGAAAAAGGAAGAAAGAAAGGAAGAAAAGAAAGAAAGAAAGAAAGAGAGAGAGAGAGAGAAAGAAAGAAAGAAAGAAAAAAGGAAGAAAGAAAGAAAGAAAGAAAGAAAGAAAGAAAGAAAGAAAGAAAGAAAGAAAAAGAAAGAAAGAAAGAAAGAAAGAAAGAAAAGAAAGAGAAGAAAAGAAAAGGAAAAAACAGGCAGCTCATCCAGTACTCAGTTCTGAGCATCTTCAGAGTAAAGGCAGAGAGCAGTCATGCCCTGTGGATTACATGTCTCTGGCTCTGGCTTCCCAGGTACCTCACTCTAATCTGTAAAAGAACTAAACAAACAAAATTGTTCCTGGGGAAAGCATAGGTTTATGCAGGGAATCCAATAAGAATAGATCTCCAGAGTTCAGGTGTCACTGAACAGTTGCATATAAATCACCCTTTTCCTTCATATTTGTGCCTGGGGACTTTTCTTCCTTTTCTCTTTCTGCTTCCTACTCTTCTCCTTCTGCTTTCTTGCCCTTATTTGTATTTGTTCTCACTTAACAGCAATCACAGTCTTCCTTGACCCTGCTAAAATGAAACACTGCTAGGGTTGCTGTAGGATTGCTCTATTTTTTTTTTTTTCTTTTTTTAAATTCCTAATAGGTCCAAAACTTTAATCATGGCTGCAGGTGAGTTGAAGGCTAATATTTTCTAAACTTTGGCTTGTGTGAATATAAATGTATATAAGAATATATCCACATTATATTCTTTTAAAAAAATTTTTTTTATTATGTTAATCACCATACATTACATCATTAGTTTTTGATGTAGTGTTCCATGATTCATTGTTTGTGCAGAACACCCAGTGCCCCACGCAGAATGTGCCCTCTTTAATACCCATCACCAGGCTAACCCATCCCCCCACCCCCTCCCCTCCAGAACCCCCAGTTTGTTTTTCAGAGTCCATCGTCTCTCATGGTTCGTCTCCCCCTCTGACTTACTCCCCTTCATTCTTCCCCTCCTGCTATCTTCTTCTTTTTCTTTTTTCTTAACATATGTTGCATTATTTGTTTCAGAGGTACAGATCTGTGATTCAACAGTCTTGCACAATTCACAGCGCTCACCATAGCACATACCCTCCCCAATGTCTATCACCCAGCCACCCCAGCCCTCCCACCCCCACCACTCCAGCAACCCTCAGTTTGTTTCCTGAGATTAAGAATTCCTCATATCAGTGAGGTCATACGATACATGTCTTTCTCTGATTGACTTATTTCACTCAGCATAACACCCTCCAGTTCCATCCACGTCGTTGCAAATGGCAAGATCTCATTCCTTTTGATGGCTATCCACATTATATTCTTAAGCAAGATCATGCTAATGCATTATTGGAAGAATGAGGTTAAATAAGGACTACATAGTATGTAGGCAGAGGCATTTTAAAATGAAATGGTGACTCTTAGAAAATACCTGGTTTTCCTAAGGCTCTGAACACTCAACTACAAACTAAATTTGGAAAATGTCTCAATTTTATTTATTTGTCTCAATTTTATTTATTCTCTCAGATTTGGTGATCTGACTAGCCTCTTTTTGTGTTTTTGTTGTTGTTTGTCTAATCTAATATATGCTTAGTTTCTGCTTTAGTAGTTTGAGTATTTATCTCTTTTCCAGCAAGTTTTCAGAGAGGAATCCTTAAAAATGCACACTGCAGCCACTCTATGGCTCATCTGACCACCTATCCAGATCTTTACCTAAAGACATCACAGTAAGGAAAATAGGAAAATACTACATATTTCTTGTGGAAGAGGGTGGATGTTTATTATATATCCCACTTAGTAATATCCCTCCCTTAACGGAGGGCATGGTCTCTATCTTAAACAAGGCTCAGGCCTGCCCCACGTAAACTTTAGGGATTTAACGCATCGGCCAGGGAGCCGCATACCACAAATCTGCAGGGACCTGACACTGTAAAACAGCTAAGTTTTATACTATATATAAAACAGTGAGTGTACTTTTTTTTAAAAGGACTCTTGTGATCCATAGAGTGTGTTAGCAGTGTTTGGTTGCTTCTTTTTATTACTCTTTCTTCCCAATAATTGTATCTGCCCCACTGTTGTGCCTTAGGCACTGAAATAGGATACTAATGAGAATCTCTCAACATTTATGGGTCAAATGACATTTTTTTATTCTATTCTGTGAGTTGGGATTAGTAGATTGTCTAATTTTATTATTTTAAAGCTTTCTATTATGTTTTCATATTACTGAATAACTACCTTTTCAAAAAAATTATTTATTTAGAGAGAGAGAGGGAGAAAGAGAGGGGGAGAGGGAGAATCCCAAGAAGACTCCACGCTGAGCACAGAGCCCAATGTGGGGCTTGAATGCAGGGCCGTGAGATCATGCTGGGAGCCAAAATCAAGAGTTGAATCCTTAACTGAGTGAGCCATGCAGGTGTCCCTTGAATAACTACCTTTTGTGTAGTCCAATAATCAAATCAGATATTGCATATTTATACAGATAGAATCAACAAGAGGCTTAAAATAACCCATTTTAATGATCACATTTAATGATCACATTTGCAGTAATGTCATTTAAATAGTATTGGAATGAAGGCTTTTGGTCTCCCTGGGAGAGGGGTTGAGGCACGGAGGCAGCCGGCGCTTTCCTGTACACTGACTTGAGACCAGTTCAATAAAGTGCACACCTTAAAAGGAAATAAATAAATAAATAAATAAATAAATAAATACTATTGGATGATTTGCAACTGGCTGACTGATGTTTTCCTTAACTGTGCTTCCTTATACTTATTTTCATTTTTAAAAAATCTGTGATTAAAAGTGAATGTAACAACATGGACAGTGAGTTCACTGAGTATGATCAAAATCCAGAATTGGGATCTGAGTCTGTCTTTCAGGTACAATCCTTTGGGACAGTTATGTAAACATTATGTTCACACATGGCCTCTCCTCATTTCTTCAGGTTGTGAACCTGCTCCTCTCTTCCACGTGAAACATCTCCCACTTCCATCTTCCCCACTGGACTTTGCATAATTTATATTCTCTTCTTGGAACATCCTTTCCTATCCTCGTTACCTTCTAAACTCTTTGTTCTTTAGGGCTTAGTAGCACAATGTCCAGAAAGCAATCGGCAATCACTCCAACTCCATCCAATCTGCCCATGATGGGTTCTCATTACAAACTGCACTTGTCCTTCATAGCATTGTTACCACTGCAGTTTCACATTTATGTATGTGATCCTTTAGTTAGTAACTTTCTCCCTACTGGATTGTAAGTTAAATGAAGGTAGGAATAGTGTTTGTTTCTGCTTCTCCAGCATAGTTCCTGGCACAGAGTATTACATAGTTGTTCAATGAATATTTGAATGAATGAATGAATATAGGAGGTAAAGAAGTTTATTATTATTATTATTATTATTATTATTATTATTATTTGTTTTTAAGATACAAGATCTTATCAGTCTGGTACCTTCACTTGTACAAGTATCTTTTTTGGTGGAAACAAGGCAAACAATATAGAATGGTATATACCAGGGAAAATTTGGTTCAAAGATAAAACAGAAAGCTTAGTAGAAGGATTCTTTAAATTCTAAACAGAAATAAAAACAGAGGTTCAATTTATTTTATCCATATGCACATGTGGTTATAACTTTTTATATATATTTGTACATGTAAACAGACTGACTTTAATACATTATTAATGCATACATTATTATAATGTATTAATGTATTATAATGTATTATAACGTAATTATGTATAATGCATACATTATTAATACACTACTATGTATAGGTAATCTATTAAATGTTAGAGAAGATAAAAACAACTAATGATTTTGAATAGTTCCTGTGGTACGTGCTTTCACATAATTTATCATGTTTATTTTCTATAACAGTTCTACTCCTACAAAATGACTCAGAAAGATGCAATATCTTTCCCAATGTGACAAACCTCGTAAGTGGCTCAATTGGAAATTGTTCTTGGCGGTCTTATGAATGCATCTTGCAGTCCTCCAGTTATGGGGAGCATAATTGACCAGGGTATGTAACTGACCAGGATTTCCAGCTACTCTGCTCTGAAATCCATTGCCATGTTTGTACCCGTGTCATGCTCTCCAAGGGCTGCTTCTGGCCTATGACAGAGCACAACAGAGATTCTAAAGTGAAGTTGTTCTGAGGACATATGGACCTCTTCATTGCCTGACTGGCTTGAAGACTCCTCAGTGGCCTTATTAAACCTTCTTTAGACTGAAGTGTAGGAACTTCTACCGAAACTTCCCTTCCTTGTCTCTGCATTAGGCTTGGTGTCTGACGGCAATCCCAGCCTTCCTTGCTTGATCAGAATTCTTACATGGTTAATCCTGTGTTGGCATCTGCTTCTTGAAGGATCCAGATAAAACCATCCTTCCAGCAAGAAGCTCTTGAGAAGGGAAAGAGATAACGTAAGCCCAGACAATTGGAAGAGGGCAGTGAGGTTTCAGCCAAGGCAGAGGTTATGGTTTCCAGGGGTGGGTCTTCAAGAAGGAGTTCAGATTTTGCATTTTCCTTTAAGAATGGGCACCTGCCTACCTGAGTGGGAGAGCAAGAGGAAACAGTATGGGAAAAGGAAGAGTCATAGCAAAACCTATATTTGGCAGATGGACCTTTAAGTAGAGCATAAGTGTGTGTGGAAAGGAAAAGATGGATTTGAAAGAGAGAAAAAGTGAAGCTCATATTGTATAAACTCAGAAGATGATATATGGTAGGAATTAAGAATATGAGCTTCAGAATCAGAAAGATCTCAATTTGAGTTCTGGTATTTACAATAATAGCTGTATGAAATTAGGAAAATCTAGCCTCTGTTAGTCTTGTTTTCTCATACATAAAATGTGGTTAATAATACCTCCATCATGGATTAAATGAGATAATGTTTTGAAAGAGAAAAAAAAAAACCAAGAACAAAAAAAGAAGTTGCTTCTTCAAATAAGCAAAAAATCATGGAGATCATTAGGATTTGGGAGTTTAAGTGAGTGTTTATTTCTCAGGTGGATAGACTTTAAAAACATATTACAGAAGGACTTCAGTAAAAACACACTTTGGGGTGCCTGGGTGAGTCAGTTGGTTAAGTGTCCAGCTCTTGATAATAGCTCTGGTCTTGATCTCAGGGTCTTGAGTTCAGGCCCCATGTTGGGCTCCATGCCCAGTGTGGAGTCTACTTAAAACACACACACACATACACACACACGCACACAAACACACTCTTAATATTTTCATTGTGCTACAAAACTAATTTAACTGGTTGTGTTTCAAAGTAAAATATAGTATCAGAATTTACACCTTGCACAATGCTAGAATAGAGAGTACTACAGTTGTATGCAAAATTTGATTCAAATATTTTTGTGAAATATTTGCATGAAACTTATAAAGTGATGTGATAGTCATGTAGTCAAAGAAAGTTAATTGTCCTAAATTCCAGGATTAATAATTATTTGAGGATCCTTAATAGATGCCAGCTATGGGTAACTTCTTTTCTGACATTTATCATTCTGTAGTTTTTCAATAATAAGATTTCCAAAATAGTACATGTACTTCAATGAGAAGTTATTTACTTAATTTGATAGGTGTGTCTTTTTTATCTCTAAATTTTGATGGAATTTTTTGTCCTTTTATTTTTTGCCTCCTTGATATTGCTTAGTTTATAAATACAGTTATTCATTCAAGTAATTCATGATTGTGTATCTTGCATTCATGGAGAACAGAATTCCCAATTGAATATCATGAGTACTGATGCTAATCAACAAGATTTATAACAGGGAAGACAGTCAAAAAGAAAGCAAGTAGGGATTATTTTTTCCTGATTTGATTTCTTGTTCTTGGTGTAATGGACTTTAACTCATCAATCCTTTGCTCAGGGGTTGAAGATATGGCATTGTCTTATATATGTGAACCACTTCATACCATTAAACCATATGGGAACATTTGACCCTTAGTTTTCAGAGTATTTCTATTTATCACATCAGAAGACCTTGTTTACTTTTTCTTTCATCAGGCCACAGTAGCCTGAAAGTGTTAATGCATCCACTATTTAGCTAACTTATTTCTAGAAATAGTGTTGATATATATTTTAAAATATGTGTATTTGTAGTTAATATATTTTTTATAAAATCGTATTTTAAATTTATATATTGTTTTCCTTTTGGAAGTCCAAATATCTCTTAAAGCAATTTTTAAAGTTTTAGCAATTTTAGTTTTGAAATAAAAGTGTTTCATGCGTGAGAAGGCCAGGCAATGGTGTTAGTTTAAGTGGTGATCAAATAAGTCCTTAGTTACCACCAAAAAAGAAGGCAGTTAATTTTTTCTTGCTGTCCATATGCAAAGACCATATAATGAAACTATTAAAGGTAAATTGCCTGATGGGAACATAGAAAAACATGATCATGATTCTCGCTCGAAAGACTCAGGATTTTGAAACAAAACCTCCTTAAGAGTAAATGTATTCTTACGGCATTCATGTTCCTCCAGCCTCAAGAGACCCAGCATGTTCCACAAGTAACTTAAGCTAATTGAAACAACAGGAAGAAAACCCTCATCACGTTTTTGTTTATACATTTGTGAATTGCATGCTAAACCTGGGAATAGAAAGTCTGTTTGATTCTCCTTGCCAGTCCTAAATTTGGAAATAAAGTCATCCTTTATACTTTTTTCTTCTTAATTTGGTAGATTTGTAGTATACACTGTGTACTAATCAATTCACTAACTGCCGTAGATAGTCATTAAATTAGAAAGGCAATGTTTCAGACTTTTTTGAGTCTTGTTTCTTTTATAGTATTGTTGTCCAATTACTTAATTCTATCTGGGTTTATTTTAGGATCTAAAAGTAAGCAGTAATTACATAATATATTTTGGGATAATGAAGAGGAATGAAAAGAATTCATGACAAAGCTTCAAATTACTGATTTGAAAAAATGCTATATTTTCATTATTTATACAGATATGATAATGATTTATCTTAGTTATCTTTACATCTTATAAGTGGCTATACTAAAAGATTATTCATAAGCCAAATGTCTAGATAGTTACATGACTGCAGGGAGAAAGGTGTGTCTTTACTGGCCTCCTTTGGAGCCTGAGAAACACATAGCCCTGATACATTAAACAGCAAATTTGAAGATGGTCTCTTCATTTTATATTTTTATTCCACAATATATCTCACTAGAGGAATCCAGATCCTAGACTTGCCAGAATGTTTGGAAATTTCTCAATGTGGAATGAACAATGTGGAATGAATATCTTTCTTCTGCTAAGAAGAGTTTGTTTTTCCCTGAAGTCAAAGAATCAAATCAAACCCAATGATTTGAGTTTTCTTTATATTCTAGAGTTTTTAAAATAAAAAGCACCAAATAAAAGTTTGATGGTTGTTTCAAACTCCATATGATCCTGTGTCAGAAAAATATATTGTTGAATAAATTCTTTGAATAAAGCAAAACAATAGTTTAAATCAGTTAGAGAATTCAAATTACCCTATGATCTTTTCTTGGTGTTTGTAAGACTTTTTTTTTTAAGGAGGATCAGCTCTGCTGGACATTTCCACTTTGGTTCTGTGCTTCCCACCAATGAGTTCTATAAAGGTACTTTGGCTGCCTAAACAAACAAACAAACAAACAAAACTAAATAAAACTGCCAAGGCAAAGGAAAACAAATAAACAAAAACCATGTTTCTAACGTGCATTTAAGAGCAGTTTTATTCATATATGAGAAGTTGGTTAGCAGCTTCTATCTTCAGTTCATGGTGCATCAAATGTGTGATCTGGTTTCCTTTGGCTTTTTATGTAGTAGATTTTTAGCTCAGTACAGGCACATTAGGATGTTGGTGAGGGTGTTGTAAATAGAATCAGTTATGACCTAGTTGTTGAATTGAGGTAGAGGAGCTTATGATCAAAGGGACTGACGAAGAAAAGCATAAACAAGTGTGCAGCAAAGGAACAAAAATGAACTACACATTTACAATAATGGCTCCTGATAAACTTGCTACCTCTGGAGTGGGAGTTTTGCATCAGTGTGTAGAGTAACAATAGGGACAATCAATGAACAGAAGAGAGATGCTGAAATCAGATTGAAAAGAAAAGCATGGCTAAATCTTAGAATGTTCACCAATATTGTGAATACTGAAAATTCTTCAATTTTCCATTGAAGAATATGAAATTGGTTCACAGCTCTTGGAGTAATACTGAATTTGACTGAATATTTAATAAACAGGATAAGTTTGAATTCAAGTGAATATGTTTGTGATATATTTTGCCTTTGTTTTTCTCACAGGACAGAGGAAATTGAATTATATTAGATTGTGTAGGATAATGTATGCTATTGTAAATGCCCAGGTTTTGTAGTAAATTTGACATTACAATAAAATATCATCTATTAGTAAGGGTAACAAAACATCCATTGGTAGATTTTACTGCATCATTGCACTTTTGCAAATCTGAACTGAAGAACAAGATAGTAGTGACTAGTATCAGAAGTAGTTTGTTGCTAATTTCCTAATTTGCATAATGCATCTCTTACAAACTGGATTGTCAGTTTAGAGGAGACACCAAATGTTCATATAATGAAGTTTAAAAAAAATTCTCAGCTGAAACATGGCCTAGTTGCCTGGCCAACTGGGTGGCACACTGTTTGTTTGGGATATTGCCATGGTAAATCCTAGTAAAAATTTTTAAACCCCTTTAACTGGGATTCTCAAACGTTAACCAGCCAATAATGTGTTAGAAGTGAATGTGGTGTTAAAAAATGTTAGTACAGTCTTGATTTTTTAAATCAATATTCTATGATTACTGATAACATAAGTTATAAAAAAATTCTAACATAGCAATGTTTATCTGAGGCCTATGTGTGGTATTTGGCTCCTGCTACTTCTAAAATTCTAAGATACCATGGATTATACTCAGCAGTTAAACTTGACAAAAGGATTAATGTCAGTACAAAGTGAAGTTTGACTATTCAAGATGATGTACTTTATTTAATTATGTATTCATTTATTAATTATCATTTTTTCTTTTTTAGTTTTTATTTAAATTCTGGTTAGTTAACATACAGTGTAATATTAGTTTTAGGTGTACAATTTAGTGATTCACCCAGTACTTATCACAACAAGGGCACAACTTAGCCCCCATCACCTGTATAACTCATCTTCCACTCCCTGCCCTTCAAGATGATGCACTTTCAACTATCATACCTCTGTCCCTATAGCACTGTTTCTCTAATCTGCCTAGACAGTAAATGTAAATGCTTTTATTTATATCTGGAAATCATCTCCAGTCTGACCTCAGTTTTTCTTTTCTGCTGCTTACCTCCTTCACCATCTTCTGATTATTCTTTAAATTAACTATATCTGGTGTCATCATGGCTCCTTAACTCTTGCAGTCCCTCTTGCCTTCTCATCTTTGCCCAGTATTTGAGGATATGACAAAGAAAATAAAAACAGGCAGACCATAAGCATAGAACGTTTTATTGGCCTACACAGCATTTAATTTTTTCAATTGAGTTAGGTCACTCTATTTAAAAAGTTGGGATTTGTGACATGTCAAATCGAAATTCCAGATTCTCTTGAAAAACATATCAACACTTCATCTACCTTCCTACTCAGTAATATTAACTTGACTTTTGCAGGCTTTTGAGTTTGCAACTTCTGAATCCATAGTTTGTCCCTTATTCAAGGCCCACAGTAAATTTCATCTTTGCCAGAAAGTTTTCCTCTTCTTTCTGGTATTTTTAAAACTCCTATGTAGGGGCACCTGGGTGGCTCAGTAGTTAAGCGTCTGCCTTCGGCTCAGGTCATGATCCCAAGGTCCTGGGATTGAGCTCCACATTGAGCCCAACATCGGGCTCCCTGCTCCGCGGGAAGCCTGCTTCTCCCTCTCCCACTCCCCCTGCTTGTGTTCCCTCTCTTGCTGTGTCTCTCTCTGTCAAATAAATAAATAAAATCTTTAAAAAAAGTAAATAAAACTCCTATGTACTTATAATCTCCATCTTTTATTTAGCTTTTTAATGCCTCTAAGAGTTGAATATATTTTATGTAACATTTTGTATCCCCTATGTTCATAGAAAGCTCTTTGAAGGTAGGGGCTATGTCTAACTTCTTGTTATCAATGAACAGAGATTGAAAATGCAGTCTGCCTTTGGTTGCCTATGAATGACAATAGTTTTGGTAGTCATTACCATTAGCATAAATACTCAATACCGTCAAAGTATTGAACAGACCCAGTCCTTAAGGAGGGTGTATTTTAAATATTAAAGAAAACTTCAAATTTAAAACAGCAAAATATTTGACATTATGCAATTCTTCCTGCTGAGTTAAAAGACTTTTTGGTAGCACCTTGGGTTGGTGTCCAACAGTGAGAGATTAGTGTGTGGCAGAAATGTGCACAGAATGAAAATTAAAGCCATTCTTTTGAAATGTAAATACACATTTCCACACCAATAAATATTGACTTCAAAAGATGTAGCAGATGCACATTGCATGTTCAAAGTATTTTATTTGTTTTGTTCATTGATACTTGTTATGTGTTCCCACTAATGACATGATGAGGCTTAAATTTAAGCATCCATTTTATACTTCAGTCTTGGCTAAAAGGGCTACCTACCTAATAGAAAACAGAGGAGTCAAAGCACCTTAGGTTCCCCTGTACCTTCATCCTCTGAAGCCAAAGTTATGCTCCACCAAAGGGACATATGAAATGTGCGTTGTTGGAGTCTTAGTTTAATCCCTCCTCCTGTCTACTCTCTGTAAGACCTTGGATAATGCCTTATTTCCCATTTGCAAATACTAGGGCAATATGCCCTTAAGGGCTTCCACCTTGTTATTGATTTGGCATCAATCACTTATTAACTTTTTGTGAATTTCTCAGTAGAAACAAAATAAAAGCAGATCTACCCCATGGAGCCTTCAGAATAGAAGCTCAAATGCATTTACTTAATATCCAAGTGCTAATACACTGTGTAGTTTTAAAGAGAAATGTTTCAAAGGAAAAATGTTGATGTTGCAGCTAATGAAAATGTATATGGTCATGTTAATTTTTCACCCATAAGCTTTCCTTTAGTTTTCCTTTCAGAAGGGTTTGAGCCAGGAAAATTTTGATAAAATTGAAAATTCATCATTTAAACAGTTCTGCCAGGGAAGTGCCAGAGAATGTATAAAACTCTGTTGCTTCTTGCTAATACCCTACAATTACCATTCAGTGTGAGTTTTTGGTACACATGTACATATAAATTTTTTATATTCTATAAAGCCAAATAAAATACATGTTTCAAATATTTAGTCTCTATTTTATAATATTCAACCAGTTGTCATTAAGCCAATAGCTATCGTGTACCCCCTATGATAGGGGAGGAGACTTTTTTTTTAAAAGTCAAGAATTGAAATAAAAAGCTTATAGAAAACTATATGTTGAGCAATTATGTTTCAGGCACTCTTCTAGGTTCCAGGGAAATGCAATGGTGAGACCTAATTTCTGTCTTCAAAGATCTCACAATCAAGGGAAGGACATAAACACACATACAGATAATTGAAATATAATACTTTAATGCTAAACTGAATATCCTCTTGGTGTAGAGGGTCCTGGACTGGCAGGCAGGATTTCTATCAGGCTAAGTCCTGCTGCTAACTAATTTTGTGACCATGTGAAGTCACTCAAACTCTGAGGACCTCATTATCTAAATGTGTAAAATAAGTTGGATATGTTCTAGATGACTTTTACATTTATTTTAATTTCTTCAATTTTTCTGGTGATACAGGCAATTAAAGGTGAGACAAGAATATGTGCAACTAAAAATGAAACTAATGCATTAAAAATCAAGGGTTTTAAGGGTAAAAGCAAAAAAGAAATGTTATTTTTCCTGAAAAAAACTTGTATATCATGTAATTTTTCTTAGAATGTTCAATTTATAGTATATTTTAATAATATGCCATCTCAATAAGAAATTACTGTTAATTTTTCCCTTAAGAATAAAATCTCTCTTTGATATCTAGCAATGTGAGTTAAAAAATGGTTAAAGTCAATGCTAAATGATATGATAACTGGAAGTGAAAAAGAAAATGTCTTGAATAAATGTATCTTCTGTCAATTTTTTCTAATATGTTTATAGCTTTTATATAATATAATTGCATATGGCAATTATTTGATTACATAAATTTTGCTAGGAACATAATTAAGTATAATTATGAAAACATGAAAATTATATGCATAAAGTGACTAATTAACTACAATTGATTTAAAGGAATTGAGAATATTCAACAAGAAAAACACATTAATGAAACACTGTGGTTGTGAGCAAAGCACATGCCAAAAATTACTATTCAGGACTGAATCTCTGATCAGTTACTGACAAGATGCTGGAACCTGTATATTTATGCCTTTTTTACATGATGATAGAAATGCCTACTCCTGACCATAATTTTGCTACATAGCTTGCATAAAATATGGTCAAAAATTTTCCTGGAGTAATACAGAGCTGTATAAAAACCACACACACCAGTAAATATTCATATTGAATTATAGTACTTACATGTTAGAGTCAGAAGGAACATTTAGCAATCATCTATTTTGGTATCTTTGTTTTATAATAAGGAAAATATTTTAATAGGTTAAGTGATGTTTTTATATCATAACAACAGTGGCACAGTTGGGACTCTCAGTCCTATTCTTTTCCCATTATTTTATAATTTCTTCTTAAAATATGCCATTCTAACTACTGGGAAGAAAAAGTAGAAAAAAATCTATTACAATAAAACTATAAAATATGTAAACTTGAAAAATTTCATGTTTTAATATGACAATTATTTTTTTAAAAGATTTTATTTATTTATTAGAGAGAGAGAGAGAAAGGGCAGAGGGAGAGAGAGAATCTGAAGCAGATTCCCCACTGAGTGTGGAGCCTGACTCGGGGCTCAATCTCACAACCCTCAGATCATAACCTGAGCTGAAATCAAGAGACAGAGGCTTAACTGCCTATGCCACTCAGGCTCTCTAACAATTATTTTTATATTAGCAGTATATTGTATTGCAATTTCGGGTATATAAAGAGGGTATATATGTGTATATTTTAGGTTCTCTCTCTATATTAAGAAGTTGTTTAATTTATTTGTACCTACACAAACTATCTAAAAATTACCTCCATTTTACACTAAAAATAATAAGATACCTAGGAATAAACCTAACCAAAGAAGTAAAAGACCTGTACTCTGAAAACTGTAGAACACTGATGAAAGAAATTAAAGAGCATACAAAGAAATGGAAGGATATTCCATGCTCATGGATCTGAAGAACAAGTATTGTTAAAATGTCTATACTACCCAAAGCAATCTACACATCTAATACAATTCCTATCAAAATACCAACAGCATTTTTTCATAGAGCTAGAACAAACAATCCTAAAATTTGTATAGAACCATAAAAGTCACTGAATAGCCAAAGCAATACTGAAAAAGAAAAGCAAAGCTAGAAGTATCACAATCCTGGACTACAAGCTATATTACAAAGCAACTTTTGGCCACTCTGGCCTCCTTGCTTCTCTTCATTTTCTTTTAGTATACTCTAGTCTCCGGCTTTCTGCTTGCTTTCATATTTTTCCTGAGATGGTCTTCCCTTAATAATGGCCTGGCTCAACTCCTCACTACTTTCACAACTCTATTCCATGTTCCTCAAAGATGCCTTCCTTGACTGTCCTTTCCAGAATATTTACTGTCTCCCTTAATGTGTATTATTTTTCTTTATAGCACATGTCTGACTTCCTTTCTATTTATTTATTGTTCTTTGGAACACAGTTTCCTTTGGTGCAATGACTTTGCCTTTGTTCATCGTGGTATTCTCAGTGCCTAAACTAGTCTTTAGAACAAAAATTTGTTGCATGAATGATCTCCTTATAGACTAATAAGGGAAACAATTTACATATAATAGTTTAAGAAGATATGATTGCCATGAATTCCCTGAGACCACTCTTAGAGGCTATCCCTGGCTTCCTCCATGAGAGAATTAGAATTAGAATTTCATCATTGTATTATTCTGTGGGCCTCTTAGCCAGCCTGGATTGTTTATGTGAAAGCAACAGACAAGGCTTGCCATGAGGTTTTCGTTGAGGGATGCATGAGTTTGAATATTTACGGAAGATTTATTTGAGAGGAAATTTGGATAGATGCAATCCTAGATTGTGCCTATAAAAATTTCATGTACTCTCAGGGTAAACAAATAATTTATATAACCACAAGGGGAAAGGATTAGACAGTTTAATAGTTGTGATTGTCTTATGTATAGTAAATACTGTGATGGCACAGATACTCATAAAATGGTGATGGCCACTGTACACAGGACCAGAGAAACGTTGCATAGAAGATGGGAACACCTCAATAGGCACCTGTCAGAACAGAAGCCATTAGTAAGCCTGTTGGTAGCATTTTAATGCCCCCACTACTTCTGCTGACTGTAGAATTTGCCATCTGTTACATTTTTGATTGAGGTTGGTCCTCAGAAGTACTGTCAATTTACTGAGATATAAAGAGAGAGCCCCCAAATCCAAACCTCCATTTTGGAGGTGAGCTTTGATGTTTCAATAGATTTTTCAGTATTTCGACAAGAAGCAAGTAGGTTTTTTCATTCCCTGTTAGATTTCAGAAGAATTTCCTGCCTTTGGTGAGATATTTTCCCAGATTATCTCTAACGTCCCTGTAAATTCTAAGAAGCCACAGGTCCCTGGTGATTCCCTTAGTACTCATTCCTCAGTCTGCTTGTCTTTCAACATACTTCAATATCCACTTATTCATACTTGAATATGAATGAAAGTAGTTTTTCTTTTGGGATTATTAGCAAATTTAACAGCATACCTATATCACAACATATGCTCACAAAATAATATGGTAGGACTATTGAAATGGAATACAATAAAAAAATTTTAAGTATTTCTATCTATAGAATCTAGATAAAATACAATCTGAGATGCAGTTTTTAAAAAAAAGTTGTTGATAACATTATGTTGATATTATTGATAATAAATCTAAAGATATGTATTAGTAATCTTGAATTTACACTTACATGTTTTGGCTTATGATCTTAGTTTTCAGATGTAGCTGATTATTCATTATAATTACACTTAAGGATATGATGTAAACATGAACTTTTAATAAATTAGACAGCTTTCGCAAAAGAAAACAAGGATTAAAAAGTAAATATTTTAAAAATTGCTACATAGTACCTATCTTATAGTGTTCTTCAACTTGTCACTTTCATCTAGTGGGGAATGGAAATCGTATCAGTCAATCATGTATTCACTCAACAAACGTCTGTCTGGCCTTTACTGTGTCAGGTCCTGTGCTAGGTACTGGACAGGTCTTTGGAAAGTGAGAATATGGCAGAGAAACAGAGAAAGACAATCTGGAAAACTGACATCCACTAATGTAGTAGAATGAAAATAATTCAAATTGTTATAAAAAAACATTTTGCTGAATTCCTCATATTTTGTACATTATAACAATTTACATCTAAAGCAATAGTAGTTCTTAACCTAGCTATGCTTTAGAAATCTTGGGGGGCTTTTGAAAAATACCATGCCCAGGCTCCAGGTGTAGAGGTTCTGATTTAACTGGTCTGGGGTGAGGCTGAGTTATGTCACTGTTTATAGATAATCACCAGATGACTGTAATGGGCAGTCCCAATGAAAAAGCACTCGTTAGCTCCCTGTCTTACTTTCCAAATACTTCCTCATTCTAGATACTGATGACCTTGCAGCATTTTCCTGTAGTTGGTAAAATAGGTTCTTACCGAACTATGTAAAATTCTTTGCCTGTTATTCGGTGTACTATTGGCACAATAATAGCTGCTGTTTATTTAGCATCTACAATGTGTCAGACATTGTGTTAGAAAATGTACATATGTATTTGTCATCTTTACAATGACCCAGCAAGTTAGGTAAACGTTTTTTGGACCTTCTGTGAAGACTTAGAGGTTAAGTAAATTCTTTGTTTACCCAGATAACTAGGATCAGGCTTTTAACCCAGACCCGTCTGAACTCAAGGCTTCTTTCCAGACATCGCTGCCTTCATGTTCTGACCTCAAGCTGCATCTTAGACTTAACTACGACTCAGTCCACTTTACATATTCTGGGCAAACAAACATTTTCCTCTTCACCCACTCTCATCCACCACATCCTCACCTGTCATTTGCACATCTTGTTAGCTTGTGGAATGCCCTTGCCAGTCAATTTAATTTACCCTTCTTAGCCATCCTTAAGACAGAGCTCAGATGCAGCCTCATCAATAAATCCCTCCTGGATCTTCCCAGCTGGAAGTAATCGCTTCTCTGTCTCACCTTCCAAAATGTCTAATCTGCACCTCTCTCAGGTGCACTCATCGTTCTCGACCTTATGGTTATATGTGCATATGATTAACACTCCTGTTTATGAGATCCTTGAGATCACAGCTATGTCTGATGCATCTTTTTATTCTGTATTACACCCCACACAATACCTAGCTCATTGTAGATGCTTGAAAAAAAAATTTGCTTAGGGAATACACACAAGTGAGGAAAGAGTAAGCAATTTGGTTAAGGTCACCTACAAATCCATACTTGGGGCAGGAAAAAAACCTGATTACACATACAATAGGAGGTATAGTGCAAGACATCCCTACTTTTTTTTAAATATCTGCATTTTGTATAAAATGATTTGATTCCCAAATGTGTCAACTTTTTAAAGGGATTTTATGGATGCTTTGATTTTATATGCAAACCAAGAAAGTAAATGACCAATAAATAAGAAATAGAGGCATTTCTCTGTTCCTAGTCCTTTGCTTAAGCAACTGGAAAGAGAATAGAAAACTGTATATATGTGTGATGGTGTGGGATGACAGTATAATTGCAAATGGTTTTGCAGTAGCAGTCTTTTATTTAGAACATCTCCTTTTCACATTTATGCAAGAGAAGTTCACATTCAATGCATTTAAAATGCATTTAGCACATATACAACTTGTACTCATTAAGAGAACACTAATGCATGTAGCATACTTATCAGAAATTATGTACTTTTTTCCAAAATCTAGAAGAAACAATGCTCAGATAGCCTCTAATAGCAAAGTAGAGAAAAAAAAAATGAAAACAAAACTATTGCTTAGGATGTCCTTGGTAGTTCTAAAGAATTTTTGCCTTAATATTTATTTAGAAAATTATTCTGAGTCCCACAATGGGTGATTTCATTTTATCTGCTTCAGATAGCATCACTCTGACCTGTCAGAGATTATACAGGCCAGGGAGTTTTTCCTGACCAGTCGGTTGTTACTTATGTTACAGGTCACAACTGGTGTGTGGTTATCTTTCGTACTCGTTTGCAGTAAAATAAAAATATTAAATGTTGTGAAAAAATTGGCCTTAAATTAATGTTAATGAAATTATGAATTATAAGTTGACTATATGCTTAAGTATTCTGGCAATATATATAACTAGAACATAGAACATTACTATCTAATTGCAATTACAAAAAAGTTATTTGAAATTTACAACCTATTTTATAAAGCTTAATTATTTTGCTTTTCTTTCTCAGAGATCAGAGATAGGCAAATTTTTTTTTTTCGTAAAGGGCCAAAGACTAAATATTTTAGGCTTTATAAGTCATACATTCTCTGCTGCAAGTACCCCATAGCACAAAATTAGCCATAGATAATACATAAATGAATGAGCATGACTGTGTTCCAATAAATCTTTGCTTATGGATACTGAAATTTGAATTACATATAATGGTCATATATCATGAAATATTATTTTTCTTATCATTTCTATTTTATATAATATATAATTATTATATTATAATAACATATTATATATGTGTTATGTAATAACATATATTATATATTATTTCTTATATTTCTTATTATTTTTCTTTAAATTCTTAGCTTGTAGGACATAACAAAAAGAGGATGTGGGCCAGATTTGACTCATGTACCATAGTGGGCCTACCTCTTCCTTAAATTCTAACTGTAAGCCAAAAACTGTACTTTATTGTCCTAAGACAATTTTAATTAGTGGTGAAGTTTAAAGAATATTACAAGGGATGATGAGATGAATGAACAGAAATATTGTTGCCATGCAAAGCCTCAAAAACCCAGTGTGAAATTAAAAATTATCATGAAAACAAATTTTACCAACAGCAGGAGTATCTGTTGGGGGGGAAGAGATTTACATTTAAACTGCCAAGTGCAGTTATATTTTACAATAGTATTACAAGTGTTGGTAAATTTAAATTATTGATTTTATTGTTGACTGTATTGTGGAAAATATACTACAATGTATTCTGCAAAATTAATATTTTTTAAGATTCTTCATCTCCCTAGTGTTTAATTTATACCACTTCACTGTAAAAGGTGATAGCATCAAAGTGTTGCTATTGCTTTATGGAGAACTATATTTATCTTCCTTCTGGTAGTGTTTAACTTTTTGTTCCTGTACCTATTGCCTAAAATATTTTTAAAGATTTATTTAAGAGAGAGTGCACACATACGCAAGCTAGCAGGGGGAGGGGCAGAGAGAGGGAGAGAGAATCCTGAAGCAGACACCCTGCTGAGCATAGAGCCCAGTGCAGAGCACCAAACCCAGGACCCTGAGATCATGACCTGAGCCGAAACCAAGTCAGCTGCCTAACTGACTGTGCAACCCAGGCGCCCCACCTATTTCCTTTTTAAAAATTCTTTTCAACTTTATTCATGTATAACTAACAAAACTGTAAGATATTTAGAGTGTACATCATGATTTGATGTACATACACATTATAAAAGGATTCCTCCTATCTGATTAATATATCCATCATCTCATAGCTCACATTTGCTCCTCTTCCTTTTCGTTACTCCTCCTCCACCACCTCCTCCTCCTTCGTCTCATAAGAACATTTCAGTTCTGTTATCTTAGGAAATTTCAATTATACAATGCAGCATATCGTTATCTATAGTCACCGTGTTATATATTAGCTCTTTAGACTTTATTCATCTTACAGCTGAAAGTTTGTATCCTCTGACCAACCTCTTCTTATTTCTCCCACCTCTCTCCCCTGGCGATCACTTTTGTACTCTCTGTTTCTGTGAGTTTGACTTTTTTCTTTTAGATTTCACATATAAGTGATAGCATCAGTATTTGTCTTTCTCTGTCTGGCTTATTTTGTTTAGCATAATGCCCCACTATAAATAATGCTTCATTGAATATGGGAATGCAGATATCTCTGTGAGATCTTGATTTCAATTCCTTTGGATATATGCATGGAAGTGGAATTGCTGGATCATATGGGAGTTCTATCTAATTTTTTTGAGGAACCTGGATGCTGTTTTCCATAGTGAATGTACCAATTTACATTTACATTTTTTGATCAGATTTTTTTTTGCTATTGAATTGTGTGAGTACTTTATATTTTTGAATAATAACCCATTATCAGCTATATAATTTGCAAATATTTTCTGCAATTACATAGTTTGTCTTTTCATTTTGTTGGTAGTTTACTTTGTTGCTCAGAATATTTTTAGTTTCATGTAATTCCACTTGTTTATTTTTGCATTTTGTCAAATCAAAAAAAAATCTTTGCCAAGACCAGTGTTAAGGATCTCACCCCATATGTTTTCTTCTAGGAATTTTTTGGTTTCCAGTCTTTAATACATTAGGAGTTGCCTGTTCCCTTTTAAAGGAACAGTCTTTGACATTTATGTTTCATTCTTCTATATTCCCAAATGCAAATATATTATTTTCTTTTGGATTTGTACATACCTTGCAAAACTCTAAGAGTCTAGGACTCATCTAATAACAAATATTTTTCTAATCACAGGTGGTACCATATTGAAAAGTATGAGGGTAGCCAGAGAAAGGTTTTTCCATCAGGTTGTGTATGTTCAAGTTGATTTCCTTATTAGCCACTGGATTTCAGTAATAACATAAGACAGAATAACAGAAGATCCATATTTAGTTAAAGCAGTATAGTTTTTACATGGCCATTTGAACTTAACTTCTTTGTCATGAATGATGTTTGACCTAGCCAGTCCAAAATGTAAATAAGTATGCTTGCAAAGGAATACATGATTTTCATCTTGATACTTAACCTATTTCTGAACTCCTCATTGACTTGGACGCTTATTTTCATTCTTCATCCAGTGTTTGAATCATACCTTCTCTCACTATCTTTGATTGCGATTTCAGTTGCCTAGTTGGTCCAGCATGGGATGATAGTCAAATACAGAGTGAGACTCAAGCAGGCAGTGAAAGTATCTCTTGTGTACGTTGAATGGTAATGAAAAATAGTGTTTTCAAGTTGTTGTGAGCCCTATGTGATTAAATGCCATTTCTTGGGCCAGGTATTTAGAGCTGTGGGTTCAAAGGAAGCATAGGCTTAAAGGTCAGTAGACCTGGATGCATGCAGACTGATGGGGATTTCTGATGAGATGGAGGTGAAGCAGAGGTTTTCAGAGGGTATTTTAGAGTAAATGGATGAGCCTAACACTATGATAAATAGGGCTTGTACATGTAATCCTAGGGGAGGAAATTGGAAAAGTATCTTTTGATGCAGGTGTTCATAGTTTTTGGTGATGAGGCACATGATAAAAGCAGGGTATAATAGTTTGGAAATATTAATTTGAAATACCTGAAATGGCCCTAGAAAATACTATTTGACTGATTAATTGTTGCCATGATGACAATGCATTTCTTTTCAGTAATCTGAAGGAAACTTGAAACTGTCTTTGGGAGAAGAGGAGAAAACTGTAGGATTCAGAGAGTTGGCCATTTGAAACTAAGCCAGCAAGCATGATTTACTTTTTCAATGGCCTGAGCTCCTTAAAGTGAATAGGTTTGGTAAGTTTTCAATTTTCAGCCTTGATCTTAATTGACTGCTTTCTCAAAATTCACATACTCTACTCAGCTAGGAAAACAAACAACAACAACAAAAATGTTTATCTTGTTATCTAAGAATAGTAATGAAAATACTGTGGTATTAGGGAAGTGATCAAAGAAGAAATCATATATAATATGCTACTTTATTCAGGCATACAATTAAATCCAGGGCCATACAGTATTACAAATTGACTAGCAAAACATACCCAAAGAATGGATGAAGCACATGGAATAGCACAGTTTTTTTGACCTAAAAAAAGATTAAATAAAATTTAGAGTTTAGAAAGAATATAAAGTTTCTGACTCTTAATTTGCAAAGTAAAATGAAAGATATTGATCCCGGGCGCCTGGGTGGCTCAGATGGTTAAGCATCTATCTTTGGCTCAGGTCATGATCCCAGGGTCCTGGGATCAAGTCCTGCATCGGGCTCCCTGCTCAGTGCAGAGCCTGCTTCTCCCTCTCCCTCTGCCATTCCCTCTGCTTGTGCTCTTCTGTCTATCTCTCTGTCAAATAAATAAATAAAGTCTTAAAAAAAAAGAAAGATATTGATCCTATGTTTTTCCCTTTCAACCCTCACAATCCAGCTTCCTATAGGCACACGACAGTTTTGAAACCAGGGATAAAGATCAGGAATTGATTATAAAGTATTGATTATCTTAATTAATTTTCAGATTCAAAACTAATACCCTGTGAAAGAAAATGAAACATTTAGATCAACAGGGAAGCAGTAAGGGATTATTACTAGATTTTTAATGTTATTAGATTTTTAATAAATATTCCTTCTAAAATAGCTTTGAACAGCATTTCTTCTTCATCTTTTAAAAAAAATTTATATGAATGCTTTAGTCAAAATATAAGCTGAACACATTTTAAGTAGTTTAGGAATCTGGACCATATGTAAATTTTTAACTTGACTTTCCACATGGGTCTGATTTGACTTATATTCTCTCAGTGCTGAAAAAACTTTCCTATCTTCAAATTTCTACATGCTGTTTTTTCTCATGAGTATGTAAAGATTTCCAAAGTCCAAAGTTTAAGCTTTCAAAAGATTTCAAAAATCTACATTCAATAAATTTTATGAGCTGCATTAGTCTCCTAAATCTGTCATAACAAAGTGCCACAAACTACGTGGCTTAAAACAATAGAATTTTTTTTCCTAATTTGGGAGCAAGAAGTCTGAAATCAAGGTGGTGGTAGGGCTGTCTTTCTGATGGCTCCCTGCAGTTCTTAGCATTCCTTGACTTGTAGCTGTATCACTACAATCTGCCTCCAACTTCACGTGGTTTTCTTTTCTGCGCCCCTGTGTCCTCTCTGTGTCCTGTCCCCTTCTTATGAGGAGACCAGTTATTGGATTTAGGGCCCATTACAATCCATTATGATTTCATCTTACCTTGATTTATTACATCTGCAAAGACTTTGTTTCCAAATAAAGTCACATTCTGAAGCTCTGGGTGGACATGAATTTGGGGGAACGTTATTCAATCTACTATACCAGCTTAAAAAGTTTCAATACCTTCATTCAAACTTACCAGATAGGGAAGAAATATAACAAAAAAGACAAGAAAAAAATTTTAAAACTACCTTAAATGATTTGGCCACTATATTACAAGATTTGCTACAATTTTATTGCTTTTTCTCTTTTCCCCTTGCCTGATGTCTTCTTGGCCTGATTATTTCTCAGTTATTGGAAAAATTTGCATACCTCAAATATTCAACCAGACTCCACCAAAACATTACAAAAGAAATTAGGCTTTTTTGGCCTTTTCTCCTCATGAATGAAGTGTTCCATTATAAATGCATCTGCTTTTCCGTTTCTTGATTTGAAGGTATGTAAATGTGTAATGCTTAGAATAAATAAAAAGAACAGATGGCAGGACCTTAAAGATCAAATTAGCTTTGTATCCATCTGGAATTTGGGGATGGCTTCATTATTTCCTTCTAATTCGTTCATTCTTTCCTGAATTCTCTGGTGGAGAATTTTAGGCACAGTTGTGCAATATAAATATCTTAGAGTAATAATAAAATATGATTCAGTTATAAAATAAAATCTGAAAATAATTCTGTGGAGCTCTAATAGTATCATTGTCATTATAGTTACATTTGGTGGTTTTCCAGAATTAATATTGTGGCATAGATACTCCTCAAGGACACACCAAAAAATCTATTTGGTGTCCAAGGTGTTTCAACATATCTGCTGTTCTGATAAGTTAAGTTTCAACTATGTCTTCAGTAAGTACTAAATTACTGTACATTAACTTTAACAATGTCAACATGTTCTATTTCATTAGCCTAATATGAATCCTATGTAAGCTCATGATATGAATTATATTTTATCTGTAAGAATTCAGTGTTTGTTTAACAGGGACATTCTTTAAACAATGCTTGAGGGCACAGGGAGAGTATGGAATATTTTCACTTGGCAATAATGCAAAGTGTACTGTAAGCGAGGTTATGTCTCTGATCCTATACTTCTCATTTTTGATGGGTGAAAACATGAAGTGGAGGAAATGTGCTCTTCACTGTCAGCTAAGAGGAAGGATCAGGCGTACTCTTCTCTCATTTTACTAACGCTTTATACACAGCCAACTAGATCATTTCTATTTTAAGTCAAAAGATGCCTACATGCAAACTTCAGTTGCCTGGGCATAAAATTAGGTCTGTGGCCCATTAAATTAAGTGTAATTATCTCAAAAATCCTGCCCAAATACCATGTCCATTTCATCATTATTCCACAGAAGAAGAACCTGAAAGTAGTATTCCCTATTGAAAATCATTTACTTAAGTCTCAACTCTTGCACTTGGCTTTTGGATGTTCCTACCCCAATCTTGTCCATGCTAATCCATTGTTGTTTCCTTCATATTCACAATTCACATACTCTGCCTTGTACTCCATACATATCATATTTTCCCTACACATTGCCCTCATTTTCTTTCCTAAGCTCCAACATGTATTGCTTTTCTGGTCTGAGATGCTGAAGTCTCTTCTCCCCAAGATATTTTCTGAGCAATTCCAGTCCTTGTAAATTATATCACCTATGAATTCCTATTACATTCTAGAATTGATAAAATACTATATGGTACTATGTGACATAATGGTTTTATCATTCTTTAATTGTTTCACATCTATTCCTTTACCAACTCAAAATAAAATTCATGCATGCAGGACATGCATACTGAACTCCCAAAGAATCTAATATCATTTTACATAATTGTGAATAAACAAGAGAAATAATTTAAATATACATGTTATTAGAAGAGGCATATTATAAGCACTTCACATATCCTAATGAATATATTCTTCAGAACAAACCTCTGAAGTGGGTATTATTCTTAGTTATTTTAATGATGAGGAACTTGAAGCACTTTGAGGTAAAATAACTCACCAAACAAATGCAGCAAAGAATTCAAATGCCAATAGTTTGGCTATGCTTTTAAACCATTATATCATATGGCCTCTACATGTTAGATAGTTATGAATATTTGGTCGACTAATATAAATTGAGAAATTCAATATGTACATTTAAAATATGATTTGTCACTATGTTTCCTGTTTAATTTTATCTCTGGCTTCATGGCAACTTGGGATGGTAGACATGGCCCTAAAAAGACTTTCAGGCAATGTGCACAGGATAAATTCCCACTTTGACAAGAGCACTCTGTTTCAAACACAGAAAATACAGATCACATAGGCAGAAAGTAAAAAACTCATTGCTGCTTTTAAAAACAAAATAGCTTCGGGCACCTGGGTGGCTCAGTTGGTTAAGCGAGTGCCTTCAGCTCAGGTCATGATCCTGGAGTCCCGGGATCGAGTCCCACATCGGGCTCCCTGCTCGGCAGGGAGTCTGCTTTTCCCTCTGACCCTCCCCCCTCTCATGTGCTCTCTATCTCTCATTCTCTCTCTCTCAAATAAATAAATAAAATCTTAAAAAAAAAAACAAAAACAAAATAGCTTCTCCATAGAGTGGAAACAGAGCATAAACACAAAACTTTAGGCAAGCTGGAAGTCATTGGCTAGTGGGGCATACTTCTGGGGAGAGCGGGGAACCTAGCTCCTTTGTGGTAGTGGGGATTAAAATAGTCCTTGCAAGATGGGTCATTAGATTCAAGTTCACTGTACAAAGCCAAAGGCTCCTGTGAGATTCTGTTGCTTGTGAATGGGGGCAAAACGTGCTTTCGAAAGTTGAGCAGGGACTACTGCTGATAGTAAACTGTTGGCTCTAGGAGAGGAAAATGTATCAGTGAGGCTTGAGAGCAGGAATATAGCCAAGCCACCCCTGGCTCCATAACTGGATTTGTAATATTCCTAATATCACCTCAGGACAGAGACTGCAAATAGCTGTTATGTGCCCTAGTTTGGGACTGACTGATGGTCTACATAACAGTGGTTTGGAGGAGTCTGCAAGCAAAATTTCCAGAACCTATAAAGAAATGTATTCCTAAGAAAAAGAATCACAGAATCAACATTTGGAGCATAAATTTATTTCTCATGAAATTAACTTTATGGAACATTATAACTAAAGACTTTAAAATAAGTTTATTTGGGATGCACAATAAAGGAGTCACATCCATAGAAAAGGACAGAATGATTTCTTAGCAGCAAAAATGGATACGAGGAAAGAACAGCATATTAAAAGTGCTAAGTAAAAACAACTATCAAATTAGAATTTGTTATTTTAATAAGCCAAAACTAATTAATATTCAAAGGCCAAAATAAGGATATCTTTCTGCATAAAATGATTGAGACATTTACTCCATAGAAACTACCACTGAATGCACTATTATAAGATATATTTCAGTAATAAGAAAAGTGAACCCAGAATGAATGCATAGAATACAAGAAATAACAGTGAGCTCAAAAACTCAAGTTAAACTTAACTAACATCTGTAAAAAATAAGAAGAACTAGGTTTGGTGTACCTGGGTCGCTCAGTCGGTTAAGTGTCTGACTCTTGGTTTTGGCTCAGGTCATGCTCCCATTGGTGGGGAGATGGAGGCCCGGTGCTACTTTGGGCTCTGGTACTCAGTGAGGATTGCTTGAAGATTCTCTCCCTCTGCCCTTACCCCTACTTGTGCACATACTCACTCTCTCTCTCTCTAGAATGAATAAATAAATCTTTTTTTTTAAAGAAAAAGAATAACTAGGTTTTTTGCTGTTGTTGTTAAAAAGATAAAGTTAACATTTTAGACAAAAATTACAAATATCCCAAAGTAGATAAGTAAATTGAGCTTAGGTCTTATGCCTGGAGGAAAAGAGAAATACTAAATAACTTTAGACACTTTGCTAGCAGAAAAATATGCATATGTTAAAAATTAACGGTAACATGAAAGGAAAGAGATACAGTCTATAGATCCCAAACACGTTGAAAAAAATGATAACAACTTCATTAACCAAACAGAAATCAGGAAAGGAGAAAAAGATGAAGCAAATATAAATTAGCAAATCAGATCATAGAAATAAGTCCAAATATATCAATAATCATAATAGATGAATATGGACTAAAAGATAATCCAATTTGATTTTAAAAATCCAACTACATTTTGCTAATAAGGATCACACTTAAAATAAATCTACTCAGAAAGTTTGAAAAGAAACAGAATAAAAAATATATCATGCAAATATTAATCACAAGAAAGATTTTAGATTTATATATTATTAAAAATAATATTAATATCATGAAGATATTAATAATGGCATTATCAATATCAGAAAACATTGCATTTATGGAACTTTCACTACAAATAAAACATGACTCTACCTAATAAAAGGAAAAAAATCTGTCAAAAAGATATGACACTGATAAACTTGTAAGCATCTAATCACATAGCTTCAAAATGTATAAAGCAAAAATTGACAGTTACAAGGAGAAATTGACAATCCACCATTGACAATCCACCAACAGAATGAGAGATTTTTAGCATTCTCTGGCAGAAAATGATACATCAAGCAGACAAAAAGAACTAAAGATTTAAGCGCAATAATAATTTTGATCTAGTAGGTATTAAAAGAACATATTAATCATGATAGTATATTCATCATTTCATATATAGATCATGTCTACTCCATACTTTTATTTCTTTCCTTCTCATCACCTAGTATGCCATCCTTTACTTCTTCCTGTCAGTGCAAACACTACTCATTTTTCATAGCCCAGCTCAAGTCTTATTTCCTAAAGGAAGTGTTCTTTATTGTTTGTATGTATTCTTTTTTTTCTTATAAATTACTCAGGGCACTATAATTTGTACATGAATTTGTCTCTTTAATTGCAAGTTGTTTGTGCCGCTTAGATTTCTGTATTTTTCAGTTTCACAAAGTGCCTGTAAATACTATCTTTTTTTTTTTAAAGATTTTATTTATTTATTTGAGAGAGAGAATGAGATAGAGAGAGAGAGAGCACGAGAGGGAAGAGGGTCAGAGGGAGAAGCAGACTCCCTGCTGAGCAGGGAGCCCGATGCGGGACTCGATCCTGGGACTCCAGGATCATGACCTGAGCCGAAGGCAGTCGCTTAACCAACTGAGCCACCCAGGCACCCTGTAAATACTATCTTTAAAACCTTTTCTAGTTCTCACTTCTTTCTAGCATCCGGCATAGCTTTACTATTTGAAACCAGATTGATTATGAATGAAACATAGCAAGTGGGGCAAGGAAAGTTGACTCTAATGTGAGAACCATAGTAGAAAGTTTTTTTTTTTTTAAGATTTTATTTATTTTTAACAGAGAGAGACAGCAAGACAGGGAACACAAGCAGGGAGAGTGGGAGAGGGAGAAGCAGGCCCCCCACTGAGTAGGGAGCCCGACGTGGGACTCGATCCCAGGACCCTGGGATCATGACCTGAGCCGAAGGCAGACGCTTAATGACTGAGCCACCCAGGTGCCCTAGAAAGTTATCTTTAAACAAATATTGTGAACAACTGTTTGTGAGGGAATATCAATTTAGTCCTGTTCTGCTACCAGAGAGAGGGGGGAATTACATTGTAAATCATCAACTCTATAATGTAATGAAAAGGAACAGCATGAAAATGTTCCTACTGACACATATGGTTTGATTCATGAAACAATTTCTTCATACCTCTTAGGCTACTGACTGACTCCTCAATATAAATCTTTCTGAAGATTCCACAAAGGACTAGCCAATCACAGAGATGAAAAAATACCTTTATGTAAAAACAAATTTCTGAGGTTTAAACAAGAAACTGTTGCATGTATGTAAAAGCAGGTGACATAAAAACAATAATTTGCAAACAAGGTTCAAGGAATTCGCGATTTCGTTGAACACTACAAGGCTAAGTGGCTTTCTCAGTCATTTATTTTACAAAGACTTTGCCAATCAATAACTAGTCTTGTTACCAAACAAATGACCAGTGTTAAACAGCAGCAAGAAAAGGATACACTGCTTTCACTCAGATATTGACTAAGAATAACCAGGGAACAGAACCATATCCTATAATTGAGTTGCCTACTGAATATTATTTGGAAAAACCACAAACTACTCAAAAGAACAAGGGTAGTGATTGGGGACTAAGCTTAGGAAAGAACCTTAATTTCTTTAAGTAGTCAAACTCCAAAGTACACAGTAAATGCTTATTTAAAAGAAACCTAATCTTATTAAAGAATTTATGCCTAGGGGCACCTGGGTGGCTCAGTTGGTTAAGTTTGCCTTCGGCTCATGTCATGATCCCAGGGTCCTGGAATCAAGCCCCACATCGGGCTCCCTGCTCAGCGGGGAGCCTGTGTCTCCCTCTCCTGCTCTCTGGCTTGTTCTCTTTCTCTCTCTCTCTCTCTCCCTCGGTCAAATAAATAAAATCTTAAAAAAAAAGAATTTATACCTAAATCCAAATCAACAGCAGTTTGAAATATTGCTAGCCATCTATATATACAAGCTTGGTGTTTTCTGACAAGGGGCAAAACAGGGCTTCACAGACCCAGGGATCTGTAGTTATAAATTAGATATTATTCTCCAGTGCCTTATTTGGTATCAATCATTTATCAAACAAATAAACAAACTATTCTCTTATGTTCATCCTCCATTAGTGAAAACAGAATATTTTAGGTTCTCTTTCTAAATCAAAATGCTGGTAAATACTATATGCGCTTTCCTACCAAATCAACATTCTGAAAGTGATCCATGTAATGAGAAGAGAATGAGGAAGAAAATTGCCTGGAGACCTGGATGGTTGAAAAGAACAAAGAAAAGTAAAAGGGGCACATCCTTCTCTATTAGTAAGTAATTTTCTGACTATGAAGTTAGGCATTTTAAAAACATGCCCAGATTTTCTTCTTTGGTTTCCGTGATATTGCCTAATCAAGATGTTCTCTTCACTCTGAAAAGTTCCTTTAATGACCTCTTTCTATTTTCTTGTAGTCACATCCTTCCTCTACATCCTCGGAAGTCTGCTCTTTCCTATGAGTTCTTCCCTTGCAAAGAAATTCATTTTTTTAAATGGCTTAATCTCATCATCTATTTTGAGTGATGAGTCACAAAATACAGTGTACTCTTGAAAAACAAAGGTTATGCTTATCAGCCATAGCTCACATTTTCCATCCAATCTTTTGCTTCTGATTCTTCTACCTTGATGTCTTTACATCCATGCAAGTGCTCTCCAGTGGCTTATTTTAACTTCTAACTGCTCCATAAAGGAGTACACAGTTAGTGGAAAGAACATGAACTTAATAGAGATCTGGGTTCAAATCCTAAAAAATACTGATCATCCTTGATCTTGAGCCTTTTAACACCTCTGAGCATTTTTTTTTTCATTTATAAAAGTAGGATGTCAGTTGTTGGACTCTCCATTTCTTCCATGGAGTAGCTTATTATTTTCTGTTTTATTGCTCCCTAAGGGCTGCCTATTTAGGACTATACACACATCCTATCTACTACACAGGACAATGATTTTCTGACCAGTATCTCTTTGTCTGCAGAACATACTTCCCACATTTGAAACTCCAGTCTGCCTAGTCTGAGAGAAATTTCTGGCTGTTAAGGGACTCTTTGATTTGATTTGACTAGCTTCTCTTTCATGAAATCTTGCTTTGATCATAGCATTAATTACTGTTGCCACTAAGCAGTGAAAGGAAACTCAACTTGCTCATCCACCTTAGCCAAGCCCTTTCTGCTGTTTTGGGCCAGTCCATATGGAAATCTCTTAGGTTAGGGCAGACAGCTTGAAGATATCCATGTTTGGGTCTCTTCAATCTCAATGTTTTCACCTCTTTATAGGGAGATCATCTGTTCTTTCCTCCTCTAGGCTTCCAAAATAGTCCTAATTAGCAATTTCCCAAGTTTCTAATGCCCTTATCCATAATATAAAAATTCTGCTTAGAATAAAAACACAACAATGATCCTACTTCACTTCCAACTGCCAATTAAGTCAACTAATCACAGCTTTTGAACCCCATCCATCACACAGCACCTCATATATTCGTTTGTCATCATGCTTACCTATAACCCCTAATCAGGAAAACCAAGGAAGTCCTCCTATACTTGCTTTCTAGTTACATACCACACTGACCAATTTAGATTTGAGCCAATTTTCCCTACCTTTGCTTTCCACATGAACTCCTGGCATTTAGTCCTCTTCTATTTCTCATTATAGGACCTTCCCAATTAAATATTCAAATTGGTTCCTTTCTGAGTTTTCATGCCTATTCCTTATTCCTGTCTTTTATTGTTAGACAGCTATTATTGTTTCTTCTTTTTATTGTCATTCTTCCCATCTGATCATATTTTACATCTATTCTGCATTCCAACACTAAAATATTATTTAAGGAGTTGATGTGCAGATTAAGAAAGCAGCACATGGGAAACTGTAGAACGGCTTAGCACATGGCAATAAAAATTGGTTTCCCTTTCTCTTTTCTTCTGGAGAGATATAATTTTTGCTGTTTGAAGCTTATGGAGCTTGTTTTCATATATCTCTTATAGTAATTTAGTTATCATACTTTATATAATATTTGCTTATGTAACTGCTTAGTTGTAAATTCCAAAAAATTAATTCCCCATACATTATGCTATCACAGGACCTAGCATATGTTAGCCCTCAGTACATGATTATTGATTTGAAATGCTTTATTCACTCATTACATAGAGAATACTTTAACTCAACAAACTACTGTGAATGGATTTGTGTAGACAGACTTAAATCATGACAAGTTTAAGTTTATTCTTAAACTCTGGGGAATAAGTATTGCCTACCAAATGCTGTTTTTATTGCAATCCTGAAATTTGGATCTAGTGGGCATTCTATCAAAATTCTTGTAATTTATTTAATGCAACTATTATTTCCAAAATAACTTTCTTTAACACAAACATAGTCAGACATTCCTAATATGAATGAATTGGAAGAAAAACTAATTAAATTGGTGAATACTTGCTTTAGTTTTAATCCCTTTAAGAAATATAATAATTGCAACTATTATAACTACTCAGACATTGTCTAGTGGAGTCTTAATTAATAGCTAAAGATGATCCCTAATTAACTCATCAAAATACTAGTCTGAACAGTTTCAACCCTACATATATTGCAATTACATTGTTTGAAGTCAATAAATACTTCTAAGGCACTTAAAGACCAGTTTGCATCTTTAGCAGAGTAGAGGTGCCCTCAACCTTTTTTCTTATGTGGTTAATTTATTTAGCCCCCTTCTCTTCTTCTTAAGAAAGAAAACAAACAAAAACAATACAACAGGTTTGATTATCTCAGTCAGCATTCTGACCTATTCTGAATTACTATAGTTCAAATTAATGTGGTTTCTTTATTTTTAAAGATCTACTTATTTATTTATTTATTTGAGAGAGGGTGAGAGAGAGAGTGTGTGTGCATGTGCACACGTGTGAGTGGCGAGGGAGAGAGTCAGAGGGAGAGGGGTAGAGAGAGGGAGAGAATCTCAAGCAGACTCCCACTAAGCACAGAGCCTTCTGACCTGGGTCTCCATCGCATGACCCTGAGATTATGACCTGAGCTGAAATCAAGAGTTGGATGCTTAACCAACTGAGCCACCCAGGTGCCCCTGTGGTTTCTATAGTAGATATCATATGCCCAGTAATTGTACAGGGTTGTAAAATTATAAAGCTAAAAGGAAACCTTCCCCTTGGATCAGTTATTTGAACTAATTCATTTTACAGATGAGGAAGAAATTGATTTATTATGTTTCCTGTGGTTAATCATGAGGCAAGGGCCAAGCCAGGCTTCTCTTTGGATGTCCCTGAATGTTAATTCTATGCTTTGTGAAAATCAAATGAGTAACGTAAATAAAAATAATTGAATCTATCTATCATCTATCTATCATCTATCATCTATTTATCTATCATCTATCGGATAACAAGCATGAAAACAAAAGTACATTTGAAGTTTAACAAAGAGTAATAGCCTTAACTATTAATTTAAGGACCTTAGGCAATTCTACATTGAAAACAAATAAATTAGAATTTCTAATTCATACATTCAGTGAAAGTAGGGTACTGCTATTCTGCAAGAGACTTCAGCACACTGCACTCAAGACTTCATTCATTCAACATTGATTGGATTTTCTTTTTGTTGGTTTTTACAGTTTTTATTAAGTGCCAGGTACTCCAGATGCTGGGGATAGAAAGCAAATAAAATACAAGTGGTATGATAGAGATTTGCAAGGAGCATCAAGACAGTAGTGAAGAAGGGCTCCCAGCCCAGCCTGGTGTGTACACATAAAAGATAACTTCCTGGAAGGGGCAAAGTGGGACCTAAGTCCTTAAGGGTAAGCCAGAATTAGCCTGACTTTGTTTATGTCAGTAAAGTAAATTAAGGAAGTACCAGCTGAAAAATATTCCATCTAATTCAGTTCGTCGACTTTGATCTGGGATCATTCACTTCTCATTTGGCAATTAGGGCTTCTTCCATTTTAGGATGAAAAAAAAAAAGCATTGTAGCTGGAACCCTATTAAAGTAATTTTTCAGCTTTGGCTCCCCAAGTGGTCAACACTTGGCCTATTTGGAAGAGTTTTTAAAGCAACGTTAGCTTTCCTATTCAAATGACTTGAGGGATTTTCATTACTGGGATTGTTTAATTAATAGGTAAACACCTACCACCCCAAATTAGACACTTCAAACATCTAAGTTTCACAGAAAATTATGAATGGGGCAACTCTAGATTCATAGTTAGGGCTGCTATCTTCAAAAGTTCAGAGCATCACTGAGGAATATAATATACATTTTAAGAATTTTAAGACAGAGGAACATACTTTTATGTTTATTTATATGTGGAAGATATCTGCCTGTTATAATTTGTTCTCTTTCTCCGTCCATATGTCTCCTCATTTTGCTTTTCCAATTAGTGCTTTCTTGAATGTTCTTTTTTGAGACTTTTGAGGAAATTAGGAGATTGACAACTGAAGAGTCACCCTAAGAGCTTTCACATTTCACACTTCTTGCTGTATGACTATCATGGAACAGTTGTCTATGTACTCTTTTTTATGGGACATTAAGTATTATTTTGGATTCTAGCCTAGATAGTCAGAATGGATGAAAAATTTTATTAATATGAGGATTTGTGTCTTTTGCTTTGATAAGACATTTATTAGATTACATTTCACAGAGTTGCATACTTAGTAATTCTGTACATTTTTGTGACTTCTCTGTAAAATACCCAGATCCGTGTCATATGTCATCTGAGAACTAGAATTTTTACCTTCTTTCCCCCCCGCCCCCCATTTTCTATGTTATACCCTTCTTTCTCTGGTCACATTTCTGACAGCTGTTACTTTTCTCTCTTTCTTTTCTTTTCTTTTTTTAAAATTTTATTATGTTATGTTAATCACCATACATTACATCATTAGTTTTTGATGTAGTGTTCCATGATTCATTGTTTCTGTGTAACCCCCCGTGCTCCATGCAGAACGGGCCCTCTTTAATACCCATCACCAGGCTAACCCATCCCCCCACTACCCTCCCCTCTAGAACCCTCAATTTGTTTTCCAGGGTCCATAGTCTCTCATGGTTCGTCTCCCCCTCTGATTTCCTCCCCCCCTTATTTTACCCTTACTACTATCTTCTTTTTTTTTTTTTAACATATAATGTATTATTTGTTTCAGAGGTACAGGTCTGTGATTCAACAGTCTTACACAATTCACAGCACTCACCATAGCACGTACCCTCCCCAATGTCTATCATCCAGCCACCCCATCCCTCCCACTCCCACCACTCCAGCAACCCTCAGTTTGTTTCCTGAGATTAAGAATTCCTCATATCAGTGAGATCATATGATACATGTCTTTCTCTGATTGACTTATTTCACTCGGCATAACACCCTCCAGTTCCTTCCACATTGTTGCAAATGGCAAGATCTCATTCCTTTTGATAGCTGCATAATATTCCATTGTGTGTGTGTGTGTGTGTGTGTGTGTGTGTGTGTGTGTGTGTACCACTTCTTTCATCTGTCGATGGACATCTTCACTCTTTCCATAGTTTGGCTATTGTGGACATTGCTGCTATAAACATCGGGGTGCATGTACCCCTTCGGATCCCTACATTTGTACTTTGGGGTAATACCCAGTAGTGCAATTGCTGGATCATATGGTAGCTCTATTTTCAACTGTTTGAGGAACCTCCAAACTGTTTCCAGAGTGGTTGCACCAGCTTGCATTCCCACCAACAGTGTAGGAGGGTTCCCCTTTCTCCACATCCCCGCCAACATCTGTCATTTCCTGACTTGTTAATCTTAGCCATTCTAACTGGTGTGAGGTGATATCTCATTGAGGTTTTGATTTGGATTTCCCTGATGCCGACCTATGGTGATCACTTTTTCGTGTGTCTGCTGGCCATTTGGATGTCTTCTTTGGAAAAACGTTCATGTCTTCTGCCCATTTCTTGATTGGATCATTTGTTCTTTGGGTGTTGAGTTTAAGAAGTTCTTTATAGATTTTGGATACTAGCCCTTTATCTGACATGTCATTTGCAAATATCTTCTCCCATTCTGTCAGTTGTCTTTTGGTTTTGTTGACTGTTTCCTTTGCTGTGCAAAAGCTTTTTATCTTGATGAGTCCCAATAGTTCATTTTTGCCCTTGCTTCCCTTGCCTTTGGTGATGTTTCTAGGAAGAAGTTGCTGTGGCTGAGGTCGAAGAGGTTGCTGCCTGTGTTCTCCTTTAGGATGTTGATGGACTCCTGTCTCACACTGAGGTCTTTCAACGATTTGGAGTCTATTTTTGTGTGTGGTGTAAAGAAATGGTTCAGTTTCATTCTTCTGCATGTGGCTGTCCAATGTTCCCAACACCATTTGTTGAAGAGACTGTCCTTTTGCCATTGAACATTCTTTCCTGCTTTGTCAAAGATGAGTTGACCATAGAGTTGAGGGTCCATTTCTGGGCTCTCTATTCTGTTCCATTGATCTATGTGTCTGTTTTTGTGCCAGTACCATAGTGTCTTGATGATGACAGCTTTGTAAAAGAGCTGGAAGTCCGGAATTGTGATGCCGCCAGCTTTGATTTTCTTTAACATTCCTCTGGCTACTTGGAGTCTTTTCTGGTTCCATACAAATTTTGGAATGTATGTTCCATTTCTTTGAAAAAAATTGATGGTATTTTGATAGGGATTGCATTAAATGTGTAGATTGCTCTAGGTAGCATTGACATCTTCACAATATTTGTTCTTCTAATCCATGAGCATGGAACGTTTTTCCATTTCTTTGTGTCTTCCTCAATTTCTTTCGTGAGTATTTTATAGTTTTCTGAGTACAGATTCTTTGCCTTTTTGGTTAGATTTATTCCTAGGTATCTTATGGTTTTGGGTGCAGTTGTAAATGGGGTCAACTCCTTAATTTCTTTCTTCTGTCTTGTTGTTGGTGTATAGAAATGCAACTGATTTCTGTGCATTGATTTTTATATCTTGCCACTTTACTGAATTCCTGTATGAGTTCTAGAAGTTTTGGGGTGGAATCTTTTGGGTTTTCCACATAAAGTATCATATCATCTGAAAAGAGTGAGAGTTTGACTTCTTTCCTGAGTCAGATGCGTTTTATTTCTTTTTGTTGTCTGATTGCTGTGGCTAGGACTTCTAGTAGTATGTTGAATAGCAGTGGTGATAGTGGTCATCCCTGCTGTGTTCCTGACCTTAGGCGGAAGGCTCTCAGTTTTTCCCCATTGAGAATGATATTCGCTGTGGGTTTTTCATAGATGGCTTTTATGGTATTGAGGTATGGACCCTCTATCCCTATTCTCTGAAGAGTTTTGATCAAGAAAGGATGCTGTACTTTGTCAAATGCTTTTTCTGCATCTATTGAGAGGATCATATGGTTCTTGTTCTTTCTTTTATTAATGTATTGTTTCTCATTGATTGATTTGCGGATATTGAACCAACTGTGCAGCCCAGGAATAAATCCCACTTGGACGTGGTAAATAATCCTTTTAATATACTGTTGGATCCTATTGGCTAATATTTTGGTTAGAATTTTTGCATCCATGTTCTTCAAGGATATTGGTCTGTAATTCTCCCTTTTGATGGGTCTTTGTCTGGTTTGGGAATCAAGGTAATGGTGGCCTCATAAAATTAGTTTGGAAGTTTTCCTTCATTTCTATTTTTTGGAACAGTTTCAGGAGAATAGGTATTAATTCTTCTTTAAATGTTTGGTAGAATTCCCCTGGGAAGCCATCTGGCCCTGGGCTGTCGTTTGCTGAGAGATTGTTGGTTACTACTTCAATTTCCTTCGTGGTTATAGGTCTGTTTCAGGTTTTCTATTTCTTCCTGGTTCAGTTTTGGTAGTTGATACATCTCTAGGAATGCACCCATTTCTTCCAGGTTATCTAATTTGCTGGCATAGAGTTGCTCATAATATGTTCTTATAATTGTTTGTATTTCTTTGGTGTTGGTTGTGATCTCTCCTCTTTCATTCATGATTTTGTTGATTTGGGGCATTTCTCTTTTCTTTTTGATAAGTCTGGCCAGAGGTTTATCAATCTTGTTAATTCTTTCAAAGAACCAGCTCCTAGTTTCTGTTCTTAGTTGATCTGTTCCTAGTTCCTAGTTGATCTGTTCTACTGTTCTTTTGGTTTCTAGTTCATTGATTTCTGCTCTGATCTTTATTATTTCTCTTATCCTGCTGGATTTAGGCTTTATTTGCTGTTCTTTCTCCAGCTCCTTTAGGTGTAGGGTTAGGTTGTGTATTTGAGACCTTTCTTGTTTCTTGAGAAAGGCTTGTATTTGCTATATACTTTCCTCTTAGGACAAAGATTTTGAGCAGTTGTGTTTTCATTTTCATTTGTTTCCATGACTTTTTTAAATTCTTCTTTAATTTCCTGGTTGACCCATTCATTCTTTAGTAGGATGCTCTTTAGCTTCCATGTATTTGAGTTCTTTCCGACTTTCCTCTTGTGATTGAGTTCTAGTTTCAAAGCACTGTGGTCCAAATATATACAGGGAATTATCCCAATCTTTTGGTGCCGGTGGAGACCTGATTTGTGACCTAGGATGTGATCTATTCTGGAGAATGTTCCATGGGCACTAGAGAAGAATGTGTATTCTGTTGCTTTGGGATGGCATGTTCTGAATACATCTGTGAAGTCCATTTGGTCCAGTGTGTCATTTAAAGTCTTTATTTCCTTGTTGATCTTTTGCTTAGATGATCTGTCCATTTCAGTGAGAAGGGTGTTAAAGTCCCCTACTATTTATTGTTGGTGATATGTTTCTTTGATTTTGTTATTAATTGGCTTATATAATTGGCTGCTTCCATGTTAGGGGCATAGATATTTACAATTGTTAGATCTTCTTGTTGGATAGACCCTTTAAGTAGGATATAGTGTCCTTCCTTATCTCTTATTATAGTCTTTGGTTTAAAATCTAATTTGTCTGATATGAGGATTGCCACCCCAGCTTTCTTTTTGTGTCCATTATCATGGTAAATGGTTTTCTACCCCCTCACTTTCAATCTGGAGGTGTCTTTGGGTCTAAAATGAGTCTCTTGCAGATAGCATATCAATGGGTCTTGTTTTTTAATCCAATCTGATAGGCTGTGTCTTTTGATTGGGGCATTTAGCCCATTTACATTCAGGGTAACTATCGAAAGATATGAATTTAGTGCCATTGTATTGCCTGTAAGGTGACTGTTACTGTATATTGTCTGTGTTCCTTTCTGGTCTATGTTGCTTTTAGGCTCTCTCTTTGCTTAGAGGACCCCTTTCAATATTTCTTGTCTGGCTGGTTTCGTGTTTGCAAATTCCTTTACTTTTTGTTTGTCCTGGAAGCTTTTTATCTCTCCTTAACTATTTTCAATGACAGCCTAGCTGGATATAGTATTCTTGGCTGCATATTTTTCTTGTTTATTGCTCTGAAGATATCATGCCAGTCCTTTCTGGCCTGCCAGGTGTGTGTGGATAGGTCTGTTGTCAATCTAATGTTTCTACCATTGTAGGTTACAGATGTCTTGTTCTGAGATGCTTTCAGGATTTTCTCTTTGTCTCTGAGACTCGTAAGTGTTACTATTAGATGTCAGGGTGTTGAGCTATTTTTATTGATTTTGAGTGGGGTTCTTTGTGCCTTGTGGATTTTGATGCCTGTTTCCTTCCCCAAATTAGGGAAGTTCTTTGCTATAATTTGCTCCTATATTCCTTCTGTCCCTCTCTCTTTTGGGATCCCAATTATTCTAATATTGTTTTGTCTTATGGTATCACTTATCTCTCAATTTCTGCCCTCGTGATCCAGTAGTTGTTTATCTCTCTTTTTCTCAGCTTTTTTATTTTCCACCATTTGGTCTTCTATTTCACTAATTCTCTCTTCTGCATTTATCCTAGCAGTTAGAGCCTCCATTTTTGATTGCACCTCTTTAAGAGCCTTTTTTATTTTAACCTGGTTAGATTTTAGTTCTTTTATTTCTCCAGAAAGGGTTTCTCTAATAACTTCCATGCTTTTTTTCAAGCCCAGCTAATATCTTTAAAATCATCATTCTGAACTCTAGTTCCAACATCTTACTAATGCTCATATTGATTAGGTCCCTGGCAGTTGGTACTACCTCTTGTTCTTTTTTTTGAGGTGATTTTTTCCCGTCTTGTCATTTGTCTGAGGGGGAAGAGATAAATGAGAGAACAAATGCTAACAGGGTAACAATGACCCCAGAAAAATATACACTAAACAAATCAGAAGAGACCTGAAACCAGGGGAAAAGAAAGAGAAAGAAAGAAAAAAGAAAAAAAAAAAAAGAAAAAGATTAAAAAAAAAGTATATGATCAAATATGATCAGGCTGGTGAACAGATCATTGCCACACACTAGATTTTGGGTATATTTTGTTCTGTTAGAAGAAACTGCCTCTCAAAATTTTAAAGAATGGAAAGCTTATATATGTACAAAAATAAGCATAAATACAATGAAGGGATGGATATGACTGTAAAGATGAAAAGTATAAAAGATTTTATAAAAGGAATTGATAAGAAGTTGGTTGAAAAAAGGAAGAAGAGAAATTAAAGAAAAAAGGGAGAGAATGTGATCAGGCAGGAGACTAGAACAAAGACATACACTAGAGTTTTAGGATATATTTTGATCTGTTAGAAGGAACTGTATCCCAAAGTTTTAAAGAGAGAACAATTTATATATATATACCAAAAATAAGATTAACTACTATGAAGGGATAGAATATGAGTGTAAAAATGAAAAAGAAAAAAGAGTTTTAAAAAAGGGATTGATAGTTGTTGGTTGAAAAAGGAAAAAACATTTCAGAAAAAAAAGAAAATTAAAAAAAATTAACTTTGAAAGACTAAAGAATCAGGGGAAAAAAGCCATGAATTCTATGTGCTGTATTCCCCTAGTGCTGGCATTCTGCTCTTCTCATTCATCGGTAAACCTGGTCTTGGCTGGCTGTTCTTGCTGATCTTCTCGGGGAGGGGACTGTTGCCGTGGTTCTCAAATGTCTTTGCTGGAGGTGGAATTGCCCCACCCTTGCTGGGTCTGGACTAAGTAATCTGCTCGGGTTTGCTCTCGGCAGCTTTTGTTCCCTGCATGCTTTCCGCACAGGTTTGGAGGATGAGAGTGAAAATGACGGCCTCCCAATCTCCGCCCTGGAGGAGCTGAGAACTTGCGGCCCCACTCCTCAGTGATCCCCCAGAGAAAAGGAGTCAATCACTCCCGTCTCCCCGGTCTCTGGCCGCACTCCGTGCTCACCCGGCCTGTGACCGAGTGTATCTATCTCTGGCACCCGACCCCGTGTGGAGTCCCCAAACCCAGCAGATCCCTGAGGTGTGCTCCCGCGCTGCTCCTCCCGGGGGGAGGAAGGGGAGTCTCCCCGGATCTACTGCTTGTTGGGTCCCTGCTGGAAGAGCAGTGGACCAACTGTGCCGCGGATCATGGTTTATGGCAACCCCAGCTGAGAGCCTGCGCCTTGGCTCCATCTTTGCAGCCGGCTTCCCTGCTCTGATACGTGGGAGCTCTGGCGCACTCAGGCACCCCCGGTCTTTCTGTGAACCCGAGGGTCCTGAGACCACACTGTTCCCACTAGGGTTCCATCCCCCACTTAATCACTGGAGCGACTTCTAAAAGTTCTGATTTTGTGCTCTGCTGCTCTATCACTTTCGGTAGCTGGCTGATGGAGGCCCCCTCCCCCGCCGTCTGTCTTCCCGAATATCACCTCAGATTCACTTCTCTGCACATCCTACCTTCCAGAAAGTGGTCGCTTTTCTGTTTAGAGAGTTGCTGCCATTCTTTTCTTCGATCTCCTGTTGAGTTCGTAGGTGTTCAGAATGGTTTGATCCCTATCCAGCTGAATTCCTGGCACCAGACAAAATCTAAGTCTCCTTCTCTTCCGCCATCTTGCTCCTCCCCCCCTTTCTTCTCCTTCTAATTACCAGTATAAACCTGTAGCTCAAGCATCATCAAGCAGATGATCAGTAGTGGTCATTGACAAATGTCAAAGAATAAGGAGAATCAGATTTGAGAGGTTCAGCTGTAAAAAGCAAACCAGGGTTCAGATTCTCATTTAAAATCATCTGTGGCCATGTGGCATTATCATGGTCCATTCTATTTGATACTTTCACAACTTTTAACTATTTTAACTATAATACAGCAGTGTAAGACACCAGTAGACATGTGCATGTGTGTGTGTGTGTGTGTGTGTGTGTGTGTGTGTACAATTCCTCTGCTAGAGAAGCTGAAAGTCTAGTTCTGGGAGTGGACAGGAGGGGGACATATACATAACAGATATGCTACTCAAACCTTGGTAATTATCTCTAATTGATGAAGACATTTTTTTCCTGCTGAATTAATTTTTAAATAAATTTAAAAAGATTTATTTATTTATTTGAGAGAGAGAGACAGAGCACACAGTAGGAGAGGCAGGGGAGGGAGAGAGAATCTCAAGCAGACTCCCCACCGAACATGGAGCTCAATCTCCCGAACATAAGATCGAGACCTGAGCTGAAAACAAGAGTTGGATGGATGCTTAACCAACGACGCCACCCAGGCATTCTTTTTCTGCTGAATTTAGACATGACTTCAACATCTGCCCCTGTATAGCTCTCCAGACTATTTATCTTTGAGTATTCTCTTGCACAATGAAATCTTTTTGCCATCCAAGGTTGGTAGTTTCCTTAAAGAATTAGCTTTTAGGAGACAAAGGAACATAATTATAATAACAATAATACTAATAATAGATACCCTTTATTACTAAGTTGTAGCTTCTAAATGCATTATTAAAGCAAAATTGCTTATACATGAATCATCTAACATCAACTTAGAATGTTCTGAATTTTAGGAAATATGGGTCTGTATGATCTCCACTGTGCTGAGTGCTCTATAAGTGATTAGTGGCTTCTTTCTCTCTGTTTGGTCCATGGTTGTGGGTCTGCTTTGTATTCTTGTAAGTCATGCATCATTAAAGACTTCATAACTTTTGAGTTTTATATAGAATCTACTAAAAATATAAACCACTCAGGTCTTATTTGCTCTATAGTTTCTTTTGAAAAACAGTGTTGCTCTTGTTCAAGCAAGGAATGATGGAGGAGGAAAATAATGAAGAATACTCTTTAGACTTAACTCTACTATCATTGGGGTTTGGATTAAAGGAAGGAATGACTCGTGGGTTTACAAGCTATGAGTAAGGAGGAATCTGTAGGCAGAGCCATGGACAAGTGGAAGCAGAGAGTCAGAGAGGTTTATAGACCTTGCAGATCGTGCAGATCTAGAAAGACAAGTGTCTTTCCTCAGGATCACAATGGTATGTACATGGTATGTAATGGTATTTGTTTTGGAATCCAGTGACTATTTCTCAGTGGCACCAGCAAAAGAACTCAGTTCTCAGGATGTAGCTTTTTCTATTTGGGAAAATATTGAGAGAGAGAGAGAATGGAAGCTTAGTGTGCGCTGCTGACAGGAAACACATTTTACAAAACTGCTTTTTCTTGAATGGCAATTGAATCAACTCATTGTCATCAAGCTTTAAGTGAATGAGTTCCTGCAGTTGGCAAAATTGAATAGGAAATGCTTTAATTTTGTTCTGGCCGTGGTCCAACAACAAGAGAGACTTTCAAGTGTGGAATTACAGAGCTGTGCTGAATGACTCCAGTGAACTCTATGTAGGTTAAGCTTTTCAGAGAGGTGTGGGGGCACTGCTTGCTAATGGCAACTTTGTGAAAGAGTTGGATGAAAGCTTGGGAAGTGTGGGGATGGCACGTGATGCACAGACCAGCTATCTTTTTCCCTTAGCACTAGATGGAAATGTGGGTCAAAAGTAACTACTTTCATTAGTACATGGAGAAAATTGTTATTCAAATTAGGTGTCATTTTGCCCTTAACCAAAAAGCTTTTGATGGTTATTAATGGTAAAACTTCCAGATGTTACATGTTCAGTAATAATTTTGACTGGGATTCATGGTCAGGAGAATGTGTTGATAAGTAGATCTGAAGGAAAGGACTTGTATAAAATCATCTGATTTGCTGATCTGTGTTTTTTCTGCATGCTGATCAAAGAAACTCTCTGCATCTTCACAAATGAAGAAAGATCTGGGGCAGATTTCACTTTTATGGTCACATTTTATTATTCAGTGGCTGGTTATCCAGGGTGAGTCAGGATTCTGACCACGATTACTGACCAAACTTGAGAATTGGCTAGTTGGGAGAGTATAAATTGCATTAAAAAAAAAAAAGGCTTGGGTATGTGCGTGTGTGTGTGTGTGTGTGTGTGTGTGTGTGTGCGTGTGTGCCATGATTTCACAGAATCAACAAGTAGTTTTTTCCAGAATGTATGTCTAGTAATAGTTGGAAAGGAAAGGAAAGCAGAATGTGGTCCTTTTCCTTTAATATTTTCTTACTGAATGTTATTTAAGGTTTCTGAATGTTTCATTCTAGGAGCATTTACTCCATATTTTAGAAGGAACTGGATTATTTGCCATGTAGTCACAGTGGTTTGACCACATTTGATATTTGAACTCTTCCTTAGATGGAATCACCTGTATTTCACTTTAGAAATCCCACTGCAGGACTTGCCTGGCAATACACTTTTTATATTTTCCCATTTACTTTTACACTATCCCCATTTTCTGGTGGACAGTCTGCTGCCAAGGCCATTCTCAAATCAAGTTCTGAGTTTTGGATGATACATCTCCATTTGGGGAAATTTACTATATCAGGGTGATACATCTCCATTTGGGGAAATTTACTATAACTTTTGTTGTGAGAAATGGATCTTTACATCACTCTCCTGCTAGATTCAGCGACTCACCAATGAATGAAACAGAATTAGATTGAAACATCTGTTTGACCCAGGAAACTCCTTCCTTGGGGGACTGCAAAATTTAAGCAGCGTGGTGTTGCAGTTTTTATGCATATCAAGGCTAGAGAAATGTGAGGTAGCCACAGTGATGCAGAGGAGCTGACTATTATAAGTGGACTGTGCACATCTCTTTCTAACTCAGAGCTCGGTGACATCGTTGGCAGCTTGATGTGGACCATGGTTGGAGTATTTATACTAGGACATTGGCAATGCTACAAATAGTTGTTGTTTTTCTTTCCCTCCCTGGAAAGCCAGTTGTTAAACATTTAGCAGCCCGCCATGGGCCAGCATACCTAAAACACTTTTTAAAAAAGAATTTGTTCTTCAGTATAGGTGTTCTCAAAGTGTGATGTATCAGCATCACATGGAAACTTGTTAGAAATGAAAATTATCTGCCCATCCCTAACCTACAGAATTAGAAACCGTAGGGATGGGACTCGGGAATCTTTTAACAAGCCTTCCCAGGTGAATCTGATGAATGCTAAACATTGATAAATGTATTGCTAAAATGTGACAACCACTGCCCTGAGGACTAAATGATTGAGGAACAGTAAATTATGCTTAATTAACTGTATGCTGACTATAATTTAATGATTAATTATCTCATACCTGTCCCATTGCACTTACTAAGCTTTCAGAGGGTAATGTCAAATGGGACTGTTATTTATAGTGCCCACAATGGTTTGTGGGGATGTGAAAAATCTATATCATTTTTAGGGCTCCTAGCAGATGGAAACACACTACTCACCATCTAATGCTCATATTCTTTAACTGAAAGCACTGCCAAGAAACAAGTGATGTGGGTAAGTATGGTAACTAGACTACCATATTCTTCACTGGGCGAAGAGTCAGAATTTCCTAGAGGTCTTGTAAAAAACACATACTGCTGGGCCCCACCCCCAGAGTTTCTGATTTGGTAGGCCTAGGGCTTGATAATTTGCATTTCTAAACAACTTTCCCATGTGACATTGATGTTGCTGGTCCACACACACTCCTGGAGAACCACACTGCTCTAGAACATCTTTTGAATGATCTGTTTTTGTGTGAGTTTCTGCTTCTCAGTTTTTTGTTCTCCCCTGTTCTACATTTAGCTTGGCTGTGATTTCTCCTCAGAGAAGGTACAGCCCACATCATATGGGGCATGATTTTTAATGTGCAGGAGGCTGCTGAGCCCTTCATTTCCTGTCAAGATATTATTCAGAGTCATAATGCACTTTGTCATTTTTCTTCATTCTCCTACTAAGTTTTTACAGCCTTGGCACTTTGCTATTGTGTCAGATGAAACTCAGCTACTTCCTCATTGCAGTGTTTTTGGCCTTATGATTCACACCTTTCACTGCTACCGACTCACTAGGTTGAAAAAGGTATTTTTTCCCCTTTTTGAATAGAATGTATTTATTTCCTTTAAACAAGAAGACTTAATCCACCTGAGTTTCATCCTCTTTTTATTTCACTCTCTACAATAGAATAGGAGCTCTTCCCAGTGCATGGAAAACACAACTTATTTACTCTTTTGAACTATGGTATGGGGTTAAAAGATTTGAAAGATTATCATAATGGCTCTAGGAGGCATTACATGCCTTCGAGATGAGATCAAGTGGATGTCTACATCCTTTTTCCTGAACTCTTATAATGTAGCATTTAAGTAGGGATGCTAATGTTATCTGTTTAATTTTCTGAAGTCACATCTTCTAATTAGGTTTAGAAGGTTTAAGCCTGTTAGGTTTTCCACTAATCTGAGTGAGAAACCTTAAGTGTATGATCTATTTTGGCCATTCAGTAGTTCTCTTGACCTTGGGCAGACATTGAATTTGCTGGTATCACTTTCTCATCTGTAAAATGGAAATAATGGCATCTGTACTGTTTATTTCCTTTATTTAGAGTGAGGATCACAATATCTATGTGAACTCTAAAATGCTATGTAACTGTGAAGCATTTTATGTGTCCTTTATAGTACTCAGCATGGTCAGAACACAGAGTAGACCCTTAAGATGTGATATCTGTTTTGTGTATGCATGTGTAGGTCTTTTATAGATCTTTGGAAACTGACATTCAAAATGGCATCAGATTATGTATTTAATAGGTAACCTGAGTGTGGGATGCAAAGGTGCAATGGTAGGTAAAAAGTTGGTTATTAGCTAGATTTTAGGATGCAGGAAAGATTGGGGATTGGATGCAGGCCTTGGAATTTGACATTCTCTACATGGAAGCTAGGGAGATATCAAGAAATTAAGTATATGTGTTATTTGAATAACAGGAGTGTTCGGGGTAAAAATACACCTGTTGTTGGTATTTGGTAAGGTGTCTCCTCTTTTTGGCCTGATAACTAGGGCCTTTCTCTTGACTATAAAGGCATATTTACTGTGATAAAGGGCAGAATGGGTGGGGTATTTTAGGTATTCAAAACAGAAAATACCAACCTGCCATGCTTATGTGTGTGTTTATGTTTATGGTAAAAATTTGAAAGAGGATTTGTGAAAGATAAAATATAACATGGCTATAAATAAAGTTCTTCATTTAGAGTAAACATGATATATTACACAAATTCAGGATGCTGGTGATTTGCCTTAGAGGAAGTTGATATAAAACCATCTGGGAGTTTTAGATGTCTACAAGCTCAAATAGAATGTGATGCATTTGCTCTGAAAAGGAAAAAAAACAACAATGTACCTTGAATAGAAAAATAAGGGTGCTCACTAGCATGATTCGGTGGTCAGAAATCTAGTTTCTGAGGGGATTAGGGTTCTGGTCCTCACTGAACCAATATCTCTTACATTGTGACCTTGCTCAGGTCCTTTAATGTCTCTTGGCTTCAGTTGTAAAATGAGAATTTGGACTAAATTATTTCTGAGATTACTTCCAGCTTTAAGAATCTATGGTCTGAGTTGGGTCACAAAAAAGCCTTTTTTTGGGGCACCTGGGTGGCTTAGTCGGTTAAGCATCAGACTCTTGGTTTCAGCTCGGGTCATGATCACAGGGTCGTGAGATTGAACCCCAGTTGTCCGGCTCCCCACTCAGTGGGGAATGTCCTTCCACTCTTCCTCTCCTTCTGTTCCTCTCCCAACTCATTCACTCTCTCTTCAATCAATCAATCAATCAATCTTTTTGCCTTAAATCCTTTTTTGGGAGGTGGAATGTTTTTAGAGGATTGATATATCTACAGTTAGTTGAAAAAATTAAATTATAGAGAAATAACTGAGACTAAAATGAGAGTATGCATGTATATATCTTTTTATCTTCTCAGTAATTGTAGGATTTAATTTGATTTTGTTAGCTTAGCTAATGGCCTCCTCAAAAATAATATATTTCTCAACTTATTTTGTTTAACTGGTATGCCTTAAGAACTTTTCTAGAACTTCAGATTTTCCTGTAACTTTCAGGTACAAATCCCAGCAGGGTCCAGCTGGCTCACTTTCCTTCCAAGACAGATAAATTGAACTATATGTGGTTTTACAGTATGTGGTCTTAGATGTCTAACATGAGACTTTCAAAATTAAGGTCCTGTCTACTGCTTATAGACATATACAGGGCCTCAGACCTTTCTTTGTAGGAATAACAGTTCATCATCAAAACTATAGTCATTTTGCTGCCAAAAAAAATGTGTTGCTTCTCTACAACTTATAGAAGTATTATTTCTTTAATATAAGCTTTAATTGAGCAGTGAATGACTTAATGGTTTATAGTGCTTCTGGTTTTTAGAATGTGCTGGGTTCTTATAGTCTAGGAGAGGTATCATTCATAAACAATGGAGATGCAGGGTTATAGAACAACTGGCTCAATAATGAGTATCAGAGAAGGCATCCCTGAATAAACAGATTTCAAATGTGAGAACTGAATATTGACTTAGTGTTAGCTAAACAAACAGGTTTAGCTTAGGTTGGTTGTAGGAAATATTCTAATAGAGGAAAAACATATAGTAAAGTCTTAAGATGAGAAAAAAGTATGTAGCACAATTAAGCAAAAAAAAAAAAAAAATCAGTATGGTTGAAGCCTAGTGCATAAGGGGAGACTGCCCAGGAATAGAATTGGAGGGGCAAGATCTTACAGAGGCCTTATGGGTTACGGACCCAAAGAATAACAGTGAATCACTGGAGGGTTGAAGGAAAAAAAAATAACATGGTCAGTTTTCCATTTTTTAAAAAGAACACTTTTTCTTTGGAGGGACACAAGATTGATTATGCAATTATTGTTATAGCCCAGGTAAAGGATGATGAGATGATGATGATGCAGCATTGGATTGAGCAGGGGGTTGGGCAGTGGATACTGGAGTATCTGTTTCATCTGGACAAAATGTTGGAGTCTATTTGATTTTCAGCTTTAAAGCTATTGTTAGGGCATAGGAGTTAAGATGGTGGAGTAGTAGGAGGACCCTATGCTTGCCTCATTCCTCAAACACAGCTCGATAAATATCAAATCATTCTGTACACTTAAGAAATTGATCTGAGGATTGACAGAACAAACTGCATAAGTAAGAGACCACATCATGGAAGGTAGGATGTGCAGAGATGTGATTTGGGGGAGAAAAGGATCACAGGTGCTGCAGAGGGCAGGGAGAGACGTGAGAGACAGAATGAGAGAGAGAGAAGCACATAGGATCTCACACAAGGAAAGCACTTCCCCAAAGCCTTGACTGGGAAAATGAGAGGGGCTGATTATCGTGAGTTTTTTACAACCAGCAGAGCTCAAGGATGAGTTTTACAAGTCCACACCATGGCTGGTGTTGAGCCCAGTAAGCACAGTGGTGCTCCTGTGGAGAGGGAGGAGAGAGGTCTGGGAGCAGATGGTGTGAACTGAGGACCCCCTGGGACATGCTGGGAGAGATGGATCCCCCTTCTTGGAGTGCACCTAGGAGAGGTGGCATTGCCTCTCAGGGGACAAAAGACCCAGTGGGTGACATTGCACTTACCCGTCCCTTAAGCATGGGGGCAGAGACAGCTGCTGAGGGCGACTAACCTGGACCCAGGTTTTTTTGCTGTGCTTTATTCTAAACTCCAAGCTCCTATGCATTGGTGTGACTGCCCTTCTGGGACAAACTGTCACTTGTCCCAGCGCAGTAAGACCCTACTCCGGGGGATCAGTGTGGGTCTGTGCCACATGGGGTCCCTAAAGTTTGGAATTTTGAAACTCAGCTTATGTGCCTGAGATAAAACACAGGTGCACTGTGCTGCCAGGTGGGCAGAAATGGCCCAGACACAGGGTGAAGGCAGGGATCTGAGGGATACCTGGGACACACGAGGGGGCACTGTTTGCTCTTCTGTGAGGGCTTCCTGGACAGCAGCATGTGCAAACTCCCCTCTGTGGTGATGAGGGAGAGGGCTTGTGCCATTTTTCTTCCTTGCACATTAGCATGGACTGACTTCAGTGAGCAGCACAACACCCATGGTAGAGGCCTGAGCCACTTACACAAACCTCCCCCCTCCCCCCGTGCTCTGCAGGTGCTTCTTTCACCAAGTGTGCCTGAGAACCAGAGCAGCAGGCCTCTCCCCCAGAAGTCCAGGACAAACCTCCCCATATGCACCAAGTCTCCTGACTATAGAGTGCTGCAAAGCTTCAACTCTTCTAACAAGCAGATTGGAGCACACCTAGTTAAAACACCATGTGCTGGCCAAAATCCAAACACTCCCCACTGCAGGCAAGGAGAATCTCTGCAGAGGACTGACCTGAGGGAAAGAGCAGCAGAGTGCACACAGCAACACACCAGAAACACTTCCTGAAGCACAAGTCTCTGGACAGTGACCTCTTAATAAAGACATTACTCTCAGGAGCAGTAATGCTTTCCTAACACACAGAAGACGACAGAGAGCACAGAAACTTGGTAGAGAAGTTTCTACCAAGAGAACGGCATGATATATTCAATGTGCTAAATGGGAAAAATATGCAACCAACGATACTTTATCCAGTGAGGCTGTCATTCAGAATATAAGGAGAGATACAGAGTTTCCCAGACAAAAACTAAAGGAGTTCGTGACCACTAAACCAGCCCTACAAGAAATATTAAAGGGTATTCCTTAAGTGGCAAAGAAAGACCAAAAGCAACAAAGACTAGAAAGGAGCAGAGAAAATCTCCAGAAACACCAACTTCACAGGTAATACAATGACACTACATTCATATCTATCAATAATTAACATTGAATGTAAATGGACTAGATGCTGTAATCAAAAGATAATAGGGTATCAAAATGGATAAAAAAAAACAAGACCCACCTATATGCTGCATACAAAAGACTAAAGACATCTGCAGATTGAAAGTGAGAGGATGGAGAACCATCTATCATGCTAAAGGACATCAAAAGCAAGCCAAAGCAGCCACACTTATATCAGACAAACAATATTTAAAACTAAGGACTGTAACAAGAGATGAAGAAGGGCAGTACGTCATAACAAAGGGGTCTATCCAACAAGAATATCTAACAGTTGTAAATATTTATGCCCCCCACTTGGGAGCACCCAAATATATAAATCAATTAATAACAAATATAAAGAAACTCATTGGTAACAGTACAATAATAGTAGGGGAAGTTAACACCCCACTCACAGCAATGGACAGATCATCTAAGCAGAAAATCAGCAAGGAAACAGTGGCTTTGAATGACACACTGGACCAGATGGACCTAACATATATTCAGAGCATTTCAACCTAAAGCAGCAGAATACAATGTGTTTTTTTTTTTTGAGTGCACATGGAACATTCTCCAGAATAGATCACATACCGGGTCACAAATCAGCCCTCAACAAGTACAAAAAGACTGAAATGATACCATTCATATTTTCAGATCACAACACTATGAAACTTGATGTCAACCAGAAGAAAAAATTTGGAAAGACCACAAATACAGAGATTAATCAACATCCTACTAAAGAATGAATAGGTTAATCAAGAAATTAAAAAAAAACACATGGAAGCAAACAAAGATGAAAACACGACATTCCAAAACCTTTGGTACATGGCAAAAGCAGTCCTAAGAGGGAAGTATATAGTAATACAGGCCTACCACAAGAAGCAAGAAGTCTCAAATACACAACTTAATCTTACACCTACAGGAGCTGGAAAAAGAACAGCAAATGAAACCTAAAGCCAACAGAAGAAGGGAAATAATATAATGATTAAAGCAGAAATAAGTGACATAGACCAAAAAAACCCAGTAGAACAGATCAAAGAAACTAGGAGCTGGTTCTTTGAAAAAATTAATAAAATTGATAAACTCCTAGCCAGACTTATCAAAAAGAAAAGAAAAAGGACCCAAATAAATAAAATTATAAATGAGAGAGGAGAAATAACAACCAACACCTAGAAATACAAACAATTATGAGATTATTATGAAAAATGATAGGCAAATGAATGGGGCAATCTGGAAGAAATGGATAAATTCCTAGAAACATATAACTACCAAAACTGAAACAGGAAGAAATAGAAAATTGAAACAGATCCATAACCAGCAAAGAAATTGAATCAATAATAAAAAATCTCCCAAAAAAACAAGAGTCTAGGGCCAGATGACTTCCCAGGGGAATTCTACCAAACACTGAAAAAGAATTGATACAGGTTCTTCTAAAACTGTTCCCCAAAATAGCAATGGATTGAAAACTTCCAAACTCCTCTTATGAGTCCAGCATTACCTTAATTCCAAAACGAGACAAAGACCCCATTAAACAGGAGAATTACAAGTCAGTATCCCTGGATGCAAAAGTTCTCAACAAGATACTAGCAAATCAAATTCACCAGTACATTAAAATAATCATTCACCATGATCAAGTGGGATTTATTCCTGGGGTGCAAGGGGGATTCAGTATTCACAAATCAATCAATGTGATATACCACATTAACAAAAGAAAGGATAAGAACCATATGATCCTTTCAATAGTTGCAGAAAAAGCATTGACAAAGTACAACTTTCTTGATTAAAAACTCTCAACAAAGGAGGGATAGAGGGAACATACCTCAACATAATAAAGGCCACATACAAAAGACCATCAGCAAATATCATCCTCAATGGAGAAAAACTGAGAACTTTTCCTCTATGTTCAGAAACAAGACAGGGATGTCCACTGTCACCATTATTATTTAACAAAATACTGAAAGTCCTAGCCTCAGCAATCAGACAAGAAAGAAATAAATTTATTTCAGAAAGAAATAAAATGCATCCAAAGAAGCAAGAAAGGAGTCAGTCTTTCACTAGTCATAGATGGCATGATATTCTATGGAGAAAATGACTCCACCAAAAAATTGCTAGAACAGATACAAGAATTCATTGAAGTTGCAAGATACAAAATCAATATAGAGAAATCTGTTGCATTTCTATGCATTGATAATGAAGCAGAAAAAAGAGAAATCAAGGAATCGATCCCATTTACAATTGCACCAAAAACGGTAAGATATCTAGGAATAAGCTTAACCAAAGAGGTAAAAGATCTGTACTCTGAAAACTATAGAACACTTATGAAAGACATTGAAGATGACACAAAGAAAATGAAAATCATTCCATGCTCGTGGATTGGAAGAACAAATATTGTTGGAATACCTATACTACCTAAAGCAATCTACACATTTAATATAGTTCCTATCAAAATACTACCAGCATTGTTCACAGAAGAGCTAGAACAAACAGTCCTAAAATTTGTATGGAATCACAAAAGTCACTGAATAGCCAAAGCAATCCTGAAAAAGAAAAGCAAAGCTGGAGACATCACAATCCTGAACTTCAAGATATATTACAAAGCTAGAGTCATCAAGACAGTATGGTACTGACACAAAAACAGACACATAGATCAATTAAACAGAATGGAAAATCTAGAAATGGACCCACAACTATATGGTCAACAAATCTTCAACAAAGCAGGAAAGAATATCCATGGGAAAAACAAAAACAAAAAAAGTCTCTTCAGCAAATGGTGTTGGGAAAACTGGACAGCCACATGCAGAAGAATGAAGCTGGACCACTTTCTTATACCATACACAAAAATAAATTCAAAATAGATGAAAGACCTAAATGTGAGACAGGAAACCATCAAAATCCTAGAGAACACAGGCAGCAACTTCTTTGGCCTTGGCTGTAGAGACTTATTAGATTCGTGTCTGGAGGCCAGGGAAACAAAAGCAAAATTGAACTGCTGGGACTTCATCAAGATAAAAAGCTTCTGCACAGCAAAGGAAACAATCAACAAAACTAAAAGGCAACCTATGGAAGGGGAGAAAATATTTGCAAATGACATATCTGATAAAGGGTTAGTATCCAAAATATATAGAGAACTTATCAGACTCAACATCCCAAAAACAAATAATCCGGTTAAGAAATGGGTAGAAGACATGAAGAGACATTTTTCCAAGGAAGACATACAGATGGCCAACAGACACATGAAAAGATACTCAACATCACTGATCATCAGGGAAATACAAATCAAAACTACAATGAGATATCACCTCATACCTCTCAGAATGGCTAAAACTAACAACAGTGGAAACAACAGGTGTTGGGAAGGATGTGGAGATGGGGAGCCCTCTTACAGTGTTGGTGGGAATGCAAACTGGGGCAGCCACTCTGGAAAACAGTATGGAGTTTCCTCAGAAAGTTAAAAATAGAACTACCCTATAATCCAGGAATCAAAAATACTGATTCAAAGGGACACATGCACCCCAATGTTTATAGCAACATTATCTATAATAGCCAGATTATGGAAAGAGCCCAAATGTCCACTGACTGATGAATGGATAAAGAAGAGGTGGTATCTATATACAAGGAATATTACTGAGCTATAAAAAGGAATCAGATCCTGCCATTTGCAATGATATGGATGGAGCTAGAGTGTATTACACTGAGCAATATAAATGAGTCAGGGAAAGATGAATACCATATGATTTCACTCATGTGGAATTTAAGAAACAAAACAGATGAACATAGGGGAAAGAAAAAAAAGGGGGCAAAACATAAAAGAGGCTCTGAACTGTAAAGAACAAACTGAGGGCTGCTGGAGGGGAGGTGGGTGGGGGATGGGCTAGATGGGTGATGGGTATTAAGGAGGGCACTTGTGATGAGTACCGGGTGTTGTATGGAAATGATGAATCACTGAATTCTACTCCTGAAACTAATATTACAGTGTATGTTAACTAACTAGAATTTAAATAACTTGAAACATTAAAAAAATAAAGCTATTAGAAAACTAAAACATCTTTTTGTCCCCACTTCTTTCTTATCATTCCTAATATGAGGACATAAAGGCTGACCAAGGAATAGATTGGTAGCTGTGAGAGGTTGAGGTAAACAGAATAGCTTTCTCAATGCTGTTGATTTGAGTAGAAGGAACAGCGCTAAAGTAAAAGAGCTCTGAAATTAAACCCCAGTTTTGCTACTAATGAACTCTTTGACTATGGGTAAATAACTTAACCTCTCTAAGCATGGCTTTCAATTCCAATCTTCCATCATTCTGTGGATGCCTGTGTAAAAGAACTCTAAGGAGGAAAAGCCTCCAGGTGTTTATTTGCATTTTGAACATCTTTATACTGTTTTAATCCCTATTGGTATGCATAATGAAATTCTAGATTCAACAAGTGAGAAGCCTTGCTAGCCGTATGAGAAGTCTGAATTTTATTTACTATAAAGTAGTAATTCTGGAACTAAAAATCAGACTTTCTATTTTGCATACTTGTTCAAAGACATGAGAGGGGATTTGGGGTCTATGAAAAATTTTAGCTATACATTTAACTTCTGAGAATAAAAATCTTTAGTATTGAGAAATTGGTCTAACGTGTGTAGTTGTTTTCAAATGCGAGTCCACTGACTGGTGCCCATTTGATTACATAAAAATCTTCTGTAGGAGCTTGTTAAAAGTACAGATCTCGGGGCACCTGGGTGGCTCAGTAGTTAAGAGTCTGCTTTCGGCTCAGGTCATGATCCCGGGGTCCTGGGACCGAGCCCCACATCAGGCTCCCTGCTCCGCGGGAAGCCTGCTTCTCCCTCTCCCACTCCCCCTGCTTGTGTTCCCTCTCTCTGTGTGTCTCTTTCTGTCAAATAAATAAATAAAATCTTAAAAAAAATACAGATCTCTGGTCTCATCCTCATAGCTTCTGATCTGTAGGTGGTCTACTGGGTGGGATGGGTGCTGTGCTCCAGGGCAGTGTTTTTGAGTATGGTTCATGAAATCACATTAGTCTTACAAAATGTTTCTTGAAGTATTTGAAGTAAAATAGAGAAACGCTATAATATATTGTCTTCTATAGATTAATACATTAGCATATTAGAGAGGTTCTGTGATATTTTAAATGAAATAATTTGTTTAATTTTGTTTATTCTTGTGTTTGTCTGACTCAGTTGGCCCCTCAAACACTTTTACTAGGATATCTATTACCAGCCTACAGAACTGGTGTTCCATGTTGGAAATTCATAAGATCTGAGTCATTTTTTTATAGTCATTGAAATAGAGCCATCCATGGAGTGGTCCAAGGATATTAATCCTTTATTGTTTAAACAAAGGCACATACTTGTGAAATTGCTGAGAGACTAGGAATAATATTTTGGCTGCCAAATAGGCTAATTTCATCATCAACAAGCTACCTGACATCAGTCCTCTCATGTGGGTTGTGTATACTGCATTGCCGTGACTCTTCACATTTACTCTATGTGAGTGGTACCTCCATAGAGCTGTGCAGTACAAAACCTGACAGACCTTTTTTTGGCCTCTATCTGACATGTATTGGGGCTGACCTGTGACTGCTTTCACTGGCATCAGAAATCAGCCATGTGACTGATCTTGCCCAGATTACTGCTCTCTGAATAGTAGGCCCCTAAAACTCTGTTTAGAAGAGAACTGCACAAAACAGTTGGGTTTCAATAAAATAATGAGGCTGTTTATAGAATCCATTCACCAAGATTTAGGATTTTAAAATGAGTATATTTTTATTTGCTGTTCTGAGAAAAAAAGCTGAGATTCATCATCAGACACGTAACTGGCCATAATGTAGTTCCTTTGTCATTTCATGACATTGATCACCATGCCATGTAGCAGGCAACATGCTTGGCACTGCAGACATAATGGAAAAAAAAGATACAGTTTATTTCAAAAAGGGCAGCTTAAGTGAAACTGGCACATACACAGATGGTTATAGTACACTGTGGTAATAGTTAAAATGGAGGTAAGTGCAAGGGACAATTAGAGCATAAAAAATAAAGTACCTAAGTTGGCCTGGGGGAATCAGGAAAATTTTCACAGATGAAACTGCTTTGGTTTAGTTTGGTTTCTGATTTTCTTCTGAAACCCTGTGCTGACTCTGCTATTCAATTACCAAGAGAAAGTTTAGATTTTGCTGCCTTGCATGTGCTCATATGCTTTTCCAAAATAAATTGTGTTTATGTAATAATTTTTACCTTTTCTCCTCACTCATCATTTCCATCCTGATATTACTTTGAATTATACCCCCCACAATAGTCTTAGTTTCAGCTGAGTATTCACATTTCTGGTACAAGCTAATAGAATTTTTCATTTGCTTTTGGTTTGCAGATGTTGAGCACATGGCTCTTAAGCATGGCATTATTCTTAGAAGGATGACAGTCTTCAAACATTTTGATTAGTACCTCAATTTTATCCACTTCTCCATATTGAAGTGAGCCTGTGTTTTATATCTTCTTAGCTTCATCTCCTACATAAAGCTCTAGTATTCAAAAAGGCAATTTTTGTCTCTAGTTTTATATCTACCAAACTACTGTGAGGGTTTCAGAAAGGTCTGATAGCTTTTAGTCCCAGAAATGGAATATGTTCCTTAATTTTTCAAAGAGCCAAAGAAATATACCTGCATTGAGAGATAAATACACCCTGCCTATTTGCAACATTTTGCATTTGTATAGCATTTTATAGTTTGTAAAATATTTTACCTTTATCATTTCATTTAACTCTCACAATGCCATTTGAAATATGAGAAAACTGGAGCTTAATGAGGTTTGGTTGAGTTATTCCAGATAGTATGGCTAGTCAGTATGGAACCAGGATTCAGAGAGCCTTCAGCCTCCAATTACGCAGTATTGCATAATGGGATATATTGCATAGTGGGATAATCTTGCTATATGTAAGATATGAAAGGATGATTAAAATGAAGGAACAAAATTTTTGTTTTCCACTATATTGCATAGTGGGATAATCTTGCTATATGTAAGATATGAAAGGATGATTAAAATGAAGGAACAAAATTTTTGTTTGGCATTGCAAATGCAAAAACTGTTAATGGTTTGGATGGATGAGATTGTGTAGTACATAATAATAAGTCAATTAATCACCATACTGGGTTGGATATGGTAGGTGAGTTTGGTGAAATAGGGCAAGGAGGTGGAGGTGATTTAGCGTTTAATGAAACAGTACTGCAGGCAGCAAGATGAGTTTAAAAAGGGGCAGTAGGGTAGGGGGCACAAGTTATCAGTAGAGCAGAAGACAAGGGACTACTGAATGAAGAATGGACCTAGACAGGAAGCTGGTCAAAAAGACTAAGTCCTAAGGGAAGACTGCAGCTGGATCCTGTGCCACCTTCATTCTCAGGTTGGCTTCTCTTACATACCAATTAACCAGAGCCAAAATTGATGCCACAGGTGCTGGTAAGGGAGGAATCTGCAGCCAGGATGTAGTCAATTCTAGACAAATCATAAGTAATTTGGTACAATTCAGTCACATAAGTAAATCATATCACGGTTTCCAGATAAAAGAACATGAAGAATGAGAGTAGTAATTAGAAAATGGCTGAAGGGTTTTAGGCTAAATTTCTTGAGGATGCTGCGAAGGATAAAGAACAAGATGAAGATGTGACTCCATGGCACAAAACTGGCATTGTATCCTAAGCCCATGATTTGATTTGCTATTTTTTTTAAAGTGCAATCAGTTTGAAGGATAATGATTAGAGACTTTAACTTTCTCAGTCCTTAACAGATCAAAGAGATAAAATATATGTCTCAAATTATTTAATATTAGAGAATACTTACATCTTTTCTCAAGTGCTAATGTAATATATTCAAAAATTAGAATTGATTGAGATTTCTTTTTGGCCTAAAACTCAGCAAATAAAAAATCATATCTTATAATAATTAAGACCATAAATAAATAAATTAGAAATTAAATCATTAAAAGTCATAGGCATTTTAAGTAGCTTTATAACTCTATAATTGACATGTAATAAATTGAACATATATAAGGTATACAGTTTGATAAGATTGATATATGTCTACATTCATGAAACCATCACCATAATCAAGATAGGAACATACTGATTATTCCCCTAATTTTTCTTATGTCCTTTTGTAATCTCTCTATCCCACCACTCCCTGTCTCTAAAAACCTCTCCTATGTGACTCTTGGATTAAAGGAGAAACTAAATGCATACAATATTAGACTGACAGCTTTAGGCAATTTTATATACATTTGTTGAACTGAAGAGGTAGATAGTAAGAATTCAGAGAAGGATAATTTCAAGGAAATACAGGTATTTTAGGAATGATTCTTAAAGCTGGGGAAACTTGAATTCAGCCTGGAACAAGTGGAAGGAGGTGGGAGATAATTTCAGTTTTGGAGTAAAGAAACTACAAAGCTAAGCCAGGAATGAAAGCTGTACAATCCTGGGACAGTAAGACTTCTTTGACTTCAACAGAAGTAATATACTGATGATCTGTAGAAAATAATAGTTTGGCTTGCTTGTGGAGGCTCTTGAGAATGAGGCTGAATGTAGATTTAAGATAATGAGGAACAAATGAATGCTTTTTTTTTCTTTAAATTTTTATTGTTATGTTAATCACCATACATTACAACGTTAGTTTTTGATGTAGTGTTCCATGATTCATTGTTTGTGCATAACACCCAGTGCTCCACGCAGAACGTGCCCTCTTTAATACCCATCACCAGGCTAACCCATCCCCCACCCCCTCCCCTCTAGAACCCTCAGTTTGTTTTTCAGAGTCCATCGTCTCTCATGGTTCGTCTCCCCCTCCTATTTACTCCCCTTCATTCTTCCCCTCCTACTATCTTCTTTTTTCTTTTTTCTTAACATATATTGCATTATTTGTTTCAGAGGTACAGATCTGTGATTCAACAGTCTTGCACAATTCACAGCACTCACCATACCACGTACCCTCCCCAATGTCTATCACCCAGCCACCCCATCCCTCCCAACCCCCCACCACTCCAGCAACCCTCAGTTTCTTTCCTGAGATTAAGAATTCCTCATATCAGTGAGGTCATATGATACATGTCTTTCTCTGACTGACTTATTTCACTCTGCATAACACCCTCCAGTTCCATCCACATCATTGCAAAAGGCAAGATCTCAATCCTTTTGATGGCTGCATAATATTCCATTATGTATATATACCACATCTTCTTTATCCATTCATCTCTCGATAGACATCTTGGCTCTTACCACAGTTTGGCTCTTGTGGACATTGCTGCTATAAACATTGGGGTGCACATACCCCTTCGGATCCCTACATTTGTATCTTTGGGGTAAATACCCAGTAGTGCAATTGCTGGATTGTAGGGTAGCTCTATTTTCAAAGGTTTGAGGAACCTCCATACTGTTTTCCAGAGTGGTTGCACCAGCTTGCATTCCCACCAACAACCCTTTCTCCGCATCCCCGCCAACATCTGTCGTCTCCTGACTTGTTAATTTTAGCCATTCTGACTGGTATGAGGTGGTATCTCATTGAGGTTTTGATTTGGATGTCCCTGATGCCGAGCGATGTTGAGCACTTTTCCATGTGTCTGTTGGCCATTTGGATGTCTTCTTTGGAAAAAATGTCTGTTAATGTCTTCTGCCCATTTCTTGATTGGATTATTTGTTCTTTGGGTGTTGAGTTTAAGAAGTCCTTTATAGATTTTGGATACTAGCCCTCTATCTGATATGTCATTTGCAAATATTTTCTCCCATTCTGTCGGTTGTCTTTTGGTTTTGTTCACTGTTTCTTTTGCTATGCAAAGCTTTTTATCTTGATGAAATCCCAATAGTTCCTTTTTGCCCTTGCTTCCCTTGCCTTTGGTGATGTTTCTAGGAAGAAGTTGCTGTGGCTGAGGACGAAGAGGTTGCTGCCTGTGTTCTCCTTTAGGATGTTGATGGACTCCTGTCTCACACTGAGGTCTTTCAACCATTTGGAGTCTATTTTTGTGTGTGGTGTAAGGAAATGGTCCAGTTTCATTCTTCAGCATGTGGCTGTCCAATTTTCTCAACACCATTGGTTGAAGAGATGTCTTTTTTCCATTGGACATTCTATCCTGCTTTGTTGAAGATGAGTTGACCATAGAGTTGAGGGTCCATTTCTGGGCTGTCTATGCTGTTCCATTGATCTATGTGTCTGTTTTTGTGCCAGTACCATACTGTCTTGCTGATGACAGCTTTGTACTAGAGCTGGAAGTCTGGAATTGTGATGCTGCCAGCTTTGCTTTTCTTTTCCAACATTCCTCTGGCTATTCGGGGTCTCTTCTGGTTCCGTACAAATTTTAGGATTATTTGTTCCATTTCTTTGAGAAAAGCGGATGGTATTTTGATGGGGATTGCATTGAATGTGTAGATTGCTCTAGGCAGCATGGACATCTTCACAATGTTTGTTCTTCCAATCCATGAGGATGGAAAGTTTTTCCATTTCTTTGTGTCTTCTTCAATTTCTTTCATGAGTATTTTATAGTTTTCTGAGTGTAGAATTGCCTCTTTGATTAGATTTATATCTAGGTATCTTATGGTTTTGGGTGCAGTTGTAAATGGGATCTACTCCTTAATTTGTCTCTCTTCTGTCTTGTTCGTTGGTGTATAGGAATGCCACTGATTTCTGTGCATTGATTTTATATCCTGGCACTTGACTGAATTCCTGTATGAGTTCTAGCACTTTTGGGGTGGAGTCCTTTGGGTTTTCCACATAAAGTATCATATCATCTGCAAACAGTGAGAGTTTGACTTCTTCTTTGCTTTTTTGGATGCCTTTGATTTCTTTTTGTTGTCTGATTGCTGTGGCTAGGACTTCTAATACTCTGTTGAATAGCAGTGGTGAGAGTGGCCATCCCTGCCGCGTTCCTGACCTTAGGGGAAAAGCTCTCAGCTTTTCCCCATTGAGAATGATATTTGCTGTAGGTTTTTCATAGACGGCTTTTATGATATTGAGGTATGTACACTCTATCCCTATACTCTGAAGAGTTTTGATCAAGAAAGGATGCTATACTTTGTCAAAAGCTTTTTCTGCATCTATTGAGAGGATCATATGATTCTTGTTCTTTCTTTTGTTGTTATATTGTATCATGTTGATTGATTTGCAGATGTTGAACCATGCTTGCAGCCCAGGGATAAATCCCACTTGGTCATGGTGAATAATCCTTTTAATGTACTGTTGGATCCTATTGGCTAGTATTTTGGTGAGAACTTTTGCATCCATGTTCATCAAGGATATTGGTCTGTAATTCTTTTTGATGGGGTCTTTGTCTGGTTTTGGGATCAAGGTAATGGTGGCCTCATAAGATGAGTTTGGAAGTTTCCCTTCCATGTCTATTTTTTGGAACAGTTTCAGGAGAATAGGTATTAATTCTTCTTGAAATGTTTGGTAGAATTCCCCTGGGAAGCCTTCTGGCCCTGGGCTTTTGTTTGTTGGGAGATTTTTGATGACTGCTTCAATTTCCGTAGTGGTTATAGGTCTGTTCGGGTTTTCTATCTCTAGTGAGATGTTTCACATCTCTAGGAATGCATCCATTTCTTCCAGGTTGTCTAATTTGCTGGCATAGAGTTGCTCATAATATGTTCTTATAATTGTTTGTAATTCTTTGGTGTTGGTTGTGATCTCTCCTCTTTCATTCATGATTTTGTTGATTTGGGTCATTTCTCTTTCCTTTTTGATAAGTCTGGCCAGGGGTTTATCAATCTTGTTAATTCTTTCAAAGAACCAGCTCCTAGTTTTGTTGATCTGCTCTACTGGTCTTTTGGTTTCTAGTTCATTGATTTCTGCTCTGATCTTTATTATTTCTCTTCTCCTCTGGGTTTAGGCTTTATTTGCTGTTTTTTCTCTAGCTCCTTTAGGTGTAGGGTTAGGTTGTGTATTTGAGACCTTTCTTGTTTCTTGAGAAAGGCTTGTATTGCTATATACTTTTCTCTTAGGACTGCCTTTGCTGCATCCCAAAGATTTTGAACATATGTGTTTTCATTGTCATTGGTTTCCATGATTTTTTTAATTCTTCTTTAATTTCCTGGTTGACCCATTCATTCTTTAGTAGGATGCTCTTTAGCCTCCATGTATTTGAGTTCTTTCTGACTTTCCTCTTGTGATTGAGTTCTAGTTTCAAAGCATTGTGGTCTGAAAATATGCAGGGAATAATCCCAATCTTTTGGTACCGGTTGAGACCTGATTTGTGACCTAGGATGTGATCTATTCTGGAGAATGTTCCATGAGCACTAGAGAAGAATGTGTATTCCGTTGCTTTGGGATGGAATGTTCTGAATATGTCTGTGAAGTCCATTTGGTCCAATGTGTCATTTAAAGTCCTTATTTCCTTGTTCATCTTTTGCTTAGATGATCTGTCCATTTTAGTCAGGGGGGGTGTTAAAATCCCCCACTATTATTGTATTGTTGTTAATGTGTTTCTTTGCTTTTGTTATTAATTGCCTTATATAATTGGCTGCTCCCATGTTCGGGGCATAGATATTTACAATTGTTAGATCTTCTTGTTGGATAGACCCTTTAAGTAGGATATAGTGTCCTTCTTCATCTCTTATTACAGTCTTTGTTTTAAAATCTAATTTGTCTGATATAAGGATTGCCACCCCAGCTTTCTTTTGGTGTCCATTAGCATGGTAAATGGTTTTCCAGCCCCTCACTTTTAATCTGGGGGTGTCTTTGTGTCTAAAATGATTCTCTTGCAGACAGCATATCGATGGGTCTTGTTTTTTAATCCAATCTGATAGGCTGTGTCTTTTGATTGGGGCATTTAGCCCATTTACATTCAGGGTAACTATTGCAAGATAATAATTTAGTGCCATTGTATTGCCTGTAAGGTGACTGTTACTGTGTATTGTCTGTGTTCCTTTCTGGTCTATGTTGCTTTTAGGCTCTCTCTTTGCTTAGAGGACCCCTTTCAATATTTCTTGTCTGACTGGTTTCGTGTTTGCAAATTCCTTTATTTTTTGTTTGTCCTGGAAGTTATTTATTTCTCCTTCTGTTTTCAATGACAGCCTAGCTGGATATATTTTTCTTGTTTAGTGCTCTGAAGATATCATGCCAGTCCTTTCTGGCCTGCCCGGTCTCTGTGGATAGGCCTGTTGCCAATGTAATGTTTCTACCATTATAGGTTACATATCTCTTCTCCTGAGATGCTTTCAAGATTTTCTCTTTCTCTGAGACTCATAAGTTTTACTATTAGATGTCGGGGTGTTGACCTATTTTTCTTGATTTTGAGAGGGGTTCTCTGTGCCGCCTGGATTTTGATGCCTGTTTCCTTCCCCACATTAGGGAAGTTCTTTGCTCTAAAATGCTCCAATATACCTTCTGCCCCTCTCTCTCTTTCTTCTTCTTCTGGGATCCCAATTATTCTAATGTTGTTTCATCTTACCGTATCGTATATCTTTCGAGTTCTGCTGTCGTGATCCAGTAGTTTTTATCTCTCTTTTTCTCAGCTTCTTTATTTTCCATCATTTGGTCTTCTGTATCACTGATTCTCTCTTCTGCCTCATTTATCCTAGCAGTTAGTGCCCCCATTTTTGATTGTACCTCATTAATAGCCTTTTTGATTTCGACTTGGTTAGATTTTAGTTCTTTTATTTCTCCAGAAAGCGTTTGTCTAATAAGTTCCATGCTTTTTTCAAGCCCAGCTAGTATCTTTAAAGTCATGATTCTGAACTCTAGGTCTGACATCGTACTAATATCCATACTGAGTAGGTCCCTGGCAGACGGTACTACCTCTTGTTCTTTTTGCTGGCTGATTTTTTTCATCTTGTCATTTTGTCCAGAGGAGAATGGATGAATGAGAGAGAAAAATGCTAACAGGTTAACAACGTCCCCAGAAATTATACTCTAAACAAATCAGAAAAGAGCTGAAACAGGGGAAAAGAAAGAGAAAAAAAAAAAAAGAAAAGAAAAAGATAAAAACAAACAAAAACAGAACAAAACAAAAAAAAAAGAATATGATCAAATATGATCAGGCTAGTGCATAGATCATTGCCATACACTAGAATTTGAGTTTATTTTGGTTTGTTAGAAGAAAGTGCCTCCTAAAATTTTAAAGAAACAAAGACTTATATATGTACAAAATAAGGGTTGATACAATGAAGGATTGGAATATGACTGTAAAGATGAAAATTATAAAAGTTTTTATAAAAGGAATTGATAAGATAAGTTGTTTGAAAAAAGAAGGAAGATTTAACAAAAGAAGAAGAAAAAAAGGGAGAAAATGTGATCAGGCAGGAGACTAGAACAAAGCCCTACACTAGTGATTTAGGGTATATTTTGATGTTAGAAGAAACTGTATCTCAAAATTTTAAAGAGAGAACTTATATATATATATATATATATATATATGCCAAAAATAAGGGTAACTACTCTGAAGGGATAGAATACGACTCTAAAAATGAAAAATACAAATGTTTTTTTAAAAAAGGGATTGATAAGATGTTGGTTGAAAGAGGGAAAAAGAAAAATTCAAAAAAAAACCAGTTAAAAAAATTAACTTTGAAAGACTAATGAATCATGGTTTAAAAAAAGCCATGAATTCTATGTGCAGTATTCCCCTAGCGCTGGAGTTCTCCCATTCTCATTGATCAGTAAACTTGGTCTTGGCTGGCTGTTCATGCTGATCTTCTGGGGGAGGGCCTGTTGGAGGCAGAATTGCCCCGCCCTTGTCAGTCTGGGCTAAGTAATCTGCTTGGGTTTGCTCTTGGCAGCTTTTGTTCCCTGCAAGCTTTCCATACAGCTTTGGATGAGAGTGTAAATGGCGGCCTCACAATCTCCTCCCAGGAGGAGCTGAGAACTCCGGGCCCCACTTCTCAGTGCACCCCCAGAGAAAAGCAGTCAGTCACTCCCATCTCCCCAGTCTCTGCCCGCACTCCGTGCTCACCCGGCCTGTGACCGAGCATTTCTATCTCTGGCATCCAACCCTGTGTGGAGTCTCCAAATCCAGCAGATCCCTGCGGTGCGCTCCCGTGCAGCTTCTCCCAGGGGAGGAAGGGGAGTCTCCCCAGCTCTGCCGCTTGTTGGGTCCCTGCTGGAGGAGCAGTGGCCCGTCTGTGCCACGGATCACAGTTTATGGCTACCCTGAGCTGAGAGTCCATGCCCGGCTCTGTCTCTGCAGCCGGCTTCCCCACTCCGATACCTGGGAGCTCTGCTGCACTCAGGCACCCCTGGTCTTTTTGTGACCCTGAGGGTCCTGAGACCACACTGTCCCCGAGGGTTCCACGTCACTGGAGTGATGTCCCTCAGCGGAGCCAACTTCTAAGAGTTCCGATTTTGTGCTCTGCTGCTCTAGCACTTGCCAGAAGCAGCCCACGGAGGCCCCCTCCCCCACCATCTATCTTCCTGAATATCGCCTCGGAGTCACTTCTCCGCACGTCCTACCTTCCAGAAAGTGGTCGCTTTTCTGTTCAGAGAGTTGTTGCTATTCTTTTCTTCAATCTCCTGTTGAGTTCGTAGGTGTTCAGAATGGTTTGATCCCTATACAGCTGAATTTCTGAGACCAGACAAAATCCAGGTCTCCCACTCCTCCGCCATCTTCCTCTGCTTCCAAGGCTTTTTTTTTTTTTTTAAAACTAAGGAAAAGGATCCACTTCATTCATTTCTCATCCTTTCAAAATATATTTATTGAGTGCTCACTATATAGCAGGCCCTGTTTAAATGTTAATGGCTATGCTTTTAATATGTGGCCATTTAGAAGGGTATGGTCTGCTTTGTGTGTGTGTGTGTGTGAGAGAGAGAGAGAGAGAGAGATTTGTTGTTTAAAATAAACTTTATTTTAGAAAATTTTATATCTGCAGAAAAGTTGCAAGATTATTGGAGTTTCCATATCTTCCCTTCATCCAGTTTTTCCCATCATTAACATCTTCTATAGCCATAGTGCATTTGTCAAAATGGACATTAGTACATTACTCTTAACCACACTCCAGACTTAATTTTGATTTTCTTAGTTTTTATATATTGTTTTTTTTTTTTCTGTCCCAGGATCCCATCCAAGAGACCACATCACATTTAGTCACCATGTCTCCTTAGGCTCCTTAGACTGTGATGGTTTCTCAGACTTTCCTTTTTTTTTATTATCTTGATATTTTTGATGTTTTATAGAATTTTCTTCAATTTGGGTTTGTCTGATGTTTGCCTTATACTATCTGCTTTTGAAATAACAAATGAAAGTTCCATCCACAAATCAAAGTTTAATTTGATTAATTTTATTTGAATTTTGCGTATCTTTAATCTTTTTTGAATAGTAAAACTCATATTCTCCTCAGATCATTTTCAAGGTATTTGTTGCCTCACCTATCCATCTTAGGTGCCACATTTATTGTTTCAGCCTACCAGGGTTTCCTGGAAGCAAGGATTTCTAGTCAAATTAGTAAGGATTTGAATGACAGATTCTAAGAAATTCTTCTAAGACCTTAAGGCATTTGATAGTCATAATTCAGTCACCTCTGTGGTTCAGTACCAGAGACTACATGCTTAGCTGTGTGTTGTGATCCATGACTCAAATCATCATATGGGTTAGCTTGAACTTTGTGCAAGTTGCTAGCTGCAATATCACATATTAGTGTAATTGGGATGACAATGTACAGATGTGGCTACATAGGCTACTTTCTCTCAAACATTCCCAGGAATTAAAACACACAAACTTGAAAAAGGAGAGCCTGAGTAAGAATGCTGTATTATTATTATTATTTTTTAACACAACATCCCTTAACTATTAAGAAATGGACTTGGGCCCACTCCCTGGAAAAAAGGGGCCTGGCATATCCATAGAGTTCTTTCTTCTGGGACTTAAGAAGGAACCATCACATTTTCTTCCTATCTGTTTTCTATATAAATTTGAGTTCATTCTGGCTTTTAAGACCCTTAAAGAAAATATGGTGACTTTTCAACTTTTATTCCTTGATGAGACGCCTTAGGTTTGATTCTGGCACCTCTGGCTATTAACAGTGTGACATTATGTGTATCATTTAGCCTCTCTAAGCTTTGGTGTTTGATCCATAAAGTTTAGATAATAATGTATACCTCCTAAATTTGACCTGAGAGTCAACTGGGATAAAGCCCATAAAGTGCCCAGCACAGTGTGTGGCACAAAAACAGCCCAATAAACATTAGCTGTTCTAATTACTGTTATTGCTAATATATGCATGATAAACTAATAAAAAAATGGATGCATTAGCCAGGATTCCAATAAAGCAATGTTTTGACTATAGTCACCGCCTCATATCCTGCTCAGACATGTGATGGTGTGTCTCCCTGCTCCAGCCTCCAGCTTCCTGACCACCAGCCTTTTATCATGATTCTGTATTTACCTCTTTTGCAGAAGCATGGTTGCTTCCAGTTTCAAAGAAGAAATAATATTTTTAAAAAGTTTTTAAAAATCCACATAAAGCATGCATTTAAATTAAGAAATAAATCATAAAAAGATTTTGCATACAGGATTTTGCCTTGGTGAACACACTGAGTTTATGAGGAAGTGGAATTTTTAGGAATATCGTTTCTGTTTTTTTTTTTTTTAAACCAGCTGGAACCAACTTCTACTGTTGGCATTCTCTCAGAGTCACTTGCTCAGTTTCTCACCACTAGCAAGGGGTATGGGCAAGTTGTCGATAAAGGGATTTTCCTGACCCCTAGATACAATTCTGCATTTGGTGGAGGCCCTGAGAGACTGGTCTGGGACTGTGCCACTACCAGGGCTGCTGCAGGCCCCCTGCCAGGACTCACAAATCCTAGCTTTGCAGGGAGTAGTGATGTTAGTTGTCTTCTCAGTATGCCCTGCCATAGCGCCTTTCTTGTTCTGTCTGTTATTGCCTCAATTAAAGAACACAGCTTTCTTTGTGCTGGCCTGTGGATCAGATGCTTCAGAGCAGCAGGGAGAGGATAATCCCACACCTACAGGAATGCAAAGGTTCTTTACTTGCTAAATCAATCAGCAGGGCCTACTCTGCATGGAGAAGGCAGCAGCTTCTTTCCTGGGAGGCCTTGCTGGCAGAGGGAGAGTTCAAGAGCACTCATCCACAACCATTTATATTTCCTCTCCTCCCTGTTTTCCTCATGAGAGGTAAAGATGGTAATTTTCTTAAAAGTGACTTGTGCCCTACGGTTAAAAATAGTGACTAATGATAACAGTCTAATATTGAAAACATTTGATTACAGGAAGTGTCCCTGGAGTGTCATTTAACATGACAGCGCAAAAGAATTCTAGGACATATAAGGGATGTAGTGGTGTGTTTCAGAGAATTCTTGATACATACAGGCAAAGAGTTACTTTTCATTAGTGTACTTGTAAATCTTAAAAAGTCATGGGTTTCCAAAAGAGATTCCTCTGAATGTGTTCCAAAGATCAGGAAAAGAAGTTGGTTAGAACTCTTGTGCCAACTCTGATCAGTGGTGATTCCCTGGGACACTGATGAGGATTCTGAAGACCCATTTTAGCTTTATAATAAAAATGCCATGATTGATTAAAAATGTCTGCCAAGAGTGTGGGACAAGGAAATGACAATTTGTATATCAAATATTTGTTATCCCCAGAATCACCGGTTATGCTGGACCAAAGCATGGCAGCTAAAACTATTGATATCCCAGAGTATGAAAATATTCAACATTGTCCTTTATAAAATATACTGTACAAATGCAAATTACAGAAGCAATATTCCACTCATTTCTTTATTCAGCCAAAACTTACTAAGCAACTATAGGCATACCTCAAAGAAATTGCGGGTTTGGTTCCAGACCATTGTAAAAATCAAATATCAGAAGAAAATGAGTCAAATAAAGATTTTGGTTTCCCAGTGCATATAAAATTTATGTTTACATTATACTGTAGTTTATTAAGTGTGCAATAGCATTATGTCTATAAATGTACATACTTTAATTTTAAAATATTTTATTGTTAAAAAATATTAGCCAACCTCTGAGCTTTCAGCAAGTCATAATCTTTTTGCTGGTGAAGGGAGGGTCCTGCCCTGATGTTGATGGCTACTGACTGATCAGAGTGTGATGGTTGGTGAAGGTTGCCATGGCTGCGGCAATTTCTTAAAGGAAGACAGCAACCCCTTTCTTTGCTTATCCATAAGAAGCAATTCCTCATCCTTTCAAGTTTTATCATGAGATTGCAGTGATTCAGTTCCATCTTCAGGCTCCACTTCTAATTCTAGTTCTCTTGCTATTTCCACCACATCTGCAGTTACTTCCTCAACTAAAGTCTTGAACCTCTCAAAGTCATTCATAAGGGCTGGAATCAACTTCTTCCAAACTTTTGTTAATGTTCATATTGTGACCTCTTTCCAGGAGTCATTAATGTTCTTAAAAGGCATCTAGAATGGGGAATCCTTTCCCCAAGGCTTTTTTATTTACTTTGCCCACATCCATCACAGGAATCAGTATCTATGGCAGCTATAGCCTTATGACATATATTTCTTAAATATTAAGACTTGAAAGTCAAAATGACTTCTTGATCCTTGGGCTGCAGGATGGATGTTGTGTTAGCAGGCATGAAAAAAACATTAACTTCATTGTACATCTTTATCAGAGTTCTTAGATGACCAGGTGCATTGTCAATAAATCATAATATTTTGAAAGATTTTTTTTTTTTTTCTGAGCAGTAGGTCTCAACAGTGGGCTTAAAATATTCAGTAACCATGCTTTCTTTCTTTTTTTAAATTTTTTATTGTTATGTTAATCACCATACATTACAACATTAGTTTTTGATGTAGTGTTCCATGATTCATTGTTTGTGCATAACACCCAGTGCTCCATGCAGAACGTGCCCTCTTTAATACCCATCACCAGGCTAACCCATCCCCCCACCCCCCTCCCCTCTAGAACCCTCAGGTTGTTTTTCAGTCCATCGTCTCTCATGGTTCGTCTCCCCCTCTGATTTCCCTTCCTTCATTCTTCCCCTCCTGCTATCTTCTTTTTTTTTCTTAACATATATTGCATTATTTGAGTAACCATGCTTTCAACAGATGTGCTGTCATCCAAGCTTTATTGTTCCATTTACAGAGCACAGGCAGAATAGATTTAGTGTAATTCATTTTTTTCTTCTTGAAATTTTATTTTACATGTTTTTAAAATTCCAGTATAATTAATGTATAGTGTTATATTAGTTTCAGGTTTGCAATACAGTGATTCAACAATTCTATACATTACTCAGTGGTCATGAAGATACTCTTCATGAGTGTACTCTTAATCCCCTTCATTGATTTCACCTCCACCCACCTCCCCACTGGTAAACACCAGTTTGTTCTCTATAGTTAAGAATCTGTTTTTGTGGGGCGCCTGGGTGACTCAGTCAGCTAAGTGGCTGCCTTCGGCCCGGGTCATAATCCCATGGTCCTGGGATTGAGTCCCACATCGGGGTCCCTGCTCAGCAGGGAGCCTGCTTCTCCCTCTCTCTCCCTCTGCTTATGCTCTCTCTGTCAAATAAATAAAATCTTAAAAAAAAAAGAATCTGTTTTTGTTTGTCTCTTTTTTCTTTGTTCAATTATTTTGTTCCTTAAACTCCACATATGAATGAAATCATAGGATATTCTTTCTCTGACTGACTTATTTCACTTGGCATTATACTCTCTAGATCCATCCATGTTGTTGCAAATGGCAAGATTTCATTCTTTTTTTATGGCTGAGTAATATTCCATTGTATATGCGTACCATTTCTTCTTTAGTCATTCATCTATCAGTGGACACTTGGGCTGGTTCCATAATTTGGCTATAAACACTGGAGTGCATGTATCCCTTTAAATTAGTATTTTTGTATTCCTTGGGTAAATATGTAGTAGTGCAATTGCTGGATCATAGGGTAGTTCTATTTTTAACTTTTTGAGGAACCTCCATACTCTTTTCCAGAGTGGCTACACTAGTTTGCATTCCTGCTAACAGTGCAAGAGGGTTCCCTTTTCTCCACAACCTTGCCAACAGTTGTTTCTTGTGTTGTTGATCTTAGCCTTTCTGACTGGTGTGAGGTGATATCTTATTGTAGCTTTGATTTGTATTTCCCTGATCATCAGTGATATTGAACATTTTTCATGGGTCTGTTGGCCATCTCTATGTCTTCTGTCCATTTTTATTTGGGTTATTTCCTAGATTTGGCATAATTCTTAAGGGCTGTAGAAATTTTGGAATGGTAAATGAACATTGGATGAAATTTAAAGTCACCAGCTGCCTTAGCCCCTAACAAGAGTCAACCTATCCTTTGAAGCCAGGCATTGACTTCTCTCTAGCTATGAAAATCCTAAATGGCATCTCCTTCCAACAGAAAGATGTTTGGTCTACATTGAAAATCTGTTGTTGAGTGTAGCCACCTTCATTTGCTGCAGCTTCTTTGTCAGCACTTGCTGCCCCCCCTGCACTTTTATGTTATAGAGACAGCTTCTTTCCTTAAACCTCATGAACCACCTCTGCTAGCTTCAAACTTTTCCCTACTTCTTTCAGTCTTCATAGAATTAAAGAGAGTTAGGGCCTTGCTCTGGGTTAGGCTTTGGCACAAAGGAATGTTGTGGTTGGTTTGATCTTCTCTCCAGACCACTCACTTTTTCCATATCAACAATAAAGCTGGGACACATGGATGGCCCAGTCAGTTAAGGGTCTGCCTTTGGCTCAAGTCATGATCCTAGGGTCTTGGGGTTGAGTCCTGCATTGGGCTCCCCGCTCAGCAGGGAGCCTGCTTCTCCCTCTGCCTGCTGCTTCCCTTGCTTGTGCTCTCTCTCCCTCTCTCTCTCTGACAAATAAATAAAATCTTAAAAAAAAACCCAACAACCAATAAGGCTGTTTCACTTTCTTATCATACATGTGTTCACTGAGGTAGTACTTTTAGTTTCCTTTAAGAACCTTTCCTTTGCATTCACAATTTGGCTGTTTGGCATAAGTGGCCTAGTTTTTGGCCTACTGTGATTTTTTTGCATGCCTTCTACACTAAGATTAATCATTTCTAGCTTTTGATTTAAAGTGAGTGACATGCAATTCTTTCTTTCACATGAACACTTAGAGACCATTGTAGGGTTGTTAACTTGCCTAATTTCAATATAGTTGTGACTCAGGGAATAGGGGGTCCTGAGGGGAGGAAAAGAGACAAGGAATGGCAAGTCAGTGGAACAGTCAAGACACACGCATTTATCGAGTCTTATGTGAGCATGGCTTATGGTGCCCCAAAACAAGTATAATTGTGACATCAAAGATCACTGAGTAGAAATCACAACAAATATAATAATAATGGAAAAAGTTTGAAGTTTTGTGAGAATTACCAAAATGTGACACAGATGTAAAATTTGCAAATACTATTGGAAAATGGTTCCAGTGGACTTGCTTGTAAAAGGTTTGCACAAACCTTCAGTTTATAAAAAATGCAGTATCTGTGAAACACAATAAAAAAAATATGCCTGTACTGTGTGCTAGATGCTATGGATCTAAGGCTAAATAAGTTCTTGTCTGTCCTCAGGAGCCTCTGTTGACTAGAGGAGGTGGTGTGAAAACTACTGCAGAAATAAATAAATACAATAATAAGTGTGTGTACTAGACCAAGTGTTCATAGAAAAGAGAAAGCAATTAACTCTGCTTAAGTTCACAAGAAACATCCTAAATGAGGTGACAAGCATGATGTCCTTTCAGTCTCTAGAAACAACAGTAGACACTTAGGAATCATTTGATCTTACAATTTGAAGCAACCCTATCGAAGATGGACAGTGCCCTTTAGTATGTAGTAAAGCTATATGGTTAAGGATGCCTTTGGTTTTCTTATTAAAATTGACAACCCTCTGAATTTTCAGTTGTAATGAATTCCTGAATACTTGGATTCCTCATCTTATTTCTTACCCTTACCATTTTCCCCACACTGATTCCTATTAAATTCCACTGCTTTGTTTTGTATTGATCTCTATTGTTCAAACTTTTACGGAATTCAGATATCTATAGCTGGAGTATGCCAATAAAGGTATAGGACCTGATGGCAAAACATTATACATTTGGATATAATTTGACATTCCATACCTTGTATGGGCTTCTGGGATTTCAATTGGTTAACTGATGTATTTAAACTTCCCTTTGCTTTAAAATGCCAAGCCAGGCTAATCATAGTTTTTTGTTGTTGTTTTCCAAGTGTGTCATAGTAACAAAACCTACAGATTTGCTGCTTCTAAGTCCAGGAACTTATGTTTAGAAGTAGCCTTTGATGTATGTTTATGATTGTATGTGCATGCACATATGTATATATAGATTCAAATTAGCTTCAGGTATATCTCTAAGTAACTATCTCTAAGCAATCATATATGCTGTTAATACTTAAAAAACACTGTGGTGGATGGATATAGACTAGTAAATTAAAGACGGTAGAACTGAGGCAAAATATAAGTTAGTGCTTTAAAAGAAAGACATATCATTTTTGTATGTACCATAGCGAACTTTGGTCCAGGATTTGTACTTTTTTTTCTAAGAATTGTTTCTTCTACCAGACCCTTTGGTATATAAATTTTTGTTATGGCCAGAAATTAGAAACAAATTCTATAAATGATTTTAAACCATTCCTGTTGTATTATTTTCTGATCATAAAGGTAATAAATTGAAGTAGAAAATCTTACTACAAATAATAGAAACCACTCAAAATTCCATCACAATCTATAACTACTATAACTATCATGGACATTTTTCTCCTGTGTTTCCCTTGTAATATGTAAGTTATACATACTTGTTCCTTTGGTCATTTTAGTCATTCAACAAATATTTATTAATCACTTAATAATGTTCAGGGTATATATATATATATATGTATAATATATATATATAATATATATATAACATATGTATAAATATATATAAATACACACAGGTATATATATATGTATATATACATATATATATACCTGTGTGTATTTATATTTACCTGAAATATTCATATACCATAAAAATCATGCTATTATAATGTATAATTCAGTTTTTAGTGTATTTGCAAAGTTGTACAACTATCATCACTATCTGATTCTAGAATATTTTCATTATCTCAAAACAAAACCAAAAACAAACTTTTACCCATTAGCAGTCACCTTTTCTTCCCCCAACCCCCTAGAATCCCCCTGATCTTCTTTCTGTAGGGATTTTTCTGTATGGAGTCTATTCTAGGCACTTCTATAAATAGAAAAGGTGGCCTTTTTAGTGTATTTGCAAAGTTGTACAACTATCATCACTATCTGATTCTAGAATATTTTCATTATCTCAAAAACAAAACCAAAAACAAACTTTTAGCCATTAGCAGTCACCTTTTCTTCCCCCAACCCCCTAGAATCCCCCTGATCTTCTTTCTGTAGGGATTTTTCTGTATGGAGTCTATTCTAGGCACTTCTATAAATAGAAAAGGTGGCCTTTGTTACTTCTATAAATAGAAAAGGTGGCCTTTGTTACTGGCTTCATCCATTTAGTATAACATTTTCAAGGTTTATCTGTTATGTAGCATAAGTACTTCATTTATTTTTATGCCTGAATAATATTCCATTCTATGAATGTGCCACATTTTGCTTATCCATTGATCAGTTGATGACATTTGGATTGTTTCTTCTTTTGCTATTATGAATATGCTGTTATGAATATTCATGTACAACTTTTTGTGTGGACATATGTTTTCAATTCTCTTGGGTACATAAATAGAAGTGGAATTGCTGGTTGAGATGGTACCTCTATGTTTATTAGTTTGAGGGACTGAGGACTATTTTCCACAATAGCTGTACCATTTTACATTCTGATCAGCAATGTGCATGGGTTTCAACTTCTCCATATCCTAACTAACACTTGTCTTTTCTGTCTTTTTTATTTTATCCATACTAGTGGTTGTGAAATGGTATCTCATCATGGTTTCAGTTTGCATTTCCCTAGTGACCAGCGGTGTTGAGTTTTTGTCCATGTGCTTATTGGCCATTTGTATGTCTTCTTTGGAGAAACGTCTGTTCAAATCCTTTGCCCTTCCCCCTTCCCTTCCCTTCCCTTCCTGTCCCTTTTTAAATAATCTCTACACCTAACATGGGGCTTCTGCCTGAGATCAAGAGTTACATGCTCTACTGACCTAGCCAGCTAGGCACCCCACATTTGCCCATATTTTAATTGGGTTATCTTTTTCATTGATGAGTTGTAATAGTGCTTTGTATGTTTGTATAGTAGACCCTAATCAGATAATGACTTGCAAATATTCTCTCCATTTTGTGCATTTCTTTTACTTTCTTGATAATTTTTTGGGGGGCACATAAAAATTTGTAAATTTTGATGAAATTCAGTATATTTATTTATTGTATTGTTGCCTACGCTTTTGATGTTAAGAAACTATTAACTAATCCAAGATCACAAGTTTTACATTTTTGTTTTTTGTAAGTGTTTTATATTTCAGCCCTTACATTTGGTCTTTGATTCATTTGAGTTAACTTTTGTATGTGGTAGAGGTCCAATTTCATTCTTTTGCTTTTGGCTATCAGTTGTCCCAGCTCCATTTATTGAAAGTAATATTCTTTCCCCTTTGAATTTTCTTGGCACCCCTGTCCAAAAGCAATTGGCCATAGATGTATGAGTTTATTTTTGGACTCTCAATTCTATCCTATTGATCTCTCTCTCTATATATTCCATGTCAATACCACACAGTATTGATTATGTTTGCTTTTTAGTAAATTTTGAAACTGGAAAGTGTAAATACGCTTTGTGATTTTTCAAGATTGTTTTGGGTTCTGTAAAATCTTCCATTTCCATTTGAACTTTTTGATCAACTTGTCAATTTCTGCAAAAAAAAAAAACCCACACCTGGAGTTTTGTAGGGATTGCATTGAATTTGTAGACCATTTCAGGGATTATTGCCATCATAATAATAGTTAAGTCTCTCATGACACAGGATGTCTTTCCATTTACTTGAATCTTCTTTAATTACTTTCAGTGATGTTTTGTAGTTTTTAATGTATAAGTCTTGTTCTTTTCTTAAATTTGTTATAAAATATTATTTTTGATTCTTTTGTAGGTGGAGTTTTCTTAATTTCATATTTTGTTTGTTCATTTCAAGTGTACAGATATACAAATAATTTTTGCATATTGGTCATGCATCGTGTAACTTTGCAGAACTTGTTTATTAGAAGAATTTTTTTTGTAGATTCCTTAAAGATTTTCTATATACAAAATCCTGTAACCTGCAAATGGAAACAATTTAGTTCTTTTCCAGTCTGAATGCCTTCTATTTATTTTTCTTGCCTAATTGCCTCGATTAGTTAGAGGTGGCAAGAGAGGACATTCTTGTCAGGTTTCTGATCTTAGGGAAAAGCTGTCAGTCTTTCATTATTAAGTATATTTTTAGTTGTGGGGTAGGTTTTTGTAGACACCATTTTTTAGGTTGAGCAAGTTTCCTTCTATTTCTAGTATGTTGAGGTGTTTTTTTTTAATCATGAAATAATGTTGGATTTTTGTCAAATGATTGTTGTCTATTGAAATGATCATATGGTTTTGGTCCATTATTCTGTTAATATGGTGTATTGCTTTGATTGATTTTTATATGTTGAACCAATCTTGCATTCCTGGGATAAATCTCACTTCATCATGGTATATAATCCTTTTGGTATGTTGCTGAATACAGATTGCTAGTACTTTGTTGAGAATTTTTGCACTTATATTTTAAGGGACATTTATCTGTAGTTTTTTTTTTTTTTTGATGATGTTTTTGTCTGGTTTTGGTATCAGAATAATGCTGGCCTTTTAAAATGAGCTGGAAGTGTTTCCTCCTCTTCTGCTTTTTTTTTTTTTTAATAGTTCATTAAGATTGGTGTTAATTCTCCATTTAATGTTTGGGTGAATATAACATTATTAATGCCTCTTATCCTGGGCCTTTTTTTTTTTTTTTGGTAGGTAATTTTTTTGATTACTGATTTAATCTCTCCATTTTTTTTTTTAGGTCTATTAGTTTTTCTGCAGCTTTTTAGTTTATATTTTTCTAGGAATTTGTTTCATCTAGGTTATCCAGTTCATTGGCATGTAGTTGTTCATACTATGCCCTTATAATCTTTATTTATGTAAAATCAGTAATAATGTCTGCTTTTATTCCTATTTTAATATAGTTGGCCCTTGAACAACATGGTGGTGAAGATTGTTAACACTTACACAGTCAAAAATCCATGTATAGCATTGATTCCTCCAAAACTTAACTACTGATACTGTTGACCAGAACCTTACCAATAAAAAAAACAGTTGATTAACACATATTTTGTATGTTGTATGTATTATACATTATTTTTACAATAAACTAATCTAAGTAAAAGAAAATGTTATTAAGAAAGTCATAAGGAAGAGAAACTCTTTACATTATATACTATAAAAAAATCCATGTGTAAGTGGACTCATGCAGTTCAAACTGTGTTGTTCAAGAGTCAACTCTAATTTGAGAATTCTCCTTTTCTGTTGTTTAGTCAAGCTAAAAGTGTTCAAATTTTGTCACAGAGCCAACTTTGGATTTTGTTGATTTTTCTCTATTTTTTTAATCCTCTGTATTATTTATTTACATTTTAATCTTTATTATTTCTTTTCTTTGTGATTTGGATTTAGTTCTTATTTTTCCAGCTTCTTAAGGTGGAAGTTTCTGCTATTGATTTGAGATCTTATTTCTTTTTTAACATAGATGTTTGCAGTTCTAATTGTCCTTCAGAAGTTGTTTTAGTGCACTCCAAAGTTTTAGTATGTTATGTTTTTGTTTTAATTCATCTCTAAGTGTTCTAATTTCCTTTGTTGTTTATTCTTTGTCCCATTGCTTCTGCAGGATTGTGTTTTTAATTTCCACATATTTTAATTTCCCAAAGTTCCTCCTGTTATTGATTTCTAATTTCATTCCATCATGGAGAGAGAACATATTTTGTGTGATTCTCAATCCTTTTAAATTAATCAACTCTTTTTTTTTTAATTTGCTAATGTATGCTCTATCCTGGAAAAAATTCCATGTGCACTTGAGAAGCTGTTCTTTCTGTTGTTTTTGGATGGAGGGTTCTGTAAATGTCTGTTAGGTATAGTTGGTTTACAGTGTTGTTCAAGTCTTCTATTTCCTTGTTGATCTTCTGTATAGTTATACTTGTTATTGAAAGTGTTATTGAAATCTCAACTGTTACTGTTGAATTGCCCATTTTTTTTCCTTAATTCTGTCAGTTTGGATTGATGTATTTTTATGTTTTTCCATGTATTTGGGACTCTCTTTGTCTACTATTTTCATGGTAGATCTTTTTCCACCCTCTTACATTTTTACCCATTTGTGTCTTTGAACGTAAATATGTCTCTTGTATACAGCATGCTGTTGGATCTTTTTTTTTTTAGTTCATTAGGTCAATCTGACTTTTAGTTGGAGTATTTAATTCATTTACACTTAATGTGATTACTGATAAAGTAGAATGTATATTTGCCAGTTTGCTTTTTGTTTCCTATGTCTCATGTTTGTTTTTGTTCTTTTGTTTTGTTCTGTTTTTCCATTACTGCTTTCTTTGTTGTTAAGTATATATTTCCTATTTCAATTCCTTAAGTTTTCTTTGAGTTATGTTTTTAGTAGTTGCCTGGGGAATTACAATTAACATCTTAAATTATAGCAGTTTAGTTTAAATTAATAGTAACTTAATTAAAATAGTATACAAAAACTTTTCTCCAGCTCTTTTGTGCTGTTATTGTCATATGTGTTACTTCTTTATATTTTGTATACCCATGAACACAGATTAATGGTCATTGCCTTATGCAGTTGTCTTTTAAATCAGATAGTAGAAAAGAGTTATAAACAAAAATATAGGTATATTGTGCTTTGTATTTATCTGTGTAGTTACCCTTATTGGTGCTTATTATTTCTTTATCCAGATTCAAGTTACTGCCTAATGTCCTTTCATTTTAGTCTTAAGAACACCCTTTAGTATTATTTGTAGGGAAGGGATGCTAGCAACAAATTCTCTTAGTTTGACTTGGAATGTCTAATTTCTCCCTTTCTTTTTGAAGGATAGTCTTTCCAGATATAGATTACTTGTTGGCAGTTACTTGTTGGTTTATAGATTACTTGTTGGTTGGCATTTTTCTTTCTGTTTGGTAATTTAAATATATCATCCCACTGCCTCCTGGTCTTCATGGCTTCTGATGAGAAATCAGCTGCTAATATTGAGAATACTTTATATGTGATGAGTTACTTTTCTTTTGCTGCTTTTAATAATTTGATTATAATATGTGTCAATGTAACTGTTTTAGGTTTATTCTACTTGGGGTTAATTTAACTTCCATGATGGGCATATAGTTTTTCCTCATATTTGTGAAGTTTTCTTCATTATGTCTTCAACTATTCTTTCTTCCTCTCTTTCACTCCTCTCCTTCTGGGACTACTATTATGTATATATATAGGTATACTTGATGGTATTTCACAGGTCTCTGAGACTCCTAATTTTTCTTAATTATCTTTTATTTCTTTTTCTCAGGCTGAATAATCTCACTGATTCTTTCCTCTGCCTGCCCAAATCTGCTGTTGAGTGACTCTAGGGGGGTTTTCATTTGGGTTATTAGACCTTTCACCTACAGAATTTCAATTTAGTTATTTTTTATAATTTTTAAAATATATTTTATTGCTATTTGGTGGGACATTATTCTTACACTTTTCTCTAGTCCTTTAGGTGTAGTACTTTAGCTCTTTCAACATATTTAAAATAGCTCAATTAAAGTATTTTTCTATTTTTTCTGGGGTTTTTCAGGGACAATGTCTATTAGTTACTTTATTTCTTATATGTGGTTATAGTTTCTTGCTTCTTTTCATGTCTCTTTTTGTTGTTGTTATTGTTCTTGTTTTTAATGATGATGATAACTGGAAATTTTAAAGAATAAATGTGGCAAGTCTGGGAATCAAATTATCTCCTCCTACCGGAGATTGCTTTTGTTGCTATTCATTGTTCTTTTTATTTGTTTGTTTAATTACTTTTCTGAATTAATTCTGTAAAATCTGAATTATTTGTCATGTGTGGCCACTGAGGTCTCTGCTTAATTAGCTCAGTGGTCAGCTAATGATTGGATGGGAATTTTCTTAAATTCCTGGAACCAATAATTCTACTCTTTTCTGAAATGCTGCGTGTGCATGCTAGGGAATGCCTACATTGCTCAACCAGATTGTTAAACATTCCATCATAGCCTTTTTTTCCTACCTGCACAGAGCTTCAAGGTCAGCCGTAGGTGAGAATTTAGGATCTTCTCAGCTCTGAGTGTGTCTACAACTCTGTGCATGAACATAGCTCTAAGCATGCACTTGATCTTCTAGATTCCCAAGACAATATCAAGAGTTTTTCAGAGCACCCTATGAATATATCACTTTCCAGAGTTTTTTTTTTAAGATTTAATTAATTAATTTATTTGAGAGAGTGTGAGAGAGCACACCTAGGGAGAGCAGCAGAGGGAGAGGGAGAAGCAGGATCCCCACTAAGCAGGGGGCCAGACATAGGGCATGATCCCAGGACCCTGAGATCACCCCCCAAGCTGAAGGCAGATGTTTTATCAACTGGGCCACCCAGGTGCCCCTATCTTTTTCCAGTTTTTCCTTTTAAACTTTTTAGTTTGCCTATTCTTTGCCCCCGTTTTTATCTACCATTTCAGCAACTGAGAATTTATACCTAGGGAAGAGGCTGTTCATACTGGTTGAGTTCCAGTTTTGGTCAAAAAAAAAAAAAAAGAAAAACAAAAAAACAACAACAACAACAAAAAACTTTGAGAGAGAGAGAGGTCTTCTAGGGAACCACCTGACAAGTCAAGAATGATTATTCTCTGGTAATGGGGCTTTAAAATAACTCCAGCCCCATTCTTCCTCTCTAGTGGCTACTAGGCTGCTGCTTTTTATTGCAAACATATGTTATTGGTTTTCAAGTCTACCACAGAGCTGGGGATGGGGACAGGGTGTGAATAGGGAAAAATTATGTACCATATAATTTGCTGTTCTTATTGAGATTTAGCATTTTTTCTGGAATGCATGCTCCCAGATTGCCACAAGTATTTGGTTAATTTCCAGAGTTCTGAGAAAAGTTGATTATAACCATTTTGCTGGTGTCCTCATTGTTTTATGGAGGAGAGAATTTTTGGAGGTCCTTTCTCTACCATTTTACTAATGTCCATCATTTTGTTTTAGTATGGAGAATATTAATTAGGTTGAAAGTTTTTTGTGTTCATTGACCATCTACATGTGTTTATGCTAATTTTCCATTTTTTTCTATTGGATTATTTTATTATTATTTCTTGTGTGTGTCAAGTATACTAAACTTTATCTGTTTCATATGTTCAAATATTTTCTCCAGATTTTCATTTGTCTTTGAACATCATTTAATGTTTTTTAGATGAAGGAATTCTTACATAAATCATTCATCATAAGCTTGACTGTAAATGAAATTCTAAAGGAATCTTCTTATTCTTTCCAACTTTTCATGCTCAATCTCTTTTTAGGCTCTTTTGTCTTGCATATTTCTCCAAATTTGATGTGTCTTTGTTACTTTTTTCTCTACTTTAAGTATTCTCCCGGGAATGATGCCACCAACCCAGTAGCTTCCATTCCTCCGTAAATTGTTGCTGCTTTTTACATCTCTATACCCAGCTCATACCTTTTATGAACTCTTGTTGTATATATCTAAATTCCTCAAAGGGACCATCATCCTCCCAGTCTCTTGGCCTAGCAACCTGTAAAGTTATCCTTGGTTTCTCCCCATCTAATCTGTCATCAGCCGTATGGGTGTATTTTTAGTACTTCCACAATGCGTAAGACCCATTCTGTCTCAATTGTCACTGCCTTAATTCAGGCTTTTGTTATGTCATCTGAAAGCTTCTTGCCTGAATTTCTTTGCCTCTCTACTTACTAACTCTCTGTCTCTCTCGCTTTCACACACACCCACACTCACTCACTCACTGCTTCCCCCAGAATCATCATTCTCTAAGGCAAATTTTGTCCTGCCCCTTTCAAATTTATACTTAGAATCTTTCAAAAGGTGATTTCCTTTTAGAATTCTTTTACTCTCTCTATCAGACTATGATCCTATGTCAAGAGCAAAAGTCATGTTATCTTAATATTTAAAAATATTCCCAGTACAGTGCCTGGAATACACTGGAAACATAATAAAATTTTAATGAAAGAGTTACCAGTAACTTCTAGAATTTATTGAATTTATTAACTAATTTTATATAAATTTCCTTTTTTCATTGAAGTTGTTATTTCATGCTGACTGGAATAATTCTTAGAGTTGATTTATTAAAGCAGCATTTGTGAGTTAAGCTTTCCTAACTCTAGTGGAGGCTCAGGTGGTTGACAAGCATGACTTAAAACATAGATTTCCTATCATTTCACAAATTGAGTAGACACCTGATATCACCAAATAAGATACTGAAGTGCTTTTAGTGATAATGAATAAGAGGGAGAAAAGACACTTGTATGTTTTATTAGACAAGATCCCAAAGAGGCAGCTGACAGTATAAAATGCAGCAACTGGAGTGTAGATTTTGCAGAGAAAGCCGTCTTAGATTAAGACATAAAACAGACATTTTATGAGCAAGTCTTTTAGGAGATCAACAAATTGAATATTCCAAAGCTCTGAACATGTTGTACTTGCAAGCATTATATCCTTTCCTCCTCTCATTAAGCAAACGTAGCTATGATACCAGTCTGCACTTTATGTTCCCTGGGTAGACAGCTACAAAGACAACCATGAACAATTGTCATAAGGTGTTAATGGAGCCTATTAATTCAAGCAATAACCAAAAATAATTGCTTCTGGAGTGTCAGCAAAATAGTGATATAAAACAAAGTTTATGTAATGTTCAAAAAGAAATGTGCAACCAATGATTGACACCCTTATTTTGATGCATTAGCAAGATATATCCAGTAAAATTTGGGGGAGGATTAAAAAACTTGTGATGAATTTGTATTTATAAAATCAGAATTTCTGAACTGGCTCTTTTAAATCATTGTTTAGTGACAGGTAAATAAACCTAGAGAAATAAAATGACTTTCTCAGGTAACAAATGGTATAGTTTGAATATACAAATCCTCAATAATAATAGTAATTAATATTAATAGAGGAACTTTAAAGTTCCAACAAATAGTTTAAGTACTTGCTATGTATTAGTTTATTTAATCCACACCTTAGGAAGTAGATACTATAATTATCCCATTTTATACATTTGGAAACTAAAGTATAGGTTGAAAAACTTTCCAAAGCTTATGAAACTAATAAATTATCAAGCTAGGATTCATACTTAGACAATCCACCCCCAGTCTGTGAATTTTTAACCAGTATATTATATATTATATTATATTATATTTATTATAGTTTCTCACCCCCTTTTGCTCAATAAATTCAGATTTAGCATTATTTTCCTAGCAAAGTATTGTATAATTATATTTTGTGGTGACAAAATATCAGACTTCTATGGGCTTTCTGTATTTAACAATCAAAATTAAGATATTCTCCCGAATATGTTTATATATAACCTATAAACATTTTCCTTACAGAAGATTAACATACAGGCTTTCTTTATCCTCAATTTATTGATTTCAGTACTGGCATAGATTTGATTCCAGTTTCCTTTGCTTTATGGTCTTTGGCAAGTATCCTTATTTCTCTGTATTTAAACTACTTCATTTATTTTTGTAAGGAGGGAACTTTCACATGGTATGGCTGACTACAGTGAAATACATCAAACCAGGAGTGAATGGGCATCAAATTAGATCATCTCAATGTGGTAGAGCTACCACAGGAATAAATTCACCTCAGAAAACAGGAACTTGAGTGTGAATGGTATGGCCAGTGAACATACTCAGAAGTGAAATCAATAGTCAGCATTTCAAAAACTGAACAGACTCAGTTAGCTGAACAGACCATGTAATCTAAGAAAAATCTTAAGGTATTTTTCTGTCACAGATACAAACAGGCAATCTAATTCAGAAAGGTCAGTTTGCTAGCAGCAGAGCTTCAATTTCTTCATCTTAACATGGAAATAACAGTTCCTATCTTTGCTTGAGAGAATTTTAAAATGGAATAAAAATATCTTGCATAATTTCAAAAATATAGTGTAAATTTCAGTAGTTCTCAAATGAAAGCTTTTGTAAATGAGTGAGGGCATTTTTGATTGTCCCCATGACCTGCAACCATTACTGGATTTTTGTGAGTGGGAACCTGAGATGCTAAATATTCTACAATGTCCAGAATAAATCTGCACAACTAGGAACTCTTCTACCCCAAACTGCCATTCACTTCTCGGAGAAACACTAGAAGCTAAAGAATTATAGCTATTTTGTTACTAAGAATTCTGTCATAGAGATGAAAGTTCTTTAAATTCCTTTGCCTAAGGTGAGAATTGGTGCTTAATTCTATGATCTATGATTGTATTCTTTTTCTCCTTTTCAACTCTAAGATGAAGATTTTAAGTATTGGAGATAATTATTCTGTCTCTTCATTGTTTCTCTTCTGTAGTCTAAACAATCCAAGTTTCTGCAGCTGTGTTGCTAGTCCTTTCTTTATCTGAAACATCTCGAAAAGCTTGTTATATGCCATTGTTGACAGGGTTCTCCATAATACCTTGTCTGGACTCATTCTAATTTTTCATTGTTTTGCTTAGAATATATGTCCTGATTTTTAGTACAGTTTGCCATATGGAGTAGTACCTGTACAATATACTGTGACCTTATTGTTTTCTTTGACCTTTAGTATTAACTGAGTATTAACCAGTAAGTACATTGCAGAATTCAATTTGTGTTCATCTGAAGTTTCAATATATACATTCAGACAAACTGAGTCTTCATGTTGTGCAATATGCTGTTCCAAATACTGAGATTCAGAGATAAAATGAAGAGGGGGAGGAAGATGACTAAACTAATCGTCTAAGACTAGTAGCTAATTCTAGGAGAGTGGTAATCAGGAAAGATTTCTTTGTGGGAAGGATACAAGTTAGTGGAGGAGGCGTAGGATGAGCACATAGGCAAGAAGCTGATGAGCTAGGAGGATAAAAGGACATGTGTAACTTCAAGGGGGCTTTTGAGATCATGGTGAATATGGAGAGAACATGTACATACTTGCTATTCTTATAACAGTCATGCATTACATATATGGGGAATGGAAGCAGAGACTGGCAGGGGTGAGAGGCAGATCATGCGGAGCCTTATGTGCCATTTTAAGAAGTTTGGAAACCTTCTTGTTATTTATGAGCAAACATTGAAGCATTTTAAGCAGCAAAATGTCATACTCAGTTTCTGGCTGAAGTGTGGGAGGCATTTTGGGGGTGTGGGAACAATATGGAAACCACAAACCCTGTTAGGAATTTCTAGACAAAGTGGTAGAGATTGAGGGCCTAAATAAGTCAATGGATGGGGGATCTGGACTTGAGAGATGTTTAGGAAGTAGAATCAACAGAATGTGGAAACAGATTGGATGTGGGAGTCGGGAGAGAGAGAGAGAGAGCGATCTAAGAGACTAATATTCTGGCTTGCTGGAAGGTGTTATATTCCAGAAAAGTAGGGAATGCAGGGGAGGAATAGTTTTAGGGGTATAGAAGAATTGATGAATTTGCAAGATTTGCAGCTAAGCCTGGAAACCTCCATAGTATATTTGTACATTTAGGAGTTAGAACTATAATTTTGACTGCTTTGTTTAAAATAGTATATACCAAAAAAATAAAAATAAATAAAATACTATATACTAAATTGTACACCTGAAACTAATATTACACTATATGTTAACTAACTGGAATTTAAATAAAAACTTTAAAAAAGTGAGGCTATTTCAGAACCCCAAATAAATGCATTTGAAAAGTTCGTGAGGAAAAAAAAGTATTTACTCGATGGATGGATGGGTATTTCAAAATTAACCATATACCAACATTATTCATTATATTAAAAGAAAATTACAGGGGCGCCTGGGTGGCTCAGTCGTTAAGCGTCTGCCTTCGTGATCCCAGGGTCCTGAAATCGAGTCCGGCATTGGGCTCCCTGCTTCTTGGGAGCCTGCTTCTCCCTCTGCTTCTCTCTCTCTCTCTCCCTCTGTCTCTCATGAATAAATAAATAAAATCTTTAAAAAAAAAGAAAAGAAAATTACAAAGCAAAATCATATGATTGTAGAAATAGACATGAAAAACATTTGATAAAAATCAGTAGCCATTCAAGGTACAAACATGAAAAACAATATATACAATAGGAATAGAAGAAAACTTCGTAAGTATGTTAAAGACCTAAAATCAAACCAAACATATCATACAATGTTAAGAAATACTAAAGACCCTTTTATATAAAACATAAATCAAGGATGCTTTCTATCATCACAATTTTTCTACATTGTTTGGCATTTCTGGCTAATAACAAGTAAATAAAATAAACCTTGCAATTAATGAAAAAAAGAAATTGATCATCATTATTTAAAGTGATTTGATGGTAAATCTGAACTCAAATGAAATCTAAGAAAGCAAAAATGAGAATTTAGTAAGGAGCCAAGGTACAAGAAAACATTAGTAAAGTACAATCTTAATAATTGAAAAAAAAAGTTTCTTCACACTAAAAAACAAAATAACTAGAAATACTTCTAATAATTACATAAACCTATGTTTTAAAAATTATTCAGGGTGATAAAAATAAGAATTAAACAGAAATAAATACTGTGTTCCTAGATGGGAAAACTTACTATCATAAAGATTCTCTCCCTCGCCAAATAAATATATAAATTTAATGCAATTCCAGAGTACCTGATTTAAAACACGCACACTCACATACACTCTTTTGAGCATGTGCACATGGGTGCAACACACACGAACATATAGATGCACATACAATATAACAATTCTAAATTTCATCTAGAAAAGTAAATGAGAATTCCCAAATGATGTCAAAGTGAGTTTTAAAAATATTTTATGCAAGTTCAAACAAGAAGAAAGTAACATGGAGTCATGGTCAAGTGACCATGGGTCAAGTGACCAAATGCTAACAGCCCTCTGCTGTAACAGGCAGTAGTACCATATTCATGCTGCAGGAAATAATTTGGTTTTAATAAAGTGACATCATCTATCAATTTAAAGATATGCTTTTTCAAAATAATATTTGTTTTAAAAAAGTTTTGATGATATTTATCAATGAATTTGTTTTTTATAGTTTTAAATGAGCTCTAAGCAAAACACTCATTCTGAATTTTTTATTATAAATAATTATGTAACATAATATTCAAAAGTTATTAGGTCAACATTGGGAGTACTTAGGACTTTTTTCCTGTAAAGTATTCTGTATATTACTTAGGTTTGAGTAATCCTTTATTAGAAAGAATCCTTTGGTCTTGAACAAACATGTGTCTCTCTAATATTGACTACCTATCCTAAATCATTTTTCTAAGCACTTGAATGTCTATAACAGACCGAACCCCTGTTCTTATACAGTGTACATTCTATAGGGGAGCAACCAATAAACAAATAATGCTGATAAATGATTTGTGTTTAAGTCCTATAAGGAAAATTTAACAAGCAAATGAGACAGAAGACTACTGTGGCAGGGGGAACACCTTTAGATCCATGGACTGGAAAGTCCTACCTGAAATGTGGATGTTTAAATCTTAAATAATGAGATGGAATCAGACAGGCAACAGTTTGGAGGAATAGTTTCCAAGCAGAGACCACAGCTGGAACCAAGACCCGGAGGGAAAAATTCTGGTATTTTTGAAGAACAGGAAGAATGAGAGTCAGGGTGGACCCAGTGTACCTAGTGGTGGTAATGGTATAGTATGAAATAAGGACAGAAAAGTGCTGGACCATGTAAGATATGGTAGGAGGTTTTGATTTTATTCAAAGTATAATAGGAAACTGCTAGAGTGTTTTAATCAGGGAGATTATATAATATGATTTACATTTTTAAGATCACCCTGGTTGCTCTGTGGAGACTGGGCTTTACATGAAGGGGGTAAATGTGGAAGTAGGGAGACCATTTGGAGGCATATCATAGCAGTGATCCAGGCTTAGAATACACTTAGACATACATATACACTTTTAGAAAGAGTGATAGTGGAAGTGATGAAAAGCAGATGGATTAAGGACATATTCTGGAGGTAGAGCCAGTACAACCTGCTGATAAATTGAATGTTGGTTGTGGGAAGGGTATTCAACGTGAACAACTGGGTGGATCGGATGATAGTATCACTGGCTGATGGCAAAGTCCGAGAGAGAAAGAAGTTTATTGCTAGTTTGTTTTGAATCTCTCTCCTACAGTGGGTTAAAATCAAGAGTTCATTGTGCCATGACTGCCTACAGAGACTATTCAAGAAACGTAAAATTACTTTCCCGTTGAAGTCATTATGATGTTAACTATTTCGATGTGCTGGGGATTCTTCTCCACAGGCCAAATATTCTCACTTACTTAATGAGCACATGGTTTTGGGTCTTTTCAACCATCTATATTGGTCTCCTCTGGATAGTTCCAGTTAGCCTTGTCCTTTCCATTTTTTTTTCCATTTTGGTTTTTAACAATTTTATTGAAATATAATTGACATACAATAAACGGTACATATTTCAAATGTACAATTTGATGAGCTTTGGCATGTGTATATACCCCAGAAACCATCATCAAAACAAACAACAAACATTTCTAAACGCTTCAGATTTTCTCTGGCCTCTTTCCAACCCCATTCCCAGGCAACCACTGATCTGCTTTCTATCAGTATTGATTAATTTGCATTTCCTAGAATTTTATATAAATTGAACCATACAATATGTCATTTTTTTGTCAAGCTTTCTTTGGCATAATGTTTTATAAATTCATCCATGTTTTTACTTGCATCACTGTTTGTTCCTTTTTATTTCTGAGTAGTGTTCCATTGTATAGACATAGCAAATTATTTATCCATTCACCTGTTAGCAAATATTTGGGTTGTTACCAATTTTTGGCTATTACAAAAAAGCTGTTTATGAACATTCATATACAAGTATTTTTGTCAACATGTGTTTTTACTTAGCTTGGGTAAATATCTAGGAGTGGCTGGATTATGTGATAGACATAGGTTTGTTGTTGTTGTTGTTGTTGTTGTTTTTATTATGTTATGTTAATCACCATACAATACATCATTAGTTTTTGATGTAGTGTTCCATGATTCATTGTTTGCATATAACACCCAGTGCTCCATTCAGTATGTACCCTCTTTAATACCCATCACCAGGTTGACCCATCCTCCCACCCCCTCCCCTCTAGAACCCTCAGTTTGTTTCTCAGAGTCCACCGTCTCTCATGGTTCGTCTCCCCCACTGATTTTCCCCCCTTCATTTCTCCCTTCTTACTATCTTCTTCTTTTTTTAACATATAATGTATTATTTGTTTCAGAGGTACAGGTCTGCGATTCAACAGTCTTCCACAATTCACAGCGCTCACCATAGCACATACCCTCCCCAATGTCCATCACCCAGCCACCCCATCCCTCCCACCCTCCACCACTCCAGCAACCTTCAGTTTGTTTCCTGAGATTAAGAATTCATGTTTAAGTTTTTGATTAACTGCCAAACTGTTTGCCAAAGTGATTGTACCATTATTTGCATCAGGACTATCACGGACTTGCCAACACTTGGTATGGTCAGACATTTCTTTTTGAAAGTGTGTTGTTACTCACTGAACACAATATTTCATATGTGATCTAAGGAACAGGGATATCTGATTAAATTTGTGAAATATTTGTTGCCTGGATTGTCTGCTATGTGCTGAGTACTTTGCTAGGACACATCCTTTGTTATTATGGATATTGTATACCTTTGAATGCAGCCTAAGTAAAATGGACTAAATTCTTAGCAGTCACAGCATTACTATTTGGCCACATAGAAGCTACCGTCCAATAAAACCTCTGGATCTATTCTTTTGCATTTTTGCTGATGAGACATATGTTTTTTATCCTCAGTTTAGGCAGTGCATTTCATAGATGTATTATATTTAATATATTTCAAAAGAGAATTTGTGGTGGCTATTCATGAGAACCCCAAATATAATAACATAACTAAATTAAGCATACTGATGCTAGAACCAAGCAAGAAAAAGTCATGAGATAATACTAACAGAGAACCCAGACTAAAGGAAACTTGATAGCTTAAGTCAAAATTGATTGACAACTCTTATTAACAAATGCAAAAAAGTCTATCAGAGCGTATGAAAACTCAAACTTCTTTCTAATTCAACTCTCAAAGGAAGAGACTGAAGTCCAGGAAAGAAAGCAACGTCTCGTTTGGCTCTTTAAATCTGTGGGTTTTTGTTTGTTTGTTTTGTTTTGTTTTGTTTTCAGAAAACAGACGCTGAGATTTCACTCACACTAACAGGAGTTTAGAGCTAATGGACATAGGCCTAATTATTTCATTCAGCTAAACATTAGTCATCCAAGTAGAGGTGCAAAGTTTTAACCCCTGTTATCTATGGGCACCAACTTAAGGTTTCTGAGGCTAGAAAATAGTTTTTATGTATTCATGAGAATTACATTTTTATCTTTTCTTTTTACCCTTTCTGCCTGCACTGCTTAGGGTATTTGCTTGTTTGTTTTAATTATCTTTTTTTTAAAAAGATTTTATTAATTTATTTGAGAGAGAGAGAATGAGAGACAGAGCATGAGAGGGAAGAGGGTCAGAGGGAGAAGCAGACTCCCTGCTGAGCAGGGAGCCTGATGTGGGACTCGATCCCAGGACTCCAGGATCATGACCTGAGCCGAAGGCAGTCGCTTAACAAACTGAGCCACCCCAGCGCCCCTGTTTTAATTATCTTGAATTCTAGCCCATACTTCTTCCAGTCACCCCTCTTCTGTATACTTGTATTTCAGTGGTTTGATCTATGTCAACACTGACACCTCTATTTTCTGAAATATTTATCCATAAACCCTAAGTAGTTATGACCATTCAAAATATTTCTAACTTATATGACAGATTGATGGAGAATGTGGTCTTAGGAAAGTCTTAGCCTTTGTTAGGCATATCTATCTGTGGAAGGAACAGTGTTTGGTTCTGTGAGAAAAGTTAGAATAGTTCAGTTTAGGTCTCTGCACCCAGTTTTAGTTTCTTATAAAACTATAAATTTGGTAAGCAAGCCAAATTTTGTATCACTATTTTGAGAAATCTTTTTATAGTATGTCTTTTCTTTAAGTATACAAACATAGTTTAGTGGTTAAGAGCTTGGATTCTGCAGTTAGACCACATGCCTTTCAATTCTTCTACTCAATGTGTGATGTTCAGTGACACTTATCTCTCTGAAACTCAGTTTCCTCATTGCTGAAAGGGGTTGATAATAATATCAACTGTCTCTTAGGGTTGTTGCAAAGAGTAAATGAGTTAATATATAGAAATATGCCTGGCACATAGTAAATGCCATGTTGTTAAGAACTGTTATTTATGTCATGTTCTAACTTCAGCATTGAACAATTTAAAAATTTTCCTTCTCTCTTTTGTTTCTCTATTTCCTAAAAACACTCATATGATCAATTATCTATTTATTTGATAGTTCATCATTCAGCATTTCATGTTGCTATGTTAGAATTACCTTTTCCCGCTAATTTTTCATTGTGTTGCTTTGAAATAGTCCAAATTGCCCCTGTGAATGGTATAAGAAAAGGAGTATCACCTAATCTATTCAAATTAGAAAATGAAGGGTTCAGTGGGAAAGCTGAAAAACCTTCTAGGCACTGTACATCACAGGAACTTAGTCAACGTGTGCTTTTCTAGTTCCCACTATACTGATTGCATTTCATTCTCTCTCACTGCTCCCAGTACCAACGCATGGATGTACATTCTTTCCTGGAAAATAAATATCATAACTCCCTCAAAACATTATCTCCTGCTAAGGATGATAATAATTTTCAAGGAACCAACTCATTTTTTTTATTTTTTATTTTAAAGATTTTATTTATTTATTTGACAGAGAGAGAGAGAGCAAGAGCAGGAACACAAGCAGGGGGAGTGGGAGAGGGAGAAGCAGGCTTCTCGTTGAGCAGGGAGCCCGATGCAGGACTCGATCCCAGGACCCTGGGATCATGACCTGAGCCGTAGGCAGACACTTAACGACTGAGCCACCCAGGCGCCCAAACCAACTCGTTTTTTAACTGGTATTTTCTGTTACCTAGATCTAGCAATTCCTCTCAGTAACTTTAGTTTACAGATGAATACATAAAAGAGGGGGTTTTGATTTTCTGATAAAAATAAACATCTTAGAACATCTTTTCTTATGTTTTACTTCTCTTTAAATTGCCACTATTAGTTCTTTGTATTAGCAGGAATACAGTTAAAGAGTATATTATAAAAAAGAAATCTAGAGATAAACAGTGGGGGGAAAATCCATTAATACATGATTAAGTTTAGTTTTCAAAGAAAGATTTTAACTGAAGGTTTTATTCTTTTTGTTTATTTTTTTTAAAATAATAAAATGGAAAACTAGCTGTGTCAGGGATCCCCAATCAAACCACCCACAGGTTTGATGATTTGTTAGGAAGACTTATAGGATGCAGGAAGGATATTGTTTTGTTTACAGCTGTGATTTATTACGCTGAAAAGATACAAAGTAAAATAAGCAAAGGGGAAAAGAACAAAAAAACAAAAACAAAAACAAAAAAAAAGAAAGAAGTAGATTTTGGAAGAAACAATGCTCAAACTTCCAGAAGTTCTCTCCCGGTAGAGTCACACAGGACAGATTTAATTGCTCCTGCAATCAATTATGACAACCTGTATGAAATGTTATCTACCAGGGAAGCTTGACTGAGCCTAGAAGTTCAGAGTTTTTACTTGGAGCTGACATGTAATCAACCTCTGCCTAACATGTACCAAAATTCCAGATGCCCAGAAAGAAAGCACATCTTCAGTATAAACCATATTGTTTGTACAAATGTTTAAGCACAACGAACTACTCTTGTTAATTAAGGAACACTTATTATCAGTCTAGGGAGGCTGTTTACCATTCAAGTTTTTAGATTCCAGCCAAAAACCAACCTTACAAACAAGGCCTTCTAGGGATAATAGTCTCAGGCCTGCTATATTAACTATTTTTTGCACAACAGTTACATTTAGTACATTTCTAAATCTGTATAATCTTTTGACAACCACTATGCAACAGGTTTAGGTCTGAAGATAACTGAGAGCAATGTAGATTTTATATTATCAGAAGTTAAGTAGAAATTAATCTATCCAGTGCCCCTTTGGCAAAAAAAAAAAAAAAAAAAAAAAAATAGTGCCATGATTTTCTCTCTAGACTTCTCAGAGTTTGTACGGTGATAAAAGAAAAGTAAAATAAAGTATATGTATGGATACAGGAAAGGTGACTATGGGATATATGGGGTGCATCACAAAGGATTTGATGTTGATTCTCATTATTAGGAAGCAAGGGGCAGAGTGATGTAGAAGAGACAGATTAGAGTTTGTAGGGATGATAATGACATTCACTAATGAGGTGTTGGGCAGCTGTAGATACCAGGGCCAGAGTCACAAAGCGCAGTGATTTATAAACAAAACAAAATAAAACAGCTCAAAACAAAGCTGTTTAAAATATAAAACCAGGGAATTCTTAAGTTGTCAAGGAGGGTTTCAATATTGCAGAAGCCAGTTTAAGAGTTTGTAGTGTATTCTTTCTGTTTCTTTGGGGGAACCACAGAAATACATCTAAGATAAAAAACATTTTCCACACACACACATATGCACAGCTAATTACAACAGGCACAATTAGGAAAAAATTAAATCAGATGTCCAGTGGAGATCAAAGAATACACTTTTGTCTGAAAATATTTACAAATGTCACTAGCAACAGATGAGAAAGAAAAACAATACATGCCCATCCCTGCTCTAAAACAAACAAAAAATCTGGCATCTTTGATTTCCTGGCTTTAGTTTAGCAACGGCATAAGGAAGGTACCACTTTTTGGCCAGTTCAGTGCCATCATTGTTTAATGCCTATTATTTTTTCGTAGGCTATTTGGGAAGTACTTAAATCCTTGTTAGTTATTAAGAGCATGAATTTTGGAATCAGAGAGACCTTAGTTGAAAACTTACCCTTATTCAGTATTCTAGTGTTATGACTATTGATGGACAGCACAACTTCTCTGTGCCTCATTTTGATCATCTGTAAAATGAGAATTGTGCTGAAAATTAAATGAGATATTTATGGAAGCTGCTTGTGTGTGTGCCGGGTGCAAAGTATCTACTCAATAGATGGTTCATGTTTGTTGCTGTTGCTACATCATAGTATGCTCTGTACATACAATCCCTACCCTTAAGGATTTTTTTTTTATGGTGAAACAGACATGCAAATAAATTCTTGAAATGTTTCAGTGTGCCCACATAAAAGTTGATATGAGATGCATAATTGGGCAGCAGCTTAAGAACTTTGCCTTTCCAAAGATATTAGCTTCCTCTCCAAAGTCTTTCCTAGGAGAAAAGGGAAAGCCGTGGAGAGGAAGTAAATTCACTGCAGCGTCTTAAAATTTACAAGTGAAAGTTCTATAGATAAAGGAGGGAAAGGACATTCCAAGCAGACAGAATTCATGTACAAATATATGTTTGGGGAATTATAAACTGTTCATTATTTGTAGATTGTAAAATATGAAACTTAGAGGCAGGAAAAGAGACTTAAGTATAAGGTAGAACCAAACAAAATGAACTAATAATTTCCCTGCTTGAAAAAAACAAAAACAAAAACAAAGGTGAATTATATATTGGAAGAATATACAAATGACTGCAACAAATTTGCTTTTTTAAAAAATGAGTCATATTTAAATTAAATGTAGAAATGTTGCATGTTATAGTTTTATGTGTTTTGAAAAATGCATATACTAGTGTAATTCACACTCCGAACAAGATACAGAATAGAGATACAGAATATTTACAACATGCCATTAAGTTCCTTTGGCCCCCTTACAGTCACATGCTATATGTCACACCCACTCAGGCTCAGATTTCTTTTACCATAGACTAGTTTTGCCCAGTTTAGAGTTGCATATAAATGAAATATGTAAAGCTTCTTTCATTCAGCGAAATGTTTTTTAGATTCTTCCTTGTCAGTGCCTACATCAATAATTTGAACCTTTTATTGGAATGCAAACTGGTGTAGCCACTGTTGAAAACGCTATGGAGGTTCCTCAAAAAGTTAAAAATAGAACTCCCTATGATCAAGTAATCATTCTTCTGGGTATTTACATATATATAAAATTATTATAATATAAATTATTATCATAATATAAATTATTATTAATTAAATTAATAAAATATATATAATTTGGTATTTACCAAAAATATATAAAAGATATATGATTCAAAGGGATACATGTCCCTCTATGTTTATAGCAGCACTATTTACAATAGCCAAATTATAGAAGCAGCCCAAGTGTCCATTGGTAGATGAATGGATAAAGAAGATGTGGTATATATATACAATGGAATATTATTTAGCCACAAAAAAGAATGAAATCTTGCCATTTGAAACAACATGAATGGAGCTAAAGGGTATAATGCTAAGTGAAATAAGTCAGTCAGAGAAGGACAAATAACATATGATCTCCCTTATATGTGGAATTTAAGAAACAAAACAAACAAGCAAAGGAAAAAAAAAGAGAGAGAAACCAAGAAACAGACTCTTAACTATAGAGAGCAAACTGATGGGTCCCAGAGGGGAGGTGGGTGGAGGGATGGGTGAAATAGGTTATGGGGATTAAAGAGTACACTTATCATGGTGCACACTGAGAAATGTATAGAGTTGTTGAATCACTATATTGTACACCTGAAACTAATATAACACTGTATGTTAACTGCAAATTTATCCATTCTCATGCTGGTGGACTTTTGAGTTGTTTCCAGTTTGGGGCTATAAGGATTAAAATGAACATGGATATTTTTGTACAATTCTTTCTGTTGATATCTATGTTAATTTCTTTTGGATACATACTGAGTGGAATTATCTGATCATAGTTATGTATGTAATCTTATAAGAAGTTGCCAAGTCTTTTTTCAAAGTGGTGGTACCATTTTATACTCCCACCAGCAATGTAAGAGAATTCCAAGTTGTTCCACATCATTGCCAGCATTTGCAGCATTTGGTGTGGTCATTCTTTTTAATTTTAGACATTTTAGTGGATGTTAAATGGTATTCAGTTCCATAATGCTATTTGTTGTAATTTTTGATGTGTTTACTGGTTATTTGTATATTTTCTTTTTTTAAGTGTCTGGATAAAAAGGATTTTATCTGCTGTTATTATTTTTATTTGTTCTTTTATTATTGTGTTGAAGAAGATATATACTACTTATACAAGTCTTTTGTTAGATACATGGGTTGTGAATATTCTCCCAATTAGTAATGTGCCGATTCATATACTTATGTGTCTTTATGAACAATCTAATTTGTTATTTTTTTTTATAGTATGATGTCCAAGAAATCTTTGCCTTCTCCAAGATTGCAAATACATTACGTTTTCTTCAAAAGTTTTCTGCTCCTGGGTTTTACAGTTGTAAACCATTTCACACTAATTTTTGTGCATGGTATAAAAAAGGAATTGAGGTTAACTTTTTAAAAATATAGTTATCAGGATGCCTGGGTGGCTCAGTTGGTTAAGCAACTGCCTTCGGCTCAGGTCATGATCCCAGGGTTCTAGGATCGAGCCCCACGTCGGGCTCCCTGCTCAGCAGGAGCCTGCTTCTCCCTCTCCCTCTCCCTGCTGCTCCCCCTGCTTGTTCCCTCTCTCTGTCAAATAAATAAATAAAATATTAAAAAAAATAAAATAAAATGTAGTTATCTAGTTGTTCCAGAACTTTTTATTAAAGACTTAGTTTTTCCCATTGATTGCTCTGGAGGCTTTGTAAAATATATATTAACCACATAAATGTGGATCTGCTGTTTTATTGATTTATATATCTATCCTTCTTGGTTACTGTAATTTTATAGGAAATCTTGAAATCAAATACTGCTATTCTTCCAACTTTGTTATTTTCTTGAGATTGTTTTGTCTATTCTAGATTCTTTGCATTTCCATATAAATTTTAGAAACAGCTTGCCAATTTCTATAATAAAATCTTGGTAAGATTTTGATTGAGACCACATTGAATCTATTAATCTAGATTAATTTGGGAAGATTTGACAATGTAACGATATTTACTTTTCCAATATATGTATAAGTCATAGATAACCATTTATCTAAGACTTCTTTATTTTGTCTCAGAAATATTTCATATTTTCAGTGTAAAGTTTTCACTTTTTTGTTAAATTTATCCTTATGTGTTTTATGATTTTTGATACTATTTCAAATGGCATTTTTTTAATTCCATTTTCAATTTTTTCATTGCTAGTAAATATGCATATACTTGATTTTTTACATTGATCATGCCTATAATCTGCCTAAATTTACTAATCCTAATATTTCAATAATGAATTTTTTGTGATTTTTCTGTATACAGAATCATGTCTATGAATCATGTTGTCTGAGACAGTTTTCCTCCTCATTTGTATTTGTTATGTCTTTTAGTTCATTTTCTCACCTCATTCATTGACTGGGACTTCCAGCAGAATGCTGAGTAGAGGTGTGGAAAATGGACATTCTTGTCTTAATCAAAGTCTTAGAAGAAAAAACATTTGATATTAGCAATAGATTTATCTTTGGTTGAAGAAGTTCACTTCTATTCCCAGTTTACAGAGAGATTTTATTTTTCATGAATAGGTGTTGAATTTTCTCAAATGTGTTTTCCTGTATGTATTTAAATGATCACATAATTATTTGCCTTTATTCTGTTAATTTAGTGAATGATATTGTTTTCCAAATGTTAAACAAACCTTGCATTCCTGAGATAAAGCTTATTTGGCTAAGGTGTATTACCCTTTTTCCATAGTGGTGAATGTGATTTGCTATTTTGTTAAAAATTTTTGCATGCATAAGTATGAAGGAAATTGGCCTATAATTTTCTTATCTTGTAATGACTTAGTGTGGTTTTGGTATTAAGATTATGTTGGCATCATAAATGATTTGGACAACGTTCCTTCTTTCTGTATTTTTGACAGATTTTGTATAAGATTAGTATGACTTTTAAAAATTTTTTTAAAAGATTTTATTTATTTATTTGAGAGAGAGAGAGAATGAGAGATAGAGAGGACGAGAGGGAAGAGGGTCAGAGGGAGAAGCAGACTCCCTGCTCAGCAGGGAACCTGATGTGGGACTCGATCCCGGGACTCCAGGATCATGACCTGAGCCGAAGGCAGTCGCTTAACCAACTGAGCCACCCAGGCGCCCTGACTTTTTAAAATTTTTGATAAAATTCTCTAGTAGAGCCATCTAAGACTGAATTTTTATGTGTGTGTAAAACATGATTATATTTTATTTAGGAATATTTTGTTTCTCTTTTCAGAGATGAGATCTACTATGTCTTTTTTGTTGTTTTGGTGCTATTTTTGTCGAAATCTTAAAAATAAGCTTGTATTAGCATGTCAAATGGATTGAGAGGCTTCTTCATTTTTATTTTTTCTGGAATAATTTACATTATAGGAGAGTTTTATTTTATTGTATTGTATTGTATTGTATTATTTTTAAAGATTTATTTATTTGACAGAGAGAGACACAGCTAGAGAGGGAACACAAGCAAGGGGAGTGGGAGAGGGAGAAGCAGGCTTCCTGCGGAGCAGGGAGCCCAATGCAGGATGATGACCTGAGCCGAAGGCAGATGCTTAACTGACTGAGCCACCCAGGCGCCCCTACATTATAGGAGAGTTTTAAAAGAATATTATTCCATAAACATTTAAAAGAACTCACCCATTAAGCCACCTGAGCTTAAAATCTATTTGAAATTATTTGAAAATATTTTGCTTATTTCAATAATTAGCCTATTCAGATAATCTATCTTAATTTGGTCATATTTTTTTCACAAAGCCATCCATTTTATTGAAATTTTTAAATTGCATAAACAGAATTGTATATAATATTTTGTATTTAAAAAATTTCCAAATCTTTCATATTCTGACATAGATTCAGAGTCTGAGGATTATAGAACTTATAAAAGTTACTGTATAAATCTATAAAGGATAAAGTTAAATCCATAGAGGATTTAATGAAGATAATTTTGAAAAATCCTTATTCATTCACTTTTGTATAGTTGTAGTTCTTTGATGATTGTCTACCTTTTCATGGCAAAATTGTGTTATATTTTTCCAGAAATTTTAAATTTTAAATTAATATTTTAATTAAAATTTTAAAATTTAAATTAAATAATATTTTAATTAAAATTTTAAATTAAATAATATTTTCAAATTTATTTGGAACATTTGAAAATTGCCATATTTTATTTATCACATGTTTCTTTTGTCTTGTGTTATTTCCATCTTCACACAGATGAATGTCTCTAATATTTCCCTATCCTTTTTTTTTTATCCAAAGAATTGTTCTCTTGGATTTCTCTCTCGATTCTTCAATTTTGATTTTTAGAGTATTGCTGTGTTTTATCAAAGTTATAATTCAATGGATAGTAAGATACATTATTAATTTACATACCACTAAGAAAGAAAACAAAACACTGTCAGGTGAGCTATGTTATTGTACTTCTTTTATCACTAAATAAGATATTTTTATTTTATTTATATTTATTAGTGATAAATATTTTTATTTAAAAATAAAAATGTTTATTTTATATTTACTGAAGGAGCCCTTTTGAGTTCTTTAGCTTTTTTTTTTTTAACATTTATCACTATTGTATATACATCAAATAGGAAAATATAAGCAGAATACCTGGGCCAGGTTATTACTGAGAACCTAATTCTTCTAAACATCTTTTTATTTTAGAGTCATTTTCATATATGTTTTTCAACCCAATATTGTGTTCTTTGCCACCAAGAATACTGATGATTCAACTTTACTTAAAAACCAATGTTTAGTACTTTTTATAGTGTGTGACATCTAGAATTAAATTATCTTAGCTTTTGTTTATTTTAGAATGTCTTGTTTACTTAATTTTGAAGGATATTTTCTCTGGATATTGAATTCTAGATTTACAAGATTTTTCTTTTCTTTTAGCACTTTAAAAATGTCATTTAATTGCCATCTAGTTTCCAAAGCTTCTGTTGGGAAGGCAGACAACAGTCATATTATTGTTTTCCTAAAAGTAAATACCTTTTTCTCTGGTTGCTTTTATCTTTATTTTGCTCTAGTGTAATTAAACTACTTCTGTTTTCTTTGAATTTATTCTCATTCGGGTTCACTCAGATTCCTGAATCTGTGAAGTTTTTTTCTTTCTTCAGAGTTGGTGAATTGGTAAAATTCTCAGCCATTATCTTTTCAAATATTGCCTCAGTCTCATTCTTTCAGTATCCTCTTTTTTGAACTATCATTAGGCCTTTGAAAATGTCTCACATTTCTTTATGCTCACCTCCTTTCCCCACCCCTGTGATTTAGTTTGGATATTTTGTATTGATTTTTCTTCAAATTTACTAATCCTATCTTCTTCTATGTCCAACCTACTGTTAATCCTGTACAATGAGCAGATACTGTATATTTTAGTTTTCAAATGTCCATCTGGGGGCACCTGGGTGGCTCAGTCAGTGAAACTTGCAACTCTTGATTTCAGTTGAGGTTATGTGATGGGGCTCTGGGTTCAAGTCCCACCTTAGGCTCATGCTCAGCAGGGAGTCTGCTTCTCTTCCTCTCCCTCTGCCCCTCCCCTAACTCGTGCTCGCACTCTCTCTCTCAAGTAAATAAATAAATCTTTAAAATAAAATAAAATGTCCCCTAATGCTTTATAGGCTCAAATTTTCTGTGGAAATAATGTATTTTTCATATATTTGTTCATTTATTATTCATTTTCTAGATAATGGAGTTAACAAGTTTGTTAGCTCCATTATCTAGAAAATTTCTGGATCTATCATCAGTGGGTGTTTTAGTTGTTATCAATTGCCTTTTCTTGCCTCTGTCATGCCTACCTAATTTTTATTGTATAAACACTGTAGATTATATATTTTAGAGACTCTGGATTATTTTAGTCTTCTTTTAAGGGTGTCAAATTTTGTTCTGACAGTGAGTTAAATTATTGGCAGATCATTTTGATTCTGTCAAAGCTTGCTTTAGGTTCTCTTTGTAATTTGTAACCCATGCATTTTTTTCCCCTTTCCTTTTCACTCTAATAATAAAGAAACTTCTCTCATGGCTTCCTGTTTACTAAGAAACAGTACACATATATATTACTTTGAACTATGCTCTATTTGGTTGTGTACTTTGTTTAGCTGGCTGAATCCTCCTTCAGATCTATAGATGGATAACAGGTTAATGCATGTGGTTCATAGTGTTACAGAAAAAATCAGACCGGTGAGAAACTAAGCAACACTCAGAGAAGTAGGAGAACTTGGGTTTATTTCAGGCCAGTGGACCCAGATGAGCTCGCACTCGAAATTCTGAGCCCCCGATAGCGGGGTTAAAGAGCTTTTATAGGGCAGTGCAAGGGCGCAGGTTCCAAGGGCTGTACTGACTGCTGGTAGGTGGGTTTAAATTGGGGGGGAGGGGCGGTGGTTGCTTTAAGCGGAACAGTGGTTACGGCAGAGGTTAGGGCAGTGCAGGAAGTCCGTGGTAGGAAACCTGTCTACAGAAGCACAAATGGCTGGTTATCTCTTGCTCAAGCAGGGCTTCTGGTTGTCTCTTAGTATTGCTAGTAACTTTCCATCTTCTGGGGCTTGCCAGCCTGGGCCTGCTCTGGGTAATTTTCCTTTTCAATAGAACAACTGTGGCTGTCTAGGAAGCTTTTATCTAATATGGCTTAACAGGCCAGAAATATGATTTTTTATCCCTAGTTTTGGGCTTTCTGAGATGTTGACCAGATGAAATATACAGCAAAATACTATAATACTCAGTCCATGCTGATATTAGAACCTTTTTGTATGACCACTCCACTTATAGACGTATATCTGTTTGGACCTCCACTCCTAGAATTTAGTGCATTATCTCTAGTTCCCTTCATTTTCTACCCAGTATTTTCTGAGATGTGGAATCTCAAACTAGGTGTAGAAAGAGCTACTGATCTGAATGGGTTAGACAACTCTTTCCGTACCTAAAATATTTATGCCTGAAATGAACTACAGAGTTACCTCAACTTCCATCATTCTTACACCATTTTCACAATTTTTTTCCTTATCTAAACATTACCTATACTATTATCTGTCTAGTATTTTCCTTAAATGACCTTTATATCAGCTCACTTTTTATTTTTTAATTTATTTAAAAAAATTTTAAAGATTTTATTTATTTATTTGAGAGAGAGAGAGTGTGAGAGAGCACAAGCAAGAGGAAAGGCAGAGGGAAAGGGAGAAGCAGACTCCCCCCCACTGAGCAGGGTCAGCTCACTTTTTAAAAAAAATTTGAACTTATCCTAAATAATGATAGTCGATATTTCTAAACATAGGTTAACTGCAAGACATAATTATCAATATTGTTATTAGTTTTCAACATTTTGAAAACGTTTTCATGGATATTTTAGTGAAAACTTAGCAGAGACTGAATAATATGTGCTAGCTAAATGAGATTTAGTATGTCCAAGCTTTAATTCTTCATTGACAATGGAGACATAAGCAATTTTTGAAAGTTCCAACCTGCAAGTGGGTAGCTCATCTATGCCGAGCTAATTACCAAACATATGAAGAAGGAAAGGGGTAATGTGTACAGTGTTGATTATCTTTTTGTGATAAAATGTGTATTAAAGTCCAGTTGAAGTACATATCTTAATGAATCTATAATAATTTACGAGGGATCTAATACCTGGCTTGTTGACATTATAAGACTGAAGGGAATGAAATTATTATGAAATTTTACTTATGCAAATAATCGTTATGTTAATTTTCAGCTTAACTTACCTTCCTTGTTCCATAAGCTTAACTCTATTTATAAACTGAAGAAAATAGCCACTCTAGGACAACCCTACCCCATCTCTCTTAATTGAGCTGAAATAAATAAACGGAGTTCTAGAACAAGGACAATAGTAGAAACTTTAGAAAGAGGAAGCCCTAAACCCGTGGTTTGTTTTTCCCTTAAAAAAAAAAAAAGAGAAAAGAAAAGAAAGGAAAAGAGAAGAGAAACACAAGAAAAACACAATTCTCCTTTAAAACAGGAAAATCACATATACATAGCTCTTGACAGTGTCAATATGTATTATTGGCCTTATACCAAATTCAAAGTCACAATGGCACTCTGTTCTCCCAGCTATACCTAGGGAAAAAAGTTATTGAGAGGAACAAATAAAGGGAAATTGAATGGTTCTGGGTTAAACTGCTGGAAAGCACTTCAAGGGTTTCCTTTATTTTGCCATTTATTCATGCATCATGGCTTTAGTATTTAAATGTGTTCCTTTTTATTGCTGAATCCATTGAGGCAGTGAACTGTATCTTTGTGGGGCTGCTAGTGTGGTGTAAATGCAGGATTGCTATCCTGGGAACCATAATTTAACCACCACATAGGTATCACCTAGCTGAAGGTATTTTGCCTCCATATTAGTATTCAGTGATATATTTAAATTATTTTCCAGCTTCAAGAAATATGCCTCTTCTACCGTGGGATTTTAGTTGAGTCTCAGGAATTGGAAATAAATACCAGGAATAAAGAAAGAAAACAATCACTTGAGGCACTTTGGTGGTCAACAAATTGACTTTCCTGCCTTTGCTATGTAGTAGGTAATAAATTTATAAGCTCTTCACCAATTACAAGTTTTTTTTTTGTTTGTTTTTGAAATTGTGTCAACAGACTCTAAGCCCAAAGAATAGTTAGTCATGTGTTTAAAGAATAGAAGTACAGAAGGAAAAAGATAATGATGAAGGATAATAAAAACGATAATAAGAACATAGGTAACTCAGAATATGTGTGGACTAGGTTAAAGCATTGACATTGTTGGAGAGTGAAGGCTGGATCCTTCTGCTGAGATCAGTTTTACTTTGTCACATGGCTCATGGCTTCAGAAGCTTTTGTGCTTTTGGATACAGCTGAGTTTTATTTTATTTATTTACCCCCTCATTCATTCATCCATTGTTAATATTTACTTGGTCTTTCAGACTGCTTTTAGACTTGCTCAATACTTGATTTTGATCCATGACATTTTCCCAACTTGTTCAAATAAAGGATGATCATTGCTTAAGGCATAAAATTTGAAGCATTTGATTAGAGTTTTATGGGGTTTTCTCTACATTTCTGGTTCTCTTACCATGTTATCTCTGTGCCCTTCTAAACCATGGTCTAATTTGCTTTAACCAAGTTTTTCAGAATCTATTTCTGGCCAGGTAATTTGATCTTAAATATTTAGTATTAAAATGTACTAGCCTGCAATCAAATAGTTGCCTCAACAGAAGGTGAATAGGATTCTTTGATCTTCCTGTATTTGTGACTGATGTCTCATGTGAGAACCAGCTTGTTATAACTCCAGTAGGGGGAAAAGTTAGGAATGTGATCCCAATATAGGGAATAAATAGAAGTGCTTTCTATGTAGTTGTAAAAATATTACTATACTGACACATCAACAGAGCAGATGTCATGAGCCTATTTAATAGACATTGATATAACAGCTCAAGTTCAAAGGATGTTACAAGAAAAATGTTAAAAATACTGACAAACATTTAAAACATGTAGTGTATACTATAATATAAAGAATATAGACTCTACCACTCATAATTTTTTTAACATATCTGAATCTATTTCCTCTTCTTTAAAATGTAAATAATAATTTCAAGTTATACTACAAAGCTGTAGTAATCAAACCATTATGGTACTGGCACAAATATAGACACATAGATCAATAGAGCAGGGTAGAAACAACCCCATGATTATATGGTCAATTAATCTTCAAGAAAAGAAGCAAGAGTATGCAATGAGAAAAAGACAGTTTCTTCAACAAATGGTGTTGGGAAAACTGGAGTGTTACATGCAAAAGAATGAAACTTACACCATACACAAAAATAAACTCAAAATGGATTAAAGGCCTAAATGTGACACCAGAAGCCATAAAAATCCTAGAAGCAAGCACAGGCAGTGATTTCTCTGATATTGGCCATAGCAACATTTTTTGAGATATGTCTCCTGAGGCAAGGGAAACAAAAGCAAAAATAAACTTTTTGGACTTCATTAAAATAAAAACTTCTGCAAAGTGAAGGAAACAATCAACAAAACTAAAAGACAACTTACTGAGTGGGAGAAGATATTTGCAAATGATATATATGATAAAAGGTTGATATCCAAAACAAATATCAAAAACAACTTAATACCCAAAACCCAAATAATCCAATTAAAAATGGGCAGAAGACATGAATAGACATTTCTCCAAAGGAGACATACAGATGGCCAACAGAGACATGAAAAGATGGTCAATATCACTGATCATTTGAGAAATACAAATCAAAATTGCAATGAGAGATTAGCTCACATCAGTCAGAATGGCTAAAATAAAAAAACAGAAGAAATAACAAATGTTGGTGAGGTTGTGGAGAAAATGGAACCCTCATGCACTGTTGGTAGGAACTCAAACTGGTGCAGTCACTATGGAAAACAGTATGGAGGTTACTCAAAAAATTAAGACCCTACAATCCAGTGATCTCACTACTGGATATTTACCCAAAGAATACAAAAACACTAACTCAAAAGGATATATGCACCCTTATGCAGCATTATTTACAATAGCCAAAATTATGGAAGCAGCCCAAGTGATAGCCCATTGATAGATTAATGGATAAAGAAGATGTGATATACATATACAATATAATATTATTCAGCCATACAAAAGAATTTAATCTTGCCATCTGCCACAACAGCATGGATGTATCTAGAGAGTATAATGCTAAACAAAATAAGTCAGAGAAGGACAAATACCATATGATTTCACTCATATGTGGAACTTAAGAAACAAAACAAATGAGCAAAGGAAAAAGAGAGGCAAACCAAGAAACAGACTCTTAACTATAGAGAATAAGCTGAGGGTCAGCAGAGGGGAGGTAAGGTGGGGGAATGGGTGAAATAGGTAATGGGGCTTTAAAAGTGCCCTTATGGTGAGCATTGAGTAATGTATAGAATTGTTGAATTACTATATAAAAATAATAAAATAAAATGTAAATAATAATTACCTACCTCAGAGTGGCTACTAAAGTAGATATAACCCATACACAGAGAAAGCACAATTCCTGATATATAACAGATACTGGAAAATTAGGTGATTGTTATTTAGACAAGTTTATTTTGGGCTAAAAATTGCTGTCAGCCAATTTCATGGTAGGATTTTCCAAATATAAAAATACAATATTGCTGGATTACCATTTAGTATCTAAAACTGTTAAGTTATAACCCCAACTCATATCAGCTCTATCATTAACTAGCTGTTGAATTTTGGTGAGTTCCTGACTTAGTTTCCATATTTATAAAATGAAGTAATTTCTGTACATATTTACTAAGATTCCTTTGTTTTTTGTATTCTGTTGTTCAATGAAAAGCAATAGTTGAAAACTTTTCAATATTCCTAATCAATAAAGAAATTACCTGTATAGAATGGCTGTTAAGTAAACTCCTGCCCAGAATTGGGAGACAAGGCAATCTTTAGAAATTTGTTACTGTATGTTGGCTAATTGAATTTAAATAAAAAAATAAATAAAATTGTTCTAAAATACTCTAATTACTCCTGATGCTATCTTTCATAACTTTGCCTAATACTACTGCAGGATAGATTTTGATATTTCAAAAACAGGTGGGATAGGTTGCCAAGGGGTGATTGACTTCTGATGTTTTGGCATTGATAACCTTAAATCATTTATATATATTTGTGTGCCAGAATTCAAAGCAAAAAGAAAAAAGAGCAGAAAATGTTGGGTATCTGAACAGTGTGGGATTTAGATAGGAGTATTTGGCTTATTCTATATCCTTGCTACTCAAAGTATGGTTCATGGACTTCCTGTATTAGTATCACCTGGGACTTGTTAGTAATGAGAATTTCAGGCCCCCCAGGACCTAAAGAATCAGAATCTACATTTTACTAATATCTGCAGGAGATTCTTATGCACATTAAAACTTGAGGAAACACTTTTCTGGAATACTTAAAATTATGTTTTATACGAATTATTGATATTGGGACATACATTTAAAATAATGAAATAGGAATATTAATAGACACCATGATAATAGTTGTTTTTGTAAATGATTGTTGATTTCAAGTACCTTTTTTAACCTCAAGACCAGACCAAACGTAAACTAACCTTTTTCAGAAAAAGATAATTCCTTTACAAACAAAATATTAAAAGAGGTTACATATAATTATTTTTTAGAAAATGAGATATTTTAAATCAGCATTTGGTATATTGAAGCTACTCAGACAACCGGTGAAATAAATTCAGGAGGTAAATGTGTCATCATAGCTTATAATTTGTAAGTGTAATGTTACCAGTCTTTTAAAATTATTTTACAAAATAATCCTAAAGAAGTATTGTTTTTCATTCCTATCGTGTGCCATCTTCCCAGTGAAATCTTATATATTTTGCAGTTGTACAAATTAAACATGTACAAGTTTATAATGGATGAGTGTAATACTTAAAGCCCACTCATGTAGAATTAAGCATTAGAAAGATAGTCTTTTTCACAGAGTATTGCTTACTCTGGCAAGAAAATATTGATTGTAATAAGGTTCATTCAGTCCCAATATTTTTATAAAAATACCTGGTATCCATAAAAATGTAAGTAATTAATTCATTAGCTTATTCAATAATAATTATTGCATCTTATAAGTGTCAGGCATATACTAAGTGCTGGGAAGAGAGTAGTGAACAAAAGTTACTCAGTCCTCTGCCCTCTTAGTATTTCCAGCCTATTTATTGGGGGAGATGTACATTAATCAATTAAACACTAAATGAATTTATAATTATAATCTGTAATAAGAATTTTTAAGTGCTGTGAGTCTGGAAAGGCTTCCTGGCAGAAGCAGCATTGGGAATGTGATGGTAAAGATGAGTAGGAAATCACTAGAATAGGATTACAGGAGGTGGGGTGTGGGAAGGGAATTCCGAGTTGAGAGATCAGCATGAAAAGAGCCCTGCAAAGAGGGAGGGACTGCATGTTTAAGAAACTGGAAAGCCTTCACGGTTGGAACACAAATAGTAAAGAGGTGGCCCGAGGTGGAGGTGGAGGTGGAGGGATGGTTAGGCAGAGGCCAAATCATGGCCTTAGGAGAGAAGATCTTAGGAGGTTTAGGATGTAAGGATTTGGATCCCTGTTTAGAATCCTTTGAAGTGAAACCATTGATAGATTTTAAAGAGAAGGACATGACACAAAGGGGATTTTTAATTATGTATTTATTTTAAAATTGTACTGACTATGGAGTGGAGAGTGCATTGGCTAGGAGATCGGGAAGGTGAAAAGTTCCAGGCGGACCAGTTAGAGCATGGTGACAATATCCCAGGCGATAATGGATTAAGGTGGTAGTGGTGGTGAAGATAAAAGTGAATGGATCCAGCGATACAAATGCCTTGATGAGCTCTTGGAGGGAGAAGGAGGACCTCCAATGATAGCTGGTTGTGAAGAGATCGTTTCGGTGGCATGGTCAGGAGTTTGGTTTTGAAGATGAAGTTGTTCTTTGGTTCAAATTCTATTAGTGCAATAAGATTATTTGACTAGAGGAGTGATCATATTACCTAACATGAGAATAACATATATTTTTTTGTATATTACTTATGACATCACAAAATATATAAACTCCATAGTGGTTCTTTGATATTAAACAAGTTCCTCTGCACCAAGGATGCAAAGAAATTACATGTTCCAGATGACACTGTGCCTCTTCTTCCATAGCCTGATAGTCCTCTTTTGTGTCTCATACTGCTTTTGCCCACATGTTCTTTGCTGGGATATTCCTTTTTTGTACCTGAGCACTTTTAAGTTAATATCTGCTAATCTAATAACTTTAAGAACCAATTTTTAGCAATATAGGAGCAATGTAACACAGTAATTAAACCCTTAGGATTCAGATGCACCTATGTCCTAAGCCCAGCTCCATCACATACTAGTTCTGTGTTCATGTAGAACAGTTTGCTCCTCTGAGTCTCAGTTTGCTTCTGCCAAAAGCAGATAGTAATTATTTAATAGGGTGCTTGATACATTATAAGTAAGCTATTAACATCTGATTTTATTGTTGTTATATTATTGGTATTTTTTAGCCTCTGCCTCTCTTCTGTATACTCTGCAAAATATTGGTCACAGATGGTTTTATTGTTAATTCAGAAACAATATTTTGTCTATAAGCCTACTTTATTTTTAACTTGAGTATTTCCAGCTTGTAGGGTCATGGAGGTGGAAATAGAGAATATTTATTTATTTATTTATTTAGGTAGAGATACCACCTAATTGAGGAATAATGCTTAATAAAGAGTCACCGGGGGGGGGGTGGAGGGGGGCGCCTGGGTGGCTCAGTCTGTTAAGTGTCTGCCTTGGGCTCAGGTCATGATCTCAGGGTCTTGGGATCGAGCCACTCATCAGGCTCCTGGCTTAGCAGGGAGTCTGCTTCTCCCTCTCCCTCTCCCCCACCCCTCTCTTTCAAATAAACAAATAAATAAAATCTTTAAAAAAAAGAGTCACCAGGTACGACTTGGCAATTGCTATGTATCAATTTTAGTATCTTTTTCTCTTCTCTTTCCCAGTAGCAAGTACCAGCAAGCTAACATTCAGCATCCTGCCCCTACCAAAGCACAGATTATTTAAATATGGAGATACCTTCAACTGATAGACAATAGCTTATACCCTGCTGCCCCTTGCTCCTAAGTGCTCCTGCCCATGCTAATGTGCTGGTGCTCAGGCCCTCCTGCTTGCCAAATATTTTGAATAACACTGCCTCTGCTCCCATCCCTCATTACCATTTACTGCTTCCTGCACAATATTAATCTGTATGGATACAGAACATATTCCACTCCACTACAGTATCAGGAACACACAAGAATCAGTATCTTCTGTTCTTCCCCAAGTCATGATAAAAATTAAAAAATCTGGTTAAATGTATTATATATTTACATTGATTTAGCAGGAGGAATAGTAAATTTTTATGAATTCAGATGCCTTTAATCCATAAATATTGACTTTAGTTTTTTTCCTAAGAACAAGGTTTTAGTAAGCATATAAATACAGTGAAAGATGTTTTATAAAATGGTAGAAAAGTATTTTTTTCACATACTTGTACCAATTGACTCCCTTGTTATTTATAAAATACCCCACTGAGCTAAAAATGTGCTTATCACATGATTCCTACCTATTTGATAAAGTGCTTAAAATTTTTTTAAGTCATAGCCTAGCTTCAGCAGTACCCATCTGCAATTTTCCTGGATCTCCAAACTTCCATATCTTTAAAATAGCTGTGTAATCTAGGTTCACACCAAATTGACTGACACCTCCTTACAATCAGGTGCAAGAAAGTCAAGTTTTGTTTTTTTATATATAGGTGATTGTGAAAGACTGACCCAGGTAAATTATTTGAGCTCATTCTTTCTGTGATGGTTCTTCAAATGTGTGGTTCTTCAAATGTAATGTTTGTGTTTTTTGGTTTTTGTTGTTGTTGTTGTTAACCTGTAATGTTCTCGCTACATAATGTTATATATGTATTTTATGACCCATGATTTCTAGCTAGTTCATTTAGCTCTGTTTCCCTGAGGTTGACAGTAGGAGGAGTTAATATCCTCAGCTTTCTAACAGCAGAGATTGAAAAGGATCATGCCCGTCTCTTACTTACTGGCTCTCTAAGCCACACTGCAAGAAATATTACAGGCAACAGATAGTTTCATTTTCAATTTAGACACCCATTATTTGATGTTTACAGGCCATTCCTAATTCTGAGTCTGGAATTTATGGTTTGTTCTGGCGATTATCATCACAGCAATCTCCTGCAACTCAGCTGTGCTTCCTTGGGAGCTCTGAGCTGCTTTATCAGTCTTCCCGGACGTCTGGAACTGATATATAGCACCACGTCCAAATCACCCCCGCTCAGAGAGACTTGGTTTATGACTCCCCAGATATCCGTCTCTTCTGCGGGGTAGGCCAGTTTGTGCAGCCTCAGTGAAGGGGAAAGTTGACCCTTGGGAAAGAGAGCAGTGGTCTTTAAACAAATAAAAAACCAACATTTAAGACTCTGAACACTTCTCGACCAAAATTAGATGATATCACTAATTAAATTAAATTTACTGAGTCTTTTTCAGTGCCAGATAAGAATGAAGCAAAGGTGTTACCTGGTTTGCTTTGTAGACTTAAGACAGGGGTCATGTATTAGTCTCCTGAAGAGATAGTAAAATCATGGCAGCATTTGCTTCGGAATGATGGCCACATTTCAAATGGTTATTTTATAGTTTCCCGTTTGAATATACAGTATTTGGTTTTGCCTTTAAGATACATGGATATTTACTAGGCTCTGTTCGATAGCATTAATTAAAGCTTACTGAAAGACCTTAGAAATCTCTGTGTATTAGTCTGTAGAAGAATCACGCACTAAGTTCTCAGTTTTGAAAGGATATGGTAGCACGTGCATCGATGACAAGTGCCTAGGCCAAATGATGTTTCATTTTAAATCTTGCTGATTGTATTGAGAATGAAAACATCTTTTGGCCACCAGTGCCTGCCTACTTTTGTGCTTTTGTTGTGGCTTGTCACTTGCCTCTCGTCCCTTCCAGGAGGGATTAGAACTAACAACACTAGACAAGGAGACTGGGTTTGGTCATAAAAGGGCTTCCTATTCCTTCTTCCCTAAATTTAAGATGATTCAGTACCTCCTTGAAAATTCACATTCTACCATGGAGGGACTGACAAGGCAGAGAGGAAAAGAGAGAGAAACCGACAGAGAGGACTCTGAGTGAGTCCTCCCCAACTTCTGTCCAACCTCGGTCACCAGGGAAGGTGCTCCTCCTTGAAGGACCAACCAACTCAAAATATTCCTCCACTAATATTTTCTCCTTGAGGATTGAAATAAAAATGTTCTTTCTTGTAGGGAGCTACAACCAGAAGGCAGTGAGTAGCCCCAGTAGTAACAGTTGGTAAATAGATATCAGATTGGGAAGAGTAACCCCATTTTATAGAAGAGGAAACAGACCCATAGACTCTATGTGATTTGTGCAAGTTTGTACATCTGGTAACTGGAAATGTTAAGACTTAAACCTTTCCTTCTGACTCACTAAGTAGAGATTCTTTTCCTCTACATCAATGAATAAAAAAAAAAGAAACTTAGAAAGATGTATTTGGAATTAGTCTTAGAACTATCATTTTGAATAGAGAAGGATTTTCTTTGAAGTTGCATTGTGGATTTTATTTTATTTTATTTTATTTAAGATTTTATTTATTTATTAGGGAGAGAATGAGAGACAGAGAGCACGAGAGGGAAGAGGGTCAGAGGGAGAAGCAGACTCCCCGCTGAGCAGGGAGCCCGATGCGGGACTTGATCCCGGGACTCCAGGATCATGACCTGAGCCGAAGGCAGTCGCTTAACCAACTGAGCCACCCAGGCACCCTGCATTGTGAATTTTAAATTTGCACCATTGTTAGTAGGGTCCTAGGTGAGTGTGGGACTCTAAAGTTGGACTCACTGCCCTTAGGTCTTCTTTCTTTGATGCCTTCCTTTCCCTGTGACTGACTTAAACACCATCCTAATGCCTACTTTCTGAAAATGGTCAATATTTTGTGTATTTCTTTTTTAAAAATTTTATTTATTTATTTGAGAGAGAGAGAGAGAGAGCACGAGAGGGGGTGGGTCAGAGGGAGAAGCAGACTCCCTGCTGAGCAGGGAGCCCGATGCAGGACCAGGATCATGACCTGAGCTGAAGGCAGTCGCTTAACCAACTGAGAGACCCAGGCACCCTATTTTGTGTATTTCTTTTTTTTTTTTAATAATTTTTTGTTATGTTAATCACCATACATTACATCATTAGTTTTTTTATTTATTTTTTTAATTTTTTATTGTTATGTTAATCACCATATATTACATCATTAGTTTTTGATGTAGTGTTCCATGATTCATTGTTTGTGCATAACAACCAGTGCTCCACGTAGAATGTGCCCTCTTTAATACCCTTCACCAGGCTAACCCATCCCACCACCCCCCTCCCCTCTAGAAACCTCAGTTTGTTTTTCAGAGTCCATCGTCTCTAATGGTCCATCTCTCCCTCTGACTTACTCCCCTTCATTCTTCCCCTCCTGCTATCTTCTTCTTCTTTTTTTTTTTTAACATATATTGCATTATTTGTTTCAGAAGTAAAGATCCGTGATTCATTGGTCTTCTACAATTCACAGTGCTCACCAAAGCACATACCCTCCCCAATGTCTATCATCCAGCCACCCGATCCCTCCCACACCCCACCACTCCAGTAACCCTCAGTTTGTTTCCTGAGATTAAGAATTCCTCATATCAGTGAGGTTATATGATGCATGTCTTTCTCTGATTGACTTATTTCACTCAGCATAACACCCTCCAGTTCTATCCATGTCGTTGCAAATGGCAAGATCTCATTCCTTTTCATGGCTGCATAATATTCCATTGTGTATATATACCACTTCTTCTTTATTCATTCATCTGTCGATGGACATCTTGGCTCTTTCCACAGTTTGGCTATTGTGGACATTGCTGCTATAAACATTGGGGTGCACGTACCCCTTCGGATCCCTACATATGTATCTTTGGGGTAAATACCCAGTAGTGCAATTGCTGGATCGTACGGTAGCTCTATTTTCAACTGTTTGAGGAACCTCCATACTGTTTTCCAGAGTGGTTGCACGAGCTTGCATTCCCACCAACAGTGTAGGAGGGTTCCCCTTTCTCCACATCACCGCCAACATCTGTCGTTTCCTGACTTGTTAATTTTAGCCATTCTGACGGGTGTGAGGTGGTAGCTCATTGAGGTTTTGATTTAGATTTCCCTGATGCCGAGCGATGTTGAGCACTTTTTCATGTGTCTGTTGGCCATTTGGATGTCTTCTTTGGAAAAATGTCTGTTCGTGTCTTATGCCCATTACTTGATTGGATTATTTGTGCTTTGGGTGCTGAGTTTGATAAGTTCTTTATAGATTTTGGATACTAGCCCTGTATCTGATTTGTCATTTGCAAATATTTTCTCCCATTCTGTCGGTTGTCTTTTGGTTTTGTGGACTGTTTCTTTTGCTGTGTAAAAGCTTTTTATCTTGATGAAATCCCAATAGTTCACTTTTGCCCTTGCTTCCCTTGCCTTTGGCGATGTTTCTAGGAAGAAGTTGCTGTGGCTGAGGTCGAAGAGGTTGCTGCCTGTGTTCTCCTTTAGGATGTTGATGGACTCCTGTCTCACACTGAGGTCTTTCAACCATTTGGAGTCTATTTTTGTGTGTGGTGTAAGAAAATGGTCCAGTTCCATTCTTCTGCATGTGGCTGTCCAATTTTCCCAAAACCATTGGTTGAAGAGACTGTCTTTTTTCCACTGGACATTCTTTCCTGCTTTGTCAAAGATGAGTTGATCATAAAGTTGAGGGTCCATTTCTGGGCTCTCTATTCTGTTCCATTGATCTATGTGTCTATTTTTGTGCCAGTACCATACTGTCTTGATGATGACAGCTTTGTAATCGAGCTGGAAGTCCGGAATTGTGATGCCACCAGCTTTGCTTTTCTTTTTCAACATTCCTCTGGCTATTCATGTGGAAACAGTCTCTTCTGGTTCCATACAAATTTTAGGATTATTTGTTCCATTTCTTTGAAATGGAACATGGAAATAACAAATTTCTTTGAAAAAGGTGGATGGTATTTTGATGGGGATTGCATTGAATGTGTAGATTGCTCTAGGTAGCACTGACATCTTCACAATGTTTGTTCTTCCAATCCATGAGCATGGAACGTTTTTCCATTTCTTTGTGTCTTCTTCAATTTCTTTCATGAGTATTTTATAGTTTTCTGAGGACAGATCCTTTGCGTCTTTGGTTAGATTTATTCCTAGGTATCTTATGGTTTTGGGTGCAATTGTAAATGGGATCGACTCCTTGATTTGTCTCTCTTCTGTCTTGTTGTTGGTGTATAGGAATGCCACTGATTTCTGTGCATTGATTTTATATCTTGCTACTTTACTGAATTCCTGTATGAGTTCTAGCACTTTTGGGGTGGAGTCTTTTGGGTTTTCCACATAAAGTATCATATCATCTGCAAAGAGTGAGAGTTTAACTTCCTTTTTGCTGATTTGGATGCCTTTGATTTCTTTTTGTTGTCTGATTGCTGTGGCTAGGACTTCTAATACTATGTTGAATAACAGTGGTGAGAGTGGACATCCTTGCCACGTTCCTGACCTTAGGGGAAAAGCTCTCAGCTTTTCCCCATTGAGAAGGATATTCGCTGTAGGTTTTTCATAGATGGCTTTTATGATATTGAGGTATGTATGCTGTATCCCTATACTCTGAAGAGTTTTGATCAGGAAAGGATGCTGTACTTGTCAAATGCTTTTTCTGCATCTATTGAGAGGATCCTATGATTCTTGTTCTTTCTTTTGTTAATGTATTGTATCACGTTGATTGATTTGCAGATGTTGAACCAGACTTGCAGCCCAGGGATAAATCCCACTTGGTCATGGTGAATAATCCTTTTAATGTACTGTTGGATCCTATTGGCTAGTATTTTGGTGAGAAGTTTTGCATCCATGTTCATCAAGGATATTGGTCTGTAATTCTTTTTGATGGGGTCTTTGTCTGCTTTGGGGATCAAGGTAATGGTGGCCTCATAAAATGAGTTTGGAAGTTTTCCTTCCATTTCTATTTTTTGGAACAGTTTCAGGAGAATAGGTGTTAATTCTTCTTGAAATGTTTGGTAGAATTCCCCTGGGAAGCCATCTGGCCCTGGGCTTTTGTTTGTTGGGAGATTTTTGCTGACTGCTTCAATTTCCTTCGTGGTTATAGGTTTGTTCAGGTTTTCTATTTCTTCCTGGTTCAATTTTGGTAGTTGATACATCTCTAGGAATGCACCCATTTCTTCAGAGTTATCTAATTTGCTGGCATAGAGTTGCTCATAATATGTTCTTATAATTGTTTGTATTTCTTTGGTGCTGGTTGTGATCTCTCCTCTTTCATTCATGATTTTGTTGATTTGGGTCATTTCTCTTTTCTTTTTGATAAGTCTGGCCAGGGGTTTATCAATCTTGTTAATTCTTTCAAAGAACCAGCTCCTAGTTTCGTGGATCTATTCTACTCTTCTTTTGTTTTCTATTTCATTGATTTCTGCTCTGATCTTTATTATTTCTCTTCTCCTGCTGGCTTTAGGCTTTATTTGCTGTTCTTTCTCCAGCTCCTTTAGGTGTAGAGTTAGGTTGTGTATTTGAGACCTTTCTTGTTTCTTGAGAAAGGCTTGTATTGCTATATACTTTCCTCTCAGGACTGCCTTTGCTGTATTCCAGAGATTTTGAACAATTGTGTTTTCATTGTCATTGGTTTCCATGAATTTTTTAAATTCTTCTTTCGTTTCCTGGTTGCCCCATACATTCTTTAGTAGGATGCTCTTTAGCCTCCATGTCTTTGAGTTCTTTCCGATTTTCCTCCTGTGATTGCATTCTAGTTTCAAACCATTGTGGTCTGAAAATATGCAGGGAATAATCCCAATCTTTTGGTACCGGTTGAGACCTGATTTGTGACCTAGGATGTGATCTATTCTGGAGAATGTTCCATGGGCACTAGAGAAGAATGTGTATTCCGTTGCTTTGGGATGGAATGTTCTGAATATGTCTGTGAAGTCCATTTGGTCCAGTGTGTCATTTAAAGTCTTAATTTCCTTGTTGATCTTTTGCTTAGATAATCTGTCCATTTCAGTGAGGGGGGTGTTAAAGTCCCCCACTATTATTGTATTGTTATCAATGTGTTTCTTTGCTTTTGTTATTAATTGCCTTATATAATTGGCTGCTCCCATGTTCGGGGCATAGATATTTACAATTGTTAGATCTTCTTGTTGGATAGACCCTTTAAGTAGGATATAGTGTCCTTCTTCATCTCTTATTACAGTCTTTGTTTAAAATCTAATTTGTCTGATATAAGGATTGCCACCCCAGCTTTCTTTTAGTGTCCATTAGCATGCTAAATGATTTTCCACCCCCTAACTTTCAATCTGGGGGTGTCTTTGGGTCTAAAATGAGTCTCTTGCAGACAGCAGATGGATGGGTCTTGTTTTTTAATCCAATCTGATAGCCTGTGTCTTTTGATTGGGGCATTTAGCCCATTTACATTCAGGGTAACTATTGAAAGATGAATTTAGTGCCATTGTATTGCCTGTAAAGTGACTGTTACTGTATATTGTCTGTGTTCCTTTCTGATCTATGCTGCTTTTAGGCTCTCTCTTTGCTTAGAGGAGCCCTTTCAATATTTCTTGTAGGGCTGGTTTTGTGTTTGCAAATTCCTTTAATTTTTGTTTGTCCTGGAAGCTTTTTATCTCTCCTTCTATTTTCAATGACAGCCTAGCTGGATATAGTATTCTTGGCTGCATATTTTTCTCCTTTAGTGCTCTGAAGATAGCATGCCAGTCCTTTCTGGCCTGCCAGGTTTCTGTGGATAGGTCTGTTGCCAGTCTAATGTTTCTACCATTGTAGGTTACATATCTCTTCTCCCGAGCTGCTTTCAGGATTTTCTCTTTGTCTCTGAGATGCGTAAGTTTTACTATTAGATGTCGGGTTGTTGACCTATATTTATTGATTATGAGAGGGGTTCTCTGTGCCTCCTGGATTTTGATACCTGTTTCCTTCCCACATTAGGGAAGTTCTCTGCTCTAATTTGGTCCAATATACCTTCTGCCCCTCTCTCTCTGTCTTCTTCTTCTGGGATCCCAATTATTTTAATGTTGTTTCGTTTTATCATATCGCTTATCTCTTGAATTCTGCCCTCGTGATCCTGTAATTGTTTATCTCTCTTTTTCTCAGCCTCTTTATTTTCCATCATTTGGTCTTCTATATCGCTGATTCTTTCTTCTGCCTCATTTATCCTAGCAGTTAGTGCCCCCATTTTTTATTGCACCTCATTAATAGCCTTTTTGATTTCGACTTGGTTAGATTTTCGTTCTTTTATTTCTTCAGAAGTTTCTCTAATAACTTCCACGCTTTTTTCAAGCCCAGCTAGTATATTTAAAGTCATGATTCTGAGCTCTGGGTCCGACATCGTACTAATGTCAGTATTGAGTAGGTCCCTGGCAGATGGTACTAGCTTTTGTTCTTTTTGGTGAGGTGATTTTTTCGTCTGGTCATTTTGTCCAGAGGAAAACAGATGAATGAGAGAACAGAATGCTAACAGGTTAACAACGTCTCCAGCAAATATACTCTATACAAATCAGAATAGACCTGAAACCAGGGGAAAAGAAAGGGAAAGAAAGAAGAGAAAAAAAAAAAAAGGAAAAAGGAAAAGATAAAAACAAACAAAAACAGAACAAAACAAAACAAAAAAAACAGAATATGATCAAATATGATCAGGCTAGTGCATAGATCAGTGCCACACACTAGATTTTGGGAGTAATTTGGTCTGTTAGAAGTAAGTGCCTGCTAAAATTTCAAAGGAAGAAAGACTTATATCTGTACAAAATAAGGGTTGATACAATGAAGGGATGGATATTTTGATCTGTTAGAAGAAACTGTATCTCAAAATTTTAAAGAGAGAACAACTTATATATATATACACCAAAAATAAGGGTAACTACTATGAAGGGGTAAAAATATGACTCTAAAAATGAAAAATAAAAAATATTTTTTTAAAAAAGGGATTGATAAGATGTTGGTTGAAAGAGGGAAAAAGAAAGATTCAAAAAAAAAAACAGTTAAAAAAATTAACTTTGTAAAACTAATGAATTATTGTAAAAAATCCATGAATTCTATGTGCAGTATTCCCCTAGTGCTGGAGTTCTCCCATTCTTCTTGATCGGTAAACTTGGTCTTGGCTTGCTGGCTGTTCATGCTGATCTTCCGGGGGAGGGGCCTGTTGTCATGGTTCGCAAATGTCTTTGCCAGAGGTGGACTTGCCCTGCCCTTGTGTGTCTGGGCTAAGCAATCTGCTTGGGTTTGCTCTCAGGAGCTTTTGTTCCCTGCAAGCTCTCGGTACAGCTTTGGAGGACAAGGGTGAAAATGGTGGCCTCCCAATCTCCACCTGGAGGAGCTGAGAACTCGGAGCCCGGCTCCTCAGTGTGCCCCCAGAGAAAAGCAGTCACTCCTGACTCCCTGGTCTCCAGCCGTACTCCGTGCTCACCCGGCCTGTGACCGAGCGTTTCTATCTCTGGCACCCGACCCCGTGTGGAGTCTCCAAACCCTTCGGATCCCTGCGGTGCGCTCCTGCACCACTCCTCCCGGGGGAGGAAGGGGAGTCTCCCTGGATCTGTTGCTTGTTGGGTCCCTGCTGGAGGAGCAGTGGCCCAACTGGGCCGCGGATCACAGTTTATGGCAACCCCGAGCTGAGAGCCCGCGCCTCGGCTCTGTCTCTGCAGCCGGCTTCCCCTATCTGATACCTGGGAGCTCTGCCGCACTCAGGCACCCCCGGTCTTTCTGTGACCCCCAGGGTCCTGAGACCACACTGTCCCACGAGGGTTCCACCCCTTGCTTAGCCACTGGAGTGATGTCCCTCAGCGGAGCCGCCTTCTAAAAGTTCTGATTTTGTGCTCCGTGGCTCTATCACTTGCAGAAGCGGCCGACGGAGGCCCCCTCCCCCGCCGTCTATCCTCCCGAATATCGCCTCAGATTCACTTCTCCACACGTCCTACCTTCCAGAAAGTGGTCGCTTTTCTGTTCAGAGTGTTGTTACTATTTTTATCTTCGATCTCCTGTTTAGTTTGTAGGTGTTCAGAACGGTTTGATCCCTATTAAGCTGAATTCCTGAGACCAGACTGAATCCAGGTCTCCTACTCCTCCGCCATCTTGCTCCGCCCCCCTCCAGTGTTTTCATTTTCTTTGGGCAAATATCCAATAGTGGAATTACTGGATCATATGGTATTTTTTTTTAAAGATTTTATTTATCTATTTGATAGAGAAAGACACAGCGAGAGCAGTAACACAAGCAGAGGGGGTGGGAGAGGGAGAAGCAGTTTTCCCACTGAGCAGGGAGCCTCATGTGGGACTCGATCCCAGGACCCTGGAATCATGACCTGAGCTGAAGGCAGATGCTTAATGACTGAGCCACCCAGGCGCCCTCATATGGTATTTCTATTTTTAATTTTTTGACAACCCTCCATACTGTTTTCCACAGTGTCTATGCCAATTTACATTCCCACCAACAATGCATGAGGGTTTCTTTTTTCTACACATCCTTGCCAACACTCGTTATTTCTTGTCTTTTTGGTTCTAGCCATTCTGACTCGTGTGAAGTGATATCTTATTGTGATTTTGATTTGCACCTCCCTGATGATTAGTGATGTTGAGCATCTTTTTATATGCCTGTTTGACATTTATGTGTCTTCTTTGGAAAAAAAAAATCTATTCAGGTCCTCTGCTCATTTTTAGTTTTGATTATTTGTGATATTTGAGTTGTGTAAGTTCTTTATATATTTTGGGTATCAACTCCTTATTGGATATATCATTTGCAAATATTTTCTCCCATTCAGTAGGTTGCCTTTTTATTTTGTTGATGGTTTCCTTTGCTGTGTAAAAACTTTTAAATTTGGTGTAGTCCCACTATCCCTTTAATTTTGTACAGTGGGGTAAGTTCTTCCCCTAACGCTGGATGAAAAATCAAGAAATCTCAAATTTGTTCTGGTATCTTAGGTCTTTTGTGTCACTTCTTTTCTTCTAATTAGTAGTTAAAATGTAGTTGTCAAAACTCGTGTATCTTGATTTAAATTGGGCCCAAATTTCCCACAATTTGGGCCAATTGCAGGTAGGAAATCAGTAACTGGGAAAGAGAAGTTATTGGCTTTTTATTTTTTTCTCCATTTTCTGGCATGATGCAAGGGGAAATAGGAGAGGAAAGGGGAATAGGAAAGTTATTGCTGGCTCTCTGGGTATTGAAAGCTGACTTTTTCCCTAGACTTGCTGTGTCATTTAGGGTCCCAGCAAGAGAAAACATGGCATACCAAGTTGGTAAATTGAGGAATATGTATTAAAAGGCTTATTTACATAGGTGTGGACAAGGTTTGGGGAATCAACAAGGGATGGATCATAGCAACTGCCGGGAGCCCACCCGTATCCAGGCCTGAAGGAACAAGTGAGGGAGTGGTCCTGAACCCTGAGAGGGTGTCTGCTTTATGAAGAAGGCTGCCTGACAAGAGCTGTGGTCTTCAAAAGAGGAACTTAGTCAACTTAATAGCAACCCCTCATGGTAGCAATAGGAGAACAAATACCTTGACCTTACCCTCCTCCCACTGTCTTACGCCTCTAAATGTCCAAACCACTTAAAAGCAGGGAACAAGGGAGCATTTGTATGAAATCTGGACTGTAGGAACAGAGGGTAGTATGGTGACATGGGGTGGTGAGTGGATCTGGAGGGGCAAATGGAAAAACCAGGCACAGGCGATTTCATGAGTTCCTTGGAGGTCCAGACTTTACCTGAAATTCCCTTGATATATGAGTGGTAGCTTCTCCCACAGCTGATAGCTTATCCTCAAAATCTAGAAGTTTTTGTAACTCCTCTTTATTTACTAATCTAGGCAATGATCTTGGGCAAAATCCAAGATGACCCCAGACCAGTTATCTTTTGCATGAGGCTTATATCTGGAACATGACGAATGTTCAGACATTGGAATTCAGTCACCTCTTCTATTTATTCACCAGCAACTAGCCAGCCACTTCTCTACAGGTAGATTTCTCCAGATAGAGTTTACACTTGCCCATTGAATCTCAGTTGCTAGGGACTCGTTAACATATTTCTAAATGGTCCCACTGAAGTGTCTTTTAACATCCTCTTATCAAGGATGTAGGAAGGAGGATGGGGATCCTAGATTAGCTTTGTTCATATAAATTCTTTCCATAAAATCTTACCCAGTCTCCACACATTTCGGCCTTTGTATCTTCGTTATAGATTTGAGGTTTCAGAGTCATATAACTTAGCTTTTAATTATTTCTTTTGAAAATCATTATCTTGGTCTGGCACATCAGTGTGAACGTCCCTTATGTGCATCTTGGTGCTTTAATTAAAGCTAAATATTTTAAATAAAAAGAGAAATGGAAAATTTCATATATTGGATAGGGTCTGGAAGTGGGAGTATGGGGAGGAAGGTAATATTTTCAAGTAGGAGTCATTGGTTCTTCTCAAGTTACACCATACAGATCAAGATTTATTTTGACTTCTTGTAAGTTAGATCCTGTTTACGATATTTTTTTCTGTTAAAGATGTATGCACAAATCAAGTTTTATAACAAAAAATATTTTAAATAGGCTAAGAAAACTTGCTTTATTTGCAAATAAATTTTAATTTTTAAGAAAATTTTTACCTGCTAATGTATTTTGAAGGAAATTTTTTTCATATGCCAAGTTTCTTTAAGGTGCAACCTATCTCTTTTTTTTAATGTTTTAAGTTTTTATTTAAGTTATGGTTAGTTAACATATAGTGTAATATTAGTTTCAGGAGTAGAATTTAGTGATTCATCACTTACATATAACAACCAGTGCTCATCACAAGTGCCCTCCTTAATGCCCAGTTACCCCAGCCCCCCACCAAACTCCCCTCCAGCCACCCTCAGTTTGTTCTCTATAATTATGAGTCTATTTTATGCTTTGCCTCCCTCTCTTTTCTTTTCTTTTCCCTATGTTCATCTGTTTTGTTTCTTGGATTTCACATATGAGTGAAATAACATGGTATTTGTCTTTCTCTGACTGTATTTCTCTTAGCATCCATCCCCTGTTGTTAAAGTGTAACCTATCTGTATTTAACTTTTCTCCATGCCACAGAATCTGAGACTCTTTGAATTATGAATCTTGAAAGTGCTAACTGAAGATAACAATGATAGAAAGTGTTTATTTTAAAACATTAAGAATAAATCTGTTGTATTTTTATTTTATAGTGTTGAAAAGAAACCTGTCTGCAAGGCAGTTAATAATGAAAGTGAAAACCATAATCAGAACAGTGGAAATCTATCTGGTCTATATTTCATATGTATGGGCCATAGAAAAACTGTTAGATGTTCTGTAATACACCTTATAAAGCTCACTGTTGGCTGAAATTTGACATAGGGGATATAATTAAACTGTGAAAACCCGACTCAGGAAATAAAAAAAGAATAAGAATTATACTTAAGAAAGTAGAGAAATGACAAGAAAAATTTTAATGAGATCAGTGTTGTTCTAATAGTCTACCTCCCAAAGCATTGTAGAGACAGAAAAATTGCTAGAGAACAGTGGTTCCTTTTAAAAGATGGAAAATAATTTGTTTGGACTATGTGTAATAATGCCATGTCATTACTTGTTAGACTCTGGTAGTGGCTTCTAATATGATAAAAAAAGATCTTTGCCATGAGAAGTCAAGGTGTAATTGACAGCATAAAATACCATATTCTGCTTTCTCACAGATATTCTTATATTAGTATTCATGGCTGTTTTCTTTATTGGTAGGCAGGCTCCTGAAGCTGGCTGCTGGGTCAAGCATCACAAAATTAAAAAGATTTCTAGAAGGAGCTAGATCTCTTTCTGAAATGTTAACAACCTCTGACAATGACTCAGTAAAAGGATTTTGGAAAATGAAATGTCAGTAAAGACATGATGCACAACTTAACCATTAACTGAAATTAGAGGACTTGTGAACTTGGGCCTAGCTATCTATAGTTTGTCTACATTGACTGTTCTGAAATCTATACTATTTTCAAGGACTCAGTACTATGTAACATGATCTCTAGAATTTTTCTGATAACCATAGTAAATCCTCCTTAAATAGATCAATATCATGTTTTGTATGTTCATTCGTTCACTTATCAGTTCAATCATTTTTTAAACAATTATTCAAATAAAAAAATACTGAACTTCTATTATGGCCAAACACTGCTGGAAATTTAGCACTGAATAAAATAATTTCTGCTCTAGACCCCCAGCAATCTTACATACAAGTATTTTTATTGCTAATAATAAAGAAAATGTATTAAATGTCAGTTATAAGGCAGTGATTGCCTTGCATGCTTTTTGTACATTTATTTTATTTAATTATTTAATTTATTTAATTAAATAAATATTATTTATTTAATTATTTTATTTAATTCACACAATCCCTAAAGTGGGCATAGCCATCTTCATCCTATAGATGAGGAAGTTGAAGCCCACCTTTCATAACAGGCATGTGGTCACTTTGTTAATTAGTCTTGGAACTAAGATTTGAAGACTATCTGATTCTACTATTACACTACTTTTAATGGCAATTTAACACAAATGTTATTTTAAATGCAATGCTATTGATATAAAATGTTCTGAACAAGCTGAGAAAATAAGTCCAGTTTCAAAAGCACAGATATTATTTATTTTTTATAAAGATTTTCTTTTTATTTGAGAGAGAGTGAGAGAGAGAGAGAGAGAGAGAGAGAGACAATGAGTGGGGGGGAGAGGGGCAGAGGGAGAGGGAGAAGCAGGCTCCCTGCTGAGCAGGGAGCATATCCCAGAACCCTGAGATCAGGGACCTGAGCGGAAGGCAGACGTTTAACTCACTGAGTTACCCAAGCAGCCCAAGCACATATATTATTTTAATCTGTTTATATGCCAATACCATAACTGACTGATATAGTCAATTTTGACTGTGATTAGGCAGACTTCTTATTTCTTTGTTTTAAACCATTAATCCCCAAAGCTATGTTTTATGCAAACAGAAACAACAAAGAATGCACACACTCACACACACACACACACACACAGAAAAAAACCTGTGAAACTGACAGGTTTTCTGTTACTTTGTTCTGTCAAAGATGTTATAAAAATAAAATAATATTGTACCATTAAATAAAGCCATCATTTTATAAAAGAAATAACAAAAACTTTAACATAAAAAATAGAAATACTCTCATATTAAAAGACAGCTCTTATGTTTAAATAACTCAATTATCTGTATTGCATTTTTACCTCATGAGTCCTGAGATGAGTATTTAGAAACCATTAATGTACACAGTATTTTGGATCCTGCCCTGAACCTAAGTAAAACCTTCAATTTTGAATATATTCCCTTCATTTAACAATAATCCTAGCATGATTTATAGGAATAGTCACTGACCTAGGAGCTGGGAAGTTCTGTAACCCATTAGAATAGGGGTCACAGCAAGTTTAGTTTAACGCTGAATCACTGAAATTAATAAACTCCGTCTTTTCACTTTCTCCCTATTTAAGAACAGTGTCGATTCCAGTGTTTGCTGGGCTTGAATGAAGGACCAGAAACTCTAGCAGGAAGAGAGGGGAAATTGGAGGCAGGGATCGAGGCATGTTATCCCAAAAGTAAATAGCTTGAGGTGGATAAAGCCAGAACAAGCGGGAAATAAAGTCTGAGGTTTCTCCTGACTCTTCAGTCTCTTGCAAAGTTACGTATTGGTTGTGGGGATGGATCTTTGCATCTGCACTTGGACATACGTATGACTGATTTTCCATGGCAAGGTCTTTAAAAGAGAAGCCTATGGTTTATATCCATCCCTGAGATTTAAGATTGGTTAGTAACATCCCTAGTAAAACAATTTGAATTTTATTGTAGTGCAAACCCACAAATATTTCTTTCATGTTTGGTGTGTGTCCGTTGAAATTCTGCAGTCTGACATAAGCATCTCTGGTTTGAGGACACATGCGACTGGAGGAAATGTCGTGTTCTCAGTACTTGACTAGACGCGTACTAGACTGTACATCCACAGAGAACTCTAGCACATCATGCTCTTAGAGCTGTGGGCGGGAGACTCTGGAGATCATCGAGTGCAATGGCCTCAGTTTACAGATGCAGAAACTAAGGCCAAGAGAGGTGATTCAGTTTAGTTAGGGTCACCCAAGGAGTTTATTTCAGATCTCCCGGTTTCTGATCCACAGATTAGATTTCATCCTCATACCAAGTTTATGTTGTACCCTCTTAGAGAGTAACACAATAATCTGTGAATAAAAACACCGATTGAATAGAATATCTAACAGCTAATAGGTTGAACATTAATTACTTTTGTTAAAATATAAATACTAATTTTATTAATAAAACTGAACATTATTTACTATCAATAAAGTGTAGTAGCCACTTTTCCATTTATTTATTTTATCTGCAGCCATCAGCTGAGTGCTGAACACTGGTAGACACTAAGATTACAGAGAGAAGACTTGACAATTTAAAAGATGAGGCAGAGTATAAATAATAACTGCTAACATTTCTTGAGCCCTTCTTATTTGCCAGAACTTGCATATCCTTCATCTTTAATTCTTTATAATAACCCTATAATATAATTGCTCTATTATCTCCATTTTTATAGGTAAGGAAACTAAGAATTGGAAAGGTTAAGTAATTTGGCTAAGGACACATAGCTGTCAAATGATAGAGCACAGATTCAAACACCGTTTTAACCATCTCCACAAACTTCTATGTTATTCTGCTCATTATTTTCAAGAATAAATTTATATAATTTACATAAAATATTAATTTGGGTTTAACTTCCAGCTCATTCAAGTCGTTACAGTATGGTGGATAAAGCCTCAGATTAGACTCAGCTCAATTTGATCCTACCACTTACTGCATTTCCTCCTGGGGTATTACTGAACCTTAGTGTCTTCATATGCAAATGTGTGAACAATTATTGCGAATGGCATTTGAGACAATAAATGTAAAGTACTTTGGGGCGCCTGGGTGGCTCAGTCCTTAGGCGTCTGCCTTCAGCTTGGGTCGTGATCCCAGGGTCCTGGGATTGAGCCCCGCATCGCGCTCTCTACTCAGCGGAAAGCCTGCTTCTCCCTCTCCCACTCTCTTGCTGTGTCTCTCTTTGTCAAATAAATAAGTAAAATCTTTAAAAAAAAAAAAAGTAAAGTACTTTGCTGTGGTAGATATTTGACAATTTGGATTCCTTCTCACTCTCAGTCTCACCCCGCAGGCATTTTCCTGGGGCAACATCTTACTTCCTCAACAATACAGAAGTTCAAGACACTTGGAATCTTTAACCTATTTCTTTGATAAAGTTATTTAAAAAACTTCATTTCAAGTCTCAAAGTTAATTTTTGTTTGTTTTAGTTTTATTTTTATAGCACAGACTTTGTTTCAGAAATATTTTTTAGTATACCCTGTCAGGATGTTTTCCTGACATTCCATTCAGTACAGCAGCATTTTAGAATAGATTTCATTTTTTTTATGCTTGTCTGTTTGTATGTTTTTCATGCCTGAAAAATGTGGACTAGAATCTGTGCTTCTGCAAAGTGTTAAGTATAAAATATTTTTAAAGCTATTTCTGCAGAGGAGAACTAATTTAAGGGCATCGTATTTCATTTTTACCATGAAATGAGGATTTCCCTTTTAAAGGGAAATGTGTCATTTTAAAAGGTTGAATATGATGACACACATTTAAAAAATAAAAAATAAATAACAAAACAACAACAAAAACATTTTTTCTTGATGTTTAAATTCCATAAGGGGCTCCTCTCTGCACTGATAACATTTTCATTTGATTGTGAATTAGATAAATTTTCATTTGCTTTAAACCTTATCCCTTAGTATTTGAAGCTTCATAGTTTTTTTGAAGTCAATGTCATGACCTTCCTAGTTCAAATGTCTCCTTTTATTTGTACCATTACAGATTTATATTATGCATATGTTCCCAGCACATTTTTAACAGTTGTTTATGCAAAAACTTGTACAATAAAAGTAATATATTATTCTATAATTCTTTTTAGAGAACATGGCCCTTCCATAGAATTTTAAAGTTAGAAAGGAATAAAGGAACAATTCAGGGCAAATCTTCATTTTATGGGTGTGGAAAGTAAGGCCCAGAGATGTTATGGAATTTGCCAGATATTACCTTTATCCAGTCTTTCTTTTCTCTATTTATTCAACAAATAACTTTTGAGCTTCTACTATGTGCAAAGCACTGTAATAGATGCCATGAGGGACAAATTGTGTGTAAAATTTCTCTCCCTCAAGGATCATACAGTGTACTGAGAGAGATGCTTGCAGGTAAGCAGTTAACCATAGGGCAAATACTAATGAGTGAGCTCTTCACAAGCCCTTCAGCAATTCCAAAATTGATATCATCATCCTTGTATTGACCTGGTTTTCCCTTTAAAATGACCAGTTTAACACCATTATCTAACCAGTCATCCCTGTTGGATGCACACCAGCCTCCGTCGTCCTTTTTTCTTTACCCACCCCAAGCATCTGCCAGTCATCATCCTCTCCAGTATACTCAGTCAGGGTCCTTAAATCTGTTGATTTTCTTCATCCTGACTGCCAGTGTATTAATTTTAACACCTTTTGTCTTTCTGTACACTCTCGCTGCAACTGTCTAACTCCTCTGCCTGTCTCTGTTCTTAATACCCTTAAATACATTGTGCAGACTCCAGCCAGATTGATGTATTTGAATAGTGGTCATTCTGTGTTACTCACTGGCTTAACTTCTGTGATACCCAGTGGTCTATAGGATCAGCATCATCTCTTAACGTGGCAACAACCTCCAGGATCTGGCTTCCCCTCACACTTTTTATACTAGTTACCAAATACTCTTTAAAGACTTTTGCCTTTGTGCAATCTATCTCTGTCCCCTTAGAGTGGTCTTCTCTTTCATCTTCGCCTGGCTGACTCCTACATGTCTTTCAATTCAACTGTTACCTTCTCAAGGATCTTTCCCTCATCCTTAATGGGAGTGCTGGCTTCCACTGATCCATGGGTTACCCTGGATACCTCTGTTAAATACTGTGTTTATGTCTGTTTCTAACATGCGATGTGTATGTCTCAAAGGCAGGCATTAGGTCTAATGTATCATCAGTCCTTAGTATGGTGCGTGGTATTTAGTAGATAATAAAGATGTATTGAATAGATTGGATTATTTATTGAACAAAGTGTTGTAAAAGAAGTATAAACAGTATAAAAAAGTATTGTGGAAGTGAATAATTAATTTCAGCTGAGACGCTCAAAACAAAGCTTCATGTAAAATTCAGTGATTTAGTTGAGTCTTGAAAGAAGTCCATAATCAGAAAAGTAGGAGATCAAAAGTACAAAATGAGATTGTTCACATGGACAAAGTTCCTGAGTTGTGATTGTATTTCATAGAAAATAAAGGGCTCATTAAGGTATCTCATTAATAATTGATGGTAATTATGGGAGTATATCATGTGGGGCCTTGAATGCCATGATCAAGAATTTGTTATTAATTCCATCAACAAAGGGAATATGCTGAATGAATTTAGAACAAAAAAGGAACATAATTGGACCTTAAGTTGCTTTTTTTTAAAGATTTTATTTATTTGGGGGGATAGAAATCACGAGCAGGGGTGGGGGTGGGGAAGGGCAGAGGGAAAAGGGAGAGGGAGAAGCAGACTCCCTGCTGAGCAGGGAAATGGTGGAGGGGCTTGATCCCAGGACCCTGAGATCATGACCTGAGCCAAAGGCAGACACATAATGGACTGAGCCACCCAGGTGCCCCTAGACCATAAATTTCTTTACTAGAGTAAACACCTTGAAGGTTGGGCTTCTTTTGTTTGTTTCTTGCTGACTATTTTATTCTCAAATAAAATGTGACTTGTGAAGAAGTAGGAACTCATTATATATTTAAATAAACTAAGATGTGTTTTAGAACAGTACTATCTGATATATCTTTCTGCAATGAGGGAAATATTCTGTATCTGTGCTATACAATATAGTAACCACTACACACATGCAGCTATTGCTCACTTTAAGGAATTGAGGAATTGAATTTTTAATGTTATTTTTAATTAATTTATATTTAAATTTAAAGAGCCACATGTGACTCGTGGCTATCATGTTGGACAACACAGTGTGGACAGTTTTCCCTAGCAGGGTCCCAACAGAAAACAGATGGAACACTCAGATTAGGATAATTCAAGAAAATTTATTTATAGAGAGACTTTTTTCAAATGTGTGGGCAGCTTCAAGGGAACCACCAGAGAGAGTGCAATTAACTGTGGTGTGACATGGGAGCAATGGTGAGACAGAATTGATGGAAGCAGTCATAGTTAAGATTATAAGCCTGGATCACATTGCAATAGTATTTATAAGGTGCAATAGTACTTTTATGAAATTTCATTGAATGAAATCTATATTCAGAACTGTTCTTTTCACTAAAGTCTTTCCTGACAGTTTATTTACTGTTGAGGAATGTGATTGCTTTCCCTATACAGTGCTGATCTGTGCTGTGTTTTCTCAGCATTTTTCCCCCCTGGTATTCCACCGTAAGTGGTACCTTTTCCATTAGGGCTGTGCTGACTTCATGGTGGCTCCTGTCAAGTTTCCTTTAAGAAGCATCCTCTCTTCTGAGCACCTAGAATGGAGGCAGGCTCTGACTGTTATCTGTGGTTATGTTTTAATATTCTGCCCTTTCCATGCCTTCCTTCAACATACACAATGCACCTTCAGTCCTAGCTCATTGCTTGATGATTTGTTAAGGCTTTGAAAACAAAAGGAATGAGGGCTTTTAAGCAGGATGGGGCTATTTCTCCTTGCTTTATTTATTTTTATGCCATACAAAAGGAATAAAGAGGCATAAAATGGTTTGACTGAGTGAGATAAATCTGGATAAATAGAGCAAGGACCCAGTAAAAAGCTGGAGGTGAAAAGAAGAAAGGTGGGGCTGAGGGAAGGAAGAAGGGAAAATTTTATACTTCCTGTAGTGATAGGAACTATTTATTATTACCTAGAGAACAAAATGTCTTTGACCCAATGAAACATTTTAAACTAAGACTAAGCTCTGGATAGAAATTAAGAAATCATCTTTATAGTCCTTATTTAATCCCATCAGGTTGTCACCTCCTGTCATCCTTTATTAAAGTTTTGTATGCCGCTGCTGTTTGTTCTGAGAAGGTTGACATCTAGTTATTCTGACGAATCTCATCACAGAAGCTAGTGAGTTTTTATTGTCAACACAACAGGAATCTCCTGTATTATTTCTGGTATCTTGTGTGAGGGGCAGGGAGGGGGAGGTATCTCTTCATTCTGTCCCACTCCTGACCCCTTTTACTATCTCTGCTTTCATGAAGTTCAAAGAGACAACCAAGAGCTACACTGCATGAAACTGGAGAATACGGGCTAGGTTCTTTAGGTAAAATTAGAATCTGTCTTATAGCCCATTGCGTATCTGCTTATGCCATTGCCTTCCATGGCTCTGCATTAACTTTTCATAATTTTCTACTGCTAGCATGGGTAATGCTGGGTAGGGGCTGTAAGGTAACCACAACTTTCATCTGGTTAATTGCCACCATTGCTTTTATTACTCTGACATCTAGAATTTTATTTATCTCTATTTCTTCCTCCCTCTTATCTCCAGTTCTTTCACTAGATACAGTCTCCATCATGTACACATTGCACACTCATCCTCAAAAAGAAAAAGTAGTAAAAGACTTAGTAGTCCTCTATTGTTTCGCCCTAGGAGGCATCTAGAAATGCATGCGGCCAATATTATTGGAATTTAGTAGACAGGGGCCCATGGATGCCAAACATCTTGCAGTGTATAAGGTGGTCTCAAATGATGGTGATTTTTTTCCATCTGAAATATTAGTAACACCACTGATGAGAAAATCTAGGTATAACTGAGGTTTAGGTGGGTACCAGTGACCTCAGCTAATAGAGGATTTTAGTTGTGCCTTGATGGGTAAATGCTAAAATCTCCTCAAGAATCTAGTATGACACCTTCCTGGCATTTGGAAGGCTCCTAATAAAACTATGTTTGTTCTGAGTTAAGTTGTTCACTTTTGAACTAGTCAACACCATTCAGTAAGTCTTCTGCAAGTTACTTACAGGAATAGAAAAAAAAAAAAGCTATACTTGTCAATATCAAGATTCTAACAGTATCGTAGGAGTGATGAACTTGCATAGAAACAAATACTGGGAAATTTTCAAAATGCTATTTGGAACAAGGAAAGGTGAGAGTTTAGTCTTGAGGAGAGTTGGTGGGGGGAACTCTTTGTGGAAACCGTTGAGGAAGAGGTAGGATTTTAGCAGCAGCTGTTTTGCAGACACTTGCTGAAGTCAAGAGTACATTATATATAAGAACTTGGGGGAAGAGATAGACATGTGTAGGACTATTGTTACTGGGGAGGATAGTACTTGGAAGATGTGACAGAAGATGGAACTAAACAGAGGTTGTGATAGAGTATATAGATGGTCTTGAACTTCTTGTAAAGAAGTCTCTTCACTTGCATGTATGGATTTATGTGTGAATGTAGTCATCGGGCATAGTGTATGACACACTGCCTAATGGTCTGTACCTTACCTCAATTTCCTTCTTCATGGAGTCTGTGCTGTAAACTCCCTCAGTTATCAGCTGCTTAAACTTACCTTCCTGATTTTCAAGGTCTCCTCTCAAGAGCCCTTTTCAGTTTATTAATTTAAATGGTAGCAATTTTCTTAGAGGTGAATCACATAATGATTTTTTTCAATCTTTTTTATACAAGATAGCACTGAAAAAAGTATGATTAGACTCAATTCAGTTGTCTCCCACAAAAGTAATATGTAGAAAATACCAACGAAGGTGACTCTCTGTGTGCTTAATAGCCTAAAGATTTAGGTTAAGGATATAACAGAGAACTGTTCTGCTTAAAGAAATGAAAAGGTGTTGCACAAATTATCTTAAAGAGCCAAAAACAGCGTCCAGTTCCTGCTTGAAACAATTTGTTCTTGGAATATTGTCAGCTAAAATTGTGGTCAACTTTTGCAAATTGTATGAATTTGCACTGCATATTTTATTTGGTGTTTAGCAAAACTCCAATATGGCTCTGCATAACTTACACAATACACCATGAAAATGACTTCAGAAACTCCCACAGAAGTTGACAAATTGGGCATCTAATGCTTTTAAACTAATTGCGTGCTTTGAGGTTAAAGAGTCGACTTGTTAAGAATGAAGATCAGAGTTTCTTGGAGAGAATGCTCTGCCAACTGCCACACTGAATGCAACCCAGCCCCATATCAGAAATGTTACAGAAGCTTAATGAAGAAAATAATGTGAGCTTTAATCACCATTCTACTTAGTCTTAAGTGAAGTGCTCATGAATCATATGCAATATCATAGCAGTTTTGAAGCCTATTCTTGAATTTTCAAGCTGTTATTTTCAGGAAATTTAGAAAGCAAATTGCTAAGTGATAAAAAGTAATCTGATACCATTGCTTATGCCATTTTTTTTTTCTCTTTTGCAGAGTGGAAAAAAGGAAAGGAGTAATACCCTGAATATTGCTATAGACAACATGTGTAAGAAGACAAGAGACCTTCGCAGACAGGTGAGCGAAGAGAGAGGCATAGAGACAGAAACACCATACAAAATGAACTTTTTACCACTGCTAGAATATTACCTTCTTGTTTTTATCCTTCTTCAATTAATTTAGAAAACAAAACAAGAGTAAATATGTACCTTCCATATTTAAATACCCCAACCATTTTCGTGGCAAACATAAAGTAGAAGAAAGAGCATGTGACTTAGTATCAGGCTGAATTACACTCAAATGCTGGCTCTGCCCTCATCAGCTGTGTGATCTCGGGGACAAATTTAATCTTTTTGAGCCTCTCTGAACCTACAAAATGGAATTCATAATACATAATTGGACTGTGAGGATTAAATGAAACGCCTATCAGTGCCTGCTCCCTAGTGACACCACACGGAGAGCGGGAAGAAAAAGAATTTAATTCTTCTTGGTGAATTTAAATGTTACATTAGAAACTAGTTTATCATCTGTATGCTTATAGCAAACAGCTAGTAATCAGAAATATACCAATTTGCTCTTTCAGTTATTTTCAGAATGCTTCAAAAATTAGTTGCTCTTTAAGTTAAAGGTACTTTGTAGACTTAGGTCATCCATAACATAGGATTAGGAAAGATTTCATTAGATAATTTAGAAGTCCAGTATTATGCCACAAGTTAAATTTTTCCACCCAGAAATATGAAGACTTAGCTATTTTCAAAGACCTTTGCTTACCGTTATTTTCCACTATATAATAACCAGAGTTGTTTTTCATGCACAACTTCAATTTGGTCACCATTAACTCATCAAAGAGAAGCAAAAGCTTTTCAACCATAAGCTTTTCTTTTTTTTATTTTAGAAATTATTTCTTTATTTATTTTTCTTTAAATTTTTTATTGTTATGTTAATCACCATACATTACATCATTAGTTTTTGATGTAGTGTTCCATGATTCATTGTTTGTGCATAACACCCAGTGCTCCACGCAGAACGTGCCTCTTTATTACCCATCACCAGGCTAACCCATCCCCCCACCCCCTCCCCTCTAGAACCCTCAGTTTCTTTTTCAGAGTCCATCGTCTCTCATGGTTCGTCTCCCACACCGATTTACTCCCCTTCATTCTTCCTCTCCTGCTATCTTCTTCTTTTTCTTTTTTTCTTAAAATATGTTGCGTTATTTGTTTCAGAAGTACAGATCTGTGATTCAACAGTCTTGCACAATTCACAGCGCTCACCATAGCACATACCCTCCCCAATGTCTATCACCCAGCCATCCCCTCCCTCCCACCCCCTCACCACTCCAGTAACCCTCAGTTTCTTTCCTGAGATTAAGAATTCCTCATATCAGTGAGGTCATATGATACATGTCTTTCTCTGACTGACTTATTTCGCTCAGCATAACACATGCCAGTTCCATCCTCGTCATTGCAAATGGCAAGATCTCATTGCCTTTGATGGCTGCATAATATTCCATTGTGTGTATATACCACTTCTTCTTTATCCATTTATCTGTCAATGGACATCTTGGCTCTTTCCACAGTTTGGCTATTGTGGACATTGCTGCTATAAACATTGGGGTGCACATACCCCTTCAGATCCCTACATTTGTATCTTTGGGGTAAACAGTAGTGCAATTGCTGGATCATAGGGTAGCTCTATTTTCAACTGTTTGAGGAACCTCCATACAGTTTTCCAGAGTGGCTGCACCAGTTTGCATTCCCACCAACAGTGTAGGAGGGTTCTCTTTTCTCCGCATCCCTGCCAACATCTGTCGTTTCCTGACTTGTTAATTTTAGCCATTCTGACTGGTGTGAGGTGGTATCTCATTGAGCTTTTGATTTGGATTTCCCTGATGCCGAGCGATGTTGAGCACTTTTTCATGTGTCTGTTGGCCATTTGGATGTCTTCATTGGAAAAATGTCTGTTCATGTCTTCTGCCCATTTCTTGATTGGATCATTTGTTCCTTTGGGTGTTGAGTTTGATAAGTTCTTTAAAGATTTTGGATACTAGCCCTTTATCTGATCTGTCATTTGCAAATATTTTCTCCCATTCTGTCGGTTGTCTTTTGGTTTTGTTGAATGTTTCTTTTGCTGTGCAAAAGCTTTTATCTTGATGATATCCCAATAGTTCACTTTTGCCCTTGCTTCCCTTGCCTTTGTCAGTGTTTCTAGGAAGAAGTTGCTGTGGCTGAGGTCCAAGAGGTTGCTGCCTGTGTTCTCCTTTAGGATGTTGATGGACTCCTGTCTCACATTGAGCTCTTTCAACCATTTGGAGTCTATTTTTGTGTGTGGTGTAAGGAAATGGTCCAGTTTCATTCTTCTGCATGTGGCTGTCCAATTTTCCCAACACCATTTGTTGAAGAGACTTTTTTCCATCGGACATTCTTTCCTGCTTTGTCAAAGATGAGTTGACCATAGAGTTGAGGGTCCATTTCTGGGCTCTCTATTCTGTTCCATTGATCTATGTGTCTGTTTTTGTGCCAGTACCATACTGTCTTGATGATGACAGCTTTGTAATAGAGCTGGAAGTCCGGAATTGTGATGCCGCCAGCTTTGCTTTTCTTTTTACCTCTGGCTATTCGGGGTCTCTTCTTGTTCCATACAAATTTTAGGATTATTTGTTACATTTCTTTGAAAAAAGTGGATGGTATTTTGATAGGGATTGCACTGAATGTGTAGATTGCTCTAGGTAGCATTGACATCTTCACAATGTTTGTTCTTCCAATCCATGAGCATGGAATGTTTTTCCATTTCTTTGTGTCTTCCTCAATTTCCTTCATGAGTATTTTACAGTTTTCTGAGTACAGATCCTTTGCCTCTTTGGTTAGATTTATTCCTAGGTATCTTGTGGTTTTGGGTGCAATTGTAAATGGGATCGATTCCTTAATTTCTCTCTCTTCTGTCTTGTTGTTGGAGTATAGGAATGCCACTGAATTCTGTGCATTGATTTTATATCCTGGCACTTTACTGAATTCCTGTATGAGTTCTAGCACTTTTGGGGTGGAGTCCTTTGGGTTTTCCACATAAAGTATCATATCATCTGCAAAGAGTGAGAGTTTGACTTCCTCTTTGCCGATTTGGATGCCTTTGATTCCTTTTTGTTGTCTGATTGCTGTGGCTAGGACTTCTAATACTATGTTGAATAGCAGTGGTGAGAGTGGACATCCCTGCCACACTCCTGACCTTAGGGGGAAACCTCTCAGCTTTTCCCCACTGAGAATGATATTTACTGTAGGTTTTTCATAGATGGCTTTTATGATATTGAGGTATGTACGCTGTATCCCTATACTCTGAAGAGTTTTGATCAAGAAAGGATGCTGTACTTTGTCAAATGCTTTTTCTGCATCTATTGAGAGGATCATATGATTCTTGTTCTTTCTTTTGTTAATGTATTGTATCACGCTGATTGATTTGCAGAGGTGAACCAACCTTGCAGCCCAGGGATAAATCCCACTTGGTCATGGTGAATAATCCTTTTAATGTACTGTTGGATCCTATTGGCTAGTATTTGGGTGAGAATTTTTGCATCCATGTTCATCAAGGATATTGGTCTGTAATTCTCCTTTTTGATGGGGTCTTTGTCTGGTTTGGGGACCAAGGTAATGGTGGCCTCATAAAATGAGTTTGGAAGTTTTCCTTCCATTTCTCTTTTTTGGAACAGTTTTAGGAGAATAGCTATTAATTCTTCTTGAAATGTTTGGTAGAATTCCCCTGGGAAGCCTTCTGGCCCTGGGCTTTTGTTTGTTAGGAGATTTTTGATGACTGCTTCAATTTCTGTAGTGGTTATAGGTCTGTTCAGGTTTTCTATTTCTAGTGAGATGTTTCACATCTCTAGGAATGCATCCATTTCTTCCTGGTTGTCTAATACTGGCATAGAGTTGTTCATAATATGTTCTTATAATTGTTTGTATTTCTTTGGTGCTGGTTGTGATCTCTCCTCTTTCATTCATGATTTTGTTGATTTGGGTCATTTCTCTTTTCTTTTTGAGAAGTCTGGCCAGGGGTTTATCAATCTTGTTAATTCTTTCAAAGAACCAGCTCCTAGTTTCGTGGATCTGTTCTACTGTTCTTTTGGTTTCTAGTTCATTGATTTCTGCTCTGATCTTTACGATTTCTCTTCTCCTGCTGGATTTAGGCTTTATTTGCTGTTCTTTCTCCAGCTCCTTTAGGTGTAGAGTTAGGTTGTGTATTTGAGACCTTTTTTTGTTTCCTGAGAAAGGCTTGTATTGCTATATACTTTCCTCTCAGGACTGCCTTTGCTGCATCCCAAAGATTTTGAACATATGTGTTTTCATTGTCATTGGTTTCCATTAATTTTTTTTAATTCTTCTTTAATATCTGGTAGACCCATTCATTCTTTAGTAGGATGCTCTTTAGCCTCCATGTATTTGAGTTCTTTCCGACTTTCCTCTTGTGATTGAGTTCTAGTTTCAAAGCATTATGGTCTGAAAATATGCAGGGAATAATCCCAATCTTTTGGTACCAGTTGAGACCTGATTTGTGACCTAGGATGTGATCTATTCTGGAGAATGTTCCATGGGCACTAGAGAAGAATGTGTATTCCGTTGCTTTGGGATGGAATGTTCTGAATATGTCTGTGAAGTCCATTTGGTCCAGTGTGTCATTTAAAGTCTTTATTTCCTTGTTGATCTTTTGCTTAGGTGATCTGTCCATTTCAGCCAGGGGGGTGTTAAAGTCCCCCAATAGCATTGTACTGTTGTCAATGTGTTTCTTTGCTTTTGTTATTAATTGCCTTATATAATTGGCTGCTCCCATGTTAGGGGCAGAGATATTTACAATTGTTAGATCTTCTTGTTGGATAGACCCTTTAAGTAGGATATAGTGTCCTTCTTCATCTCTTATTATAGTCTTTTTTAAAAATCTAATTTGTCGAGGCGGAGCAAGATGGCGGAGGAGTAAGAGACCTAGATTTCGTCTGGTCTCAGGAATTCAGCTGAATAGGGATCAAACCATTCTGAACACCTACGAACTCAACAGGAGATCGAACAGGAGAGTAGCAACAACTCTCTGAACAGAGAAGCGACCGCTTACTGGAAGGTAGGGCGTGCGGAGAAGTGAATCCGAGGCGATATTCGGGAGGATAGACGGCGGGGGAGGGGCCTCTGCCGGCCGCTTCTGGCAAGTGATAGAGCCGCGGAGCACAAAATCGGACCTTTAGAAGTTGGCTCGGCGGAGGGACGTCGCTGCAGTGGCTAAGCGGGGGGTGGAATCCTCCCGGGACAGTGTGGTCTCAGGACCCTTGGGGTCACAGAGAGACCGGGGGTGCCTGAGTGCGCCAGAGCTCCCAGGTATCAGAGCAGGGAAGCCGGCTGCAGATACGGAGCAGAGTCGCGGGCTCTCAGCTCGGGGTTGCCATAAACTGTGATCTGCGGCCCAGTCGGGGCACGGCTCCCCCAGCAGGGACCCAACAAGCAGCAGATCCGGGGAGACTCCCCTTCCTTCCCGGGGAGGAGCGGTGCGGGAACGCACTGCAGGGATCTGCTGCGTTTGGAGACTCCGTGCGGGGTCGGGTGCCAGAGATAGCAACGCTCGATCACGGGCCGGGTGAGCACGGAGTGCAGCCGGAGACCGGGGACACGGAAGTGACTGCTTTTCTCTGGGGGCGCACTGAGGAGCGGGGCCCCGAGTTCTCAGCTCCTCCGAGTGGAGATTGGGAGGCCACCATTTCTGCCCTGGTCCTCCAAAGCTGTACCGAGAGCTTGCAGGGAACAAAAGCTCCTGAGAGCAAACCGGAGCAGCTTCCTTAGCCCGGACCGACAAGGGCGGGGCAATTCTGCCTCCGGCAAAGACATTTGGAAACCACAGAAACGGGCCCCTCCCCCAGAAGATCAACACAAACAGCCAGCAAGCCAAGACCAAGTTGACCGATGAAGGAGAATAGGAGAACTCCAGCGCTAGGGGAATACTGCACATAGATTCATGGCTTTTTTTTTTTTTTTTACCATGATTCATTATTTCATCAAAGTTAATTTTTGTTGACTTTTTATTTCTTTTTCCCTTTTTCAACCAACATCTTATAAATCCCTTTTTTTTAAAAAAAAAAACATTTTTTTTTTCATTTTTAGAGTCATATTTTATCCCTTCATAGTAGTTACCCTTATTTTTGGCATATATATATAAGTTGTTCTCTCTTTAAAATTTTGAGGTACAGTTTCTTCTAACAGATCAAAATATACCCTAAATCACTAGTGTATGGCTTTGTTCTAGTCTCCTGCCTGATCACATTCTCTCCCTTTTTCCTTTTTTTTTTCTTAAATCTTCTTTCTTTTTTCAAACAACTTATCTTACCAAGTCCTTTTATAAAATCTTTTATGATTTTCATCTTTACAGTCATCTTCCATCCCTTCATTGTATCAACCCTTATTTTGTACATATATGTCTTTCTTCCTTTAAAATTTTAGGAGGCACTTTTCTAACAGACCAAAATACGCCCAAAATCTAGTGTGTGGCACTGATCTATGCACTAGCCTGATCATATTTGATCATATTCTGCCTTTTTTGTATTGTTTTGTTTTTGTTTTTATCTTTTTTTTTCTCTTTTTCTCTTTCTTTTTTCTTTCTTTCCCTTTCTTTTCCCCTGGTTTCAGGTCTTTTCTGATTTGTATACAGTATATTTGCTGGGGACGTTGTAAACCTGTTAGCATTTTGTTCTCTCATTCATCTATTCTCCTCTGGACAAAATGACAAGATGAAAGAAATCACCTCAGCAAAAAGAACAAGAGGTAGTACCGTCAGCCAGGGCCCTACTCAATACGGACATTAGTACGATGTCGGACCTAGAGTTCAGAATCATGACTTTAAAGATACTGGCTGGGCTTGAAAAAAGCGTGGAAGTTATTAGAGAAACCCTTTCTGGAGAAATAAAAGAACTAAAATCTAACCAAATCGAAATCAAAAAGGCTATTGATGAGGTGCAATCAAAAATGGGGGCACTAAATGCTAGGATAAATGAGGCAGAAGAGAGAATCAGCGATAAAGAAGACCAAATGATGGAAAATAAAGAGGCTGAGAAAAAGAGAGAGAAACAACTACAGGATCACGAGGGCAGAATTCGAGAGATAAGTGATATGATAAGACGAAACAACATTAGAATAATTGGGATCCCAGAAGAAGAAGAGAGAGAAAGAGGGGCAGAAGGTATATTGGAGCAAATTATAGCAGAGAACTTCCCTAATGTGAGGAAGGAAACAGGCATTAAAATCCAGGAGGCACAGAGAACCCCTCTCAAAATCAATAATAATAGGGCAACACCCCGACATCTAATAGTAAAACTTACGAGTCTCAGAGACAAAGAGAAAATCCTGAAAGCAGCTCAGGAGAAGAGATATGTAACCTACAATGGTAGAAACATTAGATTGGCAACAGACCTATCCACAGAGACCTGGCAGGCCAGAAAGGACTGGCAAGATATCTTCAGAGCACTAAATGAGAAAAATATGCAGCCAAGAATACTATATCCAGCTAGGCTATCATTGAAAATAGAAGGAGAGATAAAAAGCTTCCAGAACAAACAAAAACTAAAGGAATTTGCAAACACGAAACCAGCCCTCCAAGAAATATTGAGAGGGGTCCTCTAAGCAAAGAGAGAACCTAAAAGCAGCAAAGAGCAGAAACGAACACAGACAACAGACAGTTAACAGTCACCTTACAGGTAATACAATGGCACTAAATTCATACCTTTCAATAGTTACCCTGAATGTAAATGGGCTAAATGCCCCAATCAAAAGACACAGGCTATCAGATTGGATTAAAAAACAAGAGCCATCAATATGCTGTCTGCAAGAGACTCACTTTAGACCCAAAGACACCCCCAGATTGAAAGTGAGGGGGTGGAAAACCATTTACCATGCTAATGGACACCAAAAGAAAGCTGGGGTGGCAATCCTTATATCAGACAAACTAGATTTTATAACAAAGACTGTAATAAGAGATGAGGAAGGACACTATATCCTACTTAAAGGGTCTATCCAACAAGAAGATCTAACAATTGTAAATATCTATGCCCCGAACATAGGAGCAGCCAATTATATAAGGCAATTAATAACAAAAGCAAAGAAACACATTGACAACAATACAATAATAGTGGGGGACTTTAACACCCCTCTGACTGAAATGGACAGATCATCTAAGCAAAAGATCAACAAGGAAATAAAGACTTTAAATGACACACTGGACCAAATGGACTTCACAGACATATTCAGAACATTCCATCCCTAAGCAAAGGAATACACATTCTTCTCTAGTGCCCATGGAACATTCTCCAGAATTGATCACATCCTAGGTCACAAATCAGGTCTCAATCGGTACCAAAAGATTGGGATCATTCCCTGCATAGTTTCAGACCACAATGCTTTGAAACTAGAACTCAACCACAAGAGGAAAGTCGGAAAGAACTCAAATACATGGAGGCTAAAGAGCATCCTACTAAAGAATGAATGGGTCAACCAAGAAATTAAAGAAGAATTAAAAAAATTCATGGAAAGCAAAGAAAATGAAAACACAACTGTTCAAAATCTCTGGAATACAGCAAAGGCAGTCCTGAGAGGAAAGTATATAGCAATACAAGCCTTTCTCAAGAAACAAGAAAGGTCTCAAATACACAACCTAACCCTACACCTAAAGGAGCTGGAGAAAGAACAGCAAATAAAGCCTAAACCCAGCAGGAGAAGAGAAATCATAAAGATCAGAGCAGAAATCAATGAACTAGAAACCAAAAGAACAGTAGAACAGATCCACGAAACTAGGAGCTGGTTCTTTGAAAGAATTAACAAGATTGATAAACCCCTGGCCAGACTGATCAAAAAGAAAAGAGAAATGACCCAAATCAACAAAATCATGAATGAAAGAGGAGAGGTCACAACCAACACCAAAGAAATACAAACAATTATAAGAACATATTATGAGCAACTCTATGCCAACAAATTAGATAACCTGGAAGAAATGGGTGCATTCCTAGAGATGTATCAACTACCAAAATTGAACCAGGAAGAAATAGAAAACCTGAACAGACCTATAACCACTAAGGAAATTGAAACAGTCATCAAAAATCTCCCAAGAAACAAAAGCCCAGGGCCAGATGGCTTCCCAGGGGAATTCTATCAGACATTTCAAGAAGAATTAATACCTATTCTCCTGAAACTGTTCCAAAAAATAGAAATGGAAGGGAAACTTCCAAACTCATTTTATGAGGCCACCATTACCTTGATCCCAAAACCAGACAAAGACCCCATCAAAAAAGAGAATTACAGACCAATATCCTTGATGAACATGGATGCAAAAATTCTCACCAAAATACTAGCCAATAAGATCCAAGAGTACATTAAAAGGATTATTCACCACGACCAAGTGGGATTTATCCCTGGGCTGCAAGGCTGGTTCAACATCCGCAAATCAATCAACGTGATACAATACATTAACAAAAGAAAGAACAAGAATCAAATGATCTTCTCAATAGATGCAGAAAAAGCTTTTGACAAAGTACAGCATCCTTTCTTGATCAAAACTCTTCAGAGTATAGGGATAGAGGGTACATACCTCAATATCATAAAAGCCATCTATGAAAAACCTACAGCGAATATCATTCTCAACGGGGAAAGGCTGAGAGCTTTTCCCCTAAGGTCAGGAACGTGGCAGGGATGTCCACTCTCACCACTGCTATTCAACATAGTATTAGAAGTCCTAGCCACAGCAATTAGACAACAAAAAGAAATCAAAGGCATCCAAATCGGCAAAGAGGAAGTCAAACTCTCACTCTTTGCAGATGATATGATACTTTATGTGGAAAACCCAAAGGACTCCACCCCAAAAGTGCTAGAACTCATACAGGAATTCAGTAAAGTAGCAGGATATAAAATCAATGCACAGAAATCAGTGGCATTCCTATACACCAACAACAAGACAGAAGAGAGACAAATCAAGGAGTCGATCCCACTTACAATTGCACCCAAAACCATTAGATACCTAGGAATAAATCTAACCAAAGAGGCAAAGGATCTGTACTCAGAAAACTATAAAATACTCATGAAAGAAATTGAAGAAGACAGAAAGAAATGGAAAAACTTTCCATGCTCATGGATTGGGAGAATCAACATTGTGAAGATGTCAATGCTACCTAGAGCAATCTACACATTCAATGCAATCCCCATCAAAATACCATCCACTTTTTTCAAAGAAATGGAACAAATAATCCTAAAATTTGTATGGAACCAGAAGAGACCCAGAATAGCCAGAGGAATACTGAAAAAGAAAAGCAAAGCTGGCGGCATCACAATTCTGGACTTCCAGCTCTATTACAAAGCTGTCATCATCAAGACAGTATGGTACTGGCACAAAAACAGACACATCGATCAATGGAACAGAATCGAGAGCCCAGAAATGGACCCTCAACTCTATGGTCAACTTATCTTTGACAAAGCAGGAAAGAATGTCCAATGGAAAAGAGACAGTCTCTTCAACAAATGGTGTTGGGAAAATTGGACAGCCACATGCAGAAGAATGAAACTGGACCATTTCCTTACAGCACACACAAAAATAGACTCCAAATGGTTGAAAGACCTAAACGTGAGACAGGAGTCCATCCAAATCCTAAAGGAGAACACAGGTAGCAACCTTTTTGACCTTAGCCGCAGCAACTTCTTCCTAGAAACTTCGCCAAAGGCACGGGAAGCCAGGGCAAAAATGAACTATTGGGATTTCATCAAGATAAAAAGCTTTTGCACAGCAAAAGAAACAGTCCACAAAACCAAAAGACAACCGACAGAATGGGAGAAAATATTTGCAAATGACATATCAGATAAAGGGCTAGTATCCAAAATCTATAAAGAACTTATCAAACTCAACACCCAAAGAACAAATAATCCAATCAAGAAATCGGCAGAAGACATGAACAGACATTTTTCCAAAGAAGACATCCAAATGGCCAACAGGCACATGAAAAAGTGCTCAACATCGCTCAGCATCAGGGAAATCCAAATCAAAACCTCAATGAGATACCACCTCACACCCGTCAGAATGGCTAAAATTAACAAGTCAGGGAACGACAGATGTTGGCGGGGATGTGGAGAAAGGGGAACCCTCCTACACTGTTGGTGGGAATGCAAGCTGGTGCAACCCCTCTGGAAAACAGTATGGAGGTTCCTCAAACAGTTGAAATTAGAGCTACCGTTCGATCCAGCAATTGCACTACTGGGTATTTACCACAAAGATACAAATGTAGGGACCCGAAGGGGTACGTGTACCCCAATGTTTATAGCAGCAATGTCCACCATAGCCAAACTGTGGAAAGAGCCTAGATGCCCATCGACAGATGAATGGATAAAGAAGAAGTGGTATATATACACAATGGAATATTATGCAGCCATCAAAAGGAATGAGATCTTGCCATTTGCAACGACGTGGATGGAACTGGAGGGTGTTATGCTGAGTGAAATAAGTCAATCAGAGAAAGACATGTATCACATGACCTCACTGATATGAGGAATTCTTAATCTCAGGAAAGAAACTGAATGTTACTGGAGTGGTTGGGGGTGGGAGGAATAGGGTGGCTGGGTGATAGACATTGGGGAGGGTATGTGCTACGGTGAGCGCTCTGAATTGTGCATGACTGTTGAATCACAGTTCTGTACTTCTGAAACAAATAACGCAACATATTTTAAGAAAAAAGAAAAAGAAGAAGATAACAGGAGAGGAAGAAAAGGGGAGTATGTCAGAGGGGGAGATGAACCATGAGAGATGATGGACTCTGAAAAACAAACTGAGGGTTCTAGAGGGGAGGGGGGTAGGGGGATGGCTTAGCCTGGTGATGGGTATTGAGGAGGGCACAATCTGCATGGAGCACTGGGTGTTATGAACCAACAATGAATCATGGAACACTGCACCAAAAACTAATGATTTAATCTATGGTGATTAACATAACAATAAAAAAATAAAAAAAAATCTAATTTGTCTGATATAAGGATTGCCACCTCAGCTTTCTTTTAGTGTCCATTAGCATGGTAAATGGTTTTGCACCCCCTCACTTTCAATCTGGCGGTGTTTTGGGTCTAAAATGAGTCTCTTGCAGACAGCATATCGATGGGTCTTGTTTTTTAATCCAATCTGATAGCCTGTGTCTTTTGATTGGAGCATTTAGCTCATTTACATTCAGGGTAACTATTGAAAGATTTGAATTTAGTGCCATTTTATTGCATGTAAAGTGACTCTTACTGTATATTGTCTGTGTTCCTTTCTGATCTATGCTGCTTTTAGGCTCTCTCTTTGCTTAGAGGACCCCTTTCAATATTTCTTGTAGGGCTGGTTTCATGTTTGCAAATTCCTTTAGTTTTTGTTTGTCCTGGAAGCTTTTTATCTCTCCTTCTATTTTCAATGACAGCCTAGCTGGATATAGTATTCTTGGCTGCATATTTTGCTCGTTAGTGCTCTGAAGATATGCCAGTCCTTTCTGGCCTACCCAGTCTCTGTGGATAGGTCTGTTGCCAATGTAATGTTTCTACATTTGTAGGTTACATATCTCTTCTCCTGAGCTGCTTTCATGATTTTCCCTTTGTCTCTGAGACTCATAAGTTTTACTATTAGATGTCGGGGTGTTGACCTATTTTTCTTGATTTTGAGAGGGATTCTCTGTGCCTCCTGGATTTTGGTGCCTGTTTCCCTCCCCACATCAGGGAAGTTCTCTGCTCTAATTTGCTCCAATATACCTTCTGCCCCTCTTTCTCTTTCTTCTTCTTCTGGGATCCCGATTATTCTAATGTTGTTTCCTCTTGTCATATCACTTATCTCTCGAATTCTTCCCTTGTGATCCTGTAGTTGTTTATCTCACTTTTTCTCAGCCTCTTCATTTTCCATCATTTGGTCTTCTATATCGCTAATTCTCTCTTCTGCCTCATTCATCCTAGCAGTTAGTGCCCCCATTTTTGATTGCACCTCATTAATGGCCTTTTTGATTTCGACTTGGTTAGATTTTCGTTCTTTTATTTCTCCAGAAAGGTTCTCTAATAACTTCCATGCTTTTTTCAAGCCCAGCTAGTATCTTTAAAGTCATGATTCTGAACTCTAGGTCTGACATCGTACTAATATCCATACTGAGTAGGTCCCTGGCAGAGGGAACTACCTCTTGTTCTTTTTGCTGAGGTGTTTTTTTTCATCTTGTCATTTTGTCCAGAGGAGATTAGATGAATGAGAGAACAAAATGCTAACAGGTTAACAACGTCCCCAGCAAATACACTTTATACAAATCAGAAAATACCGGAAACCAGGGGAAAAGAAAGGGAAAGAAAGAAAAAAGAAAGAGGAAAAAAAAAGAAAAAGAAAAAGATAAAAACAAACAAAAACAGAACAAAGCAAAAAAATCAGACTATGATAAAATATGATCAGGCTAGTGCATAGATCAGTGCCACAGAGTAGATTTTGGGCATATTTTGGTCTGTTAGAAGAAAGTGCTTCCTAAAATTTTAAAGGAAGAAAGACTTATATATGTACAAAATATGGGTTGATACAATGAAGGGATGGAAGATGATTGTAAAGATGAAAATTATAAAAGATTTTATAAGAGGAAGTGATAAGATAAGTTGTTTGAAAAAAGAAAGAAGATTAAAAAAAAAGAAAAGAAAAAAAAGGGAGAGAATGTGATCAGGCAGGAGACTAGAACAAAGCCATACACTAGTGATTTAGGGTATATTTTGATCTGTTAGAAGAAACTGTATCTCAAAATTTTAAAGAGAAAACAACTTATATATATGCCAAAAATAAGGGTAACTACTATGAAGGGATAAAATATGTCTCTAAAAATGAAAAGTAAAAAATGTTTTTTTAAAAAAAGGGATTGATAAGATGTTGGTTGAAAAAGTGAAAAAGAAAAATTAAAAAAAAAGTTAAAAAATTAACTTTGAAAAACTAATGAATCATGGTAAAAAAGCCATGTATTCGATGTGCAGTATTCCCCTCTGCTGGAGTTCTTCCATTCTCCTTGATCGGTAAACTTGGTCTTGGCTTACTGGCTGTTCATGCTGATCTTCTTGGGGAGGGGCCTGTTGTCGTGGCTCCCAAATGTCTTTGCGGAGGCGGAATTGCCCTGCCCTTGTCTGTCCGTGCTAAGCAATCTGCTTGGGTTGGCTCTCAGGAGCTTTTGTTCCCTGCAAGCTCTCGGTACATCTTTGGAGGACCAGAGTGAAAATGGTGGCCTCCCAATCTCCAGCTGGAGGAACTGAGAACTCGGGTCACTGCTCCTCAGTGCACCCCCAGAGAAAAGCAGTCACTCCCATCCCCCCTGTCTCCGGCTGCACTCCGTGCTCACCTGGCCTGTGACCAAGTGTTTCTATCTCTGGCACCCGACCCCGTGTGGAGTCTCCAAACCCAGCAGGTCCCTGTGGTGCTCTCCCATGCTCCTCCTCCAGGGAGTGGAAGGGGAGTCTCCCCAGCTCTGCCACTTGTTGGGTCCCTGCTGGAGGAGCAGTGGCCCGACTGGGCCGCGGATCACAGTTTATGGCCACCCCGAGCTGAGAGCCCGTGCCTTGGCTCCATCTCTCCAGCCGGCTTCCCCACTCTGATACCTGGGAGCTCTGCCATACTCAGGCTCCCCCGGTCTTTCTGTGACCCCAAGGGTCCTGAGACCACACTGTCCCGCGTGGGTTCCACCCCCAGCTTAGCCACTGGAGCGACGTCCCTCAGCGGAGCCGACTTCTAAAAGTTCTGATTTTGTGCTCCGCTGCTCTATCACTTGCCAGAAGGGGCCAACAGAGGCCCCCTCCCCTGCCATCTATCCTCCCAAATATTACCTCGGATTCACTTCTCCGCACGTCCTACCTTCCAGAAAGTGGTCGCTTTTCTGTTCAGAGCTGTTGCTACTCTCTTCTTCAATCTCCTGTTGAGTTCATAGGTGTTCAGAATGGTTTGATCCCTATTCAGCTGAATTCCTGAGACCAGAGGAAATCCAGGTCTCCTACTCCTCTGCCTTCTTGCTCTGCCCCAAAATCCATTGATATGAGGAATTCTTAATCTCAGGAAACAAACTGAGGGTTGCTGGAGTGGTGGGGGGTGGGAGGGATGGGGTGGCTGGGTGATAGACATTGGGGGGGGTATGTGCTATGGTGAGCGCTGTGAATTGTGCCAGACTGTTGAATCACAGATCTGTACTTCTGAAACAAATAATGCAATATACATTAATAAAAAAAAGAAGATAGCAGGAGGGGAAGAATGAAGTGGAGTAACTCGGAGGGGGAGATGAACCATGAGAGACGATGGACTCTGAAAAACAAACTGAGGGTTCTGAGGGGAGGGGTGGGGGGATGGGTTAGCCTGGTGATGGGTATTAAAGAGGGCACATTCTGCGTGGAGCACTGGGTGTTATGCACAAACAATGAATCATGGAACACTACATCAAAAAGTAATGATGTAATGTATGGTGATTAACATAACAATAAAAAATTAAAAAAAAATTTTTGACCAGGCATCTTGTATTTTATCCTGTAATTCTACATGTGTTTTCCCCTCAGTAACATCAGTGAGATATAGAAAGAACATGGGGGATTACTAATACTTTTCTTTATAGTAAAGGGATATTTCCAGCTTGTAAAAAAACTGCTGTGTTCCAGAAGTATGAAAATTCTCTATGGTTTCTATAGGTCAACATATTCATTGCTTTGATTAAGTATTTTTGTTTAACAAAGGACTACAAAAAACAGCAACCATTTTATTACGTTTCGTGATTCCATGGGTTGGTTGGGGGTCAGCAGGGCCATATTCGTACTCTTGACTTGTGGTATCCCATGTAGTGGCAGGCAAATGGTGACTGTGTGCGGGTTCAGGGCTGGGTATTTGAGGCCTCAGTGCTTCTTCTTCTTCCCGCTCTCCATATGGTGTCTAAACTCCTAGGACCCCTTCATGCAACTTCTTTCTCCCACAGGGTGGCCTGGATTTCTTGCATGATAGTTCAGGGCTCCAGGAAAGGAGAGATGGAAGCTGCCAGAACTTCTTAATGCTTAAGCTCCAAAGTGACCGGAATGCTATTTCTTCCCCATTCCATAGATAAGAATCCTGTCCCAGGTTAAGAGGACCAACAGAACCTCAAGAAGTGATATGTGTGTACAGGATGATGTGGGTTTGTTAGAAGTTTGTCTCTGGAGACATCTGTGGTCTTCAATGTCAATGAGGTAGTTGCTATGGTTTGTTTTCAGTATCCTTATTGCCCTCCCTAGGACTTCATTTTCCATCCTGATGTTTATACTTTTGCAATAATAAAAAGTAGTTAAACAGCAACATGAGTCATCTCCACCTCTTCTTATTCTTGCAAAGTTTATCAAGCAGTTTGTTTTAAGCATCTCATATATACTCTTGCACACAGGAAGTAGAAAGTCCCTACCCTTAAAATATTTTTCTTTGGAATATTTAATGTTCATATATTGTTGTAGATCTGTTTTTGTTTGCATGTTTGTTTTTAGTAAACAATAATCAGACCACATCTCCCTGCCCATTTATCTAATCTACTTGTTTACCCATGGCTTGTCCATCAGCAACCCAGAAACATTTTGGCTTTGGTTCAGAGAATCATTGAATTTCTATGAGATATTTCTATGAGATACATTGTTTAGACAGACCTATGGAGGGGAGGGGAAACAAATTACACATTTTGGGGCAATAAAATGAAACGACCTAGAAAGTGACTTAGTGTTTATTTCTATGAACCTTATTGCTTTGTGACTTTCTTGCCTGTTACCAAAGAGAAAAAAGACAAAAGTCCTTGGCATGGCGTTCCAGGTTGTCTATGAATTGGCCATGACTTTAATTGACATTATTTGTAATGTTCCTTCTCTTTCACTCTCTTAGCTCCTCCTCCTCACCAAACCACACATTAACCTGTTCTCTGACTAAAGAGTCTTCTTACTATTCACCAAATTTTCCATTACCTCCCACCCCCAAAACACATGTGTCTTTGTATATATGGCTTGTTTAACTTGGTGTTTTCCCACTCCTCTTGCTTCCGCCAGTAATCAAACCTTAGGAACTTCAAGACTAATGTAAATGCTACTTCTCCCATGAAACCTTTACCATTATCAATAGCTGGAATTATTATTTTTTTTCCTTCTGGAGCACTTATAACATGTGTAGTTCTTTTATAGTAGTGATCATATTCTGCATGTGTTTTTCTTTTTTAGTGGATTTTTTCTTCCCACTGGAGTTTATATCCTTAAAATGATAGTTATAACAACATCTTTCACTTAGTAATGCTTTGAAAAGCTTGCTACAAACTCCTTACATTAGTCTTTACATGATTGATTTTTATTTCCGAAACAAGAAATAATGCCATAGTATTATTATCTCAGTTTCTCAGGTGAGTCAATTTACTGAACATCACTTAGCTAACTGGTAGAGCCAAGGTTTGAACCCAAGTCCACCCAACCCAGTCCAAATTGTAACCACCATGTGAGGGGTCAGGGATAATGGCCTTTTCACCCTCAGAACTCCCAGTGCCTAATAAACGATTTTACCATCCTGATTTTTTTCTTCCTTACTATTTATTTTACAAGTTTTTTTTTTATTAAAATTTTTTCTTCCTTTAGTCTCTTTCCCCGTCACTTATTTGAGAACTGCATACCTATTACAATTCTTAGTAAGGGAGGAAGATTTTTAAACCTCATTTCTTTGTTTAAAAAATTAAAGCAATTGAATATATTCCATTTCTACTGTATTATGTAGAATGAAACATACATTTGATTTCACTAAAGGCAGGTTAAAATTTTTATTTGTGTATATTGACAAAAAAATGCCTATTTTATAAATGCTGAAGTAAGGACTTGAGGTATGTCAAATTAAATAGGCTTCTGATAAAACACAAACAAAACAAAAACTTGGCTGATTTTTTAGTTGCTGAGTTGTTGAATTGCTATATGCATCTCTTCTCCATTTTGGTAGTATCAATGCCACACTTAGAAAAAAATATGTATGTCCTTATGCCTCCCCTTCATCATCCTCATAATGAAATAATATTAGCAATCCAGGGCACCTGGGTGGCTCAGTAGGTTAAGCATTTTCCTTTGGCTCAGGTCATGATCCCAGGGTCCTAGGATGGAGTCCCACATCAGGCTCCCTGCTCAGTGGAGAGTCCGCTTCTTCCTCTGCCCCTCCCTCCCCTGCTTGTGCTCTCTCTCTCTCTCACACACACACACACACACACACAAATAAATAAATCAAATCTTTAAAAATATTAATGGTCCATAAGATACAAGTATCATTAAGTTGACACAGTAAGTATACGTTGAATTAATTATTAGGTGATTTAGTTGCTAATAGTCAATTGAGTTGTGACAGTCACATTTTGCTATTTGACTTAAAATTACAATGGCATTAATATACACATGTATAATTTTTTTCTAGTTCCCTAAGGACAATTTTTTTCTGAGGCATTTTCTTTTCTTTCCATTCCTCCTCCCTCACAATTTCATTCTTTCTATTCTCTTATTTAGTGGTGGTGGGGGCAGTGCTGTCTTATAGTTTTCACATACAGCTTTCACTTTTGGGTTTCAATTGTAGAGAAATATATTATTTTATTTGAGATCCCAGTGGGAAATAGAAAAATTGATGTCTCAAAGCCTGTTATTAAACCATAGTGAGAAAAGATGGAAAACCCCTCAGTTTGATTTTGTGCCTGACATCTTTCATGCCTGGCCACAAGCAGGTATTTATTGAAAACACATACCTCTAACTCCTATTGGCCTCCCACTAACTTCAGATTTTAGTGCTGCAGCTTCTAAAGTTGTCCTATTTTTACATTGGCATGTTGGATTCTTCTTTTTAAAGTTTTTTGTATATCAGTCAAGTGAAAGGAATGAGTTGTTCCATTGGGTGGGAAAATAATATGGAAATTAATAAGATAGAGGTTTCTTACATATTATACACAGATATAGGTGAGTGTACAATTTAAATGAAAAAAAAAATCCCATATGTCAGAATGTGCCAGAATATATAAAGAAAAGTACTTAGCATAGCATTTGAGGCATTCCATATCTTGTCCCTATTTGCATTTCTGGTCCTCTCTCATAATAATTCCTCTTTCACCGTCAGCACAGTACAGGGGATGACAGAATCAAATTCAGTAGTGTGCAAAGCAGAAGTGGTAAAGTATGATCATCAATGGGTAGTTTATATAAAACATCAGAATCTGTTACTTGGTACATGACCAAACAACATTATCACCAGACAAATGTATCTATTTTATATTAGATTCCCCTGAAAGCAAGTCCTAAGACCAGAGCCTTAGTGCAGGTAGTTTATTAAGAGACAATTCCAAAAAGCATGTGTAAGAGAACATGCAGTGGAAGAGAGCAGGCAGGGAAGGAGGAAAAAATATGCTATTTGGGGTTCCTACTGTAGGCAGCAGGAACTTAAGGATCTCTGAGAAGGAACAGAATGTCTCCCAGAATTGTCTAACCAATGGATAGAGACCAGGAATTTTGTCCGGCAACTCCCATCTCCACTGATTGATAGTTGTTCCCAGTGGTGTTCCCTCTTCAGAACTTCCAGGCTGTCTGTGCTTGGGCTGAGACTCTCACAGAGACTTGGAGCAGACCTAAGGAAGAATAACAAAGAGAAGCATGGAATGCATTCGAGGTGGGATGTCTTGAAAGGATAAGGAACTGTTCCCTTACAGCAACAGCTGAAATCAGAGACTGTTCCAGTGGTTGAGACATCATCTTTTAATCTTTTTGTCTTATTTTGTTCTTTTTACCTGAAATGCATTCCATTACCTCTATTGTACCTAAGAAATCCTGTTTCAATCCTTACTCTATCACTGTGTTCTAGGCACACTAAATTCATGTGATGTCTTGAGGATTGATTGATTGATTGATTGATTTATAGCTTATGATAGTCTTTATTCTAGAATGCTGTGCTTTCCATTTCCCAACCCCCACTCTTAACAGGTAATTCAGCTTTTAAAATGAAATACATATGTCTCATCTTTACAGAAGGCTTTTTCACTGTAACAATCCAAGTTAATTGTTTCTTATTTATTTATGCTTCTTTTAAGATACTCATCAAACTCTTTTTACACCTCTTACTCCCTAATATTGCCCTGTCTTTGTTATCCTGACATTCCCAGGTTGCCTAGAATGGTGCCCTGCCCTTAGAGAGAAAGCTCACAGTGCATTTGTTAAACTGAATGAATATACAGCTATAGGAAAGAAGATTCATTTTGCTCATTATATTTGAATTATGGTATGTCAGGTAATTTTGGCCCATTTTCCAACAGAATTTTGAAAGCATTGGCATAAAACTTATTTGTAAACTCATTTTTCAGTCCTTGTGTCTTGTCTTACTGAACATAATATCTCATGTCCATCGTACACATTTTCTCATTTACTCTGTTTTGTACTTAGCAACATGTCTTAGTATAAAGTTAAAAAAATGTGTTTCTAACATGGTTTAATTAAAAAAAATAATTTAGCTAAAGCATTTATTTATTTATTTGTTAATGATAGTAAATTAGCTGTGCCTCAAGCCTCACTTTTGCAACATGTTTCAGCACTTCTGTATGGATTGAAGGATTGAATGAATAGCAGTGAAAACATAGCTGAAAACCTCGGAAAGAAAAAAAAGAACAAGGAAGTAAATACCATTAAAATAAAGGGAAGACAAATGGTAGTACCACAGAGGGGAAATGCACAGACCAAAGCAAATGTATCCATTGCTGTAAGATTGCTATAACTATTCAAATATTTACAAACATTGGCACAGTGTGGGACAATACTTACTCTCTCTCTCTCTAGATTTTTCTATGTGACAAAGCAAAATGTATTTTTTAAAAAAATACAAGAGAAGAGTCTAACTTTCTGGGTATAGTTGTAGATGGGAACATACATCAAAGTCTTTTATACGAGAAACAATCACTTTTTAAACCTGTGTTTCAATGTGGTTAATACCAAGTCTTGCATCTTCATGTAATAATCAAATTACTAGAAATAGGAGTTTATTCTCACTGTCTCCACCTCCACTCATCTCCCATTCATTCTTCAAACTATTGCAATAGGACTCCAGCTTCTACTTTTCCACTCTGACTGCTCTCACTAAGTTAATCAATGACTCTTAGTGGTCAAATCCATTAGACAAGTCTTAGTTCATTTTATTTAACTTACCTTTAAAATTAGACTCTGAAACTCATTATCTTTTTGAAATTTCTTTGCTGTCAGCTTCTTGATTTTTCCCTTATTGTAACATTTAATGACTCTCACTTCTCTATTAGATTATAGGGACCATGCATTTCCATCTTGCTATATTTTGTAATAGCTTGCTCTTGGTAGAAAGGTAAGGAAATGATGTTTAGAAATAATTGTTGAATTGCATGGAATCAAATACACAGAAAAGAAGATTCAACAAGTCCATAATATGGGTACTATAATTGCATCTGGTACAATAAGTTCATTTGGAGAGAGCACTGATGTAGATTTATTTGAAAGTTTCTCTTTTAGTTGTTGGTCATTTGCTTTCTCTGTTTTTGACCATCATCTCAGTCTCCTTTTAGATCCTACTCTTCCATCGGCATGGTTCCCATATATGGTAATATTTCCTAAGATTTTATTCTTGGACATTTCCTCACTGTGCATGATCCTATCTGCCTCCTTGGTTTGATTACCTCCCATATGTATGTTGGCTATTAATTGCATATCTTTAGTGCAGATCTCCTCTTAGCCCTCCTTCTATATATCCTAGTTATAAATGAAAGAAAAAAGGACAAAGGAGAGGGATGATAATTGAAAACTGTTCCCCCTCTGCGATCCCTTCTACTTTTACGTATTTGGAACTAACATAACTTGTAGTTCCCAGCTCAAGTCCTAACTTGTGATTGGTTGCCTGACTTCTCTGGTTCACTCTTTATGGACATCAAACACATTGTTCATTCACCCGAAGTCTTCCCTTTGCCTTGTAACTCCTTAGCACTCTGCACTCTGTCTTAGTAAGTGCTCAGACAATATTAATTAGTTGCTATTAGTGATCTGCCTTTCTGCATACTAAGCAGATTCTTTCCTTCGGGATCTCACATAGCCTTTGTGAAAATGTTGGAAACCAGAAAATTTCACAATTCTCTTGCTTGAGATGTAACATCTTAGGCAGAGGTATTTTTTTCTCCCAGAAATCTATAATTATTATGGATTTATTATCCTATAAATATTATAGGAAGATGGTGTTTTTTTTTTTAATGCAGCTACAGTAGCATTCTCATGTAATCCAAAACTAAGGTAACTGTCTATTGGTTTTAAAAAATGCTCTAAAACATAATTTTCACAGAAGGCAAATTAAAAATTTCTTGTCTGATAACTACTCATCTCTTTGTTTTATTGTATAGAGGTTATTAAATTAAATAAGGAGGTTGACTAGAAAATTAGAGAGCCATTCATAGTCATTGACACTGTTGGATGAAACTTTTCAAGATACTGTGATCCTTTAAGACTCAATATTATATAAATACAATGCATTAATTTTCCAATGCAGTGTTAAATTTCAGAAAATATCTGCTGAATAAAGTAATTGCCTGATTGTCATTTATGAGCTTACACATAATCTAATTTAAAAGAACTAATTGTAGCAGAATGTTATACTTGTTTAATAATTTAAGGTGTAAGGGCAAGAACAATTAATGCAGATGAAGAAAATTGGACATCAAACTCATTTATTATTCTCCTTGCTCTATTAATCTGTTATCAGCTGGCATAATCGGTGATCTAACTTGGTTTAATTACCATGAAGACTACAATTTAGCTAATCAAAATTTATCATCACTTCCTCCAACAAAGTAGAAAACATTTCATAATTTTGTAATTATGAAAATACATGATGTACAATGTTGTTTGTACACATGCATAAACATTACAATAGTACAATTTCTTTGAGGGAAAATGAAGTATTATCACTTATAATCTGACCTCTGGGCTAAGTATAATTTAAGAAAAAAATAATGCATTTTGAAAGCAAGAGAGCTATTGTTCAATGATTATTTTTCCTTGGATATTTTGTTTGTTTTAACTTTGTAAGTGACATTCATACACAGTCTTAAATATTAGTTTAGAGATTGTGTAAAAATGTGTAAGATCAATTTTGTAACTACTGAGATTGTAAAAACAGGAAATAACATGAACAATTACCTGAAAAAAAAAGTGAATTTTTTATTTCTCCTCAGCTCCGTAAGGCTATTATAGATCATGTGTCAGACTCCTTTTTGGATACAACAGTCCCACTTTTGGTTCTCATTGAAGCTGCCAAGAACGGCCGAGAAAAGGAAATAAAAGAATATGCTTCAATATTTCGTGAACACACCAGCAGGCTTATAGAGGTAAGAATGCTAGAACTGTAACTACTCTAAATCCAGGAGAATGAAGCTCTCATTCCCCTTTTACAGTTGAATTGTACTCAGATAAAAACTTTTGAAAACTTACTACAAATGAAGCCAAGTTCAGTACTTTTTATGTATATTTTTTAAAAGGTATACACACACACACACACACACACACAAACTGGTTAAATGCAGATACTTTGTTTTATCTTTACAGAGGTTTCCTTCCTGTTCTAACCATGAAAGTATTAAATACTTACCTCATGCCATTTTATTATTTCTCTACAATCTTTTCATGGCTGTATTACTCCATCAGCCTTTTCAATCATATTCAGCCATGTAACGTGACTATAGAAAAAGAATGTCAGATATACAGGGGTAGAAATATCCAGAATAAATAAGTGGGGATAGTAGATTGGTCGATGTCCCAGTAGAGGCAAGAGGAGATGATACAACTATAATTTCTTCAGCTTGGAAGCTGGAAGCATGGAAATGCCCCATAATTGGGGGCAAGGTGGCATATTGCTGAAAGAGCCATAAAATGCTAGACAATTGCTAGGAAACAGATAATAGAACCTATTGTATTATGAGACTCAGTAAGGCGGCCACAGTATAAGAAAGTCTGAATGGAAGGACTTTTAACACCAGTAAGGTGACAGTACTCACAAGGCCAGGAACTGGTAGTAGAAAGGGGAAACTGTGCTTGATCAAATTCATATACCAGAGCCAATAAACTGCTAGGACTCATCAGTATGACTGCACTGTTGTTTATGGCTAGTGTCTGCTCTTATTGGCAGCACCATGCCATACTGATTATTAAATGTTCTGACTGCCACACCTTCATATACTGGCCATGAACTTTGTGGTGAATATGTTTGGGGGCTCAAATTACTTGTAAAATCTTGTGAGTCAGAAATAGACACTACCTGAATTAGAATCACAGCATTTTATTAAACATCTATTAAAATAGAGGACTTTCCCAATGTCTTTAATGTAGATCCACTGGGAAGGAAGTTTCCAATGTAGCTAGCATTTGCACTATAAACTCTCTGGTTCCTAGTCTTCATATCTAGAAAATGAAAGGAGTTGATAAATAGATAATTACTAAGATCATTTCAGCCCTAAAACTGACCTATCTCCAAGTCTGAAATCTACTTTGACTTCCCAAGAACTCTGTGAGACCAGGGTAACTGTTAAAATTCCCACTGACCTTAGGTGGACATAAAGGTACAAACACAGACCAGACTAATTAGAGCCGAAGCTGATTTCCAGGCTTACAATTTTTAACTAATTCATTCAATTATTTATTATATTTCTCATAGTATTTATTCCCTTTTGTATTCATTCCTCAAATATGTATTCAGTCTTCCCCCCAAGAAAACGTTAAAGTAAGAGGCAAAGCAGAAGGAACAGATCATTAAAAGTACCTAACTAAGTGTAGCTCCTGACAATCATAATCATATTTTCTAAAAATGTGTTCTCTAAGCTGAAGGCACACCAAATTATGAAAACAACTTTTTGGTGAAATATTCTGAAAGTATAAGTTGATTTCTGCTAAAAATTTACATCCCTATTCCTATTTCTTAGTTTAGTGTTGCTATGAAACATAAAACTCCTAAGGTGCTCAATAAAGAAGGGCTTCTTGATCACAGTTTTTGGGGAAAAGTTGTAAAATCTCTTGGAGATTTTACAGTTCTGAGAAATCCATAGATAAGAAGACCTCTTTAATTTAAGTCAGAATTTCCCCAAATCAGTTTACCTAAGGAGCTCTTCCTTCCATGACCCTTATTATTAAAGGAGTGCCTTGAAGGAATGCTTGAGAATGATACCTTAATTTATTGTGAAATGATGGTTTATTATTATGAAGACAGAGCTCTAATAATCTGTTTTAAAAATTAAAGGATCTTGAAAATTCCATATTTCGCATGAACATTGAAAGAACAAAAGATTTCATAATTTTGAGCTCCTGGGGGACTGAGAATGAGTTTTATTTAATGTTGAAAGTCCCCTTAATACATATAATGAGATTATGCTAGCTTTGGAGTCACAGTTCTTATTCTTATTCTTTTTCCTCGTATTACTTAGAAACTGGCCTAAGTCATTTTCAGTTCCAGTTAGCTTATGCTACATAACACATCATCTCCAAACGTAGTGGCTTAAAACAACCATTTACTATTCTTTCACCAATTTGTATGTTAACTGGGCAGATGGGCAACTCTCATTTAGGTTCTCTCATGTGATTACTGTCAAATATTGGCTGGGTATGGAGCCCTTGAAAGGTTTGACTGGGCTCAACATACAAAATGTCACATTCACATGACTGAAAGTGCATAAGAACTATCAGCTGGGAGCTTAGCCATGGCTCTTCACTGGAGGACCAATACATGGTCTTTCTATGTGGCTTCAGCTTCTTGCAGAATAGTTGCTGGTTCAGAGATGAGAGATCCCAAAAGCAAGTCAGAGACAGGAAGTAGATACTGATATCCTCTTAAGGCCTGGGGCCCAGAAATTGGCAGAATACCACTTCCACTATATATTACTGGAGCCTGCCCAAACAGGAGGGGAGGCAGAGAGGTGTGAGACTTCACCTCTCAAAAGAAAGAATAGCAAAGTATGTGGCCACCTTTATTCTACTATACTTCTCTTCTCAGGACTTCATTTGCTTTATATAAAGTGAAGGTTAACAAGATAATGTCTAAGGTCACTGTCAGTTTCTAAAATTCTATGATATAACAAATACCTTTTACAATTGAAAGACTTCTAATTTTCTTTTTCTTTTTTTTAAAGATTTTATTTATTATTTATTTGAGAGAAAGAGAGAGAAAGGGGGAGGGGCATAAGCCGACTCCCTGCTGAACATGGAGCCCAATGCAGGGCTCCATCTCACAACCCTGAGATCATGACCTGAGCCAAAATCAAGAGTCAACCGACTGAGCCACCCAGGCGCCCCCAGACTCTAATTTTCTAACAGCTATAGACTTTGGAGAAAATGAAAGTGGTTTTTAAGTATACTGCTTGCCCACTAGGTTGTTTATGTATATATCAAGAAGAAAAAAGAGAAGAACACTGCATTTATCTCCCAGGAAAAGTCCTTTTTGAAAGGAGCTGTCTAACCAAGGCAACAGAGAAAATCATCATTAATTTACTACAAATGTTGAGCCAGAAGTGTCTGTGACAGAGTCCAGGGAAATAGGAGAGCTTAAATATATGTTTCAGAAGACATTGTAAGTTTACTTTGTATAGTTTACCAACCCTCCACCTTTGTTTTCCCTACCAGTCCTCCACCCAGACTACTTAGACCCATCTTATTCCCAACCTGGGTAATTTGACAGAGCAGGACAGAAAATCTTAGATTCTAAATGACTTCAAAGAAAAGCTATTTTCAACATGTCTGGGTTTTGATACCTCAACTGTGTTTGTCAGAGAAATCTAAAATCAGTGAACTTGTTGCAGTAAGACTTAAATGGAAAGAAAAGTCCATTTTTAAAGAATTCCTATGAGATCTTTGAAGAAAACTCCATGTTGTTAAAGGAACACTTTAGATAGTGGTTAAAATTGTAACTTTTACCAAAAAAAAAAAAAAAAGAAAAAAACCTGGATTTGAACACAAAGAAAAAATAACAACAATGACAACAAAGCATTAAGAAATTCTATGGGTAATAATTAGGCAACCAAAAGGATTTGGGGTATTGGAGAAAAGAAGTGGGAATGAGAAGAGTGGCCAATAAACTGGGCCTGAACTTTCCCATTCTCTAGTGGGGTCATGTCTGAGGTCTCCTGTTATATTATGTAGTTTGGTATAAAATGATCGTGGGTGAAATGATGGTTATAAAACCCTGGGTAGTGTCAATAACTGGAGAACCTAGATCCTTATGGCTAATTTTGTTTAGTTATGCTGAACTAAGTAACTATTATGCAAAGCTTATCCTACTTTGCACATCCAAGTTACTCTGTTTTGGGATCCCCCAAACCACAGTAGGAATGGGAAGAAGGAGTCAAAAGGTTGGCATTTTAAAAATCATCTTTACATAGTGATTAGCTATTTAATGACAAATATGCTCATTGAATTATACTCCCCAGTGTTTGATCTTGCACTGATGGTGAGTTAGGTTCCCATTAAGTCTACTGACTTCTACCAATAATACCTATTAAACAGGAAGTTTAAAATATTAATTTTACCTTAAAATGTAAAGTATTCACTAATTCTAGAGAGTAAGAATTTTATCTGTCATCACTTTGAGCCTATTCTGTTAGCCGAGTCTATGCAGCTAGTACTCCCTAAATCTGCATTGAATGAAGAAACACATTCATAACAATAACTCACTTTTGTTTCTCTCTAAAAAGTTAACTTTGGGGATTCCAATAACTGGACTTGGGACCATGTCTGAGCCCAGTTACTTGGTAGGGTGCCTTCCTATTCTACTGTACATGAATACTTGAAAATAATTCTTCACAATGATATTAGCAAACACCTTTGCCATCAACTATCAAAAGCAAACACTATAAACTCTACTCCAGATCTCCTGAGAGAATATGGACTTTGTCACAATTCGATAACATTTTTAAAGAACTTTGCCCACTTCAGAGATAATAATTTGTAACTTTAATGTGATAATATAATTGTTATTCAGAAGAATGCCATTGCATTCAATACATGCATTGCTTATTACAATGGCTGTTATTTAATATTTCTTTAAAATTAATTTCTAAAAACTCCACTATTATTCTTGAATCATACTACAATTTGTTCTCAGCGATCAGTTTATGCTGAACACTACATAGTTGCTACATATTAAAAAGGTAAAATCTCCAGTTTATCCCATGGATTTTACCATATCAATTATCATTAAATATGACAGTGTTAATGATCTAGGCCTGAAAATTTTTTGTGAATTAGAGAAGTTTCTCCATGTGAAAAGCCAACCTCGTCAGTGCTTTGACTTATTCATCAAAAATTCATCTGTCTTGATGCACCTATTTTAGTAAGTTTTATGGGAGCCTTTCATCAAAAAGGAAAAAGTAGGTGGACATTTAATTATAATACTTCCCTCCAACCTACAAAGCTGATTGTTCCCACTCACAAAATGGTGAGCCAGATTTAGCAAAGCCCCAGTGCCAAGAAAGAAGGGTGTAGAGGGGACTCTTGCTGTTTGCAAGAAGTGCTTATAGAGCTCTCAGCTCTACTTCTATCTTTGCTTTTTGACAGAATCCTGTTCGAGTGTCACACATTGCTTTAATTGATCATCTGTTATCAAATAAGAATATGCTCAGTTACAAATAAATAAAGCTTTTAGAGTCCCATCTCGTTCTTCCTCCCCCCCAAAAAGAAAAAAATTGAAAAATAAAAAGAACAAACCCATACTTATACTTGTGCACAAACCAACAACTGTTCTCAGTGAGCATCTTGGCAGCTTTCCTCTTTTGATGGGGAAGGGATGTTAGAGCTAAGTCAGGAATGCTTTTACTTATATAGAGCACAGGTGTGACTGCCCACTCTCTGGATTAGAAACTGTTCAACATCTTAATCCTCTTTCAGCTAAAGCTCATCATGACCATGATCCTTAAAAGCCTAACCTGAATATACAGTGAGTGACCTTTCCATGTTGGAGAGGTTTCTTTATAAATTTCCCATTCATGCTGTTTGGAATGCAGGGAAATGGGGAGTAATTCAGAGCCTTTCCATAGTCAGATGTAGGTATTTTTGAAGGAGATATTAGTGTTTTGGGATTAAGAGGAGGGAGAACACTATATGGGATTAGAGTAGTGTGGAAATTTAGTAGGAAGTAAACAATATAAGCAATATTTACATCAAAACTTGATGACTAGGCAGGAGTTGGATTTGAAAAAACTAAAACTCCAAGTTGAGATACAAGTGTGACTAAAGTCACAATGCTCATTCCTATGTTCCAGGATTGTAATAGAAATGAAATCTAGATCACTACGTTGGCTGAAACATGAAGTGTGATAAAAGCAATTGATCAATACCCTTGAATATTTGATTGCCAGGGTGAATAGGTTAGATTTCATTTCAAGAACTGGATGATCCAGTAATGGATTTGGAAAGCTGCAGTTGCTTCTCACCACAGAAGGAACTCAAGGGAAGCCATATTTTAGGAGAGTTTGTGTATGGATTATTTCATATCTGGATATAAAAATTTTCTAACTCCCAACAATTGATTAGAATCTCATGAATATAAATTGGCATTTAAAAAGACTGTATTTAAAACTTAATTTAATCTTATGCATTGAAGAGAGAGAAAACTAGATTTAATCATGAACTTGGAACATAAAAGCAAGTGACTCAAGACTTAATGGCATTAGATTGATTCTATCCAATAGAAACAGAAAGCAGAATACAAATATAATTTAAAATTTTCTAGTAGTCACACTAAAAAAAAAGTAAAAATAAACAGGTGAAACCAATCTTAGTAATATGTTTTATTTAATCCACCATACCCCAAAATTATCATTTCAATATGTAATAAATATAAAAACTATTATTGAGATATCTTATTTTTTTTGTACTAAGTCTAAAAGAAACCTGGTGTATATTTTACCTGTGCAGCTTATCTTAATCTAGACTATCCATATTTTTAGTGTATAATAGCCATACATGGCTAGTGGCTATGTCTTAGACATAGAGGTCTAGATAGCTGATTAGCAAGTTGAGGACAGGAGTATATTCATTTATTCATTCATTCAACAAATATGTCTTAAGTGCCTGTGGTGCTATGTACTCTGCTGGACCCTGGGAATACTGCCTAGAGCCTTTGTGTTTGTTTTCCCAGACTGATGTACAGTAAGTACAGCATTCAGTAAATCATTATTTTTTTTAAGATTTTTTTTTATTTATTGCTTTGATTTGCATTTCTCTATAGCTAATTATGTTGAACAGTGCTTATTGCCCATTTTTATATCTTTTTTGAGGAAATATTGATTTAGATCTTATGCCCATTAAAAATAATACTTGTCCTTTTGCTTATTGGGGTATAATATATAATAGTTCTTTATATATTCTAGAAGCAAGTTTCTTATCAGATATATGATTTATATATGATTTAGAAAATTTTCTTCCTTTCTGTAGGTTGTCTTTTTAGTTTCATGATGGTATCCTTTGAAGCACAAAGGTTTTAAATTTTGATGAAGTGCTTTTTTTCTATTTTTTATTTTGGTTTCATATCTATAAAACTATTGTCTAATCAAAGGTTATAAAGATTCACTCGGATGTTTTCTTCTAAAATTTTTATACTTTTAGCTTTTATATTTAGGTCTTTGATCAGCTTTGAATTAGTTTTTATATCTGATATTAGGCAGGAGTCCAATTTCATTCTTTTGTATGTGGATATTTATTAGTCTTAGCACCATTTGTTGAAAAAACTACTATTTTTCAATTGAGTTTCTGTAATAATGTAAATATGAGGGGTTATTTCTAGATTTAGTTTTATTCTGTTGATCTATGCCTGTTCTTATGTCAGTACCACTCTGTCTTGGTTACTATAGTTTTGTAGTAAGTTTTAAAAAAAGAAAGTGTGAGTCCTCCAACTTCATTCTTTTTCAAGGTAGTTCTGGCTATTATGAGCCCCTTAAATTTTAAAATAATTTTAAGTATGTCATTTCTGGAAAAAAAACACATCTGGGAGTTTGATAGGGATTGGGTTGAATCTGTAGATCAGTTTGGGGAGTATTGCCATCTTAATAATATTAACTTTTTCAATCCATGAACATGGAATGTCTTCCCATTTATTTAGATCTGCTTTAATTTCTTTCAACAATGTTTTGTGGTTTTCAGTGTGTAAGTTTGCACTTCTTTTGTTAATTATGTTCTTAAAATTTTATTATTTTTGATGCTTTTCTAAATGGTATTTTTCTTAATTTCATTTTTAGATTCTTTTTTGTTGTATATTGAAGTGCGATTTTTTTTAATATACTGATCTTATATCTTGCAACCTTGCCGAACTTATTTATTAGTTCTAACTGTGTGTGTGTATTCCTTAATGTATGTTATATACAAGATAATGTCATATGAGAATATAATTATACTTCATTTCCAATTTGGATGTTTTTAGTTTTATTTTCATTCCTGAGGATCATTTTTTAAGCTTTTTTCCATCTGTATATTTTCTTTGGTGAAGTTTCTGTTAAAAAATTTTACCTTTTTTTGGTAATTGGATTGTTTACTTATATTTGTGTTGTTTAAAAGTTATTGATATATTTTGAATACAAGTCCTTTGTTGTGTATCTGATTCACAGATATTTTCTGTATATCTGTGGCTTAGCTTTATAACCTTTTCATAGTATCTTGTTCAGCATAGAATTTTTATATTTTGATGAAGTCAAATTTATCAGTATTATCATATATGGATTGTGCTTTTGTGTTTTATATAAGAAACTTTTGTCTAGGGCACCTGGGTGGCTCAGTCAGTTAAGTGTCTGCCTTTGGCTCAGGTCATGATCCCAGGGTTCTGGGATCAAGGCCTATACTGGGCTCCCTGCTCAGCAGGGAGTCTGCTCATTCTCTTTCTTTCTCTCTCCCTCTCTCTCTCAGATAAATAAATTTTAAAAAATCTTAAAAAAAAAAGAAACCTTTGTCTAACCCAGGATTTCAAACAATTTCTCCTATATTTTCTTCTACAAGTATTTCCAGTTTAGTTTTTACATTGGGTTTTTATTACATTTTGAGTTAATTTTTGTATATGGTACAAAGTAGGTATAAAGGTTTTCTTTTTTTTTGTTTATTTATTGCATATGGTTATCCAATTGTTTCTGCATCATTTTTTGAAAAGAATATAATTTCTCCATTGATCATGTTTTCACCTTTGCTAAATATCAGTTGACCTATATTACGGATATCTCTCTGTTCTGTTCTATTACTCTATGCGTCTTCCTTTCACCAATTCCACATTGTCTTTAAAACTGAAGATTTATAGTAAGCCTTGAAATCAGATATTGTGAGTCCTCTGACATTGTTCTTCTTTTGAAAATTGTTTTGGTTATTCTATTTTCTTTGTCTTTTTGTATAGATTTTTGTATAATTCCAACAATACCTACAAAACTATTGCAGGCAATAAGATTGGAATTACATTTAATCTCTAGATCAATATACAAATTGATGTTGTAATAATATTGATTTCTCTCATTCATGAATATGGTATATTTCTCCGGTTATTTAAGCTAACTTGATTTTTTCCCATAAATGTTTTATAGCAATCACCCTCAATTTTAATTGTTAAACATATAAATAATAACAGTTTTAACCTGTTTCTTGTACTAATCTAATTCAGTGTAAGATTTTCTATTTATTTTGTTAGTTTATGGGTTTTTTATTGTATGTGTGTGGGGCACCCTTAAATGAAATCCAGAAAACTTGCCCATTAATTAGTGGCTATATTTGGAGACTAACTTAAGTAAAAAGTTTGGTACTTCTTTTAATACTATAACTTATAAGAATTTTAGAAGGCAATACCACAGACTGATGTAGAAGGGAAGAACATAGAGTCAGACAAACAAATCCTGACTTCAATACCATGTGAACTTGAGCAACTTATTTAGTCTCTCTGGGCTTCTAAACTCTAGGGCAATGGAGATGATAGCATACTTACTATAAAGATTTTGTGAGAATTCAGTGAGGTAGTTCAAGTAAAGCCTTTGTAACAACATCTTGCAATACAGTAATGTTGCAATAAATATTGGTCTAAAAAACCCCAGATAAGGAGAAAATAAAACTGTTTTTATTCCTAGATGACATAATTGCCTAGGTAGAAAATAGGAAATCTCCTGAAACTAATAGATGATTATAACAAGGTTGATTATGGCAAAGTGAACATGTAAAATTCAACCACTTTTCTATAACCAGCAATGACCAAGTGGAATTTGAAATTGAAAACACATTATCATTACATAGGAACACCTAAATATATAAAGCAAATATTAACAGATCTGAAGGGACAAATAGACAACAATAAAATGATAGCATGGTATTTCAATACCACATTTTCAATGGATAGATCATCAGGACAGAAAAGTAATGAAAAAACATTGGACTAAACTATACATTAGACCAGATGGACCTAATGAACATATACAGAACATCCCATCCAACAGCAGCAGAACACACATTTTTTGCTAGCACACATGGAACGCTTCTAGGACATATCAAATGTTAGGCTACAAAACATCCTAATAAATTTAAGAAGATTTAAATCATATCAAGCATCTTTTATGATCACATTATATGAAACTAGAAATTAATTATAAGAAAAAAACTGGAAAGTTCACAAATATATGGAGAGTAAGCAACATGTTACCAGAAAACCAAAAGGCCAGAGAAGAAATCAAAACAGAAATAAAAACATAACTTAAGACAAATGAAAATGAGAATACACCATACCAAAACTTATGGGCTGCAGCAAAAGCAGTTCTGTGAAGGAAATTTGTAGGGATAATTGCTTACATTAAGAAATAAGAAAGATCTCAAATGAACTGCCTAACTTTATACCTCAAGGAAGTAGAAAAATAATAACAAAGTCCAAATTTAGCAGAAGGAAAGAAATAACCAAGATCAGAGCAAAAATAAATGAAATAGAGAACAGAAAAATAGTAGAATATATCAAAGAAACTAGGTGCTGATATTTTAAAAAGACAAAGTAGACAAACCTTTAGCTAGACTCACCAAGGAAAAAAAAGACTAAACTAAAATAGCATTATAAATGAAAGAGAAGACATTAGAATGCATACCACACAAATACAAAGGATCATAAAAGACTAATATGAACAATTTATGCTAACAAATTGGACAACCTATAAGAAATGGATAAATTCCTAGAAACATACAATCTAACAAGACTGAATCATGAAAAAAATAGAAAATCTGAACAGATGAATATGTAAGAAGATTGAATAAGTAATCAAAAAATTCCAACAAAGAAAAATCCAGGACCGCATGTCTTCATTGGTCAATTCTACCAAACATTTAAAGAAGAACTAATACCAATCCTTCTCAAACCTCTTCCAAAAAAGAAATGAAGCAAAATGGAATACTCCCAAATCCATTTTATGAGACTAGCATTACCCTAATACCAAAGCCAGATAAAGACACTTCAAGAATAAATAAATAAATAGCCAACATCCCTGATAAACATAGAGGCAAAAATCCTCAACAAAGTATTAGCAAACTAAGTTCAACAATACATTAAGAGAATCATATAATATGATCAGTGGGGTTTATTAAAGTATTTCAAGGGTTGTTCAATATCTGTAAATCAGTCAATGTGATATACCACATTAACAAAATGAAGGATGAAAAATCATATGATCATCTCAATAGTGCAGAAAAAGCATGTGACAAAATTCAACATTTCTTTCTGAGAAAAACTCAACAAACTGGATGTAGAGGGAAAGTACCTCACCATAGTAAAGGCCATATATGACAAGCCCACAGTGGTGAAACACTAAAAACTTTTCCTCTAAGATAAGGAAAAAGACAAAAGTGCCTAACTGCACCATTTCAACATAGTACTGCAAGTCCAGCCAGAGCAATTAGGCAAGAAAAAGAAATAAAAAGCATCTGAATTGGACAGGAAGAAATAAAATAGTCTATTTGCAGATGTTATGATATTATACATAGAAAACCTTAAAGGCATTTTGTGCTTATGGATTGGCAGAATTAATATCTTTTAAATGTCCATGTTATCCAAAGCAATCTATAGATTCAATTCCATCTCTATCAAAATTCCAATGGCATTTTTCACAGAAATAGAGAAAACACACCTAAAATTTGTGTGAAGGTACAAAAGATCTTGACTAGTCAATGCAATCTTGATGAAGAACAGAGCTAGAGGTATTACACTTCCTGATTTCAAACTGTATTACAAAGTTATAGTAATCAAAACAATATGGTATTGGCATGAAAAGACAATGGATCAATGGAACAAAATAGAGAACCCACAAACAAATCCACATAATTATGGTAAATAAACTTAAAAGAACCAAGAATATACAATGGGGAAACAGTCTTTCAAATAAATGGTGTTGCAAAAACTGGAGAACCACATGGAAAAGAATGAAACCACACCACCGTCTTATACTGTACATGCAAACCTACTCAAAATGGATTAAATATTTGAACCTAAGACCTGAAACCATAAACCTCGTAGAAGAAAACATAGGCAGTAAGCTCTTTGGGATCAGTTTTGGCAAGTAACTGATTTGACACCACAAGTAATGGCAACAAAAGCAAAAATAAACAAGTGGGACTACATCAAACTAAAAAGCTTCTGCACAGCAAGGGAAACGGTCAACAAAATGAAAAGGCAACCTACCAAATGGGAGGAAATATTTGCAAAGGTAGTCTTTCTAACAAACAGTGTTGGAACAACTGGATATCCACATGCCAAAAAATGCATCTAGCCCTAATACCTTACAAAAAAGTTATCTCAGAATGGATCATAAGCCTAAATGTAAAATGCAAAACTATAATGTCTCAGAAGATAACTTAAGAGAAAACCTAAATAACCTTAGATACGGCAATGACTTTTTAAACACAAAACCAAAGACACTATCCATGAAAGAAACAACTGATAAGCTAGATTTTATTAAAATTAAAACAAACAAACAAACAAAAAACAAAAAAACTTTTGCTCTGCGTAGGCATTGTTGAGAATAAGACAAAGCACAAGCTTGGAGATAATATCTGCGAGAGACACAACTGATAATGGATTTTATCCAAAATATACAAAAATCTCCTAAAATTCAACAATAAGAAAACAACCTGACTAAAGAATGGTCAAAGGGGCAAAAGAACTGAACAGACACCTAACTGAAGAAGATATACACATGGCAGGTAAGCATTTGAAAAGATGTTCAATATCATATGTTTTTAGGGAATTGCAAATTAACAACGAGCTACCACTACACATCTACTAGAATGGCCAAAATCTAAAACACTGACAACAGCAAAGTTGGCAAGGATATGGAGCAATAGGAACTCTCATATAGTACTGGTAAGAATGCAAAATGCTACAGCCATTTTGAAGAATAATTTTGCAGTTTCTTATAAAACTAAACATACTCTTACCATATAAGCCAGCAATCATGTTCTTTGATATTTACCCAAAGGACTTGAAAACTTACATTCACAGAAAAACTTTCACTCGGATTTTATAGCCACTTTATTCATAATTGCCCAGATTTGGAAGCAACCAAGATGCCCTGCAGTAAGTTAATGCATAAATAAACTGGTGATTCATCTAGACAATGTTATATTATTTAGCACTAAAAAGGAATGAGCTACCAAGCCATGAAAAGACCTGGAGGAGCTTTAAATGCATATTACCAAGTAAAAGAAGTCAATTTGTCAAGGCTACATACTATATGATCCCAACTATATGACATTGTAAATAAAGCAAAACATAGAGACAATAAAAATCAGTGGTTGCCAGGGTTGGGGAAAGAGATGAATAGTCAGGGCTTAAGATTTTTAGGGCAATGAAAATACTCTGTATGATACTATAATGATTGATACATGTTATTATACTTTTGTCCAAATCCACAGAATGTCCAACAAGAGTGAGCCAAAATGTAAATTTTTGTTTATGTTATGATTTGTATGATGCATTATCAATGTAGATTCCTCAATTGTAACAAATGTACCACTCTCATGGGGGATGTTGACAATGGGAGAGGCTATGCATGTGTGGGAGTAGGGGGGTATGGGAAATCTCTGTACGTTCCATTCAACTTCGTTGAAACCTAATATTGCTTTAAAAATAAAATTTATTGGGCGCCTGGGTGGCTCAGTCAGTCAAGTGGCTGCTTTTGGCTCGGGTCATGATCCAGGGGTCCTGGGATCGAGTCCCACATCGGGTTCCCCCTGCTCTGTGGGAAGCCTACTTCTCCCTCTCTCTCTCCCTGCCACTCCCCCTGCTTGTGCTCTCTCTCTCTCTGACAAATAAATAAATAAATAATCTTAAAAAAAAGGAAAAATAATAATAAAATTTATTAATTACTTTATTAATTGTGAGTTATTCATTTTGAAAGTCTCAGGTAAAAATGAAAATCTGGTGATATAAAAAAGAAATTCTAAGATAAGTCTAATTTGAAAATGTCTTTTATTAGTGAACCTTTTCATTTTTCTCTGATCAACAGTTGATTAATATTATTTCAATGTTTTTGTATAAACAATATAGGCAGAATCTCCAGGATATTAATTAGATAGAAGCTGTAGTGCATCTGTCAACTAGCGGCACATCAGATATAAAATACACCTAAGAAAGCAACCACTAGGGGACATTTACACTCAAATTAGCAGATTTATCTGATTTCGAAAATTCGACAGTTTTTTTTAGCAACATTGCCAAGGACCAGAGGAGAAACAATAAAGCAGTGGCATTTTTTAAAAGGATAACCATGAAGTCAGTGAAAATGCCTATGGTTTATAAACTTGGAGACACACAAATGGATCTGGTATTTGTGTTTTCAGAACTCTGATGGATTTTAATCTCCAGATGCATACATTTAATGCAATTTCCAAAGCCCCTTTGCACTAGGTTCTCTTGCTTAGGTTTGTTATGAGGTGGTGCTGATACCTTTGACGCCAGGGATAAGTTGACTAGCTCTGTGGCAAGAATTGAGTGCAGGAAGCACATCAGTAACATTTTTTTAAAGAAATAGACTGTCACAATCAATTCTTCTGTTTACACGTCTAGACTATTGTCAATATAAGCATCCCAGTTGACCTATGAGTTCTTGCCAGTGGCAAAACAAACAAACAAACAAACAAACAAAAAAACAACCCTCATCGTGTACCTAATTTTATTATTTGGGGATTGTTATAAACTTTTTTTTTTTAAAGCAAAGAGGAAGACAAATGAGGAGAAGCATAGGGATGACCCATGATCTATTTCTATGTTTCTTTCTAGGATACCTTTCTAGGATACCTTTCTCCCTAAGAATTGTAGCAGAATGACTAGAGGAGTTATCACAGGTGCAGGAGTCTCTTTTTTTGGAGTCTTGTTTTCTCAATCTTCCAGACTATGAAAACCACATTTCCATGACAAACCACCATGTTGCTTCTGGAATTCGTGGTCAGTCTCAGACATTTCTTCAGGGAGCTAATACACATTAGACCTAAGTTGTGACCTGCAGATACCTAACTGTTAGATCAGTTTTTCATAATTCAATCTATGTTCAGAAGATTCACAGCTACAAAGCTACCTGCTGAATTAGAAAAAAAAAAAAAAGGACTCTAGTGCTGCTGTGGAGTGTGTGACCTGTAGGCAGTGTTACAAGAGCTCAATAGGTCTCAGGGATTCCATGGTGTGAGCATTATGTAAATGTGATTTTAGCAACTTCCTATCCACACATGTGGCCATGCTTAACCACTTAGTCTTGAGGAATTTTCAGGTCATTTATTATTTTCCTAAGAGTAGGAAGGATTTTTTTTTCTTTGCTCTTATTAACAGACTGAATACCTTCTTTCTGCAAAATACAGACCACACAGGAAAAAATAAAAACATCAAAGCTCAAGATAATGGACACATTCTAAGCTTGAAAGCAAAATTCAAGTGATACAAAAAAATTTTTATTTAGATTCTTTTTCTGGCTTTGCCACCGAACTATGGAATTTTAGGTAAGTCATAGTCTACCAGCATTTTATTTGTTGTGTTTTCTATCTTCATCATCTTAATGAAAGGAATATTTTTTCTCTTGGATAATTCTTTGATATTATTGACCAGAAATGTACAAACTATGCAAACAATAACCTGCCAATCACAATTCCACATACACACACATGGACACACACTGCAGTGCATCCATTTTCAGCAGTATTTAAGAGGAAAGTATTTAAAGTTGTGGGAACAAACTTTTAGAGATTGACTCTATTGGGATGAAAATAGTTGTGCAGAATTTGACTTGTGAAGAGTCAAAGGAACTATCACTTTAGACTCTCCACCTCTGTTACTGTGTGGAGAGACATAGAAAGTATTTCTTAATATGCCTTGTGGCAGTGAATGGACTTCTTTGCTTATATTAATAGCTATCCTGTGTAAGTGCTTTTGTGTGCCAGAAAATGTTAAATGCATTATCTCATTTAGATATTATCTGCCTCATTTTATAGAAAAGAAACGTTAAGGATGATGATTCAGCTTATCATGTCACATAGAAGATGGTAGAGCTGGAATGTGTGCACAGATCTGAATGGATTCTAAGTCCATGATCATTGTTTTATTATACCTTTTATGAGATATTCTTCTTAGTCTTGGGAAATAATTTTGGCCTTGAAATATATTTTTCTAAAATTACCTAATAATATGTGTTAGCATTTACTTTAAATAACAAAATTAACTTCATTATATCTGATTAGACAAGAGGCAGCTCAATAGAAGAGCCTAAGAAAACTTTTAGTTTGTGTTTTTACTTTTGCAAATACAAAAATTAAGGACCATGCCTAAGGCATGCAGTTAGTTGGTACAAAGGTGATTACCACATCTCCCTATTATAAATGCCATTAATATGACTATTAATTGTATATTTTACTGTGGGGTAATGTTATATATCTTTTCTCTCTAGCTAAGTCATCAGTGCCTAGAATTCTGTCTCTATGCGTTATCAGATCTTCCATGTGTGGACATATAGTAGCCATTCTATAATTGTTAACTGAATGAATGAATAAGTGTCAACACATATGGAGCACATCCTTTAGAAGCAGGCTGGCTTTTAAAGATGATGCACAGAAATACTAGTCCTTTAGATATTCTCTGCATTTTGACAATATATTTCTTAATAGTAGAGTTAATGCCAGCAGATGAACATATTTTTGGTGTGATTTGTACAAAGTTTATCGGTTGGCCTTGAATGGCTGCAGAATAATCAAATATAAGGTAAATCTGGACTTTAGAATCTATGCTGATATTTCGGCAGATACCAAACTTGAAAAGGCATAGGACTTAAAGATAACGAATAACATGTTGCACTGTATGGAGAGCCACAAACCTTGTTGTAACTGATAACTAGGTACATGGAAATGACAACATGGTGGATGAGAGCCATGGACTATGGACAGGTGACTGAGTTTGTGTCCCTCCATATAAAATAATGAAGGCAGGGTCCTAAATTGTGACTCTGGGCTTTCAAAGAGCTCCTGTGTTAGTGTGGTAAAAGAATTTAGCACTTAGAATTGAAGTAAGATACCTTGGAGGTTATTAAATAATCACTTGGGGGTGATGACTTCTGAAATACTTTATTGCAATTTATTCCTCAATATAAAGAAACCCTTAGAACTCCTAAAGATATAGTAAGTACACCTCAGATTCAAGAATAAACTCAAAGGACACTTTCATTTATTGAAACACAAAAGAGACTTACACTCTTTTTCTCTGTGTCATTTAGTATTATTAAGTATCAAGTGGTATTAGATATTTTAAATTAACTAACGAAATATATAATAACATAAAGCTAAATTTTAAAAATATAAATGAAAGCAAACAACTTTTTTTCTACTAACTTCCGAGTAGCCAATGACTCTTAATAGTATCTAGAAAGGCAATAAGAAACAGTAGAAGGAGAACAGCAGTGAGTCACAAGACTATTATTCTGTCCCCTCCCTAACTCTCCCACTAACTAGTTGAGTGAGCTTGACAAAGTGTTAACCATTCCATTAGATGAAGATGTGACTGCAGATTATCCATGAAGTGCTTCTGGCACTATATTGTATTACTTAATTCTGTGATCCAAAGAAGAATGTCATATACAAATGACATGATTCTGTGTCCTCCATAATAAACAACTTCTTAATTATTCAAAGGTATAGTATATTTTACCAATTCAAAGAAATAGAAACCTGTACTAAGAAAAGATAAACAAACCTTTGATAACAGATTTACCTAATCCATCCTTGGTGCATTCAGATTATCTGTAAAATCCTAGTAAGTGATCCAGAGCTTCCTTTTCCAATGTGGAATGAGATACTTTTAGAAAATATAGGTCTTAGAGAGTGATTTTGCTTTTATGATGGCAGTCACTTTTCTAGAGACAGCAGCCTTCCCACTTACAATTTACTCTCTGTCACTTTCCTCTTCCCGCTTTTCCTCCTCTGTCTTCTCCTCTCTAGAGCTCTCATTTTCACTCTGATTTCATTCTTCCTATATAATTTTCTCTTTTATCAATAATTAGAAGCATCTTGTATCAGCATTTTACAATCCAACTCAATGAATTACAGTTTTCCTTACAGCAGAAATATAAAAGCCATGTCTTTTTGAAAATACGTTCTAGTGTCTCTTCAAAATGGCTTTAGAATATCTATCTGAGATTAACCACAAAATGTCTTAGTTTTCAGAAAGAATTTACGAAACCTCTTAATGGGGTTAATTTACATATCAGCAAAATTTACGTATACGTAAAAAGACATGTCCTGATGACTTTTTATATTGTATTTGTAGAGGTCTATCCTCTTTAGGGGTCTTATTTCCTAATCTTAGGGGTCTGTTGTCTTTAGAGATTAGCAGCAACCCTGTATTTAAACATGATGCCTACACACATTTTAGATGTCTGAAACAATCTCACGAACTAGGCTTATTCTCTTAAAGTACATGTATCTTATTTAACCAATATAAACAGCCAGTGGGGAGGTTTTCGGGCCAGTCAGGATTTTTGACGCTCCTCCGATCACACTGTATACGTAAATGCAACATTGGCCTTTGTATTAGACCATCCTGGAACTTATGTCCTATAATTTAATTTTATTCTTCATTTCATATCAGTGGAAATTTGTTGTTTTGGTCTTTGATGTTGTTATTCCAAATTCATGAGTAAGTGGTAGAAAACTAGATGTAGGGGAAGTGTATAAGTTACAAGCCTACTAATTAAGCAGAATAATAAAACAGGGAAGAATAACATATTAAAATAGTCTATATAGAGATACTGACTCATAAGTAGGTAAAAATAACAACAACAAAAAAAATGAGAGCACCAAAAGAGGACCCTTTATCTTGCTCACTGGGTATCTTCTTTATGTATAAGGGAATCTTGGTAAGCATGCAATATAGCCAGAGGCCACACAAACACTTACCCATATTGCTGTAGAGGAGGAACTTATGCATGGATAGTGAGTTGTATTGGATTATTCTGAGGGCCTCTTCCAGCTCTAAAAATCTGAATTTGTGTATTCCCAGCCCTTAGTTTACATGACCATTGTAAATAGGAATTACCCTTTTTGATTCCACACTCCATAAGCACTTCAGTGAGGCCTCCCCTCACTTTTTCTGGTATCAGACATTTTTTCCCCCATGATACTCTCAAAGTACTTGGGTAATGTCTTGTATTTTGACTTACTTGCCCTCTACACACTCATAGATTTGTTTTTCCCTGGCCTTGTAAATTTGCTTCTGTAGTGCTCTCCCTTCTACATAGTTAATCCCCATCACAATCTGTAACAAGCCCTCTTTACTTTCCAGTTCCAGTACCAGAAACTTTCCCTTATCTACATCAGAAAGCATTGCTTTCATTTTCTGTATCTCCTACAGCATCATTTAAAAAACATTTTTTTTACCTTGCATGATAGCCGTGGTCTCCAAACTTTACCATGTGTAAGAATCACCTGGAGGGATTTTTAAAAGAGTTTATTTGGAGGGCTTGTTTAAAAACAGATTCTGGTTCACTCAGTAGGACTGGGTCCATGAATTGACATTTCAAACAAGCCCAGAAATAATGCTTGTGACGCTCACAGATCACACTTTGAAAATGACAGTACAGCCTAAGGGGAGGGGTTTGGCTTCTCAAAGTTCAGGACAAGATTTTTTTCTTCTTTATATTCCCCAAAGTTCCTTGTTTTAGGAAATATTCTATGAATAAATGGCCAAAGTCAAGCGGAATTTAATCATGCTTACTTTCTAGCTCATGAAACCCCTATGGTGGTAATTTTGTAAAAATAAAAAAAAAGGCAATTCAATCGTAAAAGGAGCTTCTGTCTGTGTTTATGAGAACAACACATCTGACCAAAAAAGTGTCCTTTTTCACACAGAGAAAAACAAACTATGGAAGGAAAAACAGAAATGAACAGAGCACATTTTTATTCCATGTAAAGGGAACTACCATGTGCTGGAAAATCCAAATTTGTCAATTCCTAATAGAATTAGAAAGAAAACAAGAATAATTCAATATATAAAAGAAAAATAACTGACAAAATTGAATACCATAATGTAATCACATAAAGGTAATTTGTAACTCTCTCTCTCTTTTTGGAATTGAACCATAGAATCTTCCAAACCTAAAGAGCATACCCCCCTGAGCCTCACAGATGTTGTGCCAGTGTGGTATCTATTTCTGAATTTGTTCGGTTTTGCACTGTCACTTAGAAGCTGTTCTCACAACCTCAACTCTAATTTTTTTTAGTTTCTTAAAGTGCATGGTGGTTTTTTGTTTCCCTTCCTTCCTTCCTCTCTCCCTCCCTCCCTCTCTCTTCCTTCTTTCCTTCCTTCCTTCCTTCTTCTTTGGTGTTCTTATTGATTGAATAAAGTCTTGCCATACCTAGCTACTCTTAAAGAAGTAGAATGTGCAAGATATGGATAGGTCTGACATAGTAACATCATTTTCTTTTTAATAAAGTGACCAGTTTTTTTTCAACAACCCAAAGCAACAGATAGAAATAGAGATGCAATGACCCACAATTCTGCTCACAAGACTGGAATTCCCAAAGCATCAGAATCTGGCCAACCAGGAGGAAGTCTTTCTACTCAATTTCCATGTCATCTTGGGCATGCTTAGTTTGGTCTCAAAAAAGTTTTTCTACATGTTTTAACACAGTCAAAAGTTAGAATTTTTCCTTATGTCTTTCTTTAACAACTGTCTCATATCTGTATAATTATTATGTTAATATTTCATTTATTTATTTATTTATTTATTTATTTATTTATTTCCCCACTGGCCTGATTTTATCTTTGCATTAGGAATTTTTAATTTTGTTCCCCCACTGAAACCCAGTTTCCTCTACAGAATTCTGGTCCAGAGTAGATTTGCAAATTAAAGTCTTAAAATATTTTGAGGGTTCTAGGAGAGAATAAAACACAGTATTTTGTTTCTACCTTGCCCCTTTATAACTATAATTCTTTATGTAATTTTTGAAATAAATTTAATAATAATGAAATTTTAAATAAAATAAATAAATATAATAATATATTTTTACCAAATTACTAGCTGTGAGTGCTCAATTCACCTTTCCTTTTTGCCAATAGAATTACTTATGAAAATACACACACTGATGTAAAGTTGAAAAAAAATGTTTTTCAATCTCTGGTTGGCTATTTCCATGGAGGAATTGTGCTACATCATTTCAGAGTAGCAGTATCAGCATCAGAATCACCTCGGATTGTTTGAAATGCAAATTATCTGACCCTAACTCACAGGTATTAAATCAGATGCTCTGGGAGTGTGACAGCAATCTGTCTTGTTTAGTTTTATTTTTTTTACAAGCAGTCCTGGTGATTCTGATGCATATTAAAGTTTTCACTGCTCCATATACAGTAGAGATGGAATGGATTAAGAATTGTTTAATGGACAACTGAATAGACATCTGAAGAAATATAGCTCAGCAGGAAACAAGTAGGAGTGTCTTCCATTCATTCCCAGTCTGGATCCTTTATTGTTTATGTTTTTTAAGATGTTATTTATTTATTTGACAGAGAGAGAATAAGCAGGGGGAGCTACAGAGGGAGAGGGAGAAGTAGGCTCCCCACTGAGCAGGGAGCCCAACGTGGGACTCCATTCCAGGACCCTGGGATCATAACCTGAGCTGAAGGCAGACACATAATCAACTGAGCCACGCAGATGCCCCTGGATCCTTTATGCAGAGAATTATAATCTGTTTCTATCCAGAGAATCTAAGGGTGACTGAGATGACTGAAATAGTTTCCTATCCTCCTCCACATCCACAACAACAATCAGTATCTTGCCTTCTTTATCCATTCTGGAGGCCTCAACTTACAGAATACAACATGGTCAGAGGCGAAATGGATTGCAAATTATGTTTGTCTTTGTCAGTTGATTTTTATGTATTATGTAAGATACCTTTGCATTCTTTTGCATGTGGGTATTTAGTTTTCCAACACTATTCATTGAAGAGATTATCCTTTCTCCATTGTGTATTCTTTGCATCCTTGTCAAATATTAGATGACTGTGTATGCTTAGGTTTATTTCTGGGCTCTCTATTCTGTTCCACTGGTCCCTGCATCTGCTTGTATATAAGTACCATAGTGTTTTGATTGCTATAGATTTGTAATATAATTTGAAATCAGGAAGTGTTATGCCTTTTACTCTGTTCTTCTTTCTCAAGATTGCTTTGGCTATTGGAACCACAAAAGTTTCCATACAAATTTTAGAATTGCTTTTTTCATTTCTGTGAAAAATGCCATTAGAATTTTGATAGGGGTGGGTGCCTGGGTGGCTCAGTCGTTAAGCGTCTGCCTTTGGCTCAGGTCATGATCCCAGGGTCCTGGGATCGAGTCCCGCATCAGGCTCCCTGCTCGGCGGGAAGCCTGCTTCTCCCTCTCCTACTCCCCCTGCTTGTGTTCCTGCTCTCGCTTGCTCTCTCTCTCTGTCAAATAAATAAAATCTTTAAAAAAAATTTTTGATAGGGGTTATATTGACCCTGTAAATCGATTTGGGTAGTATGGACACTTTAACACTATTCATTTTTTCAATCTATGAACATGTGGTATCTTTCCATTTATTTGTGTCTTCTTCAATTTCTTTCATCAATGTTTTGTAGTTTTTCAGTGTACAGATCTTTCATCTCCTTGGTTAAATTTATTCCTAAGTGTTTTACTCCTTTAGATAATACCCCAAATGGGGTTGTTTTGTTGATTTCCTTTTCAGATAGATTATTGTTGATGCAAAGAAACAAGTGATTTTTGTATGTTGATTTTATAACTTGCAAGTTTACTGAATTCATTTATTAGCTCTAACAGTTTTTTTGTGGAGTCTTTAGGGTTTTTTAGATAAAAGATTTTGTCATTTTCAACCAGAGATAATTTAAACTTTTCCTTTCTGATTTAGATGCCTTTGATTTCTTTCTTCATTTTTTTTCTTGTTCTTGTTCTTCTCACTTTTATTATTATTATTATTATTATTATTATTATTATGTCTGATTACTCTTGCTAGTACTCCAGTACTATGTTGAATAGAAGTGGGCAGAGTAAGCATCTTTGCCTTTTACCAGATCTTGGAAGAAAAGCTTTCAGTTTTCCCCATTGGCCTTTATTATGCTGAAGAAATGCTTTTTATATCTAAGATTTGGTAAGTTATATTTTCATTTGCATTTATTTTGAGATATTTTCAAAATTCTCTTTTGATTTCTTCTTTGACTCAGTGGTTTTCCAAGAGTATTCTTTCCTGTTACTGATTTCTAGTTTCATTCCATTGTTATTAGAAAAGATACAATCTTAAATTGGTTAAGATTTGTTTTATGACAAAAAAAAAAAAAAACAGGAGAATGTTTTGTATGTGCTTGAGAAGAATGTGTAGTCTACCACTGTTGGGTAAAAATGTTTTGTATATGTTTATTAGGCCCTGAAAGTATAAAACTCCTAGGAGAAAACATAGGGAAAAGTTCTTGGCATTGGCCTTGGCAATGACTATTTGAATATGATACCAAAAGCTCAGGCAACGAAAGAAAAAAAAAGAAAAAGAAAAAAACAACAATTGCAAGTACATCAAGCTAAAAAGGTTTTTGGACAGAAAAGAAATTATTGACAAAATTAAAAGGTAATCCTAGGAATTGTGAGAAAATATTTGCAAACCATATATGCAATAGGGGACTAATATCCAAAATACATAAGGAACTCATACAACTCAATAACAAAAAACAAACAACCCAATTAAAAATGGGAAAAGAGCTTGAATAGTCATTTTTCCAAGGACATACAAATGGCCAACATATATATATGAAGAAGTACTCAACATCACCAATCATCAGGGGAATGCAAATCGAAACCACAATGAGATATTACTCACATTTCTTAGGATGGCTACTAGCAAAAAGCTAAAAGATAACAAGTGTTGGTGAGGATATGGAGAAAAGAGAGCCATTGTACATTGTTGGTGGGGATGCCAACTGGCAAAGGTCTTATGGAAAAGAGTTGAAATTCCTCAAAAAGTTAGGATAAAATTACCATATGACCCAGCAATCCCACTTCTGGGTATATACCCACAGGAAATGAAATCACCTCAAATTGATGTCTGAGCTCCCATGTTCATTTCAGTATTATTCACAATAGCCCAGAAAACAACTATCAATCAAACAGATGGGTGGATAAAGAAATTGTGATACACACATACACACACACATATGCACAATGGAATATATTACTCAGCCTTAAAAGAAGAAGATCCTGTCATTTGCAACAACATGGATAAACCTGGAGGACATTATACTAAGTGAAAAAGCCAGACACAGAAAGAAAAAAAAAATCTGCATGATCTCACTTATATGTAGAATCTAAAAAAGTCAAATACATAGAAGCAGAAAGTAGAAAGGTAGTTACTAGGGACAGGGAGATGGGGTAAATGGGAAAATTTGGTTAAAGGGTACAAAGTTGGAGTTATGTAGAATGAATAAGTCTAGAAGTATAATGTACAGCATGATGACTATAATTTAATACTGTATTAAATACTGAAAATGTGCTAAGGTAACAACTGTCAAGTACTTTCATCTCACACAAACACAAGGTAACTTTGTGAGAGATAGGTGTATTAATTGGCTTGACTATAGTAATCATTTTACTATGCATATGTATATTGAATCATCATGTTGTACACCTTTAATATAGATAATTTTTATTAAAAATAGAATACTTTTTTAAAAGAAAAAGATTGGGGAAAGCATATAACACTTTAGATAAAGTACATTTTAAGAAAAGCAGTAAAATACCACTGCTGTAGGAAAAAGAAAAATCAGGATACTTAAAATAATCTGGAAAGAAATTTACCTATTTTATTTAAATGATTAAGGAAGCAGGAAAAGATACAGCCTCACTTAAGCTGAGTTTCACTGACAAGATCAGAAAGGGGATATATGGCTGTACCCAGGTACATAGTGATGGAAATTAAAGGAAGCAAATACACCCATTTCTGTGAAACATGTTGGACTTGGGTAGAGATTTCCTCATTCAAATCAATGAAAACCAAATTAGGGTCAAAAGAAAGAGCTAATAACATAAGAAGGATTTGGTGTCTTAAGATTGCAAAGATAAATAATTATTTTAGGAAGGGAATTTTCTAGAATGTATATCCTTTAATTTCTCAGTAATAAAGAACCAGAAAATGAAATCACTAAAGAAGAGGTGAAAGGTGATGTAAAATGGCCATTTACTTGTAAAAACCATGTATGGCAACGGATGGCAATTAGACTTGTGGTGGTGATCATTTTATAATGTATATGAATATTGAATCACTATGTTGTACACCTGAAAATAATATATTGTATACCAGTTACACTTCAATTATTAAAAAAATGGTCATTTGCAGAGATATGGGTTGTGAGCATAAGAAATTTAGGGTAAGAGGGAATATTAGAAAATTAAAAGATATGAAAATGATAAAAATATTCATGAGAGGTGGTAAAAACAGAATTGGCAAAACGTGCAATCCAACCAGTGACTTAGAGAACAACTTAGAAAAGCCCACTAACAATGCAGATTAATCAAAGGTATAATAGATATTCAGGAAACAAAACAAAGATGTCATTTATAGATAACTGAGAATCAATCCTTGAGAATCAAACCCAAACAAACTGATCAAAGGGAATAACAAAAATCATAGTAAAGAACTATTTCTTAACTAATAAGTTTTGAGTTTTTAAGTTTAAAGGGATCACTGTTTCATGCAAAGTTCCATGTCTAGAAATATACTGCTAGATTTTAAAATTACAATAATAAAGGCATATCTGTTAGCGTGGGAAGAATGAGGGGAGTTACTTAAAAAGTACAGCTATTAAGTTAGTATCAAATTTTATTTGCACTATAATAAATCCCAGAAGGAAATGGAAGCATTTATATGAGGTCTTACAGGAAACAAAAAAGTTGCATTTTAATAATTATACATGTAGGTTTGTTGTCATTTGTTTGTGAAGACAGTTTTTAAAATGCAAGAATTCAAATATATCACTGATGAATCACTTTTGAATAATCCTGCTTGAAAATATCATCCAACCAAATGAAAAATGAAGAGCACTTGACAATGAAAAAATGAAGAATTAAATAACATATAACGTTGGTGTGGGCATGATTCTGCTTCATCATAAAGATCTAAGTCATAAGAATTTGTTGCAAAGCTAGTCATTGAATATATTGCAAATGTTTTAAAAAACCCAAGAGAATAAATATATGATTATTTTGGTTGTAAAATAATCATAATCAACATCTACAATCTCCAAATATATTTTTCAACATTGGGAATTAAGGTTATATAGAAATGAAAAAAAAATATTCATATTCTTCATTTTACACTGAGTTGGGACAGAAGGATGTGTTAGTAGACCAATATATTAATATTTTTCTTAAATTTGTTAATCAGAAAAAGTGGTTCAAGGGTGTGTTTGAAAACTTAGGAGGATTGGGGCACCTGGGTGGCTCAGTCAGTTGGGCATCTGCCTTCGGCTCAGGTCATTATCCCAGTGTCTTGGGATGGAGCCCCTCATCAGGCTCTGTGCTCAGCAGGGAGCCTGCTTCTCCCTCTCCCTTTGCCTGCCTGCCTGCCTGTGTGCCTACTTGTGACCTGCTTGTGATGTGCTGTCTGCCTACTTGTGATCTCTCTCTTTCTCTCTGTCAAATAAATAAATAAAATCTTAAAAAAAAGAAAACTTAGGAGGATATAAAAGTTTTATTTTTGTATCACTAAAGAAAATGATAGCAAAGAATGAAGAGATAAATCCGAACTTGTCAGTCATTAATAATTAAGGGAATAGATTTGTATCCCTAGTTAAATCCAAATTTTTAGATTAAGTTTAAAAATTTAAATGTAAATTATCACTAGAGGTCAAATAAGTGCTATTTTCAACTGTTTATCAAAAGTTTTAAAATGTATTGTAGGCCATAAAGACTACCTTAAACCTATTCAAAAATATGAAAATCATAAGGCTCCATCTCTCTAAAAATACCACAATAATGCTGTAAATGAATAACACATTAAAAAAAGTAGAAATTTATATTTACATATATATTTAGTATCTATTAGGTCAAATGGAAAATAATAACTATATTTTCAGACTTCTTAGAAAATTTTTAAAATGACAACAGATTTCTGGCATATTAGCAAAGTTACACTCAGTGGCACAATTTTGGCTTTTTATTGCTAAATAAGAAAAATGGAACATAAATGAAGTAGGGGTTCAACTTACTGTGACAGAATTGTAGTAGTCACTTTTCACTTGGTCACCCTGCATGATAGCATGCAATCTCAGTGACTACAATAAATGTATGTTTCTGAGCAAGTTGAGTGTGAGAGGCTGGATAGTGGTCGGGCACTTCAGCTCTACTCCAGTCTATAGGTTAGGGTCATGTTTGCTACATATGTCTTTTATTTCTGTGATGCTGAGTGAAGGATCACCCCCTATGTGGCATATACCTTCCTAAGGCAAAGGGCAGACCACAAGACACACAGAAACACACAGAAGCCTTCTTTTTTTTTTTTAAGATTTTATGTATTTGACAGAGAGAGACACAACGAGAGAGGGAATACAAGCAGGGGGAGTGAGAGAGGGAGGAGCAGGCTCCCCGCCCAGCAGGGAGCCCAAGGTGGGGCTGGATCCCAGGACGCTGGGACATAGACGCTTAATGACTGAGCCACCCAGGCGCCCCACAGAAGGCTTCTTGAAGTCCCTGCTTGGACCTAGCACACTTTGTCTTCTACTAACATCCTGTTACTGAAAGCAAGTCTCATGGCCAAACCTAGGTGAGTGGAGCAAGGAGTTAACTAACTGCCCACAGAGTACCATGGCAAAAAAAAAGAAGAAAAGGAGGAAATGTGAAGAAATAACATTTTTTTCATTAATCTTCTTCCTAGTTAAAAAAGAAAAAAAAGCAGTTTGAAAAACAAACTGAGGGTTCTAGAGGGGAGGGGGGTAGGGGGATGGGTTAGCCTGGTGATGGGCATTGAGGAGGGCACGTTCTGCATGGAGCACTGGGTGTTATGAACAAACAATGAATCATGGAACACTGCACCAAGAACTAATGATGTAATATATGGTGATTAACATAACAATAAAAAAATTAAAAAAAAAAGAAAAAAAAGAAAAAAAGCAGAAGAATATGACAGAGTTGAAAGAATTTACTTATTAGAAATGAGATATCAGAATTTATATATACATTAATTTTGGTTATTTAAAACAAAACAAAGACCACTCCACAGGAAATCAAGTAAGAGTTAAATATATAAAGTTATAAATGTTACAAGTTAAAATGGGAATTTTATTTATTTATTTTTTATTTTTTTAAAGATTTTATTTATTTATTTGACAGAGGAAGACACAGCAAGAGAGGGAACACAAGCAGGGGCAGTGGGAGAGGGAGAAGCAGGCTTCCCGTGGAGCAGGGAGCCTGATGCAGGGCTCGATCCCAGGATCCTGGGACCATGACCTGAGCTGAAGGCAGATGCTTAACCGACTGAGCCACCCAAACACCCTAAAATGGGAATGTTAACAGTAACATTTTTTGTAAGAATATTATACTGTGTACAACTAAATTTTAGTACATTTGAAGGTCTCAGAAGCAATTTTCTGAGAAAACACACTGCCAGAATTGAACCAAGAAGTAAAAACATTCTAAATGTGCCATTCATCATGAATAATTTAAAAATATTATCAAATAATTATTATCCAAATAAGACATTGACCCCAAAGTTTCAGAATTTTAAAAGAACTGATTATTCTCATGCTGTAGAATTTTGTAACAGAACATGCAAAAGATATAAAGCTACCAATTCATTTAACTATCCAGACATAATTCTGATAGCAAAGCCTAATGAAGGTAATGGAAAAGTGATAATTATAGAAGATACTTCCTATGATTATAGATGTCAAAATTCAATGCAAAATTCTGGAAAAGTGAATAAAGAAAACATTCAGCTAACTTTGACCGTCTCCTAACCAGTCTGAAAAATATATATTTGAAAAATATTTGCAGCAATATGACATAGTATAAGTTCATAATTTTAATATGTACAGCACTCTTAAAAATGAATTTAAAAGAATAACTTAATTGTTTTTTCATAGTTTATTTCATACACAGTAGACATTAAAAAAGAAAATGGATAAAATCAGTAACATCATGATAGAAAATGGATATGAAGAAGCTACTTACAAAACACCATATTTTAATTACAAATATAAGGAAATTGTACAATCAAAGAACCATGTTATGGAAATTGCAACATAATATTTGGAAACACAACATTTTCCTCAGACAGGTGACTTTTGTACAGAATTAAAAAAAAAAAAACCCACACAAAAACCCACAAAACAAAACCTAAGCCTTTCTATTTTTCTTTTATGATATGTCTATACATTTTGTAGTCTTTATAGTTACTGATGGAACCTGCTGACAGATGCAAGTATGACCATCCCATTCAAATGTATGTTGTTACAATGAAAATGGATATTGGTGGAAACAGAAGCTAGATCCTTAATACTGCATTTTCTGGGTTCTCTTTTAACATTTGTGTCAAAGTACACACAGCTTGAACTCATGTGAAATCCTGGAGTTTTGCAATCAGCAGCTTTGTAGTTTGAGAAACAAAGAAACCAAAGCTGAATATTTAAAAGAACGAATCTATCTGGGAATTCTTCCTTTCAAAATAAGACACTCATCAAAGGTGTGGTTTTTCTCAGTGTTCTAATTAAAAAAAAAATATTTATCTTCATATTTGCATCAAATATTTCTTTATGTGCAAAATGTATGTTTTCCCTCCTTAAAATGCCTAAAAGTTAGTTAATAGCTACTTTTGTTTAATTTATACATGATGACTAAGTACATTTAATATTGGTAATTTAATGAAAAACAGTTCTTGTTCAATGAAGGTATACACTTTTGAAAGAATAAGCTGAATTATATAATATGAAATGCTATGTAAATTTTCTATGTAAAAATATCATGTATAATACTGTTAAAAAATACCATGCTTTAATCAGATAGTATATCAATAAAGTTTTAAAAATAAAAAATAAAAATAAAAAAACACAAATATGAGGAAATTTTAAAATAATGACATGCAATCATTTTTCTGTCTCATTATAAGATTATGCATACACCCAGGAAATACAAATCAAAACTACAATGAGATAGCACCTCACATCAGTCAGAATGGCTAAAATTAACAACACAAAAAACAACAGGTGTTGCTGAGGACATGGAGAAAGGGAAACCCTCTAGCATTGTTGGTGAGAATGCACACTGGTGCAGATACTCTGGAAAACAGTATGGAGGTTTCTTGAAAAATTAAAATTAGAACCACCCTATAATCCAGTGATTGCACTATGAGGTATTTACCCAAAGAATACAAAAACACTAAGTCAAAGGGATATTTGTACCCCAATGTTTATAGCAGCATTATCTGCAATAGCCAAATGGTGGAAACAGCCCAAGTATCTATCAATTGATGAATGGATAAAGAAGAGGTGGGATATATATAATGGAATATTATTTAGCCATAAAAAACGATGGACTCTTGCCATTTGCAACAACATGGATGGAACTAGAAAATATGCTAAGCTAAATAAGTCAGTCAGAGAAAGACATATACCATATGATTTCACTCATATGTGGAATTTAAGAAATAAAACAATTATACAGGGAAAAAAAAGAGTGGAAAAACAAGGAACAAACTCTTAACTGTAGAGAACAAACTGATGGTTACCAGAGGGGATGGGTTAAATAGGTGAGGGGGATTAAGGTGTGCACTTGTAATGAGCACAGTGTGTTGTGTGTAAGCGCTGAATCACTAAATTGTACACCTGAAACTAATATTACATTATATGTTAACTGGAATTTAAATAAAAACATAAAAATATACATACACCAGAGTAAAGCTATGTATTATACACATATCTGAGTGCAATTAAGTGGGCATTCTACTGTCTTGTAATTTGGTATATAATTTGTTTCAACCCTTGGGGAATGTACTTTGACAATATGATTGAAGCAACTTAAAAATATATTTATTTTTTGACAAAATACTTAAGAAAATGTTATTTACAAAGATGATTATCTCAATTACAACCCCCAATGGAGAAAAAAATAAGAAAAATAATGGTGTATTATGAAATAAGCTATTAATTTTTTGTAATTAATTTTTTAATGAAAAGTTTATGATAACACTGAGGACAAATGAACATGAACAAAAAGAGTATAATTGCAACTTAAAAAAAACTACACACGAGAGAAAGAAAAGAGATAAAATCTGAAAGGAAATAAAGAAAAATGTTAATAATTTGGGGGAGAGAGCAGATTATTTGTTTTCCTTTTTTATTATTTCCAAATTTTCTTTAAAGAACATATCTCAGTTGAATATAATAAGAATATTTTTAAAAGATATGTTTTTACTTAGGGTGCAAAGCCAAACAGATTGCTTGTCAAAGAGGATGCTCTGAATGTATGTCTGTCAGTGGAATGGTAAATTAAAGGAAATTTCTCCTTCTTTGCTAAGACAAGGTCTTAATGACAATTTACAGAAAGAGCCGGGTCTAGCTTTTTCCCTATATAGCGGCCCAGGTTCAAGCTCACAGTGGGCTCTTCAGTGCTTTAGCTGAATGAATAAATAACCGCTCAGTCTAGCTGACTCTAATCTGTGAGACACTGTGCATGAACAGCTTCTCCAAGACCCTTATTGGCATAGCCAACCTGGGGAAATTAAAATCAACTATTTCTCCTGAATTAAATTCAGGATGTTACAAGTAGTTATTATGAACTTTATTTAAATTTAATCTGGTAGCAGAGTTTTTGTTACTTTCAGCTTGAACGTAAGAGTTATTTTTCTGGACTTTCCATATCACTTTATTTTTTTAAAGATTTTATTTCTTTATCAGAGAGAGAGAGCATGAGCAGTGGGAGGGGCAGAGGGAGAGAGAGAAGCAGACTCCCTGCTGAGCATGGACCCCTATGTGGGGCTTGATCCCAGGACCACAGGATCATGACCTGACCAAAGACAGAGGCTTAACCGACTGAGCCACCCAGGCACCCTACATATCACTTTAAAGAAAAGATTGTTTCTGGGACATCTGGGTGGCTCAGTTGGTTAAGTGTCTGCCTTCGGTTCAGGTCATGATCTGGGGGTCCTAGGATCAAGCCCCACATGGGGCTCTGGCCCCCCCACCATGCCCTCATGCTCTTAAAAAAAAAAAAAAAGACTGTTTCTTATTTACTTGAAAACTTACACATAAGCTCATCTGAATCCTACCCAATAGGAAAGCTCAGAGCTCTCCACGAGAACATATTCTTTAGCATTCTTTAGCTTGGAATGTCATCATGAAATGCCTCTTTCCTAATATAGATTAACCTTAATAAACATCTGTTCATAGTCAAGTACCAAATATATTCATTTTTTTCCTTTTCCATAGCATCGTGTGTGCAATATACCATAATGAAGCAATTGTATATTGTTTTTAGCTAGTGAAAACACAACTTATGTCTTATTCTACCTCAGAAAGCTGTTAAAAATTTCTCATCAAATTGTTTTGTCAATATTCATATAAATTTAAAGAGTTTTATAAAACAAAATATTGTATGCACTTAGTTATTAACAGCTTTAGCAGTAATTTACAGATAAAATGGAGACTGGAGTCTTAAGTGCCAGGACTATATTCATACTCCCCCATTAAAAAATAAAAAGCAAGGAAGGGGAGGAGGCAGGGAGGGAGGGAGGAAGGAATTGAAAGAAAAAGAAAGGGAAAGGGAAAAAAGGTAATACATTGGGAAAGTCACCCATATTCAGCTGGAGCTTGCTTTGACTTAAATGTACTAATTGAACTAAGCCAAAGTGTCTTCTCTCTCAGTGCATTAGCAATATTGTAATTAAAAGAGCACCTTCAGTTCCAGCGGGTAATGACCTTTTTAATTGAATTTAGGGATTCAGATTACTCTTGAATAGTAGTGAATTTAAATGCTGAATTCAAACGCCAAATTTTCTTCTGGAAAAAGTGCAGTTGGGAATCAAATGTGAGTTGCCTTAGCAATTTGCTCCTGTTTTTAATGTATAGCTTTCCTTGGATTTCAGAGGAAGACAGAATCTATAGAAATATTATTGTGTGTTTGATTGACACTTGACTGATGCATAATAGTTAATTGTCCAAAAGAATTTTTACTATGTTTTGAAAATATATGAAAAACCTCATAAAGCATTACCTAAAACAATCACCTTTTATAATTCCATAGGGCCCCTTGTCATTGTAACATTATATAAACATGTATGTTTGCATAGTTTGAGAGCATTTGGTAGAGTCAAATTCTAAGCCTCTGTGACTAAGTACATAAGTAAGTAAGTAAATAAATAAATCCCAAAGTTTGGTGACTCTAACAAGATGGATAGTTTATTTTTCTCACATAACAGCCAGTTAGTTGGTGCCTCTGCTCCACACAGTCACTCAGGAACTTAGGCTAATGATGGCTCTGTCTTCTTCACCATGTGGTATCTAAAATCAGTGTGGTTCTCATCATTCCAGCCTATAAGAAGGTAGTGGAGGGAGTGTGGAAAAGATACAGCTGGTCTTTTTTTTTTTTTTAGAGATTTTATTTATTTATTCATGAGAGACAGAGGGAGAGAGAGGGAGAGAGAGAGAGAGAGAGAAGCAGAGGGAGAAGCAGGCTCCCAAGGACAGGGAGCCCGATGCAGGACTCGATCCCAGGACCCTGGGATCATGACCTGAGCCGAAGGCAGACGCTTAACCATCTGAGCCACCCAGGCGCCTGATACAGCTGGTCTTAAGGCCACCAGTGTCATACATGGCTTCTTCTTACCTTCTATTAAAATTTGTCACATGACTTCTTTTCACTACAAGGGAGACTGGGAAATGTGATGCTGGCAGCCATGTGCTAAGCTATAAATCTATTACTACTAAAGAAGAGACTGGATTTTATGGACAGCTAATGGCTTTGTCACAGTGTGTATGTAATATTGTCTGTCTTCCACTTCCTCATGTAACATTATTTCATAAAAGTAGACCCTTCATTTAGTTCAGGATATGCTGTAAGGGCTCTGCTACTCTTCAATGTCCAAATCTCCTCACATAAAGTTAAAGTAAAACTTTAACTAAAAAAAATGTAAGTCACTCTTTATAGCTTGAATAAATATGTAATATCTCCTGTATCACATCTAGATTAAAAGTTTTACATTACATATAAAATCCTTACACCATAATTTACCTTTTAAATTTTATTAAAAATATTATCCATCACTCGATGTACATATGTTCCTAGTAGTCTGGGCTACTGGCTTAACAATTCATTTTCTCATTTGTCTTCGTTAGAACATGGTGGATGAGTTCATGACATTCGTCAAAGCTGCTGCTGATTTAATATTCCACTCATTAATGTAGTAAAACTCCTTTTTATTTTCTGCTGTATATCGTTTCTTTCTTAGACTTATTCTACCAGTTGACTTTTTAAAATAATCATTTCTTACAAAGAAATATTTCCTTCATATAAATATCAAGGAATGGGGCAAGTAGGTTATTATTTTTTGATCATTGTCAGAGGGTCCTCTCAAGATGGAGAACTGATCTATAGATCTGGCAAAGAAAGATATGCTTCTTTAGTGAAGTTTTACCAATTTCATTTATTTTTTCTCCCTTGGCCAGAGTAAAATATATCACTTTATACCATGAATTAATAGGAAGATAAGATAATTTTCCAAATATTGGTCAATCTGTGTTTACTCTTGCAAATATATCTTGCTACTCATTGATCTTTTCTCCAAGATTTGTGTGTGTGTGTATACATTTATAATCACAAAATCTTAAAATTTAGAGTTGGAAGGAATTCTGAAAGTTATTTAATTTGAGTTATGAAGCTTGACTCTCCTTATATTCTTCCAGGTGGTTATTTATCCTTAACCAGTTCCTAGAATGGGAAAATCACACTCAATTCTATCTTTAAACATTTTTGATATATAACTGTTATAAACAGGAAGAGATTCTTAGCAAATTTTAAGTTCAAGGCACTATGTTGGTGCTTCCATACATGTCCCCTCACTTAATCCTTATATGACCTTATTGTTAACATATTTTACAGTTTAGAAGAATAAGCTTAAAGAGGTTTAACATCTGGTGTAACATTCCTGCTTCAAAGGAAGTGAAACTTTCTCCTGGATTTGTTAGGTCCTACGTATTTTTTTTCCAAAAAAATAAATCTTCTTCACTTATATAAGTTAAAAAATAAATCTGTCTACTCAACCCTAAATAATCACTCTATTATTTAGGGTTCCTCCCCATGACAACCTTTAAGATATTTGAAATTTGCTCTTACTTGCTCCATATGCTCCCTCTTCTGCAAGGCAAAGTGTATAGTCCCTTCAGCTGTTACTTCGAGCTCTTTCATTATCATAACCACTCTTTTCTCAATACGTCCCAGTTTATTTTTTTGGTGGTACCTGTACACATGATGCTCAGAATAGAATGTAACATTCCTGGATTGACCATATAGTTGTGGGTTTATTTCTAGGTTTTCTATTCTGTTTTATTGCTCTGTGTCTATTTTTGTGCCAGTACCATACTATTTTGATTACTACAGCTTTGTAATATAACTTGAAATCCAGAATTGTGATACTTCCAGATTTGCTTTTCCTTTTTAAGATTGTTTTGGCTATTTGGGGTGTCTGTGGTTCCATACATAGTTTGGGATTGTTTGTTCTGGTTCTGTGAAAAATGCTGTTGGTATTTTGACAGCAATTGCATTGAAAGTGTAGATTGCTTTGGGTAGTATAGGTATTCTAACAATATTTGTTCTTCCAATCCATGAGCATGGAATGTCTTTCCATTTCTTTGTGTCATCTTCAATTTCTTTCATCAGTGTTTTGTAGTTTTCAGAGAACAGGTCTTTCACCTCTTTGGTTAGGTTTATTCCTAGGTATCTTATTGTTTTGGTGCAATTGTAAATGGGATTGTTCCTTAATTTCTCTTTCTGCCTCTTCTTTATTGGTGTATAGAAATGCAACAGATTTCTGCATGTTGATTTTGTATCCTGTGACTTTACTGAATTCATTTATGAGTTCTAGCATTTTTTGGTGGAGCCGTTCAGGTTTTCTACGTAGATTATCATGTTGTCTATGAATAGTGAAAGACTGGCTCCCTCCTTGCCTCTTTTGATGCCTTTTATTTCTTTTTGTTGTCTGATTCCTGAGGCTAGGACTTCCAATACTATGTTGAAAAGAAGTGGTGAGAGTGGACATCCTTGTCTTATTCCTCACTTTGGAGGAAAGCTTATCAGTTTTTCCCCATTAAGGATGATGCTAATTGTGGGCTCTTTTTTAAAAAATATATAGGCTTTTTTATGTTGAAGTATGTTCCCTCCAAACCTACCTTGTTGAGAGTTTTTTTTATCATGATTGGATGTTGTACTTTTTTCTATATCTATTGAAATGATCATATGGTTCTTATTCTTTCTCTTATTGTTGTGATGTATCATGCTGATTGATTCACAAATATTGAACCACCCTTGTGACCCAGAAATAAATCCCATGTAATCATGGTGATTTTTTTTTTCTTAATTTTGAGAGAGAGAGTGTGTGCTCAAGTGGGAGTGAAGGGTCAGAGGGAGAGGGAGAGAGAGAGAATGTTAAGCAAGCTTCATGCCTAGCATGGAGCTTGACACGGGGCTCAGTCTCATGATCCTGAGATCATTACTTGAGCAGAAATCAAGAGTCAGGGGCTTAACTGACTGAGTCACCCAAGCACCCCGTGGAGAATGATTTTTTAATGTATTGCTGGATTCAGTTTGCTAGTATTTTGTTGAGAATTTTTGCATCTATGTTCATCAGACATTGGCCTGTAATTCTCTTTTTATGTGGTGTCTTTCTCTGGTTTTGGTTTCAGGATAATGCTGGCCTTATAGAATGAATTTGGAAGTTTTACTTCCTTTTCTATTCTTTGGAATAGTTTGAGAAAAATGTGTATTAACTCTCTTTAAATCGTTGATAGAATTCAACTGTGAAGGCATCTGGTCCTGGTCTTTTGTTTATTGGGACTTCTTGATTACTGATTCAATTTCTTTGCTGGTGATTGGTTTGTTCAAATTTTCTATTTCCTCCTATTTCAGTTTTGGTGGTTTATATGTTTCTAGGAATTTATTCATTTTTTTCTAGTTTGTCCAACTTGTTGGCATATAGGTTTTCATAGTATTCTCTTATAATTTTTTGTGTTTCTCAGTATTGGTTGCTATTTCTCCTCTGTCCTTTGTGATTTTGTTTATTTGGATCCTTTCTCTTTTTCTCTTGATGAGTCTGGCTAGAGGTTTATCAATCTTATTGTTTTGCTTTGTTTTGTTTTTTTTCAAAGAACCAGCTCCTGGTTTCATTGATCAGCTCTATTGTTTTGTTTTGTTTCTATATCATTTATGTCTGCTCTAAAAGTTGTTGTTTATTTCCTTCGGCTAGTTTTAGATTTTGTTTGTTGTTCTTTTTCTACTTCCTTTAGGTGTAAGGTTAAGTTGTATATTTGAGATTTTTCTTGCTTCTTGAGGTAGGCCTGTATTGTTATAGATTTCCCTCTTTGAACCTCTTTTGCTGCATCCTAAAGGTTTTGAACCATTGTATTTTCATTTGAATTTGTTTCCATGTATTTTTAATCTCTTCCTTTATTTCCTGGTTGACCTATTCATTGTTTAGTAGGATGTTCTTTAACCTCCATGTATTTGTGGTCTTTCCAGATTTTTTTCTTGTGGTGGACTTCTGGTTTTGTAGCATTGTGCTCAGAAAAGATGCATGGTATGACTTCAATATTTTAAAATTTTTTGAGGCTTGTTTTGTGGCCTAATATGTGATCTATTCTGGAGAATATTCTATGTGCTCTTAAAAAGAGTGTGTGTGTATTCTCCTGTTTTAGAATGGCATGTTCTGAATATATCTATTAAATTCATCTGGTCCAGTGTGCCATTCAAAGCCATTATTTCTTTGTTGATTTTCTGTTTGGATGATCTGTCCATTGATCTAAGTGGGGTGTTAAAGTCCCATACTGCTACTACTACTACTACTACTGTATTATTGGATTAATTCCTTTATGTTTGTTATTAACTGTTTCATGTGTTTAGGTGTGCCCATGTTGATGCATAAATATTTATAATTGTTACATCTTCTTGTTGGATAGTGCCCTTCTTTGTTTCTTGTTACAGTCTTTGTTTTTAAAATCTATTTTATCCAATATAAGTATTGTTGCCCAGGCTTTCTTTTGACATCCATTTGCATGATAGATGTTTCTCCATCCCCCTTGCTTTCAATCTGCAGGTGTTTTAAGTCTAAAATGAGTCTCTTGTAGGCAGCATATAGATGAGTCTTGTTTTTTTATCCATTCTGTCACCCTATGTCTTTTGACTGGAGTGTTTAGTCCATTTACATTCAAGTAATTATTGATAGAGATATATTTATTGCCATTTTATTACTTGTGGTTTTTCTGGAGATTTTCTCTGATCTTGTTTTTCTTTCTTTCACCCTTTCCTGATTTTATTTAGTGATATATTTGGATATTTTTCTCTTTATCTTTTGCATATTTATTAGTGGTTTTTGGTTTGTGGTTACCATTAGGTTGTATATAATATCTTCTTTTTTTTTTTTAAAGATTTTATTTTTATTTATTCGAGAGAGAGAGAGAGAATGAAAGATAGAGAGCACGAGAGGGAAGGGGGTCAGAGGGAGAAGCAGACACCCTGCTGAGCAGGGAGCCCGATGCGGGACTCGATCCCGGGACTCCAGGATCATGACCTGAGCCGAAGGCAGTCGCTTAACCAACTGAGCCACCCAGGCGCCCTATATAATATCTTCTGCATACAGCAATCTATATTAAGTTGATGGTCATTTAAGTTTGAACCCACTCTTTATTGCTGTTATCCCCACATTGTAGGTATATGGTGTCACATTTTACATCTTTTTATTTTGTGAGTTCTTTGATTCTTTACAGAAATATTCATTTTTACTGCTTTTGTGTTTCCTACCTTCATATTGTCATTTTTGTCTTTGTTTTCCACTCAAAGAATCCCCTTTAATGTTTCTTGCAGGGCTGGTTTAGTGGTCATGGATTCCTTTAGTTTTTGTTTGTTTGGGAAACTCTTTATCTCTCCTGTTCTGAATGATAGCCTTGCTGCATAGAGTATCCTTGGCTGCAGGTTTTTCCCCCATTCAGCACTTTGAATATATCTATCACTCCTTTCTGGCTTGGAAAGTTTCTGTTGAAAAATCCACTCATAGCCTTATGGAGTTTTCCTTGTATGTAACTGTTGGCTTTGTCTTGCTGCTTTTATAATTTTTTCATAAAGAAAAAAAATTTGCTGTTTTAATTACAATAAATGTCTTGGTGTAGATCTGCTTTTGTTGATTTTGTTAGATTTCTCTGTGCCTCCTGGATCTGGAAATCTGTTTCCTTCCCTATATTAGGGAAGTTCTCAGCTATTATTTCTTCAAATAAATTCTCTGCCCCCTCTTTTTCTTCTGGGACTCCTAAAATATGAATATTATTATGTTGGGTGGAGTAACTGAGTTCCCTAAGTTTATTCTCATTTTGCATAATTCTTTTTTCTCTCTTTTATTCAGCTTGATTACTTTCCATTATTCTGTCTTCTAGGTCATTAATTAATTCCTCTGCTTTTTCTAGCCTCTATTCATTCCATCAAGCATGTTTCTGATTTTGTTTATCAGCACTTTATCTCTGCTATGTTATTCTTTATCTTTTTGTAAATGTTCTCACAGATGTCCTCCACTCTTTCTCAAGTCCAGTGAGTATCTCTATGATCATTGTTTTAAATTCTCTATCAGGCATGTTACTTATATCTGTTTTACTTAGATTTCCAACTATGGTCTTGTCTTGTTCTTTCATTTGGGACAAATTTCTCTGTCTTCTCATTTTGTCTAAGTCTTTGTGCCTGCTTCTGTGTATTAGGAAAGTCAACTACATCTCCTGTTCTTGAGGGCAATAGCCTTGTGAAAAAGAGGTCTTGTAGTGCCCTACAGTGTAGTGTCCCCTGTTCCTCAGGACATGATGCTTCAGGGAATGTCACCAAAGTGTTCCACATGTACTCTGCTGTTGTTTCCTGGCCATTTTATCCTTTAGGCCAGTCATCTACAGAGGCTCTCTTTGTCTGTTGTGGGTAATGGTTCATCCCTGGCCTGAATGTGGTGCATTTTAATTAGGTATACCTGGTCTGTTTGGAAATGAAACCTGTGGCCACCACCACCAGAATCAAATCTCCACAAAACTCCCATGATGGGAGATGCATTTTGAGCAGGAGTTTGGGCTCATCTTCTGGGGGAAGGGACCTGCTGCACTGGAACTGAGGCAGGCAGGGACTGGGAAGGGCAGTTCCACCAGAGCTTGGATGGGGAGCAGAGTGTGGTGTAAGCAAGTTAGGTAGTGAGTGTTGGCACTGCACTGGTTTCCACAGGTGGCTCGGTGTTTAAGCTAAGGGGTGGGGAAGGGAAATAGCACCCACCAGTTCCTTTGTTCCCAGAGGGGTCTCTCCATGAACACTGACTCTCTAGGGCACACTCCAAGATTAGCCTCTAACCTGCCATTGTATGCCCCAGGCACTCCAGATCTCTGTTTCCATGCTTTATGTCTGCAAGGTGTTTGCCTTGCCTTTTCTCCAAGAGCAGCCTCAGTGTCCTCTGATCTCTCCCAAAGCCAAGCACACTGACCTTTAAAATCAAGGCTTTATGGGTGTGTGAGTGGCTTAGTCGGTTAAGTGTCCAACTCTTCATCTCAGCTCAGGTCTTGATCTCAAGGTCATGAGTTCAAGCCCTGTGTCGGAGTCCATGCAGAGCATGGAGCCTACTTAAAAAAAAAATAGTAATAAGTAATAATAATAAGTAATAAGTAATAGTAATAAAAAAATAAAACTCAAGGCTTAGAGCCCCACCCCTGCTGGTCTGGTTGCAAGAATTCACAAAATTCTGGCCTTCCTTGCTTTCCAAGCCAATTGCTATAGGGAATTGGTTTCCCTTTGCTCTCCTGTGCTAGTCTGTCTCTTGCCCTTCTCTGCAACTGCGGCTCCCTCCCCACCACAGTAGCCACAATCCATTTTTCTCCCAAAACATTTCCTCACTTCCTACCTTCTTTGATGTGTTTTTTTCTCTACCTTTAATTGTGGAGTTTGTTATGTCAGTCTTCAGATTGATTTCTGGGGTATTTAGGATGATTTGATAGTTATTTAGTTGTATTTGTGGGATGAGGCAAACCTGGAGTCCCCCTACTCTGCCACCATCTTCCCCTCAATCTAGAAGAGTTTTAAATCTCTGTTGTTGTTTTTTTTTCCCTGCAATGTCATAAGGAAATCAATTAATATATATTGGCTCAAAGTACTAACTAATCAGAAAAGAATAATAGAAGAAACCCTGGTATTTCTTAGCTGAACTTGCAAGGGGTTATGCAATACTTATGCTAAAAGTGAGAGACATAAAAATCTGTATTAAATCTGCCAAATAAATACACCTGTGAATTGTAGAACAAGGTTTGCTTTCCATATCCATTTTTGAACAATTGTTTCCAAAAGCAGGTGGATCAAAATTACATTTTAAGTCACTTTATTCAGCTGAAGGATAATAGAATCTTCATATCTGCCAAAGTGACCAACTGTCTGGGTTTGTCTGGAAAGGTATCAAAAGTGGAATAACTGAGAAGTTATGTGTGTAGAATTGCTGGAGGATGTTACTTACTCTTTATTTTAGTGTGGGGAGAGTTAAAACTCTACAGAGCTTTAGCAAAGATACATGTGTCTCTTATACTCATGGGCTTCATTTACTGGGAAATCAGATACCCCATCTCAACTTTCTTGACTCTGTTCAAAAGTAAATCCAATAATTACTACCATTTCCCCTACATCAGCAATTCAGGTTTGAAGGAGATGGTTTATATGAGATGGTTTCTACTATCTGTAGAAACAAGGCAAATATCAACTACAGCATATCAGGGATGGGTCTCTTTATATTTCTCCCTCCAGATTTTTAGATCTTAAGGCAGAAAATAGATTATATTTCTTCATATCCTTTCACAACACCAAGCACAGTGTTCAGCATATAGTGGAGGCTTTACACACATATTTGTTAATTAAAGATTTAACTTCCTAATTTATTAGTCTCAAAAGGAATAAGAAAAACTACAGCAAAACAATGACTATGCAAATTAGCCAGTGGGTGACAGGAATTTTCATACATAATTTTAACTCTTCTTGCCTCCTATGTTGAGGATTTTAATTCTAAATATATGTACAATGTCAACACACATATACACACACATTATCAAAGAAGCTTTTAAATTCGAAGATGATTTCCCCTTAACACTTAGCATATTTCTTTTCACTGTCAACTGGTGTATGCTAAGGGAATGCAAATTAACTGTATTATTAATTTAAGTAAGACATAAGTAGTAAGGTAAATCTTCTGCCAACCACATAACACATTCCAAAGCCAAATATAAATGAGCTATGATTAGCCTGCTGTTCCCCTTTATTAGTACAGATTAATGGCATATTTGCTGTGGGTATAGAAATGTACATCACTGTGTTTTCTAGGGGTCTTCGGACCATTTGGGAACTGCAAAGGGAACTTCACATATCACTATTTTGTGGTGACATCTCACTATATAATCGATGCAACAAATAAGGTCTGATTGGACAAGTGTTAACTGATTAAAAAGCATGAGTAGTATTTGTAGGCAGAACAGTTAATGAGCTAAGAAGCTAAAGTTCTTTATCAGTCAATAGCAAACATGTACTCTCTTCATGGAAGTATTTCAGTGTTTCTTCACCTGCCATGGATCTAGACTGTGTGCAGCATTGTAGCCAAAGAGCATTTTTAGGAACCCATTCTTGACTAGGGGAAACACACGGAGTAGCACTCCATTAATGAAGCAGATCACATCAGTAAATTACATTCCACTTCCCCTGTTCTGGCCTGTAGTACAACTCCAGAAGGGGGGGGAGAAATGATGTAAGGAGGAAAAAGCCCTCAAATTAAATTTTCAAGTCTGATTTATGAGACTGCTTCTGAATCTAAAAATCTAGGTTGTTTTTTTTTTTTTTTCCTAATTTCAATTATTTGTTCCTCTGCTTCCCTGACTAGGCTGTTCTAAGACTTGTTTCTTGGCTTGTTGCCTACGTCATTCCCTTCTTGGCTTGTTCTCATTACAGCACTTTTGTCTGTTAGGAGTGAAGACCCTTGAAACGGGGAATCTAGACTATATAGAGCAAAACCTATTGCTGGCCATGGGCAGTTAAGAGACAACACGGGCTATTAATTTATGGTGCTGTTTTCTGGTAGCCATTGCAGGGCACTGCATGTGTGCCATTATTCACAATCAGGGTCACAATTCTAGTTCCTGCTGGGATTGTTTTTTTATCAAGAACAAGTAAGTAAGATGGTTATAAAAGTCCTGTGCAGTGGACTAACATTTAGGATTTCTTGATGAACTCAGTTCTTCCTAATTGTGCCCTGTGGCTGTAAGGTAAAGTGCTCTAGGCCAGTACTTGTGAGCAAGAGTATAATTTGAAGTATTAGCTATAATGCTATTGCTTCCATTTGTAGAGGACTGTAGGATTTAGCAAGATGGGGCATTGGGTAGAGTAGTGGGAGGGAATGCTAACTATAAAACAAACAAAGCTAGAGAAGCAGCAGTAGAAAAGGAGAAAATATGAGACTAAATTGGGAATAGTAGGGAGTTCAATTTAACTGAAGAATAAACTAAATGTGAAAAAAATGAGTGAGAAAGAATTGTAGAAAAGTATATTTTAGCTAAATCATTGAAGCCCTTTCCAAAGAATTTGGAGTGTGTTTTATATGTATTGTGGCCATTATGGAGGTTTTTGAGGAAGGGAAGTGACAAAATCAAAGATGTTCTCTAGAGAAACCATTTTTTCTCAAGAAGAGGGATGGGGTTTTAGGATAGTCTATTCAAGAGGTAAAGAATATCTCAGTTAAGAGTGATTGTAGAGTGGAAAGAAGAAATTAACATCAGAGACTTATGGGTAGTAATGATAAGATTACATAACCAATTGGCCATTTGCAATGAGGATGGAACTAGAGGGCATTATGCTGAGCGAAATAAGTCAATCAGAGAAAGACATGTATCATATGACCTCACTGATAGGAGGAATTAATCTCAGGAAACAAACTGAGGGTTGCTGGAGTGGTGGGGGTGGGAAGGATGGGGTGGCTGGGTGATAGACATTGGGGAGGGTATGTGCTATGGCGAGTGCTGTGAATTATGTAAGACTGTTGAATCACAGACCTGTACCTCTGAGACAAATAATAAATTATATGTTTAAAAAAAAAGAAGATAGCAGGAAGGGAAGAATGAAGGGGGGGAAATCAGAGGGGGAGACGAACCATGAGAGACTAAGGACTCTGAGAAACAAACTGAGGGCTCTAGAGGGGAGGGGGTGGGGGATGGGTTAGCCTGGTGTTGGGTATTAAAGAGGGCACGTACTGAATGGAGCACTGGGTGTTATACGTAAACAATGAATCATCAAAAACTAATGGTGTAATGTATGGTGATTAACATAACATAATAAAAAAAATTAAAAAAAAGATTACATAACCAATTGGGTATGGGGGAAAGGATGAGGGAGGAATTCAAGATGATTATGAAATTTCAACTATGGGTGGGTGACTAGGAGTATCATGATTTCATTATCATATATAGAGAAACAGGTGAAAGTACAAGGTTAGGAGGGAAGATGGTAAGTTTCATTAAACAAGTTTAATCTGAAATATTAGTGGGATATACGTATAGATATCTCAAAGGAGTTAAACATGAGGGATTGAGACATATAATAAAGGGTAGAGCTAAAAACACAGATTTGTTTCATTCATGGGAATAGATGTTGTCACCCAAAGAGAGAATGAAAAGATAGAAAAGGAAACATCTGAGGACAAAACACTGAAAACATTTAGCTGGGGGTAAAAGAACCAAAAGAGGGAGGGAAAGGAAAAGTTTGAGATGGAAGAGGGATTCAGACACTGAAGGAGCTAGTTTCAAGATTAGACATGGACAATTCTAACAAATCAGTGGCTCTAAGATCAAGGAATAGCATGGGTTCTGAGAAGTATTTGAGGATTCTGAGAACAAAGAGGTAATGTCACCAGCTTTGGTGACTAAATTGGTACCTTTGACAAGAGAATATTGACTTAGGAGATCAAAGTAAGAAAGTAAGGCACATTGGATGGATTTCATTCATTTACTCATTAAAGAAATATTTATTGATCATCTATTATGTGTTAGGTACTTATCTAAGGTCTGCAAAATCAGCAGTGAACAAATCAGATCCAGTCCCTTCTCTTATGGAACTCCTGTCTCGTGGGAGAAAAAAGCAGTAGATGAGTGTGAGAGGTCGAAGTAGTCACAATAAAGTCTGATAGCTCAAGATTCAAAAGAGCTTTGGGGAGTTGGAGGAGAAGGAAAAAAAATTAGAAAGTGACAAGAAGGAACTCTAACCCACCCATCTATAGGTCAATAGCAGAGAGGTTTAGAAGAGAAAATAGCTACCCTTGAGAGGTTTGTAGGAGATTCCTTTAAGGGGAAATCAGTATCAGGGCAAAAAGTTGAAGGTTGTATTCAGAAGATTTTGCTAACGATTTCCAGAGACTATGGTAGAAGGCTTGTGAGAAGTTAAGGAGGGGTGTGATTGGATCAGATTAGAGAATGTGTATAACCTTTCATGGTGGCTAAAGTAAACAGGGACAAAGGGTTTTATAGGATTAATCCTGATGGTTCCTCAGGCAGTCTGAGTGATGAGGATTTAGGCCATGGAGTGAGGAGTGAAGGGGATTGACAGTGAGCAGATAGCCAGCACCAATCCCATATTGGCCACAGTTTAGGATATTAATTAAAAGAAAAAATAGCAGAAGTGTCTCCTCTTCAGATGTAGCTCTAGTCATGTACAGATGGGCAGCATGGGTGCTCTCACACTCCACCAAGAATGACATAGAGCCTGGTGAAAATTTGCTTAGCTACGTTGGAATATGAAGATAGAAGTGAAAGGAAAAATGGAAGTAGTGCAGTGGTAGGAAGAAGCTTTTGGAATGCCTACAAAAAGGTTTAAAAATGTAAATGCCTTTAGCAAAATCAAAAACACAAGAAACAAGTGTTGGAGAGGACGTGGAGAAATAGGAACCCTCGTGCACTGTTGGTGGGAGTGCAAACTGGTGCAGCCACTATGGAAAACAGTATGGAGGTTCCTTAAAAAGTTAAAAATGGAACTACCCTAGGATCCAGCAATTGCACTACTGGGCATGTACCCAGAGAATACAAAAACACTAATTCAAAGGGATACATGCACTCCAATGTTTATAGCAGCATTATTTACAGTAGCCAAATATGGAAGCAGCCCAGATCTCCATCAATAGAGGAGTGGATAAAGAAGAGGTGGTACACACACACACACACACACACACACACACACACACACACACACACACACTGGAATATTATTCAGCCATAAAAAGAATGAAATTTTTCCATTTGCAATGACATGGATGGAGCTAGAGCTCTATAAGATAGAGGAAGACAAATACCATATGATTTCACTCATATGTGGAATTTAAGAAACAAAAAATAAACAGGCAAAGGAAGAAAATGAAGAGAAGGACAAACTAAGAAACAGACTCTTTCTTGACGGTTACCAAAGGGGAGGTGGGTGGGGGGATGGGCAAAATAGGTGACAGGGATTAAAGAGTACACTTATCATGATGAGCACTGAGGAATGCATAGAACCGTTGAATCACTGTATTGTATACCTGCAACTACTATAACACTATTTGTTAATATACTGGTATTAAAATAAGAAAATATTTAAAAAAAATTAAATACCTTTAGAGGCTAAGCTGGTAAGAATAACCCTCCATGAAAATGTGAGGTATAAATCAATAGAGAATAGTGGAGCCTGTGACTCTTTAGGTGTGTAAGGAATACAAATTCATTTCCTAAAGAAACAGTTTGGTAGACTACATCAGGCTACCAGTGTGCTGCTCCTGGCCTAGAGGATCAATATTATTATACTTTATGTTAAAGATCTCAGACGTAGTTGAAACACAACTTAATTCCAAGTCCTGCTGATACTTTAGCTAGGCCTGCTGGGATGCTTGCTGAACCTGTGAGGTTGACTGGGAGCCTGTAATGGTCCTGGGCATGCAAGTGGAGTGCACCAGTAAAACCACCTTAGCAGCTGGAAAGTGGTTGATTTCCAACGAGAGAGGGGCTGAGAAGGAGAATGGAAGCAGTGGTGGCACTGAAGGGAGGAGAAAGTTCTGATAAGCTCAGGCAAAGGTTTTTGGGTTTTTTTTTTTTTTTTTTTGGTTTAAAAAACAAGCTGCTCACAAAGCATTTTTATTTTTATTTTTTTTTTTGACAGAAAAGAAAAACATCAGATGCTCACTCTGTGTTAATTTGACAAACCAACTTGCCCAGTCTGCTTCTCATCTAATTTCTTTCTATGTCATGGAACTATTGATATTGCAAAGATACACTGAAGTGTTCACATGGGGCTCAGAAATGTATAACTCTGGAGAGTTATAAACAAATATTCCATTTGAGAGTAGAAAGAGCTGCTAAGACTTTTCCCTATAGGTTTGAGCAAAGGAGTTAAGCCCAAATCTCTCTAGCTGATGAACATCTTCAGACAGGAGACTTCTCTTGATAGACTGTGTTTCTTTTTTCTTGAAGAGTCACCTAGTATGGCTCTGAGAGCAAGATCGCAGGGTCTTAGGTTGTGGGATGAATGGAATTAAAGCAACAACAAAAAGTAAAAATGGCAATATCTTCCTAATGGTCATAAATACTTCAAAAATTTTTCAAAAAATCAAATGACAAAATGTATGTCTCTGAAAACAAGTGCCATGTATCTTATACCCTGAAAAAAAGAAACAGCTGATTTTATATCCACATAGTTATAAAGTAATGGTCTGTTCAGTGGCTCCTTTCTATGCCCTCCTCTCCCTTTCCTTTAGCAGAACAAAGAGGAAGTCCATGAAAATCAAAGGGAATGGCTAAGGACCGAGAATGTTAGAGCAGAAAAGACTTCAGAAATCATCTGTTCTCACACCATGATTAGACAGAAGGGATATTGACCTTGGTGGGGTCATACAGCACTCAAACCTGAAGAGGGACATTGATGCCAAGTCTGAACAAGGACATGGGTGCCAAGTGTGGATCTGTTCAACAGCTATACTTTTCTGTCAGAACAGATATGACTCTTATTACTCTGCTGATAAATTCCTTTCAAGTTCACAGTCGTGCCTATGAGTAAAGACTTAGAGTGAAGACAGTCCTCGAGAAGTGCCCTCAGGAGTTTACCATTGCTGTCAGAGCTTTTAGAACCACAAGCTTGGATGGAGGGTCTGTGGAAAGGGTGAATACAAGTACAGAGTGTACTTGAAAGTGTTAAAGATGTGTACATGTTTAGGAGAGGGTGCTGATAAACCTGACTTTTCCTTGTAATGGAAAAAATTACATTTGGCTAGAGGGCCCAAGGCTCCTAGTAAGTGTCACACTTCTTTTCGCTTGGATGTCATACTTACAGCTAAGGGAAATGTAGTCTCTCCACTTGATGGCCTAAAAAGCTGGGACAAATTCCCTATTTACAAAGACATTTAGTCGTAAACAGTAGTTTAAGATTTTAATTAAAGAAAAAAAATAGCTGATAAATATAACCTGGTTAGATTATAATGTCCTGAAGTACTATAATATGTGTCGGCTCTCACTGTTTCCCCAATGTCACTCATGACATTCTCTCAAGACAACATGACATAGTGTCAAGAATACTGACTTTGGAGTGAAGTATCCCTATTGCATCATATATTGTCTTGGAACTTTTTTCTTTGTCTGTGAAATGGGCAGGTCATCATGAGGATTAATGGTAATGCCAGAAAAGTGGCTTGCACAGTGTTTCACCTTACTAGGGATTAAATAAAGGGTAGCATTTCTTTTGTTTCTATCATTGTTAACAATAGTGATGAAGAGGCCCTCTTGTTGTTTCCACCTTGTTTTCATGGTCTCACCATCATACCCCAGCAGAGGGGGATGCCCTCTTCTGGCTTTTTTTTTTTTTTTTAATATGTAACAATCCAATATGCTAATTATTTTTACCAGGTATTGGGTGGAGGAAACCTCTAGTTCTTCTTTGAACTTGACCAGTTATCACAGCTTTCTCAGTAGAAAACTTGGCAATAAGGAATCAGAGTTCTTTGTTAACACAGTGGTATACAAGCATTTAAAATCATTTGTGCCTATCAATAAAGTATTGTTAAGGATATTCCCCTAATATACATTTTTTAAATTTATGAATTACATATATACTATTATGCTAATAAGTCATGTATATCTTAAAGCATGCACAGAAGGAAAATTAATGGGAAGAAAATGTAAAGAAGTTCAATTATTTTCTTGTATATCCTCATGGGTCATCTAGCACAACTCTGGGGTACACATTTTAAAAATCATTGCTCTAGAGATTTATCACTTTTTTATAATCAGATTTCCTCACCTATAAACCAAGTATGTAAGTCACCTTCAAAAATGTATTTCACCCACCGGGATTTCTTTCCACCAGGAAAGCCAATAATCTGACTCTGTCAGCAGACCAGGTACCTGAAATATTTGAAATATTCCAGCTCTCATGCTGGCCCCATAACCCATTTACCCTATCTGTAATTTGACTAACTTGGGAGCAGTTTAAAAAAGTCTATAGGACTCAGACCGATTAAATAAAAATCCCCATGGGTCTGGCCCCAGGCTGACAAGTGACTTTTCATTTCCTCAATTTAGCCCTATTAGGTGTTGCCCTGGGGTAAGCAAGTCATTTACCTACAAGTCCTGATCAACACCCATGCTAGAGAGTGGAAGTCTCAGAGATGCCTGGAGAAGATCTTCTTTGCCTATCTTCCTTCAATTTTCCTTAGTCATGTGAGGGGGAGGAGGGCCAGGTCTTGATGAAGGCAGCCTGAAGCACAATTTTGCCCAGGAGGCCAGCGTAGCCTACACAGCAGGAGTCCTGCCATCTTGCTGCAGGGTGGCAAGTCTTTGTTCTTCCAAAGCTGAAGTTCTGCTTCACTCTCCAGCTGTTTATAAAGTAGGCTGTGGGAGCCAACAAATACAGTGGATGATTGGCAGGAGGAAGGGAGGGAGTGAGAAGTAAGCGAGGACTATCTTTACCTTCTTACTTCTAGAACAGCCCTTCAACCAATCTCTAAGAAATCCTAATAGGGAGGAGCTCATTTCTCCCTCTTACACTCTCCCTCTTTCTTTTTTTTTTTTTAATTGAAGGTAAGATGAGGAGAGAGGTCTTTCCAACATGTTTACTAACATGATGACACCTCTTAAATCAAAGTAAACATTTAATGAATGTTTGGGAAGGGGTGTTCTTCATTGAGCTTTTTATTGGTATGAATGCATACATATATGTATGTATGTATGTGAGCAACTACTTAGCCACCAGGAAACTTTATTCCTTCCCCCTCCACCCTCTGCTTTCACCTGTTCCTTTGGCCTTCATTATGAAACTGCTTTCTAAATGCCTGCACTCACTTTACTACCTGGGAGTAAGTTGAAATGTAAGTATTTAAAAGGTTGCTATCTAATGACACTAGTGCTAATTTGCTACCATGAGGCCAGAGAACTTGTCTCCCTTTTCCCATAGTAAAGCCACCCCCTCTTACCTCAAGGAGCTCCCTGGGAAACACACATTTGCAAAGGAAAAGAGTCAAAATATGTACATCTGACCTGTTCACATCAGTTTCTTGCCCATAAGTCACATATGAGCATCACCAGGCTCTGCTGGTGCAGATATTCTCCAAGATCATCTAGCTGTTGGTCACCTTGGTCTCTTTGCAATATTTCTGAACATAGATATTTTCCTGATGTGGTGCTATGAATGTCCCATGTGCTGAGGCTACTACATGGTGGCCTGAATACTGGACCAAAAAGTGTTTACTGCAATCTGACTGTGATGCTAAGATTATTTGCTCATTAATTTATTTAAATAATTTTTGCTCCTAAAGAGCAAAACAGGCATTATAAGGTGGTAAACTTAGGGTCAGAAAGCTATATGACCTATTTAAGGTAACATGAGTAAGGGATCATACTAAGCACAACAGATAAAGAGACCAATGGACAGGTGGATATACATTTAATATGTCAGACATTCCATGTATATCTATCAATATGCCAGGCATCATGCTATGGAAATAATTATTAAAGAAAAATAGATTTTACACTCAAAGACTTAGAATCTGATCAAAAACTCAGACCCATAAGAAAACAGTGAAAATGCAATTCAGTTTAAATATTTAATAGAAGTAAAATCTTTTGAGAGTATAGGACATCTAAATTGGCTGGAGGGACCAAAGTGCAAGTTTAGGCGATAAAGGTGAGAACACAGAATGCTTGGAGAACATTGAGTGATTTTTGTATACTGAAGCATTAAATACAAGAGCAGGACTGATAGCACAGATCATGAAAGACTGTATGTAGTGTGTATAAAGAAATGTAAATTTACTGATGTAGTACCTTACACAGGCTTAATGTATGTTATTTCACTGGTATATGTGTTACCTGGGAGAGACAGAATAATTTAAATAATATTTTAATTGATTTTCCCTATTCATTTAATAAGTAGTTATATGACAAACCCTATTTTAGGCTCTTAGAGTACCCCATTGAACAAGACAAATGAAAATCTCTGCCCTCATGAAGATTACATTCTCCTTTTTAAAGTTTATTTTTTATTTACTTTTTAAAGATTTTATTTATTTACTTGACACAGAGAGAGAGACAGAGACAGCAAGAGAAGGAACACAAGCAGGAGGAGTGGGAGAGGGAGAAGCAGGCTCTCCGCAGAGTAGGGAGCCCGATGCGGGGCTTGATCCCAGGACCCTGGGACCATGACCTGAGCCGAAGGGAGATGCTTAATGATTGAGGCACCCGGGCACCCTACATTCTCTTTATTACAGAATAAACTACTATATATACACACACATGTATTATTATACAGGGTTTATATATAATGGGAGATACACTATATTTGTTGGGTAACTCAATGTTAATTTTGAGTAAAATGTGATTTTTGTCTTTTTTTTTAAACTTAGCTCTGAGTAAGAGTTGACTCCACTATATTCAATGAGCAGTGGGGAAGTATTGAAAATTTTGAACATGAAAGTGGAATAATATTTGCATTTTGGAAAGAGGACACAAGCTGTGATGTAGAAGAGATGATGCCTGAGACCAACACCAGGGAGACCGATTAGGCTGACACTGCATTTAAAGTAAATGAGTAAATAAAATAGACCAATAAGGCAATTGTAACATTTAGGAAGTATTGATTTATGGGGAAAGAGGAGTTTAGAATCATTCCCAGGATTCTGCCTTAGGTAAGGGGATGATAGGTACGGAGAACAACAACTATATACACATATACACACAGACCATATATATACAGATAGTTGTTCTCTGTACCTATCATACTAAATAAATAGATTTGTATGTATCATACTATATATATAGTATGTATGTATACACACAGACACACATATACATATATGTATGCATATGCATGTATACATATATACACACAGGTTAATACAGGCAAAAGCACTTTCATATCACTTCATTTAACAAACATTTAGGGAAAGTATAAAGTGCTGTGCCAGTGTGTCACCACTTTGTTGGCTTTTGCTTTTATTCGTAACTTGAAAAGACTTTTTGGTACTATTTATAATATATGGCCATGCCATAAAGGTGATTACTAGTTTCAGCGTAAAAAAAAAATCACACTGTGGATACCTTTTCATTCATTACTCACAACTGCAACTGGGTTCATAAGGGCAGAGGTAGAAGCCATGGCTGAGTAACCAGAGAATCTAGAGCTGCTGTCAGCAAACTGACTCGTCAGCATTCTTTTAAGGAAATCACCTGCTGGCTTATTAAAGTTAATTGCTTTCAGGTATCAAGTTCCTTAGCCAGAGCTATCGAAGTCACTGTGAGAGAGGTGATTAAGGCTGTGCTGGGATCTGGGGCAAGCTGGATGATTACCACTTCATGTGGCGCATCTTAGCTTCAGGGAGACTGCCGCTCTCCTCCCCGTTCCTTCTTCCTTTCTCCTTGCTCTTCCACCAACCCTTATTCCTGTCTTCTATCACATGTGTGCTGATCTAGGTAATGTGTTAATTTTGCTCCTCTAACATTTGGCAGGCATTTATTGAGCATTTATTAAGTGGCTGGTGATTTCTAGCCTCAGGGAATACAATAATGAATAATCCAGCCTCTGTGCATAAGGCACTCCCAGTCGAGAATAGGAGACAGGTTTTTAAATCTGTCATTACGGTATTATGCCGTAAATTCTGAACGGTGTTTGTACAATATACTATGGGAAGGTACAGAGAGAAGATATATAGTACATGTGTATGTTTACATTGTCTTGGTGATTATCTAACCTTGAGAATTGTGATAAAACAAGATGGAAACATCTGCTTCTATCAGTCAAGGTTCTCTAGAAGGAATTTGCTTATGTAGTTCTGGGGGATGGCAAGTCTGAAATCTATAGGACAGATTCAGGCAGGAGTTGATGTTGAAGTCTTGACCCTGAATTTTGTAGGGCAGGCTGGCAGGATGGAATCAGGCAGGATTACTTTGTTATAGTCTTGGGGAAAGATTCCTTCTTCTCTAGGAAACCTATTTTTTGCTTATAAGGCCTCATTGAGAGGAATGTTTTTTACTTAAAGTCAATTGGCTGTTAATGTTAATCACACATACTGAAAAAAAAAAATACTTTCACAGCAACATCTAGATGATTGTTTGACCAAACCGCTGGGCAAAATAACGCAGGCAAGTTGATAAATAAAATTAGCCATCACACTGCCTATGTGTGAAAACATTCCCCTGCAAGTTTGTTTTTCTTTCCACAATTCCCTTTATATCTATGGCCACAGAGATACCAAAGTAATATAATTATGATGCTCAGGGAATATGTTTTGACTCAAACTTAGTATGCTGATTTATTAATCATGAATATATTTTATTGAATATATTAAACATAAAACATTAAAGATAAATCTCGTAGAATATAGCCAGGTCTTTCTTATCAATGATCATTTGGAAGAGAACTAAGCTAAAAATGAGACTTCTTCTTTTGATATAACAAACTTTGGGGATTGGGGTGGGGTGAAAGGATGGTGATTAGAAGATAAAACTTTTTTTTTTGCTCTGATGGAGTGAGCATCAGAGGCATTGCAAATGCATAAAAATTTTAACTCCATGATTATTGGGGTTATTTCCTTAGGATAACACCTTAAAACTCAACCCTACTTCTCCAGTTCTGGGTAGGTCTCACTTAGACCAAGGAAATAGTATCATCGTCAGACTCAAGGAAAGTTTCTGTCCTGGGCCCCATGGGTTGGAGGGCCCCACAAATCACAAACACACCAACATTAATGACTCTGTCACTTAGTATGTGGACTTCAGAACTGGCTTAGCGCAATCTATAACCCTAAACATTCACTTTCATGATCAACATATGATGCAGGCTCTAGGAAAACGTTTTGCACATCACTTCCTACATCATAGAAGCACTTGACAATAGAGCTCAAATGCCATGAAAGTTTCGGGTTTAGTTGCTTTTAGCATCAGTTGTAAACAAACATTTTGCTTTGAAGTATGGAGGGACAAGAAAGGGAATTTCAACAGTGTAAGAGGAATAATAAATAAATTTTTCAAATTCTTCCTCTTGTGATAAATGTACTAAATCCTCACATAGCCAAGAATCATTTTCCTGAGTAGAGCCGAGCATCAATTTCCTTGCTTCTGTCCATGTTTCATTGGTGGATTTGAAAGTACCTACAAGTTATTATGGTATTTTCACATGGTGACTATGATATATATTGCATTATTAAACAATTCATATTACTTTTTAATTTTTATGTATGTAAGACTAGAGGAGATATGCATGAACTGTGCTTTTAATTCTTTATATTGGCAAATAGATGGTAAGCAATGTTAAATGAGACTTAAAATTAAGAAAATACCAGCTTCAATAAAATATTCTGAAATTAAAATTTGATATTTATTATATACATGTTACTTAAATAATTTTCAATATTTAAAAAGAATTTTGAAACAAAAATAACTTTGTTTTTATATTAACTTATTTTTCATAAAATATATTGCATTTTCTGCCATTTAAATAAAAATTTATATTGTTTTAAGTCCTTTGGATCACTGTCATCACTGTCAACAATACACAAATTAATTAAAAACCTCAATTCTAACAACAGAATCATCTTGATAAAGGCAAGAAATATAAATTTCATGGGATGCATATGGGATTTTATGAATTGTTTTATTTTATTACTCGTATAGACATTGCCAGCTCATTAACAGGACACCCAAATATACACATTGAATATTACATTAGTGTCTTTGATTTTTTGCCAGTTTCAGTCATCTAAAAAATCATTGCTTTTGATTTGTCATTAAGAAATTAAATTTTTAAAGGTAGCACAATGATGGAATGTATTTTATTGAAGTTCTTGGTTTTATTTATAATTTCTAAATATTTAGACACATTGTGTGTTGGCCTCCATTTGCATGCTTGCCTTGGGTTCTGCAGTGGGTTCACTGCTAAACCATTGAGCCAACATCTGGGAGAAGCCATCAGTATCCTTAAGGAGTCACAACTATTCCAAGACGTAGATGGCAATCTTTAATCTTTGAACCAGGGGTAGGAACGTGGGTGGTAGAATAAGCAGTGCCATTTCTATCTCTACCTTTACCTTCTTGCACCCAGTAAACACACTTCATATCTTTCTTAAGGGCTGGATGTCTAAAAATGTTAATTCAGGGAAATTATGTAGGTGGGACTGGGAAACTTGGAATGGGCTGTAAGTAAATTATTGAAATCAGCCCTCAGACATCATTCTATAAGAGGGGACATTTGAGCTGGATCTGGAAAGATGAATAGAACTCCTCCAAGTGGATAAATTGTGTGTGGGAAGAGGTACACTAGGAAAAGGCATAAAATGCTGGGTGTGTTTAGAATATTTCAGAATGTTCATATGACTAAAACACTGGGTGGGAGCGAGGAAATGGAAAGAGAAGGGCTGAAAAAAAAAAAAAAAACAGAACAGAAAGGGCATTATTATACATTTTCCTAAGAGCTTGGACTTTATCCTTTATATAGTAGGGAATCATTACAGGAGTTTCAAGCAGGCAAGTGACATGATTGGTTCTGCCTTTTAAAAATATCACTTTAGAACCTTGGCGTTCAAATTTTAGCATGCATGATAATCACTTGGAGGGCTTGTTGGAACACAGATGGCTGGGCCCCACCCCCAGAGTTTCTGACTCAGTAGGACTGGAGTGGAACCCAAGGAATTTGCATTTCCAACAAATTCCTGAGTGATGCTATGCTACTGATATGGGAACTATACTCTAAAAACCACTGCTCCACAGAAGGAGGATGGATGGTGAATAGTTCATGGAGATGAAACTACAAGGAGTAGACAAGATAGGAGATTATTACAACAGATCAGTAAACAGGAATGAGCATTTTATTATAGGATCTAAATTAAAGAGTTAGGAAATAGTAACTTGAGTTGGTGACTGACTGAATTTGAGGGTGTAGGTAAGGAAAACAGAGCCGTTGGGGATGACTCTATATCTGGCTTATTTGTCTTTGGATGTAAGAAATAGCCCAGGTTTATAATCTAGAGAGACAGAAAGAGAATTTTAATTCCAGATCATTGCTATAAAGGTGCAATTTAATTAAAGATCATACAACAACTCTGGATCACCTAGCTTTAGGTATGCTAAACTAAAAGAGAGGGAAGGTCTTTCATGCACAGAATACACTCAGTCCATTAACAAAGTTTTGAGGTAAATAGCATTAATATGTTAATATTTCATTCATCTATTATATCAACAGACCTTCACAATTATATCATTTTGAGGGTGGTTAGGGATTGCTCTCCTTTTTGGAGATTGCCTTAAGTCTATGACTTAATTTCTTTATTACAAGAGCTGTCAGAATGGGCATTTTTGCTTCATGATGCTGCTATTACAGGATTTTTTTTCTCTAAATAGTGTCTTTTTATACTTTTAACTATTATTTTAGGTTTAGTGAAATTTAGTAATAATCTCTTTCACAGTTGGAAGGAGACAGGCTCACCCTTAATGTTTGAATAGACGATGGCATAAGTATAAATGGAGGCTTCCTTCTTCCATTTGTCTAAATATGTAAATATAAAATGTTATAAACCAAGCTAATTAGCTCTTAAATAAAATATGTACTATTCCTCTACCTTCACACACATACCTATACCCCCAAACATATACTCACGTGTGCATACAAATAGATTTACATAAATTTTTTTTAAAGATTTTATTTATTTGACAGAGAAAGACACAGTGAGAGAAGGAACACAACCAGGGAGAGTGGGAGAGGGAGAAGCAGGCTTCAAGCCAAAGGCAGACGCTTAACGACTCAGCCACCCAGGCGCCCCTAGATTTACATAATTTTTAAAAATATTTGAAACAAGTATTTTAAAATAAAACGATGCATTTTTTATGACTTAAACTTGGCAATACTTTAAAGATGGCTGGATTTGCTTATCATTGTTCATTTCTCTGGGATTCTGATTGATGAGCCTGTAGACAGACATGATTCATACATGTTATACATTAATTCCATAATATTTTTTGTCACTTCAGTGAAATGACTTATTAGGTTATAATAAGTTTTTACATAATTTGTGTTCTATTGACAGTAAAGATTTAAAGGATTAACATATAAAATATAATTATATTCAGATGTGCAAAACTTTGGCTAGTTCAATATTATGGTTGTGTACGTACTATTTGTGAAAAAGTATAAAATAATCACCAAAAGAGAATAAGAAACTATTTTTATTGCACTTGAAAATAATAAATGAATATCAAATATGCATACTCAGAGAATGTAAAATTAAAAAAGAATTATTTTTATTTGTTTTCTAAATTTTTTTCTTTCAATATAACTTTTAAAAAGTACCAATTATGCAAACAATGAATCATGGAACACTACATCAAAAACTAATGATGTAATGTACTGTGATTAACATAACATAATAAAAAAAAGAAAAAAGTACCAATTATAATTAATGCATATCAATATTCAAAATTACTTAAATAAAACTGAAATTTTGAAGTATTTAAATCATTAAATATTTTTATACTTTATAGTGTTTAGTGTCTTTGTAATTGCTTGCATAAAGATTTCATATCATATTTCATGACTGATGTCTAGATCTTCACATATGTCTATTTGAGGGTAATATGAATTAGTATTGCAAAATATTGCTGTCACCATTTGGAACTACTGTGATTATTGTAGGGACCTCTGAAACAAATAATTAGAACAAGAAGAGAGAAAAGGAAGTAGATAGTCTGTACACCTGGAAAACAATACGGAATGAAAGAAAATACTGCATTGATTTGAAAGGATGAATTGAAAAGATCATTAATTTGTTCTTTCTCTTCCCTAAGCACTTGCATTGTTCATATTATCTCCACACTAGAAAGCAGTGTCCTTCTTCAATCCAGACGGCAACAAAACACACAAACCTTTGTGTCTTTTAGATGCACCCCTCCCTCCCTTTTTAAGACATTAAGGAAATGGGCAACACATGTTGAGAAACATTTCTCTGGGGCCTCAATGTTGTTACTTAGAGAAGCCAAGGTTTAAGCACACAGCAGTGCTGTTTCATGTAGGACGGAGTGAAGGGCAGAGCTTACTGGAAGGTCTGCAATTATCAAGTAATACTACTGGCATTTTAGATACTTTAAAAGAGAAAAATACCAAATTATTAGTTTCTTTTTCTCAGCCCCTTCTGTTTGACTCTTCCTCTCCACAAAATGTGATCTCTTAGAAATATCGGCTGTGTTTTGGAACAGGTGTTCTCAGTAGGTATTCAAATTAGAAAAATCAAATAAAGGATAAATGCCTTGCACAATTAAAGTATTGTGTGTAAAGTACACAATGAAAGCAAGGCCCCAAGGAGGCTGGAGCTAAGAGTAGGGAAGGAAGTTAGACATTGGTCTGAAAGGGGAGAGTGTAGTGATGAGGAGACCTTAGCTGGAAATCTAGAGTGAACTATGATTAGGGAAGTAGGTAGTTAGAAATATAGAAGAAAGGAGGATCGGAGAAAGGTAAATGGAGAGGAGGTTGGGGAAAAAAGACAATTAGGAATTTGTGATGCATGTTTAAGAAATAACAAAGAATCCAGTGTCATAGGAAAGGAGTGAGTGAAGGAGAGAGTAATACGAGTTGAGAGTAGAGAGATACCAGGCGGCCAGATGCAACAGGCCTTGTAAACATGGTGAGTAGCCTGAATGATATGGGATGCCATTAGAAGTTTTGTCAGGAGGGCGACTTGGTTTTAAATAATGATTCAGGCACTATTTTGAAAATAAAATATAGGTGGACAGGATGGAATCAGGAAAACTCTGAATTACCATGATTCTCCTGAATCTGCCATTCTGGAGAATGAGACTCTGGGGGACCTGCAAGGCTCCAGCACAGTTTTGTGATGGTGTGTGATGACAGTGGTGCCAGAATACAATCCATCAGTTGAGGACTGACAGCGCAGTGCTGTAAACTGAGCTTCTAGCACAATGTGATATTTTCATTAAGTTCTTTAATTAAGGTCTGTGTTATGGTGAAGACAAAAACCACATAAGTCCTGCCAGATGCTATATTTTAGAACACTTAGAGTACCAAAGTGCTTAACATTGTCAAATGAGGAAGATTCTCTGTTTGAGTTACTTTTGGAATCAAAACCTCAAAAAGAAAAAAGCCATAGTGATTAAGAGAAAGATGGGAGGTAAGGCAGTTGTAGGAACGAAAGTGAGATTCCTGCTGGTTAGTATTGATAGAGACAGGACTAATTTAAAAGATACTGGAACTTATTTCTGTCTGATAAAAAAGGAGGAATAAAATATGGATGGGCAAGGGGGATGGAGGGACCCAGATCATAGCATCCTGCTAGCTTTATGGTTCTCAGGCCAACTTTATGGAGCTAAAACTCTGTTATCTTGAGGGTTTTGGAAGGAGGGTAGGGAAGTCCCTGGGGGTATATGGAGGACTCCTTAGTTAAGGTATTTGTATGTTAATAAAAGTTTACACAGAGTTTCCTATCCCAGCACCCAACTTTGCCCAGTGCCCCCAGGGAAACTACCCAGGGAGTGATTAAGTCTATTCTTTCCACAGTTATCATATAGACATATTCTAAATGTAATTGCTTATCTGTGGTTCAGTCTAGCATAGGAGGTTGAATGTGAGGTGTCTTTCTATTTGTATCAGAGGAAATGTAAAATAAAGTCATTGAGCATGAAAATGTGTTGCTCAATTTCAAGCAGGGCTTTCACTATGCTACTATAGATGCCAAAGGAAAGAGACCCACTGTGGTATGTCATAACATCTGTAGGCCAAGGAGAGGTGACAGTGTATTCAAGTGCCTTTTGCCTTGGTATGGTGTGTGTGTGTGTGTGTGTGTGTGTGGGTGGGTGGGTGGGTGTGTGTGTGTGTAAGAGAGAGAAAGAGAGAGAGAGGGAGAATTTTGAGTGAATGGTTATTTTGGCATATATTAACTTATCCACATTTTGATACCTAGGAATAAAATTGTTGTTGACTTTCAGATACACATTTCTGAAACTGAGACTAGCTACCTTCTTGAACAATATTGAAACATCAGAGCCAAAGGCAGCTCTTTGAGACAATACATTCTTACTTAATATGCAGGTCAAATGTTTACCTCTTATTTATTTCCTTCATCATTTCTTGTCAAGAATGAGAAAACCCCGTGCTCTAAATCTCCTAGGGGAAATCACTGGTATTTTGAAGTTCATATGTTTTTGGAAATTCCCCACATTCATTGAGTCTCAGATCTTATTACCTGTTTACTGTTCAACATTTGAGCATCTTCAGGGAACTCTTCACCACCCTTCCATTTCTAAGATTTGTGGCTAATAAATATCAGGTTAGAAGATATAAACAACTATATTGGCTTTATTTCAGCTATGCTAGTATTGGACCCATATCAAGAGGACATTAGGGAAACTTATTTTTAGTGTGGGGGAGGTTCTGACCTAGGGAAGACAGGTGAGGCCAGAAAAGATGGTTGGCTATGGGGTTCGGGGTAGGCAGTCGGGAAGAGTGTAAACCACCAGCCACATACTCTTCTAAAGAGCAAAAACATGAGAAAAGTAGGAACTATGAAAAATACGACAACCAAATGGCCCTAAATTATGTTGAACGGGGAAAACAACGTAAAGAGGAACAAGGAAGACAAAAGCAGATTGAATGACAGAAGATGTGAATGAAAGACACTTAGAATGATACATTCTTGGAATGGTCAAGTGTTTTCATCTATACATTTCTTGAATTTCATGATATATAGCTGGGTTTTTGTTTTTTACATCATTCTAATCTTTTTTTGAAGTTTCTGAAACTAAAGATTAGGATGTATTTTGTGTTCTTTATTTTGCTAAAGTTTCTTAATGAGATTGTGTATTCCAAGTCCCATATTACTTGACTGTACAGGGAATATGTACTTCTAACAAATAAATCCCTTTGAGGTTAGTGTCAATTGATAGAAAACAGTACTACTTTTATCCACTACAAATGTCTTTGGGAGTATGCTTCCACATTACCCTTTTCAGGTGGCTGACCCTGAATCCATTTATCTGCAACTTTAAAAAAGCATTTTGACATGAACTGCTAATAATTTTGTTAAGGTTCTAAGATAAAGCACAAGCAGATTATTAGTATATTTAAAAGATATTCTACAGAGAGAAAACGGTGAATGTATAAAGAAATGTTATCATTTACAACATACCTGATGCAAAGAGAATTCCAAAACTATAATCAGGGCAAGTGCATAACAAACTTCTGAGATTTGTTTCGACCTTGAATTATAAATAACTCAAATAGTTATTTAGTTTGTTACATCAAATTATATTTCAAAATATAGTTAAAATATATATTTTGAATTATATGTTCAAATATGTCCATAAAAGATATTGAATTATCACAGAGATAACTTCAGGAAAAAAAAAACACTTAGTAAAGAATTTTGCATTTGCTTTAGGAGTTACATATACATGTTTTCTTAAAACAACTTTCCTTATTGTTGAAGAATTATTTACACAGGGTTTATTATATCCTAAACAGTCTAAGATAGTCCATCCTTCTGCCAGCAAACCATGTCATTAGTGATGGATGAAACTTAAGAAAGCAAATACATCATCAGGTAGAAAAAATATTTTCTCAAAGGGGAAAGCCCAACTTTTGGGGTTAAAGCATTCTCTTGGCTCTTCTTTAAAAAATTGAGGTATAATTGACAGACAATATTACAATAGTTTCAGGTGTACAGCATAATGATTGGATAATTGTGTATACTGTGAAATGATCACTACATTAAGTTTGGTTCAGATCCATCACCACACATAGTTACAGAATTGTGTGTGTGTGTGTGTGTGTGTGTGTGTGTGTGTGTGTGTGTGTGTGTGATGAGAACTTTTAAGATCTACTGTCTTGGCAACTTTCAAATATGCAATACAGTATTATTAACTATAGTCACAATGCAGTGTATCACATCCCCTGACTTACTTATTTTATAACTGGAAGTTTTTACCCTTTGACTACCTTCACCTGTTTCACCTACCCTCACTTCCTGCCTATGGCAACTACCAATCTGTTCTCTGTAACTGTGAGCTTGGTGGTTTATTTTTGTTATGTTTTGTTTTTTTGATTCCTCATAGAAGTGAAATTATATGGTATTTGTTGTTCTCGGTCTGACTTATTTCACTTAGCATAATGCCCTCAAAGTCCATCCATGTTGATGCAAATGGCAAGATTTTTTTCTATGGCTGAATAATATTCCATTGTATGTATAATAATAATATTCCATATATATATAGTGTATATATATATATATATATGTATGAGAGAGAGAGAGAGAATATATACATATATCACATTTTCTTTATCCATTCATCTGTAGTGGACACTTAGGTTGTCTCCATATCTTGACTGTTATAAATAATGCTGCAGTGAATAAAAGATGCATATAGCTTTTCGAGTTAGTGTTTTGATTTTCTTCAGATAAATATGCTGGATGATATGATAGTTCTATTTTTAATGTTTTTAGGAATCTCCATACTATTTTCCATAGTGACTGCACCAATATACATTCCCGTCAACAGTACACAAGGGTTACCTTTTCTCCTCATCCTTGCCAATACTTGTTAATTCTTGTCTTTCTGATAATAGTCATGTTAAGAGGTGTGAGGTGATAACTCATTGTGGTTTTGTTTGTTCATTTGTTTGTTCATTTTTTAAATTCCAGTATAGTTAACATACAGTGTTATATTAGTTTCAGGTATGCAATATAGTGATTCACCAATTCTATACGTTATTCAGTGCTTATCCAGATAAGTGTTCTCATAATCCCCTTTACTTATTTCACCCATTCCCCTACCCACCTCCTTTCTGGTAATCATCTATTTGTTCTTTAAAGTTAAGAGTCTGTTTTTTGTCTCCTTTTTTTCCCTTTGTTCATTTGTTTTGTTTCTTAAATTTCACATATAAATGAAATCATATGGTATTTGTCTCTCTTTGACTTATTTCACTTAGCATTATACTCACTAGCCCTATCCAATATTGTTGAAATGGCAAGATTTCATTCCTTTTTATGGCTGAATAGTATTCCATTGTGGTTTTGATTTGCATTTCCCTGATGATTTGTGATGTTGAGCACTTTTCATGTACCTGTGTGCCATTTGTATGTCTTCTTAGGGAAAATGTCTTTTCAGATCCTCTGCCCATTTTTAAATCAGATTGTTTGTTCTTTTGCTGTTGAATTGTATGAGTTCTTTATATATTTTGGATATTAACCCCTTATCAGATATATGATTTGCAAATATTTTCTCCCACTCAGTAGGTTGCTTTTTTATTTTGTTGATGGTTTCCTTTGCTGTGCAGAAGATATTGAGTTTGATGTAGCTCTACTTATTTATTTTTTCTTTATTTCAGCTTTTTCTTATTCACTATTGTAAATAGTTTTAATAGTTTAAATCAGTGTCAATCGTAATTGCTCTTATAGAAGAGTAAGAAAATCTTGAGGAAGTGATTCTGTTCTGACTTTGAGAAGGAATGCAGAAAAAGAGTAGAATGTGGAGAGATCTTTCAAACTAGATCTGCCAATGACTGCCATTGACCTAAACAAATCTTTAATTTATTTTTTTAAATAAAGATTTATTTATTTATTTTAGAGAAAGAGAAAAAGAGAGAAGGAGCAAGCCTGCACAAGCAGGAAGGACAAAGAGAGAGGGAGAGAGAATCTCAAGCAGACTCCACATTGAGCATGGAGCCCAACGTGAGGCTCTATCTCATGACCCTGAGATCATGACCTGAGACGAAACCAATAGTTGGACGATTAACTGACTGAACCACCCAGGCACCCCTAAACAAATCTTTTAATGTTTCTGAATCTCGATTCTAATATCTGTTAATGAGAATATTTGACCAGATGGTTTCTCAGAACCTTTCTATTTCCAACACTCTATGTTGCTACAATTGACTTTATTCTTTGAGGATGGATACATGGATATATTTTTATAACTGCTTTATCAAGGGAGACTGAGCAGCATATTGTGTTAGCTTTCTTCTTAATTTCTAATAGTTGGCATTTCAAATACCATAATTGGATTTTTCTTTTTTACTAGAACAATGAAATTCTACATGTTAGGTTTCTGATTTGGTTATTAAAGAAAATTTTGGTGAGGCTTCTAATCAGCCATGGTTGTTGATACATTTTCAAACCTCTTAATACATAGGAAACCATATTTTGCCAGCCTAGGAAGCCTTAAAAAGTGGACATCGAAATGCCTGTGCATTGCCTATACATGAGAACATACATATGAATTGATCTAATTTCAATTTTTGTTTGTAATGGCCAATAATAACTTTGGTATAATCCATGATTTTGTAGGCAGTGTGAATGAGTGGAAAAGTAGTGAGGAGGGAACAAGACAAGTATTTGTTCACATAAGGGTAGTCATAAACTCAGGCATTCAAAAAATTAACTTTTTCCTAAATATTGTTTTTTTGAGTATAGTTGACACACAATGTTACATTAGTTTCAGGTGTGCAACTTAGTGATTTGACAGGTTTGTATGTTATGTTGTGTTCACTACAAATATAGCTACCATCATTCTATTACATTGCTATTATAATATCATTGATTCCTAAATAATTTTAATTTTGAATCAGAATGGCAAAAACTAAACCTTAGTTTTGGGGGATTCTCTCAGATTTTGTCCAGTGTTCCAACTAATTTCTGGGAGTTTCTGTAGTGGCAAGGGGATAAGGATCTCTGATGTCCCATTTTATCTGGCATTTGCTGAGACTCCTCCTGTCTAGCCCATAACCCATGCTAGTTACAGTTGAACCAATACTTTTTCATGTCCTCAGAGACCTGTGTCAGCTATGTCAAGACTCCTTTTGGCAGATGGGAATCATGTTCTTGTGCAACACTGAGGCACAGGAAATTCCATGGAGACACAGAGCTTAGCCGAGCTACTGTGAAATCTTGTTATTTCCCTATATTCTTCCTCAAGTCCATATAATGTCTCTGTGACTGTTGTTTATCCTTTTGTGTTTGATCTGGAGGAAATGGGGCCTGGGAGAGCACTTATGCCAGATCCTTCCTACTCCCCACAGGGCCTAAACTTTTTTTGATACTTAAAAGCCACTACTTTCTACTGTACATCACTTCCCTGAGGTGGTAAGCATAGAATCAAAGCTGAGTGGAGTTGGGGAAGAAATAAAATATCAGAGGTAGAAGAAGGAAAAGAGAAAAACAAAAACACATTGGCTAATATTTCCAAAGTATTATTCCACCAAATGAGGAGTAACTGTCCATATGAGTGGAATTCATTTTCTTGGGTAAAGTCCCTGGTTAAGGAAGCAGAAGCTGGCAGTAAATAGGGAAGCTTTCAGATAGATTTCTTCATTGCCTGTGTAGTTTTAGCCATCTTCTGGCTCAAAATTCAGTGGTACTCAGTAAAAATAACATTTGAGAGAACTTTCTCTTTCCCGGAATTTCCCTACAGCTCTCTGGCCTTTTGTTATGGGCTGAATTATATGCCTTTCTAAATTCATGTTGAAGCCCTAATCCTGAGTAATTCAGAATGTGACTATTTGGATATAAGGCCTTTAAAGAGCTGATTAGGTTGTAATGAGGTTGTTAGAGTGGGCTTTATCTAGTATGACTGGTATCTATAAGAAGAGAAAATGTGGACACATAGGGACACCAGGAATACACACACAGAGGAAAGGGCGTGTGAGGACAAAGTGAGAAGGCAGCCGTTTGCAAGCCGATGAGAGAAGCCTCAGAAGAAATGAAATCCGCTGACACCTTAATCCTGGATTTCTAGCTCCCAGAACTGAGAAAATAAATTTCTGTTGTTTAAGGCAGTCTGTCTGTGGCATTTTGTTATTCAGCATAGCAAACTAAGACACCTCTGTATATTTCTCAGTCTTAGGCTGTGCATACCAGGCCCCCTAAAATATAGTCTCACTAGAGTTAATATTCAATACGACCAAGTATGTTATTCAGTTAGTGGCAATATCATTGCCAATATATCCTTGGGATTATACTGTTTCTGTAAAATTTATTTCTACTTCTTATTGTTCTCAGAAAACAAAAACCTACCAAGACTCTAGGTTGTGTGACTTTGACATTATAACAAATTGAAAATTAGTTGAAATTCCCTACCAATTAAGATTGAATAAACCAAAACACTTTGCCATAAGTAAATCTAAAATGATAACATTTCAAGAAGATTTAATTGCATTTCAGTCCTGATTACCATAGATTTTTTTCTGTGAAGATACAATATGAAACCTTGGAGAGTATTGTCAGTACTGATTGTCTATATCCTCAGTGGTTGCCTAGTTGGTTAACACTAACACATGGACATAATGTTTTTATTTTAATTAGTTAACATATAGTGTTATATTAATTTCAGGTGTACAGTGTAGTGATTCAACAATTCCATACATCACCCGGTACTCTCCTAAATACCCATCACCTTTTTAACCCACCACCTTCACCCCTCCCCTCTGGTAACCATCAATTTGTTCTCCACAAATAAGAGTCTCTTTCTTGATTTCTCTCTCTCTCTTTTTTTTTCTTCCCTTTGTTCCTTTGTTTTGTTTCTTAAATTCCACACATGAGTGAAATCATATGGTATTTGTCTTTCTTTAATTGACTTATTTACTTAGCATTATACTCTCAGGCTCCATCCATATTGTTGCAAATGGCAAGATTTCATTCTTTTCATGGCTCAAAAATATTCCATTTTGTGTGTGTATGTGTGTGTGTGTATATCTTCTTCATCCATTCATTAATTGATGGGCTGCTTCCATATCTTGGCTATTGTAAATAATGCTGCTATAAACATAGGGGTGCCTGTACCCCTTTGAATTAGTGTTTTTGTATTCTTTGGGTAAATACCCAGTAGTGCAATTGCTGGATCATAGGGTACTTCTATTTTTAACTTTCTGAAGAGCTTCCATACTATTTTCCAGAGTGGTCACACCAGTTTGCATTCCCACCAACAGTACAAGAGGATTCCTTTTTCTCCATATCTTCACCAACACCTGTTGTTTCTTGTGTTGCTGATTTTAGCCATTGTGACAGGTGTGAAGTGATATCTAATTGTAGTTTTGATTTGCATTTCCCTGATGGTAACCAATGATGAATATCTTTTCATATGTCTGTTGGTTATCTGTATGTCTTCCTTGGAGATATGTATGTTCATGTCTTTTGCCCATTTTTAATTGGATTTTTTTGCTTTTTGGGTTTTTGTTTGTGTAAGTTCTTATTGTATTTTGCATATTAACCCATTATTGCATATGTCATTTGCAAATATCTTCTATTCCATAGGTTGTCTTTTATTTTGTTGACTGTATCTTTTGCTGTGTAGAAGCTTTTTATTTTGATATAATCCCAATAGTTTATTTTTGCTTTTGTCTCCCTTCTGCCTCAGGAGACATATCTAGAAAACAGTTGCTATGGCTGATGTCAAAGAAGTTACTGCCTGGGTTCTCTTCTAGGATTTTTATGGTTTCAGGTCTCACATTTATGTCTTTAACCCATTTTGAATTTATATTTGTGTATGATGTAAGCAAGTGGTCCAGTTTCTTTCTTTCCATGTTGCTGTCCAGTTTTCCTGACACCATTTGTTGAAGAGATTCTTTTTCCCATTGGATATTCTTTCCTGCTTTGTTGAAAATTGACCATAGAGTTATAGGTTTATTTCTGGGTTTTCTATTCTGTTTAATTGCTCTATGTGTCTATTTTTGTGCCAGTACCATACTGTTTTGATTACTACAGCATTGTAATATAACTTGAAGTCTGGAATTGTAATGCTTCCAGCTTTGCTTTTCTTTTTCAAGATTGCTTTGGCTATTTGGATCTTTTGTGGTTCCATACAAATTTTATAATTGTTTGTCCTGGTTCTGTGAAAAATGCTGTGGCATTTTGATAGCAATTGCATTAAATGTGTAGATTGCTTTGGGTATTATAGACATTCTTTTTTTTTTAAAGATTTTATTTATTTATTTGAGAGAGAGAGAATGAGAGACAGAGAGCACAAGAGGGAAGAGGGTCAGAGGGAGAAGCAGACTCCCTGCTGAGCAGGGAGCCCGATGCAGGACTCGATCCTGGGACTCCAGGATCATGACCTGAGCTGAAGGCAGTCGCTTAATCAATTGAGCTACCCAGGTGCCCTAGTATAGACATTCTAACAATATTTGTTCGTCTAATGCATGAGCATGGAATGTTTTTCCATTTCTTTATGTCATCTTCAATTTCTTTAATCAGTGTTCTATGGATTACAGAGTACAGATTTTTTACCTCTTTAGTTATGTTTATTCCTAGGTATCTTATGGTTTTTGATGTAAATGGGATCAACTCCTTGATTTCTCTTTCTGCTGCTTCATTACCAGTGTTTAGAAATGTGAGAGACTTCTATATATTGATTTTGTATCCTGTTATTTTACTGAATTTGTTTATCAGATCTAGCAGTTTTTTGGATGGAGTCTTTCAGGTTTTCTATATATAATATCTGTCATCTGCAAATATTGAAAGTTTTACTTCTTCCTTAACAGTTTGGATGACTTTTATTTCTTATCTGATGAATCAGACATTTGTATGTTGAATCAAAGTGGTAAGAGTAAGCATCCTTGTCTTGTTCCTGATCATAGAAGAAAAGCTTTCAGTTTTTCCCCATTAAGGATGACGTTAGCTATGGGTTTTTCATATATGGCTTTTATTATGCTGAGGTATATTCCTTTTAAACCAAATTTTTGAGAGTTTTTATCATGAATATATGTTGTACTTTGTCAAATGCTCCTTCTGCATCTATTGAAATGATCGTATAGTTATCTTTTCTCTTATTATGTGATGTATCACACTGATTGATTTGCAAATATTGAACCATCCTTGCAACCCAAGAATAAATCCCACCTGATTGTGGTGAATGATTTTTTAATGTATTGTTGAATTTGGTTTGCTAGTATATTGTTGAGGATTTTTGCATCTATGTTCATCAGGGATATTGGCCTGTAGTTCTCTTTTTTTAGTGGTGTCTTTATCTGGTTTTGGTATAAGGATAATGCTGGCCTCATAGAATGAATTTGGAAGTTTTCCTTCCTTTTCTGTTTTTTTGGAATAGTTTGAGAAGAATAGGTATTAACTCTTTAAATGTTTAGTAGAATTCACATATGAAGCCATCTGGTCCTGGACTTTTGTTTCTTGGGAGTTTTTTGATTCAATTTCTTTGCTGGTTATCAGTCAGTTCAAATTTTCTATTTCTTCCTGTTTTAGTTTTGGCAGTTATATATTTATGGAATTTATCTATTTCTTCTCGTTTGTCCAATTTGTTAGCATATAGTTTTTCATAATATTCTCTTATAGTTGTTTGTATTTCTGCGGTGTTGGTTGTTATATCTTCCCTCTCACATGGAATATATTTTTGAAATAGGTAGCTAACTCTAGTACATCTTATCACTTGTTTATTATCCATATATTTTCTCCCCAATTAATAGATACTTTGAGTTAGTTTCTGTATATAATCCAAGGATGTAATCTTAAGGGTACTTGGCACTCCCAGTGAGTTGGAATATAGGAAAGATATTGATAAATTCCTACAACTAAGATTAACAATCACAGAATAAATCAGCAACTCTTTATTTAATGTCTACCATGCTAGATACTATATGTGATACACAGAATATAAGAGCGAGTCCTGGTCTCACAGAGCTTAAGATCCAGTTGGGAAGAGAAGATATAAAACATTAAAATATAATTATTTCATAAGACTAAAAATGGCCATAACTCAAATGCACTGTGCCTGTCCCTGTTTAGACATTCATTTTGTAGTCCTCTTTCTCCATACTTTGTACACAACATGAATATAGACTTAATAAATATGAATCCAGCCTTATTAGACATTAATAAAATGTCAAACAGTGAGTTGTTATAACTGAAGTTCATTTTACTAATAGGAAAAATTCCTCTATAATGTTCTTAGAACTTTGAAATGAAGAAGGGATTTTTAAAGAATGGTTTGTTCTTTATTTAAATAGGCATTATTAAATGCTTAAACTGGACATATGTGATGATTTATTCTCATTTATTTTAAACATTCTCTTCTGTATTTTTATTATTATATCTTCTTTTGTAATCTTCCCTTGTGTTTCTTGTCTTTTCTACTAAGTCTGCCAACCATATATGGTATAGGCTTTTCCAATATCTTTTTCCTCCTAGTGTTTTTATACCATAAGCCTTGGTTTCCCACTGCGAATTTCACACTTGATTTTACTGAACCATTCTCTCATTACTGTGGCTTCAAATCTTTTCTGCCAACAAACTGAACTTTTTTTTCTATTTATGCTTGGGTGAACTCCCACTTTTCATATGGTCTCTGCATGGTGGGAAGGACTATTTATTTATGTATTTTCCTCACAATTTTTTATTGTTTTTGAGAGAAAGGAACTCTCTTTCCACTACTTCTATCCTGAAGACACCTCCCCTGAGCAAGCTGACTTTTCCCTTCCCATTTCTTTCACTTTAAGTCAGACTCCTGACCATTCTCATATAGTTAATAATTAATAGTAGCTTTCATGTTTTTCCTTTTTAACCCACTGCTTTTCAGTGTATTTATGTACATGGACAAGAATATGCTCAGAAAAGGGAGAAATTTTCTTTTCTTTAAAAGCAGAAAATCTTCATTCAGAAGATGGACTAAAATTGGGTCTTGCAGGATTTGCATAGAGAAATGGGATTGCATAGTCCAAATAGAAAATTTAAACTGTCTTCTGAAGATAATAAATAGACTAGTTGTGTGAAAGAAGAGATTTTTAGAGAGTGTGTAAATATTTTTTGAAGTAGGAAAATGAAGGAGGAATGGAAGAACGGCTGTGGGATAAAGCAAGAAAGAACAACTAGTTTAGAACCTGAATAAAACTGAAATGTTTACTCTATGCTCTGTAGGAAATGTTGAACCTGGGAATGCTGTTGTTTTTATTGTGCACTGATGATATGCATAATACTATTCTAAGCATCGAAGAGGTTTTAAGATGTTACAGCATGAGCTAGGGTCATGCACTGATAACATAACAGAGGGAGCACTATACACTATTGAACAAAGATTGAAATTGAGAAGTTGTGTTTTCTATAAAAAGGCATCAAAAATGACTCTGTGACTTGAAACTGTTTGTATCTAGGAGGATTGTGTTGTGTATGATTGGGAGGGATGCCCATTTTATGGAGAGAATGAAGGAATTTTTTTTTTCCAAACAGGAGCTAGAAACACCTAGTTGTCTTAGAAATGAAGAGATGAAAGTTAGGACAAAAACCAATGTAACCATGGTGCTATTTAGTACTACCAATGTCCTTAAAAAGAACAAAGAAGAATACAATGAAAAGATAGAGTAAGAGAAACAATAATTTTTAAAAGAAAGGGCACTCCCTACAAATTTGATGGAGTAATAAACAAATTCACACTTAAATTTGGAGATTTTAACACCTCACTCTCAATAGTTGATAGAATATGTGGACCAAAAATTCTGTAAGGATTTGGATGACTTGACTGACACTATCATCCAGCTTAATCCAATAACTTTTATAGAACTATCCATTCAAAAACCATACAAAACAAATTATTTTCAAGTAAATGCAGAATATTTACTGAGATCGGCCATATTTGAGGCTATAAAATAAGTGTTAATATAAAAGGTTTTGCATGATAAAGAGTATGTTTTCTGAACTGAATAAATTAAATTAGAATTAAATTAGATTTAAACTAGGAATTAATAACAGCAAGTTCTCTAGAAAGTCTCTAAATATTTAGAAGCTAAATAGCCTACTTTTAAATAACCTATCAATCAAAGAATAAAACAAAAGAGGAATTACAAAGTATTTGGTAATGGATGGAAATGAAAATACTTCATAGAATGCTCTAAGCAAAATTTAGAGGGACACTTATAGCCCTATATTAGAAAAGTAGAAATGTCTCAAATAAATGACCTCATTTTTTATCTTAAGAAACATAAGACAGAAATAAGTCAGTCAGAGAAAGACAAATACCATATGATTTCACTCATATGTGCAATTTAAGAAACAGAAATAAACAAAAGGAAAAAAGAGAGATACAAACCAAAAAACAGACTCAACTGCAGAGAACAAAAAGGTAGTTATCATTGGGGAGGTAGATGAGAGGATGGGCAAAATAGGTGAAGGGGATTAAGAGTGCATTTATCTTGATCAGCACTGAGTAATATATAGAATTGTTGAATCACTATATTGTACACCTGAAACTAACACAACACTGTATGTTAACTACCCTAGAATTAAAATAAAAAAAAAGAAACTAAGAAAGAGCAAATTAAGTCCAAAGTAAACAGAATAAAGGAAATAATAAATTAAGTGCAAATTTATGAAATAGAAAACAGAAAAACAGTAAAGACAATCAATGAAAATAAGAGCTAGTTTATTGAGAAAATCTGTAAACTTGATAAATTTTTAGCCAGACTTATCAGGACAGAGAAAGGGAGATGGAGAAAGAGAGAGGGAGAGGGAGATGAAGAGGAGGAAGAGAGAGAATACCAATTACTAATATCAGAAATGAGGGACAGTATACAGATAGTAAGAGGATAATAAAGTAATATTATGAACAGCTTTTTGTCAATGAATTTGATATATGAGAATAAATGGGTAAATTCTTTGAAAGATACAAACTATTAAAGCTCAATCAAGAAGAAATAGATAATTTGATTGTCCTATATATATTTAAGAAACTGACTATGTTGTTAAAAACCTTCCCACAAAGAAAACTCCAGGCCAGATGGCTTCACTGGCAAATTCTACCAAACATGTAAGAAAGAAATGCAACCAATATTATACAGACTTTTCCAGAAAATTCAAGCAGAGGAAATACTTTGCCACTCATAAGCTGAGGCCAACATTATTCTAACACTAAAACCAAAAACCTTGCAAAAAGAAGTATGTGAACCAATATTTCTTATGAATATAAATCCAAACTTTATTTATTTTGTTGTTTATTGTTCACTACAGATTTAAAAATTTCTTTTAAGTGTACTCTTAAACCCGTCCACCTATTTCACCCATCCCCCACTTCCCTTCCCATTGGCAACCACGAGTTTATTGTCTATATTTGAGTCTGTTTTTCTGTTTGTCTCCTTTTTTTGTTCATTTGCTTTGTTCTTAAATTCCACAGATGAGTAAAATTATATGGCATTTTTCTTTCTCTATTTACTTATTTCACCTAGCATTATACCCTCAAGATCCATCCATCCATTGTTGCAAATTGCAAGATTTCATTTTTTTAGGCTGAATAATATTCCTCTGTGTGTGTGTGTGTGTGTGTGTGTGTGTGTGTGTGTGTGTGTGTGTGTGTGCCACCTCTTCTTTATCCATTGATCTATCAATGGACACTGGGTTCTGCCATATATAGGGTATTGTAAACAGTGCTGCAGTAAACATGGCGGTACATATATCTTTTTGAGTTAGTGTTTTCGTTTCCTTTGGGTAAATACACAGTAATGAAATTACTGATTATATGGTAATTCTATATTTAATTATTTGAGGAGCATCCAAACTGTTTTCCACATGACTGTATGAGCTTGCATTTCCAACAACAGTGCAGGAGATTCCATTTTCTCCACATTCTTTCCAAGACTTGTTATTTTTGTGTTTTTGGTTTTTAGCCATTCTGATAGGTGTGAGGTGGTATCTCATTGTAGTTTTGAAATGCATTTCTCTGTTGATTACTGATGCTGAGACACATCTCAAGCACATCTTTTCATGCGACTGTTGGCCATCTATATGCTGTCTTTGGAAAAATGTCTATTCGTGTCCTTTGCCTGTTTTTAATTGGATTATTTGCTTTATATGGAGTTGAGATGTATGAATTCCTTATATATTTTGGATTTTAACCTGTATTGGATATCACATTTGTGAATAACATCTCCCATTTGATAGGTTTTCTTTTTTTTTCTTCTTTAAATTTTTTTATTGGTATGTTAATCACCATACATTACATCATTAGTTTTTGATGTAGTGTTCCATGATTCATTGTTTGTGCATAATACCCAGTGATCCACGCAGAACGTGCCCTCTTTAATAACCATCACCAGGCTAACCCATCCACCCACGCCCCTCCCCTCTAGAACCCTCAGTTTGTTTTTCAGAGTATATCATCTCTCATGGTTTGTCTCCCCCTCCGACTTACTGCACTTCATTCTTCCCCTCCTGCTATCTTCTTCTTCTTTTTTTTTTCTTAACATATATTGCATTATTTGTATCAGAGGTACAAATCTGTGATTCAACAGCCTTGCACAATTCACAGCGCTCACCATAGCACATACCCTCCCCAATGTCTATCACCCAGCCACTCCATCCCTCCCACCCCCACCACTCCAGCAACCCTCTGTTTGTTTCCTGAGTTAAGAATTCCTCATATCAGTGAGGTCATATGATACATGTTTTTCTCTGATTGACTAATTTCCTCAGCATAACACCCTCCAGTTCCATCCACATCGTTGCAAATGGCAAGATCTCATTCCTTTTGATGGCTGCATAATAGTCCGTTTTGTATATATACCACATCTTCTTTATCCATTCATCTGTTGATGGACATCTTGGCTCTTTCCACAGTTTGGCTATTGTGGACACTGCTGCTATAAACATCGGGGTGCACATACCCCTTCGGATCCCTACATTTGTATCTTTGGGGTAAATACCCAGTAGTGCAATTGCTGGGTCATATGGTAGCTCTATTTTCAACTTTTTGAGGACCCTCCATACTGTTTTCAGAGTGGTTGCACCAGCTTACATTCCCAACAACAGTGTAGGAGGGTTCCCCTTTCTCCACATCCCCACCAACATCTGTCATTTCCTGACTTGTTAATTTTAGCCATTCTGACTGGTGTGAGGTGGTATCTCATTGAGCTTTTGATTTGGATTTCCCTGATGCTGCGTGATGTTGAGCACTTTTTTCATGTGTCTGTTGGCCATTTGGATGTCTTCTTTGGAAAAAATGTCTGTTCGTGTCTTCTGCCCATTTCTTGATTGGATCATTTGTTCTTTGGGTGTTGAGTTTGATAAGTTCTTCATAGATTTTGGATACTAGCCCTTTATCTGATCTGTCATTTGCAAATATCTTCTCCCATTGTGTCAGTTATCTTTTGGTTTTGTGGACTGTTTCTTTTGCTGTGCAAAAGCTTTTTATCTTGATGAAATCCCAATAGTTCATTTTTGCCCTTGCTTCCCTTGCCTTTGGCGATGTTTCTAGGAAGAAGTTGCTGTGGCTGAGGTCGAAGTGGTTGCTGCCTGTGTTCTCCTCTAGGATTTTGATGGACTCCTGTCTCACATTAAGGTCTTTCAACCATTTGGAGTCTATTTTTGTGTGTGTTGTAAGGAAATGGTCCAGTTCCATTCTTCTGCATGTGGCTGTCCAATTTTCCCAACACCATTTGTTGAAGAGACTGTCTTTTTTCCATTGGACATTCTTTCCTGCTTTGTCAAAGATGAGTTGACCATAGAGTTGAGGGTCCATTTCTGGGCTCTCTATTCTGTTCCATTGATCTATGTGTCTGTTTTTGTGCCAGTACCATAGTGTCTTGCTGATGACAGCTTTGTAATCGAGCTGGAAGTCCGGAATTGTGATGCCACCAGCTTTGCTTTTCTTTTTCAACATTCCTCTGGCTATTCGGCGTCTCTTCTGGTTCCATACAAATTTTAGGATTATTTGTTCCATTTCTTTGAAAAAAGTGGATAGTATTTTGATAGGGATTGCATTGAATGTGTAGATTGCTCTAGGTAGCGTTGACATCTTCACAATGTTTGTTCTTCCAATCCACGAGCATGGAACGTTTTTCCATTTCTTTGTGTCTTCTTCAATTTCTTTCCTGAATATTTTATAGTTTTCTGAGTACAGATCCTTTGCCTCTTTGGTTAGATTTATTCCTAGGTATCTTATGGTTTTGGGTGCAATTGTAAATGGGATCGACTCCTTAATTTTTCTCTCTTCTGTCTTGTTGTTGGTGTATAGGAATGCCACTGACTTCTGTGCATTGATTTTATATCCTACCACTTACTGAATTCCTGTATGAGTTCCAGCAGTTTTTGGGTGGAGTCTTTCGGATTTTCCACATAAAGTATCATATCATCTGCAAAGAGTGAGATTTTGACTTCTTCTTTGCCGATTTGGATGCCTTTGATTTCTTTTTGTTGTCTGATTGCTGTGGCTAGGACTTCTAATACTATGTTGAATAGCAGTGGTGAGAGTGGACATCCCTGCCGCGTTCCTGACCTTAGGGGAAAAGCTCTCAGCTTTTCCCCATTGAGAATGATATTCACTGTAGGTTTTCCATAGATGGCTTTTAGGATATTGAGGTATGTACCCTCTATCCCTATACTCTGAAGAGTTTTGATCAAGAAAGGATGCTGTACTTTGTCAAATGCTTTTTCTGCATCTATTGAGAGGATCATATGACTCTTGTTCTTTCTTTTTTTAATATATTGTATCACGTTGATTGATTTGCAGATGTTGAGCCAACCTTGCAGCCCAGGGATAAATCCCACTTGGTCATGGTGAATAATCCTTTTAATGTACTGTTGGATCCTATTGGCTAGTATTTTGGTGAGAATTTTTGCATCCATATTCATCAAGGATATTGGTCTGTAATCTCCTTTTTGATGGGGTCTTTGTCTGGTTTGGGGAGCAAGGTAATGGTGGCCTCATAAAACAAGTTTGGAAGTTTTCCTTCCATTTCTACTTTTTGGAACAGTTTCAGGAGAATAGGTATTAATTCTTCTTTAAATGTTTGGTAGAATTCCCCTGGGAAGCCATCTGGCATTGGGCTTTTGTTTATTGGTAATTTTTGATGACTGCTTCAATTTCCTAGTGGTTATAGGTCTGCTCAGGTTTTCTATTTCTTCCTGGTTCAATTTTGGTAGTTGATACATCTCTAGGAATGCATCCATTTCTTCCAGGTTATCTAATTTACTGGCACTGATTTGCTCATAATATATTCTTATAATTGTTTGTATTTCTTTGATGTTGGTTGTGATCGCTCCTCTTTCATTCATGATTTTGTTAATTTGGGTCCTTTCTCTTTTCTTTTTGATAAGTCTGGCCAGGGGTTTATCAATCTTGTTAATTCTTTCAACGAACCAGCTCCTAGTTTCGTGGTTCTGTTCTGTTCTTTTGGTTTCTATTTCATTGATTTCTGCTCTGATCTTTATTATTTCCCTTCTCCTGCTGGGTTTAGGCTTTATTTGCTGTTTTTTTCTCCACCTAAAGAAGGGTGCAGGGTTAGGTTGTGTATTTGAGACTTTCTTGATTCTTGAGAAAGGCTTTATTGCTATATACTTTCCTCTTAGGACTGCCTTTGCTGCATCCCAAAGATTTTGAACAGTTGTGTTTTCATTGTCATTGGTTTCCATGAATTTTTAAAATTCTTCTTTAATTTCCTGGTTGCCCCTTTCATTCTTTAGTAGGATGCTCTTTAGCCTCCATGTATTTGAGTTCTTTCCGACTTTTCTCTTGTGATTGAGTTCTAGTTTCAAAGCATTGTGGTCTGAAAATATGCAGGGAATGATCCCAATCTTTGGTACCGGTTGAGACCTGATTTGTGACCTAGGATGTGATCTATTCTAGAGAATGTTCCATTGGCACTAGAGAAGAATGTGTATTCTGTTGCTTTGGGATGGAATGTTCTGGATATGTTTGTGAAGTCCATTTGGTCCAGTGTGTCATTTAAAGTCTTGATTTCCTTTTTGATCTTTTGCTTAGATAATCTGTCCATTTCAGCGAGGGGGGTGTTAATGTCCCCCACTATTATTGTATTGTCCATGTGTTTCTTTGCTTTTGTTAGTAATTGTCTTATATAATTGGCTGCTCCTATATCAGGGACATAGATATTTACAATTGTTAGATCTTCTTGTTGGATAGACCCTTTAAGTAGGATATAGTGTCCTTCCTCATCCCTTATTACAGTCTTTGTTTTAAATTCTGATTTGTCTGATATAAGGATTGCCACCCCAGCTTTCTTTTGGTGTCCATTAGCATGGTAAATGGTTTTCCACCCCCTCACTTTCAATATGGGGGTGTCTTTGGGTCTAAAATGAGTCTCTTGCAGACAGCATATCGATGGGTCTTGTTTTTTAATCCAATCTGATAGGCTGTGTCTTTTGATTGGGGCATTTAGCCCATTTACATTCAGGGTAACTATCGAAAGATATGAATTTAGTGCCATTGTATTGCCTGTAAGGTGACTGTTACTGTATATTGTCTGTTCCTTTCTGGTCTATGCTGCTTTTAGGCTCTCTCTTTGCTTACAGGTCCTCTTTCAATTTTTCTTGGAGGGCTGGTTTCGTGTTTGCAAATTCCCTTATTTTTTGTTTGTCCTGGAAGCTTTTTATCTCTCTTCTATTTTCAATGACAGCCTAGCTGGATATAGTATTCTTGGCTGCATATTTTTCTGGTTTAGTGCTCTGAAGATATCATGCCAGTCCTTTCTGGCCTGCCAGGTCTCTGTGGATAGGTCTGTTGCCAATCTAATGTTTCTACCATTATAGGTTACATATCTCTTCTCCCGAGCTGCTTTCAGGATTTTCTCTTTGTGTCTGAGACTCGTAAGTTTTAGTATTAGATGTTGGGCTGTTGACCTATTTTTCTTGATTTTGAGAGGTGTTCTCTGTGCCTCCTGGATTTTGATGCCTGTTTCCTTCCCCACATTAGGGAAGTTCTCTGCTATTTGCTCCAATATACCTTCCGCCCCTCTCTCTCTTTCTTCTTCTTCTGGGATCCCAATTATTCTATGTTGTTTCATCTTATCGTATCGCTTATCCTTCAAATTCTGCACTTGTGATCCAGTATTTATTTATCTCTCTTTTTCTCAGCTTCTCTATTTTCCTTCCTTTGGTCTTCTATATCACTAATTCTCTCTTCTGCCTCATTTATCCTAGAAGTTAGTGCCCCTATTTTTGATTGCACCTCATTAATAGCCTCTTTGATTTCGACTTGGTTAGATTATAGTTCTTTTATTTCTCCAGAAAGGGTTTCTCTAATAACTTCCATGCTTTTCTCAAGCCCAGCCAGTATCTTTAAAATCATGATTCTGAACTCTAGGTCCAACATTGTATTAATGTCCGTAATGAGTACGTCCCTGGCAGACGGTACTATGTCTTGTTCTTTTTGCTGAGGTGATTTTTTTCGTCTTGTCATTTTGTCCAGAGGAGAATAGATGAATGAGAGAACAAAATGCTAATAGGTTAACAATGTCCCCAGAAAATATACTCTAAAGAAATCAGAAAAGGCCTGAAACCAGGGGAAAAGAAAGGGAACGAAAGCAAAAAGAAAGAGAAGAAAAAGAAAAAGATAAAGATAAAAACAGAAGAAAAAAAAAACAATATGATCAAATATGATCAGGTTAGTGCATAGATCAGTGCCACACACTAGAATTTGGATGTTTTGGTCTGTTAGAAGAAAGTGCCCCCTAAAATTTTAAAGAAAGAAAGACATATATGTACAAATTAAGGGTTGACATGATGATGGGATGGAATATGACTGTAAAGATGAAAATTATAAAAAACTTTAAGAAGAGGAATTGATTAGTTGCTTGAAAATAGAAAAAAGAGGATTAAAAAAAACAAAGAAAGAAAATAATGGGGAGAGTATGTGATCAGGCAGGAGCCTAGAACAAAGCCATACACTAGAGATTTAGGGTAACTTTTGATATCCTAGAAGAAACTGTATCTCAAAATTTTTTTTTAAGATTTTATTTATTTATTCATGAGAGACAGAGAGAGAAAGAGAGAGAGAGGCAGAGGGAGAAGCAGGCTCCCAAGGAGCAGGGAGCCCGATGCGGGACTCGATCCCAGGACCCTGGGATCATGACCTGAGCTGAAGGCAGACGCTTAACCATCTGAGCCACCCAGGCGCCCTGTATCTCAAAATTTTAAAGAGAGAACCATTTATATATATATGCCAAAAATAAGGGTAACTACTATGAATAGATAGAATATGACTCTACAAAGGAAAAATAAAAATGTTTTTTTTAAAAAAAGGGATAAGATATTGGTTGAAAAAGGGAAAAAGAAATATTCCAAAAAAAAAGAAAACAGTTTAAAAAAGTTAACTTTGAAAGACTAATGAATCATGGTAAAAAAGCCATGAATTCTGTGTGCAATATTCCCCTAGCGCTGGGGTTCTGCCATTCTCATTGATCGGTAAACTTGGTCTTGGCTGGCTGTTCTGGCCAGTCTTCTGGGGGAGGGGCCTGTTGCGGTGGTCCCCAGATGTCTTTGCCAGAGGCGGAATTGCCCCGCCCTTGTTGGTCTGGGCTAAGTAATCTGTTCAGGTTTGCTCTCGGGAGGTTTTGTTCCCTGCAAGCTTTCCATACAGCCTTGGAGGATGAGAGTGAAAATGGTAGCCTCCCAATCTCTGCCCTGGAGGAGCCAAGAACTCGGGGCCCCGCTCCTCTCTGTGCCCCCAGAGAAAAGCAGTCAGTCACTCCCTTCTCCCCAGTCTCAGGCTGCATTCTGTGCTCACCCGCCTGTGACTGAGCTTTTCTATCTCTGGCGCCCGACCCCGCGTGGAGTCTCCACATCCAGCAGATCCCTGCGGTGCGCTCCCGTGCTGTTCCTCCTGGGGGAGGAAGGGGAGTCTCCCCGGCTCTGCCGCTTCTTGGGTCCCTGCTGGAGGAGCAGTGGCCCAACTGTCATGGATCACAGTTTATGGCAACCCTGAGCTGAGAGCCCGTGCCTTGGCTCCGTCTCTGCAGCCGGCTTCCCCACTCCAATACCTGGGAGCTCTGCTGCACTCAGGCACCCCTGGTCTTTCTGTGATCCCGAGGGTCCTGAGACCACACTGTCCCATGAAAGTTCCATCCCCCGCTTAGCCACTGGAGAGACGTGCCTCAGCGGAGCCAACTTCTAAAAGTTCCGATTTTGTGCTCTGCGGCTCTATCACTTGCCAGAAGTGGCCAACGGAGGCCCCCCCGCCCCCGTTTATCCTCCTGAATATCGCCTGGGATTCACTTCTCCGCACATCCTACCTTCCAGAAAGTGGTCGCTTTTCTGTTCAGTTGTTGCTATTCTTTTCTTCGATCTCCTGTTGAGTTCGTAGGTGTTCAGAATGGTTTAATCCCTATTCAGCTGAATTCCTAAAACCAGACAAAATCCAGGTCTCTTACTCCTCTGCCGACTTGCTCCATCCCCCTTTATATTTTTATAATGTCAATTATTTCTCCTCTTCTTCATTTCTGATTTTATTTGAGTCCTCTCTCTCTCTTTGATGATTCTAGCTAAAAGTTTATCAAATTTTGTTGATCTTTTCAAAGAACCAGGTCCTTGTTTAATTGTTTTTTGTTTTGTTTCTATTTCATTTATTTCTGTTCTAATCTTTATTATTTCCTCTTTCTACTGGCTTTGGGCTTTGTTTGTTTTTCTTTTTCTAGCTCCTTTAGGTGTAAGGTTTGCTTGTTTATTTGAGATCTTTCTTGCTTCTTGAAGTAGGCCTGTATTGCTATAAACTTCCCTCTTAGAACCACTTTTGCTGGGTTCCAAAGATTTCAGACCATGGTGTTTTCATTTTCTTTTTTCTCTATGTATTCTTTGATTTCTTGGTTTACCCATTCATTGTTTAGTAGCGGGTTATTTAACCTCTATATATTTGTGCTCTTTCCAGATTTTTTTCTTATGGTTGATTTCTAGTTTTATAGTATTGTGCTCAGAAAAGATACATGGTATTACTTTGATTTTTTGAATTGGTCAAGACTTGTTTTGTGGCATAATTTGTGATTTGTTCTGGAGAATGTCCCATGTGCACTTGAAAAGAATGTGTATACTGCCGGTTTAGGATGAAATATTCTAAATATATCTATTAGATCAATCTAGTCCAGTGTGTCATTCAAAGCCAGTGTTTCCTTGTTGATTTCCTGTTTGAATGATCTGTCCATTTATGTAAGTGCGGTGTTAAATGCCCCTACTATTATTATATTACTACTGATTACTTCCTTTATGTTTTTTTATTAACTGCTTTATGTATTTGAGTTCTTCCATTTTAGTTACAAAAATATTTACAATTGTTGTATCTTCTTGTTGGATTTTTCTGTTATGATTATATTGTGTTTTTCTTTGTCTATTGTTACAGTCTTTGTTTCAATCTATTTTGTCTGATATAAATATTGCTACCCTGACTTTCTTATCACATTCATTTGCATGGTAATTGCTTCTCCATCCCTTCACTTTCAATCTGCATGTGTCTTTAGGCCTGACATAAGTCTATTGTAGGCAACACATATATGGGTCTTCTTTTTTTTTTATCCATTCTATCGTCCTATGTCTTTTGATTGGAGCATGTAGTCTATTTACATTCAAAGTAATTATTGATAAGTCTACGTTTATTGCCATTTTGTCACTTGTTTTAATTGTTTTTGTAGCTTTCCTTCTTCATTCCTTGCTGTCTTCTCTCACAATTAAATGGCTTTCTTAGCGATACATTTGGATTCCTTTCTCTTTATTCTTTGCATATCTATTACTGATTTTTGAATTGTGGTTATCATTAGGTTTATGTATAACATCTTTGGAATATGGCAGTGTGTATTTAAGGTGATGGCCCTCAAGTTTGAACTCATTCTTTATTTCTCCCCCCCACTCCCCATTTTAGGTATATGGTCATACTTTACATTTATTTTGTTAGTCCCTTGACTGATTTTTACAGATATATATTTACTGTTTTCCTGGCTCTTACTTATGGTCTTTCTTTTCCACTCAGAGTCCCCTTAAAATTTTTTGTAGGGCTGGTTTAGTGGTCATGAACTCTTTTAACTTTTGTTTGCTTGGGAAACTCTTTATCCTTCCTTCTATTCTGAATGATTGACTTGCTGGATAGAGTATTCTTGGCTGTACCCTTTTTTTTTTTTTTTCCTTTCAGCACTTTGGATATGTCTTGCTTCTCCCTTCTTGCCTGAAAAGTTTTTGCTGAAAAATCAGCTGATAGCCTTATGGGCTTTCCCTTGTATGTAATTTTTTTTTTTTTTTTTTTTTTTATCTTGCTGCTTTTAAAATTCTCTATCACTACTTTTTGCCATTTTAATTATTTTGTGGCTTGGTATGGACCTCCTTGTGTAGATTTTCTTGGGGGTTCTCTGTGCCTCCTGGATCTGAATGTCTATTTTCTTCTTCAGATTAGGGGAGTTTTTAGCTGTTATTTCTTCAAATAAATTCTCAGCTCCATTTTCTCTCTCTTCTCCTTCTGGGATTCCTATAAGGTGAATGTTATTATGCTTCATTATTTCATTGAGTTCCTTTAATCTATTCTCATTTTTTATTTTATTTTTCTTTTTCTTGTTTAGCTTGGTTGCTTTCTCTTACTGTGTCTTCCAGCTCACTGGTCTGTTCTTCTGTTCTCTCTAGTCTACTATTGATTTCCTCTAGTATATTTTTAATTTCACTTATTGAGTTCTTCATCTCTGATTGGTTCTTTTTTATATTTTATTTGTTGAATGTCTCACTGAGATAATCCACTTTTTTCCCAAGTCTGGTGAGTAACTTTATGACCGCCATTTTGAATTCTCTATCAGGCAAGTTGCTTATCTCTGTTTCATTTAGCTCTCTTGCTGTGATTTTGTTTTGCTCTTTTATTTGGGACATATTCCTCTGTCTTCTCATTTTGTGTAACTCTCTGTATTTGTTTCTAGAATTAGGAAGTTATCTATGTCTCCTTATCTTGAAAGTAGTGGTCTTATGAAGAAGAAATCCTATAGTTCCCTGTAGTGTGATGTCCCCTGTTCATAGGAACCAGGCATTTCAAGGGTGTCTCTTATGTGTGTTGTATGTACCCTACTATTCTGGTTGAGCCACATTTGCCTCCAGTCCAGTGGGCTGAAGGGTCCTTTTTGCCTGTTGTGGGCAGTTTGGTCCCTGTTTTGTTAAGAAGCTAGTCAGGGCTGCCTAGGGCTTGTAGTTGGGTCAGATTAGACGTTTTTTGCTCATTTGCCAGGACCATGGAGCACTCTCCCTGTGCTTTCCCCTGAGAGGATTTTGTTGGTGGGTGAGGCCTGTAGTCAGATCAGATGTCTGCCGCCAGTCTGTCTGCTGTGATCCCAGTGACCCTGAACCATAAAGTTCTCTCCTTGGGATGCCCCTTGTAATGTTTTTGTTGGTGGTTGGGGCTAGCAGTCAGATCAGATGTCTACCCCCAGCCCACTGCTGGGACTGCAGTCAAACTGGTATGTATGGTTATCCTCCTGTCTCCCCAAGTCAAGAGTCAGTTTGGATTGGTGCTGGTCACTGTTGGAGCTGCTTGCAGGATAAGATCTGGCCAAATCTGCTTTGGAGGGACTCCTGCTGAGTGGGATGGGTTGGGTGGGGCAGGTCCACAGAAGAATGAAAGGGCAGAATGTGCAATGTTAACAAGCTTTCTTGAGAGTGTTTGAACTTTTTCACAGGTGTCCGGTTATCTAGTCTGGGCACCAGGGGACAGAAATGGCACCCTCCTGTTCTTCTGTTCTTGGAAAAGTCTCCTAAAGATCCTTACCCCTTCAGCATATGTTCAGAGATTAGTAAATAGATCTCCTTCCGTATACCTTAGTTCCTTTTCAAACTGCTGCTTCTATGCTGTATCTTGGAGAGGCTGTTTGTTATGCTTTCTGTTTAAGGGTGGGAACTCAATTTCCTATTGCCTTCTGGCTCTCCCAGAGCTAGCCTCTGATTTTTAAAGTTCCCAGTGTTAAGCCCCACTGATTGTAAAAACTCATGAAGTTAAGCCCCTTTGGCTTTCAAAGCTAAATGTTATGGGGATTCATCTTCCCAGTGCAGGTCTCCTGTGTCTGGGGTCCTCAATGTGAGGTCTGTTCCTCTCCCTTCTCCATGCTTGTGGTGTCCCTCCCATTTGTGGTTAGTCTTATCAGTTAGTTTGCTTCCTGACCAGGACTCTGCCCTTCCAACCATTTTTGGTGTGACCTCCTCTCTACAATTAACCTTAACCATGCAGAGTCTGTCCTACCAGTCTTTGGTTCATTATATGGGTTAGTTGCATGGATACAGTTTTCATCTAGGTGTTACCTGTGGGATGAGGTGAAGATCCTCCTCCTCTGCCATCTTCCCATGATCCTTAAACATTTATTTTTTTTAAATGTAGGCAAATATAATCTAAAAGTGTCTAAAAAGGCTAATATAGTATGACAAAATGAAATTTCTTTTAAGAATACAATGTTGGTTTACATAAAAACATTCAGGATCACCTGGGTGGCTCAGTCAGTTACGTGTCTGCCTTCAGCTCAGGTCATGATCTCAGGGTCCTGGGATTGAGCCCTGCATCAGACTCCCTATGCAGCAGGGAGTCTGCTTCTCCCTCTCCCTCTGCCCCTCCTGCCCCCTCATACCCTCTCTCTCTCTCTCAAATCAATAAATAAACTCTTTAAAAAAATTCAGTGTAGGGGCACCTGGTTGGCTCAGTCAGTTAAGCAGCTGCCTTTGGCTCAGGTCATGATCTCAGGGTCCTGGGATCGAGCCCTACATCAGGCTCCTTGCTCAGGTGGGAGTCTACTTCTGCCTCTTCCTCTGCTCCCCTCCCCTGCTTGTGCTCTCTTTCTCACTCTCTCAAATAAATTAAATTAAAAAAATTCAATGTAAATTCACCATATTAACAAACTAAAAAGAAAAACCATGATTTTCTCAATAGAAAAAAATCTGATGACCAAATTCAAGATCCATCCTTAATAAAAACTATCAGAAAACTAGGCATGGAAAGAAACTTCTTGATAAGAGGCATCCATGAAAAGCGTATAGCAAACATCTTTAATGCTGAAAGACTGAATTCTTTTTAGGATACAAAACAAGGCAGGAATATCCACTGTTACCACTTTTATTCAACATTATACCAGAGTTTCTATCCAGTGAAATATGGCAAGGAGAAGAAATAGAAGACATCTAGATTGGAAAAGAAGAAGTAAAACTTTGTAAATGACAAAATTGTAGAAAATATGATGGAATCTATCAATCCTACAAATTAGAACTAAAGATAGTTTTGCAAGATTTCAGGATACAAGACCAATATACAAAAGTCAGCTGTATCTATACAATCAAAGGAAATTAGGAAAAAATTAAAACAATAAAACTATTTGTAATAATATAAAAACTATGAAATATAAATCTGACAGATTAACAATGCCTATACACAGAAAACTATGTAACACTGACAAGAGAAATTAAATAAAACCTAAATAACCTGAGATATTAATTGGTTAGAAGAGTTAATAATGTTAAAGTGTTTGCTCTTCCCAGACCAACCTATAGATTTAATGCAATTTGATCCAAAGATTCCAGAAGGCATTTTTGCAGAAATTGAAAAAACTATTTCTAAAATTTATGTGGAAATGCAAAGGATCAATACTAGTCAAAACAACTTTGAAAAGGAAGGACAAAATTGGAGTATTAACAATACATGATTTCAAGATTTATTATAAAGCTACAGTAATCAAGATAGTGTAGTATTAAAAGAAAGTTAGTAAAACAGATCAACAAAAAAGAATGGAGTACAGAAATAGATTTATATGTATGTGTACAAATGATTTTCAACAAAAGTGTAAAGGCAATTCAGTGAATAAAGGATAACTATTTCAACAAATGTTACTGGAACAATTGGTTGTCTGTATATAAAATAATGAACTTCATGTATTAAATTGCATACTTTAAATATGAACATTTTATTTTTTGCCAATTATACCTCAATAAAACTGTTAAGAGGGGCACCTGAGTGGCTCATTCAGTTAAGTGTTTGCCTTTGGTTCAGGTCATGATCCCAGAGTCCTGGGATTGAGCCCCGCATCGGGCTCCCTGCTCCATGGGGAGCCTGCTTCTACTTCTCCCTCTGCAGGCCGCTCCCCCTGCTTGTACTCTCTCACTCTCTGTCAAATAAATAAATAAAATCTTTAAAAAAAACTGTTAAGAAATACTAAGAAAGTATGACATATAAAAAACAAAAGTAACAAAATAGAGAGTGCCATTAATTAGCTACATCAGATGCTATATAGGGGCATTATATTACTTTCTCCAAGCCTGAGGTGCATATAGCTTCTGCCCCAGTACAAAATGATGTATTCTAGATCACAAGTATAGAATTAGGTAAATAACATTCCTAAATTCTAATGTTTATTTTGCAAGGTGCAGAGTACAAGGTGTAGCTTGCAAAATGCACAATTTATACTAGGGCATCTTTTCACTGTTATAATCAATGTAGAATCACATACATTTAAAATAAGTCAAAGCCACCCTGTCCCTCCACAACACAAACATCAACAAGAAAACAGCATGAATTCATACTCCCTGACAACCTCCTTTCCATCTGAACATTCAATCTGAGGTAGAATTTTCATCTTGAAAGTAAGGTAATATATTCTAGGACTTTTTATGTGTTGTATTTTTTATCATCATAATTTTTCAATATGGTTTTACTGATCATTTCATAGACTGTTTAGCTTAAAATTGCCAGCCTTCTGAAATTTATCTAAGAGGCATTCGTTATGGTTTCCAGGCCTGAAGTTGCCCTGTCTCATGTGTGTTATCCTTGAATGTTTTCTGACTTGCTTCTGACATGATTACCTTCAGGCTGGCCTGATAACCTAGCTGACTCAATTTTTGCTCACTGCTGCTTCTAAATAGCACTGGAGCAGGAAATAGTTTCTATTGTAGATCACCAAGATACAGGTTTCAGTTTAACAAGGATTTGTAATAGAGGTATCCTGGAATATTCTTCCATGGTGACATCAAATTCAAGCCTGTAATCTTGGTTTGATTCCCACTGTGTGGTTCAAAGTGGTTTAGAAGAGTGGTTGGTGTTTTCAAATGGGTTTTTGTGTATATTGTGTATTGTGCATATTGTGTATAGAGTATATTGTGTATGTGATTGTGTGTGTATACATATGTATATATAGGCATACACACATATATATGAAGTATGAGAATATATCCTTCTGCTATTTAAGCCAATCCAGCTAATTTTTATTTGATTTATAAACAAATGGAATTCTTAAAATGTTCCAGCTGAATAACAATGGTTTTATTAGTGTTGTTATATCTTGATATTCTACAGATATAAGTACATTGCTTGAAGCATAAATCTTGATGAGTTTCTTAGATGTTTTTCTTTATCTCTGTGCTTTTTTCTTTTTAGCTAATGTAATCGTGAGTTTAATGCAAGGGTTCTATATCTAAGTTTCTGTCTTTCATATTTTATCTCTCAGCAATATAGCCTTGAGGGCCTGATATCAGTACACATCTATTTGTTAGTTCGGGCTTCATTTTGTTATAAGATTTTGCATTGTAGGTAAACTATTTTTGGTGTTTCTGGACAATTTCTTCTATTACCTCAGTACAGTTTTATTTTCTGAGAGTGACACATTTGTGATACTGATAAGAATTATGAATCTTAAGCAAGAATCTCCCCATTCCAACACCATATGAAATGCTACTTAACATTTTTTATAATTGGTGCCATTGGCATTTCAGACCTCATTTCTGATGCCACCTACAGGTGTGTTAGGTAAGTGATAGGCTAAAGGAATAACAGCATATACATGTTATAAATGGAATAATGTTCTTAGCTAAATTTGCTAAGAATAAAGTCTCATCAGAAGTGGGATGGCCATGTTAACAGGAGCATTGTTTTTCAGCATAACTTCCTGTGGCACCCCCACCACTCCAGCAACCCTCATTTTGTTTCCTGAGATTAAGAATTCCTCATATCAGTGAGATCATATGATACATGTCTTTCTCTGATTGACTTATTTCACTCAGCATAATCAGAAGTATCACAATTCCAAACTGTCAGCTATGTAAGATGCTACTTACTTCCTGCCATTTTCCCTGAAACTACTCCTTTGAAGTAGTTTTCCAGGGTTTGATAAACAAACCTATATTCACTTTACATGTGTATGAACACATACATACTCATCATACTCTATGTACAGATGTTTGTGTATATAATTTTTTTCTGAAGTTTAGTTTATTTGTGTGTGTGTGTATTGTATATAATGACTTTTCCTAGCATTTGTTTTTCCATACCCCAATACAATATCCCCAAATTTCCATCTGACTAATGAAGATAAGTTTTGTTTTCTGATGTCAAAATTTGTGTGTGTGTGTGTGTGTATGTGGTGAAACATTAAATTTCTTCTGATAGGAAGATTTTTGTTTTCATTTTTTAAAAAGATTTTATTTATTTGAGAGAGAAAGAGAGAGAATGAGTGGTAGGGAGGGGCAGAGGAAGAGAGGGGCTGAGCAGGAAGCCTGGTGTGGGGCTCGATCCCAGGACCCAGAGATCATGACCTGAGCTGAAGGCAGATACTTAACTGACTGAGCCACACAGCCACCCCTGTTTTTATTTTTAAATGCAGTGAGTGAAGTCTTAGTTTCCTTAGGTATACTTGTGGACAGGCAATTTTTTTTGAACAATTTCACATAGGTATCTTGGAAGGTTGAAAATTAAAAAAAAAAAATCACAATTTTATAGTTGAGTTGACCTAAGCACAGAGAGATCTGACCCACAGAGAACACTTTAGATGATTAAGAGGCTGTTTTTTTCATTCCAACCAGAATAAGTAATATTTTTTTCCTACCACAATTTCTTTTGCCCAAAGGAATATACCTAAACTTTCACTTGGTGAAGGGATCATAGCAGGGAGTAACCTAACAATTGGGAAAATGAGTTAGTTAGCCTTAGAGGCGTTCTCTTATTTATTACATCATTATGTACCAAGAGGTTTTTATGACATATTATTCAAATACATATTGCCAGCCTGGAGGCTTGAACAGCGGATAGTCTATAATGAGATATTATATTTTCAGTTTTTCCATCTTCATGAGTATATGCCTATCAGAAAGGCTGGAAAGTGATGTTATGGATAACATTTCTTTATTATAAAATGAAAGAAATCAGTTCTTAAAATACTGATGACATCTAGAAAAGTTTAGAAAACTCACCAAATATTACTTTTTGCACTTAAAAATTGAAGTGAAATTCATATAATTATCATTGATGTTAGCATTTTATACTGAACGTATGATTTCCATTTTGATAAAATTGTTTGCCTTTGTTGTACATGACATTTCAAAAATGTCACATAGAAGTTAATTATCTTTAGACCTAGTTCAGAAGGAGCCATATTTTATATGTGACAGTGCCATCCCATCTTCTTAATGACATGGAGTTCTGGAAAGGATACTGTTCTATTTTGGAAATAAGGATGCTTGAAAACTAGTTAGAAAAAGATATTTTTAATTGCCCCACTTTTCTTTCACCCTACTTTTGTTTGAGGCAAACTCTCATTAGTTTTGAACAACACAAAAAAGCCCCCAGGATTTGCATTGCTTTGGCTCTCTGGAGAACTGGAAACCTGTCCTGTTTCATGCTATGAATTAGTTATGAATGTTTAAGTTGGAGTCTAGTTTTTAAGATCAGATGGGACCATAATAGTATTAAAGAAAATAAATCCACTTTTGCCTTCTTATGTCTTCCTGTTTCAATATGTATGTGACAGGATCACTTCTTTTCTTAAAACAAATTCTGGGAATGGCTTTTGTGGATAGGTATATAGCCACACAGCTGTCGGGTCAAGCTGCACCTACTCCTATTCGTATCATAGAGACTATTTGAGTACAATAATCGATTCTGCACATTGTGCTAGCAATGTGAACATTACACATTTTTTTTGTTTTATTTAACTTTATTTAAACATCTCATTTCCCCCTGGAAAGTAGGAATTTCTATTTCCATTTTCTAGGTGAGGGAGCCAAGGCCCAATTTTCAATAGAGGTAATGCTAAGACTCCATTTTGCCCAAGGAAACAAATACCTCCTAAGCAGTAAAACCCAGGTTTGCCTGATTTCCAGAGAATCCCACCCTTGTGTGTTTTATTTCCCAGCCACGGTGCCACTGAGGCAGGAGTCAAACCCCCAAAGGGGGATTTCCCTTTTGAATAGAACAGATGATCTGGCCAGCTTTACACAGCAATGTATTTAGTGTGCTTTTGTGGAAAGGAAAAGAAATCCCTTGAAATATTTCTGGCATTTTTTCAATGACATTGAAGTATCCAAACATTTTGGGATAACAAAGTAGTAAATTATTTTAGGTGCCACAGACCTTTCAGCAGTTGTATATTTTGTAGTTAGTAAATAGCCAAATGTACTTCTTTGCTTCAGTTAAAAATAAAATCACTTTTTAAAAAAGATTTTATTTATTTATTTGACAGAGAGAGAGACATCAGGAGAGGGAACACAAGGAGTGGCAGAGGGAGAAGCAGGCTCCCCGTTGAGCAGGGAGCCCAACACGGAGCTCAATCCCAGGACCCTGGGATCATGACCTGAGCTGAAGGCAGACGCTTAAAGTTTGAGCCACCCAGGCACCCCCAAAATAAAATCACTTTAATGAAAAATTCTCATACCGAAAAAATCTGTGTATATTAATAACAAATTAATTCTGAAAGGAATTTAAAATAACTCCTAAGGAGGCCCAGAAGAAAATACCAAACTTAAAAGTAGCATTTTCTATTTGTTGGCAGTAGTAGTAAGAACTTATTCCTTTCCTATTGCTCTCAGCTCCCATTGTGCTTTGTCTCTTTGTGATCCCTTGAGATTCAAAGATGTAAATTTTGGAAGCTATTGTTTTTTTTTTTTTTTAAAGATTTATTTATTTATTTGAGAGAGAGAGAATGAGAGTGATAGAGAGCATGAGAGGGAAGAGGGTCAGAGGGAGAGGCAGACTCCCTGCCGAGCAGGGAGCCCGATGTGGGACTCGATCCCGGGACTCCAGGATCATGACCTGAGCCGAAGGCAGTCGCTTAACCAACTGAGCCACCCAGGCGCCCCTATTGTTTTGTTTTTAAATTTAATTTTATTATGTTATGTTAATCACCATACATTACATCATTAGTTTTTGATGTAGTGTTCCATGATTCATTGTTTGTGTATAACACCCAGTGCTCCGTTCAATACATGCCCTTTTTAATACCCATCACCAGGGTAATCCATTCCCCCCCCTCCCCTCTAGAACCTTCAGTTTGTTACTCAAAGTCCATAGTTTCTCATGGTTTGTCTCCCCCTCTGATTTCCCCCCTTCCATTTTCCCCTTCCTACTATCTTTTCTCTCTCTCTCTCTTTTTTTAACATATAATGTATTATTTGTTTCAGAAGTACAGATCTGTGATTCAACAGTCTTGCACAATTCACAGTGCTCACCATAGCACATACATTCCCCAATGTCATTCACCCAGCCACCCCATCCCACCTACCCCCCACCACTCCAGCAACCCTCAGTTTGTTTCCTGAGATTAAGAATTCCTCATATCAGTGAGATCATATGATACTTGTCTTTCTCTGACTAACTTATTTTGCTTAACATAATACCCTCTAGTTCCATCCATGTTGTTGCAAATGGCAGGATTTCATTTTTTTGATGGCTGCATAATATTCCATTGTGTATATATATATATATATATATATATATATATATATATATATATATATATATACCACCTCTTCTTTATCCATTCATCTTGGCTCTTTCCACAGTTTGGCTATTGTGGACATTGCTGCTATAAACATTGGAGTGCACATACCCCTTCAGATCCCTACATTTGTATCTTTGGGGTAAATACTCAGTAGTGCAATTGCTGGGTCATAATGGTAGCTCATTTTTAACTTTTTGAGGAACCTCCATACTGTTTTCCAGAGTGACTGCACCAGCTTGCATTCCCACCAACAGTGTAGGAGGGTTGCCCTTTCTCTGCATCCTCGCCAACATCTGTCATTTCCTGACTTGTTAATTTTAGCCATTCTGACGGGTGTGAAGTGGTATCTCATTGAGGTTTTGACTGTGATTTCCCTGATGCAGAGCAATGTTGAGCACTTTTTCATGTGTCTGTTGGCTATTTGGATGTCTTCTTTGCAGAAATGTCTGTTCATGTCTTCTGCCCATTTCTTGATTGGATCATTTGTTCTTTGGGTGTTGAGTTTAAGTAGTTCTTTATAGATTTTGGATACTAGCCCTTTATCTGATATGTCATTTGTAAATATCTTCTCCCATTCTGTCGTTTGTCTTTTGGTTTTGTGGACTGTTTCCTTTGCTGCACAAAAGTTTTTATCTTGATGAAGTCCCAATTGTTCATTTTTGCCCTTGCTTCCCTTGCCTTTGGTGAAGTTTCTAAGAAGAAGTTGCTGCAGCTGAGGTTGAAGCGATTGCTGCCTGTGTTCTCCTTTAGGATTTTGATGGACTCCTGACTCACATTGAGGTCTTTCATCCATTTGGAGTCTATTTTTGTGTGTGTTGTAAGGAAATGGTTCAGTTCCATTCTTCTGCATGTGGCTGTCCAATTTTCCCAACACCATTTGTTGAAGAGACTGTCTTTTTTCCATTGGACATTCTTTCCTGCTTTGTCGAAGATGAGTTGACCATAGAGTTGAGGCTCCATTTCTGGGCTCTCAATTCTGTTCCATTGATCTATGTGTCTGTTTTTGTGTCAGTACCATTGTGTCTTGCTGATGACAGCTTTGTAATCGAGCTGGAAGTCCGGAATTGTGATGCCACCAGCTTTGCTTTTCTTTTTCAACATTCCTCTGGCTATTTGGGGTCTCTTCTGGTTCCACACATATTTTAGGATTACTTATTCCATTTCTTTGAAAAAGATGGATAGTATTTTGATAGGGATTGCATTGAATGTGTAGATTGCTCTAGGTAGTGTTGATATCTTCACAATATTTGTTCTTCCAATCCATGAGCATGGAACGTTTTTCCATTTCTTTGTGTCTTCCTCAGTTTCTTTCATGAGTGTTTTATAGTTTTCTGAGTACAGATTCTTTGCCTCTTTCGTTAGATTTATTCCTAGGTATCGTATGGTTTTGGGTGCAATTGTAAATGGGATCGACTCCTTAATTTCTCTTTCTTCTGTCTTGTTGTTGGTGTATAGAAATGCAACTGATTTCTGTGCATTGATTTTTTTTTTTTATCCTGCCACTTTACTGAATTCCTGTATGAGTTCTAGCAGTTTTGGGTTGGAGTCTTTTGGGTTTTCCACAGAAAGTATCATATCTTCTGAAAACAGTGAGAGTTTGACTTCTTTGCTGATTCAGATGTCTTTTATTTCTTTTTTTGTCTGATTTCTGAGGCTAGGACTTCTAGTAGTATTTTGAACAGCAGTGGTGATAGTGGATATCCCTGCTGTGTTTCTGACAATAATGATACTTGCTTTTTTTCATATTTGGTTTTTCAAATTTGGCTTTTATGATATTGAGGTATGGACCCTCTATCCCTACACTCTGAAGAGTTTTAATCAATAAAGAATGCTGTACTTTGTCAAATGCTTTTTCTGCATCTATTGAGAGGATCATGTGGTTCTTGTTCTTTTATTAATGTATTGTATCACATTGATTGATTTGCGGATGTTGAACCAAACTTGCAGCCCAGGGATAAATCCCACTTGGTCATGGTGAATAATCCTTTTAATGTACTGTTGGATCCTATTGGCTAGTATTTTGGTGAGAATTTTTGCATCCATGTTCATCAAGGATATTGGTCTGTAATTCTCCTTTTTGATGGGGTCTTTGTCTGGTTTGGGTATCAAGGTAATGGTGGCTTCATAAAATGATTTTGGAAGTTTTCCTTCCATTTCCATTTTTTGGAACAATTTCAGAAGAATAGGTATTAATTCTTCTTTAAATGTTTGGTAGAATTCCGCTGGGAAACCATCTGGCCCTGGGCTTTTTTTTGTTGGGAGATTTTTTTTTTAAAGATTTTATTTATTTATTTGATAGAGAGAGAATGAGAGACAGAGAGCATGAGAGGGAAGAGGGCCAGAGGGAGAAGCAGACCCCCCGCCGAGCAGGGAGCCCGATGTGGGACTCGATCCCAGGACTCCAGGATCATGACCTGATTCGAAGGCAGTCGCTTAACCAACTGAGCCACCCAGGCACCCTGTTGGGAGATTTTTGATGACTGCTTCAATTTCCTTAGTGGTTATAGGTCTGTTCAAGTTTTCTATTTCTTCCTGGTTCGGTTTTGGTAGTTGATACATTTCTAGGAAGGCATCCATTTCTTCCAGATTATCTAATTTGCTGGCATAGAATTGCTCATAATATGTTCTTATAATTGTTTGTATTTCTTTGGTGTTGGTTGTAATCTCTCCTCTTTCATTCATGATTTTATTTATTTGGGTCATTTCTCTTTTCTTTTTGATAAGTCTGGCCAGGGGTTTATCAATCTTGTTAATTCTTTCAAAGAACCAGCTCCTAGTTTCGTTGATCTGTTCTACCGTTCTTTTGATATTTATTTCATTGATTTCTGCTCTGATGTTTATTATTTCTCTTCTCCTGCTGGATTTAGGCTTTATTTGCCATTCTTTCTCCAGCTCCTTTAGGTGTAGATTTAGGTTGTGTATTTGAGACTTTTCTTATTTCTTGAGAAGGGCTTGTATTGCTATATACTTCCCTCTAGGACCACCTTTGCTGCATCCCAAAGATTTTTGAATAGTTGTATTTTATTTTCATTTGTTTCCATGACTTTTTAAAATTCTTCTTTAATTTCCTGGTTGACCCGTTCATTCTTTAGTAGGATGCTCTTTAGCCTCCATGTATCTCAGTCCTTTCTGACTTTCCTCTTGTGATTGAGTTCTAGTTTCAAAGCATTGTGGTCTGAAAATATGTAGGGAGTGATCCCAATCTTTTGGTACCAGTGGAGACCTGATTTATGACCTAGGATGTGATCTATTCTGAAGAATGTTCCATGGGCACTAGAGAAGATTGTGTATTCTGTTCCTTTGGGATGGAATATTCTGAATAGATCTGTGAAGTCTATTTGGTCCAGTGTGTCATTTAAAGTCTTTATTTCCTTGTTGATCTTTTGCTTAGATGATCTGCCCATTTCAGCGAGGGGGGTGTTAAAGTCCTCTTCTATTGTATTGTTGTCAATGTGTTTCTTTGATTTTGTTAATAATTGGCTTATATAATTGGCTGCTCCCATGTTAGGGGCATAGATATTTACAATTATTAGATCTTCTTGTTGGATAGACCCTTTAAGTAGGATATAGTGTCCTTCCTCATCTCTTATTACAGTCTTTGGTTTAAAATGAAATTTGTTTGATATAAAGATTGCCACCTCAGCTTTCTTTTTGTGTCCATTAGCATGGTAAATTGCTTTCCACCCCCTCACTTTCAATCTGGTGGTGTCTTTGGGTCTAAAATGAGTCTCTTGCAGACAGCATATTGATGGGTCTTGTTTTTGAATCCAATCTGATAGCCTGTGTCTTTTGATTGGGGCATTTAGCCCATTTACATTCAGGGTAACTATTGAAAGATTTGAATTTAGTGCCATTGTATTGCCTGTAAGGTGACTGTGACTGTATATTGTCTGTGTTCCTTTCTGATCTATGCTGTTTTTAGGCGCTCTCTTTGCTTAGAGGACCCCTTTCAATATTTCTTGTAGGGCTGGTTTTGTGTTTGCAAATTCCTTTAGTTTTTGTTTGTCCTGGGATCTTTTTACCTCTCCTTCTATGTTCAGTGACAGCCTAGCTGGATATAGTATTCTTGGCTGCATATTTTTCTCATTTAGTGCTCTGAAGATATCATGCCAGTCCTTTCTGGGCTGCCAGGTCTCTGTGGATAGGTCTGTTGCCAATCTAATGTTTCTACCATTGTAGGTTACATATCTCTTCTCCTGAGCTGCTTTCAGGATTTTCTCTTTGTCTCTGAGACTCATAAGTTTTACTATTAGATGTCGGGGTGTTGACCTATTTTTATTTTTTTTGAGAGGGGTTCTCTGTGCCTCCTGGATTTTGATGCCTGTTTCCTTCCCCACATTAGGGAAGTTCTTTGCTATAATTTGCTCCATATACCTTCTGCCCCTCTCTTTCTTTCTTCTTCTTCTGGGATCCCAATTATTCTAATGTTTCGTGTTATGGTATCGCTTATTCTTTGAATTCTGCCCTCGTGATCCAGTAGTTGTTTATCTCTCTTTTTCTCAGCTTCTTTAGTTTCCATCATTTGGTCTTCTATATCACTGATTCTCTCTTCTACCTCATTTATCCTAGCAGGTAGAGCCTCCATTTTTTTTTAAAGATTTTATTTATTCATTTGAGACACAGAGATACAGAGAGAGACAACGAGCATGAGCAGGGAGAGAGGCAGAGGGAGAGAGAGAAGCAGTCTCCCCGCTGAGCCAGGCTCCTGATGTGGGACTCGATCCCAGGACCCTGGGATCATGACCCGACCCAAAAGCAGACGCTTAACCATCTGAGCCACCCAGGCACCCTAGAGCCCCCGTTTTTGATTGCATCTCATTAATAGCCTTTTTGATTTCGACTTGGTTAGGTTTTAGTTCTTTTATTTCTCCAGAAAGGGTTTCTCTAGTATCTTCCATGCTTTTTTCAAGCCCAGCTAGTATCTTTATAATTGTCATTCTGAACTCTCGTTCAGAAATCTTACTAATGTCCGTATTGATTAAGTCCCTGGCAGTCGGTACCTACTCTTCTTCTTTTTTTTTTTTGGAGGTGAGTTTTTCTGTCTTGTCATTTTGTCCAGAGGAGAACAGATGAATGAGAGAACAAAATGCTAACAGGGTAACAACGACACCAGAAAAATATACCCTAAACAAATTAGAAAAGACCTTGCAGAAAGTGGTCACTTTTCTGTTCAGAGAGTTGCTGCTGTTCTTTTCTTCGATCTGCTGTTGTGTTCATAGGTCTGGAATGCTATTGTTTTATAGCTGAGACAAGGTATGCCCTGCTTGGCTCAAGCCATCTGTTTTTGTCTGTCTTGCAACCTAAGAATATTTTTTATATATATTTTAAATGGTTGAAAAAATATGGAAAAGAATATTTTGTGACACATAAAAATCATATGAAAATCCAAATTCAGTATCATAAGTAAAGTTTGTTAGAATGTAGCCTGTACCCAAGTCCTTCCCACAACATATTTCTAGAGCCACCATTGATGAACTCTCAGTCCCATTGAACATGGGACTGTCTGTGCACATGTACCTACATACATATGTACACACGTGTATACGCATGCTCGTGCACATGCCTCTGTATTCCATATTTTGGAAGGATGGTTTATAAAGCTTTAAGGCTCTTTTGTCTAATTGCCCTTCTATAAATTTCCCTAGGCCTAATCCACCAGCCTTGACTCTTTACTCTGTGTAGCTTCACTGCTATTCTTTTTACCCAATTTTTTTTGTTTTGAATTTCTGAAAGTTTTAAATCACTGGTAAGGAAATGCAGACCTATAGGATTTTGCCTTCTCCACATCCTTTCTGTTGTTTGTGGGACTATGTCACATGTGTTGGAAATCCTGTGATACCCCATTTGTGTCAAGATACTTACCTTCTCATTTTTTTGCTTCTCCCATGTAGTCTTGCTTCATTCTCTTTTATTGGTCTTCTCATTTCTTTTTGGTAATAGCAGCTACTGTCTTATTATTTAGTTGATTCCACTTGTTATTCATGCTCTAGAAAATTACTGGACCCCTCATTAAGAAGTAAGGTGACATTCAATCTCATTATTACGTCAGAAAGCTTTGAGATGTCTAAGTAGTCAATTTCTTTAAATTGCTCCAAGGACACCTGGACCACTGGAAAACTGACCACAGTATTGTGATATGCTCTAATTTATATCACATCTTTAAATTTTCTTTTGTTTATGTTAATACTAAGTAAACATACTTGAAATGAAACCAATGCAAGGCAACTTCTCATAGATTAATCTTTTCCTTTGAATCCCCAATTTTGTGGGGAACTTTATGTGATAGTTGTCTAGTTCCAAAAAAAAATCCTTTAATATAATATATTTTTTTCCATTAATAATTGATTTACTGCTATGTGACAGGTAGTCCTCTAGGTATCAGGGTTATTACACAAAATGGGCATTTAGCCCTCAGTCTTACGGGGCTCTTATTTTAGAAAATGGAGGTAGATAGTAACGTTAGAAGATTAACAAACACACAAGCTTTCTGGGGGGATTCGGGAAGTAAGCAGACTCGGCTATAGGAAGTAACTAGTGAAAAGGCTACTGTAGGTGGTGTCAGAAAAGTCCTCTGAGGAGGTGACATTTGCTTTGAGATCTGACTAATGAAAACTAGTGATGGGAATTTTGAGGGAAGTGGGAAGACAGCATTCTAAGCAGTGGGAATAGCCCTAGGCAAACATCTTATAGGATAAAAACAAGCACAATGAATTTGAGGTCAGAAAGAAGGCCAGTGTGACTGTAATGTAATGAGAGCAATGGGTGTTGATAATGAAGGAACAGGCAGGGGAAACATTTGGGTTTTATTCTGAAACTCCTGGGAAGCTGTTGGTTATTTTTTGTTCAGAGAAATGACATGATTTGATGATACCCATGGACATGCTTTCTTTTTCTTCTTCACACAAATATCTAAAAGGTACCCCTTGTGCTCTCCTGCCATGTAAGCCCTATTGCCTTCTGGGCCTTTTTAACAGGGATGGGGACAAAAAGCAGTTGTAGGACTCTCCTGCTATGAGATATTTTATATATATGAGAGATGGAGAGAAACCAAGTACTAAGGATGCCATTTGTGTCCATGGGACAAGATCTAAATGGTGACCAAGACTTTATGGAAGATAGGCCAATAACTCCCTTTATTGATTTCAGCCAGTTTGAGTTTGTTTTTTGTTTTGTTTTTGTTTTAAGTAGACACCACACTCAGTGTGGAGCCCAACATGAGGCTTGAACTCACACCCCTGAGATCAAGACCTGAGCTGAAATCAATTGTTGGATGCTTAATTGACTGAGCTGCCCAGGCACCCCTAGTTTGAGTTAGTTTTTATGCCATAACATAAATTGTTCTCATTGAAATAAAAATATGGAAATTCTGAAGTGCTATATCCTATATGCAGATCAAAAGATTTTGAGCTCAAAGTTTCATAAAACCATGAAAACTTAGAGCTGGGAGGGATATTACAGTCCTCTCCATCCCATCCCCATTATTTGCAGTTAGGTGAATGAAGAATCAGTGAAACTGAGGAACTTACTGAACATCTCAGAAAGTGCCAAGGTGACTATAAGAACCCAAGTGTGATCATTTCTAGTTCTCTGCTGCTTCCAGTAACTCTGTGTGCCTTCCAGTAACTCCACCCTTCAATTTTGGTAAAAAGAGAAGCATGCGGATATATAAAATTGTTCTTGGTCAGTTTTTTTGTTTTGTTCTTGTTTACAGTGGCAAAATTTAAAAACCATAATTCTTGTAACAATGCCTTATTGTAGCTCTCCCTGATTTCCATCTGAATATTTCATTTTACTCATTTTCTTTTAGAAATTTCATTTTAATATGTAACAAATGCAATAATTCAAACCAATAGTTTGCAAAGTATGAACTATTAGCTATGATAGAAAATCTATGAACTACATTATTTTTTTTATAAATGCCAACAAAAATTATGAAAAAAAAACTTTTTAGAATTGTCACAACATGTTTACTCTTTTTTTTAAAGATTTTATTTATTTATTTGTCAGAGAGAGAGAGAGTACAAGCAGGGGGAGTGGCAGGCAGAGGGAGAAGTAGACCCCCTGCTGAGCAAGGAGCCAGATGAGGGGCTCGATCCCAGGACCCCGGGATCATGACCTGAGCCGAAGGCAGACGCTTAACTAACTGAGCCACCCAGGTGTCCTACAACATGTTTACTCTTATATAATTACTAATAAATGGCAGTTCAGGGTTTTGTTGTTTTTTGTTTTTTGTTTTAATTCTCTGTGGGAAATCAGATAAACTTCAGTTACAATAGGCAAGGAAATGCTTTGTAATAATAACTGTGTCCTGATTCTAATATTGTTCATATAATGTCATTCTAAGTTTTAGGGAATAAAAATTCACTTATGTTTTAGAATGATTTATTAGTCATGTAAGCTGTTTTATATTTTGGTGAACAGGAATCAATTTAGAAACTGGGTATCAGGAGACCTGGGATTTAGATCTGATGCACTGTATGGCCTTGGCTCTAAGCTACCTCATTGCCATTGACACATTCAGGAAAGAATTCTCCAGTGCTAACATTCTGTTTTCAGCATGAACAGCATAACTAGCCTCCAGAAGTATACATATGTGTTTTTAATTTTATTTTAGGCTTCTAATAAATGTTCATAAATAACATCCCTGAAGGAGAAAAACCTTCTAAATTTATGTTCTTCAAATTCTTTATCAGAAAAAATTGATAATCTCATCGAGTTTTATAACTTCTTCCAAAAACTTTAGGGAGATGGTTCATTTTTGGGCGTTCATTATAACAAAGTAGCTAAAAGTTAATTATTAGAAAAAGAAAAAAGAGGATGTCAAAAAAGCAAGCAATAGCCTATTTTAGAAATAATCTTGTCTTTCTACCAAGTGCTTTATAATTAAAATTCAGGTGGGAAAAAAAGCTTATGCAATAACAATAGTATTAATAAAATGTTGATTTCTTTGCATTGCTTTCATGCTGAGAATGATGAGGTCTTTACTCCATAATATTCTTTTTGAGTAGTTTCTCTTTAGAACACAGTTTCTCACGTGTGGTGTCACTGATTGTGGGGCCAGATAATTCTTTGTTGGGAATTGTAGAATATTTAGTAGCATCCTTGGCCTCCACCCACTAAATGCCTAAAGCACTGCCCTCCCTCTATCATGACAAGCCAAATAAGCCAAATATCTCTGGTAAAATTGACCTTTTTTCCCAGTTGAGAACCACTGGTTCAGAAGTACACAAACCGGGACAAAATCAGAGAAGTTAACTTAGAAATTGCAGGTCACATGGTTAGTCATTAACACAGCTGTTTTTAGGAGTCATTTCTCAACTTCTAGTCATCCAAATTAACTTTACCATTGGCCAATGTTCCATCTTTTTTGTGTATATCCCAGATCACTATATATGTTAGTGTGTTGTTCTTTATTTCAAAACCTTGATGCCTTCTATATACCTTACCTTTGCAATGTAGCAGGGTTTTGTCTGATTATCATTGTCTTCGGGGCATCCTAACTCCCCATGCCTAACCCATGTTTTCCATCTTCCTTCAAACTATCCCAAAATATAAAACGATCGCTTTTATTTAGAGCAGGCTGTCATTCAAGGTTTTGCCAAGTGCAAAAATTTAGCAGTTCTCTCAAACTTGAATGAGGGAATATATGCTCTCATAGTGTGATGCTTATTAAATAGTATTAAAGCTTTGATTGAGCATTCCCATGGTGATGACTTCCATAGCACATTACCGCATTAATGCAAGTATTTTTCGCTGTCAAACATTAAATATGGAAAAGATCTGCAGTATCATTTGGTTTACTTAGCTACCGCTGAAGCATTGCTTCTCTGTAATGCATGCTGGCCTGCTGTTCCCAGTCCAATTTAAACTCTAAGTAATGACTGTGTATTTCCACGTCCTTTGGGAAAGAATTACAAAGTTTAATTTACTGTCTCCTAACCACTTGTAATGGTATCTGTAGTTAATGTTCTAGAATTTTGATAGTGGAACTTTCTGCTAATCTCCTCTTCTCTCTTAAAGGTGAAAATTCTATCATCATCAGGTTTTTCTTACATACCAACTTTGTTTCCTAAAATTATAGAAAGGATCTAAGGTTTTGCCATTTCTAGTTAACCACAGTCTCTTCCTCCACACAGTTATTTGAATAGGTTTGAAAGCCTTATACTTGATAGCACCTTACACTTCAAAGAATTTGCTGACACTACCTTGCTTCATTTTTACAAGATCACTTTGGAAGTTGGTAGGCCTGTATCAGAGCATTATTTGACAGATGAATACCTGGAGCATCATAGAATTGAATAACTTTCATAAGTCACTAGTATTTATAGAGCCCTTTAAGAATTGGAAATGATCACTCTCATAATTCATTTATGCCATAACCCTAATGAAGAAGCAAGCAGAACAGGCCTTACTATGATCTCCATGTTTCAGAAGAGAAAACTGAGGCACAGAAAAGTGAAGTGAAAGAGCAAATGAGTGTTTGTCCCTGATTTAGCTCTTTTGTTTCACGTGTCAATGAATTCTTTTACTTTGCATTTCTCTGTCTTGCATAATTATTTACCTCTTTTAATAAACTATTGTTGAAAAAGCTTCACCATGCAAATGCTAGAGAATGAGGATCTCCCTGGGATTCAGAGATAGTAAAATTCAGCGACTTAGTAAGAGAACCTCCTGAGAAAATAATTTACTCAACTCAATTTGTTCTTTGCACAGCAAGTATATGATATTGGATTCATTCTCACACTCTACTTTTCTTTTTTCCCACTGCCCCTTCCATCCCTATTTTAATCTGTGGCCATCCAAAGGCTCACTTTTGAGGAGATAGCCTCTATATCTGTTTTGCATTGATTCTTAACATAGTAGCACTTATTCATTTTCTTTTAATTCTTATGTTTAATTCTTACACATATGCATTGTATAACCCCATATGAAGAGTCTAGTCTGTTTGAAAAGAGCTAAAGCCATACTAGTCTCAACAGAGACAGGAGTCACCCCAAAGTTGTCCCTACACAAAAAGTGTGACAGTACCTCTTAGATTGCACATGTTTCATGGAGTCTGGAGTCTTATACCACTAATGGACAAGTGAGTAATTCTGGAGGAATTTGCATCAAAGCTTAAGAGCCAACATACTCTTTGAAACTTAGGAGATTCAAGCCTCTCCAGAGCTCATTTAGAAACTGAGATCATGAAAGAGATACACTCAGGATGCAGAACTTCTACTGGTTGGGGCTCACTGCAGTGGCCTTTTATTGGTCTGCTGCTATGCTACTGTGTAGAAAATTGCCATTTCCAGTGATTGAAATACGTTCCTTTTGACTGTCAAATACCCAGCAATAAATTTCCATTAAAATCCAAGAGCTCTGAAAGGCCTTGTTCAGAGGAAATAAAAACACACAAATGAATGAACAAATGAAAGAAAGAAAGAGGAAAAAAAAATCAGTTTTAGGTTAAAATCAATCTTAGAGGAATAGGAAAAGAGGAACTCTTTTAAGAAACTCCTGAGGCTCCTCTTCCAACTATTGGCAAGCATTCAATCTTACTTAGAATGTTGGGCTCCCTAGCTAAATGAAAGGTACAGTACATCGTGTCCTTATTGAATCTTTTAGCAGCTCAAAATGGTTAACGTCCTCATACTACAAGAGCCTGCAGTGATTGAGGAGAAATGCAGTAACCCAATACTTCAGGACAGGACACCAGGATTGTTTTGTTTTGTTTTGTATATGGTTTGCTAGATAAATTCAGACCACCAAATTTCCAATCCAATTTTTGTAAGGGTCAGTAAAGGTATGTTAGATTTTATTTTCAAGAATATATATATTTAGGAGCACCTGGGTGGCTCAGTCGGTTAAGTGTCTGCCTTCAGCTCAGGTCATGATCTCAGGGTCCTGGGATCGAGCCCCACATGGGGCTCCCTGCTTAGTGGGGAGTTGGCTTCTCCCTCTCCCTCTGCCTCTCCCCACTGCTCATACTCTCTCTCTTAAATAAACAAAAAATCTTAAAAAATAAAAAGAATATATATATATATATATATATATATATATATATATATATATATATATAATTTGGAGGCACCTGGGTGGCTTAGTCAGTTAAGTGGCTGACTCTTGATTTTGGCTTAGGTCATGATCTCAGAGTCATGGGACTGAGCCCTGCATCAGGTTCCATGCTCAGTGGGGAGTCTGCTTGAGATTCTCTCTCTCTCTCTCTCTCTCTGCCCCCCGCCCCTCTCCTACTCTCTCTAAAATAAATAAATAAATATTTAGAATATAATGACCAGTTTCCAACTTGGATTCCCAGGCACATTCTGAGATTGTTGGAATTTAGAGCTGCCAAAATTGGGTCCTAGTGAGCTGAGGCAGAGTGGTTCTCTAAAGGTGTCTGCCGCACATTGATAGTGAAATGAGTCAGGACAACATGCAGTTGCTCCTCAGAGTCTCATTTGGGGGAATCACAATTTTTCTCTTGTAAAATAGATAAGTGAGTAATTTCCTCTAGAGAGCACTCCTATATTATGTTTCAAATATAACATCAATCACTAAATATGCCTCCAAATACTTTTCTCTAGCTATGGTGCAAACTGTTTCATCAATGAAGTTCCACAAAATTTATGTAGACACTGAAGATTTCCTCTGTGTCATAGACACAACTTATGTTACATGTGATCACCTGTCCCCAGGAATATTAAGTCTATTTACAAAGATTAGGGATATGAATAAAATTCTTCAATGCTTTCCTGCCTATCTCTTTAGCCTCCTCTCTCATCATTCCCTCTGCCCTATCATTTGCTTCGTAGCCATGCTACATTTCTTGTATTTCCTTGTATACCAAGCCTTTTCTCACCTTAATTCCTTTATTCAGGCCACATGTCCATCTGTCTGGAAGTGTTTCTATTCTCATCCTGTCTCCTACCTTGTCTGGATAATTCCTAAGTTCAGTTTTCCCTGAGTCCTTCTTTCTGTTTATATAATATTTTGGATATATGTATCACAATCCCTGCATTTACCATTAGGACAAATTGTGTCATTCCTTAGCTCAAAACCTTCCAGTGGTTTCCTATGCCCCTCAAAGGAAAAGCCAAAGTCCTTACAATGGCCTGTAAGTCTCTGACACTCATCAATCTCACCACCACCACTTCTGACCTCATCTCTTACAGCTCTTCAGTACAATCATTTCATTTTTACTACTCTGCCTCAGGACTTTTGCACTTGCTCTTCCTTTTGTCTGCACTCAATTTTGTCCCAAATATCTGTTATCTATATCTATATCATCTATATCCCTATCTATCTACTTATCTATCTATCATCTATCTATCATCTACCTACCTATTTATCTATCATCTATCTATATATGTTTTTTAATTTCTCACTGTGAAACATAGATTCCATGAGTGCATTTTTTTCTATATCACCAATGCCTAGAAGAGTGCCATTCCCAGAGTACACACTTAATTAACGTTGATTGAAAAAATGACCAATTCTACTGTTTTGTTAAATTAGTTAATTCTTACAGGGTAGAGGCAGTATTTTATTAATTTTTACATCACTAGACTCTATCATATCATCTGGCTTATTTATTCAATAAATTGTTAAATTAATGTATTAAAAATATTTGTTAAACAACTACTATTTTCCAGGTATCTTAAAGCCACTGGATTTAAGGGAGTTATCAAAATAGTATCACTTCTCTCATGGATTTAAATTTTAGTTCAGAAGTTCATTGGATATTGAAGGTACAAATGCAGGCATCTCAAAGAAGATTGTGGACCTTAAATAGTGAGAAGATGGGTGAGGACGTACCAGTCTAGTTAGAGGGATAAAATATACTCAGGGTATTATAAATGAATACTTGAAGGAAATGTAGCTGTCCATTTATACATACCAATCTACCAAGGCTCAACAGGTGAATTACACTATTTGCCTTCCTTCGTCCTTTAAATTGTCTTTGCTCTACTCCTCCTTGTTATTGTATTATCACCCTACATTGATGGATACAATAATAATTACATACATCTCATTTTATATTCACTTTAGAGATGTTATTAAGAACACTGCTCACTACATTATAGTATTTTTCTTATGAGGACTCTCAGGAAAAAATTTTCCCAGCTCTCAATGCCATAAATAATTATGCTTTTGAGAAATTGGTTTATTTTTATTTTATGGGTTTTTATGTATATATAACTAGTAATTTCCTCCTTCACATTGCTGCTTGAAAATCCTGAACCATAAGTGTGGCCCAGCCCTGGACAATAAATAATATCAAGTGGCTTGCAAGTGTGAATCTCAGTCCAGTGTTAACTTTATTGTTTTATATCATTTATCCTTAGGCTATTTTTACCATTTAATTTTTAAGTGAAAAGGTGTATTTTTTTGTAATCTCTTAATATATTCTGGGAAAATAAAAGATATAAAAAAACCACCAATACTTATGGAACAAAATCAGCTGGAATAATGTTCCTCAGGCAAGGTTTGTCAAAGTGATTACACCCATATTTTGCTGACCAACTCTTTTTCTCCACCCCAGACCCATCTCTACACTATAGGCTACTATATCCAGCTTCCTACCAACATCTCCATTTAAACTTTTCACAGACATCTTGAATTATTGAACATATTCAAATATCAATTCTTTTTCTTTATGCTCTCATATTACACTTAATCAGACTTTTCTCTTGAAGGTAATGAAATCACCAACCTCCAAAATGCCCAAGCCAGTATCCTGAAAATCATTTATGATTCCTTCCACTCATTTATCACCCATGGCCAATGATTCTGCCTTGTTATTGTCTTTCAAATATGTCCCATGCTTTACATTCCTAACTGCCACTGACAGTCTAGTACCTCATGATTTCTTACCTGAATTGTTAGATGAGTTTCTTGGCACTCCATGCTCTATCCTGCTCACCTCCTAGATATTCTTCACAAAGCTGCTAGAATGATCTTTTTAAAACAAAGTGTTGATCCTGTCACCTCTTTACTTAAAACCTTTCAATGAGTCAAAATTGACCTCCAGATGAATCCAGAATCCTTGGGAAGATCTTCAAGAAGCTTCATGGCCTGGCCCTTCCTTTCTTCAGCCTTATCTTTTGCAGGTTGTCTCACCTTCCCCGCCACATTCTTTGAAGAAGTCATATTTTATGATACCTTTTAACATTCACTTCACATGTACTGCTTCTCCTGATTCTTTGCTTCCCTCCCACCAAACATCCCAAACTAACACACACACACACACGCACACACACACACACAATTTTTCTTGGTTAATTAGAACACTCTTAATAGAAGAAGGATCTATTCCCTGGGAAGGATCTCCCTTTTAACTAAGCTTGTAGCAATAAGGGAAGTAGTAAACCATAAACAGTAGTCCACTGAGCTAACTAAACTTCCTAATATAATAGGCAGATCATGAGGTAGTCATGACTCAACACACAATACCAGAAAACTTCTGGGAAGCCTTATGTGACTCTCCAGTCTAAGTTTGACATCTCATCTGCATTGCCCCTTCTGCACACCCCAACTGTGATTCTTCACACAATCCCCTCATAAGAACTCATAGTCTCTGAACAACCTGAAGACAGAGGACTATATATGTTATTTTCCTTTTGCCCCTTTCCTGGACATGATAAGTACTCAATAGATATGCCTTGAGTGTATAATAAATGTAAGGAGACATCTTGAATGAGCTGTAAATATGAAAAAGTGGAAGAGTTGTAAAAGAGTTTCCAACTCTGGATAATCATATGAACAAAGAAAAATAGATGAAAGAACTAGTAGGTCAGGTAGCAGATGGTTGGACTCTGTGGTAATTAGTCCTACAGGCTTTCCCTCCTCTTTACCATTATTGTTCAGGGAACATAAGTAGTCACAAGTGATTGGGGGAAACATATTTTGTTGTCATTGTCATTATTATTCACAATGTTACATTGCTTTCTAAAGAAGATAGATCTTTGTCTTGTGGTGAGTGTGATCACAGGTAGGAGGGTATGATTGAGGTATGAGGAGTTGAGGCAAAATGAATGTAAGCCTATCCAGATTTCATATAGAAACTTTCAAATTTAGGACTGAAAGGAACCTTAGTGTAGTTACTACCTACAGTGTGGTCTGTGGACTAGTGCTGGTCAGTTCATAACAATGACCCTAGTTGATGGGAAGCATTTAGAAATTTTTATAGCAACTTGACAGATTAATTTTATACCTGTTAATAGAAGTTCGGGGTTCTATTTTTTATATATTCATTTTTATTTCATTTCCTTAGTAATTCATACTTTGCTTATATTTTTAAATGTGTTAATTCATAACAGATTGGAAATTAAAAGAACTAGTTCTTCAGTACCCAAAAAGTGCTCATTTAGTATGTGTCTTCATTAACCCCTAAAGGATGAACAGTTTCCCATAAAATTTGAGTTTATTTGCAGATCCTCATGAAGCTCATATGTGGACCCCCAGGTTAAGGACTCTTGGTAGAACTAAAAATGACTTTTGTCTTTTTGGATAAGAGCACTGAATACTAGAGAAGTGAGATAATCTATCCAAGATTTCATAGCAAACTGTAATCCAACACTTCATTTCCTCCCACTTCACCAAAATAATGTCTTTTTCTTCCTGCTTCAAAATGCCCTATTTATACCACTTGCTACCAGCAGAATGGGAGTTGTGTTTCTGCTTCTCAAGCTTTGTGATGCACTATATTGTGCCATGGAACTTTGGGGAGATTCACCTGCTCTGCCCACTTGCTTGAGGTGGCATATGCAATATACTTATTATGACATTGTAGCAAAATGAAAGATTATGGACCAGCCTGTGTTGCCAATAATAGCTCTTAACTGTTGACTCCAAAATCCATTCTTGATGTAACTTACTTTAATCTTTGCTGAAAAAATCAGAACACTTGACTGACAATTTTGTTTATGGATTATTGCCTTTAATTTGATCTAGAGCCTAATGGTACTACCTGGCAAACATGGGCATTGCTAACAAATGCATTTTATTTTATTTTGTTTTCATCCATCTGAGTTCCGTGACCGAAGCGGGTTGTTCCAAAAAAAAAAAGACTATGAGAAATGGTGTCTCTGAAGTTTGAAGTCTGATAATGAGAGACTCTGCAGAGTCACAAATGAAAGCATTCATGTAGAAAGGGTATCTTTGGCTTTCTTGTCATGCATGATTGATGCTTTCCCTTTATCACCCCAGCTCATGTGTCTTAGCATTTTTTTCTCTTCTGCTGCCACTGTCATAATTAATGATTAAGGTATATAACTAGCATAACACCTGGCTATTAATTTCAGGAAGCAGATTGGGGTGCACAACATTTGACTTCACAGACACTCAGGGGGAGTCTGTAGAGCTCCTTTCATTGCATAAAGCTGAATACCCTCTCTTTCCCCATCCCAGATGCAATTTGACAACCTGCCCACACCTGGACAAGTCAGTCTAACCTCTTTCTTGGTTACTGTTTTTATCCCCCCAGTCCATTTCACAAGCTGGAAAGAATAAGATAAACTAAATTGCAATCATGTGTGTGTGTGTGTGTGTGTGTGTGTGTGTGCATGTGTGTGTGTGTGCGTGTGTGTGTGTGTGCATTTTAAAGGTGCTAAATCCAACTCGTATAAATTGCCATCATGTATTAACAGAAAATAAGTCTTTCCATTGTACCAAATGCATTCTATCAATGGTATAGACATGATTGGTTTTATGTAAACAATAACTCTGAAATCTTGCACCTGTCTTTTGTTCCTTTGGTTTTATATGCAATCAGGTTTTACTTCTGTGCTTCCAGACTCGAATATATGGCTGGCTTGGTCTTTTCTTTCTTTAGATATTTCTTTCCTGGGTATTCTGGATCATAGGAACAGAGGTTTAAATCTTATTTCTGTATTAGCCTGAAGATAATATGATTAAGAAGGCAAACTATAACCCAACAGTCACATAATGGGGATATATGTCAATAAAAATGATTCAGGCTGGTTTTCTCATTTGACTTATACATGTCACTACTCTTGACCATGAGTGCAGAAGTTTTAGAGATGAACTAAAAGTAAATCTTACTAAGTAAGTGGTCAAGAGGCTGGAGGAAGTATGAAAATAACATAGCCCTCAAATTAATTAAATTCAGATTGCAATAATTTTAATCATGTTGACAGCTATTTACTTTGCATCATTTTAGGTAAATAAGCAACTTAATATGACATTACTCTGTAGATCTTTTTCCTCAGCTAACTCAACTGCCATAAAAAAAAATGAACATTTCAGTCCATTCACCTCAGTTTCTCTAAAATACAATTTCAGTTTCAGGATGGGGAATTAAACCAATCCATATCCCTTTCCCTTTATACTCTAATCTTATAGAATTTACTAAAGAAATACCAAATGAGCAAAAGAAAATCTGTAACAATGCTGGAGAATAGGGAAGAGTGAAATAAATAAAACAGACACTTCCAGGAATTTGCTATTATTTTTTTATTATTATTATGTTCAGTTAGCCAACATATAGTACATCATTAGTTTTTGATGTAGTATTCAACAATTCATTAGTTGTGTATAACACCCAGCACTCATTACAACATGTACCCTCTTTAATACTCATCACCGGGTTACCCCATTCCCCCAGCTCCCTCCCTTCTGTAACCGTGTTTGTTTCCCAGAGTCCATAGTCTCTCATGGTTTTTCTCCCTCTCTGATTTCTCCCTGTTCAGTTTTCCCTCCCTTCCCCTATGGTCCTCCATGCTATTCCTTATGTTCCACATATGAGTGAAACCATATAATTGTCTTTCTCTGCTTGACTTATTTCACTTAGCATAATCCCCTCCAGTTCTGTCCATGTCAATGCAAATGTTAGGCATTCATCCTTTCTGATGGCTGAGTAATATTCCATTGTATGTATGAACCACATCTTCTTTATCCATTCATCTGTTGAAGGGCATCTCGGCTATTACTTTTTAAATGAAGTGGATGTATTAAGTTTACTGAGGAGCTGACAAGGGCTCCTTTTAAAGCCCAATATAAGCAAAGTAGGGAAAACCTGAGAGACAGATAGGCAAATCTCTCCAACAGAAAACTGATGGAGCCCCAGGCTTGGGAAATCATAGCCTTATTTAACCCCCATTTGGAGGAGTGAGGGTATCAGTGAGAAGCACACAAAAGGGCTTCTAGAATTTATTAAAGCTCTGCAGAGAGATGTTGGACAAAATATTTGCCCCAGTGCTTCTCCAACTGTGTCATCAGCATCCAAACATAGTGGGAGCTTTTCTTATCCACTCTTGCTTTTCCCCTTTGGAACAGATTTGTCAATATCTTCCCGGTACATACACCTGGAAGGAAATTAGCTTTTCTGCTTTTCTCTGTTTCTCAAACACTGCAATTTCATGAAATCAAATGTTGCCCTAAGCATAGGGAGCCCATACCAGCCACCAATATAGGTCATCTAAACCTGCACACATAAATATGAAAAGAAAATGGAGTGTCATCAGTAATTGGACAGAAAAAGAGGAAATTGGGAAAGCTGGAAATCAGAGCAAATGTTCCCAATGAAACAAATAAAACAGATTTGTAGGTAATCAGAAGAGAACTATTTAAAATTCTAATTAAGGGGCACCTGGGTGGCTCAGTCATTAAGCATCTGCCTTCTGCTCAGGTCATGATCCCAGGGTCCTGGGATCGAGCCCGATATCGGGCTCCTGGATCCATGAGAAGCCTGCTTCTCCCTCTCCCACTCCCCCTGCTTGTGTTCCCTCTCTCGCTGTGTCTCTCTCCATCAAATAAATAAATAAAAAATCTTTAAAAAATATTAAAATTCTAATTAGTGTTTTCATTGATATTTAAGAAGTTTTATGTTTAGTTTTCCTTCCTTTCAATATGTAAAATAGCACAGTGCTCTGTAAAAGGAGATATAGGGAGATTCTGCTGAAAGGTTACTACACACTATGTACTGTTCTCTGATCTTTACATACATTAATACATTCAATCCTTACAATGACCCTCTGAAAGACCTGTTATTATTATCTCTGTGGGGTAAGGAAACTGAGGCATAGTTAAAATACCTTGCCCAAGTTAAACAGCTATTTAATTGCCAAGCCAAGATTCAAAAGATCCTAAATCTAAAACACATGCCCTTATTATTACAGTCTGGAGGGTAGCTGTTGTTTTAAAGGAAAAATAAAACAACAAAACAAACAAAATACCTTACTAGGAAAAGTAAAAAACAGAACAGCCACCAGTAAAAACAGGAAGCAAATTCAAGGGATTATTCCATTCCTTAGATTCAAAAACAAGGAGTTGGAAAATCTTAATGAATATTAGAAACATGGAATTTACACACAAAGATCCAGTACATAAAATCTTACAAAAATAAAATGAGTTGATTGAGGAACAGTCACCACAAGAAAATAATAACCCTCTGAGCTAAAGACTTGAGGCTTCAGACTGAAAAAAAAAAATGACTGAAAGCTGTATCAGTAATAATGAAAGAAGAGTCACACATAGACATTATTGTGAGATTTGTGCATTTTAATAATGAGAAGATAGCCCTACAAACTTCCTGAGAACGAAAAAATATTTACAAAGGCAAGAATCAAGTTGGCATTGAACTTCTAGTCTGACACTCCAAGCCAGACAGTGTACTTGGAAAGTGCTTAAACTAAGAAGAAAAATGACCCTGTTTATTTTATTTTGATGGCTTTTGATGTTTGATTTGAAATGACCAAATAACCACATGTAATCTGAGCTGCCTTCAAGATTCTGCAGCATACCCTTTGATGTTAGAGCTGCATTTGCTACATCTAATTGTAGGAATTTAATTATTGAGAAATTGGTGCTTACATGTATCATTTTCCATCACTGAAAAGATTCTTAATAAACTAATGTCTAAAAGCTTTGTATTCTAAACTAAAAGAAAAATTCCAGTATCCACTGAAGTTTGGTTTATTAAGGTGTTGCCATTTTTGTGTGTGGGTGGTCATTGCTTTTGCAATATTGCAATGTGATTGTTTTGGTGGGGGGCGGAGCATAACATAGACTGATATGACTTAGCAACATTGAATGAATCTTAGATTCTTTTTCCAATAATTTTTAGCTACATAAACCCTCAAAGTCAAGATCGTAATTTCATTAATGTATGTAATTTGTCTATATGATGATTCAATGAGCAAAATTCTTTAACAAAGAGATAGGCACGATGGAATACATAAATAAAAGTTGTACACAATCTGATTAAGTTGATGGTAAATGATGATAAATTCAGTTTTCAAATAGTTTGCATGCTATTTGTTATCAGCTGTGGACATTTAATGCCTCATTAGCCATGAATTAAATCACTAGTTTAGAATCTATCCTCAGCAATAGTAAATGCCCATTATATCCAATTAGAATGCAAGCTGATGTGGAAACAAGTTGAAATAGGAATTGGGATTTAGGTTCCAGTTCTGGCTTTGCAACTAGCCACCTGTGTGGCCTTGGGAAAATTACTCAAATATCCAGAAGGAGAAAATAATTGTATTAGATATTAAATTTTCCTTCCAAGCCTGAAATTCTAAGATCTTCAGATTACAGGCATGAGAAAAGATCAGTCCTAAAAGTATTTTTGGATCTAAGCTGCTGTTCATAAAAGACTCTTCTGAAATTTCCTGAAACTAAATTGGAAATAGTGTAACTGAGTCGATAATTCAGCATCTGGTGTTGAGATGGTAATTACGAGTGGGGTAAGGAGAGGACCGGCAGAAGTGATGGAGAGTTTTTGTAGGTATGTGGAAGTAAAAAGAAAATTTATGTTTTCTCTTCCATCTATAGCCAAATACCTTGTAGGAACTGGAGACTCTTGTGTGTTCTTTCCACAGCTCTCTTTTGAGTTTTTTTCTGATTTAATTAAAACGTGAGAAAGAAGAGTTTTAAGAAATGTTGACACATATCCCAAAAAGCACTGAAAGCATCTTAACTTCTACATCTCATGATGTAATTTTCATCATTTCCCCCACATTTTTTATTACTTTAAATAGAAAAATGTCTTTCTTGTTAAATTCCAAACAATGAGTCAGAAGTAAGGTTGTCTTGGAGCTGCAAGGGTGTTTTTTCAAGACTACTTCATGAGGACAAAACATTAAATGTTCTTCTCTGTATCTTCATCACACAAAGCCTGTAGCATTATGGATGCTCATCAATTTTTTCACATGCAAAAAAATGAATGACTAAGGTAAATGGCCAGAATGAAGGAAGGACATATACCAACAATGTCTTTCAGCAATGCAAACATAACTGGTTGGCAGGAGTGTAGTCCTTCAGCCTCTTCCTTTATCCTCTCTCTTGATCAACTGAATTAATGACAAAAGAGTTTTACCGAGGTCAAGGCTGTACATGTGTGTGTTCAAAAAGCACATAGATCTGAACAGTGTAGGTCTCTGTCATAGCCTGGATCTTAATGATGGACATTGCTTTGAGAATAATAAGAACTAACATTGGGCCTGTACTAAGTACCTAGCACTTTTACAACTTTATATGTATTATTTTCTTTCATTCTTCCAACAACCCTAGGAGAGATGTGGTACTATTATCATCCCCATTTTACAGATGGAAACCAAGGCACAGGGAGGCTGAATAATTTGCACTGGGGCACAGGTGATAAGTGACAGATCTGAATTGAATTTCAAGTAGTCTGATTCCAGAGTCCTGTGTTCTCAATCATTTTCCTCTGCTGCCTGAGGTAAGAGCAGAATATATGCAACTGTGAAACAGTCTTGTTGCCACTCTTTTGGAGGTCAGTGACTCTGAGCATTTTCATTACAATTTTTACACCTAATTAGAGTTTAACAAGAAAAGTAAGAAAGAGAATGCAAAATTACTTTAAGACTGGTCATTTCCATCACTTCAAAAATGCTTTGATTTAACATTAAGTAAATTCACTACAAGGTAGAATTTGGAGCATTGGCAAGATTTTTTTTTTTTATTTGATTGACTATATTTAATCAGTATTTAAAAAACTGAATTCTTCTTTCTTTGGTAATACATAAATTATAAAAGGAGTAACTTAATGCATTGCAATTCAAATAACAAAATGACTTCAATAAGTGGCTTGTGGTAATTATACAAAATTAATATGGATTAGATATGTGTTACAATATTGCAATATCATTATTCCATTATATTTTTTTGATTTGTTTTGTTTTATTATGTAATGTTAATCATCATACATCATTAGTTTTTGATGTAGTGTTCCATGATTCATTGTTTGCATATAACACCCAATGCTCCATGCAGAATGTGCCCACTTTAATACCCATCACCAGGCTAACCCATTCCCCCATCCCCCCTCCCCTCTAGAACCGTCAGTTGTTTCTCAGAGTCCATAGTCTCTCATGGTTCATCTCCCCCTCCGATTTCCCCCCCCTTCATTCTTCCACTCCTGCTATCTTCTTCTTGATCTTTTTTTATTTTTTAACATAAAATGTATTATTTGTTTCAGGGGTACAGCTCTGTGATTCAACAGTCTTACACAATTCACAGCGCTCACCATAGCACATAACCTCCCCAATGTCTATCACCCAGCCACCCCATCCCTCCACCCCCCACCACACCAACAACCCTCAGTTTGTTTCCTGAGATTAAGAATTCCTCATATCACTGAGGTCATATGATACATGTTGTTCTCTGATTGACTTATTTCGCTCAGCATAACACCCTCCAGTTCCATCCATGTTGTTGCAAATGGCAAGATTTCATCCTGATGGCTGCATAATATTCCATTGAGTGTGTGTGTGTGTGTGTGTGTGTGTGTGTGTGTGTGTGTGTGTGTGTATCATATCTTATTTATCCATTCATCTGTTGATGGACATCTTGGCTCTTTCCACAGTTTGGCTATTGTGGACATTGCTGCTATAAACATTGTGGTGCCCATACCCCTTTGGATCCCTGCATTTGTATCTTTGGGGTAAATACCCAGTAGTGCAATTGCTGGATCGTATGGTAGCTCTAGTTTAAACTATTTGAGGAACCTCCATACTGTTTTCCAGAGTGGCTGCACCAGCTTGCATTCCCACCAACAGTGTAGGAGGGTTCCCCTTTCTCTGCATCCCCGCCAACATCTGTCGTTTCCTGACTTGTTAATTTCAGCCATTCTGACTGGTGTGAGGTGGTATCTCATTGAGGTTTTGATTTGGATTTCCCTGATGCGGAGCAATGTTGAGTACTTCTTCATGTATCTGCTGGCCATTTAGATGTCTTCTTTGGAAAAAATGTCTGTTCATGTCTTCTGCCCATTTCTTGATTGGATCATTTGTTCTTTGGGTGTTGAGTTTAAGAAGTTCTTTATAGATTTTGGATACTAGCCCTTTATCTGATATGTCATTTGCAAATATCTTCTCCTATTCTGTCAGTTGTCTTTGTTTTTCTTGACTGTTTCCTTTGCTGTGCAAAAGCTTTTTCTCTTGATGAAGTCCCAATAGTTCATTTTTGCCCTTGCTTCCCTTGCCTTTGGCAATGTTTCTAGGAAGAAGTTGCTGTGGCTGAGGTCAAAGAGGTTGCTGCCTGTGTTCTCCTTTAGGATTTTGATGGACTCCTGTCTCACATTGAGGTCTTTCAACCATTTGGAGTCTATTTTTGTGTGTGCTGTAAGGAAATGGTCCAGTTTCATTCTTCTGCATGTGGCTATCCAATTTTCCCAACACCGTTTGTTGAAGAGACTGTCTTTTTTCTAATGGACACTCTTTCCTGCTTTGTCGAAGATTAGTTGACCATAGAGTTGAGGGTCCATTTCTGGGCCCTCTATTCTGTTCCATTGATCTATGTGTCTGTTTTGGTGCCAGTACCATACTGTCTTGATGATGACAGCTTTGTAATAGAGCTTGAAGTCCGGAATTGTGATGCCGCCAGCTTTGCTTTTCTTTTCCCACATTCCTCTGGCTATTCGGGGTCTTTTCTGGTTCCATACAAATTTTAGGATTATTTGTTCCATTTATTTGAAAAAGGTGGATGGTATTTTGATGGGGATTGCATTGAATGTGTAGATTGCTCTAGGTAGCACTGACATCTTCACAATATTTGTTCTTCCAATCCATGAGCATGGAACATTTTCCATTTCTTTGTGTCTTCTTCAATTTCTTTCATGAGTATTTTATAGTTTTCTGCGTACAGATCCTTTGCCTCTTTGGTTAGATTTATTCCTAGGTATCTCATGATTTTGGGTGCAGTTGTAAATGGGATCGACTCCTTAATTTCTCTTTCTTCTGTCTTGTTGTTTGTGTATAAGAATGCCACTGATTTCTGTGCATTGATTTTATATCATGCCACTTTATTGAATTCCTGTATGAGTTCTAGCAGTTTTGGGGTGGAGTCTTTTGGGTTTTCCACATACAGTATCATATCATCTGCAAAGTGTGAGAATTTGACTTCTTCTTTGCTGATTCAGATTTCTTTGATTTCTTTTTGGTGTCTGATTGCTGTGGCTAGGACTTCTAATACTATGTTGAATAGCAGTGGTGAGAGTGGACATCCCTGCCATGTTCCTGACCTTAGGGGGAAAGCTCTCAGTTTTTCCCCATTGAGAATGATATTCACTGTGGATTTTTCATAGATGGCTTTTATGATATTGAGGTATGTACCCTCTATCCCTATGCTCTGAAGTGTTTTGATCAAGAAAGGATGCTGTACTTTGTCAAATGCTTTTCTTCATCTATTGAGAAGATCATATAGTTCTTGACTTTTCTTTTATTAATGTATTGTATCACACTGATTGATTTGCAGATGTTGAACCAAACCTGCAGCCTAGGGATAAATCCCACTTGGTCGTGGTGTATAATCCTTTTAATGTACTGTTGGATTCTATTGGCTAGCATTTTGGGGAGAATTTTTGCATCCATGTTCATCAAGGATTTTGGTCTGTAATTCTCCTTTTTGATGGGGTCTTTGTCTGGTTTTGGGATCAAGGTAATGCTGGCCTCATAAAATGAGTTTGGAAGTTTTCCTTCCATTTCTATTTTTTGGAACAGTTTCAGAAGAATAGGTCTTAATTCTTCTTGAAATGATTGGTAGAATTTCCCTGGGAAGCCATCTGGCCCTGGGCTCTTGTTTTTGGGAGATTTTTGATGACTGCTTCAATTTCCTTAGTGGTTATAGGTCTGTTCAGGTTTTCTATTTCTTCCTGGTTCAGATTTGGTAGTTGATACATTTCTAGGAATGCATCCATTTCTTCCAGGTTATCTAATTTGCTGGCACAGAGTTGCTCATAATATGTTCTTATAATTCTTTGTATTTCTTTGGTGTTGGTTGTGATCTCTCCTCTTTCATTCATGACTCTATTTATTTGGGTCATTTCTCTTTTCTTTTTGATAAGTCTGGCCAGGGGTTTATCAATCTTGTTAATTCTTTCAAAGAACCAGCTCCTAGTTTCGTTGATCTGTTCTACGGTTCTTTTGGTTTCTATTTCACTGATTTCTGCTCTTATCTTTATTATTTCTCTTCTCCTGCTGGGTTTAGGCTTTATTTGCTGTTCTTTCTCCGGCTCCTTTAGGTGTAGGGTTAGGTTGTGTAGTTGAGACCTTTCTTGTTTCTTGAGAAAGGCTTGTATTGCTATATAATTCCCTCTAGGACCACCTTTGCTGCATCCCAAAGATTTTGAACAGTTGTGTTTTCATTTTCATGGTTTCCATGTTTTTTTTTTAATTCTTCTTTGATTTCCTGGTTGACCCATTCATTCTTTAGTAGGATGCTCTTTAGCCTCCATGTATTTGAATTCTTTCCGACTTTCCTCTTGTGATTGAGTTCTAGTTTCAAAGCACTGTGGTCTGAAAATATTCAGGGAATGATCCCAATCTTTTGGTACTGATGGAGTCCTGATTTATGACCTAGGATTGATCTATTCTGGAGACTGTTCCATGGGCACTAGAGAAGAATGAATATTCTGTTCCTTTGGGATGGAATGTTCTGAATAGATCTGTGAAGTCCATTTGGTCCAAGAGTGTCATTTAAAGTCGTTATATCCTTGTTGAACTTTTGCTTAGATGATCTGTCCATTTCAGTGAGGGGGGTGCTAAAGTCCCCCACTATTATTGTATTGTTGTCAATGTGTTTCATTGCTTTTGTTATTAATTGGCTTATATAATTGGCTGCTCCCATTTTAGGGGCACAGATATTTACAATTGTTAGATCTTTTTGTTGGATAGACCCTTTAATAGAATATAGTGCCTTCCTCATCCCTTATTACAGTCTTTGGTTTAAAATCTAATTTGTCTGATAAAAGGATTGCCACCCCAGCTTTCTTTTGGTTTCCATTAGCATGGTAAATCGTTTTCCACCCCCTCGCTTTCAATCTGGGTTTATCTCTGGGTCTAAAATGCATCTCTTGCAGACAGCATATCGATGGGTCTTGTTTTTTTATCCAGTCTGATAGCATGTGTCTTTTGATTGGGCCATTTAGTCCATTTACATTCAGGGTAACTATTGAAAGATATGAATTTAGTGCCACTGTATTGCCTGTTAGGTGACTGTTACCGTATACTGTCTGTGTTCCTTTCTGGCTTATGTTACTTTTAGGCTCTCTCTGCTTAGAGGACCCCTTTCAATATTTCTTGTAGGGCTGGTTTCGTGTTTGCAAATTCCTTATTTTTTGTTTGTCCTGGAAGCTTTTTATCTCTCCTTCTATTTTTAATGACAGCCTAGCTGGATATAGTATTCTTGGCTGCATATTTTTCTCATTTAGTGCTCTGAAGGTATCATGCCAGTCCTTTCTGGGCTGCCAGGTCTCTGTGGATAGGTCTGTTGCAATCTAATGTTTCTACCATTGTGGATTACAGATCTCTTGTCCCGAGCTGCTTTCAGGATTTTCTCTTTGTCTCTGAGACTCATAAGTTTTACTATTAGATGTCAAGGTGTTGACCTATTTTAATGATTTTGAGCAGGGTTCTCTCTGTCTTCTGGATTTTGATGCCTGTTTCCTTCCCCACATTAGGGAAGTTCTCCCTTGCTATAATTTGCTCCAATGTATGTTCTGCCCTTCTCTTCCTTCTTCTTCTTGGATCCCAATTATTCTAATGTTGTTTTGTGTTATGGTATCGCTTATCCTTCAAATTCTGCCCTCATCATCCTGTAGTTGTTTATCACTCTTTTTCTCAGCTTCTTTATTTTCCATCATTTGGTCTTCTATATCACTAATTCTCTCTTCTGGCTCATTTATCCTAGCAGTTAGAGCCTCCATTTTTGATTGTACCTCATTAATAGCTTTTTTGAGTTCAACTTAGTTAGATTTTGGTTCTTTTATTTCTCCAGATAGGGTTTCTCTAATAACTTTCATGATTTTTTCAAGCCCAGCTGGGATCTTTAAAATCATATTTCTTAACTCTAGTTCTGACATATTACTAATGTCCATATTGAGTAGGTCCCTGGCAGTTGGTACTGCCTCTTGTTCTTTTTGTTGAAATAATTGTTTCTGTCTTGTCATTTTGTCCAAAGGAGAATGGATGAATGAGAGAACAAAATGCTAACAGGGTAACAATGTCCCCAGAAAATATACAGTAAACAAATCAGAAAAGACCTGAAACTGGGGGAAAAGAAAGGGAAAGAAAAAGAAAGAAAAAGAAAACGAAAAAGATAAAAACAAACAAAAACAAAAGAAAACAAAAAAAACAGAATATGATCAAATATGATCAGGTTGGTGCATAGATCAGTGCCACACACTAGATTTTGGGAGTATTTTGGTCTGTTAGAAGAAAGTGCCTCCCCAAATTTTAAAGAAAGAAAAACTTATATATGTACAAATATAAGGGTTAATACGATGAAGGGATGGAATATGAGTGTAAAGATGAAAATTATAAAAGATTTTATAAAAGGAATTGATAAGATAAGAATTTGGTTAAAAAAAAAGAAGAGGATTCAAATAAAAAAGGGGGTGTGGAGAGAATGTGTTCAGGCAGGAGACTAGAACATAGCCATACACTAGAGATTTAGGGTATATTTTGATCTCTTAGAGGAAACCGTATCCCAAAATTTTAAAGAGAGAACAACTTATATATATGTATATAATATATATATATATATACACACACACACACACACATATATATATATACCAAAAATAAGGGTAACTACTATGAAGGCATAGAATATGACTCTAAAAATGAAAAATAAAAAAGATTTTTGTTTTTAAAAAGGGATTGGTTGGTTGAAAAAGTGAAAAAGAGAAATTCACACAAAAAAAGACAGTTAAAAAAATTAACTTTGAAAGACTAAAGAATCATGGGAAACATCCATGAATTGTATGTGCAGTATTCCCATAGCCCTGGAGTTCTGCTCTTCTCATTGATTGGTAAATTTGGTCTTGGCTGGCTGTTCTTGCTGATCTTCTGGGGGAGGGGCCTGTTGCCGTGGTTCCCAAATGTCTTTGCCAGAGGTGCAGTTGCCCTTCCCTTCCCGGGTCTGGGCTAAGTAATCTGCTTGGGTTTGCTCTCGGGAGCTTTTGTTCCCTGCAAGCTTTCCACTCAGCTTTTGAGGACGAGAGTGAAAATGGCAGCCTCTCAATCTCTGCCCCAGAGGAGCCGAGAACTTGGAGCCCCACTCCCCAATGCGCCTCCAGAAGAGAGCAGTCACTCCTGTCTCCACTGTCTCTGGCCGCACTCCGTGCTCATCTGGCCTGTGACTGAATGTTTTTATCTCTGGCTCACGACCCTGTGTGGAGTCTCCAAACCCAGCAGATCCCTGCGATGCACTCCCATGCCACTCCTCCCAGGGAAGGAAAGGGAGTCTCCCCAGATCTGCTGCTTCTTGGGTCTCTCCTGGAAGAGCAGTGGCCCCACTGTGCTGCGAATCATGGTTTATGGCAACCCCGAGCTGAGAGCCCGTGCCTTGGCTCCGCCTCTGCAGCCGGCTTCCTCGCTCTAATACCTGGGAGCTCTGCTGTACTCAGGCACTCCCCGTCTTTCTATGACCCTGAGGGTCCTGAGACCACACTGTCTCGCGAGGGTTCCACCCCGCACTTAGCCACTGGAGTGATGTCCCTCAGCGGAGCCGACTTCTAAAAGTTCCGATTTTGTGCTTCATGGCTCTATCACTTGCCAGAAGCGGCCAATGGAGGCCATTACCCCGCTGTCTATCTTCCCATATTATCACCTCGGATTCACTTCTCTGCTCATCCTACCTTCAAGAAAGTGGTCACTTTTCTGTTCAGAGAGTTACTGCTATTCTTTTCTTCAATCTACTGTTGAGTTCGCAGGTGTTCAGAATGGTTTGATCCCTATCCAGCTGAATTCCTGGGACCAGACAAAATGCAGGTCTCCTAGTCCTCTGCCATCTTGCTCCTCCAGCTGCATTGTATTTTTAACCATGATAATTCATGTTTCTATAATGTTTCTTATAGGGCTAATTTCTATAAGAATGACAGTTAACTAATCTAGTCTAGTAAATACTTAAGAATAATTGAATTTTCAATTTTAGTACTTAACTTGTACTGATAATTACTTCCTACAAAAAGACATCTCTAATTATAATCACAGAATATCTTTCCTCCCTTGTTCATACAACTTCTTCCAAGAGTTTCGTATCCTGTTGAAAAATACAAAAACAATACAAATAAAAGCATTCTCAACTAGAACTCCTAATAAGATAAGATTTATCATTAGCCATGAAGTTACCACTTGAGTAATCAAATAATGTTTCACAATGCTTCATTTAGATAAACTTTTATGTTTTATGGATTGTAAAAATATGCATCATTTAATTGGCAGTTTGTTGAAAACAAAATATTAAGTGTTGTGTGTGTGTTTCCGTGTGTTTATCATTTATAAAAGGGGTATTAGAGGCATTTCTCTAGGAAAATATCTCTTCAAGTGTCTTCCACTGCTTGTAATTCCAGTTCTCCTTGAACCTGGTGGGCACACAAAGTGGTAGGCAGAATTGTGAAGACGTCCCCTCAAGACTCCCATTCCTGGTTATTATCAAACACTAACCTAGGTACTGCTGCGAAGGGATTTTGCAGATGTAATTAGATTTGCCAATCCATTGACATAAAAAAAAATGGGGATTATCCTAAATTATGCCAGTGGGATCAATGTAATCATATAAACCCTTAAAAGCAGAAGAGGAAGTCACACGAGTCAGAGAGAGATGAGCACAGAAGACATGAGGCAGAAGAGGGGTTGAGAGAGATTCAAAATGTGAGGAAGATTCAACCCATTGTTGCTGTCTTTGAAGAGGTAGGAAGAGGACCATGAGCCAGGGACTGCAGGAGGTCTCTGGAATCTAAAAACGACCCTTGGCTGACAGCCACAAGGAAATGGGAGATCTTAGTCCTGCAGTTGCATGGAACTGAATCCAACCAACAACATGAATGTGTGTGGAAGTGGATTCTTCCTCCAAGCCTCTAAATAAGAGCCCAGACTAGTTAGTATCTTAATGTGGGCTTTTTGAGTCTCAGACCCCTGACCTGTAGAACTATGAGATAATACATTTGTGTTGTTTGTATAATTTGTTATGGCAGCAAAAGGAAATTAATACCTACTTTAAAAAAATGGACATATTACTCTCAGATAGTGATTCTTAGTAATTCTCAGGACCCATTGAAAGAACATAAAGAATTTTAGGTATGAGGAGATCTGTACTATGCAGTCAAATGTTTCTAAAAATTCTTCTCAATTTTTAATATTGAGCCACCTTTTTCTTTAAAAAAAACCCTCAAAATTTATTTTCTGTGTATTTCTTGCCTCTTACCATCCTCACTGTCTTGCTGATAATATTTAATAACCTGAGCATTCTGTACGTCTAAAGGTTGTAAGGTTAAGGAGGAATAAACTCTAATTAAGTGTAGGCTGACAGTTAATTTAAAGATCAATCCTCTCTTCACCTCTTTGGTTGTCTTATCAAGTCTTTGGAGGATGTATTCTAAAGGGGACTGCTATTTACAAAACCCACTAGGAATAATTGGGCCCATACCATCTCCCACTGAATTCTTCCCTCCCTCAATTTAAAACAGCTGCTAGAAGAGAGGTGCTGAGGGTACACAGAGCAGTTGAGTGAAGGAATAAAAACTTCCCATTTTTTGTTTAAATTTTTATTTTTTTAATATTCTAATTCTTCATTATTTATTGTAACTTTACAACTTGTTCCTATTCCTATTTTGAATAGTTACAGCTATACTATGAACTCTAATCCTCTGAACCGAATCTTCTGCATCCCAAACTTCATCTGTATCTACATAGCTGAAAGTTATATATTCCTAATATAATAATAAACTTTTAAAATCTGATCAATAAAGTAAGGGTTTCTACTTTATGCTCTCAAATTCTCTAAATGGAATTTTAGGAGGACGAGATTTGTTTTGTTCAATTTTGGGGGGGTTTTCTTGCAAGATTTCTTATCACCTTATTTGTTTAAATTTTTAAAAATCATCTGATATCACAAATAATCTATCATAACACTTTATTATGAAATATTTTAGGTACACAAAAGAGCTTTTAAAATTATGTACGAACATCAGTGTAAGCACCAATCAGCTTAAAAAAAACTTTATAAAAATAACAAAGTCTCCATTGTTCTCCCCATTTTTAATTTTTTTCTTAATATTTTTTTCAGTTTTGTTGAGACATAATTAACATATAACATTATGTTATATGTTATATTATAAGTATAAGGTATACAAAGTATTTGATATACTTCTAAATTGGAAAATAATTACCACTTAGCATTAGCTAACACTTCCATCACATTACATAATTACCATTATTTTTTTGTGATGAGAACATTTAAGATCTACTCTCTTAGCAACTTTCAAGTGTATGATACAGTGATAACTATAATCACATGTTGTAATTAGATCTCCAGAACTTATTCATCTTATAACTGGACATTTGTACCCTTTGGCCAATGTCTCTTCATTTCTTACAATCCCCAGTCCCTAGTAACTACCACTGTACTCTCAGTTTCTCGGAGGTTAGCTTTTTTAGATTCCATGTATAAGTGATATCATACAGTATTTGTCTTTGTCTGACTTTCATCACTTAGCATAATGCCTTTAGGGACCATCCATGTTGTTATAAATGTAGCGATGTCCTTCTTTCTTATGGCTGAGTAATATTCAAAAATATGTGTATATATACATATATATACATATATATATTTCACATCATATATATGTATTCCATTCATATATATATATATATATACACATATATATATATTTCACATCTTCTTTATCCATTCATCTGTTGATGATACTTCAGTTGTTTCAATTATCTTGTCTATTGTAAATAATGCTGCAATTAACATGGAATGCAGATGTCTCCTCGAGATTGTGATTCTATTTCCTTTGGATATATACCCAGAAGTGAAATTGCTGGATCATATGGTAGTTCTATTTTTAATTTTTTGAGGAACCTCCATATTGTTTTCCACAGTGGCTGCACCAGTTTGCATTCCCACCAACAGTGAGGCAGGGTTCCCTTTCTTCCAGGGCCTTCCAGCACTTGTTACCTCTTGTTTTCTTGGTGCTAGGGATTCTAAGATGTGTGAAATGGTACACTATTGTGGTTTTGATTTGCATTTCCCTAAGGATTAGTAATGTTGTGTACCTTTCCATGTATCTCTGTGCTATTTTTATGCCTCCTTTGGAAAAATATTTGTTCATTTATTGTGCCCAGTTTTTAATCAGGTTGTATGTGTTTTTGCTGTTGAAATGAATGAATTCTTTACATATTTTGGATATTAACTTTTTATCTATAGATACCATCTATCTATATTTATATATATTATTTGCAAATATTTTCTCCCATTCCATAGGTTGCTTTTTCATTTTATTGATGCAGAAGTTTTTTAGTATGATGCAGGTCCACTTGTTTATCTTTGCTTTTGTTGCCTTTGCTTTTTGTGTCAAATCCAAAAAAACTTTGCCAAGCCCAATGCTAAGGCGCTTACCCTTATGGTTTCTATTAGAAGTTTTATGGCTTCACGTCTTATGTTTAAGTCTTTAATCCATTTTGAGCTGATTACTGTGTGTAGACTAAGTCCAGTTTAAATGAGACTATCCTTTCCCCATTGAGGATTTTTGGCTCCTTCAGTGTATATGAATTGATCCTATGTGTCTGGGTTTATTTCTGGGCTCTCTATTCTGTTCCACTGATCTATGTCTATTTTTATGCCAATATCACATGTTTTGATTCTGTTGTGTAGCTTTGTAATATAGTTTGATATCAGGAAGTGCGATGTGTCCAGCTTTGTTCTTTCTCAAGATTGCTTTGGCTCTTCAGGGTTTCTTTGTGGTTCCAACAAAATTTAGGATTTTTTTTTTTCTGTTTCTGTCAAAAATCCCATTGGAATTTCGATAGGGATTGCCTTGAATCTTCAGATTGCTTTGGGTAGTATAGGTCTTTGAGAAATATTAATATCTTTCCATTTATTTGTGTCTTCTTCAATTTCTTTCTTTAATGTCTTATAATTTTCAGTGTGTAGATCTTTTACCTCCTGGGTTATGTTTATTCCTAAGAATTTTTAAATGATATTGTAAACAGGATTATTTTTTTTCCTACTTATACAATAGTCTCTCTCTCTCTCTTTTTTTTACGATTTCATTTATTTATTTGACAGAGAGGGACACAGCAAGAGAGGGAATACAAGCAGGAGGAGTGGGAGAGGGAGAAGCAAGCCTCCCACGGAGCAGGGAGCCTGATGCAGGGCTCCATCCCACGACCCTGGGATCATGACCTGAGCCGAAGGCAGATGCCTACCGACTGAGACACCCAGGCACCCCATAATAGTCTCTTTTTTATTTAGGAATAATTGACATGCAATATTTTATTAGTTCTAGGTGTACATCATAGTGATTATAATGAAGGATAGTCAGAAAAAAGGCAGGCAGGGACAATGGGCTCCCACACTAAGAGGAAACCACTCTTAGAAGGATTTTATACCACCTTGGAAGGAGCCCTCCACCCTTTCCCGTGTGACAGATAGGTGGCAAGAACCTGATTGGATGACAGGCACGTGGAGGGTTAATTAGATTAAAGCAGCCCACCAACAAGCCCATAAAAACCCCTTGACTTAGAAACCCTGGTGGCAACCTTCTTGGGTCCCCTCCCTCTCCAGGAACTTTGAACTATCGCTCAATAAACTTTGCTTTGCTGCCCACCACTCTTAATCTGGTCTACCTTGTCATTCTTTGAAGCATCATGACCAAGAACCATGGACAACGAAGGGAAAGAAATCTTGTAACAATTAGATATTTTTATACATTATGAAGTGATCTGCACAATAAGTCTAGTTATCATCTGTCACCAAAGTTATTACAATATTATTTCTATTCCCTATGTCATACATTACATTTATTTTATAACTGGATGTTTGTGTCTCTTATTCCCCATCACATATTTCTCCCTCAGTTTTTCCTTTTGGTAATCAACAGTTTTTTCCTGTAACTATGAGTCTGTTTCTGTTTTGTTCTGTTTGTTCCATTGTTTTGTTTTTTAGATTCCAGGTGTTTGTGAAATTATATGGTATTTGTCTTTCTCTGTTTTATTTCACTCAGCGTAATACCCTCTAGGTTCATCCATTCGTAAATGGGAAGATTTTATTCTTTTTTTTTATGGCTGAGTAATAGCCCATTGCATATATCTACCACATCTTATTTATTCATTCATCTATTGATGGATACCTAGGTTGCTTCCATATCTTGGCTATTACAAATAATGTTGCAGTGAACACAGTGGTGCATGTATCTCTCCAGATTGGTGTTTTCATTTTCTCTGGATATGTACCAAAAATGGAATTGCTGGATCATATAGTAGTTCTATTTTTAATTTTTGAGGAACCTCTATACTATATTCCATAGTGGTTACACTAATTTACATTCCCACCAACAGTGTAACAGATAACAGAGGGTTATCTTTTTCTTTCTTTTTTTTTTTTAAGATTTTTTATTTATTTATTTGAGAGAGAGAATGAGAGAGAGAGAGAGAGAGCATGAGAGGGGGTTGGGTCAGAGGGAGAAGCAGACTCCCTGCTGAGCAGAGAGCCCGATGCGGGACTCAATCCTGGGACTCCAGGATCATGACCCGAGCCGAAGGCAGTCGCTTAACCAACTGAGCCACCCAGGTGCCAAGAGGGTTATCTTTTTCAACATGCTCTCTAACACTTTTTTTTTTTGTATTTTTGATAATAGATAATCTGACAGAGGTGAAGTGTTTTTATTTGTGTTTTCCTGACAATTAGTGATGGAGAGCATCTTTCCATGTGCCTGTTGGCCATCTCTAAGTCTTCTTTGGAAAAAATGTCTACTCAGGTCCTCTGCTGATTTTTAATAATGTCATGGTTTTTCTTGTTGTTGTTTCTTTTTTTGATTTTAAGTTGTCTGAGTTCTTTATATATTTAATTTAATTAATTTATTATTAAAAAATTTTTTTTTTAGAAATAGTGTGAGGGGCAGAAGGAGAGGGGCAGAAGGAGGGGCAGAGGAGAAGGAGAGAGAAAATCTTAAGTAGGCTCCAACCCCAGCACAGAGCCCAATGTAGGGCTCCATCTCATGACCTTGAGATCATGATCGGAGTCAAAATCGGGAGTTGGATGCTTAACTGACTGAGACACCCAAGTGCCCCTAGTTCTTTATATATTTTAGATATTAACCCCTTATTGGATGTATGATTTGCAAATATATTCTCCCATTCAATAGGTTGCCTTTTTGTTTTGTTGATAGTTCCCTTCTCTGTGGAAAAGCTTTTTTTTTTTTTTTATAATCCCATTTGTTTATTTTAGCTTGTGTTGCCCTTGCCTGAGGATTTTGGCTCAAAAAAAAAAAAAAAGTATTGCTAAGACCAATGTGAAAGAGCTTACTGCCTTTTTTTCTTCTATGAGTTTTATGGTTTCAGGTGTTAGAATCAAGTCTTTAATCCATATTGAATTTATTTTTGTATATGGTATAAGATAGTGGTCCAGTTTCATTCTTTTGCATGTCGCTGTCCAGTTTTTCCAACACCATTTATTGAAGAGACTGTCATCTCCCTATTGTATATTCTTGCCACCTTTGTAATAGATTAAATGACCATATATGTGTGGGTTTTTTCCTGGGCTCTCTATTCTATTCCATTGACCTATCCGTCTGTTTTCATGTCAGTACCATACTTTTTTGATTACTATAGCTTTGTAGTATAGTTTGAAATCAGCTAATATGTTACCTCCAGCTTTGTTCTTCTTTCTCAAGATTGCTTTGGCTATTTGAGATTTTTTGTAGTTCCATATAAATTTTAGGATTCCTTGCTCTACTACTTTAAAAAATGTTATTGCTATTTTGAAAAGAATTGCAATACATCTGTGGATTGCTTTGGCTCACATGGACAGTTTAACAACAGTAATTCTTCAAACCCATGAGCATGGATATCTTTCCATTTTTTTGTGTTGTCTTCGGTTTCTTTTTTCAATGTCTTATAGTTTTCAGAGTACTGGTCTTTTACTTCCTTGGTTAAATTTATTCCTGGGTATTTTATTCTTTTTGATGCAATTATACATGGGATTATTTTCTTTTTTTTCAAGCCACACATTTATTGTTATGTTAATCACCATATATTACATCATTAGTTTTTGGTGCAGTGTTCCATGATTCATTGTTTGTTCATAACACCCAGTGCTCCATGCAGAATGTGCCCTCCTCAATACCCATCACCAGGCTGACCCATCCCCCTACCCCCCTCCTCTCTAGAACCCTCAGTTTGTTTTTCAGAGTCCATCATCTCTCATGGTTCGTCTCCCCCACTGACATACTCCCCTTTTCTTCCTCTCCTGTTATCTTCTTCTTTTTCTTTTTTCTTAAAATATGTTGCGTTATTTGTTTCAGAAGTACAGATCTGTGATTCAACAGTCTTGCACAATTCACAGCGCTCACCATAGCACATACCCTCTCCAATGTCTATCACCCGGCCACCCCATCCCTCCCACCCCCAACCACTCCAGTAACACTCAGTTTGTTTCCTGAGATTAAGAATTCCTCATATCAGTGAGGTCATGTGATACATGTCTTTTTCTGATTGACTTATTTCACTCAGCATAACACCCTCCAGTTCCATCCACGTCATTGCAAATGGCAAGATCTCATTCCTTTTGATGGCTGCATAATATTCCATTGTGTATATATACCACATTTTCTTTATCCATTCATCTGTCGATGGGCATCTTGGCTCTTTCCACAGTTTGGCTATTGTGGACATTGCTGCTATAAACATTGGGGTGCACGTACCCCTTCGGGTCCCTACATTTGTATCTTTATGGTAAATACCCAGTAGTGCAATTGCTGGATCGAACGGTAGCTCTAATTTCAACTGTTTGAGGAACCTCCATACTGTTTTCCAGAGTGGTTGCACCAGCTTACATTCCCACCAACAGTGTAGGAGGGTTCCCCTTTCTCCACATCCCCGCCAACATCTGTCGTTCCCTGACTTGTTAATTTTAGCCATTCTGACTGGTGTGAGGTGGTATCTCATTGAGGTTTTGATTTGGATTTCCCTGATGCCGAGCGATGTTGAGCACTTTTTCATGTGCCTGTTGGCCATTTGGATGTCTTCTTTGGAGAAATGTCTGTTCATGTCTTCTGCCCATTTCTTGATTGGATTATTTGTTCTTTGGGTGTTGAGTTTGATAAGTTCTTTATAGATTTTGGATACTAGCCCTTTATCTTATATGTCATTTGCAAATATCTTCTCCCATTCTGTCGGTTGTCTTTTGGTTTTGTGGACTGTTTCTTTTGCTGTGCAGAAGCTTTTTATCTTGATGAAATCCCAATAGTTCATTTTTGCCCTGGCTTCCCGTGCCTTTGGCGATGTTTCTAGGAAGAAGTTGCTGCGACTAAGGTCGAAAAGGTTGCTACCTGTGTTCTCCTTTAGGATTTGGATGGGCTCCTGTCTCACGTTTAGGTCTTTCAACCATTTGGAGTCTATTTTTGTGTGTGGTGTAAGGAAATGGTCCAGTTTCATTCTTCTGCATGTGGCTGTCCAATTTTCCCAACACCATTTGTTGAAGAGACTGTCTTTTTGTCATTGGACATTCTTTCCTGCTTTGTCAAAAATAAGTTGACCATAGAGTTGAGGGTCCATTTCTGGGCTCTCGATTCTGTTCCATTGATCTATGTGTCTGTTTTTGTGCCAGTACCATACTGTCTTGATGATGACAGCTTTGTAATAGAGCTGGAAGTCCGGAATTGTGATGCCGCCAGCTTTGCTTTTCTTTTTCAGTATTCCTCTGGCTATTCTGGGTCTCTTCTGGTTCCATACAAATTTTAGGATTATTTGTTCCATTTCTTTGAAAAAAGTGGATGGCATTTTGATGGGGATTGCATTGAATGTGTAGATTGCTCTAGGTAGCATTGACATCTTCACAATGTTGATTCTCCCAATCCATGAGCATGGAACGTTTTTCCATTTCTTTGTGTCTTCTTCAATTTCTTTCATGAGTATTTTATAGTTTTCTGAGTATAGATCCTTTGCCTCTTTGGTTAGATTTATTCCTAGGTATCTAATGGTTTTTGGTGCAATTGTAAATGGGATAGACTCCTTGATTTGTCTCTCTTCTGTTTTGTTGTTGGTGTATAGGAATGCCACTGTTTTCTGTGCATTGATTTTATATCCTGCTACTTTACTGAATTCCTATATGAGTTCTAGCAGTTTTGGGGTGGAGTCTTTTGGGTTTTCCACATACAGTATCATATCATCTGCAAAGAGTGAGAGTTTGACTTCCTCTTACATGGGATTATTTTCTTAATTTCTCTTTCTGATAGTGCATAGAAGTGCAACCAATTTCTGTATGTTAATTTTGTATCCTGTGACTACCGAATTCATTTATCAATTTTAATCGTTTTTTTGGTGAAGTCTTTAGAGTTTATTTAATATAGTACCATGTCATCTGCAAATAGCAACAGTTTTACTTCTTCCTTTCCAATTTGGATGTCTTTCACTCATTTTTTTTTCTTGCCTAATTGTTGTGTCTAGAGTTTGAATGTTCAATAAAAGTGGCCAGAATGAACATCTTTGGCCAATATTAGAGGAAAGATTTCAACTTTTTACCATTGTGTATGATGTTTACTGTGAGTTTATCATACATGATCTTCATTATGTTGAGGTACGTTCCTTCTATACCAAGTTTGTTGAAAGTTTTATCATGAAAAGATCTTGAATTTTGCCACATTTTTTTCTGCATCTGTTGAGATGATCATATGATATTTATCCTTTATTTTGTTAATATAGTGTATAATTTTGATTGATTTGTGAAAGTTAAAACATCCTTACATCCCTAGAATAAATCCCACTTGATTGAGGTTTATGAATAATTTAATTTATTGTTTAACTCAATTTGTTAATAATATGTTGAGAATTTTTACATCTGTGTGTATCAGAGTTATTGGCCTTTTTTTTTTCTTGTAATATCCTTTTTGGTTTGGTTTCAAAGTATCAGCTCAGAATATCAGTATTTGGTATCAGCTGGCCTTGTAAAATTAATTTGTAAATATTCCCTCTTCTTCTATTTTTTTTTTAATTTTTTAGGAAAGGTTGAGAAGGATTGGTATTAGTTCTTCATGGTATGTTTGGTAGAATTCACCAATGAATCATTGGTCCTGGGATTTTCTTTGTTGGAAGGCTTTGATTACTGATTCCATCTCCCTACTCATTATTGGTATGTTCAGATTTTCTATTCTTCATGATTCAGTCTTGTTAGGTTGTACATTCCTAGGAATTTATCCATTTCTTCTAGGTTATCCAATTTGTTGGTATATAGTTGTTCATAGGAATCTCTTATGGTCCTCATATTTTTCTGATATCAGTTATAATATCTCCTCTTCCACTTCTAATTTTATGTATTTGTGTCCACTCTTTTTTACTTGCTAAGTCTAGCTAAGAGTTTCTCTATTTTATTTTTAATCTTTTCAAAAAACCAGCTCTTAGTTCATGAATTTTTCTTTTTTCCTTTTATTTTCCTCTATTTCATCTGTTTCCACTCTGATCTTTATTATTCCCTTCCTTCTTGTAACTTCGGGCTTTTTGTTCTAATTCTAATTTTATTTTTCTAATTTCCTGAGGTATACAGTTAGGTTGTTTATTTGAGATCTGTATTTTTTTCTTAATGTGAGCAGCTTAATTATAATGTGTCTCAGTGTGGGTCATCTTTTTTGAAACAGTCTGTGTTTCCTGAATCTGCATGTCTGTTTCTTTCCCCAGGGTAGGGAAGTTTGCCACCATTATTTCTTTGAATAAACTCTCTGCCCCCTTTTTCTGTCTCTTCTCTTTCTGAAACTCTTATAATGCATACATTGATCTGTTTTATGGTTTCCCACAGGTCCCCTAAGCTGTCTTTACTTTTATAGATATTCTTTTCTTTTGTGCTTCTTTAGTTAGATGAATTCTACTTCCCTGTCTTCTAGTTCTCTGATACTCCTTTCCACTTCATCTAGTCTACTGTTGAGCCCCTCTATTGAATTACTCAGTTCTGTTATTGTATTATTTAGCTCTGTGCTTTCTGTTTGGTACTTTCTTATATTTTCTCTTTGTTGAAATTCTCATTTTGTTCATGGAATGTTCTACTGACTTCAGTGATCTTTGTTATGATCCTTATTTTGAACTTTCTATCAGGTAAATTACTTATCTTTGGTATTTTAAGATCTGTTTCTGGAATTTTATTATGTTCATTTGTTTGGGGTGTATTTTTTTGTTTATTTATTTTTCTTGACTCTCTGTGTTGGTTTCTGTAGATCTTGACAGAGTGGTCTCCCATAGGAGATGAACTTTGTCTATCAGCCCAGCCCATGCTCCTGGTTTTCTCTAAATCCTTTATGATTGTCTAAGCTGTCTTCCTTGTTCTTAGTAGATCCCAGTAGTTAAGGGTGTGCTAACTCCCCTAAGGGGAATATTATAGTCAGCACTTGTACAGAGGCCAGTTGGAAGCTGAAACCTCAGGAAGCAGCAGGGAAGGTATGTTGTTAAATCCTTTCCAGGGAGAAACTGGGAGGCATTTTTTGTTTACTCCTTTCGTACTGGGCCCTGGGCCCTGGGCCCTGGGTATATAGCCATGACTTAGGTAGAGGTGGGAAGGGTGCCTCTGAGTCCGTTAAGAACTTCTTGTTTATTTTCTACAGTCCTGTGGAACTCCTGAATGTAAGCCTCATTGGCTGTCAGAGCCAGGTAATGTAGGGACCTGTCCACAAAAGCTGGGGTGCAGACTTGTGTATAAACTCTTTCTAGGGTGATACTGGTGCCTGGAGGTAGTCAGAAGGGAGAGGGCAGAGGAGGTGTCCACAGGCCTCCCTGATCTGTGGAAAGGATCACAGTCAATCCCCAGATGCATAGTAATTTAGATCTCTGACCCTCAGACAGCAGCTTTTGCAGTATGCAAATAGACTCCTTTCAGGGAAAGAATGAGAAATGAGCTTTTTTTTTTTTTTTTTTTTCCTGCTCCCTCTGTGCTGAGCCCTGGGATGACAGCCGCAGGGAGTGTTCATGCCCAAACAGTTGCTTTTTGTTATAGTCTTATGGGTCTTGTGGACACAAACCCTGCTGGCTTTCAAAACTAGGTGGTTAGGGGCCTGTCCCTTAGTTGGGAGTCTTAAAAACTGAGACACTAGATATGGGGTCCAAACCCTTCACTCCTGAGGGAGAAGCTGGGAGTTAAGGATTTCCTCCTAATTGTATGGTGCTGTGCTGGGGTTGGGGTTTAGGGTGAGAGTGTGTCTCAGCCTACCTATCTGTTTTGATATGAGTATTTTCTTGTTCACCCAATGTGTAGGAGTCACTCAACTAGTTCCTAGATTTCCTTCAGAGGGAATTGCTCTTTGTGTAGCTATTTATTCAGTATGCCCATAGAAGGAGAGGAGTACAGGAGCTTCTTATGTCACTATCTTTAGAGACCTCCACCCTGATCATTTAATATCTTCTTTCAAATAATTGAATTGCATTGCAGGTTTAGAATATCAGAATACACACATGGAGAACATATACAATGTCTAAGACATAAAAATGCACCACCATCAAATGGCAAGCAAATGGCTCATTTAGATAATTCAGTAAGTCAGTTTTCAACTAAGCAGTCATTGTGTTTTTAATGTAGTCAAAATGTCTAATTTGAGAACCTCACCCACAGAGCTACATGATAATTTAAATAAATTATACATATATGCTCAATTTTAGTTAGAAAAAAATTTAGGAGCCTGTCCTGATATGTCTATTTTTAAGTGATTTTCATTTGTGAAAATATAAGGAGGCTCCCCATCCTAAAGATATATTCTGTATTTTTTGCATATGTAACCTATATAGTTCCTTTTAACTTTTCCATTGTCAGTTTTTAATTTCCCTATATCTCAAGGAGAACTTTTTAGTGAGAAATTAGTAAACTGAGAGTTGAATACAGGAAGAAACTCTTTATATATCTTTTAATATTTTTATTGTTTCAAGTTTTTATTTAAATTCCAGTTAGTTAACATACAGTGTAATATTAGTTTCAGGAGTAGAATTTAGTGATTCATCACTTACATACAACACACAGTGCTCAACACAAGTGCCCTCCTTAATACCCATCACCCGTTTGGCCCATCCTTGCCCACCTCTCCAGTAACCCTCAGTTTGTTCTCTATCATTAAGAGTTCTCTTTTATGGTTTCCCTCTCTCTCTTTTTCCCCTATGTTCATCTGTTTTGTACACTTTTATTAGCATAAGCCTTTGAAACCATCCATAAACCTGGCCTAAAGTGTGAGTATGATTTATGATTCTTTCACTGATCTGATTTGATAGTAAGTAGAAACTGATATTAATTAATCAGTCAAACAGTATATTTTTTATTATCTTCTACGATATTTTGTTGAGCAACTATGGGGAATATAGGGTTCAGCCCTAAGCATTTATCATCTTTTTGGAAATGTAAGACATATATCCATGGAAACATAAGGGAGCAGAGCAAGAGTCTACTGACTATAACTGACAAATACTGTTATAAGAAAAAACATAATCAATAGAATATTTAGGCCCTTTTACACAGAGGTGGCTTTATAGATTATTAAAAAGAGGGTTTTTAAAAGAAGTATAGAGAAAATGAAAAAATAATCATAGTGAGGCAGCACAGGTTTATTAAAGAAAAACAAAACACTCAATTTTACTTCTTATTTTTTGCTTGGGTTGCTAAACTTTTATACTATAGAGCCAGATATCTGGATTTCTATGATACATTTGACAAGGTTTCTTATAGTGTACAAAGAGCAAAAGAGAAAACTATAGATTTTATGCATGGAAATGTACAGCTAGTCACATTAATAAATGATGAATAAGTGTTAGTCAAAGTCCAGTGATTAATACGTTAACACAAAATGGAGAGGGTATGTGCAGGACAATATTCGTAGCCCTGCTCTTTTCAAGATTGTTTCTGCAAATTACTGGCATGAGTAATCTGGATGATAGGAGATAAGATTTGCAAATAATCAGAGCTTGGAAGAATAATGAATGTATTAGAAGGCTAAATTAGGTCCCAAAATTTCTGGACAGGCAGGAACAGACAAAACAAGGACAGTTTTATCAAGAATAGATTTAAGCTTGTGGTTTCATAGTAGCAAAACAAAACAAAATCTGCCACTCCCTAAAAACCAAAATCAGCCAATCAGCCAATCAGCCAACCAACCAACCCAACTGGAAACCACAAATAAATGAGATACCTTTTAGCAAGTGAAACAATTGTAAGGATTTTATTTGGCTAAAACATCCATAAGAGTTAATAGTATGATGGCATTATAAAACAGGTAATGTAATCTTAGGCTATATCACCGTTTCTCAACCTTTTTTCATTATTGTCCCTCTAAGGAGTTTTTTTAGAATTGTTTTTCTCCTGATAATTACCCTATTAAATTTTAATGACACAGATACATTGTATATCTCTTTATGTACTTTATCTGTGTCTGTGCTATTTATATAAAAGAGTAAGACTTTTTTCACAAGAACTGATTTTTACCCTCTTGTGGGCAATATTAACCCTCATTGAGAATTCACAGGCTTTATTAGTAGAGAATTAATAGAATGAGGGAAGGAAAATTCTACTGTTCTTAGAAGTGTTTAAAATAATATGTTCCCTTCTGAATGCCACATTTTAAGACATAATTCAAAACTAGATGGTATTCAAAGGAGAGCAGGTAGGATGGCATGGCATGGCATGAGGGATTTTTAAAGGGTGGGGAATTATCATTCTGGAGAAATGGAAGGGGTACTCATACCTATCTTCAGATATGTGGGGGAATGTTCTATGACAAAAGCGATTTAATCATTGAACAGTTGCTTTAGCAAAACATATTTTGGCAAATATTATAAGTTACTTAGTTCAGAGTATCCAAAGATAGAAAAGATTGTTTCATTAGGAATAATATTCTTTGTCACTAGATGTACTGTATGTACAATGACCCTGTGGTGGGGAGCATGATAGAGAAGATTCAGAGCCTATTTGGACAGGATGACCTTAGCATCCTTTTTATTCCTGATTGTATGATACTGGGCAGTAGGAGATAAACTGAACCTTGAAGGAAAAGATAGATTTGGATAAACTTAGAGGATATAATACTCCAAAGTGGATATTTGGTTTCTCAGACATGGAAATTAGAGCATACAGACTTGATTTCTGCTCTGCTTTGTCCAAAATTCACTGTCTGGACCCAAGATGTCACCAACATCCTTACCTATAATATGTTGGATTTAGATTAGATTACATCTATCATTGCTAGTTCTAGAAATCTAAGATACTACAACTTAGTAATTTATGTTAGGAAGATGCCTTTCCTATTGTCCAGTCTTCCCCATCAGCTCAAGCAATTCACAAGGTACTTATAAATCATTCAAACTGGGACCTTGAATTACCATATGTGACAAAAATATCATCTTTTAGAATGTGTGTGCTCAGCTACAGTAGAGGTGAGAGAAACTTTGTTAACCAAAAAAAAAAAAATGTTTTATGATAAAGGGTAGAAGTTACTGTTGTTTAAAGACGTTGCTGCTCAGAGTCTCTGTGATTACCATCTCTCCATAGTAGGGAATCTTTTATACTTCTAAAACATCAGGCCTTTAAAGTTGCTCTGGACAAAGGTGGCATTACTGGCCTATGCTGGATTTAAAGTAGTTAGGTCAGGGAAATTAGAGTTTATAAGAATCTGGCAGTTAACTTTTCCAAATCATTGTTGAGTAAAGGTTCCAGATGTTTACTCAGTAGAAAGCTAAGCCTGTGTACAAAGTATCTGAAAATCAAAAAAGTAGATTAAAAAGAGATGAGGATAAAGTTGTGTAGCTTTTGCATTTGTAGGAATTGTTATTAAAATTATAACATAAAGAGGGTTTTAATGTGTGAAATATCAAAAGTATTGTTGTATTTGTTGTTGTTGTCATTAGTGGTGGTAGCAGCAGCAGTACAAGTAGCGATAGTCCTAGTTGTAGTTGTAGTAGTAGCAACAGTAGTAGTAGTGTTTGCTTGAATTTTTTGCCTCAGTTTCATGCCCTGAAATTATGGGCAGCTTTCCAATACTCATTAGTCTGAGAAAGTTGAGTAGACTATAACATAATGATTGATTATTTTCTGTGAAACATTTATACTCCACTTTAATCCAACTTTGTTTGTTTCCTGTGACTTCAAATATATTTCATTAGCTGAAAAGATAGAAAACTTATGTGTGATGGGGAGATTGGGGATTTTGCAGAGGGCACCATGATATAATGGGAAGAAAAGATCCTATGTTGGTAGTGTGACCTTGGAAAGATTACTTAACTTCTCTTTCCTTGCCTGTAAATTGGTTACAACACTGTCCCAGTGAATCTTTCTCACATAATTCTTAGTCCTCCTTGTGTACCAGAATCACTGGGAGAGTCCTTACAAAATAGAGATGTCTATCCTGTAACCTAGTTTGGAGGCCCTGGGTCTCTCTCTCTCTCACTCTTTTTAATCTCTTCAGGTGTTGTGAGCACGAAATTGGATAATATTGTTAAAGAGCCCTGAAAAGGGTATTCAAATGAGCATTTCCCAAGGAAAAGCATGGGTGATATTTTTTCCATAGGATTTTTCTTACTAGTAACAGCAGTGTCTTCACTGATGGCTATGCTCTGCCCCCTACCAGGAGAAGTCAAGAGAGACAGAACATGCCTAGATGATTCTACTCAGTTAAGAGTCATGCTTCCAGATTCTAGACCTGTCATAGTCATGGCACCAATGATGACCAATCCTGTACCTGTGGTTTCCCAAAGTCTCAAAACTACTAGCCCAGCCTTATCTGACCTCACAGCTAGATCAGAGGTCAAAAGCTGCTCCTCTCTGCACAGAGATGAAGCCAATATCCATGAAGAACTTCACGAATTACCTATCAACCTCCAAACATTCCCTAAAATTATTACTTTATGGTTGGTAAATTTAGGGTCCTTGAACTATGTTCAAATGTGTGACTTGGTTAGTGCTATAAAGCTGATTGACCCCCCCCTTTTTTTTAACTATCTGAGATATAACAGGACAAGAATATCATGGGATTTCATTTTATTACTCAATGTCAAACCTATAAATATTCAAAGAAAAGTGTCTGGGAGAGATTAAACTTCTGATAAGTATTCAACAGGAGAATAAAGATTAACCTTTTGTATAAAAGATTAACCTTTTGTATATGATAAAAAATTAATATAAAATATAAAATTAGTACCAAAGACATTTGGCAGAAGAGGTATAGGATGAATTTGTATTTTGAAGTGACTACACAAGTTCTAATCTTCTATTAAGGGGAACGGAAGATTGACCAGCAAAAAATGTCACTTCTTAAGGTGACAGAAGAAAGAATCTATAAGTAATAGGGGTCTTTGTCCAACCAGACTAGATTCTTTGGAGACTAATGATAATTTTAAAAAAGAAAGCTATGTTTAATTTATATTGTATAATGATTCTTAATTTTTATATAAGACTACATAAGTATAGATAGCTTTCTGGTTTCTAGATTACAACTTTTTTTTTTGCCTACTTAAATAATTCACTGATCATAAGACATTGAACTTGGTATACAGATTGAACTCTGTTTAATTTTTGACAGTTTTCTCTAAATTGATTCATGATTCCTTCTTTCAACTCTAGTTGTGGAAACAAACAAACAAGCAAAAACAGACAAAAATCTCTGTCTTCTTAGAACTTAGTTTCTAATAGAGAGAAAAGCAATAACCAGAGAGACAGAAAATCGGAGAGATGGTTTTATTAATTTGTAGTGTTTCAGATGGTATTAGGGCTACTGTGAAAAAAGTAAAGCAGAAGAGGAGTGATGGGTTACTGGGCAGGATTGCTTTCATTAAAAAAAAAAAAATAGCAGAGAATGTCTCACTGCTAAGTGGATATTTTTGCAGGGACCTAGAGAGGTAAGAGAAAGAGAGAGAGCCATGAAGGTATCTGGGACAAATTTGGCAGAGAAAAGTTCCCTAAAATGGGGAGAATAAATTCTGAGGCATATAAGAAAAATCGCATATTGGTTTGGGATGGCCATAGGAGGATGGGAGATGAAGAGGTGGGAGGGTAGTTTTAAGCCATTGTAAGGATTTTGCCAATTACTCTCAAAGAAACAGGGGTAATTCGAGGGTTTTAAGCTGAGAAATAACATAATCTGGCTTTTTCATAGGATGGTTCTGGTATCTGTGTTGCGAATAGATTATGGTAAGGTAGAACTGGATATATGGAAGTCTGTCAGAGGCTACTGTAATGGTGTAGGGAAGATAAACTGTGGGCTTGGACCAGAGTGGTAGTAGTGGAGCTGATGAGAAGTAATGAGCTGACAAGATTTTCTAATAGATCTGATGTGGGGTGAAGAGAGAAAAGTAGAAATGATTACTCTGCAGGTTTTGTATCTGAACAATTAGAAGGGTGACATAGCCATTGCTAAGATCTGGAAGGCTGTGGATGCAGAACATTTGGGGGACTTGATCAGGTGTTTGGATTTGGATATGCTAAGTTTGAGATGGCTATCCAACATTAAAATGAAGATATCATGTGTTCCCCCAAAAGGATTATGTTGAAGTCCTAACTCCCCATACTTCAGAATGTAACCTTGTTCAGAAATAGGGTCTCTACAGATGCAATTAGTTAAGATGAAACAATAGTGGAGTATGGTGGGCCCATAATTCAATATGACTGGGGTCTTTATAATAAGATAACCATGTGAAGACAGAGACCTACAGAAAGAACACTATGTAATGATGAAGACAGAGATTGGAATTTTGTACCTGCAAGCCAAGGAATGACAAATATTGCTAAGAAAGCACCAGAAGCTGGCAAGAGGCAAGAAAAGATTTCCCTACAGTTTTCAGAGGGACCCAGACCCTGCCAACAGCACCTTGATTGTGGATTTATAGCATTCAGAGCTATGAGATAATACGTTTGTGTTGTTTTAGGCCATGTAGTTTGTGATGCTTTGTTATGACAGCCCTAGGAAATGAATACAGAGAATAAGGTGAGTACTTAGAGTTTGCCACTGGATTCAGCTAGGTAGAGTTATTGGTGAGCTAGACAGGAGCAGTTTCAGTAGGGGAGAAGGCTTAAAATCCTGATTGGAGTGGGTTCAAGACAAGAGAGAAGGTGGAATAAATTGGGAGTAGTAAGTATAGGTAAATCTTTTAAGCAGCATTTCTGTAAAGCAGGAAGCAAAGAAATGAGATCATAGAGAAAGGAAGATATGAGGTCAAAGGAAGTGTTTTCCTCTTTCCTTCCTCCCCCTCTCCTTTTGATACCCTTCCATCTCTCTTCTACTCTTCCCTTCCCTCCCTCTTTTATTTTCTTCCTTTCTTCCTTTTTGGATGAAAATATTATTATATGATTGATTGATGATGGAAGTAATTCATTAGAGAAGAGAAAGTTGATTTGCGAAGAGGGACAGACAACAATTATGGGACAAATACCCCTTAGAGGCAGAATGGAATCTAGTGCATAAAAGGAGGGTGACCTTATACAGGACAGAGACAGAAAGAAGACAGAGTCCATGGCCATAGATACGAAATAGTAAATATATGTGAAGAGAGTTTATGAAAGATTTTTTCCAGTCACTTCTATTTTTCTATGAAAGGAGAAGCAAGATTACCTGCAAAGAGAAAAGACAGTAGTAGAGTTGTTCATAATTAAGGAGAGAAGAAATTTAGGACATGGTCATCTAGGAGAGTGGAAAAATTGCAGGCAGAGGTAGTAGGATTACAGGCAGTCCTTTTGAAGTTGGTAGTCATGAGTTCAGAGAGACCAGTCAGCACAATAGTTTAACAGAATTTCTGGACAACATATTTTTCCCATGAATAGGACTGTCAGATAGAATATAGCACACCCTGTAAAATTTAATAGATAAATAATAATTTTTTAACATATATTCCCAACTTGCTGAAGTTCATAGGTTTCCATCTGGAAATGTAAGGGTCACCTGTGGTGGTTAGATTCTCATTCATTTCATGATGTGTATGAATGTTGGGCAAGGCACCACTTTTTGAACTAGACTTTTTGAAACTGTATGATTTTTACAAACTAATTTCTGGACTGGATTGTAAATCTGCCAAATGTTGATCTAACTATTTAATGTTTTTACTAAGAAATAATAAGAAATGTTGACGACTTAAATATCTTTCCTTGTTGCTCTTGCCATCTCTCCGGGAACATTCACCCTGTTGGCAGACCCTCAGCAATTTTATGTTAATCTCTTTAGTGATAAAAACTGCATTAACAACCTTTAGGCTATTGAAAGTTAACTCTCTAGCAATGGTGGCCAAGGTGTACATAGTTTTTCTTTTGGTGCATTTATATAAACCCTGGAGACAAAGTGGTATTTTTTTTTTTTATTCCTGAAGGCTTACTTATTCTGGTCTTACAAAGTTATTTTTGATCAATGGAATGTTTTAACACAATTAAAAATACAAATGGCATTAGAGTCTTAAATTGGGGGAACTGAAACTCCTGATATGAATGGTCTATGAGGACTGGTCCAGTTGTTCAGTATCAAAAAAAATGCACTGATTCATTTGGTTCTTAAATAATAATTATAGCCATGATTTATTCAGTATTTACTATGTACAAAGTACCATTTATACTGAACATTTAACATACCAACTTTTAACAAAAACCTAATAGGGACTCTCGTGAATCCATTCGACAAATATTGGTTCTACCAAGCCTTGGAAATAATAGTGAATGAAAGACACAAAAATCCCTGACCTCATTGAGCTTACATTTTAATAGGCAAGAGGCAATAAAAAATAAATAATAATATACTGGATAGTAAGAAATGCTTTGGAAAAAAATAAAGCAGGTAATGGGGATATAGGATAATGGAAGCAGAGATCAATTTTTTATAGGGAGCTCAAAGAGACTTTATTGACATGAAGCAAAAACCTGAAGGAATAAAAAAGTGCTATATGTTGTCACTTGAGGAAAAAGCATCCCAGGGGTAGAGAACAGCAAGTACAAAGGCCCTAGGAGGAGAAACATACCTGACATCTTGAATCAATAGCCAAGGTATTTGGAGTAAAGTGAACAAAAGGGAGATAAGAAAAAGATTAGGTCAAATAGAGGAGATGGTATCATTTGAGACTTTGTAGGTCATTGTAATGATCTGAGTTTTTGCTCTTAAAGAAACAAGATATGGGAGGTATCGAATAGTTGAGTGACTTGATTCAACTTTAATTTTAAAAAAAGATCACTCTGGAAGGTACGAATAGATTGCTGAGGAACAGGTGAGGAGGCAGAAAGGCCAGGGTGAAGGCTATGTTAACAATGTGATGAGAGATGCAGTAATCCAAGGTGGGAGCAGCAAGAAAAGGCAGTAAGAAGTAGTATGATGCTAGATACATTTTGAAAGGAGAACTGTCAGGATTTTTGGTTTATTGGGTGAAGAGTATAAAAGACAGAGGTAAGGCTGACTATAAAGTTTCTGACCTGAGCAATTGGAGGGATAGGAGTTACCTTAATTGAAATGAGGAAAACTTAGGAGGAGGCTTTGTCAGGGAAAATCATGAAATTGGTTTTGAACAAGATGAGTTTAAATTCCTATTAGACAGCCAAGTAGAGATGTCCAGTAGCCAGTTGGACATATAAATCTGCAGTGTGGACTGCAGGTATAAATTTGAAAGTTTTATTTAAAGCCGTATTATTGGTTATTGTCAAGTTAATGAGAATAGATAGACAAAAGTTTAGATCCAGTAACTATGTCCTGCAGTAATCCAATGTTGAGTAGGCAGATGAAAAGAAGTATATAAATGAGACTGGGGAGAAGCCAGCAAATCACAAAATTAATTGAAGACAGAACCAAGATTTGAACCTAGGTCTGTGGGGGTCCCTCTAATTCCTTTGGCCTTAGTCAGTTGTCTACATGGCCACATTTTGTTATTATAATTATTAATCTGTATTATTTCAAAGCCCTAATCAATTTCTAGAAAGAAAAATGCTAATCAGTACCCAAGGTACCTGAATGAATTACTCCTCAAAAAAACACTAAAAGATGAAAAAAAAGTAATGGATAATAAGAGCTTTTTTTGTATGTCAAGCATTATGCCTGGTCCATTATAGATAACATCTCATTTAATCCTCATTTTAGGTTATTATGTTCCCCATTTTGCAGAAGGATTTGAGGTTAGCAGAGTTTAACTACTTTCTCAAGTTCATTCAACTTTTAAGTGGTAGAGTTGGGATTTCTACCTAATTTTATTTTCTACTATTTTACATTTCATCATCTACACCATCATAACTCCAACTAAGAAAATTATCGCTGTAACAAGCAACATTGAAAAGCATAATAGATATCCACAGGAACTGTTTAATAGAAGAGGCATACTCTTCATGTGGCTATTTCTTGTATCAACCTAAAATAAATCCAGTGTCATAAAACTAGGATATATATATATATATATAGCCTGAGCCAAAGGCCTATGCTCAACCAATTGAGCCACCCAGGCACCTCTACATGCATTTAAATGTACTTTGAAAGTGTATGCTTGGGAAGTTATCCTAAGTCTTTTCTAACAAAAACCAGTTAGAAAATATAATGGAAACAAAGATTTTAGTCACTAAGTTGACAAAACTTCAGCTCCTTCCAGAAATCTTAATGCAGTTCTCTCCCTCACTTCATATATGTCTCTACTCAAAGTCTCGTCTTTGGAGAAACCTCTTCTGTGTCTATTTAAATAGGCTTTCTCCTAGTCAGTTTTTTTTTTTTTAAGATTTTATTTATTTATTTGACAGAGAGAGACACAGTGAGAGCAGGAACACAAGCAGGGGGAGCGGGAGAGGGAGAGGCAGGCTTCCCGGGGAGCCCGATGCGGGGCTCAATCCCAGGACCCTGGGATCCTGACCTGAGCCGAAGGCAGACACCTAATGACGGAGCCACCCAGGCGCCCCTCTCCTAGTCAGTTCTTATCTTATCATCCCACTTCTTCTTCTTCAAGTATTATATATCTACTTGAATTGAACTGTGTATTTAAGTACGTTCTTAATTATTATTTTGTATTTACCTACTTAAATGTAAGTTCTACAAAATCTAGGATTTTTTTTTTAATATTTCTTATTCAGGGGTATAGCTCCAGTTCCTAGAGGAGTTTAAGTTACATTGTACAATTTAATAAATATTTGTTCAGTGAATTTATGTTGGATAAATGAAAAAAGAAAAAGCAAGGAAAGGGAAGGGAAGGAAAGAAAGAATGAACAAAGGAAGGAACAAAGAAGAAAGGAAAAGAAGAAAGGAGGAAGGAAGGAAGGGGAATAAAGGAAGAGAAAAGAAGGAAGAAACAAAGAGATAGCTAAGAAAATAAAGACAGAAATTGTCAAGGTGCAGATACTTAGGCATCCTCCACTAGCCATGCCTATTCTTTTCTCAGCTTTTTACCAATTTTGGGTTGATGTGTTGACACTCAAATACTGGCACGTGACTGTAGCCCCACTGACTAGATGTGCCAAAAAGATATTATGACACAGAAAGTTACCCTTTTCTCATATATTTTCAGAATAATCCCCCCTTCCCTGAATTGCTCAGAGATTTAAAAAGACAGTTTATTCTCCCATATCCTTTTAGTTGCGTATTCTTGATTATCAGACCACTTAAAATGTTATTTATATATATATTTGTTTGTTTATTTATTTATTTTCTAATTGCTCATCCAAAAATAGTATCTCATAGAAACAGGATTTTAGAGTTGATGGGATTTTAGTGATTCTCCAATCCAGCACCTGATTTTACAAATGAATAAATGAAGGCCAAGATGGAGAGAGGGAGGGAGAGAGAGAGATTGAGAGAGGATTGTTTGTCAATCACATGCTGACAAATGACAGAAAGAAGACTCCAACCCAGGTCTTCTGACAAGTTATCCAGAGCAAGGTGAAAGTTATAAAAACAAAATGAAACAAAAACAGTAATGGATCTCTCCATATTCATCAGACAGATTAATGTAAATTGAAAGGGATACACATCTCCATGATGAATATATGCATCTCCATCTTTGTTTTATATTACAGCTACTCACTGCCAAAATTTCTGATTGGATTTGCTTCCAACATTTGGCAGAAAAAGAAGGATAGGGACTCAAATGTAAATATTTCAACTGTGATGTTGCTATGGGCAATTTCCCTCCCCAAATTGTTAATAACCAGGGCCTAATTGCATGACTGTCTCTACAATACACTAGCTTTGTAATGATTTGAAGGAAAAAAGAAACCAATCTGATTTCTAGGTAGCAAAATTATGGAGATATTTTTAAACATCATTTGGTGACTAGGGCTGCCATATGTTACTGATAAATGGTTGGGAGTCTCCATTCAGTTAATAAAATAAAATTTGTAAGGAAACAGGCATGTGGTGGTTCATAAAGACCAAAATATGCATGTATATTGCTCAAGAATATAGGGTCAGATTTGAGAGGAATTGAAAAGGTTTATAGCTGTTGGAGAAAGAGATAGATAAAGGACAGAGGCTCCTGAAATAAGTTGAGGATCTGTCATCTGCCTCAAAATATGGTCATCTTTGCAAGATTCACTGTATGTATTAGTGGCTGCCTATGATGCCAGTGGGTCATGATGGATTAGCAAGGTGGCTGTATCTAGTTGTGGCATTCTAACATTGGAAACGAACAAACACACAAACAGACAACATTACCACACTGAAGAAAAGGAGAGAACAACATACAGAGTTGCTATATGATTAGAAAAGAGATTTATAAGGAAAGGTTTCTTAAGGCAGGACTGGACCAAAATTCAAAATTTGCTATCTAAAGCCTGTAGAGAATATTAGAGCTTTTCAATAAAGCTGGCAGCCAAATCAAGGCTAAAAATGTCAAATAAAATATTTCATGGACCCTCTCTTGGCATCAGGTCGAGGCAGAGACCATTGTACTTCTTAGCATGCATCTCCTTATACTTTCTCTTAAGAGAGAGAAAAGAAAATCTTGTTAAAACTGGCACTGCACCAGAAACACTGACCTCTGCTCAAAGAAGAGCTTCAGTCTCTTGTTTGAGCTTTTTGCGTAAATGTGCGAGAGCATGAAGTGTGGGAGATACATGGATTATCTTTTATAGGCTTCAGAAAGGATAATTTTGGCAGGAAACAGTAATTGCAATTGTTTGTGAAATATTTTGCTTGCTCTTGGGAAAAGGCTATATAGCAAGCTAAGCTCCCTCTTCTCCCTCCATGCTTCTCCCCCTCTCTCCTTCCCTCAGAGATCTCCCTCCCTCCTTCAGTCCCTTCTCCCTCTCTTTTTCTCTCTCTCATCTGAATTATTAGAGCTCCTGAAGCAATTGAAAGTCTTGATCTAGCAGACTTGGCACAGCATTATTTCTTATCTATTATATCCAAATATTGTCATAACGGTGATCCAGATGCTTTATGTATCTGCCAATGGTCATACTCCGAGGAGAAAGTTAAAAAGTAAATGTATATTGTGGGCTAATAAAATGCCCACTAGAGGCAGACTTGCAATATTAAAAGTTTGAAGGAATGGAATAGGTCTGAAAGAACAACTGCAGAGAATCTGAGGGACAGACTGGGAATTACAGAGGAATGCCAAGGAGTACTGAAGCCCCAATATTCTTGAGTTAGAAAGGTAACCATACAATTTTAGGAGTAGTGATGTACAAATGGCAGAAAGTACATAAAAGTTGTACAACTAACTAACTTCAGGCTCAATTTCATCCATTAGAATGTTGGGACTCACAGAAAAGCAAACAGTATTTGTTAACAGAAGTACAATGACCAAAGCAAAATGGGACTCATGGGCCATAGTAGTGGTAGTCGCAGCAGTTGTTGTAGTAATAGTAGTAGCAGCAGCAGTAGCAATATTGGCACTAGTAACAGTAGTAGCAATAGTAGTAATAGTACCACTACTGATAGTAATAGTAGTAGCAGTGGTAGTAGTAGTGATAGTACTAGCAGCAGCAGTAGTAATAGGACCACTACTAGTAGTAATAGCAGCAGTAGTAGTAGCGGCTGCAGCAGGAGCAGTAGCAGCAGTAGCAGCAGTAGTAATAGTAGCAGCAGCAGTAGTAGTAGTAGCAATAGCATCAGTAGTAATAGCAGCACCAATAGTAGTAGTAGTCATAGTACTAGCAGCAGCAGTAGTAGTAGGACCACTACTAGTAGTAATAGCAGCAGTAGTAGTAGCGGCTGCAGCAGGAGCAGTAGCAGCAGTAGCAGTTGTAGTAATAGCAGTAGCAGCAGTAGTAATAACAGCAGCAGCAGCAGCAGTAGTAGCAATATCAGCACTAGTAACAGTGGTAGCAGTAGTAGTAATAGTACCACTACTGATAGTAATAGTAGTAGCAGTGGTAGTAGTAGTGATAGTACTAGCAGCAGCAATAGTAATAGGACCACTACTAGTAGTAATAGCAGCAGTAGTAGTAGCGGCTGCAGCAGGAGCAGTAGCAGCAGTAGCAGTTGTAGTAATAGTAGCAGCAGCAGCAGCAGCAGTAGTACTAGCAATAGTAGTAGTAATAGTAATAGTAGCAGCAGCAGCAGTAGTAGTAGCAATAGCAGCACTAGTAATAGTAGTAGCAGTAGCAGCAGCAGCCATAGTACCTTCACTAGTAGTAATAGTAGTAGCAATGGTAGTAGTAATAGCACTAGCAGTGGCAGTAATAGTACTACTACTAGTAGTAATTGTAGTAGCAGCAGTGGTAGTAACAGAACGATTACTTAGTACTAGTAGTAGCAGTAGTAGTAGTAGCGGCTGCAGCAGCAGTAGCAACCATTTATTGAGGATTTATTGATTTTTTTTGTTTTAATCCTTTTACATGATTATATTATAAAAGTGGCCAGTACTTTTATTATTTTTGATGTTTTGATGAGGAAACAAAGGCACCAAGAAGTTAATTTTTCCAAGGTCAAGCAGCTACAAAGTGGCAGAGTTTTGGAACAGTGACTATGAGTCATGTCCGGCCATGTCCAGAGGAAAGTGAGCAGGACAGCGAAGGGTTCAGAAGCTCTGAAATATGAGGAAGGGTTTGGTAATTGAGGATATTTTGCCTAAATAAGACAGGCAGCATCAAATAACTATTACTTCAATACTGTAAGGGTTGCCATATGGAAAGGAATTAGACTTTAGTATTACATAGCTTCGGGGAGCAGAACTAAAACTAATAGGCAGAAGCTGCAAGGAGGTGGATTTTAGCTGGGAAGAGTGAAGATTTCTGTAGCCACGAGCCAAATGGGTGAAGTCAAAGGAGCAGCTTCACAAGTGAAGGTCCAGCAACTGAGGAGTTTGACCCAAGGCAAGGGGTGTTTGGGAAGGTGTTCAAAACATGCGGGCAGAGAAGACAGGCTGGCCTAGTCTCTTCCGTCCTCACAGAGCAAAGCTCAGGTTACTCCCTCTGTTTCAAGCACCTTACTATATCTTAGTAATTATTGTTTCTCTCTCCTTTAGTTTCACCATGTTTCTCTGGTCTAGATTCTCTTCATCAGAGCTAAAGTGTTCACATTTTTTTCTTCTTAAAAAACTCTGTTAAGGTTTACTACTGTAGTGCATATATGCTATGTTTCAAAAAAAGAAATGGGAAAAATCTTTCTAATCAACCTTGCATATATCTTTAAAAATGTAGCTGTAGTTGTTGTTCATACTTTTTACTTTACCTCCCGTCTATGCCTTAATCTGCTATAATCAGAAATTTGCCCTACCCTCTATTAAAACTGTTGTAACATTTGACAAACTATGATTCAATCATTCCTTCTATAAGAACTCTATTCTCTTGGTACCCATTACGCCACAACCTTCTGGTTTTCCTTCTACCTCTCTAGCAGTTTCCTATTAATATGTTTTGTGGATGTTTGCTGCCTGTTTTAGTATTCTTTTCAATTTTGTCCTAGACTCTCTTCTCCCAAAGAGAAGACTACATACCCTTCCATGGCAAACCCATTTATTCCTGCCTTAAAAACCTAGCTATCTGCAAATGGATCTCAAATACATGTCTCCCATCTGGTTTGTTTGTTTTCTTTTTTCCCTCTGGAAGTAACCAAAAGTCAACACATCCACAGGAGAACTTGTCATGTTCCCATCTACTCTTACTGCCGAGACTACGTTTTTTCCCCAGTTACCTCTCAGTGAGTGGCATCTATGTTTGTCTGGTTTCCCAAATAAAAAGGCTGGGGATCATCTTTGCCTTTCTCCTATCAATTTTCTTGGATACAGGTAGAATAGTTCTTGTAATGTATAAATCTTAAATTATCAGTGCACTGTGGAACACTTCTCAGTGGCTCCCCATTACACCTAGGATGAATTTAGAATAAAAGCCACTTGTCTCCAAGAGTCACTAGGTAGCATTCACATGTTCAACACTTTCTTAAGATCCTGGCCACAATATACAGTGCTATCTTGGGCAAATTCTTTCCCTATGATGGTATATGAGTTGTTAAGTTCTAAGCTTGTGTAGAACTCCATGACATTAATTCTTTCTTTCTGATGTGTGTCTTACCCTCTTCTGTCAGATGCTCATTCACCATGGCAGACCAGAAAGATTTCCCACAGAGCTTTTGAAGACTATGTGGGCAGCTCAGGGGTCCCAACCCCAGATCAATGGAATCAAAATCCCTGGGGGATGGACCCAGGCAGAAATCTTTTATAAAAGCTTTTGTGGTGATTCTAATGAGCTGCTAGGGTATAAAAACCACTGGTTAAGAATTTCTAGGGTAGGGGAAGATGCATAAAAGCAGAGTCAATGGGATGGAAATATGGGATTAGGAGACAAAGAAGAATTACATCAAAGGTAAAATTTCTTTTGACCTTTGTAGCATTAGCTGCCCCAAATTTTTATAGCGTACTTACATCTTTGGAACTGGCCAGAAAGGGTGCACTTTAGTTCTGTAAGCCCTATGCCAATAGTTTATGTATTTGCCATTTCTCTAGCTCATTAACATTTTGCCACTGTTTTTTTTTTAACCACTCGTTTTTAAACAGCATACCCCTTTTCTTCTAATCTTTTTTTTAAATCTTTTAACTTATATAGAGTTCCTCTTAAAACTCTGTATCTCAGCTACTCTTTCAAAATTATTCAAATGTTATCTATAAGGTGAAGCCTTTTAGTCTTCCTTCCCCCAAGCTCAGTTAACAACCCCATCCTGCTGTTCACAAAGCACTTTAAACGATTACCTATTTGTACTTACTTTCCTGCATTTTGATTTGTGTTTCTTTGCATATCAGTTCTCACTCTGGACTGTGGTATCCTTGAAAGCAGAAAATGCCTGGTACATAACAAATGTGCAATAAATATTTCTGAGCTGAATGATTAGATGAACAGATAATGTATACTTTGACTCTTCTGGCTTATAGTATATGCAATTTTATACATTTATCTTTGGTTTTATAAGATCCATTCATTATTTTGCCAAAACCTGAGTTGAGCACATCTTATGTGGGAGGCCCTGTGCCTGGCACTTATTTCTATCTCAGTTTTGTCCATTTTATATATAAATTTCTTATGGAGTTTGAGAGGGGTGTATCCATATCATTTTTCGTATGTTTTCCTGCTTATAATCACAGCATTTTTTTGAAAGCCTTCAAACTCTCTCAAATTGTCATCTTTTATAGAATTTGAGGCCATGGAGTTATACCTGTCTTTTTCTGAGCTTTTTGGAATCTACCATTTCCATATTTCTCTGGCTAATGCAAACTCTAAAGTAACAAGGTAACTTTGCTCAGGGTTTCCGCTGCTTCAATCACAAATTCCTTGTGATTAGAAAATCACTTCTCTTGTTACTGCCTTTCCATCTGGTGAGACTTGTCAAGAACATTTTATGTCATTGGGAATCCAGTAAAAGAAGCTCAGGTCACTGCTCTGTACTGCCTGTGTTCCAGTTACAGAGTCTCAATCAGGAAAGCCACATTCCTTCCTTCTTTCTTACCTCACAGTTTAGAATACACTCAATAAAATCACTTGCTTTCCTCTCTCCTTTTATCTTTAAAAGTGTATAGATTTAAACCAATTGAGTGACTCTGCATTTCTAATTCTAAAGATCTGCTATACAGCATAGTGTCTATAGTCAATAACACTATATTGTGTATTTAAAAATTTGTGTAGGGTAGATTCTGTTTTAAATGTCCTTACCATGCGCACACACACAAAAGGCATACAAGGAAACTTTGGAGGTGATGACTATATCTATTACCTTGATTGTGGTGATGGTTTCATGAATGTATGCATATGTCCAAACTCACCAAATTATATACATTAAATATTTGCAGTTTTGGCATATCAAATATACTTCAATAAAGCTGTTTTAAAAAATGTATTGCTTCATACACTTAAGAGGTATTTAAAAAAGTAGACAGCTTTAGCAGACCACTAACTCAAGATATATGTATTACTGCATAGTCATACATTTATTGATAACCTTCTAACTTCTTCCTGTTCCTACGACCAAAAACAAACAAACAAAAAACATAAAGCCAGTACTTTTATAAAAAAGCCAAACCTTCTATTACTGTATTAGAGTTATAGGTTTCATGCCAACAATACTCTGTGATGGCTATATATTTAAATTTTACTCTTTGTGCTGTAATTTCATTTATCATTTGTAACTGACTTATCAGTTCTGCTTTGGTGTACACACATACACATCCCCCCCCACACAAATCCACATGTGTGGTTTAAATAGATATCCTGTTTTCTCATATCAATTTTTTTCACCCTGAATTAGTTTATTAGTTTTTTTTTTTTGCCAATGCCATAACATCATCTGTGTTTGCTATTATGATAGAACATTTCTCTTTCCTTCTCCAATTTCACTTTATAGTCCCCATATGGATAGGTTTAATGCAATTCCTTAGAAATCCAAGCAAGTTTCTGTAGACACAGATACACTTTTTCTAAATTTATATGGAAAGGCACAAGCCTTAAAATAGCTAAAGACTCTAAGTGAAGGAGAATCAAGTGGGAGGAATTGCTCTACCTGATACTAAGTTTTTACCATATAGCTACAATAATCAAGACAGTGTGACTTCGGCAGAGAAATGGATACATAGATCAAAGGAACAGAATGTAGGATCCAGAAATAGACCCATACAAATATGCTTAGTTGATTTTTGACAAAGGTGCAAAACTAATTCAATGGAGGAAGGATCACCTTTTAAACAAATGGTGCTGTAGCAATTTGACATCTATAGGCAAAATAAATGAAACTTGCATGAAGTCTCACACCACATACAAAAATAAACTTAAAATGAATCATAGTCAAATGCAAATAAAACTTCTAGAAAAAATATATTAGAAAATCTTTGAGACCTAGGGCTAGGCAAAGACTTCTTAGACTTGATGATCCAATCATGAACAAAGGAAAAATTGATACATCGGACCTAATAAAGCTTAAAACTTCTACTCTGTGAAAGCCCATGTGTAAAGAATAAAAATACAAACTATAGGGGCGCCTGGGTGACTCAGTCATTAAGCGTCTGCCTTCGGCTCAGGTCATGATCCCAGAGTCCTGGGATCAAGCCCCGCATCTCAGGGCTCCCTGCTCAGCGGGAAACCTGCTTCTCCCTCTCCCACTCCCCCTGCTTGTTTTCCCTCTCTCGCTGTGTCTCTCTCTGTCAAATAAATAAATAAAATCTTTAAAAAAAAGTACAAACTATAGAGAATGGTAGAAAATATTTGCACTGAAGTACAAACATATCATAGAATACTACTCAGTAATAAAAATAATGAACGATTGATACACATAACAAATTGGATGAATCTCCAGGAAACTATGCCTTACAAAAACAAAAACAAACAAAAAACTAAAAACAAAAAACAAAAAACTCAAACCAAACAAAACAAAAACACGTCAAAAGGTTACCTCCTGGATGAATGCGCTTACATAACATTTTTAAATAATGGTGGGCAGATTCATGGTTTTGTAGGGTTTCCAGATAGGAGGGTATGCATATGGTTATCAAAAGGCAACATGAAAGATTCTTGTGGTGGCGTTGGAATTGTTCATTATTTTAACTGTGGTGGTGAATGTATAGAATGTATAGGTGTAGGTGAACATACACAGGTGACAAAATTATACAGACTTAATACATACCCACCCACCCCCCCACAGCCTCACACACAAAGGGTAGAAGTAAAGCTGGGCAAATCTGTGTAAGATTAGTAGATTATAATATTGTTAATACCCTAGTAGTATAGTTTTACAAAATGTTACTATAGGAGGAAAGATGGTAAAGTATACAAGAAATGTCTCTGTATTATTTCTTATAACTGCATATGAACTTACAATTATCCCAAGAAAGATTTCAATTAAAATTATTTTAGATAATTGTATAGTATTATATTATGTGAACACACCATAATTTTGTCATTTTCTTTTTGTGAAGCAGTTGAAGTATACTCTATTGGGGATAATATACATCTTGTACTTAACTCTGTATACAATTTCTTTAAGTGTTTCATGATTTGGAAATAAAAGAAATATTTGAAAGTAGAAAAAAATAGATATAACCAATATGGAATCAAAGCAATGGAATCTGTATCATTTTTCTAGTGGTCAATTTTGAATTTGTGAGGACAGAGAGCAAATACTCATAATTTTCAATGAAGTGAATTAATAAACATTGATTTACAGCAGAGAAGGCTTAGGATAAAGTATTTGTTAGACCCTTTTATGTGTTACAACAGATGAAAAAAAATATAACAAGAGACCATAGGAAATTGTCAATTAGTTATAAAAGGCAATAGTTTAGACCACATACCTGTTCCATCTACATGGTTTGGTAATGATGATATCAACTCTACTAGAGAAGAGATGTCCCTAAATAATCTCCCACTTAGAATTTATAATGTAACTGTAGCTATGCTTACTAAAATTCTCCAGTTCCAAACCAAATTTTGAAAAGGAGATGAATTTAAGGAATAAGGATTTGAAGTACATGCTTGGAGTCACAAATAAGGTCATTGATTACACAGAGGGACAAAGCTGCTATCTTCATGTCTATGAAGATACACATATTGTTTTCAGATCAACATATAGTTAAAAAGAAAATATTTTCTATTTGGAAATAAAATTGTATTTGAATATGAGGACAAGGTGGGCTCCCAATTGCCATCGGTAGGATTTACAAGTTTATCTTGTAAATTATATGATTATTATTGTTTTAAATCACTAAATTTTGGTATGCTTTATTATTCTCCATTAGCTGATTAGAACACCTGTGGTTTGTTATTATCTGATTTTTGTTGTCACCTGATATCTATCTGTCTGTCTCACATCTGTCATCTATCTAACTATCTAAGCTTTCCTTTGCATATAAGATTTAAAAAGCTCTTTTCAGTGTTCTGCTTAAAGAGTTGGGTTTAGGTCCAGGTTGTTCTGTGAATAATCACTATAACTTGTCTGGGTGTGTCCCTGAGATTCTAAAGCAGGGCCTTCAACGGCTGAGATATTGACTTTTTCATGTTACTGAAGAAATACTGCAAGGATGTCACTGCAGAAATAATAAGTACTTAAGAATGTGCTAATAAAGATTTCCTTGCCCTTATTCTCTAATCCTTGTACACCAAAGCTTAATGTTAACTGTAGGCTTTCAAAGTATTTCAGGAATGTTCATTATATGTACATGTGAAAATGCAGGCATTTATATTTATCACCCTGTTTGGAAATATTTTTAGCTAAGGGAATAGTTGAGCTCAGGTGAACACACAGGCGCTTGTATTACAGTTATAGTACACCGAATAACAGTGGTAGGTTAAGTGCATTGTAGCAAATTGAAAAGTGGAGATATGCCAATGCCAAATATGTTGGCAGAAATTCAGACCCTGCAACATTCTGCACAACCAGTGTGTAGGGTGAGTAATTTTCTACCTGACCTGCTGATTTTCTGTGAAGAGATTCAATATTTCTTAAATGACTTAGTCATATTTTCTGGGTGGAGGGAATGTAAGATTTTATTTTGGGGTGTATGTGTGTGTGATTTAAAGAAATATTGCCACTTCTACTGGAGACTTTTTGAAGGAAATGAGAATTTCAGTTATTACCTGACACTGTAGTAGTTTACATATGGAAAGTTAGGGGAAAGATGAGCATAACCCTCCTTTGTTGCATCTTATCTGCATATCATGACATTGAAGTGTGAGATATCTGTTGCCCGTTTACCTGCCAAGATGCTTTTTCACAAAAGGAGGCAAAAGGCTCAAGTAAGTTCTTTATTTTCAAGCTTCAGCCTAGCATTGGCATTTTTACAGTTTTACTCATAGACCCAAATGTGTTCTGTTGTAGTTTTCCTCTGTTTACAGAGTCCCTACAAGGAATGAGAAGCCTGCTGTTTAGAAGAAATACTATCTTTGGCACACATTTTGAAATACTTTTAACAAAGGGACAAAAATGCTGACCATTTCTATTTTGTCAGAAGCCGTATTAACTGTTAAGACTCCAACAATCCTAGGGTGAGGGACCTGGGTTCTATGCCTAGAAAACTAATCTTAAGGTATTTTTCTCATTTTTCATCACAATTGAAAAGAGCAATGGGCACATATTAAATGTTTCAAATGAACTATAAATTTTCCTATAATTTTCAAGTTTTTTTAAAAAAACTATATTTTAAGAGATCAGATAATAACTAAGATAATCTACAGGCATTCCTGTTATCTAATGGTAACTAACAAACAATCCCAAAATGTAGTGACTTAAAACAACATTTATTACCCCTTTTGTTTTCTGTGGGCTAGAAGGAGTCAAGAGCCCTTGCCTAGATTGAAGGTGAGAGAACACAGACTCCACCTCTTAGTGGAAAGAATGTTAAATGCATTTTTAGAGGAGCACTGGAAATGAGATGTATATCAGTGTGGCTGTCTTTAGAAAATACAATATACCATGGCAGCAAATTAATTTTTCTATAAGGAAACTTCAGAAGATTGATGGCTTCATCAAACATAGGTGTGTGTATGTGTGTGTGTGTGTGTGTGTGTGTGTGTGTGTGTGTGTGTGTGTGTGTTTGTGTAGTGGATTTATATCATTAAGTTTATTATGGCCTTGAGTATTTCTCAATAACATTAAATCAGCATTCAAAGGAATTATTCTAGTGACTATAATTTTCTTTCCCAAGGATAAGCCACAATTTACCATTTAAAAACTGCTAGATTTCTTTGTTGTAAATAACACTCAACTACACCTATACATGTATTTCTAGACAGATTCCTTAATTGTATCATTTAGGAATTGCATTTGGCTGCAAGTAACAGTCAACTTAAAAAAGAGAGTTGTTTCCCCTGCTTATCCAAAAATTTAGGGGTTGATGATTGCTGGCATAAGCCCATTTGTTCAATGATGTTTTCAAGTCTGAGGTGTTTGTGGATGCTTGCTATGTTAGCTTTGATATTGCTGACTTTCAGTTATCTTGTCTATATGGTGAGTGGGGTAGGGAGGAGGACAAAGGGAAAATGTCAAAGAAACGTATCTTAGGAAATCTTGGTTATGAATGGAGGAAACATTTTTCTTCTGGAGAATTGTGCCTAGTCTCATTGGCACATGGCCAAGCTGAACAGCAGGGAAGACAGTGAAAGTATTTTGTTTACTAGGTATTTTAGTTAAATTAGTTCCCCTTGAAAACAGACTTTGATACAGAAATTGCATGCAGAAAGTTTATTGGGGTGTGTTCTTGGGAGATAAACCTGTAAGGAAGGGAGGAAGGGAGGACTGAATAGAGGAAGAAACTAGCTTACAATGTGGTTGCAACTGGAAACTCACCTGATTTATTGGAGATTCTGGAATTCAGATGGCCTTTGGGAATTGTCACAAATTGAGGCAAGGAGGTTAAGCCTTTGTAGTAGTAGTTCAGATTGTCATTGATTATGACTGACCACTGGAAGGGGCATTACCTTGGGGAAGGTAGTTTCCTGCAGCCAAGGGCAGTCCCTAGTGAGGGACTAAGCCATGTATGGTCAATAGCAGACTATCGAGTGCATCGATTCTGAAGAAAGGATCTGGTTGGAGCTCCACAGTATGCCCTAGAGTGGTAGAAAAGGCAAAAGAAAAGAGGAGTTGAGAGAATGCATTGAGTAAATCAACTTTTCCACACTGACAATGTGTTTACTCTTCATAATTTAACTATGTTTCACAAAAATTTTACACTAAACACATTCATTTTAAAATCATTAAATTTTTGAATATTTAAAGTAAATATGTATATGTATCTCTGTGTGTGTGTGTGTGTGTGTGGTGTATGTAAAGAGTTCATCTATAGTGTGATAGACATTGTAGAAAATAAATCTTTCTTTTAATTACCCAGGAGTTTTACATGATTACAGTGATAAATTAAAAGTGACACAAAATTTATTAGGGTCATTTTTACTTTCACATACATATTTAACCATAAAGTGACACACAGTATTAGAACGTTTCTGGTTCCAGATTATATTTTATTAAACTAGTTATGAACTCCCAAATCACAGTGATTTCTAAATAGATGCTTCAAACTTATTTTTTTTTTCTGGAGATTTGGAATGAGTGGAGAGTTAGAAGGATTTGAATCTATATTATTGGGTAACACTCTAAGAGATATATATGACGTGTTATCACTAACCTGATGTATTTGAGGGCACAACTGTAAGTTGACAACGAGACCCTTGAGGTTAGTCATCTGCATGGCAAATGCTATAAGTAAAATATAAAATAAAGCAGAAAGAGTTCAGTCTTTGGATCCCAATATCCATACTGCCATTTCTTTTTTTAAATCATGCTGCTTCATATTTTAATAGAGCAACCCCCATTTTACCTGTATTTATTAACAGAGTGAAGATAAATCAGAATTATTTTACTGGACCTACTTAAAAAAATAGTGAACACTACATCAAAAACTAATGATGTACTGTATGTTGGCTAACTGAACATAATAAAAAAATTAATGACAGTCACTAGGATGCAAGTCTTGAAATAATAAAATATTTTTTCAACACTAGCTTAAACACTCACTGTAACTCATAATATTTAACTGGATAAGCAATTATAATTACTTGTTCTGTGGTTTAACTAATCCACCACTGCATTTGAGTCTTGCCCTTCAGGACTTCACAGCTCCCAAACGAGTGATTTCTGGTACACTTCCTGCATTATGACAAAATATGCTACTATTCAATTTACTAAACATAGCTGTAAAACTAGACCCTGGCTTACAGATTCTATTAGCAAAACAACAGGAAATGAATTATTCACCCAAAGAGAAAGCAGATAAATGTGATATCTTTAAAGTACAAGGAGAAAACATCCCATATTGTTCATATGTTTCACTTACCGTAGAGACAGGGGAGTGGAAAAGTGTGAGGGAAACTTAGAATCTGGAAGATGGAAGGATTTGTGAGAGGGGAACAAAATTGTGAAGAGAATAAGGACTGAGGAGGAAAACATGATAGCTCAGAGCCCAGAAACCAATAAAGATAGTTCCACTGTGGTGCCTGGAGGTTCCAGAAAGGGCCAGCAGTGATGGTGGCAGTATATTGATTACGTGGAGAGTGAGGAGTTTAGTTTAAGAAAAGAGAACACAATAGGATGGGCATTGGAAAAGGAGGACTAGGTGTGGAAGATGAACGGAGGAAGGGAGGAGGGACTGACATTAGTCTGTTTATGGGGAAAGAGCAATAGATTTCAAAGTCCATTGCTGGAGGAAGGGGGGAAAATCTATCCAATTGAAAAAACAGGTGGAATAGAATGAGCTGGGAGAGTGGAGATAAAGAATTGAATTTGAGTTGATAGTGACCCTTAAAGATACCTGAAAAGGAAATTTAAAAGTCATTTGTGGAAAAGATTTCTAGTTCTTAATACCATAATTTCAGCATTTAAGGAAAAATTATGAACAAAGGTTACAAGAGAGATTTTGCTGAGCTAAAAACCTCTGCAGAGGAAGCCTACAATGGCATTACTTAGATTTCAGTTTTTTCTTGGAAATGTAAGAAGTGGCACAGGTGACAATCTTGTCTTGTTCCTCCACTGGTGGAGGTGATAATGAGTAATAAGGGTCCAAAGGGTAGGCTGCTGGAAGGAAGAGAAACTCTGCACCTGGACAAACAGTATAATTAGCCCTCAAGTAATTCAGTGATGGCTGTAGCTTTATGCAGGGAGGACAGCTGCCCATTAGTGTTAATTAATCAACAGGAGAGAGAGATACAAGGTGTGTGTGTTTTCCAAAGCTTCGCAGCCTGAGGCAGGAGGACTCCACGGTAGTCAGAGGCTGAAGATGGAGTAGGACTCTAACTGCAGCAGTGAAAAATGGACTGGACTTTTATTTGGCATTCTGTGTTTCTTGTTGCTAAGCATCAAGGGCACTTTGTACTCTCCTTTTCGTCCAGGAGGGAGGCACTCATAAAGGTTACCATCTCATAGGTGAGAAAGCCCACCCTCTGCCCCCACCTATCTCTGACTTCTGGAACAAAACACACACTGAGTAAGGCCAGAACACTGTGGGATTTCTCTCTTCAGAGGCTGAGCCTGACAACATTTTGAAAGGCTCCAGGTGCGGTGCAAGCAAGCCAGCTTCCTGAAGCAGGGTCAAGAACTGGACTAGATGATGCAAAATGCCCTCCAACCCCTGCAGCTATGATTCAAGACCTTGAGGCGGTGCTGGTGAGGATCAAGCCCTGGCTCGTGGGGCCATGTGGAGCCATGGAGCTGATGTGCATGGGTCCACCTTCAGTGTAGCACTGCTTTCTTGAATTTGGTTCAAGTTTCGCATTACTGGAGATAAGAATTGAAAATGACAAAATGCATGGTCAATGTTGTCGTAAAGATAGAAATGTAATCACATAAAATTTAACTTTAAGATTTTGGGAGTAACATTTGTTTTCATTAGAACATTCACTATTTATTAAGTATCATTTTTTATTTTATTCAGAAATTTCTGATTTTTATTATCCAGAAATCTTCTGATATTGGGATTTATGAAAACTATTGTCTCCTATTAATATGTGTCTTTGAATAAGGTAATTACATTCATAGTTTAAAAAACAATTCATTTGATATACAGAAAGTATCTTTCTTTAAGATTCTTTAAAATGATCCAGCTAGATTTTTTAAGGCTTCATTGCACTATTTCTTTACTCTGATGCCCGTCAGCAATTAGTGTTTTACTTATTTAGTATCTTGTTTTGTGTTTTTACATCCAAATCCTTGATTTCTTGAAGCTTGGGAACTACTATCTTCTGTTCTTCCTTGAGCGTCTAAAATAGGTCTAATAACATACACAATAAATATTTGTGGAATGTTATTGTTGTCTTTAGCCCTCTGTAAACACATTCATAATAATCTTCATAGAGAAGACAATGTGAAAAATATTTAATTGCAGTGTTGGCTTAAATGCATTCTATTTGACAGAGACTTTATGAGCACCATCGCTTGCAAAGTTGAGAACTATAAAGAGATTAAGGTGGTTTCTGTTGTCAGGATTTTACAATTCAACCTTGTTCAGATAGAATTAATACATAGGTTTGCTGTAATTAAGGAAAGTTAGTAAAACAAGGTCTCTCACTCCATTTCCCTCCTCCCTGCTAGAGCTATTGGGAACCATTAGTAATATCAAGAAATACTGCTAGGATTGAATGGCAAGTATTTTATCATTATCATGTCCTCTAATGGCATCCAGTACTCACATTATGAACCCAGCATTTCAGTGTGCTGCAGAGGTAGCAGGAGTAGCTAAGATCAAACATATAATAGCTCACTTGCTTGCCAAACTTAGAGGGACCTAGATCTTTGATTTTCTTTTCCTCCTTTATCACACTGTTTGGCTATACTTCACTATTTATTATGTAATTTATTTTTTTAAGATTTTATTTATTTGAGAGAGAGACAGACAGACAGAAATCATGAGTGGCGGGGAGGGGTAGGGGGAGAGGGAGAGAGGGAAGCAGACTCCCCGGGGAGCAGGGAGCCCAATGCCGGCTCAGTCACAAGACCCTGAGATCATGACCTGAGCCAAAGGCATATGCTTACCCAACTGAGCCACCCAGGAGCCCCATTATTATGTAATTTAAATCTAAAACCCATCTAAAAAGCCCTCACAGGATTTGGGGAACCCAAGGATAACAGGGTATGGAAACCATAGCGTTTAATAGTCATATACTGATTTGCATATTTTGTTGGGGCCTTCATACACACATATGCAGTCATACTTACCCCACTCCCTCTCCTCCATACACATGTACACACACACACACCCTTACACATATTGTGTTCTTGCAATTTGTTTTACTCACTATGGGTCATTTATACTGAGAGATAAGAGTCTTTCCCCAGGATTGTAATTCTAGTAATTAAGCTTATTTGCCTATTTCCTTCAAAGTTAGAATTTAACTTTTGTCATAAGTAGATACCTACAAGGAAAAAAATCGTTGCATAAGTTATTGTTCTGATATCTTCCAAAATAAAAGCTGTCAGAGGATTGATTGCAAACTGTCACTCTACTAAGAGACTCCTTCCTTCATGAAAGTAAGGAATGTATCTAGGTGTGGATGTCTTGATTAGTTAGGAAATCAGGTGGTCTTGCTGTCTCATCCATATTTGCAAAGTCTGTATGATTCAATTAATTTTGCAGTGTATGACAACTTTGGTTTCCGTGATGACATTTGAATAGAGGGATATGTACAAAAAATGGTGGTTTGGGATTAAACTAACTAAAAACTTTATGTTGGCTTTAGCACATTCTGTCTGTCTTTAAGAAAATCAGTTCTCTTACTGCCACTTGAGATGTCAGGTCACTGGTCATAAAAATTACTTTGAAATTTGATGTCAATTTCATTGATAGTGAAGGCCAATTATAGTACTTTTTGACATCTGCTCTTTACACACTGATCCTATTAAAAACTTATTGGACCTGCATGCTTCATATTTATGCTTGACTCTCAGCAGCCAACAACGTATATCAGCAGTTCAGGAAACAACACTTGATCTTGTCTTTAATTTATAGTTTAGATTTGCATTGTCTCTTTGGTTGTTAAGTTGATTTTATTTGATGCTGTTTATTATATTACATTTACTTGACAGGTGGCACATACTTTTATCCTTTGGGTGATGATTCTGAGGTGAATAATAGCTTAATTCAGAGAGGGACCTTGAGGAAACTGTCTAGCTGGTTTTACCATTATAATTTACATTGTATATCAATATGGTGTATGTGTATTCATATACAGTTATATATTGTTTCAAAATAAAAGATGAGAAATATGTTTGGTAAAATGGGATCCTTAGAGCAGTATACATTGCTGACCTGAATTTAGGCTCTGGAACATACTTCAGATAATTTATTAGAAGTAGCACTCTAACAGCCAAAACTGCTTAAGTCCTGTGTGTGTTCATATGTTTGTGTGTGTGTGTTTTCATCTCATTCATTTCCTTTGTGATGACACATACTGACACAACTATTAAAGCCTGTTTTTTAGAATAACATTGGCATATGTCTACTTAGACAAATGAATATTTTCATCTTTAATGACTCATTGGAGAGGAACAAGAAATTTGAATGAAAATTTGCAAAGAATTGGAGGATGTGGGTAAAATAAGAAAAGAAAAAAACTTAGGACTTTTTTATAATCCCTTGATCACTGGAAGCATCACCTTGAATCTGTTGCAAACAAACTAACAAACACACAGACACATACGTGCACACACACACCATGCATAGAATACCTTTAGCTTCCAAACAAATGGAATTTTTATTTGTAGTTAAGGTCATTTTTGGGTGGTCTCAATTTGTCATTGGCAATGGGCTTTTATTCGTTTAATATTTGCCATGATATTAAATAAACATGAGATAAAACCAGTGCCTAGTTCTCCCATTCAAATTACCATCAATATTTGTGAATCATCATTTTAATATAACACATAACAGCATCTGAAACAACAGACACTATTTTCTATCTAGCAGCACTTAGTCATTATATATCTGTATTTTCTGGAAAATCTACTTTAAAGTGGCTTTGGATCCTCAGATTTTGCAGTAATTGTCATGATTAATATGATCCTCTTGATTGGTATTAAAAGTTCAAATATAGGTAGAGAAATTTTATATTTTCTTCAAAATGAAATTTATTTTTTTGCTTAAAAATGATTCATCCTCATTATAAAAACTAAAATTATAAATTTATTATACATATAAATATATATAAATATACTTTTTTTTTTTGATGGGCAGCAAAGCAAGGTTTATTGAGTGATAACAAAGTGATAGTCCACAGCTCCCGACGAGGGAGAGGACCCGAGAGGGTTGCCCTATAAATTTTTAAAAGCGTGAAGAAGGAAAGTTGAAGTTATCTTGAGTCTCTCTTCTCAGAGGTAACCACAATTACCACTTTGGTGAACAACATTTTAGGTATACACTTTCATACACACACCCACACACACACACACACATCTTCTTTAACAAGAGTTCATGTTAGACATTCTGTTTTTACTTGTCAGTGGGATGTTTCCAATACATATAGAACTATTTCATCAATCATCCTTTTTGTTTTTAATTAGATAAACATGTAGTGAAAAAAAGATACGTGGAAAAAATTCAGGCACTCTAGAAACATAAAATTAAAATAGAATGATTCTCTTTATAGCAATAGCAATCCCACTTTTTTCCCATATATAACTCATGTTAATCGTTGGGACTTATCACTGTAGACTTTATATTTTGCATTTATACATAATTGTAATACATAATTTTATTTAAATATGAACACTTTTTACATATATGCTACAATATTTTTTACTTAAATTATATATATTTGAGATATTTTGTTAGCAGAAAGGTTTTTTTTTTACATTTTTTACAGAATCATAGTATTACATAATGTAATTTATTCTCCATTGATAAGTATTTAGATTCCTTTTCACTTTTATAAGTAAAGTTGCAATGAACCTTCCTGTGGCTGTGTGTTTGTTCACATATGCAAGTATTTCTGAAGGACAGATTACATTAAATGGAATTGCTGCACTTTTGCATTTTAAATTTTCGTAGATGAGGCTATACAGCTGTCTGGAAAGTTGACCATTTACCCTCTAATTACTTCCCTATGCCTTCAACAATACTGTAAAATATCAAAATTTTTAATTAGTGCTAAAATGACAAGGAAAAATATCACTCGCTTGTTTTAGTTGTATTTCCTGCTTAATAGATCAAAAGGTACATTGGGAATCTTTTAATGTATTTATTGTATTTCATATGTGAATTGTCTGTTTAAATATTTTGCCCACTTTTAATGCCCCTTTTTCCTTCTTGATGTTTAAGAATTATTTATGCCTTCAGGATGCTAATCTTGTTTGGGTTATACTATACCAAATACTTTTGTTCTATCTTTTGCATTTGACTTTATAAGTTTTCATTATTTTGAAATTTCAAAAATCTTTATGCAGTCATATATGCCAGTCTTTTACATACATTGAACTTCCCCACCTTCCCTCCAAGTAGTAGCCAATTGGGGTATCACCATTATTTTTTCCCATCGCTCTGAAAGGCATTAAATTTCCAAGGGTTTTAATTACTCACTTACTATACTTTCCTTTATTCTTCTTTTTTGTAAATCATCTTTGCTAGCCTTTCACATATTCTTTCACATGTTAAAATTAAGCTAAGTTCCATTTAGATCTATTAAATTAATTGACAAATACAGGAAGAGTTGACATTTTATTTTTTAATATTGAGCATTCTCATTCAGGAATATGATATTTCTCCCCATTTATCCAGTTGTTCTTTTATGTCCTTAAGTAAAATTTAATACATATACACATATGCATACCATGATATGCACATAAGCATGTATATGATATGGTTGTACTATTTCTTTTCTCTTTTTTAAATTTAAATTCAATTAATTAACATGTAAATGTATTATTTGTTTCAGGGGTACAGGTCTGTGATTCATTAGTCTTATATAATAGCCAGTGCTCATTACAACACATACCCTCCCCAATGTCCATCACCCAGTTACCTCATCCCTCCACCCCTCTCCCCTGCAGCAACCCTCAGTTTGTTTCCTATGATTAAGAGTTTCGTAAGGTTTTTCTCCCTCTCTGGTTTCATCTTGTTTCATTTTTTCCTCTCTTCCCCTATGATCCTCTGCATTGTTTCTTAAATCCACATATCAGTGAAATCATATGATAATTGTCTTTCTCTGATTGACTTATTTTGCTTAGTATAATACCTTCTGGTTTCATCCATGTCCTTGCAAATGGTAAGATTTCATTTTTTGACGGCTATGTAATATTCCATTGTACACATATATGCCACATCTTCTTTATCCATTCATCTTTTGATGGACATCTGGGCTCTTTCCATAGTTTGGCTATTGTGGACATTGCTGTTATAAATATTGGGGTGCAGGTGCCCCTTTGGATCACTACATTCATATCTTTGGGGTAAATACCCAGTAGCGCAATTGCTGGGTCATAGGGTAGCTCTATTTTCAACTTTTTGAGGAACCTCTGTAATGTTTTCCAGAGTAACTGCACTAGCTTGCATTCCCACCAACAGTGTAGGAGGGTTCCCCTTTCTTGGCATCCTCACCAACATCTGTCATTTCCTGATTTATTAATTTTAGCCATTCTGACTGGTGTGAGATGCTATTTCATTGCAGTTTTGATTTGTATTTCTCTGATGCCGAGTGATGTTGAGACCTTTTTCATGTGTCTGTTGGCCATTTGGATATCTTCTTTGGAGAAATCTGTTCATGTCTTCTGCTGATTTCTTGATTGGATTATTTGTTGTTTGGGTGTTGAGTTTGATAAGTTCTTTATAGGTTTTGGATACTAGCCCTTTATGTCATTTGCAAATATCTTTTCCCATCTTGTTGGTTGTCTTGTGGTTTTGTCCACTGATTCCTTTGCTGTGCAAAAGCTTTTTATGTTGATGAAGTCCCAATAGTTCATTTTTGCTTTTGTTTGCCTTGCCTTCGGAGATGTGTCTAGCAAGACATTGCTGCAGCTGAGGTTGAAGAGGTTGCTGCCTGTGTTCTCCTCAAGGATTTTGATGGATTCCTGTCTCACATTGAGGTCTTTTATCCATTTTGAGTCTATTTTTGTGTGTGGTGTAAGGAAACGGTCCAGTTTCATTCTTCTGCCTGTGGCTGTCCAATCTTCCCAATGCCATTTGTTGAAGAGACTGTCTTTTTTCCATTGGATACTCTTTCCTGCTTTGTCAAAGATTAGTTGGCCATAGAGTTGAGGGTCCATTTCTGGCCTCTCTATTCTGTTCCATTGATCTACGTGTCTGTTTTTGTGCCAGTACCATACTGTCTTGATGATGATAGCTTTCTAATAGAGCTTGAAGTCCGGAATTGTGATGCCCCCAGTTTTGGTTTTCTTTTTCAACATTCCTCTGACTATTAGGGGTCTTTTCTGGTTCCATACAAATTTTAGAATTATTTGTTCCAGTTCTATGAAAAAAGTTGAGACTCCACCCCAAAACTGCTAAGACTCATACAGAATTCGGTAAAGTGGCAGGATATAAAATCGATGCACAGAAATCAGTTGCATTTCTATACACCAATGATGAGACAGAAGAAAGAGAAATTAAGAAGTCGATCCCATTTACAATTGCACCCCAAACTAGAAGATACCTATGAATAAACCTAACCAAAGAGGGAAAGGATCTGTACTCAAAAAAAAAAAAAACAAAAAACTAAAGAATACTCATGAAAGAAATTGAGGAAGACACAAAGAAATGGAAAAACGTTCCATGTTCATGAATTGGAAGAACAAATATTGCTGAAATGTCTATGCTACCTAGAGCAATCTACACATTCAATGGTTGTACTATTTCTTAATAGGTATATATACCATGAAATTTATAACTTTAGTTGCTACTATGACAGATATTGGGCTACTAAAATTTTATTTTATTCTCATTGATGTATAGAAAAGTAATACATATATTCATCCTGCGTTAAGACATGTTACTAAATACTCAGTAGTGATAACAGCTTTTCAGAAAACTATCTCGCATTCTTTAGATAGGCAATTTTGTCACCCTCGGTTTAATATTTGCAGCTATCAGTTATTTCTTAGGTTCATTTACATTGACTAGAACCTTGAGTAAAATATTGATTAACCTCAGTGATAGTGGAGATGCTTATCTTAATCTTGAATTTTGGGAAGGATATTTGCAGTAAATTTCTGGAATTTGTTTCAGGTTAAGAATGGTTCCTTCTAGGGGTGCCTGGGTGGCTCAGTCATTAAGCATCTTCCTTCGGCTCAGGTCATGATCTCAGGGTCCTGGGATCGAGCCCCACATCAGGCTCCCTGCTCGGCGGGAAGCCTGCTTCTCCCTCTCCCGCTCCCCCTGCTTGTGTTCCCTCTCTTGCTGTGTCTCTCTCTGTCAAATAAATAAATAAAATCTTTTAAAAAAAAAAAAAGAATGGTTCCTTCTAGTCATAGCTCACTAAGATTTTTTTGTTTCTTTGTTTGTTTAGCTTTATTTTGCCTTAATAAGAATAGGCATAAAACTGTCATCAAATCCTTTTCTGAAATCTGTTGAAATATAGCAAAACAAGAGATTTTATAGTTAGATTTCCCAGTCATGAACCACTGGTTTATTCCTCAGATAAATCACATCGTCTTGCTGTATAATTTTTCTTTTTTTTACATAATTAGATTTAAGTTGCTAATATTTTATTTATAAATTGCCTGATAGCTCTGCCCCTAATTCCTATCTAATGTTGTTATCAGGTTACATAATCACTAAAAGGCAATTATTGAAATGGGAGGAGACCTACAAATCAAATAATTAATCTGTTCTTCATCTTGCAGATGAATAACCAAAGACAGACAGATAAATTTTTAACACCAGCTAAAGTAATTCAGAGACAGGATTGTGTGATGTAAGATTCATAAAACTTGGGAGGTAGCTTGAGATGCAAAGTCTAAGAGAATATGAAGTTCCTTGGTAATAATTTGTTTTCTTGAAAGACCCTGACTACACTTGCTTCTATGAGGTCCACTACCTTTAGCTTCCTGTCACTTAGAAACTAGAGTTTTATTCTCTCTTTCATGCGTTCCCGTAAATAGATTCTATTTCCTGAGATTTGCTTCTACTGTCTTTGGTTTCCCTTGCAGTTCCCAGCGCACAGCCCACATAAGAGGTGAATAATCAATATTTGTTACTTGATTAAAATCGTCCCCCTGCTTCTTGCCCTGCATTTCTATAGCACAATTCTATTAGTGAAATACTTTAGAAAACTTGTAATTCATGTTCATTTCTTGTTATTACAAAGAGCATCAGGGCAACACTGTTTCACCAGGACAAATAGAAAAGCTGGCTTGTTTAGCCTGAAGTCACTTGGATGCCAACACTGGGAGATCACAGACCCCCTTCTACACTTCTCAGGCTCAGTCCCAGGCCTCTGAGTGAGGCTTGGCAGCAAACAAAGTGTGCGTTATATTATGTCTGCAGGAGACCCTAAAGCTCCTGGGTTTGTTGATGGCAGTTATCATACCTCTTTCCATCTGCCACACTCACCAGCATTTGGCAGCCAGCTTGGGCCCTTTGAACAATTATTTTACTTGATTAAAAATAAATAAATTAAAAGCTAAGTTGGGAGCTCTTCCGTTGTTTCCAATTTGGTGTCTTAAGTGAAAGTAAAACTTGAAAGAAACTGCCCCCCAAGCTTTGTTAAGTATGATGACCAGACTAGAAGAAAACTGTGTTACATTTCTTTGAAGTCCAGCTATCTAAGCCTTTGTGGAATATTGAAAATGAATTTCAAAGGGAGATTTTATTCCCCTTTCTTGCTTGTCCTGAATTTCCGCTGCTGTCTCCTTCCTCTATGTTCCATTTTTCATTCTCTCTTTGGGAACAATACATTCTCAAGCATGCTAATTTGTGCATTCATGCATTTATTCATTCATTGAAGATCTATTATTGTTTGGCTCTCATATATCAGGCCCGAGGAACTGAGGGCCTAATGATGAGCAAACACAGGTAAGGACTCTGCTCTTATAAAGCAGAGGAAATGGTCACTAATCAAATAATCCCTTCAGTGAATGTATAATCACAAACTGAGACTCAAGCTGTGAAAGAAAAACCTGACTTGGATAGGGGGGATGTCTCCAGGGTAGATGGGCGATGAAGCATTGGTAAAAAACTGCTTAAGGAATTACTTTTGAGCAGATGGATATCTGATGGATAGCAGTTAAGCAGGCCTAAGGGATATAAGGGTGACAGTTAAGAAGGAGGAGGAGACTATTACAGGCTAAAGAAAATGGCATGTGCAAATATCCTGTGGCAGAAGGAAGTATGGGTAACTGAAAGTGGGTTTAATACCTGAAACAAAGAGAAAAAAAGAACTATGCATGATGAGGGTGGGGAGCTAGAAAAGAAGATGTTTCAGGAGATGTTTGAGAGGTGAAATAAAAAGAAATGGATAGATATGGGAATGGGAGAGTGAATATTGTCCAGGTAGTTTCTAGTTCTCTGCTTTGAGTTGTAAGATACATGAGGCTACCTCACCACCTACACAGTTCCCTGACCACATAGGGTAGTTTGACCATCAACATTCCACTCCAACATTCTAAGAATGACCCTTCATGTGGCTGAATCGATGGACAACTTCAGGGATTACTTACTTGACTTCTCAGTATTTGATCATTGAGATCACCTTCTTGAAAATTTCTCTTCTTCCAGCCTCTATAGCATCAAAGTATTGTGGGTAACCTTCTCTATCCCTGAACACTTTTCTAAGATTCATGGTAGAATTGGCCTCTTCTAGCAGCCTAATAAATATTGGTGTCTCAGGTACCTTTCTAAGAATATTTGCTCTCTACACAATCACATCCTATTACCATTGATAAATTGGTGACTCTAAAATTCTATCTCAGTCTTGAAAGTCTTTACACAGGAGTTGCATGACCCTCTGTCAGAGAGAAAAGTGAATGAAAATGAGAGAGTGACCTTTATCCCCCACTGAGAGCTAGGATACACAGTGACATGATATTACAATTAACGATGTGACCTATGTATAAACAATGAATGTGTGGCAATGGAAATCTCATCAAACATCAAAGTTTGCTTCATGTTCTTGAGAAATCCTATCACAGGTAAATAGCTGTGTGAGAATTCCATAGTGACAGACTGAATGATGTGTGATGAACAGCTGTCCAAATAGTGAGTTCATTCCCAGTAACAATAGCATTTCAGTTGTCTAAAATGACTGAGAGGACAACTACTACTGCTGAGATTTCAAATAAAACTTGATATTAGAATGTTGAAATATAGCATGCTCTGGAATTCAATACTTTTTTAAAAAATAGTTTTACTTATTTGAGAGAGAGAGTGAGCACAAGCAGAGGGAGGGACAGAGGGACAAGCAGACTCCCTGCTGAGTGTGCAGCCTAATGTGGGGCTTGATCCCAGGACCCTGGGATCATGACTTGAGCTGAAGTCAGATGCTTAATGGACTGAGCCACCCAGGTGCCCCTCTGGTATTCAATACTTTTAAAATGCAGTCTCTTTACCAGATCAGAACAAAGCAATGATGAAAAGCAGAGTTGAACAGATAGCATAGTAGACTGAAAAGTCATTGAGAATACCTCAAATTCCCAAGTATCTTTTTTAATAACAGTCTTTGGCTCTATCATTAGTGAGTCATTTTTTTGGGGTCAAACATGGTCATCTCCTTCACCTTGATAGAAAGTGTGGGACAGAACTAGCCTAACTGGTAGGGTTCTACAAGGCCAGATTCCAAAGTAGAGCATTTTTTTCTTATTATTTATTTATTTATTTATTTATTTATTTATTTATTTATATTTAAATTCAATTAGCCAACGTATAGTACATCACTAGTTTTTGATATAATGTTCAATGATTCATTTCTCATTTAAGACCATAGGTTAGGGAGTGAAGGGTACTATGTTCCTTTTTTTTTTTTTTAAGATTTTATTTATTTATTTGAAAGAGAGAGAGAGTGAATAAGAGGGAGATGGAGAGAGAATCTGAAGCAGACTCCACACTGAGCATGACCAAGATGGGGCTCGGTCCCACAATTGCAAGATCATGACCTAAGCCAAAACCAAGAGTCAGGCACTTAACCAACTGAACCACCCAGGAGCCCTGGGCACCATGTTCTATGCCATGTGAAAGCTAGAACCAAAGTTCAGCAAATAGAAAGAATGACAGGAACATACAAAATTGATATACAAAACTTGAATTAGGAGCCAGAAAGAGAAGAATAAACATCTACAGCATGATAACAAATGTTAATTAGTTTAGGAATCATCTGACCAGGCTTTGTTGTCTACAATTTTTTTTTTTTTAACAATCCAGATAGAGTAGTACATTTAGTCACATTTGAAAGGTCTAGAATGGACATACATCTTAGAGGCAGAAGGACTGGTGAGAAGGAGAGAGGTTCACATGAAAGGCAATGATGTAAAATACATACATAAATAAAATCATTCTTGGTAACATGACATGTTGCTGTTTAAAGATTTTTTAATTTATCTTTTACAATTATTAGATACAGTATCAGTAATGATTTTAATGATATAGTTTATTTTTTAAAGATTTATTTATTTGAGAGAGAGAGAGAGGGCAAGAGCAGGGGAAGGGACAGAGGGAGGGGTGGGGATCAATCCCACAACTCCAATATCATGACCAGAGCCAAAACCAAGAGTCAGATGCCCAACCAACTGAGCCACCCAGGTGCCCCAGTTTAATTTTTTATAAAAATGAAAGAATATTGTGTCCTGGCCTTTTTCTTTTAACAAACTTATGAATTTACCTGAGTACCTTTGGTCCCATTTATTTAGGATAATTTAGACTGATCTTCATGGACTTGGTTAAGAATGTAGTACAATATCAATAAAAATTATTTCAATGAAGGAACTTTTGTCAATACTTTTAATTCAGGGGTGGCATAAAAGAGCACACACAGCTCTACTTAAGTCTCCCTGTCATTGGATGGTTTGAGTTTGTTTCTTCTCCCTGTTTGATTTTGTTTTCCTATCTATACAATAGAGGATTAGAAAATAGGATTCAGAATTCACAAACTGTTGACCTATGAACTGAAGCCAACAGACTGTTCATGTGGTCAAGGAAATGTTGTTGTTTGCTTTTCATCTTGTTTTAAAGAGTCCTAATGCCTTTAGGGAGGGCATACACACTCACATTTGCCTGGGCACCTACCAACCCACCCAACCACTGAGTTATATCAAGATTCTATGTAATTTCTTCATGAGTCCTGAAAATGCTTCAGTTTATCTCTCAGATTAGACATTTTGTCAAATTTCTTTAGGCTCCCATAAGGTTTTAATTCTGTAAAACCTCTTAAGAGACTAACTGCTCTATCCCACCATGCATTGGTAGAGAGATAGGTGAACTAGAAGGAAATTCATACATGGTGAAGCCTACCTGGTAGCATCAGGCCATCTCCATGCACTATCTCATTTAATCAAAGCACTCCAGTGACATAGGTATTATCATACCCATTTTTCAGGTTAGAAAATAAGCTAAGAGAAGCTAACACTTTGCCCATGGTCAAATGCTTATTAATAGTGGAAATCAGGTTCAAGCCTGTTTTGTCTCTAGGTTCAAGATCTATTTGTTTCTAAAAACTTCCTATGCCCTAATTTCCCTTAGTGGGAAGAAACTTTCCAAAAGGATCTCTTGAATAATGAAGGTTTACACAGACTTTGAAATGTTGTCAAAGTTAGGTATACAAAGGATCTCAGATGTCCAAATATCTCAAACAGTTTTACAAAATATTTTATTTGCATTTTGCTTTCTTTGATTAGTAGGGAGTTGCTTTCATGCTGTGCTCAGAAACATAACTGGCTTCCTAAAAAGCCACACAGAATTTAGGAATATTGTTAGAAGAAATTTAGCTTTCATTTACATATTGATGCAGCTATGGAAAATATGTCACAAGTCACTCAAATTAGAAATGTAAAGAGATTTTATTTCTATCACTTAACTTTTTTTTCATTTTTCCACAGAATACTAGCTATCTCATAAATTCAAATTTGTTTGTGTATAATATCACTAAAATTCCACTTGCCATAACCTGGAAATAGTACTTGATTATTTAGAAAATTTATCTGACATAAAACAGTTCTGGTAAGGATAATTTCAAGTCTGTCTGAATAAAGGAGGACAGAGTGTTAGGATGATTATTAATTGAGTAGAAAACATTTAGCTGTGCTGCATTTTCAATTGAGAATTTTCTAAAACTTTACTCATGTAAACAGAACTTTCGTGATTAGGATGATTTCCACATTACGTTAGTCACTGAATTGGCTTACAATAAACATGGTGTCCAGCAAATGTCCAGTACCAAGAATGTCTGTTTTTAAAAGGGGGAAAAAAAAGAGAAAGATGATAAAATTAAAAAATAAAGAAAAGGGTATTTGGGGCATGTTTTTGTAATTTTTAAACTTTGGATTAACCAGCATTCATCTGATTTGACCAGAAGATTGAGCCAATAATTTCTAATTTTTAAAATTTTACTTAAAAGAAACAGTGCTCAAATTTATAGATAGAGATTTTCTTCAGTGCAGTGCAAATTATTAGAAGACGTGTCAAAGTGATTAGATTGCTGAATCATACTTTCTGTGAGTGGGGCTTGGAGGCGGGAAGGCGTGCAGAAACTACTGCCCTTTTCACATAATTCACAGGTGTGCTAATTGTACATCAGATATGAAAGTTGAAGCATTGTGACCTTCAAGCCAACAAAAGCCCTTTTCAAGGAAGCCATTTTCATATACATTCATAGAGTGAAAATGCCCTTCCACAGTTAAATAATGTATGGCTTTTATTTCATTATATGTAAATGCAAATCAAGGAATTGTTTCATGGTTCACATATTAAAAGTAATGTTATTAAAAAGCAGACTATAAATCCACTTAAGTTACATTTTGTGGTACTCTACAGTTGGGATCCAAGGATATGTTTGTTGTCTGCTTCTATCGTGTGCAGCTAAAGTGTGGTTTTCTGCAACTGAATGTATTTTGGATTTGAGTAGTAAAAACCTGCAATGTGTTGAAGTATGTAATAACCAACAGAGACGTTAGGAAGGTAAGAAAAATGATAGAAAAGCTATTTCCTTGCAGTGATGAAGACAGTGACGTAACCTGTAGATCAAAGGAAACATTGCAGCGGAACACACTCAGCTGCTAGCAAGAACAATGTTGAGTAAGGGTGAGGGTCAAAGGAAGGGCAAGGAATCCCATACTCTTTCTTATGGCTCTTTCATGGTATAAAGAAAGTATTTGTAAATACTAGGTTTAGGTAATGGACCTTAAGGTGATTATTTAAAAGAGCACCCATTTCACTGGAAAACAGTGCAAGTTTCAAAAGGAGTAATGTATAAGGGAATTTACGTGTTACTAATGCTTGAATCAAATTGACTGCTGGAATGTCAAACAGTGCCCATGAAGTTGGAGTAGAAAAGCAAGAACAGGAAGAAGAAATTAATTATCTTGTATTTGTCCAGCTTTGTAATATATTTGTTGCTGGATAAAACATGAGTAAAGATATCATCAGGCTTAATGCAACTTAAGTATACATGATAGACTGCCGGGGAATGAAAAAATAATAAAACAATTACAAACTTAAAAAAATCATAATTGTATGAGATTCCAAGGAACTGTTAACATTCAATCCAAAGATAAACTTTTTTTTTCCAGTCCTCTAGGAAACCATAATAGTTAGCATCTTATTATGGGTTAGATATTGATACCAAGAGACTGGAGAGGGTTGACTGATTCACTCATCTGTCTTCCTTTTTGTTTTAAACAATTTTCTAGAGCCCTTTGTTGTTAATTACATGTTAATAGATTCTCTGAGTACTTCCATAAAACAGATAGCAGTAACATTTATTTATTTATTTATTTATTTATTTATTTTTAAAGATTTTATTTATTTATTTATTTGAGAGAGAGAATGAGAATGAGAGAGAGAGAACATGAGATGGGGGAGGGTCAGAGGGAGAAGTAGACTCCCTGCTGAGCAGGGAGCTTGATGCGGGACTCGATCCTGAGCCGAAGGCAGTCGCTTAACCAACTGAGCCACCTAGGCACCCGATAGCAGTAACATTTATGAGAAAGCTGTTGTTTATCGCTGAGAGTTTTCAATAAGTATGTACATGCTCTAACTTATTTAGGATAACAAATGTTTCTGCATTTCCTTAATAATCTGAAATAATTTCCATTATTTTGGATTGTATTTAAGGTGGCAAATCTTGCTTGTTCCATGTCAACAAATGAAGATGGAATTAAAATTGTCAAAATTGCGGCCAATCACCTAGAAACCTTGTGTCCACAGGTATGATAACTAAGTTGCTGTCTCTTCCATTAAACTAAGTATAAAAATTATATATAATACTTTGGACCTTTATATATATATGAAAATATATGAAGATATTTATTTTAAACACAGAAGATGACTTGTCCTAATGTCATGGTTTATTCTTTACTAAGCACCAAGTTCTTTACTTAGCACCTGGTTCTTATAACATTCCCTAAGGGACCATATCAGAATTTTGTGAGAGAAAGGTACAGGGTGAAATCAAAGCAGGGCTTTGTCCAACGATTTTATTTTTAGTCATTAATTTTGAAATCTCAGAATATGAAAGGAATGACTTCTTTTCCCCTCTTTTATTCAAAGAAGACATGAGTTTGAAAAAAGCCAAGAAATCTTTTCTTGTCTGCAATTCAGAAGTTTTCATTTGTTTGTTTGTTATCTGAAAAGCAACATATTTTTAGGGAATTATTTCAGGATAGTGTCTTGAACCATGAATCGGTATACACCTAAGGGCAATCTTAAACACCTTGTCTTAGAATAATCAAGAGATAATATGGATAATTAATTCGTCTTAAAGATCACAAATGTTGTAAGGATGTGAAATATAACAATGATTAGAGATTTCAAGTCTCTGGATATCTGCTGAGATTCTCATCTTTCTAAAAGTGGTGTATATGTTAAATTCTTGATTTCCCTTACTGATAATTTCATCTCAAAGAATATTGAGGAAACAGTAAGGGAGACTCCTCCTTTGGACTTAATGGTGATTAACAAGTAAAAACTGGCTGGAGAAGTGGGGTCCAGAAGACGGGCAACTGAGATCTCACAACTGATGACAGTTTTCTGTGTGATCTCACAAATATTCTATTCTCACAGAATACTGCCGTGGGGTCTCTAAAGTGGTTGAATCATTAATATTCCCCTCTGCGGTCGAGGAGAATTCGCATTTCTCTCTACTATGGATTGCATTTGATACTGTCACCTTTTAAAATGTCTTTTGAATCTGAAGAGTATTAAATATATATCATTGGTTTTAATTTATAATTTTCTGATTACTAAAGGGAACATTTTTCAAATGTTTGTTAACCATTTGGTTTTCTAATTCTGTGAATTGCCTAAATCCTTTGCTACTTTTAGTTAGGTTGTCTTTTTTTTTAATTACATTGCTTAGGTTTTTTAATTTTATTTTATTGTTATGTTAATCACCATACATGACATCATTAGTTTTTTTTTTTTTTTTAAATTTTTTATTGTTATGTTAATCACCATATATTACATCATTAGTTTTTGGTGCAGTGTTCCATGATTCATTGTTTGTTCATAACACCCAGTGCTCCATGCAGAACGTGCCCTCCTCAATACCCATCACCAGGCTAACCCATCCCCCTACCCCCCTCCCCTCTAGAACCCTCAGTTTGTTTTTCAGAGTCCATCATCTCTCATGGTTCGTCTCCCCCTCTGACATACTCCCCTTTTCTTCCTCTCCTGTTATCTTCTTCTTTTTCTTTTTTCTTAAAATATGTTGCGTTATTTGTTTCAGAAGTACAGATCTGTGATTCAACACTCTTGCACAATTCACAGCGCTCACCGTAGCACATACCCTCCCCAATGTCTATCACCCAGCCACCCCATCCCTCCCACCCCCAACCACTCCAGTAACACTCAGTTTCTTTCCTGAGATTAAGAATTCCTCATATCAGTGAGGTCATGTGATACATGTCTTTCTCTGATTGACTTATTTCACTCAGCATAACACCCTCCAGTTCCATCCACGTCGTTGCAAATGGCAAGATCTCATTCCTTTTGATGGCTGCATAATATTCCATTGTGTATATATACCACATCTTCTTTATCCATTCATCTGTCGATGGGCATCTTGGCTCTTTCCACAGTTTGGCTATGGTGGACATTGCTGCTATAAACATTGGGGTACATGTACCCCTTCGGGTCCCTACATTTGTATCTTTGTGGTAAATACCCAGTAGTGCAATTGCTGGATCGAACGGTAGCTCTAATTTCAACTGTTTGAGGAACCTCCATACTGTTTTCCAGAGGGGTTGCACCAGCTTGCATTCCCACCAACAGTGTAGGAGGGTTCCCCTTTCTCCACATCCCCGCCAACATCTGTCATTCCCTGACTTGTTAATTTTAGCCATTCTGACGGGTGTGAGGTGGTATCTCATTGAGGTTTTGATTTGGATTTCCCTGATGCCAAGCGATGTTGAGCACTTTTTCATGTGCCTGTTGGCCATTTGGATGTCTTCTTTGGAGAAATGTCTGTTCATGTCTTCTGCCCATTTCTTGATTGGATTATTTGTTCTTTGAGTGTTGAGTTTGATAAGTTCTTTATAGATTTTGGATACTAGCCCTTTATCTGATACGTCATTTGCAAATATTTTCTCCCATTCTGTCGGTTGTCTTTTGGTTTTGTGGACTGTTTCTTTTGCTGTGCAGAAGCTTTTTATCTTGATGAAATCCCAATAGTTCATTTTTGCCCTGGCTTCCCGTGCCTTTGGCGATGTTTCTAGGAAGAAGTTGCTGCGGCTAAGGTCGAAAAGGTTGCTACCTGTGTTCTCCTTTAGGATTTGGATGGACTCCTGTCTCACGTTTAAGTCTTTCAACCATTTGGAGTCTATTTTTGTGTGTGGTGTAAGGAAATGGTCCAGTTTCATTCTTCTGCATGTGGCTGTCCAATTTTCCCAACACCATTTGTTGAAGAGACTGTCTTTTTGCCATTGGACATTCTTTCCTGCTTTGTCAAAAATAAGTTGACCATAGAGTTGAGGGTCCATTTCTGGGCTCTCAATTCTGTTCCATTGATCTATGTGTCTGTTTTTGTGCCAGTACCATACTGTCTTGATGATGACAGCTTTGTAATAGAGCTGGAAGTCCGGAATTGTGATGCCACCAGCTTTGCTTTTCTTTTTCAGTATTCCTCTGGCTATTCTGGGTCTCTTCTGGTTCCATACAAATTTTAGGATTATTTGTTCCATTTCTTTGAAAAAAGTGGATGGTATTTTGATGGGGATTGCATTGAATGTGTAGATTGCTCTAGGTAGCATTGACATCTTCACAATGTTGATTCTCCCAATCCATGAGCATGGAACGTTTTTCCATTTCTTTGTGTCTTCTTCAATTTCTTTCCTGAGTATTTTATAGTTTTCTGAGTACAGATCCTTTGCCTCTTTGGTTAGATTTATTCCTAGGTATCTAATGGTTTTGGGTGCAATTGTAAATGGGATAGACTCCTTGATTTGTCTCTCTTCTGTCTTGTTGTTGGTGTATAGGAATGCCACTGATTTCTGTGCATTGATTTTATATCCTGCTACTTTACTGAATTCCTGTATGAGTTCTAGCAGTTTTGGGGTGGAGTCTTTTGGGTTTTCCACATACAGTATCATATCATCTGCAAAGAGTGAGAGTTTGACTTCCTCTTTGCCGATTTGGATGCCTTTGATTTCTTTTTGTTGTCTGATTGCTGTGGCTAGGACTTCTAATACTATGTTGAATAGCAGTGGTGAGAGTGGACATCCCTGCCGCGTTCCTGACCTTAGGGGAAAAGCTCTCAGCCTTTCCCCATTGAGAATGATATTCGCTGTAGGTTTTTCGTAGATGGCTTTTATGATATTGAGGTATGTACCCTCTATCCCTATACTCTGAAGAGTTTTGATCAAGAAAGGATGTTGTATTTTGTCAAATGCTTTTTCTGCATCTATTGAGAGGATCATATGATTCTTGTTCTTTCTTTTGTTAATGTATTGTATCACGTTGATTGATTTGCGGATGTTGAACCAGCCTTGCAGCCCAGGAATAAATCCCACTTGGTCGTGGTGAATAATCCTTTTAATGTACTGTTGGATCCTATTGGCTAGTATTTTGGTGAGAATTTTTGCATCCATGTTCATCAAGGATATTGGTCTGTAATTCTCTTTTTTGATGGGGTCTTTGTCTGGTTTTGGGATCAAGGTAATGCTGGCCTCATAAAATGAGTTTGGAAGTTTCCCTTCCATTTCTATTTTTTGGAACAGTTTCAGGAGAATAGGTATTAATTCTTCTTGAAATGTCTGATAGAATTCCCCTGGGAAGCCATCTGGCCCTGGGCTTTTGTTTCTTGGGAGATTTTTGATGACTGTTTCAATTTCCGTAGTGGTTATAGGTCTGTTCAGGTTTTCTATTTCTTCCTGGTTCAATTTTGGTAGTTGATACATCTCTAGGAATGCACCCATTTCTTCCAGGTTATCTAATTTGCTGGCATAGAGTTGCTCATAATATGTTCTTATAATTGTTTGTATTTCTTTGGTGTTGCTTGTGATCTCTCCTCTTTCATTCATGATTTTGTTGATTTGGGTCATTTCTCTTTTCTTTTTGATCAGTCTGGCCAGGGGTTTATCAATCTTGTTAATTCTTTCAAAGAACCAGCTCCTAGTTTCGTTGATCTGTTCTACTGTTCTTTTGGTTTCTAGTTCATTGATTTCTGCTCTGATCTTTATGATTTCTCTTCTCCTGCTGGGTTTAGGCTTTCTTTGCTGTTCTTTCTCCAGCTCCTTTAGATGTAGGGTTAGGTTGTGTATTTGAGACCTTTCTTGTTTCTTGAGAAAGGCTTGTATTGCTATATACTTTCCTCTCAGGACTGCCTTTGCTGTATCCCAAAGATTTTGAACAGTTGTGTTTTCATTTTCATTGGTTTCCATGAATTTTTTTAATTCTTCTTTAATTTCTTGGTTGACCCATTCATTCTTTAGTAGGATGCTCTTTAGCCTCCATGTATTTGAGTTCTTTCCGACTTTCCTCTTGTGGTTGAGTTCTAGTTTCAAAGCATTGTGGTCTGAAAATATGCAGGGAATGATCCCAATCTTTTGGTACCGATTGAGACCTGATTTGTGACCTAGGATGTGATCAATTCTGGAGAATGTTCCATGGGCACTAGAGAAGAATGTGTATTCCGTTGCTTTGGGATGGAATGTTCTGAATATGTCTGTGAAGTCCATTTGGTCCAGTGTGTCATTTAACATCTTTATTTCCTTGTTGATCTTTTGCTTAGATGATCTGTCCATTTCAGTCAGGGGGGTGTTAAAATCCCCCACTATTATTGTATTGTTGTCAATGTGTTTCTTTGCTGTTGTTATTAATTGCCTTATATAATTGGCTGCTCCCATGTTCGGGGCATAGATATTTACAATTGTTAGATCTTCTTGTTGGATAGACCCTTTAAGTAGGATATAGTGTCCTTCCTCATCTCTTATTACAGTCTTTGTTTTAAAATCTAGTTTGTCTGATATAAGGATTGCCACCCCAGCTTTCTTTTGGTGTCCATTAGCATGGTAAATGGTTTTCCACCCCCTCACTTTCAATCTGGGGGTGTCTTTGGGTGTAAAATGAGTCTCTTGCAGACAGCATATTGATGGGTCTTGTTTTTTAATCCAATCTGATAGCCTGTGTCTTTTGATTGGGGCATTTAGCCCATTTACATTCAGGGTAACTATTGAAAGGTATGAATTTACTGCCATTGTATTACCTGTAAGGTGACTGTTAACTGTCTGTTGTCTGTGTTCGTTTCTGCTCTTTGCTGCTTTTAGGTTCTCTCTTTGCTTAGAGGACCCCTCTCAATATTTCTTGGAGGGCTGGTTTCGTGTTTGCAAATTCTTTTAGTTTTTGTTTGTTCTGGAAGCTTTTGATCTCTCCTTCTATTTTCAATGATAGCCTAGCTGGATATAGTATTCTTGGCTGCATATTTTTCTCGTTTAGTGCTCTGAAGATATCTTGCCAGTCCTTTCTGGCCTGCCAGGTCTCTGTGGATAGGTCTGTTGCCAATCTAATGTTTCTACCATTGTAGGTTACATATCTCTTCTCCCGAGCTGCTTTCAGGATTTTCTCTTTGTCTCTGAGACTCGTAAGTTTTACTATTAGATGTCGGGGTGTTGACCTATTTTTATTGATTTTGAGAGGGGTTCTCTGTGCCTCCTGGATTTTAATGCCTGTTTCCTTCCTCACATTAGGGAAGTTCTCTGCTATAATTTGCTCCAATATACCTTCTGCCCCTCTCTCTCTCTCTTCTTCTTCTGGGATCCCAATTATTCTAATGTTGTTTCGTCTTATCGTATCACTTATCTCTCGAATTCTGCCCTCGTGATCCTGTAGTTGTTTCTCTCTCTTTTTCTCAGCCTCTTTATTTTCTATCATTTGGTCTTCTATATCGCTGATTCTCTCTTCTGCCTCATTTATCCTAGCATTTAGTGCCCCCATTTTTGATTGCACCTCATCAATAGCCTTTTTGATTTCGATTTGGTTAGATTTTAGTTCTTTTATTTCTCCAGAAAGGGTTTCTCTAATAACTTCCACGCTTTTTTCAAGCCCAGCTAGTATCTTTAAAGTCATGATTCTGAACTCTAGGTCCGACATCGTACTAATGTCCGTATTGAGTAGGTCCCTGGCTGACGGTACTACCTCTTGTTCTTTTTGCTGAGGTGATTTCTTTCGTCTTGTCATTTTGTCCAGAGGAGAATAGATGAATGAGAACAAAAGGCTAACAGGTTTACTACGTCCCCAGCAAATATACTGTATACAAATCAGAAAAGACCTGAAACCAGGGGAAAAGAAAGGGAAAGAAAGAAAAAAGAAAGAGAAAAAGAAAAAAAGAAGAAAAAAAAGATAAAAACAAAAACAAAACAATTCAAAAAAGGCAGAATATGATCAAATATGATCAGGCTAGTGCATAGATCAGTGCCACACACTAGATTTTGGGCGTATTTTGGTCTGTTAGAAAAAAGTGCCTCCTAAAATTTTAAAGGAAGAAAGACATATATGTACAAAATAAGGGTTGATACAATGAAGGGATGGAAGATGACTGTAAAGATGAAAATTATAAAAGATTTTATAAAAGGACTTGGTAAGATAAGTTGTTTGAAAAAAGAAAGAAGATTTAAGGAAAAAAAAAAAAAAAGGAAAAAGGGAGAGAATGTGATCAGGCAGGAGACTAGAACAAAGCCATACACTAGTGATTTAGGGTATATTTTGATCTGTTAGAAGAAACTGTACCTCAAAATTTTAAAGAGAGAACAACTTATATATATATGCCAAAAACAAGGATAACTACTATGAAGGGATAAAATATGACTCTAAAAATGAAAAAAAAAAAATTTTTTTTTTTAAAAAAAAGGGATTTATAAGATGTTGGTTGAAAAAGGGAAAAAGAAAAATAAAAAAAAGTCAACAAAAATTAACTTTGATGAAATAATGAATCATGGTAAAAAAAAAAAAAAAAAAAAAAAAAAAAAAGAAGCCATGAATCTATGTGCAGTATTCCCCTAGCGCTGGAGTTCTCCTATTCTCCTTGATCGATCAACTTGGTCTTGGCTTGCTGGCTGTTTGTGTTGATCTTCTGGGGGAGGGGCCTGTTGCTGTGGTTTCCAAATGTCCTTTGCCGGAGGCGGAATTGCCCCGCCCTTGTCGGTCCGGGCTAAGGAAGCTGCTCCAGTTTGCTCTCAGGAGCTTTTGTTCCCTGCAAGCTCTCGGCACAGCTTTGGAGGACCAGGGCGAAAATGGCGGCCTCCCAGTCTCCGCCCGGAGGAGCCGAGAACTCAGGGCCCCACTCCTCAGTGCGCCCCCAGAGAAAAGCAGTCACTCCCGTGTCCCCGGTCTCCGGCCGCTCTCCATGCTCACCCGGCCTGTGATCGAGCGTTGCTATCTCTGGCACCCGACCCCGCTCGGAGTCTCCAAATCCAGCAGATCCCTGCAGTGCGTTCCCGCACCGCTCCTCCCCGGGAAGGAAGGGGAGTCTCCCCGGATCTGCTGCTTGTTGGGTCCTTGCTGGGGGAGCCGTGCCCCGACTGGGCCGCAGATCACAGTTTATGGCAACCCCGAGCTGAGAGCCCGCGACTCTGCTCCGTATCTGCAGCCGGCTTCCCCGCCCCGACACCTGGGAGCTCTGCCGCACTCAGGCACCCCCGGTCTCTCTGTGACCCCAAGGGTCCTGAGACCACACTGTCCCGGGAGGATTCCACCCCCCGCTTAGCCACTGCAGCGACGTCCCTCCGCCGAGCCAACTTTTAAAAGGTCCGATTTTGTGCTCCGCGGCTCTAGCACTCGCCAGAAGCGGCCGGCGGAGGCCCCTCCCCCGCCGTTTATCCTCCCGAATATCGCCTCGGATTCACTTCTCCGCACGTCCTACCTTCCAGTAAGTGGTCGCTTCTCTGTTCAGAGAGTTGTTGCTACTCTCCTGTTCGATCTCCTGTTGAGTTCGTAGGTGTTCAGAATGGTTTGATCCCTATTCAGCTGAATTCCTGAGACCAGACAAAATCTAGGTCTCCTACTCCTCCGCCATCTTGCTCCGCCCCCAACATCATTAGTTTTTGATGTAGTGTTCCATGATTCATTGTTTACGTATAACACCCTGTGCTCCATTCAGTACTTGCCCTCTTTAATACCCATCACCAGGCTAACCCATCCCCCCAACCCCCTCCCCTCTAGATTGTTTAGGTTTTAAAAAATATCTTCTGTTGACTATAGCTTTTCTTTTAACTTTTAAAAAAATATTTTGATCACTGAAGATTTTAGGAACTTTAATGATCCATCTTTTAATTCCTTCAATAGATATTTATTGAGCATCTACCCTGTATAATGATTTGTTGGTTTGTGCCTTGTTAAGAAATTCTCCCAACAAAAATGTTACATAGTTTTCACATTTTCTTTAAAAAAAAGGGAGAAGCATTTTTTTTTTTAATTTATTTGACAGAGAGAGAGATAGTAAGAGCAGGAACACAAGCAGGGGGAGTGGGAGAGGGAGGAGCAGGCTTTCCCCCGAGCAGGGAGCCCGATGTGGGGCTCAATCCCAGGACCCTGGGATCGTGACCTGAGCCGAAGGCAGATGCTCAACGACTGAGCCACCCAGGCACCCCAAAAAAGGCTGAAGTATTATTTAACATTTAGATCTTTACTTCATCTAAATTTATTTTTATGTCTAACTGAGGTAGGGATTTTTTTTTTACAGTACTAACCATTGGGCAACCATCATGTATTAAATAGTTGATCCTTTCCCAATTAATGTAAAATGCTATCATTATTTCACACACGCACACACTTTTTAAAACATTGTTTTATATATATTCTTATACACATATATGTATATACTATACATATTTGTTTTTTTTTAAGATTTTATTTATTTATTTGAGAGAGAGAATGGGAGATAGAGAGCAGGAGAGGGAAGAGGGTCAGAGGGAGAAGCAGACTCCCTGCCGAGCAGGGAGCCCGATGTGGGACTCGATCCCGGGACTCCAGGATCATGACCTGAGCCTAAGGCAGTTGCTTAACCAACTGAGCCACCCAGGCGCCCTATAGTATACATATTTGTAATACATGCATACATCTATATGTTTTATAAAATGCATTATACATGTATAATACATATATAACAAATGTGTAATTTATTTACTAGTATTCCATATGTAAATATAGATTGATAGGTAAATTAAAATACATTCCAGGGGTGCCTGGGTGGCTCAGTCATTAAGCGTCTGCTTTTGGCTCAGGTCATGATCCCAGGGTCCTGGGATCGGGTCCTGCATCTGACTCTCAGCTCAGCGGGAAGCCTGCTTCTCCCTCTCCCTCTCCCACTCCCTCTGCTTGTGTTCCCTCTCTCACTATGTCCCTCTCTGTCCAATAAATAAATAAAATCTTAAAAAAATACATTTCAAAGTAGACAAGCTTCTGGGCTTTCATTTATTTATTTATTTATTTTATTATTAACATATAACATATTATTTGTTTCAGGCGTATAGGTCTGTGATTCATCAGTCTTACACAATACACAGCGCTCACCACAACATACCCTCCCCAATGTCCATCACCCAGTCACCCCATTCCAGCAACCCTCAGTTTATTTCCTGAGATTAAGAGTCTCTTATGGTTTGTCTCCCTCTCTGGTTTCCTCTTGTTTCATTTTTTCCTCTCTTCCCCTATGATAATCTACCTTGTTTCTCAAATTCCACATATCAGTGAGATCATATGATAATTGTCTTTCTCTGATTGACTTATTTTGTGTAGCATAATAACCTCTAGTTCCATCCACATTGCTGCAAATGGCAAGATTTCATTTTTTGATGGCTGCATAATATTCCACACACACACACACACACACACACACACACACACACACACAAACACACACACCCCACATCTTTTTTATCCATTCATCTTTTGGTGGACATCTGGGCTCTTTCCATAGTTTGGCTATTGTGGACATTGCTGTTATAAACATTGGGGTGCAGGTGCCCCTTTAGATTACTACATTTGTATCTTTGGGGTAAATACCCAGTAGTGCAATTGCTGGATCGTAGGGTAGCTCTATATTCTGGGCTCTCTATTCTATTCCACTGGGTCTATTTCTTTATACCTGCATCAGTATTGCAGTGTCTTAATTATGATTTTATACTAAATCTGATATCTCTAGGCAAATTGGCTCACCTTGTGTTTTTTTTTTTTTGTTATTGGTGGTGGTTTTTTGTTTATTTGTTTATTTGTTTAGTTATTTGTTTATTGCTCTTACTTTATGCTTGTTCATATAACTTTCAAGATCAACTTGTCAAGTTCCATGAAAATACATTAGAATTTTTATTGAAATTGTTAAAATATCTTGAATTTTAGATTATTTTAGTAATAATGGCTCTTCAAGATACTGAGTCTTTCCATTAATAAATGTTTTATTAGTAAATGTTATTTTAAATGCTTTATGTATCTCCATAATCAATCTTTTTTTTTAAATGTCCTTCAGGGGCTCTTTAGATTTTTATCATTTAGTACAATAAATTCCATGACTACATGCTGATGGCTTCCAAAATTTTCTCTCCAGGACAGATCTCTCCCCTAAAGATCACACTCAGATATAATATAGTCTTGACATTTGCACTTTGACCTCTAGAAGACATCTAAAACTTTAGCCAAAATGGAACTCCTGATTGTTCCATTCCCATCTCGTTCTGCTACTTCTTCAGTCTTACTGATTTTAGTTAATGGCATGGCTATTTGCCTGGTTGCTCTTGGGAAAAACCTGGAAGTTTTTCTTTCTTCATTCAGTAAATATTTATTGAACATATACTATGTGGTAGGTATTCTTTAGGTATCTGGAGGGTAAATAGTAAAGAAAACAAACATGAAAATCCTTGTTCTTGTGAAGTTTATATTCTAATGATATCTAATGGCTGTTTTCCTATTGAAGCCATTAACTAGTCCTATCAATTTCATCAAAAATATTTATCTTGAATCTATATACTTTTCTCCAGCTTATCTGTCAGCATCTCAGCCTATACCACCATCTATATGGTTTCCATGCTTATTATACTTATATCTCTTTAACCTACTTTCTATCTAAAAACTGAAGTAGATTTTAAAGATGTTTATTAAAGCAATTGCTTTTCATAGCTTTTACAGTAAAATTCAAACATTTTTTATGTCTTATTCAGACTTATATAAACTTCCTACTGCCTGACTTCCAGCCCCACCTTGAATTATTTCCCTTTTCACTCATTAGGTCTCTGCATATCGGCCTTTCTATTTCTAGAATACAGTACATTCCTTCCCATCTGAGGGAGTTTGCACATGATAATTTCCCAGTGCTTTTTTTCCCATATGGCCAGCTCCTTTTATGTTCGTTTTGTAAGGATTCAGCTCAAATATCATCTTCTCTCTCTCTCTTTTTAAAGATTTTATTTATTTATTTGAGAGAGAGAATGAGAGATAGAGAGCACGAGAGGGAAGAGGGTCAGAGGGAGAAGCAGACTCCCTGCCGAGCAGGGAGCCCAATGTGGGACTCGATCCCGTGGCTCCAGGATCATGACCTGAGCCGAAGGCAGTCTCTTAACAAACTGAGCCACCCAGGCGCCCTCAAATATCATCTTCTCAGAGATCAATCTTCCTAAGTACTCCTCCAGCTTATACCCCATTATGTCACCATATTTATTTATTTTAGAGTCTCTATCACAACCTGAAATTATATTTTATATTATTTTTTTACTTTCATTATACATTTTCCACACTCAAACATAAAGTTCATGAAGGCAATGATTTAGTCTTCCTTTTCACTACTTATAGCCCCGTAGCTAGCAGATATGCAGCATATATATGCAGCATATAAATGATGGTCTCTAGAATGATAAATCATTCTATATTTATAAAGGGCAGCAAGGTTTTTGACGACACCTTTTGTGAAACTTTTCCTAAGATGGTGTGTATTCTTTTTGACAACATGGAAAAAAAATGACAGTATAATTAGTTTGAGTTGTAGCTCATGAAAAAAGTCCTAAAATGGCTGATTAATGTATAGTTGCTAACCAGGGGTGAGCTCTGTGCTAGTGGGCTTCAGCGATCTACTCTTGGTTTAGTTCATTTCAGTGCTCTCCTAATGATTTGGATAAGACTATAAAAATAATATTCTTAAAATTTTCAGTTAAAAATATGAGAATAAAGGGCATATATTAGCTGAAAGACTCTAGTCACAAAGAATTTGGATATTCTAGAATATGAACTAAATCTCAGTATCCAGTTGAAATGTAATAAGTATAAATACTAAACCATATATAATGGGCACTATGAAACAAATTACAAAATATAGAATGGAAGAGTTATGGCTTTGCAAAATTTACCCTCCCCAAAGGTAAGAGATTTTAGTTGATAGTAATCTTAATGTGAATCAACAGTGCAGTATGGCTGTCAGGAAAAACCTAATGATTTAACATCTTTTCATCAAAGAATAAGTTCTAAAACTTACTCTCAACCTTCTCTATATTTCAAAATTATTCTTTAAACTGTACATATTTTAATTTAGTGCATCCTAAAATTCAGAATTAGTGGGTCTGGAGTGTAACCCAATTGTGTGTGTGTGTGTGTGTGTGTGTGTGTGTGTGTGTGTATCTGTGTTAGAGCCCATCTGTGTAAGCTCTACTTTTGCACATACATTTAGGTTCACTTATTTGACTTCCAGCAATTTATGGTATAGCTATATATATATATATATATATGCACATGCACAGAAGTCTAGTAAGGTTTTTATGCAGCTTGACTTATAATAACAAAAGCTGGAACTGACCTACATGCCTGTTAGCAGAGAGTGTTAAGAACTGTGTCAAGTAGTAAGTCAGCTCAATATATGTTTTGGTATGGAAGATACCCAAGATAAGTAAAAAAGGCAAATTTCAAATGAGTATGTATATTCCATTTATGTGCAAAAAAAAAAAAAGGAGCTAGATTGAGCCATATGTTTGTGTAGTCACAGGAAAATTTTCAAAAAGTTTCTCATGAGAATTTTAATAGTAGTTAGTTCCAGGAAAGTGAGACTGGAGGCAAGGAACAAGGAGGTTAGTTTTATAGTTCACTTTATCTCTTTTAGAACTCTCAATTTAACCATGACTAGGTATTTTGTTAATTTCTAAATAAAACCCAACCAGTTAAAAATATTGCTAGATTGATTCTAGAGTAAGTAAGGCTGAGAACACAGAAGATCAACAGGAGCTGGTAGGGCAATATTTAATTCCTGTTTGTTAAAAACAACCGAGCTCACCGAGGTCTCAGTGAGCTGGATCATCCCGGCTCTTACTGTGCCTCAAGGACTACAGCTATGGTGCTTGGCACACTTACATGTGTCACATTTAAAAAAGAATTGTCACTTGGAGCCTATATAGCAGAGGATATTAGAAATAGTGACACGACTTGAAACTATGTCATGTGAAAAACTTATGAAAGCAACAGGGAATTTCTGGGAAGGAAAAGGTAAGACTTCAAGAAACATCGTCACTGTCACCAAATCTTTAAAGGGCTATGATGCAAAAGACTTGTTCTGAAGATTCCTGAGGGGTAGAGCTACAGTCTCTGAGTAGGAACTATATGGATACAAGTTTCATCTCAGTAGAGAATGAGAGAGGCTCTCTAACAGAGCTAAGCTGAAAGGAATTGGACTTTGTTGAGGAGGAATTTGGAATTTCTCAATGCCACAGACATCCAAACACAAGGAGAGTGACTATTTGACCAAGCTATTATGAAAAGAGTACAAGCCTTCGCTGAGAAGTTTGCCTACAAGCCTTTTAATGCCCAATCCTGAGATCCTCTAATGGATCCTCTATATAAATAAGAGAAATGTGATCTGAATGATAGCATTTCTGAAATAGCATAGTTGTTTGAACTCAACCTGGTAGAAGGATAAAACTATCTATAGGACTTAATGCTTATTCTATCTTAAAAACAAACTGAGGGTTCTAGAGGGAAGGGCAGTGGGGTGATGGGTTAGCCGGGTGATGGGTATTAAGGAGGGAACTACTGCGTGGAGCACTGGGTGTTATACGAAAACAATGAATAGTGGATCACCACATCAAAAACTGATGATGTATTGTATGGTGATTAACATAACATAATAAAATAAAATTAAAAAAAAGGGACTTGGAAGGATATTTTAAAAGTAAACATTTTATATTTGCATATAGAATAAAAATGAGAAAGATAGAATTCAAGGTTCTAAAATATGTTGATAATTTGGACTAATGTATCAAAGCTCATAAACTAAATTTAATAAGGGTAAATATAAAGTCAGGACCTTAGGTTAAATAAAATCTATTGTACGAGTGGATAAGGAAAACAATGCTTACCAAAAGCACCTGGGGCATCAGGAATTGAGAGGGGCATTTGCTATCTAGTTCAGTGAGTTCAAACACTGGCCCATGAAAGCATTCTCATGGTGTATATTGAAATTGGGTCAGTAATTAGGTCAGCTTTTTTCATAAAGTAAAACTTATTCAACTTTTTATTAGAAACTGATGTACTTTCTACTTGTTTGATATTCATCAAAAACATTTGATTTATGAAATAATAATGAAAGTAGATAATAACTTTTCATATGGTTATTTCTTTACTTGGCAAAATAAAAATTTCCCAACCCTGTATCAGTTACTCCCCTTTCCCCTCTACTTAACTTCTTTCAAAAATATTTGTGGCCTGAAAAATCCAGAAAATTAAAAGTACTACTTTAGGTAACTATATGTCAGTAGCATGATATGGGGACCATCTTATAGCTTTAAAATGATTATGATACTTAGCTTGTGAAATAGGGGGGAATTTCCAGTGTACTTGGTTTGGAGCTGTCCATATCTAGAATGCCATGTTCAGTTCAGGCCCTGCAATTTAAAGGCTAAGCAGAAAAAGAATGAGTTGTTTTAAGTGTAGTGAGTTATTACCTAACCACAAGAAGTATTTAACCAAAAGCCAAACAGGCTGTGCCTTGTCAAAGATGTTAGAAATAGAATTTTATTATTGGGGTGGTAGAGGTATTAGATGTAGTGCTTTTTTTTTTTTTTGGTAAGATTCCTTAATTAATAAAAACATGGTGAAAACCTAGGATATTTTCCCTGTGGTGAATACACTCATACTCTATTAGGCAGACTCTCACAAGTGCTTAGATTTTCCAAAATCAAGTTGTTTTCTAATGACTGTCATGTTTGAATTAATATCTAATACAGCTTTGTTATATCTTCTGTTTAATCTCTCTCATCAAATGCTATGTTATATGATGACTTCACAGAGCTAAAACAGTTTGTAAAGGCATCTAGTTTATTTTCAGTGATGTGCTTGGAGATATATTTTTACAAGTTACCTATTGTAAATCAATAATTACTTCCTAAAAGGGTTGTATATTGAGTGTGTTAAAAAGTAGAGACAAAAGTCAAGTTTGCCTCAGACATAGAAGTTTGTGAAGTATAAAAAAAACAAAGTACCTTGGGGAGGGTATGCAGTAGACATCACCTGTATTCATATTTAAACATGGAAAAATATAACTTCCATGAGGGTGGGAATTTTGGGTCCACTGATGTAGCCTAAAAGTAACGCCTGACACATAGTAGGTACTTAGTACATATTTATGAAATGAATGATTCTTTCCACATGAACCTATTTTGTGTTGTAGACACTGGGGAGTGGATGCTGAAAGCCAGCACTATTCCTTCCCCTTTTCTGTTCTCTTGGAGGTATAGAAACTCCCACTTCCTGGGTGCCTGGGTGGCTCAGATGGTTGAGCTTCTGCCTTCGGCTCAGGTCATGATCCCAGGGTTCTGGGATCGAGTCCCACGTCGGGCTCCTTGCTCGGCAAGGAGCCTGCTTCTCCCTCTGCCTCTTTCTCTCTCTCTATCTCTTATGAATAAATAAATAAAATCTTATAAAAAAAAAACCTCCCGGTTTCTAACCATTTCTAACCAAAGTCATAAAAGGTCCCCATATGACACTATCTCTTTGAAGTACAAATCATATGAAGTGACTGGCATTATCTCCTCCAGAATGGACGGGGTTCTTTTGTTATAATAGCAGCTTGCTCTGATTAAGTTATGATGTGTTACTGTCTTCAGCACTCATTTCAGTAAGGGTATCAGGCTATCTCTTTCAAATGAAAAACATATCCTAATTTGTGTGGAATTTTCTTTGTTTGTTTTTGTGATCAAGAAGCTGTCATATCTATGAATTGAAAGCACTTAATTTTCTCAGAATCATGCTCTGGGGAAGCAGATATGTTTTCTTTCATTTTCTATAGATGATGATGATTATGGATGTTTTGCTTCCAACTAAACGATATAGGACTCAAATAGTCAATTTAAAAAATCATATTCTTTAAGAATCCCAGAGTGTACCTATAAGTGTTGTGACAGGCTTTTTACAATTATGCCTAATTTATTTCTTTTCTCTTAAGAGAATGGCAAAAAAAAAAAAGATTTTGGAAACCAAGAGTCATAAAGACAATAAAAAGGCTAAAATTAAGTGATCATTTTTTAAAGAAGCTGATTATGATTGAAATGGTTGATTCTCAAGACTGTCTAGGATGATTTCAGAGTGGAAAACCAGGATCAGTCTCTTCCTGGTGATGCCATGATATTTATGTGAGGAGACTGTTATTGAATGCAGCTATGAACACAATTGCTTCCAAGCTGTAAATTAAGCTCTGTGTTATTGTATGTGTTATTGTACTATCATTGTTTTGCATCCTGTCCCAATTATGCAATCAGCCACTCTCTTCCACTCACACCAAGGATATCTTCATTCAAAAAATATTTGCTGACCACCTACTTGGAGAACCCATGAATCTAGGGTGAGCCAGGGGCAGGATTTGGGGATTCATGGGGTACCCAGTGGAGCGAGTCTGAGGAATAAGTTCTGAGTTCATTGAGAAGGGGCTTTATCTAAGAAAATCTGAGGTGTTGTGTCCTAGAAGAAGAGACAGAGTTGTGGAAGAGGTCACAGACATTAAATTCAAGTGGGGAAGTGAGGTCACAAATTAGATAATGACTTGAAATAAGTAGCCAGGACTAAGTATGATTTAGTATGCAGGCTGAGGCAAGAATTTCTAAATTAATCACAAAACAGAGACTATGCTGGAGCCCTGATTAACACTCATGGTATGTGCTATGATAGTAAGGACATGAGCATAAATAAACTGTACCAGCCCAGACAATGGTCTAGTTATGGAGGAAAACAAAGATGGAGCTTTGCTTACACTGTTTCCAACAAGAAGGGAAAATGTATCATCTGGGTAAAAATGAAAATATTAGAGAGGAATATTTTGAAATGCTGTGGGAGTTAAAAATTCATGTCAGTTAGGGGATTCAAGGAGGGCTCTCAGAAAAGTGACATATTCTCTAGGCCTTAAAGGATAAGCTAGATTTGAACATTTGGGAAAATATGAAAAGGGCATTCTAGGCAAAGGAGATGGAAAAGTATATGAGAAATTTTAAAAATGACTAACTGGATCTGTGTAAGCTACATTGTTTCTTAACAGGAAAGCTCTTGACATTTTCAGTGGAATAATTCTTTGTTGTGTGAGACACAACAGTGGGGATCTGCCTGCCAGAAAATTCAGAATCTGGGGCACTAAATACACAAACACCACCTCCCAGCTCAGTCTCTGTGATGATGGAAAATGCCTCCACACATTTCCAAGTTCCTCCTGGGGGATACTGCCCCATGTGAGAAAAAGTGGGAGGCCATGGGCTGTGGAAAAGGGAGATGTTGGTTACACAATTGAAATATAGGCCTTAGCCCTTACTTCTAAGTGAAGGAATTTAGATTTGGAATTTAGTAGAGGATGGCAAGTCATTATAGGTTTTGAGTAGAAGAGTGACATTATCACAGCTGTGCTTCCTGGGAAATTATCTGGAAACTGTGTCAACTGAATGGAAAATGCAATAGGCAGGACCAGTGAAGAGATTATAGAGTATTATATACAAAAGTCAGAATTTGAATAAGGAACACAGTCATAAAAATTTATAAGATAGGACACATTGTAAATAGGCTATGTAAATTGACCAGAAATTGAAAACAACATGAGATTATAGTAATGATGGAGGCAAAAGAGGATAAATTTGAGGGTTTATTTAGCCTGGCACCTGGGAAGATCATGTTTTTTTTTTTTTTTTTTTTTTTTTTTTTTTAGGAGAAATTGGAAATACAATAAAAGAGGAGTCACCTTAGGACAGAATTAATATATTTAAAGGGCTACCAAAATATTCAGGTAGCCCTTTAAATATATTTAAGTTACTTTCAACATGAAGTTAAGATTATAGGAAACACATTCAAGAAGTTGAGCTCTAATAGGTATGGTGGCCATGCATATAGAAGATGATGGTTGGAACAGTTTCATGTAGGGCAAGATTGCCAAAGAGCAAGAGAAAATGAAAGGGTCAAAAGTAGAACCTTAAGAAAATACATCTAGGAGAGAAGAGGAAGAACCTGAGAAAGAACAATCATCAAAGCAGGAGAAAAGGCAGGAATGTGTGGCTTGGCGGCAGCCTCGCAAGTGGAACATGTCAGCGTGGTGGACAGCAATGGCCGAGCTCCAGAGAGGTCCAGTGGGACGAATACTGGGAAGGCTCAGGTGGAGTTGGAAATTAGGAAATCAGTGTGATCTTAACAAAAGAGGCTGTGGTGGCATCATGGAAAAAGAAAGATTTTATTTACTCAGTGAATTAAAAAGTAAACTTAATTGTAGAAAAGAAAAACACTGGGATAGTCCTACTTCACAGACTTTTACCTCAGAATTTACCATACCTTTACTACCAGTTATTTTTCAATATTGCTTTTCATCTCCAGAATCTATGCTGTGCATTAAGTTTTTAAGCAATTTAGCAGTGTTCTTTAAAGAATGTTTTTATTCAGGTAGGTCAGGCTTATAAAGCTAAATATTAACAAGAGCTATTGCAGATTTTTGATAAGTAATAAGTAAGATGTTCTGAATTTGCAGGTGATTAACACATGAATCTTAAATACATAGATTTATTTATTTATTTTAAAGATTTTATTTATTTATTTGTCAGAGAAAGAGAGAACACAAGCAGGGGGAGTGGCAGGCAGAGCAGGCAGAGGGAGAAGCAGATGCCCTGCTGAGCAAAGAGCCTGATGTGGGACTTGATCCCAGGACCTCAGGATCATGACCTGAGCCAAAGGCAGACGCTTAACCGACTGAGCCACCCAGGCATGCTTAAATGCATAGATTTTAAAAAAATTTGGGCACAGTTGTGATGAGCACTGTGTTATACGCAACTAATGAATTGTTGAACACTAAAAAAAAAACAACAAACTTTTCACCTAAAACACTTATAGAAGGTATGTATCAAATTTAATTACCTCTGATGACAAAATAAAATGTGATTTACATTTAAAAAATAAAATAAAATAAAATAAAATAAAATAAAATAAAATAAAATAAATAGATTTAGAACTTCAGATATCACTTCTCAATTCAGAAGGTAATATTAGTGCTGAAAATATTTGGGTGCTCACATTACTTTTAAATGTTATTTTAAATGTAAGTCTAAAAGAAAATATCTGTCAGTGCCAGGATATTTAACCAAATGGAGAATATCTATGACTGTTCCTCTCAAGAACTTTGTTTTGAGGATTAAATGAAAATTACCTATAACCAGATATCCTGAGAACTTCTATACCCTGTCATAACAACCTTATGGACTAAAGCACCTTATACAAAATAAGCAATCATTTATCCCGCTCATGTGCTATGACCAAGGCTCCGAATTATAGTTCTATAACTAAAAGCTCTGAGCTCTCATTGTATGTGTTGTAAATGACATTTCCACTGACCCCAATATTCCAATTTAGTTTCAGAGGGGTTTACTGCCTTCTCTTCAAGGGGAGAGTGTTCCAATTCCAGATCCACACTGAACCAGAAATTTGGGACTGGCAGTTGACTCCCAGTCTCTTTTACTACTTCAGAATTCTGGGCCTTGGCTCCTTCACAAAAAACAGCAAATAGACTTGGTAGGACAATTGCCTGGGGACGTCGATTTTAAAAGAGCAATGGAAGAGACTTAAGAATAAATGTGAAAAACATGTATGTAGACCAACAACTATTATTTTTTTAATTTTATAATTTCTGTTCTAAAACTGCCTTTGCTGACAGTGTTCGATAAAATAAAATACTGTGTCATTTTGGGTCACCTAGGGAGAATGGGATAAGGAGAATTAGAAACAAATTCGGCAGACATACCATTATCACATGTGCTCAGTATAAAAGGCAGTGTGTAGAAGAAATCAGATCCAGGGGAGTGAAACAGGACTATGTTGAGATCCAGAAGCTGTAAGATTGCTCCATGAGATAGAATGAGATAGGCTGGAGAACTTAGGAGTCAAAATGTTGTTTCTAGTAAGTAGCAAGGTATCATTATGACATTGCATAGTTTATAGTTTTAAAAGTAAACTTAATTTTCGTTTTGTCCTACTCTTTTGGAAATAAAATCATTGTACTTATGCCACAATAAAATTATACTGTTTGCCTAGTGGAAGACAACATAAGTTAAATACCTCACAAAATAACATGCTTTTTTGCCCTCCAATCCCTGTTCTTTGAAAGCGACATTCAAGTTCTGAATCTCCTTCTGAACATATGCACATCACACCTTCTGTGAAGGGTACATGTGTGCACTTGGTAACAAAGTCCATTGAGGAAGAGATGGCTATCTCTCCTGCATCTGTGATCTGGCCGGTGCTTTACCGGGGTTATACTTAATTCTTGCAACAGTTTTGTGATGCAAGAATTATTAGGGTTTTGGGGCGCCTGGGTGGCTCAGTTGGTTAAGTGACTGCCTTCGGCTCAGGTCATGATCCCAGGGTCCTGGGATCGAGCCCCGCATCGGGCTCCCTGCTCTGTGGGAAGCCTGCTTCTCCCTCTCCCACTCCCCCCGCTTGTGTTCCCTCTCTCTCTGTCTCTCTCTCTCTCTCTCTGTCAATTAAATAAATAAAATCTTTAAAAAAGAAAAAAGAATTATTAGGGTTTCTTTCTTTCTTTCTTTCTTTCTTTCTTTCTTTCTTTCTTTCTTTCTTTCTTTCTTTCTTTCTTTCTTTCTTTCTTTCTTTCTTTCTTTTTTTTCTTTCTTTTTTCTTTCTTTTTTCTTTCTTTCAGTAGGCTCCACACCCAGTGTGGAGCCCAGTGCTGGGTTTGAACTCATAACCCTGAAATAAAGACCTGAGCTGAGATCAAGAGTCAGATGCTTAACCAACTGAGCCACCCAGTTGCCCCTAGACTATTTTTATATATAAGAAGAAATTCAGAGATATTAAGTGAGTTGCCCAAGGTTAAGAAACCAAAAAATAAATTCCTTAGGATTTGAATAATATTCTTCTTGACTTTGGAGGAATTATTTCAACAGTCACAGTTTTATTTATTCATATTTGCATAATCCTCTGAAGGACATAGGCTTTTTTTTCTATTTCTCCTTGCTATAAAAGAGATGATAAAGAAGATTTCCCAGGAATCTTTCTTTTTGACATTGAGTCTCTAATGCTTTTTGACCCTCATGTGCTTAGGACTTACTACTTCAGAATTCTGGGCCTTGGCTCCTTCATAGAAAACAGCAATATTATTTGACATTTATGTATCACTTTATTATTAAAACAGAATTTGCATTTGTTTTAAACTATCATACTTAATAAGGTTTGATCCCGGAGAGGTTGAGTGGGTTTTATAAATCATCCAGTAAACTAAGAGAAAATATTGGAATATAATTCTTGCCCTCTAAAATGACTCAGTTGACATCTTTGTCTACTTCACAGGATGGGCAAAAAATGGTGGATCAATAGTTAATCATGTCTTCTTGGTATAATATTTTCAAATATTTAATAGTCAAATTTTTACTTAGAAAGAAAAGGATTCTTTCTATGGGTAAGTAGACAGGTATAAAAGCATATATTTAAGATACTGCAGCAGTGTTGTGTTCCTTGGAACCCATATGTGGATTATGCTAGAAAGAACAATTTGTCTAAAATATTGAATTCTTTTAAGCTATGTATCCTCATTTTCTTAAAAAATATTCTTATATATTAAATACCCTGCATAAGATCCATGGAAATATACTTACTTTTTTTAAAGAATTTAACGTCATAAAACAAAACAAAACATACTTTTCAGAACATTGGATCTTTTATCAGATAATAAACTTATGTAATTTCATGTACTTATCTTTAGGTATCTATTATAGGTGACTTTGGAGTAAATTTAAGATTTAATATTGGTAACTATCTTAGCCTTGGTGTTTGTAAAATTTACTTCTTCTTTCTATTTTGTTATCATTACGTATTCTGTATCCACACTGACTTTGTATGTATGCCTGTTATGTGGAGTCGTTTCAAATTATTTTTTTAATCTGGCAAGTGAGTGATTGAATAATATTTCGCAAAGGCGAAGTTTAGCTCCATTCCTAGGTGACATAGGCAAAAATTGTACACCTATTGTCCCTCACATATAAATGCTGTTGAATATTTTTGATGGTGATGTTGAAGATATTTAAATAATGCTTGTGGAAAGAGGAAGCCAGAGAAGTTACTTTAAAAGGCATAAATCTGGAAGAAACTGTGGCAAACTGGAAAATGCTTGCTTTAAGGCCTTCACATTTATTTTTTTTCTTTAAATTTTTTATTATTATGTTAATCACCATACATTACATAATTAGTTTTTGATGTAGTGTTCCATGATTCATTGTTTGTGCATAACACCCAGTGCTCCACGCAGAAGGTGCCCCCTTTAATACCCATCACCAGGCTAACCCATCCCCCCACCCCCATCCCCTCTAGAACCCTCAGTTTGTTTTTCAGAGTCCATCGTCTCTCATGGTTCGTCTCCCCCTCCTATTTACTCCCCTTCATTCTTCCCCTCCTACTATCTTCTTCTTTTTTCTTTTTTTCTTAACATATATTGCATTATTTGTTTCAGAGGTACAGATCTGTGATTCAACAGTCTTGCGCAATTCACAGTGCTCACCATAGCACATACCCTCCCCAATGTCTATCGCCCAGCCGACTCATCCCTCCCACCCCCCCACCACTCCAGCAACCCTCCGTTTGTTTCCTGAGATTTAGAATTCCTCATATCAGTGAGGTCATATGATACATGTCTTTCTCTGACTGACATTTCACTCAGCATAACACCCTCCAGTTTCATCCATGTCATTGCAAATGGCAAGATCTCATTCCTTTTGATGGCTGCATAATATTCCATTGTGTATATATACCACTTCTTCTTTATCCATTCATCTGTTGATGGACATCTTGGCTCTTTCCACAGTTTGGCTATTGTGGACATTGCTGCTATAAACATGGGGGTGCACGTACCCCTTCGGATCCCTACATTTGTATCTTTGGGGTAAATACCCAGTAGTGCAATTGCTGGATTGTATGATAGCTCTAATTTCAACTGTTTGAGGAACCTCCATACTGTTTTCCAGAGTGGATGCACCAGCTTGCAGTCCCACCAACAGTGAAGGAGGGTTTCCCTTTCTCCGCATCCCCGCCAACATCTGTCATTTCCTGACTTGTTAATTTTAGCCATTCTAACTGGTGTGAGTTGGTATCTCGTTAAGGTTTTGATTTGGATTTCCCTGATGCCGAGCGATGTTGCGCACTTTTTCATGTGTCTGTTGGCCATTTGGATGTCCTCTTTGGAAAAATGTCTGTTTATGTCTTTTGCCCATTTCTTGATTGGATCATTTGTTCTTTGGGTGTTGAGTTTGATAAGTTCTTTATAGATTTTGGATACTAGCCCTTTATCTGATATGTCATTTGCAAATATCTTCTCCCATTCTGTCGGTTGTCTTTTGGTTTTGTGGACTGTTTCTTTTGCTGTGCAAAAGCTTTTTATCTTGATGAAATCCCAATAGTTCATTTTTGCCCTGGCTTCCCTTTCCTTTGGCCATGTTTCTAGGAAGAAGTTGCTGCAGATGAGGTCGAAGAGGTTGCTGCCTGTGTTGTCCTTTAGGATGTTGATGGACTCCTGTCTCACATTTTTGTCTTTCAACCATTTTGAGTCTATTTTTCTGTGTGTTGTAAGGAAATGGTCCAGTTTCATTCTTCTGCATGAGGCTGTCCAATTTTCCCAACACCGTTTGTTGAAGAGACTGTCTTTTTTCCATCGGACATTCTTTCCTGCTTTGTCAAAGATGAGTTGACCATAGAGTTGAGGGTCCATTTCTGGGCTCTCTATTCTGTTCCATTGATCGATGTGTCTGTTTTGGTGCCAGTACCATACTGTCTTGATGATGACAGCTTTGTAATAGAGCTGGAAGTCCGGAATTGTGATGCCACCAGCTTTGCTTTTCTTTTTCAACATTCCTCTGGCTATTCAGGGTCTTTTCTGGTTCCATACAAATTTTAGGATTATTTGTTCCATTTCTTTGAAAAAAGTGGATGGTATTTTGATAGAGATTGCATTGAATATGTAGATTGCTCTAGGTAGCATTGACATTTTCACGATATTTGTTCTTCCAATCCATGAACATGGAACGTTTTCCATTTCTTTGTGTCTTCCTCAATTTCTTTCATGAGTATTTTATAGTTTTCTGAGTATAGATCCTTTGCCTCTTTGGTTAGATTTATTCCTAGGTATCTTATGGTTTTGGGTGCAATTGTAAATGGGATTGACTCCTTAATTTCTCTCTCTTCTGTCTTGTTGTTGGTGTATAGGAATGCCACTGATTTCTGTGCATTGATTTTATATCCTGCCACTTTACTGAATTCCTGTATGAGTTCTAGCACTTTTGGGGTGGAGTCTTTTGATTTTTCCACATAAAGTATCATATCATCTGCAAAGAGTGAGAGTTTGACTTCCTCTTTGCCGATTTGGATGCCTTTGATTTCTTTTTGTTGTCTGATTGCTGTGGCTAGGACTTCTAATACTATGTTGAATAGCAGTGGTGATAGTGGACATCCCTGCCGCATTCCTGACATTAGGGGGAAAGCTCTCAGCTTTTCCCTGTTGAGAATGATATTCACTGTAGGTTTTTCATAGATGACTTTTATGATATTGAGGTATGTACCCTCTATCCCTATATTCTGAAGTTCACATTTATTTTTAAAACACTCTGAGGTCACCCCTTCCCACTGGAAAAAAAAAAAAAGGAAACAAATGAAAAGCACCTGTAGCCAGTTTTAGTAGAATATTTGATTTCTATTTAGAGTTATTTTTCTCCCCCTGCTCAACAACCCTCATAATCTGCCAAAAGTATCATTTCATTTACCAAACAGCATTTTTTTAAGATTTATTTAATTTTTTGCGGGGGGAGGACAGAGGGAGCCAGAGAGAACCCAAAGCAGACTCCCTGCTGAGTGCGAGCCCTACCAGGGTTCAATCTCACGACCCTGGGATCTGAACTAAACTGAAATCAAGAGTCAGACTCTTAACCAACTGAGCCACCCAGGTGCCCCTTCCAAGCAGTATTGTGTATAAAGAGATATTTTATGGATAATTCAATAGTGAGGTAAACCATTTTAAGGAAAGAGGCTTTGGTCTCCAAATAGCTTTGATACCAATCAGAGAGAAAGGACCTCAGATCGGAAAGCAGATTGTAATGCAAGGCCACCCAGGAGAAATGAGTCAGAAATCTAAGGGACTTATCACAGCTTATGAGTGCAAAACTGCCTGTCAGCATTCCAGGAAGAATTAATGGTTGTGCTCTTAAGCAAATACATCTATGACCTGGGAGGAAAATGCCTATTAGCCAAGCTTTGCTGATAAGTTAATAAAGAGATGACAGCCATCTTCCTATTGAAACCTTATTTCTCTGTGTTTAGTATACTGTCAACTGCCAATATGTAATTATTATGATTTTCATTTTTGCCAGATGTTTTTTATAAATCATGAAATGCAAAGACAAAGATTTGAAAGCCATTATGAACAAGTATGACTGAGGTGAGATCACTTGTTGTAGTTGTTTGTAGGCTTTCTAAAAAAAGAGTTTTCATAAGCAAATAGAAACATCTCATTGGGAGGCATCGTTTTTAACTTCATTGTATGTAGGTCCCTGGATACTGTTTTTTTGGGGGGGGGGGGTTACACTACTTAACATCCATTTATTCCACATATGTTTATTGAGTACCTGCTTCTTTTCTAGGTATTGAAGATACTGTAGCAAACACAATAGTCAACGTGCCTGTCCTTTTGGAGCTTCCATTCTATATGAAAGCTGGGGATAATAAATGTGAAAACAAATACATAAACAGGATATTTTTGGGTAATAAATAGCTAACACTTATGTAACTCTTGTATATGCTAGACTGCTTCAAATACTTTTTATATATTAGCTTATTTAATCCTCACGATAAACCTAAGTGACAGATACTATTATTTATACATTTTTATTTTATTTTATTTTATTTTATTTTATTAAGATTTTATTTATTTATTTGAGAGAGAGAGAGAATGAGAGATAGAAAGCACGAGAGGGAAGAGGGTCAGAGGGAGAAGCAGACTCCCTGCCGAGCAGGGAGCCCGATGCGGGACTCGATCCCGGGACTCCAGGATCATGACCTGAGCCGAAGGCAGTCGCTTAACCAACTGAGCCACCCAGGCGGCCTATTTATACATTTTTAAAGATGAGGAAACTGAAATCCAAAAACAAAAACAAAAAACAAACCCACAATTCATGTAACCTCCAAAGTCAGAGAGAGAAGAAGCCAGAATGTTAAGACTCGAGCCTAGGAAGTCTGGTTTTCTAACCCACCATGCTGCATGCTACTCTATGAGGAAAGTCAGAGAAGTTCTGAGCTAGAAGGAGATTAGGGGCAAAAAAATACCTTGATGCAGAGGTGACATTTGATAGTTTTATAGCAAGAAGGCATGAGTCATGTAAAATCCTGGAGGAAGAGCTTTGCACGAAGAAGAAACAAGTACAAAAGCCTTCAGATAGGAATGAACTCTACCTGTTTTGAGTGAAGAGGTGTAGAGTTGGGGAAGGAGAGAGCAGGGACTAGATCATGTAGGGTCAGGCTATGGAGGTAATGCAGTACTGCTGTAGGAATTTGATCAGATTAGTGGCTGATGTATGGCACATGGATTACAGGGGACCAAGAGTGGAAGAAGTCATGAATTAGGAGGTTGTTACAGTTATCTAGGAAAGAATGATAAGACTTAACCTATGGTGGTGATTGTGGGGATAGTGAAACCTATAATAGTAAGAAAATGTTTTGGAGGGGCGCCTGGCTGGCTGGCTCAGTTGGTTAAGCGACTGCCTTCGGCTCAGGTCATGATCCTGGAGTCCCGGGATCAAGTCCCGCATCGGGCTCCCTGCTCAGCAGGGAGTCTGCTTCTCCCTCTGACCCTCTTCCCTCTCGTGCTCTCTATCTCTCATTTTCTCTCTCTCAAATAAATAAATAAAATCTTAAAAAAAGAAAATGTTTTGGAAATAGTGGTTATACGGTTTATTGGATGCCATAGATGAGAAAAGAGAACAATCAGGGATGGACTTGGGGAGTTAAGGTTTAAGCGTCAGAGTGAACAGTCACCATTTACTGAACTGGGAAAGATTTGGGGAGATGTCATAGCAGGAGGGTGAGTTCTATTTATGCAACATTAAGTATGAGAAAAGTATAAATGTCAGGTGGAGGAGAAATATCTAATTTCAGAGAGGAGGTTTAGACAGGAGAATTGGGAACTGTCAACATATAGATGATGTTTAAGATTGGTGGATGGGATGATATATTATAGGAGAATTGAGCCCTCAGAAGAGGAAAGAAGGAAGGCTAGAATTATGGGGCACTCCAGCATTCAGCAAATGGCAGACAAGGAGAAACCCATGAAAAGCAACTGAGAAAAAATTGCCAGAGAAGCAAGAAGAAAACCATGAGACTGTGGGAGAGTGGAAAAGTAGAGAATTGGGGTTTCAAAAAGTAAGTGTTTAACCTACGTCAGTTGTTGCTTGAGATTCAAGTGGGAAGATGAGGATCGAAAACTATTCTTTGGATTTCGGTCACAAACAGATGTAGTAGACAAAATTTGATTGAATAAGACTTTAGTAATTAAGACTTTCGGTGTGTTAATTAAATTTCTGAATAAGGTGGTGCAAGGAACCCTTAAAGCTATGATTCTCAAAGTGTGGTCCTCAGACCATCAGTATCAGTACCACCTGGGAACTTACTAGAAATGAAAGTATTTAGGTCCCACCTTGGACCTACTAAATTAGAAACCCTGGTAATTGTGGCCCTCCTTTGTTCTGACATGGCTTCCAGATGATTTAATTCATGCTACAGATTGACCTTGGACAGTGATGTGCTTGAGTGGCCTAGTACAGTGTCTGGAGAGTTGATTGTGTGTATTCCTACCAACTGCATGTACTGGTAGCTTGAAATTAGCCATGGTAGGAGTATACATTCCAGAGAAATCAGAAACCCCCAAATGCTACAAATCAGGGTCCACCCCTCAATCTTTATTGCTTTATTATCACTACTGGTGAATTCAGTAGGTCTAGGGTGGAGTCTGTGAATTTGATTTTTTTTTTTAAGATTATTTATTTTAGAGAGAGAGAGAGAATTAGGGAGGGAGAGAATCTGAGCTTGGATTCCAATGTGGGGTTCAATCCTATGAGCCATGAGTCCAAGGGTTGGACGCCCAACCAAGCCATGCAGGCACCCCGTGAATTTGCTTTTTTAACAAGTTCTCAGTTGATGCTGATGCCATTGATTTGGGGACCACACTTTGAGAGTTAAGAGAACTAAATTTGTTTTATTCTGTCATAATTCTCAAATGTTCTCCCCTTCCCCTTACATATTTCTTAAGTGTACTGTCTTCAAAATTCTCTTTCAATTTATCTTAATCTCCTATAAGCAGTGAATTTATAAGTCACAATGTCCATTCCACTACCATTACCATTACTTTAATCTAGATGTTCATTACTTCTGGCCTCCATTATTGTCATAGCTTCTCCCCATGACAATCTTCTCTTATGTATCTCATAATTACCTTGTCAAAACTCTGGTTTTTCCCTCTTCTCTCATCCTATCTCAGACAAGTTTATCCAATGGCTGCTATTGCCTCCTGTATCAATTCCAGTCTCCCTTTCATGTTTTAAAACACAATCCTAATTACCAGGTGCTTAACCCCCTCACGATATATAACCATCCCTTCCTCTTTTGACTCCATGTTTTCTGTTCCTGTGACTAGGCTTTTGTTCATAACCCTGTGGGGACCTAACTTGCATCTATTTCATTCCATCCCTCTTGATCCTCCATATGCATTTTGTCTATTCTACACATTCCAACTCAATGGTATATTTTACCAATATGTATTTGACAAGGTCTTTATCTCTTTGTGTCCCAGACAGAAAAATGGAGAGTGTTAGTGTAATTAGGGGAAATTGCAGCAGGTTAACACAAAGGGCTTTAGTAAGGAGATCAATTTTATCCTGAAGGAAGTTCTGTACTTGTTTATGGCCTTTTGAAATAATTATTTTAAAGAAAGGAAAAGATCTAACATTTATTGAACATCTACTATTTTCTAAATTCTGTAACAAGCATTTTCCTTACATTATATGAAGAGATATTATTGTATGGGTACCTTGAAAACCCAGCAATTATTAAATCTGTGGTTAACAGAAATCTGGGATAAAAGGCTCATGTTATGAATGATCAAGTCATGAGTCACCATATCCTACCAAGCTAGAAGAATGAGTCAAAAATCAACAAGGCACATTTAACAGCAATGACTATAAAATCTGTATTCAAATTAAATACATCCTTCATATTTATAAGTTCTTGCAGAATTTACTTGACTGCGTTCATGGGAGAGGTCAAATAAGACTCCCTAAAGCTCAATAAGAGCTGATGGTGATATAGGTACAAATAAAACTAACATATTCTTATTTTGCATTGTAGAAATATAACATCCAGATGAAGGAAAATAATTTTCCCTGTGTATTCTCACTAGCCAATACTTATGTGGAGTATTGTGTCATTTTTTGGGTATTATATTAAGAGGATTTTGACAAATTATACAGCATCAAATGACAAATACCAGGATGGTATCTTTATCATAGTTGACAGGATAAGGACAGAATATTGAGTGGTAATATTATTACTTGCATTGAAATCCTGCCACATGGAAGGGCTGGAGCAGCTGAAAGCTGAAGATAGGCGGATGGATGGAAATTAAAGAGGGGTATATTTCAGCTCAGTGTAAAGAGAAACTTTCCTGGAATCAGAGCAGTTCAACAGTGGAATGGGCAGCCTCAAGAAATAAGCAACTTATCATTGAACATGATCAAGGAAAGTACTTTTCATCTTTAAAGATTCTGGGATTTTATTATCTTTCATTTGCCTTCAGGCTGCTCTTATTCAAAATGATCTCCCCCCCCCTTCTGATATGTAATTACACTGATGGAGCATATTTAATAATTAAAACACTTAATTATTCTTCTGTCTAAATGCATTGATATTATTCTCCAACATCCCTCCTTCTATAGAAAGGCCCCAGTGGGGGAGGGGGAAACCTTATGTTTTATGTCCCACTCAGTACTGTTCTGAACAAATTACTGGGGTTCAATAAACATTTGTTGACCAATGGGTAATTTTCCACCCTGCTGAGGCTGCTGTCTTTTGCAAGGGTAATTATAAACACTTCTAGGAGCCAACTTAAGTTCTTAAAATGATACAGATGATATTCTATTCTCTCCTACTTGAGCAGCAATCACATTGCAGAAACCACTGTCAGCAAAATAGGGCAAAACTATTATTTCAATTTTCTTAATAAGAAAAGACAGAGAGATGCCTGGGTGGCTCAGTCCGTTAAGTGTCTGCCTTCAGCTCAGGTCATGATCCCAGGGTCCTGGAATCAAGTCCTGCATCGGGCTCTTGCTCAGCTGGGAACCTGCTTCTCCCTCCACCTGCCTTTCCCCCTGCTTGTATGCTCTCTCTCTCTCTGACAAATAAATAAATAAAATCTTTTTTAAAAAAAGAAAAGACAGAAAAATAATTCTCATTTAAAATCACTCCCACTCAGTTATGAGCTGTATTAAATTGTATTCTGCATGCAGAACTAACTCTTGTGTTTCTAGCTCACATAAAAAAGTTAAGTGCTTCAAATATATTATCAATGCCATCTCTTTTCATATGTGCACATATGTAAACCATTTTTCTACCTTTCTCTGTAATCAAATCCATCAATTAATGATATATTTTTTATGGCCTTTATAATTACTGTTCCTTAATACTGTTCTTTTCTTCCTTGTTAGAAGTATGGCAAACTATACCTAATTTTAGCATTATCTCCAGGTTAAAAAATAAATACAGTAGCAATTTTAGTACATGAAACTGGACTCACTGAATCAAATATGACTGGCTTTCTGATTCATTTTCCTCATTTCTATACATTTTGCTTATTCACTGTTTTGTTTTGTTTTATTTTAACATAATAATAATCAGTAGTTTTGCATCTGGATAGATGTATATAGCTTTAGATATACACTTAATAAATGGTAGAATAATCTAGATTTCATTTTTTTCTCAAAATGAGATATGTAACGTATCTTTTGTTGGTATCTAGTTGTCTTGTATTTCATATTTCATGTATGTCAAAAGTAGAAAGAGCAGTGGGCTTTCAGTATGGAAATGGGCACTCTAGTCTTCTACACTAATTAACTATGTGGCTTTAAGCAAGTCACATGAACCTTAAACTCTTAGGTTCTCTAATCCTTCCTTTATAAGTGGGTGAATTTGAACTAAATATGTAAGATCCCCTGTGAATCTTAAATTCTATATTTTCAGGAAGTGTTTAACTTAGTAAAAATTCATACCAGTATAACATTGTAAACACATAAATATCTTTATTTGACTGCAATTTGACTAATTCTTGAATCATCAGTTCACAACCTTAAATATTATTTAAACATATTTTATAACTACTCAATCTTTTTTTTTCAAAATTACTCCTTTCAGGTTTTTTTGCATACCTTAAGAAGAAAGTAATTCATTTGGTTCTACTTTGTGTTAAAGAGAGAGAGAATGTGGGGAGAAAGGGAAAGATTTATGGGAATTTCAAAAGCAATTCATGTATTATAATACACTAAGCCTACTTGCTTCATTCCCAATGAGACATGTGGGATGGTTCCTCTTTTAATCTGATTAAAACTGTTTTTCCCCCTAAATGTTCTCATCTAAATACAAAAACAATGGAAACAAATGATGAGTCAAAGTATGTTAAGCCATCTGTTTTAGAATAAACAACTGCCCTTATTTCTGTTAATAGTAACACATCTTAACTTGTATACTATTTCTTAATTAAAAGCACATATCTACTCTTGAAAATAGTAAAAAGGAATCTTCTGCTTTCATCATTGACTGATTAAATCCAGTTACACAAGTATTCTAGTTTCCTACCCTAGGGAGAAATCTCTGCTAATGTTAGTGTACAATGATATGTGGAACAACAACCATTGGGTATTTATTCTAAAACAGAAAATGTTGATGTAGAAAATATTGTCAGTTTTCTCCCACATCCATTCCACCCCTTTCCTTACTTGCATTTGGAGGTGAGGCTACTGAATGACAAACCACAATTTCCTATTGGGCATATCGTCATACTAAAAGTAAAATAGAAGGGTGTTATTAGGTAGCCAACGGAGTTCCCTCCCCTCTCCTCTTTCTCTTCCCTTCCCTCTCCCCTCTGTCCCTTCCTCCTCTCCCCTCCTGCCTGCCCTTCCTCCCTTCCTATCTGTCTCTGAATGTGATGTGATCTAGGACAATTAATAAACCTAAGAAGTACAAGCAGCCTTCCTAAAACCATAAAGAAAACCAACTTAAATACAAAGCAAAATCCCAAAAACACAGTGAAAATCGGGGTGGGGGAGGACTTCAGTGACATTGTTGAACTGCTTGATCAGTCCTCACTTGCAATCCACTCACAACTAGAATCGTTTCAGTTTCATGAGCTAACAAATTTATTTAGTTGTTAATCCATTGTAGTTAATTTCTACTTACAACCAAAAGCAACTTAATTGATATAACTTACTTCAGACAAAGGTCTTTTTTCATTTCTACAGACCTCCCACCCTAATCCCTATGACTAGGTTGGTACATTTATAACATATTTTTGCCTTGTTTATCCTTAAAAGTACAGATCCAATTTTGTGCAATGGATTATCCAAGATTCATGCCCATGCTATTTGAAACTCAAGAACTTTTGCATCTTTTCCCCATCCAGAAATGCTCATATTCTTCCCCTTCCTGCATGTCTGATTTTTGGCTTATGAATGGATTAAAAAGGTCAGTATGCTAACTGGTTAATCTTTAAGCCCATACTCAATATCAACCTGCCCCCAATTAATGTAATAAGGAAGCATGCTAAATTGCAGATGCTTGAGGATTACATTAGCAGGATGAATCTGGCCTATGGATTTAGCTAGTTACCTTAAAAGAAGAGTTTCTCTCAGTCTCAGTCTCTGTCTCTCTCTTTATTCATCCATATGGCAAAGATTTGTTGAAACCGTTCTGTATAAGATGATAAGCTTGGGAATGATGCCACAAACTCAAAGAGTCTCTGCCCTCAAGAAGCCTATAGCTTATTAGAGAAGACTTATAATAAGCTGGCATATAACATAGTATGAAGACCCAGGGTAGAAGAGAGAAGAAAAGAGGCAAAGTATGACCCAGACAAGGTTTATTGGAAGACTGCTATTATTAGGATTCTTCACATGGCTCCCAACAAATGTTTGTTGAATGAAACAATGAAAACTAGAAGGAAAACTGAGTTCACTTATGGGAACCAATTACTGGGTTCCATGTACTAAGAAAGAAATTCATAGAAAAGCCATGACTTTAAGGGTTCCTCTCCTCCCTTATTTTAATTTTCCCCCCTGATAACAAATCAGAATAAAATTTAAAATCTGCTAATGTTTACTGACCAAGTACTCTCAGAGCCTATAGTGGTAACTTCATTGATAATCAAGAAGTTGTAGAATAGAAATTGAAGTAATTCATCAGCATCATCCAGCTAGAGTAGCTCTGTTCCAGGAAAGATTGAGTAGATATACATTTCCCTATTTACATTCTGTGCAACTATACACCCTAAACATTATATATAAAGCAAATGTAAGAAGACTCTGAAAAGTGGAGAATAGAAGGCAGACTGCCTAGGGACCATGAATCCAAAGGAATAACATGATGGTAAGATCTCCAGGTTTTCCTTTTATCTCAGAGAGCATATACTCGGGGCTGAAGAAGCCAACAACTCAGAAACCACCAATCGTCATAGACAGACAAGAATATAAAAATTGCAATAAAAGGGATTTTGTTTCTTTGTTTTGCCAAAGACCCAGAAAAGGAACAGCCAAGCAAGGCAGAAAACTCTTAGACAAAAACCAATTTACTCCAGCTTTAAAAAACAAGCAAACAAAAAAACAGAATAAATGGTGGCCCCATTCCACCCACACCAGTAAAGGCCAAGTGGGGAGCCTAGATTTCCACAAACTCCAGGGTGTAAGAAAGTACCCCAACCCTTATGCCAGTGTTGTGTCAGAAAAGGTTGAGTAGGGAGCCAGGATTTCAACACTACCTGGCAGTAATGAGGTTCCCCCTTTCTCTCCCCCTCACTGCCATGTTGTCAGTTGAGACCATGTGGAAAATCAGTACTTTATGTCTACCCACCAATAATGAGGTATCCCTTATCCCAGCAGGGTGTTCATAGAGGAGAAGTACTAAAGAATCATGACTTTCACTATCATCGAACTTTATTGAGGCATATCTCTCCCCATGGTATTAGTAGAGGCCATGTGGAAAGCAATAACAAGATGCTCCCACCCCTTCCAGCCAGGTAGGTATCCGTGGAGAATGACATAAGAGCCAGAGCTCCCATTCTTGCTCAGCAGTAACAAGGAGCCCCTCTTTGGGTAGCACTGGAAACTGAGTGTGGAACCTACACTTTTATATTCAGGTAACAGTTTGTGACGGGCAGTAATGAGACAGTGGTCCCCCACTTCCCTTGCCAGAGCAGTTTTAGAGAAAGCCAGCTAAAACAGAAATTTTAAAATCCCATCTAATAACACAATAATCAAAATATGTAAGTTTCATTCAAAAATCACTTGTCATACCACGAACCAGGAAAATCTCAAACTGAATGAAAAAATACTCAATAAAGTCAGCACTGGGATGATAGAGATGTTAGAATTACCTGACAAATATTTTAAAGAAGATGTAACAAAGATAAAAGAATAATCACGAATACTCTTGAACAAATGAAAAAATATTAAGTCTAAGCAAAGAAATAAAAGATATAAAGAATAAATAAAAGTATTAGAACTGAAAATTCCAGTACCTGAAAATAAAAAAAAAAAAGAATGAAACTTAATAGATGGGCTCAAGAGCAGAATGGAAGAGATAGGGAAAAGAATCAGTCAGCTGAAAGATAAAACTATAGAAATCACCCAATCTGAACAACAGGGAGGAAACATACTGAAAACACACACACACACACACACACACACACACACACACACACACACACGAATTCACACAGACACAGAGTCTTAGGAATAAGTGAGACTGTAAAAAAAAGATCTAACATTTGTGTCCTTGGAACTCTGGGTGAGGAGAAAAAGGGCAGAGATTAAAAATCATTTGGGGTGCCTGGGGAGGGCGGAGCAAGATAGTAGAGGAGTAGGAGACCTGGATTTCGTCTGGTCTCAGGAATTCGGCTGGTTAGGGATCAAACCATTCTGAACACCTATGAACTCAACAGGAGATCAAAGAAAAGAATAGCAACAACTCTCTGAACAGAAAAGAGACCACTTTCTGGAAGGTAGGACGTGCGGAGAAGTGAATCCGAGGCGATATTCGGGAGGATAGATGGCGGGGGAGGGGGACTCCGTCCGCCGCTTCTGGCAAGTGATAGAGCCACGGAGCACAAAATCAGAACATTTAGAAGTCGGCTCCGCTGAGGGACGTCGCTCCAGTGGCTAAGCAGGGGGTGGAACCCTCACAGGACAGTGTGGTCTCAGGACCCTTGAGGTCACAGAAAGACTGGGGGTCCCTGAGTGCGGCAGAGCTCCCAGGTATCAGAGCGGGGAAGCCGGCTGCAGAGACGGAGCCGAGGCGCGGGCTCAACTCGGGGTTGCCATAAACCGTGATCCGCGGCACAGTCAGGCCACTGCTCCTCCACCCGGGACCCAACAAGCGGCAGATCTGGGGAGACTCCCCATCCTCCCCCAGGAGGACTGGCACAGGAGCACACCGCAGGGATCTGCTGAGTTTGGAGACTCCACACCAGGTCAGGTGCCAGAGTTAGAAATGCTCCATCACAGGCCGGATGAGCGCGGAGTGCGGCCAGAGACCTGGGAGAGGGGAGTGACTGACTGCTTTTCTCTGGGGGCACACTGAGGAGCGGGACCCCGAGTTCTAGGCTCCTCTGGGGCGGATATTGGGAGGCCGCCACTTTCACTCTCGTCCTCCAAAGCTGTACGGAAAGCTTGCAGAGAACAAACTGAGGTTTCTAGAGGGGAGGAGGGTAGGGGGATGGGTTAGCCTGGTGATGGGTATTAAAGAGAGCACATTCTGCATGGAGCACTGGGTGTTATGAACAAACAATGAATCATGGAACACTACACCAAAACAAATGATGTAATATATGGTGATTAACATAACAATAAAAAATTAAAAAAAAACCAAAAACCTCCCGCGAGCAAACCCTAGCAGATTACTTAGCCCAGACCGGCAAGAGCGGGGCAATTCCACCCCGGACAAAGACATTTGGGAACCACGGCAACAGGCCCCTCCCCCAGAAGATCAGCAAGAACAGCCAGCCAAGACCAAGTTTACTGATCAATGAGAACGGCAAAACTCCAGAGCTAGGGGAATACTGCACATAGAATTCATGGCTTTTTTACCATGATTTTTTAGTCTTTCAAAGTTAATTTTTTAACTTTTTTTTTTTGGAATTTTTCTTTTTCCTTTTTTGAACCAACATCTTATCAATCCCTTTTTTAAAAAACATTTTTATTTTTCATTTTTAGAGTCATATTCTATCCCTTCATAGTAGTTACCTTTATTTTTGGCATATATACATAAGTTGGTCTCTCTTTAAAATTTTGAGATACAGTTTCTTCTAACAGATCAAAATATACCCTAAATCTGTAGTGTATGGTTTTGTTCTAGTCTCCTACCTGATCACATTCTCTCTTTTCTTTTTCTTTTTTTTTAATCTTCTTCTTTCTTTTTTCAAACAACTTCTTATCAATTCCTTTTATAAATTTTTTTATAATTTTCATCTTTACAGTCATAGTCCATCCCTTCATCGTACCAACCCTTATTTTTGTACATATATAAGTTTTTCTTTCTTTAAAATTTTGGGAGACACTTTCTTCTAACAGACCAAAATACTCCCAAAATCTAGTGTGTGGCACTGATCTATGCACCAGCCTGATCACATTTGATCATATTCTGTTTTTTTTGTTTTGTTTTTGTTTGTTTTTTCTTTTTGTTTGTTTGTTTTTTTCTTTCTTTCCTTTTCTTTCCCCCCGGTTTCAGGTCTTTTCTGATTTGTTTAGAGTATATTTTCTGGGGATGTTGTTACCCTGTTAGCATTTTGTTCTCTCATTCATCTATTCTCCTCTGGACACAATAACAAGATGGAAAAAATCACCTCAACAAAAAGAACAAAAGGTAGTACTGACTGCCAGGGACCTACTCAATACAGACATTAGTACAATGTCGGACGTAGAGTTCAGAATCATGATTTTAAAGATACTAGCTGGGCTTAAAAAAGCATGGAGGTTATTAGAGAAACCCTTTCTGGAGAAGTAAAAGAACTAAAATCTAACCAAGTCAAAATTAAAAAGGCTATTAATGAAGTTCAATAAAAAATGGGGGTGCCAACTGCTAGGATAAATGAGGCAGAAGAGAGAATCAGTGATATAGAAGACCAAAGGATGGAAAATAAAGAAGCTGAGAAAAAGAGAGATAAACAACTACTGGATCATGAGGGCAGAATTAGAGAGATAAGCAATACCATAAGATGAAACTACATTAGAATAATTGGGATCCCAGAAGAAGAAGAAAGAGAGAGGGGGGCAGAAGGTATATTGGAGCAATTATAGCAGAGAACTTCCCTAATGTGGAGAAGGAAACAGGCATCAAAATCCAGGAGGCACAGAGAACCCCTTTCAAAATCAATAAAAATAGGTCAACACCCTCACATCTAATAGTAAAACTTACGAGTCTCAGAGACAAAGAGAAAATCCTGAAAGCAGCTCGGGACAAGAGATCTGTAACCTACAATGGTAGAAACATTAGATTGGCAACAGACCTATCCACAGAGACCTGGCAGGCCAGAAAGGACTGGCATGATATATTCAGAGCACTAAATGAGACCAATATGCAGCCAAGAATACTACATCCAGCTAGGCTGTCATTGAAAATAGAAGGAGAGATAAAAAGCTTCCAGGACAAACAGAAACTTAAGGAATTTGCAAACATGAAACCAGCCCTCCAAGATATATTGAAAGGGGTCCTCTAAGCAGAGAGAGCCTAAAAGCAACATTGACCAGAAAGAAACACGGACAATATACAGTAACAGTCAGCTTACAGGCAATACAATGGCACTAAATACATATCTTTAAATAGTTACCCTGAATGTAAATGGGGTAAATGCCCAAATCAAAAGACACAGGCTATCAGATTGGATAAAACAGAAAAAAGAAAAACAAGACCCATCGATATGCTGTCTGCAAGAGACTCATTTTAGACCCAAAGACAGTCCCAGATTGAAAGTGAGGGGGTGGAAAACCATTTACCATGCTAATGGACACCAAAAGAAAGCTGGGGTGGCAATCTTTATATCAGACAAATTAGATATTAAAACAAAGACTGTAATAAGAGATGGGGAAGGACACTATATCCTACTTAAAGGGTCTATCCAACAAGAAGATCTAACAATTTTAAATATCTATGCCCCTAACATGGGAGCAGCCAATTATATAAGGCAATTAATAACAAAAGCAAAGAAACACATTGACAACAATACAATAATAGTGGGGGACTTTAACACCCCTCTGACTGAAATGGACAGATCATCTAAGCAAAAGATCAACAAGGAAATAGACTTTAAAGGACACACTGGACCAAATGGACTTCACAGACATATTCAGAACATTCCATCCCAAAGCAATGGAATACACATTCTTCTCTAGTGTACATGGAACATTCTCCAGAATAGATCACATCCTAGGTCACAAATCAGGTCTCAACTGGTACCAAAAGATTGGGATTATTCCCTGAATATGTTCAGACCACAATGCTTTGAAACTAGAATGCAATCACAAGAGGAAAGTCAGAAAGAATTCAAATACATGGAGGCTAAAGAGCATCCTACTAAAGAATGAGTGGGTCAACCAGGAAATTAAAGAAGAATTAAAAAAATTCATGGAAACAAATGAATATGAAAACAACTGTTCAAAATCTTTGGGATGCTGCAAAGGCAGTCCTTAAGAGGAAAGTATATAGCAATACAAGCCTTTCTCAAGAAACAAGAAAGGTCTCAAATACACAACCTAACCCTACACCTAAAGGAGCTGGAGAGAGAACAGCAAATAAAGCCTAAACCCAACAGGAGAAGAGAAATAATAAACATCAGAGCAGAAATAAATGAAATACAAACCAAAAGAACAGTAGAACAGATCAACAAAACTAGGAATTCATTCTTTGAAAGAATTAACAAGATTGATAAACCCCTGGCCAGACTTATCAAAATGAAAAGAGAAATGACCCAAATCAACAAAATCATGAATGAGAGAGGAGAGATCACAGCCAACACCAAAGAAATACAAACAATTATAAGAACATATTATGAGCAACTCTATGCCAGCAAATTAGATAACCTGGAAGATGTATCAACTACCAAATCTGAACTAGGAAGAAACAGAAAACCTGAACAGACCTATAACCACTAAGGAAATTGAAGCAGTAACCAACAATCTCCCAAAAAACATTGGCCCAGGGCCAGATGGCTTCCCAGGGGAATTCTACCATACATTTAAAGAAGAATTAATACCTATTCTTCTGAAACTGTTCCAAAAAATAGAAATGGAAGGAAAACTTCCAAGCTAGAGTTATGAGGCCACCATTACCTTGGTCCCCAAACCAGACAAAGACCCCACCAAAAAGGAGAATTACAGACCAATATCCTTGATGAACATGGATGCAAAAATTCTCACCAAAATGCTAGCCAATAGGATCCAACAGTACATTAAAAGGATTATTCAACACGACTAAGTGGGATTTATCCCTGGGCTGCAAGGTTGATTCAACATCTGCAAATCAATCAACATGATATAATACATTAACAAAAGAAAGTAGAAGAATCATATATCCTCTCCATAGATGCAGAGAAGCATTTGACAAAGTACAGCATTGTTTCTTGATCAAAACTCTTCAGAGTATAGGGATAGAGGGTTCATATATCATTATCATAAAAGCCATCTATGAAAAACCTACAGCGAATATCATTCTCTATGGGGAAAAACTGAGAGCATTCCTCCTAAGGTCAGGAACTCAGCAGGGATGTCCACTATCACCAGTGCTATTCAACATAGTGTTAGAAGTCCTAGCCACAGCAATCAGACAACAAAACAAAATCAAAGAAATCTGAATCAGCAAAGAAGAAGTCAACCTCTCACTCTTTGCAGATGATATGATACTTTATGTGGAAAGCACAAAAGACTCCACCCCAAAACTGCTAGAACTCATCCAGGAATTTAGTAAAGTGGCAGGATATAAAATCAATGCACAGAAATCAGTGGCATTCCTATACACCAACAACAAGACAGAAGAGAGACAAATTAAGGAGTCGATCCCATTTACAATTGCACCCAAAAACATAAGATACCTAGGAATAAATCTAACCAAAGAGGCAAAGGATCTGTACTCAGAAAAGTATAAAATGCTCTTGAAAGAAATTGAGGAAGTCACAAAGAAATGGAAAAACGTTCCATGCTCATGGATTGGAAGAACAAACATTGTGAAGATGTCAATGCTACCTAGAGCAATCTACACATTCAATGCAATCCCCATCAAAATACCATCCACTTTTTTCAAAGAAATGGAACAATAATCCTAAAATATTTATGGAACCAGAAGAGACCCCGAATAGCCAGAGGAATGTTGAAAAAGAAAAGCAAAGCTGGCGGCATCACAATTCCGGACTTCCAGCTCTATTACAAAGCTGTCCTCATCACGACAGTATGGTACTGGCACAAAAACAGACACATCGATCAATGGAACAGAATAGAGAGCCCAGAAATGGACCCTCAATGCTATGGTCAACTAATCTTTGACAAAGCAGGAAAGAATGTCCAATGGAAAAAAGACAGTTTCTTCAACAAATGGTGTTGGGAAAATTGGACAGCCACATGCAGGAGAATGCAACTGGACCATTTCCTTACACCACACACAAAAATAGACTCCAAATGGTTGAAAGACCTCAATATGAGACAGGAGTCCATCAAAATCCTAAAGGAGAACACAGGGAGCAACCTCTTTGACCTCAGCCACAGCAACTTCTTCCTAGAAACATTGCCAAGGCAAGGGAAGCCAGGGCAAAAATGAACTATTGGGATTTCATCAAGATAAAAGCTGTTGCACAGTAAAAGAAACAGTCAACAAAACCAAAAGACAACCGACAGAATGGGAGAAGTTATTTGTAAATGACATTTCAGATAAAGGGCTAGTATCCAAAATATATAAAGAATTTATCAAACTCAACACCCACAGAACAAATGATCTAATCAAGAAATGGGCAGAACAGATGAACAGACATTTTTCCAAAGAAGAAATCCAAATGGCCAACAGACACATGAAAAAGTGCTCAACATTGCTCAGCATCAGGGAAATCCAAATCAAAACCTCGCACTAGTCAGATTGGCTAAAATTAACAAGTTAGGAAATGACAGATGTTGGTGGGGTTGTAGAGAAAGGGCAACCCTCCTACACTGTTGCTGTGAATGCAAGCTGGTGCAACCACTCTGGAAAACAGTATGGAGGTTCCTCAAAAAGTTGAAAATAGAGCTACCCTACAATCCAGCAAATTGCACTACTGGGTATTTACCCCAAAGATACAAATGTAGGTATCCAAAGGGGTACGTGTACCCTGATATTTATAGCAGCAATGTCCACAATAGCCAAACTGTGGAAAGAGCCAAGATGTCCATTATCAGATGAATGGATAAAGAAGAGGTGGTGTATATATACACAATGGAATATTATGCAGCCATCAAAAGGAATGAGATTTTGCCATTTGCAGTGACATGGATGGAACTGTAGGGTGTTATGCTGAGCGAAATAAGTCAATCAGAGAATGACATGTATCATATGACCTCACTGATATGAGGAATTCTTAACCTCAGGAAACAAACTGAGGGTTGCTGGAGTGGTGGGGGTGGGAGGGAGGGGGTGGCTGGGTGATAGACATTGGGGAGGGTATGTGCTATGGTGAGCACTGTGAATTGTGTATGACTGTTGAATCACAGATCTGTACCTCTGAAACAAATAGTGCAATATATTTCAAGGAAAAAAAAATGATAGCAGGAGGGGAAGAATGAAGGGGGGGAAATCAGAGGGGGAGATGAACCATGAGAGACAATGGCTTCTGAAATATAAACTGAGGGTTGTAGTGGGGATGATGGTGGGAGGATGGGTTAGCCTTGTGATGGGTATTAAAGAGGGTACGCTCTGCATGGAGCACTGCGTATTATGCACAAACAATGAATCATGGGACACTACATCAAAAACTAATAATGTAATGTATGGTGATTGACATAACAATAAAAAAGGCAGAGAGGTAATTGAAAAAAGAAAAAAAAGTCATTTGGGTGCCTGGGTGGCACAATCGGTTAAGCATCGGACTCTTGCTTTCAGCTCAGTCATGATCTCAGGGTTGTGAGATCAAGCCCCACATCAGGCTCCCTGCTCAGCACGTAGTCTACTTGAGATTCTCTCCCTCTCCCTCCCCTTCAACCCTTCCCCTCCCACTTTCTCTCTTTCCTAAATAAATAAAATCTTAAAAAAAACCCTTTGAAGAAGTACTAAACAAAAACTTCCCAAATTTGGCCAAAGGCCCCCAAACTTACAGATACAAGAAGCTAGTAAAACCTTAAACATGGTAAGCCCAAAGAACCCACACCAAGCCACATTATAGCCAAACTTCTGAAAACTAAAGACCAAAAAAAAAAAAAAAAAAAAAAAAAAAAATTAAAGCAGCCAGGGAGAAACATCACAGTAATACAGAGGAAAAACAGTTCAAATGACCCTGGATTTCTCACGACAAACCATGAAGACCAGCAGAAAATGATGCAACATTTTCTAAGTGCTGAAAGAAAAGAATTGCTGACATACTATCCTATATCCAGTAAAAATATTCTTCAAGAATAAAGGGGAAATCAAGGCATTCTAGGTTGAAGGAAAACTAAAAGAATTTGTTGCCAGTCAACCTGTACTAAAAGATTGACTATCTTGGTCATTGGGAATTTGACTAAGAAATAACTCATTAAATAAGTTGTGATAATATAGGGGTGGAAATAAATGTTTTCTGTTAAACAAAGTGAAATCATTCCCTGCAAGATGTTTTGTTTTGTTCTTGCATTTCTCTCTCTCTCTCTCTTAGTGTGCTTCTTCTAGACTCTAACAATCTATAGTGTATGTGTGCAGTATAAACATGAATATAGAGAAGTTCAGTTCCCTGACTTCTAAGACCTTAACTTCTATCTTGCATTGACTTTTATTTTCTGACTAGACTTAAGCTTGATGTTGTCAGCTTCACCCAAGGATTCCCCCATGGACTAGATCAGGGTCCTCAAAATGAAGTCCACAGCCCATTCACATCAGAATGAATTAGAATGTTTGTAAAATGCAGATTCCTAGACAACACTCCAGGCTTATTGGGTCAGAATAAGGTAGCACTAAAACTATAGTGTTAACAAGCTCCCAGGTGATTCTTGTCCATACTGAAGATCGAGAACCTCAGTACTGGATTACACCAGATGCAACCACTTGTGGGCAACGTAGGCGTGATTTCTCTCATCAACACACAGACCGCTTTGTGCTAGGCTTGCCCCCACACCTTCTCTGCATTTTCTGATGGGATTCCTTTGCCATTGTGCCCACTGCAGCCTAGCACCTTCTAATAGGTGAGGTGTCCAGCTGAACTTTACTATACTCAGCAACCAATCACACAGTTATTTTGACAAGGATATGTTTCAGGATATCTTCAGCCTGGTTCAGGGCTCTGAAGCATTTGATTCTACAGGCGTGATGACGGATTTTAAAGTACAGATCTGTTGCTTTGAGTGGTGCCCGTTTTTCATTCTCTTTCATTACCCTTGTCCACAGGGTACAGTGGCAAGAGGCTCGGGAAGTCAGACTGACCTGAGTTTGAATCCCTGCCTGGCCATATACTAGTTATATACTAGTTAGCAGTAGCATTCTCTCTGAGCCTATTTCCTCATTGAAAACAAGTTAATTCCTACCAGCTGAACTCAAAGGTGTGTTAAGAGAACTTTGTGGAGGGGCGGCAGGTGGAATAGTGGGTCAGCAGAGGCTTTGGAGTTCATAGAGAACTGGTACAAATTCTGCTTCTGCCTCTTGTTAGCTGTCAGGTTTGGGGCACGTATTTTACAGAACGAAGATAATATAAAACTTGACCAGCATCGTGAAGATGTATTAAGAGGAGCCAGGCAAATGGTGAGTGCTCAAAAAATTGCAACTCTTATTATTTTTGGTTTGGGGGAAGAAGTTTGCACAGTGTCAGGGACACAGGAATTTTTGCCTATTATTATTAATAATGTTTAAATCTTTTGAGCAGAACTCTCAGCTTTGAAGCCGCGAAGTGGATTTTAGAGGTACACAGACCTGGTACTAGTACTACCCTACCCTAGTACTTTTTACCTGTGTAAGAAACATGGCTTTGGCACAAGTTGCTTAATTTTTCTGAGCCTCCTACTTTCGTAAAGAAAGAGGTAGTGATATTTACCTCACGGGATTGGCGTAGGACTCTAAAAGAGTTTAGTTCATTTCTTCTCTTCCCTTCCTAACCCCTGTCTTCCCAGGGGAAGGGGAGGCAAGCTAACACTATATGTTCATTTATAATCAGATTCTGGTTAATAATGCTGATAATCATTTGTGATTCGTTTGTGTAAATCATGATTGCAGCTTTCGAATGACTGATATAGCCAGAAGACTCCGATGTCCTTGACTTTAATCAGGATTGTGATTATTTGTTCTGGAAACCAGTTTTCTAGGTTCTTGAGTTGACAGTTAAACACATAATCAAGTGCCTTCTGGGTCAACATTTAAAGAATGGATGTGGTTAATTTTAGACACTAGGTGGGTTTAGAATACAGACTAATATTCATTTCCTGAGCTTGGACTATGGCATGGGCATCCTTGAGTCATAAGCTGCATCTCTGCTTTTAGAGGGAAAAATCATAATGAATAACTTGCATTTGCAGAAAACTGAAAGTAATTGTGGAAAATGATATTTCTTAAGTGTCTTATACTTTGTCTAAGACTCATAATTTTATTGCCTGAAATAACATTCTAGGAGGAAAATCAACTTGGTTTAGAGAGTTTTCCAACTTGTTTTCTCTTTAGAGAAATCAAATATTAATTTTGGATAATAGAGCTGCGATTTACACTTCATAAACTGAAAAGATATCCAGATGCAGGAAGCAACATGTATTTCCACTTTTTTTCTGTTCTGATTTCTTTTTAATTTTTTTATTTTTACTTATTTCACTGGTAGTTCTGACTCCATTTCCCTCTAATATTTCATTGGGCTATTTATTCTTTATAAAAACATACCAAAAACTTTACTCTCATTCAATGTCTTCCTGGATTTTTCAGTGATCATTGACCAAAACGATAGTGGTTACATTTTTTAGTTTCCTCTTGACTGTATTGTTCATTGTATTGTTTATCCTTTTTTTTCCTTCTTCCTACCCTGCCCCACTGCACCCTGGATTATCACTGTAATGTGGGAACATTTCTGAGTTAAATTTCCTTTAGTAGGAGAGGAACAGGAAAGATAATTAAAATGAATATATGGATACTAGGTTCATTTGTGTTTACCTACACAATCTTGAAAACAGACACAATAGTCTTCTGAGGAAGCTGTTGCTATTGAAAGAGTGATAGAAAATCTTGGTAACTTCCCTAAATTTAGAAAGTTCTAAAATGTCATTAATTTCTATTGTGTTTTAAGAGTGTATTATTTATCAATATAAAGTGTATGATTATTGCGGTTCCTCAAAGAACGGTGTTATCCTATTGATATTGCTGATGGTGATCTAGTGCCCAAAGTCATCCAAAAAGGTGTAACTGGAATTGAAATTAATGGTGTTGCCTATTGCTTTAAAAGAAATGCTTGGGTTATATATATATATATAGAATATAATTAATACCTAATCTGTTATAAGTACATAAAATTCAAAGATATAAATGACTATTTTTGAGAGCAGGGGCTATTAAAATAGAAAGGATCATTTTATTTCTGCTAATATTCATCTTGCTGAAAATTGTAGATTCTGGGCAGGTAAAAATGAATAGGCAATTTAGCAGAATGAGCCGTAAAGAAGAATTTCTCATATGTATTGTTATGTAATGATTTTGTTGAACTTCAGTAAAATTTTGTGAAGCACTTTGTGTGAAACACTTACAATTTTTCCTTTAATCCTGGAGTGTTACAGTTATTAATTTTAAATAGAAAGTGCTGTCTCTTTTCTCATTAATGGAGGGAGGCAGTTGCTTTACCTGAAGCTATGGGCTGCAAGCAACCCTAGTAGTCAATCACATCATTTATATTATGTTGGGATTGTGCTTTTGGCCTTTGCTTATTCAGAAATAATGCATATCATCAGAATTTTTTACTGTGATTGCATTTTTAGTCGATGTACTCTGCTAGATCTAACACTAAAATATAATTGCACAGAACATCAGTGGATTCTCTAAATTCTAAGCAAAATACATCATATTCTGAACTAAGAGGTTTATCTTTCATGTGAATCTGAACTATAGAAAATACTTCCCTCTTTTCTTTAACCAATATAAGACATAAGCCATTTCTCTTATTTATATGCACTGTTCCTATTACTCTACATAGGGATGTAATATCAGTCCAGTGCATGGATACTTGTTATCAGAATCCCATCATTCCATTTCTCAGAGGAACCACATAGGAAACTGTACAATTTGGACTCCAAACATCCGATAACCAGATGGGAAGTTAGCTTCAGTGTAGTGCAAACATTGTCTGTTTGTAAGACTGATATTTGCACACACATCTTTGGCCGATGATGATAAAGCAGTGCACAGAAGAAGCATGCCTCCTGAGTCACACAGAAGACAGCATCTTCCTCAAGTCTGTTTTCCCTTCTCTCTTTGCAAAGGTTGATGGATTCTTTTCAATACAAAGATATTTTGAGGAAGATTTTGGAAGTTAAATGGGGAGAGGTATGTCTCCAATCTGAGCAGTTTTCACTTTTCTTTCCCAGGTAAAGTTCAGGCTTAGAATATCTTGCTCATGTATGTGTTTTTGTTTGTTTGTTTTAAATTCTGGCCTAATAGATTGATAGCCATACACAATGATCCTCAAGTCCCTTAGTAAAGATGGATGTATTTGTGGATAGGTAGATAATGTCTTGGTGTGTATGCCTCTATGTGTGTGTGTGTGTGTGTGTGTGTGTGTGTGTGTGTGTGTGTGTTTGCCTAGACTCATTCTGTATTCATATTCTTTCATGGAAGCCATTTAGTATTATGAAAAGGTGTCCATAGGATTTGGAATCCCTAGAGACAGTATGTATTATGGTTAAGAACATGGACTCTGAAGTCAAAATTGCCTCTGTGATTCTGTACAAGTTGATAATCCTTTTCTCAGCTTCCTCATTTATAACATGACAACGACAACAGTACTAGCCTAAAGGCTTATTATGGGATTAAACAAAATAAATCTATAAAGTTCTTATAAAAGGGCCTCTCAGATAATAAGTAGTCTAAAGGTGTTAGATTTTTTTTAATCTATGAGTTTACTATCTGTACCATACCTTGTACCCAAAAGACTTAAGATCGTCATTTTAAAGCACTCAGTAAATATGTGTTTTCCTGAACTGGGCCTAATGATGAGTCAGAGGTCCATAACCGCTCAGTCACGCAGCTTTGAGTAAACCACTTTAACTCTCCTAAGGCTGTTTCCTCATCCATTAAATGGGGCAATAATTGCTGCCCTATTGTCCTGACAAAGTTATTAGGTAGACCAAATGAGAGAATTTATATGAAAGCATGTGTTTAATTTGAAATGCAAGGCAGATAGTTGTAATGCCTTTGGAGATAGCTTAACTCCAAAAAGGAATGAGATGACTGATTCAGGCTTACTTCTTATGGTCTAGTGGTCATGATAAAACTTACATATACAATTCTATTATAGGTAGAAGATGCTAATATATCAGGAAGTTCCAGAGCAAGTGCTTTGGTAAAATTCAAACTATGGATAAATTATTTCTGATTTTTAAAATAGTAGAAAGAGAATGAATATTCATCATTCAAGCCTTAGTAATACTCTGAAGTAATTTTTAACATTCTTAGTTACCTGGATTATTAGCTTGCTTATGTAATGTTTCATTGGAGCTAGGATGAGTTAGGAACATATGCCAAAGGCTAAGAGAATCTCAACATTCAGAGATATTTTATTTATTGGTGTATTAGGAGAACATCGGGACACTTTTTATAGAGCCCCTCACTCAAAATTGTTTTCATCTGAGGAAATTAAAAATTATGCTCACAGAAACTTTACTTAAGGCATTTTGTTCAGTTAGCATACATTTGGTACTTCTTTTATAGGATAAAGGATCTGTTTCACTAGCTCTTGTGGTTTAGAAAATATTTCCATCAGAAAATATAAGAGATAATTCCGGTAGGTTTTAAAAGCCAAATTAAGGGCACCTGGGTGGCTCAGTCAGTTAAGTGTCTGCCTTCAGCTCAGGTTATGATCCCAGGGTCTGGGGATCGAACCCCATGTCCGGCTCCCTGCTCAGCAGGAAGCCTGCTTCTCCCTCTCCCTCAGGCTGCCTCTCCCTGCTGCTTGTGCTCTCTCTCTCTCTCTCTGTCAAATAAATAAAATCTTAAAAAAAAGTCAAATTAGCCTATTCTGACATGTTTTGCCTTCTTAAATCCATTATTTTAGAAAACCTTAGTAGAACAAATAGTGTCTATTGCCTTTAATTAAGATTTTCTACAGGATCTAGGTCTCAGCAGTAATGGGGAAGTACATTGAACCCACAGAGAACTAAACCTTCTGACTAAAGTATCCTTAAAAGGGTTCAGTTTCAAGCCAGACTGCTTTTTTTTTTAAATCATTTTTCCTATCCATAACAGAGTGACTCCCTTGCACTCCATTTTGGAAGATGTATGCTAAGCCACAGAAAGGTGAGTGTCTCAAAGCTCACCTGAGCTCAAAGAGAGTCACTCAAAGTGAGTGGACGCCTTCCCTATTTTCATCTCTTCTTTTGTAGCATTGCTCTTAAAAAGAAAGGAAACACCTTTTTTGAGATTTCTACATATATTATTTTTTTTAAAGATTTTATTTATTTATTTGAGAGAGAGAATGAGAGATAGAAAGCACGAGAGGGAAGAGGGTCAGAGGGAGAAGCAGACTCCCCACTGAGCAGGAAGCCCGATGTGGAACTCGATCCCGGGACTCCAGGATCATGACCTGAGCCGAAGGCAGTCGCTTAACCAACTGAGCCACCCAGGCACCCTCTACCTATATTATTTTATTAGTAATGCCTCTATTGAATCAGCTCTTTGAACTCTGTTTTATTACTGAAATGGCTTTTACACAACCCACATCTGATATTGCTCATAATATCTTACTGAGATACTTTTGGACATCACATCAGGCATAGGTGATTCACAGCCATAAATAATTGTCAGTGTAGATAATAGCTGACCGCCCAAAGCTGGTATGTTTGAGGCCTCTAAGCAATCATGTTTAATATCCACAAGTTCATTTTCTAGAACTCAAGGAGGATGCTAACACCTAACTGCCGAAGTTCATGTTCTGAGAATAATGATGTCTTATCATAATTTTTGAATAAATATGTCCTGCTTATAAATTAAAATTGTTGTGTACATAAAACATACTATTACTGTGGGTTTTTTTTCTCAGCTAATGAGTCATAGTACTGAGATGATCACTTATTTTTAAATATTGCAAAATATACCTGTTGCCTATTGTACTCCGTCTCCAGACTTCTATTACATTTGAGGAAATTTTTGATAAAGTCCATCATGAAATACGATGCTATTTTTACATGGGCCATCATTCACTCATGAACCTTGATAATTTATGTCCCAGTGAAAGAAAATAGGATACAGCAAGGAAGAAAAAATTGCAAGGCAGAAGGCTGGTAAACCTGAGAAATGTACTGGATATTCTCCATTTGCCCCCTACATCCCTTCTCTCCCGTCTTGTGGACGTATGAAAGCATCAGCAGGGCTCCTCTGCCTTCTGGCTTCTGGTTGGACAAGGCCAATGGGAGACACTAGTAGGAGATTGGAAAATTGGAGAAAAGTGAGGTCTGGGTTTTGTTTCCTAGCTCCATCCTCACAGAGCTACAGTTTATTAAAGGCTGTGTTACTTTCCAAGGTCACAGTTCCTGCAGCGGCTTTGCTATAGATACAATTCTCTCTGGATTTCAGTCACCTCTCCTCCTCCTTCTTCCTTCAGGTCATAGAGATAGGAAGCAAATATTTCCTCTCCTGCTAGCCCTTGTGGGCTCACCTCACATGTTGATTTCTCTTACCTCTGCCCCATGGCTGTTAATTGTCCTGTCATCAGTCTCTGGTCACTATTTCTGAGCGTTCCATCTGTTCCTGCTAGTGTCTGATTGATACAAGTAGAAGAGTGCAAAAAAGAAGGCAGGGCTGCAGCCAGCATTGTTGGCTTAAAGCTCTGGTTTTGCTGCTTCCTAGCTGTATGACCTCAGGCAAATCTCTTATTCTTCCAGGAGTGCAACTTCCTCAACTGTGCAATGAAGGGCAGTTGAACCAGATTCCAAGCTCTAGAAATTCTATGTTCTATATTCAACTCAATGTATAGAAATGGCCACCCTTATGATATGTCATTAATAAATTTTTCAGTCACTTCCAGAGAGGTGAAAAAAAGCAACCCTAGTTGAATTGATGTCAACTCTTAGTAATATTGTCGGTGAACTTAGGGGACATAATTCATACAATGAAATTGCCTTATTTGGATGTTTCTCCAGTGTTTTCTCCTTTTGCCTAAAAATGTTATCAAAATAAAGATATATTCCTTGTCAGTTCTGTTGAAAGGACTCTGTAGACAATCAGGTTAGTCTCAGATTCGTTTTAAGTGAAGCACTCTTAGCTACCGCTTCACTCAGGCACCAGTTTGTATATGAAAGATGATTTGTCAGTTCCCTGTTCCAATTCTATTTGGAAAGAATGTTTGTGAAGCATCACTTTTCTGACTAATAATCGTTTGCTCTTTCATAGGGCCCTATCTACAACCTGCTTCCCCTTGATTACCTAATTGCAAAGTGAAGGAAAACAGAGGCAAATGAAAGTAAAACCACAATAACTACTGTAGATGCAAAGTATGAATGAAGAATCCCTGTATTTTAGTGTGGCTATTTCAGTGGATGGTGCTGCATTGTGTCGGTTATATTTTCAGGGCCCAGATTGCTTGATCAGCAGAGCAAATGAAAATTTCACTGTTGTAACCTGGAGAACTGCTGTGGTGGGGCCCTGAGTCTTTGAGCTGGAAACACAAATGATTAACAGATATGGATAGAAGCCAGCTTAGAGAAAGGAGAGCAGAACTGAATATGATCAAGTGGCAGTAACCTAAAAGAGGGATGCAGGAAAACAATATCTCAGTAAAATGCCAGGATGATGAATTTGTATAAAGTACAAATTAAGGGAAATTAAGGGAAATGCTATCTTCTTACAACTGCAATTGTTTTCAGGGGCTGTTCTCAAAATTTCCTTTCATTCAGGGTGTTATTTTACTCTAATATCAGGTAATGGAGGATAGACTATTGGAGGTCTTGGTTTCTGGAGAATGTATAATACACATTAACATCATCTCTTCTATGTTCGTCTATGGGACTCCAAGCTATCTACTCTAGTCATAGGATTCCTTGTCTGTGTGCCTCAACTGTCAAAGAGTTCTCTTTACAGGATTCAATATAACATTGAGTGATATCAAAAAATGAATCTTAGGCCTCAAAAGTTACCAAGGCTTGCTTGCCCTATCTGTGTCTGTCTGTCTATCTATCTATCTATCTATCTATCTATCTATCTATCTATCATCATTATCTAGATTCAACAAAGAGGTATAGCAGAAACCTATGTTGCATTTGTAGTTTAAATTTATTTGCTAATATCCATTTTCACTGACAGTTTCTAGAAGTTTTATTTCAAATCACTGTTTTGGAAATAAATTTATTTTGGTTTCTCCTTTAACTATTTTTGGATGATGAATAATACTCCTACTTAAGATTCACAGGAATCTGATAACAGTTGCTTCTGGATAAAGCATGTAGGGGACTAAGAGACATAGATGGGAGGGAGATTCACTTCTTACTGTATACGTTTTGTTCTGGTACGTTTTTTATGCCATATATTTCTGTTTCAAAAGCATTTTCAAGCAATCCCAAAATGAAATAAATAACCTCACTCAATTTATGAGAATTGCTTTTGGATTTGATTTTGACCTGTTTGACTATTTAAGATATGATTTCAATTCTGTAAGCTAAGCTGCCTATGAATCTGAGTTACATATTTATCATCAAAATGTTCCTGTTGAGGGGCACCTGGGTGGCTCAGCCATTAAGCGTCTGCCTTCGGCTCAGGTCATGATCCCGGGGTCCTGGGATCGAGCCCCGCATTGGGCTCCCTGCTCCGCGGGAAGCCTGCTTCTCCCTCTCCCACTCCCACTGCTTGTGCTCCCTCTCTCGCTGTCTCTCTCTCTGTCAATAAATAAAAATCTTTTTAAAAAAAGTGTTCCTATTGAAAAGAACAATCCCTTTCTTTGAAATTTCAGTTTTGTATTCATTGGCAAGATCTAAGGCACTAGGGATAATCATCAGACTCCTCCTTGCCACTCACTGATCAGTCACCAAATCCTAATGATTTGAGTATTTCACTCAGGTCCATTTCCTTTTCTCCAAGTCCAATCACTGTTCTAGTTTGGGACCTCATTATCTCTTAGTGAGAATACTGAAACTTTGCTTAACTGGTCTTCTTTCCCCCAGGCTCTGACTCTCAACAACACTGCAACAAAATTCAGTTCCCATTGCCCACAGAACAATGTTCATTAATCCTTGGCATCCTGGCTCCTACCTACGGTCTCATTGTTGTGATTTCTCTCAACATTTATTCACTTGACTTTTTTTCTTTCCACTGTCTGATAATATGTTAGATATTGTGCTAGGACAATACCAGATGGAGTTCCTCTCCTCGTAATGTTTACTGCCCATTGGAGGATGGGGCATATAATCAAATCATATAAATGTTGATTCAAAAACAAAACCAGTTCTATGAGAACAAGTTGCTCAGAGCTGGGAAAGCATATACCTGAGGGATCTGACCTAGTCTTGGGGCTTAGAAAAAGTTTCTTGAGTTTATGTTGCTAAAGCAGCGATCTGGAAAATGAATTGCAGCCACTTCAAGTAAGAGCTGATGTTGCCTGCAACAGGCAACTTGCCATCCTTCAACCAGTGCAGGTTTTTCTGGGCTTTAGGCCCAGGCTTCCCTATTTCATTTGTTGTTTGGTGAAACTTTCTGTTTAATTATCTTACCTTTTTCTTTTACTTTATGGAGTATTCATTGTTCAGGATTCAACTTGAATGTTACTTCTGAGGACAGTCTTCCCTAACCTGACTTATGGCTCCCGTTCTTGAACCCCATGCCTTAGAAGAATGGCTAGCTCTCATCTCTCAGCTTACACATCATTTTATATGGATTAGTTATTGCTTGGCTTCTATCTCACTGTTACACGTACATTTGACTATGTTTTTCTCTCCGTCTCCCGTTGTATTCTCAGAACCTAAAATGGCACTGTTGAGATACACAGTGAGAACTTGGTGTATCCACTGGATCAAGTAATATTTAATAGCATGTGGAATAATTGTTTTACAGGTGCTATCAATTTCTTGGCTTTAGGGTGCATGGGGGCTCAGATGGTTAAGCATCTGCCTTCAGCTCAGGTCATGATCTCAGGGTCCTGGGATTGAGTCCCGCATTGGGCTCCCTGCTCAGCAGGGAACCTGCTTCTCCCTCTCTTGCTCCCCTTGCTTGTGCTCTCTCTCTGTGTGTCAAATAAATAAATTAAATATTTAAAAAAATTTCTTGGCTTTAGATTATAAATACTTACAGATTATCTTTTTATAACAGCATTGATACAAGAAATTCCCATTGTAAAGAAGTGAAATGTTTCAATTATTGTTTTATGACCCAGTAGTTTGACACTTGAGATGTATTTCCCCAAAGAGAAAGGGGGTAGAATGTATTTGATTCTCAGATGTGTAGAGAAAAGGCAGAACTGTCCTATAGAAATAGCCAAAGATATATGGGTTCTAATGCTATTTCCAACTTTTACTAGATTTATTATTTGAGCCAGTGTTTTCATTTAAGAGCAACTCAATTCTCTCACCTGAAAAAGATAAAAGTACTTCCCTTGCTTGTTCATTATAAGAGTTGAATCAGTAACATATATAAATTAGTTAGCTCAAATAATGCAAGTTCATTATTGCATGATAGCTCTCCTCTTTGTTCTTCCCTCTTCTCATATGTCCATCACATTGACACTTAAGGCAACTTTGTCAGGGTGAGTCCCTGTGCAGGTTGGAGGAGGAGAGGTTCTATGCTTTCCAGGCCCCTGAGGAATCAAGAAGAGGAAACTTCTTCATTCACATCATGACATCCACTCAACCACTCACTCACTTAACAAAAATTGACCTAGCACTTTTTATATGCCAACTAGTAGTCAAGCAGTCGAATAGTCAAACCCTAAGGGTATCATTACTTTCCATTTCCAGAGGGGCTTGGAGTAGCTATGGGGAAGAGGATTAGATTCTGAATGAAGAAGCCCATGGGTGGGAATGGAGAAGTAGAGCTGTGGAGGCTGCAGCCCAGCTGACTCCTGGAGGACACCAGGCCTTTCCCTAAAGTCTGGCCATTGTGCACCTGCTTGTTATGGGCTCTAGTTCAGAAGGACCTTTCTCACTTTTTAGCCCTGAGCCAGTACAAACCTTGAAGTTCTGGAAGCTTGAACATAACAGACAACTTTTGGCAAAGTCTCTGAAGACAGAGGGGGTGATTAGCTGGGGCCCTCATTATCTATGTGGGTAAATGGTGTCAATTCTTCCTATGAGGAAGAGTACAAAAGAACTAGCAAAGTTATTATGCAATTAGGTTTTTACAAGATCTTTTTTTTTTTCCTGGAATGCAACAATTTTTCTTTCCTCATCTTTTTTAAATGAATTGCAAAATGACAGCATATTTTCAGCACAGAAAACCAAATCAGGATTTGGAATGCCTGTATTCATAGAGAAAAATAAATCTTTGATAAGAATGACTTTTAATTCTTCTATAATTTGCAAAATAAAGAAGATGTGGTTATTTAATTTGATTTGCTCTTTTGTGTTTGTAAAACTGTGCTCTAGTCTGAAGCAGCTGTGCTGCCTAATGCATTTATGGCTGATGTGGAAGGCTGGGAGGTTTAGTAATGATAGAGATTTGGAAGAAAAGAGTGGTAGTTATTCTATGCTGTGTTATTTAATATAATTATGAACTTTGCAAGTACAAAGCTCCTGTAATCTACAGAACACAAGGGTGGGGGGTTGAGTGTTCTGAGGTCACCTGCTGTGTTCTATTGCAGTGACAGTTCTACACCAGCACATAAAAAGCAAAAGCAAGTGATGATGATAAAGCCACCCTCTCTTAAAACGTGTGTGTATACATCAAGCTTGTGTTACCTATTTTCAAGAAAAGTTATCTTATTTTTTGAGAAATGCGGTAAAAATCCTCATTCCATATATATGTGTATACATATACATGTATATGTGTGTATATATATATATATAAAACTCCTCATTACAGGATTTATAAGTTAGAACTAGCATGAAATGTAACTGCATATGAAAGATGAGCTTATTGAAAAAATAGTGTAAAGATATTTTCAGTGAAACACTTCTTAGGAGACTAAAACACTTTTTTATATTTGAGAGTATATTTGATAAGATAATAATTATAGCTGTTAGAAAATTTTATAATCAGTAAACTAAACAGGATAGCCTGAAATGATCTCTCTTCAATAAACACTCATATAATGCAATGACAACAACACAAATAAGACTGAGCATCTTCAATATTCCAACCAATGGGCAGGGCTGTTATATACCTGATATTATTTAATGGGGTCTTAAATATTGTGAAGTAATTGAGTGTAGTAAAATAGTAATTGAGTATGTTTTTGATAGTTTTCCTTTAAAATATTCTTCATATGATTGTACTATGGACTGAGAAGAGTAAAGGATAAAGAGGGCTTAACTATTTCTTAAGGAGGTGAGAATGTGCAGGGAAGGTTGCACTGGATTTGGAGTTAGATCCCAGTTAAGCTATTTACTTACTTGAGTGAACTACAGCCACTTATTTAACCTCTCTCTGCTCAGTTTTTTCTCTTTAAAATGAGGATAATAATATCTGCATCATAAGGTTGTAGTAAGGATTAAAAACAGTGTGTATAAAAGCAATTTGCAAATTACCTTATATATAATAGCCATGCTGAGCATTTAACTAAAATTCTCTTTGATCAGTGAGATTTCAGTAAAATTAACCTTAGTTTCCTTTCCAAGACCAACATTTTGTGAAATGCACAATGTCCTATGACTTCACTAACAGGTATGTATGTGTATTTTATATTATTTTAAAATTAAAAATATATATATATATTTAAATTCTGGGCCATGTTTTCATAGTGATTTCTGACTCAAAAATCTGGTCTCTCTCTCTCTCTCTCTTTTCCCCCCACCAGCTTTATTGAGATATAATTGACAAATAACATTGTATAAGTGTAAGGTATGCAATGTCATGATTTGATGTAACACGTGAATTGTGAAATGCTTACTAAAATGAGGTTAGTTTGAGTCAAAAATCAATGTCAAAGGGTTTTTCCCTGTTTTATTGTAGGGTTTTACACTTTCAAATCTTTTGCTTCATAATCCATTTCAAGTTAATTTTTGTGAGTTGTATAATCTATGGGTCCAATTTCATTCTTTTGCATGTAGATACCCACTTTTCCCAGCACCATTTATTGAAGAGACCACCCTCTTTCCATTGAGTATTCTTGGTTGGTTTGTCAAATATTAGTTAACCATATATGTGTAGGTTTATTTCTGGGCTCTCTATTCTGTTCTATGGGTCTATGTGTCATTTTTACACCAGTACCATACTGTTTTGCTTACCATAGTTTTGTAATATAGTTTGAAATCAGAGAGTGTGATACCTACAACTTTGTTCTTTCCCAAGATTGTTTTGCCTTTTGGGGGGTCTTTTGTGGTTCCATACCAATTTTAGGGTTATTTTTTCCATTTCTGTGAAAAATGCCATTGGAATTTTGAGAGGGACTGAATTAAATCTATGGATGGCTTCAGGTTCTGTTCATCGAACTCTTGCCCTCTCTTAAATCTTATCTCCTCCCTCTGTTCTTTTCCCTTTGCTCATAACAATCCCATATATGGTACTTAATTATCTTTGATCTCCTCCTCCCTCTCTGAACATAATCACAACATATGTAACCAATCTGACTAAAGGTTTTAGGTGATATAGAACAACGCAAACCATATAGGAATATATGGAATATAGGGCAATGCAAACAACTAAGAATTGGATGTGAAAAATACCTATTCTCATAAATCCTACAGCCACTGCAACACTGAGAATTTCTCAGAAGTCTGCTTTTAGTAGAAATTTCAAAGCCCTACAGCAGTTTTTGTGTGTTTCTTTTTGGTACCTTTACCTAGGTCAATAAAATCTCCTTGCTCTCTGTTCTGGAAGCTTCCTCTATGCAGACTTCTCCCTTAATCTTTCCCTGTTAGGCGGTTTCACCCAACTCTGGTCTTTTTTTGCATAATCTGACACTCCTGTTTGTGCCTGGTTAAACCCTTCTCTTCCAGCTACTTTACAAAGAAGAAAGCTTTGCATAACATTTTATTTCTATTATTAGGTCATATTCCATCTCCCTTAGAACACAAGAGTGACACAGTCCATTTTGTTTTATTTATTCTATAAAAGAAGTTACTATGAAAATATATTCTAATTCCCCATCAGATCTTTGATATGACAGAGGCTTTTTTCCTCTTTCCCTTAGTTATATTACATTGCTGAGGTTTTATAGGAGTAATGTAAAGAACAAGCCTTTCATTTCAAAAGTCTGAGTTGACAATTTGGTCTACCGTGCAGTAGCCAAGTGATGTTGGGAAGGTTTATTCTCTTTTAGTAAAATGTGGTAAATTATTATTTATATATAATTTTTATATATTTTATATATATATTATACATATAGTACGTTTTTCTTGTGATAGTTAATTAAATACAATATATGTAAAGCTTGGATACAATGCCTGGAACATTGTAAATATTTAACAATGATTGTTAGATATAAATCCACTAATATAATTTGTCTAGTATACATGGGCCTGTATCTTGCTCTTAGTCCATTCACACATTATGGTAAAAGAAAAGAAGGGATTTAAAAAATGAAGATGAACACTGATAGATTTCTAGATTCTAACCAACTTGGTTTTAGAAAAAAGTCTTATAAAACCATTTATTTTATAACTCATTAATGTTTAATTTAAAATGATGTCTCCATGACATTTTTTTTCTTCTTGAATTTAAATATATTTGTAAAGAGTCATCACAATATATATCATGACTAAACACATAAAGGTCTTATTGAAATAACAAATTTATAAAATTAAATGGATTTAGCTTTACAAATAGCCTAGGACATGAAGCTATTCATTTCAAAAAAATAAAACGCAAAACGTCATAATACTATCGCAGTGGTGTAGCAGTGTGCTTTTTTTGTGTGCTGTAATCCCGTTTGCAGTAACCACACATTGCAAAAATATAGAGACAATTTTCTTATCTTTTTTAGTTTTGAGGTCAGCATAATAATAGAAAACTACTTATTGTACAGCTATTATGTGTTGTGTTTTGCAGGAAATTCAGATGACAGTCATTATATGAGGTAGGTTATTGTTTCACAGATAAGAAAACCGAGCCTCAAAAAGTTAGGAAATTTGCTTAAGTCTCCATCTCAAAATTTAAAACCAGAGCAATCTGACTCTAAAACCTAAAATCCTGCCATCCTGCTTTGTTAGGAAGTTGGAACAAAAACAGGGAGTTTTCATTATGATATCCTTAGTAAAAAGTGGAAATTTTAGGATCAAGTCTCGTTTGTTGAGTTTAAATTTTTAAAAAGATGAAAAAACACATTATGACTTTTTTTTTTTTTTCCAATCAAACATTTTCTAAAAACTCTCTGTGTAAGTCACAACATCCCTCCCCATCTCCCTTCTTCCTACAGGTCTTTATTTTGTGCCTTCTATGTGTCAAATACTGGGTCAGTCCCCATGGTACAATGATGAACAAAATGAGAAATTATGATGTAGAAATGGAGACAGACATTTTCTAAATATCATTCCAACGAAAGTAAAATTGAGTAAGAGAAGCACTGAAAATGAAGTGCTACACGGTGTTACAAAAACTTAAAAACTGGGGTGGAGGTGGGATTTTGAACTAGTCAGAGAGAGTAGAAGAGGATCATTAGTTGTTTAAATTGTGGTCTAATGGTTGAATGCATATTAACCAGGTAAATGAGGAAAGAGCATTCATACAGAAAGACGAGCATGCATAAAGTTCCCAAGATTCAAGATGGGTGTGCATGGTGGCACAAGAAATTAAAAGAAAGTCGATGTAGCAGACTGAGTTCTCCAGAAAGCAGAATCTGAAATGCTGATTACAGTGTAGGATATTTATTAGGGAGTGCCTTTGGGATTAACACCTGGGAAGGGAATGGAAAAGAAGCAGAACTGGGCAGAAAGAGAATGCAAGCTGACCCTATGGGAACTATAGAACTTTATGGCCCACCAGAGGATGTGTCAGGCCAAGATGGCCTGATCTTGGAACCCCTACTTCTATTAGTCATTGGATGTAGGCTGTTCTGGAAAGAGTGCTATCTTGTGTAAGAAAGTATTTTTCAGCTGAGGAGGCAATCAATCCCTGACAGAACTGACAGATGAACCTATTTGATAAGCATCCTAACAAGTTTTTCTTTGCAAGAGAATCTAGATACAGCATCATAATATCCATTTGGCATTTTGGCTAAATCCCATAGAACCCAACCTCATACTTTTGACATTTTGGACAATTTCTTCTTCTTCATCTTCCTCTTTGTCTTAGTCTTCAACTTTGTCTTCATCTTTGTCTTCATCTTCTTTGTGAGAGTTTCCTATGCATTGTAGGATGTTTAGCAGCATCCCTGGCCTCTATTACCAGATGCAAATAACAAACCCCCCTCCCTAGTTGTGACAATAAAAGAAAGGAAAGAAAGGGAAGGAAGGAAGGAAAGAAATAAGGAAGGAAGGAAAGAAAGAAAGAAGGAAGGAAGGAAGGAGGGAGGGTGGGAAGGAAGAAATGTTTCTAGATGCTGCCAAATGTACCCTGGGAAGAGTCACATTTCCCCTCACTGAAGAAGAAGTTGTAGGATAGGGTTGGAGATGTAGGTAAAAACCAGATCATGCATAGCCTTATATGCCAAATCAAGGATTTTTGTCCTTATTCTAAGAACCAATGAAAACCAATGAAGTGTTTTTTTTTTTAAGATTTATTTATTTGTTTGACAGAGAGAGACACAGCGAGAGAGGGAACACAAGCAGGGGAAGTGGGAGAGGGAGAAGCAGGCTTCCCACTGAGCAGGGAGCACAATGCGGGGCTCAATCCCAGGACCCTGGGATCACGACCTGAGCCAAAAGTAGACACTTAAAGACTGAGCCACTCAGGCACGCCCAGTGAAGTGTTTCTAAGAAAGGGGGTTAGGAAGACCAGGCTTGTGTTGAAAATATCAATAAGACTCAGAGCAGAGAATAGATTGGAGAAGGGTCAGAATATTCGGAGGGGGCTATTTGAACAAGTTATTACTAGATGTTTGTAAGGAGGGTCTGGTAAAAATTCAAAACTGAAGATAGACTGGAGAGATATTTGGGCTGGATATAAAGAATTTGAAGGAAAAAGAGCTATCAAAGATGTATCACCAGTTTTGCCTTGCATAAATGGGGAGAGAATGGTGTCATTCACTGATGTATGGAACACAGAAAGAAAAATAGATGTGGAGGATGAAGATCCTGTTGTTTTGAATGACTTTTCTAAAATTTAAGTTGGAATATCAAGAAGACATTTGGACATGAATCTAGAGTTCCAAAGAGATGCTGAGAGAGAAATGTTTTAATGAGATTGAATAAAAAATTTTCTCTACCCTCATAGAAGTTCCAGTTATAACCAGTAACTTTCCCATTGCAGTTTAAATTCCTTTTCAGATTCTTGCTAACAGGTTTGCCATAAACATTGATGAAGTTGTCAGATATTTTAAATATTTATCCATTAATAGCATAACAACACAAACCACAAGACATACACTTGCATGTACCCACTCACACTCACACATATACACACACACACACACACACACACACACGATGTGAAAAGTTAAAAAAATAGACCCTAGCAAGATCAGTGAATTTGGGTATTTCTATGTAGATGTGTATATAATATACCGAATTATTATCATAAGGTGGAAATATTGGCTGAATTGTTCACCCAGAATTCTGGAAGCCACTAGTGAATCTTGGAAAAGTGTCAAAGATTTCCAATACCTAATATGCCTCTTTAAGCAGTAAAGCAGTTATTTCTTCCCTTTCCCCAAAAGAAAATTATAATATGTACAAAATCCTGGCAAGAGTAGGAAAGAAAGGCAGTTAAATTAAAAACATAACTCATACAACAAAGTGGAAGTGTTAAAGCTTTTTATGAAGGATTGGAGTTGGCAGACGGCAGCTGCTGCAAGTGTAACTGAAGGCGTCATGTCTGACAGCAGGACCTGGGAGGTCAAGACCAGAAACCTAGTGCTCTGGCCAAATGTACGCAAGCTTTATCCAAATGACAGCATTTGCTTATCCATATCCCAGAGTTCTCCAGTGCTTATTTTCTCATTTTACACCCATTCTCAGCTCTCTGGCAGTTTGTAGTGTTTCTGACGATGTCATTCTCAAGGCTAAGGAGTACAGTTGCCCTTGAAGTTCATAATAATTTTATTTTTAATATATATGCTGGAAACACTTGAAGAGACTAAGCCACTAGCCAATTGTTACAGCTAGTAACTATTTCTCCAGGGGATTCTGAATGGAGTAAATGAATCAAATAAAACCAACTCAAAACTGGTAACAGGAAAAAAAAGTAAAGTAAAAAATATTTTGAAATCATCTGATAATCAGGATATTCCAAAGATGAATGTTTTATAAAGAAGAAAGACTAAGAATATTTCATTCATAATCAGGAAAAGGAGTAACTCAACAATTTTGGAAGCCAAGGAAGGAGATAAATTTAGGAACTCCAGTTGTGGCAGCACATTTTCATATGTGAACTGCCAGAAATAATGAAGGCTTGTCTATCACTCCACGTAGACATTACTATCAATCAGATGGCACGTTGAGAGACACAAAAACCCCACTGTTGCAGAAAATACCCTCATCATTCTATGTCTTTATCATCATTTTAACAAACCCTCACTGTGAAGTATGCCTCATATATTCATGATGTGTTTGATGACCAGAGGCTGAGCATAATATATACCAATTTTTGTGTCCTCATCATATCATATCTGGGATAGCTAATGATGGACACTATTATTTTCATCTTTGTGAATAATGTCTGAAAGATAGAGAATGATCGTTTATTCAAGAGTCACTTAATCATAAAATCTATTGGGTCCCGACTAGGTGCTTTTATATTTCAGAGAACTTGTGGAAAATCAATGTGCTGAAAATAATGATGCATATTGTTTTCTGACATTTTGTAGCAGGCATACCCCTCTCCCATATGCATACACAATGTGCGGATTGTGCAATCCAATGAAAAACAGAAAATGCATGTTCTTTCAGAAGCTTAGTTCTGAGCTGAGCAAATCATGAAAGCAATACTTAATAGATACTCAGTAGGAATAAGAGATATAACTATAAAAATGAAAAATGTAAAGTATCATGTTCATCATTTCAAATGTTAAAGCTTCTTGATGAAATATATATTTAATATTAAATGGACCTAGGAAATGGGATATTAGCTTTCTGATTCTGTCAATGGTAAACAAGGTAATTAGACAAAACTTCTCACTGAAGACAACTGAAATAGTTGGACAAAATGCTGTTTACAAGCCTCAAAGAGGTAACAAAATAGTGAGGATGAATGAAGCTAAGATCTAGGTGAAAATGGAAATCCAGAGAAATGATCTAGTTATTCTGGTCGTTTTTGATGTGGGATAGTGTTATCACATAAAACACAGGATGCCCAGTTACACGTGGATTTCAGAAAAGGAATTTTTTTTTAAGTATAATTATCTCATATATTCCTTGGTGCATACTCACACTAAAAAGTTTTCAATGTTTATCTGAAATGCAAATATAACCAGGAATTCCATATTTTTATTTTCCAAACATGGCAACTCTAGCCTAGGGGTGTCTGCAGTTCTGGAAGAAGCTGAGCAGATCAGATTTTTTTACAGCATCTCAAGAATATGGAACAGAAGTCAGAGTAAGGAACTGTCAGAGGATGGACAAACACCATCTCTTTTGGGCTGGGACCTTGAAAAATCTGTAGGAATAAGAGTGAAACAATTAAACCAGCCTCAACATAGACTGGAGCCTATTTTCAAGTCATTTGAGTGGCCAAACAAACCTTAGATCCTGAAATTGAACTAAGGCAGTCCTTAGGATTGATAATGCCCAGGAGACATGAAACTTCTTCAGATGGAATCATCATTCTGGGTCTCTCATTATTTCTACAAATATTGTTTAAACAAAATGTTCAACACATAATCAAAGAACCAAGCATGCCAGGAGATTAAAGTTATATGAACAAGAAACAGCAAGAGAAAAACTAAGCAAAGAAGTAGAAACGTAAGGACACCAGAAAAAGAAAGGGAAACAGCAAGGACACTGGAAGGAAGGAAGAAAGGTGTCTGTGCTTTTTATGTACAATAGGATAAAAAACAAGATTGCCTATGGGGACGATAATTTATAGAAAGTGATTCACCACATAGAAAAACACATAGAAATTCTAGAAATGGAAAAAAATAGCTGAAATTATGAACTCAGGGAATGCGTTAAATAGCACATTAGGTACACGTAAACAGAGGACTAGGAAATAGGCCACAAAATACTCCCCAGAAAGAATACAAAGAGAAAAGGATTGAAATGCAAAGGAAAGAGTAACAGCTGTTACAAACAGAATGAAAAGATCCAGCATATTTATCACTGGAGTCTCAGGAGAAGGGGAAGAATATTTAAAAAGATTTTAGCTGAGGGGCGCCTGGGTGGCTCAGTCGTTAAGTGTCTGCCTTTGGTTCAGGTCATGATCCCAGGGTCCTGGGATTGAACCCCACGTGGGGCTCCCTGCTCCGCAGGAAGCCTGCTTCTCCCTCTCCCACTTCCCCTGCTTGTGTTCCCTCTCTTGCTGTGTCTCTCTCTGTCAAATAAATAAATAAAATCTTTAAAAAAATAAAAAAGTAAAAAGATTTTAGCTGAGAATTACCCAAAATTGATAATAAATTCAAAAAGTTTAAAAAATTTAAAGATGAATAATCTGTGCACTTAATTATGCGTCCTCAAAATACACAAAATTTACAAAAGTATTAGAAATAGAAAAATTTTCAAACATATTGTGAGATTTTAACTTATCTCTCTCAGAAATTGATAGACTAAGCAGTGAAAAAATTAGCAAGGATAGAGATTTGAACTATACAATTTTAAAAACTTCATGTAATGGAACATTTAGAATCCTGTACCTAACAACTTCCAAAGACACATTCTATTTGAGTACACTCAAACTATGTACAAAGACTGGCTATATTCTTAGACATAAAGTGAGTCTCCAAAATTTTCGAAGGTTTAAAATTGTACTCTCTAGGTTATCTGCTTGCAATGAAAATAGCTAGAAATCACTAACAGAAAGATAGTAAGAAATTCAATATGTTTCAATACATTGGAAAATTAATTTATTTTTAAATAAACGTGGCTCAAAGAATAAGTCACAATGGAAATTAGAAAACAATTAGAAGCAAATAGTAATGAAAAATTTCTAACTCAGAAAAATGACAGAAAATTAATATGTAAGCATCAATCTAAGAAGTTGAAAAAGGGGCAAAAGAAACACATTTACAATGGGAAAATAATAAAAAGCAGAAATTATGAAATAACAAATATAAAATTAATAAAACTAAAGTTTTTTTAAGAGACTGATAAAATTGATAAACCCCAAAGGAAACTGATCTAGAATAATAGAATTCAGAAATCACTAGTGTGTCAGGAACATCAAGGAGGCATCATTATAGGGCTTATAGATTGAAAATATAATAAGATAATATTATGAACAATTTCACACAGATAAACCTGAAAGTTTAGATAATGTGGACACATTTCAGGAAAAATACAGCTCATTAAAGCTGACACAAGCAGCTAAAAATATGAAAAGTCCTATAAGTATTAACAAAATCGAATCTATAATAAACCTTTGTGCAATGAAAAATCCAGGCTAAGATGGTTTCACTGGTGATTTATTTCAAACATTTAAGAACTATAACACGAATATTATACAAATTCCACCAAAAATTAGCACAAGAGGGAAGACTCCTCCACTTGTTCTGTGATGACCAAAAAATAGGGTCATTTCAAAAAGAAAAATCGTAGGCCAATCCCTGAAATGAACATATATATAAAAAATGCTAGACAAATTATAAACTATTTGGGTTTAGAGACCATAACAGCATTTTTGGTTTTGGCATGTAGTATAAGATCGCTATACTCAGCTTCTCATGAATCACAACTAAAATCCTTGAAAAAATACAAAAACAACTCCCTGACCTTAATTTGAAAAGTAAACAAAAGCAGGCTAACATACAAAAACCTGGATGAATCTCACAAGTGTAATATTGACTAAAAGAAGACAGGCATAGAATTTTTTGTTTTCATAAATTTTAGAAACCAATACAATTAATGCATATGTATGAGGTAAAATCGTAAAGAAAAATAAGAATGTAGGGATGTTTAAGTCATGCCAATATTCTCTTTTACAACATGGGTGCTGGCTGTGATTTTAAAGCTATACATTCTAGTTTCTGTATTTTTTATTTTGCCTTATTTTAATATATAAAAGGCTTAAAAGAAGAAAATATCCTACCTATTCACCAGTAATATTTTCCCTCAATATTACAGTTCATATCTAGATGCATTTTGCTAAGTCACTGAGAGAGGTCTACACCATAGTATGATTAATTACAGGAACAACAGTCCTCATCATTTATGCTTTCTAACCAGAAGATAATGCCTTTTTACATAAATCTTTTCCCAAACAAGTAAAAGGGCAGTAGAATACTGCTCGTTTATTTGATCCTAGACAAATTTGCTTGTATGATTATTTTTTCCCACACCCTTGAGAAAGAGTCTTCTCAACTTTAGAGAATATGCAACATTAAGTCTTTAGTAAAGATCTCCCGCCTATATAGGAGGAAAAGAGATTTTATAGGTTACGGCTGCATGGTACAAAGGGGAAAGGGAAATTTAGTAGGAGGCTGGTCATTCACTGGGAAATTGGCCATCCTGTATCTGTCATAGTTAGCACATTAAAATATTTAATACCATAAGGACATTACAGCTGATGAAACCTTGGATCACTTTTCTGTGTCAAGTAAATCCTAAAATACCATTAAGTCCTCTGCATTAACTTGTTTCAAGGGCTGAAGCAGTAAATAAAATTACTGATGGAGTTGGCAAAAAGAATTGGTTCTCCATTAGGCTCAAAGTAGATAGAATAAAATTAAAATGCTGAAGAACAAATAGATATCTTAAAAGGGTTTAGCTAAATTCTGAAAAGGGATAATTCAGAAATTTTCATGAATTCCCCTATTTCACTATGAGCAATAGAGGAAACTTTTTAAATCAGCTCATAATTGTGAATCAGATGTTGTTACATGCTACTCAGAGCTTCTCTCATAATTTAAATGAGCTTGAGAGATAAACAGAGATGCTGAAAGGGAAAACTTGAATAGGTTTAATAGAGTTTCATTTTTCCCATCTTTAAAAACGTAATTCATATTTTATTTAAAAAAACAAAAATAAATTTAAAAATAGAAATACCTTATAATTCCTCTACCAGAAGTAATAGTCATACTTTGAGGTATAATCTTTTAGATTTTCACTGATAGATAGATATCTCTATACATAAAACTAAATTATATCACACTCATATTTTTCACATATTCTTTCACTTCAAATGTTTTTAATTGCTTTCCATGTTATTCAAACTTATTCTGCAATGTAATTTTTCATGGCTGCATAATATTTTATTAAGGAGTTGTCTTGTAATTTACTTAACTAATCTCTATTCTGGTCATTTATTATGTTCTATTTATTATATACTACTGTGGTGTCTTTAAGTTAAACTTCAATGTATATTTGTGATTATTTCATTAGAATTCATTTCTAAAAGTGAATTTCTATTTCAAAGTCTGCAGATTAAAAATTTTTAAATATGCACTGCAAAAGACTCTCCACACATAGAGATAGGAGCTTCTTAAATGAGTCTTTAGCAGCCATTTGACAATATGTATCTCTGAAATGTTGTAGGGTTAGAATTCCCTGAGTAGTGGGAGAGGAATGAAGTTAACTCTCCCCTAGGGTGAATACATATTTTGTAACCTAATGGTCAATCTATGAAAAAAAAAAATTCTCAACTTTCAGAACATAAAGACCACTCTCAAGTCTTAGTATCACAGAATGCTTAATATGTTTTATGGAGGGAAGGTTGGATGACTTTTATACAACATTTTGCCTAACGATGTGTTAAGATTTTTTCATGGTTTAATAAAAGACTGGACTGTTAGATGCATTCATTATGGGAACATTTTTATAATATGTGGAAGTAGCTTAGATGAAGGGAACAAATTTAAGGCTAATCAGGACTTTATAGAAAAAAATTATTGGGATTCTAATACACAAATATTTTTGCAAGTGATCTAGAAGAAGCAGTACACAATGAAAGCACCAAAGAGATGCCCAATTATATGATTAAGTTTGAGGAAGGATTTACAGTTCTGGGAGATTGAGGAGAAATTAAAGAAATGAGATTCTTCTGCTATAATTACAATGTAGATTAAAGAGGAAATAATTGGAGCCACTCCTGTATGATGATGAGATTTAGGCAGGGATTATAATAACAAAGAAGAGCCTGAGCATCACTGTAGATTCTCCATTGAAATCTGTATTGCTTTTTTGACAAATAGGTTTAAAATGTTGATAATTATTAACATTTGCTTGAGGGTTTTTGAGAAGAAAAAATCTCAGAACAAGTTAGTATATGCTGTAAATATTGCATGTAGATATAACTATACTTTGATTTTTTTTTTAAGTGGGTGTGGAAAAGACCCAGGTAAAATTAAGGAAAATAATCAGAAAAATTTGTATATGAGAATCATCCATTTTCAAAGATAAAGCCTGAGAAGGAATAATTTCCAATTTCTTATAGTTTTGAAAGATCTATAAATGGAAGACACAGCATTAGCAATTCATAGACTAGAACATGGAATGCCACTCTTGTCAGTCGGCCCCACCTAGACCCAGCTCTGGCTCTTCCCAATTCTAGATTACCTTATACTAGGTGGGTTGTCTCTGTATTGCTTTTTTAAGAATTTTAAAAGGAAAACAAATGTAAAGATACTGCTACTGAAGCTCGCTATGTAAGAAATAATTCAACCTTATTTCTGCAGTTTAGAACATCTATTATGCTAATGACTTTCAATTTGGGTCTTGTTCCAGAAACTATTTTTATTTTTTTATATCTGTAGTAGCAGATACCTGTGGCAGGTGTCTCTCTATCGGTGGTCAAGTGGTCTACTTTTGTATCTCAATGTTGGGTTTCAGAGCAAATAGTCCAGGAAGAGTTCTTGAGACATCTTTGGTGAAAAAAGGTGGTTTTATTAAAACACAGGGACAGGACCCATGGGCAGAAAGAGCTGCCCTGGAGCTGTGAGGAGGGGCTGATTATATACTTTCAAGTTGGGAGGGGGTTAGGGATAGGCTAAGCCTCTAAGGAGTGTGGAAGCAAGGTTTCCAGGACCTTGAGGGGGCTGGCTAGCTATTGTTAGGGAAAGGTCATTTACTACTGTCTGATAAAACCTTAGTCATGAAATATATATTGGTGGGCCATATGCTTGGAGGATGATTGCTAACATCTATCTTGGGGGTAGAGATAACGGAAGTTTCCAAAGGAATTTTTATATGTTAAAGTAGACTTACAGGACCTGGAAGTCAAGATAATGTTAAGGTAAGATTGCCTTTTGCCCTTAGCAAAGTATCGACATTGAGGCAGTTGAGTTTCTAGAGGAAGGTCACTTTGCCTGTCTCAAGGATTTGCTAATGGGATGTAAGTTGTAAGGACATTTTTTTCTTTTGCCTTTGTTCCCCACATCAATAGCAAATACATGTGGCAAGTCTCTCAATCAGTGGTAAGTGGTCCTCTCTTGTATTCTATTTCAGTTGTATCTCAGTTTCTTCTTAAAGATGATCATCTCACTTTATGGGATGTGATCACCTCTAAACTAGAAACTGCCAAAGTGAATTTCATATATAACAAATAACTTGTATTTTAAGTGAAACCATTTCAAACATATAGCCCCCCAGTCATTTTTTCATGATGCTATTACTGACAAACAAAGAAGTTTCATTTTATTGGCACAGGTACCTCACATTTAAATTTTCTATATAAATGTCCTTTCATCCCAAAGAGATAGTACATTCTGGTTTAGAGATCATGGCTTGTATTTTTTATTTTTATTTTTTTAATTTTTATTATGTTATGTTAGTCACCATACAGTATTTTTATCCCCACTGTTTAAAACAGTAGGGATTTAATGCCCATTTTTGTTATTGGTATTTGTGATGATAGTGGTTCTTTTGTGTGTGTGTGTGCACACATGTGTGCACGCGTGCATTCATGATAATAAATAAAAACAAATGAAAGACAGCTTTCTAAGATGGAGAGAAAATGGGTTAATCCATCTTCTGAGTTAGTAAGAAAGGGAAGGAAACATTTATTAAACATCAACCAGGAACTATTATACATTTCACCTATGTAATTTTAATCTTTTAGATTAGTGCTTTAAAATTTAGTGTGCCAGGGCATCTGGGTGGCTCAATCGTTGGGCGTCTGCCTTCGGCTTGGGTCATGATCCCAGGGTCCTGGCATCGAGCCCCACATCGGGCTCCCTGCTTGGTGGGAGGCCTGCTTCTCCCTCTCCCACTCCCCTTGCTTGTGTTCCCTCTCTTGCTATGTCTCTATCTGTCAAATAAGTAAATAAAATCTTTCAAAAATAAATAAATAAAATTTGGTGTGCCTATGAATAACCTGGAGATCTTGTTAAAATGCAGATTTTGATTCCGTAGGTCTGGGATGGGACCTGCGATTCTGCATGTCTAACAAGCTCCAGGTAATGCTGATGGTGCTAGTCAGCCTATGACACTTGGAGCAGTAAGGTTTTACATAACTCTATGAGGTAACTATAATGATGATGACAGCGCTTATGATGAGAATAATAGTAGTTGAACATACACCATCTTACTGAAACAAAAATTCTGCAAGATTAGTAAGATAGATCTAGTGAGTAAGTTAAGTTGAATAATAAATATAAAATAAATATAGCGAGGTAAGAAAACTCACCATATTGAAAATAGGTTAAACCTGAAAAGTAAAGTGAATTAACTATCTCTTTATACATGCTCCTTTGCTACTCAGCTAAACTCTAGCTCAGTTGGGTTTTCTTTGCATTAAGGCAGTATTTTGACAGAAGACATTTATCTTTTCTTTAAATCCTCAGCACCTCCTGTCAACAGGATGCTTAAAATCAGCTGTTTTCTTCATGCTTTCAGTGGTTAGTCTGTACAGTGCCATATGCAAGTGACCTTTGATAATTATTTGAAAGGTTCATCAGTTAAATCTCAAACGCCTGATTCAGTAGTCATGTGTCTAGAAGCACTCAGGCTGAACTGCCAGAAGAACAAGCAATCTCCTTTTGGTTATATTGGTTGCAACACTGCCCCATTCTTTTTTTTTTTTAATTTAATTTAATTTTTTAAATAATTTTTTATTGTTATGTTAATCACCATACATTACATCATTAGTTTTTGATGTAGTGTTCCATGATTCATTGTTTGTGCATAACACCCAGTGCTCCACACAGAATGTGCCCTCTTTAATACCTATCACCAGGCTAACCCATCCCCCCACCCCCCCTCCCCTCTAGAACCCTCAGTTTGTTTTTCAGAGTCCATCGTCTCTCATGGTTCGTCTCCCCCTCTGACTTACTCCCCTTCACTCTCTGCCCCATTCTTAAGGTTTGCCACAGGAAGGGCTGCTTAAGCTCAAAGTCAATAGGTCCAAAGTCATTCAATATACCAGCTCCAAAAACAGCAGGTTTATAAACACTAAACTCTGGAAACTTACCTTCCTTGGAAATAACAAGTCTCCCTATGCTAAGTGCAATCGGGTCCATTACTTTAACATTTCTGAGGCCGCTATCCTGAAAGGGATCCTGCATCAGGCTCCTTGCTCAGTGGAGAGCCTGCTTCTCCCTCTGCCTGCCGCTCCCCCTGCTTGTGTGTTCTCTCTCTGACAAATAAATAAATAAAACCTTTAATTAATAAAAGAATATTAAGCCTTGAATATAGGTGAACTCCATGCCTCTGACAGTGTGTGGCCCTAATCCTATTCTTCCTTACTATTGTTAATCATTAGTTTCTATGATTTAAGTCAATGGTCAGGTTTTATATAGGAACTGATTGCTATGTTTTCTCATATATTGCACACTTGTTTTTATAACCATTTGTCACACTGAAGAAACTACTCACGTTATTTGGGAATTGAAAACAGTTTCTCTAAAAGAAGAAATCTGCCACATATAAGTAAATGAGCCACCCATAATTCTAAATTTCAAGTAAGTCTTTTTTTGGGGGGGGAGTGTAAAAATTCTAAATTTCAAGTAAGTCTTTTTTTTGAGGGGGGGTGTAAAAATTATTTGCTTCTAATTTAATGTTGAACTTTTGCAACTTACAGTTTTGCTCCCCCCAAACCATAATCTGTATCCTTTATTTCCATCATGGAAATTAATGGAACCACCACTAATTAACTCAAGCCAGAGACTTGGGAACTATCCTTGACTCCTTAATTCTCATCCCTCACATTCAGCTCGTCATGGTTCTGTGAATTCTGCATGTTAATGATCCCTTGAATCTTGCTTTCACTGCAGTTCTAGCCTCAGCTGGCTATGAAGAAACATAGACCGCTTCCTCATATCCCTCATCATGAGGGCTGTAAATGAGGTTAGAAAATCCAAGGAAGCATAGTGTTTTTTATGTCAGAAAACTCAGTCATCCTGGAAATGATGCGTGGCCTGCATGATGGAGAGCATCCAGTTCCTCCTAATCCAGTACATAAAGTGACATTAGCTCTTCAAATAGACAGTGACAGCTACAAAAAGCCATTGTATGTTTGTCACTTGTATTTCCCCAGAGGAAATTTCTTCCTGTTCCTAACTTTGTGTCCTACTACTCAATCTAATTTATATAGTCCAGCTCCCAGGAAGCAGTAGTACTTTATTCCTGGGTTCTATACATAGCCCAGTGTATTCAAATCTGTAATTAAAAACTGCAGCCTTATTTATCTTTTACTATGCATATTATGGCTCAAGCCTGCTGAGCACAAAATAAATAACACTTTAGAATTAAGAATTTTTAGGTCTACATTCAACAAAGAGGGACCATTTTCCAGTATATCGTATCTTTATATCTTCCTAGGGTAATATCTATCAATCAATTTATTTGTAACTGAGAATCCAGATTGGTTGGTTGGTTGGTTGGTTGGTTGTTTTCCTTAAGAAGCATACTCACAAAGAGAGTTCCCCTGAATGTAGGCCATTGCTTCTTCAATATCTAATTATTACAATAAGTAGTACATCGCTGTGGTACTTTGTATGCATCAGTGAATATGCTTCAGCAATTAAGGACTCTGGGTCCTGGAGAGTGAAATAAACAACCAGAACTTTTATGACTTATTGTGGCCAAGAAGTAGTCTTCTCCAATGTCGTAGAAAATTTTAAATAGTAATGTTTCTATGATGGGGAGCATGGTTATTTTTCCTTTCCATTTTCAGACAAAATGACATTCTCCTCAAATGCTGACTCTTAATAACTTAAAAAAAAATCAGGAAAATGTTTTTTGTATAATAATATCTTAAGTTAGTATGGTTCATTTATGTTTTCAAATCATCCCCAGTATACCTGACTATCCAGTTCTAAATAATTGTTATATCCTAAATGTTATATTCTAGATGTTATATTCTAAATTTGACAGATTAAGGAAAAAGATACAAAGATTGAATTGCCCAAATTGTAGACAAAGCTTCTAATTTGAGAAATGCAATACTACTTCATTCTCAGGAGATTTTCTTTCACTTTCTCTCTCTCTCTCTGCATATATATCTATACTATCTCTCTCTCTCTCCACACACACACACACACACACACACGTACATGCACACACGTATATGTATACACACATGTATAAACGCATACACATATATGTATATATGCACACATGTATACACACATATGTATATATGCGCACACACATGTATACACACATGTATGTACACACATATGTATATATGCGCACATATATACGCACACACATATATGTATATATTCACACATATGTGTATATGCACACACAGAAGTAAATATAAAATATACTAGCTTAAAAATTTTAGTATTTTTTACTTTTCCATCTATATATTGGTAATTGAATGCATTATAAAACTCTCTCTTACTTATCCTAAATGTGTGGTAAAATTGCTATTGTATTTCTAAATGGGCTCTTCAGCTTGAATTTGTTCTTATTTTCCTGTTCTGACCTATAGCTGACAAAGTCACATAATTAAATCTGAAGAAGTAGCAAAATAACAAATCTTTGAGGATGGTAATTCAGTGGGGAAACTGCCATGTTTATATTTACCTTTCTCTAATTCTGGTCCCCCTAGGATTGAGCACTGGATATATAAAATAGGGAAAGCTTTGTGATCCAGTCCATTGATAGATGATCCTCAGCTTGGAATAGCCCTTGAAAGATCTAAATATGAGGAGTTAGCCAATACTTTTCTGTTGAATGCAAACCTTATCAGTGCCTCTAGTTTTGTTTTGTTTTGTTTTTTTTCCTCCTGTGATTCCAGTGTTTACTTATAAATAAAACAGTATGGACATATTTTCATCATCCTAGGTACTGATATAAGAGTTCCTTGTAGGGATGGACTTGTTTACTTGGGCAAAGCTTTGATAAGTGTGTAGGCTTGCCTGGTAGAAGGCATCTTACACTGGAGTCCTGGTTATATAGGAAGGGGATTCTACTTAACACTCTCCCCACACCCTGGAGAAATAACACTAAAACATTAAAATTCCTGCTTTGTGGTAAAATGAGAAGTGTGGATCAAAAATTTATCAAATGAACTCAGTGTTCACTCTAATGAACATCCCATTACATAGTGAGATAAATACTCAAATAAAAGGGACATTTTTTTATGAGAGTATATCATCAAGGAAACTGACCTAGATTTGATAAAGCTTCTCTGAGGAAGTGATGTTTGATGTGAGTTCTATTAGATGAATTAGAGTAACCTAGAAAAATGTAAGCAAGGAAGAGTAAAAAGTTAGGGGGCTACTGGTAACTGATGCTAGAGAGATAAACAAGTGTCAAATATTTCAGGGCTTTATCCTCATTGAAATTATACTAAGATAAAAAGGGAGCTAGGAGCTTTATGAGATTTGTGGCTTGGAAATATCAGTTTGCAGAGAACAGCTAGAAGTAGGGTTAAAGCTACTTCAAATGTCCCATTGGGAGATAATGGTAACATGGAGTAGAGTTGTGGCAGTGGACACAGTATCCTAAAAATAAGTACTAGGTAATGGACATTAAGGAAATTTCTCTTCTTGGAAACTCTCAGAGGGAGAGAGAAAGAATGAGAACAAAAAATAAGAAAGGGAGACAGAGCAAGTTATCCTTGACTCTTTCAATTTAATTTATACCCTATACCCTGTATACATATGTTCTTTACACATTTTGGAAGCTGAGGGAAAATATTGCTTGTATGATCTAGATTTTATATACTCAGTAGCCTTTATTAAATATTTGTGATGGATTTTCTCCTTTAAAATCATCAAAGTAAAATATTTTCTGAGTTTGTCCTAATGTTTTCTACCTTAGATAACTAAAAGGTACATAGCAAATACTTTTTGACAGTTAAAAAAGTTAAATCCCCTAATGTTACAAGAACTCTAGTTAAGGTGTTTAGATAAACCCAAGTTGAATCTTGAGAAATTTCAAATATATGGAGGAAATACCTAATTCCAAGCATTCAGAATTGTCAATATATGCTTTTTTTTTCTTTTTAACTTCAGCCAACCTCTTATTATAAAACACATTTTGGTGATTAATGACTAGCTTGCATTTTGCCTTTATGTGTATATGGAATTGGATGTTGCATTAGAAGAAACTTTGTAATGTTATTATTTTATAAAATTCATTTCAAAAAGGGGGGTTATTAATTTGGCAAAGATATCAAATTCTTTTTTAATTCCTCCACTTGGACCCAAATGATTTGGAAGATAGATATTTCTTCTACTCCAAATTCTAAACTTATTAAATCCCTGAGTAGCAGATTATAAGGATCCAAAAATCTCTGTTGCCTCTGTTTTTTCATCATTGGAAATCAAAGTAGTTTCTATTACCTAAAGTTGCAATATACATTATTGGTTTCAGAATTTTTTTAAGGCAAATTTTCTCTTATTTCAGTTTTATGTTATAAAAATATAGTGTTTCTGTAGATTCAGTTTTCCTTAAATTCATATTTATTTATCCAAGGAATGTTCTTATAATTAGGATATCAAGTGATTGTTGAGTCTATCAAAATCACAAATTCTGTGTGTATGTGTGTTTGTGTATATATTGTTTAAATTGCCAAAGTATTCTTTATATTTTTTTCCCAAACTATCTGCATGGAAACAAACATTCATAAAATGTCTAACTTGGTACTAGGTGAGTATTAGTTGTTTTATTTAGCTAATTAAATTCTAATGACCTTTGTAATAGAGAGTTAAGCAATTTGTCTAAAATCACATAAAACTAAGTAATGGAGCTGGTTTAAAATGTGAGATCTAATCCTAAATTCCATTTTCCTTTGTCTACAAAACCTACTTATTGGTGATTTTGTTATAGTATACTAAACAAGTCAGTTGACACTCTTTTCCTTGCTCATTTACTTATTTGATTTGATAGGTTATCCTGCCTTAATAATTAGTATAGAGGAAAGGGAAATAAATTGATTCAGAATTTCCATGTGGAAATGATTGCCTTTTACAGATCTTCTGGGAAGCATTATTTTTCTTGTTTATTACATTTTCCATGACCTAAATAGTCCTAAGTTGTGTTTTTCTCCTTTTTCTCTAGCAGTATGGATTAAGACTTAGGAAAGCTCATACTATAATACATAATGGAAATGTATATCTTTCTTTCAAAAAAAGCCATATACCCCAGAAATCAGGTTGTTCCCCCCTTTATGAAAATTACTTAGGGAGATGATGCAACCTGAATCTAAGCATAAATAAAGAAAGGAAATGTCATCTCTTTGAAATTAGAGCTATCAGAAAAGCAGAAACTTTGCCAGTAGACAATGAAAAATGAAAAGCTAATCATAATTTAAAAAACTGATAGATGAAGAGTTAAGAGGATAGACATGAGAAATCCAAAGGTCATGGGTTGGTGGGTGATGAGAGGGCTTCTGCTGCCTTGTCTAAGTGGATACAGAACTCTAGAACACCCAGCCTCCCTGAATAGTTAGCACCATCCTTAGATTTATGTAGAGAACCAAAAGGAGATGGACAAACTGCAACAATTCTAGTTAGATTCAGGACTCCGAGAATTTATTACTTATAGTGTTATTTAAAATAAGTTGATTTCCAGGGTCACCTGGGTGGCTTAGTTGGTTAAGTGTCTGCCTTCCACTCAGGTCATGATCCCGGGGTCCTGGGATCAAGCCCTGCATCGGGCTCCCTGCTCAGTGGGGAGTCTACTTCTCCCTCTCCCTCTGCTGCTTCCCCTTCTGTGCTCTCTCTCTCTCTCTCAAATAAATAAATAAAATCTTTAAATAAAATAAGTTGATTTCCTGTATGCTTTAATGAATACATGCTAAGTCTTTAGTATATGCTAGTATATGCTAAAAAAGAAAAAGTAGTTTATATCAGTTTTTTATGTGTGTATCCAAAGGCAAGCTAAAGCCTCATGAAAAGTTTTAGTGTGAGTAATCCTATCCTGCAGGGATCATCCCTTCATGGAGTAAGGAGATTACAGTTGTGAGACCAAAGTTGAATGCAGCCTAATAAATTGTCTACAAACCTGTAGGAGTCCAGGACATGTTATGTGTCCTCACCACACCCCTTCCCCAGCCCTAAAATGCCATTAGCGTTCAACATAAAGATGTGACTATGGAGGTTCATGATGACAAATATTTCATGGCTCACTTAAAATGCAAGGAGAATTTCTCATAAATGAAATGTAATATGAGAGAAGACAAAAATGAAAAAAATTATCAAAACTAAGGAAATAAAGGGAAACCAGCACAGAACAGGGGAAACAAATGGTAGTAGAACACCATTTAAGCAACTGAGAAAAGAATGCACAGAATTGGAACATTGAATTTGATGTCATTACCGTGGTTGTTACAGTTCTAAAATTATTATGGTGTTACCAATTTAAGTGATGTCATATAAATTCTCCTCACATACTAGCTTAGATATATTTAAGGTATCATATATCTAGTTATTTTAATTTTCTCTACATGCCATGACACTGAGGTAATCAGACCTATAGGTACTTACACATAACTCATCTTTTTTAATCCACAAAGTGCTTTTGTTATATAAACTAAGATTTTTAAGATTATTTGTATCAATGCCAATAACGAAATATCTCTGAGGAAAAATTAAATTACTTAGATTTATTTTCACTTTTTAAGTAATTGTTTTCAAAAATCTTTCAAGAGAAGAAGTATATGTATCAAATGATAGCATTAAATCTGTATGTTCAAATCTGATGGAATTTTAGAGAAATCAGTGAACTCAAATGCTGTCCCCCACACCTACCCCAGTGCACACATACCTATAATTCTGGGAAAATGAGTCCTAGGAGAGTTAGTAAGACTCTTCTGTGGACAAAAAATCAGTTTGAAACAAAGCAAAACTCTAACTTAAGACTCTTGGCTTCCAATCTAGAGTTCCTTCTATAACTTTGCTTAAACTATTCCATCTCTTTGTGCCTCTTGTCTTGCCAATAAAAAGGGAATACTGGTAGGGCCTTCCTCACTGGGATTAAAGATGTTAATGTATATCAAGTACTTAGATTTGTGCCTGGAACATATCAGGCTGTCAATATTAGTCTTATGGTTAGCACACTGTTTTGCTATTTGCAACCAAATTTTAGAAATGAAATAGAAATTCTTTCAAAAAAATTGTCACATGAAAAGGGAGAGGAGGGAAAGAAGTCACTTGTCTGTACAAAGGATTAAATGTAGAATATTTAAAAAGGCTTCTTTATCTGGTATTGCAATTTTCCCTAAGGAAGCAAAGTCGATGCCTTGTTATCAAAACAGAATTCAGATTGAAATATTGCAGTGGAATCTGTGTTAGTTTTATCATTTCAGACTATAGGTAGCTTTTTATGAAAAATGCATGGTTTGGCTATGACCAGTCTGTGTGGGACCTGAAACTCATAATTTTGAGGGCCTTCTTTAGGAAAAAAATGAGTATTTTTTAGAATGCAAAGATAAGTGACAATTATTAATTTTAAAATGCTGATAAATATCAAGATATCACAAAATCCAAAAAAGTGATATAATATTTGTATTATTATTTTTAAAAAATATGTATTTATTAGAGAGAACAAGTAGGAAGAATGCAAGCAGAGGGAGAGGGAGAAGCAGGCTCCCTGCTGAGCAAGGAGCCCGATGTGGGAATCAATCCTAGGACCCTGGGATCACGACCTGAGCGGAAGGCACTTAACCGACTAAGCCACACAGGTGCCCCAATATTTGTATTATTATACAACAGACACACATCTATGAAACTTTTTTCTTCCCTCCCCCTTCCTTTTTTGTCCTTTCCCTCTCTCTCTCCTTCGTTCCATTCTTCTTTCTTTCTGCTACACACTGTTGATCACCTCTTAAATAACAGCAATTAATTTTGTAATATCACTTTTTTGCAGAGAAACTAGGAAGATGATTTGATCTTTGTTTTTGTAGTTTGTTTAGGAAGGTTTGAGGAAAGAGTGGGCATGGAATTAGGGGAAACATGTTCTGTCATAATATGATGTCAGCACAAGTATGAGCATACAAAAGGACATATAAAGAGGTGACTCATACCCAAAATACTGATGGCAAATTTTACTAGAACAAAAGACCATGTGACCACATGTCCATGGCTGCTCCAGTGTCTTAGATGGGCCTGTACAAGGGAGAAGCCCTGAAATACAAACTTCTGGGACCTGAAGGAAAACAAAAAAACCTTGAGAAATTCTGAAAATCCTAAATATTATGAATCTAGTTTATTTTTTTAAAAGATTTTATTTATTTGACAGAGAGAGCACAAGCAGATGGAGAAAGAGGGAGAAGCAGGCTCCCCGCTGAGCAAGGAGCCTGATGTGGGACTCAATCCCAGGACCCTGGGATCATGACCCAGGCCGAAGGCAGCCACTTAACCGACTGAGCCACCCAGGCGTCCCCTATGAATCTAGTTTAGATGGATAAGAATTTCCCAAGGCAAATGAGAGAAGGATGTACTAAAAATGCCCTATCTGATTTTATATTAAAAATGGGAGGGGCTTAGCCTAAGCCATGCTGAGGCCTTGGCCACATATACCACTAGAAAGTGTAGGAGCCTGAAAAAAGTAGAATGGGACTTCATGAAACTAAGATGGTTTTTCCCAGGAGTGCCAGATAACCTGGTGTACAAAGTCTAAAGCAAGCTAGTTTGAACAGTCATCTATGAGGATGGAAAAATAAAGATCATTCAGAAAGAGAATCAGCATCAAATATAGCCTTTATCAGTGAGCATGGGCAGTGAATGTAGTTGGGATAATGAACACCAGATACAGAGGAAAGGGCTGACAAGAGCTCTCAGCAGGTCTGGGGGTTTCATATTCTACTCCTATAGCTCACTCAACTCATTTGCCTTTTTTACTTGCCTGACAAAACCCAACTCAAAAGTCCTTTTTTTTTAGGTACCCAAATTGGAAAGGAAGAAGTAAAATTATCATTGTTCACAGATGACAAGATTTTATATTTAGAAAACCCTAAAGGTCTCTCTCTCTCTCTCTCTCTCTCTCTCTCTCTCTCTCTCTCTCTCACACACACACACACACACACACACACACACACACACACACACCATTAAGAGCTAATAAACAAAGTTGACAAAATTTCAGGGTACCAACTCAACACACAAAAACCATTGCATTTCTATATAAACAATCTGAAATGGAAATTAACAGAGCAGTTCCACTTACAATTGCATCACAGAAAATAAAATGCTTAGGAATAATTTTAACCAAGTAAGGGGGTGATTTATACACTGACAACTATAAAAAAATTGCTGGAAGAAATTAAAAAAGACTTAAATAAATTGAAGGACATTTTGTTTATGGATTATAAGACTTACTAACAGTAAGATAACAGTATCACCTAAAGCAATTTGCAGACTTAATGCAACCCTCAAAATCCCAACAATGAGTTTGCAGATATTGGACAATGCATCTTAAATTCCTATGGAATCTCAGGTTACCTCAAATAGCTAAAACAATCTCAAAAAAGAAGAACAAAGTTGGAGGACTCACATTTCCTAATTTCAAAAATTATAAACTCTAATAATCAAATCAGTATGGTACTGGCATAAGACCAGACTTAAAGAATTATAGGCCAATGGAATAGACTAGATGGCCCAGACATAAACCTTTGCATATCAGGCCTGACTTATTTTATTATGCTTCACTTTATTGCAGTTCACAGATATTGTGTTATTGTTTTTAATTTTTTTACAAATCGAGGGTTTATGGGAACCCTGAATCAAGCAAATCTATTGCCACCATTTTTCCAGTAGCATTTGCTCACTTGGTGACTGTGTCATATTTTGGCAATTCTCACAATATTTCAAACTTTTTTTAAAATCATTATTATATTTGTTATGGTGATCTGTGATCAAGGATATCTGATGTTACTAGTGTATTTGTTTTGGGGCACCACAATGCCCATATAAGATGACAAACTTAATTGATAACTGCATATGTTCTGACTGCTACACAGACTGGCCATTCCTCTGACTCTCTCCCTCTTCTCAGGCATTCCTATTCCCTGATATGCAACAATATTTAAATTAGGCCAATTGACTGATAACCCTACAATGGCTGCTCAGTGTTCAAGTGAAAAGGAGAGTTGCGCATCTTTCACTTTATATAAAAAATGATTAAGCTTATGCAGAAAGCCATGTCAAAAGTCAAGGTAGGTCAAAAGCTAGGCCTCTTGTGCCAAGTAGTTAGCCAAGTTGGGAATGCAAAGGAAAAATTCTTGAAGGAAATTAAAACTGCCATTCCAGTGAACACACAAATGATAGAAAGTGAAACGGCCTCATTGCTGATAGGGAGAATGTTTTAGTGGTCTAGATAGATCAAACTGATTACATTTCCTTAAGCCGAAGCTTAATCCAGAGCAAGGCTCTAACTCTCATCAATTCTATGAAGGCTGAGAGAGATGAGGAAGCTGCAGAAAAAGTTTTGAAGCTAGCAGAGGTGGTTCATGAGGTTTAAGGAAAGGAGCTGTCTCTATAACATAACAGTGCAAAGTGAAGCAGCAGGTGCTAATGTAGAAGCTGCAGCAAATTATCCTGAAGATTGAGCTAAGATAATTCATGAAGGTGGTTATACTCGACAGCAGATTTTCAATGTAGACAAAACAACCCTATCTTGGAAGTAGATGTCATCTAGGACTTTCATAGAGAAGTCAATGCCTGACTTCAAAGTTTCAAAGATAGGCTGACTCTCTTGTTTAGGGGCTAATGCAGCTGGTGACTGAAATTCATGCTCACTTACTATCCCCAAGATCCTCAGGCCCTTAAGAATTATGCTAAATCTATTCTACCTATGTTCTGTAAATGGAACAACAAAACCTGGATGAGAGCATATCTGCTTAAAACATGATTTACTGAATATTTTAAGCCCATTGTTGAGAACTACTACTCAGGACAAAAGATTCCTTTCAAAATATTACTGCTCATTGGCAATGCACCTGGTCATGCAGAGCTGTGATGAAGATATACAATGAGATAAATGTTGTTTTCATCCCTGCTAACACAACCATTCTGTAGCTCATGGATCAAGGAGTAATTTCAACATTCAAGTCTTATTAGGAAATATGTTTCATAAGGCTCTAGCTGCCATAAATAATGATTTCTCTGATGGATCTGGGCAAAGTAAATTGAAAACCTTCTGGAAAGGATTCACCATTTGATATGCCATTAAGAACATTTATGATTCATGGGAAGAGGTCAAATATCAACATTAACAGAGTTTGGGAGAAGTTGATTCCAGCCCTCATGGTTGACTTTTAGGGGTTCAAGGCTTCAGTGAAGGCAGTTACTGCAGATGTGATAGAAATGACAAGAGAACTCGAGTTAGAAGTGGAGCATGAGGATGGGACTGAATTGCTGCAATCTTGTTTTTTGTTTTTGAGATTTTATTTATTTATTTGAGAGACAGAGACAAAGCATGAGCGGGGGGAGGGGTGGCAGAGGGAGGGAGAGAGAGGCAGACTCCCCGATGAGCAGGGAGCCCAACACGGGACTCAACCCCAGGACCCTGAGATCATGATGTGAGCTGAAGGCAGACGCTTAACCGATTGGGCCACCCAGGCATCCCTGAATTGCTGCAATCTTATGATAAAATTTTAACAGATGAATTGCTTATGTTTTTCTTTCATTAACTTAAAAAAGTAATTCCAGTATAGTTAATATACAGTTATATTAGTTATAGGTGTACAGTATGGTGATTCAACAATTCTATACAGTCCTCAGTTCTCATCATGATAAGTGTACTCTTATTCCCCTTCACCTATTTACCCTTCCTCCCACCCACCTCCCCTCTGGTAACCATCAGTTCTATATAATTAAGAGTCTGTTTTTTGGTTTGTCTTTTTTTTGTTTGTTCATTTGTTTTGTTTCTCAAATTCCACATATGAGTGAAATCATATGGTATTTGTTTTTCTCTGACTAATTTATTTCACTTAGCATTATGCCCTCTAGATCCATCCATGTTGTTGCAAATGGCAAGTTTTCATTCTTTTTATGGCTCATTAACATTCTATTATATAGTATGTATATATATACATAATATATATATTACATCTTCTTTATCCATTCACCTATTGATAGACACTTGGATTGCTTCCATAATTTGGCTATTGTAAATAATGCTACAATAAACATGGGAGGCATACATGTTTTCGAATTAGTGTTTTCATAGTTTTGGATAAATAGTAGTGGAATTACTAGATCATATGATAATTCTATTTTTAATATTTTGAGGAACCTCCATACTGTTTTCCACAGTGGTTGCACCAGTTCCCATACCCACCAACTGTGCACAAGAGTTCCTTTTTCAAATGAGTTGCTTCTTCTGGATGACCAAAGAAAGTGGTTTCTTGAGATGGAGTCTACCCTTGGTGAAGATTCTGTGAAGATTGTTGAAATGAAAATAAAATATTTAGAATATTACATAAATTTAGTTGATAAATCAGTGAAAGGGTTTGAGGGGATTGACCCCAATTTTGAAAAATATCCTACAGTGGGTAGGTGCTATCAAACAGTATCACATTCTAGAGAAATTGTTCATGAAAGGAAGAGTCAATTTATGGAGGAAACTTCATTGTTGTCTTATTTTAAAAAATTGACAGTCACCTCAACCCTCAGCAACCACCCTGAGCCAAAGGCAGATGTTTAACTGACTGAGCCACCCAGGTGTCTATTTAGCAATATTTTATGATTAAGGTATGTACATGGGTTTTTGTTTTTTAGAGATAATGCTATTGCACACTTACATTGTAGTGTAAGTAGTCTTACAGTTTGCACTGGAAAACCAAAGAAAAAAAATCATTTGACTTGTTTTGGTTGTCTGGAACAGAACCTGTAATATCTCTAACATGCTTATATGGTTAAATGATTTTTGACAAGGATGCTAAGATCTTTCAATGGATAAAGAGCAGTCTTGAACAAATAGTACTGGGAAAACTGGATATCCACATGTAAAAGAATAAAGTTGGGAGATGCCTGGGTGGTTCAGTTGGTTAAGTGTCTGCCTTTGGCTCAGGTCATGATCCCAGGGTCCTGGAATCCAGTCCCACATCGGGCTCCTTGCAGGAAGCCTGCTTGTGTGCATACACCATGCATGTGTGCACGTGCTCTCTCTCTCTCTCTCTCTCTCTCTCCCCCCCTCCCTCCCTCCCTCCCTCCCTCCCTCCCTCCCTCCCTCTGACAAATAAATAAATAAAATCTTAAAAAAAAGAGTGAAGTTGGACGCTTACCTTGCACCGTATACAGAAATTAATTCAAAATGGATCTAAGGCCTTAATATAACAGCTAAAACTGCAGAATTCAGGGAGACATAGGGCAAAAATCTCATGATATTAAATTTGATAATGATTCCTTGCATATGACACCAAAAACACAGAAAGTAAAGAAAAACTAGATCAATTAGACTTTATTAAAATGAAAAACTTTTGTGCAGCAGAGGGCACTACCAAGGGAATAAAAAGGTAAACCACAGAATGGGAGAAAATATTTACAAATCATTTATCTGATAAGAGATTAATATCCAAAAAATATTTTAAAATCTCTAAAACTCAATAACAACAAAAGAAACAATTCAATTTGAAAATGAGCAAAAGTTTCAAATAGATATTTCTTCAAAGAAGATATATACAAATGGCCAATAAGCCCATGAAAAGATGCTTAACATCATTAATCATTAGGGAAATAAAATCAAAACCACAATGAGATACCACTTCTCACACATTATGATGGATATTATTTTTAGAAAGGCAGAAAATAAGTGTTGGCAAAGATGAAGAGAAAATGGAACTTTTGTGCATTGTGGGAGTATAAAAAGCTGCAGCCATTGAGGAAAATAGTATAGTATTTCCTCAAAAAAATTGAGTATAAAATTATCATATGATTTAGCAATTTTATTTCTGGGTATGTAGCTCAAACGTTTGAAAGCCAAGACTCAACCACATATTTGTAAATCAATGTTCATAGCAGCATTATTCACAATAACCAAAAGGTGGAAACAACCCAATTTTCATCAACAGAAGAATAGATAAGCAAAATACGATATGTCATATAGTGGACTACTATTTAGCCTTTAAAAGAAGTGAGGTTTTGACACATTCTACAACATGGATGAACCTTGAGGATATTATTATATGTGGAAAAGCTGGATGCAAAAGGTCAAATATCATGATTCCTCTTCTGTGAGATGTCTAGAATAGTCAAATTTATAGAGAGAGAAAGTAGAATAGTGTGTTTTAAGGACAGTTTATAAATAGAGTAATAATTATGACTGGCATGCTTAGTGTGTCAAGCAGCAAAGATGAATAAGACATACTCCCACCTATGAAAGAGGCTCATGTGAAGCAGACATGTGTATAAACAATCATGCAATACCATAAGAATTTTGTTATATGAACAAAGAGCTTTTTAAAACACAGAATACAATTCAGTTACCTGGTTATAGGGAATAGGACAGATTTCACAGTAAATAATAACATTTTAGCAGAGACAGGAAATATTTCCTCAGATGGACCACAGCAGGAAAAAGAATGGAACTAAGATGTTAAGGAGGTTTCAGTTGTAAAAGCAAAATCATAGAGATGTAAAATACATGGTATCACCAGGAGATGGAGCTTAAGACAGTATGGCTGGAACATAGGCTAAAATGGGGGGAGGGGGTAATTTTTCCAACACAGTGAACTATAGGTAAGGGCCAGCTTGTGGAGGTTTTTAGACTGTGATTCAGTGAAATGGAATTTGGATTTTATTTTAGTCACCTAGGATTCTATCAAAGGTTATCAGCAGGGGAGGGTCACTTTTGCATTTGAGAAAGAAATGTGTTTGTAGTAGGGGTTTTAATGACTTGGAGTAGAACTCAAATTAGGTAACTATTTAGAGGGCCACTAAGATAGTCCTGTTAAGATATAATAAGCTCCTGAAGTTAAAGAGACTCTTTCAGACATGAGCTGACTAGGTGATTCACAGGGTCAGGGGTGATTCTGACATGTACACATCTCAACCATAATCTGAAGAAAAATGTGTCAGGAAGCAACATAATGTATTTCATTCACCTTTAGTTATGCATGAAGAGGATTTAAGGATTGTCTTTTTTTCCCCTCTAGAAATATAGCTAAAATGCCAGGAGTGTGACATTGGAATGAAGATTTCTTCTGCCTTGAAGAGGGATAACACATCTTCTGAATTTTGTCTGCTTTTAGATTTAAGCTAAATATCAGGAGAGTCAAGTAGGATAAAGTTTTCTCATAGTGTGCACTGTTTAATCAGATAAATTGGATTAGAAGCAGAACTGAAAATGTCCTTACAAAATATAGACTGTCTTATATTCATGACTCCATATTTCCACTGAGGGTTCCACACCAGTACTTTCTGTGAAGGCATAATTTCGGCACAACCACATGTGTACACAGTTGTCCAATTGCAGGAACAATGAAACACCAGAGACCAGAGCCTTTGCAGTGTGCACAAATGTACATTGTAAGTTAATAGGTTATTAAAACTAACACTGAATTCAAGGAATATTGCACAGTAGTTATTTCTAAAAGTAATGTGTGTGTCTTTAAAATTCAATGTGTTCTTCTTTCATAAAAAATAAAAGACAATATCAACATAATATTTTCAAGCAACCATTTTCTCCCCTCCTCTACCTCCAATAATTCATTGAAAGTCATTTAAGTAAGGTGCAGCCTTTAGGTTACTGAGCAGAAAATCTTTCTTTTTTATTCTTATTGCCATCATATTTTGGTGAAATCTGAATCCTGTGTCCAATATTCTGCTACACCATCAACTCGTGTTTTCAAATCCAAAAGCTGTTTTAGTCCTCATTATTCTTGACTCTCCTATAGCATTTAACCTTTAGAAAAGATTTTCTTCCTCATCTGACTCTTTAATTCCTTTGTTTTCTACCTCTTTCTTTTTTTATTATTATTATGTTATGTTAATCACCATACATTACATCATTAGTTTTTGATGTAGTGTTCCATGATTCATTGTTTGCGTATAACACCCAGTGCTCCATTCAATACGTGCCCTTTTTGATACCCATCACCAGGCTAACACATCCCCCCACCCCCTTCCCCTCTAGAACCCTCAGTGTGTTTCTCAGAGTCCATAGTCCCTCATGGTTGTTCTCCCCCTCCGATTTCACCCCCTTCATTCTCCCCTCCTCCTATCTTCTTCTTCTTCTATTTTTTTTAACATATAATGTATTATTTGTTTCAGAGGTACAGATCTGTGATTCAACAGTCTTACACAATTAACAGCGCTCACCATAGCACATACCCTCCCCAATGTCTATCACCCAGCCACCCCATCCCTCCCACCTCCCTCCACTCCAGCAACCCTCAGTTTGTTTCCTGAGATTAAGAATTCCTTATATCAATGAGGTCATCTGATACCTGTCTTTCTCTGATTGACTTATTTCGCTCAGCATAACACCCTCCAGTTCCATCCATGTCATTGCAAATGGCAGGTTTCATTCCTTTTGATGGCTGCATAATATTCTATTATATATATATACCACCTCTTCTTTATCCATTCATCTGTCGATGGACATCTTGGCTCATTACACAGTTTGGCTATTGTGAACCTTGCTGCTATAAACATCAGGGTGCACATACCCCTTCGGATCCCTACATATGTATCTTTGGGGTAAATACCCAGTAGTGCAATTGCTGGATCATATGGTAGCTCTATTTTCAACTTTTTGAAGAACCTCCGTACTGTTTTCCAGAGTGGCTGCAACAGCTTGCATTCCCACCAACAGCGTAGGAGGGTTCCCCTTTCTCCACATCCCAGCCAACATCTGTCGTTTCCTGACTTGTTGATTTTAGCCATTCTGACTGGTGTGAGGTGGTATCTCATTGAGGTTTTGATTTGGATTTCCCTGATGCAGAGTGATGTTGAGCACTTTTTTATGTGTCTGTTGGCCACTGATTTCTGTGCCTTGATTTTATATCCTGCTACTTTACTGAATTCCTGTATGAGTTCTAGCAGTTTTGAGGTGGAGTCTTTTGGGTTTTCCACATACAGTATCATATCATCTGCAAAGAGTGAGAGTTTGACTTCCTCTTTGCCGATTTGGATGCCTTTGATTTCTTTTTGTTGTCTGATTGCTGTGGCTAGGACTTCTAATACTATGTTAAAGAGCAGTGGTGATAGTGGACATCCCTGCCGCATTCCTGACCTAAGGGGGAAAGCTCTCAGTTTTTCCCCATTGAGAATGATATTCGCTGTGGGTTTTTCATTAATGGCTTTTATGATATTGAAGTACGTGCCCTCTATCCGTATAGTCTGGAAAGTTTTGATCAAGAAAGGATGCCATACTTTGTCAAATGCTTTTTCTGCATCTATTGAGAGGACCATATGGTTCTTGTTCTCTCTTTCATTAATGTATTGTATCATTGATTGATTTGTGGATGTTGAATGAACCTTGCAGCCCAGGGATAAATCCCACTTGGTCTTGGTGAATAATCCTTTTAATGTACTGTTCGATCCTATTGTCTAGTATTTTGGTGAGAATTTTTGCATCCGTGTTCGTCAGAGATATTGGTCTGTAATTCTCCTTTTTGATGGGGTCTTTGTCTGGTTTTGGGATCAAGGTAATGGTGGCCTCATAGAACAAGTTTGGAAGTTTTCCTTCCATTTCTCTTTTTTGGAACAGTTTCAGAAGAATAGGTATCAATTCTTCTTGAAATGTTTGGTAGAATTCCCTGAGAAGCCATCTGGCCCTGGGCTTTTGTTTGTTGGGAGATTTTTGATGACTGCTTCAATTTCCTTCGTGGTTATAGGTCTGTTCAGGTTTTCTATTTCTTCCTGGTTCAGTTTTGGTGTTGATACATCTCTAGGAATGCATCTGTTTCTTCCAGATTATCTAATTTGCTGGCAGAGAGTTGCTCATAATATGTTATTATAATTGTTTGTATTTCTTTGGTGTGGGTTGTGATCTCTCCTCTTTCATCACGATTTTTTTTATTTGGGTCATTTCTCTTTTCTTTTTGATAAGTTTGGCCGTGGGTTTATCAATCTTGTTAATTCTTTCAAAGAACCAGCTCCTAGTTTCGTTGATCTGTTCTACTGTTCTTTTGGTTTCTATTTCATTGATTTCTGCTCTGATCTTTATTATTTCTCTTCTCCTGTTGGGTTTAGGCTTTATTTGCTGTTCTTTCTCCAGCTCCTTTAGGTGTAGGGTTAGGTTGCGTATTTGAGACGTTTCTTGTTTCTTGAGGAAGGCTTGTATTGCTATATACTTTCCTCTTGGACCGCCTTTGCTGCATCCCAAAGATTTTGAACAGTTGTGTTCTCATTTTTATTTGTTTCCATGTTTTTTTTTTTAACTCTTCTTTAATTTCCTGGTTGACCCATTCTTTCTTTAGTAGGATGCTCTTTAGCTTCCATGTTTTTGAGTTCTTTCTGACTTTCCTCTTGTGATTGAGGTCCAATTTCAAAGCACTGTAGTCCACAAAATTCAGGGAATGTTCCCAATCTTTTGGTACTGGTTGACACCTGATTTGTGAGCTAGGATGTGATCTATTCTAGACAATGTTCCATGGGCACTAGAGAAGAATGTGTATTGTGTTGTTAGGGATAGAATGTTCTGAATATGTCTGTAAAGCCATTTGGTACAGTGGTCATTTAAAGTCTTTATTTCCTTGTTGATCTTTTGCTTAGATGATCTGTCCATTTCAGTCAGGGGGGTGTTAAATTCCCCCACTATTATTGTATTGTTGTCAATGTGTTTCTTTGCTTTTGTTATTAATTGCCTTATATAATTGGCTGCTCCCATGTTAGGGGCATATTTATTTACAATTGTTAGATCTTCTTGTTGGATAGACCCTTTAAGTAGGATATAGTGTCCTTCCTCATCTCTTATTACAGTCTTTGGTTTAAAATCTAATTTGTCTGATATAAGGATTGCCACCCCGCTTTCTTTTTGTGTCCATTAGCATGGTAAATGTTTTCCACCCCCTCACTTTCAATCTGGGTTTATCTCTGGGTCTAAAATGCATCTCTTGCAGACAGGATATCGATGGGTCTTGTTTTTTTTTATCCAATCTGATAGCCTGTGTCTTTTGTTTGGGGCATTTAGCCCATTTACATTCAGGGTAACTATTGAAAGTTATGAATTTAGTGCCACTGTTGTGCCTGTAAGGTGACTGTTACTGTATAATGTCTGTGTTCCTTTCTCATCTGTTACTTTTAGGCTCTCTCTTTGCTTAGAGGATCCCTTTCAATATTTCCTGTAGGGCTGATTTTGTGTTTGCAAATTCCTTTAGTTTTTCTTTGTCCTGGAAACTTTTTATCTCTCCTTCTATTTTCAGTGACAGTCTAGCTGGATATAATATTCTTGGCTGCATATTTTTCTCATTTAGTGCTCTGAATATATCATGCCAGTCCTTTCTGGCCTGCCAGGTCTCTGTACATAGGTCTGTTGCCAATCTAATGTTTCTACCATTGTAGGTTACAGATCTCTTCTCCTGAGCTACTTTCAGGATTTTCTCTTTGTCTCTGAGTCTCGTACGTTTTACTATTAGATGTCGGGGTGTTGACCTATTTTTGTTGATTTTGAGAGCAGTTATCTGTGCCTCCTGGATTTTGATGCTTGTTTCCTTCCCCAAACTAGGGAAGTTCTCTGTTATAATTTGCTCTAGTATACCTTCTTCCTTTCTCTCTCTTTCCTCTTCTTCTGGAATCCCAATTATTCTTTTTTTAAAATTTTTTTATTGTTATGTTAATCACCATACATTACATCATTAGTTTTGGATGTAGTGTTCCATGATTCATTGTGCATAGCACAGTGCTCCACACAGAACGTGCCCTCTTTAATACCCATCACCAGTCTAATCCATCCCCCGACCCCCCTCCCCTCTAGAACCCTCAGTTTGTTTTTCAGAGTCCATCATCTCTCATGGTTGGTCTCCCCCTCAGATTCCCCCCCTTCATTCTTCCCCTTCTGCTATCTTCTTCTTTTTTTTTTCTTAATATATATTGCACTATTTGTTTCAGAGGTACAGATCTGTGATTCAAGAGTCTTACACAATTCACAGTGCTCGCCATAGCACATACCCTCCCCAGTGTCTATCACCCAGCCACCCCCTCCCTCCGACCCCCCCACCACTCCAGCAACCCTCAGTTTGTTTCCTGAGATTAAGAATTCCTTATATTAGTGAGATCATATGATACATGTCTTTCTCTGATTGACTTATTTCGCTCAGCATAACACCCTCCAGTTCCATCCACATCGTTGCAAAAGGCAAGATCTCATTCCTTTTGATGGCTGCATAATATTCCATTGTGTATATATACCACTTCTTCTTTATCCATTCATCTGTCGATGGACATCTTGGCTCTTTCCACAGTTTGGCTATTGTGGATATTGGTGCTATAAATATTGGGGTGCATGTACCCCTTCGGATCCCTACATTTGTATCTTTGTGGTAAATACCCAGTAGTGCAATTGCTGGTCCGTATGGTAGCTCTATTTTCAACTGTTTGAGGAACCTCTATACTGTTCTCCAGAGTGGTTGCACCAACTTGCATTCCCACCAACAGTGTAGGAGGGTTCCCTGTTCACCGCATCCCCGCCAACATCTGTCGTTTCCTGACTTGTTAATTTTAGCCATTCTCAGCGGTGTGAGGTGGTATCTCATTGAGGTTTTGATTTGAATTTCCCTGATGCCGAGCGATGTTGAGCACTTTTTGATGTGTCTTTTGGCCATTTGGATGTCTTCTTTGGAAAAATGTGTGTTCATGTCTTCTGCCCATTTCTTGATTGGATTATTTGTTCTTTGGGTGTTGAGTTTGATAATTCTTTATAGATTTTGGATACTAGCCCTTTATCTGATATGTCATTTGCATATATTTTCACCCATTCTGTTGGTTGTCTTTTGGTTTTGTGGACTGTTTCTTTTGCTGTGCGAAAGCTTTTTATCTTGATGAAATCCCAATAGTTCCTTTTTGCCCTTGCTTCCCTTGCCTTTGGCAATGTTTCTAGGAAGAAGTTGCTGTGGCTGAGGTCGACGAAGTTGCTGCCTGTGTTCTCCTTTAGCATTTTGATGGACTCCTGTCTCACATTTAGGTCTTTCAACCATTTGGAGTCTATTTTTGTGTGTGGTGTATGGAAGTGGTCCAGTTTCATTCTTCTGCATGTGGCTGTCCAATTTTCCCAACACCATTTGTTGAAGAGACTGTCTTTTTTCCATTGGACATTCTTTCCTGCATTGTCGAAGATTAGTTGACCATAGAGTTGAGGGTCCATTTCTTGGCTGTCTATTCTGTTCCATTGAACGATGTGTCTGTTTTTGTGCCAGTACCATACTGTCTTGATGACAGCTTTGTAATAGAACTGGAAGTCCGGAATTGTGATGCCACCAGCTTTGCTTTTCTTTTTCAACATTCCGCTGGCTATTCGGGGTCTTTTCTGGTTCCATACAAATTTTAGGATTATTTGTTCCATTTCTTTGAAAAAAGTGGATGGTATTTTGATGGGGATTGCTTTGAATGTGTGGATTGCTTTGAATGTGTAGATTGCTCTAGGTAGCATTGACATCTTCACAATGACAGCCTAGCTGGATATAGTGTTCTTGGCTGTATATTTTTCTCGTTTAGTGCTCCGAAGATATCATGCCAGTCCTCTCTGGACTGCCAGGTCTCTGTGGATAGGTCTGTTGCCAATCTAATGTTTCTACCATTGTAGGTTACATATCTCTTCTCCAGAGCTGCTTTCAAGGTTTTCTCTTTGTCTCTGAGACTGGTAAGTTTTACTGTTAGATGTCGGGATGTTGACCTATTTTTATTGATTTTGGGAGGGGTTCTCTGTGCCTCCTGGATTTTGATGCCTGTTTCCTTCCCCACATTAGGGAAGTTCTCTGCTATAAATTGCTCCTATATACCTCTGCCCCTCTCTTTCTTGTATTCCAATTATTCTAATGTCGTTTTGTCTTATGGTATCGCTCATCCCTCGAATTCTGCCCTCGTGATCCAGTAGTTGTTCATCTCTCTTTTTCTCAGCTTCTTTATTTTCCATCATTTGGTCTTCTATATCGCTAACTCTCTCTTCTGCCTCATTTATCCTAGCTGTTAGTGACCCCATTTTTGATTGCACCTCATTAATAGCCTTTTTGATTTCGACTTGGTTAGATTTTAGTTCTTTTATTTCTCCAGGAAGGGTTTCTCTAATAACTTCCATGCTTTTTTCAAGCCCCCTAGTATTTTTAAAATCATGATTCTGAACTCTAGGTCCGACATCGTACTAATGTCCGTATTGAGTAAGTCCCTGGCAGACCGTACTACCTCTTGTTCTTTTTGCTGAGGTGATTTTTTTCATCTTGTCATTTTGTCCAGAGGAGAATAGATGAATGAGAGAATAAAATGCTAACAGGTTAACAACGTCCCCAGAAAATATACTCTAAACAAATCAAAAAAGACCTGAAACCAGGGGAAAAGAGAGGGTAAGAAAGAAAAAAAGAGAAAAAAAAGAAAAAAAGTTAAAAACAAACAAAAACAAGGATCCCAATTATTCTAATGTTGTTTCATCTTATGGTATCACTTATCTCTCGAATTCTGGCCTTGCAATCCAGTAGCTGTTTTTCTGTCTTTTCTCAACTTCTTTATTTTCCATCATTTGATCTTCTATATCACTAATTCTCTCTTTGCCTCATTTATCCTAGCAGTTAGATCTTCCAATTTTTATTGCACCTCATTAATAGCCTTTTTGATTTTGACTTGGTTAGATTTTAGTTCTTTTATTTGTCCAGAAAGGGTTTCTCTAATAACTTCCATGCTTTTTCAAGTCCACCTAGTATCTTTAAAATCATCATTCTGAACTCTAGTTCTGACATCTTACTAATATCCGTATTGATTAGGTCCCTTGCAGTTGGTACTGCCTCGTTCTTTTTTTTTAGGTGATATTTTCCGTCTTGTCATTTTGTCCAGAGGAGAATAGTTGAATGACAGAACAAAATGCTAACAGGGTAACAATGTCCCCAGAAAATATACTCCAAACAAATCAGAAAAGACCTGAAACTGAGGGAAAAGAAAGGGAAAGAAAGAAAAAGAAAAAGATAAAAACAAACAGAAAAACAAAACTAAAAAAAGAGAATATGTTCGAATATGATCAGGCTGGTACATAGATCAGTGCCACACACTAGGTTTTGGGAGTATTTTAGTCTGTTAGAAGAATGTGCCTCCCAAAATTTTAAAGTAAGATAAACTTTTATATGTACAAAAATGAGGGTTAATACGATGAAGGGATGGAATATGACTATAACAATGAAAGTTATAAAAGATTTTATAAAAGGATTTAAGATAAGAAATTGTTTGAAAAAAGAAAGAAGAGGATTTAAAAAAAAAAAGGAGAGAATGTGATCAGGCAGGAGACTAGAACAAAGCCATACACTAGAGATTTAGGGTATATTTTGATCTGTTAGAAGAAACTCTATCTTATTTTGGGTGCATATATATATATGCACCCAAAATAAGGTTAACACTATGAAGGGTTAAAATATTCTAAAAATGAAAAATAAAAAAGATTTTTTAAAAAAAATGTATCAATAAGATGTTGGTTGAAAACGGGAAAAAGAAAAATTAAAAAAAAAAGAAAGTTAAAAAAGAAATTAACTTTGAAAGACTAAAGAATCATGGGAAAAAAAGCCATGAATTCTATGTGCATTATTCCCCTAGCTCTGGAATTCTGCCATTCTCATTGATCGGTAAACTGGTCTTGGCTGGCTGTTCTTGCTGATCTTCTGGGGGAGGGGCCTGTTGCTGTGGTTCCCAAATGTCTTTGCCAGAGGGGGAATTGCTCTGCCCTAGCTGGGTGGGGCTAAGTAATCTGCTCGGGTTTACTCTCGGGAGATTTTGTTCCCTGTATGCTTTCCATACAGCTTTGGAGGACCAGAGTGAAATGGTGGCCTGCCAATCTCCACCCAGAAGAGCCAAGAACTCCGGGTCCCACTCCTCAGTGAGCCCCCAGAGAAAAGCAGTCAGTCACTCCCATCTCCCTGGTCTCTGGCCACACGCCATGCTCATCCAGCCTGGGACCAAGAATTTCTATCTCTGGCCCACGACCCTGTGTGGAGTCTCCAAACCCAGGAGATCCCTGTGATGCACTCCTATGCTGCTTCTCCCCGGGGAGGAAGGGGTATCTCCCCAGATCTGCCACTTGTTGGGTCCCTACTGGAAGAGCAGTGGCCTGAATGTGCCACGGAACACGGTTTATGGCAACCCACGCCTCAGCTCCGTCTCTGTGGCCAGCTTCCCGGCTCCGATACCTGGGAGCTCTGCCACACTCAGGCACCCCCAGTCTTTCTGTGACCCTGACGGTCCTCAGACCATACTGTCCCAGCGAGGGTTTCACCCCCCACTTAGCCACTGGAGCGACATCCCTCAGTGGAGCAGACTTCTAACAGTTCTGATTTTGTGCTCCGTGGCTCTATCACCTGTCAGAAGCTGCCGACAGAAGCCCCCTCCCCTGTCATCTATCCTCCTGAATATTGCCTCAGATTGACTTTTCCTCACGTCCTACCTTCCAGAAAGTGGTCGCTTTTCTGTTCAGAGAGTTGTTGCTATTCTTCTCTTTGATCTCCTGTTGAGTTCATAGGTGTTTAGAATGGTTTGATCCCTATCCAGCTGAATTTCTGGGACCAGACGAAATTTAGTTCTCATACTCCTCCACCATCTTGCTCCTTCCCCCCTTAATTTTGTATTTTTAATGATATTTTACCTATGTCTGCTATTTCCTCTATTAGAATACAAGTTATATAGTGCTTACTTGTGTCATTTTGCACACAGAAGATACATCAGATTTGTTTAATACCTATTTTAAGTTTGTAAGAAGTTTAGGAAGAATGTGACAGCCACAAATAAAATAAAAATTTTACCAAAAGTGAAGAGGGAGTTACACACAAGGGCATTTTACCATTTTCCCAGCTGTTAAAAAATGTATGTGTTTTCTTTTTAAAAGAATACCTGTTATCTGCACAATGGTAACTATTCCCAAATAAATCACTATTGGAACGTTGTATATCTTTGCAGATCATTAATGCTGCACTTGCTTTGGCGGCAAGACCCAAAAGTCAAGTGGTCAAAAAAACCATGGAAATGTACAAGCACACATGGGAGAATCATATCCATGTCCTCACTGAAGCTGTAGATGACATTACAAGCATTGATGACTTCCTTGCTGTATCTGGTATGTTTTGAATCTTTTAATTTATACATTTGCTCTTGTCAGTTTTCTGAAACAGGATAATTCTGAATATAATTAATTTTATGCAATATAATGAGATTCTTGTTAATGATCATCTTTCTCGAAGCTAAGTACTGCTATGTGATCTACTCTAGGATAATGAGCTATCCTTACAACTCAACAATTTACACTGTATCTCTAAAAGAAACTCCTATTCATAAACAAAGCATAATTGAAAATAGTACTGAAAATCTTAGGCATTTTCTGGCTTTTTGAATAAATGATCATCTCCCCGTTTAACATATTTATATCTTTTGATTTCTCTGCACTTCTTTTCTAACAGAATTTTTCTTCACTAGAAAATTTAGATAGAGAGGCAGAGAGGAAAACTCTTCGTTGATTTGAGGTACTATATGTACTTGAGTTTCCAGTATATGTGTTTGAATAACGGTGATCTAAATAATCAAATAAATAAGTCTAAACAGCTGACTACATAAGTTACAGATGGGCTTGAGATTTCATGTCAAACCTAGATGATTCTTTTATCACATAATAGAATAGCATACCATAGGATTATGAAATTACTCTCATAAAACCATACTCTCAGAAGCATAATTCAGGTTTTGATTATATTGTTATAACAGCAAAGAACTAAATACTTCTTAATCTTTTTTTATTTTCTTAAAAATTAAGCCTCTCCTTAAAAATAAATTACATTTTTGGGGCACCTGGCTGGCTCAGTCGGAAGAGCATGCGACTCTTGATCTCAGGGTCGTGAGTTTGAGCCCCATGTTGGGTGTAGAGATTATTTAAATAAAAACTTTTAAAAAATAAAATAGATTATATCTTTTTCCTTTTTTTGAAAGAGACTGGAATGTGATATTATTTTTTTATAAAATGCATATTCTCATGAATTTCTAAAATCATTTTATCTTTTAAAAGTTTCCTGATGTAGTTTGTTTAACCTGTGGAACTCATTACTTTCATGCATGTATATATTCTCATCTTGAATGATAGTTCTGGAAACCTGGTGTATTTTTGATACATTAATGAAAGAAATGTATGGTAATTATTTAATAAATTATTTTATTTCTGGAGAGCTAAAAACTGAAAATAATAGAAAATGTATGGGTGAAAATATTAACATCGCTTGATCCCACTATTCAGAAATAACAACCATTGATATCTGATATATTTCCATCTATACATATATGTATAAATTTATGTTTTTAAATAATTGTGTCATGAGGCATATAATAAATATTTGGCTGAATTCTCCCACATCATTATACATTCTTCAAAAAAGCTGTTCTTCTTTTATTAGCATTTAGATAAATTGCAATTTTAACTATTATAAACAATGCTATGTTAAGCATATTTTTGCCTATTTGCTGTCTTCTTAGTATAGATTTTGTGTGTATGTGTGTCCAATCAACATCTTATATAGCGGCAATCTTTGGTTTAATTATTAAATGCTAGATTCTGTTTTTTAATTGGTTCTTTTGGTTACGAAACAAAGAAACCTGCTCACACTACTCTCTGTAAAGGCAGTTTCTTATAGGTATACTAATGACACATAGGGAGAAGCTCCTGAACACATAAGAGCAAGAACTGTAATTGGCCTGTCCTTGCCTGATTAGAGCTGTGGGAGGCCTGAGATGTGAGCAAGTCCATAGGTCCTTAGAACAGGAGCTCATACTTTTTCTTTTCAGTGCTGGATTAACCTGACCCCTCAACCTTCTGAGTCTGCTAATTTCTGTGAACAGCTTTAGCACTTCAGCATGCTTTGCCTACACACAACAGAAAACTCATATTGAAGTTCCCTAAGTAACAAAAATCTTTAATTACCTCCTGCAACTAGGTGTTTAAGATAGTTGATTCTAAACTTACTCGCCTAAGCATACCAAAGGACTTAGATAGGAATAGTCAAGACATGTGAGGAATAGTATTTTATCACTAACATTGTTTAGAATTGTCAGTACAGGATAATAATTAAAAAGTGGATTAATATTTAATGTGTTTCATTTTTGTTTTAAAATTCTCTACAGATAATGCACTCCATTAGTTTCTATACCCAGGGTGGATTGTTTCTACTTTTCTGCCCTTTAGATGTTCTAGCTGGTAGTGATCTAAGGTTATTAATGACCTATGTAGACATCTCCGGATTCTATTGACCTTCCCTCATGGTTGCAATTCAGAGCTTACATCTCAAGCATTGTACAGTACCACCTAAAGCAGGAAGGCAAGGTAGCTTGTTGGCTTCAAGTTATCAGGAGGAAATCTTTCCTGGATGGCTTCCATCAGACTTTCTCTTATGTGTCATAGGTCAAAACTTGTTCCTGTACCTACACCTGAACCAACTGCTGGCAAAAGGAAATGGGATTTCCATGATAGGCTTAAAATGGTGATAAATTATTGATAACTAACTGGGGGCCAGAGGAAATGGTAGTCCTAATTTGTAGCACTTCCTGATTTCTGTGCCGTAAATACTGCCACATAGGCAGGTTTTAAGCTACCAATGTGATGTCACTGAAGAGATGCACAAAAACAACTCTTGTGAATTGGTGTAACAGATTCTAGGACTATTGGGCTTAGACCAGTAGTAATTCAACCTCTCTAATTACTTACAATGCAAACAAAATCAGAGGTTTTATAAGCAGAAAAGAAGGGAAATTTTCTGTTGAATAGAGACAAAAGATGTCTACCCCAGGCACTCTTTTCTCAGGTTTATTTGCTTTCATAAACTTATCTTGTTTAGTTTAGCATGAACCCCATTGATGATTCTCATTACATCATAACTTTCAACATCGGTTCCCACAAATAATGGCATCTTTTCTCACAATCTTCTAACTGGCTTCTTTTTTAGTACTAGGCTAGAAGTCCCAAGTCCAAGATCACAGGCCAACCAATGGGTGGGGTACTTTATTTCAGATGGCTAATCATGCTTCACAGAGCAGTGATGGTGGCTGTCGCAGCCTGGCAGCTTTTGTGTGGGGGCGGGTTGTCTTAGAAAAAGTTGCAGATGTGATTAGCAGTGAACGACTTTTCTGGTGACACTTTGTAATGATCGTTCAGCAATCCTGTTTGTACTCACAGACCGCTGGTTCCTCTGTTTGCCAGGTAGAAAAACTGACAAATTAGTTCATGTTTGTGAATTACCTAGAGGATATTCTCTTTTCATGATTTTTATAAAATAATTTCATCTTTTTCTTCGGTTTTCTTTCAGTACTTGATAATAATACTCAATTCTTTTTTTGTTGGTGGTGTTGTTTTCTTTTATAAGAATAAATAATAGAGGCCCTGCAAAGATTCCCACTTTTCTTCTGGGTCAGTTGTGAAAATCTGGGGCTTCTCTGAACATCAGCTCTCCGCATTAAAATATAAACAAAACTTAAAACCTAAAACCAGTGAGAAAGGATTCTTGGACTTTAAACTATTATTTTATTGTCATTGGCAAAGGTAGGGATCACACTGGTAAAATGTTTGCATTATAATAATGTTTTAGAGTGATTAGATCATCTAATATTGACTAACAGCTCTTGAAATAATAACAAATGTCTTTTATTTAACTATTGCTTTTCCCAATATAGAAATATCATTGATGATTTTTAAATTGTATGTTTATATAATCACCAAATTTTTCATGATATACAGAACTCAAAATACCAATTTTTAGAAGCCATTTTTGCATTATTTTGTTTCATCATATACATAGAAAACTCTGAACATAAGTACAATCAGTGTTTTCTTGAAAACCATAACAGGTATAGCAACTTCATCAATTTATTATATATTTAAATTTTTTATGTGTAAAAATAAAATGAAACAGTGAACCAAAACTCACCTTTAAAATCAAAGGGACGTTTGGCTAAGTTCTTTGACATTTAGTCATCCAAAAAAGGATCTTTCCAGTTTAGTGTTATTTATGTAATACTTTCAGTATCATCTTGCAAGTAATTAGAAAAAAATTTTTAAATGCATATGTCTCCAAACATTTTGTCCAATCACTGACAGTAGGATTTATCCCCATACCATTCACTGTTCCTTGTTTTTGTTTGTGTGTGGGTGTTTCTTTTTGTTGTTGTTGTTGTTTTTGTTTTATCACTCTCTGAAAATACGTGTAACAGAACTTGTCAGAGAGTTGCTGGACTGAAAGACTCTTTGACCACATCAAGGTCTGTCTTTCGTGTAGACAGTTGTTCCTGTGTGATGAGATTTGTGAAGCTCTGTCTTCCCAGCCTGCCAAGATGCCTGAAATCTCCAATATTAGTTATACACATGGGAAAATAAAATGTTTAAGATCTCCATTTAAGATGCACATTTGGGAGAGGAAACATGTTAACATATGCCTCAACTTTTTGAATCATTGCCTTAATTGACTCATAGTGAATTGTAACCCTAAGGAACTAAGCTCAGAAAAAGTACACTTTGATAGAAGAGGAAATGACTTGGACCATATGAACTATTTAACAATTACTAAGAACTGACTAAATATGAGGGTTTGTGAAGACATGAACATTCTTTCATTTATTCATTCATTCCTTAAATATTTATTGCATAATTTGAAGTGTTAAACCCTACAAAAGGTACTTGAGGTTGAAAAAGAAGTTAAAAGCGGAAGAGATAACTTGCAAGAAAGCTGTGATGATGGGGATTGTTGGAGGGAAGGGACCACATGAGGAATAGAGTAAGCTACAGACAATGGTTTGGAATTTTCTAAAAGAGAGATTGACCACTTACTGATTAGAATTAGCTCTGTTGTTCCCTTATTGTAAAAGATTTTCTCATTTTAAAGATAGGATCATATTGACTCTCAGTGAAGTATAGTGTTGAAAGATGCTTGGAGATCTCTCTCTTCCACGTTCTAAATTTCTAATACACCCACTTTTCTCCATATTCACTGCTCTCACCCCCCAGTTCAAACCACTCTCTCTTACCTTAATCACCACATAATTTTTCTGGTTGAACCTCCTGCTTCCAGTTTGCTTGAAGGTTTTCAATAGGTATTTGCTGAATGAATAAAAATATTTATTCCCCTTTATAATTCTGTGTGAGATTAATTTGAGGAGGTTTATGTCTTATGCTTTGAATAAACGTGTTCATCTTTGGAATAAATAGTTTAAGAAATCTTCAAGTTATGGAAAATAACTTTAAGCATTAATCATCACAATGTTCTGTGACCTTGACTTAGTGACACAAAGATAACTCTGATGCTATCCTCAAAAATGCACTAACAAAATCCTCCATTCATGACATTGTGGTAAACATGATCTTTGGCTTCCACAGAGTTTTATCTGAATCATTTGACAAAGAAAAATGAAAATAAATAGACATAATTTTCTTTCAAAATTAATAAACACATAATATTAGCAAGATCAAAATGTTAAGTCAATTGCACACAAACTAAGCACTCTTAATACTCAATATAATGGTTATGGAATAGATGCTGGGACTAAAGGATGACCAACATAGTATATATCTGTGCAAAGATAAGTTATATAATAATAATTATCTATTATCATACATTCACATATATCTCTTCAATATATACCTATTTGAAGTTTTAGTTGATTAAAGGCATCAAGGCATGATGTGTTTCAATAAAATATATTCTTTTTTTTTTTTTTTTTTTTTTTATTTATTTATTGAGAGAGAGAGAGAATGGTAGAGAGCATGAGAGAGAGGAAGATCAGAGGGAGAAGCAGACTCCCTGCTGAGCAGGGAGCCCGATGTGGGACTCGATCCTGGGACTCCAGGGTCATGACCTGAGCCGAAGGCAGTCGCTTAACCAACTGAGCCACCCAGGCGCCCTAAAATATATTCTTTTAAAGTTGAGATTGAAATCATATTCTGCAAAATGGATTTTGATAAAAATATACTGAATATCAACTATGTGCAAGGCAATATGCTGGGAAGTAGAGGAGGCTATAAAGAAGGAAAAGGCACAAAGTTTTCTTTCAGAGAACACACAATCTAGTATATCAAATTAAATTCCAAAAGTTTTTGATCATCATATTAACAAAATGCTATGCAGTTAATCCTGCTGGAATGTCAGAGTATCGAGGGGAGCATTTTTAAGGATATAGCATTTGAACTGAATTGTTGAATTTAACCTCGAAGAAATTGGAATAGCATCCCAGAAAAAGAAAAAAAGTGTGTGAAAGTGCACGGTACCTTTGAGGAAGGGCAAGTTGACCAGCATTACAGGAACAGAGGGTACATCTGGTTTGGTACTGGGCTTAAAAAGTCAATAGGTGATATTATATAAAACCCTAAACATTTGAGGAAGATGTAGATCACCTAAAATATTAACTAGTAGTGTCACAGACTACATCAGTTTTTCAGATCACTAACTCTGAAAATCACCCTTACAGAATTAGGTAGTATAGAGCTAAATAATGATTTAATTGTTCTTAGAAGTGAAAATAAAGTAAACCCAATATAAAGCAGTTGTTCCCTCATTTTCTCCACCTCACCTCCAAGGAATTAAAACGTTTAAGACTGACACATCCAAGATGTAACAATAGGAAGGTGAGGTGAGAGCCAATTTGATGACTTAAACCTGGCTCGGGCTGAATAACTTGGGTGCCCGTTTACCAAGAAAAAAAAAAAAAAAATCTCTTCTTCATCTGGATAATCCAGTGATGACCTGCAGCCAGGATCTTCTATGCCATTGGCTAAAATCAAGAGACAGTGCTGTGGTTGTAAGATTTTTTTCTCTGGGTCTTTTGTGACTACATTTTCATGTAATGGTATGGTATACGCCTCAGTGATTGCTATGGAGACTGGGGAAATCATACAGCTTTACGTAAGTCATGGAAAGACAGGGAAAAAGCATGCTTTCAGAAATGATTGAATAGGCTCTCCCAAAGTAATCCACTATTGCTCTATTGCTGATTAGGCTTTGAATGACTGCCTATACTTACATGACGAAAGAATAGTTTGGGCATGTGAACTGGAATTTATCATGCATCATTCCATGTACTCATAGGCAAGTTCACTCAAGATGCTCTCATTTGAATGAACAATGGATACCCTGCAGTACTATTGTTTGAATATTATGAATTCAATTTTTAGAAAAGCCATAATTAGAAGTCCTCTTTTGACTTTGCCAAAATCAGATTTGAGGGAGAATTTTTATCAGACCTTTAAGGTAGAGCTGGAGTAATCATCAATAATCTTACTGATGAAATAAATAGCACTAAGGGCTTGCATCTTAGACTTGTATATAAAGGTAATAAATATTTCCTGAATTCTGAAGATGCCCTAGCTATGTACTTAACGAATGCTCCGAATGACAAAAATAGACCTTTAATAAAGGATTTTCTTAAAATTGCCTCAGTGAATGTATGTACACTATTAGTTACCATATTATTTGCAATAGACACAAATTTCAGAAACTTTCAACAAAAACAGAATCAAAGTGATTACCAAAATTTCATTTGTATTTAGTTATTTCTGGGCAGTGTCTCAAATGTAAGCACCACATGTATTTAATAAGTGTAATTTTGGTAAATAAAAATCCTTAATATGGTGAATCCTGTGAGAAATTTTATACATTAGTTAAGGGTTTAGGGCAAGTTTCCCCTTGCCATACAATACTGCCCCACCTACTTGTAATTCTAAGACATGCTCCTGAGCATTCTGAAAGACCAAAGTCTCCAGCTAGAGATGAAGGGGTTTTAGGCAGGAAAAGCAGGATGCTCCTTACCTACATTTTCTCCAAAGGTAGGAGAAATGGAAAAAGCATGCCTCCTCCTAGATACAGGATCTGAAAGTGGGAAGTCATGTATCTGAGCTTGCAAGTTTGTGTTGGCATAGTTTTAAGAACTTTAATAGCATCCTGGAGAATCTTAACAAAACAATAAAAACCTCTGCTTACAGAGTGGCCCCAGAGCTTGTGCTGTGAACAATTTATATGTATTTGAGAAATATAGCTAAGGATTACTTTCTCACAAAACATATATCATTCCTATTGAGATTTCACCACTAAAGGAAATCTTATAGTTGAGGCATCAAGACAATGGGCTATATCCCTAGAATCCATGGGAAGCACAAGAAAAGAAGAGTTTGGAAGGGGTTAAGTGTGCTTAGGATTAATGATTTTGTCATTTCCTACCAAATCTATGATCTTTGAGCAATAATTTCTACTCACCAAATGCCCTTCTCTAAAATGTTAATAATTATATTATTTTGCCATGGTCTGAATGTTTGTGTCCTCCCAAATTCCTATGTTGAAACCCTAGTGTCCTATGTGAAAGTATTAGAAGGCAGGGCCTTTGGGTGGTACTTAGGTCAGGAGGATGAAACCCTCATGAAGGGGATTAATATTCTCATAAAGGAGACCCTACAGAGATCCCTTGTCCCTTCCATTATGTGAGAATATAGAGAGAAGGCATTGAATGTGAACCAGGAAGAGGGCTCTCACCAGAATGCAACCTTGCTGACACCGTGATCTTGGACTTCCCAGTCTCTACAACAGTGAAAAATAAATTTCTGTCATTTATAAACTACCCAGGCTGTATTATTTTGTTAGAGCAGGATTCATTGACTAAAACATATTTATTAATTTATTTAACATATATATACTGAGCACGTACTAGGTGATGAGATTGTTTTAAATCCTGGAGCTAGAACAATCAATGTAACAGACGTAACTCCCTGCCCTCTTAGAACTCACATTTTCACATGGTTGGAAGGATTAAACAAAATGATATACTTAAAATGCTTTGAAGAGTGATTAGAACATAATAAGTGGCCCAGTAAAAGATAGACATTATTACTAGCAACAGTGGCAGGCCACTGCTAAAAATTTAAAACAGGTATGATAAAGATAAACCTCTTTAAAGGGGCTACCTTGTTTAACCATCCCAATAGTACATTATAGTTTATCAAAATAACTTAAAAAATATCTAGCTATCACATGTCAAGGCATTAAAAATATATATGATATAATGTCAAATGTTGACGAGATGTAGTAAAATGAGAACTCTTACACACTGCTTCTGGGAAGGTAAATTGTTATAATCTGTTTGAAGAGCAAAAATAGCACTATGTGGTACCTGGACTATTTTGCCACAAATATCCCTCTCTCTCTCTATATATATATGGATATATATTGGAGAAACTTGTGCACATATTCATAAAGAAAATTTATACAAGTATGATCATTATGGATTTTTTTTAGTGAAAGTTTGAAATAATATAAATACTCATAGGTAGGAGAATGAATATAGCAGCAAACATAGTAGTTAAAAAAAACTTGTTTCTTATGTCAATGGAACAGATTTTTAAAAGCACTGTTGAGTAAATTAGCAAGTTTTAGAGCAATGTGAACAAGTAGGGTGCCATAAATGCCACACATAACAAATACATAAGAGTGATTAACTCTGGAGAAGAAAGGGTTGGAAGGGACTGAAAAAGAGTACATGTGGGACTTGGTAATGTTTTATTCTGTAAAAGCAATATCAGATAGAACAAAATCTCATGAAAAAATAGTATCCATTATTATTGAAGCACACAGTTTCTGTATTTTATTATGATTTCTTAAACTTTTATAATAAAGTAGTTACAGGAGAAGTAAATGTCAAGGTGCAAAAACAGGCCACATGGTTGATTGTGTACCTGCGGTAACAGAGAGATCTTCCCAGGCGACCCATATCAGCACCTCTAACTCACCAAATAATGGAGATCATCCAGTATTCTTGAACTTGATTGTGAATCTCAGTAATACAGGTTAAGAAAATGCTTTGTGAGGGTGAACCTAAACCTTTATCAACAGGGTCGTATTCTGATGGAATGATATTTTGTGAGATCTTGTATGATTTTTTACCCTTGTTTTGTGGGTGAGGGTATCAAAATGATGACTAGATTTTTTTTAAAAAATTGTGAAATATTTCAAGCATCCCTGAAAGACTAGAGTGTATAGGATAATAAACAATGTAATCTTACCATACAGCTTTACCAAACCTTAACTTTAGTCATACTTGGTACTACATGTAAGATTAAAGACCCTTGTATAACCTTTCCTAGGATGTTATAAATTTCCCTTTACTAAGGAGCTTTGATGAAAGCTCTTGCTTCTTGATAAGCAGGTCTGCATGACAGACATTTTCCTTCTGTTGGATTACATCTAAAGCATCAAAATAATTGGAACCTATTGTAGGGTATTGAATCTTCTTACTTTGGGCATATGAAAACTCAAGGTAAAGCTGAAAAGTATCCCATAGCAGTTTGACAGCATGATTTAAGTGACATTTTTATGCTACCATCTTTATGGCAATTTTGATAGTAAGTAATGGAGGAATGAATGTCTTTGAAGCAAGCGCTCAACACACACTTTGATATTTACAAGTTAATAATTTATTTCATCAGTCAACAAAAATTGACAATTTCTATTTACCTTAGAGATACAATGGTGAATAAGACACATTGGACTTATTTATAAGGGATCTATAGTCTAATGGAGGAAAGAATACCTCAGATGCCAATTATAACATGGTAAATAGTTTCTGTTAGGGAAGACACCAAGACTGTCTTTCTATCAGCAAAGGAATTGTGTGACAACCAGTCTTTGAAGCCTCATCATTTTTAAATTTTTCCTTGATTTTGTGATTACTCTTTCATATATTGGCATTTAATAGCGCACTATATGGACATACAAAATTTAATTCAAAGAAGGTTCAAAGCAAAATCCATGTTTACTATATTATTTTATTCATCTCTATAATAATTATGGATGTATAGCAATCAATTTTCAATCTGGTTTTCCACAACAATTTTTAAAATATATAATTAGCAAGAATTTACAAATGACTTAATCATTTCCATCCACTTATAATTTTATATGTTTATTTTCTTTCTACACCACTGATTTCCTTGTAGGAAATCAGCTGCTTTGAAATTTCAGTTTTTCATAACACAAGTACCTGTTAAATGATAATTTTAGAATATGACTATTAAAAATCTAAACCAAAAAAAGATATACTTGAAACTGCCAAAAATCTAACACTTAATTGTAATATATTGATTTTTAAAATATTCAGTGCCATCCAGACCAGCTGCCATGCAACTTCCCATAGCCTTTTCAATGTGGTCTATTTTAGGACATTTCAAATGTGGATGAAATGTAGGGTTTTTGTTTGTTTTTTTTATAAAGTTCTCATGTTATATGTGGAAATTGGTCATGGAAGGAATGACTTTTTTGTGTATCTCAATAATTAATATATTATAGCAACATTTAAATTCCCATGGCATCATTTAATATCTTCTTGCAGGTTTGCATCCACCATTTTGATGGTGATTTATGTACTTTATGTTTCCATTAGAAATTGCATATAAATCCTCTTCACCTAACTACCTGGGAAATTTCATGAAAACGGAGATACTCAGTCTTGCAACTTTACTCTTTCTTTGTGAACTGGGTTATAAAATCTAGTTATTTAAAGCTGTATAAATTGTTTATGATCAGTAAATTTTAAGGTAACATATTTAAGTATAAAAACCAGCTAAGGAACGATGGAGACTTACTCTAAATTGTAGATCAGTTCTATATAGATCTGTTTTATCATATTTAGCCGAAAAAAGTGTGGTGCCCATATTAAAAGTACTTTTTTAAAGCATAATATATATTTACACTGTCACAATTTAAATAAATGAATTCATAATTTTTCTGCATCAATATTTATATAGTTCTAATAGCTGTTCCATAGTGTGTGTGTGTTTACTTTGGTGCATGACTTTTTTTTATCTTTTTTTTAAATTTAATTTTATTATGTTAGTCACCATACAATACATCATTAGTTTTTGATGTAGTGATCCACGATTTATTGTTTTCGTATAACACCCAGTGCTCCATGCAGTATGTGCCCTCCTTAATACCCATCACTGGGCTAACCCATCCCCCCACACCCCTCCCTCTAAAACCCTCAGTTTGTTTCTCAGAGTCCATCATCTCTCATGGTTCATCTCTCCCTCCGATTCTCCCCCCTTCATTTTTCCCTTCCTTCTCCAAATGTCCTCCATGCTATTCCTTATGTTCCACAAATAAGTGAAACCATATGAATATTGACTTTCTCTGCTTGACTTATTTCACTTAGCATAACCTCCTCCAGTCCCATCCATGTTGATGTAAAAGTTGGGTACTCATCCTTCCTGATGGCTGAATAATATTCCATTGTGTCTATGGACCACATCTTCTTTATCCATTCATCTGTGGAAGGGCATCTCAGCTCTTTCCACAGTTTGGCTATTGCAGACATTGCCGCTATAACATTGGGGTGCATATGGCCCTTCTTTTCACCACATCTGTGTCTTTGGGGTAAATACCAGGAGTGCAATTGCTAGGTCATAGGGTAGCTCTATTTTTAATTTTTTGAGGCACCTCCACACTGTTTTCCAAAGTGGCTGTACCAACTTGCATTCCCACCAACAGTGTAAGAGGGTTCCCCTCTCTCCACAACCCCTCCAACATTTGTTTCTTGCCTTGTCAATTTTTGCCATTCTAACTGGTGTAAGGTGGTATCTCAATGTGGTTTTGATTTGAATTTCCCTGATGGCTAATGATGATGAACATTTTTTCATGTGTCTGTTAGTCATTTGTATGTCTTCTTGGAGAAGTATCTGTTCATGTCTTCTGCCCATTTTTTGACTTGATTATTTGCTTTTGGGTGTTGAGTTTGAGAAGTTCTTTATAGATCTTGGATACCAGCCCCTTATCTGTAGTGTCATTTGCAAATATCTTCTCCCATTCTGTGGGTTGGCTCTTTGTTTTGTTGACTGTTTCCTTTGCTGTGCAGAAGCTTTTTATCTTGATGAAGTCTCAAAAGTTCATTTTTGCTTTTGTTTCACTTGCCTTTGGAGATGTATCTTGAAAGAAGTTGCTGTGGCCGATGTCAAAGAGGTTACTGCCTATGTTCTCCTCTAGGATTTTGATGGATTCCTGTCCCACATTGAGGTCTTTCATCCATTTTCAGTTTATCGTTATGTATGGTGTTAGAGAATGGTCGAGTTTCATTCTTCTGTATATAGCTGTCCAATTTTCCCAGCACCATTTATTGAAGAGACTGTCTTTTTTCCATCGCATATTTTTTCCTGTTTTGTCGAATATTATTTGACCATAGAGTTGAGGGTCCATATCTGGGCTCTGTATTCTGTTCTATTTGTCTATATGTCTGTTTTTGTGCCAGTACCATGCTGTCTTGGTGATCACTGTTTTGTAATATAGCTTGAAATCAGGCAACATGATGGTTCTAAGGGGAAAATACATAGCCATCCAAGCCTCACTCAAAAAAATAGAAAAATCCTGAATTCACTAACTCCACACCTTAAAGAACTAGAGAAAAAGCAACAAATGCCTAAGCTATGCATTAAAAGAGAAATAATTAAGATTAGAGCAGAGATCAATGAATTAGAAACCAGAAACACAGTAGATCAGATCAACAAAACTAGAAACTGGTTCTTTGAAAGAATTAACAAGATCAATAAACCACTGGCCAGACTTATCCAAAAGAAAAGAGAAAGGACCCAAAAAAATAAAATTATGAATGAAAGGGGAGAGATCATGACTAACACCAAGGAAATAGAAACAATTATTAGAAATTATTATCAACTATATGCCAATAAACTGAGGAATCTGGATGAAATGGATGCCTTCCTGGAAACCTATAAACTCCCAAGACTGAAACAGGAAGAAATTGACAACCTGAATAGGCCAATAGCCAGTAACGAGATTGAAGCAGTGATCAAAAACTCCCAAAAAACAAGAGTCCAGGGCCTGATGGATTCTCTGGGGGAATTTTACCAAACATTCAAAGAAGAAATAATACCTGTTCTTCTGAAGCTGTTTCAAAAAATAGAAACATAAGGAAAGCTTCCAGACTCATTCTATGAGGCCAGCATTACCTTAATTCCTAAACCAGGCAAGGACCCCATCAAAAAGGAGAATTTCAGACTGATATCCCTAATGAATATGGATTTCAAAATTCTCAACAAAATCCTAGCTAATAGGATCCAACAATACGGGGCACCTGAGTGGCTCAGTTGTTAAGCGTCTGCCTTTGGCTCAGGTCATGATCCCAGGGTCCTGGGATCAAGCCCCGTATCGGGCTCCCTGCTCAGCGGGAAGCCTGCTTCTCCCTCTCCCACTCCCCCTGCTTGTGTTCTCTCTCTCACTGTGTCTCTCTCTGTCAAATAAATAAAATCTTTAAAAAAAAAAAAAAAGGATCCAACAATACATTAAAAGGATCATCCACCATGACCAAGTGGGATTTATCCCCGGGATGCAAGGGTGGTTCAACATTCACAAATCAATCAGTGTGATAGAACACATTAATAAGAGGAGAGAGAAGAACCATATGGTCCTTTCAATGGATGCAGAAAAAGCATTTGACAAAATACAGAATCCTTTCCTGATTAAAACTCTTCAGACTATAGGAATAGAGGGAACATTCCTCAAGTTCATAAAATCCATCTATGAAAAACCCACAGCAAATACCATCTTCAATGGGGAAAAGCTGAGAGCCTTTCCCTTAAGATCAGGAACACGTCAAGGATGCCCACTCTCACCACTATTGTTTAACATAGTACTAGAGTCCTAGCAACAGCAATCAGACAACAGAAAGAATTAAAATGTATTCAGATTGGCAAAGAAGTCAAATTCTCTCTTTTTGCAGATGATGTGATACTTTATGTGGAAAACCTAAAAGACTCCACCCCCAAATTACTAGAACTCATACAGCAATTCAGTACTGTGGCAGGATACAAAATCAATGTACAGAAATCAGTTGCTTTCTTATACACTAACAATGCAACCATAGAAAAAGAAATTAGAAAAATGATTCCATTTACAATATCACCAAAAACCATAAGATATCTCAAAATAAACCTAACCAAAGACGTAAAGGATCTATCCTCTAGGAACTACAGAACACTCATGAAAGAAATTAAGGAAGACACAAAAAGATGGAAAAATATTCTATGCTCATGGATCGGAAGAATAAACATTGTTAAAATGTCTGTGCTACCCAGAGCAATCTATACCTTCAATGCCAATCAAAATTCCAATGACATTTTCAAAGTGCTGGAACAAACAATCCTAAAGTTTGTATGGAATCAGAAAAGACCCCAAATCGCCAAGGAAATGTTTAAAAAGAAAAAGCTGGGGATGTCTTTTTTTGGGGGGGTGGGAAATGCTACTATTAACATGTGTGGAAACATTTATCCCAGGAACTCTAAGAGTTTTATCGATTTATCCTCATTTATTGTTCCACCTAAAAAGAATTTTGCTAGTATAATCATGTTTAAAATATAGAAGCCTGTCACAAAGAATTCCTGAATTGTTGAAATTCTCTAGGACCATAAATAAGAACGATGTTACTTTTAGCTCCTCTCTAATATTAAAGGTATGTAAAAGCACTTCTTTTTCAGAGTAGCCTATTATCCCCTATTAAAAATTGTTTTCTCAAACTAGTTTTTGCCTATTTTTTTGTCAAAATATGGAGGTCATGTATAAACCATAATTCTGGGTTTTTCCATCTTGAACTTTATTGAATCAGAGAGAAAGATATACCTAATTCTTAAGGCTAACCTTTGATTTGTTATTCAGCTTTTGAGTCAAATAACTAACAAAAGCTGAAATCTCTTCCTCTATAAGTCATTGGTTGCCCATGAAGACAAAGCTGAACAATTTTGTAGATCATGATAAAGCAAAATAAATATCCCTTTGAGCTAGACTTTTAAATATGCTTTGAGTGGGGGCGCCTGGGTGGCTCAGTTGGTTAAGCAACTGCCTTCGGCTCAGGTCATGATCCTGGAGTCCCGGGATCGAGTCCCGCATCGGGCTCCCTACTCAGCAGGGAGTCTGCTTCTCCCTCTGACCCTCCCCCCCTCATGTGCTCTCTCTATCTCATTCTCTCTGTCTCAGATAAATAAATAAAATCTTAAAAAAAATATGCTTTGAGTGGGAAAATGAGACTCTTCTTTCTTATCAGAAGTTAGTGAGATTCTGGAGGAGAATTTATATGTGAGAAAAACAAAACAATTAAAAAACACTCAAAACATCTGATTAGTAAAGATGAAGTCAAAGAACGAGAAGCAACCCAATACAGTGGATGTGTGCTGATTGTTAGGTTTTACTTCATTGCAGAGCTTTACACAACGTTTGTATACTGCAGACACTTAATAAGCATTTGTTTAATTAAATTTGTTTTGCTTAATAAGCTCTCATTTGATTTCCGCAGGAGTAACCTTCAAGTAATTGAGGGTAGATTTACTTTTCACATTTCACAACCTCCCAACACAGGTTTTAGGGCAAAGCCAGAATGTATATGTAGCATAACTATTCTAGGCGACTGCAAAAATTAAGCATAACTATGCAAAGTGATTTTTCTTGTTGGTATAATAATGCTGTTTCCACATCAAGCCTTCGCCTAGCTATGTAATTGCACAGAATGATCACTGTGCACCTTTCACCAATGTAAAAGATTAAGCTCATTTCCTACTGGGCTAAAGGTTTATGTGCCAAGATCTTTATCTCCTGATGTAAAACCTGATGTGTTTTAATTTTGATTTTGTAATTCACTAAGCTTAAATTTTTTTCTGCTTAATTAGGCACTAACAAGTGATATGAAATGTAGGATATATATGTATTTCAAACAGTTTATGACACGTACCTCAATGATTGTCTTGACAGTAGAGGAGAAAACTTTAAGGGGCCTTTTTTGCCACATTTTAAATGTTATCTGGCTGTGTGCTATTGAATTGTCAGAGTTTTAAGTAGTGAGTAAAAATTCAGTTTATCCGCCAGTGACGTATGTAAGAAGTTATAAGGAAGCACACATTTACTGTGATTCCACTGAAAGTTCAGTATTTTTCCCCTTTGAAAATACAAAAGTGTATTTTGTGTAGGTTCCTTACTATCCCTCTTGTGTTTTTAAATAAAATTAATTAAAATTGAGAAGATGTTGTTGTCAGAAATATGACTTATTTAGCAAACAGGACTAAGAATAATGTTTTGGGCAGCTATGCATAGGTTGAGCTCACTGGTAATAAAATATCCCAAATCTACCTTTTTTTAAAATTCAGATAGTGACAGTTTATTACAGGAAAGAATTTAAAATACCATTGTATCACATAAATTTGGGAACTGACCCTCAGAACAAAAATCTATAGGTGTAGTTTTTTGATATATAGATTTCCCACAAGGATAATCTGATCGCTATTGGACTTTTATTATCCATATCTTCTGGTTTACGATTGGTACAATTCTAATTCCCTCCCTGTTCTATTTCTTTTAAAAAATGTCCACGAGTGCAAATGGTACGTTGGAAGATGGTGGAGAATTGTGTGATTTGTCTTGTTCTTGGCCTGTGACATATTTTACATAGAAAACTGAAGAAAATATGATTTTGTATTGCTGATGTGCTATCAGCAACCAAATGACCTTTATCATCTTAAATACATAATATGTCATGTCAATCAGAGAAGGTTTGATTATTAAAAGATAAATTAGCCCTACACAGCCCTTGCTCCAGTCATGCCTTTTTCTGCCCTTTTCACCATATTCATCTCAATCTGCTTAAATCCTGTCTTCACACACCACTTTATCCTTTAAACCTTTCTTTCTCCTTTAAACCTCTCTATGCTCTCTCATAATCTTGGATTTGTACTGAAACTTTTATCACTCTCTGCCTTTTACTGTAGCTACTTTTATATATTTTTGTTCTCTATTATTGGAGGTCCTGGAGGGCTATTGTTATTGGGTGAACTGTGTCCCCCCAAGTTTATATTTTGAAGCTGTAACTCTCAGTACTTCAGAATGTGACTGCATATGGAAATCGGGTCATTAAAGGGTCATTAGAATGAGCCCAATTCAATATGACTGGTGTCTTTATATATAAAAAAAGGAAAGTAGTAAGAACAAAACAAAACAAAACAAAAAAGGAAAGTAGGACACAAGACATGTACAGAGGGAGAACATGTGAAGACACAGGGAGAAGACAGCTATCTGCTGGCCACAGAGAAAGGCTTCAGGAGATACAAACGCTGTCAACAAACCCTTTGATCTGAGGTTTCTAGCCTCCAGAACTGTGGGAAAATAAAGTTTTGTTGTTTAAGCCATACCAGTCTCGGGTATTGTGTTATGGCTGCCCTAACAAACTAATACAGCTATTAATTCATCTTTGTTACTGGACCACTTAGCACAGTACCTTGTACCCAATAGTATCTTAACAAAAGTCATTCAATTGATTTCCTACACAGTTTATTCACTGTAAACTAAAGTTTTATTTCAGTGAAGTAGAGGAGCATAAGACAATTCCCTCTTTGATCCTTAACATTGAAGAAATACATGGCAGCATGCTTCAATGATTCAGACTTCCTTTCCAGCATTTTTTTTTATTGTCTTTCAAGACTGAATTTAAAATTTATTTATTTGAGAGAGAGAAAGAGAGAAAGAAAGCAGCGGGAGGAGCAGAGGGAGAGGGAAAAAGAAACCCAAGCTGACTCCACACTGAGTGCAGAGCCCAACATGGGGCTCGATCTTAGGACTCTGAGATCATGACACTTCACCAACTGCACCACCCAGGCACCCCAAGACTGAATTTATTTTTGACAGCTGGGGACCTCTGAAATTCTATAAGAATTTCTGATTTTTCCATTGGTTTACTTAACTGAATTCTGGTATGGATCATATTGTAACAGTTATACTTTTGTTTCTTAATTATCACAATAATAAAATAGTAATTATGATATTAAATCAAAGTAGAAATTACTTCCTTGTCATACTTTAAAATGCAGCTTTATTAATGTATTTTTATTTTATTTTGAATACTAATAGTTAAATAATTTCCTTATGACATCAACTAATTCACCAGATTATTCCATGGAATTAAAAAAAAATCCAAGGTTCATATTTTTGTATAGGTATGATTTCACAGTAGATATGGTGATAGTAAAAACTTTTTCCCTAGGATTTTAAGATTTAGGTTTAGGATATATGACCTATATGGCTTAAGTAAGTGTCCAATTAACTGAGGGAGAATGTGAAAATGATATAGAAAATAAAGGGAAAAAATAAAATGTTCTGTTTTTATCTATCACTCTGTGCTATGTAGTTGGTAGGAAATTTCCTTAGATTTCTGTTATTACTGCCTGGTGGAAACAGTTTTTATACATGAGCTAAACAAAATCACTTCCAGTGTATTTTCCTTTCATCTACAATGAAGTTTGGTCAAATTTCCCAATTACATCAATGCTTTTATATCCTGTTAATGATTAGTGAGATGTAAGGGATCCCAACTGTGTCATTAATTATTACATTGATCTCTGTACCTCCAGATACTAATGAAATATTATGTAAATGATAGCTTGTTTTTATCTTTAGCCCTTGTCTCTTTAATGTCCCATTAATCCACCAAATTCAAGTCTATATCATGGCTTTTTAAAATACATTCTAATAATAACTTTCCTCATATTCATTATCTTATTCTTAATAAAGTCTTTTTTATCCTGATGGAAAGTGATCCTCCAATGTGAATGTTAAAGTGGTAGGGTGGATAAATAACTGAGAGCTTATGGGAATTTTTCAGGAATAATTTTATCCTCCTGAATCATAGTGGTATATGCCTATGCTACGCTATAGTGATAATACGTTAATACACTGAAAAATAGACACATTTTAACTGGATGTTAATGGAGTATAATGTGGCAAATATTTGTTACAGATTGTTAGGTTGGTGGCATGGAATGTGGGCACCACTCACACTTTCTCCTCTGCTTTTGCCATCCAGCACTCACCCTGCAGAGGGAATCACTGTTTATCATGTGCCCTCTCTCACTTAACAGTTTTGTGGATTTGGGCATATTTCTTTCTTTTTTTTTTTTTTTAAAGATTTTATTTATTTATTTGACAGAGAGATAGCGAGAGCAGGAACACAAGCAGGGGGAGTGCGAGAAGGAGAAGCAGGCCTCCCGCAGAACAGGGAGCCCCATGCGGGGCTCGATCCCAGGAACCTGGGATCATGACCTGAGCTGAAGGCAGACGCTTAACGACTGAGCCACCCAGGCGCCCCTGGGCAGATTTCTTAATATCCTTTGTTTCCTTATTCTGTAAAATGAGAGTAATACTTCGTACCTGCCAGGATAATCTTTGAAGCTAAATAGACAATCGTTGTGAAAGTGCATAGCAGAATGACTGTGGCACACAGTCCTCTCAACAATATTGGCTGACTCTAAATCAAAGTTACTAAAAATGAATGCCTTCAGCCTTCCTCCTTTCTGTATATAGGAGTTATTACATTTCCTATTTATTAACCTTCCAATATCTTAACAATCTCTATGCCTGATAGGATAATTTATTTTCTTCCATCTCCTACTTCATTGATCTTAAGAGTTTGAGAAGATTTACTCTAGGTGCCCTGTTACCCGATGGCATACTTCTTTGTTAATTTAAATGTAAGTCATAGAAATAAGCTTGTGACTATTTTTAGTACAAATAGAAGAATGATGAACCATAATTTTAAAAGCAGGTTTATGGTATTGGAATTTTTAGTGTGTTTCTCCACTGTCTCTGGAAGTGCTCAGAATACATAACCGATGTGTAATACCCTGAATACTACCTGGCAGTATCTGCTTCATACTGCTTTATTGTCTAGGTGGTTAATTGGAACTTGTTTTTCTTTTGTCATTTTTTTAAATGCTGTGTTTTTGTGTATGTGTGTTTAAAATTTATTTATTTGTTTATTTGACAGAGAGAGAGAAAGAGAGCATAAATAGAGGAAACGGTAGAGGAAAAGGGAGAACCAGGCTCCCAGCTCAGCAGGGAGCCCAATACTGGTCTCAATCTCAGGACCCAACACTGAGATCATGACCTGAGGTGAAGGCAGATGCTTAACTGACTGAGCCACCCTCCCCTTAAATGCTGTTTTTATTTAATATTTAGAGATGCTAGTGGGCAATGAATTGTGTCTTCAGCTTTCTGTGAAAGAACTTCTCACATTAATAATAGTGTAGTATTTGTAGACAAAATCCAAGAAAAAAATGTAGAAGTGCCAGGCGGATTTGAAAGTTCATGAACGCTCAGACTTCCAAAGAAATTAAATGACAAGGAGGATACAAAGTATTACCTTCTTAACCTTTTGAGCATGTTTGTTGGGGAGAGCATATGGATAAAGGTTTAGGAGGATTTATACAGCTCTTATGATTTTAGATGGCTATTAATAGTTCTTGTTGTCACTGCATTATCTTTGTTGCAAATCATTCATCTCTTTGGTCTGTCTTTCATTGTGGTTTCACAAAAGAACTGAAACTGACATTATAAAATTATTTTACATAGTACACCACACTGAATTATTATTAATTGAAGGAGAAAGCATGCTTTGGTTAGAACATTAGTTTTCTGTTTTATAATTATGTCATCATTCATCTTTTAACTGTTCCGGATGAATATTTTGTCTTCTTGCCTTATTCCTGTCTCCTTATTCTTTGTAAATTTGATCTAGCAATTAGTAATATTCTCACTATATTCCCTCAAGCATTATCTGTGCTTTTCAGTATAATTGGGTATGCTCATAGTAGTTTTCAATTACTTTTTTCAACACAAGTCATAAAACGCCATTTTTCATATCAAAGAAGAACAACTTATAACAGTGGGTAGATCATTCAGACAGCAAATCAATAAGGAAACATCAGCCTTAAAAGACATGTTAGAATAGACTTAACAGGGGCATGTGTGTGGCTCAACTTGAACTTGAGTTCAAGTCCCCATGTTGGGCTCCACAATGGGCCAGGATGTACTTAAAAAAAAAAAAAAAAAGACTTAGCAGATATTTACAGAATGTTCCAACCCAAAGCAACAGAATTAGCACTCTTCTCAAGTACACATGGAACATTTAGGTAGATCATATGTTAGTCCACAAAACAAATCTTAATAAATGAAAGAGGGTTACAATCATTTCAAGCATCTTTTTTGACCACAATATTATGAAACAAGAAATTAATGATACAAAGACAACTGAAAAATCTACAAATATGTGGAGATTAAATAACACACTACCAAACAACTAATGGGTAAAAGAAGAAATAAAAGAGAAATCCAAAAAGATATTGAGGCAAATAAAAATGGAAACATAACATGCCAAAATTTATGTGACAGCAAAAGCTGTTATAAGAAAGAAGTTCAAGGTGATAAATGCCTACCTCAAGAATCATGAAAAATCTCAAATAAACAACCCAACTATACACCTCAAGGAACAAGAAAAATAACAACAAATGAAACCGAGTTAGCAGAAGGAAGGAAATAAAAAGATTAGAGCAGAAATAAATGGAATAAGACAAAAAGACTTAAAGGAAAAATCAGTGAAACTAAGAGCTGGTTCTTTTAAAGATAAAGTTGACAAACCTTTAGTTAGACTCACCAAGAAAAAAGAGAGAAGATTAAAAAAAATAAAATCAGAAGTGAAAAAGGAGATGTTATAGTTGATACAACAGAAATACAAAGGATCATAGGAGACTACAATGAACAATTATACACCAACAAATTGGACAACTTAGAAGAAATGGATAAATTCCTAAAAATATACAACCTCCCAAGACTAAGTCATGATGACATAGAAAATCTAAACAGATCAATTACTAGAAAGGAGATTGAGTCAGTAATCAAAAATGTCCCAAGAAACAAAAGTCCAGACCAGATGGCTTCACTAATGAATTCTACCAAATATTCAAAGAAGGATTAATACTAAATCTTCTCAAATTCTTCCAAAAAAATAGAAGACAGAGGTCTCTTCCAAACACATTTCAAAGGCCAGCATTATTCCAATAGCAAAATCAGACAATATGTCAGAAAAAAGAGAATCACAGGCCAATACCCTTGGTGAACATAGATGCAAATATCACCAACAAAATACTGTCAAACAAAATTTAATAATACATTAAAAGGATCATATGCCATGATCAAATGGGATTTGTCCTAGGGATCTAAGGATGGTTCATTATCTTCAAAATGAAAGATTAAAATCATATGATTATTTATGTAGATGCAGAAAAAAGATTTGACAAGATTCAGCATCCATTTATAATAAAAACTCTCAACAAGGTGAATATAGAGGGAATGTACCTCAACATATCAAAGACCATGTTTGGCAAGGCCACAGCTAAAATCATATCAGTGGTCAAAATGTAAATATTTTCCTCTAATATTAGGAACAAGATAAGATTGTCCACTCTTGCCACTTTCATTCAACATAGTATTGGCAGTCCTAACCAGAGCAATTGAAAGGGAAATAAATAAAAGCCATCCACATTGGAAAGGAAGAATTAAAGCGGTCACTATTTTTAGATAACACAATATTGTACATAGAAAACCCTAAAAAGATTACATCTAAAAAAACCTGTAACCTGACACATGCTGTGATGAGCACTGGGTGTTATACTTAACTAATGAATCATTGAATACTACATAAATTAATTATGTACTATACAGTGGCTAACTGAACATAATTAAAAAAATGTTAAAAAATTAAAAAATTGGGGTGCCTGGGTGGCTCATTCATTAAGCATCTGCCTTTGGCTCAGGTCATGATTCCAGGTCCTGGGATCGAGCCCCACATCGGGCTCCCTGCTCGGCAGGAAGCCTGCTTCTCCCTCTCCCACTCCCACTGCTTGTATTCCCTCTCTCATTGTGTCTCTCTCCGTCAAATAAATAAAATCTTTAAAAAAAATTAAAAAATTAAAACATAAAACTTAAAAAAATAATAAAAAAACAGTTAAAACAAATAAACAAATTCAGTACAAGATACAAAATCAATACACAAAAATCGGGTGTGTTTCTATACACTAATAATGAACTATCAGAAAGAGAAATTTAGAAAGCAATCATATTTAAAACTTCATAAAGAAGAATAAAATACCTGGGAATAAATTTAACCAAGGAGATGAATGGCCTGCATATTAAAAACCAGAAGACATTAATGAAAAAACTGAAGAAGATACAAGTAAGTGAAAGATACTATGTGTTCATGGATTGGAAGGATCAATATTGTTAAAATGCCCATACTACCCAAAGCAATTTACAGATTCAGTGCAATCACCATCAAAATTTCAATGGTATTTTCATAAAAATAGAACAAACATTCCTGAAATCTGTATGGAACCACAAAAGACCCCAAGTAGCCAAAGCAGTCTTGAGAAACAAGAATAAAGCTGGAGGCAGCAGTGTTTCTGATTTCAAACTATATTACAAAACTATAGTAATTAAAACAGTATGATATTGACATAAAAAACAGACACATAGGAACGCCTGGGTGGCTCAGTCAGTTAAGTGTCCAGCTCTTGATTTCAGCTTAGGTCATGATCTCAGGGTCATGAGATCAAGCTCTGCATTGGGCTCCCCACTCAGCATAGAGTCTGCTTGTCCCTCTCCCTCTGCTTCTCTCCCTGCTAGCTCCCTTACTCTCTCTCCCTCTCTCAAATAGACAAATAAAATCTTTAAAAAGACCCAGACATATAGATCAGTGGAACAGAATAGAGAGCCCCCCAAGAAACCCCACACATATGTGGTGAATTAATTTATGACACAGGAGCTGAGAATGTACAATAGAGAAAGGGCAGTTTCTTCAATAAATGGTGTTGGGACAATTGGACAGTCAATGTAAAATTGGACCACTATCTTATACCATACATAAAAATCAACTTGAAATGGATTAAAAACTTGAAGGTAAGACTTGAAACCATAAAACTGCTAGAAGAAAACATAGGTGGTAAACTCTTTGACATAGATCTTGGTGATGATTTTTTTGAATCTGACACACCAAAAGCAAAAGCAACAAAAGCAAAAATAAACAAATGGGACTACATCAAACCAAAAAGCTTCTGCATAGCAAATGAGACCATTAACAAAATTAAAAGGCAGAATGGGAGAAAATAATTGCAAATCATGTACCTAATAAGGGCCTAATATCCAAATTATATAAAGAACTCCTATAACTCAATAGCAAAAGAACTAACAATTCAACAAAAAATGGGCAGAAGATCTGAATAGATATTTTTCCAAAGAAGACATGTAGATGGACAATAGGTATATGGAAAGACATTCAGCATCATTAATCATCAGGGAAATGCAAATCAAAAGCACAATAAGATATGAAGCCACACCTGTTAAAATTATTATCAAAAGACAATAACAAATGTTGGCAAGGATGTGAAGAAAAGGGAATTTTGAGCATTGTTGATGGGAATGTAAATTGGTACAACCACTATGGAAAACAGTATGTAGACTCCTCAAAAAATTAAAAAAATATAACTGCCATGTGATCCAGCAATTCCATTTCTGAATATTTATCCAAAGAAAATGAAAACACTATTTTGAAAAGATATATACATTCTACCTTCATTGCAGCACCATTGACAATAGCCAAGATAAGGAAACAATCTAAGTGCCTAAAAATGGATGAATGGATAAGGAAATTGTGAGACATGTATATAATTTCGCCATAAAAAAGAATGAAATCTTGCCTTTTGTAGCAACATGAATGAACCTTGAGGGCATTATACTAAGTGAAATAAGATAGAGAAAGACAAATGCCATATGGTCTCTCTTGTATATAGAATCTTAAACAACAAAAACAAAAAGGAACGTCATAGATACAGAGAAGATTGGTGGGTGCAAGAGGTAGCAAGTTTGGTAGTGAAAATTTTTTTTTTAAGTTAAAAAAGTGAGAGAATGTACACTTGAGGATAAAATGGTAAATGAGTTTGATTTGAATTAAGATTGTATTGAGGAGGAATCAAACAATGAGAATTAGAAATATATTGCATTTCACAAGAATGTTTCCTCACAGATGTTATAGCTGAATGTGCAGTCTACTCTTACTTTTCTCTGCATGCCTAGACAACAGATGAGGAACAGAGAGAACAGAGCAGAAAATAACTGAAAGTAAAAAAGACAGAAATCACAATGGGAGATCTATTATCAGGGTCAATTGTTATTCAACTCAATTACTTGATTTACTCTAATAACCTTTAAAAATCATTCTTTTTTGTGCTCTGCATATTCTATTTGGGGTTTCATATTGGTCACAATTCTGATGCAGAGACCAGAGAACAGATTCCAATCTAGACAATTTGAATAAAAGGATTTATTACAGCATGTCAGATGGCTTATGGAATTTTTAAGACAATTGAATAAAAATCTATAGGATGAGATTCCAGAATCTATTCTTAAGTCTGTATTGCAGAACCAGACTGCCAAAGGAGCTGCTTCTCATGTAATGTTTAAGAAGCTGCTTGTCAAATCAGAGGGCATCCCTTATTACATATATAAATATAGGACTGCCTCAGTCTCAGATGCTAAATTAGCTATAGTTACTTGTTCTGGAACAGCATCACTATGTTCCAATTAGGAAAACTCAAGTGTAAAATAAGGAACCTGCCACTATTGCTTCAAGGTCCCATGTCATGCCACCTTTTCTACTATCAAGAAGGCATTTCTGCTAAATCAGGAAGCTTCTGAGACAGTTTGGCTCCAGAATCATAGATACCCCTTGCTGTAATCCATCTTGATTGAAATACCCAATATCCAATTTATCTCAGTTCAAATTTCAAGGCTTATGTGCTTGCATCTGATGTAAAATCTGAATGAAACTTGGATCATCAGATGAAAATGAATTAGAGAAATTTTTGTTTTAGCTTCCTGCTCTCCAGAGGCAAGGAAAGTCACACTAGAAGAAAATTAAAGTATTCTGAGCCAACCTCCATAACTGCATTAGACTTCAGTCTTACTTTTCCACATTCACCTTTGAAAATTTCAAACTTTTTATGTGATTCTTTACAGAGAATTATGTTTGGTCCCTCTTTGAGCGTAGTCCCAAAGTCTATTGTGAATAAGTGCCTAATAAATACCTATTCAATGAAGATGAAGAAGACGAGGAGGAGGAGGAAGAGGAAGAGGATAAAGGACAACAACAACAACAAAGGGATAAACCCAACTGCTTAGACCAGATGGTGAGAAATCAAATGACAGGGAACATGATTGCAGAGCCATTCAGCTCCTATTTTGCTTTTGTCTTCTCAATCAATGAGAATGATCTTTAAACTAGATGGAATATAACAAACATGGTTAAGGGGATTGAAGCCCAATTGGTACAATAATAAAAGTACCTGGTTGCTTTAAATTGCATCAAGTCTCTAGACTAGACAAATCACATCCTAGAGATCTGAGGGAACTGACGGATGTTGATGTAGAACTCCTTTCAGTAATTTTTGCAGAAGCACAGGGAATAACAAGAGTGCTAGAGAACTGAGGAAGGGAAAATGGCTCTTGTAGTTTTCACAAACAAGGAAAACAGGTGGTTACTATCCTTAATGGTTGAGTTTGAACAAACTTCCAAAATAAATATTTAAACAATTTATAATTATATACAAAAAAAGATGTTGATGAATTCACTAAAAACCAAGCTTCCTACATGAAGGGGTATTCTTCTGTTATGGTTGCTAGATCAAGAGATAAAGGGGATGATGCAGAAATGGATGGTATATAGGGATTTACACGGTATTTAGAATTGTCATGAATTCCTTGTTGGGAACATTGAGAAAGATGGAAAATGGCATTGGTGGGGGGTTGCCGTTTGTTTCTTTTTTTAAAGATTTTATTTATTTTAGAGAAAGAGAGTACAGTTTTGGGGGGGAACAAGGGGGAGGGAGAAGAAAAGGGAAAGAATCTCAAGCAGACTCCAGGCTGAGCGTGGAGCCCAAAGGGAGGCTCGATCCCACAACTCTGAAACTGACAGAGCTAATTAAATCAATTTCTTTTTGGGGTGAGGAGGCTAATATATGTGACCAACTGGTTGAAACATTATAAGTTAAATATGTTTTAGTGAGGGCAATATGATCACAGAGAGGATAAGAATGATTCCTGGTGGACTGATTAGGGAACATTTAAAAAAGAAAGAAGGAAAAAAAGTTAGAATCTGTAGTGAGCCTTGATGGCAGGAAGCCATTCAAAAGACTAGGGAAGAAGAAAAAGGGCATTCAAAATGAAGAGAATGGCATCGTGGCCCACTTATGGCACCTCTTACACACTGCCTTACAATCATTTGTGTTAGCAAAATTAAGAATCTCTTTCATTTGGAATCAGACCATACTTGAATTCTTTTAGTTGTAATGTTTCACAATACTTTTTTAAAAATTTTTCTGTAGTTTCTATACCATACATTATTCAGCTATTATCCATATTGTTTCTAGCCCTTTGCCTGAAGGTAGGAATTTTCAGTTGTCTTGTGGTCCCAGACTGCCCCAGTGGTAGCGAAGAATGGAAGAGAGAGGGTTATTTGTAGGCTTCTGTAGTTCATGCAGGCTATCATCCTAAAAAAGTGGGAGAACTTTTTCTAACCCTTTTAATATACTCTGCTTGAAACAAAATTAGGCTGCCATTTGAAATCCTACTGTAACTCCTTTTGCCTCTGTAGGGACACAGACAAGTTTTGCCCTAAAATCCATTTAAGGATAAAAAAAGCAAGCAAAAAGGATTCCTAAATAAAAAGGATTTTAAGTAGGAGATCAAAGATGGACCTAATTTTCCATAGGAAATGATGTAGCTTTCTTTCAGGGGAGATTAATTTAAAAAATAAATGGTCATTATTCTTAATTTCATGTGTTCTTCTGAGAGCAAGTAGTATGTTAAAGAGATGTTAACAGGCTTCTCCAACCCATTTGGAGAAATTAAACAAAATTCATAAACTTTTACAGCTAGACTATTTAGTTCTGGAGAACAAGAAATTTAATGTTTTACTTTTTGTATCTCCCACAAAACCCTATAAATATCTTTGTATGCAGTAGGTCCCTACCAAATATGTGTGGAATGAAACATGAAGCTCTTATAGGGCATGACTATGGTATACAATTGGTATTCTGATGAAAATAGGAATGAAAGAATTATCCTTGGTGATAGTGGTTTACAATTTTTGTGTGTTGGGGAGGGATGGAGAGCAACAGAACTACTATATAAAATAGTCAAAAGTAGCCTGGCTAGGGTTGAAGTTTCTAGGTGTCCAAGGTCCCATCCCTTTTCATGTTATCTATAGCCCTTTTGCTTGAGGCCTTAGGACTTGGAGAAATTTTAAAATATAGATATATTTTGCATCATAAGATCTTATGTATCATAAGATTTGGGGATTTGTATCAGGCAGGACAGGTGAAGTTATATATTGATAGCAAACAATGAAACAAGTCTGTAGCTTAAGATGAAAAGGTTTAGGGGCACCTGGGTGGCGCAGTCAGTTAAGCACCTGCCTTCAACTCAGGTCATCATCTCAGGGTCTTGGGATCAAACCCCACGTCAGGCTCCCTGCTAAGCAGGGAGTTTGCCTTTCCCTCTCCCCACCCCCACTCCTTCTTTCTCTCTCTCTCTCAAATAAATAAAATCTTTTTTAAAAAAGATGAAAAGGTTTATTTCTCACTATATTCTGTGTTCATTGTTTGTTAAAAATCAGCAAAGGGTGTCTGAATGTGTTAGTCACTCAGAGACCCACACTGATGAGGGTTCTATCTTCATACAAGTTTACTCATGCAGAAAAGCAAGAAAAAGAGGGAACATCACATGTGCTTCTGCTAGGAAATGCTATTTTGCTAACATTTCATTTCCCATGGCCACACTGCATGAGTTCAAATAGGCTGAGAAATTTAATCTATGCAAGAGAACTGACATTTAAGAATTGTCCTTATGCTACCACAGATACATTCCTAAAATCCCATTTCTCAATAATAAATCACTTACCTATAGTTCATGAATTTATATAATATATTTTAGGTTTATATTTTTAACCTATATAAGAGCATAGAAAAATAAGCTCATACGTTGATCACACTGGGTTAAACTTCATTTTGTATGTTGAAAAACTGCTTCAGGCTGAAAAGATTCAAACATTCTGGATTGAATGAACAAGTTCTTGTCTCTTCTTCATCATATCAACTTTTAAAGATTGCTGTCATATTCTTCCTAAACGTCTATCTTACAAACTTAAAATAGGTATTAAACAAATCTGATGTATCTTCTGTGTGCAAAATGACACGAGTAAGCACTATATAACTCGTATTCTAATAGAGGAAATAGCAGACATAGGTAAAATATCATTAAAAATATATAATTAAGAAGTTAAATGTTAAAAACTTCAGAGGATATAATTATCTCCAAAGTTAGGAAAGAGACCCCACAGAGTGAGGCACAAAAAATACACCAGAATTGGAATATGTATATTTATTCATATAAAAATGATAAACATGGAGATTATCCATTTTCTAATTCCCACTTTATATAAACCATCAAAATAAATGTGTTTTATTCAATACTGACAACTGAATGTTCTCACTAAGGTTGTTTACTCAAGAAATAAGAACCAATATTTTTATGCGCACAGAATATTGTGCGTATTTGCCAATAAATAAAAGGCCTTTTGGTCAAGTTTTCCTTTCCTAGTTAGGCCCTTAGGTGATGAGAACCTGTGTCTGAATTTCATAATCTCTTGCCTCAGCATCCTGCAACTGCCAGTCATAAACAAAGAATCCAATGGTTCAGAAGCTCTCTCTTCCTAAAATACCCAATCAAATGCATTAATAAGCTTCAGTACAACAAAGTTCTGTGATTGCCACAGGATAAGTGTACACAAAGCATTATGAAAGAGAAAAACAGGGAGGAGGCTTCATGTAAGAAGTATCCTTTTAGTTGTGTGTATCTCTGTAAGTTGGGGAGTAGCAAGAGGAGAAAATACCATGAGTGATTATTTTTAACTTTATATCTTCCACTCTTTATATATTTCCACTCTTTATATTCCCCCCCCTTTTTTTTTACCTTCTCACTTTTTATAACTCCTCTAGTTGGCCATTTCTTGAACTTTTCTTCTTCCAATACATCTACTTTCATGAGTTACAACCCAGAATCACACAGAATATTTAATTGTCCTTTAATCAATTTTGAATATTTTCATTCCACAAATATTTTGGAAAGGTAATCAAAACCTTGTGATAAACCATTTATGGGCAAGAGATGAGTTAACAATTGTCTTTGCTGTTTCTCATTTTTTTTTATAAAGATAGTTTAATCGCTTCTAAGCAAAACTTTGGTAACCTGGATTTTGGATTTTTTCAAACTCTTGGATAGACACCAGTCAGTTCTTATGAGTCTGCATTGTCAATACAATCTAGAACATCCTATGACATAGCATTCTTTGATGCAATACCTCTGTCTTGAGACCTTTGCTCTCAATTAGTCTATTAGTCTCTAGCCACTCTCCTTCCCCTAGAACACCTAAGGAAATTACTTTTATAAATCATATACTCCCATATAAAGTGTTTTAGATTCTTTTGGGTCTTCTCAATTATATCTTTTCACTTTAGACTTTTCACTTTCTTTTTTCCACTTTGGTACAGTCAGTTAAAAAACTTCTCAAGACTAGATAATGCCTCATATGAACCCTTCCCATGTGTCACTTCATCATACCTGCTTTATTAAATAGTTATTTTTATATTTTTATTCTTGTGATATCTAATTTGAAATATTTCAGCTTAAACATCATGATATATAAGTCTGAATCATTTATGGTACACTGTGTGGACATTTGTTTAGTCAAGATTTTCACAGTGGCATTCTAATCAGGAAACTTTCACTCCACAGAAATTACTAAAAGCCATTCTGTTGTCACTATCTGATCACCATCAGAGGCTTTAACAGTCAGCAATTATGAATGTTAGAAATGGGTTTTCACTGGTGAAATTAGTGGCTTGTTAATTAGTATAATGGGTTTGAGGAAATAAGGCTCATGCATGATGCCTTTAGCCTGGATGCTTATGGATATCTACCCAGGCTTGATCCCTAAATGATCTTGTGTCTAAGAATATTGGGAGATTCCTGAGTTCTTGATGTTTACTATAAATGTATTATTCCTTTGGAATATTATTATAGTTATTTCAAGTGATTCATCATGCCAGATGTGGTCCAATTACTTCAAAACACACTTATCTGTATCTTCATCAACTTAATGGAAGAGCTTTGTGAATGATTTTGTTCCCACTCACTAATAAATATCATTTAACAAATATCTGGAGGAGTGGCAGAATTTGGAGGGAGACGTTAAGATATAATTATGTGTTGGGGCTATGGGAGGAGTCACTTAAATTGCAAACTCCTTCTCACTATCAGAGGCTATGATCATCTACCTACAGACCCCAATGACTAAGCTGGATGATACTGGTTTATGTCACTTATCTTGCTAACACCAGTATTTTTTTTCCAGATAGTCACCAACCTTCTTACAGAGCATTTCTCAGTAAATTTTTTTAGATATTTCTTAACAAAATCTATATTTTCCTTTAGTTTTTTTTTCTAAATTTTAACACATTAGTGAAGGATAGTGTATCTTGTTCAAGTGAAGAGAGGAGACTGCAGTTAATCTTGTTGTAGTCACTATCACCTGGTTCCATCCATATACTTTTTCTGCTTCCTGATGAGTGCTTTTCTTCAGCCAATTCCATATTGCATATCTATATCATTCCCTATTTCACACTCTATACATAATTATGTTGCTTCTTAGAAGTTGAGACCGCCCTGTTCTCAGATGTGTTTTGAGGCACTTTTTTATGTTTTCTGTGTTTTGCCTTTTCTTAATATCCTAAAAGATGTAGACTTCAAGTGTATAAATTAGAAAGGTCATTTTTTTTCCTGAAACCCATGCATTCACTTATCCTCTTTAGCTGTTTTCACCTTTTTTCCTCTTTTTTAAAGTAAAATAAAATTATGTCCGGGAAGAGAATTTTGAATAGTTGTATTTTGTTTAAATATTTTGATGAGAATATAGCCATATAGTTTGCATTTAGAGGAGGCAAAATAAGCTGAAAAGTTTTTGTTTTGTTTTTTAATGGCATTCTACGGTTCTAGGCTTTTCCTTTCCAAGTACAAGACTATAATCTTTTGGGCTGAATTTCTTAAGTTCCATGAACTCAAGTCCCATAATAATTTTTTTCCCCCTTAGTTTCCAATGGTGCCAAGTGTAAGGGATTAGCTGATCTACTTGTAGTGACCACAGAGGAAACTTAGTTCTTGTCAGAGGTGGTTCTCAGTTTCCTCCCTTTTTCATTGGTGGCCAAAGATCATATATCTATTATATCTATTATATATATGATTATCTATTATATATACGATATATATATATATATATATATATATATATAATAAAAGTCATAGCAAATTTTCTTGGGTGTTTCCTTTGTGTTGGGTGTTATACTAACTACCTTATCTATATTGTAATATTTAGTTCTCCCAGGAGCCCAAAAAAGCCTTCTTATTTTCTGTATCTTGAGTTGAAGAAACCTAGTTTCAAAAGTAAAAATTTGCTCAAGGATATACAATAATAAATGAAAGAGAAGACTTCGCAGTCAAACTGTGTAAATTCAGAATTTTCCTTCTTAATTATCAGGCTACACATAAACTCTCTCTTGAAAAAAATATAGCTAAACTCCAAGTGTACCTCTGTCTATTGCAGTGTTACTGATGCTGCTCTCTTACATTTGTTTGGGCTGTGGTCCTTCTTTTGCTCTAATCTCACTTGTGCTCCACACTTTGGATGGTGCCCTTCATGAAAGTACTGCTCCATGGGGCTCAGTTTGCTTTCGTGGGCTCCACATTGGTCTGTGCATGAGGCAATCCCACTCTGCTGTTAGCCGAATCATGCCCTCCTCCTCAATTGCCACATAGCACAAGAGACTGGCACACAGGTTTTTGTTTTTAAATGTCACTGATGATTCCAAATGGGTTGTTTTTATACCAAGCCCAACAAAATGCCTTTAATTTCTTCTTCAGTCAACTGGAAAAAAGAGATTCGGCCTGCACATAGTTGCTGAAGTTTTTAAGACTTCTGTGTCCATCTTCCTGTGGGCAACTGCTCAGGCAAGAACACTGTGTTTCCTTTGAAACAAAAACAAAAGCAAAAACAACCATACACAGGTAAATTCAATTGGTAACACATACTTAGCAAAAAAGGAATATTTTCCTAAGAAAACTATTCCTGTAATCACCTGTTTTAAAGCATCAGCTCACAGCTCTTTTACTTAAAAGCAGTGTAACTCTATCATAAAGTGAAACTCCTCTGAAGTTTGGTTTCTTCATCTACACAATTCTGAGAAAAACAGTGGAGGGATGATGTCCTGCTTAAATGAGGCATTTTATTTCAAGTCTCAGTATAATATTCTACACTTGGTAAGCACTTAAGAAATGTTAGCTAATAGTGGTAGTATTAGACATACTGGTAGTAAAAACAAAGATAAATAGACATACTCAATTTATATATAAAAAAACAGTTAATTTTTCAGTCATAAATATATGTTTCACTGTTTTTAGATTTGGAAACAATAATCTTGGAAGATCAATGAGTTTGATCTTTGAGTTTTCTATTTATACAATATATGAGGTTATCTGTGTTGGCTTCCCAGCACAAAAGTAAACATAGAAGTAAACTCAAGTTCCCAGTCTTAGGCAATAAAAATTGTTGGCAGCTTTCTATTTTGAAGTTCCTTCAAACTATTAACACACATCCCTTCCTTCCCCTCCCCACCCCACATACAAATACTCTCTCTCACACACACACACACACACACACACATACACACACACCACACATTTATGCCTAATCTTAGATGGGTGCCAACATCTCTTTCCATCTTTATCTCCTCATTTTTTTTCTAACATGAACATACCAATATCTGTGTTAGTGTGGTGTTGTGCAGATTAAAGAAAATGCATACATGGATTCCAATTCCCATTGGAATTCCCTTATCATATCTGTGTTCTATCACTGCTATATATATTTTAGGATATTGAGCCAGAATTTGTAATTACAGACACACATATACTCACGTATGCATGGACATACATCTATATACAGATATATAATATCTATCTATATACGTATTTATATACACTATAAACTTTGTGAATTGCTTTTAAGTTTTTTTCTGTCTTCTAATTTTAATGATCTTTCTTATTTATTTATTGTACATTCTTTGAGAGCAGTCAGATTTTATCTTTGAATTTGTTAGTAGAATTCAGTTTTTTTTTTCCATGAAGTAGTATCAGATTAAAGGATTGTGACATGGTTCTGAAATAATACTTAACTACACTTAGAAAATATTTAATTTTTTCTGCCAACATATGAGAATTATATGATGTCATTGGTGTGATTATGAAATCTCTGAACACAGAGGGCAAATTTATATTTCACACTCACATAGCTCCAGTGCTGATTTGTCAATGAGTATTGGAATGAATGCATGAATGAATTAATAAATGAAAAGTACTGGAAGAAATACACAGACACAGAAATACACAACTGATTGGAGGAGCTAGCAACATCAAAGTTGGCAAATAAATAATTCTACTTCTTTTCATAATCCCCAAGAAAAGTACAAACCATACAATTTAAATAAGTGAGTCGTAGTTAGGAACATGCTGTTTCATCTTACCAATTCAACAATTCTGCTTTGAAAATGACCCGACCTGTGAGACAGATAGTTCCAAAAGTTATTGAAATAGAGGGGAAATTGGATTTCTCTAGTTTATTCACTCAAACAAGGAGTAAATAGCTTTGGAAATGAAAACTGTCTCCAAACAGAAATCTAGTTTCCATTTGGGATTGTTTTAAAAATCAGTTCCAGTTTTAGCCTGTCATTTCCAGATTGATATTAGATTTCAGTTCATTGCCTTTACTTAGCCATTTTCATAATATTGGCTGAGTTGAAAGTTTCATTTCTTGTGTTTTGATATTTTTAAAAATTCTCCTGTGCTGAAGTTTTTCTGTTGATAATCTCTTGATGATAATGTGCCAAAAGGAGGTTATATTGGCATAAATATTTTCTAGAGCACATCAAAGGCAAACCAGATAGCTAATTCAGCTGAAATATTTTAAAAAGAAACAAATAATATGCAAAAATGATGCAGAGTTAAAATACAGCTAAATAACACTATCATAATAAGCATATTTTTTAACTCTACACCTTTCTCTTAGCACAATACCTACAATATGATATGGGCTCAATATAGGTGTTGAATTTTATTTAATTAATTTCAAAGTATTTATCATAATTTACAGTTTGGTATGCTTCTGAAAGAAACTATAACTGTTTATAACTAAGAAATGCTTATATAGGCATTAAACAAAATCAATTTTTTTAAACAAAACCAAATTAAATGGACTAAATTGATTGGAATATTTAATATTGTAAAGATGGAAAATTTCCCAAAATCTATGTGTTGATTTAAAATATGTCTAATTAATATTCTAATATAGTTTTTCTTTGATTATGGAAAATGATGAACAGATTCTAAAATGTATGAAAACATCGAATCAATAATAACCTACAAACTCTTGAATTAGAACAAGAAAATGGACAAAGTCCCCCTACCAGGAAGCATGAACTTTAGTATTTAGTATTTAGCAGCATAAATACTGGAACAAGGATTGATATCGATACAGAATTAGATGTGGATATAGCTGATGAAATAGAATAGAGAACCCAAATATAGACCCAAGTATATAGAGACACTTAGTAGGTAACAGAGGTGATTCTAAAGAGATGCTGGGAAAGGACACAGTTTATAACAAATGATTCAGAAATACAAAAAATATAAGTAGGTGTATATTTCAAGAACTGTATAAAAATCAATTCCACATGATGTAAAGATATAAGTAAGGAAAATGAATGAGTGAATAAATGAATAATTAATTAAAAATAAGGAAAGGGATAAAATAGGTAAATATCATTATGACCTTGGAGTTGGAAAAAAATTCAATTAAACCGATACAGGAATTATTATAAAGTGGATAAATGATTAATTTAATTACATTAAAATGGGTAAATTCTTTTTATCAAGCAATACAGAGAAAGTAAGATAGGTCACATTGTGGAAGTTGCTAATGATACAATTAACAAAAAATTGGCTCTACAGAATGTATAACGAATGCCTACAGATTGATACTCTTCCCCCCCGACCAAAAAAAAAAAAAAAAAAATAGAGAAGCAAAAAGAAAAGTGACTTGAAGAAATCTATGTTAGATAAACCTTTGAATATATGCTTAATCTTATCATCAAAGAACTGCAGATGAACACCATAATCATATACCAATATACACTCAGCAGTTTGGTCAAAAGAATTCAAACATTACCTCTTTTCATGAAGGATGTGCAGTAACTGGAATTATAACACATTTTATGGTAAAACTGTCTGGCAAATCTAAGTTAAAGATTCATATACCTTACAAATCAGTGATTCCAAAGCAAGATAATTATTTAAAAAATCTTGCTATATACAGTAGAGTATTCAAGACTGTTGGCTGCAGCAGTTTTTATAATAATTGAACAATCAAAATGACCCAAATATTTATCAATAATAGAATGGATAAATAACTTGTATACTCACACAGTGTAATATAATTAGGCAACAAAGGAAGTGAATTATTGATGTCCAAAATACTATAGGTGAATCTCATAAAAATAATAGTGGGAAAAAGAAACATACCACAAAGAACATATGTAGTGTATTTCCATTTATTTCCATTTCCATTATTTTCATCCATAAAACTCCAAAAGCAAGTGAAGATAGTATTATTAAGAGATGTCTACAGGGAGCGCCTGGGTGGCTCAGTTGGTTAAGCGACTGCCTTCAGCTCAGGTCATGATCCTGGAGTCCCGCGATCGAGTCCCACATCAGGCTCCCTGCTCAGCAGGGGGCCTGCTTCTCCCTCTGACCCTCTTCCGTCTCGTGCTCTCTGTCTCTCATTCTCTCTCTCTCTCAAATAAATAAATAAAATATTTAAAAAAAAAAAAAAGAGATGTCTACATAGTTGGTAAAACTTAAAGGAGAAAAAGAAAATAGACAGATATCAGGAAATAATTATCACAAAAGTGAGGATATAATGGTTAACCTTAGAGAAAAGAAGGGAGATGTGATTGGAAAGGGGCACACAGAGGACTCTTGGGATCTTTGCAATATTCTATTACTTAACCTGGGGTGTGATTGGGTATTTGTTTTGAAACTGGTTTTTTATATATGATGCTTTTCTGTATTTATGATCTATTTCACAATAAAGATTTTTAAAAATTATGGTTGGCTTCAGATGCATAAAACCACACATTTTTATTACTCTTGCATTTAAAATGAAATCAAGAATTATATTACTTTTAAGAAGATTGAATCAATAAATTAGTGCTTCCTAAGCCAAGTTATCTGTAAATTAAATTGGAAGATATACTGAAATTTGGTGCAAATGTAACTTCAAATAGTTCTTCATTTTATTCTAATTTATTTTCAAATATCATTTATAGATTTATAGACTTCTTTAGGTATGACTGGAAATATAGACAGGACTTTCATAAATACTTTCATATTTGATCCTGAATCCTATAATATATATATAGGATTTTCATATATATGTTCATATTTGATCCTGAAGATATATAAAGCAAGTAAAAGCATTGTGTCTGTTTTATAGGTGAGAAAACCAAGCTTGATTTGCCATGGCTATAATATAATTGTATTGAAGTTATATTTTGATAACAATAAGATTTTATGTAAAAGCAACAAATATGAGCTAAATATTTAATCTTTGTTGTATTTATTATACTTCTACCTGTTCATATAATACAGTAGAAACAAATGCACATTGCTTGAAAAACTTAATGTATATAGATCCCAGCGGACAATGGACATATGAAAACATGTTATTTACTATTGACTTCTATTATTATTCACCACAGAGTCTCTAATTTTAATAGCCTAAAAATAAAAAGTCATTAAATATTTAAAGAGACATGCATTTTAGGGCTATATACTAAGATCAATTATGAAAATAAAGTCAATCCTTTCTGGTATGAGCAAAGAAAACTTAATTTCTGAGAGACTTACTTCTGATTATATATTTCTTCTAGGATGTTCAACACAAAATCATTTTCATGAAGTTCATAGTAAATTTTTTTAAAAAAACAGCCTATTATAAAAAAAATCTACTGCATGGAGCACTGGGTATTATGTGAAAACAATCATGGATCACTACATCAAAAACTAAGGATGTATTGTATGGTGACTAACATAACAAAATCAAATCAAATCAAATCAAATCTAATATTTTCTTCAGTTTACCCTCAGCCATTTCTTCAAATTTTCAAATTACTCTACTCTTAGATAATGCTGTAAAACCTTTGATTCTGTTACTCCCAGTTCTCCATTGGTGATACCATTGTTTACCTCTGGCCTCAGGAGATGCTTTTCTCTCCACCACTTTCTGTCCTAGATACAAAATGTTCTCCAATTTCCAACGTAAGAGAGAAAATAGAATGTTTCTGTTTTTGCCTCCTCAATTACTCTCTTCTTGTCTCATGTTATACTCCTACTCAGTTGGTAATTGACAATGAAACTCCAGTGCTATGTGTAACTCTAGAGTCTGGTTCAGTAATTCTGAGGACAATCCTAAAATAGCTAGTGACTTGGGCAAAGACTGGACTCTTTATTTTTAAATAATATCACATGTGAGAGTTCAGTAGCTCACTCCAGATGGAGCTACATCCAATTTCGTCCTTTTCTTCTCTTTTTTTTTAATAAAGATTTTATATTTATTTATTTGGCAGAGAGAGACACAGTGAGAGCAGGAACACAAGCAGGGGGAGTGGGAGAGGGAGAAGCAGGCTTCCCGCCAAGCAGGGAGCCCGATGTGGGGCTCAATCCCAGGACCCTGGGATCATGACCCAAGCGAAAGGCAGATGCTTAGTGACTGAGCCACCCAGGTGCCCCTAGCTTCGTCCTTTTTTTCATGTTTCTTCATCATGGTTCAAAATATCATTGGGTACAGTCTCATCTATGCAACTGTGTTATTTTTACGTTGTAATATGACAAAATTGATTGTTTTTCTGGTCAGGAAAAAATATATGTAAACTAGGAAGCTTGGTAAGAAATAATCACTTTAGGATAATTATAAGGGATTGCACACTAAAATAAGAATAGATCCTTATTTAGATATCTGCCTCCAGAAGTTGTTGCACATACACACACCCTGTCCCAGACAATGTAAAAATTTTGTGGTTCTTCTGATTACTTTATAAAGAATCTCTTCACCAATAAAAATGACTAGCAAACTGCAAACATTCAATAAATATTTGTTGAATAAATGGATATGACATTGATGGAAACTTGATCCAAGAATGGCTAAGATAAATGTTTCTTATTCAGTTCTGCTTTATGTCTCTCTCTTTTATCACATTTCCTGTCATTTACTAATCTGCCATGTCCAATGTAGACCTTGGTCCTACTTTAAAATGAGCAACTACTAATACCATACCATTAACTATATTCTTTATGCTGTAAATTGTGTACTTTAAATCGGTGATTAATATGGTATATTAATTGTATCTCAATAAAATTGTTTAAAAAAAAGAAAAATAAGGGGCATCTGGGTAGCTCTGTTGGTTAAGCACATGACTCATGATCTCAGCTCAGGTCTTGATCTCAGGGTGTTGAGTTCCAGCCCTGGTTTGGGCTCTACACTGGGTGTGGAGCCTACTTAAAAAAACATACAAGATAAAAATAACAGAAAAAGAGCAACTAAAAAAACCGGTAGCCAATTTGCCTAGAATTTTCAGTCTCTGTACCTACAGTTGTTTCAAGGGCAGCAATGTCATTAACAATATTCCTGTTAAGGGGCACCTGTGTGGCTCAGTGGGTTAGGCATCTGCCTTTGGCTCAGGTCATGATTCCGGGGTCCTGGGATTGAGCCCCACATGGAGCTCCTTGCTCAGCAGGGAGGCTGCTTCTCCCTCTCCCTCTGCTGCTTCTCTCTCTCTCTGTCAAATAAATAAATTTAAAAAACAAAACAAAAAAAACAATATTCCTGTTGATACAGCTACTTGTTTTTGTTTTCTTTTCCTGTTTTAACACTAACTTTAGCAATTTTTAAGAAATTGTTTCAATCTGTAAATATTTGTCCAAACTGCTTTCCTGCTTGTATTTGTTTTGTTTACTTTATTTATTTTTCTTGATTTTATTTATTTATTTGACAGACAGAGAGTGAGAAAGGGAACACAAGCAGGGCAAGTGGGAAAGGGAGAGGCATTCCTCCCACTGAGCAGGGAGCCGAATGCGGGGCTCGATCCCAGGACCCTGGGATCATGACCTGAGCCAAAGGCAGATGATTAATGACTGAGCCACCCAGGTGCCCCTGTTTTGTTTACTTTAGTTAAAGGGAATTTACATATCTCTTCTAAGGAAAAAATTAGCTTAGGGTCTAAGGATAGGTACCTGTAATTCAGAAAATTTGTAAAATAAGGTTGAGTACATCATCCCTCAAACATCACATCAAATGTCAACAGCTGTTCAGATAATGTCTAGTTGTGATATTTCTACTTATATTATACTCCTTTATATGCACATTGTAAGATATATTTTATTTATTTATTTTCATTTTTATTGTTATGTTAATCACCATACATTACATCATTAGTTTTTGCTGTAGTGTTCCATGATTCATTGTTTGTGCATAACACCCAGTGTTCTATGCAGAATGTGCCCTCTTTAATACCCATCACCAGGCTAACCCATCCCCCCACCCGCCTCCCCTCTAGAACCCTCAGTTTGTTTTGCAGAGCCCATCATCTCTCATGGTTCGTCTCCCCCTCCGACTTCCTCCCCTTCATTCTTCCCCTCCTGCTATCTTCTTCTTCTTTTTTTTCCTTAACATATATTGCATTATTTGTTTCAGAAGTACAGATCTCTGATTCCACAGTCTTGCACAATTCACAGCGCTCACCATAGCACATACCCTTCCCACTGTCTATCACCCAGCCCCCCATCCCTCCCACCCCACCCCCACTCCAGCAACCCTCAGTTTGTTTCCTAAGATTAAGAATTCCTCATATCAGTGAGGTCATATGATACATGTCTTTCTCTGACTTATTTCGCTCAGCATAACACCCTCCAGTTCCATCCACGTCGTTGCAAATGGTAAGATCTCATTCCTTTTGATGGCTGCATAATATTCCATTCTGTATATAACCCACTTCTTCTTTATCCATTCATCTGTCGATGGACATCTTGGCTCTTTCCACAGTTTGGTTATTGTGGACATTGCTGCTATAAACATTGGGGTGCACGTACCCCTTCGGATCCCTACATTTGTATCTTTGGGGTAAATACCCAGTAGTGCAATGGCTGGACCGTATGGTAACTCTATTTTCAACTGTTTGAGGACCCTCCATACTGTTTTCCAGAGTGGTTGCACCAGCTTGCATTCCCACCAACAGTGTAGGAGGGTACCCCTTTCTCCTCATCCCCGCCAACATCTGTCGTCTCCTGACTTGTTAATTCTAGCCATTCTCATCGGTGTGAGGTAGTATCTCATTGAGGTTTTGAATTGGATTTCCCTGATGCCGAGCGATGTGGAGCACTTTTTGATGTGTCTATGGGCCATTTGGATGTCTTCTTTGGAAAAATGTCTGTTCAGGTCTTCTGCCCATTTCTTGATTGGATCATGTGTTCTTTGGGTGTTGAGTTTGATAAGTTCTTTATAGATTTTGGATACTAGCCCTTTAACTGATATGTCATTTGCAAATATTTTCTCCCATTCTGTCAGTTGTCTTTTGGTTTTGTGGACTGATTCTTTTGCTGAGCAAAAGCTTTTTATCTTGATGAAATCCCAATAGTTCATTTTTGCCCTTGCTTCCCTTTCCTTTGGCGCTGTTTCTGGGAAGAAGTTGCTGTGGCTGAGGTCAAAGATGTTGCTGCCTGTGTTCTCCTTTAGGATTTTGATGGACTCCTGTCTCACGTTTAGGTCTTTCAACCATTTGGAGTCTTTTTTGTGTGTGGTGTAAGGAAATGGTCCAGTTTCATTCTTCTGCATGCGGCTGTCCAATTTTCCCAACACCATTTGTTGAGGAGACTGTCTTTTTTCCATTGGACATTCTTTCCTGCTTTGTCAAAGATGAGTTGACCAGAGTGGAGGGTACATTTCTGGGCTGTCTATTCTGTTCCATTGATCTATGTGTCTGTTTTTGTGTCTGTTTTTGTGCCAGTACCATACTGTCTTGATGATGACAGCTTTGTAATAGAGCTGGAAGTCCGGAATTGTGATGCTGCCAGCCTTGCTTTTCTTTTTCAATATTCCTCTGGCTATTTGGGGTCTCTTCTGGTTCCATACAAATTTTAGGATTATTTGTTCCATTTATTTGAAAAAGGTGGATGGTATTTTGATGGGGATTGCATTGAATATGTAGATTGCCCTAGGTAGCATTGACATCTTCACAATGTTTGTTCTTCCAATCCATGAGCATGGAACGTTTTTCCATTTCTTTGTGTCTTCTTCAATTTCTTTCATCAGTATTTTATAGTTTTCTGAGTACAGATCCTTTGCCTCTTTGGTTAAATTTATTCCTAGGTATCTTATGGTTTTGGGTGCAATTGTAAATGGGATCGACTCCTTGATTTGTCTCTCTTCTGTCATGTTGGTGTATAGGAATGCCACTGATTTCTGTGCATTGATTTTATATCCTGCTACTTTACTGAATTCCTGTATGAGTTCTCGCAGTTTTGGGGTGGAGTCTTTTGGGTTTTCCACATACAGTATCATATCATCTGCAAAGAGTGAGAGTTTGACTTCCTCCTTGCCGATTTGGATGCCTTTGATTTCTTTTTGTTGTCTGATTGCTGTGGCTAGGACTTCTAATACTATGTTCAATAGCAGTGGTGATAGTGGACATCCCTGCCGCGTTCCTGACCTTAGGGGCAAAGCTCTCAGCTTTTCCCCATTGAGAAGGATATTCGCTGTAGGTTTTTCAGAGATGGCTTTTATGATATTGAGGTATGTACCCTCTATCCCTATACTCTGAAGAGTTTTGATCAAGAAAGGATGCTGTACTTTGTCAAATGCTTTTTCTGAATCTATTGAGAGGATCATATGATTCTTGTTCTTTCTTTTGTTAATGTATTGTATCACGTTGATTGATTTGCAGATGTTGAACCAACCTTGCAGCCCAGGGATAAATCCCACTTGGTCATGGTGAATAATCCTTTTAATGTACTGTTGGATCCTATTGGCTAGCATTTTGGTGAGAGTTTTTGCATCCATGTTCATCAAGGATATTTGTCTGTAATTCTCCTTTTTGATGGGGTCTTTGTCTGGTTTTGGGATCAAGGTAATGGTGGCCTCATAAAATGAGTTTGGACGTTTTCCTTCCATTTCTCTTTTTTGGAACAGTTTCAGGAGAATAGGTATTAATTCTTCTTTACATGTCTGATAGAATTCCCCTGGGAAGCCATCTGGCCCTGGGCTTTTGTTTCTTGGGAGATTTTTGATGACTGCTTCAATTTCCTTCGTGGTTATAGGTCTGTTCAGGTTTTCTATTTCTTCCTGGTTCAGTTTTGGTAGTTGATACATCTCTAGGAATGCACCCATTTCTTCCAGGTTATCTAATTTGCTGGCATAGATTTGCTCATAATATGTTCTTATAATTGTTTGTATTTCTTTGGTGTTGGTTGTGATCTCTCCTCTTTCATTCATGATTTTGTGGATTTGGGTCATTTCTCTTTTCTTTTTGATAAGTCTGGCCAGGGGTTTATCAATCTTGTTAATTCTTTCAAAGAACCAGCTCCTAGTTTCGTTGATCTGTTCTACTGTTCTTTTGGTTTCTATTTCACTGATTTCTGCTCTGATCTTTATTATTTCTCTTGTCCTGCTGGGTTCAGGCTTTATTTGCTGTTTTTTCTCTAGCTCCCTTAGGTGTAGGGTTAGGTTGTGTATTTGAGACCTTTCTTGTTTCTTCAGAAATGCTTGTATTGCTATATACTTTCCTCTCAGGACTGCCTTTGCTGTTTCCCAAAGATTTCGAACAGTTGTGTTTTCATTTTCATTGGTTCCCATGAATTTTTTTAATTCTTCTTTAATTTCCTGGTTGACCCATTCATTCTTTAGTAGGATGCTCTTTAGCCTTCCTGTATTTGAGATCTTTCTGATTTTCCTCTTGTGATTGAGTTCTAGTTTCAAAGCATTGTGCTCTGAAAATATGCAGGGAATGATCCCAATCTTTTGGTACCAGTTGAGACCTGATTTGTGACCTAGGATGTGATCAGTTCTGGAGAATGTTCCATGGGCACTAGAGAAGAATGTGTATTCCGTTGCTTTGGGATGGAATGTTCTGAATATGTCTGTAAAGTCCATTTTGTCCAGTGTTTCATTTAAAGTCTTTATTTCCTTTTTCATCTTTTGCTTAGATGATCTGTGCATTTCAGTCAGGGGGGTGTTAAAGTCCCCCACTATTATTGTATTGTTGTCAATGTGTTTCTTTGCTTTGGTTATTAATTGCCTTATATAATTGGCTGCTCCCATGTTAGGGGCATAGATATTTACAATTGTTAGGTCTTCTCGTTTGATAGACCCTTTAAGTAGGATATAGTGTCCTTCTTCATCTCTCATTACAGTCTTTGTTTTAAAGTCTAATTTGTCTTATATAAGGATTGCCTCCCCAGCTTTCTTTTGGTGTCCATTAGCATGGTAAATGGTTTTCCACCCCCTCACTTTCAATCTGGGGGTGTCTTTGGGTCTAAAATGAGTGTCTTGCAGACAGCATATCGATGGGTCTTGTTTTTTAATCCAATGTGATAGCTTGTGTGTTTTGACTGGGGCCTTTAGCCCATTTACATTCAGGGTAACTATTGAAAGATATGAATTTAGTTCCATTGTATTGCCTGTAAGGTGACTGTTACTGTATATTGTCTCTGTTCCTCTCTGATCTATGCTGCTTTTAGGCTCTCTTTTTGCTTAGAGGACCGCCTTCAATATTTCTTGTAGGGCTGGTTTCGTGTTTGCAAATTCCTGTAGTTTTTGTTTGTCCTGGAGGTTTTTTATCTCTCCTTCTATTTTCAATGACAGCCTAGCTGGATATAGTATTCTTGTCTGCATATTTTTCTCGTTTAGTGCTCTGAAGATATCATGCCAGTCCTTTCTGGCCTGCCAGGTCTCTGTGGATAGGTTTGTTGCCAGTCTAATGTTTCTTCTATTGTAGGTTACATATCTCTTCTCCCGAGCTGCTTTCAGGATTTTCTCTTTGTTTCTGAGACTTGTAAGTTTTACTATTAGATGTCGGGGTGTTGACCTATTTTTATTGATTTTGAGAGGGGTTCTCTGTGCCTCCTGGATTTTGATGCCTGTTTCCTTCCTCACATTAGGGAAGTTCTCTGCTATAATTTGCTCCAATATACCTTCTGCCCCTCTCTCTCTTTCTTCTTCTTCTGGGATCCCAATTATTCTAATGTTGTTTTGTCTTATCGTATCGGTTATCCCCCGAATTCTGCCCTCGTGATCCTGTAGTTGTTTCTCTCTCTTTTTCTCAGCCTCTTTATTTTCCATCATTTGGTCTTCTATATCGCTGATTCTCTCTTCTGCCTCCTTTATCCTAGCAGTTAGTGCCCCCATTTTTGATTGCTCCTTATTAATAGCCTTTTTTATTTCAACTTGGTTAGATTTTAGTTCTTTTATTTCTCCAGAAAGGGTTTCTCTAATAACTTCCACGCTTTTTTCAAGCCCAGCTACTATCTTTAACGTCATCATTCTGAACTCTAGTTCTGACATTGTACTAATGTCAGTGTTGAGTAGGTCCCTGGCAGACGGTACTACCTCTTGTTCTTTTTCCTGAGGTGATTTTTTTCATTTTGTCATTTTGTCCAGAGGAGAATAGATGAATGAGAGAACAGAATGCTAACAGGTTAACAATGTCTCCAGCAAATATACTCTATAGAAATCAGAAAAGACCTGAAACCAGGGGACAAGAAAGGGAAGGATAGAAGAGAAAAAAAAAAAAAAAAGGAAAAAGAAAAAGATAAAAACAAAAAAAACAGAACAAAACAAAAAAAAAACAGAATATGATCAAATATGATCAGGCTAGTGCATAGATCAGTGCCACACACTAGATTTTGGGCGTATTTTGTTCTGTTAGAAGAAAGTGCCTGCTAAAATTTTAAATGAAGCAAGACTTATATATGTACAAAATAAGGGTTGATACAATGAAGGGATGGAAGATGATTGTAAAGATGAAAATTATAAAAGAGTTTATAAAAGGAATTGATAAGATGAGAAGTTGTTGTTAAAAAGAAAGAAGAAGATTTAAAAAAAAAGAAAAAAGAAAAAAAGGAAATAAAAAGGGAGATAATGTGATCAGGCAGGAGACTAGAACAAAGCCATACACTAGTGATTTAGGGTATATTTTGATCTGTTAGAAGAAACTGTATCTCAACATTTTAAAGAGAGAACAACTTATATATATATGCCAAAAATAAGGGTAACTACTATGAAGGGATAAAGATATGACTCTAAAAATGAAAAATAAAAAATGTTTTTTTAAAAAAAAGGGATTGATACGATGTTGGTTCAAAAAGGGAAAAAGAAAAATTCAAAAAAAATTAAAAAATTAACTTTGAAAAACTAATGAATTATGGTAAAAAAGCCATGAATTCTATGTGCAGTATTCCCCTACCGCTGGAGTTCTCCCGTTCTCCTTGATCGGTAAACTTAGTCTTGGCTTGCTGGCTGTTCGTGCTGATCTTCTGGAGGAGGGGCCTGTTGCCATGGTTCCCAAATGTCTTTGCCGGAGGCGGAATTGCCCCGCCCTTGTGAGTCCGGGCTAAGCAATCTGCTCGTGTTTGCTCTCAGGAGCTTTTGTTCCCTGCAAGCTCTCAGTACAGCTTTGGAGGACCAGGGTGAAAATGGTGGCCTCCCACTCTCCTCCCGGAGGAGCTGAGAACTCGGGGCCCCGCTCCTCACTGCGCCCCCAGAGAAAAGCAGTCAATCCCGTGTCCCCAGTCTCCGGCTGCACTCCGCTCACCCGGCCTGTGACCGAGCGTTGCTATCTGTGGCACCCGACCCCGTGTGGAGTCTCCAAACCCAGCCAATCCCTGTGGTGCGCTTCCGCGCCGCTCCTCCCCGGGGAGGAAGGGGATTCTCCCCAGATATGCCGCTTGTTGGGTCCCTGCTGGAGGAGCAGTGGCCTGACTGGGCCGCGGATCACAGTTTATGGCAACCCCGAGCTGAGAGCCCGCGCCTCGGCTCCGTCTCTGCAGCCGGCTTCCCCGCTCCATTACCTGGGAGCTCTGTCACACTCAGGCACCTGGGGTCTTTCTGTGACCCCAAGGGTTTTGAGACCATACTGTCCCGTGAGGGTTCCACTCCTCACTTAGCCACTGGAGCGACGTCCCTCAGCAGAGCCGACTTCTAAATGTTCCGATTTTGTGCTCTGTGGCTCTAGCACTTGCCAGAAGCGGCCGAAGGAGGCCCCCTCCCCCGTCATCTGTCCTCCCAAATATCACCTCGGATTCACTTCTCCGCTCATCCTACCTTCCAGAAAGTGGTTACTTTTCTGTTCAGTGTTTTTACTATTCTTATCTTCGATCACCTCTTGAGTTCCTAGGTGTTCAGAATGGTTTGATCCCTATTCAGCTGAATTCCTGAGTCCAGACAAAATCCAGGTCTCCTACTCCTCGCCATCTTGCTCCGCCCCCCTGGGTAGCTCTATTTTTAATTTTTTGAGGCACCTCCACACTGTTTTCCAAAGTGGCTGTACCAACTTGTATTCCCACCAACAGTGTAAGAGGGTTCCCCTTTCTCCACAACCTCTCCAACATTTGTTGTTTTTTGCTTTGTCAATTTTTGCCATTCTAACTAGTGTTAAGGTGGTATCTCAATGTGTTTTTGATTAGAATTTCCCTGATGGCTAATGAATATTTTTTCGTGTGTCTGTTAGTCATTTGTATGTCTTCTCAGAGAAGTGTCTGTTCATCTCTTCTGCCCATTTTTTGACTTGATTATTTGTTTTTGGGTGTTGAGTTTGAGAAGTTCTTTATAGATCATGAATACCAGCCCTTTATCTGTAGTATCATTTGAAAATATCTTCTCCCATTCTGTGGGTTGCCTCTTTGTTTTGTTGACTGTTTCCTTTGCTGTGCAGAAGCTTTTTTCTTGATGAAGTCATAGTGTCATTTGCAAATATTTTCTCCCGTTCTGTGGGTTGCCTCTTTGTTTTTTTTGTTTGTTTGTTTTTGCCTCTTTGTTTTGATGACTGTTTCCTTTGCTGTGCGGAAGCTTTTTATCTTGATGAAGTCCCAAAAGTTTATTTTTGCTTTTGTTTCACTTGCCTTTGGAGATGTATCTTGAAAGAAGTTGCTATGGCTGATGTCGAAGAGGTTATAGCCTATGTTCTCCTTTAGGATTTTGATGGATTCCTGTCCCACATTGAGGTCTTTCATCCATTTCGAGTTTATCTTTGTGTGTGGTGTTAGAGAATGGTCGTTTCATTCTTCTGTATATAGCTGTCCAATTTCCCCAGCACCATTTATTGAAGGACTGTCTTTTTTCCATTGCATATTTTTTCCTGCTTTGTTGAAGATTATTTGACCATAGAGTTGAGGGTCCATATCTGGGCTCTGTATTCTGTTCCATTGGTCTATATGTCTGTTTTTGCGCCAGTACCATGCTGTCTTGGTGATCACTGCTTTGTAATATAGCTTGAAATACATTAATGTTAACATATCTTCATGTTAACCATGGCTAGCATCATTTCAATTTTCTCTTTGTCATTCTGTTCAATAAATTAGGCAATCAAATTTTTAAATGTATGCACATTGCTAGGAGATATTATACAACTTCTATGTTAAATGAAAAAGAAAAGTTTATATTATAGACTAATATGTGTTCACCGCAAATTTATACCTTGAAGCTCTAAGTACTAATCTTAAGTACTCTTAGAATTAATCATTTTCTAACTAGTTACACTATTTAGTGTGACTATTTAGAGATAGAACCTTTAGTGAAGTAACTAAGGTTAAATGAGGTCATAAGAGTGAGGCCCTGAGTAGGATTCGCATTTTTATAAGAAGAGGAAGGGACACCAGGGATGCACATGGGAAGACCCTGTGAAGACAAAGAAAGTAGCTGTCTGCAAGCCTAAGAGAAAGGCCTTAGGAGAAACCAAACCTGCCAGCACCTTGATCTTGGGCTTTTAACCTCCAGAATTGTGAGCAAATAAATCTATGTTGTTTAGAACACCCTCAACAACATAAATTTAGGTAGTTTGTTACCTAAAATTTTGTACCAGAAATTTGTGGTATTTTGTTATGGCAGCCCTAAGAAACTAATAGAATACATTACATAAATATGTGTTTTGTTGTTATTATGGTTGTTATTATATAAGAAAGAACATAAGCTTTGTGGTCTGATAGACTAGATTTATAGGAAACATATTTTATCATCTATTACTGACGCAACTGCATAACTGTAGTTACTTACATTTAAATCTAGAGCTCAAAGCCTGTGTTTCCTGGTCTGTTAAATGGAAATGTTATCTGCCTGACATACTTATAGAGATTAGATGCCTTGATATTTATTTACTACAGATCTTGGCCTTTAATAAGTTGTATGTATTGGTTCCTTTTTGCTACTTTTGACTCAGAAAATAATGCCAGTATGTCCACTCATTAAAAAACTGCATGTATGTAACATTGTAATAATAGATTTCATCACTAGAATCCCTCTTTCATTGGGGGACAAGTTTAACATGTCATTGGTGAAAAGTATCTCCATGATACACCATTTTATTTTGTACATTTTTAAAACTGTTTTGAAGCAGAGAATAGGAGTTGGGGAATAGTGCAAAAAACAGATTGAAGGTTGGAAGTGGTGAATTACATTGTAGGTAGGAGATCAAATTCATAAATCTTTGTAAGCTTTGTTTCGAAGGGCTGGAGAGCAAGACAAGGTTGGGAGTAGTGGGATTTCTAGATATTTGGAGGGTAGAACTAGGTGAAGAGTAGAAAAATACTCAAAGTCAGATATGCAGATCAAGTTGAACATTATCCACTTAATTTACATGACTAGTGGAGGTGCTAAGATTTTAAGTACATGTTTAAGAAAAGAATGCAAGAGAAGGAATGTTTTACATATTTCATATGTTATATCATGACCACACAGCTGTGTTTCACGAAGAAAAGTTTCTTCCAATGACAAAGAGGAAGATGGCATGGTGTACAGGGGAGGAGAGCATATTGCTTGGCCTCAAGGTGTGCGTGGAGCTCCAAAAGGAAGAGTCCATTAATAGTTGCTGTGAATGACTGAGAGGTTCTTACCTAAATACTGAATGAAATGTAGAACTGGTTACATTTGTGTGCTCTGCCAGTGCTTACATTTTCATAGTGGTAATGATTGCTATTTAGAGTGTGTCTTTGAATCTAAGATGTAAAATCAAGTGAGCGAAGGTATGTGGCAGCACTTTTTAAACTGTAATACACCATGCAAATGATACTTGCTATTTTTATATAGAGCTGGAGGAAGCAAACATGTTATCTTGACATCTTCTTAGTGTACGTCACTAGTTTCGGTTTCCATAATAATTTAAAGCAGAACAGTATACAAGTTATTATTTGACCCATGAACTGTACAAGTCCTCCTGCAAAGCTCTTGTGAAATTCTAAGGTTTATATATGTAAGCCGGATCTCAAATCTGATGTACCTTCCCATTTTTTAACCTACCTTTTAAAGCTAATACATTTTCTTAAATTAGAAGAGGTTAGGAAGTATTGCTGAAAGTTTACGGGGAGTGAGAAACTAGTTTGGCTATGAAAACTTTGGCTTTAGTAGTGATTGCATTCTCTACCCACCTAATCTATCATTCATTAGATCATTATCTTCTCCCCAGTTGCAATAAGACTTTGTGTTGTATTCATGAATATTGATAAAGGTCTCTAAATGTATTAGCCTGAGGTCTTTCACACTCAAAGTGATTTTCAGGTTTTGTAATAACTGATAACCAATAACTTCTAGTACAAGGACTCAATAGTTTCCATCCTTAATTGAGTGTTTGAGAGTATCCTGCCATTTTTATGAGCCAGTGCTTCATCAGAATTCTAAAATTAAGGTATTGATTCTTTATTGTACTAATTAGAGAGGTTAAAAAAAAGCCCTTTGAGATTCAGTGTGACCTTTTCCTTTGTATATATTAAGAAACCAATATTCTAAATTGTGCGTTTCTTTCACTGAGGCAAGAGAAGTTTTTTCCACTAGTTGAAGTAATTTAGAAAAAAAAAAAGAAGGAAGCATGTGCCTGTTTTCTTGATATTTTCTATGAGAAAAGTTGTGGGTTTTTTTTTAATGGATAGACTTAGTAAATAGATCGTTATTTTGATAAGTAAAATCATATTTTTTGGATTTTCTAAAAAAATAGCTATTCATAAACTTTTTGTTCTTACACTTTTCCATCTCAGCAAAAGGTAACTCTTTTCCAGTGCTTCTCCCAAAAACTGGCAGTTACCCTGGACTTTTCTTTTTTTCATTCTCCATATCTAATTCATCAGCAAAGCCTGAAAATATACTGAAAGTATATCAAATATATCTGGAATCCTTCCAGCTTTTACTACCACCAGTATCTAACAGCATCATTGCATTAGCCTGCAATGCACAGTATAGATATTAGAATGTTATTACTTGTCTTCATCCTTACCCTCCCCCCTCTACTAGTTCATTTTCAATTCTGGATGCAGTTATTCTATTAAACTCCAAGTCAGATAGTATCATTCCACTGCTCAAATCTTATACCACCTTTCAAATTGTCCAGAATAAAAGCCAAAGGCCCTGCTTGGTCTGTTTTCCACTGTTCTTTTGCTTCTCTATCTCATATTCTCCAACCTGTTCCCTCTTCTTCCACATTGACCTCCTTGCCTTTCTTTTCTTTCTTTCTTTTTTTTTTTTTTTGAATTTCAGAACTTTTTGGCATGATTCTCCAGCCTCTGATGCTTCTCTTCCAGAGCTCTTCATAGCTCCTTCCTTCTTGTCCTTCTGGTCTCTACTGTCACCAACTCAGAGAAGCCATTATTGGCTACTCTGATGTTAAGATCTCTGTTCTACCCAATTCTTCCTAAACGCTGTTTATGTTTTGTTTTTATCTTCTATACTTATCACCATGTACTATGCTATATTTATTTATTTGTTATTGCATATATGTCCAAATGCCCAGTGAAGGCAGAAAAGATTGTTGACTTTCAATTGTTTTTCTTTTTTTCCTAATACCTAAAAGTACACCTGGCACAAAGAAAGTGTCAAAAGTAATGCTTGAGTAAATGAAGAATTGAAGTAATTACAAGGGAAACCGAATCTAGTTGCTTAATGAGGATAGATATTTTCAATTTCAAATCAATGTAGAAGAATATAAAAGGAAATATTGACTACTGGATTTCTATATGATACCTCACACCACACATAAAAATCAATTACAGATGAATCCTAGACTTAAAAAATAATTTTTCAATAAGATAATGTAAGCAACAATGTTCATGACCATATGTTGGACATAGATCTCTTAAACAGAATACAAAAATAATAATAGTAAGAAAAGAAATAATTTAACTTTATTTAAATTAAAAACTGTTATATTAAAGGAGTGAAATTATGAACTTTTAAGAATTAAGTGGTATTGAGGGAAAGCAAATATTTGCAGTACATATATATGACAAAGGACTTATGTTTAGATTTCATAAAAATTTCTACAAATTACTTTTTTTTAAAGTAGAAAAAAGCATTAAAATAAATAAGCCAAAGACTTGAACAGGCATTTCACAAAAAGAGATATCCTAATGGCCAATAATTCCATTAGATGTGCTTATCCTTAGTTATCATAGTGTAATTCCTCTACAAACTCACCAGAAAGGGAAAAGAAAAAAGAAAAGAGAAGACAAGGGAAGGGAAGGGGAGGGAAGCGTTACCCTGACAATTCTAAGTGTTGTTGAGGACAAGGATTAATCATCAGAACTCTTCTCAACAGTTGGTTGTGATATAAATTGGTACAACCCCTTAAGAATATTTTTGGCATCATCTACTCAAAATGAACATACCCATACATGTGAAGCACAAATTCCTTTCCTAGGTACACATTGGGGTCACTCTGTAGGCACAGACCCCCATGCACCAAAAATTCACTTTGGGTGTCAAGACTTGTGATGCCACACACACACACACCAAAAGGATGTAAAGAGATTTGTTACTTACATAATGAAGCTTTCTGGGCAAGGAGGACGTAGTTTCAATCAGCTCCAAAAATATCTTGAGAAAGGGGAGGAATAACTAGCTTGGAGATTCTATGGTGGTTAGGAGTTTGGAGTTAGAATGAGGGTTTCCTCTCATGGGCTTAGATTTGCACTATTTGAACTTACCACCAACACTAAAGAGAGCACCTAGGCTCTATTATCAATTTGGCAAGATGTGAAGGCAGAAGAGTAAGAGGAAGTAGCAGGGTTGAACATGGTCAGAAGCATTAAAAACCGGAGTCAGACTTTTTATTCTAGTATATGCCCCCCAAATACATACGACGTAAATGTGCTTCATAAGGTAAGTACATGAGTGTTTGTTACCGTATTATTTGTTATAATCCAAAGCAGTAAATGCCTCAATTATTTATTAGCTATAAAATGGTTAAATATCATAATATATGTATACCAGGAAATACTATGCAAGAATGAAAATAATCAAATTACTGATACTTGCAGTAAAATGGGGCAGTAAAAAACACAACACAGTGTTGTGGGAAAGACGAGCAACACAAAGAAAGTGTAGTTAGATTACTTTTGTATAAAGTTCAAACACAGTCAAAATTGATTGGTATTGATGGAAATTAGACTAGTGGTTAGCCTTGGGAGGCATGGTAATAGCTGAAAGGGGACATAAGTGGGATCTGAGATGGGGTAATATATTATTCTTGCTCTGGATGGTGGTTAAACAGATAGATTTGCTTTGTAAAACATATGATTAAATACACATTTTTGATTTGTTCACTTTTTAATATATGCGTTAATCTTCAATAAAATGCCTTAAAAAAGGGAACACATTGACACCTATATATTTTCATTATCTATGTATGTATGTATCTATCAACATATAAAATAATCATGCAAGTGAGAAAAGAGATACAACTTGGTTAGTCTTTATGTAAAGAGATCTTATATTAAAAAAGTATGCATTTTGTGACATAGAATGCTTAAAATACAGCATGAAGTTGGGCCAAATATATTCTAAGATAATTACTTACACAATTTATTCTTATTATGATATAACTTGTGTGTCTTTATGTAAAGAGATCTTATATTTAAAAAGTATGTATTTTGTGGCATAGAATGCTTTAAATACAGCACAAAGTCAGGCCAAATATATTCCAAGATAATTACTTACACAATTTATTCTTACTACTTTAATTTTAAACTAAGGAAATCAGTTTTATAAATAAAATATTGGGTGATGATTGAAATTATGATGAAATTATATATATTTGAAATATTTCATTTTTTTCTGTAGCTAAATAGGTAATTATAACATCATATTCTATCTGCTGTAGCATTTGTCAATCTTTTGACTTTTTAGGAAAAATGAAGGAATAGTTTATACAGTGGGAGGCAAATGTCAGATCTCTTTTCTGCCACTGTCTTATAAATTTTTATTTCTGTTAAGTTATATGAATGAATAACACATAAAACATATTAAATGAGATATTGTTTAAATTGGTTTGACTTTAAGCAGCTAAGGTAACATTAAGTAAGTTACTGTCGTGCTGTATTTTTGTGTCCTGAAAGAATCACTGCAGATTTCCTAAAATAGCTTTATACCTACTACCAGGTAGAAACTTGCACACTGGGAGAATTAGGCTATTTTGTGTAAATTTTTAAAAAATTTTTTATATTGCCTCGAGAAGAGTAGAGTCTTGAGTGAGCATATCTGGATTATATCACATTATAATCAACCCTGAGGCTATATCCCAATTTTGCTATTGTAATGAGGATTTTAAAATCTAAAATATATTTACATTGCCAAGATGTGCCATTCAAAAAAAAAAAAAAACTAAACAAAATCAGCCAGAGCCCCTATTCATGGTTTTAGCCTTTGTTTTCTTATTCATACATCTACTGGTATAGTAGATTGTTACCTCCCTGATTTCCCTCCTCCCTTGCCATATGGTCTGTTATGGTATATGATAATACAAAATGTTCCAGAGTCTACAGGGGAGATGTCTTTACTGTCCAAAATACTGTCCAAATTCCAGCAAACCTGGGCTTGATGACTCTTCCTGTGTAAATCACGTTTTGCTCTACTAAAAAAAAAAACAAAAAACACATGTAAATTCATATCATTTTGTTCTGTTCACTAGGATAAAAGCACTGTTTCTTCCGCCATGGTATTTGGCCAAATTCAAGCTTCTATAATGTCTATCTTATTCTGTCTTCAGCTTTCTCATGTGACTAAGAGGTTAGTTAAAAGCCCACAGAAGATGCTATTGAAATACTAAACAATCTGCTCTTCTGCACATAATGGACTAAGTAACAAATTCTTATTATACTTTTACATATGTCAGTGTGAAATTGAGCAAGTCTAATGTCTAAAAGATTTGGAATATATTCTAAATGAGTGTACAAGCTTTTCCAGCAATCAGTATATATTTTAAGGGTTTTTTGTTTGTTTGTTTGCTTTAGGTAGAAAGCAACACTGGGTATAATCAGTATTAACAATAATTTAGGAAAGTGTTTTACTCATCAGCCAGGAATGAATAAATATTCAAACAACAATAAGAACCAGAATTAGATATGACTTCTGACCATGTCTTAAGTCAGGGCATTCTCAGAACACACATAGTAGAACAGAAATGTATGTCACTATGTAAATATATATTATAATTAAATTATTGAAAATATTTTAAGTATATCCACCCAAAACAGTTTTAAACACAAGTGAGAAACATTCAGCAGTGAAATAAAGAGATGTATTTCACTTATTGATAATGGAACTTATTGACGTTAAAAGAAAAATCTCGTATCCCCAAGTAAAATTAATGGAAAATTAGCTCAGAAAAGGATTTTGCAGTATTTTAATTGTGGTAAAACTTCATCTGCTGAAGATCTTTTGAAAAATTAAATCCAAGTACAGTAACAGAAATCATAACAATCCGACAATATTTGAAGTTATGTGTACTGTAGCTATATTCAATAGTAAAAAACATGAAGATAGATACTTAGTAATAATAGAAATGGAGCACTGATGTATTTATTAGAAGCATGCTAAAAATTTTAATTGCTTTATTATTACAAAAGGACTACTCTGTCCGTGAAAATTTTTCAAAAAATAAAGTAGACAGTAAACAATGGAAGCTCTTTTATATTTTCCAACTTCATTCCCCTCTGCAGAGGTTACCATTACTGTTTTATTAAAAACAAAAAAACAAAAAAACACCACCTTTGTTCTCCTTTTCAGTATCTCTATATACTTAAGGGTTAAGATGGAAGAAAAATAAGTAATTCATTCTAAGTAGGTATAAATTAAGATGATAGCAAGCCTCTCTTACTCTTTTCTTACAAGGTCAGACTTTTTGAAATTGTCTTGCTCAGTTTTTTGTTCCTCAGACATTTTTCTCTTTGTCATGCAATCTATTCTCTATGTCACACAATCTATTCTCTTCAAGAGAATTCATAACATTCTAATTACTAAATAAATGCTTAATGCTTACTTCTTATTTTAATTCACCTATTTCATTGACACCGCTGATTATCTTTCTTAACTCTCTCTTATACTTCATTCTGCATGATTCTAGACTTGCCTATCTTCTCACTTCTGTGTATTCCTCGGTCTCCTTTTGCTGGCTTGTCCTACTGGTCTTTTTAACACTGGTGCTCACCAGTATTTTCTCCCTTTTCTCTAGTGAACTACCCATTCTTCTTGAGGAACATAATTAGTGCCTCAGGTTTCCACTAAAATTCATGTTTATAACTGTCTTTAAATGCTCCAGCCAAATGTTCCAGTGTTGGATGGTTCCAACTACCTAATTTTTCCATGTCTAGATCCAGGTGGTTGAGAGTTGCTGGAGAAAACACAGCAGGGCAGATTGATATTATTATAAATTATTGATTTTTAACTTCATTTGATATTTCAATCCTTAATATTGTCTACAAATCCTACAGATTTATTCTTTCCTGATCTTCCATTCCTTGAAGTTAGAATTTCAAGCCTCCTCTACCCTCTTCAAACTTTCTACTAGTGATTCCCTATATGTGTTTGGCAAATGACGTTGCTTTCCACTATATAGTTTACAACTGACAACATTAATCAGCAATATCCTCTACCAAACCCACATATCTAACACTTAAAATGTAGTCTAGATTCTTCTAGTCCCAGTAGAAGAGTTGTTCCTCCTCTCCCAAAGCAACGCCTCCAAATTACTCCGGGCCTGTTCCTTCTTGTCTTTTCTGCAGTCTTACTTCAATCGTTATTATTTTGGTCTTTCATGTGTTTTACTACTTAAAATGGATTTCTGCCACATATTTTTGTTTTATTTTATTTTATTTTTTATTGTTATGTTAATCACCATACATTACATCATTAGTTTTTGATGTAGTGTTCCATGATTCATTGTTTGTCTGCCACATATTTTATTTTTGTTATTTTTTTTTAAGATTTTATTTATTGACAGAGAGAGACAGCGAGAGCAGGAACACAAGCAGGGGGAGTGGGAGAGGGAGAAGCAGGCCTCCCGCCGAGCAGGAAGCGTGATGTGGGACTCGATCCCAGGACCCTGGGATCATGACCTGAGCCGAAGGCAGACACTTAACGACTGAGCCACCCAGGCGCCCGTGTCTGCCACATATTTTAAACATGTGTAAGCCTCACTCATTTATACAAAATTCCTCTAGGTATAAGGTGCTCACTTTCTTTTTCCTTTTGTTTATAGTCAAACTTCTCAAAAGAAAAGATATTCTCTTCCTTTTTGTTTCTTCAATTCAATCCAGTTTCTGCCTCCATTGCTTTCTATAAACAAGCTCTTCTCAAAGTCGATAATGATTTAATTATTACTGGACCCAATGCACACAATTTAGTCTTAAACTTATGTGATTTCTTAGCTTTCTACAGTGTAGACCACTTTCCTCTTGCCACAGTTTTCCCCTGGGCTTCCATAAACCCACACTCTCCTGGCTTGCTTTCTGTCTCTCTGAAACTTCCCTTCCATATTCCTTTGCAAAGTCATTTTCTTCTCAAGCCTTTAGTTGTCCTCCAAGGTGCAATGTTCTCTTCACTCCAAATCCTTTCCCTTATCTTTTAGATTAAGAAGGTAATCCTACCGAACATGGGAGCAGCCAATTATATAAGGCAATTAATAACAAAAGCAAAGAAACACATTGACAACAATACAATAATAGTGGGGGACTTTAACAGCCCCCTGACTGAAATGGACAGATCATCTAAGCAAAAGATCAACAAGGAAATAAAGACTTTAAATGACACACTGGACCAAATGGACTTCACAGACATGTTCAGAACATTCCATCCCAAAGCAACGGAATACACATTCTTCTCTAGTGCCCATGGAACATTCTCCAGAATTGATCACATCCTAGGTCACAAATCAGGTCTCAATCGGTACCAAAAGATTGGGATCATTCCCTGCATATTTTCAGACCACAATGCTTTGAAACTAGAACTCAACCACAAGAGGAAAGTCGGAAAGAACTCAAATACATGGAGGCTAAAGAGCATCCTACTAAAGAATGAATGGTCAACTAAGAAATTCAAGAAGAATTAAAAAAATTCATGGAAACCAATGAAAATGAAAACACAACTGTTCAAAATCTTTGGGATACAGCAAAGGCAGTTCTGAGAGGAAAGTATATAGCAATACAAGCCTTTCTCAAGAAACAAGAAAGGTCTCAAATACACAACCTAACCCTACACCTAAAGGAGCTGGAGAAAGAACAGCAAATAAAGCCTAAACCCAGCAGGAGAAGAGAAATCATAAAGATCAGAGCAGAAATCAATGAACTAGAAACCAAAAGAACAGTAGAACAGATCAACGAAACTAGGAGCTGGTTCTTTGAAAGAATTAACAAGATTGATAAACCCCTGGCCAGACTGATCAAAAAGAAAAGAGAAATGACCCAAATCAACAAAATCATGAATGAAAGAGGAGAGATCACAAGCAACACCAAAGAAATACAAACAATTATAAGAACATATTATGAGCAACTCTATGCCAGCAAATTAGATAACCTGGAAGAAATGGGTGCATTCCTAGAGATGTATCAACTACCAAAATTGAACCAGGAAGAAATAGAAAACCTGAACAGACCTATAACCACTAAGGAAATTGAAACAGTCATCAAAAATCTCCCAGGAAACAAAAGCCCAGGGCCAGATGGCTTCCCAGGGGAATTCTATCAGACATTTCAAGAAGAATTAATACCTATTCTCCTGAAACTGTTCCAAAAAATAGAAATGGAAGGGAAACTTCCAAACTCATTTTATGAGGCCAGCATTACCTTGATCCCAAAACCAGACAAAGACCCCATCAAAAAGGAGAATTACAGACCAATATCCTTGATGAACATGGATGCAAAAATTCTCACCAAAATACTAGCCAATAGGATCCAACAGTACATTAAAAGGATTATTCACCACGACCAAGTGGGATTTATTCCTGGGCTGCAAGGCTGGTTCAACATCCGCAAATCAATCAACATGATACAATACATTAACAAAAGAAAGAACAAGAATCATATGATCCTCTCAATAGATGCAGAAAAAGCATTTGACAAAGTACAACATCCTTTCTTGATCAAAACTCTTCAGAGTATAGGGATAGAGGGTACATACCTCAATATCATAAAAGCCATCTCTGAAAAACCTACAGCGAATATCATTCTCAATGGGGAAAGGCTGAGAGCTTTTCCCCTAAGGTCAGGAACGCGGCAGGGATGTCCACTCTCACCACTGCTATTCAACATAGTATTAGAAGTCCTAGCCACAGCAATCAGACAACAAAAAGAAATCAAAGGCATCCAAATCGGCAAAGAGGAAGTCAAACTCTCACTCTTTGCAGATGATATGATACTGTATGTGGAAAACCCAAAAGACTCCACCCCAAAACTGCTAGAACTCATACAGGAATTCAGTAAAGTAGCAGGATATAAAATCAATGCACAGAAATCAGTGGCATTCCTATACACCAAGAATAAGACAGAAGAGAGACAAATCAAGGAGTCTATCCCATTTACAATTGCACCCAAAACCATTAGATACCTAGGAATAAATCTAACCAAAGAGGCAAAGGATCTGTACTCAGAAAACTATAAAATACTCAGGAAAGAAATTGAAGAAGACACAAAGAAATGGAAAAACGTTCCATGCTCATGGATTGGGAGAATCAACATTGTGAAGATGTCAATGCTACCTAGAGCAATCTACACATTCAATGCAATCCCCATCAAAATACCATCCACTTTTTTCAAAGAAATGGAACAAATAATCCTAAAATTTGTAGGGAACCAGAAGAGACCCCGAATAGCCAGAGGAATACTGAAAAAGAAAAGCAAAGCTGGCGGCATCACAATTCTGGACTTCCAGCTCTATTACAAAGCTGTCATCACCAAAACAGTATGGTACTGGCACAAAAACAGACACATAGATCAATGGAACAGAATCGAGAGCCCAGAAATGGACCCTCAACTCTATGGTCAACTTATTTTTGACAAAGCAGGAAAGAATGTCCAATGGCAAAAAGACAGTCTCTTCAACAAATGGTGTTGGGAAAATTGGACAGCCGCATGCAGAAGAATGAAACTGGACCATTTCCTTACACCACACACAAAAATAGACTCCAAATGGTTGAAAGACCTAAACGTGAGACAGGAGTCCATCCAAATCCTAAAGGAGAACACAGGCAGCAACCTTTTCGACCTTAGCTGCAGCAACTTCTTCCTAGAAACATCGCCAAAGGCATGGGAAGCCAGGGCAAAAATGAACTATTGGGATTTCATCAAGATAAAAAGCTTCTGCACAGCAAAAGAAACAGTCCACAAAACCAAAAGACAACCGACAGAATGGGAGAAAATATTTGCAAATGATATATCAGATAAAGGGCTAGTATCCAAAATCTATAAAGAACTTCTCAAACTCAACACCCAAAGAACAAATAATCCAATCAAGAAATGGGCAGAAGACATGAACAGACATTTCTCCAAAGAAGACATCCAAATGGCCAACAGGCACATGAAAAAGTGCTCAACATCGCTTGGCATCAGGGAAATCCAAATCAAAACCTCAATGAGATACCACTTCACACCCGTCAAAATGGCTAAAATTAACAAGTCAGGGAACGACAGATGTTGGCGGGGATGTGGAGAAAGGGGAACCCTCCTACACTGTTGGTGGGAATGCAAGCTGGTGCAACCACTCTGGAAAACAGTATGGAGGTTCCTCAAACAGTTGAAATTAGAGCTACCGTTCGATCCAGCAATTGCACTACTGGGTATTTACCACAAAGATACAAATGTAGGGACCCGAAGGGGTACGTGTACCCCAATGTTTATAGCAGCAATGTCCACCATAGCCAAACTGTGGAAAGAGCCAAGATGCCCATCGACAGATGAATGGATAAAGAAGAAGTGGTATATATACACAATGGAATATTATGCAGCCATCAAAAGGAACGAGATCTTGCCATTTGCAGCGACGTGGATGGAACTGGAGGGTGTTATGCTGAGTGAAATAAGTCAATCAGAGAAAGACATGTATCACATGACCTCACTGATATGAGGAATTCTTAATCTCAGGAAAGAAACTGAGTGTTACTGGAGTGGTTGGGGGTGGGAGGGATGGGGTGGCTGGGTGATAGACATTGGGGAGGGTATGTGCTACAGTGATCGCTGTGAATTGTGCAAGACTGTTGAATCACAGATCTGTACTTCTGAAACAAATAACGCAACATATTTTAAGAAAAAAGAAAAAGAAGAAGATAACAGGAGAGGAAGAAAAGGGGAGTATGTCAGAGGGGGAGACGAACCATGAGAGATGATGGACTCTGAAAAACAAACTGAGGGTTCTAGAGGGGAGGGGGGTAGGGGGATGGGTTAGCCCGGTGATGGGTATTGAGGAGGGCATGTTCTGCATGGAGCACTGGGTGTTATGAACAAACAATGAATCATGGAACACTGCACCAAAAACTAATGATGTAATATATGGTGATTAGCATAACAATAAAAAAAATAAAAAAAAAAGAAGGTAATCCTATTCACATTTCTTATTTTAATCACTGTTTAAATGCAGGTTATTAAAAAATCTGTATCTCTAAAGCCCTCTTCTTTGTGCCTCAGACTTAAGCATTAAATTGCCTTGATGATGTTTCCACTTGAATATTTCAAAGGTACTTTCAACTTAACATGTCCAAATTAAACTGATGGTCTTTCATTCCAAATCACCATGCTGTCCACAGCCTCCCCCTCTTCACTGCTATTCTTTTTTCAAATCCATTACCAGGTTTTGTGGATTCTATCTCCCAAATGTCTCTCTGTTATGTTCACATCTCTTAATTTTCTGTATAATCCAAGTTAAAGCTTCCATTATCCCTCACCTAAATTATAGGAATAGCTCCTCACTGGTGTACCGGCATTCACTTTTGTCTATCTGTGTTTTATTGTCCATAGTGCAGTCTTCTTTCCAAAATACAAATTTTGATTTCTTATACGTGGACCTCAGTCCTACTCTTCTTTTGTACCCTCTGCATCTACTGCTTAATATCATTTAATATCTTACTATTGTTCTGGGGTGAAGAAAACATATTTAACATAATTTACAAGGAGTTTCATGATCTGATATCCTATTTAATTTCCATATTTTTCTTATGCCACCTTCACCTTTGTTCTCTGAGTTCCAACTAAAAAGTCATTTACTTCCTCAAAACATTATGAATTCTCCTACCTTAAGATCTTTGTTATTTCTGTACTCTTTGTCTCAAATATCCCTTCTCAACCTCCTATTAATTTCTGCTTACCTTTTAGATCTCAAATTTCCCAAATCCTTCCACACTAATTGAAACTTCCTTGATATGTTTGCATAGTTTCCAATAATTTACCTTCACACTTAACATTTATTTACATTATTAGTTTTTCTCTTCTAATGTGTGAATTCCATAAGGTCAGGGACTGTTATGTTTTTGTTCACCATTTGCATCCTCTGTGTCTAGTACAGTAGCTGGCACAAATTCGGTTTTTAATAAAAAATTTGTTGGAGAGTGAATGGATGCAAACAGCATTTGTGCATTGGGTCCAAGTTTTCATTAACTTTTCTTTCAAATTTTAAGTTGAATGAAACCACAAACTTTAATAAAAACCTACCTACATAGCATTAATATCTACTTCAGGGAACATTCTACTCTTTAAAATATTCCATCTTGTTTATATTTTTTCTGCATAGAATCCTGCACCAATTTAGTCAGTTGGACAATCAATTGGTATGATCTCTCTGTATACCTACTCTTTGAAATACATCCCAATTAATTCCTATTTCTTTGGGCTGTTCTGATACCATAGGTCTTGAATATTTCAAAATTTGTACTTATTATATATTACTGCTGAAAGAATTTAAGATACCTAGAAATGCTTTTTCAGAGAGCTAGGCTTAGTAAGAATTTCTTGGTTTTCATTCAAAAATTAAAATTGATATTCTCTTAATTACAGTATTATAGCTATGCCACTGGTATATTTGGAGGCTTAAAAATTTGACCACCAACTTCAAGTCTCAGAAAATGTTTTCTTCTTCTTAAGGACACACAATGTTCCCCCAAGAAGGAGCTTCCATTGTATATCAGTAATTAGATTTGGTGATCATTCACTCTTGCTCTAAACCTTAAAATTAATTGTCACATATTGTATGTTCTGCATATAGCTGATTTATATAGTATCTCTTGGGATGTTTTGTTAACTCCTGACAGACAATTTATTTATAGCATAGTTATAGCTCTGAAATCCATTTTAATCATTAGTCAGTTCTTCCTTAATTCCCTTCTGAAATTCTGCTAGTTTGTCCTGTATGTGTCCTATTTCATTCATTCTTAATACCAATTATCATGTGGAATCATGGAATAAAATCAGCATTACTCCATTGCAAGCCCATATTTGAAATTTAGTCAGTAGGGAGACTATATTTAAGAGCAACTTCTAGTTGAGACCTTTTTTTTTTTTTTTTTTAGTATGGCTGGCTACCTTCAGAAAAATTGTCCATTCCTTGTTTATTGCTAAATCCAATTTAACACATTTAGTTTTCTAAGTTTAAGAGAAAATTTTTGATTTTCTAACTTCCTGTGATATACTTGCTCCCTGGGGAGGAAATAGAAACCACGTCAAGGGAATAACGGCTCACAGAGAAGAAAGTATGAGTGAGAACATTGTGGAATTTAAGAAACAAAACAAACGAGCAAAGGGAAAAAAATAAGAAAGAGAGAAAGGAACAGACTCCTGAAATGTAGAAGAACAATCTGATGGTTACCAGGGGAGAGGACAGTGGGGTGATGGATTAAATAGGTGATGGGGATTAAGGAACGCACTTGTTGTGATGAGCACAGGTATTGTATGGACGGATGTGATGAATCATTATATTGTACACCTGAAACTAAATATAACACTAGTGTTAACTAACTGGAACTAAAATAAAAGCTTAAAAAAAAAAGGAATGAATTGATCCAATAGCATTATATCCTGTAGGAGGAAGAATAGTTGCTGAATAAGAAATGAAGTTTAGATGCTAAGAGGGATCTAAATTGTGAACTTCTTGCAAATATTTTGTGTTGATTTATTTTTCAATTTAAAATAATACCTGTTCATTTTAAACCTGAAACATAAGTCAAAATTCTCCAAAGATTTAATTTCATGGAATTTTACCCCTGTAATATACATCCCCTTTCTCATAACTTTTGAGATTATCTAGAGATTTTAATAAAGTCTTTAATAAAAAAAAACTAAATAATTTTCTACCAAAATGCTATGTATGTAATTGCACATAGAACTGAGAGATCCTGTGTCCCCAGTTATTAATATGCCTTCTCTTTACCTACTATTTTTGAAACTTTTTCCCTTCTTATGCTGATTTGTGAAAAATTGGGAAGTGCTGCTCCTCTGTTCTGACCGCATAGTTTTTTGTTTGTTTGCTTGTTTTGCTTTTCCAAAACACCATTCCCAGGTCTGAGTTTAAACTTTTTCATGACCTAAATTGGACCTATTTTCCCCAGGCTTCAGCAAGGGAGGGAATGGCTCCATTTCCTGATTCTCTCTTTTTAGTATAGGAGGATTTATTTAATTTCTTCTCAGATTATGTAGTATATATGATTCTCAAAACTTTCACACATTTGCTAATGGTTTCCTGGTCATTTTTTCTGGGTTATGAAAGTAAAATTTCCTGCGTGTTCTTCTACCCATATCTTAGCCCATAGTCCCTTTATTTGGAGTATTTTTCAATTTGAAAGAAGAATTCCAAACTATATTCCCCTTAGAAGTAACAGAAATGCAGAAAAGAAGACCATGTAAAACAGAAGCTAGGAGAATTGCAATAGGAACATAACAGTTTAATAATAAGAAGTAATAATTTAATAAAAGGAACTGCCTTCTGTTAATCCATCCTCCAAGAATGTGTTATTTTATTTTGAACTTCAATTTTAGAAAATCACCAAATAAAAAAGTTTTATAGGAAATGAATGTTGCTTTTACATACAAAGGGTAATTTTCATTCTAATAACATTAGCTCTGTACTCAGGCAGACCTCAGTTCATACCCTGACTCTTCCACTTAAAGCTACTTAGGGTCTTGGTGAAACAATTCAAACACTTAGCCTCAGTTTCCTTATAAATGGAGATGGTATTAGTACCTTTATTATAGGATTATTGTGAAAATGAAATAATTTATATAAGATTATAAAATGCATAACATGAGGACTAGCAGTTTTATAAGCCTTCATTAAATGTTGGCTTTCATTATTCTTAGTATCATTGTCAGGTAAATGCTAACCTGATATTGAATTAGGTGTCTGCGACAAAATAGGAAAGGAACAGGAAAGAATGGTAGTAATAAATAGAATAGGAAGAAGCATGCTGGTAAACTCTAATGAGATTATAATTACAATGATATTACACATGGGAGGGAAATGGCAGGCAACTTTATATACCAAGAATTAAAAAAGAAATAATAGTGATTCATATGTACAGTTAAAAGTTTTCAAATTAATCTGTGCTGCCAAAACAAAAACAAAACCAAAAACAAATTAAACCTTATAGAAAATTGTTATAAGTGGCATTAAATCCGACACCCCCCAACTTTATTTGGGGCCTTTTCTATTACTAAATGGCATGTGAAACCAGTTTACCCCACTCCTGCTCTTTTAAATGTACATATTTTGAGGAATAGAAAGGTTATCCATGTGGAGAGAATTTAAATGCAATAAACTTATTTTTTTCCCTAGAAGTAATTATTGGAGACATACAAGATTATTACCTCACTAATAGAAGGAATAAAAGGGCATGCTTTGAGATGAGGAAATGTTTATAGTACTCCTGCAATATTACAAAAGATTATAGGAGATAAGATCCAAGTAGAAAAGAAGCTGTAGCTGTGTAATACTGAGACATAATACCTGTCCTGCTAGAGTCTCAATACATGAAGCACTGCCCAAGAGTCAGGGTCACACCTTGAACTACTTTAGTTCTCTATTCATCAATTTTACGCAAAATCAATTTCATAGAAAATCAGTTTTCCTAGCAAATGTATGACATATTCACTCAGCAACATACCCCGTATCCTTTTTAAAATTTCTTTTGATTATGCAATTTATAATAGCCATGAATAAACGGACTGGTATTAAAATATATACTACATATAAGTTTCCACACCACAGTACATATGGAATCTGAATATCTGTAACTTCTTTAACTATGAGGGTCTAGTTTCTCTTGAAGACACATCTAGTATGGTCTGACCGCCCATGACTCATTGTCCCTGAGTGCATAATGTTCGGTTTTTATGATACCCTCTGAAAATGTTTCACAGATTGCTGGGAAAATACACATGTGCCACAGCTTGTCCTGTTTGTGCTTGTGTTTTCTTACTCTTTGTCCCCACCTTCAGCTCTTCTGCTGGTCAATTTTTGCCAGATTCTTTTTTTTTTTCTTTTAAGATTTTATTTATTTATGAGAGAGAGAGAGAGAGAGAGAACAGGGGGAGAAGCAGAGGGAGAGGGACAGGCAGACACCTCGCTGAGTGAGGAGCCTGACTCAGGGCTCTATCCCAGAACCCTGAGATCATGACCTGAGCTGAAACCAAGAGTTGGATGCTTAACCAACTGAGCCACCCAGGTGCCCAATTTTTACCAGATTCTAACTGTTTCTCCATACTATTATTTTTCCCCCTTTATCACTTCAAGAAAAAGTACAGCTCACATCAGACTCTAATATTTAACATTATTTTCCCCTAAAGGGCTGAGAAACACACAAAGGAACATGTTTTAAGCCAACACACTGAAATAGTAGTCTAGACACCAAGGCTTTATTATAAGAAGTGAGATTTCTTGAAAGAAAAAAAAAAGGATTTATGAGTTCCAAGGAGCCAGAGTTTATACAATACGTAATAAAGCAGAGAAGAATATACAATCTGTTGTCAGAGTGGTTTTCCCACTGCTCAGGAAGAATTTAACAGTTCAACCATTTGGCAGGTAAAATATGTAGAAATCTTATCTGGGATTACATGCTACTTAAGCCCTTGAGAAGATCCTGTTCTCTTTCTCTGGACCTCAGCCTGAGAAGACTGGGAAAGTCGACAGAAACACTGGAGAGAAAATGCAAGAACGGCAGGGACTTGTGCCCTACAGCAAGATGGTAGGAAACTTCTAGATCAAACATTATTCCCTGGCTTTAGATTATCCGTGGTCAAGAAAGTCTAAACCAATGTCACTACACTGTGATCCACCAATCAGATATTTATATGAACTTTTTTTAAAAATCCTAATTCATTATTAGAATGTGTCAGAATATAAATCAATGCACTGTTTTGTTTATGGAAAAGCCTTACTATGAAAACTGTCAGATAAAGTGATCCGTGCAAGTGCTATGCTTAATTTACATTGTGTGGCAAACTTCATATCTTTTTGTGGACTGGAACTTTGAATAGCATTTGTCTAAACACATGGAACTGAGGGCAACATTAAATTATTTAAGTTTTTAAAATAATTTAATTAAGTTTCTTTCTTGACAAAAGAACATGAGTGAAGGCTTGTCATACCAGATATTAAACTAAGTCTAAAAGCCATTATAATGAAACTAGTATAGTACTGGCCTAAGAATAAACAAATAGATCTGTGGAAAACAATAGAGAAACCATAATCAGAGCCATATGAAATAAGATTTAATTTAAGTGGCATTTTGGATCATTTAGGAAAATATTTAATACAATTTGTTTTAAACAGTTGGCTATCTATTTTGGCAGAAAAAAATGTTAGGTTCATTATTCACCTCATAACAAAAAAGTAAATTCCATATTGTATTCATCTGCTAGAGATAGTGTGGCAAAATACCATAGCCTGAGTGGTTTAAATTATAAAAAAAAAAATTATTTTGCTCACAGTTCTGGAGCCTAGAAGTCCAAGATCAAGATGCTGACAGGGTTGGTTTCTGATGAGACTTTCTTTTCCTGGCTTATGGATAGAAGTCTTGTCTTTCTTTTGTGTGTGAGGGGGGAGAGAGAGAGAGAGAGAGAGAGAGAGAGCACAAGCTTTTGGGTTTTTGTTTTGTTTTTAATCTTATAAGGACACTAGTTCTATCGAATTAGGACTCCACCCTTATGACCACATTTAACCTTGATTATTTCCTTAAAGGCCCTATCTCCAAATACAGTTGCATAGGTGGTTAAGTCTTCAACATATGAATTTTGTAGAGACAGATTATAGTCCATAACATACATGAAATAAAGAAACATTTTATTTTGATGAAAATATAAGGATTTTTTTTTTTTGAGAGAGAGATTGGTGGGGAGGGGCAGGGGGGCAGGGAGAAAGAGAATCCTAAACAGGCTCCATGCCCGATGTGGTGTGGGGCTTGATCTCATGACCCTGACATCATGACCTGAGCCAAAATCAAGAGTCAGACTCTTAATCAACTGGGCCACCCAGGTGCCCCAAGGGTGAAATTTTTAAAAAAACTTAAGAAATTCTGCCTGATAAAACACAAATCTAGAATCCATAACACAGTGCTTTTATCTAAGTCATTGAGTATATCAATAATTATTTCCTTTTTATAGCTGAGTAGTATGCAATTGAATACATGTATCACAATTTGTTAATCTGTTGTTGAAGAACATTTGGATTGTTTTCAGTGTATATGATTATGAAATCGAACTGCTGTAAATATTCATGTACAGATTTTTGTGTGCACATAATTCTTTATTTTCTAAGGTAAATACCCACAAGTGGGATTTCTGAGGCTTATTTCCACAAAGGTCATGAGATATGACTAAAAGGTCACATCTAAACCTTGGTAGAATTCCCTGGGATCTTCCTGGACTATGAGAGCGTGGGATCTTGAGAAGAATAGCTATGGGGTCATTTTCCACCCACCTCCCTATATTCCCAGGAGACTGTCAAGAGAAAATTTCTTATCACCTCCTGGATGTAATGAAGCATAAGACTTTTGCCTTGCTGCCCTTAGGGTACAACACAGACTAAGACTATAAAACTGCTTACCAACATGAAATTGGCTCTTCAGCAACAGGTTACACTGCCCCTCATGTTACATCATATTGACATCCTATGGGACAAGAGAGCTGACACTTCTGCTCATCTTTCTTTTGCTGTGTATATAAGTAATAGGTTTTCTGTATCTAACTGGAGCTTATTGTTTCTTTACAGCCAAATCAATCCTTTGTTGCCTGCCAGGACTTTGGATAATTTCTACTTTTTAGCAATTATGCATAGAGCTTTTTGTGTGAAATTTCTTGTGAATTTTTGTGCGAATATAAATTTTCATTTAACTAAAGTAATTCCCAAGGGTAGTATTGCTGAGGCATATGATGATTATAAATAAGAAACTTCCCACCAATAATCCAGTTGTTCTGCATTCTCACCAGTATTTGGTATTGTCAGGAATTTTTAAATTGTTTGCTTTTTTATTACTGAGTACTGAGAATTCTTTGTATATTCTGGATACAAGTCCATTATCATATAAATGATTTACAAATGTTTTCTCCAATTCTGCAGCTAGTCTTTTTACTCTCTTAACAGTGTTTTTTGAACAATAAGCATTTTAAATTTTGATGAAATCTAATTGATCATTTTTTTTTTTTTTGTCCTGTATGAATTGTGCTTTTGGTGTCATGTCTAAGGACTCTTTGCCTAACACCAGGTCATAAAGATTTTCTCTTATGTTTTTTCTAAAGTTTATGGGTTTTATATTTCATATTTGGATCATGATCCATTTCAAGTTAAATTTTGGATGAAGTTTAAGTCAAGGATGTCCAATTTTTCAACTTTGTTTATTGAAAAGATTATCTTTTCTCCATTGGATTGTTTTGCATGTTGTGAAAAATTAAACATGTATTCTGCTTCATTGGTCTATGCATCTATCCCTTCACCAATATCACATTATCTTGATTACTGTAGCTTTACAGTAAGTCTTAAATTTAGGTAGAGTGATTCCTCCAATTTTATTTTTTTTCAAAATTGTTTTAGTATTCTAGTTCTTTTGAATTTCTGTATACATTTAAAAATCATGTTTCCTATATCTACAAAACCCTTTTGAGATTTTTATTGGAATTGCAATAAATCTACAGATTTGGAGAGAACAATGGACAGTTTTACTATATTGAGTCTTTCAATCCATGAACATGGTATATCACTCAATTTATTTAGGCCTCCTTTGGTATCTTTCATCAATATTTTGTTGTTTTTAGCATCGAATCATGTACATGTTTTGCTAGGTTTATACCAAAATATTTTTGAGGGATCATAAATGAAAATGCTTTTTAAAATTTAGTTTTTTGTTGTACATTAATATCATGCAGAATTAAAATTGTGTGTGTACGTGTTTGTGTGTTAGCTTGTATCCTATTACCCTGCTAAATTCAATTATTTGTTTTAAGAGTCTTGTGGATTTCTTGAGGTATTCTATGTAGACAATCATATCATTTGTGAATAGGGACAGTTGTATTTCTTCAATTTCAAATTGTTTTCCTTATATTATTTTTTCAAGTCTTAGGATATGGTTAAAATTTATAGCACATATTTAATAGGGGAAGTTAGAGTGAATCTTTGTTCCAAATCTTAGGAGAGAAGCATACATTCTTCCATCACTAAGAATTATATTTGTTTTGTTTTGTTTTATTCTAAAGAGGTTTATGGATTTTTCATACATCCTTTCATCAGGTTGAGAAAGTCGCTTACTATTTCTATTTTATGTATTTTTTTTATTGTGAATGGGTACTTTCCACATTTTTGCTGCATCAATGGAAAAGATCACTTCATTTTTCTTCAGACTGCTAAAATAGTGGATTACACTGATACTTCAATAATGAGCCAAACTTGCACTCCTGGAAGAAATCCCTTTTGATTGTGGTGCATTTTATACATAAATTCACACTAACATATGCTATGTATTTGAATGTTTTGTTAAGGATTTTGCATCAATCTTCATGAGGGATATTACTCTCTTAATTTTTTTCTTTTGTTTTTTTTTTTTTTTGTGCTCTTTTTGGCTTTGGTATCAGTAATGCTGTTCTCATAAAATGAACTAGGAAGTTGTGTCTCCATTTTCTGGAGGAAATTGTATATAATTAGTATTATATCTAAATGTTTGATAGAAATTACTATGAGACAATCTAGGCCTAGAAATGGCTGTTGTTGGAAGAATTTAAACTATGGATTCAAGTTTTTAATTATTATAAAGTTATTCAGGTAATATTCTTTGTGTTTTGGTAATGTTTATCTTTGAAGGAACTGGTCACTTTCATTTAAGATGTAAAATTTATGGCCATAGAGTTGTTCTAGTGTTTCCTCCCTATCCATTCAGTGCCTGTGGTTCTGTGGTGATAGAACCCACTTCGTTCTGGATATTGTAATTTAAGTTTACCTCTTTTTCTTTGACAGTCTTGCTAGAGTTTTATCAATTTTATTGTTGTTTAAAGAAAACAACTTTGGGGTTTATTGCTATAGTAATAAATTATTACAGACTGGTTTAAAATCATACACATTTATTATCTTACAGTTCTTCAGTCTATGTCTGACACTTGTAACACTGAACTAAAATTAAGTATCAGGGGTGCCTGGGTGGCTCAGTTGGTTAAGCGACTGCCTTTGGCTCAGGTTATGATCCTGGAGTCCCAGGATCGAATCCTGCATTGGGCTCCCTGCTGAGCAGGGAGTCTGCTTCTCCCTCTGACCCTCCCCCCTCTCATGCTCTCTCTATCTCATTCTCTCTCTCAAATAAATAAATAAAATAAAATTCAGGTATCAGTAGAGGTGCATTCCCTCTGGAGACTCTGAAGGAGAATCTATTTACTTGCCTTTCTGCCTTGTGGAGCTCATCTGCATTCCTTTGCTCCTGTTCCCCTTCTTCCATTGTCAAAGCCAACATGATGGGTTCAGTTTTTTTATTTCATCACTCTGACCTTCTCTTCTGCCTCCCTTTTCCACTTTTGAGGAGTCCTGTATTTACTATGGACACACTCAGATAACTCAGGATAATCTATCTCTATATCTGTAACTTAATCACATCTGTAAAGCCCCTTTTGTCACAGAAGGTAACTTTACAGTGGACCTCTTTGGAGGCCATTATTCTTCTATCACAGTATTCTACAGATTTTGAATATTACGTTAAGAGGATTTTTTTTAAAATTAAAGCTCAATGCCATTTATGGAAATTTAAAACATGTACATATGCAAAACAATGCTCTTAGCTTTTCAAGGGTACAAACACAATCTCAGTATATGTATCAAAACACTGGAATTGCAGAAATGCCTATGGGTAAAATGGAAGTGGGCAAGGAACTGGGAATGAAGGAAAAAAATAAAAAGAGAAAAGATTTGTATAGATCAATGATGGCTACCACACACTGAGAAGTATGATGAACTCAATTCTCTATACCTCAGTCTTAAAAACAAAAATAACCTCCAAACAAACAAGCAGACTTGAGCTGAGTGGGGTGAGGGTCAGAATGATCTCAGGGAAACCTGGAAAGGAGGCAGCTGGAACACAGAAGAAAAAGCACTGCACCTGGCATTCAGATAACCTGGGGTTGAATCTGAGCTCTGTGGCTGGCTGGCTCCTTGACCTTGGATGCAGCCCCAGCTTCCTTCCTGGATGTCAAACGGGGGTACAAGATGTACACACAAGCAGATAGCAGAATCTCCTGCTCCTGACACACAGGATGTGAGATAACACTGGACAAATGTAAAACTATAGAGTAAGAACCCACTTTCAAGATCGTCTAGTTCAATGTTTTCCAAACTGCAAGTGGTTACCCATTAATGGGTCATGAAATAATTTTAGTGGGTCCCAAAGAGCATTAAAAAGAAAGAAAACAATATATCAGCCTGTGTTTCACTAGAAGTAGCATTTTATAAAACTCTTACTTAAGTTATATATAAGTATAAAATGCATTTTTTCCTATGGGATGCAGTTTGAAAAACATGGATATTGTTCAGAGGAATTTATACTTTTAGATTTCAAGAACTAGTAAGTATTCATCAAGACAACAGAAAGTTGTTCATAGTTGCCACTTTTTAATATATAAAAGGCATCAAAAAAAGAAACCCTTATAATCTCTTGTTAATATTGTACCATAGTGGTGCCTGGCTGGCTGAGTCAGTTAAGCATCTGACTCTTGATTTCAGCTCAGGTCATAAGCTTAGAGTCCTGAGATCAGCCCCAGGTAGGGCTCCATGCTCAGTGGGGAGTCTGCTTGAGATTCTCTCTCTCCCTCTGCCTCTCACCTTCTCAAATAAATCTTTTAAAAAAGTATTGTATCATAAAAGAAATTTTTAGCATCGTAAAAGTAGAAGAGAATAAAAGGCTTTATGTAAAACTCGCTACACTGTACATATTTTTCTTGTATCTCTAGCTTTCAGAAGCCAGAGGTAAGAATTGACTCAATCAAGGTCACTCAGTCAGCTGTGGTAGAGGTGACACTTAACCCAAAGGTCCTGGCTGTGCTTTCTAAGCTCTTCTCCTCAGAACCCTAAGAGATGCACAGAAGAGAAGCCCAGTAGTTGGGGCTCTGGAAACCCCAACCTGTTTAATTGGGAGCGGCTCGGCTTCTAGGATTTCATTGCCGCAATGCCCAATCAGGGCTGGTACCAGGTAGCATCATGCTTCACCTAGCAGCTCCTCCAGCTGGTACCCTCAGGCCGTGGCACAGACTGTCATGCCGACAGTTGAGGATTGCACCAAAGTGGCAGCCAGTTGGGTCAGTCAGCACCCAACCTCCTGCATCCGTGAGCATCTCGGAGCGGCCGCTGAACACGGCCTTGAGCAAGGTGCCCTATCCTTGAGGGTGGGCAGTGCGGGGTAGTGCAGCCAGCCGCCAGCGTTCAGCATTGTGTACTTGCTATTTGGGGTCAGTGGCTTGAATTGAAGGGAGCGGAGCCAGGCTCCAGATCCAAAGGCTTAGGGGCCTCTAGGGACTGGGCTTCAGCCACCACCAGCCCCGAGGCCTCAGCTGACAATCCAGAGAGGGGCATTGGCAGTGATCCTGGACACTTTCTCCGCCCCCTCCAAACACTCCAAAAACCCCGCACCTGAGCCCTTAGGCCAGACCGTAAGTAGGCTCACACTCTGCCGCTACTCAGCGGCCAAGACCTTTTTTTTTTTTTTAACTCCTATGTTGGATGTTTCTATTTTTCTATTTTTGTTTTAGTAGGCAGTTGACCTGGTTTGGTTTGGACCACAAGTTTCGTCTCACCTTCTATTGGCTGTGGTTCCAGTGTCTGTTAAATGTTTAAACCTTTCTTCGGCTCTTTAGAGGTCTCCGTTTGTGTGCGGTTAGTCTCAGATCTGAGAGGTGGCCTCTTGTTCCTTCAGTTATGCTAATTAAGATAAAATCCAGATAAATGTGGCTTCCTATTGAGACCAGGAGTTCACACTGCACTTAGTTAAGTCATTTACTTCAACACTTCCTTCCCTTTCATCTTCCTGGTTCTTAGGGTTTTCTAGTCAGTTACTCAATCAGAAAGCTGGGTTGGCTAAGGACTTCTACTACTGAGGCCAAGTGGTGGGAGGAGAAAAAGAAATAAAAGCAATGTGGATTTATCCTTCCCTGTTGGTGTCACAGATCTAGCAATTATTCTGGGGCTATACTGATAAAGAGTTCAGTAGAAAATTACACAAAAGAATATGAATAGGATTTGAAAAATATTACTTGCATAAAAATATACAAATACCAAAGTTCTGAATGCTGCTGGAGTTGAAAATTCATATAGAGAAAAGTACAAATATCCTCTAAAAGCAAAAACAGTGAGATACTGGTTTTCACATCAGTTTGGCAAAAAATATAAAGACTCATTTTTCAACAAAGAGTAGAGGATATTCTTATTCACTGTTGATAAGATTATTACCTTGTTGTGTGGATTTGTGAAAACTTTCTGAGGGCAATTTGGCAGACTCAAAACTGAAAATGTGCTAGGAGGGGCGGAGCAAGATGGCGGAGGAGTAGGAGACCTAGATTTAGTCTGGTTTCAGGAATTCAGCTGAATAGGGATCAAACCATTCTGAACATCTACGAACTCAACAGGAGATTGAAGAGGAGAGTAACAACAACTCTCTGAACAGAGAAGCAACCACTTACTGGAAGGTAGGACGTGTGGAGAAGTGAATCCGAGGCGATATTCGGGAGGATAGACGGCGGGGGAGGGGGCCTCCGTCGGCCGCTTCTGGCAAGTGATAGAGCCGCGGAGCACAAAATTGGAACTTTTAGAAGCTGGCTCTGCTGAGGGACATCCCTGCAGTGGCTAAGCAGGGGGTGGAATCCTCTCGGGACAGTGTGGTCTCAGGACCCTTGGGGTCACAGAAAGACCGGGGGTACCTGAGTGCGGCAGAGCTCCCAGGTATGGGAGCGGGGAAGCTGGCTGCAGATACGGAGCTGAGGCGTGGGTTCTCAGCTCGGGGTTGCCATAAACTGTGATCGGTGACACAGTCGGGCCACTGCTCCTCCACCAGGGACCCAACAAGCGGCAGAACCGGGGAGACTCCCCTTCCTCCCCTGGGAGGAGGAGCGCAGGAACGCACGCAGGGATATGCTGGATTTGGAGACTCCACACGGGGTCGGATGCCAGAGATAGAAACGCTCGGTCACAGGCCACAGGCCGGATGAGCACGGAGTGCGGCCGGAGACCAGGGAGACGGGAGTGACTGCTTTTCTTTGGGGGCGCACTGAGGAGTGGAGCCCCGAGTTCTCAGCTCCTCCGGGAGGAGATTGGGAGGCCACAATTTTCGCCCTGGTCCTCCAAAGCTGTACCAAGAGCTTGCAGGGAACAAAAGCTCCTGAGAGCAAACCCTAGCAGCTTGCTTAACTGGGACTGACAAGGGCGGGGCAATTCCGCCTCCGGCAAAGACGTTTGGAAACCACGGCAACAGGCCCCTCCCCCAGAAGATCAGCATGAACAGCCAGCAAGCCAAGACCAAGTTTACCGATCAAGGAGAACGGGAGAACTCCAGCGCTAGGGGAATACTGCACATAGAATTCATGGCTTTTTTTTTTACCATGATTCATTAGTTCATCAAAGTTAATATTTTTAAACTGTTTCTTTTTAATTTTTCTTTTTCCCTTTTCAACCAACATCTTATCAATCCCTTTAAAAAAAACATTTTTTATTTTTCATTTTTAGAGTCATATTTTATCCCTTCATAGTAGTTACCCTTATTTTTGGCATATATATATAAGTTCTCTCTTTAAAATTTTGAGATACAGTTTCTTCTAACAGATCAAAATATACCCTAAATCAGTACTGTATGGCTTTGTTCTAGTCTCCTGCCTGATCACATTCTCTCCCTTTTTTTTTTTAAATCTTCTTTCTTTTTTCAAACAACTTATCAATTCCTTTTATAAAATCTTTTATAATTTTCATCTTTACAGTCATCTTCCATCCCTTCATTGTATCAACACTTATTTTGTACATATATGTCTTTCTTCCTTTAAAATTTTAGGAGGCACTTTTTTCTGACAGACCAAAATACACCCAAAATCTAGTGTGTGGCACTGATCTATGCACTAGGCTGATCATATCTGATCATATTCTCCTTTTTTTGTATTGTTCTGTTTTTGTTTTTATTTTTTTTTATCTTTTATTTCTCTTTTTTCTTTCTTTCTCTTTCTTTTCCCCTGGTTTCAGGTCTTTTCTGATTTGTATACAGTATATTTGCTGGGGACGTTGTTAACTGGTTAGCATTTTATTCTCTCATTTATCTATTCTCCTCTGGACAAAATAACAAGACGAAAAAATCACCTCAGCAAAAAGAACAAGAGGTAGTACCGTCAGCCAGGGACCTACTCAATACAGACATTAGTATGATGTGGGACATAGAATTCAGAATCATGACTTTAAAAATACTAGCTGGGCTTGAAAAAAGCATGGAAGTTATTAGAGAAACCCTTTCTGGAGAAATAAAAGAACAAAAATCTAACCAAGTTGAAATAAAAAAGGCTATTAAAGAGGTGCAATAAAAAATGGGGGCACTAACTGCTAGGATAAATGAGGCAGAGGAGAGAATCAGTGATATAGAAGACCAAATGATGGAAAATAAAGTGGCTGAGAAAAAGAGAGATAAACAACGACAGGATCACGAGGGCAGAATTCGAGAGATAAGCGATACCATAAGACGAAACAACATTAGAATAATTGGGATCCCAGAAGAAGAAGAAAGAGAGAGAGGGGCAGAAGGTATATTGGAGCAAATTATAGCAGAGAACTTCCCTAATGTGAGGAAGGAAACAGGCATCAAAATCCAGGAGGCACAGAGAACCCCTCTCAAAATCAATAAAAATAGGTCAACACCCCGACATCTATTAGTAAAACTTACGAGTATCAGAGACAAAGAGAAAATCCTGAAAGCAGTTTGGGAGAAGATATATGTAACCTACAATGGTAGAAATATTAGATTGGCAACAGACCTATCCACAGAGACCTGGCAGGCCAGAAGGGACTGGAAAGATATTTTCAGAGCAATAGTGAGAAAAATATGCAGCCAAGAATACTATATCCAGCTAGGCTGTCATTGAAAATAGAAGGAGATATAAAAAGCTTCCAGGACAAACATATTTTAAAGGAATTTGCAAACACGAAACCAGCCCTACAAGAAATATTGAAAGGGGTTCTCTAAGCAAAGAGAGAGCCTAAAAGCAGCACAGATCAGAGAGGAACACAGACAATATAGAGTAACAGTCACCTTACAGGCAATACAATGGCGCTAAATTCATACCTTTCAATAGTTACCCTGAATGTAAATGGGCTAAATGCCCCAATCAAAAGACACAGGCTATCAGATTGGATTAAAAAACAAGACCCATCCAAATGCTGTCTGCAAGAGACTCATTTTAGACCCAAAGACACCCCCAGATTGAAAGTGAGGGGGTGGAAAACAATTTACCATGCTAATGGACACCAAAAGAAAGCTGGGGTGGCAATCCTTATATCAGATAAATTAGATTTTAAAACAAAGACTGCAATAAGAGATGAGGAAGGACACTATATCCTACTTAAAGGGTCTATCAACAAGAAGATCTAACAATTGTAAATATCTATGCCCCTAACATGGGAGCAGCCAATTATATAAGGCAATTAATAACAAGGGCAAAGAAACACATTGACAACAATACAATAGTAGTGGGGGACTTTAACACCACCCTCACTGAAATGGACAGATCATCTAAGCAAATGATCAACAAGGAAATAAAGACTTTAAGACACACTGGACCAAATGGGCTTCACAGACATATTCAGAACATTCCATCCCAAAGCAATGGAGAACACATTCTTCTCTAGTGCCCATGGAACATTCTCCAGAATTGATCACATCCTAGCTCACAAATCAGGTCTCAACTGGTACCAAAAGATTGGGATCATTCCCTGCATATTTTCAGACCACAGTGCTTTGAAACTAGAACTCAACCACAAGAGGAAAGTCGGAAAGAACTCAAATACATGGAGGCTAAAGAGCATCCTACTAAAGAATGAATGGGTCAACCAGGAAATTAAAGAAGAATTTAAAAAAATTCATGGGAACCAATGAAAATGAAAACACAACTGTTCAAAATCTTTGGGATACAGCAAAGGCAGTCCTGAGAGGAAAGCATATAGCAATACAGGCCTTTCTGAAGAAACAAGAAAGGTCTCAAATACACAACCTAACCCTACACCTAAAGGAGCTGGAGAAAGAACAGCAAATAAAGCCTAAACCCAGCAGGAGAAGAGAAATAATAAAGATCAGAACAGAAATCAATGAAATAGAAACCAAAAGTACAGTAGAAGAGATCAACGAAACTAGGAGCTGGATCTTTGAAAGAATTAACAAGATTGATAAACCCCTGGCCAGACTTATCAAAAAGAAAACAGAAATGACCCAAATCCACAAAATCATGAATGAAAGAGGAGAGATCACAACCAACACCAAAGAAACACAAACAATTATAAGAACATATTATTAGCAAATCTATGCCAGCAAATTAGATAACCTGGAAGAGATGGGTGCATTCCTAGAGATGTATCAACTACCAAAACTGAACCAGGAAGAAATAGAAAACCTGAACAGACCTATAACCACTAAGGAAATTGAAGCAGTCATCAAAAATCTCCCAAGAAACAAAAGCACAGGGCCAGATGGCTTCCCAGGGGAATTCTATCAGACATGTAAAGAAGAATGAATACCTATTCTCCTGAAACTGTTCCAAAAAAGAGAAATGGAAGGAAAACGTCCAAACTCATTTTATGAGGCCAGCATTACCTTGATCCTAAAACCAGACAAAGACCCCATCAAAAAGGAGAATTACAGACCAATATCCTTGATGAACATGGATGCAAAAATTCTCACCAAAATACTAGCCAATAGGATCCAACAGTACATTAAAAGGATTATTCCCCACGACCAAGTGGGTTTTATCCCTGGGCTGCAAGGATGGTTCCACATCCGCAAATCAATCAACATGATACAATACATTAACAAAAGAAAGAACAAGAATCATATGATCCTCTCAAAAGATGCAGAAAAAGCATTTGACAAAGTACAGCATCCTTTCTTGATCAAAACTCTTCAGAGTATAGGGATAGAGGGTACATACCTCAATATTATAAAAGCCATCTATGAAAAACCTACAGAGAATATCATTCTCAATGGGGAAAAGCTAAGAGCTTTTCCCCTAAAGTCAGGAACGCGGCAGGGAAGTCCACTCTCACCACTGCTATTCAACATAGTATTAGAAGTCCTAGCCACAGCAATCAGACAACAAAAAGATATCAAAGGGCTCCAAATCGGCAAAGAGGAGGTCAAATTCTCACTCTTTGCAGATGTATGTGGAAAACCCTAAAGACTCCACCCCAAAACTGCTAGAACTCATTCAGGAATTCAGTAAAGTAGCAGGATATAAAATCAATGCACAGAAATCAGTGGCATTCCTATACACCAACAACAAGACAGAGGAGAGACAAATCAAGGAGTCGATCCCATTTACAATTGCACCCAAAACCATAAGATACCTAGGAATAAATCTAACCAAAGAGGCAAAGGATCTGTACTCAGAAAACTATAAAATACTCATGAAAGAAATTGAAGAAGACACAAAGAAATGGAAAAACGTTCCATGCTCATGGATTGGGAGAACCAACATTGTGAAGATGTCCATGCTACATAGAGCAATCTACACATTCAATGCAACCCCCCTCAAAATACCATCCACTTTTTTCAAATAAGTGGAACAAATAATCCTAAAATTTGTATGGAACCAGAAGAGACCCTGAATAGCCAGAGGAATGTTGAAAAAGAAAAGCAAAGCTGGCGGCATCACAATTCCGGACTTCCAGCTCTATTACAAAGCTGTCATCATCAAGACAGTATGGTACTGGCACAAAAACAGACACATCCATCAATGGAACAGAATCGAGAGCCCAGAAATGGACCCTCAACTCTATGGTCAAGTCATCTTCGACAAAGCAGGAAAGAATGTCCAATGGAAAAAGACAGTCTCTTCAACATATGGTGTTGGGAAAATTGGACAGCCACATGCAGAAGAATGAAACTGGACCATTTCCTTACACCACACACAAAAATAGACTCTAAATGGTTGAAAGACCTAAATGTGAGACAGGCGTCCATCAAAATCCTAAAGGAGAACACAGGTAGCAACCTCTTCGACCTCATCCGCAACAAATTCTTCCTGGAAACATCACCAAAGACAAGGGAAGCAAGGGCAAAAAGGAACTATTGGGATTTCATCAAGATAAAAAGCTTTTGCACAGCAAAATAAACAGTCCACAATACCAAAGGACAACTGACAGAATGGGAGAAAATATTTGCAAATGACATATCAGATAAAGGGCTAGTATCCAAAATCTATAAAGAACTTATCAAACTCAACACCCAAAGAACAAATAATCCAATCAAGAAATGGGCAGAAGACATGAACAGACATTTTTCCAAAGAAGACATCCAAATGGCCAACAGACACATGAAAAAGTGCTCCACATCGCTCGGCATCAGGGAAATCCAAATCAAAACCTCAATGAGATACCACCTCACACCAGTCAGAATGGCTAATATAACCAAGTCAGGAAACGACAGATGTTGGCGGAGATGTGGAGAATGGGGAACCCTCCTACACTGTTGGTGGGAATGCAAGCTGGTGCAACCCCTCCAGAAAACAGTATGGAGGTTCCTCAAACAGTTGGAAATAGAGCTACTACGATCCAGCCATTGCACTACATCGTATTTACCACAAAGATACAAATGTAGGGATCCAAAGGGGTACGTGCACCCCAATGTTTATAGCAGCAATGTCCACAATAACCAAACTGTGGAAAGAGCCAAGATGTCCATCGACAGATGAATGGATAAAGAAGAAGTGGTATATATACTCAATGGAATATTATGCAGCCCTCAAAAGGAATGAGATCTTGCCATTTGCAGTGACGTGGATGGAACTGGAGGGTGTTATGCTGAGTGAAATTAGTCAATCAGAGAAAGACATGTATCATATGACCTCACTGATATGAGGATTTCTTAATCTCAGGAAACAAACTGAGTGTTGCTGGAGTGGTGGGGGGTGGGAGGGATGGGGTGGCTGGGTGATAGCATTGGGGAGGGTATGTGCTATGGTGAGCGCTGTGAATTGTGCAAGACTGTTGAATCACAGATCTGTACTTCTGAAACAAATAATGCAACATATGTTAAGAAAAAAGAAAAAGAAGAAGATAGCAAGAGGGGAAGAATGAAGGGGAGTAAGTCAGAGGGGGAGATGAACCATGAGAGACGATGGATTCAGAAAAACAAACTGAGGGTTCTAGAGGGGAGGAGGGTAGGGGGATGGGTTAGCCTGGTGATGGGTATTAAAGAGGGCACATTCTGCATGGAGCACTGGGTTTTATGTAGAAACAATGAATCATGGACCACTACATCAAAAACTAATGATGTCATATATGGTGATTAACATAACAATAAAAAAACCCTGAAAATGTGCTGATCCATTATTTCCTATCTTAAGAATCTATCTTACAAAAATATTTTCACATATGGACAAGGGTGTTTATACAAAGATAATTATACTCTATATAATAACAAAAAAAAGAAATGAAATATTCATACAAAAGATATAAATAATTATCATTCAGCTGCATTTGTGTTTATAGCAATAAAAGGGAATAAAGTAGACCTTACTGGTACTGATATCTCTCATATGTAGTTGATAAGTGAAAACAAAGAATGTTAAAAAATAAAATATATAATATTTAATTTTTTGGCTTTATTTTTAAAAGAACACTAATGAGAAGGACCCGGAAGAATATATGATAAACTTGAGCATCATCAATGGATGCAGTTGAGAATTGACATTTTATATTATATATCTGTATTATCGGGCTTTTCTGTTATTAAACTTTTAAAAGTATAGGAGACATTTTACAAATGACAGACTACATAATTTTATCTTTTAGACCTTGTAAGTCAAGAACTGTATAAAATTGGAATTAGGATGAGAAATTTTGAACTACCCTGAAAAACAGGCTTGCTGGTAATATGCTAGAAAGCATGATGGTTTTGGGTTTGGCAAGATGTTTAAGAGACATGGGGAGTTAGTATTAATGTTGTGATAAAAGGGTTGAAATGTTTTAGATTAGCCAGCAGCCAATATTTTTTTCCAGTTTTATTGAGAAATAATTGACATACATTACTGTATATGTTTAAGTCATATAGCATGATGGTTTGATTTACTTATATTGTGAAATGATTACCAAAATAGGTTCAGCTAACATCCATCTCCTCATGCAGATGCAATAAAAAAAAAAAGAAGGAAAGAATAAAGGAAAGCCAATTTTCTCCTTGTGATGAGAACTCTTAGGATTCACTCTCTTAACAGTTTTCCGATATATCATACAGCAGTTATTTTCATCATATTGTTCATTACATCTCTAATACTTACTTATCTTATACTGGAACTTTTTACCTTTTGATCACCTTCCTCATATTCCCACCTTCCCCAGCCCCCTGCCTCTGGTAATCACAAATATAATCTCTTTTTCTGTTTGTTTGTTTGTTTTCCTCCAGATTCTACGTATGAGACCATACAGTATTTGTTTTTCTCTGTCTGACTTATTTCACTTAGCATAATGCCTCTTAAGCCCCATCCATGTTGTTGCAAATGGTAGGATTTACTTTTTTTGTGTGTGAGTGAATAATATTTTATTGTGTGTGCATGCACAATCACACACGCATGCGGGTGTGTGTGTGTGTGCGTGTATGCACATACATTTATGTATACCACAACTTCTTTATCCGTTCATCCATCAGTGGACACTTAGGTTGTTTCCATGTCTTTGCTATCTAAATGATGCTACTGTGAATGTGGGGGGTGCAGATATCTTCTCAATTCAGTGTTTTTGTTACCTTTGGTTATATGCCAGTAGTGGAACTGTTGGATCATACAGTGTTTTTTGAGGATTCTACATACTGTTTTCCACTGTGGCTATACCAATTTACAATCCCACCAACAGTGCAAAGGGTTCCCTGCTCTCCATATCCACACCAGTATTTGTTATCTTGTCTTTTTGCTAACGGTCATTCTGACATGCATAAAATGCTATCTCATTTTGGTTTTAATTTGCATTTCTCTAATGACTAGTAATGTTGAGCATCTTTTCAGCATATTGGCCTTTTGTATATCTTCTTTGGAGAAATGTCTATTCAGATCCTTTGCCCATTTTTTAATTTTTTAATTTTCATTATTGAGTTATATGAGTTCTTTGTATGTTCTGATAATTAACCCCTTCCACAAATATACTTTGCAAATACTTTCCCCATTCCATTAGCTGTCTTTTCACTTTGATAATGGTTTCTTTTGCTGTACAGAACTTTTTAGTTTGACGTTTCCCGCTGTATTTTTTTTCTTATGTCATAAGATGTCATATCCACAATATCATTACCAGGACCCATGTCAGGAGCTTTGTTGTTATGTTGCCTTCAACAAGCTTTATGGTTTCAGGTCTTACATTTAAGTCTTTTATCCATTTCTAGTTAGTTTTATGAGTGGTGTAAGATATGGGTCTAGTTTCATTCTTTTACATGTGAATATCCAATTATCCCATCATCATTTATTGAAGAAACTACATTTTTCCTTGTTAAATATTAGTTGTATACTCATGTTTTATATATGATAAGTATTAGCAAGTACACGGGTTTCTTTCTGAGCCCTTGATTCTATTCCATTTGTATGTTTGTCTGTTTTTATGCCGATACTATTTACTGTTTTGGTAACCATAGTTTTATAGTTTTATAGTGTAGCTTAAAATTAGGAAGTGTAATACTTCATGTTCTGTTCTTCTTTCTTAGGATTTCTTTGGCTGCTTGGAGTCTTCTGTGATTCCATGTAAATTTTAGGAGTATTTTTTCTACTTTAGTGAAAAAATATCATTGGAATCTTGAAAAGGGTTGCATTGAATCTATAGATAACTTTTAGTAGTATTGATATTTTAACAATATTACTTTTTCCAATCCATGAACATGGGATAATTTTCCATCTATGTCTTCTTCAATTTGTTTCATCAATTATTTTATAGTTTTTAGCATAGAGATCTTTCACCTTCTTAGTTAAATTTATTCCTAATGATTTTATTGTTTTTGATGCTATTGTAAAGAAGATCAATTTCTTTATTTCTTTTCAGAAATTTTGTCATTAGTGTATGTAGAAACACTATAGAGTTTTGAATTTTAATTAAATATCCTGCAATTGCACTGATTTCATTGATTAGGTCTAAGAGCTTTTAGGTTGAGTCTTTAGGATTTTCTGTATATAAAAAATTTTGCCTGCAAATAGAAGCAACTTTACTTTCTCCTTTCTGATTCCAGTACCTTTTATTTATTCTTCTTGCCTGATTGCTCTAGTTAGGACTTCCAGGTCTATGCTGGATAGGAGTGGTGAGTGTAGGCACTCTGGTCTTGTTCCTGATCTTAGAAGAAAAACTTTCATCCTTTCACTGAGTAAGATGATAGCTGTGGGCTTGTCATATATGGCCTTTATTATGTTTAGAAATGTTCTTTTTATGGCTTATTTGTTAAGATTTTTTATCATGAATGGAGTTTGAATTTTGTTGAGTGATTTTTCTACGTCTATTGAGAAGATCATATTATTATTTTCTTTCATTCAATTAATGTGACATAACAGAATGACTGATTTGCATAAGTTGAACTTTCATTGCACTCCAGAGATAAATCTCACTTGATCATGGTTGATTATTCTTTTAATGTGCTGCTGAATTTAGTTTGTTAGTTTTTATTGAGAATTTTGTCATCTATATTCATCAGTGATATTGGCCCGTAGTTTTATTTTCTATAGTGTTCTTTTCTAGTTTTGATATCAGAATAATGCTGGCCTTGTAAAATGAATTTGAGATGTTTCCTCCTCTTTCATTTTTTGGAAGAGTTTGAGAAAGATTGGTGTAAATTTTTTTAAAATTATTTTATTGTTATGTTAATCACCATAAATTACATCATTAGTTTTTGATGTATTGTTCCATGATTCATTGTTTCTACATAAAACCCAGTGCTCCACGCAGAACATGCCCTCTTTAATACCCATCAACAGGCTAACCCATCCCCAACCACCTCCCCTCTAGAACCCTCAGTTTGTTTTTCAGAGTCCATCGTCTATCATGGTTCGTCGCCCACTCCATTTTACTCCCCTTCATTCTTCCCCTCCTGCTATCTTCTTCTTCTTTTTTTTTTTTCTTAACATATATTGCATTATTTGTCTCAGAGGTACAGATCTGTGATTCAAAAGTCTTGCACAATTCACAGCGCTCACCGTAGCACATACCCTCCCCAGTGTCTATCACCCGGCCACCCCAACCCTCCCAGCCCCCCACCACTCCAGCAACACTCTGTTTGTTTCCTGAGATTAAGAATTCCTCATATCAGTGAGGTCATATGATACATGTCTTTCTCTGATTGACTTATTTCAGTCAGCATAACACCCTCCAGTTCCATCCACGTCGTTGCAAATGGCAAGATCTCATTCCTTTTGAGGGCTGCATAATATTCCATTGTGTATATATACCACTTCTTCTTTATCCATTCATCTGTCGATGGACATCTTAGCTCTTTCCAGTTTGGCTATTGTGGACATTGCTGCTATAAACATTGGGGTACACGTACCCCTTCAGATCCCTACATTTGTATCTTTGTGGTAAATACCCAGTAATGCAATTGCTGGATCGTATGGTAGCTCTATTTTCAACTGTTTGAGGAACCTCCATACTGTTTTCCGGAGGGGTTGCACCAGCTTGCATTCCCACCAACAGTGTAGGCGGGTTCCCCGTTCTCCACATCCCCGCCAACATCTGTCATTTCCTGACTTGTTAATTTTAGCCATTCTGACTGGTGTGAGGTGGTATCTCATTGAGATTTTGATTTGGATTTCCCTGATGCCGAGCGATGTGGAGCACTTTCTCATGTGTCTGTTGGCCACTTGGATGTCTTCTTTGCAAAAATGTCTGTTCATGTCTACTGCCCATTTCTTGATTGGATCATTTGTTCTTTGGGTATTGAGTTTGATAAGTTCTTTATAGATTTTGGATACTAGCCCTTTATCTGATATGTCATTTGCAAATATTTTCTCCCATTCTGTCAGTTGTCTTTTGGTTTTGTGGACTGTTTCTTTTGCTTTGCAAAAGCTTTTTATCTTGATGAAATCCCAATTATTCCTTTTTGCCCTTGCTTCCCTTGCCTTTGGCAGTGTTTCTAGGAAGAAGTTGCTGTGGCTGAGGTCCAAGAGGTTGCTGCCTGTGTTCTCCTTTAGGATTTTGATTGACTCCTGTCTCACGTTTAGGTCTTTCAACCATTTGGAGTCTTTTTTGTGTGTGGTGTAAGGAAATGGTCCAGTTTCATTCTTCTGCATGTGGCTGTCCAATTTTCCCAACACCATTTGTTGAAGAGACTGTCTTTTTTCCATTGGACATTCTTTCCTGCTTTGTCAAAGATGACTTGACCATAGAGTTGAGGGTCCATTTCTGGGCTCTCGATTCTGTTCCATTGATGGATGTGTCTGTTTTTGTGCCAGTACCATACTGTCTTGATGATGACAGCTTTGTAATAGAGCTGGAAGTCCGGAATTGTGATGCCGCCAGCTTTGCTTTTCTTTTTCAACATTGCTCTGGCTATTCAGGGTCTCTTCTGGTTCCATACAAATTTTAGGATTATTTGTTCCATTTCTTTGAAAAAGGTGTATGTTATTTTGATTGGGATTACATTGAATGTGTAGATTGTTCTATGTAGCATGGACATCTTCACAATGTTTGTTCTTCCAATCCATGAGCATGGAACGTTTTTCCATTTCTTTGTGTCTTCTTCAATTTCTTTCATGAGTATTTTATAGTTTTCTGTGTACAGATCCTTTGCCTCTTTGGTTAAATTTATTCCTAGGTATCTTATGGTTTTGGGTGCAATTGTAAATGGGATCGACTCCTTGATTTGTCTCTCTTCTGTCTTGTTGTTGTATAGGAATGCCACTGATTTCTGTGCATTGATTTTATATCCTGCCACTTTACTGAATTCCTGGTATGAGTTCTAGCACTTTTGGGCTAGAGTCTTTTGGCTTTTCCAGATAAAGTATCACATCATCTGCAAAGAGTGAGAATTTGACTTCGTCTCTGCCAGTTTGGAGGCCTTTGATTTCTTTTTGTTGTCTGATTGCTGTGGCTAGGACTTCTAATACTATGTTGAATAACAGTGGTGAGAGTGGACATTCCTGCCGCGTTCCTGACCTTAGGGGGAAAGCTCTCTGCTTTTCCCCATTGAGAATGATATTTGCTGTAGGTTTTTCATAGATGGCTTTTATGATATTGAGGTATGTACCCTCTATCCCTATACTCTGAAAAGTTTTGATCAAGAAAAGATGTTGTACTTTGTCAAATGCTTTTTCTGCATCTTTTGAGAGGATCATATGATTCCTGTTCTTTCTTTTGTTAAAGTATTATATCACGTTGATTGATTTGTGGATGTTGAACCAACCTTGCAGCCCAGGGATAAATCCCACTGGTCATGGTGAATAATCCTTTTAATGTACTGTTGGATCCTATTGGCTAGTATTTTTGGTGAGAATTTTTGCATCCATGTTCATCAAGGATATTGGTCTGTAATTTTCCTTTTTGATGGGGTCTTTGTCTGGTTTTGGGATCAGGTAATGCTTGCCTCATAAAATGAGTTTGGAAGTTTTCCTTCCATTTCTCTTTTTTGGAACAGTTTCAGGAGAATAGGTATTAATTCTTCTTTAAATGTTTGGTAGAATTCCCCTGGGAAGCCATCTGCCCTGGGCTTTTGTTTCTTGGGAGATTTTTGATGACTGCTTCAATTTCCCTAGTGGTTATAGATCTGTTTAGGTTTTCTGTTTCTTCCAGGTTCAATTTTGGTGGTTCATACATCTCTAGGAATGCATCCATTTCTTCCAGGTTATCTAATTTGCTGGCATAGAATTGCTGATAATATGTTCTTATAATTGTTTGTATGTCTTTTGTGTTGGTTGTGATCTCTCCTCTTTCATTCATGATTTTGTGGGTTTGGGTCATTTCTGTTTTCTTTTTGATAAGTCTGGCCAGGGGTTTATCAATCTTGTTAATTCTTTCAAAGAACCAGCTCCTAGTTTCGTTGATCTCTTCTACTGTTCTTTTGGTTTCCAGTTCATTGATTTCTGCTCTGATTGTTATTATTTCTCTTCTCCTGCTGGGTTTAGGCTTTATTTGCTGTTTTTTCTCTAGCTCCTTTAGGTGTAGGGTTAGGTTGTGTTTTTGAGACCTTTCTTGTTTCTTGAGAAAGGCTTGTATTGCTATATTCTTTCCTCTCAGGACTGTCTTTGCTGTATCCCAAAGATTTTGAACAGTTGTGTTTTCATTTTCATGCGTTTCCATTAATTTTTTTTAATTCTTCGTTAATTTCCTGGTTGACCGATTCATTCTTTAGTAGGATGCTCTTTAGCCTTCATGTATTTGAGTTTTTTCTGATTTTCCTCTTGTGATTGAGTTCTAGTTTCAAAGCACTGTGGTCTGAAAATATGCAGGGAATGATCCCAATCTTTTGGTACCAGTTGAGACCTGATTTGTGACCTAGGATGTGATCAGTTCTGGAGAATATTCCATGGGCTCTAGAGGAGAATGTGTATTCCGTTGCTTTGGGATGGAATGTTCTGAATATGTCTGTGAAGTCCATTTGGTCCAGTGTGTCATTTAAAGTCTTTATTTCCTTGTTGATCTTTTGCTTAGACGATCTGTCCATTTCAGTCAGGGGCCTATTAAAGTCCCCCACTATTATTGTATTGTTGTCAATATGTTTCTTTGCTTTTGTTATTAATTGCCTTATATAATTGGCTGCTCTCATGTTAAGGGCATAGATATTTACGATTGTTATATCTTTTTGTTGGATAGACCCTTTAAGTACGATATAGTGTCCTTCTTCATATCTTATTACAGTCTTTGGTGTAAAATCTAATTTGTCTGATATAAGGATTGCTGCCACAGCTTTCTTTTGGTGTTCATTAGCATGATAAATGGTTTTCCACCCCCTCACTTTCAATGTGGGGGTATCTTTGGGTCTAAAATGAATCTCTTGCAGATAGCATTTGGATGGGTCTTGTGTTTTAATCCAATCTGATAGCCTGTGTCTTTTGATTGGGGCATTTAGCCCATTTACATTCAGGGTAACTATTGAAAGATATGAATTTAGTGCCATTGTATTGCCTGTAAGGTGACTGTTACTCTATATTGTCTGTGTTCCTTTCTGGTCTATGCTGCTTTTAGGCTCTGTCTTTGCTTAGAGGACCCCTTTCAATATTTTTTGGAGGGCTGGTTTCGTGTTAGCAAATTCCTTTAGTTTTTGTTTTCCTGGAAGCCTTTTCTCTCTCCTTCTATTTTCAGTGACAGCCTAGCTGGATATAGTATTTTTGGCTGCATATTTTTCTCATATAGTGCTCTGAAGATATCATGCCAGTCCTTTCTGGCCTGTCAGGTCTCTGTGGATAGATCTGTTGCTAATCTAATGTTTCTACCATTATAGGTTACATATCCCTTCTCCTGAGCTGCTTGCAGGATTTTCTCTTTGTCTCTGATACTCGTAGGTTTTACTAGTAGATGTCGGGGTGTTGACCTATTTTTATCGATTTTGAGAGGGATTCTCTGTGCCTCCTGGATTTTGATGCCTGTTTCCTTCCCCACATTAGGCAAGTTCTCTGCTATAATTTGCTCCAATATACCTTCTGCCCCTCTCTCTCTTTCTTCTTCTTCTGGGATCCCAATTATTCTAATGTTGTTTCGTCTTATGGTATCGCTTATCTCTCGAATTCTGCCCTCGTGATCCTGTCGTTGTTTATCTCTCTTTTTCTCAGACTCTTTATTTTCCATCATTTGGTCTTCTATATCGCTGATTCTCTCTTCTGCCTCATTTATCCTAGCAGTTATTGCCCCCATTTTTGATTGCACCTCTTTAATAACCCTTTTGATTTCAATTTGTTTAGATTTTAGTTCTTTTATTTCTCCAGGAAGGGTGTCTCTAATAATTTCCATGCTTTTTTCAATCCCAGCTAGTTTCTTTGAATTCATGATTCTGAACTCTAGGTCCGATATCATACTAATGTCCATATTGATTAGGTCCCTGGCAGACGATACTACCTCTTGTTCTTTTTCTGAGGTGATTTCTTTCATCTTGTCTTTTTGTCCAGAGGAGAATAGATGAATGAGAGAGCAAAATGCTAACAGGTTAACAACGTCCCCAGAAATTATTCTCTAAACAATTCAGAAAAGACCTGAAACCAGGGAAAAGAAAGGGAAAGAAAGAAAAAAGAAAGAGAAAAATAAAAGAAAAAGATAAAAACATACAAAAACAGAACAAAACAAACAAACAAAAAAAACAGAATATGTTCAAATATGTTCAGGCTAGTGCATAGATCAGTGCCACACACTAGATTTCTGGTTTATTTTGGTCTGTTTGAAGATAGTGCCTCCTACCATTGTAAAGAAAGAAAGACTTATATATGTACAAAATAAGAGTTGATACAATGAAGGGATGGAAAATGACTGTAAAGTGAAAATTATAAAAGATTTTATAAAAGGAATTGATAAGCTGTTTGAAAAAAAAGATTGATAAAAAAATGGGAGAGAATGTGATCAGGCAGGAGACTAGAACAAAGCCATACAGTAGAGATTTAGGGTATATTTTGATCTGTTAGAATAAACTGTATCTCAAAATTTTAAAGAGTGAACAACTTACATATATATGCCAAAAATAAGGTTAACTACTATGAAGGGATAGAATATGACTCTAAAAATAAAAAATAAAAATGTTTTTTTTTAAAGGGATTGATAAGTTGTTGGGTTCTTTTTCCAAAGAAAAATTAAAAAAAAAACAGTTAAAAAAGATTAACTTTGAAAGACTAATGAATCATTTTAAAAAAGCCATGAATTCTATGTGCAGTATTCCCCTAGCGCTGGAGTTCTCCCTTCTCCTTGATCAGTAAACTTGGTCTTGGCTGGCTGTTCGTGCTGATCTTCTGGGGGAGGGGCCTGTTGCCGTGGTTCCCAAATGTCTTTGCCGGAGGCGGAATTGCCCCATCCTTGTGAGTCTGGGCTAAGCAATCTGCTTGGGTTTGCTCTTGGGAGCTTTTGTTCCCTGCAAACTCTCAGTACAGCTTTGGAGGATGATAATGAAAATGGTGGCCTCCCAGTGTCTTCATGGAGAAGCCGAGAACTTGGGGCCCGCTCCTCAGTGCGCCCCCAGAGAAAAGCAGTCAATCACTCCCGTCTCCCTGGTCTCCGGCCGCACTCCGTGCTCACCCGGCCTCTGAGCGTTTCTATCTCTGGCACCCGACCCCGTGTGGAGTCTCCAAACCCAGCAGATCCCTGCGGTGCGCTCCTGTGCTGCTCCTCCTGGGGGAGGAAGTGGAATCTCCCCAGCTCTTCTGCTTTTTGGCTCCCTGGTGGAGGAGCAGTGGCCCAACTGGGCCGCGCATCACAGTTTATGGCCACCACGAGCTGAGAGCCTGCACCTCGGCTCCGTCTCTGCAGCTGGCTTCCCCGCTCCGATACCTGGGAGCTCTGCCGCACTCAGGCACCCCCAGTCTTTCTGTGACCCCGAGGTTCCTGTGACCACACTGTCCCGCGAGGTTTCCACCTCCCTCTTAGCCACTGGAGTGATGTCCCTCAGCGGAGCCAACTTCTAAAAGTTCCGATTTTGTGCATGGCTCTATCACTTGCCAGAAGCCGCCGATGGAGGCCCCCCACCCCCGCCGTCTATCCTCCCAAATATCGCCTCGGATTCACTTCTCTGCACGTCCTACCCTCCAGTAAATGGTCGCTTCTCTGTTCAGAGAGTTGTTGCTACTCTCTTCTTTGATCTCCTTTTGAGTTCATAGGTGTTCAGAATGGTTTGATCCCCATTCAGCTGAATTCCTGAGACCAGATGAAATCCAGGTCTCCTACTCCTCTGCCATCTTGCTCCATCTCCCTTCATTGTGTTCTTTTGTATAATGACAAAATTTTCCCTTATAGTTACCATGAGGCTTACATAAAGTATCTTAAATTTGGAATACCCTATTTTACTCTGACAACAACTTAACTTCAATAGAATTTGTATACTTTATACTTTTATTTCTTCTCATCCTCACATTTTAGGTTATTGCTGTTACAGTTAATGTGGGTTTTTGTTTGTCTTCTTGTTTGTGTGAAAGTAAGAACAGATAATTGTAGTTATGGTTATTTTTGTTACATTGTTGCTGTTTTTAACTTTTAAACTATAGTTGTGAATTACACCCCACTATTTTGATTTTAGATTCAACAATTTGTGGAATCTAACTAGGACTATATATTTGCCATTACCAGTGAGATTTATGTTAACCTTTTGTGTTTTTATAATGTTAATTTGCATTCTTTTACTTCCATGCAAAGAACTCCCTTTAGCATTTCTTCTAAGGTACGTACAATAGTAATGAACTCCCTCACCTTTTATTTATCTGAGAAAATTTTTATCCCTCCTTCTTTCCTGAGGGACAGCGTCTTTAGGTATAGAATTCTTCACTGACAGTTATTTTCTTTCAATATTTTGAATATGTCATTATATTCTCTCCTGGTCTGCAAAGTTTCTGTTGGGAAATCTGCCAATATTTCTCTGGGGTTCCTTTATATGTATGTAACTTTTCTTTTGCTGGTCTTTTTTTTTTTTTTCTGTCTTTGACTTTCAACAGTTTAATTACAGTGTTTCTCAGCATAACCCTATTTGGATTCAACCTATTTGAATTCCTCCTGCTTCATAGATCTGGATGTCCATTTCTCTCCCCAGGTTTGGGAAATTTTCAGCCCTTATTGCTTTAAATATACATTCTGACACTTTCTCTTTCTCTTTTCCTTCTGGAATTCCTATTTTGCCACTGTTTTATTTTCATTATGTTCCATAATTCCCTTAAGTTTTCTTCTCTGTTTTCCTTTATTTTTTTTCTTTTTGCTCCAAGTAATTTCTTTTTTTTCTTTAAATTTTTTTATTGTGTTAATCACCATACATCATTAGTTTTTGATGTAGTGTTCCATGATTCATTGTTTGTGCATAACACCCAGTGCTCCATGCAGAACGTGCCCTCTTTAATACCCATCACCAGGCTGACCCATCTCTCCACCCCCCTCCCCTCTAGAACCCATAGTTTGTTTCTCAGAGTCCATAGTCTCTCATGGTTCGTCTCCCCCTCCGATTTCCCCCCCTTCATTCTTCCCCTCCTGCTTCCTTTCCTCCAAGTTACTGACTCTTTTTCCTGTGTGGTTGAGTCTACTTTTGAAATTCTCTATTGAATTTTTCAGTTCAGTTATGTATTTTTCAGATCTAGGATTTTGTGTGTGTATGTGTGGTTGCTCTTTCCTGGCCAAGCCTGTCATTCCACCCAGGCATTTTTTTTTTTTCCTAATTTTGTCTTGTTGTCTCTCTCTGTTTTCTTATAATTCATTAAACATCCTTAAGAAGATTATTCTGAATTTTGTCTGATGGTTTATAGAGCTCCATTTCTTTTAGGGTCAGTTATTGGAGTTTTATTAATTTTCTTTGGTGTTGTCATATTTACCTGATTCTTTGTGATCTTTGATTCCTTACATTTGTGTCTGCACGTTTGAATAGTGGGGTTCCTCTTCCAGTCTTTACAGGTTTCCTTTGGCTGAAATAGTTTTTCACCAGTCAGCCCAGTTTGGGTTTCTGGATGTGTTTGCTGGCAATGTCTTTGCACAGGTGGAGACTGCTATGATCTGTTTTTGGGTGAGACAACTGTTCAAGCTCAGAAAATGGAGATGGAGTGTGTGGCAGTGGCTGAGGACAGTTGGATAAGACTGCTGGCTTGGTTTCCTACCCAAGTGAAGCTGTAGAATGGGCTTTGTAGTTACCTACATTCTCTGGTAGGTTTATTAGATCAGTGGGATAGAATTATATACAGTAATAGTTGGAGTTATGAATTAGCTTCCTTTTCCTGGCAGGGAAACAGGAGGTGACTCAGGGCCTATACAGCTCATTGTTTGGGTGCCCAAAACAGGCCTGAGTGTACACTGAATTCTCCAGTCAGGTGAAATCACCAGTTTTGCTCTCTAGATCAGGGAAGCCATGAGCTATGCTCTCTGTTCAGGTACCACTGTATGTATGTAACTTTTCTTTTGCTGGTCTTAAAAATCTACAGTAGGGCAGTTGAATTGGCTATGCAGCTTCATAGCTCTGATTAGGTTGCCTGCTTGGACAGGCTGAAGGCTATATTCAGCAATAAGTGGAGCTATGACTTAGATTCCCTTCCTGGGTACAGTGGGAGAAGCAACTTTAAAACTAGTAAAGTTCTTTGTTGTCTTAACTCAAGCTGACTCACACCACCAGTTCCCTTGCCAAACAGGACCACTAGTTTTGCTCTGCAAACTATCAGCTCTGTCTTCCCTTCTCTCAGCTCAAGCACCATTGGGTTACACAGCTTTATGATGCTTTTGCCAGCCCTTCTGGTTAAAAGGGGCCAGAAAACACTGTTCATAGCAGGTGGGGCTGTGTCTCAACTCTGTTGACTCAGTGGGAGGGGAACAGGACACTCCGGGCTACTCTCAGTTTCCCAAAAAGACTCTCTGATTAGGAGGGACTAGGAGCTACCCTCAGCCTTGTCTATGAATTAATCATAGCACAAGAAGCTTCCAAGTCCAGTACTGGCTTTGTTGTGGAAGTAATCACCTCTGCCCATCTGCATTTTGGCTCAAATGTATCTGTGCCACACAGCTTCCAGAAGTTGTCACCAGCCCTTCTAGTCAGACAGGAGTGGGAGGGACTTTTCACAGCAGGTGGGGCTATTATTCAGCACATTGCCTGGTGTGGACAAACTGGGCTTGATGGCCAAAAATTAAACCTCATTTGAGGGTCTAAATCAGATAGATCTGCATCCTGCTGTGTTGCCTGTTAGAATGTGCCCCCAACTTGGGTCTGCTGATAAGCAGAGCTCCTGATTGGGGTTACAGTTTGGGCATTGCAGGTATGAATTCAGTCTGCCCAGATCCATGTGCTGGTTGTTGCAAGCTCCAACCCCTCTACTCCCTTGAAATCAAAATCTCAGTGACTGTGCCTCCAGATTTCCCTGCAGTCCCCATGGTGCAAGATCAGAGTAGGGGCTCCACTAAGTGAGACACAATGCTGGGGGAGACTGGTTGTATTTTCCCTGGATTGCATTTTCCCGTTGGAGGAGCCAGAGGCTCAGGGGAGACCTCTCTATGTAGTACTCTACTGTTCTGCGTAGCCACTTTCTTACCCTTCTAACGCAGTTTGCGTTGGTCTCTGTGGTAGAGGGAGGTACTTCAGCCTTACCCCTGTGTTCTAGGATTCTCTCAATGGCATCTTGTTCTTGAATAGATGTTAGTTGTTCTTGTGAGTCAGAAACACCTGTGTTGCCATTTTGATGATATTGCCCCAGCCAAATTTTTATAATTTAATTATGAATCCAGGAGTTCAAGAAATCACTCTTTTCTTAACGTCTTGGAGAAATATTTATAGCTGTATTATTTTCATCAATTGTCTTATATTTTACATTTAATTAACAAATTGCAGCTGAATATAGACCATTTTTATACATTCTCATAGGAATTTAGAAGATTTTTTTTTTCCTTTTGTTTTCCTAACTCTCTAAGACATATCTCCTTTAGCCCTGTCCTGTGTTGCATTCATTTGTCTGTCTAGTTCTCTAGGCTCCATTTTTCTTCATCCGTAAAATCAGAATGAGGATAATGTTTACTTCATTGTAATGTTTTGATGGTTAAATAAAATTATACAAGTCAAACATATAAATGTCTGACATGTAGTAACTGCTCACTAAATATTATCTATAGTTACTCACCTGATTATACCATCTTAGTCCATGGTACTGCAACTTACTATTATTATCTACTACATCCAATTATTGATTAGATTTGCCTTTAAAGATTATCATAGGGCGCCTGGGTGGCTCAGTTGGTTAAGCGACTGCCTTCAGCTCAAGTCATGATCCTGGACTCCCTGGATCGATTCTCACATTGGGCTGGCTCCCTGCTCGGCAGGGAGTCTGCTTCTCCCTCTGACCCTCCCCCCTCTCATGTGCTCTCTCTCTCTCATTCTCTCTGTGTCAAATAAATAAATAAAATCTAAAAAAAAAAGATCATAAACAAGGTGATCTACTAAATGTATTTGTGTATGTGTGCATGTGTGTGTGGTTATTTAATCTCAAAAGCTTTTTTTTTTTTAAAGATTTTATTTATTTATTTGAGAGAGAGAGAGAATGAGAGATAGAGAACACGAGAGGGAAGAGGGTCAGAGGGAGAAGCAGACTCCCTGCCGAGCAGGGAGCCCGATGCGGGACTTGATCCCGGGACTCCAGGATCATGACCTGAGCCGAAGGCAGTCGCTTAACCAACTGAGCCACCCAGGCGCCCTCAAAAGCTTTTTGTGTACTATTATTCCATTTATGTTGGTGGAAATAGAACATGTGATCAGCCCACAGTCACAATGTTGGTGAATGTTAAAATTAGGGGAAAAAAATGTTTTTTGTCACCTTTTTTTGTTTCATTTTACTTTGTTTTTATTTCAACGTAACAAGCAGTAAAAAAATTAACAGGATTTATTAACATTGACAATACTTACAAGGAAAAAGAACTCTAAAAGCAATTTAGTTCACATTTAAGAAATTGCTCTAATTAAACACTTAAAAAATAAATCTATTTCCAAATATTAAGTTGGGATCAAACTTTAAAATAACACTTGGTGGATATTTATGTCTGCTGTCTATTTGTAGTATTTTTATATAACCTCTCATTCTTGGGATATCCAGCTCCCATTTCCCTAATACAGCAGGGAAGACATATACATGTGGCCACTTAAATTGGAGGAAGAAGTGGAGACCCTAGGCTGCAAAAATATATACAAGCAATTACCTTTTCCAGAACTGAAAGTTTCTTCCATAAAAATTATTAAATTAAATAGCCAGCCTCTATAGAACTAGGACCAGGATGCATCAAATATAACTATTCTGTATTTGAAAAATATAGGGCAGAAAGCCTTTTGGGTGATATTTATACATAATCATGTTTTACTTTGTCTTCAAAAAAAGCTAGATTTGTGACTTGGAAAGGGAGCTGTGGTTGGAATGATTTGGGTTAGCCAGAAATCTTTAAAAATGCATTTCAGAAACATACTTAAAAATAGGGAATAATTAATTTTGAGCAAAGTAACTTCTCCAGCTTGTGAGAAAATGAGGCAGCATGTTAAATTCTACTGTAACAGAGTCTTAAGCTTGGTACATTTTTCTTCTATTGCTATTTCTTCTTTAAAGGTGCTATCAGCAGAACAAGATTTTCTCTTTTAAGTGTAAATATTTTAAGGAATGTTTTCTTAGCTGTTGAAAATGAAATTGCTTGCTGTATTCTATGATGTTCCCTGATATCATCTCTTTCTACTCATTCACAATGAAATGAGTATCTACTACTTTATTTCTGAAAAAGCTGAAATGTGAAACTCTCAGTGTTTTGCTGTATGGTGGCCCTTTAATATTAATAGAATAAAATGGGATCTAATGCCATACTATGTTATAAAGGGACAATGGACAACAAATGCTCTTTTTATAGATTAGATTCACATTCAACTTACGTGTTGTTTATCCAACCTATACCTATGTTAGCACTTCAAACAAGGTGTTTTGTTTTATCCCCTGGGGAAAAAAATAGAAAACTTTCTAGCATGTACATTAAGTATCAATGCAAAATAGTAAAATAAGAAAATTAATTTTAAATTGAATGAGGTTCTAAAAATAGCTTATCCTTTTAAGATGTTTGACTGACATGTATATACAATTATTTGGGGGGAAATTGGGCTGTTAACTGCTTTCTTTATTCGCTAAACTATCAAATGTAACTCAGAGTGTTAGAAGGTTTTACTTTCTGATGTTTGGTACTGTTGTTGTTTTTTTTTTTTTTTTAATTATTTACTATGACAATTGCCTCAAAAAATAAAAATGATTGAACTTAGACTAAGACTTACAATGGAGAATAAGATAATTGATTTCCAGGAGGAAACCTGATCATCAAAACCAATAGTATCTTCTATTCACAAATGCAACCTATTATGAAGTTAGGGGTTTTTAGTGTTTTAGTATCATTTGTCAACTTAGTTATGTCCATTTTCATGTAGAAGAGGATCAAAAGAAATTCATGCATTCTTGTTACAAAAATAGCGGATTAATGCTCTTTAGTACACGTTACTATTTTAAAAGATATATTGCCGGACTCTGAGTCATTAAATGGTTTTCCTAAAATGGTATTCTCTGGAATTGAGATTTGCTGGATGAATGCCCTTTGGTAATGCAGTAGTTACTGCCTTTTGCTAAAGGTTATAATTTATGTGGGCTGAACAGAACAGCCTTTCCTGGAATTGAAGGTTTCCAAAGGCATCCATTTGTAATCATTTACTTAACACTATTTGTTAAGCGAAAACTGTAACTATAAAAAATTCATTTTAATCTCATTTGTTGAAATGTCAAAATCAAGCAATTGAAAAACAAATGTCAATGTTCTTCATATAATTTTTACCACATTATGGTGCCTACAGATAAAGGCCTAGCACAGTACCTGTGGTCTTCAGTATGTTGGTTCCTTCATTCCCCTCCCATCTTGTTTCTTGATTGGTTGGTATTTGTATATATTGCAGATTTCTACTCAGTACGAAGAAAGACAAAATACACAATGTGATTTTCACTGAATTTTCCAACAGCTTGTGGGTACAAGCACCCCATGTTGATGCGTGCAACCCCAGCACATTTGATTTCCTCTAATTTATTTCTTTTGTCCTTCATTTTATTAGCCATTTTAAGGGATATATTTTCTAGCATTTTTGAAGTTGGTTTTACATAGTTAATCCAATTAGTGGCACTTAATTTAGATCCTGAGATTTTTCCTGTACCTGTGGGTGTTGTTATTCCTCTATTACTTTCTTTTTTTTTTAAGATTTTATTTATTTATTTGAGAGAGAGAGAAACAGCATGAGAGGGGAGAAGGTCAGAGGGAGAAGCAGGCTCCCCGCTGAGCCGGGCGCCCAATGTGGGACTCGATCCCAGGACTCCGGGATCATGACCTGAGCCGAAGGCAGTCGCTTAACCAACTGAGCCACCCAGGCGCCCTCCTCTATTACTTTCTTAGTGATAAAAATCTAATTTTAAAATTAAAAAAAATAATAATTATGAAATAGTAAATCTTCCATAAAAATGAAAAAAGCACATGAGGATCTACTCTCTTAACCAAGCATGTCTGATTATTGTGGGTTTTGCCAAATCTGAGGAATATAAAAACAGATTAAATGACAATAGATCAAAAGAACATTAGTTAAAATTTAATTTTAGTTGTGTCTCATTCATAGCATGTTGAGGACATGGGAATGAGGCTAGTTTTTTCTACTCATCAATTTGACTTTTTTATTTTTGGTGCAAACAGTATGAGAAAAAAAATTGCTTACTTCATATAAGTGAATCTGTTTTATGTAATAATTTACTACATAGAATTCAGCCCTTGGTTCTATGAGGAAAAAATATCATTATTTGAATTGCTACAAAATACTTTTATGGTTATTTTAATTGGAAAGATTTTATGTGAGCTTTATTTAGAAAGTTTGAGAAGAAGAATTTAGGGAAAAATAAAAAGGAAACCTAATCCAGGCAATATAGTGTTTTAAACACTGTACTTCTAATATAGTTTTATGATAGTTTCAGTGTAAATAATTATGGAAAAGATGGATGAAGTAAATTTTATGATTTTTTCAGTCAAGTGTTTCTGTTTTGGATGTCAGTGAACAAAACTGAAGCTTTATTATTAATTGTGGGATCTTTATGTTATATTTTTCCTTTACAAAAGATCTCCAGATATCAGAAGTCTAGCCTGATATAATTTGGCAAATACACAGTCCACAAATAAGTCCTTCATATACATTAGATTGCCATCCACGTGAATGTTATTTAATCCCAACTATATGTATAATGAAACTTTGTACAAACGGCTTTTATATTTTAGAAAAATAACAAAAATTTTCAGAATTGTACAGTGGATATGTCTATAAGAGAGTGGACTAAGAAAAATTCAGTTCAAGACCAGAATTTCTAAAAGCAATCAATCCTTTACAAATGTTTGCATTGTATAATTCACAAAAATAACTGTAATTGAAAGCATTATTAATTATTTAATCTTTGAATTGCAAAGCAATATTTACAGTTCTTGTATATAAAATACTGCTTATTTGCAAGACTAATTTAGAATGAATTAAGAATATAACTTTATTAATTTACCTAGCTAAAGTTGTATGAATGCTCTTCCTTTCCTTTTTTCCCAGAACAATTTCTGCTCATCATTCAGATTTCAATTTAAGCATTACTTCCTTAGAGAAGTAACTTCCCAAATCTGAATTGGTCAAATCCATCATAATATTTTTATCTCTCTTATTGTCATGTTGTAATTTAATCTCTTCCATATGAGACAGTAAACTTCATGAAAAAAAAAGGAATGATTTATACCAATTATTATTATTATTTTTACTGCCTGGCTTGGTACTAATAGGCAGAAAGGTACATAGTAGGCACTTACTTATAGTTATCAAGTAAATGAAAACAATTTGAATAAAATCTTAACATAAAAATTGCATTGTTAGAGCTTGTTCAGAGGCATCAACCTAGGGTAACAAATGTATTTGGAGTGAAAAATTATTAGCAAACATTTATATAGCACTTATTATGTACCAGGCCCTATTCTATTTACATATATTTACTCAATTTGTAGATGAGAAAACTATATGCAAGAAAATTGAGTAAGTCATTTAATGTCACAGAGCTAGTTAGATGAAGGTGACCCAGGAATTAAATCCAGAGGATCTGGTTCTAGATTATATGCTCTTAACCACTATACCCTTTTGGTCTCACATGGGGATGGGTACCACATAGTTATCAAGACCACCTAAAGGGAAATTTTGACAGATTTTATTTATAAGTATTTAAACGAGATAGTATAAACATGGAATGAAAAGATAACCAACATACTCAGAGAAAATACTTACCATGTGTATAACAGGTACAGTGGTTAAAGTGCTTGACTCTTCTATAAAGTATTAATTACAAATCAATAAAAAAATTCACTGGAAAAATAGATATGAGCAGATAACTAAAAGATTTGAAAACTCAAATGCATATAAATAAAAATATATATCCTTAACTTTCCTAATAATGGAAAATAGATTACATTACAGAGGAATATCATTTTTCATGACCGTCACATTGAGCCTAGTTTGCTGTCACATCAGTTTCACCTTCAGATACATATAGTAGAGACCTAATTGTAAAAAGTATATGTGCCATGATGTTTATTTTAAGTTGTCTTGATAACCCAAACTTGTAATAATCTAAATGCTATCAATATGAGAAATTGATAATTGAGAGATGGAGGTTTGCCTGAGTTTATATGAATTATAATATTTAATTATACTTTCATTTGATTTTTTAAAAAGATTTTATTTATTTATTTGACAGAGAGAGAGATAATGAGAGCAGAAACACAAGCAGGGGGAGTGGGAGAGGGAGAAGCAGGCTCCCCGCAGAGCAGGGAGCCTGATGCAGGACTCGATCCCAGGACCCTGGGATCATGACCTGAGCTGAAGGCAGACACTTAACAACTGAGCCACCCAGGCGCCCCTTTCATTTGATTTTATAGGAATAAAACGAGGCTCTGTGATTTAGTGGGAAGAATATTAATTCTTGTGTCAATTCTAATATGGATATTCTTTAAGGCATTGGCCAGTATCTATTTTGTATGAAACTACGATAATATAATTCTCATATTATTTATAGATAATTTATGAAACAGGCTTTATATATGTTCTTAATAATATCCTCTCAGTGCAACGTAATAGCTTGATGAGTTTTTTATTGTTAAGGTGAAAATTCATCTTCCATTTGGTGATTTTTATCTTTTCCTCCAATGATGTAATTTAGATAATTCCTACACTGAGTATCTTGGTTCATTAACCAGATAATCTTTTATTATAGCCTATTATGCTAGATCTAATGTTCAACACATTTGCTGCACAAAAAAGTTACATTATTTATATTTTCTGCATTTTTAATTTGGTTAATTATTTTCTTTATTATAAGGAATCTTTAAGATTCTAAGTCACAGAATCTGAAAACCAAAATCTATAGAAATATGCTTACACTAGCTTCTATACTATATTATACTGTACTGTACTATACTTAAACTATTCTATATCACACTCCTTAGGAAATAGCTACACTCCAAAAAATTAGTCATTAAAATTTCAAATCCTTTATTTTTTATCATGGTAATCTTTCATTCTTTTTTGTTGTTCTTCAACAGTACTATTTTATTTCTTATTAGATTTTTTCCTATGAATATATTTCATAAAATCATATTTAGAGTACATCCATTATATTAAAAAAATGCATACAATTCTTTTACTGACATAGCACTTGTATACTAAGGGCATTTTTTTCTGTTGCAGTATAGTTTTATGACCACATTTTAAAGATATTGTACTATACCATTAACAAGATAAGTAATTTTTTTTTACCATTTTCCTATTGTTCAAAATTTTAGTTATTTGCAATTATTTTATATAATGCTTCACTATTTCTTGATATTTAGAATTGTATCATGGGTTCGAAGAAATGGATTTACTAGATCAAAAAGTATGAACTTTTCCTGACCCTGATAAAGTTTCAGTAATCTAAGATTGTACTGATATTCCACATCCTTGCCTTAACTGGGTGTTACCAGTTTGAGTATTCTTTTAAAAAATTTCATGGATTAGGAATGTGATTTTTAATTGTTCAATTAGAATTTAAAAAGTCTAATGGCTAGTGAGATGGATATTTTCTTGTATTTTGTATTATCTCTTTTGAGACATTTTTACTTTTATAATTTGCTTATTTATCTATAAGTTCTTTTAAAAATAATTTCTTTTAATTTATCTTTTATATTTACTACAAATATTTCCTATTTTCAGCTTTATCTTTTGATTTCACTTCACTTCTTTTAACATGTAGGGATTTTGAGTGTTTTTCATGTGTGAGCTCTTCAAATTTAAACTTTGAAAATCCTTCTATTCAGAAATTTGAAATATTTTCTAATTTTCCTTAATTAAAAAATATTTAACTAATTTTGCTGGTGGTGTGTTCATATCTAATGAAGTACACAGGTAAACTAAGTGTTTTTTTTTTTTTAAGATTTTTATTTATTTGAGAGAGAGAGCACAAGTATGGGGAAGAGGCAGAGGGAGAGGGAAAAGTAGGCTTCCTGCTGAGTAGGGAGCCCGATGTGGGGCTCAATCCCAGGACCCTGGGATCATGACCAGGGCTGGAGGCAGATGCTTAACTGACTGAGCCACCCAGATGTCCCTAAGTGTTTTTCTTTTTAATTGCCAATTTTTATAAAACCATTTTTAGAAAAAAAAAATGGTTTAGCTATACCTCTTTTATAATTAAAAATTCTTTTTTTTTCAGATCTTCTTTGGCTACTCTTACCTTTTTTTTTTAAATTCCAGATGAGACATGATAAAATGAGTATAGGTTTGGAAATTAGAAAAACTAGGGATCTAAATCCAGATCTGCTACTTCAAACTGTGTTGAGGTTGGCCTATTGATTTGAGGATAGGACTCATCTTTAATGCTCTGTACTTCTTTAGTAATACTGTTTATATCATCAGGACCTCATGGTGTAGGAGGGGAGGCTGAGAAATAAATAGACATTGCAATAAGATATAGTGTGTTCACAGGAATAGTATATATTAGACACTATTTCCCCATGAATTCAAGTTATATCTTAAATCTCTTAACACAGTTTGGTTCATTTGTCTCAGGTTCATTCAATTAGGAATATCCTATATTGCTTGAGGGTTTAGAAAGGTTTCTGTCTTCTAACAAGTTCATATAATTTTTTAATTTATAAAACACTTTTTTGATATATTATCTCATGTAATTTCAAAATAACAAATTAAAGTGGGAGCATTAGTCCTATGTTTCCATGAGGGAATTCAAACTCAGAGAGAGGAAGGGATTTATCATATTTTACCAAGTTGTAACTGACAGAGTTTTGACTGATTGTAAGCTTTCCACTAATTATATTATGTGGGACTTCGTTATCCAAATGCAATCTTTATTTAGACTGTGAGAAGTCGTATATTTCATGTGACTCTTTGAGTTGATAAATAATTGAAATATTGTGTCATAACTTGTCATTTTCCAGTTGTTGTATTTGAACTGGTCCTCATGGAACAAAGGCATTAAAGGTAAATAGCGGTCCAGATGTTCTGGGGTATGACCACCTGTGTCTCTGGTGTAAGACTGCCTGTCTTGGAATCCTGGTTCTACTGCTTGTTATCGGTGTAACATTTCCGTGTTTCAGTTTCCTCACTTACAAATGAGAACAATAATAGTGTCTATACCATAGGACTCTTGGTAGGATTAAATGGATTAACTAAGTGCTTAAAACATTTCTGGGCATATGGTAAGGTATAAATGTTACTATTATTTTAATTATATTCTCTTTGAATTAGATATCTAGTCATTAAATTAATTTATATTATTAACATAAGCAATGCTTTGGTTTCTTTATAAAGATGCCTGTGAAAGGGCGCCTGGGTGGCTCAGTCAGTTAAGTGTCAGACTCTTAATTTCAGCTCAGGTCATGATCTCAGGGTCATGAGATGGAGCCCCACATAGGACTCCATGCTGGGTGTGGAACCTGCTTAAGATTCTCTCTCTCTCCCTCTTTCTTTGCCCCTTCTCCCGACCCCCTGGTCATGCGCTCTCTCTCTCTCTCAAAAAAAAAAAAAAAAAAAAAAAAAACCTGTGAAGTTATCAAGCAAAATATGATAGGGATGACAGAAAGAAACTCATAGAACCCATGGGAAACATCTGTCTATACTTCAAGAAACTAAATTTAGAATGTGGCACACTATTTACATTAAAAATGCATGTAATAATTATTTACACAAATACTGCTTATCTTACATGATACTCTGTCTTAGATGAAATTATTAGGAACTATTCTGTGGAATCCAATATTTACTGTGTTTTCTTAAGTCATATGGCTGAGAATTTATGGCAGGACTTAGAAAATAAAATGTATAGATGAGATTATATGATCTCTGAAATTGGTCTCATGTTATTTCCTAATTCCAGAGATGTGATCTTAGAGGTATAATGAATTTTTATTTTTTATTTCCTTTTTTAAAAAATTTTATTTATTTATTTGAAAGAGAGAGACACAGCAAGAGAGGGAACAGAAGCAGGGGGAGTGGGAGAGGGAGAAGTAGGCTTCCCGCGGAGCAGGGAGCACTATGCGGGGCTTGATCCCAGGACCCCAGGATCAGGACCTGAGCCGAAGGCAGATGCTTAACGATTGAGCCACCCAGGCACCCGGTATAATGAATTTTTAATCTTAAGAGAAAAAAAGTCTTTTGAAATAATAATTTACACTTAAATAAAATACGATTATTCACGTCATTCACTATTTACCTAAGAATAGGTTAGAAGAGAAATTTAATCAGCCAAAGAGGATTTAGAGGATTTTCCTTTTGTGAAACTCCTTTGGAAAGTTTAGGACTTCCTTTTCTTAACCTTGCAATATCACTGTAGGTTAATTTATGTTAAGATTTACAGCATGGGGGCTCTCATACATTAGAATTATTTAAGGGTAAGTTTCTGTCAACACACATTTTTTGCCATTAAATTGCCATTAAATATGTGTGCAGCCAGACATACTTAAAATTAGTCAAAGTAGACTTAGGTAATAAAAACAAATTCAAAGTAATCAGAATATCATAAAACACACTGCATATCACAATGAAGATATTAAGTTATTTGATGAAGAGTTTATTGTTACTTTATTTGTGGTAGTAAAAATAGAGCAATTCCCTTCAAACTTACATATCACCAATAAAAAAATAGGTATGTTTCCTCTGGTTAGACAAACAGATTGTATATATTACTAAAAATTCATTAATTCAATCAACAAAACATGATTGCTTACTACATAAGTGTGCACTACTTAGATATTGGCAATATGAAGATAATAATACAGCATCAGCCCCAAAGGAGCTCAAGGGAAGGCCAGTAGAAAACACAGATACAAAGAATGGAACATGAGCCAAGAGAGCATTGCAAGTTCATATTGAAAATACAATAAAGGATTAAAAGTATATGTGCTGCCGAAGCAAGCACATAATAAAGGATTAAAAGGAAGAGATATATAGCAAGGATATAAAATCAAAATAAATATCAATATCTTTGTACATCAGAACAAAACGCTTATACATTGATGAGAGGGAACTAAAGATAAGGGCATGATTAACTCCAGGATTTATGTACTTATTTAACTGTAGTTTTTACTTCTTTTCATTTCATTTACTTCTTTTCACTTCCATGATTCAAAGTTTTCCCAGTTATGGAGGGAAATTGGAGCAAAGTACACTGTATGAATCTAAGGGCCAGAGCTACACTGGTCTGAAGGAAAAAGGGGAGGAAAAAAAGCTAGATGGACAAGGGGGTTCTGAGAGAATAAAACTAAAAATGTTAAAAGAAAATAATCAATATAAAGTGAATTTAAATTAGACACTGTCATAGAAAGTATTTGCGACTTGATAGAACTGAAGAATTCACAAAAGAAATGCAACATAAAGAGATAACATAAAATATGTAGAGAAGAGACTGAAAAATTCCAGAACATCTCAAATGAGTCCCCAAAATAAAACATATGTATAGGGGCGCCTGGGTGGCTCAGTTGGTTAAGCGACTGCCTTCCGCTCAGGTCATGATCCTGGAGTCCCGGGATTGAGTCCTGCATCGGGCTCCCTGCTCAGCAGGGAGTCTGCTTCTCCCTCTGACCCTCTTCCCTCTTGTGCTCTCTATCTCTCATTCTCTCTCTCTCTCTCAAATACATAAATAAAATCTTAAAAAAAATAAAACATATGTATAAAGCAAGACATGATGATGGAATTTTGCAGAATTGAAAAGTAGAATGATCTTTTAGTTTAAAAGTGCATGCTAGGGACACATGGGTGGCTGAGTCAATTGAATATTCAACTCTTGGTTTCTGCTTGGGTTGTGGTCTCGGGGTCATGGGATTGAGCCCTCTTTTGGGCTCCACGCTCAGGGGAGAATCTCCTTGAGACTCTCTCCCATTGCCCCTCCTCCTCCCTGCTGTGTGCTCGTGCTCTCTCTCTCTAAAATAAATTATTTTTTCTTAAAGTGCATGCTAAAGGCCAAACAGGATAAATAAACACATTCCTTAGCTGGTCACATCATGGAAAAACCAAAAAGTTAATGATAAGAGACAATTCTAAAAGCCACTTGGAAAGAAAAATAGATCAGTGATGTGGAAAAAAAAATTGACAGGAGACAATAGACTAAAAGGAGTAATGGCTTAAACATTTTATGTGAAATTAACTGTTGGCCTAGAATTTTATATGTAGCTAAACTAGCCCAAAAGAGTGAAAGCAAATAGAAACACATTAAAATATTTAAACATGGAGAAAATTTACAATGAATAGATGTTTATTAAGTATGTTCTTCAGTAACAAAAGAAGAAAGTATAGTAATAACAATTTTTAATGTATTATAAATATAATTATTTACTAACTTTAAATAAACCTACATATTTATTTTTTAAAAACAGACTAAAGTGGAAAAAAAAACCTTTAGAAGTATTAATTATAGCTGAATATATGAGTACCCTGTGACCCAACAGTTCTATTCCTAGTTATATACCCAACAGAAATGTGTATATATGATCCACCAAAAGATGTAACAGCCAAAAGTTGGAAATGGAATAAATATGGAAATAATCATAGTAGTCCTATGTAGAAAATATCCATCAACAGTAGAGTTAAAAAAATAAACTGTAATATAGTTATACAATGGATATATTAAAAACCATTGAGGATGAATGAAACATCACTTATACAATATAATTTTCAGACACACAATGTTAAGTGAAAAAATGCATAATGGAAGATTTCATTGACTTAAAGTTCTTAAATAAATGAACAAAAGTAGTCTATGCTGCTAGAAATCAGGATATGGTCACCTTTGGAAGAGTAGTAATGAGTTTGGAGGTGAACACAAGAGGGTCTTCTGGGAGCTGGTAATGTTCTGTTACTTAATCTAGGTGCTGGTCATGTATGTGTTTGGTTTGTGAAAATCCATAGAGCTATACAGCCCTGAGGTGTGTACTTTATTTATACATTGTATACTTTAATAAAAATTTAAAATTATAGAGAAAATAACACATAAAACTGAAATTTTAGAAAAAAGAGCTTAGAAGATAGGAGGAATCTCAATGTATAATTTAAGTAAGTTACTATTCTTGTCTTATATGGTATGTAGGTGGAAATTACTCTAATGTTTGGCAGAAATTATGCAAGTATGTGTTGGCATGTGTCTTTATAGTTTGTTGTATGCTAAAAATGTAAAGGTAAATATTAAAAGAATAGAAATACATTTGAGAGTTACACAATTAGTAGAAGGAAAAAAATCAGGAAAGAACACATGAAATCATTTAAGAAAGCAGAAAATGAGACAAAAAACACAAAGCAAACAACAACAAAAACAGATATAAAAAGCATACTAAGTGGGGCAGTCGGGTAGCTCAGTTAGTTAAGCATCTGCCTTCAGCTCAGGTCATGATCCTGGGGTCCTGGGAAAGAGCCCTGCGTTGGGCTCCCTGCTCAGTGGGGAGTCTACTTTTCCATCTGCTCCTCCCCCTGCTTGTGCTCTCTCTCTCTCTCTCTCTCTCTTGCTCTCTCTCAGATAAATAAAATCTTTAAAAAAAGCATACTAAGCAGAAAAGCAAAGGAAGTAGAAATCAATCCAAATATTTTCAAAAACCATAATAAATAAATTGATTAGTTTCCTTGTAAAAGGCTAAAATTATTATATTTGATTAAAAACTCATACCTTTATAAGGAAAATACCTTTAAAAAGACATAGAAAGGATATAGAAAATTAAATATAGAGGTGCTATATATATACTAAGGAAATATTAAAGGCTTGTGTGTGTCTTAAATATTAATATTAGACAAAAGAATTTAAGAGAAAAACTTGTTTAGGGATTTTTTAAAAAGAACAATACATTATGACAAAAGAACAATCTATGAAAAATATTAACACTCAATAATTTGTAGACAACTTCCAGAATAGATTAACCAAATCAAATCATAAGGAAAAATAGACAAGTTCAGACTCATGATGGGATATTTTAATAAACAGCTATCAGAAATTGAAATCTCAGACTGACAAAAAATTAAAAATAGATATACATCATTTGAACAAGTCATCTCAAAGTCTTGATCAATATCTCTGTATTAAGCAGAGTATCTTTTCTTTTCAAATACACATGGAATGTTATGAAAATTGACCATGTATTTATAATAAAGGAAAGAAGTCTAATTTCAAGAAATCAGTCCACTAGAAACCATATTATCTCAACACAATATGATTAAATTGGATAGCAGTAAAAATGCAGAAAAACAAATTGGCAAATAAAGAAATGTAGTCCTAAATAAATGGGTTAAAGAAGAATTCATAATGGAAAGTAAGAAATATATAGAACTGAAGGACAATCCATCTCATAATTTATGGAAAGTATCTAAATCTGTAATAAATATGAAAGTTAACACGTTTAGCTTATTCATTTAAAATATTTTTAAATGTGGGAAAAGTTATGTAAACATCTATCTCTAGAAGCTAAGGTAAAGAACAACAGAGTTAATCTGGAAAAAGTAGAAGAAAGAAAAAATATAGAGTAGATGATAAAGTAATAGGAATACAAAGATGTGGAGATTTTAAAGCTGGTTCTTTAAAAGTTTAATAACTGAAACAGAACTCTTGCAAAACAGAGTAAGAATTTGTTTTTTTAAAGAGCACAAACAATATTTAACTGAAAGGAAATCAAACTATAGAGTAGAGCATAATATAGTTTAAAATAACATGAAAAATGTTAAGGAATTTTGCATTTAAGGAATGGGACTTCAATATATTAGGAAATTTAGAGGAAATGAGCAATTTTCAGGAAAGAAGATTTAGTGATTGTATTACTAAGATAGACCTAAGTAAAATAGAAAACCTGAGTAAGGTGGCAAATAAATTAACTCCTCCACCTTTGCTCTGGGTAAAAGAGAACAGATAATACCTGTGTTTTGTTTTGTTTTTCCCAAGCAAATTCGACCAAACATTCGAGGAAGAGATTACAGTTGACCCTTGAGCAGCATGGGTTTGAAATGTGTGGGTCCACATATAAGCGGATTTTATTTTCCCATAAACACAGTACAATACCATAAATGTATTTTCTCTTCCTTACAATTTTTTAAACATTTTCTTTTCTCTAGCTTGCTTTACTGTAAGAATACAGTATATAGGGGCACCTGGGTGGCTCAGACCATTAAAAGTCTGCCTTTGGCTTGGGTCATGATCCCAGGGTCCTGGGATTCAGTCCCATATCAGGCTCCCTGCTGTGCAGGGAGCCTGCTTTTCCCTCTCCCTCTGCCTGCTGCTTCCCCTGCTTGTACACTCTTTCTGTCAAAAATAAATAAAAATCTTTAAAACAAAAAAATACAGTATATAATACATATAAGATACAAAATATGTGTTGATTGTTTATGTTATCGATAAGGCTTCCAGTTAACAGTAGGCTATTAGTAGTTAAGTTTTTGGGGTGTCAAAAGTTAATATGTGGATTTTCAACTACGTAGAGGGTCAGCACACCTAACCGCCTCATTGTTCAAAGGTCAACTGTATTCTCATCTTTTACAAATTGTTTCAAGACCAAATAAAGGTGTAAAGCCACATGATTACATTTATTAGTGTAATATTAACATCCATAGAAGTCAGGAATAGAGAAAAAAAATATAGGCCAATTTCACATATAAACATATACATTATGAAATCCTTAAAAATGAAAGCAAACCTAAAATGGCAGCACATTTTTAAAAAATCAAGTAAGATTATTATTCTTAAATATGGATATATTCATTAAAAACCTGGTAGCTCTAGAATTTCCATTTAGAAGAGGTTGGACAGAGGGTTATAAAAATACCACTGGGGGTAGATAACTGTTGAAGGGATTAAAACTCCCCCAAGCTACTGTTGAGGTAAGGAATTCCTTTCTTTCTTTCTCTTTCTTTCTTTCTTTCTTTCTTTCTTTCTTTCTTTCTTTCTTTCTTTCTTTCTTTCTTTCTTTCTTTCTTTCTTTCTTTCTTTCTTTCTCTCTCTCTCTCTCTCTCTCTCTCTCTCTCTTTCTTTCTTTTTTTGAAGGTATTCATCTTTCTGAGACTACAACAGCAATTCTGTGGCTGGATTAAGTGACTTGAAAAACAGCAAAGAGATAAGTACAATGGTGAGATAATAAACAGTATTTCTCTAGAACCAATCCACCCTACAGATACATATCAGAAAAAAAGTAGTAGACACAATTCTCTGTAAAATGCCCTCTTAATAACAGAGGAACAGCTTCCTGTTTTTTGAAAAAAATATGAAAAAAATGAGTATCAACATTGTATATGAAACAGACCTACACGAAATAAAGAATATTCATATTCTTCTTTAGGAACAGATCAGGCTGTGATTTGAGAATCATATACACTCTTCTATTGTAAAAGATATACAGAGAAACTATGTCACTGTTATGAGGAATTTGAGAAACAAGACAGAGGATCATAGGGGAAGGGAGGGGAAAATGAAACAAGATGAAACCAGAGAGGGAGACAAACCATAAGAGACTCTTAATCTCAGGAAACAAACTGAGGATTGCTAGAGTGAAGCGGGGTGGGAGGGATGGGGTGGCTGGATGATGGACATTAGGGAGGGTATGTGCTGTGGTGAGTGCTGTGAACTGTGTAAGACTGATGAATCACAGACCTGTACCTCTGAAACAAATAATACATTATATGTTAAATCAATCAATCAATCAATCAATCAATCAATAAAAACCCAAATACAGAGAAACTGAAGTGGTATTAGGGAAAAAAATATTACATGATAGAAAATAAATGCAATGAGTTATCTATAAAAAATTAGGCCTTTTTAAAAACACCAAGGATTAATAGGGGAATATTAATAAGCATTTTCAAACCTTATCAGTTTGACTTTGAACAATTTGTACTCAACATTAAAAGAAAAAAGAAAAAAACAACTGCAAAAAGTCATTGGCTGTAACTAAAGCAGTGACTATAAAATAAAGAATGCAGGGGCTCCTGGGTGGCTCAGTTGTTAAACATCTGCCTTTGGTTTAGGTCATGATCCCAGGGTCCTGGGATCAAGCCTCGCATTGGGCTCCCTGCTCAGAAGGAAGACTGCTTCTCCCTCTCTCCCACTTCCCCTGCTTGTGTTCCCTCTCTCGCTGTGTCTCTCTCTGTCAAATAAATAAATAAAATCTTAAAAAAAATAAAATAATGTATTTGGGTAATGGTTACCTTTAAAGATCAGTTGAGAAGTATCAACACTGAATAGTTCATTTATAGACTGCAAGAAGTCAGGGCCCCAGAAATGGCAATCTCTAGAAATTCCATTTTGAAAAAATACAATCCATGCCCCACTTCTACAAAGAATTGGAATCAGCAGGGTTCATTTCAGCTTTGCATTTCTGAACTCATTTTTGTCTCATATCCACATCATATTTATCATGAAGCTCTTAAGAATTTTACAATCTATTTTTGAACTAAATTGCCTGACCAGAGCAGTTTGTTTTGAAAGTACTTGTGTATTTACATGCTTTAATAATTGTCCTATTTCACCACATGAACAATAACAAGTGGAACAAATTTAGGGAAATAAAAAAATTACTAGTTTTGCTCCTAAAAAGTAGAGCTTGAGCGAAAGATGGGTTAGACTGATTTATATCAAACAGTAGGACTTAGCTGTTCAGATTTAATGCATGGGGAACATCTTTTTTATATCTTTCTTTTTTATATCTTCCCTTTCATATTTTAAAATTCTACTTCTGCGGATAGAGTGGCACCTATTGCTGATTGTGGGTATCTGGATATGGAAAATTGCAATCAGACATAAATCTCTCAAGGAAAGACCTTGTGTTCTGTTATTATGAGTCAGCACTCTCCATTATGGGACACCCAGGCACTGACATTTCTGTCTAACCTTCTACATAATGGATTTACATGGCTGTTTACTCTTTTAAGGAAATATAAAGACTCCTGAGATTACATATCTATGCCTTTGTAAATCATTCATTAGTGGCATTCAGATACAAGAGGATGCCTTTTCAAGCTCTATAGCTTGCACCAGCCAAATAATTAATGGTTAACACCATTTTATGTTGTTTTCTAAAAGTGACAAACTTAAAAGAGCAAATTCCCAGCTATGATTAAAGCTGATTTGAGTCAGTGTAAAAATTTAGGGAAAATTCAGAAGGATGTTTGAAATTATTGGAATTATCTAGAAATATAAGACTGTTTTTCTTTTTACTGAGTGTTGAAATTAACTATATGACCTTCTTCTAGAGCAAGGCTTTTCAAACTTAAATGTGATATATATCACCAGGGAATCTTTTTAAAATGCAGATTCTGATTCAGTAAGCCTGGGATGAGGCCTCAAGTGATGTTTGTGGTGCTGGGCAATGGACCAGACATCAGTAGCAAGAAGGGAGGATAGAGGTTTGTAACCTAGGCTCTATGGAGAAGCCTCAAGTTTTGTGTAACTATATGAAAGTATTCATTGTGTGTGTGCTTGAGTGCGCACACTCATTTTCAAGAGAGAGAGAACCCCTAAACTTTATCACATTCTTAAGACTTGTGTGACCTACTGCTCTGAAATGTTAATAAATATTTCTTTGGTATATTTGGTTGTTCCTTGTGATGCTAGTCCCATGAGATAATGACTGAAAAAGGTAATTATATAAGTTTGGGAAACTGTATATACTTTCTCTCTTTTGTATATTTTAAACTAATATATTCAACACTTCAAGAAATCCTAGAGTTATTATACCTACTTAAATTTTCTTTAACCTCAGCATTTCTTAAACTATTTAGTAATGGAATTTTTTTTCTCAAGTTTTACCAGATAATGTTCCATGGACGATAAAAGAAGATACTATCTCTTTGCCTCAATTTGGGAGACTTCTTATAGGCTCCAGAGCTTCTCAGAGTATCTTTTGAGAACTCAGTGAGTCAGCTTCTCCTTGTGGAGAGTGCTGCCTTCCTCATTTCCTTCTAGGTATGTCTTCTGGGAAAATTCTTCAACAAATCTTCATGTAGTTCTTCATGTAAAGATTTGCACCTGTACCATATCTGTCTCTATTTATTTACCTTCCTTTATTTTCTTTGCAGTATTTATCATTAACTGAAATTGTTGTACTTATCCATTTCCTGGGGTTTTGTTGTTGTTGTTGGCTTTCCTGGGTTAGGAACTTTGCCTTTCCTATTTAGCCCTGTGTCTCAAATACCAGAATTATCCTTGACTAATAAATCTTTCACATTTTTGTTAAATTAAGTTGTGAATTTTGTTTTCATGTAAAAATCATTGCAGAATAATGATCAAATTCATAATCACTGTATAGGAAATAGGTTTTAAAAAATACTTAGATAAGTAATGATACCAATTTAATTTACTGGTAAATATTAGAGTTTTGATATTCCGAAAGGAAAAACATAACATAAAAAAACACAAAAAATCAAAATGAGTTTGAGAACTATATTCAATAGCCTTATCCTAATAAACATTTAGAAAACTTGTTTTATATTAATTCACCTAATATTTTGGTCTATATTTTAAGAACCAATGATTTTATTCAAGATGTGGGGAAGGCTTTAGGGACAGAGGATACCTATTATTGACTAAAGGCCTACTTCATGCCAGAAAAAAAATTTTAGACACATAAGCACATCTCTTTAGATTTCCAAACACTATTTGCAAATATGACGTTATTATTTGCAAATTGACAGGAGGAAAATAGAAGCTGAGGGAAGCTAAATATTTGCTTAGGGTCACATATCCTATAAGCTAAGAAATCAAAATTAATACTCTTTTTTCACTCCAAAGTCAGAGAAATCAACATGTTGTTTCTTTTTGCCCCCTTGCATGATCTTAGTTGAAGATGGCATGGCATCTGGCTGTCTTTAATCAGCCAAAATTGTGAGTGAAAGTAGCCCGAATTCTGGGAGTCATGAGACTGGGATTCTAATCTCAGCTCTGCCAGTTACAAGTTGTGCGACCTCAAGTTATTCACCTCACCTGTCAGACCTCTATACTCTTATTTAAATAAGAATAAGAAAGCTCAATTGTCTTTAGGAGTCCGACTGGTCTTCCATGCTTACTGGCGGAGTATGCCTTGGGAAACACAGGCATTTGAAGGCCAACACTAAGATGATAGGGGATCTTGGAAAGAGATGCAAGTAGTGCCACTCTGGCAGAAGCAGCCTAGAATCTGCTGATGGGAGAAATAGTCACAAAATGGAAATATGGGCAGATGATCTGTGACAAGAATGTCCTGATAGTGACTGTAAGCGATTATTCTGGAAAGCAGGGGAAACCTAGTGACAGAGAACTGAGGTGCAGGTAATATATGAAGTAGAGGGAGGCCACAGGCAAACCCTCAATACTTGGGATGGTCTCCCTCCAAAGACTGAGGATCAGAGGTAGAATCCCCTTGTGGTGGAGTAGATATAAAAGATTAACTATGGTGATAATATATAGATATACAAGTCAACTATTTGGTACATAAAAGACACCTAGAATACCCAGAAAAATGTCAACAGAAATAGATTTGATACAATCATTAATTAGGTTGACATGATAACTCCAGAAATTTCCCAATTTTGTTTTGGAGTAGTGTGCCCATTTGCAAAAGAGAAATGTCAATGCATTTTGAGGTTATTTTGTATATTCTATATCCTCTTTGGGGCAAGAGTCCGTTGGCAGTGTTTATTCCTCTGATATGTCAAAAGCATGAGATACACAAACTTGTGGTCTGCTCATATAGATAAGGAGTAGTAAGGGGAGCTCTCTGATTGAAAAATATCTCCCTATTCCAGTCAGTGAGTTACTACACTGTTCTTTTAAAATGTTTAATGTACTCATTATATACTGAATTACAGTCATTGACATTTTAGCTTGAATTTCTTTAATCCAAACATTGATTGCCAAGGCTATTTTTACTAAAGAGTAAGTGCATTATTGAAAGAATAAATGAGGAGTGGAAGGAATACTTATAAATCAAGATCTTTATGGCAGGCCTAGGTGGTATACTTTGGCTAGCTTAAGACCAATTAAAATTTGGAGTTTGGAAGAAGAGATGTTAGAAAGTGAGATTAAAAAAAAAAAAAAAAAAAAAAAGAAGGGCCCTGAAAAGCATCTTTGTCCCCTTTATAGTTTTTCCCTGATCCTTTGTGCCAATGAGAATGATCTGGGTCCCTTCCCCACTGTGCATGGAGGAGCTTCCATTTTATGACTGAAAATTCACATATACTTTATCAAGAGAAAGAAGTGTTTGAATGAACTATAATTTTATATTTGAGGGAGAAAAAGAAGGCCATCATTCATAAAATGAGAAATATGTACAAAATAGAGATTTAAAAAGTAATTTGAAAATATTGGAATGGAATTGCAAAAAAAAAAAGAATGAAAATACTTGAATATTTGCAACTTGTTAGAGTGGTCTTTTAGCCTCAAATAGATATATGCCTAGTATCAAACCTGCAACTAATCAAAAAATAAAATAAAAGAGAAAAGGAATATTCAAATATTAGGAGTGATCTAAAAAGCATTCAAAGAGTTTCTTTAATTCTTCTTATTATTATTAATGCTAAGTATTCTGTCTATAGTACATGATATTGTGCATAAGTAGGTCCATCCATTCGATATGTGCATAGGCTGCTTTACAAGTGGAATGGTGAAGTAGTAGTAAATGCCCCTGAAATATGTATTTTAGATGTGGTTTGGATAGAGTTGAGAGTATGTAATAAAAATGATGAATGACTCAAACCTTCCTTTCCTGTTTTCTTTCTTTTAAGCACCATTGTTTAAATTCCCTATATGATTAGAATAATGCACTCTTAAGAGAGCATTCTGCAGAAAGTAATTGGGTATTTTCCACTATCACGTAAATCTGCTAGCTGGTGTTTGATACTCTTGGAAAGTCAGATGGTAGTCATTTATTACTATCATAGGGGCTCTGCAAAGAGTAAATTCATAGTTGGTTAAGAAAACAGAGCAATGTAATGAGTTCTGAATAAATAAAATCTTCTGAAAGAAAATTTTGTTCAGAAAGCTTTTAAACCTTAAGAAAACCAAATGTATCAACACAATCTACTTTTGCTGTGAGAAAGATGTATGATTATTTTACTGAATATCATAGAAAACTTATGTGTATTATATTCATTATGACATAATTATACTAGAGTAGGAGCATGAAATGGTTTAGAGCAAAGGCTCTTTTTTTTTCTATTTTTTTCTTTTTATGTTAATCACCATACATTACATCATTAGTTTTTGATGTAGTGATCCATGATTCAAAGTTTGTGCATAACACCCAGTGCTCCACGGAGAATGTGCCCTCTTTAATACCCATCAACAGGCCAACCCATTCCCCCACCCCCCTCCCCTCTAGAATCCTCAGTTTGTTTTTCAGAGTCCATCCTCTCTCATTGTTTGTCTCCCCCTCCGACTTACTCCCCTTCATTCTTCCTCTCCTGCTATCATCTTCTTCTTTTTTTTTCTTAACATATATTGCATTATTTGATTCAGAAGTACAGATCTGTGATTCCACAGTCTTACACAATTCACAGCGCTCGCCATAGCACATACCCTCCCCAATGTCTATCACCCAGCCACCCCATCCCTCCCACCCCCCACCACTCTAGCAACCCTCAGTTTGTTTCCTGAGATTAAGAATTCCTCATATCAGTGAGGTCATCTGATACATGTCTTTCTCTGATTGACTTATTTCACTCAGCATAACACCTTCCAGTTCCATCCACGTCGTTGCAAATGGCAAGATCTCATTCCTTTTGATGGCTGCATAATATTCCATTGTGTATATATACCACTTCTTCTTTATCCATTTATCTGTCGATGGACATCTTGGCTCTTTCCACAGTTTGGCTATTGTGGACATTGCTGCTATAAACATTGGGGTGCACGTACCCCTTCGGATCCCTACATTTGTATCTTTGGGGTAAATACCCAGTAGTGCAATTACTGGATCGTAGGGTAGCTCTATTTTCAACTGTTTGAGGAACCTCCATACTGTTTTCCAGAGGGGTTGCACCAGCTTGCATTCCCACCAACAGTGTAGGAGGGTTCCCCTTTCTCCTCATCCCCGCCAACATCTGTCGTTTCCTGACTTGTTAATTTTAGCCATTCTGACTGGTGTGAGGTGGTATCTCATTGAGGTTTTGATTTGGATGTCCCTGATGCCAAGCGATGTTGAGCACTTTTTCATGTGTCTGTTGACCATTTGGATGTCTTCTTTGGAAAAATGTCTGTTCATGTCTTCTGCCCATTTCCTGATTGGATTATTTGTTCTTTGGGTGTTGAGTTTGATAAGCTCTTTATAGATTTTGGATACTAGCCCTTTATCTGATATGTCATTTGAAAATATTTTCTCCCATTCTGTCGGTTGTCTTTTGGTTTTGTGGACTGTGTCTTTTGCTGTGCAAAAGCTTTTTATCTTGATGAAATCCCAAAATTCCTTTTTGCCCTTGGTTCCCTTGCCTTTGGCACTGTCTAGGAGGAAGTTGCTGTGGCTGAGGTCGAAGAGGTTGCTACCTGTGTTCTCCTTTAGGATTTTGATGGACGCCTGTCTCACATTTAGGTCTTTCAACCATTTGGAGTTTATTTTTCTGTGTGGTGTAAGGAAATGGTCCAGTTTCATTCTTCTGCATGTGGCTGTCCAATTTTCCCAACACCATTTGTTGAAGAGACTGTCTTTTTTCCATTGGACATTCTTTCCTGCTTTGTCAAAGATGAGTTGACCATAGCGTTGAGGGTCCATTCCTGGGCTCTCGATTCTATTCCATTGATCTATGTGTCTGTTTTTATGCCAGTACCATACTGTCTTGATGATGACAGCTTTGTAATAGAGCTGGAAGTCCGGAATTGTGATGCCGCCAGCTTTGCTTTTCTTTTTCAGTATTCCTCTGGCTATTCTGGGTCTCTTCTGGTTCCATACAAATTTTAGGATTATTTGTTCCATTTCTTTGAAAAAAGTGGATGGTATTTTGATGGGGATTGCATTGAATGTGTAGATTGTTCTACGTAGCATGGACATCTTCACAATGTTTGTTCTCCCAATCCATGAGCATGGAACGTTTTTCCATTTCTTTGTGTCTTCTTCAATTTCTTTCATGAGTATTTTATAGTTTTCTGAGTACAGATCCGTTGCCTCTTTGGTTAAATTTATTCCAAGGTATCTTATGGTTTTGGGTGCAATTGTAAATGGGATCTACTACTTGATTTGTCTCTCTTCTGTCTTGTTGTTGGTGTATGGGAATGCCACTGATTTCTGTGCATTGATTTTATATCCTGCCACTTGACTGAATTCCTGTATGAGTTCTAGCAGTTTTGGGGTGGAGTCTTTTGGGTTTTCTGCATACAGTATCATATCATCTGCAAGAGTGAGAGTTTGACTTCCTCTTTGCCGATTTGGAGGCCTTTGATTTCTTTTTGTTGTCTGATTGCTGTGGCTAGGACTTCTAATACTATGTTGAATAGCAGTGGTGAGAGTGGACATCCCTGCCGCATTCCTGACCTTAGGGGAAAAGCTCTCAGCTTTTCCCCATTGAGAATGATATTCGCTGTAGGTTTTTCAGAGATGGCTTTTATGATATTGAGGTATGTACCCTCTATCCCTATACTCTGAAGAGTTTTGATCAAGAAAGGATGCTGTACTTTGTCAAATGCTTTTTCTGCATCTATTGATAGGATCATAGGATTCTTGTTCTTTCTTTTGTTAATGTATTGTATCACGTTGATTGATTTGCGACTGTTGAACCAACCTTGCAGCCCAGGGATAACTCCCACTTGGTCATGGTGAATAATCCTTTTAATGTACTGTTGGATCCTATTGGCTAGTATTTTGGTGAGAATTTCTGCATCCATGTTCATCAAGGATATTGGTCTGTAATTCTTTTTGATGGGGTTTTGTCTGGTTTTGAGATCAAGGTAATAGTGGCCTCATAAAATGAGTTTGGAAGTTTTCCTTCCATTTCAATTTTTTGGAACAGTTTCAGGAGAATAGGTATTAATTCTTCTTTAAATGTCTGGTAGAATTCCCCTGGGAAGCCATCTGGCCCTGGGCTTTTGTTTCTTGGGAGATTTTTGATGACTGCTTCAGTTTCCTTAGTGGTTATAGGTCTGTTCAGGTTTTCTATTTCTTCCTGGTTCAATTTTGGTAGTTGATACATCTCTAGGAATGCACCCATTTCTTCCAGGTTATCTAATTTGCTGGCATAGAGTTGCTCATAATATGTTCTTATCATTGTTTGTATTTCTTTGGTGTTGGTTGTGATCTCTCCTCTTTCATTCATGATTTTGTGGGTTTGGGTCATTTCTCTTTTCTTTTTGATAAGTCTGGCCAGGGGTTTATCAATCTTGTTAATTCTTTCAAAGAACCAGCTCCTAGTTTCGTTGATTTCTTCTACTGTTCTTTTGGTTTCTAGTTCATTGATTTCTGCTCTGATCATTATTATTTCTCTTCTCCTGCTGGGTTTAGGCTTTATTTGCTGGTTTTTCTCTAGCTCCCTTAGGTGTAGGGTTAGGTTGTATATTTGAGACCTTTCTTGTTTCTTGAGAAAGGCTTGTATTGCAATATACTTTCCTCTTAGGACTGCCTTTGCTGTATCCCAAAGATTTTGAACAGTTATGTTTTCATTTTCATTGATTTCCATGATATTTTTTAATTCTTCGTTAATTTCCTGGTTGACCGATTCCTTCTTTAGTTGGATACTCTTTAGCCTTCATGTATTTGAGTTCTTTCCGACTTTCTTCTTGTGATTGAGTTCTAGTTTCAAAGCATTGTGGTCTGAAAATATACAGGGAAGAATCCCAATCTTTTGTTACCAGTTGAGACCTGGTTTTTGACCTAGGATGTGATCAATTCTGGAGAATGTTCCATGGGCGCTAGCGAAGAATGTGTATTCCGTTGCCTTGGGATGGAATGTTCTGAATATGTCTGTGAAGTCCATTTGGTCCAGTGTGTCATTTAAAGTCTTTATTTCCTTTTTGATCTTTTGCTTAGATGATCTGTCCATTTCAGTGAGGGTGGTGTTAAAGTCCCCCACTATTATTGTGTTGTTGTCAATGTGTTTCTTTGCTTTTGTTATTAATTGCCTTATATAATTGGCTGCTCCCATGTTAGGGGCATAGATATTTACAATTGTTAGATCTGTTGGATAGACCCTTTAAGTAGAATATAGTGTCCTTCTTCATCTCTTATTACAGTCTTTGGTGTAAAATCTAATTTGTCTGATATAAAGATTGCCACCCCAGCTTTCTTTTGGTGTTCATTAGCATGGTAAATCGTTTTCCACCCCCTCACTTTCAATCTGGGGATGTCTTTGGATCTAAAATGAATCTCTTGCAGACAGCATATTGATGGGTCTTGTTTTTTAATCCAATCTGAAAGCCTGTGTCTTTTGATTGGGGCCTTTAGCCCATTTACATTCATACCTATTGAAAGGTATGAATTTAGTGCCATTGTATTGCCTATAAGGTGACTGTTACTGTATATTGTCTGTGTTCCTTTCTGATTTATGCTGCTTTTAGGCTCTCTCTTTGCTTAGAGGACCCCTTTCAATATTTCTTGGAGGGCTGGTTTCGTGTTTGCAAATTCCTTTAGTTTTTGTTTGTTCTGGAAGCTTTTTATCTCTCCTTCAATTTTCAATGACAGCCTAGCTGGATATAGTATTCTTGGCTGCATATTTTTGTCGTTTATTGCTCTGAAGATATCATGCCAGTCCTTTCTGGCCTGCCAGGTCTCTGTGGATAGGTCTTTTGCCAATCTAATGTTTCTACCATTGTAGGTTACATATCTCTTCTCCCGAGCTGCTTTCAGGATTTTCTCATTGTCTCTGAGACTCGTAAGTTTTACTATTAGATGTCGGGGTGTTGACCTATTTTTATTGCTTTTGAGAGGGGTTCTCTGTGCCTCCTGGATTTTGATGCCTGTTTCCTTCCTCACATTAGGGAAGTTCTCTGCTATTATTTGCTCCAATATACCTTCTGCCCCCCTCTCTCTTTCTTCTTCTTCTGGGATCTCAATTATTCCCATGTTGTTTCATCTTATCATATCGCTTATCTCTTGAATTCTGCCCTCGTGAACCTATAGTTGTTTCTCTCTCTTTTTCTCAGCCTCTTTATTTTCCATCATTTGGTCTTCTATATCACTGATTCTCTCTTCTGCCTCATTTATCCTAGCAGTTAGTGCCCCCATTTTTTATTGTACCTCATTAATAGCTCTTTTGATTTTGACTTGGTTAGATTTTAGTTCTTTTATTTCTCCAGGAAGGGTGTCTCTAATAACTTCCACGCTTTTTTCAAGCCCAGCTATTATCTTTGAAGTCATGATTCTGAACTCTAGGTCTGACGTCATACTAATGTCCGTATTGAGTAGGTCCCTGGCAGACGGTACTACCTCTTGTTCTTTTTGCTGAGGTGATTTTTTTTGTCTTGCCATTTGTCTAGAGGAGAATAGATGAATGAGAGAACAAAATGCTAACAGGTTAACAACGTCCCCAGCACATATACTCCATACAAATCAGAAAAGACCTGAAGCCAGGGGAAAAGAAAGGGAAAGAAAGAAAAAGAAAGATATAAAAAAGAAAAAGAAAAAGATAAAAACAAAGAAAAACAGAACAAAACAAAAAAACAGAATATGATCAAATATGATCAGGCTAGTTCATAGATCAGTGCCACACACTAGATTTTGGGTGTATTTTCGTCTGTTAGAAGAATGTGCCTCCTAAAATTTTAAAGGAAGAAAGACTTATATATGTCCAAATTAAGGGTTGATATAATGAAGGGATTGAAGATGACTGTAAAGATGAAAAGTATAAAAGATTTTATAAAAGGAATTGGTAAGTTGTTTGAAAAAAGAAAGAAGATTAAAAAAAAAAGGGAGAGAATGTGATCAGGTAGGAAACTAGAACAAAGCCATACCCTAGTGATTTAGGGTATATTTTGATCTGTTAGAAAAAAGTGTATCTCAAAATTTTAAAGAGAGAACAACTTATATATATATGCCAAAATAAGGGTAACTACTCTGAAGTGATAAAATATGACTCTAAGGGTGCTTGGGTGGCTCAGTTGGTTAAACAACTGCCTTCAGCTCAGGTCATGATCCTAGAGTCCCGTGATCGAGTCCCACATGGGGTTCCCTGCCCAGCAGGGAGTCTGCTTCTCCCTCTGACCCTCCTCCCCCTCGTGCTCTCCATCTCTCATTCTCTCTCTCTCAAATAAATAAATAAAATCTTTAAAATAATTAAAAATATATGACTCTAAAAATGAAAAATAAAAAATGTTTTTTTAAAAAAAGGATTGATAAGATGTTGGTTGAAAAAGGGAAAAAGAAAAATTCAAAAAAAAACAGTTAAAAAATTAACTTGGAAAAACTAATGAATCATGGTAAAAAAGCCAGGAATTCTATGTGCAGTATTCCCCTAACGCTGGAGTTCTCCCGTTCTCCTTGATCGGTAAACTTGGTCTCAGCTGACTGTTCATGCTGATCTTCTGGGGGAGGGGCCTGTTGCCGTGGTTCCCAAATGTCTTTGCCGGAGGCGGAATTGCCCCGCCCTTGTCGGTCTAGGCTAAGCAAGCTGCTCGGGTTTCCTCTCAGGAGCTTTTGTTCCCTGCAAGCTCTCGGTACAGCTTTGGAGGACCAGGGTGAAAATGGTGGCCTCCCACTCTCCGCCCGGAGGAGCTGAGAACTCGGGGCCCTGTTCCTCAGTGAGCCCCCAGAGAAAAGCAGTCAGTTACTCCTGTCTCCTCAGTCTCCAACCACACTCTGTGCTCACCCGGCCTGTGACCGAGCGTTTCTATCTCTGGCACCCGACCCCGTGTGGAGTCTCCAAACCCAGCAGATCCCTGGGGTGCACTCCCGCGCCGCTCCTCCCAGGGGAGGAAGGGGAGTATCCCCGACTCTGCCGCTTGTTGGGTCCTTGCTGGAGGACAGTCGCCTGACTGGGCCGCGGATCACAGTTTATGGCCACCCTGAGCTGAGAGCCCGCGACTCGGCTCCGTCTCTGCAGCCGGCTTCCCCGCTCCAATACCTGGGAGCTCTGCTGCACTCAGGCACGCCCGGTCTTTCTGTGACCCCGAGGGTCCTGAGACCACACTGTCCCGTGAGGGTTCCACCCCCCCTTAGCCACTGGAGTGACGTCCCTCAGCTGAGCCGCCTTCTAAAAGTTCCGATTTTGTGCTCCGTGGCTCTATCACTTGCCAGAAGCAGCTGATGGAGACCCCCTACCCTGCCGTCTATCCTCCCAAATATCACCTCAGATTCACTTCTCCGCACGTCCTACCTTCCAGTAAGTAGTCGCTTCTCTGTTCAGAGAGTTGTTGCTACTCTCTTCTTCGATCTCCTCTTGAGTTCCTCGGTGTTCAGAATGGTTTGATCCCTATTCAGCTGAATTCCTGAGACCACACGAAATCCAGGTCTCCTACTCCTCCGCCATCTTGCTCTGCCCCAAAGGCTCTTTTTTCTAAGGTGAGGTATAATTGAAATATAATATTACATCAGTTTCATGTGTACAAAATAATGATTTGATATTTGTATACACTGCAAAATAATCACCACAATAAATCTAGTTTCCCTCATTACAATATAAAGTTACATAATATGTAATATGATATTATTGACTGAAGTCAACATGCTGTATGTTACATCTCAAGACTTATTTTATAACTGGAAGTTTGCACCTCTTGACCCCTTTCACATGTTTCAGCCACCACACAAGCTCCCTCCCTCTGCCAACCACCATTCTGTTTTGTTTTGTTTGTTCATTGTTTTCCTTTTTAGATTACTTATATAAGAGAAAACACATGCTGTTTTTCTTTCTGTCTGACTAGTTCACTTAGCATAACACCCTCAAGGTCCATCCATGTTGACGCAAATGGCAAGATGTCATTCTTTTTTTTTTTTTTTCTGGCTGAGTAGTAAAATAGTTTGTGTGTATTAAATATATCTCACATCTTCTTTATCCATTCATCTGCTGATGGGCACTTAGGTTGTTTCCATGTCTTGCTTATTATGAATAATGCTTCAATGAACACAGGGTTGGGTGCATAAAATTTTCAAATTAATATTTTCATTTTCTTTGAAAGAACACCCATAAGCGGAATTGTTGGATCATATTGTAGTTATATTTGTAGTTTTTTGGCAAACTTCCATACAGTTTTCCATAATGCCTGCATCAATTTATATCCCTACCAACAATGCATGAGGGTTCCCTTTCCATCACATATTGGCCAACACTTGTTATTTCTTGTTTTTTGATAATAGCCATTCTGACAGATGTGAATTAATTGTCTCACTGTGATTTTGATTTGCATTTCCCAGATAATTAGGGATGTTGAGCACCTTTTCATATGCCTATTGTCCATCTGAATGCTTTCTTTGGAAAAATGTCCATTCAGATTCTCTTCCTATTCTTTAATGGTATTATTGGTTTGTTATTGAGTTGTATGAGTTCTTTACATATTTTGGATATTAACTCTTTGTTGGATATATGATATGCAAATACCTTATCCCATTCAGTGTGTTTTCTTTTTACTTGCAAATGACCTTCTTCACTGTGCAGAAGATTTTTAGTTTAATATAATCTCATTTGTTTATCTCTGCTTTTGTTGCCATTACCTTTGGAATCCAATCCAAAAAAATGTTGCCAATAGTGATGTCAAGGAGCTTACCGTCTATGTTTTATTCTCAGATTTTAATTATTTCTGGTCTTATATTTAAGTCTTTAATCCATTTTGAGTTAATTTTCTATATGGTGAAATAGTGGTCCTCTTTCATTCTTTTGCATGTGGCTGTCCAGTTTTCTCACCACCATTTATTGAACAGAGTGTCCATTCTTGATTGTTTATTTTTGACTCCTTTGTCATAAATTAACTGACCACATATGAACGGGTTTATTTATGGGCTGTCTGTTCTGTTCTGTTGCCTGTCCATATCTGTTTTTAGGTCAATGCTATACTGCTTTGATTATTATAGCTTTGTAATTATAGTTTGAAATCAGGAAAAATGATGCCTCCAGTTTTTGTTGTTGTTGTTGTTGTTCTTTTGCAAGATTTTTTGGCTATTTGGGATCTTCTGAGGTTTCATATAAATTTGGATTATTTGTTCTACTTCTATGAAAAATATCATTGGTATTTTGATAGGGATTGCATTGAATCTGTGGATAGCTTTGTGTAGTATGGACATCGTAACAATATTAATTTTCCAATCCATGAGCACAGGATATCTTTTCATTTATTTCTGTCATCTTCAGTTTCTTTCATCATATCTCATTGTTTTCAGTGTACAAGTCTTTCACCACCTTGATTAAAGTTATTCCTAGGTATTTTATTATTTTTGATGCAAATGAATTATAAATGGGATTTTTCTTAATTCTTTCAGACAGTTTGTTTTTAGTATATAAAAATGCTAAATATTTTTGTATATTGATTTTGTATCCTGCAACTTTACTCAATTCATTTGTTCTAACAGATTTTTTGGTGGAATTTTTAGGGAATTCCTATGTATAAAATCATGATGTTCACAAATAGTGGCAGTTTTACTTTCTCACTTCCTATTTAGGTGTCTTTTATTTCTTTTTCTTACCTAGTTGGAATGTCTAAAAGTGGAAAATGAAAAAAGTAAAGATTCTCAATCATTATCTCTCCATCACACCAAAGGATTATGAATTCTGCCTATTTTAAATGTCAGTCCTCAAAGAGGAAGACAGGCCTCAGCATATAGTTGGAAAACATTCCTTAAGCTCTCAACAATCATTTTCTTGCCTACTTGCTCCAGTGAGGACTCCCAATAGTATGTTGAATAAAAGTGGCAAGAGTGGGTGTCTTTATCTTGTTCCTGAATTATCAGTAACACTAAATATGTAGTATGAAATGATAACAGCTATTATGTTTATCACATGAATTTTATCTGAGTTACTTCACACTCACGTGAGATGAAAATTATGCTTTTATTTAGAAGTGTTTTATTTTTTAATTGCTTCTTTAAATGTACTTCCAAACTGAGTAAACTAATAATATGTATATGGAGAATTTTCCCCTTTGAGTGTTTTACCCTCACTACTTGAATCAATAAATGAGTAGATTAAGATAACGAAAGGTTTTTAATATTGATCTGGGCAGTAATTTTTGGATATGACCACAAAATCATAGAAAATAAAAGCAAACATAGACATGGGATTTCATTATAATAAAAATCTTCTTCACAGCAAGGGTGCCTGGGTGGCTCAGCAGGTTATGTGTCTGCCTTCAGCTCAGGTCATGATCCCAGGGTTCTGGGATTGAGTCTATGTAGGGCCCCTGCTCAGTGGGGAGTCTGTTTCTCCCTCTCCCTCTCTTCCTCCCCCCAGCTCATGCTCTCTCTCTCTCTCTAATAAATAAATAAAATCTTAAAAAAAATAAAAATCTTCACAGCAAAGGAAGCAATCAACAAGATGAAGAGATAACTATGGAATGGTAAAAAATATTGGAAAACCATACATTTGATAAAAGAAGGGACTAATATTTAAAATGTATAAGGAATATAAACAACTCACTAGCAAGAAAACCAATAACCAGATTTAAAAATGGGCAAAAGACCTGAATAGACATTTCCCAAAAGAAGAGATACAAATGGCCAACAGATGTATGAAAAGATTGTCAACATCACTAATCATTAGGGAAATGGAAATCAAAAGCACAGTGAAATGTTACCTCACACCTGTTAGAATGACTATCTTCAAAAATAACAAAAGATAAGTAGTGTGGGCAAGGATGTGGAGGAAAGGGAATCCTTGCACACTCTTGGCATATATATATATGAATATAAATCGGCACAACCATTGTAGAAAACATTATGGAGATTCCTCAAAAAATTAAAGATAGTGGGATGCCTGGGTGGCTCAGTCATTTAAGCATCTGCCTTCTGCTCAGGTCATGATCCCAGGGTCTTGGGATCTGCATGCTGCCCCCCCTGCTTGTGCTCTCTCTCTGTTAAATAAATAAATAAATCTTAAAAAAATAAAAAGAACTATATCCAGCAATCCCACTTCTGGGTATACATCCAAAAGAGATGAACCCAGGATTTTGAAGAGATAGCTATACTCCCACGTTCAGTGAGCATTGTTCACAATAGCCAAGATATGGAAACAACAGAAGTGCTTGTCAACAGATGAGTGGATAAAGAAAATATGCTATATATTATCATTTTGATTATGATTATTATTCAGCCACGAGAAAGAACTAAATCCTGCCATTTGTGGCAACATGTATGAATGTGGAGAACATAAAGCTGAGTGAAATAAGCGAGGAAGAGATAGAAATACTGCATAGTATCACTTACATACTTACATGTGGAGTCTAATAAAAAGAAAGAAAATAGTCTTTAGTAAACCTGGGAAAAGAGGGATAAAATTTCCAAAGATTTTGGATTCTGTGCCCAGATTCCTATTGCCTCAGTAGCATGCAGTTACAAGAATTGAAATGGAAGAGATTTGGAAGTAGATCTGCCAACACACACACACACACACACACACACACACACACACACACACACTCACACACACAGAACACAACCTGCAGGATTATCCATGGAGGTTAAGAGGTTGGAGTATGTAAGTTATTTGAAGAAGAAATAATAAAAATTACTAATTACCTGATGGTCTAACAGATTTTATTTTTTCTTTCCCTTGAGTTCCCAGAAAACAAACAGCAGACAAATCTGTAGGATATTAATAATTATTTTGAAACTTATGATTGGTTTATTTGTATTATCCTTTTCTATTTCTCACATTTTCCCTATGAAGATGTTTTCCCTTATAAGTATTAAATCTAATAAAGCTATAAAAACATATATATGTGCATATGTATGTCTATGTGAGTGTGCATATTTGTATGTCTTCAGGATCTCAATTATTTTTAGAGCTGTTGTAAATTGTTGTTTAGGCATTCATGTTCAAAGTTTGCTGTTTTAGGAAAGAGTTAATTTTGACATAAGCGGTTTGTAAACAAATGGTATAAACCTAGATTGGCTGGAGCCAAGAAGTGACATTATTTATTTATTTATTTTTTAGGAAATGATTCTTTTTTTTTTTTTTTAAGATTTTATTTATGCATGAGAGACACAGAGAGAGAGAGAGAGAGAGAGAGAGAGGCAGAGGAGAAGCAGGCTCCCAAGGAGCAGGGAGCCTGATGCGGGACTCGATCCCAGGACTCTGGGATCATGATCTGAGCCGAAGGCAGACGCTTAACCATCTGAGCCACCCAGGCGCCCAACAAGTGACATTATTAATAGCAAGGGAAATGTGTTCTTTCTTGGTACCTGAAAGCAAATTATGAGTCAGAGCATATAAAAATTAACCCTTGAAGGATTAAAAGAACCTAGTCATATAAGTCAATTATGAATAAAGCCACATCACTGAAGTCTGATTAAATTCAGTACATATGACCTTATTCATTGAAAATGTGATAATATTAGGGCTCATACAACAATTTTCTTCAGATGATGGCATAGATCTGTGGTATAGCAGGATAATGAGCAAAGAAATTCTGCAATTTCTCTTGATATTCCTTGATAACATGGCATTTTGAAAATTTTATGTCTAAGTTTTGATGTAAAACTTAAGTATGAGAAAAATAGTCCAGTTCTTATTTAAGTCCTTTGATATTATTTTATGATATTATATGATAACCTCACTTTTTCACACACGTACCACGTGCCAAAATTATATTGGAATGTGAGATACTATATATTTGGAAATAGTTGCTCTTTATTGTCAAAGTCAAACTTCGTGTTTATCATTTGAGTTACAATATTTTATACCTCCTCTGTTTTTTTTTTTTTGTATCGAAATAATATCATTCTAAGTGAGCACTTTCTTTTTAAAGATGTTGAAAACTCACTAAAGCCGAAGATACAAGTCAACTAGATGCAGGAAAGAAAACTAAGTCAGAACCCATGGATACATAGCATAGAGAAAATATTCACGGCTAATTTTAACTCAGGTGTTTTATTGGTGTGGATAATGCCATGAGAAAATAAAGTGTATGCCAGTTTTCCAAAATTGTAGGAAAAGAGCAAAGTTAATTATAGTCCCTCAAATGATTATTTTACAGCTAACAGGAAGCAACAAGGTAAACCACTAACCCTAAAAATAGACAATGAAATAAAGACCACAATATGAGTGAAAATTACTATTTGCAGCTCAACATATGTGATTGGAAAAGGAAATAAAATGGAAAAGGCAACAAAATGAAAATTAAAGGAAAACAAAATCAGACCAGATGTTGTGAATCTGTTTTTCATGCAGAGATGCTTAAATGCGAGGAAAGGCCTTCCAGGCAAGGTTACTGAGATAATAACGCTGAATTTGTTCAAGATGGTTTGATTAGATGGTCTGACAATGGGGGTTTAGAACTAAAAGGAGAATAAGCTGTGTAGGCCAACCAGGCTCTTTGCATTTTTTTAACAAAAATATCTTACACCTTTATTTAAGATCTTGAACAAATATTATATTTCCCTGCTTTTTATTTAGGTTTAGCTCAAAAAACAACATATTTTGTTTCACACTGTTATCAGTCTTTTTAACAGCTTACCTCTTATTACTATCAGTAGTTTTTGCTGTCATGTTACTTTTCTTCTTGATTTTATTATCATTAGCCTCATTACAGTACATCCACTAGCTTCACCTACTGTGTTCCTTATTTTATGGATGTTTGTTCTATATGCTAGTGTCGTTCATCGTGTTTGAATCTTGGCAAACATTTCTTTTAACTACAATACCTTGTAAATAGATTGCACTGGTCCCATGCAATCATTGTAATTGCTGAACATATGATTGCTATTTGCACCAATTTTCACCTTGGAAGTTTCTAAATGAAATGAAAACTTGTTCTTGAGAACAGAATTAGGAAAATAAAAGAACTAATTTTGTAAAAAAATCTTTAAATAGGAAGTTTTGAAATTTTCATGCCTCTCTTTTCCTAAATTGAATCTAGGCTGAACTGAGATATCCATACAAAAAGGACATGAACTGTATTTTGCAAGTCATGAAAGAAGCAACTAAATTAAATGTGCAATTAAAAACAGTTAAATTGTGCAAAGAAAAACAAAAGATGTAAACAATAAATAAGCCATCTAATAAAATAATACATTAAATTAATTCTGTCACAGAAGAAATGTTGAGAAATTCATTTTTTATACAGAAATCACTCTAGCAATAACTCCCACAATATGCCAGTTACTTCTCTACAAACTCTCATAATTGGAGACATTAGGGACTATTGAAGGTACACTTAGCATTTTGATAGGAAAATTATTCTACCCCTAATTTCACAATAATCAAGGAACTTGTAAATACACTGTGAACTTTGAAAAAGTATTTCCACAAAGACTGAGACATACTCACTGTGATCACTCTGATCTCAATGGAGCAATCCATGGTATATAATGCAACAATATGCAAACCTAGAGGAAGTACCTTATAGTAAAAGGAAATAGTCTAGCCGCTCTTACTCATGTACATTGTGGCATGCATCATATATTCATTATACTCGTTTATTTACTTGCTTATTTCTGTCATTAGACTGTGAGTTCTTTTAAAGGAAAGATGGTGACTTATTTATCTTGTCATCTTCTATACCTTGACAAAATAGTGGTAGGAACTCTACAAGTACTCATTGAATAAATGAATTTTAAAAAATATCTTACAATTGCTACTAGCTTGCAAGTAGAAAGATAAAGAGGAAAAATAATCCTGGAATAATTAAGAGTGTTAAGATTTATCTGAGGGTATCAGATTTATATTTACTTCAGCAACATATAGTTGCTAACAAATGGAGGTGTGTGTAGTTTTCCAAGTTTGGCCTATTAAGGTTCATGCTTTTTTTTTTTTTTAACATGCATACAGATTTATTTAGTAGCTTGAGACTGAAGAGCAGGAAAATGGAAGGTTTAATAATACACTTTAGACTAATTCTTGGTGAGTTGGTAGAGGAGATGGTTACAAAATAAGTTTAGATCATCTTAGAGGACATACTACTACATTAGAAAATAAAGGTTCATTCTTTAATAGCATTGTTAATTAAGAATGGACTATAATTTGAAATAGTAATCTTTAACATGGTAATACTTATGTATTACTACATGCAGTATTATTTTATGGAAAATAACTGAATGCTTTGGGAAAAAAATTAAACTTATCCATAATGCCACTGTCTATTAAAATTACAATAGGAGTTTTTGAAAACTTTTTTTCCAGACTTTCTGGAAAGGAATGTAATTATATAGTATATTGTAAACAAATATATGAATTTTAAACAAAGATCCTATTTTAATAGATATATATCCTGATGTTTTCTCTTAAAATTTTCCCATAACCATCTTTTTATGCAATTTAAATATTTTATAAGCTTTTAAATTGTTTTATGACATTCCATTAAATAAACTTATTATTTTTTTATTTTTTTTAAGATTTTATTTATTTATTTGACAGAGAAAGACACAGCGAGAGAGGGAACACAAGCAGGGGGAGTGGGAGAGGGAGAAGCAGGCCTCCCGCTGAGCAGGGAGCCCAATGCGGGGCTCCATCCCAGGACTCTGGGATCATGAGCTGAGCCGAAGGCAGGTGCTTAACAAATGAGCCACCTAGGGGCCCTTAATTAAGTTATTATTTATGTTTACCAATGGTTAGTTTGCATTATAAAATAGACTCATTGGTAGTTGTTATTTTAATCAGTAGCTGCATTTAAATTTAATTATGACATAAATCTGTAAGCCTATATATGTGTAGGAGGGTATCTTTGTTTACTAGAAAAATAATTTGAGAGCCGTAATTTTGTAACTCTTGTTTCCTGACCTAACTTCACCAATCCACTGCATAGATTGAAGACTGAATTTATTTCTCTGAAATACTTAATAACTATTTTGGAGATTTGTTGCTTGCCATTGCTGAATTGCTCACAAACATTTCTATACCTGTCACAGAAAAAGAAAAGAAGGCTGTTTTACCTTTTAATTAGGTAGCTCTACCACAGCATTCCCATAGCTGGGTTTATTTACAAGGTGTTAATACATGTCATCGACTTGAGCTTTCATTTTCATGTGAATACTCAACTTATAACTAAGGTGAAAAACTTTATAATCATTCTCTTGAAATTTTAATTCATAACTATTTCACTTAGCAATTTCAATACATTTAAATAGAGTGTAATAAACTGCATCATTAATTATCTCTGCCTAATTTCATCCTACTTAGAAGAAAAAATGTTTAAATATAACAAAAGAGATTTTTAATATCCTTCTAATATCTGAATAAATCCATGTTTATTCAGTAAGATTTTGGATCCAGTGTATGTTTTCAGAGTTAAATTAGAAAATCAAATAACAGCCTATAAATACATAATACATAGAACATTGAGAAAGAGAGAAATCTTAAAGAGAAAAAATGACTGATGCTGGTGAAATCAGGATAGTTCAGAGGTTATAGGATGGCTATGAGTTGGATCTGTTTGAGAATCTCCTAGAGCTTTGTAGGAACTTCATGGAGAAACCCCATGGAAAGGTAAATAAATAATATAAGCACAGACTTGAGAAATCCAAGCTAAAATGAAATATACTGAGTTTTCTGAAAGGATGGCACCTATATATTTTAAGCAGTGTCTTTTACCCTTCACCTTTTATTAATTCTTATAATTTGCTGTCCAATTACATGTATTTTCATGGGGTTTTACATATTGTTAAAAACAATCATGATTCAGACTATTTAGTAAATGACACTGATTTGGGGATTTGAAACCACGCCTTGGATTTACTTCTAACCCATGGGCTTCTTTGTCATATGTGTGGCAAATTCCAGATTTTAATAGGTTTTCAAAACAATTACTAATGAGACTGAGAAAGAGAATTTATCTCACAGAGATATAATGCAGATTTTTGTGCATCTGAGAGCAACATATAAGAGAAATATAAATTTCAACAAAAAGACACTGTGACTGAGTTTAAATAAATCCATTGACTATGGAAGTAACCTTCCCTATGGCATATATACAATAATAATCTTGTCCTTTTTAATTGTTAGCCTTTTCAATGTGGAGAAATATTGTATTTTAGAAAGTAATTGAGACAATTGAACTTTATACTTAATGTTTGGAAAAAAGGAAGGTAGGAAGGAAGGAAGGAAGAAAGGGAGAAAGAGAGAGAGAAAAGGAAGGAAGGAATGAAGTTTGCCAACTTAAAAACAATTCATTTGTTTATAATTTTATCTTTACATTTGTTATTTTGTGTCCTTTATTTTTTGGAGTTTCTGCTCTACTATATGTATGATATACTCAAGGAAGTCATTTAAAATAAAGCCGGGATTTTCTTATCTCTGTGCCCCAAAATACAAATTTAATAATTAGACACCCAAGTTGTTCTGTATTTTGAACTATAAACAAGGAATAGCACCCAAATGAATACTGACTGATTTTTACAAGAGTATTCAACAACAGAGGCATCTTACAGTAGCATGGCATCCAGTGTGCCAGAATTAAATGGTTTTATTACATAATATGGGAGAATTGCTCACTACTGTCTGTTCTTGCTGACAATCCTGATGTTCAGTCTAGTAATATTCTCAAAGCTATTTTGCTTTTTTTTTTTTTTAAGCCCAGTGCCTTGATACTAGATGTTAATAGGTTCTTAGTCTATGGGAGAAGAAGAATGGGACAATTAACATGAAAAAACTCCATCTAAGAGGAGTCATTCTGGAAAAGTATGGGTTGAATAAGAATGCCTAAGGTTTGGTTTGTTTTTTCTGTTTATTTCGTCAAGATGCAGCATAAAATGCAATAACCTAAACTTTGTTCTTACATCGGAATAGCTAAATAGCTGTGGAATTGAACTTCATTTGTTAATTGCTTCTTCTATGGCTATCTTCTCTGGTCAGGGTAGGGTCCAATCAAAGTCTCTAGAATACTTTAGGTTCCCTCTAGTTGTGATGGCTCTATACAGAGCCAGAATATTAACATTACTAGAGCACTATCCATGTGAGATTTGCAGAATTAAGGCTATCTTTCTAAAATATACATAGATAATATCTCATGTTCAATTAAAATTAATGTGAAAAAATATAATGCATTCAACTATATAATATTATAAATAATCTTTGGCTTTATTTTTATAAATTTAGAAAACATTTTAAATTTGTAATCTCCCCTTCCCATTATACATTTGGGATATTTGAATAATATAATTATGGAATCACTGTATCTTAAAGCCGGGTGAGATGTTAGCATTTATAGGACCTTAGCAGGTGGGACAAACTTGATTTTGAGTTGTGGCTCTGTTATGGTAACAATGGCTTTTGGAAAGATACTTATCTGTTCAAAGTCTATTTCTTTACCTTTAATGCTGAAATGTAACATACATATCTTTTAGGATTATTATAAGAATTTAATAATACACATATGTTGTTTAGCACAATTCTTGGAGAACAGTCATTCCCAAATTATTTTAAAAACTCAAACAAATTGACATAGATATTACTGTATGAAAGCTAGGAGAGTTGAGGAAAGAACCAGACTTTTTCTTAGTTATATTCTGGGAAAAATTGAAGCATGTTCAAAGTTACTACCTCATTAATTGTAGACCTCTGTAGATAATAAATGCTATTGACTATGTAGGATTAAACATTATAAGTTCTTTTACAATTTAGAAGCTAAACAATGCTTATTAAAGGTCTAAAATGGACATTGACACTGAATACCAGATGTTTGAAGAATCTCCTCTCTTGGTACAATTGATGAACCAATATTGATTTATTAACTAAATTCTATAGTTTACATTAGGGTTCATTATTTGTTGTAAATTCTATGGGTTTTGACAAATGTATATTGATATTTCTGCACGATGAAAGTATCATAAGTGATAGTTTCATTACACTGAATATCTCCCGTGCTTCCTCTATCCCTCCCTCCTTATTCCAGAATCTCTGGAAACCATGATCTTTTTATTTTTACTGTGTCCAAAGTTTTGCCTTTTCCAGAATGTCATATAATTGGAATTATACAATATGTAGCCTTTTCATATTGGCTTCTTTCATTAGCAACATGCATTCAAATTTCCTGTGTGTGTGTGTGTGTGTGGCTTTGATCCAGGCAGGTAGATCTGAGGACCCAGGAGAGGGTCCCACAGGACCAGCCAAGAGGGTCCTTGGCTTCATGCAGGATAGAAATCAAATGTGAGCCAGAGAAAATGGAAACAAAATGTATTGAATAGCCTAAGTGACAGAGAATAGCAGAGTGTCTGTGAAGGAAAGGAGAAGGAGTTTCATCATTGCTTGGGACTAGGGGCTTATATTAGAAAAGGGTCTATGGTACATGTTCTTACAGGAATCCAGGGCAGGGTACAATCAAAGGCAAGTGTCAGGTGAAAAATAGGTGTTATTCTATAAATCACCGAAGGTAGGGATATTGATGCTAGTGTCATCTAAGGTTTGTTTGAAGCTAATGTCCTGAAACATGTTTGGGATTTGGCTCTTCTTGTACGTTACCAGGTGTTTGGGGTCTAGGACAAAACTCAGAATGATTAACTTTCTTGCGTCCCCCTTGAAGTGAGAACATAGCTTTTTTGTCTATGTTCAGAGGCAGACTATGGAACAGGAGTAAATGGTGCTTAGTGGAAAAACAGCAGAGACAGGACCTTTGGAAAATGGAGTCTTTTCAGCTTCCCTACTTCAGCTTAATAGTTCATTTCATTTTTTTGCTAAATAATATCGCATTATCTGGATGTATCAGTTTGCTTTTCCATTCATCTATTGAAGGACATTTCAGTTGCTTCCAAATTTTGGTAATGATAATTAAAACATGTGAAGGTTTTGTGGGGATGTAAGTTTTAACTCCTTTGAGTAAATATTAAGGAGCACGATTGCTGGATAGTAAGGTAAGAGTATGTTCAGTTTCATAAGACATTGCCAAAGTGTCTTCCAAAGTTAATATGCCATTGTGCAGTCCCACCAGCAATGAACAAGAATTTCTGTTGTCCCACAGTCATCACATAGTATTGTCAGTATTCTGGAACTGGTCATTCTAACAGGTATATTGTGGCATCTCACTAGCTTTAATTTGCAATTTTCTGGTGATGTGCGACATGGAGTATAATTTCATATGCTTATTTGTCATCTGTGTATCTTCTTCCTTAAGATGTTTACACAGATCTTTTGCTCATTTTAATTGAGTTATTTTTAATTGTTGAGTTTTAAGAATTCTTTATAAATTTTGGATACTAGGCCTTTATTAGATATGTGTTTTGCAAATATTTTCCCCCATCTGTGACTTGTCTTCCATCCTTTTAAGAGTGTCTCTTGCAGAGCAGAAGTTTTTAATTTTTATGAATTCCAACTTATCAATTTTTCTTTTCATCATTTACACTTTCAGTGTTGTATTTAAAAAGTCATTGCCAAATCCTAGACCTAGATTTTTCTCTTAGGAGCTTTATAGTTTTGCATTTAAAATATAGGTCTATGAATCAACATGCAACTTTTGCCTTATATATTTTTCCCCCCGAACAGGAAAACAATACTTCAAACAAAATTAGTAACTTCCAAGTCAAAGCACATAGTCAAAGAATAATTTTCTGAAGTTGAAAGCAAGATTTTTACAAATTTAAAGTGAGCTTGTGTCAAAAATTCATTCATTATCATGATGATAAGTCTTGTTTAAGGAGAATTGGCTAAAGAAAGAATGATTAAATAAAATTCCTAATTTAGAAACACAATTTATTAATGTACTACAAAGCAATAAGAATGTAACCTTCAGGAATATCTTTACTACAAAAATTATTTCTATCTCTACCGGATAAAAAGTTGCATTACTATGTGACAAGAATCATTTATATGGCTGTCAGTTTTAGAAACAAAATGAGCATCCACTCCAGTAGAGTTGTAAAATATCCTAACCAATAGTAAATAGCAAGTGGAGCAAAGATACACACCCCTGGGGAATTAGATCCTAGGCCTGATTCACAATTTCTGCCCAGCAGGACACTGCAAGGGCTTGCCTATTTCCAAGCTTCTGATAAATTTTTTAATAAATTCTAAGAGCCTACTTAAGACATACTGAAAGAAATATGAAGGCTTCAGTGACTTTCTTTTGTGGTTTTGATTTCTATAGAATTGCATCTGCATAAGTACTACAGAGTTTTGTGAAAAAGTTTAACAAAACTTCATTAGAATTATAAAATGATGATAATTGTGACATTTATATTTTGGGAAGAGCAAAGGATGATGAAAGAAAAAAATTACTTCTGGCCTTTGTGGACAGAGATTGTACCTTATTTATCTTTTATATCATCTCATATTCTAACTCTAAGTACTACTTACGTTAGGGAGAAGAGACAGATGAAAGGTTTTTAGGCTGTAGAAAAGGAATGCAGAGAATTATTGAACTCTACATCTGAAACTAATGATGTACTATATGTTGGCTAATTGAATTTTAATTAAAGAAAAGAAAAGGGATGGGCGCCTGGGTGGCTCAGTTGGTTAAGCAACTGCCTTCGGCTCAGGTCATGATCCTGGAGTCCTGGGATCGGGCTCCCTGCTCAGCAGGGAGTCTGTTTCTCCCTCTGACCCTCTTCCCTCTCGTGCTCTCTATCTCTCATTCTCTCTCTCTCAAATAAATAAATAAAATCTTTAAAAAAAAAGAAAAGGGATGAGAAATTTTAAAATGTTTTATGTTTAGCTCCATATGATGTGGGAAAGACGTTAGGGTTGGAAGCCAATGGCCAAGAAAGAATTCTTGAGATGTCTTTGGTGCAGAAAGGTGGTTTTATTAAAGAACTGGAACAGGACCCGTGGACAGAAGAGCTGTACCGGGGTCATGAGGAGTGGCCCATTATATACTTTCAAGTTGGGAAGGAGTTATAGGGATAGTTTAAGTCTCTTAAAGAATTTGGAAGCAAGGTTTCCAGGACCTTGAGGGGGCTAGCTATTGTTGGGAAAAGGCCATTTACTACCGCCTAATAAAACCTGAGTCATGAGACCCTTCAGATGTATATCAGTGGTCCATATGCTTGAAGAATGATTACCAATACGTATCTTGGGAGGTTTAGAGATAAAGGAAATTTCCAAAGGAATTTTTATATGTTAAAGTAGACTTACAGGATCAGGTTGGGCTAGGATTGCCTTATGCCCTTAGCAAAATGTCAGTATCGAGTCCCTAGAAGAATGTCAGTCTGCCTGTTTCAGGGACTTGTCAGTGGGCTCTAGATAGTAAAGAAATTTAATAATTTTTCTTCTGCCCTTGTTTCCCACATCACATACATGCTCTTTATTCTCACAATAGTGCCTACCTACATCTTTATGCAGGGTATCAGTTAATTTGGAGACCAATCCTCATGATCACATTACTACCAAACAGAAACTTTAACCACTTTAAAGTAGACACATAAACAAAAAATAACTTCCTGGTGCACTTCATCTGTTTTTGGTTTCACATTTTTTGGTAAAAGAGAAAGAAAAATTGCTGTGTTGGTTTTTTATTTGCTGAACATTTATATAGTTGCCTATGTAATGAGTTTTAAATTTACAGTTATAGGTCCAGGTGTGCAAAAATGGAAATTTATTTTCTTATAATTAAACTTAGCTTGACTCTCTGAGCTCATATACAGTGGGTAGCTAATCTTACCCTTGCCAATTTAAGAAAATTAACCTCTTTTGGCTTATAACTCAGTCTAGAGAAAAAAAAAAACCTTTAGAAAAAATATTTTTTTCTCTCTTCTCCTTAGAATTTTGTTTTAGGTATGCAGATATCAGGGGAGGAAACAGTTGATGGTATATTATTCCCCACTCAAGAGATTATAACATAAACCCTCTACTTCTTCAGGCTTGTCACTGATATATTCAAAGCCCATCTTTGGGAATGAAAAGAAAACAGACTTTTACCTCTCAACAAAGTCTGCTTTTTGCAAATAAAATATGCTTCTACTTCCAGTATTTTTTTTGGGCTATGGATTTTAAAATTCTGCTTTGGAAGTCAAAAGTCAGTAAATTAACTTTTTGTTCTCTCTGGATTTTTTTGTTCATTTTCTACTTTCTCTAAGGCAAAATCTAGCTTTAATTGTGGAAAACTGAAGAATTAAGAAAAAAATCATAGAAAAAAATTAAATGCATTCCAAAATCTTCTTGTGTGATGCCGCAGTGACTGAAGATGGAGTTACACAGAGAAGTTTGCAACAAATGAATTATCTTTTGGTCTAAGATCCGTTCCTTTATTGCTTTATTACTGTTTTCCAACATAATAGAAGTCACCCTTTCTGTCTCTGGACAGCTGTAAAATGATTGATAGAAATTGCTAGTACTTCAGCAATTCTCTGCTTTAAAAAATAACGTGCTTCAGGATTTGCCGTTAACACCAGGACATTCCACTACTCACCCCACATCAAATGTTAAACTGGCATTCTGAAATGAAGACAAATCTTCAAACAATTCAACAAATATATAATATTCTGAATGTACTCATTCTGTAATAACATTTTCTTTCTCTTAAATCTCATTTTAAATTGAGGTAATTCTTGAGTTCAAGTTCATCTACAGTTAAAAAATAAATAAATAAAATGGAGGTAGAGCTCCTAATGAGCTCTGCTATGTCTAACAAGTAAACCTATTTCATTAGCAAAAACTTCAGAGATACATCAGTAAGAAGTTTTACACAAGGTATTTGGTGTTTAATTTCTGTCCTAGAGGCTTAAGTTTATATAGTTAGACATAAAAACTCAAGCTATCCTGAAGCCCTTTCTAGCTACTTAAATTCACCTGAAATAGGAATAGCAAAGAAATAATTTTTTTTAAGAAATGAGTTTAATGTTTAGTTACTGTGCATATGTGGGAGGTGCCCAGCATTATTTTCTTTTTCTGGCTTTCTATGTTCAGAATTTCATGCAAATAATTTCTGTCATCTTGTGAAACATTCAGGGTAATGGGAAAGTGTCACAATAATGGAAATTTTGCAAACCTTTCCTAATGCTTTTGTGCTATATTTAATCTTAGTAATTCAAAAGATCATTTAGTCATCATCTCTGACATTCTCAAATAACTGCTTTGGATAAAATCTGGTTATATGTTTCTTTTCTCTTCACTTATTTCACTTATTTTTTACATATTGTATATGTTCATGTAGGACTTTTATTTCCATATCTAACCTCCCCTCTATAATTCTTCAATGCGATTAATACTATGGCTTCTTATTATGCAGCTCAATCTAAAGCAATAACCATACAAACTTTAATAAAGCCAGCAAAAAAGAATCAGAAAAACCCTTAGTATATTTTTAATCTCTGCTTTAAATAATAAAATAAATTGGTGACCGTGTATATCATTGTTCTACAGAAGAGGTGAACATTCAATTCATTCTTAGTGAATATTCTTTGTATATATATATTATTTCCTGTGCAAAATTTACTAGGAAAAAAATAGTTTGTGGCAGCTATGATTTAATTAAACAGAAATTACAGTTTATTAGATAATTAATCTTTCAAGAATAAACATTTTTTCCCTAAATATTTTTTCACTTTTATAGGACTGAGACAAAACAGCTCTGTAATCTCAAATTAACCACTTTAGTGAATACAGATTAAACATTTATTATATGTGTGTGTGTGTATATTAGTTTTACAAAAACTTGCCAACATATTTGAACAATAACAGATTCTTACTGTGTCATTAAAGTGCACATCTGTGGACTTAAAAAAAAAAACCTGAATAATTTTATACCTTCCACATTGAAACTTGTACTTTCAGTTCTAGGGGAAATATGATGGTGATGATATACATGCACTTTTTTTTTTTTAAGATTTTATTTCTTTATTTGACAGAGAGAGATATAGCGAGAGAGGGAACACAAGCAGGGGGAGTTGAAGAGGGAGAAGCAGGCTTCCCGCTGAGCAGGGAGCCCGATGCAGAGCTTGATCCCAGGACCCTGGGATCAGGACCTCAGCCGAAGGCAGACGCTTAATGACTGAGCCACCCAGGCATCCCTACGTGCACTCTCTATTGAGATGGGACTGCACTTGGATTTATTATAGGCCTTAATGGCACATTCATAACTGAATGCTACAAATTAGGTTAAAACTCTAGTGAATTTATAATGAAGGTTTTCAGTGTTCAATCCTTTTCATGCAAATGACCTGATTGTCCTTCACATGGGTTAAATTGACTAAATTTAAGTGCACAGATATATGTCTACCTATGTTCATAACCCATGATTTAGGATTTAGACAAAATAATTTACTGGTCCCAGGTGTGTTACCAGAGGACCTCGTTCATTCAACAAACATTCCTGTTGGTGTAACAGGTGCCATATATTGTACTAGGGCCTAGATATGATACCTCAAGCCATAAAGTAAAATTCTTATGCTCATATATTTCACAGACTACTAGAGAGACAGTTTGATTAGTACATCCTTAAAATATGGGAAGAAGCTGTAATGAAAACATATAAGCCATTTAATGAGAATCCCAAACAACATGGAACCAAATTTGTCTTGCTCTAGGTCAGCAATGAATTTCTTCAGGAAGGAACATTTGACTAGTGTTTTTGGAATAATAGTAGGAGTTGATCAAGTAGACCAAAGGAGATTGGCAGATGTAATACTGTGATCTATAGTAAAAAAGATATATATTTGGTGTTTTTGTCCCATTTCTGGTACAGAACTCATAACTTTTGGGCTTTCCCAAATGATGAGAATGATAAAAGTGTTGTTGTTATGTTAATGAACTGACATTTGTATCATCCATCCCCTCACCCCCTTGGGGGCTGATTGCCAAGATAACTGACCATGTGATTAGAAGTTTGGAAGTTTGGAACTTTCAGTCCCATCCTCTGGCCTCCAGGGAGGAAGAGGGACTGGAGGTTGAATCAATTGCTGAAGGCCAGTGACTTAATAAATCATGACTATGTAATGAAGCCTCCCTAAAAACCCAAAAGGACAGGGTTTAGAGAGCTGCGAGGTTGGGACTGTTTGTAGATGTGTGGAAAATGGCGCACCTGGAGAAGGCGCGGAAACTCCTCACCCTTCCCACATAGTTTGTTCTATGCATGTCTTTCATCTGGCTGTTCTGAGTTAAAGAAGTTAAATCTAATAAGTAAAATGTTTCTCTGAGTTCTGTGAGCCACTCTAGCATATTAATCAAACCCAAGGAGGAGGTCATGGGAGCTGATTTATAGCCAGGGGGTCAGAAGTACAGGTAATAACCTGGGCCTGCAACTGGCTCTGAAGTGGGATGGAGGGCAGTCTTATAAGACTGAACCCTTAACTTGTGGGATCCGATGCTATCTCTGGGTAGGCAGTGTCGGAATGGAATCGCAGAACACTCATTTGGTGTCCAGAGAATTGCTTGTTGGTGTGCTTATTCTTTATTCTGCCCAGTTTTTCCCTGTTAAGAAACTTCTTCATCTGTCAGGAATTCCTGATAGGGGAGAGGAGCTATATTAGCTTTTTTTTCTGGTAACACTATAACTTAAGTTCTATTACACACCAATGAAACATTAGTTGAATTGGAACTCCATAGTTTTATTTTTCTATATATTTGGGATAGCTGATATTTTTAAGTGTTTTATAATCTGCATAGTGTTGCTTTTAATCAGAATTAAGTATTCCATCATTATGTTTTATTTTTATTTTAATCTAAAAATATTCCTCAATTTGCACCTATATGTCACTCAAATCTAAAATCAAGTCAGTTGGAACTAAAATCTAAAATAACATGTAATCTATAAAAATGTAGATAAAACCAAAATTCTGTATTTACAATTTTTTTCTATTAAAGAGATATAAGCAAAATCATCTTTTTGTTTCTTTGTCAGTGTGTCCTTTGTTCCCAATGAGTACCACATCTGAAGTCAGAAGAAGCATGAATTGTAGTATGCTACACTAATTTGATCTGTTTACTTTCAGAGAGCCATATCCTAGAAGATGTCAACAAGTGTATCATAGCATTGAGAGACCAGGATGCTGATAATTTAGACCGTGCTGCGGGTGCTATCAGAGGACGGGCAGCAAGAGTTGCTCACATTGTCACAGGTGAAATGGACAGTTATGAGCCAGGAGCTTACACTGAAGGTGTGATGAGAAATGTTAACTTCCTTACAAGTACAGGTAAGTCTCAGTCCCCAATAACAGCTGCACTGTTCCTGATACTTGATTAGCAAATACCAAGCAGATCTCTACCTGTGTTGCTTGTTTTGAAATGGAGTTGCTCTCCCATCTGATAGTTCCTTGCGTCTTGTGGTTATATGATTTGAAATTTATTTCTAGAAGTAAATATTTTCATTGGGAAAAATAAATCTTTTATAAATATATGCATTATATAAATTACCCACAGGCCTTAGCCATTTATGAATGTTTATTAATGCCAGAAGTGTTAGGATATATAATTAGGCCGGATGTGATAAGTATGTAATAGTTTCCAAATTCTCCTTTAGCTGTATCATTGGTACCCCCAGGTTTTTGTTTACATTTCTTAAACAGCAAACTTATCCCGCGTTTCCAGAGAAATGCTCTGTGCCTTCTTCCACAGTCTGTTTGCAGAACAGCATTTTGTTCTTTTACATAATCTTCTTTGATTACTTAAGAAATATGGAATCATTGTTTTGGTTGCAACACCCAGGTTAATACTTTCTAAATCAACCAGTAAATGCTTATTTTGAATTACTCGTTAAAATGCATTCTTGTCTTTAACACTATTGACATTTCTCCATGAAACTTACAGAAGCATTTGAATTCAATGGATTTAGAAAAAATGGATATAATTTGAAGGAGGGCAATCAATTATTTTTAGAAGTCGTCATGGCAGAAGCTTTTCCTGTGAAAACCCTTTGCGCTCTGTGAAATCCCCAGGATGAAGTTTTTTAGTAATTACCTCTTAATACTAGGGTGATGGTGCACCCGTGATTACTAAAATATTAGAAATTCTATACTTAAGTCATCGATTCTATCTAGAGAATTGTTCCTTAGGTTATGGATAGGGCATATCAAGTTTGGACAATACGTACATTCTTTAGTGAGAGTGGTAGAAGGAATGAAGATGGGTGATTTTGAGGGGACAGGAGAGGGCTGCTTCTTAAAACTAAATGACTAAGAGAAACATAACAGTCAAATAAACCTTCACTAGGGACTAGTCCTGAAGAGGTATACTGCAAGGTAAGCTGAGCAAGGTTTGTAGAGCATTAATGATTAATGTTGCTGTTTCCTAGCATCTTGATATAGAAAATCATTGATGAATCTTGGCATATAGTTTTCTCATGATCTCTTTAAAAATATTTCTAAAATAGTGAAACATTGAAGATAGGCTAAGGAAAGATGGAGGAGGTACATCTGCAACTCTTGATGTTATATTTCCTTTTTTTTTTTTTAAAGATTTTATTTATTTATTTGAGAGAGAGAGAATGAGAGATAGAGAGCACGAGAGGGAAGAGGGTCAGAGGGAGAAGCAGACTCCCTGCCGAGCAGGGAGCCCGATGCGGGATTCGATCCCGATGCGGGATTCGATCCCGGGACTCCAGGACCATGACCTGAGCCGAAGGCAGTCGCTTAACCAACTGAGCCACCCAGGCGCCCCTTGATGTTATATTTCTATAACAACTCAAAAGCCACTGATGTTACGAATAAGGTGCATGGTAGATCTCATGTGGCACGTACCACACATACCACATAATGAGGTATGGCAATATATTTACTTAATGGAGACAATTGTGTTATGGGAGTTCTGCATCTCTTCCACAAACTAAATTTGGTCTTTCCTTATTGGTCAAATCAAGTACAGAGTTATCTGATTTTTTTTTTCTACTTTCTGAGAATGGAATTGTAAGTAAAAGAAGAATGCCTCAGGGGTTCTATTTTTAGCCAAATAAAAATTTCCTGCAGGGAACTGAATAGGTCTAGTCTACCAGGATTTTACATATATCTTGCCACTGTCTCAGTTTTTTAATCATATTAGCAGTGTCTGTGAACACACTATTATGGTCACAATGTCTACCAAGTTTACAGCTTTAGTTTTCATAAGATGGAGTTTATATCTGCTATGAACAAAGAAGCAGAAATGAAATTCTAAATTGTCCAGGATGTAAAGTGTATTGTGGGAACCCTGTTCACAATCAATTCTTAGAATCTGAAATAAGAAAATAAAAATTAAAGTTATTTACACATTTAATTACAAGTTTGTAAATAGCTTTATGATTTATAATGACCTTACACAATAACTAACCAATATGGCTACAAAATTCATTCATTCAGAAGATAGAGAAGTCCTTTTTCCTCTAATTAGTTGTATGTACTTTAATTAAAATTCTCCAGGAAAATTACATCCTGTGCCCCAATATAATAAATATAGAATGATTCTGGGTTGTTCTGTAAATCTCAATGTAACTATAATTTATGACTTTCCAATTTTGTCATTTTAGTTTTTCAGATAATTTTTTGGTTTATCTTTGGGGAAGGATTCTCATTTTTCTATTATATGTCTAATTCCAAACTTTTCTCCAGTTTTTCTTGAAATTTATCAAAAGCATACCTCCTAAAGGGAACTCTGAGCAATAAATTAGATGAAAATGCTAATTAGATCAGTTTGATCTTAACCAAAGTTGAAATACATGAGCATTTTCCTTCCCATAGAGATATTGTCTATGAAAGATACTTCCAACTATTCTATCCTCCATAATTAAATAATGGAAGATGTTCATCTTTGTTCAGATCTGCTCGTAACTTGGACTTATTATTTATAAATAATCATCAAATTAAGTAATTGGAAATGTCATGTTTTGTGTCATGAAGCCTTAATAATTCACATTTTATCAAGTGAATGGCCTATCTATGTGGCCTGTTTTTCTTTTCTCTTATATAGTTCTCAGGTCTTGACCCTGCTTCCTGAAAATAACTTAATAAAGAGCTATTGTGAATTGTTTTTATTACTGAGACTGCCTTAACACTGCAAAATTTGCCTTAAAGTACTGTAATCAATGATGAAACCTAAGCCATGCTTATCTAAATCACAGAGTGTTTTTGGAGCACTGCACCTTTGATTTTAATCAGACTTTGTGGCTCATTAGCACATTTTCAAGATTTGATGATCTTCTAAGTGTTTTCTCAGCATTAGGAAGCAGAGCTGCCCTGTTACATTTTAGGAATTTGCATTGTTCATAAACCTGAGCAGTTGGTTTTAAGTGAAATGTAGGCAACATCTGGAATGCTGCATTTCACTCAACAGAGGCATGGTTTTGTTATCTCCATGTGATATTCTTTATTCTGCCCAGTTTTTCCCTGTTATGAAGTTTCTTCATCTGTCAGGAATTCCTGATAGGGGAGAGGAACTATATTAGCTTTTATTTCTGTTAAGTGGCAAACTTTCTCAATTTTAATGTGAAGGCTTAGAAGTTATATTCTTAACACCAACTTCAGTTCTTTCATACTAGGCTGGGGAGAAATCTAAACAAAGAGGGGACTGATAGCAGTATTTTTTGTATCTGATTTATGGACTTTTATCAAATTCAGAAATTAGCAGGCCCCAAAGCATCTGTTGAAAACCACCAAACTCCTCCTGGTTTCAGTGTCAGCCAGTCTCATAGACCAAAACAGAGCAGGCACATATATGAACCTGACCAAGACATCCTGGTAGCATCCACTGCTGGCAAGTTGTAGTAAAGGCAAGTAAAACGTCATTTATCAAGTACTTCATCAGGCCCAAACTCGAAAACTTGGACCCAGAATCGTCCCCCTAATAGAATGGAGAAGAGCCATATGGTTGCAATTTTTCTTCTTAAAAACACAATAATCTTGAGCCAACAAATATTTCCAAAATTTTCTTGTAAATTTTTCTTGTGACTAATTTAAACAATAGACTTTTAAAATGAATTTTATCTAAAAATCATTTAAAAAATTTAATAGCAGCAACTCCTATCAAATCCCTTTCATTTAATATTTTTCACATAAAAATATCCTACATTTTGTAGCCAGATTAAAACATGTTTACTTACTTTTCTTATGTTGCATCTCTGGTCTATAACCTTAAATAATTATAGGATAAAATACAAAGGTTTTAATTTTTGTAGTTTTTACACTCCATAATCCAGAAGAGGTTGAAAATTTGTGGTCCATATACTAGATATGACTCAATATTTCAGAAAAGAATTTCTATGTGTCCAGTAGAGTTTTGACCAACATAATTTTGTTTTAAGAATTAGTTTCTAATTTTACACACACACACACACATTTACCACAGATTATTGGCTTATCCTGATAAATGGGAAAGTCTGGCAATACTAGGGCAGAGTTTGCCTGGAGCTTAGTGATGTTTTCCTTTTCTTTGAGCCTGGGCCATAGTCTCCTACACTCCCTTTCATTATATATGTAGACTGCTTCACTCACTTAATTTATCTGTCTGAACTTTTTAGGCATTTGAGTTCACCTAAACATGCCTTCCTGTGTGTGTGTGTGTGTGTGTGTGTGTGTGTGTGTGTGTGTGTGTGTGTGTTTTCCTATTGTGGGCCAAAGGCACTTTCTACTCATCTAAGTTGGTAGTTTCACATTTTATTTTCACATTTTATCCATCTTTCAAGAAATAGCTTACATCCCATGTCTTCTAGGAACCTTTCTTTACTCCCTCTGGCAATAGTGAATTCTTTCTGACTTCATGTATGTAGATTTTAAAGGACTTGCCATTCAGTTGAATCATTCCAGACAACTAAATGCTGTTGATGAACTCTTCAGATATACTTACATGGAAATGACTTTTCCTTCAAATAGAATGTAAGTTATAAAGAAAAGGAAACTTGTATGTCTTGTGTTTATTTGTTTCTCTTTGCATCTCTTCCAGGCCTACCATTATGTCTTGCATGTGCTAGATTAAAACAAAACAAAACAGCAAAACAACTCTTGAATTGCGTCTATATGCCTGTATTAATTCTATTCCAGCAGTGAAAAGTCTTTTCTTCTCTACTGCCCCTCTAAAATTATAGTTATTTTCCAACATTTTCTCAAATGCCACCACCTTTGCTTAGGAGCTTCTGATTCCTCTTCAGGTAGAAATAATTGCTCTATTATCTGTGTTACCATAGATGAGCTTGTTTTTAGTTAATGCTTATTTCACTTTTCCTTGTATCACTGTCATTTACATACAAGTTTCCCCAACTAGATTATAACATCCTTAAAGGCAGACACCGTACTTTATTATTTTTATATTCCCCAGTAGCATTTTACCCATAGTGGAGGTGTCCAAGTACTTTTACCAGCTTAAAACTTAAAATTCACTACAATATTGTACTGTGACACATTCTAATATGGTTAAGCAAGAGAACAAGTTATCATCCCAGTTCAGGAAAAGCAAAAAACAAAACTCAAAAATAGTGGACTATGTCAAAGGCTGGGGCAGAGAAAACGTCAGGGAAGTGATTAATTACTGTCCAGAGTGAGATATTAGCTACTTACAGAAAACTTGGGGTCAGATGTTTAAAAGATCCTTGGCAAGCTTTTGAACAAGGGATCATGACTTTTATGTATTCTATTACTTATAGGAACTATCCTTGAATGGCATCTGGTACAAGATCCCACTGAACCTAATTTCATTAATGGTTCTAGCAAATCCCTGTAAGGGGTAGCAATCATGCCTTCAAATTCAGAAACTGCTGCTGGTGAACTTCTTTCCCCCTGGTAACAGTGTGAGACAGGACCTCCAGTTAGTACTTTCTTACTTTCAGCCTCAGCTCTAATCTGACACCCTTTAACACAGTCAGAGAGCATTAACAGGAAGTTTCTATCTGCTGATCATTTGGCTAACCTGGATAAACAAGTGTATCCATGCTGGTGATGCCAAAATCGGAAGTTAAATGACAACCCAGCCTCTTTATAGAAGAGGAAGATCCCATGGCTTCGGATATACTTCTGTGGCTGCAGGATTTGGGTATCCTGGGCCAGCATTGTGAATTAAAGAAAGCAGCTACTAGAACTTCTGAGTGGAAAACGTGTTTTCTGCCTAAAGAGAACTGGATTTGAATACGATCCATATCTAGTTAGTGGGCTGAGGATACTTCTTTATCTTGCCATTTTAATTAATTGGAAATATAAGCCTGTCAGGAAAAGAGAAGAGCTATAAAAACTGAAATCTGTATATCCTGGGGATGCAAAGGCTTTTTGACCTTTTTGGTAAGGTTAGATCCTGAGAGAAGTACATGGAATAACCTAAAAAACACAGTTGATAATAACTTTATTAATAAAAAGAATACATTCATACATGGCAGAAATTTTATTATCAAAAGAGGAAATAATATAGAGTGCTTAAAGATGGATTTCAGAAAATCATAAAGAAGGCCTGAAATATTCCTACGTCTGGACTATGTAAACTATGTAACTTTGAGGCTGATGCTAAGTGAGGTATGGGTAGGAAAGGCCTAAAAGGAAGGAAACATTGGAAAAAGAAGTGGAGAATATGGACCTGCTGAGTGGATGTGTACCAGCACAAAGAGGTTCTAGGGTCTCGTACCTTCTTTAACTCTAAAACTCCTATGACCAGGCTTTGATGCATGTTCTCCAGCCAAGGAAGATATTATCTAGAAAGAGAAATAGATCACACCTTTCTTTCTCATCTTATTTTCACATACTTTCTGTAAAAAGACTAGTTCAGATTTATTTTATGGGCCTTTATGTGGTAGGATAAATACAATAATAACTTCTATGTAAAAGGATTAGGCATGAAGTTCCAGTTTTAGCTCTGGATTCCAAACAGTGGAATCTATGGCTAGCTCGAGTAGAAAAACAGACAAACACAGGAAGATAGACTACAAGGGATGCCACACATTAGAATTCAGCTAGTCATCCCAAAGAGTAGTCATGTGAGGTGCTCTTCCATCCTCTCTGAACATTTAATGCCATTATTGGCATCCTAATGCTATAACACTGGACCCTACAGATGGTACATTCATTTGTTACCACATTCCAGACATTTCCATCAATGGAATAAAAACCTAAAGAAACTCCTGCTTTTGTCTCACTTGCCCTGAATTCAACTTCCCGAGCAGAGGCATCATATCTGGAGAGTTTAAATCATGTGCCCACACCCTGACTGTCAGTATGGGGGAGGGGGAGTTGGCAAATCCTGGCTTTGAGCTTCTGTGGAGATAGTGCTTGGCCTCACATTGAGACCCTCATACAGGCAGACTCCCTGGCACAAGAACAGGCTTTGGAGTCTGTGAGCAAAGGGATGTGGGGGTGTTAAAGAGCAGGAGAGGAGGAACATCAACAAGGAAGTAAAGGGACCCAAAGAAGGGAAATTGAGGACTGACTTTACCAACTTACATTGGTCATCATCTATGTCAGGACAACAGAAATGCTGCCATAATCACCCAGTTAGGAGCACTGCCTTTCAACATCTTGTTGCCGAACCCAATCTTTTTGATGGTCTATAAAACTTAAAGACAAGTATAAAAGCATGCTTTATTCCTGATAAATGTATTAAATGAGGTATTATGGTAGCACTTCAAATCTAAGTATGTTCCAGGGTGGATGTGCCTTAGCAGAATATCTGATGTGAATGAGATTCTGCTGCCAAGAGAGTGCCAAAAGTAGACATATAGGAATCTGTGAAGTCTGGGGAAAAAGTGATAAAAACATTTATCCTTCAATGATTTCTTCCTTTGTTCTTTAATAACAATGACAAGAAAACAGTAATGGGATTGTATCCTATTATTGTTCACATGTACAGTGAAACTGTATCAAAATATATGATTTTGTTTTAAATCCAAAGGATGGGGAGTTTGACTTCATTTATTTTAAGATCTATTAAGTACTAAATATTTTTTGTAACATAAACCAGTGTCTTCTAAAATCATAGTGTGTACATAGCCCCTGGGAAAGAGTAGTGGCTATTTAAAGCCAGAGGGAATCAGAGGCTCTGGAGTCCTAAAGAGTGTTAGGTCCCTCCCAGCAATCCTGAGAGCTACAGGGATGAATACCTTAACACATCAATAACCCACTCAATCACACCCTTGTCACAACACAGGAAGTTCTGGGCTAGGCTATTATCTACTAGGTAATCAGACAATTAAGTCTCTCTATAGGAGAATTACTGTAAAATGTTTTGAGAGCTTTAAGATAGTATATGTTTTTTTTTTTAAATGTAGACAAATATCTGGCAGGAGTCTCCTTCCTTCTACTCCATCTTGAAAGTCAGATTTATGAAACTAATGAAATAACTCCCTTTAGTCATTACAAATATCTATTTCATGTATTAATAGCCCTCGGTGGTAAAGATAGTTAATTTTACTTTTTTAGAGATCTTAATATGTAGTCTGGAAAGTCTGGTTATATATTTATTGATGTGAGCTGGTAAAAGTTTACATACTCATCTGTAAAACTAAATTTGAGATTCAAGTTCATTGAGACTAGAAAATAAACTGAGGTGGTAGGTCTCTCAGATTTTCTTTTCTCTGGCTTTGAAGTGAGCATTAACCATGTGAATGTATAAATCAGATTGCATTTCCTCTGGTGTTAAATAATTGGTGCAGATAGTAGAGCTTAATTGGCAATAGTTTTAGCCATTTCATCTCCAGCCTCTCTTTCCCAACTGTCTTTCACACCATTTTTTTTCCTGGGATCCTTTAAATGTAGTCCTGGTTGTATGGGCATACCACAAGGGACATGAGGACATTGCCCCCTTTCCAAGATGAGAGTATGTGTAGTGAGTGAAGATTTAAGCATTTCTAAGGTAAATAGCACCTATAGCTGTTGGCAGAAGAAGACAGTATTGCATTTATATTATTAAGCTTTATGGCTATAAAAGCACATGCTGAAAAATCCTATCATTGTAAAGACAAAAACAAATTATCAGGCTCCCATCTTCAAATAACAGGGCTAGCTACAAGCTTTGTTAATAGATGTGAGTATTTTCTTCAGTGAAGTCAACAAGTTGTTTATCATAATTGGGTGAGTTAAAGATTATTTCACCTCTTGGTACAAACTATAAACTTGGGAAAAACTATAAACATATTCTGTATCTCAGGATTTTCAATGGAGGAAGAAGAGATGATTTGACTGAAGGAAGAAAGGGTATTTTCAATGACAGCCACAGTTGGGAGAACAAGACCAGGAGCAGATCAAGTGGAATAAACATTGGTCAGTTTTCCATTAACCAACTCAGTGAGGATAGAGATAGTTCAAGAAAAAACAAAGAAATTTTAGGCAACTGGAAATTCTTTCTCACCGTGTGCCCATGCTGATTTCTGCTGACATATATTTTCATTTCCCAAGTTAAATTTTCAAGCTAGTGGTAATTGTAACTTCCTCTTTCATCAATTACAAAAGAAAGTATTACTGTTTAACAATCCCACATAGCAGGCTAAGGACCTTGGAACAAGTTTCTTCTGAAATGTATTAGTAACCCAGTGGTACCTTGGAAAATGTATTATATTCTGGTGATCATCCACTATTTACTTTTAGTGTGTGCCAAAATCTGTAGCAGTTAAAGTTAAGTGAACAATTTATATTATAAAATTTCTCTGCTGATGTAGGGGTTTTTAAAGGTATCATTTATTATAAACACTGCTGGCAGTATTTCTTTAAGGTTCCAGATATTCTAAAGTCTATATTGAGTGTAGGTTACAGTGATCTAAGAAAGGCTATGTGCATTCTTTTACCACTTGCCTCAAAATTCCTATGTAACCAGAAAGAGGAGTTGAGTATTGATAAAAAAAATAATAATAATAATAAAAATTGAGGGAAGAAGCAGTAAGTTAAAATATTATACTTCTCTTACCATCTCTCCTAATTTATTCTTCTTTCTACCAAGTGTACTTCTGTATGGGAATTGTTTATTATTTGTGTTTATTAATATATTTATGCTGGGGCACCTGGGTGGCTCAGTCAGTTAAGCAACTGCCTTCAGCTCAAGTCACAGTCCTGGACTCCTGGGATGGAGGTCTGCATCTCATCCGGCTCCCTGCTCAGCGGGGAGTCTGCTTCTCTCTCTGCCCCTCCCCCTGCTTGTGCTCTCTCTCAAATAAATAAATAAAATATTAAAAAAATATATTTATCCTATCTTCACAATTATAATCAAATAATTTTGAGATCAGAGGCTTAAAATGTGTTTTTTCCCCCTGTTTTTTATCTATTAAAAAAGTTAGCAAGAAGGCAGACTGACAGATATATCTATCCCACCTTTGTTTAACATCCCTTTAAAATAAGAGTAAAGGGACACAAAGGGGAATAAACCCATAGTAACAAATGCATGGGTGTGGTCTCATCAGGAAAAAACTGAACCTGGAAGATAGAAAGTATCTGGAAACATGCAGATAGAAGAAAGAAAGCAAACCCCTCAATCCAGAATATGCACAAACAGAGGTCATCAAAGAGATTAAGGTTCCATCTTGCCTGATATTGACTGACCAGCAACAGTGGATTCTGGAAAGCAACGAAGCAATGTCTTCACATTCAGTGAACAAATTAGTTTGAACTTAGAATACTACATTCATCCAAAATGTGTGGTAAAATAAAAAGTTTTTGTCTGCATAAGAACCCAGAGTATCTAAGTTCCACATATTCTTTTTGAGAAATAAGTTGAAAAGACAAACAAGAGGAAAAAACAGACCTAGTAAGAGATGGAAAACTGATCGTGAATCTAACTCAGGAATGTAATGGATAAAATGACAAGATGGCAGATCCCTAGTAGGTCTATAAAGTGATCCAAAATAGAACAGAAAGTCAAGAGACTGCAAGAAAAAAAAATTCTGAAAAGAGCCTGGAGTACATTCAGACAAAGAAAATCATTCAATCACTCACATGATAAAGAAAGCAATTCACTATCCTCTTTAAAAGATATTAGGACAGAAATCCCACCCAGCAGGCTTAGAATATCAGGAACCTAACTATAGAATTTTAAAACTTTATAACTTTGATTGTATTGTTATCAGCTTATACTTAACTATTTATATTTGTTTATTGTTTATATTTGTCATGTGTTTTGTCTGTCAAAAAACAGATTTCTTACATGGTAAATATCTTTTTTGCACATTATGAATTTATATCTAAATATATTATGCATAAATGTCATATGCACACATGTACATACATACACATATGTTTATATCCATTTATAATACTATAGTATATATAGATATATTATTTTATCATATCACTTATTATATTTAATATTATAACTCTGTGCAAGTACACATGCTATATTATATGTAAAATAATTATTTTGTGTTTATTAGTCATAGTGGAAAATAGAGTTATCTTGCAGCATGACTGGGACATCTCCAGGGCTGTCTGGAAATCTGGTACTGACTGTTGGCTACAATAAAGATGATGGACTAACTACTAATTTAGAATGTGTTTATTGGTGGCTTACACGATTGATGGCTTACACTTGTTTAGTAACATTGCTCAGCTTGGCTATATGACCAGTGGGACATAAAAGACTCTACTGGAATCTTTTGCCTGAACTCTCCCAAACCCGCACTTCTTTGCATATATTTTGATGGTTCATAATGCAGAAAATGAAGTGCATTCTGTGTGATTAAGAAAGGACTCTGTATAGATGTGCCTACAAATCTCCAGGTCTTGATGCTGGCTGGCACATTGTATTTCCTGCTTTGCTGTATTCTTGAATAAGTTTCATGTGAGTATGTTCTATAGAATTTTCCAAACTCTTTTAATTATAAAATCTTGTGTAACTATTGCATCATAACTCATTTACCACCCCCAAATGTATTTGAAGATACCAATAAAAGCACACACACATAGTCACTCTCACACACCTACTTTTTTTAAAGATTTTATTTATTTATTTATCAGAGAGAGAGAGAGAGAGAGAGAGAGAGAGAGAAGGAACAGAGGGAGGGGCAGAAGGAAAGGGAGAAGCAGACTCTCCACTGAGCTGGAAGCCCAACATGGGGTTTGAGGTGGGGCTCAATCCCAGAATCCCAGGACCCTGGGATCATGACCTGAGCCGAAAGCAGATGCTCAACCTACTGAGCCACCCCTGAGCTCCTCACATATCTACTTTAATCACACAGAATAAGACAGGTTTTGTTGTTAATTGCTTTTTTTTCCCCTTTTTTGGAAGTCCTCGGTAAGCTTTCATAATTGGATATAATGCACCCTGAATTGATGAATCATCCTTTGTTTTTTTTTTTTTTTCCTGACATATTTTCAAGCTCTGAAACCTTAGTGGCTAAACTTTTATTTTATTTAGAATAATTGACTTACACAATATATCCCAATAGTGAATCAACAAGCCTTTCTCATCAGTGCTGACTCAGCCTTTTGTGGCTTGTTTCCTCCAGTACTGTGATCTGTCTGCCAAATTACCATTTCATTACCCTGCTGACTTAAAAACTGTATGATAGCAAAACTTACCCTCTCTATATTAGTTATCTATTGCTGCATAAAAAATTACCCTAAAATTTAGCAAATGAAGACAACAAACATTTACTGTCTCACTGTTTCTGAGAGTCAGGAATCTGGAAGCAGCTTACCTGGGTGGTTCTGGCTCAGGGGCTCTCATGAGTTTGCAGTTAAGCTGTTGGCCAGGGTTGCCCTCATCCAAATCTCAACCAGGGCTGAAGGATCTGCTTCCAAGCTCATTCACGTGGCTGTTAGCAGGAGACTTCAGTTTCCTGCTATGTGTGCCTCTTCATATGCTGCCTGAGTGTTCTCACAGTATGGCACCTGGCTTCCCTCAGAGTGAGCAATCCAAACAAGGGAGAGAGTAAAAGAAAGAGAGAGCCTAGGGTGGAAGTCACCTTTTTGTATAATTTCTGAGGTGGTATACCATCATTTTTCCTATATTCAATTTGTTAAAAGGCAGTTACTAAGTTCAATGGATTACTAAGCCACTTGAAGACAGAGTATAAGTATCAGGATTCAAGGTCATTGGGCCATTTAACAGATTGCTTACCATACTTATAATTTTTTTTTGTTTTTTTACTTTTTTAAATTAACATATAATATATTGTTTGTTTCAGGGGTACAGGTCTGTGATTCAACAGTCTTAAACAATTCAGAGTGCTCACCATAGCACATACCCTCCCCAGTGTCCATCACCCAACCACCCTATTCTTCCCACCCCCCTACACTCCAGGAATCCTCAGTTTGTTTCCTGAGAATAAGAGTCTCTTATGGTTTGTCTCCCTCTCTGATTTCATCTTATTTCATTTTTCCCCCTCCCTTCCACTATGATCCACTGTCTTGTTTATCAAATTCCTCGTATCAGTGAGATCATATGATAATTGTCTCTCTCTGATTGACTTATTTCATGCAGCATAATACCCTCTAGTTCCATCCATGTTGTTGCAAATGGCAAGATTTCATTTTTTGCTGGCTGCATAGTATTCCATTGTATATATATATACCACTGCTTCTTTATCCATTCATCTGTTGATGGATATCTAGGCTTTTTCCATAGTTTGGCTATTGTGGACATTGCTGCTATAAACATTGAGGTGCAGGTGCCCCTTCAGATCACTACATTTGTATCTTTGGGGTAAATACCCAGTAGTGCAATTGCTGGATCGTAGGGTAGCTCTATTTTCAACTTTTTGAGGAACCTCCATACTGTTTTCCAGAGTGGCTGCACCAGCTTGCATTCCCACCAACAGTATAGGAGGGTTCCCCTTTCTCCGCATCCTCACTATTTCTGTCATTTCCTACTTGTTAATTTTAGCCATTCTGACTGGTGTGAGGTGGTATCTCATTGGGGTTTGATTTGGATTTCTCTGATGCTGAGCGATGCTGAGCACTTTTTCATGTGTCTGTTGGCCATTTGGATGTCTTCTTTGCAAAAGTGTCTGTTCATATCTTCTGCCCATTTCTTGATTGGGTTATTTGTTCTTTGGATGTTGAGTTTGATAACTTCTTTATAGATTTTAGATACTAGCTCTTAATCTGATATGTCATTTGTAAATAATCTTCTCCCACTCTGTCAGTTGTCTTTTGGTTTTGTTGATTGTTTCCATTGCTGCGCAAAAGCTTTTTATCTTGATAAAGTTCCAAAGTTCAATTATGCCCTTTCATCCCTTGCCTTTGGCGATGTTTCTAGGAGGAAGTAGCTGCAGATGGGGTTGGAGAGGTTGCTGCCTGGGTTCTCCTCAAGGATATTAATGGATTCCTGTCTCACATTCAAGTCTTTCATCCATTTTGAGTCTATTTTGTGTGTGGTGTAAGAAAATAGTCCAGTTTCATTCTTCTGCATGTGGCTGTCCAATTTTCCCAACATCATTTGTTGAAGAGACTGTCTTTTTTCCATTGGACATTCTTTCCTGCTTTGTCAGAGATTAGTTGACCATAGAGTTGAGGTCCATTTCTGGACTCCCTATTCTGCTTCATTGATCAATGTGTCTGTTTTTGTGCCAGTACTATACTGTCTTGATGATGACAGCTTTGTAATAGACCTTGAAGTCCGGAATTGTGATGCCACCGGCTTTGCTTTTCTTTTTCAACATCCCTCTGGCTATTCGGGGTCTTTTCTGGTTCCACACAAATTTGAGGATTATTTGTTCCATCTTTGAAAAAGGTTGATGGTACTTTGATAGGCATTGGATTAAATGTGTAGATTGCTCTAGGTAGCATAGACGGTTTCACAATATTTGTTCTTCCAATCCATGAGCATGGAACGTTTTTCTATTTCTTTGTGTCTTCCTCAATTTCTTTCATGAGTATTCTATAGTTTTCTGAGTACAGATTCTTTGCCTCTTTGGTTAGATTTATTCCTAGATAGCTTATGGTTTTGGGTGCAACTATAAATGGGATCGACTCCTTAATTTCTCTTTCTTCTGTCTCATTGTTGGTATATAGGAATGCCACTGATTTCTGTGAATTGATTTTATATCCTGCCACTTTACTGAATTCCTGTATGAGTTCTAGCAGTTTTGGGGAAGAATCTTTTGGGTTTTCCACATACAGTATCATATCATCTGCAAAGAGTGAGAGTTTGATTTCTTCTTTGCCGATTCAGATGTCTTTTATTTCTTTTTGTTGTCTGATTGCTGAGGCTAGGATTTCTAGTACTATGTTGAATAGCAGTGGTGATAGTAGATATCCCTACTGTGTTTCTTAACTTAGGGGAAGAGCTCTCAGTTTTTCCCCATTGAGAATGATACTTGCTGTGGGTTTTTCATAGTTGGATTTTTGATATTGAGGAATGTACCCTCTATCCCTACACTGTGAAGATTTTTAATCAAGAAAGGATGTTGTACTAATGAATGGATAAAGAAAAGTGGTATATATATGTACAATGGAATATTATGCAGCCATCAAAAGGAATGAGATCTTGCCATTTGCAAAGATGTGGATGGAACGAAGGGTGTTATGCTGAGTGAAATGAGTCAGAAAAACACATGTATATATGACCTCACTGATATGAAGAATTCTTAATCTCAGGAAACAAACTGAGGGTTGCTGGAGTGAGGGTGGGGTGGGAGGGATGGGGTGGCTGGGTGATAGACATTGGGGAGGGTATGTGCTATGGTGATCGCTGTGAATTGTGCAAGACTGTTGAATCACAGATCAGTACCTCTGAAACAAATAATGTGATATATGTTAAAAAAAAAAAAAGAAGAAGATAGCAGGAGGGGAAGAATGAAGGGGGGTAAATCGGAGGGGGAGACGAACCATGAGAGACGATGAACTCTGAAAGGAAAACTGAGGGTTCTAGAGGGGAGGGGGTTGGGGGGATGGGTTAGCCTGGTGGTGGGTATTAAGGAAGGCACATTCTTCATGGAGCACTGGGTGTTATACACAAACAATGAATCATGGAACACTACATCACAAACTAATGATGTAATATATGGTGATTAACATAACAATAAAAAAGAAAGAATGCTGTACTTTGTCAAAGGCTTTTTCTGCATCTATTGAGAGGACCATATGGTTCTTGTTCTTTCTTTTATTAATGTATTGTATCACATTGATTGATTTGCGGATGTTGAATCAACTTTGCAGCCCAGGGATAAATCCCACTTTGTCGTGGTGAATAATCCTTTTAATGTACTGTTGGATCCTATTGGCCAGTATTTTGGTGAGAATTTTTGCATCCAGGTTCATCAGGGATATTGGTCTGTAATTCTCCTTTTTGATGAGATCTTTGTCTGGTTTTGGGATCAAGGTAATGGTGGCCTCATAAAACGAGTTTGGAGGGCGCCTGGGTGGCTCAGTTGGTTAAGCAACTGCCTTCGGCTCAGGTCATGATCCCAGGGTCCCGGGATCGAGTCCCATATCGGGCTCCCTGCTCAGCAGGGAGTCTGCTTCTCCCTCTGACCCTCTTCCCTCTCATGCTATCTCATTCTCTCTCTCTCAAATAAATAAAAAATCTAAAAAAAAAAAAATTAAAAAAAAAAAAAAACGAGTTTGGAAGTTTTCCTTCCATTTCTATTTTTGGAACAGTTTCAGAAGAATAGGTACTAATTCTTTAAATGTTTGATAGAATTCCTCTGGGAAGCCATCTGGCCCTGGGCTCTTGTTTGTTGGGAGATTTTTGCTGACTGCTTCAATTTCCTTAGTGGTTATATGTCTGTTCAGGCTTTCTATTTCTTCAGTTTTGGTAGTTGATACATCTCTAGGAATGCATCCATTTTTTCCAGATTATCTAATTTGCTGGCATAGAGTTGCTCATAATATGTTCTTATAATTGTTTGTATTTCTTTGGTGTTGGTTGTGATCTCTCCTCTTTCATTCATGATTTTGTTGATTTGGGTCCTTTCTCTTTTCTTTTTGATAAGTCTGGCCGGGGGTTTATCAATCTTGTTAAATCTTTCAAAGAACCAGCTCCTAGTTTCGTTGATCTGTTCTACTGTTCTTTTGGTTTCTAGTTCATTGATTTCTGCTCTGACCTTTATTATCTCTCTTGTCCTGTTGGGTTTAGGCTTTATTTGCTGTTCTTTTCCATCTCCTTTAGGTGTAGGGTTAGGTTGTGTATTTGAGACCTTTCTTGTTTCTTGAGAAAGGCTGGTATTGCTATATACTTTCCTCTCAGGACTGCCTTTGCTGTAACCCAAAGATTTTGAACAGTTGTGTTTTCATTTTCATTGGTTTCCATGAATTTTTTAAATTCTTCTTTAATTTCCTGGTTGACCCATTCATTCTTTAGTAGGATGCTCTTTAGCCTTCATGTATTTGAGTTCTTTCCAACTTTCTTCTTGTGTTTGAGTTCTAGTTTCAAAGCATTGTAGTCTGAAAATATGCAGGGAATGATCCCAATCTTTTGGTACTAGTTGAGACCTGAATTGTGACCCAGGTTTTGATCTATTCTGGAGAATGTTCCATGGGCACTAGAGAAGAATGTGTATTCTGTTACTTTGGGATGGAATGTTCTGAATATATCTATGAAGTTCATCTGGTCCAGTGTGTCCTTTAAAGCCTTTATTTCCTTTTTGATATTTTTCTTAGATGATCTATCCACTTCAGTGAGGGGGATGTTAAACTCTGCTACTATTATTGTTTTATTGTCATTGTGTTTCTTTGATTTTATTATCAATTTGCTTCTCCCATGTTAGGGGCATAGATATTTAAAATTGTTAGATCTTGTTGTATAGACCCTTTAAGTATGATATAGTGTCCTTCCTCATCTCTTACTATAGTCTTTGGTTTAAAATGTAATTTGTCTGGTATAAGTATTGCCACCCCAGCTTTCTTTTGATGTCCTTCTGATGAGGGTGTTTTCCACCCCCTCACTTTCAATCTGGAGGTGTCTTTGGATCTAAAATGGGTCTCTTGCAGACAGCATATCAAAGGATCTTGTGTTTTTTTTATCCAGTCTGATAGCCTGTGTCTTTTGATTGGGGCATTTAGCCCATTTTACATTCAGGGTAACTATTGAAAGATATGAATTTAGTGCCATTGTATTGCCTGTAAGGTGACTGTTACTGTATATTGTCTGTGTTCCTTTCTGATCTATGTTACTTTTAGGCTCTCTCTTTGCTTAGAGGAGCCCTTTCAATATTTCTTGTAGGGCTGGTTTTGTGTTTGCAAATTCCTTTGGTTTTTGTTTGTCCTGGAAGCTTTTTATCTCCCCTTCTATTTTCAATGACAGCCTAGCTGGATATAGTATTCTTGGCTGCAATATTTTTCTCGTTTATTTCCCTGAATATATCATACCAGTCCTTTCTGGCCTGCCAGGTCTCTGTGGATAGGTCTCTGCCAGTCTAATATTTCTACCATTGTAGGTTACAGCCCTCTTGTCCTGAGCTGCTTTCAGGATTTTCTCTTTGTCTCTGAGACTTGTAAGTTTTACTATTAGATGTCAGGGTCTTGGCCTATTTTAATTGATTTTAAGGGGCTTCTCTGTATCTCCTGGATTTTGATGCCTGTTTCCTTCCCCAAATTAGGGAAATTGCCCGCCATAATTTGCTCCAATATATCTTCTGCCCCTCTCTCTTTCTTCTTCTGGGATCCCAATTATTCTAATATTGTTTCATCTTATGGTATCACTTATCTCTCGAATTCTCCTCTCATGATCCAGTAGTTGTTTATCTCTCTCTCAGCTTCTTTATTATCCATCATTTGGTCTTCTATATCACTAAGTCTCTCTTCTGCCTCATTTATCCTAGCAGTTAGAGCCTCCATTTTTGATTGCCTTCATTAATAGCCTTTTTGATTTTGATTTGGTTAGATTTTAGTTCTTTTATTTCTCCAAAAAGGGATTCTCTAGTATCTTCTATGCTTTTTTCAAGCCCAGCTAGTATCTTTATAATCGTCATTCTAAACTCTAGTTCCGATATCTTACTAATGTCCATATTGATTAGGTCCTTGGCAGTTAGTACTTCCTCTTGGTCTTTTTTTTTTTTTTTGAGGTGAGTTTTTCCATCATTTTGTTCAGAGGAGAATAGATGAATGAGAGAACAAAATGCTAACAGGGTCACAACGACCCCAGAAAAATATACACTAAACAAATCAGAAGAGACCCAATACCAGGGGGAAAATAAAGAAAAAAAATATGATCAGGCTGGTGAATAGAACAGAGCCACATACTAGATTTTGGGTATATTTTGGTCTGTTAGAAGAAACTGCCTCCCAAAATTTTAACGAAAGAAGCCTTATATATATACAAAAATAAAGGGTATATACAATGAAGGGATGGAATATGACTGTAAAGATGAAAATTAAAAGTATTTTTAAAAAGGAGTTGATAAATAAAAAGCTGGTTGAAAAAAGAAAGAAGAAAAATTAAAAAAAAAAAAAGAGAATGTGATCAGTTGGGAGACTAGAACAAAGCCATACACTAAATTTAGGTTATATTTTGGTCTGTTAAAAGAAACTATCCCAAAATTTTAAAGAAAGAAAAATTTATATATATACAAAAATAAGGTTAAATACAATGAAGGGATAGAATATGACTGTAAAAATGAAAGAAGATTAAAAAAGATTTTAAAAAAGGAATTGATAAGATGTTGGTTGAAAAAGAAAGAAGAAAAATCCTAAAAAAAAAAAAAGAAATGGAAAAAGAAAAAAAATAATGAAAATTTAAAAAATTAATTTTGAAAGCCTAAAGAATCATGGGAAAAAAGCCATGAATTCTATGTGCTGTATTCCCCTAGCACTGGAGTTTTGTCATTCTCATTGATCGGTAAACTTGATCTTGGCTGGATATTTTTCCTGATCTTGTGGAGAGCCTGTTGCACTGATTCTCAGATGTCTTTGCTGGAGGAAGAATTGCCCCACGCTTGCTAGGGGCCAGGCTAAGTAATCTGCTCTCATTTGCTCTCTGTAGCTTTTGTTCCCTGCAAGCTTTCCATACAGCTTTGGAGTACGAGAATGAAAATGGTGGCCTCCCAATCTCTGGTCCCAGAGGAGCCGAGAGCTTGAGGGACCACTCCACAGTAAACCCCCAGAGAAAAGCAGTCAATCACTCCTGTCTCCCTGGTCTCCGGCCGCACTCCATGCTCACCTGGCCTGTGACTGAGAATTTCTCTCTCTGGCAGACGACCCTGTTTGGAGTCTCTCAACCCAGCAGATTCCTGTGATGGGCTCCTGTGCTGCTCCTCCCAGGGGAGGAAGGGGAGTATCCATGGATCTTCCACTTGTGGGGTCCCTGCTGGATGAGCAGTGGCCCAACTGTGCCACAGATCACAGTTTATGGCAACCCTGAACTGAGAGCCCACTCCTCATCTCTGTCTTTGCAGCTGGCTTCCCTGCTCCAATACATGGGAGTTCTGCCACACTCAGGCACCCCCAGTCTTTCTGGGACCCCGAGGGTCCTGAGACTACATTGTCCCAGCAAGGGTTCCATGCCCCTTTAGCCACTGGAGCAACATCCCTCAGTGAAGCAGACCTTCTTTTTTTTTTTTTTTTAAGATTTTATTTATTTATTTGAGAGAGAGAGAGAATGAGAGATAGAGAGCACGAGAGGGAAGAGGGTCAGAGGGAGAAGCAGACTCCCTGCTGAGCAGGGAGCCCGATGCGGGACTCGATCCCGGGACTCCAGGATCATGACCTCAGCCGAAGGCAGTCACTTAACCAACAGAGCCACCCAGGCGCCCAGTGAAGCAGACCTTCTAAAAGTTCTGATTTTGTGCTCCACTGCTCTATCACGTGCCGGTAGTGGCTGACGGAGGCTCCCTCCCCACAACAGTCTATCTTCCCTTATATCGCCTCGGATTCACTTCTCTGCATGTCCTACCTTCCAGAAAGTGGTCGCTTTTCTGTTCAGAGAGTTGCTGCTATTCTTTTCTTTGATCTCCTTTTGAGTTTGAGGTGTTCAGAATGGTCTGAGAGCTATCTAGCTGTATTCCTGGGACCGGATGAAATTTAGGTCTCCTACTCCTCAGCCATCTTGCTCCTCCTCTACTTCTAAATGTTTTATGTTCTGAATATGCTCATTTTTTTTCCATGTGCCTAAACAGACTATATGTTTTTGAGTGTCTGTATCTCTCAGCTCCCCCTACTTTCTGCTTTGACATCTAATTTTGGAAACTAGCAAAGGACCTGGCATAGAGTAGACACTCAAAAAATATTTGTTAAATAGATGAATAAATAATGCATACACAGCTCACTGAGGACCCATAAATTCACTGATTGACAGAACAGAATCATATGGACAAAGGAGTCCTCTCCATGACTAATTTATGCTAGATGATTTCATAGCCTTAGAGACTTTGGAGACAAGTTCACAAATATTACTCTAAATGTTACTTTATGTGCCATGGTCAGATGAAGAAAGTATCACATAAAGAATCTGAAAATCCAAAGTTCTTGACTTAGGTTTCCCAAAATATAATTGTAAGAGTCCCTTAAACTATATGGACCCCATCTCCTCAACTGCTAAAAGAGGGATGAACTAGAAGATCTATAGTGTTAATGCACATCGCTTACCTTATTATTTTTAAATCTGAGTCATTTACCGACATTCTAGACTTGATATGCACTGGTAGATTTACTATCTAGCTGATTTCAAATTCTCATAATCCTACATAAACCCTAATTCTGATAGTTTTATCTTCAAAATTGCTTTCACTTCCTGAAATATTATTTTTATGATACAGGTTTATCAGTGTGTCTTTTCTTCAAATTAAGATCATTTTGAAGAGAAAAACATTTTAAAAATTCAAATTATAAGTAGCACAAGAAAGAGCAAAGGATATTTTTTGACTGATCATTAGCAGCTCAGCCTAATTCTATTTTTGAAACACTGCTATTACATACACTTAAGGAATACAATAATACAAGACACATAGTGCATTTTATACTGAAAGAAAAGCAGTGAAAGTCTAAATCATCGGATCCATCTGAGATTGTAGTGAAGGCATTTATTTAAAGAATTTTTTTTCAGAAATAGTAACACTTTTAGAGAATCAAAAAGGGATCAAGAACTCCTAATTAAAAGGCTGAGTCATTTTAATGACAGTTCAATATTTTTAAATGTGTAACGCAAGTTTGAGAGCATCTCTGTATATCAAACCCATACATTTTTTTAAAATAAATATTTCACACAACTGTCAGAGCAAAGATATTTGGAGGGACTCTTTAAAGCTTACAAATGATCAAATTAGCTTTCAGTAACTTCATGTATCTCTGAGGTGTTTCCTGGCAAATGCTGATTTGAACAAACCAGTGGTTTCTCACTTTTTGTGAAAGCTGCATGTTATCACACATTTCTCTTCTGACCCATCAAGGGCTAATAAACTATTACTCAAAAGTGTGCACCTGATGCAATGATAAGATGCCATTTTAGAACTTTATTAAAGGAAGGAAGTGCAGAAGGATAGAAGAAGATTATAAAGGTAAATGATATAAAAGAGGACCCTCATGTTAAGAAGAATGATTAGTTTAAAATGTACATTAGAATCAAACCTCAGAAGTTTTTCTTTTTCCTCCTAGGCAAGTACATAGCAGTTTAAAAAATTCAAATCCATTTGATCTTGGATAATCCCATATTTTTAAATCAAACTTTACGATAATTTTGTTATTTGGTTGTCATACTCAAATACTCTCCTGGATGTTTGTTCAGTTATCAGCAACATCCATCTCCCACAGGAAAATGCGGAAGACTGCACTTCAAATTACTGTCCTTCCTGTAACAAAGACACAAGATGAGCAAAGAAAGAAACTTCTGCTTGGAGCTCCCCCCTTACACAGGCAGGAGAAAGAAACCTGTATTTCCAGTGTGTTGATAGTGACAAGTATAAAACCAAATGATAAAAGGAATGAGAAACTGACCAAGAATTTATAATAATAATAATAAGGGTAGTCATATATCAGTATAGTGTTTTAAAAGTCTTTAAAAATGCTGACTATAAAATAAGACGATAATGTTCACCTACATTAAAATGAGAGCACAATGGCATATCATTAGATCACAATTAGGTAATCTCTTTAACATCTCTTTGTACCACAGTGATGCACAAACACTATACCTATCAAGTGCTGAATGGAGAAAAAAATGAGTAAGACAAAATTCCTCCTCTCTTCTAGAAGCATAAATGTATTGGGGGATAATGAAGAGGAAAGTATAATGCAAAATGCAACAGAGATGTACAATATCTTGTTCTTGATGCTATATGCATCATGATACTCGAATTATAGAAAACTTAGAAAAGTACCCTGGAGCTAAATATTTAAGTACTAACTTATTTATGAGCTCTATCACATAGTTGCAGGAGACCATTAATCCCTGATCTTCTAAGATAATTATGAGGCCTAATTTGGAGATCACCAGCTTTTTTTTAATGCATCACTATGGAAAGAGAGTTTGATCAATTCAAAATTTTCATCTTTAACCAAAACCCTTCCACACATTCCATCTCCATCCATAATAATAAAAGAGAAAACATTAGACTTTAATCCATGAAAGTAAGTGTAACTTTTCCTCTTCTGTTCTTGTTTTACTACCTCTTATTTATCAGCATTTATCTATAAAGCATTTATCAGCACTATACTGGTAACCCTGTATCTAAGTTTTCAGCAAATAAGTGTATAGATATAATATTATCTTCTCTGTCATTCTGGGCTCAGAATATAATAAAGGATTAAGCTTCTTTTACTTGTATTTTTCCGTCAAAACTTATTTGGCATTTGCTTACTAGGAGTATAGCATTAAGTAAGCTAAGTGCTGAAAAGTGGAACATGATCCAAATCTTCCAGGTGTTTAACTATGGTTGAATTAAACAGCAGGATTATTTTATGATACAAATTAAGAATACATTAAGGGGCCAAATGCATAATATTAAAAAAATAGGTTAGAAAATAATGAAAGTAGTATAAGTTTTGTATGTCAGAGAAGACCACATGGAGGAAATATGGACAAAAATATGAGCTCAACATTATTTAAATTAAAGAGGTAAGTACACTTTTGCTGGAAAATGTCAAAATAATTGTATTACATTATAATGTAATTAGAGACAGAATTATACTGAACATAATTTAATTATCTTTTGATTGAGAAGATACTTCAGCTTCTTGTAATGTTTCAAAATCATCCTTAGAGTATTGCACCCTTAGGGAAAAGTGAGTAGAAACTTGAGTACATGTCCATGATAACACAGGGAGTTTATGCTGACAGTAAATTATAGGTAAGACTGGATAGCTGGTGATAACAGTCCCAGTTTTAAAAGGAGTAAGTACATCTCAATGACAGCTACAACTTCGGACATAATACATAAAACAAATCTTTGGCAAACTCTCAAAAGTAATAGACTTGAGAGGAAATCAGAACTTAAACAATGACCTCATACAATGGTAAGCTCCCTGAATTCTCTTTTTTTTTCCTTCCATATTTCCTGGCTTAGACTCTTGGACAGTCTGAGTCTGGGAAGTTTACCCCAGGCACAGACAGGCTCCAAAAAAAGTCCCTTTTCTCAGGCCAGAGGATAGATATGTGGGAGTGAGTGTATGGCATGAAACTCTGTTAATTCTCTCAGTCCTGTACGAGGCAAGTCCACTCCTAAGGTGATGGCAGCAGCGCCGCTGGAAACTGACCAAGAAAAAAGACAAAACACAAATTACTAATATCAGGAATGGAAGGGAAGATAAACCACAGGCATTAAAAGGGTAATAATAAAATACTACAACTATGTGCACACAAATTTGATGAACTAGATGAAATGGACCTTGCATCCTTGAAGGATGCAAACATTTAAATGTCATTGAGCAGATCATAACAAGTACTGAAAAGGATGTGAAGAAATTGGAATCCTCATACACTATGGGAATGTAAAATGGTGAAGTAACTTTGGAAAACAGACAGTTTAAAAGCAGTGAAACATCATTTACCATATGATCCAGCAATTCCATTCCTAAGTACATTTCCAAGAGAAATGAAAACATATGTCTGTACAAAAACGTATACATGAATACTCATTTCAGCATTAATCATAATAGCTCAAAAGTGGAAACAATCCAAATGTTTGCCATTGATGAAATGATAAATAATACATGATATGGGGGAGGGCCTGTGTGGCTCAGTCTGTAAGCATCTGCCTTCGGCTCAGGTCATGACACCAGGGTCCTGGGATCAAGCCCTGCATCTGGTTCCCTGTTCAGCAGGAAGCCTGCTTCTCCCTCTGCCCCTCCCTCTGCTCATGCTCTCTCTCTCTCAAATAAATAAAATCTTAAAAAAAATAAAACATGATATGTGCATGTAATGGGATATAATTCAGCTGTAAAGAAAATGAAGTACTATTACATGCTACAACAAGGATGAACATTGAAAACAGTATGCTAAGTGAAAGAAGCCAGTCAAACACTACAGAGTGTATGATTCCATTAGTATTCAGTGTTATTTCATATGAGACAATAGACAAATATATAGGCACAAAAAGTAGATTAGTGGTTATGTAAGGAGAATGGGGAGATCTGGGAGTGATGGACAAGAGAGGTACAGAATTTCTTTTTGGGATTATTAAAATGTTTTAAAATTAATCATGGTAATGGATGCACAACTCTGTGAAATTACCCCAAACCATTGAATTGTACCCTTTACATGGGTGAATTATATGGTATGTGGATTATATCTTAATAAAGCTGTTGAAAAAAAAGTCAGTGAAGAAGGAAGGGATGTTCTGAGTACTCTGTATCCGTTAAAGAAATTGAATTTGTAGTTAAAACTTCCAACAAATAAAACTCCAGGCCTCATGAAGTCTACCCAACATTTAATTAAGAAATGATATTAATTAAATTTCTAGAAAACAAAAAAAAGATGGAACACTTCCCAACTCATGTTATTAGGCCAACAATACCCCAACAGTGAAATTAAATAAGGAAATCACAAAACAAAATTACAGACCAATATCTCTCATGAACATAGATGCAAAATCCACAACACCATATTAAGAAATCTAATTCACTAGTATATAAAAAGAATAATAACTGCACGACCAAGTACAGTTTATTGCAGAGATGCAAGGCTAGCTCAACATTTGAAAATCAAACATTGTAATCTATAATATTAACAGACTAAAAAAAGGAAAAAATCATATGATTATGTCAAAGATGAAGTAAAGGTATTCAACAAAGTTCATATTTAATTCCGGATAAAAATTCTCTGTAACGGAAATAGCGAGGGTGGGGGGGAACTCCCTTAACATGATAAAGGGCATCTGCAAAAAACCTACATCTAACATCATGCTTAACAATAAAAGAATGCATGCTTTCTTCCTAACATCAGAAACAAGATTGAAATATGCATTTTGCCAAAAATAAAGTATTGCTTTATTCTTATTAAAAAAAAAGAAAACAAGGATATTTCCCTCACTATTTTTCTTAAACATTGCACTGTTTAGGACTGAAAGTCCTAAACAGTGCAATAAGGCAAGAGAAAGAAAGAAAAGGTATGTAGATTGAAAAGGATAAAAGTAAAACTGTTCCTATATGCAGGTAATGTGATTATGAATTTTAAGACATTAGCACACACACGAAAAGATCATAGAACTAAAGTTCACTAATGGTAAGTGAATACAACAAGGCCAGAGGAACAAGGTAAATGTACAAAGATCAATGGTATTTTTATATAGTAGCAAAGAACAATTGGGAACCAGAATTATGAAAGAATGCCAATATCATAACTCTAAAAATGAAGTACTTAGGAATAAATCTAAAGAAATATATACTGCATCTGTATGCTGCAAACTACAAAATGCTGATCACAGAAATCAAAGAGGACCTAAATAAATGGAGCAACATATCATGTTCAATTATAAGCAGACTCAATACAGTTAAGATAACAATTCTTCTCAAATTGATTTATACATTTATTACAATACTAGTCAAAAACCCAGCGGACTTTTTCCAAGCTATAAACAAGTTGATTATAAAATGTATATGGGAAAGCACAGAAACCAGACTAGCCAAAATTATTTGAAAAAGTAGAACAGAGTTGGAGGATCCATCTTATGTGATTTTGAGACTTACTATAAAACTACAGTGATTAAGAGAGGTATTTGCAAAGAGTAAGCACAGAGGTCAATGGGACAGGTTGGAGAATCCAGAAATCAAGCAATTCTTGACCGAAGTGTAAAGACAATTCACTGAAGGAATTCAGCAAATAATGGTGCTGGAACAATGGTGCTGGAACAATTGATCTAGGTCTTATATCATTTACAAAAATTAACTCAAATTGGATGATAGACTTAAAGTAAAATATAAAAAATATAGAACAATAAAACTCTTAAAACATAGGAGATAATTTTTGTGATGTTGGTTTGGCAATAGGTCCTTAGATACAACATCAAAACATGACATATAAAAAAAATGATAATTTGTCTGAAGTAAAACAATATTTTCTCTATGAGAGACACTTTTTTTTTTGGATCATATAGTAATTTTATTTTTAATTTATTTTTCTTTTCAAATTGTTATTTAAATTTCAGTTTGTTAATATACAATGCAATATTGGTTTCAGGAGTAGAATTCAGTGGTTCATCACTTACATACAACACCCAGTGCTCATCATAACAAGTGCCATCCTTAATACCCATCACCCATCTAGCCTAACCCCCACCCACTTCCCTCCATCAGCCCTCAGTTTGTTCTCTATCCTTAAAAGTCTCTTATGGTTTGTCTCCCTCTCTCTTTTTTTCCTCCTTTCCATAAGTTCACCTGTTTTGTTTCTTAAATTCTACATATGAGTGAGATCATATGGTATTTTTCTTTCTCTGACTGACTAATCGCTTAGCATGATACACTCTAGCTCCATCCATGTTGTTGCAAATGGCAAGCTTTCATTCTTTTTGATGGCCGAATAATATTGCATTGCATATATACACCACTTCTTCTTTATCCATTCATCCATTGATGGGCATTTGGGCTCTTTCCATAGTTTGGCTATTGCAGCATTATTTTTAATTTTTTGAGGAACATTCATACTGTTTTCCACATCAGCTGCACCATTTTGCATTCCCACTAGCAGTGTGCAAAGAGTTCCAATTTCTCTACATCTTCAACAATTGTTGTCTTTGTTTTATAATAGCCATCCTGACAGATGCAAAGTGATATCACATTGTGGTTTTGACTTGCATTTTCCTGAAGATTAGTGATGTTGACCATTTTTCATATACCTGTTGGATATTTGTGTGTCTTCTTTGTAGAAATCTCTAAGTCCTTAGCACATTTAAATTCAGATTACTTGGGTTTTTTTTTACCATTGAGTTGTAGGAGCTCCATATTTTTGGAGGTTGATCCCTTTCAGATACATGGATTGCAAATATTATCTCCCACTTTATAGGTTGCCTTTTCACTCTATTGGTTATTTCCTTAGCTGTGCAGAAACTTTTTAGTTTGATGTAGTCCCTACAATGGTCTGAATGTTTGTGTCTCCCCAAAATTCATATACTAAAATCCTAAACCCCAAGGAAACAGGATTAGGAGGTGGGACCTTTGGGAAGTGAATAATTCATTGGGGAAGAGCCCACATGAGTGGGATTAGTCCTCTTATAAAAGAGGCTCCAGATGGGGCACCTGGGTGGCTCAGTCATTAAGCATCTGCCTTCGGCTCAGATTATGATCTCAGGGTCCTGGACTGAGCCTTGCATCTAGCCCCATATCGGGCTCCCTGCTCAGTGGGAGGCCTGCTTCTCCCTCTCGTACTCTTAAGAGAATGAAATCACAAACCATAGCCTGGGAAAGAATTTTTTCATACCATGTAACCTATCAAAAAGAGTTGCATCTAGAATATATAAAGAAGTCCCAAAATCCAAAAAGAAAAGAAGATATTCTGTTCTACTGTGTGTGTGTGTGTTTGCGTGCACGTGTGTGTTTGCATGTGTGTGTGTGCGTGTGTGTGCGCGTGTGCATACACACACTGATTCTGCTGTTTTGTTCTGGAGGGTGAGAGGGAAATACCATTCACAGGGTTTACAGTCTATCAAAGGTAGTTCTAGGTGATTTACATTTGTCATCCTGTTTAATCCTGGTACCAGGCCTCTAAGCATGATATTATTTTCATCTTAAAGATCAAAAATCTAAGACTTGGATTTAATAATTTTCCCAGGGTGACCCAATTAATGGTGGATCCATGAAATCATGGTTATCTACCATAAAACAGGCATGGTACCAAAACTGGCAAAAAAGTGGCCGAAGAATACCCTAAAATGAGTTTCTTACATATTGATTGGGTCTTCAATAGTATACTTACAATTAGTTGTTACATTCATTTTTTAAATTTATATGCTACTCAACTGAATACTTTATCATGGCTTTCAGGTCTGTTTGATGATTAACTCCACATCAGAACTAAACCTGTCCAGTGTATGCTCACACCTGGGCATGGCTACATATTTGATAATTCATTAAAAAGGATATTAGCTGTAAAAATGTCTGGGCTGACTTTTTGGTAATTCCATATTGGGAATAATTACCGTCAATGCTTTAATTACACCACACTTTCTGTTGCCATGCTTTTTCATTCAACAGATATTTACTGAGTCCTCTTGTGCTTCTGGCACTATGCTAGGTGCTGAGATGTCATTAAGATAAAAGCACATGTCCTTAAAGATCACACAGTTAATTTGGAGAGGAGAGATAATCAACCTGCAATGACTTTCCATACTGATGGGTATCTAAGTTTTAAAGGAATAAGGTGCAAAATGTCTTCCCAGAGCCCATGAAGTATAAAGCTAAAACCAAAGAGGCTGAGAAAGCTACCAAAGTGAAGAGGAAGGAAACAGAGGAGGGAATTTTCAATGATCGACTTAACTCTGAAATACAGACTCCCAACTCAATTACCTCTAACTGTATTGTTGCAAATATTTTAAATTCAGCTGACCTATTCTCAAACTCAAGTTCAATTATTGTAATTCAGACTTTCAAAGACCTTTGGACACATTTTGGATATTTCAATGTAGTTTAGAGCTGTGTGCTTTATCCAAGAGAAGGAAGCAGAGCTTGATATCTTTGTAGCATTGTGTCAGAAGCCAGTGCCACAGTTTCTTTCTGGATCCTGACTACCAAGGGGATTTTTTTTTTTTTAATGTTGACAATATTTTTACTAATGTCATAAAGACTCCCATATGAATAAATGGATGATTATTTTTCCTCACTATTCACATTTTTTATGCCTTTTACTTTTGTTTATTCCTCTTCTCTCTTTTCTCAATCACATAACAAAACAAAAGCTTCCTGAAATATTCCTTTAAAACCAATTTTCATCTCCTGAGATTTATCTTCAGTGATCCTTTTCCCTTGTTACAGAAACTGTCTCTGGGTTGACTCACCTCCAATTCCTCCTCCCTGATTCCTTTTTTTTTTCCCCTGTATCAATCTCTAAAATCCAGAGGAAAACAAAGTGAAACAAATAAGATATTTTACTGTTGCTTGTTTGGTGCCCTAGCAGGATGAGTGGGCCCACTGACCAGCTGTCTGTCCTAATTTATGTGGATAACTTCGCTTCCATGTTCATTTCTTCTTGGTAGAAAAACACATCACACTAGCTCATTTTTCTGCAGTTCTCCCTCAGGCAAAAGCTACCACTTGATGCTCTGGGTATGAAAAAGACAAAAACCAGGCAACAATATTTTATTTTTGTGCATATCAACAGATGTCTGCTTCAACACGATGAATTGTGCAACCAACAGGCTAAGGAAGACTTGTGAATATAGTGTATTAAAAATATGTGTTTGAACTTATGAATTTGCAACTGTACCCATTTTTGTGAGCCCTAAGACAATCACTTATTTTATAATAGAAATGAATCTGATACCATAGCAATTACAATTCGGAAAGTACCAAACAATATCTGTCCTGGACCTTAAAACAGAACTTTTCCCAACCATTAAAAATACTTTTACCAAGGAATTTTTAATGATACTGAGAAATCTTCAGAGCACATTATTTTCTTAAGATTTTATTTATTTATTTTAGAGAGAGAGAGACAGCACATGCACGTACACCCATGTGCAAGCCTGGGGGAGGGGCAGAGGGAGAGGGAGAGAATCCAAAACAGACTCCACACTAAGTCTGGAGCCCCATGCAGGGGCTCGATCACAGGATCCTGAGATCATGACCTGAGCCAAAACCAAGAGTTGAAAGCTCAACTGATTGAGCCACCCGGGTGCCCCAGAGTATATTATGGAGGGACATAAATCAAGATACAAAAATAGAGAAGCATCTACAATAATTTTTAAGACTATAACTGACTTTTTTAAAATCAATATTCATAATAAAATATAAAAAGATTATATAATAATTAATAATAATAATAAAATAAGCACGCATTTACCTATGGCTCAGCTTAAGAAATAGAACTTTCTCCATACTATAGAAGCCCCTGTACTTCTGTACCAAATCCTCTTCCTACTTCACCATCCCCTCTCCCAGGCAACCACTGAGCTTTTTTGCTATTGTTTCTTTGCTTTAAAAGGTTTTGCCAGTTATGAACAGAGCCCATAGCAGTATATTGTTTAGCTAATAAATTTTTGAGATTTATTTTTTTTTAAGATTTTATTTATTTATTTGAGAGAAAGAGAGCACAGAGGGAGAGGGAGAAGCAGATCCCCACTGAGCAGGAGCCCAACACGGAGCTTGATCCCAGGATCCTGGGATCATGACTTGAGTTAAGGGCAGATGCTTAACCAACTGAGCCACCCAGGCACCCCTATTTTTGAGAGTTATAAAAGAGGATCATACTATAAACATCTTTATGTGACTGACTTTTTATTTATAAATTCATCTCCATCTTCACAGTTGTAACAACTCCATAGAAACTTGAGAGTGAGATTCTCTTCTGTTTCAATTAGGGGAATTTCATGACAAACTGCTTGGCCACATTGAATGATACATTTTGTTACACAGCCCTTTTCATTCCAAAGTATGCACTGTTGTCAGGCAAATTGGTTTGGGTGAGCTGAAGTCCCCATTGCAATGCAGTGCTGAGAACTGTTTTTCTCGGTATTTTACACCCTATTTATTGTGTTTATTTCCTAGTGCTAGTCTTCTTCCTTCATTATGAGTTTTCATGCTTGAGTACCTCTATCTTCCTTTCAGATTTGGTTCAGTCAGATCTTTACCAATTTGCTGTACACATTTTTTCTATGCTTTGACCACAATTATTCATTATATATGTTCCCTCCGCATTAAGGGGCTCCATGTTATAAATCTGTCTATGAAATTAGGATCTATTACAGAATAGACCCTAAGATCTCAAGCTATGTATGTCTGAAACTTCATTCTGGTTCAACTAGAACCTTGTTACCTACTAAGTATAATGGAATATCCCTCACATTTTACACTTCCTTTCTTGCATACTTAAATTAGACTCATGTTTAAACTCAATTAAGTGGCATTTGCTCTAGGAATCTTTAATTAAGTCAACATGAAATTCTCCATATCTTACTGTTGTTTTTTATTATGGTGTTCGGTTCTTCCTTCATGATACTTATACGGTGGTGACAATGATGATATCTATTGTCACCTCTTAGATAGTAAAATTAACATTTGATTCCATCTTGAACTTATATATTGACTGGCATATAATAGGAAACCACTAAATATTTGCTAAATTTAAATGAATTTGTATTATTAGTGCAATAAAATGATTTAGCTTTTCAGAACTTTTTTTTTGTACAAAACTGTGTATGACAAATATTTAAGACATTAAGAACATAGATCATAACTTTCCTGAAAGGAAATATAAGGTGATGAAAGTAAAAGGATTTCACACACTTATTTAGGAAACATCACCTTATACATCTCACCTGGCTGCAAAAGTGTCTTGGCATCCCCACACCAGACCTACCATGTTACTAAATATGGCAGCATACAGATTTTGTTTGTTCATTTTTTGTAATTATCTACAGTGTATTTATATTGTCAACCATATACTTGTGACACACCATAAATCTAACTTAGATTTTTGAGTATTATAACTTTTGATTTTAGAGAAGGTATGAATCTCATTAAGCAACCATCTTCTTAAATGTTCCTGGGTGAATTTAAGATAAGATTTCTGTGTTTTCAACATTGACTCATAGATATTTCCTGAAAAAATAGTTATTTAACAGTAAGGACTCAGAAATCTTATTGCCTGATTCAAATCTCAACTTCACTGCATGCTGTTCTGTCACCTTGGGCAAGTTACTTAACTTATCCACTTACCTCATCTGAAAAATCAGGGAAAATAAGTACCAACCTCACGGAGTGTTATAACTTGTCCATATTAAATGGGATAGCAGGGAACTTGGAACATAGTAAATTCTCCATAAATAAGAACTGATATTGTAGTGGTCATGATGTGCCCTGTGTGCCCTGACTTGTAGAAGTAAGAGCCATTGATTTCTGCTGTAAATGGGAAATGAGATTGTTGGGCCTTTGTACAAAATCATAATTTTTTTTTATTTTCATAGAAAATAATGATTTTTACAGAGAATCTGGCACACTATATTAATTTGTGTTTACTTGAGTAATCACTAAAGAATGGCTGTTTACTATTGGGTTATCAAAGAGTTGTTATCTAGATAGTTTTATCTTTAATGAAACTCCTGAATCTTTCCCACAGGATCTTGAGGAGTCCTTCTGTGGATAGATGGGCTTTGTTTTCTCCTAGAGTACACTAAGTAAAATCTCAAAAGAAGAAATATGTAAATACTGTTAAATTTAGGATACTCAAAGCCCAAACACAGTCCTCCAACTTGCATTTAATATGTAAATAAGCCATCCAACCACTGAAACCTCTTGAGATGGCATTGATTCTTTCATTTATTGTCCTGAAATGAGGGGAAAATAAATGTTTTCCAATTGACCCCTCAGCAATTTCTCTACCAATTTCTCTTTTTGTCAGTAGTTTCTTTCCATTTCCCATCCTTTTTCAATAAGAGTGAGAATCCCTTCCTTTCCTTTCTCCCTTTCTCCTTCCCTCCCTCCCTCCCTTCCTTCATTTTTTTCCTAGAGCTGCTTTTTGAGTTATTCTCTATTCATTGACAAAGAGGCAAGAAATATCTTGCTTGTCCTCATTCAGGTAAATTTGTTCAACACTCAGTTCCTTGATGGGGAAGAAAGCACATTTTTAGGCTTTGTATTTTGTTTGTGGACAAAAGCTAAAAAGTATAATAAAAGTTTCTCTCTTTCTCAGAGCAAATTAAATGCTTCAATTATTTACTTGAGCAATGACAGCAGAAAGACAGCAAGCTCCTTTCTGTCTCTGCCCTGAATCTTTCCTCTGTGGTTCTTGCCTCCACATACAGCCCTATGGATCTTTCAGGGGAGCAGCTAAGAATACTCACAGCAGAGCCAATTAAATCACTTTGAACTATTACACACACACACACACACACACACACACACACACGAGATATTGCAGTTACCTGAACAGAATATTTTTGACAAAATACCCAATTTATGTCTGCTAGCTAGGCAATTTACACTAAAAACACACAATAATTCTACACTCAATCTTACAATTCCAAGCCACCAATGTCATACATTGTTGTGGTAGAGGAAACATGGTGTCCTGGGGAGTTGAAGAATATGAGTAATTGTCCACCCAGGGCCTCCTCATTTGACCATTGTCAATCTAGAAATGATTTCTATGGAAAAGATTACTTTAACGATCATTTTGACAGTGCAGTTCTCTTAAGATTGCACCTATTGCAAAATAGAAGGTAGTACGGTCATGGAATTTGTGAATGGTTCTCAAAAGAATAACCTGCCTTTTCTATCACAAGCCACCATGTGATTTCTTTTCTCTCTCTCTAGACATATTAGTTATCTATTGCTGAGTAACAGTATGACAACAGAGCTATTAGCTTAAAACAATATACATTTAATATTCCATAGTTTTTGTGGGTCAGAAATCCAGGCAAAGCTTAGCTGGATCCTCTTCTTAGAATCTCACAAAGCAGAAATCAAGCCATCAGGGTTGTGGGCTTATCTAAGATTTGACTAAGGAAATATTCTCTTTCAAGCTCATTCAGCCTGTTGGCAGAATTCAGTTCCTCATGGTTGTAGGACTGAGGACTTCAGTTTCTTCTTCTGGGCCAACTACAAGAGGCTGCTCTTAACTCCTAGAGACTGTTGACGGTTCTTGCTATATGGAATTCTCCAAGTTAGTTTCTTGTCTTCTCAAAGCCAGCAAGGAAGAGAGGCTCAGCAGGGCTATATATAATCTTATGTAATATAATTGCATAATCATATACACATAATCAAATCCATTCCATCCACTTTGCCATGTTTATTGGTTAGAAACAAGTCACAATTCCTGCTCAAACTCAAGGTAAGGGTATCATGGTGGCCACGTTAACAGTCTGTCTGACATACAAGGGATATACTTGATAGATTTCAATGAAGTGCATGCCTAAACCTTATGAAATCTGTAGAGTAGTAGTCCCAATGTTTTTGTTGTTTGAGCAGTCTATACATGACCTAATCTTAAAAGTATTATATTATTAGACTTAGGGTACATTCTAATAAAATCTGATTCTAGTCAGTTTTATCACATCATTAATAAGTGGACATGTGTAATGCATAGAATAATTCCCTACAGACTTTAATAGGGTAGAAGGCAAGGTTGATTCTAAACTAGCTTTTCTTTTTTTCCTTTTAAAAATAGTTTGTCTAGGTGTTCCTGGATGGTGGAGTTGGTTAAGTGCCCTACTCTTGGTTTTGACTCAGGTCTGGATCTCAGGGTCATGGAATCAAGCCCTGAGTCAGGCTCCACGCTCAGCACAGAGTCTACTTGAGATTCTCTCTCCCTCTCCATCTGCCCCTCTTCCTCTGCCCCTCCCACTCATGCTCTATCTCTCTCTCTCTCCCTCTCTCTCTCAAATAAATAAATAAATCTTAAAAAAAAAAAAGTTTGTCTCAGGGCACCTGGCTGGCTCAGTCAGCAGAGCATGTGACTCTTGATCTTGGGATCATGAGTTCAAGCTCCACATTGGGCATAGAGCTTACTAAAAAAATAAATAAAAAGTAGTTAATCTCTTCATTGTATATCACCTTAAAAGTAAACTTGATTCTTGAATCAAAACCAGATTTACCATTTTAATATTCAGTTAGCCTAAATAAGATAATTGATATTCAACTATTTCGACCCATAAAATAATTTATTATGGGTCGACCTGATACTTCCCATGTATTTTGTTTTCTATGTCCAGGGAAAATCCCCACAAAAATACTATTATAGAATAATATACTTTGTATACTTGAAGAAACTGAAGTTCATTGGAATTACATGACTTGCCTAAATTTATGCTAGTAAACAGTTAATTAAGAGATAGGATCGATGTTGAAATACAAGTCTGTTATTCAAAGCCTGTTCTTTTAACTATTATTCTAGGGCTAATTAAAGAAAAAAAATATAGATTAATTGATTGGTTGATAGATTAATTAATTAATACTACCAGCACATTTTACCTGGATGGAGTTGTATGTCTTCATTTTAGCAGTAAAGCATTGAGGAAAGAGTAGGTGTAGAGGGCAAAGACTTAATAGTATTCCATTCTAAGTTTGCTCCCAGACTAGTTCTCTTTCATTTTTAGGTGCTCTTGGTACTTTTAAGATTTTTTTTTTTTTTGTCTTTGGCATACTACAGATTCACTATGATATTCTTAATTATGTTTTTATTTTTATTTTATTATACTACTTGGTATACATTTTTCCTATCTGTGAAATCGTGTCTTTAACAAGTTTCAGAAAATTCCTAGTTATTCTCTATTCAAACATTTAATTTTTTCCATTCTTTCTATTCTTTCCTCCTGAGAATTTGGTAGTATACATGAGGTTGTTCTCATGTTATCCACCATATTCTTAACTTCAAGCTTCCATATTATTTCATTTCTTTTTCTGTACTGTGAACCAGCTAATTTCTTCATATCGTTTTCCCAATTCACTACCTATTGTTGTTTTGTTTTTAAGAGCAGTTTTAGTTTCGCAGCAAATCTTAGATGATGGTGCAGAGATTTTTCCATTACTCCCTGACCTGACACATGCAGAGCTTCCTCCTTTATCAATATCCCTCACCAAAGAAGTACACTTATTGTAATTGCTAAATCTACATTGGCCATCATTATCACCCAAAGATTATAGTTTGCATTGGGATTCACTTTAGGTGTTGTACATTTTATGGATTTGGACAAATGTATAAGGACATGAACCCACCATTACAGCGTACAGAGTAGTTTCACTGCCCTAAAAATCTTCTGTGCTCTGCCTTTTTGTTCCTCCCTTTTCCCTAACCCTGAGCAGCCACTGATCTTTTACTGTCTCCATAGTTTTGCCCTTTCTGGAATGTCATATATGTAAATAACATTCCATTGCCTGGATGTATCATAGTTTATTAATCAATTCACCTACTGCAGGACATATTAGTTACTTCCAAGTTTTGGCAATTATTACATTTGCTTCTGCAGATCTCAGATCACATTACCTCCATTCCAGAGTCCCAAGTATATATAATCAAGATTTTAGTTTCATCATCTTCATTTTTCTGTTACCTAACTCTAGATGTCTAGTTGCAGTGCTAATATGGACATGTGCCCACAGAGGCAATCTTGCCTTCCATAGTTAGCTGCAACTCTTCCTTTTTTCCTTTCAATAAGTCTTCTTTCTTATTTAGATCTAAGAAATGTGATAAAAACAGTGTTTTATATAAGTTGCTATGTAGTAATCTAGTAATTCAAATTGTCTATCATAAAGCTGCAAGCAAAAATCTCTAATTCAGTTGTTAACAGTCATACAAAACTTCTATCACTGGACAAGGTACCTAGCAAGAATTTTTACAAATATACTTACTATGCCATTTAATTTGCTACATTGCAACAAATTGGAGGACGTTTTATACATACTTTCTAATATGAGGAGAGGAGGTTATAGTTTCAAAGGTAGCATCAGTTAGCATTTTAATTTAGACGTTGGATGTTTTAATATGCTTCAGAAGCTTCCTTCTGTTTTACTTCTTTTTTCTTTGTACATAGTTTGCCATTATGTACGGGACTTCCAAAAAATTAGTCTTACACTTTCATGAAAAACTCAACCAGATGATACTTACCAAAGTGAAATCACACCTTTGTTCTTTAAGGTCATACCAAATTCCCAAGTTTCCAGCTTTTTTGCATACATTTCTTCTCAAAAACAGGTATTTCTCATATTTTTTTAAAGATTTTATTTATTTATTTGAGAGAGAGAGAGAATGAGAGATAGAGAGCACGAGAGGGAAGAGGTTTAGAGGGAGAAGCAGACTCCCTGCTGAGCAGGGAGCCCGATGTGGGCATCGATCCCGGGACTCCAGGATCATGACCTGAGCCGAAGGCAGTCACTTAACCAACTGAGCCACCCAGGCGCCCTCATATTTATTTAAAGGGGGAAAACAAACTTCCTCCCAGCAGCTTGGAAATGGTTTTAAACTGCCAACTATATAATAATTTGTCTCAGAATCAAATGGTAGGAATAATGACACAAAGGAGTAGAGTCCATCAGCCAGCCATTCATATTGCCTGATTTAACCTCAGTCATCAGTCAACATATGAATAGCATTTTTATCTTTGATACTTTTGGTTAATATTTTTCAGAGGAAATGTGGCTTTGGAGTTTTTATGATAGTATAGATTTTGTAGAAACCATTCACAAATTCTGCTGCAATGGGCCAAATTGCCTCTAAACAACAGTCTAGCCTTTATTGTGTCTTCTGGCATTTTGCTTTTGTTCCCATCATATATTGTTATTTAGTGGCAGTATTATCTCAACAGAAGTACTTGTGGTTGAGAATTCCAACAAAAATTCTATGCCTGAAAATATAAAGACTATGCAATATGTATAGTCTTAAAGTTACTAAAAATCCTAAGCCATATTTCCTGCTCTTCTCCTTCAACTGCATCATTCTCCTCTATTTTGAAATTTATCTGTGGCTTACCATTAATATACTTCTTAAAGTGTCTCTTATTAAATTAAGTATAGTTAGTGTAGTACTAGAATTTCTTCACTCTTTCAAGTTTCTATAAAAGAAACATGTTTTGCTTGATACCTGTGGGCAAGAAAGCATTCATGTTTATATTTGGATAATGCTGGAATTCTAGAACCGGGAGGGGTGGAATATGAGAAGCCTGTGGTCATACCAACTGGCTTTCAAACCTGATGCCTTCTGTCTGTTGCCAACATCATTGGTCAATTTGTCTGAAGGATATTTCCTTCTACAGAAATTATACAGTTTTTAAAAAGAGACTGTTTGGTTTTGGAACCATAGAGAGATGACTTTAAACTTAGGCTTATGTAAGTAATTAATGGAAGGATTTTTGTTTTTTTAATTTTTAAAATTTGAAACTTACAAATATATGCAAAAAACAATTTTATGGAAATATGGCAGAGTGAAAATTACTGCATTTGAAAATCACAAGAGCTTTTCTTGACTTAGAACTCTGTCACTGACTGTTTTTGTATCTTTCGGCAAAGTGCTTAAACTTTCTGAAATTTAATATTCATATGTGCAAAATGGTGACCTCATGGTAGATTTTTGGGATAACTAAGTAAAGTAATACAGTGGAAAGCTTTTTGATGCATTTTGCACACAGTTTTCAATCAACAAATAATCCAAATAATTCTTTGGAATTCAATTGCCACTAAACAAAAAAATCAGCAAATATAATATCTTTTAAGTATGACTGAATATTAAAGACTAAATCCAGAATATTGAAGAAGAAAGAAAGATCCTGTGATGTAGTTTGTATCATAACAATACCTGAAATAGTCCATTTCTCTTAGTGAATAAATCAAAGAATTAATAAATTACATGACCAGTATTTATAATATAGATTTCATTTATTTTATTGCATATAGATGTCTTAAAATAAACCATTAATTAGGAGAAGCTCTTCTTTATTGACAATCATAGTAAGCAACTGATATTTCATACATTTTGTACAACATTGTTCTCTAAAATTCTATTGAATCTGTGGGAGATAATATTTTTTACATAGAAAATTTTCCCATATAATCTCTCATTTCTATATTAATTATGGATTTGAACCATCTAGAGAGTTCATAAGTTTAAAAATGTTTGATTTGGAAAGCTAGTGTTTATAAATATGCACAAATTTCTAAATGAATACATTTTTCATTTGCTCAATTATTTATTCATTTAGTGTTCTTTATTAAGTGATTAATCTGGGCCAGCCATTTTTCTGAGCTCCAGGGAAGCAATGGTGAAGACATGAACCCATCCTTCAAAGACAGTGCATTTCATTGATTTAGTCTAGAAACTTTGCTGAACACCGTTTACTAAATAGCACAGTTAGACTATTAACGTTCATTGCAAGAATGAACTGTTATCTAGAACCTAGATGAGAACTACTACATGCACCTGAGAATCAGATAGAGGTGACTTAGAATCTTGGTTCTGCTCTTGAAGTCCATGTGATCTCCAATGAATTATAAGCCATTTTCATATCTCAAGCTCATTATTTTGAAGTAATGTGATATACATTGTAGATCATGTGCACACAGACACATACACATATACATAATGATGTCTACTTCATGAAGGTAATACAGTATTAATCATCTTGCTATAGTTTCTAAAGACTTATTCCATTTCCACGTATTTTTCCGCCTCTGAGCATGCCAGTGATGGGGAACAACCACCTGAACAGCACTCAGCCTCAGCAGCCATCCTCAATTTCCTTCAACTTGTCTTTAACAGTCTGTATATTATTGGTATTTTTTTTCCAGTGAAGTCACACAATCCATATGCTTAAGTAGGCTATAGAAAATGTTTATTTTCTATTGAAATTTTAATTTATGAGGCTTATTTACCCATGCATCATTGCACAAACAAGTATGAAAATGTAACGGCAAATGTAATGATGCATTTTAATGTCTGCGTGTTTACATCTGTTTTCTTAGACTTTTATTCTGAGACTCAAATAGGAAGATGGCCTCAAACACTTTGCATAAAGAGAAGTCAAGAAATGCAATTTGCTATGTTCGTTATTTCTGCCAACTTTAGTAATAAGTACTGATGAGCCACACATTTAAGATATACAGCCTAGGAGGCATATGAGTTTCCAATTAGTCCTATTTCTTCTTAGAACTAACTCTTTCATTTGTAGCTTTAATAGCTTAATTTTGCTGATGTTATAATTTGAAATGAGCTTAGTCAAAATAGCCTCTGACACCCAAAGATATCAGGTTTTGCTTCCACTGAATTTATTTATTTATGTACTTATTTATTTGTTTGTTTGTTTGTTTGTTTATTTATTACAGTCTTGAGGTCTTTTATTTTCTTTACATTTATCATGCCATGAATTCATAGGGAATGGGTTCCAGCAGTTCAGGCTCCTTTCCATTAGTTCTCACAAAGTGTGCTTCTCTGGGTGGGGCAGGCTGGCGCTTCAGTTGAACCCAAGTACCTTTCTCTTTGGCTTCCTTCTTTTTCTGATCATTTTCCTTCACATGCTTCAAGAAGCTGTCTCGACTCTTTGAGTGTTTAATATGCTCAATGCGCACATTAATTCTCTTGGCAAGAATCTTGCCCTTAACTTGTTTGTTTACAACAATGCCAACAGCATGCTGAGTAACATTGTAGACTCTTCCAGTTTTGCCATGGTAACATTTGTGGGGCATTCCTTTTTGAACAGTGCCCATTCCCTTGATGTCCACAATATCACCTTTCTTATAGATTCACATGTATGTGGCCAAAGGAACAACTCCATGTTTTCTAAAAGGTCTAGAGAACATATAGCGGGTACCTCTCCTCTTTCCCTTTGTGTTGGTCATTTTGGCAGATTACTGGAAGATGGCGGTTCCGGCCGAAAGGAAGACACTGAATTTATTTTTTAAGTCCCTTATTATCTCAAGTTACAGCATGGCAACTAGACAACTTTATTTGCATTTAGTAAACTTTCAGAACGTGTGCAGTTTTGATAGCTCATAATTTATTGGCATGAGGGCATAAGGAATTAGATGTTTGTTGAGGTGTTTATAGTTTCCTAAAAGGAAACTGGTTTTATCATCTTTTTTCATCTACTTTCAACTCATCAATGGGCATGTTTGTCTCAGAAAAACATCCCTGACAATCATCATTAAAATATGTAGTACTCTGGAAGGACTCAGAGCTCATACTCAATAGCATTTAATGTTTCTCCACTAATTCTTATAAAGACATTGGGATTCCATTTTGCTGACAAAGGCATATTTCCTAACACTTTAGGAAATATGCCTTTGTCATATGTCAATGGTAAATATTCCATTTACCATTACCCTAGTATTCTATTAAAAATAACCATAGAAAAAATAGCATAATTTGTTGGAAAAAATAGAGTATAATTACCTGAGGGACTTGTGTCTCCTTGGTCTCTCTGAATCTCAACTTTATCTCTGGGACTGAACAGATATGGAATTGCTATCCACAGAGGAAAAATCCCCTAGTGGAATTGAAACTTTATATGCTGGATATGACCTTTTAGGTGCTGTAAGTATTTGGGCTTGGAGAAATAGTTAACAACCAATATTGTAAGTCAAGAAATACAATCAGGCCAGGGAAGTTGAGTTTCTTGAACATGTATGTTGTGCCAATAATAGGTGGTAATTTATGCAGTTAGTGTCAACCAAGACCCAAAAATATAACCCTACACTGTACTATGCATATGTAACAGGTGTAGACAATCATTGGCATTATTGGTACATGTAGTATTAACTATCAAGTCAAATGGGCAATAACAGGAGGGAAGTCTGCAGGGCTCTGGCCATTGGGCTATATATCAAGGGTAAGGACAGAATTCTAAGACAGATCCAGCAAAAGACCAGTGTAATGAGGAGATCCACCAAAGAACTCTAGCAATGAAGAATTCAAGTTACTGAAATAAAGTAGAAAGTGATGCATTATTCTCATGGGTAAGCCAGAAGTCTAGTTACTAGAATTAGCCTAAGGCCACAGCTGGACTTTCCATAAATAGGAAGGTATCTATGATACCATCTGTCGAGATAAAAGGAATTTGGGGGTTAAGAAACCATGCAGGACATGATAATCTATCCTGAGTTTAGTTACCTTTCCAGCTATCTTTTTATTTCAACTTTTCCTTCTTTCTTTTTCCCAATATATTTTTTTTATCTTGTCAAAGGAAGAAATCAGAATTTGTGAATCTGAGATCCCTACTATTCTGTAAAATATTTCTAAGACATAGCAATTTTTAAGTTTATTATATAGAAATTAAAGTTTGATTTAAATATTAATCATACCAGTGCCATTTTTCTATTGTTTGCTTTGAAATAAATATGATTTTTAAAAATTTGTTTTTTAATAGTTAACTAAATTAAGTTTCTGTTTTACTTCTTATTTCTGAGTCTTCTGTGAGTCAGTTGCTCTCAATAACAGAGGTTAATTTTAAAGAACCAATTAACATGTGTGATTCACTGTGTTTAGGAATGCATGTGTTTCATGTGTTAGCTCATTTAATTATCTTTAACAAAAATCATATTTTTTGTTGGTAAAGGTAGATGCTAACAATATCAGATCAAGAAACTGAACATTAGTAAAGGTAAGTAAAAAAAACCCTCAGGGTACGCAGCCATGTCATTTGATTCCAAAGACTCACTACTTAAACTGCTATGTCTCACTGACCCCTCTATGTAAAGGCCCTCTCTCCCTAACTTAAAACAAAATAAGTTATTGGTTAACTGGAACAGTCAAGGAACCTTTATGAGTGATTTCTTTAACTCCTTTAGTTGTCTCTTCCAAATTGTAATCAACTTTTCTGTGAAGTAATTTAGTCCTTATCTAAAATGTCACTACCTCTTAATCTTGTTTTCATACATCTTAAAATAATTGAGGTCTGGCATTGTTTTGCTTTGGGTTTCCATTTATATATGCTTGTGGGCAATGAAATACCATCTTGTACTTATCTGTCTAAACTAAATGACCCTGATTCCTTAGGTCTCTACAAATAAGTCCCTTCTCTTAAGTCTCTAGGATTTCTTTTCCTTCTCCTTCTTCTTTTTGATTTTTTTTTTTCTTGAATCACTCCTATTTTTCCAAACCTACATTAAAAGCAGAAACCTAAACTAAGACAGTTATTCTGTTAAGGCTCAATTCAATGGATGTATGAATTAACAGTATATCTTTAAAACTATTCAAGTAAACAATTTTCATCATAAATTTAACACATGCAGATTTAAACAGTTCTAGTACTTCCCTCGAAAAATTTTAAAAAGAAAAAAATGGGGTTAGGGTTAGGGTTAGGTTTTTAGTTGTATATTTTGAAAGGTTAAAATCTATATTTTGGCATATTAATTTTCAGTCCTTCTTCTATGTTGCTTTACATAAGGCCATCTTGTGTATAATTCTGTATTTTGCTTTTGATATTAAACATTCTGGCATAAGTATTTTCCTTTATCACAATTAAATTGGTAACATCAATTTAATTATCGCATAATAGTTCATATGTGAGCACAGTAATTTAATTATTCCTCTTAAAAAATGTAGGTAATTTTCAATTTTTCCATCATGGCAAATAATGACAAAGATTTACATTTTAATTATTTTGTGAAAAACATTTTTTTTATTTTCCTGTATCTAAGATAATTTCTTTAGGATAAATTCCCATAGCAGGAATCCTTGGGTTAAAAGAAATAAAAACTTTGGAGTCTTTTTTTTTTAATTTAATTTTATTATGTTATGTTAATCACCATACATTACATCATTAGTTTTTGATGTAGTGTTCCATGATTCATTGTTTGCGTATAACACCCAGTGCTCCATGCAGTACGTGCCCTCCTTAATACCCAGCACGAGGCTAACCCATCACCCACCCCCCTCCCCTCTAGAACCCTCAGTTTGTTTCTCAGAGTCCATAGTCTTTCATGGTTCATCTCCCCCTCCGATTTCCCCCCCCTTCATTTTTCCCTTCCTACTATCTTCGCTCTCTCTTTTTTTAACATACAATGTATTTGTTTCAGAGGTACAGGTCTGTGATTCATCAGTCTTACACAATTCACAGTGCTCACCATAGCACATACCCTCCCCAATGTCTATCACCCAGCTACCCCATCCCTCCCAAAACTTTGGAGTCTTGATGTTTATTTTCACATTGCTTTGGACAATGGTTGTTCTAATCTGCCCAGTACCAATTTACCTTCAGAATTTTTTTAAAGATATATTTATTTATTTGAGAGAGAGAGAGAGAGAGAGAGAGAGAAGAAGATGCATGTGAGGGGTGGGGAGGGGCAGAGGGAGAGAAAGAGAGAGAATCTCAAGCAGACTCCCTGCTGAGTGGGGAGGCTGACACAGGGCTCAATCCTAGGACCCTGGGATCATGACCTGAGCCAAACCAAGAGTCCAGTGCTCAACCGACTGCGCCACCCATGTGCCCTGCCTTTAAAGATTTTACTTATTTGAGATGGAGAGAGCACAAGTGGTGGAGAAGGAGAAGCAGGCTGTCCATCAAGCAGGGAGTGCAATGTGGGCTCGATCCCAGGACCCTGGAATCATGACCCGAGCGAAGGCAGCCGCTTAACTGACTAAGCCACCCAGGCACCCCTAGAATTTTGAAGTAACAGTATCAACTTGGCTCTCTGGTTTTTGCCTCATCATTCTCATTCTTTTTTATTTAAGTTTTCATTCCCATCTTTGTGTTGTGTTGACCACATGTTTTGTGTTTTCTCCCTAATCTCTATGAGGCTTTCAATCACTATAAATTTGCTTTGTTTTCTTTATTATCACTGAATTCACAGGTTGATAGTTCTTTAACTACTATAAATGTTTTCAGTAATTGGTAGTAGGAGACCTTTCCAAACCCATACAACACTTTTTTAAAAGCAATTTTATTTAGGCATATTGTATATATCATAAGATTCAGCATTCAAAGTATACAATCCAATTGTATTTAGTGTATTTACTGAATAGTGCAACTATCACCCTGAACCAATCTTAAGGTATTTTCATGACTACAGTAAAATTCTTCATACCTACTTACTGTTGCTCCTTACTCCTACCCCCAGCCCCAGGAAATCACTTATCTATTTTTTTTTCTTTTTTCATTCTCTTTAAATTTGCCTTTCAGAACATTTCAGGTGAGTGAAATCATATTGCATGTGGTCCTTTGTGACTGGCTCTTTCATTTAGCATAATTCTTTTAGTTTAATTAATTTATTGAGACAGAGAGAGAAAGAGAGAAAGAGAGAGCAAGGACAGAGGGGCAGAGGGAGAGGAGAGAGAGAATCCTAAGCAAGCTCCACCGTCAGCTCAGTGCAGAGTCAGATGTGGGGCCTGATCTCATGACTGTGAGATCCTGACCTGAGCTGAAACCAAGAGTCAGATGCTTAACCGACTCATTTAGCATAATGTTTCTGAGGCTTATCCATGTTGTAGCATCTATGAGAACTTCGTTCTTTTTTATGGATAAATAGTATTTTATTGTGTGGATATACCACATTTTATTAACCATCCATCAGCTGATGAACATTTGTTTCTGTGTTGGGGCTATTATGAATAATGCTATTATCAGCATTTGTTTACAAGTTTTTGCATGGACATATGCTTCATTTGTCTTGGATAGACACCTAGGAATGGAATAAATGGATGATATAGTAACTCCTATGTATAACTGCTTGAGGGACTAGTAGACTGTTTTACAAAGTGTTTTACATTCCCACCGGCAATATATAAGAGTTGTTTCTTCATACACTTATAATATTTGTTATCCCCTGGCTTATTTATTATGGCCTTTATAGTGGATATGAAATGGCATCTCCTTGGGATTTTAATTTGCATTTTCCTAGTGATTTATGACTTTGATATTTTCATGTGCTCACATAACAAGTTTTTGAATCTTTCCTGAAGTTGAGTAGTTTAACAGTTAAAACTTGAAGTTCAGATTTAGTCAGACATGTTTCAAAGCCCAATGGTTCCTCTAATCACATCTGGGTGAACATCCTGACCATCCTGAGTTGCAGATTTCTTTCCCATAAAACGAGAAAAGCAATACCTGACTTATAGTTCTTTGGAAGATTAAATTATGTAATGTATATAAAATGACTAGCTGATTGGACAAACTCAATAAATGACAGTTGCTGTTCTCATTCATAAGTGTATCAGTATTTATCTTTTTGACAGATGCTTAAAAGCAGCAATTCTCAAACTTTTTGGTCTCAGGACTCTTGTATTAAGAATTACTGAAGACTCCAAAGAACTTTTGTTATGTGCATTATATTTATTGATATTTATTGTATTAGAAATTAAAACTTAGAAACTTTAAAAATATTTATTTTTGAAATAACTCCAATTAAACTCATTATAAGCCCAATAAATAACATTTTATGGAAAATAACTACATTTTCAGGATAAGTAATCTAGTGAGAAGAATGGCATTGTTTTACATTTTGTGAGTCTATTTAATGTGTTCAATAGAAGACAGATGGATATCTGCTTCTGCATTGAATCTGTTGTGTTATCACTTCATGTAGCCTCTTGAAAAAATCCAAGGAAATGCATGAAAGAATAAGAGCAAAAAAGGCAAATAAAAGTATTATTATGAAAATAGTTTTGGCTTTGCAGATGCCTTAATGGGTTCTCAGGGACCACACCTGTCCCTGAAGCCTTGGACCATACTTTGAGAACCATTGCTGGCAGGGATATAATGGAGTTTTCCAACTCAGTTAACTAGATCCTGTTTATATTCAGTACTTTGTGCTATGTGAATGATTTGGGACTTACTTTTGAAGAAAGTCTATTATTGGAAAGGAAATGTGAAATTTTCAAAAGAAGGGAATTGTATGAGTAGACACTATTCCAAAAAAAAAAATTGTGTGAAGGAAAACTATTTTGGGCAACTGGCACATAACTGTGGGGGTGTTAATGAGGATTGTCTTAAACTATATGACAATTCCTGGAAGATAGAGACTGTTTCATAGAGTTTTAACTTCCTGCAGTTCTTTTTATATAAATAAGACTTCCAAAGTTATTATTGAATAGCTAGACAATTAAAGGGTGACTAAATTTTGGATAGAAATTGGATAAGAATAAAGAAAGTATATATTCACATATCTTCCATTTGTTGCAGGCAACCAATTAAGTGGTTGTTCTATATATATATGTGTGTGTGTGTGTGTGTGTGTGTGTGTGTGTGTGTGTGTGCTTGGAATCATGCCCCATTTAACCAGCCATGCAATATCTATTTGATGATAACGGCTAAATTCCAAAATTATTGTATGAGAGTTTCTGATGAAAACTGGCATGAGGAATAGTTTGTATATTATGAATCCAAGTAATTTAGTAATTTAGTGTACAGTCAAATTATTTGTGTTTAATGACTCACAGGATGTTTTATAAAGTGAATAAATTTCTGTAAAAATTAAGTTTTGAATTTGAAAACACTAGAAACTTTCCAAGTTTCTTTTCCAGGTTACTTTTCCAAGTAGTGTTTGATATAATTCTCTTCCTTTCAGAAAAAAAAAAAATTAAATTGTTCTCACCCAGTTGGGTGTGTGGCATATTCATTCATTCATTCATTCTTTCATTTACATCCTGACATACGATAGTGCTTTTTCTAGGTTTTTTATTATTTTATTTCCTGAAATATGAGCAATCTTTAGGTTCTCCACAGGGAAAGGTAAAGACTAGTGGCTTACACAGAGCCCTATTCCATATTATATATTTTTAAAAATATACATTTGTTTATTTATTTGAAAGAGAGAGAGAGAGAGCGTGTGTGCGAGTGGAGGGAGGGGCAGAGAGAAAGAGAAGCATATTCCCTGCTGAGCAGGGAGCCTGACGTGGGGCTCCACCACCTGGAGATCATGACGTGAGCCAAAATCAAATGTTAGATGCTCAACTGACTGAGCCACCCAAGTGCCCCAGCCCATATTATATTCTATTACCTACTTAACAAAATAGACCATGACGTTCCAGGAAAAGAATCCTGTGATAATTAAGAAGAACTTCTCTATGAAGAATAAATCTGAACTGCAATGATTATAAAGGAAACATGAGATTAATTTTTTTTTTTTTTTTTTTTTAGTGAATAAAGAGTTTGGATTCACATGGATTCAGAATGCTTGAAAATGTCAGGAAAGTACCATGACAATGCATCTAGGTACCCTTCCCCATGCTCAGGTCTGTTTCAGCTGACACTTGATATCACTTTATCTAGGGATAATTAAAGACTGGATCCTTAGGTTGGAATATTACTTCTACCACTTATTAGTTTTATAACTTGGAAAAATCTAAGCCTTGGCTTGTTATTTATGCGATGGTAATAATAATGCTTACCTTGCAACTTTCTTATAAGGAGTAAATATAATGCATGGAAAGCACTCAGCACACTGCCTGATCCCTAGTAGGCCCATAAATAAATAATTGATATCATTATTGATCCTCATCCCCCAGATACCTATGTTCTGACAGAGATTACATTTGAAATGCTATTGACATGGTGCCCAGTACCAATATTGGGAAATGGCTGGCTGAAAAGGAGGTCTTAAATTCCTATCATTTAAATTCTTTTACTGGAAATAATCTTATTTTCCATATTTTCAAATCTTCTTTCCTGAGCAAATAACTGTGGCAACTCTTTCATAAAATGATTGATGGTAACAAACAAAAAAGGATAACAGATCAAAATTATGAAACACTGATATGCTCTGAAGTGCTTCCAGACAGAAAATCTTATAGTGCAAGATAAAATAAAATGAAAGAAATACATTGCATTTATCAATCAATGCATAAAAATGTAAAATACAGAAAATTATTCTTGATAAAGTTTTCAGCTAATTTGGGTTTAAAAGCTAACCTTAATTCTCTTTAACTTCTCTTTCTAAACATCAATATGCACAAAGGAAATAAAAAAAATAATGTAGAGTATAAGAGTCCACTTGAGAATTTTTAAAGTCTTGCATAAGATTAGAGAGGATATTTTTAAGGGAAAATGAATAAGAGAATTGATTCTAGAATGCAAAATTTGAACTGGAATAGTGAAGAAATAATACACCACATGTATAGAGACATTGCAGGATTTTTTTTTCCTCCCTGGAGAAAGAACATTCTTAAATTCTGTAGATTCTTAACACTTTAATTTATCTACTTTAGTACAGGTACTAGTTAAACAACTGCAATCTCAGGATCTTTTTGTGCTAAGTATTTTTTTTTGATAAATAATGAAAATAGAAAGTAAATGTTCCTATCAAGTTAAGGGTTTGCAATAAATGACTATTTTCCTACTGTGAAGAACATCAGCTCCATATGTAATATAATTATTCACTGTATACATAGAAAATGATGGCAGGAGCATTCCTAAATTTCATGTTCACAGTTGCCAGCTTTTAAACTTTTACTTTCTTACCATTATTTTGCAATCAAATTTAATTTTGTGGCTTTGAAATAAATGCTAGGTCACATTTAGTTAGCTGGATTTTGACATTGTTTTCCAAGAGTCAAGAGGTGGCTGAAGTTCTGAGAGCCTAAAAATAGCTCTGAAACAGAAGTGTACACCCTAGGGGCACGATTATCATTGTGAGCATGCAATTGTATTTTCAACACAATTAGCTGCCTAACTGTGTGACTAAACTTTTCTATGTATTTGCACATATAAGTAATTATGATGGAATTAAAATCTAAAGAGCTCTATGCTGACATTGTTTTCTCCTATGAATCAAAGTAAAAACATATATTGAAAATAAGTCCATTTTATAAACTTATTCGTTGAATGAAACATTTAAAGGAACACTTTTTTCATTTTTTAGTAAAAAGAAAAGATAATAGAGACTACGAATAAATTTGAAAACATTTGTAACAAGGGGCTAGCATCCCCCCACATACAAATTTAGAGTACATATATAAATATGAATTTATAAATCTGTATTAAGATAAGATACATATCAATTAATGACATAGGTAATCTTTATTTATAGTGATGATTTATAGTGTCTATCCTTCAGTGTACTGTGTTCCTATAACAGAAGCAGCATTTGAGTTACTTACATTAACTTTGTAACTTGTATGACTCATGCTTTATAGCTCTATATTTTCAGTGAATCCAACTCTGAAAAGAACACTTAATACATTACTTAGTACACTCTTTAGATATGAATTTGCCCTTTATACCAATCCCATAGATGGAGGCCAATTTGTAAGGCGTTTATAAGTACCACCTGTGCTGAATGTCAAGCTAGCACATTTGCCTTAAGAGAAACTTCTGTTGGTTATCTAGATGAAGAATGTGCATAAGGAATGATGGGCACATGATAAGAATATAGTGAAGTATAGCAGGTAGATCAAGCATCACTGTCTTTCATTTTACTCATTTTTGCTATTTGAAACATTCTCTTCTAAATGTCAAAAGGATCTTTTAAATCTTTTATATATTGCCTGGTAAAGCACTGTGAATTGCAATGTAGACATTCACATCCCAGTATTACTTTTTAAATTATAAAGGCCACTCCATATTTAGATTATTTGGATTGAGGTTGTTCATTTCACGAAATTCTGAGTTAATTTTCCAAAGTTTGAATCAATTACTTTAAACAATGCAGGCATTTAAAATTGAGTAATTGGCATTTTCGGCCATTTTTTAAAGGGTGTCTCATTTCATGCAGAGTTGAGTATGATTTTGGCTGTTATATCCCTCTGCTCCACTAAAACAAGCACTTTAATTCAGCAATCTGAAAATCTTCAGTAATAGACATTGCCTTGCCCTTCTGCTCTCAGCACTTCAACTATTCAGTTTTCTCATTTAAAAAAAAAAAAAAACGAGCATATAAGTATCTCAAACAGATGGTCCTCAGTCCTAGGCTTAACGATTTCTAGTATCAGTCCATTTAGACCTCCTTCCAAGTTCTTTAGTTCTTGTGGCTAAACATCTCAGAGTCCAGAAGTTATTCCTTATGACTTAATCTGAACTGCCTTAATGAATTGGATTTGCTTGCAGGATAGATACTGAGTAGGTGAGAATCTTCCTCAGAACAATCCTTCATTGTCTTCATTAAAGACAATTTATAAAAACCCCATTTTTTTCTGCATAGCATTAACTCATCTTTATTTATTTGTATTCTTTGAAATGACAAAATCATTGCTGTCTTTCAAGTTTTGCAAATAGAAGGTACCCAGTACATTTTTAATGTTTCTTTTTCTTCGATCCATTAAAATAAATAAAGCAAAACTGTTAATACTAAGAAAAACAAACAACAACAAAAAACCACACACAAGATAGTAGCAGAGGGACTTACAGTCATTCCTGATTATTTTAAGTGTATTTCTGCTCTTGACTTTTGTATGCCTATTCCTGTTTTTTTTTGTTTGTTTGTTTGTTTGTTTGTTTTTGGTTTGTTTGTTTGGTCCCCAAAGACTCAAAGGAACTTCTCTGGAGATTTATGGAACTCTTTCTCTATATAGTTTCCTCCTTTCTTATACAATGTCCTACAAATCCAGGTACAACTCTTCCGCCAGATTTGACCTCTCTCAATAGCTGAGTAAGACTGCCATGTTTGGGTTTCCTTTCCCTGTGACTAGGGCCAGAAAGTGCCTCCAATATTTGGTTTGTAGAATTATAATAGCTCCAGGGGCGCCTGGGTGGCTCAGTCGTTAAGCGTCTGCCTTCGGCTCAGGTCATGATCCCAGGGTCCTAGGATTGAGCCCCACATCAGGCTCCCTGCTCGGCTGGAAGCCTGCTTCTCCCTCTCCCACTCCCCCTGCTCGTGTTTCCTCTCTGTCTCTCTGTCAAATAAATAAATAAAATTAAAAAAAAAAGAATTATAATAGCTCTGTATTTCTTAGAGAATATTTTTGGAAATATAATTATTCCCATGCCTCCAGTATGATTGGGTCAGGTAGTGGTTTTGCTCAATTCTACATTAGTTCCTTTTAAATCTACGAATCTGGTTTAAGAATCATGGTATACCCTTGTAGCTGACAGTACAAAGAGAAGTCTATTGGATCCTCAACACTGGAGAGCAATGACTGAAAAAAAAAAAAGAATCATGATATACTAACTGAAGCAAACTGATGACCAACAGCATGCGTCAGATTAAATGATGGCTTCCCATATCATTTTGTCTTCTCATATCATTTTGTCTGTACAACAGACATACAGGTAGCAAATTGAAAATATCTTACACAACACATGATGATTAAATACAAGTGATTTGAATGTAAAGAATAGATACTGAATGTGGCAATTTAACTTATTGAGACATTAGTTTATATTTTGGCTTATTGCTGTTGGAATTATTTTTTTTTACCTCCTCTATCAGTTAAAAAAATAAGTATCAGTAAAAACAAGAAGTCTCTCCAGGAAAAAAAAAAAAAAAAAACATTTCAAAACATTAAAAGGAAATTAGTTGTGTGGTATCTTACCTCAGAGGCTTCTGTGCTGCAGAATGAAAGCAGGAGTGACCAGATACCTATAAGCCAATTAATTTCTTTTTCAAGTCTGGGCTCAGTTAAGGGGATTACAATGGGTTGTCCTGGAAGAACAATGTGAGTGTTTGGATTTTAGGGGATGGAAGTGATCAGATAGGAGACAGACTTTTGAGGGCGCCTGGGTGGCTCAGTTCGTTAAGCGACTGCCTTCGGCTCAGGTCATGATCCTAGAGTCCCAGAATCGAGTCCCACATTGGGCTCCCCGCTCAGCAGGGAGTCTGCCTCTCCCTCTGACCCTCCCCCCTCTCATGCTCTCTCTCTCTCTCATTCTCTCTCTCAAATAAATAAATAAATAAATAATCTTAAAAAAAAAAAAAAGGAGACAGACTTTTGAGAGTTCATGCCAGATTGGTAGTAGGACTGTGAGAGACTTGAGTTTTGCAAAGCAGCTTCTTGTTTTCTCACACTACCCTTGAGAGTGGTGCGTCTAGTGCAATGAGCCATTCAATACAAACAACTTAGACCACCTTAACTTTCCCATCAGCTTGACTAAACTTAAGACAGGTTTCTTCCTGTCCCTGACTTCCCTTTTCTTAGAACATTAACTTGCCATTGTAAATTGTTTCTCTGTCCTTTGAGATGTAAATTTTCTCCTAGGCTCCAGCCAGTTTTACAACATAGGAATGCCTTTTTCAAAGACCTAGGAACCATCCCTTTGAAATGTAGTCATCGAAAAAGCTGGCACCCCTCTCTCCCTCTGAGGGAAGTTAGGGACCTCTTTAACCAGCACTAATTAGCAAACACAGATGGCTCAATCACACTGCTTTTCCACTATCTCAGCCCAGCACTTAAAAACTCTCTAGCCTTTTGTTTCAGTGAAGTTGTGTTCAGTTCTATACTGAAGTCTCTATCCTTTACTGCAGTAACTCAAATAAAATCTGTCTTGCCATTTTTGACAAGTGTCCAGTATAATTTCTCTTTAACACAGGTCTTTATGTTTTGGCAAAAATCTATTTTCCTCAGGCTGACACTAAAATGGAGGGGGCAATATACCATTAGTAATATTCAAAGATCAGAGGGTCCTTTCCAAGGTCCTTTCTGGAGGATTCAGAACTGAGGTACTCCTTCCATGATCTTGCATAAATTCCTCTTAGATGTTCTTTTTTCGGGATTTGTTCTTTCCCTGAGAATTGTTCTTTGCAAGGTCTTGTGGTGTTTCTTCTCTTCATTTATTTATTTTTTTAAAGATTTTATTTATTTATTTGATAGAGCAAGAGAGCACAAGCAGGGGGGACAGTAGAGGGAGAGGGAGAAGCAGGCTCCCAGCCAAGCAGGGAGCCCAATGCGGGGCTCGATCCCAGGACCCTGGGATCATGACCTGAGCCGAAGGCAGACGCTTAACCATCTGAGCCACCCAGGCGCCCCCTCTTCTCTTCATTTAAAGATTAGGACTCAGCAAAAGACTCAAGGAGGCCCATGTGGCAATTTTTGAAATTCTTTTTCTGCACAGGTCCCTCTTCTCTGGTATAGTGTCTAACAAATTCCAGCTACCTCACTTCCTCCAACTGAACTTTGATCCTGGACTATCTTTTCCAGGATATTTGTTTAGAAACCAGACTAGAAAGATGTTCTATCTCTCTTTAGCAAAAATCAGATTTTTTTTCACAGTCTAGTATAATAAAGATAAAGGATATTATCTTTATATTCAGAGATATGCAGAATAAAAAAAACAAGTGAATAACTAGGGATGTATGAGCCTTCTTTTTTATGCAATTCAGTCAACAGTATCCACTTCATCATGGACATTTAGTTTGCTTCTCTCTATTTCAAATGTAAATCCTTGAAAGGGATAATCTAAGGATCAGGTGTCTACTTCTGAATTATTCAATTTTGTACAAGAGTGCAAGGTCATATATCACAGCTTGGGAACTAGGGAACACTTATAGCTGTGCACATTTCCATTGGTTCAGCATAATCAAAGGGTATTATTTGGGGCTTTTTGGTAGCAGTGGGCAAATGTTAAAATATACATTTTTAAAAGTTTATTGTGCATGTAAAGTACTTTAATAAGGTAAAAATACTTTGAGAATGTAAAAAATGTATTGTATTTTTAATCATGGAGAAAATAGTATTTTGAAATTTAAATCATAGTATTTAAGTAGCTCTTATAAAAGAGAATTCACTACAAGTTGTAAAGAACAGTATATGCAAGTAACTATATATTTATAGCACAAGAAAACATTAAGACTAAACAATAAATAGAATTACTGATAATAAATTGAATGACTCCAACACAGGCTTAATTTTATTTCAGTTTTCACTTTCTGATTTTACCAGTATTTTACTTTACACTATAAGAAATTGCTTTTTGGGTTGATGAGCAAATCCAGTTCTCTTCCACCACCAACATTTAAACATCAGCAATCTACTAAGATATACATCTTTCTCTAATTATTATTTTATTTCTCTAGTTACTTAATAGAATGGATAAAATCCTGACCCCCCCCAAAAGCATGATTTTTCCCAAATTATCTTTTGCAGAAAGCTTTTCCAAAATGTGATTACTAATTTTTTTCAAAATCTGAATTTTATTTTTTTTATATCTTCAACAAATATGGTCCAAAATAACTAAAAATCATTGATTCAGAGTTTGGAGTTTGGCCACCACAAGGCCAAGGTGCACTATTTGAATTTTTGTGTATGTGAACAGGACCCCTACAGCTGGAAAGAGGAGAGTCTAGCCAGGGTTTGTGATGGTCTTTATCTGGAAGGCAAAACCATTGCATTTAGAGATTGAGGTATTTAATTACATTCTTGATGCCATAACAGTAATGTAAATATGATCATAAGAGTCCAAAAGTTTGGAAAATGGTTATATTAGCTCACTTCTTTGCACAAGAGTTTTTTTTTTTTTTTAGTCACTTTATCTAAACATGCTAGTATATATGAGAGGCTTCATTTTATATTATTGTTCCTTCTTTCTGTTTGTTCCTCTTTTGTCCATATTAACAATATTTTCCCACTTCTATGCTGTTAGAAGTATCTGTTAAATCATAAGTTCAGAAGTATTTTACAGATATTTTAGAAGACATGAGATATTATATATAAAAGAGAAATGTGTATATATATATATATATATATATATATATATATATATATATAGATGTCAGGAACTGAAAGTCTCAGGTTAGGGGAAGGGAGAGGAGAGCAAGATCTACACTGAAGTCTTGGTGATATGCAGAGAGCCAACCTGTGAATATCTCCTCTTCCATGGACAATTGGTGGCCAATGGCTATAGAGATAACCCAAGGGGCCACGAACTGACCAGGACAAGGATTTATAAGGTTCACCTTCAATTTACATTGGTCAAATGCCTATTTGGCATCTAGGCACTTTAACATATATGAATATGACATTATTTGAAGCCAAGAAATATATCAAAAGGAGCAATGTACCAACAGGCTAGAAGCAGAAAGAATTAGAATCAAGTAGTCAAGAAAAACAGTGCATAAGTGGTTCAGTGTAAAGCAAAGCCAAAGATCACAAGTAGAGAGAGAACTGCAGGAATTAAAGTGAGAGCCTAAAGCCAGACAGCTGTGACTAACCAGTAAAAAAGATCATAATGATGATGATAATAAGGATGATCATGATTGTGGTAGCTAATACCTATGCATCGGGTGCTAGAAAAGACATTTTATATTCAGTGCTACATCAAAGCTCACAACAATCCCACAATGTACGTAAAATGTAGGTTTGATGATAGGTCAAAATGCCAGCTTTATTATTCGTAGCTGGACTGGAGAATGCAATGAATCCTATGAATCAACTTGACTCCTAATGGCCTTCTTAATAGGTTTCTCTCAGACTTAAATTCACCCACCCAACTGCAGTCACAGCTGAACATCTATCTACTCCCACCAAAGAGAGAAGAAAAATTAGGAAAGGTGTGTATTTGCCATTTTCTCAGTCTTACAAATAGATATATACTGTCTTCCATGAAGAGTAGGTGTAAGGAATGGAAGAAAGTCAGAAGTTTCACTTAGAAATTTCATCTGAGTGCTAGTAACTGGCATTCCCCAAAAGTGACTTAAACAATGGAGTGGCTTATTTTTCTTTCATGACCAAAAACAAAACAAAACAAAACAAAACAAAACAAAACAAAACAAAAAAAAACAGGTAGCTAGTTGCTGGCATTAGAATATCAGTATAAGAATGCCATGATACTTTTGGCTTTGATATTTTTCCAAAGAAGACATATAGATGGCCAACAAACGCATGAAAAGGTACTCAATATCGCTAATTGTCAGGGAATTACAAATTAAAACAACAATGAGATATCACTTTACACCTGTCAAAATGGCTAAAATTAAAAACACAAGAAACAACAAGTGTTGGCAAGGATGTAGAGAAAAGGAACACTTGTGCATTGTTGGTGGGAATGCAAATTGATGCAGCAACTATGGAAAACTGTGGAGGTTCTTCAAAAAATTAAAAATAGAACTACCATATGATCCAGTATTTCTATTACTGGATATTTACCCAAAGAAAACAAGCACTAACTGGAAAAGACATATGCACCCCTATGTTTATTGCAGCATTATTTACAATAGCCAAGAACAGAAGCAGCTCAAGTATCCATCCATAGATGAATGGATAAAGAAGATGTGGTCTATATATACAATGGGATATTACTCAGCCCTAAAAAAGAATGAAATCTTGCCATTTGAAACAATGTGGATGGACCAAGACGGTATAATGCTAAGTGAAATAAGTCAATCAGAGAAAGACAAACACCATATGACTTTACTCATATGTGGAATTTAAGAAACAAAACAAATGAACAAAGAAGAACCCAAGTGTCTTAAGGATTTGCTACCTCTTTTCTTTTTATTTGGAGTAACTTAAAGACTTGGGGATCACGAGCTAATGGGGAGAGGATATTGAATTACAAAAAAATAGTTCTTCCTTGAAAGTGCAGTGATATGAAGTCAAAATACCATTGGGGCTCAGAGCCCTTTTAAGCCAGTGATTTGTTTTCAAAATATGTTAGGGGACTGCATGCCTCAGAATCATTTCACCAAGTACCTGGATATGGAGGCTGGTAACTGCACCATAAGACGCTCCAAACAGCATTCACATATGCATGCTAAGCCTTGGAACCTCCCGAGAGGACAGCATTACTTCCATCTAAGCATGGAAACACTTTTGGAGGAGGATGCATTTAAGCTAGTTTTAGAGAATAGGGATGAGCTAGAAACATGAAAATAACAGTTGACATGGAGAGAATAGGTTGAGCAATGACGTATGAAAACAAGTATGTGGCATACGGAGATCAGGGAGAAAGATCAGAGGGCGCAAGAGAGCTGGGAGCAATCAAACAAGTGAGGGGAGACCAGAGTAATTGGTCTCAAATGATCAAAAGGGCAGAATATAAAGAAAGATAGGAGCGCTGGACTTAAACGTATAGGTTTAGAGAGCATATTAACCTCTAAGAATGTATGATATGCATTATTTTTAGAAGAAAATATTACTTCTCCAAATCAGAGTACACACACACACACACACACACACACACACACACACACACATAATTATTATTTTCTTAACTCAGCAACAATATCTGCAAATGACCTTAGTCAGCTGATTCCAGTAACTATTCATAGGTGACTTGGTTCCAGGGACAAAGGGCAAGGTAAAGCCCCAATATCCCACTGGGTCAGCTGCAAAAGATGCTTCATGGGAAAAAGAAATTAGGACCTCTATGCAGAGAAGGGTCTGAGGTGAGATTAAAAACTTTCCAAGAAGTATTTCCAACTATGTTCTACAAAGCTTTTGGCCTCTGTTACATTTTTCTTAGTGTATGGTCTGTATAGTTCCTAAAGTGTACTTATTTAATGAATCTCAACCTTTCTGAAATAAAAGAACCTACTAGTTAGTGTGATTAAATAATAGTGTCAATTACATCATTTGATGAACATTGTTGGGAGCTTTTGGAGATCATTTTCATATCCTTGGCAAATGGAAAATTCAAATGGCCTTTCCTACAAGCCACATTAGAAATAAATCACAATACATTCCTAGACTGTGTTTATGTCATTGACATTAAACCAAACTAATTTGATAAATTAAAAGGGAATTTAGCAATTCTTACAAGTATTTCTACAAAAAATTTACGATGAGCAACTTCAAATAAACTGAGGATTAAGTAGAAATGGCAAAACTTGATTAACCATAGATTTATTTTGAGAAAAATATTGTTATTTAAAGGCATGCATTGGACATCAGATATTAAACTACTGACTATTCCTTAAAAATTTCATTTTCTTTTTATTTCTATGTATTTAATATAGTCTTTCCATAACAGAAATCTGGTGTGTGAATTTTATTTTGTTGTCAAACTGATCACTGGGTTATATTGATAAAATTTCTATTTTGAGAGTAATGCAAAAGCAAAAATTCTATTTTGCAAACTATTCTGCTTTTGATAATATGTGCATTTTATATCTATCTCATCACCATTTTTGAGATCATTAATCATTCTGCTATTTAATCTTTTTTAAGTAAAGGTTATATGTAATTAGGTTTATTCTGTGGTCACCATTCATGAGAAAACAGATTTTGACAATCCAGACAACAAGGTAAATTTGTATGCAATCTTTTTAAAATACTTATCTCTTGACTGGATAATTGAAATCTGAATTGAGTTTTTTAAGTTTAAATAGGTTGTGATGTTAAGATGAGGGGAACAAAAGGGAAACTGACTTTCAAATCTTTCCAAAGACTGGCTTAAGGATATCATTTATTTGCTTTTATGTGTTAGATTTTTATCATGTTGGGAATATGAGCTTTAGCTTTCCCAGTACTTAGAAGAATGAAATTGTAACCTTTGTTTTGAGGGCAAATCATTGCAGAATAATTTTCTCTGTAGGTCAGAATGTAAGTTAGCAAGTAATTCTTTACAAGTTGTCTTTTATTAGCCTCACCCTTTTCTATAACATCAGGCCGGAGGATTAATCAGGTAGGTAATAAGCTTTGTGATATATATCTGAAATACCAGGAATAATTAACAAGCTGTACATAAACACGAATCTATTATCAATTTTCAAATCACAACATTTAAATACACATACACACATACTGGAGGGAAATAAGACATTCGGAGCCATTGAGCTCTGGCTTGGTTCAAATACAAACATCTTTAATATTTGTCATTCAATTCCTTGAAAGTTTCTCTGTCTATTAAACGAAAATAAGACCTACCTTTTCTTGCATGGTTGTTGTAGAAATTAGAGGTAAGGTAGACAAAACCCTTTGTGCAGCTCTTACCCATATTTTGCACCTACTATATTGGGTAGCTGTTATTAATAATGAAATGGAAACAGCATAGAGGATACACTCTAAGTAGTCATCAGAAGTTGTGATGGTCAGGGCATCTGGGTGGCTCAGTCAGTTAAGTGTCTGCCTTTGGCTGAGGTCCTGATCCCAGGGTCCTGGTTGAGCCCCATATCAGACTCCCTGCTCAGTGGGGAGTCTGCTTCATCCCCTTCCTCTGCCCTTCCCTCTCACTCACTCTCTCTCAAATAAATAAATAAAATCTTTATAAAAAAGAAGTTGTGATGTTGGAATTGGGATTCCCAAAACTTTCATACATTCAGCTTAAAGATTATTTGTAGTGAAGAGGGAAATTACTTCTTTCAAATGAAAAAAAAAATGGAGCAGTCTGCTATTTTTAGTAAAATTGATCAATAAATCATCATAATGTGCTGGTGATTACCTTTGAAAATTATGACCTTTCCCTTCTTCAATTCTTTCCATATCTTCTTGAGATGCTAGTACAGTCCTTGAAAAAGTGAAAAAGTAACACACAAGTGACTCTAAGTTTCTTCTTAAGACTGTTAGTTTTCTTCTCTCTTTTTTTTTTTTGTGGGGACTCAATCTTGCATAGACATCTATAATAAATAGCAAGAACATGCTTGATTATATATTTTTAGTTGAACTTTTATAGTTTTTTATTCTTGTTTTTATCCAAGAACTGCCAATATTGGCTTGGAATTATGTATAAATGTTGTTTTCATTCTTGAGAAAGACAGTTTGAATACTAAAATTGCTTTTTTCTATATAATAAACTAATTAGCCTTGAGATTTTATTCCCTAGAAGAAATAATCTATTTAATCAACAATATCTAATTTTTATAAGAAATTGGAGCTCATGGAACTTGAGAAACTTATTAAAGACTCTGTATTTTAACTGGAGGAAATCAAGTTCTTGCCACAAGTATATTTGAATTTAGTTTCCCCTCTAGAGTTCAAGGTCTTCTCCTTGAGAGTAGAAAAGAAGGAGAAAATGATGTCAGATAATGATGATTAGCAAAACTGGTGGTTGGTGAGAGAGTAGCTCCACAGATTCTTTTCATACATATTTTAAAATTTTAAATTTAATTTTTACTACCTAGAGTTAGAAAGATTTTTCAGGGGTGCCTGGGTGGCTCAGTTGGTTACAGTTGGTTAAGCGTCTGTGTTCAGCTCAGCTCATGATCTCAGGGTCCTGGGACTGAGCCCCTCCCCCTCCTTTTGGCTCCCTGCTCGTGGGGAGTCTGCTTATCCTTCTCCCTCTGCCTCTCCCCCTGCACATGCACTTTCCCCCCCTTTTTTTTCTCTCTCAGATAAACAGGTAAAAAAGAGAAAGATCTTGCATAAAATCTAATTTTTGGCCTCCCTTAAAAATAAACAAAAAAAACCAATATTTGTCAACACCAGACCCCATTCAACCATGGCATCATCAGCCAGCAATCAGCTGTAGCTGGGGTGGAGCCATCCCTTATATTGGAAACATATATGGTCCTGTGCTTAATTCTCTTCCTGGGCCAACTTCACTTGCTCATGTTATCTTTGCACCTCTAGAAGGAATTACAACTTGTAAGCTATGATTGAGCAGAGGTACCCAAAGGGATGTTTCCTGTGACTGGTGGAGCCTGAGTAGCCTGCAGAGACTGGCAACCCTACTTATGTATGTATATATGTATGTATTTATTTTTGCTTCAATTTTCCTTTAGATCTGAAGTCTAGGGCAGGAAAGATGAGAGGGTTCACATGGCCTCTCATTTTAACAAATCACACATTGTAGACAGGGGAAATATTTGATGATTCGTTATTTGGCTGACCTCTATTTACTTTCTTGTAGTGATTAATAATGGAGGGGATTAATATGTAATGACTGAGAGGTATGCCAGACTTTGAATCAGGTTTTTTTGTTTTATTCATTCAACTACATATTGAGCGCCTTTATGTCAATATTATGGCAGGTTCTGGAGGTGTAGATGTACCTACCTTCATGTGCCAAGACTTGAAAAAGAGACAAATAATAAATAAGTAATCAAGTGAATAAATCATTACTCATGTGGAGTGTTATAAGAGCTTTAGGTAGGCTGGTCAGAGAAGGCTTCTGAGAGTTGATGACATTTGAGCTGAGACTTAAGAAAAGGAGCCAGATGCTGGACTAGGCAGGAAGAGAGCATTCTAGCCAGAGAGACCAAGAGCCAAGGCCTCGAGGCTAAAGCATTTTATCTCCCAGTTTTAGAAAGTAAGATCAATGTGATTACAGCAGACTCTAATAAAAGGAAGATGACATTGATGAAGTGGGCAGGCCAAGGTGAAGACTTTGGGGTTTATTCTAAATTCATTGGGAACTCTCATTTAATCCTCCCCAAAGCCCCATGAAACAGGAGAAAATCTTAGACTCAAAAATCAGGCAGACCTGTCATGTACTAGCTGTCTAATCTTGAGCCTGGTTTTTATCTCCTCTAAGCTTCAGAGATAATGATACCCATATCACAGACTCTTCATCAGAATTAAATGGAATATTCCATGCAGTCTTATGACATTGCCCAGCCCATTGTAAGAGCCTTATACATGTCAGATTTTATTATTTCAGATAGGGCTTGTGGAAGGTGCATTCCCTCTTTCCTCAACTGACACTCTCCCTTCTCCCTTCCTTCATTTGATAATGATAAACTTAAAATTTGTATAATTTTATTTCAAAGTCTGTTGACTAAAGGCCTTTCTCTAGAAACTTCAGGAGATAATGTATCTGAGCTCTCTCTTCACCTCTTCCCACCTGTGACACAGATTCTTATTCCTTCATGTGTCAAGCATTGTTGGCTGTTTAAAGAATCTGCAATCCATAGCCTCAGAGTTTCTAAGGTTTTAACACTTCAATTCCTAGCAACAGCCTTCATATTCATTACTGCTACCGTATTTATGCTTACATGTGTGCACACACATGCACATACACACAAACATAGATTTCTAGATTGGGATGGGAATCGTGAAGCATCTAAAAATACAGCTCAAAAATTTCTGAGAAAGGTCGTGGGGTGCCTGGGTGGCTCAGTCGGTTGAGCATAGGACTCTTGGTTTCAGCTCAGGCCAGGATCTCAGGGTCCTGAGATGGAGCCCCTTGTGGGACTCCACCCTCGGCGGGAGTCAGCTTGGGAATTGTCTCCCTGTGCCCCTTCCCCAATTCGCACTCTCACTTTCTCTCTCTCTCTCTCAAATGATTGGGTAAATCTTTTTAAAAAAATTCTGAGAAAGGTTGTTATAGGTGAGAGAGGCATATATTACCCCAGGCCTAACTACATGGCAATGTGTAGGAAATTTTAGGATTAAGAACCCTCATCTTTTACTGAATGGGGCCAAGTGATGTGAAAGGAGAGTAATCATACAAGCAAATCAATCAGGAGAGTGTATCATGGATATTAAGCAGACACTTTATAGATACTGGAGAATTAAAAGAGAAAAATCCATTTGAATTAATTAGATGAAAATAATTATAATTATGACCATTGTTAAAATGACCTATATATAGCTAATTATTATATGTACAAAAGCTCTTAGGCATGCCTTTATTTTTTTTTAGGCACGCCCTTAATAGTGATGTGTAGCAGCTTTGTTTAGTTTTAAGTTTTACATAATTACATTAAATTCTATCAGCTATGCTTCAACTTCTGTTGCTCAAGTAGCAAGACATCTACCAAAAATTAAAATTTAATAACTAGAACATGGCTTTTAAAACTCTTCCTGTACACTTAAATAAGGCCAAGTGATTGGGAGAAGGTAAAACTCAGGGTTCCCAAATTCCTCATGGGGGTATCAAGGGGAAAGGATGATGTTTCCTTGTTATTTCTCCAACTCTAAGAATTCAATGCATACCGGGGTCCATGTTGAATTTCCATTTATGGTTGACTTCCTGGATCTAATATTGGTACTCCTGGCATTACTGTATGCCTAATCCATAGCTGTCTGTCACAGTTGCAGACTGAATAAACATCAGACACAGCAGTATTCTTCCACAGCTTTCAGGTCAAGGCCTGTCACTGTATTAAGTGAAATAAAGCACTATGCTAATGTTCGGTATTCTTATTCTTGTGTTCTTTGGGATCACTGCCATGTGCTTGGTGTGGTTTAGTCAAAGCACCTGATAGCTACAGATGGTTTCATCCTCGGATTCCTGGGCTGACTGCTATATTCCAAGGTTGAGGGATTTAGCCACACAGGCTTTAGAAGCTCAGCTGTTCAGCTTTGCCTTACACCTGGACATGATACCACCCATGCTGCTTTGAGATAGTGTAACTTGCCACAGAGGAAAAATGCTTACAACCTAAAATGACAAAAAAGAGCAACAAACTCTTTGATGTTTGCCTTTCTTTTAACCAAGAAAATTTTGAATTTAGCTATTCTGCATTTGAGTTCTCAGTCCCTGACTACAAAATCTATAGGGCATCAGCCTTTCTTTGTGTATCTGTGTATAAAATATTCTGCACAAGGTTGACATGTAGTTATTTGATGCTGATTCTGGGTTACGCTGTACCTATATTATGATAGAATGTAGAACATCGTTGCATTTGGGACAATAATATACAAAAAAGTCAATTAACACTACTTCCACCAGAGAGTTAAATTAAACATAAACCAATATTATTGTGCAACTAGAATATGGCCTGGAATAATAGGGCATAAATGTTTGATTTTTGTTTGCCCTCTTCAGGCCATGGTAGGCGAAGACATGATGAACACATAATGGGACATTTTAGAAACTGAATTTACCATAGCACAGATCTCAAAGGGAAACATGCCAAATTTTAAAGACACAAGTGATAGAATATACCCAGTTCTTCAGAGAAATTATCACCCATTATTGCCTAAAGAAAAGCAATCTATAACACTAGTTTAGGATTCAGTGATGGATAATGAAGGGGTACTAAACTAAATATAAAATTATAAGACCTGATTTAAGGGGTGCCTGGGTGGCAAAGTCAGTTGGGTGTCCAACTCCTGGTTTTGACTCTGATTGTGATCTGGGGTCTTAAAATTGGGCACAGGTCAGCCCTATGCTCCGTCCAGAGTCTGTTTGAGATTCTCTCTCTCTCTCTCCCTCTGCCCTTTCTGCTTGTGCTCTCTCTAAAAAAATAAATAAACAAATAAGTAAATAAGTAACTAAATAAGGAAAGAAATGACCTGATTTCAGTCTGCATCATGTTAGCAAATCAACCTCTGTAGGCCTCAGATTTTGTTCTATTAAATGAGAATGATACCCCATGCCTAAATGATAGAATTACCGTGAACTAAAAAGTAAGTATTTTGTAAACTAGAAAGTGGCGAACTCATGAAAGATGTCACTGAAGGCTGAAGGTTTAAGATCTGATGCGCACAAGAGAAAAAATGAAAATGTTATTCTTTCTAAGAAAGTCTGCAGTCTATTGAGAATATGTTAGGAGATTTGTTTGTTTGTTCTAAATTTTCCCATCTATTTAAGGTTGGAATCTAGCTTTGCTGACAGAATCTTGGAGCTCTAGAAATGAAAAGTATTATTAGTATGGTCTATTTGTGTGTGTGTATGTTACTATCATGCTGACACACTTAAGTATTTCAAACACTGGGGCAAACTTTTGGTGGAAAGTCATAAAGAATTTCAAATGAGAACAGAACATAGTTCTAGGTCTCTCTCTCTCTCCCTCTCTTTTACTCAGAAATATTCATAAGCTCAGACCTAAAGAAAAGCTAAAATTTCCCTTTAAAATGCTTGAGTGTGCATATTTATACGAAGTAGATATTTTGTGATTCTGATCTCAAACAGATGTGAGTGATAGCTCTCATATTGTTGGCAAATGTAGGGATTTGTACAAAGATTTCCTTTAGGTTAGTTGAGAATGTGCCAAGGAGAAGAAATGTAAAGGGACTAAAATAGAATATTAGGTCTTTTGAGTTACTTTTAGATAATCTGCTACTTTTCATGAGTGGAGTAAGTAACAGTTGTTAGGGAAGAGCATACGTTGACTTCAAATTAAGAAGCCAAAACATTTTGGTGAACTTCAAGCCACCTTGATTAATTTTGTTTTAGAGCTTTGAAATATATAATGAAACATGAATTTTTATGGGCATTTAAAATATAAGCAAATTAGTCTTTACAAGGGCTAGCCAAGAGAATTTTCTTCACTGACATAATTTGCTTTTAAAAATACAGATGATAAAAATGTTTTAATACAGAATGAAAAAAATATTGATTTTAAATATACATAAGTATGTATAAATATCACAAAAATTGAAAGGCAGTATTTTATACTACCAGAGGCCCAAGTAAGGATTTTAAGATTCACAGTTTCAGCTTAAGAAGATTTGTGGAGGCAGAGCAAGATGGCGGAGGAGTAGGAGACCTGGATTTTGTCTGGTCTCAGGAATTCGGCTGAATGGGGATCAAACCATTCTGAACACCTACGAACTTAACAGGAGATTGAAGAAGAGAGTAGCAACAACTCTCTGAACAGAGAAGCGACCACTTACTGGAAGGTAGGATGTGCAGAGAAGTGAATCTGAGGCGATATTCTGAAGGATAGACAGCGGGGGAGGGGGCCTCTGCCGCTTCTGGCAAGTGATAGAGCCGCGGAGCACAAAATCGGAACTTTTAGAAGTCGGGCCCCTGAGGGACATCACTCCAGTGGCTAAGCAGGAGGTGGAAACCTCACAGGACAGTGTGGTCTCAGGACCCTCGGGGTCACAGAAAGACCAGGGGTGCCTGAGTGCAGCAGAGCTCCCAGGTATCAGAGCAGGAGAGCCAGCTGCAGAGACGGAGCCGAGGAGTGGGCTCTCACCTTGGGGTTGCCATAAAATGTGATCCGCAGCCCAGTTGGGCCACTGCGCCTCCAGCAGGGACCCAACAAGCAGCAGAGCCGGGGAGACTCCCATTCTTCCCCCGGGAGGAGCGGCGCGGGAGTGCATCCCGGGGATCTGCTGGGTTTGGAGACTCCACACGGGGTTGGGCGCCAGAGATAGAAACGCTCGGTCACAGGCCGTGTGAGCACGGAGTGCGGCCGGAGACCAGGGAGATGGGAGCGATTGACTGCTTTTCTCTGGGGGCACACTGAGGAGTGGGGCCCCGAGTTCTCGGCTCCTCTGGGCAGAGATTGGGAGGCCACCATTTTCACTCTCATCCTCCAAAGCTGTACCGAGAGCTTGCAGGGAACAAAAGCTCCTGAGAGCAAACCCAAGCAGATTGCTTAGCCTGGACTCACAAGGGTGGGGTAATTCCACCTCCAGCAAAGACATTTGGGAACCACGGCAACAGGTCCCTCCCCCAGAATTTCAGCATGAACAGCCAGCCAAGACCAAGTTTACCAATCAAGGAGAACGGGAGAACTCCAGCGCTAGGGGAATACTGCACATAGAATTCATGGCTTTTTTACCATGATTCATTCGTTTTTCAAAGTTAATTTTTTTAAATTTTTTGTGAATTTTTCTTTTTCCTTTTTTCAACCAACATCTTATCAATCCCTTTAAAAATTTTTTTTATTTTTCATTTTTAGAGTCATATTCTATCCCTTCATAGTAGTTACCCTTATTTTTGGCATATATATATAAGTTGTTCTCTCTTTAAAATTTTGAGGTACACTTTCTTCTAACAGATCAAAATATACCCTAAATCTCTAGTGTATGGCTTTGTTCTAGTCTCTGGCCTGATCATATTCTCTCCCTTTTTTTTTTTTAAATCTTCTTTCTTTTTTCAAACAACTTATCACTTCCTTTTATAAAATCTTTTATACTTTTCATCTTTACAGTCATCTTCCATCCCTTCATTGTATCAACTCTTATTTTGTACATATATAAGTTCTTTTTTTACAATTTTAGGAGGCACTATTTTCTAACAGACGAAAATACACCCAAAATCTAGTGTGTGGCACTGATCTATGCACTAGCCTGATCATATTTGATCATATTCTGGTTTTTGTTTGTTTTTAACTTTTTCTTTTTCTTTTATCTTTTCTCTTTCTTTTTTCTTTCTTTCCCTTTCTTTTCCCCTGGTTTCAGGTATTTTCTGATTTGTTTAGAGTATATTTACTGGGGACATGGTAACCTGTTAGCATTTTGTTCTCTCATTCATCTATTCTCCTCTGGACAAAATGACAAGACGAAAGAAATCACCTCAGCAAAAAGAACAAGAGGTAGTACCATCTGCCAGGGACCTACTCAATACAGACATTAGTACGATGTCAGACCTAGAGATCAGAATCATGACTTTAAAGATACTAGCTGGGCTTGACAAAAGCATGGAAGTTATTAGAGACACCCTTCCTGGAGAAATAAAAAAACTAAAATCTAACCAAATCGAAATCAAAAAGGCTATTAATGAGGCGCAATGAAAAATGGGGGCACTAACTGCTAGGATAAATGAGGCAGAAGAGAAAATCAGCGATATAGAAGACCAAATGATGGAAAATAAAGAAGCTGAGAAAAAGAGAGAGAAACAACTACAGGATCACGAGGGCAGAATTTGAGAGATAAGCGATATGATAAGACGAAACAACATTAGAATAATTGGGATCCCAGAAGAAGAAGAAAGAGAGAGAGGGGCAGAAGGTAAAATGGAGCAAATTATAGCAGAGAACTTCCCTAATGTGGGGAAGGAAACAGGCATCAAAATCCAGGAGGCACAGAGAACCCCTTTCAAAATCAATAAAAATAGGTCAACACCCCGACATCTAATAGTAAAACTTATGAGTGTCAGAGACAAGAGAAAATCTTGAAAGCAGCTTGGGAGAAGAGATATGTAACCTACAAAGGTAGAAACATTAGATTGGCAACAGACCTATCCACAGAGACCTGGCAGGCCAGAAGGGACTGGCATGATATCTTCAGAGCACTAAACGAGAAAAATATGCAGCCAAGAATACTATATCCAGCTAAGCTATCATTGAAAATAGAAAGAGATAAAAAGCTTCCAGGACAAACAAAAGCTAAAGGAATTTGCAAACAGGAAAGCAGCCCTACAAGAAATATTGAAAGGGGTCCTCTAAGCAAAGAGAGAGCCTAAAGGCAGCATAGACCAGAAAGGAACACAGACAATATACAGTAACAGTCAGCTTACAGGCAATACAATGACACTAAATTCATATCTTTAAATAATTACCCTGAATGTAAATGGGCTAAATGCCCCAATCAAAAGACACAGGCTTTCAGATTGGATTAAAAAACAAGACCCATCAATATGCTCTCTGTAAGAGACTCATTTTAGACCCAAAGACACCCCCACATTGAAAGTGAAGGGGTGGAAAACCAATTACCAACCTAATGGACACCAAAAGAAAGCTGGGTTGGAAATCCATATATCAGAGAAATTAGATTTTTAAAGCAAAGACTGTAATAAAAGATGAGGAAGGACATTATATCCTAATTAAAGGGTCTATCCACCAAGAACATCTAACAATTGTAAATATCTATGCCCCTAACATGGGAGCAGCCAATTATATAAGGCAATTAATAACATAAGAAACACATTGACAACAATACAATAATAGTGGGGGACTTTAACACCCCCCTCACTGAAATGGACAGATCATCTAAGCAAAAGATCAACAAGGAAATAAAGACTTTAAAGACACACTGGACCAAATGGACTTCACAGACATATTCAGAACATTCCATCCCAAAGCAACGGAATACACATTCTTCTCTAGTACCCATGGAACATTCTCCATAATAGATCACATCCTAGGTCACAAATCAGGTCACAACTGCTACCAAAAGATTGGGATTATCCCCTGCCTATTTTCAGACCACAATACTTTGAAACTAGAACTCAATCACAAGAGGAAAGTCGGAAAGAACTCAAATACAGGGAGGCTAAAGAGCATCCTACTAAAGAATGAATGGGTCAACCAGGAAAATAAAGAAGAATTAAAAAAATGCATGGAAACCAATGAAAATGAAAACACAACTGTTCAAAATCTTTGATATACAGCAAAGGCAGTCCTAAGAGGAAAGTATATAGCAATACAAGCCTTTCTCAAGAAACAAGAAAGGTCTCAAATACACAACCTAACCCGACACCTAAAGGAGCTGGAGAAAGAACAGCAAATAAAGCCTACACCCAGCAGGAAAAGAGAAATAATAAAGATCAGAGCAGAAATCAATGAACTAGAAACCAAAAGAACAGTAGAAGAGATCAACGAAACTAGGAGCTGGTTCTTTGAAAGAATTAACAAGATTGATAAACCCCTGGCCAGAGTTATCAAAAAGAAAAGAGAAATGACCCAAATCCACAAAATCATGAATGAAAGAGGAGAGATCACAACCAACACCAAAGAAATACAAATATAAGAACATATTATGAGCAAATCTATGCCAGCAAATTAGATAACCTGGAAGTAATGGATGCATTCCTAGAGATATATCAACTACCAAAATTGAACCAGGAAGAAATAGAAAACCTGGACAGACTTATAACTACTAAGGAAATTGAAGCAGTCATCAAAAATCTCCAAACAAACAAAAGCCCTGGGCCAGATGGCTTCCCAGGGGAATTCTACCAAACATTTAAAGAAGAATGAATACCTATTCTCCTGAAACTGTTCCAAAAAAGAGAAATGGAAGTAAAACTTCCAAACTCATTTTATGAGGCCACCATTACCTTGATCCCCAAACCAGACAAAGACCCCATCAAAAAGGAGAATTACAGGCCAATATCCTTGATGAACATGGATGCAAAAATTCTCACCAGAATACTAGCCAATAGGATCCAACAGTACATTGAAAGGATTATTCCCCATGGCCAAGTGGAATTTATCCTTGGGCTGCAAGGTTGGTTCAACATCTGCAATCAATCAATGTGATACAAGACAGTAACAAAAGAAAGAACAAGAATCATATGATCCTCTCAATAGATGCAGAAAAAGCATTTGACAAAGTACATCATCCTTTCTTGATCAAAACTCTTCAGAGTATAGGGATAGAGGGTACATACCTCAATATCATAAAAGCCATCTATGAAAAACCTACAGCGAATATCATTCTCAATGGGGAAAAGCTGAGAGCTTTCCCCCTAAGGTCAGGAACGTGGCAGGGATGTCCACTATCACCACTGCTATTCAACATAGTATTAGAAGTCCTAGCCACAGTAATCAGACAACAAAAAGAAATCAAAGACATCCAAATCGGCAAAGAGGAAGTCAAAATCTCACTCTTTGCAGATGATATGATAGTGTATGTGGAAAACCCAAAGACTCCACCCCAAAACTGCTAGAACTCATCCAGGAATTCAGTCAAGTGGCAGGATATAAAAAAAATTGCAGAGAAATCAGTGGCATTCCTATACACCAACATGACAGAAGAGAGACAAATCAAGGAGTCGATCCCAGTTACAATTGCACCCAAAACCATAAGATACCTAGGAATAACTTTAACCAAAGAGGCAAAGGATCTGTACTCAGAAAACTATAAAATACTCATGAAAGAAACTGAAGAAGACACAAAGAAATGGAAAAACGTTCCATGCTCATGGATTGGAAGAACAAACATTGTGAAGATGTCAATGCTACCTAGGGCAATCTACACATTCAATGCAATCCCCATCAAAATACCAACCACTTTTTTCAAAGAAATGGAACAAATAATCCTAAAATTTGTATGGAACCAGAAGAGACCCCGAATAGCCAGAGGAATATTGAAAAAGAAAAGCAATGCTGGTGGCATCACAATTCCGGACTTCCAGCTCTATTACAAAGCTGTCATCATCAAGACAGTATGGTACTGGCACAAAAACAGACACATAGATCAATGGAACAGATTAGAGAGCCCAGAAATGGACCCTCAACTCTATGGTCAACTAATCTTTGACAAAGCAGGAAAGAATGTCCAATAGCAAAAAGACAGTCTCTTCAACACATGGTATTGGGAAAATTGGACAGCCACATGCAGAAGAATGAAACTGGACCATTTCCTTACACCACACACAAAAATAGACTCCAAATGGTTGAAAGACCTAAACGTGAGACAGGAGTCCATCAAAATCCTAAAGGAGAACACAGGCAGCAACCTCTTCGACCTCAGCCGCAGCAACTTCTTCCTAGAAATATCACCAAAGGGAAGGGATGCAAGGGCAAAAATGAACTATTGGGATTTCATCAAGATAAAAAGCTTTTGCACAGCAAAAGAAACAGTCCACAAAACTAAAGGACAACTGACAGAATGGGAGAAAATATTTGAAAATGACATATCAGATAAAGGGCTAGTATGCAAAATCTATAAAGAACTTATCAAACTCAACACCCAAAGAACAAATAATCCAATCAAGAAATGGGCAGAAGACATGAACAGACATTTTTCCAAATAAGACATCCAAATGGCCAACAGACACATGAAAAAGTGCTCAACATCGCTCGGCATCAGGGACATCCAAATCAAAACCTCAATGAGATACCACCTCACACCAGTCAGAATGGCTAAAATTAACAAGTCAGGAAACGACAGATGTTGGCGGCGATGCGGAGAAAGGGAACCCTCCTACACTGTTGGTGGGACTGCAAGCTGGTGCAACCCCTCTGGAAAGCAGTATGGAGATTCCTCAAACAGTTGAAAATAGAGCTACCATATGATCCAGCAATTGCACTACTGGGTATTTACCCCAAAAATACAAATGTAGGGACCCAAAGGGGTACGTGCACCCCCATGTTTATAGCAGCAATGTCCACAATAGCCAAACTGTGGAAAGAGCCACGATGTCCATCGACAGATGAATGGATAAGGAAGAAGTGGAATATATACACAATGGAATATTATGCAGCCCTCAAAAGGAATGAGATCTTGCCATTTGCAATGACGTGGCTGGAACTGGAGGGTGTTATGCTGAGGGAAATAAGTCAATCAGAGAAAGACATGTATCATATGACCTCACTGATACGAGGAATTCTTAATCTCAGGAAACAAACTGAGGGTTGTTTGAGTGTTGGGGGTGGCTGGGTGATAGGCATTGGAAGGGTATGTGCTATGGTGAGTGCTGTGAATTGTGCAAGACTGTTGAATCACAGATATGTACCTCTGAAACTAGTAATGCAATATATGTTAAGAAAAATAAACGAAGAAGATAGGAGGAGGGGAAGAATGAAGGGGATTAAGTCGGAGGGGGAGACGAACCATGAGAGACGATGGACTCTGAAAAACAAACTGAGGGTTCTAGAGGGGAGCTGAGTGGGGGCATGGGTTAGCCTGGTGATGGGTATTAAAGAGGGCACATTCTGCGTGCATCACTTGGTGTTATGCACAAACAATGAATCATGGAACACTACATCAAAAACTAATGATGTAATGTATGGTGATTAACATAAGAGTAAAACAATTTTAAAAAAAGATTTGGTTAATATTAGTTTTGTGTTTTTCAATTGGTATTTTTTCAATTATTAATGCTAAAATTATATGCTATTTCAGGAAAAAATATCCCTAAATCAATAGTCTTTGACTTAAAGTCATCTGTACCATGTTTTGGTGCAGATATAACCATTTTCAAACTTTAAACAGGAGTAAATTCTGTTTTTAAGAGTTTCAATATTTGTTCCTTTTCATTTACTGAGTAATCTTTAAAATTTAGAAAAGATTGAAACTGTAGAGTAAGGAGAAAAAAATTAAAAAATATGTAAAGTATGATCAGTTCAAACATGTATTTTAGTTTATAAACAAGAACAACAACAAAAAGGACCCACCTTCGGGACCTGAATATTCTCTCTGGAACTATGTGAATATTTTCGCTAGCAAACCTTATTTAGGAAACTAGTGTTATCTGTTTGTATGTTTGCAAAGGATATGCTTCAGGCAATGTCACAAAATGAATTCTCAGGAAATAAAGTAAAAATGAAACTCAGGTCTTCAGACCAATAAATTACAGAGCCTGTGCTTTTTATGAACTTCATAACCAGTGTCACAGTTTGCAAATGGGAATCAACAATAGACTTCATTTATTTTTATTCTAAATCAAATCAAAATAGGCTTTTGTCAATGTAAGGAAAAAAAACAACTAATGGGAAAGTAAAATCAGGATTTAAGATATCAAGTGTTATCTCTCTGAATAAATAAGTTTTGGAGATGATTGGAGCTGCTTATATATTTTAAGATGATGTGACAATATCAACAATAAAATCATTTGTAAAACCATGCTTCTTTTTATTTGGAGCCTAATATTTTAAGCTTCAGTATACCTCCATTTACTATTTCACATAAACAAGTAAGTAATATGTAAAATTTTAGGGAGTACAAAGGAAACTAATTTTGGGTTTTAAATTTTTCCATCATAAAAGAGTGTGTACTTCAATGTATGCTTCTTTATGAACATATAAAAATAATATGTAAAATAGTCATGACTAGAAATATGTGTTTAGTAAATTGGGGTCTGGGAATTTGGGGCCCAGGGGAAACCGCTGTGCCAATGAGCAGTTCTTTTCAGCCCCGGAGTTTTACGTTCATTACTTAAGTCCCTTCAGTACCAAGTTCCTTGAGTACAAAGCTTCTATGAACCAAGTCCAGTTGTCCTTTTTATTAGTGAAGGGCTGTTCAAATGTACATTTGTATGCAGAGTTTTCAGGCATGTGGGTAACCAGTCTCTCATTATTTTTGTTAACCCCACTATCATCTTTGGACCAAATGTTGCTGTCAGGCAAGAGCAGACGAGCACACTTTTTTTTTCCCCCCAGGGGAAATGCTCAACGGTCGTTACGGTGAGATGATTTTATAGAAGGCTCTTTCACTTTTACCCTTATATATGCCAGTATGAAATCATGGGGTTTTGCCCTTTAAATCTTGTTTTATTATTAAATGGAGTCTCTATAAGGTAGCATAGCTCAGTAGAAAAACAATAGATTAGGCATCACTGTAAATACGAATTCTGTCATCACCACTGACTAGCTCAGCCCTTCTGTGCTGTAACCTGAAGTGCGTTTTTGAGAAACATCAGTGCCGAAAGCTGTCATCTGGCTTTCTATATTGGCAGTTTCCAGAAGATACTGTAAATTCATGGCAGTAAAAAAAAAAAAAAAATAAGAGGACTCAGAGCAGGAAGGGACCTTATTGAATATCTGATTAAACTATTTCTGTTTTCAGATGAGGAGGCTGAAATTCAGGGAAGTTACATGATTTGCTGAAAGTCAAATCACAGAAAACAAAATCCAGGTGGCTGATGGCCAGTTTTGTGGTCTGTCCACTATGCGCAATACCAGATGGAAGCTGGAAAAAAAATTAATTATCTGGACACTGTTTATGTATTGCTTCAAATCTGGAGGTTTGTTCCTACTCCTCTAGATAGTTTTATTTTTTATTTGGAATTTGGGATCATGTGATAATCTAAAGTGTAGTAATAATTGACAAGGGACATATTGGCAAAAATACATTTAGTTGGGTCAGGATAGGAAGAACCGCTGTGTGACTTCGGATTCTGTCAATTTAACATTCTTGCTGAGATCTATAACAACACAGTCAGCTGTGTGAACTGACAGATGAGGCAAAATGGAGGGGATAGGAGAGAGAATTCACCTTTATTATTAAGTACTATGTGTTTGACACTGTGCCAAGTGTTTTATAGAACTTGTCCCTTTTAAAGAAGACAATTCTCTCTGAATTTGTGGCATCGATGTCCGAGTTATCACTGACTACAACCTCAGATGAATCTTTTAACCTACTTGGACCTTGGGGTCCTTATTTGTAAAACAGGCAATCTTAAACTCACTGTTTCATGAACTGGAAGACTTCAGCTATAGAATCTGTAGAGAAATATAAGGCTCCATCAGAATTTAAAGTCACATATGATTTTTTTTTCAATTGATTCTTTGTGACAATTATATTTTGTTTGAGGGAATTTTAACTTACATTCACTGATTTCATATAGGATGCTGGAAGAAACACAACATAGTATTAAAGATTTATTAAAGATAATTGATGAAATGTGTAGTCCATCTGAAAAAACAAGGTTGACAGTTTGTTTCACCTTGATTTTCTTTTTTCTTTGTTTTTCCTGTTTCTTCATATATTGAATCCATTATTCTTTTAAGATTTTATTTATTTATTTTAGAGAGAGAGAGAGAAAGACAGAGTGCAGAAGCAGGGGAAGGAGCAGAGAGAGAAGTGTACTCCCCACTGAGCAGGGAGCCCCATGCGGGGCTCAATCCCAAGACCCTGGATCCTGACCTGAGCCAAAGGCAGACGCTTAACAGACTGAGCCACCCAGGAGCCCCTGTTGAATCCGTCATTATCAGTGCTATTTTGTACACATTCTTTTACAGAAATCTGCAAAAGTACTTGGAAATTGATAACATGTATGTGCTAAAATGAATAAAAACAAAGGTACTTAAATACCTAGGGAGATAATATTTGTCATTCTAAGTTGGAAATAGTATTTTTATGTTTTGTTTCAGTCAGGATACTTGGATGCAAGCAAGAGAAACTAATTTGGTTATCTTAAGCCAGGACTCAGATACCAAGCAGGCGGTGAGGGTCAGGCTGCCAAAACAGGCAGGGATCAGGGAGAGGCAGAAAGAGAAGTGAGAAGCACAAAAAGGGCTAACAAATGATTTTTATGGTTGTTACGTACTATTGAAAAACATGTAATCACATACTAAAGTATATATATTATTCAAAATATTACTAATAGTAAATCCAGTAAATATCTGTACTTACCCTTACTATATGACCTTCTATAATCTGCTTGCTTAATATCACTGTCCTGAATTTTGTATTGATAATTTCCTTACTTCCTCTTATAATTGTACACACTTAATATAATAATATAATACTTAATATATGGTGAATATGTGAGGATACACCAGTATTTCTTTTATTTTGGATCAAAATTTATTTTTTATATCTTCTGCAACTTTTTTTTCCACATTTTGTTTTCAAACATGGATGCCTTCATTAATCCATTATATAAATATACAAAAATGTATTTATTCTACTGCTGAGGAACATATAGATAATTGAAGTGGACATTTCTTTAATTTGTTTTTTTAATTTTTAATTGTTATGTTAATCACCATATATTACATCATTAGTTTTTGATGTAGTGTTCCATGATTCATTGTTTGTGCATAACACACAGTGCTCCATGCAGAATGTGCCCTCTTTAATACCCATCACCAGGCTAACCCATCCCCCTACGCTCCTCCCCTCTAGAACCCTCAGTTTGTTTTTCAGAGTCCATCGTCTCTCATGGTTCGTCTCCCCCTCTGACTTACTCCCCTTCATTCTTCCCCTCCTGCTATCCTCTTCTTTTTCTTTTTTCTTAACATATGTTGCATTATTTGTTTCAGAAGTACAGATCTCTGATTCAACAGTGTTGAAAAATTCACAGCGCTCACCATAGCACATACCCTCCCCAATGTCTATCACCCAGCCACCCCATCCCTCCCACCACCCACCACTCCAGCAACCCTTAGTTTGTTTCCTGAGATTAAGAATTCCTCATATCAGTGAGGTCATATGATACATGTCTTTCTCTGATTGACTTATTTCACTCAGCATAACACCCTCCAGTTCCATCCATGTCGTTGCAAATGGCAAGATCTCATTCCTTTTGAGGGCTGCATAATATTCCATTGTGTATATATACCACTTCTTCTTTATCCATTCATCTGTCGATGGACATCGTGGCTCTTTCCACAGTTTGGCTATTGTGGACATTGCTGCTATAAACATGGGGATGCATGTACCCCTTCGGATACCTACATTTGTATCTTTGGGGTAAATACCCAGTAGTGCAATTGCTGGATCGTATGGTAGCTCTATTTTCAACTGTTTGAGGAATCTCCATACTGTTTTCCAGAGGGGTTGCACCAGCTTGCAGTCCCACCAACAGTGTAGGAGGGTTCCCGTTTCTCCGCATCACCGCCAACATCTGTCGTTTCCTGACTTGTTAATTTTAGCCATTCTGACTGGTGTGAGGTGGTATCTCATTGAGGTTTTGATTTGGATGTCCCTGATGCCGAGCGATGTTGAGCACTTTTTCATGTGTCTGTTGGCCATTTGGATGTCTTTTTTGGAAAAATGTGTGTTCATGTCTTCTGCCCATTTCTTGATTGGATTATTTGTTCTTTGGGTGTTGAGTTTGATAAGTTCTTTATAGATTTTGGATATTAGCCCTTTATCTGATATGTCATTTACAAATATTTTCTCCCATTCTGTCGGTTGTCTTTTGGTTTTGTGGACTGTTTCTTTTGCTGTGCAAAAGCTTTTTATCTTGATAAAATCCCAATTGTTCATTTTTGCCCTTGCTTCCCTTGCCTTTGGAGATGTTTCTAGGAAGAAGTTGCTGCGGCTGAGGTCGAAGAGGTTGCTGCCTGTGTTCTCCTTTAGGATTTTGATGGACTCCTGTCTCACGTTTAGGTCTTTCAACCATTTGGAGTCTATTTTTGTGTGTGGTGTAAGGAAATGGTCCAGTTTCATTCTTCTGCATGTGGCTGTCCAATTTTCCCAATACCATTTGTTGAAGAGACTGTCCTTTTTCCATTGGACATTCTTTCCTGCTTTGTCAAAGATAAGTTGACCATAGAGTTGAGGGTCCATTTCTGGGCTCTTGATTCTGTTCCATTGATCTATGTGTCTGTTTTTGTGCCAGTACCATACTGTCTTGATGATGACAGCTTTGTAATAGAGCTGGAAGTCCGAATTGTGATGCCGCCAGCTTTGCTTTTCTTTTTCAATATTCCTCTGGCTATTCGGGGTCTCTTCTGGTTCCATACAAATTTTAGGATTATTTGTTCCATTTCTTTGAAAAAAAGTGGTTGGTATTTTGATGGGGATTGCATTGAATGTGTAGATTGCCCTAGGTAGTATTGACATCTTCACAATGTTGGTTCTCCCAATCCATGAGCATGGAACGTTTTTCCATTTCTTTGTGTCTTCTTCAGTTTCTTTCATGAGTATTTTATAGTTTTCTGAGTACAGATCCTTTGCCTCTTTGGTTAAATTTATTCCTAGGTATCTTATGGTTTTGGGTACAATTGTAACTGGGATCGACTCTTGTTTTGTCTCTCTTCTGTCTTGTTGTTGGTGTATAGGAATGCCACTGATTTCTGTGCATTGATTTTATATCCTGCTACTTTACTGAATTCCTGGATGAGTTCTAGCAGTTTTGGGGTGGAGTCTTTTGGGTTTTCCACATACAGTATCATATCATCTGCAAAGAGTGAGATTTTGACTTCCTCTTTGCCAATTTGGATGCCTTTGATTTGTTTTTGTTGTCTGATTGCTGTGGCTAGGACTTCTAATACTATGGTGAATAACAGTGGTGATAGTGGACATCCCTGCCGCATTCCTGACCTTAGGGGAAAAGCTCTCAGCTTTTCCCCATTGAGAATGATATTCGCTGTAGGTTTTCCATAGATGGCTTTTATGATATTGAGGTATGTACCCTCTATCCCTATACTCTGAAGAGTTTTGATCAAGAAAGGATGCTGTACTTTGTCAAATGCTTTTTCTGCATCTTTTGAGAGGATCATATGATTCTTGTTCTTTCTTTTTTTAATGTATTGTATCACGTTGATTGATTTGTGGATGTTGAACCAGCCTTGCAGCCCAGGGATAAATCCCACTTGGTCATGGTGAATAATCCTTTTAATGTACTGTTGGATCCTATTGGCTAGTATTTTGGTGAGAATTTTTGCATCCATGTTCATCAAGGATATTGGTCTGTAATTCTCCTTTTTGATGGGGTCTTTGTCCGGTTTGGGATCAAGGTGATGGTGGCCTCATAAAATGAGTTTGGAAGTTTTCCATCCATTTCTCTTTTTTGGAACAGTTTCAGGAGAATAGGTAGTAATTCTTCTTTACATGTCTTATAGAATTCCCCTGGAAAGCCATCTGGCCCTGGGCTTTTGTTTTTTGGGAGATTTTTGCTGACTGCTTCAATTTCCTTAGTGGTTATAGGTCTGTTCAGGTTTTCTATTTCTTCCTGGTTCAATTTTGGTAGTTGATACATCTCTAGGAATGCACCCATTTCTCCCAGGTTATCTAATTTGCTGGCATAGAGTTGCTCATAATATGTTCTTATAATTGTTTGTATTTCTTTGGTGTTGGTTGTGATCTCTCCTCTTTCATTCATGATTTTGTGGATTTGTGTCATTTCTCTTTTCTTTTTGATCAGTCTGGCCAGGGGTTTATCAATCTTGTTAATTCTTTCAAAGAACCAGCTGCTAGTTTCGTTGATCTTTTCTACTGTTCTTTTGGTTTCTAGTTCATTGATTTCTGCTCTGATCTTTATTATTTCTCTTTTCCTGCTGGGTTTAGGCTTTATTTGCTGTTCTTTCTCCAGCTCCTTTAGGTGTAGGGTTAGGTTGTGTATTTGAGACCTTTCTTGTTTCTTCAGAAAGGCCTGTATTGCTATATGCTTTCCTCTCACGACTGCCTTTGCTGTATCCCAAAGATTTTGAACAGTTGTGTTTTCATTTTCATTGGTTTGCATGAATTTTTTTAATTCTTCTTTATTTTCCTGGTTGACCCATTCATTCTTTAGTAGGATGCTCTTTAGCCTCCATGTATTTGAGTTCTTTTCGACTTTCCTCTTGTGATTGAGTTCTAGTTTCAAAGTATTGTGGTCTGAAAATATGCAGGGAATAATCCCATCTTTTGGTAGCAGTTGAAACCTGATTTGTGACCTAGGATGTGATCAATTCTGGAGAATGTTTCCTGGGCACTAGAGAAGAATGTGTATTCCGTTTCTTTGGGTTGGAATGTTCTGAATATGTTTGTGAAGTCCATTTGGTCCAGTGTGTCTTTAAAGTCTTTATTTCCTTGTTGATCTTTTGCTTAGATGATCTGTCCATTTCAGTGAGGGGGGTGTTAAAGTCCCCCAGTACTATTGTATTGTTGTCAATGTGTTTCTTCGCTTTTGTTATTAATTGCCGTATATAATTGGCTGCTCCCATGTTAGGGGCATAGATATTTACAATGTTAGATCTTCTTGTTGGATAGACCCATAAGTGGGATATAGTGTCCTTCCTCATCTCTTATTACAATCTTTGTTTTAAAATCTAATTTGTCTGATATAAGGATTGCCACCCCCGCTTTCTTTTGGTGTCCATTAGCATGGTAAATTTTTTTCCACCCCCTCACTTTCAATCTGGGGGTGCCTTTGGGTCTAGAATGAATGTCTTGCAGACAGCATATTGATGGGTCTTGTTTTTTAATCCAATCTGATAGCCTGTGTCTTTTGATTGGGCCATTAAGCCCATTTACATTCAGGGTAACTATTGAAAGGTATGAATTTAGTGCCATTGTTTGGCCTGTAAGGTGAGTATTACTGTATATTGTCTCTGTTCCTTTCTGATCTATGCTGCTTTTAGGCTCTCTCTTTGCTTAGAGGACCCCTTTCAATATTTCTTGTAGGGCTGGTTTCGTCTTTGCAAATTCCTTTAGTTTTTGTTTGTCCTGGAAGCTTTTGATCTCTCCTTCAATTTTCAATGACAGCCTAGCTGGATATAGTATTCTTGGCTGCATATTTTTCTCGTTTAGTGCTCTGAAGATCTCATGCCAGTCCTTTCTGGCCTGCCAGGTCTCTGTGGATAGGTCTGTTGCCAATCTAATGTTTCTACCATTGTAGGTTACATATCTCTTCTCCCGAGCTGCTTTCAGGATTTTCTTTTTGTCTCTGAGACTCATAAGTTTTACTATTAGATGTTGGGATGTTGACCTATTATTATTGATTTTTAGAGGGGTTCTCTGTGCCTCCTGGGTTTTGATGCCTGTTTTCTTCCTCACATTAGCGAAGTTCTCTGCTATTATTTGCTCCATTATACCCTCTGCCCCTCTCTCTCTTTCTTCTTTTTCTGGGATCCCAGTTATTCTAATGTTTCATCCTATCGTATCGGTTATCTCTCAAATTCTGCCCTCGTGATCCTGTAGTTGTTTCTCTCTCTTTTTCTCAGCCTCTTTATTTTCCATCATTTGATCTTCTATATCGCTGATTTTCTCTTCTGCCTCATTTTTTCCTAGCAGTTAGTGCCCCCATTTTTTATTGCACCTCATCAATAGCCTTTTTGATTTCGACTTGGTTAGATTTTAGTTCCTTTATTTCTCCGGAAAGGGTTTCTCTAATAACTTCCACACTTTCTTCAAGCCCAGATAGTATATTTAAAGTCATGTTTCTGAACTCTAGGTCCGACATCTTACTAATGTCCGTATTGAGTAGGTCCCTGGCTGACGGTACTACCTCCTGGTTCTTTTTGCTGAGGTGATTTTTTTCATCTTGTCATTTTGTCCAGAGGAGAATAGGTGAATGAGAATACAAAATGCTAGCAGGTTAACAACTTCCCCAGCAAATATACTGTATACAAATCAGAAAAGACCTGAAAACCAGGGGAAAAGAAAGGGAAATAAAGTAAAAAGAAAGAGGAAAAAAAAAGATAAAAAAAGATAAAAACAATAACAACAATACAAAAAAAGCAGAGTATGATCAACTATCTTCAGGGTAGTGCATAGATAAATGCCACACACTAGATTTGGGGCATATTTTGGTCTGTTAGAAAAAAGTGCCTCCTAAAATTTTAAGGGAAGAAAGACATATATGTACAAAATAAGGGTTGATACAATGAAGGGATGGAAGATGAGTGTGAAGATCAAAATTATAAAAGATTTTATAAAAGGAATTGATAAGGTAAGTTGTTTGAAGAAAGAAAGAAGAAGATTTAAAAAAAAAAGAAGAAGAAAGGGAGAGAATGTGATCAGGCAGGAGACTAGAACAAAGCCATACACTAGTGATTTAGGGTATATTTTGATCTGTTAGAAGAAACTGTATCTCAAAATTTTAAAGAGAGAACTTACATATATATATATATATGCCAAAAATAAGGGTAACTACTATGAAGGGATAAAATATGACTCTAAAAATGAAAAATAAAAAATGTTTTTTTAAAAAAGGGTTGATAAGATGTTGGTTGAAAAAGGGAAAAAGAAAAATTAAAAAAAACAATTAAAAAATTAACTTTGATGAACTAATTAATCATGGTAAAAAAAAGCCATGAATTCTATGTGCCGTATTCCCCTAGCGCTGGAGTTCTCCCGTTCTCCTCGATCGGTAAACTTGGTCTTGGCTTGCTGGCTGTTCGTGCTGATCTTCTGGGGGAGGGGCCTATTGCCGTGGTTTCCAAATGTCTTGGCCGGAGACTGAATTGCCCCGCCCTTTTCGGTCCGGGCTAAGCAAGCTGCTCGGGTTTGATCTCAGGAGCTTTTGTTCCCTGCAAGCTCTCAGTACAGCTTTGGAGGACCAGGGTGAATATGGTGGCCTCCCAAACTACACCCGGAGAAGCCGAGAACTCGGGCCCCCGCTCCTCAGTGTGCCCCCAGAGAAAAGCAGTCACTCCCATCTCCCTGGTCTCCGGCCGCACTCCGTGCTCACCCGGCCTGTGACCAAGCATTTGTATCTCTGGCACCTGACCCCGTGTGGAGTCTCCAAACCCAGCAGATCCCTGTGGTGCATTTCCGCGCCACTTCTCCCGGGGAAGAAAGGGGAGTCTCCCCGGATCTGCCGCTTGTTGGGTCCCTGCTGGAGGAGCAGTGGCCTGACTGGGCCACGGATCACAGTTTATGGCAACCCCGAGCTGAGAGCCTGCGCCTCGGCTCTGTCTCTGCAGCTGGCTTCCCCGCTCTGATACCTGGGAGCTCTGGCGCACTCAGGCAGCCCCGGTCTCTCTGTGACCCCAAGGGTCCTGGGGCCACACTGTCCTGGGAGGATTCCACCCCCCGCTTAGCCACTGGAGCGATGTCCCTCAGCAGAGCAGACTTCTAAAAGGTCCGATTTTGTGCTCCTCGGTTCTATCACTTGCCAGAAGCGGCCGACGGAGGCCCCCTCCCCCGCCGTCTATCCTCCCAAATATCACCTCGGATTCACTTCTCCACACGTCCTACCTTCCAGTAAGTGGTCGCTTCTCTGTTCAGAGAGTTGTTGCTACTCTCCTCTTCAATCTCCTGTTGAGTTCATAGGTGTTCAGAATGGTTTGATCCCTATTCAGCTGAATTCCTGAGACCAGACGAAATCTAGGTCTCCTACTCCTCCGCTATCTTGCCTGGCTCTGAAATGGACTTTTCTTTCTCTTCTTGTTCTCTTTCTCTCTCTTTTTCTATTTTGTGTAAAGCTGCCATGAACATTTTAATTCTGGTGTATCTGGTGCAAAAGTTTTGTAGGGTACATATTTAAGAATGAAGGACTAGGCCATACGTTATGTGACTGTGCTGATTTAAGAGGCAGTATCAAGTTGGTTCCTAAAAGATTTTTCCGTTTTAGCCACAACAAGCAGTGAAGATGGAGTTCAGATGTTTGACAACTCCTATAAACTCATATTTTGAATTTTGGGGCAGTCTATTCATGTGAAATATCTAAGAATATCCTTCCAATTTGCATTATCTGATTCCCTTTGAGATTAAGCTTCTTTTTTTTTTCATGTTTGTCAACAATCCTTTTTCCTTTTCTATGAAATATCTGACATTGACTTATTTTTTTCTATTGGGTTGTTTTACTAGTTTTATGTATTTTATCTTTTCCTTGTTTAGATTTCTTTTGCTTCTCTTTATGCGGTTATTGATGAAGAAAAGTTCAGGTTTGCAGTTTTATGTCTTTCACTTTACGGAGGGCTTAAAAATATTTGTTCTCTGAAAGTTTTCAAGCTTTGCCTTTCTCACTTAACATATTAATAAATTTAATTTTTTGTATATTGTGAGATAAGGATTTTATTTTTGTTCTCAATATATGCATAAACAATTGTACAGGAATTCTGTTTTAAAAAAGTTCTTCCTATCAATATGCACAGCCATATCTACACTAGATCAAATTTACATAAATTCATAGTCTGTGCATAGATCTTCATTCCAGTAGTCTGTATGTCCATTTCTGTTTTTTTTCCATGCATCTTAATTATTCTAACTTAAAAATATCTTGACTTATAAGGAAAGTTTCCAGATCTATTCTTTTATTTTTTTACAGAATATACTGTTTAGTGTTGGTGGTATAGTGGTGAGCAGAGCTGCCTTCCAGAATATATTGTTTACTCTTAAACTTTTTTTCCTACCAGTTTGTTGTAGTTAGTTTGTTTCTATTCTAATCTTTATGCTTTTAACTTTATTTTTCTTGCATATGGACAATCTACAGCTGATGATAAAGTGGTTTCAGTATATATACTTATTGTTTTTGTTTTATTTCAGAATTATGCTTTCTAACATTTCACAATTGAATATGATGTTTGCTGTAGATTTTTGTGGATGTACCATATGAAACTAAAGATCTTCCCTTTTATTCCTAGTTTGATAGAAGATCGTTTGAATTATTATTGATATCTGTATCTGTTGAGAGGATTATGTGTAATTTCCCCTTTCATCTGTTAATGAGGTGAATAAATTTTCTAATGTTAAAACAATCTTGCAAAACAGTCTTCTTGAAATGGATCTAACTTGGTCATGGCATATATCTTTTGGTAGATTTTGGTTTGCTATTATTTTATTAGAAATTTAGTATGTTTGTACATGAGTGACAACTGGCCTGGAATTTTATAAAGCTTTTTACATTGAAATAATTTTATATTTATGGAAGATATTCAGTGATAGTACAGATAATATGGTTCCTATATGCCCTTCCACCAGCTTCTCCTAAAGTTAAAATCTTATATTACCATAATACATTTGTCTAAACTAAGAAGTTAATATTGGTGCAGTGTTAATCACTCAACTATAGACCTTATTCAGATATCACCAGTTTTTCTTTTTCTTTTTTTTTAAAGATTTTATTTGAGATAGAGAGAGTATGCACACAGGAGTGGCAGCGGGGAAGCTTAGAGGGAGAGGGAGAAGCAGGCTCCCCACTGAGCAGGGAGACCAATGCAGGGCTTGATCTTAGGACCCTGAGATCATGAGCTGAGCCAAAGGCAGATGCTTAACTGACTGAGCCACCGAGGTGCCCCTAACCAGTTTTTCTTTTTATGTCCACTTTCTTTTCCAAGATCCAATCCAGACTACACAGTACATTTAGTTGCTGTGTCTTCTTAGTGTCCTTCAAAATGTGATATTTTCTCGCAGTTTCCTAGTTTATCATGTCGATTTATTGTAGCTTTATAATAAGTCTTGAAGTGGGATAATGTCAGTCCTTTGACTTTGTTTTTCTTCTTCAATATTATATTGACTATTCTGGGTCTTTTGTCTTTCCATATTAAATTTAGAACGAGTTTGTCATTAACCAAAATAAGTTGCTAAGATTTTGATAGGGATTGTATTATATCTGTAGATCAAGTTGGGATGAACTGACATCTTGACACTGATGAGTCTTTTTATCCATGTACTTCTCTCCATTTATTTAGATATGCTTTTATTTCTTTTATCAGAGTTTTGTAATTTTTCTCATATAGATCTTACATATATTTTGTTAGATTGATACCAAAACTATTTCATTTGGGGGGATGCTGATGTAAATGGCATTGGTATTTAAAATTCCTATTGTTCATTGTTGGTATATAAGAAATCACTTGACTTTTGTATATCAACCTTGTATCCTGCACCCCTTGCAGTAATAACTTTTTATTCCAAAAGTTTTTTGTTACTTCTTTGGTACTTTCTCCTTTGACAGTCATGTCACCTGCAAACAAAATTTTGTTTCTTCCTTCCTAATCTGTGTGCTTTATATTTCCTTTTCTTGTCTTATTGTGTTACCTAGGACTTCCAGTATGGTATTGAATAAGAATGGTGAGAGCAGACATCTTTGCCATGTTTCTTATTTTAAGGAGAAAACACTTAGTTTCTTTCTTTCTTTTTTTTTGCATCTACTGACATGATCGTATGATTTCTTATTTCAGCCTATTGATGTGATGGATGATTACATTAAGTGATTTTTGAATGTTGAAACTGCTTTGCAAACCAGGAATTAATCTCACTTGGTTGTGTGTATAATTCTTTTTATATACTGCTGGATTTGTTTTGCTAAAATTTTATTGAGGTTTTTTTGTATCTATGTTCATGAGAGATATTCATCTGTAGTTTTCCTTTCTTGCAATGTCTTTGTCTGGTTGTCTTTTTTATTTTTTAATATATGACTTTGTTACTTTTAAAGAGCCCTCACTGGTCAGGTATTTTGTCAAATGACTCTCAGTTTGGATTTGTCTAAAGTTTTTATGATTAGACTGGGGTAATAGATTTTGGGAAGAATGCCACACAAATGAAGTTCCCTCATTATCACTTAATTTAGCACTTTTTTATATCATCATGACTTATAACTGGTGATGTTGACCTCCATTATTTGGTTAAACTAGTATCCATCATGTTTCTCAACTATAAAATTACTACTTTTCCCTCTCTCTGCTCTCTCATTAGAAGTGAGTTACCAAGTTCAGCTCATACTCAAGGGAAGCGGAATAAAGCTTCACCTCCTAGAGGCAGGGGTATCAAAGATTTGCATTAGGCTATATAATAAATATTTTGGGGGGTATATTTCGAGGTCATGAAATATCCTATTTCTCTTAATTTTTGCCCACTGATTTTAGCATTCATCAGTAGCAATTATTAGTGTGATATTCTAATGGTGATATTTTTATTTTCCTCATTCTTATTTTACTATACTATTTATGGGTGTATATTATTTTCATTTTTCTATTCTTAATTATTCAGCATTTTTGACTGGAGATTGCTCCAATCCCCCAGTAAACATAACAGGAGGTTGGGTGAAAACATGGTGCCTTTACCACGTAAGCCTGGGACTCGTGTTGCACCAAGTAGGTTTTTCTGAAACTCATCCTTTGTTTCCCTTTTTCCTAAAACCTATCATCAGGAAATGGTGAAATGTTTCAAGGGAAGAAGGTGTGTTGATTCTTGGGGATTTTGCAAGAGTAAAGTCAGATTTTAGAGCAATACCTACACTGAATATTGGTTGTAACCTCTGAACTTTCTATGCCTGTGCAGCTGTTAATGACGGAGCTTCCTACCCTAGTAGTAGACATTGAAATAATGGTACTTCAGCAGAATCATTATTCATTTGGTGAAATAATTAGTAGAGGAACCAAATAACACTAGTTCTAAATAATGCTGTTGAATTGCTTGGCTCACCCGTCTTATGCTGATCCTTTTGAATTTCTAAAAGGTCTTAGCAAATATGTCTTAAGAATAAGAACTCATATAGTTTTCTTCATATATTTCATTAATCTTAGCTCATGAAAATAGAGCTTTAAATTTTTACTCTTATGTTGAATCGCATCTTAAAAAATAGTAAACACATGAAAATAAATGTCATTTTTATTGTCTAAATTCCTGCTTTTAACTGCCATATCAGATGGCTACCATTATTGACTGGTATTATGTTTTCCAAATATTACCTTGCTTTTGTATGGCCTATTTCTTTTTTTTTTTTTTAAGATTTATTTATTTATTTGAGAGAGAGAGAATGAGAGAGAGAGCACATGAGAGGGGGGAGGGTCAGAGGGAGAAGCAGGCTCCTTTGCTGAGCAGGGAGCCTGATGTGGGACTCGATCCTGGGACTCCGGGATCATGACCTGAGCCGAAGGCAGTCGCTTAACCAACTGAGCCACCCAGGCGCCCTGGCCTATTTCTTGATAAATATTATTTTTAAAGTATTTTAAATACGTAACCTTCATAGGAAGTTCAAAGGAGCACTACTATTCTGGACCCCTAATTCAACTCAATGCCCAACCTATTTTCGTTAATTAGAAAATACCAGATATTTGGTATCCTTCCTTTCCTTGCTGTTAATAATGGCTATACCACCCATTTCTTGATAATAAAACATAGAGATTAGCTCCTGGGGATTTTTCCCTCCCATAAAGAAACAGAGCTCTACTGCCTGCTTGCTTCCTTCCTTCCTTCCTTCCTTCCTTCCTTCCTTCCTTCCTGTATTTAGTTATAAGCAGACATGAAGCTAAGCTGCAGTAGCCATCTTGCAGCCATGCAATAATAAGCCTGAGGACAAAAGCCAATACACTGAGGACTGCAGAGTGAGCACAGAAGAGCTTAGATCCTTGTTCATATTGTTGAGCTGCCGAAACTTCACTGATTGTCCAACTCTGTAATGATTATATAGAACAATAAGAAACACTTCTTTCTAAAGCCATTTTCATCTGGATAATGTTTTCTAGCAGCTTAACGCATTCTGTGAGGCTGATCATATTTGAGGCACTTTATAAATATGGAGTGAAGGGTGTTGGGAGGAGATGGTGTAGAAAAATGGAATGGTTCTCTAAGTGGAGGGGACAAGAGATAGGGTAATTTTGATACAGATGTAAAATTTCCTTTTTTAAAAAATTTCCTTTTGTTATATAAAATTCCTTCTTTAAAATATTTGATTAAGTGCGTTCTGAACATCCTTTTCTGGATGTTTCTATTTAAGTTTATGTTACCATCATTTCCCAGAAATTATTTTAAATCATTATTTTGTTTTCTATTTGAAGGAGGAAAGTAAAAGGAATGATCCTATTTTTCTCTATTTTGTATACAGGACTAGATTCCCTCCATCGCATCTCCTACCATGCTTTCCTTTCTTATACAAGTTCACACATAAATTCACAGAATCTCTCTGTCTCTACATTATATTTCATTAATGTTTTCAGTTCATTGAAATGATATAATACTCCACGTCTTGCTCAGAATAAACAAAATTGGGAATGTCACTTTCCAAAAGAAAATAGACAAGAAAAAGAAAAGACAGTCATTAGTATTTTGGTCATGAATTTTCAGTGGAGCAAGAACTACATGCCTGGTTCTTTCTGTGCTTTCAGTTTAACACATCTACCTTATTGATTTTGTTCCACAAGTAGTTCTACTTTTCTATTTGCTATTTGTATTTGCTAATAAAGCTTTCAAAACCTCTTGGATTGTGACCTTTTGAAGCTGGGGGGAAAGCATGACACTTAACCAACATTTTTCAAAATGTCACAACAGGGGCATTTGGGTGGCTCAGTCGTTAAGCGTCTGCCTTCAGCTCAGGTCATGATCCCAGGGTCCAGGGGTCGAACCCCGCATCGGGCTCCCTGTTCAGCGGGAAGCCTGCTTCTCCCTCTCCCACTACCCCTGCTTGTGCTCCCTCTCTCCCTGTGTCTCTGGCTGTCAAATAAATAAATAAAATCTTTAAAATAAAATAAAATAAAATGTCACAACATTTAGGGAGGTAGGATCTTCATGAAATCCATGCAGATAATCCTCCTTTGAATTATAAGCATTATACAATTCCCTCTTGTTTCCAAAATCAATCAACAGGCATGATTAGTTTTTTTTTTTTTTTTTATTCCAACTTTAGCTATTCTGAGAGCACACTTTGGGAGAAACAGAAAATGTGATGACCATCTTTAAAGAGACCTTGCTGTGTGAATCTAGCAGTAGGAAGGGGAAGCAGAGTTTCATGCTTTTGTTTAGAAGACTTCATGGTCATTTAACATGATGATGAATCAGAATATGAAATTCCTCTATTGTTATAATCAATTCGAGTAACAGTTGAGAAAGTATAATAGAAATCATACAGTTTTACCTTTGTCCCATAAAATCATGAAATATCCTGATAGGGCAATTCCATCTATTTGCCTCTTCTTATAAATCTTTTAAAATCTGTTTTAATAATGGGCTAATTTCCCTACCACATAAACCAAATATATTCTTAATGGATTTGGGACTTAACCTCTGCATTTATTTCATTTTTGTTGAAATACAAAACAAAATGAACTAAAAAAAGTGTTGATTATGGCTAATCACTCAACATAGGTATCCCTTACCTAATTATTTACCAGAAAAGTTAGAAATAAATCCCCTACCTTAAGAAAGATTTTTGAAGAAAGAACCTAATACTCAAAATGTTATTGCTATCTCCAAAATGTTTCTTACTAAAACAAGGGACAGTGAGAGATCATATTAATAAGAACGTATCATGTTCTGTATTACCACTGACTCAGATGACTGGAATTTTTGCCTGACAGAACTTGAGACAATTATCTTGTCCTTTGTGTTCAGAGATGATGTGATGACAGGTTATTTCCTGTGCAATAACTAAGATATGTGACCTGCTGTCCTTGCCAGAAGAGAGCCATTTTGTAGCTGACAGCAGCAGTCACTGAGAGAAGAGCTTGACATTTGTGGCCTTGTAGCCTTTGGGTCAGCTGAGTCTGTTTTGAATCCTTCTGGCTGGTATTGTATCCTAGCTTCTGTCTTGTCTTGGTGACTATTGCTGACACTGCCTTGCTACAAATGGTCTCTGCATGCATTCCCTCTCTCCCAGTACCCTATACGTGCAATCACTTCCAATGTTCTGCAATCACAACCTTTCAGTTCTGGTGCCACTTCCCCCAACCTCTTATCAGTGAAATGCAGTAAGCCCCATTCCAAATGCAGATAGAATCCCTTTTACTCAGACTTCCTTGCTGGAGAGTGTGTTTTACTACCATTGCCCATAAAGAAATTACTGAGCCAATGATTATGCCCTTTTAACCTATTAGACTGCTTGAGTAGAAGCTTGCTCCTACAATGCATTAGATAAACACAGATTCATTAATGAATACTGAAAGAAAAAAAAGCAGTGTTGCATTGAAAAGCCTTTATAATAATGTAATAATAATAACAGTGTCAAAAAATACTTCTTACATTTGAACAATCATTTTGATTTCCATAGATTTTTCACATACAGTAGATATTACTGCAGTATGAACAAGTAATCACCAAAAGAATGAACCTTCTTCTGTCTCAAAAGTTTGTGAAATACTATCAGCAGAGACACATTTAATGACTGACTACCAAGTTCCTCTTTGAAACTATAAGAAAGTTAGGATGACACCAAAGCATGTATATCTTAATGTAATTTTTTAAATTGTATGTTCTGATTCTCCTACTGCTTGATCTCTGTCACTTTGACTAACCCCACTTCTTTGTTTTTTAGATATTATTATTATTATTATTATTTATTTATTTTTTTTTTTAGAGAGATTGGCAGGGGGCAGGGAGGAGCAAAGGGTGAGAAACTCAAGCAGACTCCATGTTGAGCATGGAGACCGATGCAGGGCTTCATCACAGGACCCTGAGATCATGACCTGAGCTGAAATCAAGAGTCAGAGGATTAACAGACTGAGCCACCAAGATGCCCCTGGCTAACTCCACTTCTAAATATTTTCTCCAAAATATGTATCTTCAAAGTTCTGTTATTTGGCCTATTGTCATATTTCCAAGTGCCATCTCTTTGCAAATGCTTGTCAGATCTCTTTCTCTCCCTTTCTCTCTCTCTTCTTCCCTTCCTCCCTGTCTGTTATCTCAGTCTCCTTCCTGACTGGTAGATAGCTGGACTTTAAGGTCACCTCAAACTCAACATGAGCAGACTTATTATCCTCTTTCTGAGACCCCCTTCCTTCCTGGCTTCTTTATTACTGACAATAGTTCCTCTATTTCTTCTAGACATCTAGGATCAATTCCTTAGTCATCTTGGATTCCTTCCTGTTTTTGCCTCCTGCATCTAGTCAGTAGTAAAACCTTGACATCTATCTCAATATCAAATATCTCAACCTTCCCATTACCATCGCCAACATCCTCATTCAAGTATTTATGAACTTTTCTTCTAGGTTGCTCTAACAGTGTCCTAACTTGTCTTCCCACCGACTATAAAATACAATTTTATAGACCAATTCTATATTAATTATTTAAGGAAATGATTTCCAAACTATCTTTTTAGTATTACAAAGTTTTTTTCAAATGAAATGGAACCTAAATTTATTAAACAGAATTGCTTTCTTTGGAGCCGGGACTGAGTGTGGGCACTCACACCTAGTCCTATTTAGGTTACTCTTTACCTTACCTCTCTGCCCACTCACAATGCTCTGAGAGATACTCTCATGGGAACATAGTTGAAAACCACTATTAAAATATATTCTCAGACAAATTAATTATGACCAGATGATAAAATTGTATTTCAAATATGCTGCAAGGGAAGAAGCTTTAGAAAAAGCAAATTCAATTATGTCATTTTAGTACATTTGGTCCATGGGAGAAAATGATAAAAATTATTAGATTGTATACAACCATACCAAAAATTCATCAGGCTCTTAGCATGATGGTTAGGTGAAGCAAGTTTAACTTCCTTGAAGAGACTGTAATCCCATGAAAGTCTATCAGAAAATTACACTGGTTATTTTATCAGGAATGTTGATTAGTCTCAGAAAAAGTAGTGAAATACATTGTACAGGAAACTTTGTCCCAGATAAGGTATGAAATGATTTTCTTTCTCACCACTAGTCATATTAGAATCTTACTCAAAAATTTCAAAGGCCACTAAGTATTTATCCAATTAAGAACAAATTCTTGGGCTTGGAATTTAAATCACAACCTGATATAATCTTACACTGTTAGCCCTTTTACCATTTTACTACTTTGATAGTTATTACAGTGTAAATTCTATTTCTAATTTCTTAATTCAACCATAAGTTTTTCTGTAGTTTTTTATTCTCTGCTGCTTGTATAATATGCTTCTTCCCAAACTTGCTTCTTTATGTTTATCTGTTTATTTTTTAGCTGTTCCACAAGGCCCAATGCTTTCCATGTCACCTTTTCTATGAGAATTTTCTAAAATCTCTTTAATTGGATATGATTTCACCACTTGTAACCATTCTTGAGTTTTGTATGCTTCTCTTATGGCAGTTGCCTTTTTCTGCCTTGTTTTCTATATGTGATGGAAAACACAGGTAAATATTTAACAGATAATTTATTGAGATTGCATTAAAATACATGACAAAAGATTTATGTTGCCCATGTAGTTTGTATACTTGTTACATCCCCAGATTGTTAACTTTTTAAAGATTGGCTTTAAAGATATAAAGGATAAAGCTTGGTCTGTGGAATTATTTTGGGGACCATCTTTTACTACTTATGCAATTTTAGGCATAAATATTTAATCTCACTGAAATATCTGTCCTCTTCAAATAAATCTAATTAAACATATAGTTAAACAGATACCTCTTGAAATGATTTTTTTCCCATGGTAGAGAAAAATCAATGCACGTAAGTACGGAAGAAGATAGTCTGAATATAAGAGTTTCCTGGAACTTTCTGGGAATCTTGAGGACAATGGGCACATAGGCACAATGATAAAGTCCTCTGAGGAGAAAGAAGCAGATAAATCTAAGACTTATTAAGATTAAAAACAACAAAAATGGTTATACATACTTTCTGTCTTTACTTTTTCTGGCAGACCCCTGATGACTCTTAGAGGACTTCAGAGGTAGAAATAGTGAAATGATATGTAAAAGGTTTTTCTTGCCTCAGATGAAAGGTTTTCAGAGCATTTTTACTGGCCTACAGAATTCTTGTTAGTTTTGGGCATTTCTGGTTTTATCCTAATTAATCCTCTTAACTTCAGAGTTTTGTCCATCAGTAATACACTAAATGTACTGTGTATGTGCTGTAGAGGCAAAGCCAAGTGTTGTAGTGGCAGAGCTTTAGTGAATAGGAATAGAATAGATTTGAAGAGTCAGCTTTTCCATAGGGAGAGACCCAAATTAAATGTTCTGGAACTGATTTAGTAATTCCTTTAACTAATGGTAAAGTTAGTAAGTACATTATTTTAAGACAAATTCATTGTGAGTTCTCGTTTTAAAATTAAGCAAGTTATGAAGTAACTTGCTAAGAAGTCTAAGAAAGCCTAGAGGTAGGATTATTGAATTAAAAGACCTTGAGCTAGAAAGTTATATTCACCCAATGCACAATTACTGAGCAGCTACTATGTGCCAGAAGCATTTGGGAGGCTAAATCTACAGGCTAAATGATTGAGTGAATATGAAGGGTGAGAGGTATATGGGAAGAGGAAGAAGTAAATTTGGTTAAAGAAGCTGGTGATAACAGATGTTCAGGATGCATACACACACACATACACACACACAATTTATGGTCATATATCTTCTAAGTACTTTATCTTTTTAGAATATAAAATGGGGTAACAACTAATAGCATATGAAACACAGAAGCAGAATATTAACCTAGTCTGAGAGGTGGGTGGAAGAAAAGGGGAAAGTCATAAAAGGCTCCCTGAATCTGTAAAGAAAAAATGGAAAATTCACAAAGATGTGAAGATTAAACAACATGCTACTGAACAACCAATGGGCCAAAGAAGAAATCAAAAGATAAATTAAAAATATCTTGAGATGACAAAAATGGAAATATAACATACCAAAATTAGTGAAAAGCGACAAAAGTCATTTTAAGAGGGGAGTTCATAACAATAAATGCCTACTTCAAGAAACAAGAGAAGTCTCAAATAAAAAACCTAAAGTTGGAAGAAATCTTGGGGTTCCTTATACATTAAGAAACTAGAAAAAAAGAATAAATGAAGCCTAAAGTTAGTCAGAAGGAAGGAAATAACAAAAATTAGAGAAGAAATCAATGAGGTGAAGGTTGAAAAGACAATAGAGAAGATCAGTGAAATGAAGAGTTCTTTGAAAAGGTGAACAAAACTGAAAAGCCTTTAGCTAGACTCAACAAGTAAATATATGGACTAAAAAAATAAAATAAAAAATGAAAGAGATTTATAACTGATACCATAGAAATACAAAGAATCATAGAGACAATGAACAATTATATGCCAACAAATTGCACAACCTAGAAGAAATGGATACATTCCTAAAAATATACAACCTATCAAGACAGAATCATGATGAAACAGAAAGTATGAACAGATTGGTTACTAGTAAGGAAAATGAACCACTAATCAAAAACCTCCCAAGAAACAAAATTCCAGGACCAAATGACTACACTGGTGAATTGTACCAAATATTCAAGGAGGAATTCATACCAATTATTCCCAAATTCTTCCAAAATAGAAGATGAGAGAACTCTTCCAAACATATTTTATGAGTCTGACCATTATCCTAATACCAAAACCAGACAAGGACGTCACAATAAAAGAAAATTACAGGCCAACATTCCTGATGAACAGAGATGCAAAAATTCTCAAAAATAATATCAGCAAACCAAAATCAACAATACTTTAAAAGGTCTATATGCCATGATCAAGTGCGATTTATTCCAGGGATGTAAACATAGTTCACATCTGCACGTCAATCAGTGTGATATACCACATTAACAAAATAAGGATAAAAAAATGTTATGATCATTTCAATCAATGCAGAAAAAGCATTTGACAAAATTTAACATCCATTTATGTTAAAAACTTTCAACAAAGCGGGTACAGAAGGAACATACTTCAACATAATAAGGCCACATATAATGTACCCTCAGGTAACATACTGAATGGTGAAGAGCTGAAAGGTTTTCCTCTAAATTCAGGAACAAGACAAGGATACCCACTTCTGCCACTTTTATTCAATGTAGTATTGGAAGTCTACAACAGTCAGACAAGAACAAGAAATAAAAGGCATCCAAATTGGAAAGTAAGAAGCAGAACTGTCAGTATTTGCAGAGGGCATGATACTATATACAGAAAACCCTAAAGACTCCACCAAAAATAGTTAAACTAATAAACAAATTCAATAAAGTTGCAGGATACAAAATCAATACACAAAGTCTGTTGCATTTCTAATGTACTAATAAACTATAAGAAAGAGAAACTAAGAAAACAATTTTGTTTGTAATTACATCAAAAAGAATAAAATACCTAGGAACAAATTTAACCAAGGAAGTAAAAATATTTGTATACTGAAAAATAGAAGATATTAATGAAAGAAATTGAAGACGATACAAATAAATGGAAATATATTCCATGCTTATGAAAGAATCAATATTGTTAAAATGTCCATACTACTCAAAGCAATTTACAGATTCAATGCAATCCCTATCAAATTCCAGTGGCATTTTTCACGACCTAGAACAAATAATCCTAAAATTTGTATGGAACCCCAAAAGACCCTGAACAGCCAAAGCAATCTTGAGAAAGAAGAACAAAGCTGGAGCCATCACACTAGCTGATTTCAGGCTGTATTACAGAGCTTTGGTAGTTAAAATAGTATGGTATTAGCATAAAAACAGACGCATAGATGAATGGAACAGAATAGCAAGCCCAGAAAGAAATTCATGCATATATGGTTAATTAATTTATGAAAAAGGAGGGAAGAACATACAAGGGGGAAATTCTCTTCAATAATTGGTGTTGGGAAAACTGGAGAGCCAGAAGCAAAAAATGAAAAATTAGACCCTTATCTTATACCATACACAAAAACTTACTCAAAACAGATTGAAGACTTGAATGTGAGACCTGAAATCATAGGTGGTAAGCTCCTTGACATAGGTCTTGGTGATGATTTTTAAATCTCATACCACAAGCAAAGCAATGAATGCAAAAATTAACAAATGAGACTACATCAAACTAAAAAGTTTCTGCATGGCAAAGGAAACCATTACAAAATGAAAAAGTATCTTACTGATTGGGGAAAATATTTGCAAATCATATATCTGATAAGGGGCTCATATCCAAAATACAGTTGACCTGTGAACAACATGGGCTTGAACTGTGCGGGTTCACTTATACACATATCTTTTCAATAAATATGGTACAGTACTATAAATGTATTTTCTCTTCCTTATTATTTTCTTAATAAAATTTTCTCTTCTCTAACACTATTGTAAAGTATATATATAATATGTAGCATATAATAGATATAATATACAAAATATATGTTAATCAATTATTTAGGTTATGATTAAGGCTTCTGGTCAATGATTGGCTATTAGTAGATAAGTTTTGGGAGAATTAAAATGCAGATTTTTGACTATGTGGGATTGGGACCTTTAAACCCCATGTTGTTGAAGCGTCAACTCTATATAAAGGACTCACAGAACTTAACAGTAAAAAAAAAATATGATTTAAAAAATGGGCAGAAGATGTGAATAGACATTTTTCCAAAGGAGACATACAGATGGCCAACAGGTACATGAAAAGATGCTCAACATCACTCATCATCAGGGAAATGCAAGTTAAAACCACAATGAGATATCACCTCCACCTTTAGACTGGCTACTAACAAAACAAGAAATTACTAGTGTTGGAGAGGATATGCGGTAGAGGGAATACCACATACACTATGTGGTCATGTAAATTTGTGTAGCCACTATGGAAAACAGTATAGAGGTTCCTCAAAAAATTAAAAATGGAACTATCATATGGTCCAACCAATTTGCTTCTAGGTATTTATCCAAAGAAAATGAAAACACTAATTCAAAAAGATATATATAACCCTATGTTCATTCTAGTATTATTTACAGTAGCCAAGATGCAGAAGCAACACAAGCGTCTCTCTCTTTCTCTCTCTCTCTCTCATCCACAAAAAAGATTGGAGTCCTGGGACACCTGGGTGGCTCAGTTAAGCATGTCTGCCTTCAGCTCAGGTCATGACCCCAGGGTCCTGGGATAGAGCGGCTCCTTACTCAGTGGGGAGCCTGCTGCTCCCCCTGCTTGTTCTCTCTCTCTGATACATAAACAAACAAACTTTTTTCTTAAAAAAAAAAAAGGATGAAGTCCTGCCTTTTACAACAAAAAAGATGGACCCATTATGCTAAGTGAAATAAGGCAGAGAAAGACAAATACCGTATGATCTCTTTTATGTGCGGGATCTAAAATAAACAAGCAAAATGCCCAGAAAAATCAAACAAACAAACAAACAAAAACCCAAGCTGTACAGAAACTTACCCCCAGCATACTTCCCTAATTCCCATTGGCCAGAACGGGGTGTCAGGAGTTATCTAAACCAATCAATGACAAGGGAAATAATTGGATAATAATTAGGATTTACCTCTGAGTTGAGAACAAAATCACTTTCTTGCTATTTGGATACCTGAATAAATTCGTGTTTGTTGTTCTTTTTTAAAATTTTATTTTTAAGTAATCTTTACACCCAATATGGGGCTCCAACTTATAACCCTGAGCTCAAGAGTTTCAAGCTCTACAGACTGAGCCAGCCAGGTGCCCCAATTTATGGTTTTTTTAGCAAGGATGTTGGTAATGAGTGTCAGAGAGCCAACCAATTATATCTACTACATGTGATTCTTGAAGTGTGATCCTTGGACCAGTAGCATTAACATCATTTGGGAACTTGTTAAAATTCAAATTCTTAGGCTCTACATCAGACCTATTGAACCAGGAACTCTGTTGGTGGCAACCAACCATCTGTGTTTTAATGGGCCCTCTGGGCAATTCTGGTCTAAGGTAAAGTTAAAAAAACACTGTCATAGTAAAGTTTACCAAGGAAAGAATATACTATTTTCTCAGAGCTATTACAGCTTTACACAACTCTAGAGAACACAATGTATATAAAATGCAAAGAAGAAAGTAACCTCCAACTAGGTAGTTTGACTACAAATCTAGCCATATCACTGCCACAAGTTACTTCTTCCAACATGTGTGAAGCATTGGTAAAGTTATTGGTACTTAGTAAATAATAAATATTTGTTTGCTCTTTTTCCCAGAACAATTATAGATCAGATATTGTGATGGCCACTTTCAGATAGATCATTATATTTTGGAATCCAGACATCTGAGGCTTTCTACAGCAAGAATACAAGTCACTTTCACTTTCTCAAAAAATTATCAATTTATTCGGTCAACACTTAGTATACAAAACAAATGGAAGTCTTTTGCTCGATAACCCTGAATGCCTATTCTTCAAGAACTAGCTCACTGTTGATATCAATTTCAAATAAGTTATGATTCACTGCTGTCAAAAATCATGCTGAGATCATTCATTCATTTATTCATTAAATTCTTTCTAGAATCAAAATTTTCTAAGTCCTATTTCTGTATTATATCAGAAAACCCAAAAAGTGCAAACCAAAGTTCTAGCATTTTAACTTTCTGAGTATTATGCTTCTATTCCCCAAATTTCATTATGCTCCTATTAAATTGGCCTTGTTTAAAGTTTTAAAAGCTTACTGTATCCTTCTCTCTTTTTAAAACTTCTTTGAATTTTTTTTCAGGTAGGAAATTTATAAAATTATAAAAATAAATCTCTTCTTCCATTCAATCACACATTCTGACATCCATGTATCTGTCCATCCATCTTTTCTTCCAACTGCCCATCCTGTTTTTCATCCATCCATCTACTCATCCTCCTATCCATTTATTAATTTTTTTCAAATGCCTGGAGTTTCAGTTCTAACTTGTTACTTTGTAACAGAATTTTAGTTATTTTTAGCAAGTTATAATGTTAATGAAAAGAGTACAGAGTAAATTTCATTGATAGTAGTGGTTTTACTTTCCCTATAGTAGCTGAATATCACATGGTTCATAAAAGCTTCCTATGTACAGGTGTACAAGATTAAGAGTTTTTAAATTATTTATTTGAGAGAGCAAAGAGAGAGAGAGCATGAGTGGAGAGAGGGAGAGGTTTTGGATCAAAACACACCAAATATAGCCAGAGAAAGTGAATAGGATGCATGTTATGATTGTTAGTGGATCCATGGATCCAGAGAGTGTCTATGCTAGAACTAGACCAATTTCTTCTATTAAAAGTTGGTAACTTATATTGGTGAAATATACACAGAAAAACCACAGAGATGATACTCATTTCACTCTTTCAGCATCTAAACCAGTGTCCCACAGAGGGCAGGTGCAACAAATAAATGACTTGCAAATATTTGGAACAGTGCTGTTCAACAAAACATTTTTCAGTGATGGGCTATATCTACAATGTCTAAAATGTAGTACATGTGGTAGGCTATGGTGATTGAGGAAGTGAATTTTTAATTGTATTTAATTTGTTTTAATGTAATATAAAGTTAAATAGCAGTATATTTCTAGTAGATACTGTTGGATAGAACAGCTTTAGAAAGTAGTCAATGTAAGCAAGTCAATGGTATACACCTTGAAAATTCAGAAAAAATTTCATTTGTTCATTTGTTATTTGCATTTGGTTTTATGTTTCCTTCCCATGCCAATATCATTGTTGTCAATTTTATTTTTTTGAAATTGTAGACTTTTAACATGGCTTACAAAACTTAAAAAATACAGAACATATTTTCAGAAATTAATCTCTCTTCTACTATCCCTTCCATCTTATTCTTACCATCCCTTGTAAATAATGTTTCCTTATTTTTTTAGCAATTCTTCATGTGAGTCTTTTTTATAATGTGTGTGAAAATAAGCAGATTAAGATGTGTTTTCTTATTTTCCCTTCATTCTTAGACAAAAGGTAAAATATTAAATATATTGCTATATTTGAACTAAGTTCATGCTGACATCTCCCATGCAATCCCTTCCCATCGAATTCTCCTTTGTCTTATCCCTGTCCCTTATAGCAGTACCTTTGTTTTATTTCATAGTGACAACCATGGATCTCATAAATACCTGCATGTTTACTTATTGTCTCAATGCCCTGACACACATACATACTCTTGGAGTATTTCTTACACTGCTTCTCTAACTTAGCTATTTCCTCAGCTTTCCTGGCTTGCTCTTTTGGGTTCACCTTTTGTTTTGTCTATTGACAGGTGTCTGCCTAATGAAGAGTTCATGGAAATTAAACATATTGTGTACTTGCATATCTAAAAGAATTTTTATCCCATGGTTTACTTAATGAATTGGCAGAGTACTGAATTTCAAGTTTAAAATAATTTCTTCTTGGAGCACCTGGGTAGCTGAGTCAGTTAAATGTCTGCCTTTGACTCAGGTCATGATCCCAGGGTACTGGGATTGAACCCCGCATTGGGCTCCCTGCTCAGTGGGGAGCCTGTTTCTTCCTCTCTCTCTGCCACTCCCCCTGTTTGTGCTCTCTCTCTGTCAAATAAATAAATAAAATGTTAAAAAAATAAAATAATTTCTCCTTAGAATTTGAATATATCGCTTCAGTATCCAGTGTTGCTCATGAAAATCTATTACCAATGTGATTTTAATATTTTAATGATAAAGTTTTCTCTCTTGAAGACACAGTTCTTCTCCTTAACCTCAGTGTTCTGTAATGTTTGAGGGTACATCTCAGAAAGTTTATTCTTGCATCCAAGCACTAGAACGCAGTGGTAATTTGGTACAGGCTCTGAGTACCTGAGTTTGTATTCTGAGTATGGTACCTAGCACTTTCCTGAGGAAAGAAGAGTGACTTGGCAGAGTTTGTGTGTGTGTGTATATGTGTGTGTGTGTGTGTGTGTGTATGTTTAAGATTTATTTATTTGAGAGAGAGAAAGGGAGAGCAAGCAGGGGAAGGGGCAAAGGCAGAGGGAGGGAAGAATCTCAAGCAGATTCCCCCACTAAGCACAGAGCCCTGGTTGGGGCTTAATCCCATGACCCATGAGATCACGACCTGAGCAGAAACCAAGAGTTGGAGGCTTAACTGACAGTCACCCAGGACCCCTGAACTTCTGTTTTTAAGGGTTCTCTGGAAGGTTTTTGGAAGTGGCTGAGTAGAGGAAAACACATATATTTAGAGGTATAGGATCTTTCATAAATGTATGTGTGATGTGTTAGCATGTCCAAGAGACAATACAGTTGGTGGAATAGGTTGGGATGGTAATCAGGGAAAGTATCTCAAAGAACTGATATCTAAATTGAATCTGAAGAATGGGTACAAAGTTACCAGGTAGGGGCACCTGGGTGGTCCAGTCAGTTAAGCATCTGACTTTGGCTCAGGTCATGATCCCAGGGTCCGACTCCCTGCTCAGCTGCTTCTCCCTCTCCTCCCAGCTCTTGCACTCTTTCACTGTCTCTGTCACTATCTCTGTCTCTCTCAAATAAATAAATAAAATCTTAAAAACAAAAAAGCAAAAAACAGTTACCAGGTAAAGAGGGTCAGGAAAATGACTCTACTTAGACAATAAGTAGGGGTAGGCAGAAAGAGAGTTTGGAGATCTGGGATCACCTCTTTTTGTTTTCACCCAACAAATCCCCACCTCAACACCACCGGTGATGTTCCTAAGGCCCAAGATACCACCTACACACTGAACTTTGTTGTGCTAGAGCTGTAGACCTTGGAGCTCTTTTACCTCTCTTTTTTTCTTTCACTCTTTCCCTGGTGTGTTTTTCTTGATGGTAGAAACTGGAGAGATTAAAAATGATCTTGAGCAATAGATAGGTTGGTGGGTGATTCTGAAAGAAGAAATTTTACAGTTCAAACTCAAGAACAGCAGGAGAATAGACAAAAAATGAAAGTAATCTGGAGGCTTAATCAGAATATCTTTATACCTGACAGAGATATTAAAAGGGAAGTGGGAAGGCTAAAATGCAAAAGATGGAATATGCCAAATGTTAGTGAGGACATAGATCAACTAGAACTTCCAAGCATTGTTGATAGGAGTGCAATTTGTTCCAAACACTTTGGAAACTATCAGTGTCTAATAACATGGTATATATGTATAGTCTGTGACCCAGAAATTACATGGATAGGCATATTCCCTGAAAATATGTACATATATTCCTAGTACCAAAAGACATGTACTAAGGTGTTCATAGCACCACTGTATATGAAAGTCCCAAAATGGAAAGTATCCAAATGTCCATTAACAATAGAAAGGATAAATAAATTATAGTATATTTGTATAATGAGATATCATATAATAAGAAGACTAATGAATCATTGAACACTACATCAAAAACTAATAATGATGTAATGATGTGCTATGGTGAATGCTGTGAATTGTGTAAGACTGATGAACCATCAGACCTGTACCTCTGAAACAAATAATACATTATGTGTTAAAAAAAAGAAGATAGTAGGAAGGGAAAAATGAAGGGGGGGCAGTTGGAGGGGGAGACGAACCATGAGAGACGATGGACTCTGAGAAACAAACTGAGGGTTCTAGAGGGGAGGGGGTGGGGTGGTGTGTTAGCCTGGTGATGGGTATTAAAGAGGGCACGTATTGAATGGAGCACTGGGTGTTAGATGCAAATAATGAATCATGGAACACTACATCAAAACTAATGATATAATGTATGCTGATTAACATAACATAATAAAAAAAACTAATGATGTAATATACGTTGGCTAATTGAACATAATAAAAAATAAAATAATAAAAAATAAAATAAAAAACAAAATAAATTAAAAAATAAGAAGAATGAATAATCTAAAACTACATTGTGTAAGTTTAATGTTGAGTAAAATTTGACAAAATATATACAATATAATTCCAATTAAACTAACCAAAACAGGTAAAACTAATGTATTCTCTTAGAACTTTCTTAGTGAGTAGTATCCATTGTGAAACAAATTACTCTAAAACTTAGCAAATTAGAAGAGTGAACATTCATTATCTTACACATTTTCTGAGAGTTAGAAATCCAGAAGTAGGTTAGCTGAGTGTTCAACTACAGAGTCTCTCATAACATTACAGTAAGATGTCATCTCAGGCTGCAGTTATCTGAAGGCTTGAGTGAAACTAGAAGATCCACGCTTTTATTTAATTGAAATATAGTTGGCATACAATATAATATTGGTTTCATGTGTACAACATAGTGATTTGACTTTTTTTACATTATGAAATGATCATTTGATGTCTAGTTACCATCCATCATCATATAAAGTTATTACAATATTACTGACTATATCCCCTATGCTGTACTTTGCATGCCTGTAACTTATTTGTTTTATAAGTGGATGTTTGTGCCTCTCAAAACCCTTCACCTATTTTATCCATTCCCCTCCCCTGCTGCCCTCTAGCAACTATCAATTTGTTCTTTGTATTTATGAGTCTGTTTTTGTTTTGTTATTATTATTTTTTTTAGATTTCACATATAAATGAAATCATATGGTATTTTTCTTTCTCTGTCTGACTTATTTCACTTAGCATTATACTCTCATTAAACATGTTTTGCACATTGTAAGATTTCATTCTTTGTTATGACTGAGTAATATTTCATTGTATATATGTACCACATCTTCTTTATCCATACATTATTGATGAGCAATTAGGTCACTTCCATATCTTGGCTGTTGTTGTAAATAATACTGCATGAACATATGGGTGAGTATAACTTTTTGAATTAGTGTTTTCAGGTTTTTTTTTATATATATACCCAGAAGTGGAATTGATGGATCATATGGTAGACCTATTTTTAAATTTTTTTAGGAACTCCCATATTGCTTTTTATAGGGTTGCATTATTTACATTTCCACTAACAGTAGGGTCCCTTTTTCTCCACATTCTCACTAACAGTCATTATTTTGTTATTGTTGTTGTTATTATTTTGATGTTAGACATTCTGGCAGCTGTGAGGTAATATCTCATTGTGGTTTTGATTTGCATTTCCCTGATGATTAGTGATGCTGAGCATCTTTTTATGTATCTGTTGGCCATCTATATGTCTTTTCCTGGAAAATGTCTATTCAGGTCTTCTGCCTATTTTTAAGTCAGATTTTTTGTTTGGAGTTAAATTGTATGAGTTCTTTATGTATTTTGGATACTAACCCCTAACTGGATATATCATTTGTAAAGATCTTCCATTTGGTAGGTTGCCTTTTCATTTTAATGATGGTTTTCTTCATTATACAAAAGCTTTTTAGTTTGACATAACCCCATTTAGTTTTATTTTGTTACTCTTGCCTGAGGAGAAAGATCCAAAAAAAAAAAAAAAAAAACCCATTAAGACAGATAGATAGTTCCTGCCTATTTTCTTTTAGGAATTTTATGGTTTCAGGTCTTATATTTAGGTCTTTAATCCATTTTGAGTTTATTTTTGTGTATGGTATAAGGAAGTCGTCTAGTTCCATTCTTTTGCATGTAGCTGTGCAGTTTTTCCAACACCACTTATTGAAGAGACTGTCTTTTCCTCAATGTATATTCTTGCCTTTTTGTTATAGATTTATTGACCATGTAAACATAAGTTTATTTCTGGGCTCTCTGTTTTGTCTCATTGATCTGTATGTCTGTTTTTGTGCCGGTGCCATACTGTTTTACTATAGCTTTGTAGTATAGTTTGAAATCAGGGAGCATGATACTGCCAGCTTTGTTCTTCTTTGTAAGATTGCTTTGGATATTTGGGGGGTTTTATGGTTCCATAGAAATTTTAAAATTCTTTGTTCTAGTTCTGTGAAATATGCCATTGAAATTTTGATGTGGGTTGCATTGAATCTGTAGATTGCTTTAGGTAGTATGGACATTTTAACAATATTAATTCTTGCAATTCATGAGTATGGAATATCTTTCCATTTATTTCTGTCATATGAAATTTCTTTTGTCAATATCTTGTAGTTTTCAGTGTACAAGTCTTTCACGTCCTTGGTTAAATTTATCCTTAGGTATTTTATTTATTTATTTATTTATTTATTTATTTATTTATTTATTTAGGTGCAATTATAAATGGGATTTTTTTTCTGAATTTTCTTTCTCATAGTTCATTATTAGTGTGTAGAAATGCAACACATTTTTGTGTATTGATTTTGTATCCCATAGCTTTACTGAAAGTTAATAAACTTTAACAGTTTTTTTGGTGGAGACTTTAGGGTTTTTATGTATGGTATCATGTCATCTGCAAAGAGTGACACTTTTACTTCTTCCTAACCAATTTGGATTCCTTTCATTTCTCGTTCTTATCTAATTGTTTTGGCTATGACTTCTAACACTATGTTGAATAAAAGTGCTGAGAGTGGGCATCCTTGTCTTGTTCCTGATCTTGCAGGAAAAGATTTTCAGCTTTTCACCTTTGAGTATGATATTAGCTGAAAGTTTGTCATATAAGACTTATTATATTGTGGTATGTTCCCTCTATATCCACTTTGTTGAGAGTTGTCAACCACAAATGGATTTTGGATTTGCAAAGTGCTTTTTCTGCATCTATTGAGATGATTACATGAATTTTAACCTTCATTTTGTTTATGAGGTGTGTCACACTGATTCATTTGTGGATGTTGAATCATGCTTACATCCTTGGAGTAAATCCCAGTTAATCATGGTATGAAACTTTTAATATATTGTTGAATTCAGTTTGCTAAAAATTTTTTGAGGACTTTTACATCCATGTTAATCACAGATATTGGCCTCTAATGTTCTTTTTTGTGTATTATCTTGTCTGGTATTGGTATCAGTTAATGTTGGCCTTTAGATCAACTTCAGAAGCATTCCTTTCTCTTCAGTTTGTTGGAAGAGTTTGAGAAGAATAGGTATTAATTGTTCTTTAAATGCTTCATAGAATTCATTTCTGAAGCCATCTGGTCCTGGACTCATTTGTTGGGAGTTTTCTGATTACTGATTTATATCATTTCTAATAATCTGTCCATTCACATTTTCTATTTCATCTTGATTCAGTTTTAGAAGACTGTATGTTTCTAGGAATTTATCCACTTCTAGAATGTATAATTTGTTGACATATAATTGTTTATAGTAGTCTCTTACAATTCTTTCCTTTCTGTGATGTCAGTTGTTACTTTTCCTATTTATTTCTGATTTTATTTGGACCCTTTCCTTTTTTTGATGAGTCTGACTAAATGTTTACCAATTTTGTTTATTTTTTCAAAGAACCAGCTCTTAATTTTATTGATCTTTTTTATTTTTTTAATTTAGTTTCTATTTCATTTATTCACTGATCTTTATTATTTCCTTCCTTCTACTAATTTTGGGTTTTGTTTCTTCTTTTTTCTAGCTTCTTGTAAGGTTAAATTGTTTATCTGAGGTTTTTCTTGTTTCTTGACATAGGATGTATTGCTATAAATCTTCTAGAGGTTCCACTTCTAAGCTCACTCATATGGCTGTTGACCTGAGGCCTCATAAGCTTACTAGCTGTTGGCTAGCAGTGTCAGTTCACTGTTTTGTGGGCCTCTTTATAGGGCTGTTTATAACATAATAGCTAAAGCTCCCAGAGCAAACAATGGGTGAGAAAGAGAATGACTAGGATGGAATCCTTGATGTATTTTTTAACATATTCTAAGAAGTAATGTACCATCACTTAATGCTACATTCTATGGGACACACAGATCTGGTACAGTGTAGCAAAAAGGTACAGAAAGACATGAATACCAGGAGGCTTGGATCATTGGGGGGCTATGTTCAGTGTTGGCCATCACACCTGGTAAAAATTTAGATTGATGGATTTTGAGAAGTAGGAAATTATATTGACAAATATTTGAAAATTTGTATTGAAAAATACAAAGAAAATTAACCCCACCCCCAAAATAAAACTTTTAAAGAGGCAGGCTTTTTTTTTTAACTCCATTAAAATAAAGTGGTAAATAAGCAGGCAAAGGTCATCACAGAACATTATTTGAGTCAGGTCCAATTTTAAATATTTAAATAATTATATTTTTAACCAGTTATTGTGATGTAAACCAATTTGAAAGTGATATGAAGTATGAAAGAGGTAAATTTTTATATTAAATAGTCATTGACTGATTTCTAAAACATTTAAATCAAGGTATATTATTTCTTAATATCGACATATAATTTAGATACATCAAATTTCTTAAAATTTTAGCTCCAGGGAAAGGAGCTAAGTCTCTAAGTCACTGGAGGTATTGAAAGCTGGATCCGCTGGATAATTAAGTGATCCAGAGTTTCATATGTAGAAAAAGATCTCTGACAGAAGGGGAAACAATTGTCAGTATCATGAAGTATCATAACAAAGGCTTTTCTCTCTATTTTATTTTTTGGAGATATTCCAGATTTTGAAACATATATGTAGAGTAGACTAGTGAGGTCTTGTTAATTGTGTGGTGTATCATAAAGCACTCAGTCAACTCTGATCCTTGATTTTCTCATGTGAAAAATGGCAACATTCTCACCAGTCATTGCATTTTATGCTATATAATTTGTGAGGAACCAAGCACATTTTTGATACATAATATTGATTCCTAAATATTAAGAAAATATGAACCACAATAATCAATGTTTTTTCAACAAATGAAATGAAGGGTTGAGGCATTTATAGAAGTTATGCATATGTTTTATTGCACTTTCTGCTATTATTAATTCCTTCTTAGTTATTTAGCATAAAGAAATGATGACTTAGTGTTATGTGAACTTTCAAAGCCAAATTCCTCTACCATTAGTAACTTGCAAAGATAATTTAATTAGAAATATTTTAATCTGAGTTTTACAAATGATAGAAAACATAATTTGGTGACATAATTTTAAGTCATTACCTCTAATAAGTCTGAATTCTTTTCTGACCTATTTATTCCTATAATTATGTACTCTCACCTACTTTCAAATGCACATAATTTCAGCAAGGTTTAAGAAGGAATGAAACATTCTTGGGTTACTACCATGGAGAGACTCAAGGCCCAAGCGAAGCCAGCTCTTTAGAGTTGTTATCCTTATTGCCAGAAAATTAACATTCATTCACTCAGGAGCACTGAAATGCAGAAGCCTCAGGGATTTTACTTATCAAAAGGAATCAGTGCAGTACTGTGGCTCAGAGAACAAGCTCTACAGTCTCAATTGCCAGCTCCCACTTATTAGCTGTATGATCTCAGTTTCCTCATCAGTAAAATCAGGATAGCAATATTTCCTGTCTTACAGGGCTGCTGTGAGTATTACAGGAGACAATGCATATACAATGCTTAGCACAGTGCCAAGATAAGTAACCACTCAATAAATGTTAGCTATTATGCTGTATACTGTAAGTAAAGTCAATAGGGAAAGTACAGATCTCTAAAGAACTCAGAACTGGTTTAGAATTTGGCAGTATAAAATAGACAAGATATGTTAAGTTTGAAGCTTAAAATGTATTGACCCAAAGGCTACCTTTGTTTAATAAATCTATGCCCCGAAGTTCAGAACAGTTTATACCACCTGGCATTTCAATTGATTAAAGTGAATTTGTTTAAGGTACTCCCCTCCTTTTTTGATCAATATTGTATAACATCATGGTATATTATGTGTAAAGCTCACTTTCTTGAAACTTAGATAGATTACGGATTCAAGGCAGGTTTGCCCATTTGTTGTTCCTTCTAAATTACCATTAACTGGCTACTTAATTATACTCACTTTGTATTTTCCTGAAAACATTAAAAAAAAAAATCACTTCTAGTCTGATCCAAGCAACCATATGTCCATAGTATGAGTAAAGCACACCCACAGCTGATGTTGAAGCTAATGAAATGAGAAATGTATTACATATCAGCTTTGAATAGTTCATTTATGCTGTTAGAGTGAAAAAGTAGTAGTTTCCATCTGTACTTCAGAAATTAAACATTCGTTTCTGAAAGATTTTATTTTAATTGGAGCTAATATTAGTTTATTAGCAAAAGGCCTCTAGAGGAGTTAAAATGTAATCACGTAGCAATAATGAAAAGGCTATGTTGTATTTTTTTGAAATACCCTAAATCTTTCTCACATTATCTCGCATGGTAGTGAAAACCAGACATATACATGATTTTATGTTTGTCTTTTTTAGCCAAGATCTACACAAGAAGATGATGGTAGTAGTTTCACAATTGTAGAGATAGTAGTAACAGATCGAAGGTTTTGATAGGGACTATTCAAGTATTATTGTGGCACATTTGTTTGATAGATCGGAAAAACTCTCTTTAGTGGATCTTTAGACCAGATGAATTTGAGGTGTTATGAAAGATTCAGATAGAATTTTTCAGTGGGCAGTTGGATACAGAGTTCTAGGATTCAGGAAAAAGATATAGATTAGAGATGTACTTTGGGATTCACATCCATATAAATGGGAACTGTGGTTTGGGACTTTTTTCCTAGGCGAGGTGGTGTGAGTTAGCTTTTTCATTGCCTTTGATATCCCATTCACTGAATGTGAGAGAGTGGTGTGATGGAATCTTACTATAGAATATTATTTTACAGGGGTTCCTGTGTGGCACAGTTGGTTAAGCTACTGACTTGATTTCAGCCCAGGTTATGTCTCAGAGTCATGAGATCGAGCCCATACACCACGGCCTGCTGAAGTTTCTCTCCCCTTCTCCTTTCACCCCTGCCCCCCACCCCACTCTATCTTTCTCTGAAACATAAATCTTTAAAAAGAAAGAATATTATTATCCAAAAGAAGTTTCCATGATGATAGAAATGTTCTACATCTCCACTCTCAAAGCAGTAGTCACATGGGGCAGAGGCTTCCTCAATATAATATAGTATAGTAGTTAAGAGTGTAGATTCTACATACTGGAAGTATGAGTTGGAATCTCCATCCTGCTATATATTAGCAGAATTACCCAGGACAAGATTCCTGACTTTTCTTTGTCTTCACCATTCAACTAAATTTTAAACTCAGGTTAATAAAGGGGTTGTTTTAGGATTTAAATCACAGCTGACAATTAGAAAATTGCCTTGAATCTAATGAAGAGTTAATGAATGTTACTATCATTAACCTTAAAAGTAAACTTAGAGAAATTTTTGAGAGTATCTTGAAATCTTAAAAAAAAAGGCGATCTATGGATTGACCTTATTGATAGATTCATCCCTAGACTCATTCAATGTTGTGTTATTTTAGAAACATTTTGCATGTAAGATTGCCTATTTCTTTATATTTTGTGTTTTTTAAAAATTTTTTTCCAGCTTTAGAGATAATTGACAAATAAAAATTATATATATTTAAGATGTACAACACAATTTTTGATATACATTGTGTAGAGATTACCAAAATCAAGATAAATAACATGTTCATCACCTCACATGGTTACCTTTTTCTTTTCTTTTTGGTAGTGAGAACACATAAGATCTACTCTCAGCAAATTTCAACTACTCTACAAGGTAGTAGTATTAACCATAGTTATTATACTGTACCCTGGAACTCCAGAACTTATTCATCCTGTGTAACTGAAATTTGTATCCTTTGGCCGACATTTCCTCATTTTCCCTACCTCCCAGCCATTAGCAACCACCATTCTATTCTTCGCTTCTATGACAATTTAAATTCTACATAGGAGTATGATCATGCTGTATTTATATGCATACTATTTTCTATAGTGGCTATCTCAATTGGCATTTTTCTAACAATGTAAAAGAGTTTCCTTTTTTCTTCATCCTCACCAACACTTGTTATTTTCTGTCTTTTTGATATTAACCACAGTAACAAGTATGAGGTATAGATTTGTATTTTCCTGATATTTAATGATGTTGAGCACCTTTTCATATACATATTGGCTATCTGTATGTTTTCCCTGAAAAAATGTTATTCAACTCCTCTGTTCATTTTTTTAAATTGGGTTATTATTGTTTTTTTTTTGCAATTGGGTTGTACAAATTTTTTATATATTTTGGATATTAACCCTTTATCAGATGTATGGTTTGCAAATATTTTCTCCCATTCCATAGGTTCTCTCCACCTTGCTGATTTTTCCTTTTTATGTATTTTTTTTTTTAGTTTAATTCAATCCCACTTGTCTATTTCACTTTTCTTACCCATGTTTTAGTGTCATATCCAAAAAACCATTGCCAAGACCAACATCAGGGAGTTGTTTCCCTGTTTTCTTCTAGTAATTTTATGGTTTCAAATCTTACAAGTTTTTAATTCATGTTGAATTTGTATATGGTGTGAGATAAGGGTCTAATTCCATCTTTTTGCTTTTGGACATCCAGTTATCCCAGCACCATTTATTGAAGAGAGTATCCATGCCTCATTGTGTGTTTTTGGCACCTTTGTCAAAAATCAATTAACCGGAGGTGCATAGATTTATGGCTCTCTGTTCCATTCCTTTGGTCTATATGTTTGTTTTTATGCCAGTATCCTGTTTTATTATTATTATTATTATTATTATTATTATTACTGAGGTAAATCTGGTATATATTAGTTTCAGGTATACAACCTAATAATTTAATATTTGTATACACTAAAAAGTCTAGTTACCCTTCATCATCATACAATTGACCATAACCCTTTTCACCCACCCATCAATCATCTTCCCTTCTGATAACCACCAATTTGTCCTCTGTATCTATGAGTTTTGTTTTGATTTGTTCATTCATGTGTTTTGTTTTTATAGATTCCACATGTAAGTGAAATCATAAAATATTTGTCTATCTCTAACTCATTTCACTTAGCATAATACTCTCCAGGCCCATCTATGTTGTTGGGAATGACAAAATTTCATTCTTTTTTTATGTCTGAGTAATATTCCATTGTATATATACACCACATTTTCTTTATCTAGCATATATCAGTGGACAATTAAGTTGCTTTCATATCTTAGCTACTGTATATAATACTGTAATGAACATAAGGGTGCATATATCTTTTCAAATTAGTGTTCTCATTTTCTTTGGATAAATACTCTGCCCATTTTTAAATAAGATTTTTTTTTTGTTTTGGTTTTGAGTTGTATGAGTTTTTCATATAGTTTGGATATTAACCCCTTATCAGGAATATCATTTGCAAATATTTTCTCTAATTTAGTAGGTTTCCTTTCCATTTTATTGATTTCCTTTGCTGTGCAGAAGCTTTGTAGTTTTATGTAGTCCTACTTGTTTATTTTTTCTTTTGTTGGCTTTGCTTTTGGAGTCAGATTCAAAAATTCAATGCCAGGACTACTACAAGGAGATTATTCTCTATGTTTTCTTTTTTCTCTTTTGGTAAATATTAAACATTTAATATGTAAATATTAGACAACACACGACTGCACAGGCACTGGGCCAAATAAGAAAGCAAACGGCAAATCAAAATATTACTCAAAACAAAAGAAAAAGAAAACACAAAATTCTAAAACCTATGGGATGCAGTAAAGTGGATATTAGAGTGAAATTTATGCCATAAATGTTTAAGAAAAAAAGTTCAAATAAATAACATTATACCACAAGGAACTAGAAAAAGAAGAAACTTGGCTGAAATATAGTAGAGGAAGGAAATGACAAGGAAAAGTCAGAAACAAATAAAATAGAGACCAGGATAAAGAATAACATAACATTAAGAGTAATGACCAGTTTTGGGGGGTGGAGCAAGATGGCAGAGGAGTAGGAGACCTGGATTTCATCTGGTCCCAGGAATTGAGCTGGATAGGGATCAAACCATTCTGAACACCTACGAACTCAACAGGAGATCGAAGAAAAGAATAGCAAAAACTCTCTGAACAGAAAAGCGACCACTTTCTGGAAGGTAGGACGTGCGGAGAAGTGAATCCGAGGCGATATTTGGGAGGATAGATGGCGGGGGAGGAGGCCTCTGTCGGCCGCTTCTGGCAAGTGATAGAGCCGCGGAGCCCAAAATCGGAACTTTCAGAAGTCGGCTCCTGAGGGACGACGCTCCAGTGGCTAAGCTGGGGTAGAACCCTCACGGGACAGTGTGGTCTCAGGACCCTGGGGGTCACAGAAAGACCGGGAGTGCCTGAGTGCGGCAGAGCTCCCAGGTATCAGAGCAGGGAAGCCGGCTGCAGAGACGGAGCCGAGGCGCGGGCTCTCAGCTTGGGGTGGCCATAAACTGTGATTCACGGCCCAGTCGGGCCACTGCTCCTCCAGCAGGGACCCAACAAGTGGCAGAATTGGGGAGACTCCCCTTCCTCCCCCGGGAGGAGTGGCGCGGGAGTGCACCACAGGGATCTGCTGGGTTTAGAGACTCCACACGGGATCTTGTGCCAGAGATAGAAACGCTCGGTCACAGGCCGGGTGAGTACGGAGTGCGGCCAGAGACTGGGGAGACAGGAGTGATTGACTGATTTTCTCTGGGGGCGCACTGAGGAGCAGGACACAGAGTTCTCAGCTCCTCTGGGGCGGAGATTGGGAGGCCGCCATTTTCACTCTCGTCCTCCAAAGCTGCATGGAAAGCTTGCAGGGAACAAAAGCTCCCGAGAGCAAACCTGGGCGGATTACTAAGCCCGAACCAGCATGGGCGAGGCAGTTCTGCCTCCAGCAAAGACTTTTGGGAACCACAGCAACAGGCCCTCCCCCAGAAGATCAGCAAGAACATCCAGCCAAGACCAAGTTTAGCAGTCAATGAGAACAGCAGAACTCCAGTGCTAGGGGAATACTGCACATAGAATTCATGGCTTTTTTCCCATGATTCTTTAGTCTTTCAAAGTTACTTTATTTAATTATCTTTTTTTTTAATTTTTCCCTTTTCAACCAACATCTTATCAATACCTTTTTTAAAAAAACATTTTTTATTTTTCATTTTTAGAGTCATATTCTATCCCTTCATAGTAGTTACCCTTATCTTTGGCATATATATATAAGTTGTTTTCTCTTTAAAATTTTGAAATACAGTTTCTTATAACAGATCAAAATATACCCTAAATCACTAGTGTATGGCTTTGTTCTAGTATCCTGCCTGATCACATTCTCTCCCTTTTTTTTCCTTTTATTAAAAAATCCTCTTATTTCTTTTTTCAACGAACTTCTTATCATTTCCTTCTATAAAATCTTTTATAATTTTCATCTTTACAGTCATTTTCCATCCCTTCATCATATTAACCCTTATTTTTGTACATATATAAGTTTCCCTTTCTTTAAAATCTTGAGAGACACTTTCTTCTAACAGACCAAAATAGGCCCAAAATCTAGTGTGTGACACTGATCTATGCACTAGCCTGATCATATTTGATCATATTCTGTTTTTGTTTTGTTTGTTTTTATCTTTATCTTTTTCTTTTTTTCTTTCTTTCCCTTTCTTTTCCCCCAGTTTCAGGTTTTTTCTGATTTCTTTAGAGTATATTTTCTGGGGACATTGTTACCCTGTTAACATTTTGTTCTCTCATTCATCTATTCTCCTCAGGACAAAATGAAAAGATGGAAAAAATCACCTCAACAAAAAGAACAAGAGGCAGTAATGACTGCCAAGGACCTAATCAATACGGACATTAGTATGATGTCAGAACTAGAGTTCAGAATGATGATTTTAAAGATACTAGCTGGGCTTGAAAAAAGCATAGAAATTATTAGAGAAACCCTGTCTGGAGAAATAAAAGAACTAAAATCTAACCAAGTCGAAATCAAAAGGACTATTTATGAGGTGCAACAAAAATGGAGGCTCTAACTGTTAGGATAAATGAGGCAGAAGAGAGAATTAGTGATATAGAAGATCAAATGATGGAAAATAAAGAAGCTGAGAAAAATAGGGATAAACAACCACTGGATCACGAGGGCAGATTTCGAGAGATAAGTGATAGCATAAGACAAAACAACAAGAGAAAAATTGGGATTCCAGAAGAAGAAAGAGAGAGGGGCAGAAGGTATATTGGAGCAAATTATAGCAGAGAACTTTCCTAATGTGGGGAAGGAAACAAGCATCAAAATCCAGGAGGCACAGAGAACCCCTCTCAAAATAAATAAAAATAGGTCAACACCCGAACATCTAATAGTAAAACTTACGAGTCTCAGAGACAAAGAGTAAATCCTGAAAGCAGTTCGGGAGAAGAGATCTGTAACCTACAATGGTAGAAACATTAGATTGGCAACAGACCTATCCACAGAGACCTGGCAGGTCAGAAAGGACTGGCATGATATCTTCAGAGCACTAAATAAGAAAAATATGCAGCCAAGAATACTATATCCAGCTAGGCTATCATTGAAAATAGAAGGAAACATAAAAAGCTTCCAGGACAAACAAAAGCTAAAGGAATTTGCAAACACAAAACCAGCCCTCCAAGAAATATTGAAAGGGGTCCTTTAAGCAAAGAGAGAGCCTAAAGCAGCATAGACCAGAAAGGAACACAGAGAGTATACAGTAACAGTCACCTTATAGGCAATACAATGGCACTAAATTCATATCTTTCAATAGTTACCCTGAATGTAAATGGGCTAAATGCCCCAATCAAAAGACACAGGCTATCAGATTTGATTAAAAAACAAGACCCATCAATATGCTGTCTGTAAGAGACTCATTCTAGACCCAAAGACACCCACAGATTGAAAGTGAAGGGGTAGAAAACCATTTACCATGCTAATGGACTCCAAAAGAAAGTGGGGATGGCAATCCTTATATCAAACAAATTAGATTTTAAACCAAAGACTGTAATAAGAGATGAGCAAGGACACTATATCCCACTTAAAGGGTCTGTCCAACAAGAAGATCTAACAATTGTAAATATCTATGCCCCTAACATGGGAGCAGCCAATTATATAGGTCAACTGATAACAAAAGGAAAGAAACACATCAACAACAACACAATAATAGTGGGGGACATTAACACCCACCTCACTGAAATGGACAGAATATCTAAGCAAAAGATCAACAAGGAAATAAAGACTTTAAAGACACAGTGGACCAAATGGACTTCACAGACATATTCAGAACATTCCATCCCAAAGCAACAGAATACAAATTCTTCTCTAGTGCCCAGGGAACATTCTCCAGAATAGATCACATCTTAGGTCACAAATCAGGTCTCAACCAGTACCAAAAGATTGAGATCATTCCCTGCATATTTGTGGACTACAGTCCTTTGAAACTAGAACTCAATCACAAGAGAAAAGTCAGAAAGAACTCAAATACATGGAGGCTAAAGAGCATCCTACTAAAGAATGAATCGGTCAACCAGGAAAATAAAGAAGAATTAAAAAAATTCATGGAAACCAATGAAAATGTAAACACAACAGTTCAAAATCTTTGGGATACAGCAAAGGCAGTCCTAATATGAAAGTATATAGCAATACAAGCCTTTCTCAAGAAACAAGAAAGGTCTCAAATACACAACCTAAACCGACACCTAAAGGAGCTGGAGAAAGAACAGCAAATAAAGCCTAAACCCACCAGGAAAAGAGAAATAATAAAGATCAGAGCAGAAATCAATGAACTAGAAACCGAAAGAACAGTAGAACAGATCCACGAAACTAGGAACTGGTTCTTTGAAAGAATTAACAAGATTGATAAACTCCTGGCCAGACTTATCAAAAAGAAAAGAGAAGTGACACAAATAAACAAAATCATGAATGAAAGAGGAGAGATCACAACCAACAGCAAAGATATACAAACAATTATAAGAACATATTATGAGCAACTCTACGCCAGCAAATTAGATAATCTGGAAGAAATGGATGCATTCCTAGAGATATATCAACTACCAAAATTGAACCAGGAAGAAATAGAAAACCTGAACAGAATTATAACCATTAAGAAAATTGAAGCAGTCATCAAAAATCTCACAAAAAACAAAACCCAGGGCCAGATGGCTTCCCAGGGGAATTCTACCAAAAATTTAAAGAAGAATTAATACCTATTCTTCTGAAACTGTTCCAAAAAATAGAAATTGAAGGAAAACTTCCAAATTCGTTTTATGAGGCCACCATTACCTTGATCCCCAAACCAGACAAAGACCCCATCTAAGAGGAGGATTACAGACCAATATCCCTGATAAACCTGGATGCACAAATTCTCACCAAAACACTAGCCAATAGGATACAACAGTACATTAAAAGGAGTATTCACCACGACCAAGTGGGATTTATCCCTGGGCTGCAAGGTTGGTTGAACATCCACAAATCAATCAATGTGATACAGTACATTAATTAAAGAGAGAACAAGAACCATATGATCCTCTCCATGGATGCAGAAAAAGCATTTGACAGAGTACATCATCGTTTCTTGATCAAAACTCTTCAGAGTATAGGGATAGATGGTACATACCTCAATATCATAAAAGCCATCTATGAAAAACCCACAGTGAATATCATTCTCAATGGGGAAAAACTGAGAGCTTTCCCCCTAAGGTCGGCAACATGGCAGGGATGTCCACTATCACCACTGCTATTCAACAAATATTAGAAGTCCTAGCCACCGCAATCAGACAACAAAAAGAAATCAAATGCATCCAAATCGACAAAGAAGAAGTCAAACTCTCACTCTTTGCAAATGATATGATACTTTATGTGGAAAACCCAAAAGATTCCACCCCAAAACTGCTAGAATTCATACAGGAATTCAGTAAAGTGACAGGTTATAGAATCAATGCACAGAAATCAGTGGCATTCCTATACACCAACCACAAGACAGAAGAAAGAGAAATTAAGGAGTCGATCCCATTTACAATTGCACCCAAAACCATAAGATACCTAGGAATAAATCTAACCAAAGAGGCAAGGAACCTGTACTCAGAAAACTATAAAATACCCATGAAAGAAATGGAGGAAGGCACAAAGAAATGGAAAAACGTTCCATGCTCATGGATTGGAAGAACATATATTGTGAAGATGTCAGTGCTACCTAGAGCAATCTACACATTCAATGCAATCCCCATCAAAATACCATCCAGTTTTTCAAAGAAATGGAACAAATAATCCTAAAATTTGTATGGAACCAGAAAAGACCCTGAATAGTCAGAGGAATGTTGAGAAAGAAAAGCAAATCTGGCAGCATCACAATTCTGGACTTCCAGCTCTATTACAAAGCTGTCATCATCAAGACAGTATGGTACTGGCACAAAAACAGACAGATAGATCAATGGAACAGAATAGAGAGGCCAGAAAGGGACCTTCAACTCTATGGTCAACTAATCTTCGACAAAGCAGGAAAGAATGTCCAATGGAAAAAAGACAGTCTCTTCAACAAATGGTGTTGGGAAAATTGGACAGTCACATGCAGAAGAATGAAACTTGACCATTTCCTTACACGACACACAAAAATAGCCTCAAAATGGTTGAAAGACCTCAATGAAAGACAGGAGTCCATCAAAATCCTGAAGGAGAACTCGGGCAGCAATCTCTTTGAACTTAGCTGCAGCAATGTCTTCTTAGAAACATCGCCAAAGGCAAGGGAAGCAAGGGCAAAAAGGAACTATTGGGACTTCATCAAGATAAAAAGCTTTTGCACAGCAAAAGAAATAGTCAACAAAACCAAAAGAAAACAGAAAGAATGGGAGAAGATATTTGCAAATGACATATTAGATAAAGGGCTAGTATCCAAAATCTATAAAGAAGTCCTTAAACTCAATACCCAAAGAACAAATGACCCAATCAAGAAATGGGCAGAAGACATCAACAGACATTTTTCCAAAGAAGACATCCAAATGGCCAACAGACACATGAAAATGTACTCCACATTGCCCTGCCTCAGGGAATTCCAAATCAAAACCTCAATGAAATATCACCTCACACCAGTCAGAATGGCTAAAATTAACAAGTCAGGAAGTGACAGATGTTGGCAAGGATGTGGAGAAAGGGAACCCTCCTCCACTGTTGGTAGGAATGCAAGCTCATGCAGCCACTCTGGAAAACAGTAGAGAGGTTCTTCAAAAAGTTGAAAATAGAGCTACCCTACGATCCAGCAATTGCACTACTGGTTATTCACCCCAAAGATAAATATGTAGGGATCCGCAGGGGTACATGCACCCCGATGTTTATAGCGGAAATGTCCACAATAGACAAACCGGGAAAGGACCAAGATGTCCATCGACAGAAGAATGGATAAAGAAGATGTATATATATATATATATATATATATATATATATATATATATATATATATATATACACACACACATACACATACACATACATACAATGGAATATTATGCAGCCATCAAAAGGAATGTAATTTTGCCATTTGCAACGACGTGGATGGAACTGGAGGCATTATGCTGACTGAAATAAGTGAATCAGAGAAAGACATATATCATATGACCTCATCGATATAAGGAATTCTTAATTTCAGGAAACAAACTGAGGGTTGCTGGAGTTGGGGGGGGTGGGAGGCATGAGGCAGCTGGGTGATTGACATTGGGGAGGGTATGTGCTATGGTGAGTGCTAAGAAGTGTGCAAGACTGTTGATCACAGATCTGTACCTCTGAAACAAAAAATACATTATATGTTAAAAAAAAATGATGAAGAAGTTAGCAGGAGGGGAAGAATGAAGGGGGGAATTGGAGGGGGAGATGAACCATGAGAGATGATGGACTCTGAAAAACTAACTGAGGGTTCTAGAGGGGAGGGGGCTGGGAGGATGGGTTAGCCTGGTGATGGGTATTAAAGAGGGCACGTTCTGCATGGAGCACTGGGTGTTATATGCAAATAATGAATCATGGAACACTACATCAAAAACTAATGATGTAATATATGGTGATTAACAGAACATAATTAAAAAAAAAAGTGTAATGACCAGTTTTTCCAAAAATATAAACAAAATTAGCAATGCTTTAACTACATTATCTAAGAAACAAAAAAAAAAAAGAAAGAGGGAAGACTCAGAAACCAAAATGAGAGATGGAAGAGAAAACAATAGAATAGATAACCACAGAAATACATAGTGTGATAACAATTACTATAAATAATTATATATTAACAAATCAGATAACTTAGAAAATAAAAAAAACAGATAATTCCTAAAAATGCACATTACCAAGATTGAATCCTGAATCCTGAATCCAAGAAATAGGAAGTCTTTTAGACCAATAACAAGAATAAAAGTTGAATTAAGAATCAGAAATTTCCCAGCACAGAAAGGCCCAAAAACTACATGATTTCATTGGTGAATTCTACCAAACATATGAATAATTAATGACTGTCTTTATCAAAACCTTTCAATAGTGGAATAGAGGGAACATATTCAACGTCATTCCATGAGGTCATGTTACCTGGTTACCAAAGCAGTATAAAAACAATACAAGAACAAAAAGTTTTAGTTATTCCGTTATAAGTATTGCTACTCTGATTTTTTTTTGACATCCATTTGCATGATAAATATTTCTCCACCCCCTCACTTTCAATCTGCAGGTTTCTTTAGATCAAAAATGGGTCTCTTATAAGCAGCATATAGATGAGTCTTGCTTTTGTTTTTGTTTAAAGAGGTAGAAATTTATTGAACACATGGCAAGGGAGTGGCAGGCAGGACCACAGAGGAGAGGCTATCTGCTGTGTCTTGTTTTTTTTAATCCATTCTGACACCTGATGTCTTTTGATTGGAACATTTTGTCCATTTACATACAAAGTAATTATTGATAGATATGTGCTTATCCCATATATCTACTTGTTTTGTCATAGTTTCTGGAGATTTTCTCTGTTCCTTTCTTGTCTTTGTCAATTTGGTCTCTTTGCACTCAAAGAATCCCTTTAATATTTCTTGCAGAGCTGGTTTGGTGGTCGCAAACTCCTTCAGTTTTTGTGTGTCTGGGAAACTCTTGATCTTCTATTCTGAACTATAGCCTTGCTGGATAGAGTATTCTTGGCTATAGATTTTTCCCCTTCAACACTTTGAATATATCATGCCACTCTCTTCGGGCTTGCCAAGTTTCTGTTGAGAAACCTCCAGCTAGCCTTATGGGTCTTTCCTTGTAAATTAAGGACTTCTTTTGTCTTGATACTTTTAAGATTTTTTTTTTCTTTATCACTATATTTTGCAAATTTAAATCACAATATGTCTTGGTATTAGTCTGCTTTTGTTGATTTTGATGGGAGTTCTCTATGCCTCCTGGATTTGGATGTCTCTTTCCTTCCCCAGATTAGGGAGCTATAATTTCAGCTACAATTTCCTCAAATAAACCTTCTACCCCCTTTATTTTCTCTTCTTGTGGGACTCCTATAATATGAATGTTATTATGTTTAATAGAGTCACTGATTTCCCTAAGTCTATTCTCATGTTGCATAATTCTTCTTTCCGTCTTTTGTTCAGCTTCATTATTTTTCATGATTTTATTTTCTGTGTCACTAATTCATTCCTCTGCTTTCTCCAGCCTGCTGTTCATTGCATCAAGCCTTTTTCCAATCTTGTTTATTGCATTCTTCTTTTCTGATTCTTTTTTTTAACTTTTTTATCTCTCTTGTAAGAGTCTCACTGATATCTTCTATTGTTTTCTCAAGCCCAGTGAATATCCTTAAGATTGTTGCTTTCAATTCTCCATCAGGCATGTTACTTGTATTTGTTTCACTTAGATCTCTGGCCTTATCATGTTCTTTCATTTGGGATAAATTCCTCCATCTTGGCATTTTGTCTAAGTCTCTGCCTTCTTCTTTGTGTTAGAAAAGCCAGTTATATCTCCTACCAGTAATGGCCTTCTGAAGAAGTGGTCCTGTAGTGCCCAGGGCCTGGAGTTTCAGGGAGTGTCTTGGTGTGTGCTGGGTGAGCTCTGCTGTTGTATTTTGTTTACTCTATGCTCCAGGCCCTGGGCAGTAGGCTCTCCTTGCCTACTGTGGGCAGTGTTTGGTCTCTGGCCTAGATGTAGTGAGTTTTAACTAGGTGTGCTCTAGTCTGCTTGTGAGATGAGGCCTGACACCAACTCCATCAGAACTGAGACCCTGCAGAATTCTCTGGTTGGGACACATGGTATGGGCAGGGACTTGTGCTGGTCTTCTGAGAGAGGGGCCCACCGCCCTGGGACTGAGGTAAACTTGACTGAGAAGAGCAGTCCCACCAGAGGACAGGGGAGTGGGGCTTGGTATAAGTAAGTTAGGCAGCCAGTGCTGCTCTGCCTCCTGCTGGTAATTCTGTGTTTATGCTGAGAGATGGGGGAGGGAAATGGGCCTGGCCAGCTATCCTGTTCCCAGAGAGGCATCTCTGTGAATGCTCCCACTCCCAGACACTCTGAGTGAATAACCTACCCACTCTGTGCTCCAAGCATTCTTCAGATCACTGTTTCGTCACTGTCTGCCTTGGGGTTGTTTGCCTGCCTTCTCTCCGGGAGCAGGGCAGTGCTCTCTAGACTCTATCCCAGCCAAGCCTGCTGACCTTTAAAACTCCAGGCTTTAAGCCCTGTTGGCTGCAAGAACTTAAGAAATTCAGCCCTTCTCATTTTCCAAGCCAAGCCAATGGCTTTGGGAAAACATTCTCCTTGTGTGTTTCCCTCTGTTCCTCTCTCTTTCAGCCTTCTCCACAGGACCAGGGCTCCCTCGCCTCCACAGCAGCCACAGTCTGTTTGTCCCCTGAATCATATCCTTGTAATTCTACCTTCTTCAATGTGGCCTCCTCTCACCCTTTAGTTGTGGAATGTGTTCCGTCAGTCTTCAGACCAATTTCTGGGTTATTTAGGATGATTTGATAGTTATCTAGTTGTATTTATGGGACAAGATGAGCCTAGGGTCCTCCTACTCCACCTCCATCTTAGGGAATTCTGATGACTTCTTCTGTTCTGCCTATGTTTTCTTTAGGAGTTTTATGGTTTTCTTACATTCAAGTCTTGAATCCATTTTGAATAAACTTTGTGTATGGTGTAAGAGAGTGGTCTGGTTCCATTCTTTTGCATGTAGCTGTCCAGTTTTGCCAGCACCATTTATTAAAAAGATTGTCATTTTCCCATTTTGTATTATTGGCTTCTTTGTTGTAAATTAATTGAACATATATGTGTGAGTTTATTTCTGGGCTCTCTATTCTGTTCCATTGGTCTATGTGTCTGTTTTTATGCCAATACCATACTCTTTTCATGATTAACTGTGTAGTACAGTTTGAAGTCATGAAGTGTGATACCCTACACTTTGTTCTTTTTTCTCAAGATCATTTGGCCACTCATGGTCTTTTGTGGTTCCAAATTTTGGAATTCTTTGTTCTAGTTCATGAAAAATGCCACTGAAATTTTGATAGGAATTTCATTGTATTTATAGATTACTTTGGGAAGTATGGACATTTTAACAGTATTAATTCTTATAATTCATGAGTTTGGATTATCTTTCCATTTATTTGTGTCATCTTAAATTTCTTTCATCAGTGCCTTGTAGTTGTCAGCATACAAGTCTTTCATGTCCTTGATTAAATTTATTCCTAGGCATTTTATTCTTTGTGGTGTAATTATAAATGGGATTGTTTTCTGAATTTTTCTTTCTGATAATTCATTATTAATATGTAGAAATGCAACAGATTTTTGTGTATTGGTTTTGTGTCCTTGAGTTTTGTATCCTACAACTTTATGGAATTCATTTATTAGTTTTAACAGTTTTTGGTGGAGACTAGGATTTTCTATGTATGGTATCATGTCATCTGCAAAGAATGACAGTTTTACTTCTTCCTTACCATCTTGGATGCCTTTTATTTCTTGTTCTTATCTGGCTAGGATTTTGAATATGTTGAGTAAAAGTGCTGAGAGTGGGCATCCATGTCTTATTATGATCTTCAGCTTTTCATCATTGAGTATGATGTTTGCTGTGGGGTTTTCATACATGGCCTTTATTATGTTGATGCATGTCCTGTCTATACCCATTTTGTGGAGAGTTTTATGATAAATAAATGTTGAATTTTATCAAATTCTTTTTGTGTATCAGTGGAGATGATTGTGATTTTTATTAATGTAATTTATCTGCTAGATTTTGGATTTTTATATTTTTATTTCATAATCTCAGTGTATTGTTTTAAATTTGCCCTTTGATTTCTTCATTAATTCATTGGTTGTTCTGTGGCATGTTGTTTAATATCCACATATTTATGATTTTCCCAGTTTTCCTCCTGTAATTGACTTCTAGTTTCATATCATGGTGTCAAAAAAGATGATTAATATGATTTCATTCTTCTTAATTTTATTGAAACTTGTTTTGTAGCCTATCATGTGATCCATCCTAAAGAATGTTCCATGTGCACACCAGAAGAATGTATATGTTCTGCTATTGGATAGAATGTTCTGTATACATCTATGATAAGGTCCACCTGGTCTAATGTGTTGCTTAAAGCTGTTTTTTTTTTTTTTAAGATTTTATTTATTTATTTGAGAGAGAAAGAATGAGAGAGAGAGAGAGAGAGAGCATGAGAGAGGGGAGGGTCAGAGGGAGAAGCAGACTCCCCGCTGAGCAGGGCGCCTGATGCGGAACTCGATCCCAGGACTCCAGGATCATGACCTGAGCTGAAGGCAGTCGCTTAACCAACTGAGCCACCCAGGTGCCCCTAAAGCTGTTTTTTTTTTTTTTTTTAATTGATTTTTTTGTCTGGATGGCTTATCCATTGATGTAAGTAGGGCCATTAAAGTCCCTTACATTAATGTATTGCTGTCAATGTCTCCCTTGAAGTTTGTTAATTTTTGCTTTATATATTTAGGTGTTCCTATGATGGTGCATAAATATTTATAAATATTATATCCTCTTGTTGGATTGACTTCTTTGTCTTTATGTAACATCCTTTTTTTTTTTTGTCTTCTGTTACAGTCTTTGTTTTGAAGTCTATTTTGTCTGATACCAGTATAGCTATACCAGCTTTCTTTTTGTTTCCATTTGCATCGAATACCTTTTTCCATCTCTTAACTTTTACTCTGTTTATCCTTCAGTTTGTATTTAGTGTCTTGTAGGTAATATAAAGATGTATTGTTTTTTTCATCCATTTAGCCACTATTTGATTGGAGAATTTACTTCATTAACATTTAATTATTGATAAGTATGTACTTATTGCCATGTGGTTAATTGTTTTGTGGCTGTTTCTGTAGTTCCTCTCCATTCCTTTCTTCTCTTGCTCTCTTCCCTTGTGGTTTGGTGACTTTCTTTCATGTTTTGTTTACATTCCTTAATCTTTATCTTTAATGTAGCTAATACAGGTTTCTACTCTGAGGTTACCATAAGGTTCACATATTTTAAATTGATAGAAACTTAAAGTTGAATGCATTTTAAACCTCTGCATTTTTACCCCCCTGACCAACAAATTATGTTTTTGATGTCCTATTTTACATTTTTTAAATTTTGTAATCCCTTAACTAATTACTGTATAGTTAAATTTACTACTTTTGTCTTTTAACCTTCACACTAACTTTATAAGTGGTTGACTTACTACCTTTACTATATATTCACCTTCACCAGTGAGATTTTTACTTTCATATGTTTTCTTGTTGTTAGTTAATGACCTTTCTTTCCTGCTTCAAGAAGTACTTTTAACATTATAATGCTGGTTTGATGTTGATGAATCCTTTAGCTTTTGCCAACCTGGAAAACTCTGTATCTATCCATCAATTCTGAGTGATAACCTTGCTGGGTAGAATATTCTTGGTGGGAAGTTTTTCCCTTTCAGCACTTTGAATGTATAATTCTATTTCCTTCTGGCCTGCAATGTTTCTGCTGAAAAACCAGTTGATAGTCATATGGGGAATTCCCTTGTATATAACAAGTTGTTTTTCTCTTGCCGCTTTTAAGATTCTTCCTTAATCTTTAACTTCTGACATTTTACCTATAATGTATCTTGGTATTGATATTTTTGGATTTATCTTCTTTGGAATTCTTATTGTTTCCTGGACCTGGATATCTCTTTCCTTCCCCAAGATTGGTAAGTTTTCAGACACTATTTCTTCAAATTCATTTTCTGCCCCTTTCTCTCTCTCTCTTTTCCTTCTGGGACCTCTGTAATGCAAATATTTTTCTGTTTGATGTTGTCTCACAGGTCTCTTAAGCTATTTTCACTTATTTTATTTTATTTATTGATGTATTTTGCTGCAGTCTTTAGGTGAGCTCTACTGACCCATCTTTCAGATTACTGATCTATTCTTGTCCTTCCTCAAGTCTACTGCTGAAATCTTCTAGTATAGTCTTTCAGTACAATTACTGTATTTTTCAGCTCTGTGATCTCTGTTTGGTACATTCTTATATTTTCTATGTCTTTGTTGAAGTTTTCACCATGTTCATTCATTCTTCTTTATCTTTATGAATTCGGTAAGCATCTCTGACCATTACTTTGAACTCTTTATCAGGTAGATTACTTATCTCTGTTTCATTAAGGTCTTTTTCTGAGGTTTTGTTTTGTTTTTTTGTTTGAAACATATTCCTCTATTTCCCCATTTTGCTGCACCTTTGTGTTTGTTTCTATGTATTATATGAAACAGTGACTTCTCTCAGTATTGAAGGAGTGGCTTTGTGTAGGAGCTCAACATTGCCCAAGCTTTGGTTGTCTCTTGAACCTTTATGATTGTCTAAGCAACCTGACTTTGTTGTTGTTGGTGGTGGTGGTTTTGTTTTGGCTTATTTATTCTTGGTAGGTTACAATTATTGAGGATGTGCCAACACCTGTCAGTGTACCAAAGAGAGTGATCTCAGTCAGCACCTAGTTTCAGCTGCTTGGAAGCAAAATCCTTAGGCAGCAGCTTTAATGTATGTAAACATATATAGTCCTGTGGAACCACAGTTGTATACCCAGCTGACTTGCAGGCTAGGAGATCTAGAGTAGCCCCTGGTTGATGGTTGCAATAATTGGAGTTCAGATGAGTGTATAAGCTCCCTTCTGGAGATATCTGTAAGCTTGGTGAGGCCAAAGAAGGATGTAAAGCCTATGGCTTTAGTGAGGCCAGGAAAGAGTGTGGGGACAGGGTACATCTGCAGCTTAAGCAATGCTGGAGAAGAGTGCTTGGGTGGGCACACCCTTGGCTTTAGTGAGGCTGTGTTCACCCACACCCACCGGGACTAGCAAGTTAGAGAGAGAATATAAATATGGTGTTATCAGCACCTCCATCCCAAAAGAACACCCCATCTTGTTCCTGTGCCTCTGGCAAATGTTTTAGGATTAGCAAATAAATCTCCTTCACTCATCTTTAAACATCTCTCAAACTTCTGCCTTTGTACTGGGTCCTGGGATGAGTGAGTCCATGTGCTAGCCCCTCAAAAGTAGTATCTGATATTCTACAATCCCCTGGGTTCCCTGAATATAAGCCCCATTGGTTTCTAAAGCTAGATGTTTTGGGGGTTTCATCTGTCTAGTGCAGATCGTAAAGGATAGGATGCCTGACATGGAGCACAGACTCCTCATTCCTTAGAGAGAAGCTCTAGACCCATGATATTTCCTCCCTATTGTGTGGGTAGGATTTTGGAGAGACTGCATCTCTGCCTCTCCTACTTGTCTTGATGTAGTCCTTTTATCCTTTGTTGTAGAGAGAGCTGTTTAGCTAATTTTCAGTTATTTTTCAGTGGGAATTATTCCACATATAGCTATAGATTTGGTGTATCCATGAGAGGAAATGAATTCAGGGTCTTCCTACACCACCATCTTGGAACACTCCTCCCCCATTAATCTCTTTGATGATGGGGAAAACATCTTAACGAAAGAAAGTTTATGGTGTTTTTATTATATCTATGAGATAGAATTATTACCTTTAAATTTCTTAAATTTGTAACTCAAATGCTTTCTTTCTTTAAATATCTTTATGTTTATAATTTCAGTTGTTAATGCACCAATTCTTTTTGGTAATTCTTGTGGCTTATATTAAATAGGATGAGAAATGATTACATGGTTCCAGCCTTGGGTGGAAATAAAAATGACATGAAGGAGAAAGATAATCTTTTAAAACATTTCTATAAAAAAGTATTTTATTGTCTTTTATTCCCTTTACTTTTCAGAGATATAAAATTGCCTGCCAAAATGTTTTGTTTCTTTACATGAAAAAATAATTAAAATTCTATTAACCAAATATTTATTTAAAAATATGTCTATATTTTTATGAAACTCCAGAAATCAGAAAATACAAACAGTACAGTCTTTTCTTTCTTATTAATTTTAACAGCAATTCCTGAGTTTGTAACACAAGTGAATGTTGCCTTAGAAGCCTTAAGTAAAAACTCTTTGGATGTATTTGATGATGATCAATTTGTGGACATCTCAAAGAAGATCTATGACACAATTCATGATATCAGATGTTCAGTCATGATGATTCGGGTAAGTTTGCTTTGCTTTCCATTGAATTATTGCAATGCTTCTCACCATCTGGAATGCTTGGAATGATTGCAAGAAATATTTTATTTCTATTTCATAATGTCAATGCTGAAATCCACTAGAATTTTAGAAATTCATACATATTCCTGAAGTCAAATCTACTGTCACAAACAACACCTTCACTTATGTATTTGGTTATAACTTATGCAAATGAGCACATTTAACTGCTATGTGTGCAGAAATGATAGGATTCCTTGTGTGCAGAATTCACTGAAGTGTCACATAGCATGATCAGGAGCCAAAGGAAAATACATAAAGTAATTTGCTCTCTTTTCTTGAATGGAAAGGAAAGGATCTTTCTCATCACTGTATTGAAATTGGTAGGAAAAATGTGTCTAAAACAGGGTGTTTCTATGGTCAAACCTTCTCATAGTGGATTAGAGACTCAGACTGTTCTGTAAGAAATCCCATATGGAGCTGACATGAACAACAAACACTTGAACTGTCCCAGTCTGGGAATTGTCTGTTTGGGGGAAATATATGCCATCTTCATAAGGGTGAAAATGAGCCATTTATTGTGGGTCTACTGCATGCACAGAGACCAGGATTATTTGTTTTCACTCAAATATTAATGCGGGGTGTTTATTCAAATTTTATTTGAAAAACTGGAGGCTTTCTGGAAAATGCCCATGTAAAGATATGGGGATATTTTATCTTGGAATGGGTTCAACTGAAGGCAGATCTGCTACTATTAGTCTATTTAAGAGAAAGTAAGACAGAAAAAGTGAGGCAGGGAGGGGAAGTAAGCCAGCAAGATGGAATTGTGCATGACTACTGGCAACCAGGGCTCAATCCTGCTGGAAAATCTGGGCGATACTATGGAATACACCTCAGAATTACCTTACCTGAGGTGAACAAAACCCAATATATCTACCTATTCATCCTTGATTAAAGCTTACCCCTCTTCAGAGTGTTATTAAAGCCTCCTGCTTGGGTCATTCAAGCTCTTGTGGCCAAAAAGGCAACCCTCAGGCAGAGTGGCAGGTGCTTGCAATAAGAAGATTCAGTAGGAATGGTGAGTGTAATTTGTTAAGTATGAAGAGTGTTTAATTTGAAAGCCTCTACATTTAACTGTTAGTGAATCTCTAAAGATGGAACTAGAAGTTCTGAGGATATATGGAGTGAGCACCGATAGTATCTGACGGGCTTGAATGTCATAGTTAGGTTACACAGAGCAGTATATAAAAATGGAGTCATTTGGGGATCTTGTAAGGAAAAAAGCCAACAAAAATTGAAGACACTGGCAGGGCAATGGATGCTTATGAAAGAAATTCTAAGAGAAAGGCTAAAGGTGTCAAGATATAGGATCTAGCACTTCAGAGCATGGGAAAACCTGAAAGCAAGCCAATAATATGTAAAAGAGAGAAACTTCCACATATATATTTGCAAGCATCCACGAAATATTTGTTCATATGTGATTGAGTGCTGTGGCACTGTACCAGTACTATGTCTGAGCTGCAAAGTACCTTTTCAAATATTTTCTTCTTCTAAAAAGGATTTTAAACCTTACCCATGTGCACTAGTGGACTAGCAGACTGCTAATAATCCAAAACTGAGAAGATAGGTAGAATCAGGAGAGAAACATCGAGTGAAGACACATGAATTTCAGGAAGTAGACTTTCCAGAGTAAAACACCTGCATTTCCAGTATCCCTGGGTGGATATATACAAAGATTAAACCAGTGAAATAGCATAGGTGAACCAGGGTAGGAAATGCATTTTTTTTTCTGAAAAATCTATCTATGGATTTAAAGTCTTGTAATATCTCCCATTTGTGTGTTTTAGTTTTAAAAAGTTTCCTTATTATCAAAATAGCTTACTTATAGCAAATCACATTATCTTGCCATTATTTCTATCTATCTCTCATATCCAGCAGTCCTCTGTAGGGCAAGAGAACAATTTATTGTAATTACTTAATAGCCTTAGAGGGCAGTAATTTTTCCCTATAGTCATCTCTTTTTCAAGGTACATACTTCAATTTCTTTTAACTTTTCCTCATAGGAATAATTTACTATTTTGTGTTCTTTACTAGTCCTATTTAACTTTTCAACAAAATTCTCAAATGAGACTATCAAAAAGCATACTCTAAGTAGGGCCTGTCCAAAGTCAAATAAAGTGGAAAACTTGTTCTTATGTTGCCAATAATACAGCCAACTGCTATGAACTTATGTTTTCCCCTCTTAAATATCAAGATTGTTGGATAGACAATTTCTTTTTCTTTTTCTTTTTTACACTATTGTTGCCTGTATATTCTTCTCCATTTTGATTTGATATATTTGCTCTTGGTCATAAATCCTTATCATATTAAACTTTATTATATTTCTAAATGATTCTTCATATAATTTATCAGGTTGCTTTTTTTCATTTTTAAATTTTTTATTATGTTTAATTAGCCAGCGTATAGTACAACACAAATTTTTGATGTAGTGTTCAGTGATTCATTAGTTGCTTATAATACCCAGTGCTCATCCCAACGCATGCCCTCCTTAATACCCATCATCTGGTTATGCCATTCCCCCACCCCCTACCTTCTGTAACTCTCAGTTTGTTTCCTGGAGTCCAGGGTCTCTCATGGTTTGTCTCCCTCTCTGATTTCTTCCCATTCAGTTTTCCTTCCCTTCCCCTGTGGTCCTCCGCTCTATTCCTTATGTTCCTCATATGAGTGAAACCATATGATAATTGTCTTTCTCTGCTTAACTTATTTCACTTAGCATAACCCCCTCCAGTTCCATCCGTGTTGATGCACATTGTAGCTATTCATCCTTTCTGATGGCTGAGTAATATTCCATTGTATATATGAACCACATCTTTATCCATTTGTCTGTTGAAGGGCATCTTGGTTCCTTCCACAATTTGGCTATTGTGGACATCGCTGCTATGAACATTGAGGTGCATGTGCCCTTTCTTTTTACTACATCTGTATCTTTGGGGTAAATACCTAGTAGTGCAATAGTTGGGTTGTAGGGTAGCTCTATTTTTATTGTCTCAAGGAAACTCTGTACTGTTTTCCAGAGTGACTGTACCAACTTGCATTCCTACCAACAGTGTAAGAGGGTTCCCCTTTCTCCACAACCTTGCCAATACTTGTTGTTTCCTGTCTTGTTAAGTTTGGCCATTCTAACTGGTGTAAGGTGTTATTTCATTGTGGTTTTGATTTGTATTTCCCTGATGGCTGGTGATGTTGAACATGTTTTCATGTGTTTGTTAGCCATTTGGTTGTGACTGTACCTAAATTAGCATCAATTAGAAACATGAGGTTATAATCTCAGTTCCTTCATCTAGATTACTAAACAAAATATTGAATTATATTGGCCCTTCATCTGACTGAAATCTCTGCCAGATAGCTCCAGTTAAGGACCTTAGTGTTAAGAGACCTTACAAGCTGATGTTCCACCCAACTGAGAACATACTGGTAAGTGTATGGTTTGTAAGAATGTTTTCTGAATTTTGAGGTGGAGCTATTCTTCCTTCAAACACACTTTAAGGCCTAAATAAATAAATAAAACAGATAAAAAAAAAAAAGAGCTCCCGTACTTGAAACCATGAAGGAGAGTCCAGGGGCCCATCATCTCTGTGCCTTCATGCCTGGTTCCTTAGGCAGCCTCTAGGGAAACTTCCATAGAACTTCTACAAGAATTCTTTGGAGGATGATCCATAAACCTGTGTACTTAACTGCTCATTGGATTATATGTTGAAAATAGAAGTCTAACTCAGGTGCAATTAATAAAAATCTGTCATTTTTTTTTCCTTTGAGGATTATTCCTTTTTCATAGAATATAATAAAATTGATCTGGTGTAATCTTCTCTTTATAAGGTCATATTTAATGCTGACCAATATCCCAATCTTAGAACTGCAAAACATTCGATGTTTTCTTCAAAGTATCTGAAGAGTGTCAAGATTAAGTCAATATGTTTACAATTACGCAAGTTCAAGGAGGGCTAGGTTATGCTCTTGAGAGTGTTTTTGAATGTTACAGAATCCTGTCCTGTGTCTGAATTTTCATGCGTGTTCAGTGCCCTTGAAACAATAAAATACTAACTTCAGATCAGTGCCTGAAATTTTACAAATAGTTTTGTAAAAATATGATTGTATCTGCCTTTAATATTTATTTTGGTGAATAATTATGTTAGCAATTGTTCAGATTATTTTTAAAATTTCTAAGAGAAAATGCTGTGGCATTTAATATTACTCTCTCCACTGGATTCAGTTTGTGGACAAACAAATTACAGAATCTCAATCTTAACAACCTCAAAGAGAAGGGAGTATTAAATATTGTTTCTTTGGTGTTTAATATTTATGTATAAATTTTACAATTATTAGGAGTCCATATAGTAGTTAAGATTAAATCAAATCACAAATCTCACTAACCTCAGTTTCCTCCTTTGTAAAATAAACTTTGTATTAAACCTACTTCAAAAAGTTATTATGATGACAAATGACCTAATAGAAATGAAGTACTCAGTAAATAGTAGTCTTTTATAAGAAGATAACTACTGTTTCTACTACCTTTATGAATAGTGCTAGTACTACTGAAGCTGCTTATTATTTCCTTATATTTTGAAGAATGTTACCTATGGAAGTTAAAGAAATGTGACTGTAGGTAAACATGAAACCAAAGCCCAAAAAGTACCTTAAAAGGTGAAGTTCTAAGCAAAGAGTTATATTTTTCTCAAGATTTTATTTTATATACAAGGAAACTTTATGTTTATCAAGTATCTGAATTATAGATTATTTAATGCAAATTGTGCCTTTAGGCCTATAAGCTAGCATATAATTCTATATGTTGTTTTTATTAACTTCTTGAAATGTGCATGAAGGACTCGATGGTTCATCATTTTGGGAAATGTGCTTAACCAGAAATAGATATTAAAAAGGGCAACATAAGTGAATTGTGAGAAACATGGTGGCCAGCAGTGAAATATCCTCAAAAAAAGGAAAAGATTCAGCAAAAATTCAGCCTTTTAAAGGTATTCAGAATATGGGCTTCATATTTTTTTTGTGTGAATTTTCATATGTGACTTATCCAAGCTCATTTTCCAAACCAAATGTGAAGATTTTCAGGACTACCGCTAACAGATTTTCTCTGTTAGTTGTCTAACTTTATGTTTCAGGGAATAAGAGCATAGTTTGGATATGTTACTTGATGGAAGTTAATTTTTGAAGAAACAAAGGAAAATAAAATTAAAAAAACATTTACATGGCCCAGTTTGCATGAATCATTTCTACATGATTCATTTACGTGACTTCTAGAATTGAAACACAGTTCAATACAACACAATTTCAGCATATATAGCTAGAAAAACATTTTTCCCCTTTTTTTAACATTAATTAATTTTTAGAGAACATGCAAGAGCAAAAGTGTGGGGAGAGAGAGAATCTTGAGCAGCCCTCATGCTCAGTGTGGAGCCCAGCGAGGGTCTCAATCTCTTGACCCTGAGATCATGACTTGTGCTGAAATCAAGAGGTCAAGGCTTATTGACTGAGTCACCCAGGTGTCCACAAAAACCTTTTTTTCTGATTCTACTGTACCTGTAGGAATTTATAAATGTCTTTCACCGGAATTATTTACAATTTTCTTAATTTAGATTACTTCCAATGTCATGATTTCTTTGAATGTCTTTTATTGTTCATAACTTCTTTTCCTGTGACCTCAAAAATTATTTTCCTTTTATGTTTTCTGGACAAGCTGCTGTTCGTTTCTCTGAAGTCTCACAATCAAACTACGGGAAGAAAAGATTCTGATGGTGTCAGTCACTAACTAGTATAGAATGTTATCTTGTACAACTAGAATTCTATTAAGTTCAGAAATGAAACAGAATAATGTGTAAAATCAAGATGTGTTCAAGTATCAGTTTTATGTGTTATCATTTGGTTTGTTACTTTACATGATATTAGTTTCTTTACTGTAGAGGGAAATGGAAGCATACTATTTAATTACTACTTTCAGTCATCATTGCATTTTTTTTTTAAGATTTTGTTTATTTATTTGCCAGAGGGAGAGAGAGAACAAAAGCACAAGCAGGGGCAGCTGCAGAGGGAGAGGGAGAAGCAGGCTCCCTGCTAAGCCTGTGGGTCTCAATAACAGGACCCTGGATCATGACCCGAGCTGAAGGCAGATGCTTAAACAACTGAGCAACCCAGGCATCCCTAGCCATCACTGTGCTTAAAAATGAAGGACAAAACATTGTTCCCTAAGATTAGGAACAAAGTGAGAATGTCCATACTCCAGTGCAATGAATGTTGTAGATGTTCTAGCCAGTTCAGTAAATCAAAAAACAAGATAAAAAGCATACAGTTATAAGGAAAAAGTAAAACTGTCTATATTTGCAAATTATATGATCTACCACACTGAAAATACTAAAAAAAAAAAAAAAAAATTACAACAACAAAAAAACCCCACCCTAGTAGAACTGATAAGTGAACTTAGGAAAAAGGAAGAAAAAAAAAGATAAGGACAAAATTAATGAAATAATTAATATGTAATAGAGAAATACAATGAAACTCTCTCTATATATTTCTATTATATCACAACTGACAGTTAGAAAACGTATATTTTAAAAGTACAATATATCACAGCATCAAAAAATAAAAAAAATTGATAAATTTAACAAACCTATACAAGATTTTTATACTCTGGAAATTATGAAATATTATTAAGAAAACACAAATTTGAAGAGATTTATCATATTCTTGGACTGGGAGACTCAATATTATTAAGGTATCAAGAATCCTCAGATTGATTTACAAATTTAATGCTGTCCTAAACAAATTGCCACTAGACTCTTATGAAAACCTATAATCCAAGGTGGTCACTTGGGAATACTCATTTGTCAAAACTTATCCAACTATACACTTAAAATGGCAGGTAAAGTACATGGATAAAGTTGATTTTAAAAAATAAAGGATGTTTTACCTAGTAGTCAGCACCTCAGAAATCAAGTAATTTTATTTAGATAAAGTCCTACCAACTGTATTAATTAGGACTAATTGAAAAGGCCTGCATAAACTACTGAAAATGCTGACATTTGGAATATTACAATAAAATGAACGCCTTTCTACTTTATAACTGGCTACTTGCCAAACATTTCTAAGGTATAAATCCTCTTTTGTTGATTTTTATTTCTCATGTTTATAAATTATTGTATATTATCTCAGATCACGGGCTGGCAAATTTATGGCCTTTGAGCCACATTTGGTTGACCATCTTATTTTGTGTGGCCTATGGGCTAAGAATGATTTTAATATTTTTAAGTAGTTGAAAAAATTTGAGAGAAGAACAATATTTTTTGACATGTGGGAGTTATATGAAATTCTAATTTTAGGAATATAGCCACACCAATAGATAACTCTTCACACTCTAAGGGCAAGGTTGAGTCACGGCTATAGAAACTGTATGGCTCACAAAGCCCAAAACAGTTACTGCTTGGCTTATTACAGAGAAATTTTACTGACCCTGGTCTTAGATAATCTGTTTTGGCTCTCTACTAAAATCTTGACTGGGTTTTCCAAAGATCCAGTTGACCTTTTGTTAGTTTTTCTGTGTAAATGCAATCATCCAAAATATTTGCATATTAGAATTGTCTTTCCTTCAAAGATCCTTGAGTCATGTGACCACCCAATGCAACTTCTGCTAATCCTTCTTATTCGCATTGCAGGGTCGTTGGCGTTTTTCTCCACCCTCTTTTCTACCCATGTGGTTTTCATTCTAGGTGCTCTAATTGTTTTTTACATTTGCTTTTGTACGTTAAACTATCTGTGCTTTTTTCTTGGCAAATTTTATATTCATGCCCTGTAACTTTGCAAAAACTGCTTTAGTTACTAGGATTCTCCAAAGGCTGTAAGGGATTTTTTACATCCCTCTTGGTATTTTACATAATTTGTTCAGCAGGTAAAATTAAATTTTAGCTTGGTCTTTGTTTTCTTTCTTTCTTTTTTTTTTTACAATTTTTTTTTTATTATTATGTTCAGTTAGCCAGCGGATAGTATATCATGTTTTTTTTTTTTTTTCCGTAACATTTATTTGGCAACAATTTAGATACTTACATTCTTCTAAAAAAGGAGAGGGGCACGTGGGTTGCTCAGTTCGCTAGGTGTCCGACTCCTTTTTTTAAATTTTTTTATTGTTATGTTAATCACCATACATTACATCATTAGTTTTTGATGTAGTGTTCCATGATTCATTGTTTGTGCATAACACCCAGTGCTCCACGCAGAATGTGCCCTCTTTAATACCCATCACCAGGCTAACCCATCCCCCTACCCCTCTCCCCTCTAGAAACCTCAGTTTGTTTTTCAGAGTCCATCGTCTCTCATGGTTCGTCTCCCCCTCCGACTTACTCCCCTTCATTCTTCCCCTCCTGCTATCTTCTTCTTCTTTTTTTTTTTCTTAACATATATTGCATTATTTGTTTCAGAAGTACTGATCTGTGATTCAACAGTCTTGCACAATACACAGCGCTCACCATAGCACATACCCTCCCCAATGTCTGTCACCCAGCCACCCCATCCCTCCCACCCCCCACCACTCCAGCAACCCTCAGTTTGTTTCCCGAGGTTAAAAATTCCTCATATCAGTGAGGTCATATGATACATGTCTTTCTCTGATTGACTTATTTCACTCAGCATAACACCCTCCAGTTCCATCCACGTCGTTGCAAATGGCAAGATCTCATTCCTTTTGATGACTGCATAATATTCCATTGTGTATATATACCACTTCTTCTTTATCCATTCATCTGTCGATGGACATCATAGCTCTTTCCACAGTTTGGCTATTGTGGACATTGCTGCTATAAACATGGGGGTGCACGTACCCCTTCGGATCCCTACATTTGTATCTTTGGGGTAAATACCCAGTAGTGCAATTGCTGGATCGTATGGTAGCTCTATTTTCAACTGTTTGAGGAATCTCCATACTGTTTTCCAGAGTGGTTGCACCAGCTTGCAGTCCCACCAACAGTGTAGGAGGGTTCCCTTTCTCCGCATCCCCGCCAACATCTGTCGTTTCCTGACTTGTTAATTTTAGCCATTCTGACTGGTGTGAGGTGGTATCTCATTGAGGTTTTGATTTGGATTTCCCTGATGCCGGGCGATGTTGAGCACGTTTTCATGTGTCTGTTGGCCATTTGGATGTCTTCTTTGGGAAAATGTCTGTTCATGTCTTCTGCCTATTTCTTGATTGGATTATTTGTTCTTTGGGTGTTGAGTTTGATAAGTTCTTTATAGACTTATTTATTTATTAGAGAGAGAGAGAGAGAGAGAGAGGGCGTGCATGCGCTTGAGTTGGGGGAGGGGCAGAGGGAGAGACTCCCTGCTGAGAACAGAGCCTGACTTGGAACTCCATCTCATGACCCATGAGATCATGACCTGGCTGAAACCAAGAGTCAGATGCTTAACTGACTGAGCCACCCAGGCACCCCTACGTTTTCTTTTCTTTATGTTATAGTAACAATTTGTCCAAAGGTTATTGGATTACAAATGAAATTTCATAAAATAAGTACTTGCTAAGTGAATTTAACATACAGGGATTTAGGGTGAATATAAGCCTTATTTTCCTTAGGGCGCATTTAGATTATACCCCCCTCTACTCTCGAAGTGTCCAGTTTGGGTGATAAAATGTCATGTTCATCTAGTTTCTAGGCCCTGATTATATTGCTCGAGGCCCTGTGGTGCATCATCTTCATCCACTGGGTGATACTCACAGTGTTGAGGCACTAATGATCACATTTCCTTATCAAGCCCATTTTTCTAACCCCAGGGAATACTTTGTCTCCATAGGCCTAACTGCTTTCAAATGTTAACTTTCTCTCTTCATGCTCTGTGAATCCTTTTTTGACTGTGGAGAATCTATTCAGGCACCATTTCAAATTTATTTAATGTACAGAGATGACACCTTTTCATTTTTTCAGTGTTAAGCAGATTTCCTGAATTCATCTTAGTCATCCACTCTTCACTGTCACAGGAGTCTTACCAGGGAATCCCAGTTAAAACACTCTGTCCTTTTTGGAAGGGACATGACCACTTTATAATAGAACTAGTTTGTAAAGAAGCCAGCTGCCAGGGGGCCTTCTAAAATAACTTAATAAAAGGTCTGTAGCAAACTAAATTTAGCTTTATATGCAAATTTAAATCAAACATTAGTGGGAAGAATTCTGTAGTGAGGCTCTTTCTGTTTCCTTTAAAACAGAGTTTAAGGTAAGGAAAAACAGAACTCCCTGCTAGCACTGGTCAGCAAGAGATGAACTTTTATGAGCTCAGCATGCTTAATGGCCTTCATGTATAATACCATCTGAGGAGACTTTTGAGTAAGGGAACAGAAGTGGCTGGAGTGAGAAAGAGTGTTCATTGAGAAACATGCTGGTTAAGCTACAAAGCAGCTCTAGCCAGCAATCTCTGTTGCTCATGCTGAGAGAAAGATATTCAGCTTGAAGTCATTCTGGGAAGTCTTCTTTCGCCAAAGGGTCAAAGCCACAAGACTAGCAAAAGACCCCATGGTTGAGAAGGACTCTGAGGCAGACTAATCCTACACTCAGAGAACTCTATGCAAGTGCTGCTTGGAGCCTTTGACTCAAGATAGCTGAACGTAAGGAGTCAAGCATCCGTTTTTGAAAACACCTTCCCGGGAAATGGCTAGCCCTGTGAATAGAAGAATAACGTGGGGAAGATGTTTAGTTGTCAAATCATAAGGAATTTTTCTGTTGTTTATTTTTGATATGCTTATTACTAAATGATTTTTATTAATTATAAATAAATTTGAATTAGTAATTAAGTGAGTAAATTTATATTAGGTATTAAATCTAATAATTAGTGTTTTTATTTTATATTTTGTTTTTATCCTAAAAACTCTTACAGTGTGCATACATTTAGAAAATATACCTTGGCATACCTAATAGAAAGAAAGATATTGAGAATTTTATATTTCCAGTATCCAGTATATAATCAGTATATTTTCAGTAAGCGATATAGTTTCAAAGAGAGAAATATTCTGGAGACTGATAGCAAAAGGTCCATAAATGAAGTAAAGCACTGATGATCACATGCTGATAAGGGGAAGTAACAGGTTGAAATCTGGGGTCTTAGGGCACCTGGTTCAGAACATTTCCCTTTATCTCAGGAGAAGGAAATAGCCCAGTGTTTTTACCCAATAGGAGCCCTTCTACTTCATTGACTTCCCTTTGTTGATGGGCCCGTTATAAACACATAAATCCCCCAAATTACTTTTTGGGCAGTTGGTTGAAGAATATCTACTCTATAATGCTCCTCTCCACTCCCTCAGATTCAGACATATAGCCCTTCTGTCTGTTCCTTGTCTTTGCCAGACATGCCTACACTTCTGGCATCTTTCCATTTACTGTCCTTTTTAACCATATGCTTTCTCCAAAAATTTGCACAGCAGACTTGCTCAGGTCTGTTGCATCATTACTTTTATATCATCCTGTACAGATCTTATATAGATCCATATATAGAGATAGCATCTTTCACTTCAGCCAAGTTTGTGTTTACATAGTGTTTATCATGACAAATGACATATTTGTTTATTTATCTATTGTCTGTCTCCTCATACAAGAATGTAGGCTCTATAAAAGAAGGGCTTTTTAGTCTTTAAAAAGAAAATAAAAAATAAAAGTCCTTCATGTTACCTTGTTCAGGTGACAAGATTCCTTTTTAAAGATGATGACAATTGTCTAATAGCCCCATGAGACTTCTTGATTATATGCATTAGCTGTTGAGTTGTAGAAGAAAGATCATTGAGGATGGAGTTTGTGGAGCTTGCTGAAGTGTATTTTATGCACATCATCCTCCATTATCAGACCCTTGGTGTTGGAGGTTCTGAAAAGTCACAAAGTTATCCACAAATTTAGTAATTTAAAGTATGTTTCATATTGTCTTATATTGCACTGTTTGGAAAAGAAATCAGAAATTTAAAGTCATAAAATATAAGAAGATTCTATAACAAAAATTATTTCCAACCTTTCAAAATGGCTATAAAATACATTGTAACGAGTCCATAGTGGTCTATTAACTAAAAAAAATACGAAAATAAATCCAGGGATTTTTGCATATCTTCTATTATAACCAAAATTAGTGGTCTAGGGATAAATTTAGACCACCTGTTTAACAAATTTTATATCAACAATACATTTATACAAGCTTGTCTCTTCCAATGGATTTTGCAAATTTAACTGGGAAGACAAACTTATTTTAGGTTTGCCTCACAGAGCTCCATCTTCAAGGAAATTCCCCTTCTCTGGAATATCTTTGTGACCCTGACTAAATCAGATCCTTTCTCAACTTTGGATTTACATTTGTAAAATAAGGAAAATAAACTATCAATGAAATAATCTATAATCTACTGGGATTTTTTGTTATAGTTTATTTATCATTTATACATTGTTTTGATGTTAGCCAATTTTCCTGGTTAAGTTTCTACCAGTGATTCAGGATTCTCCAATCTTTTGACACTGCCGTCTTTATAAGATGGCCTCCACTGTCACTGGAGAAAGGGAAGAGACAGTGGATGATTGAACAGGAAGTTTGATGACCAGACCTCAATGTGACATACTTCTCTCTACATCCCATTGGCCAATACTCAGTCAAATGGGACCCAAGTAAACTACAAAGAGCAGGTAAATGTCTTCTTCCGTTATGTCTAAACAGAATAAATGAGATTAGTAAACACTAACCATTCCTTGTTACATTCTTTTTTTTTTTAAGATTTTATTTATTTATCTGACAGAGAGAGAGTGAGCACAAGCAGGGGGAGCAGCAGAGGGAGAGGGAGAAGCAGACGCCCCTCTGAGCAGGGAGCCCAATGTGGGGCTCGATCCCAGGACCCTGGGATCATGACCTGAGCTGAAAGCAGATGCTTAACTGACTGAGCCACCCAGTGCCCCATCCTTGTCACACTCTTTGTTCCAGTTATTACTGCTGTGCAACAAATTATCCTAAAATTAGTGGCATAAAACAACAACCACTATATTATGTTCAAAGATTCTATGGGTCAAAAATTCAGAAAGGGCATAGGCTTGTTCACTCATATATCTGATATCTGAACACAGTACTCAAAGACTAAGGAAAACTACATTTAACTTTCATGTTGTTTGGCTTTCTCATAGCACGACAGCCTTCAGATAGTTGTTGTTGTTTTGTTTTGTTTTGTTTTTTTGCATGGCACTTCAGGAATCCAAGGATAAGTATTGCAGCTAACAAAACACATACAGTATTTCCGTTTCTAACTTAATCTCCAAAATCATGCACTGTCATTTTTGTCATAATTTCTTGTTTACAACCAAGTCAAAATCCTCCCCAATTCAAGAGGAGGTGACATGAAATTTACCTTTCAGTGAAAGAAGTGTAAAGGTCAAAAGAAACATACGGGATGGGAAATAATATTGAGGCCATCTTTGGAAAATGTAATGTGCTTGACTTAGAATACTCTTATCATTGTCACCGTCATTACTACTAATAATTTTTTACTGATTAACTTTGTTACCATAAGTTGGCTTGAGCAGCTTACTGCTTTTAAGTAGGAAAATAAACCAGTGGAAATATTGCTAAAATGTTGTAGGTAATCATTTGTTTAATAACAAGTTTTGGGGCGTTCTCATTAGTAAAATATTCTAGTTAATAGAATATAATATTTTATAATAGAATAACAATATTTTAAATTACCACATTTTTAATCTCTTCTATATCTGTATTCATTGCCTGTTTAAGATGTTAAGCTACATAAAGTCCTTCTGATACCTCTCTCTAAAAAATTCCTCTGAAATAATAATATCTAGAAAGCACAAGATAGAATAAAAGTTTTGAAAAGTGTATCTAGAATACAAAACTGTCATGAACCTGGGTGGCAAAGAATGAAGAAAGTCATCATGTTAAGGAATAATTTTCTACCTAGTATATAGTCTCCTCAGTCAACCTCTGGAAAGATATTTGAGTCCTTTCTGTCTGTCAAGCACCATGCTAAGTTTTAAGAACACAAATATGAATGAGGCATGATCCCTGTTCTTAATTAACTAGCATTCTCGTGGAATAAAGAGAAATGTGAGCCAATGATAGGAATTTATAGTAGTAAGTGCTATGATGAAAGTATATAGAATCATCATTGGTAATTAAGAGTTTTTAATTCTGTCATGGAGAAAATTATTCAAAGATGTAATCATTTGGTGACATTTGAGTTGGCTTTGGTGTATAGATGGATAGGAGTTGTATAGTTGGAATTGTGGTTTAGGGCATTTGCAAGGAAATAGAAGTAAAAGCATGTTTAGAGAATATAATTAGGCCAGAGTGCCTGGACTCCAGCATATAGGTGGAGAAAGACTGGGAAAATAAAAAGAATCCAGATTATTAATATGCTTTATGCCATGTCAAAGATACATAACCTTGACAAATGTCAGGATGAACAGAATTACCAGGCTTGGCAAAGAATATTCAGGATTCATTCCATGGGGTTTGGATGGGGGAGTATCCTTCTCCTCCCCTGCCATAGTCATCCACCACAGGTTTTCTAATATTTGAAAACTGAGGCTCTTTTAGCAAGAGAGAAAGTAGAAATTAGTGATTGGGTAGACAACAAACAATCCCTTACAATATATTTACTATTAAAGGAGAGTAGGAATTTTAATCACATGGTAATTTACTGTTTATGCCTCACTAAATAAATCGATCAAGTGTAATTTTCAGGAATTGCTCTTCCTTAGGATATGAAACCTCTTCAAAAAGGATTTTGGAAGAGTGATAAAGATGATGATGATAATAATAATAATAATGGAGGCTTGTGTTTGGAACCAGCCAGCATTTTGTATTTGAAATGAGCTAAAGCCAAGCATATGCCAACAGTATTTTTTTTTAAAGATTTTATTTATTTATTTGACACAGAGAGACACAGCAAGAGAGAGAACACAAGCAGGGGGAGTGAGAGAGGGAGAAGCAGGCTCCCCACTGCAGAGAGCCCAATGCGGGACTCGATCCCAGGACTCTGGGATCATGACCTGAGCCGAAGGCAGACGCTTAACAACTGAGCCACCCAGGCGCCCCATATGCCAAGGGTATTTTTAACTGCCTAACTCCCTTGTAGGAGATTTAGGAAATCAGACTGACAGGCATGCTGACCACTAGAGCAGCCAAGGTGAAGGGATTGAAGTGCTGTCTTGCCAGCTTCAGGGACTCATTGAGTATGTTCCAGAATACAACATGCCACTGATTACAGAGGATTTTGGTGTTAAACTGACAGAGGAAATTGCTAATCAAAATGCAAGTGGGAGATGTAAATGCAAAAAGATATGAACTCACCAATTAATGCACAGAGGATCATTTTCTCCTTCAGATGCCTTGTTTCATTATTAAATTTGAAGCTTTACACGTTAGCTTCAAAAGAACCACATCAATCAGAGCAGGTTGAAAGACAGTGTGTTATGCTGTGATGAGCACTGGATTAGAAATCAGAAGACCTTGATCTTGGTCTCAGATACATTAGATAGTAGCTATGGTGTCCTGACTTCCTACCTTAAAGATACTGTTATACAGTGTCCTGATGCATAAGAGGGGATAATCACACTTGTCTTGCTTATAATTGCATATTTGGGGGGGGGTCCTTCCTTCCTTTTTTTCTTCTCTCATTTTTTAAGCTATTCATTCTTTAATTCCTTAAGCTATTCATTGAATGATTTTGGTTCATTCATTTTGATAAGTTTTTATTGAGTACCTGCTATGTACTGATAAATTTGTCAGACATTTAGGCATATGGAGATAGATAAGATCAGCAAGATCTTTATTTACTTGGAATTTATATTCTAGTGGAGAGAGACAGAAAGTAAACAAAGAAAGATACAGACAAGGCAGTTACGATGAATGATATGAAGGAAGTAAGCAGGTTGATGTGATGGAGAGAAAATTGGCATAAGAGTTAACAACACTTTAAATACAGACGTCAGGGAAAACCTCTCTGAGGAGATCAAATTTAACTTAGTTAATAAGAATCAGGATGAGTGAGCAATTTTAAGATGGAAGAATCTTGCAGGCAGAAGAGAATAAATGCAAAGATGACAAGACAGGGGAAGCACCGGTTATACCTGAAGAACAGGAATGAGGCACTGCATCTAAAACTTAGTGAAGGGAGGAAGGGTAGTGATATAATATGATTTTGGAGAGATGGAGAGAGAATAGATTATTTTGGACTTTTCAAATACATTATATAGTTTGGATTTTATTCCAAAGCATTGGTAACTATTAAAATATCTCTAACAGGTGAGTGGCATGATTCCATTTGCATTTTAAGAAGTTCTCTCTTGCTTTTGTTGACTGCTAACTTTCCAAAAGGCCTCTAAAAAATTTGTTTATCAGGCAAAACTAAGTTTATTAGACTTAGTGCAGTAAACAGTCTTACTGGTGTCTCAAAATGGGGAAATTAGGTAAGGCTCTTTATATCATTTTAAGGCCTGTGCTGAAGGATTTTAAGGTCAACTTCAAGAGGGAACACTGGTTGGGATTTTGTCATATGGTATATTTGATGGGAGAACACAGTGAATTGAAGATCTTGAAATGAATCTAGATGAGCTTGGTGGTCTGGATAGTTTAACAAATTAGCTGGGTCAGTTTTCTCTTCTGGGAGAAGGTATTTCCTAGAAAAAGCAGTTAAGTTATTTTTGCTTGATCTTAGTATTATGGACACAAGCATAAGAAAGTCTCTCCAGGCCTGTTATTGTTTAACACAGAACAGAGAATTCTGTTGTTTTCAGTTCTCACTAGTCCATGGGAAATATGTTGTTGAGGGTGGGGTTGGTAAGAGTAGAAGTGAGGATATCACATAGGAGTCTGTGATAGTCCTTCTCAGGTAAGCGATGATGTTGATGTAGCTTAGCTCTGTACTCCTCAGTGCAATAATTACATGTGGCTATTGAACACTTGAAATTTGACTTGTGTGAATTGAGATATGCTATGTAAGTATAAAACCCACAATACATTTTGAAGACTTAACAAGAAAAAAAGAATAGACTATCTCATCTATTTTTTATATTTATATGTGGCAAATTGACATTAGTAATATATTTTAACCAAATATATCCAAAATATCAACTTAACATGTATTTTTTATTTTATTAATGTGACTGCTAACGAACTTAAAATTGCATATGTTGCTTGCATTATACTGATATGGGACAGGGCTGGACTAGAGAGTTGGTAGAAGAGGTGGACAGATTTGAAATATATTTTGGAGTTAAAATTTACTGAATTTGCTGGGAATAAATGTGAAATTGAGGGAAGTAGGGGGAACAAATTTGCCTTTTAGGTGTCTTGTTTTGGGCCATTGTATGGATGTGTGACTTAATGAGCTAGTGGAGACTTGGAGAAACCAATTTGGGGTAGAAGCTTAATTCCATTTTAGTGTGCTCATTAGATATTAAATTTGCTTATTTTATAGATATACGGGTCATTGGATATATGATTTTGGAACTTAGCACATAAATTTGTTCTATTATAGAAATTTGATTTCCCTTAGCATAGAATGTACTCACCTTTGGAGAGGGTATATTAGAAAAGAAAGAAAAAATTATATAGGAATAAACACATTTAAAATTCAAGCTGAGGAGGAGTAGATAGCAAAGGAGGTTGACAAGAAGTGACAGGAAAAATGAGAAGAAAATCAAGAGTGCTGAGTCAGAAGCCAGGGCAACAGTTTTTCAACTGTGTAGAATGTTACATAGAGAACTGGTAAGATAAGAAGATATGTTTATTGTATTTAGGGACATAGATGATCAAATAGGTAATGTATGTTTAGGTATGCAGGGCATTAGTGTCAGGGTTTCCTGAAACTGATGATTAAAGCTGCAGCAGGCAAAAGAAGCTAAATACTGCCATTATAGGTTGAGAAAAATGACTGCTTTTTGGGACCAGCACACTTCCATAGAGCTTAGATACAAGTAGAGAATTTAGGACAGAAAGAGAGAAATTAGAATTTTTGAAATGTGTAGTGCTCTAAGAGATTAAACAGTTCTCTCTTTTCTCTTTGGAGTCCTTAGGACATTCTATGATGTCCTCACACCATAATGGGGGAACAACAACAAAATAAACCTGATATTCTGACAATGACTGAACCCACACTCTGAAAGTGAACTCTTTATACTTCATGTCAGCATAAAGTCATACAATTGTAAATATTATATGTAGACTTTTGATAAGAACTTGAATTGATGATGACTCTTTGTCTTGATTTTAGCCCAGTTTTGTTTTTGTTTGTTTGTTTGCTATTCTTACAGTGTTTGCTATTAAATCATGCTATCTTTGGTTGGAAGGTTTCTTTTTCCCTATGTCCTATGGATATCTGCAGAGTCATTAGTCTTTGTGTACTTCTGAAGGAATTGTCTTTAAATGCAATCTTTACCTATGGATTTCTTTGGAAAGATTAGCTTTGCTCCAATACGTTCTGCAAAATCCTACCACCATATTTTATTCTGTTAACTCCAGGGTTAACTTTTGCCTAACTCTCAGTACTTTCTGTAATGTAAAGATTTAGTTCTACCTGTGTTTCCTTTTCCAATTATATTTTAATTACCCTAATTAGTTTTCTTGCCATAGATGCAATGAGAACAGCAGTCTCAAATCGCTTTCAGAAGAAAGCATCCCTTCCTGCTTGGGCCAGAGCTGAAAACAGATTCACCCACTGGCTATTTCCTGTGTAACATTCCTCCACCTTGAATCACTACCTTTTAATAACTTTATACCCACCTTCTAGTAAACTACAAAGCCACTTTGTAAAAATATATATAAATAAAAATATTAGTCAATGATAGCATTTTTGTTATAAAAATAATGCATGCTTGCAATAACAAATTGAACAATATAGAATAGTTCATGGTAAACATTTAAACCCTGACTCTTCCTCCTCCTTTGTTGCACACTGTTTTCCTCCGGTGTTAATTGCTTTTAGCACTTTTGTTTGTATCCTTTCATATAGTCTCTACATAAATTCTAACATATATACTTGATTGTCTATATATACCTTTTGCTTATTTGTTTGTTTTAGCAGACATAAGACTATTTTATACCTACTGTTAGGAAGCTTGATTTGATTTTTATAGTTCTGCAATGTCATACATTAGATTCTCTTAGTTTCAGCCCAAAATAAAGGTTACCATGAACCCATAAAACTACTGGTGATACATCTCTTTCTTATAAGCTTTTCCTATAGGTGGGGAAAAATATGCAAGAGAAGAAAGGAGGAAAGGCACCCAGAGAGAAAACACCAGGAATAGTAGAAGCAAATAGTCATTTGAGGTCATGGGTGAAAACTATGAAGAGCCAACATAATGTCATCAGTGGAGCATTGGATTGCTGCCAAGTTAAATCCCGAAATGAGAGAGCTGAGTTGAGTAAAAAAAATCACATAGCTCAAAATCTTTAGAAGGCTTTGAGTTCTATAGAGGTGAAATGATATATTGCCTCAGTGCATACAGCTAGTTAGTGTCAAAGTCACTGATCTTTTGCCTCTAAATTCAGTGCACTTTTTAAAATTTTTTTATTTATTTTTATTTTTTATTTATGTTTTTTTTTTAAATTCAGTGCACTTTTGATGTTACCACAACCACAGATGCAAACAAACAAAAGATAAACACACTGTATTAATCAAATGCAATTGTAATACAGTGTGTTTAGTAGAACATATTGTCTTAAATACATATATATTTTTAAAAATCACTTAAAAAACTGTATTTGAAATCATTGGCTAAGAACAGGAATACATTAATAAAAGGACTGAGGAAAAGAACAAGTGACAAGTAGCTTGAGGGGAAGGTCAAATTAACTTCTCTGGAATGAAGATGAGGTAGGAAGATCAAGGGAAATAATTTAAATGTATTGAATTTGCTTAAGAAGTGAAGTAAAGAGAAAATGCCCTTCAGTTTAAAATAAAATTCCCAACAGAAACTGAGAAGATCAAGTAGAGGTAAAAAGCTATATCCTTGAGTGGCTGATAAAGAAATCTAGCCTAAGGGGAGAAACTTTTATTGAGAGACTGTTACCTGGGAGGAACTTTACATACATTCACTCATTTCACCCTTAAGGAAACCCTTCAGGAAGAGATTCAAATAACCATCTTATTGGCAGGAAAGGAAACAAATCATTTAAAATTACTCTCCCAAACTCACTCTGATAGACAGTGCCCAACAGGATTCACAATCAAGCCTTTCATTTTTTTAAACATTTTATTTAATTATTTGAGAGAGAGAGAGAGCATGAGAGAGGGGAGGTCAGAAGGAGAAGCAGACTCCCTGCTGAGCAGGGAGCCCAATGTGGGACTCGATCCCAGGACTCCGGGATCATGACCTGAGCCGAAGGCAGTCGCTTAACCAACTGAGCCACCCAGGCGCCCACAATCAAGCCCTTCTATCTGGTTCCAAAGCCTGGGCTACTGTGCTATGCATCCCGCCTTGATGACTCACTGAGGTAAAAGTGATCTTAATGTTGTATCCAGAGTTTCTGGATTTAGAAGTGTGGGAGAATCCTTTTAATATTTTATGCAAATATGGACTTGCTTTGCAGTCAGGCCTCATCTGGTTCTCCTATTTGCAAATTTGAATTCATATCCCTCTTTAAGAAACAATTGTTTTGAAGCTAAAGCTATTCATTTGCAAGAGCAGGGCTTTTTGAGAGGTAAGAAGAAAAGATTTTTGAAAAGCAAAAGTCTAATTTTAAAGAAGAGATATAAAATTTATCAACAAATAGATTTAAGAAAGTCTAGAGGAAAAGCTGGATTCCTCTACCCCCACCCCCACCCCCATGAGGTATATTTAGTAGTTTTGTCTGTCTTGGGGTTCAGAGTAACAAAGGACATCTGAGGGACCAAGGCTTGCTAGAACATATGGGAAAAATGAGTAGGCATGTGAGGCTCTCCAGCCTCTTCCTAGATGAGTACTTTAGTGCTCCATGCCAAGGAGCCAATACCAGTAGAGTGTCAATCACTGTTGAGTGATAAATTGTCATCTACACTGAAAACATTCTTTCTTCTGTTGCTGTTCAGGGATAGCCACAGACATATATTGCCTGGATTATACAGAAGTGACTCTTCTGGTGTCTCTAGACTTTTCTTCTCCCTGGTTCCAACAGACCAACACTCTTTTTAGCCACTCAGGAGGACACTTAACAACCATCCCCCATCCAAACAACGAAAGAGGGAAAGAGACAGAGACAGAGACAGACACAGCAGGGCTTTGGATGCAAAACTACTGTGAAGGAAAAGCTTCCCTGCCCAGTGCTGTGGTGGATACAGTTTAACCAGTTTGAAGTGCCTGCCCCATGCTGAGCTAGAGCACTGGTGAACTCTGTTGCCATTTCAATAAGGTATCCCCCAAGAGGATGCTTTATGGCTTCTGAGTCCTCATTGGTAGTTCACTTCCATCTGAGTTCATAAAGGGGCAGTGGAGGTACATGGAGCTAGAACTGTCAGAAAGGTATTCTTGTGACTATACACACACCCTTGTCATGTGGTCCAATGAACCTTTAAATCTCAATTAGAACATAGGAACAAAAACCTGCTTAATATCAGTATGAATTAGAAAACAAGAGGGAGGGTAACAGAACAAGAGAGAGACCTGCAGAAGCCTTGTGCAGAGATGCATTGTCCTTCTGCATCTGTTTGGCTAGTATACAAAATATTTATGTGCACTTTGCACTTGAGGGTAATAAGGATGTTCACATGGTTGATCAAAATTGTTCTGCCAGCCGTGATGCAATGATGATGGATTGCTCCTGTCAGGATAGCCAGTGAGGAATTTCTACATTAGGTAGCAAAGGGGATAATATGACATAGGCCTGAATTCGGATAGCAATCTAGATTGAAAGAAGACATTAAATATTGTACTTTAGACAGTAGAATTAGACGTGTGTTCTAAAATTGAGTAGAAAAAGAAATTAATTCTTTGTGCTTTCCCCTAGTCACCTTCCCTTCAGCTGAGACTTTAGGCAAACCATGTAACCCTTTTATATTTAAGCTAGAAAATACCTTTGTCTCCCCAAAAGGTTGTTCTCAGATTAAATGGAGATCATGGGTATGAAAACAGATTAAAAATGAAAATTGAAGGAAATATTAATATTTGCCTGAGCTTTGGAGCCAGAAACGTGGCCATCGTCCTCTGATGGTCCCTTTTCAAATTATTCACCAAGTCCTACCACCTCTGGACATTCAGTCATTTTGTCATTCTCTCTGGTCCCTCTACCCTTTCTTTATAATAATTTTTACTGATCCTTGGATATCTGTTTGGATGTCACTTCCTTCTGGAAGGATTTTCTCAACCCAACTCATGAATTAGGTATCCCAGTATATTCACACAGCACCTCAAGCTGCAAATCATAGCAATGACTATTTATCATGCTTTCTGTTAGAATCTAAGCTCTAGGGAAAACCAAGACTATGATTCCAAGTCTCCTTTCATCATCATATGACGTCATGATGCCTGTCACATAGCAGATCATAAGTAACATGTTTTTGAAGGAATAAGTGAATGAATGACTTTTTCTGAAATTAAAAATTAGAGAGGAATATTGAAATGAAAATGACAAGAGTAATGATTTTAATTAAGAACTAATTAATTTTTAAAAGTATTTTGATGCCTAAGGCAAATACACTTTAAAATATGCTTTCAAATTAATAGGTTGATTTTGATACTTTATTTGATAATTACATAAAGATTTGGGAAATATAGATAATGTAGTGACTATATGTTGATTTTTATTTTCATAAAAACTTACATTCTTTTCAAAGTTTTTTAAACATATGTAAAAGTTAATATATATCACAAATAAATGACTTTTGCTAGATTAAGTTGTTGCCTTTTTTTCTTTTTAAAGTAAACTCTACATCCAGTGGGGTTCAAACTCACCATTCTTGAGATCAAGAATTACATGTTCTAGCAACTGAGACAGTCTGACACCCCAAATTGATGCTTTTCATATTTCACAGATAGCTCTAGCATAATATTTAAGAATATAGTCTTTAGATCAAAGTTGGAGAACTCGGAGTTCATTCTTTCCACCACTTAATAGCTGTGTTACATTAGGCAAGTTGCTTAACCTCTTACAAATGTTTCCTCATTTAATACATGGGATTGATAGATCCCCCACTGAGGATTAAATGTTCCATACATGTTAAGCACTTGGAACTCTGGGACATAGTAACTGCTTACAAAATAGTTCTTTTATTATTTTTCAAGCAATGTTTATATTTTCAATTTCTGAGCTATAACATTAGAGAAATTAGTATCATTCTTATATTCTCAAATCATTTTGATATACTGAAATATCACAAAACATTTCTTATGTAGCTGCTGAGCCATTCGGGAATTGGTATTTTCTTGTTTAATTTCATTTTACCAATGTGGAACTATAGGAATTTCTGGATTATAAGAGTTTAGTTCAGTGGATTTTAGTTTACTAGAGTGATCTGATGGAAAGAATCAATATTTTAGATGCCAATTTACCCTTGAATAGCCTATCAAAATGCAGCTCCAACTTAATTTTCAAGGAAGAGGTTTTTTTGAAACTGACAAAATTATTCTAAAATTTGTCCTTACAAAACAAATGCACCAAATGGTTAAGAAGATTTAGAAAATGAAGAATATGAAGGGGCATTTTCAACTGCCAGATAGTTGAAGAATTTCAAAGGTATGGTTTTAATCATATCATACTGCTTGACCAATATGAACACAAATCCGTGGAATGAAAGAAATGCCCCTGAAAGAGACCCTAATAAATGAATGTATTGAGCAGACCATGCAAGGTGACCTCTGGCTACAGTCCTCTTTCCAGAGAGCCCCTGTGTTGCCTGGCATTTTCACAGTTCCATTCTGAGGGATTCCTAATGCATATGTTACTTACTGTGTTTAGTTCTATATGACTCTGCAAATCTAGCCATGGATTATTGTTGCAGGGATCACTTCTCATCCAAAGTCAGCCATGTAGAATGATCAATAATCTGTAAGGATACCAATATGAGAAGTCTATACTCTCCAATACTGATATTATCTACCATATGTGGTAATTGGCTAATCAGTCAGATCCTCTTTCATGGCTTATATAAAAAAGGTCACATAAAAATAGCAATAATGAGGAGCAGTGCAGAAGCCAGAAACACAAAGATAAGAGGTAGCAGTGAGGTGACTTTATTAGACAAAAAAAACTCTGAGTAAGCAGAAATAAATTTTGAAAGAATTTAGAGTTTAGAATGGCAAGAGAAGAAGAAACAAGAGAAGCATAGACAGTGAGTAGTTGGGTCACTGTAGAATATTGGATTAGGGAGGAATTTTACCACCTGCTGGTAAAATAATGGTAAAACAGCAAGTTTATTAGAGCTGCAACATTATCTGGATGTGCTAGAAACTTTGCACCTGACAATTTTAACCCACTATTATGTCACTACTGTGCCCCTGAGGATATTTTAGTTCTAAGATTTTGAACTAGTTTTGTTCTGGTGTCCTATACTTTTGCACTAACAAGGCTCTTTACCAGCTATTGTTATGTATAGTGAGAATATGGTGTGTAAAGTTTCTATAAGTAAACAGAAATTTCACAATTCAACTAGTAATTTTAAATACAATAATCATCCTTTTTAAGGTAAAAGAGTTCTAGCGTTTAACACTGTGCAGAAATATTAATATTTTTGTATGCCGTGTAAACAGAAAACAATGCAATGTCAATAGCATCAAATTGGATTAGGGATAATTCATTTCAGTGATCACTTGACTCCTTTTTGAAAATAAACCTAGATAAAAAGTCAATAAAAGACATTTGGAATTGGTATGGATTTTGACAACAGGGAATCCTGAGGGCAATTGAAAATTTGAAGGTAATTGTTCATTATTTTATGAACAAGCTGAGCAAAAATCCAAAGGAATTAGTTCTAATAAATTTATGATGAATTTTATGTATTATGAATTATTTATTTTTGTGTCCTTCTTTTGCTTAGCATAACATTTTTGGTCTCATCCATATTGTTGCTCACATCAATAGTATACACTCCTTTTTATTGATGAATAGTATTCCATTGTATTAATAAGCCCCAGTTTGTTTATCCATTCTCCTATGAAAGACATTAAGGTTTTTCTCATTTTATGGGCTACTATGAATGAGGAAACCATGGACATTCTTATTGACATTAATTTTGAATTTCTGTTTCTCCTTCATAAATTTCCATTCTTAATAGTGGAATTACAAAGGTGTTGGGTAATTGCAAGGGAATATGTTTAACTTTTTAAGAAACTCCCATACTCCTTTTCAAAATATTTATGCTACTTTATGTTCTCACGAGCAATGTATGAGAATTCTGATTGCTTTACTTCTCAACACTTACTATTGCCAGTTCCTTTCATTTTAGTCACTCTAGTGAATGCAAAATGGTATCTCCTAATGGTTTTAATATAATTTTTCCTAGTGATTAGGATGTTGAGCAACTTTTCTTTGCTTATTGACTGTGTATCTTCTTTTTCAGGTATGTGTTCACATTCTTTGCCCACTTTTTGATCAAATTTTTCATATTTTTGTTGATTTGTAGGAGTTCTTCATATATTCTTGATAGTAGTCTTTTGTTGGATATGTTTATGGTGATTATAGTTTTGTTCCCAATCTGTGTCCGTTGACTGTTTTTCCATTTCCTTAATGGTATCTTTTGATAAGTTGAAAAATTTAATTTTGTGAAATCAACTTATAGCTTTTTATGGTTAGTTGAGTTTTTTTGCTTCTTGTACAAAGAAAATATTAATTAATTAAAAATATTTGTCTACTACAAAGTTGCGAAGATATGATTCTACATTTTTTCTAGGAGCTAAATGGACTTGAATTTTACATTTAAGTTTATTTTCTATCTCAATTAGTTTTGAATATTCCCATGTATTGGAATTTTAAAAGATTATTTATATATTGTCCTTTGCTCCAGTTAACATTTAAATTAAATTTAGATTTTCCCTCTTTTTATTTTGATTGGTGATTTCTGGTGTTTTCATTGTTGATTTTTCTTTTTTTTTTTAATTTTAGCTGTATGATCGCTCATTTTTTTTTAAAGACTTACTGAGTTGCTCTTTGCAGGCCATAGTCATATAATATGGTTACACTGTCCCCTTCTGGGCCTTTGATTATTCTCTTAGTTTACCAATTTTAAATAATCTTCTGTTAAATTAACCCAGGGTCTTAATGCCATCCCCAAATATAGGGTATAAGACCATTTAAAGGAAATTTATCAGATTAATTTTCTTTCATTTCTTTACAGGATTAATTTTTTTAGATTAATTTTCACAATAACTCTACTATAATTACACAGGTTATTCTTTATTTCTCCTTATTTTTTTTTTTTTAACTTTTAGTCTGAGATACTTGTGCATTCACCTGCAGTTGTAAGAACTTATGCAGGGAGATCTCATGTAGCCTTCAACTATGATGACTTGCATAGCTGCAGTGCACTATCACAACCAGGAAATTAAAGAGTGAAGCAATCCACTGACCAGTTTTACAGGCAGTCCCTTGTGTGTGTGCATTAGGGACACTTTTATTTTTTAACCTTTTTAAGAAGACAAAGACAATTTAAGGTTTTGGTTTTTTTTTTTGTGATTTATCTGGTGCAATATGAGTTTCAAAGAGCTCCTTAGTTTTCTTCATCTCCCCAATCATTTCTCATTCTTACTTATAAGGCAATGCATGGATCACTGCCTCTAAAACATCATTTTTGTCTCTTTGTATTTGAAATCCTTGGATTGCTATTTCCTCAAAATTAGGTATTTTTACCCTGACTCAATTGAACAGATTCTTTTCTTTTCTTTTTTAAAATCAGTTTGACAAAGATTATATAATAGCAAGCTTTGTTCTTTACAAAGAAAATATCATTTTTGAGATTGCCTAGATAATTTTTCCCTGTTCTTTGTTACATATGCCATATTTACCATGATGCATTATGCTTATTTGCTCACAAGTCCTCGTTTGATTCCTGATGTCTGTTCTCTTTGTTATCAAAGGATATTCCCTTCATCTTTAGCTTTATGATCTTAGCCAACACTTTCAGTTATCCCTCTCTTTCAATCTTCCTGATATTTGGAGATGTTAAGTTTCTAAGATTCCTTCCCAATCTCTATTTTTAAAACTTTGTTTATTTTTTGTTAGAAAATAAGGTTAACAAAGAGCATCTGTTCCTTAATTTTATAGTACTATAGTGCATCTGGTAACCCAGTAGGCTATCTATTTGGTTCTTACAGGGATCTCTAGGTGTTATAAAGAGTATTATTTGTCTTGCCTGGCTGGTGTATATTCAAAAGCCCAAAGATGGAAACACATATGGATGATGCAATGATTAAGGTTAAGATATCTTGTTTTATAAACAGAAAAGTCAAGTGTAATAATTGCAAATGGGCCACTTGTATAAGTTCATGTTGCTATCAGAATTATGATTTGCATTTACTGATTTTGGTACTTCATTTGAAATGTTAATGATTCATTTCCACAGGCATTAACTTTTAGAATCTTGGCATTTCCTAAAAGAACAGAAAGGGAGAAAGGGGAAATTACAACCCAGACTTTCCCACTAAGCAGCCTTGAATGCAAAAATATGCCAATGTATAAGTTACCATTATAGTAAGAATACAGAAATACAGGTCACATATGTTAAAGTAATTAAACAAGGAGTCCATGAGACCTAGGTAGTTCTAATGCCTTGGCAACCGAACGGAAACCTAAGCCAGTCAATTCCTGTAAATGTCTCAAGGTTAAGAAATCAAAACGCAAGAACAACCAATCACAAACAGCCAAGTAGTCTTTCCCAAATAAGGCAACTGCTAAAGCTATAGCTGGGGAACTGATTTCCATGCTCTGCTTCTATGTCTGCCTTATAAAAGCCCTTTCCTCTAGCTCTTGTCAGTGGGGGACTCCCAACCATTTTCAGTATGGTGCTGCCCAATTGAAATTGATATTTTCTCAAAAATCATAAGTTCCTCAAATTTTAATTATTTTAGTTTATTTTTAAACACATTACAGTTATAAGTAATGCGTTTGTTAAAATTTAAGGATCTACATATATTCCGAAATACACATATATATGCTATATTGGCCATACGTTTTTTTTAGATTTTATTTATTTATTTGAGAGAGAGTGAGAAAGAGAGTAGGACTACCTGCTGAGCAAGGAGGCGGGGGAGGAGCTCAATTCTGGGACTCTAGGATCATGACCCTAGCGAAGGCAGACGCCCAAGGGACTGAGCCACCCAGGTGCCCTAAATTGGCCATACCATATTATCATTGTTCCTGGCTTAATATAGCCTTTTTTTTTTTTGTGGAATAGCAGGCAAGGGAATTTAAACTGAACATACTGTACAAAGGTAATATATAGGATTTTGTGTCAAAGAAAAACTGCCCTGTTTAACAGTGAAGCAGATACTTTAATAATATGCTACAATATCATGTCTTGTCCCAAAGAGTGCATATAGTTGAAGAGAATATGAACACAAAACAACAAACAAACCAGTATTAGTGCCACTTGAAATTCATAAAGAAAATACTTAAAATGTTTGATGAAAAGCAAGTATGAAGCATGTCCTCTTCAAAGGATATTTCTGAGTAAGCTGTAGAATGCTACTAGTGATGTGATAATTGCCTTATTTTCTAAATGATGATAAAGTACTTTTGTTTTTGATGATGATGTTGTTATTGAGAGTTCCTAAGTCTATTAGGTTTTATCAACATCATTTTTGAACCAAAAGAGACTATGAAGAAGCAATTGTAAGATTAGGCCTTTTCATTTTTTAAAATTTTTTAAAGATTTTATTTATTTATTTGAGAGAGAGAGAGAGTACTAGCAGGGTGAGGGGCAGACGGAGAAGCAGGCTCTCCACTGAGCAGGGAGCCTGACTCGGGGCTAGATCCCATGACTCCAAGATCATGATCTGAGCCGAAGGCAGACACTTAACCGACTGAGCCACCCAGGTGCTCCAGATTAGGCCTTTTCCAACGTGAACAGTCAACCCACTGATTTTAATAGTAAAATACACCAAGGTGGGGAGACTAGGGATGGAGCAGATAGTACCTTAGCTGTTTCATCCCCAGGGTTAAGGGAATAAAAAGTTGAAACAGAATATAAGTATACTTTATATTTTAGAATTGAAGTGAAATATTATTAATGAAAATTGCCATTATTAAAGAATTTCTTATAATTATAGTTATTTCTTTTCCTTTGCTATAGGTTAGCTCTTGGACTCTGTTAGTTTCCCTTAATAATGCTCTCATAAAATTCTGTATCTAACTTATCATGTACTTATTATGTATTATTAGATTTTCTTTGTTGATTCTGTATCATTTCTATTAAACCATAAGCTCCTCCTGAATAAAAACCATATTTATCTTACTCATCAATGTAATACTGACCTCTACCGAAGTATTTTTCACAGTGGAAAAAATGAATGCTTATTTTATGGTGTCTTAAAATAAACAATATTTTTGAAAATATGCAATTAAAATGCATATTTATAATAGGAACATTAAAAAGAACAGAAAGAGAAACGAACAAAAGTGTTAGTTGTCTTATTATCCAGAGATAACTACTATATATTCTTTCATTTTCCTTGTAGATGTATGCAAATATATGTTTTTAAATCATTTAGTATTCCAAAAAGGGATCAGATTATACATATTATTCTCTGATCTCTGTCCCCGCCCCCCCATTTAGGCTTTTCCACCCAAAGCCTCATTTATTGCTGCTTTCTAAACTAGCCAGCTCATACTATTTTAGCTTTATATTTCACACATATGAAGGTGATCCTTCTTTGGCCAGTTGTATAGACTAGCCAAACACCTTCATAGGCCCCCTTTTGTTGCAGGGACCCTGGGTCTAGAACTTGAATGATGAAACCATCCCATTAGCATTTTGGGATGGTGTTCCCTCACTGTTATAAAATATGAATTCTTCGCCACCAGAAATATAAATATAAAAAATTTAAAAAAAAGAAGAAGAATTTTAGATAGCCCTATCAGGCAAGTCCTAGATTACAAGTACTGTAGATCATTGCTGCATCTGTAATACTATATATTCATACCTTTTTTTCTGTCACAAAAAATTTATTATTGATCTCAAGAAAATGCTATTTTGAGAAAATTATGAAACAGATGTTGACTATGAGGCTGATAATGTCTTCAAATGGCAAAGAAAGGTATATCCTGTATTCAATAGTTAGTATTCCATCTAGAGAAGATAGACTTAATAAAATATGCCAACTATGTCATATAAGTCATTGCTTGATCCTAACAATTGTGTTTTGATTCTTACAAAATGCAACAATTTCCTTAAAAATTCAAGTAGCAAGCTACAGAATTTTATAGGAAAATTGTGTAGACACAAGCCTTTGCTAGTATTGTAAATCACTTTTCTATTGGTAATAGAGGAAGACTCACTGATCCCATACATACATACATTGGTTGAATATAAAACCTCTTTCCTGTTTTTGTAATTATGGAAATAGATTAGGTTTTTGAGGTTCTTGTCAACTATATGTAACCATTATGCATGAGGAAATGAACTTTTAAAATCGACAGCTGAACAAACTCTAAATGAGCACAAGTATGTTAGAAAGATAAACCTAGAAAAATACTTTTTTTTTTTAAGATTTTATTTATTTATTCGACAGAGAGCACAAGTAGGCAGAGTGGCAGGCAGAAGGAGAGGGAGAAGCAGGCCCTCTGCTGAGCAGGGAGCCGGATGTGGGGTTCTATCCCAGGACCCCAGGATCATGACCTGAGCCAAAGGCAGCCACTTAACCAACTGAGCCACCCAGGTGCCCCCAAAAATACTTTTTCTGTGTCTGCTGTGTTTTTTCTCTGAAACCTGAATTAATTGTCATAGAGTGAGTGGGGATGGGGGAACTACTTCAGAAAAAAAAACTAAAACCTATTGCTGATAATTTTACATTTTCATTGAAAGTTATGAATAGTTCTACACTTGATCTTAGCCAAAAGGCTGAGAAGCGATAGGTTATGAATAGTTCTGATTTTAGATTGACAAAGTCTATATAATTTACGAAGACTGCCTTACGCCATTTTCTCTAAGAATGAAGAAGTTATGCACCCTCACTTAACCCAATAAGATATCGTAAGGATTGAATATTACCAAATATTTAGATAGTCATATGGTTATTTGCAGGATTCAGTTCCTCTCAGGTTGTTGGGCTCTGTTGGACAGTCTACCTTTAGTTTGTTATCATGTGCACTACTTCAAAGAGCAGCTCACACAACATGGCAAATGCCTCATCAGAATGAACTAAGTGAGAAGATGGAGAGCACAGGTGAGGTAAACATATCACTGTCTTTTATAACTTAGTCTTGGAAGTGACACCTCACTTTTGCTGTATTCTGTTCATGAGAAACAATTCACTGGATTCAGCCTACACTCAAGAGAAGGGGAACACACATAGATGTAAATACTAGGAAACCATTTTAAAAGCCGATTACCACACAAAATAATGAGTTGCCCTTGCTATATTTTTTACCAGCCTCAAGGATATAGGTCATTATATAGAGGTTTACCATTTCACTTAGGTCAGTCAAACCCTCCTAACACAATATTATAAAATTCTTATCTTTTACATCAGACAAAGAAACTATAGATTATATATACAAATATATGTGGGTACATAGCAACAATGAAAGTTCTTTAAAGATTAATATTTATCAGTCATCCTTTATAAGTGTTTCTTTAATGTAACAATATTTGGCAGGTATGTGTATATATGTATGTGCGTGTATTTATGTGTTTGTTTAACTCTGTTGGGGGCACTGGAGAAAGAAATCCTACTATTTAATAAGGGGACATGGATTCTTATTGATTCATTCCTGATTTATAACAAATATATATATTTATTTGGGTTATTTGAGAAACATTTTATTGAAGTGTAACATACAAAGAAGTGCAAAATCAGATGTACAGCTTCCTGACTTTTTACAAAGTGAAAACACCATGAAATCAAGAAATGGATATCATCAATATGCCAGAGGCATGCCTGGGTGCCCATCCAATCATTAAATTTCTAGAAAGTAACCATTACTTTCTACTATTATCTCAGCCTGTTCTGGCTGCTCTAACAAAGCACCGTAGACTAGGTGGTTTATAATGACAGAAATTTATTTCTCATAGTTCTAGAGGCTGAAAATCTGAGATCAGCGTACCCATATGGCCGAATTCTGGTGAGAGCACTCTTTGGGGTTGCAGACTGCTGGATTCTTGTATCCTCACATGGTGGAGAGCAGAGAGCAGCAAGCTCTCTCATGATTTCCATAAAGACTGATTCCATTCATGAAGGTAGCTCTCATTAACTCATCTAATGCTGATTACCTCCCAAAGGCCCTGCCTCCTATTCCCATCACATTGCGGGATAGGGTTTCAGTATATAAAATGGGGGGAAGGGGGGACACAGACATTCAGTTCATAATAACCACCATAAATTAGTTTTGTCTGTCATTTTTTAAAGTCTGTATAAATGGAATCAAGTATGTACAGTTTTACAACAAGCTTGTTTTACTCAAAATGGTTTGTGAGATTCAACCTTTTATGGCAATCGTAAAATCCAAAAACTGACCTTTTGTTTAGCTAGGTTCATTCATTTTCATGCTTGGAAAAAAGTATTCTCTTTTAAGTTTTTGGCAATTACTATCCATGCTACTATGAACATTCTTTATACATACCTTTTAGCACATATGTGAGTATATTTCCAATGGATTTATATACCTAGGAGTGTCCTAGGTCATTAGGTATGATGGATTCAGTTTTAGAAGATATTGGCAGTTTCTAAAGTTTCATACCAATTTTATATCCACTAGAATTGCACGAGTTGCTTTTTAAGTTGCTCCACATTTTAGCCAAAACTTGATAGTAGTCATTTCCATTTTAGCCATTCTAGTCGATGTTAGCGGTACTGCATTTTAATAGACATTTCCTTGATGGATGTGGATTTTGAAAAGTTTTTCAAATATTTATTGACCATTTGAATTACCAATTTTGTGAAATACTTATAAACTCTTACCTATTTTTTTAAATGAATAGTCTGATTTTTTATTGATGTAAGACTATTATACATTCTAGATGCTTTTCATTGGTGAGATAAATGTATTATGCTTGTCTTCTTTCACTCAGTGATTTGCTTTTCACTTGTTGGCTTATTTGAGAGAAATAATTTTTATTTTAATAAAATTGAATATATCAACTGGACTTTTCCTTTATGGTTAGTGACTTTTTTCTTGTTTAAGAAGTAATTGCCAAAACTCAGTGTCACGATATTGCATAGAACTTTATTGTTTTTCTTTTTATATTTAGATGTACAATTTACCTGGAATTGACTTTTAACTACATTGTGAGATAAAGGTCAAGACCATGTGGCTATCCTATAGATCTGTTAATCACCAATTATTAAATCAATCATCTTTTCCACTTCAATTCAAGGTCAACTTTGTCAGAAATCAAGTGACTGTATAAATTCCAATCTGTTTCTGGACGGACTTGAGAATTGACATCTTTACAATACTGAATCTTCTAATGAATAAACATGATAAATTGTATTCATTGTCTATTGCTGCATGACACATTATGACAAGTTTAACAGTTTAAAACAAAACAAATTTATTATCCTGCCATTTCCATGGGTCGGTAGTCTGGGTGCAAATTAGCTAGCTTCTCTGTTCACAGTCTCACTGGGCTGAAATCAAGGTGTTGGCCAGGATTGGTATCTCATCTGAACCTTGGGGAAGTCCTCATTCTCATTAGGATGTAACTCTGAAAACCTCAAATGATCCAGTAATGAACACACATTGCAGGCTATATTTCTTTTGATCTTCCTGGATCCTTCTCTGTTTAGACTGTGAAACCGTATTTTCTGTTTGTATGTACTTAGAGGCAGCATTGAGATAATTTATTCAGTAGTGCTAATTTGGTCTTTTGAAATCTGAGAGTAAGGAGGAGTAGAGAGAGAATGGGGGCTTTGTCAGATAATTGTGAATCTCGTAACTTTCTCATTGTTGGAATTCTTACAAATAGAGCTAAATCATACACATATTTGTGGATAATTGGATAATCAGTGCTGGTTTATTTACTGTAGTTTTGCAGTGAGCTTCTCTAGTAGAAGGGGAGGATAAAATAAAGTAACTTTATTAATTTAAAATATATACCCATTCCAGACATTTAATTTTGTTTGCCCTTTACTTTGAAATGAGTGGCGACTAAAACCACTAATTATATTGTATGAATATATCTTAGTATATAATGAGGGAAAACAGCATTAAAATCAGGAGCCAAGAAGTCAAGTTCCTGTGTTAGGTTACATTCTTAAGCATTCCTATTTTGGGAGAATCCCCTCACCCACTAAAATGTTTTAGGGGGATGACTACTGGCTATTAGGACATTTCAAATGACTTCATCAGAAATGAAGGAAAGTATTTGATGATCCATTAAATCTTGTGAGTTTTGTCCGTTATGAAATTTTCTATATGGAAAAGCTTTTTTTTTTAAATTTTTTATTGTTATGTTAATCACCATATATTACATCATTTGTTTTGGTGTAGTGTTCCATGATTCATTGTTTGTTCATAACACCCAGTGCTCCATGCAGAATGTGCCCTCTTTAATACCCATCACCAGGCTAACCCATCCCCTACCCTCCTCCCCTCTAGAACCCTCAGTTTGTTTTTCAGAGTCCATCATCTCTCCTGGTTCGTCTCCCCCTCTGACTTACTCCCCTTCATTCTTCCTCTCCTGCTATCTTCTTCTTTTTCTTTTTTCTTAAAATATGTTGCGTTATTTGTTTCAGAAGTACAGATGTGTCATTCAACAGTCTTGCACAATTCACAGCGCTCACCGTAGCACATACCCTCCCCAATGTCTATCACCCAGCCACCCCATCCCTCCCACCCCCAACCCCTCCAGTAACACTGTTTGTTCCTGAGATTAAGAATTCCTCATATCAGTGAGGTCATATGATACATGTCTTTCTCTGATTGACTTATTTCACTAAGCATAACACCCTCCAGTTCCATCCACGTCGTTGCAAATGGCAAGATCTCATTCCTTTTGATGGCTGCATAATATTATATGGAAAAGCTTTTTGAAATGGAGTTAGATTCAGAAAATAAAATCATGGTTAAGAACCAAATGTACACTGCTTTTGAAAAACCATTAGGATTATAAATTTCAGTGTATAGTACCATTTAATTGCTACCGTAGTATGGTTAGCTTATATCTTAGGAGAGCCATGTCTTCTCTTTTGGAGTTAGACATTTTAGGACTTCAATGAAAACATATTAGTTACCTTTAGGTAAAGTCTTTTATTACATCCTTTTCTTAATTACATTAAAGCATAACTGAGCAGGTGAGAATTGCCATCAGTGTTTGACTCTCCTGTATACCCACCTTGTGGGAAGAAAAATTGAAAAGAAATTCCTAACTTAAAAGCAAATATTTTAGAATAAAATTGTTGAAATACACATTATTATCATGGCAAGCAGAAAAGTGTTATATGACATTTCCAAATACCAAGCCTTGGGGAGAAAGTAGTTTGTACTAGTTAACACTACCTGGGGTAGTGGGAAAAGCATGGACTATGAATTATGCAGGTCTAAGTCTGAATCTCCACTGGATAAATCTTTGTTGAACTGAATACCTCCTACTAAATATTAATGTGATAATCTTGGGCATTTATATCTGGCCAATAATCGACAGGCTGGGTAATTTATAAACCTCAGCTTCTTCACCTGTAAATTAGATTAAATGAAGATTTACAATTGCTTTTTGGCAATCGTAAAATCCAAAAAACCCTCTGAAAAGCAGAACCTATTCTTGTAAATCATTTGGTGGTAAAACTTGTGTGAAGTGTTACAAGGTTAGTGAGAGTCTTTTTCTTTTTTTAATCCTATCTAATGTGAATTATCATAACTTTGGTTGTTGAACTATTCATGTAATGGAAAGAGAAAGAAATGCATTTGTTTTCTAAAATCCAAAATATAAATTCTACTATATATTTTGTGCCAGAGTTTCTATAAAATGATATGGATGTATACTTACTTTTCATAAATAACACAGTATCTAGTATACAAAAAAATGCTAACTTCCTTTTGGCTACTTGGTATTATTCTTTAGATATTTACTCCTTACTTGTTTTACCTGGCTCATATTGATTTTTCCTAATCTCCAGAAACATTACAAACAAAAATTGTGAGCCAAAGATACATTTCAGGGATGTTCTAAAGGTCAGCTTAAGGGATTTACAGATATTTTATGAAAGATTTTTTTTTTTTGGTATCTCAGAGCTGAAAGCAGGAATGATAACCCAAATATCTAATTATGTACATCTTAAAATATAGCAAATCAAGAAAATATAATAAAGTTAGGACAGTTATTACCAAGTAACTTTAAAAAACAGGGGCATTTGACCAGATGAACTTGGTCTAGAAAACAATACCCATTTAGAAAATAATGAATTTAATTTGAAATATTTGCTGCTGTATGAACACTATAGAATTTTAGTGCACTATTTGTTTTCATGCCCTTCTGCTAGATTGCAGGACCTTTGAGAGTTAGGATCCATTTCTTTCTTTCTTTCTTTCTTTCTTTCTTTCTTTCTTTCTTTCTTTCTTTCTTTCTTTCTTTCTTTCTTTCCTTTATATTTCTCTTTCTCTTTCTCTTTCTCTTTCTCTTTCTCTTTCTCTCTTCCTCCCTTCCTCTCTTCCCTTCTTCCTTTAAATCCAACTTCTTTAATACACAGTAAGCACTCAGTAATTTTTAAATAAATGAATAAACACATAAATGAAAAAAAAAAGACCAAAAAATAAGAGGATCATTTTGGACTTGTGGTCAAATGACAGAGTTTGAATTAAAATATATTGAAGCTAAGATGCAGATATATAACTAACATTGCAGGGAATGAGTAGACATTTTAAATGAGCAAGGGTTTTTTCTAAATATTTCAGGTACAGAGTAGTTATGATTCCTGGCTATATACTGCTCAGGGGTAGAGTGTCATCTTCATAAAATTACTAAGAAGCATGAATAAAAAGAAAAAGTCATATGGAAGTAAAAATCAAAGAAGAAAAAAGGAATCAGGCCAAAAGAAAGAGACTAAACAGAATTGATGGATACTATGAGAAAGGTGGAGACTGCTACTTTCTAGCAAAATTTTCAAGACTCTGAAAACAATAGCTCAAATCAATATATTTTATGTCATCAAAGTGAACCAATTTTAATTAAAATAATAAAGGTCCAATGACCCATTGGCTGGACAGTAACCTAGGTCATAAAAAATGCAAGGCTTTCTTCTGTAATTTGTACTCAACCCAGAAAAGCCTCTGGCCTTCTGTCTCTCTTAAGGAAAATCCCAAAATGCAAAATAATTGCCTTTAAGCACTGATTCTAAATACAAGGTCTTTGTAAAATTGTGCTTGGTGACAAAATTGAAGCACATACCCACACTAAACATTATGCCATAAGGTGTGTTGTTCGTTTTTGTTTTTTTTATCCCCCACCCCCCAGCTGGCTTGTTGTGCTGCCTTGTTAATATATTCAAAATGTCTCCTTTGAAGTTGGGATTCACAAATCTATCTGACCTATCATTCATTCATTCAACTATTTTATTAAAAATGTAATGGAATTGGGGCACCTGGGTGGCTCAGTTGTTAAGCCCCTGCCTTCGGCTCAGGTCATGATCCCTGGGTCCTGGGATGGAGCTCCGCATCGGGCTCCCTGCTCCGCGGGAAGCCTGCTTCTCCCTCTCCCACTCCCCCTGCTTGTGTTCCCTCTCTCGCTGTGTCTCTCTCTGTCAAAATAAATAAATTAAAATCTTTAAAAAAATGTAATGGAATTATGTTCATAATTTTCCTGAAATCTATTAATAAGTGCTGTTTGGTTAGATAAATGACACAGTGAGATTTAATAATAGCAGTATTGAATTTAGAGTGAGATAAGTCAGAGATGACTTTATGGAGACCAGGGCATGCTCACTAGTTGTTAAGATGAGTATAGTTATCATGTTCTTTGGACTTAAAAATTAACAAAATCATTTTTTTTCAGGGCAGCCAGAAATTGATCAGGATTATGGTAGCTGGCTTTTGCTAACATGGCCACAAAACACTTAAATTGAAAACAATTCTACCGAATATTTATTTATGATTTTGGTCACGGAGGAAAGTAGCTTAGAAATAATACCAACTAACTAGTGAACTGGTCTTCCTCTAGGAAAATTTGTGCACTGAGCCAGGTTATAATTAGAAGGTGGCTTAGTGAATGTGCGAACAGAGCCAGAGTTGGTTGGATGATCTAGTGTCATCAGTTTTATGTTACCCTCAATAGGAAGAAACACTGGCCCAGTGAATTCACACTACCTGGTCAGATATTTGCTCTCCTGAACAGTGAAATAAACACACTAATGACCCCTTTTGTTTTACTCAAAGAGGGTAAACTGCAGTGTGTTAAAGATGTATTCTCCAAATTATAACCACAATCTAATTATGTCTTTCTGAGACAAGATCATGGATGTCTTAGCTGTGTTTAAAATGTGGACAATTTTATAGAATTTTCCCAAATTATTTCTGCATCTGGTAAATCTTATCCATGTTTCTCTATTTGTGGTTATCTTTATTCTTAAGTCTTATGAGTAACTACATATTGTAGTTGTCTATCGCTGCATAACAAACTATCCCAGATCTTAATGGCTTGAAAATACATTCATTATCTAACAGTTTCTGTGAGTCGGGAATCTTGCAATGATTTAGCTGGATGATTTTGGTTTAGATTGTCTCATTAGGTTTCAGTCAGTGCGTTGGCCAGAGTTAGAGTATATGAAGACTTGATTGGGATTCAGGAATATGGTTCTAAGATTACTCATGTTGCTGTTGACAGGAGGATTAAGTCCTTTACCATATGGGTTACTTACAACATGTCTTTTCCCACAGCAAGTGATAAGAAAAAGAAAGAGAAAGGAAGAGAGAGACAAACACAAAAGAGAAGCTACAGTTCTGTCTAACCTAATCTCAAAATCCCGGCAGTTTTTTCAGCTCACACAATATGGCATACCTACTTTCAAATCCACTCTCATAGTTTAAGTTCTTATCATTGTAGCATTATATCTCTTATATCAAAATATTTAATTGCTATTTATGGTTGCATAATGAAGCACACAAAACTTAGCTTTTTAAAACAATATTTATTATCGTGTGTGTGTGTGTGTGTGTGTGTGTGTGTGTGTGTGTGTGTGTGTGTGTGTTAGGAATCTTGGAGTGTCTTAGCTGGTTGAGTTCGGATTAGGGTGTCTCATAAGGTCCTAGTCAAGGTATTAGGCAGGATTATAGCTTGTGAAGACCTAAATGGGGCTGAAGAATTCACTTCTAAGCTCTTCTATGTGGTTTTGGAAGGAGGCTTCAGTTCTTCACCACTGGGCTTCTCTCATAGGGCTTATCACAACATGGCTTCTTCGAGAACAAATGATGAGAAAATGAGAGAGACAAAAGAGAAAGAAAAAAACCTAATCTTGGAAGTATATACCATTACTTCTGTCATAATCTCTTGTCCATACATTCCATTCTTAGTAAAATGTGGAGAGAGATGACACAAGTTTACAGATTCCAGGAGGAGGCAGGGATCACTGGGGATCATACTAGAAGCTGGCTACCACAGCTACTGTGGACGTGGCTTGTTTAATTTAGGAAGCACTAAAATAGAGTGGTTAAAATGTGGCTCCCTATTCTGGAAAAAATGGCAATTTCTTAAAAATAATGCTAAATATACACTTACCTTATCCCGCAATTACATTCTGGAAATTTATTTCAGAGAAATGATCATTTAAGTCTATGCAAAAATATATACATAATTGTTCACAGAAGCTTTTTGTAATAGTCAAAAAGTAGAAATGATCAAAATGTTCATGTGATTGGTTAAGCAAACTGTGATTTACCCATACCATGGAATACTATTCGTCCGTAAAAGGAACAGAATATTGATAGGTGCAACAACTTGAATGAACCTCAAGACATTATCCTGAGTGACAAAAAGTCAATCTTAAAAAGTTACATTCTGTATGATTCCACTTATACAGGATTCTTGAAATAAAAATATAGAGTGGAGAACAGATTAATGGTTACCAGGATTTAGAGATAGTCAAGGAGAGAGAGTGGGTGTGACTCTAAAAGGGTAGTCTGAAGGAAACCTTTATGGTATGGAATAGTTCTGTACCTTGATTGTGGTGGTGGTTACATGACTCTACACAGGGGATAAAATGACATGAAAGTACCTACACACTTTGCACCAATGGCAATTCCCTCATATTGATATTATACTGTAATTATGTGTGATGTAACCATTGAGGGGTAGAGGGTAAAGGGTGCATGGCACCATTCTGTACTATCTTTCAACTTCCTGTAAATATAAAATTATTTCAAAATAAAAGGTTAAAAAATAATGCATGATTCTTCAAATCCCAGCTCTGTTACCTATTAACTGTGGATAAACTGCTTAACCATTTTTTATTAGTTTAGAAGATCCTAGTTAATTTGTTAGGATAATTTGTGGTGACAAAAATTACACACGGAGACTAGAAAGAAAACACCTGAAAGTGAAAGCTCAGGAGGCTTAAGATTTTACCTTTCCTTGCTTCATTCCTACTTTTCAAATCTGTACAAAAAAGGGGTGAAGAGATGGTGTGGGAGGGGCAGAAGGGGAGAGTGAAGTCTTTCCAGAATTTAATTGTCAATGGGTAACTTATAGCTTATGTTATTCTTACCAGGGGGTGGCATTCTTTTTGTTTGTCTGTTTGTTTCAAATTTTATTTAACTGCTAGTTAGTTAACATATAGTGTAATATTGGTTTCAGGAATAGAATTTAGTGATTCATCACTGACATACAACACCCAGTGCTCATCACAAGTGCCCTCCATAATCTGGGGGTGGGATTCTTGAAATGTTGATTTTCCTTCTTGGGTGTAGCCATGACATAAGCCTTTGATACTTATCTAAACTATTGGTCCCAGCTCTTATGTTATTCATATTTCAATTATTTGGTACCATTAGTAATTTCATTGTGTTTTATCTTGGACCTTAAATTATATTCTCATTTTGAATTTCATTTTTGTAAACAACTGATAATCAATTTATTAAAAAGGTTGATTTAAATGTCAGCAGTGGTGAGTTCAACCTCCTCAATACTGATGGAAGTAATTTGTTTACCAGTCTCAGAAGGACTGTGCAAATCAATGAGTCGTTTGTGGATCATCACCTGAAAACGATACCAAGTCTTAGAACATTCACCGATTCTCAGTGATTCTTTGTGGGCATCTGGACTGGTCTTTTTCCTTGGAGATTCTTTTCCTTTGCCCTCTCATCAAGTTCGGGCATACCTTCTCTGAAGATTTTACCTTGTTGCTGGCTGGAGTAATTCTAAAGATTTTTTTTAAGATTTTATTTATTTATTTGAGACAGAGAGAGAATGAGAGATAGAGAACACAAGAGGGAAGATGGTCAGAGGGAGAAGCAGACTCCTTGCGGAGCAGGGAGCCGGATGCGGGACTCGATCCCCGGACTCCAGGATCATGACCTGAGCCAAAGGCAGTTGCTCAACCGACTGACCCACCCAGGCGCCCGAAAACATCTGCTCTTAAATAATCACTTGCCTCATGTGCAAAATGGGAATTATAATACCTAAGTTAAAGGCTTACTATGGGGATCAAATGAGATATTTGTTTGTAAAGGGCATAGCACATTGCCTATGTGGGCTTAATAATTGAATAAACAGTAACTCAATATGCCAGCACCTATATTTTCCTCTGCTACTGTTTCCCTTCAGATTTATTCATGAACATTCTGTGTTCTGCACTGGCTCATTATGGCAGCCATGCATTCAGCCATTCTGAAGTTGTGGTACATTTTCTAGGTACTCTCACCTCCTATAGGTTACTTCACCTTGTCATTTGTTGCCCATTACTCTGTGCACATCAGATTCCACTGGTTACTGAAGCCACATTGGAAAGAGATCCTTCTTCCATTTTGTTCTTTTCTAGTATTGAATTATACTCCACAACAACAGAATGTGTCCCTTTTTTCAAAGATTCACTCATGAGTCACAAGTCTATAGGGAATCAGGCTGGGGGTACTTCAGGGGAAATCATCACACTATACTGAGAATCTCCTCTATCCTCGGGTAACCAACCTGTATTTTTGGACAGATTATGCACATCACTTCTTTTTCACAGAGAATGAGTTCCTTTCTAGGAGGTTGCTCAGTTCCTCAAACAAATAGACTTCTTGTTCCAAAGAGACAAGGTTAATATGTTCCATTACAAAATCGGAAGGAAGCACTATTTTCTTTCTCTTTTCTCCTCATTTTATGTTCAGAAAATACACTAATTGAGTGATATGTATTCTCTTTCTCTCTTTCCTGAAATACCTAAAAGATAAGTAATGTGAGAGAAACTTAGAAACTATCCTAACCAAACAGTTATAAGAAACAATAAGAGACAGGAAGCAACCCTTACTTCTTGAAACATGAAGAATACATTGTCTTGAACTCTCCAGGCTGCATGCTCCCACCCCCCACTCTGCCTCTCTCTCTCTCTTCATATGTGTATATATAAATGCAGCAAAAATAAATTTAATGCAACTATCCCAATTTACTGTCAGATACAAACAATACAATGAAGTACACTTAACTAAGATTTTATGTCTTTATTGTCATGTCAACAATTAACATGATATTTTCTACAATTTATATGCCAGGTAAGGATTTAACCTCCTGCTAGCAGATACACAAATATTTTGTATGAAGGGAAAACAAGCATAACTTAAGCAGGTGTAACTTCATGCTGCAGATTTCAATGGGCACCTTTTCTTTTATTTAGCAGGCGAAGGGTAATGTTACTCTGAAGACAGTCAAAGAGGTGGAATAGGGCTACCTCTGTATGTTTGGCAGGCTGCAGCATCCTGGCAATAGAGTCTGCTAAATGCTTTTTTCTTATCATTTTTGTTCATGTAGACTACTGAATACAATGCATAGAAACACAATCCTTTCAAAATTACACAGCCTCCAATACTCCTTACAATGTTTTTGGCTACTACCAACCAAAACCCCACTTTCTGCTGACTTCCCATTTTAAATGATTCTTAAAATAATTTCTTGAATTCCACTTTCATGAAGCAATTCTAAGGGAGAAAAAAAATCCCTCTAAGAAATTTGGGTAAATATGGCCAAGGGCCAAAGCAGAGAATGTGCTTTGCAAAGCAGTAGCCTGCCATTTCTTACATATTAAACCCATTATTGTGAATTGGGCATTTAGTCACTTCTTTCTTCCCGAAACGTGTCTTATAGCCATAGGCACTTGGAAGTGCTCTGAATTAAAAAATTTGGGAGTCTTAAATTCGTTCATGGTCTGTGATGGGTGAGTCCAGAAGTGATTTAGGAGGCTAAGGTGGGTTAATACTACTGATGTTTGCAAAATGTTTCAATATTTCTCCTCATCAGCTTAGCTCATACCCAATTATAAGATAATGAAATTATGCTGGAAATCATCTTATATCTATTTCAAGAACTAGTACAATATTATAAGTTTTCCCTGACATATAAATGATATAGCTTCTTAATTTATCTTAGCTATCATGATATATGAATAAACTACTATTTGTTTTTTAAATTTTTAAATCTGTAATTTATATCAAATACACCAAAGCAAGTAAAGACTTTTGAAATACTATATGGGGCATTACAATTTATGAGGATTGCTTTTTTTCATTTGCAAATATGAGGATACCTAACATTACAATAAGTATATTTTGTCTATTTAAAGGTAATCTAAATATTCTATGAAGTTATAAGTAGAAACCCCATAAAAGCATTAAAGGAAAGCTATTTTAATAAAAAATTTGCAAAAGGATTGTGATAAATGATACATTTATAGGTTGTAATGGAGCAATTTGTACAACATAGGGCAAAAAGGACATCTCTTGTCATTTTTTTTTTAAGATTTTATTTATTTATTTGAGAGAGAGAGAATGAGAAATAGCACGAGAGGGAAGAGGGTCAGACGGAGAAGCAGACTCCCTGCTGAGCAGGGAGCCCGATGTGGGACTCGATCCCTGGACTCCAGGATCATGACCTGAGTCGAAAGCAGTCGCCCAACCAACTGAGCCACCCAGGCGCCCAATCTCTTGTCATTCTTGTTTTAATGATATTTTCCTGAGAGAAAGCTAAACTTTAATAAATACATTATGCAAATACTACCTGGGAATCTTTACCACAGTGCAGCATTGAAAGTTGTAGCCCTCAGTTCCTCGGGTTTCACCTTCCCATTCTTCCCTTTTGGTGTGGAGGGGCTACTCACAGCACGACTCTCTCCCTAAATAATCTCTGCACAGATGCTGCCCATATCTGCTGTCCTGTATCTGGAGCCCCTTAGAGCTTTGGTGTGGTGAAGGTTGAAGTGTTACATTATTCATTTTTACTGTTTCACTTTTTATATTCTCCATGAGGTCTGGCTCCATCTTTGGATCTCAGCATCCATTATATCTTTATGCTTTGGCCAAAACTTCAATTTTTTAAATTCCTCAAACTGCTGTCTTTTTCTGTGTCCATGGTGTTACTGTTTCTGCTGTGCTATTGCTTGGAAGCATTCTGGGAAGGGAGCCAGCTCCAAATTTACATTGGTTATAAATCAGGCAATTCATTAATGATACAGCATGACCGAAAGTTCCCAAACCATTGCTTCCCTGGGAGTTACCACTTAGTCCTGTAGATGCCCCCAGAGAGCTCTCTGTTTATGGGAAGTGTTCTTTCTACAATGTAAAATCTGAGAACATTTCAGTGGGGGTAACCCACCCAAGAACGTGGCTTCCTGCCTTACAAAGCGGCTTGGGTCCCAGAGAGATGTTATAATTCTATCATTTTCAGTGAGATTATGTTTTCAACACATTTTGTAAATAATCTGTATGTGAATTGTTTTGTGAACCTCACACAGTTAGTTATGTTGGGTTTTTTTGTTTATGTTGTGGTTTACCCCATCTGCTTAACATAGTTTTATATATGTGCAAGACACACTGATATCCTACTGCATTATAAAAACCCATATTATGTTGTTGTAGTTAGTGCAGTTTTGAAGGACACATCATGTAAATTTAAATGTCTGTGAAAATAAGTGTACCAAAATGTATAAATTTGTTTAGGCTAAAGGTATAATTACTGGCTACCTGAAAATAACATTAACATCATTGTAAGCATTGATTAAAAGAAATATTCATATCCATTCAGTGGCTTTTCCCTAGAATTGTGAAATAGGCCATCCTCTAAAGAAATTCTTTTTTTATTGCTAAGCCTAAGAAATCATGTAATAACTGGAGATTTTTTTCCTTATCAGGATGAAAAAATTGTACCCTTTTATTTTTAATGCAAGAACCTTTGACCCAATTGAGGCTTGATTATTTCAGTAAGCTAAGATTCCGAATCTGATGTTTTTATTATCTTGTTTCCTTTACTAAATTTTAGAAAGATACTAAAGGATCATGGTTATTTTTCTCCTTTAGCAGCTGTGTATTGAAATCATGCTTTCTAGCATACCTAAGCTTTTTCTACCCATACACGGCACAGTTGTTTTTCAGTGCCTAAAGATCCTTTCCCCTATTTATTCTTATTTTACTCCAGCTGGTTTTGTACAATGCCATTACTTTAAACGGTCAATTAAAAATTAATTTAACACACCTTAGATGTTATATGCTAGATTAATTTTCTTACAAATCTATATCAAGTAATATATTTGACTGTGGTTTCAAGATCTGAGAACCAGAAAAGAGCACGAAGTTAGAGAAAAGCATTCTTAGCTATTATATATTTCTCTCTGTGATTCTCTTACTCTCCTATAAAAGTTGCTTATATTATAGACTGAAATGTTTATTAAATCACACAGAAAATGCATAGATATTTGCCATGATATATACATATTTCAACCAAACATGAGAAACACATGCTCAAGTTTTCCTGAGTCCACACGGCTTACTATCCTATAGCCCCAATTTGTAAGTAGAACCTAACTTATTACTATAAAATATGGAGATATGGAAAATGGGCTTGTCTCTGATTCTTGTGTTTTTCTCATGCCTTTTAAAACATATTGTCGTCTAAGGCACCTATAATGTCTGCATCTTCTACGTTCTATCTACCCACTTCTCTACATTGACCTTTTTATTGTTTCTCAAACATGCCAAGTATGATCCTACCTCAGGGCTTTGGAAATACCTGTTCTCTTTGAATTGCATCTTTTTATCCCAGACGCATGCATGCACCTCTCCCTCATCTCCCTCACCTCTTTTCCAAATGTACCTTATTGGTGAGATGTACCTTAATCTCCTTATTTAAGATTCTAATTGTCCCCTGTTATGTGCACTCATCCTTCTTACCCATGCAATTTATAGCATTTTTTCCTTATAAAATACCACACATTTACTCATTCATTACATTTTTTAAAGATTTTATTTATTTGTTTAAGAAAGAGAGAGAAAGCAGGAGCAGGGGGAGGGGGAGGGGCAAAGGAAAGGCTAGAGGGAGGGGCAGAGGGAGAAGCAGGCTTCCCACTGAGAAGGGAGGCTGATGAGGAGCTTGATCCCAGGACCCTGGGATCATGACCTGAGCCAAAGGCAGACACTTAACCGACTGAGCCACCCAGGTGCCCCCATTCATTATATTTTTTGTCTTTCCTTCTACATACATATCCCCAAATCTTAGAACAGTGCCTGGGATAAAGTAGGACCTTTACTTATTTACTAAATGCATAAATAGGTATGACATAGCAGAAACCCCGTTATTACTTTAAATGCAACGATATCTTACTTTGTGACACAAACAGAACTTCTAAGCTGCAATTTAAATACTGCCACCTCCAGAGAAGATGAGGATGGGGTTGGAGAACTTTCAGAAATATACTTTTGCATGAATAGTATACCAGGTTTCCACTGAATATTCTCAGGGTGGTCTTCGTGGGAGCCCAGGTAGATAGTGAAGTGCAGGAAACTAAAGCCACCCGGTCTTGTATTTCTTGGGCATTGATGCCCCTGGTGCCTGGGAGAGAAGAATCCTCATATTATTGAGATGATGGTGCTTATGTAGGAATGTGAAGTATGTGGAGTGTATGTGAGGGAAATAGTGGCATTTCATCATGCAGTTAAACGAAACAGTACACGTGAACAAAATACAAGGCCGGAAAGAAGCTACTTTTCGATGTAAACTGACTCTACTTTCTAGTGATATATAGTCTTTTTATCTCACCTTTTTAAATTCCTTTAAGTACAATTTTCCAAACTGATTTGATTGAACAATTTTTTTTTCTTAAACCATCCCAGGGAGGTTTGTTTTTTTTGTGTTTGCTAAGGATGATATAAATACAGAATGATGTATGTATCCAAGCAATTTGGAAACTGCACAGTACTCTACAAATGCTATTTATTTTAATTATTATTAGTTAGTGACAATTATATTATGATTTAGCTAAGGCTTTACTATATTGTTCTAGGATATTATCAGTCTAGGAATGCTCATGAAGTTCAATATCATTTGAGGTTTTATTTCTTTGTAATCTATTTCCTGTGAATATGTAAAGGGAACGGCATTGGCAAGCTTAAAATTCTTTTCGTTTTTCTTTCCTGTGTTTGAATAGCTACAGAATTAGTAAATCCTATACAATTTCCCTCTCCACCTAGCTACCTAGTTCTTACTCCAGAAATGAGAAACCAAAATCATTAGCTGCTTTTCACCTTTGCCTGAGCCTCATCTACTTCCTGGGAATCTTGAAACTCTAAGTGGGATGGAAAATTGAGTCCTGATAAAAATATTTTTTGATATTCTTTCTCCACATTTTCTCATTAAACATACAGAGAGGAGGTTCACTGATGCTGACAGAGTGGCTGATTATGCCTGGAAGAAATATTGTGGTGGCAAGTACAAATTAGATCATCTTGGACTAGCTTGCATTTTGCTGTTTCAGCGGCTCTGAATGACTACAGCAAAACAATTTTTTATTAATGTGAACAAATACATCAGGTAGAAAATTACTTTAAAAATAGTGATTTGGGCATTGCAACACCATTTCAATCCAAATGAGCACAAGAGTATGGTGAGAGCTAAATGATCACCACCAGCCCTCATTTTTTAAAAAATTTGAACTCATGTATTTAAAAAACAATTAAGATACCTAGAGCTAAATAAATTAATATATTCAGTAAACATCTTGCCTACTCCATTTCTCACCTCTTGCCATGTTTAGTTTCACGATGTAAAAGGCAACACTTTTAAACATTGTTTTTTTCACGAAATAGATAAATTGATGGCATGTCTGAAAGATGGCCTCATTTTGAAGGTAAGACTAACATGAGAGCAAGATATGTGGCTAAGGTATGCATAACATTTTGGAAAAGATTCGCTAGCTTACTCCATGGCTATCCAGATATCTTGAACATGGAGAATCATACATTGTCTATTTTCAATAACGTTCTTCTTTGGGAAAAAGAAACGCTGCTCTCTCTGGTTGCATATTATACAAAAGTATACCAACCGCATACAGTAAAATAACTCCTCCTTGGAATGCCTAGACACATTTTTTTCATGCAATGTAATGAATAAATTTCTCAATTGTCTTAAAATCACAGCATGACCTTTAAGGATCAAAATACATACCTTTTAGAATAATATATATTAATAATAGCATTATGAATTATATATTAGGGAAGCTTATTTTCTTCCTTGGATAGTCTTGTATTCTTTTTCCTTTAATTGTGGTTAGATATTACTTATTTGCACTCACCAAAATATACTGAGTTCTGAGGAAGTACCTGTCAACTGAACACACATACATATCCTTTCATTTGCCAAGAGGCTGCCTGTAAAAAGTATTAAAGACTTCAACACCAAAAGACACCCAAATGATCTGAATAAAAAAAATGGGCAGAGGACCTGAATAGACACTTTTCTAAAGAAGACATATAAATGGCCAACAGACACATGAGAAGATGCTTAACATCACTAATCAACAGGAAAATACAAATCAAAACTGCAATGAAATATCACTATACACCTGTCAGAATGGCAATATGTGAAGAAAAGGGAACCCTCGTGCACTATTGGTGGGAATGTAAATGGGTACAGCCACTATGGAACACAGTATGGAGATCCCTCAAAAAATTAAAAATAAAATTACCATAGGATTCAGTAATTTCACTGCTGTGTATCTACCCATAAAAAATGAAAACACTAATTTGAAAAGACATATCACCCCTATGTTCTCTGCAACATTATTTAAAATAGTCAAAATATGGAAGCAATCCAAGTGTCCATTTATAGATGAATAGATAAAGATGATGTGAGATATATATATATATGAATATATATAATTAAATATTACTCAGCCATAAAAAAAGAATGAAATCTTTGCATTTGCAAAAACGTGGTTGGACCCAGAAGGTATAATGCTAAGTGAAATAAGTCAGACAAAGACAAGTATCATATGATTTCACTCATATGTGGAATTTAAGAAAAAAACAGAAACAAAAACAAATGACCAAACCAAGAAAAAAAAGAGACAAACAAAAACACAGACTCTTAAATACAGACAACTGGTGGCTGCCAGAGGGGAGGGGTTGGGGGATGGGTGAAATAGACAAAGGGGATTAAAGAGTATACTTATAGTGATGAGTACTAATGTATAGAATCATTGAATCATTATTTAGTACACCCGAAACTAATAGGACACTGTATGTTAATTACACTTGAATTTAAAAAGTATTAAAGACTACCAATGTATAATTTTATTTTGTGGATTATATTAAAAAATTTAGATGTAGTAAAGTGGATATACATTTTAAGTAGACAGTAGTTAAAAGCCCAGGCTGTGCATGTGGGCAGATGGTTATTCTGATTATTCTTTGGTTATTCTGATTCTATCTTTTAATACTTGAATGACAGATGTTATGTTGTGATATATGCCCATAATAGAAATACCTCATAATATAAGCCAATCTTTTATTTTACAAAGGAGAGAATTTTTTAATTGGCCAATTTAACTATAAAATCTTTCAGAGTGTAGGGCTACCTAGGTGGCTCAGTAGGTTAAGCGTCTGCCTTTGGCTGGGATCAAGCCCTGCATTGGGCTCCCTATCAGTGGGGAGCCTGCTTCTCCTCCTCCCTCTGCTATTCCCCCGACTTGTTTTTTTTTCTCTCTCTCTCTTTGTCAAATAAATAAATAAAATCTTTAAAAACAATCTTTCAGAGTGTAGATTAAATAGTCAAATATTTTCAAATTAATATACAAATTTAAATATACATGTTTATAATAAAAATTACATGAAACATATTAATTGAGAACTATTACTTGGCCTTTGTTCAAATTTCATCAAACACATTTCTTTGCATTCTTTATTTACATCTTGAGACCTCAGCAGCTTCATCTTTTTTGAATCTTTGAGTCACCTAAAACAATTTTCCAGAAAACATAACTCTGAAATACTCAAATTAATGACTATATGGGTAATGTTATCACTTGAAAATTTATTTCACAGATATCCCAGAGAATTAGGTCATTCCCATTCACTCATTTATTCTATAGGCTATATACATGATCTCCAAAAGGTAACCACTTACTTTGACACAGTGATTTTTTTCTGGAGAATAATGAGGTTTAAATTAACAGTATGCTTGCTTAGCTTAGTAATTTGCACATAGTACTTGACACATGGCAAATAAAGGATAACCTTTTATATTTATAAAAAGAATCACCAATATTTTTAAATTTTATTTTATTATGTTATGTTAGTCACCATACATTACATGCTTAGTTTTTGATGTAGTGTTCCATGATTCATTGTTTGAGAATCACCAATTTTTATATAATATTTTTTCTTCAATGTTAATTAACAAAAGGTCTGTAAATACATGTATAAATAATGCATCCACACATAATGACAGGATATGTAGATAACTTTATCATTTTGTATCTATTTACCACTGAATCTAAATGAAATGAAAAATTTGAAAATGATGATGCCATTATGCATCAACTAACATATCTATGTCATTTGAAAATTTTGTTTAAGATGTGTTTATAAGAGAAAATCGTATCTATAACCATATGTTATTTCTTCTTCTTTTTTTTTTTTTTGCCTTTCAGTAGCTTTCTGGCTTTATTTTTATTTTGCAGAATAATAGACATACAATATTGTATTAGCTTCAAGTATGTACCATAGTGATTTGATATTATATACATTATGAAATAGCCACCACAATAAGCCTAGTTATCTGGCCATATACTAATTTCTGATTTACATGTTGAGTATAGACTTTTTTTTGCTTTTTATATCTTGTATACAAGAGCAAGTCTTGGCTTTCACACCAGTTACATTCTACAAATTCACTTCTAAATTCGGAATTGAGAACTTAGAATATGTTTAGTTATAGAAGCAATGCTATTGATTAAAAGTGTTTAGATTCCAAAATCTGCTTCATCCACATTATTATCAAAATAGTGTATGTGTGTGTATGTGTGTGTGATGAAAAATTACAGAATCCATTAGTAAAGAAATTACACACAATGGAATAAGAAATATTCCACATGTTCAAACTGTGCCTGAAGGAAAATAAAATTTAATTAGTGGACAAGAAAGCGAAAAATAGAAAATTTTGTGTATGTTCTAGAGCAGGCTTCTCAGCATGTCTGTTAGATTGAGAGATTGCTGATACTTATTTTTATGATAAATTTCATCCCAAAATTTGCTGCCACTTTTACATTAATTTTGACAGATCTTCAGTTCAATCCTATAGGTTGGTTAGAAAAAAACACACAGTACTTAAGCTTTGATATTGTTTATTCCATTAATTATGTAGGTGTTTCGTCATTTGTCAAAAGCTTCTTGGGCTTCTACTCTGTTGAATAGTTGAATAGGCATTAGTCATTCTAGCAAGAACAAGCTATAGTCCCTACATTCACATAATTCAGATTAACAGGAGAAGACAGATGTTTAAACTGAGAATACACACATGAACAGATGGGAGTACAAGGGAGGAAGTGGTCACCTATGGGCCAGTGAGAGCACTGGGATACTTGTAATAGGTACCAGGAGACAGTATTTGTATTGTGATGAGATACACATCTGGAGGGGAAGGCTGAGGCTGAATCTTGGAGCATAATTACACCATACCAAGTAAAAGTTTTGATCGGGAAAGAACTCATAGTTATGAGAGCTCTAGTTCTTTGATCTATAAAATAAAGGAGATAAAGTTGATATTTTCTATCCCTTCTTGTTCTAAAATTTTGTGATTTATCAGTGCAATTAGGTTGTTATTTTGTCTAACAAGAGAGGAAGGAGAAAAAAGAGGGAGAGAGTCTGAATGAGAAATTTGGATGTGTTGATGGCTTATATCAGCTACCACATAGTATTGTCAACCAAGGAAAACTTGACTGCTATTTGGAGTAACCAAGAAGTGGAGAGAGAGAACAACGTGAGTGGTTCATTTTCATTCCTTTATTTAAAGTAATTATTTTACAAGCTCCTATTCTTTGTGAAGGAGTTCTTACTGACCTTTCAGGATGTGATGATGATTTTTGTTTTCTACTAAAGCCTGGTAACTTTATTAGAAAACAAGAATGGAAGTGAATCTGTGAAATTGATCCTAGCCCTACCTTCCTACCTCTAATATCTTCAAACTTTTTCTTAGAATTTGGAGTTTTAGATGCTGAAGCTATAGTAGTAAATATGAAAGATTATGGTCCCTACTAGAACTTATAGTCCTGTGGGGTGGAGAGAGGGACCAGCAGTAGTTAAATATCAACACAAATAATATTCACCAGTTAGGTCCTTCTAGGGAAGCTAGATATAGCAAATGAAAATATAAGACATGAATTTAAATTTGAATTTCAGATAAATGATGAATAATTATATTAAGAATATAATAAAATTGTGGGTTATCTGAAATTCAAATTTAACTGGGCTTATTATTTTGAGTAGAAACACTAGTTGTTCATAATTTTTCAGGTGGGTTAGTAAAATTAAGTAATTTTAGTCATTGCAGTTTTTTTAGTTCTTTTCCTTAGGGAAGAATTAATTCCAAAGGAGAGTGTTCAAAGCCAGAGTATCATTCTTTGGTGACATTTTAACCTTTGAGATTATGCCTGCTTCATAGTTATGTCTCTCATAACTCTTTTTTAATCCACTAAAATTATTCTATTCTATTCCCATGATTATTGCATTGCTTTAATAGGAGTGGGACCACTCCCATATCTTCTTGAAAACCCAGAAAGCTCATTTCAACAAGCATGGGCTTGTCACCATTCAGTAACATTTTTATAGTATCTCCTGAAAGATAATGACATTTGAAGCATTATTTATTATTGTTAGTTTATACTTAGGCTTTACTGATTTTATACTTGAAATTAACTTTTGTCTTTATTTGTTCTCTAAATGCATAGCATTGACTTAAATACTTTACTAATTCAACTAATGCCATAGTGATTCTTTTCTCTGTTCTGAGGGATCTTACTGACCTTGCAAAATGTGGTGATAATGCTGGTTTTTCACCAGTGGTTGGATTCTCCATTAGAAGAGGGTCATGGAGATGGATCTGTAAGGTTGATACTCATCCAAACTCCAAACTTTTGCTTGTAATTTTGGGTGATTTTTCTCATGAGCTATAGCCTGGAATTTTTCACATGTAGCTGTAGCATTAAAAGCCCATAAAGGTGTTCTTCTCTCATAGTTATGTCTCTTGTTAATAAAGTGCAAAAGAAGCCTTCACTGAAGGGAAAGAACCTTGCGAAGTATGATTCTTTTGAGAAAATCCAAAAACTAATATACATTTAGTACAAGATGTTTTGCTAATTAATTTATACCACCTTAAAAGAGCTTAAGTTCTCACCAGGAAGACCAAGATTTGAGCCTTGGGAAGTGCTTAAAGATGAGATTAAAAAGCAAAGGTGTGGTGGATGAACCAGAGTTCTAAGAAACAGAAAGAAAAGAAAAGAAAAGAAAAGAAAAGAAAAGAAAGAAGAAAGAAAGAAAGAAAGAAAGAAAGAAAGAAAGAGAAAGAAAAGAAAGAAAGAAAGAAAGAAAGAAGAAGAAGAAAGAAAGAAAGAAAGAAAGAAGAAAAAGAAGAAAAGAAAGAAAGAAAGAAAGAAAGAGAATATAGAGCAGCAAGATATATAATACAAAAAAACCAAAGAAGATTGAAGCATACCAATGTTTTATTTAACTGGAAATTAAGAAAAGTATGTTAATATAATCTGCTGGACATTTAAATTTATGTGAGTGGGATTAAGGGGAGATTGTATGGAAATATGGAATACAGACCGTTTTGGAAGTTTGAAATCATAAAAGAAGAGAGAATCATTTAAATATTAAGTAATGATTTGTTTGAAGTTTTGAAGTAGGGGCCATAGCTTTCTATGATTAAAAGTAGAGTTAAACCATCAAAGAAGTATAAATGACCAAGAGGGTTGAGATAGTAGTGGGGTCTATAGCAAGTCTAGAAAAAAAAAACCTTAAAAAAGTAGACTATACATATTCTTTCAATGGAGAGAAATAAGGGTATTACAGAGACAAAATTATTTTTAAAAATGGAGAGAATAGATGAAATAAGTAACACCACATAGTTTTAAGTCTTCTGGCAACATCAGCTTAGAGGACATAAAGTGCGGTTTTGGTTTATGAAGAGGAGATAGGAAATAGACCTTATAGGGAATTCACCAGAACACCAATACAAAATGAAGAGAAGAATACCAATTGTGAATGAAAGTCCAGTTGAAATTAGGTATCAAAAGTTACAACAAGGGGCTCCTGGGTGGCTCAGTTGGTTAAGCGACTGTCTTCAGCTCAGGTCATGGTCCTGGAGCCCCGGGATCGAGTCCTGCATCGGGCTCCCTGCTCAGCGGGGAGTCTGCTTCACCCTCTGACCCTCCCCCCTATCATGTGCTCTCTCTCTCTCTCTCTCTCTCTCATTCTCACTCTCTCAAAATAAAAATAAATAAATCTTTAAAAAAAAAAAAGGTTACAACAGGGCAGTTCTTCTAGCTTTTTCAAAAAATAGTAAAACTAAAAAAAGAAAGGTAGGGGCGCCTGGGTGGCTCAATCAGTTAAGCATCTGCCTTTGGCGTGGTCATGATCCTGGGGTCCTGGGATGGCCCACCCAGCAGTGGGCTTCTTGCTCAGCAGGAGCCTGCTTCTACCTCTCTCTCCTTCCCACCCCTCCCCAGCTGGCTTGTACGCTCTCAAATGACTAAATAAAATCTTAAAAAAAAAAAAAAAAAGTGGTAAGAATGATTTAGGATCAAAGATTAGCAGCCCCAGGAAGATCAGATATGTGATGGTGGCAGAGGAGGGAAAGAACCTTTGGAAGGCAGGCTGTTAAGGAAGGCAGTGGTGACGGAACTAAGCTGAATCTTTTTCTGGGCAGTGAGTAAAGGGTAGTCAGAAGTAAATTACAGAAGCAAATGATAAGAGAAATAAGTGATGTAGTAAGTTTGACTTGGATGACATGAAAGTTTAATAGTTTAATGAGAATGGGATTGATATCACCTAAAAAGTTTCTAAATTTTGAAGACAGAGAAATACTGGATGGTAAATTCTGTGTTAGAAGTCAGTCACTATAGTAAATGAGCTAAAGGAACTGAGTTTCAAGGTGTCCTATGAGCTAGCAACACTGGTTTCAAAGGTGTCAGTAACAATGGATAATAAGAAAAATTCTAATCTAAATGCTGGAGTCATGGGGAAGATAGGGAGATTTGGAGCTTTTAATCATTATAGGGAGAATGTTTTCTACAAACTGCAACCTAAAGCAATTTTGCCTTACAGCAAAATGCTGCCTAAACCTCAACTATTAAGTTAGATTTTACATGCTGAGTAATGTTTAATACAACAAGATTTCAGTAAAATACTATAAGCACAGGGATGTGATTTGTATGCATATTTCAGAAATAGGAGGATTGAACAGAAATATGAAAGGACTGCCCATGGTCATAAATTAGAAATTACATGAAGAAAATTTTATTGGACACATTTGCAATGCAATTCTGAAGAGAAGTCCAGTGACTGTGATATTCTCATCCATATTTTATACTGAACTTCATCATAGAGCTTAAATCATTTCAAAACTAGCCAGTATTTATTCAAACTGCTTCAGTGCATTTAATATCTCCATTCCTATCTCAATACTTATATAAGCCTTGTGAGAACTTGGGGTCAGGCAATCACTGCAGGTTATTTTACTTTTGTCCGTGCTTCAGAAACTGTTCACTTCATTCCACTGATCTTGGTTACAGATCCCTTTGCTTCTGGTTGTATCCTTGCTTTTCGGCCATGCCCACTGTGTTTGATGTAAAACACTGTCCCATTGATTCTGAAGCCTACCTCTATAACGTCTTCTCTTCTTCCTTGAAACCACCCGCCATCTATTGGATATTCAGCTCTGGCTTGACTCAGAGTCCCTGAGACAAGATGAGTATGTGTATGTGTGTGTGGGGGGTGGTATATGAGTGTATTCATGTGTTTCTGAGTGGGTCTTGGTCATTAAAACTTTGTGGAAAGAATTTTTTTTAATTATTTTGATAAGAACACCCAACATGTGATCTACCTTCTTGACAGATAATTTTTAAATGTACAGTATAGGATTGTTAACCATAAGCACTGTATTTTATAGCAGATCTCTACAAATTATCCATTTTTAATAACTTAAAGTATATATCCATTGAGTAACAACTCTGCATTTTCCCCTCTCCTCAGGTCTTGGCAAACGACTGTTCTACTCTCTGCTTCTATGAGTTTCTCTATTCTAGATATGTCGTATGAGTCAGATAATGTAGTGTTTGTTCCTCTGTGACTGTTCTCCAGGTTCATTCATGTGGTCACATATAGCAGGCTTCTTTTTTTTTTTTAAAGCAAATAGTATTACATTATATGTTATATACCACATTTTCTTTATCCATTTATCCATCGATAGACATTTAGATTGTTTACATATCGTGGCTATTGGGAATAGTGTTGCAATGAAGACGGGAGTGAAGATAATCATTTGAGATCCCAATTTCAGTTCTTTTTGATATGTACTCAGAAGTGGGATGGCTGAGTTATATGGTAGAAAGGAGTTTAAAGTAAGTTGATAATTTATTTTTTCTGAGTCCCCCTTCTTATCCATGTGGAGTCCCTGAGTATTTAGTTAAAAAGTAAACTGATTAGGGGCACCTGGGTGGCTCAGTCGATTAAGCATTGGACCCTTGGTTTCAGCTCAGGTCATGATCTCAGGGTCAAGAGTTTAGGCCCCTCGAGGGGCTCTGTGCCCAGCAGGGAGTCTGCTTGAAATTGTCTTCCTCGTCCTCTGCCCCTCCCCCACTCTCACCCGTTATCTCTCTCAAATAAATGAATGAATAAATAAATAAATAAACTGATTAAAGTACAGTGAGATAATATGTGGTGATATTTCATCTTGAAGCAGGAGGGAGACAATATCTGAATTTTTTTGACCCATTAAAATGTTTGAGTATGGACATCATTCTACAAAATAGGATTCTCTTTGTGTGGTTAAAAAAACAAACAATAGAGTCAGCTACCAGAAGAGAGATATATTCATTTGGGTAGTTAGCATTTCTTGATATTAGGTTAAAAACAATTTAATATATTACATTATGATTTATTTTTATTTTTTTATTTTAAAAATTTTATTTATTTATTTGACAGAGAGAGAGAGCACAAGCAGGGGGAGTAGTAGGCAGAGGGAGAGGGAGAAGTTGGCTCTCTGCTGAGCAGAGAGCCCAATGTGGGGCCTGATCCCAGACCCTAGGACCATGACCTGAGCTAAAGGCAGACACTTAACCAACTGAGCCACCCAGGCGCCCCACATCATGATGTTTTTAATATAGTCTTTGAGATATTTTTATTTAAAACTGGTACTTACACTAGCTTTCTGCTAAATGATTTGATAAGAGTAGCTAGGATCACTTTTCAATTCAGATTCCTCAAAGGAGGGAGGCCAAAGATATTGTGCCAACTTTGAAAATCAGGCCAGAAAACAAAGTAGGGAGTCAAGTTAGCAGCAAGGGGCATTATTCACATGATGGAAATAGCCTTTTGGTTAAAAAAGAAAATTTTGTGTTGGGCAGGATAAAAAGAAAATTTGATCTTTCAGTGTAGACTACTAACACTTATTCACAGAGCATTTGAAAAATAATCTCTATCATATTGATTATCTAGAAGCCCAGCTGAATGAAAACGTTTTTCTTCAAAATCCTCAAAAGGAAGTAAAAGACCCAGCAATATTTGTTTTCACTAAAGTGCTGAAGACAGTAGGCAGGGGTTTAAGACCTCATACAATGTTCAGAATGTATATATTTTCTATGTATGTATATATGCTATAGGTTTTTAAGTGGATAATTTTCATTAGTTTAGAAGGTTTCCTTTTATTTCACATTTACTAAGGCATTTTATTATTAGTCAGTATTGAATTTTATTGACTACTATTGAGAAGATAGATTTTTTTCTTTAATACATGAATATGGTAAAGTTTTTGATAGATTATCTGATGTTGAACAATCCCACATTCCTATGAGTATTATTATTTATACTCTGGCAGATTCAATTTGCTAGTAGTGTTTTAGTTAATAGTTTTGCTGTGTACCTGTATAATATTCATCTATGATTTTATTTCCTTGTTCTCTTCTTGTCTGGTTTTGCTATCCAAATTTTACTGACTCACCAAATAAGCTAGGAGGTCAACCCTCTTAAAATCTTCCATGAGAGAATTTGCCTAAAATAGGGATTGTCCTGCTCCTAATTATAGGTGATAGAGTATACATAGATTACACTTTGCTTTTTCTCCAGATCTCACTAAGAATGATTATAGATATATATATAATATATAATTACAAAAGAACTGAATTTGGGAAAATAAGTTGTCTCAGATGAGAAATGACAAAAAAATTTTAGAACATTAAAAAATTGCTTAGCAGTTCCTAAGTAGAGAAAATATAACTGAAATTTAATTATCCTTAAAGAGGGAAACAAACAAGGAGCTAGTTAAATTTGTTTTCCCAATCCTTAGAAAGGCTTAGGAATTAGACACAGAATTAGTGTAGCTCTAAGGGATTCCAAAGATGGAGAGTTTTTTCTCAACCCTATTTTTAACCTCCCACCAAAAATCAAAATCAAAAACAAAACAAAACCAACCTCTTACTGATATTTTTTTATTCCCATTTACTTCCTTAGATCTTTTTCCCCTGTATAGTTCCCTCATATGTTACCTTTTCCAGGCATCTCTGAACCAAATTCTTCTCAAGTTGATGATGAACATAGTTGTTTTTTTTTTTTTTTTAACCTTAAGTCATGAGGTTTATAAGAAGTTGGTATTTGTTTTCAGAAGAAAAACTCCCCACACAACTGCAGGTCATTACTAGGCTTTTATTTGTTTCCATAATTCCTAGATATCAAAATGTCACTAAAAATTATTTGTGAAAATTTTCAAGAATTTCTCCTTTTATCATACATCTTGGCTACCACTGGGCTTCTGGACACCAGGAAGAATAGAACTCTTATGTCTTGTTTATGTGTTGATTTAAATTAAAAATTAATGCAGCCTTTGTACATTGGACCAACATCCTTGTATGGTAGCAGTTTTCTAAGAGTTGGGTAGCAGCATGGCTGTCTTGCATTCTCCCCGGGTTTCTACTATTGCTTACTGCATTTCCATCACTGGGGATGAGTGTCAGTTGTAATTTGTTCTGCCTAATATATAGCAGGTCCAATTTGTGAGCCTGCTCTGATTCACTCAACTTCATTTGTCTACTGGGCCCTTGGTCTCTAGCTCATGGAGGATCCCAGTGCTGCTCCCACCACTGCAGCTGAATCTGCCTCAGCTTCTAACTCTGCTTTGGGGCTTGACTCCATCTGGAATGAGCTTAATAGCCTCTGTTGCTCCTGCCTATATGGCAGGAATCACAACTACTTTGGAGCATCCTGCTTAAATTAATCAGATAGAGTCTCTGGCTCTTTCTACTACTTCTAGTCTTATGTAAAATGTCCCTTGCCTGGGCATGGAATGTGGTTTTCCTCCGAAGTCATCCAAGGGGCCAGGTGATGCCATCTGGAAGCAAGGGAACTAATTCCTGTAGTTAATGCAAAATAGGGTAGGAGAAGGGTAGGAGATCTCAAGGAATTAGCAAATATAACCTTCTCCTTGCCTTCGTCTGAGGTACAGAGACATGGACGCTCTGTATGGCTGCCTGGAAATGTCCTTTGGACAAGCAACCAACTGGGTCTCTTCACAAAGCCATAGACAGCTTGGTAAAAAAAAAAGCCCCTTGATTTTTCCTCGCCTTTTTTTTTTTTTTTTTTTTTTCAGACCTCTTCTTCTTCCCTCCTGAGCTTCCTGCTTTTGGGATTGTAGTCTCAGTACCTAAGCTTTGCTTCACATCCGGTTTTCTTGGGAATCTGGACTTGGACACCAACTTCTCTCACTAATGTTATCTGGTTGGCCTGTATAGACTTTAAGTTTTAACCCCTGCTACATTTTCTTAAACTGTCATTCTTTCTTTTGGCCATTAAACAATATATTATGTGTATGTTTCCAATTTGGAACCCGAATATAAACCCATTCTTTTAGAAACTACGTCGAACTCTCTTGTATAAATATTATATATTTTCTTTTAATAATTTCCTCCTTGGAAGGATTTAGAATGCTTTCATTATCACACATATCTTTGCTAATGATGCTCTGTGGCTAAGTGTGTATGTGTGTGTATGGAAATTGGCAATAGTTACAGATAGATATTTTTACACATTGATGGCAGTGCTTTAAAAACCTGAATTTATAGTTCATTACTGTGGCCATAGCTAACATGTGTTCACCCAGCAGGATTTTGCTTTTCTCAGAATATGTTAATATTCTGTATATATGTTCATCTCACTATAAAATAGATCTTTTGCCCAAGGCAGCACAAGCAATAAAAATTAGAGGAGATATTGATAATGTTCCATTAATTTCACTCTGCCTTAGCATAGTGACTTACTCCAGTTGACTGTTTCTGTGACAAAATAGGAAAGATTTAAATAAAGTGCATTCAAAGACTTGCCCAAGTTTGCTCTCCCATGTGGAAATTCTTGGACCATCTGGTTTACTTCTCCTGCAGCACCTGGTATATTACTGGCATTGAATAAATGTACTCTATTGATAAGAGAGACAAGGTTGTACACATACCTTCCAAAATGATTTGATCACGACATTATAAATAAATTCATCTGCAGTAATGTTCTTCTTAATAATATTATTTATTTCATCAGTGATGTCAGCAAGGACTCAGAATCTTAGCTAAATGTAAGAATGTCTTTCTTTTTTATTTCCTTTTTTTGCTCACTGGTAGTATATGACATAGCAGCTCAAAGATTGTATTTTAGATATTTCTGACTGATAGAAAAGTCTTAATGAACTTGTTTTCAGCAGTGTTATCTATAGAAGAAATAAGGGTCATCTGAAAAAAATGATATTGGAAAGTTCTTGATCTGTTCTTCAATTCTTAGTGATATCTAGTTTCAGTGAAATATGTAGGCTCCATTTATCAGTGGCCAATATGATAAAGATCCTTCTAGTTTTTTAGAGATGTTTTATCTAAAATAATTCTTTATACATATGAGTCTACCTAAATAGTTTAATGTCATTTTTAAAGTGCATGTGAAGTCACACCATTAAGAGAAAGATCTTTAGTTATACTTCATACAGCAAATTAAATTAATTTTTCTGCTAAAACAAAGCGCATTCCTTTGAGTCACTTGAATTAACATATAAAATATATGCAGGGATTCTCCTCACCTCAGTAGTGGGGAAAAGGCAGACTAGATCCTGATTTTCTTTTCTTTTTTTTAAAATTTTTTATTGTTATGTTAATCACCATACATTACATCATTAGTTCTTCATGTAGTGGTCCACGATTCATTGTTTGTGCAAACACCCAGTGCTCCATGCAGAATGTGCCCTCTTTAACACCCATCACCAGACTAATGCATCTCCCCACCCTCCTCCCCTCTAGAATGCTCAGTTGTTTTTCAGAGTCCATCGTCTCTCATGGTTCATCTCCCCCTCCGACTTACTCCCCTTCATTCTTCCCCTCATGCTATCTTCTTCTTTTACTTTTTCTTAACATATGTTGCATTATTTGTTTCAGAAGTACAGATCTGTGATTCAACAGTCTTGCACAATTCACAGCGGTCACCATAGCACGTACCCTCCCCAATGTCTATCACCCAGCCACCCCATCCCCCCTACTCCCCACCAATCCAGCACACTCAGTTTGTTTCCTGAGATTAAGAATTCCTCATATCAGTGAGGTCATATGATACATATGATACTTTCTCTGATTGACTTATTTCACTCAGCATAACACCCTCCAGTTCCATCCACGTCGTTGCAAGTGACAAGATCTCATTCATTTTGATGGCTGCATAATATTCCATTGTGTATATATACCACTTCTTTATCCATTCATCTGTCGATGGACATCTTGGCTCTTTCCACAGTTTGGCTATTGTGGACATTGCTGCTATAAACATTGGGGTGCACGTACCCCTTCGGATCCCTACATTTGTGTCTTTGGGGTAAATACCCAGTAGTGCAATTGCTGGATCGTAGGGTAGCTCTAATTTCAACTGTTTGAGGAATCTCCATACTGTTTTCCAGAGGGGTTGCACCAGCTTGCATTCCCACCAACAGTGTAGGAGGGTTCCCCTTTCTCCGCATCACTGCCAACATCTGTCGTTTCCTGACTTGTTAATTTTAGCCATTCTGACTGGTGTGAGGTGGTATCTCATTGAGGTTTTGATTTGGATTTCCCTGATGCCGAGTGATGTGGAGCACTTTTTCATGTGCCTGTTGGCCATTTGGATGTCTTCTTTGGAAAAATGTCTGTTCATGTCTTCTGCCCATTTCTTGATTGGATTATTTGTTCTTTGGGTGTTGAGTTTGATAAATTCTTTATAGATTTAGGATACTAGCCCTTTATCTGATATGTCATTTGCAAATATTTTCTCCCATTCTGTCAGTGGTCTTTTGGTTTTGTGGACTGTTTCTTTTGCTGTGCAAAAACTTTTTATTTATTTATTTATTTTTAATTTTTTATTGTTATGTTAATCACCATATATTACATCATTTGTTTTGGTGTAGTGTTCCATGATTCATTGTTTGTTCATAACACCCAGTGCTCCATGCAGAATGTGCCCTCTTTAATACCCATCACCAGGCTAACCCATCCCCCTACCCTCCTCCCCTCTAGAAACCTCGGTTTGTTTTCAGAGTCCATAATCTCTCCTGGTTCGTCTCCCCTTCTGACTTACTCCCCTTCATTCTTCCTCTCCTGCTATCTTCTTCTTTTTCTTTTTTCTTAAAATATGTTGCGTTATTTGTTTCAGAAGTACAGATCTGTGATTCAACAGTCTTGCACAATTCACAGCACTCACCGTAGCCCATACCCTCCCCAATGTCTATCAACCAGCCACCCCATCCCTCCCACCCCCGACCACTCCAGCAACCCTCAGTTTGTTCCTGAGATTAAGAATTCCTCATATCAGTGAGGTCATATGATACATGTCTTTCTCTGATTGACTTATTTCACTCAGCATAACACCCTCCAGTTCCATCCACGTGGTTGCAAATGGCAAGATCTCATTCCTTTTGATGGCTGCATAATATTCCATTGTGTATATATACCACTTCTTCTTTATCCATTCATCTGTCGATGGACATCTTGGCTCTTTCCACAGTTTGGCTATTGTGGACATTGCTGCTATAAACATTGGGGTGCACGTACCCCTTTGGGTTCCTACATTTGTATCTTTGGGGTAAATACCCAGTAGTGCAATTGCTGGATCGAATGGTAGCTCTAATTTCAACTGTTTGAGGAACCTCCATACTGTTTTCCAGAGGGGTTGCACCAGCTTGCATTCCCACCAACAGTGTAGGAGGGCTCCCCTTTCTCCACATCCCCACCAACATCTGTCGTTCCCTGACTTGTTAATTTTAGCCATTCTGACGGGTGTGAGGTGGTATCTCATTGAGGTTTTGATTTGGATGTCCTTGATGCCGAGCGATGTTGAGCACTTTTTCATGTGCCTGTTGGCCATTTGGATGTCTTCTTTGGAAAAATGTCTGTTCATGTTTTCTGCCCATTTCTTGATTGGATTATTTGTTCTTTGGGTGTTGAGTTTGATAAGTTCTTTATAGATTTTGGTTACTAGCCCTTTATCTGATATGTCATTTGCAAATATTTTCTCCCATTCTGTCGGTTGTCTTTTGGTTTTGTGGACTGTTTCTTTTGCTGTGCCAAAGCTTTTTATCTTGATGAAATCCCAATAGTTCATTTTTGCCCTGGCTTCCCGTGCCTTTGGTGATGTTTCTAGGAAGAAGTTGCTGTGGCTGAGGTCGAAGAGGTTGCTACCTGTGTTCTCCTCTAGGATTTTGATGGACTCCTGTCTCACATCTAGGTCTTTCAACCATTTGGAGTCTATTTTTGTGTGTGGTGTAAGGAAATGGTCCAGTTTCATTCTTCTGCATGTGGCTGTCCAGTTTTCCCAACACCATTTGTTGAAGAGACTGTCTTTTTTCCATTGGACATTCTCTCCTGCTTTGTCAAAGATGACTTGACCATAGAGTTGAGGGTCCATTTCTGGGCTCTCGATTCTGTACCATTGATGTATGTGTCTGTTTTTGTGCCAGTACCATACTGTCTTGATGATGACAGCTTTGTAATAGAGCTGGAAGTCTGGAATTGTGATGCTGCCAGCTTTGCTTTGCTTTTTCAATATTCCTCTGGCTATTCTGGGTCTCTTCTGGTTCCATACAAATTTTAGGATTATTTGTTCCATTTCTTTGAAAAAAGTGGATATTATTTTGGTGAGGATTGCATTGAATGTGTAGATTGCTCTAGGTAGCATTGACATCTTCACAATGTTTGTTCTTCCAATCCATGAGCATGGAACGTTTTTCCATTTCTTTGTGTCTTCTTCAATTTCTTTCATGAGTATTTTATAGTTTTCTGAGTACAGATCCTTTGCCTCTTTGGTTAAATTTATTCCAAGGTATCTTATGGTTTTGGGTGCAATTGTAAATGGGATCAACTCCTTGATTTGTCTCTCTTCTGTCTTGTTGTTGGAGTATAGGAATGCCACTGATTTCTGTGCATTGATTTTATATCCTGCTACTTTACTGAATTACTGTATGAGTTCTAGCAGTTTTGGGGTGCAGTCTTTTGGGTTTTCCACATACAGTATCATATCATCTGCAAAGAGTGAGAATTTGACTTCCTCTTTGCTGATTTGGAGGCCTTTGATTTCTTTTTGTTGTCTGATTGCCGTGGCTAGGACTTCTAATACTATGTTGAATAGCAGTGGTGAGAGTGGACATCCCTGCCGTGTTCCTGACCTTAGGGGAAGAGCTCTTAGCTTTTCCCCATTGAGAATGATATTCGCTGTAGGTTTTTCATAGATGGCTTTTATGATATTGAGGTATGTACCCTCTATCCCTATATTCTGAAGAGTTTTGATCAAGAAAGGATTCTGTACTTTGTCAAATGCTTTTTCTGTATCTATTGAGAGGATCATATGATTCTTGTTCTTTCTTTTGTTAATGTATTGTATCACGTTGATTGATTTGTGGATGTTGAACCAGCCTTGCAGCCCAGGGATAAATCCCACTTGGTCATGGTGAATAATCCTTTTAATGTACTGTTGGATCCTATTGTCCAGTAGTTTGGTGAGAATTTTTGCATCCATGTTCATCAAGGATATTGGTTTGTAATTCTCCTTTTTGATGGGGTCTTTGTCTGGTTTGGGGACCAAGGTAATGGTGGCCTCATAAAATGAGTTTGGAAGTTTTCCATCCATTTCTCTTTTTTGGAACAGTTTCAGGAGAATAGGTATTAATTCTTCTTTACATGTCTGATAGAATTCCCCTGGGAAGCCATCTGGCCCTGGGCTTTTGTTTGTTGGGAGATTTTTGCTGACTGCTTCAATTTCCTTAGTGGTTATAGGTCTGTTCAGGTTTTCTATTTCTTGCTGGTTCAATTTTGGTAGTTAATACATCTGTAGGAATGCACGCATTTCTTCCAGGTTATCTAATTTGCTGGCATAGAGTTGCTCATAATATGTTCTTAATAATTGCTTGTATTTCTTTGGTGTTGGTTGTGATCTCTCCTCTTTCATTCATGATTTTGTGGATCTGGGTCATTTCTCTTTTCTTTTTGATAAGTCTGGCCAGGGGTTTATCAATCTTGTTAATTCTTTCAAAGAACCAGCTCCTAGTTTCGTTGATCTGTTCTACTGTTCTTTTGGTTTCTAGTTCATTGATTTCTGCTCTGACCTTTATTATTTCTCTTCTCCTTTTGGGTTTAGGCTTTATTTGCTGGTTTTTCTCTAGCTCCTTTAGGTGTACGGTTAAGTTGTGTATTTGAGACCTTTCATGTTTCTTGAGAAAGGCTTACATTGCTATATACATTCCTCTCAGGACTGCCTTTGCTGTATATCAAAGATTTTGAACAGTTGTGTTTTCATTTTCATTGGTTTCCATGAATTTTTTAAATTCTTCTTCAATTTCCTGGTTGACCTATTCATTCTTTAGTGCGATGCTCTTTAGCCTCTGTGTATTTGAGTTCTTTCTGACTTTCCTCTTGTGATTGCATTCTAGTTTCAAAGCATTGTGGTCTGAAAATATGCAGGGAATAATCCCAATCTTTTGGTAGCATTTGAGACCTAATTTGTGACCTAGGATGTGATCAATTCTGGAGAATGTTCCATGGGCACTAGAGAAGAATGTGTATTCCGTTGCTTTGGGATGGAATGTTCTGAATAATGTCTGTGAAGTCCATTTGGTCCAGTGTGTCATTTAATGTCTTTATTTCCTTGTTGATATTTTGCTTAGGTGATCTGTCCATTTCAGTGAGGGGGGTGTTAAAGCCCCCCACTATTATTGTATTGTTGTCAATGTGTTTCTTATGTTATTAATTGCCTTATATAATTGGCTGCTCCCATGTTAGGGGCATAGATATTTACAATTGTTAGATCTTGTTGGATAGACTCTTTAAGTAGGATATAGTGTCCGTCCTCATCTCTTATTACAGTCTTTGTTTTAAAATGTAATTTGTTTGATATTAGGATTGCTACCCCAGATTCTTTGGGTGTCCATTAGCATGGTAAATGGTTTTTCACCCCCTCACTTTCTATCTGGGGGTGTCTTTGGGTCTAAAATGAGTCTCTTGCAGACAGCATATTGATGGGTCTTGTTTTTTAATCCAATCTGATAGCCTCTGTCTTTTGATTGGGGCATTTAGCCCATTTACATTCAGGGTAATTATTGAAAGATATGAATTTAATGCCATTGTATTCCCTGTAAGGTGACTGTTACTGTATATTGTCTCTGTTCGTTTCTGATCTATGCTGCTTTTAGGCTCTCTCTTTGCTTAGGGGACCCCTTTCAATATTTCTTGGAGGTCTGGTTTCGTCTTTGCAAATTCCTTCAGTTTTTGTTTGTCCTGGAACCTTTTTATCTCTCCTTCAATTTTCAATGAGAGCCTAGCTGGGTATACTATTCTTGGCTGCAGATTTTTCTCGTTTAGTGCTCTGAAGATCTCATGCCAGTCCTTTCTGGCCTGCCAGGTCTCTGTGGATAGGTCTGTTGCCAATCTAATGTTTCTACCATTGTAGGTTACATATCTCTTCTCCCGAGCTGCTTTCAGGATTTTCTCTTTGTCTCTGAGACTCGAAGTTTTACTATTAGATGTCGGGGTGTTGACCTATTTTTGTTGATTTTGAGAGGAGTTCTCTGTGCCTCCTGGATTTTGATGCCTGTTTCCTTCCTAACATTAGGGAAGTTCTCTGCTATTATTTGCTCCAATATACCTTCCAGCCCTCTCTTTCTTTCTTCTTCTTCTGGGATCCCAATTATTCTAATGTTGTTTCACCTTATCCTATCGGTTATCTCTCGAATTCTGCCCTCGTGATCCTGTCGTTGTTTCTCTCTGTTTTTCTCAGCCTCTTTATTTTCCATCATTTTGTCTTCTATATCGCTGATTCTCTCTTCTGCCTCATTTATCCTAGCAGTTAGTGCCCCCATTTTTGATTGCACCTCATTAATAGCCTTTTTGATTTCGACTTGGTTAGATTTTAGTTCTTTTATTTCTCTAGAAAGGGTTTCTCTAATAACTTCCATGTTTTTTTCAAGCCCAGCTAGTATCTTTAAAGTCATGATTCTGAACTCTAGGTCCGACATCATACTAATGTCCATATTGAGTAGGTGCCTGGCTGACGGTACTATCTCTTGTTCTTTTTGCTGAGGTGATTTTTTTCGTCTTGTCATTTTGTCCAGAGGAGAATAGATGAATGAGAGAACAAAATGCTAACAGGTTAACAACGTCCCCAGCAAATATACTCTATACAATTCAGAAAAGACCTTCCAGTAAGTGGTCGCTTCTCTGTTCAAAGAGTTGTTGGTACTCTCTTCTTCAGTCTGCTGTTGAGTTCCTAGGTGTTCAGAATGGTTTGATTCCTATTCAGGTGAATTCCTGAGACCAGACGAAATCCAGGTCTCCTACTCCTCCACCATTTTGCTTCTATCTCTAGATCCTGATTTTCAACATAAATTTACTTAACTTGGTTCTTCCAGTGTTGGCCTAGCATAAATAGGCTTCTGTTGGTGAATAATGAGGTGCTCTGCAGAGTCATGTCCCTGGACCATTGTAGAAGAATGAGAGTAGGACGTGCATAGTTGTACGTCTGAGAAAAGAAACGTAGTGGGTATTATCCTTTCTCACATGTCTGTTTCAAATTCTCAACAAATGTAAATTTCATTCAATAGTAAATTAGTTTGTATTTTAAATCTATCTATTTTGACCCCTCATATGTTTAGTGAGAAATTTAATCAGAATTATCTTCTTGAAATATTTTACTAAGAAAAACGTTAACTCTGCTATTTAAAAAATGTATCTCCCAAATTATACCTGTAGTCCAATACAATGGCTCCTTAATAAGTTGCTCCTACATTAAAACAGTTTTCTATATTTAGATTATCAAGTTTTGAAAATCCCTGTGGCTGTCCATAGCACACTGTTTCCAGACTATGCCATATTTAAATTTTCATCATTTCTTCTCTTTCCCTGAAAGAAAAAACATAATGGGTTTTATTATAATTATATTCACAGACTATCCAAGTGCTCTTTGGCTATGTATGGGCAATATATCCTTGAGAACTACAGAGTCAGCCTTGCAGCACTTCTGTGCCCATAATTCTTATTGATTTCAGTGAATATTATGCACCCACAAGAGCTATGAGATGGATTATTAACAAATAGAGGATAACCCAGTATATGCTGCTATGTTTCTGGGGAAGAAATCTGCTGTGAATTGTGCTCTCACACGGAGATAAATGCAGCAGAACTCTAAGAAATAAGGATAACTGAATTAATTACTAGTATGTAATTGAGAAACCTCTATTAGATTAACATTTGATTTTAGACAATACAGCATTACTTTTAGGGACAATTCCTGAGATGATAATCCCTTCAGATTCTGTAATTCAGCTTTGGCCCTGAGGTTGTTGATGTCATATGACTTCCCTCCTCATCAAGCCATCATATCAACTTTTATTATGACCACTAGTGACCTCCTTGCCAAATCCAATGGAGTTTTTATATATAATTGTATTTACCTTAGCTGATCTTTCTATAACCTTGACAAAGACTCTTCCCTTGTTTCTGTGACACCACAGTCTTACAGTTTTTATTCAGCATTCTACTTTTCAGACTCCTTTGCAGTAGCATCCTGCTCTGCCCAGCCATTATATATTGAGTTCCTCAAGGTTTTATTCCCAGACCCTCTTGTCACTCTATTTTCTCTCAATAGACCCGGTAAATGGTCATGGCTTTCATTACCCTCAATAAATAGAAACATACACCTTTATTTTTCCTAAGGAAATTCTTCTCTGATTTATTCACCAATTTTATTCACAAAAATTGTGAATTGAGGACCTAGTCTTTATAAGACTTTGTACAATACAGTAGATGTGCAGTAGGGGAAAAAAACAGATGGTCCCTGTTCTCAGGAAATGACTGTCTTGTGGAGGAAATAAAATCAATCAAATAATCATACAAACAGTATAATTTCAGTCAGAGTTAATCATTTGAAGTGAATGGGACACAATTGTAAGTCAACTTACATGCAAAGAAACTTACTTATGCAAGCTGGAAGATGTAATAAAAATGTTTCAGGCAAAGGACAGAAAAATTGTAAAAACTCTAAGCTGGGAGAAAGTATTATCTTTGAGGGAATAAAGGCAGGCTAGTTTGGCTAGAGTTTAAGGTACAAGGGAGGTGAAGCTGGTATCAAAGGCAAGTGTTTGATCTTTTGGTGTTTTTGTTGGTCCTGTTAAGTATGTGAGTGTTTATTTTAAAACTGGGGAAAAAAAAGTTTTTAACTTATTTGCCTGTGGTCATTATACTTAGGCTTGCTTATTCTTTCAAACTCCTGAGAGTATAGTGAATTTGTGGACTTTACTTATCAGCTTACCTCAAGGTTTGTTATCAACTTAAGATGACTAGGATATCTAAACATAGTCTAAAACTTTGTGATGATCTTCCTCAAGATTCTTTCTACTCTGTAGCACCAAAATATTTTCTGGATGTGTAAATATGGCATGAAATTCCTTTCTTCATTGTAAACTCTTTTCTCTACAAAGCCAATCCATAGGCAATATTTAATTACTGAGAGTATATGTGCATGCATGTGTGTATAGGGTATATTTCTTTTGGGAAGGGTGGAGATATTACTAAAATATGGAGGATCCTTTCTCAAAAGTCATGATATATTTGAAGAAATTTAGTTGGCAGAGTTTAGAAGAATATAATATTAAACAAAAAGCTAAGACAAGTTGTCTTTAATTTATTAAGCGGCTTAATTGTAGGGGTCTTAGAAAGATTTCAGAATGAAGAGATAGACTTTCTTGATGGTCGAGTAGTATAAATGGGATTCCTGATAGAACTGTGAAGTGCTTAAGACCTCAAAAATAATTGGATATTTTTATATTCTAAAATAAGCCTGGAGAAAGAAAACGTGCCTCTGACTGCCTCCAAATGAAGCTTATCCATCCATGGGAGCTGGCAGCAAAGAGGGGTCATCTCAGAAAGTGACCATTCTGGGATCTTTAGTGTTCAGATGGAAAATCCATCAGTAGGCAGAAAATGGGGCACAGATCCAAGACTAGGAACACATGCACTAATATCTCAGAATCTAGGCATCTAGTCTAAAGCAGGAATAGAGAAATGCAGGGGTGGCATAGGAATGGGGAAAAAAGCCATACAGCTTACACTGAGATACTAATATGAGGCAGGGCGAACACTTTAGGGGCATTGCACAACAGAGATTTCCAGTGATGTAGGAAGTATAACTGTGGGACTATAGAGGATAGATTTTTCTGTTTCTGCATCCTTTGGGTTTTCTGAACAAAGAAATCTGCTAATTGGACTAATGGACAAACCTTCCAAGTGAAAGAATAATAAGGTAGTGAAAGACCCCCCCAGGTATGTATGTACATTTACGTGTTTTACATTTCACAGAGGAATGAGATTTAGGATCAGGGAGACTCTTCAAAGGTTGTAAGCCCAGAGATTCTTGTCTTACCTTTTCTCTGGAGACATTTATTTCCATTCCAAAGTGTAAGGACCCACGGACCAAGAACTTCTCTAAGAAAATTTGTTTATGTTAGGGAACAAAGGTTTTTCTCCCTCTCTCAGGAATAGTGACAGATAGTGACAGAATCCCCTTTTGCATGTGCAGCCTGTCCTTCTGGCTTCCATCGCATTATCCCAAAAGGTATAACTCTAGGTTTGATCTAGAAATCTCATATGCTTTCAACGTAAAATGAGTAAATATGGGTATCAAAAATGTATCAGTGAACACAGAATACAGAAATACAGTTGCCTCAGGAATCAATTGTACAGGGATACAGGAATAAATTGTCAGAGATCCCTGAGGAATACAATTGTCTCAGGAATACAATTGCCAGAAATCTTATGGGATAACCTTTTTGAAGATCTTCTGCTATGGAGTCATTGATGTTTACAGCCCGACTCTGTTAGTGAAGGACCCTTGTCTTTGAAGAACCACTACCAGCTGGTAGACAGGGTCTCGGGGAAGGTTTAACTTAATTAACTCACTCAATTCTCCTTGTTCTGAGACCACAGAGAGATGATCATGGCCAGTTACCTGAGTGTGTTATCTTGCTCAAAGCCCTTCTAAATCTTATGAAAGAGATTACAGGATTAGAAGATGTAGAAAGGAAATGAGAGGTACAACACTAGAAACAAGCATTAGAGATGAGGAAAGAAATAACAGATTAGAACTCGGGTTTTGCTGATGGAGAAAGGAAACTCAGGTGCTAGTTATGTATAACCAGGAAAATGACTCATCAGAGAATCCTTACAAGCCACGTCCAGGGGACATAGACTAAGTGAGGTGTTTATGATGAGGGTGGCTAAAGGGAAAAATACTGCTGAACAAGATCTGCACCAAAGGCTCTGTGACATAGTACAACAAAATCTATCCCAACTGACCTTTATAAACAGATTAATGACGTGGTCCACTCAGTCTGTAAAATCTCTAGGTGGATATCCACAGCATGCTGTGGCCACTATTATTGTACTCCCAGGCCTCGAAGACCACTCTTCATATGACACACACTTCAGTTTCCACCTGTGGAGTTGTGTGTCTACTAAGAATTAAGTGTTTGTTCCAAAACTACTTATGCTTATTGAGTTTAGTTGTTATAATTTAGAAATATGTTTTGTTAAGCAGTGAAATAAGAATAGAAAAATAATAATGATTGTTTTAAACTAATTGAATTATTAGGAAAGACTCTATAAAGAAAAACCTGTAGAATGATTGCAAAAATATATTTTTTAAAGATTTTATTTATTTATTTGCCAGAGAGAGACACAGCGAGAGAAGGAACACAAGCAGGGGGAGTGGGTGAGGGAGAAGCAGGCTTCCCGCTGAGCAGGGAGCCCGATGCGGGGCTCGATCCCAGGACCTGGGATCATGACCTGAGCTGAAGACAGATGCTGAACGACTGAGCCACCCAGGCACCCTTACATTTGAAACTTTATGCCCTTATTTTAACCAAATATTTTTATTAACTATAAAACTGCTGTTAACATATCAGATTAGAGGGTTTCTAATCTATTTGGGGATGATGATAAATGTATATACCTTGCTTACTAAGAATCACCAATACAGCAATTAATTTAGTTCAAAAACTATTGATGAAATTTTGTATCAGGTAGTGTGGCAGACTAGACACTGAGATTGACTCAGGACAATTCATCATATGAGCTGAAATAGAAACAAACTTTTAGAATAAATCCACCAACAATTCAGAATATAAGTAATTTCCTGAGTCCTAATATTAAATGGTAGGGAAAAACTCAAAAAAGGGCATGGGACTATAACTACATCTGCCAAACCTAATGAACACCAATTTTTAGTTCAGGGATAGAAGACTAAGCCTTGGGCTTGCCAAAGTTCACCAGTCTCACAGTTGATCACAGACATAAGTATATGCCAAAGCACTATATGCTAAGTAAGGGCAAACTAGAAACAAATCCCTCTTGGTTCCACTCTTTTCCTCCATAGGCATCATCAAAGGAAATTGCCTGTCAGGAGCCTTAGAACTGGGTGAAAAGCCAGACACAATCTGTCCCCAAAATATCCATGGCTTGAGTTGATTTTTTGCTTGATTCTTTGTTTTGCAGCTTAAATTGTTAGTACTTGGAAGACAGTTCCATGTTGATAGTGTCTCCTGATAGAAATAAATGCAGATCCTATCTGAGAGAACCAATCTCCAACCTACCTTTTAAAAAGAATTTATGTTGGGGGGCGGGGGAGGAAAAGATGGTGGAGGAGTAGGGGACCCTATTCCAACTGGTTCCCGGAATTGAACTGGATATCTACCAGACCACTCTGAACACCCATGAAATCAGCCTGAGATGTAAGAAGATATATCTGGATCTCAGCAAACAGAATATCCCAGGCGGTTGGTTTCGAGGTATGAAGCGGGGAGCCATTATTCCACAGGCACATATCTGATGATAAACGGAAGGGGGAGGGAGCCATGGGGATCCTGCCCTGCCAGTGAGTGATAGCCTCCCCTGCTGGGGACGGGGCACAGACTCGTAGACCAGTAGCGGCTGGGAAAGGACTTTAGGCCAGCCCCCTGGACTGAAACCTGGAGCGGCGGGGCTACGCGTGGGAACTGGGGGTGGCTGGTGGTTTTAGAAGCACAAATGTCGGAGACGTGCCCCCGTGACCTGACCTGGAGGTGAGGACTGGGAGCCCTGCTGAGGGACGCACAATCCAGGCAGCTACTGTTTATAGCAGCACAGACAGAAATGGAGGTAATGTGGTCTGGAGAGCTCACTGAAGAACAGACTGCGCTCTCTCTCTCTGCTCTGAAGCAGAGGGTTGAAAACAATCTCCTCTGCTCTGACTCTCGAAAGAGACATGGAAAGCCACTAGGGAAAGCCGCCAGAGAACAAAAGCTCCCCAAAACCGGTTTTCAATGAGCCCACCCCCCCACAGGGGGCAGGGCAACTCTACCCAAACAGAGTTGCCTGAGTTACAGTGCAGCAGACCCCTCTCCCAGAAGACAGGCTGGGAGAACAAGAGGCCAACAATCTTAAGGTCCCTATAAAACATGTGCATCTTGCTTGGGTTTTGGTCAATAATTTGGACTCTGTACATTTCTTCAACCAACCCTCAACAGAATGACTAGGAGGAGGAACCCCCAAAATAAGAAAAACTCAGAGACTGTGACTTCTGCCACAGATTCAGAAATGGATATAGATATAACCAAGATGTCGGAAATCGACTTCAGGGTAGCAGTTGTAAAGACAATAGCTAGAATGGAGGAACTGATTAATGAAAATGTAGAGTCTCTAAGGGCAGAAATGAGAGCTAAACTGGCAGAACTTAAAAATGCTATCAAGGAGATCCAATCTAATCTAGATAATCTAACAGCTAGGGTAAGTGAGGCAGAAGAATGAATTAGTGATCTAGAAAACAAATTGATAGAAAAGAAGGAAAAAGAGGAGGCCAGGGAGAAACAACTCACAATCCATGAAAACAGAATCAGAGATATAAGTGACACCATGAAATGTTCCAATGTCAGAATTATTGGGATCCCTGAGGGTGTGGGGAGAGAGAGAGGACTAGAAGATATATTTGAACAAATTGTAGCTGAGAACTTCCCTGATCTGGGGACTGAAACAAACATTTGTGTCCTAGAGGCAGAGAGGACCCCTCCCAAGATCAAGGAAAACAGGCCAACACCCCAGAATGTAACAGTAAAACTCGCAAATCTTAGAACCAAGGAAACCATCTTAAGGGTAGTTAGGGGGAAGAGATTCCTTATGTACAGAGGGAGGAACATTGGAATAACTTCAGAGCTACCACAGAGACCTGGCAAGCCAGAAAGGGCTGGCAAGACATATTCAGGGTACTAAATGAGAATAATATGCAGCCAAGAATACTTTATCCAGCAAGGCTGTCATTTAGAATGGATGGAGAGATGCAGAACTTCCAAGACCGGCAGAAACTGAAAGAAAATGTGACCACTAAGCCGGCCCATCAAGAAATATTAAGGGGGGTCTATAAAAGGAGAAAGACCCCAAGAGTGACATAGAACAGAAATTTACAGAGACAATCTATAGAAATAAGGACTTCACAGGCAACATGATGACAATAAATTCATATCTTTCAATAATCACTCTCAATGTGAACGGCCTAAATGCTCCCATAAAATGGCACAGGGTTGCAGATTGGATAAAAAAACAGGACCCATCCATAGGCTGTCTACAAGAGACTCATTTTGAACCTAAAGATACATCCAGACTGAAAGTGAAGGGATGGAGATCCATCTTCCATGCCAACGGACCTTAAAAGAAAGCTGGGGTAGCAATTCTTATATCAGACAAATTAGATTTTAAGCTAAAGACTGTAGTTAGAGACACAGAAGGACACTGTATCATTCTTAAAGGGTCTATCCAACAAGAAGATCTAACAATTGTAAATATCTATGCCCCCAACATGGGAGCAGCAATCTACATAAGCCAACTATTAACCAAAATAGTCATATTGATAACAATACGTTAATTGTAGGAGACCTCAATACTCCACTCTCAGTGATAGACAGATCATCTAAGCAGAAAATCAACAAAGAAACAGGAGCTTTGAATGACACACTGGACCAGATGGACCTCATAGGTAAATACAGAACATTCCACCCTAAAACAACAGAATACTGATTCTTCTCGAGCGCATATGGAACTTTCTCCAGAATAGACCACATACTGGGTCACAAATCAGGTCTCAACCAATACCAAAAGATTGAGATTATTCCTTGCATATTCTCAGACGATAATGCTTTAAAACTGGAACTCAATCACAAGAAAAATTTGTAAGAAATTCAAATACTTGGAAGCTAAAGACCACTCTGCTCAAGAATGTTCGGGTCAACCAGGAAATCAAAGAAGAACTTAAACAATTCGTGGAAACCAAAGAGAATGAAAACACATCAGTCCAAAACCTATGGGATAGTGCAAAGGTGGTCCTAAGGGGGAAGTACATAGCCATCCAAGCCTCACTCAGAAAAACAGAAAAATCCTGAATTCACCAACTAACTTTACACCTTAAAAAACTAGAGACAAAGCAACAAATGATGCCTAAGCCACGCATTAGAAGAGAAATAATTAAGATTAGAGCAGAGATCAATGAATTAGAAACCAGAAACATAGTAGATCAGATCAATGAAACTAGAAGCTGGTTCTCTGAAAGAATTAATAAGATCGATAAACCACTGGCCAGACTTATCCAAAAGAAAAGAGAAAGGACCCAAATTAATGAAATTGTGAATGAAAGAGGAGAGATCACGAGTAACACCAAGGAAATAGAAACTATTATTAGAAATTATTATCAACAACTATATGACAATAAATTAAGCAACCTGGAAGAAACGGATGCCTTCCTGGAAACTTAAAACTTCCAAGACTGAAACAGGAAGAAATTAACAACCTGAATAGGCCAATAACCAGTAACAAGATTGAAGCAGTGATCAAAAACCTCCCAAAAAACAAGAGTGCAGGGCCTGATGGATTCCCTGGGGAATTCTACCAAACATTCAAAGAAGAAATAATACCTATTCTCCAGAGGCTGTTTCAAAAAATAGAAACAGGAGGAAAGCTTCTAGACTCATTCTATGAGGCCAGCATTACCTTAATCCCCAAACCAGGCAAAGACCCCATCAAAAAGGAGAATTTCAGACTGATACCCCTGAGAAATATGGATTCCAAAATTCTCAACAAAATCCTAGCTAATAGGATCCAACAATACATTAAAAAAGGATCATCCACCACCACCAAGTGGGATTTATCCCCAGGATGCAAGGGTGGTTCAACATTCACAAATCAGTCAATGTGATAGAACACATTAATAAGAGGAAAGAGAAGAACCGAATGGTCCTCTCAATTGATGCAGAAAAAACATTTGACAAAATACAGCATCCTTTCCTGATTAAAACTCTTCAGTGTATAGGGATAGAGGGAACATTCCTCAAGTTCATAAAATCCATCTATGAAAAACCCACAACGAATATCATCCTCAATGGGGAAAAGCTGAGAGCCTTTCCCTTAAGATCAGGAACACGTCAAGGATGCCCACTCTCACCACTGTTGTTCAACATAGTACTAGAAGTCCTAGCAACAGCAATCAGACAACAAAAAGAATGAAATATATTCAAATTGGCAAAGAAGAAGTCAAATTCTCTCTCTTCACAGATGACGTGATACTTTGTGTGGAAAATCCAGACGACTCCACCCGTAAATTACTAGAACTCATACAGCAATTCAGTAATGTGGCAGGATACAAAATCAATGCACAGATATCAGTTGCTTTCTTATACACTAACAATGCAACTGTAGAAAGAGAAATTAGAGAAACGATTCCATTTACAATAGCACCAAAACCCATAAGATACCTCATAATAAACCTAACCCAGGAGGTAAAAGATCTATACTCTAGGAACTACAGAACACTCATGAAAGAAATTGAAGAAGACACAAAAAGATGGAAAAACATTCCATGCTTATTGATTGGAAGAATAAACATTGTTAAAATGTCTATGCTACCAGAGCAATCTGTACCTTCAACATCATTCCGATCAAAATTCCAATGACATTTTTCAAAGTGCTGGAACAAACAATCCTAAAATTTGTGTGGAATCATAAAAGACCCCGAATCACCAAGGAAATACTGAAAAAGAAAAAAAAAGCTTGGGATGTCACGTTGCCTGATTTCAAGCTATATTACAAAGCAGTGATCACCAAGACAGCATGGTACTGGCACAAAAACAGACATATAGACCAATGGAACAGAATAGAGAACCCAGATATGGACCCTCAACTCTACAGTCAAATAATCTTTGACAAAGCAGGAGAAAATATGCAATGGAAAAAAGACAGTCTCTTCTATAAATGGTGCTGGGAAAATTGGACAGCTATATACAGAAGAATGAAACTTGACCATTCTCTAACACCATACACAAGGATAAACTCAAAATGGATTAAAGACCTCAATGTGAGACAGGAATCCATCAAAATCCTAGAGGAAAACATAGGCAGTAACCTCTTCAACATCAGCCACAGCAACTTCTTTCATGATACATCTCCAAAAGCTAGTGATACAAAAGCAAAAATGAACTTTTGGGCCATCATCAAGATAAAAGCTTCTGCACAGCAAAGGAAACAAAGAGGCAACCCACAGAATGGGAGAAGATATTTGCAAATGACACTACAGACAAAGTGCTGATTTCCAAGATCTATAAAGAACTTCTCAAACTCAACACCCAAAAAACAAATAACCAAGTCAAAAAATGGTCAGAACACATGAACAGACACTTCTCAAAAGAAGACATACAAATGGCTAACAGACACATGAAAAAATGTTCATCATCATTAGCCCTCAGGGAATTTCAAATCAAAACCACATTGAGATACCAAGTTACACCAGTTAGAATGGCAAAAATTGACAAGGCAAGAAACAACAAATGTTGGAGAGGTTGTGGAGAAAGGGGGACCCTCTTACACTGTTGGTGGGAATGCAGGTTGGTACAGCCACTTTGGAAAACAGTGTGGAGGTGCCTCAAAAATTGAAAATAGAGCTATTCTATGACCCAGCAATTGCATTACTGGGTATTTACCCCAAAGACACAGATGTAGTGAAAAGAAGGGCCATATGCACCCCAATGTTCATAGCAGCAATATCCGCAGTAGCTAAATTGTGTAAGGATCCGAGATGCCCTTCAACAGACAAATGGATAAAGAAGATGTGGTCCATATATACAATGGACTATTACTCAGCCATCAGAAAGGATGAATATCCAACTTTTACATCAACATGGATGGGACTGGAGGAGATTATGCTAAGTGAAATAAGTCAAGCAGAGAAAGTCAATTTTCATATAGTTTCACTTATTTGTGGAACATAAGGAATAGTATGGAGGACATTAGGAGAAGGAAGGGAAAAATGAAGGGGGGAAAATTGGAGAGGGAGATGAACCATGAGAGACTATGGACTCCAAGAAACAAACTGAGGGTTTTGGAGGGGAGGGGGGTGGGGGGATGGGTTAGCCCGGTGATGGGTATTAAGGAGGGCATGTACTGCATGGAGCACTGGGTGTTATATAAAAACAATGAATCATGGAACACTACATCAAAAACTAATGATGTATTGTATGTTGACTAACATAACATAATAAAATATAATAAAATTTTAAAGAAAGAATTTATGTAGATAAAGCACAAAACACACGAGGAAATTAAGTAATACGAGTAACTAAAGAAAAACATAGTCAGGAGAATCAGATTGGTAAAGACCTCAAATATTGGAATTATCAGACAAAGGACATAAAATCAGTATGTTTCATATGTTCAAGAATAGGGGTGCCTGGGTGGCTCAGTCAGTTTGGCTGTCATGATCCCAGAGTTCTGGGATTGAGCCCCATATGGGGCTTCTGCTCAGCAGGAGACTTGATTTGTCTTGATTTCTGTTCAGGTCATGATCTCAGAGTCTTGAGGATCAAGCCCCACCCTGAGCTTTGTGCTGGGCATGGGCCCTGCTTGAGAGTCTCTCCCTTCCTCTCCTTCTGCCCCCGCCAACCAGCCTCCTCTCCCTCTCATACTCTCTCTCTGCAAAAAAACAAAACAAAACAAAAACAAAAACAAAGAATTTAAAAGAGAGAGTGATTATTAGGGGTGAGGAAGATGAGAGCAAAAATATGTCGAAAAAGATATGAAAAAGAATGAGATTGCCTGTTTATACCAGATGTTGACAAATTTTCTATAATAGCTTTTAAAAATATATATAATCTATTCAGATTTACAGAAAATCATTTGCAGAAATAGTGCAAAGATATAGTGCAAAGATAAAGCAAAATAGATAGTGCAAAGAGGTCTCATATACCTCCAACCCAGTTTCCCCTATTATTAGTATCTCTCATTAGTATGGTACGTTTGTAGACAGTTAAAGAATCATTATTGCAACATGATTATTAATCAAAGTCCATTCTTCATTCAGATTTTCCTTCTTTATTAATGTCCTTTTTCTGTCCCAGGATCCCATCTAGGATATCACCTTACATTTAATAGTCATGTCTCCTTAAGCTCTTCTTGGCTATGAGAGTTTCTTAGACTTTCTTTCCTTGTTTTTGATTTTCCTGGTAGTTTTGAGGAGTACTTGTCAAGCATTTTATAGAATGTCCTTCAATTGCAATTTGACTAATGTTTTCTCATGATTAGATGGAGGTTACGTGTTTTGGGGAGGAAGACCATGGAGGTAAAGTGCCCTTTCATCACATCATATCAAGAGTACATACTGTTAATATGACATATCAGTGTTGATGAGAACCCTAATCATCTGGCTAGGATGGTGTTTATCAGGATTCTTCACTGTAAAATTTCTCCCCCACCTCTCCACACTCTATTCTTTGGAATGAAGTTACTATGTGCAACCTACAATTAAGCAGTGGGGAGTTATATTTCACCTCCTTGAGGACTGAGTATTGACATAAATTATTTGTAATGTTTCTGTGTAGAAGATTGGTTTTTCCTCCCCTATTTATATTAGCATAGATTCATACATTTTATAAATATGTATACTTTGGGTTATAATCCAATGCTACTTTATTTATTTTACTGTTTAAATTTTTCAGTTTTGACCAGATGGAACACTTTCAGTTTGCTCCTGTGTCCATCTGATGTAACCTCATTATTTTGCATGTTTCTGTGTGATTAATCTATCGTCTATCTATCTATCTATCTATCATCTATCTATCTGCCTATCTATCTATCATCTATCCATCTATTTATTTATGGAGAACAACCTTACATTTTCTCAGTAGAAGATGCTCCAGGATCATTTTATGTTTCTGCCACATTCCTAGAAACACCCTGTTTTTCAAGGAGCCCTGATTCCTTTTACTGGAGGATGTTATTTCAAACCAAGATCTGGGTACAGAAATGCTTACTGATAATGGGGCATCATTTTTTTGTAAAGAAAAAGGGAGTAAAGAGTTTTGACTTTTTGAGAAATATCATCTCTATTGCAAGTACTCAATGTTTATTGTATTAAAAAATCAGCCATAGCTAATATGGGTATTGCTGTGTTCCAATAAACTGCTTACAAAAGCAGGCCACCGGCCAGATTTGCTTCAAAGTCTTTGCTTTGCCAATCCTTGTTTTAAATTATATAATCATAATAAGGAAAAACAAAAGTAAGGCATTAGGAGATATGTAAAATATTGAATTTATAAGAAACTTCCAAAGAAAAATTGACAAATGTTTACATAAGAAACCGGTCTTCTTATTATTTTTATGGTGATTTTTTATATTTGTTTTTATATTCAAAATGTTTAAAGATATCTATGATCAATACTTTTTTTTTAAAGATTTGATTTATTTATTTGACAGAGAGAGACACAGCAAGAGAGGGAACACAAGCAGGGGGAGTGGGAGAGGAAGAAGCAGGCTTCCTGCTGAGCAGAAGCCCCATATGGGGCTCGATCTTAGAACCCTGGGATCATGACCTGAGCCAAAAGCCAATGCTTAACGACTGAGCCACCCAGACACCCCTGATCAATACTTTTTAATGTTCACACCAAATTATTTTTCAACTTTAAAAATTAATATAGCGATACTATAAAATTCACACTTTTAAAGAGTACAATTAAATTGTTTTTATTATATTAACAAAGTTGTTCATCCATCATCACTATCTAATTCTAGAATATTTTCATTGACCTCAAAAAGAAACTCCATGTACATTATCAGTTATTCGCAATCTTCTCCTCTTCCCTCATTCCTGGCAACCCCTTACGTATTTTCTGTTTCTGTGGGTTTGTCCATTCTGTACATTTCATGTAAATGGACTCATAGAATAAATGGTCTTTTCCATTGGACTTCTTTCACTTAGCAGAATGTTTTCAGAGTTCATCCACATTGTAGCATGTGTCAGTACTTCATTCCTCTTTATAGCTTAATAATATTACATTGTATCAATATTAGTATCCATTCATCAATTGATGGCTATTTGGGATGTTTCAACTTTTTAGCTATTATGAATAATACTGCTATGAAAACATGTGTACATGTTTTGTGTAGACTTGTTTTCAGTTTTCAGTTCACTTGAGTACATACTTAGAAGAAAAATTGCTAGTCTTATGATACTTCTATGTTTAAGTTTCTTTTTTTTTTTAAGATTTTATTTATTTGACAAACACAGCGAGAGAGGGAACACAAGCAGGGGGAGTGGGAGAGGGAGAAGCAGGCTTCCCGTGGAACAGGGAGCCCCATGTGGGGCTCGATCCCAGGACTCCGGGATCATGACCTGAGCCGAAGGCAGACGCTCAACGACTGAGCCACCCAGGCGCCCCTATGTTTAAGTTTCTTGAGGATTGGCCAAACTGTTTTCCATGGTGCTACACTATTTTACATTAACACAAGCAACATATGGGGGTTCTAATTTCTCAAAATTCTCAACACTCACCAACACTTGTTATCGTTTGTTGTTTTAATTATAACCATCTTTGTAGTTATAAAGTGATATCTCATTGTGGTTTTGTTATGCATTTCCCTAATGGCTAAGGGTGTTCGTCGTTGTCTTATGGGTTTATTGGCCCTTCTGTGATCTTTGGAGAAATGTCTATTTAAATCCTATGCCTATTTCTTAAATTATTTGTATTTTTATTATTGAGTTGTTCTTTATATATTCTAGATATGTAACATCAGAACTGTATTTCACAAATATTTTCTACCATACTGTAGCTTTGCATTTCATTTTATTAATAGTATCCTTTGAAGCACAAAAATTTTTAATTTGATGAAATCCAGTATATGTATTCTTTTGTTGCTTTTCCTTTTGGTGTCACATCTAAGAAACCATTGCCAAATTCAAATTTGTGGTATTTACATTTTTTTCCTTCTAAAAGTTATTGTTTTAACTATTACATTTAGGTATTTAAGGCATTTTAAATTAATTTTTGTCTGTGATGTGAGGAAGGGATCTAATTGTAATTGTTTGCATGCAGATATCTGCTTGTCCAAATAAAGTTTTTCAGAAAGCCTGTTCTTTCCTCATTGAATTGTCCTGGCACATTTATTCAAACTGAAGTGACTATAAATGTAATGACTTATTTCTGAACTCTCAGTTCTCTTCCACTGAGAAAAATATACACACATGTTTATATTTATGCCCATACCATACTGTTTTGATAACCATAGATGTATAGTAAATTTAAAAATCATTAGTTGTAGGTACGCCAGGTTTGTTCTTTTTCAAGATTGTTTTGGTAATTCTGGGTCTGCTGCATTTCTGTATGATTTTTTTTTTTTTTAATTAGGCTCCATACCCAGTGTGGGGCTTGAATTCAGAACCCTGAGATTAAGAGTCACACACTCTAGAACTGAGCCAGTGAGCTGCTCCTGTATGAATTTTAAGATAAACTTACCAATGTTGCAACTGCAACATTGATAAGAATTTTATTGAATCTGTATAATAATTTGGGGAATAGTGACATCTTAACAATGTTAAATCTTCCAATCTATTACTATAGGATGTTTTCCCATTTATTTAAGTCTTTAATTTGTTTCAATGTTTTGTAGTTTTTTGTGTACAAGTCATAATTATTTTGTTAAGTTTATTCAAAAGGATTTATTCTTTTGGGTACTATTTGAATGGAATTGCTTTCTAATTTCATTTTAGAATGTTCATTATTAATGTATAGAAATAAAATTGGTAATGTATATTGATCTTGTACCCTGCAACCTTACTGTACTTGTTTATTAGCTCTAATAGTGTGTGTGTTCTTTAGGATTTTCTACATACAAGATTATGACATTTGCAAATAAAGATAATTTTATTTCTTATTTTCCTTGACTCAAGGAAAAAAATAGAAAATCTGACTAGATCTTTAACAAGAGATTGAGTTTGTAATCAGAAATCTTCCCACAAGAAATTCCTAGGTCTAGAGGGATTCATGAGTGAATTCTACCAAATATTTGAAGAATAATTAACATCAATTCTTCACAAACTATTTCAAAAAATAAGAGGGGAGTGGGCGCCTGGGTGGCTCAGTCGTTAGGTGTCTGCCTTCGGCTCAGGTCATGATCTCAGGGTCCTGGGATTGAGTCCTGCATCGGGCTCCCTGCTCGGCGGGAAGCCTGCTTCTCCCTCTCCCACTCCCCCTGCTTGTGTTCCTGCTGTTGCTGTCTCTCTCTCTGTCAAATAAATAAGTAAAATCTTTAAAAAATAAAAAATAAAAATAAAAGGGAGAAGGGAGACACTTTCCATTTAGTTAGATAAGGCCAAAGCAGAAAAAGACATCCAAGAGAGAAAAAATACAGAATAACTCTTATAAATATACACAACAAAATCTTCAAAAAAACATTAGAAACTATGTTTAGCAGCATTGAAACTGTAAAACTTGACTAAATGAGACTTATCCCTGGAATGTAAGGCTGGCTCACTATCAATCTACATAGTACTTAGTATCATCCAGGATAACCTTCCTATCTTAAGATTCATAAATTATTCACATCTGGAGAGACACTTCTTTTGCCATATTCACAGATTCCAGAGAACAGGACATAGATGTCTTTGGGTGGGCCATTTCTCAGTGGACCATAAGCATCGATGTTTATAGATGTATCTTCCTGACGAAATGACCTTTTTATCATTATAAAGTGTAATTTTTTACATGATATGTAAACAAATGGGCATAGTAGGTAAATATTCACAAAAACAGGTGGAGGGCTGGATTTGGCCCTAGGATTGTAATGTTCAAACCATGGGCTAGGGGATAAACTATCTAAAGATTTGTATTTATTGATTTTCTCCCTCACCTCTAAGTGTTTTGTTCTCTGTGAGATATAGTATTCATCTTTTTTTTTTTTTTTTTTTAATTTTTTATTGTTATGTTAATCACCATATATTACATCATTAGTTTTTGGTGCAGTGTTCCATGATTCATTGTTTGTTCATAACACCCAGTGCTCCATGCAGAACGTGCCCTCCTCAATGCCCATCACCAGGCTAACCCATCCCCCTACCCCCCTCCCCTCTAGAACCCTCAGTTTGTTTTTCAGAGTCCATCATCTCTCATGGTTCGTCTCCCCCTCTGACATACTCCCCTTTTCTTCCTCTCCTGTTATCTTCTTCTTTTTCTTTTTTCTTAAAATATGTTGCATTATTTGTTTCAGAAGTACAGATCTGTGATTCAACAGTCTTGCACAATTCACAGCACTCACCGTAGCACATACCCTCCCCAATATCTATCACCCAACCACCCCATCCCTCCCACCCCCAACCACTCCAGTAACACTCAGTTTCTTTCCTGAGATTAAGAATTCCTCATATCAGTGAGGTCATGTGATACATGTCTTTCTCTGATTGACTTATTTCACTCAGCATAACACCCTCCAGTTCCATCCACGTCGTTGCAAATGGCAAGATCTCATTCCTTTTGATGGCTGCATAATATTCCATTGTGTATATATACCACATCTTCTTTATCCATTCATCTGTCGATGGGCATCTTGGCTCTTTCCACAGTTTGGCTATGGTGGACATTGCTGCTATAAACATTGGGGTACACGTACCCCTTCGGGTCCCTACATTTGTATCTTTGTGGTAAATACCCAGTAGTGCAATTGCTGGATCGAACGGTAGCTCTAATTTCAACTGTTTGAGGAACCTCCATACTGTTTTCCAGAGGGGTTGCACCAGCTTGCATTCCCACCAACAGTGTAGGAGGGTTCCCCTTTCTCCACATCCCCGCCAACATCTGTCGTTCCCTGACTTGTTAATTTTAGCCATTCTGACGGGTGTGAGGTGGTATCTCATTGAGGTTTTGATTTGGATTTCCCTGATACCAAGCGATGTTGAGCACTTTTTCATGTGCCTGTTGGCCATTTGGATGTCTTCTTTGGAGAAATGTCTGTTCATGTCTTCTGCCCATTTCTTGATTGGATTATTTGTTCTTTGGGTGTTGAGTTTGATAAGTTCTTTATAGATTTTGGATACTAGCCCTTTATCTGATATGTCATTTGCAAATATTTTCTCCCATTCTGTCGGTTGTCTTTTGGTTTTGTGGACTGTTTCTTTTGCTGTGCAGAAGCTTTTTATCTTGATGAAATCCCAATAGTTCATTTTTGCCCTGGCTTCCCGTGCCTTTGGCGATGTTTCTAGGAAGAAGTTGCTGCGGCTAAGGTCGAAAAGGTTGCTACCTGTGTTCTCCTTTAGGATTTGGATGGACTCCTGTCTCACGTTTAGGTCTTTCAACCATTTGGAGTCTATTTTTGTGTGTGGTGTAAGGAAATGGTCCAGTTTCATTCTTCTGCATGTGGCTGTCCAATTTTCCCAACACCATTTGTTGAAGAGACTGTCTTTTTGCCATTGGACATTCTTTCCTGCTTTGTCAAAAATAAGTTGACCATAGAGTTGAGGGTCCATTTCTGGGCTCTCAATTCTGTTCCATTGATCTATGTGTCTGTTTTTGTGCCAGTACCATACTGTCTTGATGATGACAGCTTTGTAATAGAGCTGGAAGTCCGGAATTGTGATGCCGCCAGCTTTGCTTTTCTTTTTCAGTATTCCTCTGGCTATTCGGGGTCTCTTCTGGTTCCATACAAATTTTAGGATTATTTGTTCCATTTCTTTGAAAAAAGTGGATGGTATTTTTTTTTTTTTTTTTTTTTTTTTTTTTTTTTTTTTTTTTTTTTAAACTTTTTATTTATTTATTCATGAGAGACAGAGAGAGAGAGAGAGAGAGAGGCAGAGGGAGAAGCAGGCTCCCAAGGAGCAGGGAGCCCGATGCGGGACTCGATCCCAGGACCCTGGGATCATGACCTGAGCCGAAGGCAGATGCTTAACCATCTGAGCCACCCAGGCGCCCAGTGGATGGTATTTTGATGGGGATTGCATTGAATGTGTAGATTGCTCTAGGTAGCATTGACATCTTCACAATGTTGATTCTCCCAATCCATGAGCATGGAACGTTTTTCCATTTCTTTGTGTCTTCTTCAATTTCTTTCCTGAGTATTTTATAGTTTTCTGAGTACAGATCCTTTGCCTCTTTGGTTAGATTTATTCCTAGGTATCTAATGGTTTTGGGTGCAATTGTAAATGGGATCGACTCCTTGATTTGTCTCTCTTCTGTCTTGTTGTTGGTGTATAGGAATGCCACTGATTTCTGTGCATTGATTTTATATCCTGCTACTTTACTGAATTCCTGTATGAGTTCTAGCAGTTTTGGGGTGGAGTCTTTTGGGTTTTCCACATACAGTATCATATCATCTGCAAAGAGTGACAGTTTGACTTCCTCTTTGCCGATTTGGATGCCTTTGATTTCTTTTTGTTGTCTGATTGCTGTGGCTAGGACTTCTAATACTATGTTGAGTAGCAGTGGTGAGAGTGGACATCCCTGCCGCGTTCCTGACCTTAGGGGAAAAGCTCTCAGCCTTTCCCCATTGAGAATGATATTCGCTGTAGGTTTTTCGTAGATGGCTTTTATGATATTGAGGTATGTACCCTCTATCCCTATACTCTGAAGAGTTTTGATCAAGAAAGGATGTTGTACTTTGTCAAATGCTTTTTCTGCATCTATTGAGAGGATCATATGATTCTTGTTCTTTCTTTTGTTAATGTATTGTATCACGTTGATTGATTTGCGGATGTTGAACCAGCCTTGCAGCCCAGGGATAAATCCCACTTGGTCGTGGTGAATAATCCTTTTAATGTACTGTTGGATCCTATTGGCTAGTATTTTGGTGAGAATTTTTGCATCCATGTTCATCAAGGATATTGGTCTGTAATTCTCTTTTTTGATGGGGTCTTTGTCTGGTTTTGGGATCAAGGTAATGCTGGCCTCATAAAATGAGTTTGGAAGTTTCCCTTCCATTTCTATTTTTTGGAAGAGTTTGAGGAGAATAGGTATTAATTCTTCTTGAAATGTCTGATAGAATTCCCCTGGGAAGCCATCTGGCCCTGGGCTTTTGTTTCTTGGGAGATTTTTGATGACTGTTTCAATTTCCTTAGTGGTTATAGGTCTGTTCAGGTTTTCTATTTCTTCCTGGTTCAATTTTGGTAGTTGATACATCTCTAGGAATGCACCCATTTCTTCCAGGTTATCTAATTTGCTGGCATAGAGTTGCTCATAATATGTTCTTATAATTGTTTTTATTTCTTTGGTGTTGCTTGTGATCTCTCCTCTTTCATTCATGATTTTGTTGATTTGGGTCATTTCTCTTTTCTTTTTGATCAGTCTGGCCAGGGGTTTATCAATCTTGTTAATTCTTTCAAAGAACCAGCTCCTAGTTTCATTGATCTGTTCTACTGTTCTTTTGGTTTCTAGTTCATTGATTTCTGCTCTGATCTTTATGATTTCTCTTCTCCTGCTGGGTTTAGGCTTTCTTTGCTGTTCTTTCTCCAGCTCCTTTAGGTGTAGGGTTAGGTTGTGTATTTGAGACCTTTCTTGTTTCTTGAGAAAGGCTTGTATTGCTATATACTTTCCTCTCAGGACTGCCTTTGCTGTATCCCAAAGATTTTGAACAGTTGTGTTTTCATTTTCATTGGTTTCCATGAATTTTTTTAATTCTTCTTTAATTTCTTGGTTGACCCATTCATTCTTTAGTAGGATGCTCTTTAGCCTCCATGTATTTGAGTTCTTTCCAACTTTCCTCTTGTGGTTGAGTTCTAGTTTCAAAGCATTGTGGTCTGAAAATATGCAGGGAATGATCCCAATCTTTTGGTACCGATTGAGACCTGATTTGTGACCTAGGATGTGATCAATTCTGGAGAATGTTCCATGGGCACTAGAGAAGAATGTGTATTCCGTTGCTTTGGGATGGAATGTTCTGAATATGTCTGTGAAGTCCATTTGGTCCAGTGTGTCATTTAAAGTCTTTATTTCCTTGTTGATCTTTTGCTTAGATGATCTGTCCATTTCAGTCAGGGGGGTGTTAAAGTCCCCCACTATTATTGTATTGTTGTCAATGTGTTTCTTTGCTTTTGTTATTAATTGCCTTATATAATTGGCTGCTCCCATGTTCGGGGCATAGATATTTACAATTGTTAGATCTTCTTGTTGGATAGACCCTTTAAGTAGGATATAGTGTCCTTCCTCATCTCTTATTACAGTCTTTGTTTTAAAATCTAGTTTGTCTGATATAAGGATTGCCACCCCAGCTTTCTTTTGGTGTCCATTAGCATGGTAAATGGTTTTCCACCCCCTCACTTTCAATCTGGGGGTGTCTTTGGGTGTAAAATGAGTCTCTTGCAGACAGCATATTGATGGGTCTTGTTTTTTAATCCAATCTGATAGCCTGTGTCTTTTGATTGGGGCATTGAGCCCATTTACATTCAGGGTAACTATTGAAAGGTATGAATTTAGTGCCATTGTATTACCTGTAAGGTGACTGTTAACTGTCTGTTGTCTGTGTTCGTTTCTGCTCTTTGCTGCTTTTAGGTTCTCTCTTTGCTTAGAGGACCCCTCTCAATATTTCTTGGAGGGCTGGTTTCGTGTTTGCAAATTCCTTTAGTTTTTGTTTGTTCTGGAAGCTTTTGATCTCTCCTTCTATTTTCAATGATAGCCTAGCTGGATATAGTATTCTTGGCTGCATATTTTTCTCGTTTAGTGCTCTGAAGATATCTTGCCAGTCCTTTCTGTCCTGCCAGGTCTCTGTGGATAAGTCTGTTGCCAATCTAATGTTTCTACCATTGTAGGTTACATATCTCTTCTCCCGAGCTGCTTTCAGGATTTTCTCTTTGTCTCTGAGACTCATAAGTTTTACTATTAGATGTCGGGGTGTTGACCTATTTTTATTGATTTTGAGAGGGGTTCTCTGTGCCTCCTGGATTTTAATGCCTGTTTCCTTCCTCACATTAGGGAAGTTCTCTGCTATAATTTGCTCCAATATACCTTCTGCCCCTCTCTCTCTCTCTTCTTCTTCTGGGATCCCAATTATTCTAATGTTGTTTCGTCTTATCGTATCACTTATCTCTCGAATTCTGCCCTCGTGATCCTGTAGTTGTTTCTCTCTCTTTTTCTCAGCCTCTTTATTTTCTATCATTTGGTCTTCTATATCGCTGATTCTCTCTTCTGCCTCATTTATCCTAGCATTTAGTGCCCCCATTTTTGATTGCACCTCATCAATAGCCTTTTTGATTTCGATTTGGTTAGATTTTAGTTCTTTTATTTCTCCAGAAAGGGTTTCTCTAATAACTTCCACGCTTTTTTCAAGCCCAGCTAGTATCTTTAAAGTCATGATTCTGAACTCTAGGTCCGACATCGTACTAATGTCCGTATTGAGTAGGTCCCTGGCTGACGGTACTACCTCTTGTTCTTTTTGCTGAGGTGATTTCTTTCGTCTTGTCATTTTGTCCAGAGGAGAATAGATGAATGAGAGAACAAAAGGCTAACAGGTTTACAACGTCCCCAGCAAATATACTGTATACAAATCAGAAAAGACCTGAAACCAGGGGAAAAGAAAGGGAAAGAAAGAAAAAAGAAAGAGAAAAAGAAAAAAAAAGATAAAAAAGATAAAAACAAAAACAAAACAATTCAAAAAAGGCAGAATATGATCAAATATGATCAGGCTAGTGCATAGATCAGTGCCACACACTAGATTTTGGGCATATTTTGGTCTGTTAGAAAAAAGGGCCTCCTAAAATTTTAAAGGAAGAAAGACATATATGTACAAAATAAGGGTTGATACAATGAAGGGATGGAAGATGACTATAAAGATGAAAATTATAAAAGATTTTATAAAAGGACTTGTTAAGATAAGTTGTTTGAAAAAAGAAAGGAGATTTAAGGAAAAAAAAAAAAGGAAAAAGGGAGAGAATGTGATCAGGCAGGAGACTAGAACAAAGCCATACACTAGTGGTTTAGGGTATATTTTGATCTGTTAGAAGAAACTGTACCTCAAAATTTTAAAGAGAGAACAACTTATATATATATGCCAAAAACAAGGATAACTACTATGAAGGGATAAAATATGACTCTAAAAATGAAAAAAAAATAAAAAATGTTTTTTTTTTAAAAAAGGGATTTATAAGATGTTGGTTGAAAAAGGGAAAAAGAAAAATAAAAAAAAGTCAACAAAAATTAACTTTGATGAAATAATGAATCATGGTAAAAAAAAAAAAAAAGAAGCCATGAATCTATGTGCAGTATTCTCCTAGCGCTGGAGTTCTCCTATTCTCCTTGATCGATCAACTTGGTCTTGGCTTGCTGGCTGTTTGTGTTGATCTTCTGGGGGAGGAGCCTGTTGCTGTGGTTTCCAAATGTCTTTGCTGGAGGCGGAATTGCCCCGCCCTTGTCGGTCCGGGCTAAGGAAGCTGCTCCAGTTTGCTCTCAGGAGCTTTTGTTCCCTGCAAGCTCTCGGTACAGCTTTGGAGGACCAGGGCGAAAATGGCGGCCTCCCAGTCTCCGCCCAGAGGAGCCGAGAACTCGGGGCCCCACTCCTCAGTGCGCCCCCAGAGAAAAGCAGTCACTCCCGTGTCCCCGGTCTCTGGCCGCACTCCGTGCTCACCCGGCCTGTGACCGAGCGTTTGTATCTCTGGCACCCGACCCCGCTCGGAGTCTCCAAACCCAGCAGATCCCTGCAGTGCGCTCCCGCACCGCTCCTCCCCGGGAAGGAAGGGGAGTCTCCCCGGATCTGCTGCTTGTTGGGTCCTTGCTGGGGGAGCCGTGCCCCGACTGGGCCGCAGATCACAGTTTATGGCCACCCCGAGCTGAGAGCCCGCGACTCTGCTCCGTATCTGCAGCCGGCTTCCCCACCCCGACACCTGGGAGCTCTGCCGCACTCAGGCACCCCCGGTCTCTCTGTGACCCCAAGGGTCCTGAGACCACACTGTCCCGGGAGGGTTCCACCCCCCCGCTTAGCCACTGGAGCGACGTCCCTCCGCCGAGCCAACTTTTAAAAGGTCCGATTTTGTGCTCCGCGGCTCTAGCACTTGCCAGAAGCGGCCGACGGAGGCCCCTCCCCCGCTGTCTATCCTCCCGAATATCGCCTCGGATTCACTTCTCCGCACGTCCTACCTTCCAGTAAGTGGTCGCTTCTCTGTTCAGAGAGTTGTTGCTACTCTCCTGTTCGATCTTCTGTTGAGTTCGTAGGTGTTCAGAATGGTTTGATCCCTATTCAGCTGAATTCCTGAGACCAGACAAAATCTAGGTCTCCTACTCCTCCGCCATCTTGCTCCGCCCCCCGATATAGTATTCATCTTATCTTCTGGAAAATAAATACCCTTTTGTGGTGGATTTTCCCTTAAATTGCTGCCAAAGCCAACAGTGGTCCTGAGGACTCTTCTGGGAGGTTTTGGAGCCAGACTTCCTAGTAAAGTCTCTCTTTACCACATGGTAGTTAAAAAAAAAAAAAGGAAAGTCCACACATTGGGGTGCTATATTCTAAAGTAGACTGAGTCTTGGCAGAGTTAGTCTCAGGAATCACATGAGATAATCCTACTTAGCAATAAGTATATTGATGAACACTGTATGAACGTTCATACTTTAAATTGGAGTTTATTCATTGCTTTGAGGCTCCCATACTTGACTACAAAAGGTTATACGGAGGAATTCAAAATAAATGTGGATCTCACAAAATCAAGGAGTAAGCAGTTTGGTGATATTGTTTCATTATATCCCTGCATTTTACAGATATTTGTTAAGATGTCAATAACATGGAATATGGGATTGTGGATTATCATAGGACATTTTTCCACAATATTAGCAATTTTAAAATTATCTTTATTTTCAGTTTGAATAAAATGATGCTAACTTGTTATTTCTAGTAATAATAAGCCTAAAAGGAAATTAACTGGATGCAACAATAATGAAAAATACGGCTAATGGTTATTGGATTTTTGAATATTATTTATTTGAATAGCTTTACTGTAACTGATTGGAATGTCAAAGGACTATAATTTGTGTAGGCATACCAGCCAAGAAAACAAACAACTAAGATAACAATTAACACATTGAAATGTGAATATTGTACATTTGTCTGATGAACTTATCTTGCAAGTACTTCTCAGGGTGTATTCAGTATACTTCTTAGGCACTATGCAGATGTGATTTTCAGTGATATGAATAAGCTTTTTTAAAATATTGGGGATTTCAGCAATATAAGCCATCAGATTAGTACTCTGGAAGGAAATGGGGGTGGGAGTGTGTAGAACTGGGCACAATTATGCCAGGAGAATGAGCATGGAGGACCTAGCATTACTTTTCCCTTACGTTAACAAATAAATCAAAACAAGACCAATTTTGTAAAAGTCCCAATAATTCTTGTATCACTTGAAGGTGAAGAATATATTTATATGTTTTGGAGTTCAAATCCTGAAACCGTGTTTATGTTTTATTTAATAATTTGCTTCTTTGGTAAATTGGCAGGTAGCACAAATCCAAATACTGAGGAAAATTTTATTTCATAATTTAAATTAAAAAGTAGAAAAGAAAGCGGTAATTGCTTCTTTACCTTTTATTTCTTTTGTAAATGAAACTTTTCTTTAAGAATGTGACTTTAAAGTGTTGTCTATTGCATAAAACAGTTGACACTCACTTATTGTAAAGTGAAGATTGTTCTCCTGCATGTGAAGTGGGCCATGCAGATTTCTGTATGTTCTCAGTATGCATCACTAGATAATAAAGTCTTTTGTGAACAAAAAAAAAAAAATAGAAAAGATAAACATGTTTTTATTTTATAAAAATTTTTTATAAGGATGAAATGCGTACTGGTTGCTACCTTCTTTTTTTTTTAAGATTTTGTTTATTTATTTGACAGAGAGATAGAGAGAGAACACAAGTAGGCAGAGAGGGAGGCAGAGGGAGAGGGAGAAGCAGGCTCCCCGCTGAGCAGGGAGCCAGACTTGGGGCTCGATTCCAGGACTCTGGGGTCATGACCTGAGCCAAAGGCAGCCGCTTAACCGACTGATCATCCAGGCACCCCGATAAACATGTTTCTAAAATAAAAGATAATTAGGTGAAAAATAATTAATTTAATGCAGCAGTTTCTTTTAAACTCAGTGAAAGTTATGGAAATAACATTTTGAAGTCAGTATAAAGGTAAAAGGGTTGTTTTCAGTTTGCTTTTACAAGCACTCACAGTATTTTAAGTCAGCATAATTATCTTTAATTAAAGCCCTGAACAAAAATTTTCCTACTACAAGTCAAATTTGGCTGTTTACACTTGGATCGGAAATAGTCCATTTTGATGACCTAATACTTTCACAGGAATTTTAATTGATGACAGCTTGTATTTATTTAAGTGGCCACTAGATGGCAGACCTATCACTAAACAGAATTTAGGCACAAACTAAATTCCCCAAGTATCTTGAATCAAGCAGCAGAGCAATGTTTTATTTCAAGCTTAGCTTAGCTTCTCACCCTGAGCCCTCTCCATAGTTTTAGGGGTGCATGATAAAGAGGTTGATCTAATATTTTTTTACAATCATCAATAATTTACAAACTTACATTCCTTCTCACGATAGTCTTTTAAGTTAAGACAAATAAGCACTGCCATATTGTAGATGAAAAGATGGGTTTCCCAGGGTATATGGCAAAGGTGATTTTTTTTTTTTAGAGGACCACAAGGAGATAACTTTGAAGAATTTTTCCTTGAGGGCTCCAGAATTTAATTATTCTACACATATAGATGATTTGGGGATAATTTTGGTCTGTGTCTGGTATGTATTTTCTGCTTATATTCTATACGTTTATGTTTCCAAAGGAAGTTCAATCCCTCTAGGAGACTGCAGAATCAGAGCTACAGAGTCATTCCCTCCTCAATGATCCTGACCTCTAACTTCTTGATTTTCTCTTGCCTTTTGGATTCTAGAGTAGAATTATCTTTATCCAGCTTCTTTCTAGTTCATCTTTTGTGTTCAATGAAAACTCCCATCACTATCACTTAAATAGCCTCTTGATTTCTGATATGAGCACTGGGCCTCACTCATTTTTTGGCTTTTGAAAATAGGCCAACAGTTTTCTAAAACCTTAGAGTGATCCTTTGCAGAAATTAGAAGCTCATGTATGTACGTGTGCACACACATCCTTTCAGCTAAGCAAAAGGGATATGATTCCTGCTGCCGCTTTACCTAACCCATTATATAAGCCACACTATAAACCCATTACGTCAGAATCTCTAAGATTTAGACCTAACACTTTTAAGCTCAGAAAGAAGATTTAATTTTTGGTAAATGTTAATGAATCTAAGGGCACCTAGGATAGGAAAAAAAAAAAAAAGTGAGGCCAGCACTTTTACAACTCAACTCGTCCTTTTACCCAAATTAGAAGCTTGTACTCTTGCCATAAAATACCCTGAGAACAGGTTGCATTTTTAATAATAGAGGGTGGATTTAAAAGTTTACTTTCATACGTAGAGCATTATAATGATGAGAAGAGAGGGATGTGCTTACGTGTAGAAGTTTAGATTACAAGAGCATTGCATTTCCTCTTATTACCAAAGCAGTAAGTTCCCAAACAAAAATACAAATGAAAAAATTTTTAAAAATATCCCCATTCTAGAAATCCCTTTTGTGATTTGTGAATATCTTTCCATTTATTAATTTTAGATTGAATACTGTATACAAAATTACTGTAAAAGCACATGCTTTTGTTAAGAAATAATATGGTGCGACCCCATAGACCCTTTCCCAGTTTCATCCAATGATGACATCTTAAAAAACTATAGTACAATATCATAAGTGGGATGTTGACATTGATATTGTCAAAATACAGGACATTTCCATCATCACAAAGATCCCTCCTGTCCCTCTTGTATAGCCACACTCCCTCCCACTCCTATCCTCCCCTTAACTAGTGGCAAACGCTAATCTGTTCTCTATTTCTATAATTTTGCCATTTGAAGAATATTATATAAATAAAATCATGTAGTACATAACTTTTTGGTGATTGGCTTTTTTCACTCAGCATAATTTCTCTGGAGTCTCGTCCAGATTCTTGCATCCAGCAGTAGTTCAGTCCTTTCTATGGCTAAGGGGTGGGATTCCATGGCATGGGTGTAACACAGTTGGTTGAACAATTCACCCATTAATGTACATGTGGGTGTTTCCAGTTTGGGGCCGTTATGAAATAAGCTGCTATAAATATTCACATATAGGTTTTTGTGTGACTATAACTTTTGATTTCTCTGTGATAAATTCCAAGGAACACAGCTGCTGGATCATGGAGCAGATGCATGTTGAGCTTTTTAAAGAAAGCATCTGACTGTTTTTCAGAGTGGCTGTACCATTTTACATTCCTAGTAACAATGTATGAGTGATCCGGTTTCTCTGTGTCATTGCCTGCATTTGGTATCGTTACTATTATTTATTTTAGCCATTCTTATAGGTTTGTAGTGGCAATTTATTGTGGTTTTGCTTTGCAATTCCAATATGGCTGAAGATGGTAAACATATTTTTGTGCTTATTTGTCATCTGTATATTCTCTAGTGAAAGCTCATGTCTTTTATCCATTTCCTAATTGGATTCTTTGTTTTCATTTTTAGATTTTGAGAGTTCTTTATATAGTCTAGATACCAGCCCTTTGTTATTTATGCTTTTTGAAAATATTGTAAACATTTTTATTTTTCTTTCTAACTTTAAGAATATACAATATGTATATACATTCATTCCAAGGTTGGTAGTTGTATGTTGTACTTAAGAGGAGGAAAAGAGAAAAAGTGTGCCTACTCCACCTTCCCAGAAGTGGAAGTCTTGAAAATTATTTTTTATTGTGCAAAAGAGATGCTAATTTTTATTTAGTTTTTCTATTATTGTATTTACATGCATAACTAGAAAAGATAAATTGAAAAAAAAGGATTCAAAGTTAAGTACAAATGCAAAGAGGGTTACGACATAAAATTGTAGGATCTTTGTATCAATATTTCTAGTATTATATACTTAAACATATGAGTGTTAGCTAGGCACAAACATTTCTTCATTGAAATATGCCTGACAAATTAAAATTTTATCAGCAAGTGAATTTAATACATTTTTAAAAGAAATTACTAATGGAAAACACTTCTATACTTATTTTAGAAGTAGTTGTACAATGGAATATTATGCAGCCATCAAAAGGAATGAAATCTTGCCATTTGCAATGACGTGGATGGAACTGGAGGGTATTATGCTGAGTGAAATAAGTCAATCAGAGAAAGACATGTATCATATGATCTCACTGATATGAGGAATTCTTTTTTTTATAGTTTATTTTTTTTAAATTTTTTATTGTTATGTTAATCACCATATATTACATCATTAGTTTTTAATGTAGTGTTCCATGATTCATTGTTTGTGCATAAAACCCAGTGCTTCACACAGAATGTGCCCTCCTTAATACCCATCACCAGGCTAACCCATCTCCCGACCCTCCTCCCCTCTGGAACCCTCAGTTTGTTTTTCAGAGTCCATCGTCTCTCATGGTTCGTCTCCCCCTCCGACTTACTCCCCTTCATTCTTCCCCTCCTGCTATCTTCTTCTTCTTTTTTTTTCTTAACATATATTGCATTATTTGTTTCAGAAGTACAGATCTGTGATTCAACAGTCTTGCACAATTCACAGCGCTCACCATAGCACATACCCTCCCATAGCACATACCCTCCCATAGCACATACCCTCCCCAACGTCTATCACCCAGCCACCCCCTCCCTCCCACCAGCTGGAGTGGTGGGGGGTGGGAGGGAGGGGGTGGCTGGGTGATAGACGTTGGGGAGGGTATGTGCTATGGTGAGCGCTATGAATTGTGCAAGACTGTTGAATCACAGAACTGTACCTCTGAAACAAATAATACATTAAACGTTAAAAAAAAGAAGATAGTAGGAAGGGAAAAATGAAGGGGGGGAAATCGGAGGGAGAGATAAACCATGAGAGACTATGGACTCTGAGAAACAAACTGAGGGTTCTAGAGGGGAGGGGGGTGGAGGGAGGGATTAACCTGGTGGTGGGTATTAAAGAGGGCACATATTGAATGGAGCACTGGGTGTTATACGCAAACAATGAATCATGGAACACTACATCAAAAACTATTGATGTAATGTATGGTGATTAACATAACATAATAAAATTTTTAAAAACACACAAAAAAAGAAAAGAAGTAGTTGAGATGTTTAGGTAATGCATAGATTTTGAAATATCCACCTGTGTTTTCAAAGACTCTTTTAATCGAAATGACCTACATCCAACTAGATCTTTGGTAAATCATGGGATACTTAAAGTATGTGTCTAGGTAGTCAGTAGAAATAATTCATATTAATATAAAATATTTGCCTTTTTTTGTATGTTAAGGTTTTTAGCATAAAATAATTGCTAAAGTTTGTAAGCAGAGTAACATTCTGCAGTTTAGCAGTAGCAATATATTGCAAAGCCCATTTAAAAAAAATAAAGGAATCATTTCTTTTATAATTTGGCTAGAATTTAAAAAGAGAAATTGTAATGGTTTCTCTTTTCTTCCCAAATTTGATATTTCCCTCTCTAGAAAATAAATCCCTTCAAAAATTCATTGTTATTTTTAAAATAATATACCAATTTTTTTTAAGTTCTGTTTTTTTTTTTTTGGTTGATTTAAGATATATGCTTCTACTTATTTTTGAACCCAGTGAGTCAAATTCGTTTTCTTAATTTTTAAAAATACTTTTTTTGCCTTTTTTTGTTTGTTTTGGTCCTAATCTTAAAATAGTTCAGGAGATTTGGAAAAGCCTGCATTGATTTATTTTCTTTCAGTTTATATAAACAGATTGTTTTTAATATGTTTGTATTTCAATGACAATAAAAGGCTGGGAAAAGTTAAAAACCTTTAGTTTTCTGGTACACTTCCCAAAGACATTCAGATTTTAAGCCGTTACTGGTTAGATTTAGGTTGTGCGTGGGTGCATATTTATTCTCCATTGTGAGTTTTATATGGATTTAAAACTTTTAAAGAATTATAAGTTACTGTCTGATCTCTCCTGTGCTCAGTTCTCTAAGTTCAAGAGTTCTTTTTAAGTAAGAACACCTCTTTTTTTTCCTAAGAAACTATTTGCAGTTTCTGAAGACTTCAGTGATTTAAAAATATTTCATATACATGGGTCAGAACATGGTTTATATAAGCCTCCATTTTTGTATCTGAATGATTATTTCCAAAAGCATTCTTCTTGTCTTTACTTTAAGATCATTATCTCTCACATTCCCTTAAGAATCTCTTTTCTTTTTTATCCAATTGTATACATACCCATTTACACACACACACATATATGCACACACACACACAGCTACTGAACTTGTATGAAAGACAATGTTGTAGCCACAAAGAAACATCTCTGCAGATTTCTTCACAATTATAATGATTATTACCAATTAAGTTTCCTGAAGTTCAGAGAATAAAGCTGTTCACATTTTGTGATTAATCTCCAGCTAATTGTGATAAAGAAATCATCTAATTAGAAAAGCGAAATAGAACTCCAAACAATTCTTGAGCTCATGGCTTTTTTTAGACGATTGTAGAGTTTTCAGCATAGATAATTTTGAAAGTCTATACTCCCTTGGGGTCAGTATCATCATAGATTCAAACCATGGTGATTCTCTTATTATTAGGCACTTCCATAAGCAATTTCTGAATAATGGAATGTTTTTACTTTTTAAAACAATTATTGCTAATGAATCTTGAGTGTTACCATAAGCTAAAAGTCAATGCCTGGGAGATAAGTCAGAGACTGGCAGAAAGATTAGCCAACAAATACCACATTGCCTTCAGCATGACTGGTCAGTTCAGAAGAATTCCCACATAACCAAATCCTGTTTATTCAGAACGCCCACCTTCTGTTGACAGCAGATGTCTCCAGCAGATCTCCTGAGCTCCTCTTCTTTGTTATCTGTGCTCATTGCCCCAGAAGCAACTCTTCCGCCTGACTTTTTGGAGGTACCCACACTACTGTTCACACTCTACCTACTCAGTGTCTGATGATAACCTATTCTAAGTGGATATTCCTACACTGCATTCAATTGCCTTAACTTGGCCTTATTTTCCTTGACACAATCTTTTTTCCTAATGGAAGTTGCCCATTCTCATATTCTACATCTTTCTCATGTTATTCTGCTTACTCACTGCCTTAGCTGTAGAGGAAAGAGGAACACACACTCCATGCATGATGTTCTAGAAGATGCATGCATCTGTTTGAGTCACTTAACCTCTCAGAGCCTCAGCTGAGGAGTGTGTGTGTGTGTGTGTGTGTGTGTGTGTGTGTGTGTGTGTGTGTTGATTCTGTGGGGCTGGGATAATAGGTCTCACAAGGGTCATTGTGGGAGTGAAATAAATAGCATCTAGCGCAGGGAGCAGAAACTGGTACACAATAAGCTCTAAGAATGAAATCCTTTACTTTGTTTCTCAATCTTTGAGGCAATGGTACTCTGATTAACACATATATTTTATTTGACTCTGTGTTCTGGGCCAAGCCCTGCCTCTGCTTGTTTGTGCAACTTTAAGTAAATCACTTAAATTCACAGCCAGAATTTTTCATGTGTTAAATGAGTGTGTAACAAAGTTCATGTTTTCTGTCAGTACTGCATTGAAGAGCAAAGGAAATAATATATACGAATGCACTTTTAAACATACAAAGCACCATATAAATGTGTAAATATAGTTAACATTATAAAAGTATAATATAATTCCTCTGAACTTCTACTGAATGCCTGTTGTGTGCCCAATGCATTGCTGGTGCTTTGCGTATATGAATTTAAATCTTAATAATAGCTTGTTCATTTATCAGTCATTACACAGTGAACCATCATGAAACTTAGTGGCTTAAAATAACAATTTATCATGATCCTACACAGTTCTGGAGGTTGATTGGGCTTAGCTGAGAGACATTTGTTTCCATTTTCTCATGTGGTTTCAATCAGTTGATGCCTGTATCTGCTGAAGCCATCTGTATTAGTTTCCTATGTCTGTTGTAACAAAGTACGACAAGCTTAAAATTGTCTCAGGATTCCAGATGCTAAAGTTTCACATCAAGGTGCCAGCAGTGCCATGCTTCCTCCAAAGGCTCTGGAGAAGTATCCTTCACCTCTTTCAGCTTCAGATGGCTGCCAGGAATCCTTGGTGTTCCTTGTCTTTTGTACTACTCCAAACCTGCCTCTGTCATCACATAGCTTTCTCTCTCCATGTCTGTGCCTGTATGTCCAAATGTTCCTCTTCTTATAAGGACATGGGTCATATTGAATTTAGGACTCACCCTAATCTAATATGGCTTCATCTTAATTCAATTATATCTACAAAGACCCTATTTCCAAATAAGATCACATTCACAAGTACCAGTGTTTAGGACCTGAATATATATCTTTTTGAGGAATATAATTCAGCCCACACAGTCCATCTGAAGGTTCAATTGGGCTGGATGTCTAAGATGGCTTTTCCTCTCCCACGTGCAACAGCAAGTAACTAGATTGGGATTCCTCAGAGTAGAACTGTGTATGAGGAGTCAGAAGTCTTACTTAATGACTGGCAGCCTCCAGAGCGAAGTCCCAAGGGACACAAAGAGAGACACAGGTTTCTTGCAATCTTGCCTCAGAATCACACCATTGCATTCTATGAATCAAAAGCAGGCCCACATTGCCAGAACATAATCAAGGAAGAGAATACATCAGGGTGTGAATATCATGAAGGGCCTGAATGGAGAGTCATTTGGAGAGACTATCTATGACACAGTAAGGCTATGATATTTGTTTTAGAGATGAAGAAATTGAAATTCAATGACTTAGACAAAATGTCAATTATGACACAGTTATTAGCTGATTCAACTGACATTTGTCTGTCTTCAAACTCTTTACTGTTTCTACTGACCTGTGTCTCCCCATTTATTACCAATGTACTTCCAGAAACTTCTCTTCACATTTTCCGACCTCTAGGTGTCTTTCAACTTCCTTAGTGACTTCAAATGTGGCTCAAATTCTCTTTACCAGGCTGTTACTTTTGTTATAGTCATATTCTTACTGACCACTTTTACCTTGGTTTTAGTCAGGGGGAGATAGAGGATTCTAGTAAACCTTATCTTTGCTGCTGATTCAGCGGAATCCATGATTGATTGGATTAAAAAAAATCAGTGTGATTTGAATTCCATCCTTCAAAGTCTTGACCTCTGAAACTTTTTTTATTTTATTGAGTTAATAGTTGATATACAAAAATTATACATATTTAGTTACATATATTTTGATGAATTTGGACAAATGTATACACCCATAATACCATCACCATAATCAAGATACTAAACTTACATTCACTTTCAAAAGTTTTCTTGTGTTCTTGTGTGTGTGTTTATGTGTGTGGTAAGAACACTTAACGTGAGAACTATTCTTTTAATATACTTGGAAGTACACAATACTGTATCAACTATAGGTATTTCTATAAACTATCATTTAGGTATTATAATCAATTTCATGAAGGCTGCTTCAGTTCTGTAGAAAATGAGTTGTCATCACATTGAGAAGTTCTAAGGTCCTCTGAAATGTTTTAAAGGATAGCTACACATTGTGCCGTAAAGGAGTACTCATTCAATCTTCTAGAATTCCACAAAGAAGTATTTTTTAATATACAATTTCTTTTATATATCAGCTGTCTTTTAAAGTTTAGAAGTTCCCTTTTGAAAAAAAGATTGTCAAATTGCCAAACCACTTGACTGTCCATTCTAGCTTAAGTTTTTATTATTAGGAAATAATCTATATTGAGAGTAAAGTAAAAAGAATATATTGTATGTACAAAGGATTAATGTATTAATAACTTTTTATTTGTAACAGAATTTTTTAAAAAGATGAGTAGAAATTGCTTCCCTATGTACTTGTATATAAATCAACATTTCCTGTTGCCCACACACATACACACAAGAAATTCCCCTTTTCTCTTCTAGTCCTTGGCAACCACCATTCTATTCTCTGCTTCTACAAATTTGACTATTTTAGATACCTCATATTAGTGGAATCCTGCTACTATCCTCCACTGAGTCAAAGTCCTTTCCAGCAAATCTGGATCTCAGTGAAGGCCTAGTTCATAGGGGGTAACAGTGGACCTACATACCTTGAGGGTTATAACAATATGTCACAGGGCTGTAGTGAGTATTGAATAAAATAATGTACATAAAGCACTTAGTACCATGCCTGGTAAAGAAGTGGGGCAGTATTTTGTTGTGGTCATGAGTTAGATTCTGGAGTCAGACTGCCTGGCTTCCAATCCTGGCATCTTTACCAGTTGAACAAGTCATTTGCAGTTACCTTTGTGCCTCAGTTTCAGTTCCTTGTTGTATCATCATCAAGTCTTATAAGAGTGCTTGGAACATAGTAGGTGCTCAATAAATATTGAATGCATGAATTAGTGATAGCTATGATTATGCTATTTAAATATTAAATATATACATAATACCTCCAAATGTCTAAGCCATTCCATTACAGCTTCTACTCCCTCTGTGTACCTGAAACACTCTTAAAGGCCACTCAATGTTCTTTGTTACCACATTAAATAATAAATCTTCCATTTGAATTTTTGTTGATACCTTAAATGTGTGACATTGCCAGCCATCTCCTTTTCCACTGAACTCTTGTCAATTGGCTTCTGTATCTATACTGTCTTGGTTTCCCCCAAATCCCCACTATTTCTGCTTCTACCCTCTATTTTTTCTGGGTGCCTATATAGGTGTTTCCTTCAAGTTCTACAATTCAGTTACTATGGTAAATGTTTAAATGAACAGTACTTTTATATTAACCTTCTAATTTATTAGAATACACGTGAAAAGATGTTATGCTTTTTCATAAAATTCCCATGATTTCTCTTCAACTAGAAGTGCCATACCACCATCTCTGAATTTCCATAGTCTTTGATGTGTGTATTCTCTCTTAGCATCCTTATCACAGAAGATACACATTGGCCATATGTATGCTTTTACTCTTCTTTAAATTTTGTATTATCTTAGACCTGACTTATTTATCTTTACCTCCCCCAAGACAACTACTATAACGTCTTCTCTAAATTAGGCACTGAATTGTTATTGTTGTTGTTTGCTGAATTATGTGTTTGTTTTGAAGAAGTCATCTAATTAAAATCCTTTATTACTTCATGGTTTAGATATGGATGTGAGAACAAATCATGTGCAGTTCAAAGCTCCAGGGTTGGTGCAACTCATGAGATAGGTTTTCCTTTCCTTCCTCTTGACTTTATGTGAACTTCCCTAAAGTAAATTGTTTGATAAAACAGGTCCTTTTTTCCCCCAATGAAATATCATTATTTTAACATGGATATGATGAATTAAAAATACTTGGTACTTTTCTCACAAATACTGGTTATCAGTATTAAAGAGCCATAACAAAATATAACAAAATGACAAATATTAAAGGGAAAAGGTATATATGTATATATGTAATATGTTTATGAGTATATATGTATGTACATATGTATATGCATATATTTATACATGTATATATTATATATAAATATAAATACATACATTTAGATATTTACATTTAAATATATTTTTTGGTAAATAAATTTATTTATATATACATTTTGTATATTTTATAGTTAAATATAAAATAAAAACAAGAGTGTTAAAGTAAAAATGGGGGAAAAATTATATGGGATAATGTAAAATACGTTCAACCACTTAAGCTCCAAAAGTGCCATAACTGACAGCAAGAGAATTAATTGAGCCAAATATTGAATTAGGTTTTGGAATTATACATTTATGGAAAAAAGGCAAAGACTTTGCTAAATTAATGAAGTGATTATTACATAAATGTTTTTCTGTACCAAATATAGGGACTCCAACTGTATTTTTAATCATTTCTTTCACAATTAAGGCAAAGGGAAATTGTGTGCTTTGCTGCTACCCCCTGTTTGGTCATATCTTTAAACTTTCAGGAAGCATATAACATTAATCAGATAAATTAGCTCTCCATCTCCAAAGGGATGCGTGTAATTCAGGCCAATGAAGGACAAATACATCCTCGTCTGCTACGGAGAAGAGAGCAAACACTGCCGATGTATTTTATTAATAAGGGAGCTTTCTTACTCTTTGCCACCTAATTGTGTTTCTAATTTCATTAGTGGAATCCATATGAAGTATTAGAGCATGATATAGATATTGACACTGATAATAGGAGTTAGGTCTCTAATGTGAAAATGTTTCCAGCTACCCAGCAGCATAGATTATGTATTTTTAATTTTTATGTTCCCTCATGATTTCGTGGTTTAATTGTATTAAGTATGTAATTAAATTTTCATTATATCAAGGGCCTGCCATTCTCCATCACACCACCTGCAAAATCATGGCTCGAACTTTCAGCTAATTCAATCATCGGAGACTGTACTACTAGTTTTCTTCTATACGAGGCCAACTCAAGCCTGCATAAGCCTAGCCAAAGGGCAATTTTTCCAGAAACACTTCTAATCAGAATAGCATAGAGAGGGCATGCTGAAGGCCTTTGGAAAGTGCACATTTAATTTATGTTATTTTCATTAAAGTTTTTTGTTTATTTCTTTGTTCATTTTTAAATAAATCTTAGCATGGCTTAGCGGGACCTGCATTATGTCCCTTTTGGTCCCTCTTTATTCATTTGGCCTCATTTTCCTTTATATTTCTTTCAAGTTTTTCACACTTGTTGTATCCTCTGCTAGAAAACTCTTGCCCCCACCCCTTCCTAATTACCCTTCAATTTCACCTGGTTAACTCCTCCTTATTTTCCAAATCACAGGGCAAACATCACTTCCTCCGGAATATCTTTCCTGACCTGCATAACTAGACAAAGTCTTTTATATTCAGTCTTCCCTCTTTTTTCTTCAAAGATCCTATTTCAGTGTGTGATATTTCTTTGCCTATTGTATATCTCTCCCTATCCTCTTAAACTCTAAGCTCTATGAGGGCTTTATCCATTAGAATCTTCATATTCTCTTCCTTACTTCAAAACAGTGTTTGGCCCATGCTTGGCAAGAAATCCAATGCTTTATTATTCACAAACTTGTGGAAGTAAAGTTCTAGAGAAATGACCTCCTTGAATGTCAGGTTTCTACTATTCTAAAGCCTATTTATATATAGGCTTTATAAATTTACTTATAAATAAAGCCATTGTTGCTCAGAGCTCTTCTGCCACAAAGAGAAGTTAATGAACTCGTCCATGAGCATGAGTGTCTGGAGCAGTTGTAGGAAAAAGGGATGAGTGTTAAGAAGGAGAGGAGTAATTTCTGACTTATTAGACTATAATCTCAGCGAGAGAAGTAGTCATACCTTTAAGTCCTCAGACCCATTGTAGCACCTTATATATAGAAGACTTTCTTTGTCATTTGTTCATTCAATGAATATTTATTGAGTTTTAAGGATCAAGCACCATTCCAGATATTGATGATATAGTGGAGGGCATTAGTCATATGATTTTATGGGGACAAATCTACAAAGACTGGAGACAAATCTACAAAGACTGGAGAACAACAAAATAAGATTATTGCAGTGGCTGGTAAGTACTATAAAGTAAATAAAACTAGAAATGGAAGAGTTATTGGTGGGTGACAAGGTGCTAATTTAGATGAACTGATCAACAAAGCCCTCACTGACGTGATACTTGCGCTAAAGTCTGAATCGTGTGAAGGAAATTGTCATGTGAAAATTGAAGGGAAGGACATTCCAGGCAAAGGAGACCAGAGGGGCTAATATTCTGAGGTTGGAAAGTATTTAGCTTATTCAATAAATAGAAAAATTTACTGAACAATAGAGTGCAGTATGCAATGGGCATTGTGTAGAAGATGAAGTTGGGAAGTTAGGGGCTAGACTATGTGTGTGTTCTTTTTAAATAAGTAGGTAGATTAAAGAAATGAATGGATAGATAATGCAGTGGCCTACCAGAAGTAGTGGTTCCCCACCTAAAGCTGTGGCTCTCATAGTTTTTCAAAATGTGATTTTAACAGTGTGGCATAGAGAGCCTCCATTTGTGAAAAAGTATGAGAAACCACAAAGTGATCAAATTACTAGATTCCAATAGAGTACACAGCTCACAATTACATGTTGTCCATAAAAAATAAAATAAAAAAAAGGAAAGAAAATGCCCAGAAACTCCTTTATATTTCACATGAGACCTGTGACCAGCCTTAAGGAAAGTAGCCGTGTGACTCATGGGGATGCTCCTTGCAGGCCTCCAACTATAGGGAGGGAAATTAAGCAAGGGTTCCAGAAGCTGTGCTGTGACATGCATTCCCACATATACGCTGTGACTGTTATCGATGGGTCCCGTGAGCTGTGCCTCGCCAGTGCCCATGTGCATCTGAGTTACTAAGGCATGCCCATTTCTGGAGACACTCAATGTCCCTGATGTCTGTCTTTGGCTTGAGGATTCCCCAATGACTTTACCTCATTTTTCTTAAACTGCACATCAGTTTAGGAAGCTTTAATTTCCTTCCTTCCTTCTCTCCCTCACTCAGAGTCATACATGTACCATGGTATGACTACTTTCTTAGCCATTTCCAACTTTCTCCTGATTTTCACTCACGGACATTTTTCCTAGTAAGTCCTTGCATTTAATCCCATTTAAGTGTCTGCTTTTCAGAGGACCCAGACTAAAAAAAGTGATAAAGCAGATCTATTTGCTTTTGACATCTCAGTTCTCCTGTCTTGCCAAGAATTAAACTAAAGTAATATTGTAAACATTCTTATTTCCAATGACTTTGATTTAACATAATTACTTAGTCAATTAAAGTCCTATCCAACAAATCTTTTAAAACCATTCCTTTGTACTTGATGGTTCTAAACTCCATGATCTCTATGGCAGGTGCAAAGATACAATCTCATGGGGAGCTTAAAATTCCGCTGTCACATTTGCAAACTATTCTGTTTCTCTAAATCATTCCAATTCCTATAGAATTTCTATTATACAAATTCTTATAACTCAAATATTACAATTATAATTGTTGTTGAAACCTTTAGTAATCCAACATATAGAATAGGTGTTTTCTTACTAACCTCTTTATAATAATTTTTGGCAGGAAGGTAGAATTTTCCTCTTTAAAGTAGATATTGAAACTTTGACAAACTTAATAGATGTTCTCTTTTGCATGACACAGTCTTATGTCCCCTTCTTTTGACTCATTGTGTCTTTTTTCTTCCTAGAAGACACATGTGACCATCTTGTTTGTGACAGGGCATATTGCATGCTTCAATACTTAAGTTTTTATAAGTGGATGACATTTCATCAGATCTAAACTCTTCTGGTGACTTTCAAAGTTTCTTTAAAATTGTGATGCTGCCCCCTTTTTCTTTAATACCCCCTTACCTTCCATTGTGTCCCTGAAGATGTTAGCAAATCCCTTTTTAGCTAGGATCCAAACACAGGAACCAAACCCAAGTTTCCCAGAATGTCCTACAATTATATTAACTTATCCACATGTATCCACATTTCATGTATCCTTTAGGGCACAATTCATATGCTTTTTCTTCCACAGAACTAACCCTGATCTTGCTTACCTTTACTTACCTTTGCACTTTAATCATCTGTTAACTTCATTTGCCTTTATAGTTATAAACTGTATTATATATTATTAATATAATATTGGTATAATGATAGAATTAGTAATATAATGAAATACTAATATATTAGTGGAGTTATTAATCTAATGAATATATTACTATATTAGTATGCTTATTAATATAATGATATAGCATGTGATGACTTCACTAGTTCATGACTTATTTCATGTTTTGGTCATGCCTCTCACATTATGGATATGCAAGCTTATCAGATGTTTTGTATACAATACAAAGATGAAAAACATCTGAACTGGGACTGGATTCTACCTCTATTACTTACCAGCTATTTGACCTTAATCTTTCTGAACTTCTGTTTTCTCATAAAATAATGAAATTACTTTCTTTAAGGTTTGTTATCTGTTCAAATGAGATAATTCATATAAACACATTTTCTATAGTGCCTTCCCTTTATAAATAAGGGACATATATTTCACTATTTTTCTTCTATCCTATATATAAGTTTTTTGGAAAGGCTAAGATTGTGGCTCTTTGGGTTCTTAAAAATGATCATGACCCAGGGCCATTTAAATATTTAGCACATATTTTTCATTTAGAGTATTAGATTCTGTATCCGACCTTGACTAATATAGGAACAGGTATCTTTCTGTTTTTCTTTCTTTCCTTTTTTGAATAATGAATTAGAAACTATCTATGAATTGAATGTGATCCACAGAATACTTACACAAAGATGACAACTCACATTTGTCTCCCTGCAAAATAATGCAATTTCATAGAAATAGGAGCAAGATGGGAAGGTGAATGCAGAGATGCAGAGTTTTGTTTCTGTGTGACAAATTTGATGTTGTAGTTAAAATCATTACTCTAGAATCAAGGCTTGAATTTTAAATAGCACACAACCAAATTTTTATCCATTTTATCATTTGTTCCAGAGTTAAAACATATTTATAAAGAATTCCTTTTTCATACCTGGGTGGCTCAGTCGGTTGAGTGTCTGCCTTTGGCTCAGGTTGTGATCCCAGGGTCCTGGGATCGAGCCCTGCATCAGGCCCCCTGCTCAGTGGGGAGCCTGTTTCTCCCTCTCCCTCTGCCTGCTGCTCTCCTGCTTGTGCTCACTCTCTCTCTTTCAAATAAATAAAAAATCTTTATAAAAAAGAATTTCTTTTACCTAGCTCGGTTTGTATATATTTTACTTAATTCTCAGATGGGCTTTCTCCACATTATTGTTCATTTGGTCCTTATAGGAGTGGATTTGAGAGAAAGAGAGAGATCTTTAGAAAACCACTGTCCATGTATCCACTTCCAAGAAGGAACTCTAATTGGCTTTTCTTGGATACCATCCTATTCAGGAACCAGTCATTTTTGCTAAGAGAATAGGATACTTTGGCAACCTATGATTTATACATTCCTTGGCATAACATGGGAAAAGTTGTTCCCCAAAGGTATAAAAGTAGGCTAGAAAGCAGAATATGTCCACTACAGTAGCTCTTATTTAAAAAAAAAAAAATTGATGAATGATGGTCTTCCTACTCTCCACTTGCTCTCCTTACCATCAGTCTGTTCTCAACATAACAGCCATAATAACCTTTTAGTAGGTAAGATGGAACATGTCAGTCCTCTGTCCTAAATCACATATTATCCCTCTCCTCCAACACACACTTAAAGTAAAATTGAAAGTTTTTATCATGATCTACAGACCTATAAGATCTGGCATCCCACTAACTCAAAATCCTACTACTTAACTTTACTATCCACACTCCAGACACAATGGCCCATTTACTTACTATTCATTGAACATGCCAGGACCACTCCCAATTTAAGGCCTTTGGACTAGCTGTCCTTTGCCCTGGTTTGCTTTCTCTAGAAACCTGTGTGGCTTTATTTCTTTGCTAAAATACCACAGTTTGGAAGATAGCATCCCTAAAGGCCATATATAAATAGCACTTCCTCCATCTTTCTTTTGCTCACTACTGTTTTTTTTTCCTTCATTTTCACCGCTGACATATTACATAATACTTTTTCTTTATTTTTGTCTGTTTCTTTAAGTAGACTTCAAACTTCTTGAAGAGAGGCTATTTTTGTTGTTGTTGCTGTTTATTGCTCTTTCCTAGTACCTGTAATTGTACTTAGCACATACTAGGTATCAGTAAATATGTTAAAGTAACCTTTTAATTTTGAGATAATTGTAGATTCATATGCAAAGATCTGTAAAATTGTAATGATCATATGTAACAACAACAACAATCTCATAGTGCTGTTAAATAAGTAAATACTTGCAAAAGAATAGTGCCTGGCACTGAAGTTCTATTCATCTATCTCTATATGTATATGAATGAAATAAGCACTTACCCTTTGTTACCCTAAGAAGAATATAAGACATCTCAATAGTGCACCAACTAAGGAGTATCATGAAAATAAGATTTTCTCTTTTAGCTTCAGTAGCTTTCATGTGGATCAACAATTAAAAAGTTTGTGTGTGTGTGTGTATGTGTGCCATCAGAGATATTTATAAATGTTTCATTGCCCCTGATTCTGAAGACAGTCTTAAAGGGTGGAATTTCATTTCATTGTTGAAAAAGTACTTTTATACAAATAGGTAAGAGAATTGTATTTTCACTTTTCTTTAGACAAATGTTCATTGAACTATAAATATATCTGAAGTTCAATATAAATGCTATATGCATATCTTCCTTTTAATTTCCTAGTTTTGGTTATCTTTTTTTTCTAACCCATAAGAACTTAATAGGATGTCTCCAGGAGGGAAAAAAAAACCCTTCAGTGTTTTCAAGTTGTTTTATTTCTTCATTTTATGGCATCATCGCTCCCCTGATAACTGCTGTTTTATAGACATTATCATTCTCCTGAGACCATAAATACATAGAAAAGGTGCTTCATAAGTCAACCAATCCATCTTCTAATATGCGGGTTTCAGACATTTTCCTGCCAGTACTTTCTGTTCACCCTTATAACCTATAGGACTACTAGAAATTACAAATTGACATATTTGCTTTCTGAATTGTTCTATAAGCAAAATGCCTAAGCAGTCTAAATAACTATGTAGTATAAATACTGTGATTTGGAGGAAGACTGATATTTATCAGACCATAGCTTTCCATTGATAGTGTCCAATTTCTAAGTGGTAGTCATCGGTAACATATAGAAGTAACATCTGAGTTTCCTCAGTTTCCCAGTTTGGCCTGTGTATAAGTAAACACAGGCAGACTAATGTGTATATAGGATGTTAGCAAACACCATTTTATCAATCTGTCTATAATAGGCTTGTAAATACTATTTGGTTAAGTCTCCATGTAAAGCAAAAGAGACATCTTTTTTTTTTAAGATTTTATTTACTTACTTTTCAGAGAGAGAGAGAGAGAGAGAGAGTACAAGCAGGGGAAGCTGCAGGCAGAGGGAAAAGCAGGGTCCCTGTTGAGCAAGGAGCCCGATGTGGGACTGGATCCCAGGACCCTGGGATCATGACCTGAGCTGAAGGCAGATGCTTAACTGACTGAGCCACCCAGGCATCCCAAAAGAGACATCTTTAAACACTTACAATGGGGTATATCTATGTAATTATGTTTGTGTGTGTGTGTTCTTTTGTGCTATGGCTTCTTTTGTTCAAACAAGTTTGTGACATTCATTCCTATCGTTTTTCTGTAGATTGATCAATCTTATTATGACATTATATGACATTATTTAAACACACCACTATTTATTTATCCATGAAAACCAAAATGGAGACTTGGGTAATTTTAGGTTTTAGATTACTATAAGTAGTTCTGTTATAAACACTCTAATACATGTCTTTATGTGATCATATGTGTGTGTTTCTGTTGAGCATACACACATGCACACCCAGAAAGTTGGATGGGCTGGATCAAAAGGTTGTATAAGTTCAGCTTTCACGTTGACTGTCAATATTTTCCAAAATGTTTGCACCAATTTACATGGCGATCAGTGGAATATTAGTACCAATTACTCTAGAGCTTCACTACCACTGGAATTTTCTTTTCTTTTCTTTCTTTCTTTCTTTTTCTTTCTTTCTTTCTTTCTTTCTTTCTTTCTTTCTTTCTTTCTTTCTTTCTTTCTTTCTTTCTTTCTTTCTTTCTCTCTCTCTCTCTCTCTCTCTCTCTCTCTCTCTCTCTCTCTCTCTCTCTTCCTTTTTCTTTCAGAGGTAGAGGGAGAGAGAGCAGGGGGAGGAAGGGGAGGAGGGGCAGAGGGAGAGAGAAAAGCTTAAGCAGGCTACATGCTCAACCCAGAGCCCTATGCAGGGCTTGATGTAATGATCCTGAGATCATGACCTGAACTAAAACCAAGAGTCAGATGCTTAACCCACTGAGCTACCAAGCTGCCCCACCACCTGAATTCTATATTCCTTCTTTTTTAAAGTTTTATTAAATTCCAGTTAGTTAACATATAGTATTCTATTAGTTTCAGGTATACAATATAGTGATTCAACACTTCCATACAACACCCAATGCTCATCACAACAATTGTACTCCTTAATCCCCATCACCTATTTCACCTATCCCTCCACCCACCTCCCCTCTGGTAACCATCAGTTTGTTCTCTATAGTTAAGAGTCTGTTTCTTGGTTCATCTCCCTCTCTCTTTTTTTCCCCCATGCTCATTTGTTTTGTTCTTAAATTCCACATATGAGTGAAATCATATGGTATTTGTCATTCTCTGATTGACTTATTTCCTTAGCATAATACTCTCTAGCTCCATAATACTCTCATAAAACTCCATCTAGCTCCATCCATGTCATTGCGAATGGCAAGATTTCACTTTTTTATGGCTGAGTAATATTCCACTGTATATATAGATCACATCCTCTTTATCCATTCATTACTCAGTGGACACTTAGACTGTTTCCATAATTTGGCTATTGTAGATGCTGCTGCTATAAACACTGGGGTGCATGTAACCCTTTGAATTAGTATTTTTGTATTCTTTGGTTAAATACCTGGTAGTGCAATTGCTGTATCATAGGGTAGTTCTATTTTTCTTTAAGTAGTCTCCATGCCCAATGTGTGACTTGAACTCACAATCCTGAGAGCAAGATTCACATGCTCTACCAACTGAGCCAGCCTGGCACTTTTTTAACTTTTTGAGGAAACTCCATACTCTTTTCCCCAGTGGCTGCATCAGTTTGCATTCCTACCAACAGTATAAGAGAGCTCCCCTTTTCCCACATTGTTGCCAATACTTGTTGTTTCTTATGTTGTTGATTTCAGACATTCTAAACAGCTGTGAGGTGATATCTCATTGTAGATTTTTAGATTTTTTTAACTTATTTTGTTGTTTCAAGTTTTTATTTAAATTTTAATTAGTTAATACATAATGTAATATTGGTATCAGGAGTAGAATTTAGTGATTCATCACTTACATATAACACCTAGTGCTCAACACAAGTGCCCTCCTTAATACCCATCACCCATTTAGCCCATCCCCCCACCCACTTCTCCTCCCTCAACCCTGTTTGTTCTCTGTAGTTAAGAGTCTCTTATGGTTTGCCTCCCTCTCTTTTTTCCCCTTCCCCTATGTTCATCTGTTTCATTTCTTAAATTTCACATATGAGTGAAATCATATGGTATTTGTCTTTCTCTGACTGAGTTGTTTTGCTTAGCATAATACATTCTAGCTCTATCCATGTCATTGCAAATGGCAAGATTTCATTCTTTTTGATGTCTGAGTATATATAGTCACATAACACAACTTCTTTATCCATTTATTAGTTGATGGACATTTGGGTTCTTTCCATAATTTGGCTGTTCTTATAATGCTGCTATAAACATCAGGGCACATATGTCTCTTTGGCTCAGTATTTTTGTATTATTTGGGTAAATACCTAGTAGTGCAACTGCTGGGTTGTAAGGTAGTCCTATTTTTAACTTTTTGAGGAACTTCCAATCTGTTTTCCAGAGTGACTGCACTAGTTTGCTTTCCCACCAACAGTATAGGAAGGTTCCTCTTTGTCCACATTTTTCTTAACATTGTTTCCTATGTTGTTAATTTTAGCCATTCTGACAGGTGTGAGATGATATTTCATTGTAGTTTTTATTTGTATTTCCCCAATGATGAGTGATGTTGAGCATCTTTTAATGTGTTTGTTAGCCATCTGTTTGTCTTCTTTGGAGAAATGTCTGTTCCTATCTTTTCACCTTTTTAAAAATTGAATTATTCATTTTTGGGATGTGGAGTTATATAAGTTCTTTCTATATTTTGGATACTAACACTTTATCAGATATGTCATTTGCAAATTTCTTCCCCATTCCATAGGTTGTCTTTTAGTTTCGTTGATCATTTCCTTTGCTGTGAAGAAGCTTTTTATTTTAATAGTTTACATTTGCTTTTGTTTCTCTTGTTTCAAGAGACATATCTAGTAAGAAGTTGCTATGACAATGTCAAAGAGGTAACTGCCTGTGTTCTTTAGGATTTTTATTATTTCAAATCTCACATTTAGGTCTTTAATCCATTTTGAATTTATTTTTGTGTATGGTATAAGAAAGTGGTCCAGTTTCATTCTTCTACATGTTGCTGTCCAGTTTTCCCAACACCATTTGTTGAAGAGACTGTTTTCCCCCCATTGGATATTCTTTCCTGTTTTGTCAAAGATTAATTGACCATATAGTTATGGGATCATTTCTGTTTTTTTCTTTTTTATTCTGTTCTATTGATCTATTTGTCTATTTTTGTACCAGTGCCATACTGTTTTGATCAGTATGGTTTTGTAATACAACTTGAAGTCCAGAATTGTGATCCCTCAAGCTTTGCTTTTCTTTTTCAAGGTTGCTTTGGCTATTTGGGTTTTTTTTTGTGTGTGTGTGTGTGTGTGTGTGTTTCCATACAGTTTTTATGATTGTTTTTTAGCTGTGTGAGAAATGCTTTTGAATATAATAGTGTTCTGATAAGGATTACATTAAATGTGTAGATTGCTTTGAATAGCATAGACATTTTAACAATATTTGTTCTTGCAATCCATGAGTATGGAATGTTTTTCCATTTCTTTGTGTAATCTTCAATTTCTTTCATCAGTGTTTTATAGTTTTCAGAATCCAGGTCTTTCACCTCTTTGGTTAGTTTCATTCCTAGGTATCTTATTGTTCTTGTGCAATTGTAAATGGGGCCAATTCCTTGATTTCTCTTTCTACTGCTTCATTATTGGTGTATAGAAATGCAACAGATTTCTATATGTTGATTTTGTATCCTGCAACTTTACTGAATTTATTTATCTGTTCTAGCAGTTTATTCATGGAGTGCTTTGGATTTTCTATACAGAGTATCATGTCATCTTCAAATAGTGAATGTTTTACTTCTTCCTTGCTGATTTTGATGCCTTTTATTTCTTTTTGTTGTCTAATTACTGTGGCTTGGACCTCCAGTATAATGTTAAATAGAAACTGAAACAAGCAAACAAACAAAAAACAGGTCAGTGAAACCAGGAGCTTGTTCCTTGAAAAAATAAATAAAATTGATAAACCCCTAGCCAGACTTATCAAAAAGAAAAGAGAAGGGATCCAAATAAGTAAAATGACAAATGAGAGAGGAGAAATAACCAATACCACAGAAATACAAACAATTTTAAGAGAATATTATGAAAAGTGATATGCCAACAAATTGGACAACTTGGAAGAAATGGATAAATTCCTATAATCATATAAACTACCAAAACTGAAACTGGAAGAAATAGAAAACTTAAGGAGTGATAACCAGCAAGAAATTGAATCAGTAATCAGAAAACTTCCAAACAAAAGTCCAGGACCAGATGGCTTCACAGGTGAATTCTATCAGGCATTTAAAAAAGAGTTAATACCTATTCTTAAACTATTCCAAAAAATAGAAAAGGAAGGAAAACTTACAAATTCATTCTATGAGGCCAGTATTACTCTGATACCAAAACCAGATAAAGACTCCACGGAAAAAGAGAACTGCAGGCCAATATCCCTGATAAACATGAATGCAAAAATTCTCAGTAAAATACTAGCAAACCAAATCCAACAATACATTAAAAAAATCATTCACCACGATCAAGTGGGATTTATTCCTGGGTTGCAAGGGTAGTTCAATATTCACAAATTAATAAATGTGATATACCACATTAATAAAAGAAGGGATAAAAACCATATGATCATTTCAATAAATGCAGAAAAAGCATTTGACAAAGTACAACATCTGTTCATGATAAAAACCCTCAATAAAGTAGATGTAGAGGGGACATACCTTAACATAATAAGGGCCATATATGAAAAACCCACAGTTAAGATCATTCTTGATGGGGAAAAACTGAGAACTTTTCCTCCATAGTCAGGAACAAGACAAGGATGTGTACTGTCACCATTGTTATTTATCATAATACTGGAAGTTGTATCTTCTTTTTTATCTTAGTCATTTTTGTGAGTGTGTAATGGTATCTTATGATTTTAATTTATACTTTGATAACCAATAAACTTGAATCCTTCTTAAAATATATTCCTCTGGTCATTTGGATATGTTATGTGAAGTAAATTTTCAATCTTTTGCCCATTTTTTTCTATTATTTGCTCTTTCCTTACTGATTTGTTACAGTTCTCTAGATATTCTGAATATGAGCCCTTTGCAAACTTTTCCCACATGATACATTCATGGTTATCTCTATTAACAATGTCTTTTGATAAATAGAAGTTTTAAATTTTTATATAGTTCAATGTATCAACTTTTTATTTGCTCCCAAGTCATAAAAATATTCTCCTATATTGATCCTGAAAGCTTTATTATTCTCTATTTCACATTTAGATAACCATTTTCTATTAAATTGACTTTTGGGTATATTTTAGACCATACTATAATTTTTTTCTCCAAAGGATATCCAGCTGATTCCATTCAGTTTATTAAAATAACCACCCTTTCCCTACAGCACCATGTATTATTTTGGTGGGGAAGAATAGATCGAGAATATGTGTGGGTCTGTTTCTGAACTTTATTCCACTGACTTGTTTATCTTTTCTTAGTTTGTCTCTATTACCTATTTAAGATATAATTTCTATAGTGTGATGCTACTTTAAAAATATAATGTGAAATTTGGTTTATTTAATTTTGTGGGACAAGTTTGACACAGATATCTATTGCTCAATGGGGTAGTACAACAGATAATGAGTGATATGTATTTTTCCATGTGTTCTTGTCACTTCATTAATGGAATCACCGAGAAAAAATAATTTCTTAATTATTTAATTAAGATTCTTAAATTAATTCCTAGGAAGTCCCTGTTAAAATATATGGGAGTTCTTGAGGTATAGGTTTATAGACCTGGGTCTTATTTTAAGGAATAGTAACAGAATATTGGAGAAATTCAGATATAACTTGTATTTGTTTGGTATTATAGCTGTAGAGGAAAGATTGACACCCTATATCCTATAGGCCAAAACTTGCTGGCCATCTGCTTTTGTAAATAAACCTTTATTGACTACTTTTTCCTACAGTGGCAGAATTGAGTAGTTGTGAAAGAAATTATATGGCCAACAAAGCCTAAAATATTTACTCTCTGGCTCTTTGTCTAATATGCTTGTCAACCCCTGCTCTAGAGAATCTGCATATATTTTTTGAAAGAACTGCTTAGCACCATAGTTGTACTAAGAAATTAAACAAGCTATCTTGCTATATTGTTTTTAGATGCAATTTTGAGAAATTAATATGGCATTTTCATAATATTTAAGTCTATATAAACTGTTCAGAGAAAAAAGATACACTAGAAAATTTTCAAAAGCTATTGAGAGAGGCAGATTATTTACCAAAGCTACTGCAAGGAGTTTCTAACAATTAGATCTGCTATCATCTGCCATTGATGGAAATTTTTAGTGGGAGCTACTGTCCCTGGGAGTAACTTCTGATAAACTGCAAAATGTTGCCATTGATAATTGCTTGCCAATAAGATCCACAGCTAATGTAAAAACCAACTTTTGAAAATAAATATCAAGAGCTCTTTATAGGGGCCACTAAAACAAACAGCTCTTGAAACAGAAGTCAAATTTCCACACTTAACTTTTTTTGTGAATGTGCTAGAAGATTCCAAAAGACCTGTTGGAATATGGGAGAGGGCTAGTATTAGGCATATACTATTGTAGTAATTCAAAGTAAAGATAATTGATTAAGTCAGGACTGGCATGGAGTAAGTGTCCCATTTTTAAGGGCAGTAAGTGTAAGGGCATGTTGCAGTCAGAGTAAGCTGCAAAGTGTCTGAGACTACATGGTAGAAAATCCGTTCTCAACACCCAGGAGAATGGAGGAGGGGCGTCCTAGGAAAAAGAAATCCAGAGAATGGGAGAGCCAAAATCAGACTACAAACTTTGCCCAAATCTCAGGCTGAGAAATGATTCACACCTGCCTGTGGCCGACTCAAAGCAACCTATAGATAAGTCTAAAAGAATTATATGAGATTTTAGCTGTTTCCCACCAGTCAAGACAGAATATGCAATTTTAGCCTAGCCAACTAATTACCTGCTTAAACAAAACCAATAACATTGTTTGGAGAAATATTACAGATACAGAATCTCCACAGTCTCACGCTCACTATGACTTGGATTTGATCCAAACATGTTTCACATTCAAAGAAAAAAATTACCATCAAAAGAGGTCAACCATGAGATGTCCCAGATGTTGGAATTTCCTTGAAGGACTTTCAGTCAGTTAGCACATACGTTTAATAAAGTAGACCTAATATAGGGGCACCTGTGTGACTGTGTCAGTTAAGCATCTTGATTTCAGGTCGGGTCATGATCTCAGGGTCATGGGATCCAGCCTCAAATCAGGTTCCATGCTCATTGGATAATCTGCTTGGAATTCTCTCTCTCTCCCTCTCCCTATACCCCTTCCCCTACTCTCTCTCTTTCAAATAAATAAGACTTAAAAAAAAAAAAAAGCCTAATGAATAGAAAGGAAATCCCAGCAGAGAAACAAAAATTTAGAAAAGAGCCAAAAGCAAATTATAGAAATGAAACATACATATCTGAAAAGAAATTCATTAGACAGGCTTAATAGAAGAATGGAAATGATAAAGGAAGGAAATAATCACTTAATTGAAGATAGATCAGTGTGAAGATCAATGTGAAGAAGAGAGAGCAAATATATTTTAAAAATATCAACAGTTTTAGTGATCTGTGAGACAATATCAAAAATTTTAACATATATGTAATTGGAGTTCAAGATGAGAATGAGTCAGAAAAAAAAATTTGAAGAAATAACGGATGAAAGTGAAATTTGCAGATGATTTACTGAAAATCATTTACAGAGTCAATGAGCTCAGTGGATCTGATTACTTACACCAATGAGAAAGGATAACAAAATTTCCAAAGAATTTTTGGAAACCTGGAACATTTTAAGTTGCAAATCATGGTAGTGTACATTGCCATTGTCAGAAAACAAGCAGAATACTTCTTTTTTTAATTTTGAAAATGCTCCTGGGAGTCATAAGCTATACTTTGTACAGCATGTTTAAAATTGGCAAGAATCTTATTTTTAAAAAATTTCACACTCATTTTTTACCTTAAAATTGTTTCTAGGAATCATTAGACTTTGGTTAATGTCTTTAACACATTCTGGTACAATGGCTACAGAATACATCTGTTCTCTGGTATTTTTCTTCATATTGTTAAAATATAAATGAAAATTGTCTTGGTATTAGAACATTTTTAACTTTCATTATTTTACTTTTTGATCTCCCCATATATATCTGTATTTCCTGATTTGGGAATTGCAATTTAACTAATAAGCTGTATCAGTTATTTACTTCTTTTTCATAGTCTATCATTTACAATTAATATCTCTATTACCAATAAGTATACCTCTATTTTCTAGTATTTTTCCAAGTACTTTTTAAATGGAATGTGTACTGACTTTCATGGCTAGCATTCTGGTTATTCATAATTTAGTGTCTTGAAGAAATTTTCTGTTGTCTTAGTATTTCTGTGAAGTTTGGTAGAATGTCTTTGAATGGTACTTCTTTTTCCTTCTTCTTGCCACAGGAATGAAATGATTCTGTGCCAATTATGTAAAAATAATTTGTTGTTATATAAACAAGCAAAATCATAGATACAATATGACTTCCATTTTCTGGGTAATTGGAATGATCAGAAGTAGTGACTTACAGGACTTCTTAAATTCTGTGATGGAAATGTAGTCACATAAATTGTACTTATGGAGCATTAAGTCCATATATTCCAATACTAGTATATACCAGAAATTTAACATGAAATGATTATCATTTCATGTTAAATATATAATTAAGATATGGCTTATGATTTGACCTAATTTTAAAAAGAAATAAAAGATATATATGGAAAGTGACTGATGAATTAATACATTTAATTATGGTATAGGTCAATTCAAACTTTGTATGTTGAGATATCTAAAGTTATTAGGGAGCTGCATGATATCATCCTTAGAGATAAGCCTGTGCTTCTTGAGTTATTGCCCTTTAGTGGCTGAGGAACAGGAGGAGGAATATTTCTTTTTATTAGATATTTATAGGAGATGCCTCTATCTTCAGTATATTCTAGAAATCCAAAAATTGGTAAATCAACAGATTTTTCCTTGCTATGTGAGCACATTTGATTTATTTGTTATAAAACTTTCAAGTTTTGTCTTTTTGGATTTCATATTACCAAATATATGAAACAACCTGAGGAGCATCAGAAATAACTGTCCTCAAAATCTTATAAACATTCTATGTGTGTTCTAATTCCTGGCATTATCACATATTATAATTATCAAGGTTTTTTTGTTAAAATATTTTTCCCCTTCTTTCTCATTTTGGGGGACTTTTGGAAAGTCCCCAAGGTCACATGTGACCTTCTCTGGGAAACCTTCTTCGTACATGTCAATCCTCCTACCACACTTTTCCCACAGTAGAAGTAATTGCTCCCTCATGATTGTCCTCATAGTACTTTATCTAAATACTAATTCAACTATTTGCCATTCTAAATTACAGTTAATTCTTTTCATATCTATTTCTGCCACTAAATTGAGTACATATTTATGCATGGGAAGATGCCATATTTGCTTTTCTATTACCAACTCTTAAAACAATTATTAACATCGAGTAAAGGAATAATAAATATTTGTTAAATAAATGAATGGATTTTATAACTGCATTTAAAAAATTATTAAATTAGAAGAGAAATGCAAATATCCTAGTTAGAAAAAAAACTAATAATGGAATATTTTTATCTTGGACTAAAAATTTCTCCACAAATTAACATGTATTAGGAAAAGTTTTATGCCATTTTTGATACAATATAAATCAGTCTTTATAATACAGGTAATGACATAAATATACTGGTAGAGTTAACAGTAATTTAAATAATTAAAATGAGAATTTATGTTAAGACTCATAACAAAGCAATTGACATGTAAATTGACTGGCAATTTTCACATTGCAATAGGATATGAAACAATGCATAGAAGATGTTAATTGAGACACTTTGAACATTGACAGTAATTGAAAAAAATCCAAACAAAATATATTTATACCTTATTAAAATAAGGAGTTCAAACACTTAAATATGGTATCTAACTGGTCAGAATAAGAAAATTTGAGGGACGCCTGGGTGGTTCTGTTGGTTGAGCATCCAACTCTTGATTTCAGCTCAGGTCATGATCTTGGGGTGGTGAGATCCATGTGGGGCTCCACACTCAGTGGAGATTCCGCTTGATATTCTCTCTCTCCCTCTCCCTCTGCCCCTCTACCCCTCATGCTTCTCTCTCTCTAAAAATAAATAAATAAATCTTTTAAAAAAAAGAATAAGAAAATTTGTGTTTTTTTTAGCTCATAAATTTTAATCACCATGAAATCTTGGATCAATCTTTTCTATAAATTACAATTTTGTTGACTATATTAGAAAAAAATATGATATGGCAGGAAAAAAGCATTGTATTTGGTGAACTATGGGCATGGAAATTTGTATTCCATAAATATAAGTTGAGAATAGAGAATCAGAGACACATTAATGCTTAGAAAATGTTTATAAATTCCTCACTAAAATTTATGAACAGTTTCTGAATAAAATCAAATAAATGAAGAAATAACAATAAAATAGGCTATTTAGAAATGAGAATTGTTCTCCTAAATTCTTCCTGGATCAAAGAGAAAATAAAATCTGAAAGTATCAATTATACAAAATATGATAAATATTAAAATCCCTAATAGCAAGATGTTTAGGACACAGCAAAAACAACTCCAAGGAGTGATAGAATTATTGTTAGGAATAACTTAGGAATAATTTTGATAAGTAAAATTAAAAATAAAAGAAACAAACTTTAGGTCAAATAATTTCTGAAAAGAAAAGCAGAGGGAGAGGGTATATACAACCTGAAATCAAAACTTACTATAAAGCTACAGTACTGAAATAGTGTGGTACTGGTGTAAGGATGGGCACATGGATCAGTGAAACAGAATTGAGAATACAGATATAAACCCACACATTTATGATCAATTGGTTTTTGACAAAGATGCCAAGATAATGCAATGGGGAAAGAGTTGTTTTTCAACAATGGTACTACCATTTTTTATGTACATATGCAAATAAATAAGTTAGACTCTTACCTTACCTCTTGTGCAAAAATGAATTCAAAATAGATTGTAGACTTAAATGTAAGAGCTAAAATTATAAAACTTTGAACCAGAGGAAAAATTTTTCAAAATGTTCTGTTAGGCAAAGATTTCTTAGACAATATACCAAAAGTGTAAACCATAAAGAACATGAAAGATAAACTGGTTTTCATTAAAATGGAAAACTTTTATGCTCTGGGGGACATAATTTAAAAAATGAAAAGACAAGCCAAAGTCTTGGAGAAATGTTTTCACATCGCATATCTGTTAAAGGAATTGCACCTAGAAAAAAAAAGAACTCATAATTTAATAACAAGAACACCAACAGTCCAATATAAAAAAATAGTCAAGTACTTTAATGGACATTCCACCAACAAATATACCAATGAGAAGCGCATGAAAGGGTGCTCAACATTAGTCACTAGAAAAATCAAATTAAAATCATAATGAGATATCATTATTCACTTACTCAAATGGTTATAGGTAAAAGACAGACAATGCCAAATGTTTGGGGAGGAAGTAGAGAAACTGGACCTTCATACATTACTTTTGGGAATTTAAAATGATAGAGCTACTTTGAATAACAATTTCACAGTTTCTTAAAAACTTAAACGTCAACTTACCATAAACCCAGCAATTCCATTCCTTGTTATCGATCCCAGAGAAATGAAAACATATGCCAACACAAAGGCTTATATATAAATGTACATGGCAGCATTATCCATAATAGTTGAAAAAAATCAAATATCTATTAATTGGTGTATGGATAAACAAATGTAGTATATTCAAACAATGGAATCTTATTCAGCAATTAAAGGAATAGAATTCTTTTATATATATATTTAATTAACATATAATGTATTATTTGTTTCAGGGGTACAGGTCTGTGACTCATCAGTCTTACACAATTCACAGCACTCACCATAGTACATACCCTCCCCAAGGTCCATCACCCAGCCACCCCATCTCTCCCACCCCCCTCCATTCCAGCAACCCTCAGTTTGTTTCCTGAGATTGTCTCTCATGGTTTGTCTCCCTCTCTGGTTTCATCTTATTTCATTTTTCCCTCCCTTCTCCTATGATCCTCTGTCTTGTTTCTCAAATTCCTCATATCAGTGAGATCATATGATACTTGTCTTTCTCTGATTGACTTATTTCACTAAGCATAATACCCTCTAGTTCCAAAAGGAATAGAATTCTGATACAGGTTGCAACATGGATGAACCTCAAAAACATGCTAAATGAAAGAAACCAGACAGCAAATACTATGCATTGTAGGATTCCATTTATATGAAACATTCAGAAGACAAATTTACATATAGAGAAAGCAAATCAGTATTTAACTGGATCTGAGATTGGGAGTTGGGATTAATTCCAAATGGTTTTGATGGAATTTGGGGAGTGATAGAAGTGTTCCAGAACCAGATTGTGATGGTTGTACAACCCCATGAATTTATTTGAAATTATTGTACACTTATAATGGTGAATTGTATGGAATGACATTATACCTCATTAAAAGTGTCAAAAATAAGCTTATATCATAAGAAATTAGATTAGAAGCAAACAAAAATATGCAATAATAATAAAGGAATTAGGAAGACTGAGCTATCAAGGATGAATGGAATTAAATTATGAATTATGTTTTAAAAGTTTAGTAAATATGTAATTGTGCAAACATCATTAGGGCAAACAGAAGAAAGCCAAAATAAGCTACATATGGGTTAGAAAGATTATGAGAAAATAATGTTATTCAATATTCACTCAAAAAATGTGAAGTATGAAGAAGAGGAAAAAACTCTTAAAGTTTGAAAAATATATTAAAGATTTACCCTTATAAATACAAGGCCGTGATATTTTTATGTGTTTTTCTTTAACATTAGGTAAAATGTATTATAAAGTGCAGGACTATGAGAATAGAAAACAATCAATTTATTTTGTTTTATAAATATTCTGAATATTAATAATCTGGTGAAAAATGTATAAAAATGAAAACTATAAACCAGTTTCCCTTATAACTAAAGATGCCAACATTGTAAATGAAGTAAAAGTACATTATATTTAACACTGAAATAAGAATATTATTTGTCATCTAGTATACTTTATTTCAAAAGTGTGAGGATGGTTGTATATTAGGAAAAACTAGTAGTATATTTAAACAAATTACTGGGTGTTATATGCAAACAATGAATCATGGAACACTACATCAAAAACTAATGATGTAATGTATGGTGATTAACATAACATAATAAAATAAAAAAATAAAGGAGAGAAACATATGATTATATAACAGATACCAAAAATAATTTGATTCAATTTAGTGGATAAAGTGACTAGTTAATAAATGTGGCTAGCCTAACTGGATATTTACAAGGAAAACAAAAACAAAACTGACAGCTACTTTTCATCATATTAAAACATAATTTTTAAATGGATTAAAAATCCAAATGTACATTTACATATATAGTTGGCCCTAGAACAACATAGATTTAAATTCTGCAGGTCCACTTATATATGGATTTTTTTTTCAATAAATACAGTACAGCACTGTAAATGTATTTTTTCTTCCTTATGATTTTCTTAATGTTTTTTTCTCTAGTTTATTATAAGAATACAGTATATAACGCATGTAACATACAGAACATGTGTTAATCAACTGTTTATGTTATCACTTAACTACTATTAGTAGTTAAGTTTTGGGGGAGTCAAAAGTTATATATGGATTTTCAACTGCACAGGGGTATTGGTGCCCCTAACCCCCACATTGTTCAAAGCTATTAATTTTTAACTTATTGGATTAATTTTAAACTTATGTGTAAAACTAGGAGGTACTATTTGTGTAACATTATTGTGGTAAGCTTCTCTTAACCAAGGCAGGAAAATAAGAGACAGGGAAAATTAGATGTGTTTGATTACACAAAAACATAAATAAAAAATATAGGCCACAATATACCATAAACAGAGTACAAAATCTTGACTAGAAAAAATGTTTTCATTATAAATGAGAAGGCATTAATATCATTAATATATGAAGAGCTCTTAAAAAGAATAAGAAAAAAAGCAACTCATTAGAAAAATAGTTTATTACAGAAAAGGAAAAACTTCGGGACAATAAAGATATGACTTGACACTTCATTTATGATCAGGGATGTATGAAATAAAACAACAATGGGTTGCATTGTATCACCACTTAGATGAACAAAAATGGGGAGAAAGTGATAGTATCCTGTTATTGAGTATATGTAAATGTAGATTTTTACAGAAAATAAGCCAGCAGTTTCTATTTAAAATTTAACTCAGAATTCCACTTTTTAAAAATTTTTATTTTTATTTTTATTCTACTACATTAACATAACAGTGTTATATTTTAGTTTCAGGTGTACAATGCACTGATTCACCAATTCTATACATTACTCAGTGCTCACCATGATGAGTGTACTCTTAATCCCCTTCACCTATTTCATCCATCCTTCCACCCACCTCCTTTCTGGTAACCAGTTTGTTCTCTATAGTTAAGTCTATTTCTTGGTTTGTCTCTATTTTTTCCCCTTCATTTGTTTTGTTTCTTAAATTCCACATCATATGGTATTTTCTTTCTCTGACTGGCTTATTCGGCTTAGCATTTACTCTCTAACTCCATCTATATTGTTGCAAATGGCAAGATTTCATTCTTTTTTTATGACTGAATAATATTCTATTGTCTATGTAGACCACATTTTCTTTATCCATTCATCTATCAATGGACACTTGTAAATAATGCTGCAATAAACATAGGGGTACATGTATCCCTTGCATTAGTGTTTTTGTATTTTTTGGGTAAATACCCAGTAGTGTGATTACTGGATCATAGGGTGGTTTTATTTTTTAAATTTTTGAGAGTCCTCCACACTGTTTTCCACAGTGGCTGCACCAGATTTCATTCCCACCAACAGTACATGAGAATTCCTTTTTCTCCACATCCTCGCGAAAATCTGTTGTCTTTTGTGTTTTTTATTTTAGCCATTCTAACAGGTTTGAGGTGATATCTCATTGTAGTTTTGATTTGCATTTCCCTGATTAATTAATGATGTTGAATATCTTTTCATGTGTCTGTTGGTCATTTGTATGTCTTCTTTGGAGAAATGTCTGTTCATGTCTTCTGCCAGTATTTTAATTGGATTATTTGTTTTCTAGGCTTTGAGTTGTGTAAGTTCTTTTTGTTGCTTGTTTCCTTTGCTGTGAAGACTTTTATTCTGATGTAATCCCAATAGTTTATTTTTAATTTTGTTTCCCTTGTTTCAGGAGACATACCTAGAAAGATGTTATGGCCGATACCAGAGAAATTACTGCCTGTGCTCTCTTCTAAGATTTTTATGGTTTCAGGTCTCACACTTAGATTTAATCCATTTTGAGCTTCTTTTTATGTATGCTGTAAGGGAGTGGTCCAGTTTCATTCTTTTGCGTGGCATGTAGCTGTCCAGTTTTCCCAACACCATTTGTGGAAGAGATTATCTTTTTCCCATTGCATACTCTTGCCTCCTTTGTCAAAGATTAATTGACCATTTGATCATGGGTTTGTTTCTGGGTTCTCTCCTATTCCATTGATCTATGTGTTTATTTTTGTGCCAGTACTATACAGTTTTGATTACTATAGCTTTGTAATATAACTTGAAATCTGAAATTGTGATACTTCCAGCTTGGTTTTTCTTTTTCAAGATTTCTTTGGCTATTTGGAGTCTTTTGTGGTTCCATACAAATTCAAGGATCATTTGTCCAAGGTCTGTGAAAAATGCTGTTGGTATTTTGATAGGGATTACATTAAATGTGTAGATTGCTTTGGGTAGTATGGACATTTTAACAATATTTATTCTTTCCAATCCATGCATATGGAATGTCTTTCCATGTGTTTTTATTGTCCTTAATTTATTTCATCAATGTTTTATAGTTTTCAGGGTACAGGTCTTTCACTTCTGTGTTTAGGTTTGTTCCTAGGTATTTTACTCTTTGGTGCAGTTGTAAATGGGGCTGTTTTCTTAATTTCTCCTTCTGCTGCTTCATTATTAGTGTATAGAAATGTATAGATTTCTCTACACTGATTTTGTATGCTGCGACTTTACTGAATTCATTCATCAGCTCTAATAGTTTTTTGGTAGAGTCTTTAGGATTTCTATATATATATTAACATGTCATCTGAAATAGTGAAAGTTTTACTTCTTCCTTACCAATTTGAATGCCTTTTAACTCCATTTTCTTGTCTGATTGTCGTGGCTAGAAATTGTCATACTATGTTGAGTGGTGAGAGTGGGCATCCTTACCTTGTTCCTGACCTTAGGGGAAAGCTCTCAGTTTTTCCCCATTAAGGATGCTGTTAGCTGTGGGTTTTTCATATATGCCCTTTATTATGTTGAGATATGTTCCCTTCAAACCTATTTTGTTGAGGGTTTTTATTATGAACAGATATTGTACTTTGTGAAGTGATTTTTCTGCATCTATTGACATGGTCATAATGGTTTTTATCCTTTCTCTTATTGATGTGATGTATCACATTGATTTACAAATATTGAGCCACCTGCATCCTGGGAATAAATCCCACTTGATCATGTTGAGTGACTTTTTTAATGTATTGTTGGAATTCGGTCAGAATTCCATTTTTGAACATACTTTATAGAAATAAAAAGTAACATTAAAAGATATTTTTTCTAGTGTTAAATAAATTACCAAAGTAAAATGAAACTGAAAACAACCTGAATATCCCTCAGGAGCCTGAGTCTGAAATACCATGGTACAATCATTGTATGGACTATAATGTAAACTTTAAAAGGAGTGAGAGGTAACCCTGTTTTCTACAGAGAGAGACATGATATTACAGGTACATAAAACACCTGGATAAAATGAGAAAGCTATGTTACATGCTGATTACTTCAGCTGGGAAAAGAGGACAAGTGGTAAAAATAGTAACTTTTTCTTTGTTTGTAAAATTTCACTTGTTACAAACATGGATTATAGTTGTACTTTAAAAATCTAATAATGGAAATTTTTAATGAATAATATCGAGTGTTTATATTTGATAAAATGATCATCCTTGAATCATAATATTCCTAGTACAGTACTATAGATATAATTTCTTAATATTTAGGTGAGAACTATTCCTTTCTATTTTTTTAAAGATTTGTTTATTTATTTTAGAGAGAGAGAGAGAGAGAGAGGAGGGAGGAGGGGCAGAGGGACAGAGGAAGAGAGTCTCTCCAGCAGACTCCATGCTGAGTGTGGAGCTCGATGCAGGGCTTGATCTCACAACCCTGAGATCATGACCTGAACCAAAACCAAGAGTCAGATGCTTAACCAACTGTGCCACCCAGGTGCCCCATTCCTTTTTATTTTTAAGGTTAATGCTATAAACATTATGGGAATGGCACTTTTTCCCATACCAAATATTATCAAGGGAGATGCAAATTGAATAATAAAAACATAAAGCAACACAACAACAAAAACATTCTAACTTCCAATAATAACTCTCTTTAGAAGAGGGTTTATATTCTTAGAACAAGAGCATACCTTGTTGACTTTCCATTCTGTCAAAATCTGTAAATTTTGTAGGAAAAGCTGTGACATTACTTCCATAATGCTCTCCTTTAGTGCTTCTACCTCCATCAATTTCCTAAGCACTAATATTTTTCTATGTACTGGTTAAAAACAATTCTAATGTGATTTATTAACTGTGTGCTTTTTGTCTTTCCTAGTGTCTATAATCTTCTCCGTGACTATATTCCAGCTAATATCCCATTAGTTTCTAAGTGGTGTCAAGAGAGTGGGAGAGGCTTAATAAACACCTACATGAAACTTTGGTGTCCTTCCTGTCCACTAGAATGCTTATTATTCAATGTAAATCAGATGGTATTCTTCTGAAGTGGGCCTATTTCCTTTTATTATTTTGGGTTTATACTGCTTTATTTTATTCAGTAGAGGCTGTTGCTGCTCCTGGTCTAACTGGTTTCAAATATTTGCAAATTACCTGGAAGGGCCAGTGTTTTGAGTTTTACTAAGACTCATACTTGAATCTCTTAAGGCTGAGATACAAGAAAGAGCTAGTTAGTGAGTGAATTTAGCTGATAATGCAACATCCACATCTCATTTTGACTATATTTCTTTTTTTTTAAAGATTTTATTTATTTATCTGACAGAGAGGCAGCGAGAGAGGCAGGAAGAGGGAGAAGCAGGCTCCCTGCAGAGCAGAGAGCCCGATGCAGGGCTTGAGCCCAGGACGCTGGGATCATGACCTGAGACAAAGGCAGACGCTTAACGACTGAGCCACCCAGGTGCCCCGTGACTCTATTTCTTTACATGTCTATGAATAAGCAGTAATGCTTATGAAAAAATAAAAACACTCCATGAATAGAGATGAACTCAGATAGCCATGAAGGCTCTTTCCCTTCCCCCTTTTAAGAGTTTAGCAATAAACTGGCTCAGGCGATCTGAGTTAGCACAATGAAAGAAACCTGCTGATAAGAGCCATTGAGACCCAGAGGTTACCTCTTTCTACAAGACCAGACCATTTCCTCCACCAAGAAGTACCTATTTTCCCATAGTGATTTGAGAACACCTGCCTCATTTTTTCTGTAAATAGTATATCGAGACATCTCAGGATCAGGGGTTCTTTCCTGGACCCCTTTTAGGGGTATGTACAAGGCAACTATGCCCACCCAGCCAAAGCAGACCTCCCTGTGGCATAATGGCAACTTCAGGGTCATGTCCTTTCTGCTGCTTCCATATCTATAGGTTTTCCCAGATCCACCCTAGTTTAGCTTTACACAGTGTGGTGCTAATCTATATTCCTCCTTGTCTTTGTGTGGAAAAATGGCCTTTGAAGGAGAAGCCAGATGCTAGAGCTGTAGAACACAACTTACAGATGTTAGATTTTTTTTTAAAGATTTTATTTATTTATTTGACAGAGATAGAGGAAGGGCACAAGCAGGTGGAGCAGCAGGCAGAGGGAGAGGGAGAAGCAGGCTCCCCACTGAGGAAGGAGCCCAACATGGGGCTTGATCCCAGGGCCCTGGGATCATGACATGAGCCAAAAGCAGACGCTTAACTGACTGAGCCACCCAGGTGCCCCTAGATTTTTTTTTTAATTCAAGTAAAATTAATATACTGTTATGTTAGTTTCAGGTGTACAACATAAGATTCAACAATTTTTCAAAAAAGATTTATTTATTTTAAAGAAAGAGTGCTGGGGGGTGGGGCAGAGGGAGAGAGGAACTTAAGCAGACTCCACGCTGAGCGCAGAGCCTGATGGGAGGCTCGATCTCACTACCCTGAGATCAGGATCCTGAGATCACAACCTGAGCCACACCAAGAGTCAGACACTTAATCTACTGCACCACCCAAATGCCCCTGATTCACCAATTCTATACATTACTCAGTGCTCATTGTGATAAGTGTACCCTTAATTACCTTCACCTATTTCACCCGTCCCCCCACCCACCTCCCCGTCTCAATCACCAGTTTGTCCTCTGTATTTAAGTCTCTTGTTTTGTTTGTCTGTTTTTTCCTTTGTTCATTTGTTTTGTTTCTTAAATTCCACAAATTAGTGAAATTATATACTCTTTGTTTTATTGAAACAGTATTTATAATAGCCAGGATATGGAAGTGACCCAGCTTTCCATCTACAGATGAATGGATAAAGAACATGTGGTATATGTACACAATGGAATATTACTCAATCATAAAAAAGAATGCAATCTTGCCATTTGCAACAACATGGATGGATCTAGAGGGTATAATGCTAAGTAAAATAATTCAGTTATAGATGTTAGATTTTGAACAGCATATGGATACACTGCAGATAGAAGCCTAAAAAGCTAACATTTTATTCCTGTTAATGACCAGTAAATACCGAGTAGTAGAAAGGTTCTCCTTTATAAATGAAGACAATACCTAAGGACTGATATGAGTTGTTCACAAGGGTATATTAGTAAGTAAAAAAAGCAAGGAAGAAAACAGTGTGTTTTGACCTTCTGGTCAAGTAGTGGGGAAATGGCACGTATATACATTCTTGTCTTTCCTAAAAGAAATACTAGAAAAATAAACTAAGAAATAGAATTCACTAAAAGTATGTGTGTGAGGGAGACTGGGAGTGTGTCAATAGTGGTAGTGAGACTTCCCTGTGTATATTGTTCGATGTAGTTTCAGTTGCTAAGTTATTTGATTATCTATTAAATAAATTAAAAGCCAACCAACAACATATTTTCCTTTCATAAGATATTCTAGGCTAAAGGAACAAATAAATTCCAATATTTTCAGAATTCAGGAATGTATTTTATTTTGTTTAGCTGGATAAAAAAACAAAAACATGAAATAAAGTAAGCAATAAATAAATCCTGTATAAAGTTGTATAATTGACTGAAAAAATATTTCCTTGTATAACCATGGAAATAAGACATAAACATTAGTGTGATATGATCTTGATTTTTAAAATTGCGTGGACTTGTTGTAATAAATTCCATTTTGCCTCAGCTCTATCGGCAAACTGTAAGAAGAACTTTTAGGAACGTTCTATTTTAAAAAGTCACAGTAATGGAATAAAATGCAGTAAAATCATGAAAGAACAAAAATAAATTGCCTTAAAAATAGGATTTTTATCGGGGTATAGAATTATTTTATATGCATCCAAATGTCTCATGGGGGTAAACCAGTACAATCTAGGAACATACTGTAAGACATATTTTAAACTTGTAAGAAATTAATTTACAATTTAACCATCTTTTAAATTAGACACCTAAATCAAGATTACATTTCTACATTAGAACTGACATATGGTTTAAAGTTCAATATAAATCAGACTGTAACAATTGTACCATACGTATTTTAAAAATTCACATCAAAATATTGAGGTGACAAAGGAAATGGAGAAAGTGGGAAGACCGGGTTCTGGAACCACCTGGGGGTTAAATTATTGGTTTGGTAGTTTAATTGGGATCCCAGTGGTCAACCTTTCTTTTCCCATCCTCAGAACTTTTCCTATGGAAGTGTTTTAAAAGGAATTAAGGGAAGTAATGAAGCATAAGAAAGCCATTCCATTTATCTTTGTTTAAATTATTGTAGGCATTTAAATTAAATTTGATTTGTAGTAGCTTTAAACATTTTAGTTTTGCTTAATTAATTGTAAGTAGAAACAAGATTTGTGACAGAACTACTGTGCTTAATAGACAGAGGGATGATATATTTAACTACCAAATCAAAAAGTGACAGTTTTATCTGTGCTGTAAGTTCTTTTCCTGGGGCCCATTTTAAACTTTTCAGAAACAAGTAAACAAGCAAACAAAAATATGGACATATTAGGGGCGTCTGGCTGGCTCACTTGGTAGAGCGTGTGACACTTAATCTCCAGGTCACGAGTGTGAGCCCCAAATTGGGTGTAGAGCCTACTTAACACCAACAACAAATATATAGATATATATGTACATATATATAGACCTGTTAGCTCTCTGAACAAAATTTAAAAAATGGTTTTAATGAAAAATGTATACCTTCCCTTGTATTTCAGCAGTTATTGCTCCATATCTTAATAGCAAGCTTTAGAAATACTGAAATAACTCCATAGTTTTTGATACTGTAAGCATATTTCAATCAATAATGCATATATATTCCAGTTTTTGGGATAGCATATGCCTGTTAAAGGACTTATATTTTTACCAATGAGTTCTGTAACACTGATGGTGATGTATTCTAGTAGGGAAAAGATGAGCATTTATGTTTTAAAATATTTTCTAAATAAAAGTATACAAAATATAGTATATTACATCATCAGAAATTAAGGTAGTTTTACTGCTTCACTTGGCTTTCTATGTTCAGATTGCAAGATGGCTTCACCATCTTAAAAAAACGATTCTAACTTTCCCTCCTCTGTAATTCACTTTTTCTTTCCATATACTAGTTTCATTTATTATTTCTATATTCTTCTTTTTTTTCTAAGCAATTTCTGCCATTACTATCTATAAAATTAGAATTGAGTGAGGAAAATAGTACAAAAAAAGTGTTGCACATTGTCAGATCCTTAATCCTTAAAATGTCTTTGAAATGTATCATTTTATGGTTGTTGAGTTACTGTTACAGTGTCATAAAAAGAGTTCCATGTTGGAGTCAGACAGATCCTGTATAAATCCTGCCTCAAAACTGGCTCTACCATTCTTAGCAGAATAAGATGGGATAAACTCTCTGATTTTCAGCTTCTTGGGATTCTGTAATATGGAGATAATGCTACCAATGACTGTATATATGGATAAGCAACATATATTTTTCCCCACACTTCTCAATAATTTGATAAACTGATAACTATTTAGGGGTTGTTAGATTGTATATATGATGTTTATTAAACAGAGCACAATTCTAAATAAGCACTGACAGGCTTTGGTAGGGAGAGCTAAGTACCTAGACAGTTGCATGAACAAGATGTTCATTATACTGTATTATTAAAAAATAACTTATCTCCTATGGTGTAGTTCATAAATATCTAAAATCACAGGACAATTTCACGACATTGTCAAAAGGAAGGTTATGTGGTTGAAATTTTTTCAAGAGACAGAATTTTGTACATTCAGAAAAATAAATCATCTTTGTTCATCTGTTGTTAGACATTGCTTTAGCTAATGAATACTGAGTCATGATAATTAAATTTCTTGGAAAATAAAGGATATAAACCATGATTGTGCATTTTAATTTATAATAAAAGATGTAACTCTTAAGGAGACTTATTGATTCACATGTTTCACCTATATGTTTTCCAATCATAGGAAAATTACACAGGAAGCCAAATTATGAGAAGATTGTTTGATGAAAATAGAATCACATTAAGAACAGTTGATTATATGTGGATTTTATTTATTATATCAGCTTTAATAACTAGAGCATCTATCTTCTCTAAAAGGAAACATCTGCCTTAAAATACACAATGCTGTCAACTTCTAGGTAGTACTTGAATGGGAATGGATCGCTATAGATGACTTTTTTTGTGTGTGACTCCCTAAATTCAGTTTTAGAACAATTCCTCCTATGTCTGACATTATTTCCTTTAGACATTATATCACTCTGAAATAAATAAATGGTTTCCTAAGGGTTGCATAATCAATCTATTGGAGTGCTAGAAAAAAATAAAACTTTAATCTACATTTGATGAATACTATAATTCATCCCTTATGATCTTATTTTATATATGTTTGAGTCAAACTAAGCTAAATTTGTCATAGGCTTAATATTTTCTTCATAATTGATGATTTCCTATGTCTCTTATCCTAGCAAGTATGCATTGATTTCATATTTTAACTGAGGGTACCTTTTAAAAAAAAAGTCTCAAATTCTAGGGAGTCATCTCTTTTCTATTCTTTGTATCAATATCAGTATTCCTTAGTGTGAATTTATAATCTCATGAATTCCTGAAATTTTATTTTAAACTAATTACTATTAAGAAAACTATACTGCAAGTAAAAGCCTTCTCTTAAAATTTTCTATCTAAATGCTCTTAGATTATCATCTCCCCTAACCCTTTCTTGTCTTCAACTACCATCACCACCACCAGCAGCAACAATAACAAATTACCTTAAAATAAAAAAACAAGAAGCATAATCTAAGAGAGAAGATACTGTCCATCAACCACATAAGATACTGAATGGTCAACCTTTACTTCTGTTATAATCAATTGTTGAAAATATTAATTTACAGTCATTTACATTGGAGTTCAAGAAAATGTGTTGGTCACATTTCTGTTTAAACCATGCAGTGTGGGATTTGCAGAGTAGTACAGATTGTTCTTAAATGGCTACTCAGGATTGTTGTTCGCAGTGACAACAATGGGTCATTTTATTGCTAGAAAGGGACAAATACATGAAGAAAAAAATAGAACCTCAATGCCTAATGGTATTACGAATTAAGCTCAAATGGCTTAAAAAGAGTATTTTATAGAAATTGTGGCATATATCTGTGTTCTTATGGTGCCTCATGAGTATTATAGAATGTCTGGAGACTAGATTTTTATCTTTATTTCTCTGTTTTGCCTTTGGATTATTCACACCCTTGAAATGTGTCTAAAAAATTAATTTCTTTCTTAGAATTCATTGATTCTTACTATACTTCTCTGGAAATGATTAGAAGGAGAAGGGAGTTTAACTAAATAAGAATCACACTTCTTCTAGCTCTCTGCTTTTGGTGTGAAATTTTGAAGGATTAGGAGTAACAAACAGGGTCTCTCTCTTTAGAACTTCTAGGGTCTCTCTGTCATCCTGGCAGTGAGTTAGCGGGGATACTGGTTTGTACCCTGCACACAAAGGAGTGACTGCTCAAAACCTTACCTTCTCCTGAAGGTCTGCAGCTGCTTTAAGCATTGTTATCTGGCATGCAATTACAAGATCCTTGTATTTCACTAGTAAGGCCATTTTCAGAACCACAAAACCCCTGTGTAACATATCCCAGGGACTGTCCTGGCCCCTCACTAAATTACTAAGAAAAAGCCCCTTTCCTGGAGTTCAACCCAGGATATTCCATCCTAGTCTGATCCAAACATTCTCAAGGATGATTCAAGACTGGGCCCTCCTGCCTTGGTGTCCCACCCAGAGCTGTGCAATGTTTGCAGTGCCCATGCCCTTTGCTTGACAAACATGTGACCACACTGGGAAGAACAATTGTGCTTCTCTGTTGTAATATGAAAAATATTATAATTTACATGTATTGAATACTTTTATAGAAATAGATAGGAAAAGGTGGGAAAACCTCTCACTCCCCAAATTTAAAACTGACTTGTAAAGCTTATAAACCTAGAGTTGGGAAACTCTGAACACTCATATGAAGATTTTCTCTTAACTCATTAGCAGGTTTATGTTATTAATAATAAATCAAACTAAGAGTACTGTAGTCAAAGGACCTTTCATTTAACAGAGGAAAATCTAAGTCCGTACATATTGTAAGCCATTCATATGAGATATGAGTGGCTCTCAGGAGCTGGACAAAATGCCAGCAAGGTATAAATGGCATCAGGGGTAGTCTTGCCTATAAATATTTCCAGATTTATAGCCTTCTGTGTGAGGAACATATTGTGTGAGGAAATACATTGTAAATAAATGGAAATTGTACTCCACTAAAGTCAGAAAGGGGAAAATACAGTTTTATTTCTTCCCAACATTTCTGCATCATGGTATCTCTAAGTGTGCAGCCATAAATCTGAGATGAATCTCAAGAAATGGTATAAAAGATTTCATTGCTAATCTGTCAGATTTTAGAATTTCCTTCATTCAGTCGGCAGGAGAAAATCACAAAGGGCAGAGGCAGACAATCTGACCAGAAAGCCTGGGAGATCTTTGGCTTCCCTGGTCCTTTAGTGCAGGAATCTGAAATCCTGAAAAAATGAAGATTAAATAACTTTCATTCAGAGAGAGTAATGTATAAAGATCCAGATGTCTAATCATTGCCCGTCAGTCCTGAAAATGAGGCTTATGATCGTCAAATGGACAAATTACATAAAGAATTATTGTAAATTATTTTTGTTTTCTCTGCTTTAACAAAATACAAACCTTTGACCACATGGAATAGCTTTTCTTCAGCCATTATAGATTTTAGCAACCATTATATCATTGATCAAAGGTATTCCTTATTTAAAATTGATGATCTTACTTGTAAAATAAAAATTATTATGTCATAATGTAGTTTGGGGTATTAAGTGAGATAATACGGGTAAAGGGAACTGTCAGGTTCCTAATCCACAGTCCTTGCTCAATAAATAGTAACTAAAATAATTATTCTGGATCTTGAACTAAAGTTACAAACATGTCTTTAAAAAGACAAAATTGCGGGGCACCTGGGTGGCTCAGTTGGTTAAGTGTCTGCTTTCGACTCAGGTCATGATCCCAAGATCCTGGAATCCAGCCCCATGTGGGGATCCCTCAGTGGGGACTCTGCTTCTCCCTCTCCCCCTTCCCTTCCCCCCCCCCAGCTTGTGCTCTCTCTCTCAAATGAATAAATAAAATCTTAAACACAAACACACACACACAGAACTTTAGAGAGGTTTTTTTGTTTTTTGCTTTTAAGTCATAGAGGGTTGAATGAAAGAAGGCCCCTATCTAGCTACATTGAGCACTGTTTTAAATTGGGTGTAGAGAATTATAAGCAATAAAATTTATTGATTTTTAATGTCCACTGTTTAACTATGCATTAGCAAAATTAGGCCAAAGACTAATTAATAAAGATCTTTGTTTAATTAAGAAACTTGACATAATTTTAACTGTTGACCTCTACTTCTTGAGCTACTGTGTTTTACTGAATCTTCCAAAAAAAATAAATTACAGGCCTCTGTGTTGGTCACAGAGGCCTTGAGTGGGTAGAGCATCTGGTTTTCTAGTTGAATGATATCTCCAGTCACATCATGTATATAGGATACCTGAGTGAACTTTTATGTGGAAAATGTACTCCATAGAGAGAAACACAAAATGTATGAAAGCCACTATCCTTCTCACCTGGGTTATTTTGCAGCTTCTGGTATATAGTTTCATTTGATTAAGGTAACTACAAACATTTGCAATTCCTCCCATTTTGAACCATTTCTCACATCGTTTCAGATCTCTGCTGCCCTCTTGCTCTCTCTTCTGACTTTCTTTTTTACCTTTAGTGTGGCTTTTAAAAAGAAGACACTTTCAGGTTTTAAAAATTATTTCACACTTTCTCCGAGTCCAACTTAGCTTCTTTAAGAGTTGATTCTTCTCAGTGTTTTCAATTATCTAACAAAACAAAATTTAGGTAAAAGTAAAAGGTGATACTACTTAATGATTTCTTAATTATATTTACAGCTGTCCCCCAATTGATATTCATAACATACTTTAATAATTTTCATATATCTTACTCATTGAGACTTTACAGTCCTTTCATATATAATGAAATGAGTCCCATTTTTACAGAATGAGGAATCTAGACTTCAGAAGTTTAAAGTAACATAATCAACATTACCTAGTCAGTAAGTGGTTGAACCAGGACAAATCTTCTAACAACCTGGTCTAATATTCTTTATTTAGTATTCCAAGAACATTATTAGTTAGACATAGTGGGTAATATTTCTTGACATTAGGTAGAATGACATGATAAGTGATATTTATGTGAGTGTTTACTCTTTTTTTATAGCAAACTTATAATAGAGGTATATCAAAATTAAAGTTTAATATACTTCCCCAATGACACACAACTAATTTGTGGTGTATCAGAATTAGAATTCATTTTGTTTTTCATTCTGTTGTGCATGGTCTACTGCAATCTTAGGGAAGAGAGAAAAAAAGAGAAAGTTTTAGTGAGAACCTACTATGTGCCCTGAACTGAAAAAGAGACTTTATAAAGCTAGTTTCATATAAAAATGAAAAGTGTGGCTTACATTATGTATATACAGAGTTAAATCCACATCTATCAACTGGATTGACCATAATAACACCTTGATGAAGAAGAGGTAAAGTGTAAAACATGAAGAAGGCAGGGATAGCTATCTTTATTTTATGGTACATGAAACCAAATACCAAATAACCTTTCCATAGTCAGAGAATAAATAAGTGATATTATCCCATTGCATGGGGAAACCTGTTTGATACAATATCAGTTCTTTATTGGTCATCCTATAATTAGCAACTACCACATTATCTGGCATTTTAATGAATGCGTATTAAATAAAACATTAATGAATGAAGAAAGAGCAAGGAGGAGAAGCTAGTTATTCTGACTTCTTGCCCACAAACACTAAACTTATTCCTTATTAAGTTCAGTATATAATAGAGTTCTTTTTTTTTTTCCATTATACAAAGAGTGCAGAGTTGAGGTCTAAAATGAAAGCAGTATTTTAACAGTCTAATCCCTTAGTAGGATCAAAAGATGCTTAAGCAACATGAGGAATAAAAAAAAAATATCTACAAGATCCTGGAAAATCTTGAGGTGTACTGACTCTACTGTTAACTTTAGTATGTAGCTAAAGCAATTTGTAAATATTAGTGATGAAGTAATACAGGGCAGCTTGTAGAGTCTAGCAAAACAAATCAAACAGGATATTTTGTATAAACCAAAAAGGTTTCCACTGTGCAAATAAAGATGCATGTTGATAGGAGAATATGAATAATATTTTTCAATATTCATGAAATTTTGACCAAAACTCAGTACACAGAATTTAGACTATATTGCATTAGTTTCATAAAGATGATGCCTTCCTATGATTGATGACAGTCCCATAACACCTAAACATGCTACACTTCATACCTAGTTAATAATCCATGAATATCTTCTGAATGTAAACTATGTCTATTTAAAAATGTTCTCTTTTTGAATATTAATAAGAAGCAAAGTTTGATACCTTCAAACTTTAAAAGAATAGTGTCACACATACACACACATACATACACACCCCACAGTCACTGAGATTAATTAAATCAAAGTCAATTCTGTTAGATAAAATATGGCATACTATTTCACCTTGCCACACTGATAGCAGGGATCTGGTTTCCAAAGTATATTGTCTCTCCGATTATAAAACTAATTTTAGACCAATGTCTCCTTTCCAGAGGCCATATATTATTTCTTGTTCTGGACAGGGAATGAGATCTGCAGGGAAAAGGGATTTTTAAGACAGAACAATGTTAGAAAAAGAAATGATCGGCATACTGAATTATTTCAAATAGGTAGAAGATAAGAATAAAAAATGAGAATTGAAAAATAAGAAAACAATAGTTCAGCTGAAGAGTGCTTAGGATCTTTTTGGTCAGGCTGTAAAAAAAATTATTTGTTTATACATAGTCTATGTTATTGTTATTTTTATTTATTGTATAACTTCAGTGTTATAAATAGATGACAAATTAATATTGTTCATCTAAAGATAGAGAGTGGCTTTTTGGTTCTGGTGACATCTAAGACTACTTCTGGTAAATAGGGATAAAAGGGAGAAATAACGGAAGGGAAGTTACTTGGATAAAAGACAAAGTGACACATCATTAAAGCAGATAAAATACAGTAGATGCCTTCTGTATTTATTACAATGAACATTTGTAATTGCTATTTTATTATTTTACTGTTAGGGGTTTTTTTACAGTTTATATTAATAAGCTTTATTCAACATAAGGAATACCACTGAGCAAGAAATTCTATAGAGTATAGTTAAAATTTTCTATTTTCCTTTATTTGTATATTATATATATTATATTTGAGTATCTTTACGATGTTAAGTTTTTTGGTGTTTTTTCTCTCTCTCTCTCTCGGTGCGGGGGGTGTAAAGAGGATTGTTATTATTTTTTCCCTTTAAATTTTTTTGTTATGTTAATCATCATACATTACATCATTAGTTTTTGATGTAGTGTTCCATAATTCATTGTTTGTGCATAACACCCAGTGCTCCATGCAGAGCGTGCCCTCTTTAATACCCATCACCAGGCTAACCCATCCTCCCACCCCCCTCCCCTCTAGAACCCTCAGTTTGTTTTTCAGAGTCCATCGTCTCTCATGGTTTGCCTCCCTCTCCGATTTACTCCCCTTCATTCTTCCCCTCCTGCTATCTTCTTCTTCTTTTTTTCTTAACATATATTGCATTATTTGTTTCAGTGGTCCAGATCTGTGATTCAACAGTCGTGCACAATTCACAGTGCTCACCATAGCACATACCCTCCCCAATGTCTATCACCCAGCCACCCCATCCCTCTCACACCCCCACCACTCCAGCAACCCTCAGTTTGTTTCCTGAGATTAAGAATTCCTCATATCAGTGAGGTTATATGATACATGTCTTTCTCTGATTGACTTATTTCACTCAGCATAACACCCTCCAGTTCCATCCACGTCGTTGCGAATGGCAAGATCTCATTCCTTTTGATGGCTGCATAATATTCCATTTGTGTATATATACTACATCTTCTTTATCCATTCATCTGTTGATGGACATCTTGGCTCTTTCCACAGTTTGGCTATTGTGGACATTGCTGCTATAAACATTGGGGTGCACATACCCCTTCGGATCCCTACATTTCTATCTTTGGGGTAAATACCCAGTAGTGCAACTGCTAGATTGTATGGTAGCTCTATTTTCAACCGTTTGAGGAACCTCCATACTGTTTTCCAGAGTGGTTGCACCAGCTTGCATTCCCACCAACAGTGTAGGAGGAGGGTTCCCCTTTCTCCACATCCCCGCCAACATCTGTCATTTTTTGACTTGTTAATTTTAGCCATTCTGACTGGTGTGAGGTGGTATCTCATTGAGGGTTTGATTTGGATTTCCCTGATGCCGAGCGATGTTGAGCACTTTTTCATGTGTCTGTTGGCCATTTGGATGTCTTCTTTCGAAAAATGTCTGTTCGTGTCTTCTGCCCATTTCTTGATTGGATTGTTTTAAAATGAACTAAACATATAGTCACATTAGTCATATACAAGAGGAAGTCTAGGTATATAATTATCTTTAATTCTGCACATTTAACCCAAAGTTTGATGATAACTTTCTGAAATAGCATGGACCAACTTCTGCTTCCATGTCAAGGATTAAGCTCTCCAAAGTGAAAGTGTACTAGTACCTAAGCTGTGATTATTAGATAGTCAGCATGGGTAGAATTATTTCCTGGTGGGAACTAAAGGTGGACAGGAGAGAAGCCTGACTCTCTAGGCTTCAAACCATGTACATATACGCACACACACGTGCACATGGAGATCTGCTTCATAACTTTATGATTTAGTCAGAATAGTTTCATATTACCTTGTATTGTTGTTAAGATTAACATCCTATAATTTTATTTAAGAAAGGGTTTCCACTACCAAGTTTTTTGAAAACCATTGCCTTGAATGAAGTAAAAAAAAAGTTTAAAGCTTGGTTTGATATTTTATAAACAAGTTAAGTGACAGAAAAATCACATTGCTCTTAGAATATATTGTCATTCTCATCAGTGGTCTTTTCCTATTCATGTCCACACAGAAAAGTATGCAGTTGGCATTATTCTTACTAAAAGTGTACTGTTTCTCACCTCTAAGCACCCCTGGTGTGATGACCCATGGATTAGATGCCTTAATTGAAGCTCATTTTTGGTAACAGTTTCACATTTAAAATTAACATTGACAACAAAAATTGAACATTTTGATTAAATATGTGGTCCCTCACTATGAATTGAAATCCATTTTATTAAATAGCAAAAAAGTTTAGATATTAATTGATTAAACATGAACTTACAGTATTCCTCCTTTCATGGACTCATCTGATGTAACTTCAGGTTGCATAGTCCCACTGATAATTATAGTCTTGGGTTAAGCAAACAACTGCTACTTCAGTAATATGTGTCTAGATAGGCATTTGAATAAGTAAATGCAAATTTTTGACCGCATTATGGATGTAAAGTTGAATCTAATAAACTGTGCATATTAAAGCATACAATTTGATATGTTTTATAGACAAACATATATAGACTGGAAACTATCACCACAATCATGATAAGAAACACATAGATCAAAATCTAAAACTGTAATTTAATCATTCCTTCCCCCTGACCCAAATGACCAGCAATCTGATTTCTGTTCCTGTAGGTTGCTTTGTAATTTCTATAAGGTTGTATAAATAGAATTATACCATAAGTACTCTTATTTGGCTTCTTTCACTAAGCATAATTATTTTGAGATCCATAAATGTTACTTGTATCAATAATCCATTCCTTTTCATAGCTGAATAATATCATACTGAATGGACATATGGTTGGTTATATCAGCCCTCTGATGAATATCTGAGCTGTATCCATTAGTTGGCTATTACAAAACTAGCTGCTATGATTATTTGTGAGCAAGTCTTTGTGTGAATATATGTTTTCATTTCTTTGGGTTAAATATCTAGGAGTCAAGCAACTGGATTCTGTTGAGGAACACGTGAACATTTTTTAAACCTAATTTCCCTACTAGGTTTGCCTCTACCACACATCCTAATTCCATTGATCAGGACAGATCTGTGTAGAAACAGCACGGTGCATTTGCCATGAGCTAGTTTCACAACCACTTATATCTGATGACACCTTCATAATGATGTAGTCACTTGCCTCTACAAATAGGCCTTTTAGTTTGGGGACTTAAAAATCCCTTTATATAGAGAGTATAATTCTTCCTTAGGGGTTGTCCAAATATTTGTTTTGTTGCATTCGAGTATTCTATTTTATATATAAGCTGCCAACTTAAGCTATTTTTTTCTACTAGTGTAGGGAATTCTCCTGTCCCATAAAGCAAACTTCAATCCAATAACCCTGAATAATATGTACAAAACTCTAATATAGATCTGAATTACTGTCTTGCTGAGCAACATCTCCTCAGTAATGTGGAACTTCTTTCATATTTTTCCATTTTTTAGTTCAGTGAAATAGGAGTGTCAGGTTTGGACACCTTTGCCTTACATAATATCCATGGCTGGAACACACCAGGCAGTTTTTTGCTTTATTACCGTGCCTGCAATTACTTTGCAAATCTAGATAAATGAATTTGGTTAGGACCGTTGATATTATACCTGGCTGCCTTAAAAATTTCTGGAAGTAAAACATTTCCTGTAGGTTAAATATATATATCCTCTACTGGGAAATCAAACCACAACTTTCCTTTCCCTCAAGATCTTTGTTAAGGAATGCTCTGTAAGGAACTCCTGGGTGGCTCAGTTGGTTAAGCAGCTGCCTTTGGCTCAGGTCATGATCCCAGGGTCCTGGGATCGAGTCCCGCTTCGGGCTCTCTGCTCAGCAGGGAGCCTGCTTCTCTCTCTGCCTGCTGCTCCTCCTGCTTGTGTTCTCTCTCTCTCTCTGACAAATAAGTAAAATATTAAAAAAAAAGGAACACTCTGTAAAACCAGTTTCCAAGACACTGAAAATGTGGTACATGACATAATGAAACAAGGGCTCCTACACATCCACAGAGCTAAAAAGGACACCATGGAATATGGGGACATAACATAGGAGCCAGTTATGGGATATTTCTCTGTTTCTGCTATCACAGCCTTCTGTAGTGTTTGCTCTGATAATGAAGACATATGCTTCAATTTTCCTCTCCCTTATTGAAAGCTTTTGTCTGTGTCCACATCAGCTTTGAGTATCATGCCATGTTGATAGACCTATTGCAAAGTAACCAGGCCAGCTCCCCCTGCAGTGAGTTTTGCAATCTTGCTCTTTTTTTTTTTTTTTAATGCTGACATATCCTTGAAATGGCACATTCAACCTGAAGTGGATTTTCTCGTAACACTTATTACTTGTTTTCCCCCTGATGATAAAGGTAGTAATTTATTGTAAAATTTTAAAATAAAACAATTACGAAGAAGAAAAAGTGCATATAATAGTACACAACTCTCTGTCTCATATATATGCAATGTTTTATTTTATTTTATTTTTTTAAAGATTTTATTTATTTATTTGACACAGAGAAAGAGAGAGAGAGTGAGCACAAGCAGGGGGAGTGGCAGGCAGAGGGAGAAGCAGTCTCCCCACAGAGAAGGGGAAGCCTGATGTGGAACTCGATCCCAGGATTCTGGGATCATGACCTGAGCCGAAGGCAGTCGCTTAACTGACTGAGCCACCCAGGTGCCCCTATACGCAATGTTTTATATAATTAGAATATATATGTATGTATACATTCAGTTAAAAGTATATTGAGTGCATTTTCTTTACCATTAGATATTCTCTGAAACTCTTTTACTTATTTATTTATTTTGAGAGAGCAAGAACACGCACGTGAGTGAGAGTGGGGGTGGGGGAGGGGAGGGGCAGAGGTTGAGAGAGAATCTTAAGCAGACTCTGTGCTGAGTGCAGAGCCCAAGGCGGGGCTCAATCTCACAACCGTGAGATCATGACCTGAGCTGAAATCAAGAGTCAGACACTTAACCGACTGAGCCACCCAGGCACCCCTCTGAAACTCTTATTTTAATATTTTTAGAATAGCTTTTTTGAAACAGAAAAATTAATAAGTTTTCAGTTAGATAACCTCTTGTCAGCTGTCTATTCTAAGGGTAAGAACACAAATTCACATATAGAGAGTCTGTTTGGCACAGAGTTTGATGGAAAAGTGAGACTTTCCTCACTCAAATACAGTAGAATTTGTCTGGTCTTCATGGTAGCAGTGTTCATACCAAAAGTTGAAGGTCAGGGTGGTGGTTAGTCATCTGTGGCTGTCGTTACTACTCTCACAGTTCCTCCTGCCACCACCATCATTACTGCCACCTCCACAACTCTTGTCATTACTGTTGTATTGTTTCCAACAACAGCACACCTCCCATCCACAGAGCAGGGGGAGTAATTGTACTGCCGTAATTTATGGCATCATCATCCCCTGCCTATGAAGAACCATCTTCCTATGTGTCCTGGATAAAACAAGTTTAAAAAAAGTTGTCTCAAACCTCCTGAGAGGTAACAAGTCAAAAGGGACTTGTGATCTAAAGTTGCATGCAGCATTTCAAAAGGGTGTCTTGCTACTTCAAATTTTTCTTAAAAAAATATTCATTTGTTTCAATGTTCATTGTAAACAAACCTGCGATAGACTTGTAGAGTGAACGATAGAATTGAATGGGATTTTTAAAATCAAAGTTCAGTCCTTTTCATTTACTTCTGAAGAAGTTGAGTTCTCATCAAGTGAAGTATCTGTTCAAGGTCACAAGCTATTAAAGGGAGCATTTGACTTAGAACCAGATTCTCAGTCTTTATAATATGTTCCGCCACAGTTCTTGCCTCAATGTAAGAACTTTGGCAAGATACTTACCCTAGGTTTTCTGCTCATAATTTGGAAATTGAATATAAACTCACAACTCTGTCCAGAACACATTTAGTCGTTTTGCTGATCTGTATAGCTTAATTCATATAGAACTTGAAAAAAATAAGAAAAAAAAAAAAAAAGAATGACTCAGGAGCATTTTTTTTTTTTTTCAAATTTATTGGCACACTTTTGCTCATGCTAGGGACCAAAACTGAATTCATCTCAAGTTTGGTATAACTTGAAATCAGGGTGCCATCCTGAGAAATAAGCAGTATTTCTTTTAGTTGAGTTTCTAAAAAAAATATATGGTTCAAGGTAGGTGACAGTGGAGCAATGAAGAAAGGCTGAATCATCTATTTGCTCCAGATGCCAAGTTTACTGAGGTCTAGAAATTATATCCAGCAGAGGGAAGAGGAGATTAAGGACTGACCTACTGGTGTGCTGCTGATCACAATCCCTAAATACCTGGCCTGCCTTGCTCTATAAGCAGTATATTCCTGCTGTTTGAAACTTATTTTCTAGACTTGTAAATTTTAACTACTCAGTTCCCACATTTACCATGCATTTGTGTCTACCACGCTGGCTCATAAAATAAGCACAGGACCTACTTTGAGGTAGCTGTTTATTAACTGTGCAATATTGGATAGGTTTTGTTAACTCCAGGGCTCAGTTTCCTCAACTACGGTATTAAAATGGTAACATTTGCCTCTTCAGATTTATTGTTAAGATTGAAAGAGAAAAGGAATGTTGAATAACCCAACAGAGTGCTGTTAATGAATAATATTAAGACCTTGATTAAAAATGATTACCTCACCTTTCTGTTCCCAAAAGAAGAATGTCAAGGATCCTGACCTGAATCGGGATGTTTCTCATACTTGAACTTTCCAAAAATATGTTTCATTCAAACCCTATTCTTCATGGCTTCATTAGTCTTTCATATCTTCATTTAAACGTCAAGCTGGAATACTTCTTATGACAGTTTCCTTGAATTAGATATGCAGTCCTGGGAATTAGAGCTGGATCACCAGCTCATTTGGTGGTTGAATAAATACCACGATATTGATGATGCCACTTTCATTTATGACCCTCTTGTTGATTTGCTGTGTGCTTTTCTACTATTATTAGCCTCATTGGTGTCTTTGGAAGAAAGGCATGACTGCCACAAGCTTCCTAATAGAAAAAAGGATTAAGGCTAAAATATGCTTTACCCTGTGTGATTCTATCATTACCTGAGTCCTCAGAAAGTCTTTATATAAATTTAAGTGATTGTAATGATCACCCCTTATGATAATCATCATAATCCAGGCTCAACCATAAGGCCTTTTCTATGATCCACTATTTGATGTTTGCCGGCCTGGATTGGTTTTTAAGTAGCAAACTAACAGAGAAACTTATTTCATAGAAAATATATGAACAACTAAGATTGTGTCTCCTCTGTCAGCAATATTCTACATGTTCAGGATTTATCTGTACAGATTGTCCTATTTGACTACATGTTTAATTATATCCTCTTATACACTGTAGATGTATTCTTTCCTCTTACAGACATATTTTTTTTTATATTCTGCAACTTAGCTTTGTCAAACTATATTTCAATTGTTGTAGCCTTTAAGGGATATAATATTCACCCAGGCTTCTTAGTTTCACCATATGGAATAATTTATATGGTGTTATATTCTTAGCATATTGGAAAAGAAGAAATGGCTTATGAAACATAGAGGGATGATAATGGTACCTAGAGGCCATTTTGAATTGTTTTTTGAACGATTATAAGAAGAAAATCTACCAATGATCTATCATGACAAATAGAGATATATGTCTTTATTTACATCATTCTTTATTTCCTCCTCTATTTTCTTCCTTGTATAAATTCACTAAAAACCATATTTATTGTGTACCTACTTTTTGCCAGGATTTTGTTAGGCACTGGAGTTATAAAACATAATAATACTAGATGCCTTCTCATTCCTTGTGTGAGTGAGCAGATACATGTATTCAGGAGATGAATATAGAAATACCATATTTCTAAGTGTTATGATGAATTAGAGTGAATTTGGCTCAACTGGAATCAATGGATTTACCAGATCTCTTCTAGTATTGAGGTTTCCTAGTACTGAGGAAACATTTCATCCACATTAATGTTATTTTTTCAGTTTAAGCATGAACTCATAAAATCTTAAAATTTGAGGGACTTACAGAACATATCAAGTTTTACATACTTCCCATCCCGATTATAAAGATGAGAAAACTGAAGCATAGAAAAATTATGACATTTGTCTAACAACATACAACTAATTGGTGACAAAGTTAGAATGAAAACCCAGGTATCCTAACTTCAAGTTCATTAATCTACCACAATAGCACAACCCCACCAGCTTTCTGATAATACAAGAAATGTCTTCCCAGGTTAACCAGAGGTACTTTACACTCCTTCCCTTCTTCTGCCTGATATTTCTAAGGAAATTTCTCTATGTCTTACTATTCAATCTCAGTCTCAAACCATGTAACTCTAGCGAATATCTTTTATTTCCATTTAATATCCTTACCCTTTATCTCTCTTGAGGGCAAGGATTATGTTTTATTTGCTCAAGGTCCCCAGAATCTAGAATAATAGCCTGTTTCTATGTATAAAGAAATAGACACTCAAATATGTTAGTTGAGATGACTTAATTTGATTTTTTTAACCTCTTTAATACTGATCAAACTTGGACTATCTCTGCATATCTTTAGGTAATCATTTCTTCATTACTAATAAAAGTTGAAAGAAGTACACAGAATGAAAGCAGCTCATTAAATGCTGGCAGTATAACGGTGACCAAGTTCGTAATTTTATTTTCATAAATCTACTGAGATAGTCTTGCAGGTGTTTGGTTGGGACTAAAATGAATAAACAGTGCCCTCTTCTGTCTGGTAACCATAATGATGCTATGTGGGGTATGAATTTCAGTCTACAAACTCAGATGTAGAAGAAAAAAATGACTTTTTATTTGTATATTCTCTAAGTTAACCTGGTTTTACCTTTGCTCATGGGAATTTAAACATAGTCATTGGAACTTTCCTTTACCTCTATCACTTGTGTTGGACCAGGTGAACCAAAGTTCTAGATCAGTAGGTCTCAAACAAGGGTGATTCCTCCCCCCTCCCCACAGCAGGGGCGGAGGGACATTTGGAAATGTCTACAGATACTTTTGATTGTTACAACTTGGGAGGCTTCCTACTGCATGTAGTGGGTAGAGGCTAGGGATAGTGCTAAACATCCCACAATATGCAAGATAGTCTTTTGCAACCAGAATTATTTAGAGCAAGATGTCCATAGTGCCAAGTTTGGGAGACTCTTTTCTAGAGGCTTAGACTATATCAAGACATCAGAAAGACCCATCAATTACTTGTCATTTTCCCAAATTGGTTACCAATGAAATACCCATTGTCCTAGCCCATGTAGTTCCTTCAGGTTTACTACTTGCTGTTTCCATGATACTTTATGGGAAGACATGAAACTCTGGTCTGAGTTTAGAAGATGATGTTTTCTCTGAAGTCTTTTTACATCCATACTGAGCTTTTAATGGGATATGTAGACATCTTCCTAGTCTTCCAAATCTGAGAATTTTGAGCTCATGGAAGATCTCTCTCTACACAAAATCTATTATTTCTAATTTCCATAGTCTTTATTTAAAAAAAAATGAAATCCAGGAATCTTTGCCTCAAACTTTCCCTTAAGCAAGGAATCATTAAATTAACACTTACTGAAGGCAGAAGGGAAAAAACTAAACATTACCCTATAGCTCAAAAATGTTCCTGGACATTCTTTTGACATTGATACCAAAGCTTATTAGTCATTAAATCATTTACCTCTTTATTCAGTTAGGATATTTTTATTGAGCATATAGTGTATTTTGTTTCAAGGTGCTCAGAGTGGTAAACAAAACAGACAACATCCTTATTCTCATGGAATTTATGTTCTAATGGGATAAGACCAAAACATACTTCCTCTCAAAAAAAGAAAAAAGAACAAGAAAAGAAAAATATAATTTCAGGTTATAATCATAACGAGAGAGCTAAAGAAAGAAATACAGGGTAATGTAATAAATAAATGAAGTAGGGGAAGCGATTACTTTCAGATAGACCAACCAGAGATGACTGGATAGGGCTGAAGATAGCCCATTTGGGCTCCCATGGGGAGGAGGGTCCAGCCATGTCAGGCAAGAAAGCAGTAGATACAAAGAGCCAAAGAGCCTGATATGGAATGAGCAGATGAGTGGGACATGTTTGAGGAATAGAAAAGGTGCCTGTGTATGTGATTTCAGCAAAAAAGCCATCTTAGTTTTCTATAATTTGAAATTATGTATTAATATATCTAGTCCTCTTATAAAATGTATTTTAATTCTAGGCTCTTCACGTTGACATTCCAAAATCATTGTGTGCTGTCAGCTCAGCTAGGAGGACCTGACTGAGCATGCTATTCCCACTGCCTGCTTTGGAAGAAGACTCCCCATAGCCCCCTTCCTAACAGCTTCCCTGAGTGTCAGACTGTTGCTGATACCGCTGGCGCAGTTACTCTGTATTAGTGATCCAGCGGTGGATGGTCAGAGAAATATGATTTACGACTAACTCACATGTAGGATTTAGAATTCAACCTGAATTTGAGAGGAAAATGTCAAGCATGACTCCTATTCCGAGACTACGTTTGACTTCTGTTTTTTTTTTTCTGTTTTTTTCTTCTTTCTCTTCTTTTCTCTTTTCCTTTCCTTTTTTTTCTCTTCGATGACCACAAGTTTCTTTCTTACAAATTTTAATGTTAAACATTTACAAAGTCTGTGCTAGTGAATTTTTATGTATAATAATACTGCATACTGTCTCACTAGGAATGCTGAAAGAATTAATGAGATAAGGTCTGTAGAGATCATTAAGTGCCTTGGGAAAAACGATATATATATATATATATATATATATATAAATATAAATGCAGTCATTTCTATCTCAGTAAGTATATATATACATTAAAACCACCAATTTATTTTGACCCTGAAGTTTAATGTACCACTATAGTTTATTGCAGCTTCAGTTTCTATATGAAAACCTCAACCTGAATATTTCCAAGTTCTATCTTTTCTGGCCTCTTTTGCATAAATAAAGTGGGGCCTTATAATAAAATTAATAATAATTTATAATAATCATAAACAGTATTAAACTTCAGTACTTTCTAGTCACTGAATAATATTCCAGTTCATCATCTTATTTTATCCTCACAATGACCCTAAGAATTAGGTAATATTTTTGCCATTTTACCAGTGAGGAAACTAAGCTAATTTCAAATCACTTTGAGCTCCCTAAGAAAGGCTTCACAGCAAGAGTTAAAATAGAAAGACATGAAATACTTTTCCTGAATTCTGATATGAGAAATAAATGAGTAATGACTGAGTTTATTAACACTCTTTCCAGGGCAGGGGCTGGGGGGAGGATATCTTCCTCTTGGTTTGGTTTAGAGACAGCCCAGCTCAGAGAGGGGAAGTCATTTCCATTATCACTGAGAATCTATGTGAGAGTGAGTCTTTGCTGGGACCATCTTAAGGGGTAATTTTACTCTTATGCAATGAGTAAAATCAGATCAAAAAAGATCTTTACTTGGACTTTAGAAGAAAGCAATATGTGTGGAATTATATTAAACCCTGTGTAGCATAGCACAACAGATAACTCAAAATGGGTTGAATGTAACTAGAAGCAGCTAGTAAATATCAGATCAACACAGAATAACAAATTTGGAGTAAAATGGAGGTATCCAAATTTCTACAAATGTTTTATCCAAAAATATAAAGGGTTTTGATGGGATGAAAGATAGAACAGTGGAGGAAGAGGAAAAAAGCAATAGAAACAAACAAACTTTTCCTGCATTCCAGCTATCTATGGGCTAAGCAATTCCTACTTAAAGCATCTTAGTACAATTGAGCCTCACCACAAACTTCAGGGTTAGTTATTATTATCTAAAACTTTGTTCTCATGGACCCTGGGAAACAAACTGAGGGTTTCAGTTGGGAGGGGTTGGGGAGAGGGGGTAACAGCGTGATGGGTATTAAGGAGGGCATATGCTGTGATGAGCACTGGGTGTTATACGTAACTACTGAATCAATGAACACTACATCAAAAACTAATGATGTAATATACAGTGACTAACTGAACATAGTAAAAAACAAACACAAAAACAAACAAACTTTGTTCTGAGGAAACCAATATTTAAAATGGTACACAAAATGCCAAAGCCCCACAATCACTAATCAGAGGGCCAGAATTCAAATTTAGGTCTGTATTACTCAACATAATTGGGTCTTTCCACTACATGATACTGCTCTAAGACAGTTGGTATCCCCTCCCCTAGAATGAAAACTGATTAAACACACACACACACACACACACACACACACACACACACGCACACACAAACACACACCTTCCAAAGTTACTGGATGCATAGAAGCAAGCTGTGTATAATATAGCGTAGACCTGCCTTCCTCCTCCCTGTCACAGTGTTTGCTCTGTTATTATTTGACTTCAGCCCTGAAGGAGTTAATGTCACCTCAAAAGTGATTAGAGTACTCCTATTTCTTTCTTAGTTTCCACTTAAACAATAACATTGTATATTCAACTTTTTATTTTTGCAATACCAGCCAACTGCTTGCCTTACAGAATGCAAATGCTGCCAGCAAATGTTTTGAACACTCCCCCATTGATTTTTTTCCTGAAAAGAAGAGGTCAGTCTTATGTTAAAGACAAAAACAAAAACAAAAACAAAAACACTAAAGGATGTGGGCATAAATGGTAGGCTTATCTCTTCCTGCAGTATCACCAACAAAAATGGTACTTGTGACTTCTGACAGCAGCAGTTGTTCTCAGTTTCTGTTAAATCACTTTATTTTGAGTTGACTAAAATACTGGAGTCAATGATGAAGTTATATGTCACTTCATGGTAGAGTATAATCCAAGTAATTAACAGCAGACATTTATAAGGAACAGATCACAGTAGGGACACCAGGCAGCCGTCTGTTGCAAAACAACAGGACCCAAGAAAAGAAATTTGATAACTGAATTTATTCAGCTGTTTCAGGGGCTGGTGATGTATCAAGGAAGGAAATTGCAAAGATTCTTTCTCAAGAATACTGTGGGAAGAATACACAAAAATGGCTAATAATAAAACACATGATTGTGTAGAAATTCCACAGTGGTGAACTCATGTTATTAATGCCTAAGGAAAAAGAATAAATTGCCCTCTGAACCTAGCTGCACATAGTCTCTGCAAAGAGGAGCTGCATGTAGAGATAAACATACACAACAGTTACTCAAATGTATCAGAGACCTTGGCAAGAGGGGGGACTATTAATATCCAATAGGAGTCCCTTGACATAAATGGAGAGGGCTGAGTGATGCTCAGGGCAAGGGTTAGAAAGCAAAGAAAATACTGGTTAAAGATCCATGAGATGGGAACGAATCTGAGGCCGTTAGGGTAGGAAATAGGTAGTTTTGCTCCACAGTGTGAGCTAATTATGGCAAGTTCCCATCGTTGGAGTTGTCCCAAGGGAAGGTAAACTCTCCACATCTCTGAAAATAAACAAAGGGCCTGTGTACAGAGCAAGGTTTAAGGAAAACCAGGGCTGGACTGAGAAGGAAACCCCTGCCCTTGCCCAGTTTTTAACAGCCAGGTGTAGAGATCTTCCACTTCACATTTGGTTGCTTTTCATGAAACCTGTTTGACTTCTGGATTTCTTACCAAGGCTCTGTATTACATGAATCATACATAATTTAAATGAAAACAAATATCAGATTAATTCTTGTTAAGTACTTTTTTTTCAGTTATCTCTTTTTTAAAAATTTTTTGTTATGTTAATCACCATATATTACATCATTTGTTTTGGTGTAGTGTTCCATGATTCATTGTTTGTGCATAACACCCAGTGCTCCATGCAGAATGTGCCCTCTTTAATACCCATCACCAGGCTAACCCATCCCCCTACCCTCCTCCCCTCTAGAACCCTCAGTTTGTTTTTCAGAGTCCATCGTCTCTCATGGTTCGTCTCCCCCTCTGACTTACTCCCCTTCATTCTTCCCCTCCTGCTATCTTCTTCTTTTTCTTTTTTCTTAACATATGTTGCATTATTTGTTTCAGAGGTCCAGATCTGTGATTCAACAGTCTTGCACAATTCACAGCACTCACCATAGCACATACCCCACCCAATGTCTATTACCCAGCCACCCCATCCCTCCCACCCCCAACCACTCCAGCAACACTCAGTTTGTTTCCTGAGATTAAGAATTCCTCATATCAGTGAGGTCATATGATACATGTCTTTCTCTGATTGACTTGTTAAGTACTTTTACTTGGATTTGCAATAATGACAGCTATCTTTACATTATTGCCCCAGTGAGATTAAGGAGAAGAGATTAAGTGAGATTGGATTAGATACTTAAGATTAGATGAAGATTAAGATTAGATACTACAACATAAAACAAAAAAATTTTGAAATACGGAAGATGGAAGCACAGTAGAGGTTCGGTGAGGACAAGTGTTTGCTGTTGCCATTGATATGCTTTGTTTTGCTCATATCCAACATTCTTTTCAGCTATCACTGATAATTTTGCTTCATCCATTCAAAAAGTATGGATGTACTTCATTGTAATGATATGACGCTAAGCAGGGCAGACCCAGTCCTTACATCACAGGGTAAACAATGACTGGCTGCTTGATTCAGCAACAACACTGCAATCAAGTCTGGTGAACATCAGAACAGTGGAAGTGGAGAGGTCAGGGAAAGCTTCACGGAGGAATCCAACCCCATCCAGCTCTTCCTGAGCCAGACACCACACAGATACAAGATGTTTAAGCTGAAACTGAAAAAAAGAAACAGAAGTAGCTTAGCTAACACTGAAGTTAAAATATTTATTATTTAATTTCCTAGAAAATTTAAATTCTTAGTAATTTTTGGTGCCATATCATGTCATACAGTTTTAATTAGAATTATCCCATCTATTTATCACACGTGAACAACTTGGTTTGTGATGACCACATAGGGATAGCCAAATCGCTATTCACCCCCAAAATACTTCCTCCTGATTATTTTGCTTTCTTTTTCTTTCAAAATTTATTGGGATATAATTCATATACCCTAATATTCAGCATTTTAAAGTGTAAAACTGGGTTACTTTAGTATATGCACATGATCATGCGATCATTACCACTATCTAATTCTAGGACATTGTGAGTATCCCAAAGGGAAACTGCATACCCATAAGCAGTCATTGCCCACTCCCTCCTTCCACCTCCTTTAAGAACCACTAATCAAATTTCTGTCTCTACAGTCTTGCCTATTCTAGACATTTCATACAAATGTAATCACACAACATGTGGTCTTTTGTGATTGAGTTCTTTCACTTATCATAACATCTTCAAGGTTCACCTATGTCACAGCATGTATCAGTACTCCATTTCTTTTTATAGCCAAATAATATTCTATTCTATAGAGTTTTGTTTATTCCTCAGTAGATGTATGTTTGAGTTGTTTCCACTTTTTGGCTATTATGATTGGTGCAGCTATGAACATTTCTTTTTACAAGTTTTTGTGTGGACACTTATTTTCATTTCTCTTGGGTATATACCTAGGAGTAGAATTTCTTGGTCATATTGGTAACTCTGTGCTTTCTTCTTGAAGTACTGCCAGACTTTTTTCCATTTTGCATTCTCACCAGCAATGCTTTGCTTTCTTTTTATAGACCCCGGAGGAACTGGAGGATGTTTCTGACTTGGAGGAGGAACATGAGGTGCGCAGTCACACCAGCATTCAGACTGAAGGGAAAACTGACCGGGTAAGTAACCTCCCTGGGAGGAGAGCTGTAGGCTGTGCCCTCTTCTTGTCAATCAGACAGCCTCTCACAGGTGGGACTCCAGGATCTAGAGATGGTTTTGCAAAAACCCAGGAAGAAGAGCTTCAGAATGCAGGGGCCACAGCATGAGGGGAATTACTTCCTTGACCTTGAAAACTTCCTTGATCTTTGAAAACAGCGAGACCATTTCTGGTTAGGTAGTAAATCACTACATGCCACTTTTGATCTTTATAGCAGTCATGGAAATGAGGAATTGAATTGTGTACACATTTGTTTAAAGTAGAAAAGAGAAAACAAGAAGTTATAAGTATACTCTGAAATTCTAGGAAAAAAAATTCTGAGAAACTACCCCTATACTTTTCTTCCTTTCTGCAATGCCACCTTCTCGTACCTTCAACACACAAACGCGCGCACACACACACACACACACACACACACACACACACCCCTCCAAATGCTAACCAACTTCTGAATTACTCTGAGGTATTGTATTTCACTTTACTAATACCCTTATACCCAGTGCTTGGGAATCTGTGAAAGTTTGGTTTCCTAGCCAATGATAGCTTGCAACTGCAGACCAGACTGCAGAACTTGGGTCTGACAGCCAGGCCGTAGAACATAGCAACTAAGACTGCCCTAGAACACATCTGAATTAGCCATTTCCTTACTGTGTCACCTGGGAAACTCACTCAGCCTTTCTCTAACTTGGTTCCCTGATTTATAAAGTGAGGATACTACAAGTATTCTCTATATGTGGATTATTGTGGGAATAACTCAGCTAACTAGTAGAGCACTCAACACACTGCTTAGCTCATAGTAAGTTCTCAATAATCATGAGTTATTATTTGTAGTTGTCGTAGGGATAGTATAATTATAATCACCATTATTACTACTATTAATTAGTTAAATTCAGTGGCATTACATTTGGAGATGGATAGGAAAAGATAAATTTAAGAAAGTTCCATGTGTTCAAATGTTCAGATTACTTAGAACTGATATATATTAGTCACAGCACCTGTGTTTTATTAGAAATGGTGGTTTTCTTGAGTTTCCATTCCTTGCTGATTATTCCCAGCTGGGTTATTCCCAGCCCTCTATAGAGAAGCCAGTTCATATTGGGAACTGTCTGGGGGCACCCAGCATCTGAAAGAAGTTTCCTTCCAATCTAGTAGGCATCTTTGGTAAGAGTTCAATTTTTCCAAATGGCAATGGAATGGGAAATAAATTTTGCTAATGGCATAGTTTACTTATGCTTTCAGGTAAGTGAGTGAGTGGTTCACTTCGGCTGGCGGCTGAGCCATGGAGGTGGAGGGTGGTTGTCAGGATTTACAAAGTAACTGATAGGAGGAAATTTTGTTAAAATAAATGTACCTTAGAAAGATGCTGGGATTAGGATAAACATGCCATAGTTCTCATTCTGGATCATCACATGTAGACAATGAAGCCTTGGTTAAGACCTTAAGACTTAGAAACTTCAAGTTTCTTTATCTGAAAATGAGAAAAATAATATCATACCTTCTCACAGCATTATTGATAACTTCAAAGAAGATAATGCAAATAAAAGTGTTTTATAAGGCTTAAAATTTATATGCTAAGAAAATAAGCTTATTACTACTATTTTGATTTGTGTTTTTGTTCTTGGCTGGGGTTACAGGCCAGCTAGATGGCAACCTGACTATTGTAGGTTAAGAAGTTGATGATCTCCATGGTCCTGGATCTTAAGAATCTTCCATAGAAGCCACTCTTTCTAACCATGTAGAAATCACCCTGGAGCTGCTCTGTATTCTGGATTTGTGTTCCACTGTGCACAGCTCCCAGACAGGGCAGTTCATTTGGAATGCCCCTGGGCAATACCCTCACTACTGTCTCATGGCAAGATAGATCCCTAAGCATCAAATCTACTGGAAGCAACATTATATTCAACCTGGCCACTCTCTGCTCTAGTAAATCTCTCCTCATAAATTCCAAGTAGTTTAAATTTTCTTCACTTCCTGCCTTGAGGCTTTTCTGAAATTGCTGTGTGGAATTCCTCAGGAAGCTGTTCAGATATTCTAATACATACACAATCTTATGTGAAGCATTAACACTCCACAGAGCAACCTTGATGAATACTCTTATATTCCCTGGATGGGCCATTTTGCATTTTCCATAGGTCTTCAAAGGATTCCCAGGGGGATCAAGCCACACCTCCCACCACGGTGAACAGCTTGATAATATACCTTTGGATTTGCTCTCCTTTTTTCTTCCCTGATCCATTTTTCCCAGGCTCCTGGTTCAGTTCCCCAAGATTTCATCCCAGAATCAGCTACCTTCCATTCTTAGGCTCTGCTTTTGAGGGAAAACAAGAAAAGATAGTCACAGTATATAAACTACTTAATTATCACATTAACTTTGCTATATTGATACATTATCCCGGTTTTACTAATAAGATCACTGAGGCGCAGATTTATATAACTTGTCTAGTAAGTGGGTTATGTTTTCAGACAAAGAACTTTGGTGATTACCACATCAACTCACTTAAAACATAGAGTTAGTGGAATGAATCTTTTACTAAGAAGCAAACAAATCACCACCACCACCACCACAATAAACTTGATTCGCCATCAATGGAATGAAAGGATGCTGGTCTGAGAACTGGAGGAAGGATACAAATTTTCTTTTATAATTTAAATAATGATTATCATAAAGCGTGGACGATTTAACTCAAATAAGAACGTCTTGTTGAAAATCTGATTCGTATCAACAAAACCAAAAGACAACCGACAGAATGTGAGAAGATATTTGCAAATGACATATCAGATAAAGGGCTAGTATTCAAAATCTATAAAGAACTTATCAAACTCAACACCCAGAGAACAAATAATCCAATCAAGACAGGGGTAGAAGACATGAACAGACATTTCTGCAAAGAAGACATCCAAATGGCCAACAGACACATGAAAAAGTGCTCAACATTACTCGGCATCAGGGAAATCCAAATCAAAACCTCAATGAGATATCACCTCACACCAGTCAGAATGGCTAAAATTAACAAGTCAGGAAACGACAGATGTTGGCAAGGATGCAGAGAAAGGGGAACCCTCCTACACTGTTGGTGGGAATGCAAGCTGGTGCAGCCACTCTGGGAAATAGCACAGAGTTTCCTCAAAAAGTTGAAAATAGAGCTACTGTATGACCCAGCAATTGCACTACTGGGTATTTACCCCAAAGATAAAAATGTAGTGATCCGAAGGTGTACATGCACCCCAATGTTTATAGCAGCAATGTCCGCAATAGCCAAAGTGTGGAAAGAGCCAAGATGTCCATCAACAGATGAATGGATAAAGAAGAGTTAGTACACACACACACACACACACACACACACACACACACACACACACACACACACACACACACGGAATATTATGCAGCCATCAAAAAATGAAATCTTGCCATTTGCAACAATGTGGATGGAACTAGAGGGTAGTATGCTAAGTGAAATAAGTCAATCAGAGAACTCACTGATATGAGGAATTTGAGAAACAAGACAGAAGATCATAGGGAAAGGGAGGGAAAAATGAAACAAGATGAAACCAGAGAGAGACACACCATAAGAGTCTCTTAATCTCAGGAAACAAACTGAGGGTTGCTGGAGTGGAAGGGGGTGGGAGGGATGGGTGGCTGGGTGATGGACATTGGGGAGGGTATGTGCTATGGTGAGCACTGTGAATTGTGTAAGACTGATGAATCACAGACCTGTACTCCTGAAACAAATAATACATTATATGTTAATAAAAAATAAAAAAAAATCTGATTTGTGAGTTTATTCCTACAGATTCTGTGCTCACGGTAGACCAGCTCAAACTATCCCCCACCCAAACCACCTGAGCAAAATGGTCATGTTTAGGCAGGTTTTATGATATCTCTCAGACATCTGGCACCCCTAATAGACCCCATATTCTCTATAATTATACCTCTATGCTTATCTTTCTATGTTCAGTCTCCTATCCATTTGAGACTTTATCTCTGTATTCTATCCAGCATTTCTGAAGTTTGCATCCATTGGACTGAGTATACATTTTGACACATTTCCCAGATACCATCAGGTTGAGAAGATACCATAATATTTTGAAGTGAATTCTGTTGAGAATTTTTTGAATATTCATGCCATGCTCAATGAGGAATTTCTGGTCAGTGAACAAGACATGTGTTTGGGTTCCTTTTTGTTTGCTGCTAAATGCCTTTTTGGTTCTTGGCTTATGCAGACTCTGCTATATGGAACATGCAGTAGAACCAATTTCAGGCACTGTTTAGTAAAGGAGTGACAGTTATTTATTATCATTTTACTTTCTGCATCTCACTCCTAGTGCCTTTGGCTTAACATCATCTGTTATTGCTGTCATCAGTGGCAAATGCCACTGGGCATTGTAAAGGTCTATAACCAACAAGTAATGATTTAGAGTCCATGGTCAATGAGAGTAAAATACTAAAAGACCAATAGTGTATGCCTTATGAAGTAGCAGAGGGACAGCAGTGGAAATTAGTGATTATCTTAATTATTAAACAGGAATACTCACTGGACCAGTACTGTGGTTATATCCAATAATCAGGCATTCCACAGTGATACCCGAGTATGATTTTGCTATAGGTTTACAGAACATTCTTTAAAGATCTCATTGTTTATTTTGTTCATGCTCTTAGCAAGGATAAAATAGAAATCTTTTATCTTAAAAACTCAAATTTGAAAGAGACATGAAAATAGACTCCTGTTAAGATCATCAAATTTCTAAACGTACTGATAATAAGACTTTTTGGCAAGTCCTAAAAGCTTTCTAAAAGATTATACTAAATACACACTAACTCATATTTTCTATTTAAACAGAACAGGGCCAGTTATCATTTAACACTTTATAGCTTACAGAATATTTCCAAATTGGTGTCTTACATAACAAATCCCTGGAGTTTTTCTTTTTCCCTTGATTTTACTAATTAGGGAATTTAACTCAAAGAATTTCAGTAGTATATGCAAATCATGTAGACTGGAACCAAATCCCAGGTCTTCCAGCACAAACCACACTCTGTCCAGTGTAGCACACTTGTAAATTGGGTAGAATCTCACCATACCTTAAGACCTCATTGCCCACCTACTGTTACAGCCAGTATTAAGGAGTTGGCATTATTTCTCTACTAGAAAAATGATTCCTGAAACTGAAGACCATAAACTTTAAGTATCAGATCTGCTTAAGCCTCACAAGTTTTGAAATGTCTCAATGGTATAATCTCGCATCAGTAACAAAACCATTTTGTTGGTTACCATTTAGAAACTACATGGTGATGCCCAGCCCTTGTCAGTCTCTCCCTGGTGGATCACTTCACCTTGATGAAATGGAATATTAATCAGATAGAGTCAGATAGTGGTAGACCTTGTAGGACAACAATCCTGGGTCTCCAAGCACAGAATCCAGAAAAAAGAGGCAGTTACTCCTCAGTCTCTTATCACATTGGCCTCTGTGATATTTCAATAGAAGGAGCATTCTAATTTCTAGATTTCCCCCCTCATTTATTATCTGCAGTAGGGGCAGCGGGAAATAAATAGCATCAGCAGGGTGGTGGCTAAAAGTATGTTTCTCATGCCTATCTGGAGTTTTAGAAAGACTTAAGAAATTATGGGGCACCTGGGTGGTTCAGTCTGTTAAGTATCTGACTTGATCTGAGGGTCGTGAGTTCAAACCCCATGTTGGGCCCCATGCTGGGCATGGAACTTACTTTTAAAAAAAGACAATAAAATAGATTGAAAGAGAGTTTTGTGAGTGGAATGGTTGAGCAAGTGACTCGCCTTTGCTAGCATTGCCTTATAATATAGAAGTGTATGAACTTGGGAGTCATATAAGCCTTGGTTCAAATCTGGGTTCCACCCATTACTATCCATATGATCCTGGAAAAGTTAGTTTACATTTCAAAGTGCTTTCTCATCTGTAAAATTGTGATGATAATAATAATGATAGTATCTATTTTATAGTTGTTCTTGAAGATTAAACTAGATACATGAAAAATTTCAGTTCAGTTCTTGGCACATAGGAAGTGCTCAATCAATTTTGATTTTTATAAAAAATGAATTTCGTGGTAAGTCTAGACTTGTGTGTTATTGTTATACTTTGACTTCCTTTTGAGTAGCTCAAGAAGCTTTGTAAATAAAAGTCTCAGTCTTCTAGTATGAGACTCCTTTGGTTTCTTGGTTTTGTGGTGAAAAACATTTTGACATGCTGGAAATTCTATTACCAAAAGTCTTTTGAAGTAGGGTTTTTTTTTTTTTTCCCCCACCAGGAGGAGGACTTATCAGAAACTGCTTCAATATGTTAGAAGGAAGATGACATTAATGTGATTTTTAATGATGCTGGCCCTTTATGTATATCTAATTCACATACATAATGTAGAACTGAAATAGTGATCACAAAAACCAACTCTTGATAGTAGGATAAAACAGAAAATTTGCCACAGTAATTGTCAAGTTTGTATTTTCTTTATTGAATGCCCTGCCCTGGGAGTTTTTCTTCTTTGTGGAATATTGGTACTGTGGTGATCCGTTAGTTTTGATTTCTCTCAGTCTTCACTTACCTTCATCAAATTATATAGGGCTTAATTTCCAAAGTTTATGGTACATACTCAAAAAAAAAAAGAAAAAGAAAAAGTCATTCATCCCGACATTTATAGGATGCATGTTAGGACCAGTTTTTCAAGCAGTCATTTAAAATCACCTTGTATTGAATGAAATCTTATCATTTGCAACAACATAGATGGACCTAATAATGGATCTAGAGAGATAATGCTAAGTGAAATAAGTCAGTCAGAGAAAGATAAATACCATATGATTTCATTCATATGTAGAATTGAAGAAACAAGATAAATGAAAAAATTAAAAAAGAGGCAAACCAAAAACAAAACAAAAACCAGACTCTTAACTGTAGAGAACAAACTGATGGTTACCACAGGGGAGGTGGGATGGGTGAAATAGGTGATGCGGATTAAGAGTACACTCATCATGATGAGCACTGAGTAATGTATAGAATTGTTGAATCACTGTATTGTACACCTGAAAGTAATATAACACTGTATGTTAACTATACTGGAATTAAAATAAAAAATAAAATTTCCTTTTATTTCTCTACTCCTGTCCAAGAAGAACATATGTTCTAGTGGTTCTTCCTTCTGCCTGTACAGCTTGAAAGGCAATAGGTCTAAACACTAAACAGAAGATTTTATTCTGTTTCACAGAATTTAAACTTTGATGATAGTGTCTTGTAGGTGAGAACTGAAAGAGGAAACTCATTTAACATGACTGACAAAGGCCAGATTTTCATTTGAAAGTATTTGAAGTTGTGGTCTCTGAATGCTGAAATTCAGTTTAGTGAACAAAACATTAAAAAGAAACACTTAGAAATTTATAATTTCAATTTTAGTCAGATCATATTTCAGCATGATAAAATTATACTACCTTTTTAAAGGATATATTATTCATCATATTTACTGATGATCCAAAATTAAGGAAATTGTAATGTAGTCTTTGATGATTAAGATTTGTCATATCTTTAATATTATCTTCCCTTAAGAGCATATAGTTTGTAAGTCTGCTCTGCCTTAAAGAATATCTTTGAGTCCACTGAGTTTATATAACTTCTATACATAGAAGTAAATTGGGACCGAAATAAGAACAGTTGCCTAGGTTACTGGACACAACCTCAAAACGTCAGCAGCAGCAAATGAATTGGAGCATGTCAAATGTTAAAATACAGGAGATATTTCTTGGGGTAAAAAAAAAAATAAGCCATGTACACTCTAACATCATGTTGGTGATTGGGAGAACGTCCTCCTTGTGGCTTTTGCTCACCTGAATATCCTCCACCATGACGATAGAAAAAATGCCATGAATGGGTAGTTTATTTTAAAAATTGAAAACATTTTAATAGGCCCTATTTATTATCAGAATAAACTCTCAGTAACTCCAGTTGATACTGAATTAACATACAAAATATGGTAAGACATGACCTCATTACCTTTTTCATGATATAATTTGGTTTAGGTTACTATGAGAAATGCAACTTGCATAAGCCTGGATGAAATTACATTGCTCAAGCAGCGCTACACTAGGCAATGCACTTTCTCTTCATTGGTTTCTTTAATTTCTGTTGTGTACTTCTCAATAACTCTGCTTTCCTATCTTTCTGGGTGATGATTCTTTTTTTTTTAAGATTTTATTTATTTGAGAGAGAATGAGAGAGAGAGAGAGCACGAGAAGGGGGAGGGTCAGAGGGAGAAGCAGACTCCCTGCTGAGCAGGGAGCCCGATGCGGGACTCAATTCCGGGACTCCAGGATCATGACCTGAGCGGAAGGCAGTCACTTAACCAACTGAGCCACCCAGGCGACCCTGGCTGATCGTTCTTAGTGCTTCATGGTTTCCTCTTCCTCTATCTACTTCTCAAGCATTAGGGTTCACTGGAGTTCCGATCTAAGCTCTATAGTCCTCCAATTCTTCCCAATTTTCCTGAACACTCTCATGCAGTCCCAAGATTTCAGATGTCTTACATAGACAAGAGAACGTAGCCACATGAAGTCTCGTGAGCTCTGACTACTTACATTGGTAGGCCTGTAAGTTTCCTCTCCTCGCGTGGCTTACAGGCTCTTGTGGCACTTGCTGTTTCCAAGCCTGAATGCATCACCTTACCCTACAAATCTACTCTAACCCCTATATTCCTTATAACACTTCTGTACATTTGGTGGAACACATCTGAACCTGGGAATAATTTTTACTCCCCTCCACAGCTAGGCATACAACATGTCCCAACTTTACTATCTTCTAAATATTTCTGAACTTTTCTATATATATATATATATATATATATTTTTTTTTTTTTACCACCTCCACTATCACTACCTTCAAAGAAAATGTTGCATTGGACAAAATTAAACAGGAAAGGAAGATTTTAATCAAGGCTATTGCAGTAAGGGGGAGAGAACTTTGTTCTCCTGGAACAAAGGGATGAAAATCTTTCAGAGATGGGGTGAGGGAGATTGTAGGCCTCTGTTTTTGCTAATTGGCTTTGCCCAAAGGAAAAGTGGAATTTCTCTATCTTTATGACAGGAGGTACTTTTACAACTTGGAGCAAGGTGCCTCTAAAGAGGTTCCAGCCCTCCCACAGAGCCTCAGGGTATGGGCTCTATGTTCCTTGATGATGGCATGTCAAAGGGACAGCTCCCTAGTTCTTGAGAAAGACAGTCCTTGTTTGGAAAGCTGCTGAGAAACATCTAGAAATATTTACATCTTAAAGGGGCAGAGAAAGAATTTACAATTACAAGTTTTGTAAAGTATATGCTGTAAGAAAAGAAAGATCAGGGACCTAGAGTCAGAAAGAAACCTGTGTAAAATTCAGTCAAGCTGAGGAGAACGTTAAGGCCATCTTGGTCACTATCTTAGGTCAGGTCCTGTCATCTCTCACCTAGATTTTCTTTAGCAGACTCCTAAATTGTCTCCTGCCTTTAGTAAACTTTCATTCTCCCACTTGAACTTAAGATGGTATTCCGAAAGTACAAATCTATCATCTATCACCATTCATAAAATCCCTTCAAGGTCTCAGTGTCTCCCCTTGTCCTTAGCATGAAATCCAGTCCCTCAATGCCCTAAGAGAACCAGGTTCTGCTTCCTGCTTTTCTCTTCAGCCTCATATTTCATACTTTCTCTCCAACCCCTTTTCATTGTATAGATGTCTTCCTTCCTCTAAGCGCCAGGCTCTCCCTCACATCCCTCTCTGAGGTGAGCAATTCCCTCAACTCGCCATCCTGCTCTTCACCAAGAATACCTGCTCATCATTAGGATTCCAGATTAGCCTCAACTTCACTAATACAAATTGAAGTGTAGTTTCCTTCCATCATTCAGGCCTAGATCTGAATGTAGCACATGGAGATTCCCATATCATGACATTCATTGTGCATGCATAATTTCTTACATAATCGTGTTTCTTCTCCACTCTTAAACCTCACTAAACCTCATTAGACCAGGGAACATGGTTTTTGTCTCATTTAGTGCATTTTTACACTGCCTGGTATAGGTATATGAGAGACAATGAGGATAACCTTCCTTTTGTAAGACAATTTACCTCAAAAGTATACTGTTCCTCAATATACTGAACCTGGGGGATTGCCTTCATTTCTTTCTTGCTCTTTCTTCCTTCCAATGGTTGTACCTACTTGTGCCAGATAAATCTTACTATAAATTGCTAGGTCTTTTCTCTGAAATATTCAATGGCTCTCTACGACCTAGTCCCAGCTATTATAAATATTAGTTGTTCTGATTTTTTTGCCAAAGTCCTTTGCAATGCCCCCTTATTCCTGGCTCTATAAAGTATACAAATTCAAAAACTGCTTTTTATTTGTTGAAATGAGAACATTTCTTGTGTTCCTGAGAGGTAGGGCTATCCCTGAGGCTGTGTCCATGACATTTTCCATGTTTGAATTATTTACATGTTGTCTTTTTTGTTCCCAAGATGAGCCCAACTCCCTTTATTTCCATGACACTTCTTTGAACTTAACCCCTTTGATGTAATGATACAAGAATGTCTGCTGAGAGGCCATCGGAAGGAGTTTACTTACTCCTTTTGGATTTTTACATGCTAAGGTCACCATGCTCTATGTATTGTGAAGTAGCATTCCTGAACAGTGTTACCTTTTTTAAATTCAAATTCTTTACTCAAATAGAAATTTAAGGTCATTCCATTGATTGTAGACGTCAGTGTACAATAATCAGAGCAAACTAAATTTTAAGACACTGCATATTATTTTATCCCAAAATTCTTATATTAGAGTTCTTTTAATAAATACCTCTTGAGATTTCAATCCGGGAAAGATTGTTACCAAATATCTAAACATGCTCACATTTATCAGACAATGGAATTATATTGAAATATATACATTTCCACCCTGCCTTGGTTTCTGGGAAATTCTGAGTTAAAATTAATGCCTAGTAACCAATCTTAAATGCCTGGTATATTTGTTTCTTTGTTCTCATTTGATTGTCTTATTTTTCTTTAAAAATAAGTAATTTCAAATACAAATTCTGATTAAAAATATTTAAAAGGTAACTATTTTATTACAGTTCTCCCCAATATATTGTTCTTGCCACCACTGAAGTAATATATTTTAGAGTGAGAAGAGAAAGTAAGTATATCCAGTATTGGAACACTTGGCTGACTTAGTTGGTAGAGCATGAAATTCCTGATCTCAGGGTCCTAAGTTCAAGCCCCACATTGGGCATAGAGCTTTAAAAAAAAAAAAAGTATACCCAGTATTATATCTTTTTTACAGTAATTTCAGTGTCTATAATTTAAGGCTAAATCTCTTTATTCTTTTATTTAATTATAGGATAGAACCTTGGCATTTATAAATGCATATATCCTATTTTTAACACTGTTGTATAACCCAAAAATTTATGTATGGAGTTATTTATAAGGCCACTGGAGCACGAATTTAAGTGATATAATGTGATATTTATATGTGATTCACTTGCTCATTAGTGAAACCAGCCTTCTTCCAAGCTTTAAATAGAATATTTTCTACTTGTCGATGAATTCACAGCAGAGGAAATAGCAAGTAGAAAAGCCTCAGAGGGAAGTGTTAGTAAGGCAAGAGGAAGTCTGAAGTTGAAAAGGAGGGCTAATCTTGTAGGGAACATAAACCATTGTAACCTATTTGGCTGTTATTTTGAGTAGGATGGGAAACTATCAGAAGGCTTTGAGCTAGAGAGTGACATGACATGACTTACATTTTAAAGGGGTCATTCTGAATGCTATGTTGAAAATAGTCTGAGAAGTTGTACAGGAGGAAGCAGGAATTTAGAAAGTCATTGCTATTCTATTACCCAGGTGAGAAATCATGGAGGCTGAACCAAAGGTTTTAAGAAATGGAGAAGTTGAGAGTTGTTGATAAAGCATATCTGGTGATGGTGACTTAACTGAATGTGCTGAAGACTTATGTATTGAGTATGAGAGGGAGAAAGGAGTCAAGGACCACACACGGTTTTTGGCTTGAGAACTGGGAATGGGGACTTGCCATTTATGTTGATATGGGGAAGACTGAATTGAGCATATTGGAGATGGTAGAAGATAAGAAATTAATTTTAGGTATGTCTTGTCTAAGAAGTCTATTAGGCAACCAAAGAAAATGTCAGGTAGGCAACTGTGAAGTTTATAAACTAGAGTGGAAGTCACCTCAGATGCATAGCCTTATATTACAATTTTATAACCTTCTAAATTTACATTGAATTTTTTTTTGAAGTTTTATATGTTACATAGTGACAATTTCTTTTTCTCTCAAAGAAATTGACATTTTAGCTTTAAGTCTTGTTTCCTCCTACTTTCAGACCTCATCCCCCCAAAATCTCCTCTTTTCTGACATACTTGCTTTTTTGAATATTAACTTTTTTCGAAAGTCACCACTAATTTCCCTGTTTAAAACTACAACACCAGGGGCACCTGGGTGGCTCAGTTTGTTAGGCATCTGCCTTCAGCTGAGGTCATGATCTCAGAGTCCTGTGATTGAGTCACATGTGGGGCTCTCTGCTCAGCAGGGTGTCTGTTGTCCCTCTCCCTCTGCCCTGCCCACTTGTGTTCTCTCTCTCAAATAAATAAATAAAATCTTAAAAGAAAAAACAAAAAACCCACAAAAACTATACCACCATTCCCAACCCACATATAAATGTCTTCACCTCCCTTTTTTATTTTTCTCTGTAGTACTTCCTTTGACTGTCTGACATACTACATATTTGTTAGTTTAGTCATCTAGTGCATAGTGAATTCAATGAAGGCAACAGGTTTTAATCTGTTTTTTTCCACTTTGATGTATTCCCATACTTAAAATAGTATTGGGCACATAGTAAATAGGCCATACATATTTACTGAATGAATAAATGAATGAATCATGTTGACCATAAATGTGCTTTGGGAAAAGGAACATGCACAGAAAATTTGGGGGAGGGGAGTTGTTTTAGTTATAACATTCATATCTAACCAATAAATAACTTGGCTTACAAAATTAGTGGGATAATTATAATTTTTTGAAAATAATGTTTCAGTAAAGAATTACTCAGATGATAGTCATTTGGAAAAATTTTCTGAGGCTAAAGTGTTTAAATGATTCGCTGCCTTGTCCAGTTTAGAGGTGCTTATGATGGACATCTGGCTTCCAAGTGCTGCCCTTTTTTCCTATTCTCTGAATTATTCTCATTGAAAAATGTCTATTTCTTGTAATGATGAAAATATAACATATATAAATTAAGTAATTTTGAATCATTAGTCTCTGGTAAAATATGAAATACATGCTTACTTCTTTTCCTATTAAGGATAATGTGTATCAAGTAATGGTTAAGGTAGTAAAAAAAGGAGCTCAAAATAAAATGTCATCTTAAAAAATCCTTTGATATTCTAAAAATTACCTTGTACACTGAAAGTACCTCAGTCTAAATCTAGGTTTCTATATATGCGTATTTTTAATCAGTGAGTGATTATTAATATATGTTTAATTTTTAGAAATGTGAACTTGTATTTCTTATAATGAGTTGCAGAGGCTGTAACACTATATATATCTAAAGCTTGGTTAAAATCCTATGTAAATATGAATGGATATATAACATAAAAAATTTCCCTTGGAGTGGAGTCATCAGCTCTATAAGGTTTATGTACTTGTAAGAAATTAGGCTTTTTAATATTTTTAAATTTTTAATTTATTTTTGAATTTTTATTCAAGTATAATGAGCATACATACAGTGTATGCATATAACATAGTGTTTTATTAGTTTCATGTACAAAATAATGATTCAATAGTTCTATACATTTCTCAGAGCTCATCAAAATAAGGTTACTCTTAATTCCCTTTATCTATTTCACCTTACCCTACCCACCTCCCCTCTGGCAACCATCAATTTGTTCTCTGTATTTGAGTCTGGTTTTTTTGGTTTGTTTGTCTCTCTTTTTATTTTGTTTGTTCATTTGTTTCTTAAACATTCATTCATGAATGAAATAATATGGTATTTGTCTTTCGCTGACTGACTTACCTCACTTAGCATTGTATGCGCCCCTATATTTATTGCAGCATTATTTATAACAGCCAAGATATGGAAATAACCCAAGTGTCCATTTGTAGATGAATGAATAAAGACAATATGGTCTATATATACAATGGAATATTACTCAGCCATAAAAAAGAATAAAACCTTGCCAATTGCAACAACATGGATGGACCTAGAGAAAAAAAATACTTTACAAAAGCATCCCTGGAGCTCCTGCCTGGCTCAGTTGGTAGAGCATGCGACTCTTAATCTTGGGGTTGTAAGTTTGAACCCCACATTGTGTGTAGAGTTTACTTCCAAAAAAAAAAATTCTTAAAAAAAAAATAAGTAATACCTGGACATGTTTCCGTCTTTCTGGTTCTAAGATAATTGAAAGAAAGAGAGCGCAAGTTTTGGAATCAGACTCCCAAGTTTGAATTCTGATTCTGACACAGCTGTTGACATTTGGCAAGTGACTTAACTCCTATGTCTCAGTTTGCCTATTTTTAAAAATGGAACTACTCACATCATAGGATTGTTGTGAAGTTTATGAGTTAATATTTGTAAGAAGCAGCACACAGTTAAGTGATAAAACTTAAGTGACCACCATCATGGTGCTCATTACCACCAATACTACTATCATTGCCATCATCAACATCCTCCTCCTTCTCATCATCATCACCATAATTTGTGAATGGATTCATTTATAAGCTTTCTGTTAGTTTCTCAGGTTGGCAACATTCACTTTCCTGATTAGTCCTCTTCAAATTCTCCAGAACAATTTGTGGAGAGCCAATATGATGGGCTGAGGCAAATGAATTTCCTCCTATGTGTAAAGCCTTTTGAATAGGATTTTTTTCATGGGTTAATTTGTGGATGGTGACTTTTGAGTCAGGTTCCTGCATGGATCCATTTTTAAGCTATAGCTTAAAATAAAAGAAACTCTATGTTGTTTCCTTGGGTAGAAGATTACAACAGGAGCAATATCAGGCTATAAGGGGACACTGGGTGTGTTGAATATTAAGATAAGCACACAAAGCATAATATTACAAAAAAATCAATGCTATACTATTGCCAGGGAACTAAGCGTCATCCGTATCCAAGAAATGTCCAGGAAACACTTGCTTGTATAATTCATGGTCCTGGGTCATATATACAAGGAATATGTGATCCATAGAATAGAAATGTGAAGACATTACAACCTGGCTAATAAAATATTCACATTCCACACTAATAAAGGCAAGTGCATTGTACCAGTAGGAAACCTGAGTAAGTTCTAGAAGTCTGTGACTTGAGAATATACAGATATTGTCTGTCCAGGCTGTATAGTTAAGGGGAGACACTGAAATTTTTCCTCATCAGTCCAGGAGATTTTATAAAAAGTGTAAATTATGTCCTTCCAAAGCAACAATTTAGACGATTTTTTTAAAAGATTTTATTTATTTATTTGACAAAGAGACACAGTGAGAGGGTGAACACAAGCAGGGGAAGTGAGAGAGGGAGAAGCAGGCTTCCCGCTGAGCAGGGAGCCCGATGTGGAGCTCAATCCCAGGACCCCGGGATCATGACCTGAGCCGAAGACAGACGCTTAATGATTGCAGTTTAGAAGGTTTTTATCCCTCTACTCTCCAGCTACAATCAGCCCATCCTTGAATTCAAAAGTGATAGATTTTTGGTCTCCCTTTTAAGCCTCTAGGCTTAACTAGAGATGAGGTATCCAAACCCCTTTTTTAGCAAAATCCAGGGTGCAAGAGAGAACCTAGGTAGGTAATAAAGGACCTAGGTAGTAATGAAGTTCTTTACCATTTCAATTAACTTGAAGGTAAGACCTTTAAAAGAAAGAAAAGTCCTCTAAAATTAGCAATAATATATATCTGCCTTCTTAATAGCTCTTTTAAAAACTGTGACTAGCATGATCTTTGGTTTTTTGATGGAACTTTAAAGTTTTCCAAATTACTAAAATTGAATTTGATAATGTCAGTTTAACTCCTCCAATGTCCTATTGTACTAAAATTGCCTATCCCTCTGTCCTCTGTTGTAGATATGTGGCTTTGAATAAGCACATCATTTTCTATAGTCTATTAAATCAAGAAGGAATTGTATACTTGAAATTAGGCAAATGTGACATGGGAGACCATGATCATAGAGTTGGCATCTGAAGTGTACTTTTGGGGAAGTTGGAATTAGCATAGTCTTCCATGGAGGAGTCAGTATGACAAGAAAATAGGCTCCTAGTTTAAAAAAATTCCAAATTTATTTTCAAAAGTTCTTTTATCCATGACATATCTGGGTATGCCCTGGCATATCACTGTTGCCTACTCTGCTGTGATAATAATAATAGAAGCAGCAGCAAAACATAAGAATTATTTGCCAAGTGCTTAATATGTTGCAGGCATTTTAAATTTTTAAATTTCCCCACAACCACTCTTTGAGGAATATATTACTAGCCCCACTTCAAAAATATAGAAAAAGAAGCACAATGGTTATGTAAGTACCCACTAGCACATAGTGTGAAGTGACAGACCTGAGACTGACCAAGATGTACTTGCCTCAAGGACCTGCTTGTCCTTCTTCCCTTCCCCTGCACAACATAGCCATCCTTCCTACAGACCAGGCTTTCAGTGGGACTGCTTGAACGAAATCGGTCTGCATACTCCTGGCAAAAGCGCCAGATTCAAAATGGTGGAAAACTTCAGTTGGAAATTGAGCTGTATGGAAGTAGAATGAGGGCGTTATTACAGCTGGTGTCCACATCCATTTGCTTGCAATTGTATAGCCATGAGTGTAGCATTAGGTTAGTATAATTCTGTGAAATGACAATGTTAAGAACTACTTTTACTAAAATTTCTTAAAATTATGTAAAATGAGGGGGCACCTGGCTGGCTCAGTTGATAGAGCTTGCAACTCTTGATCTCAGGGTTATGAGTTCAAGCCCCATGTTGGGCATGGAAACTACTTTAAAAAAATAAAAATAATAATAATTTAAAATTATGTAAAATGGGGTGATGGAGAACCAGGATTCCATTGCCAGAGTATAGTTTCTGAAAATATGCAGAACTCCTTTTTTATAAGAGGCACCAAGGGGTAAACAAAAGGGCCCTGGCTTTAGTGTCATCATTCCTGGGTGATCTTGGCTCCTTTTATTAGAATGACCAGATGACTTTTGGTAATTTTATTTCTCTGAGATTGTTATTCCTTATATATCAATTTAGATAACTCATACCTTGAAGTATTGTAATTGGAAAGAATGTATGTAAAGGATCTGTACAGTGATAGAAACATAATAGGTGCCTAACACATGGTCAGCTTTATTCAAGTATAGTGTTCATAAAAAGCAATAATGTATACTCATAAGGGACTCACAGATTGTGCAGTGAATTAAGTATGAGCCCTCTAAGTCAAGGTGAACCTGAGTAGGTTAAAAAATATGTTTTAATTTGTGGGGAAGGAATATAGAAACAGGTATGAGGGATGGTAAATAAAAGGAGAAGGAACGAAGGAGGAAAAGAAAGAAGGAGGGAAGGAAGGAAGGAGGGAAGGGAGATTATCTTGAGGTAGGGAGAGCCCTCCATTTATCAGGAGTGATAGTGTGCAAGGAACTGAAGAACATGACTAACACATCTGTACTAGATAAAGAGTAAATATTTATTTTTGTAACCTTGTGATAATAAAGGACTCTATGATACCAAAGACAGAAAAACAAAGGAGAAAGCAGGCAAACTTTACTCCTGAGAACAAAAAAAAAATAAACCAAACCAAACAAAGCACAAGATCAAGTCTGAAAAATTGTTAGAAGACATCAATTTGGAGAGCTAATGATCACAATTTATATAAGAAAGTGTTTATATATAAACAGATTTTCACTAATCACTAAGAAAAAAATGCCTCTGCTTCCCGCAGAGAAATGGGTGTAGGACCTGAAGAGGATAGTCACAAAAAAGACATGCACATTTACAATGAACATGTACGTAGTTGCTCCCTCTCATCAGAAATGACAAAAATGCAAATCAAAAGTGATGAAATACTATCTTTTAACATATTTGCAAAAATATTGTTGATATCTATTATCAGAAGAGTTTTTTGGAAAATGGACACTTATACACAGTTTGGAGAGATATTAATTAGGGTAATTAAAATAATTAATTATTTTAATTAATTAAATATGTAATTAAAATAATTAATTAGGGTAATAAAATAATTTAAAATTATGCATTGAAAGCCTTTATAAAAGTCCTTCCTCTTTGTCTTCTAGAATTTTTCCTCCAGACATATTTGCAGAGATATAGAAAAGTATTCGTCACTGCCTACTCAGTACACATAAATATATGCATATAAACATACGAACATGGATATCTATTTATCTAAGTGGAAAATACCTGATAATCTTTGAAAATTTGTAAGTAGATGATACTGCATCTATATAATGAAATAAAAGATTTAAAATTGTGATGAGGCTATATTGTATAAATATCAAAATACTTTATATTGAGTTTGAAAAATAAGAAATTACAGAAGAATGTATATGATATGATCTATTTTTGTAATATAATTTGTAGAAATAATCACATATATATGTAGTATTCAGGGATAACCATAGAAATACCACTTTCAAATCTTTGGTGTATAAAACAGTATTCTATAAATATATAAGTTATATGTATGAAAGTACACAGACAAAATAAAGTCCACTATTCCATTTACAGTTTATGCATAATTTTATATACCCACATGGTCCAAATAAATTTTAGGAAAAAAAAATAGCTACCTACAGTTTTACTATCTAGAGAAAACCATGGTTATAAATTCATTCCACCAACCAGTAAGCACATGGAATCTGTGTCAAAGAACTAGAACTAGTTAGTGACTAATTTTTCAGTCTGGTCCTAATTGATAGTGTAGAACTTTACCACAGCAGGTCTTTTGCTAAATTATTATTAAGAATGATTGAAAGTAAAATACAGGTTGAAAGACAGACTGACACACCAGATACTGTTACCAGTGGGAGAATCTGCATTGTATGAATGGTCTTGGTTCTTGGATTCCCCAGGGAAGATTTACCTGAGGATCTGCACTTGAATAAAAACAGCCAGAAGGAAGGTAGCAAGCACAAAGCAGTTTATTAAGGACAGTACATCTCAAGATGGGAGAGCAGGCAGGCCCAAATGTGGCAACTACACTGGGGTGAGAGGTGTCTTGTCTTTTTATGTTAGCGCAGGTTATGGGTCATAGCTAGGGTGGTCTCTGACTGAGTTGTTTCCAATCATCTAAGGGACTCCTGCCATTGGAAGGAGGAGTTTTGGGTCCTACAAGGTTCTTGCTGGAACTGTCATGGCCACCTTCCCCCACAGGGGTGAGGGGGAGGGTGGTGGTGGGGATGTCAAAACTGCAATGTAAACATCTTATAATGAAGCTATAGGTTACCTTGGAGCAGAGGTTGAAGAGGAGAGTGTGTGTTCTGCACCTGTGGCTCTTGGTCTGTCAGCCTCAGGGTGTTGGAAGCTCCAAGGCCAGGATGGTAGAAGGCCCACAGTTAGGATGTAGCGCCCTCAGGTTTATAATGTGTCACCTATTTATCACATTTGCCTCCACTCAAGTCTGTCTGATTGCCTACTCTAGAAATATTACTGGCTCCATAATCTGGATAGCACATGGGGATCAATCTGAGCCAGTGTGCACAGACCCTTGGGCAAAACTTTAGTCCCATTGTACTATTGACATTTGGATCAGACAACTCCTTGTTGCAGGGAGCTGTCTGTATCCTCTAGGATGTTTAACAGCATCTCTGGCTTCTACTCAGTTGAGGCCAATAGCACCTTCACCCCAGTTGTGATAACCAAAAACATCTCAAGAGATTGCCAAACAATGAGGTGTGGCTAAGAGGGGAGGGGTGAAGTGAAACCAATCACAGTACCAGCCATTTTTTCTCGGGAAAGTTGGTCCTTTGACATTTTGGGTCCTTCCTAATTAATTATTTTTATGTTAAAATACTCTTCTTACAAAAAAATTGGTAGTGACAGTGGCTGGTAAGTTTTTCTGCGTTAGTTTTTCTCCTCACCCTTTTTGTTTTGTTTTGTTTTGAATGTGTGTGTGGGGTGTGTTTGTGTGTTTTATGACCTTACTTGGTAAAATAGTATAATTTGCAAAATACGTTCATCCCTCGCTTTTTTTTTTTTTTTAATTTTGTAGGCCTGTGCAATCCCCTCCTTAAGTACCTTTGGCAAAAAGCATTCTATCTCATCTTTTACTTTGAAATGTTTCTAATTACTATAGATTTTCATTGTGAGCTGTTTGTACTGAGGCTGCAATAGACGTGGTATATATCTTTCTGAAAGGTTCCTCCAAACACCCTGGAGTTTTACCTTGGAAAGTTTCACTCATTGAGGCCTTAATTTTATTATCTGTTTGTGCTCATCCGTAAGCACAGCTTATCTATATCCTCAGTGCTAAGTTAGGCTTATGTGTCAGATGCTGGCTCTTGAGCAGAGAGTCTCATTTCTGGTTCATGAATGGAATTTTACCCGGAAAAACCTTCTATTCTGCTAAGTGCCTTTCTAATCCAGATGTTTGCCTCTCCAAATTCACATTCAGAAGACAAGAAGAATTATGTTTTGTTTATTTAATTTCAGTATGTGTTCTGACCATATGGATTTAATTTATACAAACTTAAGTGCTGCTGTGGGATAGGTGTTACTGGTAACTGTGTGTTTTCATGGGTGCAGCAGCAAAGAAATCTTCTACACGTTTTGAATCTCAGGCAGTAATTGTACCAGATTTTAACATAAATACCCATGTAAAATAATTTCTTTGGAACTGCATAAAAGGAAATAAATTGCCTGCAATGGATATGGAGGGAAGAGTCCTTTAATTGAGATCTGACAAGGTAATTTAGCAGGAGATTTCAGAGCATATCAAGCCTTGTGATATTTGTTTGGAGAATTGTGAATACTATAGGCAGTGTTATGATGAGCTTAAATATATAAAAATGAGCTGGCTGTTTTTAGCACTTAAACTTGAATTCTTTGAGAACTGTTTGAATCGTCAGAATAACATACCAACATTGTGACTCTCTGGGAACACTCTTCTGTGTTTTCTCCCTTTTTTTCTTTATCATAAAATTATAAAAGATTAAGCAAGAAAATGCAGACAATAAAGTTATGCTATAAATGAGGAGACAAATTATTCAAAACTCAGTACACCAATACGCTATAATCTATTCCAGGTGTAGTTGAACTGCACTTTGAAAATTACTATGATCAAAATGACCGGATGATAACTGCTTAAATTATACCAACATACACCAATTCTCAGTATGTTACACTGAAAACTCATGATGAGTCTAAAATGACTTGTTCAAAGTAGACCAGCAAGTGAATGAGAGAAATCTATCTCAGTGCTTCTTTATCAGGTAACATTTCCTCTTCCTACCACTGTATCTATATGCCCCTTTCTCATTTATTTTCTCCAATGATTTATTTCTCCCTAACACAATCATTTTATTAATAATAAGTGAATAGAAATACAATGTCAAACTTTGGAAGTGAATATCTCATTTCATTCTCCTTTGGCAAATCTCTTTAAACTCTGTGTGTGTGTGTGTATGTGTGTGTGTTCTTGTGAAATATCATAAGGCTCAATCTTGGAAAGAGAAATTAGTTTGAAAAATTATTTTGTAAGTTCTTCAGAGTTGGTTTTTCACATGTTGTCTCACTTTGTAAATTCACAAGGAAAGCTTTATGATTTTCCATTGGAAGAATTCTTGATAATTCTTATCTTGTCAGGAACGTCCAGGAAGTCTTAGCCTCTGGGGACCAATTCCTAATTACTGCCCCAGTATTCTGTCCTATAAGATCCTAAGGAAGCTTAGTTGGATTGTTATACATCATATTAAGTAAGTAAATACATGTAAGTAGATAGATGGATGATAGATACGTAACCCTGAAACATGCCTTTGAAATTTGCATCTTACAAATTGTCTGAAACATTTTATTTTTATTTATTTCTTTTTCTTTTTCAAGTTTTTATTTACATTCCAGTGAGTTTACATACATTGTCCTGTTTCTGGGAAAATAGTTCAGAATTCACTTGGAGATTTATTAAATTAATCTTTAGCATAAGGAGGCTTAGGGAAAATAGAAATATGCAGTGTGTATACAAATAAAACATATTCAACCCATCAAGATGAATTGGAATTCTTTTTCTAAGAAAGATCTTTTTCTCTTAATTACAAAAATTATATTGAGAAAAGTTTTTATTTAGGAAACATCTACTATAGGCACTACCCTTACAGCCAATTACATTTATTTACTTTCTAAGTATGCCTGCATTTTTATAGGCAATTTAGAATTTTAGAAATCATTTACCAGTTTCTGGTAAATTTCAAGACATTGCAGACTGCAGGAGGATCTAAAACTAATACCATTGTAATAGAAGATCTATTCATGTGGGAATAGTCTACAATTGGGCAGTGTTTTATGTAACATTTGGACCAGGTGCACTTTTGGAGCCTGTAAGGTGACATTTGGAAAGTACATTTAATCTCTTCTAAAGACTCACTACCATTCCTAATGTCAGTCAATTGGAGAAGTGGGTGCTCAGGGAGCTGGAATAGAAAAATCTTTTCTCTCTGGGACTTGGTCACTTATGGTTATATTTGGACACAACAATGTCCAGTTGAGTGCCTGAGTGGTAATAGACCCTAAAATGATTTCCACAATAGAGAGGGTAAACAATAATTAGGATACAATAATGAGCCAGGTTTTAGATACTTCCTTATCAATACCATATTACTCTGCATCTAACTGCCATTTTTCATCAGTAGCATTTTGTCTAATGTGTTATATATATGACCCAGTCTCATGTTAGCTGGCTGTGGTTAGTTAAGAGAAATTAATTATAGTACAGAGAATTTTCCATATAGTTTTCACCAAATTTCTCCTAATGTGTTTTTTTTTTCCTCCTAATGTTGCCATCTTGCATAACTAAGGTCTAATTATCAAAACTAAGAAATGAACATTGGTATTATACTGCTAACTAAACTATAGACTTCATCAATTTTTCCACTAATATTCTTTTTTCTTCTATGATTAAAGCCAGGATCCAACATTCTATTTAGCTGTCACATTTCTTAGTCTCCTGTAAGTCCTCCTTGTTTTTCATGACCTTGATACTTTTGAAGAGTATCACGTATTTTATTGAATATCCCTTGATTTAGATTTGTCTGGTGTTTTTTTTCTCATGATTATTTTACGGTTATGTATTTTCAGAGGAGATACCATAGAATTCATGTGTCCTCAGTCCATCATATCAGGACGTACAAGATGTCAGTAGGTAACATTTCTGGGGATGTTGCCCTTTGTTACTTGGTTAAAGTATTGGTTGCTTACTGGCTTTTTAACCATTGTAAAGTTGCTATTATTTTTTCTTTGTCATTAATACATTTTGGGGAAAATGCTTTAAGACTATTCAAATCCTATTTCTTCTCAAATGTTTATCTACTACTTTTCATATGCAACACTGAATCTTGCCACAGGTAGTATGTTGGTGTTTGCCTGACAGTAATTTTCTATTTTCTTTATTTCTTCTGCATTTATTAATTAGAACTAAAGGAAGAGCCATCTCTTCTTTTACATTATTTATTTATTCACTTATTTATTTCTATCATTATGGAGTCATGGATATTTGTTGTAGTCCATAGATTTTAATCCTGTTTTGTTGACCAAATTGTCCCACCTTCTTTTTTTTTTTGATGTAGTGTTCCGTGATTCATTGTTTGTGCATAACACCCAGTGCTCCATGCAGAACGTGCCCTCTTTAATACCCATCACCAGGCTAACTCATCCCCCCACCCTCCTCCCCTCTAGAACCCTCAGTTTGTTTTTCAGAGTCCATCATCTCTCATGGTTTTTCTCCCCCTCCAATTTCCCCCCCTTCATTGTTTTGTTTTGTTATGGTTTTGGTTTTGGTTTTATTTTGTTTTGATAAATTGCTTACTTTTTGACATCATAAGATGATCCAAGCTCAACCAAATTGCCAACTCTTTTAGCTGAACCTTACGAATGTCCAATGGCATCATCTGCCCAAGAGAAGCAAGATTTTCATAGCATTTCTTCCAGCAAGGATCTTTTCTTTCCCTAGACTTCAGGGTAGTTGGTTGTGTTATGATTTCTGAATAAGATGACCTTAACATTTCTCCTATTTTTAGTAAACTTTAGGTAGGTTTTTCCTGATTACAGATTACTGTATTCCCTTTTCTTAGAGCATTTACTTCAGCAAACTTGGAGTTGTAAATTCTTTCTGTGCCCCTTTGAGATGCAAATATTCTCCTAGTCTCTTGCCAGCATTTCAACCCAGGAATATTCTCAAGGATCTGGGAGCCACCCCTTTGAAGTGTAATTCTCAAGAAAGAGTGCCTTTATCTACCAGCTTCTATTAATAAGCACCATTAACACACACAGATGGCTTAATCACATTAACCAGCCTCCCCCTTAATGTTGCCCAGTACTTTTCTTTTTTTTAATTATGTTATGTTAATCACCATACATTACATCATTAGTTTTTGATGCAGTATTCCATGATTCATTGTTTCCGTATAACACCCAGTGCTCCATGCAGTAGTATGTGCCCTCTTTAATACCCATCACCAGGCTAACCCCTCTAGAACCCTCTGTTTCTCAGAGTCCATAGTCTCTCATGGTTTGTCCGATTTCCCCCCCTTCATTTTTCCCTTCCTATCTTCTCCTTCTTCTTTTTTTTTTTTAACATATAATGCATTATTTGTTTCAGAGGTACAGGTCTGTGATTCAACAGTCTTACACAATTCACAGCACTCACCATAGCACATACCCTCCCCAATGTCTATCACCCAGCCACCCCATCCCTCCCACCCCCACCACTCCAGCAACTCTCAGTTTTTCCTGAGATTAAGAATTCCTCATATCAGTGAAGTCATATGATACATGTCTTTCTCTGATTGACTTATTTCGCTCAGCCTAACACCCCAGTACTTTTCTACTAACACAATTCAGTACTTAAAAAATCAATTCTCACCTTTTGTTTCAGCAGAGTTGAGTTCAAACTCTCTCTCCTAGACAGTAGTCTTGTATAAAAATTTTCCTTACATGTTTAACTTGTCCAATGTAGTTTTTTATTGATACCTCTGATGGGTTAAAAAAAAAAAGTCATGAACTTTTAGATTTTGTGACTTGCTGTTGTCTTCAATGTGGGAGCAATGCTTTCTCTAATTTTCTACATCATCAGATGAAAACCAGATAAATTATGATTTTGAGTTATTTACATTCCTGCTTTGTAAAGTTCTTATGTTACCCCCAAACACTTTCACAAAATTTTCCATACACAAATATTATGTATGTGGATGATTTGTAAATAGTTTAAAAATGTTGAGTCACTACAATAGAGTGACTGGAAGTTTAGTCTCAACTGAAAGCAATAGATCAGGGAGAGCAAAAATGAAGAGCAGATACGAGGTCTATGGGAACATAAGCCCTTAGAAATTTATAGAGCTCTTGCAGGAGGGAATTTAGTATTCTCAAGGATGTATGATAAGGAGTTTGACTCAATCTTATTTAAATTTCAAAATATGAAAACTCGTTAACTGTGGGTCTTAGATCACAAATGAACAGAAACACAGACAATTACCTGGTAATACACAAAAATAGTATTTGTGGATTTAGTGGAAATAATATTTGTGTAAACATATATATGTATATATGTGTATATATATGTACATATATATATACACACACATATATATACATATATATTTACTTTTTAAAATGCCTAGCAAGTGATAGATAGGGTATATATTATACAAAATTATAACTCTTTACTTTACTTTAGGGATTACATAATCCGTATTCAATTAACAATAATGAGAATAGTTTTTACAATCTTCTTTGCCATGTATATGTGATGACAGTTATTATCAGTGTATTGATGTAGATTCCCAGTCATGGTACTATATTAAATCATAATAATGTAGGTATATATATGTAAACATAAGACAAGCAAATATCATGAATATTTGAAATTCTATACCATATTCCTCAGATAGTTATTTTATCAAGAAAAATGTTGTTAAAAAGATAGAACAAAATGTTCAAATCCACATAAACTATTGTAAGGGAAATCTATTGTTTATATTCAGTTATACATAAAATTCCTGTGTAAATTTTATAAAATTATATTTATTACAAAATTAAAATTAAGAAGAAACTAAACAAAGAAACAGTAGAGATGCAGAATTATTTTTCAAATTATACCTATTTTAGTGGTATAGTATTCATATACCTTGTCAAGATTTTATCTTCAACAAAATATTTTAGTTATAAATGAACACTAAATGTCACACCCTCAAAGATATATGAAAATCATATTAAGTAAGACAATTGGGCGCCTGGGTGGCTCAGTCGTTGAGCGTCTGCCTTCAGCTCAGGTCATGATCCCGGGGTCCTGGGATCGAGCCCCACATTGGGCTCCCTGCTCTGTGGGAGGCCTGCTTCTCCCTCTCCCACTCCTCCTGCTTGTGTTCCCTCTCTCTTGCTATCTCTCTCTCTGCCAAATAAATAAATAAAATCTTTAAAAAAATAAATAAAACTGCCCAATTATTTAAAAAAAAAGTAAGACAGTTGACTTCCTAGAATTCTTACAGAACAACTTATTTTGGACCAAAATACACGTTTTTGAACTTAAAAATAATTACTGGAATTGGTTTTCAAATTGTATCCCATGCATGCTAACTTACCAATCAAAATGTAATAAATATAACTTGGTATTTTCTGCATTGGGAGATTTTAAGCTCCTTGAGAGCAGGAACAGTGCCATATAACTCTACAATGCAGTAGAAGATCAGTAAATGCTGAATGATGATGTTGTAGTTGATTCATTGACTGTATTATGACCAAACACTATTGTACTATGTTGTAATACAGTGATAGGATGGAGGTGTTGCAATGTGAGCCGGGAAGCTTATTCATAAACTGAAAAGCCCCCAATTATCTGGGCTTTCTGTCTCCTCCTTGATAGATTTTTCCTTCTTTGGGGTCAGACTAGCCCATCTTTTGTCTACTTCCAGTTTACTGTAAACAGGTGTGGAATTCAGGTAACCAAACTTATATTGTATGCAAAGTAAAAATGACTAGGTACTGAGTCACATCCTAAGGGTACCCTTGTGAGTAAAATGAATGGGCTTCTAGTGCTTGTTTCTCACAGCCTTTACAATATTTTCTTATTGAACTGTTTCTTTGTTTTATGTAGCTATGTAGTTTTGAAACATAAGGATTTCTGTATTGTTATTCTTGGCAGCACAATAAGACAAAAGTTTTTTACAAACTTGGAATGATAATCTAAAGAAAACACAGTGCAATTGAATTTAGATTCATTTAGTCCTTGTAACATTTAAGTTAAAAAAAAAGCAAATATACAGGACTATTTAAATCAGAATACTCATAAGCTTGTTAAAGTATGTTCTTTCCTTTGAGATTGTCTGTTTAGGAAGACAACTTATAATACCCCTCCTGCTTTGGTGAGAAAGAAACCAGAGGAAAGATTTTAAAGGCTTGGTGTTAAACCTATAGCTAACATGTATATTGCAAGAAATACATGGCCATGCTAGGGTCACATCTATCAAAATGATTGGGATATTCATGTCAGGTTCTTGATTCCTCTTCCCACCAGCACCACTTTTTTGAGGCTCCTTGCAGATCACCACCTATAAGTTAACAACTTTTCTTTTTAGAGAAAGGCTTATGCCACATTATCTATATTTCAATTATAACCATCACATGAAGATCTTGAATGAAGTTGTTTCCTATGGCCTTCAGCCACACTTATCTACATGAGGATTATTTTGCAGGTCATGAAGTTCTTTCATTGTTCTGTTTTTTACTGGTAAAATTTGCCTGGACTACTTTATCTCTTAGTCCCAAAGAACCCAGCATTGAACCTTCAGATATATCTAAGGAGAAGCAGAAGCATCCCTGGTCAGGGATGTGGCAGATAGAATGGCATTTTGGGATAAGAGAGTAGACTGTATGGCCTCTAAAATCTCTAATGCATCCACAAAACTAGAGCATAGAAAATATTATTTGGTTTCTCATTGTTTTTTGTTTTGAAAAAATTAAATATACAGAAAAACTTAAATGTACTAGTACAACATACACCCATATTCCCATGACCTAGATATAGCAATTAAAAATAAAAAAGATTTATTTATTTATTTGAGAGAGAGTGGGGTAGGGGAGGGAGAGAATCTTCACGCTGACTCCCCACTGAGTGTAGAGCCCAAGGTGGGGTCTTGGCGAGGGGCTTGATCCCACAACCCATGAGATCATGACCTGAGCTGAAACCAAGAGTCAGATGCTTAACCGACAGAGCAACTCAGGCACCTCCTAGACTTAGCAGTTTTAACATACTGCCAGAGCCATATTTGCATTTTTTTTTCTGAACTACTTCAAAGTAATTTGCAACATCTGAAGAAAATTAACAATCACTTCCTAATGTTGTCTAATACCCAGTTTATATTCAAATTTCTCCAGTTGGCTCCCAAAAGAGCATTTGTTTTCCCAGAACAAGGACACACATTGGGTTCACAAATAAATATTATTTTTTTTCAAATTAGAAATAACCCTAGTGCTAAAAACTGCCTTGCAAATGAAACCATAAATAGGGAGATATGAAGAGGAAAAAAAGAAAAGAAAAGAAAACAATGGGGAGGGTTTCATTTATAGGAGACAGACATGTGTTCCCTATAGGCCTGATTTCCATGGTTGTTAATGGAGGATATTGATAATATCTACCTTAACTAGTATTATGTAATTAGGATAACTTTTCAAAAGTATTTAGCAAAGTGATTGGCACAGCAGAAGCATAAATAAATGTTAATTGTCCCTATTCTTATTATTTTTAGAACATGAACGATTAAGTAAGTCTGATAATACAATAGTTAACTGTTTCGACCCAGCCCCTGAAGTCTATACAGTTTTATAATAAAATGAGATAGTTTTACACCTAAGGGATCTGTTAGTTTAACTCAGGAGGTTTCAAGAGTGTTATTTTTGACAGATGAGGAAACTGAGAGCTTTTTAAAGCTAATACATTTGTAAATTTGATTTAAAGAACTATGTATAAAAATGTAAAAATGTGTATCAGTCCTGAAAGCAAAGTCCAATTCCAGTCCCTAAAAATCGTTTTAAAATATGTTGGGAGACTTTTCTTAATGAATTCTCAGGAATATGTTTGAAATCACAATTTAGTATGCTGAAAATACCAATGCATAAACCTTTATCATGAATTTGTTCTCCAAATTTTAATAAAGTTGAATTTCTGCCAGCAGTACTTCAGGTTTTCTAAACTCCAGCAAAATGTTATACTAGTTATATTTCTTTTTTTTTTTATTATGTTATGTTAATCACCATACATCGCATCATTTGTTTTTGATGTAGTGTTCCATGATTCATTGTTTGCATATAACACCCAGTGCTCCATGCAGTAGTATGTGCCCTCTTTAATACCCATCACTAGGCTAACATATTAAAACACACCCGTTTCCCAAATGCCTTTGGGCTTATTAAAACACACACACACACACACACACACACACACACACACACATGCACATAAATGTTACTACTAAGTTTGATAAACTCTGGAGGTAAGAATGACAACACATGGATTTAAAGACCAAATCTGCCACTAACCAGCTGTATATTTTTTTCAAGTCATTTCTCTTTCCTGGGACTCAGTTTCTTTATCTGCAAAATAAGCAGTTTGGATGCTGGACTTTCTGAGAATAAGAGAATTGTAATGACTCTATATTTCTATATTGTTGTTGCTTATTTAATATATTTACTCAATATAATTTACTTGGTTCCTGCCTAAGCTCTGTGAGGTAGCTAGGTGAATATTTTTAACTGTCCTTCCCCACAATATTATGGAAGTTTTGGAGGCCAAATGAAGGCATTTATATACATCAATCATAAATACCACTTATTAAGCCCCTACTATATTCCAGGTATCATTACTTACAGACATAATTTTAATTGTCAGAAAACCTATAATAAGTTTATCATCATTTTAACATGTGATAAAATTGGGGTGGAGGATGGTTTTTACTTGCTACAAAGCTAGTCCTTGGCAGAGTGGGAACTTGGACAGAAGCCCGTGTGACTTTTTTTTGCATTTTTCCTATTATAACCCCTTCTTTCTTTTCTCTTTGTCTTTTCTAAGAGATAATGAAAATCATGGAAAGTGTTTAAGAAATAACATAAGCATATTAATATTTTAAGTAGTAATGAGCATAATGAAATAAAAAAGCAGATGAAAAGAAGGTAAGATCAATTGTGCTTTTAATACAGTTGTAGAGAAATAATGAGGACCCAAGTTTGAGAGTGGACAGGAAAAATGTATAGGAGAAAGTAATTTTTTTTTGAAAGTAATTTCTACCTTTAGACACAGAAGCTTGAAAAGTGTGTAAATGTAGATGACAAAGAAAATGTAAGACCAATGCTATACAATTTTAATCCCACAAGCCTATTCTTTATCTCACTCCTATTTCTATTAACAACTATAAACATTTATCATATATATGTCCTACTTTCAGGAAACTTACATTCTAGGGGAAGGAGACCAATTAAACACAAATAAACATATATGTAGTTATGTATATTAGGGAGAGAGAGACCACTATTATTCTGAAAGGTGATTCTGCTTTCAAAGACCTTTCTTCTAGTAAGTAAGATAAGATATACATATTCACAAATAATTAGACTATAAGATAGAATTATATGAATATCTTGAAGGGAGAACTGATACCATGTTCTGAAATTTTTAAAAGAATAATTACATACAGCTGGAGAAAAAGGAGGATGGCCTATATAGATTTGGCTTGAAAATAGAATTAAGTTTGGGCCAACAAAGATAGGGAGAGGAAAGATGAGTAAAATCATTAATGGGTAATATCTCAAGATATTTACCTGCAACAGCAAATAGTTTAGTTTAGCTTGAGGGCACAGTGTATGAGAGGAAGTAAGATAAAATGACGTTGAAACACAGTTAGGGGCAAAGGTAATGGTGATCCCTGAGACCCAGTAATCTTACTCATTGATATATACTCAGGAAAAATGCACCAATATGTCTACCAAAAGAAAAATACAAGAATATTCACTATTCATAAAGCAAAAAATGGAATATTTCCCAAAATTTCATTAATAGAAACACATGAATAGATGGTGTACATTTGCACAGTGGAATTCTTGTGTGTAGAGCAAGGAGAATAAGCATACTCTAACTCCATGCAACACGATAGATGTATTTCAAATACATATTGGACATAAAAGCCTGATACAAGAATACATATACATATATGGTATATGTATTCATTTTTATAAAGTTCAAAACAGGAAAATCTATAGTTTTTGAAATCAAGGAAGTAACCATTCTTTAGAGATAGTGACTAGAATAGGTCCCAGGGAGGCTTCGGGAGAAACCTTTGGTTTCTTGATTTGGGTGCTAAGTACAAGGATGCACTCAGCTTGTGAAAATAGTTCCAGATGCACATTTGTGACTTGGGCATTTTTCTATATGAATTTTCTACTTTAGTGAAAGAAATTAAAGGATGGTATTTGAGGAATTAATATTCTTTTTCAGTAAGGAGACATAGAAGCTGTTGTTTTTAGCTGAAGAATTACACAATTCTATTAAAATCAGAAAGATTGGATCAAGTGATAAGACAAAAGAATTGAAAATGAAAGAAAAAATTGACCTTAACTTGTATAGTATTACTGGGAAAACAGACAAGGAGACAGAAGTGATAAAAGTACTAGAGATGAAATGGACCAACTTTCTGTCTGCCTAATAGAATCAGATAACATGAAGAAAGGCAAAAAATTTAAAAGAGATTCAGGACTGGGTGGAAGGCAGTTCTACTGAGAAACAAAAAAATCAAGAGGGTAAAGGATTTGGCAAATGTTGGCCAACTACAGTCAAATCTGGCCCATCAACTATTTTTGTACAACCCATGAGTTAAGAATGGTTTTTACATTTTTAAATGGTTGAAAAAAAATCAGAATAGGTGTAATCAGAATAATACTTAAGACACATGAAAATTATATGAAATCAAAATTCCAATGTCCATACAAAATTTTTTGGAATACAGCCACGCTCATTTTTTTGCATGGTGTCTATGGATGCTCTCGCATTACAAGAGCAGCAGAATTGAGTATTGCCATAGAGTGCTATGGTATGGCCTGCAAAGCAGAAATTATTTACTACCTTGCCCTTTACAGAAAAATTCTGCCAACCCCTGCTTTAGAGCTAAAATTATAAATTATATATATGTCATATTATATATAAATATGTGTGTAGATATTGATATATCTACATATATATTGATATATCTATCTATGATAGATAGATAGATAGATACTTGAAAATGCCTAATATGGTTATGGGCAAATACAATGTTTGTTGAAAAAGGAGAATAACATTAGAAATAGAATTCTGAGGATCACTGTACAGAGTGAAGAACTGAGTCTGTTATTGTAAGTCACCAGCTAGCATTTAAAAAAAAACTAAAGAAAATAAAAAGTGCTTCATACATATTCATTCGTTTGATCTCTAAGACAATCTGTGAGGTGAATATCATTGTCTCTAGTTTACAATGAGGAAACAGATTCTAGAATATATGTGACTATACTTTGGAGAATAATTGCATTCAAAAGTAGAAGGTGACAGAAGTACCATCGAGTAGAATGGGAATATTTTGGTATATTGTGGGCAATATTGCTCATGTACAATTGTTGACATAGTAATAGGACAAAAATTCTAGAGTCAGAATTTCTAAGTTTCCATACTGGCTCTACCACTTACTACACTATAATCTTGAGTTCATAACTTAACCTTTGACACATTCAGTTTCATAATATACTAAAATTAGGATAATAGTATAGTTACCTCATAGGGCTGTGATGAAGAGTGAAGTTAAATATATGTAAGGTGCCTGGAAGAGTGTCTGGCATATCTAAATGTTGGCTATTTTTGTCTTTGGCAAAAGATTCCAAAAACCAGTTGACACACAATATAATCTCATTTGGATGGCAGTAGTTCAAAAAGCCTTTGATAGCTATTTATATCACAGTTGTACTCTATAGATTTGAGCAGGAAAGGAGAAATACCGCCAGCCAGCAATAACATCAGAGATCCCATTTATCTGATTTGTGTTAAGCTTTGTTTCTTTGCTTATCCTGCACACAATTAGCCAATAAGGAACTTTTGTTCAGAATTCCGAAACAGGAAGTGTTCTCTTAAGTCTTATTTTGAAATGTTCATAGTGATTCCAATTGATTAATAGCATATAATAAATCATTCACAGAAGCACTAAAAATCTTTAGGAAAGGTGTCAGTCAGTCATTTAATCCTTTTATGATATTGTTGTTCCTCCTGTGAGAGAGTGAGAATTCACTAGAACTTTTGGTTTTATTAACTTTTGGCCCTTATCCTGTCAGAAGTAAACATCTGGTGATTATAACTCACCATGTGAGTTGAGATGTTATTAAGGAAATCGAGTGCAACCGATGAGACTCCTGTGCGTGACAGGGTCAGCCTCAGTGCTCTGCAATAATCCACTCTGGTCCCTGCATGGCAGGTGGGTAGCTGCTGCAATTACTGTCATTTTATGTCTGGAGAAAGTTAAACAAGAGGGTTAAGGGCTTTCTTAAGGTCATATTGGAAATCAGTGGCATTCCAAGGAACAGAACTTAGAATACACTTAACCAGATCACCTCTTGAATAGTTTTAACTTTTTTTTTTTTATGAGGATAGTGAATAATTTTCCATAATATACCAGTGTACACTTCAATATTATTTATTAGATCCTGATTCATGGATTTATTACCTCTGAGACAAAGACCGTAAAAAGAGGTCCCAGTTGAATCTACCTATATCTATTATTATTTGAAAGTTTAAACACTTTTTTTTTATTGAAAATGGAAAGAATGGTAATGACCAGTAGTCAAGACGGAGAAAATTCATTTTGATTTTTGAGCTACTTTAATGGGTTAGCAGCTTATAATTTACTTAATGTGCTTGCATACTATTGATTTCAGACAGAAGTGAGCTGTTTCTTCATTTATGTGCCTTGCTATATGCCAGCAGCAGTAAAAGTTGCTTTTCTTTTAGTAGGCCACATTGCCTGGGAAAGGAAATTACAAATGATTCAGATTCCAAGGAAGAGACACCTGTATAGCTTATCAGTTAAAAGCCCTTTCTCGGGTGCCTGGGTGGCTCAGTTGGTTAAGCGACTGCTTTCGGCTCAGGTCATGATTGGAGTCCGGGGATCAAGTCCTTCATCAGGCTCCCTGCTCAGCAGGGAGTCTGATTCTCCCTCTGACCCTCTTCCCTCTCGTGCTCTCTGTCTCTCATTCTCTCTCTCTCAAATAAATAAATAAAACCTTAAAAAAAAGCCCATTCTCACAGCTTAATTTAATTCTTCAAATAAAATAATGCAAAAAATGAAAATTTTAAGTGCTAGGTATGGGAATTTATTTTGATAATTTTCTTACTGAATAAGAAATAGCTATCATTTACTGAATATTCACTATATGTCAAACATTATGCTAAGGAATTTAGAGGAACCTTCAATTTGGAAAGCCTCATTGTTTATTTTCATGACTAGGTTAGAACTGAAGCATGGATAATTAATGCTGAGATTTCACAGACACCAAGTTATTTTAGATCCTGAGTTAGGCTTATAATAAATAAATAATAAATGACAGATACTTGATATTGGTTCTTTAATTTTCATTTTTTTGTTGGATTTCCATTGAACATTTTTGTAATTCCTTCATTTATATATTTAAGCTTTTTTGCTCTTGTACACTATTGATTCAATAAAGTGTATTTCAACTATTTGAGCCTTTTGTCCAGAATATTTCAAGGCTTTTTTCCTTATTTCCCAGTATATGGATGGCCTAGGGACTAGCATCTGGAAATATATAGGCATTGTATGTATCACATATTCAGTATGAATAATCTAATAAGTGAAATTTACTTAAATGATTTATCATTTTAACTACTTCCTCTGAGGCCCATGTATTCATTCTATTAGAATGTATATGGATTTTTTTAAAGAATATGATTACACAGGCTGTTGCATGAAATTTTATGGCCTTGATATTATCAAATCACTTTTTTTACTTCAAGATTCTTCATTTGACAAAAACTTATAGGTCCCAGGTGTTAATGCTGTGAATATGGTGGTTTAGATGGTTTTCTACCCTTCCCACATTTCAAATTGCAAGTGGAAGATGCAAGTTGCATCCTGTTCAAAATTTGACATATCCAAAGAATAATACTAAGCCAACCCAGCAAGTTAACTGTGCATGGGAGAAGAGTACCTCAAAACTCAGGATGCTAATTAGTGAGGGCTTGCCTTAATAAACCCTGCCCATAACATTTTTACTCTTCCCTTAAAATAGTTTGTATATACATACACACTTGAATGTGTTTATATGTACAGAATACCCATATACATCCTTATTTTAAAATGTGCTTATCTAATACATATGATTTATAAATGTATACTATTATTGTTTACCACTATATATTCAGTGTTTGTGTAAGGATCTGTCTGAATGTATATTCATACATGGATAAATTGATATTATAATGTCAATAGATATTTCCAGATAATTTTGTTATACTTTTACTTTTTGAAGCATATTTTCCATTAAATACCATTAAATAAGGCATATGCTTTTCTAATATATGGGATGCATTATATTAAGCCTGAATTAATTTAAATTGTATTGCATTAGAAACTTGAGAAGTCTCACATTTATATTAAGGAGTAGAATTAAGTATATCAGATACTAAATTATACATTGTTATTCTCAAATTTAAAATTATAGTTCTAGAGCAAACATTTATACTTTAATAGATTTTTCATAGGAAAAATTAAGCCTAGAAAGTTTTGATTATATGATTTTAAAAAACCATGACATGTCTCTGTTTTTAAATGAACAAGTTTAAGAATATCCTGTAATGACCACTTCTTCCTAAAATGATTTTTGACATAGTGGAATGATTATAAATCTACTTATCACATGTTTTAGGCTAAGATGACTCAATTGCCTGAGGCAGAAAAGGAAAAGATTGCTGAGCAAGTTGCTGATTTCAAGAAAGTAAAGAGTAAACTGGATGCTGAGATTGAGATATGGGATGATACCAGCAATGATATCATTGTTCTGGCCAAGAAGATGTGTATGATTATGATGGAGATGACAGACTTCACAAGGTAATTATGTGGAAAATGATGCATAACATTTATAATGGGTAGAAACATTTGTCACAGTAATGAAACCTAAGTTTCTCTAAGTGGCAGGTGCTAAAAACTAAATGGTGGGAGAAACACAAATAATATAGAATTAGAAAGTTGTGGGTGTGTAGTTCTAGAGGTTTTGGTAAATAAATATGGCAAAGTTTCTCATAAATGGCCAAAAAATGATTTTAGAAATCTCCTTTATACCCTGTCACCTTAGGAATCTTTTCTGTTTCATATTAGCATATTATTTTACAAAGAAATTGATAAGTCAAATTATGATTTCGGTTGGAGCTATCTGAATATTTGATTTCCATAGCTACATAATTTTAGTTGTAATGATTTATGTGTCATCAAGATTCATATCTTTTGCTACTGAGCTCTCAACCAAACATATTTTGAATCACAGTGACTTAATGATATACATGAAAGAATCATACATTATGTGTAAATTCCAGGAACAATAACATGCTTATTATAGCTTCAAAATATTATCTTATAGAGCTGGCCAAAGAGCAGTAAAATAATACAGTTCTTGCCCTACCAGTTACTAAAATATACAAAACTACAATAATTGAGGTAATTTAGTGCTTGTGTAATTTTAAAAGACACAGAGCGGAAGAATACTCTGAAGCCGACCTGGTAGACTTAGAAAAACATTCATTTATATCACCATACATTGTATACAAATATACATTTTAGGTCGAGTAATAAATGTAAGTTTAAAATTGTAACAAGTGGAAAAATGTACACAAATCTTTTATTTATATTAAGATTGAGAAAGGCTTTCTAAGCATTGGAGAAAAAGGAAGAACTTATAAAAAAGGATTACTAAATTGAACTACATTAAAAATTAAGTTATGTAGACCAATAGAATGTCCTAAACAATATCAAACTATAAATGGATAATTGGGTAAACATTTGTAACAAAAAATAACAAAAACATGATGTCATTTATATATAAAGAATACTTAAAGACATTATGAAGAATAAAAAAACAAATATCCTAGAATGGACAAAAGACATGAGCAGATAATTCACCAATTTCTTCCCATAAAACTATGACCCATAAATCTGTGAATAATATTCAACCTAAAATAATTTAAAATAAAGTAACTTTTAAATTTATAAAATTGGACAAACTTTTAAGATAGATTTGTTACAGGAGGGTATCATGATGAATGTTCATTGCAGCATTATTCACAACAGCCAAGACATGGAAACAATGTTGATGTTCCTCAAAAGAAGAATGAATAAAGAAAATGTTGTGTGTGTGTGTGTATATATATATATGTATCTATATATATGTATATATATATATGATGGAATATTTTTTATGTAGAATCTTTTTTTTTTTTTTTTTTTTTTTGGCTGGGTGATAGACATTGGGGAGGGTATGTGCTATGGTGAGCGCTGTGAATTGTGTAAGACTGATGAATCACAGACCAGTACCTCTGAAACAAATTTTATGTGGAATCTTAAAAAGAAATCAAAATCATAGAAACGGAGTAGAATGGTGGGGAATGAGGAGTAGAGGAAATGGGGAAATGTTGGTCAAAGAGCACACACTTTCAGTTATAAGATGAATAAGCTTTGAGTATCTAATATATAGTATGGTGACTATTGTTTATACTGTATTGTATATTTGAAATTGGCTGAGAGTAAATCTTAAGCATTCTCATGCACACACCAAAAAGGTAACTATGTAAACTGATGGATGTATTAATTCATTTGATTGTGGTAATAATTTTATGATATAAAAATATATCAAATCCCCACCCTGTACACTTTAAATATATTACAGTTGTATTTTTCAGTTATGCCTCAATAAAGCTGGGGGGGAAAAGAAGATAATCAAAACAATTCAGCTGATGAGACCCTTATGTCTAAAAAACAAATACAGGGGCGCCTGGGCGGCTCAGTTGGCTAAGCGACTGCCTTCAGCTCGGGTCATGATCCTGGAGTCCCGGGATCGAGTCCCACGTCAGGCTCCCTGCTCAGCAGGGAGTCTGCTTCTCCCTCTGACCCTCCCCCATCTCATGCTCTCTCTCTCTCTCATTCTCTCTCTTTCAAATAAATAAATAAATAAATCTTTAAAAAAAAATAAAAAAAAAAATAAAAAACAAATACAAAACAGAAAAATAAAACTGTAATGCAACACACCAAATTGAAATAAATTTCAAAAACTACCATATGATCCAGTAATTTCACTACTGGGTATTTACCCGAAGAAAATGAAAACACTAATTCAAAAAGATATATGTACCCCAATGTTTATTGCAGCATTATTTACAATGGCCAAGATAGGAGACAACTCAAGTGTCCATTCATAGATGAATGGATAAGAAGATGTGGTCTATATGCACAGTGGAAAATTGCACAGCTATAAAAAAAGAATAAGATCTTGCCATTTTCAACAACATGGATGGACCTAGATGGTATTTATGCTAAGTAAAATAGATTGACAAAGACAGATACCATATGATTTTACTCATATGTGGAATCTAAAAACCAAAACAAATAAAGAAACAAAAAGCAAAATCAGACGTATAAATACAGAGAACAAACTGATGGTTGCCAGAAAAAAGGGAGTGGAGAGATGGGCAAAATGGTGAAGGGGAGTGGGAGATACAGGCTTCCAGTTATGGAATGAATAAGTCATGGGAATGAAAGGTACAGCATAGGAAATACAGTCAATGGTATTGTAATAGTGTTGTATGGTAATGGATGGTAGCTAAGTGAGCATAGAGAAATGTATAAAGAAGTTGAGTTACCATGTTGTACACCTGAAGCTAATTTTGTGCCAACTATATTCAAATAATAAAAAGTTGGAGATGTTTATTTTTAAAATCCAGACTCAAAATCAAAAACTAAGAGGTATGAAAAAAATTAAAAAAGGGATGAGGAATGTAACAAGTTCATCAAAATTAAAGAATAGAAAAAATTCAAAAATGACAAATTATAAATCCAAAGGAAAATAGATTCAAATAAAAATTCCATAAGGAGCATTGAAAACAAGCAGGAGATTAACTAAGAGACAGTGATGAGATAAAAATAAAAAAAGAAGAAAAGAGAAAAAAAGACCTTGAAAGAGAGAGGAGGCAAAGAGTTTCCAGTATACATATCCTTGGACACTTTGAAGAATAATTTAAGAAATAATAAAACAACCAATATTTAAAAGTATAAAAATATTTTCATATGTAAGACTAAGCTTAAATTTGTGTATTGAAAGGTGTTACCATATACCAAGGAATTTTACCCAGACAACAATAAACATACACATATTTTCCTCATATATAAAAATATTAATATATTATACATATTATAAATAACACCCACTATGTGTACATATCTACACATATACATGAAAGGGAGAAGAGACAGCAAAGTGAAACTAACTAAATTGTAACACTTTATGAAAAGCAATCCTTACCTCCACAAAGGAGAAGCAGGTATTTTAACCTTGTATGATTTCATTTCTTGTGATTATCTCCATACCTCTAAGCAATATACTTTCTTCTCTGAGATATAATTTATTGTCTTTTCCTACAAATGAGAATTTAGATAACTTATAAGACTGTTCATCTTCTTTTCTCCCCCTCCTTTCCTTAGTTTGATGAATTTATATATTTTCACTGTTTATATTTACAGTCCTTGATAATATTATTTTATTCATAACTGGTTTTTTGTTATTATGTGTTAGTTATATCTCAACTTCCAACTATGTATAATGAAGAGATTCCTACTTTCACTCTTCTGCCTTCAACTGCTCCATTCTTTTATTTTTTTTAAGATTTTATTTATTTATTTGAGAGAGAGAGGGTGAGAGAGCCCAAGAGGGGGTAGAGTCAGAGGGAGAAGCAGACTCCCTGCTGAGCAGGGAGCCCGATGTGGGACTCGATCCCAGGACTCCAGGATCATGACCTGAGCCAAAGGCAGTCGCTTAACCAACTGAGCCACCCAGGCACCCAGCCAACTGCTCCATTCTGTGTCTCATTCATAACCCAACTTCTTTCCACTACATCTTTTACATTAAGATAGGTAATACTTACATCCTTTTCAACAATTAAATCCCCCATGCTTATGTTATAGGTTGATTCTGAAAATAAGGATTAATAAATAATATTTTATTATGGCATTGATACAATTAACCTAGATAGGAAACATGCATGAAAGAAACATTTCCTGTAAAAAATTGAATTACAGTTTAGACATGGTTTAAAGTGTCCATAGATTTATATGGAAAACAGCAGATTATGGAAAGAAATCTAAACTAAGAGCTGTTTTAATATCAGCTGATAAGTAGGGCAATGAGAAGTCTCTTAATTCTGTAATGTAAATATTTAGAGTGTATATATATATATATATATATATATATATATATATTTATAGGCAGAATGTGGAACTAGAAGGATAAACAATGAAGGACAAAGCCACGAGAAGCAAAATTCCAAGAAGTGGGCAGAGGAAATAGAATTCCATAAAAACAGAGCACTCAAGTGATTATAAGAACATTTGTAACATGAGAAGAAAGATTCTGGGCCATAGTTAAGGGAATTTCAGTGAATGATCAATGAGTTGTTTTATTTGAGGAAATTTTAGTTAAAATGATGATTGAAGGGGCACCTGCGTGGCTCAGTTGGTTAAGCATTTGCCTTTGGTTCAGGTCATGATCTCAGGGTCCTGGGACCAGCCCCATGGGTGGGGGAAGGGCTCTCTGCTCAGAGGGGAGTCTGCTTCTCCCTCTCCCTCTCCCCGCCCCCATCGGGTTCTCTCTCTCACACACAAATAAATAAAATCTTTAAAAAAATGAAGATTGAAAAGATAGTGTAATTTTGGCAGCTCTCAGTTTGTGGGTACTTTTGTTTGAGTAGCTTCACTAAATGGTGAAAGGGAAAAACAGTCGTTAAAAGAGGTGGATGAGAGACTAGCTGATAAGAAAATAAAAATAACATAGTATCTTTTTTTTTTTTAAGATTTTATTCCTTTATTTGAGAGAGAGAGAATGAGAGAGAAAGCACATGAGAGGGGGGAGGGTCAGAGGGAGAAGCAGACTCCCCGCTGAGCAGGGAGCCCGATGCGGGACTCCATCCAGGGACTCCAGGATCATGACCTGAGCCGAAGGCAGTCGCTTAACCAACTGAGCCACCCAGGCGCCCAAAATAACATAGTATCTTAAAGGAAGCATAGTCAAGACAGATTTTGAAATATCTGAAGGGAGAGAGGAAATGGGAAGGGATAGAATGAAATCGTAGAAGGGGAGTAAGAAGCTATAACCAAAAAATGAGATAAAGAAGTAGAGCATAAACACTGAGAAATAGGGAAACAAACAAACAAACAAAAACAGATATGAAGGTAAGTCTTCATGACTTTAAATGGCTGTCCCTTCTTGTCTTAGCTAGAATGTTCCATCATAAAATCCTTTCTTGGCCATCCAGTGTAGCCTTCCTCCCCAACCTGTCTCTCTATATTACAAGATCCTGTTAACTTTCTTTTTAGCAGTTACCACATACTGGATTATCTAGCCCATGTATTTATATATTCCCTGCCTCTATATCCCTAACAGACTATAAAATGTATGAAAGTATGAAATTTGACTTTATTGTTTTATATCCAGAACTTACAACAACCTAAACAGTATATATATACGAAGTAGCTGTATATACTATAGTATGTGTACATATATGTATACATGACAGTATATAATACATACTGGTTGAATGAACTAGGAAAATTTAAAAAATAATTTAAAGTAATTAAAAGAAAGAAAGGAATTGCAACTTGAAATCAGAAGAAACCAAGTATAAACAAACAAAAACCCAAACAACAATGGAGTAAACATAAGTTTAAGCTCTAGAAATACACTTTTTTATTTTTTAATTTATTTTTTTAAAATTAAAATATAATTAACATACAGTATTATATTAGTTTCAGGTGTACAATATAATGATTCAACAATTCTGTACATTACTCAGTACAATAAGTCCACTCTTAATCTTCTTCACCTATTTTACCCATTCCTCCACCCTCTGGTAATTCTCTATGGTTTATTTTCCATACGTAAGAGTCTGTGTTTTTGTTTCTCTTTTTTATTTTTTTCATTTATTTTGTCTCTTAAATTCCACATATACGTGAAATCATATGCTATTTGTCTTTCTCTGACTGACTTATTTCACTTGGCATTATACCCTCTAAGTCCTCCATGTTGTTGCAATGGCAAGATTTCATTTTTTTATGGCAGAGTAATATTCCATTGCATATGTATATGTATATTTACCACATCTTCTTTATCCACTCATTTATGGATGGACATGGATTGCCTCCATATCTAGCTATTGTAAATAATGCTACAGTAAACATAACAGTGTATATTATCTTTTCCAATTAACGTTTTTGTTTTCTTTGGGCAAATACTCAATAGTGAAATTACTGTGTCATATGGAAATTCTATTTTTAATTTTTTTAAAGATTTATCTATTTGAGAGAGAGAGTGTGGGGGGGAGGGGCAGAGGGAGAGACTCCTCAAACAGACTCCCCACTGAGCACAGAGCCTGTCACCTGGCTCAATCCCAAGACCCATGAAATCATGACCTGAGGCGAAACCCAGAGCTACACACCTGACTGACTGAGGCACTCAGGTGACCCTCTATTTTTAATTTTTTGAGGAACCTCCATACTGTTTTCCACAGTGTGTTCACCAGCTGACATTCCCACCAACGGTGCATGAGGCTTCCTTTTTCTCCACCACCTTGCTAAAGCACTTGTTGTTTCTTGTGTTTTTGATTTTAGCCATTCTGACAGGGAAACCCACTCTTTTTGTTTCTTCCTTAACCCTTACATAGATCTTAAGTGTTGAACACTAAAGATTTTAATTTCTAATGCCCATGTGGCATTAAGAGGAAACATATAGTCAGGGGAGCTAGAAGTGAGATGCTTGTAAAAGCCAAGAGTTGTGCCTCTAAAAGGAAACTAGAAGTAATTCCATGGACCAGTTTGAAGGAGTAACAAGAAAGATTTTTCCTTGGAGTCTGAGTCAATAAAGTTCATCTTTAAGATATAGAGACCCCAAGTATATGACCTATTAAACTGATGTATTTCAAATTACATATTCACAAATTCTATCTCTAAAGTAAAGAATTAAGATGCAAGAAACAATGATGAGCAAAGAAATCAGAAAATCTGTTGGCATATTCAAATAAGCTTGGCAGAAAAACAACAATGATAATAGAAAAGACTATTTGAAATGAACAACCTGCCCAGGGACTATGTAATTGGTGGAGATCAGAGTTAAAAGGTCTACTTTTATATTCAGGGAGAATTGAGAACATTAACATTGGTGTATTAACATTATGCTTTGCTACCTAAAGAATGCATATAATGTCTTTTTAAATTTCTGAGGAAGCTCTGAAACAAAATTAACATATCAGTAGATGAAAGTAATGCAGAGAGGTTAGAAGTTAGAAGATGAGAATAAAATTAGAAAAAAATGGGGAGTGCATATAAAAAACTATAAACATGTTAGAATCATAATAGATATATCAGTATTTGTAATATGTAAATGTAGTAAGCTTAGTAGTTAAAAAAAAAGTGAGTACAATACCATAAGTACAGATGTCAAAAAAAATCTATCATATTTATTTATTTACTTATTTATTAAGATTTTACTTATTTATTTTAGAGATAGAGAAAAAGAGTGGGGGGAGGAGCAGAGGTAGAGGGACAAGCAGACTCTCCACTGAGTGTGGAGTCCAATGTGTGGCTCAATCTCATGACTCTGAGATCATGACCTGAGCTGAAATCAAGAGTCAGACATTCAACTGACTGAGCCACCCAGGTACCTCTATCGTTTTTACATAGAGGCCTATAGGAATCTTTTTTCAAGCAACCATGGAAAGGAGGAGGAAACCTCTCTCTAAAAGAGGAAGGAAATGTGATGAGCACTAAATAATGTGCTCATCACATAATTCGATGTTTCAGGTATACATTACTAGATTGTACACCTGAAACTAATATAACACTATATTTTTTTAAAGATATAATATATTTTTAATTTGAGAGAGAGAAAGAAAATGCATGCACCCAAGAGCAGGTGCACCTGAGTGGGGGAAGGGGAAGAAAGGGAGGGAGAAGGGCAAGCAGCCTCCTTGGAGCACAGACATGGGGCTCAGTCTCAGGACCCTGAGATCACGACATGAGCTGAAACCAAGAGTCCTATGCTTAACCTAAAGAGCCACCCAGGCGTCCCTATAATAGTGTATGTTAACTGCACTGAAATTCATATTTTAAAAAATGAAAACAAAAACTAAAAAATAACAGAGGAAGGAAATGTATGAATAAATAGAGGGAATTTTATGAAGTAAATGCCTAATAACTTCTATTTGTGGGGCAATATCAACTGTGGAATATGAGGAAGTATAAAAAGGCAAACATAGAATGAGAGCTTAGATAAAGACACAAAAAGCGATCTGGATTATAAAAGGTAGTCAACTAAGAAGATCACTCATTAATTCATTTATGGTTCATCACCCAGTTTGAAACCTAAAATATTCATTAGGAACAGAGTGAGTAGATTTTCCCTTCACATGTTCTGAGTAAACTAGAAAATTGGATTTATCTGAATTCCTAGGATGGAAAGGAATTTGCAGCAGCGTTCAAGGGCATGAGAGAATTGAGCACTGTGAGTTGTGTAAGACTACTGAATCACAGACCTGTACCTCTGAAACAAATAATACATTATATGTTAAAAAAAAAAAGAAGATAGCAGGAGGGGAAGAATGAAGGGGGGGAAATTGTAGGGGGAGACTAACCATGAGAGACTATGGACTCTGAGAAACAAACTGAACTTTCTAGAGGGGAGAGGGGTAGGGGAAATGGGTTAGCCTGCTGATGGGTATTAAAGAGGGCTCATTCTGCATGGAGCACTGGGTGTTAACGCAAACAATGAATCATGGAACACTACATCAAAAACTAATGATGTAATGTATGGTGATTAACATAACATAATAATAATAATAATAAAAAGAAACTATTAGAAAAGTCATATTGGAAAAACTGACTGGGTCCAGACTGTCAAAGGAGGGGAATGAGGTCAAGAAATAGAACAAAAAGTGTAAAGGTAAGGGTATGTCACCAACAAGTGATGAAAATACAGACTTCAGTAGTTTTTTTCTGCTCTGCATCTATTTCCTCCCAAAGCTACATACTTTGAATCAACTTAAAAAAGAATGCTGAATATGTCTTTGGAAAGGATGCTCAGTGACTTTGAGGGTTTTGCAATCTGTAGCTGGGGTGTTAGAAGAGAATTCACAACTCCACAGAGTGGTAATTCATTGGAAAATAGACACATTTCATGTTTTGCAAAAGCTAAACAGTCCAGCTTTCTCACAATCTACTGTCACTGCCAAAGACATCCACAGAACAGGAATAATATGTGTCCAACTTGCAGTAAAGGAAGAGTAACAAAATTGAATGTTGGACTCTGATAATCTTTTGCACTTGAATTGAATCCAGATTCAGTTTAATTTCAGTTCATATAGACTGTGATAAATCTCCAATTGTTTTAAAATGGATACAATCCTGTTTTTCACTCCTTTTTTATTCCCAGTTCTGTTTTAAGAGTTTTTTTTTCAGACATTACAATGTTTTTCCGAGCCTTAAATTTAGCAGTTTTATATATAGGCTGTTCCTTAGTTCCACCCACATCACATTTCTTTTGCTGCAGTCTTAGCTTCTTTATAATGGGACCTGTGAGGATGGGGGTCATATTTGGCAGGGCAGTGTTTATCAACAATAGCAGTCGCTATTTGGTAGTTGGTACACTCTTTGTCCCACACACAGAGTTTAAATGGTTATATATTTTTAAAAATAATAAAAATATATTGGGGCGCCTGAGTGGCTCAGTCATCAAGCTTCTGCTTTCGGCTCAGGTCATGATCCCAGGGTCCTGGAATTGAGCCCCGCATCAGGCTCCCTGCTCCGCGGGAAGTCTGCTTCTCCCTCTCCCACTCCCCCTGCTTGTGTTCCTACTCTCACTATGTCTCTCTCTGTCAAATAAATAAATAAAACCTTTAAAAATAATAATAGTAAAATATATACATTATCTTTTCTAAAGTGTCACTAAATATTCTAATTTTCCTCAACTACTATTTTATTATCAATAAGAGGCATAATAATAGTACACTTTGATGAATGCTTACTATATACTTCACTATGATAAATATATGTTTTCTCATTTTTATCTTCAGTAAAGTTTTGTTATTACATTCTCCATTTTATTTTAAAGAAACTGAGATTCATAGAGGTCAACTAGGTTGCTCAAGGATACACAAATCAAATTGAATTTGAATTGAAGTCAGTCCAACTTCAGAATCTGTGTACCTACTCATTGTTTTGCAAGTCTTTACCCACATGCTAAACACAGAACAAGACCCAGTCCTTTCCTCATGGGGATAACAGACCAATTGGAAATAACAATTGTGTGATGCGTTGCGTTGTATGCTTCTAGCTGTAAATTGTTAGGATTTCAGAAGATGGGAGTTATCACTGGGGAATAGAGTAAGCAGAGAACAAAAGTATGAACAGGTGAAGTATGTACTAGAATTTGAATGAACTATGGGGATTAGAAGGAGATGATATAAGTGAGCAAACCCACAAAGGTGGAGGCTAGAAGGTGGGAATGAGTCAGATCCATTTGGGGGGCTCTAAGAAAACTATATAGATCCAACCTGAAGTTTAAGATAAGCATGAAAAATGTGATAGATTATGAAAAGGCCTTAGAAAATGGACAGGGGTTTTTGTTTTTGTTTTTGTTGTTGTTGTTGTTTTAAGAAGTGGGAAATGGGGAACTATTCAAGAATTGGGATCATGATGGTAGCATGACAGAAGGAAAAGAAATCTAATATATGTAAGAAGAATGACAGCACTTTTGGATGGCACTAGCAGAGACGCAACCCGGTGGGGTCTAACCATCACTGGGATACCCATATAATTAGACAGGCTTTGGAAATTCTGGTAAAGGCCAATAGAAACTTGGTAAATTGCTAGAAAGTACTGTACTAGGAAATGGAAAAAATACTCCTGTAAAACCTGATATAGCCATTTCTGAGCCTTGGCACAAGACTTTTGGCACACAGACCATTTAGAACCTTTTCCACCCTTAACTGAAGACATGGAGATTTTACTCTGGTTGTCTGTGAACAGTTACAAATAGAATGAAGCATCTCTGTCACTACCATTGTGATGCATTCATTCCAGAGCAGAAAAGTCAGGTTTTAGTTTTTTAAACATGATTTTTCCTTGATAAAAGACCATCCACATAGTCACAAAATATATGTTACATTATTACAATGAACCTATGGAATTTTCTAAAACTCAGCATCCCTTTTCTTCAGAATCTGGTACATTCCAGAATTAGACTTAAGGACTTAAGACTTGCTAGAGGGAAGTAAGTCTTTCCACTTGTACTCATTAGTTTCCTAGGGAAGCGTCTTTGAAATTCCTGCCTGGAAGGTAAGTGTTCTGGGGGCAGAGGTGCAGAGGGCTAGAAGTCTCTCCATTTACAGTTAAGTATTCACACATTCACTCAATACCCTTGTCGTCAGTAAAAGGTACTCCACCCCAAAGTTAGTCTAAAGACCTCCAATGAAAGACTGTTTATTTTACCCTTTCCAGAGAATTAATCTCTAGACTTTTCTGGAGGTAAGGGAGAAGCCGATGTTCAGTGGTGTGGAGTGGGTGAGGGGACCAAACTGCCTTTTTCAGTCCCTCCCTTTATCTCAAATTCCAGTCATGCATGAATCTTTCTGTTTAAATCAATTTAGTCCTTAGTTTTCCCACTGCTGGTTTGGACTCTGGCTTTCTCAGGTTGACTATATTATTTATCATGTGGCATCTGCTTTCTAGTTTCCTAATAGTTCTTGCTGTTGTCTCTTGTCCTGTTCTGTTCTTTCCATCCTAGAATGTTTAGATCTTTAAAAGAAAAAATAATGCATCTGTAGTTTTAGTGGGACTTGGAGAAGGACAAAAATTATATACATGTGACAATCTGTCATCTTAACCCAGAAACCCACTGGAATTTATTAGGGTTGTGAAAGTTTTCTCTTTATGATATTTTAACGTTCAGATTATTTATTAATGTTTTCTTCATAAATTGTGGCCTCTTTTCCTCTTCTCACCTTAGGTAAATTCTGTCCAAGCAGTATCTTGGCTGAACCTAAACAGTTCCCACATTTCATGGTTTATGTAACTCTTGAGAACATCTAATTTTTTTTTCATCATCTGAACAGGAGACAGGCTCTAGGTAAAACTTTCTAGATATTTAATTGTACCTTCTATGATCACTTAGGATGTATTTTTGAACGATTGCTGAAAAATTATGAGGAAAAATATAAAAAATGATAACTATCCTTTAATAAGAAATAAAAACCATCATATTCATCTTTGTCAAAATATGATTTCTAAGAGTGTATCAACTTTAATGTCAGTATTTTTTAATGTCAGTATTAATAAAGTTAAAAAATTGAATATACCTAGGTAAAAGTAATACTTTTTATATATAATATTATTTTTTTAAGAGTGAGAGAGAGTGTGCAAGGGGGGAGGGGCAGAGGGAGGGAGGGAGAGAGAGAGAGAGAGAGAGAGAGAGAGAATCTTAAGCAGGCTCTACCCCCAGCATGAGCCGGATGCAGGACTGGATCTCATGACCTGAGCTGAAATCAAGAGTTGGACACTTAACCAAGTGAGACACACAGGTACACCTAAGCACTATTATTTTCAAAACTATTTATCCAGAAATATACCAGGAGCTATATCTATCCTCATTAACTGTGTATTTTAAGGCACAATATGATGTCAATTTTTACCTTTAAAAATGTATTATTTTGACAAAATTTGTAGGCTTTTGTAGAATTTCTGTTGGTTCATTTATGGAACATCTACTGAATATCAGGCACTGTCCTTGGTATTAAGCATATACCAGTACCTACAGTGGAGGATTTTGAACTAGAGTAGCATAAGATACAATGGGAGAAGAGGTGAGGAGAATAGGAAGATGGGCAGCGAAGCAGAAAGGTGAAAGAAAAAGATCTAAAAGAATGATAATAGATGGGAGTAGACATGGTGGCAGCAGAAATTCAGCTCTGAGAGACTGCAGAATCTTGCCAGGAATTGAGATATAAATAGGGAAAGTAAAGATTTGAGAGTTTTTCTCACCTGGGCTACTTATGCCCAAGCATGTGAGAGACTATCACAGATGTTGAGTGAAGATCTCTATTGGGCCAGAAAACAGAAAGATGGGAAGGCCTTTCATTATCAGAGAGTCTGCATTTTTAGTTGCATTCTAATGGCCCAATTGTATGTTTATGAGAATGATGTCATGAAGAAAACTTTGGAGAGAAAAGGCTGCGGAAAAAATGTGTTTATTTGTATGTCAAATCATGTATGCTGTTATCCTTTATCAAAGTGAGGCTGGTTTTTCCTGATACTTCCCTCTAAAACTTTGAAGACTGACATTTAGCAATAAGAAAAAAAGAACTGTTTATAAACACTAACAGCATATTTTGATGATTTATAAATTTAGATAACCTATTTGTTAATAGATACCATTTTTCTGGTAATCAGTCAATCTTCCTAGGCCAGATGTGGATAATCACATGGTTTATCAAATACGCCTGAAATACTGCAATTTGAAAATTTTCAATTAGTGTTATAAGCCCAACTATATGTATGATAAACACGGGAAAAATACAACTTTTTATTTCATTTTAATTAGTTACCCAAGATGAATGGTACATGCTGCATTTTCCAAAAGGGTTGGAACTAGCTTATCTTGTGTACGTAATACTTACACAAATACAAATACAGAAGAACCAGCAATTCTTCTGATTTTATATTTCTATAATATTCCTAGGATATTCTCAGAATTTTGACTCAACCCACTAGCTAAGCCTACCTGTCTACAAATAGGCCAGTTTTCTTAAGGCATTTTGTCACTCTATCCATTTTAAGCGTGACCTGTTGCACTCAGGAGTTAACCTAAAACACAGAGGAGTGTGTGGATCCAAACGGCACTAAGGCATGGAGGCTTCAGCTTTCCTTATATCCAGGATATCCTAAGTAATGACTGGGCAATGGGAGGAGGTACTTTGAAAACCACCACACCGAGGGGAAAAGTAGAGTATAACAAAAAGAGATACCATCACTTGCTTTTGGCAGAAACTCAAAGGCAGGCAGAGAAGACAGAAACCTTTAAAACGGAAATAAAAACAAAACAAAACAAAACAAAAAAACCCCAAAACTTTAGGTTTCTCTGATTGGAGATTGTTGACATAAGAAAGAGGCTGGCAGGCTAACTACAAGGAGGGCATCATATGTTATTGGTTTGGGGAACATATTTTGCTTTCTCTGATTGTTACTGAATTTAAAGCGAGGCAAATATAGGTAGACCAGCTGTCATTACCAAAGACTTGACCACTCTTGGTCAGTTGTTATGGAGCCTGTGGTTTGTTTTCCTGACCTCCTTGCTGCAGTTTGTGGGTCAAAGCTCTATTGTCATATTTAGTCTGCCCATTGTCCATTTGGATGTTAAGTCTCTCAGAAATTTAACTATTAATAATTTCTTTGGGATGGTGATATATAGATAATTGTATAAACAATATTGAATTAATTTTATATTTAAAAACAAAATATTTATTTTTATAGAAAAAAAAGCAATCTGTGATAATCTTTATCCTAAACCAATGGTCCAATGAGTTTAAAAGTAACTGGTTTTAATCATAGGAAACAAACTGAGGGTTGCTGGAGGGGAGGGAGATGGGGGAATGGGGTAACTGGGTGATGGACATTAAGAAGGGCATGTGATGTAATGAGCACTGGGTGTTATATAAGACTGATGAATAACAGACCTCTACCTCTGAAACCGATAATACATTATATGTTAATTAATTGAATTTAAATTAAAAAAATACTAAGTGCAATTTAATGGTGACAAATAAAAAATCATATTTGTGATGTTTAAAAAAATACTAAGTGCAAAAAATAAAAAAAAGTAACTGGTTTAAAAAAAAACGGTGAAACATCCCAATAGATAGACCTCTGTGAATATAACTAATTTTATCAGTCTTATTCCTGCTGTGTTTCATGAGCTCTTAATTGGTGCAGCTTGGAGTTTATTTGCTCTTTTACAGTACTTTGATGAATATATTCTATAAATAGGATTTTCCCCCCACACTTGATATCTTAAATTCTCACGCCTATGTTTAATTCCCTCACTTCCAAAACTTTTAATGCCTTATTCTCAACCTTGTCATGTTCTCTTGTCTTAGATCCTTCCATTTTCCCCCTATTTGTTGTCATTTCATTTTTCTTTTCTTAGATGTCCTAGACCAGTTGGCCTATTTGATAACCACTCTCTTATGAAAATCTAGATCTCTTTGTCTTTTAATGTCTGCATGACACCAGCCATTGTCCTTTGTCCTTTGCTTGGGCTTTCAGATTGGGAGTTTCATCCATTCTTTTCTTATGATCAGGTGTGTTTTTGTACCAGAAGATGTTATGGAAGGAGGGAGCCTCAGAGAGATACTAAATTCTTGTTACTCTGGTATGTAGTTGCTTAAGTCATTTTTAATTTGGGGTGAAAGGGATCCTCTCTCTAGTTAAAGTCTCTTACTTTCTCTACATTTTGGGGTTCTCTACCTTGGTCACAGATATTTGCCTCTACAGTTTCCATCCCTCACTTAGAATGAGTACTTACCTTGAAGGCAATCTTTGATACTTACATTTTGTGACCATATTCTGTGATTGTGAGTGGGAATTGATCTCAGTACCCCTACTTTATCTGTCACAGACTTATTAACCAGGTCATTTCTGTTTTGTCTTTCCAGCAAGGGCACTGATCATTCAAGTGCAACTATATAAATATTAATTATCACTATTACTGTAATTGCTATGATAGTTAAAATGTGAGGCTGCCTTCTTTTGCTCATACAATGGCAGAGTGGCTGTTTAATTTTACTTTCTCCATGGAAACTTACTCAGGGCTTTCAGATTTTAATGTTTATTTTGTTAGATTCTATTTTTATCATAAACATGGGATTTATGTCACAGATTCTAATTCATGGAACTTTATTGGATTCAAATATTTTTTGTCTGTATATCATAGCAAAAGAAAAACAAATAAAAGAAAGAAGGAAAAGAAAGAGCCATCACAATTCCATTATTATAGAAGTCAAAACAGAGTTTTAAATTAGATATTTTGGCAATTAAATGCTTCAGAAGGGAGAGATGAGCTTGAGGTTTCCTTGGGAACACATCCTGAACCCCCCAAATTCCATCATTGTCTTCAAATAATATTTCCTTATGTCCTACAGGGATAAGTTAAAACTTCAAGAAAGGGTTCCATCAAATTTCTAATCTGATGTAATTGATATTATGTAAGAAAACCAGAAATAGAAATGAAAGCAAATTATTTGTAGGAATAAAAGTATTAAATATATTATTTTACCATTTGAACATTAAAAATCATTTATGTTTACCATAATTTACTCACATATATAGGGAACTTATTCAAACTTGTTTTAAGAATAATTTATTATAACTATTTGGGACCTATAAAGTGTTTTTAAAGTTCATTAACATATCATGGCCCTGGAAAAAGAAGCTGAATTAATTCATGTAAGATATTTCATGAAGTCTTGACGTTTCATTTTAAACAGATAGTAAAGCTACCTGGGGATTCTTTTCCAAGTACATAATTTGAAGTCTAAACAAAATGCAGTGATATATAAAGGCCAAGAAGATATTTAAAAAAGTCAAAGATTCATTGAATTATTTGTTCAGTCATGTACTCATTTATTTATGCATGTATTTAAAAATATTTAGTGAATACCTATCATACACTGGGTTCTCTTTCTGATATAAGAAGCAAAATCTAGATTTGGATTAAATATCTACCCTCAAGGACTCATAGAAATTAGGGGAGGTCTAAATGTAAGAATTAGGAACCCAGCAAGTGACCAGCTATGCACTGAGAATTCATAAAGACTTCACAGAAGAGGAACTATTTGAACTCAATCTGATAAGTAGGAGTTTCCTGGGTGAAGAAGAAGAAAAGCACCCCAGAGAAGGAATATGAAATATAGGGCATGATTAGAAGGGAAAGTAGCAGGAGAGAGCATTGGTGTGAGTTGAGAGCACATTATGAAGGGCTTGGAACTGGAACTTCACCTTATAAAAACCTGAGGAAGTCAAATGTTTTAAGATGACGCTCATGTGTTGTATATGAAAAAATAAAGGAAAATAATCGTGCTACTTTTTTTACTGGAATGTGAATTTAGGAAAAAGGTAATTTTGAGGATATTGAGTTCAACTATAGATATTTTGGATTTCAGATAAAACATGCAAGCAGAAATATCTAATTTCCTATTGGAATAAAGAAACTAGAATTCAGGGCAATATTCGGTACAGGTCCAAATTTGGGAATTATTCTCAGAGAGATAATTGCTAAAGCTGTGAGAGTCAATGAGCTTTTCAAGGTAGGCTGTCTGAAAAAAGAAGAAAAGGAAACTATAGTCTGGATATTAGAGTCTATTTAAAAATTTAAAATATTATAATATCAAATATTCATTTAGTCTGCTTTTCTTTCATAAATAATTAAAATGTTCTTGTACATTGTTCTTCTTATAGAAATGTGATAAGATATAATTTTATGGTATTTTAATTCCCCAGGAATAGGAATATTTTGTAGGTTCCATGGAATCCCTGCAGACCCAACTTGCCATGTCTTTATGGAAAATAGAGCTGTACTTCCCTCTGTTTTTTCCCCCCAGATTGGAGCTTAGTGGTCTAGAAGAAGATATACCCATATTTTCTGTAGTTCTTACATATAACAAAAATAGGAATGGAAATTTAATTTTGAACCTGTACCACAATACCCTCATCTGCAGTAGAGAGAAATAACAGCCACAGGGTTTGAGCAGTGAACAGTTTCTTTTTTGTTTTTAAGTAGAAGCTAGAACATCTTATATTGTTAGAAAGAAGTTTCAGTAAGTTATCACTAGAGATGCCAAAATAAAAACAAATAAATTAATGTGATTCATATATGTTTTTTCTCTGGTGTTTGGCAATAAATATTGGCTTTGGACTCTAACACATTAAGAGTTGAATCCTGACTTTGTCACTAGATTTTTTTTTTTTTTTTTTTGTGGTGTGGACACAGAACTTACCCTATCTCAACTTCAATTTTTTATTTTGTCATTAAAATGAGGAAAGCAAAACCAGTCTAAGATGTTTGCTATGAAAAATTATGAAAATAATGCATATAAAAAATGCCTGGTGCAGAGTAAGGACACAATAAATGGTGACTATTATTTTCAAATGACTTCAAATTCTTTAAAAAATATGTGAAAAAGACTTAGGAGAGAGTTGGTGTGATATTTTAAATCCCACAAAACCTAAACTGAGAGAACATGGGACACACCCACATGATGCATGGTGGGTGAATTAGAAAATTTATAGTCAACACCTAATGGCAAACGGGTTGAAGATATTTTGGCCATAGAATGGCATGGCTCAGTCATCAAAGATATGAATTTATTGTTCAATAATATTAAAAAGGAGCCAAAAGATGAAGTACAGTTTAGGTGCTACAGATCTTATAGGAAGAGGAATAAGTTATATTCTTGCTGGAAATGAGACACAAGCTCCTCAAGTAGGCATTTCTAATAAATTTCAAAATAGGGAAATACTTAACGGTGTTGTTTTAAATAAGTATAAAATTTGGTTTGCATACTCCTGATTTTTCTGGATAAAAAATGTGATCATAAAGCGATGAAACTCTACATTAAAAAAAAGAAAGTAGTCCTTCCGATTACATTTATAGGCCCACCGTAACTAACATCATGCTATCCCTTGAGGTCTACCTCCTACAAAATATTAGATTAGAAAGGGCAGATTCAAGCATTGCAAGAATGTCAATTTGCCAGCTGGCCGTCATGTGTTTGACCGGTGTTTAACAATGAGTATTGGCTGACCTCTGCTGAAGAACATGGATAGTATCTGGGTACCGGAGGCAATTGCAATCCACAAGTGAAAACACAATCTCTTAGATTTGTAATGGAATACCAAGAGATGTCAAGGTGAGTCACATCACATAAATGTCACCTACTCTGACAGCAGGCAGGACATCTGCCCATGGTGCTTTTCTTCCAGTTTTCTCCTTGGAAGAAAATGAAGCAACTCTAAGATGCCGGGGGAACTGGTAGTCTTTTCCAGAGCACCCATAGAAATAAACATTTTATATTTCAAATCTGGCTCATTTGTTTTAGCTTAGGGCAGATACTGAATCACAATTGCTCCTGATGACAGCAAAACTCACTCTATATAGGTACACAGAAAAATTAACCTCAAAAAATGACATGAGTAGCTTTACAGTATTCTCTTTATGACTGCATTTACTATTTGTCCCTTACTTTTAATAAAGAGAGATATTTTTAAGTTATCATTTTTAGCAAATTCTGTATTCTAACAAACAGACCATGGTCCAGCATTTAAAAGACAATCTCCAAATCATAATTTCTTACTCTTTCTTGTCTGTGGGGTTTTGCTCGTTTGTGTTTGTTTTTTGTCTTAAATGTCCTTTCCTTAGTATTGTCATTAAATCATTTGTCTTCCTTTAATCATTCTGGGCTCTGTCTTTTTTCTTCTGCTATCCAGATGGCTACTTTATGTTTGCTATTTTCCATGGTAACTACTTATCAACGCACCTTCTGGTTTCTTTCCTTCCACTTCTCTGCCCTCAATATATTGGATTGTATTTGTCAATTTTTTCCTTTTCTTTCCACAGTCTGCTTCTCTTATCTTGTCCTGTAATATTCTTATTGTCCATCCACCCATTCTCTTTATTTTTCTACCCTTCCCCTATTTTTCCTTTCAACATTTGCATCTTCTATATAATCATCTTTATCAATATCTCACCAATGATTCTTCTTTATTTTTCCCCTTTCATTTTTTACCTCCCTTTTACAGGGGACTTGCTTATACTTTTTTTTTTAAAGATTTTATTTATTTATTTGAGAGAGAGAATGAGAGAGAGAGAGAGCACATGAGAGGAGGGAGGGTCAGAGGGAGAAGCAGACTCCCTGCTGAGCAGGGAACCTGATACAGGACTCAATCCCGGGACTCCAGGATCATGACCTGAGCCGAAGGCAGTCGCTTAACCAACTGAACCACCCAGGCACCCCTTGCTTATACTTTCTTTATGCGATCCCTTTTTTCTTATATTTCTATACTGATTTCCTTATCATTCTTTTCTTTCCTTATCATTAGCTTTTTTGCTCACACCTCATAGGTAATTATTGAGGTTAATTATGTTCCTGTGGCACAGAGACCTAAAGATAATATGACACAGATCTTGCCTTCAAGAAGTCCCCCATCTAGAAGAGATAGACACATAAATCAGCCAATCCTTAAAAATGTAGAAAGTGCAGAGATACAAACAGACATAGGCTTTTATAGAAGCCCTTAGAGAATGGTGCTATGGGTTGGGGGAGGGCAGCAACAAGCAAAAATTTCCCAGATGATGTGTTACGTCAACTAAGTGTTGAGGGAAGAGTATTAAGGGGTGGGAAGACCTCTCTAGGTAGAGAGGGTGGTATGAAATAGGCTCAGAGACATGAAATATCACTTGTGGTAAGGAGACATGTAGGCACTTCGTGTAAATGGTTGCAGAAAATGTGCAAAGGGAGGTGGGGAACAGAAAATGGTCTCATGTAGAGGGAATTATTGGCCATGTTGAAAAGCCTGAACATGAACAGAAACCTTGGATGCCTTTGAAGCAGGAAATGTTCATAATCAGATAATCATTTTGACCATATATTCTTTGATATATTTAGGGATAGGTTTGAGGGCTGTAAGAACGAGTTAGGGATCCTAGTTGAAGCCTATTTAAGGAGAGTCTGCATCAGGATTGCAATCAAAGAAGACCAGAGAGAACAGGTTCAAGAATTATTTTGATGCAAACATTGGCAGCACTTAATTGCTCTTTGAATAGAAGGAATAAGGGGGAGGATGATTCTTGGAATCTACATTTAGTGATTAGATGGACCCTGGTGTCAAAAGCTAAGAGAGAGGGAACATGGCAGAGGAACTAGCTCATCTTTTGTTCTCTCTCCTTAACATGTCTTCCAACAATAATTGATAACTTGCATTTTTTTCAAGTGTACTATAATTTTTAAAGCTCTCACCCATTCATTACTTAATTTAATCCTCATGAGAATCCTCTGAAATTGACTGAGCAGGTAATATTATCCACAATTTTCAGATAAGAGCACTGAAAAAGCCTTTCCTCAAACGTATATACCAGTTACAGTGGGTTATTTAAATGCTCAAAATGTTTTCAATTAGGCAGCCTCGCATTCTCCTCTGGCAGTCAGGATGGTGGCATCTACTCTAGGCCTGGGTAACATAGTCATGAAGGCCGTGCCTTCGCAAACGTAAAAAAGTTTAAAGAGGACGATCCTCAACAGATGCATCATCAACCCATGACTCTGTCACAGTAATGCATATTGTTCAGTTCCTCCTCCTACACAGAAAGTTGTCATCCCCACTAGAAGGAACACCTTCCAAAAAGAGGAAGATTATCGACTGGCTTAAAATTCACCCTTAATAACCATACATTTCATATACTCATAATATCTTGCATGTCATGTGTTATACATGTGTTACAAATAGGCTTGAGACTGTATTAGTGACTCCCAGATTCAACCCAATAATATCTTCACATTTGTTGTACACTTTTTTGTGTGTTCCTGTAGAGTTGTATTACAGATACAGGTGTTATTTTAGAAGCAAGGTGCAAGTGGTTGGTATAAAAGAAAGGCTTCTGTGTTCTCCCAGCCCAGCTGAAAATCAGAGAAATCACTTTTCTAGTAGCAGTAACAACACAGGGGAGTTTGATGATAACAAAGCGCTTCCCTGCACGGCACTCATGTTCATTTCTAATGATGGATGAACACACGTAAGAGGCAGGACACAGCACGATGAACCTATGCCCCTCGAAGTATCTGAATCCACTTTGCTGTAAGGAGGTATCATTTCATCCTGCTTTACTCTATATTTCTAGGTGGTATGCATTGGTAAGGGCCCTTGACTAAATGTAATCCTTGTTTTTCATTCTCATTACTATTAAAATTATGTTTAAAGTTTAGGTTTAACATGATACATTATATGAATTGAGTATTTATTTGTTCAGTAGGCAAATAAGGAAGAGAAATGCACTGAATTATGATTCCTGCGAGGAGCGTGGCAATGGCCTAACCTCATAAACTAATTGAAGGCACCTGTCAAATTATATTTCACAGCCTAAAATCTTGGTCTGCAAGTGAGAAATAGATCAGAATTAATCCACGTGTTGTTTATATTAGCCAGTGTTTAAATTCTTTTAAACAGATTATTCTCCAACTATTCTAACCCAGAAGGGTATAATACTCTAGAAAAGTGAATTTGTCAGGCAGAATTTTTCTGTAAAGATCTAGATTTTTTCTGATTGTGTTAAAACTTGAAACTAAATCCTATGCATCTCTATAATAAGCCTCAGTAATGTAGACCAGGTCAAATAATTCTCTTTTCTAAACTAAATGAATTCAGCTATGTATATGTGGACAATTTTAACAAAAGTAAACCCAGGAGTTAATCAGGATATTGTTCTCAAACTGTAATCAGAAATACCTGGGGAGCTTTTTTTTTTTTTATTAAAGATTTTTATTTATTTATTGAGAGAGAGAGAGAATGGTAGAGAGAGAGCATGAGATGGAGGAAGGTCAGAGGGAGAAGCAGACTCCCTGCTGAGCAGGGAGCCTGATGCGGGACTCGATCCCGGGACCCCAGGATCATGACCTGAGCCGAAGGCAGTCGCTTAACCAACTGAGCCACCCAGGCACCCCTGGGGAGCTTTTTTTAACACACATAATTTTTGCCCTTTCTGTAGACTTGATGAGTCTGAATATCAGGGGTACCAATTGAGAATATTTAGGCTTCCCAGTTTATTCTGTGAACTGAATGAAAAATACCAGCTTGAAATGCAGGTTTCATGTTCTTCATCTTCATGTGGAGAAAGTAATAATGGATACAAATTTCTTGTGTAGTCTGTGGCCATCCTATGTGTTAATAATAAATATGCACCTATGTGCTTGTTTGTCTACAAAACATCTTTGGATGTCTTCTTGTAGAGGACCAGAGATCAAATTGGGGTGAAAGAGGTACTTGTTTTTGACTCTATAAACTTTATTCATTTATAAAATTTGAAATTATTTTTTAAGTTATGTGTATGTATGTGTGTGGGAGGAGTGAAGGGTATGTGGGGAATGAGTGTGTGGGTATATATATAATCAAAGAATATAGAAAAATATATGACATTTTGATACCAGGTAAACTTTGATTTCTCTTTAGAAAATTCTGTTTTAGTTTTTAGAAAACGATCAGTTAGTATGCACAATAGACAGTCTTACCCATCCTTCATCTCTATTCTAACCCTAACTCTGACCACATAATTAAGTATTTATAGTATTCTCATGATAAACCAGGCCAGCCCTATATTCGATTCTGGAAATATAAGACAACTGACACATGGTTGCTACCCTCAAATGCTGGCAAAAGAAACATAAAAAGATGAAGAAATATGTGTAATATAAACTTATCCCCAGATACCTCATCTAAAGATATTTAAATATTAGTCAAACATTTCTTAAAAAAATTTCTACGAGACAAGATGGCGGAGGAGTAGACCTATTTTGTCTGGTCTCAGGAATTCAGCTGAATAGGGATCAAACCATTCTGAACACCTACGAACTCAACAGGAGATCGAAGAGGAGAGTAGCAACAACTCTCTGAACAGAGAAGCGACCACTTACTGGAAGCTAGGACGTGCGGAGAAGTGAATCCGAGGCGATATTCGGGAGGATAGACGGCGGGGGAGGGGCCTTCGTCGGCCGCTTCTGGCAAGTGCTAGAGCCGCAGAGCACAAAATCGGACATTTTAGAAGTCGGCTCCGCTGAGGGACGTCTCTGCAGTGGCTAAGCGGGGGGTGGAATCCTCACGGGACAGTGTGATCTCAGGACCCTTGGGGTCACAGAAAGACCGGGGGTGCCTGACTGCGGCAGAGCTCCCAGGTATCGGAGCGGGGAAGCCGGCTGCAGAGACGGAGCCGAGGCGCAGGCTCTCAGCTCGGGGTGGTCATAAACAGTGATCCGCGGCCCAGTCGGGCCACTGCTCCTCCAGCAGGGACCCAACAAGCGGCAGATCCGGGGAGACTCCCCTTCCTCCCCTGGGAGGAGCAGCGCGGGAGTGCACCACAGGGATCTGCTGGGCTTGGAGACTCCACACGGGGTCGGGTGCCAGAGATAGAAACACTCGGTCACAGGCCGGGTGAGCACGGAGTGCGGCCGGAGACCAGGGAGACGGGAGTGACTGCTTTTCTCTGGGGGCGCACTGAGGAGCGGAGCCCCGAGTTCTCAGCTCCTCTGGGTGGAGATTGGGAGGCCACCATTTTCGCCCTGGTCCTCCAAGGCTGTACCGAGCGCTTGCAGGGAACAAAAGCTCCTGAGAGGAAACCCGAGCAGCTTGCTAAGCCAGGACCGACAAGGGCAGGGCAATTCCGCCTCCGGCAAAGACATTTGGAAACCACGGCAACAGGCCCCTCCCCCAGAAAGTCAGCCGGAACAGCCAGCAAGCCAAGACCAAGTTTACTGATCAAGGAGAACGGGAGAACTCCAGCGCTAGGGGAATACCACACATAGAATTCATGGCTTTTTTTTCCCATGAATGATTAGTTCATCAAAGTTAATTTTCTTAACTGTTTTTTTTAATTTTACTTTTTCTCTTTTTCAACCATCTTATCAATCACTTTAAAAAAAATTTTTTTTTTATTTTTCATTTTTAGAGTCATATTTTATCCCTTCATAGTAGTTACCCTTATTTTTGGCATATATATATATATAAGTTGTTCTCTCTTTAAAATTATGAGATACAGTTTCTTCTAACAGATCAAAATATACCCTAAATCACTAGTGTATGGCTTTGTCCTAGTCTCCTGCCTGATCACATTCTCTCCCTTTTTTCTTTTCTCTTTTTTAAATCTTCTTCTCTCTTTTTTCAAACATCTTATCAATTCCTTTTATAAAATCTTTTATAATTTTCATCTTTACAGTCATCTTCCATCCCTTCATTGTATCAACCCTTATTTTGTACATATATGTCTTTCTTCCTTTAAAATTTTAGGAGTCACTTTTTTCTAACGGACCAAAATACGCCCCAAATCTAGTGAGTGGCACTGATCTATGCACTAGCTTGATCATATCTGATCATATTCTGCTTTTTTTGTATTGTTCTGTTTTTTTTATCTTTTTTTTCTTTTTTTTTCTCTCTTTTTTCTTTCCCTTTCTTTTTCCCTGGTTTCAGGTCTTTTCTGATTTGTGTACAGTATATTTGCTGGAGACGTTGTTAACCGGTTAGCATTTTGTTTTCTCATTCACCTATTCTCCTCTGGACAAAATGACAAGACGAAAAAAATCACCTCAGTGAAAAGAACAAGAGGTAGTACCGTCTGCCATGGACCTACTCAATACGGACATTAGTACGATGTCGGACCTAGAGTTCAGAATCATGACTTTAAAGATACTAGCTGGGCTTGAAAAAAGCATGGAAGTTATTAGAGAAACCCTTTCTGGAGAAATAAAAGAACTAAAATCTAACCACGTCGAAATCAAAAAGGCTATTGATGAGATGCAATCAAAAATGGGTGCACTAACTGCTAGGATAAATGAGGCAGAAGAGAGAATCAGTGATATAGAAGACCAAATGATGGAAAATAAAGAGGCTGAGAAAAAGACAGATAAACAACTACAGGATCACGAGGGCAGAATTCGAGAGATAAGTGATACGATAAGATGAAACAAAATTAGAATAGTTGGGATCCCAGAAGAAGAAGAAAGAGAGAGAGGGGCAGAAGGTATATTGGAGCAAATAATAGCAGAGAACTTCCCTAATGTGGGGAAGGAAACAGGCATCAAAATCCAGGAGGCACAGAGAACCCCTCTCAAAATCAATAAAAATAGGTCAACACCCCGACATCTAATAGTAAAACTTACGAGTCTCGGAGACAAAGAGAAAATCCTGAAAGCAGCTCGGGAGAAGAGATATGTAACCTACAATGGTAGAAATATGAGATTGGCAACAGACCTATCCACAGAGACCTGGCAGGCCAGAAATGACTGGCAAGATATCTTCAGAGCACTAAACAAGAAAAATCTGCAGCCAAGAATACTATATCCAGCTAGGCTGTCATTGAAAATAGAAGGAGAGATCAAAATCTTCCAGGACAAACAAAAACTAAAGGAATTTGCAAACACGAAACCAGCCCTCCAAGAAATATTGAGAGGGGTCCTCTAAGCAAAGAGAGAGCCTAAAAGCAGCATAGATCAGAAACGAACAGAGAAAATATACAGTAACAGTCATCTTACAGGCAATACAATGGCACTAAATTCATACCTTTCAATAGTTACCCTGAATGTAAATGGGCTAAATGCCCCAATCAAAAGACACAGGCTGTCAGATTGGATTAAAAAACAAGACCCATCAATATGCTGTCTGCAAGAGACTCATTTTAGACCCAAAGACACCACCAGATTGAAAGTGAGGGAGTGAAAAACCATTTACCATGCTAATGGACACCAAAAGAAAGCTGGGGTGGCAATCCTTATATCAGACAAATTAGATTTTAAACCAAAGACTGTAATAAGAGATGAGGAAGAACACTATATCCTACTTAAAGGGGCTATCCAACAAGAAGATCTAACAATTGTAAATATCTATGCCCCTAACATGGGAGCAGCCAATTATATAAGGCAATTAGTAAAAAAAGTGAAGAAACACATTGAAACAATACAATAATAGTGGGGGACTTTAACACCCCCCTGACTGAAATGGACAGATCATTTAAGCAAAAGATCAACAAGGAAATAAAGACTTTAAAGGACACCCTGGACCAAATGGACTTCACAGACATATTCAGAACATTCCATCCCAAAGCAACAGAATACACATTCTTCTCTAGTGCCCATGGAACATTCTCCAGAATAGATCACATCTTAGGTCACAAATCGGGTCTCAACTGGTACCAAAAGATTGGGATCATTCCCTGCCTATTTTCAGACCACAGTGCTTTGAAACTAGAACTCAATCACAAGAGGAAAGTCGGAAAGAACTCAAATACATGGAGGCTAAAGAGCATCCTACTAAAGAATGAATGGGTCAACCAGGAAATTAAAGAAGAATTAAAAATTTCATGGAAACCAATGAAAATGAAAACACAGCTGTTCAAAATCTTTGGGTTACAGTAAAGGCAGTCCTGAGAGGAAAGTATATAGCAATACAAGCCTTTCTCAAACAAGAAAGGTCTCAAATACACAACCTAAACCTACACCTAAAGGAGCTGGAGAAAGAACAGCAAATAAAGCCTAAACCCAGCAGGAGAAGAGAAATCATAAAGATCAGAGCAGAAATCAATGAACTAGAAACCAAAAGAACAGTAGAAGAGATCAACGAAACTAGGAGCTGGTTCTTTGAAGGAATTAACAAAATTGATAAACCCTTGGCCAGACTTATCAAAAAGAAAAGAGAAATGACCCAAATCCACAAAATCATGAATGAAAGAGGAGAGATCACAACCAACACCAAAGAAATACAAACAATTATAAGAACATATTATGAGCAACTCTATGCCATCAAATTAGATAACCTGGAAGAAATGGGTGCATTCCTAGAGATGTATCAACTACCAAAATTGAACCAGGAAGAAATAGAAAACCTGAACAGACATATGGCCACTAAGGAAATTGAAGAAGTCATCAAAAATCTCCCAACAAACAAAAGCCCAGGGCTAGATGGCTTCCCAGGGGAATTCTATCAGACATTTAAAGAAGAATTAATACCTATTCTCCAGAAACTGTTCCAAAAAATAGAAATGGAAGGAACTTCCAAACTCATTTTATGAGGCCACCATTACCTTGATCCCCAAACCAGACAAAGACCCCATCAAAAAGGAGAATTACAGACCAATATCCTTGATGAACATGGATGCAAAAATTCTCACCAAAATACTAGCCAATAGGATCCAACAGTACATTAAAAGGATTATTCACCATGACCAAGTGGGATTTATCCCTGGGCTGCAAGGTTGGTTCAACATCCGCAAATCAATCAACGTGATACAATACATTAACAACAGAAAGAACAAGAATCATATGATCCTATCATTTGATGCAGAAAAAGCATTTGACAACGTACAGCATCCTTTCTTGATCAAAACTCTTCAGAGTATAGGGATAGAGGGTATATACCTCAATATCATAAAAGCCATCTATGAAAAACCTACAGTGAATATTATTCTCAATGGGGAAAAGCTGAGAGCTTTACCCTAAGGTCAGGAATGCGGCAGGGATGTCCACTATCACCACTGCTATTCAACCTAGTATTAGAAGTCCTAGCCACAGCAATCAGAGAACAAAAAGAAATCAAAGGCATCCAAATTGGCAAAGAGGAAGTCAAACTCTCACTCTTTGCAGATGATATGATACTTTATGTGGAAAACCCAAAAGACTCCACCCCAAAACTGCTAGAACTCATCCAGGAATTCAGTCAAGTAGCAGGATATAAAATCAAGGCACAGAAATCTGTGGCATTCCTATACACCAACAACAAGACAGAAGAGAGACAAATCAAGGAGTCCATCCCATTTACAATTGCACCCAAAACCATATGATATGTAGGAATAAATTTAACCAAAGAGGCAAAGGATCTGTACTCAGAGAACTATAAAATACTCATGAAAGAAGTTGAAGAAGACACAAAGAAATGGAAAAACGTTCCATGCTCATGGATGGGAGAAACAACATTGTGAAAATGTCCATGCTACCTAGAGCAATCTGCACATTCAATGCAATCCCCATCAAAATACCAACCACTTTTTTCAAAGAAATGGAAGAAATAATCCTAAAATTTGTATGGAACCAGAAGAGACCCCGAATAACCAGAGGAATGTTGAAAAAGAAAAGCAACGCTGGCGGCATCACAATTCTGGACTTCCAGCTCTATTACAAAGCTGTCATCATCAAGACAGTATGGTACTGGCACAAAACAGACACATAGATCAATGGAACAGAATAGAGAGCCCAGAAATGGACCCTCAAGTCTATGGTCAGCTTATCTTTGACAAAGCAGGAAAGAATGTCCAAAGGCAAAAAGACAGTCTCTTCAACAAATGTTGTTGGGAAAATTAGAGAGCCACATGCAGAAGAATGAAACTGGACCATTTCCCTACACCACACACAAAAATAGACTCCAAATTGTTGAAAGACCTAAATGTGAGACAGGAGTCCATCAAAATCCTAAAGGAGAACACAGGTAGCACCCTCTTCGACCTCAGCCGCAGCAACTTCTTCCTAGAAACATCGCCAAAGCCGAGGGAAGCAAGGGCAAAAATGAACTATTGGGACTTCATCAAGATAAAAAGCTTTTGCACAGCAAAAGAAACAGTGCACAAAACCAAAAGACAACCAACAGAATGGGAGAAAATATGTGCAAATGACCTATCAGATAAAGGGCTAGTATCCAAAATCTATAAAGAACTTATCAAACTCAACACCCAAAAAACAAATAATCCAATCACGAAATGGGCAGAAGACATGAACAGACATTTTTCCAAAGAAGACATCCAAATGGCCCACAGACACATGAAAAAGTGCTCAACATCGCTCGGCATCAGGGATATCCAAATCAAAACCTCAATGAGATACCACCTCACACCAATCAGATTGGCTAAAATTAACAAGTCAGGAAACGACAGATGTTGCCGGGGATGGGGAGAAAGGGGAACCCTCCTACACTGTTGGTGGGAATGCAAGCTGGTGCAACCACTCTGGAAAACAGTATGGAGGTTCCTCAAACAGTTAAAAATAGAGCTACAATAGGATCCAGCAATTGCACTACTGGGTATTTACCCCAAAGATACAAATGTAGGGATCCGAAGGGGTACGTGCACACCAATGTTTATAGCAGCAATGTCCACAATAGCCAAACTGTGGAAAGAGCCAAGATGTGCATCAACAGATGAATGGATAAAGAATAAATGGTATATATACACAATGGAATACTATGCAGCCATCAAAAGGAATGAGATCTTGCCATTTGCAACGACCTGGATGGAACTGGAGGGTGTTATGCTGAGTGAAATAAGTCAATCAGAGAAAGACATGTATCATATAACCTCACTTATATGAGGAATTCTTAATCTCAGGAAACTGAGTGTTGCTGGAGTGGTGGGGGTGTGAGAGGGATGGGGTGGCTGGGTGATAGACATTGGGGAGGGTATGAGCTATGGTGAGCGCTGTGAATTGTGCAAGACTGTTGAATCACAGATCTGTACTTCTGAAACAAATAATGCAACATATGTTAAGAAAAAAGAAAAAGAAGAAGATAGCAGGAGGGGAAGAATGAAGGGGAGTAAGTCGGAGGGGGAGATGAACCATGAGAGATGATGGACTCTGAAAAACAAACTGAGGGTTCTAGAGGGGAGGGGGTGGGGGATGGGTTAGCCTGGTGATGGGTGTTAAAGAGGGCACATTCTGCATGGAGCACTGGGTATTATGCACAAACAATGAATCATGGAACACTACATCAAAAACTAATGATGTAATATATGATGATTAACATAACAATAAAAAAATTAAAAAAATTTCTACGAATCTAATGTTTATTACAAAGGGGAGGATGGAAAATATTGTTTATTCTCCTTCTACTACTACTATTCTCTCTCCTATGTGGGATAGTGACCTATTTCCTCCCAAACCTTTATTGCTTGTTTATTATTTATAAATTTTATGCTTCTTCAATAGCACTGTAAGCTTTTGCTTTGTCCTTGGATTATTCCAAATTCTTATTGGCTACCAAGATACCACCCAATCTAGGATAGAGTGGAAAAGGAAAGGTATTTAGAGAACTCCATGTCTGAATACTCACTTTTCTGGAGTGTTCCTTTCATTCTCCACCTGTACCCTTTTCTGCTTTACAGACTCCTCTGAAATACACTTGCTTTCCATCTATCCACCAAATTATCCTCCCTGCTTTTTTTCAAATACATGTAATTTGGATTGCAAAAACATACAAGATACAAGAAGTAAACAAAATTTGAAAGAGGGAAATCTACAAGGCAAAAGAAAAAAAAAAGGGAATTTGGTTGTAAAACAGCCTGAGATTCAAACATAAAAATGAATGTCCAAAACACTATCCACTTGTTGAGAGTGGGGCATAAACTTGAGTCTAAGATGTCTCAGAAAAAAAGACTGATTTAAAATAATAAAATTGATTTAAAAATATAATTGAATGATCAGGAAAAGCAGGACAGTATGTGATTTACACAATTCATTTTGTCTTCTGAACTCCGAGTTCAGGGTTTTGCTTATGATAGTATCTGTTTTCTTTTCATGATCTTTAATTGGCAAAAATGGATCTCTTCTCATTCAGGTGAATAATGTCTAGGCCACAGGAAATGAAAGTAAGTGGCTATTAAAGGAGTTCTTTGGAATACTCACAGTGCATGAATTAGAGTTTTATAAATGATGTAAAACTAGTCAGTGGTCAAAATAATGTTCAGCTCAGATTATGAAAATGGAGCTAAGGAGCAGAAGCTAGCTATTCAAATGATGTAGAGACATGTGTTATTTTCCCGTTACTGAGTTGCTGCTGCTGCCGAATTAGGTGTAAATCAAGAGGAATTGAGCTGGAGATACTCAAAACCAGGGAGGTTTTGAGTCCCAGAAGGGCAACAGAAAAGGCATCCTTTTGTTTTCCTTTGTCAGAATTCTACTGTAGCATGAACTGGAGATGGATGATAAGTGGGTTGGAAGTATGCAGAGAACCTCACAATACCAGTCGGTCCCTCCTGGATAGCATTTAAATATTTTTATGTGGTGCTTAGATTAATATTGTCTTTCCCACTTTTTTATGCTTGTAAATTTTACTTGTTGCTCACCACAAATACACATATGATTAAATGAAATAGTAACTACTTTCAAATCATTTTGCATGCACCATCTAATTTGATAATCCAGATAATCTGTGAAGAAGATAAAAATAGCTAGGAATAATTTATTAAGTGCCATTGTATTTCAAACCGTGTTCTGAATTATTTAATTAACTCATTTAACCTTCAAAAGAATCCTATGAGGTATGTACTGTTATTATATTACAGATGAAGCCATGAAGGCATGGAAGGAATATATTAATAACCCAAGGCCTCACAGCTGTAAATACTAGCGATGGGATTTGAATCCAGGCAGGTTGACTCATGTCTGCCCCTCGCCTTTACCAGCATATTGCAGAGAAGGAGGTAGAAACAAAAAGATCATGTACTTCTGTGAGTCCTGATACATGTCTTTACGTGACAAACAGAAATAGGTGAAAAAAAGTCATTTGGCTGGCTCTGAAGTTATGAAATCCAGCCTCACGGTTTTATTTTTATTTTTTTAAGATTTTATTTATTTATTTGAGAGAGAGAGAATGAGAGAGAGCACGAGAGGGAAGAGGGTCAGAGGAAGAAGCAGACTCCCCGCTGAGCGGGGAGCCCGATGCAGGAGTCGATCCCGGGACTCCAGGATCATGACCTGAGCCGAAGGCAGTCGCTTAACCAACTGAGCCACCCAGGCACCCAGCCTTATGGTTTTAATTTGTCAGGATCAGAATCCAGCGTTCTTCTAATCTAAGCCTGCATAATCAGCGCAGATCCATGAAGCAATATAGAAGCTAGCAGGTATTACAGGGCAGTACTAGTCCCCAAAATATGCAAGCACATTGAAGAAATAAGATAAATGCTATGCATGCACACACACACACATACACATAAACACATACACTTACATGCATACAAAGTTTAAAATTCAAGTAAAGCAATCACTGCTGCTTGAATGGAATCAGTGTAACTTCCAGAGGGGAGTGCTTGATCTAAGTTTTTAGAGCAGCCAAAAGGATGAAACAAACATGTCCAACCTAAGCATTGAAATAAAGCAAAAATATGTGAAATGTGGCAGAAAGTGCAATGAATTTGGGTATTTACTTTTTTTCTCATTTAAACAGGTGATCTTAGGGCCGCTTAGGTGGCTCAGTGGGTTAAGCATCAGACTTTCAATCTCGGGTCAGGTCTTGATCTCAGGGTAGTGATTTTAAGCCCCATGTTGTCCTCCATGTTGGACCTGGAGACTACCTGAAAAAACAAAACAGAAGAATGCCTGGCTGATTCAGTCCGTTAAGCATCTGCCTGCAGCTGGGGTTGTGATCCCGGGGTCCTGGGATGGAGAGCCCTGCATCGGATTCCCTGCTCAGCCAGGAGTCTGCTTCTCCCTCTTCCTCTGCCCCTACCCCTACCCCCCCGCCCCCCTGCCCCCCCCCCCGCCGCTTGAGCTCTTTCTCTCTCGCTCACTCACTCACATTCTCTCTCTCTCATAAATAAATAAAATCTTTAAAAAACAAACAAAAAACGATGAAACGTGATCTTAGGCAAGTTCCTTCGCTAACCCTGTTTTCTCCTCTGTAAATTAGGAATATATAAATACACTTTGTAACTTAATATGTAAAAGTAATATCCTATTAATTCTATTAATTATATGTTTGTGTTGCTACTTCATTACAATAAACGATTGTGTGTAGTGGCTACTGCCAATCGAATTCCTGAGCTATGGTTGTAGGTGAAGACAAATTAAAATATTTAGAAGTGAGAAAGTAGCTATATGAGTTTTATCTCATAAAATGTTAAATGGTGCTTAGAAAATAACAGATGTACAATATATACTTGGTGTATGAATGAATAAATAAATAAATGAATAATACAAATTAATGAGTATCGACAAAATTCTGATTTTCACCAAGTCCTCCAGTTTTCTTCCTTAAGTAGACTATGGCTTCAACCTTCAAATTGTGGGAAAGTGGCACCTGGGTGGCTCAGTTGGTTAAGCATTCCACTCTTGGTTTTGACTCAGGTCACGATCTCAGGGCTGTGAGACTGAGCCCTGCACCAGGCTCCACACTCAGTGTGGAGTCTACTTGAAATTCTCTCTTTCCCTCTCCCTCTGCCCCTCCCCCTGATCTCTCTCTCTCAAAAATGAATAAATTAATCTTTAAAAAAAAAAAGAAGTGGGAAAAAATTGTATTGCTATTCAAACCTATTATGCTGGGCTTGGTGTCAGGATGAATGGTTAGTACCAGGTACTCTCATTTTAACCTTATTCTTACTTTTCTTTTTTGTTTTATAGTTATGATTTATTGTATTTCACCTGAAAAATACCTCTACATAATAAAATCATTCAAAGGACATGTTTCACATACAAAAAGAAAACAATGTTTACTGGTTGTTAATTATTAATATGCATTTTCCAACTGCTTTTCTTTTCAAATACTTGAAAAATATTTTATCAAAGAAATATGTGCACTAAAGAAAAATCTGAGTATATAAGAGCATATTAAAAATGTCTCCTATTCCACTGACACTCTCCTTCTTCTAACCTAAATTCCAAGATATGACCATTTTCAGTTACTTTTATATTTAGCTTTTCTCTTAGTTACCTACATTTCACTAAATGATTATATTGCTATTTTATAATTTATCAGCCATGATCATTGTGTTTTGACCCCTCATAAATATACACCAGTTTTGGTTTTTTTCCAATTCTGTCATTGACCACCTCTATCAAAAATCATACTCTAGTAACCATTTTGTTCATCAATTATCATATTTCCCTGAGGAGAACAGGATTTACCTGGATTCCCAATATGTTGTGTTTATTTTTTTTCCCAAATTTTTATTTAAATTCTAGCTAGTTAACATATAGTATAATATTGGTTTCAGGAGAAGAATTTAGTAATTCATCACTTACATTTATCAGCCAGTGCTCATCACAATTGCCCTCCTTAATACCCATCACCCATCTAGCCCATCCCCCACCCACCTCCCCTCCATCAACCAACCCTCAGTTTGTTCTCTATAGTTAAGAGTCTCTTATGATTTGTTTCCCTCTTTCTCTTTTTTTCCCTCTTCCCCTATGTTCATGTTTTTTTCCTTAAATTCCACATATGAGTGAAATCATATGGAATTTGTCTTTCTCAGACTGACTTATTTAACTTAGCATAATACACTCTAGCTCTATCCATGTTGTTGCAAGTGGCAAGATTTCATTCTTTTTGATGATTGAGTAATATTCCATTCTATATACAGACCACTTCCTCTTTATCCATTCATCAGTCAATTGACATGTGGGCTCTTCCCATACTTAGACTATTATTGATAATGCTGCTATAAACATCAGGTGCCTGTACCCCTTCAAATCTGTATTTTCGTGTCCTTTGGGTAAATACCTAGTAGTGCAATTGCTGGATCATAGGGTAATTCTATTTTTAACTTTTTGAGGAACCTCCTTATTGTTTTCCAGAGTGACTGTACCAGTTTGCATTCCCACCAACAGTGTAAGAGAGTTGCACTTCCTCTGCATCCTCACCAATATCTCTTGTTTCCTGCGTTGTTAATTTTAGCCATTCTGACAGGTGTGAGGTGGTATCACATCGTGGTTTTGATTTGTATTTCCCTGATGACAAGTGATGTTGAGCAAATTTCACGTGCTTGCTAACCATCTGTATGTCTTCTTTGGGAAAATGTCTATTCATGTCTTCTGCCCATTTCTTAACTATATTTTTTTGTTTTTGGGGGGGTTGAGTTTGATAAGTTCTTTGTAGATTTTGGATAATAACCCTTTCTTGGATACGTCGTTGGCAAATATCTTCTCCCATTCCATGGGCTGCCTTTTAGTTTTGTTGGTTGTTTGCTTTGTTTTGCAGAAGCTTTTTATCTTGATGAAGTCCTAATTCTGGACTCCCAATTTGTATAATGAGGACATTGTAGCTCTCCTACCTTTGTCCACCTTATGACCCCCTTCTACCTACCAAATCTTACAAGTGCACCTTGTTTTTTACTCTGCAATGTTACTTTATAAGTGTATCATTCATGGTTTGTCTATTGGTTGTTTCATATTTTGAGAAAACTAAATATTATTTATATTATTTGCCCTATAAACATTGTTCTTCACAATGGGTGTATGCTCAGATTGTATTTTCTTCTTTACAATGCCAGAATTTCAACTCTTGTGCCATTCAGTGGAGGAGTCCTTCCTTCATTCATTAATTTATTAATTTATTCATTCAATAGTTGCAGGTCATCTTCTATGTGTTAGGCACTGTTCTGGGCTCTTGTAACACAATAAATGAATCAAATCTACAAAGGCGCTGGGCCTCATGGAGCATATACCCCATTGAATAGAGACAGACAATAAAGAGTAGATACAATAAGTAAATTGGATCATGTTTTAGAAAGCTATGGAGAAATGAAAACATAGAGACAGTTGAGGAAGACCAGTTGAAAGTATTGCTGGGTTGGAGTTGTAGTTTTAAATAGCATGATCAAGATAGGCCTCATTTGAGCAAGTTGAAGGAGATGGGAAGTTAAGCATGTAGATTTCCAGGGAATACAAGTTTGAAGCAGAAGTCACGATTAGAGAAAATCATAGGTGGGGAGCATGCCTGACATTTGAACCTGGAATAAATAGCATGAGATGAGATCAGGGATGTGAAGGGAGGTGCAAGACGTATCAAGTGAAAACTTTGGCCTCTACTCTGAATGTAACAGGGGCCATTTCAGGATTTTGAGTAATGATGTTTACCGCTCTATATTGCATTTTAAAAGGGTCACTCCTGTTTTGAGGGAAAAAAAAAAAAACACAACACAAAAGAGGCAAGAGACCAATTAGAAGCAGTAAAAGGAACCCAGAAAAAAGTTAATGTGCCCTCCTACTCAGAGGACTCCATGTCTTTTATTTCTTTGACATCTCTATCACTTTTCTGTTTAATGTCTTTCTGGAGCTCCTATTAGTTGAACATTAGATCTTCTGTATTGATTCTCCATATCTTAGTTTTTCTCTCAAAAATTCCACCTCTTGTCCTTGATTTTATTTTCTAATTCTTCCATTGAAATTATTATTATTTTTTTAAGATTTTATTTTTAAGTGATCTCTACACCCAACATGAGCCTCAAACTCACAACCCTGCCGTCAAGAGTCACATGCTCCACCAGCTGAGCCAGCCAGGTGCCCCTTTCATTGAAATTATTTTAAGAGAGCTTTCTAGTTTCAAAATTTCTTTCTTGCTCTCTGACTGCTTTCACTTTCTTCATACCATCCTACACTTGTCCTATGGATACACTCTCTTCATAAATCCTTTTAACTATATTTATATGGAGAGTTTTATTTGGATTGATCCCATTTAGGTTTTTTGTTTGTTTCCTTGAATAATGTGTGCCTCCTCAAGGGTCATTTCCCCCTGTTTATCCTGTGATTTATTTTCTATGCTGAAGACTGTCCTCAAATATATGGTGATTCTTGGATCTCTGTTTATATTTTAAAATAAGCCAAAGAAAAACATACTTTACACTTGTGCATGTAGGTGGGACTTGTCTCTCTCTTACTTGATAAAGAATAAATGTGATGAATCTAGCCTTTAAGCTAGATGATTCTAGACACTAATTTCAGATGTCAACATCTGTGTTAGAAATTAGAGTACTCTTAGAATATACTTTTTATATTTCTTTAGAAAAGAAGCTTCCACCTTTTAGCTTGAAAGAGAAATGTTTGCCTGTCACTCTCCCATGAGTCAGGATAGAGGAGGGCTGTCGGAGGTGGGGTAGAATTGACTGTGTGTTAACAGAATTTCAGCTTCATTGTGTATTCTAACTGGTGTTGCCGAGTCTGGAGCCTGTGTATATGATCCTAAGCTGAGACTTGTTTGACTGTGATCCATAAGTAAATACAACATTACATAAGTGCTAACTGTTCTTATTTTCCTTTAAAAATATAACAAGATACTTGACTTAGTGAGGTTGAGAAGATTTCCCTAAGGAAGTGACAATTATGAGGAGATCTGAGTAATAAGGAGGAGTTAACAAGGTAAAAACAGTCGAGAGCATATTCTTGGTATAACTTGTTCAAAGGTCTTGTTTCAGGAGGGAGCATAGTGTAAATGAGATACATTGTTGTTGTTATTGTTGTTATTGATTGCACTATTTTGAACATAGTGAACACAAAGATACATAAAACACCAATATTAATATATTCACCTTAATGAAATAATTATGAAAAACAGCTAGCAATTTTGAGCCACCAGTGTGTGTAATTATTTATACGTGTTATTTATACTATTCCATATAGCTGTTATTTTTCTAATTTGCAAATTTGGAAATTGAAATTCAAAGAATAGAAATAATTTGCCCAAGGTCACATAACCATAAAAGTTGTTGGGGAGGAAGACCTTTCTCTGCCCCAGCATCCTTCTAGCTGGACTTAGAATCAACTTGACATATGAGACAGATTAACAGGAGAAAATCAAATTTAATGGGTCTACTTTCAGGGAATCCACACAGCCAAGAAATTCCAAAGGCAAGGCGGCAACATGAAGCTTTTTTGAGCTGAGGAGATGGGTAGGAGGAGATGGGTAGGAGGAGATGGGTAGGAGGAGATGGGTGGGGGGCTGAGAATGCAAAGCTCCTTAGCAGGTAGGTGAAAGGAGATGTTTGGAAAAACAAAGTTGGCCTTATTATGCAGATAAGCTTCTTAGGTAAAGGGAGCCTCTGGTAATAGCTCTCTTCCAGGTACAGTCTCTACTTTTCAGTATAAATTTAGGCAGTGGGGAGGAGGCAGAGTTCTTTTCCTGCATCTGCTGGCTTTTGATTACCTTTAACTCAAAATAATCTTTATGCCAAAAAGGTCCATCTTAGGGCAGACTGTCCGAGCCCCTAAAAGGTAGAACAATAGCAAACGCAAACTCTGATTTTCACGTTGCAACTCTTTTCTCCATCACAAGTTGTGAAATAAAACCATAGTTTACAAGGAGTAGTAAGATAGTCTTTAAAATTCCTGGACTTGTTTACCTGTTTTCTTGACTTTATTTATTCCTCATTTAATGTATGTCAGTGTTTGGAATAACAGAACAAAACTGAAGTAAACAGAAAGAAGAAAACCGATAGAAATGCTAATATAGAGTCAGAATTATTGTTAGAACTGTACAGGTATCAGGGCACCTGGGTGGCTCAGTCCTTAAGCGTATGCCTTCGACTCAGGTCATGATCCCAGGGTCCTGGGATCGAGCCCCTCATCGGGCTCCCTGCTCCATGGGAAGCCTGCTTCTCCCTGTCTCACTCCCCCTGCTTGTGTTCCTGCTCTCGCTGTCTCTCTCTGTCAAATAAATAAATAAAATCTTAAAAAAAACAACTGTACACTTATCATTTAGAACCTCCATTTTCATATAGTACTATATTAACTCTGATAATTAGAGCCCAACCATCAATACTTTTAAGACTGATCCTGTTCTGATTTACTGTATAATTTCAAAATCTGCAGCACTGTTAGTACAGTCTGTAGTGCTAACAAGGTGAAACAAATACAGTGGTGAAATTTGTCAGTAAATGAAAGATAAAAGTGACAGCAATATTAAAATGGGGAAGCTCTAGACAGAGTTTGGTGCTCAGCACTGAAGGTAACAGAGATAGAGTGGAAAGTATTTATCAGTCAAATGGGGTCTAGTAGAAGGCTAAATTTTTTCAACAAGACACTTTCATGTCTTATTTTAAAAAGTCTTTTTGACTTTTATCCTTCTGCAGTTATTCCTGAAGAGTCTAATGATTCTGCTTTCTTATTTTGTTTTGATAGAATTGTATTTATTTACTTATTTTTAAAGATTTTATTTATTTAATTGACAGAGACACAGCGAGAGAGGGAACACAAGCAGGGGGAGCAGTCTTCCCGCAGAGCAGGGAGCCAGATGAGGGGCTTGATCCCATGACCCTGGAATCATGACCTGAGCCAAAGGCAGATGCTTAATGATTGAGCCACCCAGGTGCCCCTGTTTTGATAGAATTTTAAAGTGTGTATTCCTTTCCTTTTCTGTTCTTTAGAAATCAGTCCAGACAAACTGGATGAGCAAGGCACGAATTTGAGGACTAATAGAACCCAGTTCAGTGAAAATATTGATTAAACACCTTCACTAAAGTAAAAGTTAATATGAAAAGCCTTGTAAGAACATAGAAGATTACATATGGGTATTATTATAAAGACGCATTTTGAACTAACGTTTTGTTTTTATTTTCTCCTACGTAAAGCAGATACCATAGTCTTTCATTTAAAGTATATATAAATAGGATTACACAGAAGTTCAGTGGTAGAGCAAGAAATTAGAAGGAACTTCCATTATTGTTAACTTCCTTTAAAGTAAGATTTTATTCCAGTGTTTTTCTAAAAATCTTTTATGCTAAAGTCTCACAATTTCAAAATAGGGGGCTCACGGGGAGATATAAAACAAACTAACATTAGACAATGGACTCACATTTTCATTTTCAATCCAGAAGTGTGTGTGTATGTGTGTATGTGCACATGCACAACTGTCCATGCGTGGCTTCTAACATTTGGCATGGTCATACAGAATCTTTTTTACAGCTGATTTACCAATGTACAACATGGACTCATTTTTGAATCATGATTCTTTTGTGAAACAGGATGTCTCCTACTCATAATGCTTAAGGTAGCAAAATGCCCATTATTATCATGGCTTGATATATTCCATTGCTGAAAATCCTCCTCTAAATCTGAGGCTCAGAAAATGTACTCCATTTTACATAATTATACCCTTGGAAATCACCATTTCTGCCGCTGCAAGTTGAACGCCACTGCTTAGGAGGTATGAATTATTCCTTTGTCCATAAATGTGAAAACGACAGTAGGTCATGTGCAGAAACACATTCAAAGATGTAAAACAAATTTTTCTGAATTTATATCTTCCATCATTAGAGCTAAGCAACATTTGAAAAAAAGAAAGAAGTGCCATTTAAATAAAATACACAATTGCTAATTTGAACCATGGGCGTTTGGCGTTGTTTTTCAGGGGACTGGATGGGTGGGTTGTTTTGATCTACTGCGACCCACGCTATGCGTTTACAACTGGGCTTGCTGAAATAACAGCTGGAGCTTGGAAGTGAGGTTTTTCTCTGCCAAATTAACTGAGCGGTATGGGGATAAAATCTGTGACCTTGTCTTCATTAACCGGGTGCTTTACCCAACTGAGTTAATGTCTCCAGTCCACTTTGGGCTGCATGTGTTGTTTACAACAGCAGACAAACAAAAACAGAGTGTGTAACATCATCAATATGGGCAGCATTTTCATTTTAAAATAAAAGGTTTTCTTGAAGAAGCCAATATCTTAATTAATCACTGTTAACCACAGCATTCAACTAGATACAAAGCTGTCACTGCTAGATTCAGCATTTTAAAACATAAAGAGATGCTGCTGTTAATGTTAGAAATATTCCTGGGTCCCTGGTTTAGAAATGGTGATCCATGGAAAAGCAGCAGCCTTTTTTCTCAAGCCGTGGTGGATTATCATCAAGCCGGACGCTGACTATAGTGAGCATAGTCTTCTGCTGTCTATGTAACACTAATTCTTAAGCCACTTAAGTTGTGCTACTTTTATGTATTCATGAAACTTGTCTTGGTCTATCTCAGGCTAGTCATAGATCAGTTTCATCACTGGAATTTGTGTTTAATTAGCTTCCCAAATCTGTCACTCATCTCTGAAAGCATGTGTTTCACTTCTTAATTTGGCCATTGTTCATATTATCAACTAGTTTAGTGTTGACCTAATACGTTGCCTGGGAAATAGAGTTTGATGATCGTTTTTTTATTTCAGTTTGTCAATGAAAGTGTACCTGTATTAGGTAAAACATCATGAAGCCAGTTACATGTAGGTTCTGCAGGTTTTCCTGATTATATAAAGACTTGTGATTTTTCTCCTGAAGGAGAGCTTATTGAAGTACTGCAACAGTGATTTAGCAATTGAGCTATTGTATAAATTATCTTATTTATCAAGGGTTGTATTTCAAATATTTAAAAGGCCTGTAAGTTCCTGTAGTCCATCTTCTCATTTTATAGGTGAGAAAATGAGACTGAGGAAGGCTTCAGGAAGTGATGTGATAATATACCTAGGGAGAACTCAGATCTATTTATTCAAGCAACATTTCATCACTGCACACATTTGTGCTGGCATTTTTGAAGTCAAATTTGTTGTAACATTTTATGCAGGCATACTTTAGTTAATTTGACTGATATCTGTATTTCTGTAATAAGAAAGCAACATATATCACCTACATCTTTTTTATTACTGGAAATGGAGAAGCCAGGTGACTAAGTCAAGACTGGCTGATGTCAATATGAATCAACATCCTGCTTCAAATATTATCCTCTGTTTGCCAGTTCAAACTCATGAGATATGTATGCTAACAGATGAAGTACCAAGTTCTAAAGCTTTTTATATTTGCTAAAAATATTTTTAAATGCAACGTTGTGACTGCTTCCTCTGCCGAAATGTAAAGTAAATAGTAAATCCACCAGTTCCTAGAAACCATTTTTAGTATTTGTTTCAGCATTGTTTTGCTGGGCTAGAATTTTAAGCAAACATAGAAAGTAACTGGTTGACAAAAGACAAAATATTTTTTGAGAACCTAGTTCATGATAAGCCTGTTCTAAGTACTAGAGATGGTAAAAACACTTTGACCCAGGCTTCAATGGTCAAATTTGAATTATTGCAAATTACAGCAAAGAAACAACTCTATTCTTCACAGCAACAACAACAACAATAAAATAACTGGATACGGTTTAATATCAGTGTTTTACACTAAGTTCTATCGGAGAACGAGGGAGTAACTCATTATTTTGAGGAGGTCCATATACTGTTTTAGAGAAGGGGTGGAAATTAAACATTAGATACCAGAGAATGAATTGGAATTCGCTAGGTAGACAAGTGAGGAAAGGGATTATAGGCTAAGGAAACAGAAAAGCTAAGTGATGGAAATAACACAAAGGTTTATAAGGGTAAGAGAATCCATGTAATTAGTGCATAAGGTGTGTGGTGAGGAGTATTTAAATAAGGCAGGGTATGGCTGGGTATGTGGAGCCCACCTGGTAAATAACTTTGTGGGCCTTAATAAGAAGTTTGCTTTGGGGCACCTGGGTGGCTCAGTCAGTTAAGCATCTGCCTTTGGCTCAGGTCATGGTCCCAGGGTCCTGGGATGGAGCCCTGTGTCAGGCTTCCTGCTCAGCAGGAGGCCTGCCTCTCCCCTCCCACTCCCCCTGCTTGTGTTCCCTCTCTCGCTGTTTCTCTCTCCGTCAATTAAATACAAATTTAAAAATCTTAAAAAAAAAGTTTGCTTAGTTTTAGGGTGTCTGTGTGTGTGAGTGTGTATGAGTTTGTAGTGTAATATCACGTCAAGTGCCTGTCTCTGGGTGCCATGCTGTTGATAAGGCAGGTTTATGTAGGATAAGCATAGTTCCCTTATTCCTTTCTTTCTAAAGTAATTATTGCATGCAATCTTTAATGCAACTCCAGTCATAGAGCAATGAGTACTTTTTTTGGTAAATGTTAATACTGAGAAAAATGAAGGGAATCATGAGTAGAACTGTCTTTCATCAAAGCAAAAGCAAGTCCTCCTCAACCTTGTACTATACATATTGGCGGAAGATAATTGCATACATTATTCATTTTTGAAATATGACTTTTGTTCCAAACTACTACTATTTATTTCTGTGTGTGGGGGTGGGGTGGGGTTGGGGAGAGTAGTATGAAAGTGAGAAGAACCTAGCAGATGAAGGTTGAACATGTCACTAGCTGGTCCAAGGAAGTTTAAGGTTAAAAATCCACTCCAAACCTTTATTTTTTTTAAGATTCATTTATTTATTTGAGAGAGCATGAGCATGAGTGAGGGGAGGGGCAGAGAGAGAGGGAGAGAAGCAGACTCCCCGCTGAGCATGGAGCCTGATTTGTCTTGATCTCATGACCTGAGATATGACCTGAGCCAAAATCAAGAGCTGGACGCTTGGTTAACTGAGCCATCAAAGCTCCTCCACTCCATATCTTTATAAAGGATATCATCTAACAGAAAACATAGCAAAGATACTGTATATAGAATTTCCAGATTATTTTGAAAAAAAAATACTTCAGTTGATGCATTCTTTCAAACTAAAAAAATATTTTTAGTTTTATTTAGTATTATTTTATTTTTCTTTTTAAATTTTGTTCACTAATATTATAGTTTATCAAATAAAGAATCTTCACAATTTGATAGCTCTATGAATATTTGTTTTTCAGTTTTCACAAAATTAGAGCTTTGGTGCAGTACCATATGTAGAGACTCTTCTGGAGTACAATCCAATTAGCATCTTATAAATAATGCAAATATGAATGAATTAGTGAGTAAGAACTTCTGCCAACGTTCACTGCTTGTTTTCAACATATTGCTATTTACAAATACCTCGAGTTAGTTTTAATGTAAATTCTTTTCGAAGTACTATTATGAATACTTAAGGCAAAAATTCACATTTTAAATTACAAAGAATAATGTCAAACACAAATGCCTGTAGATAATTGTTACAATTTCCTCCAGTTTGGCAATCCTCTTATGAGAAATTAAGTCACATTTTTTTTCTTAGTAACACTGATTTTCTATCATTAACCGGGAGAGCAGATCAATTCAGCTTCTTAAATTCTTTCAGTAGGTTTGATATAATCAGACTGATTATTGACTGTGCTTGAGCATTCATAACCCTTATGTTTGGTATTTGGGGGTATGTAAAAAATCTGTAGACCAGACTTTCTATCTGGAAGTAATGTCCATGACAAATAGGAAAAATCATATATAGAAAAATACTTAAGAAAGTGAAGATTAAATGGGAAGAAAAGGGAAACATTTATCAGCTGTTGGTGGTCAGGCAGAGGGTCAAGGGGTGAGTGATCAACCATAAGTAAAATGCAGATCATCATGAAATGTTCAGGCTTGGGGGTCACACTCCTGAGAACATATGAAAGATCCTGTCTACTGGCACATCATCCTTGCAGCCAGTCGGTGTTCTTTGAGCATCGGAGAGTTTACTGTCTACAGTGGAAGGGAAATTAATACTGCTTAAATATTTTCCAGATTGTCTCCTCTGCAGACATGTTCAGTTTGGGCTGAAGAGTGTCAAGAGTAAACGTGTCCTAAACATGTCAGCATTGCAGAATTTCTGGGTCTGGTCCTTACCTACTCTCCTATTTCTTTGTCTAACACTCTGCTATGAAAATTCTCCGTTCTGGTCCAATCGGATGCCTTTTCCCAGAACAACTCAATAACTACTGTGTGCCAGCCCCTCTCTCCTTTCCATTTGGCCAAACCTTCCTCCACTTTCTTCCAGCTCAAGTCTCCACTCCTGCAAATTTGCATTTAGCTTTCTGGACTAGATGTGTACAGACTATGCCTTTCTTCCAAATAAAAATTGGTCTTATAAGCTTTAAAATAATAGTGGTAGTTGTTTGTTTTGGTGTAATTTGCCATTTTCATTAACACAGTGGAAATAATATAAAATCATATTCAACTACTTTGCTGCCGAGTATTTTGCAAGGGAGGAAAGAACAGTTTTGAAGTAAATGTCTTGTCTTTACTAAATTTTGAATGCTTGAAAATCCAGTAGGATTGGATAGTTCAATCCATTTCCATTGTAATTCCTCTGAGGACAATAAGTTGGTTTCAGATATGCAGTGAATGTAATAGAGCATTTATTATACTGCAGGGATAAAATGGAGGAAACACTAAAGGACTAATGGACTAATTATGCTAAGATATTTCCATTTCCAGGCAGACATGTAACAAAATAATCAACACTTCTATCTCACCTTATTCATTTTGCAGATGTGGGAGATATAGTAATATCAAATTATACTAACAAATTTTCAAATGTATTTATTAAGCCTGTTTCTTTTCCCCAAATGCCCATTTCTCCTTGGCTTTTTTTTTTTTTTTTACTGTGGTCCTGTGTTTATTTATATCATCTTATAACTAACAGATTTTAAAAATATTTTCTGATGCATCTGGATCTTTTTAAAAATCAAAACCATAGATATAACTACATCATACAAATACAAACAAAAGAAGATGAACTAGGGGATGCTGTAGTGGGATGGGTGGGGTCTTCCAGTTTGGCATCCTTTTGGTTCCCCACTTATATTCTCCATAACCTTGGACACTGAGGTACCTCAGTGGAGATAATTTTAAAATTATTGATCTACCTAAAAATTAATTATAGTGACTTTATTCCCCATTGTACCCTGTGTAAATGCTAGCCATAGAGCTGATTGAGTCATTTTTATATGATTATACATATTTATATATTCCCATATATATAATTGCATGGAGCTGTAATTGAATGTGAATGAAAGGTAATCCATCTTCCTTGATTTGTTTGAGAAGTAATCATAAAATAGAATGGCTGGTCCTATGTTAATTGTTAATTATGACATAATTTCTCTGCAATAAAACTATCAGATAAATAGGTAATGTATGACATTTTCATGAGTTAGTTTAGCAGTTTGGTTAAAACATAAAGTGTTTTGTGTCTGCCTTGTTATACATTTATTAATGCCATATGGTCGATCATCTGTGTGGCTGTCTTCCTAACTGGTTTCAGATAACAGAAAGTGAAAACACATTTGCTTTATAACAATATAGAAAATAAATATTTCCCACTATAAACATGATTATTTGTCAACAAAATATATTTCATTATTTTATAAAAATCTATACAGAATATTAATATACAAAATATGCTACAAATATACTAAAATATACTACAATTATACTAAAATATACTACAATATATACTTTTTAAAATTTTAAGCCAAAGATGTAGTCTATTTAATTCAGAAGAATTTTTTTATTGAGATAGAAAAAAGGCATAAAATTATAAGATCTAAGAGCTGGAAGTTCCTATAAAATTATCTTCTCCAATTGTTTCATTTTACAGATAGGGAGGATAATGCCTGTTTTTTAAAAATTCAATATCCCTTCTAGGGTGAATGATTTGAGAAATGGTTGATATCTCTCTGAAGGCCAATGCACTTCAGAGTTTTAGATTTAATGTGACATTTCACACAAAACAGAAGTGTTGATTATGTAATAAGTAAAGCATATTGCAATATAATTGTTCTACATGAGTTGTGAGTGCCCATAAAGAATGACTTTGGTAAAATAGATGTCATAATTGTGCTCATTAAGCAATCTGAATGTTCATCTGTGGGTGACTGATTATTTTCTTTCAAAACAATACTGAAGATATATTAGAAAAAAAAATTTGAAAGCTTCCACATTGTTCACCTGGATAATAGCCAGACTTACATGTGATGGTTTGTGTGCAACTTCCAAAAACAAGTTAATTAAGTAGTGTAGTGCTTTATTGAATAAAACAGAACTACAAAGCAGTGATTAAAAATACTTAAGCTGATTCAGAATAGGTTATTTTATATAGTGAACACTTCTGCACTCATTCTTTGTCAACCAATGCAAGTGTATGTATATGTATTTTAATTGACTTTATCTCCCAATAAGAATTAGATAAGCACTTGGGTCCCACGATCATGGGTATAGGTGTTTTTGGTAATTTGTTTTATAATGACAGATATTGAATCACATCATACTTGTGTCTGAAATGCAGTTGAAAAGATATCTGTAAGATGAATCATCTTCTTTGTGTTCAGGGAGCTAAGATGATACAAAATATTGTATGTCCCAAGCACGTGTGCTTTCATATACCTAACCATGATAATATCAATTCTAGAGCGGTAAACAAGGCCATATAAAATATGAAAATAATTCGTATACATCTTTGGGAGAAAATGAGTTGTTCAGAGAATTAGTTCAAAACAGCCCATTAATGAACTCTAATCCAAATACAGGCGTGCCTCATTTTATTGCCCTTCACTTATTGTACTTCACAGATATATATTTTTTTACAAACTGAAGGTTTGTGACAACCCTACACTCAGCAAGTCCATTAGAAACATTTTTCCAACAACATTTGTTTATTTTGTGTCTCTGTGTAACATTTTGGTAATTGCGTAATATTTCAATTTTTTTTCTTTCAAGTTTTTATTTAAATTCTAGTCAGTTAACATATATGGTAAAATTGGTTTCAGGTGTAGAATTTAGTGATTCATCACTTGCATATAACACCCAGTGCTCATCACAACAAGTGCCCTCCTTAATACCTATCACCAATCTAACCCATCCCCCACCCACCTTTCTCCATCAACCCTCAGTTTGTTCTCTATAGCTAAGAGTCTCTTATGGTTTACTTCCCTCTCTTTCTTTTTTTATTTTTCTTCCCTTCTCCTCCTTTCATCTGTTTTGTTTCTTAAATTCCATATATGAGTGAAATCATATGGTATTTGTCTTTCTCTGACATTTTGCTTAGCATAATACACTATAGCTCCATCCACATCATTGCAAATGGTGGGATTTCATTCTTTTTGATCACTGAATACTATATATATATATATATATATATATATATAGAGAGAGAGAGAGAGAGAGAGAGAGATGATATAGATATAGATAGATAGATATACCACATCTGTATTATTTCAAACTTTTTAATTATTATTATATTTGTTATGGTGATCTGTGATCAGTGATATTTTATGTTACTGTTGTAATTGTTTTGGGATGCACAAACTGTGCCCATATAAGACAGCGGACTTAATGGATAATTGTGTGTTCTGACTGCTCCATTGGCCAGCCATTCTCCCATCTCTCTCCCTCTTCTTGGGCCTCCCTATTCCCTGAGACACAACAGTATTGAAATTAGGCCAACCAATAGCTCTACAATGGCCTCTAAGTATGTACATTTGTAAGTGAAAGGAAGAGTCACACATCTCTTACTTTCAATCAAAAGCTAGAAATGATTAATCTTAAGCGAGGAAGACACGCTGAAGGCTAAGATAGGCCAAAAGATGGCCTCCTGTGCTAAAGAGTTAGCCAGGTAGTGAATGCAAAGGACAAGTTCACGAAGGAAATTAAAGTGCTACACAGGTAAACACATGAATGATAAGAAAGCAAAACAGCTTTCTTGGTAATGCAGAGAAAATTTTAGTGCTCAGGATAGAAGAGCAAACCAGCCACCACATTCCCTTAAACCAAAGCCTAATCTGAAGCAAGATCCTAACTCTCTTCAATTCTGTGAAGGCTGAGAGAGGTGAGGAGGCTGATGAAGAAAAGTTTGAAACTAGTAGAAGTGGCTCATGAGGTTTAGGGAAAGAAGCCATCTCCTTAACATATAAGTGCAAGGTGAAGGAAGCAGAAAGTGCTGATGTAGAAGCTGCACAAAGTTATCCAGAAGATCTAGCTAAAATAATAAATTCAAGTGGCTACACTAACAACAGATTTTCAATGTAGATGAAACAGTTTTCTATTGGAAGAAGATGCCATCTAAGACCTTCTTAGTAAGAGAAATCTGTCTGACTCAAAACTTCAAAGGACAGGCTAACTCTCTTGTTAGGGATGAATGCATCTGGTGACTTTAAGTTGAAGCCAATACTCATTTACCATTCCAAAAGTCCTGTGGTCCTTACAAATTTTGCTAAATCTATACTGCCTATGTTCTATAAATGGAACAACGAAGTCTGCATGAGGGCACATCTGTTTACAACATATTTTAAGCCCACTGTTGAGATCTACTGCTCAGAAAAAAAGATTCTTTTCAAAATATTACTGTTCATTGACACTGCACCTGGTTTCCCAAGCATTCTGATGGAGATATGCAATAAGATTAATGTTGTGTTCATGCCTGCTAATACAACATCTATTCTGCAGTCCATGGATCAAGGAGTAATTTTGACTTTCAAACCTTATTGTTTTAGAATTACATCTTTACACAGGAAGGTGAAACAATTTTATTTCACAGCTGTCTTTAAAACCACAAAGACACTATGTTCTTCATATAAAAACATTAGTACAGATACCTATACTTTCTAGAAAATGATTATATAGACCCTCTCAAAGAAAAATGCACACCATTATATGGTTTCAGACAAGTTGCTAGGGAAAGACAGATCTGGACTGATTCCTAAGTATAGATTATTGTCATCAGTACATGTTCCTGCATTCTTACAGATTTGATAATAAACATATAGACTGGCTTGTAACTTAATGTTCCATCGGTTCATCAGCCTTTTCTGCAGGTTCATCAGCAGGTTAAGCCGGCTGTACCTTTCTCTGTGGTCTTTCCTTCAGGACCTTCCAGGAATGGAGATACATCATTATCATCATCATAAATCGTAAACTTCAAGTCTTTACCAACAATTCCAATGGAAACATTCTTTGTAGTTAGGTCCTCTTCTGCAGGAAGTGTCTCTCGTAAGGCACGCAGACCATGTTTAACCAGTTCATTCAAATTGCACTCCATAAACCCAAACACTCTTGGCGCATAAAATTACATAACAGTCTAGCATCAGCAGTAAGTCCCGCAGTTGAGATACCAATATGATTGTCAACATGGAGAATTTTTTCTGATGAGCTGCAAGCTATGACTGTGCTCTCTTCAATGCAACCAACACTGCATGAATTTTTGATTTCAGACCAACTGTGCCTGAACCTTGCTAGACAGCTTCCATTGTATACTCAATTTGTTGAATCCTGCCCTGAGGGCTCCAAACAGTGACATCATTATCATACTGGTTGCAAAACATGGTTCCGGCACAGGTCTGGCTGCGGCCTCCTGCAGAGGTGTGGGTTCAGGAGGGTTGCCAAAACTACCACTCAGGGATCTCTAGAATTACATTTTATAATTCTATAGCTTTCATAGATAGTGATTCCTCTGATGGATCTGGGCAAAGCAAAAGGAAAATCTTCTCAAAAGAGTTCACCATTCTAGATGCCATTAAAAAATTCAAGATTCATGGAGAAATCAAAATATTAATGTAAAAAGGAGTTTGAAAGAAAAGAAGTTGATTCCAACACTTATGGATGACTTTGGACTTTGAAGGGATTCAAGACCTCAGTGGACAAAGTAACTGCAGATGTGGAAAGAGCAAGAGAACTAGAATTAGAAGAGGACTCTGAAGATGGGACTGAATTGCTGAAGTCTAATGATAAAACTTGAAAGGATGAGGAGTTGCTTCTAATGGATGAGCAAAGAAAGTGGTTTAAAAGTGGTTTCTTGAGATAGAATCTACTTCTGGTGAAGATGTTGTGAAGATGGTTGAAATAACAAGAAGTATTTAGAATATTACATAAATTTAGTTTATAAAGCAGCAGCAGGGTATGAGAGGATTGACTCCAATTTTAAAGAAATTCTGCTGTGGGTAAAATGCTATTAAACAGCATTGCTTGCTACAGTTAAATTGTTCCTGAAAGGAGGTGTCAGTCAATGCAGCTAAGTTCATTATTTTAAGAAATTGCTTGGTCGCTTGGGTGGCTCAGTTGGTTAAACGCCTGACTCTTGATTTCAGCTCAGGTCATGATCTTAAGGTCATGGAATCGAGCTTTGTGTTGGGCTCCATGCTGGGTGTGGAACTTGATTAAGATTCTCTCTCTCCCTCTCCCTTAGCCCCTCCCCCCATCATACTCTCTCTCTCTTTCTGTCACTCTCTAAACAAACAAACAAAAAACCAAAAAGAAATTACCAATCATCCCAACCTTCAGCAACCACCACCCTGATCAGTCAGCAGCCATCAACATCCACCAGCAAAAAGATTATACCATGCTGAAAGCTCAGATGATGGTTAGCACTTACTAGCAATAGAGTATTTTTTAAGGTACATACACTGTTTTTTTAGACATAATGCTATTACACATTTAATAGACTACAGCATAGTATAACATAACTTTTATATGCACTGGGAAACCAAAAAATTAGTTTTCCTCACTTTGCCATATTCGCTCTGTTGTCATGGTCTGGAAGCAAACCTACAATATCTCAAGGTATACCTGTACTTATAAATATGTCATTCTGAATTGCCACCACGAACAAAACGCATTTTCTCAGTTGTCACACCAGAGATGTGATGCATAGCATCTTGTCAGTTAATAATTGTTCTGTTTGGCACCCTGAATATTTAGGATGCTCCACACTGTCTCTTATTTATGTGCCCATTCACACCCAAGATGTTCAGAGGTTCTTTAGTCACTGGAAGGCATTAGCCCTAACTTAGCACCTCACTGTCATGGTGTCAGTTGGCCAAATTTTCACAGCTATGGCACCAGCTGCAGTGATTTTGCTTTCTTGTGATTCAAATAAAATTTCATAATATTTTGGTTGGTGATATAGATAATTAGAAGAATTCATGGAGAGCTTTAGTTGTCTCTTCCATTAGAAATGCCAGAGGTAATGTTTAAGTCTTGCTACTCATAGTCTTTACTATCTGGAAATTTACTTGGAACCTCTCCCTTGGCTGCTCTGGTCACAGCTAACTTTGGAATAATAAAATATGGGGACAAGTTTGTTTTTGTTTTTGTCATCTTTATTCCCACCTGACTGATTTCAGAGGACAAATAAGGCATCGCACTGGCATAAGAACAGTGGTTCAGAAAAGTGAGAGTAGCATATTATAAATATTCTAAGTTGTACAAAGTAATGCAATTGAAAAGACTGATTGGTTCTTTTTTGAGTACCTCTGCATTCCACAAACCAGTCAAAGGTCTAAATCCATCCATACACATTGCTGAAAAATGAAAATGTGGCTCAGGCATCTATATAGTTCAGATTGTTTTCAACACTTTAATTATATACACAATATGTTTCTATATTACTATAAACCCAATATTTATACTGTTAAACTGAAGGAAGAGAGATAAAAAGACCCAAGCTGAGACATTAATTTTTATTTAAGCATCCGGTAAGTGAGGATTACTCTGGTAAAGGTGAAAGACCCTTCCAATGCAGAGTTTGAAATACCTGTTTCTGTCATTATACACTAATTGGAATTATAACTATTTTCTTTGACACCTTTCAGAAGCCTATAAGGTGGTTTTAATGAAAGTCCTTTGTGAAAGTAATGATGTTATATTTTTACCTTGAAACTTATACCAAACAAATATTTCAGATTATCTTTGAGAAGAAGGATATCTGTCTTATGATACATTTCTTATATAAAGACAGAAAAATAAGTACATATTCTACGGAGGTCAGAAAGTAAATTTTAATGTAAGGATTTCTATTAACTATTATGACATTCTGTAAACAAATCCCAATGAAATTAGACTTGTTTTTTAGACAATTGTAATGTAATCCAATGGGATTATTTCTATCTTGGAGTAAGTCTTCAGAACAACTCAAAATTACTATGAGTAAAATAAAGCCTATGTTCTAAGTGCTTGAATTGAGCAGTTAGAGTGTATCCTCTGGGATAGATAGGTCATTTGTTGTTTCTATCATTAAATGATAGACCATAAATGTTCCTTTGTACATGTCATTCTCCTCTGCGTCCTAATATCAGCTGATGGCATGGAATATACATCTACAGAAACCAAGATGGGTTTGGGTTGAGATGAGGGTGTATCTCACATAGAACAGCCAGAGTGAAATCTCAGAGGCTTTCCTTCCCAGGCTGTATCTGGAGCTCCTATGGTGCTATGTTTCTGAATTCTGCATAGTATGTAGACCTAATTGGGTGGATATTTCAATAGATGTGTTTCAACAACTGAATATTGATTAGCTGGTTATTACCTTTGGTGTCCTTAGACATCTCACAATTTTCAGACCATTATCTTTAAAATGAGCTTGGAATGTGCTTTTATATTCCACTCTAGCTAAAATACTCTCTGATCACCAAGATTCCAGACGGAGACATATTAGCTCATCCCTTTTACTTAAATTAGAAAACAGATGATATAAATTATCATGCATCAAATTTACCACAGAATTGGATGGAGACACATAGGATTTTATTTGTTAAATATTTAATTATGTAAATACATACATGCATATATCTGCATATAGCTGTATAGGTTATGTTATGTATAATGAATTACATATTAACATGATATATATTATCTATTATATCTTATATATGGTGAATGAACTGAGAAAAGTGTATCTCTCTATAAGAGATCCTTTATACTAACATTTATTACACAACCATTCATCTACATCAGGTGTTGGCAAACATTTTCCAGAAAGGGTCAGATAGTAAGTATTTTAGGCTCTGCAGCCTACATGGTCTCAATCCTTACTACTCAGCTTTGCTACTATAGGACACAAGTACTCATAGACAATACATAAATGGATGGGTGTGGCTGTGTTTCAATAAAGTTGTATTTACAAAAACGGGCGGTAGGCTGAATTTGGCTTTTATGCCAAAGCTTGTCCTGATCTAGGTTATGTGGAAAAAATTGTGAATATATTCACAATCTGATGAAATATGTTCATTGCTATTGTGGCTTCATTTCTACCACGCAAACAATGTCTAGAAAGATGACTAGTTTATTAGATAATGCTAGTAATATTTTCCTTTTGATAGATTAAAAAAATTAAGAAATTCTAACACAAGTATCTATGTAATTTATCATTATTCTAAACTCCAGTGAGCAAATTATATTAAATTGAAGTCATATCATATGATTTAGACCTGCACCATCCCAGACAGTAGCTTCTAGACAAACATGACTATATATATTGAAACTAATATAATTAAAAATTCAGGGTCGTAGTTATAAAGATATATTTCAAATGCTCAATAGCCACATGTTTCTAGGTTACCACATTGGATAGCATAGAGAACATGTCCATTATTGCAGAAAGTTCTATTGGACAGTGCTGATATTGGACCAAGATCACATATTCAAACATTATAGATAAAAAAGGCAAACATCTTCATAGAAATGATAGAAGTAAACTGTGCCAGAAGGAAATAAATTCTAAACTTTCAGAATCTATAATTATTAAGTTTCAGACCTTCAAATATTTCCATTTAATACTATTACCACAGAAATTTCCTTGAGATGTGTGTCATGCCCTCATATATTTAAAAAGAAATTCCAGCTCAGGGTCTAAGATGTAAATGCCATCCCTTGAAGTTACTCAACCAAAATGCTGAAGGCTACCAAATTGCTTCTTGTTGACTCCTACTACTCAGAACTTATTAAATAATTTTAAGGAAATTTAATTCTAAAACCTGAGCTTGCGTGTACCCAGAAGGGTTTTCTGTAGGCCTTTCTGTGAGTGTGTGTGTGTGTGTGTGTGTGTGCACGCATGCATTTATTTATTTACATAAATTGTATTCCTTTGTTATGATCATCCTCTATGAACTCACTCCCAGCACAGGGCATTAAAAATAATTTCATTTGTATTTGAAAAATGAAGGGCCCAAAGAAATTTGAATCAAGACACATTTTAACTTATAAAAGGCTTTTATTCCTTTATGAGTTCTCATTACTGATACATTTTAGAAATCTCAGAAAAATATTGAGATTCTCAAGGAAAGTACACAGAACAGGTTTTAATTTTTTAATCTAGTCAAGGGAAACAACCTTGAATCAATTATCCACAGTTTTCAACATATGATCAAGAATTTCGACAATATTTAGATGTTGAATTGCCAAGCTATAAGCAACCAAGAGATTTGATTAGACATCCATATTAATAAACACCTGTCATAATAGCATAACAGATGTTCTAGAAGCATGGCTAACCCAAAATGTAAATTTAAAACTTTGGTCATATTCCTCTACAATGTGATGCCTAAATTAAATTTCATTATTTGTTTTACTAAAACTCAACTGCTAAAATAATTTTGCTCAATAAAAGTGTTTTTTATTTTAAATGATTAAAAGATCTCTGAAATCAAAGCCTATTGCCCAAATATTTGAAATTATCGGTTAAAAGTACATTAATGATGTAGTGTGTGTGTGTGTTTGTATTTATATATATGTATATATGTGTGTATGTATATATATATATATATATATATTTAGGACCAATTATTTTCAATTTGTGATCATTGGGAACATGTAATTTTAATTGATAATCACATATGTAAGTTACTCATGGATATATAATTTTTGACAAAGAGTTATTTATTTGTTGAACAATGACCCACTCAATACAATGGTTTCTATAATGTAGTAAACTCTTGAAACTAATACATTCTCTTCCCCTAGGAGCATATTCCATGAAAGCAGTATAGAGAAATATCATGTGTAAAGAAATATTAATTATTTGAATAAATTTAATAGATAAGCAATGTGTATTATCAAAGAAACAAGTGCATGTATAAAACCAAAAATAAGTATGAACTGAGCTGAGGGCATGTTTTATTATACAAATGTGCTTACTTTTCTCAGTACAACTCCAAATATGGAACATTTCTTATGCAAACTTATATGATATTTAGGCACCTATCAATTTAAGGGAATGTGTACTAGTTAACTATGCCAGATTATTAACTATTTGTCTCAAGAAATTCCAACATCATATGCAGGTACCAACTGCATTCATGTATCTCTATAGGAACTTGAAGTCTAACCCATTTTAAAGAAGTGGTGTTTCTGAGCGGTGGCTTCTTCACTCCACCCCCCAAAATGGCAGGAAATTGGCATCTAGTTCCTACTGGTTAGAACATCAGTTCTTACAGAAACTAGTTATAAATGGAGTAGTAGGAAAATCCAAGGATAGTGGTTAAAATAAACAGCTGAGGGAGCAATGTTATGGGTGTCACACAAGAATGACAGCCTGAAAGTTGTCTGTAAGGAGATAAGACTTTTACAGAGAACTGAGTTATATGCATATTTTCAGGTGATGGTAAATTAACCATAGTGAATATTTCAAAATTGCTTAGGACTCTGAAATTTATACCTATTTCCATTTATTAACTGACTTATTTTTATTCATAATCATGGTTAGATGATAAAACATCTAGTACTGCATTGAAGTTCAAATACCATCTTAACGATAAATTTAGTTCAAACTGAAGGTGGAAATACAAATGGTAGTGTTTCTCTCCTTCCTTCCCCTCTTTTCTCTCTCACTACCCTTCCATGAAGCTACCCAGACCTCCACAGCCTATGTTGTGCAGCCTTTGTTCTTCACAGAAACTTGGCCTTAAGTCTTTCAAAATTTCCCCCTCTATTAATTGCTGTTTGTTGCTGAGATTACCTGAGAGGGTTCAGTTTGTTCTCTCAACCTTTGATGTTGTCTTCTCTTTGTAGAGCAGGTGAATTTCCGTAAGAACACTGGGTCACATGAGCTTTCCCATGTGACTAAATCTTGACTGTAGCATCAGGTGTTTTCTCCTTATCTCTTTTCTTCCTCCCTTGTTTGGATCTAATACAGCAAGCTTATTAGTTGCTACTTTCATATAAAGAAAGGTTTTTTTCTTCTTCCTCTTGGCTTGTTCATTGTGTTAATTTTTTAAATGTCCTTTTTCTTCCTCAGTATTCTAGAATGTATTTTTCAGAAAATACAATGATGTTTTAACAAACATGCCAAATACCTGAATCTAACCCTTCATTCTCACAGGAGATGCTTTCTGTTTGTTGCTCCAGAGGGCAGAGCTAGAACCACTGTGAAGAATTCAGGAGATCTTTGTTCAATAAAGAAATAGCTAGCAGTTAAAGCTGTCATTCTAAAAACAACAAAACAAAACAAAACAAAACAAAACAAAACAAAAACCTATCCCATGGAGTTACAAGCCCCCATCAGAAATTAGAGGACTATTAGTCATGGAGGTTGGAGAAATTATTTCCACAGTTGAGAGAACCTAGGCTAATTGGCCATTAAGTTCCTGTTCAACTATCAGTTTCTATAATTTTATAGTTCAAAGGCATTTGTGATTATAAAGTATCATGATTCATGTCCACTCTGATTAGCTATTTTTCATTCACTTGTCTCATTTTACTTACTTTTATCCTTTAATATCATTATGTATGGTTTATAGTACTTATTCAAGGAAGAAATTAGTTCCTTTGGAAATACTCTGTGGATCACTTTCACAACTCCAGCTGGACTCTAGAATGTAAGACCTATATATTTTCTTATTCACATTCAACTATTGTTATTATATGGCTTTTCCTGTCAATCCCAAACTTGGTATAGACATTAATTATTTTCTCCTTCAACCAATATTCTCTGTCCCAACCAAGTATTTTATGATATTACTCAGTTTTCATCTTGCTATTATTAACATCTGAAACTGTCTTATTATTTATTTTACATGTTTATTTGCCTCTCAATTTTACTGTGTGTATATACATATATATGTGTATATATATACATATATATATATCAGTCATATATAATATGTCATTTATATATGACTGTCATTCTTATACTTCAGGTTTGTTAGTATATCAAAATAAATACATATCAAAATCAATAATCTGTAGGAAAGTGGTTTTTTGTTTGTAAAATATCATACAATTGAAACTTACTGTTATGGGTAACATTAAAACATCTATGAAACCAAGGGTCTGTAATCTATTTTATCCACGAGTAAGACTAACAAGTATCTCCAGTTTTAACTAGCAGCAGATTGGGGAGAAGAAAAGAAAGAGGAGAGGCAAAGAATAAGAAAGAAAACAACAAAAAGAGGGAGAAAAAGAAGATAAAACATACAAGGTGAGATTGCATGGTGAGGGTATGACCAAGAGGGAAGCAGAGAGGAGGGAGTAGAACCAAGAGAGAAAATGATTATATCTGATAGGGATTTGAGAGTGGTACCCATGGTGACCAGGTAGGCTAAGATCTCTAAACTGGGGCTTCATCCATTTCCAAGCAATAGGCTGTGTGAGGTCAGAGATGAGGCAGAATTTGTGTTTCAATCCAACACAAGATTAGCCAAGATGAAGTGTCATTCCATGGAAAAGGGTAAGTCCCATTGCCAGAAACAATATATCATGTACTTGTTCATTGTTAAAATAAAAACTGCAGCAGGAGTATATGAGCATGCTTACCAAGAATCTCTTCTCATGTGGTTGATACAGAACTTTGATTCCAAGAGCAAGACTGTGGCAGGAGGCTTCTGTCTAGTAGTGAGGTATGGTCTTCTGAATCCTTAGTATAAGCTACAGTGCACATGATTTGACTGCCCTTTACTTTTGTTCAACTTGGCCCAGCAGAAACCTCTGCACTTCCACCAGTCTGGCCTGGAACACCTTCCCATAGTTAGTTATGTGCATGGCTTAATGATGGAAACATAACCTTTGAAAAGAAAATGAAATCATTAATCTCACTTTGGTGATCCTCGGGCACTGAGTATGTGCAAAACTATAAAGGATGTCCAGGCTGAACTCTCAGAAGACAGAGCAGAACCTCCAATTCCCAGCCCTTCAAGTATTTGCCATGTTTCTAGAAATAGCAGCTATTTTTAAAAATAAATTGTCCTTTTGTTCCTTGGACTTTTTTCTTATTTGTAATGTTTTCTGGTTTTCAATTTGAATTCACCCTTCACCTTTAGTTCTTTGCTGCTCTAAAAAGCACCTAAATATAATTCCTGTTGTCTTTACTATAGCATCTGTGCTTACAGGGATAAACTGTTTTTGGTTGTTCTTTAACTTACATAATGCTTCCTTCTCTTATACCCAATAAAGTTAGGAATAATAAAAACATGTTCTTATGGTCACTTATAATTTCTATTTAGAACTAATTTAGAAAAGGAGAAGGAATATGTATTATACATGAGTATATGTTGAAGGTACATATGTGCATCCTTAAAAATTTTGGAATAAAATAGTGTCTCAGGATAATCATTCATTGCCTCCTTTCAGATGCTAAAGGTGATTATCCATTGTGAATTTGACATTTATTTTGAACCTTTAAAATAAATATACTCTTATTTATAGTTCTTCTCTTTCATGCCTTCTGGCAATCTATTGTTTGATATACCTAATGGAGGCAAGAATACAAAATAAACTTCATGGTTTTGTATTCTTTTCTTTGCAACTGGGATAAGAGAATTGATTAACTTATCTCTTGAAATATTTATTTTTGAAAGAACTATACATAAGTCCATGGCTTGTCTCCCTACTGCTTTCTCTGCCTCCAGATGTTCTGGGAAACCTAAGTATGAATTATCGATGGACCATTCCCCAATAAGCTTAGAGTCTTAGTTCAAGAGCTAAGACATGCATATACATAACTTTAAGGCAGGAAGGGATGACAATCTCAAGAGAGGTACTGTAAAATGGCAGAAATGTCAGGGGGACTAAGTATATATATTTCCTGCTTTAGGCAACTGGAAAGACTATCTGGAAAACATAACATTTGAGCTATGTGTTTAAATGGTAATCTCTAAAGTGGAGCTGTTAGCTATTCTGTTGGAGAGTGGAAAGAAAACATTTGAAATTTTACTTATGTTTGTTATCAGAATTATTAAGAATTGTATTCTTATCAGTATTTTATATATGATTGATGCTGATACTCTCCTTTACTGCATATTGTGGACAAGAGAGTTCTACAGCCTAGAAGGATTGATTATGATATCTTCACTTGTTCAATAGCTTTCAACATATCACACTTAGTGTGTGCCTGGTTAACTGGATTTATGAATTATGCTACTAGTTTTAACTAAGCTAAACCTTCATTAAATTGGATCTGTTTTTAAATTTCAATAAAAAAAATGGATTGAGGATAATTAAAAGGGAAATATTTCCAAACAAAGAACAAGATATCAGAGTTGACAATTCTCTCTGTTCCTAAGAGGAGATATTGGTCAGCCCCATTACAAAGCTAAAATCAATAATGAATTATTAATAAAAAATTGACAGGAACTGGGCCAATAAAATTAATTATCACAAAGACTGCTTGAAGAATGGATTTACATTCTCTAACACTCATGTTAAACTTCTCCTTAAGGGTATATTGTGTCTTGAGATTGTTTTTAATGCCATTATCATTAACAAGATATTTAAAATGGTTTTTTCATCTTTAATTGATCTTTTTATAATTTCCATTTCTATATATCTTTTATAATATGCATAATTTATTAGCACACATGTAACATAAGTAAATATATAGAGAGAGAGGAGATGAAGGTAAAATATGTGTTATCTCATTCTATGCTTGACAGAGCAGGCTGAATAAAGGCCCCAAAGCAACCTATTTGGCTAAAACTATGAATGTTTTGCTGTTCAAAGCACCAAAAGTTCAATGTGAAAAGGGGATGTCTTAAGAATGCCAGCTCCTGGCATAAACGTATTAGCTTTCTTGGAACTGATCCCATGGAACAGTCACAATCTTAATGATCTTAATGATTTTAGCCTCTGGGAAAATGTCATTTTTTCCCATTGGGGAAAAAACTTATTCATCCCCAGACTGTAAGCCATAGAAATGAATTCTGTGAGCTTCCTCTTGAGAGTGACAAATTTGGATTTTATTCAGAGTAACCATCTTATCCTATGGTCGTTGATGTTCTGGTTTCCTATTGTTTTCTTCCCAAATATGCCCCCCCCCAATTGGAGACCCAGTATCTCACATTTCAAGGAATATTTTCAAAAAATAAATAATAATAATAATAAAAAAAACCATGGGGGTTTAGGGAGGAGCTCTAGGCAGGAGAGAAAGGCAGCTATCTCAGTCAAGTTCAATATGCTTGCATGCCATCATTAAAGTTTTCAAAAGAATTTCAGGAAACCTTTGAGGCCTATTTTCAGAAAGAGAACAGGCAGGCCTTGAATGAAACAGACCCCTCATAGAGAAGGGCGTAGGAGATCTGTGGTCCCATGCAAACTGACACTGTGACCCAAGGCACTCCTGAGACAGCACCAAAGCTCCCATGCCTAACAAAGAACAAAACAAGTCTAGAACATTACAAAAAAAAAAAAAAAAGGAAGAGGAAGAAAAAAAAAATCTAAGCCCTGACTTTCTTTTCTATTCATTTCTATTATAATTTTGGTTTAATAAGAAATAAATCATTAAGCACAAAATTCGAAACTGGGTTATGGTCCTTTTAATGTAGCTCAGTCTGATAGTGACATGTGACCCTCCAAACTGAGCCCTCCCATATAAAAGCAGGTCTAAATAACTAAGTATGGCATGAGTCTATTTTATTCCAAGGCAAGAGATTTTTAGGGCAAAGGCCAGCACACACAGACAAGAGGGTGGATCGCACCACTGGGCATGACGTTGCATCATGAGGTTTTACAATGATATTGATTTAACTTCTCTTAACTGAGGAGGCATTAAGTATGTTGTCTCACATAGCATTAGATAAATAATTGGGTATTAGGTCTGACAGAGGGAGACAGTAAAAAAATAATGTGTGTCTGAAACTAGAGCAGATTATTTCATTCATATTTTAAAACCATACTCTTTACTTTAAAGAAATCAGCTTTGGGTCACTGTACAATAAAATAAATTCAATAAAGCAAACAAATCAATGGAAAGCAGCAAGAGTGGCACATTAGCATGAAAACTAGCTGCATAAAACAGTGTGTATCGAGTCATGCTCAATCTGAATAAGCCAATCGAAAATGGTAGGCTTTGTAATATCTTAAAATTTAATAAACTGTAACTATATTCAACTAGACTAGGGAAGGGAGGGAGGCCCTGCCAAAGGTCGATTGGAAGTTTTCCTCTTCTCAGAAGCAGTAGGAAGGCCAGAGGCTGGTGGCAAGCCAGACCCTTGCACCGCGTCTCTGTCCAGTCTATCATCTGTGTAGGTCTTGACTAAGTTAATGACCCTTTCACCCCCATGTGTTTCTTCAAGTGGACCTTAGGATAACATAAGGCTGTGACCAGAGTTGGAAGTGAGTTGGTATGTAGGCTTCAAGGAGGTCAAATGCTATATAATAAAAGCTAAATTATATTATGTTCATCTGTGAATTGTGTAGGACTGTTGAATCACAGACCTGTACCTCTGAAACAAATAATACATCATATGTTAAAAAGAAGAAGAAGAAGAAGAAGAAGAAGAAGAAGAAGAAGAAGAAGAAGATAGCAGGAGCGAAAAATGAAGGGAGGGAAATCGGAGGGGGAGACGAACCATGAGAGACTATGGACTCTGAGAAACAAACAGGGTTCTAGAGGGGAGGGGGTTGGGAGTATGGGTTAGCCTGGTGATGGGTATTAAAGAGGGCATGTACTGAATGGAGCACTGGGTGTTACATGCAAACAATGAATCATGGAACACTACATCAAAAACTAATGTTGTAATGTATGGTGATTAATATAACATAATAAAATAAAAAAATTATTTAAAAAGTTATTATTTTCTAAGCCCATAAAATTTGTTCTGCTATTCAAAAAGCAGGAGAAGCCAGTATATCACAGTGGTTTAAGGGGAAGCTGGAAAAAATTCCCAGGCTCTGGAAGAGATCATGTACATGATTAATGCGGAGGCTAAGGCCAGCAGGAAGAAGAGGGACGCCCACAGTCAGAGAGTGTGATTGTCTTTACAGTTCACTGGCTTTGATTAATGTGCACACTCAGAGAAGTAATGTGTGGAAGGCCAGAAAAGACCTGTTTTCAAATGTTGGTGCTGAGTACAGATTTCCCATTATGTCCTGAGAGGGTATTGATGAACAATGACTTAAAATCTTTTTTTGGGGGAGAGGATACTGGAGGAGTTACTTTCTCATGCATAGGAAAAGATACAAATGGATTTCCTTGTCAGTGCTCACTACCCTTATGAGTCTGGAGAGCCACCAGTGAGAAGTTTATCCCTTATTTCAGTTTCAATTACCAATTCTTTGCAAGAGGTATCTTAAGTCGTTTTAACTGAAATGTTCTCCTTAAATGACCCCTTTTGGTATGCAGTGGGTCTAGTTCCTCAATGTCTTATGAAAACATGTTCCAGAGTTTTCAAAGCCTGTAGGTCCCAAAGAAAAAATGACAACATGTAATAATCACCTGAGAAACTACCCCCCACACACACACCAGAAAGGATGCCTTCCCTCCTCTTGCCCCAGGCTGGAGTCTGATGTGCTTTTGGTGGTTATGTGTGTTTCCTGTGTAGCCCTGGGAGGAAAGAAAAGCATGCTAAAATTAATGTGTAGTGTAAAGGGGGGTGGGGGAGGAGAGTACCACCAAGCACATAAAGTATCTCTCCAGGAAACTCTGGTTTTTCCAGGTTTCCAAATTTCCCCAGGCCTCACTATTTGGTATGAATTGTAAGTAAAGGAACATACAGCTAGCAAACCATTAAGAACCAAGGACCTGACACTTTTACTGGAAGTTAGAATAATACAGATCATGTGAAAAAAAAAACAAACAAACAAACAAAAAACTAGTAAGCTGGAGAAGCATCCACCAGAGCACCGTCAATTTGTTCAGCTGATTTGATCTATGTCCAGAAAAACCAGTAGCTCCTGCATAGGAGCCAAGTCAGACTACTTGGTAGTGATTCATGAGGGCTGTGGTAAACTGAATAATGGCTCTCCAAGATGTCCACTTCCTAATCCTGTGAATGCTATGAACCTGTGAATGTTACCTTCTATGGCAAAAGAGACTTTTTTTAATAAGAAAAAGATCTAGTTATTTACTTTAGAGAGAGAGAGAGGGAAAGAGTGTGGGGGTGGGGCAGAGGAAGAGGGAGAGAGAGAATCTCAAGCAGACTCTGTGGGAGGGAGCCCAGTGTGGGGCTTGATCTCATGACTCTGAGATCAAGACCAAGATTCGGACACTTAACCGACTGTGCCACCCAGGCACCCCCACAAAAGAGACTTCATAAATGTGATTATATCGGGGATATTGAAGTGGGAATATTATCCTGTATTATCTGGGTGGGTATGAAGTAATCACAGAAGTCCTTACAAGAAGGAGCAGGAAGTCAGAAAGGAGAAAACCATTAATGTGATGACAGAGTTGCAATTATAGTTATGTGCTTAGAAGATGGAGGAAGAAGCCACAAGCCAAGGGGTGCAGGTGGCTGCTAGAGGCTGAAAAAGGCAAGGGAATGGATTCTCCCTCAGAGCCCCTAGAAGGAACAAGCCCTATTGACACCTTGACGTTAGCCTCGTGAAAGTAACTTATTTTGGACTCCTGACCTCCAGAAGTGTAAAATAATAAATTTCTGATGTCCTAAGACACCAATTTGGGATAATTTGTTACAGTAGCAATAGGAAACTAATACAAGGACTCTGTGTGAGAATTAGGAGACCAAATGATACAAGATATGATTGCAGTCGTGGAGCTAGCGGGGGCAGTGAGAATCAACATCCATGCAACACCCGAATCTGTTTTTCCCTTTAGGTTAGCACAAGAATGTCCTTGCCTTTGGAAGAATAGATGAGAGCAGCAATGTTTCTCAGATGTCTATGATCTTTAGATGTGATATTAAAGCAATTTATTTAATTGGTCAAAAATGGGGCTCACGTCACTAGGAAAAAACCTCTACCTATACACAATTTTCACCAGTTTTAGAATTCTCAAATGAACATTAAAGTCTTCATTTTTGGTTCTAGAAAACTTCTGGTAGTCAATCCTGGACTCTTGCCACTAGGCTACATCTCTGTGAATTGAAAGTCAAAAGTCCAATTGGGAGAGAAAAACACAGTTGTGACTTTCTTTCTTTCCCCCCTCCCCCTTAGATATATCCGTTTTCAGTCCCAAATAGAATGAAAGAGAGAGAGAGAAATGTCGAGTTGCTGATAAAAGAAATTTAATCAAAGGAGAGGTTATTTATTTCATCACTTTTGGGACTGGTCAGATAGACAGCATTTGATGCTTTAAGAGAAGCCCACTCAGAAAAATGCCTAGGAATCTCTTGTTCTTGTGTACTTCCTTACAATGTATGAAGCATTCCACTGATTCAGAGCCATCCATCGAATTTCTGTGCTTCAAGATGAGTACTGACAGAAAACCTATGATGATACTTCCTCCTACATGATCTCTTTTTAATTGGATCTGAAGGTAGCAATGACTTAAACTGCTAGCTTTTAAATTTAGACCAACTAATATTCATATACCTTGAAGAAAAGCTAAGGGACTTTGAGATTTTAAGCTTCTGTTTCCTTATTTATAGGGTGAAGATAATAGATTCTAGAACAGAAGATAATCAATTCTTGGAACAGGTAATAGATTCTAGGAACATGTAGGCAGCATAACTTATGATATGCACAATTCTGGGAGTGTCCATGATATGATGACTACTCTTAAATTTGTGGAGTGATGTACAATGCTGGGTGTGAGAATTGAGTTAGAAAATTGAGCATTTTAACAGTTTCTGGAACAGGAAGCACACAAAAACTTTTTTATTATGTATGCTTTCAGTATAAAATTATACAAAAAGTAGTGAAATCTTCACACTTATGAAGAACTAGAGAAGGTTGTCTATCTGTGTTATTAAAGACAAAAATGAAACCATCTGGTTAGCTGGCCTCTTCTTTGCCTACAAGTTAAAAACAAACTTTGCTAAGGAAATGCTTCATTTTAATTCTACTTCTGCTTCCTCCAGGTATTTAGTGTTTGGGACCCTTAAGGCTACTTCATGAAATCCTTCTCTAAATGTTAGAGTCTGTTTCAGATTTGATACAACGCTAACAGGTAAAGGGTAAATTAGGGAATTTGAGGGCTGAAGAACACAGAAAAGATTTATGTTGGCTAATTGAACATAATAAAAAAACAAAAATAATAAAAACACTAAAAAAGATTTATGCCTCATATATATATGTATATATATTGCAATACACACACACATATGTATATATTTAGAAAACCAGTTTTTGGGTTCAAAAAAGGGAGTTCCTACTACCTATATGCACATCCCATATACATACACACAACAATTACAACAGCAGCAGCAACAGCAATAATTATAACAATAATAACTAAAAGTGTTTTCCCCAGGTTGATCCCCAAATGATCTCTAAAATAAGCCTTATCCTTGTTTCATAAACAAATACAAGATTGAATATTAAAGACTATCATCACCATGCACAAAGGAAAACTTATGTAATTTTTAACTTTAATAATAGACTATCTACAATGTGATCATTTCAAAACAAAAAATAGAATTGGTGTTCTGCCCAGGCAGAGTATATGTCTCATAATTTCAGCTGTATTGGTAAAGAGCCTTGGTTCTTTCCCAATTTTTCCCAAGTGCTTGGTGACATCCAAAATACCTTCACAGGGAACACAGACTTTAGTTGCTAAAAACAAAGTAGAGGATTTTAGCATCCCTGGGAATATTTACAGAGAAAATGCTATAAAACCCTGCTTTCTTTTTTTCCTGTGCCAAAATAGAATATATATCCCAGCCTTCTTTGCAGCTATATGAGTCTATGTTTCTGGATTCTGGACTATGGGTTGGAGTGACATGTTCCAATTCTTATCCTGATGCTTAAAATCTCCTATGAGATTCTGATTTATTTCTCATATCAGATGTGTGGATGCAGCAGATCCAGAATAGTGCTGTGAAGCCTTAGAGAACAGGTTATCTTGTAGCTGGAAGACTGGTTCTTAAATGGCTGTGTGTTGTATCGCCCACCACCCCATAATCTACCCTGTGATGTGAGATAGGAATACATTTTATTGGGTTAAGTCCTGAAAATATTTTGATGTTATAGCAGTTAGACTACTCTGAATAATATGGAACAAGAGGAACAGAAATGAAAAAAATATGTATACAATTCTCAGACAATATTTTCATTCTTTCATGGGGCAACCCCTTTTTCTGACTTGAATCCCAAAGGTTTCTTAGGATACTAATTGCTCAGGATGATTGTTAGCAGATTATTCACTTGCTGATTTTCCAAGGACTTTTATAGAGTCCTCAAAATTTGAGAATAACACTTTACAAGAGAAAGTAACATCCAGAGGGAGAGAGTGCCTAATTAAAATTTCATGTTTGAATAGCAGAAAAACAAGGTGTCCTTGCTTGAGTCTGGTACCTCTCTCTATCTCATCGTTTTTGGTTGCTTTCATGATAATTACTTTTTTTTTTCTTTTGTATCTAATTTCAGAATTACAAGTAAGAGAATTCTGATGGTACTCTTGTAGAGCCAAATCACTTATCTTGGGAGGTTTATACTATCAAAAAGATGTCACTAAATGTAAATCGACTCCTTATAAGGAATTAAAGAACAACCTTGAACAACAACAATGACTATGAACACACAGTTTATGAGTGTATATATTTTATAACCTTATGAAAGTATACTATGAACAAGGTTATACAGAGTTATATTGTCATCAGGTATAAGAAAGATGAATCAAGTCTGTTCATATTGTTTGGCAAGTACTATAATTTTTAAATAAAAAAGGAAAGCAGAATTTTTTTTATAAAATACCATTATTCATAAAGGGATGAAGAAAAAAAGTAACATTTGTTGAGCATCTAATATGTGCCAAATATTGTGAAAAATACATGATTTTATGAATCCTCACCATGTGGCAAGTATCACAATCATTTTAACGAAGAGAAAATAAGTTCAGACCAACTGTTATTTACCCAAGGCTACATAGCTTATAAGTAGCAGAACTGGGATGCAGACAAAATGTATTTACTGAGTCCATATTCATTTCACTCTACTCAGTAGAGTTGTAATAGTAACATCAAGTTTGAGTGTTAGAATTAAATAAAATAACTATGTCTAAAGCTAAGATTCTTAGATAAAAGTTCTATGTCTTGTATTATAAATAATCATCCAAATGCAATCTCCCCTCTGGCATGGCTTATGTAATGGCTGAGTTTGAGTTTGGTGTTAAGAATCCAAGGAAAGTGGGAGAGGGAGGAAGGATACTGACATGAGTAACAGAGAAAAGTAAGAGTATCTGAAGAAAGAAATCCCAGCACTATAAGGTACTTTAAATGTCTATGTAATGTAGCACATTTTTATTTTGTTGAGACTAGGAGATAGATGTGTTTCTTGAGGCTATTGTGCATGAGGAAATCGCTGTTGGTGAACCTCTTAACCACCCAGCACCTAGATCTAATCCTCGTCTTTTCTCTCTATTGCATTCATGGTAACTGCCATCAATGTCTAAGGAGATCTTTATAATATTTTTCCTATGTTTATTTTATTATATTTTATTGAGGTATAATTGACATATAACATTATATTAGTTTCAGGTGTTAAAAATTGATTTGATATTTGTATAGTGAAATTATCATCACAATAAGCCTAGTTAACAATTGAAATTAATATTTTAATTTTGTCTTAGTGTGTTTTATTAGAAGAAATATAAGATAGTCATTAAAGGCAGATCCTGTGGCCAGATTGCCTGAGGTCAAATCCCATCTCTAATAGTTACTACCTGTGTAACTTAATAAAAGATATACTTAACATCTCTGTCCTTCAGTTTCCTTATCTGCAAGATAAGGGTAATAACAATTCTAAACTCATAATGTTATTATAATGATCAAATCAGTTTGTGTACGGAATAATGTCTAGCACACAGAAAATGCTAAATGTGTTAGTTACTATTGTGGAACAAAATATTTACTGTCATTGTATTTATCTACTAAGTGAACCACAACATCATGGGACTTAGTCTATATAAATACCAAAGGAGAGAATTAAAGGGATAGTTTTTGGTCTTGAAAAGGCCATAATATTATGTTATCAAAAATTTAGGGGCTACAAAGTGCAAAATACATAATAAAGTTTTTTTGTTTTGTTTTTAATCAGTGGCAGAAAACATCAAATCATTTCATATATATTCTCTGTCTCTGAAATGACAAAATAAGTCTATAAAAGTGTTTGACATTTTCTCTTCTTAAACCAGATCCCTACTTAATAGAGGTTTTGCTGATCAGCTGTATCATCTCATTTTTTTGTGTGTGTGCTAATCAAAAGAGAAAGAAGGGAGTGGTGGATGCCAGAAATGGGGTGGGGATGTGGGAGGAATTGAAGTCAAGGTTGGAGCAGCATCAAAATGGCTGAAAGGTTTTTGTTGAACCAATAAATTACGTTTCAAAGGTATCCTTTTCACGTGCCTAAAAAACTTTTCCATGGCATCAACATTGCTGGGTTATTGCAACCTTTCCCATTATACCTTCTAACCTATAGTTTAATGATTACTTGGCAAACTCCCTACTTCAGACCTAGATCTGCTCTCCTGTTGGAGGAAATAGATTATTATTGCAACCACTATTTTTCGGGGGTTTCCGGCCTCCAGTTTCTTTGAAATATTTCTAAAGTTTATCCCATCCTCCTCTGGGTATCTTTCTCTGTCAGATCCAAACTCAATGATTTAAGACACAATTTGCTGACAGGAGATCCTGAGAACCCATTATGAAAATGAAGGCAGCAAACAACCTTTGAATGCATTTCCCAATTTAAAATGCCTTCATTACATAGCACATTTCAGGCTGGAATGTTAAAAATTTATCATAGTTTCAGTAATTGCAGCTTCCTCTGGAAGCTTGGCATGATATGGAATCATTTGTAAAATGTGTATTTGGTTTGGCACTCAGTAGGAAGCTTGCCAGGCAATACATTTAATTAGGAACATGAAGAAGAGAATAATTGTGGTCTGTCATAACGTATTACTTTTAACTTCTACATGTGTTTAAGATAGTGGTCTCATAACAACGTATGAATTTAAAGCTAAAGGTAATTTCCTTTCATCAGTCTAGGGTTTTTATATGGGGAAATGTATTATTTTGACAGCAAAGTGTACATTAGCTGCATTCCGTGGATGTAACTCGTTGTCCATTGTTTAAGCTACAACAGTGTTCCCCGCTCTACCCAGAAGCAACCTTTGGCCATTGTTTAAGACCTGGAAAATTGATACATTGCCTTTCAATCTTAGACAGCTTTATTTAAGTTTAACTTTCTCTAGAGATGCGTGGAAATAATGAAACACATTGCCTTTCTTGAAAGTAACCATGTCCATAACATCTAGTTCGGCCTGATGCATTAAGTAAACTTGATAAGAGCAACTCAAACATTGTCATAATTAATGCCAATTTTTTAAAAAATTACAAAGCAATCTATGTCAGCAGATTCAAAGAGGAGAAGTATGGTGATAAGCATATACTGAGGCCAGGTTTTCACTGAGTTAAACATGCAGTTCCATTTTTTCAGGAAAACTTGCTTATAATGAATTTAAAAGCCGTAGCAAGAAAAATGCAACAAAAGGGCCATTTTGGCTTACAGGGCATAAGCGTTTTGGTATCCAGGTTTCTAAGAATACTCTCATCATTTACCTTTGCATGAATCCTGTCTGTCTTTTATTATTACCCAGGGACAGTCTCCTTAGTGAAGAGAGATTTCCTCTAACAATAAATCTAATTTAGATTTCACATGAGGGCATCTACTCTCAAGACCCATTCAAGGTGTAAATAAGACAGGGACATAGATTGTTTTCATTCCCCTTTGCTCCTAACTCCACTGTATTTTAGCCTCTCAGAATCTTCCTTTTCTCACCCTGACTGGCTTAATCTTCCCTAGAGCCTCCCTGATTCTCTCTGCTCCTTTCAAAGCAACACAACACTTACTTTTGTGAGTGATTCCTTCAGGGTCCCATTTTGTGCTAGGAACAAAGAACAGAAACCAAATTAGAACAGTGTGTTGACAGACAGAAGAGGGTAAGGAATTGGACATAGGGAAAGGAGAGCTTGGGGTGTATGGAAGCTCCATTCGTTCAGATAATCATTTATTTTTGAGGAAAGAGAAGATAGAAAAAATATCTCCTTATGTGATCCCACTCCAGAAGTGTAAGAAGTGCATTTCTTTCTTCTTACCTACCTTGTAAAACCCATAAATGAACCCAACTTTTTTTTCATGGCATTTGGAACCAAAATTATTTTAAAGTAACAACCACAACAATAACAACTTATATTTTTGGATACTTATTTATTTTAAAGCTATGTTCTGAGCACTTGTTAGATATTAGCTCATGTAATCCTTAGAAAGACTCCATGTGGTATATGTTCCTATTACCACTAAGGAAACTGGGGCACAGAGTGGCTGTTTATCTTGCTTGACTTATACAAAATGGTAAGAAGTAGTGGTCTGTTTTTGGAAACAGTCCAAGGTAGTGTGACTCCAGATTCATACTTAGTGTTACTATGATACTACAATTAATTAATTGTGGGGAAGATATAATGTAGCAAAAACAAAATGCAATTAACTGAAAGACTTAAAAAAAGGATTAGAAGGGCGCCTGGGTGGCTCAGTCGGTTAAGAGTCTTCCTTCGGCTCAGGTCATGATCTCAGGGTCCTGGGATCGAGCCCTGCATCTGGCTCCCTGCTCAGCGGAGAGTCTGCTTCTCCCTTTCTCTCTCCCTCTGCCTCTCCCCCTGCTCGTGCTCATTTTTTTTTTCTCTCTCTCTCAAAGAAATAAATAAAATCTTTAAAAAGGATTATAAAGAGAAAGATAAAAAGTACACTTAGTGATGAAAATGCAATGTTGAATATATATAAAATATCCAAAATCTCATGTTTTCTCTTAAAATTAGGAAAATACCTTTGTTTTGAAATATCTACTATTATAAATACCAGGGAATGAAGATCAAATGGAGTTCATCTTCTTGGCAGTATTTCCTGAATCTCAACACAATGGGGCTTATTTTGTTTTTCATTTTTCATTTAATATTGGTGTCTAATTGGTGCCTGTCTAAAACCGAAGTATGTAAAGAGAATGGTCAGTACTTGGGGGTGCAAATCTCATGTGTGTGTGCATTTGTATCTTAGCATAAGCCACTGCAACTAACATGTATTCTTTTACTTTAAGGGGCAAAGGACCACTAAAGCATACAACTGATGTGATCTATGCAGCTAAAATGATATCAGAATCAGGATCAAGGATGGATGTCCTTGCTCGGCAGATTGCTAACCAGGTGAGTTCTCTACAAATGGACATGATGAAAGTCTGTGCTAATTGCTCTCTGCCATGCAACACTGATAAAGACAAAGTTGGATTTTTATGTTTTTGGATTGCTTTTTCCTAAATTATTATTTAAAAATCTTATTGCATAATTAATACACAAGTAGTGGGAAATTAATTCTAAGGAAGCTTAATTATTTCTTAGGGCATTATTATTATTATTATTTAGTGTTTTATTATTTCTAGATTTTTCAGCTTCAAAGATATATTAAAATTATTTTAAATATACCAACCTTTGTGAGTTTCATATATACTCAAATTATTTTCATGGGCTCTAAGACTCAATGTTAGTATTTTTTTTCTTAACCTTAGATTTCTTATTTTTGCTATTCAGAAATCAATACCTTCCAAAATTCTATTATGTTAGGTTTTTAGTGTTAACAATATATTCTGGCATTCTATGTAAAATTCTAAGACAAATAGTAATAGTATAATACTAAAGTGAAGATACAAAATGTGGAAAGCATATATTCCTTATAGAGACAAATGCTAAAATTTCTAAAAACTTGGGTTCCTTCCTTTTTTTGTTTGTTTTATTTGTTTTAGCATTTTTAATTGAAGTATACTTGACATACAATATTATATTCATTTCAGGGGTACACCATAGTGATTCAACAATTACATACTTTACAAAATGCTTGCATGATAAGTATAGTTGCCATATGTCATCCTATAAGGTTATTACAATATTATTGACTATATTCCCTAAGCTGTACTTTTCATCCCTGTGACTTACTTATTTTATAACTGGAAGTTTGTACCTCTTAACTCCCTTCACCTATTTGACCCATCCCCCCAACCCTATTCCCTGGGGCAACCAACAGTTTGTTCTCTTTTATGTTTTTTTCTTAATTTTAAATTATTTTTAAATTTTATTTTATTTTTTATCTTTTAATTAAAGTATAATTAGCATACAGGATTATATTAGTTTCAACAATTCTATACATTACTCAGTTACTTTTTTAGATTTCTCATGTCTCTGTAACAATTTTCTAGGCAGCAGCTACATTATTTTTAGATCCATTTTTTTATTATGTTATGTTAATCCCCATACATTACATCATCAGTTTTTTTTTTTACATCATCAGTTTTTGATGTAGTGTTCCATGATTCATTGTTTGCATATAACACCCAGTGCTCCACACAGAACGTGCCCTCCTTAATACCCATCACCAGGCTAACCCATCCCCCCAACCCCCTCCCCTCTAGAACCCTCAGTTTGTTTTTCAGGGTCCATAGTCTTTCATGGTTCGTCTCCCCTTCCAGCAGCTACATTATTAATTACCTTTCACCCAACTTGAATTGAAAAATCTGTCAATTTCTTTAGTTAATGTATTGAGAAATTCACTCAATGTTTCAAACTGATATATAGTATTGTAGGTTTTATATTATTCACCTTCATAATACATATCTGTTTCCCTTTGGGCTAAAAAATCACTTTTCTTTTTGACTTCATGACTATTCCATATTATTTCTTGCTTATATACTTTGAGGGAAACTTTGGTGGGCTGCTTCTTATTATGTGCTCTTTTTATTCTCTGTTTTTTAAAACATGATCAACTTTAAAGTATATTATTAGATATTTCTAGATAGAGGGGAAAAGATACAAGAATACTAACAGAGACAAACATTTTTAAATATTTCTTGCATATACATATGTATATTTTCAGTATCTTGCTACTTTAAGCATTATAATCATCTTTTTTAATTTTTTTAAGATTTTATTTATTTATTTGAGAGAGAGAATGAGATAGAGAGAGAACATGAGAGGGGGGAGGGTCCGAGGGAGAAGCAGACTCCCTGCTGAGCAGGGAGTCCGATGCGGGGCTCGATCCCGGGACTCCAGGATCATGACCTGAGCCGAAGGCAGTCGCTTAACCAACTGAGCCACTCAGGCGCCCCAGCATTATAATCATTTTATCAATCTTTTTTGTATTTAGTATTTCCAGTTAAAAACAAACTCTATCCTAATATAATTCAAAATACAATATGAATAAATGATTAAAACACAAATCCACCCACAGTTTTCTTTATTTTAGAATTCTATTGCATTTACTTTTATGAGAGAGACCAAGCACTAGTAGAGTAAGTGAAACCATAAGGCATTCAACAGATTTATGTTTACTGATAACTTTTTGCAGTCAAATGCTCTACCACTGAGCTATACCCCCTCTACTGATAACTTTTTGAATATTTAACACTTCCTGTCAGTGTGCTTCTGTTTCTTTTAGAATGCACAGTTTTGAAAGTTCAAAAAATTGTGTCACTTGAAAGTTTTTTTTCTTATATTGATCTCTTTTAATTGCATCAGATTCACCTTGCTACAGGTACTTTTATAATGTAGCTTTATTACATTATGTTGTTGTTTTTAGTTTGATCCAAATCACATGGAAGAAAGTAAAAGTATTGTCTTTCTTCCATATGGCTTTTACATTTTAAAAGAAGATTAAAGAAAAAGTCATTGAATAATGAAAAATTATAGATGACCCTCTGGCTTTTTCCACTTCATATAGGATAGTAGTTTCAAATGAATTACTTTTGTTCTGAACAAATAGGTTCTGAAGAATAAAAACAGAATTATGAAACTGACTCTTATTATAGAGATCATCTGGGGAGATTGTCTATGACTGTGCTTCTGATATTGTTTGATAGATTAACAAAAAAATTTTAGGCAGCAAATAAGATCTGAAATTTATTGTGGAATGCAAATGAATAAGCAAGGCAATTTTCAGTGTCTATGTGTATTATGAAAAGTATCTGCTAGAACATTGGTTGCTTTCTATTTTGAACAACCTAATTAGTTCAAAAAATTTTTTTTAAACAATTTTTCTAATTCTTTCTAGTCTATTTATTACTAAAGAGTCAGAAGATCAAACATCAATCAATTTTCAATTGCACCCAACATGGACTTAACGATATCTATACCTATATATAGTGTTAAATTTAGTTTCATTCTCTAACATTTCAGAGTCAAAGTTCATATGCAGAGAAAATGAAATGAAATTAAATTAATTGAGGTTTCTAATTCTATCTACTTGAACTTTCTTTTTCCTTTTTTCTTTCTTTCTTTTTCACCCTTCTTCCCTCTTTTGCTTCCCTGAACATATGTTTACTGTGTGTAATCAAATACAATTTACTACTCTGGCTGCACCCTATTAGCTGTTTTAACATCCAGAACTCTAATATAAGCTCACTTGTCCCAATCAGCCAACATCTTTAGGGCTTTAGAAGTATCTTGGCATGGTGGGGTAGGTCATTTATGCCATTTAAGATGTATTGCTTAAGTTCTGTAGAACTCTGGTACAAATTCTGTCTCTATTAGGCAGTATATTCCTAAAGGACAGGATGTTGTTAGCTATCACAATTCTTAAACATGTTACCCATCAATAAAGAGAATGACGAGTTAGAGAAATACTCTTCTTACAAATCCAAGATTCCAGACTCTTAGTACACATCTCTTTCTATTCCTCAACTCTGCACTGTAATTCATTATGTTAAGCAGATAGTCTAAATTAGATGAATTGAGTAACACCTCACAAGGTAGGAAAAATACATAGATCTCAATTAATTAGAGAAGCTGTATATCCCCAAATAGGAAAGAGATGAATAGGAACCGATATAAAATGAGTATCTGCTAAAGTGTTTTGCACTAGGAGAGGACAAAATTAGACTTTCTTACCTCTGAGTAGTGTGTCTGAAGCCTATAATACTCCTTCACTGTATTTTTGCCAAAGTGAAGATATCCACACTATCTGCTGGATATTCCCACCTAATCATAACTGAACACAATTAAAATGAAATTTTAGTGTTAAACATAATGAAAGCCAATGCTAATTCAAGATAGGATGGCATTTAAAAAACAAGATAAAGTATCACAAGCCAAATCATACAATGCATTTAACTATGAACAAAACAACTGATAAATGGAATTTCTATTGATATTTTAACAAAATGTTGTTAGTGGCTAGCCTCATTTGAATTGTTTCCCTGCTGATGTTATGAAAGTCAAAAATGTATTCTAATGGATGTATGCAAAAAAGAAACTTCTGAAGCATTTATTATATCATTCTAACGTGTCCCTTAAGAATATAATTTCTAGATGCATCTTGTGACAGTATTTGTATTTTGATGCTATTATCTACCTGAAATTTATTTTGAGCAAAGATATTGATACCTAGATTTGTTTTCCACATTGATTAACTTTCTAAAAATAAATGCATAGCCGTTTCTCAGGAATTAAATAGATATAGATAGATACTAAAGTATATTATCTGTCTGTATCTTTTTTTGAAGTATAGTTGACACACAATGTTATATTATTTTCAAATGTACAACCTCGTGATCTGACAACTCTTATTTTTTATGCTGTGCTCACTACAAGTGGAATTACCATCTGTCACCATACAATGCTATTGCAATACCATTCCCTATATTCCCTAGGCTTGTACCTTTGTTTCCCTTTTATTCCAAAACTGGAAGTTAGTATCTCCCACTCCCCTTCACACCTTTTGCCCATCCCCCACCCCTTCCCTCTGGCAGCCATCAGTTTGATCTCTGTATTTATGGGACAGTTTCTGCTTTTGTTTGTTTGTTTGTTTGTTTGGTTAGTTTTTCGATTCCACATATAAGTGAAATCATATGGTATTTGTCTTTCTCTGTCTGACTTATTTCACTTAGTGTAATACCCTTTAGGTCCATCCATGTTGTTGTAAATGGCAAGATCTCATTCTTTTTTATGGCTGACTAATAGAAACCTCAGTTTGCTAAAGAGCAGCAGTGATTGGGCATAGCAAAGAGGAAAAAATGTTCCAAGTGTGCTGAGATTCAAGGGGTAGAATAATTCCAAATTAGTGACTGACCAAATAGATGAGAGAAAAAGAGAAAGCATTCCTGTTGAGATGGTTAATAGAGGGGAAAATAGGTTTTATAGTAGGCAAAGTGGGTTATGAGATAGTTGAAGAATATGTGTGTTGAGTATGAAATGATGAGACAAATGATGGACTGGGCAAATTCGCATGTATCTTCTGAAAACAGGACTGGATAACAAAGATTTAGTTATTTGTATTTTGTGATAGTTGAAGCCATAACAATGTGTACTATTGTCCAAGAAGAGGGTGAGAATAAAAAATGCCCAAGAACAAAAACTGAGAATGTCAATGAGGCAGCATTGTAAAATTTTTGGAACCCATGGTCATGAACAGGAAGAGAGATGAGATTATAAGGTTGAGGCAGGGTTTTTGTTCTGAGGGACATCATGTTGAAAGACTAAAGAATAGGAAAAGGAGACATTAAAACTGAAGAAAAAGATGGGATCGTTGGTAATCTATGATCCCAAGGAAGATGAAATGAGACAGCCTCTGAGCTGGAGTAGAAAGTGGAGAAATGAACCCTGAGGGAAGGGAAAGGTCATGGACTCAAGCCCTATGCATTCACTGATTGCTTGAAATTTCTGTTCTAGAAATTCACAATGACACCTACTACTTTTTATTAACAAACGTTGCCAGCATAGCAGAATTTAAACTGCTGTCTATAATTGCAAAGTCATTTTAAATGTGTCTTAAATAAAGTTTATACTCTAGTATGGGCAAAAAACTTGTGAAGCTTATGGAACAAAGATCTTTAAAAGTATTCACTTTGCTAATTCACTCTTAAAATTCAGACTTAAAGGTATTAAATGTTTTTAACTTTTGCTTTCATTATGAAATAATGTATTCTGTGTTGGTACCAAACATCTTGTTAGAAGAGTGAAGGCTGGTTTAATGTGTGAAAACCACCTAGGCTGACATGCCATCTGCTTTCCTGTAGTGAGTGTCCTGGGGGGTTAAAAAACTTAAAAAAAAAAAAATCTATGCATTAAAAAACTAACCAGATGTCCTGGTCAACATCTCCTGTCTTAATAAACTGGGAAATAATAACCAATGTGTGTTATGATATTCTACCACTTGATTTGCCTAAAAGTTCCTAGTTCTTTTAATTTTTTTTTAAGATTTATTTATTTATTTGAGAGAGAGAGCACAGGTGAGCAAGAGGAGGGGCGGTGGGGGAAGGAGAGAATCTCAAGCAGATTCCCCGCTGAGCACAGCTACACAGGGCTCCATCCCAGGATCCCTGAGATCATGACCTGAGCCAAAATCAAGAGTTGATGCTTAATCAACTGAGCCACCCAGGCACCCTAAAGGTTATTTTTATGCAAATTTTATTTAAAAAAAGTCAAAGGCATGAATGTTCTAAAATTTAGGGCCCAGACTCTTTCTATCACCCTTTTGTAAAAATATAAAAGGTAGGGAGAACATTATTTGATTTTGTAAGGGGGGTTTTGCAAATAATAGATGAGGATTCTTAAGGTGGGAATGATTCATTCTCCTGATTCTGCTATTAGGCAGCCAAAATCGACTCAGGAAAGCTTTCCAAATGTCAAAGGAAAGAAGGCTTTAATAAATTTTATAGAGTAGAATTTACCAATTAGTATGTTTTTCTACTTCACCTATAAAACTGGCTATAGTATTTAGGGGTAATGAAGAATTCTCATCAATTCTGGAAAAAAAGGGTGAATCTGGGTCAAAACAACTTTTAATTTCCAAAAGTTTAACTTCAAATTTTGTACTCATTTGACTCATTGTTTCTTTAGCAGAATTAGATAATTTTAGACAATTGTAGTATGGCCTTGAAGAGTCTCTTGAGAGAACCTATATGTTTTGCTTAACCTTAGGTAATTGCAACATTGGTTATTGGTCAAGAATCTAATGATTAGGGGTGCCTGGGTGGCTCAGTCAGTTAAGCTTCCGACTCTTGATTTTGGCTCAGGTCATGATCTCAGGGTTGTGGGATTGAGCTCTGACTCAGGCTCTGTGCTCAGTGGGAGTCTGCTTGAGATTCTCTCTCCCTCTCCCTCTGCCCCCGCCCCCACCAGCTCATGCTCACTCTCTCTGTCTCTCTCTTGAATAAATGAATAAATCTTTAAGAACCTAATTATTACTTTGCAAGTTCAATTTTATCATAAATGTATAGTTGTGCTGGTCTTTAAGGAACAAATCCACACTTTCCTACTTAAAATTTACAAATAAGAGTGTGAATTTGAGAAACCAATTTACAAATCAGAGTGGCAATTTATTGTTTATTATATACAATAAGACTGGCAGGAAGACTGATATTATTGTACCTAGACTGTGAAGGTAGGGATGTGTAGCCAGATCATGTGAGTTGGAACACAGCTCTACCATTTATTAACTGGATGAGTCAGTTAACTTCTCTGTGCTTCAGTTTCCTCCTTTGCTAAATAATGATAGAACCTACCGCCTGGAGTTGGTGATTAGTAAAAGAGTTAATACAAGTAAAGCACCTAGAATAGTATATGACAGATAAAACACTATCTGTGTCAGGGATTATCATTGTGTTCATCCATAGGAACAAAGAATAGATATGACCGTTATTCAGCGAGGACAAAGAAAATGGCATTTTGAATAAATGTCTTAAAGGAGACATCATTGTGCAGTGAATGAAACAGAGAAAAGTAAAATCAAATCTTTAAGACAAATCATATACTTTATCTAGACTCAGTTTGCAAATGTGCAAAATAACGATATAAACCCAAGTAAAATGGCAAGGTGGAATACTAACAGAATTATTCACACAAAGGACATGGCACAATGCTTGGCACTTGGGAAGTTCTTAGTAAAGATCAACTTCTTGTCATGACAAAACAATGAGATGCCTTGCCTTTCATCATTATAGGTAATTCTAAATACCTAGTTTTTGGTCTTTGAGAAAATCTAAGTACTCTCTACTTCAGAACAGTGCTGTGGACAGTGTTCCCATGAATTCTCTATTTCCTTGAAACTCTGCAGCTCACAGTATTCTATGATTTTAAAAAACACTTATCAAATTCTCTTAAGTTAGTGATTTAAAATAAAATAGATTTAAAAGCAAATAGATATGGGTTCAAAATCTGGCTCTAATGGAGCACTGGGCGTTATGCACAATGAATCATGGAACACTACATCAAAAACTAATGATGTAATGTATGGTGATTAACATAACAATAAAAAATGTAAAGAAAAAAAATCTGGCTCTAACATATGCTCTTCAATCCTGGAGAAATTATTATGCTTTCAAAATTTCTGATTTCTCATCTATAAATTGGGGGAAATCCTTTCCTTCTTTTTTCCTCTTCCTCCTTCTTTCTCTCTTCCCCTGTTTCTTTCTCTTTGTCCTTCTTTTCTTCCTTCTCCTTCTTAGTTACAGTTTAATCCTCTTGAGATTTGGGGATTTACCCTTACTTCCTTGTTTAAAATTTGAGAAACATCCTCAATGTCAAGGTCTCACTATCCTCTTAGCTGATTGTCTGACTGGTTACATTTATCTGTCTATTCATTTATATGTCCAGGCTGTGATAGTATTTCTGCAGAATTAATTAAGAAAAGAAAGAATTAATTAAGAATTAATTAAGCAAAGAAATTTCTTTGCTACCTTTTCTGATTAACTTTGACTCAAGAGTGGTATGTTCTCATCATGTCTACACATTCTATAGCTATGACTAGTCTATTTAGCAAATATGAGAGAATAAGATTCTCAGGAATTTTTCAATAACATTCCAATTTATGAATTACTAGGTAAAAGAAGAAATGCATAGAATGTTTTTTGGTCTTTCATCATACTTCCCTTTTTGTTTTTTTGGGTTTTTTTTTTTTTTGAAGATTTATTTATTGATTTTAGCAGGGAAGGAGTAGAGGGAGAGGGAGAGACTTGAGCAGGGAGCCAGAAATGGGACTCAATCTCATGACTCCAAGATCATGATCTGAGCTGAAAGCAAGAGTTTGGATGCTTAACCACCTGAGCCACCCAGGCACCCCAGTCTTTCATCGTCTTCTCAATTTACATTTTAGGTCATTAGAATTAAAGCTGTTTTGACAACATTTTTATAATTATGGAAATTATATATATATCTATTTTAAGAAATGTCAAAGAGGAAGAAAATTATTGCTTGTATCATGCTTGTTTATTTCATATATTTCCTAGTATGTTGTAAACACAAACACAACCACATATTGTTTAGCAATTTGATTAAGATAGCATATAAGTTTCAAATACTGTTTTTTCCACTTTCTAAAACTATTTTCCCACCTCCTTTGAGCATATTTTCTTGAGACTAATATCACCTTATATAGCTATGCATTCTAACTTAATCTTTCCACTATTTTTGGACATTTAAGTTATTTCCAAATATTGCTTTTATAAATAATGGTGTAACTAATACCTTTGCATATAAGTTATTGTCCATATTTTCACATCCTTATGACAATGTTTTTAAAGTGCAAGTAAGTTATCAGGGATTAAAAAAATTCTATTATAATTGCATAGAAGAAAGAACACAGAGTTAACCCTAACCACAGATACTTACCGTGGTATGTTGAAGCTCAAAGCTGTCCTCCCAAGAAGTTCCTTGCAGATGACATTACAGTGTAGGAGACTATTTTTGGTAAAGAAGTTTAATATATCTCTAAAACATGTATGTTCTTTATTTCTCATCTCCACATAGATCCATGGCTGTTAGCTAAGGTGCAAATGATTTCTTTTGTCTGTAATAGCTAAGGATGTGTAATGCTGAAAATAATAGAAGATAATGTATGATTTGTTGCAGATGTTTTTTTGCCCAGATAAATAAGAAAGGACAGACAATGCAGAACTATGAGTCCCAAGGAGTATTCTAATAGAAACTAAGTGAAGGAAATAATTGCATTTAAAATATTTATTTAGATTTACCTAAAAATGCAATCTGAAGACTTCTAACCTTTTCATAAATTAAAGGCAATTATTTTATGTACCTTTTTATGTCTGAAAATTCCTTTACTATTTCTGTCATCTGTGCTGAAGTAATTATGGTTGAAACATGAATAAACTCTTCTAATGGTGGAAGCATATCAGAATCTATGTGGGCTTGGGCTGAGAAATGGGGCTCCATGACAATAAAGTTGCTCCCTTATAGGTACCTCCAGTGTTGGTATTAAAGCACTCTGATCTACTTATTAGTTATTTTGCTATTTCCACTTTTATCTTTTATGCCTACTTAGTGTCCAGATCCATCATGCAAACAAGATTTGTTGGCTTATCTGGAACAGATTAAGTTTTACTCTCACCAGCTGAAAATCTGCAGTCAAGTTAAAGCTGAGATCCAGAACCTGGGAGGAGAGCTCATCATGTCAGCTGTGAGTACTGCCCACCATTTATCCTATCACATGTAGAAGATGCTTGAAACAAAGTTGCGACACCCCTCCTCACTTCACCAAATCTTTTAGGTCCATGTAGGTCAGAATAAACTCAATTAGAGTACATTAAATTGCATGAAATTAAATTGGCAAGGAATCGAGCTAAAGAAATGCTATGTCAGTACAACTTGTCTTTATTTACTCCACAGATTTTAGAATGAATCAGGATTTGTAAGCCACTTGGGTAAGAAATAGATATTAATTTAGAGCATGGTTTTCTGACTTCAAAAGGGGGACAGATGGAACTCTGAATTGAATCTCATAATTTTTATGAAATAAATGCATATGGATTTGCAAATCAATGAAAAAATGGCTTTATTACTAATAATTGATATTCATTTTCCCATTATCCTTTTCTATAACATAGAAATTCAGGCCTTGAAAAGTGTTATTTCTATATGTAATTGTAGAAATGGAGTATGATAGAACATAGGTGGTCTGGAGAAACTTTCATAAATTTTTGGTGACCCTGAGTTTCAAACCACTATAAAATGATCATAGCAGAAATAATGTCTAAATTTCTACTCATCTTTTAATAACAGTAGATCATTCCTCTAGAGCGGGTATGGTAATAAAATAATATTTGATATCTATATTGGATTCAGTTATCAGTGACTTTGAGAAGGACATGGACCAAGATTATAAATTTAAGTTAAAGTGAAACATCATGAACGTTCTAGGAACTTATATTCATGAAGACAAATGATAACAGCATACTTATAAGTTTGTAATTTCTAGGAGTTCTATAGCCTGACATTGGACTTTCCCTCAGTGAACTAACATGGTTTAAAAGAATGTGGTTGCAAAAACAAAAGCAGAAGGTTACCATCAAGAGTAGAAGGCAGGGAACTAATTCTATTGACAATCTAGCTTTTGCCTATATTTTATTTTGTTTGATCCTCACAATAGCATGCCAGAGAGATTGTTTGCTTATTTTATTTTCACTAATATTGGGAAAAATGACATTCAGAAAAGTTGAAAACTTCTGCAAGGTCATTCTAGTAAACTTCAGAACTGGGGTTTACTTTCAAAGGCTTGTCTTTGCTCTTCATGTGGACAACCTTGAATCTATGATGAAACTGAAGAGCACTGATCAAAAGTAAATAATGGGGGAAGTTATGTCTAATAAGTATTAGAGATAAAAAATATTTTGTTTCCTTGACATTAAAATTTTGCTAAAACATGAAACAAATCAACACAACCTGTGCAATATTGGTGCCCTGGCACTTTTCAAAAAAATGCATTTTAAGTAGTCACGAGCTATATACACAGAAACCTGTGTGGGTGTGTGAATACATACATGCATATAAATGCATGTATTCACACAGCATGTATATATGCATATATACACTTTGAAATAGTGTATCTTTACTTTGAATTATTAGACATCCAGTCTTCATTTTCTTATTTAACATTATACTACTTTAAAATGTGCAAAAGATTATTTATTTGTAGACCCAAGTCTATCTTCTGTTTGTTTGTCTATTTCACACAGTCACACATTCACTATCACTCACAAAGCCTAAATCCATATGAATTTTATTTTCTCATTATTTACTACTTTTGCAGGTTGTTGAAGCTAAACTTTCACAAAAAATATACTGTTAAAATATGTTACTGTTAATTGTTCTTCCAAAATATAATTTCCTCCAGATGTCCAAATTTGTATTTCCTGTTTGGTATGCTGATTCAAATTCATGAATTTACCCATATTTTCAGATAGATTAAGCACAAGTTTATAAGCCATGATTTACAATTTAAAAGCTGAGTCATCATATAAAATAAGGAATGGCATTGTAAATCCAAAACTATTTTGTCATCATTTTCCCCACAGTTTCCCTTTAGAAGAGATAAATCTGAATACAGGGAACATTTCATGCCCCCTTTTATATACCTTACAGCCATCTGCTTGTAGGTAGATCCTGAAAAGCTTTTTAAATACATTCCATTTACATGTGCCAAAGAACACTTGCTTTAATCTCTCAGTGACCCTGAGTTCTTGTCTTGTCATCTTTCCTTTTTAAATTGAGAAGAAGCTCTAATCTAAGTCATCCTTTTTCTCTGAGGTCTTTTGAAAAGTAACAAGCATGATTCTAAAGCTGGGAAACTCATTAAAAATTACAGAAATTTGTTATTCAAAACTACAGATTATCCAAAGCTCATTAAGTAAAGTTTGCATTTCAAAATCGGGTTCATGAAACATTACTTGTAGAAAATATATTTGATTAAAAAGAAGTAGGGAGAGGGCTTTCTGGGTCTGGGGTGTTAGGGTTTAGGAAAAGAAGATGAATTCATAGCATAAAGGCATTTGAAGATCATTCTCATAACAGAGCATTTAATTAAAATTATTTTGTAGTCATTCTTACATCTGTCTGCAAGCACTTATTCTGCAGTTACATGTTTTATTTAGAAGGAAGCCAAAATGTAGATAACTAGCCCAAGACCCCAACTATGGTTTGAGCATCTCTGTCTGAGGTGTTACAGAACATCTGGGGGATGCAAAGATGAATACAGGATGCTGCCTTTAAGATGATCAAGTACGTGTAAAGTTAATATATAAAATATAACCAAATATACAAAATTGACTCTAAAACAATGTAATAAACTGTGTCATTGTGGTATGCACAAAAGCATAGTAAGAGATGAGGTGATAATTAACTGCACTGATGTGGCAGGTGGGCAAGAGAAAGCTCCATGACTGACTGGACTCTAATTTAGGCCTTGATTAATAAGGAAGAAACAAATGTATACTCATGGAGAAGGAGAGGAAAGGGATTTAAGGTGGATGGCACAACTGAAATAAAACGATAGAAATAGGGAAAGAGAAGGCATTCCATAGAAATAGCAAACAGATGCGATTTGGAAGTAATTGTTCTTGGTACTGTTGGTGAGCGGATTGGGGGAGGGGGAAGAGAAGAGAAGCTGCCAACGAAATAGGGGCTGTTTAGAAAGGGTCATTTATCACATTTGAACTTTACCCTGCAGGCAACTGGGAGTAATTGAAAATTTTTAAGTTCGAGATGGACATAAGCAGATCTACGTATTTGGAAATTAACTCTTTTTGACAGGGCAGTGATAGATGGAAAGATAAGGGACTGCAGGATAGAGGAGTATTTAGGAATGACTTTTTAAAATAGTCCAAGGGAATAAAAGCGACGCAGCCCCTAAGAAGCAAAAGCAGAAAACCCTGAACAGGGCCTCTGTGGCCAGTGGAGGCGGGAAGGCCTCCGAAAAGCGGGCCTTGGAAGATGCGCCTCTAAGCGCAGAGGCTTAGGTGGACCAGCTGGCCGGGGAACTGGCGTGTTTCGCAGAGCAGCTGGAGCTGGGCCTCAAGATGCGGAGACCCAGTCAGAAAGAGAAAGTGGAGGCTACTGGGGCAATCCCAACCATGCACAGTGGAAGAACCCCCGTGGCCAGGAGGAGGCACCTGATGCACTCCTTGTTTGGGAACTGCAGGGATCAGACAGAAGCGGAGCAGGCACGAAACCTATGGGTTCTCAGGACTGCAGCCTGCATAGCGCAGGGGCAGCCTGTGCGCGAGGCCACCAGAAAGAAGAGCCAAAGGGTCTGCAGGCCAAGCCAAGGCACCCGGGGCACTCCTGATGAAGAGTTTAGGTTCAATTTCTTTTAGCCTCTCCATCCTGGAACAGTTCCCCTCCCTGAGTAGTGTGGGGTTTGTTTTGAGTGCAGGACCTTTCCAGGAATGCTCTTTTGGACAGACATGGGGTTGGTCTGTGCATGGCTGGTCAGGAAATCTGGTGCCATGGCTGCTGGACAGATGTGAGACCAGCGTATTGGTTACTGTCAGCCAAGCACAGACCCATTTATAGGTTTTCAGATGAAATGTCCTTCCCTCCAGAAGAAGGAGGTCCATTTAGAAAAGCCTTCTACAATAAGCTGAAGTGAATGTTCAGCATGCTGTAGAAAGAACGCTTTACTTTAGAATGAGATTAAGCAGCTGTTGGTAATGACTATTGGGGAAGCTCTGTAACCATACACTGGTGCTCACCTATAAAAGGATGTCCTGTCAAATGGTGTAGTGCTTTATGCTGTGTCATTGCATTACGAAATCTAATTTTTGGAAAGAAAAAGAAAAAGAAAGAAAAATTTTCTGCATTATTTATAATCTTTGGACACTCTACCTTCAATCATTCAACAATATTCAAGAATATTATATATTTTTTGACTGAGCCTTAATATGTATACTGGATTTCGCACTGATAAAGTGTCTTTATATCTTTTCCAAAACAGTATCAGTAACATGGTAAAGGCAAAAATTAGGTCATAGTGGGCCAAATACTGAATTTGCAGTGACAGAAAAAAGAAAAAAGACAGCAAAGAATAAATTTTCCAGAAGTTTGTAGTTGAAAGGAAGGGAGGAGAGAGAGAGAGAGAGAGAGAGATGGGAGGGAGGAAGGGAGGGTGGGTGGGAGGCAGAGAGAGAGAGAGACTTGAGGGGCAGATGGAATTGCTGGAATCTCCTTCCTACTCACCCTCTTCTCTCCCCTTCTTCCTCTTCTTCTTCTTCTTCTGACTTATATTTTTATTTATGTACTTTTAAAAATGGAAGTAATTGAGTAAATGTTTAGGTAAAGAGTAAGAAGAAGCCAGAAAGAACAGATCTATAAAAAATTAATACCATGATGGATAGAATAAAATCTTAAGCAAGGGAGAGGGGATGGAATTAGGAAAACAGGTAGAAAGACTAGATTTGGAAAGAAAGAACTTTTCTCCTGAGAGATAAGGATTAATGCAGATATAAACACATTCAGATACAGAGAAATGGGAAGAAATTCTTGTTGATAGATCCCATATTTTGGTAAAATGGGAGGAATAGTTTTCTGTTAAAACTGATTTGCATGCTCTGTCCACAGTTTTACTTTAACAAAAGATAAAAGTAAAGATGTCCATATCTTTAAACACTTTTCAATATTGCTTGGAAAGGAAAATAAATTAACAGCAGTGATTTGAGATAGTAATCAGAGATACTGTATCCTAGACATTGTTCTGCCAGAGCTGAGCTCCAGAACATTGCGTGGATCATGGAACCTGACTCAGCTTCAGCTTATCTTTCAGTTACAACGAAACGAAACCAACATGGCCTTCAATGGCTATCCTCTCTCAAAGAAAGGGGAGTATATAAAAATTTAATTTAAAAAATGATAGCAAATCATGACAAAACTATATAATTAAATATGCTGTTGCAGATTAGTTTCCATAGCCACCCTGATTTATTAATGTACTAATTTAGTAATACAGTAAATATATAACTCTAAGAAGATTAAAATGTACCTGGGTTACCTAAGGGCAGTCCCATAAATTTTCCATGAATTATTCCTCTAGTGTCCTTATGCATGGTGCAAGTGGGGAAGCTGTTATATTTTGTTAAAGGAGTCTCACCATAGAGAAATACATATTTTTATATTCTAGATTGTATATATTGAATATAAAATTCAAGAGAAAAAACAAAAAATTAAAATGATTTTAAACTCTTAAAACTACGCTTTCCCCAAATGTTATGCTTTTAGGCCAACAATTTTCTTATACTACTTAAAACTGATTAATTATGTAATGGCCACATTTTGTGTGTTTCCTTTAATGTGTTTAATTGTGCTCTTTTACCCTGAGGCAGGTGTGCCAAAGCCACAATTTTAAAAATTGGATAAATAAATAAAACTAATCCGTCAGGGGGGAAAGATCAGCAAGACTGAAAATTTGCCAAGTGACTGTAATTCAGCTGTAGCAGAAATCAAGGGGCAGTGTGCATTCAATTAGGAATGATAGAGAAAAGCAACAATACAGCTATTGACCAAAAGAGCCACCAGGGCCTACAGAACTCAGGCAATCGAATATATACAGAATGACTTATTAGGTTAATGTGCTTGCCACGTTAAGACATTTAGGGAATTAGTTAATGAGCTTTCTCAACCTACTGCAATCATTGGTAGTCATCAAGAAAATTGGGAAAAGTAAAAGAAGATTTGGAAAATTAACTGAAGTATTTATAGAGATTTAAAAAAGGACTGGGAGGGGCGCCTGGGTGGCTCAGCTGGTTAAGCTACTGCCTTCGCTCAGGTGACGATCCTGGAGTCCCCGGATCGAGTCCGCATCGGGCTCCTTGCTCAGCGGGGAGTCTGCTTCTCCCTCTGACCCTCCCCTCTTTCGTGTGCTTTCTCTCTCTCTCTCAAATAAATAAATAAAATCTTTAAAAAACATAAAAAAGGACTGGGAGATATTTATGATGGAATGGGGAGAGATGCAAGAAATGAAGAAGGAGGGAAGGACAAGGAGAAAAAGTAAAAAGATAAAAGACACTTTGCCAATAAATTTAATTCTCTGGAGTGTTTTTTGTTTGTTTTATTAATGCTAGGTAGGAGGCAAGTGGAACAATAAACCTTAGTAGTTTAAAGAGTATATTTTAAAAACAAGCAAAAGTATGGGGATATTGTTTTCTTTTATATTGCACTGTAGTGAAGTAGACTAAGAAATTCTCTTGGTGTCTAGGTAATCATGTCACAATGGATTAGATTTTCTTAAGAAAATTATAACATGATTAGATTACTTCCAAGGTGTGATAGTGAAGGAAAATGGGAAATAATCTATTCGTGTTATAACTATCTAACTCAAAGTAACTTTATAAACAAATAGGGCAGGGACTTTCTTTCTTTTTCTTTTCTTTCCTTTTTTGTTTTGTTTTTTTTTTTTTTTTAAGAGTGCATGCAAGAGAGAAGAGGCAGAGGGAAAGGGAGAGAAATCCTCAAGCCGATTTCCCGCTGAGCACGGAGCCTGTTGCAGGGCTCTATCTCAAGACCTTGAGATCATACCAGAGCCAAAATTAAGAGTCAGATGCTTAACCAACTGAGCTACCCAGATGCTTAACCAACTGAGCTACCCAGGCACCCCATTAGGTCAGGGACTTTCAATGACTTGCCCTAGTTCATGAGGATATCTAATGGCAAAGCCAGAACCAGAACTAACTTTCATGTTCTTCACTTTACCGCTACTGAAAGTAAGCCCAATGGCCTTCTAGTGAGTTTAGTGACAAAATGACAGGTGGTATTGGTACACTGAGCCAGGATGGTTGCTACAGATATCAAGAGATAAGGAATGGTTTTAATTGAAAGATATAGGAAAACACTGATCGGAACACAGTAGTAACTGATGATAATGGTGATTAAATGAGCCCCGATTATTTTTTTAAAGATTTTCTTTTTTCTTTCTTCCTTCCTTCCTTCCTTCCTTCCTTCCTTCCTTCCTTCCTTCCTTTCTTTCTTTCTTTCTTTCTTTCTTTCTTTCTTTCTTTCTTTCTTTCTTTCTTTCTTTCTTTCTTTCTTTCTTTCTTTCTTTTTTTCTTTCTTTCTTTCATGAGAGAGATAGCAAGCATGAGCAGGGGTAGGGGGAGAGGCAGAGGAAAAGCAGACTCTCTGTCGAGCAGGAAGCCAGATATGGGGCTGGATCCCAGGACCCTGAGATCATGACCTGAGCTGAAAGCAGATGCTTAACCAACTGAACCACCCAGGTGCCCCATGAGCCCAGATTCTTAAGAAAGCCTGACCAGAAAAGACTCTTTATCTTCAACATGTGAAACTAACATGAGGTAGTAGAAAAACTACTGGACTCCAAATTAGAAGACCCATGTTATATAGACATCAATTTTTTGGAGTCTATTTTTTCATCTATTTATAAACTAAGGTTCGGGATTAAATGAGCTCCATGGTTCCCTTCAATTCATAATTTATGATTGTATTCTTTATAGTGAATGTGTACATTTCTTTCTCATTTCCTCTTGTATATATTTTTCAGCTATTTTCTTTGTGATTACCATGGGGAGTACATTTAACATTCTAAAGTTGTAACATTCTAACTTAAAGTACATACAAAAATTTTTTCCTTTAACAACTCTATCCTCCACCCCTTTCAGTTGTCAGGGTCACAGAATTACATCTTCATACATTGTGTGTCCAAAAAATATAAATGAATAAAATTTTTAATGCATTAGGTGAGCCTGGGTGGCTCAGATGGTTAAGCGTCTGCCTTCGGCTCAGGTCATGATCCCAGGGTCCGGGAATCAAGTCCCGTATCGGGCTCCCTGCCCCTTGGGGAGCCTGCTTCTCCCTCTGCCTCCCTCTCTCTTTCTTTCTCTCTCTGTGTGTCTCTCATGAATAAATAAAATCTTTAAAAAATTTTTTTAATGCATTAGTATCTAAAATTATGTAGAATACAAAATGTGGAGTTAAAAACAAAATTACATTAATCATTGTTTTTTAGATTAATAATAATTGTTTTTAAAAAATGTATTAGGCTCTTAAATCATGTAGAAACTAAATGTGGAGCTACACACCACTGTTACAATAATACTTTTAGCTTTTATAATTACCATGTATTTACCTTTACTGAGATTTTTATTTCTTCCTACAATTTTGAGTTACTGTCTAATGTCTTCTCATTTCAACTTATAGGACTGCCTTTAACATTTATTTCAAGACAGATCTAGTGGAAATGAAATCTCTCAGCTTTTATCTGGAAATCTTAATTTCTCATTTACTTTTGAAGGACAGTTTCGCTGGGTATAGTGTTCTGGATGGACAGTTTTGCCTTTAGCACCTTGAATATGTCATCTCACTATGCTCTGGCCTTCAAAATTTCTGATGAGAAAGCTGCTGATTACTTACTGAGGATCCCTTGTTAAGTGACAAGTCACTTCCTTCTGTTGACTTTAAAATTCTTTTTGTCTCTGTCTTTCAACAGTTTGATTATAATGTGTCTTGGTTTGAGTCTTTTTGAATTCATCCTGTGTAAGCTTCATTAAGTTTTTTGGATGTTTATATTCAGGGTTTTCATCAAATTTAGGAAATTTTCAGCCATTATTTCTTCAAATGTTCTTTCTTCCCCTTTGTCTCTTTTTTTGGGACTCTCACAATGGATGTGTTGGTAGGTTTGATGATATCCCCCAAGTCCTTCTGGCTCTGTTCATTTTTCTTCAGTCATTTTTCTGCCTATTCTTCAGACTTGTTCCTTTTTCTGTCTTATCTTCAAGTCCACTGATTCTTTCTTCTGCCTGCTCAAATTGGCTTTTTAATCTTTCTAGTGAATTGTTCATTTTAGTTTTTATACTTTTCAACTCAGGAATTTCTTTTTTGATTTCTTTTTAGGTTTTCTATCTCTTTATTGATATTTCCAATTTGTTCAAACCTTATTTTCTTGACTCTCTTCATATCTTCCTTAAGTTCTTCGAGCATCTTTAAAACAGTGTTTTTAAAATCTTTGTCTAATAGATCTGCCATTATGCCTCTCCCAGGGATAATTTCTGTTAAAGGAAATATATATTATTTGAATGGATCATACTTTTTGTTTCTTTGTATGGTGTACACTTTTTTTGCTGGAAACTGGTCATTTGAATCTAATAAACTGGTAACTCTGGAAGTCAGATTTTCCTCCTTCCCCCAAATTTGCTGGTTTGTTTATTTGCTTGCTTTTTGTTTTGTTTTGTTTTGTGTGTGGGGGGGTGTTGTTTTTGCTTTATAATTATTATAGGCTATCTCTGTGCCAAGGATCAGCTGAAAGAAAGCTAAACGTCTTCTCAGGTCTTTTTTGAGCCTGTGTCTTCCACTGGGTATATTCTGTGACTTTCTCATTTTTCCTGTCTATGTGGTTGCTTTTGAATGTCCCAATTTTCAGTGTCTGGCTTCTAAAAGGAAAAAAAAAAGAGAGAAAGGTGAAGGGGGCAAATAAAGTTTCCAGACCTGGAAGTCACTTTAGCCAGACTAGCAAGTGCTCACAAAATTGAGGAGGGTACAATAACAGTGACTGCTGCTTCTTTATCAGCACTTCCGTGATGAAAAGCAGCAATCAGGGATCAGAGCACAGATTCCTGATATCTGAAGGACAGGGTTCTTTTTCCCTACCCTGGCTTTTACAAGGTGCTCCAGGAACAAATGCACAGCTGCCTGCCAAGAGGCTGAAGGGTAGGAGATGGATAGCTGCTATTGAGCTAGAAGCTGAAATTGACAGATATTAACCAAAATGTACTTTCCCAAGCCTTTCTCTGGAAGTTTCAACTCTTCAATAGATTCCAAAGTTTCTAAATAACGATATCAGAATATCAGGTATCGGATTCCTATTGTACCATTTTGTCTGGAATCCTTGATCTTTGCTGTCCCTTTTCCTTTCCCAGTTCCTATCCCAAATTTTCCTTTAAGTACCAATTGGCAAATTATAACATGACATAGCAAGTTGTTGTGTTTTGATTTTTTTTTTAAAGGTTCTTCTAGAATTTTGTTTCAATGATATGCATTAGAGAGAATGAGATCAGATGCTTTAGGAGTTTCCTATTAATTTTAGGTCCAGATGAAAGTGAGACATATATCAAAATGGTATACTGTCCACATTATAGGATTGATTTCATATGGCTTTACTGAAGCTGCTGTGGTGTCTCTCACAGAACAACAGTGATCTGTTTTGTGAAATTAGATCTTCTTTGTGCAATTAAGAGATGGAGAGGACAAAATATCTGGACGTGGCATGTGCACACACACACGAAGATTGAGAAGGAAAGAAATGGAGGTGGTAAAGGAAGAAAAATATAAATGTGATGTGAGAGTCTCTACCATTAAATTTACTCCTAACAATCGTCATATTCTTATTTGCATGTCATTTTAGTTCCACATTTTAAAAAGGAAAATATTTGAAGAATTTAAAACTCAATGGAAAAAAAAACTTTTTCTGTTTTAGAAAAAAAGAATTAGTTTAATTGTTTTCAATCCTTAGAAAAGAAGAAAGGTAATTAATTAATTCTATTGTGTGCTGGACAACCTGAACCACAGAACTTCGAAGAAGTGGAAGGAGGGGTCATGAAAGTGAGCAAGATGTATCTGGCAGCTATAGGATGGTGTGTAATTCCCCATCAGGGAAAGTGCAGCTAAGGAAAAGAGCAGAGCTGGATACAAACATCCTGATGCTCATGAGTTCATTTGGAAGACAGGGTGAAAAATCACAGAAGAAAAGGGGAGAGAAGCAACAATCAAGGAGCTAAAGATCCTAGGACAGCAAAGTGCTGGTGTTAAATTGCCTTTATCCAAATGTGTCGATAAAGACAGAACTGAAAGCAGATGTGAAGAAAAGGCTCAAGGCAGTGTGGATGTCATTTGCAAAAGTAATCATTTCAGTCCATGGGTCATACTGAATTTGTGTTTGTTGCAGATTATAAAGTAATTCTAGTTATATTCACAGGATAAATGTTCCTGTGAGGATGTGTTTGTGGGAGGTGTGTATTTGTGTGTGTGTGTGTTTTCCCTAGCAAAATCGATGCAGTCCACATTTTCCCCTTTTGATTAGTAAAGTCTGAATGATATTAGTAGAAAATCAGTAACTGTTAATAGTAAACATGTACTCACTTCTATGTTTTTGTTTATTCCAGAGCTTCACATCTTTGGCAGTATTGGTATTTGGGATTGGGGCTAGAAAATTATTTGTTGTGGGAGGCTATCCTGTGCATTGTAAATATTTAGCATGGACTCTACCCACTAGATGTCAGTGCCCCTCCCCAACTCAGTTGTGATAACCAAAAATGTCTCCAGACACCACCAAATGTAAAATCATCTTTGGTTGGGAACTATCAGATTAAGGAAGATAAGAATTAGGGGAAAGCTAATAATGCTCTTACAGATGTTATTATTCCTTCCTACCAGATCCCCTTACCTGGAAATTCACCCATGTCCCCGCTACTGCAAGTGTTGGCTGCTGACATCCCCTAGCTGCTCCCTTCTCTAGTCTTCACCTTGTGTGATTATGCACCTCCGCACCTGCATGCCCTAGAAACCTATAGCCAGTGGCCAAGGGAGAGAAGGATACAAAAGTCTAGACTCCTTGCCTCAAGATGGAACCAACTCTGCTGTGCAATTTCACAGCCCCCTAGGAGAGAAGGCCATAGCTGTTCTTTGGCTGAGACTAATAATGTTATTTAGCTGTACTTTCACCCACCCTCTTCTTCTTACTTCCCTGCCCTTCTCCTGAGAACAGCCCTTCAGTAAACTGCATGCAAAAATTTCTCTAGGCTCTCTGTAGATACCTCCTCAAGAGACAAATCATAGATCATTGTGTCCTTTACTGTCATTTCTTTGTGGATGGAAAAGAGGTGATAGGACAATTTGTTTAATTTGGTGATTGCAACACTCTTCTTGACGCATTCATGTATTTTATTTTATCGTTTCTACAATGCTATAAGTAAACTTATGGCCTTTTGTTGACAAGGAAACTAAGGCTAATAAATGAATATAACTTGCCAAATGTCATGTGGTTATTAAGTGATGGAGTGGAAATATGAATAGAGGTTCTAGTTTCAGAGTTCTTTGTTATTCCATACTAACATATACTTAATTTAATTTGCTACCCTGAAATAACAATATAGAAATGAGTAAACAGGTCCTTATTTTCAAGGAATTCAGCTGGAAAGAAAAGACAGCAAAAAAATCATTATAGAAAATGTTAATTTACAAATAGAATTTGTATTCCTCATGCTCCTGAAAAACTGCAGCATTTTCACAAGTCAAGAAAAACATAAGAATCAGAAACTAAAAATAAAAACAGGTATTAAAGAAGTTTTTAAAATTAAAAACAAAGAAATGGGTATTACTACATCTTTGGTTAAATTAGTTACTCCAGCTGAGTATTACAAAGTTAAGAAGTGGGGCACCTGGGTGGCTCAGTTGGTTAAGCGTCTGCCTTCGGCTCAGATCATGATCCCAGGGTCCTGGGATTGAGCCCCACATTGGGCTTCTTGCTCAACGGGGAGCCTGCTTCTCCCTCTCCCTCTGCTGCTCCCCCTGTATGTGCTTGCTCTCACTCTGTCTCTGTCAAATGAATAAATAAAATCTTTTTTAAGAAAGAAGTTAAGAAGTTACTATATTATATAGTTGTCATTGTTTGATGATAGTATAAACATTTCTCAGTAGCACTTGCTATCGTAATGATGTCCTAACCTAGGGGTCTGTAAAAAACAGAAATGTTCAAAGCGACATTTCTTACATTGACTCTCAATAACACCTAAAGTTACCACATTAAATCTTAATTTAGTGAAGGCTTTTCAGGAGGGAGTTGTGAAAATATGATCTGGAAATGGCTGTTTTCTGGTGTAGCTGATCACAAAAATAACACTTTGACAACTCTAGGGAAACAAGTGCATTAAGTCATCTCTTCGCAATATTAGATGTCTTGGGAAAGTTTTTATTCAAGCCCTATGTCACAGGCTATTCATGGTTGAATTGTACAATAAAGTTCTGCATTTTTTCAAAAGGGATACATACCCTTTAGATATCACTTATACTCTGAAAACATTGAGCAACTACTGTGTGTGTGTGTGTGTGTGTGTGTGTGTGTGTGCATACATGCATGGTATTATTTCTTATTGCTAATGGCAAAATTCACATTCTTTCATGAAAGTTTTCACTTATACATTCAACCAGATGTGGAATACAAATTCACTCCTCTTCTGCACAAAAACAAATCATTTTTAGTCTAGCCTCAGGTTCTTTATCACATAGCATGAAAAATAATATAATGAAAAAAACATTTAAGGAAGAATTTTTCTGGACAACAACACTGAACTACTCAGGTTAGGCTCTACTGTTGTAACGAACAGCTTTCATTTCTTAATGGCTTAAAACAACCAAGTTCTTACTTTCTTCTCACATTTAAGTTTGATACGAGTTGGAAGGGAGCTTTTCTCTACATGCTCAGAATCAGGGTTTATGTATTCTGGAATCTTACTATGAGGCCTCCATTATCCGTTTACTAGGAAAAGGAAGTCTAGGAGGGTTGCCCACTGGCTATTAAATACCCTGTAAGAGGGAAATAAAGTACTGCATGTAAGGTGCTTAGAGTACTGCCTAGCATTTAGCAGGCACTCATTAAATATTAGCTAGTAGTAGTAGCTAATATGGAATAATGTTAACTCTATCCTAAAGTGATAGTATTCATTAATATGTTTTATCTAATTGTTATGTTTATTTCAAATTAAGCTTAAAGGAAGAAGCTAGGAAAATGTTCTCCTTTTAGTGGGTAATTCCTTAGCATATCACAAAACAACTTATTGCCCATCACTCTTTTAGCAGTAGCACTTGATTTGGGCTTTGAAGATGAATAATCATCTTTGCTTCTATGCCAAGTTTAGGGTTTGGTTCACACATGGCAGATCAGTGATGGAAGGATTGCACAAGTAAGGGTTAAGCTATCCTTAACAGTATTTTGCACAAGGTGAGAGATATTCAAATGGATACATTAACCTCCTTGGTCTTTAATTTCCTTGTTGCTAATGTAAATGGGGACATTTAGCTCTTAGATTTGAAGAAATATTGGGAGAGATATTTTTATCCAACATTAGAGTGTTTATGCAAATGTCACATGTTTAGAATTTCATTTACAATATAAGTAGAATTCAGCTATCTGCAAATTCAGAAGACTCATTCTGGCAAGATTAACATTTCTGATGGTATGGGATTTTAAGACATTAGGTGGAGTGCAATAGTCAAATATGTTACAGAAATGTTTAAGAGCAGTACAGAATTAGTAAACTAAGTGTGTTTGGCAATAAATGCCAAAGATCTGTAGCAAATAAAATACTCTCATTTGGGTAGTCTGAAGAATTTCACAGAAAATTTGAGCTAAATAATAATGAATTGGAAGAATTTAGTTAGGCAGAGAGGAGAAAAGCTCTATGAAACAAAGCTGAAAATGTAAATTCCCCTAAAATGCAAGGTAATGTTTTAATAATAAATCAGGAAAGGCCTATTTGGATTAAAGAATAGTGTAAGTATAGACCCATAAACATTTTGCTAGCAAGTTTGTATGTGTGTGTTTGTTCACGTGTGTGTGTGTGTGAATGAGAGTGAGAGACAGAGACCTACATAGAGACTGACAAGAGACCAAAATAATGGGTGATATGGCTACATTTCATTAAGCTAAAAAATGAGATTCTATTTAGAGTTAAAGGAATAAAGAGTGGTGTGTGTGTGTGTGTGCATGTGCATATAATTATGGTTTATATATATAAACCATATATGTAATAGGTGCATATGTCTGTGTATGTGCATGAAATGGAGTGCTTATAATCTAGGTATTGTACTAAATATCTGAAATGCATTTGCTTTCATAATCCTTACCCAAAAACAGCTGCATGAGATAGCTAGTATTATCCCTGTTTTATAGATATGGAAACTGAAACTTAAAGAGATTGAGCAACTTCTCCAAGATCACAAAGCTATTGAGAGGCAGGGCAAGAATGTTAAACCCAGTCCTCTGACCCTAAAGCATATACATGCCATGCTAAGATGCCCAGCAGGAGAGCACAGAAGCTTGGGTGAAAATGGACAATTGAGTAGATTCAGGGTCCATATTTCACACTTAGAGCAGATGGGGCAGTTTTCCAGGACAAGGTTTTATTCTTCACCTCTGTGATAATTGTAATAAGAGTAATGGTAACAGCAGTGATAGTTAACATTTATCGAGCTCTTAACTAGCCATTTTAAATCCTTGTTATGCATTAATTATTTTATACACACAACAATGCTTTGAGGAAAGTTCCATTTTATAAATGCTCTAAGGAAATTTCTCATTTTATGAGTGAGAAGCTAAAGCTCAGAGAGCTTAAGTACAAGGAAGATCTATTTCTTTCCCCTTCTCCTCCACCTCCATCCTCCATCTCCCTCTCACCTAGGAGGGGCTCTGCCACCCCCAGCATTTATGTTAGCACTTTGGGGTCACAGAGATGAAACCAGAGTTCTTTTTTATTTGCCTTCCTGTTCACATACATGCTATCCCATTTTCCCCACATTGTATTCTGAAATAGCCAACTGTGGGTACACTGGAATTATCCATGTGGGTCCTTTACATTCCTTTCTGGAGTGGAACTTGAAACAGCATTTTTAGAGCTCAAAGGTATTACACCTATCCTCCATGAGCTCTCAGTAAAGTTTGTCCAAGGATAGGGCATTACCCTGAGGCATTTCTACACATTAAAGTAAAATCAAAACTAACATGTTGATGTATATGTCAGTGCCAGCTACTTAAAAGGTACCACTAATCGTCTATGGTCGTGACAACATCCAATCATTTTTCATAACTGAGCCAACAGTGGCCTTTGAACTTTTGGTCATTTCTATGCTCTTGTCTTCCCTCCATCTCACTACAAACATCTGCCTGGTTATTACTATGCCTTTTTGACCTTTATTTGGTCTCTTTTGTGTCTTAAGTAATTACTGCAGTCTATGAAACAAGCCTACCCTTTGTACCATTTAATTTAATTAGACCTCTCATTTGAGCTCTTGCTGAGTCAATATTTAGTTGCTTTTCTATATCCCTGGGACAACCTGAAACATTCCATAAACTAGCTAAATGGCTTAATATGCATGGACATATGAGCTGAATGCCTTAGTTTGCATTCTCTCTTCCTGTGCAACATCAAGGGGATGCCACTACAAAAGTCCTTCACTTTGCCTCTCCTCTTAATTGTGCTCTTCCACAGTTTACCTGGCAATTCCTTTTTCTGAATGATAAATTATGGTGCAACAGAAGGAAGAGCAATCCTTGGCCTTGTCTCACTAATTTTGTTTGTAGAACTGTTTCTCTAATGTAGCATTTTCAAATAGGTCCATTACACATCTGCTTCTCCGCCTGGGAGCCCCAGCCATGCCAGGGGCAATGTTATCAATGGCACAATTTTGCCTGATGGCATCAAGTGCCCGGAATGGGCTTAAAAGAAAGGGGAAGGTGAAGAACAACTCCAGTTTGTTTCCACTCTGGAGGGGTCAGTGTAAATATTTGGGATATTTGTGGTCTATGCTGGGAAAAGTGATGTGAAAGCTGAGAAGGATGGTCTACTAGTTCATACAAGAGGATTTGAAGTCTGTTCTTGACAAAATTTCAGACTTTCAAGGGCTCCTCAGGTAAAAAAGATTTTGTTTTAGCAATGAGGGGAATATACCACGGGACATTTGCCTGAGTATAAAAATACATATGTGGATACATACAAACATTAGTGTTTTTTTTTTAAAGATTTATTTATTTATTTGAGAGAGAGAGAGAGAGAAAAAAAGGGGGGGCAGGGCAGAGGGAGAGAGAGAGAGTCTCAAGGAGATTCCCTGCTGAGTGTGGAGCCCAACATGGGGCTTGACGTAGGGCTGAGAAGGATGGTCTACTAGTTCATACAAGAGGACTTGAAGTCTGTTCTTGACAAAATTTCAGACTTTCAAGGGCTCCTCAGGTAAAAAAGATTTTGTTTTAGCAATGAGGGGAATATACCACGGACATTTGCCTGAGTATAAAAATACATATGTGGATACATACAAACATTAGTGTTTTTTTTTTAAAGATTTATTTATTTATTTGAGAGAGAGAGAGAGAGAGAAAAAGGGGGGACAGGGCAGAGGGAGAGAGAGAGAGTCTCAAGGAGATTCCCTGCTGAGTGTGGAGCCCAACATGGGGCTTGACGTTGGCTCAATAGCCAACCCACAGTTGGCTATTTCATGGGCTCAATCCCATGACCTTGAGATCATCACCTGAGTCAAACCAAGAAACAGGTGCTCAACCAACAAAGCCACCTCTACAAACATTAGGTTTTTTAAAAGTAAATTTGTTCTTGATTTTTCAATTTAAAGTTTTGATATAATAGTATGTGAATAGCTTGCTATTTTGATATGTAAGGTATTTTGCTATTTGACTTGTTATTCATGATATGTAAGGTACTATGTTTTAGATAAATCATCTTTAATGATCTTCTCTATTTGCCTTTTATCACCACCTCTATTTATAAATGATGGACCTGTGTCTCATAGAAGTTTCATAATTTGTCCATGTTCACATAGCTATTGCAAGACGAAGCCGGGAGGAGAACTCAGCTCTTTCAGACCCCAAAGTTCACCCAAATGTTTTGTAAAGGGGTTTCTGCTCTATAAAGAAATTGAATAAAAAATAAATAGGGACTTGTCTATGATGCCTACACCTACAGGGCTCCCATATTGTTCTATCTGTGGGTCCAAGAGCCAGTATAAATGGAAATCCTCATAGAAGGGTGCACTTAGTCACTCTACCATGCACCTTGCTAGCTGCATACAGCAAGTGGGTTTGATGTAAAGTCATTTGGAGATATTATTTTTCTTGTATCATTTCAGAATATGGTATTATTTCTCATTAGAGTATCCCATCAGTAATACTTGAGAGTTTTGATTCGTTCAGAACTCTGCATGAAACTATCACTCCAGCATTTAGAATACAATGCATATTTAAAAATAGCATTGCTAGGGATGCCTGGGTGGCAATAACAAGGGTAGTAGTTAACTCATACTGGGGCATACTATGGATGGGACAGTATTTTAAGTTCTTTAGATGTATTATTTCATTAAACCTTCAAAATAATTTTATAATATCCCTATTATTGTCACAACTTTGCAAATCAAAACCTGAGGCAAAATTAAGTAACTGGCCTCTGAGATGACACAATTAGTGTATGGGGGAACTAAGCTTCCAATCTAGGCCATTTGATTCCAAAGTGTGCACTCCTAACCAATGCATTCCACTGTCTCTGAAACCTAAATATCCCTTAAGTAAATGAATAATTTATTTTAATTTAGTGATATAAAATTCCTCTGTCCTAAATATCTTTTCAGTTTGTATTTTCTCACTTTTCCCTATAAGAAGTTCAGATCAAAGACATTGGCAAGGAGAAAGGAAAGAAACAAGAAAGGAAAAACAGATTTTTATGGATACTTCTATTTCAGCCCTTCTGGCAGTGGTAATCTTGCTATCATTCTGAAGCTCTAATGCATTTCCAACTGCCCTTCATACCACCAGAGAGCCTGTCCTGAATCCTGCCCTAAATTTTAGTTTAATAATTTTAAGATCAGTTTGTTTTAATGAAAACAGAACAGATAGGTGCAGAGTTCTTCTCTGAAATCAAGGCAAAATGTCCTTTAACATTTTCAAAGATTCACCTATGTCAAATACATTTTTCCTTCTATCAAAACAAGCAAAATAAAAGAAAAAATTGGTGCTAGGGATTCTGGGGCATGAATTTATATGAAATGAACATTCCATGTTAAAATGGAGTGATCCCAAAACACTAGATCTTGAAATAAGTCATAAACAAGCGTTGAGCCTTTCCAAAATGCAACTTTACCCATTCTCCCCATTCTTGCAAGTCATAAACATCTTTAGAACATTTCAGGACAGTGTGTTTGATTAAGCTTTAAGCAGATGGAGCAAACCACAGTCACATTCTTGAGGGAAAGACTAGAATCAATTTAATAAAGATATTTAATATAAAATGGCGGGGAGTGATGTAAATTATTTAAATATAAATGAATTTCTGCTTAGCACATAATAAGCACTGTTTATTGTATATTTAAATGGTGTAAATATTAGCTAAATTTTTTTTACTAGATTTGTGATCCTGGATGAGATAATTTTAACCTCCTTTCCCTCATCTATAAAATGGATATTTCAATTTGACATAATCTGTAGAAATTGGTTTGGAGGAACAGATGTGTTAATGGATGTAATATGTTTGGTATGGTAATGAATCAGTAAATACTAACTATTATTTTGGGATTCATGATAACCATAACTTAAATACTTTATGTATAACATGAGTAAAACAAGAAAGTTTTAATAGAGAAAGCTTAGTACTACCTTGTATAATATTGCTTTCTTTTGTGAAAAACAGTCCAAGTTTCATAAACTAATTTATGAATAGGTTATCATCCCAAAGTTTGACTGAGAATCTGGGAATGCCAGTATTTTGCTGTAAATAAAATTGAAATACCTGGATTATGATTTTTAAATCAGATAAATTTTGTTGCACGGCAGGGATAGAAGCCTATGTGTCTAAATTATGTTTTTGCTGAAAACCCGTGTGTGTACAACCAACGTCTCTAATAAAATGTGCTCACATATTTTTGGAATAAATATTTCACTACTATTCCATTTGTGCCAAGTCTCATCTAATCTCTTCTCGATGAAATGTAAGAGGGGCAGTATAGGTTACGTAACAAAATCCATAATAGTACCATAGTATATATTGGCCATAAGTATATAAAATACATAGTAAAATAATATGTTTTACTACCTTTTTGATATGTTGGGGTAAGGCTGAGAGCTTTAAATGTCCATACCAGGGTGCCTGGGTGGCTCAGTCATTAAGCGTCTGCCTTCAGCTCCGGTCATGATCCCAGGGTCCTGGGATTGGGATCCCTGCTCAGTGGGAAGCCTGCTTCTCCCTCTTTCACTCCCCCTGCTTGTGTTCCCTATCTCACCGTCTCTCTCTCTCTGTCAAATAAATAAAATCTTCAAAAAAAATAAAAAATAAATAAATAAATGTCCATACTCTGTAAATCATTAATGTTTTAGACTAATGTGGGGCTAGATATTATCAAATATAATATTCCCTCTCAATACCTACCTGCTAAATTCCTTATTATTATGAAATAATATTGAATAAACTTCAAATATTTTATGGTTTGGAATTGCAAGAAGCAAATGTGTTCTATGTTTGATCATGCAGTCCATCTGGATTTCTACAACACAATGATTATTTAGGGTCCTCCTTCTTACATATTTAGTAATCCTCTCTAGGCATTAAGAGAAATTTTGAGTTCCAACAAATCGGAATTGAATTTTAAAATAGAAGTAGATGAAAAAAATAAAATAGAAGTCTTGTGTTTTGGTTGGAATATTCTATTAATTATTAATGTCATCAGTTTGTAGGTGCTCAAATACATTATTTTATGAACAAAAACCTGTGGCACAATTCAATTTGACTCCTTTGTCCATGAACAATACACAATTTCATGCCACGGATATTTCATGTTGCCCCCTTTATTGACCAAGATTAAAAGGTATACATTCAAGTTACTTTTGCCCGAAACCCCACCATACTGTGTTTTGTTGAAAAAGCAAAAAGGTTATACTTAACTCAGTTCATCAAATAATCACACTTTGATGCATTCTTGTTTGTTTATATTATACAACCTGCACTACAGTAGTAATAGTCTGAGAACTTAATGTGTATATAAGTAGGTAATGTTTTGTTAATTGATTTGTTCATTGAGAATTTAGAAAGGTAACACTAGGGAGGCCAGCATTAGAAGATAGTGCAGATGCATAGAATTACACTAGTCTAGGATATAGTTAGCATCTAGTGAATGATAAACAGAGGGGAGATTGTGTATTTGAGACCTTTCTTGTTTCTTGAGAAAGGCTTGTATTGCTATATCCTTTCCTCTTAGGACTGCCTTTGCCACATCCCAAAGATTTTGAAGAGTTGTGTTTTCATTTTCATTGGTTTCCATGATTTTTTTAAATTCTTCTTTAATTTCCTGGTTGACCCATTCATTCTTTAGTAGGATGCTCTTTAGCCTCCATGTATTTGAGGGGTTCTTTCTGACTTTCCTCTTGTGATTGAGTTCTAGTTTCAAAGCATTGTGTTCTGAAAATATGCAGGGAATAATCCCAATCTTTTGGTACCAGTTGAGACCTGATTTGTGACCTAGGATGTGATCTATTCTGGAAAATGTTCCATGGGCACTAGAGAAGAATATGTATTCCATTGCTTTGGGATGGAATGTTCTGAATATGTCTGTGAAGCCCATTTGGTCCAGTGTGCCATTTAAAGTCTTTATTTCCTTGTTGATCTTTTGCTTAGATGATCTGTCCATTTCACTCAGGGGGGTGTTAAAGTCCCCCACTATTATTGCTTTGTTGTCAATGTGTTTCTTTGCTTTTGCTATTAATTGCCTTATATAATTGGCTGCTCCCATGTTAGGGGCATAAATATTTACAATTGTTAGATCTTCCTGTTGGATAGACCCTTTAAGTAGGATATAGTGTCCTTCCTCATCTCTTATTACAGTCTTTGGTTTAAAATCTAATTCGTCAGATATAAGGGTTGCCACCCCAGCTTTCTTTTGGTGTCCATTAGCATGGTAAATGGTTTTCCACCCCTTCACTTTCAGTATGGGGGTGTCTTTGGGTCTAAAATTAGTCTCTTGCAGACAGCATATCAATGGGTCTTGGTTTTTTATCCAATCTGATACCCTGTGTCTTTTGATTGAGGCATTTAGCCCATTTATATTCAGGATAACTATTGAAAGTTATGAATTTAGTGCCATTGTATTGCCTGTAAAGTGACTGTTACTGTGTATTGTCTCTATTCCTTTCTGGTCTATGTTACTTTTAGGCTCTCTCTTTGCTTAGAGGACCCCTTTCAATATTTCTTATAGGGTTGATTTCATGTTTGCAAATTCCTTTAGTTTCTGTTTGTCCTGAAAGATTTTTATCTCTCCTATTTTCAGTGACAGCCTAGCTGGATATAATATTGTTGGCTGCATATTTTTTCTCATTTAGTGCTCTGAATATATCATGCCAGTCCTTTCTGCCCTGCCAGGTCTCTGTGGATAGGTCTGTTGCCAATCTAATGTTTCTACCATTGTAGATTACAGATCTCTTACCCTGAGCTGCTTTCAGGATTTTCTCTTTGTCTCTGAGACTTATAAGTTTTACTATTAAATGTTGGGTTTGACCTATTTTTATTGATTTTGAGGGGGTTTATCTGTGCAAGAAAGGTCTCAAATACACAGTCTGACCCTACACCTAAAGGAGCTAGAGAAAGAACAGCAAATAAAGCCTAAAGCCAGCAGGAGAAAAGAAATAATAAAGATCAGAGCAGAAATAAATGAAATAGAAACCAAAAGAACAGTAGAACAGATCAACAAAACTAGGAGCTGGTTCTTTGAAAGAATTAATAAGATTGATAAACCCCTGGCCAGACTTATCAAAAAGAAAAGAGAAATGACACAATTAAATAAAATCATGAATGAAAGAGGACAGATCATAACCAACACCAAAGAAATAGAATTATAAGAACATATTATGAGCAACTCTATGCCAGCAAATTAGATAATCTGGAAGAAATGGATGCATTCCTAGAGATGTATCAACTACCAAAACTGAACCAGGAAGAAATAGAAAACCTACAGACCTATAACCACTAAGGAAATTGACGCAGTCATCAAAAATCTCCCAACAAACAAAGGCCCAGGCCAGATGGCTTCGAAGGGGAATTATACCAAACATTTCATGAAGAATTAATACCTATTCTGAAACTTTTCAAAAAAATAGAAATGGAAGGAAAACTTCCAAACTCATTTTATGAGGCCACCATTACCTTGATCCCCAAACCAGACAAATACCCCATCAAAAATGAGAATACAGACCAATATCCTTGATGAACATGGATGAAAAATTCTCAACGAAATACTAGCCAATAGGATCCAACAGTACTTTAAAAGGGTTATTCAGCACGACCAGGTGGGATTTATCCCTGGGCTGCAAGGTTGGTTCAATATCCACAAATTAATCAATTTGATACAGTACATTAATAAAAGAAAGAACAAGAATCATATGATCCTCTCAACAGATGCAGAAAAAACATTTGACAAAGTACAGTATCCTTTCTTGATCAAAACTCTACAGAATATAAGGATAGAGGGTACATACCTCAATATCATAAAAGCCATCTATGAAAAACCCACAACGAATATCATTCTCAATGGGGAAAAACTGAGAGCTTTCCCACTAAGGTCAGGTACATGGCAGGGATGTCCACTATCACCACTGCTATTCAACATAGTATTAGAAGTCCTAGCTACAGCAATCAGACAACAAAAAAAAATAAAAGGCATCCAAATCGTCAAGGAGGAAGTCAAACTCTCACTTTTTGCAGATGATATGATACTTTATGTGGAAAACCCCAAAGACTCCACCCCAAAACTGCTAGAACTCATACAGGAATTCAGTAAAGTGGCAGGATATAAAATCAATGCACAGAAAACAGTGGCATTCCTAAACACAAACAAGACAGAAGAAAGAGAAATTCAGGACTTGATCCCATTTACAACTGCACCCAAAACTATAAGATACCTAGGAATAAATCTAACCAAAGAGGCAAAGAATCTGTACTCAGAAAACTATAAAATATTCATGAAAGAAATTGAGGAAGACACAATAAATGGAAAAACGTTCCATGCTTATCAATTGGAAGAACAAACATTTTGAAGATGTCAATACTACCTAGAGCAATCTACACATTTAATGCCAATCCCTATAAAATACCATCAACTTTTCTCAAAGAAATCGAACAAAGAATCCTAAAATTTGTATGGAACCAGAAAAGACCCCAAATAGCCAGAGAAATATTGAAAAAGAAAAGCAAAGCTGGTGACATCACAATTCCGGACTTCCAGCTCTATTACAAAGCTGTCATCATCAAGACAGTATGGTACTGGCACAAAAACAGACACATCGATCAATGGAACAGAATAGAGAGGCCAGAAATGGCCCTCAACTCTATCGTCAACTAATCTTCGACAAAGCAGGGAAGAATGTCCAGTGGAAAAAAGACAGTCTCCTCAACAAATGGTGTTGGGAAAATTGGACAGCCACATGCAGAAGAATGAAGCTGGGCCATTTCCTTACACCACACACAAAAATAGACTCCAAATGGTTGAAAGACCTCAATGTGAGACAGGAGTCCATCAAAATCCTAGAGGAGAACACAGGCAGCAACCTGTTCGACCTCAGCCATAGCAACTTCTTCCTAGAAACATCACCAAAGGCAAGGGAAGCAAGGGCAAAAATGAACTATTGGGACTTCATCAAGATAAAAAGCTTTTGCAAAGCAAAAGAAACAGTCAACAAAACCAAAAGACAACTGACAGAATGTGAGAAGATATTTGCAAGTGACCTAAAGGGCTAGTATCCAAAATCTATAAAGAACTTCTTAAACTCAACACCCAAAGAACAAATGATCCAATCAAGAAAGGGGCAGAAGACATGAACAGACATTTTTCCAAAGACACCCAAATAGCCAACAGACACATGAAAAAGTGCCCAACATCGCTCGGCATCAGGGAAATCGAAATCAAAACCTCAATGAGATACCACCTCACACCAGTCAGAATGGCTAAAATTAACAAGTCAGGAAAGGACAGATGTTGGCAGGGATGCAGAGAAAGAGGAACCCTACTACACTGTTAGTGGGAATGCAAGCTGGTGCAACCACTCTGGAAAACAGTATGGAGGTTCCTCAAAAAGTTGAAAATAGAGCTACCATACGACCCAGCAATTGCACTACTGGGTATTTACTCCAAAGATACAAATGTAGGGATCCGAAGGGCTATGTGCACCCCACTGCTTATAGCAGCAATGTCCACAATAGCCAAACTATGGAAAGAGCCAAGATGTCCATCGACAGATGAATGGATAAAGAAGAGTGGTATATATATACAATGGAATATTATGCAGCCATGAAAAGCAATGGAATCTTGCCATTTGCAACCACGTGGTTGGTACTGGAGGGTGTTATGCTGAGCGAAATAAGTGAATCAGAGAAAGACTTGTATCATATGATCTCAGTGATATGAGGATTCCTTAATCTCAGGAAACAAATTGAGTGTTGCCAGAGTGGTGGTGGGTGGGAGGGATGGGGTGGCTGAGTGATAGACATTAGGGAGGGTATTGCTATGGTGAGTGCTGTGAATTGTGTAAGACTGTTGAATCACAGACCTGTACCTCTGAAACAAATAATACATTAAATGTTAAAAAAAAAAAAAAGAAGAAGAAGAAGAAGACGAACATAGCAGGAAGGGAAAAATGAAGGGAGGGAATTCGGAGGGGGAGACAAACCGTGAGAGACTATGGACTCTGAGAAGCAAACTGTGGGTTCTAGAGGGGAGGGTAGTGGGGGATGCGTTAACCTGGTGCTGGTTGTTAAAGAGGACATGTACTGAATGGAGCACTGGTGTTATATGTAAACAATGAATCGTGGAACACTACATCAAAAACTAATGATGTGATGTATGGTGATTAACATAACATAATTAAAAAATTAATTAATTAAAAAAAGAGAGAGAGGGGAGAATATTCACATAAGATTATGTCCCAAACATTTCTATTAAATCAGGAGAATGTGTCGCATGTGTGATATGTTAGTCAGCTTGTGCTGCCATTACAAAATACCATAGATAGGTGACTTCAACAGTAGAAGCATATTTTCTCATGGTTCTGGAGGTTGGGATGTCCAAGATCAAGGTGCCTTCTGATTTGGCTCATAGTCAGACTTCTCTTCCAGGCTTACAGATGGCTGCCTTCTTGCTATATCCACATATGATAGAGAGAAAGAGAGAGAGAGTTATTCCTCTTCTTATAAGAATATTAATCCTATTTGATTAGAGCCCCACCCTTATGACCACTTTAACATTTTTTAAAATTTCACCTTTATTGAGATATAATTGACAAAATCGTAAGATAAGGAAAGCATACATTGTGGTGATAAACATGGGAATGCAGATATCTCTTTGATAATCTTTATTAATTTCTCTCAAATATATACTTAAAAGTATGGGATTGCTGGATCATATGATAGTTTTATTTTTAATTTTTGAGAAATCACCATACTGTTTTCCACAGTAGTTGAACCAACTTAAATTCCCAACAACAGTGCACAAGGGGTCCCTTTTCTCTATATTCTGGTAACACTTGCTATTTCTTCACTTTTTGAACCTAACAGTTGTGAGGTGATATTCATTGTGATTTTGATTTTCATTTCCCTGATGATTAGTGATGTTGAGAACCTCTTTATGTACCTCTTGGCCATTTGTATGTCTTCATTGGAAAAATATCTATTCAGTTCCTCTATCAATTTTTTGATTGGGTTGTTTGCTTTTTTTTTTTTTTTTGCTACTGAGTGTGTGAGTTCTTTATATATGTCAGATAGTAATCCTTTATCAGAGAAATGGTTTGCTAATATTTTCTCCCATTATATTTGTTGCCTTTTCATTTTGTTGATGGTTTCCTTTAATGTGCAAAGATTTAGTTTGAAGTCGTGCCACTTATTGATTTTTGCTTTTGTCAAATCTAAAAATATCATTTCCAAAACCAAAGTCAAGGAGCTTACTCCCTTGTTTTTTTTTTTTTCTAAGAGTTTATGATTTCAAGGTCATGTTCAAATCTTCATCCATTTTGAGTTAATTTTTATGTATGCTATAGGATAGTGGTCCAGTTTCATTCTTTTATATATGTGGCTATATGTTTTCCCACCACCATTTTTGGAAGACACTGTCATTTTCCCATTGTATATTCTTGGCACTTTTTTTTTTTGTAATTTAATTGACCATATATACATGGGTTTATTTCTGGGTGCTTTCTGTTCCAGTTTTGTCATGTCTCTTTTTATGACAAGACCATATTGTTTTGATTACTAGAGGTTTGGAAAATAGTTTCAAATCAGGAAGTGTGATTCCTCCAGATTTCTTCTTTTTCAGTATTGCTTTGTCTATTTGAGGTCTTTTGTGGTTGCATGCAAATTTTAGGAATGTTTGTTCTATTTCTGTGAAAAATGCCATTGAACTTTTAATAGGGATTGCATTGAATCTGTAGATTACTTTGGGTAATATGGACATTTTAATAATATCATTTTTTCCCAATCCATAAGCATGGAATATCTTTCTATTTGTGTTTTCTTCCATTTCATTCATTAATGTCTTATGATTTTCATGTCCTTGGTTAAATTTATTCCTAGGTATTTTATTCCTTTTGATATAATTGAAAAAGAGATTGTTTTGTTAATTTCTGTTCCTGAGAGTTCATTGCTAGTGTATAGAAATGGAAGTGATTTATTTTATTTATTTTTTAAAGATTTTATTTATTTATTTGAGAGAGAAAGATAATGAGAGAAAGCACAAGCCAGAAGAAGAGGGAGAAGCAGGCTCCCCGCTGAGCAGGGACTCTAATGTGGGGCTTGATCTCAGAACCATGGGGTCATGACCTGAGCTGAAGTAGATGCTTAACGGACTGAGCCACCCAGGCGCCCCTGGAAATCATTTTTATATATTGATTTTGTTCTGTGTAACTCCACTGAATTTGTTTATTAGTTCTAAGAGTTTTGTGGTGTAGCCTTTGGGATTTCTCTGTATGAAATAATGCTATCTATAAATAGAGACATTTTTACTTCTTCCTTTCCAATTTGAACACCTTTATTTTTTTCTTGCCCAATTATTCTGGCTAATACTTCCAGTATTGTGTTGAATAAGAGTGGCAAGAGTGGGTTTTCTTTCCTTTTTCTGATCTTATAAGAAAGCTTTCAGTTTTTACCATTGAGTATATTGTTAGCTGTGGACATGGCATATGACTTTTATACTGAGGTATATTCCCAGAATACCCAGTTTGTTGAAAGTTTTTATTATGAATGGATGTTGATTTTTGTCAAGTACTTTTTCTGTACTTATTGAGATGATGATATAAATTTTATCCTTTGTTTTGTTAATGTGGTATATCACATTGCTTGATAACCAGATGGCAATCCATCCCTGAATCCCTGGAAGAAATCTCACTTGATCATGGTGTGTGATCTTTTCAATGTATTGTTGATCTGGTTTGCTATATTTGGTTGAGTATTTTTGCATCTGTGCTCAACAGGGATACTGGCCTGTAATTTTCTTGTGTCATTGTCTGTTTTTGGTATCAGGGAAATGCTGCTTTCATAATGAATATGTTTCCTCCTCTTTTATTTTTGGAACAGACTGGGAAGGAGTGTTATTAATGCTTCTTTAAATGTTTGGTAAAATTTACCAGTGAAACCATCTGGTCCAGGACTTTTCTTTGTTAGGAGGTTTTTGATTAATCTCCTTACTAGTAATTTGTTCAGATTTTCTACTTCATCATGATTCATTCTTAGTTAAGTTGTATGTTTTTAGGAACTTATTCTTCTAGGTTGTCCAATTTGTTGGCATATAATTGTTCATTGTAGTCTTTTATGATCATTATTTTGTGTGGTATTAGTTGCAATATATCATGTTTTTTTTCCTAATTTTATTTATTTGAGTCTTTTCTTTTTTTCTTGGTAAGTCTAGCTAAATGTTTGTCTATTTTGTTTATCTTTTCAAATAACTCTTAGTTTCATTGATCTTTCCTATTGTTTTTTAGGCTCTATTTATTTCCACTCTGATCTTTGTTATTTCCTTTTTTCTACTAACATGTATGGTGTAAAAAATGGTCCAGTTTGATTCTTTTGCACATTGCTGTCCAGTTTTACCAACACTTTTGTTGAAAAGACTTTTTCCCATTGTATAGTCTTACCTCCTTTGTCATAGATTAATTGACCATAAAATCATGAGTTTATTTCTGGGCTCTTTATTCTGTTCTATTGATCTATGTGTCTATTTTTGGGTCAACATCATACTGTTTTGATTACTAGAGCTTTGTAATACATATTGAAATATGTAATTGTGATACATCCTTATGTTCTTCTTTTTTTTTCAAGATTGTTTTGGCTATCTGGGGGTCTTTTGTGGTTTTATACAAATAGGATTCTTTGTTCTAGTTCTGTGAAAAATGCTGTTGATATTTGATAGGGATTGGATTACATGTGTAGATTGCTTTAGGTAGTAGAGACATTTTAACAACATTTGTTCTTCCAATCCATGAGCATGGAACATCTTTCTATTTGTTTATGTCATTTGCCATTTTTTTCATCAATATTTATAATTTTCAGAGTACAGGTCTTCCAACTCCTGGTTTATTCCCAGGTATTTTATTCTTTTTCTTGCAATTGTAAATGACATTGTTTCCTTAATTTTTCTTTCTGCTACTTCATTATTAGTGCCTAGGAATGTAGCAGATTTCTGTATATTAATTTTGTATCCTGTGACTTTACTGAATTAATTTATCAGCTCTAGCAGTTTTTTGGTGGAGTCTTTAGGGTTTTCTATATATAGTATCATGTCATCTGCAAATAGTGAAAGTTTTACTTCTTTCTTACCAGTTGGATTCCTTTTATTTATTTTTGTTGTTTGATTGCTATATCTAGGACTACCAGTACTATGTTGAGTAAAAGTGGTGAGAGTGGACATCCTTGTCTTGTTCTTAATCTTAGTTTTTCCCACTGAGTATGATGTTAGTTGTGGGTTTTTCATATATGGCCTTTATTTGGTTCCCTTTAAACCTACATAGTTGAGAGTTTTTAACATGAATAGATTTTGTACTTTGCCAAATGCTTTTTCTGTGTCTCTTGAGATGATCATAACATTTTTATCCTTTCTCTTGTTAGTATGATGTATTGCACTGATTAATTTGTGAATATTGAACCATCCTTGCATCCCTGAAATGAATCTCACTTGATCGTGGTGAATATATGTATATTTTTAAATGTGTTGTTGGATGTGGTTTGCTAATATTTTCTTAGCAGATGCTAGCCTCATCAAATGAATTTGGAAGCTTTCCTCCCTTTCCTATTTTTTTGAATAATTTGAGAAGTATAGGTATTAATTCTTTAAATGTTTGGTAGAATTTACCTGTGAAACCATCTGGTCCTGGACTTTTGTTTGTTAGAAGGTTTTTCATTAATGACTCAATTTATTTGCTGATTTTCAGTCTGCTCAATTTTCTATTCCTGATTCAGTTTTTGGAAGATTATATGTTTCTAGGATTGTATCCATTTCTTCCAGGTGGTCCAATTTGTTGTCATACAATTTTTCATAATATTCTCCTATGATCCTTTGTAAATCTGTGGTGTGGATTGTTATTTCTCCTACTTCATTTCTGATTTTATTGAGTCTTCTCTCTCTCTTTCTGTTTTATTGCATCTGACTAAATGTTTATCAATTTTGCTGATCATTTCACAGAACTGTCTTCTGGTTTCATTGATGTGTTCTATTGTTTTTTTAAATTTTTTAGTCTTTATTTCATTTACTTCTGCTCCAATCTTTATTATTTCCTTCCTTCTACCACCTTTGGGTTTTGTTTGTTCTTCTTATTCTAGCTCCTTTAGGTGTAAATTTAGGTTGTTTATTTGAGATTTTTCTTGCTTCTTGAGGTAGGTCTGTATTGCTCTAATCTTTCCTCTTAGAGTGACTTTTGCTGCATCCCAAAGATTTTGAACCATTGTGTTTTCATTTTCATTTTCTCCATGTATTTTTTGATCCCCTATTTGATTTCTTGGTTGACCCATTCATTGTTTAGTAACATATTATTTAGCCTTCATGTATTTGTTTTCTTTCCAGATATTTTCTTATGTTTAATTTCTTGTTTCATACTGTAGTGGCCTGAAAAGAGGCATTATATGATCTCAATCTTTTTGAATTTATTGAGACTTGTTTTGTGGCCTAACATGTAACTTATTCTAGAGAATGTCACCTTTGCACTTGAAAAGAATGTGTATTCTTTTCTTTTTTGATGGAATGTTCTGAATATATCTACTACATCCATCTGATCCAATATGTCATTCAAAACTATTGTTTCCTTGTTGATTTTCTGTCTAGATGATTTATTTATTGATGTAACCAGAGTGTTCAAGTCCCTTACTATTATCATTATATTATATTGATTTCTTCCTTTATGTCTGTTAATAGTTGTATTACATATTTAGGTGCTCCCATGTTTGGTGCATAAATACTTACAATTTTCATATCTACCTGTTGGATTGTTCCCTTAATCATTAAGTAGTGTTTTTCTTTGTCTCTTATTACAGTTTGTGTTTTAATGTCTGTTTTGTCCAATATAAGTATTGCTACCCCAGCTTTCATTCGCATGGTAAATGTTTTTCCATCCCTTCACTTTCAATTTTCATATGTCTTTAAGTTGAAGTGACTCTCTTGTAAGAAGCATATAGATGGATCTTGCTTTTTAAATCCATTTCAATCGTTTAATCCAAAAGACCCAATGTCTTTTGATCAAAGCATTTAGTCTATTACATTCAAAGTAATTATTGATAGGTATGTACTTATTGCCATTCTGTATAACAGTATATTTTAAACTGGTAGTATTTGTGTTTCAACCCCCAAAAAGCTCTGAATTTTTATCTCCCCCTGACATTTTATGTTTTTGATGTCACAATTTTCATCATTTAAACTTTTGAATTCATTAACCGATTATTGTAACTTTTGTCTTTTGACCATCATACTAGATGTAGAAATGATTTACCCACTACTATTAGGACAAGAGAGTATTCTAAATATAAACTATATATTTACCTTTATCAGTGAAATTTATACTTTCAAACGATTTATTCTTACTAATTAGCATCCTTTGGTTACAGCTTGAAAAAGTCTTTTTGACATTTATTTTAAGCCCAGTCTGGTGGTGATGAACTCTTTCAGATTACCTCCTGAAAACTCTTTATCTCTCCTTCAATTGTGAAGGACAACTTTGTCAAGTAAGGTATTCTTGGTTGGTAGGTTTTTTTTTTTTTTTTTTTAAGCACTTTGAATACATCATGCCCCTCCTTTCTAGCCTGTGATGTTTCTGCTGAAAAATAATCTGATAGTCTTGTACTATCAAGTTTTTTTTCCTCTTATTTCACTTAAGATTTTCTTCTGTATTTAACTTTTGACAATATAATTATAATATGTCTCAGTGTGAGTCCATTTAAATTCATCTTTTTTGGAACTTTTTAGGTTTCTTGGATCTGGATATTTGTGCCCCCCCCCCCCCCGTTAGAAAAGTTTTAACCATTATTTCTTCAAATAAGCTTTTGCCCCTTTCTCTCTTCTTCAGTTTTGGGACTCCTATAGTGTGAATATTGTTCTGTCTGATGGTGTCCTATAAATCTCTTACTTTATATTTACTATTTTTCTTTTTCCCCCTCCTATTGAATAAATTCCACTACCCTATCTTCAGGTTTGCTGTTCCTTTCTTTCTCTTGATATAGTCTGCTTTTGAACTCCTGTATTGTATTTTTTAGTTTAATATTATATTCTTCAACTCTTTGATTTCCATTTGGAACTTTATTTTATTTACTCTTTGTTAACATTTTCACTTTGTTCATGCATTGTTTTTCTGACCTTGGTGGGCATATTTATGATCCATAGTTTGAATTCTTATTTGCTCCATTTCATTAAGGTCTATTTCTGGAGTTTTATCTTATTCTTTTGTTTGGAACATTTTATCTATTTCTTCATTTCCCTGACTTCCTGTGCTGCTTTCTGTGCATTAGATGAAATAGACACCTCCCCATTCTCAACAGGGTGGTCTCATGTAGATAAACCTTATCTACCAATCATTCCGAGCTTTTAGTTGTCTCTAAAACCTTTTTGTTTGTTTAAGCCACCTTCTTTGTTTTTTGTGGCTCCCAGTGTGTGAGGTTGTACTAATGTGGTTTGGAGTAGTGCAGTCTCAACAGCCCAGAAAGAATTCTTGAGATGATTTCATTGCAAAAAAGGGTATTTTTATTAAAGTATGAGAACAGATTCCTGGGCAGAAAGAGCTGTCGGGGGTTGTGAAAAGTGGCTGATTATATAAGATTTTCTCATCAGTACCTACACCTATCAATGTCCCACATGAGAGAATCACATTCTGCACTTAGATGCAAGCCAGTGGAAGCCAGAACCTTAGACAGCAGCTTTTAAATTATGCAAATAGGCCTCTTTCATGGAAAGACTGGAAAATCAGCATTTCTGTTTATTCCCTCTGTACTGAGCCCTGGGGGGACAGCTGGTTAAGAACTGTTTCTTTTTCTGCTTCATTCTTGTGGGCCTGGTGAACACAAGACTGCTGGCCATTAGAGCCTGGTGATCCAGGGATGTGTTCCCTGAATGGCAGCTGCAAAAGCCTCATTGCCAGATATGTGCATAAGCTCCAATCAGGGAGATATTGGTGATATTTTGTGGGTTACAGGCAGAATGTAGAGCTGTTTGCTTGAATCCCTCGTCTCTGGGGAATTTGTTTTAAGTTCTTAGATACATGCTAAGTTAGAAGCCTGACTCTCAGGCAACAGCTTTTATTGTATGCAATTAAGTCTCCTTCAGGGAAAGACTGGGGGATGGGCATTTCTGTCTGCTACCTCTGCCCTGAGCCCTGGAGGAGAACTAGTTAAAAACTGTTTCTTTGGTACAGTTGTGTTTGGGAACACAAACTCCTTTGTTCACAGATGCAGGCAATCAAGGAATCCCTCCTGTGGGTGGCAGCTGCAAATATTGAGGTATCAGACATGTGCATAAGCTCCCTCCAGGGGATCCCCAGTTACCTAGAGTGGAGAATGTAGAGATGGCACTTGTTGCCTCCCCAGACCCTGGAAAGAATTGCAGTAAGCTCCTAGATGTGTGCTACATTAGAAGCTTGGTCCTCAGGCAGCAACTTTTGAAGTATTGTACATAGGCTTCTTTCAGAGAAAGACTGGGAGATAGGTATTTCTGTCTGCTCCCACTGCACTGAGCCCGAGGGGGATAGTCACAGCAAGCCCTCCAAAAACCATTAAGAACTATTTATTTGCTGTAGTCTATGGGTCTCGTGGATGCAAGCCACATTGGCTTTTAAAGCTAGATGTTTTGGCATACCATCTCTCAGGTGGATGTTAAAAAAGTTGGGGTGCTAGATATTGGATCCAAAGCCTTCACTCCTCAGGGAGAAGGTACGAGTTGTGAGTTCTCTCCTGATGTATATCTCTGTGCCAGGGGTGGGATTTATGGTAAGAATGTGTCTTAGCCTTTACTTCCCATTTTGTCATGAGTATTTTCTTATTTACCAGATGTGCAGGAGTTGCTCAGCTATTTTCTGGGTTTCTTTCAGAGGGAATTGCTTCATGTGTATCAGTAGATTCATGTGTGTCCATGGAGGAGGTGAGTTCAGGAACCTCCTGTGTTCCCATCTAGAACCAGAACTCCCTCATTTATTCTTAATTACTAAAGATCCCAAGATCCTATCTATAGATACAGTCACATTTTAGGTTATAACTTCAACAAATGAATTTTGAGAGGACACAATTTAGTCCATAGCATGTGGGTAGGTAGATAATCTGCATCTGTCAAGGAAGTAAGTATGAGGAGAACAGAATTTAAGAAAAGGAATCTAATCACTGTTACAACTTGGCATGATTTTCAAGTGTCTGTTGGAAGTCCTAGAAGTAAAGGTAATAAGTAAGACTCAGTATTATTGAATCGGATGAGACCTTACAAATCATTCAGTCCAACCCATATACTGCACTAAGAGATTTGAGCTCAGAGAAATAAAGCTTGGAGAAATAAACTAGGGTAAAATTATTCAATAGTCAACTTAGTCTCTTGATTTGTGGTTAAAAAGTTCTTTCTACTATTCTATGTTGGCTTCCAGTTATAGATCAGAAGTCAGAGCACAATAATGAGGAATCTAAAGGGCCAAGTTAGTAACACACTGGCAGGGAAGGAGACTCAATGCCAAACCAGAGAGTTACCTGGCAGCGATGCCTCATCAGCTCCCATGTCTATACAGAATTGGTTCCAGGTTCTGGGGTGATGAAGATCTAAAAGGTGTGGATAGATTGGACATTGCCACAAAGGTTAAATAAATTCAGGGCTAGGATCCAGGAAGAACATTAGATGAAAACCTCTGGAAAATTCATAGTTGAGAAATGTTATAAATCAGACTTCCTTTTGTCAAGTCTTTACCAACATCCAATCATCTTACGGCCTACTTTAGTTTCAATAAACAGTGTCAAGGTTATAGATGTGACAAGTTGATTCATGACATCAGTCATGTTTTGTATCATCTCTCTGACATAGAAGGCAGAACCAAATTCTTCTGAGGAGAGCAGAAGTAATTATGTATTCTTTTCCTGACACCATTGGGTTAACAGCAGACTCACTCACATGCTTTGTTTTCAGGTGGTTTATGAAGCATGTTTAAGTATCAAAGTTAGGAAATGGAACGGAACGTTCAGATTCTGATTTTATTGGAGTCATATGCTCCAGAATATAACATTCAACCAAATTTAGAGAGTTATTCATTTTTCAAACTCATCCCAAGGATAACTGTATTGCCCCAATTACAGTTTTCTTACTGAGACTGTTCACAACCATTGTTTACCCTAAACATCTTTTAAGAATCCTTGATAGAGAATTTTAATCAGCAGCTTCCCTTCTTCTCAATGTTCTTGTTTTCTATTAAAGCAACATCAAAAGAGTCCATAAATGTGTTTTCTTTTAATATAGGACAGTAAATCTGAACCTGCTTTGATTAAATTGGCATTTCTCTTCTACTCCCTATTTGGTTATTGTAGTATGGCAAACACGCTTATTAAGTGTCACGATTTATTGGATCCATGGTATCAAAAATAAATGATAGTCATCTTTCTAGGATCTTTTAAAAAGTGTAATCACCACTTAAATGTGAGACAACAACCAAATAAAATTAAAGTTCATTTTATCCTACATCTTCAGGTTTTTTTTAATTTCAAGATTTTATTTATTTTTAATTTTAATTCCAATATAATTAGTATATAGTGTTATATTAGTTTCAGCTTTACAAAACAGTATTTAAATACTTCTAATCATTATTCAGTGCTCATCATGATAAGTACTCTTCGATCCTCATCACCTATTTCACCCATCCCCTCACTTGCCTCCCCTCTGATAACCATCAATTTGTTCTCTATATAGTTCAGAGTCTACTTCTTGATTTGCCTCTCTTTCTCTTTTTTCCCCTATTATCTGTTTTGTTTCTTAAATTCCACATAGGAGTGAAATCCTATGGTATTTGTACCTCTTCTGTTTTATATCTCTGTTTTCTCAGTGAAGATCAAGGGAGGTAAATTGCAGTTTCTGGTGGTAAGTGCAGATAGGGGAGCAGAAAGAAATTAGTGATAGTCTCTACCCAAAAGGGGAGAATGGAATAGAGAAAATCATGACCATTTTACTGGAGAATTACTGAGATAATCTCACTGAGTCTTGAGAATAAGTATCAATTCAAGAAAAGTTCTTGGGATAGAGGCAAACATTCACAAAGGCATGGGGCATGTTTAATGCTATGAGAAAGGAACTGCAGAAAAATAAGTTTGGCAAGGTCATTTGAGAATAAGATATGCTCAGCACTTGTGACTTTATTATATGTTTTTTTTTCCCACATTAAAGTTTGTCAAACAGGAAAATCATTATCAGAATTATGTTTTAGGAAGATAATTCTGTCTTCAGTTGGAGGGTGCATTAAAGAAAGGTGACAATTCTAGATGACAAAGGGGAACCTATTTCAATGGTTCATATAAAAGGACTTGAATGAATGAAGTAGATATAAAGTCTAAGAAGGGAGTTTTGATTTAGGAGAGATTTAGGAGTTAAAATGAAAACCTTTTGATGACCATGAGTAGAGTAGGCTCTGATTTGGAGGCTATGATAATATTAGTTAAACATCTCTGTATAGGGTACACTATGTGCCAGGCACTCTTTCAAGTGCTTAATATATGTGTATGATATGTAACTTTTTTGTCATGTGGACTTTGTTAGATACAATTATTATGCCTGTTTTTCAGATGAGAAAATTGAGACACACTGAGATAGATCAATCATCCAAAGTCACTCAGTTAATACGTAACAAAGACAAATTTTGAGAACAGGCCATTTGCTTCTAAAAACTATGTTTTTAATCACTGCTAACCATTATGCTGATCTACCTAGGGAGAATATGGGGATTTAGGTACAGGTTACATTTAAAGTTCTTACAGTAGATTCATGTGTAAATATCCAAGAGGTAATTGGATATATGATAATAGAACCCAAAAAAGATGTCAAGGCTGAAGATAAGATATGTGGAATGCTTCAGTGTATGTGGAATGCTTCAGTGTATAAGTGTTAATAGAAATCACAGATATGTCCAAGAAATGATGCAGACTTCTACTTACCCAAATAAAAGTAGCAGGGAATTTCAGATAGCTTGATGGCATCAGGAATCTCTACATGTAGACCCTTTAATAATGTTAAAACAACTACTTTATTGTTTCATGAATAAGTTTGGTTTTATACTTTGTATACATTTGAAATAATTATTTGATCAAAATGTTTGGAAATATGTGGTACACACCTGCAAGGTAACTGCATTAATCCCAGATACTAACAGCTAATTTAAAAAAGTTGAGAGTAGTAATCAATATTTAGCTATGATTGAATCTAGATTGGAACAACTAGAATAATCTCCTTTCTAGATCCAGTTGTAAACTCTCTAAACAAAGTTTTATTATTGTCACAAGACAGTTGGAAATAGTTGTTTGTCTTTCCTGGTAAATGAACATTTTGGACACTAAGTTGTAAAGTCTGGGGCTAAAATGAATATATTAAATATCTTGGCACAGAAGTAGGATTGATACTTTACTTTCCAATGTATTATAAAAGTTCATTACCTAAATTCTTGACTATTCCACAGGGCACCTTACTTTTTTGTCAATTCCAATAAAATATGCATTCATGAAGGCTGAGCTATAACTTGTTTGTATCACTACCAATAATAGTTTACCCACTGGAGATATTCCTAAGCTTCTATATACAGTTCAAAAGCTTTTCCATAAATTGAAATGGACGTTGTCCATGAACCTGAGATATACCAAATCATTTTGTTAAATGAAAGGACAAAATAATTAAAAACTATGAAATATTAGAATCAGCTAATTTTATTATTACTCAAGCTGCATTTTCTGTACCATTGTTAAGGGACAATTTCCTTACATGCAATAAGATTCTGAATAAGAATTCTATAAAATAAAATTAAAAAAAACCAAGCATTTTCAATTTGCCAAAGTTCTGGTACAGGATAAGTTACCTTGTCACTTCTGCTTAATTCAAACAAATCAACATAATCAGACATAATTACCAGATATCTTAAAAGAGAAAAATTCAGAAACATGATATGATTATAAACAGAACCATGAAATAAAAAAAAATAAATGTAAGTCAGGACAAATTATCTCCATGGAATCAATAGATGCGTCCCTGAGAATCCTGAAAGTAAAGGGAATCTAACAAAGAGTATTTTATCATCTCCTTGCAAAATAAAGTCTTTATTCCTCCTCTGAATAGCATATTTTCTGAAGCATTGAAGATATGTTCAAAGATATCTTTTTAAGACAAAAGATTAGTGTTGTAGCCCCAAATTTCCTAGGCCTTAATAACACATATAGTCTTATATTGACAGAAATAACTCAAATTTCACTGTCTTTTACCAACTTTGCAACTTCAATTGCTTATAGGAGTGTAAAGAAGTGTATTTGTATATGTTCAAAAACTAGTATAACTCTTCTGGCCATTGCTCCTTCTCCATTTGGCCATCTCTTCCCTCTTGGTGATGCTGTGATTCTGTTCAAGTGGTGAGATCTTCAGTTCTTCAGGGCTGGGGCCCAGTTCCTGCTCTAAAAAGCCACAAAGAGGCACCTGGGTGGCTCAGTTGGTTGAGTGGCTGCCTTTGGCTCAGGTCATGATCCCAGGGTCCTGGGATCAAGCCCTGCATTAGGCTCCTTGCTCCACAGGAAGCCTGCTTCTCCCTCTCCCACTCTCCCTGCTTATGTTCCCTCTCTTTCTGTGTCTCTCTCTGTCAAATAAATAAATAAAATCTTTAAAAAAATAAAAATAATAAAAAATAAAAAGCCGCAGAGCTCCTGAAAATGAATGACTGCCCATCTTTTCCTTGTACCCAATCAATGTGTACCAAAGATGAAAATTCTGACCTCCTGGTACCTAAGATCTTTCACTCCTAAGTGAGCTTGCCTTTGTGCCTCAATGCATTTGTCTCTTGACCTCTTTCCATTCTCCCAGAGTGTTATCCTCTCCTATTTTATTTTTAATTATTTTTTAATAGATTTTATTTATTTCTTTGACAGAGAGAGAGTACAAGCAGAGGGAGCGGGAGAGGGAGAAGCAGACTTCCCACTGAGCAGGGAGCCCTACGTGGGTCTTGATCCCAGGATCCTGGGATGATGACCTGAGCGGAAGGCAGACGCTTAACCAACTGAAGCACCCAGGTGCCCCTCCTCTCCTATTTTAGTGACTTCTCTGCCCATGTTTTTGTTTCTTTCTCAGAGTATTATTGAACAATATCTGAATATCTTGATTTGATCATACATATGACCACAGTTTTCATTGAAATAATAGATTACTTTACCTTAAAACCTGGATTTTAGAGTTGGAAATAGAAATGAATTGAATAAGTATGGTGTAGTTCCATAGGTAAAATAGTTTAGGACTCAAAGTGCAGAGGCAGGATGAAGTAAGTGTAGGTGAGCAATAACAAATGGAGTGGTCATGCTTATACAATGATACGATCTAGGAGATTAATAAGAAGCCAATGAAAAACTTAGTACCCATAGTATGAGACATAAAGTAAGGATTATCTGTATATTCTCGAACACATAGTGCTGTAGGTAAATAACTGCAACCAAAATTTCCAAGATGGTTGGAATGTGGAACACCAGCTATGAGACTGATGACATCATCTTCATCTGAACTATTTTAGGCTGGGTATAGAAAATTGGCAATAGGATTTGAAAAGAAGAATGCTGTTAATTCCAAGTAAGAAAATTTATTATCAGTGATTTGAACCATAACAAGAAGTCCAGATAATGGTTCTTCCAAGGTTTAATAATGTTATTTAACTTGGGTTCTTTCCATATTTCTCCCTGTCATCATTTGTATTTGTTGTATTCTCTCTCTTATAATTTCAGTATAGATACAGCAGCAAAATTTCAAGTTTTTACACAACCACTTTTAAGAAGTAAAGAATGAGATTTCCCTTTTTATGATATGATCTTTTATTATAACAAAGAATCTTTTCCAGAATCATCCTCGCAGATTTCCCCTACCCTATTGGTCAAGACTAGGTCATATGAAACACCCTGAGACTAATCATTTATAAGGGACAATAGACCAATCATGATTTATCCCTCAAGGTTGGGTAAATTTCTGCCTGAATAAATTTAAGATTTAGTTATCAAGGAAAAAGGGGGAAATGACTATGAGATACTCAGTTACTAATGTCTGCCACAGAAATCATTGTGAAAAATGAACCAATACATAGTTTTAGTTCCTAAAGGAGAATATCTCAGACTTTATCCTTTTCCTTTTTTATTTTTCTACAATGACACAAATTCACATGCAGAACATATTTCTTAAGAGAAGGCCTGCTTCACTGAACACTGTATTGATAAAATGGGCTAGTAGCTTGATTACTAGGAAACTAGTTTTAGCTCTCCCCTTTTTTCCACTCCAGGAAGTATATCAGAATGCAAGTGAATGAAAGGATATAATTAGAGTGATAACCTTGATGCCACTCTAATTTATGGAAAAACAGTAGATGATTCTCCAATTTCAGTATTTGAACTATGATTATTACCACCAAATTATGGACCCTGTGACACATGTCACAAGAAGTTGAAATGCAACAGTGTGTCTAGACCTCTAGGTTAAAAGCTTTGATCTAGAGGATAACCCTCTTCTTTCTTTGTAGCCACTGTGTTTTGTCATTACAGTGTTGCATTTCTTGAACTGTGAATGTTCAAAACTGAAAGTTGAGCTTAAAGAGAGAATAAAAAACCTTTGGTATCTGAAGTGGACAACACACACACACACACACACTCACCCCATAACATTCAGCTCATTGATAGTTAGGCATGTAATAAACACTCAAAAACCAGGGTATATAAATACAGAGATTTACCTGTAAATTCAAATAGTTTTTGTCACAAAAGTCAATCTTTCTCTTAAAAAGGTACAATTAAGATGTAGTAGGAGAATTTTGTGTACTCACATTTGGCACTTGTTTCTGGAGGACAAGAATTAGTCTGGGGAATGCCATTCAGAGGCACTGAGTGGAAATTATTATCAGAGTTAAGTGGTCAGGGATTAAAACCAAAAGGCTAAAGAGAAGAGATATCTCATTGCAAAATATTTCAGGTAAAGTAAAAAGAGTAGGTTGGGAGATCTCAGCCGCAAATGAAAAAAGACTTTTCACTGGATTCTAAAACATTTCCTATTTTGAGAGTTAGCACAAGATGGTTGAAAAAACAGCGGGTTTGGAATTACATAGATTTGGGTTTAATCCCAGCTTTACCTCCTACTGCCTGTGTGACCACACACAAAACACTGAAAGTCTCTTGAGTAGTAGTTCTTAGATATCTTATCTGATAAATGGGAAGAATAACACCTACCTCACAGGATTGTTATGAGGATTTTAGATAATATTTTTAAGTGTGTGGACTTGACATAGATATACAAAATGGGAGGGATATTATTATCACTTCATCTTTCCTCATTCTTTTACTTTTTTCAGTAATCAATAGGAAAGGAAGTTTGTTTTCAAAACCTTGATAATCATCGTAATGACAGTGAATCAGCATATATACAGTACCTTTTGCTATGCATGTATTTAATCTATTTTCATGGCAATCCTATGAGGTAGATGTGACCTTTCTATTTTACAGAGGAGAAAACTGAGACTTAGAGAAAGAATTTATTTGGATTCATGCAGTTTGTCTCCAGAACCCATACTCTTAACCACTCAGCTCTATTCCTTCCTCATTTCCTCCTACACACTTGCACACCGATGGAGTCACCCACTGACCCTGTGGGCTTTATTTTTTTTTTAATTTTAATTACAGTTCATCAACATACAGTGTTATATAAATTTAAGGTGACAATTTAGTGATTCAACATTTCCATATATTACCTGGTGCTCATAATGACAAGTGCCCTCCTTAATCCCTATCGCCTATTTAACCCATCCCCCTACCCACCTCCCCTCAGGTAACCATCAGTTTCTTCTCTATAATTGAGAGTCCGCTTATTTCTCTGTCTCTTATTTTTTCCCCTTTGCTTGTTTGTATTTTAAGTTCCACAAAGGAGTGAAATTGTTTGGTATTTGTCTTTCTCTGACTGACTTAATTTCACCCACCACTATACTCTTTATCTAGTTCCATCCATGCTATTACAAATGGCAAGATTTCATTCTTTTTTATGGCTAAGTAATATTCCAGTATTTATATCTTCTGTATCCATTCATCAGTTGATGGACATTTGTGCCACTTCTATATTTTGGCTGTTCTAAATAATGCTCCTATAAACATCAAGGGATCATGTGTCCCTTTGAATTAGTGCTCTTCTATTCTCTGGGTAAATACCCAGTAGTGTAATTGCTGGATCATAAGGTAGTTCTAATTTTAACTCTCTGAGGAAACTCCATATTGTTTTCTACAGTGGTTGCTCCAGTTTGCCTTCCCACTAACAGTGCAAGAGGGTTCCTATTTCTCCATGTTCTCACCAAACTTGTTGTTTCTTGTGTTGTTGACTTTAGCTATTCTGACAGGTGTAAGGTAATATCTTATTGTAGTTTTGATTTTCATTTCCCTGATGATAAGTGATAACGAACATCTTTTCTTGTGTCTGTTGGCCATCTGGATATGTTTTTGGAGAAATGCCCATCATATCCTCTGCCCATTTTTAATTGGATTATTTGTTTTTTGGGTATTGAATTTTATAAGTTCTTTATATATTTTAGATACTAACCCTTTATCAGATATGTCATTTGCAAATATCCTCTCCCATTCCATAGGTTGCCTTTTAGTTTTGTTGTTTCCTTTACTGTGCAGGAAATTTTTTTTAATTTTATTTTTTTAATTTTATTTTTTTTAATTTTCTTATGTTAATCACCATACATTACATCATTAATTTTTGATGTAGTGTTTCATGATTCATTGTTTGCATATAATACCCAGTGGAACTTTTTATTTTGTTGTAGCCCCAATAGTTTACTTTTGCTTTTATTTCTCTTGCCTCAAGAGTCATATCTAGAAAGAAGCTGCTACAGCTGACATCAAAGAAGTTACTGCTTGTGTTCTCTTCTAGGATTTTTATGGTTTCAGGTCTCACATTTAGATCTTATTGTGTATGGTGTTTCATTCTTTTGCGTGTTGCTGTCCAGTTTTCCCAACACTATTTGTTGAAGAGACTTTTACCCATTGGATATTCTTTATTGCTTTATTGAAGATTACAGATTTATTTTTTTATTCATTTGAGAGAGAGGGAGAGCACCAGCAGGGTGTGTGGGGGGAGCCAATGAGCAGGGAGCCTAACATGATGTGGGGCTCCATCCCAGGGCTTGGAGATCATGAACTGAGCTGAAGGCAGATGCTTAACCATCTGAGCCACCCAGGTACCCCTGCTTTTTTTTTTAATTTTATTTTATTATGTTACATTAGTCACCATACATCATTATTTTTTTCCTTCTTTGAAAGTTATTTTTTTAAAAATTTTACTATGTTATGTTAATCACCATACATTACATCATTAGTTTTTGATATAGTGTTCCATGATTCATTGTTTGTGTTTAACACCCTGTGCTCCATGCAATACAATACATGCCCTCCTTAATACCCATCACTGGGCTAACCCATCCCCCCACCCCGCCTCCCCTCTAAAACCCTTAGTTTGTTTCTCAGAATCCATAGTCTCTCATGGTTTGTCTCCCCCTCCGATTTCCACCCCTTCATTTTTTCCTATCTTCTTTTTTTTTTTTAAATATAATGTAGTATTTGTTTCAGAGGTACAGGTCTGTGATCCATCAGTCTTACACAATTCACAGTGTGCACCACAGCACATACCCTCCCCAGTGTCCATCACCCAGCCACCCCATCCCTCCCACCCCACACCACTCCAGCAACCCTCAGTTTGTTTCCTGAGATTAAGAGTCTCTTATGGTTTGTCTTCCTCTCTTGTTTCATCTTGTTTCATTTTTTTTCCTCCCTTCCCCTATGATCCTCTATCTTTTTTCTCAAATTCTTCATATCGGTGATATTGTATGATACTTGTCTTTTTCTGATTGTCTTATTTCGCTCAGCATACTACCCTCTAGTTTCATCCACGTCATTGCAAATGGCAAGACTTCATTTTTTTGATGGCTGCATAATATTCCATTGTGTGTGTGTGTGTGTGTGTGTGTGTGTGTGTATACATATATACCACCTCTTCTTTATCCATTCATCTGTTGATGGACATCTTGGCTCTTTCCACAGTTTGGCTATTGTGGACATTGCTGCTATAAACATTGGGGTGCACATGCCCCTTCAGATCACTACATTTGTATCTTTGGGGTAAATACCCAGTAGTACAATTGCTGGATCATATGGTAGCTCTATTTTCAACTTTTTGAGGAACCTCCATACTGTTTTCCAGAGTGGCTACACCAGCTTGCATTCCCACCAACAGTGTAGGAGGGTTCCCCTTTCTTCACATCCTCGCCAACATCTGTCATTTCCTGACTTGTTAATTTTAGCCATTCTGACTGGTGTGAGGTGGTATCTCATTGAGATACCCCTGCTTTTTTGAAGATTAATTGACCATATAATCATGGATTCATTTCTGAATTTTCTATTCTGTTCTATTTATCTGTGTGTCTGTTTCTGTGCCAGTACCATACGGCTTTGATTACTACAGCCTTGTAATATAACTTGAAGTCTGGAATCGCGATACATCCAGCTTTGCTTTTTTTTTTTTCAAAATTGCTTTGGCTATTCATGGTCTTTTGTGGTTCCATACAAATTTTAGGATTCTTTGTTCTAGTTCTGTGAAAAATACTGTTTTTTTTTTTTTTTTTGGATAGATATTGTATTACATGTGTAGATGGCTTTGGGTAGTATATACATTTTAACAATATTTGTTCTTATTATCCATGAGCATGGAATATCTTTCCATTTGTTTGTGTCATCTTCAATTTCTCCCATCAGGTTTTTATAGTTTTCAGAGTACAGGTCTTTCACCCCTAGGTTTATTCCTAGGTATCTTATTATATTTGTTACACTTGTAAATGGGATTGTTTTCTTAATTTCTCTTTCTGTAACTTTATGATTAGTGTATAGAAATGTAATAGATTTCTGTACATTGCTTTTATATCTTGCAACTTTGCTGAATTCATGTATCAGTTCTAGCAATTTTGTGGTGAAGTCTTGAGTTCTCTATATATAGTATCATGTCATCTGAAAATAGTGAAATTTTCACTTCTTCTGACCAGTTTGGATTCCTTTTATTTATTTTTTGTTGTCTGTTTGCTGTGGCGAGGACTTCCAGTACTATGTTGAATAAAAGTGACAGTGGACATCCTTATCTTGTTCCTGATTTTAGGGGAAAAGCTCTTTTTTTCCCATTGAGAATGATGTCTGCTGTGGGTTTTTCATATAAGGCCTTTATTATGTTGAGGTATGTTCCCTCTAAACCTACTTTGTTGAGGGTTTTTATCATGAATGGATGTATGTTTTCTCTACATCTATTGAAATGATCATATAGTTCGTATCCTTTCTTTTATTGATGTGGTGTATCACATTGATTGAGAATATTGAACCACCCTTACAATGTGGGAATTATTCTTTAAATTCACACAGAGGCTAAGATCACAGTGATTAAAAAACCACATATGGCTTCACACTTCTACTGTCTGCTTAATTCCAGTGCCTGGGGGATAGTTTAGATATCTACTGCTTTGGTTTGGGGCTTGCTGCCAGTAAAGTTTCCCGTATTCCAAGCAGCTGGGAGGGCAACAAGCAGCTGCTCTGAAATGTGTTTGAATCTCATCCCCTCAACGAGGAGACAGCTGTGCTTATCTATGGAAAGACTCTGGAAGATTGTTTTGTGCTTTATAAGGCACTTTAGGCAGGATAAGAGTGAATTCTGATTCAAAAAGAGACTAAATTCAAGAAGAGAACTTTTTAGTATTTTCCCATTGTCAACACTTTCCCAACCTCTAATATTCTCTCAGATACAAAGTTTGTGAGTCTTAAATAAATAGAAGACAGTTGTTTTAAAGACACTTTAATTGTTTTCCTCAAGGTGCATTTTTTACAGCTGACATATTCCATGCCTCACATCTGAGATAACAGCATTTTGTTGCTTCCAGGCTTCTCCTGGAATAATTTCTGAAGCATTGTTCTGTCTTGTTACCTGCTGCCCTTTCCTTCCAGTGTGTGGATGAAGCAATAATCATATGAGTTAATACTGCTGCTTCTTATCCTAGATTTAAACCACTGACACAGGGACACCTGGGTGGCTAAGTCGTTAGGCGTCTGCCTTCGGCTCAGGTCATGGTCCTAGGGTCCTGGGATCGAGCTCCGCATCAGGCTCCCTGCTTGGCGGGAAGCCTGCTTCTCCCTCTCCCACTCCCCCTGCTAGTGTTTCCTCTCTCGCTATGTCTCTTTCTGTCAAATAAATAAATAAAATCTTTAAAAAAAAAGTAAAAAAAAAAAAAAAAACCACTGACATAGTACACAATTGTAATTTCTGTAGGCCATAGAAACCATGGGGCTGGAGTAGCACCTAGATGTACCAGTTAAATGAGACTATGGGAAGCATAAGATATTAAAAAGGCACACAGGAGTCCAGAAAACTGGCAGTTTTGTCATAGATTTTGTTGTAACAATTGTCTAAAGCTAGTCATGTTTTCATTATAGCTCTTCCTAGATGATTGTGAAATTAAGTTTTAATTAAAAAATAGAAGCCAATACTATGTTTCAAATCTTCAAAGACTCTGGAAAAGCTAGGTTAAAAAAAATTGCAATATGAGGCAGAATTTCAGATGTACTTCAACAAAACAGGGAAGCTGATATTTTACTTAAAATCAGAATACCACATTCTACATATAAATATATACAATATGTAGGCTTACGTATGTAAGTAATAATTTAAAGTTTATTTATGTATCTTTTTCACATCTGTAGCCTCTATTTTCCTAACAAAATACCAGAATTTTTATAGAGAAGCATAGGCATGTTTGACAGGATATTATAGATCCTAAGTATGCAAAAGACTTGAGAGTTAAACAAGCCATCACTCTCCCATGTTTTATTTTACTAATAGAAGTAGGGAAAATAACTACTTGAATCTGTGTAAATATTTCTTTGAATGAGAGCACAGACATGTGAACTTCCTTTTAAAATACACACAATGTTATACTCACAGAAATGGAAAAGTAAGCACTATGAAACTTTATGAATGAAACAATGGCGTATTGAAATTGAGGAGACATAAAATCTCATTTTGCTAGTCATGGTTACTATTGCTCTCAGAACATTTCTCCACCAAAGATTTTTTGACTGCTCATTTCCAGCTCAGTTTAACCAATGGGAGACAATTGGTAAACTATTGACAATCATCTACTTTCGGTGTTTTAACTACTTTCATGGTCTCATCTTTTTAATATCCTTTTGTACTGGGAATAGTAACAGTTCATGCTGTTGCTGCTAAGTTGAGGATTACCTGGCAATAATCAAGTTCCTGTATTACATTCTCTGTTTGAAACACCTGGAATAGTTTCTATTTTCCTCACTGGACCCTGACCAATATTTTCACTAAAAGGATTATGATAAACAGAGCTAGCCTCATGCTGATTTGAGAAATGTGGGTGCTGTGTGTGTGTGTGTGTGTGTGTGTGTGTGTGTATGTGTGTATGTGTTGGGATAGGATGGGAAAGGGTCACAGTACTTTTCCCTTCACCTCTTGTGGTCAAGAAATGTTCTGCTGTTCTTAGCTTTTCAAAACATGGGTAGAATTTGTCTTCAGTTTTGTTTCATCAAAATCTCCAAATTGTATGTTGTATTATTTGCCAGTTCTCCTTAAAAACTTATAAAAGCAATAGCTTCATTTTGTGCATATGTATGTGTATGTGATGTGTAAAGCCCTACCTAAGCGTATTATAAATGTTATCACACTTAATCTTAACAACCAACTCTGAAATGTATTTATTCTAATTACACTGAAAGGAAACAGAAGCTCAGAGAAGCTAATTATTTTCTTCTCAGGTTGCATATTTAAATTGTGGCAGAATTAAGATTCAAACATAGGTTGTCTATTGTAAAACCAATGTGTTATTTTTGTGCTAATAGACGTATTACTTATTGATATATTCCATTAAGATTATTAAGAGTGATAACAATCTAAATGTGGGAATTTTGAATTTTCTGACACATGTCTTTTAACAGATTTGTGTTTAGAGTTTTAAACATAAATAACGAGAAGCATCATTTGATCAAGGATTTTCATCCCGTTCTTAGATGCTAAAAACTTTCTGTTTTATGGAGCTTGCATATGGAACATCTGGGAAATATTGTTCTGGGACAGAATAGAAATGAATAAGTGAAATCATGTCTATATTTGAAAATATTTTGTGTATGGTTTCTGCACTTATTGTTCTACAACTTATATTAATCGTACATCAAGTAGTTTATTTGTGTGCCAAATATCTCCTACAATTTGTCTCAAGCTATTAGGGTGAAAAAGACAGTATTATCTTTCTTACATAGATCTTTTTGCCGTATGATGACTCTAATGTTAGATGAGTTATAGATTGCTACAACAACGTATAAAAAGGTGATCCAGCCTATTCTAGGTATCATTGAATGCTTTCCTGAGAAAGTGATATTAATGTGAGACCTAAGGGGGGAAAGGGAGTCTCCCTGATGCAAAGAGAAGAAGTTATTTCCCAGCAAATGAAATGGCTTGTGAACAGGCTTGGAGGTGAGAAAAAAATATGTGGCATATTTAGAAACTAAAATATTTTAGTCTAGTTTAGTTTCACTTTATGGCTTGGACACATAATATAAAAGCAAAAACTAAAGTTGAGTAAGCAGGATGAGATAAGATTAGTTAAGGCTTTGTAACTTGTAACAAAAAGTTTAGAAATAAGATAAATCTTCAAATCCCATGCAAGGGGTGCCTAGGTGGCTCAGTCGTTAAGCGTCTGCCTTTGGCTCAGGTCATTGTCCCAGGGTCCTGGGATCGAGCCCTGCATCGGGCTCTCTGCTCCACGGGAAACCTGCTTCTCCCTCTCCCACTCCCCTTGCTTGTGTTCCCTCTCGCTGTGTCTCTCTCTGTCAAATAAATAAATAAAATCTTAAAATATATATATATAAAATAAAATCCAATGCAAACCCATCAGTGTATTGTAAAACAAATGGATTTGTTTTTTGAGATTAGGTCATATTTGCCTTATTGTAAAAAATGGACCTGAGAGGAAGAAAATGCAGAGATAGAGCCCACAAACATATTGCAGTTACCCAAGTTAAAGAAGTTAATGATCTGTTCCAGGGTGATGATGGTAGAGAAGGAAAGATAATCGAAGGATTAGACTGAGGGCTGTGGTGACTGACTAGATGTGATTGGTGAAGGAAAATGATGAGTCAAAGGTGATTTGTAGTTTTTGCTTAGGTGGTTGACTGGTTGATGTTTCCTTAAGTGAGGTAAGGAATTCTAGAGCTAAGATGATGAATTTTGAGAATCATAATCTAAATTGTAAGCAAATTAATGGTAATTGTAGCCTTGGAAGTCCCTGATTGGACTTAGACTGAGGAGGAAAAATGAGGGGAGAGTTTATAACCCAGATACTTAAGGAACATCTGGAGAAAACATCCTGCACAGGATAATTCTACATTGTACAAGCTGAGAGAGGTAAATGGATAAATTAGACTTGAAACTAGGAAGAAAGTTTTTAACAAGGATAAACTGTTCAGCAGTTTTGAATATTAAGAACTTATGAAAGATAAAGACTAAAATTTCTGCTAAAATGAGAAAACTTCCATTTCTGGATAGAATGCAATGGGTTATGATAAACCAACAGCAACTGGAAAGCGAGATGAGAGACATTTAGAATAAGCACAAAATATTTAATATGGCTGTATTTGGACCTCCTAAAGAAAAAGAAAGAAAAAAGGAAGCAAAAGCAATATTCAAGGAAATAATTGCCTAAAATTTCCCCTTACTGAGCAGATTAACTCATGAATTAATGAGGCCCAGTGGATCCAAAGCAGGATGTAAAAGAAAAAAATCTGACAACTAAGTACATAGTCAAACCGCTGATGAAAAATAAGTCAGTTAATATCTTAAAGGCAACCAGAGAGGAAAGACCTGCTTTCTTCAAAGGATATTCATGAAAACTTATTAACTGCTTTCTCTAAAGAAATGATGGAATCTTGAAGAAAATGGAATGATCTCTTTAAGGTGAAAGAATACAAGTGCCACTCTATAGAATTCTATAACTAAGAATAATATACTTCAGAAATAAAGCTGAAGTGAAGATCCTGTAAGAAAAAATAAAAGCTGATAGGATTTCTATCAGGCCATTTGAAAAAGAAATACTAAAGGTAGTTTTTTTATATAGAAAGAAAATTTTCTAAAATGGAAACATGGAAATGTAAGGGGAAAAATGTACACATGTGAGAAAATTTAAAAAAATCTGGCAGTACAAAGAAATATTATAATTTCCCTATTGAGTTTAAAATCTGTTTAGAAGTAAAATTCATTATGACTATATTCTAAAAATTGAAATGAGCAAGTAGAATTAGAATTTTCTATATTATAGTATTACTGAAGAATGATAAAAGTAATCTTTATCTATATATATATTTTAAAAGATTTATTTATTTATTTTAGAAAAAGAGTGTGAGCAGGGGGAAGGGCAGAGGGAGATGGCAAGAGTCGCAAGCAGACTCCCTGCTCAGTGCGGAGCCCAATGCAGGGCTTGATCCCACAACTCAGAGATCGTGATCTGAGTTGAAATCAAGAGTCAGACACTTAACTGACTGAGCCACCCAGGCACCCCAAAGTAATACTTTATATTAAACCTTAGTAAATCAAAGGATGTTTTGACTAGCCAAAACAAAAGTAGTTAAAATGTATATGTAACTGAGGAGGTACTAGAGAAGGAAAATGGAAGAATATAAAATATTTCATTAGCCCAAAAGAAACAAAAGAGTTAAAGATAATAATACATAAATATGTGAAATAAAATACGAATAGTAAAATACTTATAAACATAACCTGACTTTGTAATTATATTACATAATAGATGAATGAAGGAACCCGTTAAGGACTAAGATTTCCAAACTGGAATAAAAAAAACACCATGCAATACTTGAAAAATAGACATATATTAAATATAGGGAGGAGTGCCTGGATGGTTCAGTTGTTTGAGCACCCTACTCTTGGTTTCTGCTCAGGTCACCATCTCAGGGTCCTCAGATTGAGCTGCACATCAGGTTCATGCTCAGCAGGAGTCTGCTTGAGATTCTGTCTCTCCCTCTTCCTTTGCCGCCCTTTCTGCTCATGTGCTCCCTCCCTCTCTCTCTCTCTCTCAAAAATAAATAAGTAAATCTTTAAAAAAATAAATATAGGGACAAATGAAAGTAGAAAGTAAAAGATTAAAAAAATATGCTCTTCAAGCACTAATCAAAAGATTGTTGATAAAGTAGAATTCAGGGCATGATTAGTACACATGAAGAAGAGCATTTCACAGTGATGAAGAGATCTTTTAAGAAAACTGTAGCACAATTATAAATCTCTATGAGCCCAATACTATAATGTAAAATGTATAACCTTTTAAAAATGTGACAGAACTGGAGACTTCTGCTTCTTAGCATATTGTAGTAACTAAAACTAGGCTTTCCTTCCTACCCTGAACAACCATAACACTGAATGAAATATATATATCACTACTATTTTTAAATACTGAACAATAAGTGTTAGAAGACTGTAAGTCCTGAGAAAAGGGGAAAAAATGTTAAGTTTCACCCAAAATTTCTTCTTGGAGACAATTTGTGGACCACAGAAATGCTGCAAGAAACAAGACCAAAATACAAACAAAACAGAATCAAAACAAAACAAAAAACCCAAAAATAAATTGCATTTCTATTTATTAGCAATAAAAAAAATCAAAGTATAAGATTTTCAAAATAAATTTTACAGTAACATCAAAAGCAAAATATGAGGGGGAATTTATCATCATATATGCAAGATGTTTAAAGTGAAAATTACAAATGGTTGTTGAGAGAAACTAAACATTAAAATATGGAGAGCTATATTATGTTCATAGAATGAGAATCAGTATTGTTAATTTGTCATTTCTATCTAGAGTGATCAATATATTAAACATAATAGCACTCAATATTCCCACAGACATTTTTGTAGAATTTATCAAGCTCATTCTATAAATTATGTAGAAATCCAAATGACCTGAAATAGTCAAATCAATTGTAAAAAAGAACAAATTTATATTGCATGTATTTTACTTTAAAAGTTAATATAAGGGGCGCCTGGGTTGTTCAGTCAGTTGAGTGGCTCTGGTCATGATCTCAGGGTAAAATAATATGGTACTGGCATAAAGATAAACATAGATATGAAAACAAATTGAAAGTCCAGAAATAGACCCATACATATATGGTTAATTTAATTTTGACAATGGTTTCAAGATAACTTAAAAAAAAAAGAAGAGCATTTTCACCAAATGATGCTTGAACAACTAGATATCTATATGAAAAAAAAAAAGGGCTGTATATCATTCCACAAACAAAGTTCAATACAAAGTTAGCCATAAGCTTAAACATAAATCTAAAACTTGGAACATCTGGAAGAAAACATAAAAGAAAATTTTGGTAAACTTGTTTGGTAGACAAACATTTTTCAGTAGGAAAGAAAAATCATTAACCAAAGAATAAAAATAGATAAATTGGACTTCATCAAATTTTAAAACTTGAGCTTTTTGAAAGACTCAGTTAAGAAAGTGAAAGAAAAATCACAGACTGGGAGAAAATATTTGTAATACAAATATTTGACAAAGGACTTGTATACAGAATATATAAAGAACACTAAAACTGAATAAAAACAAGATAGTCCAAAACTGAGGCAAAACATTTAACAGATATTTCATTAAAGAAGATATGTGAATGTTCATTAAGCACACTCAAATATCCTCAATATAACTAATAATCAGAGAAAAGCAACTAGAATACACCGTGGCATTGCTCTTTATACTCACTAGCATGTCTAAAATTTAAAAAGAAAAAAACAAGTATGGCCAAGGACACTGAGTAATTGTAACTCTCATATCATTGCTGGTGGGAGTTTAAAATGAGAAAATAACTTTGGTCAACAGTTTGATATCTTACAAAGTTAAACATACACTTAGAATACAACACAGCAGTTCTGTTTGTAGATATTTTCCCAAGAGAAATAAAAACTTATGCTATGAAGTAGTTGTGCAAGAATGGTCATAACAACTTTATTTGTAATAATAAAGGATTATAAGCAAACCAAATGTCAGTCAACAGGTTAATGGATTGAAAGTTGTGGTATATGTATAAAATTTAATACTCCTCAATAATAAAGAGAATAAACTACTAATATATGTAATATGGTAATATGGCTAAAGCTTATACATATAATGCTGAAAGAAAGATGCAAAACACAAAAAAGGACATATTCTAGACTTCCATTTATATGCAACCCTAGAAAAGGTACATCTAGGGGCTCCTGGGTGGCTCGGTCAGTTAAACATCTGCCTTCGGCTCAGGTCATGATCTCAGGGTCTTGGGATCGAGTCCCACATTGGGCTCTCTGCTCATTGGGGAGCCTGCTTCTCCCTCTGCCTACTGCTCTGCCTACCTGTACTCTCTGTCAAATAAATAAATAAAATCTTAAAAAAAAAAGAAAATGTACATCTAATCTTTAGTGATATCAAAGCAGATCAGTGGTGGCTTGATAGCCACGATAGGAATTCTGGGCCTGATTGATAAGAGGCTCATGGAAGCTAGCTGACATAGTACAACATTGATTTAACAATACTAGGATTTACATTCCTTTCTTGTGTACCTGACTGATATCAAAGTTAACCATATTTTGGGTCATAAAGAAAGCCTAAACAAATACCAAATTTTTAAAACCATTCAGAGTTTGTTCTCCAATTACAATAGTATTTTAGGCTAGAAATCAATAACAAAAAGAAAATTAAGAAATCCTCCCTTACCGGAAAACTAAAACAAATAATAAACCCTCATCCATGAGGTAACTAAGAAATAAATGATAAAATATGAAAAACATTCTCTCTGAGGTCAAAGATGCATGAAAAATGCCTGGTATCACCACTTCTGCACTGGTAGTTCTACCTAGTATAATAATGCAAAAGATAAAAAAGACAAAACAAACAAAAAAGAAGAAATATAATTGTCATTATTCATAGATGACATGCTTGTGTACAGGAAAATCCAAAAGAATCTAGAAAAATGTATAAGAATAATTAAGTGAATTTTGCACAGTCTCTAGATGCAGGCTAATACAAACAAGAGAATATATATTCAGCTTCATTAGTTATCAATGAAGTGCCACTTAAAATCTCAACTATAAACCTGCCAAAAAGCTTAAAGTGAAAAATATGAGGAAAAAATGTCAGTGAAGATATGTAGCAATTGGAACTATCAGATATTGCTGGTGGAAGTATAAATTTGCAGGATCACTTCCACTTTTTATGTGGAAGTATCCGATAAAACTGAATATGTACATTTTTATGACTCTGCAATTGCACTCTCAGGTACATACCCAACAAAATTTCATGTATTTGTTCACCAAAATACACGTAACAAAATATTCATAAATTGCTATTCATAATAGCCCTAAACTATTTAAAGTCTGTCAACGATAGAAGGATAAATAAACTATGATTTTTTTACATTGGGGATGTTAAATCAGAATGAGAATTAGGTGATTTAATAAATGAAATTTGATTGAAAGAAACCAGATACATAAGATTATATGTTGAATTATTAATATGTATGTTAATATTTAACATAAATGTTATATTAGATAATATATGAATATTACAATTAAGTATATTTACATATATTTGTGTTATATATAATATATTAATTATACAGTATATCATATATTTAATACATAGATCAATATCAAAATTATATATGTATATTTACATATATAATATATAACCCACATTACACACAGTATGTTTAATTATGTATAACATAGCTTATATATTACATATATTTAATAGTACATTATATCAATACTATATATGTGAAAATAAGAAAAAAAATGCTTGAGAAGTGAGGAAAATAGTGTCAGGGAGTATAGCAAAACTTTTAACAAGTCTAGCTAGGTTTTTTTTTTTAATTTTTATTGTTACGTTAATCACCATACATTACATCATTACTTTTTGATGTAGTGTTCCATGATTCACTGTTTGTGCATAACACCCAGTGCTCCACGCAGAATGTGCCCTCTTTAATACCCATCACCAGGATAACCCATCCCCTCACTCCCTCCCCACTAGAACCCTCAGTTTGTTTTTCAGAGTCCATCGTCTCTCATGGTTCGTCTCCCCCTCGAACTTAATCCCCTTCATTCTTCCCCTCCTGCTATCTTCTTCTTTTTTTTTTAACATATATTGCATTATTTGTTTCAGAAGTACAGATCTGTGATTCAACAATCTTGCACAATTCAGAGCGCTCACCATAGCACATACCCTCCCCAATGTCTATCACCCAGCCACCCCATCCCTCCCACCCCCCCACCACTCCAGCAACTCTCAGTTTGTTCCCTGAGATTAAGAATTCCTCATATTAGTGAGGTCATATGACACATGTCTTTCTCTGATTGACTTATTTCACTCAGGATAACACCCTCCAGTTCCATCCACGGTGTTGCAAATGGCAAGATCTCATTCCTTTTGGGGGCTGCATAATACTCCATTGTGTATATATACCACTTCTTCTTTATCCATTCATCTGTCGATGGACATCTTGGCTCTTTCCACAGTTTGGCTATTGTGGACATTGCTGCTATAAACATTGGGGTGCACGTACCCCTTCAGATCCCTACATTTGTATCTTTGGAATAAATACCCAGTAGTGCAATTGCTGGATCATATGGTAGCTCTATTTTCAACTGTTTGAGGAACCTCCATACTGTTTTCCAGAGTGGCTGCACCAGCTTGCATTCCCACCAACAGTGTAGGAGGGTTCCCCTTTCTCTGCATCCCCGCCAACATCTGTCGTTTCCTGACTTCTTAATTTTAGCCATTCTGACTGGTGTGAGGTGGTATCTCATTGAGGTTTTGATTTTGATTTCCCTGATGCCGAGCGATGTTGAGCACTATTTCATGTGACTGTTGGCCATTTGGATGTCTTCTTTGGAAAAATGTCTGTTCATGTCTTCTGCCCATTTCTTGAATGGATCATTTGTTCTTTGGGTATTGAGTTTGATAAGTTCTTTATAGATTTTGAATACTAGCCCTTTATCTGATATGTCATTTGCAAATATTTTCTCCCATTCTGTTGGTTGTCTTTTGGTTTTGTGGACTGTTTCTTTTCCTGTGCAAAAGCTTTTTATCTTGATAAAATCCCAATGGGTCATTTTTACCCTTGCTTCCCTTGTCTTTGGTGATTTTTCAAGGAAGGAGTTGCTGCGGCTGAGGTCGACGAGGTTGCTACCTGTGTTCTCCTTTAGGATTTTGATGGACTCCTGTCTCAGGTTCAGGTCTTTCAACCATTTGGAGTCTATTTTTGTGTGTGGTGTAAGGAAATGGTCCAGTGTCATTCTTCTGCATGTGGCTGTCCAATTCTCCCAACACCATTTGTTGAAGAGACCGTCTTTTTTCCACTGGACATTCTTCCCTGCTTTGTCAAAGATTAGTTGACCATAGATTTGAGGGTCCATTTCTGGCTCTCTATTCTGTTCCATTGATCTATGTGTCTGTTTTTGTGCCAGTACCATACTGTCTTGATGATGACAGCTTTGTAATAGAGCTGGAAGTCCGGAATTGTGATGCCGCCAGCTTTGCTTTTCTTTTTCAACATTCCTCTGGCTATTCGGGGTCTCTTCTGATTCCATACAAATTTTAGGATTATTTGTTCCATTTCTTTGAAAAAAGTGGATATTATTTTGATGGGGATTGCATTGAATGTGTAGATTGCTCTAGGTAGCATGGACATCTTCACAATGTTTGTTCTTCCAATCCATGAGCATGGAACGTTTTTCCATTTCTTTGTGTCTTCTTCAATTTCTTTCATGAGTATTTTATAGTTTTCTGAGTACAGATCCTTTGCCTCTTTGGTTAAATTTGTTCCTATGGTTTTGGGTGCAATTGTAAATGGGATTGATTCCTTGATTTGTCTCTGTTCTGTCTTGTTGTTGGTGTATAGGAATGCCACTGATTTCTGTGCATTGATTTTATATCCTGCTACTTGACTGAATTCCTGTATGAGTTCTAGCAGTTTTGGGGTGGAGTCTTTTGGGTTTTCCACATACAGTATCATATCATCTGCAAAGAGTGAGAGTTTGACTTCCTCTTTGCCTATTTGGATGCCTTTTATTTCTTTTTGTTGTCTGATTGCTGTGGCTAGGACTTCTAACACTATGTTGAATAGCAGTGGTGATAGTGGACATCCCTGCCGCGTTCCTGACCTTAGAGGGAAAGCTCTCAGCTTTTCCCCATTGAGAATGATATTCACTGTAGGTTTTTCATAGATGGCTTTTATGATATTGAGGTATGTACCCGCTATCCCTATACTCTGGAGTTTTGATCAAGAAAGGATGCTCTACTTTGTCAAATGCTTTTTCTATATCTGTTGAGAGGATCATATGATTCTTGTTCTTTCTTTTGTTAATGTATTGTATCCCGTTGATTGATTTGTGGAAGTTGAACCAGCCTTGCAGCCCAGGGATAAATCCCACTTGGTCATGGTGAATAATCCTTTTAATGCACTGTTGGATCCTCTTGGTTGTATTTTGGTGAGGATTTTTGCATCCATGTTCATCAAGGATATTGGTCTGTAATTCTCCTTTTGATGGGGTCTTTGTCTGGTTTGGGGATCAAGGTAATGGTGGCCTCATAAAATGAGTTTGGAAGTTTTCTTTCCATTTCTATTTTTTGGAACAGTTTCCGGAGAATAGGTATTAATTCTTCTTTAAATCTTTGGTAGAATTTCCCTGGGAAGCCATCTGGCCCTGGGCTTTTGTTTCTTGGGAGGTTTTTGATGACTGCTTCAATTGCCTTCGTGGTTATAGGTCTGTTCAGGTTTTCTATTTCTTCCTGGTTCAATTTTGGAACTTGATACATCTCTAGGAATGCATCCATTTCTTCCAGGTTATCAAAATTGCTGGCATAGAGTTGCTCATAATATGTTCTTATAATTGTTTGTATTTCTTTGGTGTTGGTTGTGATCTCTCCTCTTTCATTCATGATTTTGTGGATTTGTGTCATTTCTCTTTTCTTTTTGATAAGTCTGGCCAGGGATTTATCAATCTTGTTAATTCTTTCAAAGAACCAGCTCCTAGTTTCATTGATCTGTTCTACTGTTCTTTTGGATTCTATTTCATTGATTTCTGCTCTGATCTTTATTATTTCTCTTCTCCTGCTTGGTTTAGGCTTTATTTGCTGTTTTTTCTCTAGCTCCTTTAGGTGTAGGGTTAAGTTGTATATTTGAGACCTTTCTTGTTTCTTGAGAAAGGCTTGTATTGCTATATACTTTCTTCTCAGGACTGCCTTTGCTGTATCCCAAAGATTTTGAACGTTGTGTTTTCATTTTCATTGGTTTCCATGAATTTTTTTAATTCTTCTTTAATTTCCTGGTTGACCCATTCATTCTTTAGTAGGATGCTCTTTAGCCTCCATGTATTTGAGTTCTTTCCGACTTTCGTCTTGTGATTGAGTTCTAGTTTCAAAGCACTGTGGTCTGAAAATAGGCAGGGAATGATCCCAATCTTTTGGTACCGGTTGAGACCTGATTTGTGACCTAGGATGTGATCAATTCTGGAGAATGTTCCATGGGCACTAGAGAAGAATGTGTATTCCATTGCTCTGGGATGGAATGTTCTGAATATGTCTGTGAAGTCCATTTGGTCCAGTGTTTCATTTAAAGTCTTTATTTCCTTTTTGATCTTTTGCTTAGATGATCCATTTTAGTTGGGGGGGTGTTAAAGTCTCCCGCTATTATTGTATTGTTGTCAATGTGTTTCTTCGCTTTTGTTATTAATTGCATTATATAATTGGCTGCTCCCATGTTAGGGGCATAGATATTTACAATTGTTAGATCTTCTTGTTGGATAGACCCTTTAAGTAGGATATGGTGTCCTTCCTCATCTCTTATTATACGGTCTTTGGTTTAAAATCTAATTTGTCTGATATAAGGTTTGCCACCCCAGCTTTCTTTTGGTGTCCATTAGCATGGTAAATGGTTTTCCACCCCCTCACTTTCAATCTGGGGGTGTCTTTGGGTCTAAAATGACTCTCTTGCAGACAGCATATTGATGGGTCTTGTTTTTTAATCCAATCTGATAGCCTGTGTCTTTTGATTGGGGCATTTAGCCCATTTACATTCAGGGTAACTATTGAAAGATAGGAATTTAGTGCCATTGTATTGCCTGTAAGGTGACTGTTCCTGTGTATTGTCTGTGTTCCTTTCTGATCTATGCTGCTTTTAGGCTCTCTTTTTGCTTAGAGGACCCCTTTCAATATTTCTTGGAGGGCTGGTTTCGTGTTTGCAAATTCCTTTAGTTTTTGTTTGTCCTGGAAGGTTTTGATCTCTCCTTCAATTTTCAATGACAGCCTAGCTGGATATAGTATTCTTGGCTGCAGATTTTTCTTGTTTAGTGCTCTGAAGATATCATGCCAGTCCTTTCTGGCCTGCCAGGTCTCTGTGGATAGTTCTGTTGCCAATCTAATGTTTCTACCATTGTAGGTTACAGATCTCTTACCCTGAGCTGCTTTCAGAATTTTCTCTTTGTCTCTGGGACTCGTAAGTTTTACTATTAGATGTCGGGGTGTTGACCTGTTTTTATTGATTTTGAGAGGGGTTCTCTGTGCCTCCTGGATTTTGATGCCTGTTTCCTTCCCCACATAAGAGAAGTTCTCTGCTATAATTTGCTCCAATATACCTTCTGCCTCTCTCTCTCTTTCTTCTTCTGGCATCTTAATTATTCTAATGTTGTTTTGTCTTATCGTATTGCTTATCTCTCGAATTCTGCCCTCGTGATCCTGTCGTTGTTTATCTCTCTTTTTCTCAGCTCCTTTATTTTCCATCATTTGGTCTTCTGTATCACTGATTCTCTCTTCTGCCTCATTTATCCTAGCAGTTAGTGCCCCCATTTTTGATTGCACCTCATTAATAGCCTTTTTGATTTCAACTTGGTTAGATTTTAGTTCTTTTATTTCTCCAGAAAGGGTGTCTCTAATAACTTCCATGCTTTTTTCAAGCCCAGCAGTATCATTAAAGTCATGATTCTGAAATCCAGGTCTGACATCGTACTAATGTCCGTATTGAGTAGGTCCCTGGCAGACGGTACTACCTCTTGTTCTTTTTGCTGAGGTGATTTTTTTCGTCTTGTCATTTTGTCCAGATGAGAATATATGAATGAGAGAACAAAATGCTAACAGGTTAACAACGTCTTCAGCAAATATACTCTATACAAATCAGAAAAGACCTGAAACCAGGGGAAAAGAAAGGAAAAGACAGAAAAAAGAAAGAGAAAAAAAAGAAGAAAAAGAAAAAGATAAAAACAAACAAAAACAGAACAAAACAAAAAAAAACGAAAATATGATCAAATATGATCAGACTGGTGTATAGATCAGTGCCACACACTAGATTTTGGGTGTATTTTGGTCTGTTAGAAGCAAGTGCCTCCTGAAATTTTAATGGAAGAAAGACTTATATATGTACAAAATAAGGGTTGATACAATGAAGGGATGGAAGATGACTGTCAAGATGAAAATTATAAAAGATTTTATAAAATGAATTGATAAGAAGTTGTTTGAAAAAAAAAAGAAGAAGATTAAAAAAAAAAGAAGAAAAGAAAAAAAAGGGGTAGAATGTGATTAGGCAGGAGACTAGAACAATGCCAAACACTAGAGATTTAGGGTATATTTTGATCTGTTAGAAGAAAGCGTATCTCAAAATTTTAAAGAGAGAACAACTTACATATCATTGCAAAAATAATGGTAACTACTATGAAGGAATAAAATATGACTCCAAAAATGAAAAATAATTTTTTTTTAAAAAAGGGATTGATAAGATATTGGTTGAAAAAGGGAAAAAGAAAAATTCAAAAAAAGAAAAAAACAGTTAAAAAATTAACTTTGAAAAACTAATGAATCATGGTAAAAAAGCCATGAATTATATGTGTAGTATTCCCCTAGCGCTGGAGTTCTCCCGTTCTCCTTGATGGGTAAACTTGGTCTTGGCTTGCTTTCTGTTGGTGCTGATCTGGGGGAGGGGCCTATTGCCGTGGTTCCCAAATGTCTTTGCTGGAAGCGGAATTGCCCCGCCCTTTTCGGTCTGGGCTAAGTAATCTGCTTGGGTTTGCTCTGGGGAGCTTTTGTTTCCTGTAAGTTTTCCGTACAGCTTTGGAGGACGACAGTGAAAATGGTGGCCTCCCAATCTCCGCCCTGGAGGAGCCGAGAACTCGGGCCCTGCTCCTCAGTGAGCCCCAGAGAAAAGCAGTCAATCACTCCCGTCTCCCCGGTCTCCCGCCGCACTCCGTGCTCACCCGGCCTGTGACCGAGCGTTTCTATCTCTGGCACCGACTCAGTGTGGAGTCTCCAAACCCAGCAGATCCCTGCAGTGTGCCCCTGCGCTGCTCCTCCCCAGGGGGAAGAAGAGTCTCCCTGGCTCTGCCGCTTGTTGGGTCCCTGCTGGAGGAGCAGTGGCCCGACGGGGCCGCGGATCACAGTTTATGGCAACCCCGAGCTGAGAGCCCGCGCCTCATCTCCATCTCTGCAGCCGGCTTCGCCGCTCCGATACCTGGGAGCTCTGCCGCACTCAGGCACCCCCTGTCTTTCTGTGACCCTGAGGATCCTGAGACCACACTGTCCCGTGAGGGTTCCACCCCCTGCTTAGCCACTGGAGCGATGTCCCTCAGTGGAGCTGACTTCTAAATGTTCTGATTTTGTGCTCCGCGGCTCTATCACTTGCCAGAAGCGGCGGACGGAGTCCCCCTCCCCTGCTGTCTATCCTCCCGAATATCGCCTCGGATTCACTTCTCCGCATGTCCTAGCTTCCAGTAAGTGGTCGCTTTTCTGTTCAGAGAGTTGTTTTGCTATTCTTCTCTTCCATCTCCTGATGAGTTCGTAGGTGTTCAGAATGGTTTGATCCCTATTCAGCTGAATTCCTGAGACCAGACGAAACCTAGGTCTCCTACTCCTCCACCATCTTGCTCTCATCCTCCCAGGCTGTGTTTTAAGGTAGAATTTTATGAACATTTAAATACTACATGAAAATGTCAATAAAAAAGAATACCAGAAAGATGCAGTAGTATAAAAGAATTACTAATCGTGCACAGTCCCCAAGAAGGCAGGGAGAAATAAAATCTAGAGCTCAGTTAGCAGCACTGGTTATAGATGGAAAAAGAGAGAACGCTTTCATTTTAATGGAAATGGCTAAGAATATAGATTGGATTCGGGCAGGTTCATTTTGCTGCTTCTATTTTTGTTTCTAATTTATTGTTGCTATTTGTTTCCTTGCTTATTTGTTTTATATTTATTTTAGGTGAAATATTCTGCAGAACAAGTGAGAATACAGAGTGCTAGGGCTTTGATGAGAGTAGACGTTTGAAAGAGTGTTTGGGTGGAATGAGTGCAATACTGGCTGAAGACATAGCACAGCACTGTGTGTCAGCTTCAGGCTAGTGTCCATCCATTTAACTGGAAACCCATTTGCCCAATGGAGGGATTTTCTACAAGTCGGAGAGAGTCACCAATGGATCAGTGCTAGGGACATAGATAGTTCTCTTCTACTAGATGTTTGTAGCAGAGGCAAATGAACTAAGAAATGTTAGCTGTTGCTAATAGAGGGGTTAAAATGGTAGGAAGATGATCAAGAGAGATTTGAAAAACAGTAGGAATGTGAAAAGATCTGTGGACTGGAAGTCCCTGCATGGATTGGGAAACTGATGCCATTTGGATTTTTAGCTTCACACAACCTACTTTTCCCTTGCCTTTGGTCATGCAAGAGATGAGGGTAGGATCTAGGGCCAATACTGGTGCTTCCTTTCTCTCAGTCCAGAGGTCTCATAGCCATCATCAAAATGTCAGGTTGAATATGGACGGTAGATGCCTGTGGAGAGAGCAGACCTCAGTGCTCTGTCTGATGTTGGAGAGAAGAGAAAGCACAGGTCGGAACATGGATGTTGAGACAGGCATGCCAAACCCTGCCCCTGCCTGCAAGCTCTACTTAGGAAAGAATATACTAATTTTTCTGAGTTTGTGTAACTAGTGCCCGGGCTGTAAAGGTTATAGAAAATTAGTTCTTCAGTTAAGAGTTTGTCCTTAAGTCAACATGGTTAAAGGATAGTTAAGGAGAGCTCATTGATATAACCAACCGTTTTTATAACAGGTCATTTCAAATAGAATTAAAAGGCATTCTGATTAGCCACCTGAACTGGTGTTATGTTTGTGATTATTTCCTTTTAAGATGATGCAAAATGTTTTCGGCCTAGAGTATGTGCTTCAGAAAAAAATTAGCTTTGAAAATGCTTTTTGACAGGACAGTGTTACAAACGAATAAATGTCATATTTCACTTCATGTCTGGCTGTCTCGGTGGTGTTAAATTTCTTAGTTATTCCATGCATTGATTTTCCTCCTTTCAACTTAAAATTGTCCTTTTCTGTTGTCATGTTCTAATGGAGAGTTGGCAAAGGTTGAATTTACTATGTGAATCTTATCAGTGGCCCTTTGAAATAACTCTTCATATTTAAAGTAGAGCCACCTTCTCAATTTAATTATAAGCTTGACAATTTCAATTTGGATATGTAACTCCATTTTGACTAGCCTTAACAAAGTCCCTAATTTGATTTTCCCATTAAGCCAGCCTGCTATTTAACATTTTTGAATGCATCTGAAAAGAGAAAAATGGTTTCAATACAGGCCATTCTTCTAAAAATCTGTTCAGAAACAAAAGAGTATGTTAAGCAAGTATTGGGATAAAATTAGCTCCTCAAGAGAGATTCAGGATGGATAATAAAAACATATTGAATTAGATGATGGATTTTTGCTGACAAATATATATTTAAGCATTTCCAATGGTGTACAGCTACCACTGTTAGGTCAATCTAGAGATGAAAATGACGCCTATAAATTAGAAAGACTAAAAATTTGTCAATTTTTTAAGAAATATTATGCTGTTGTTGTCTACCAACACACAGACATAATGCCCTTTCACATTACCTATGTTAATTTATTTCTAAATAATTTAACTGAGAACTTTAAACTAAGTAAGGGTTAAATCGCACCTGCAGGCTTGGGGACCAAATCCTGATTTCTTTCTTTCTTCTTCTTTTTTATCATTTTTTAAAAAAATCATGATAAGTGTACTCTTTAATCCTCCCTCTCTATTTCCCACATCCCCCACCTGCCTCTCCTCTGGTAACCATCAGCTTGTTCTCTATAGTTAAGAGTCTGTTTCTTAGTTGGTCTTTCTCTCTCTCATTTTTCCTTTTCTTATTTGTTTTGTTTCTTAAATTCCACACATGAGTGAAATCATATGGTATATTTCTTTTCACACTGACTTATTTCACCCAGCATTATACTCTCTAGCTCCATCCATGTTGTCGCAAATGGCAAGATTTCATTCCTTTTTATGGCTGAATAATATTCCACTATATATATGTATTTATATATGCATATGCATGTGCGTATATATATTTATATATGTATATGTATGTGTGTATATATATGTGTATATATGTACATATGTACACACACACCACATCTTCATTATCCATTCATCTCTCAATGGACATTTGGGCTGCTGCCATATAAATATGTATAGTGTAAATAAAGCTACAATAAACATGGGGGTGCATGTATCCCTTTGAATTAGTATTTTTGTATTTTGGGGGTAATTACCCAGTAGTGCAATTCCTAGATTGTAGGGTAGTTTTGTTTTTAATTTTTTAAGGAAACTCCATCCTGTTTTCCACAGTGGCTGCACAAGTTGGCCTTCCCACCAACAATGTAAAAGTGTTCCTTTTTCTCCACATCCTCACCAATACTTGTTGTTTCTTATGTTGTTGATTTTAGCCATTCTGACAGGTGTGAGGTGATATCTCAATGTAATTTTGATTGCCCTGTTGATGAGTGATGTGCATCTTTTCATGTGTTTGTTGGCCATCTGGATGTATTCTTTGGAGAAATGTCTGTTCATGTCTTCTGGCCATTTTTTAATTAGATTATTTGTTTTTTGGGTTTCAAGCTGTATCAGTTCTTTTCCAATCCTAGTTTCTATTGCAAGCCAAGGCAAATAAATTAATTTTAATTGTGAATCAGAGAAAATTTGGTTGGTATTTACACTCTGGCACATTTTAAAGATGAAATGATGTTATGAAGTTCTATGTCCTAGAATCTATAATATGGTTTGCTTATGTTTTTTCATTATCTTATTGAGATGCACATTTTAAAATTTAAAAATGTTTTGTTATAAAATAGTATTAATCTAAACATTTTTTAGTTGTTTGGAGCTTATAAGGATGACTGAGTATTTCTATTTGCTATTTCAAAAAACAAAGCTCTTCCTAGAAAATGATGGAATGTAAACATTATCAAATCACTATCCTAATAGAATGCCTTGGCTAGTAAGATAGCTTCATTTTTCTTAGTACCAGTAGACATTGCAAAAGTTCTATAACTTTCCCCAAATCAGTTATTAGATAGTCAATTTTTAAATTTTAGACATTATATTAATGTTAGTGCAAATTCTCCAACTATTCATACCTGAAAATAAACACACATCGGAAGTGACATATTACTGAAAGGCAGGGTGTATGATGGGTCAGAGCACCAGGTATTTGAACAAGACTGCCTTGGCTCAGATTCCAGCTTTACCATTTAGCAGCTGTATTACCTTGCGCAAGTGACCAAATCTTCCAGTTCCTTTGTTTCCTCATCTATAAAATGGAGATAATAGAAGTACTTACCGCATAGGGTTGCTGTGAGTGAATATATGTCAACAACTTAGAACAGGGCCAACATACAGGAAGCACACAATAGATATTAACAATTGTTATAAGCTGTTATTATAATTGGAGCCAAACTCCACATATTTGCCTTTCAAGTATTGTGTTGTGCAGGTGCAACATCCACCAGAGGTCTTTAAGCCTAGGTAAACATTGAGACTCACAAGAATTTCATAGTCTGCACTTGGTACCAGTTTACCCAGAAGGTTTTAGGAAAGGAAATACATCTTTTCAGGCAACATCAGGCTTTTCTCTACACAGGAGTCCCAGTAGCAATAGCTTGCGTGGCCGTTCTCCTAGGGGTTGGGAAGCTATGCTTTCCCCAAGTGACGGCCCAGGTGCAAGGGGATGAGATCCACATCAATGGGAGTGAGGTTCACTTTCTGAGCTCCTCATATAAAATGCATATCTGATAAAGGTCTTGTATCCCGAATATGGGGAGTTAGAATAGTCTAGTATAAGACATTCTAGTGAAGACATTCTAGTGTCCTGACATAATGTAGATGAGAAACTTAGAAAATTAGAAGAAGGAATATCTACCTTGTTTTTTTTTACTCTTGGCTATCAATATCACAATAGGATTTTAACAAGGGTTTACCAGCAGGGGTTCCACCTTGTTGTAGTTGTGGAGGATTTACATCACAGGTACTTAACATTGGTTTTTGTAAAAAGATCTAGACGTTCTGTGTATAGTAGTCACATGGACAAAAAGTTGACATTTTATGAGGAAGAAGAAGAAATCTTTATTGCTGTTGAACTACTCCTTTTCCATAGCAAAGCATTATAGACATATCTCTAAGTAGGACCAAACCTTTTATCTGAAAACATTTTTAGAACTGGACAAATTTGTACTGTAGCTTGAAATCACAGAATACATACCACAAAGCACAGCAGAGACACTAAAATAAAATAAACTAAGATTCATATAAAATGACAATATCGAGTAGGACTCTATTTAGATGGTCATAATTTGGATTGTTTGCAAAATACATCTTACATTTAGGCTAAGAGCTAATTTACTAAACATAATCTCTTTATATTTATTTAGATCTTAAAAAAATGAGGCAGAACTTACTAATTTATGTTTGGACATAGACAATATTGAGAAACTTACTGTAACATTAGTAGACTAACAAGCACAGTTATTTTTTTCCTTTAAACTTTTTTATTGTTATGTTAATCACCATACATTACATCATTGATTTTTGATGTAGTGTTCCATGATTCATTGTTTGTGCATAATACCCAGTGCTCCACGCAGAACATGCCCTCTTTAATACCCATCACCAGGCTAACCCATCCCCTCACCCCCCTCCCCTCTAAAACCCTCAGTTTGTTTTTTCAGAGTCCATCATCTCTCATGGTTCGTCTCCCCCTCCGATTTCCCCCCCTTTATTCTTCCCCTCCTGCTACCTTCCTCTTTTTTTTTTCTTAACATATATTGCATTATTTGTTTCAGAGGTACAGATCTGTGATTCCACAGTCTTGCACAATTCACAGCGCTCACCGTAGCACATACCCTCCCCAATGTCTATCACCCAGCTACCCCATCCCTCCCACCCCCCACCACTCCAGCAACCCTCAGTTTGTTTCCTGAGATTAAGAATTCCTCATATCAGTGAGGTCATATGATATACGTCTTTCTCCGATTGACTTATTTCACTCAGCATAACACCCTCCAGTTCCATCCACGTCATTGCAAATGGCAAGATCTCATTCCTTTTGATGGCTGCATAATATTCCATTGTATATATATACCACATCTTCTTTATCCATTCATCTGTCAATGGACATCTTGCAAGCACAGTTATTTTAAAGCCACACCAGAGTTGTAAGAATAAGGACAAATCACCAGCATAGGAAGGGTGGCTGTCTTCCTATTTACTGTGGTAAGAGAACAGACTTCCAATTAATCAGAGCCCTTTCATTTAGGTCAAAATGCTCTTTAAGAGTTATGTAAAACCTTGTCCCACATTATGGAAAGGGGGGGTTAGAAAGCTTGAATGCACATATTTACATATGACCTTAGGAGGTTTGAGGTCTTAGAAACTATTTTTGTTCTCGGTTGATACTTTGATCAAGAACACTTCATCTAGATCATAGAGGAATGTTACCAGGTGTTAGGGAAAGTAGCTCCTTCTATGGTAAACATTTCAAGTTGCATTTGCCTAGAAGAATGTTCTGTTAATGAAAGTGATTCATCATGGTACGAGAATTTTTGGACCTGAGTTTTATAAATCTGATTGGTTTACTGTACTGAGCCTTTAGAGTATATTAACATTCTTGTCTTGCACAGGTGCATTTGTAAAATTCAGAAAACTTTGTTCAACAAGTTGAACACAGAGATCCCAAAGTGATGCGTTGTCCAGCTCAAATTTACCTTTGTTTCCACAAAGAATGTTCTATTGAATACTTCCCTTGAAGGATTTTTCATCAACATGGACCTCGATAAGATTATGAAATTTTTTTGCACACAGGAAATTGTGCAGTTACTTTCTATGAGTAGGCTTGAGTCACTGCTTGGACCTCAAACAAAATTTCCTACCATCTGTTAGGCTTGTCTGTGCACCTTGCTTGTGTGACCAGTGATTTGGCTAATAGCAGAGTGATGCGTCTTGGTGCACATAGCTCTTAGATTTCAAAGATCCTTATAGAATGCCTGACAAGCTTTTGTCATGAAATGACAGAATTCTTTTACCAATTGTTCTAATCTGTCTGCAAAACTAGTGTTCACGTTCTCCTAGGGGGATAATTTGTCCTATGGTTTTCCTGAGTCACCCAGAGGAGAAGTTTTACTATAGCCATTTAGAATTTTAAAATAAAAGGCTTTGTCAGAGGCCAGCATAAGAGATCACAATGGCACAGACAGGGCTTTGCTGATTCAATGAAGAAAGAAGATAAGCCAGTATCCACATTTTAAGGCATGGATTGAACTTAAACATCCTCTCTAGGCTACTGATTTCTATATACCACTTGTATGGAAAAATCAAAAGGAAATGAAATAAAATGCAGTCTATACGTGATAAGATTACAAAGTCAAAAGGAGGAGACATGGATGCTAAAGAACAAGAGGGTAGAAAAGCCAAAGCCACTGGTGAAATCCTGAATGCTAGCAGGTCTCTAGAATGTTCTTCCATGAAAGACTTTATGGTAGCACAGGGCCCTTGGAGTAAAGCAGATATTTTCATGTTTGAGAGAGAAAACTACCAAGGATCCTCAATACTATTCATGTTAACTCATCATTTAGAAAAATTTTCTTCTCCCTGTGATGAGATTGGGAACTACTTTCAGAATCTAACCAGCTCCCAGAAGTTTTGAATAAAAATTGCTAAAGGACAGATTTCAGCCTCTAATCTGTCTATAGAGGAACATTAATAATGAAGTGCATTATTCTATGCAAAGTCTAATGTTTTTTCTTTAAAGTTGTGTACAGTTTGAGAAGCTCTAAGTGTCCTCTGAAATACATGGCGGTGCTTCATGAAATCCTGTTTAATGTTTGCAGAGCATTTGTCATTCCTGCCACATGTACAGATTTTACATTTCTGGCTTCAATAAGTAAAATGACTTAAAGATGTGTAGTTGCCACGTACTACTGCCTTTCAATTTACATATTTTTTGGTGTTACCTTTTCAAGGATTTCAGGCTTGGCATATAATGGAGCTAATTAAATTTTCTTCCTAGGAAGCAGCCAGCTAGACCACTGCCCCAGGCACATAATCTCAGCTTACTACTTTCCTTCATTCATTTATTCTGTATGTGAGATGAGACTCCTTGAGCTGCAAAGGTAGAGTACTCAGGCCATGCAGCTGCTGATGGATTTTAGCAACCACAGAGCCAGTGTTTGAGTCTCAGCCCTGACAGCGCACATCACAGAGAAGTGACAGTGGAGGCACATCTCCCTGTGTGAGTTGGCTGGGGATGACAATCTGCCAAACTAAAATAATGGAAGAAGCATTAGTTGTATAAAAATGAACCAACTCAGTTTAGCTCTAAGGTGTTTTGCAAAACTCGAGGAATATCACTCCATTTCTCCCTGAGATTATTTTTGTGAACAATCCAGAAGACAACAATTAAAAACAAAATCATGTGGGAAAACGTTTGTTTTAGTAATTTCATTAGTGCATCTTTATAATTAGACAATTTTGTCAGTCTTCATAAGACACAAAGGAAATGTATTTAATAGCAATCAGCTATTTGGCAATCCCTATACTAGGTCCTTGACACATATTATTTAACTTTAATAAGTATTTTTTTCTATTAAATATTTTAGGAAACTAGGATGAAAATGATTAAGTGATTTGCCCAAGTTCTAAGGCAGACCTGGAATTTAAACCCAACTTTATTTGACTGAAAAGACTTGGTTTTATCTACTTTAATACACTGCATGATAGGTTTAAAATTTCTGTGTTTAAAAAAAGAGACACTTTTAGGTGGACTTATTTGGGAAATGTTCATGAAAGTGAATGGTATACATATGCATATGTACACCTGTATGTGCTGTATGTGTGTATAATATTTATCTGAAACTATAAATTCCCTAAAAGGAAGAATTTTCAGTTGCTGTTCTTATAAAGTAACTTATATATACAATTGCTTTTATTGTGGACAGTCATCTTTTATAGGAAAGGCTAAGAATTATCCCTGGAAATGGGGGAGATTCATCACAAAGAAAGCAGCGACCATCTGGACCTGGACCTTACAATATTATATAGAAGTTATAGAATCCATTTCACTGAAAACCAAGAGATGGAAATTAATCTTTTTAAAATATCATCTCAGAAGATAGAATATGAATATATTCATGCATCAGATAAATAGATAAATGATAAATTTAGGTGGATGGATTAAAGTAGATAATTTACATAGATACATAAAATGGGGATTAACTCATTTCTGGGGTGAAAACAAAGTAGAACATTTCAGTTTCTGTAACATTAAATCTCTTTAAATTTCTGATTTCATTCTTGAATAATAACTTGTTTTTTCCTCCTACAGTTGGACAGCGTCACCTCCCTGATCCAAGCAGCCAAAAATTTAATGAATGCTGTGGTGCAAACAGTGAAAATGTCTTACATTGCCTCAACCAAGATCATCCGAATTCAGAGTCCTGCTGGGCCCCGGCACCCAGTTGTGATGTGGAGAATGAAGGCTCCTGCAAAAAAGCCCTTGATTAAAAGAGAGAAGCCAGAGGAAACTTGTGCAGCTGTCAGACGAGGCTCAGCAAAGAAAAAAATCCACCCAGTGCAAGTCATGAGTGAATTTAGAGGAAGGCATGTCTACTGAACCCACTATTCTACTCTAGTGCTTATATTACAAAGTCCTGGTGAAACACAGTGCTTTAATTTTACACTTAATTAATTCTGTAAGTTCACTAACTTTTAGAATTTAACGCACAAATAATGTAAAACATTGGAGGCAATATGTATTTGGGATCATGTCATTGCCATTTTTGTCTGGCCAGCACCTAATAAGTATGCAATACAGGCTTGTTGAATGAATGAACCTTTTAGATGTCACCCAGCATTTCCTATCACAGACAATATCTTACATTCATTACCAAATGAACATTGGAGACTCAGGTGAGTCCTGTTCATCTGTAAAAGCTTAAGTACACTCACCTCATCATTTTGAACTAAAACATTGACATGAGCTCTTGACTTCGTTTTCAATGAAAGCAAAAGACTTCATATTTTCCCATTAATCTCTATATTTTCTTTACCTGACCTAACCTGACAGACATGTGTGATTCTCTGGATATCTAGAGATTGAATTTTTTTTCACTATCTCGATATCTGTATCTATTGTCAATTGATTAGGCTAACATCAGAAGCTAACCAAGCTCAACAGTCAAGTTCAGCCTTGATTATTAATGAAGCATTTTTTTTAACATTATAAAGATTACAGTGAGTTTTGATGCCACAGATGTACCTTTTAAGGTTCCATAGTATTCAGCAGTTCTGCACATTGAGGGTTAGGTTTAAAGGGATCCATTAGAGTACATATATGGAGGAAAAGTGATGACCCATTGGGGAAATGGAACACATAACTATATTCCTGAGTGAGTTATTATGACAGAAGTAGAAGGAGTTCAGCGTGACTCTAAAAATCCATTTGTATTAGCTTGCAATTGTAATTAAAAAGAAGAGGCCAGTTTGAAAAACCTTTTGGTGTTGCATAAAATATAACTGCATGAAATGTATCATTGAACTAGGAAGTAGAGTTAATGGCAATGAACCTGGAGTGTTTTTAATAATATTATTTAAAATAAAAATCACTGAGGTCATTTTATAACTCCAGTCACCGCACTCATCCTTAGTTAAGTTCATGAAGGATTTTATAATAGTGTTAGGGTCTGGTGCATTGCCCCTCCCCTGCTCTCTCCTGATCTCTCTCTCCCTGCCCCGCCCCTCCCTTTTTGGAGGAGTTAAGTTTCATTTTTTCTCAGACATAGAGCTCCCATTCACAAGATTACAAACATGCATTCCCTAGTCTACTTTATCAAAATTTTACTATAATTGTAACTTCACTTCATACAACATTGCCATAAATGAGTTGTCTCAACAACTATGTCATCTTAGTCTGATAAGTAAAATTCAGACATGCAACATCAGTTGATACAAGGAGGACCAGTTTGGGTAAAAGAATGTGTGAAACATAAGAATGCATAAAGTTGAGAGTATGATATGTATGGTACTTTGAGCAAAATGGTATGGGGAAAGGATTTATTTAATAGATCATTATCAATTTTGTGGAAAGTGCTAACTTTTTATTGTAATGAATTATTTTATTCTTCCAAAATGCTGAGTTGCCTTTGCTCAGCATATCAACTTCCTAGGGGGTGAAAGCCATAGGTCCTCCCTGCCTTGCACTCAGCTCTGGCCCACAATAATTATTCAGGACAAAGTCCACTCCCCAAAAGAGAAAACAGTGCAGAAAGGAATTAGGGAATCCAGATATTTCTATTTTCCAGAACTACCTAGGTAATAACAAGCAAAAAAAAAGGAGTTCCTTTTGTTGAGAAGCTACTATCATTTTCTTCCAAGAGTATATTACAAGAGTGACATCTATGACCATACTTTGCTCAGATAGAAGTGTGAATTTATAATTTAGTTGAGAAAATAGATTTTAAAAATATCACTAAACTACTAGCTGTATTTCTTAGTTCCTAAAGCCACAAGCTCAAGAATCGTTAAGTGTCATTTAGCAAAACTAATGTCTGTTTGATCCTATGTTAGCTTTCCACAGGTTGGAGTTTAGAATGCAGGACTGATGCCAAAAGAACAGAAATACCTTGAAATTATACAATTACCAAATAACCTCTATATCTTAAAAAAATGACCCTTTACACAAAATGAGCTATGAACAAGGCCTCTTCTTCAAAGTAGGTAGATTTCTAGTGTAGCTCAAAGCAAATAACTGTAAGTAAACAAAACTTAATTAAAAATACAACTTGGAGACGGCACCTGGGTGGCTCAGTCGTTAAGCATCTGCCTTCTGTTCAGGTCATGATCCCAGGGTCCTGGGATCGAGCCCCGCATCGGGCTCCTTGCTCCTCGGGAAGCCTGCTTCTCCCTCTCCCACTCCCTCTGCTTGTGTTCCCTCTCTCGCTGTGCATCTCTCTGTCAAATAAATAAATTAAAAAATCTTAAAAAAAAATACAACTTGGAGAATGTCCCAGGAGTAAAGTCCATGTAGTAATCAGAGATGCAATAAGAACAAGATGCATAGAGCTGAGAATGATATCTGTCCACCTGAGTGAATTCCCGCAGTGGGCAGCATTTTGAGACTTAGTTTGATTCAGACCCACTAATAAGGGCTTATACATGAGAAAAACTAGCAGCAAATATATTAACAAATGTTTGTGCTATAAAGCATAGTTAAATGAACCTTATCAGGAAATATGAAGGTACTATATATACATTTAAGTCCTTCTTCTGTGGGGGAATGGCAGAAATTTCTAAATGAGAGTAACAGTTTGGTGGCCCATCCATGCACCTTTTAAAACCACATCACAGAGTTTGGTGCTTCTTCTGATGATACATTTGCTTTCACCTGCTAATCAAGATTCGCTTTTTTTTTTTTTTTTTTTAGTTAAATCAATTTATGTAAGAAAAAAAATCCTTGAGAGGGAGGAGAAGGTTTATACCACCTACAAGAATAGGTCCACTCTTAGTCACCAGCATCACAGTCAAACAACAGACTGGAATCAGAATGATAACTTAAAAAAATATCCATGAAATCATAATCCAGTAAAGATTGTTTTATTTAGAAAAACTGGAAGGTTTTTATCAAACAAGAAGAATGAGAAATATGAATATTTCCCTTTTCTTTATCACAAGTGGAAATCATTGGATTAAAATATTTGTTCCTGATGGAGTTTCTGGGTACAACTCAATGAATGAGTCAGGAAAAGAATTCAAACCCTAAATTTCCAAGGTAATTTAATGATCCCCTTTCTGTTTGTCTTAGGACATAAGTGAAAATAATGAATATTAGAAAATATAATATTCTTAATTATGCCCTCTGGCCTTTGCAAATCTCTTAATTTATCAATATCCATATAACATATGTCCCCCATCAAATGCCTTCTGTGTAAGGATTAAGGACTCCATAGTTACACAGAAAGGCTCACTTTTTCAGTCTGGCATTTTGGCACACTTACCACCTTCAAAGGAGGTCAGTTTTCAAGTCATACTACAGCAAGATAAAATTATGAACATGGAGATAAATGCCCAATTTGAGCCTCAGACCCAATAATTAGTGCTCCTCACATTCAATAATGAGTGGCGGATAAAACTAATGTCTGACACCTGAGAATATTTTCAGTGGCTTTCTATCCCTTCACTTTCAAGGTGGTCTTTTCATCACCCATCTCTGGGCTAAGGATCCTCCTATTAACTGCTGACAGTTCTCTCCCAGATTGATGCAGTCAGGGCTGCTCATCCCAATTATGCCCAGTTAATGTCCTTTCCTCTTTGTCCATGCACCAAAAATATCCCTCTCCCATCTCTCATCTCTGTAGGCTACCCCCACAAAGAAATTGAATAATATATTCTATAGCATTAAAATTATAATTTTAATTCCCAGAAGCATTATTTCTTGCCCTCCCCCCTTTTTCTATTCCAGAAAACAATCTTACCCTTTTTGGTATCAAATGCACATTTCCTGATAGGGATTGAGGTTCCCATGGATACAGATTTCTGTAGAGTGGCAGAATGAGTGGAATGAGATCTGAGACTTTTCCTGGTGATATTTACCATTCTCCAGTGAATTCATTGCAGAATTGCTATCCTGTTGCAGTACCATCAGAAGTAATTCTCTAGGTCAGCAAAGTAGGCACCAGAATATCAAGTTGAATGAAATCTGTACTTTGTTTTGTCAGCCTGTCTTTTACTAAGACAGCCTGCTTATTGCATATTTAGGAATCAAATAGCCATTTTTCTGTTTGGATAGTCAGAAATATTTCTGTTTGACTTGATCAGAAAGTTTAGGGTCATCCAGTTAAAAGATTATAACTTGCATATTATTTCAAAAATTCAAGTAAACTAGGAAAATTTCTACAACCTGAGAAATTTCTATATCATTTTCATTTGTGTATCACATATCAGATGAAAACCCTATAGCATTTTTTTGTCATAACTCTCTTTCCATATTGTTATGATATCTTTAGTATTAGTATTTTGCATGTTACTACCAAAGAAAAAAGCCAGGCTTAATGACAGAAGCATCTACATATAAAGTTTTCATTTTGGCCCCTTGGGTCTATTAGGAAAGAAAATATGGACATTATTAAAACCAGGTGTATATAACTTAAGATGTCTTAATCAAGGCTGTAACACTATCTTAGATATCTACAAGAGAGAAAAGAAGAGAATTAAAGTTTTAAATACTTTTTTTTGCCATTTTAACCAATTCATATTAATGAGAGATTTTTTTTAAAGCAAAAGAAACAATAATCTACTACAGTCATCATTTTACATGTGACTCTTTCTCCGTACCAGCATAGAAAGGATCTATTCCTGAACACTTCCAAAGAAGATAATTAATACTATTTGAAAGACCCATTTCCAAATGGAACCCAACCTTACCAGAATCCTGTCTATGGCAATAGCTGGTTTGTAGGGCTGACCTCTCTGTAGATCCTAGGATGAGATGTTTCATGGCTGCAGGCTGGCTTATTGCATCCAAAAGTCCTCATTGGTTTTATGGGAACAAATCACAAGGACTGCCTTTCAAAGTGAGTTTGACAAGTTGGAGAGGAAAAGCAACTTACACAGAAGAGTTCTAAAGGGACATGAGTAAGAAAGTGACAGAGGTAGGGGAGGGAATAAGAAAAGTAGTCGCAGAAGCAGATGACTTATAGCCAAAGGGAGGAAGAGTTTTTGGTTCTATGACGATTAGGCAGCATCCTCCTGAGGAATATTTTAAGGATAGAATAGAGTGCTTGTCTTTGCTGGTTTGGGTGAAGTCATGTCAGAGGCAGGAGAATGAACTATGTAACTTTTGGGGATGATTTAATGATATTGTTTTCAAGATGAGAAATGGAAATTCTAGGCTGCTGATGGGTGACATTCTTCCCAATGTCAGAGCTCCTTAGGATAATCACACAATGTATTTAACAAATATTTGTTGAGCAACTATGACCTTCCAGGCACTGTTCTAGGTTCTTAGAGTACACCAGGCAACAAAACAAACAGTGGTCATGTGCCAACCCTGTGTTAAATGCTATTGCCTTATTTAATTCTCTTAATAATCTTATGGGATAAACATTGTTACCTACATTCATTCCATAGACAAGGAAACTGAGGCTAAAAGAGGGTAAGAATCCTGCTCAAAAATTCAGTGGTTTTAAAATTTCTTTTGTTGCACTCTGGAATCTAAACTTTAGCCATTATAGCAACCAGACTTCCTGAAAAAAGGAATTGGGTTTTTCAGTTTAAAATGAAATACACATTTCAAGGGTTAGCTGCTTCTTGTGTAAGAGCAAAAAGATGGAAACTTTAAAAAAATTATTATCAATCTGTAACTCTACCATTTAAAGCAGATAAAAGGCAGAAACATAAGTAATTAGGTATATATTCTTACCTCTAATAATCTGAATCAGAGTATCAGAGATATGAGGAATGAATATTTCATATGTGATCTGAAATAAGATGAAAACCCTTGACAAATTACTTTTACTATTATAGAGGAGACATCTTCAATGCAAATGCCTGTTTTAACCCATCTTCAGCATTAATTGTTGAAAAACATTTGTTGGCACCATTTCTTTCTTATTTCACTGCTATTGTGTGTCTGTGTGTTTAAAGTTATGGATCCCAGGGGATCATTGGCCAAGGATTATTGAAATAAGATAAAGGTTCTTTGTATTCCAAACTGCCCCAAACTATAGAAAATGTATGTTTCCTTCTTTATGGAGGTCAGAAATGTATATGGTATGTATGTGCCTGGTCTGCAGGTAAATTTAGTCCTTTAACTCTATGTGGTCCTTCTTCCTACAGCCAACTGAAGGCTTGACTCTTCTTCTTGCCCATGTTGCTGTTGGGAGTTAAGTGAATTTCTGATCTTTATTAAAGTGGAGCCATATGTATTTCTTCAAACTGAGAATGTGTTTATTTGGGGTCTTCACTATTGGGTTCCTGGCAGTCATGATGGTTCTTGTTCCTAACTATAAGAAAAAGAAACTCTTGGGAAGGAATCTCTCTTTGAAAAAGGCTCAGATTTCTAACAATCATCTCTAACATTCTCTTCAATGGAGGATATTTACAAAAGCTACCTAAATGGTAGTAGCAGAACAGTCCCCATGTTTTCCTTTCAGCTGAGATATTTTCTAGTTCTAAAGTTTTCTTTCCTTTGCATTTTCAAGAAGAATGATTATTTTTAGTTCTGGTTATTTGATCTTGAAGGTATGTAGCATCTCTTTAAACATTTTAAAGCCCCCTTTCAATAATTACATCAATAATTCAAAGACTACAGATAACTCTTTTTTTTAAATACTTGAGTGAAATTTATTGTTTTACATCAAAGAAATAAAACATTGTAATAAAGCTGAAGTATCATTTGACCCCTACCCAAGTTCTATTCCAATTTCTCTTCCCCAGAACCAAACACTATTTTTAACTTGGTATTTTTCCTTCTTAGTTTTACCTGTACTTTTTGGAAACAACAGTTAATAATACAGACTACAGATAACTCTTTTTTCAATTCAGACAGCCATGTATTACGCAGTGCCAAGCCAACCCTCATCAGTCCCATCAGTCAGTGTGTGATCTTTGTGAATTATCTGAACCTCTCTGTGATATTCACCAGGAGTCTAGCTTAGACAGACAGGTTCTCTTAACCTAGGCTTCTAACATCAAATTTGGAATGTTTACTAATAGTGCAAAAGGGCAAGTCTGGGATGTTAGTCCACACTCTCAGTTAAACAGAACTTTCCTTCTCCTGAGGCTTTAAACATAAAATTGATTTTAAAAATACTGTTATAGTGTTCCATTCCTTGCCAAATCTTAGGCTTATCTGTGTTTTTCTGTGTTGGTATACAAGGTATCCATGGGGATATAAATATGAGAATTTTACCAACTGTCTTGCAGGGTTAAGCTGTGCTTACTAGTTTTGAACATTTTCCTTGTATGGTACAATGCCTCCAAAGAAAATTTCATTGGACATAAATGAGAGCATAATGGTTTTTTCTCCATAGCTGTGACTAACAAGACCCTGAAAACAGAAGTAGACATATGTTATGCCCAATTTAGTACCTAATAGTTGGGACTTAAAATTTTCTTGGGGAAGTTGGTGATTAAATATGAATTAAAATTTCATGAAAGATCTCCAGGTACCCCTGCCTTCCATTTTAATTATGTTTTAGTTTGAACATGACTTGGCCAAAAAAAAAAAAAAAAATCTCTTACTTTACCTTATGTACTTTTCCAAGCAGCAACTTCGGCAATTTAAAATTAGTGACATTTCTGAAGGTAATATGCGCATTATAATTCAAGATGAAGGGCAGATTTAGACTAAGATAATCTGAAGTGAAATAAAAGTAAGCAAAAATAATAGTCATGCTTATTGCAGCAACATCTTGAGAGCTTAAGTTTACTGACATTTGAGATGTTTCAAACCATCTTGCTTATACATCTTATTCAGAAGGCAGAGTGGGGTTGAATGAACCACTATAGTAATGGCCAATTTGAAGCAGTTTTATGCTTTAGATATAGATAAGCTTTGGCAAAAGCACATGTGTATCTTTCAGATCCATATTTATACTTAAAGTCAATTTCACCAATCAATAAAAATGAATTATTTATCCAAGAACAGAAAAAGCTCTGTAATATCCTTATGACATTGACATAGAAGCCCAAATACTCAAAATCTCAAAACCCTTGTTTGATATTCTGCATGCCTTTTGTCTTCAATGAATCAATGAAATTTTTCTTTCATTTTGTTCTCAATTGAATAATTTCACACAAACAACATTGGGTTTGTTTTGAAGTTATATAGCATTATTTGAAATGGTATTTTACTTTCAACTCATGTCACTCTGTAGTTTATTAATAATGTACTCAACAGATAATTAAGCCATGTTTGTTAAAGCAATAAAAATTTGTTATGCAATTTGGCATTCATCTTTGTTGGTATGTGTCTTAGATGGGGCAAAAAAGGGTTAATGAATTGCTGAGTCACCTAACCACGTGCTTCTAGGTATCACCTCCATTCCCATTCTCTTTCAGTTATACATGTTACAGTTTGGGGGGGTACTTTTACAAACTACTGTATATGTACAGGTAACATGCATCATATCTGATAGAATTACATTCTTGGTTTAAATGGCCCTTTTTGCTCAACATGGACATTTGGCTTTTGACCTTAATTGTCATGTCTATGTAGATGAAGAATTGTTCTCTAGCTTAGAATTTTATGAAAATGACCAATAATTTTTCTGAGACTGCCTGAACACATCCTCCCTAGTGAGCAGAGCTCATGGGCTCTACCAATGTCTCTGCATCTGAATATTGGTAGTTTCTGCACATCCATCAAGGCTTCCTCATCTCTATGCTAGTGCTAATACATTTTCAGTTTGAATTCTACAGGGAAAGTCTCTGGATACTCTTCCAGGACTTGCACACTGTTGTCTCCTGTTCGGAGACATCATTTCCTTCCCTCAGGGCCCTACTACTTCGGAATGCTTATTGCTAAGTCTCAGTCTATTTCTGTGCTTTCTCAAAATGCAGTCTGCTAATGTCGAGTCCTTATCACTTAGTTCCCCTCATTCAGTTATGCTAGATGCTGGCTGCCTCTTTGTTAAAGAAAATGCCAGCACGAGGTTGCCTTTCTGGGTCAGTCCCTCCTGGGCCCCAGGAGCCCATATTTGCTATGACAGCAGCATTCTCTCCACCTTGATCTGTTTGTCATGCTCGCTCTGGGGTTGGCAGTGGACCTAAAAGCCCTCTTGGCAAGAAGAGTCTGTACCTGCCCAGAGGCTGAGCTGATGTCCTGATGTTTCCTGGGCAACATTATTAAACATTTCATCCAGGAGCAGTAACTCAGAGATTTAACTTCCAGTCATCCTGTGGCTTATGCAGGAAAAGCTACTGTTGTCCTTCATTGTCAAGGAACGCTGTCATCCTAGCCTATCTGAATCCCTTGTTTTGGGAGGGGAGGAGAGGTTCCTAGAGGTATAGGCTCAGGGAAATGTGTTCTCATGGAGGCAATGACTAGCGTCAAACCCAAGGGTGACGGCAAGCGGAGGAGTCTGGGTAGAGTAGATCACACCGGGATTTATACCAAATTGCCCTTTGTCCCTGTGGATCCCATTAGAGTCTGAAGGCCTGATCTGCTACTCTCAGCTCCAGAGAAGTGGATGGAACCCCTTCTCTCCTGCCATCTTTCCTGTCTGCTCATAATTCCATTTGTTGGTGATGGACATTAGGTGTGCAGGTGAAGTCTATAGGTCATCCTTTATAACAATAGAAAAGACAAATCCCAAGGGACAAAAGTGGGCTGTCCTCCTGAATGCAGACCTAAAATCCTCTTTTTTTGGTGTGCCCTCTGCAGGCATGGATTCGAAGCAGGTGTGGGCAGAGAACGAGAAAAGGATCCTTGTTGTCATTTTATTCAGCTTCAGAGGAAGATTCTGTGATAGTACTGGAGATCCACAGCTGGGTTCTGGAATGTCTCCATCCTTCCATTAAATACTCATAGCATCCCCCATCCACTGAGCTAATAATCCATTGTGCCCCTAGTCGTTCTGAGGCTTATTGCTCTGTACTAAATTTCAAGACACTAATGCTGTATCAGAAAAGTGTTGGAGTTCCTTAGGTCTATTATTCTCTAAAATCTTTGGAGCAATGAACATTACCATGCTCAGTTTTGTATCTCTGACCCTGGTACAGTGATTGATATAGGAATAGCTCAACTGATATTTTTAGAAGAAATGGGCAAATTCATGAATGAGTTTATTTCAAATGAATGAATGCAGAAATCTACACATCTGTGATTCAGATCCTCTCTGAACTATCTAATCTGAAATTCTGAGAGTTTGTTAATTCTCAATATCTGTTTACAGAGACAGTAATGAGTGTCAGGGACAGGATTTGAAAACTCCTGATTCTCCTGGCCACTCTTCCAAAACCATCACCACTGCCTTTAGATAAAGGAAAGTCACTGATGAGAAAAAGCCAACAGATGGTTTTCACTCATTTGTTTATTAAACAGCCAAAAATATTTCTCGAGGAACTGTTATATGCAAAAGTTTTATCAGTGATAGAAAAAAGCATGAATGTTTTGGAATCAAGATTTGGGATCATCAAGCTAATTAAAGTAAATAGCAGAGGAAAGGAAACAAAATTGTAGCTCTTGGCAATCCCACACTAGGCACAGGAAAGCATGCAAGTTTCAGGATTTAAGTGGTGGTGGTGGGGTGGACTTTGTAGAGGTCCTAATAGAAGAGCAGGGTTTATCAGGTTGGAGAAAGATAATGTTCCAGGGAGACAGGCATGAGCCAAGTCACAAAGGGAGGAATGAGCATGCCATGTGTGGGGATCAACTAGCTAAAATGAAGTGAACTGAATGGCCACAGTAGGATGGAGCTCAGAAAGACAAGAGTGGATTCAATCACAGAGGATCTCAATGTCAGGCTAAGGTGCTAAGGGAAATCAATTGTAATAGCCCCGTATGATATGAACAAACTCCTGGGTGAAATTATGATGTAGGAATTTTAAAACTGTTTTTGAAATAAACTACCAAGCACCAAACACAAGTCATCACAAGTATTAAGTGCTTCCTAAAATATGGGTACATTTGCATCCTACTATTTCATATATGTGTTTACTTTAATAAAGTATAAAATATTTTACTATATAGGCAATTTAATTTTCCTGCCAAATAGTGATGGTCAACTGGGTGGCACCGTGTTTATCCTATGGCTTCACATGCCCTCTGAGATTTCTGGGGATGGCTGTATCTGACTTGAGAAACGTGGAAAGAGCCCCAATACGTGACTCTCGTTGGGTGGCAAGATGACAGCATGGTCAGGAGCCTGGGCTCTGGGATCACTCTGCCTGGCGTGCATCCTGCCTCTGTCACTTTTAGTACCAGTCTTCTTGAACAAGTTGCTTAAACACTCATTATCTCAAAAGTCTCATTTGTAAAACAGAGGTGACATTTAAGAGGATGTGTTTTGTAATTGGATTTAATGAAATAAGATAGAACTTACCACACAGGATTATTATGAATATTGAATGAATTAATGTACATAAAATATTTTGAATGATATTTGGCACATGGTAAACGCAACATAAAATCTAACCATGATTATTTGATATACAGTTTACAAGCTTCAAGATTAAAACACACAAAACAGACTTCTGAAAGTTCCTTCATAGGAGAACAGGGAGAAAGAAATGCCTGGGGCAGGAGAGCATGAGGAAACCAGAGAATGGCAGAGAGTAGTCAACTCATATTAACTGAACACCCATGGGTTAGATCTTCTTGTAGGTACTAGGGATATGGCAGTCAGTAAAAACAATCCTTCCTCTTAAGGACTTTAGAGACTTGCAGAGGAGATAGAAGTTAATTAGATAAGTGTCCAAAAATATAAATTTGTATATTTGATAATTGCCACAAAGGAAAGACACACGGGTGCCATGAGCCCAAAATTAAGGGCTTTTGCCTAATTTGGGAAATCTGAAAAGGCTGGTCTGAGGAAGTGAGACATAAACTGAAATCACAGGAATGATCAGGAGTTCCCCAGGTGCAGTGGGTTGGGAAGCGTGTCATAAGCAGAGTTAATAGCATGTGCAGAGCTCCTGTAGGACAGGGAATCTACCACATGGTATTCGGAAAGCACGTTGGTGGAGAACATGAGAGTAGAACCGGGAGGAGAGAAAGTCAGAGAAGTAGCCAGGTACCAGTAGGCCATGGTGGAGAAGATGATCCAGGGACTACACAATCCCTGCCCTCATAGTTCCTTCAAGGGCAAGCAGGGCAAGAGGCAGTTCCCTCAAGTCTCCTCAAGGCAGCTTAGCCACTGTTCAGAGCCCTTCCACCACCCCAGGCCTTTCCTCCCTCATGCCAGCCTGACATAGTCTTCTCCTGAGAGGAAACAAAGTCCTTAAGTTGCATATTTATGAATGAATAAAGTACATGGGCTTTCTGCTACTCATTTTGTGGAATATGGCAAAAATCATTCAAACCGAGCAGGAGGCACAATTCCTTGGCTACAAGTTGTGTGAGATGGGTCCTCACAGCCTCTGCTTTGGACTCCTTTCTCTGCTCAAGTTTTTGTCCTGTCTATACCAGTTCCTCTGCTCATCCCTGAACAAGGACTCTCTAGCTCTGGCATGAGGGCTAGAAACATGATTTATAGTTCCGTTGTGAAAAAAAAATGTATAAGGATTAATTGCAATTATGCACACAAAGTATTTAGTGCAGTGCCTGGTCCACAGTAACCATGCAATGAAAAACAGCATGATTGAAAAATATATATTATAATATATATGGAATGTGTGTGTGTGTGCATGCATGCATCTGCATGAAATTACCTATTTCATCCTCTTCAACTTTCCTAAGATCTCTTCTTGCTTGAATAAAGTAGAGTTGTATGTCCCTCAACAGGACTTCCAAAGTTATTGTGACCAAATCCCTTTGCATGTAATCTACTACTATGTAATCAAAACACCTCTAAAATGGAGTCCAAGTTGTAGATGATCTTCGACAAGAATCTGAAAAGCAAAATCATTTTGTTATCAGTGGATAGTTGATATCTCACTCCTCTGTTTCCTCCACTGCTAAGATGTCTTATATTTATGTTCACTTAAAAGAAATGTGATAACAAGTAGCATTGTTATCATGCTCATCATCACATCTGCATCATCATTATCATCATTGTCGTCGTTGTTCCTACACCAACCATTACTGAATAGTTCTCCCACACCAGGCATTGTGGTGCATGTTTTATATACCTTATCCTATTCCTCACAAAAATCCCACAAAGCAACTCAACTTAATCCACCAGATGGTGAGAAAATTGAGGCTAAGAGAGATAACAAACTTACCACATATGATTATGACTAGTGATGTCATAGTAATAAGATTCCGATGTATATATTTTAACTCTCTAATGCTGAAACAACTCTACATAAATTAGTATATATATTTTTCCAAAGGATGTGTTTCTTAAGAGCAAAATCTCTCTGTGAATCTCAAATCAGTGTTGGATATTAAATTACTGCAGGTGGCAGCGACGTTTTCGCACTACCCATTTTCCAATGTTTACTGCTTATGTCGTCCATACTTGCTGGGTTTGGTTGGGAAGTCCCAATTCCCCCACTACTTCAGAACACCTGCAGTAAAGGCAGAACATTTTAGGTGTTCACTGAATGTTAATTGAACAAATAAGTAAATGGATTAAATTAAGTTCTTGCTGCACTGATACAGCTGCAGGGTCTGTATATAAATGACACTTTTAAATAATTGGTTCAATTGAGAATGAAATAGCCAATTCTACAGACATGCTTTTTTTCATTACATCAAGATGTAGGAGAAAAAGCAACTAATGTATCATTCGATATTTTAATATCAGAGCCCATAACTCTTCTCAGATGTGTGGATAAGAAGTGTAGGAAAGAGAAGCCATGGAAGCACCTCTATTTACTAGAACATGCTTAAGCTGTGAATTACAAGATGATAGTGAGAAAAGAATTCCAATTGGTATCACTAACCAGGAGTATGGTGATTGCTGAGATCTCAGTGAGACCCCATGTCCCCTGAACACTTTGATTTCACATTCCATTTTTCCTTTCCCGACTCTGTTCTTTTCTGGGAAGAATGGGCCCATTAGAGACTTAGTAAAAACACTGACTGTGAAGAACATTCTAACCTCCCTTTTATCTTTCAAAATAGGTGACAAAGTTTTATTCTATTGATTGAAAATTCTAAGTAGCCATATTCTTGATCGTAAATACCAAAGTGGTATTCCTTCCTCACTAGATTCTTGAGAGTGTAATATGAAAGAGTACCTGTGGCAGTGTTTTGGGAAAAGTAAAGTGTAGTCTTCACTTATAATAAATCTGATGAGAGAGTCTTGAAAGTCTGCATGAGAGAGCTTCATAATCTAGACTCTCTTTTTAGCCACGGAACTCTTTTTCAAATAGTATCTTGTGCAATCTCTATGCGAATGATAGATGAAACGTAAAGTTGCTTGAACCCAAGCCAGACTTGGGTTCCATCCTCTCTGTTGTCATGGAAGCAAAAGGAGGCACAGAAGATAAGAAACCCCAGATGTGGGTCATGGTCTGCAACCTGGAAACTATCTGCCTTCATTTATATTTTACTTTGCCTGCATTTTAAAACAATTTAAATTGAAATGCCTTTAGGAATGGAAGGTCAAACAACCCTTAGTCTTAGCTACTCACTACTTTCTATTGGTTTGCCAAAGGATGAGGTTAACATTTATCATTATATTTGAATCTGGGCCCATTTGTAGACCTTTTGTGACTCCTAATGCTTTTTAACTTAAATTACCTATTAAGAGCCTGCTTGCTATTTTTCCTTCCAGAAAGGATTCAAAGGAAAGAAGAAAATGAGGCTAGATAGAAAAGCAGATTTACTTTGAAGACATGGTGGTAAAAGTCTAGGGATTATACCCTGAAAGACTTGCTCCCTAAGATTGTTCATGAAATAGTGTGTCTTCAGCACTTGGTTGGGAGAAAACCAGATACAGTCAAAAGATACAATGTGATCCAGCCAGATTCTATCACTTACCAATAGTACAACTTACCTCTAATTTTTATGTCCTTTTTGTTTCCCCTTTTTAAAGATTTTTAAATTTATTTTAGAGAGAGAGCTAGAGAGAGTACAGAGAGAGAGAAGAACAGAAGCAGACTCCCTGTTAAGCGCAGAGCCTGATGTGGGGCTCAATGTGACTACCCATGAGATCATGACCTGAGCTGAAATCAAGAGTCAGACGCTTAGCTGACTGAGCCACCCAGGTGCCCCTATTCTTTTTGTTTCTTTACCAAGCATTGTCTCCTGAGGAATGTGGGACATTAAATGCTAGAACAACATGAAAATCTTTGTACTGATTTCTCTCATAGCTTTTAACCCAAGGCTTGTGGAGAATAGGTGGCTGGGTAATGTTTGTTGAGCACTTGCCATATGGTAGATAGCATGACAGAGCCTCCACAGATTATTTTATTTGATATTCATACTAATATTGTTATCTCTGATTTACTGGAGTCCCTAAACTACACCTTGACTATGACCACAGAGCTAGTACAGACCAATACAAGGATTTGAATTCCCTTCTCTTGGCTCCACAAGTCATGCTTTTCTGGCCACCCAAGGGTGGGTATTTTCCTAGCCACCAGCACAAACATTCCCAAACCTAATTTCAACATCACTCATTTTTCCAATTGATTTTTTTTTCATAGAAGTCTTTTCTTTTCTTTCTGCCTATATGGGTATTTTCACTCAGTTTGACTAATGAGCATCTAAACCTCTTTCCGTATTTGGGGATTCCACACTTTTGGAGTCTGATGGGACATGGGAAAGACTGTCTCACTCTAAAGTGAGAGATGCCAGATACTCCCTTATCTAGACTCTCCTGCACCTGGGCACAAACAGCACACTTGTCTCCAGCACTCAGATCCATGCATGCTGGTCTTTGTCTCAGAAACAAAATGCAGCAAAACCCCAGGGCCAGGTGGTTGCTGTCTAGTAGAGGTAGTGAAGGCAGAAGGCTTTTCCACAATAAACCAGGTTTGAGAAGTGGTTTGGGCCTTTTCTCCTGTCTGCCTCATGGAACCTGGTTTTTTAGCACTATGGATTGATTTGAGCTGCCTCAAATATTTACAATAATATTATTTTAGGCTGGCGTCATCCTGAATCAGCTTCTGTTTCTTAAAACTTTAACTTGGGCAGATACATAATTTATAACCGTGGAAGTTACTCAGTGGAAGTTATCTACCACAAAACTCCAGATATACATCCCATGTGCAAAAGCACATATATGTGCATGCACACAAAACTCACTAGAAGGCACATGGTTGCTAAAGGAGCACCTTAACCTCACAGCCCAGGCCCACTTGACATTGGATGCATACATCATAGTGCTAGTTTAAAATTATGTCAACCCAATACACAAAAGATTATTGTGGTTCTACTTTCTATATGAAATATCCTGCTAACCTCTGAGTCCTTCCCAGTCCCATTTCTTTCACTGTCTTGAGCACCAAATTTTCATAACCTAGGGGTCACCTGTCTTGAAGCCCTGCCTACTCATGGCTTTCTTCCTGTGCCTTCTTTTCCTCTGCCTTTGCACATGACCTGTTGATTCCTCTTAAAAATCCCACCCAAGCTCACCTCCTCTAGCACTCCCTTTCTGATTCACTTTTCCTAAACCCCAACTTCTCTTTTATTTTGTTTATTTTAGTGCTTAAATATATGTTGCTGTCTACATTAAAAATTCTGGCTTTGAAAAATATACTGAGATATCATATATGATATATATAAGATATATAACTTATATTATTTAAATACATATGAACGAATTAATTTTTTTTTCTGTGCATAATATTATATATCCCCATCCTCTTGAACTTGAAAGTGGCCATTTGACTTTGATAATGCAGTGTGAGCTCCAGTGATGTATGTCATTTTCAGGCAGAAATTTTAAGAACTAATCTGTGTTTTACCATGTTCCTTCTAACACAAGCCAAGCCATGTTCCAGATAAAGAAGGGTTGCTCTGTCTCCATCAGCTTGGATATTGAAGTGAAGGTAATTTGTAGTACAGTCGTAATCTCCCGCTCTCTCTCCATATATATAGAACAAGAAAGAATTCTTTATTGTTTTAAGCCTCTGATATTTTAGTCTTGTTTATTACCTAATTAGTCAAACAGATTCAAGTGATGAACAGCAAAGTGCTTCATTCCTCAAGAAAGACAAATGTGTGGTCAAAAATTTTAAAAAATGTACTTTAAAATGACTTATTGACATGAAAATAAAGATGTTAAAATTGTGAGGGAAAAAGTCAAGTATGGAGAGGGAGGAAAAGTAAATTTTACAGAGAAATGATGAAAAGGGGGAAAATATGCCACCTAGAAAATATTCATTAGGTAATATGACATCTCACTAGTTAATTAAATATAAGGGGTGAAAACCTCCAATAGACTTTCACATTGTTTTAAAATGAAAAATGAGTTGTAAACAAATCTATTCATTTGAAAGGAACAGACGGTAGTTGTTTTCTTTATCACTGTTCAAACAAGCGGTTTCTCAAATATTATTTAGAGATGAATTATTTCTCTGGCACAATCAGGTTTTGCCTTGACAAGTACAGAGTTTTTTAAAAAAGTATTTCTCAGAAAGTTATTAGTGACTTTATTAGCGCTTTTGTTTTTGTTTTGTTTTGTTTTGTTTTTGGGCAGAATGTTTATTTGTTTGCTTATTTGAGAGGGGCAACTATGGAACTGACAAGAAATATAGCCATTCCTATAGCCGTGAAGTGGACAGCGAGAAGGGGTGAATTTCTTACTCTCAGATCCCTAAAAAATTATGTGCTAACTTCTTTTTTTTTTTTTTTTTAATTTTTTATTGTTATGTTAATCACCATATATTACATCATTAGTTTTTGGTGCAGTGTTCCATGATTCATTGTTTGTTCATAACACCCAGTGCTCCATGCAGAACGTGCCCTCCTCAATACCCATCACCAGGCTAACCCATCCCCCTACCCCCCTCCCCTCAGTCTCATATGTGCTAACTTCTAACCCCTTCCACTGAAAGCAGAAAGTAGGAGAAAATGTACTAAGTGAAGGAGGGTGAAGGTCCAACATGAATTCCAAATGAAAAGAAATTAAAAAAAATTAAAAAAAGAAAATGACTCTACTATTCAGAGATAACTTGATAACATGTTAGTCTATATCCTAAATATTTTGCTTCTTTCCTTCTTTCTATTCCATTCCTCAAAGAAAAATGGCTATATATAACCTTTATAATCACAATTTTTTCCTTTAACAAAATATTATGGAATGTGTTTCATGTATGACAATATAGATTTATGCAGTATCAATGTATAAAACTGCATAACCCATTATATATTTAACTTATCAGCTATAGATTGAGTTGGTCTGGATTTTGGAAAGGATCCCTAACTTTAAATTACAGAGTTATATGCATCTATCTTCTATGTTTCAAAGTAGTTATTTTGAGCATATTTTGAGAACAGTGCATATCATAGCTCTTCATTCTAATCTGGTATTTGGAACACAAGGGAAAACTGAACAGTTGTATGGTTTCAATCACTTTTTCATTAATTCTTTCATGAAAGAAATATGTATTGAGTGCCTTCTGTTTGTTGTATGCTATTGTAGGTGTTAAGGGCAATAGGTACCATTATTGTTTTTCATTAAAAACAACAACTAAAAGTTCTCTGGCTATCAGGGAGAGACAGACAATAACAAATACTTCAAATGGTAATATTTGGAAGAGGAGACAAAAAGGAAAGGGAGAGAGCTATGCCCATATGGAAGAAGAGAATTCTAGGAAGATGAAAAAACAATTCAAAGGCCCTGAAGTAAGAGCTGCTTGGAATGGAAGCCAATAAGGTTGAGGGGAAGCAAATGAAAGAAGTAGAAGGAGATGGGGTCTAGGAGATTAGACTGTACAGGGCCTTGTAGGGCTCTGGCTTTTTTCCTGATTAAGGTAATTCACTGAAGGATTTTTGACCTGAGGAATGACCCAATCTGGCTTATATTTTAAAGGCTCTCTCTAACTACTGTACTGAGAATAGACTGAATGGAGACAAGAGCAGAGGCAGAAAGACAAGTTGGAGTATTATTTCAATAATCCACATTAAACATGGTGTTTGGACAAGGTGTGAAAAGAGGTGGGCTGACATGACTTGATGATGGATCACATGTATATCATGAATGAAGCATACAAGGCAAGGATCAAAGTTTCTGGCCTGAGCATCTGGAAGGTAGAACTGCGAGTTACTATGATTCTCAAAATGGCAATAGGAGAAAAATGATTCAGAGTGAAGATCAAGGGTTCAGATTAGAACTATATGGGGTTGAAGTGAGGTTTGGGCTAGAAATATAATTTTGATATTCATCAGAACAGACATGGAATTTAATACCATTGGGGAATGAGATTCCCAAAGAAGTGAATGTTAAGTAGAGAACATCAAAACTTCAGTCCCTCGGGGTGCCTGGGTGGCTCAGTTGGTTAAGCGACTGCCTTCGGCTCAGGTCATGATCCCAGGGTCCTGGGATTGAGCCCCACATCGGGCTCCCTGCTTGGCAGGAAGCCTGCTTCTCCCTCTCTCACTCCCCCCGCTTGTGTTCCCTCTCTCTCTGTCTCTCTCTCTGTCAATTAAATAAAATAAAATCTTTAAAAAAAAAAAAAAACAAAACTTCAGTCCCTCATCTTTCAAAGCTGTAGAGATTCATAGAAACCAGATAACAATAAAAATGATGGCCAGGGAGAAAAATGGAAAACAAGAAATTGTGGTATCCTGAAAGCTGATTGAAAGAGTGTTAAAACAGGAAGAAATGATCAAATGTATTAATTTTGCTGATAGATTAGAAAATATGAGTATTGAGATTAGACAGGGCTATGTAATAATGTGAAGACATGAATTAAAGAAACATGAATCAAGCACCTGCTGAAAATCAGGTACTCTGTTATTACTATTATTACTCTGTTATTAAGACTCCGTCATGGATAGTACCCTGTTCCTCTTCTCAAAACTCCTCAAAATGAGCTGGAAATTACAGACACATGAAAAAGTGCTCAACATCGCTCGGCATCAGGGAAATCCAAATCAAAACCTCCATGAGATACCACCTCACACCAGTCAGAATGGCTAAAATTAACAAGTCAGGAGACAACAGATGTTGGCGGGGATGCAGAGAAAGGGGAACCCTCCTACACTGTTGGTGGGAATGCAAGCTGGTGCAGCCACTCTGGAAAACAGTATGGAGGTTCCTCAAACAGTTGAAAATAGAGCTACCATACGATCCAGCAATTGCACTACTGGGTATTTACCACAAAGATACAAATGTAGGGATCCGAAGGGGTACGTGCACCCCGATGTTTATAGCAGCAATGTCCACAATAGCCAAACTGTGGAAAGAGCCAAGATGTCCATCGACAGATGAATGGATAAAGAAGAAGTGGTATATATACACAATGGAATATTATGCAGCCATCAAAAGGAATGAGATCTTACCATTTGCAACGACGTGGATGGAACAGGAGGGTGTTATGCTGAGTGAAGTAAGTCAATCGGAGAAAGACATGTATCATATGACCTCACTGATATGAGGAATTCTTAATCTCAGGAAACAAACAGAGTTGCTGGAGTGGTGGGGGGGTGGGAGGGATGAGGTGGCTGGGTGATAGACACTGGGGAGGGTATGTGCTATGGTGAGCGCTATGAATTGTGCAAAACTGTTGAATCACAGATCTGTACTTCTGAAACAAATAATGCAATATATGTTAAGAAAAAAAAGAAGAAGATAGCAGGAGGAGAAGAATGAAGGGGAGTAAGTCGGAGGGGGAGACGAACCATGAGAGACGATGGACTCTGAAAAACAAACTGAGGGTTCTGGAGGGGAGGGGGCTGGGGGGATGGGTTAGCCTGGTGATGGGTATTAAAGAGGGCACATTCTGCATGGAGCACTGGGTGTTATGCACAAACAATGAATCATGGAACACTACATCAAAAACTAATGATGTAATGTATGGTGATTAACATAACAATAAAAAATTTTAAAAATGAGCTGGAAATTGATATCTGATCTGATCTTATCTCTTTCTCTGTCTCTGTCATCTACTTATCCATCTATCATCTATTTATCTCTGTACAATGTCACAGAGACTAGTTCAAAGTGAAAAACAAACAAAGCTGTCCTTCAACCTAGAAAAAGATACATAATTTCAAATAGATTGATTCAAGAAAGCTATATTAAAATATCAAATTATGGCTCATGGTATGAATGTAATTGGCCGGCAGAAGTTGGAGGAATATGAGTTGTCTTAAGGATCAGTGTAAGCAAAGGTGTGGGGGATTAAAGCACAGAGAACAGTCACAGAACAGGTATAAAGGAACTACCCAAACTATTCCTCCTTCTTTGTTCTTGATTCACTCTTTTTTTGTTGTTGTTTTTTTTTTGGTGCACAAAGGTGATTTTATTAAAGCATGGGGACAAGACCCGTGAGCAGAAAGAGCTGCAATGCGGTCACGAGGAGTGGCCCATTATATACTTTCAAGTTGGGAGGGGGTTAGGGATAGCATAAGTCTCTTAAGGAATTTTAGAAGCAAGGTTTCTGGGACCTTGAGGGGACTAACTATCATTGGGAAAAGGTCATTCCATCTAATAAAACCTTAAGTCATGAGACCCTCAGATGTATATCGTGCGCCATATGTTTGGGGGATGATTGCCAACATGTATCTTGGAGGGTTTAGAGATAAAGGAATTTGTTTCCAAAGGAATTGTTATACAAGTAGACTTACAAGATCCTCGGGGGGCGGGGGGAGCGGGGAGTTCAGGCTAGGGTTGCCTTTTGCCCTTAGCAAAGTATTAATAGAGGCAGTTGAGTCCCTAGAGGAATGTCACTCTGCCTGTTTCAAGGATTTGTCAATAGGCTGCAGGTAGTTAGGAAATCTTCTGCCTTTGTTGATTCATTCTTCTCGTCACAAGCCACCTTTGAGTTAATGGCAATGAAGCAGGCTATGAACCAAGAAGAAACTGATATAATAACAGTCGTTTAGGAAGTTGGCAATAGCTTTATCAGAGTTAGTAGACATGATGTAACTATAACAAAACCAGGGAACAGAATTAAACTACCATAAGAAATGGGTCTTTTACAATAATCTTTGGAATTTATTACAATATTATTTTTAAATTTCTTAAAAACATTTTTAACCTGGGGCATGTGATCCTTGGATTTAAAAACAAACAAACAAACAAAAACCTTATCATCAGGGCGCCTGGGTGGCTCAGTCATTAAGCCTCTGCCTTCAGCTCAGATCATGATCCCAGGGTCCTGGGATTGAGCCCAGCATCGGGATCCCTGCTCCGCGGGAAGCCCGCTTCTCCCTCTCCCACTCCCCCTGCTTGTGTTCCCTCTCTCGCTGTGTCTCTCTCTGTCAAAGAAATAATAAAATAAAAAAAAAAAAAAACCTTATCATTTGGAGCAGCATTCAAACCAAACACAGCTGAAGCATAGAAACATCTACCTAAATGAGATTTCCCATGGGGCTTCCCTAAAGAAATGATCTTCTTCAGAGGTTGGCTTTGCAACATAACTCTAAAATGATCGCTGTTTTCACTTCCCATTGTTTCTTTCTGGTTTCTCCATGCCCGTGTCAATAGAAAGAGATTGTATGTACTTAATCTCCATATGGAGAAGATAACAAAGGTAGGTGGTGCCAAGAGGTAGATACCACCTGAGGGAAGGCCTTACTGAGCAGCTAAAACCCTGCAAATCATTTATTTGGCCATTGGATGTCATCAGTGTTCTATGGAGCACCTGCTGAGTGAGTTTTGTGGCAGGGAACATTTTTAGTTAAAGGCAGTAATTTGTTTATTGCTTTGATGGCATATTGGCATTCCTCTCAGTTAAATGGTGTGGAAATAGTAACAAAATTCATTTTCATTAGGCAGTATTTTAAGGTATCCAGTAATAACATTTTCTAAAAAAAAGAAAAAAGGAAAAAGAAAAGAAAAGAGAGCTATATGGCCTGAGACAATGTGAATCTGACAGACTCAGTCTTGAGATTAAGCCAGTTGTTAATGCAAATAGCTCAAATAATCAGATGATGTGGTCAGAGCTTTTATTATTTAGTTTCTGGTGATCAGTTTGGTGTGTGTGTATATATATATATATATATATATATATATATATATATATATATACTTTTCTACTGCTTCCAGTAATGTGATCCTTAATGTTGGACATTTTGGGAAATGCAGGTACATCCAAAATAATTTTTTTTGTTAGTTTTCAACTTACATAAAGGTATGCTAGAAAAGAAGAAAAAAATGCAAATATTTAGGATTAATGGATACTGTATTCAAGTAATAATTTTAATCCACTCTTGGGGATTTTTATTTTTTGTTTATGAACCATTAAAGATTGTTAATGTTTTTCAAAAGTATCAGTTAACATATTTTTAAATTGTACAAAATGAGGCATTGATATAGTATTACTATAAAAGAATTCAAACAATATTGAAACATTTAAACTAAAAATTAGAAGTTTCCTTTTAATGAGACACAGCCACTACTCCTCTTTGTCCCACTCATATGCTCTATATCTTCCTCCTGTTTTTAGAGGGCATTGTTCAATGTTTGTGTATGTTCTTTGGGTCTATACAATTTCAAAGGTTTTATTTAAGGCATTTGAGGTAGGTTAGGATATTAGGTCGGAACAGGGTTATAATGATCTAAGGGCAGCAAGTCTATATTGGTGGAAAGTGAGTAAGAAAACAATTTTAAGTCTGTCTTCACATTATGTTTTGGTTACGTGGTATTGGAAGTAAGATTTAAAGTGTCATTAGATTTTATTCTATATAATAACACACAAGGTTTCCCTTCAAGTCTCTCAAGGTCTTTATAGGTACCAGGAACATACATAAATAGAGGAGATTCAAATTAACATTGACCTTTGGTTAGGCAAAGAATTTACTTTGTCTTCATTAGGAAGTGTTAGGACATTAACAGAGTAATAAATTTTGATTTCTTTTCCTCACCTCTATTGTTATCAGATTCCTTTTTAATTATTATTACTTTTGTTGAGCTAACCAGCTTTAATGAAGACTAAGTGTCTCTGATTTGTATTTGTTCAATAAATAAGCCATACACAGAAGGTCAACAGGAATAGAAGTTAAACAACCTGGCTCTGCCTTGAACAGTATCCATTGCAAGAGATTCACAACATAAGTACTATTTTTAATTGGGGAAAAATAGTACTACTGTATAAAAATACCATATTTTCTGAGTTTGGACATCATGAAAGGGAAGAGAACATTTTAAAATTATTTTTCTCCATATAGCATTGAGGCATGGGTTGGTTATATTAATTGTACATTTATAACATTTAGCTTTGTTCAGTCGTAGTTTATTTCTGGACAGCTCATACAAAGGGAAATTGATAAAGTCATGGAAAAGAAAGCCTGAGAGGAAAGATGAAAGGAATTGAGTTTATTCATTCTGGAGAGAAGCAACTTGGAGGGCAAAGTAATAATGTTCTTCGTTCAAGTAGAGACTTCCCAGAGATAGAGCGGTGGCTCTCAGGGGTGTGGTTTTCTTTGACACAATCCCTGATGGCCAGGAGAGCACTTAAAGAAAGATAAATACTTATTTTATTAACTAAGGGTAAGGGATCCTCTCTGAAATCTTGCTTGGTGACCTGCAATGAAAATTGTCCACTGTCAGCACTGATAACAGAATTAGAGAAATAGCACTGATAACAGAATGAGAAGAATCACATTTTTACCCTAATATGAAGATTTCTGATTATGGACCATGGTTTTAAAATTTATCTGAGTGAGAGAGAAAATTGTTATGGGAGAAGTTGTATAAAGATGTGAAAAATTGGACAAAAGCATCAGTCTAGGCTGGTTTGGTAGTAAGAATGGATTTTTTTAAAATCTTTCCATGCCAATAATTTCATACTTATATTATCTCAAGCAACTAAAAATGGGGGGCTAATAGTTAATCATGTAAAGAAATGGATGGGGTAGGCTGAGTATTAATATCTAAGAGTCTTCCCAGTGTCTGTTCCATTGGGATGCATTTAAGTAAATTTCACCCTCACATGATTTACCACCTGACCAGAGTCCCACCACATGACTCTGTGGACTTCCTGGCACCAAGTAGCTGGACTGCAGCTATGAGAACTTTTCTTAGAGTCTACTGGAAAGACCAGTAAGGCTGATTCACTGGGTTCTCTCCTAATGGAAGAATGAGGGCACTATGTGCCAGGAATGGTATGGTGAATATGGTGATTCCCCATTTTACAAATGAAAAAACTGAGATCAGGAAAGTGGACTACTGTGGATTCATTGCACAAATTTTCCACACAACTCAAAATAAATAATGCCTGCTACTAATCAGAAAAGGGGAAGGAAATGCAACACATCTCCATTGTAGCCTTTGTTGACCAAAGAACTTTTCCTATAACAGTTTGCCAATTGTCATTGTTCCACCTTTATAATAATATTATATATAATAATAATGGCCAACCAGGCCTTAGCCTATGCAGTCAACATTGTAGGATTGGAAAGTTAGAGATAGATGTCACTCCACTATCCCTTCCCTTTACCCAATCACAAGTTTTGAAGTTGAAGCAGCTTTAACATGAAAAACAAAGTTGTAAATACCTTGGGAAATAATGTGCCAGCTCTATTCTTGGGGTTTCTTTTCAGACCAACTGCTTTGTTGGTTAATGTTTTAATGAGACATTAACAGGCATATTTTCTGAAAATAATGTTATCTATAATCAACTGCTTCCATTGAAAAATATCATAAACTTTTACACTTTGCCCTGCTGGAACAGATGGCAAGCCAACTGTCAACAACATTTGTTTAAAAAGACACAGAAAAGGAGGCTGGAAGAAGAATAAAGGCTTCTTGTTCTTTGTTAGATGTCTTAATTATATTTCCAAAGTAATTCTTTTAATGTTAGAAAGGACAATACTGTAAGATCTCTGAATCTCAAAATGAGAAATAGGCACTATTAGCAGAATTGGAGATGAACTTGCTAACCATTTGAAGAACCTAATTTAACTAATTAGTGACTTTTGCAGCTATCTACTTTCCCTTAGTCAATTTTAACTTTAAACTTTTTCCCCTGAGAGGGATAAACTGAGCCTAGAAATTTTAAAATAAGATTTCTCCTGACTTTCCCTGGCAATTAAGATTTGGCCCACTATTCAACTCTCATAATGGTCTATGGATATCCTAGATCAGAATTTTCATTTTCAAATGATGCCCAATGATTTCAGGCATCCTGCTGTTTGATAACCACTGTGACTTCAATCTTATAGGTCAATAGTTTTCAATTTGCATTTCTCAAAGACCTACAGTTTTAACAGAAGATTCTCCAGACCATATGAAGAGACAAGAGGGAGATCAAGAAGGAGGAAGAGATATAGATTATTTATTTTTAATGAGAGCAATTCATTTCTACACGTTTCAGAAATTTTAAAAAATACAAACATCAATGGCTATTTCCTGTTTAACTTTTTGTTGTTGTTATCAATTTTCCTTTTGTTTAAAAATGGAACATACATAATATACAATGTCTTTCATTCGATGAGAAAAAAAGAACATTTAGCTTTTGGTTCATTTGGGAAAAGCGAGAAAGGGACAAAATATTCTCCTAGGGCTGGTAGGGTATTGGAGGGAGGAATCAAAACAGAGACTCCCTGAGGCAGATAGTTCAAATCTAAGGAGTAAATTGTTTAAGACTGCTTTTTGCAATCATGTCCTAGAAGTTTGCCCCCCAAGAAAAGACAAGTATGAACAGCACTTGGAATATTTAATATTTACATTATATTCTATTTAAAAAGGGCCAGGGCAAAGCGATATCTTACAATTTGAGATATAGAGGCTGAAGAAATGCATTTTTATAAGGCCTATAAAATGAAATGTAAAATTTCTTAATGGATTGTTCACATTTAAAAAAAATTATAGAAGTAATTTACAGAAGAGAAAGGCTAAAGAGATTTGAAATAGTGAGAGTTTTACAACTGGCTTGTAAGGGGGAATGCATAAGGATGGACCGAGAAGAGGAAGGAAAATCCAGGTGGAGCCTGAAACATGTTCTCTCCTTGTCATGTGAGAGAATTCTCTCCTGCTGCGGATAGCTGCTAGAAAGGATAGAATGGTTCTAGCAGTAACCATTAGTGCTTTTTGCCTTTCTCAGGAAAGCAGGAGATTATGACCTATCCCCTAGTAATTGCCGGATTCCTACAACCACGAAAGTGTTTATCTTGTTCTCACTAGTTTGTGAACTTTGGGATCTATATTTGGTAATTCCTGTCAAAGAAAAATTGTACTGGACAAGTGAAACAGGCAAGAGAGACTATATTCAAGGCTATTATGGGAAGGGACAGAGTTTGAACTCAACTCCTTTTGAAACAAAAAGGGGAAGAGTTTTTTTTGTTTGTTTGTTTGTTTTTAAAGATTTTATTTATTTATTTGACAGAGAGGGAACACAAGCAGGGGGAGTGAGAGAGAGAGAAGCAGGCTTCCCGCCGAGCAGGGAGCCCGAAGCTGGGCTCGATCCCAGGACCCTGGGATCATGACCTGAGCTGAAGGCAGACGCTTAACGACGGAGCCACCCAGTGCCCCAAAAAGGGGAAGAATTTTTAACAGCTGCCTGAGTGAGTGGAAAAATACTGGAAGATGTTATGGCAGAGGTTGGTCAATATGATTAGCACATCTGTGTTGGCTAATTGGTGCTGATCTAAGTCAGGCTCCCACCCCTCCCAGGAGACTGAGAGACTTGGGTGCTATTTTTCTTTCTTTTTTGAGAGGAAGGGGTGCTATTTTTCTAAAGTCAATATGATAAAAGAAAGAAAGGGGCTTATAATGAAAAGAAAAGCTGTCTGAAGTTTAGTCAAATTGAGGGGAATATTAAGGCCCTCTTGGTTACCCTCAAAACCGTAACAACCAGCAAAAGTGCTACTTTTGTAACCTATAGAATCTCAACTTGCTTTTCATAGCTTGAAAATATCTGTTTCTGTGTATGTCTTTCCAACTAGAACGGCAGTTAAAACCTCAGCAAATACTACTAATATTAAATGGTGAACTTATATTTCTCAAAAGTTTATTGCTGAGCATCTTGACTACATCAAGAAATGGGAAGGGAAGGGAAGGAAGTGGCTTCTTAGAAACCCAGAACACATGCAAATGAGGTGATGACAAAAGCCAAGAACTCCATCAGGATTCAGCTATTCTCAGTCAGATGGTGCTGAACCACAGAGGTTGAGGATAGGAAAGCTCAGCCAGGGTAAGGGCACTCAGTGTTCTCCCAACAGTTTAATTTTTATGATATTTTTCTTCCAGAGTACAAATGTACAACTTGACTTCCAGAAGGGTGAAACCATAATAATATCATCTCAGGACACACAAAAAAATGTTAGAGACATCATTTGAAGATTTCTAGAAATGTCTATCTTGTAGAAAAATAAATATGCAAAGTTCTTTGTATATTTAAGAGCAAATTACTCTTTATGGAATAACCTATAATCCTAATATTAATCAGTTCAGAAGAGAGTCTGGTTTACAAATTTGACAGAGTGAGGATGAAGTGGGTGTGGGGCAGAGGTTGGTAGGATGGATGTGGAGTGGAAGAGTGGGCCGTTGAGTGGGTGAAGGATGTAGCCTTTTAAATATAGTTTGGGCAGAAAGTTCTATCTTACAAGAATTTTTATTGCACAGATTTTTTTTAACATATTGAATAATTAAAATATTTAAGACCTGAACTAAATAAATTACTAAATCTGGTTATGGTCTAACTTTAATTTTCCAATTACTGGATCTGTTCAAAATGGATTTTTGTAATGTATGCTGATTAACATAACATAATAAAAAAATGGAAGAAAAAAACAATTGAGATCATGAAATTTGGTGATTAAATTCATATTAACAACAAAAAATAGATTTCACTTCCAAAAACATTTTTTTCCTTGACATCTCTTTTGTTTTGTTTTGTTTTTTAAATACCATCCCCAATGAAATCATTGAGTATACTGTTCAATAATAGATATAGCCAGCTTCTGCACAAACAGATGGAATTGTTTTGTCTGCTGGTTTCAGCACAATAGAAGCTAAAATCCCATTTCCTCACCATGTGCTGGCCTGAAGCAGATATTCTAGAAAACCTTTGGTCCATAACAGTGGCTATCAGTGCTTAATTGGCATAAGGTGTGGATGTCTTATACAGAAACTCAAAGATTAAACTCTTAAATCTTGAAGACCAGAAAATGTAAGAACATGCAGGGTCTTATGAACTTAAGAGTTTTTCTTCCATATTGATGTTTACCACATGTAGATTTCCACCTACTTATTTCAGAGACATGTGGGTTCAGTCTTTATGATTGTAGAATCATTCTAATTGTACAACACCACTTATACTATCTCCCTCTGATAATTAAAATAACCAACTAGACCTGGAAGTTATGGTAGTGATATGATTTTCCAGGTTCAAAGTTCTGGTATTTTCAGAGGGGGCATGAAAAATGTATACATTCACTTCAAAAATATGTATGTATGCATGCAATTGAGATGGGATTGTAAACAAATGAAGTGAATTTTTCATTCACTAGAGATATATGGTGATTACATTTTCAGAGATGTTACTCTACCTCAAAATTGAGCTTTGGAGGAAAGAATACTTTTTCTCCAATTGACTGAGGTGAATTTCAGTTAGTGTTTGTCAAAAGCCTGGAATGGAAGCTATCAACAGATTTAAAGTGGATTAAACTAAACATGTATCAAAACCACATTTGATGGCATAATGTCATAAAATAAATTAAGCATCTTTTTTATTATTTTTATGATAAATAAATCACTACAGATATTTTCCTGACTCTGTCTTGATTTGAAGAGCAGACACGGAGTTAGATTTGAGGTTGTGACATCAGTGAGGTGGCAGAATAGGAAGTCCCCCCACAGAAGCACTCATTTAATAACACTCTAAGTACCAAAATGCCTTTATGAAAACTCCAGAATCCAGCGAGGTTGCAGTGACCTAGAGGAGCACAAAACTGCAAATAGCCACATTGAAATGGGTATGAAGAGCAATTTCATTTTACCGGTATCAGCCCATACCCAAGCCAGCACAGGTCAACACTAAGAGAGATCCCCTGTGTCCACTATTTCTCCCTAGGGGAAAAGAGAGTGTGAAGTGCGCATCCAATCTTGGTGCGCCGCCAGACAGACCTGCTACTGTCTCATCTCACCCAGAATGCTAAGGGAAATAGCAATTCTGACACCTGGAGACAGCCAAGAACAAAGAAAGAGTGGGCAGCTTTCAGCGGTGGCATAGCACTACAGAGTTGGAAGAAGGTACATGATTTTGAGACGTCTCTTTCAAAAAAGAGAAAGAGAGAAGAATAGGTTTCACATGAAATTCTACAATTTCAGTGCACTGTCCCAGGAAAAAAGGGGCAGGTGGCTCTCAGCAACTAACACGGCCTCTGGTATTGAGAGAAGTCTCTCAAACCTGAGACTTGTCCATCAGGAGGGACAGAGAGGTGTTGAGTGTGCATCCACTGTGTGGTCCCTAGGGAAAAGGGATGGATGGCTTACTGTGGCCAGCATGACTCTGTGACATTGGGAAAAGGCACACAACCTTAAGAGTTCTATCCCAGAAAGAAGGGAGAGGAGGGGAACATGCACATCCATAGAAAAGTTTTTGAGAAGCTCCCAGAATCAACTAAGCTGGTTGATGAAAGTTTTTCCCTGTTGATGCCAGTCTGTAAGGACTCAGAGGAGCGACTGAGTCCTTAAATGCACAGGCACCAACATAAAGCTGTAAGGAACATGAAGAATCAGGAAATATGACACAACCAAGGGAGCCAAATAAATCTCCAGTAAATAACATAAAGATGGAGATGTATGAATTACCTCACAAAGAATTCAAGATGATCATCTTTAAAAAGCTTAGTGTGCTACAAGAGAAGACAGAAAGACAACTGAATTAAAAAAAAAAAAAAACGACAATACATGATCAAGTTGGATTTACCTGTGGGATAAATCTTGGGATTCAAGGATGGTTTAATATATACAGACCAATCAGTGTAGTACACCACATTAATAAAGGATAAAATTCACATGATCATCTCAATAGATGCAGACATTTGAAAACATTAAATATATTTTCATGATAAAAACTCAACAAACTAGACAGGGAAGGGATGTACCTCAACATGATAAAGGCCACATATGACAAGCCTACAGGTAACATCATAGTCAATAGGGAAACACTGATTTTCCTCTAAGGAAAAAAGACAGGAAAAAGACAGGGATGCTATTGAACAGGTATAAAATTTCAGTTCTGCAAGATGAATTAGTTCTGGAGATATGCTTTCTTGCATAGTGACTCTACTTAGCAAGAATGCACTGTATACTTAAAATTTAAGTAGGTAGATCTCATGTTAAGTGTGTTACCACAATACACATTTTTAAAAATTAAAAAATAAAAGAAATTGAGTTAGATTTTCAAGGTTGGAAAATAAGTGAAATGTGTGGATGGGTAAAAGAAAGAAAAAGAAGGAAATGAGATGACTAAAGGAAACAGTCTTTTACTTTATTACAAGTCTGAATACATTTCAAAACATTACTAAACATTTTAGAAAGGAAAATGGCATGTTTTGCATCCATTCAAAACTGGAGATACTACAAAAAATAATAATAATAATAATGCCATCAAAACAAAGTGAATGAAGTTTCCTAGCTACCACTCAGGTCTTCTAAACAGTGCTTCCTGACTGTATAATGCTAAATTCACATGACTAATGACATTTAAATTTATTTATTTATTATTTTGATCCCCTCTGTCCTGAAAACTCCTCTTCCTACCATTACTCTTGTCCTTGTGGAGAGGGAGTGCATGACCCTTTGAGATGGAAGAGGAAAAGAAGGCAGTTAGGACACCCAGAAGGTTGTGCTTCATTTCACATTGTATATGAGGTTTTGGGGTGCCATCTTTCCCAAACTGGCTTTAGACCTTCCTCAATGAACTGAAGTTGCTTTGATAGTACATTATAGCCTGCCTTAAAAGGAGTAACTTACAAAACTCCATTTCTGGTCATATCTATTTTCAGCCCAGCGTACTGACTAGGGTGGCATTTTCTTTTTTTTCTCCTTAAATGAAAGAGGTGCATTTTTTTTTTCTCTTTTTTCCAATTCTGGGCATAAAAAAGGAAAAGACCACTACTACACAACAAAGACATACACACAGGCACATTGATACCTTAGATATTCTTGGATGTTTTACTAAACCACAGACTACAATTGCAATGTTGTATTATAAAATTCTAACCATATTGGAAAGACCATGGAATCTTTAATCTTCAACATGTAGAGGAGAAAACTGAATCTTATCCAGAGCAATGATTTTAACTAATAAGTGATAATTCAGAGCCCACAGAAGTGACAGACTACCATAGCAATAGAACACAGTAAATGTTCAGGATTATAACTGCTCAAAAGGTCTTCCTCTAAGGTGAACTCAAAATATTTTAAGCTAAACCCCAGCCCTTTTCAAATTAAATCAGTCAGTCTACTTATGGTAAAAGGCCCAGAACTGAGCATAATCCTTCAGAGTGAGGAGGCTGGCCAGATGCCAGTTTTCTTTCCTTCCTTCCTTCCTTCCTTCCTTCTTTCCTTCCTTCCTTCCTCTCTATCTCTTTCTTTCTTTCATGAACATAAAATGATTATTGGGATCAGAGGATAAGAAAAATGATTGTTAGGTTTTCCCCAATTTACCCCCATTACCATTACCAACCTCTCCATCCCATCATCAGATTTGGAAGACTCTGGCAAAGTCATCTGTTACCCACGCAATAAGCTAAAGATTGCCACATAATTTAAGTTTCTTTTAAATTATGTAAATTATCCATGACTTTATACAACAATCCCAAAGATAAAGATATGACTTTTGCCAGCATGTTTGGTAATCAGAGCTAACACTTGGGTTGACTTTTGTTCCTCACAGATCTTTGTTTACCTGGGATGTTGCACTGCCATCCTGCTTTGTAAATCTCTAAACCTCCTTTCAAGATGCTGGGACATCTGTTCAAGATGGAGCCTGAATAATAAATGCAAACATCCCTCATATAACTTTAGTGCCCCTTTGTGCCACTGTCCATCAGTTGGTTGGAGTTCTACTTCTGTCAAGGGCTATAAAAAGAAAAGAGCAGACAATTAAATTCTCCTCTCCTTGCTCATTCACTAATGCTTAAAGAGATAATAAAATGGACATTTATTCTCAACTGCAGTTCAATTGAAATGTTATGATTTTTTGGTGACTTCTGAAGGTAATGGAAAATGAGTACCACCTGTTTTTGATGTGCCATCAGGGACATGGCACTTATTAGATGAATTCTACTTAAAAAGTCACATCCTTTATTTGGTGATGGCTTGTTCTCTGGGAGAGTAACTGATCCTTAAACACATAAAACCAACAAACCATGGCTCACACAAGTCATTTGTTTCATCTGTCTTCAGAGTTAATACCTAGCAACCCAATCTGTTTGGCCCAGGGATTAGAGCAGATTATGAAGAAGACCCAAATGAAGAGTCTGCATTGCTGGTAGGTCAGTTGTGTTAAGGAAGGAAGATATTTTTGACTCTTTCTCTCTTTTGAAGTGGACTTTTGATTGGGCTATTTGTAGATTTCTTATATCCCTTTAACTTATTTCACTTCCATCTCTTTGTTGGGGAATGAGATGTAGTATTCCTACCCAACATTAGTTGATATTTACTATGTGTGAAACACTGTGCTAGGTTATTAAGAATATATTAATTAATTTATTCTTTACAACACTTATATGAATCATGTTATTGGTTCCATTATATTAATATGGTAACTATTGGAGCTCCTGGATCCTTATCTGTTTCTAAATTTTAAATTACATAATAGACAGAGTTATTCAACTTTTCTCAGCATATGATATACTTATGACAGATATAAGTTGTACAGCTACCAGTTAAGGTTGATTTTCTTTCTTTTTTTTTTTAAGGATTTTATTTATTTATTTGACAGAGACACAGCGAGAGCAGGAACACAAGCAGGGGGAGTGGAAGAGGGAGAAGCAGGCTTCCCGCTGAGCAGGGAGCCCGATGTGGGACTTGATTCCAGGACCCTGGGATCATGACCTGAGCTGAAGGCAGATGCTTAATGACTGAGCCACCCAGGCGCCCAGGGTTGATTTTCATTCCTTGTTGCATCTTGGGATGGGATGGTTCTAACTAATTCAGCCCAAATAAGAAAAATAAGGTTTATCGAGAATGATGAACATAACTGACAAGTGACAAAGCAAAGCCGCAGAGATGACAGACCACACTTTTTCTTTTTAACTACAGTTACTCCCTTGGGGTATCTAGCACACAGTTATCTGTTTAAGGGAAACACAGAGAGTTCAGAGGGCTTACAAAACTACAGGGAGTTTACTCAATCTGGATGATCAAAAAGTGATCACATCTGTGTATGGGATGATTTCTTCTGACAGCAAGGAGAATGTTAGATAGTGGAGCTCTTGCACAGAGAAAATTTCTAGGGCTCTCAATGATGACAGATTATTCTAAGGAAGTAGTTTGGCTTTTATGCATGTCCCTGGTGGTGGGCATTAATAGCATTCACTCAGGCAGGCTGGGTGATTCACTGGTGCTCTCTATCTCTCCATATTCTCCTCCATCATGTCCTTCAGACCCTTTATATTTCCCCAAATCAGAACAACTGCAGTGCTTTCCTGGGAATTCTTCCTCATCTCTCTTCATCTACTCAATCAATCCACTGCTGACCAATGAACATTTTTTTTTTCTTTGAGACTTTTCCTTTTGATACATAAAACAAAAACAATAACAAAACAAAAACATAAGAAAATAATAATGAAATTTCTTCTAAGTAGCCTTGGCTTTCACAATTTTAGTCTCTGAAACGGGTCTTTGAAGCTTACTTTGAAAATGTAATGTTGAATATTGATTCTTTCTCTTTGTCTTTCTCCTATAGCAACAATGATCTCTGAGCCCCTGATGCTAAGGGAGGATGCAATAGGAATAGGTGGCAGAAAAAAAAAAGTTTTAAAAATGCCCTATTAATATATTTTAAAATAATGTTTTTATATACAATTTATGAAGACCCAAGTAAAATTTACTTTCTAAACTAAAATTTCTTTTGAAACTTTATCCTATATCTGCAATCGATTTAAACCACAAAGCTCTTTATAATGATACTATGGTCTCCAAAATTTTTTCATCATTGTCTCAGTGTCCTAGTTTTTCTATATAATTTTTTCTTCAATACTAAGTCTTATAGTCTAACTTTAGTGTGAATATCTGGAAGATTGAGACCAGAGCTTATATGGAGTTTTCCATGGAACACAGATTCTACTTACTGATATTTTAAAACTATTCATCAATTTTTGCTAGAATTGAAAGACAATGGAATTTTAGATGTCTACTCTGCCAAATAACTTAAAAAAATATTTATTAGGTACAAACTATGTGCCAGAGTGGGGCACTAAAATATGATGGTAACAAGAACTGGAGCTTACACCTTGAACTTTATACTCTAATATAAGATATTTCTGAACTATCAGATATCCCCTTTATATGTTTGGAAGTTACGTTACACAGATGCACTGATTTATATACTGAACTAGAGCAAAAATACTAAAAGAAATTGTCAAATGCTACCATTTACTTCGAAGTATAGAGGACTTACTTTTCTGGGTAAAGAGCTAATTGAAAAGAGCTCCTGGAACTGGCCAAAACAATGCCATGATGAATTAGAATTGTAAACAAGATTCCTTATTCCCTAATTCCGTACAAAAGCTGTAATATCCAGGCAGTTGTGGGCTTGAACTTATTAATGTGATATAGATTCAATTTGCTCTACAAACATTGCCAAGATCTGAATTTAAGCCTCAATATTTTAGCCAGCAATCTACATCTAGACACCAGAGAACAATGCATAGCAAATTCAGAATCAGGAAAGAGTAAATAGTTTAAATAATGAATGAATTTTTGCCAACATAAACCAATGGTGATTATCTCCCTGGGCTTCCTAAATATTTAACCTACCCAATTATGTTTCACTTGGTGTTGTAACCACAAAATAAACTTAGCAAAAAGCCAAATGATTATGTGTGGGCTGTGACTATAAAGTAGTGGTACTTGTTTATTATAGGTAATTTGGGAATTTTGACTTCAGTTTGTTTCTTTTTAAAACAAGAATTAGAATTTATTTGACATGACAGAATGAATTGAGGATTTTGATAATGAATTCTTTTCTCCACTTCTGAAAGGATAGGATTTCAATCTTCTGAAAGAATGACTTGTTTCTACCACATTCACCTGCAATGAACCCAAATAGGTCAGCTGCCTTATCTATGTCTTCATATATTCAATAGATAAACAAGGGTATACTGCTTAGTTCTACCTTACTTACTGTGATAGGTACAAGGATGATTAAAGGTCATGTAAAATACCATCATAAATTAGATAACCTAAAAAATAGAAAATGGCAGAATAAGGTAGAATAGAATTGTATTTCTTTTTGGTGTGGATATGTGCTAAAGATCAAGGTGGAGATACTCAAAAGTTAATGTAATGAAGCTTCTGGCTTCAGCCCTAGTATGTAAAGAACTTGGAAGTCATTACTCAAATCCTTAAAACCTGATTTCAAAATTTATCTTAAACATAGCAAAGGAAACCACTAACAAAATGAAAAGGCAACCTACTGAATGAAAGGAGATATTTGTAAATGATATATCTGATAAAGGGTTAATATCCAAAATACATAAAGAATGTATACAGCTCAAAACCAAAAAAAACAAATAATCCAATTAAAAATGGACAGAAGACATGAATAGACATTATTCCAAAGAAGACATATGGATGGCAAAGAGATACATGGAAAGATGTTCAACAGCATTAATCATCATGGAAATGCAAATTAAAACCACAATGAACTATCACCCCACACCTGTCAGAATGGCTAGAATCAAAAAGACAAGAAATAACAAGTATTATGTAGGATGTAGAGACAAAGGAACTTTTGTACATTGTTGGTGGGGATGTAAATTTGTATAGCCACTGTGGAAAATACTAGGGAGTTTCCACAGGAAGCTGAAAGTAAAAAACACCGTATGATCCAGTAATTTACCCAAAGAAAGTGGAAATACTAATTTGAAAAGATAGATGCACTCCTATGTTAATTGCAGCATTTACAACAGCCAAGATAAGGAAGCAACCCAAGTGTTCACTGATAGGTGAATAGACAAAGAATATGTGGTATATATATACAATGGAATATTACTCAGCCATCAAAAATAATGAGACCTTGACATTTGTGACTGCATAAATGAACCTAGAGGGGTATTATGTTAAGTGAAACGTCAGGTAGAAAAAGACAAATACTATAAGATTTCACTTATAGGTTCATTTGTGCAGTCACAAATGTCAAGAAACATTTAAAAATGTTTACTTTTAAAGGAATTGTTAAGAAAATGAAAATACAAGCCACAAACTGGAAGTGTTTGCAAAATACATATTTAATAAAGGATCTATATTCAGAAATACAAAAAAAACCTCTTTTTTTTTTTTTAAAGATTTTATTTATTTATTCATGAGAGACGGGGGGAGAGAGAGAGAGAGAGAGAAGCAGAGGGAGAAGCAGGCTCCCAAGGAGCAGGGAGCCTGATGCGGGACTCGATCCCAGGACCCTGGGATCATGACCTGAGTCGAAGGCAGGCGTTTAACCATCTGAGCCACCCAGGCGCCCTACAAAAAAACCTCTTAATGTTCAATTGTAAGAAAACAAATAACCCAATTAATAAATGAGCAAAAGGTCTGAATAAACATTTTAGTAAAGAATATATAGAGAGGAGAAAATGATCACATGAAAAGATGCTCACTATCTTTTGTTGCTATGGATATGCAAATAAAAACAACAATGAATACAACTACAAACTTATTAAAATGTTATAATCCAATACTTTGAATTTAAAAACTATAAAACGATGAAATAAATTGAAAAGGACACAAAGAAATGGAAAGACATTCCATGTTCATGAATTGGAAGAACAAATATTATTAAAATGTCTATACCACACAAAGCAATCTACAGGTTTAATGCAATACAATGGAATATTACTCAGCCATTTAATGCAACCCCTATCAAAACACCAACAGATTTTTTTTACAGAACTAAAACAAATAATCCTAAAATTTATATGGAACCACAGAAAAGTCTGAATAGCCAAAGCAATTTTGAAAAATAGAAGCAAAATTGCAGATATCACAATTCCAGAACTGAAGTTATATTACCAAATTGTGGTAATCGAAACAGGATGGTACTGACACAAAAATAGATACATAGGCACTGGAATAGAATAGAAATCTCAGAAATAAACCCACACTGATATGGTCAAGTAGTCTTCAACAAAGCAGGGAAGACTATCCAATGGGGAAAAGACAGTCTCTTCAACAAATGATGTTGGGAAAACTGGTCAGCTACATACAAAAGAACAAAAACTGGGCCACTTTCTCACAAAAATAAACTCAAAATGGATTGAAGATCTAAATGTGAGACCTGAAACCATAAAATTCCTGGAAGAGAGGACATGAAGTAATGTCTTTGACATCAGCCATAGCAACTTCTTAAAAGATGTTATCTCCTGAGGCAAGGGAAACAAAAGCAAAAATAAACTATTAGGACTTCATTAAAATAAAAACCTTCTGCACAGGGAAGAAAACAATCAACAGAACTAAAAGACAACATACTGAATGGAAGACAATATCTGCAAATGACATATCTGATAAAGGGTTATTATCCTAACTCTATAAAGAACGTATATAACTTAACACCCAAGAAACAATCAAACTGAAAAATGGGCAGAAGACATGAACAGAAATTTCTCCAAAGAAGACATATGGATGGTAAAGTCAACAGACACATGAAAAGATGCTCAACATCACTCATCATCAGGGAAATGCAAATCAAACTACAAAACTACTTCACATCTGTCAGAAAGAGTAAAATCAAACCACAAGAAATAATAAATATTATTGAGGATATGGAGAAAAATGAACCCTCTTGTACTATTGGTGGGAATGCAAACTGGGGCCGCCACTGTGGAAAACAGTATGGAGGTTCCTGAAAAAATCAAAAACAGAACTACCCTACGATCTACTAATCCCACTACTAGGTATTTACCCAAAGAATACAAAAACACTAATTCAAAGAGACACATGCATTCCTATGTTTATTGAAGCATTATTTACAATAGCTAAATTATGGAAGCAGCCCAAGTGTCCCTTCATAGGTGAATGGATAAAGAAGTGGCATATACACACAATGGAATATTATACAGCCATAAAAAGAATGAAATCCTGCCATTTGCAATGACATGGATGGAGCTAGAGAGTATAACGCTAAGTGAAGTAAGTCAGTCAGTGAAAAGCAAATACCATATAATTTCACTCATAGGTGGGATAAGAAACAAAACAAATGACCAAAAGGGAAAGAAAAGAGAGACAAACCAAGAAACAAATGTTTAACTATAGAGAACAAACTGATGGTTACTAGAGAGGAAGTGGGTGGGGTGAGGGGTGACACTGGTGATGGGGATTGAGGAGTGCACCAGCTGTGAGGAGCACAGGGTAATGTATGGAAGTGTTGAATCATGATGTTGTACACCTGAAATGAATATAACACTGTAAGTTAACTATCTGGGAATTTAAGAAAAATGAAACAGCTTTTATTAAAAAAATAAGAATTAAAGAGTATTTTAAAAATTAATAAAAACATTATTTATGAATATCAATTATTAGTCAAAACTGTACATGTAAATGTTGAGGATTGGACCGAATCTGATCTGGGTTGAACTCCTGAGCTCCTCCACTTACTGGTTCTTTAACATGAAGCAAGTCAGCCTCCATGTCATTTCACAAGATTGCTGTAAGTGTCAAACAAAATGATGTGGGTGCAAATGCTATGTAAACTCTACAATGATGTACAAATGTGAAGTGTTACTTCTTATTAAAGTTCAATACAGAAAAAAAAATTCAATATTTTGACAAAACCCAATTGCTGGCTAAGATGCAAAGCAACCAAATTTCTCATTCATTACTGAGTTCAGGTATTTGGGAACTCTGCAATATTCTTGCAGCTTCTTTGTAAATCCAAAACTCTTCTAAAATAACAAATTGATTAATGACTTTAAAGAAAAAATGTGATGGGGCACAATTAACAAGTCATATCAGCCACTACCAAGGCCTTCATATCCATGCTAACTCTTGAGTAGGTTAAGAACCCATCATTATATGGGGCTCCTGGGTGGCTCAGTCGTTAAGCGTCTGCCTTCGGCTCAGGTCATGATCCCGGGGTCCTGGGACCAAGCCCCACATCGGGCTCCCTGCTCCACAGGAGGCCTGCTTCTCCCTCTCCCACTCCCCCTGCTTCTGTTCCCTCTCTCACTGTGTGTCTCTCTCTGTCAAATAAATAAATAAAATCTTTAAAAAAATCATTATAAAATACAGACTCTAGGCAGAGACCTGGCCTGTTGTGATGGAGAAATTCTGAACTCTCTGAAGTGCTCTCCTCCCTCGGTGCTTGGTTCTTGGTCTTAGCAGCCTCAGCATTTCCTGTGAATGACTACAAAGCTCTCCTCTCTATCACCCATGTTTATAGATCCTGAAGAATAGAAAGACATGATTCTATGCCACACCTGCTTAACCTCTTCCAGGCCACTCCTATATTTCATGAGGACAGAGCGCTCCCTATCTGCTAAGAGGCTATAGGCACAAATGCCACTGATCACCTGTTTTTCCCTTTGTCCACATTCTCATACAACCTTTCGAAATTATTGCTGTAGAAGCCAAGAGAAACCAAATGGTCTTCAATTTTTGTCCATGTTTCCTCAGGAGGAAATGTTCTGTGGTGGAAATGTTTAGGCTGGCACCAAATTCTGTAAATCCACATACTTTAATAAAATGGCACTTGCATAGAGTGTGAAAAGACTGTCACATGTGAAAATTTGTTCAACTGCAAAATTCTACAGAGAGTTTTGTTAAAAATAGTTTAAAGGAAGAAACTCTTCTGATCTTGCCTGTCATAAAAATTTACAAAACTGCTATTAGTTAGAAACATAAAAAAGTTGGCTATGAAAAACTGCAGAAGGGAATGTGTTTTTACTCTTATGTTAATTTCAGCCAATTGTGGCTCTCCATATGTGAAAAGTTCCCAAGTGAACTTTGTCTTTTTTTACATGTTAACATTATTTTTTTGTCATGTTAAGTTAGCCACTGTGTAGTACATCATTAGTTTTTGATGTACTGTTCAGTGATTCATTAGTTGCGTATAACACGCAGTGTCATCACAACACATGCCCTCCTTAATACCCATCACCCTGTTACTCCATCCCCTCACCCTGAAACCCCTCTGAAACCCTCAATTTGTTTCCTGGAGTCCATAGTCTCTCATGGTTCATCTCCCTGTCGGATTTCTCCCCCTTCAGTTTTCCCTCTCTTCCCCTATGGTTCTCCACGCTATTCCTTATGTTCCACAAATAAGTGAAACCATATGATAATTGACTTTCTCTGCTTGACTTATTTCACTTAGCATAACCTCCTCCAGTCCCACCCATGTTGATGTAAAAGTTGGGTATTCATCCTTTCTGATGGCTGAGTAATATTCCCTTGTATGTACGGACCACATCTTCTTTATCCATTCATCTGTTGAAGGGCATCTTGGCTCCTTCCACAGTCTGGGTATTGTGGACATTACTGCTATGAACATTGGGGTGCACGTGCCCCTTCTTTTCACCATATCTCTATCTTTGGGGTAAATACCTAGTAGTGCAATTGCTGAGTCACAGGGTAGCTTTATTTTTAACTTTTTGAGGAAACTCCATACTGTTTTCCAGAGTGGCTGTATCAGCTTGCATTCCCACCAACAGTGTAAGAGGGTTCCCCTTTCTCTGCATCCTCACCAACATTTGTTGTTTCCTGTTTTGTTAATCTTTGCCATTCTAACTGGTGTAAGGTGGTATCTCATTGTGGTTTGTAAAAATTATTCATAGAATAATACTTTGTGCCCTTTATGAGAATTTGGTAACGTCAAACCGAAATGAGCACCAGAGGTGAACAAAAAATAGCAACAAATCTTACAGCCGGGTCATTGCTGTGGCCATAGGTAAGAAAAGTCTGCTACCATCTGTCATCTACTTGGTGTGTTTCACAGAATTTTTTAAAAATTCTATTACTTTTGGGGTCCCAGGACACTTGGGAATGGTAATATATTAACTTCATGATATAACTTTGTTCAAATTTGCCTCATCTTTTGTTTTTCAATGACCAAGAGTCATAGCAAGTAGGAAATATCAAAAAGCCATCTTTATAAAGCTTTTAAAAATGCTTACATTTAAATAGCACACAATAGGTTGTAAATTATATATATAACTTAATTCATTATCAAAGAACTATCCATTGGGGGTGCCTGGGTGGCTCAGTTGGTTAAGCCACTGACTCTTGGTTTTGGCTTAGATCATGGTCTGAAGGTCATGAGATCCAGTCCCACCTCCAACTCTGAGCTCAGGGGGGAGTCTGCTTCTGTCCCTCTGTCTCTCCCTCTGCTGGCACTCTCTTCCTCTTTCAAAAATAAATAAATACATCTTTAAAAAAAATCCATAGTGTAATTTAACCTTTACAGTAAGAAGTTAAATGGAACCCTTATCCTTATGTTCTACTGAAAAAAATAATTTCTCCTCATTCTATAAAGTGCAATCATTCTTACCTAGCTTCTACAGAGTGATAAAAATTGATGCCTTTAAGGAACCCTGAAGCAACTGACATGAGTGAGTTAGTTATCAACTTACCAGAGAGCAGACAGTGTTTAAGGTGATATTGATGTATTTTATTTTCCCTTAAGTCTTTAAAAATGGGCACTCAATACATGATGAAATCCAATATTTGAATAAGCAGAAAATTCTAACTCCTTTGACCCCACCTCTCCCTCACCAAATAAAACAGTTAAGAGAGTGCTTATCACATTATTGAAAATATCCTTTGACAAAATCTTTAAGAACTGCTGGTAATGAACAATACTTGGATGATGAATCCATGAAAATTACACTATTGAGGTTATTTAGTATATTTCTCAGTAAATTTGTTTGGGGTGTATAAAATTTCATGACGAAAGAAGTAACTTTAATGTCCTATTGGCAAAAGCCTAGTGAATAAATCACAAGTGCATGTGCTCAGTTCAATTTTGTTTTTAGTATTGAAGCCTCAAGAAATATAATCACTGAATTGCTTTCCTGGACTTCCTGTGCTTAAACAGGGTATAAATACAGAGTAGCATGAAAGCACTATCAGTAAATTTGGGGAAACTTGTTTTGAATATTCCCATGTCATTTCATACTGCATAAAATAAGTACAGCAGAAATCTGTATCTTTTTACAAGTCATTGATTCCATGCCCCTAAAATTCTCTAAAAACCAAAGTTTAAAAATACAGAAAACATCATTATCTTATTTATTACCTAATAATTGAATAGTAATCAGACCTCACAATTGTTTTATTGTAAATTTTACATCTGAAATATGTTTCTAATTAACTGAAATTCTTGTTTTAAGTTTGAAAATTTTAAACATCACTTAAAATTATTTATATCCTGAAGGTCTGTTTCTGATCCCTAATTTATGGTAAAGTGACTGTGTGACATTGGCCAAGTTTATCTCCTTAGAAACCCACTTTGTATATGAAGACATACTGTCACCACATAGGTTTGTTTCATGAAAAGTAATACTACCCTTCTAGCAAGGTTAAGAACAAGACTCCCACATAGTTCCCCTTCATTATTCTGATTCCCTATCACACCCCCCCACTCTTTGAGACTGTTTCCCTAGGTTTCATATCTATAATGTCATTCACCACGTGCTAATTTAGCACATGTCCTGTCTTGTCTTTCTTGCCTCCTATTTCAGGAGGAAAGATTAACCTTGCCTACAAATGTCCCTATATAACCTTATTTCTTATCAGCCCTTTTGCCCCAGACCACTAAGTTTTATTTTTTATTTTTTTTTTAAGATTTTATTTATTTGACAGAGAGAGAGAGAGAGAGCACAAGCAGGCAGAGCAACAGGCAGAAGGAGAGGGAGAAGCAGGCTTCCCACGGAGCAGAGACCCTGACATGGGGCTCGATCCCAGGACCCCAGGATCATGACCTGAGCCCAAGGCAGATGCTTAGCAGACCCTTAACCGAATGAGCCACCCAGGCACCCCAGAACACTAAGTTTTAAAGTGAGATCTATTGAACTCATATTCTGTTGGGTATAATTTAGGAGAAATGCTAGATTAACAATGTGGCATTTTTTTTTAACTGTAGAATTCCTCAGGCTCTTTAATATTCTACACTACATTTTGAATCAGAAAGAAAGTACAGAGGATGAATTTCCCCCAAATCATTTGAAAGTCTAAACTATTTTAAGTAGTGTACTTCAGAACTAGTGTTCCATAGAACATGTTTGGAAAATGTGTTTTATGTTAGTGGGTATCAATCTTGGCTGCTTATTGCAATCACTTTGGTAACTTTAAAATCACTGACTCCTGTTTTCGCTCTCACAAGTTCTGATGTAGTTGGGTAGCAGTGTGACTTGAGTATCAGAATTTTTAACATCTCTACAGATCATTCTCATGTGCACAAAAGATTGATAATTACAGCTCTAAATCTCTTTTTTCATCCTTCCTTTCAGTGTCTGGAGGGCTTCCTCCTTTCCCTCTAAAGCTTACTGTGTCTCCTGAACCCACCCACCATCCCTTCTTGGCCTCTTCATTTCCACAATAAACTGCTGTAATTTTCAGCACCAAAAAGCACCATCCTGGGGAACCACAAAGACTTTTGATTAAATCCACAGGAACAAACCAAGAAGCTTCTTCTGAGTACTTGTTTCTTCTTTTCTCCAGGTCCTAAGGTAGTCTTACTCCCTTATTCTTTACTTGATCCTTCTGTTTTGGCAAACATGTGTAATTTGGTCCCATCATATACAAATCTTCAAGTCACTTACTCTGTTGCTCTATCAAACTTTTAAATGAGGAATGTGCTTTCTGTCTTCAATCCTTTAACCCTTGTCATCTGGTTTCCATTCCCAGTTTTGCTTCCAATTATTTTTCTTATCCAAATGTAATCCTGTACCCTTGCTTTCATCCTCTTTCTTTCCATTCATTTTATATTACATTAATATATTTTGATCATACCCTTTTACTTGATATAGTTTTTGAAAATGATACTGAAATATTTTCTTTTATACTTCTCCAAACAATTCCCATTTTTTGACAATGTCACTAATTGCGGATGTTCATTAAAAAGAAGTCTCTTAGTCCATTGACCCTTGTATCTAAAAATTAGAATGCACTAGGGCACTTCTAAGTCATCCTCATGTTTCCTTCAGAATGTGATTTTCTTTTCTTCTTCACAAGAACAGGTTATTGGAATGAACACTTTGTCTCTCTTTCTGCCTAATTAATGCACTCTTTCACAGGGAGATTAGAGATATATTCTCATTATTGAGCATCTGACATTTATTCTAAAAGTTGTGGATTGTTGTATTAAGAAGGCAGTGTGTCTCCGTCTCTCCCTCCTGGGTACTCCCTCTTCTGCCAGCAATTATGTCATAATCTTCAACGTCATCAGCTGTAAGATCTCTATAGACCCAGTGCTTTCCACCAATAGTCATCAAGTTCTAAATGTGAAGAGATAGTAACAGGCCCCCCATTTTGATCATTGATCCAAGATGCATTCTTCAGTTTAACTCTCAAATGGCTTTGTTCTTTCAGAGTAGGGAGCTATTGGGTAGCTGTCTGACTAGTTAGTAAAATTAACACATTGATCCCCAATTTATATCCATTCCAGGCTCAGTTCATTGGTTCTATTCTTCTTTGTTTATAACCAGAGCAAGGAGATAGTATTAGGCTGATGCTTATAACTCCCCTGCCACTGCAAAATATTGAGGGATTGGCAAGAAATCTTTATAAATAAGCAGACACTGTATATGGAATCAAGTTTTAGGTACAACTGATATAACTGGCTTTAGCAGACTTAGGTCAAGCAAGAGATGTAGCTTCTTATACTATGACCACAGATGTTACTCTAGCTCTGGATGTTCTAGATGCTAGATTTTCAGGAAATATTTTTGCTAATTCTCAGGTAAGACTTAACTCAAAAGCAAGCAGGACATCACTATTTAGTGCTTTAAGCGTAGTTGGCTAGAGAGATTTTTTTCTTTGTTTATATTCTCTCCTTTTATTATGCACTCACCAAGATGCTAGTAATTATTCTCAATCACATGTACATAGTTTAAATTGCATTCTGTTTTTCATAATGTCTTATTATAGTTGCCTAATTCAGAGACCTAGACTATAGGTTAATTATACTAAAATAGTAAATCTCGTTAATAAGCAGATACAGATGAATAAATATCCTTATTACATGGAAATATATCATTTTCTTAGATTGACATAGAGGAGAAATGCAATGCAGTTGTAAAAAATTAAAATCTGGGAGACAAACTGAGGGTTTCAGAGGGGAGGGGAGTGGGGAATGGGGTAGTCGGGTGATGGGTATTAAGGAGCGCCCATGTTGTAATGAGCACTGGGTGTTATATGCAACTAATGAATCACTGAACACTACATCAAAAACTAATGATGTACTGTATGGTGACTAACATAACATAAAATAGAGGTATTGATTGTTGAATAATTTTGGGCTAATTCTGTAGACTGTAACTTGAGTTAACTTTTGAAACCTTGTCATATTAAGTTCTCTTCAGCCAGGTGCTTTGTCAGTACCTACAACTTACCAGAAAAAAAAGGTGTTTTGTTTTTGTTTTAATTAAATAAATAAAATGTTCTAACCTGGAAAAAAAATAAAATCTAAGAAAGCAGTTAAAAAAAAAAAAACAACCTTAAGTCTGGATCTTCTAGGCGCCAAGTTTGTTCAATGAAGAATGAAGTTTATAAGTTTCAGTCCAAAATGATCTTGTATTCCAAATAGGAATATGTAAAGAAGAGAAGTGAAGACACATGGTTTGCCTGATGGAAGAAAGTGATTTTATCTTGAGAAGGATTGAAATCTTAAATACCAGGCTACCTGTTTTGCCTGTCTATCTATTATTTGGTCTATCTATCATCTATCTATAGAAAAGGAAAGGAAGGTCTATTTCATAGATAAAACTAAGAAGAATAGGAGATCATTGAGCCGTTGTCTGGCATGGTCACTAGAACTAACAAATGAACAAGCAAACAAAATTAACAAAACATAAGGAGAAAATCTCAGATGCTAAACTGATTAATGCTTCCAGAGGAGCAGAGACCACAAAATCTATATAGAGAAGCCCTCTTTAAGCTCTTAATCAGAAATCGGTTATGAAAGCAATTGATAAACAACTTTTTAATGATTAAATTAGCTATAAGATGGTTCATTTGGTAAATCTGAATGAGGAAACACACTTATCATTATTAAATGTGTTTTAAAGTAATAGGATGATTATGAGGAGATGGCCTGAGAAACTTAAACAATTCTAAATAAAAGCATAGGGACATGGCAAAATCAAATATTCATAAGAGAGGCGATCAGAATTGACTTGAATGGTGTATGCTTTTGAAAGATTCAAAACTCATTGTTTTTATATGTCTCACTATAAAAGACTCTGCAAGACAGAATCTGGAGAACAAAATAGAAGGTGGAGGTTGAACCGGAAAGCAAGAAGAAGAAGGGTCTCCAGGTCCAGTGAAAAGTGTGAATAATGTGGGTAAGGAAAGGACCAAATTAACAAATAGTTTAAAATCATAAACATATGGTTGGACTTATTTATAAACACTAGAGGCAAAAAGGGAAATAAAGCATTAGAATTATAGCAACTTATTTGAGGAAAAGATTTGTAGGAAAGCATGCTTTCTTACAAAGGACAGAAAAATTTGAGGGATGATGACCTGTCAGAGATACCTTGTCTTCTAATGGCTTTAAGGCAGCAGCATGGCCAGGTGTTTTAATTCAGCAATTTGTTGTGGAGATGCGGCAATTGAGACAAAAATAACCCATGCTTTGAAAACAGAATAAAACAAAAAGACTACAAAAAAAGAAGCAAAATCTGCAAATACAGAGACAAGTAATTAAAAATGTATTAAGATCACTTCACACTGGGCATGGAGAAGGGCAGGGTATAGTGTCTGTACAAATTACATGACAATAAACTTTGTTTAGAGCACTTTCTGTTATAAATATTGGATATTCTACTTGGAGGGAGGAATGGAGATAAAGGCTGATTATAGGGATGCCAGATCTTTAAGACTCAAAGGCAAAGCATTAGTTAAATGGTTTTAAATATGTGGGATGTGAAATAAAGGGATAAGGGAGTCTCAAAAGATGGGAACCTAGAAGAGTTGGGTGTTACCATTGTTAGGTTTAAATTTTGCAAGATGAAAAAGATTTCAAATGTTGCCCTCTGAGAAGAGAAATCCCTCCTCCAACACTATGAGGGAAGCTTAGTATCCCAATTAACTTCTTGATGTGAAATGGCTGAAAATGAAAATAAAATCTCTTTATTTTATTTTATTTTTTAAATTTTTTATTGTTATGTTAATCACCATACATTACATCATTAGTTTTTGATGTAGTGTTCCATGATTCATTCTTTGTGCATAACACCCAGTGCTCCATGCAGAATGTGCCCTCTTTAATACCCATCACCAGGGTAACCCATCCCCCCACCCTCTTACCCTCTAGAACCCTCAGTTTGCTTTTCAGAGTCCGTCGTCTCTCATGGTTCATCTCCCCATCCAACTTACTCCCCTTCATTCTTCCCCTCCTGCTATCTTCTTCTTTTTCTTTTTCTTAACATAGGTTGCATTATTTGTTTCAGAAGTACAGGTCTGTGATTCAACAGTCTTGCACAATTCACAGTGCTCACCATAGCACATAACCTACCCAATGTCTATCACCCAGCTACCCTATCCCTCTCATCCCCCACCACTCCAGCAACACTCAGTTTGTTTCCTGAGATTAAGAATTCCTCATATCAGTGAGGTCATATGATACATGTCTTTCTCTGATTGACTTATTTCACTCAGCAAACACCCTGCAGTTCCATCCACATCGTTGCAAATGGCAAGAGCTCATTCCTTTTGATGGCTGCATAATATTCCATTGTGTATATATACCACTTCTTCTTTATCCATTCATCTGTCGATGGACATCTTGGCTCTTTCCACAGTTTGGCTATTGTGGACATTGCTGCTATGAATATTGTGGTGCATGTACCGCTTCGGATCCCTACATTTGTATCTTTGGGGTAAATACCCAGTAGTGCAATTTCTGGATCATATGGTAGTTCTATTTTCAACCGTTTGAGGAACCTCCATACTGTTTTCCAGAGGGGTTGCACCAGCTTGAATTCCCACCAACAGTGTAGGAGGGTTCCCCTTTCTCCACATCCCCGCCAACATCTGTCGTTTCCTGACTTGTTAGTTTTAGCCATTCTGACTGGTGTGAGGTGGTATCTCATTGAGGTTCTGATTTGGATTTCCCTGATGCCGAGCGATGTTGAGCACTTTTTCATATGCCTGTTGGCCATTTGGATGTCTTCTTTGGAAAAATGTCTGTTCATGTCTTCTGCCCATTTCTTGATTGGATTATTTGTTCTTTGGGTGTTGAGTTTGATAAGTTCTTTATAGATTTTGGATACTAGCCCTTTATCTGATATGTCATTTGCAAATATTTTCTCCCATTCTATCGGTTGTCTTTTGGTTTTGTGGACTGTTTCTTTTGCTGTGCAAAGGCTTTTTATCTTGATGAAATCCCAATAGTTCATTTTTGCCCTTGCTTCCCTTGCCTTTGGCGATGTTTCTAGGAGGAAGTTGCTGCGGCTGAGGTCGAAGAGGTTGCTACCTGTGTTCTCCTTTAGGATTTTGATGGACTCCTGTCTCACATCTAGGTCTTTCAACCATTTGGAGTCTATTTTTGTGTGTGGTGTAAGGAAATGGTCCAGTTTCATTCTTCTGCATGTGGCTGTCCAATTTTCCCAACACCATTTGTTGAAGAGACTTTTTTCCATTGGACATTCTTTCCTGCTTTGTCAAAGATGAGTTGACCATAGAGTTGAGGCTCCATTTCTGGGCTCTCTATTCTGTTCCATTGATCGATGTGTCTGTTTTTGTGCCAGTATCATACTGTCTTGATGATGACAGCTTTGTAATAGAGCTGTAAGTCCGGAATTGTGATGGCGCCAGCTTTGCTTTTCTTTTTCAACATTCCTCTGGCTATTTGGGGTCTCTTCTGATTCCATACAAATTTTAAGATTATTTGTTCCATTTCTTTGAAAAAAATGGATGGTATTTTGATGGGGATTGCATTGAATGTGTAGATTGCTCTAGGCAGCATGGACATCTTCACAATGTTTGTTCTTCCAATCCATGAGCATGGAACGTTTTTACATTTCTTTGTGTCTTCTTCAATTTCTTTCATGAGTATTTTATAGTTTTCTGAGTACAGATCCTTTGCCTCTTTGGTTAAATTTATTCCTATGGTTTTGGGTGCAATTGTAAATGGGATGGACTCCTTGATTTGTCTCTGTTCTGTCTTGTTGTTGGTGTATAGGAATGCTACTGATTTCTGTGCATTGATTTTATATCCTGCTACTTTACTGAATACCTGTATGAGTTCTAGCAGTTTTGGGGTGGAGTCTTTTGGGTTTTCCACATACAGTATCATATCATCTGCAAAGAGTGAGAGTTTGACTTCCTCTTTGCCTATTTGGATGCCTTTTATTTCTTTTTGTTGTCTGACTGCTGTGGCTAAGACTTCTAATACTATGTTGAATAGCAGTGGTGATAGTGGACATTCCTGCCGCGTTCCTGACCTTAGGGGAAAACCTCTCAGCTTTTCTCCATTGAGAATGATATTCGCTGTAGGTTTTTCATAGATGGCTTTTATGATCTTGAGGTATGTACCAGCTGTCCCTATACTCTGAAGGGTTTTGATCAACAAAGAATGCTGTATTTTGTCAAATGCTTTTTCTGTATCTATTGATAGGATCATATGATTCTTGTTCTTTCTTTCGTTAATGTATTGTATCCCATTGATTGATTTGCAGATGTTGAACCAACCTCGCAGCCCAGGGATAAATCCCACTTGGTCATGGTGAATAATCCTTTTAATGCACTGTTGGATCCTATTGGCTAGTATTTTGGTGAGAATTTTTGCATCCATGTTCATCAAGGATATTGGTCTGTAATTCCCCTTTATGATGGGGTCTTTGTCTGGTTTTGGGATCAAGGTAATGCTGGCCTCATAAAATTAGTTTGGAAGTTTTCCTTCCATTTCTATTTTTTGGAACAGGTTCAGGAGAATAGGTATTAATTCTTCTTTAAATGTCTGATAGAATTCCCCTGGGAAACCATCTGGCCCTGGGCTTTTGTTTGTTGGGAGATTTTTGATGACTGCTTCAATTTCCTTAGTGGTTATAGGTTTGTTCAGGTTTTCTATTTCTTCCCGGTTCAATTTTGGAACTTAATACATCTCTAAGAATGCACCCATTTCTTCCAGGTTATCTAATTTGCTGGCATAGAGTTGCTCATAATATGTTCTTATAATTGTTTGTATTTCTTTGGTGTTGGTTGTGATCTCTCCTCTTTCATTCATGATTTTGTTGATTTGTGTCATTTCTCTTTTCTTTTTGATAAGTCTGGCCAGGGGTTTATCAATCTTGTTTATTCTTTCAAAGAACCACCTCCTAGTTTCCTTTATCTGTTCTACTGTTCTTTTGGTTTCTATTTCATTGATTTCTGCTCTGATCTTTTTTATTTCTCTTCTCCTGCTGGGTTTAGGCTTTATTTGCTGTTCTTTCTCCAGCTCCTTTAGGTGTAGGGTTAGGTTTTGTATCTGCGACCTTTCTTGTTTCCTGAGAAAGGCTTGTATTGCTATATACTTTCCTCTCAGGACTGCCTTTCTTGTATCCCAAAGATTTTGAACAGTTGTGTTTTCATTTTCATTGGTTTCCATGAATTTTATTAATTCTTCTTTAATTTCCTGGTTGACCCATTCATTCTTTAGTAGGACGCTCTTTAGCCTCCATGTTTTTGAGTTCTTTCCGACTTTCCTCTTGTGATTGAGTTCTAGTTTCACAGCATTGTGGTCTGAACATATGCAGGGAATAATGCCAATCTTTTGGTACCGGTTGAGAGCTGATTTGTGACCTACGATGTGATCAATTCTGGAGAATGTTTCATAGGCACTAGAGAAGAATGTGTATTCCATTGCTTTGGGATGGAATGTTCTGAATATGTTTGTGAAGTCCATTTGGTCCAGTGTGTCATTTAAAGTCTTTATTTCCTTGTTGATCTTTTGCTTAGATGATCTGTCCATTTCAGTCAGGGGGTGTTAAAGTCCCCCACTATTATTGTATTGTTGTCAATATGTTTCTTTGCTTTTGTTATTAATCGCCTTATATAATTGGCTGCTCCCATGTTAGGGGCATAGATATTTACAATTCTTAGATGTTCTCTTTGGATAGATCTTTTAAGTAGGATATAGTGTCCTTCTTCATCTCTTATTACAGTCTTTGTTTTAAAATCTAATTTGTCTTATATAAGGATTGCCACCCCAGCTTTCTTTTGGTGTCCATTAGCATGGTAAATGGTTTTCCACCCCCTCACTTTCAATCTGGGGGTGTCTTTGGGTCTAAAATGAGTCTCTTGCAGACAGCATATTGATGGGTCTTGTTTTTTAATCCAATCTGATAGCCAGTGTCTTTTGATTGGGGAATTTAGCCCATTTACATTCAGGGTAACTATTGAAAGGTATGAATTTAGTGCCATCGTATTGCCTGTAAGATGACTGTTCCTGTATATTGTCTGTGTTCCTTTCTGCTCTATGCAGCTTTTAGGCTCTCTCTTTGTTTAGAGGACCCCTTTCAAGATTTCTTGTCTGGCTGGTTTCGTGTTTGCAAATTCCTTTAGTTTTTGTCTGTCCTGGAAGCTTTTGATCTCTCCTTCTATTTTCAATGACGGCCTAGCTGGATATAGTATTCTTGGCTGCAGATTTTTCTCGTTTAGTGCTCTGAAGATATCATGCCAGTCCTTTCTGGCCTGCCAGGTCTCTGCGGATAGGCCTGTTGCCAATCTAATGTTTCTACCATTGTACGTTACATATCTCTTCTCCTGAGCTGCTTTCAGGATTTTCTCTTTGTCTCTGAGACTCGTAAGTTTTTCTAGTAGATGTCAGGGTGTTGACCTATTTTTATTGATTTTGAGAGAAGTTCTCTGTGCCTCCTGGATTTTGATGCCTGTTTCCTTCCCCACATTAGGGAAGTTCTCTGCTATAATTTGCTCCAATATACCTTCTGCCCCTCTCTCTCTTTCTTCTTCTGGGATCCTAATTATTCTAATGTTTCATCTTATCGTATCGCTTATCTCTCGATTTCTGCCCTCAGGATCCTGTAGTTGTTTATCTCTCTTTTTCTCAGCCTCTTTTTTTCCATCATTTGGTCTTCTATATTGCTGATTCTCTCTTCTTCCTCATTTATCCAGCAGTTAGTGCCCCCATTTTTGATTGCTCCTCATTAATAGCCTTTTTGATTTCGACTTGGTTAGACTTTTGTTCTTTTATTTCTCCAGAAAGGTTTCTCTAATAACTTCCATGCTTTCTTCAAGCCCAGCTAGTATCTTTAAATTCATGATTCTGAACTCTAGGTCCGACATCATACTAATGTCGTCTATTGAGTAGGTCCCTGGCAGATGGTACCACCTCTTGTTCTTTTTGCTGAGGTGTTTTTTTTCATTTTGTCATTTTGTCCAGAGGAGAATAGATGAATGAGAGAACAAAATGCTAACACGTTAACAACGTCCCCAGCAAATATACTGTATACAAATCAGAAAAGACCTGAAACCAAGGGAAAAGAAAGGGAAAGAAAGAAAAAAGAAAAAAAAAAAAGAAAAAGATAAAAACTAAAACAGAACAATACAAAAAAAAAAACAGAATATGATCAAATATGATCAGGCTAGTTCATAGATCAGTGCCACACACTAGATTTTGGGTGTATTTTGGTCTGTTAGAAAAACGTGCCTCCTAAAATTTTAAAGGAAGAAAGACATATATTTACAAAATAAGAGTTGATACAATGAAGGGATGGAAGATGACTGTAAAGATGAAAATTATAAAAGATTTTATAAAAGGAATTGATAAATAAGAAGTTGTTTGAAAAAAGAAAGAAGAATATTTAAAAAAAAGGGGGGAGAGAATATGATTAAGCAGGAGACAAAACAAAGCCATACACTAGTGATTTAGGGTATATTTTGATCTGTTAAAAGAAACTGTATCTCAAAATTTTAAAGAGAGAACAACTTATATATATATGCCACAAATAAGGGTAACTACTATGAAGGGATAAAATATGACTCTAAAAATGAAAAATAAAAATGTTTTTTTAAAAAAGGGATTGATAAGATGTTGGTTAAAAAGGAAAAAAAGAAAAATTAAAAAAAACAGTTAAAAAAATTAACTTTGAAAAACTAATGAATCATGGTAAATAGCCATGAATTCTATGTGCAGTATTCCCCTAGCGCTGGAGTTCTCCCGTTCTCCTTGATCGGTAAACTTGGTCTTGGCTTGCTGGCTGTTCGTGCTGATCTTCTGGGGGAGGGGCCTGTTGCTGTGGTTCCCAAATGTCTTTGCCAAGGGTGGAATTGCCCCGCCCTTATTGGTCCGGGCTAAGCAAGCTGCTCGGGTTTGCTCTCAGGAACTTTTGTTCCCTGCAAGCTCTCTGTACAGCTTTGGAGGACCAGGGTGAAAATGGTGTCCTCCCAATCTCCGCCCGGAGGAGTTGAGAACTGGGGGCCCCGCTCCTCAGTGCGGCCCCAGAGAAAAGCAGTCACTCCCGTCTCCCTGGTCTCCGGCCGCACTCCGTGCTCACCCGGCCTGTGACCAAGCGTTTCTCTCTGGCACCCGACCCCGTGTGGAGTCTCCAAACCCAGCAGATCCCTGCGGTGCACTCCCGCGCCGTTCCTCCCGGGGGAGGAAGGGGAGTCTCCCCGGCTCTGCCGCTTGTTGGGTCCCTGTTGGAGGAGCAGTGGCCCAACTGGGCCACGGATCACAGTTTATGGCAACCCTGAGCTGAGAGCCCATGCCTTGGCTCCGTCTTTGCAGCTGGCTTCCCCGCTCCAATACCTGGGAGCTCTGCTGCACTCAGGCACCCCCGGCTTTTCTGTGACCCCGAGAGTCCTGAGACCACACTGTCCCACGAGGGTTCCACGCCCCCGCTTAGCCACTGGAGTGACGTCCCTCAGCGGGACCGACTTCTAAAAGGTCCAATTTTGTGCTCCCCGGCTCTATCACTTGCCAGAAGCAGCCTACAGAGGCTCCCTCCCCCGCAATCTGTCCTCCAGAATATCTCCTCGGATACACTTCTCCACATGTCCTACCTTCCCGTAAGTGGTCACTTTGTTCAGAGTTGTTGCTACTCTCTTCTTTGATCTCCTGTTGACTTCGTAGGTGTTCAGAATGGTTTGATCCCTATTCAGCTGAATTCCTGAGACCAGATGAAATCCAGGTCTCCTACTCCTCTGCCATCTTGCTCTGCCCCCCTCTTGACTTTCAAAATCTCTTTATTTTAGCAGTTTTTCCTCTGTAGCTTCTTTCCAAACCTGGGATTTGAAGACAGTGGAGATTTGCATTATACTCTGTATTGGATTCAAGGAAAATTTTTTGCATGAAATGATTCTGGTATGCCTAAAAAATTATGTGTGCTTTCAAAATTTTATAGATATGTGTCTAGATATGTGATAATCATATCAATATATTATTGATCCTTAGAGTTTTAAGGGAATTTGAAATAAGTAAAAAAGATTATTGGGTGTCTCCAATGGAAGAATATGCATTTTTAGAACATAGCCTTCTGGGTTATCTATCTTAGCCATTAAATGCTTTTGAGCTGATTTACAAATCTGTAAATCAGAGATAGCAATGCAAAATAAATTTTGTTTGTATACAAAAGAATTTCATCTGGTAGAGAGAGAACCTGTTCCCCACTTCAGAAAAGCCACCATTGCATCCATTTGCAAGTTTATTTCAATTTTCCTGACCTAGAAACGTATTTGTTCTTTGTATTCTCCTCTGAACTAGTTGTCACAGCTGCTGGGTTCTCTTATTAATATTGAAGAAGAAAAGGGGTCAGGGAAGTGTTGACAACTCTGACTCCATCTTGCAATAGCCACTGTTGGGTGGTTCTTGGAGGAGCAGCCATTTCAGTTGTGATAAACGTCTTGAAGTTTTAGGCATTCTGAGAGGTGTGAGGTGATATCTCATTGTAGTTTTGATTTGTATTTCCCTGATGATGAGCACTACTGAGCAAAAAGGTCAACAGATTGCTGAGCAACCCAAACCAACTGAATTTTCTCCCCCACTATGGTTTTAAACCTTAAAAATACCACCACCCTTCTGTCCTTTCAGGATGGGAAGACCAATGGAGTTGTGTTGCCCTGCCTGGTTTGCAAACCTAAATAAAGATTTGTCTCCTTTTTCCTCTTCATATGTTTGCTCTTTAAGTTTCTCTTTAACAATATGAATGAAATAAAATCTTTAACATTTTATATCTACACAAGAATTCTGATTTTATCTTCTTTTAATATCAAATCCTTTAGCAGACTTTATGGAAAAAGAAAACAAGCCAAGATTAAATTGGAATTGGAATTATTCAAATTTGGAGCACTCAGAGAAGCCATATTCATTCTACTGGAAAAAAAAATCAAGAAAAACAAAATAAGGAACTCAGCCTCCATCTGTTGAAATACCTTTGGCTGCGATTGAAGAAGCAAACAAACATAATGAATAGGGAAAATATTTGGCTTTAATGTCATTGAACTTTAACTTAAGGGAATTTTCTTTTATAACTTTAATTTTATAACTTTCATAAAATGTTATAAATTTTTTAAAAATTTGTAATTTCCTTTTCATAACTTTCATATTTCTGTGGAAATTGAATAGTATGAATTGGATGGTGTTCAAATTTGAGTTTGTGTTCATTATATACTTGAATTCATTGCATAATCTCTGGTGGGTTACTTTGAACACCATGGTTGGTATAAACTGAAAAGGCAGTTAATAACTGACCTCTGATACAATATGACTTGACAGGAGTTGCATCTTCCTTGTGGCATAACCTAAATTACCTACCAATGGTCACAGAGAAATCCCAAGGAATATTGTTAGAAACTACAGAAATTGGTTGATTGAAACCCAGCATTCGAATTAACACCATGGTTGGCTGATAAGATAGAAACAACAAAACATGGAGAATGTGGAGTCTGGAGAAGGGGTATTCTCACTTTATCCTCATATTTCTACAGAGCAGTGGTTCTCAACGTGTGATTGCCAAAGCTACTATACCAACATCACCCAGGAACTTGTTAGAAAGGCAAATTCTTGGGTCCCCACTTCAAACCCACAGAAACAAAAGTTGGAGGTTTGAGGCCAACAATCTGTATTTTAATAAGCCTTCAGCGTGGTTCTAATATACTCAGTATTGAGAAGATCTGCCCTAGATGAATTTTTAGCTCCTTTCACCACATTTTCATTTTCTCATCTGCAATATCCATTCTGATAGTTTTTAACATATAGGATTATTGTGAGAAATAAGAGGGAGATGATGTATATTAAATGCTAAGTATAATGAAGTACACAGTAAGTGCTTGATACGGTTTCTCAGAAAAGGAGAGTATTGAAATTAATATACACATTCTTTTCTCTTCTCTTCTGAGGAAGAGGTGGCTGAGAGTCTGAGAGCCAGGAGCCCCTATTTCCCTCGTTGGTGGGATTAATAAATAAAAGGTTACACACAGTTCATGTTTTTGTTTCATGTCCCTTGAATCACCCTGCGTCTAATCTCAATAAACACTTGCACTTCTCTCTCCTAATCGTAAGCAGACTGAGCTAATTTGGCATATCTACCATCCTTTCCTTTTCCACATTTTCTAGTGGTGATAAAATAAGACAGGTGTTTAGGCTATTGACCCAACCATTTTTCATTCCAAGGAGATGTAGGATGTTTAGAAACCTGGCTTTAGGTCCAAATAGGATCACTAACTCAAATTTAATGGAGAGTCATGAATATTAGGGGCTGTTGGATGCTTGCCTGATCCCCATTTATCTAACCAATACTTCCCAATCTGTCCCAGAAAGTTTCAGTGTAATAGTATGTGAAAGTGCCTGTCAATGAAGCACTTAACTTTGTGTCTGGTACTATTCTAAGAATTTCAGAAGAGTAAAACCACTTAGTTAAAGCTTTAGAAAAATGATTATAAGTTGAAAGAACTGGGGAATTCTGTATCCCTAAATATCTTTTAAATAAACTACTAGAGGATGAGCTTGATCCAACCTTCAGCAAAAGGGCTGATAATAAACTTTTAACATATATGTGTAGATCCAAAGCTAAAACAAAGGTGGAATTTGGATAGATGGCTAGTAGAAAAATGTTATATGTTGTAATGTACAGAGACAAAACCTTCTTCTTATGTATCCACAGAACACTTAGAAAAATTGATCATGCATTTGGTCACAAGGAAAACATGAGTAAGTTCTGTAATATAAAATATTATAGGCAGTTTGAACACAAACAAATAAACCTAAAATTACATGTAGAAAGATTCTCCCATGGAAAAATTTAAAACCACCACAACAAAACAAGATCCTCTACTTAAAAACACTGCAGTAGACACATGAAAGATGTTTACTATCATTCATAATCAGGGAAATACAAATCAAAACTAAATGATATATCACCTCACACCTGTCAGAATGGCTAAAATCAGCAACAGGTGTTGGCGAGGATGTGGGGAAAGTGAATCTTCTTGCACTGTTGGTGGGAATGCAAACCTGTGCAGCCACTCTGAAAACAGTATGGAAGTTCCTCAAAAAGTTAAAAATAGAGCTACCCTACAATCCAGCAATTGCACTACTATTTACCCAAAGAATACAAAAATATTAATTCAAAGGGATATACGCACCCCAAAATGTTTATAGCAGCATTACTTACAATAATTCTTAATCAATATATTAAAAAATATTTCTTCTGTTCTCATTTCTCTCTCTTTTCCTAAATTCCATTTACAAATAAACCTAATTGTACTACAAAGTCATGACATAATCACACTGAAGGTTAGAAAGAAAATAACTTATCTAAGTAACTTTGAAAATAACATTTTAGGGGCGCCTGGGTGGCTCAGATGGTTAAGCGTCTGCCTTCGGCTCAGGTCATGATCCCAGCGTCCTGGGATCGAGTCCCGCATCGGGCTCCCTGCTCCTTGAGAGCCTGCTTCTCCCTCTGCTTCTCTCTCTCTCTCTCTCTCTCTCATGAATAAATAAAAATCTTCAAAAAAATTTCAACTTACTAAAAAAAAGAAAACAACATTTTATTGTACACTGGAAAGCTAAACACAGAAAGTGTTATACAAAAATACTGTGCTCATTTTGGTGAACATATTTTTCACAGGTTATACAGATCAATAATTTTGGAATTTTTCTTATAAAGTATATTCTAGGATTGCGTAAATAAAGAAACATCTTGAAGGTAATGAAAGTCAGGTTTCTCATTTTCAGTAAAGAAGTTATAAATAGGAAAAGAGAGTGAGAATGAACCCTGTGGAGTTGGATTGTATCATAAGTATCAGCCTGAAGAGATAGAAAATTATAGGCAGTATATATGAAAGATCCACAGCTAATATCATCTTAAATGGGGAAAAAACTGAGAGCTTTTCATCTACAGTCAGGAAGAACACAGGGATGTGCACTCTAACCATTGTTATTCAACATAGCACTGGAAATCCTAGCCTCAGCAATCAGACAACAAAAAGAAATAAAAGGCATCCAAATTGGAAAGGAAGAAGTCATGATATTCCATGTAGAAAACCTGAAAGATTCCACCGAAATATTGCTAGAATTGATACAGGGATTCAGCAAAGCTGCAGGATACAAAATCAATGTACAGAAATCTGTTGCATTTCTATACACACCAATAATGAAGCAGAAAGAAAAATCAAGGAATAGATATCATTTACCAAAAATAATAAGATACCTAGGAATAAACCTAACCAAAGAGGTAAAAGATATGTACTCTAAAAACTATAGAACACTTACGAAAGAAATTGAAGAAAGCACAAAGAAATGGTAAAATATTCTATGCTAATGGATTAGAAGAATAAATATTGTTAAAATGTATACTACCCAAAGCAATCTACACATTTAATGCAATCCCTTTCAAAATACCACCAGCATTTTTCACAAAGCTAGAACAAACAATCCTAAAATTTGTATGGAAACACACAAGACCCTGAATATCCAAAAACTATGTATGTATGTATATATACACATACATGCACACATACACACAATGGAATATCATTCAGTCATCAAAAAGAATGAAATCTTGCCTTTGGCAACAATGTGGTTAGAGCTAGAGTGTATTATGCTAAGTGAAGTAAGTCAGTCAAAGACAAATGCCATATGATTTCACTCATATGTGGAATTTAAGAAACAAACAGATTAACATAAGGGAATAGAAAAACAAAACAAAACAGAGAGGGAAGCAAACCACTAGAGACTCTAACTAGAGAACAAACTGAGGGCTGATGGAGGGGACATGGGTGGGGGATGGGCTAAATGGGTGATGGGTATTAAGGAGGGAACTTGTTGTGATGAGTACTGGGTGTTATATGTAAGTGATGAATCCCTAAATTCTACTCCTGGAACCAATATTACACTATATGTTAACTAACTAGAATTTAAATAAAACATTTGAAGAACAGAAGCATAGGCAGATAGAAAAATAAATAGATTTAGACATAGGTTTATGTGTATCTGCTCAGAGGTCCTGGAAGCAAAACATACACTAGTGGTAATGAGAATATCTAGTGCCCAGATCTTACTTTCTAGGTATTATTAACTACTATAATATTATTGACAACTGGGACAGGGAAAACATCTTGTGGTAACAGAAAGTAAAACATGCTCAAAAAATGGTGGTGGTATGTCAAAAGGCAATAACTTGAAGGGGCTTCCCATGGCCAAATCTGGGACAATATTAACAATAAAACATACATAGAACAAAGTAAATGCCCACAAAACTCTTATAACATAAACAATTGAATTGAAAAGAGGAAATTATTTTTATAGTAAGCTTTATCTTAAATACAGAAGGGACATGAAAAATAGAAAAGTGTTTTTGGTTAACAGTACACTAATAATTGTTTCAAACAAGAATCACCAGTGTATTCTAAAATTAATAAGCAAAAAATATAATGAGAAACAGTATTTTGGCATAATCTCAAAATAACATCCCATAATGTATTTATTACTAATAGAAGAAAAAAAATAGTAACTTTACAGTGGAGAAACCTGGCACATATCACCTTAACCCAATTATTAGAGTTAGCATCACCAATAATAATGCCTATTGATGTCAGGTGCCTCCTGATGTAATAATACTGAGAAGGTGACAACTCAGAGCATCACTCTGTGACATTCTTCCTACAAACACAATACCTGAATTTAGTCATAATGAAAAATCAGTCAAACACAAATTGTGAGACATTCTGCAAAATAATTGGACAGTATTCTTCAAAGTGTCCATGTCATGAAAGATGAACAAAGACCAGGCAACTTCCACAGACTGGGGGAGATCAAAGGGACATAACAACTACAATGTGGGATCCTGAACTAGATCCTGGTACAGCAAAGAACATTTGTGAAACTCTTTGTGAAATTTGAAAAAATATCTGTAGTTTAGTTAATAAAATTTTATCAATATTATGTTCTCATTTAGATATGTGCACAATCATTATATAAGAAGTTAACATATAAAGAAGCCAAGTGACAGGAAGATAGGGATAATTTGCATAATTTTTGCAACATTTTTGAAGTCTGAAGTTATTTAAAATTAATGTAAGTATAAGAGTAAAATGAATAGATATCTCTGGACTATTGATTGCATTCAGAAAACATCTCAAGAAACCAAAAAGAAAGGATGATAGAAGTTTGCTATCAGAGAGCAGAGATTTGCCAACGTAGTGACTGAAATTATATGCATGTTTATATTCATTTTCACATAAAAGTATCTTTCTATCCTTTACTTAAGCTTACTTCTTTTTCAGTATAATTTCGTTCTAAAACTCATTCACCATCGGAGGTCCTGAACCTGTGAGGTTGTGATAAGCTCAGTTGAAGTGTTGTAAACTGTGTCTAATGAAAACTTATTTGTAGAAAATAAAAGGAATCATTTTTATGAACTGTTTTAACTTCTTTGACTATTTCTTATCAAGGTTTTAGATGCTTTGTGTAAGGTTAAGAGAATTTATGAATTTATTTTTCTAGCAGAATTAGCCATAAAACACTTTGTTATTACAGAAATAGCATCAACTTTTCCACCCATAATGTTAATATAAACCATCTATGAGAAGAAATTATAAATCTAAACCTAATAAATGTTTTCTTCAACTGCTTCACTCTAAAGAGGCATATTTGATGTAAGCTTTTAAAAGTTACTTTTCCAATTTTTTTTCAATTCTCCTTGGGGATTTCTGGGTCTTGTCTCATGCCTTCATGAGGGCATGGCTATTATTTTTAAGACTTTTTAATAAATTTTCTTGTGATCTGATGGTTGGTAGCAAAAAATCACCAATATGTATGAAAAAGTTAAGAACTCTGTTCTGTGACAATTACTTGCTTTCATATATAACTCAAGGTTGAACTTAATTCACATGCTAACTCTTCTGCCAATGTTTCATGGCCAGATGCAATTATATTTACTTAATTTCTATATTATTTATGGAATTATGGCAATTACATTTATGTTTCCATTAAAACAGAGGCATATTTATATTTATTCATGTAAGTATATCACCTACTTTTCACTCATATCTTCTGATGTTTCATGGAACGTGGCCAGGTTAAAATACAAAGCTGTATCACAACAGAGACTTCTATTAACATGGGGTTTATTTGAATATACAAAAAGAAGTTCAGAAGTAGGCAATCCATGGTTCCTACTGCGGCTAATAAAGTAAGAGAACTAGACTCTTTCTATCTTCCTGTTCTGACATCTTCTGGATGTTAATTTTATCGTCAAGTTGCAAAATGGCAACTGGGCCTGTAAGCATTACATGTGCACTGCAGTGAGGAGAAATGACATATAAGAAAAAGATAAAACCAGAAGGGTTCTTTCTTTGTTCTTTAGATTTTTGTCTTTATATCCAGGAGGGACATCCTCCACAAAGACTTTCACTTCTCACTCCAAGACAGTCTATAATAGAAGAATGCAAAAGCATGGGGAGTGGATTTGGGGTATCCTATGGATAGTATGTAGTTGACCCTAGAAATTTGAAAATAGTATTGACCTTTCATTATCAGCTTGAAAGTTTCTTAATATATAAAAATTGTAATTTTTCTAAGGCATGAACTTGAATCATTTACACACTGTAAAGCTGCTATGTGGACCTTTATTTCTTCCTACATTCAGTTAAGTGTTTATTGAGGATCTGATTTGGGTTCAGCACTTTAAGACACTGGGGATGTAGAACTAGACAAGAAAACAAAGTTTCTGCATAATTATGAAATTGGTTTTTAACTATAATTGTGAAAGGCGCCATGGAGGTGATTTATAGGGTTTCCTGACAACCTTTAACTTTGGGAACTTGATTTGATCTGGGGCTTATTTGAAGAAACAATTTACTCAGGTTCTGAATAATGATGGCAAAAATGAGGTAAAGTGAAGAGAGGAGCTTTCCAGACAAAAGAAAATAACAATCTGAGAACTTCAAGGTGGAGAAAGAACATGGAGAATTAGAGAAACAAGAGAAGGCCAGTGGATGCAGAGTAGAAAGTGTTGGGAATAGGATGGGGCTGGTCATGAAAGATGTTGCAGGCTAGGTACAGCTCTAACTCTATATTATAAAAAGACTAGAAAGCTATTGGAGGGTTTGTAGCAGAAGAATTATAATATTAGGTTTGCACATACCTTTGGGAGTGCTGATAGAATAAAGACCACTGAATGGAGCACTGGGTGTTATACGCAAACAATGAATCATGGAACACTGCATCAAAAACTAACGATGTAATGTATGGTGATTTACATAACATAAAAAAAAAAAAGAATAAAGACCAAAAAAAAAAAAAACCAAAAAACAAAAACCAGCGTCTAGAAGAACTCACTGGTGTTCCCATGGAAGCCACTATGAGTGTCAAGACTTTAGAGGAAGATGCCAGAGACATTCTCAAGTTTATGACAAAACGAAGCTGGTAAATTTAGTTTCACCAGAAGCTCTGGGCATTCAAGAGGGGCCAAGGCCACCATGGCCACAGATTTTAATTGTCCACATCTTTAAAGGAAGTGGTGCTTAACACCTCGATTTCTGCCTATGAGTGAATCTGCCTGAATTGCTGTCAGCAAACAATGACTTCTATTCTGCTGTCCAACTCTCACTTGAGTGCTTTTTAATTGGCATCGGGATAAGTCTTGGAAGGGGACTGTATAAAATTTAGTTCTAGGATTCGCCTCATGGATGCAGATGAGAGTTCACAACTGATAATCAAGTAAATATTTGTTAATGTTGCTCTATCTGATCCATTTGCTTCTTATGATATAATTTATCTAGATATTATTTATTTTATGCCAGATATGTTGACATCATGACCCAGAGTTTGATAAACACTGGTTTAATGAGTGAAATCATCTGATTATGCAAAAACATAATGTGGCTTTATTCTTCAAGTACTTTATATTTAGCCTTATAAAACATTATGAAAGGAGAAAGGTTTTGGTTCCTTTTCAAAATGTGGTCCAAAGAAAACAGCTAATTATACTAATTATGGACATTTTTTAAAAATAAATAAGTAAAGGGCACCTGGGTGGCTCAGTCGTCAAGTGTCTGCCTTCAGCTCAGGTCATGATCCCAGGGTCCTAGGATCAAGCCCCACATTGGGGCCCCTGCTTGTTGGGAAGCCTGCTTCTCCCTCTCCCACTCCCCCTGCTTCTGTTCCCTCTCTCGCTGTGTCTCTCTCTGTCAAATAAATAAAATAAAATCTTTAAAAAAAATAAAAATAAAAATAAATAAGAATAAGAAGACTATTAAGTAAGTGATAAGTTTCACCCACCCTCATTTGTCTGTTTTTAAATAAGTTAAAGGGTGAAAAGTCTGTCCCCTGTGGCTATGTCTATAATGCCAGTGAAGACACCACTCAATCCTTAGGCGGTTTAAGAAATGGGATTTAGGGATGCCTGGGTGGCTCAGTCGGTTAAGTGTCTGCCTTCGGCTCAGGTCCTGATCCCAGAGTTTTGGGATTGAGCCCCACATCAGGCTCCCTGCTTGGTGGGGAGTCTGCTTCTCCCTCTGCCCCTTACCCCACTTGTGTGTTCTATCAAATAAATAAGTAAAAATCTTTAAAAAGAGAGAGAAATGGGATTTATAAAATGGTAGAAGTGAGAGGTCCAGAAAATACAGACAATCCTTGTCACAAAAAGACAGACATCTAATTTACATTGAAAACCACAGTAACTTGTTTTATAGGACTCTGCAAAGTTTCTCATGTGACTCACAATAAAAGTTTTAAATAAAAGAAAAACAAAGAGCCTTTACAGATTTTTTTTATGGCATATTAGGTAGTAAATTGATGAGTACAACTATGGAATGTTTATGAATGTTTCCTCTATTGGTCAACATAAGAATTTTATGAAGAATTTTTTTCTATTTTGAATTTGAATTTACAGGTAAGATGCCTTTAGCTTAGCAAATTTCCTGCGATGCTTTTTCTCACCATCTGAAGAAGGCCCTGACTTGGACAAGTATGAAAACACATTGCAAAGTAAAAGAAAAACGGCCTTCAGGTTTAAGTTCACCAAATTTAGACTGACTTTCACGTGTTTATGGAAGTTTTACTGTTGGGTCAGGTTTGTCCAATAAAACTGTGAATAAAAACACTTTTAACGTAAGAATAAAAACATGTTGGCCATATTTTAACAGTTCAATAAAAAGGTAGTGCTGAGTTAATTTTAAAGATGAATTTTACCAGAGACGGAGAAACTTATTTCCCCTGAATATCACTTACTCTTTGTCGTTCTCTTCTTTGATGCTCTAGATATTATGACCTCCAACCAGATTCATCTTCTCATATGCCCATCGGTTTATTTCTCTCCAAGAAATATTACACTCCTTTCTCAGGCATCACACATGAGGAATGGTGAGAGTATACTCTCACCATTATTCCTTATTCCATTACTCCTTTTTTAATCTATCACCTAACTGAGGAAAATGCACCTGGTGCCCAATAAATAATCAAATCTCCATACCTGGTTTAAATAATCAGATTAAAAGAAGTTAAGAAATAGTTTAACATTATTTGTATTTAACATATTTTTCTGTGGGGAAAATAATATTTTCATCATAAAAAAATCAAACTGTTTTTTCTGCATGTATTTCTAATAAAAATGAAAACTTTCTTAATGCTTTTGATTAATAATAATCAACATTTAGTGAGCATTCACTACGTTCTTGGAACTGTCATTAGCAAATTACTTAAATTACTTCATGTAATCATCACAAAAACCATACTAGGATTACTGTTTACAAATAATGTAACAGACACAGAGAAGTAAACAACTTGTTAAGGTTTGATGATAGTCATCTTTAAAAAAAAGACCATCCTCGGGGCGCCTGGGTGGCTCAGTCATTAAGCGTCTGCCTTCCACTCAGGTCATGATCCCAGGGTCCTCCTGGGATCAAGCCCCGCATCAGGCTCCTTGCTCTACGGGAAGCCTGCTTCTCCCTCTCCCACTCCCCCTGCTTGTGTTCCCTCTCTCACTGTGTCTCTCTCTGTCAAATAAATGGATGAAATCTGTAAAAAAAAAAAAAAAAAAAAAAAAACACATCCAAAAACTATTGATCAATCAAATCTAGCTCTGTTAGACTTACTACCATAAAGAAGAACACTAATTTAACAGTCTTATTTCCTTAGAAGGTCCAGAAAATGATACATACATGGTTTTGTATCTGGGCTTAAATGGTTTAAGGGACCTAAAAGGGGCATTGTATTTGTAAGATAATACTTTAGGATTGGTTGACACAGCAAACTGAGGACCAAAATGAATCTATGGAAGTAAACTGTTTTGTGAAAAGTAAGTTGTTTCCCAGATGAGCAAACTGTTCAGATGAATTGTTTTGCAGTCAAGTTATTTATTAACTTGTGGCTTCTTCTTGATCAAGTGGTTTAAGTGGCTTCCTCTTTTTTTTTAAGATTTTATTTATTTATTTGACAGACAGAGACAGTGAGAGTGGGAACACAAGCAGGGGGAGAGGGAGAGGGAGAAGCAGGCTTCCCGCTGAGCAAGGAGCCCGATGCGGGGCTCAATCTCAGGACCTTGGGATCATGACCTGAACTGAAGGCAGCCGCTTAACGACTGAGCCACCCAGGTGCCCCAAAGTGGCTTCCTCTTGATCAAGAAATCCCTGGGAAGAAAAATGTTGGTTTCTGCTCAGTCCTGATAATTAAACTCTATGGACAAAGCTTAGCATCATATGCTTCTTAGAAAAAGAAATACTAATAAAAACAGTAATAATAAGATATATCTTCATTACTTCTGCTTAAAATATTTGAGAAATGTTGGGACTTTGTATGACATCAACTTAAAAGGACAAAGAAAATAATTGCTAAATTATCTTCCTAAAAATAATACAAAATATGAAGGCAGTTGGGCTGTATGAAAGATAAGTCACAGACCAGGACTTAAATTATACTAGGAAATTTCCCAGACCGTCAGCCTAACGTTAGACTGTAACCAGTATGTTCCTGGTCTACTAAAATAAGAATTTGATGATAAACATGTTTCTGCTCAATTTTTATAATCTACAAAATCTAAATAAACATTTTCAGCCATTTATCTTAGGGGCATTTTTCTTAGAAGAATTTAATTATGGAACCCGTTGAAATTGATATTTTTAAATGTTTCTTTCAAACAAAACAAATCTAGAAAATGTAAATTGTACTTTGTAAAATGTATAACTGGCACAGGCATTCTTTGCTGTAGGATAGGTTATTGCAGCCTCAGTCAGCTTAAGGTGTGTCCTTTCTTCTTCATAATGTGATCTACCCCTGAGCTCTCTCTTTGCTTATAGCAAGATATACTAGCAGTTACCCACTATTGGTAAAATCAAGTTAATTTTAACCTTTTACGTATACCCCAGCCCCATGTCATATCTAGTGGTAGCCAGACACTCAATCCCTAAATTATAATTTTCCCACCAAAGCTTATTTCTCTTCCTCTGAGCAGCTCCTTCCATGTGGATTCCCCCCACCCCCTTCCCCATGCCATGTCTAACAAGACATAAAAAGCTTAGACTTTTTACTTTCATGAGCCTCTGAAAATAAGTCAATCACATAATGGTTGCATGGGATCTATAACACATACTGCACAGAAAAGAATTAAAACAGTTTATTAGAAATTTCTATTCTCTGAAATATTCCTTATCTGCATGTACCCAGTTGTCACTCTCTTCATCTTTCCACAGCAGCCAATGTCATACGCCATCATAGACCCTCATCTGTCTTTTTCTGTCATCTTTTCTAATCTCCTCAACATTACACCTCCCCCCACAAGGAGAAAGCAAAACAAATCATTCAGCCAAAGTGCATCATGTTATTTCTTTATCAACCATGTTTTCTGATGCTTTACTGGCAGCTCTCTGTCAGGCAGTCAGGGTATCAGTGTTTGTCTTAATCATCCATTGAAGAATTTCTGTAAACAAAGAGAGCTCCTTCTCTAGGAGAAATTCTGCAATGCAGTTACTAAATATCATACAATACAGGGCTCAGAACACAGATTAATGGAAAAGGTGAATTACTCAAATATTGAACAATATCATAAACATTGTAACCTGCTCAGAGTGGAAGTTTCAGGTACAAATTAGAATGTTGCAAGACAGAGGGGTGGAGCAAGATGACGGAGGAGTAGGAGACCTGGATTTCATCTGGTCTCAGGAATTCAGCTGGATAGGGATCCAACCATTCTGAACACCTACAAACTCAACAGGAGATCGAAGAAAAGAATAGCAACAACTCTCTGAACAGAAAAGCGACCACTTTCTGGAAGGTAGGACATGTGGAGAAGTGAATCCAAGGCGATATTTGGGAGGATAGATGGTGGGGGACGGGGCCTCCATCGGCCACTTCTGGCAAGTGATAGAGCTGCAGAGCACAAAATCAGAACTTTTAGAAGTCAGCTCCGCTGAGGGACATCGCTCCAGTGGCTAAGCTTGAGGGTGGAACCCTCGCGGGACAGTGTGGTCTCAGGACCCTCGGGGTCACAGAAAGACCAGGGGTGCCTGAGTGCAGCAGAGCTCCCAGGTATCAGAGCGGGAAAGCTGGCTGCAGAGACGGAGCTGAGACACGGGCTCTCAGCTCAGGGTTGCCATAAACTGTGATTAGTGAAACAGTCAGGCCACTGCTCCTCCAGCAGGGACACAACAAGCGGCAGATCTGGGGAGACTCCCCTTCCTCCCCCGGGAGGAGCGGCATGGGAGGACACCGCAGGGATCTGCTGGGTTTGGAGAGTCCACAGGGGGTCGGGTGCCAGAGATAGAAATGCTCGGTCACGGGCCGGGTGAGCACGGAGTGTGGCCAGTGACCAGGGAGATGGGAGTAACTGACTGCTTTTCTCTGGGGGTGCACTGAGGAGCAGGGCCCCAAGTTCTCGACTCCTCCGGGGCGGAGATTGGGAGGCCACCATTTGCACTCTCCTCCTCCAAAGCTGTAAGGAAAGCTTTCAGGGAACAAAAGCGCCGGAGAGCAAACCCGAGCAGATTGCTTAGCCCCGACCAACAAGGGCGGGGCAATTTCGCCTCTGGCAAAGATGTTTGGGAACCATGGCAACAGGCCCCTCCCCCAGAAGATCAGCATGAACAGCCAGCCAAGAACAAGTTTACTATCAATGAGTACAGCAGAACTCCAGCGCTAGGGGAATACTGCACAAAGAATGCATGGCTCTTTTACCATGATTCATTAGTCTTTCAAAGTTAATTTTCTAACTCTTTTTTTTTAATTTTTCTTTTTCCCTTTTTCAACCAACATTTTATCAATCCATTTTTAAAAAAAAAATATTTTTCATTTTTAGAGTCATATTCTATCCCTTCATAGTAGTTACCCTTATTTTTGGCAGATATATATATAAGTTGTTCTCTCTTTAAAATTTTGAGATACAGTTTCTTCTAACAGATCAAAATATACCCTAAATCTCTAGTGTATGGCTTTGTTCTAGTCTCCTGTCTGATCACATTCTCTCCCCCCAACTTTATTCTTCTTTCTTTCTTTCCTTTTTTTTAATTCTCTTTCTTTTTTCAAACATCTTTTTAACAATTCCTTTTTGAAAATTTTTTATAATTTTCATCTTTACATTCATATTCCATCCCTTCATCGTATCAACCCTTATTTTGTACATATATAAGTCTTTCTTTCCTTAAAATTTTAGGTGGCACTTTCTTCTAACAGACTAAAATACACCCAAAATCTAGTGTGTGGCACTGATCTATGCACCAGCCTGATCATATTTGATCATATTCTGTTTTTTTTGTTGTGTTCTGTTTTTGTTTGTTTTTATCTTTTTTTTTTTCTCTTTCTTTCCCTTTCTTTTCCCTGGTTTCAGGTCTTCTCTGTTTTGATTGGGGTATATTTTCTGGGGACGTTGTTAACTTTTTTGCATTTTGTTCTCTCATTCATCTATTCTCCTCTGGACAAAATGACAAGACGAAAAAAATCATCTCAACAAAAAGAACAAGAGGTAGTACCATCTGCCTGGGACCTACTCAATACGGACATTAGTGCAATGTTGGACCTAAGTTCAGAATCATGACTTTAAAGATACTAGCTGGGCTTGAAAAAAGCATGGAAGTTATTAGAGAAACCCTTCCTGGAGAAATAAAAGAACTAAAATCTAACCAAGTCTAAATCAAAAAGGCTATTAATGAGGTGCAATAAAAAATGGGGGCACTAACTGCTAGGATAAATGAGGCAGAAGAGAGAATCAGCGATATAGAAGACCAAACGATGGAAAATAAAGAAGGTGACAAAAAGAGAGATAAACAACCACTGGATCACGAGGGCAGAATTTGAGAGATAATCAATATGATAAAATGAAACAACATTAGAATAATTGGGATCCCAGAAGAAGAAGAAGGAGAGAGAGGAACAGAAGGTATATTGGAGCAAAGAAGAGCAGAGAACTTCCCTAATGTGAGGAAAGAAACAGGCATCAAAATCCAGAAGGCACAGAGAACTTCTCTCAAAATCAATAAAAATAGGTCAACACCCCGACATCTAATAGTAAAACTTCGAGTCTCAGAGACAAAGAGAAAATCCTGAAAGCAGCTCAGGAGAAGAGATATGTAACCTATAAAGGTAGAAACATTAGATTGGCAACAGACCTATCCACAGAGACCTGGCAGGTCAGAAAGGACTGGCATGATATCTTCAGAGCACTAAACAAGAAAAATCTGCAGCCAAGAATACTATATCCAGCTAGGCTGTCATTGAAAATAGAAGGAGATACAAAAATCTTCCAGGACAAACAAAAACTAAAGGAATTTGCAAACACGAAACCAGCCAGACAAGAGATATTGAAAGGGGTCCTCTAAGCAAAGAGAGAGCCTAAAAGCAACATAAACCAGAAAGGAACACAGATAATATACAGCAACAGTCACCTTACAGGCAATACAATGGCACTAAATTCATATCTTTCAATAGTTACCCTGAATGTAAATGGGCTAAATGCTCCAATCAAAAGACACAGGCTATCAGATTGGATTAAAAAACAAGACCCATCGATATGCTGTGTGCAAGAGGCTCATTTTAGACCCAACGACATCCCCACATTGAAAGTGAAGGGGTGGAAAACCATTTACAATGCTAATGGACACGAAAAGAAAGCTGGGATGGCAATCCTTCTATCAGGCAAATTAGATTTTAAAACAAAGACTGTAATAAGAGATGAGGAAGGACACTATATCCTACTTAAAGGGTCTATCCAACAAGAAGATCTAACAATTGTAAATATCTATGCCCCTAACATGGGAGCAGCCAATTATATAAGGCAATTAATAACAAAAGCAAAGAAACACATTGACAACAATACAATAATAGTGGGGGACTTTAACACCCCCAGCTAACTGAAATGGACATTTCATCTAAGCAAAAGATCAACAAAGATATATGGATTTTAAATGAAACACTGGACCAGATGGACGTCACAGACATATTTAGAACATTCCATCCCAAAGCAACGGTATACACATTCTTCTCTAGTGCCCATGGAACATTCTTCAGAATGGATCACATCCTAGGTCACAGTCAGGTCTCAACTGGTACCAAAAGATTGGCATTATTCCCTGCATATGTTCAGACCACAATGCTTTGAAACTAGAACTCAATCACAAGAGGAAAGTCGGAAAGAACTCAAATATATGGAGGCTAAAGAACATCCTACTAAGGAATGAATGTGTCAACCAGGAAATTAAAGAATTAATAAAATTCATGGAAACCAATGAAAATGAAAACACTACTGTTCAAAATCTTTGGGATACAGCAAAGGCAGTCCTGAGAGGAAAGTATATAGCAATACACGCCTTTCTCAAAAACAAGAAAGGTCTCAAATACACAACATAACCCTACACCTAAAGGAGCTAGAGAAAAAACAGCAAATAAAGCCTAACCCAGCAGGAGAAGAGAAATAAAGATCAGAGCAGAAATCAATGAAATAGAAACTAAAAGAAAGTAGAACATATCAACGAAACTGGAAGCTGGTTCTTTGAAAGAATTAACAAGATTGATAAACCGCTGGCCAGACTTATCAAAAAGAAAAGAGAAACGACCCAAATCAACAAAATCATGAATGAAAGAGGAGAGATTACAACCAACACCAAGGAAATACAAACAATTATAAGAACATATGATGAGCAACTATGCTAGCAAATTTGATAACCTGGAAGAAATGGATGCATTCCTAGAGATGTATCAACTACCAAAATGGAACCAGGAAGAAATAGAAAACCTGAACAGACCTATAACCACTTACGAAATTGAAGCAGTCATCAAAAAACTCCCAACAAACAAAAGCCCAGGGCCAGATGGCTTCCCAGGGCAATTCTATCAAACATTTAAAGAAGAATGAATACCTATTCTCCTGAAACTGTTCCAAAAAGTAGAAATGGAAGGAAAACTTCCGAACTCATTTTTTGAGGCCAGCATTACCTTGATCCCCAAACCAGACAAAGACCCCATCAAAAAGGAGAATTACAGACCAATATCCTTGATGAACATGGATGCAAAAATTCTCACCAAAATACTAGCCAATAGGATCCAACAGTACGTTAAAAGGATTATTCACCATGACCAAGTGGGATTTATCCCTGGGCTGGAAGGTTTGTTCAACATCCACAAATCAATCAACGTGATACAATATATTAACAAAAGAAGAACAAGAATCATATGATCCTATCATTTGATGCAGAGAAAGCATTTGACAAAGTACAGCATCCTTTCTTGATCAAAACCCTTCAGAGTATAGGGATAGAGGTTACATACCTCTATATCATAAAAGCCATCTATGAAAATCCTACAGGGAATATCATTCTCAATGGGAAAAAACTGAGAATTTTCCCCCTAAGGTGAGGAACGCAGCAGGGATGTCCACTCTCACCACTGCTATTCAACATAATATTTGAAGTCCTAGCCACAGCAATCAGACAACAAAAAGAAATCAAAGGCATCCAAATCGGCAAGGAGGAAGTCAAACTCTCACTCTTTGCAGACGTTATGATACTTTATGTGGAAAATCCAAAAGACTCCACCCCAAAACTGCTAGAACTCATACAGGAATTCAGTAACGTAGCAGGATATAAAATCAAGGCACAGAAATCAGTGGCATTCCTATACACCAACAACAAGACAGAAGAGAGACAAATCCAAGAGTCGATCCCATTTACAATTGCACCCAAAACCATAAAATACCTAGGAATAAATCTAACCAAAGAGTGAAAGGATCCGTACTCAGAAAATTATAAAATACTCATGAAAGAAATTGAGGAAGACACAAAGAAATGGAAAAATGTTCCAGGCTCATGGATTGGAAGAACAAACACTGTGAAGATGTCCATGCTACCTAGAGCAATCTACACATTCAATGTAATCCCCATCAAAATACCATCCACTTTTTTCAAAGAAATGGAACAAATAATCCTAAAATTTCTATGGAACCAGAAAAGACCCCGAATAGGCAGAGGAATTTTGAAAAAGGAAAGCAAAGCTGGTGGCAATACAATTCCGGACTTCCAGCTCTATTACAAAACTATCATCATCAAGACAGTATGGTACTGGCACAAAAACAGACACACCGATCAATGGAACAGAATAGAGAGCCCAGAAATGGACCCTCAACTCTATGGTCAACTCATCTTTGACAAAGCAGGAAAGAATGTCCAATGGAAAAAAGACAGGCTCTTCAACAAATGGTGTTGGGAAAATTGGACAGCCACGTGCAGAAGAATGAAACTGGACCATTTCCTTACACCACACACAAAAATAGACTCCAAATGGTTGAAAGACCTAGATGTGAGACAGGAGTCCATCAAAATCCTAAAGGAGAACACAGGCAGCAACCTCTTTGACCTCAGCCGCAGCAACTTCTTCCTAGAACGATCGCCAAAAGCAAGGGAAGCAAGGGCAAAAATGAACTATTGGGATTTCATCAAGATAAAAAGCCTTTGCACAGCAAAAGAAACAGTCCACAAAACCAAAAGACAACCGACAGAATGGGAGAAAATATTTGCAAATGACATATCAGATAAAGGGCTAGTATCCAAAATCTATAAAGAACTTAATCAAACTCAACACCCAAAGAACAAATAATCCAATCAAGAAATGGGCAGAAGACTTGAGCAGACATTTTTCCAAAAAAGACATCCAAATGGCCAACAGACACATGAAAAAGTGCTCAACATCGCTCGGCATCAGGGAAATCCAAATCAGAACCTCAATGAGATACCACCTCACACCAGTCAAAATGGCTAGAATTAACAAGTCAGGAAACGACAGATGTTGGCGGGGATGCGGAGAAAGGGGAACCCTCTACAGTGTTGGTGGGAATTCAAGCTGGTGCAACCACTCTGGAAAACAGTATGGAGGTTCCTCAATCATTTGAAAATAGAGCTACCATACAATCCAGCTATTGCACTACTGGGTATTTACCACAAAGATACACATGTAGGGATCCGAAGGGGTACGTGCACCCCAATGTTTATAGCAGCAATGTCCACAATAGCCAAACTGTGGAAAGAGCCAAGATGTCCATCAACAGATGAATGGATAAAGAAGAAGTGGTATATATACACAATGGAATATTATGTAGCCATCAAACAGAATGCGATCTTGCCATTTGCAAACACGTAGATGGAACTGTAGTGTGTTATGCTGAGTTAAATCAGTCAATCAGAGAAAGTCATGTATCATATGACTTCACTGATATGAGGAATTCTTAATCTCAGGAAACAAACTGAGGGTGGCTGGAGTGTTGGGGAATGGGAGGGAGGGGATGGCTGGGTGATAGACATTGGGGAGGTTATGTGCTATGGTGAGCGCTGTGAATTCTGCAAGACTGTGGAATCACAGATCTGTACCCTGGAAACAAATAATGCAATATATGTTAAGGAAAAAAAAAAGAAGAGGATAGCAGGAGTAGAAGAATGAAGGGGGGGAAATTGGAGGGGGAGATGAAGCATGAGAGCTGATGGACTCTGAAAAACAAACTGAGGGTTCTAGCGGGGAGGGGGTGGGGGAATGTGTTAGCCTGGTGATAGGTATTAAAGAGGGCACGTTCTGCGTGGAGCACTGGGTATTATGCACAAACAATGAATCATGGAACACTACATTAAAAACTAATGATGTAATATATGGTGATTAACATAACAATAAAATTTTTTAAAAAAAGAATGTTGCAACACAGAAGTTCAAAAGTGCTTTCTTTAGGAAAAGAGATCTTGTCTTGGGGTTGGGGTCGGGGTGGGCAAGTTTTTCAAAAGTAGTTCTAGCTATAACTACCATATAGTTAGTTCCCCTTCTAGAAATGTCTTTAGAGGCCCAAGTGTTTTGTGGTCTCAGCCTATCGATAACTAATGTTGTGTATTGATTGGCCCTGGTGCCTTTTATTCTGACTAGAAGACACTCTCAGCGATTACCAACAGAAAAATTTGAAAGAGACAAGGCTTATTATTTTTAGGTCCTAGAAATTATATGGCTCACCTGGGCCACGGAGCAAAGTTGTTGGGATAAAGAGAGAGAGCACAGTCTGGCTCTTTATCTAGTCCTATTTATTCAATAGTCATCTTTGAAGTGGATACCTCTTGAAGTGGGTGCCTCACCAAACAAACCTTAATCAGGCACTTGCATTACAAAAAAGAAAAACCAACTGTTAGGACTTACACTACAGCCCACTCATGCCCCTGATATGGCCAATAAATTATATAACACCAGATTTTTTAAGCTGTACAATCTGATGATTTGATACATACATACATTGTGAAATGCTTACCACAATCAAGTTAATTAATTCATCCATCACCTTTTGGTGAGAACACTATTCTCTTAGCAAATCTCAAGTGTACAATGCAGCAGTATTAACTATAGTCACCGTGCTAATGATATGCTTTTGGGCTCATCCTCCCTCTCTACCTGTTTTGTCACTTCATTCTTCCAATGACAGCCCCATTTACTGTATGATTTTGGCTTTTTTCCCCTCATTTTGCTTTTGGAGTTTAATTTTAAACTGGAATTAATCTAGTTGTTTTTATAAATAACTCATTTGTACGTGGAATGGCCTCTCAATTAATTCCATGAAATTGATGGTCTGCTTTTGAAAAATTTCCCAGTAACATTCAGGGACCATGACTGATGCCACACTAAATATTTATTTCTGGATCTCTACATTACATAGCTTTGGGTAAGTCACCACTGACCATACGTTCTCCTTCACAGGCTTCTCTTCTGTCTTCTCATTCTTGGTCTATTCTGTTCATTCTCTGTACATTCATTGGACAATTTCAGTCTTTTTTATGATTTTGAGTTACATTTGTGTGCTAATGACTCCCAGATTTGTATCTCCAACTCTTTTAACTTCAACCTATATACCCAGTTGTTGCAAATATCCATCTAGATTGTTACAGGCATTCATCCTTCATCAGGATTCAAATCAGGCATTAGCTTTTAGAGGGAATCTTTATTCAACTCTGAAGCTTCGTTAACTGTCCTGCTCTGTGTTATTGTGTCCTCCAAACACCTCTATCAATCAAACATTTAGCATACTGAGTCATGATTATTTGTTTTATCTGTTAAATTTCTCAGTGGACTGTAAGTCTTCTGGAGGCAGGAACTTTATCTAAAACAACCTTGTATTTCTAGCATCAGGGAGAGTTTCTGCAACATTTTAAGTGATACTCTAAGCGGTTTTCTTAAAAAAAGGTCAGGCCATTCAACAATGGTCAAGTTTTTCTTGAAAGATAATGTATATTGTAGTAAGTTTTAGGCAACTACTTTCCAGGGAAAATGTACACCTACCTGGTTTATGCATCAGATTGGCAGTTGGAGTATATAAACTTTAAGATCTATTCCATGCCTTAAATTTTATAAATCTATGATACTGCAATGCTTTGAAAAGAGATTACAAAAGGAGGAAAAGTTAACTTTTTTGGCCCATTGCCCAAAGCTTCTAATTAATCATTTTGCCAGTACTAAATTCACTGCTTAATTGCTCAGAAATCAAATTACATTAACACTACCAAAAGCTATTGAAAATTGGCGCAAATACCATTAACAGATGAAGTATCATTTAAATTAAAGGCTTCATTTATTTCATTATTTTAAAGTCATCACATGAGTTTAGAGTAAATGAGCACCCAAGGTCTGGCCATTTACTTTTGGCAAGTATTCGGGCCTTCTAGGGACAGGATCTGTGTGCACTCACTCTGATACAATGAAGAGTGACCTCCAATTTGGCTGTAATCTTAATGTGTTTTTCCATGTTGACAAAGTTGGGTATTTGATGTACTTGTTGCAACATGAGAAAAATGAACTGGACATATTTTTGTGCCTATGGGAAAATGCAAGCTCAAATTCAATGGCTAGAATTTTAAATTTTAAATTTAAATTTTAAATTTTAAAAATCATGACTAGATTTCCTTGCAATCAGTCATCTTTGGGGAAAACACATTACAAGGGGAAAGGGTGTGAAAAAATCTGGAGGTGCCTTTCGATCAAATTTGTACAACTTTATAGTTCATTTGTATTTTAGAGAAGAAAAAACTAGACCCAGAAATTAATTGACTGATGACTTGCTTAAGGTCATGACAAGGAAATGACAGGAATTTATATTATTTTTTCTTACATCTTTATTATTTTATGACTGTTTCTCTTCTCCTGAATGTTTATTTCTAGAAAGGATTTTGTATAGCTCATGGAGCTACAAAGGAGACCAAGACTTTTTGGGTTGTGGTGTGTGTGTGTGTGTGTGTGTGTGTGTGTGTGTGTGTGTGTGTGTGTGTGTGTGTGTTGTGTGCCTGTGTGTGTTGTATGCCTGTGTGTGTTGTGTGTGTGTAAGTAGGTGGGTGGGAGAAAGTGAGCATTATGAGGTGGAGATATCAAATGGAGATAGCACAAATAATAAACGGGGATTAGATGAAATGATCAGAGTCTGACTTCTGTTTGTTCTTACAGTTTAGCTTTTTGTGTTTCTCTATCCCTTTTCAGAAACATAAAATATTGGCTCTCAATCACAACACTAGAAGTGTAACAGAGAGAGAAAGCTCCATGCTAAAGGTAGAGAGGGTAAAGAACTAGGCTCTCAGGAATATTTCTAGTCCCTCAGATTGCCTCTGAGCTTTATTGTTCTGTGGACATACAGCTACTTCAACGCTAAAACCATTTTACAAGTTTCTATGTACTTCAAGAGCAATCAGGTAATTGTGACTCAAAATGTAATTTTCTGAAGTTTCTGAGGTTTGGACCTTGTCCACTGGTGGTTCTGGAACTGACAGACAAGACTAAACCGAGCAAAATTCCACTTAATGAGGGTGAGTACCCAAACTTTCTTGTAAAGTTTCCCTCCTTTCTCAGCCTTCATCTTCTTTTGGATTCCATCTGCTCCTTCTTAGATGTAGAGAGTTGAACTAGTAAGAAATATTAAGTAACTGAGTCACAGGGAGAATAACGTTTATCAGAGATTCCAGTAGATGATTCACAGAAACTGTTATTTTATAGATTATAATTCTTCTCAAAGTCTCATTCCTTTGTACATGTGCATGTTTTATTTTTGAATTATATTTTCACTATTGAAATATTTTCCATGTCCAATTGACTACATAAAAATATTCATGAAAATGTACTTTGTCAATGGAGTACTCAATAGTTTATCCCTTTCCACTCACAAACATACCAGAAATTTAGGCAATCTGAAGAATATGTTTTCTCTATTTAACTGCAAGAAAGGCATATTTTCCCTATTTAATTAATCAAGCTGAGTTCCATTTCAAGGGCCTGAATTGTATCATCATGAGGCTTTAATAAATTATAAATCTTTCAATGGTTAAAGGCAACATTTCCCAGGCTTAACATAATGGAATTGGGCTAATTCATTCAGAGCTCCATTTGCTGGGACGAGCTATGCTTGTCTCCAGGCAAGTGGCATGAATTACTCAAGACATTTCTTACAGAGAAAGTACATGGTAGAATTAGAAATCTCTATTCAAGGTCCAACATAAAGTTTTTGCTCACTCTAGCCCTTTCATAATCACTAATACAAACTCTCATATAGAAAATAAATACTGGAGTTGACTTTCTCAGCTGCTAAGATATAAACACTGAAGCATTATCTCTACATATTGAAGGAAGAGTCAATGTCATAAAATGAAGTTGATTGCCTTTTAAAAGACTAAAAATTTGGTTAATATATTTTCTTTAAAATTCCATTTTATTTTTCATTGAAGGAAGGTAAATTGGCACTTAAAGTGGAGTGTGGAACATTCCCCCAAATTATAGAATGATGCCACAGTAATTCACATAATTTGAGAGTTTAAATCTTCCTCACAACTTCTGAAACAACCAGGACTTTTGAGTCATAATCAACTCTAATATAATCTATCTGGAATATTTAACTTCCTTTGACTTTCTAAAATGTTAACTGCTACAAAGTCTATTTGGATTGGATAATTTAATATTTGTATTTCTAACTACCCAAATGAAAACTGGAAATGCCTAACCTGAGGTAATTTTGTCATTTTATTTAGATGCAGATATGAATCGTGTACAGAGAAAACAATGAGAGCTTACTTAGTCACTACCTAGTGTCCTCATATTAATATGGCTCTACATCTTCCATTATTGTTCATCAGGAACTAAAGGAGCATCTTGAAATTTCTGTTAACTAAATTTAAATTTTTCTTATTGCATTTAATGGGAGAAATTATACCTGGTAATTTGAGAATTATTGGAAGATATGCAGATCAAATTCAAAGGCCTAGTATGTAATGGCTTATATAAAATCAATATTAAAATATTATGAACATCTGTGTCTTTGGGGTAAATACCCAGAAGTGCAATTGCTGGGTCATAGGGTAGCTCTATTTTTAAATTTTTGAGGAACCTCCATACTGTTTTCCAAAGTGGCTGTACCAACTTGCATTCCCATCAACAGTGTAAGAAGGTTCCCGTTTCTCCACAACCTCTCCAACATTTGTTGTTTCTTGCCTTGTCAATTTTTGCCATTCTTTTTTTTTTTTAAAGATTTTATTTATTTCAGAAAGAGAAAGAGAGAGAGTACAAGCAGGGGGAGGGGCAAGGAGAGAGGGAGAAGGTGATTCCCCGCCAAGCAGGGATCCTGACACGGGGCTCGATCCCAGGACCCCGAGATCATGACCTGAGCCGAAGGCAGACACCTAACCGACTGAGCCACCCAGCCCCAATTTTTGCCATTCTAACTGGTGTAAGGTGGTATCTTAATGTGGTTTTGATTTGAATTTCCCTGATGGCTAATGATGATGGATATTTTTTTATGTGTCTGTTAGCCATTTGTATGTCTTCTTGGTATAAATAATTAAATAGACTTTTTATTGCTGTATAATTTACATGTAGTGAATGCAGAAATGTAACGTGTATAGTTGAATGAGTTTTGACAAATACAAACACCTGTGTAACCACAGCCTAGATCAAAGCTTAGAACATTTCCACCACTCTGGAAAAAGGTTTTCGGGGCTCCTGGGTGGCTCAGTCGTTAAGCGTCTGCCTTCAGCTCAGGTCATGACCCCAGGGTCCTGGGATTGAGCCCCGCATCGGGCTCCCTCCTCTGCGGGAAGCCTGCTTCTCCCTCTCCCACTCCCCCTGCTTGTGTTCCCTCTCTCGCTGTGTCTCTCTCTGTCAAATAAATAAATAAAATCTTAAAAAAACAAAAAAGAAAAAGGTTTTCATGCCCCTTTTCAGGCAGCCTCTCCCCTTCCCCCACTGCAACACAACCACAATTCTAATTTCCAACATTTAAGTGTAGTGTTGATTGTCCTAGGACTTCATCTAAGTGGAATCATGCAGTATGTACTCTTGTGTCCCAGAGCTCTATCCAGTACATGTGCATCAGTAACACTACGTTTTGTTTCCAATTGGTATTTTGTTGTATGGATATATCAAATTTGTGTGACCATTCACCTGTTGTTTAACCATCTGGCTTTTGTTGCCTTTCGGCTATTATAAAAAAAGCTGCTGTGAACATTCTTTAAAAAAAATATTATGAACAGAATATTAACTAGGTATAGCAGACCCATGATTCAACTCAGCTCCATTGCCTTAAAATGTATTCCATGGCATAGAGGCTAGTTCTTCAAGAGGAGAAGAACCTACATGCTATTTCTTGACATGTCCTTCTCCCTTTTCTCCTACATCATTTTTTTAGTGCTGAAAATTCTTTCTTTGCCAGCTTTATTGAGATATAACTCATATGTAACATTATGTAAGTTTAAGGTGTTCAATGTATTGTGTGATATACTTATATATTTTAAAACGATTACCACCATAGCAAGCATCAGCTAATGTCTCCATCATGCCACATAATTACCATTTCTTTTTTGTGATGAGAACATAGAAGAGTTACTCTCTTACCAACATTCGAGTATATAGTACAGTATTATTAACTATAATCACCACAGATCCCCAGAACTTTATTTTTCTAATACTGGATGTTTGTACTTTTAAACAAACATCTCCCCATTCCTGTCCCTCAACTCTCAGCCCCTGGTAAGGACCATTCTAGTTTCTACGAGTTTGGCTTTATTCGATTCCACATATAGGTGATACCACACAGTGTTTGTCTTCCTCTGTCTGGTTTATTTCACTTAGCATAATGCCCTCAAGTTTCATCCATGTCACAAATGGCAGTATTTCTTTCTCTGAATAATATTCTATTCTATTTTAGAAAATATATAAATATATTCTTTATCTATTCACCTTTGACAGACATTTAGGTTGTTTTTATATCCTAGTTATTGTGAAAAATGCTGCAATGAATATGGGAGGGCAGGTATCTCTCGAGATACTGGTTTCGTTTTCTTGGGATATATGCCCAGAAGTGGGATTGCTGAATCTTATGGTAGTTCTATTTTTAATTTTTTGAGGAAACTCCATAATATTTTCCATCATGCCTGCACAAATATATACTCCACCAATAGTGCACAAGAATTTCCTTTTCTCTACATCTTTGCCCCACCTTGTTATCTCTTGTGTTTTTGTTGATAGCCATTCTAGCAGGTGTGAGGTGATATTTCATTATGGTTTTGATTTACATTTCCTGGATGTCCTTGTATATTTTGTATGTTAACTCCTTTTCAGATACATCACTTGCAAATATTTACTCCCATTCCGTATGTTGCCTTTTCATTGTGCTGTATAGAAGTTTTTCAGTTTGATGTAGTCCTATTGGTTTATTTTTGCTCTTGTTGCTTTTTCTTTTGGTGTCAATTCCAAAATCACTGCCAAGACTGATGTATGAGAGTTTACCCCCTATGTTTTCTTTTAGGAGTTTTATACTTTCTGGTCCTACATTCAAGTCTTGAATCCCTTTTGAGTTAATTTTTGTGCATGGTGTAAGGTAGGGGTCCAGTTTCATTCTTCTGTAGGTAGTTACCAGTTATTTTCAAAAGACTATCTTTTTCCCACTGAGTATTCCTGTCTCCCTTGTCAAATAGTATTTGACCAAATATGTAAAGGTTTATTTCTGGACTCTCAATTTTGCTCTATGTGTCAAAATTTATGCCCGCATCATACTGTTGTGGTTTTGGAATATACTTTGAAATCAGGAAGTGTAATGCATCCATCTTTGTTCTTTTTTTTGTAAGATTGCATTGGCCGTTTAAGGTCTTTTGTGGTTGTATACAAATTTTAGGAATGCTTTTTCTATTTCTGTGAAAAATGCCATTAGAATTTTGAAAGGGAGTGAATTGAATCTGTAGCTTGCTTTGGTTAGATGCATCAGTTGTTTCCAGTTTTCAATAATTATTAATAAAGCTGACATTAACATTCACAGATAGGTATTATAGTTTCTAATTTTCCTTTCTTGTAATATCTTTATCTGGTTTTGGTATAGGGTTATGGTGGCTTCATTCATTTTATATTTTACATTTCATTATTCATTTGGCTTAATTCTTTTTATAATGAATTAGGAAGTGTTCCCTCTGCTTCTATTTTCTGGAAGAAATTGTAGAGAATTGGTATCATGACTTTCTTCATTGTTTGGTAGAATTCACCAGTAATGAATGCTCTATGGTCTTGATAATTTCTTATTTGGAAGTTACAAACTATTTTGATAGTTTGTGTGTTCCAATTAGCTTATTTCATATATTATCATTATCAAATCTTATATATTATCAAATCTTATATATTATCAAATCTGTGGGCATTACATGGTTCATAGTATTTTGTTTTTGTTTTTTATTTTATTATGTTATGTTAATCACCATACATTACATCATTAGTTTTTGATGTAGTGTTCCATGATTCATTGTTTGCATATAATACCCAGTGCTCCATTCAGTACATGCCCTCTTTAATACCCATCACCAGGCTAACCCATCTTCCCACCCCGTCCCCTCTAGAATTCTCAGTTTGTTTCTCAGAGTCCATAGTCTCTCATGGTTCCTCTCCCCCTCCGATTTCACCCCTTCATTATTCCTTCCTACTATCTTTTTTTTTTTTTTTACATATAATGTATTATTTGTTTCAGAGGTACAGGTCTGTGATTCAACAGTCTTACACAATTCACAGCGCTCACCATAGCACATACCCTCCCCAATGTCTATCACCCAGCCACCCCATCCCTCCCACCCCCCACCACTCCAGCAACCCTTAGTTTGTTTCCTGAGATTAAGAATTCTTCATATCAGTGAGATCATATGATATATGTCTTTCTCTGATTGACTTATTTCACTCAGTATAATACCCTCCAGTTCCATCCACATCATTGCAAATGGCAAGATTTCATTCCTTTTGATGGCTGCATAATATTCCATTATATATATATGTCACATCTTCTTTATCCATTCATCTGTCAATGGACATCTTGGCTCTTTCCATAGTTTGGCTATTGTGGACACTGCTGCTATAAACATCGGGGTGCACGTACCCCTTTGGATCCCTACATTTGTATCTTTGGGGTAAATACCCAGTAGTGCAATTGCTGGGTCTTATGGTAGCTCTATTTTCAACTTTCTGAGGAACCTCCATCATAGTATTTCTTATTCTCATAATGTCCATTGTAAAAGGACATTAAAATATTCCCTCTTTCATTTATGATATTAGTGATTTTTTCTACTCTTTTTTTCTTGGTTACCCTACCTAAAAGTTGATCAACATTATCGATCTTTTCAAATAACCAGTTTTTGGCTTCACTGATTTTCTCTATTGTTTTCCTCTTTTCAATTTCACTGATTTCTGTTCTAGTTTTTATTATTTTTTTTCATTTACTTCATTTACTCTTTTTCTCTAATTTTCTAATGTAGAAATTTTGGTTATTGATTTTAGATTTTTTCATTTTTGATATGTGTATTTAATACTATAAGTTTCTTTTTGTGCACTCCTCTTAATTAATACCGCCTATTTTGATTATTCATATTGTAATTTTAGTTGGTTAACTCTCTTGAGACTTCTTTTTCCATAGGTTTAGTTTATACAAGTGTTGTTTATTTTCCAAATATTTGGGGATTTCCCAGCTATATTTCTTTTATTATTTTTAGTCTAATACCGCTGTGGTCTGAGAACTTACTTTGTATTATTTCTATTCTTTTAAATTTGTAAATGTGTTTTTATAGCCCAGTATATGATCTATCTTGGTGAACATTTCATGGAAGCTATAGAAGAATGTGTGTTTTGTTTTAGTTGGCTGGAGAATTCCATACATGACAATTATATAAATTTATTGTCATTCCTGGTTAGGTCATGTTTATGCTTATTGATTTGCTACCTACTTGATCTAACAATTAACAATAGTAGATTTGTCTGCTTCTCCTTGGAGATCTATCGGTTTTTGCCTCATGTATTTTTACCATTTTTAGATGCATATATGTTATGGATTTTTTTATCTCTTTGAGGATTCAGCGCTCTCAGTGGTATCCCTCTTTATCTGTTATAATTTTACCTATTCTGAATTATGCTTTGTCTAAAGTTAATATAGCTATTACACTAGCGTTTGATTACAGTTAGCATGGTATATCTTTTGCCATCCCTTTACTTTTATGTATCAGAGGTTTTTTTATTTAAAATAGGTTTTTGTAGATAATACATGCTTGGGCCTTTTTAAAAAATGTATTCTGAGAAAGTTTGTCTTTTACTTGATGTATTAGGGCTATTCATATTTAGTTAATTATTACTATATTTGAATTAATAGAAACCATGTCTGTAACTGTTTTCTAGTTGTTGCCAAGGCTTCTTTTCCTGCTTTCTCTCATTTAATTGAGTGTTCTATATGATTCCATTTTATCTCCTCTCTTAGCGTATCAATTATACTCTTTAAAAAAAAAAGTGGTTGCCCTAGAGTTTACCATATGCACTTTAAAACAGTCAAATTTCATCCTGAGAGAATGCTATTCCACTTCATGAATAGTACACTACCTTATAACAGAGTATTTCCAATTCTTCCCCCTATACCTTGTGATATTGCTGTCATGCTTTTTATTTTTCCACATGCTATAATCACTTAATACATTGTGTCCAAACTCCACCTTGTTTTCAGTGAATCCAAATTATATGGTGAATAAAAGGCACTAACTGAGGCATCACCAGCTCAAATCTGCTTATGACACTTCGTATGTGACCTAGATATGTCATATCCCTTCCAGTTTTCTGAGTTTTTCTCACAGGCCCAATGAGTTCAGGGCTGTATGTGTAAGAGCCTTACTTACTCTTCAAGCCACAAAATTAAAGAACAGTGCTATTGTGTTGCGATTTTTGAGATTATGGAACCAAAATTCCATGTAACACAGATTAACCTCTAAATGAGAGATTTTTTATTAAGGCCTTTATCATGGAACAAAATCTAATTATCAGCTATTTGTGTTCAAGGAAAGAAAGGAGTCTGAGCTTCTCTGGGGAAGAATAGAAAAATCTGCTCCTGCTATAAAACATACCCTCTTATGAAAAGAGAGTTTATGTACTATGTTTTGCCATCCTTTAGCAAACAAACACAAGATTTGCATAGAGAAATATAGCAGCATTGAAATGATATATCTAAGTATCAAAATTAAATGAAATATAAAGGGGATTGAAGGTTGTTTTCCCAGACATGGAGACATAGAGCTAGGTGTTTTACTTATAAGGTTTCAGTGAATTCTCACATCATGCTTTAATAGGCATTATTATCTCCATTTTACAGATTCAAACTACATTTAAGGATTATTTTGTGTAGGAAAGTTAACTTCTTTATGGAAGAACTGGGATTAAAATTCAATTTTGCCAATTTCAAAGGCCTTCTTTGGAACTGTAGTTATGGGAAATTCTGAGGTTTATAGTTGAATAAATACATATTTCACTTTAAATATCATTGAGACTTTAAATATCAATTTTGACTTTCAAATCAAACAGAACTTATATTAAATAAATTGCATGTGCTAAAGGTCATATATACCATAATAGCCATTTTTTTTTTCAAATGGTAAGACATGATGGAAGTGGTGGGAAGTGAGGGCAGGGAATATAATTGAGAAAGTAATAAGACATTTTAAAAATCTTTAGAAAGTAGGGGCAAACCTTATGCTAGGAAGGAGGGAGACGCATCGGCATGCTAGTACATGAAATGTCAAGGCAATGATGAACAGTCTATTTCTTAGACAATGTGAATCTCTGACTATTAACCAAACAATTAGGCATGTTTAAGAATAAAATCTGGGGTGCCTGGGTGGCTCAGTGGCTAAGAGGCAGGCTCTTGATCTTGGCTCAGGTCATGATCTGAGGGTCCTGGGATCGAGCTCCACATCCCGCTCCATACTCAGTGGGGAGTCTGCTTCTCTTTCTTTCTGCCCCTCGCCTCCTCTCTCTCAAATAAATAAATAAATCTTAAAAAAAAAAAGAATAAGATCCATATGTGATATGGACTAGTATCTCAGACCTATGTTGATTTGACCTAAAGTGACAAAGCTATTTAAGTACTAGGTGAGAGTACTCCAATGACAACTTCTTAAGTTGATCTGGATGATTGCTTTGTAGGTGTATCCAAACACAACTTTCATTTCATGTATGCTTTCTATATCATAGCTTGTATTTTACATAACTAATGTAAATTATATAATCATCTTTAACAGTATAACTGCCAGATACTATACAAATATTTAAAAATAATTGTACTTTAATTAAGCTTAAATTGAAAGCTATATGCCTTTGATTAAACCACACTTAAACCAGACTGCTAAATGATAGTATATAAAAATGTGCTTGATACTTACTCTAGAGTTATAAATGATCACCTAGTTTTATTTTGTTTGCTGGCATTTCAATCCTTGTGTACATATACACACACTTTTAAGAACTATAAATGAGAAACCACAAATTAGTGATATGCAGCTACAACATAAATTATTTTTATTATAAGTTATAACTGGAACAAAAATTAAATTGTATGATACATTTCTGTCACTAATATGAATGTAAAAGAGTTGAAAATGTATGTGCTAGGAAGCACCCTCAACTAGATCATGAAACAATGGATTCTAACGGCTTTGAAGGAGTTATTAGAGTGGATTGTGTCAAAAATATGTATTCTAAAAAGTCCCTAAACATGCATTTATGTAATTGGAGTTATTATGGTTTATTATATCAATTATCCATGTACTAAAGAAGAAAGAATCAACAGCTTAAAACACTCTCATTAGAGACACTGGCAGTTACGTGCAAGCAGCCCAATCTTGAGGTTTTGAGGAGGTTTAAAAAAAAACAATTTAGATGTTCTTGTGAAGATCTCCATAATATCCCTAAACACAGCTTCTACTTGGGAATAAAAATACAATGTATATTTTTGATGATGATCAAATAAGAATTATAGGATTGCCACAGAAATCAAATCATATCCCATAAATTGTGTCAAGCCGCTTTGTAATAAAAAGAAATTAGAGGGGAAATCTGAGCTTTCAGAGACACCAACAATAAATGGTTCTCTGATTTCATATAACTGACATCTATAAATGAAGATACAGAGGAGGCATTATTCTATATGATGTAGGGGAGATTTGAAGAATAATGGATAGCCTTTTCCATTAAGTGATACTGTTACTATTGTTCTTTTTTAGTGTATTTATTCTACGTTGGGAGAAAAGGAGTTCAATACAGAAAATGTTAATTAACTAGATGGAGCAAATTCAAATTTACATAAAATGTCTGGTATTTATCTTTCAGGTGGAGGGAGTTTTTATATGTTATCCCAATGGTAGGTCAAAATTTTAAATGAATTAAGAGCTGACATAAGATCTACTGTTTGAAACAAAATGGCATAACTGAAAGATGGCCATGAGAGAGCCTCAGATAATTCCACTGAGAACTTTGAATTCCAGAATAACCAAGAGATCTGTTTGTGTGAGAAGAGCTGCCTCTTCCAAGATAGGTAAGGGGGGCTCGATGCAGTGATTATTTGGATGCACACTATTGGTAAAAACTTGGGAAAAGAATGAAAATTCAGAGGAGCTAACATTTGTTAAGTATCTATTCTGTACAAGTGTTTGATATTTACCTTAGAGAGCTCTAAGTCTGCTGTAAAAGGAAAATACTATTATCTCACTTTGGTGAGTGCAGTGACTGAGGAGGGTTTCAAGTTCAATGGGAGCACCAAGGAGGGGAAAGGGAGGGAGAACCCCACTGCAGGAGGAAAGTGGGAGCCTAGGGAAAACTAGATTTTTGGTAGAGTTTTTTATTGCATATTTTAATTTCAAAAAAGATGGATTTCTTGGTGTTTAATTTAAGAAGTAAGGACAAATAATGTCTTATTTGTCATTTCAAGGAATTCTTCAACATTTGAAGAGATTGTAAACCAGGAGGAAAAAACTTCTGTAGAATATAAAAATCAAATATTCCATCTTAACTAATTGCTTTCTAAAATCTTTATGTCTCCTCTGCATCTGCCTTTGTCATACAGACAACATTTTTCAAACGTAAGCGAAACTCTGGAACATTTGCTAATGTTCTTAAGCTCAAAGGAGATGGGACATCTGGCTCTCGTTTTGGCCCAGATGGGCTTCATTTATTGCAGTCATTTAAATTTCACTGCCTTCCTGACCTGGGTGTAATCAGTCTTTTATAGTGGCCACACTTTAAAAATGCATGCTATTTGATTCTTGGGTATTTTCTCTTCTATATATGTGAATTGTTTAAATGGCATAGTTCGTATGGTTTTGTGTTTGTTTGTTTGTTTGGTTGTGTGTGTGTGTGTTTTACTCAGATATATCACTTATAATTTTGGTGATGAATGTCTTCTGTAATTACTGATTTAAAAATATAAATCCCAAATTACAAGGTAGATTTATTCTGGAAGAGAAAAGATATTCTAAGACAGCTGATAAAAATTTTTATATGCTTAAGAAATATCATATAAAACTTATATTTTATTAGTCCAAAAATAGACTTAGATAATGGGTAAAAAATTCATAGAGGTTGTTATTCTCCTTCTTATATTGTGATTATATTATTAGTTATTATAAAATTGGTTAAACACATTCAGTTCAACTCTCCCCCAGTCCAGACCCATACTCATATGCATAGGCCAATTACCTCTGAAGATTTTTCTTTTTTTATTCTCCCTGCAATGGTACTGGATCTCTGATGAATATGATTCTCTTTTGATTTACATATTTAAGATATTTATATATTTAATTTTTTTATATTTAAGCAATATATATAAATTATCTCCAATAAAAGCAGCATTACTTACACACCTGACCACAAAAATATATACAAATATGGTTGAATCACATTAAATTACCATTTTCATTGAAAATTGTGTTCAATATATGTCAGATATATAAGGTAATTTATGTATATTATTTAATTTAAGACTTTAAAAAACTCTATTAGGGTCTATATTTAACAAATTTCTCCTTTAAGGAAATGATAATACAGAGAGCATAACTTGGGCCAAATTGCAATAATTGAATAGGATTTAATTTCTGTCATTCTGACTTAAGAGTGTATGCTTTTAAACACTGTGATGTATAAATTCCACATACTGGTTATATTAATATATTTAAATTAAAAACTCAGAATCTCTTTATCTAGTTCCAAATATTTTAAAGAATCTTTCTGATTTTCTATATAAAAGGAGGAATTCTCATTACTTCCCTCTGTGTCTCTCCTACTTTCCAATCTCAAGATTTATCAAATAAATCTTTACTTTGTCAAAATATATATCATATACATTAGTTAATTGTCTTCTATACTTTATGTATAATGATTTAAAATGTAAAACAATAAGCATTTATAAGTTAATGATTACACAAATACATTAGACTTAGATAGAACAATTGAGCCTATAAAAATAATTTAATCCAATGTTGCTAAACCAGTCCTGCTTCAAGGGTAATGTTCCATGAAACAAAATTTTACTGGGAAAGACTTTTACTTCTGACCAAGATGTAGTAACAGTGTTCAGATTTACCTTTCTGCCTAAAACTGCAAAAACTGGACAAAGTATATGAAATTATGTTCAAGACACTGGATATCAGACAATGAAGAGTAGTGAATCCTGGGAGTTGGGAAACAAATGTGGTAAGCCTTACAAGACTCTTTAGGAATCATTGCAGTGAAGGAGAATCAAGGAGGGACCTGGCAGATACCCTGAATTGAAAAGAAAAAATTGAGAGTCTGTGAAGACCAACCCAGCTAGAATTCACAAGACAGAGTAGCAGAGACGGGAGATGAGCACAGAAGAAGAATGCTAGCGAAGTGTAGAGGGTCCCCCTTGAATATTCAGCTTAGTACTGATCAGTGCATTTGTATGAAGAAACTACCTGAGACTAAGGAAGGAACCACTCAAAAGTATCAGCATTCATGCAGGGCTGGGAAGAGTGATTGTTCTTACCAGTCAGACTGGAAAACCTCATGATTTATGGCATTGGTAGAGCGCACAGTAGGGTCTTGCCTCTGTAGTGGGAAATAGCCTGAGATTTAAAGCTGCTATGGCCTTGCCTAAGTTAGACATCTTAAAAGGATGACCCAAAGGATCAAATATTTCCAAGGATCCTAGAGTCAAGCAAAATAATTCATCACCTTAACAAAAAAGAAAAAAAAAACATATCATCTAAAAGATACATAAAATACTCCTTTTAAAATAAAAACCTTTAGCACAGTAAAAATATTTTTGGTATATTTATACAATGGAATAATGGCACAGAAATAAAAGACAAATTCAGCTATACACAAAAACATGAAAGCAGAAAGCTGAGTGAAACCACATACAAAGATTACATATATTTGATATCACTTATAAAAATTCAAAGAACAGGCAAAATTTATCTATGATAATAAGAATTAGAAGGACAGTTGCCTCTCGAAGAATAGATTGACTTAAAGGGGGCACAGGGCAACTGCTGGGGTAATGGAAATATTTGTTACGTTGAACGGGGCAATTGTATCTATAAAATTATAAAAATTACACTTTAGATATGGGGATTTTGTCATATGAAAATTATATATTAATAACATACATTAATAACGTACTGAAAATAAAAATGAAAAAAAAAGTGCTGTTCATACACACCAGTATTTCTTACTTTGTCCATGTCATTTTCCTACTTTAATCATCTCCAACTTTTTTATTTGCTTTTCTTTGATTTGTTTGTTTGAGAAACCAGATTTGTTTCTTGTGTGGTAGCAGGAAATCTTAACTTTACCTGCCCATTTATTTTCATGCTGTTGTAACACCCATAATATCCTTTTAGCACTATGCACCGGATTATCTGTTGTTAATTTGGTAATATCATTATCTCTTTCCAAATTCCCTATTACGCTATAAAGGAGACAAGGACTACAATTCCCAGAATCTTGTCCAGACTTTCCAAGTTAAAGTTGGTCAGTGAAAGGAACTCACTGGATATTTGGAAACGGAAATAGAAAGGGAGTCCATGATTTTCAAGAGCATTTGCAGAACAGATGTGAGATTTATATATTTTAGGCGTGCTTCCTGAGTAGTACACACATTGGTACTGCAACCTGAGATAGTGGGAGTCATCCAATGACATCCATTGGAAATTACCCACTTGAGTCTTTAAGATGATTCTAACGTGCAGCCCAAGTGAAAACCATAAATATAGAATGTGGAAGGTGAAGTTTTCTGACAGACTAAATTGTCTTTGATGCTATGAGCTCAAATAATTAGTGGCAAGTGACTTGGCCTTCACGTATTCCTTCCAATAGCTGTGAAACTTTTATTAAAACACTTTATACTTGGAATTCATAGAGGACACTTTTGTCCTGAATGACTTCTCGTTCCTACACTTAACACATTTTTGAAAATTATCTCTTTGTACGTTCAACTCCCCTACTAGCCTTTGTTGCTGTACTCACACAGTTGTGATTCCACAAACACTTGACCATTATAATGATTGAAATCTAATTGAATTCTGGTTGTATCTACATTCTCAGAGAAATGAAATAGACTGGCTAGACTTTATTAACTTGGATATCCTGTAGTGTGGGACTTGGGTAGAATGATCTGGAAGTGAAATTTTGGTTACACGTGAGAGCTTGCACCCCTTCTGGAAACATGAGACTGTAGAAAGATACCAACTTCTGCTCCCTGTCCATTCTCCCTCCCCCAATAACACATCCCATAGCAAATGGAGGCTGACGTGCCACACGGCACCTGGAATGACCTTCTGTGCTTCAGTGCTATCTGCCTATTTTAGGAGGAGCAAGCAAAAAATGAATATCTAAATGATCTCCCAGCCTACTCTCTCCTGTGCTCTATTAAGAAAATTCCATTTTCCGGGCGCCTGGGTGGCTCAGTTGGTTAAGCGACTGCCTTCGGCTCAGGTCATGATCCTGGAGTCCCAGGATCGAGTCCCGCATAGGGCTCCCTGCTCAGCAGGGAGTCTGCTTCTCCCTCTGACCCTCCCCCCTCTCATGTTCTCTCTCTCTCTCTCATTCTCTCTCTCAAATAAATAAATAAATCTTTAAAAAAAAAAAAAAAGAAAAAAGAAAATTCCATTTTCCGGGCCCCTGGGTGGCTCAGTAGTTTGTTAAGTGTCTGCCTTCGGCTCAGGTCATGGTCCCAGGGTCCTGGGATCAAGCCCTGCATCAGGCTCCCTGATCATCGGGAAGCCTGCTTCTCCCTCTCCCACTCACCCTGCTTGTGTTCCCTCTCGCTGTATCTCTCTGTCAAATAAATAAATAAAATCTTTAAAAAAAAAAAGAAAATTCCATTTTCATATCCTAGAGGTATCATTCTCTACCCCTGATGCACATTAGAATCATCTGAGGATTTTAAAAAAATGTCCAAGCCCCATGCTCGGTCACTATGATTTATTTGATCCGGGATGGGACTTGTGTACTGCTAGTTCTAAAGTTTCTAACTTTAGGATATCTAACATGCAGACATGACTGAGGACCACTGTCTTAAAGGAAGATGACATCTAAAAGAGCTTCTGTTTTTAAAACTATTTATTTAGAAAATTTCAAATTCACCTAAAATTAGAGAAAAAAATGAAAATAAACTCCTATATAATAGCAACAAGATTTAGAGGTTATAATTTTGCCATTTAAAAACATGAGATACAGATAACATATAATATAATAGTTTTTTATTTTTTTGACATAATATTTATTAGTTTCAGGTGTACAACATAAGGATTTGGTATTTGTATATGTTGTGAAATTATTACCACAATAAATCTAGGTAACATCCATCACATACACAGTTACAATTTTTTTTCTTGTGATGAGAACTTTTTAAAATTTTCTCTCTTAACAACTTTCAAATATGCAGTACAGTATTATTCACTATAGTCACAGTGCAGTACATTACATCCCTTCGACTTAGCTATTTTATAACTGGAAATTTGTGTCTTTTGACTCCCTATTCCACCCTCCCCCAACCTCTGGCCACCACCAATCTCTTCTCTGTATCTATGAGTGTGTTTGTTTTATGTTTGCTTAGATTCCACCTATTAAGTGAAATCATATAGTATTTATCTTCCTCTGAGTGAGTTATTCTACTTAGCATAATGCCCTCCATGTTCATCATGTTGTTGTAAGTTCTGTCATTTTTGCTCGGTGTTTTTCATGAAGGATTCTAAAGTATATGTAATTTCGTTGTTACTTTAGTATGCACCACAAATGTATTAGCACTTCTTTTCTCCCATAACCACAGTATCATTATCATATCCCCAAATTAAAACAGTCCATTAACATCTATATTCAGTTCATATTTCAATTTTCTCAGTTGTCCCTGAAATGTCCTTCCACAGTAAGGTGTTGAATATTACGTGTTCTAAATCTCTTTTAAACTAAGATACCACTCCCATTCCTTTATGTTTTATGTCATGAAGTTGTTCAGAGAAAATGGTCCATTTCCTTTTTGAAAGTGTCTTATGAGTCCTGTTAGTGTCTTTTACTTTTCTGTTTACCAGATTTGGTAATACACTTATGTTATTGTTTCTCCACCTGTGGGATGAAATATATAAAGGGTATTTCTAAATCATCTGGGGATATTTGCCAAGTTACACACATTTATCTCCCACCTCCAATGTTCTTTTTCCCAATATTCAAATATATTGTCAAGAAAGAAAAAAATGTGCATTTAAATAATATCTATTTGGATTTTAAAACAGATCCTTTCATTTTATAGTTACTGTCCTAGTTGCTAAGAAACCCTTAAACTCACCCACGATGCCAGTATTCTAGATACTAAACCAGTAGTCATCTATCTTTTCCCCCTACTGCCTTGTTTTTTTTCCATCAGCATGTATAGTCTTTGTTTTAATCCCTCTTTGATAGTGATAATTGGTGGTCATGAGTTTTAATCAGAGAGGAGAATTCCTCCTAATAGTTAACTATTAAATCTCACTGCCAATAAGCTTATTATAAAACACTCTACTAAGAAGTGTGGATGGCTACTCTGTACAATGCATAATAGAAATGTAAAGAAGCTTAAGTCAGGGAAACACCTCTTGAAAGGCCTGAGCAGTTTGCTTATGAACAGTTAGAGTGAAAGACATTCATTCAATCGAGTACAAATGGAATCCAAGAATGGTGTAAGGATCATCGAGCAGGAGTTCTCTGTGGACAACAATGGTCCACTGCCTTGCAATGAGTAGGGCTTCTAAAATGATGGAACAGAAGTAAAGTCACAGGAGATAGACATTTAGAAAAAAGCTATAGTTACAGTATATTTGGCTAGATCAGAACATCGTAGCAGAAACATCTGGCAAGGTAATTTGGGATTAGATTATAGAAAGAAAGGCCAACAATGTCAAAAGCAGAATTAAGTTTAAGGCCCAAAAAGAGAAACACAATGAATTTTCCCATTTTTTCCTTTCACTAGTATTTCATTTATCATTGTCAAATCACTTGACCTAAACTTGTAAAATCCTTCATGATCTCTCCCTGGAAGAACAAAGACCATTTGAAGCCCCAGGACCCAAATAAAAAGTATTTCTTATCCTGAGATATAAATTGTATGGCATACTTATACCACCATAATTATAAGACAGTAATTTTACTGTACTCTTGTGGTGAGTATATATTTATAAACTTATCAACTTTTTTACTTTGGAAATATTCCTTTTTAGTAATGATGGCTAGAAACTCTAGACAGCTGTAATCTGCTCATGAGTGAGCTCATTGCCTGGGTTGCCACCTTTTGATAGGTTGTGGATAAGTAGATACAGACAGCAATCCTTCAGCTCAGCCTTCTACCATTTTTCCAGAAAACCTCCAGTTCATCTCCCTGTTACAACAGCAACAGTATCTTTAGGGAAATATTTGCGTATGATTCAGTTGATGGGCTTTGAGAGGTACATGAGCATGCCTACAGCAGGGCATGAGGGGTTTACAAGAGATCTCTCTTTTGCCTTAAATAGGGAATGTCCGAAGAAGGTTCAATGTCAGAAAAAATCTAGAAGCATCTGTTTTGTGCACTCTTATAGCTGGAGAAGCTCAGATGACAAGACTGTCAACTTGTCAGTTTTATGTGTACAAAAGAAATTTCAACTAAAAGTCAAGCTGAAAATGTCATCTTTTGTAAAAGCACCCCTTAGACTTCATTTTCAAAAAGGATGTATTTCTGCACTCTTGCCAAAATGCAATTACATGCACAGTTGCACAGGCAAATACATGGGGATATTTTCATAAGAGTAATTTACGGTAAACAAGCACAATTAAAAACTGAGCAGGTTTTTCCTCCATGCGGTTATGTGACTAATAGAACAGTGAATGGTATTACAGAGAATTTAGAGAGGGCACAAAAGTGTTTGTCAGCACAGTCACTGCCAATTGATGTCTCAGAAGCATCAACATACTTGATTCTAGCTATTTATAAACCTAAGTGGGATCCCCGATAGTTTTAAAATTGGTACACAGTGCACCTTCAGAACACAAAGGATACTAAAAAAGCAGAGAAGATACTTTTGCCAAAATATGAGCCAAGATTAATGTTTACAAATGGGATCTTCAGATTCTAACTTCAAAGATTTTTCTGTAGGCAGAGTCCATGTCCAGCAGGAATTCTAATGTCTCTCTTAGAGACACTTCCCTATCTCAGAGCAAAATTTTCCCAAACCAATCTCTGATAAAAGGTTCACTTGTTCACTAACTATTTTCTAGGAGAAAATCCAGGAAGAAAACAAACAAACAAAAAACCATGAGCAGTTGACATCCATTTCTTCTCATTTATTTTTTCTGGGCAAATGGGAATGAGTTGCCCTTTTCAGCTGATAACCTTTTCCAATGGGAAAACAATAATTTCAATTTTCATTTGGTGGCAGTTCTATCTGTTATGGTTCTCACCTGCAATGTGGTGACAAATTGACAAAAGAAAATGCTCTTAACAAAACTAACTGGAAAGTTTGTGGATTCCAGCAGATATATGATGAGACAATGCAAATAAAGGACCAACATTAAGGCAAATGCAAGGAAATACATCCCTGTCTTTGAATATTGATGACAAATACCTGGAGGAATTGCTCCAGCTTAGTATGCGCATGTAAAAATTCACAAATGTCATTATAAAAGGTGGACTTTCTCTCTCTTCATGACTGTGATCATTAGGTATGCCTCAGTATGTAAGCACTATAGTGTCCCACTTCCATATTCCTCACTTTTCCAGTGTCAATGTTACGAATATTAAGTCTAGAGACATTTGTTAAAAATGTGGCTGGGGAATGTATCTTGTTTGTCAAGGAGGCAGAAAATCAGCCTCATATCATATGAGTAGTTAGTGCCATTTCTCACAGCTAACATGAAATAAGTTAAGTGAGATGAGCCCTCTGTAAGGGATACCACCTCTAACTCAGGATTCTGCTTTTTCTATAGATACCATGCTACTTCTGAACATAACATGCAGAAAATTTATGTTTGCATTTGGAAAGAAATGCTTCAACCACAGGAAATATTGTTTGGTTTAGAAAAGGCAGTTAGCAATATGAGCACAACCTAACAACACGAGCATCTTTAATATTATCCTGAAAAACAAAACAAAACAGGTCAAATTCCATGAGTCTTCAGTGATTGGTGGTAAATGAAGGGGATTGCAAAATACAGATAATTCAGAATTCATAAAACCTGATTAAATTGAAACTGAAAGGGAAATACAAAGATAAGCAATGATACAAGCTAACCTGGAAATGTAAAGTATATGTTTTTAAAGAGAATCCTTTACTTTTAAAGAAGAGTTTAAAGAGTTTAAAGAAGAGAGAAAGCAGTGGATGCTGGAGGAATACTTTGTATTTTCATAGGAACTCAGAAAAGATGAGAAGAGAATGACTTCCCATCAATGACAACAGTGAGTACAAATAAGCTCCAGATTCTTTTTTTTTTTTTAAGATTTATTTATTTATTTTAGACAGAGAGAGAGAACACGTGAGAAACACGTGAGAAAGTGTGAGAGCAGGGAGACTGGCAGAGGGAGAGGGAGAGGGAATCCCCGGGCGACTCCTTGCTGAGCACGGGGCAGATACTGGGCTGGATCCCAGGACCCTGAGATCATGACCTGAGAGAAACCTGACCAGGTTTCACTGACTGAGCCACCCAGTCACCCTGCTCCAGATTCTTGATCATAAAATTTCACATTGGTTTTAGAATAATGATGGCATAAAAACATATTTATATATTGTGTGGAGCAGGATAGAAGTGTGCATGACAAAGAGAACAGATAGAGAGAAAACCCAGACTAAGCCTTTAGTCATAAAGTAAATACATCTGTTTGCTCTGCAATCCAAATTTTAGGACAAAAAAATGTGTGAGTATTAGTTTCAACTATTAAAATGCAATAGATAAATAAATTGAGGAATGTTCTCAGTAGAAAGTGCTGTTACCTAAAATTAAATTTCTCAATGTAGGTGTAATGTAAGTAAGTAATGAAGAGTAATGGTTTGTTGGGGGGGCTGCATTAAATGGTTGATGGGGATCAGGGCGTGCACTTGTTTTATTTTTGAAAATTTTATTTATTTATTTGACAGATAGAGACATAGCGAGAGAGGGAACACAAGCAGGGGGAGTGGGAGAGGGAGAAGCAGGCATCCTGCAGAGCAGGGAGCCTGATGCGGGGCTCGATCCCAGGACCCTGGGATCACGACCTGAGCCGAAGGCAGGTGCTTAACTGACTGAACCACCCAGGCGCCCCTAGGGCGTGCACTTGGAATGAGCACAGGGTGTTGTATGGAAGTGTTGAATCACTCTACTATAGACCTGAAACTAATATAACACTGTATGTTAACTAACTGAAATTTGAATAAAAACTTAAAAAAATTACTTAAACCCCTCCCCACAAAGAGTAATGGTTGGACTTTCCTGCATCAGAATCACCTGATAGATTTGTTACCTCACAGGTTGCTGAACCCCATCTTCAGAGTTTCTGACTCAAAAGGTCTGGGTGGGGGTTGAAAATTATATTTCTAAGATGTCCCCAGAAGATGCTGGTGTTGCTGGTATTTGGACCACACTTTGAGAACTGCTGGTTTAGTGGAATGTATGTTGATATATAATGAAACTTTTCATTGTGACACAAACTGGGAATATCAAATTAAAGAAATCAGGTAGGTTTCCCTTCTGCAGTATTTCTTGAAACCTTTCATATATAATGTACTTTTAAATATTACCAAAAAATATTGTCCCCCGATGAAGTGAAACAGGCAAAGGGGACTTTATTTAAGACTTGGAACTGGGAAGAAAGACTGAACTCAACTCTGTTGAAATGAAGGTTCAGAGTTTTGAGCAGTGGAAAAGGATCAGATGACTTTATAGTGGGAGGTTGGTCTATGTGATTGGGCCATCTGTGTTTGCTAATAGTACTTATCGAAGGTAGGCCCTTATCCTCCACAGAAACTGGGAAGTAAGGACTCTACTTTTCTTGATGACTATATTTCACAGGATGGCTCCCAGATGCTTAAGAAAGACATTCCTGGGTTGTAAAACCGGCAAGAGACTGAGAGATTTATATATCAAAGGGGCAGAGAAAGACTGACAATTGCATATTTTCTACAGTAGACACTCTAAGAAAAGGGAGGTGAGAGACCTATAGTCAGGAAGAAACCCGCTAAAGTTTAGTCAGACTGAGGGGCACATTAAGACCCTCTTGGTTAGTACTCAAGATGAAATTGTCATGTGTGTTGTTCCCCCAAATTATTTGTCACAAAACTACTCTCTTTAAGGAGCACTCGTGGTATTATTTTTTTCTGAAGAATCAATTCTGAGGAACATTGTTCTATGAGAAGTTTTGTGCACAAAGCTGAGAAGTTCTGAGTGAATGCTGTTTAATCTATTTATGCAGTTAATTGCCAAACCAAACAGCATATTCCTCTGAGTAGGAACTGCTTAAAGGGATAAATGGTACAATCAGGCCTTGAAGCCTAGAAGCAGGAAATACATAAGGTAGATGAATTTTGTAAAATCTGGTAGTTATTTTTAGAATGCTAACACATCAATTAACTTTGATATGAATATGTTACATATGCATATGGTGGTAGAAATACTTAACATTTTTAGATGTATGCATGTATTTTTAGCTACATATGTGCTGTCAAAAGTAAGTGCTATTGGTATCACATGCATATGCACAAATGCAACCTGGTCTTTATTCTTTCACATTCTTTATCTTTCTCCCCACTGTCTGATTTAAGATAAACACAAGTAGAGATTTTATCTTTGATATAATTTATTTTTAATTATTTATTTAGTCACAAGTTCCAAATGTTATTTTCAGCTTATGATAAAATACTAGACAACTTTAAAAATTATATTTATCTTGTTTCCCTTGATTTAAAAGTATATTTTTATGGTTTAGATTCATTGTACTGTGAGACACATAAAAATCAGCAGTAGCCAGGGTGCCTGGGTAGCTCATTCGTTAAGCGTCTGCCTGTGGCTCAGGTCCTGATCCCAGGTCCTGGGATCAAGCCCTGCATCGGGCTCCCTGCTCAGCAGGAAGCCTGCTTCTCCCTCTCCCACTCCCCCTGCTTGTATTCCTTCTCTCGCTGTGTTTCTCTCTGTCAAATAAATAAACAAAATCTTAAAAAAAAAAAATCAACAGTGGCCACCTACTGCTCTCTAACTCCCTATTCTGACTCACAGAGAAAAACACACTTCTAATTATTTGAAGAACTATTTGTCACTATATTTATAAATTACATACTTATAATACAATGTATTGACTTTTTAATTACATGTTACCTACTGACTTCCTAACACATAAAATGATGGTTTGGCACTCTCATCAACTCCCTCCGCATTAGCCATATGTTAGGCATTCTCAAAATGTATTTATATCAAAATTTGGGGCTAAATTTGTGTTATATATTTTCATTATTCCAGAATGCATAATAATTCGTAGTGTTATTCACAACTGAGAGACTTGCCATACTATCATTACATTTCCTTCCTATACATCTCTCCACTCTTCACCCCCATTTTTGCCTCATTTAGATGTTTACCTATCAATCATTTTCCCTAAATGAACTAAAACCAAAAAAGGAGTCTAAAACACTTTGCTATATGGTCAAACACTTCATATGATTTATCAGGGGGCGGGTTTTCTTGAAAGCCCATATCTGGACTGTATCATCCTCCTGCTTCAATCTGGACTAGTTCTCTGAGACACTGATCTCTAGATATTACTTGAGACTTCCTTTTAGCACCATCCTAAAAATTCTCTTCTTTTCAGTTCTATAATAGCTAGATATCTTCTTTCCCAGATTTCACATATTCTTTGCTTATTCCCTCTTTAATGAGATCTTCCTTCTGTAGCTTCTTGAGAAAGTAGCCATGGGAAGTAATTTCTTTTTAAATTTTAGTATAGTTAACGTACAGTGTTACATTAGTTTCAGGTGTACAGTATAGTAATTCAACACTTCCATATATTACTCAATGCTCATCAAGATAAGTGTATGAGAAATAATTTTTTTGAGATTAAGGAAGTATAAAAATATCTGACATTTATTCCCTAGACTTAAGGGATGGCTTGTGACCATTTCTTCTCTTTGGATGTTAATTGGAAAAAGGGTGTTTTAAGAAAGAAGACAAAGTAGGAAGGGACTGCATCGTGGGTTCTGCCAGACTGTTAGTGACACTTCACAACTTATATCTTCTATACTTTATAATACAAACACTGGAATACTAGAAATACATTTCCTAGGATCCCTGCCTGTAAGGATCTGAGCCAGATTCCATTAATGATAGACACCCCCAAGAGAAGTAGGGAGCAAAAAGGACACAGAAGCCATATTGTGCTTCTTCAACAAAGGAGGCTGGAAGGTGCACTTCACTAAATAGAAAAGTCCTCATCAGTCTCTGGTTCATTCTCTACAAATAACCTGCTTCTATGAAGAAGAGAGCAGGGGTTATAAAACATGGGCCTTTTCAGTCAATGTAAGATACTAGTTCTTGGATATCTAAAAGCAAGAACTGAGAGTTAGTGATGGCCTACTTAACCCTTTTTCCTCTAGCCCTTCTAGTGGTTTTATAGGTTCTTAAGTCCCCATTACCAAACAAATAGATAACAAATTGATAAATAGGTGATAGATGATAGATGGATAGGCTACACACACACACACACACACACACACACACATCAAAAACCTTCCTTTTTGAAATATCTAGAGTGCTTCCTCTCTTAACTATACACTCACTAGTATAACATTTACCCATACAAAAGGAAGTAATTCTTAAAATGTGTGATCCTCATCTAAGTCATACAGGTGACAATTTAGAAATTAGGTGTTTTTTTTTTTTTTCCTTCTCTGTTGTTTTTTGTAAGGTAGAAGAGGGATTAGAAGAGTGATATGGGACAAGAGAATCCATAGTAGGGAAATGTTTCAAGACACACTTTTTGTGAAAAAATTTGGTATGGGGAAAGCAGAAAAAAATTAATGAGAGAAAGCAGAGAAGTTAATGTCTTCAAGAAAGCTGAGAGATCCGAGGAGGTAGGATAGAAAGGAATGGAGGCAGGGGAAATGCTACAAAGATTGGGGTGAGATGGAGGAAACTACTGGGGACTTGGAGAGTAAGATGTTTTGAAGAACTGTGTAATTTAGGACAAAAAGAGAAAAGGAGTTGTAAAAATGTATAAGTTAGTAATTATTTAAAGTTCTTTTTTAAATTTTATTATGTTATGTTAGTCACCATACATTACATCATTAGTTTTTGATGTAGTGTTCCATGATTCATTGTTTGCGTATAACACCCAGTGCTCCATGCAGTACGTGCCCTCCTTAATACCCATCACCGGGCTAACCCATCCCCCTGGCTCCCTCCCCTCTAGAACCCTCAGTTTGTTTCTCAGAGTCCATAGTCTCTCACGGTTCATCTCTCCCTCCGATTCCCTCCCTTCATTTTTCCCTTCCTCCTAATGTCCTCCCTGCTATTCCTTATGTTCCACAAATAAGTGAAACCATAGGATAATTGACTTTCTCTGCTTGATTTATTTCACTTAGCATAATTAAAGTTCCTTAATGGTTTTGTAGACACATAAGTTTGGAATTCCTTTTATAGATTACTTTTTCCATAATTTAGCTATTGTTGATAATGTTGTTGTAAACATTAGGGTGCATTTATCCCTTTGAATCAGTGTTTTTGTAGCCTTTGGATAAATACCTAGTAGTGCATTTGCTGGATCATAGGGTAGTTCTATTTTTAACTTTTTGAGGAACTTCCATACTGTTTTCCAGAGTGGAATTTGCACCAGTTTGCATTTCCACCAACCATGTAAGAGGGTTCCCCTTTCTCTGCATCCTCACCAACGCCTAATAGAAAAGTCCTCATCAGTCCTCATCAGTCTCTGGTTCATTCTCTACAAATAACCTGTTGTTTCTTGTGTTAATTTTAGGCATTCTGACTGGACTGGTGTGAGGAGATATCTCATTATTGTTTTGATATGTATGTCCCTGATGATGAGTGATATTGAGCACTTTTTCATTTCTGTTAGCCATTTATATGTCTTCTTTGGAAAAATGTCTACTCATGACTTCTGCCGATTTTTTAACTGGGTTATTTGGTTTTTGGGTGTTCAGTTTTATAAGTTCTTTATATATTTTGGATACTACCCTTTTATCAGATATGCCATTTATAAATATCTTCCCCCATTCCAAAGTTGCCTTTTAATTTTATTGATTGTTTCCTTCATTGAGCAGAAGCTGAATTTAAGAGGCAAAACAGACAGACATAGGTGGAAAAAAAGAAAAAACAAAAAGGGAGAGGCAAACCAGGAAACAGACTCTTAACTATACAGAACAAACTGAGGGTTGCTGGAAGGGAGGTGGGCGAGTGGGTAGGGGATGGGTTAAATAGCTGATGCGGATAACAGAGGGCACTTGTGATGAGCACTGGACATTGTATGGAAGTGATGAATCACTATACTGTACACCTGAAACTAATATTACACTGTATGCTAATTAACTGGAATTTAATAAAAACTTGAAAAAGAAAAAAATAAAGATTACTTTTTAGCACTATCAAGAGTGATTGTCTCTTAAAAAAAATAGTGGCTGTCTCTTTGTATGCAATGCTGACCAAAACTGGGTTTTCGATTTATATGGGTTGTATTAATAATAAAAGGGAACAACCTGATCAAATGGAGCTTTCAGTTGAGCAATGAAGTGCCACTCCCTTTCACTTTCTTCCGGAGACTCTGCATTTCTTTGACCAGTCATGGAAAAAAAAATCCTTAAAATAAATTTCCTTCAAAGTATCTATAAAGAGAAATTCCCTGAGGGGACAGGGTTCTATTTTTGAAGTTCCATCCCAGAGGAAAAAAATTCCAGTCAATAAAAATAAAATGCTCTCGTATCACTTATCCTTTCAAGGCCTCTGCCCAACCTCACCTTTCTCCCCTGGTAATATATCCAGCTGGTTTCCTACAACACGTAACACACATATACACCACACACACACACACACACACACACACACACACACAGCAACAACACAACAGTCACATCCTCTTTTCTGAGATTTAAGGATATCTTGGGAACAAGTTGCTCCCTCACCCTGTTTTTATTCCTTTGATGTGATTTTATGTTTTTCAAGCTTTTGATTATGAAGGAGAAACTTGTATAATCAAAATAAAATACTAACACTAATGAAACCAACACCAGAAATTGACTTTTATTTCTAATCCCGTACTATATGAAGAGTTATGATAGATATTCTCACATACATTTTCTCCCTCTCAATTCCTTATCAATCATAAAAGACACAGTTAGACTGGAACTTAAGAAAATACATTTTATATGAACATACACTTACTCATACACTCACTTACACAATAGGTAGTGTGAAATTCTAGAAAGCTCCTATTCATGGATCCTCACACCATGCCCTTAGCAGCTAAACCTGCAGTTTCCAATTATCTCTTTCTTTGTACTTTCCTACCCCCTCCTTTTTCTCCAGTGCTAGGAGATTTAATGTGGATTTAAGTTTCATAGAGGGTCACAAATTAAAATTGCTTTTATTATTGCATCTTTAGAATGCATTTTAGCTGTAATTATTCTATGCCTGTTCTGAATCTTATTTCATGGTTCTCATCTCAGACTTAATTTCTATGTTCTGCTATTTCGTCAAGCTTGAGATACCCTTCCTGCTTATCACTCATGTCTCCTTAATATGGTGAGTGCAAGAAATTTTCAAAAACAATAGGACTGATTAAGTGGTAAAAAATGTCACATTTTATATTACATAGTTTTCATTGTATCTCTTGACATTCCTTCCCACCTACTAAGAAGAAAACCATCTATGCTCTTTAGGATATATTATTTTTAGCATGAAGACTAGAATAAATTGTATTCAATCACTATTCTCTTATTTTCTATTAGTTATTATGCATAGTAGAATACACATTTTTGTATTAAACATGCTGTGCTTTCAAAACCCTGATACTTCTGTGCATAGTACCTACGCTATGACTTACAGTGAGGGTCAATTTTCCTTTTTGGAAAAAAAGACACAAGGTTATATCTTAGATGTGGGAGTTTTGCTACCTGTGGTCTGACTTCTTGCTGACTGGTAGGCTCTTTGATTCAAAATACGCACAAAAAGGTCTGATATGTTCCTGTGCTCTCCAAGAACATATGCAAAGAAATAGGAAGTGAAATGGAAAAATTGGAGAAGAGGGGGAGAGAGAAGTCATACTTATATACACTCGATTCTTCACCACAAGTCCTCTTTTTTTAAAAAAAAGATTTTATTTATTTATTTGAGAGAGAGAGAATGAGAGGTAGAGAGCACGAGAGGGAAGAGGGTCAGAGGGAGAAGCAGACTCCCCGCTGAGCGGGCAGCCCGATGTGGGACTCGATCCCAGGACTCCAGGACCATGACGTGAGCCAAAGGCAGTCGCCCAACCAACTGAGCCACCCAGACGCCCCACCACAAGTCCTCTTAAGAGAAAAGGAGAGAGCACCTGGGTGGCTCATTGGGTTGAGTGTCTGACTCTTGGTTTTGGCTCAGGTCATGGTCTCAGGGTCCTGAGATCAGGCCCTGCATTGGGCTTTGCGTTCGGTGGGGAGTCTGCTTCAGATTCTCTTTCCTTGCCCCTCCCCCTACTTGCAGCACGTGCTTTCTCAAATAAATAAATAAATAAATATCTTTTTGATGAGCATTGGGTGTTATATGTAACTAATGAATCATTGAACACTGCATCAAAACCTAATGTTGGCTAATTGAGCATAATAAAAAAAAAAAAGTAGAGAAGGATCACAGAGCTCATCCATCAGACAAATGCTTTCACTTAGGTTTTAATACTCCACCCTACACTCCCTAAACTTTAAAGGTAAGCTTCTGGATTCACTCATGAGACACTTGTGGTCAAACTCCATATATGGCTATGAAGAGTACAGAAAATAAATTAGTCATTATGATAAATATATTAAGCCTCACAGTCTGGGTCCAGCTGAGACCCTTGGCATGTAATCTGACAGTTTGTCCATTGAGTATTTATTATGGGTTGAATTGTGTTCTACTCCACTCCCCAAATTCATAAGTTAAAGTCCTAACCCCCAGTATCTTCTATTTGGAAATAGGATTTTTGCAGACATAACTAGTTATTATAAAGGTATACTGGAGCAGGTTGGGCCCTTATTTTAATAGGATTGTTGTCCTTATAAAAAGGGTAAACTTGGACATAGATATGCACACACAGGGAGAACACCATGTGAAGTTAAAGGCAGGGACTGAGTCTAATGCATCTGCAAGACAAATATTGCCAACAAACCCACCAGAAGCTAGTAGAGAGGCCTGGAACAAATTCTTCCTTGTGACCCTCAGAAGGAACCAGTCTGGTGACACCTTGATCTCAGACTTCTATGGACTCCAGAACTGTGAGTTGATAAATTTCTGTTGTTTAAGCCACCCAGTGTGTGGTATTATGTTATAGCAGCCTTAGCAAAATACTGCATAGATCTATTTACTTGATGTTGTTAATAAAACTTCTTATTTGGGGAATCTTTATCCTAAACCCATCCTGCTGTTTCATGAAATCCATAATTGCTGAAGACTTCCACTATTTGTAACCCTGAAGCCCATATACAACCATTTCTATTAAACAATTTTCAGTGAGGAAGGTTAATACCAGAAGGAAATTTGACATCACATTGTGTCATTACTGTGCACGTGTGTTGGTCTGGGACCCACTGGAAACAGATGATGCACTCAAATTGGAAATTTCAGTGTAAATTTAATAAGATGATTTACAAAGGTATAAGCAGCATTTGGGAAAATTAACGGGGAATAATGAAGCATCTGAAACTGCTACTACCCCATTTCTAAAGGGATAAAGAAAGGAAACAAATATTAGAGCCTGTAACAGAAGCTGGATGAAAGGACATGCCGGCAGGAGCTGTGGCTTGGTAAAAATGGATGAATAAGAACAATTACCTTGAACTTTCTTCTTGTCTTCTGACCTCATGCTGGCGCTTCTCAATATCCAAACCTAGAAAGAAGCTTGAGATCAAAGAAATCCATTGATTATAAAATTCCATACAAGTTAGCCTCTTAGGGCAAAAAGTACTGTGAAGAATGGTGCAAATTGGGTCTGGGGGCAAGTGGAAGATTTCTAACCCAACATTTATATATGTAAGAAAAAGGAATAATAGATATTTTATATCACTATTGAATTCTGCTACATCTGAAACTTTCCTCATGCTCCTCCTCTTTCTCCCCACCCCGCTTAGTCTCTCTCTTCCTCTTCTTGGTAAATTTTGTTCTCATTTCACACTTATCCTAGAATGAAAATAAAATGTTAGACTGCATATGGAACTTCCTTCCATCCTATTCCTTCACCTACTTCATCGATTCATTTCCTTTCTTATCCAGTTTAGGGAACATGATGCATCATTTCAATCAATGGTTGTCATCAATCCTTGAGCTGCTTTTCCTGACACATCAGTCCTACTCAACTTCAACCCATGTTTCTCCACTTATTACTCAGACTGTTGAGTGCTGCTGGAGAAGTTATACAGCTTTACATAGTGGTACCAATACAAATGTGTGTGCTCCAAACTCAGTTGGGCATGTGGTACCTTCCTGAGTACCTCCTTCATATCTTCATATCAGTTATTATAATAGAACCCTTGAACCTCCACATTTAATTTATCCTATTTTCATGGACCACCATACCAGTTAAATAGTGTGCTCCTTTCAGAAAAAAAAAAAGTAGATGCTTTGAAAAGATGTGTCACGGATTCCTGTTTTCATTTTTGTCTTTACTTGGACTCTATGTGAAGTGGCATATTATTTGAAGGTAGGTTGTGAAATTTAAACATGCATAATGTAAACCCATTAGTAACTAGCAAATATAAAGTATAGCTAATAACAAGATTTGAAGACAGTGCGGTGTTCTGGGGGAGACCTTAAAAGTCCAAATGCATATATTAGGGGGGGAAAAAGAGTAATCTTAAAGCATTGTTTTTAGCAAGAGAATAGGGGGAAAGAACCTGTGATTGAGGAGTCTGACTCCTCACCAAAATCTTACGTGGGATCTTCAAGCCCAGCTATAGGCAATTCCAAGGTTTTGCCTGGCAGGTCCCATGGGGAAGCTGCCCTCCCTTCACACTTGGTGCACAACCATACACTGAAATTTTCTGAAGGAAGTTGCAGTCAGTGACTCAACTCTCGTCCCAACCCCATCGGCTGCCAGGCAGGCAGCCGTCCTTATAGGTGTATCTGTATTCCAAGCCCCAGACATTTATTTGGAGGCCTCTGTCTCAGGGGGCACTTGGCTGAGTTTCTTTTCTTCACCTTTCAACTCCTATTTCTGCCTTGTCCCCCTCCCCTCAGCCCACTACGGTCCATAAGAAGGCGAGAAAATTTTGTTCAGGTCTCTCCTTGGCAGTGACACAGTTGCCCCTTTTCTTTTCTTTTCTTTTCTTTTTTTCTTTTCTTTTCTTTTCTTTTTTTCTTTTCTTTTCTTTTCTTTCTTTTCTTTTCTTTTTTCTTTTCTTTTCTTTTCCTTTCCTTTCCTTTTCTTTTCTTCTTTTCTTTTCTTTCCTTTTTTCCTTTTCTTTTTTTTGAAAGATTTTATTTATTTGACAGAGAGAGAGAGACAGCCAGCAGCCAGAGAGGGAACACAAGCAGGGGGAGCGGGACAGGGAGAAGCAGGCTTCCCACAGAGCAGGGAGCCCAACATGGGGCTCGGTCCTGGGATCATGACCTGAGCTGAAGGCAGACGCTTAACGACGAAGCCACCCAGGCGCCCCTGGTTGCCCCTTTCTGTGCTGCATCCATCAGACCCTTGCCTAGGGCCATTCCATGGGGAAAAATGGAACATTAGGGAGACAGAACTTCTTTTAACCTCTTGTTTTCACTGTCACAGTAAATGAATAAAGGCTTGATTAATACTTCAGTCTGTCTTGTTGTCCTGATTGCCCACCTCAACATGATTAACTCAATTGTTGCAGCAATAAGCACTTGAAAAATTCAACACCATTCATGATAAAAACTCAGCAAAGTTGCAACAAAAGGGAATTTCCTCAATAAAAATACTATAGTTAACATCGTTCTTAATGAAAATTTTCCTGGTAAGATTTGTAAGATGAAAGGGAGCCAATTATGCCCACTTCTGTTCAGCATTGCACTGGTCCTAGTCAGTGCAATATAAACACACAAACAGAAAATAACAGGTATACAGATTGGACAGGAAGAATTAAAATTGTCTTGCAGATGACAAAAATTCTACAAAATTTACCAAGAATTTATTAGAACAGTTAAGAACAGTAAGTTTCCAGGATGCAAAATCAATACATACTGAGGAGTAAAACTTTGCTAAAATTCATATGCTTAAAATGGTTATGTTTTATTATATACAATTTATATATTCAAAAAATTGATTTTAAAATTTAAAAAATAGATATCAACTCCACTAATAGAACCAGAAAATTTCCCATGGTTTTAGAAAGTTCCAAGTGTTCTTTACATTAAACTAGTAGAATATAAATATTGAAGACTTTTGAGAAAGGGGACATCATACTTCTGTATCCTAAAATGTCCTTAACTATAAAAATGCTCCATTTACTTTCTATTGAAATAAAAAACACACATGTATTTTAATATTTACTTTCATCTTGGAACGTTTAAAAACTGAAAAAAAATGCAGTATTAGAGGCAAAGTGTTTGATTAAACGTTTAACTGTCATTGTGAATTTCTATGATTTCAAGCTTAAACGTCATTGAGAGAACAGGAAAAAAATTGATAAATAATGTGAGAGAAAAAAATGAATAATGTAAGAGACAAAAGACTTAGTGGTCCAGGTCAGATTGGGGCACATGGGGCATATCAAGGAGGTCAATCCCATGGAGGAGTTGAACTTCACTTTCATCCACCCTCAATAATTAGGTCCATAGCTAACCCAGGGTCTCTCAAAATCATTATAATTTTTGTACACTGAAATATTTCTCATACAGTTTTTGTGAAAATAAGTTTATTTCTTTGCCTCTAAATAATATGTTCAAGTACCTTTAACATTCAAATTTCTATTGAGCAGTTTCCTCACAAATATCAAATACTATTTTCACTTCCTTTTAACCTCGAAGAAAATACAGCTCACACTATTATCACTTATTTCTTTTGTTCACTTAGCATATGAATTGATGTTGTTTCTGAGCATATTTGAATTCTTTGGCTCACAGTCAGAAAGGACAAACAAAGTTCAACATTGTTTTACCAAATCCATTATAGGAAAGTCAGTTGCAGCCCAAAGGGACTTGGGTCATGTACTTAGGAATTTAAAACAATCCAAATTGGTTGTTGTCCATGCAAGATAATATTCATTTTCCCCCCAGAACTTTGACATGGTATAAATTTGTACAGAATTATACAATTGGTAGCCAGCTAATATATCACCTTACAAGTGATAAGATTTGACTTGGGACCACTCTTTCTAAGCTTTCATTGGCCAGTTCAGACAGAAAACATCCCAAACACTGTATCCCAAAGGTGAAGACAAAAAGCATGAAATGATTTAATCAAACAAATCTATAATGACCATAAAACATATACTACTGCTCAAACTTAATTGTGTCTATTCATACTAAATCTAATTCAAGCACTGCATTTTGGCAAAACAACCTGATAGTTTTTGATTTTACAGTCTCTGAAAACCCATTCCTCTGAAAGCTCAGTGACCAGAGTAGCTCTTTCTTTGCAATAAGGGATCCAACACATTTATATTATGAAGTATAATTCAGGAATGTCCGACTGTTCATTTCTAGTCGTTAGCAATTGATAGAGTACTTCACTTGTTTAATTCTGTTTTGTGTTAAGTAGATTAAAGTGTGAGGGTCTTAGTTTCAATTTCAAAAATAAACTGTTTCATTTAATTTATTTGAGAGAAATATTTGTTCAAATAGGCATAATAATTAAGCCCACAGAAACTGGGAACATTTCTAAACTATCAACTGTTTATAAATTTTAAAATATATTTAATTATTAATTTAGAATATTGCCATGGTAACACTTGGCATGAGCAGAGTTTTGTTTTTGTTTTTTGTTTTATTTTAGGTTTTGTGCTTTCTCTTTTTCTCTCTCTTTTTTTTTTCCTGACATTGACCTCATTACAGAAACTGAAAAAATATGTTGGGGTATGATATTCTGCGATTTCAAACATTCAAAGCTGAGGTATCAATCTTTATATATTTTAATATGACCTATTTTTTTATTATTATTTGAAAATGCACAAAGTTTAAAGAGATAATAAACATCACCCATTATGCAACAGCCTTTCCAAAACAAAGTGAACAACACTGTTAATACTATAGTAGATCCTCTTCAAATTATTTTGCATGGGCATTGTTTGACCTAGTTGAGATTTTACAGTATCTTCAATTGTGTCTTTTTTTTTACTTCATCTTTAATACAAGCATGTCTCCTTGTCATTAAAAAGTTATAAATATTTTAAAATAGTCTTTATATATTAGGACAGTTTTAGATTTGCCGAATTACTGCAAAGTAGCACACAGTTCCCAAAGAACTGGTAACCAGTTTCTCCTACTATTAACATTTTATATTAGAATGGGATATTCGTTACAATTAAGGAAACACCATTGATATATTCTTATTAACTAATGTCCATGCTTTCTTCAGATTTACTTAATTTTCTCTTGCTATACTTTTTCTGTTTCAATATTCCATCTGGAATACTGCATTATACTTGGTCATCGTGATTCCTCAGGATCCTTTCAGTTATGAGTTTCTCAGATCCTTGTTTTTGAGGACTTGATAGTAGGGGAGGTACTGGTCAGGCATTTTGTAGAATGTCCCTGAATTGAAACCTACCTGATGTTTCCCTTATTGTTAGACTGGGGTAATGTGATTTGGGGACCACAGAAGACACCATTTTCATCATATCATATTAAGGATAAATACTATCAACATGACTTATATTCATTGATGTTAACCTTGATCACCTCAGTGGTGTTTATCAAGTTTTTCCACTGTAAATTTATTTCTTTTTCTTCCCATTCCAAACTGTACTCTTTGGAAGGAAGTCATTTTTTGAAGCCACCATTTAAGTTCTGAAGATTTATGTTCTGTTTCCTTGGGGGAGTAGTGTATGTGATCATTTGATTTTTCTTTTTAACACTATTGATGTGGTTGGTTATGGTATATAATCCTTTTTATACATTGTTGGATTCCATTTGCTAATGTATAATTGAGGATTTTTATATCTAGGTCCACAAGAGATAGACTTTCTTTCCTGTAATTGTTTGGTATGCTTTTAATGGTATAAGTACTAGGGTAATGGTACTACGATAATACCGGCCTCATAGAATGAGTTAGGAAGTGTTTTCTCTGCTTCCATTTTCTGGAACAGATTGTGGAGAGTGGATATCATTTCTTCCTTAAATGTTTGGTACAGTCCAGCAGTAACACTATCTGGGCCTGGTGCTTTCTCTCTTGTAAGGTTATTAAGTATTGATTCTGTTTCTTTACTAGATATAGGGAAATTCAGGTTAAATATTTTTACTTGTGTAAGTTTTGAGGGTTTGTATCTTTGAAGGAATTGACACTTTATGTCTAATTTACCAAATTGATAGGCAGAACTTTTTGTAGTATTCCTTTATTATTATTTTAATGACAGTGAATTCAGCAGTGATGACCTTTTTCACTTCTGATATTGGTTAAATTGTGTCTCTCTCTTTCTTAGGTAAACTGCCTTGATGTTTATCGGTTTTATCTTTTCCAAGACTAATTTTTTATTTTGCCGATTTCCTTTATTGATTTCTTGTTTTTAATTTTATTGATTTTTATTATTTATTTTTTTCTGCTTGATTTAGACTTGATTTCTTCTAGTTTCTTTCTTCTGACTTGATTCTTCTAGTTTCCTAAAAAGTTTCCCAAGATGGAAGCTTAAGATTATTTTTTAGATAATTCTTGTTTCCTGATATTCATTTAATGCTGTAAGTTTCCTTTTAGGTACTGCTTGCGCTGCATCCAACACATTATGCCAAGTTGTAGTTTTATTTTCATTTAGTTCAAAGTATTTTTTATTTCTTTCGAGTTTTTTTCCCTACATGTTATTTAAAGTGTGTTGTTTAATTTTCAAGTATTTAGAGATGTTTTCAGCTATTTTTTTCTGTTACTGATTTCCAACATTGTTTCATTTTGATCTAAGAACGTACTTTATTTGATTTCTGTTTTTTAAATAAGTTAAACACATTTAGCCATGTTTTATAGCTCAGGAGTGGTATATCTTCATAAACATCCATGTTTCTTAAGGAGCATATGTATTTTGCTGTTGAATTAAGTATTTTACATATGTCAAAGAGATCAAGTTGATTTATGGTACTGTTCAGGTCAACTATACCTTTACTAATTTTCTGCCTAATGAATCAACTGCTGACACCATGATAAGGATTTTAACACATAAATATTTCAGTCAACATATCTTGCTGTTATGGTTTCATAAGAACAATTATTCACTTTAATTCCTCTTCTCATCTCTGGCTTTTGTCAAGGTTTTTCCTTTGTCTTTGATTTTCTAAAATGTAAATATGCTAATAATTTTTGGTTTTCATTTTTGTCTTGTTTGCTGTTTTCTGAACTTCCTAGCTCTGGGTTTGTTGTCCTAAAATTGCAGTTAGTGGCCAATATCAGTTCCAATATTTCTCTTGCTTGTTCTTTCCTTTCTTTCTGATATGCTAGTTTTCATATGTTACACCTTTTGAAATGGTCCCACAGTTTTTGGATGCTGTGTTCTATTTTGTTTTTTGGTCATTTTTTAAAATAATTTTTTATTGTTATGTTAATCACCATACATTACATCATTAGTTTTTGATGTAGTGTTCCATGATTCATTGTTTGTGCATAACACCCAGTGCTCCACGCAGAATGTGCCCTTTTTAATACCCATCACCAGGCTAACCCAATCCCCCACCCCCCTCTGCTCTAGAACCCTCAGTTTGTTTTTCAGAGTCCATCGTCTCTAATGGTTCATCTCCCCCTCCGACTTACTCCCCTTCATTCTTCCCCTCCTGCTATATTCATCTTCTTTTTTTTTTCTTAACATATATTGCATTATTTGTTTCAGAGGTACAGATTCGTGATTCGTCAGTCTTGTACAATTCACAGCGCTCACCATAGCACATACCCTCCCCAATGTCTATCACCCAGCCAACCCATCCCTCCCACCCGCCACCACTCCAGCAACACTCTGTTTGTTTCATGAGATTAAGAATTCCACATATCAGTGAGGTCATAGGATACATGTCTTTCTCCGATTGACTTATTTCACTCAGCATAACACCCTCCAGTTCCATCCACGTCGTTGCAAATGGCAAGATCTCATTCCTTTTGATGGCTGCATAATATTCCATTGTGTATATATACCACTTCTTCTTTATCCATTCATCTGTCGATGGACATCTTGGCTCTTTCCACAATTTGGCTATTGTGGACATTGCTGCTATAAACATGGGGGTGCACGTACCCCTTCGGATCCCTACATGTGTATCTTTGTGGTAAATACCCAGTAGTGCAATAGCTGGATTGTATGGTAGCTCTATTTTCAAATGATTGAGGAACCTCCATACTGTTTTCCAGAGTGGTTGCACCAGCTTGCATTCCCACCAACAGTGTAGGAGGGTTCCCCTTTCTCCACATCCCCGTCAACATCTATCATTTCCTGACTTGTTAATTTTAGCCATTCTGACGGGTGTGAGGTGGTATCTCATTGAGGTTTTGATTTCGATTTCCCTGATGCCGAGCAATGTGGAGCACTTTTCCATGTGTCTGTTGGCCATTTGGATGTCTTCTTTGGAAAAATGTCTGTTCACGTCTTCTGCCCATTTCTTGATTGGATTATTTGTTCTTTGGGTGTTGAGTTTGATAACTTCTTTATAGATTTTGAATACTAGCCTTTTATCTGATATGTCATTTGCAAATATTTTATCCCATTCTGTCGATTGTCTTTTGGTTTTGTTGACTGTTTCTTTTGCTGTGCAAAGGCTTTTTATCTTGATGAAATCCCAATAGTTCCTTTTTGCCCTGGCTTCCCTTGCCTTTGGCGATGTTTCTAGGAAGAAATTGCTGCGGCTGAGGTCGACGAGGTTGCTACCTGTGTTCTCCTTTAGGATTTTGATGGACTCCTGTCTCACATCTAAGTCTTTCAACCATTTGGAGTCTATTTTTGTGTGTGGTGTAAGGAAATGGTCCAGTTTCATTCTTCTGCATGTGGCTGTCCACTTTTCCCAACACCATTTGTTGAAGAGCCTGTCTTTTTTCCATTGGATATTCTTTCCTGCTTTGTCAAAGATGACTTGACCATAGAGTTGAGGGTCCATTTCTGGGCTCTCTATTCTGTTCCATTGATCTGTGTGTCTGTTTTGTGCCAGTACCATACTGTCTTGATGATGACAGCTTTGTAATAGAGCTGGAAGTCCGGAATTGTGATGCCGCCAGCTTTGCTTTTCTTTTTCAACATTCCTCTGCCTATTCGGGGTCTTTTCTGGTTCCATACAAATTTTAGGATTATTTGTTCCATTTCTTTGAAAAGAGTGGATGGTATTTTGATGGGGATTACATTGAATGTGTAGATTGCTCTAGGTAGCACTGACATCTTCACAATGTTTGTTCTTCCAATCCATGAGCATGAACGTTTTTCCTTTTCTTTGTGTCTTCTTCAATTTCTTTCATGAGTATTTTATAGTTTTCTGAGTACAGATCTTTTGCCTCTTTGGTTAGATTTATTCCTAGGTATCTTATGGTTTTGGGTGCAATTGTAAATGGGATCGACTCTTTGATTTGTCTCTCTTCTGTCTTGTTGCTGGTGTATAGGAATGCCACCGATTTCTGTGCCTTGATTTTATATCCTGCTATTTGACTGAATTCCTGTATGAGTTCTAGCAGTTTTGGGTTTTCCACATACAGTATCATATCATCTGCAAAGAGTGAGAGTTTGACTTCCTCTTTGCTGATTTGGATGCCTTTGATTTCTTTTTGTTGTCTGATTGCTGTGGCTAGGACTTCTAATACTATGTTGAATAGCAGTGGTGAGAGTGGACATCCCTGCCACGTTCCTGACCTTAGGGGAAAAGCTCTCAGCTTTTCCCCATTGAGAATGATATTCGCTGTAGGTTTTTCATAGATGGCTTTTATGATATTGAGGTATGTACCCTATATCCCTATACTCTGAAGAGTTTTGATCAAGAAAGGATGCTGTACTTTGTCAAATGCTTTTTCTGCATCTATTGAGAGGACCATGTGATTCTTGTTCTTTCTTTTGTTCATGTATTGTATCACGTTGATTGATTTTCGGATGTTGAACCAGCCTTGAAGCCCAGGGATAAATCCCACTTGGTCATGGTGAATAAATCTTTTAATGTATTGTTGGATCCTATTGGCTAGTATTTTGGTGAGAATTTTTGCATCCATGTTCATCAAGGATATTGGTCTGTAATTCTCCTTTTTGATGGGGTCTTTGTCTTGTTTTGGGATCAAGGTAATGGTGGCCTCATAAGATGAGTTTGGAAGTTTTCCTTCCATTTCTATTTTTTGGAACAGTTTCAGGAGAGTAGCTATTAATTCTTCTTTAAAAGTCTGATAGAATTCCCCTGGGAAGCCATCTGGCCCTGGGCTTTTGTTTGTTGGGAGATTTTGATGACTGCTTCAATTTCCTTAGTGGTTATAGGTCTGTTCAGGTTTTCTATTTCTTCCTTGTTCAATTTTGGTAGTTGATACATCTCTAGGAATGTACCCATTTCTTCCAGGTTATCTAATTTGCTGGCATAGAGTTGCTCATAATATGTTCTTATAATTGTTTGTATTTCTTTGGTTTTGGTTCTGATCGCTCCTCTTTCATTCATGTTTTTGTGGATTTGGGTCATTTTTCTTTTCTTTTTGATCAGTCTGGGCAGGGGTTTATCAATCTTGTTAATTCTTTCAAAGAACCAGCTCCTAGTTTCATTGATCTGTTCTACTGTCCTTTTGGTTTCTATTTCATTGATATCTGCTCTGAACATTATTATTTCTCTTCTCCTGCTAGGTTTAGGCTTTATTTGCTGTTCTTTTCCCAGCTCCTTTAGGGGTAGGGTTAGGTTGTGTATTTGAGACCTTTCTTGTTTCTTGAGAAAGGCTTGTATTGCTATATACTTTCTTCTCAGGACTGCCTTTGCTGTATCCCAAAGATTTTGAACAGTTGTGTTTTCATTTTCATTGGTTTCCATGAATTTTATTAATTCTTCTTTAATTTCCTGGTTGACCCACTCATTCTTTAGTAGGATGCTATTTCTCCTCAGTGTATTTGAGTACTTTCCGAGTTTCCTCTTGTGATTGAGTTCTAGTTTCAAAGCATTGTGGTCCAAATATATGCAAGGAATAATCCCAATCTTTTGGTACCAGTTGAGACCTGATTTGTGACCTAGGATGTGATCAATTCTGGAGAATGTTCCATGGGCACTAGAGAAGAATGTGCATTCTGTTGCTTTGGGATGGAATGTTCTGAATATGTCTATAAAGTCCATTTGGTCCAGTGTTTCATTTGAAGTCTTTATTTCCTTGTTGATCTTTTGCTTAAATGATCTGTCCATTTCAGTCAGGGGGGTGTTAAAGTTCCCCACTATTATTGTATTGTTGTCAATGTGTTTCTTTGCTTTTGTTATTAATTGCCTTATATAATTGGCTGCTCCCACGTTAGGGGCATAGATATTTACAATTGTTAGATCTTCTTGTTGGATAAACCCTTTAAGTAGGATATAGTGTCCTTCCTCATCTCTTATTATACTCTTTGTTTTAAAATCTTATTTGTCTGATATAAGGATTGCCACCCCAGCTTTCTTTTGGTGTCCATTAGCATGGTAAATAGTTTTCCACCCCCTCACTTTTAATCTGGGGGTGTTTTGGGGTCTAAAATGAGTCTCCTGCAGACAGCATATCGATGGGTCTTGTTTTTTAATCCAATCTGATAGCCAGTGTCTTTTAATTGGGGAATTTAGCCCATTTACATTCAGGGTAACTATTTAAAAAATGAATTTAGTGCCATTTTATTGCCTGTAGGCTGACTGTTACTGTATATTGTCTGTGTTCCTTTCTGATCTATGGTGCTTTTAGGCTCTCTCTTTGCTTAGAGGACCCCTTTCAATGTTTCTTGGAGGGCTGGTTTTGTGTTTGCAATTTCCTTTAGTTTTTGTTTGTCCTGGAAGCTTTTGATCTCTCCTTCTATTTTCAATGATAGCCTAGCTGGATATAGTATTCTTGGCTGCAGATTTTTCTCGTTTAGTGCTCTGAAGATATCATGCCAGTCCTTTCTGTCCTGCCAGGTCTCTGTGGATAGGTCTGTTGCCAATCTAATATTTCTACCATTGTACTTTACATATCTCTTCTCCCGAGCTGCTTTCAGGTTTTCTATTTGTCTCTGAGACTCGTAAGTTTTACTATTAGATGTCGGGGTGTTGACCTGTTTTTATTGATTTTGAGAGGGGTTCTCTGTGCCTCCTGGATTTTGATGCCTGTTTCCTTCCTCACATGAGGGAAGTTCACTGCTATAATTTGCTCCAATATATCTTCTGCCCCCTCTCTCTTTCTTCTTCTGGGATCCCAATTATTCTAATGTTGTTTCGTCTTATCTTATCGCTTATCTCTCAAATTCTGCCCTCGTGATCCTGTCGTTGTTTATCTCTCTTTTTCTCAGCCTCTTTATTTTCCATCATTTGGTCTTCTATGTCGCTGATTCTTTCTTCTGCCTCATTTGTCCTAGCAGTTAGTGCCCCCATTTTTGATTGCACCTCATTAATAGCCTTTTTGATTTCGACTTGGTTAGATTTAGTTCTTTTATTTCTCCAGGAATGGTGTCTCTAATAACTTCCACACTTTTTTCAAGCCCAGCTAGTATCTTTAAAGTCATGATTCTGAACTCTAGGTTTGACATCGTACTAATGTCAGTATTGAGTAGGTCCCTGGCAGACGGTACTACCTCTTGTTCTTTTTGCTGAGGTGATTTTTTTCATCTTGTCATTTTGTCCAGAGAACAGATGAATGAGGGAACAGAATGCTAACAGGTTAACAACGTTTCCAGCAAATATAGTGTATACAAATCAGAAAAGACCTGAAACCAGGGGACAAGAAAGGGAAAGAAAGAAGAGAGAAAAAAAAAGGAAATAGAAAAAGATAAAAACAAACAAAAACAGAACAAAACAAAAAAAAACAAATATGATCAAATATGATTAGGCTAATGCATAGGTCAGTGCCACACACTAGCTTTTGGGCATATTTTGGTGTGTTAGAAGAAAGTGCCTGTTAAAATTTTAAAGGAAGAAAGACTTATATATGTACAAAATAAGGATTGATACAATGAAGGGACGGCAGATGACTGTAAAGATGAAAATTATAAAATATTTCATAAAAGGAATTGATAAGAAGTTTTTTTTTAAAAAGAAAGAAGAGGATTTAAAAAGAAAAAGAAAAAAAGAAAAAAAGACAAAGAAAAGGGAGAGAATGTGATCGGACAGGAGGATAGAACGAAGCCATACACTAGTGATTTAGGGTATATTTTGATTTGTTAGAAGAAACTATATCTCAAAATTTTAAAGCGAGAAAAACTTATATATATATATGCCAAAAATAAGGGTAACTACTATGAAGGGATAAAAATATGACTCTAAAAAAATGACAAATAAAAAGTTTTTTTTTTAAAAAGGGATTGATAAGATATTGTTTGAAAAAGGGAAAAAGAAAAATTCAAAAAAAAAACAGTTAAAACAATTAACTTTGGAAAACTAATGAATTATGGTAAAAAAGCCATGAATTCTATGTGCAGTATTCCCCTAGCACTGGAGTTCTCCTATTCTCCTTGATAGGTAAATTTGGTCTTGGCTTGCTGGCTGTTCGTGCTGATCTTCTGGGGGAGGAGCCTGTTGCCGTGGTTCCCAAATGTCTTTGCCGGAGGCAGAATTGCCCCGCCCTTGTCGGTCTGGGCTAAGCAAGCTGCTCGGGTTTGCTCTCAGGAACTTTTGTTCCCTGCAAGCTCTCGGTACAGCTTTGGAGGACTAGGGTGAAAATGGTGGCCTCCCAATCTCCGCCCGGAGGAGCCGAGAACTCGGGTCTTTGCTCCTCAGTGCGCCCCCAGAGAAAAGCAATCACTCCTGTCTCCCTGGTCTCCGGCTGCACTCCATGCTCACCCGGCCTGTGATCGAGCGTTTCTCTGTCTGGCACCCGACCCTGTGTGGAGTCTCCAAACCCAGCAGATCCCTGCGGTGCGCTTCCATGACGTTCCTCCCAGGGGAGTAAGGGGAGTCTCCCCGGCTCTGCTGCTTGTTGGGTCCCTGCTGCAGGAGCAGTGGCCCGACTGGGCCGCGGATCACAGTTTATGGCAACCCCGAGTTGAGAGCCCGCGCCTCGGCTCCGTCTCTGCAGCCGGCTTCCCCGCTCTGATATATGGGAGCTCTGCCGCACTCAGGAACCCCTGGTCTTTCTGTTACCCCGAGGGTCCTGAGACCACACTGTCCCGCGAGGGTTCCACCCCTCGCTTAGCCACTGGAGCGACGTCCCTCAGCGGAGCCGACTTCTACAATTTCTGATTTTGTGCTCTGCGGCTCCACCACTCGCCAGAAGCAGCCGATGGAGGCCCCCTCCCCCGCCGTCTATCCTCCTGAATATCGCCTCGGATTCACTTCTCCACACGTCCTGCCTTCAAGAAAGTGTTCGCTTTTCTGTTCAGAGTGTTGTTACTATTCTTATCTTCAATCTCCTGTTGAGTTCGTAGGTGTTCAGAATGGTTTGATCACTATTCAGCTGAATTCCTGAGACCAGACGAAATCCAGGTCTCCACTCCTCCGCCATCTTGCTCCTTTGGTCATTTTTTTCTCTTTGTGTTTAAGTCTGGCAAGTTTCTATTGATCTATCTCAAGCTTCCTGATTTTTTCTTCGGTTGTGTCCATTCTACCAATGAGCTATTCAAAGACCTTTTTCATTTCTATTAGGGTGTTTTTATTTCTAGCATTTCTTTTGATTTTTATTGTTGTAATGATAGTGACTACTTTTGGAGGGCTAAAACTGTCTCATAAATATTTTTAATGGTCAAAATAATTCATCTAAGTATAGTTTGTTTCACTTATTTCTTGTTAGGCATTTCATTTTGTTTTTTTCATTAATAAAGCAGAAGTAGACTATGTTTTATACAGTGACTTAAACCCTTGTAATTCAAATTACTGAGTTCAAGTTTTTACATACTATTGTTTTGATATCTAAAACCATATTAACTATTAACAAACTTCTTATAATCTGGGCTGCTCTGAGAGTGAATAAAAGTGTCCTTCCATTATTGTACTTTTTGAAGACTGCATGTTATCATTTAAAATTGATTCCAAGGTGAAATATTTTTAATTACATTTATTTTATTATAAAAATATTGGGTAATGTGTATACATGTTTATATTTGTATTAACTATTTATATATCATTTTTTGAACCAAATTATGTCTTGACCCATCAATATTTTGAGATCTTAAAAAACTATCAATTTGTAAGCATTTTCTATGCATTAAGAATATTAATCCTTTGTCATATTTATTTAAACTATTTTCTGTAGCATTTTATGTGCCTTTAAGTTTGATATGATGTTTAACTTGAAATACTTTAGTTTCGAGTGTTGTATATTCAAATATGCCAATACCTGTTTGCAATTTCTTCTATTAAAGTTCAAATATTTCTTCCCAATTTAGATTAGTAGTATTTAATATCACTTGTGATACATGTATCTGTGAGTTTTCTGATTGTTGTTCATCATTTCAACAATTAGCATGCCACTGGAATTTCAATAGGGACATTTTCCTAATATTTTCATTCTCCTTAAGTTTCCATTCTGTGGACACCATTTGATACTCTTCTTGGTGATATGATTTGTCCTTACCAGTACCATAAGAATTGTCTTTATATCTTGAATTGTAACCATTGGTATTTACTTTGTTACTATCACATTAAGAATAAGAATCAACACACAGGATCACAGTGTGCAGAGTTTTATTCTCTCATATAACAAATGACATAATCGTCTCTAGAATTCCTGCCTATTCTGCAATGCACTCAGAGAGCACTAAGAGGCAATCTTATTCTGGTGATCATTTTTCATGACTATTGTCTTATCCTGTAGAAATAGATTACTAGAAGTGAAGATTCCATACTCCATAGAAAATATTTTACTTTTTTATTTCCATGATACACTGATGTAATGCAAATTATGTGTGACCATAAGTTAATAGCCCTCCTTCAACTATCACTTTTTATACCAGAGTACAATAAAGAGCATGCCAAATATTGAGCATTGAAAAGAGCCAAATGTGTAGTGTGTTCCATCTCCCAGTGTATTAAAAATGTATACTAGATGTTTGTACATGTGAAGGCTGCCCTTTTTGTACATTTTGGGAAATCTTCCTTACTTAGATCAACTTCCTACAAGTGAAAAGAGGGACAGTATTTCTAATCCCTGCCCCCATCAGGCTGGATCAGCTGGAGACTTGAAGTCTTCACAGTCAAGTCAAAGGCATAAAACAGTTGAGAAATTATTCACTTCAGTGTCTAAAGTGTTCGGTGGCAATAATACAGAGAGTGGTGGTAGAGTCTGTTTATTTTCTAGACCTGATTAGCTAGTATCCATATGATTCTGTGAGACTTGCTATTCTTCAAAAAATTTCTCTTATGCTAAAGCAAGTCACTTTCTTTTCTTTTTTTTAAAAGATTTTATTTATTCATTTGAGACACAGAGATACAGAGAGCAGGGTGAGAGGGAGAAGCAGGTTCCCTGCTGAGCCAGGAGCCTGACGTGGGACTCGATTCCAACACCCTGGGATCATGACCTAAGCCGAAGGCAGTTGCCCAACCAACTGAGCACCCCGGGCACCCCAGAAGCAACAATTTCTGATGATTAGAAAAAAGCAATCTGTTTATATAGAAAGATATATTAATATCTACTTGATTGCTTGGATCAGAAATAGTACTCCGAAGGAGAATAAAATCTTTTATTATTTTTTCTTTAATATCAAAGTAATAGATGGCTTCTTAACACTATAAACATTAAAAATTATTTTCATGGCTCTATACCAAGAAGAAAATGTGTTATGAATCTCTACTCTTTTTGATGATTTTATATGTTTCTTTTTTGTTAGATACTATATCATTTATATATCATTTGAATCCCTCAAATTATTAACTTTTAGTTTATAAAAGAAAAAAATTCAACCTACATCAATGAAAATACATTTACTGGCCAAACACTGTTAGAATCACATCTATCTTTGCTCAGGAAAAGATAATCTAAAATGACATTTTGAACTGAAGCATTTTTCAGAATATTTGCTATGGTTTCTTTTATTTGACCAAAACATATGCCACGAAAGATTATTATAGGATTACTTTGCACATTTATTTTAAGCATCTATGTAAAACTGAGATTTTTCCCTGGGATTCAGTGTGCACATATATCCCAAGAAGAACATATGGAGATTAATTTGTGGTTTTGCCAAGTTTCTTCAAAATCAAAATTTCACAGTAGTGAAAGCCAGTAAAGAGCTCTACATTTAAAACATAAATGTGAAATTATATTATTCTCTTAATCATTTAAAAATATTTACTGTTATTTTCCCTTGGAGATAAATGGAAAATGTGGTCCATACCATCAAGGAGCTCACAATGTAGTAGGACAGAATTTTCAGGAACTAAGAATTATCAGTAAATGTTTCCCTGAAGAGGTAGACTTGCACTGAGTTCCATTACATGATTTCTGTGGGAACACAGAAAAGATAGGAGTCCAAGCTCAGAGAAAGACAATAATTAACAAAGGCATGAAAATATGAAAGAACAAAACATTTTCAGGGAATTGCTAGTATCATGACAGAGGATAAAGTATAATGGGAATAATAGTGAGAAATCATGTAGTTAGGCAGCGGTTTTTAAATTTGGTTGGATATTAGGTTCCACTAATAATCTGAGGGAAGCTATCTTGAGAAATGACCACACATTATTTTGTTAAGAAATTTTGGGTGTATTATTCCCATCCATGAATTCAAGATTGAAGATGCAGGGCTTATTATGTTATGTTATGATGTTTACTTTTTACCCTATATGCACCAGAAGATGTAAGTGATTTAAATGGGAACAGGGACTTATATGATGTCACCATGCATCTAATATCAGTGCCTCAAGCATTTGCCAACATTATTTCCTAGGTTACTGCTTCTTGTGAGATTGGAAACTATTTCTTCATGCTGTCTTGCTACTATTTTTGTTATAGATGACCTTTGCCCTGTTGCAATTCCCAAGTTAGGCTGACTTCTATTGTTGATCACCCTTAATACCTCCTCCCTAGTCTTTGAACAAGGAGGCTGCTCTTTCCTTTGTATTATTGATCTTGCATTTCTAGCCTCCAGAACTATGATAAAGTATATTTCTGTTGTTTAAGCCACCCAGTATGTAGTATCTTTATGGTGTCCATAGCTGGCTAATATAGGCAACTTGGAATTTCTAGCCCCAACAGAAACCAGGTAGAGCAGATGAACTACACACTTGTGCCATGCAAAGGTGTCAGAGTCATGAGAAAAAATAACTTTGTGTTAAGGTCCTACATTTTGGGGTAGTTTATTATGCAGCAATAGATGACTGAAACAAAGGTAAAACCTACACCAATCCATAGGGGTGTTTGTTGATAAAATGACACTGACAAACATTTCTTGTTCATGCATAGTCACCAAAATCTTATTTCATTTAGGGTTATACCTCTAGGTCCTTCCATGTTGTTACAAATGGCAAGCTTTCATTCTTTTCTCATGGCTGAGTAATATTCCACTATCTCTATATCCACAACTTCTTTATCCATTCATCTATTGATGGACACTTGAGTTGCATCCATATCTTGGTCATTCTAAATAATGCTGAAACAAACCTAGGGGTGCATGTATCTTTTAAAATTAGTGTTCTCATTTTCTTTGGGTAAATACCCAATGGTGGAATAACTGGCTCATATGGTATTCTATTTTTAATTTTTGAGGACCCTCCATATTGTTTCTGCAGTGACTACACCAGCTTGCATTACTACCAATAGTGCACAAGCATTGCTTTTTGTCCGTGACCTTGCCAAAACTTATTTTTTATGTTTTTTATTTTAGCCATTCTAGCAGGTGTAAGGTAATATCTCATTGTGGGTTTTTTTAAAAGATTTTATTTATTTATTTGAGAGAGAGAATAAGATAGAGCATGAGATGGTGGAGGGTCAGAGGGAGAAGCAGACTCCCTGTTGAGCAGGGAACCTCATGCAGGACTTGATCCTGGGACTCCAGGATCATGACCTGAGCCGAAGGCAGTTGATTAACCAACTGAGTCACACAGGCACCCCTCTCATTGTGGTTTTGATTTATATTTCCATGATTATTAGTGAGGTTGACCATATTTTCCTCTGTTTTTAGTCATCTGGATGTCTTCTTTGGAAAATATTTATGTATGTCCTCTGCCCATTTTTTAATCAGATTGTTGTTTTGATGTTGAGTTGTATAAGTTCTTTATATATTTTGGATATTAACCCCTTATTGTATGTATCATTTGCAAATATTTTCTCCTGTTGAGTAGGTTGCTTTTTGCTTTATTAATTATTCCCTTCACTGTGCAAAAGGTATTATTTTGGCATATCTTGGTGTACTCTCAATAATTTAATTTTGCTTTTCTTTCCCTTGCCAGAGGAGACATATCTAGAAAAATGTTTCTATGGACGATGTCAAGGAAATTACTGTTTATGTTTCTTTTATGACTTTTATGGTTTCAGGTACCACATTTAGATCATTAATTCATTTTGAGTTTATTTTTGTGTATGGTGTAAGAAAGTGGTCCAGTTTCATTCTTTTTGGTGTAGCTATCCAGTTTTCCCAACACCGTTTATTGAAGAAACTGTCTTTTTCTCATTGGATAGTCTTGCCTCTTTTGTCATAGATTAATTGACCACATAATTGTGGGTTTATTTCTGGGCTCTCTATTCTGTTCCATTAATCTATATATCTATTTTTGTGCCAGTACCATACTGTTTTGAGTACTTGAAAGAGTATATCTTGAAATCTGGAATTGTGATATCTCCAGTTTGTTTGTTTGTTTGTTTGTTTTCAAGATTGCTTTGGCTATTTGGAGTCTTTTGTGTTTCCAGACAAATTTTGTTATTATTGTTTCTAGTTCTCTGAGACATGCTGTTGGTATTTTCATAGAGATTGCACTAAATCTGTAGATTGCATTGGTAGTATGGATGTTTTAACAATATTGATCATATGATCATATGTTTTTTATCCTTTCTCATTTTAATGTGATGTGTCATGTTAATTGATTTCTGAATATTGAACTGCCCTTGCATCCCAGGAATAAATCCTGCTTGATCATGGTGAATGATATTTTTAATGCATTACTGGATTCGGTTTGCCAATATTTTGTTGAGGATTTTTGTATCTATGTACATCAGAGATATTGGCCTGTAGTTTTCCTTTTACGTAGTGTCTTTATCTGGATTTGGAATTAGGGTAATGCTGGTATTGAAGAATGGATTTGGAAGCTTTTTTTCCCCTTCTATTTTTTGGAAGAGTTTGAAAAGAATAAGTATTAGTTCTTCTTTAAATGTTTGATAAAACTCACCTGTGAAGCCATCAGTCCTGGACTTTTGTTTGTTGAAAGTTCTTTGATTACTGATTCAATTTCATTGCTAGGAATTGGTCTCTTTGAATTTTCTATTTCTTCCTGATTCGGTTTTCAAAGGTTATATGTTTCTAGGAATTCATACATTTCTTTCAGGTTGTCAAATGCTGGCATATAATTTTCATAATATTCTCTTATAATCTTTTGTATTTTTGTGGTGTTGGTTCTTATTTCTCCTCTTTCATTTCCAATTGTATTTATTTGAGTTCTCTTTCTGTCTCTCTCTCTCTCTCTCTTTTGATAAGTCTGGCTAAAGATTTATTATTTTTGTTTTTTATCTTTTCAAAGAATCAGCTCCTTGTTTTATTGATTTGTTCTACTGTTTTTTTTTTTTTAGTCTCTATTTCAATTTTTTCTGCTCTAATCTTTATTTCCTTCCTTCCACTGCTTTGGGCTTTGTTCATTCTTCTTTTCCTAGCTCCTTTAAGTATGAGGTTAGCTTATTTATGTGAAATTTTTCTTGCTTCTTGAGGTAGGCCTGTATTGCTATGATCTTCCCTCTTACAACATTTTTTGTTGCATCCCAAAGATTTTGGACCATTGTGTTTTCATTTTCATTTGTCTGCTTGTATTTTTTGATTTCCTATTTGATTTCTTCGTTGATCTATTCATTGTTTAGTAGCATGTTATTTAACCTCCATGTATTTGTTTTCTTTCCAAGGTTTTTTCTTATGCTTAATTTCTAGTTTTATATCATTGTGGTTGGAAAAATGCATGATATGGTTTCAATTTTTTTGAATTTGTTGAGACTTATTTTGTGTCTTAATATGTGATCTATTCTGGAGAATGTTTCATTTGCCCTTGAAATTAATGTGTATTCCACTGATTTTGGATGGAATATTCTGAATATATCTGTTAGGTCCTTCTGGTCCAATGTGTCATTCAAAACCACTATTTCCTTATTTATTTTCTGTGTAGATGTCTAGATGATCCACTGATCCATTGATGTAAGTGGGGTTCTATAGTCCTCTACTATTAATACATTAATGTCAATTTCTTCCTTTTTGTCTGGTAATAGTTACTTTATGTATTTAGGCACTTCCAAGGAGGGTGCATAAATATTTACAATTATTATATCCTGTTTTTGGATTGTTCTCTTTATCATTCTATGGTGTCCTTTGTCTCTTGTTACAGTCTTTGTTATAAAGTCTATTTTATTTGGTACAAGTATTGCTGTCTGCAGCAAAAGCTTCCATTTGCATGGTACATGGTTTCACTTTCAATTCTTGTGTGTCTTTAGGTCGGAAGTGAATCTCTTATAGGCAACATATAGATAGGTCTTGCTTTTATTTTAATATGTGTTCAGTTAACCCATGTCTTTTGATTGGAGGATTTAGTCCATTTACACTTAAAGTAATTAGTGATTGACATGTACTTATTGCCTTTGTGTTACTTGTATTACAATAGGTTTTGTAGGTTTACTCTGTTGCTTTCTTCTCTTGCTCTCATCCCTTGTGGTTTGATGGCTTTAGTGATATACTTGGATTTTTTTCTCTTTATTTATTTTTTGTACATCTATTACAATTTCTTGATTTTTGGTTACCGTTAAGCTTATAAATAATATCTTATGCATATAGCCATCTATATTAAGTTGATGGTTGCTTAAGTTTGAACCCACTAAAAACACTAAATCATTACTCCCCTCCATCCATGTTTTATGTATATGATATCATACTTTGCGTCCTTTTTTTTTCCTTTCCTAACCTTCTTACTCCTGATTATGGGCTTCTCTTTCCATTAAAAAAATTCCCTTTAACATTTCTTGTATAGCTGGTTTAGTGGTGATGTACTTCTTTAACTTTTTTTGTCTGGGAAACTCTTTATTTCCCTTTCTATTCTGAATGATGGCCCTGCTAGATTAAGTATTCCTGGTTATAGGTTTTTTTTTTTTCCTTTCAGCACTTTGAATTCATCATTCCACTCTCTTCTGGCCTGCAAAGTTTCTGCTGAAAAATCAACTGAAAACCTTATGGGGTTTCCTTCTATGTAAATATTTTCCTTTCTCTTTCTCCTTTTAAAATTCTCTTTTTATCACTAATTATTGTCATTTTAATTACTATGTGTCTTGGATGGCCCTCCTTAGGTTGATTTCTTGGGGACTCTCTGTGCCTCTTGGATCTGGATTTTGGTTTCATTCTCCAGATTAGGGTAGTTGTTCACTATTATTTCTTCAAATAGTTTTTTTCTGCCACCCCTTCTCTTTTCCGTGATTCCTATGGTGTGAATGTAATTGTGCTTGATATTGTTGCTGAGTTCCCTTACCTATTCTCATTTTTTATTATTATGTTTTATTTTTCTTTTTATTGTTCAGCTTGCTTTCTTTCTAATACTGTTTTCCAGTTCACTGGCCTGTTCTTCTGCTTAATCTAGTCCCCTTTTATTTCCCCTAGTGTATTTTTTAAAACATTATTTATTTATTTGAGAGAGAGAAAGAAAGCATGAGCGTGGGGTGGGGGAGAAACAGTGGGAAAGGTACAGCAGTCTTCATGCTGAGTGTGGAGTCTGACATGGGGCCCAATCCCATGACCCTGAGACTACAATCTGAACTGAAATTAAGAGTTGGATGCTTAACAGACTGAGCCACCCAGGCTCACCCCCCTAGTGTATTTCTAATTTCAGTTATTGAATTCTTCATCTCTGTTTTTTTTTAATATTTTCTCTCTCTTTGTTGAAGGTCTCACTGAGATGCTCCACTCTTTCCTCAAGTTTAGTAAGTATCTTTATGATCATTACTTTGAATCCTTTATCAGGCATATTATTTCCATTTCATTTAGGTCTTTTACTGTAATTTTGTCTTGTTCTTTTATTTGGGACATATTCACGTGTCTCCTCATTTTTGTCTAACTCTCTGTGTTTGTTTTTACATTTTAAGAATGTCAGTTATGTCTCTTGATCTTGAAAGTATTAGCCTTATGAAGAAGAGTTCCTGTGGCGTCCTGTATTGTGATGTCCCCTGTTCACTAGAACCAGGCACTTGAAGATATCTCCTATGTGGGTTGTGTTCACCCTACTGTTGTGACTGAGCCTCATTTGCCTTTAGTCCAGTTAGCTGCAATGACCCACTTTGCCTGTTGTGGGCTGGATTTGGTCCTGGTGCTGTTAAAAGGTCAATCTGGGGTCTTCATGGGCTTGTAGTTCAGCAGTATCAGCAGTCAGACCAGATTTATGTATCCAGTCTATCTGTTGGTGCTGCAATAGCCCTGACCTGCAGGGTGCTCTCCCTGCCTTGTCCCTGAGAGGCTTTTCTTGGTGGGTGGGGCCAGCAGTCCAGGCCAGATGCCTGCCCAAGGCTGCAGAGGAACTGAGCAACAAGGCACTCTCTCTTCACAGCCAGTTATAAGGTTCAGCTTCTGGGACTGCAGGTGTAGTGGTATGTGGTTATCTTCCCTTCTTTCCAGGGCAGGAATAATTTTGGAGTGGCACTAGTCCCTACCAGGCTGCTTGCAGGATGAGACATGGCAGGAGCTGCTTTGGAGGGACTTCTGCTGAGTGTGGTTAGTTGGATGGAGCAGATCTGAAGGAGAATGTGGGGGCAGGCATGCAGTCTTAGCAAAGTAGATAGAGTGTTTATGCAGTTTCATGCAAGTGTCCAGCTATTTAGGTTGGGGGTGGAGGGTGCCTGCTAGCTGTTTTGTTCTCGAGAAGTCTCCTAAAGATCCCTTCTCTTTCATCATGCATTCTGGGATTAGTAAATAAATCTCCTTTACATTTAGCCCAGGCAATTTTCAATTAGCTGCTTCTATGCTGTATCTCAGCAGGGTTGTTTGTTATGTTGTCTCTTTAGGGACAGGGACTCAGTTTCCTATTGTCCTCTGGCTCTTTCAGAGCATATGCCACTGATTTTGAAGAATCTGAATAGGTCCCCCATGTCTGGGTTCCCTGGTGTGGGGTCTGGTCCTCTCCCTTCTTCATGTTTGTGGTTTCCTTCCCATTTGTGGTTAGTCTTTCTAGTGGTCGGTTCCTGACTTCATCTCCACCTTTCCTACCCTTTATGATATGTCTTCTTCTCCAGAAAGTCTATTCTGCCAGTCTTTGGGTCATCTTCTAGGTTTGATACACTGATGTGGCTGTTATCTAAGTGTATCCACAGGATGAGGTAAGCCTAGGATCCTCCTACTCTGCCATCTTCTTAGAAGTTCTCTAAAACCTTTTTTTAATTAAAAAAAAATAACTTTTCACTTAATTTGATATTTTTTTATACTTCTTGAGTTGATAATAGTAATATTCATTTTACCAGAAACATTTATTTCACATTGATATTCAAATTAATTGGCATGAACTGTGTGGGTTATTTTCTTTGATTCTCATCATCCCAGCAGTATGTCTATTTCCCCTGTTTTTTCCCCAACACTTTAAAGGAATAATTGACAAAAATAATTAAATATATTTAAAGTGCACAATGTGATGGTTTGATATACATGTGCATTGTGGAATGATTACCAAGATCAAGATAATTAACACAACCATCACATCACATCATTAACTCTTACCTTTTTTTTTTTACAGTGAGAATATTTAAGATTTACTCTCCAACGCTTTTATGTAGCCAATGCTGTTTCATTAACCATTAACTATAATCACTATACTGTATATTAGGTCCTCAAAACTTATTCTCTTTATTTCTTTATTTGTGTGTGTGTGTTTTTTTAATTTTGTTTTATTATGTTATGTTAATCACCATACATTACATCATTAGTTTTTGATGTAGTGTTCCATGATTCATTGTTTGCATATAACACACAGTGCTCCATTCAATATGTGCCCTCTTTAACACCCATCAACAGGCTAGCCCATCTCCCCACCCCCCTCCCCTCTAGAACCTTCTGTTTTTTTCTCAGAGTCCATAGTCTCTCATGGTTCATCTCCCCCTCCGATTTGCCCCCCTTCACTTTTTCCTACTATCTTCTTTTTTTTTTATGCTAAGCAAAATAAGTCAATCAGAGAAAGACATGTATCATATGATCTCACTGATATGAGGAATTATTAATCTCAGGAAACAAACTGAGGGTTGCTGGAGTGGTGGGGGTGGGAGGGATGGGGTGGCTGGGTGATAGACATTGGGGAGGGTATGGTACTTATTCTCTTTATAACTGAAAATGTGTACCCTTCTATTCTCTGTTTCTACAAAATTGTGTGTGCGTGTGTGTGTGTGTGTGTGTGTGTGTGTGTGTGTGTGTGTGGTGTAAATTCTACATTTGAGTGCGATCATACGGTATTTGTCTTTCTCTGTCTGACTTATTTCACTTAGCATAATATCCTCTAGGTTCATTCATGTTGTCAAAAACAGCAAGATTTCCATTTTTTGTGACTGAATAATATTTTACTGTGTGTGTGTGTGTGTGTGTGCTTGTGTGTGTGTTATATCTTCTTTATCCATTTATCCATCAACGGACATGTAGGTTGTTTTTGTATCTTGGTTATTGTAAATTATGTTACAATGAACAAGGGGGTGATATTCACACTGAATATGAGATTTGAAGTCAGCTATTACTCCAAAGATTTTGATTTTCCAGGATAATCTCTACTACTAAGTGGAGTAAAATTAACTGCCAAAGCAGGGGTTCTTCCTAATCGTCATGCAAGTAAATTTGTCATTTGAGTTATATTTTATTTGTAAAGCTTTCAAATTTTTCATTTTTGTAAAATCCCAAATGTCCTTAACTTAAAACACCTTACACTGCAAGAAACAGGCTGTAATCTAGCATGAAGGGACTTGGATGTGAAAGTGGACTTTTCACCAAGCAGGGCATCACCAATCTGCAAAGAGAATGTTTCAATGAATCAGATTTAGTTCTTGGAGTGATGTCTCTTGATGAAAGTCAGTGTCACAAAATTACTCTTGCTTTGTGCTCACTTATTGTGGTACTATCCTAAAAATTATTAATTAAAAAAATTGTTTTAGATGTTCCTACTTCAGCATGTTTATAATCCAGTCCTCTTAGCAAACAAAATGTGATTTTTACATAAAATAAGAAGAAAAATGATAAAAGAATACATATCCTTCAAAGAAAGAGACATTAACTCCAAACATTATTATGCAAGCTTGCCAAACAAGATCAAAGTGTGAGAGTCAAGGAGATGGAAAGGGGAAATAATCCAAATCTTGAGGAATTGTTAACCTGTAGAAAAAGTTTAGATACTGAAATAAGATAGAACGTGGATAGAATTCCACCATTTATCAATGGCCTGACTTTGAGTGAATTATTAAACTTGGTTTCTACATTTATAAAATTGGGATAATAATATCTATCTTCCAGGGTTATTGGGAGGTTTACTTAAATTATGTACGTACATCGATATTTTGTTCAAAGTAAAAAAAAAAGGAAACATTTTCAGAGAACTGAAAGCAAGGAAGATAAGATTGGTTAAAAAGTGGAAAATTTACTGGGAATAGGAGAGACTTATCTTCACTACCCAGATGGGAACAGGGCCTGATGTTAAATTAGCCAAATATCTCAATGAAAAATACTAAAAATCCTTTGCTTCCCCAGTAAGAAATCTCCTGATATCCCTTCCAATTATGTAATGGTAATAAAGAATAATGAAATAAAGGTTGAATTTGGGTGAGGTATCTGGTTATTGGGAAATAATGAACACAGAGTTAGAGCAGTAAAACATCAGAAGAGAAGATGGAAACAGGAATGGGGAGGACACTGAATATCTCTGTTCTGCATATAACAGATTCCCTCAGAGAAATGCAATACACCGTGCATGAATCTGGTCTTCCAGATTCTGGCTCTTCTGAGAGCAAAGAGTCACCAGTGAAGTTAAACTGAAAGTGGCTGATAACCACAAATTGTGATGTGGCTAGAACTCCTTAATATTGAGTGGTGTACAACCTCTGGAAATAGATGCAGGGGCTCTGACTCCCTGGAGAATAACTGGGATGTAATCTTCTTTATTGTGAATCTTGATTTGCTGCTAATGATTTGAGATTGTGAGGTTTCCAGTATTGCTTGGCTAGGTATTGATGTGTAGGGTTCAGGTTATTAGTAGGAGCCCAAATAATGTTTTGTTTTTTTCTCACTCTTTTCCCAATTACTAGCGACATAAATTCTGCAGCTTGACAAATTAATCTAGTGGAGATAATTAAGATAAATCCTAAGAAATATCCCTTAGGTATTTGGCCACAAATATTAAGGAGTAAGTCAGTTTAAAATAGGACAAATGATTATTCACAAATTATATGAAAATATTAATATGAGTATTTTCATATATATGAAAATATATACATATATACATACACACACATACACACAAACATTATAGCATCCCAATCATCACTGATTAGCTAAAAATGTAAAAAGGCAAACACTATTGATCAATATCATTAAATTGTTCATCTTCTATATAAAAAGGAAATGGGTTACTATTATGAAATACCTGCAACACAAGTTGACATATTTATGAGTTATTATAAAGAGCTTGTTTTTATAAATGGGAATCAAACTCTGGTTAATAGGACTCAACTTACAAAGGAAGTAACATATGGTTAAACTGACATATTGAAAAAAATTTGCTCAAGTATTGAGTGTGGAATGTGGAATTTTACAAAAGTAAAAGGTTTCTGCTTTGCCACACTAAATTGTCCAAGCTTAGCAGTCCCCAAATTCCAAATTAAACAAATACTTTCTGCATGTTCACTGTAGCAGTAAATTACATAATGCATTATAAATTATAGTTAAAAAGACAGTTTTTCTTTAGAAAGTGTACAAGGCCAGAAAGGATAAGAGAGGTAATCAGCATCCTACTGTTTCCTCTTTGCAAAAGAAACATGTTTAGAACAGTCAGCAAACCATAAGTGAGGTGGAGTGGCTGTACTAATCTCAGACAAAAAAATACTGTAAAACAAATAAATGTTACTAGAGATAAAAAGGGACATTTAATAATGATAAATAGGTTAATATATCAGGAATATATAACAAATGCAAACATTATATATATTTATAATTATAAACATTGTAAAAATACTTGTAAATTATAAACAAATATAAGCAAGCATCTATCAACAGAGCCCTAAGAACCATAAAGCAAATATTGACAAAATATAGGTGAGAATTATATAATTTAATAATAATGACTTAAGATTTCAATACCCCACTTTCCACAGTGGATAGAACAGCTTCATAGAAAGGAAATAAAATACTAGAACTGCATTGTAAACCAACTAGACCTAAGAGATATATATACCACAACATAGCAACGGCACAATATACATTCTTCTCAAGTGCACATGGCACATTTTCCAGGATAGACTGTATACTGGGACATAATATTTTTTAAAAAATAATTAAATTTAAAGGAATTGAAATCATATAAAGTATGTTCTTTGACCATCATGGAATGAAACTAGAGATCAGTAACAAAAAGACCTTAGGGAAATTTACAAATATGTGGAAAGCAAACAACATATGCCCAAATAACAAATGATTCAAGAAAAAAAATCCCAAAATACATTAGAAAATACTTTGAGATGAATGAAAATGAAGATAAACCTAATAAATGTATTATATGAGCTAAAGCAATGTCTAGAGAGGGAATATGTAAGTATAAATGCCTATATTAAAAAGAAGAAAGATTCTAAATCAACCAACCAATCTTTCACCTTAATATGTTGGAAGAAGAAACAAAAAGCAGCAAAAGGGAATGGAATAATAAACATTGAAGTGGTAATTAATTAAAATGGAAAAACAATAGAGAAAAATCAATGACCTCAAAATTTAGATCTTTGAGAATTAACAAATTTTAGCTAGACTAACCTAGAAAAAAAGAGAGAAGGCTTTACTTACTAACGCTGGGAATGAAAGACAAGACATCACTACAATTGGAACAAATGGAAGAACAAGCTCATTCTTTCAAGAAAATAACCTCAGCTTCCATCTCATATGTAGGATGACTAGACACACAGCAGCTGGAATTGGTTTTACTTTCACAAGAGGACAAAGACCATGTTATTCTCCCAGAGAATTTGTAAAGTATATTAATCCCTTGTGATAAACAGACCCAAGATGATGACTTCACAGTGACTGATGGTAACTTTTGTTACAGGTCAAGCTGAAAGAATGAATGTTTTTATAAGGCAGCCTGCAATTCACAATTGAACAGTGTCATATCTTGTTATTTTCTCAAATCCAGCCAAATGACCAAAGAGGAGCTTCTGTCACTTTGTTTGGCTTCCCTCTCCAAATGGTGACAATAGACCTACATTATCTATATTTTAGCACCACAACATTGACCAGTATTGGAGATGGCTGTAAAGAAGAAGCCTAACAAACAATGGTCTATAAACCTCTTATTCTGTTTATTGAATGAAAATAGCTGCCAACACTCTCCACATCATCAATTTTTCCTCCATTATGAGATGCACATCTGAAATTTCTTCCTTAACAAAAGCCTAGAGAATGATGATTTCCTCTCAGAAATCAGGTATGTGTGAGTGTGATGGATGAAGTGAATCATAGCTCAAAGTTTATCTATTTTATTTAAGCCAGATTTGCAGTTCAACTTTAATGCTCTAGAATTTGGGCTTAATATGTGCAGACCTCATATTGCTCCTCACTTTGGACCATTTCTTCTTTTTGTATTTTTCCTGACTCTAATTTTTATCAAGTCTTTTTTTTCTGAGAAATTGCTTTAATCCATTCAAGGTCTCTAATGTCTCTCATGGGAAAATGCACATAAATATTATGAAAACAATATTTCTAGTACCAAAGCTACTTTTGAAGATCCTGAATATTGTGTGGAATTCAAGTATTACTTTCTGGAGAACGACCTTGAAATAGTATACTCATGGGATCTTCCGTTAGCTTAAAAATTGATATTCCTAACAATATTTCTGTAGAAAGATGAGACAATCTTTCCTCCCCTTGAAATGTCAACACTCCATTCTCCTACTATCACTTTGCTGGGAAAATATGTAACATTCTTGTAACAGGAAGAGTAAGTGTAGGACTGTGAACCTTGCATTTTGCTCATTAATATTTTTCAGGGCTTGGGCTCCTGGGTGGCTCAGTTGGTTAAGTGACTGCCTTCAGCTCAGGTCATGATCCTGGAGTCCTGGTATCGTGTCCCGCGTCGGACTACCCGCTCGGTGGGGAGTCTGCTTCTCCCTGTGACCCCTCCCCCGTCTCATGCTCTGTCTCATTCTTTCTCTCTCAAACAAATAAATAAAATCTTTTTAAAAAATATTTTGCAGGGCTCTTTACAAATTTTACCCCCCATTCATTAATTGATTTAATTCAATTCTATTAAGAAACCCGGTATAATTTGTTTGGGAACTTCAACCAAATTACTCTGAAACTTGTCAGGAAAAATAAGCAGACAAGACTAGCAAAATTTCTACTATAGAATTCTACTATAGAATGGCAGTGAGAGGGCACTAGCCATCCCAGGCCTCACTTTAACAGTACAAAAGTTAACATAAAATTAGGGTGACAGAGCAATAAGACAGAGTTGACAGCTAGGAAATAACACCGATTACACATCAGCTTATTTTAAGATAGAATAAAAAGCACAAATCAAGGAGGAAGGGAATTTATATTAAATAATGTTGAGACAATTGATTAACTACTTGGGAAAATAATACAAGTTGAGTCTTATAATACATACCAAATTATTCTAAATGAATAAAAATGGGATTACTTTGGGTAGATTAGTTTTTATTCAAACAATGGAAGATATTATTAGCCCGAAGGTAGACAAATTTTAACTTTATAAAAATGTAAAACTTGCATCCATAAAATAGTCACCAAAATACATACATCAAAAATGGAAAATACATTTGTTTATACACTTAAATTTTATTAAATAAAGAACATGTACACAGCAATAAGGTGCAAACACTGTAACTTTAATTAAAAAGAAAAAGTAATGAACTGAGAATTCCTTAGGCATAGGAGTAGCATGCAGATATCAAAATTAGAAAAAAAAATTTCCTAGGCTGGTAAGTATTCATATGACCTTATTTTGAGAGTGGTACATGGATTTATCTTTTTATAAAGCAGTTTGTCAACATATATCCATACATAAAGGCACTTTAAAATGTTTCTGTGTCTATCTGAGACATTTTACAGCTGTTTATTCTAGAAACAATTGTTAACTGGGAACATTGATATGCACAAAAATCTTAAATGTAGTAATTTGGAAATAGCTTACATTTCTAAACATAGGGGAAAGACTGTCTATATGGTGATGAATCCACTTAATGTAAGTGTATGCAGCCATCAAAAATGTTTATTGCGATTAGGTAATATTGCAGAGTGCACCAGGAAAATGCTTATTAGTTGAAGACATTAGGAGAAAAATATCAGAACAAAAATCATATGTAATATTTCAATTGTTTAAATATCACTATAAAAAGAAAATTTGCAGGGACTACATACATCATGGACAGTAGCCATGACTGAATACTTATACTTCAGATAGAATGGTTTTTAACATTTATGTTTATCTTTTAATGAATATTATAATGAAAAATTCACTTTAAAAAGAATACATTATATATAATCTACAGCATTTCTACATTACCTCTGAATATTTTGTTACAGCAATAATGTATTTTTCCGAATGTTACCTCTAGTTGCTACTAAAATGTTTGTTATTCAGTTATAGACATCTGTGGTTTTATTTCATACAAGACATGTTTTTAGTACTCTGAAAAGTACCAAGCTATCATACACATATTATTACAAAGATGATATGCCACAGCAATCAGGAGCACCAATTAGTGTCAATTATAGCCCATCTAACCGTCACCCGGCATCTTTATGAAAATAGCTACAGAACTTTGCTTCTTTTTATGCCCTGAGATTGAGGGATTTCATTGTTATTTGAGTTTGAACCCAGTCATTGAGTGAACATAAAGGTTAAATGAGGGCTGCACAAATTAAGACTTGCAACAGATCATGATGTTTTCTAAAATTCCTTTTACCACTAATTTTTCAATTTGTGACATTGAAAAATATATACGTGAGATCACATTTATGAGCACCTTTAAAGGTTTAGAAATGTGCCAACTCGAATGGAAAGTATAATTTAATGATTTGGGGATGTTGTTCTTTTAATAGAATTTCTAGAAAATGCATTCTGACTGTGTTTATACAGTTTTCTATAATCTATTCTCAATTGAACTGATGCTGCTTTGGGGGGAAAATGGACAAAGTCACTTTTCAGTGCAAAGATAAATCTTTCATAAGAATTTTAACTCAACATTTTTTTAAAGGAAAGCAATAATAGCCATTTACTTTAAATTATAATATGATTTTGGTCTATTCCTGTTATAATTTGCTTTGTTTAGACATTATTTTTCTCTTAATGCTTTTACTTCTGAAATTAGAGATAAATGAGTGAATACAGTAGGTATATACACATCCAAAAGGGGGAGAAACTAATTTCTTCAAGTCTAAAACATAAAAGAAAGTTAGACTTATCTATTAAATCAAACTAAATAGTTATGACACCATCTGTGTATCCAGAATTATACTCTCTATGTGTCAAAACCATTCTGTGTGTGTGTGTGCATGAGTGCGTGTATTGGTGACCAAGCCTCTTGAACATGATTTTCTTTCTATTTCCATCACATTTGGCAATGATGATATATCCTATTTTCCAAAATTCTCTTTTCCCAAATTATTGGACAGCATTTTATCTGGATGTTGATCTGTCTGCCCAACAATGCATCAGCTGAGATTCAGGGCATTCAGACTGAAACAAGGAGTCAGCCAGGAGTCAGTTTCCTGAGAGCCATAAGCAAATCTGTGAGAATTGGTAGAAAGAACACAATATGGAGTCAGGCTCACAGGGCTGTCAAAATTACCCTGGTCTAACATTTCTGTCGCACCTAAGACATGAAGAAGAGGAAAGAAAGAGAGGAAGAGAGAGAGAGAGAGAAGTACTTGTGGAAGAGGGGGAGAAAAAGAGTAAGTAAACTTGTGAAGGTCACAGCCTTTGGAAAGAGGCCTACTAAAAGGCTGAGATTTAATCATAACACTATAGAATACTTTCCCTAAAAAAAAAAAAAAAAAAAAAAAACACTTTTCCTATACCACTCTTTAACACCTCTGACAAGTGTTCAGAGGGAAATGTAGAGCTATAAATGCCTATGTTAAAAAAGAAGATCAAATCAATAATTTAGCTTTATACCTTATATAACTAGAAAAAAGAAGAGCAACGAAACTAAAGCTAGCAGAAGGAAGGACGTGATAAAGATTATAGTGGAGATAAATGAAATAGAAAATATAAAGAAACAAATCAATGAAACCAAAAGCTGGTTTTTGGAAAAAGCAACAAAATTGAGAAAATATTTAGGTAGGCTGACTATAAGAAAAGAAGTAAAACAGAAATACTTAAATTTGAAATCAAAGTGGAGATATGACTAATGACCCTACAAAATAAAAGAATTATAAGAAAATACCATCAACAATTGTATGCTAACAAATTAGAAAACCTAGATAAAATGGACAAATTTCCAGAAACATACAATTACTAAAATGAACTCAAGAATAAATAGAAATCCTCCACTTATAAAAATATTGATTCATTCATTAAAAAACAAACAACAAAGAGAAGACTAGGACCAGATTACTTCACTGGTGAATTCTACCAGAGATTGAAACCAAACCAAACCAAACCAAACATAACATCAATGCTTCTCAAATTCTTCCAACGAATAGAAAATTATTCTAGAAGTGCAACATTACTTGATGACAAACCAAAGATACCACAAGAAAAGTAAACAATAGACCACACACAAAGATAGATGCAAAAATCCTCAACAAAATAGTAGCTAACTAACTTCAAAGAATGCTAGAAAGACTCATCATGACTAAAGGGATTTATCACGATTGCAAGAGTAGTTTAACATATGAAAATCAAGATAATATACCACGTGAACATAATGAAGGGAAAACTGACATAATTGTCTAAATTGACACAGGAAAAGCATTTGACAAAATCCGGTATCTTTTCATGATAAATACAAAGTATTTTATTACAAACAAACGAACAAACACCCAGAAGCAAAAGAAACAAAATCAGGCAATGGACCAGAACAATCCACGTTTCTTTCCCGGAAGAAAAAAAAATATGTACGCAAACATGGAGGACATTTTATAACATCAAAAATCTACAGGAGGTAATGTTAGCCTTTTTATCTACCACCCATTGCTAATAATACCCTTAATGGGCTTAGTTATCTTATTAAAGTATATTCTAATATTTTAGAAGCTTTAAAAAAGGATTTAAATAATATGTTCTCATGTTTGAAGCTGTTATCATAACTTGCCCCCCTTCCCTCAATTCTTACTTGATCTTTCATTGCCCTGAAATATGTGAAAAATCTGATTATATTAGTGATACTCTAGAAAGTAGTATTGCTTCATGTTCTACTAACTGACCAACACCAATAAGCTCTTAGCTCTTGAGTCCATTATATTTACTAGACCATTTTAATTAGCATAGCTACATTTTCTGGCCATGGAATTTTTCATAACAGTAATTTACTTAGAAGTCCCCTACTGTCCTGAAATAGTCAATGCAAGTAGGTAATTTTGCTTCAACCATTTGCTCTTAGTTCTGCTCTAACAGGGAGTTTCCTTCAAATCAATTAAAATGTGTCCATGCTCATCATCTGCGGATAATAATTTTGTTTTCTTTTCATGTCAAGAGTCCATCCTTTATATATATAAGACAAGGTTCAGAATAGGTTTAGTTGGCAAAGCAGTTCTGGGGAGGTTTTAAGAATTACAAATACATCTGAATTATGATCATTTGGGATACAGGCCCAGAAATGTTTTGGGCAGATCTCAAGCTCTGGACAAAACCCGATGATAGAGAATCAAAAAACAGTAAATCATAGTAGATGATTTCTTAAACTGGACCAAAGTGGTCCACGTCAGAATCAAAAAGCTGAGACATCTCAAGAGCACAGTGGGATTTGCATTTCATTTGTGAACAGCAAATTTTCAATTATTTTTCAAACTGGAAATACTAAAACTTGGTCAAAACCACAGCTTCTTGTTCTGTAAACACAGTATATAGCTCTGCTTTCTCCAATTCTTAATTTTTGACCATCCTAAATCCTTTGAGAAAAATGTATCTCCTACAAACTAGTCTTTATCACCTTGCCTATGAAATAACTCCATGGGAGAAAGGCAATTAGCTTGCAAAAAAAAAAAAAAAAAAAAAGACAAGGTCACCATTATGCTTCTTACAACCTTAGACTTTACTGTTTTTTTTTTTTTTAAGATTTTATTTATTTATTTTGAGAGAGAGAGAATGAGAGATAGAAAGCACTAGAGGGAAGAGGGTCAGAGGGAGAAGCAGACTCCCTGCTGAGCAGGGAGCCCGATGTGGGACTCGACGCCGGGACTCCAGGATCATGACCTGAGCCGAAGGCAGTCGCTTAACCAACTGAGCCACCCAGGCGCCCCTAGACTTTACTGGTTTAATTCCGGTAGTTTTCATTTATTTCAGGCTTTCTTTCCACCTTGAGGTCTGTGTGGGGACATTTTGAGAAGTCATTTGGAGTATCTAGACTTGAGGCTTATAATATTGCACAAGACATTTTTAAAACCTGGATAAAGTTACAAGAGATCCCTGGCTTATTGTCCAAGAAATTGTTAAGGTTTGGCTTCATCATATAACTTGCTGGTGGCATGATGGGTATTGTGAAAAACATATTTTTTGAAGATTTATTTATTTATTTTTGAGAGAGAGAGAAAGACTGGGGTGAGGGGAAGAGGGAGAGAATCTTCAAGAAGACTCCCCATTGAGTGGGGAGCCCGAGGCAGGGCTTGATCCCATGACCCGTGAGATCATGACCTGAGCCAAAACCAAGAGTTGGTGCTCAACCACCTGGGCCACCCAGGTGCCCCACAAATAAAACATTTAAAAAATAAGTTACTGGCAGTTGTGGATGTTATCTAAAACAGATTTACCTAAGCAGATTCTGTTCTGTTTCATTCTGAAGACAGTGTTCTTTTAGGAAAATTCCAAGACATAAAAATTATATTCTTATTAAAATCTACAAGATGTAGTGTTGTTTTTTATACCTCAAGATATTGTTCATTTATTATCTTTTTTAAGATTTCTTTATTTATTTATTTGACAGAGAGAATCAACTGAGCCACCCAGATGCCCCATTCAGTTATTGTCTTTTTTCTGTAATTATCTATTATTTTGTTTATTTGTTTGTTTTGTTTTGTTTTTGTTTGTCTGTTTTTGTTTTGTTTTGTTTTTACTTAAATTTCTGAATTTTTTATGGTATGTACATTTATTCTAATTTCCTTGTTCTACATCCCATATTAGCAATGTTTGTAGACTATAAAGGAACTATAATTTATATTATCTACAAAGATCCTCAGAAAACAAAGAATGCTATATTAATGCATTTATTTTTCCTTGAGACAAGTAGTTTATAAAATATCTTCTATAGCTTATTGTAGCATAAGCACAAATACATATTTTGAAGTTACTAGTCATAGGCAATGCCTGCCCTCAGGTAGCCTGAGTAAAGACTTAATGCTTGTGTATAGGTGTGTGTCTTAAGTGTACGTGTGACACATTGCATTTTGCACATGCGGTATGTTATTATGTATGATTGACTAAATCTGTCTACCAGTGTTTATAGGAGATTATCTCATGAGAACTCTAGCAGCAATAAAAGAAAGAAAGAAATTGATTTTAGAGCCATGTATTGAGATAATAGTAACACCATTTTCTAAGTGTGTCATCCTGTTTTTATTTATAAAGTAGTCAAGCAAAGAAGTTGATAAAATTTTTCTCTTTCCTTCAAATTAAAATTATCTTTGGAATGCCTGGGTGGCTCAGTTCGTTAAGTATCACACTCTTGATTTCAGCTCAGGTCATGATCTCAGGGACATGAGATTGAGCCCCATGTAGGGCTCCACACTGGGTGTGGAGCCTGCTTAAGACTCTCTCTCTCCCTCTCTCTTAAAAAAAAAAAAAAATTAAGATTTTCTTTTTGAATTGTGGTAACAGAATGTTGCCAGTTCTCTGTGTGGCCACTTCAGTGATCTATTCCATTGCGTTTAAAATTTTATTGTGTGCCGAATTACTGGGAGTCTTTTAAGACACAGATTGCAGGTTCCCGCCTCCAACGAGTCTGAATTACTAAATCTGAGATGACGCTTGAGAACTAACAAATTCCCAGGTGACATTTAACTATTTTATCTATTTGAGATCATTTCACACAGGTCGTGAGAGGAGTCCCTCACTTGTGTTCTGCTGCTATGAAAACCAGCCTTGTAGCTGCTCTCTCAGTACTGAGTCCTTCTACCGTCCCATGAAAACTTCCCTGAGTTCCATTATCTCTTTCTTCTATGCCCCTAAGACCCTCTCTACTTATTAATCTATGTGGCTTGTACAGACTTAAGTGAAACCCATCTTTAAAAAGAATCATGGAACACTGCACCAAAAACTAATGATGTAATATATGGTGATTAACATAACAATAAAAAAATAAAAAAATAAAAAATAAAAAAAAATAAAAAGAATCCCTTTGTCCCACATATTTTCAATACACTTTCCTCTAGTTACTGTCTTTTCTATTTCTTCCCCTTTTTAAACACTTTAAACTATTCAGTTGTCTGTTTATTCATTGCCTCCAGTTTCTCACATCAGCTTATTCTCAACATATCTCTCTGGTTTCATATCTAATTATTCCACTAAAATTTCCCAAGAATAATTTTTGAACAACTTGTAGTGCAATTCAGCACTGTTTGATTTTTTAAAAAATCCTCTTGAGATTTCTTTTTCTGATTTCTATACCACCATAATCACAGTGTTTTTCTCTACTTCTTTGACAACTTCTTTTCAATCTGTTTTGCTAATTCGTCTTTCTTTGTATAGCAATCGAATGTTTGAAGTTCTGAATTCTCTAATTTCAGTAATGTTCTTTTCTCACTCTATACCACCTTTAAATGAATTCATTCACTCCAGCAATTTCCATTTTCAGCTATATTCAGACTATTTCCAAGTTTTTAACTCCAGCTATGATTAATTTTTGAGTACCAGACCCACTGTTAAACTGCATATTAGGTACCCCAAGCTGAACGTACATGAACCAAAATGAATATTCCCCATATTCCCCTACAATGGTTTCCCATTCCAATATTCCCTACCTTATTGAGGGGTGCCAACATTTACCCAGTCACTCAGTCCAGAAAAACCTATGCCATCCTTAACATCTCCTTTCCTTTCACCCAGCGATGTACAATAAGTCACCAAGCTGTGTCAATTTTACCTTTCCTATCTTCCAATTCTCCACCCACCAATGATCTCAGGCTAACTCCATTCACTGTTATTTATCACTAAAACCATTGCTTTCTTCAATTTCATCTCCTCATTCCAGAAAGACTCATTATTGAACAATGCAATCTAATCATGGTACATTTTCCCTGCTTAAAACATGTTTGTCACTTTACATTGTTCTTAAGAGAAAGCCCAGGATTTACAGCGTGACTCACAGGACTCTGTAATATCTGATATTTTACCAGACTTGTTTACATTGTAAACATATTGACTACTTTTTAAAAAAATCAAATGATCTTTAAATCATAATTGTGATCAAAGTTGAAGGTGTTCTAAATATCATGCCATATATGACTTGGAAAACATTTCTAATTAGCAAAACTTGAACAACAGAAATATATTTGCAAAACATCTAAAAAAGTGGAATATTAATTTGGTGCCACACAAGTAGTGTTATATATTTTTAAAAGTATATGTATAATTACACACATTCACGCACTCATACATATGTGACTTTAGAGAATGACTGATCTGATAATTTCAGATTACATACATATTAATCTTCTCTGGTTGAAATTTGTGATTCTATTTTTTTTTAAGATTTTTACTTATTTATTTGAGAGAGAGAGAATGAGAGATAGAGAGCACGAGAGGGAAGAGGGTCAGAGGGAGAAGCAGACTCCCTGCTGAGCAAGGAGCCCGATGCGGGACTCGATCCCAGGACTCCAGGATCATGACCTGAGCTGAAGGCAGTCGCTTAACCAACTGAGCCACCCAGGCGCCCCGAAATTTGTGATTCTATTAATTGTCAATTCCATAGAAATAATCAAATTTGTTTTCCAGTGTTGAATAACTATAGTTTTTATTTTAAAAAGTTGCATATCTTAAGAAGGTTGCTTGGTTATTTCTGAATCTTTCTATTCAACCCAACCACTCATAAATTGACAGTTTTGCTAACAAATTGATAGTTTGGTATATTTGACATACAATGTTCACAGAGGAAACACTCATATTTTTCCCTTCCCAAATAAGAATCTTTAAGTTAAATTTATTTAAGTCTGATACTGGTTCATATTTCATGCACGAGCCTGTCAGAGGTCCTCACAGAAGAAGAAATGGTAATGACAGCAGTGCTTATGCAAATGTTCTGGCCCAAGAAATAAGAAATGTGTTCAGAAAATAGTTTAGAAACCTATCATCAAAGATTCTAGGTCATCAAAGTTAAGATTTAGCAAGTCATGCTTGCTATGCTCTCATGTATGCTTTTGGTCTCATGGAAATAAAAAGTATTGTCCATGAACAGTATAATTTCTATATCTTGCCTGTTCAAAAATAAAATAAGTCAACTCTATATTCAGTTTCTTTTTATTTTTTTTGTTTCAGGCTTATTAAAATTTTTCATTGACATAAAATTCTCTTAACGCTCACCGTTTACTTAAAGATTTTATTTATTTATTTATTTGAGATAGAGTGAGTGGGAAGGAGAGGGAGAGAGAACCTGAAGCAGGCTCCATGCTGAGCCCAGAGTGGGACCCAGGGCTCAATCTCACAACCACGAGATCATGACCTGATCAGAAACCAAGATGCATAAGTGACTGAGCCACCCAGGTGACCCCTCACTATTTTTAATTTTAAAATTACTTCATGTATGAGATGAGTCTGTCATATAAATTGTATACTAACAGTGAATCTGAAAATATTAGTCTTGGAGAATACATATTTAAATACTTGAGTTTATTGAACTTGAACTAATTGAACATAATAAAAAATAAAATAAAAATTCTTGAGTTTATAATTAATATGCTTACTTCATCTCAGTTAATAACATTGTGGATTAGGTGTTTAGATCTTATGATAAGTAAGAATAAGTTTCCAAATTTAAATATCACATGCATATGATTTATTAACTTTATGTTTAAGTGAATGTGCAGTAATGAACACAACAATATAGAAAGGCATAACTAGTCACTAGTAACGATTAAACAAAAGTTACTTTTTTTGTATAAGAATTTATACCTATAGTATTCAATGAACATGAATGACTGAGTAATCGCCAAAAATTTAGTCTGGGCATATTAAATAATAACCACATGTTGTATGTATTATTTCACAAAGGGAAATCTGCAAATATGGAGAGTTTAACAAAAAAGAAGAAATATGAATTTCTGTAACATTTGATTTCATAATTGTTGGGAAAATAATTCTGTGAGGGGAGAAATCACCTTTGAAGTTATAATTTTAATATTTACCTACAGACAAATGGAAGATGAGACATGCAAAACAGTATTAATGTGATCTGAAAAAGTCTCCTTTGAGATTTCTATGGTTCATACAATTTTGCCTATGGCAATGACACAATTTATTTGATACACAGCATTAATATGCATGAATAAATAGACTATATGAGTATCAGAATAAGGAGGGCTACTGTGATAACATACAAATATAATCCTTAGGCAAACATAAGATAATTAGTGTAAAGCAAACCATTTGAAAAGTAGATTCATCAAGAACTAGCATCATATTTATGTAATTATTTTCCTTATCTTCAAGGAAATTTTATCTTGAAGATAAACAAATCTGACAGAATTTAGGCTTTGGAAGTCAAAATATGCTTCTTTTGAATAAAATCTTATTTCAGAGTTTGAACTAACTTTTTTTTCCTTTATCTGGTTCTATTTAATTGTCAATTATTAATTAGAAATTATCTTGGTTCCCACCAATTATCTTTGAATGACATTAATTATTTCTCAGGTTTCAACAGATTTTTGCCAGTCTTTATCTGATGAATTAGCACAATACATTTTAATTTTTAAAATAGCATATGATTATTTCCTACTGTTTCCCATTCATAATACAAACTCAAACCTTATTAACTTTTCTCAATTATTAACAAGGAAAGACAATAAAGAACAAATGAAAGAGGAAAATGAGGAACAAAAAAGTAAAATTTTTTTTAAAAGCACAAAGAAAATAGGAGAAAAAAATTCATTGTAATACATATTGCAACTGATATCTTACAGGAATAAATATAGTGCAATGTTATAATACATCATGAAGACTTTTATTTATTTGCTTTGGTCATTTATACCACTTCATTAATTATACATTTTTCCTGATTATGCAATTGAGTTACTGTGCATAAAGCTAACATCACTGTTTGTAGTTTTCAGGGAAGGAAATCTCTAACAAATAGTGTGGCAAAGTAACAAGAGAGATGGAAGGATTTCTACGGACCCAGGGTTTTGATCCTTGGGTTTGCCATGCCACAAAATGGATTTGATATCTCTGGTGCAAGCTTATACCAGCCCCAAATCAGGAGATGCACAAGGGACTGACATATAAACTACAAGTTCCATTTGTTGGTTACAAGGAGACAAGTAATACTGACAAACAGGTTGGAATACTTATGACAGCAGGACAGATATCTCCCCATAGTCACATCTACCGAGGAAGAAACCAAATAAGGTTGCTTTCAGAACATGAAATCAGAGAGGGAAGATGAGTAGATTATATTTCATATTGGAATCATTGATCTGTAATAGTCAATTCAGTCATTTTTGCCCAAAGGTACCCCTGCTAATGAAGAAAATTATTATTTTTTGCATTTATTTATTTATTTATTTATTTATTTAGATTTTATTTATTCATTTGAGTCACAGAGATACAGACAGAAAGAGAGAGCATGAGCAGGGGGAGAGGCAGAAGGAGAAGGAGAAGCAGGTTCCCTGCTGAGCCAGGAGCCTGACGTGGGGCTTGATCCCAGGATCCTGGGATCATGACCTGAGCTGAAGGCAGACGCTTAACCATCTGAGCCACCCAGGTGCCCTATTTTTTGCATTTAGACAAAAAGCATATCTCAAAAAAGTTTCAAAGTGGTATCATGCAGAACATGTTGAAATGGATTTTAAAATTGTACAATATCCATCCAATGAAATACTAAGGCATTGAAAAAGATCAAACAGATCTGTGTAAAATAACATGGATAAATGTTAAAGAAAGCCAGTTTTGAGTGAAAAAAGCATATAATCCATTCATTGTGATATTATTGATATAAAATTCAACATATACAAAATATAACAGTATTATATTTCAGAACACACCCATTTATAGTAAGACTATTGTTAAAAGCAGAAGAGTAATAAGCACAAAATTAAGAAATGTGTTCAATATTCAAGGGAACGCAGAAGGATTTAAATGACATTTGAGTATTGACAGCTACTTGTGGTGTCTACTTCTTCAGCTGGGTTGTGATTCAGATGTGTTAGTCTTATATGTATACATTTGTTATTTATTCATATATGCATAGATAGGTGATATTTGATAGAGATTAGATAGACAGATAGATACATTCAAAAGATGGCAAGGAGCAAGTAGGAGTAGGGTTCAGGTAACATTCTGGCCATCTATATTTCAATGAAGCTAGTTTTATTCAATGCAATAAACTACAAATTAAAAAGCAAGAGTTTTCATCTTTCATTTTATTTACTTCAGAGTTTAATTTAAAAATGAGACTATTTATATATTGATGTGTTTCTTTTTCATTCTCAATAATTTCTTTTTGCTTTTTATTTATTTCCCTCCAGACAGAAAGATTAGTTGGTCCAAGCAATGGAACATGATTTGTAAAAATTAAAAAAAAAAAAAATTATCAAGTATTAGCTTTTTTTTACGTTGGAAAGAAATGTTTAATCTGAAGGTAGCACATAATACTGTACAGGGAGTATTCCCAGTGTTCCTCTCCATATTATAAGAAAGTTCTCAAGAATAACTGGATTCGCTGGAGCCTGCCCCCCCTGCCCATGGGAAGGAAAGGAAATGTAGGAGGCAAAGCGCTGAGGTCTGCTCTCTTGTCACTCATAGATCTAGTTCTGAGCACAGCTCTAAGTAATTCACCAGCTCCTCAGGCTGAACCACAAACCAATCTCCTCTGTACTCCACAGAATCACTACCATGGATAATGTTCCTGCCAACTTGGATTCAAAAGTCCCCATGGGTGGTCCAGTCTTAGAGTCTGCAGGGTTGGGGTCCCTGAGCATCACTTGGCCTGTCTTCAACACATTCAGCCCCTCCCAGGCTATGGCAACCACAGACCCTGATTGCATGTACTTTACCAGGCCGCCAAAGAATACACAGTCCTTCGGGACAATGTAGTGTTCCTTGAGAAGGTCTTCAGAAGCCTGAATTAATTTCATAGCAATAAGGTGAAATTCCTTTTGCTGAAAATGCTTGATGATCTCTCCCACGAGGTTGCGCTGGACCCCATCAGGCTTGATGGAAATGAAAGTGCGTTCCTTCGCTGTTAGTTGTGGTTCTCCTCCAGCCAAACCTCTGTAACTCCATCTGGGACACCGGCACCGGAAAGGCTAAGTATAAGCTTTTGATGTTACATATCACTTCTCATGCCTCTACTGGGCCATCAAAACAACTGAAAACATGCAAGGTCTAATGTGGCCATGTAGTTAAATCCAAAGATTACAGCTTTGATCTGCCTGGCCTCATGAATTGGGAACTGATGGGAACTTGGATGCCAAGCCAATGTCCACATGGGTAGTGGTGATAAGTGCCCTCTTGGCAATCCACTCCTACCAGGAAAGTATATTTGATCCCTAGGAAAGGGAGTGTTGTGAGAGTGGATTCTTGGATACACAAAAAATAACTCTATTAACATAGATTAAATTATTTTCTTCTGGTGGAATAAAGGCCGGAATTACAAATGAATTTCAGTTAATCAAAATTAAAAAAAAATAGAGAGAGTGTTTCTTAAGAGCTGAGATTTTGCTTAGGAAAATTTATGCCCAATAAAGATACCTGATGCATAGAAAAATTTTTTGTTACACTTTTCACCCATAAACAAAGCCTGATAATAATTTCTTTTTCCTGTATCTTTAAGTTGTTTTGACGATTAATAAGAAAAATGAAGTTCTAAGTGTTTGGACTAGTTAATGACTTCTCCTTAATCCACACAGTGCCATTCACAGATAGGATATGACTATTGCATGTGTTCTTGTTATTGGTTTTGCCATAATGAAATTGAGGATGAGGAGTATAATGTAGTTAATTTCTCCAAAACTCTTGGCTGAGGCATATTTCTGAGCTGTTCCTGCCCCTGATTATCAAATAGGCATACAGTTATTCCCAAATCCCATAGCATTTTTATGATCAGTTTTTGATCCAGGGGCTTCAGTTTTGATCTATTTGTTTACAAATTTGTTTCACATTTAGTGCATTTAGAAACTGGAAAAGAGCAGTAGTATTTTTAATTGATGCCAACAGCATTTTAAGATCTATAAATTTTGCGAAGTATTTTCCGATTAAAACGTACTAAAAGAGCTAGCAGTGACTGGCTTATTCTCCTTCAAATTACTATTTGACATAAACATGGAAACACTAAAAATAATATGAAATTTCAACTGCATTCAGTATGGAAAGAAGTATATTTAGTTTGTCACTAGAATACAAAGAAGGCCGCAGTGACTAGCGTAAACTGAGAGAAATGGAGAATTTGGTCCAAAAACCGGGCCAGGGTGGGGTGGCCAGATCCCACGAAGATGTGTCCATGAATAGTTTAAATTTTAAAAAGAGGTAAAAGCTGCTAGTATATTTAAACTGAGAAATGTGATTGACTTTATCAAGGATCACTCTGCTAGGTGGGGAGAATCGACAATGAAGGGCAGTGCAGAAATGAATAAACCGATGAGGTTAATGCTACTAAATTTGTAATGGTGAAAAGTCTCAAAATCTAGAAACTTCTACAAGAAGAATTATGATTTGCCTTACCAATATGTGAAAAAACAATCTAGTATTGATACAAAAATTGATAGATGAGTCGATGATTTAGAAATGAATGGGGCAAGAATTGATAGAGAAAATAGTGGAAAAGAATGACAGCCCAGAAACTGACCATTGTATATAAAATATATATGCATAAGTTTTAAAAAATCCAAATTAATTAAATAGAATAATAGTTAAACATTGCTGAAAGTTTAAGAAATAATGTAGAAAAAAATGACATTCTTATATCTGAATTTATAATTTAAAAAAATACAAAGAAAAAGGAAAAAATGTGTCTATATATGGACTTCTGTGGAGGAAAATGTTTCCTAAACATGTTAAAATTCTTTTAAAGCCACATAGATTTTTAAAAAATATAAAAACATTTTAGTTCAGAAATAAAATTAAATGTACATATAATAACAAAACACTTAGATTTTTATGACAAAGAACCAGTATCTTTTTTATAGAAAATTACCTTACCAAACATTAACACAAATGTTAACATATCTATAGAAAAAAGTCAAAGATATCAAAAGAAAGGGAAACCTTTTATTAATAAGAATATAAAAAATCCAAAATCATTGCTTATTGAATGTGAATGTATACAGTAAAAACGGTAATATTATATGATCACGATATGTCAACTTTTGAAAATGCTTGTTCTCTCATAAATAGCTAGTAAGAGTATCGTTGATACAGAGTCTTTAGAGAGCCATTAGAATATTTTAAAATTATGTTTCTATTTTTTCCTGTGATCACATTTCTGAAAATTACTTTATAAAAGTAAAGGCTATATTCAAGGATGTCTCTGAAACAATATTATATTGAAACATTGGAAATAAACAATTAAGTTGTTTAAATAAAGTATGGCAGAACAGGATAAAATATCATGTAACCATTAATATGTATATTTTCAAAAGGTAATAATGACACAGACTACCTACTGGAATGCAATAGTACATAAAATGCAGGACATAATATGATTGCAACCACATCAAAATCATGTATGTGCTTAAATAAGGCAACACATGCAGAGGGTCTATAATCATGACATTAAGAGCATTTGCTCTGCCCTCAAATTACCAAGATCTGGACCCCAGTTCTGAAATGTGCCAGCTGTGTTACCTTGGGTAGTTCGCTCCCTGTGACTTGGACAGTGCCTAAGTTTGCCTTTATATAAAATAGGACAATAGTAATATATGGCACTTTGTGAAATTTATTTCATGACATCCTGAGTTAATACTCAAGAAAAGAGAGCTGATAACAGTGTTTTACATTTTATACATCATTTTCCTTTTGCATATAAGAAACATCCCTGTTTCCACTAAACAAGTTAAAAAACTGAATATTTACTGTGCTTGGGAAAATTTTGCTACCCATCTTTCATCATACCCCTTAGAATTGCTCCCCAGAAGCAACTGCTCTCCTTAAATTTATGTCGAGCACTCTTTTGAGTCATATTGTTTAGTACTGTCTGCTTTTGAACTTTAGGTATTTGCGAACATATCATAAGGTTTAAAACTTAACTTGCTTCCTTTTCTTAATATTACACTTTTAAGATTCATCACAGCTGACACATATGGCTAGTTGATTCATTTTCACTGTACATACAATTCACTGAATGAATGTATGAATATTCATTTACTCAATCTAATATTGATAACATTTAAGTTGTTTCCACTTTTTTAGGTATTACAAAAAATGCTGCCATGAACACTCTTGTGCATGTCTTCTGTGCACCTATGCCAGAGTGTCTAAAGTTATCTACCTAGAATTGAAACTGCTGGGTTGTGTGCACGCGCGCACACACACACACACACACACACACACCTTAAAGAACTGGTACAAAACAATATGAGGTTCCTTACAAAATTAGAAAGAGAGACAGTTTTGTAGAGATGGAACCCTGTCTATAGTGCTGAAAACTTAAACACATCCCCACTAGAAAATGGTATGTTCTAACAGTGCTTTTTGTAGAACCTAAGTATTCTATCTGGGTGACACATTTCACATCTGAGGTTACTGATGTGACAATATCTCCTCTCATGGGTACTATTTCCCCACCCATATCCACGTTTTAGGCATGAAATAAAAGAAATGATGATTTCTCAAGATAGCAAATCTTTTAGGCAAGCCCTTTTCTTTGTTTAAGCATCATCAATTCATTATCAGCATTATTGTTGATATATACTCCATTAGTTTATAAAACCTAACCAACTATCAATAGCTCAACCACCATCAGCATTTCCTTGACTGCTTTATGGTATGGATTGAGTGGGCTGTGTATTAGTTCCAGTTTTCTTTTAATGATACTGAGAGACGTGCTCAGGCTTTTAAATTACTGCAGCAATGCAGCTGAAAAAAATTAAAGCAATTTTACCTCGAACCAAGGTAAACAAATCATTTTCACACCCTGTTTTCAACTTTCATTCCTTCAAAAAAATATAAGACAGCAGTCTTTCTTTATGGCATATTAGAACATTAATTATTCTCTGGATAAAAAATAAGGAATAAAAAATAAAGCGGGCAAGGTATTTTTAACTGGATTTGGACATAGATAATTAACAGGCAAGAGACAATGTTTCTGCTCATAACTAATTTTTTATTATGATTTCTTTTGCTGGAAAATGTGCAACACTTTAGTTTCTCTCATTCTCTGAATGGCTGCCATCTATTCTTAAGCTAAGAGAAAAATCTGTGACACTTCCTAAAAATTAGTTTCTGAGGACATGTATTCATTGTAAAAAGAAGAAAAATAAATCACATAAAAGCAATTCCACCTAAAAATAGCTATGCTATGTTGGTCTAGCTGAATTATAGCCAGGAGAAAATTTTAACAGAAGAACAGATGAGAACAATACACATCATTCCAGATTCTATAAAAGAGCTAGAGGAATATTCCTGTTATAAACTGTAAAAATGTTTATATGAATTAACAAATCTTTTATCAAAAGAATACTACTGAAATAAGTCCAGGTTTGCCTTAAACATGCAGGGAGACAAACTCTGAAGTCATCCCCTTATTTACCAGAGGGACCTGACCCAGGGCTTGGAGTGAAAGGAAGCATCCTAAAGGACAATGGGGATGAGGAGGGAGAAGGGATAATTGATGATAATTGTGCTAATTAAATAAGATAAAACAAGATGATACATTCTTTCTAAATTAGAAATAAACCTGTCTGAATGTAACAGAAAATCTAAATAATGATCTTATCTAAATTGATTTTAATTTTTCTTATGTAGCAAGAACTGAGAAGTATTTAATCTGGGGCTGATATGATGACTGGAGAATGTGCAGTAACATGATACCATCAACACTTCTGCTCATCTTGGGATTGTGGTTTTTATTCTTTGTCCTGTCCCCTTATGGTTGCATAATATCTGCTTTACCACCACCAGGTCATCTTCATTGTAGGTGGGGATATGTGAAAGGACATGACAGTGAAAGCCTCTTCCTTTGTAAATAACTTTCCTGGAAGACTCTTCCAATGACTTCCATTTTCATCACATTTGTGTTCCCATCTTTTAAAAGAACTACTATTTCAATTATTTTGTTGTTTTTAAGTCATGTTGGTAAACGAACTTTTTTAAGAATAAAAAAAAAAAAAACTCTTAGAAACAGAGAGTAAAGTGGTACTTGTCCAGGGCTGAGGGTGGGGGAAATGGGGAGATGTTGAGCAAAGGGTAGAGCTTTTAGTTATAAGATGGATAAATTTTAGGTATCTAATACACAGTGTGGTGACTACAGTTAACAAGACTGCATTGTATACTTGAAAGTTGCTACGAGTTACTCTCGTAGCATTAAAAAAAGGTTATTCTGTGAGGTCATACAAGGTGTCAGTTAATCCTACAGTTGTTATCACTTCACAATATTTAAGTGCATCAATTCAACATATGGTACACCTTAAATTTACACAATATTATATGTCAAATATATCTCAACAATGCTGGAAAAAGGAAAACTACTTAAAAAATGAGAAAATAGTTGTGATGGTTAGTTTTATTTGTCAACTTAGTAGGTGTTTTTTGGATGATGTTAACGTTTAAATTGGTGAACTTTGGGTTGAACAGATTGTTCTCCCTAGCGTGGATGGGCCTCATCCGATCAGTTGAAATCTTGCATGGAACAAAAAGGCAAACCTCCCAAGTGTGAGGGAATTCTCTAGAAAATGGATGATGGCCTTCATCTGCTCCAGTGGTTCTCCTGGATCTCTAGGCTGCCAGCTCACAATGTATATTTTGTACTCATCAACCTGTATAATCATATGATCCAATTCCTTAAAATAACTCTCCTGTTTAGGCACACATTCTATGGTTTCTGTTTCTCTGGAGAACCTGGAGTAATATAATAATCATATGTATGACCACATGCATGGAGATTTATCTCCCTCTCTAAGCTGTTCCATTTCTATGATAATTTTTTTCTTGCCCTTTATTAGTATTTTACAGTCTTCTTCATATAGATTTTCTGCTTTTCTTCTTTTTAAGATTTTAAAAATTTATTTATTTATGAGAGGCAGAGAGAGAGAGAGGCAGAGGCAGAGGGAGAAGTAGGCTCCCCACTAAACAGGGAGCCTGATGTGAGGTTCATTGTGGGACTTGATCTCAGGACCCCAGGATCATGACCTGAGCCTAAGGCAGACACTTAACCAACTGAGCCACCCAGTTGCCCCTCTGCTTTTCTTCTTAAGTTCACTCCTAAGTACATTAAATTGTCTTGTTTTCCATCCATCATAACTCCTGATTATTATTTCTAATCATGAAGGCTGCTATTTTCAGCATATTAACTTTATACCTAGCCACTTCACAAAATTATCTTACTTTTTGTCCTGCTATTTTTACATATAATTATTTTTAGAATTTTAGGCACACAATCATATCATTGGAAACTAATGATAATTGTATCTCAACTTTTAAAAATGTTTCTACATTATATTGCTGTCTCTTTCTAAATTATTTAGCTAGTACCTTCAGTAACATATCCTTGTTTGTTCTTGACATTAAAAGAAATATTTCTCAAGTGTGATATAATATTTTAAAATAACAAATAGTAAACTTCTGCAGGTTGAAATCAGATTTGTCTTCATATTTCTACCCTGCCAAAAATCACCACTGTGCCTACAAATATAATGGATATATAATAGGTACAAAATATCTAATCGTTAGTGAAATAAATGACAAAACCATGAGATTAATTTAGCAACCACTTTCTCCCATCACTCTTTATAATTGCATCAATATCCTCAAGGTATCTGACTGCCAGCTATCTTGTTTCAAAGTGGAAAGAATTTCCTCTCTGTTCATTTCATGTTACAGTTTTATAGAAGTCTCAGAAGAATATTTCTTGTGCTCCATGATCAGAGAGTATTTCCAGTTAAATCACTCTTTCTGTGATCATGTTATTACTTAAACATTTGTCCAATGAATGGTGGAGGTGTAGACTTCTCAATATACTGCCTATTCCCAGAATCATAAATTCCATCTTCTTCAACACCCAGTCACCCTAATTGGCCTTACTGGCATGTCTGATTCTTTCTCCCCAAAGAACTTGTTCTTTTATCAGAGGCTTCAAACTCTTCATTGCAAGGAAATTACTATTGGATGTACTACTATTCCATTTTCCATACTTTTAAGTACTGAACTGTTATGTCCCTCCAATATTCCTATGTTGAAGCCCTAATCTCTAATGGAATGGTACAGGATGTGGGGCCTTTGGAAAGTAATTAGGTTTTGATGAGGTCACTAAGGAGGAGCCCTTTACAAAAAGAGGAAGAAAAAATATGAGTTTCTTTTTTCCACCATGCTAGGATACAGTAGAAGGTGGCCATCAGCAATCCACAATCTGGGAACAGGGCCTTCACCAAGAATCGAATCTACTGGCATATAGCTGTAGAACTTCCCAGGCTCTGGAAATGTGAAAAAGAAAATGTATATCGTTTAAGCCAACCAGTCTATGGTATTTTGATAACAGCAGCTCAAACTGACTAAAACACATATGTTCTCAGATTTTTCTGAAACCAAAGGTGAATGTAGACTAGGAAATCTTGCTAAAATACATACGACATTTCATTTGTTATATGGTTGTTACACAGATGGCACACAGAGGTTCAGGGATGAAGTAAACTGCAAAATCAATCAGATAGCTAGAAAGTTAAAGCCATGATTCATACCAGGATCTGTCTGAATCCAAAGCACTTGTTCTTTCTAGTATACTACATTCTTGTAAAAACTGGGATACAGCCAGAAAGATAAATAATGTTGAAATTAAATTATATAAAATCAATTATGATGAAGCAAATTATATGTTATCATAGAAAACTAGCACATTTGAGCTACATGCCTATCTATAGAGTTTGGTACTAGGGAGGAGACTATTCTATCTTAAAGGAGAGAGAATAAGAAACATTTTGGGAAGGGGCACCTGGGTGGCTCAGTCGATTGAACATCCAGCTCTTGGTTTTGGCTCAGGTCATGATCTCAGGATCATGAGATCAAGCCCCATGTCAGGTTCCTCACTCAGTGCAGAGTCTCCTTGTCCCTCTTCCCCCCCCCACACACATGTACGCCCTCTCAAATAAACAAATAAATAAATAAAATCTTAAAAAAAAGAAATATTTTGGGAAATTTCAAATACATACAAATAGGGAGAGAATACAGTAGGGTCCTTCACCGCAATGGACACATCATTCAGTTTCAGTAATTATTATCCCATGACCAGTCATGCCTCATCTATACTTCTTTTTTTTTTAAGATTTTATTTTTTTATTTGAGAGAGAAAGCGAGAGAGAGAGAGAGCAAGACATCATGAGCAGAGGGGAAGAGTAGAGGGACAAGCAGACTCCCCACTGAGCAGGAAACCCAATGCAGGACTCAATCCCATCATCCTGAGATCATGACCTGAGCCAAAGGCAGACGCTTAACGGACTGAGCTGAGCAGGCGCACCTCATCTATACTTCTTTAACCATTCCTTCTCCTCCCTGGCAAGATATTATGTTTAAGTAGAGCCTAGGCTTCCATTTCATTTCGACTGTGACTAATTCAATACTATCTCTAAAAGATTAGACTTTAACAAAAACAAAAATGATACCATAATCATATCTTTAAAAAAAAACAAACTAAACAATCATTGCTAACCTCTGCAATCAGTGAAGATTCAGGTTTCCCTGGCTGTCTCAAAAGTGGATTCTTTGAATCAGGATCTAAACAAGATCTTGTCATTTTCTTTAAGTCTATTTATTTGAGATAGAGCGAGAGCGAATGAGAGAGAGAACGAGAGAGCACAATGGGTGTGGGGAGCGGCAGAGGGAGAGAGAGAAGCAGGTTCCCCACTAAGCAGGGAGTCCAATGGGGGGCTTGATCCCAGGACCCTGAGATCATGACCTCAGCTGAAGGCAGAGGCTTACCCAAATGAGCCACCCAGGCATCCCTAAGTCTTTTTAATCTCATTTTTTACTCCCTACTTTTTTTATTTCCATATATCTTTTTTGTTGTCATCAAAGAAACCATGTTGGGTAGGGGGATGGGGTAACTGAGTGAGGGCATGTGACGTAATGAGCACTGGGTGTTATATACAACTGATGAATCACTGAACACGACCTCTGAAACTAATACACTATATGTTAATTAATTGAATTTAAATTAAAAAAATAAAAAATGATTAAAAAAGAAATCATGTTGTCATTACATTATTTTGCTGGGTTTGTAAAATTGTGATATATTAATTCAATCATTTTTCTTAATTTATTATATGAAATTTCTCTGTAAAAAATAATTTCTCCCTTAACTATTTGAATATCCTGAGGTAAGATTTCATATAACAAGGATAGGGTAAAAACTTGACTTTTCCTCCAGTAATTACTATTTTTCAGGAAAGTAACAAATGAGGTTTTTTTGGCCTGCAAACTATTATAAATAGTTTATATATAAATAGTTAAATATAAATGTAAATTTATTTGATATGATTCAGTCTAAGAATATTATTTTCATTGTTTCCCAAATAGTCCTATTTTTGGCCAGTAGTAGTCTCTTTGCATTTCTTGTGGGTCGTTTTGAAATATCCTCGGTAGATTTTGATAGCTATCTTGCGTTCTGACTCACCATATTCCAGACATATCCTGCATGTTTCTCCCATTCTTGGAATTAGCCATTTTTCCAGAGATCATTGTATTTTGGGGAGAAATAGTTTTCAATACCACAGTCTGGTTTATGGGTGTTTTTTGCTACTATTTGTGTGTTTGTTTTAGAGAAAATATACCTTAAATTCATCTTTATATCTCCAGATTAAATTTAGGAATATAGGGTTTTATATTTAATGTGTTTGATTTAGTTTGCATCTGTTTCTCTAATGATGAAAGCGGTGCTTTGAATTACTAAATTTATGATAACTATTACTGAAACAATGTATGGTTTTTAAATAATTTGAATATTTTAAATTTGCTTATGTAAGAAGACATTAATATAGTGAAAGATAAAATTTATTTATGTAAGAAGACATTAATATAGTGAAAGATAAAGAAAAAATGAAATACCATCAAAATCCCAGCAGCAGTGTGTCTGTGTGTGTGTGTGCACATGTGCAAGTGTGATAATTAAAAACACTTATTTGGAAGTGCAAAGGATTTAATAGAGCCAAGTAAATGTTTAAGAAAGAAAGGAAATACTTTTTTTCAGTTATTTTTTCTTGTAATAGCTCCTAGTAAGAAGTGTACAAATTACTATATTTTATAACTATTTGAAATATTCTTTTCTGGGGCTATCTACCATCTTGATACACAGAATAATTATTTCATTTTGGTTTTAATATTAAAAGTCAACTATTTTTTTCATATTTAATTTCTATATCTGTATTTGACATTTTTTTAAAAATTTTTAAGGCTTTATTTATTTTGCATAGCGAAAGAGAGCAAGAGGGATGCCTGGGTGGCTCAGTAGGTTAAGCATCTGCCTTGGGCTCGGGTCATCAACCCTGGGGGCTGGGATCGAGTCCCGCATCAGGCTCCTTGCTCAGCGGGGAGTCTGCTTCTCCCTCTGCCTGCCGCTCCCCCTACTTGTGCTCCCTCTCTTTCTCTGACGAATAAATACATAAAATTTTAAAAAAAGAAAAAGGGAGCAAGAGCCGGTGGACAGAGGAGGAGGGGGAAGCAGGCTCTGCTGAGCAGGGAGTCCGATATGGGGCTCCATCCCAGGACCCTGCGATCGTGACCTGAGCCCAAGGCAGACACTTAACCGACTGAGCCACCCAGGCGCCCCTGTATTTGACTTCAAAGTCATAAATATTCTATATAGTTTTATCTATCCATACATATATGTGTTTACAAGTCATAAAGTCAAATTCACAAACTAATGTATATTTAGAGAAATATAGGCTCTGTGGCTTCTACTCCTTATTTTCTCCTTCCTTATGCAAGTAAATAGTTAAGAATTTTATTATTTCTTATATTTTAAAATATAAGCAATAGTAACACATGATAAGGAATTTTTCTACTTTTCTATATATATATTTTTTAAAGATCTTATTTATTTGCTTTGAGAGAGAGAGAATGAGAGATAGAAAGCACGAGAGGGAAGAGGGTCAGAGGGAGAAGCAGACATCAGGAGAAGCCCGATGCGGGACTCGATCCCGGAATTCCAGGATCATGACCTGAGCCGAAGGCAGTCGCTTAACCAACTGAGCCACCCAGGCGCCCTATGTATTTTTTTAATCTTATTCTATGGAGAATACTCCTTAGAATTTGGATAGCACTGTATTCACACTGTTCCTTATTGATGAACATTTAGGCTGCTTTTGGTTTTTGCTGGCACAGAAAAACTACAATGAAGAGCCTTCTGCAAATGCCTCTCCATATTTTTGTGAGTATACTTACAGGAAAGATTTCCTGTTTGTGGGATCATTGTATCAAAACTTAAATGTATAGGTAATTTTATCAGGTATTCCCAAATTCACTTCCACAGGTGTTGTGTGAGTTTGCATTTCTCACAGCAATCTGTTAGAGTGTCTATTCCCCATAGCAACATAAATATGTTTTCAAATTTTGGGACTCCTGCCAATGTGATAGAGGAGAAGTTATATCTCTGCATAGTTTAATTTGAAATTATTTTCTTTTTAAGTAAAGTTGACAATTTTTTATGTGATCAAGAACCATTTCAGATATTTATTTGTGACCACTCTGATTACATCTATATAAAATTTATATTTATAGTAAGTAGATGACAGGAAGCAGTGAATGGATAAATGGATAGAAAGAGATTAACCATTAAAAATAATTATTTTTCTCTAGTTCTTATTTACTTTGCTCATGATGCTCCTGTCTGCAATGCTTTGTTTGTTTGTTTGCTTAAGGTTTATCTATTTGTTTGAGGGTGGGGGAAGGGCAGAGGGAGAGAGAAACTCATGCAAACTCTGTGCTGAGCACAGCCAATCTGAGGTTCGATTGCATGACCCTCTCAGAACATGAGCTGAAACCAAAACTTGGAGGCTTAACTGACTGCGCCACCCAGGCACCCCTGCAAGAAGTGCTTTCCTTTTTACAGTTTCATGAAGTGCAAATTGACAATTCTTTTTTTTTTTTGATATTTTAATTTTAAGTCATAGTTATAAAATTTTCCTTATGTCAAAATTACATAACATTTAATCTACATTTTCTCTAGCATTTGTATGGATATAATTTATACCTAACACTTTTTTTAATTGCACATTATTTTAAGTATATAATCTGATGAGTTTTGACAAATGTAAATGTTTAACCACCACTCCACTTGATATTTATAACAATTCCACCATTCCAGAAAGCTTCACTGCACCACTTTACATTCAATCTCAACCATCCTCCCCTGAAGGCAACCACCTGACCACATTTTACCTAGAATGATGCTTTGGGTATGCAACAATATGAGACTATCTGGCATTCTTTCAATATATTGCTGATGATGAACATTTATATTACCAGCTAGTGGTTGTTGTAAGTAAAGCTTCCATGAAATTCATGTAAAATATTTGTATGGAAAATATTTTCTCTCTCTTGGGAAAATATTAGAAGTGGAATTGGTAGCTCACATGATAAGTGTTCTAACTTTGTACAATCTGCCAAACTTCATTTCCAAAGTGTCTGTACCATTTTACAGTCTGAGCAGCAATCCACGAGAGTCTCATTTGCTCCACATCCTCACCAAGAATTGGTATGGTCAATCCTCTTAAATTTAGCCCATCCAGTGAGTTTCTAGTGACATTATCAAAGTATTTTAAATTTGCACTTCTCTGATTACAAATTATGTTAAGCTTACTTCTAAGAGCTTATTGGATATTCATAAATCTTTTATGAAATGTCTTTCCAAGTCTTTTTCACACATCTGAAAACTTGTCAATTTTATTTTTGAATTATTAGAGTTATTTTTATGTTATGTTTAAAACGCTTTTGTTTGATATATGAACTATGAATGTATTTCCCAGCCTGTGGCTTACTCCTTTTCTTCTTTATAGTGTTTTTTGAGGAATAGAAGATTTAAATTTCAATGTAATTTACTTTTCTTTATGTCTACAATTTATTACAAGCTTTTTGTTTTGTTTCATTTTGGTTTTTGGTTTTTTGAGTATGGTGTTAGGCAGGGGTCAAGATTAGGTTCTTTCCATAGATATGTATCCAATTGTAGAGCATCATTTATTGAAAATACTAAACATTAAACATTTAATTACTTTTGTGCCTTTGTTGAAGATTAAATGACATATGTACGTGTGGGTCTATTTCTTGACTACAGTCTGTTCTTTTGATTACAATTTTAATTACTTTAAGTCTTGAAACCAGGTAGTTTAATTTCTCCATCTTTGCTCTTCACTATTTTATGTACTTTGCATTTCCAAATACATTTTTTAATTACCATGTGAATTTTCAGTTGTGTGCAACTGCATGCACACAAATACACACATGCACATCCACATCTTTACAAAGCTGCTAGGATTTTGATGGCACTTTCTTTGTATCCATATTGAGGCAACTTCTTTGTATCCTTACTAAGGAGAATGCATGTCTCAAATACCCTGAGTTTTCCAATCAATGAACATAGGACATGTTTCTGTTTTATTTGGATCTTCTTCAGTAATATTTTGTAATTCTTAGTGTAGGAATATTGAATACTCTTCATTAAATTTGCTCCTAAGTATCTAATATTAAATATTAAATATTAAATATTTTATTTTTAAATAATTGTATTTTACTTCCACTTTTGTTGCTGGTACACAGAAATACCATTGAATTCTGTAAATTAATCTTATATCCTAAGGCTTTCCTTAATTTACTTATTGTCCCATCAACTAAATCAATGAATTTCATCCCTAAGGAAACCATCTCCTACATAGTTATACCTCTTAAGAGCAGAAAAGATCCAGAGATGAATGTTTGAGTTGAAGGAAAATAATATTTAGGACATTTTATTTATTTTTTCTTATATTAGTATAGTTGAAGCACAATGTCACATTAGTTTCGGGTATACAACATAATGATTCAACTTCTTTATATATTATGCTATGGCCACCACAAGTGGAGTTACCATCTGTCACCAAACAACAGTATTACAGTATCATTGACCATATTCCTTATGCTGGGCCCTTTATTCTTGTCTTATTCATTTCATAACTGGAAATCCTAGAAAAGAACATGGGTGATAATTTCTCTGACATTGGCCATAGCAACATTTTTCTAGATATGTCTCCTAAGGCAAGAGAAACAAAAATAAAAATAAACTATTGGGACTACATTAAAATAAAAAGCTTTTGCACAGCAAAGGAAACCAACAGCAAAACAAAAAGGCAACCTGCTGAATGGGAGACGATATTTGCAAATGATGTATCTGATAAGGTGTTAATATCCAAAATATATAAAGAACTTACACAGTTCAACACACACAAAAATATGATTAAAAAATGAGCAGAAGACCTGATAGACATTTTCCCAAAGAAGACATACAGATAGCCAGCAGACACATGAAAAGATGCTCAGCATCATTAATCGTCAGGGAAATACAAATCAAAACCACAATGAGGTATCCTCTTATACCTGTCAGTAAGGTCAAAACCAGAAGGACAGGAAGTATTGGTGAGGATATGGAGAAAAAGGAACTCCCATGCACTGTTGATGGGAATGTAAATTGGTACAGCCACTGTGAAAACAGTAAGGGATTTTAAATAAGTAATTATTTCCATAAACAATTCAGGTAAGTAATAAGATATCTATATTTTTCAAAGAAGGACATGAATTGAAAAAAAATTTGATAAAAATGGACTAAAAGAAACATCTGACACTATATAACAGGTTATATTTTATATATCAATGATAATGTTACACTGCATATTTTGGACCTAGTCTTATGTATCAATTTATTTTTTAAGTATATTTAAATAGCTCAAAGTCTAACCACTTTTAAAGAGTATACATTCTACAAATCATTCATTGTAAAACAGATATATTTATCTGGTAACTTCATTTAAAAAATTATTTCATTTTGGTAAGAACACTTAACATGAGATCTACTCTCTTAACACATTTTTAAGTGTACAATTAAGTATTATTGACTGTAGGTATACTGCTGTACAGATGATTTCTAGAGCTTATTTATCCTGCTATAACTGAAACTTTATACCTTTGATTAGCCACTCCCCACTTCCCCTTCTCCCAACCTCTGAGAACCGTCATCCCACTCTATGACTCTATGAATTTGCCTATTGTAGATACCTCTTACAAGGGGAATTATGCATTATTTTTCTTTCTGTGAATGACTTATTTCACCTTGCATAATGTTTTCAAGATACATCTGTCCTGTCACAAATGGTAGTTTCCTTTTCTTTTCTTTTTCTTGTTTTTGGCTGAATAATATTCTATGTTTATATTACATTTTCTTTATCCATTCAAATTGTGAATAGTGCTATAGTGAAGATGGAGGGCTACTATCTCTTTAAATTGTTTGGATAAACACCCAGAAGTAGGATTGTTGAATCATATGGTAATTTATTTTTTTTAATTTTTTTTGAGGAACCTCCATATTGTTTTCAATAGTAGCTATACTATTTTGCATTCCTACCAATAGTGTACAAGGACTCCAATTTCTCTACAGTCTAGTGTGTGCTTGTTTTCTTTCTTTCTTTATTTTTTATAGTAGCCATCCTAACAGGGTGAGGTGATATCTCATTGTGGTTTCGATTTCCATTTCCTTGATGATTAGTGATGTTGAGCAAATTTTCATGTACCTGTTTGTCTTATTTGGAGAAATATCTATTCAAATCCTTTGCCCATTTTAAAATCAGGTTATTAGATTTATTTTGCTGTTGAGCTGTTTATTTGGTAACCCAGCTTTTTTTATGTTGTTTTTCATTTATGTATATATATTTTTCATAAAGTAATCATGTACACCGCTGTTTTTGTTTATCAGTAAGATTTCTCCCAGTTTTATTTCTTGGATTTTTACTCTCTAAAGAGAGATTGATCCATTTTTAACCTCAGTCTTTTCGCAAATGCATAAACTTTATAAACCCTGGGTAAAGCATTGAAAACCTGCCTAAGGGATCACTGGGAACGTAGGTAGGATTTTTGAATTCTCTTAATGCGAAAGAGTTTATGTACTTTATCACCATGTACTGTGATGTTTTCTACAAGAAAATAAGGTAGTTTTAAATCATATTTTGAAAAGATTACCAACGCAAGATTTGGAGAACATGCTCTGAATCCTTCAGTAGTAGTCACCTGGGCAATTATAAAATAAAGAATTTGGACTGAATGACATGAGAATTCATCTGTACAATTTTATGATTGTTTAACTTCTTTCAGAGGTAGAAATTTAAAAGCTCCTCTTATCCTATTGTAATTAACAAAACAGTAGATTGTCATCACACATCACATGCATCAACTAACCAAGGCTTTCTTCTGCTTTTTTTTTATTCTTTCTCATTGGATAAATAAACTTGAAATTTAAAAATGTGTTTATAATTAAAGGATATTAGTCAATTTAAACACACACAAGCCCTAATATATGACTTTACTCAATTTATATGTGCTTTTAAATTATTTGGTTACATAGATGTATGTATGAGATTCTATACTGATCTTTACTTTCTCAGTTCTGGGATTGAAATCTGCACCTATTACTGTTCACTCTTTTCCTGTTATTAGCATCACATGTATCCCAGGCAACACTGAAGATAACAAGGAGGGACTGCCTTTCCTTCCAGGAAAGCCCAATGAATAACATTGTTCACAGTAGATTATTTGGTAATTTGCACATTAAAATTTTAGAGTGATTTTTATCTATCACAATGTAGAACTCTGCTATTCCATCAGGAGTCAAAACACAGCCCATTCAGCCACTATTGGTTTTGTAAATAAAGTTCTTTTGGAACACAGACACATACATTTCTTGGTGTATTTCCCATTATAACTATAGAGATGAGCAACACACAAAGCTAGTGTACTATGTACTATGTATTAACTAGTGCTTTACAGAAAAAGTTTGCCCACCGCAGATCCTAAATTTTTAACAATTGACTGGAAGATGAGTTTATCACAATATTTTAAAAGTTAAGACACAATTAAAGCATGGACTGTGCGAGTTCTATAGAGTTGGGCCCAAAGATATTTTAATGTAGGCCCAAGATATGACCCAGAAGAAAACTTCTGAGACCTAACATCTTCGCCACTCTGAATCATAGATAATTACACATGACTGTGATAATTTTAGAATGGGAAAATTTCAGATGCCAGTATCATCAGTTGTCCCCAGTGACCATTAAACAATTCCAGCAATGCCATTGTAAAATAGCTAATTTAAGTTGTAGTGGTGTTAATCTTACTAAGCAATCACGTCATCCATCCTGACCTTTTTGAATACAAATATCATTTGTGTGGTTGTAGATCATGACAAATGAGATGTAATCTTAGCTATATCTCTTATGCATCTTGGTATGAGATTGTTAGCCTTGTTTCCAAAGGTCATCTTGTACTTTTTTAAATATGACATTTGTTTTGTCTTTATGACATAAGTTTAAATAAATGTTTATTATGACTCTCTATCAAGAGGCCTGTTATGATATAGCTTCATTAGTTTATCAAATCAGATGGTATTTTTCTGGAAAAGAAACTGCACAGATTTCTAAGGGAAATGAGACAATGGATAAAAATATAAAGATAAGCTTCTAATATAAGAGTGGCACAAAATGAGCTATGAAACATCTAATAGGAGGCCTTTTATATATACAAACCATGCCACATACAACAGGGACAAGGTTATATATGTCAGATTTTTTTTAAATAAGTATTTCCAAAAACCTTTTCCACTTTTTCACAACGCAATAGCTTGACAAATTATATACAAAAGACTTTGTATTTCTTAACATGCACCTAAGTTTTTGCTACTATATAGAAATCCACTCAAATTATCACAACATCCATTTAAGAACAATATGAATAATATAGCACTTCTTGTGACTCCAATGGAATTAGTAAAAAACATTAAGTTATTTCTTTGAGGTGGGATGTTATTTGCGGGTCTTGGAGGACTCTCGAGGAGAAAGTAAGATTGGATTTTTGTCTAGGCTCTACATAGTGTTAGATCACACACAACTTCCATCCAGAGTCTCAGTTTGTTTATTTAAAAAGGGGATAGAATATTAATCTTGTGTGCAACAGGAATTTTCATATAAAGATCAAAGAATACCTTCCAAGCAAATATTACTCCCTGAAAAAAATTTTTAAAAAGACCAAGATGCATTAGTGTGCCTATATGTTTTGTTGTCAAATGGATGACCAGATGATTATCAGGGCTTTCCCCCCTATTCTATTTGAGGTATAATTGATGAATAAAAATTGTAAACATTTAAGGTGTACACATGATGTTTTGATATAATGTTTGATATACATATATAATGTGAAATGATCACCAAACTCAAGTTAATCAAATGTCCATCATTTCATATACATATATATACATTTTTGGATGTAACTTTTTTTTCCCTTGGTGAGAACAATTAAGATTTATTCTCTTATTCTGCAAATTTCAAGAGTACAGCACAGTAGTATCCTTAACCATAGTCACTATGCTGTGCATTAGATCTCCAGAACTTATTCACCTTGCATACCTGAACTTGTAATCTTTGACCAACATTTCACTATTTTCCCCATTCCCAAACCCTTGGCAGTGACTATTTTATTCTCTGCTTCTATTAGTGGGATAAAGACCTGAATAAACGTTTTTCCAAGGAAGACATATAGATGGCCAGCAAGCATATGAAAAGATGCCCAATATCACCAATCATCAGGGAAATGCAAATCAAAGCCAAAATGAGATATCACCTCACACCTGTTAGAATGGCTATTATCAAAAAGACAAAATATGACAAGTGTTGGTGAGGCTGTGGAGAAAAGGGAACCCTTGTGCACACTCGGTGGGAATGAAAAGTGGTGTAGCCACTGTGGAAAACAGTATGGAGGGTTCTCAAAAAATTAAAAATAGAGCTTCCATATGACATAGCAATTCCACTTCTGGGTTTGTCTTTGTCTGGGCTGCTGTCACAAAATATCACACACTGGATGACTTAGAAACAACAAACCTTTATTTCTCACCATCCTAGAAGCCAGAAGTCTGAGATCAGGATGCCAGTGTGGAGGTCCCCCTTCCAGGTTCAGACTTCTCATTTTATCCCCACATAGAATAGAAGGAATTAAGGGGTCTCTGTAAGGTCTCTTTTAAAAGGGAACTAATCATATTCATGAAGGCTCTACCTTTATGACCTAATCACCTCCTAAAGGCCCCACCTAATAATACCATCACCTTTAGGGGTTAGGATTTCAAGATATGACTTTGGGGAGGACACAAACTTTCAGATCACAGTGCGATATACCTCCAAAGAAAATGAAATCACTATCTCAGGGAGATATCTGCACACTTATGTAGATTATAGCATTATGAACTTGTGATAACATGGATGAACCTAGAGGGCAATATAAGTGAAATAAGCCAGTTACAGAACAAATACCATAAAGTCTCACTTATATGTGGTTGGCTTTTCATGATGCCAGCATATATAATTCCTAGGTGTTTCATGGCATAAAGATAATGCACAAAATTTAAAAAGCGAAATCCTTGGTCATCATGTTAATAATTTATGTTAAGCAGATTTGGAGGCAGACACAGTTCAGGGGCTAAGTTTAGATGGCCTAAGTGGGCTTAGTCAGCAGCTTCTCAGGGAAGCAGTCAGTCAATAGGGAGCACAGTATATACAATAAACTGAAATTTAAGGTCTTAAATCTGAGGTTTATATCCAAGGTGGTTAGGCAGGGAAGATTCCAACAGGTAAGATTATTTCAAAACAACATTAGATAATCAGTAATTCAGAGTGCGAGTGAATCTAACAAAGAGGGGGAAAATAGTAGCTGTCCTCTTACTCTGAGTTTATTCCCATGTTGATCGGGAAAACCCAAGTTACCAAGTGGACGCGTGAGGCAGCTGCATCACCGGGAAGATTAGAAGTCAACAGGCGTTCCACTAGTGATGATAATTATATTCACATGTGTTCCCTATTTTACTGATTCAGTCAAAATACATTAACTTTAAACTTAACTCTGAGCCAGATACTGATAATGTCCTAGGGATGTACATGCGAATAAGATTACTATTCTCCGAGAGTTTTCAGTTAAGAGAAGAGACAAGCCAGTATACAAAAATTACAGAACAATGTGACAAATAGTATTATAAGGTTCTTTAAGCAGGTGGAAAATGGGTACCCAATGCAGTGAAGTCAGGCCAGAGGAGAACACACTGGAAGTATCACTAACAGGGCCCAGTGATTCAATGCAAGAAATTCAGACTCTAATTTTTTTAGAGTATATTATGCACAAATTTATTCAGCCCAAACAGGTGAACTATTTTTGAGCAAATATGTTAATTATAGTGTGGTGTTTGCAACCCAGCTGCCTGTACATACTAAAATAATAGTGTAGGATTTTGGTTCCACTGTTTGCATATTCTCTATGCATTGGATGCAAAAACCAATATGTAAGGTATTGGTCTGACCTATATAAAATGACATTCCAATTAACTTTCCCAGAAGATCATCAATTTAAACTCAGCCTCACAAATTAAGAGTTGGAAATGCCCATGTGATATGGTTGAAGGGGCTGAGGAAGACTGCAGTTCTCACTCCCTGGTTCTCCACACCTCCTTAATAGATGAGATCAATGGATTAAGTTTTGACCTTTTAGAGTTCTCTCTCTATCCATTTATTTCAAAGGCATTCATGGAACATTTTACCAAGTTTTCTACTGCCGTGCAAACGCCATTCAAGTATCATCTGTGTGCCTAGACTCAATTGAGTGAGACCATCCAATATTATGTTAAAGATTTTGGCAGACCAAAATCTTAAACTTGTGAGGACTCAGCGCACAGTGGGATATTAAACATCCCCTGACAACCAGTGTAGCTTTTGAGCCGGAATGATTTTTGTTGCAAGTAGAATTGTAGAACACATCCTCTTGCAGCATTTGCTGGTGCTTATCTTATATGTGTTCCTGCCTCGTTGAGGTGCAGTGTGCCAATTTTCCTCCTCTGTCAAACTGGGACTGTTTTCTCACTGATGGTGTGGCTATCTTATTAAAATGTTTCTGTGGTTGGCTAGCCTCAGTTGCCAAGGTAACCATCCTGATGTGTGTTGCCTTTAGGAGTTTATCATTAGATACCTGAAAATCTTAACTGCATGTAAATAATAAAAGCTATCAAGGTAATGCACCTTTGTGTTTCATGTGGTATTTTCCAGAGACTCAAAAAATATGTGATGATGTTGAGCTTCTATTCATACTGTTAGTTATTATCAAAGGTCTTGTTGGGACTATATTAATCTTTTCTAGATTCTTAAAAGTTTTAGCTTATAAGTAGGGAACTCAATTTAAAATATTTTATTCATATTATTTTATGTCAAATTTCATGCAAAAATAATTTGATGGAGCATTTGACATTGGTGAAGGCAATTCCAAAGGAATAGAATCAGTTGTGAAATTTTCTTGGGCCTCTAAACTTTCTTCTCTTTATTTCTATTCTGTCTCTGCTCCAGACTGCTGGTAAACTAGTAATAGCATCAGGATTATTTCCTCTTCTCAAATCTCATCCTTCCCTTTTCCCCATCAAAATCCAGAAGATATCTGGCTTTGGAGTTCAGATATATTTTGGCTTATGACTCTGCTGTGCTTCACTATTCATTCATCTGTTCATTCATTCATTCATTCATCTTTTCTGAGCCTTGGTTTCCTTCTTCTATGTAAAGTTAGATAAGGATTGCTGCATGAATGGATTAGTGATAATAAGTTAACATAATTTAATACAACATCTGACACATTGCTGGTTTTAAAATAATTATATATATTATCAAAAGTGAATCATTTGTCTTCATAGGGAATTAATTTAGTGTTTTCTTTCTGTCTGTCTTGGTAAAATGGTTGATAAAGCGTGAGCAGCTTCCTACTGAGGTCTATTAAAATGATTCTAGGGAGATGTTCCTGCTCTCTAAACATTGGCAAGAATTTCTAGTCTACGAAGTTATGAAAATCCTTGCATTTTAGAATGCCTGTTTTGGATTAAGTCTTTGTGTTTTCAGGAATGTCGACTGAAAGAAAGCCAACCTCAGAGTATGTCAGTAAATGCTTTATTCATTGTCTTACTGAGGCCTATAGCCTGGGAGACAGTCTCAAATTGCTCTGAAGAACTCTGAAGAACAGGGAATTATATATAAAAAATGGGAAATGAGTATATGTACTCATGAGCAGTTCTCCAAATACTTGTGCATCACGAAGGTATGGTTTGTTAAGGTTATAAAAATCAAGGCTTTTTGATTTTCACACAGACTTCAGAAAGACACTTAGGTCATCTTAATATGTTATATTTCTATTGCATCTGATTATTCAAAAATATTGCCTGCATGCCTCTACTTAATTGGTTTTCTGGATCTTGCTATTTGTGGTATCTCCTTGAGGTCACTTGAGAAGGTCACACACAGAAGGCTGACATCAGTCACCTATTGTGATTTTAATGCCCAGGGGTCTCTTCAACTGCCACACACCCACAGGCTAAGTATAACACATTAAGCCATTATTTGCTAACAAAACTTTAATAGGAATTAGCATCACAAGTTGGAGTGCTCATACATTAAGATGAAGTTTTGGGTGCAAGATCTATATTAGAGATCAACATCCCTGAAAGAAAAAGTGAGGAAGCATGATGGGGCAGAGGCAGAAGGTTAACTCTGATGTAGGTCCAACAAAGTCCTGGTCAACCTGCAGGAGAGACCTATCTCGAGTCTTATCTGTCAGAGTTATCCTATCTGGAGCTGAAATGACTGCATGTATGTATACCCCAGCCTTCTCATTCTTCCACAATGGACTGCCTAGGAAAAGTCGTACCTCCCGCAAGGCTGCTCTCTGTTGACCACACTCCTGCAGCAGGGTAGTCCTTTCTTGAGGGAGATCTGGGTGGCTCCGATCTGTGTCTACCACACTTAGATTAACTAGCTGTATTTGAAAAAAAGTGAACTGGACCTAGATTCAGTGAGACAATGACAGACACACACTTTGCTGAGGGACTTGAAACAGATTCTGCTTTTGGTGAGTTACATCCCATGTGTGTGCTACTTCCCCACCAGGGGAACCTAAACCACGAATTCATACAACAGGAATCATGGGGACAACAAGAGAAAAGAGAGAAACCCAAAAATGAAAAGATAAATCAAGCTTGTATCAGGTCAACAGAGCCATTGATTTATTTAGAAAGCGCCAACCAATTCTTTATTTTATCTTCCCCTGCGTAAGTTGCATCTTGTCTGATCAGACTTCCCCTTAAGTTCATATTCATATTCATTCCTTCATTTTTTTAACCTCATCACTTTCACTCTTAGAAGGAAAAAAATGTCTTTCTGTTGCCTCCTCTGTTTAGTTTTCTAGAATTAGGGAAGTCAACATCCAAGTACATTGAACACAGCTAAAATGATTCATCACTGTAGAGCTTTGTGGCAGGTGGGGAGGTGCTGGTTACATTTCCCATAGCTCCCCACAAGGTTTCCCCAGTGCTCTGGGGATGCTTACATGACCCCACACAGAGCTACTTCTTTCAGCCTCTTCCTCTCCTTGAAAAGAAAAGAAAAGAAAAGGATGCACTAAAATTTTCTCCACCCCAAATCTCTTCTTCTTCTAAAAACTTTGTTTAAACTTATGCAATCATGATGCAGAGTGACTTAAAACATAGAATTAGGTATCAATAAACTCAAGGGAATGAAAAGCACACTACTATAAGTTATATTGCCTTGATGGGCCATTATATAGGCATCAGCAAGCTTTAAAAAATCACAGTGGTTAGAGAAAATAATTTGCATTGCCCAATATCTTGTAAAAACAGCTGAATGTTTTATTCCACAAATTTCCTTCTCTGGTTATGCCTCAATGATTTTCACTTAGTAAGTGGCATCACTGAACCATGAAAATATTCTCCCCAGGTGCACACAGCTCACTAGAATTTTTGTTCACAAAATATTGATTTCATGATTAAACTTTCCGCTGGATAAAAACTCAAGGTCTGAGTTTTAGACTTTTCATACTGGGTTGCATTTATGGTTTGAAAATCCTTGAAAATTGTCTATTTCCATTAATAAAATATAGAGCTAATGTTCTACATGAAGAAGATTAGATTTATTCCCAAATCCCCATTGCTCACAAGAGGCCAGTATTCTGTCAAATTTATGATTATATTTAAATACTTAAAGTTTATTATGTGGGCCACGTGACATTATTTTACACCTGTAAAGTAAGTCTGGGAGTTATCAGGAAATAGAATTGATGCGTGGTTGCTTAGGAGGATGCACACTGATATCTCTTGGACTATTTTTGATTATTGCCTTCTCTCCCACAAACAAAGATGCTTATCAAAGAATGAATTTTCTAAATTTGGTTTATAATGGTCAAAAGGATTTAAGTGGCCATATGAAGTACTTAAACAAACTATGCTTAGGTTCTGCATATAGTCCCTCTACTATTCAGATACTTTGAAATACCTGATTTCCTTTCTAAGTTCCTCCATTGTTTAGTTGACAGATCTTTGCAAACACTTAGGTGATTCTTAAAATTGCAACACATTAGTGTTTTAATGGAGTGATTCCAAGTTATCTTAAACAATCCAATATCGTTTTTAAATTTAGAAAGACTTCAACTTAAAATCTAAACTCTCAGTTATACATTTGAAATTGGAGTTATATATTGAAATCATTTTTCTAAAGGTCAAATTGTCTTAAATAGTTAAAATATAAACATTCAAGCTTAGATTTTCCAATATAAAATATTAACAATATAGAGTTAAATACATTTTCTATGATTCAAAACTTTCATAAATTTTAAAATGCTTACCACTAACACTACAATTATATGAGCCTATGTGACTTGAAGGGCTGCTTTCCTAAAACAATATTTTTGAAGCTGTCCTTTTGCTTTCCCGAGTATTAAAGAACTGGAAACATTGGCTAGGATGAAGCTGAAACTTTGAACACTAGTCATACATGTGAACGCTATTTATAATTGTCAGTGACCCCATAACAAAAGGATGGAAGAGATAATGTGAAACATGTCCCTTAGATTCAGAACCTATGTTTTAAACCAGATGAAAGTATGTAACTGGTGCCTGATGGCTCTAGCTCTTGGTCAGAATATGGTTTTTGTTGCTCAAATGTAATTGACTTTGTCCTGCAACCCCTTTTTTTTTAATATTTTATTTATTTATTTGAGAGAGCAAGAGCCAGAGAACATGAGCAGGGTGAGAGAGCAGGAGCAGGGTGAAGGGCAGAGGGAGCAGCCGACTCTCTGCTGAGCAGGGAGCCTGATGCGGGATCCCAGGACTCCAGGATCACGACCTGAGCCGAAGGCAAATGCTTAACTGCCTGAGCCCCCAAGGCACCCCTCTCCTGCAACTCTTAAGATATCCCTCATTCTTCTAAGGTACATCTCTTAGAACCACATAATACTTTCAAATATGAAAATGATGTCCAGTTGAAATTTTTCTTTCTCATCACTTTTGTTTATTGGGTATTATCAAAATGTGTTATTTTTAGCAATGACAGTTTCTTCATCCTCTAAAGAGATGGGATTATTCTAGGTTATTTTTAATGTTTATAATATGATAGAATCTCAAAGTTGAAATATATTTTAAAGTGCCATCTAGTCTATTTATTCATCAGATAAAAAAGAATCTCTTTTTAAAAAGAAATCTGTAGTATATTGGGGACTTTTATGTAAATGTTAACTCCTTATCAGCATCATCATCATTTACTCATAATGTCATTATGCTCAACTTTTTTATTAGGGTGACCATATAATCTTACCATCCAACAGGGCAACTTTTGAGAGTAAATTAGGGAACGATTACTAATTAATCATTCATTTCCCAGAACACAGGACTGTTCTGGGAAAACTAGGACATCTTGCCACCCAATTTATGCTCAACTTCAGTCATCTAAAATGTTTCGAACATTTCCATTCACAAGGAATTCTCTAGAGCACCAGTTCTTACATTCTATGCTCCCTTAGAGATTTTTAGTCAGCTAAATTTAAATACCACTATGGTATGTAAAGATATTCAAATAGGGTCACACTGATTAGATAGGAGACAGCCGACCTGGAACTCTGTACCTTAGCATCCCCTCAGAGGTATACCAGGAGTCCCGAGGCACCACTATGGAAATATGATGCACCACAGGATTATTTGAAAGCTACTGCCTTAATGGAGAGAAAATAACACTTATAAGACATCCATGAGGTGCCAGAGCATATACATGTAATTGGCTGGGAACAATGGAGTGAGATTTAAGTCCATGTCTCCTTGATTGCAAAGCCTTATTCACATTCCTCTGAGGAAAGTGCATTGCATTTTTGTATAATTCTTATTTTAGAAAGTTCCTCATATCAGTCAGGTCACCCTAGCTTATTCTGTACCAGTTGCAAAAAACCTCCAAAAAGGAAAAAAAAAAAAAAAAGACCAACAGAAGTAGGTTCTTAAAACAGAAATGTTTCTTGTTCACACTATAGATCCATCGCAGGATGACAAGATACTACTTCTTGCATTCTCTGAGGTACATAGGTTGTAGGAATTCTATCTTGACACAAACTTCTATGATCCCAGAAGCATGAAAGGAAAAAATGGTGAAATATTCATTATTTCTTAAAGTTTCCATATGAAAATAACAAATGTCTCTTTCTTTCACATTTCATTAGCCAGAACAAGTTATATGACCATATCTAAGTTAAAGAGAATGAAGATGTGTAATTCTTCCACAGGGAGGGCCACCAAGAAAATACAGTCAGTTGACTCTGATCTTCAACAAAATCTATATTTTTGAACTGGTTATTAATATTCCTTTTTCTTTACTAAGGGATCCATCATATTGTGAGAGACCTCGTATATTTAGATTTTTAAAGTGGTTCGATTCACTTTTCACTATCCATCTCAAATTTCTTCTTTTCCAAGTTAAATATTTCCAGTGTTTCAACTCTTCTGGAAAAGGCATTGCATCCTGGGCACCTGGGTGGCTCAGTCGTTAGGCATCTGCCTTCAGCTCAGGTCATGATCCCAGGGTCCTGGGATCGAGCCCCGCATCGGGCTCCCTGCTCCACGGGAAGCCTGCTTCTCCCTCTCCCACTCCCCCTGCTTGTGTTCCCTCTCTCGCTGTGTCTCTCTCTGTCAAAAAAAAAAAAAAAAAAAAAAAAAATCTTAAAAATAAAAGGAAAAAGAAAAGGCATTGCATCCAGTGGTGCTTCTCAAACCTGAATGTGCTTCTTATCTTCTGGAGATATCAAAATGCAGATTCTGATTTAATAGGCCTGGATGTGTCCTGTAATATAATTGTTTGTTTGTTTGTTTGTCTTAAATAATGTCTTGACCTAGTTTTGAGGTCCTAGTTAGAAGCCAGCTAGTTCCCCTAATTAAGTCCATACCCCAACCACCTGCATGAATGGGCTTTCACAATCTGGGTCATTATGCACCTGAGCTAATTAACCTGGGGCCAGGTATCAGACACCTAGGGACAGCCCTTATAATGCAGAACCTGCAAATTTATTCAAAGAAGCCAATCCACAAAGAGGCCAAGAAAACTAGCCACTCCACTCCACTTACATTACATAAGCTATACCTTTACAGCCCTACCTTTCTGTCACCCCATCTCCAGGTACAACCCCCTGTGTGACCCTGCCTGGCAGCCTTTCCTCATTTGGAGCTGTAAGTAACAAAGTCCTGCCTTTCACCTATCCCAGTGTCAGTGTGTTGTGTCCTGCCATCAAAAACTTACTCTTCGTCTATTGATGGCTAACATGGCTCTCTTTACCCAAATTTCCTTGGTGTTGGAATATTTAAAATATCGGCTAAACTTAGAGGACTGCATACCAGCCCAGGTAGCGTCCTCACTTAGGACAGTAGGAATGATGGATTGCTTGAGCTGCACTTCTGGCGTCAGCTTTCCAATAGATTTCTGGCCAAGCCCTATGTTTGGCAGAGGCTTATTTCAGAAGCTTGTCACTTCCTCAGCACCAGTGGTGTGTTTTTGTTTTTAATTATTATTTGGGGCAGAATCTTGGTTTATCCATGTGGTTCTGGTGACCCCTGTGGAAGAAGATATTGATCAGACTTCCTCACAGTACAGAAATGACACTCTGGTTTTGTTGATGCTGCTCAAGTGGCAGTGACAGTGGCTTGTCTTCTGTGCTATGACACACCTTACTGTTGTCAACTAAATTCATGTTCCCCATTGTGGGTTGAACTATAGGTCAGTAGCCCAATGTTTAAACCAAAGTTGAAACTCTTGGACAAGGGAATCAATGTATCATCTCTGTACCTCGCCCCCCCTCATACACTTGCCAAAGTTACCCAATTGCTTAAATCATGAAAAAACACTTCAGTGTACTTGGGCTTTACTAAGTGCCACTCCATATCAACATTTGAATTAACTGATACTTTGGACAAGAAGCTGTGCTGTCCAAGGAGAGGCAGCTAGAACTCTCTAAGCATAGACCCCAATCCCTCGGAGGTGGACTGGGAAGGGTTGGAACAAGAGATGGCTGCCTATGAGGTGGGCTACCACTCTCCTCCCCTTTCCTATAACCCACAGGAAGTCCACACTATGACTTATCAGACAAAGACAGAAACTAAAAACTGTGGCTTTAGGCTGCTAGAAGTTCAAAACAGGGAAAAAATGTGTGGGGGGGGAGGGATTAAAAAAACACTAAAACCTGGGATACCTGGAGAGGAACTAACAACAAAAAGGCACACACACAGAGACATAATTAAATTAAAATAAAGGTCCATAATTTGAGCCAATTGAAAGTACAAAGTTTATTAACAAAATTTATATAACAATAAGCTATAAGGATCCTGAGTGATTTTTTGTTACTACAACATGGATTCTAGATTAACTTCAACATTTGCTAAAATGCACCAATGACAAAACTTCATGGATTTAATCAGTACTGGGCCTTAAATTATAGTTGAGAATCCCACTAAATTTAAACATGGTATCCTATATAATCTTGGGAAAATAATTAATATATATTGGACAAAAAATAGCCATGCCTAATTTAATTACAGCCTTGGCTAAATTTCCCATAGTCATAGTACCCTTTGCCCTGATATATCTCATATTAGACATAAACACTCTGATATAGTGAGTAATAAATTTAAATTAAATTAAGTCTTTGACACTTACAAATTGTCTTGATATAATGGGACCCCATGAACCCCTAGTTAGAACGGTTAATACATCCCAAATAAATCAAAATGGGGTCTTCAAGGATCAAAATTTATTATATAAGACCTAATTAATGAATGGGTGAGATCTCCACTGCTTCTTCATTTGACAGCCTAGTTTTGCCTGTTCTTAAACAAGGAAGGAATAAATGGTGTATGATGGTAAATTACCACAACCTTAATGCTTTGGTTATATCCATTGAGTCCCCAATACCCAATATTGAAATTACTAACTCTATTCAATCAGTAGCCAGTAAATGACTTACCATCATATATTGGACTTATATGTTCTATGTTCTATTCCATTCTTACTTTAATAACCCATCAGCAGCAGTTCACCTTCACCTCCAAAGGATGCAAACACATTTACTAGTCTCCCTATAATGTACCTTGACAGCTGTGCCAATGCATACCATCTTTGCAGACAAGATCTTAACTGCATCCACTTTTGTTCACGAGCACAGGTATGACATCACATTTATGATATCCTCCATTGAGGAGATTCATTTGGCACACTCATTAGAAACTCTTTCTGAGTTCTAAAAGCAATATACTCCTTATTTACAAATTTTACTTTGTTTCACTAATGGTGCTACTAACAAACCAGCCCACCTTAAAAAAAAAAAGGTTCTAGAATCTTTCCAAGTCCAAATCAAAAGTCACTCACATTAGTGATCTCAGAGACTCTTTCATTGTAAAAACTTTAGCAACCTTCCTTCATGCCTTCGGGAGTCTCTGGATGACCTACGATCGCCATAAATTGCCTATGGGTTTCTGTTGCAAACAAACAAACAAAACAACAACTGTCCTTTTTAACACCATTACAGTAAAAACTGCTAGTCACAGACTGGGCTCTCCTGAAAATAGAGGCTCTCACAAACCCTGAGACTATAACCCTCCATATCTAGCTATCTATCATTATTCCTTGGGTCATGAAGGCAGAGTCTTACAAGCTTGTCAGGGTTACTGAGGCTTCCTTAATATAGATGGAGCCAAACCGGAAACCTCTGGTATATTCCATTTGTAGGAGGGAGAGGCTTCCCCTGTCCTCATTCACTTGCCAGATATCATTGTCCTGGAGGAGATCACTTCTCTTCCAGACCACTTAGCTACCTGGGAAACCCCTTAGAACAAACTGTGTGAACAAGAATAAGTCCATACACTTTGCAAATGGTATTGTCACCATCATAAATTAAAGAGTGCTGTAGAATCTTAACTGATAGAGGATGGGACTCAAGGTTCAGCACGACTGGCAAAAGTATGTGAAGGCATCTTAAGGTTGAAGGCTCTGGTTAGCAAATGGTCCAATCTGCACATTTCTACAAACTCTGGGCTATAGCTTAAAAGAAGAGTTGTCCCCTTCAGGGGAAGGAATTCTGGGAATCTCTTGCCTCACAGATGCCCAAAATATAAATCAAAGTCACAAATGTCTCCACATATGGTCAGATGACAACACAAGGACTTACCAAGACTCTACTTATCTCCTTTGGAGTTTCAGATATCACTGAACTATAGTGACCATGCACACATTTCACTTCTCAAAATACACAGTGCTGGGCTCTTGAGAAAGGCATTTGATAGAACTTTCTCCTCTTCAGTAGGTCCCAGGCAACCAATTTAATTGAGATGCTTAGTTGACGTCTCAAAGAACAACTTTTTAAGCTAAAAAAAAAAAAAAATAACCCCCAACTGGGTTCTTACTTTTTCTTAATCTAAAACTGCTTCTTCTAAGACACTACAAAATTGGACATAAGACATTTACTGTTTCTTCTTTTGATATCAGGGATTCTGTTGTTTCTTGAGCTCACTATTTGCTCCAACCCAGATCCTGACATGTTCCTTGCACTCTGCCAGAACATATACCCTTGCACTCTACTCCATGCTGAAGAGAAAATCTCATAAAGGTTTCTACTACCTGTGCCATTCTAAAACTAAGTGGAAATTATTGCTTTCCCCAGTAGGCAACTGCCTCATACAGGTACACCTTTTGACTGATTGAGGAGAGAACTTCCCATTCTCCAGTGCCTTTCCCTACTCCTTTTCTCCTTGCTACTAGGATGTTCTATCTATTTCTTACGTGTGCCCCTTACTCTTGCTTACAAATGCCACTAACTTTTACATATACCTACTGAACTGTCAGTTCATGCCTTCTAACAATGAAGTTGCAAGACCTCCAACCTTGATCTAAGAAATATACTGATATATTATTATCATAGAAATGTAACTCCTGGGCACCTGGGTGGCTCAGATGGTTAAGCGTCTGCCTTCACCTCAGGTCATGATCCCAGAGTCCTGGGGTCTAGTCCTGCATCAGGCTCCCTGCTCCTTGGGAGCCTACTTCTCCCTCTGCCTCTCTCTCTCTCTCTCTGTCTCTCATGAATAAATAAATAAAAATTAAAAAAAAAAGAAATGTAACTCCTACTTTAAACACACTATAACTCCATCAAGATACTGTTAGAGACTTCCAAAATTTAGATCCGTTTTTTGGCTGGTGTCATATAAATGGAAAACTTGGCAATGGATTGGCCTACAATGACTCTTTATACCTCTAAATGTGTTCTTCCTTTTTACTCTCAAAATAAAATGTTTTCCATGGTATTTAGGGCAACTTCTGCCTTATTTTCTAAAACTCTCCTCTACTATTTTGGCCACTCAAATATCCCAGATACTCAACCTAAAATTTGATTTCAAGACATCAAGGATTCAATTGTAATATAGCTTTGTTTGTTTTGTTTTTAATGCTGTCTTGACTCTGTGTTGAGGACTGAGTAGAGGCTGATGGTTTTCCTTTCTTGAGAAGGTAATTCAGTCCATATCCCAAGCACTTCCATTAGTGAACTCTCACATTCTGAGCCATTGTGCATCTGCCTTAATCACCCTGGAACCAGGTTTAAAACAACTGGGGCCAGCCTGAATGCTCTGGAGCTTGTGAATATTATTTGATTAAGTCAACCCACTGGGAACTTGGCTAACTCCACCTGACTTGCCCTACATAAACTGCGCCTTACAACTTCTGACTTACCCACTCTCCAAGGCTCATGAAAGTTTTTTGTTGTTGTTGTTGTTGTTTCTCTTCTTAATTGGAAACATAAAGGAAAGGGAATTAATCTAAGCCTAGTCAAATGAATATTTGAAAAACTCACCACAGTAACCATTGTCAAATTTATACTCATGCATTTATTTTTCAAACATATTTTATTTCCAAAGAAAGACAACAAAGCCATGCTTCCATCCAACATGATACAATTACCCTGTGGAAATGATAACAACTCCTTGAACAGAATCCTTGTTTTGTGGTTGGGTGATATTCATTCTTTTAGTTGATTCACATTTTCTCTTTGATATTTGTAACATAAGTACTGAGATGTAAACCAAAATACCATTAACAAATTCAATGTTAGGTAGAAGGAGAATGGGAAAGCAGAAAAAAATGTTTGGTTAATATATATACAAACATACTTAAATCATAACTACTATAGTCCACATTTCTGCAACTCATAACCTGGTCATAGCTGGTATTTATATCTGGTATTTATAATTACTTTTTTTTCACTCCATATTCCTTTTGCCATGATAGAATGAAGGAAAGATAGAGAAGGATATTTCTATGTTTGTAAATTTTTTCTTATGTATTCATCTAGAATTTATGAAAGAACAGGCACAGTGTTTCCTTTATCACACTGTCATTTCCAGGGTCCAAGAGAGAGAAGCAGATGCTTCTAAAACACTTTCATCTACCAATAACAATATAACAGGGATTACTTCTTCTAAAAGTTAGCACAACTATCTCCTCTGTATACCTACTAATATGCAATAATCTTATTGTACTTGATCATTCTCCAGAATTGTCTAAGACATCTCCTAGGATAAGGAGAGTGAACAATAAAAAAGGCATTTGAGTTAGGTAATTTGTTTAATTTTTGTTATTGCTTTTCTATTTGATTTTGTTCATTTTTAAAATTTTTATTTATTAATTTTTTTTCTAGAGAGAGAACACTAGCAGTGGGGATGTGAGGAGCAGAGGGAGAAAGAGAATCTTAAGCAGTCCCCACACCTAGCTTGGAGCCTGATGCAGGACTTGGTCCCATGACCCTGAGATCACAATCTGAGCCGACGCAGAGTCAGACGCTTACCAACTGAGTCATGCAGGCACCCTAATTTTGTTCATTGTTTTGTCAATGAACATTGTTCATTTGTTTACCTAATCCACCCTTTGCCTTTCCCTTTCTCTTTCCATAAAATGTCTCTGTGCATAGAAAATGTCAGACGAGGCTTCATATCTCAAAATTTGTCATCATTCTATCCACAATATTTTATCCATAATATTGTTTAAAACATGTGCAATGTGGGAAAAAAGACAGGCTTCTTTAGCTGTCTTCTATAGATTTGAGATCTCTCTTTTGGATACTTATTTAGATGGCCACATATATACCTCTATGGCAAATATTTGTCCATTGTTTCCATAATGATATTGGGATTTAATTTAAACTTCAGAAATTAATTTTAGTCCACCTTTTTTTCCACCTTTATCTTTTCATTGTCAATCATGATCAATGAAACAGACTATGATTTCAAAAATAAATTTGAAAATAATTCTCCTAGTTTTTCCTACAGAACCTAATCTTTTTATTTTTACCAGGATAGTTCTTATACATGTAATATTTATAGTAAATCACTGAAAATAGTTTGTGAGAAATAACTGAGTAAAGAAAGTTCATTGTGTTATACATACTCAGAGAGAACATGGTTAATAATGCATTTTCTTCTGTTTATATTCAGTACAATCTTGCCAAATTAATCAGGACCAAGTGAAATACTGCTTAACTTAAAAGACAAGATAATAGCCTGTCTTCTAAAAGAGAAAATGTCTCAGAAACATAAAGGAAAGATATTCAGTAGTGCAAAATATTAGATAGTTCCTCTTCATGATAATTATAATCTTTGATTTATAAAAATTTGTGTCAGTATTATTAAAGTGGGTAGCTAAAAATGTAAAGGCTTGTTTGTCAATTAATCTTTAATTCTTGCTCTTCATGGGCCTAAGTTAAGATCAATGGCTCATTATTTAATTAGAAAGAAGAAGATATGATACTGGCAAGTACATCTATGACAGCATATGCATTAAGATTTGAAGGACATATATCCTCCTGCCCAACAACACGTCCTTGATTGTCTGCCAAATTATCATGTTTATATTGGTGATCATTGGAGAAAGCTTTGAGATCTTCTAAAAAAAATTGCTTCCAGAGAAGTATAATGTTTGAACCCATTTTTTAAAAATTATATCATATTATTGTTTTTCTTTTCAGTGCACAGAATAGGAGATATAGGATCGACAAGTACTGATAAGGCGGGAAGGACCTACTCAGGTATTATTTCTGTAGAGAAACACACTATAGCTATCACGGTAGTTAGGAGTCCAAAGCAGTCACAGGTAGCAGAAGGGTGGGGAGAAAAATTCCTTGCCAAATAGTGATTCATCAGAGAATTTAATCTTATATGTGTGTGTAATGTCAGGGGAATAGTGGGGAAATATAAAATAACATAGTTTTAATTATTTTTCTTGATACCATGTGTTTTTTTAATTGAAATATAGTTGATATACAATGTTATATTATTTTATGTGTGCAATGGAGTGATGCAACATTTATATACATTATGAAATGCTCACCACCATAAGTATAACTACCATCTGTCATCACACAGAGTTATTATGATATTTAAATATTTATTTATTTATTTGAAAGAGAGCACAGGGGAAGGAGCAGAAGGAGAGAGTCTTCAAGCAGACTCCCTGCTGAGCATGGGACCTGACACAGGGCTTGATCTCATGACCCATGAGATCATGACCTGAGCAGAAACCAAGAATCGGGCCTTCAGTCAACAGAGCCACCCAGGTGCCCCTGCAATATATATATTTTTAAAACAAGGAAAAATGTCTGTTGCCTCTGGATACAAGTCTACTAGTCCTAAGAACGAGATACCTGTAAGACATAAATTGTCTTTCTGACTGAATGCATTCCTTCAGTACTAAAATGAAAACCAAAAGTTAAACCCTAGATAATTGAATAGTTTAACTCAAGTCCTATTCTCAAATATAGGTAGCTCTGCAGTTAATACCCACTGAGCAGAGTAAGAGATGCCCACTATTTTCTTTTGCAGTTTCAAGAAAAGACGTTGATGGCCCATGTCACATTTACTTGAAGCATAGAAACAAGTAGAGTAAATGATTGTGCCTATTTTTTAGAATGCCCTATTTTTTGGCTTAGAATGACTATTGACTTGTTCTTACTGTGCTAATAATTTTGTCTTGAAAAATAAATCCTTGGTGACAGAGAATGTTTCAGAAGATTGTATGTCTTTATTCATTCATGTTTGTTCTATGAGTGAGGAACTTAATAACACTATTTTAGGACAAATTATTAGTTTGAAAAAAGTTTATTTAATATTTGTGCTCTTCACAATCACAAATACTCTGGATAAATATTGTTATTTTTTTGCCCATACAAAATTGGAGGCAAAAAGGAATCCATATAAATTTATTGGTTCCTGACTTTGTAAAAATTTGGGAGAGTTGAGTGATGCTAAAATACTTAAAAAATTAAATCTTTTATCCTGTACATGAATAAAAGCAGCTCATAGGTAAAATAATTTGTATGAATGCAAAGTATTTTATAAAATACAATTAAATGTAGAATTTAAAGTGGGCACTTAAGTAGCTAAATTAAGATCCACTTTAGAGTTCACAAGGCCCCTTTCTCATCTATTACCACATTTATCATCATACCATCATAACATATTTAAGCACAATTATCCTTTTGATGCAGATGGGATAAAAGAGCCAACATTGTATAGCTTTAAGTGGCAGAACTGGACTTGAATACGGGTGTTTTCAGGTCATGTAACTTTTCTGAACTGCTTATAGAATACATATAACACAGCTGCTTTAAGCTTGCCCATTCTTTGTGCAGCATCACTCCATATTCGTAGCACAGCAAAGAAGCTGCCTTTGGGACAATTGCAGAAACATCTTGTAAAAAATAAAGTAAAATAAGGGGCACATGTAGTGAAGAAACATGAGGGCGATCAGCAGCCCTCTCTTCCAAGAGAAGAATCCTATTTTGTGAAGCGTTTTTTCCCTTATAACTAAGGGTAATTGACGAATCATTGTTCAATATACCCATTCAAAAAGCAGACTGAGAACACTGACATTATATTTGAAGGACTAGTACTCTCCAGTTTGAAAAACCAAGCCTTGTAAGTTGCAATGGGGAAATCACTAAATATAAAGATTTGGTTTGAACTTCATTAGTATTTTTGTATAGTATTTGTTCTGTTAGAAGAAAGCCACAAAAGGGACATCTGTGTATTCCACTGGCAAGAAGTTGTAACATCTAATAGAAGTGAAAAGGTATGTCACTTTCCCCAGATACAGCACAGAAAATCCTGACACACCCTTATTCACAGTCTGGAAACAAACATTTACTTCAACTATGGAATTCACTTAAAGAATTTGGACTCCATGGTTGCTATAACATAAAATTTATTCCATCCAGTCTTTATAAAATTAAACCTATCTTCTATGATAGATACCCAAATGGCTTTTCCTATTTGTTTAAATTACATTCCTATGTCTACTACACCTCAGTGTCTTATTACATTATTCCATTTATAGGCACTGAGTATTTATTACATAACACTTTGTGTTTCTTTACATATGATAAAAAAAAGAAAAAGAGATATAATGTGTTTCTTGCTGATTTTTACCTTTATGTTACTGAGTTTAACCCCTACAACCTGTACTCTACAATTACCATTTTTGAATCAAAGTCTCCCACCTCCACTGCATTATGTTGTATCAATTAATCTATAATTTAAGAGACCGACTACTATATGACACATCTACCTTATGACATATTATCCTAGAAAGACCAATGGCTGTCTCACATTGCAATTTAAGTTGCTTAGAAATTGTGATGCTCACTCTCTCATCTTCCTCTAGAAGCCACACTTAAGTATATCCAATCTACATATATAGTATCCTAAACACAAATTGTAGTCATTAACAGAAAAATATACATATAATTTAAGTGAATTATAGTCATTATACCTCATTCTTAGCAAGTTGAACACAATTTCAAGTAAATATCTGTGCATAATTTGAATGGTAAAACTAATAAATAAAAAGTAAAGGAATGTTTACTATGCACACAGATTTCAAAATGGAAAGCCAAAGATAGAGTTTGGCGCAGTTTGAAGTATAAAATAATGTATGCAGTATTTATGGCAATTAAAAAAATAATTTTGGTGAAATTATTTCCTCAAAATCTTTTTTATTCTGTACAAAAGTGACTACATGAAAATAATACATTGTTTTATACATAAACAGGACCTTTCAGCTGCTAAAGTGATCTAGAAAATGTGGTTTATGAAGCAATTTGAGTCACCCATTATGATTAGAATATTTTAAAAAATCCACCAGCATTTTAATAAAGGATATTCATGGGCTCATTTAAGAAACAAATTTACAAAAACTTGTTGAGATGTGTTGCATAAATAATACTCCTTTAAATCTATTAGCAAACCTTAGCAGAGTATGAGACCAAGCTTTAATTAGGAGGAATGGCCTGTAGCTGCTGATCAGCTATATGCTGAGAATTGTGAATCCAAGTATACATTGTCTGCCTAAATCAGCTTGACTCTACACTGACTTGTTACAAATATTTGGGTCAACTGCGTTTTGAATCATCCATTAACCCATGAGCAATTAAAATATCTTGGTTACTGTTGCATATTCCCAAAATGTAAAATGTTACTTTCCAGTAGTTTTGCTTAAAATGAACATAAGTGTTAAGTAAGTGGAGCTTAGGAAAATTGTTGAAACAGTCAGTCTTAACAAAAACAAAACAAAACACAATATTCAAGGAACTATTAATTTATGTTTCATAATGTTCCCTCCCTAGTCTCATTGTCATATCAATCAGTAAGCCTTGGGCAATGGGGCAATTTTGGTCATTTAAAAAATTATTTATTTATTTGAAAGAGAGAGAGAGAGAGTGCAAGTGGGAGGAGGGGCAGAGGGAGAAGGAGAGAAGACTCCCTGCTGAGCAAGGAGCCAGACTCAGGACTCCATCTCAGGACCTGAGCTTCAATCAAGAGTCAGACACTTAATTGACTGAGCTACCCAGGTACCCCAATTTTGGCCATTTTAATATTAAATATCTGACTGTACTATTTTCTCCTTTTCATACTGATAGTGGGGTCTTCTGCTTCTTAGGATGCAGAAAATATCAAGAAACCAATACCATCTCATTTATCTTTTCATCCAATTAATGTAAAACTTAGCCCCTTACCCACTGTAGGAATTAAATATGTTATTTCATGTTTTAAAAAACAAAAGATTTTTTTTAATAAACAATTTTTTAAAGATTTTATTTATTTATTTGGCAGAGAGAGACACAGTGAGAAAGGGAACACAAGCAGGGGGAGTGGGAGAGGGAGAAACAGGCTTCCCACGGAGTAGGGAGCCTGATGCAGGGCTTGATCCCAGGACCTGAGCCAAAGGCAGACACTTAACCAACTAAGCCACCCAGGCACCCCAAAAAACAAAAGATTTTTAACCAATTTTGAGAATAGTTAAAATACGTTGGTAGGAAATGTTTGAATAGAAATAACTTTTTGGATTTGTGACTTAACAATGGTTATAGAAAGCAATTCAACTAAATACATAGTATAGTAAAGTGCTATGAGCCCAGATTCTGAATGCGTTTTCCCAGGTTCAAATATTGGCTCTGCCACTTATTGATCTCAAGTGCATTAGATAGTTCTTTTCCATCTCAGATTCCTTGAGTGCACAATGGAAACAACAATAGTATATATCTGATCGGGTTCTTGTAAGAATACTTGAATTAATATATGTTAAACACTCAGAGCAGTGCCTGCCTGTACATAATCATTGCTTTGTGTTAACTATTATTATTAACCCAAAATAGACATAGTGGACAGTACTATATTTTATCCAGGGCTCAATGTTGTGGTTTATCAAAGTTATTAATTCACTGTCATTTTGGGGATAAATGACTAAACATGATTTCTGAGATTCTGATTTTTGATCTTTTTATTTGTACTCCTATTATTCACTTTACATATTGGCAAAGTGGGGATTCTACTAGTAGCCTATTTCAGACATTTTATATAGTAAGAGCTAATAAAATATATGACACTTTCCAAATAAAGAAATATGTGTCTTCCAGTAAATCAGTAGAGAATTGCATTTAAACATGTGTAACATGATTCATCTGAGTATCTTAAAATTGCCTTATGGACAAGTATGATTCTAGTTAAGAGCCAGAGAAAATGAGATCTGAAATTACTTTTTCAAAAGGTCAAAAGGCAGAAAGCTAGTAACAAAATTGAGGTTTCTGAGTTTCCTACTAGAGCAGCCTAATCAGTAAGCCTACCTGAGTCTTCCCAAGTCATTCTAATGACCTAGATGGTGAACAGTTAATTTTCCACATGAGTGCATTAGACATAGGGGCACTTTACTCCTTCAGTCCCTCTGGCTCTTCACTGTCTTTCCCACACAGATTTCCAAAAAGCCTGTGCCTCTCTTTGATGAGAAAGGTTCTTGCAAAGCCAAAATAAGCTGAACAACTTCTGTTAGTGTATGGTGGAGTCGTCCAGGTTTTTGGACAGACACATGCCTGGTTAGTAAAATTAATAAATAGTTAATGAGCATTAATATGTACTGGTTGCTATGCTAGACAAAAAGAAAAAAAAAATGAGGAATGATGCGGCGCCTGGGTGGCTCAGTCGTTAAGCATTTGCCTTCGGCTCAGGTCATGATCCCAGGGTTCTGGGATAAAGGCCTGCATTGGGCTCCCTGTTCAGTGGAGAGTCTGCTTCTCCCTCTCCCACTCCCTCTGCTAGTGTTCCCTCTCTCGCTGTGTCTCTGTCAAATAAATAAATAAAATCTTTAAAAAAAATGAGGGATGATATTTTCTTCATTAATCTCTTGTAGCAAACATCTCCAACGATAGACCTGTTTTGATGTGCCAAGGAGTTAATAGTCTTGAGAAATCCCCACTGATAGCTCATTATTATTGACCTTTTCTATGAGCCCACCAAATGTTGAAGGTAGAATCAGCTGACTTGGCCCGATATACAGAAAGAGAGGTGATTGTATGTGCTCTCCTCTCACTGCTCTAAGTTACCGTCCCTCATACATGCAAACAACCCCAAATCTGTCCATCTCCTCTGGTGGGCATCTATGGTGGACCCCTCTTTGTACCTTCATCACAAACAAGGTACTGGTATATTTTTTCCACTTTTATTAAACTTTTCCAAAATATTGTCTGTACTCGCTACATCTTCATATCCCTTAGCTCCTTTACAAGACTTTAGCTCCCCTCTGTCAAGCTAATACCAATTCCACTTTTCCTGTCTCAACTGACTTTGCATTGAATTTCCAAGTATTTTATACAATATCTGTATTTTTTTTGTAATCTTAAACAAAGAGAAATTGGAGCCTTCTAATCCAGAATCAGGTATGTGCCAGTTTAAAAACTCTAGAAATCCAGAAATGTCACAACAATAGTTAAGGTTGAGCTCATGAACCCCTAGATAACTTCTAGATGTACTAGAGAAATGATGTACATTATGAACTCCCATGAAATTAGGTGCAAAAAATCATGTATGTGTGTGTACAAATATGTATACATATATAATATACATATATATATCTCATGTATGCATGTATATGACATTTTTTCAAGAAATAGTTCACAGCCTTCCTCAGATAGTCAACAAGAACTAAGACTTGAAGGAATAAAATTTTAAAAGTTATAATGTAGAAAAATAGGTAAATGTATATGGGAAGAGAAATTATCCAAATAAAGAGGAAAGACTTTTAAAAGTGTGAAGTATAGAATATTGAAAATACACTCAGGGTTAATCAGAGAAGTATTTACTAGAGAAGCTGGAAACATTTACATGAGTGGAGAGGTGTGGGAGAGCATTCAAGGAAACCATTTCTATTTCATCACCAGCATAGAGGAAAGTTTTGAAAAAGGATGCACTTATGGGATAGCAATGCTAATAACTTCCATCTTTATGATGACTATATAACCAGCGCTGTGCAAAACATTTTACACGGATTATTTAGTGCTCTCTACAACTTTATGAAACAGGTACAAGAGTACATTTCATTATCTCATTTACACATAAGAAAACCCGATGCTCAATCAGAATAAATAACTTGATAAGATCCAGTAGCTAGTAAGTGACTGAGCCAAGGTGTAAACCTTAACGACTGAACACTAACCTGTGCTTCCTGGAGTAGATGGTTGATTTTGAAATGAGAATAGAAATGAGATTCTATATCTCATTCAAAAACAATGAATTGACATATGAATAACATTTTATTAATCTCTCTGTCAAATTTAGGTACAGTTTGCTAATAAGAGTCCACATTCTCAATGACTTCTTGGTCTGCTACTACTACAAAAAACCCCTCTTACAACTGACTTGAAATTTATAAAATTACCATTTAATAACCTTTTTAATCCTTTCCCACTTTCAGATGTTGAAAAGAATTCTTCAATAATGGGGATTCTTGCTAGCTATCGTCTGCTTTACCACACGGTTGCTTTAAAAGATATTCTTATTAAAATGCCAATTAAAGTTATGATGAAAGATGAAAAATGCTGCAATTCATTTTGAGTAAGAATAGATATTAACACCTTTCACTTTGTGATTATGTACCTTGTCCTTACTAAATAATATAAAGCTCCTTTTTTCCCTCTCATATTTAATGAAATGAATTGGAGACAAGTTGCTGACCTTTCAAAAAAGAATCTCCGTAGAACATTGAGTTAGAAAGCAAATTGAATAAGTAAGCAATTACTGGGGATTATTCTTTGCTTTGGACTTTGATCAATGAGAATGGAATGTGCAGTTGCCATAGATATAGAAGGAGTTGAAATGAGAATTTGTACTTCTAGTGACTTTAGAGAATGCTTGTGTGTTGGGTGAACTGCCAGACATTTCAGAAGTCTTATCAGGAACTCTCTAAGAGACAAACCAGATGCTTGAATGCCTACATATGGAATACTTAAATGGATCTGTTCAAGATTCTGATCATATACTAATAAATTCAGAATAGAAAGTCATAAATAAATGTAATTTACCTCCTCATTGTAAATACCTTTATCTCCTTTGTGATAAAGAAACAGACAAGCAAACAAACAAAAACTCCCCAGGAATTTCACAGTAGAAGCTGACTTCATTTTATATATCATTATTTTGTGGAAACATTATAGCATTGATCAAAAGCACTCTCCTACAGAAAACTATCTTGGGATCTTTCAAACCAGCCTCTGGTTCAATGCACTGCAAATTTCAAATCACTTCTAGCTTTGCCTAAACCAAATAAATACACCAGGTTAACCAAAATTATAAGTAATGATGAGATTTATATGCTTAAACATTTTTGCTGTAAATAAAAAAAAGCAAAGGTTATTTCTTGGTTTGAATTGTTCGTCCACATATATAGTCAATTTTATTTGATGCATTTTATGATCTCACTGATATTAGGAATTCTTAATCTCAGGAAACAAACTGAGGGTTGCTGGAGTGGTGGTGGGTGGGAGGGATGGGGTTGCTGGGTGATAGACATTGGAGAGGGTATGTGCTATGCTGAGGGCTGTGAATTGTGCAAGACTGTTGAATCACGGACCTGTACCTCTGAAACAAATAATACATTATATTAAAAAAAAAGAAGATAGCAGGAAGGGAAAAATGAAGGGGGGCGGAATTGGAGGGGGAGAGGAACCATGAGAGACTATGGACTCTGAGAAACAAACAGAATTCTAGAGGGGAGGGAGTGGGGAGATGGATTAGCCTGGTGATGGGTATTAAGGAGGCCACGAATTGAATGGAGCACTGGGTGTTATACGCAAACAATGAATCATGGAACACTACATCAAAAACTAATGATGTACTGTATGGTGATTAACATAACAATAAAAATTTAAAAAAATAAAAATAAAAAATAAAAAAAGACCAAAAAAAGAATGTTAATATAACTGATGATCATGATGATTATGATGCAAATATAGGTAGCTTTTGGTTTGCAAACTTGAGGGTTCCACAGGTGAAGTCTGAAATTGGCCCTTGTACACAGAGGGGAAGGAAAAACAGAAAAAAGAGGCAGGACACTCCAGGTTGGCAGGTGGTGGTTTAAAAAACAAGGGAATTTATATCTTGGGCAGCGGCAAGAGGAGTACATCTCCTCACCCACCACCAGCATCTTAAAAGTTTATATAATGGCCTTAACTAGGTCCAGTCACATAAACCATCAAAATGGTCTCAACAACACATTACTCTCCAAAGACTGCATCCTTGAAAACATCTCCAACTGTGCAAAGAGTGGGCAGAACATATATTTCAAGGACAAGGGAGGGATGAGGGGCTTCCAATTGCTTGGGTCCAAATTGCAGGTCAACTGGTGATCATATCGTCTTGATGACTTACTCCAACAACAGTGATAAAAGCATGTATATGGTGTTAATATTAAGTGCTGGACACTGTCTTAAGTTGTGAACTCAATACTCAATGGTATATGTTTAATTACCATGACAGATGTAGCTCTGAAAATTTGTTGTAAGTTGTATACGCACATATAAAAAGGTAATATAGGTTTTTCTGGTTGCCTTGTAGTCTCTGAGATGTGTCTCCATAAATATATGAGTCAGTAAATGCAACATAGAAACTTGGATTAAGATCAGAAAACTCATGCCTCAAATATGATTGCAAAATATGAATGATAACACCAAGGTGCATGCATTTCCTCAGAATGTCTAATATACATAACAATGACTTGTGTGTCTTTGTCAGGATGAAGTGGCTGGATATTTATTTTTTCTATAAACTCTTTATATCATGCAAATAATACATATTACATGATTTTTGCCTACTGGTTTCTTAAAATCTACTATTTTTAACTGAATTATATAATCAGTTTTCATTATATTAGTATTCCATAGAATACTCCATAAAACTTGAAATAATTGCAGAAATATATTTTTGATGCATTTTTTAACAAAGAAATAGTGTCATATATACTCAGGATTCTTAGCTCTCCATAAAATAATGTGCTGTAGAGATTTTTCCATGCTAGTACAAAAAAGATCTGGCTTATGTTTCCTTTTTTATTTGAGATATAATTGACAAGAAACGTAATATTAGATTCAGGTGTACAACATAATTATTTATTATTGGTGTATACTGCAAAATGATCACCATAGTAAGTCTAGTTAACACCTGTCACCACACACGCATAGCAGTCCACAGGGTCCATGTGTAATTCATTTAACCACTTCCCTGTCGATGTTACAACCCATCCTGCAACAATCCTCTTTGCCATGTCTCTTTCTATACCTTTAATTACTTTTGTAGCAGATATATAGAGGAATGAAATAATGATTTTTAATGTTTAACATAAATTTTAATTTAACCGATACAGCCAAATTATCCTGCACACAATTATATTAATTTGAAATCTCAAAAGTAGTAGGAGCCTGGAGTTTATCCCTCTTTCCTATTTTACTGATCAAATCAGTGTAGCATAGTATCTCATCATTATAAATGGCTATTGATAAGGTTGAACATTTTCTTCCTTAAAATTTTGTGATCACTTTTTTCCCTGTGAATTCTTTTCACATTTTGTCCACTTTTTTCTATTAGTTTTCTTTTACTTACTCATTTATACAAATACTTTAAATAATTTAGAGGTTAGTTCTTTGTCTTCATATATTTTGGTAATATGTTCTCCAAGTTTATATTTGAATTTTAACAATCTCTGAAGTATTTTGTCATGTTAATATCTTAATATTTGAGGTAATAAACTTATTTTTCTTTATATTTTTGTTTTATGGAGACCTCCAGCACCTCAATGTTATTAATTCCCTCTTAGGTGTGATTTCTATTTTGTACATTTAGTTCCTTAATAAATCAGAAATTTATTTATGAAAATATAAGGCAGAGTTGGAGCTATTTCATCTATATATATTTTTTCTATTTTTGACTGTTTGCAGTATGTTGGACTTTTAAATTAGACCCATGCCATTATTGTACCATTTTTCCCCAAATGCTCAAATATTCTTAAATATTTTATATTTAAGGTAAATTTGTCAAATGCTTATAAAAATCTGGTGAGATTTTGACTGATGGTTTAAATTTAAGTAATAAATTTAAGCAGAATTTGCATATTTTCAATATTAAGACATTGCCACCAAAACTTAAAGGAAAACAAAAAAGACATATCTTATTCTACCATTATTTATGTCTTAACATATATTAGTAAACTTCCATATTTTTCTTTTTTTAATTTTATTTATTTTTATTTTTTATATTTTTATAGGTCACACTTAGGATTTAGGCTTTATTCTAATAACAACACGCATCATTAAAGAGTTTTCAGTGGAGGAATAACATCATCAATTTTTGTGTCCAAAAAGATGGCACTATAATCTAACCAGTCATCCAAACCAACACAGTGGGATTCCTCTGGTACTTTTTTTTTTTTAATTAACATATAATTATTATTTGTTTCAGGGGTACAGGTCTGTGATTCATCAGTCTTACACAACACCCAGCCCTCACCACAACACGTATCCTCCCCATTGTCAATCACCCAGCTACCCCAGCCCCCCAGCCCCCTCTCCTCCAGCAGCCCTCAGTTTGTTTCCTAAGAGTCTCTTATGGCTTGTCTCCCTCTCTGGTTTTGTCTTGATTCATTTTTTTCCGCTCTTCCTCTTCGATGTTCTGCCTTGTTTCTTAAATTCCATATATCAGTGAAATCATTCTTTCTTTTTTTAAAGATTTTTTTTATTTATTCATTCAAGACACAGAGAGAGAGAATGAGAGAGAGAGAGAGAGAGCATGAGCAGGAGGAGAAGCAAAGGGAGGGGGAGAAGCAGACTCCCCACGGAGCAGGGAGCCCGATGCGGGGCTCGATCCCAGGACCCTGGGATCATGACCTGAGCCGAAGGCAGACACTTAACCATCTGAGCCACCCAGGCGCCCCCAGTGAAATCATTATAATGGGGAAAAACTGAGAGATTTTCCCTAAGGTCAGGAACACGGCAGAGATGTCCACTATCACCACTACTGTTCAACATAGTACTAGAAGTCCTAGCCTCAGCAACCAGACAACAAAATGAAATAAAAGCATCCGAATCAGCAAAGAAGTCAAACTCTCACTCTTTGCGAATGACATGATACTTTATGTGGAAAACCAAAAAAAGTCAACCCCAAAATTGCTAGAACTCATACAGGAATTCAGTAAACTGGCAAATCCCACTTGATCATGGCAAATAATTCTTTTAATATATTGTTGGATTCAATTTGCTTGTATCTTGCTGAGAATTTTTGCATCCGTGTTCATCAGGGATATTGGCCTGTAATTCTCCATTTTAGTAGGGTCTTTGTCCGGTTTTGGAATCAAGGTAATGTTGGTCTCATAGAATGAATTTGGAAGTTTTCCTTCCATTTTTATTTTTGAACAGTCTGAGAATAGATATTAACTCTTCTTTAAATGTCTGGTAGAATTCCCCTGGGAAACCATGTGGCCCTGGACTTTTGTTTGTTAGGAGATTTTTTTATTACTGATTCCATTTCTTTGTTGGTTATGGGTCTGTTCCAGTTTTCTATTTCTTCCTGCTTCACTTTTGGTAGTTTATATGTTTCTAGAAATTTATCCATTTCTTCCAGATTGCCCAGTTTGTTGGCATATAATTTTTCATAATATGCTCTTAACCAACAGAGCCACCCAGGCGCCCTTGTAATATGCTCTTATAACTGTATTTCTGTGGTGTGGATGGTGATCTCTCCTCTTTCATTCATGATTTTATTTACTTGGGTCCTTTTTCTTTTCTTTCTGATAAGTCTGGCTGGGGTTTAGCAATTTTATTAATTCTTTCAATGAACCAGCTCCTAGTTTCATTGATCTGTTCCACTGGGGTTTTGCTTGTTTCTATATCATTTATTTCTGCTCTAATCTTTTTTTAATTTTATTATGTTATTATTCCATACATATATCTTTTTTTGTCCTTCAGGAAGCACTCTTTCCTGAGTGAGATGAGTAGGTCACCTAATTTTTATGCTTTTGATTAACTGAATTATCTCAATAAGAAGGTAAAATATTTTTTTTCAATTGCTTCATTTTGCTCTTTATTCAAAAAATATTTAAGCTTCCCAAAGGAAATCCAGATACTTAAGTTTAGAGCCTTTGCAATCTATTTTTTAATCATACATATTTTTTGAATAGTGATTATTAATGTTATGTTTTCATGTTACTGAATTTGATAAATATGATAACATTTAAATGGTTTTCAAATGGTGGAGTTCCATGTGTGAACTAAACTTTTCATAGATAAGAATTATAAAATCTGGACAAAATACTAAAACACATATTTGAAAGCATTGAAGAGTGAACAAAATCAGACAGAAACTGGAAGTGAGCTGACCATTTATGAAACGGTGTTGCTTTAGGTTTGTTGCATTTATATGACTTAATGCTTTATAAAATACATCCCAGCATTCAGTGTGAGGTGACTCATATTAACAAACAAAAATCCTCCTAACAGCTACTAAAATAGTGGCAAAGTGAAGGTGGGGAAATCTAGGAAAGGATATACCCACAGAAGAGTGAATTCCATAATTGTTGAGTGCCTACACTAAACTCCCAGATTACCCCTAAGGTCTTTATGCACATGAAAATCACAGCTGAAATTCTGGAAGTAATGAATGTTTGCAGCTGTTATGCATCACAGGATTGACAGATGATGTTTAAGTTCACAAAAGTTAATTGCATATTGGAAAAAATATTTAAAAATTTCAGAGGAAGATAACAAAATGCAGAGTATCTGGAAGATATCATTCATAATGTCTAAAGTCTAAGTCTACTGGAAATACAAAGAAACTAGGAAATATAATCCACAGTCATGATAAAAAGCAATTCATAAAAATTGACACCAAGATGACTCAGATGTTACTATTAGTAGAGAAGGACCTTAAACCAACTATAATAAATGATGTAAAAGCATAAAGGAAAAAAATGTTTTTAATGAATAAAAATATAGAAAACTAAACAGAAGGTGAAAATGGAAAAAAAAAGAAATCAGAAATTCTAGCATAGAAAATTATAATAACTGAAAGTTTAAAATATGTTATTAGTTTAACAGCATGTTGGAGAGAGCAGAAGGAAAGATCAGTGAAATTAAAGATATATTGATAGAAATTATCCTACATGAGAAATAGACACAAAATTTAAAAAATAAACTGGGGAGAAACATCAAGTGGTCTAAAATACAGGTGATTTTTAACTCAAATTATGAGTAGATGAAAGAATGGTACAGAAAACATATTAACCTAAATATTATTAACTTTGGCAAAACAAAAAAGCAAAAACAAACAAAAAACCCTACAAATCCAAGAATTTCTTGAAAATACAAATACAAGCAGGATTAAATAAAAAAAATAACACTAAAGCATGGAGGAAGTACTGAAAACTGAAGGTAAATAGAATATTTTGGCTACAGGAAGAAAAACACATTACAAACAAAGAGTTAATAATATAAATAAATACAATACAAATATTTGACTTCTCATCAGAAAAATAATGACTAAGAGACAATGGATTAACAATATTCAAGAAAAAAAGAACCCCTCTCGAGCCATATTTCTATAACCAGTAAAAACATCCTTCAGAAATTAAAGGAAATTGGGTGGGGGGATGGGTTAGCCTGGTGATGGGTATTAAAGAGGGCACATTCTGCATAGAGCACTGGGTGTTATGCACAAACAATGAATCATGGAACACTACCTCAAAAACCAATGATGTAATGTATGGTGATTAACATAACAATAAGAAAATTTAAAAAAAGAAATTAAAGGAAATTATATTCTCAGATAAACAAAAATGGAGAGGTTATCAACCAGCAAATATGCACTACAGGGAATGTTAATCCTCATCCTAAAGATGAGACACCAGATAGAAACTCATATCTACATTAAGGAATAAAAAAAAGATCCCATTGATGAGGAGGAAATAAATCTTCTAAGAGTTAAGACCTTTGGTTAGTGAAACTTGACAAGGTGGGCAGAACTAGGATTTAATACCAGAACATAAATGATAGGACTTCTATCCATGAAGTCTCTGTCTTGCGTTCTTGCTATCACTTACCCTTATCCATTATTTATTTATATACTCCGCTCAGACACACACACACAATGAATCCATTAATTGAAAATTAATGTCACAATAGAAAATTAATTCAACCTTCTTTGTATGTCATTCAACACAAAGTGTAATTACCTAGAAATTACACTCCAAATGAGTTAGAATACTAGAATATAATCTCTTTGGGAGAGTGTCTGGTTTTAGTGACATTTAGGGGCTGAAAATAGAAGCATGGCCCAAGATTAAAAGCCATAAATTCTGCTCTGCCTAGCTGTTGGCCTCAGTTTTTACATGACTTTTCCCAGGGACTTTGGTGTATTCTAATATCTGAGACTCAAGTCCAGGGCAGCAGGAGGGTAGAAGGTAGGGCACTGGATTAGTACAATGGCCTGATGGATGACAGGATATCCTCATCACTAATCATCATGGTCTTGTTTATAAATTATTACCTCTAACACTTTTACTATTCTCTTAAGTTTTATAACAACATATAATTTTGAAGAATGTGTTTAAGGAGCACAACCATCATCCACCTGCATCCACCAGCATCCATCCATCTGGGTGCTCCCTGTATAAAGAAAACACAGAGACCAAAAAATAATAAAAAATAATAGAAATACAATGCAACCAATTCTGTCATTAAGTTCATAGCAATTAAAAATAAATGTAGATAGAGTTGTTTACCTGAAAAAGGACACAGTTACTAGTTACTGGTTACAAACACATTCAAAAGCCACACAGTGTCACCTTCAAACCTGTTCGTCCTCTTTCCTTGTATATCTGTCTTCTCAGAGTCAAGTTCTGCTGGTACTCTTTCTAGGTCAGTTCTCTGGAAGCAGTCTCTGAGATGGGACTTTAAGGTCAAGTGGATTTATTAAGGAATTGCTCCAAGGGATGACTAGTAAGGGGTGGAGAAGGTGAGATGGAGAAAGGCAGAAAGCTAAGCAAGCAGTCAAGTTTAGGCAAAGTTCCAGGGTCAGCTTGGATGAAACGATGAACTGGTCTGCCAGATAAAATCCATGTATATTTCCTAAGGCTGCAAAAACCCTATGCTTTGTTTGGGAGGTAATTGTATCCTTACTGGGAATATTCAGGTCTTCAGAATCTTCTGTACAGGAAACCTCAACCATCTCTTATGCCAACATTGCTAACCTCTCATAGCATAAGTTCAATTACATTTTTAAAATATGTATGTATTTATTTATTTATTTCAGTGAGAGAAAGAGAGAGAGAGAAAGAGAGGGAGGGAGAATGCAGTGGGGAGGAGCAGAGGAAGAGAGAGAGAGAAACTCAAGCATACTCCGCACTAATCAAGGAGCCCAAGGCAGGGCTTGATCTCACAACCCTGAGATCAGACCTGAGCTGAAACTGAGAGTCAGATGCCGAACCGACTGTGCCACTCCGATGCCCCTCAATTACATTTTATTGTAATAAAATCCTTCTTCCTTCAGAGATGATAATATAAAGAGAAAGACATATCTTCTCAACAAATTAGTACAAAATTCATAAAAGCAAGAGGAGAATTTCCCGCTTAGCTAATTATGTACTTGAAAGGTCTAATGTCATCAATCCAGTTTTAGCCTACATTATGGCAACCAATGAGCCATTTTAACTTATTTTTATTTTTGTTTTGTATATCATAATTTAAAAGTTTATATTAATACACTGCCAATTATTACTAATACATGTGAATACAAACATTAATACATGTATGTAAATAAAATCAATATAATTCCCAAATTATAAACTGTCTTAAAAAATATGGAGAGAACTCCAGTATCCTTTGTTGACAGCAAAGTTATATTATAAACATGTTATAAATAACTTGTAAGGTAACTTGAAGAGAATAAATACTACTTAACTAGAGCACATTTGATAGCCTTTATTTAAAACAACTTCTTAATCTAAAATATACTTTTGTCTTGGCTAAGCTTCAGAAAAGAGAGTATTAGTGATCAGTTTCTGCCATTTAAGTCAAAATACATATTATAATAAATCGAATTTCATTTCTTTGAAGAAAAAGTATTGGAAATTGCTGGAGATTAGTGTGATGAGTTTAAAGATTTTATGTTAATGAATTTATATAATGAATGATTTCAAGGATAGAGGAGTGCTTTGATAGAACTAATATTTCTAAGAATAATGTAACTGAGTTGTGAGTGAAGATTGAACTGCATAGGGGATAGACAAGAAATAAAATGGAGTAGTAGTCTATTTAATAGGCCATGTGATGATTGTGTAGTCCTAGATCAGGCAGGGGCCCTGACCATGAGGAAAAGGAATAGATCAGCTCTTTCATTATTTCATTTTTGCAAATCTTTTCTTTATGACTTATCTGGAAACTTTCTGTGGGAAGACAAAAATACTATTTTCCAAGTTTTATAACTTCTAGTTATATGTCAGTTAAATAATAGATATAGTGTTCTTCTTATAACCTCACTTAGTCCACATCCTGACACTGTATTGGTGTTCAATATATATGATTTTTGAACAAATGAATGAATAGCTAAACGAGAAAACTTGGATCTGAGTGTGATTTCATGTAACTTCATGTCAGTCTCTTAACTATTCTGTCTTTAATTTTTAATCTGTAAAAGGAGAAAAGAAAAATAATATCCATATCACAGACATATTATAGAACAAGTAAAATAATTTTCTAAATAATCAAATAATTTAAAATTTTTAATATTATTCCTATTACTATAATATATTGATTGTAAGAAATGTTATAATTGTAGGATTTTATATTTAAAAAGTTACTTAGTTTAATATATCTTGAAGGTTGTTTACTCTTAGGTGTTATATGTATTTATTTATAGAACAAAATGCTGTGCCAATGTGAGAAGTAGAAATTAAACTTGAGAAATGTCACCATGTGAAAAAGTTAAATAACTTTTTTATAAAAACAAAATATACTTTATTAGTCTTTTGCCTAATTTAAAACCTACGTGAATTTTAGCTTTCCCATTTTAATCCTAGAAAGGAACTTGATGTGTAACTGGAAGCAATGAATTGGATTTTTTAAGTCATTACCATCTTATTGTGGCTTTTCACGAAGTCATTCAATATATCTGTATTTCAGTTTTGTTAATTTTAAAAAAGAAAATAATGGTTGAATTAACCATGGTTTAACAAAAAAGGAGTGATCTAACTGTATAGATTTTGATTTTTTTTCAGATAGCAAAGTTTTATGTAAGTACCAACAAGGAGAACTGATGAAAAGTGAACTCTTGTCTCAAAAAAAAAAAAAAAAAAACTCAACAGGATTAGTAAGACACTCTATTAGAACTTTCAAGATGCCAACTAGCACATCATTTCTTAAGTGGAAAGTAATCAGAAACATTCTGGGTTCCTCCTGAAATAGAAGAAATAAAAATCTTAAACACAATAAAGAAATATAAAAAGATTGAGGAAATTTGGGTCAAACTTAAATCTCACCAAATCTCTCCTATTTGTCAGGAACATAAAGGATGAAAATGTTCAGATTTTATTTCACTTAAAGTAAAAATAACAATGCTTTGCTACTTGGGATCTTCACCATTTTACTCTCTATCATTTTAGGGAATAATAGAATCTCAGCATTGGAAGGGGCATTAGGGTCATCTATTCCAGTGCTGCCTCCAATGCCTGAACCCCCTTTCTTGTACTTCACTCAAATGTTGGCTTATTTTCCTACCCACTTCCCCACACAAATTATTTCAATTTGGAAAAACTTGACTATTGCTTATACTGACCTACATTTACTTCCTATAAATGTTTCACATCCTGGATTTAAATGAAGCAAGACCAGAAGAAAGTGCAAGTACAGCTACAAAGCATGATGACATATGGTGGATCTGTATCCTTATGTCCTGTTGAGAAAGCAACACAAAACCAATGAGAAAAAAAAAAAATGAAGAATCCCACAGAAGTAATTGCTCTCAGTGCTTTCTAAGTCCAACTATAAGAAGAGGCTTTGTAATTTGGAAAAAAGGTCTTAGCAAGGAGACAAAGATTTAGTATGATTCTCGTATATAGTCTATATAAAGCCAAGTTGAAGGAACACAACTTTCTCAACAGGTGATATATAGATGGAAAATAAATGAATTTAGGTAGAGACATAGCAATCTCTATGTTTAAATTTCTATTGCTTTATCTCTACATCTACAATCATTTCAATATTAGAGCCATTGAGATCTTCCAAGAGAACAGAGTGGCATTGAAATGTTTTTAAAAATCGTCTCCTCTGGACTAAGTCTCTCTTAGTACATTCCCCCATCTTCCAGCTTCATGATGTAGAGCAAATATCAACTGATAAATTAGATTTCAGAAGCCAGGAGTTTCAGAGATACTCATGAGAAAGCATGGTAATAGGCAAGAAGTCACCAGGATCTGAACTCTAGGCCTCCGAAGAGAAAATGTTGTGCAAGTAGTGGTTACAGTTTTCAGGGGATTAGAGAAAATGTCAAGTTGCTCAGGTAAGAGACTTGCCCCAGGAGAAAAACAGGAAAGCAAGGTTACCTACAACCTGAATTGAGATGCAGCGTTCCTATTCACATATTTCATTGAGGGAGAGCTCTCCGGAGAGAAGGATGAAGTAAGGCAGGGGAAAATACTTAAGAAAGAGCATAGTCCCAATTGGAGACTAGCCTTTACCCGATGAAATGGGAACTTAGGAGTACAAATTGCCCCAGAGAGTTGGTCAGACCAGGAGGCAAAGAAGCTGCCTTTTTCTATCTCTGTGTCAAGCCATCATTAGCTTAAGACTACCCTGGTGGACACTGGGAGTTGGACTTATATCCCATGCAAAACACAGGACAGTTTTAGACAAAGTCAGAGGTATTATATATTAGCTGCAGGAAGAATGGCATAGAATCTTAAAATGTTGGACTAGAAGTGCTCAAATACTTCCAGCTAAAACTCAGGGTTGATAGTTCAGTCCTCAGTACCGGTGAGCAGGGCCTATCAGGAGTGAACAATGTCTACATATGTTCTTCAAATATGCACAGTTTTGGAGAGATGTGAAATACTGTGTGTGAAAGCCTGGCAATTTTGGAAATCTCTTAACCCTAATTGTATTTAATGAATATTTAAATATTTCTTTATTATTTTCAGAATTGCTTCCAACACATTACCTGAAGGTCCATTGATCACACATTTATCAGAGATGTGTCTCTTTGGTCTACGAATCTTTAAAATATGTCATAGTGCCTACTTTTCAATGTATTTGACAGAATTCCAGGTTAATGTGGACCAAAATGAAATCATGTAGTACCAGTTATTTTAAATTGTAAGTATAGATCAAAAATATTAAATCCAGAAGAGGTCTTGAGGATTGCTATATCAAAATTAATTCAGTTGCTAGACTTATAATTGACGGGGAGGCAAATTCAAATGGCTTAAAAAATAAAAGGCAGTCATTTATCCAGAGGCAGTGTGAGTTTCAAGTATAGTTTTACAGAAGGGTCTACTGTATCAATAACACTATTTTTCTATAATTCTTTTGGCCTCACACTTCTTTATGCTTTGGCTTTCTTCTCAGGGCAACTTCTCTCTTGGTAATGTTAAAAGCAAGATAACAAGGTCCCAGTCACCAAACTGAGACTTAACAGTTGTAGTTTTGGCTCTCCCAGAAATGGACTCGTGACCCAGTCAATCAGGAATTGCCTGGTCAGCACTACTTAGGTAATCTGTCTGACCCCCCCCTTCCCCTAAAGGAAAGTAACTGCAACAACTAACCCAACTTTTTTCTAGGAAAACATTCTTGTTCCCATTTCTTTCTGCCTATAAAAGTCCTTCATTTTGCACAGCTCCTCAGAGCTCCTTTCTATCTGCTAGATTAAATGCTGCCCAATTCATGAATCATTGAGTAAAGCCCTTTAGATCTTCAAAATTTAGTCAGTTGAATTTTGTTTTTTATAGCAGCAAACATGTCTGACACAATTCCAGGCCCTAAATGCATACACTATATTCTCCAACAAACTGAGAATGTCTTCTTCCCTAAATTTTGAAGCAAAATATTACATACCGATTCTGACTTGTCTGGCTTGGGCCTCATGCTGATACGCATGGCCAGGAGAGATTGAATATAGTGATTGCCTTGTAAAGGATACCATACCATACCCCTTGAGCTGATAGCAGGGTAAACTGCCCCAGAACTATGCAGACTGTCAGAGATGGCTAAAGCTATTGGGGAAGGGAGGGGTAAAGGTGGATGTGAGAAGGCAAACACATGTTTACTATATTATCTAGTATGCTCTTGCGTTTATGGATTGGGAGACAGAATCAAAACAGTATTTAGACACCTAATGGGAACAGAAGACTCTCAGTCTTCTGACACTCAGGCTAGGGCTCTTTCTATCACACCAATTTTTTCACACTCCCTCTATATAACTATTTCTTCTAAGACTTTCTAATAAAATTACAGGTAGTTTTCAATGAGATTTATAAAATGGTAGTTAAAAAAATGCATTCTTAGCTGTATTGTGCTACTCATTTTCTTGCACTAATGACTGCCCTGTGTTAGGATCATCCTCCAACAGAGGTTTAGAGAATTGTAAACACCTGGGATTCATTGCCACAGAATCCAACTTAGAAGATTCGAGTTAGAGTATGAATGCCTATAGTATTCCAAGCACTCTACAAATGATTACAGAGGTCAGAGTAAAAACTCCTGCTATCTGTGTTTGAATATCATTACTACCAAGACACCTTCATAAAGAGATCACATTGATTTTCTGTTAAATTCTTACTTGTTCCCTTGAGATGAGTGTTTTATTCAGCAATTATATATTCTTGAGTTTTGATTCAACTCACAGAGAACTGTGAGGGCATAGGGAAGTTGTCATTGGACTTTTATAGGTAATGCCAAACACATTATTAACTTCAGGAAAGACGTTCTTGGCCAACATCCAGTTACCAAAAATCCTCACTCTTCAAAACTGAAGTTAGAGAAAAATTATTCCTTTCTGACAATATTTCTCTAAAACAGAATGTGGGAGAGTAATTTATAAGATTATAGACTTGAAAAAGACTGATTATACCCTGGAAATCCCTTTTTTCTTGAATGTTTTGAAGGCAGAACAGTTAGAAATATCATGAAACAATAAAACAAAATTAAAGCTTATTCTAAAATATACCATTCAGTTTGGAAAAGTAATTGGATTCTGAAATAAAGAGTATAGTTTGAGTGAGATTAAAGACTATAATAAGCTGTTATTTGTTAGTTGTTTTGTAAACTTAATTCCCTTAGCATTAATCACTTTTTGCTTAAAATTAATACAGCAAGGCATGTAAAATCTAAATATTCATAGTTTGAACAAAATATTTCATTTTATACTGTAAAGAACTAAAGAAGGGAAAAATCTGTTTATATGAACACCACAACTGTCCAAAAAAAATAGAAGCCAATTAATTTCTCCAATAAATTAAAAGATAAACATGAAAGTTTCTTTCACTTAACTGATTAAACTCTCTTTTATTTTGGTTAGTAAACTGCTTTAAATAAAGTTAAAAGAACTAAATCATCTGAAAAATGTTAAAATAAACTAAATAGTTAATAAATATTAATTTCATGACTGTAAAGGAAAATTACTTTTTTTTAATCCACTGGGAACTTTTTATTAGACATAAAAGTTTCCATGATTTTGATTGGATGATTTACCATGAGACAAAGGCAGTTCACTCCTAAGCAAAGGTGTATCTTTGTCACCTATTTCCAGTCAGGGAAGAATTCCCAGTGACTTTTTCTTTGTTTACTTATTTTTTTGTGTTTTTGCTGTTGTTTCAAGTTTTTATTTAAATTCTAGTTAGTTATCATACAGTGTAATATCAGTTTCAGGTGTACAATATAGTGATTCAGCACTTCCATACATCATCCTGTGCTCATCACAAATGACCTCCTCAATACCCACCACCCCATTTAACCCAACCCCCACAACCTGCCCTCCCAGCAACCCTCAGTTTGTTCTCTATAGTTAAGAATCGGTTTTTTGGTTTGCCTTCCCTATTTTTCCCCAAATTTTCATGTTTTGTTTCTTAAATTCCCCGTGAGTGAAATCATATGGTATTTGTCTTTCTCTGACTGACTTACTTCACTTAGCATAACACACTCTAGCTTTATCCATGGCATTGCAAAATGGCAATATTTCATTCTTTTTTGTGGCTGGGTAATATTCCATTGGGTATATATGCCACATCGTCTTTACCCATTCATCTGTATATATGGATAATGCTGCTATAAACATCAGGCTTCATGCATCCCTTTGAATCAGTATGTTTGTATTCTTTGGGTAAATACTTAGTAGTGCAATTGCTGGATCATAGGGTAGTTCTATTTTTAACTTTTTTAGGAAACTCCATACTGTTTTCCAGAGTGGATTCACTAGTTTGCATTCCCACTATCAGTGTAAGAGGGTTCCCATTTCTCCACATCGTTGTCAACATCTGTTGTTTCCTGTGTTGCTGATTTTAGCCACCAGACAGGTGTGAGGTGATATCTCATTATAATTTTGATTTGAATTTCCCTGATGATGAGTGATGTTGAGCATCTTTTCATGTGTCAGCCATCTGTACATCTTCTTTGGAAAAAAGTCTATTCATGTTTTCTGCCTGGAAAATCAATTTTAAAAGACAGAAGGTATTTCTTCCAAAAACTTTCTTAAGTATAAATCTAATTTGATGCCATGAGTGATTTAAAGAGCTCACTATATAAGCACACATGCAATTCTGTTTATCAGAAATTACATAGTAACAACAAATTTATTCATGAACATGCACATCCTCCAAAAATTTTGGATAAATGAAAGCTTTTTTTGCTTGGTTTTTAGTGTATTTAAATTTTTATGATAATTTTGAAGATTTAATAAATCATATTTTCTTCTGTATCTTTATCAAATCTAAATATTGCCTATTTTATTTTTTAACAAATAGAATATTAAAGGCTGCAAATACAGTCAATTGATCAAGCTGCTTCAAATTTTTCCATTTGTAGAGTTATGTGTTCCATTAGTATAGCCTTTACTAAAAGTAACATTGAGAAAAATTATATACACACACACGATATACACACAATTCAAAGAATATTCATCTCCTTAAAGTGATAAGGTAAGTGGAAAAACAGACAAACAGAATCAGTGATACAAAAGAGATCATTTAGAACAATTTTAATATGTCTAAAAGCTTCATATGAATAAAATGTAGAAATAAAACTCTGTGGCTAAGAAGTAGATTACTCAACATATTGAGTTGAGAGAATCGGGTAGACATTTGGATAATTAACATCAAATAATTAAGATTCTTATTTCACATCATGCATTTTACAAACCAAGTAATGGGAAAATTTAGGATGAAAAGAGAATGTTTATGTAAGCATTAATAAAGAATTTTTTACTAATCATTGGTAAAATAATGTAAGGCAAATAAAAAATTTAATAAATAATACATGGTAAAATAATAAAAGACAGAAGATATGACTTCATAAAATTTTAATACTTGGGCACTTTAAAGAAAATACGGGCTTTATTTTTTTTAATTATTTTACTCATTTATTTGAGAGAGAGAGAGAAAGAGGGAGAGGCAGATTCCCTGCTGAGCAGAGTCTGATGTGGGACTCGATCCAAGGACCCTGAGACCATGACCTGACCTGAAGGCAGACGCTTAACCAACTGAGCCACCCAGGTGCCCCAAAATATGCACTTTATAATTAAACAGCAAGTTAGAAACAAATATTGATCTAAATATAATTGTTAAAACATTCAAGCACACATAAAAATTGTTAAGTAAATCATTAAGTTTTCAATAGAAAAATGAACAAAGGCCCTAAAACATATTCTCAAGAAAAGATGCAAAATTGGTAAACTACATGTGTCATCATTATTTATTATTTTGCCTTATGGTCCACTCTCTACTCATCTCCAAACCCTCCCTAAATAAATGTATTTGTATCCATGAGTTCAGTTATTACACACATGGCCCTCATTTTTGTATTTCATGCTGAGAAGTGTCCTTTGTGTTTTAAATTATGCATGTATATAAACAAGCAAATTTGAAAGTTGTTTTTTCCCAAACACATCCAAATAAATTCTATGATGCTATCACTCACAAAACTTGTCCTCCTACTTATCTGTATCCATCTTATGATAAAACCCAGAAAAAAGAGTCATCCTTGAATTCACAAGACATCCCCACCCTCATCAAACATACCTCCAAATATTTCCATCTTTTATGTCAAAGATCTTCTTACTTTGTTTCCATGAAACCATAAGGGCTTCTTTCAATCTGTTTTCCCATTATAACAAAACAAAACAAAAACAAGAAAAACATTTTTTTTTAAAGTCACATCAGATATTGTCATTTTGTATTTAAATCCCTTCAATTGCTTCTCATTTTGATTCAAGAAAAGGAGTTAAATAATATTTATTATTTTATATTGCCCTATATATCTCTCCAGAAATAAATGCATCAAAATTGTCAAATCTTGCTCTCTGTTTCAAGTGCACTGGTCTTGCTGCCTAAAAACAGTGCTTTCTCCTACAAAAGAGCCTTTTACACATTTTCTTCCAACAACACATTTATGCTCTTTTGCCCTGTAGCCTTTACTCCTCCTTTAGCTAAGAGTTCACTGAGTATGTCTCCAAGGCAGTTTTACATAAACCACAAAGGAGTTTTGGCTTCCCTGTTATGATCTCAAATTACCCTCTTCATAGCACTAACCACAGTTGTAATTTTACATTTATTTATTTATGGGATTGTTTGATTCACTTCCATCTTCCTCATTCTAGTGTAAATTTCAGAAACTCAGGGTCCATTCCATATCGGTCTACTAATTATATCTCTAGTGTCTAACACAGCCACCAGTAGAAAACAGAAGATTAATTAACATTTGATCTACAAATGTATTTTGTATACAATGGGATTACAAATAATAATTGAATTCCATTCTGTAAAAGGACAATGGTTTAATCATTTTTAGATATTGGTGGGAAACTTAGTATAACTTTTCTGGAAATCACACTGAAACACAATTCTTAAAAATGTTCATAAGAGGGGCACCTGGGTGGGTCCGTCGCTTAAGCGGCTACCTTCAGCTCAGATCATGATGTCAAGGTCCTGGGATCGAGCCCTATTCAGGGAGGAGTCTCCTTCTCCCTCTCCCTCTGCCCCTCCCCCTACTCATTCTCTCTCTCCCTCTCTCTCCCCCTCTCATATAAATAAATAAAATCTTTAAAAAAAAAAAAGACTGTTCATAAGATTTGTGCTAGTAATTTTATCTCACATGTAATTTTTAGAATAGAAAAAGATGGTACAACTTTCTAATTAGTTGAAGGAAAATAAGAATGACAATATCCAAAGGAAATACTGGATATACAGGAATTCTGGCAATATTCCTGGAAATACAGGAATACTGGCAAAGTTGTAAATGCATTTATACACATATTCACATACAAACAATAAAACATTTCAACATTAATTATTGTGATGAAAGTAAAAGAAACATCCTGAAAGATTTTATTATTATTAATATTATTATTATTAATTTTAAATTTTAGTATAGAGTATAAGTTAACATAAAATGACATATTAGTTCCAGGTGTAAAATATAGTGATTCAACAATTCCATACATCACCCAGCACTCATCACCACAAGTGCACTCTCTACTCTCCATTGTCTATTTTACCCATCCCCCCACCCACCTCCCCTCTGACCACCATCAGTTTGTTCTCTGTAGCTAAGAGTCTGTTTCTTAGTTTCTTTTTCTCTCTTTTTCCCGTACTCATTTTTTGTTTCTTAAATTCCACAGATGAGTGAATTCATATGGTATTTGTCTCTCTCTTACTGATTTATTACACTTAGCATTATATTGTGTAGTTTCATCAATGTTGTTGCAAATGGCAAGATTTCATTCCTATTATGGCTGAATAATATTCCATTGTGTATATATACTACCTCTTTATCCATTCATCTATTGGAAGACGTGGGCTGTTTCCATAACTGGGCTCTTGTAAATAATGCTGCTATAAACATAGGAGTGCACTTATCCCTTGTAATTAGAATTTTTGTATTTTGGGGGTAAATATTCAGTAGTGTGATTGATGGATCACAGGGTTGTTCCATTTTTAACTTTTTGAAGAACTTCTATATCGTCTTCCACAGTGGCTGCACTGGTTTGTATTCCCATCAATAATGCACAAGGGTTCCATTTTCTTCACATTCTTGCTAACACTGTTGTTTTTGTGTTTTTGATTTTAGCTATTTTGACAGCTATCAGGTGATATTTCATTGCAGTTTTGATGTGCATTTCACTGATGATTGATGTTGAGCATCTTTTTACATGTCTGTTGGCCATCTACATGTCTTCTTGAGATATGTTGGTTCATGTCGTCCACTCATTTTTTAAAAGATTTTAGTTATTTTTTTGGGGGGTGGGGAGAAACACAGCAGGGTAGGGGCAAAGGGAGAGGGAGAGAGAATCCCAAGCAGACTCAGAGCTGAGTGAGGAGTCCAACTTGGGGCTTGATCTCATGACCCTGAGATTATGACCTGAGCTGAAAACAAGAGCCAGACACTTAACTGACTGAACCAGCCAGGCACCCCCACCCAATTTTAATTGGATTATTTGGTTTGGGGGTGTTGAGTTGTATCAGTTCTTATGTATTTTGGATACTAGCCTTTATCAGATATGTCATTTGCAAGTATCTTCCCACTCAGTGGGTCGCCTTTAGTTTTGTTGATAGTTTCCTTTGTTGTGCACAAGTTTTTAGTTTGATGTAATCTCACTAGTTTATTTTTGCTTTTATTTCCCTTGCCTCTGGAGACATGTCTAGAAAAATGTTACTGTGGCTGATGTCAGAGAAATTACTGCCTGTGTTCTCTCCTAGGATTTTCACGGTTTCAGGTCTCATGTTTAGGTCTTTAATCTATTTTGAGTTTGTTTTTGTGTATGGTGTAAGAAAGTGGAACAGTTTCATTCTTTTGCATGTTGCTGTCCAGATCCTGAGACCATTTGTTGAAGAGATTATCTATTTCCCATTGGATATTCTTTCTTGCTTTGTGAAAGATTATTTGACCATACAATTGCAGGTTTATTTCTGGGTTTTCTGTTCTGTTCTGTTGATCTATGAGTCTATTTTTGTGTCAGTACCATACTATTTTGAGTACTACAGCTTTGTAATTTAACTTGAAGTCTGGAATTGTGATGCCTCAAGTTTTGATTTTCTTTTTCAAAATTGCTTTGGCTATTCAGAGTCTTTTGTGGCTCCCTATATATTTTAGGATTGTTTGTTCTAGTTCTGTGGAAAATGCTGGTGGTATTTTGATAGGGATTGCATGAAACATATAGATTGCTTTAAGTAGTATAGTCTTCTTAACAATATTTGAACTTCCAGTGCATGAGTTGTCACTTGTATGTTGCCTCTCCTCAGGCTGTTGTGTCTTTAAAGGTGGGAACCCCACCACCACTTGCCTTCCCAGCTAGCCCAGTGCTAAGTCAGCTGATTTTTAAAGCTCCAGGCTCTAAGTCCCATTGGTTATACAAACTCAGAATTCAGCCCATCTGGTTTGCAAGGCCGGATATTATAGGGTTGCTGTTTTCCCTGTGTGGGCTCCTGGGTGCTTTTCTCTCTCTATGACATCAGGTCCCTCCCCTCTGTGGGTAGCTTCCCACCACTGTTTCTGCCCTTCCTAACCTCTCAAATGTGTCTTTGGATTGTGGTCTGGTTTGTTGACTTGGATGAATGAGTGATATCTAGTTGTAAATGTGGAACATTACTCCACTATCTCCCTGGCACTCACCTTGAAAGATTTTAAGAATTTTAATGACAAATTTAATAAATTGGGTAAAGGGACAAAAAATTGATTTTAGACGTGGTAAATTCACACACACACACAAAATATTACTGAGACTGAGACTAAAATTTTATTAAATATTGACGGTAATATCTGCTTCTGATTTTTATAGTTATTATTTCTTCTTTTTCATACTTTTGTGACTTCATTTTTCCATTTATTTTTCAATAAACACTACTATAACTATAATTATAACAACTATAACCAACTAACTAGGACCATCCAGATTTGCTATTTCACATTTCAGGTAAGTTTAAAGAAACTAGTATAATAAATCAGTGACAAGATTAATTCAACCTGCGTAGGCTATTTTCTGTTTTGTTTTGGCTGCAGTACTTTTCCCATTTTCCATGAATTCTTTAAATTCACTAAGAAGCCCTCTGTTGATTTCCTAACAAATTTTTAGATTCATATCAGCTGTACATTCTGATTTATATACATTTAAATTACTTAAAAGCAGTGAAGCAAGCACAGTCATGATTGCTAAATGCCAAGTCATAGAAATTCAGTATTATTCCTACTAACTCTTTTCATTTCATATCTTTAAAAATGTTGATAGATTTGGGCCAAAGAAATAGAGTTGTTCTAGTACATAGAAGAATTAAGTTGTGAGAGTAGCTAGAGATAGTCTCTGTCCCATGAAGCCTCACAAATTTTATGGCAATGTCTTCTCATTTCATCTTTTTAACTTACTTTTTCCAATGAAGATGATACACATTAATGTTCCATTTAGGGGAAATATCCCTAGCTGGAATCCTTTAAAATATGAGTTTTGGTAGCATTCTAAACATAACCTTTTTCATCAGGTTAAAAAATTAAAGCTAGATAATTGAATAATACAACGATTATGGATACACATAGATACATATTTCATGAGTTCTAAGGAGCATTTTAGGGTTGTCAGACATTGTTTTTTGTTTTGTTTTGTTTTGTTTAATTTCTGATGAGCTAAGGTAAAATCCATTCTAGCTAACAAAATGTTCTTTATCTGTGAAGACTGGATTTTTTTTTTTAATAATTACAAAGACAGCATAGTACAAAATAGGATTTAGGCTGTTCATCCCCAAGAGACAAGTTACTTAATACACTAATTTCTCAGACTTTTACTAGTTTATATAAGTTCTAATCACAGGAGTAAGTAAAATAATGAAATTCTATGATCTTTACTCATGCATGCTTTCTATTTTGTAATAGTTTTGTTAGAGAACATAGAAATTTCCTGCTTCATGACACAGATGAGAAGGAACAACAATAAATATAATTGGATGTTGAAAGCTACCAGTGTCAATGACATTGGGTATAAAGTAAAGAAGGAACTTTAGGGATGTGTGATTGTTGTGTCCATAATTGTTTTCCCCTTTTATATAGAAGGATTAAAAAATATTGCAGGGACAATAGGGTTATTTCACAAAAACAAAATGTTTAATTTACCAGGATAATACAACAAATCTAAATATATATGTGCCCAAATATATGGCTTCAAAGTATACAAAACAAAAATGAGTAGAATTACAAAAGAGTAGACAAATTAACAATCATAGTGGGAAAATTCAACCATTATTAAACAGTGTAATCCAGTGATTGAAGAAGGCAGAAAAACTTAAGGGCAAAGAAGTAAAGATTTAAATATCCATTTTAAGAAATTAGGTAAAGTATAATAAAATAAAAACAAAGCAAGTAAAAACATAAGAATAAAAAGGATAGAACAGAAATTAGTAAAATAGAAAATAAATATACAAAAGAGAGGATCAACAAGGTTAAATATTAGCTTTTTTGGAAAAGACCCACACATTGAAAAGACTCTGCTTGAACTGATGAGCTAAATAGAGAGAAACAGTTTTTATTACTGATATTGGAAATAAATAAGGAATCTTCAGTGCTTTAGACCCAATGGACAAGAGGAGAATAAGATATCATATGCAAACTTACTCCAAAAAATGTACACATAAAAACAAACCAGCAATTAATTTATATAATCTTATACCTAACAGAAGCTTCAAATTAGTAATTATATATTTTACCACAGTGAAAACTCCATCATCAGACATCTTCTTTAGGGAAATATAAGCATTTAAAGAGAACATAATTTGAATCTTAAATTCTTTCAGAGACTAGAATGAGAATACACCCATTAACTTATTTTGTATGGAAATCATGACCTTGATACTAAAACTGACAAGTAATGGACAATTACAGAGGAATTAAATGACAAAAATATTAGATTAAAAAATCCTTAATACAATATTAGCAAACATAAGGCACCAATATGTAAATAGAATTCAACAACATTACCAAGATTTATCTTTATAAAAGGTAATCAACAAGTTGCATCATATTACTAGGCTAAAGAAGAAAAATCATTTGATTATCTAAATAGATTGAAAAAATGTTTCATAAAATTCTTCCCTCAATAGGATAGAAAATTTCTTAATTGGAACAACAAAGAAACAAGGAAAGAAAAATAACAACAACAACAACAATATCAACAACAACAACAGATGGAAAACGCCATACTGCAAGTGAAACATTGAAATTTTTCCATATGCAATCAGGGACAAGAAAAGATACTCAAAATTACCACTTTTATCAATATAGGGAAATACTATAAAGCACTGAAATAAGTGAAAAGTATAGAGATTGGTGATACAAAATCTCCAAATGTTCATTGATGGTAAGATTGTATATGTTTCAAAATTCAATGGAGTTTAAAACTTAAATTTTAAAATTAATTGGAAAGTTTAGCAAGGTTTCTGATTAAGAATGCAATATTCAGGAGTGAACTACCAAGCAAAATATATAATTTACAATAATATGAAAAATATCAAGTACCTAGAAATAAATTTAACAAAAGATGTACATGAGTTCAAAAATTAAAACAATAAAAGTTTAATGAAACAAAGATCTAAAGCAATAGATTTATGACAAAGTTTATACTACAGAGCAATGAATAATCTACAGTCTTTTCAAGTAATGATTTGGCGACATTTATATACTCATGTGAAAATTATTGTTCCTCTAATTTACACTATGAAAAAAATCAATTCCAAATGTTATAAACTATATCTGAATACCCAGCAATAAAGATTTTAAAAGAAAATATAGGAAACTACCTTTATGAACCCCCAGGGGACTATTTGAAAAAAGTATAACTTATTCATTCCGTTTATTATTATAAAACTTTCAGAAAGCCTTATTAAGCTATTCAAAATCATAAATATTGACCTGAGATGATGGCTATGATAAATGATAAAAGGAAATAAAAAGTATAAAACCATAGTAATCAACATCATGGTATTGGCACTAAGAGAGACATATAGTCCAATGGGACAGAATTAAAAGTCTAGAAATAAACTTCAGTTTTAAGATCAACTGACTTTTGGAAAAGGTGCAAAAATAATTCAATGGGGAAAAGATAATCATTTCCTTGGATGGTGCTGGGAAAATTATATATCTTCATCCAAATAAATACACTTTTCAAAATAGATAGAATACAATAAAATAAAATGAATCTGACACCTGTTTCTAATACCATATAGAAAATTAATTAAGAATGTCAGAGGGGGAGACGAACCATGAGAGATGATGGACTCTGAAAAACAAACTGAGGGTTCTAGAGGGGAGGGGGGGAGGGGGATGGGTTAGCCTGGTGATGGGTATTGAGGAGGGCACGTTCTGCATGGAGCACTGGGTGTTATGAACAAACAATGAATCATGGAACACTGCACCAAAAACTAATGATGTAATATATGGTGATTAACATAACAATAAAAAATTAAAAAAAAAAAAAAAAAAGAATGAATTGTTGACTGTTTCCTTTGCTGTGCAGAAGCTTTTTATCTTGATGAAGTCCCAAAAGTTCATTTTCTTTTTTGTTTCCCTTGCCTTTGGAAACGTGTTTTGAAAGAAGTTGCTGGGGCCAGTGTCGAAAAGTTTACTGCCTATGTTCTCTGCTAGGATTTTGATGGATTCCTATCTCACATTGATGTCTTCCATCCATTTAAAGTTTATCCTTGTGTATGGTGTAAGACAATGGTTGAGTTTCATTCTTCTGTATACAGCTGTCCAATTTTTCCAGCACCATTTATTAAAGACAAAGTCTTTTTTCCATTGGATATTTTTTCCTGCTTTGTTCAAGATTAGTTGACCATAGAGTTGAAGGTCCATATCTGGACTTTCTATTCTGTTCCATTGATCTATGTGTCTGTTTTTGTGCCAGTACCATGTTTTACTGGCAAAGGAAACAGTCAATAAAACAAAGAGACAACCCACGGAATGGGAGAAGATATTTGCAAATGACACTACAGATAAAGGGCTGGTGTCCAAAATCTATAAAGAACTTCTCAAACTCAGTACCCAAAAAACAAATAATCAAGTCAAAAAATGGGCAGAAGACATGGACAGAGACTTCTCCAAAGAAGACATACAAATGGCTAACAGACACATGAAAAAATGTTCCACTTGATTAGCCATCAGGGAAATTCAAATCAAAACCACATTGAGATACCACTTTACACCAGTTAGTGGCAAAAATTGACAAACAAGAAACAACAAATGTTGGAGAGGTTGTGGAGAAAGGAGAACCCCCTTACACTGTTGATGGGAATGCAAGTTGGTACAGCCACTTTGGAAAACAGTGTTGAGATGCCTCAAAAATTTAAAAATAGAGCTATCCTGTGACCCAGCAATTGCACTCCTGGGTATTTATCCCAAAGACACAGATATAGTGAAAAAAAGGGCCATATGCACCCCAGTGTTCATAGCAGCAATGTCCACAATAGCCAGACTGTGGAGGAGCTGAGATGCCCTTCAACAGACAAATGGATAAAGAAGATGTGGTCCATATATACAATGGAATATTACTCAGCCAGCAGGAAGGATGAATACCCAACTTTTGCATCAACATGGATGGAATTGGAGGAGATTATGCTAAGTGAAATAAGTCAAACAAAGAAAGACAACTATCATAAGGTTTCACTTATTTGTGGAACATAAGGAATAGCAGGGAGGACATTAGGAGAAGGAAGGGAAAAATGAAAGGGGGGGGAAATCGGAGGGAGAGATGAACCATGAGAGACGATGGACTTTGAAAAACAAACTGAGGGTTCTAGAGGGGAGGGGGGTGGGGGGATGGGTTAGCCTGGTGATGGGTATTGGGGAGGCACGTACTGCATGGAGTACAGGGTCTTTCTTATATGCATACAGTGAATCATGGAACACTACATCAAAAAATAATGATGTACTGTCTGGTGACTAACATAACATAAAAAAAAAAAAGAATTAATTGAAGGCCTAAATGTAAGTGCTGTAACTATAAAAAAAAATTCTGGAAAAAAATAAGAGGAAATCTTCATGACTTTGGGTGGACAGTAATTCTTAGTTATAATACCAAAATAATCCACACAAGAAAAAAATGATAATTAGACTTAATCAGAATTGAAAACTTCCTTCCTTCAAAAAATATCATTATGAAAATGAAAGCACAAGTAACGGAGATGGAGAAACTATTTTCAAATCACATATTTGGTAAAGAAATTGCATACAGGATATATAATAATTTTTACCACTTGAAAAGTACGAAGATAAAATAACCAATTTAACAATGGCATAATATTTAATATACATTTTATCAAAGAAGTAGCACAAATGGCCAATAAGCACATTAAAAGGCTCACCATTATTAGTCATTAAGGAAATGCAAATTAAAACAATGAAATAGTACTAGTTACCCAATAGAATGACTTTAATAAAAATCCAGATGAGAAGAAATATTGACAAAGAAGTAGAAAAACTGGAATCCTCATGTAGCTCAGATAGGAAGGTAAAACATAAAAGTTACTTTAAGAAATAATTTGGCAGTTTTTTAAAAAGTTAAACATAAATTTTCCATGTGATCCAATAATTTTACCCCTAAGAATTTAACCAAGATAAAACATCCACACAAACACATTATGAGAATGTATGTAGTAGCATTAATTATAATAATAAAAAATGAAAATAATCCAAATGTTCATCAACTGAAAAACAAGAAAGTAAAATGTGGTATCCATACAATAGAAAATGACTCAGCCAACAGTTAGGAATGTACCACTGACACTAAACTGCTGCTACAAAATTTTTGATGTTTTTCTTTGTTTATTTTAATGAACCTCAAAAATAATACGCTAAATGAAAGAAGCCAGTAGAAACAACCCAAGTGTCCATTAGTTGATAAATAAATGAAATATGGTATATTTATATGATAGAATATTATTTGGTAATACAAATGAGTGAAGTACTGATATATGATATAAAAAATGGACCTTGAATGCAGTGTGCTAAGTGAAAAAAGCCATTGCAGAAGACCATACATTACATGATTCCATTATGTCCAGTATAGGGAAGTCTATAGAGTAGGTTAAAGTCAGATGTTGCCTAGGGTTTGGGTGTTGGCAGTGATGGTGGTGGAGGTTGAGGGAAAAAATGGAGTGACTGCTCCTGTCTCAGACAGGATTTCTTATTTCAGACTCTAGGTCAGAACTACACATGCAAGTGAATTCTTGAAACTTAGTATTTCTTGAAGCTGAGGAGAATTTAGATAGGGGTGATTCTGATGTCAACTCTATTACACAACTCAGCACTGGTTATGGAGATATTAGATAAGATTAAAATATAACATTTTGTAGTCTCACATACAGTATATATGTAATAAATGGTGTTTATTATTTTAAGATAGAGTTCTAAGGTATAATATTCTCCCAAAGCAACCTAACGTATACATACGTATTGATTATATACTGGAAAGACTTCAAAAAATCCTAACATTATAATAATATAATTGTCATTTTGTCCAGAGGAGAATAGATGAATGAGAGAACAAAATGCCAACAGGTTTACAACGTCCCCAGCAAATATACTCTATACAAATCAGAAAAGACTTGAAACCAGGGGAAAAGAAAGGGAAAGAAAGAAAAACGAAAGAGGAAAAAAAAAAGAAAAAGATAAAAACAAACAAAAACAGAACAAAACAAGAAAAAACAGAATATGATCAAATATGATCAGGTTAGTGCATAGATGAGTGCCACACACTAGATTTTGGGCATATTTTGGTCTGTTAGAAGAAAGTGCCTCCTAAAATTTTAAAGGAAGAAAGATTTATATATGTACAAAATACGGGTTGATACAATGAAGGGATGGAAGATGACTGTAAAGATGAAAATTATAAAAGATTTTATAAAAGTAATTGATAAAAAGTTGTTTGAACAAAGAAAGAAGATTTAAAAAAAAGAAAAAAAAAGGGAGAGAATGTGATCAGTCAGGAGACTAGAACAAAGCCATACACTAGTGATTTAGGGTATATTTTGATTTTTAGAAGAAACTGTATCTCAAAATTTTAAAGAGAGAACAACTTACATATATATATATATATGTATATATATATATATATATATATATGCCAAAAATAAGGGTAACTACAATGAAGGGATAAAATATGACTCTAAAAATGAAAAATAAAATTTTTTTTTAAAAAAGGGATTGATAAGATGTTGGTTGAAAAAGGGAAAAAGAAAAATTCAAAAAAATAAACAGTTAAAAAAATTAACTTTGAAAAACTAATGAATCATGGTAAAAAAGCCATGAATTCTATGTGCAGTATTCCCCTAGCGCCTGAATCCTCCCGTTCTTCTTGATCGGTAAACTTGGTTCTGGCTTGCTGGCTGTTCGTGCTGATCTTCTGGAGGAGGGGCCTGTTGCCATGGTTCCCAAATGTCTTTGCCGGAGGCTGAATTGCCCCGCCCTTGTCTGTCTGGGCTAAGCAGTCTGCTCAGGTTTGCTCTCTGGAGCTTTTGTTCCCTGCAAGCTCTTGGTACAGCTTTGGAGGACCAGGGTGAAAATGGTGGCCTCCCAATCTCCGCCCGGAGGAGCCAAGAGCTCGGGGCCCCGCTCCTCAGTGCACCCCCAGAGAAAAGCAGTCACTCCCTTCTCCCTGGTCTCCGGCCACACCCCGTGCTCACCTGGCCTGTGACCGAGTGTTTCTATCTCTGGCACCCGACCCTGTGTGGAGTCTCCAAACCCAGCAGATCCCCGCGGGGCACTCCCACGCCGCTCCTCCCAGGGGAGGAAGGGGAGTCTCCCTGGATCTGCCGCTTGTTGGGTCCCTGCTGGAGGAGCAGTGGCCCGACTGGGCCGCGGATCACAGTTTATGGCCACCCCGAGCTGAGAGCCCGCGCCTTGGCTCTGTCTCTGCAGCCGGCTTCCCCTCTCTGATACCTGGGAGCTCTGCCACACTCAGGCACCCCTGGTCTTTCTGTGACCCCGAGGGTCCTGAGACCACACTGTCCCACGAGGGTTCCACCCCCCCTTAGCCACTGGAGCGACGTCCCTCAGTGGAGCCGACTTCTAAAAGTTCTGATTTTGTGCTCTGCGGCTCTATGACTTGCCAGAAGCGGCGGACGGAGGCCCCCTCTCCCGCCGTCTATCCTCCCAAATATCGCCTCCGATACACTTCTCCGCACGTCCTACCTTCCAATAAGTGGTCGCTTCTCTGTTCAGAGAGTTGTTGCTACTCTCTTTTTCGGTCTCCTGTTGAGTTCGTAGGTGTTCAGAATGGTTTGATCCCTATTCAGCTGAATTCCTGAGACCAGACGAAATCCAGGTCTCCTACTCCTATGCCATCTTGCTCCGCCCCCCCTAAATTATGGACTTTTGAGTGATGGTGTGTCATTGTAGGTTCATCAGTTGTCATAAGTGTACCACAGTGGGTTGGGCTATTGATAGTTGGGGAAGGTTGTATATGTGTGAGAACAGGGAGTATATGGGATTTCTGTCCTTTCACCTGTTAACCAAAACTGCTCTTAAAATATGAAGCCTATTATTTAATAAGACTTTACTCATGGAATCACAATGAAGATGGTATTACATTTAGATTAACAACTCTTCCTCAATGCTTTTTTTGTGGATTTTAAATCATAACATTTTAGGGGCACCTGGGTGGCTCACTCAGTTAAGCAGCTGCCTTCAACTCAGGTTATGATCCCGGGGTCCTGGGGTCGAGCCCCATGTCAGGCTCCCTGCTCAATGGGGAGTCTGCTTCTCCCTCTCCCTCTGCTCCCTGCACCCCTGCTTGTTCTCTCTGTCTCTCAAATAAATAAATAAATAAAATACTTTAAAAAATAAATCATAACATTTTAAAATTAGGAAAGACTTTCAGGAAACATCTAATTCAGTTTTTCAAACTTGACTACAGACATTCTGAGGTACTATCACTTTGGATGTTTATTTAACTAGCAGATACCTAGGCTTCATCTAAATCTTAGTGAATAAGTTTTGAAGACAAAAAGGCCACAGGATATGCATTTTAACATTTCCCAGATTGCTTCATATGCTCAGTACACTTTGATAACTACAGATGTGGTACAGCTTCTCATTTATATTATAAATAAATTGAGATTCAGAAAATATCTCCATAAAACTAATTAAAGCAAAGGCACTAGTCATTTCCTTAAATAATTAGCCTCCTTTTCATAGAATCCATGTTCTACCACCAGTATAACATAAACTTAAAATTGACTCAACAAATATTTAAGTATGGACTATAAGAAGAGATGGTATTCTAAGAAGTATGGACATATCAAATAATAAAAAGAAACAATTCACTAAGACGTTTATAAATTTGTTCCAGCTATTCATACCGGGTTGTTTTAAGATATATTATTTCTTTGTTATCATGGAATAAATCTTTAATGACTGAACAGAGCACTACTTATGTAACAATTAAGGGGAAGGGGAAAGGGGCTTTGGTAGACTGACTACTTTCATTGCTTAATGTAAAGTCATCTCTGCATTCTTACCCTTTAGAAATGACTTCATGTGCTAAGAGTGGGTTTGACTATATGACTGTAAAATAGACCTAGAAAGAGATTAGGAATTGGAAGACATCCGTTCTCATTTTAGATCTGTTACTTGCTACTATTTATAGAAATCTCCTGGGGCAGAATGTAGACCTTTCTGATGGCATAGACTTATTTTTCTTATTATATGCCTACCTCCTTCTAGAGTGGTTTCTGATGTAGGGTAGACATGCCTTAAATGTCACTGGAAATCACAATTTCAAGATGTGGCTCCCAATTTTACAGAAGTCTGTTGATAAACAGTTGAAGTACCGCCACCTTAGAAAAGTGGCTCCTTTCCTTTTACTATACTTGGATAGCAAAACAATGAAAAAAAAATAGATGGAATTTTTATTCCATCTTTATGGCTTTAAGAATTTCACAACTCTTTTCCCCCTTTTTTCCTCCTCTGGAAAGCTTCTTTTATTTTCCTACTCTTCTTCTCAAAGGAAATAAATGTGATTTTCCAAATACCCAGTGAATAATTAGACATACTAATCACTGGAAACCCAAGGGAGCAATCAGTTATAATTAGGTAAGATCTCTTACATAAGTCAATTTAGCAGTAACTCATCATTTCTCTGGTTTTCACCATGAATGAGATGGATTTTTCTAGTAAAACAAATATCATCAGAATATACCATGAAATGCACTCATTTTTTTGAAAAGTAAAACTTTAATTATATGTTTATATAACATGTGTAGATCTTGCTCTTAAGAAAATCACATTGAGAATTTAGAAGATTTATTTTAGAAGTTTAGGAAGAATTCTTTGGTAAAAATTAAACCATATCACAATAATAGCTAAATCCTGAGGTAAGTTTTTTTTCCAGGATGTGGATGACTCTTATAAGATATCATAACCAAAAATGTTATAGATGTACTGCTCTGGAAATATATATATAGAGAGAGAAGACTGAGTGTATATTTTCTCTGAATCCTTTCTTTACTATGATACTTGCTAGGAGAAGGATTTCCTCTTACTCTCAGTTAACAGCTCAGATTTGGGGGGATAACTTCTAGAGAAAAATCCAAGGATGAGATTGACTTTCCAAACAGACTACAGCAAAATTTTGCATTAAACCCAAGTCAGAACTTCATACTGATTGAGAGATGGCTACAATGCTGCTAGTGGTTATAAACGGAGAAGAGTAGTCATGAGTATTTATAATTATTAAGTGGGCCTCAATAATTACTGAGTGGTCAGATTGCAATTTCTATCATATTTTGTAGAGTTTATATAAGTGCAGGTCATTCAGAGTCTTCCAGAGCTGTGTTCCTTTGTTCATTGTGAATAATATAAAAATCCTAAAATTAAGGAGAAAGGAGGAGAACACAGGATAGATTTAGAATCATTGCAACCATGAAAATAAAAGCACCGAAAAAAAAAAAAATCAAGTGATATTCAACAAATTTAAATAGTTTGTCACTGCGTGCCTTTAATTTTATTCTGTTATAATTTCTTACAATTTCCAAACTATCCACAATGTCATTTATAAGTTGATATATACCTCCTACCTTGTTATTCAAGAATTTCTGCCTTTCATTAGGAATGTCAAATAAACTATATTTGAGCTTGATGGGCTCCTCAACCTTCTTTATTTTGTCTACTCGATTATATAAAGATATAACTTTTATTGAGATATATAATAAAACATACTAATTTAAAGTACACAAATAAATGTGTTGAATTTGTGTGTGTGTGCTGAATCGTAACCCATGTAACTATGCAAGTAACTAGTACCTAATGAAGATAGAGAATATGATCTTTATGCCAAAATTTCTGTAATGCCTGAAGGAAAAATGTGTATATAGAGATTTGCAAGCTACTTTGAGGACTTTGCCTTTCCTTAAAAGTGTTATGATAAGCCACTGGAAAGTACTTAGCAGAAAAATAACTTCATATAACTTGAGGTTTAATTTAATCAGCAGGTTGAATTAAATACCATGGAGCTGCCTCCTCCCAGTTTATATGATTTAAACCCGCTTTGTACTAGAAGAGGAAATTTGTTGGGAATATGTAAAGATAACAGATACTGACACTTCATGGAAATATTAAATAAGGTCTGCCTTTTAAAAGAGCCTTGGTAAACAAAATGCTTAAATGAAATTTTTAAAAATGAAATACTTTAGTGAATTTTTCTATCACCCTTTATGATTTTTTTTAAGTTTACCTCCCAGTAGAAAATAAAACTAAAAACTACAATCAGCTATCACCTCCTCACACCTGTCAGAATAGCTAAAAAACAAACAAACAAACAAAAAAACAAGAAACAACAGGTGTTGGCAAGGATGTGAAGAAAGGGGAATCCTCTTGCACTGTTGGTGGGAATGCAAACTGGTGCAGCCACTCTGGAAAACAGTATGGAGGTTCCTCAAAAAGTTAAAAATCGAACTACCCTACAATCCAGCAATTACACTATTAAGTATTTACCTAAAGAATACAAAAATACTAATATTCATTCAAGGGAATACATGCACTGCAATGTTTATAGCTGCATTATCTACTACAGCCAAATTATGGAAATAGCCCAAAATGTCCATCAACTGATGAACGGATAAAGATATATATATATATATATGGAAGTATTATTCAGCCATAAAAAAGAATAAAATCTTGTGATTTGCAAGGATGTGGATAGAGCTAGAGAGCTTTATGCTAGGCAAAATAAGTCAGTCAGAGAAAGATAAATACCATATGAGTTCACTTGTATGTGGAATTTAAGAAACAAAACAATCATAGAGGATAGAGAGAGAACAAACCAAGAAACAGACTCTTAACTATAGAGAACAAACTGATGGCTATCGAGGGGAAGCTGGTGGGGGAGATGTGTGAAATAGGTGATGAGGATTAAGGAGTGCACATATGCGATGAGTACTGGGTGTTGTATGGAAGTGATGAATCACTGAATTCTACTCCTGAAACTAATATTATACTCTATGTTAACTAACTGGAATTTAAATAAAAACCTGGAAAGAAAAAAGTTAACAACATTTACCTCCTTGTAGATTTTATTTTTTCTTTTATTTTCAATACCGGCTACTGTTATTTTTTACAACAAACTTCAGGTTTTTAATATTTCTCTTTAAACTTTTTATATAATCAGAGTATCATTTTTAAGATAACTTCTCACTATATGACAGTATCGTTTGAATTGATTTCTTGATACCACTACCTTATGTTTGTTGAAATTGGTTGGGGCTAAGATCCTAACATCCCTAGATTACTGTCACTAGAAGATCCTTTGGGGCGCCTGGGTGGCTCAGTTGGTTAAGTGACTGCCTTCGGCTCAGGTCATGATCCAGGAGTCCCTGGATCGAGTCCCGCATCGGGATCCCTGCTTGGCGAAGAGTCTGCTTCTCCCTCTGACCCTCCCCCGTCTCATGTGCTCTCTCTCTCTCTCTCATTCTCTGTCTCAAAAAAAAAAAAAAAAAAACTAAAAAAAAAAAAAGAAGATCCTTTGAAGCTGACCCCTAAAGTAACAGATACTATGTCTAAGCTTTAACAGAATGAGCTTTTGTGAGTATGAATATGCAAAGGAAAATGGAGACTTGCCCAGGAAAAATGCTTAAATTTAGATGAATTATATTTTGTAAATATTCAATGGAAAAATAATTCACTGGATGATTACAATACCCTATTTTTTTCAGAAATGTGAAGCATTTACTCTAAGACATATCAAGATTTAACTTTTAGAGACACTCAGCATAAGTAATATTAAGAGTCTACCTTTAGAATTGTTTTTCATATACATATATCATTTATATCCATTTATTCATTTTATAAATACATGTTGAACAAATCTATTAGGTTTTCTCAAATTATTTGATTTAATTCTCACATTAAATATGAAGAAAAGTTTTAAAATTTATTTAAATCACAAAAGATGTCGTACAAAAATCATGAAACAGCAAAGTTTCAAACCTATTTTTTCAACTCTAATTTCAGTATCCTTTTCATTTATTACAAAGGCTCTTAATAAGTCTATTATAAATGCAATTGAATCAGATAATGTAGTTTAAAAATATAATCTTAGCTGCACACATTTTCTCAAGTATTCTTAATTCTTAAGTACCTTAAGAGTGATATTTTTCTTGTTTAACCTGACTACACAGTGTTGTTCTTATGAAAGTTTAATACCTATAAATGTGCAGAACATTTTGATATGTGCATACAATTTCAATATCTGCACAGATATTTCTTATGCCAGCCCAATCTTTATTACCCTATCTCCTTGATCAAATCACATAAGTTTTAAGGAAAACTAAGTCTAAGATTAACTACATTTAAAGGTTTATGTGGATGTCATATCAATAAAAAATTCCATTAGTGTTATTCCAAATACCATGTCAATATGGAAATATGATTTAAAGCCTCTGATTTTAAATTGTTCTAGCTTCCATAGTTTCCCTAGCTTTCTTTACCATGGAAGTAATTCCAAATATTTTTCTGAAACTAAACCATAATTTCTGCTTTTCTCAGTTTACACTCCTAGTAGAAAATCTTAGAGTTCAGAAAAAGGAAGTATCATTTCAAAAGAATGGCTACACAACTTATTATATTAACATTTATTTTACATTTAAAATTTTGATAATTTCCTTATATATTCAATTAATTATTCACCAAATATTATTAAGTGTAATTAAGTTTTGAGCTCTGTGCCAAGATCTGGGTATTGACAATGTATACATCCCAGCTCCTGTCCTTTGGGTGATTAAACAGAATATAAATAAAAATGCTTTTAAAAACATCCAAGTGGTGGGGTGCCTGGGTGGCTCAGTTGTTAAGTGTCTGCCTTTGGCTCAGGTCATGATCCCAGGATCCTGGGTTCGAGCCCCATGTCAGGGTCCCTGCTCAGCAGGAAGCCTGCTTCTCCTTCTCCCACTGCCCCTGCTTGTGTTCCCTCTCTTGTGGTCTCTCTCTCTCTCAAATAAATAAATAAAAATATTAAAAAATAAATCCAAGTGACCCCTGCATCTAGTGCAGAGACTTCAACAGAATAAAATGAAGACTAGTTGTAGAGTTTTACACAGTTGGTACCTTTCATTCTTCCAATAATCTGGGGGGGGGGATTTCAGTGAAATTATTTCTTATTCTGTAATTAAGAAGCTATAGTTCCAGCCAAGAAAGACTAACTGGTACTGGACTAACAATTACACATTTATAAAATAGAGAAAATATATGAGGTTACTACTTAGGCATTGAAAAATAGATCAACCTAGATTGCAATCTGGAATAAAAGGGAAACTCACAAGATAAGCCCTACTATTGGTCAGATTCTCTGCATAGGGAAAATTTCTTAACCAACTGCTGCAGTCTTGCTAAGTTTAGGCAGCAAATATCAGAGGTCAGGATTGCTGAAGGGGCTGCAATGTGAGGGCAAGTATGGAGAAGAAAATTGTGCAGAACTTGAGTTCTGGAAGAATGTGTGGGGGTCCCTTAAGAATCCTTTGCTGAGGGGTGCCTGGATGGCTCAGACAGTTAAGTGTCAGACTCTTGGTTTCAGCTCAGGGCATGATGTCAAGGGTCCTGAATAGAGAGCCACTTAGGGCTCTGTTGGGAGTCTGCTTGAGATTCTCTCCCTCTGCCCCTAACCCCATCCTCAAGTGTTTTTTTTTCCTCTCTCTCTCTCAAATAAATAAATCTTAAAAAAAATATCCTTTGCTGAAAGTTGAGCTATATATGCTCAAGATGAGACCATGTGAGAGGTAATCCACAGCAGGCATGTTAGTTAGAGCAAATCAGAGATATTCAAAGTTGAGCAAAGCTAGGAGATATTATATTTCCATCCCAGGCAGAGAGGAAAGAACTTGTGATACCTAAGATATTTGAGAGAGAGCAGAAAAGAGAGCCTTAAGAGTAAGAAACATGTCTCTTCTCGCTGAACCCATGCCCCCAATACTTAAAACCCTGAATCACAGAGCTGTTGTGAGGATTATATAAGATTATGTAAGGGAGAATTCAGAAAGAATGCCAGATAAATACTGAATCAATATAAGCACTTCATTTCAGCTTCATTATGTACTTGTGTATAACTAACCCAGCAGAAAAACATTGTCTCCATTTCTCCATGGATCATGAAGAAGTTTTGACATGCAAGTTTCACTAAGACTTCCCAATTTTAATTTGATTCTTTGGGACTCTGAAGGACACTGGTGTCTGTCTGTAGTCAGAAGTAAAATCAGGTTTGAAGCACGTAGATTCTGGGCACCAAAATCAGTCAAGAGATACCTGCAATAAGTACTTGTCAGGGACATCTTGAAAGTAGGTCAGTTTAGGGGGCAGAGCAAGATGGCGGAGGAGTAAGAGACCAGGATTTTGCCTGGTCTCAGGAATTCAGCTGAATAGGGCTCAAACCATTCTGAACACCTACGAACTCAACAGGAGATCGAAGAGAAGAATAGCAACAACTCTCTGAACAGAAAAGCGACCACTTTCTGGAAGGTAGGACGTGCAGAGAAGTGAATCCGAGGCGATATTTGGGGGGATAGATGGAGGGGGAGGGGCCTCCATCGGCCGCTTCTGGCAAGTGATAGAGCCGCGGAGCACAAAATCGGAACATTAGAAGTCGGCTCCGCTGAGGGACGTCGTTCCAGTGGCTAAGCAGGGGGTGGAACCCTCGCGGGACAGTAAGGTCTCAGGACCCTTGGGGTCACAGAAAGACCGGGGGTGCCTGAGTGTGGCAGAGCTCCCAGGTATCAGAGCGGGGAACCCAGATGCAGAGATGGAGCTGAGGTGCGGGCTCTCAGCTCGGGGTGGCCATAAACTGTGATCCACGGCCCAGTCGGGCCACTGCTCCTCCAGCAGGGACCCAACAAGCGGCAGATCTGGGGAGACTCCCCTTCCTACCCCAGGAGGAGCGGCATGGGAGTGCACCGCAGGGATCTGCTGGGTTTGGAGACTCCACACGGGGTCAGGTGCCTGAGATAAAAATGCTCGGTCACAGGCCAGGTGAGCACGGAGTACGGCCAGGGACCGGAGAGGCGGGAGTGACTGCTTTTCTCTGGGGGCACACTGAGAAGCCAGGCCCCGAGTTCTCAGCTCCTCCGGGCGGAGACTGGGAGGCCACCATTTTCACTCTGGTCCTCCAAAGCGGTACCAAGAGCTTGCACGGAACAAAAGCACCTGAGAGCAAACCCGAGCAGATTGCTTAGCCCAGACGGAGAAGAGCGGGGCAATTCCACCTCCCACAAAGACATTTGGGAACCACGACAAGAGGACCCTCCCCCAGAAGATCAGCACGAACAGCCAGCAGGCCAAGACCAAGTTTACCGATCAAGGAGAATGGGAGAACTCCAGCGCTAGGGCAATACTGCACATAGAATTCATGGCTTTTTTACCATGATTCATTAGTTTCTCAAAGTTAATTTTTTTAACTGTTTTTTTTTTGAATTTTTCTTTTTCCCTTTTTCAAGCAACATGTTTTTAATGCCTTTTTTAAAAATAAAATTTATTTTTCATTTTTAGAGTCATATTTTTTCCCTTCATAGTACTTACCCTTATTTTTGGCATATGTATATATAAGTTGTTCTCTCTTTAAAATTTTGAGATACAGTTTCTTCTAACACATCAAAATATACCCTAAATCACTAGTGTATGGCTTTGTTCTAGTCTCCTGCCTCATCACATTCTTTCCCTTTTTTTTTCTTTTTTTATCTTCTTTCTTTTTAAACAACTTATCTTATCAATTCTTTTTATAAAAATCTTTTATACTTTTCATCTTTACAGTCATCTTCCATCCTTTCATTGTATCAACCCTTATTTGTACATATATAAATCTTTCTTCCTTTAAAATTTTAGGAGGCACTCTCTTCTAACAGACCAAAATAGACCCAAAATCTAGTGTGTGGCACTGATCTATGCACTAGTCTGATCATATTTGATCATATTCTGTTTTTTTTGTTTTGTTCTGTTTTTGTTTGTTTTTATCATTTTCTTTTTCTTTTTTTTTTCCTTTTTTTTTTTCTTTTTTCTTTCTTTCCCTTTCTTTTCCCCTGGTTTCAGGTCTTTTCTGATTTGCATAGAATATATTTGCTGGGGACGTTGTAAACCTGTTAGCATTTTGTTCTCTCATTCATCTATTCTCCTCTGGACAAAATGACAAGACGAAAAAAATCACCTCAGCAAAAAGAACAAGAGGTAGTACCGTCTGTCAGGGATTTAATCAATATGGACATTAGTACGATGTCAGACCTAGAGTTCAGAATCATGACTTTACAGATACTAGCTGGGCTTGAAAAAAGTGTGGAAGTTATTAGAGAAACCCTTTCTGGAGAAATAAAAGAACTAAAATCTAACCAAGTCGAAATCAAAAAGGCTATTACTGACGTGCAATCAAAAATGGGGGCACTAACTGCTAGGATAAATGAGGCAGAAGAGAGAATCAGTGATATAGAAGACCAAATTTGGAAAATAAAGAGGTTGAGAAAAAGAGAGAGAAACAACTACAGGATCACGAGGGCAGAATTCGAGAGATAAGCGATACAATAATATGAAACAACATTAGAATAATTGGAATCCCAGAAGAAGAAGAAAGAGAGAGAGGGGCAGAAGGTACATTGGAGCAAATTATAGCAGAGAACTTCCCTAATGTGGGGAAGGAAACAGGCATCAAAATCCAGGAGGCACAGAGAACCCCTCTCAAAATCAACAAAAATAGGTCAACACCCCGACATCTAATAGTAAAATTTACGAGTCTCAGAGACAAAGAGAAAATCCTGAAAGCAGCTCGGGAGAAGAGATATGTAACCTATAAAGGTAGAAACATTAGATTGGCAACAGGCCTATCCGCAGAGACCTGGCAGGCCAGAAAGGACTGGCATGATATCTTCAGAGCACTAAACGAGAAAAATCTGCAGCCAAGAATACTATATCCAGCTAGGCTGTCATTGAAAATAGAAGGAAAGATCAAAAGCTTCCAGGACAAACAAAAACTAAAGGAATATGCAAACAGGAAACCAGCCAGACAAGAAATATTGAAAGGGGTCCTCTAAGCAAAGAGAGAGCCTAAAAGCAGAATAGATCAGAAAGGAACACAGATAATATACATAACAGTCACTTTACAGGCAATACAATGGCATTAAATTCATATCTTTCAATAGTTACCCTGAATGTAAATGGGCTAAATGCCCCAATCAAAAGACACAGGCTATCAGATTGGATAAAAAAACAAGACCCATCAATATGCTGTCTGCAAGAGACTCATTTTAGACCCAAACACACCCCACATTGAAAGTGAGGGGTGGAAAACTATTTACCATGCTAATGGACACCAAAAGAAAGCTGGGGTGCCAATCCTTCTATCAGACAAATTAGATTTTAAAACAAAGACTGTAATAAGAGATGAAGAAGGACACTATATCCTACTTAAAGTATCTAACCAACAAGAAGATCTAACAATTGTAAATATCTATGCCCCTAACATGGGAGCAGCGAATTACATAAGGCAATTAATAACAAAAGCAAAGAAACACATTGACAACAATAGAATAATAATGGGGGACTTTAACACTCCCCTGACTGAAATGGACAGATCACCTAAGCAAAAGATCAACAAGGAAATAAAGACTTTAAATGAAACACTGGACCAAATGGACTTCACAGACATACTCAGAACATTCCATCCCAAAGCAACGGAATACACATTCTCCTCTAGTGCCCATGGAACATTTCCCAGAATTGATCACATCCTAGGTCACAAATCAGATCTCAACTGGTACCAAAGGATTGGGATCATTCCCTGCATATTTTCAGACCACAATGCTTTGAAATTAGAACTCGATCACAAGAGGAAAGTCAGAAAGAATTCAAATACATGGAGGCTAATGAGCATCCTACTGAAGAATGAATGGGTCAACCAGGAAATTAAAGAAGAATTAAAAAATTCATGGAAACCAATGAAAATGAAAACACAACTGTTCAAAATCTTTGAGATATAGCAAAGTCAGTCCTAAGAGGACAGTATATAGCAATACAAGCCTTTCTCAAGAAACAAGAAAGGTCTCAAATACACAACCTAACCCTACACCTAAAGGAGTTAGAGAAAACCCAGCAGGAGAAGTGAAATAATAAAGATCAGAGCAGAAATCAATGAAATAGAAACGAAAAGAACAGTAGAACAGATCCACGAAACTAGGAGCTTGTTCTCTGAAAGAATTAACAAGATTGATAAACCCCTGGCCAGACTTATCAAAAAGAAAAGAGAAATGACCCAAATCAACAAAATCATAAATGAAAGAGGAGAGATCACAACCAACACCAAAGAAATACAAACAATTATAAGAACATATTATGAGCAACTCTATGCCAGCAAATTAGATAACCTGGAAGAAATGGATGCATTTTAGAGATGTGTCAACTAACAAAATTCAACCGGGAAGAAACAGAAAACCTGAACAGACCTATAACCACTAAGGAAATTGAAGTGGTAATCAAAAATCTCCCAAAACCAAAAGCCCAGGGCCAGATAACTTCCCAGGGAAATTCTACCAAACATTTAAAGAAGAATGAATACCTATTCTCCTGAAACTGTTCCAAAAAATAGAAATGAAGGAAAATTTCCTAACTCGTTTTAGGAGGCCAGCATTACCTTGATTCCCAAACCAGACAAAGACCCCATCAAAAAGGGGAATTATAGACCAATATCCTTGAAGAACATGGATGCAAAAATTCTCACCAAAATACTAGCCAATAGCATCCAACAGTATATTAAAAGGATTATTTACCATGTCCAAGTGGGATTCGTTCCTGGGCTGCACAGTTGGTTCAACATCCGCAAATCAATCAATGAGAAACAACATTAATAAAAGAAAGAACAAGAACCATATGATCCTCTCAATAGATTTAGAAAAACATTTGACAAAATACAGCATCCTTTCTTGATCAAAACTCTTCAGAGCATAGGGATAGAGGGTCCATACCTCAACACCATAAAAGCCATCTATGAAAAACCGAGAGCGAATATCATTCTCAATGGGGAAAAATTGAGAGCCTTCCCCCTAAGGTCAGGAACATAGCAGGATGACCGCTATCACCACTGCTATTCAACATAGTATTAGAAGTCCTAGCCACAGCAATCAGACAACAAAAAGAAATCAAAGGCCTCCAAATCAACAGAGGAAGTCAAACTCTCATTCTTTGCAGATGATATGACACTGTATGTGGAAAACCCAAAAGATTCCACCCCAAAACTGCTAGAACTCATACAGAAAATCAGTAAAGTAGCAGGATATAAAATCAATGCACAGAAATCAGTGGCATTCCTATACACCAACAACAAGACAGAAGAGAGAGAGAAATCAAGGAGTCGATCCCCTTATAATTGCACCCCAAACCATAAGATACCTAGGAATAAATCTAACCAAAGAGGCAAAAATCTGTACTCAGAAAACTATAAAATAATCATGAAAGAAATTGAAGAAGACACAAAGAAATGGAAAAATGTTGCATGCTCATGGATTGGAAGAACAAACATTGTGAAGATGTCAGTGCTACCTAGAGCAATCTACACATTCAATGCAATCCCCATCAAAATACCATCCACTTTTTTTCAAAGAAATGGAACAAATAATCCTAACATTTGTATGGAACCAGAAGAGACTCCGAATAGCCAGAGGAATCTTGAAAAAGAAAAGCAAAGCTGGCGGCATCACAATTCCAGACTTCCAGCTCTATTACAAAGCTGTCATCATCAAGACAGTATGGTACTGGCACAAAAACAGACACATCAATCAATGGAACAGAATAGAGAGCCCAGAAATGGACCCTCAACTCTATGGTCAACTAATCTTTGACAAAGCAGGAAAGAATGTCCAATGAAAAAAAGACAGTCTCTTCAACAATTGGTGTTGGGAAAATTGGACAGCCACATGCAGAAGAATGAAACTGGACCATTTCCTTACACCACACACAAAAATAGACTCCAAATGGTTGAAAGACCTAGATGTGAGACAGGAGTCCATCAAAATCCTAAAGGAGAACACAGGCAGCAACCTCTTCGACCTCAGCCGCAACAACTTCTTCCTAGAAACATCTCCAAAGGCAAGGGAAGCAAGGGCAAAAAAGAACTTCCTTTTTGAGGAATTTCCTCAAGATGAAAAGCTTTTGCACAGCAAAAGAAACAGTCCACAAAACCAAAAGACAACTGACAGAATGGGAGAAAATATTTGCAAATGACATATCAGATAAAGGGCTAGTATCCAAAATCTATAAAGAACTTATCAAACTCAACACTCAAAGAACAAATAATCCAATCAAGAAATGGGCAGAAGACATGAACAGATATTTTTCCAAAGAAGACATCCAAATGGCCAATAGACACATGGAAAAGTGCTCAACATCGCTCGGCATCAGGGAAATCCAAATCAAAACCTCAATGAGATACCACCTCACTCCAGCCAGAATGGCTAAAATTAACAAGTCAGGAGACGACAGATGTTGACGGGGATGTGGAGAAAGGGGAACCCTCCTACACTGTTGGTGGGAATGCAAGCTGGTGCGACCACTCTGGAAGACAGTATGGAGGTTCCTCAAACAGTTGAAAATAGAGCTATCATATGATCCAGCAATTGCACTACTGGGTGTTTACCCCAAAGATACAAATGTAGAGATCCGAAGGGGTATGTGCACCCCAAAGTTTATAGCAGCAGTGTCCACAATAGCCAAACTGTGGAAAGAGCCAAGATGTCCATCGACAGATGAATGGATAAAGGAGAAGTGGTATATATACACAACGGAATATTATGCAGCCATCAAAAGGAATGAGATCTTGCCATTTGCCACGACGTGGATGGAACTGGAGAGTGTTATGCTGAGTGAAATAAGTCAATCAGAGAAAGACATGTATCATATGACCTCACTGATATGAGGAATTCTTAATCTCAGGAAACAAACTGAGGGTTGCTGGTGTGGTGGGGGTGTGGAGGGATGGGGTGGCTGGGTGATAGGCATTGGGGAGGGTATGTGGTATGGAGAGCGCTGTGAATTGTGCAAGACTGTTGAATTACAGATCTGTACTTCTGAAACAAATAATGCAACATATGTTAAGAAATAAAAAGAAGAAGGTAGCAGGAGGGGAAGAATGAAGGGGAGTAAGTTGGAGGGGGAGACGAATCATGAGAGAGGATGAACTCTGAAAAACCAACTGAGGGTTCTAGAGTGGGGGTGGGGGGATGGGTTAGCCTGGTGATGGGTATTAAAGAGCGCACATTTTGCGTGGAGCACTGGGTGTTATGCACAAACAATGAATCACGGAACACTGCACCAAAAACTAATGATGTAATATATGGTGATTAACATAACAATAAAAAAATAAAAAAAAAAAACTAATGATGTAATGTATGTTGATTAACATAACAATAAAAATTTTAAAAAAAGAGTAGGCCAGTGTAGGAGTAGACTTTTGTGGGAGTCTAAAGGCATTGTCTATTAGCCCATATAAGACAATTCTTGAGGCTAGAGATCCCATTATATCAGAAGGGGATGAAAATTTTGAAAACATGGTTCATAAATATTAATGTGACTAGACCTAAACCAAGGCTGTGATGTCCTAGGGAAATTCATTCTGAGATTTTTCAGAATATACTTGGAATTTGAGAAAATTTCCCATTTGTTAGAACATATAGATAACTTCTGCTGCCTACTGTGTATTTTGACTGAGTCTTTTAGAGATAAACCTGATAAATGGTGTCTGTTAAGCTCCAAATTGCACAGCTACAGTAAAGGGCATGTGGAAGACAAAACTGGGGTCATGTGACTACAATGCTAATCACAGTGCTGTAATCTAGTGTACTTATAACTTTTCACAGCAAAACTAACTCTTCCAAAGCCAATTCTCACTTTCTATGTAATCTTAGAACTTTAGGGAAGCAATCTCTTCTTTCAAGCCACTAGGGAAGCATTTATTCCATCACACAAAGGTGTTAATTCTTCCCCTCTTGACCTATAGTAATGAAAGCAGTTGGCAAAAGCAGCCAATTTACAAGCCCCCCAGGCTCAGAGCAAATCTGACTTCTCTGCTAGTACCCTGAAGCTCACTTTTTTTAAAACTGTTTTCTGCCTATTTTTCTTTTTTTATTATTATTATGTTATGTTAATCACCATACATTACATTATTAGTTTTTGGTGTAGTGTTCCATGATTCATTGTTTGTGCATAACACCCAGTGCTCCATGCAGAACGTGCCCTCTTTAATACCCATCACCAGGCTAACCCATCCTCCCACCCCTTTCCCCTCTAGAACCCTCAGTTTGTTTCTCAGAGTCCATCGTCTCTCATGGTTTGTCTCCCCCTCCGATTTTCCCCCCTTCATTCTTCCCTCCTGCTATAGCAGGATAGCTGAAACTCACTTTTAATTATGGGCCTTGAGAAAGTATAACTGGCAACACTGAATTAGCAATCTCTTCCTTAGATTTGCTGTTTGGCATCCTTCCCAGTTGCTTCTTTATTGGCTCCACGAAGAATTGGAAATCTCGTGGAAATTTCTCCTCTTTGTTTAAGCACAGTACAGCCAGTTTTCCCTCCCTGTCATGCATCAAGACTTGTTTCCATAGCAGCCACTTTGGGGAATGAAAGGGACTTACATGATACTCTTTCTGCAGGTGAAATCTAAAGAATAAAGCATTAATGTTCACTTGCACAAGAATAAGGTTTGCTTGGATATATTTCTGTAAAGATGGGGACTATGCTCTCTTTATAGAGCAAGGTGTTAAGCCATTTAACAAAGGCTTTTACTAGAGCTGTGCTCAGGCTCAACTCTATTTTCCTGTTTAGGAGGACAGAATCGTAACCAAGATCATGCATTTATATTTATCTTCTTTACTGGAGTCCTTCATATCCTCCCAAACTATTTCTGTCCAAAATTACACATCAGGGCTACAAAAGCAAAGCCTATAGCACTTATGCTAATTAGTCTATTAAGGTACCCCTTGTGTAGCCTGAAATCCAAGGGTGTGAGTATGGAGGGCAGACTGCAGTCTGGCTAACAGCTGTTATCACCCAGATGTGAGGAATTTGGATGATTCCCTAAATTCTGTAATTTTGAGGCATCAGATTTGGGGCCACTACATTGACTCTGAAATACAGCTTAGTATGAAGCAATGCAACAAGCTTATGGCAAAACAAACCAAAAACCAAGGCCGAATCTTAGCTTGCATATCTTCCTATAACGTACTCTCAATTCATGGAACTCTTGCCTTCTACCAAATTGCTAATCATTCTATGGCTATAATCATGACCTCTAGCCCTTCTTAGATAGCAATCTCAAAAAATAAATTCTCCTCAGGGCCCTATACCCATAAATTCGAAATGGTTACCAGCTACCATGGACACATCAATGTTATCATGACAATCTTCGTGCCCATTATATTTGTCCTTTACTCTCTACACAATGGCTTCATCATAGTGGTTCCCAAACCAGAAACATGGAACCTTCATTAGCCTTTGTCCCCCATATCTAATGGCCACTACATTATATAGGTCTCAATTTTTCTTACTGATAACTTTTAAATCCTTATCTGTTTCTGCTGCCTCATCATTTAAACTCAAATATCCAAAACAAAATCTCAAACAAACATAAAACAACTGTCACGAGAACTGGTTAACAAGCAACAATAACCCAGTTTTCTAGCCCTGCTTCCAGGTGCTGCTTGCCACCAGAAACTAAGGCCAGATGCCACAAGGCATAAACTCCAAACAAAACCCCATGACCCAGTTTTCACAGGTTTGGTCCAGGTCAGACAACCTGCTAACCCTCCAGATGACCTTGAGATCACAATCATCCAATTATAATAACAAAAACACATCTATCAGCATATTGATAGATCCTACTGAGCCCATTTAAAGGAAGAAAAGAGATGGCACTGATTCCAAGGAACCCCCTTCCTTTGCCCTGAAAAAGCCCAGGGTCAGCTCGCTTACCAGCCCCTTAATTACTCTAACACTGAAAAACCCATACCATGAGACCTAATCAGGGAAAAGTTGCCTTTAGAGCCTAAGCTTCCCTTCTTCATTCTCTGGCCATTGAATAAATTACCCGCTTGCCATCAAATACTGTCTTGTTACTTGGCTGTTTGGTGAATAGTATGAGTAGGGAAAGAACATACCACTCCAGGAACAAATTCTGGTGACTCTGCTCAGAAGGCCTTGGCCCTCCTAGCTTGGGGGGCCTTCAGGGGCCTGCAAGAGCCATCCAATTCCTGTCACATTATTGGGACCAGAGGAGAGACTCTTGGGATCACTGGCTAGGGAGGCCTCCCAGGGCCATCCTACTTCATACCTGAGCTTGCCCCTTCTGTGACCACCATCTCCCCATGACAGTGGCCACAGACGAGGGGGACTGCAATGAACAGAACAGATCAGCATTCCAGGTGAGTGGCAAAAACTCAAAAGCAGCTACAAGGTAAGTTCAGGACTCACTCTTGGGAGAGTGAGAGACATATCCATCCTGAGGTTAGATATTTAGCACAAAGACCACCTGAAAAGGGCTGGGAACTCCTGGCTGGTCCTCTTGGAGACACCAGGGACATCTGAGCACAATGGTTAAAAGGTATAATTGCAACAGGTTTTCTTACTTTTGTTTTTCTTTCACTCATTGTGCACCCTCTTCCCTTCCACTTCCTCTTTGTCTCTCATCGGGGTCCCCTTTCCCTTCTCCCTTCTATCTTCTGCTAAATCTTCACAAACCTCAAAAGAAGAACCTACCAGTTTGGTAATAAAACAGCAACAACAAAACAAGCCCTCATCCTCTTAACTGCTTTTCCTGATTCTAATATAATTATTGCCTTTGAATTAATTCTCCACTCTGATATCTTACTAATCTTTAATAAAATGCAAATCTGATAATGCCACTCCCTTGTTTTAGATACTTTAGTAGCTCCATTAAAAAAAAAAGTCAGAGTGTGGAAAGTGTGGAGAGGAGGTATCAATTCAAATCAGAAGAATATGTAATATACATAATTTCAACATCAAACATGGATAAGCATAGTACTGGAAAAGAAAATAAGCTTCTATTGTACAGAAACATTGATGCAAACAATTTTCAGAAAAGTCTTAGATAAGAATGAAATTTATCCAAAGAAAGCAAATGTGATTCAGTGTAGACAATCATTTAACATAAAGCATTACACTAAAAGACTAAAGACCGATTATCATCTCAATAGAGGCAAAAAAGCATTCATAATGTTCAATATTTTTTACAAACATATTAGAAAATAAAAGAATAAAAATGAACTTTCATAAGATGATTTTTTCACCAAAATCTGTAATGAAGATTATAATTAATGCTAAAACTTGAGATATTTAATGAGGCAAAAGTGCTTATAATCAAAGTTCTTTTCCTATATAACAACATATTGGAATATTTTGTCAACAGTAAGATAATAGTTTGGAAAGAGAGGTACAGTGTGAGTTTGTAAGGGAAAAGACATAATTATCATCATTTATATATATATGTTTATATATATATATGTTTGTAGCTAAAAAATATAGGAAAATAAACATAGTATTTGTACTAGTAAGAGTTAGCAAGGTTGTAGAATATATACTTGATATATGAAAACAATTACCATCTCTGTTCCAGAATTAATCAACGTACAAGGAAATGGTTTAATATTTTTAGGTTTTACTTTTAGTTTCAGTTCAAGTTATGAATTGTGCTCCAGTTAAAATTATTTTTTTAAATATAAATTGGATGAGTATGAGTATGGTGTGAAATTAGGGTAAATGCTCAACTATTTTCACAAGTATACCCAGTTAACCCTGCACCATTTGTTAGAAGACTTTCTTTTCCCATTGCATTGCCTTGCCATCTATTTGTGGATACTGAATTTTATTACATTGATTTATATATCTGTCTTTTCACTTTATTAACGTGAAATTAAACTGTTTTAACTCTTACATCTTTAAAATCTGGTGAATCCTTCCACTTTTTCTTTATTTTAAAAACTGCTTATTTATTCCCTAGGTTTTTTCATTTCTACATACATTTCAGAAAATGCTTGAAAATTTCTACCAAAAAAAGCTTGCTGTAATTTTGATTGACATTTGAAACTACTGACCAATTAAGAGGGAATTGCCATCATAAGGAAGATTGAGTCTTCCAATCCATAAACATGGTATATCTCACAAACATTTTAGGTCTAAAAAAATTTATCCAACAACATTTGTGTAGAGGTCATTGATGTTGTAGATTTATTTCTTTTTTCTTTTTTTTTTTTTTAGATTTTATTTATTTATTTGACAGAGAGAGACATAGCGAGAGAGGGAACACAAGCAGGTGGAGTGGGAGAGGGAGAAGCAGGATTCCCGCGGAGCAGGGAGCCTGATGTGGGACTCGATCCCAGGACCCCGGGATCAGGACCTGAGCCGAAGGCAGACGCTTAACGACTGAGCCACCCAGGCGCCCCTGTAGATTTATTTCTAAGCACTTTCTGTTTCTAGGCACTACTATAAGTCAAATTGTTTTCTTCATTTTTTTTCAATTATTTGCTGCTAATGTGAGACTCTAGCTGATTTTTGTATAGTAACCATGTACCCTCTGATCCTGCTAAATTTGCTTATCAGTTCTTGTTTCATAGGTTTCCTGAGATTCCCTAGGTAAACAACTATATTATCTGCAAATCGAAACTATTTTTTTCTTTTCTGTTCTTGATGTTTTAGTTTCTCTTTGTTAACTAATTACAAATAACTATGAAATCTAGGAAAATGTGAATAGAAGTGGTGAAAATGGGTATTCTTGCTTTTTTTAAAAAAGCTTGGGAAAATAATTTAGACTTTCCCAGTAAGAATGATGTTGACTAAATGTTTTTCTGCGTATGTTTTTTATCAGTTTTAGAAAGTTCCCTACTACTCCTAGTGGGTCAGAGGTTTTTTGTTGGTTGTTTTTCAATGGCTAGGTGTTGAATTTATTAAATAATGGTTTCTGAATCTATAACAATGGTTATATAGTATTTCTCCTTTATGTTGCTAATATTATGAATTCCATTATTTGATTTTCAAATGTTACATAAACTTCACATTCTTTGAATAAAACTGCTTGCTTATTATATATTATTCTTTCTATGTTGAAATTAAATTTGCTAGTATTTTGTTAGGTATCCATCTATGTTTATGAGTGCTATTAATCTGTGCTTTTCATTTTTGTAATATGTTTATAAGGTTTTCATATTAGAGTTATATTGCCCTCAAAAGCATTATGCAAAAAACTAGATGACTAAAAAATGTGTCATGAATTTTCTTTCACAATTTTCTGAAATAGTTTATGTTAGATTGGTATTAATTTTTTCTTCAGTATTTGATAGAATTTACTAGTAAACCCATCTGGGCAAAGAGGACTTTCCCATTTGTAAAAAGGTTTGTCATCAATTCAATTTATTTTTATAACTAGTATGCTCTCCAGAATTTGTTTCTAATGTCAATTTTGGTAAGTTGTGAAATGTATACATTTTGTTGAAGTTATCAAATTTTTGACATAATATTGTTAATATTATTTTCTTGCTATCATTTTAATATCTGTTGGATCTGTGAAAATTTCTTGTTTTATTCATGATATTGGGTTTTTTGCATAGCTTCCCTATTTTTCTTTATTGATTTAGATAGGGGTTTGGCAATGTACTCAATCTTTTAAAAGAACTGGTTTCTGTTTTGTAAATTTTCTCCATTAATCTGTTTTCTATTTCATTACTAGTCTTCATTCTTTTTTCTTTTTTTAAGAATTTATTTATTTATTTATTTATTTATTTATTTATTTATTTATTTGACAGAGAGACACAGTGAGAAAGGGAACACAAGCAGGGGAAGTGGGAGAGGGAGAAACAGGTTTCCCCACTGAGCAGGGAGCCTGATGTGGGACTCAATCCGAAGATCATGACCCAAGCAGAAGTCAGACGCTTAATGACTGAGCCACTCAAGTGCCCCCATTATTTTCTTTTTTTTTACTTACTTTTCCTACATTTTTTTTCTTATAACTTGAGATTCTATTATTTGGGACACACATATTTATAATTGCTATTTTTTCCTGATGAGCTGTCTCATTTTTTAATTACAAAATATCTTTATTAATCTCTAGTAATTCTCTTGGTCTCAGAGTCTTTTTAACCACTGATTAAATAGCTATCCTAATCCTCTCATATCATTTTCATGCTTTATCATTTTCCATCAGTCATGTTCAACCAATCTGTGTCATTGTATTTAAAATTTATCTCTTGTAAGTAGCATACAGTAAGGTTCTGTTTAGTTTATTGTTTAATTCACTCTGCCAGTCTCTTCTTTTTATTTGGAGTATGCAGATCATTAACATTTGATGTACAACAACTGATGCAGTTGGATTTGAATCTACCATTTTCTCCTTTGTGTTCTGTTTGCCCCATTTGTTTTACTATTGTTGTCATTGTTGTTTCACTGTTTCAATTTTCCTGGTTCCTTTTAGCTTATTTAAATTTTTCTAATTATCTTTCTAATTTACCTATTTTCCTTTTGCCTTCTTTATATCTTTTTAGATGTAGCTCTAGAAATTGAAACAGTCATACCTAAGATTTCACAAACTATTTAGAGTTAATATTGTATCACTTCACATAAAATGTAGAAAGCTTGGAGACAAATAGTGTTTGTGTGTGTGTGTGTGTGTGTGTTTACTCCCACCTACCATTATGTTATAGTTATCATGCATTTTTAATATACATATATTTAAAAACTTACCAGTCAATATTACATATTTTAAAGATATATATTAATTGTAAGAACTTAAGGGAAAAATGTTTAGTATTCTATTTTTATCCAGCTATTTACCATTAATGTTGAAGGTCCAGGTTGTCCACTCACACTCTTTCCTTTCAGCCTGAGGAGTGTTATCAGCATTTTTGTATATAGCCAGTCTGCTTGCAGTTTATTTCTTAGTTTTCCTTCACATGAACAGGTCATTCATATATGAAGGGTATTTTTATTAGATATAGAATTCTTTGTTTTCATTTTTTCTTTTAAAATATTATTCCATAGTATTCTGCCATTCAGTGTTTCTGATGAGAAACCAGTCACTTGAGTCATTGTTCCCATGTGTCATGTGTTGTGATATTTTTCTTTAGCTGCTTAAAATTTTTTTCTTTATTTTATGTTTTTGTCACTTTTATTATCTGTTTAGGAGAGATTTTCTTTAAGTTGATTCTGTTTGCTGTTCACTGATGTTTATAGAACACACCACAATAACAGGCAAACATGCATTCCTTTCAAGTGCATTTAACATTAACCAAGATAAATCCTATTCTGGGACATAAACTTTAAGAAAATTAAAGGAATAGAAATCATGCTGTGTATGTTCTATGTGATAATAAGAAGTTTAAGCTAACAATCAGTGATGGAAAGATGACTGAAAAATTCCTAATTAGTTCAAATTTAATCAAAGCATTTCTTTCTGTCTTTTTTTAAAGAAAAAATATTTATTTATTTTAGGTAGGGAGAGAGAGAGAGAGAGCACATGGGCAGGGGCAGAAGGAGAGAGAGAAAGAGAATCTCAAGCAGATTCCGCTCTGAGCATGGAACCCCAATGCAGGGCTTGATCTCATGACCCTGGGATCATAACCTGAGCCAAAATAAAAAATCAGAGGCTTGACCAGCTGAGCTACCCAGGTGCCCCTAAGCAAAACATTTCTAAATAACTCAAAGGTCAAGAGGAATTCTTGAAACAAACTGAAAAATATTTTGAAGTGAATGAAAATGAAAATGCAAAAAGTTTATAATTCAGCTAAAGTATTACTTAGAGGGAATTTTTGACCCTCAATTGCATGTACTAGAAGAGGATAAATGTTTCAAATCAATAATGTAAGAAAATTTTAAGAACCTAGAAAAAGAATAGAAGATTAAGTTCAAAACAAGTGAAAAGAATAAATTAAATAGTTGAAATGAACTCAATTAAATTAAAACAGAGAAAGAATAGAGAAAATTAGTGCAATTAAAAGATGGTTCTTTAAAAAGAAAATCTACATAATTGAACTCTAATCAACCGAGCAAGCCAAAGTTTGGGGGAGGGGTGGAGGGAAGAAGACACAATTACTAATATAAGAAATAAAAGAGGGGACATCAAGTGGACCACATGGGCATTAAAAGTCTAATAAGGTACTAGTTTCCTATTATAATAAATTACCATAAACTGACTTAGGACAATAAAAGTGATTTTCTTACATTTGTCGAGGTCAGAAATTTTAAAATCAGTCAGCCTGATTTCGTTCCTTCTGGGGGCTCTAAGAAACAATCTACTTCCCTGCCACTTGCATCTTTTACTGGGTATCTGCATCCCTTTGGCATCGCTTCCATTTTCATACTGCCTTGTCTCTCAGTGCTTCTGTCATCATATCACCTCCTCTAATTCTGACCCTTGCCCTTCTCTTTCTCTTATAAGGGTCCTTATGATGATATTGGGCTCACCTGGATAACCCAAAATAACCCCCCCATCTCAATCCTTAACTAAATCATATGCGTAAAGTCAATTTTTCCATGTATGTTAGTATAAGGTAGAATTAGGACGTGGACTTTTTTGGGGGGAGGTGGGTATTTCTGTCCATTACATAACAAATTACACAAAAATGCAAAACAAACATGTACGTTTCAAATGATATGCTAACCTTTGCAACCTCTGTGTTCAGCTCTCTCCAGATTTGTCTGTGTTGGCAAGAAAAGCTGTGAAATGTGGCCGCCCTTTTGTATTTGAAGCAGAGTGATTTGGCCTCAGCAGCAGCAAACAGATCAAGAGACCAACAAAACGGAGTTCATGGACAGTGGTGTGGACAATAAACATGTGGTGATTATACATCAAATGAGGCTATAGGCCAAAGCCTTGCAACTCATACTAACAGAACAGACTACTCGAGGAGTTGACCCCTTCTTTTATTGGGATGTGTGGAAAGTTTTTACAGAAAGTGGACTTTTTTCAGAGCTGTTATAGTGCTGGCTTACCCCACCCATAGGACAGCTTTGTGGACAAACTTCTTGACCTTATGCCCCTACTCATGACATCCAAACATGTAGAAGTGGTCAAAATTCTACAGACCCTGCTGAGGCAGAGTACCTTCCTGCACTTCCTACTTCCAGAGGAGACCCACAAAGCTTCAGCCATCATCACTGAGCCAGTGGGCAAGTCAGGCAACCCTTTGCGGTTTACATCTGGGTTGGTTGTGGCCCGGATGTCAAAGCAACCCCAGCACATGTGCAGGATCCTCAGAGCACTGTGAAGGTCCAGGTCTTAGATCCAGATGGCTAGGCTCAGAGGACTCATCCTAAGCAGACAGGGTGCCATTGGCTTGCAACTCAGGTGTCCCTCTCCCACAGTGCCTGCACATGCCTGGTGGAAGTCAGGCTGCTGCTGGCAACTCCAGTTCCCTCATTCCAAAATCCCCTCTGGATCTAGGGTGCTGAGTTATCACCCCAGGTGGAAACCAGCATCGAGGGTGCCATTCCCTTCAGCAAGTCTGCAAATTTCTGTAATGCCCAAACCTAAAAGGTCCTGAGTCACAAGCAGTCTTTAGAGCCAAGTCCTGGAAGGTGCTTCTCAGGGATCAGAGTCAGCCAGAAGCCTGGAGCATTTCACCTGGAAATGGTACATGGACAAAAGGAGCACTATGACTCTTATAGTTTCATCCAATATAAAGACATGATAAATCATTTTGTATTAAAAAATCAAAAGCCTTCAAGTCTACACATCCTTCTTCCCCCCAGTAAATTTGAGAAAATACTAGCTATTCTAGTTCCTGGTCCTTAAAAACAATTTTGTGGCTATATGGTCAATATTTATATCACATGGTCATGTTCTTCAAGTATGAAATAAAGATCTAATTTTTTTAAGATTTTATTTATTTATTTGAAAGAGAGAAAGAGAGAGAAGGACTGGGGAGAGGTGTGAAGGCAAAGGGAGAGGGACAAGCAAACTCCACCCTGAGCAGAGAGCCCCACACTACACCTCAGGAGGCTCCATCTCACCACCCTGAGATCATGACCTGAGCAGAAACCAAGAGTGGGACTCAACTGAGCCACCCAGGCACCCCACAAAGATCTAATTTTCTAGCCACCTCCAAAGAATGGCTTACTGGAGTGAAATTTTGTTTCTTTTTTGTTTTTAAACATCTATTTATTTGTTTATTGAGAGAGAGCATGAGTGGTGGGGGGAAGGGAGAGAATCTTAAGCAGACTCCCTGCTGAGCACAGAGCCCTAGGCAGCATTTGGTCTCATAACCCTGAGATCATGACCTGAGCTGAAACTAAGAGTCCCACGCTTAGCCAACTGTGCCACCCAGACACCTCTGTAATCTTGTTTCTTAAATCAATGGTTTGTTTGCCAGGGTCAAATCCTTTCACAGCTGACTTTTTCACCATCAATAGTTCCTAAATGACCTAGACATTGCTATCTTGCTAAGAAGCTCTATCCTTAACTCAGGCAATAGCTGAGCCAAGGACTGAATGAATAGCTGGAGAATGAATAATTTTGATCCCTGAAGGAGATTATTAATCTTGCCTGTCATTACCCTTAGAACCAAATTAAGACATAAGGGTCATATATTAGAAGAAACAGGATTATGGAAAAGAGGGATCCGGTGTAAGAAATAAAGTCATTTCCACACACCCCCAAAAGAGAGAGAGAGAGAGAAAGAGATTCCATGAACTATTCTGTGTCCATAAATTCAACAAATAGTTGAAATGGACTAATTCCACAAAAGATGCAAATTATGAAAACTACTCAGAAGACATAGGTAACCTGAATAGTCCTACAACTATTAAAAAAAGTGGATTTCTAGTAAAAATATTTCCATCAAAGTACCTCAGGCCCAGATAGTTTTATGGGAGAAACTTTCAAACATTTAAGAAAGAATATACTATATTTTCACACAAAAACTTTCAGAAGGGCTCCTGGGTGGCTCAGTCGGTTAAGTATCTGCCTTCAGCTCAGGTCATGATCCCGGGGTCCTGGGATTGAGTCCCGCATCGGGCTCCCTGCTCCACAAGGAGCCTGCCCCCCTCTCTCTTTCTGTCTGTCTCATGAATAAATAAAATCTTTAAAAAAAAAAACTTTCAGAAAAATTGGAGAAGGAAAAAAAATTGAAGAGAAGTGAATACTTTCTAACAAATTTTATGAGGTTACATTAATATCAAAATTAACACAGAAACAACAAAAATGGAAACTATAAGGCAAAAATACTCATGAACTTAGGCTCAAAAATCTTTAGCAAAATGTTAATATAATCTATTCTAGCAACATGCAAAAAGAATTACCTTGAAAAATAGTATTTCCCATGAATGTTAACATATCCCAACATTCTAATAGAAGAAAATGTTATGGCCATCTTAATAGATGCAGAAGCATTTGGCAAAATTCAATTTTCATGCATGATAAAAATTCTCAGCAGACTAAAAGTAGAATGGAACATTTTTATCTGATGAGGGACATCAACAAAAACCTTATAGCTATAATGATACTTAATAGTGAAAGACTGAATCCTTTCTCCCTAAGATTAGACCAAGACTCACATCCAGCATTGTATTCAAAGTTTTAACCAGTGCAAAAGTCAATAAAAAGAAACAAAATTCATCCAGATTAGAAAGGAAGAAATAAAGCTGTTTCAAGTCACAGATGACATCGTCTCATAGAAAATCCAAAGAATCTACAATAAATTTACATTAGTTGTATGTGAATTTTGCAAGGTGCAAGGTAATATAAAAAAATCAGTTGCATTTCTACATACTAGCATTGAAGCATTGAATCCAATTTATAAAGTAAATACTACTTACAAAAGCACCAAAAAATAAAATACTAGTCAAAAACTGAACAAAATTTGTGTGTGATCTCTATACAAAAACACTAGAAAACCCTGATGAAAGAAAACAAAAAGGAACTAAATTTGAAGATATAAAGCATGGTAATTGATTTTAAGATTAAATATTGTTAGGGGTGCCTTGGTGACTCAGTGCCTTGAGTGCCCGACTCTTGGTTTGCACTCAGATCATGATCTCAGGGCTGTGAGATGGAGCCCCACATAGGGCTTCTCCCTCAGTGTGGATTCTGCTTGAGATTCTTTCCCTCTCCCTCTGCCCACTCTCTCTCTAGAGTAAATAAAATCTTAAAAAAAAAGAGAGAGAGACAGAGATTTAATATTGTTACATTTGATGTAATCCTAGTCAAAATCCAAGCAGGCTGTGTGTTTTATTTTAAATATCATTTAAATTTATATGGAAAGGAAAAACAAATTCAAAGAACTCACAATAAACATTTTTCAAGACTTATTGTAAAGCCCTGCTAATCAAGTCGGCATTTAGCTTGAATTAAACTATTTTCTTCTACAAAGTATTTGCCTTTGTTTCTGTCATGGACTTGAAGATACTACCAATCAGAAATTTCTTCAGATTTTTTTACTTTGGGGTTTCAGATCATAAAGGTAAGTGGATTTTAACCCCAAACCTAAATGCACATTTGTGGTTAAAGATTTTCAATTTTTTTTCTCTGCTCCTACCAGAATCAAAATTGGACATGTATTTTCCCCTGTTGTCTAGCTCCACTCACTGAGGATTTTGTGCTTTTGAAGTCTTAGCTCCACTTGGATGCCCCAGTTTAAACTGTTTTCTGCTCATAGCCCTGGCTTTGTCATTTGACCATTTACTTGGTAAATCCCAGTCTCTTGGTAAAACTCAGTAGATAAAATCAACACAAAGGCTTTTTCGGGAGCCATTTTATCTCTATGGATTCATAATTTTTAAAAAAATCATGCTTCCAGGGGCACCTGGGTGGCTCAGTGGGTTAAGCATCTGCTTTTGGCTCAGGTCATGATCCCAGGGTCCTGGGACCAAGCCCCATGTGGGGGGCTCCCTGCTCAGCAGGGAGTCTGCTTCTCCCTCTCCTTGTGCTCCTCCCCTTTGCTCCTGCTCTCTCTTGCTTTTTCTCTCTCTCAAATAAATAAAATCTTTAAAAAAAAGTCATGCTTCTGAAAAACTGCAATAATTTTGCATCATCTCAGTTTTAAATACATATATTCTGACAATTTTAAGAGAGTTGTAGCAGAGAGGTTTCAGTATATTTCCAGTTAAATGTTGGGAATGAGAATCTAACCCCTTACTTTTTAGGAAAGCTAAAATCTCTCTAATACATATGATATAAGGGGTAAAATAGGTGTGGGGTGTGTTTACCTATGTGTGTGTGTAAGAGTATATAAAATTTCCTTCAACAGTTTTTCTTTAATATCTTTTTGTCTTCTAAAAATCAGGACATGTTTATTTGTTGTTGACTTGAAACATGGATTCTATATTCTATAAGTAACTTTCTCAATATTTTTTACTGCTAAATGTTAAATAATGGTAGAATAACCTTACTATTGTTCATCACATCAGAGCAGCTTTTTATTCTTTCAAATATACGTATCACTTCAATAAAATCAAGTAGTTGGAATATGAAGTTCTCTATTCCTGAAGTGTGGTTTATTTTTAAAAGATTTTATGCTTGTTAGTACTGCTCATAAACATTATTTTGGAAAATTATATCATGTAATGCTAATGAAGAGTAAAGAAGGTAATGGGGAAAAATGAATGTGTCATTTGAAACCAAATTTGTTATTTTATCAATTATAAAATGTGTGAAATTCCTAATGCTGTGCTTTATTTTTTGGAGACACACATTGCTGTTTTAGAAAAAAAGAATTAATATAATGTAACTTTAGCATGAAAAGAAATATTGCTTATTAATAGGGATTCATCAGATAAAAAGGTCCTTAATAGGGTCATGCAGTTTGGGAGAAGCTATGGATTAGCTAGAGGATTACCTTTGACATTTCATTCACATATCAAACATATTGCATTTACTTGTAATGTATATCTATCTGGGTCAGTGATAGACTCAGTCAGTTTGACAGGCATCATATAATCCAGTCAACAAAATCTAGAAAAAAACTTTTTGACATGAAATCATGCCAGAATGTGTTAAAATGGCACATATCATAGACTGTTTGACAGATGCTTTAAATCTCAGGCTATTTATTTTCAAATAATAAATACATATAATGGGGAAATGGGGTAACTGGGTGATGGGCATAAAGGAGGGCATGTGATGTGATGAGCACTGGGTGTTATATGCAACTAATGAATCATTGAACACTACATCAAAAACTAATGATGTACTATATGTTGGCTAGTTGAATTTAAATTTTAAAAAATGAAAAAAATAAAAAAGAGAAAAGAAATACATATAATGTGTTTAAAGCAGGATGCTATTTATAGTGTTCTAAGTGCTCTACCTTTGCTCTGGTAAACTTTCAAGTTCTATGGAGTCCTCAAGCATGGTGAGACATTCAGAGTTTCTCTGTCTTCTAAGGTCTGTTTTGGGTTCAGAGCTTAAAGAAATGGCAGTTACTTATCTTTCCAACTTCATATTGAACTTCTTTTCACTTTTTTGTTGTTGTTGTTTTGTTTTTACCATTCAGCACCCACTGGTTTGCTTCATACATTCTGACTATATCATCTCTTGTTCTTTTGCTGGATCATTATTTCCACATTCTCTATAGGAACATTCCTGAAATTCCCACTCCTTTGTTGATTTTCATTCCCCTTGATTGTTTCTAATATCACATTTTGAAGGATACCTGCTATATTCATAGATCTAAATCTATAAATAAAAATTCACCTGGCCAGACTGGTGTCTGAAAGTTAGAGGGTTCAAAACTAAACTCACTACCTTTCTTTTAAAATCTGTTCTATTTAACTGACTTCCTTATCTTTGTTTATTATATCATTATTCTTCAAAGGTGTGAAATTTAAAAATCATCTTTAATGATACCTTTTTGCTTATATTTTTCACTTTCCCCACTGAATTAATTATAAGGATATGTTGATTTTATTTCAAGAAAGTCAAATTCCTCTGTATCATACATTTCCACTGCTCCTTCTAAATGATAACTTCAAACACTTCTTTCCTTGGAGTACCATCCCTATGCATCCTATCACTAACACGAGTTTCCTAAAACACTGTTTTTATCATTATCACTTCTCTGCTTAAACATCTTCTATAGTTCTTCCTTCCTATATTTTATAAGACTCAAGTGTCATAGTATATCATCCAAGTTTTTTTTTTAATTTACCAAGATTATCTTTGACTTTTACCCTTGAAATACGCTATCTCTGAGCCAAATTCTACCTTTGCTATGTTCCTGTTGTACCTACCCCACTTTACCTCCATACCTTTATTTTGTCACTCCCTCTGCCTGGAATATACATTAATAATTGAACTGGGAATAATGCTTTCACTCCTACCTATTGAAAAGTGCTTATTTGTTTTTGCTTAAGGACAAATAACATTTATCATCTCTATAAATCTATTCTGGATATATTACTCAGAAGTCATATCACTTCAACCCTATCCTAAACAACTCCTGATGGAAGAATTATTTTGCACCCATGTCATTTCTAAGTTTCATATTATGGGGACTATTTATAACCATGTCACCTAGAAGAATTGCTTCAATGCAGAAGAGGGTCAAAAGATTAATTAAAATAAGTATCAGGAAGAAATACTTGCTTGCGAGAGTTTGTGGTTGTTTCTAAGCTGTGTGGTTTTGCCTTCTTTGTGGAGTTGTTGAGTATTTTGGGTACTTTTCAGTAAAAGAGAAAACATTATAGACTCCATGAAACATTTTGTAGGAAATCTTTAACATAGAATATTAATGTTATTTCCAAGTCTGATTTCCCACCTCTCCTCTTCTTTCTTTTTATGCTAGCATGGCTCAGTACTAAATCCTAGCACTTAAAAACATAGCACAGGAGTTCAAATATTAGCCTGACATTCTGGAACCCTATATTCCCATTCCAACTTAGCTGCTAACAAGCTCTCTGACCTGGAGCAATCATCCTGCTATGTGCCTGCTTACCCTGTCTTTAAAATAAAGGATTGGACTATATTATCTCTCAACTGCCTTCAAATTCAAATTTCTACAATTTTTTTTAAATTATTAAAAACCATATTTAAATTTACAACTTAAACCAAGTCTCTTAGGAATTTATCTAAAACAATAAGCAAGAACACAACCATATAGTAAGTTCAGAGAATCTTCTCGATCAGGCTACAAGACAGAGTGGTTTATCATGGCCACAGTGAAAGCTGCAACCCTTTTCCAGTTGGGTGGAAGCCACCAAATAAACTGATCTTGCTCAGCCATGGCCAGTGCTGACTCAGGCCTTTAATACAACTAACAAGTATCAATGCACATGTAAGTTATGATTTAGATCTAGTACAACAATTAAATGCCTTTGAAAATGATGACTAGGAGGCATTTCAAGATGTCAATGCAATTCATTCCTGGAAGAGCTTACAAAGCAAAACTTAATGTCCCTTACCTTAGCCCTGGTTGAAACTGAGTTTGAAATCAATGCATAATTAGAACCAAATACTTTATTTTTCTTATAACAATAACCTATTTAGGGATTTATTTAGTGCTTTATAGAGAGAGATCGGAAGACTTATATATAAAAACATTTGTGTATCCATTGCGAGCTCTCCAAACTCCTTTATAAAATGTTGAGCACACTCCACTGTACAATGCCAGGTTTTGGTGAGTGTGAAACATATCCTGACAGTTTAATTGAAATAACTATTGAGCATGAAGGTAAAACACCTGTTGCAAAGGAAATAAACAACAACAACAAAATCCCTGCTGAATTTTTCAGACAAGGTAGAGAAAATCAGAAGGACTCTTTATTCAATTACAATGAATTAATTAACGTATCAAATGGGAGAAGTGTTATCGGAATTTAGGCATCGAGAATTACTGCTGAACTCCTGGCCATTACTGAACCTTGAGCAAATTATACTTCCTGATCCTCAGTTGCTTTCTTTGCCTGTCTTGGAGTGTTCTGAGAATCTATTGAGATAGTAGAATATAAACCTTATGTATCCTGAACCACTCATCATTAAATATCAGCAGATTTGAAAGGCATGTGGAAGTCAGAATATTTCAATACAAATCTGAATTTCTGACTGCTTTAGAAAATCTACAGTGTCAGAAGACCTGTATTTCCTTTTTCCTGCATGGCAAAACTATGCTGGAGCTGAGTAGCTAGTTTGAGTTTAGCGTGATTTTGCTTTATGCTGTGCACCAACCACAGACCAGATTCATCTTTTACCACTGGATCCTTAAACACATTTGCTCATGTGATGCCCAGGATAGTTACTCTGGGGAATTTTAATTATTTAAAGGCTTATCAGAATACGTAAATTTAAAAATATTTTTAAATAACCTCATATATTCCCATGTTACTTTTAAATTCCCCATAGTTGATCAGGGTAGAAGTTTTACTAATTCCATCCTCAGTTTTCATTTAGAAGCTCTTGCATTTCCAAGATATAGAGAGCATGCATGTGAGGGAGTAACATATATATTAAAACTGATGTTAGTAAATCATCATCAAATACAAAGAAACAGTTTGAAAATTTCACTCTAGATGATTATATATTTCACAAGGATCTTTAATCCTCAAATTTGATTTTACATTAAAAATATTAAACAAATAACTACAAATTCTTACCATCCTGAGTCGGTTTGATGTCTATACCCTGCCTTATTTTCTGATATAATTTAGTATAAGAATAATTCAACTGTTGAAAATAAAAGTAAATAGTGGAACAAAAGGACCCTTTCAGAATATGAACAAAAGACAGAATATTTTATAAATTGTGATTATATGAGGGGCATCTGGGTGGCTTAGTCAGTTGAGTGCTGGACTCTTATTTTTGGCTCAAGTCATGATCTCGGTGTCCTGGAATCGAGCCCCGAGTCCAGTCCAGCTCTTCACTCAGTGGGGTGTCTGCTTGAGTATTCTCTCCCTCCATCTCCCCCTCTGCCCATCCCTCTGCTCATCCATGTATGCACTCTCTCTCCCTCTCTCCAAAATAAATAAACAAATCAAATAAATAAATAAATAAGTGAATAAATTGTGACTACAAAGTTCAGCAATCTGTTAGGGACCCTGTAAAAGATGTACCCTTTTCACCTGACTAATTTTAATGGGTTTGATTCTAGTATAACGTTGCTTGGAAGCCAGTGAGAGTCTTGAAAAATATCTCTGAAACAGAGAAATATGTATTGTAGGATATCATTTGTGTCAAAAAATTAAGAAAAGTATATTACATTACATTACATTACATATTTTATTATATATACATGACATACACAATATCTCTCAAATGATATAAAAAAATCTTGTAACATTTGTTGTGTCTGGAGAGGTAACTGCATTTCCAGAGGACTTGAGTTAATGAAAGAATTTGTATTGTCTTCTTTTCAATATATGTTGAATTTTGAACTCTGAGTTTATTACTATTTCAAAAACAAAGAAACTAGCAAAATAAACAAAAAGAACAAAGCAGTTGACCTGATTTGATTCAATCAAAAGTTTCTGTCAGTTATGTGACCAGCTGAAATTTTTAATCTGGATGAGAAATGCTATTCAATTGCATCATATTTAGCAACCTTTTATAAAAATAGGTAAATATAGTCACAGAAAGAGTAATTGCATGAAAGATTGCTTTCCAAAAGTAATATATATTTATATTATAACATACATAATAAATAATATACAATAGATATCTACAAATAATCATTCTTAGAAGGTCAGAATAAAACTCTTTGAAAGATGTGATCGATGAAAACCACATTATTGGGCGCCTGGGTGGCTCAGTTGGTTAAGTGACTGCCTTCGGCTCAGGTCATGATCCTGGAGTCCCTGGATCGAGTCCCGCATCGGGCTCCCTGCTCGGCAGGGAGTCTGCTTCTCCCTCTGACCCTCCCCCCATCTCATGTGCTTTCTCTCTCATTCTCTCTCTCTCTCAAATAAATAAATAAAATCTTAAAAAAAAAAAAAAGAAAACCACATTATTGTAGAAATTTTCAGATGCAATCATTTCCATTTTAAGTGCCACTTCTTAGCTGAAAGTGAATCAAATTTTTTTAAAATATATTAAGGATTAAATTTTCAAAACATAAAAATACTTTTGAAACTTTGTGATTATGAGCTAATGAAATCATTATTATAAATGAAAGAGAGAAATAATTATATGTTATTTGCAAAAAAGTATACTGGAAAAGCAAACGTATATCCTTCTTTTTGTTTCTCTAGGCCTAGATATATTATCTTGACTTATTTCACAGCTCTCCCATTCTTATTTCAGCTCTGTCAAATATGCTATTAAAATTACTAGTCTCAATTTTAGATATTGTCTTTTTTGCAATTTCAAGTTGAATAGCAGAAGTCTGTATCCTGTCTTTTAAGTTCTTCCATATATTAATCATATTGATTTCATAGCTTGTCTAATAATTTCATCATTTGAACTTCCTGAGAATCTGTTTTTAATTATCTGTATTTGTCTCTCTCCTCTCTCTCTCTTAGTCTTTACTAATACCTTTCTCTTTTATGACTGACTCTTTCATATTGAATCTCAAGCATTATATATAAAAAGGGTAAACTTAATATGAATATCTACTTCTATTCTATTTCTGTTGATTTTCTACTGATTTTCTTTTCCCCAGAGAATGTATGCTTTTTCTTCTAGCATTCAGCTAGCAGAAGAGTTCCATCAATCCAGGATCATTTTAATCCAAGTAGAAGTTTCCATGATTGCAAGATTCCCCATGGTTTCAGCACTGGTCTATTCTTAATTTGCTCTTACTTCTAGAGAAGCCCTTTTTGGTATTCCAATCAGAAGTCTGGGATGTTGAATGCAATCTTGCCTCCCTGAATTGCCCTAAACTTCTGTTTTGGTCATTCAGTTCCATAAATCTGACAAAAACTCTCCTTAACATCTCAGTCTTCTAGCCACCACTTTCATTATTGGTAGAAGCCTCTGGAATAAAACAGCTTCTGGAAAAAAAGTGAAATGAAAATGGCCAGGCTCATATTCTAGATCTTCCCTCCTTTCCTGATCTTATCTCTGTAACTCTGCACTGTCTTGAAATGATGAATTTGTCTGACTACTTGGTGGGAATTTTCTGTTAATTATTTTCTTGTATTTTGTTTAACATGAAGTTAAAAAAGAAAAATCCAGCCCTGGAGCATGTTAACCAACATTTTCCTCAAACCTCTTTTTTCATCCATAAATGTAAAAGTATAATAATCTAAATTAAGGAATTTTTCAGCTATTGCAGTACAATTAAAAAATAAAAACATTTTATTAAATAAAAAATAAAATAATATCAAAATAAATAAATAAATAATAACTAAAAATTTAAAATACATTTTTAAAAAATTTAAAATAAAGACCAATGCAAGTGTTTTATAGTGAAAACAAATATTTATTTTTAAATACAAGTCTTTAGGGGGCGGAGCAAGATGGCAGAAGAGTAGGAGACCTGGATTTGATCTGGTCTCAGGAATTCAGCTGGATAGGGATCAAACCATTCTGAATACCTACGAACTCAACAGGAGATCGAAGAATAGTAACAACCCTCTGAACAGAAAAGCGACCACTTTCTGGAAGGTGGGACATGTGGAGAAGTGAATTTGAAGTGATATTCGGGAGGATAGACAGCGGGGGAGGGGGCCTCCGTAGGCCGCTTTTGGCAAGTGATAGAGCCATGGAGCACAAAGTCAGAACATTTAGAAGTTGGCTCCGCTGAGGGACGTCACTCCACTGGCTAAGCGGGGGGTGGAACCCTCAGGGGACAGTGTATCTCAGGACCCTCGGGGTCACAGAAAGACCAGGGGTGCCTGAGTGTGGCAGAACTCCCAGGTATGGGAGCGGGGAAGCCGGTTGCAGAGACGGAGCTGAGGAGTGGGCTTTCAGCTTGGGGTTGCCATAAACTGTGATCCACAACTGCCATAAACTGATCCATGGCACAGTTGGGCCACTGCTCCCCCAGCAGGGACCCAACAAAAGGCAGATCTGGGGAGACTCCCCTTCCTCCCACGGGAGGAGCGGCGCGGGAGCACACCACAGGGATCTGCTGGGTTTGGAGACTCCACACCAAGTCAGGTGCCAGAGATAAAAATGCTTGGTCACAGGCCGGGTGAACCCAGAGTGCAGCCAGAGAAGGGGGAGACAGGAGTGATTGACTACTTTTCTCTGGGGGCTCACTGAGGAGTGGGGCTCTGAGTTCTCAGCTCCTTTGGGTGTGAGATTGGGAGGCCACCATTTTCACTCTCATCCTCCAAAGCTGTACCAAAACATTGCAGGGAACAAAAGCTGCCCAGAGCAAACTCGAGCAGATCACTTAGCCCAGACCAACAAGGGCGGGGCAATTCTGTCTCCAGCAAAGACATTTGGGAACCACAGCAACAGGCTCCTTCCCCAGAAGATCAGCAAGAACAGCCAGCCAAGACCAAGTTTACCGATCAATGAGAACAGCAGAACTCCAGCACTAGGGGAATACTGCACATAGAATTCATGGCTTTTTTACCGTGGTTCTTTAGTCTTTCAAAGTTAATTTTTTTAACTGTCTTTTGGTTTTTTTTTAATTTTTCCTTTTCCCTTTTTCAACCAACATCATATCAATCCCTTTTTTAAAAAACTTTTTTTTTTTCATTTTTAGAGTCATATTCTATCCCTTCATAGTAGTTACCCTTATTTTTGGCATATATATATAAGTTGTTCTCTCTTTAAAATTTTGAGATACAGTTTCTTCTAACAGATCAAAATATACCCTAAATCACTAGTGTATGGCTTTTTTCTAGTCTCCTGCTCGATCACATTCTCTCTCCCCCCCTTTTTTTTCCTTCTTTCTTTTTTAATCCTCTCCTTTCTTTTTTCAAACAACTTCTTAAATTATTAATTCCTTTCATAAAATTTTTTATAATTTTCATCTTTACAATCATATTCCATTACTTCATCGTATCAACCCTTATTTTGTACATATGTCTTTCTTTGTTTAAAATTTAAGGAGGCACTTTCTTCTAACAGACCAAAATACACCCAAAATCAAGTGTGTGGCACTGGTCTATGCACCACCCTGATCATATTTGATCATAGTTTCGTTTTGTTTTGTTTTGTTCTGTTTTTGTTTGTTTTTATCTTTTCCTTTTCTTTTCTTTTCTCTTTTTTTTTCTTTTTTTCCCTTTCTTTTCCCCTGGTTTCAGGTCTTTTCTGATTTTTTCAGAGTATTGGGGATGTTGTTACCCTGTTAGCATTTTGTTCTCTCATTCATCTGTTCTCCTCTGGACAAAATGACAAGATGGAAAAAACGACCTCAAAAAAAGAACAAGAGGAAGTACCCTCTGCCAGGGAGCTAATCAATACGGACATTAGTACAATGTCAGACCTAGAGTTTGGAATCATGATTTTAAAGATACTAGCTGGGCTTGAAAAAAGCATGTAAGTTATTAGAGAAACCCTTTCTTGAGAAATAAAAGAACTAAAATCTAACCAAGTCAAAATCAAAAAGACTATTAATGAGGTGCAATAAAAAATGGGGGTACTAACTGCTAGGATAAATGAGGCAGAAGAGAGAATCAGTGATATAGAAGACCAAATGACGGAAAATAAAGAAGCTAAGAAAAAGAGAGATAAACAACTATTGGATCACGAGGGCAGAATTCGAGAGATAAGTGATACCATAAGATGAAATAACATCAGAATAATTGGGATCCCAGAAGAAGAAGAAAGAGAGGGGCAGAAGGTATATTGGAGCAAATTATAACAGAGAACTTCCCTAATGTGGGGAAGGAAACAGGCATCAAAATCCAGCAGGCAGAGAACCCCTCTCAAAATCAATAAAAATAGGTCAACATCCCGACATCTACTAGTAAAACGTACGAGTCTCAGAGACAAAGAGAAAATCCTGAAAGCAGCTCAGGAGAAGAAATATGTAACCTATAATGGTTGGCAACAGACCTACCCACAGAGACCTGGCAGGCAAGAAAGACCTGGCATGATATATTCAGAGCACTAAAAGAGAAAAATATGCAGTCAAGAATACTATTATCCAGCTAGGCTGTCATTGAAAATAGAAGGAGAGATCTAAAGCTTCCAGGACAAACAAAAACTAAATGAATTTGCAAACACAAAACCAGCCCTCCAAGAAATATTGAAAGTGGTCCTCTAAAGAAAGAAAGAGCCTAAAAGCAACACAGACCAGAAAGGAACAGAGACAATATACACTAACAGTCACTTTACAGGCAATAAAATGGCACTAAATTCATATCTTTCAATAGATACACAGGCTATCAGAATGGATTAAAAAACAAGACGCATCAATATGCTGTCTGCAAGAGACTCATTTTAGACCCAAACACACCGCCAGATTGAAAATGAGGGGGTGGAAAACCATTTACCATGCTAATGGACACCAAAGAAAGCTGGGGTGGCAATGCTTATAGCAGACAAATTAGCTTTTAAAGCAAAGACAGTAATAAGATGAGGAAGGACACTATATCCTACTTAAAGGGTCTATCCAACAAGAAGATCTAACAGTTGTAAATATTTATGCCCCTAACATGGGAGCAGCCAATTATATAAGGCAATTAAAAACAAAAAAAAGAAACACATTGACAACAATACAATAATACTGGGGGACTTTACCACCCCCTTCACTGAAATGGACAGATCATCTAAGCAAAAGATCAACAAGGAAATAAAGACTTTAAATGACACAATGGACCAAATGGACATCACAGACATATTCAGAACATTCCACCCCAAAGCAACAGAAAACACATTCTTCTCTACTGCCCATGGAACATTCTCCAGATTAGATCACATCCTAGGTCACAAACCAGGTCTCAAAAGATTGGGGTCATTCCCTGCATATTTTCAGACCACAATGCTTTGAAACTAGAGCTCAATCACAAGAGGAAAGTTGGAAAGAACTCAAATACATAGAAGCTAAAGAACATCTTACTAAAGAATGAATGGGTCAACCAGGAAATTAAAGAAGAATTGAAAAAATTCATGGAAACCAATGAAAATGAAAACACAACTGTTCAAAATCTTTGGGTTGCAGCAAAGGCAGTCCTGAGAGGAAAGTATATAGCAATACAAGCCTTTCTTAAGAAACAAGAAAGGTCTCAAACACACAACCTAACCCTACACCTAAAGGAGCTAGAGAAAAAAGGAGCAAATAAAGCCTAAACCCAGCAGGAGAAGAGAAATAATAAAGATCAGAGCAGAAATCAATGAAATAGAAACCAAAAGAACAGTAGAACAGATCAACAAAACTAGAAGCTGGTTCTTTGAAAGAATTAACAAGATTGATAAGCCCCTGGCCAGACTTATCAAAAAGAAAAGAGAAATGTCCCAAATCAACAAAATCATGAATGAAAGAGGAGAGATCACAACCAACACCAAGAAATACAAACAATTATAAAAACATATTTTGAGCATCTGCATGCCAGCAAATTAGATAACCTGGATGAAATGGATGCATTTCTAGAGATGTATCAACTACCAAAACTGAACCAGGAAGAAACAGAAAACCTGAACAGACCTATAACCACTAAGGAAATTGAAGCAGTCATCAAAAATCTCCCAAAAAACAAGGGACCAGAGCCAAATGGCTTCCCAGGGGAATTGTACCAAACATTTAAGGAAGAATGAATACCTATTCTCCTGAAACTGTTCCAAAAAATAGAAATGGAAGGAAAACTTCCAAACTCGTTTTATGAGGCCACCATTACCTTGATCCCCAAACCAGACAAAGACCCCATCAAAAAGGAGAATTACAGACCAATATCCTTGATGAACATGGATGCAAAAATTCTCACCCAAATCCTAGACAACAGGATCCAACAGTACATTAAAAGGATTATTCACCATGACCAAGTGGGACTTATTCCTGGGCTGCACAGTTGGTTCAACATCCACAAATCAATCAATGTGATACAATATATTCACAAAAGAAAGAACAAGAATTATATGATCCTCTCAATAGATGCAGAAAAAGCATTTGACAAATACAGCATCCTTCCTTGATGAAAATTCTTCAGAGTATAGGGATAGAGGGTACATACCTCAATATCATAAAAGCCATCTATGAAAAACCTACAGCAAATATCATTTTCAATGGGGAAAAACTGAGAGCTTTCTCCCTAAGGTCAGGAACTCGGCAGGGATGTCCACTATCACCACTGCTATTCAACATAGTATTAGAAGTCCTAGCCACAGCAATCAGACAACAAAAAGAAATCAAAGGCATCCAAACTGGCAAAAAAGTCAAACTCTCACTGTTTGCCGATGATATGATACTTTATGTGGAAAACCCAAAAGACTCCACCCCAAAACACCTAGAACTCATACAGTAATTCAGTCAAGTAGCAGGATATAAAATCAATGCACAGAAATCAGTGGCATTCCTATACACCAACAACAAGACAGAAGAAAGAGAAATTAAGGCATCTATCCCATTTACAATTGCATCCAAAACCATAAGATACCTATGAATAAATCTAACCAAAGGGGCAAAGGATCTGTACTCATAAAACTATAAAATACTCATGAAAGAAATGGAGGAAGACACAAAGAAATGGAAAAATGTTCCAGGCTCATGGATTGGAAGAACAAATATTGTGAAGATGTCAATGCTACCTAGAGCAATCTACACATTCAGATGAATCCCTATCAAAATACCATCCACTTTTTTTCAAAGAAATGGAACAAATAATCCTAAAATTTGTACAGAACCAGAAAAGACCCCGAATAGCCAGAGGAATCTTGAAAAAGAAAAGCAAAGCTGGCGGCATCACAATTCCAGACTTCCAGCTCTATTACAAAGCTGTCATCATCAAGACAGTATGGTACTGGCACAAAAACAGACACATAGAACAATGGAAGAGAATCGAGAGCCCAGAAATGGACCCTCAACTCTATGGTCAACTCATCTTTGACAAAGGAGGAAAGAATGTCCAATGGCAGAAAGACAGTCTCTTCAACAAATGGTGTTGGGAAAATTGGACAGCCACATGCAGAGGAATGAAACTGGACCATTTCCTTACACTACACACAAAAATAGACTCCAAATGGTTGAAAGACCTAGATGTGAGACAGGAGTCCATCAAAATCCTAGAATGGAACACAGGCAGCAACCTCTTCGACCTCAGCCGCAGCAACTTCCTCCTAGAAACATCGCCAAAGGCAGGGGAAGCAAGGGCAAAATGAACTATTTTGATTTCCTCAAGAGAAAAAGCTTTGGACAGCAAAAGAAACAATCAACAAAACCAAAAGACAACCAACAGAATGGGAGAAAATATTTGCAAATGACATATCAGATAAAGGGCTAGTATCTAAAATCTATAAAGAACTTATGAAACTCAACACCCAAAGAACAAATAATCCAATCAAGAAATGGGCAGAAGACATGAACAGACATTTTCCAAAGAAGACATCCAAATGGCCAAGAGACACATGAAAAAGTGCTCAACATCTCTCGGCATCAGGGAAATCCAAATCAAAACCTCAATGAAATATCACCTCACACAGTCAGAATAGCTAAAATTAACAAGTCAGGAAATGACAGATGTTGGCGGGGATGCAGAGAAAGGGGAACCCCCCTACACTGTTGGTGGGAATGCAAGCTGGTGTAGTCACTCTGGAAAACAGTATGGAGGTTCCTCAAAATTTGAAAATAGAGCTACCATATGATACAGCAATTGCACTACTGGGTATTTACCCCAAAGATACAAATGTAAGGATCCGAAGGGGTACGTGCACCCTGATGTGTATAGCAGCAATGTCCACAATAGCCAAACTGTGGAGCCAAGATGTCCATCAATAGATGAATGGATAAAGAAGAAGTGGTATATATATACAATGGAATATTATGCAGCCAACAAAAGGAATGAGATCTTGCCATTTGCAATGACGTGGATGAAACTGGAGGGTGTTATGCTGAGTGAAATAAGTCAATCAGAGAAAGACAGGTATCATATGACCTCAATGATATGAGGAATTCTTAATCTCAGGAAACAAACTGAAGGTTGCCTGAGTGATGGTGAGGTGGGAAGGCTGGGGTGGCTGGGTGATAGACATTGGGGAGGGTATGTGCTATGGTGAGCGCTGTGAATTGTGCAAGACTGTTGAATCACAGATCTGTACCTCTGAAACAAATAAGGCAATATATGTTAAGAAAAAAAAAAGAAGAAGATAGCAGGAGGGGAAGAATGAAGGGGGGTAAATCAGAGGGGGAGACAAACTGTGAGAGAAGATGGACTCTGAAAAACAGAGTGTTCTAGAGGGGAGGAGGGTGGGGGGATGGGTTAGCCTGGTGATGGGTATTAAAGAGGGCACGTTTTGTGTGGAGCACTGGGTGTTATGCAGAAACAATGAATCATGGAACACTACATCAAAAACTAATAATGTAATGTATGGTTATTAACATAATTTAAAAATTAAAAAAGAAAAAAAATACAAGTCTTTATGGGGCTACTGGGTGTCTCAGTCATTAAGCCTCTGCCTTCGGTTGCAGTCGTGATCCCAGGGTCCTCGGATTGCGTCCCACTTCGGGCTCCCTGCTCAGCGCAAAGCCTGCTTCTCTCTCTCCCACTCCCCCTGCTTATGCTCCCTTTCTCACTGTGTCTCTCTGTGTCAAATAAATAAATAAAATCTTAAAATACATACATACATACAAGTCTTTGGAACTAAATTTCTTTCTTTTTTCTTTTTTTTGAAAGATTTTATTTATTCATTTGAGAAAGAGAGGGAGAGACAGACAGAAGCAGACTACCTGCTGAGCAGGGAGCATGATGTGGGACTTGATCCCAGAACTCTTGGATCAGCACCTGAACTGAAGGCATACACTTAACCATCTGAGCCACCCAGGTGCCCCTAAATTTATTTCTTAAATTCATTTCTTCAAAATAGAACAAAAACTATTTCTAGTGTTAATCCTTTTCCCAATAAGCATTAGAGGAAAATAATTGCCTAAATTTGAACAGAAAAATGCATATTTCAAGCCTAAACATAATATATTAATGAAATAGTATATTAATAGTTTAATGCTGGAAGTAGAAAAATGTAGAATTGACAAAAGAGAAAAACCAGTCAAGACATCAAATAGATATAAAGGTACTACCACAATATATATTAGATATAAGATAAACATGGGATTTCATTATGGGAAAAATAGAATATATTGTAGGAGATTATAGAAGAAAAATTATGGAATTCATCTGAAAATATTTTGTGGAGTAAATTTTCACCTGGTAGAATGAGTTCTGAATTTAGAAATTTAATTCTTATTGAACTCCACTTAAAATGATCAGTGGAAAATAAGTGTCTGAATAGAGTATATCCTTTGATTTTTCAAATAAGTTAAAACATAATTTTGTAACTGCAAGTAGATAAAAGCAGGCATAATACAATGTACAAATCGGAATACCTTTAAGTTCTAAATGTAACTAGATGAAAACGCAATGCAAAAGCACTTTTAAGAGCTCTCAGAATAAAATTGTGAACCATGAAAATTACTTTGGTAAACAAAACTTAAAAAGCCAATAATGACTTCTAAAGTATCCAAATATATATAAGGTAGATGTTTTCATTAAACAATTTCTGGATAGTGTTTTCTGTTTTTCAGATCAATTATTTAAAGTATATATTGCTGTTTAGTTTTGAGATGAGATCTTATATTGTAACAAATAATATTAAATATTAACAAGGGTGGAACTTTTTTTACATATCTAGCTAATTGTCAAATGATATAAGACACAGAATTTAAAGAGAAAAAGATCACAGAATAAAAGATCCTGAATTTGGGGTTAAATCAATAGAGATGGGAAAATGTGGGTAAAGGAGGTACTCATTGAAGCCCCCCTCCCAAAAGGATACAATTACTTCTCTGTTTTGAATAAAGTAAAATCCAAAGTTGTTATTTTTGATTATGTGAGACTAGGAAAACATAGAGAATACTATCATTCATTATAAATTTAAAATATGTTTGTACCTTGTCAATTGATTTAAAAGGTAAAGGAAAATCAAATATGCTATTTACCCTAATAAAACCCTAATAACATCACAGCAAAGCATTAATGTGAAAAAAAATAAAATGACAAAAACTATAGCCAATATAACTCTAGACATAAATTATCCAAATTCCACCATTAAAAGTAAAAAGGACTATACACAATTACAATAATGATATGCTGGACAACACAACTTTGAAAATCTCAGAATTTTTTTTTAAAGATTTGCTTATTTATTTTAGAGAAAGAGAGAGCAGTGGGGGGAGTGGCAGATGGAGAGGGAGAGAGAGAATCTCAGGCGGACTCCCTGCTGAGCATAGAGCCCAATGTCAGTTTATTTCTAAAACAGCAACATAAAAATAAAGCAAAAATTTGAAGAAGACAATGATAGAATAAAGAGAATGCATAAATAAATATAATTGTTTAAAATATTAATCATTAAGCATTAAAAATATCTAATAATAACATTACAAAGTAGTAATTTAAACAACCCCTGTTGTTTAATGCAGCATTATTTACAACAGCCAAAATATGGAAGCAGCCCAAGTGTCCATCAATAGATGAATGGATAAGAAGATGTATATATACAATGGAATATTATTCAGCCATAAAAAGAATGAAATCCTGCCTTTTGCAACAACATGAATGGATCTAGAGTATAATGCTAAGCGAATTAAGTCAGTCAGAGAAAGGCAAATATCATATAATACTATATAATAAATACCATATAATAAGCTCATATGTGGAATTTAAGAAACAAGACAAATGAACAAAGAAAAAAGGGACAAACAAAAAAATAGATTCTTAAATATAGAGAATATAGAATTAACAGAAGAGAGATGGGTGGTGGGATAGGGGGAAAATAGGTGAAGGGAATTAAGAGTACATTACCTTGATGAGTACTAGGTAATAGATAGAATTGTTGAATCACTCTATTATACACCTGAAACTAATATAACAATGCTCTATGTTTACTATACTGGAATTAAAATTTAGGGGAAAATAAGATGAATAGGTTTTTGGGATCTAATGCCCAACATGGTGATTATAGTTAGCAATTCTGTATCATGCACTTGAAAGTTGTTAAGAGAGTAGATATTAAATGTTTTCACCACAAAAAAGAAATGGTAATTATGTGAGGTGATGGAGGTGTTAGCTAGCACTACAATGGTAGTCATTTTCCAATAGATAGGTGTGTCAAATCAATACATTGTATACCTTAATATATACAATACATCAATCATATCTCATTAAAGCTGGAAATTTTCTTTAAGATGATGTGTGACATTTTAAATGCAGTTTTAAAAAATTATTGTAACTTTGAACAGGTTAAAAAAAAAGATTATTATTATTTTTTTTAATGAGAAGACCATGAACTCCTGTTGATGAGAAGTAGGAGTGAAATGTGAGAACACATAAAGAAAATGCAAACATAGTTAAATCTTTTCTGGTTCCTTTATACCATCAAGAAAACCTTGACCTGAAAATGTTTCAAGAGAAATTAATCATCATTTCCACATTATTCACATTATATCCTTTATTCAACAGACTGTGAATCACAGACAGGAAACCTATTCAAGCTTAACTAACTAAAACAAAAATGGTGCAAACTTGATTCTATTTTGAAGGTCTGAACATCATGATTCCCCTTGCAGTCTTTCCCTTTCTTAGGAGGAAAAAATCATAGTGCCCAAACCCATTCAGAGGAAGAAAAGTAGCTCAGAAAGTAGAACAAGAGAAAAGGAATACTTAGGGAAAAATTAAAAAGAAGAATCCTTTGCAGAAAAATTGATGTCCTAGGGTGTAAGATCTATTGTGGAAAAATAAGATTTGAGCTAAAATAATTTCTTATTCTTCAGCCACAGTCATTCACACATGCCAGATGAGATTAAAAAAAAAATTAACTTCTTTTTTTAAAATTTTTTATTGTTATGTTAATCACCATACATTACATCATTGGTTTTTGATGTAGTGTTCCATGATTCATTGTGCTTAACACCCAGTGCTCCACGCAGAATGTGCCCTCTTTAATACCCATCACCAGGCTAACCCATCCCCCCACCCTCCTCCCCTCTAGAACCCTCAGTTTGTTTTTCAGAGTACATCGTCTCTCCCTCCAACTTACTCCCCTTCATTCTTCCCCTCCTGCTATTTTCTTTTTTTTTCTTAACATATATTGCATTGTTTGTTTCAGAAGTACAGATCTGTGATTCATCAGTCTTGTACAATTCACAGTGCTCACCATAGCACATACCCTCCCCAATGTCTATCACCCAGCCACCCCAGCCCTCCCACCCCCCACCACTCTAGCAACCCTCAGTTTGTTTCCTCAGATTAAGAATTCCTCATATCAGTGAGGTCATATGATACATGTCTTTCTCTGATTGACTTATTTCACTCAGCATAACACCCTCCAGTTTCATCCACGTCATTGCAAATGGCAAGATCTCATTCCTTTTAATGACTGCATAATATTCCATTGTGTATATATACCACTTCTTTATCCATTCATCTGTCGATGGACATCTTGGCTCTTTCCACAGTTTGGCTATTGTGGACATTGCTGCTATAAACATGGGGGTGCATGTACCCCTTTGGATCCCTACATTTGTATCTTTGTGGTAAAATAGCCAGTAGTGCAATTGCTGGATCCTATGTTAGCTCTATTTTCAACTGTTTGAGGAACCTCCATACTGTTTTCCAGAGTGGTTGCACCAGCTTGCATTCCCACCAACAGTGTAGGAGGGTTCCCCTTTCTCCACATCCCCGCCAACATCTGTTGTCTCCTGACTTGTTAATTTTAGCCATTCTGACAGGTGTGAGGTGTTATCTTATTGAGGTTTTGATTTGGATTTCCCTGATGCTGAGCAATGTTGAGCACTTTTCCATGTGTCTGTTGGCCATTTGGATGTCTTCTTTGGAAAAATGTCTGTTCATGTCTTCTGCCCATTTCTTGATTGGATTATTTGTTCTTTCAGTGTTGAGTTTGATAAGCACTTTATAGATTTTGGATACTAGCCCTTTATCTGAAATGTGATTTGCAAATATTTTCTCCCATTCTTTCAGTTGTCTTTTGGTTTTGTGGACTGTTTCTTTTGCCGTGCAAAAGCTTTTTATCTTGATGAAATCCCAATAGTTCCTTTTTGCCCTTGCTTACCTTGCTTTTGGAGATGTTTCTAGGAAGAAGTTGCTGAGGCTGAGGTCGAAGAGGTTGCTGCCTGTGTTCTTCCTTAGGATTTTGATGGACAAAAAATTAACTTCTAACAGAAACCACCAGTGCAGATTTTTCTAGGCATTATAAATGAAAACACAGAGGCGCCTGGGTGTCTCAGTCATTAAGCATCTGCCTTCAGCTCAGGTCATGATCCCAGGGTCCTGGGATCAAGCCCCACATTGCGCTCCTGCTACACAGGAAGCCTGCTTCTCCCTCTCCCACTCCCCCTGCTTGTGTTCCCTCTCTCGCTGTCGCTCTCTCTGTGTCAAATAAATAAAAACTTAAAAAAATAAAAATAAATAAATAAATAAATGAAAACACAGATGTTTCCTATGAGCTTTTCACCTACTTCAGTCAATGCTAATATTTAAATACTTTCTCAATATTCTCCCAAAACACCTTTTATTCTACATTCTTGCTAAGCATGAATAAGAGAGAAAGGAAATTCTGTTTACTGGAAATGGGTTACAAATCAAAATAACTTTGACAACCCTAAGGCTATGTACAGAGAAGACAACTGGATTTGTAGTTTTGAATGAATTAATTGGTCCCTTTACTCAATGGAAAATGTGAAGTGCAAATCTCATAGGCAAGATCAGGCATATCTATGTTCTAATTTTATCTGTAACACAATTTAGGAGATATTAATCTTTCAACCTCAGTTTTCTAACTGCCGAAAGAGGATAATAATATTTTCAGTTGCATAGAGTTGTTATGAGTATTTAATAAGTATAAAATTGTATAGTGTGTCTAGGCTATCATAAGCATTAAGTAAATTATTTTTAATAACAGTATGATTCATTATTTTAATAAATTTAATTTTAATTATTAAAATGCAAAATATAGAGAAGTTAGAGAACATTATAATTCTTTGAATTCCTATTGTTCAGAATAAGCCACTTTTAAAAATCTTTGTGTATTTGCTTAGAGTTTTATCATTTTTTTAGTAAAAGTAAAATATGATTATTCAAAGTTCAAATAAATGGAAGAATAGAAGAATAATAAAAGCAATATATATCACAACAGAGAAATTGACACCATTTACTTTAAATTAAGTTTATTACAGATAGAGATAGAGATAGAAGTTTCCATGGTTAAAAAGACGTTAGTTAAGTTTAAAATCTAGGTTGGCTAACATCTGAGCCTGGGATTTCTCTTTAAGGAAAGTTTATTTTCAATATTACTGATTTTCTGAGAAGATGTGGTCTTATATTTACAAGTTGTGATTTTTATTTTATTTCATACTATAATATAGCTATTGATAGCACTGATGTCAATCGCTACCTTTGGCTTATAGCCAATTATTTTTGATTACTTGTGTTGCTTTTATTTTATGTCTTAATAAAATACCTTTTACATCTTTAAATTACTGTTTTCTTCTTCTAGCCAACAAATCTGATACTCCTAAAATTTAAACACTTTCTGAAACAGTTCATTATAATCATCCATAAATAGTAATCACCAGGACAAGAATATGTCTTAGTTTATACTATATTCATGCTTATGGATATTGTCTTCTCAACATTATATATAATGGAGAAAAAACACATCAATTTCCAAAAATCCTACATTCTAATAGATGTTCCTGCTTTGTTTTACTTATATAAACCTATGGAATTTCTCTGAGCATTTCGAGAGATTTTAGAATTTCTCCTATCGTTTTTTGGCCAAAATGACATAACATCATAACTTACTATCAAACTGTCTATGAATTTTCTACAGACGCTGTGCTCTGAATGAAAATAGGAGAAAATATTGGTCTAATTAGGCTGCTTTGTAAACTCATCATGGCTGAATAAGTTTGATCAAAAGTTATAGCGAAGGTTGAAACCATATCTAAGAGCTATATAATAATCTATATACTATATGTAATAATATATATAAGGATATATATACACACACACATACCTCATGTAGTAGCTGTTAAATTATATATGTATGTTTTAAAATAAAAATATAGCTATGTGTATCTAATTACCATGTATGTAATATATAACTATCACATCTCTCTATATATGTCCATGTATATCATTGATGATCCTGTATATGTCCTTAACATACTGTTGATTTTAGAAATGTTAAAGAATCTAAGAGCAAGCCAATTATTTTCTCTCAATGTATACTTAAGACAACTGAGGTCCAAAGAAGCACCTTCCATATGAGCAAGGGCACAGGAAAAACTTCTCTTAATTAACATTTATTTATTGACTGACCACCGTGCACTGTGTTAGGACTATTATTGCATGTAGCTTTATTTATTGACGTTTGTTTTTCCATCCCATTAAATAATTATTGTATAGTACTTTTAAACCAAAATTCTCCAAATGACTAATGATTTTACAAAAAAAAATCTATTTTAAGTCAGAGATATACCAATGGAATTTAACAGAATATGAGTTCGTTGATATGATTTCAGATTCCAAATTGCAACTAACCTGTAAGAAACTACCATTTATTGGGGCACCTGGGTGGCTCAGTCGTTAAACGTCTGCCTTCGGCTCAGGTCATGATCCCGGGGTCCTGGGATCAAGCCCCGCATCGGGTTCCCTGCTCAGTGGGAAGCCTGCTTCTCCCTCTTCCACTCTACCTGCTTGGTTCCCTCTCTCGCTGTCTCTCTCTGTCAAATAAATAAATAAATAAAATCTTAAAAAAAAACCTACCAATCATTAAAGTTTAATGTAATATCAAATTAGATTATCAGCAACTAACCTGTAAGGTTGTTAAAATACTCCCTCTTCCTTTTCCCAATTATATGTCTGTATGAGTCTAAATTTTCTTCATATACTTGAAGCAAACAAAATATCACAACAGACTGAATGCAGAAGCTGCTATGACTATCTACCTATCTTAAAGAAATGCCAATATGTAAAACAATGTCACTATTCTCATGAAAATTATCTTTTGTTTTGGAAATTGTATTTTTCATTAAAATATTATTTTATTAATATGAAGTGTGTTTATAATTGTTATATTTAAATGAATTAATAAATATTTTAAAGTTTCTCAGTCTTAATTTCTAATATGATAAAGATCAATAGATCTAACCTATAAAATCAAAAGCTGTTTGTGATCCTTAATGATTTTATGCCTGGGTGGCTGTAAGACTGAGTGGCTCAGTTGGTTAAGCGTTAGACTCTTGAGGTCATGATCTCAGGGTCATAAAATGGAGCCCCATGTCAGGTTTCCTGCTTAACAGGGAGTCTGTTGGAGATTATCTCAGCCTCTCCCTCCCCTCCTCCACCTTCAGGCTCTCTCTCTCTCTCTCTCTCCTCTCTTTCTCAAATAAATAAATAAATCTAAAAAAAAAGTGAATCTAAAACCAAAAGTTTGAGAACCACTGTTTCAAACTATCCCCAAATAAAACTGTCGATTAAAAATTGAACACTATGTCAAAAACTAAAGATGTAATGTATGGTGATTAACATAACATAATAAAATTTTTAAAAAATTGAATAGTTTATCACAACTGACTAAGGGACATTTCCCCTTTTTCATTATTGGCCCCTTCTCCTTATATGCAGATTTGATACATTTTCTAAAATTAGTCTACTTTCAGTGAAATCCTTAGTCTGTTCTTGCCCAGTGTGATAGCGTTTTCCAATCCAAATTCCCCTGCCACTTGTGAATGTTGGAATTCGATTTGTACCATTTCTATTGTTTCAGTATCTGAAATTCTATATATCTATAGCTAGAGAGAGAGATCATATATTACACATATGCTAGGCACAAAGAAAGCATAAGCTTAACAAATTCTTTTTGATTGATTTAACATTGGCTTATTGTCATAAAGTGGACTATTTACAAAATCACAAATTCTGTCACTCTTTCTAGAGTCATTGTTAAAAGTATATTTATGTATTCATTTTAAGACTTTTGTTTTTTCTTCATGCATGATGGAATAAGTTGAGGCTTATAATGTGCTAATGACCAATGTAATGATTTGAAAACTAGATTTCTACAACTCAGAAGAAGAAACAATAAACGAAATATTAGAATATTTTGGGCACACTGTCAAGAAACAGTTTTATATATTGAATTTATTTGTTGATTCTCACTGAGCATAAACCCAAATGAAAGATTAGAATCTTTTTAACACAAGGTAGCTTATTTATTGGGATTGTGAAGCAATAGCTTTGACTGAATTGACTAGTCTCCAGAACAAGATTTAAAATACCTGAGGTTCTGTGGGAGGATTGGTGAAATAGGTGATGGGGATTAAGGAGTGTACTTGCTGTGATGGGCACAGGGTGATGTATGGAAATGTTGAATCACTATATTGTACACCTGAAACTAATATAACACTGTTAACTGACCAGAATTAAAATAAAAACTTAAAAATAAAAAAATAAAACATATGAGGGTTAAATATTTTGATTATTCAGTTTGGTTAAAATAGATTTTTAAAAGTTGATACATAAATTTGATTATAATTCAGTGATGATATTAATGTCATTTATTTTCTAGTAGATCACCCTTCTTACCCAAAGTGATACTAACATAGGATAAGATTTACTCCAACAAATATTTATTTTGTATGCCCCAATTAGTGGAGTATGTGCTGGGGCTTAAAATGAAATTAATATTTTAGAGAAATAGCACCCATAATGGTAACATAAAAAGATATCTGAGTATATTTTTAAATTGTGAAGTTGTGGGCACAAACTACAAAATTTCCAAATCATTCTTTTTATTTCTGCTACAGACATATCCTAAGAATTTGGGGGAAAACATCAGTGATTTTAATAAGCTAGAATGTGTTTGTTTTTTATGACTCATTTGTCCATGATTATAAATGTTTGTTATTAAAGTTGAAAATAAAACTCCAAATGCAATTTAGGAAATAAACCCACATGACTTGATCGGTCACTTATTTCCTGTCAAAACAATTTCTTTGCATATTATAATTGTTACTTTCCAGCCCAAAATGGTGAGGATACAATAGCGGTTGTATAAGTAAATTTATAAAGAAATAATTTCTATCCAATAAAAGATAGAATGATGTTAAAGCTCAATAACTATTATTTTATTAACTACTTAAGATTAGATTACTTAATAATATTTTTGAAGCAAAGTTTTTTTTATGAAAAAATTCCTGGAAAACAGAATTTTAATCAGTCTTTTATGCAGACATTCAATAAATATTTACTCAGTGTAAGGACAAGGGATAAGAATTGGCAGAAAGATGAGTAAGAAATTCCTTCCCAAAGAGAGTTTAACATCTAAAAACATAATTCACTAAATTTTTTCAATAGGTCAAAATCATATTGGGTTGTTGTCACATCAAAAGTGAATTCTTCAAACATACTTAAAAACTTAGTACTTTTTAAATAGATTTAACCAAGTGCTTCTGAATAATGGGAAAAAATTCTTCTAACATTGGATAGATTTAGGTCAATAACTATTTTTCTTTTGATCTATTTTTAGCATTTCCAAAATAACAAAAGCTGTTCCTAGAAAGTGCATATTTTTCTGTTCACTGAATTTGGTGAATAAAGATAAAGGGTTAAATCCACTTTGATTTTAACTCTGCCTTCCTTTGTTTTTGCCAGAAACAAGAAATTATGAATAAATAATCACGCTCCAGAAATAATTCCCTTCTGTTCCAGTATTCATAACTCTTTTAAAAAATTTTTCCATTTTACCCAATATTTCCTTTAACCATATTTTCATTTACCTTGGGTAAAATATGTAGGAAGTCAAATATTGTGTTTATTCAGTCAATAAAGAATTATTCATTCTAAACCAGAACAAAACAAAACAAACTTCCATGAACTTTAAAACAATTTGAAATGATAGAAGGATCACACTAGAAAAACAAATTCTTAGCATAAAGAGTCACATAAAATTGACCTAGCCCTTCTGTATTTAATTCCTGTTTGAGAAATAATCCAAATTCTATCCACATGAGGAGTGATAAGACTTATTTCATTTACTCAGCAATTATTGAACATCTACAATGTTGCCCAAGGACTGCAAAATATTAGTCCTGAAAATATTAATATGAACAAATATGTTAGTTGCTTGTACCTTGATCAAGAAAATAAACATGCATTCATCAAAATGTATTGATAAATTATGAAAAGATTTAGGACATGAAAAACAGAATTCCACCTCTTAAGAAGTTTATTAACTGATGAAGAGAGATTTAAATGTGTACAATTATAATATAGTGTGCTAAACTATTGCAAACAAAAGAAAAGTGCCTAACTTCTATATATAATTTAGATTTTTAGGGAAGGCTTCCACAACATTAGAAATTAATTTGTAAATATAAGCAGGCAATAGTGTGAATACAAAGTGTTATAATGAATGAGAGAAAGGATTATGTGTCTTAAAAAGGTGTAGTAAATGCTCGGCATTTTTGGATTAGAGTGACATGTGTGTGAATCCTATCACATAGCTTATTATTCTGTGTGACCTTTAGCAATTAGCCATATTATGGATAAGATAACAAAACAATAATATCAACCACAAACGGTTATTTTATAGACAAAGTGAAGTAATATAAAGTAATTAAAACTGCCAAGCACTCTGCAACTACTCAATAAATACTATCTATCATTATTGCAATAATGTACATGGGATATCACTTTCAATTATAAAAAAGAAAAAAAAAAGATGCTCAGATACCGAGTACAGAGCACCCAGTTCTTGGTTTCTAAAACTATTCTCCAATAAAATGAACCTCAGGACTGGGCAGAGATGTACAAGATGAGCCTAGAGTATTTACACTGACAGAAAATAAGAAGGTATGCAAAAAGAAACAAAACACAAACAAAAAACCCCACAAACCCCACAATGATGGGGGTATAACAAGGAGACACAAGCCAACTGAAAGAATTCCCAATGACTATAAACTGAGACAATTTGAGCAACAAAATAAATAAAATATTGGATTATAATCCAAGGAATAAAGTAAATATCCATGAGTCCATACTGACCTAAATAAACGAATGGATACATAATGGGGGAAAAGATGATGTTCCCTTTTCTACAATGTATGTAGATACTCTGCCCTCAAGAGATAGAGCATGAACCCCACTCCTTTAGGTATGGGCTCTAAATGGTGAAAAAATTTTTTAATAAAGACTAGAATGTGAGAAAAGAGGGGAAAGGAACTTTAAAGTGGTTGAACCTGACAAACACTATGCAGGTGAACATGAAGGGTATTAAGTCATCTTGATAATATGTACTATTTATACAGCCAGATGAAAATGGCACTGTACTGTGGCCTTCTTCCTGGGAACACACACCTGAGTCTAATCATGAGAAAAACATCAGACCCTGGTAGTGGGATTTTATTAATGTAAAACAAGCCTACTAAAGTGATATGTGAAACTGCCACCAAACTAATTCCCAAAAAATACTCATTAGCTGACTCTAATCACATCTCTATTACTCTTCTTGAAAAATGTGAAAGAAGCCCCAATATGAAATATTCATCTTCTGACTTAAAAAAAATCTCTGGTATTCAAAAAATGTTCTTTTAAAGATACTTCTATGTCTTGGATCTATTTGTGACTCAATTAGAATGAGTCACATGTTTATGGAAAACAGAGTGGGAATAGTAACACACATAAAAAGAAAAGGTCAGTGGAGAATGAAGAGCACTGGAAATGGGAACCCAGTTTAAATTAAAAAAAAAAAAAAAAACCTAAACCAGGAAAAGTAGACAACAATGTGGACAAACGGAAAAAGGATAACCTACTATGAATTGTCTTTGTAGTTCCGATCACCTCCTCAACCGTGTGTGTGTGTGTGTGTGTGTGTGTGTGTGTGTGTGTGTGTGTGTGTGTGGTTTGTTTTGTTTTGTTTTGTTTGTCATAAAGTAATAAGGGGAGATGTCTTTAGTATTTTCCATTACCTAAGAATGAATCTTAAAAACCCAAAGTGAGGTGCTTTCACAAGTGAGTCATGCAACATTTCTTTAGCACATATTATGAAGCAAATACTATTCAAAACCTTAAAGTGACTGTTTCTGAATCAATATATTTTGAACTGCAGTACTGGAGTCCCATAACAACAGAAAAGTAGATAGGGGTTTGTACTGCTTGAACCCTAAACTTGTGTCCATGGATTTTCATTTAGAAGTATCTCAGTGTGCTGTATGTTAATGCATAACCTGTATAGTGTATCTTCAGGCTTTGAATTTCAAATGTATTGATACAATAGGTTTTTGAAAATCTGTTGACTGCCTGCTTAAAACCATTTCCAACAAAGAAACATTTCTCAAAGTATTCTCTGTACGCAAAGATAAAGTGATATTAATCCAAAAGCAGGGACTATGGAAGTGTTCATCTGACTGAAAAATCACATTTTTTTCCTTCTAATATTTTAAAGGGTCTCTATCTTAGAAAATTTGTCTCACTTGACTGTACAATAGTGCCTTAGATTGATGGCTATCCTGATCTACAACTGTTCTTCCAGAAAGGAAAAGTATTTTGTAACAACATTAAAAATATCAATATTTATCATAAAAGAAACCTATTGCCTGTAAGGATTGTTCTGATTCTTATGTCACAATTTACGAAAACAATGGTTATAAATTCTCAATTTTATAACAAAATAGGCCTAGATAATCCATCTTTTCTATTCTATTTATAGATGAGGAAATGAGAGTTAAATGACTTGCTAAAGATTACATTAGCTATATCCACACAGAATATTTTAGTGTCGTGCATAGACACAAGTCTTTGAATCACTATTCAATCATGTCCATGCACAATTCTTAATGCTATTAGTAATTTCCTTCAATTATTTTTTTATTATTATGTTCAGTTAGCCAACACATCACTAGTTTTGGATGTAGTATTCAATGATTCATTAGTTGCATCATAACATGTGCCCTCCTTAATACCCATTGCTGGGTTACCCTATCCCCCCACCTCCCTCTCTTCTGTAACCCTCACTTTGTTTCCCGGAGTCCAGAGTCTCTCATGGTTTGTCTCCCTCTCTGATTTCTTCTCATTCAACTTTCCCTCCCATCCCCTATGGTCCTCTGCACCATTCCTTATGTTCCACATATGAGTGATACCATATGATAATTGTCTTTCTCTGCTGACTTATTTCACTTAGCATAATCCCTTCCAGTTCCATCCATGTTGATGCAAGTATTAAGTATTCATCTTTTCTGATGGCTGAGTAATTATTTTTTGGTTTTAAAAAGTTTTAAGCTGTATGCATGCATGTATGTATGTATGTATGTATTATGGAATTCTTAACATGAGATTTACCATCTTAACAGACTTTTAAGTGTGTAATGTAATATTGCTATCTATTGGGACAGTGTGTAAAACAGATCTCACTTGTGTAACAAAAATGTTTTTTTTACATGATTAGGGACTCTCCATTTTCTCTTATTTTAAGTCCCATGAAACCAGCATTCTATTATTTGTTTCTATGAGTTTGACTATTTTAGATAACTCACGTAAGTGGAATCATGCAGTGTTTGTCCTTCTGTGACAGGCTTATTTTACTTAAAATAACGTCCTTAACATTTATCCATGTTGTTTTACAGTTGACCAATGTCAAGCAACTTCTGGAAGTTTTATGCTTTCAAACCTTAAGTTTTTTTGTTTTTTTTTTTTTTCTAATCTGTTTTGACCTGATTTCTGTGCATGGTGTAAGATACGGGCTTAATGCTATTCTTTTACAGATGGATATGAAATTTTCCCAACATAATTTTTTGAGAAGATTATCCTTTCCCTCCTTTGTATTCTTGACATTCTTGTTGACTATATATGCATGGATTTATTTCTAGGTTGTTCATTCTGTTTCTTTGTTCAATATGTCTGTTTTTATACTAGTACCATACTGGTTGGATTACTATAGCTTTGTGAGACATTTTGAAATAAGGACATGTGATGCCCCAGCTTTGCTTTTCTTTCTCAGGATTGCTTTAGTTATTCAGGGTCTTTTGTAATTCCATACAAATTTTAGAATTTTTTTTTTCTATTTCTGTAAAAAATGTTATTGGAATTTTGATAGGGATTTCCTTAAATATGTAGATCACTTTGGGTAGTATGAACATTTAACAATATTCTTCCAACCCATGAACACAGGATATTTTTTCATTTATTTGTGCCTTCCAAAGTTTTATAGTTTTCAATGTATAGATATTTTTCCTCCTTGGGTAAGTTTATTTCTTAATGTTTCTTCTTTTTGATGCAGTTGTAAATGGGATTGTTTTCCTAATTATTTTTGCAGTAGGGGGAAATTTTTATTTTATGAAGTAATGAAGAAGAAAAGATGGAGGAGCAGAGAATAGACAGGGAAAGACTGATAAAAGGGGAGATGGGAGGACAATAGGGCAAACCTCATTTATTTTAGCACCTCACATAGGGTTGAACTATCTTAATAATAACCATAACAATCATGTACAGAGAACTTACTATGTGTCACATAATATTACAATGACTTTACAAATCTCTATTAACCCATCAAACTATGATGTCACGTAGGACAGTATTACCACAATGTTATTAATGACTAAAGCGAAAAGGAGAAATTTAAATAAATTTAATAAATGTTAAATTTTTATACACTTAATAAATATTAGAAAGAAGTATCAAAATTGAATTTGTCTAAGACTCGATAAGTCTTAACAGTGAGGTTACTGGGCTAAGTTCGTTCCTAATAAATGTCTAGAAGCAAGTCTTTCAAATAATACTCTTTGGAAGCATATCTAAGCTATAACGCTACTAAATGGTTTTCTCTGCCTCTGTCCTTCTGTCTCTTATTTTCTGTTTTACTTAATTTAAGGTGAATCGTCAACACATTTCTACTCAAATAAACATATTCTTTTGTTTTTCTTAATTCCCATTATTCAATATCCAGATTCTGTCAAGAGGGCAAGTAGTAAGAGGAGCTTACTAAGGGAATTGCAGCTATGTACTTATTTTCAATTTGTGGCTGACTTTAAAGTATCTACATATTTTTCTTACAAACTTTAATTGAATAACCACACAAGATTCTTTTGGATTATGGATACTTCTCAGTGAGGTGGAGTGTGAAATCTGTATGAGTAACACAAGTTTATATATATTAAGTCAGCCTGACTTCATATGGCAAGAAGCCATCATAAATGCATGCAGGCAGTTTGACACACAGAACACAGAACTTGGGTAAAGAAAACTATGAATAACTCTACTGTTCATAAATACTGTCTGAGACATACATCTCCATGACATTTTCTTGAACAAAGAAAAATCCCTTAGAGACATGAGCTTTTAAAAATACATTAAAATGACATCTTGCAACTCCATTTTCCAAATTCTTGCTCAGTATTCCTGGAGGCTTAAGGTATATTTTTATCTGACTTCTAGGGGTCTCAAATAATGTCTGATATTTTCAAATACAAGGATCAGGCTTCAATTCTTATTTTACAATTTAGAAGTGAACTGTATGACTTTATTTTCTTTTTTTTGTATATTTTTTATTATGTTATGTTAATCACCATATAGTACATCATTAGTTTTTGATGTAGTGTTCCACGATTCACTGTTTTCATATAACACCCAGTGCTCCATGCAGTACGTGCCCTCCTTAATACCCATCACCGGGCTAACCCATCCCCCCCCACCCCTCCCCTCTAAAACCCTCAGTTTGTTTCTCAGAGTCCATAGTCTCTCATGGTTCATCTCTCCCTCTGATACTGCCCCTTCATTTTTCCCTTCCTTCTCCTAATGTCCTCCATGCTATTCCTTATGTTCCACAAATAAGTGAAACCATATGATAATTGACTTTCTTTGCTTGACTTATTTCACTTAGCATAATCTCCTCCAGTCCCAACCATGTTGGTTGGTATTTTTTGGGTATTCATCCTTTCTGATGGCTAAGTAATATTCCATTGTATATATGGGCCACATCTTCTTTATCCATTCATTCTGTTGAAGGGCATCTCAGCTCTTTCCACAGTTTGGTTATTGTGGACATTGCCAAACATTGAGGTGCGTATGGCCCATCTTTTCACTACATTTGTGTCTTTGGGGTAAATACCCAAGAGTGCAATTGCTGGGTCATAGGGTAGCTCTATTTTTAATTTTTTGAGGCCCCTCCACACTGTTTTCCAAAGTGGCTGTACCAGCTTGCATTCCCACCAACAGTGTAAGAGGGTTCCCCTTTCCCCACAACCTCTCCAACATTTGTTGTTTCTTGCCTTGTCAATTTTTGCCATTCTAACTGGTGTAAAGTGGTATCTCAATGTAGTTTTGATTTGAATTTCCCTGATACCTAATGAAGAACTTACTTCTTTGTCTAAATGGCTCATGAATAATTATGCATTTTCTACCACATTATCTGGATGTAGTATGATTACCTCTCTGCAGGTTGGCATATGCTCACCTCAATTGACACCTTGCGTTTTGAACAAATGTCTCTGATTAGTATAGACAGATACACTAATCACAGACTACATGGCAGAGGTGAAAAGGAGAACATGAATTTTCTCACAATATACTTACAACATGTTAACATTATCTCTCCTTGTTCTCTTAAATTTTACTAACTCATTGAATGTCATTTTAACGATGGAAAATATAAGTCCACAAACTTTAAGTGTGGTAATCATGTGGAGATATGATTTCACTTAGATTATTTTACAGAGTGTGGCATATTTTACAACTGATGTGTTTCTTTAAAAAACAAAAACAAAACAAAAAAAAAAACCTTCCTTCACAGTTTAAAATGAACACCTGGATCTAAACTGTGTGTTAATTTTCCACACTCATGTACAGAAAAAATTATCTATTATAAAATGAAAGCTATAAACTGGATGACTAACCCATGTTAGAACCTAGAAATGCATATTCAATATTTAATGGATTCTAATGTACTCCTTTCTTAGAATATCTCTAAAATTCCTAAGCAAAAATATTCCATTAACTGGAATGTTCACTTAAATGGTAGCAGATAAAGGGTTGGTGGTTGGTATACATCCATTTTATAGCTTTGTGATTTTTAAAACATACATAAACCTTTGCAGATTCCTATATTATTTGTGACATGGGCCATTGAAAAATTATGTTCAATCTATGATCCTCAGTTTAGGCGTGTTTGTGATTCTATGCAATGATGGTGGTGTAAAGTGTGTCTAATATTAATATCCAAATGTATATGATATACTATATTCTTAAATATCTGTATTAAGGTATAATATATACCATAAAATGTTCCCATTTAAAAAATGATAATTGACTTGACGTAATTGAGGAACTTTCAGGTTTGGGACCCCCTGGGGGACATTTTCTATTGGTTATTTTTTTCCCTGTGTATGTACCATACTTTCCTGTTTTTTTGGCCATTGTATACCTTTTTTTAACACTTGGAGATTTTTGATAATATGTTTTAATAATTTTGGTATCAGATCCCTTTCGCCAAGATTTGTTTTTAGATAAATCTTTTCCCTAATATTTTATCATTGTTGTTGTTGCTTCTATTTGTTTACCACTCTTATGAATAATTTCTGTAGATTTGTATTCTCTGTAGTGTGAAGCCACTGAGATTCTGCTAGCTTTTTTTTTTTAATATTTGTGTTTTTTTATGTTTAGAACTGGCTTTCTAGAATTCACCTTGTGTTACTATAATTTGGTCAGCTATTAACCGGTCAGGAGATTTCTTTAAAAGTGTTGCCTTTCATATTTTGCCAAAGTGATCACTGTGTGAAAGCACACCTTAACTTCAGGGAGTTTTTAAGACAGTCTTAGCTTTCACTTCCTGCTTGGGTATGGTCTCAAGGTCAGCCAGAGGTGAATGACTGTGGCCTTTTCCTATCCCAGGTCTATCCTCAAAATATATATAATCTTCCATATATTTGTAGCCTTCTAGATCTCAAGGAATATATTGTAGCTTTTTAAATGCCTTGTGATCATCTAGTTCATTACACTTTTTTTCAATGTTTTAATGATGGAGTGCTAGACTTGGTTACCACAACTAAAATCACAGACTTAGACAATTGTGATGTTGCAGGGTGATTGTTATAGTTGTTAGTAATGACCTAGGGATAGGTTTTTATTTTCTTCTCCTACTTAGATGAGCTCTGAATCACACCAAATAGCCACACACCTTGGAAATGGATTTCAGTGGAAGTATTCACTGTTATTTGGGTGTGGGGTTATAACTGAGCTTCAAAAGACATTAGCTATCCCATTGGCTATGATACTACTAGTTTTTGAGAGTTACTGCACCACAGAGATAGGGCAGCAGGGGAATTCGAAAGGGCATGGGAATAGTGCCAAGTTGAAATACCACAAACAATGGTCTCTTACAGAGATTCAGTAGGTTTTCTTGAATGGATGATTTTTCAGTTCATTCTATTTCATCGGTTAATTTTCAGAGTTTTGAAGCAGTTAATTTTAGTCGTTTGCCAGTATTTTCTCAGAAAATGGTTCACTCGGGTCCTCAAGCTACCACTCTGGAAGTCAGTCTTCTCTGGTGTAGTTTTTAATGTTTCTGCTGACTATTGGTAGGAAATTAGTGATTAGCCATGATTGGGGGGGCTTTTTTTTTTTTTTTTTTTTGCTTTACCCACCATACGTGTAACTTTTTGGTTGTATTAGAAAGAGAGAAAACAATAAGGATACCATTTACACATACAAAAGAAAGACTTCAAATTTCATTGTGCTACTGATAGTTGTTCGTGAAACAAAGCCCCAAAGCTATAAAAGTTAAATTATGAGAGGTTAGAAATATTTTGTTTTTATAAAAGTTCCATTTGTTTTCTTTTCTCTGCATATGTATGAAATATTTTGTGTGGTCTTTCCTGACCTCCTCTGATTAATTTTCACATATTAAGAGTAGGTTAAAGTCTCTTGCTGTAAAATAAGACTGCAAACGCAGACTTTGATGACAAGGAGTGCTCTTTCTAATACTAAACAACATAAGACAAGAAAAAAAACAGGTTAAGTACACAAGAAAAGGTCATTTGAATTTAGAAAATGTGAGAAAATAAATCTTCCTAGAAATGCAACAGCGCCTACTCTTGCTCATGCTTAGGTCTGGTATAAGTTTTCTGTGAATTATGATTGAACATTAATATCACCATGTTGTTATGTACATGTTAATATATCATTATGCTTATGCAGTTAAGTATACTTAAGCCTAAGCATAACAAATTATATGCAGTTCTCATCCTATATTGTGGTTTCAATCATCAATATTTCTCTCTATAATGTATTGAGATAAAAAACATTTCAATATGTTTATAGGAATATTTTTAATTCTCAATTTTATTTTCTTATTTGGTTTCTCAGTGGTAGGTAGATAACCAAATTCAGTGGACACCTTCAAACTACTCAATCATGATTCTGATAATCAGAGTACAAACTTTTATTCATTTTGGTTAACATTCTTTTGAGGGCACTGACCAAAATTCTATAATTACATTACCAAATAGCTGTACTTAAACACTATTTGGTCACAAATATATACCTGATATAGGGTTACATTTCCTCACTGTTTGTTTGATTTTCTCTTCCTACAAAGTCACTGAACACTGTGTCTCTATTGTGCCCCACCATGTCCAAAATAATCACATCCACATACGAGTAGTAAAGACCATAGATGTCTTATTTATCAATGAATTCTAGCACATATGATATAACACACACTGAATAATGTTTTTCCATAATGGCAATGGATATGATTATCTTGCATTTATTTATTTTCCAGATGATATAATTAAATTATATTCCTGTATAATGGAATTTAGTATAATGGAATCATCAGAACCTTATAGCGCCTATAGAATTGGTTTAACTTTTCTTTTTCTTCAGCTTTATAGAGATATGATTGGCATATAATATTGTGTAAGTTTAAGGAGTATGAAGTATTGATTGATACATTTATATATTGCAAAATAACTACCTTCATAGCATTAGTTCATGCTATGAATTGCCATTTGTTTTTTGTGGTGAGAACATTTAAGATCTATTCTCCTGGCAACATTTATATAATGTAGTATTGCTACATGCAATGCAACACTGCAATAATGCTGCAAATTGGATCCCAAGAACTCATTAATCTTACAACTGGAATTTTGTACCCTTTGACCAATATCTTCTCATTTCTTCACCTCTTAGATCTGGTGACCACCACTACTCTTTCTCTGAGTTTGGTATTTTCAAATTCATCCAAGTTGTTACAAACAGCAATATTTCCTTTCTCATGTCTAAATAATATTCCCTATATATCTCTCCCACCTTTACCTACTCATCTGTTGACAGACATTTTTGTTGTTTCATGTCTTCACTATTGCAAATAATTCTGCAATTAGCACAGGGGTCCAGATATCCCTCTGAGATACCAATTTCAATTCCTTTGGATGTAAACACAGAGGTAGGATTCTGGAGAACAAGGTAGTCCTATTTTTAAATTTTTGTGAAAGATCCATACTGTTTTCCATAGTGGATATACCAATTTACAATTCCACCAAAAGTATACAAGTTTTCCCTTTTCTCCACATCTTCCCCAATACTTACCTCTTGTCTATTTGATGATAACCACTCTAACAGGTGTGAGGTGTTTTCTCATTCTGATTTTAATTTGCATTTCTCTGATAGTTAGTGGTGCTGAGCAAATAGCAAGAGCTAGGGCCAACTTTGGGCTCTTGGTAGCTACAGGGGCCTGGCTATCAGCATTCTCTCTTACAGTTGCATAGTCTTCCCCTTGGCCTGCACACTGCCGTGGAGACAATTTAAGGGGGTTGGGCTGGGGCATGCAGGCATGCAGCTGGAGGGCCTAGCCCCAAGCATGAGCACAATGGTGGGGATTAGTCATGGGGCATAGGTTGGTGTCTTGGACTTGCAGAAGCCTGAGCTGGCTGCAATCTTGGTTCCCAGGCTCTTGTGGTGGTAGAGAGGGATTCAGGTGGCTGGCATCAGTGAATGCAAATACTTGTGGGGTGAATCCTGGTAAGATCTGCAAAAGTCCACAGTAGCTGTGCTGGCCTTGGCTTCATCAGTGGAGAAATCTCCTGAGTATGTCTGCAGAGCAGGTCTCTGTGAACTGAGATCAGTCCTGCTGCCTATCTGCTAATAATAGCCTCTGATTTTCTTCCGTGTTTCTAGCTGGCTCAATACATCTCAGCTTTGCCAGTCTGGGCAGGGTGAAACCAAAGTAGGACCATTGGCAGTACCTTGGGAGGCTGGAGAAGCTGGTAGTTCATCTTTCTCTTCTTTTCCTGCAAAGAGAAACTCTTTCTAGCTGGGAAGATGGGATGCCAGCTAGGGAGGGAGGATGATGTAAGCAAAATGAAGTTGTCTTCCTTCTCTTCTTGTGTGATTATTCTTAGCTCTTTTGTTCCATGGTGTTGATAAAACTTGCTGTGTGGACTCTAGAATAGTCTCTTGGAGTGGTTTTTGTCCATAGATACCTGTGTAATCATTAATCTTTGTAGGGTATAGGGGCTTGGGTTCTCCTATGTTATAATATTTTTTTCCCCAGATCCTGGTTTAACTTTTCTTGAAAAAGAAGAAAATAACTTACTTAGGTTCAGACAGTAAGCTATAGAGTAATGAATAATGAGGGGATCAATGTAGAGAAATGAATATATAGACCACTAAAATAGAAAAATGAAGCATATGCATGTATATATTTAGATATGTAACTGATAGAGAGACATCCAAAATAGAAACATAATAGTAGAGATTTTTTTCAGATGCATTCAGGGAAGCAGTAGGAGTGTCCTGTAGCAATGATATATTCAGCAGCAGCATCCAAGATACATTCTTCCTTCTAAGGCTGTGGTTGGCTTTCCTAGTTTTGGCATTTTAGGGACACATCAGTTCTGGTCAGTCTTTCAATTTACTCTAGACTCTCTTTCACTCCCATGTTTCTATTATACTCATTGTCTGCCCAAGTTAGCCAGTGTTCTTTTCTGTTGTTTAAATCAATAATGTTTTCTGATCCATAGCAAATTATGGACTAGATGTTATGGTGTAATGGGATAAGGGGGAAATGTTTTCTGATCCATAGCAAATTATGGACTAGATGTTATGGTGTTATGGGATGAGAGGAAAAACTATTTTGAATCATATAGTTATTCTAGACAAGAAATTTCACCATCATATTGGTTAATAACTCACCCTGATTAATGTTAATTAAAATTCATAAGCACCAAGGATGCCTGGGTGGCTCAGTTGGTCGGTTAAGCATCCAACTCTTGGTTTCAGCTCAGATAATGATCTCACGTGTTGTGACATCAAGCCCTGGATGGGCTCCATGCTCAGGAGGAAGTCTGCTTGAAGATTCTCTCCTTCCCCCCACTCACACACGCTCTCTCTCTTTCTCTAAAATAAATAAATCTTTTAAAAAAATTCATAAGCTCCAGATAAAGTGAAAAATAGATGAACTGCTTAAAGAAAAATAAACAGAAGAATATTAGACAGCATTTTATCCATTTCTGTGAGTATTGATATATGAGTAGGGTAACCATATTATATATTTGTCCAAATTAAGATGATTTGGGGAGAGAAAGCAGGCCTCACCAGATACAGTATTGACTAATGAGTTTTAAACCAGGATATATGGCCAGTTTAATCACAGGTAACAATTCTCTTCTTCCTAGGTTCCTGATAATATATTAAAAAACAAACAAAACAAAACAAAAAAGCCAAAAACAAACAAACAAACAAAACACTATATCTTCTTGAGAATACTTGCTCTTACTCCTTACTCTTCTTACTCAGTATCTCCACAAGGAAGGAAGAATGACTTATCTGATCAGTAAAATTTGGAAAACAGATGACCTTGTTGAGCTAGTCCCTTCTATTGAGCTCTGCTTTTCTAGATATTTTGCTGGGACACAGGGTTATTCTCCTTTGTTACAAGCACATAGATTAGGTCCAGTTTCTGCCTTCTAATACCGGAAGAAAAAATAGGGCAAACTTTAGGAGATTTCAACTTTGCAGGGGAACTCTAAGTAAAGCCCTGAGTTCTAGAAATCTTTAAAGTGGTGGCAGACCCAAGCAGTGTTCTCCAATTTGGGTTTGTAGCAATAATGGTGATGACTTGATCCTTCTTTGAAACTTGTGCCTGTTTTTCAAGTGGGTCAGAATGTGAGGATCAATTCAGAGAAGTCTCCATAATTGCTTCAAGGAATGTTAACGACAAAACTAAGATTTTTGTCAGCAAAACTTGAAATTAACATTGATGGAATACTTTTAACTAACTATGAATATTATATGGATTTTTCCAGTTAGCAATCACTAATTTTATCAGTTATTGTCATTTACCAGTTATTCCACTAATGTTATATTTTTGTTCCTAAATCTAATTCTGATTCTTTTTTTAAATTATTTTTTAATTACATGATAGTTTGTTATCATGACTTCTTAGTCTGCTTAATCCATTGTAGTTTCATGGTCTTGCTTTGTCTTTGATGACCTTGATACCTTTGAAGATCACTAATAAATTATTTTACAGAATGTCCATTGATTTAATTTTTAAAAGATTTACTTACTTATTTGAGAGAGCGAGAGAGAGCACAGTCTCATAAGAGGAGGGAGGGGTAGAGGGAAAGAGAGAAAGGGAGAATCTCTAGAAGACTCTGCTGAGTGTGGCACCGGACACAGGGCTCCATCTCACCACCCTGAGATCATAACCTGAGCCAAAATCAAGAGTCCTACGTTTAACCCACTGAGCCACCCAGGTGCTCCTAGAATGTTCCTTAATTTTAGTGTGATGTTGTGTCATGATTAGGTTGATGTTATGCATTTTTAGATAGAATAACAAAGAAGTTACATTGTGTTCTGTTTTGTCAGTGTGCTTTTTCTAGAGATACATGATAATACTAGGTCCTATGATGGGGTTGTTAAATTTGATCTCTTAGGTTAGGTGGTGTCTGCCAGGATTCTCTACTAAAAGTTATTTTTTTCCTTGGGATTTAATAAATATTTTACTGGGAATACTTTAAATACTATACAAATATCTGTTTTCATCTGATCTTAGCTCACTAATCATAGGTTTCATTCATGATTTTTTTTGTCTGGAAAACGATTGCTGTGGTGATTGTCTAATGGTGATTTTCTATTTCCATCAATTCTTCTACATTTTTGTATTAGAAGTCTGCAGTAAAGAATAATTGTTCCTGGGGCTGCCTGGGTGACTTGGTCATTAGGCGTCTGCCTTCGACTCAGGTCATGATCCCGGGGTCCTGGGATCGAGCCCCGCATCAGGCTCCCTGCTTGGCTTTGGGAAGCCTGCTTCTCCCTCTCCCACTCCCCCTGCTTGTGTTCCTCTCTCACTTTGTCTCTCTCTGTCAAATAAATGAATAAAATATTAAAAAAAGAATAATTGTTCCTATCTATTGCATATTTATTTATTCTAACATCTATATAAGAATATATATATGTATTTAATGTCATTATGGACTAATGAATATTTATTTTATTTTATGGGTTATGATCCATTATTGTCATTATTTAATTTGTTGCTAAGTTATCCAAGATTGGTCAGAAAAATAAAAATAAATTCCATCTTTGTACTTCCTTTATTTTAGACATCTTTTGGGTGGATAAAACTATTCTTTTAGTGGATACTTTAGGGTGAATGTGGGGATACAGAATTCCCTAAGTATTTTGAAAACTGATTTTTCCCCAATAGTCTTTATTTGAAGGGCAGTTTGGTTGTATATAAAATACTTTGCCCAAAACAACAAATGTTGGTGAGGATGTGGAGAAAAGCAACACCCCAGCACTCCTGGTGGGAATGCAACTAGTACATCCACTCTGGAAAACAGTATGGAGGTTCCTCAAAAAGTTGAAAATAGAACTACCCTATGATCCAGTAATTGCACTACTGAGTATTTACCCAAAAATAAAAAAAAAAAAAACACTTACTCAAAGGGATACATGCACCCCTATGTTAATTGCAGCATTATTCATAATAGCTAAATTATGGAAGCAGCCCAAGTGTCTATCAACTGATGAATGGATAAAGAAGACGTGACATAAAATAACCATTAAAAATAGCCATAAAAAAGAATGATATCTTGCCATTTGCAGCAACATGGATGGAGCTAGACAATATAATGCTAAGTGAAGTAAGTCAGTCAGAGAAAGACAAATACCATATGATTTCACTCATATGTGGAATTTAAGAAACAGCACAAAAGAACAAAGGAAAAATAAAAGAGAGAGAAAGAGGTACAAAGAAACAGTCTCTTAACTATAGGGAACAAACTGATGATTACCAGAGAGGAGTTTGGGGGTGGGGGTGGGGTAAATAGGTTCAGAGGATTAAAAAGTACACTTAATCATGATGAGCACTTAGCAATATATAGGATTGCTGAATCACTATATTGTACATCTGAAACTAATATAACACTGTATGTTAACTCTACTAGAATTAAAATTCAGAAACTTAATAAAAATTGAATAAAAATACTCTGTTCAGTCCTTATTGCTTTGAGTTAGAAAAAAAAAGAGAAATCTTGCCCAATTGCCACCTTCTTGTACATGTTTTATTTTATTAAAATTGTGCCTTTCAAGTTATTTTTCTTTTGCTTTTTAAGTTTACTTTTAAACAACTTTTAAGTTACTTAACATGCTTTGCCTGGAAATATTATAGATTATATTTTTTCATTTGACTACTTTTACTAGGATATGTCCCTAAGTAGTTTGTCTTGAATTTATCTTCCCAAGTACCTGATGGACCTTTCAAATATGTACATCTACATATTTAATTAAAAGTTTTCTTGAATTAAATTTTTAAGTCTTCATTTTTTTTCAGTGTCTCAAATAAAACTGTTATCTTTTCTTTGGCTATCTTCCATTTTCATTACTTTCTTCCTAATCCTATTTTACTTCTTTATCTCATTTTTGTTGTCTTGGTTATTTTATACCTTTCTTCAATGTTCCTTATCAAGTTTTCTCTTTATTTAGGCACCTTGTAATTTATTCTTAAGTTTTGAGATAATTCTGTTATTTCCTTTCCATTCTTTCCTTTATTTAATCAATGCTATTTTCATTTTTTTTCTATCTTTGTCCATTTTCCTTAGTATTCTAATTTCTGAATTCAAGTGGTTTTTCATACATTTACATTTTTTTAGTATGTTTATTTCTTTTTGAAATGTTTATTACAGTTTTCTCCTACTTTATGGTGGTTGTTTTTTCCCCCACAGGGAGAATTTTCTTCAGTTAATGTATGTTGTATTTGGTTTTCTTATCAATCTGTCAATCATTTCCTAATAATTTTTGTCTTGTGGGGGTAAGTGGGTCTTTCAAAATACCTAAGTCATGACTCTCTCCTCTGTAAATGTAGCAAAATCAAGGTACTTTAGTGAATTTTTTGTTTGTTTATTAGTTTTTATGGTGGCCAGAGAAGTTGTGTCTCCTGAATGTTTAGTTCTATTTTGTCTTTCAGAACCATAAATTTTCCTGCATGGCTTCTCTTTTCCCTTAACCACTCCAAGTGCCAAAAGATGCTTCTAATTCCTTTTTCATTTTTTTTCCCTCTCCTCCAGAAGCTACAACCGGCTTTGCTTTGTTAGCATGAGGTAAAGGGGAATAATAAAAATGCCATAAATAGGCATTTTTTTTTCTATTTTTACTTTCAGGTAATTTCGTGTTTTGACATTTTTTTTGTCTTGAAGTCATTCTCATCTTTCTCTGTAGTGTTATATTTTTCCTTCCTGTTTTTCTCCATTTTTGGAGAAAATATTTAGAGGCAAAAACAAACCATCCTCATTGTTTTCAGCTACCTGAAAGTCCTTATATGATAACAGCTCATATTTGAACGCTTGAAAAATCAAATTTTATTAAGGAAGAGGACTTAATAACTTAAGAAATTTAAGATTAGTTGAAAGGAGGATGAAACCATACCTGTGGAGCAAGACAAGTCAGTGACTGCTATTCCTAGACTAGTTAGAATGTTTCAAACACTTTCCAAACACAACAAAGAAAACATAAAAACTTTAAAATACTAATGAAAGGTCTTTCTGTTTGATGATACTTAACAAAGATAGCTGAAGGAAACTACCAAGTCTAATATCTTTATTAAAAAGCAACCACAATAGATCAGCTCTATTAGATTGTCCCAAACTGAACATTCAACATTTAATTTCCTTACAACTAAATCCCCTCACTAATAAATTAACTACAAATTGCAGATTGCATGAGCTAAAATTAAGTGAGACAGCTATCTCAATGCTGAAAAAAAAAAAGGCCACAAAATAGCAATGGTCATTTAAAAATGCCATTAGCCATTTGCCTACTCAAAAGATCTCAATTCTGGTGGGATGAATGGAATTCTACTTTTCAAGGTGCCCATTATACTATTCAAATAGAGAGCATTCAATCCCTTCGTCCTAAGACTGTGGCATTTGAAATGGTTTGAAAAGCAAACACCAGGGAAAGAGAAAAGGGAAAAGTGGAAATGAGATATGCTCAATAGAAATGGAGATTGATGGATAATTTACTCTGAAAAACTCCACTCTTGGTTATTTGTAATTTATGGCTACACACACTCTGTTGCTCTTTGTAAGAGTATAGGAATTTCTTTCAAATGTCTAGACTTAAATCCATTTAAAGCAATTAACATTTACTGAGGTTCTTCATTATGCTAAGAATGTAGACGTGAAATGTAAAGATGAGTAGGAATCGCTTATTACCCATTTTTCATTCAGAAAGAATTTGAGTGGTATGGCCATATTCCTGCTTGCAAGAGTCTGTTTGGTATGGGCACAGATTTGTAAACAAGATGGAATGGAAAAGGTACAGTGAAGGAAATAAGTATGTTATGTAAATCCAAGGGAGTGATAGAGTAATATTAGCTGGTGAGATGACTTCTACTCAGGCAGTATACTTAAGATGGACACTTAAGAATAGGTACATTGTTTTGAAGAGAAAAAATCCGTGAAGTAATACTAGAGAGGAGGGATAGCATCAGCAAACAGAAGGAGGGAACTGTTAATTAATAGTGACTAGTGTGAAATGGCTAAATTATAGAAGGCCTTCATCAAATTGGAAAAATATTTTGATATGTGGTTGTGAGGGCTTGGTTGTCAGACTAAGGTAAGGATTATGATTTAGGCAATATGTATAGCGTTAAGTTTTGTTAGAATTTCGCCTGGAGCTTTCTCTCCCCTTTTTTGCCTTTATAAATACTATTCATTAAATGTTTCAACTAATGCATATTGAGTACCTCAGATGTGTTAAACTTTGTTCTTAGAGATGGGCATAAAGTAAGCAGCAAGATAGATAATGTCCTGGTTTTCACTGAGCTTGCCTTTCAGTTGGAGAAACTACATTAATGGTAAATAATGGTAAATAAATAATTTCAGAAAGTGGGAAGGGCAGTAAAAGAAATAAGATATGATAATTGATTAATTGGGTGGTTTTACTATATTCATAACACCTAAGACCAGAAATTCTATATTTTACTGCACCATTTAATTATGGTTTTCTAATCTCTCTGGAAAGGAGATCTTCATTGTCTCTCAGTGAATGCCTATATCCAATCTTTTTTTTTTTAAAGATTTTATTTATTTATTTGACAGAGAGAGACACAGCAGTGAGAGAGGGAACACAAGCAGGGGGAGTGGGAGAGGGAGAAGCAGACTTTCCAAAGCCAAGCAGGGAGCCTGATGCGGGGCTCGATCCCAGGACCCTGGGATCATGACCTGAGCTGAAGGCAGACGCTTAATGACTGAGCCACCCACGCCCCCGTCTATATCCAATCTTTGCTTCATGTTCCCAGTGCATAGATTTTTTTCAAACTGACATACCCCAAATTCTAGCCTCAAACCCCATAATCTTGGGGAAAAGCATTTTCTAGGATTTAAGACTTAAAAGTATTTATAAAAATGTAAATTGTGCTAAATGCAATTGGTGCTTATGGAAATAATAAGCCGGTATTAATATCTTTGTAAAAATTACTTTAACTCTATAACAGGATTCTAGGGAAAGAGAAACAGAATAGACATATTTGATGGATCTGACAGAGGAAAAGGGGTTAGGGTAAGAGAAGCAGGCTGAGGAGGTAGGGGCAGACAGGTAGTGAACATCCTGAGGGTACAAAGCACCCAGGGAAGAGTAAAGCAACAATCTTGCATGGGAATTCTGGCTTTGAATGAGAGCACAGGAAAACTGGAAAGAGCAAACCACTGACTCAAAAAAGTGGTCCCTGGCCATTTTCTCTGGAACGATTACACAGTTTGTCAATATCACAGAAGGCCTTCATGGATCAGCTATGATGTCTAATATCTCCTGTCACTCTGATGTTTCACAATTGTAATTCCTTTCTTGCTGGGTTTATTGCTTTTGTGGAAATATTTGGGATTGAAGTCTTTTTTTTTAATGTTTTTTATTTATTTATTCATGAGAGTCAGAGAGAGAGGGAGAGAGAGAGAGAAAGGCAGAGGCAGAGGGAGAAGCAGGCTCCCCGCCTAGAAGGGAGTCCGATGCAAAACTTGATCCCAGGACCCTGGGATCATGACCTGAGCCGAAGGCTGACACTTAACCATCTGAGCCACCCAGGTGCCCTGAAGTCTTAACTCTTATGGATAAAGGGGAAATCAGATTAACGGTGACTTTAAGAAAGCTATTACAATTTTATTTTACACAAAAATAAAAAAATAAGAATATCATACTAAGAGAATTAAGTTTAGCTTTAAGTTGAACACACTAAGAAATGAGGTTTTCAGCTTTTTATTTAGCATAGCATATCCAATATGATTCTTTTTCTCATTCTTAATATCAAAGTTTCAGAATCTCTCTTGTAATTGCAACAAAATACTTATAAATCAATATTTGTTGAAGGCAAAATATACACTAAGAGGAAATATTTTTCAGACTGGTCTATTTTCAAATGGTCAAAAAGTGAACATTTTAAACCCAGTGGGTTTTATGACAACAAATGCTTACTTTTGCCACCCAACTTCAGACAGCATCATCAACACAGATGCATGCATGTCTTTACCAAGCAGATTTAAGAAGAAAGTGCTAACAATCTAGGTTTATTTTTTCCTTGTTTTTTTTTCTTTATCTGCTCTAATTTTCATGGAAAAATAATATCATCCCTCATTATTTTTCCATATTCAGCCATCAGTTCTCTACCTCTCTCTTTCTTAATTTTCCTTAATAGGAAGGCTCACCATTCAGCAATGGAAATTCCATTAGGTATAATATGATGTACTGTAATTAAGGTGGCGTAGTGACAAAGAGGCAGCAGAGCACACTGGTTATGAATATGGGTTTTGGTCTTATAAAGATCTGACTTCTCATTAGACATTTATCTCTTTCTATATGATCTTGGATTAATACACATGATCCTGTCTCCCAATCAGGAAAATAGGAACAATTACACCTACCTGATAATATATTTTGAAGATAAAATAAGGTAATGCTTATAAAATCCTTAGCAGGGTGCCTGGCCCATAACAAAGCTTAAAAAATAGATTATAAGATTAAAATGTGGCCTAGGTAAGATGGAAACTTAAGGAAAGATTTCAATATATCCATGATTCTCTCAAAGGCTGAAAAATATACCTTAATTCAAGTGAGTAATTTTGATTTTGCTTCTACTATATGCAAGATAGTTAAAAACCCCTTGAGTAGAAATTATTGCCCATTGCAATGCTTCATATTTGTTTGTTTATTATCTGAAAGTGAATATAAGTTTCACAGTCATTCTGTGAAAGGCCAGCATTTCATTATTGTTTGGAAGTGTTGTGTAAGCTCTTCATGTTAATGCTGTGGTAAGAGAGCAATTCCATGCCAGTAAAAAAAAAAAAAAAAAAAAAAAAGGAAATTAGGGAGTTTGCAATTCCCTAATACTATATGAAGTTGAACATCTTTTCATACACTTATTTGCCATGTGTATATTTTTTTTGGTGAGATGTATATTCAGATCTTTTGCCCATTTTTAAAATTGGGTTGTTTTGTTATTATTGAGTTTTAAGGGTTCTTTGTATATTTTGGATACAAGTCTTTATGTTTTGCAAATATATTCTTTCTGTCCATTGCCTGTCTTTTCATTCTCATAACAATTTCTTTTTCAAAACAATTTTTAATTTAATGGAGTCCAACTTATCAGTATTGTATTTCATACTGTTTTTGGTGTTGTATCTAAAAATTCCTCACTAAACTCCTGCTATCTTCTTGAAGTGTATATTTTTGCATTTTACATTAAGGTCTATGATCCATTTAAGTTAATTTTTGTGAAAAGTGTCTAAATTCTCCTCCCCCCATTGGATGTTCAGTTGTTCTAGTACTATTTGTTGAGAAAACTACCCTTTCTCTATTGAATGGTTTTTTGCTCTAATAAAACTCAAGTCAATTAGAATCTCACAAAAGAATTTCCTTTCAGGGCAGGCTTTTGTTAAGAACAGAATGTTCTTAGTACAACAGGGAAGCTACTTTCCACCTCCCTGTGCTGGAAACGTGAAGGTATTTTTTACTAATCTTTACCCTGAGAATCTGCTTGGGTTCCTGGAGGTAAAATCCATGAAAGTGTGGGGGTCCACCTAAGATTGGGGCCCCTGGAGGATGTAACTCAAGCTTGCCCACACTGAACAATTCCTCAATCACAATTTAAGTGTTTCTACTGGAATTGTCCTCAGAGGTAAGCTCCTGCTTCTTGGCTCCCGCTCCTGATAACCTTACTCTCTAATCTCAGTTCTTTGATGGATCTACATGAAGAGTTGTGATTTTACAAAGTATTTAAGTTTCCTGTTGTAAAGAAAGGAGGGATGATGTCCAATCTCTTTACATATCAGATGGGACCATAGAAGTCTATCTTACTTTTGACCATAGACTTGACAATAATTTATGGTCTGCTTATGTAAATCAGTATACTGGCCTCTAGATTTTTGTATGTACAAAATAATGTTGAACAAGATCAATACTTTCAAACTAGTTTTCTATGATATGTTAATAGATATTCAAATAAAGCACTATTTGGTGTTAAAACAAAATTGGCACAAATTCATTGAGGTCCTTCAAAAACCAGCTGATGAAGAGTGTGTCTCTTCTCTCCATGATTTTTTGAGAAGTAAAATGAAAGAGTAGCAAATGAAAGCAAAAATCTAACTTGTAGAACATTCAGGGTGCAGAGTATTATTCTGGGTACAATGGACAAGTAGACTTGCCTAAACAGTATCCCAAAATTGGGCAAACTCTTCAATTGCTTGGGCCAAGCCATACTAATCTGGGGCAGCGATTTTCTCAGTGATTGAGAAATATCTGGAGGAACAGTGGGAACTAAATTTGCCCTGTGTGCAGTTTAACCTCAAGAGAAAGAAAGGAAGATCAGGGTGGTGCACATACCATATTCTTGCTCCCTTACTAACCAAGTGTCACTTTCCAACCCTTTGGGGCAAAGTGAGTAATGGCACAGATAGAAACCAAGAGTGCATTTAAGAGATTCTGTCCACACAGAAGCTACTGGAATAGGGGAAAGCCATTTTACTCTGATAACAGAGTTTAATAACTTTCAACATTACTGAGCCTTTATTAGGCCAACACCCACAGAGATTTTCCAAGTTGGTCAGGATGAAATTTTGTCAACTCAGCTTTTCTTATTATGTACATAGATCTCTCAAACTGGTAGTCTGCATCCAAGGGCAGACTTTGCTTGGTTACTCTGAATAGAGTATTGGTTTCCCTTTCTTAATTTCTGCCAACATTTTTAATGGGAGATTTCACTTAAATTGCAGATTTGCAGCTCTTCATAAATCTATAGATGGCAATATTGGCCTTATTTCCAAATAGCAATATTTACCACCACCTGAGTAACAGCTGTTTTCACTAAACAATGTTAAGTACTCTTTATTTTGCCAGTTTTCACCAATTACCCAATGTGATGATAATGTTCTTACATAGGATTTGCCTCATTCATTCATGTTTCTGTCTTCCTTAGGCATTTGGATTTGTGATCACTGCTCCAAAGAGAATCAAGCTTGGTTACATTTTAGCTCTCCTATCTAATCTATAGGTACCATCTGAGGGTGGTTTGGAATTATAAACCCAGCAGACCCTGAGCCCCTCTGTAACTATCTGTAAACCTTCCTTCTCCTTATTCCATATGCCTGGTCCATTTATTTGGCATCCTGTTTCTTTCCCTGATTTTCACTCGGAGATTGGCCTTGAAAACTCAGTTATGTCCATGTACCATATCCCCTGGCACCTAGATCTTGTGTGTATAACTTTTGTCTAAATCTCTGAGTCAGCCAAGTTGGAACCAAGAGGTCCAGAATTCCAGAATTAAGGCGGTTATGCTTCTATTTTCTGGATAGGCCTATGAATATCTTCCCTTCCCCCTGCCTCAACTTGATATGAGCTCAGGCCACACTTATTTATGGTATAATGTATATTGCTGGTCCTAGGACAGAGGCAGAACAGCAGGGTTGTGAGTTAAGGGAAAACTGATTATACTGCCAAACTGGAGAAACCAGAGCAGATGGGAAGCCAGAGAAATAAAGCATAAACAAGAATATGACAATTTTGGCATTTACTTATTTCCAGGAACTTTTAATAAGCATAAAATAATCCTGGCAGAAGAAAACTTGTATGTTTAAATCAGGGCCTTTACTTTTCATTATAGTTTATACTCAGAAAAGTGACAAGAGCAGATTTATCCATGAACAATACAAGATTATCTCAAAATGAAAATTTTAATCTTTTACAGTGGAATAAATCCTTTTTTATTTATTTTTATTTTACAAAGATAATCATCAGTTAATTTCTGCAGTCCCAGTAGTGCTTACTTTTACATTAACACTTAAATGAAACTGGCCTTTGGTTGCTGAATTTCCTCCTGAACATTAGATGACATTTGTATGAGTTTTCTCCAAAGGCCTTTTTTATAAAGCAGGGTGTGAGTCACAGTGACTGTTGCTGGAAGTGTTGACTCAGTAATCCTTGAGATTTCTTTAGGCTTTGCTCCTTCTTCTACATAACACTTCACAACACATAGAAGAAAATTCCTCTTAAAAACGTTGTAACATAAAACTGCTTTCTTACCAAACAAAGAGAGACAAGGATTGGGTGGAGGTAAAGAGGACAGTCACCAGTCCTAGGAGACAGAAGAATCCCTACAAGAACATTTTCCCTAGTCATGTCACTGGGTGAAAGCCAGAGGTATGAGCTGGGGCAAAAGGTGAGAGCAGGGGCAAGGCTAAGGGTGGGGGCAGAGACAGTAGAATCATCCCACTGAGAACACTGTCCAGGGAACCAGGAAGTCCCAAACAGAGGTTTCTGCCATTTTAAGGACCCAGAGGCTGGAGGAGGCTAAAGGGGGAAGGGTTAGGTGTTGAATGGTACTGAGAATTGAGTCGGAGTGAGGAAAACATTTTCAAGCTTCTTACCTCTCTCCTATAAGGAGTAAGCAAAGGTGTCTTAGCAGGATCTTAGCCAAGGCCCACCATCTGGATCCTTGCCCTCACATAAGGAGGCCTCTAAATGGAGTGTGAGACTAGGAATGTAGATATGCATTGGGGTTGGGTTGCTTGAGTGCCCCTCCCTCCTGAGACTGCAGGGCACTGGCTGTATACAAAGCCTGGTATGGAATAGGCAGCTTTCCCCTGTGACACTTGTCAGGTTAACTCTTTCCACACAAACCATTTTCTTTTTCATCTCTGTACCTCTGCTCATGCTGTTATATCTCTTCAGAAAAATCTTCGTCTTCTACTTCAACTCTTCTCTGTTCTTCCGGTCTGTATTTACCTCATCAATCTTTAAGTTTTCTGTGGAACATTTGTTTAAAATGACCTGAGGCTCAAGGAGGAGGGTCCCCTGTCCTAGGCCCCATGTTTTATAGAGCCCGACTCTGGATATGGCCATGTCCTCACCTCTACAGCCTGTCCAGTGTGCCCAGAAATCCAGAATCCCATGCCCTAAGGTCTTGACCCAACAGTGTATACAAGCTAAGGCAAGGAGGGTGGCTGATGAATGGCTTTTTAGGGATAAGGATGATGGATGGACATTGAACAGTGCAGTCTGAAATATTTGTAGGTCCTTGCTATGCTACATAAAGCCTGGGGTAGTAAAAAAAAAAAAAAAGGGTTTCTGGAATTGGAGGCTCAGGGGCTCTTATTACTGTACCACCAAGTTCCTATAGGAAACTCACTAAAGATGGAATAGTTTAAATTTACACCTGACTTTATATTGTTAAAAAGGTCCATGTTTTTGACAGTAGGAATCAAAAGATGTTTAGTATAAAACTTTGTTACCTTGATTTATAACTTTTAAATATTTAGACAAGTGGTGTGAAAACCTCAGTTTGTACTCTTGTCTGAGCCTTGAAAATACTAGGAGTGGGCCTGAGTTTGCTAACATTCCTACAATAGGTATTTTATCTGCAATATTTATTTATTTATTTATTTATTTATTCACAATCTTTAAATTTAACTTTTCTCTGCTATAGTTTCATTATACTCCATATGTTCTTCCATCATCACATTTTCATGTGATGCATTAGTTATTCATCTTCCTGGGTTTTCTTTTCACTGGACTACCATGAGAGAATATGGCCTTTTCAGGGCTACTCCTTTCTATACCGAATTGATGGTGCCACACACAAATTATGACCAGTACTGAACTTAGGCTCAGAGAATTTCTTTAATCTTTAACATTTTGAATGCTGTCATCCACCAATACTCTTATTTTCCATTGTTGTTAGCTTCACAAGTTACCTCACCCTTCTTATTTTACTGGTTGGAGTCTGTAAACTAATTCCTGAATGTCAACTTCATCACTGAAGTAAAAATATAATAGTGTGTTCCTTCCTGAAGTTTCTCTCAAGCTCTACATTGCCCAACTAGAACAAATCCCTGTCAGGGAAAAGCCTTCAGGATGCATTGGGCTTAAATCCTCAGCCACAGTGTAGTTCTGCAGAGGGAGATTATACAAGGTGTACAAAGATAATGCTTATAATGCTTATAATAATAATACAGTAACTAACAAGATTTATCATTATGTGTTATACATTATATGCCATAGTTTATATTAGCTGTATGACTTACTATTCACAGTTACCCTGCAAAGCAGAAATCATTTTTCTATTGAAGTCAAGGGTATAAACATATAGAAATTAAATTAATTGTCTAAATTTACAGTTTATGAATTACATATCTAGGATTGATACCTAGGTATGTATCATTTAAACTCTGGTCCTATCTTTTATATTAATTTTCTTATATTCATCTTTTTGTGGTCACCATCTACTAAAATGTTTATTACATTATTTTGATCAGTAAATTCCTGTAAAATTCATGAATGAACAAATTAATGAGAGAAATGGATAGATGGATGAATAGACAGACAGATGGTTGGGTGAATAGAGGAGTAGATAATAGACTTGTTAAAGGTCACTTATAGGGGATTAAAGTTTAGACCAAATAATGAAGGCCCTTAATGCAAATGTAGGACAAAAATCTACCAAAGAGCAAACAGAAACATTTAAATTTCATTTATTAATATAATTAATGTTAGTAATATTCTTCCTCCTGAATATAATTAAAATTAGAAATAATCATATTTATATATATATATATATATATATATATATATATATATATATATAATCAGAGGCTTTAAAACTTTAGAGAACATAACGCTAATCTAGGGTATTTCTTTAGAAGGCAGATCCCTCAAACCCACCACTCCGGATGCTGCTAAGGTGGGGCTGGGGCATGTATTTTAACAATCTAGACTACACTAGATGATTCAGATGTAAAAGTTCATGAACCATACTTTGGGGATCTGTCACTGGAAGAAAATAGCCACCATATTTTTCCCCTTATCCCCAGAAAGAAGGATGAATTTAATTCTTTTTTTTTAAAGATTTTATTTATTTATTAGAGAGAGAGAGAGAGAATGAGAGATAGAGAGCACGAGAGGGAAGAGGGTCAGAGGGAGAAGCAGACTCCCCGCTGAGCAGGGAGCCCGATGTGGGACTCGATCCCGGGACTCCAGGATCATGACCTGAGCCGAAGGCAGTCGCCTAACCAACTGAAACACCCAGGCGCCCAGGATGAATTTAATTCTTAATAGAGTTTTTACTAGAGTAATCCATTTACAGTGCTTTGGTCATTGTCCTGATCTCAGTTTCAGGAGTCTCATGAGTGTCATAAGCCACTGAAGTGGGGTTGTCATGCCCCACAGATCAGTGCCACTACAAACTGGTGGCATTTTGGCTGTACTCCATGGGCTGTTCTCAGCAGGCAGCAACAAGATGGACTCCACAGAGGCTCTTGGCTTGCTGGTCTCAAACTTTCCTCTCTGATTTGATTTTTCTTTCCTCTTTCTCTCCTTTCCACCTCTTTCTTTGATTTTAGTACCTGTCATCTAGTCTGGGAGTAGAAATCTCCTATACAAGTTTTTATTTGAGTCTGTCTTTTGGATTAACCAGAGGTTTTTAAAATTAAGAGACAAGTATTCACAGTCTTTACTTTATGTTCAATAATGGATTACTAGTTTTACAGTCTAGGAAAGGAAAAAAACAGAGCACAGGTGAATCAGTTTGAGGAGCAATGGCAATCCCTTAAAACACAAAATAGGTAAACAGAGGATACTCTGAGTTCATAAAAATAACTTGATAATTAGTATATAACTTGGATTATATAAAAGATTTCAGGGTGTGAATAGAAAGGGCAGAATACTTTTTTTTTAATTAACATATAATGTATTATTTGCTTCAGAGGTACATCAGTCTTACATAATTCACAGCTCTCACCATAGCACATACCCTCCCCAATGTCTACACCCAGCCACCCCATCCTTCCCACCCCCCTCCACTCCAGCAACCCTCAGTTTGTTTCCTGAAATTAAGAGTCTTTTGTGGTTTGTCTCCTACTTTGGTTTTGTCTTGTTTCATTTTTCCCTCCCTCCCATATGATCTTCTGTCTTGATTCTCAAATTCCTCATATCAGTGAGATTATATGATAAATGTCTTTCTCTGATTGACTTATTTCACTTAGCATAATACCTTCTACTTCCATCCACGTCATTACAAATGGCAAGATTTTGTTTTTTTATGGCTGCATAATATTCCAGGGTGTGTGTGTATATATATATATACCACATCTTCTCTATCCATTCATCTGTTGATGAACATCTAGGCTCTTCCCATAGTTTGGCGATTGTGGACATTGATGCTGTAAACATCATGGTGCAAGTGCCCCTTTGGATCACTACATTTGTATGTTTGGGGTAAATACCCAGTAGTGCAATTGCTGGGTTAAAGGGTAGCTCTATTCTCAACTTTTTTCTTAAATTCTTTTATTATTATGTTAATCGCCATACATTACATCATTAGTTCTTCATGTAGTATTCCATGATTCATTGTTTGTGCATAAACCCAGTGCTCCACGCAGAATGTACCCTCTTTAATACCCATCACCAGGCTAACCCATCCCCCAACGCTCCTCCCCTCTAGAACACTCTGTTTTTCAGAGTCCATCGTCTCTCATGGTTCGTCTCCCCCTCTGACTTACACCCCTTCATTCTTCCCCTCCTGCTATCTTCTTCTTTTTCTTTTTTTCTTAACATATGTTGCATTATTTGTTTCAGAAGTACAGATCTGTGATTCAACAGTCTTGCACAATTCATGGCGCCCACCATAGCCCATACCCTCCCCAATGTCTACCACCCAGCCACCCCATCCCTCCCACCCCCGACCACTCCAGCAACACTCAGTTTGTTTCCTGAGAATAAGAATTCCTCATATCAGTGAGGTCATATAATACATGTCTTTCTCTGATTGACTTATTTCACTCAGCATAACACCCTCCAGTTCCATCCACGTCGTTGCACATGGCAAGATCTCATTCTTTTTGATGGCTGCATGATATTCCATTGTGTATATATACCACTTATTCTTTATCCATTCATCTGTCGATGGACATCTTGGCTCTTTCCACAGTTTGGCTATTGTGGACATTGCTGCTATAAACATGGGGGTGCACGTACCCCGTCAGATCCCTACATTTGTATCTTTGAGGTAAATACCCAGTAGTGCAATTGCTGGATCATATGATAGCTCTATTTTCAACTGTTTGAGGAACCTCCATACTGTTTTCCAGAGTGGTTGCACCAGCTTGCATTCCCACCAAAAGTATAGAAGGGTTCCCCTTTCTCCGCATCCCTGCCAACATCTGTCGTTTCCTGACTTGTTAGTTTTAGCCATTCTGACTGGTGTGAGGTGGTATCTCATTGAGGTTTTGATTTCGATTTCCCTGATGCCAAGCGATGTTGAGCACGTTTTCATGTGTCTGTTGGCCATTTGGATGTCTTCTTTGGAAAAATGTCTGTTCATGTCTTCTGCCCGTTTCTTGATTGGATTATTTGTTCTTTGGGTGTTGAGTTTCATAAGTTCTTTATAGATTTAGGATACTAGCCCTTTATCTGATATGTCATTTGCAAATATTTTCTCCCATTCTCTCAGTTGTCTTTTGGTTTTGTGGACTGTTTCTTTTGCTGTGCAAAAGCTTTTTATCTTGATGAAATCCCAATAGTTCCTTTTTGCCCTTGCTTCCCTTGCCTTTGGCGATGTTTCTAGGAAGAAGTTGCTGAGGCTGAGGTCGAAGAGGTTGCTGCCTGTGTTCTCCTTTAGGATTTTGATGGACTCCTGTCTCACGTTTAGGTCTTTTAACCCTTTGGAGTTTATTTTTGTGTGTGGTGTATGGAAATGGTCCAGTTTCATTCTTCTGCATGTGGCTGTCCAATTTTCCCAACACCATTTGTTGAAGAGACTGTCTTTTTTCCATCGGACATTCTTTCCTGCTTTGTCGAAGATTAGTTGACCATAGAGTTTAGGGTCCATTTCTGGGCTCTCGAATCTATTCCATTGATCGATGTGTCTGTTTTTGTGCCAGTACCATACTGTCTTGATGATGACAGCTTTGTAATAGAGCTGGAAGTCCGGAATTGGGATGCCACCAGCTTTGCTTTTCTTTTTCAATATTCCTCTGGCTATTCGAGGTCTCTTCTGGTTCCATACAAAGTTTACAATTATTTGTTCCATTTCTTTGAAAAAAGAGGATGGTATTTTGATGGGGATTGCACTGAATGTGTAGATTGCTCTAGGTAGCATTGACATCTTCACAATATTTGTTCTTCCAATCCATGAGCATGGAACGTTTTTCCATTTCTTTGTGTCTTCTTCAATTTCTTTCTTGAGTCTTTTATAGTTTTCTGAGTATAGATCCTCTGCCTCTTTGATTAAACTTATTCCTAGGTATCTTATGGTTTTGGGTGCAATTGTAAAGGGGATCGACTCCTTGATTTGTCTCTCTTCTGTCCTGTTGTTGGTGTATAGGAATGCCACTGATTTCTGTGCATTGATTTTATATCCTGCCACTTGACTGAATTCCTGTATGAGTTCTAGCCATTTTGGGGTGGAGTCTTTTGGGTTTTCCACATACAGTATCATATCATCTGCAAAGAGTGAGAGTCTGACTTCCTCTTTGCCTATTTGGATGCCTTTGATATCTCTTTGTTGTCTGATTGCTGTGGCTAAGAATTTTAATACTATGTTGAATAGCAGTGGTGATAGTAGACATCCCTGCCGCGTTCCTGACCTTAGGGGAAAAGCTTTCAGCTTTTCCCCATTGAGAATGATATTCACTGTAGGTTTTTCATAGATGGCTTTTATGATGTTGAGGTATGCACCCTCTATCCCTATACTCTGAAGAGCTTTGATCAAGAAAGGATGCTGTACTTTGTCAAATGCTTTTTCTGCATCTATTGAGAGGATCATATGATTCTTGTTCTTTCTTTTGTTAATGTATTGTATCACGTTGATTGATTTGCAGATGTTGAACCAGCCTTGCAATCCAGGGATAAATCCCACTTGGTCATGGTGAATAATCCTTTTAATGTACTGTTGGATTATTGGCTAGTATTTTGGTGAGAATTTTTGCATCCATGTTCATCAAGGATATTGGTCTGTAATTCTCCTTTTTGATGGGGTCTTTGTCTGGTTTTGGGATCAAGGTAATGGTGGCCTCATAAAATGAGTTTGGAACTTTTCCTTCCATTTCTATTTTTTGGAACAGTTTGAGGAGAATAGGTATTCATTCTTCTTTAAATGTCTGATATAATACCTCTGGGAAGCCATCTGGCCCTGAGCTCTTGTTTGTTGGGAGATTTTTGATGACTGCTTCAATTTCCTTAGTGGTTATAGGTCTGTTCAGGTTTTCTATTTCTTCCTGGTTCAGTTTTGGTAGTTGATACATCTCTAGGAATGCACCCATTTCTTCCAGGTTATAGAGTTGCTCATAATATGTTCTTATAATTGTTTGTATTTCTTTAGTGTTGGTTTTGATCCTCCTCTTTCATTCATGATTTTGTTGATTTGGGTCATTTCTCTTTTCTTTTTGATAAGTCTGGCCAGGGGTTTATCAATCATGTTAATTCTTTTAAAGAACCAGCTTTTAGTTTCGTGGATCTCTTCTACTGTTCTTTTGGTTTCTATTTCATTGATTACTGCTCTGATCTTTATTATTTCTCTTCTCCTGCTGGGTTTAGGCTTTATTTGCTGTTCTTTCTCCAGCTCCATTCGGTGTAGGGTTAGGCTGTGTATTTGAGACCTTTCTTGTTTCTTGAGAAAGGCTTGTATTGCTATATACTTTCCTCTCAGGACTGCCTTTGCTGTATCCCAAAGATTTTGAACAGTTGTGTTTTCATTTTCATTGGTTTCCATGAATTTTTTCAATTCTTCTTTAATTTCCTGGTTGACCCATTCATTCTTTAGTAGGTGCTCTTTAGCCTCCATGTATTTGAGTTCTTTCCAACTTTCCTCTTGTGATTGAGTTCTAATTTCAAAGCATAATGGTCTGAAAATATGCAGGGAATAATCACAATCTTTGGTACCGGTTGAGACCTGATTTGTGACCTAGGATGTGATCAATTCTGGAGAATGTTCCATGGGCACTAGAGAAGAATGTGTATTCTGTTGCTTTGGGATGGAATGTTCTGAATATGTCTGTGAAGTCCATTTGGTCAAATGTGTCGTTTAAAGTCTTTATTTTCTTCTTGATCTTTTGCTTAGATGATCTATCCATTTCAGTCAGGGGGGTGTTAAAGTTCCCCACTATTTTTGTATTGTTGTCAATCTGTTTCTTTGCTTTTGTTATTAATTGCCTTATATAATTGTCTGCTTCCATGTTAGGGGCATAGATATTTACAATTGTTAGATCTTCTTGTTGGATAGACACTTTAAGTAGGATATAGTGTCCTTCCTCATCACTTATTACAGTCATGGTTTAAAATCTAATTTGTCTGATATAAGGATTGCCACCCCAGCTTTCTTTGGTGTCCATTAGCCTGGTAAATGGTTTTCTACCCCCTCACTTTCAATCTGGAGGTGTCTTTGGGTATAAAATGAGTCTCTTGCATACAGCATATTGATGGCTCTTGTTTTTTAATCCAATCTGATAGCCTGTGTCTTTTGATTGGGGCATTTAGCCCTTTTACATTCAGGGTAACTATTGAAAGGTATGAATTTAGTGTCATTGTATTGCCTGTATGGTAACTGTTACTGTATATTGTCTGTGTTCCTTTCTGATCTATGGTGCTTTTAGGCTCTCACTTTGCTTAGAGGGCCCCTTTCAATATTTCTTGGAGGGCGGTTTCGTGTTTGCAAATGCCTTTAGTTTTTGTTTGTCCTGAAACGTTTTTATCTCCCCTTCTATTTTCAATGACAGCCTAGCTGGATATAGTATTCTTGGCTGCATATTTTTCTTGTTTAGTGCTCTGAAGATATCATGCCAGTCCTTTCTGGCCTGCCAGGTCTCTGTGGATAGGTCTGTCGCCAATCTAATGTTTCTACCTCTGTAGGTTACATATCTCTTCTTCCGAGCTGCTTTCAGAATTTTCTCTTTGTCTCTGAGACTCATAAGTTTTACTATTAGATGTCGGGGTGTTGACCTATTTTTATTGATTTTGAGATGGGTTCTCCGTGCCTCCTGGATTTTGATGCCTGTTTCCTTCCTGACATTAGGGAAGTTCTCTGCTATAATCTGCTCCAATATACCTTCTGCCCCTCTCTTTCTTTCTTCTTCTTTTGTGATGCCTTATTCGAATATTGTTTCGTCTTATTTTATCACTTATCTCTCGAATTCTGCCCTTGTGATCCTGTAGTTATTTCTCTTTCTTTTTCTCAGCCTCTTTATTTTCCATCATTTGGTCTTCTATATCGCTGATTCTCTCTTCTGCCTCATTTATCCTAGCAGTTAGTGCCCCCATTTTTGATTGCACGTCAGTAATAGTCTTTTTGATTTCGACTTGGTTAGATTTTAGTTCTTTTATTTCTCCAGAAAGGTTTTCTCTAATAACTTCCACGCTTTTTCCAAGCCCAGCTAGTATCTTTAAAGTCATGATTCTGAACTCTAGGTGCAACATCCTACTGATGTCCCTTTTGTGTAGGTCCCTGGCTGAGGATACTATCTCTTCTTCTTTTTGCTGAAGTGATTTTTTTCATCTTGTCATTTTATCCAGAGGAGAATAGATGAATGAGAGAACAAAATGCTAACAGGTTAACAACATCCCCATCAAATATACTCTATACAAATCAGAAAAGACCTGAAACCAGGGGAAAAGAAAAGGAAAGAAAGAAAAAAGAAAGGGAAAAGAAAGAAAAGAAAAAAACAACAAAAAGAAAAAGATAAATACAAAAACAGAACAATACGAAAAAAACCGGTATGATCAAATATGATCAGGCTAGTGCATAGATCAATGCCACACACTAGATTTTCGACGTATTTTGGTCTGTTAGAAAAAAGTGTCTCCTAAAATTTTCAAGGAAGAAATACATATATGTAAAAAGTAAGGGTTGATACAATGAAGGGATGGATGATGACCGTAAAGATGAAAAGTATAAAAGATTTTATAAAAGGAATTGATACAATAAGAAGTTGTTTGAAAAAAGAAAGAAGATTTAAAAAAAAAAAAGAAAGAAAAAGAAAAAAAAGGAGAGAATGTGATCAGGCAGGAGACTAGAACATAGCCATACACTAGTGATTTAGGGTATATTTTGATCTGTTAGAAGAAACTGTATCTCCAATTTTAAAGAGAGAACAACTTATATATATATGCTAAAAAGTATGGTAACTACTATGAAGGGATAAAATATGACTCTAAAAATGAAAAATAAAAAAAATTTTTTTTTATAAAAAAAGGGATTGATAAGATTATGGTTGAAAAAGGGAAAAAAAATTAAAAAAACGTTTAAAAAATTAACTTTGAAAAACTAATGAATCATGGTAAAAAAAAAGCCATGAATTCTATGTGCAGTATTCCCCTAGTGCTGGAGTTCTCCCATTCTCCTTGATCTGTAAACTTGGTCTTGGCTTGCTGGCCTTTCGTGCTGATTTTCTGGGGGAGGGGCCTGTTGCCGTGGTTCCCAAATGTCTTTGCCGGAGGCGGAATTGCCCCACCCTTGTCGGTCCGTGCTAAGCAAGCTGCTCGGGTTTGCTCTCAGGAGCTTTTGTTCCCTGCAAGCTCTGGTACAGCTTTGGAGGACCAGGGTGAATATGGTGGCCTCCCAATCTCCACTCGGAGGAGCTGAGAACTCGGGACCCCGCTCCTCAGTGCACCCCCAGAGAAAAGCAGTCACTCCTGTCTCCCTGGTCTCCGGCCGCACTGCGTGCTCGCCCGGCCTGTGACCGAGCATTTCTATATCTGGCACCTGACCCCGTATGGAGTCTCCAAACCCAGCAGATCTCTGCGGTGCGCTCCCATGCCACTCCTCCTGGGGGAGGGAGGGGAGTCTCCCCAGATCTGCCACTTGTTCGGTCCCTGCTGGAGGAGCAGTGGCCTGACTGGGCCGTGGACACAGTTTATGGTAACCCTAAGCTGAGAGCCCATGCCTTGGCTCCGTCTCTGCTGCTGGCTTCCCCGCTCTGTTACCTGGGAGCTCTCCTGCACTCAGGTACCCCTGGTCTTTCTGTGACCCCGAGGGTCCTGAGACCACACTGTCCCACAAGGTTTCCACCCTCCGCTTAGCCACTGGAGCGACGTCCCTCCGCGGAGCCGGCTTCTAAATGTTCCAATTTTGTGCTCCGCGGCTCTATCACTTGCCAGAAGCGGCCGACGGGGGTCCCCTCCCCCGCTGTCTATCCTCCTGAATATCGCCTCGGATTCACTTCTCCGCACATCCTACCTTCCAGAAAGTGGTCGCTTTTCTGTTCAGACAGTTGTTGCTGTTCTTTTTGTCGATCTCCTGTTGAGTTCGTAGGTGTTCAGAAAGGTTTGATCCCTATTCAGCTGAATTCCTGAGACCAGATGAAATCCAGGTCTCTTACTCCTCCGCCATCTTGCTCCTATTCTCAACTTTTTGAGGAACCTCCATACTGTTTTCCAGAGTGGCTGCACCACCTTGCATTCCCACCAACAGTGTATGAGGGTTCCCCTTTCTCCGCCTCCTCGCCAATATCTGTCATTTCCTGACTTGTTAATTTTAGCCATTCTGACTAGTGTGAGGTGGTATCTCATTGAGGTTTTGATTTGGATTTCCCTGATGCCGAGTGATGTTGAGCACTTTTCATATGTCTGTTGGCCATTTGGATGTCTTCTTTGCAGAAATGTCTGTTCATGTCTTAGGGCAGAATATTTTTAAATGAAGACAGTAAAAACTAATGATTCATTGGCTATTGGTTATATGGCTAAAGATTTTTTTCCAAAATATTAAGACTTAGAGACCAAAATAAGGTAGATTGAATGGTGATTTGATTGTTTTAAATGGCAACAACTATGAAAAGTTCTGCTTTGTAACTTTTAAGGTTTTTGAAAGTTTCTTTCTTCCATAGTGTTCCTGAATGATCATGCTTAGATCCCAGGACTTTGTGAGCTTCTGTTGAAACATGATATATTAAAAACGTTTACCTCTGTTTCCTTCTGAACTCTAAATGATGATGAAAAGGTATTCAAAAGAAATACACCCCAAGTAAAGAGAAAAGGAGAAGCAACAACAGCAGCATTATTAAAACTGAAAAGCAGATGAAAAGGTGTTAAGTGACTTAGTAAAATCAAAAAATCGGAAACCAAAACTGACAGTGGAGAACACTCCGGTCATAAGATGGCTTACCTGCAGAACCCCAGCCAGTTCCAATAATAACATATACCAAATAGCTTTGAAAGCGCCAATGGAACTGAAAGCACTTAGCCTAACAGATCCTTTTCCATCAATCTACATAGCAAAGAAATAGCTCATTCCAGCAAAAGACTGGCAGCTTACTCTCTGGAGTTACTGAACCCAAGAAACAGAGTCCAAGGACACGAGGTACTACTAGGGCATGGAAGCAGCACTGAAACAGGGACATTTATTGAAGGACTAAATTCCAATGCTCAAAACTCACAACCCCTTCCTGATTTTGCTCTCAGGATGTTGGCAAGATTCTTTCTCTCAACCAGGAGATTAGAGAATTCTCTCAGAGGAATTTCCTAGTCCAAGGGAAAAAGAGTCCACAGATTTTGAAAATCAGACATCTTTTGACAATTTCATGAAAGATATTTCAAATTAAAGTGCCACCTGCTACTGAGGAATTCTTTCCATATACTAAGAGTTTCCAATCAGCTTTACAGTGCTTCATTTTTAATATATTAGACAACTAAAGATTGCCAGATACTTGAGAAAAAACTGGCATGAAATACAGACAAAAACAACAACAAAAATGGAATTAGAAATAGGCAGAGCCAATTCAGAATAAGAAAAATAAACTCTAATAATGAAAAAGAATAAGAAGAAATATCTAGTGACATATGGCATAACCTTAAAATAATTTAGGTATGTAGTTTATTTTATTTTTTAAGATTTTATTTATTTATTTGTCAGAGAAAGAGAGAGAGGGGGAGAGAGCATAAGCAGGGGGAGCAGCAGAGGGAGTAGCAGATTCCCCACTGAGCAGGGAGCCCGATGTGGGGCTTGATGCCAGGACCCTGGGATCATGACCTGAGCCGAAGGCAGCTACTTAACCAACTGAGCCACCCAGGGGTCCTTAGGTGTGTATTTTAAAAATAAAAATCTGAGTAACAGCAAATAGTGTATTTGAAACATAAAATACAAAATTAGTCAGTGATATGGACACTTGAATAAAAATTCACCAGTGAAAGTGTGTTATATAATGAAAAGGACAAATAGAAGAACAAAATTAGTGGTAAACTAGAGCTAAATTAGCTGAGGGTGCCCACTTCTGTGGAGAGGAAATCAAGGACTAGAATGGGAGGGGGTGGGGAAGAGAGAACTGCTGGGTTTTATTTTTTTAATAAACTCTGTAAAACTATTTAATTTTTAAAACTACTTTTATGTTCTATTTGATAATAGATAATGTTACATTATAAAATATTTTATTGATATCTGGAAAATTAAAATCTTCATAATGTGTGTCTATTTTCTGATAAATGAAAAGAAGTGTGTAGCATCTGTTTATTGCTGTAACTCCTATTCTTACTGCAGTACTTGGATATAGAGATTCTCACCAGGATACTGCAGATGACAAAATTGTATATGGGAAGCATGTAGTCCTGAGAATTACAGAGCTTTAAAACTACTGAGCTATCTATTTCAAATGCCACATAATAGCCACGTGTGCACAGTCTTAAAATGCATAGTCTTGGAGTCTGATCCCTGTAACAGGAACATGACTATGCAGTACACGTTGAATACATGTTCTTTTTTATTTTATGTTAAAGATAATATGCAAGAGAAAATTCATTCTTAAAACAACAACAACAACTTAAGATTCCAAATAAATCATACCCGTGAAAGAGAAACAAGCAAAATTTAGTTTACCAGCATTGTTATTGTAACAGGCTCTTGGAATCCTTTGGTACGCTATTAAAACATTTATTATATGCAGATTTCCAGGAAAGTACAAACAAACCAGAACAAATTTGTTCTCCCCCTTAGGACAAAGCAAGCTCTAAAGAACCTATTTTGTCTGTTTGTGTTTCTGTGTATTCCAGATTTGAGAGTGAGGATGAAAAAAAACTGATTTAAAAGCAGTTTTCTGTGCTTCATAAAGCTTGCTGATAAATTCCCACAAAAAAATTTCTCCTTTTGCTTAATAAAAATGTCTCCATGGCCTTTAAGAATTCAGGGTCTTTTCTCTCTAAACTTTTACTGCCAACTCTCATCAGAAGTAAATAGCAGGATTAACAATTTAGAATTGTGTGGAAGAAAAAATCATAAAAAATAACCCTCAATGTTTAATAAAGTGAGCACTTTGTGAATGATTTTTAAATGAATGTTGACAATCCTCATAAGACTTTATAGTCTACAGTATATAATCATATATTATCTCACTTGATCCTATCAAAATTGTGTGGCAGGCAAGGCAGTCATTTTACTGAGAGAAATAAGTTAATGAAAGTTCCAGAAAATGTTCGATTAACAGGAAGCAGGATCAGTCCAGATTTACAACTTCCTTTCCAAGTCCACTACTGGTTACCTTGAATTCTCTATCTCTTCATGAGGACAGGTATTAATAGACTAAGGATGCTTTACCTGAATATGAGCAAAGGAGTCTTTTAAATTGAGAATTCTGAACAGATGCATACTTGTCTTCAAAAGCTCAGCTTTAACTATTTCAGCATTCTGGTCATAGGTGACTTCTCTGCATACATGGAAAGGTGTACCAGGGTAATCCTCCTGACTTCTTTGTCCTTCAACTAATAATTGAGATATAATAATAAAGATAACAACAATAATGGTGATAATGATGATAAAGATTTGGTAGCTACCAGTCATCACTTACCATGTGACAGGCACTAACTACTGTATATAATGCACTTAATCTCCATTACAATCTTATGTGATCAGTACTAGAATTATACTCATTTTACAGGTGAGGGAAATGATCAGAGGTTAAGTCACTTACCAAAAGACAGCTCAAAAATGGAGAAGCTATGCAATCTGGCTGCAAAAAATATTTACACCTAAAGCTTCTAATTAAGTCTTTGTAGCATTGTCTCTTTTGCAAACTCAGAGGCACATGTGTAAATCAAATTTGTTTTACGACTTAGAAACAACTATCCCTCCTGAAGCTTATTACATCTGTAGAAACACCTCTTCACTAATGTCATGGTATCCAGCAAAGTCCTGAACACAAAACACCAAATTAAGCAATATTTTTCATACCTATTTGGATACCTCATTAGCTGATAGTAGGTATCCAAATGAAAGTTGAATTATTCAGTGAGTGGGAACAGAGGTGAACACTGTCAGGAGGCAATTCTGAGCTCTGAGCTACCTACAAGAGTCCAGACTTGAGGGCTATAAAGCCACACTCCTCAATGGCAAATGCTATCAGGCAAGAGAAAATTAGGTGGGCAAAGATTGTCACCTCAGTCCTACTTTGGAAACCAGCTTTGTCAACCACAAACTCTTAGAGTCTTAGCCTCCATTTTAAATATAAAAACACTCTCCTCATCCTCCCTATACCCAGATGCCATCCTGCAGAGAAGCCAAGAAGGCATTAGGAAGTTAAATTCCTGTAAGACTAAGATTTTTCCCCAATTTTTGACTGAATATTACATACAAGATATTATTTCAATTACCAATTTTGAACATGGTAATACTAAAAATTGAATCCCCACTCCCTTTAGTCATCTTGTGAAGACTTGAGGCAAAGAGTTGATTAGTCCAAAACAAAATTGAAGCCTCGTATTTTCATTGAGTACAGAAGGTATAGTTTGAATAAATTTGTTTAAATATTTATAATCTTCATGGGGCCCATTGATGGTAGCTGACCTTACTATGCCTCTGCCATCTTCCAGAAGTAGCAATCTCCTTGTCTGTCCCTATGCCTTTGCTCACAGCTGCTGGTCTGTGCCGGGGTCTCCCCCATTTGCCTCACCCCCTTCTTTCATGATCCGAAGCTTAGGTCACTTTATAACTCTAGTCTCACACACACTCTTCCTTTCTCTCCTCTGTCTCTTTCCTTTCCAAGTTACTTAATTCTATGGTTGTCCCAGAAATTGCAGTCACAAAAGAAAATCCTGCAGAGACTGTTTTTATTGGAAAGAGGAAATAACTGAAGACCGAAGAGTGAGTGGGGGAGTGCGGTGAATGACAGAAGAGGAAAAATAAAATTTTGTCTCCAGAGAACAGGAGACAAAAATGCCAGGGCTTAAAGAATTGAAGAGAACACAAGGCAAGCAGGTCACAAGGCCCTACTAGACTTTGTTGTGAATGTTTAATATATAGAATTAAAGGTGGAGATTTCCTGTTTGGTTAAAAGCAAGCCAAGGATGTGAATAAAATGCTACCCAATATATTTTCCATTAAGAGTTCTAAATTATTCTGCAGTTTGGAGGGCTCAGAGCCAGAATTCTCTTCTAAGTAGCCAGCTCCAATTACCTCAGGCTTTTGCAAATATATGCATATGTGCACTCTCAGGAAATCTGGTTCTTTTTATCCCACATGTATTTTAACTGAATAAATCCTGCTTTTCTGGTTGTCTTTTTTCTACCAGTTATAAATGTGTGTGGGTAACACTCTGCTGTATGCTGTTTATGTCTGGAGCAGCTTCAAATGCATTGCTCGCCTGCTTTTGCTCCTGAACACAAATTTATAAGTGACCAGTTGTACACATTACACTCTCCCGACTGGTCCTGTTCAGGAAAAAAAAAAAAAAAAATTGCATCAGACATGATAAGACAGAAGCAAATTTTACTCTGATACTATTGCCAGTGAGAGCAGAGGGAGCATAGACCAAGTCTGAATACCTAGCTCCCAGAACTAAAAGGCTGAAGAATTTTTAAAAGCTAGGCTGGGGTGAGAGTGGGAGCAGTGGGGTCCTAGGGCATCTACCTTTTCTAACTGGCCTTACCTAAAGGAAAAGTAAACTTTCTTTTATCCTCTTGGCAAGAGGTAGTTTTACAACTTGGGAAAAGGCAAGCCCCTTGTTACTCTCCCACAGAAAGTAACACATAGAGGTGCAGTCTTCCTTTATGATTCCATTTCAAGAGAGGGCTTCCGGGTTTTTAAGAAACACAGTCCTGGGTTGTAAAACTTGCAAGAACCTGGGAGAATATTTGCACACATTTCAAAGGGGCAGAGAAAGAGTTTCCTAAAGTAAATGCTCTAAGAAAAGTTTGGAGTCAGGAAGAAATCTGCCTGAAGTTTAGTCAAGATGAGGGGAGTGTTAAGGTAGTCTTGGTCAGGTCACAGTCATAGTCATCACTGTAGACACTTAGATGCTTCAGCAGCTCCAAGTGGACCAGAAAGAAGTCATCATTGCTGCTTTCAGCTCCATGGTGCTGACTATGCTTCCACTATCATCAATGTCCCATTAATACCAACTCCATTCAGTTGTCAAATGATTCTTTATTTAATACCTACCTTGTTGAGTGCTCTGTACTAAGCACTAGACATTGAAGAGAGTCCTCATGGATTTCCTTGCCCTTGAACATTTACTATCGTGTTCACCATGAGCAACAATCCTGCCTAGAGGCAATAGAAACATTTTTCTCCTCTCTGCCTTTGCCATAAAGGCAAAAGCAAAGCAAAGTAGAGAAGTGAAAAACAAAACAGGAATAAACAAAAAAGCAACAGGGTAGGATAATTACTCTCTACCCGCTTTTTATACTCATACTATGGTAATCTGGACATATAAAAATAAAGTAATAGTAAAAGACTTTGGAAAGAGAGAGAAAAAACAGAAACTTTTATTTTTTTTTCAAAATTACTAGAGTTATAATATTGTACTAAATCTCAACATTAGAAATTCTTGTTTCTGTTGTAGATTATTTTCTTGGTCCAGCAAGGAGGGCATCTTTTCCACCCTTTTTACACCCATTCAGTGGCTGTGAAGCTCTCAACACTCCCAAGCCTATGCATATTTTTAAGGTGAAACCATATAGAAAAGAATTGCTGCAGAATCTCAGAGGCTAAGAGAAAGAAGGACTCTTTGGGGTGAGTCATAATGCTAAGAGATGAGAGACCAAGAGAAAGAAGGAAAACAAAGGGGTGCCAAGGAAGCAGTTCTCTTAAATATCTCCACTGTGGATTTGTTGCAGTGAACCCACTGGGAAAAACAGAGAACTGATTTGCCGCATTCCCTGGGGTTCCATGTAAGTGTCTCCAGTAATGGGCTATCCATTTTTACATTTATGAATATTGAAGGCAGAGCAATATCTAATTGGGAAGAATGAAAAGAGGAAGAGGGGAGAGGGAGGAAGGAAGAAAGGAAGGATGGGAAACTACTTCTAGAAATCCATTTTTTCCAAATAACAGATCATGGGATATGCAAATCACAGTCATTTCATTCTCTGCAGTATTCTCTCTCTCTCTCTCTCTCTCTCTCTCTCCCTCTTTTTTCTGAAAGAGACAGAGAGACAGAGAGAGAGAGGGCATTCTCTGAAGTATTCTAAGCTTGGCTTCAAACCCCTTGAATTATTCACTACAGTCCTATGAAGTAGGTAGTATTCTTATACCCATTTTCTAGAAACAGAATTTTAAACTCTGGGAAAAAGAAAGATTTGCCCAAGTCCCACAACACGTGAGTAAGAAGCAGAGCCAGGAGTCAAGAGCAGACAGTTTGGCTCAGACCCAGTGCTTTCACATGAGACTCCACTGTCTCCTCACTAGGCACTAGTTTTCTATCCTGAAATGGTAGATGATATAATGTGAGAATTATACATAATTCTATACTATAATCTATAAGATTAGCTACTGTTGTAGAACAGGGGCATAAATTATTTTTGGGTGTTTTTGTATGTTTGCACATAACCAAATTTTTTTTTTTATGTTCAGTTAGCCAACATATGGTACATCATTAGTTTTCGATGCAGTGTTCAACGATTCATCAGTTGCATACAACACCCAGTGCTCATTACAACACATGCCCTCTTTATACTCATTACCCAGCTACCCCATCCTACCACCCTCCTCCCTTCTGTAACCCTCAGTTTTTTTCCTGGAGTCCAGAGTCTCTCATGGTTTGTCCTCCTCTCTGATTTCTTCCCATTCAGTTTTCTCTCCCTTCAAATCTAGTAGAGCTATGCTGAGTGTACAGAGTGAAATGTGACAGCTGAAAGTCCAGAGAAAGGGTCAATGATGTAAATGAGCAAAACAAAACAAACATTGAAATGTGTTGGTAAGGAGTGTTTGCCACATATTTGGCATATAGGAAATAAGAAGCTGAAAAATGGATAGGACAGAAGCTCCTGGGTGACTTAGTCATTAAGCAACCGACTCTTGCTTTCTGCCCAGGTCATAATCTCTGGGTCCTGAGATCGATCCCCGCCTAGGGCTCTGTGCTGTGTGAAGTCTGCTTGAGATACTCTCTCTCCCTCTCCCTCTGCCCTTCCCCCTGTTGATGCTCTCTTTCTCTCTCTAAATCAATAAATAAAATATTTAAGAAAATGGATAAGACACTCTATATTTACTAAATTTATTGAGTCAGAAGCACTGATCATAGGAACTGAAATGCTGACCACAGCATAACAAAGTATACTTATTATTATTGGTTTGTCAGACATAAAGACACTCAGCATGGAGTTCAACATATTTAATGACAGACTAAGGGGTACCATTCAAGGTTATGGTGAATTAACTCTCCAACACACCCTCTCCAACTCTATTAATGTGTTAAGGGCCACCACTAGAAAGGTAAAGGATCACTGATACTAGTAAATTATCCTTTTATCATTGGGAGGGCTTACATAGATAATCTCCATCCACAGTTAAGTAACTAGAGAAGAATAGGTTATCCACCTGAAAAGGTGATCAGTAAACATTTTTGTAAGGATGTTGCTTGAGCTAAGTCATGAAGATAAGTACATATTCATTAGGAATATAGAGTGAGGGAAGAATATGAGAAAAACAGTAAAGGTCTAGAGAATTAAAAATATTTAAGCATGGCTGGATTCAAAATGTATATGTGTAGCTTCTAGGTGATGAGGTTGAAGTAAAAAAATAAGAGTGAAGAGATAAAGAAATGCCAGAATTCATAAGACTTTGGAGGTCATATATACATGTCTATACTGTGCTACAAAAAAACGACTTGAAGCCACTAAAGGGTTTTGCTTTGGGAAGTAATATTAAGAGATTTTTTTTTTAAAAAGATTTATTTATATATTTTGGGGGGAGGGGCAAAGGGAGAGGGCGAGACAGAATATGAAACAGACTCTGCACTGAGCGTGGAGCTTGATCCCATTACCTTGAGATCACAACCTGAGCCAAAATCAAGAGTGGGTTGCTCAACGGACTGAGCCACCCAGGAGCCCCTGAGATTTTTATAATATGAAATTAACTTGTAGAGAAGTGGAGAATACTTGAAGAGGTGAAGGATTGGAGACAGAAAGACCAGTTAGGAAATTATAATAATCAAACTCAGAAAAGATAAGAATTTTAAAAAGGAAAGATTATGGTACTCTTATTAGTCTGGATTTGATTATTGTAGCAGAACCATTAAGAAGGATGAATGGAAGGATGAATAGTTGGATGGATAAATAGGTAGATGAGATAGAGATACACTTACATAATCTATTAGAAGGATCTGTCCTTGCACAATTGTGAGAGTTGGTTAAAGAGTCTGTGTAAGCCTGCTATTTTCACATCAGATCCTAAAGCTTGAAAGTTAAAGGTCAGGCAGTGAGAAAGAGAAGATGGATATGAAGTGTGGAGATTATAAGGATAAACTAGAAATATGAACAGGGACTGGAACCTGCAAGGACAGGCGGGAATCTATTTAAGTGTCTCACTGCTTCCAACTTCATGATGTCACTGTCCTAAAGAGAAAATGATGCTCTTCTTCATGGACTTAAACAAGGCCCTGGCCCAGGAGTTAGAGAAAGCTCTGAGAGAAGGTGGAATAATTGATGCTCTAAGCCAATGAGGCAAGCTAGTAGGTAAGTGACAACTTGCATGAGTTATAACACATTCTGCTCCCCCTGCACCAACATTGTAGGCAATAAAAAGATTATATATCTATATTATATATAAATATAATATATATAATCCCAGGGTCCTGGGATTTAGTCCTGAGTCAGGCTCCCTGCTGACAGGCAGCAGACAGCTCCTTCTCTGTCTGCTCCTCCCCACTGCTTCTGCTTTCTCTCTCTCAAATAAATAAATAAAATCTTTTAAGAAAAGACTATATATGTGTGATTGTGTTTCATTTTTGCCTTCTAACCTCTAAAATGTCTTTCATCACCCATTTTGGTTGGAATACACAGAGAAGGAAACTCTAAGAAATGTAGTTTACCCTAGCCACGTTGACACGCTACTAAGACACCAGCAAAGACTGAGAAGAAATGGTTTGATAGAGGTAGAATAAGAGTTGATTTCTGATTGGATATGCCTTATGGGATAGAACAATATTAAAATTGAAGGATTTGTTAAATTCGGTAGCTGCAATCCAGTATAATGAGATTTCAGGGGTAGATACTAAAAAGAGATTAAAAAATAAATAGGAATTCTCAACAGAGAGAAAGTTTTTTTTCCAGGAATTTGAAAAGCAGTGATCTATAGATGCCAGGAGAATATCATACATGAGTATACACACAGGGACAGATAAGTGGCAGTCCAAGAAGGGACACCTTTTCTCTGAAAAGGAGGTAAAGGTAGGGACTGTCACACTTCATCATCAAAACATTCTTGAAGTTTTCAATTTTACACAGGTTTGCAAACATTGAGAAAGTAAATGTCTTCCAACCTCTTGAAGTTTTATGTTTTATAAGAAACTGAAATTTTATATGATATTTACTATATGAAACCTTAAACTGTTAAGTGATATATTTTAATATGTGTGTATGTTTTCAGTAGATTCTTTGTGAATTGTGTTAGATCCTAAATTATCATTAAAGTAATGCAAGTTGAACTGTAAATCTATTATATTTGAATGTATTGACAGATTTTTTGGTATAAAGTAAGAGTTGGTAATATCTAGAGTTCCAGGATTTATAAATTTAGTATAAATTAAGAGTTGGTAATATCTAGAGTTCCAGGATTTTCCATGTTAATTCTCTGGAGTAAACTGAATTCATTTCTCTAGCAAAATCTGTTAAGTATTCAGAGTTGGAAAAAAAAAAAAAAAAACAAACTTCTGGAGATTTTCTAAAAAATTAGTAACATAAAAATATACCTAAAGATTTTGGATACTAGCTCTTTATCTGATATGTCATTTGCAAATATCTTCTCCTATTCTGTCGGTTGTCTTTTGGTTTTGACTGTTTCTTTTGCTGTGCAAAAGCTTTTTATATTGATGAAGTCCCAATAGTTCATTTTTGCCCTTGCTTCCCTTGCCTTTGGTGATGTTTCTAGGAAGAAGTTGCTGCAGCTGAGGTCAAAGAGGTTGCTGCCTGTGTTCTCCTTTAGGATTTTGATGGACTCCTGTCTCACATTTAGGTCTTTCAACCATTTGGAGTCTATTTTTGTGTGTGGTGTAAGGAAATGGTCCAGTTTCATTCTTCTGCATGTGGCTGTCCAATTTTCCCAACACCATTTGTTGAAGAGACTGGATGTCCATAGACAGATGAATGGATAAAGAAGATGTGGTATACATACACACACACACACACACACACACACACACACACACAAAATTGAATATTATGCAGCCATCAAAGGGCATGAGATCTTGCCAGTTGCAATGACGTGGATGGAACTGGAGGGTGTTATGCTGAGTGAAATAAGTCAATCAGAGAAAGACGTGTGTCATATGACTTCAGTGATATGAGGAATTCTTAATCTCAGGAAACAAACTGAGGGTTGCTGGAGTGGTGGGGGTGGGAGGGATGGGGTGGCTTGTTGATAGACATTGGGGAAGGTATGTGCTATGGTGAGTGCTGTGAATTGTGCAAGACTGTTGAATCACAGATCTGTACCTCTGAAACAAATAATGCAATATATGTTAAGAAAAAAAAAAAGAAGAAGAAGAAGAAGATAGCAGGAGGGGAAGAATGAAGGTGGGAAATCGGAGGGGGAGACGAACCATGAGAGACGATGGACTCTGAAAAACAAACTGAGGGTTTTAGAGGGGAGGGGGTTGGGGGGATGGGTTAGCCTGATGATGGGTATTAAAGAGGGCACGTTCTGCATGGAACACTGGGTGTTATGCACAAACAATGAATCATGGAACACTACACCAAAAACTAATGAGGTAATGTATGGTGATTAACATAACAATAAAAAATTAAAAAAATATATACCTAAAGGATGACAGTTAAATTTTAAGGCATATTCCTTGTTGAAGCAAATCAGCTATTACCTTAAAAATTATGGTGACATTCTTCTTTAGAGTAAATGAAATGACATAAGATGAATAATGTGTGCATTATAAGACCAAAATATTGTCCATTTTTATCCTATTAATAATACATAAAACCTATTGTAATCATGTTGGTGTATTTAAAGAAACAGTAAATTTGAAAAAATAGAGAGGAATTTAAAATCTTGATCATAACATACCTGCAAAATTGTCATTATCAGAAAAATAATTGTGAATCTTTTCATGTTTTTTTTTGAGATAAGATAGCTACAAATGAAACCTTATCAGTTTTTACTTTAATTCTAACACTTTAGTGATTTAAAAACAAAACAAAAAAAATGAAACTATTAAAAAGTCCCTTCCTCTTTTCCCCAAATGTACAATTAAGTGAAGCTAAAATACATGTTCATCTTAATTTAGCGAAGGGGAAATGCTTGTCAGTCACATATTAGATGAACAATTGTTTAGAAAGTGACCATAAATTCTGTCACAAAAGTAAAAGTGAATTCTACTTAGTCATGTAGAATGATGAGATATTTTCATCAGTTCTTTCATACACTCAGAAATTGAAAACATTCATTTCACATAGGTTTCCTTTTGTCTTTTACTTTCAAAATATTCGGTTTCTGCTCAGAACACTATTCTTATTTCTATTGTGCTTTTCATTGCCTGTTTTCCTTTGACATGTGATTTCTGAGCTATCTTTAATAAAGGAGACATATTGTTAACATTCTTTAATTTAAGCTATATCTAAGCCTCTAAGAAAATCTTTCTCTCTAGATAAGTATCCCACTGCTAATAAGTACTTTATAATGTCACTTATCTTATGAGTCAGGAAATCTTAAAGAAAAAAAACTATTGGATTCATAAGTAATACATATATACAAATGATATATGGAAAATAAAGTAGTTGATAAACTGATAAAGCAAACCTGCATATTTTCCTTCCAAAAAAATTGTTGATTTATGGGACCCAGGAAAAATATTTTTAACTGAGCCCAGAGTCCTCATTTTAGAAACCAAACTTCTATGTTAATTCATCATGGAAATCACATTTCTATTTCAAATTAGCAGGAGATTTTGCCAGTTACTTGATGAGTCTAGGACTCCTCAAAGAAGTCATCAGTATTGACAAAAGTAGGACTGAAGGTGAAGACAACATAGGGAAATCATTGATATGTATTACTGCAGACAACCATGAAACATTTTTTATAACCTTCAGTTTGCTTTCACAAAAAAAGGTATACGATTTTATTAATTTGAATACTCAACAGCTCTGTTGTTTTAGGACACTGTTGTGTGAAGATTTATATATACTGTATTCATCATGTATTTTCATTTCAAAGATTTCTAAGGAAAAACATTAGCTTAGGAGAGTTGGATCAAAATTCAGACTACCCGTTGCAGTTTGGCCTTTCCTTCCCAAAACTCTAGGTCAAAACCTAAAAGTAGAAGAATAATTAAAAGTACTCTTTGAAAGACACCAGCCTATGAGATCTGGTTGATGAAAAGACCACAGCACAAAATATTTCCAGAGAAAGCAGTGAGAAAGTGCAGTATAAGTGTAAGCCAAGCACAGAGATATTAGATGCTGGAAGCCTGAACATGCTGGGATGATCCTAACCTCCATATGCCACTCCCCACCCCCTTAAGACCAGGGCAACAAGGGAGGCCGTGGCACCAAATGTGGGATCAGAGGCAGCTTAAGGCCCTGTGAACTTCAAGAGGAATGAGGAAAAAAACATATCCATTGCTAATTTTTGCCCTTTGTGTTTTCATATGTTTTAGACTCAGATCACCAGTTTAATAATAATAATAATAATAACAACAACAACTACTGGCATTTTGGTTGGGTTGCATTGAATCTAAAGGTAAATTTAGGGGGAATTGACATATGTAAAATATTAAATCCAATTGCATGTCATATCACTACACTTAAGTGGGCTCTTTTAATTTTGTTCAATAATATTTTGTAGTTTTCACATCATCCATTTAGACTTATTCCTGAGTTCCTGGTAATTTTAATGAAAGTGGAAATGGTTCTTCAAATTTAATTTTCTTTTTTGTTGTTGTTGCTGGCATATAAAAATAGATTTGACAAAAGATATGTTCATTTTGGGGTACTTGGATGGCTCAGTCGGTTAAGTGACCAACTCCTGGTTTCAGCTCAGGTCATCATCTCAGGGTCATGAGATTGAGCCCCGTTATCAGGCTCCGCACTCAGTGGGGGAGTCTGCTTAAGATTCTCTCTCTCCCTATCCCTCTGCTCCTCCTCCCACTTTCTTTTTCCCACCCTCTCTCTAAAATAAATAAATAAATAAAATCCTTTAAAAAATGTATGAGCATTTTATGTAATGATAATTTTCTTGTAAACTTGCTAAACCTGTTTATGAAATTCAGGAGTTTATCTATGGATTTATTTGAATATATGCACACAAAAAATGTTTCCAATACTTATTCGCTTATTTTTTTTCCTAATTGAACTTACCACATTAATGGAATGCTGAATAGAAGTAATGATGTTTGGAAATTTGCTTATGTGTTTATGGGAGACTGGTCTTTAATTTTCCCTTCTTTTAATGTTCCTGTCATGTTTACTCTGACTTCCTAACATAAGGTGAAGGGCATTCCCTGTCTTTCTACTCTACAAATATTTTGTGTATAACTGGAATTAGTTTATCTTGAAATATTTGGAATATCCTATGAAATAAGTTCTATCATACCGCTTTAAAAATGAAGAAACTGAGACACACTGTTTGAAAAAAAAAAAGGCACCGGTTTACAAAGTATCTTAGACATTGATCCAAAATACAGAAAAATCCATATGCAAATCCTGGCAATAAGAACTATCCTCATCTAGTGATGATGAATTTTTTCAAACCATCCCAGCAGGGCTCTTGGAGTGTACAGCTGTTGTGTTCATACAATCTATGACCTGGCAATTTCTCTGGTATACCAGAAAAAATCTTAACACATTTTCACAGAGGCATGTTAATGGATTTTATTCAACTATTTTCAACAGCAAAGATCTGAGGGCAGCTTTTGCATAACTTATCAGAGGCATCAGAAATAAAATGTAGGGGAACTTAGGTGACTCAGTCCAACTCTTGGTTTCAACTCAGGTCATGATCTTGGGTCATAGGATCAAACCCTGCATTGGGCTCTGCACTCAGCATGGAGTCTGTTTGTCCCTCTTCCTGTGCTCTTCCCCCCATTGTCTCTCTTTAAAATAAATAAATAAATATTTTAAGAAATAAAATGTGGAATATACACAAAATGAATTCCTCAACAGAGGTCAGGAATAATAGTACAGATTTGCTAAAGCAGCATGGATACATCTCAAATACATAATTTTAAATAAAATATCAGAAATTGATGAGATTTGTAATAAGATGCAATATATGTAAATTAAAAACTTGTATAAATAGTCACAATAACTATATTTTAAAGAATGGGAATGATTTGGAATAAATGGTTGGAGGGAACTGTAAAGACATTCAGTGAATAGTTAACAGAATGGGAATGAAGAATAAAAAGGGAAGTAATAAAATGAAATAATACAAGATAAAAGAGGGGTTTTATAGGCACTGATATTGATTTTTGTGCCTTTAATTTACAGTAAGAACAACTCACCTCTCTACTTTAAAAGCAAAACAAAATGTGATGGAAGAGGGTTGCCCTGCCAGATAAGGAAATACATTATCAAGTACTATACCAAAACAAACAAAAACAACAAAATATACAAATCAATGAAACAGAATAGAACATGAAGAAATAAAGAAAGTGTTATACAAACCTGTCATATAACAGAAAGAAAATTAACTATGTGAGGGAAACCTGCCTCATTAAAAATGGGAATCAACAACTAGTCTCCTAGTCAGGAAAACAAATAAAATTCTATCATCATTTTCTTAAATTTATAGTAAGTTCCATCATTATTAACATTATATAAGTAAATGAACTAGCCACAGAGAATATATATATATATATTCACACAGCATGGAAGACCATTCTAAGTTTGACAATCCATTAGAAATTTCAGAAAGAAATATAAACAAATGAGATCATGCACTATAAAACATCTACGACATCACTTAACATTAAAGAAATTTGAAGACAAATGACCAAAACAAAATTCAGTAATATGATGTTCAAAGTTTTTCTGTCTATAATTAATTATACCAATACAAATTAGAAATAGACAAAGAACACGAAAAAATAAGCCAATAAAATTTTAATTTTCTAATAACCGTATGAGATGTCTGATTTAATTTATTCAAAGAAATGGACATATTAAAAAGTGAAATTTCATTTTTCTTCTACTACAATAGCAAACCTAACAGAATGAGTGATAACACAAGGGCACCTGGGTGGCTCAGTTAGTTAAGCAACTGCCTTCGGCTCAGGTCATGATCCTGGAGTCCCAGGATCGAGTCCCACATCAGCTCCCCACTCAGCAGAAAGTCTGCCTCTCCCTCTGACCTCCCCCGTCTCATGCACACTCTCTCTCTCTCTCTCATTCTCTCTCTCAAATAAATAAATAAAATCTTAAAAAAAAGAATGAGTGATAATACAAACTTTTGTTGAAAATGTTTGAAAGTAGAAACCTCATAACCCTGTGGGTTGTGACCCATAGCCGAAAGTATTAATTAATACAATTCATTGGAATAAAATTAGCCATAGCAATAGAAATTAAATATACATAAATCTTTAACTCAACATTTCCATTTTTTTAAGTTTATTTATTTATTTGACAGAGAGAGACACAGAGAGAGAGGGAACACAAGCTGTGGGAGTGGGAGAGGGAGAAGCAGGCTTCCCATGGAGTGGGGAGCCTGATGCGGGGCTCGATCCCAGGAACCTGGGATCATGACCTGAACCGAAGGCAGATGCTTAATGAGTGAGCCACTCAGGAAGTCCAACATTTCTATTTTTTAAAATTCATCATGTAGATACCGTTTGCACATGGATGAAAAGGCATTGAAAATTTGTAATTTTGTTCACATTAGCCAGATGTGTTCTATAAAGGACGTTACATAATTATTTTATGCTTCTAAATGAGAGAGTATGTGTTTCTCTAAACAAATCTATTTTCACATTTATCACACCTATGCTAAAATATATGAATGGAAACATCTAGGTACAGAAATAATGTATTACGATGTATACAGAGAGAGAATGTAAAAAGATACCATGGATTTCTGTAGGCAGTAGGATGAAAAGGTTGGGATAACTTTTAGTTGTATCAATTTGTCATAAACACTTCTAATAACTTGCCATTTGTGATTTAAAATGGCAAAAATATGAACTTTTACATCTACCCAAGGGAAAGACAAAGAAGGAAAAATCCAAACAAAATGGCTGAATATGGATCCCTTTCTTTTTCGGCAAGTGCATTATTTGGCTTGATGTTGGTGTAAGCGGTTAGAGGTTATTCCCCGATCACCCTGGATGGTGTGGTGTTCCAACAGAGTTGTCTGCGGTTTTGTGAACAGAAGTTGTTAATGCCTGCAAACTGATGCTATTCTCTAGTCTCGGGTTATAAAGGGAAAGCAGATGTTCATGTGCAACTAACCCAAACACATTGAGAAAGGCTACAGACATTTTCCCATTTCAATTACCATAATTTAATGTCTAGAATACATGCCCAAAAGCTTTTCATGGCAGAGGATCAGCACATTCCCTGTAATGCAAACCAAGTCCCTAAACTCTTCTGTATGCATTGCTCATTTTCAGAGAAAAATCATTACACTGAATATGAGTTCAAAATGTTCTGAAGTGCTTTTGTTGGTATATTTTCAAAGATTACTAAGGTTTGTTACACAGTAATTTTCATTATAGATTCCTTACAAGAGTTGTTTACCTTCAAACATTTCATACTGTGATTTTTGCAATTGTTAATATTGAGTTGAATTTTCTAGGCCATTTCTCAAGTGATTACAATCATGTATTGTTGCCTTACACTTCCCTTTGCAGGAAGTTGTCATTAAATGGCAGAGGTAACTTGTTTTGAAGCATGTAAAATGAATAACATCTTTTTAAATAGGAGCATGTTTGTATGAACACAAAATATTTTATTTTTAAAGTAAAAAATAAACAAAAATATCATTTTATTCAAATATAAACACAAATGTTGATTACATTATGAACACAAAATATGAAAATGTGGAAATATTCATGGTGGATTACGTGCAAAAAAGAAAAAAATGAGTATGATTCACACATACACACATCACAAGATATCACCAGCAAAAATATAAAAGCTTTGGTCATTACTTAGTGGGGTATATTATGAAGTTTCCATTTCTCCTTCTTTTTTGGCATCTGCATTTTGTAAGTGTTCTATTAATTTGCATTAAGAAATAATCTAAGTACCTAACGTGATACAGAAAATATGCTTTGAAATAAAATTTAGGGAAGTATAAAACTTAGGCAAAACTTTGATGTTCCTTCTTTAATACTTAAAACTGCAAAATTAGTTATCCTTGAAAAATATATTCACTTATTTTTATAAATATATTCTGATATATTTATGTAATATATCCATTGCAAGGAAAGAAAAACAACAGAAAAATCTCACCACCATAAGAAAGAAATTATGTGACTTTTGGATTTTTTCCATTTCTTTCACATAGTTTTTGTTTTATTTTTATTTGTTGGTCACTGAAAAACCTGAGAATTTTTTTTTAAGATTTTATTTATTTATTTGACAGAGACACACGAGAGAGGGAACACAAGCAGGGGGAGTGGGAGAGGGAGAAGCAGGCTTCCCGCTGAGCAAGGAGCCCGATGTGGGGCTCGATCCCAGGACCCTGGGATCATGACCTGAGCCGAAGCAGATGCTTAATGACTGAGCCACCCAGGTGCCCCAAAAAACCTGAGATTTTTAATGAGAAATGGATTCATAGAGAAAATAATTGATTACAAGTTTGAAAAGTAAGTCTTCTCTCCCTAACCTTGAGTTTCTTAATTTTTTTTTCCTAACACTGTTACCTATCTATACTATATTCTTTCAGTGAGATTATACCTTTGGCATTCATAGAGTGTGTGTGTGCATGTCTATACAAGCATGAGTGTGTGTGAGTGGAATAAGTATTTATATAAAGAAAGAGCATAAATGGTGGCAATATGTACAGTTTTCTCTACTGCTCTTTATTCACAAAAAGAAATAGTTTTTAACTATTCTATAACTTAAAAGGAGACATACTGTTTCTAAATGATTGTGTATTGTTCTGTTGTGTGGGTCTAGAATAATTTATTAAAAAGTCCCATATTGTTAGAGATTTGGTTATTCATTTCCAGTATTTTTTGCTTTTTAAAATTTGATCACATAAAAAGTCTCTGTTCATATATGTGGGTATATTTACTGGATATATTTTTGAAAGGCAGATTTCTGTGTCAAAAAGTATAAACTTTAAAAAAATTGGGACATATTGCAAAATTGTTCTTCATACATTTTAAACGGTTTATATCAATATATCACTGTGGTATTTAACATAACTTTGTAACAGAATTCTCCTTCTATAATTAAAAATTTCAAATTAATTAGGGTTTTAAGTTGTATTTCTTCAGTCTTAGGAAACGTCATCTTTTTATTTGTTTAGAAGTCACTTGCCTGTTTTTGTGCATGTGCATATATGACAGGAGTGAATAGTTTACGTTCTCTGCTCACTTTTCTGTTGGATTGTTTGATTTATTTTTTCTCATGAGCTATAAGAAATATTTATGTATTAAGGAAATTATTCCTTTGTCAACCATATTCTTTGCAAATACTTATTCCCAGTTTTATTGCTCAATTTTTCTTTGACTTGCTTTATTTAATTGTGCTCTGATCCCCTTCAGAGAAGAATTTATTGATCTAGCTGCTGCTGGGAGTGCTGTCAGTTGACAGTCTTCAGCTCATAGACTGCCTCAGCTTCACTTGATTTGCTCTGTGCCAGACAAGCCCTTCCCGAACAGCCATATCCAGTCATGGATTCAGGTTGAGGTATAAAAGATCCAGTATTCTGTCCCATTGTGAGACATCTCTGATGGGCCATTTTAGTGGCAGAGGTCCTCATGGGGTCAGCTGAGGCTGCCAGTGACTTTGCCACACAGTTTAACTTCTCCCCTTGCCCCCATCCCCACTTCTATGCTCTTCCTTCAACAGTTGTTGATCCCAAGGACACTCCTTAATCAACATTCTGTACCCTAAATACTGAATCAGAGTTTGCTTCCCAAAGAGCCCCATCTGTGCCACACTCATACACACACACAGTATTTACAGATACAGCTGAGACCCCCTTTATATTCTTCTTTAATCCCATATATGCTCCATCCACAGGCAAGTTCATTCCTGGAGCTCTGTGTTCAAATATAACATATTTAATATTTACATGTAAATACAAATAATGTTAAGTATATCTACAATGTAAATTATACATTACAAATAATATAAATTATATGATTTTATGAAATATCTATAAATAATATAGACTATCATTTTGCACATTTTAAATTTTCTGTGTCAACATACATCACCACTTTATTGTTTTTATTCAACTTTGTTTTATATTCAACTCTTTTTTTAAAAAGATTTATTTATTTATTTTGCAGAGAGAGAGAGAGAGAGTGTGTGCGGGCATGCACACACAGCGGGAAGAGAGAAAATCTCAAGCAGACTCCACGCTAAGCGCAGAGCCCAATGCAGGGCTCAGTCCCAGGACCCCAAGATCATGACCTGAGCTGAAATCAAGACTGAGCCACCCAAGCACCCCTAGATTCAACTCTTGATAGAAGTGGTGTAGCTTATTCATTTTACCTGCTGTAAGGTATTCCATTATATAAATATATCCATTCTCCCGCTGGTGGTAATTTAAATTTTCTGTTTCACTATCAGGAATATTTTTCCTCATGCATATGTGCATGAGTTTTTCTGAAGTATATATAATTAGGAATGGAAATGCATGTTCATAAAAGATAGAAATCTTTAACATTACTGGAGAACACCAAATTTCTTAAAAAAAAGATTTTACAAATGTCCTAATTTTAAAAGATGTTCTTCAAATAATTCTTTGCCCATCCATGAGCTAAGCAGTTAGATGGGAAAATCATCTTCCATTAAGCTAGATGCCAATCACCCAGCAGGTGGAAGATGAATTTGTGACAACAGCCCCATTAATAGCAGTACCTTCCCCCTAGTCCCAGAGTAGGACATTTGTAAGCCACCTTTGGAAGACCTTAACTGTTTTATAATCAATCTTCTAATATTCACTGCTTATCATTGAAACTTTTTTTCTATTAAACTCATAACTCTCATCCGGTAATAAATTTGAGGTTCAGGCCTATTTTTTATCAGCATTGTCAGCTTTTTGTGTTAGAAAAAGTCTTCAGGCTGAAGATCTTGGAGTTCAAGTTATTTCTGCACTTGTAATCTTCGATTAAAACAAGGGAGCATACAAACATGTCCAAAATGTGCTTTTTTTCAAATTTTAATTGTGAGAGGATGTGAAAATTGGCTGTTACATCTCCTACCTCTTCTTCAGGCTACAAGCCTTACCTGCTTTTCATACTTTATCCCATCAGTAAGAAACTTTATTTGGGAGTCAAGTGTGCCCATGGTGTCTCTGCAGACCCTTACTGCATCATTTCTTCTTTCCCAGCAATGAACAGTGCTTACTGAACTAAATCTCCTCCAACACAGCAGTTCTTTCTCCCACTATAACTAAAAACCACACACACACACACAAAAATCTAATATCTCTGCCTCATGGCTGCTCCAACTGAATAGCTTTAGATTGTTCTTTAATGCAGGTTCAGATCCTTTCTACAAGCAAGCATATACATTTCTGCACAAGTGGATGTCACTAAGCTTTCTCTGAGAAGAATGTGAAATGGTAGAGTAAGAGATGAGGTTGAGAGGTGCCTGGGTGGGTCAGTTGGTTAAGCATCTACCTTCAGCTTAGGTCATGATCTCAGGGTCCTTGGATCGATTGAGTCCTACATTGGACTCCCTGCTCAGCAGAAAGCCTGCTTCTCCCTCTCCTGCTCCCCCTGCTTGTGTGCTCTCTCTCTGTCTGTCAAATAAATTAAAAATCTTAAAAAAAAAAAAAAAAGAGAGAGAGATGAGTTTGAATCCTGAATCCATTACTCGGTGCTTGTGTGTGTTCAGGTACAAATTTCCAACTTTCAGTTGCTGTATCTGTGAAACGCCAGTGTTTTAACCTGTCAGGCTACTTGTGAGAATTGACTGGAAAAACTCATGGAAAAATTTCTAAAGGAATATCAGTCACACAGTAGGCACTGAATAAATGTTAGCTTTATTTCTTGTTTTGTTTCTCCCACATTTTTGAAATCATTTCTCAGGTACCATTATTTATTTATTTTTTATTAAAACATGCTGCCTTGTCCTGAACCTTTAACTGAATAGTAAACTCTTACTTGATTTAAAATTATTTTAAATGAATTTAAAATAGCAAAATATATGAGACTATTTCAAGTATCCAAATACTTAATTATTAACAAAAATAACCATATTTAAATTATTTCTGCATCAACAATTATTTTATTTTTGGTTTTTACTTAGATATATTGTAGACTTGATATCTATGTTAATATTCTTGGCTTTGTCATATGTCTTACCCAATTCTGTTTCTATTCCATGTTGATTACATTTCCAATACACTTACAACATCCTTACAAGAGGGGAGGAGCAAGACGGCAGAGGAATAGGAGATCGAAATTTCCTCTGGTCCCAGGAATTCAGCTGGATAGGGATCAAACCATTCTGAGCACCTATGTACTCAACTGGAGATTGAAGAAAAGAATAGCAGCAACTCTCTGAACAGAAAAGCGACCACTTTCTGGAAGGTAGGACGTGCAGAGACGTGAGTCCGAGGCAATATTCGGGAGGATAGATGGCGGGGGAGGGGCCTCTGTCAGCCGCTTCTGGCAGGTGATGGACCTGCAGAGCACAAAATCGGAACTTTTAAAGAAGTCGGTTCCCCTGAGGGACATCGTTCCAGTGGCTAAGCGAGGGGTGGAACCCTCAAGAAACAGTGTGGTCTCAGGACCTGCAGGGTCACAGAAAGACAAGTGGTGCCTGAGTGCGGCAGACCTCCCAGGTACCGGAGCAGGGAAGCCAGCTGCAGAGACAGAGCCGAGGCGTGGGCTCTCAGCTTGGGGTTGCCATAAACTGTGATCAGCAGCACAGTCAGGCCACTTCTCTTCCAGCATGACCCAACAAGTGGCAGAGCTGAGGAGACTCCCCTTCCTCCCCCAGGAGAGTGATGCAGGAGCACACCGCAGGGATCTGCTGGATTTGGAGACTCCACACGGGGTCGGGTGCCACAGATAGAAATGCTCAGTCACAGGCCGGGTGAGCACAGAGTGTGGCCGGAGACCGGGGAGACAGGAGTGATTGACTGTTTTTCTCTGGGGGCTCACTGAGGAGTGGGGCCCCGAATTCTCAGCTCCTCTGGGGCAGAGATTGGGAGGCTGCCATTTTCACTCTCCTCCTCCAAAGCTGTACTGAAAGCTTGCAGGGAACAAAAGCTGCGGAGAGCAAACCCAAGCAGATTATTTAGCCCTGACAGGCAGGATGGGGCAATTCCGCCTCCGGCAAAGACATCTGGGAACCACGGGGACAGGCCCCTCCCCCAGGAGATCAGCACGAACAGCCAGCAAGCCAAGACCAAGTTTACCGATCAAGGAGAACGGGAGAACTCTAGCGCTAGGGGAATACTGCACATAGAATTCATGGCTTTGTTACCATGATTCTTTAGTCTTTCAAGTTACTTTTTTTTTTATTTTAACTGTCTTTTTTTTTTTTGAATTTTTCTTTTTTCCTAATCAACCAACCTCTTATCAATTCTTTTTTTAAAAAAAACGTTATTTATTTTTCATTTTTAGAGTCACACTCTATGCCTTCATAGTAGTTACCCTTATTTTTGGCATATATATATATATATATATATATATATATATATATATATATATGTTGTTCTTCTTTAAAATTTTGAGATACACTTTCTTCTAACAGATTAAAATATACCCGAAATCTCTAGTGTATGGCTTTGTTCTAGTCTCCCGCCTGATCACATTCTCTCATTTTTTTTTTAAATCCTCTTCTTTCTTTTTTCAAACAATTTCTTATCTTAGCAATTCCTTTTATAAAATCGTTTATAATTTTCATCTTTACAGTCATATTCCATCCCTTCATCATATTAACCCATATTTTTGTACATATATAAGTTTTTCTTTCTTTAAAATTTTGGGAGGCACGTTCTTCTAACAAACCAAAATACACCCAAAATCTAGTGTGTGGCACTGATCTATGCGCCAGCCTGATCATATTTGATCATATTCTGTTTATTTTGTTTTGTTTTGTTTTTGTTTGTTTTTATCTTTTTCTTTTGTTTTTTTCTTTTCTTTTTCTTTTTTCTTTCTTTCTCTTTCTTATCCCCGAGTTTCAGGTCTTTTCTGATTGGTTTAGACTATATTTTCTGGAGACATTTTTACCCTGTTAGCATTTTGTTCTCCCATTCATCTATTCTCTGGACAAAGTGACAAGACGGAAAAAAATCATCTCAACAAAAAGAACAAGAGGCAGTACTGACTGCCAGGGACCTACTCAAAACTGACATTGGTATAATGTCGGAACTAGAGTTCAGAATGATAATTTTAAAGATACTAGCTGGGCTTGAAGAAAGCATGGAAGTTATTAGAGAAACCCTTTCTGGAGAAATAAAAGAACTAAAATCTAACCAAGTCGAAATCAAAAAGGCTATTAATGAGGTGCAATAAAAAATGGGGGCGCTAAATGCTAGGATAAGTAGGGCAGAAGAGAGAATTAGTGATATAGAAGACCAAATGATGGAAAATAAAGAAGCTGAGAAAAAGGGAGATAAACAACTACTGGAACAGGAGGGCAGAATTCAAGAGATAAGTGATACCATAAGATGAAAAAACATTAGAATATTTGGGATCCCAGAAAAAGAAGAAAGAGAGAGAGGGGCAGAAGATATATAGCACCAAATTATAGCAGAGAACTTCCTTAATTTGGGGAAGGAAATAGGCATCAAAATCCAGGAGGAAAAGAACCCCCCTGAAAATTATAAAAATAGGTCAACACCCCGACATCTACTAGACAAAATTACGAATCTCAGAGACAAAGAGAAAATCCTGAAAGCAGCTTGGGGGAAGAGATATCTAACCTACAATGGTAGAAATATTAGATTGGCAGCAGACCTATCCACAGAGACTGGCAGGCCAGAAAGGACTGGCATGAGACCTTCAGAGCACTAAACAAGAAAAATATGCAGCCAAGAATACTATATCCAGCTAGGTTGTCATTGAAAATAGAAAGAGAGATAAAAAGTTTTCAGGACAAACAAAAGCTAAAGGAATTTGCAAACATGAAACCAGCCCTACAAGAAATGTTGAAAGGGGTCCTCTGAGAAAAGAGAGAGCCTAAAAGCAACATAGACAAGAAAAGAACAAACACAATACACATTAACAGTCACCTTACAGGCAATACAATGGCACTAAATTCATATCGTTCAATAGTTACCCTGAATGTAAATGGGCTAAATGCCCCAATCAAAAGACACAGGCTATCAGATTGGATTAAAAAAGAAGGCCCATTGATATGCTCTCTGCAAGAGACTCATTTTAGGCCCAAAGACACCCCCAGTTTGAAAGTGAGGGGGTGGAAAACCATTTACCATGCTAATGGACATCAAAAGAAAGCTGGGGCGGCAATCCTTATATGAGACAAATTAGACTGTAAACCAAGGAGTATAATAAGAGATGAGGAAGGGCACTATATCCTTCTTAAAGCGTCTATTCAACAGGAAGATCTAACAATTGTAAATATCTATGCCCCTAACATGGGAGCAGCCAATTATATAGGGTAATTAATAACAAAATCAAAGAAACACATTGACAATACAATAATAGTGGGGGACTTTACCACCCCCTCCCTGAAATGGACAGACCATCAAAGCAAAAGATCAACAAGGAAATAAAGACTTTAAACGACACACTGGACCAAATGGATTCACAGATATATTCAGAACATTCAATCCCAAAGCAACAGAATACACATTCTTCTCTAGTGCCCATGGAACATTCTCCAGAATAATTCACATCTTAGGTCAGAAATCAGGTCTCAACTGGTACCAAAAGATTGGGATCATTCCCCGCATATTTTCAGACCACAATGCTTTGAAACTAGAACTCAATCACAAGAGGAAAGTTGGAAAGACTCAAAAACATGGAGGCTAAAGAGAATCCTACTAAAGAACGAATGGGTCAACCAGGAAATTAAAGAAGAATTAAAAAAATTCATGGAAACCAATGAAAATGAAAACACAACTGTTCAAAATCTTTGGGATGCAGCCAAGGTAGTCCTAAGAGGAAAGTATATAGCAATACAAGCCTTTCTTAAGAAACAAGAAAGGTCTCAAATACACAACCTAACTCTACACCTAAAGGAGCTGGAGAAAGAACAGCAAAAAAAGCCTATAACCATCGGGAGAAGAGAAATAATAAAGACCAGAAAAGAAATCAATGAAATAGAAACCAAAAGAACAGTAGAACAGATCAACAAAACTAGGAGCTGGTTCTTTGAAAGAATTAACAAGATGGATAAACCACTGGCCAGACTAATGAAAAAGAAGAGAAATGACCCAAATCAACAAAATCATGAATGAAAGAGGAGAGATCACAACCAACACCAAAGAAATACAAACAATTATAAGAAGATATTATGAGCAACTATATGCCAGCAAATTAGATAACCTGGAAAAATGGATGCATTCCTAGAGATGTATCAACTACCAAAACTGAACCAGGAAGAAATTGAAAACCTGAACAGACCCATACCACTAAGGAAATTGAAGCAGTCATCAAAAATCTCCCAACAAACAAGAGCCCAGGGCCAGATGGCTTCACAGGGGAATTCTACCAAACATTTAAAGAAGAATGAATACCTATTCTTCTGAAACTGTTCCAAAAATTGGGAAGGGAAGGAAAACTTCCAAACTCGTTTTATGAGACCACCACTACCTTGATCCCCAAACCAGACAAAGACCCCATCAAAAAGGAGAATTACAGACCAATATCCTTGATGAAGGTGGTTGCAAAAATTTTCACCAAAATACTAGCCAATAGGATCCAACAGTACATTAAAAGGATTAGTCACCACAACCAAGTGGGATTTATCCCTGGGCTGCAAGGCTGGTTCAACATCCGCAAATCAATCAATGTGGTACAATACATTACAAAAGAAAGAACAAGAATCATATGGGCCTCTCAATAGATGCAGAAAAACCATTTGACAAAATACAGCATCCTTTCTTGATCAAAACTCTTCAGAGTATAGGGATAGAGGGTACATACCTCAATATCATAAAAGCCATCTATGAAAACCCTACAGCGAATATCATTCTCAATGGGGAAAAACTGAGACCTTTCCCCCTAAGGTCAGGAATGCGGCAGGGATATCCACTATCACCACTGGTATTCAACATAGTATCAGAAGTCCTAGCCACAGCAATCAGACAACAAAAAGAAATCAAAGGCATCCAAATTGGCAAAGAAGAAATCAAACTCTCACTGTTTGCACATGATATGATACTGTATGTGGAAAACCCAAAAGACTCCACCCCAAAACTGCTAGAACTCATAGAGGATTTCAATGAAGTGGAAGGTATAAAATCAGTGCACAGAAATCAGTGGCATTCCTATACACCAACAACAAGACAGAAGAGAGACAAATTAAGGAGTCCATCCCATTTACAATTGCACCCAAAACCATAAGATACCTAGGAATAAATCTAACCAAAGAGGCAAAGGATCTGTACTCAGAAAACTATAAAAGACTCATGAAAGAAATTGAAGAAGACAGAAAGAAATGGAAAAACGTTCCATGTTCATGGATTGGAAGAACAAATATTGTGAAGATGTCCATGCTACCTAGAGCAATCTACACATTCAATGCAATCCCCATGAAAATACCATCCACTTTTTTCAAAGAAATGGAACAAAACATCCTAAAATTTGTATGGAACCAGAAGAGACCCCGAATAGCCAGAGGAATGTTGAAAAAGGAAAGCAACGCTGGTGGCATCACAATTCCGGACTTCCAGCTCTATTACAAAGCTGTCATCATCAAGACAGTATGGTCCTGGCACAAAAATAGACACAAAGATCGATGGAACAGAATAGAGAGCCCAGAAATACACCCTCAACTCTATGGTCAACTAATCTTCGACAAAGCAGGAAAGATTGACCAATGGAAGAAAAGACAGTGTCTTCAACAAATGGTATTGGGAAAATTGGACAGCCACATGCAGAAGAATGAAACTGGACCATTTCCTTTCACCACACAGAAAAATAGACTCAAAATGGTTGAAAGACCTAAATGTGAGACAGGAGTCCATCAAAATCCTAAAGGAGAACACAGGCAGCAACCTCTTCAACCTCGGCCGCAGCAACGTCTTCCCTAGAAACATCACCAAAGGTAAGGGAAGCAAGGGCAAAAATAAAGTATTGGGACTTCATCAAGATAAAAAGCTTTTGCACAGGAAAAGAAACAGTCAACAAAACCAAAAGACAACCGACAGAATGGGAGAAGATATTTGCCAATGACATATCAGATAAAGGGCTAATATCCAAAATCTATAAAAAACTTATGAAAGGTCTCAAATACACAACTTAACCCTACACCTAAAGGAGCTAGAGAAAAAACAGCAAATAAAGCCTAAACCCAGCAGGAGAAGAGAAATAATAAAGATCAGAACAGAAATCATCGAAATAGAAAGCGAAAGAACAGTAGAACAGATCAACAAAACTAGGAGCTTGTTCTTTGAAAGAATTCACAAGATTGATAAACCCCTGGCCAGACTTATCAAAAAGAAAAGAGAAATGACCCAAATCAACAAAATCATGAATGAAAGAGGAGAGATCACAACCAACACCAAAGAAATACAAACAATTATAAGAACATATTATGAGCATCTATATGCCAGCAAATTAGATAACCTGGAAGAAATGGATGCATTCCTAGAGAGTTCTAGCGGTTTTGGGGTGGAGTTTTGGAATATTATGCAGCCATCAAAAGGAATGTGATCTTGCCATTTGCAATGACGTGGATGGAACTGGAGGGTGTTATGCTGAGCGAAATAAGTCAATTAGAGAAAGACCTGTACCATTTGTCCTCATTGATATGAGGAATCCTTAATCTCAGGAAACAAACTAAGGGTTGCTGGAGTGGTTGGGGGGGTGGGAGGGATGGGGTGGCTGGGTGATATACATTCGGGAGGGTATGTGCTATTGTGAGCACTGTGAATTGTGCAAGACTGTTGAATCACAGATCTGTACCTCTGAAACAAATAAACAATGTATGTTAAAAAAAAAAAAAGAAGAAAATAGCAGGAGGGGAAGAATGAAGGGGGGAAATCAGAGGGGGAAATGAACCATGAGAGAAGATGGACTCTGAAAAACAAATTGAGGGTTCTAGAGGGGTGGGAGCTGGGAGGATTGGTTAGCCTGGTGTTGGGTATTAAAGAGGGTACATTCTGCATGGAGCACAAGGAGTTATACACAAACAATGAATCATGGAACACTATATCAAAAACTAATGATGTAATGTATGGTGATTAACATAACAATAAAAATTTTAAAAAAAATCCTAACACTTCAGTGCATCTCATATTGGGTCAAATATTTCTCTCACTAACTCCAGTAAGTTTTCTAGTCTCCAACATTCTGAAGATTCCCCAGGTAACTTTACTATGCTTTGCATGACTTACCTTGAAATAGTCTCTTTTTTAAAAACATTTTTTTATCATTGTATTTAAATAAGATTAGTGCTTCCTGCTGACCATTGCAAAGTGGGATAATGCCTTTATGAATATGTGATTTACTTCCATTTTTGGTAAAGCTTTTATGACTAATTCTACTTTGTTTTCAGATTAGTCCCTCCCTCACAGAAAACAAAACAAAAAATCCAGATAGGCAGGAATATATTTATCTGTGTTGTTGGAAGTAAATGTTCTTGAAAATGCAGCATTAAAATATGCACGAATTTCTATAAAAGTACATTGGATAAAAAGTAAAAACATTTAAAATAAATCCACAGCTTGCCTTTTAAATGACCTTTAAAAATGAGGACGGGAGCTAAGTATATATCACATTTGTAGGTAAATTCTTCAAGAGAAAGAATGTTTATGTAATATTGAATATGCTATGGACCATATTACCATTGCAGAGCATATGTTCTTTGGAAATAAGAGAACATAAACCCACTGTATAGATGAAAATAGCAAAATTTGGAATCACATGAGAGAAATGCTCAACTTCTAAACTTTAACGGATCCATAATTAACCTGCAAACCGAGAATAAACACCTGTTCCTGATCATTATCACGAGTGAAGTGCCAAATGGAGACCTGTTTATATGTGGGAAATGCTATTCTTCAAGGTCAGCTGCTAATGTGTATCATTTACATAAATATTTCTATTAGCAGCCTCATATTAATTTGGGAGAAAAGGTAGAATATGATGTATTTGCCAACTTTTTCCACTAGGATAAATTGGGAGAATTATTTATCCAGAGTCTCTGACCAAAAAATGTCTTATAGCTGTAATTAGGAAAATACTACATCAGAATAAGGTGATGACAGAGGGACAAATAACATCTATCCTTCAGCCTTGTTCAGAAGTATATTGGGTGCCCTCCATGAGGACAGCAAGGGTGTTGAAAGACTTGTCTTAGTACTTTGCAGAAGGGACAGAAGCAAATAAATGAGACTTATTGATCATCCTTCCCTCTGTGGACCAGAAATAAACTGCCAAGTGCATTCTCAAACTATAACACCCAGAGTGAAAGTCCATAATCAATATACACCTAAATAGCAATGTATCCCCCACACACACACCAATGACAAATTTAAGATAGGAAGCAAAAAGTGGGTCAAAAAGGAAGGAAGGAGGAAAGTAAAGTGGTAGGTACATTGGAGGCACTGATACATTTCTGTCTCTTCAGATAATAAGTACCCAGAGGACCACTGTTCAGATAAGTACATACTGATTATTTCAGAAGCCAGTTAAGCATAGAAAACCTGAGGAGTTAGAAGATTCTTTAGAAATTCTTTATTATTTTTTATTTAAAATAATAATAATAAAATAATAAAAAAAAAAGAGCTTAATTCTACCAGTTAAAGAACTTTAAGCATTTTTACAGTTCTTTCATTGAAAGAACCTTTGTTCCAATTAAGTCTTAACTTTGTTAGAAACGTTGTTCTCTTCAAAGTAGCCATATATGAGATCTTAAAAGTTATGTACTTCAACTTAGAGCCACAATCTGAACAAAGCATCTTTATTAGAGAAACTTTATGATTTTTTATATAGAAAACATTCACTGCAGCTGTAGTAATGTTTTCCTTCACTGATGCTCAGAAAGTAAAGAATTATGAATAAACACTTACTGCATCAACTTTATTCTTTCAAACCCTTTTAAATATGTTGCACAAGGCAATATGACAGACATCTTGAGAGATGTGGACATACAAAATATGACCCTGATCTCAAAAGAGGCAAAGTCTCGTAGAGGAAATGGTATCTATACCGAAGCAATGACAGCTCAAAGTTGAAAGTTTAAGGAACATAAGAAACAGAAAGATAAATGGTTATGTAAATTCAGAGAAGATAGGGAGTTTATGAGAAGGCCCAGACAAAATAAAACTTTTAGCTGCTGGAAATAAGGGATAAGCAAACTTTCAAAAGATTGCTCCCTTGAGGAGCGCCTGGGTGGCTCAGTCGGTTAAGAGGCTGCCTTTGGCTCAGGTCATGATCCCAGGGTCCTGGGGTCGAGCCCCATGATGGACTCCCTGCTCAGTGGGGAGCCTGCTTCTCCCTCTGCTCCCCACCTGTGTTCTCTGTTGCTGTCTCTGTCACTATCTCTGTCTCTATTTCAAATAAATAATAAAATCTTAAAAAAAAACAAGATTGCTCCCTTAGAACAACAAAGCAAACACCAAGGTAAAATGAGCAGAAGGAGGGTGGGGTGGCTCTTAAATAGGAGGAAGTAATTGAAAACCAAAGAAGAGGCTGGTTATTATGAATGATCTCACAGCCCCCAACTCTTCCTATGGCAATTCCTGAATCTCCTTTTCTGGCCAGTCCCTGCTCTCCTCCTGTGTTTTGCATCCCCTCTTTTTTTGAGAGATGACTGTCAACCCCTTTCTTCAAAACACCCTCTCAGAAGTAAGGGACTGGAATGAAATAATCCAGTTCTCCAAACTACATTGTTTGAATATGGATGGATATTTAAGGAATCGCTGAAAAACTTTTTTGTTCCTTGTCAGTCCTTTTATTTAGGGCTCATAAATAGTGGTAAGGTTCAAATAGAATCTATTATAATTAAAACAAGCAGTCATATATTTTGACTTTCTTTAACAAAATTAACCAATTCTGAAGCAGTAGTGAGGAAACAGATGTTGGATTGGGAAAACAAATCACAGAGAGAAAGAGAGAGAGGGCTCCTTTTACTGAGTCACTAATATTCTGTTGTTCTATTGCACCTTGTTTGCTTTCTTCAAAACCCTTAGTTTAATACAATTCTGCTTTCATGTGTTTATTCACTCATTTTCTTAGAGGCTTTTTTATTAAGTGGTAAACTCAGTGAAGGTTACTATTTATTTATTTACCAATCATCATCAAAACACTGCATAGAGCTAGAAACATAGGAGTTCATCAATTACTTGCTAAAAGAATGATTTGTACTGAGGGCCTGTAATGGCTGTAATGGTTGACCTCGAGATTCAGGCTGTGAGTGACACCCAAAAGTCTAGAGAAAGAAAGGGAATTACCATTTATCGATGATCTACTATACTTCTCAATGTGTTTATTTTTACCTTTATGTAGTCTTCCCCAAACATGTTAAGGATAAAACATGGTTTATCCCTTTCTCCTTTTTTCTCCATGAGTAAACTGAGCTTAGAGAGCCAGAGAAATGTGTTACCAAATTACACCACAAATAAAAAGAAGAGCCATGACCCTCGGATTTTATACTCACATTACACTGGCTAAAAAATTCTAAGTTAATTGCAGGTTGATTTCCAAGGATTAGTGAGAAGTCAAATAGCAGGTTAGATAAAGGCAATTTCAGTAGATCAGAAAATGGTGGGAAGATGTGAGGAGAATAATGCTATAATACTTGTGTGTTAGGCTGGACCATGTGAAATTGCCACTTTTGTTTTCATTAAAACTGGTTGATATCAGTGCTTTCAGAAAGTTCAACTTAAAATCCTTTTTATGACAGCACCCTGCTTCTAGCTGCTGTGGTCCAAGAGAACAGTGTGATAATAAGAGCCACAAGTAACTTTCACAATTAGCTTAAATAAACTAGAAAGTCAGTAGAGTTGTGCTTGTCAAAAGCTTGCAAGGTAGTGTGCTGTGAGCCTCAAAAATCTGGATATTGATGTCTCTAAAAATGCTTGCAAGGTACTTAAGGTGAGGTGGCTTTAAAGGAAGGTTTGAAGTTAAGACAATTGAGAAAGAAGAAACTGTATTTCAAAAGTGTTCTCTTAGAACATACATATAGAATATAACATTACATAAATGGTATTATATAATGTCATTATATATATTATTTATTTATTATATATTATATATATTTACAACATATATAATAGTACAACTGTATGAAACTATACCATCCAAACATTCCATTATAAGTTAATTTTGTTGTAACCTATTTTGTTTATTATCTATATACAATAAAAAATATATTAAGTCTTATGTTCTTTCTAAGATAAGATAGCACATATAAAAATAGAAATTTGCAGTAATTGTACATTTTACATTTTTTCTTTTAATTTGTTGGGTTCACAGTATTTGAAGGGTGTCTGAAAGAATCTGTAATATATTTAAATGACTTTTGTAGATTGTCATCTATATCACACTACAAAGTGTAGCTAATTACAGGAAAAAGAAATGGAAAAAAAATACTTAACTTTGAAGGCACATTTTGCTTCAGTGAGATGCCTTATATCTGTTCAGTTGTGGGTATTAATAATTTCTGTCACTTATTATCATAGGTTCTTTTTCACTCACAGCTACAAAGACTTGACAAAACATTCTCATTAAATTACAACACATTCTGGTTCATTTCTTGGATTGGTTTGAAGTGAAACTTTTAAAATGATTTATTAGAAATTAGACATTATCACTATCACATTAGATAGTTCTCTGAAAGGATTTTTTCTTTAATTTGAGAGGAAAAAATTTAGATTACCAGTAACATTGCAAAGATAGTACAAAGTTCACATAAACACCTTATTCAGTTTTCCCCCTTATTTGCACCTCACGTTGTGGTACAAATTAAGTTCTGTCAAAATTTATAAACCAACATTGGTAATGACTATTAACGAAACTCCAGACTTTATTTAGATATTGCTGGTCTTTTCACTGATGCCCTCTCTCTCTCTGTTACAGGCCACACTGCATTTATTAATCATGTCTCCCCAGTCTCCTCTGGTGTGTGATGGTTTCTCAGTTTTTCCTTGTTTTTCAAGACCCTGACATTCTTGAGGAGTGCTATCCACATACCCTGTAGACTCCACTCTAGATTTGTCTAAGATTTATCTCATGATTAGATTGGGCTTCTGACTTTTAGAAAGAGTATAAAGGAAATGAAATGCCCTTCTCATCCATCCCATCCTGGTGTACGTGATCTCCACATGACATCATTGGTTAAGGTAAGTGTTTGTCAAGTTTTTCCTATGTAAACTTACTATTTTTCTATTTCTAAACTTGATTCCTTGGGAGCACATCTTATGTTCAATCCAGCTGCAAGGGGAAGGGGGATCCAAAAAAACCTGTTACTGTGACACACTTATTTCTAGCAAGCCTACCTTCCATCTGGCCTTGAAAAAATATTCAGATGCAACTTAATTTCAATACCCCCTGTGTGTGTGTGTGTGTGTGTATGTGTGTGTGTGTGTATGCATGTATGGATAGATGATAGATTAGATAGATAGATAGATAGATAGATGATGAGAGATAGACAATAGATAGATATGCATATATGTATGTGTATATGTGTGTGTGTGTATATATATATATATATATATATACACATTCACATACCTGTGTGTATACTGAATTTGGGGAAATTAGTGCATGGGGTAATTGACCAAATCCAGTTAGAGTCATTTTTATTAATCCTTAATACTGCCACAGAGAAAAAAATTATAAATCCTTTGTGGAGTATCTACTTCTTTCAAAAAATAAGCTTGAGTCTACCACAGAATCTAAGAATATTGCATTAAAGTAAATATACATAAACTAAATTATAAATATAAGTCATCTTCAGATTTCAACTGGGCAATTAAAAAAATTTAAAAAAAAAGCTGTTTATGTGCTATGAGAAACATTGAGGCCAAGGATTCCTTGAAAAAATCTGTTCTGGAAACCTCTTCCCTGGTCTGAGTCCAACGAGATCGTCCTCTCTGTACCCCATTACCCTGCACACCCTGTACACAGGCAAAAACCACTCTCCATCTTCTTCTGGAATCACTTAGTGTTTTATTTCACTAAGGAGATTCTGAGCTTCTAAAGGATAGGAACAATGAGCCTGACACATAGCAAATATTTAATTGTATTTATGATCACTGAATAAAGGAATAAATATCCTATAAAGTTGCCATTAGAAAACATTTAAGACTCTACACCAAAATAGTGTTTATGTTTATATTCAATGTCTTTTTATAAATGAATCAACAATTTTATCTTCCTAAAACACAGCTAATAAGCTTGCCACTGCAGCACATCTGATTCTAATAATATTAGCCCTGGATTATTTTTTTAACTCTCTGGCAGTGAGGACGGTCTACTCTTCTTCATGTCCCACTGACGTCCTCTAAAGTTGAAGTCCACATTGCAGCCTTCAGCCTGCACCTATTTTAGTTGTGCTCCATTATCTGAAAATTAATGCACAGCAACAGCGTTGGGCTCAACGAATCTACCTTTAGTTTGTTGTGTTCATCTGCAGGAATCTCATTACCTCTCTGTCTCTGTGAAGTCAGTAACTGCAGGAAGCTTCTGCTGCAGATCAAAGTTCATTCCAGCCTGTTAGCTTTTCTATGTTTGTTCCCTTCTTAAAGAGATGTTGTTTTATTCTTCATCTGTCTTCTACCCACCAAGAATGCTGGTATTAAATACTGAATCTTTCCGTGGGAGTTTATGTTATATTTTTTTCAAGTTGTCTTATATTAGAATGCTACTAACAACAAATATCTTTTTTTTTGTAAAATAAAATTGAAAGTTAAATATCTGATATGTGGTAGTTCGTTTAGATGCAGAGTGTTAGGAGGCATGGAGATCTTAAATTTCATATAGTCCATCTCCCCACTAATGCTGACTACCTTCAAAACATTCCAAGAAAATAGTTTCCTATTACTTAGGTTCTCAAAAATAAAGTCCAAAACGTGGACTTAAGAATAAAAGGTGCTATTTTTTTTTTATTTTACAAGAAGATAACTAAAAAAATTTAATGTGTACTCCAGTATTCTATAATTACATGGAGATAAAACTAAGATGTATTATACTAGGTTGAGAAACTCATCATGTAAAAAAGAGATAATGACATGGAAAAATCAAATGCCAATAATATGATATGACATGATGCAAATGCTCCATGTTTCATCAGGTTGTTATAATATTAATATATAAAAAGTTGGGACTATATGTATTTTTTTTCTCTAAACACATGAACCAACAAGATATTGTAAACCAAAATGATGAAGTTACCAAAAGATAGTAGACTTCAAGAGCAGGGATTCAGCTGACCTATAAAGAGGCCAGACCAGGGCCAAAATTGCTCTCAGGATCCTAGGGATCCAGGCAGTCAAAGTTCACACAGTGAATAAAGGTTGGCATCTCCCTGTTTCCTGGCTATGTTATTTACATTTCAATGATCTGTATAGTTTGTGTCAGATGTCCACTCTGTTCTAATCAACATTGTCTAAGAGGTGGGGCCACTTAGCAAAGATAAGCCATGGTTTAAGAAAAAACATATGTGTGCGAGGAGAAATTAAGCATATCATTTTGAGCTGGACAGATCCTCTATGAAATGATTATTACAATACTGAAATTGTAATGGCTTTTGATACCTCTGGCTGGATGGAACATTGGCCTCTTACAGAGTTCCTCTGCCTAAGATAATTTTGGAAGTCCTCCAGGAATGTCTTATCCCCATCCACAAAAAGAGTTATGGTTACTGTTATGTGTTGCAGTCAACCAAACCAGGACTTTGTGGCCACTGGCTTTCATAGCTTCCATAGAGGTGCCAACCACAACAAAAGACTTTGCTTCATCATTCTGCTCAGCCTCCTTCACTCACACAACCTTAGTCTTCATCAAGTTGGAGTTGTCCCACCATTATTGATATGAACACTAGCCAAGCAGGTATATAATAACTTTTAGCCTTGAAGATATTGCAGGGGTGATGCTCTGAATGGGGTCAAAGCATTTCTACTGGCCTCTGTCTCCAAGGCTTATTCATCCTGGCTATTCTAATATTCTTGTGAAACGCAAAGGAACATTTTCCTCTCTACCTGATTTCCCTCTGAGGAAGAGGGTATAGCAATGGATTTAAAGACAGATGTTTATATATATTAATATGTTCATGTTTATATATTCAACTTTTTATTTATCTCTCTTCATTGTGCTATTATCGTCCAGAACCATTAGCATTTTACAACATAGGAAATGGTATATTTCATAATTTCATAAGCTGAATGGATCTACCCTGTTTTATATATATTTTATCAGTTTATATCTTTCTCTGCCTTCCTTGATTATTATAAATATTGAATGAGACAGTGAATATGAAAGTGCTTCAAATCCATCAAGTTACATAATCATAAATATTTATTATAAGAAATTCCTGTGAAGATCATATCTTCCTTTCTCATATCTAATCAGTCAAATTTTCTTCCTAATATTAAATTAAAATATGTCTTCTTCCTATTTTGTTGAGAAGCTGTTGATAAAACTTGCCTTGGAAAATTGTATGGTAATCCTCAGACAGGGAAAGTTCTAAGGAGCAGGATCCTCAACATTCCTAGAAATTCAAGAAAATATTTACTTTTGGATCCTACTTCTTTCTCTCAAAACTTTCCATCAGTGTTCATGTCTCTGAATTAATTGCTAACACAGCAGGCCAGAATAGATGTCTCATTATCCATTTTTTTGAACTAAGCAAGGGAAATCACTAACTTAGTCACTCAAAACTGTCAGACATGAGACCCCAATAAAATATCTGGAAAGAGAAAACACAAAATCTGATAATTCATAAATATATTCAATTTCACTTGTAGTACATGAAATCTTTATTATAACAGCAAAAACAAAACATAACATTCAATGCTGGCCCATGTGGGTGAGGCTATCATTCACCATTTGTTGGAATATAAGTTTATTCAATCTTTTCATGAAGCAGTTTATGAATGCGTGCTAAGGGCTTCTAAAATGTTCTCCTTTTTTGAACCAGTTATCACAATTGAACAACTTTCTTCTAGGGAGAACAATCTAAAACTCAGGCAAAGATTTATGATAGTGCATTATTTACAAATTTTAAGAATGAAATTAAATCTTCAACATTAGAGGAATAATTAAAATGATCACATTTAATGCACATAATGAAATATCATTCAAATATAGAAATATGTTTACAAAGCATTTCAATGAGATAGGAAAAAATATCTAGAGTAATTGGCCTCCTTACCCCCAGCAGAAGCAATCTCCTGACCCCCTGGAGAGAAGTGATCTACCCACTATCAGCAGAAGCAGCTTCTTCACCTCCAGTGGTAGCAACCTTGCTACCCCCATCTGAGAGGATTAACTATGCTTTACCTGAGGAAATGATAATGGCCTCCAGTTGCCATGCAAGACAATACAGATTTTCCTTAGGACCTACCTCCAGTAGTTCTCTTTGCTTCTTGACCATAACTAGACTGAAGTCATCATAGGAGGCCCCTAAAGGTGAGGTACAAAGTGTGCTCCATGAGGAAGTGTGTTACACTACAAAAGAACTACTTCTATTTTCTAATGTATTCAGACAAAAATCCAGGTAACATGTATGGGAATGCACAATGAGGCTATAGAACAGTGGTGGAAGGAACATAAAGTTCGATCTGGTCAAATTTATTGATATGTGCTCACTAAACAGAGATTTTACATTTAATGTTGATGTTCAAGAAGTTAGAAAGAGCTCTAACACTTTATTTCGTTGGCTGAAACATGGTCCAAAAGGTGATCCAGAATGAACAAATTAGAAATGCCAGATCTGTCCTGGTTTAATATAGAGGAAGGAATTCAAAGGCCTAGGGAAATAAGAATGTTAGACTGGATTTATCCTTTAAGATAACTCACCCATGCTGAAAGGGTCTAGAACATACCTTTTACCACCACCATAAAAAATAAAGTTGTGAGGGGACCCTCAGCATTCTTTTTTTTTTTTTGCCTCTTTCATTAAATTTTTTATTGTTATGTTAATCACCATACATTACATCATTAGTTTTTGATGTAGTGTTCCATGATTCATTATTTGCATATAACATCCAGTGCTCCACGCAGAACATGCCCTCTTTAATACCCATCACCAGGATAACCCATCTCCCCCACCCCCCACCCCTCTAGAACTCTCAGTTTGTTATTCAGAGTCCATTGTCTCTCATGGTTCCTCTCCCCCTCCGATTTCCCCCCTTCATGCTTCCCCTCCTGCTATCTTCTTTTTTTTTTCTTAACATATATTGCATTATTTGTTTCAGAGGTACAGATCTGTGATTCAACAGTCTTGCACAATTCACAGCGCTCACCATAGCACATACCCTCCCCAATGTCTATCACCCAGCCACCCCAGCCCTCCCACCCCACCCCCACTCCAGCAACCCTCAGTTTGTTTCCGGAGATTAAGAATTCCTCATATCAGTGAGGTCATATGATACACGTCTTTCTCTGATTGACTTATTTCACTCAGCATAACACCCTCCAGTTCCATCCACGTTGTTGCAAATGGCAAGATCTCATTCCTTTTGATGGCTGCATAATATTCCATTGTATATATATACCACATCTTCTTTATCCATTTATCTGTTGATGGACATCTTGAGCCTCAGCATTCCTAAAAGGCTGTGTGTTCACTCTTCTCCGTAGGTCAGACCTCATAGTGGGACTTGCATTTACTAAATAGAAAAAGCCAAAGGCAACAGGAGTTACTGAATCTCAGGGTGCAGGCACCGATGGCAGCACTCAAATGTCAAAGGCAAGATGGGCATGGCTCCCGTAATGGACAATAGAGTCAGAGCTGCAGTCAGAACAGTCTGTATCACCCAGACCTATGAAGTTGGCTAACTAGTTGATCATGGTGTTCTTACAAGTGAAATAAGAATTCAAGTAAGTTCTTACTTGGTCCATTAAGCATAAAATCTCTAGGTCAAATAAAAGTCTAACCTAAAAAATAAAACAGAGAACCATGGTACCTCATTCAGCACCAGACTAGGGCCAGCTTACCGACCAAGAACTCCTTAAGGAAGGACCCTGGTACACTCCCAGAAATGTATAGTCCTCCTCCCATTGTTCTCCAAAGGGACATATGGCTTTTTAGCAGGATAACTGTGCGTTTAAGAAAAGGAAATTTAGACCTTTTGATGGACTATGGGATACTAACTCTCAAATGATACTAATTCCAGGAGACCCAAAATGTCTCTATGGTCCACCACTCAGAGAAGAGGCATATGGATGCAGGTGACCAAGAGAGTTTTAGCTCCAGTTCATCTCACAGTGGGCACAGTGGGTTCCTGAATCCCACTGAAGATGGTTATTTCCCCAGTTCTGGGGAAATAGAATGCATAATTGAAATGGACATACACAGGAGATGGCAGAATCCTCACATCGTTTCCCTGACCTGTGGAGTGAGGACTCCTATAATTGAAAAGCTTAAGTGGAAGATATTAGAATTGCCTTTCCATAAGAAAATAGTGAATCAAAAGCAATGCTGCAATTCTGATTGTAGTATTGACGGATTTCAGAGATTAGTACCACCATCAAGAATTTGAAAAATGCAGAGTTCATTATTTCCACCACATACCCACTCAACCCTCACTTTAGCCTGTGCAGAGAAGCAAGATGGACCTTGGAAAATGTCAGTGGATTATAGCAAACTTTACCCAGGTAATGACTCCAAATGCTGCTGTTGTACCAGCTGTGGCTTCACTCTTTGGGCAAACTACCACATCCCCTGGTATTTGGTATGCTGTTATTAATTTGATATATGTCTTTTTCTCCATTCCTCTCAAGAAATCCACCAAAAGTGGATAGACCACTCTGAATTGGTAAAAATCATAAAGAAATTTGTGTCCCATGAGAATGTGCACCATAGTGTGACCTCAGCTGAGGAGGTTTTTAATCATCAAGTGGATAGGGTGGCACATTCTGTGGAGGCCAGTCGTCCTCTTTCCACAGCTACTACTGTCGTCACCCAACAGCTCATGAACAAAGTGGCAGGGATGAAGGTTATGCCTGGGTTCAACAACATGGACTTCCAATTACCAAGTCTGACCTGACTATGCCCACTTTTGAGTGTTAATCTGTCAGCAGGAGAGACCAACACTGAATCCCTGATATGGCAACATCCCTTGGGTGGTCAGCCAGTTCTCTGGTGAAAGATTGATTAAATTGGACAACTGCAATCATGGAAGGGGCAGTGTTTTTGTTTTACTGAAATAGACACTTACTCTGCATTTGGATCTGTGTTTCCTGAATATGTTTCTGCCAAAACTACCATTTGTGGATTTACGGAATGCCTTATCCACTTTTGTGATATTCCACAAAACATTACTTCTGATCAAGTTGCTCACTTCACACCAAAAGAATTGTGGCAATAGGCCCAGACTTATGGAATTCACTGACCTCATTATATTCCCCACCAACTTGGCTTGACAGAATGGCGGAATGGCCTCTTCAAGACTGAGTTAAAGTTGTTAATGGGTCCACCTACACTTGTTCCTCCAGATCAACATTTAGTCACAAGAATTTCTATCCTCTCATTAGCTTAGGACAAACCTGACATGAATATTTAAGAGAATGTGCAACATAGAAATGTATACTTTCTAAGAACTGCTAAATTTATTAATTCACTTCATAAATTAGGCTACTTACACCAGACATTCTACTTTCTGTGCTGTATTACTCAGAATAGCATTTAGCAATAAATTAGCCTTTGGTAGAAATCTCCTGTGGGCTTTATATAGTTGAGCTTTTAATTAAATTGCTGAAAGCAAACAATAATTCCCACCATATTTTATGAGACTGTTCATTCCATAAAACAATGAATCTAGTTTCTGCTTTTAACTGAAAATCACCTCTCTCAACAAAAATGGTTTTGGCCCTTTTCTCTCACAAAAATAATAGTAAAGGGAACATTCTTTGACAAAATTCCATTATAACAATGAGGATAGAAAAGATGAACATTTTTTTGAAAAATATTACAAAATAAGCTTTGCTCTCACCTGAAACCAGGTCTCCATGTTCAAGTTTTATATCCCCAAATGCCTTGAATTTTTTTCTTTCTCATTATTTGTGCTTTCCATTTGAATAATAAACAACATTTAATAATTCAAGGAAAAGTCTCTGAAAAAGTGACTTCAGAGTTAAAATCTGACTACCTAGGCAAAACACAATACATTTGGTGGAGCTGACTTTAAGAAAAAAATGACTAAAAGTATCACATAATAACAGACATGATCAAAGTATCAGTTCTTAACTCAAGAAGTGAAATTCCTTCAGGATGTAATTCAGGTATTGTGTTCAAACATATTAGCTCTTTATTATATTGCACCATCTATCAACTATTCATGTCAAGTTTGTCCTCAACTAACAGAAGGATAGAAGATCTTGTGATTAAACGTTGTTTTTGAGGAACAAGTGTAGGTGGACACATTAACAATAATAAGCACACTAAAAATAGCCTACCTTTCGCCTTGGTTAGTCCCCAAGGTGGTACTGACAAATGTTACATGGCTCTTCTTACTTAAACTATTTCTCACTGATACTTCAAGGATTGTTGGAAGTTCATTAAAAAAAAAATTATTAGTTTCAAATAAATCTGCAGAATGAAATAGTGAAATTGTGTAATTACTCATTTACTCAACATTATCTACATCAGGCAATGTCTTCAATACTATCCAGCAATACTATGTATAATAAAGTGTCTGAGACGTACTAAAAATAAAGGCTTGAGGAAACTCAAAAAATACAGAAACCCAAGTAAATTACACAATGATAAATTTAAGACAAAAATATTTAATGAGACAGAGGTATATTAAAGATACAAATACCATTCAAAAGAAATAACCATTATTATTTCTTAAGGAAATAATAATATACAATATTCTTAAAAATATATAACATATAAAAAAACAGAGTATTGAGAGAAACAAAATAGCAGCAGAAGGTTTTAATTTACTCTTCTCAATAGATCAAATATATCTAAATTTAGCAGGTACCTAAATAACATACTCATATATAAATGCAAATATGTGTGTATACATTTGTATGTGTGTGTGTATATGTGTATATATATATATACACAAATGTAGTGCACATGTGTGTGTTTATGCATATCTACATCTATATAATATATAAATATATTCACACTTTACTCAAAAAATTTAATTGCTAAAAAAATTAATTGCTCACTTGGGTATTTAAAAATTTATTCATTTATTCTACAAATATTTTTGTTACCTACTATGTGCCAGCGCTTTCTAGGCTCTAGAAATGAAGTGTTGAAGAAGACAGATGAGTTCATTGCCCTCATAAAGCTTGAATTCCACTTGGGGCAAAATGATAGTAAGTAAATGAGTAAATAAATAAGATTATGATAATGTGCTATTGTGGAAATAAATGAGAAAGATGATAAAACAGTGCAATCTTATGTCAATTGGAAAGTGTGACCTGTTAAAAAATGGTGCTGAGAAAATTTGCAATCTATTTATTTATTTATTTTTAAAGCTCTTATTTATTTATTTGAGAGTAAGAGAACACGAGCAGGGGAGGGGAGGGAGGAGGAGGGACAGAGGAAGAGGGAGAAGCAGATTCCCTACTGATTTGGGAGCCTGACATGAAATAAGGTGGAGGGGCAGAGGGAGAGGAACAAGCAGACTCCCCACTGAGTGGGAAACCTGATGCAGGGCTCCAATCCAAGACCCTGAGATCATGACCTGAGCAGAAGGCAGACACTTAACCGACTAAGCCACCCAGGTGCTCCTTTGTCATCCCTTTAAACAAAAGTTTGTCTGCCTTACATTATATACAAATTTTGTATGAAGTTCTAAGTATAAAAACAAAATTAGAAAAGTTTTAGAATACAGGAAAACATTTTCACTTGCAAGTTGGAAAGGCCAAAAGTAATAAGATTTAAACAATATATATTTATTTGTCTGACAATATGAACTTATGATTTCTGAAGGAAAACAATACCGTAAACATTTTTTAATCAGCAGATGAGAATAATATTCTTGTTACATTTAAAAAGACAGATTTTAGTGCCCAGAATATGTAAAGAACTAGCCTAAAATGACAAGAAAAGAAAAACAGAATATTAGAAAAATAGGCAAAGGTTATGATGAAGCAACTCATAAATAATAAATATAAATGGCCAACAAACATTTGAAATCATGTTCAAACGAAATTATAGTAATTTTATTGTAAATATCACATAGAAAACTTTTTAGAAAATTGTTGAGAAGATATGAGGCTTTCAAAAAAGAACTGAGTGAATCATTAGTCTTGGGACAGCAAAGAATTTAGGACTTCACAGTAACTGCATTAAGAATATCTTCTAAAGAAACTCACCTTGAGTTCTTTCACTGAAAGAAATGATATTTTCCAATAGTTCTTTTGTTTGTTTGTTTTGTTTTTATTTATTTATTTTTTTGCCATTCCACTTGAGAAAAGATGTCCAATCTTACAGAAGGGGATCATGAGGTAGCCTCTTGGCCATACCCAAATGAGAATATATACCTAGCAGAAGGTTATTCTAGAGAAAACATTGGTTTCCATTATGGAAAAGCAGGGTGGCCTGATTTCAGAGCACACAAGTGGAGAAAGATAATTATCCCAAAGAAAATTGGTATCTTTTAAGAATGTGCTATGGATGACAAGTGCCAAAAATAGCCCGTGTTGATGGTGTCTTTCCTTTGTTCTACCTTACATCCCCTTCCTTCTCATACTTCTAGTTTCCACAATGGTCTCATCTAAAATGATGGAGTTATTTTTCACATGGTACTTTTCACAATGAGACAAATCTCATTGCTACTATAGTGAACTTTATGTCTAGACACTGTCCACTTCTACTCTTGACCCAATTGATTGATTTTTTTGTCTTTCTTCATTCTGTGGGTTAAGTGGTAAGTGCTTGAAAAACCATGAACACACTTCGGATACAGTAGAAAGAAAGAAAATTGAGAGAGAAAGTTAATTAAAATATATATAAATATAAATGAAAGAACAAGAAAGGTGCTTTGCAGTGCTAACTTTTGTCACATGTTAAGATGTCTGTAGCTTTTTTAATGATTTTTATCCTTCCCCACCCACTGCATTATAGCCTTGTCTCATATCCATCATTTATTTTCATGCTCACATTAGAATGGAGATGAATTTATTTGATGGATCATTAGCAATGGGTGTTATCAGGTGATGACTGGATTTGCTGCAACCAGGAGAGCATATCTGAAATAGCAGCTTCAACTGTGGAGTCACCACTTTACTACACTTATGTAAGAATTAAAAATCATTCTATTAGATCCCCTGGTGTTCTGATCACAATGAACTAGGAGATTTGAATGAGAATATAGTTATAATCATGTTTTGTGCATCTTTCAAGTCGCTAGCTAGAACACTATTGTATCATGTTAGAATGTCAGCCCTTCTTAACAATATCTTTCCTGTTTTAAGGTGTTTTTCTCTGGGGAAAGCTCCTATCTCATACAACTCCTCTATTTGATTGAGAACTCTGCTTAAATACTAGTTCCTCAAGAGGCCCTCCTTGATCGTCCTTTCAAAAACTGCATTTCCTACATTTTTTATTCCTTACCCTGCTCTTTTTCCTTCATAATACTCAGTACTATGTGAGATCATACTGCACATTCATGTTTTTCACTTTGTCTGTTTCTCCTACTAGAACATAAGCTTAGTAAGGTAAAAAAAATTCTCAAATTCACAACAGAATTCAAATTGCCAAAATCATGGCCTAGCACAATGGTTTCTAAAGTGTGGGCCCCAGAAGCAGCAGTATCAGTATCAAACAGGGAACTTATTAAAAATGTACATTATTGGGCCTCACCAAGACCTACTAAATAAATTAGAGACTCTAGTGATGGGCTCAGCAATCTGTGTTTAAGAAGTCCACCAACTGATTTTGATGTACTCTCAAGTTTCAAACAACTAGTTTGATAAATATTGTCATAGCATTAGTCTGTGTTCAATAAATATCTTATCTTTAATGTCAATTCCACAAGTCAGGAATTCCCTGAATCTTCCCCATTGCTTAAGTTATCTATTTCAACTCCATAATCAGTAACAGAAATTATCCTATTTCAATCCTATTGGATCTTCTAAGATATGAGAGCTAAAGTTGGTGGGAATGCAAGCCGGTGCAACCACTCTGGAAAACAGTATGGAGTTTCCTCAAAAAGTTGAAAATAGAGCTACCCTACGACCCAGCAATTGCACTACTGGGTATTTACCACAAAGATACAAATGTAGTGATCTGAAGGGGTATGTGTACCCCGATGTTTATAGCAGTAATGTCCACAATAGCCAAACTGTAGAAAGAGCCATGATGTCCATCGACAGATGAATGGATAAAGAAGATGTAGTATATATATACAATGGAATATTATGCAGCCATCAAAAGGAATGATATCTTGCCATTTGCAATGACGTGGTTGGAACTGGAGGGTGTTATGCTGAGTGAAATAAGTCAATCAGAGAAAGACGTGTATCATATGACCTCACTGATATGAGGAATTCCTAATCTCCAGAAACAAACTGAGGGTTGCTGGAGTGGAGGTGGGGTGGGAGGGCTGGGGTGGCTGGGTGATAGACATTGGGGAGGGTATGTGCTATGGTGAGTGCTGTGAATTGTGCAAGACTGTTGAATCACAGATCTGTACCTCTGAAACAAATAATGCAATATATGTTAAGAAAAAAAAGAAGATAGCAGGAGGGGAAGAATGAAGGGGGGGAAATCGGAGGGGAGACAAATCACGAGAGAAGATGGACTCTGAATAACAAATTGAGGGTTCTAGAGGGGTGGGGGTTGGGGGGATGGGTTAGCCTGCTGATAGGTAATAAAGAGGGAACATTCTGCGTGGAGCACCGGGTGTTATACACAAACAATGAATCATGGAACACTACATCAAAAACTAATGATGTAATGTATGGTGATTAACATAAAAATAAAAAAATTTAAAGAAAAAAATAAAAAATAAAATATATTTTTAAAAATAGATATGAGAGCTAAAATCATTTGACTTCCATGAATTCCTCCATTGACAGTGAGACCACAGTGGCACTCTGACTATGCTGGGATTAGCATTAGTTCAGATCCAAATCCAGTGGTTCCTAAAAGACTTGGCTTTTCTCCTTGCTCAGGACACATTAACATACAAGAATGGCTGCAGGTATCTGAGCGGATGATTAGAACATTGGCAATGTGCACTTGTATTGTTATAGGAATGTCCTTTCTCAGCATCACTCAACCTCTTCTTTAGTGGTATATGAGTTTGTAGAACTGAATCAAGGGTGGAAACTGGTTAAAGGATTATAGTTCTATTCTGACAACTCAGCAAATTCCTCTTTTCTCAAATCTGGATTTTTTTTTAACTTTTTAATTTTTTTGGCACTACAAGTCATTAACTTGACTTTTGTATAATGCTCATAAGTTTTGTTTTTTGGAGTGTCCTATTTATTAGCCATACCCAGAGCTTTCTTATTTCTATGAATTTTTAGTTCTCAAATAATATGAATTGATTAATTGACTCTGGTTAACTTAAGCCAGTTTTTGATTGGAATCATATTTGTTAATTTCAGAATTAGCTGGAAAAACTAGGGAAAAAATCAGAAAGTAACTGGAGTGTATGCTCTATATAGTTTTATTTTCTTTAATTATCTTTTTATTAACTTAGAACAACATTCATTCAATGTACTCAATCAGATTGGCTTAATTTAAGAAAAGGAATGTGGGACACATTGAAATATAGCACCACAAAGAGTGCAAGAGTAGGAAAGAGGCAGTTCCCTAGAAGAAATCCCCACTGCAGTTAGGAAAATAAGAGGAAGTTTATGCTCAGGAGCCAGAACAGCAAATGTTCATTAACCTTGTTTGTTCGTGTAGATCACTGGGCACTAAACCAATATACACTGTATTGAACATATATAAATACTGCTGAAGAGCTGAGTCTAGAAAAATCTCTTTTTCATGGTGCTGCTGGACAGCAAGTTCTTGTATTATTTTAAAAGAAAAGGAAGACAACACTGCGCTGTACATGAGTAGCTTTTTTTTTTCTTTCAAAGTTCTTCAAAATGCATTAATCTTCACCACAACTCTGGAAAAGAATAAAGTATTATTATCCTCATTTTTCAAATGAGAAAAACAAGACAGAAAGAGATTAAGTAACTTGCCAAAGGCTAAAGAAGAAGCCAACTTCAGATCTAGGTTAGGATTTGTGAATTTGAACAACAATCCCTGTAGCACTTTCCCTCAGTAAGAGCCTGGTAGAGGTGGGGTGGAGGAGGCTTGCAAATTATGGAGCTTTTCTTGTGCAAATTATTGCCAACTTGTCATCAAAATTCTGATTTTGCTCCTTGAATACTATGGCAGTAAATGTGGCAAGAAGTGTTTCTGCCAAATACACCTCAGAATTATGGCATTATCCTTTGGCCCAGTTCCACTGGTAACTGTTGAAAAGCCCTGAGGTCATTTCTGCTGTGTCACAGAGCTGCAGCGCCCTCTTCTGTGCAGACTTCCCATGAACTCATTCCCTCCTGAATATTTCAGTCTCTCCTTAAAGTATACTCAGGCTGTTCTCGAGCTCTGTGATATACATCACCACTCTGCTCTTCATTTTAGAGCTCAGAGAGTATTGGAAATTATTTTCCTCATCTCAGTATACAATGCCCAAATAATCTTTGAAAAATTTTACTTTAACAGTAGTCTAATCCATGGAAGCTAATCCTAAGTATTATTGATTGGACATGGTAGTATCATTTTGCTCATCAGGAAAGAGTTATATAACATAAGGAGGCACAGTGTCTGTACAAATTTTCAACTTAAATGAGGATAAAAATGAGAAACAATCAATCCCTTGCTGACCTCTAATTTAGTTGTAAATTCTATGACATTCCCTTTCTATTTCTCCATCTTGGTTTCCAGATTTTTAATTTGACTAAGCAAAAAATAAAAGCTCTTTTCACTTTCTGTCTATCATTTTCTTAGATATGGATATTCAAATCCAACACACTCATATATTGTTATAGCAGGAGGGTATTTATTTAACAATTTAATTATAAATTGTATTATAATCTTTTAAATGCAGTGGAAGGAATTTCAAAGTGATAATTTTATTAAAGAGAACAAATACAATAGCATCCAGATTAATTTCCCATTTCATCTTTGTTTTTCAAAATAGACATAGATCATTGAAATGAATTGCACTTTGATGGATAAGAAGGTGTTTCTGGACTTATTAGTTGATTCCTTCAGAAGATTTTACACATCTTTTCTAATTTTTCCTTCCCCATTACTTAAAGGATTTACTTTGCGTACTAAGTACTTAGATCTACTCTGTGTACTAAGTACTTTATCTGCAGAGCATAGACTCCAGTATTTTTCCCTCTGTTTATATCTCATTTCCATGATTTACCAGTTATGTGAAATTAGAAAAGCTACTCAACCTCTCAAAACTGAAGTTTTCTGTTCTGTAGACTAGGGGTGATATTGATGACAATCTCATAGAATATGTGAGATCAATGGAGATAATGCATGAAAGCTTTTGCCTATTTCTGGCACATAATAGGTGCTCACTTCATGTCAACTATTGCTATTAAATCTTATGATAATTCTACAATTAGTATTATATTTGTCATTTCAAAGATGAAGAGTTTTAGAGAGCTTAAATGATTTTCTTAAGGTTGCAAATATGCTTAATGTGTGTCCAAGCCCTTCATTTTATCTGGTTATAATAGTTTATTTTCTCTGGAATTTGTGGTCCTTTGATCTTCTTTGCTTGCACCTGAATCTTGACATCAGTTTCCTTACCCTTACCTTAACTGATAATTTTCCTTTTCTGGCTCTGACCTCAAAGTCCCTCTAAAATATGGGCCCATTTTTATCCTCATACTCTGTCTAGACCTTGACTGTCTTGGCATCTGCCGCTCCTCTGCTGGGACTACCCTGAGCTCTGTGAGACCAGAAAATACATCCTGCTTTCTGACAGCCATCACTTGCCTCTATCAGAGGAGGCTAAAGGATATTAACTATGGGCCTGTTGAGTGGCTTTTAAACTTTGGCCTGCATCAGAACCAGTTGGATAATTTCATAGACACAAAATTCTGGCTTCTACCTACAGAAGATTCTATATACCTAAGGTGGATCCCAAGATCTTGTATTTCTAGGTTCACAGATGATGCTGAGCAACTGGTCTGGGAACCATATTTTGAAAAGTACTGGTCTCTGTGTTTCTGTCAAAACCCTAATAGAACAGGCTTCTCAGAAACATTGGTTTTCCTTCCAAATAAAGAAATAGTTGAATTATTCATTAGACTGTCTAACTACAGTTTGCAGTGAGTGCCAATTATGATGAGCATTTGGAAGTATCAAGTACTTATTAATATTTACACTCCATAGCAAGCTATACAACTATTAATTTGAATGTTGCTAGCATGGTTAGAATACAGTTATTTAAACTTGCAGATAAAAATTGTCTTGTTTTAAAAAGTATCTTTCTGTTGAGAAGTTCAAGATATTCCATACTTAGAATTTGCTTCCTTTGTGAATATAAGAAATTAATTTTATTTAATTATTTAATTATATTTGCCAAGACAAAAGCAAAACTTTGATTACATCATTACTTTAAAAACTATTGAAACACAACTTGGTATGGTTATGTATTGAAGATTTATTTCATAGACCATCACTATGTGATCCTAGACTGTATTAGTTTGAATCTCTCCTCTTTTAATAAAGTTTCTGTTGGGAATAGGCCTATGAAAGGGTTATTTGTGTACAAAGACAAATTAATTTTCAAGCATATTGGGTGAATTATATGCTTTGGCAATCAAGATTTTATGTTCATCAGGATATATGTACATATTTTGAATATCATCCATTCTCAAAGCAACACAATAAAATGGAGTACTTTATTAGTAACACAATGAATATAATTTAAACTTCTTTTTACACTTTTTCAGATACTGTGTTTTATTGTGAATAGCAATAACAATTGTGCTGGTCAAAAACAAACAAAAACATAGTTAATACAGATTGATAAATATTAAAATGTTAGATAAAATAGCTTTGATTATCTATTATTTTAATTTTTTTCTAAATATTTATATCTCTCATTTCAGTATTTATCTAAATTCAGAACTATGGGATTTTAGGGGCCAAAGGTTTTGCTACCAACCTACCATTAACAGCATATTAATATGCATGATCCAGATACTGAATTATGGATGCTATATTTGAGCTCATTTCCCACTACAATTTTTTCTCTGCATAATTCTGTGAAAGGTGTGCCTCTGACATTTCTCCACTAAATTAAATGTTTTGAACTTCTTTTTCCTATTCTTCTATATTTGATTCTAAAACAAAAACATTTCTCCAATAATTTGTGCACAATAGTGTATTGTGAAATCAGGGAAATAAAATGGGATTTAAATTTTAATTAAAGCAAACATCTGAGCCAAATGTTATATAACTTATTAAAGTAATAATTATGAAATGATTGTGGGATATAGCAGTTAATTACTGCAGCTCACATTATACAAAAATCAAAGTCTAAGCTTTCTATATATTATAATAATGAATTGTATTCACTCATTCACTTTCTTGTTCACTTATTTAAAAAGTTTGACTCTTCTATGAGATCAACATACAATGTAATATGTTCTTTTGAATTTATATCATAATCTAGAGTGTACTTCATACTTACTATACGACTATTTAACTATGTCATTTTTCTATCTCAAAACGTCTGCTTTTTGCCAAACCTTAAGATCCACTTTTTCATTCACTTATTTTTCACCCATCCATGCAACAAACTTCTGATGAATGCCAACTCTCTGTAAGGCATTATTTTGGCTGAGTGATATTCAAAATATGTACATATAATATATCCTGAATATTACATTTGTCGAGAAATGATGTGTACATAGTTACCCTAAAAGACAGTAAACTGTGAAGCTGGGTGGTATAAGAAAAAAATAGATCAAAAGCTACTTAAATTCACAGGAAGATGTTGACTTGTGCTGGAATGTTTAGCATTTAGGTGCCACCTAAATCTTGTTTTCATGGTAGGAAATCCATGGTACTTTGAGTCTTTAAGGCATTACTCCATTTCCAGGTGTTCATTTGATCCAGAGATAGGCATGCTGTAGAGAAATTACCAGAACTCCCAGCAATGAAATAGGATTGCCTCCACAGATGAGGAAAGAAGGTCATAGAGATAAACCTTCCAGGCTTCTAATTCTCATGCTGGTGATATTCCCACTAGTACCTGCTGCTCTTTCTTTAAGAGCATTTTCTTTCTTTCTTTTTTTTTAATTATATTTATGTTATGTTAATCACCATACATTACATCATTAGTTTTTGATGTAGTGTTCCATGATTCATTGTGTATAACACCCGGTGTTCCATGCAGTACATGCCCTCTTTAATACCCATCACCAGACTAACCCATCCCCCCCCTCCACTCTAGAACCCTCAGTTTGTTTCTCAGAGTCCATAGTCTCTCATGGTTCGTCTCCCCCTCCGATTCCCCTCCTTCATTTTTTCTCTTCCAACTATCTTCTTTTTTTCTTTTTTTTTTAACATATAATGTATTATTTGTTTCAGAGGTACAGGTCTGGATTTATCAGTCTTACACAATCCACTGTGTTCACCATAGCACATACCCTCCCCAGTGTCTATCACCCAACCACCCCATCCCTCCCACCCCCCACCACTCTATAAACCCTCATTTTGTTTCCTGAGATTAAGAATTCCTCATATCAGTGAGGTCATAGGATACATGTCTTTCTTTGAATGACTTATTTCACTCAGCATAATACCTCCAGTTCCATCCACATCGTTGTAAATGGCAAGATTTCATTCCTTTTGATGTCTGCATAATATTCCATTGTATATATTTTCTGCATAGAAAATATTCCATTATATATATTTTCTGCATAGAAAATTTCTGCATATGGGTTACTCAGGGAAATTAAGATCAAGTGGAGATCATGCTGTAACCCTGAATCCCTGAGAAGTGTCTTTAAAATGTCTATAGTCATGTAGGATGGAGTTTTATTTATTTATTTGCTTTGGTTGGAGTTTAGTTACTGATACTTGAGCTTTCAGGTATGTCTAAGGTGAACTTATGACAGTTGGTTTTGTTCAGCTATATAATTTCTGTTTAATTTCAAAGGTAGATATGACAGTGCTCCAGAATTGCATCATTTCTTTCTGAATATTCACCAAGACTATTTTTTTAGCACTATCCATGTTTTTAAATATAAACTAAATATCTTTGAGGCAGTATTTCAAATTTCCTTTATTTTGGAAAAAATAAGAAATATTATCTAAAGTAGCATTAAAACAAATTGAACTTTTCTTCTCCATGCCATTTCCCCTAGAGATTACTCTTGAGCTACTTCATATTAATATTAAATATGAAGGTTTAATTTAACATGCTGGTAAACATGACTTACCAGCAGAATTTGAACAACTGCATATCCCAATGCAAAGTGATATGTAATGATTCTTTTATTGAATTTGTCATGTCTTTCAGTTTAAATCTCACATAGTAGCAGACAAAGTTTTACAAAAATGTTTGACATTTTATAGGCAATGCAAGAAATAAAGCTAGTTCAACTTCATTTCTTAAGGAATCAAAATATTTATACTTCTGATATATTTTGATCACCCAATGGAGTCATGACTTATACTTTAAATTTTTTTGAGTAAACATTTAATCTACTGAAAGAACTCCAAAGCTGTGATATAACATGAACTAAGATAGTTTCTCTGATTTTTTTGTTTTTGTTTTTGTTTTTGGTGTTGTTTGTTTGTTTTTAAAGATTTTATTTATTTGACAGAGGGAGAGAGAGACAGTGAGAGAGGGAACACAAGCAGGGGGAGTGTGAGAGTGAGAAACAGGCTTCCAGATGAGCAGGGAGCCTGGGATCATGACCTGAGCCAAAGGCAGATGCTTAACCAACTGAGCCACCCAGAGGTCCCATGAAAAAACTTTTAAACTGTGTAGAATAATAAGATCCCATTTTAATACAATGTTACACAAAATAGGATGGAATAAATAATGGTATCTCTCCCACTTAAAATAAACTTATTTTTTATTTATTTTTAAAAGTTTTTATTTAAATTCCAATTAGTTAACATACATTGTTATATTAGTTTCAGGTGTACAATACAGTGATTCAACATTGCCTTACAACATCTGGTGCTCCTCACTACAAGTGTACTTATTAATCCCCATCACCTATCTGACCCCTTCTCCCACCCACCTCCCCTTTGGTAGCCATAGTTTGTTATCTATGTTGTCTGAACAGAGGCCGTTTCTTGGTCGCTCTCTCTTAAATATATATATATATATATATATATATATATATATATATATATATACACACATATATATATGTATATATCTCACATCTTTTTTATTCATTCATCCATCAGTGGACAAGTGGGCTTCTTTCATAGTTTGTCTATTATAAATAATGCTGCAATAAACAAAGAGGTGCATGTATCCTTTTGAATTACTGTTTTTGTATTTGGGGGATAAATATCCAGTAGTACAATCGCTGGATCATAGGGTAGTTCTATTTTTAACTTTATGAGGAATCATCATGATGTTTTCCACAGTGGCTGCACCAGTTTACATTCCCACCAGGAGTGCTGGGGCGTTACTTTTCTCCACAGTGCACAGGGGTTCCTTTTTCTCCACATCTTCGCCAAACCTTGTTTTTTCTTGTGTTTTTGACTTTAGCCATTCTGACAGGTGTGAGGTGGTATCTCCTTATAGTTTTGATTTGCATTTCCCTGTTGTTGACACATCTTTTCATGTGTCTGTTGGCCATCCAGAAGTCTTCTTCGGAGAAATGTCTGTTCATGTCTTCCGCCCATTTTAAATTGGATTATTTGTGTTCTGAGTATTGAGTTTTGTAAGTTCTTTATATATTTTGGATACTAACTCTTTATCAGATATGCCATTTGCAATTATCTTTTTTCATTCAGATTACCTTTTAGTTTTGTTGATTGTTTTCGTCACTGTGCAGAAACCTTTTACTTTGATGTAGTCTCTGATAGTTTATTTTTGTTTTTATTTCCCTTGCCTCTGGAGACATATCTAAAAAAACGTTGCTACAGCTTATGTCAGAGAGATTGTTGCCTATGCTCTCTTCAAGGATTTTTATGGTTTCAGGTCTCACATTTCTGTCTTTAACCCATTTTGAGTTTGTTTTTGTGTATCGTGAAAGAGAATGGTCCAGTTTCATTCTTTTGGATGTGGGTGGCCAGTTTTCCCAACATTGTTGAAGAAACTGTCTTTTTCCCATTTATATTTATTCCTCCTTTGTGGCAGATTAATTGACCATATAATTGTGGGTTTATTTTCTCAGTTTTCTATTCTATTCCATTGATCCATGTGTCTATTTTTATGCCAGTACCACATTGTTTTAATTACTACTGTTTCATAATATAACTTTAAATCTGGAATTGTGTTACCTCAAGTTTTGTTTTTCTTTTTCAAGATTCCTCTGGCTACTCAGGGTCTTTGGTGCTTCCATGCAAATTTTAGAATTGTTTGTTCTAGCTCTGTGAAAAATACTGTTGGTGTTTAGATAAGGATTGTATTAAATGTGTAGATTGCTTTGGGTAGTATAGACATTTTAACAATATTTGTTCTTCCAATCCATGAGCATAGAAAGTCTTTCCATTTCTTTGCATCATCAGTGTTTTATAGTTTTCAGAGTATAGGTCTTTTACCCCTTTGTTCCTAGATATTTTATTGTTGTTGGTGCAATTATAAATGGCATTGTTTTCTTAATTTCTCTTTCTGCTGTTCATTATTAGTGTATAGAAATGCAACAGATTTCTGTACATTGATTTTGTATCCTGAGATTTTACTGAATTTATTTATCAGTTCTAGTAGTTTTTTGGTGAAGCCTTTAAGGTTTTTGTATATATTATCATGTCATCTGAATATAGTGAGAGTTTTACTTCTTGCTTACCAATTTGGATGACTTTTATTTTTTTTATGTGGTTTAATTACTGTGGCTAGGACTTCCAGTACTATGTTGAATAAAAGTGGTGAGAGTGGACATCTTGTCTTGCTCTCGACCTTAGGGGGAAAGCTCTGTATTTCACCTTTGAGTACCATGTTGGCTGTGGGTTTTTCATATAAGGCCTTTATTAAGTTAAGATATGTTTCCTCTAGACCCACTTCACAAGTTTTTTTTTTTTTAATCATGAATGGATGTTGTACTTTGTCAAATGCTTTTTCTGCATCTATTGAAATGAACTTTTTTTTTTTTTACTCTTTTTCTCTTATTGATGTGGCATATCACGTTGATTATTTTACAAACATTGATCTACCCTTCCATCCTGGGAGTAAATCCCACTTGATTGTAGTGTATGATTTTTTAAAATAAATTATTGGATTTGGTTTGCTAATATTTTGCTGAGGATTTTTCCATCTACATTCATGAGAGATATTGGCCTGCAGTTCTCTCTTTTTTTATTGTTATTATGTTATGTTAATCACCATACATTACATCATTAGTTTTTGATGTAGTGTTCCATGATTCATTGTTTGCGTGTAACACCCCGTGCTCCATGCAGTCAGTGCCCTCTTGAATACCCATCACCAGGCTAACCCATCCCCCCACCCCCCTCCCCTCTAGAACCCTCAGTTTGTTTCTCAGAACCCATCATCTCTCATGGTTCATCTCCCCCTCCAATACCCCCCTTCATTCTTCCCCTCCTGCTATCTTCTTTTTTTTGTTCTTAACATATATTGAATTATTTGTTTCAGAAGTACAGATCTGTGATTCAACAGTCTTACACAATTCACAGCGCTCACCATAGCACATACCCTCCCCAATGTCAATCACCCAGCTACCCCATCCCTCCCAACCCCCACCACTCCAGCAACCCTCAGTTTGTTTCCTGAGATTAAGAATTCCTCATATCAGTGAGGTCATATGATACATGTCTTTCTCTGACTGACTTATTGTGCTCAACATAATACTGGAGGGTATTATGCAGTTCTCTTTTTGTGAGGTCTCTTTACCTGGTTTTGGTATCAGGGTGATACTGGCCTCATAGAATTAATTTGGAAGGTTTTCCTTCCTCATAATTTTTGGAATTGTTTGAGAAGAATAGGTGTTAACTCTTCTTTAAATGTTTGGTAGAATTTGCTTGCGAAGCCATCTGGTCCTGGACTTTTGTTTTTTAGGAGTTTTTTGATTACTTATTCAATTTCATTGCTGGTAATTGGTCTGTTCAAATTTTCTCTTTTGGTTTTTTTTTTTCGGCTTTAGTTTTGGTAGGTTATGTTTCTAGGAATTTATCCACATTTTCTATGTTGTCCAACTTGTTGGCATATTAGTTTTCATAATATTCTGTTACAATTGTATTTCTATGGTGTTGTTGTTATTTCTCCTCTTTCATTAGTGATTTTGTTTATTTGATTTCTCTCTTTCTGTCCTTTTATTTATTTTTAATGAGTCTTGCTAGAAGTTTATCAATTTTGTTGAACTTTTCAAAGAACCAGGAGCTGGTATTTTAGTTTCTATATCATTTATTTATGCTCTAATGTTTATTATTTCCTTCCTTTTGCTGGGTTTGGGTTTTATTTGTATTTTTCTTTTCTAGCTCCTTTATATGTAAGGTTAAGTTGTTCATGTGAGATTTTTCTTGTTTCTTGAGGTAGGCCTGTAAGACTATAAACTTCCCTCTTAGAACCACTTTTGCTACATCATGCCCAAAGATTTTGGACCATTATGTTTTCATTTTCATTTGTTTCCATGTAATTTTTTATTTCTTTTTTGATTTTTTTGGTTGACTCACTCATTGTTTAGTAGCATGTTGTTTCACCCTCATGTATTTGTGCTCTTTCCAGATATTTTTCTATTGGTTGATTTCTAGTTTCATACCTTTGTGATCAGTAAAGATGCATGGTCTGACTTTAATCTTTGTGAATTTGTTGAAACTTGTTTTGTGGCCTAATATGTGATCTATTATGGAGAATGTTCCATGTGCACTTGAAAAGAATGCATATTCTGCCGCTTTAGGATGGAATGTTCTGAATATGTCTATTATTCAAAGCCACTGTGTCCTTGTTGATTTTCTGTCCATCGATGTAAGTGGGGATGTTGAGGCCCCCTACTATTATTGTATTACTATCGATTTGTTCCTTTACATTTGTTATTAACCGTTTTATGTATTTGGGTGCTCCCATGTTGGGTGTACAAATATTTACAATTGTTATTTGTCCTTTGTTGGATTGTACTCTTTATTATTATATAGTGTCCTTCTTTGTCTGTTGATACAGTCTTAGTTTTAAAGTCTACTTTGTTCAACATAAGTATTGCTACCTGGCTTTCTTTTGACATCATTTGCATGACAAATGTTTCTCCATCTTCTCACTTTCATTCTGCAAGTGTTTTTTGGTCTGAAATGAGTCTTTTGTATGCAGCATATGATGGGTCTTCGTTTTTATCCACACTGTCACCCTGTCTGTGTGTGTGTGTATATATATATATATACTTTAATATTATTAATTATATTAATTAAATATATTATATATAATTTAAATAAAATATATTTTTTAAAATTAACTAAATTAAAAATTAGTCCTCCATGAAATTCTTAGATATGAGTTTATGTATATAAACTCAAATACATATATATGTATACATACATATATAGAAAAATAGCTGATTATAATTCAGTTTTGTTTTCAATGAATATTTAAATGTGAGAGAACTTAAGGTATTCATTAGAAGTAAGATGTAATGTTTCTTAGTAATAATAACTGAATTTTTCTACATTTTTTGTATTTTCAAAATTGTTAAAAAATTGTTTCTGAGTGTGTTTATGGAATAGATATTTAAATATATAACTTAAGATTTCCCTTGTTATCATTCAAATATGTAATGAATGAATTCTTCTTACTTCTCTACTTTATTATTTCTTCATATAATAAAGGGAGTCATTTCATGTAATAGTTAAGGAATTCATTTTTAGTATCATTGAAAAAAATGTATGTTTTTAAATAAAAGCTGACCTACTTCTAGGATCTTCATCTTTGTTAATTGCAGATCTTACTTTTTTTTTGTGGTCATTTGTAAATAAGAGAGAAAAAGAAAGAAACAAAGAAAGAAAGAAGAAAAGATCCTGAGTTACTCATAGCCTAACAAAGTAACTGTTCCTGTCTAGAACAAAGATCCATGTAGAAATGTTTGTTTGAGTTTAGTCAGGAAGCTGATTCAAGGAATATTTCTACCATTTATCATATTTGTTAGTTTAAGATATACATTTTATGTATTTATGTATTTTTACACATTCAGGGGATACAAAGTTTCCTTCATAATGCAAGCATAAAAAGGGAAAGGAAATTGCTACCAAAATTAAAATAGTTATTTACAGGGCTCTCAACTCCTGAACAGAGTAGATTTATTTTTGGAAATGGGTGATGGAAGGTTGGCATGGATGGGTCTTTTGGCTTTGAAAGAGTCTTTAGGCAAAATCTCTAGAGAGAGGGTGAACTTGATTCCCTAGACACTGTTGTGAGGTCTGGAGTAAGAGGGGGATGACTAGGGAAAATGGCAGGGCAAATTAAGAATGCTGGGAGCAGAGATATTGATATTTAAACTTAAAATATTTGCTATTTTGCAATGTTTCTCATGTTTCTCATCAAAATTTTGAAATGTCACATTGAAAAACATGGTTTTTAAATTTAATTAACATTCACATATAATTTAAAATAATTATTTATTGTAGAAAAATTGAATATTAAAATCTATTTGTTATATATCTGTTTTCTGATTCTTTTCCACGTGAATTTCTCATTATTTATATTATTATTAACGTACTAGAACCACATTGACATTTTCCTTAGTAAATTAAAAATAAATTGTCCCACATAAATTTAAGCACAGACATATCTAATACACCCAAAAGACTGTGAGATTCTAAACTTTCCTTGAAAAGAGGTGTCATTCAGAAAGTGTTTTTGTCAGCCAACAGAACAAATAAAAAGACAGTCACAAGGACATCATTTGTATTGGAAATCTGAATTCTACATATGAGAGCAAGTTTTTGCCAAGCAAATTCATAATGCAGAACATTTGGCAGGTGACCTTATTTTGGAATGGATAACTAATGACATTAAATCTTTGAATCGTATAACTAAATTCTCTTGTTCTAATCCCATGCTCATCAAACAACCTTCTGAATAAAACGTTTCCTGTATTAGCATGCCTCCAGGGAGAGAATACATGATCTCTGTGACAAAAAGACTCTAAGTTGTAAATTAATAAATTGGCATTCTGATGTTATTCATCAGAGTGAGAGCTCAGTTGATGTGAACCATCTTTAAGGAATGCAGAAACGCCCTGGGTGCGGGCTGATCAGGTAATATACCACTGTGATGTATGACTGTAGGTGCCTATGTGGAAAACCAATACAACTGTTCCAGGCTATATTCCCATGTATTCTTGGTAATTGTAAGCCTTTCCTTTCCTCAAATTACAGTATCTCTTTTGTCCTGTTATCAGTCCATGTTTAATGAACATTTTAGTAAAATAATCAGCATATATAATCTTGAGCTAAAAAAACACAGTACCATTCAATTTATCCCTCCATTAATTTACTCTCCAATAATAATTACAATTGTACTCACTCTTTTTTCTCCAAATGAGATGATCACTATTTTAATTATTTGGTATTATTTCAAATGTTGAATACTCTGTCTTTTAGGAATAAAATTCACAGAAGTCCATGAAATAAATATCCCTTAGATATATAGTTTATGAAGATTTATATTATCAATTTTATTTATATGTTGACTTATTAAATACTCAATCACTCCTTTCATTGTTTTTAATGAAAGAAATACCACTTGGACATATGATTTATGATAGCTAAGATATCCATTATTTAAATGAGAAGTAAAATGTCCTGTTACATATTCAGAATTTTCTGAAAGTAGGTTTGTCTCATTGAAATAAAAAGTGTGCCTTAGAAATTTAATCTTTTTTTAACTTTTTTTTAAAGATTTTATTTATTTATTTATTTGAGAGAGAGAGAATGAGAGACAGAGAGCATGAGAGGGAAGAGGGTCAGAGGGAGAAGCAGACTCCCTGCTGAGCAGGAAGCCCGATGTGGGACTCGATCCCGGGACTCCAGGATCATGACCTGAGCTGAAGGCAGTCGCTTAACCAACTGAGCCACCCAGGCGCCCGAAATTTAATCTTTTAAGGTACATTTTTAGTACAATAGGTATATGTTCAAGTGTTCCACTAAAATAAAGAGGTATGACAGAAAAATAAAAGTTTTATATATACAGTATATTTAAAAGAAATGGAAAAATTTCACTATGCTTCAGAAATAATTATAACTTTCTCCTCATTTAGGAATGAACAATTTATGTTGAATGCCTCAAGTCCTACATTCTTTTTGATAAATACGTTCAACATCTAATGAGATGTCATTGCTCTGTGTGAAATGTGAGCATATTCTAATTTTCAATTCCACATTGTATCACATAAATGGTATGTATTCTTTGGAAGGAGAAGAGCTGAGATCTGTTGCCCTTGACAATTTTAGATTCTCTTCTTTGTTTAACTTTTGGATGGCTGAATTGTCTCTTGCTTACATGTAGATATAGTCTTCTAAGAATCAGTGGCCTGGCTAGATTTGTGGTTGGAATTCATGTGGATAATTTTGACATATGGCAGAAATGTCTCTCAAACTTGGACAAATCATAGGAATGCAGTGGATTACATCCCCTGACAACTGATGATTTTTGGAAGTCTCATGCATCTCACATACCTGAAAACTTCCAAAAGAGATAGCAGTCTTATAAATTGATTAGAATTATAGTCTTTAAGAAACGTTAATCAGCTAATCTAAGAAAGAAGACTCATTACCACTCTCACATTTCAAATTCTTTCCTTTATGGATGAGTTTTGTGTGTGTACTAATTTTGATGTATAATAAAGCAAAAATCCTGACTTGTTATAGTAATTTCTTCCCTCCCTCCCTCCCTCCTTCCTTCCTTCCTTTCCTTCCTTTCTACCTTCTTTCTGTGTATCATACTTTAATAGGACTCAACCTCATTTCCCCTGTTTCCAATTTGACTTGTGGGAATCACATCTCTTGGACTGGAAAAACACTGTGACATTGGAAAATTGGTAACATGAAGGAATGAAAGCAACAGAAAGTTACCCTTAAAGTGAGGTTACAGGCTCCACTTGTACATTCAAGGAATGAATACATCTTCTGAGATTAGTATTGTAGGATTAGTCAAGTAGGATGGAAATCAATGGCTCGACAACTTTTATCTTCTCCTATTCCGTTAAGAAAGTGTATTATACTATTAATATTTATGCAAAAAAAAAAAAAACAACCCTTTCCATTGAAAAGTGACTTTCTTATTTCCTAGCAAAGAATGAGGTATTTCTTGGGCATGGATGCACAGGCAGAGGAAATCTCAGGAGACAAAGACATGGGCTGGAGCAAATTGTGCTGTCTGGATATGATAACTCTAGAAAATCTAAAATGTGGTTGGTGTTATAATTCCCAACACCTGTCATATAAAATTTTATGATATCTGGCTGTTGGGCCAGTTTTAAATCTAAAGGTTTGGCATCAGACAGACATAGCCATAAACTTTTCACACATCTGAGTACATGATAAAGGAAAGCATTTCTAATAAAAATACTAAAGCCCAATTTTTCATTCAGAAAATATCACATCTGTTCTTTCAGTTTCTACTTCCAACACTTTAATTTATTCTCTTATCAACTGTAGCTTGAATGAATGATATTGCTCTCCACACCTCCAGTTTAAGTTCTGTCAAATTCACTCCTAAATTGCTTCCAGAATATTCTTTGCAAAATCATGCTTTTGTCCACTTTACAAAAAAATGAACATAAAAATTGGCTATTAATAACTCAGAATAAACTTAGATTTAAAAACTTCTACAGGCAAGCACCTAAATACCAAGAAATCTCAATTTCTTATCCTCATATTCACAATCTACAATTATTTTAACTGGTCTCCCACTGATATAAATAAACTTCAAGGTTTTATCTCTACAGTGTTACTCATATTTTTCCCAATTCTGTAAGTTTCTTCCATTCTGATCTACCTATTTAAATTTTATACATTTTCAAAATCCAGTTTAGAGCCAACACTTAACTGAATTATTTGCAAAATATCTAATCCAAAAGCACTCCTTTCTTGTCTTCCCTCAGAATATAACTTTAAATTATCTAAGCCTATCCTCTGCTTGCCAGTAGTCAAACATTTACTGTCTCATGTGTGATTTTATGTCAATTAAACTTTTCATGTGCATATTTATCTCCTTCACATTAGTGAGGTGTTCTTAGAGTTCAGAGCTTTCCATTTATTAAATTCTCAAGCAGTTAATTGACTTATGTATTAACCAATGTAATTGCTGATATCATCAAAAGCCATGAATTATTGAAACGATCTTATACCTCATCAAAATTCTCAGTGCCAAAGTTGTAAGACATGCCTGGATTTGGTTGGGGTATTCCATATTATATCAGAAAAGTGCTGGATATCTGAAATTAATATAGTAATATGGTGCAATTCTAATTAGGAAGCTCAAAAGTTGCTTTTTTGTCTTTTTCTGAATTTGCTAACACAGTATTTAAGTTTTCAAAAGTGAATAAATGCACAAGAGGGAAAAAACAAAATATAAGTGAATAGTCATACTGTATTCAAGGAAAAAAACCATAAATCCATAAATCCACTGAAATCACATTAAGTTGGATTTTTATGGGGGAGAAAAATAGTTAAGTGGAACAAAAAGGGGAGTAATAAAAATACAAATCCAATTTATAAATAAGATTTTAATAGTGAGGTTGATATTGTAATAAGCATAGGAAAGTATTGATTATTGAATAAATGATGCCAGTATATCTATCTGGAAGAAGCTAAATTCACTCTCTTTTCTTAAAAGTAGAATGTAAAAATAAAGATTGTTAAAACATAAATGTAAAAAATAAGCCAATGGAATTTCCAGAAGAAATCTTAGAAGTCTACTTGTACTACTAAGATAAGAGAGAAGTTATTATTTATTTATTTATTTTTAAAGATTTTATTTATTTATTAGAGAGAGAGACAGCTAGAGAGGGAACACAAGCAGGGGGAGTGTGAGAAGGAGAAGCAGGCTCCTGGCTGAGTAGGGAGCCTGATGTAGGACTCAATCGAGTTGAAGGCAGACACTTAACGACTGAGCCACCCAGGCACCCCAAAAAGAGAGAAGTTAATTAAAACTAAAAACTTGGAAGTTTAAAAAACATAAATATATTTGACTGTGTACATGTTAATAAAATATATTTAAATTTAATTTAAAAATATGTCATTGTCTATTAAAACACAAAATACGTTAAAAAAATAAAACACAAAATACGTTCAGCAATTCCATTCTTGATAATCTGTCCCATAGAATGGAAAGTAGCAGCACATAAGAATATGGATGTTTATTATGATATTAACTTATATTTTCCAAAAATACCAAAACAAAGTGAATTCCTACTGATAGGTAAACAGTTGAATGTATTTTGCTATAAATCACATCTAGAAATACCAGGAAGTCATTAGGAAGAATGAATTAGAATTTTGGTGACTTAAAGTTATTCTCATATTGGATATACAGGTAAAAAGAACAAGATGCTGTATAAACAAGTGAAAAGAACAAGATGCTTAATATTTTTGTGTAAAAGTAATGACAAAATCTATGTATTGATTTGAATTATGTGCTTATGCCATATTTCATGTTATATATAAATATGAGTATATAAGAAATTATGAAAAAATAAAGACTGCTTTGGTTATATGAGATACTTGAATGTTTAATTTGGTAGAAGAAGGAGAAGCATTGAGAAAATAAGCCAAAAGGGAAATGGGTTGAGGACAGCCTTTAAAAATACAACAGCTATGTATGATAAATCACATTCATGCTTTTTTTGTTCAATTATATATGTGGAATATATAAATCATATATATGTATATATGTATGTATATGTAAGAATATTTGTATAGTGTGTGTATGTGTGTATATATATGTGTGTGCATACATATAGATATAAATAAACAAATAAATGCTTTTTGAAACTGAACTGCAACAGCGTTTTCAAATCTCCACTGCTTTTTGTTTCTTCACTTGCACATGTGTGTGGGTATTTGATGGAAAAACTTTATGATTGGAAAACACAAAGTACTATTTTAGCAATGCCACCGATTCTTTGAGCATATATACAAAATACTTCACAACTTCTATGTTTAATAAGAAATATATTTCCTGGGCACCTGGGTGGCTCAGATGGTTAAGCGTTTGTCTCCAGCTCAGGTCATGATTTCCAGGTCCTGGGATAGAGCCCCACATCTGGCTCCCAGCTCAGCGGGGAGTTTGCTTCTCCCTCTGCCTCTGCCTCTGCCTCTCCCCCTGCTTGTACTCTCTCTTGCTCTCAAATAAATAAATAAATCTTAAAAAAAAAAAAAAGAAAGAAAGAAATATATTTCCTCTAAATGAAGTCATTTCTTTAATATACCTGTAAAATACTTTACACATTGTGGCTTAGTTATTTTATCAGCTAAAGCTAAACAGCCTCAACTTGGTAGTAGAACAGACACTTCTAATACATGCAGCATTTAGGGGGTTCTAAGATACAGTCTAGGAAAACTATCATACTTATTCAGTATAGGTATTTTTTTCTTTATTAATGCCAATTTCAAAAAATTTTATGTTGTCTTTTCTATTAACATGAATTGGTCTTCATCATTTTTAACATTTTCAACACTAGAAGTAATCAAATACTTCAATGTTTGAAATTGGGTTTATTAAAAAACAGCTTCTGGGGGAACCTGGGTGGCTCAGTCAGTTAAGTGGGTACCTTCATCTCAAGTCATGATCTTGGGGTCCTGGGATGAGTCCTGCATTGGGCTCCTTGCTCAGTGGGGAGTCTGCTTCTTCCTCTGCCCCTCCCCCTGCTAGTGTGCACTCTCTGTCAAATAAATAAATAAAATCTTTAAAAAAATAACTTCTGAATAATGGAAAAATTGTAAAATATCACATTTATTAACATAATGTTTTTGAACTTGATTTACATACTTTATCTGGAATTTGACTTCATTTTCCTTGTATACAACTATCCAAATATCCCAGATTTTCAAGTCTGTGATGAGTACAATTTCTCCCAAAAGCTTGTCCTGATAAATTGCACTGAATTCTATCTCCTTTGCCCTCTTAACAACATTATGGCTATGAAATCATTACTTTTATTATATACTCTCTTGAATTTAGGGCTTGTCATTTTAGGGGAGTTGTGTTTTCTAAAGACCAAAATTACTGTTCCAAACTGTATTTTCACCTCCCTAGGAGAATTTTGAGCATGAAAGTTATAAATATTTATTTAATGAGTATGAGATTAAGACCCAAAGGGCTAGTTAGCATTATGTTTTAAAGAAAAATACTAGATGAATCCCTATTGAGTTCAGAAATTAAAGAGGCACATTTTTACTATAGACTGATTTGTGTCCTCTTAAAATATATATGTTGAAGTTGTAACACCCAGTGTGATGATATTTAAACATGGAGTCTTTGGGAGGTAGTGAGGTTTAGAGGAGGTCATGTAAGAAGGGACTTCATGATGGGATTACTGTCCTTATAAGAAGACACACCTGAGAACTTCTCTCTCTCTCCCCCCTCCCTCTTCCTCTCCCTCCCCCCTTCCCCTTCCTCTCCTTCTCCCTCCCTTCCTCTCCCTCCCCCCTCCTTTCCCTCCCTCTTAATCCTTATCTCTCTCTCTATCTCTGCAGTGTGAGGACATGGTGACAGCATGGTTGGCCAGGTCCAGAGCCCTCACCAGAGAATGAAATAGGCCAGCAACTCGATCATGAACTTCTCCATCTTCAGAACAATGAAAAATAAAAACCTGTTGTTTAAGACTTCCCATTTATGGTGTTTTGTTATGACAGCCCAAGCTGACTAAAACATTCTAACATTTCTTAAAGTGCAAGCAAAATTAAGCAAAAAATTAAACAAAAGAAGGAAATAAGTTAAAGACTTTGCAAAGGAGAAGGGAAAGCTGTGATTTAGAGATTACATGCTTCAATAGTTATAAATCTGAAGAGAATCAGTAGAAGAATTGTTCAACAGATAAAGAAAATCAGTAATTTAGCTGATTGAAAGTTAAGACAAAAATTGCCATTGTAATTATATACAAAAATAGTTACAAAATAAAAGTATATATGGATTTCAACCTCAAGTGTATGACACCATTTACACTTAACAAATTAGTAGAAAAGTATATTTTTAAAAATAAATATACATGACCCATCAGGAAAATTCCTAAAATTAATAATAATAATAGTGATAATATATAGTAATATAAATAATAATAGTAACTAGAATTTATTCAGTGATCATTTCTATGTGTCAAGTCCTGTTCTTAGCACTTATGTGCATTAATTTGTAATACAACTCTGTGGGTAGATATTATTGTCATCCTTATTTTACAGATGAGAAAATTGAGGCACACAAATTTTACACATCTCAAGTCACACAACTAATAATGTAAAATGAGTTCCTAACTATGTAGCACAAACAATTAATAGGAAGAATAGAGATTTCAGTATTCACTCTATAGTATAGTTATAGTATATGGATGTAGTATATAGTGTAGTTATAGTATATAGATTTTGTATGGTTCTTTAGAATATAGAATTGTCTATGTTAATGAAAGACAATAAACCATGAATCTGCCATGCCATTTCTGAACAAAAATATAAAATAATATCTATGTGTTACTTCCTTTATGCCATCCAACATATCTTGGACAAAATAATCTGTAAAACATATCTTGGACTAGCAGACTGAATCAAGCAACATATAAAAAGAATGATAACAAGTGAGATTACGCCAAGGATGCAACTTTTTACTTGGGCTTAACACGTTTCAAAAGACTAGAAAATGAATCTCACCATTTAGAACAAGTTGAGCCTGTGTCTGATAGTGCTTGAAACACAGTTGTTACCAAATACAACAGAACGCATGCAATTTCAAGCAGTTGCCATTAAAACATCCTTCATAACCCATCAGAAGAATGAAGAAGAGCCTCAGGAAGCTCTAAAAGCTATGGAAGATACTTCTTATCATTAGGAAAGTCTAAAGCTGCCTTATTTATTTTTTCTTTGAGATTTTATTTATTTATTTGAGAGAGAGCAAGTATGAGCAGGGTGGAGAGGAGCAGAGGGAGAGGGAGAAGCAGACACCCCACTGAGCAGAGAGCCTGATGTGGGCCTCAATCCCAGGACCCTGGAATCACGACCAGAGCTAAAAACAGGTGCTTAACCGACTGAGCCACCCAGGAACCTGAAACTTGATTTTTCTTATTCAGTTTGATTGCTATAGTTGTGATTATACGATTGCTAAAATGGAAGCTCAATAAAATTATAATCTTAACGTGTTTATAAATGTAATTTATCTAAAACTGGATTTCATGAGTAACTTGTCTCCTGTTCCCTTATTTCTAGACAACATAAGGATAATATTTTTGTTGTTATTTAACAAGGCCTCAGAATATCAATGGTAGTTTTGCATTAGTAGTCTCACAATGAGAAACATTTAAAATTCAGTTTATTTCTGTAATAAATTTACTCTAGTTTTAAGAATATGTTTACTTAAGTAAATCTTAGTTTATCCAAAATAAATGGGACAACAAATGATGATGCCAAACTAGGTTACTAACGACAGGTTGAAAATAAATATGCTGGTGTGGGAACGGAGCAAGATGGCAGAGGAGTAGGAGACCTGGATTTCATCTGGTCTCGGGAATTCAGGTGAATAGGGATCAAACCATTCTGAACAACTACGAACTCAACAGGAGATCGAAGAAAAGAATAGCAACAACTCTGTGCACAGAAAAGCGACCACTTTCTGGAAGGCAGGACAGGCGGAGAGGTGAATCTGAGGCGATATTCGGGAGGATAGATGGCGGGGGATGGGGCTTCCATCGGCCACTTCTGGCAAGTGATAGAGCCGTGGAGCACAAAATCCGAACTTTTAGAAGTTGGCTCCGCTGAGGGACACTGCTCCAGTGGCTAAGTGGGGGGTGGAACCTTCACAGGACAGTATGGTCTCAGGACTCTCGGGGTCACAGAAAGACTGGGGGTGCCTGAGTGAGGCAAAGCTCCCAGGGATTGGAGCAGAGAAGCTGGCTGCAGAGACGGAGCTGAGGCCCAGGCTCTCATCTCGAGGTTGCCATAAACCGTGATCCGTGGCACAGTCTGGCCACTGCTCCTCCAGCAGGGACCCAAGAAGCAGCAGATCCGGGGAGACTCCCCTTCCTCCCTTGGGAGGAGTGGTGCAGAAATGCACTGCAGGGATTTGCTGGGTTTGGACTCTACATGGGGTCGTGTGCCAGAGATGGAAATGCTCGGTCACAGGCCGGGTGAGCATGGAGTGCGGCCAGAGACCAGGGAGTCGGGAGCGATTGACTGCTTTTTTCTGGGGGGTGCACTGAGGAGCGGGCTCCGGGTTCTCAGCTCCTCCGGGGCTGAGATTGGGAGGCCGCCATTTTCACTCTCGTTCTCTAAAGCTGTACCAAAAGCTTGCAGAGAACAAAAGCTCCCGAGAGCAAACCCGAGCAGATTACTTAGCCTGACCCGGCAAGGGCGGGGCCATTCCACCTCCAGGCAAAGACATTTGGGAACCATGGCAACAGGCCCCTCCCCCAGAAGATCAGCAAGAACAGCCAGCCAAGACTAAGTTTACCAATCAAAGAGAAAGGCAGAACTCCAACACTAGGGGAATACTGCAGATAGAATCCATGGCTTTTTTACCATGATTCTTTAGTCTTCCAAAGTTAATTTTAAAAAAAAATTTTTTTGAATTTTTCTTTTTCCCTTTTTCAACCAACATCTTATCAATCCCTTTCTAAAAAAAATTTTTATTTTTCATTTTTAGAGTCATATTCTATCCCTTCATAGTAGTTACCTTTCTTTTTGGCATATATATATAAGTTGTTCTCTCTTTAAAATTTTGAGATACAGTTTCTTCTAACAGATCAAAATATACCCTAAATCTCTAGTGTATGGCTTTGTTCTAGTCTTCTGCCTGATCACATTCTCTCCTTTTATTTTTCATTTTTTTAAATCCTCTTCTTTCTTTTTTCAAACAACTTCTTATCAATTCCTTTTATAACATTTTTTATAATTTTCATCTTTACAGTCATATTCCATCCCTTCATCATATCAACCTTATTTTTGTACATATATGTTTTCCTTTCTTTTAAAATTTTGGGAAGCACTTTCTTCTAACAGACCAAAATACACCCAAAATCTAGTGTGTGGCACTGATCTATGCACCAGCCTGATCATATTTGATCATATTCTGTTTTTTTGTTTTGTTTTGTTCTGTTTTTGTTTGTTTTTATCTTTTTCCTTTTCTTTTTTCTCCCTTTCCCTTTCTTTTCCACTGGTTTCAGGTCTTTTCTGATTTGTTTAGACTATATTTTCTGGGGATGTTGTTACCCTGTTAGCATTTTGTTCTCTCATTCATCTATTCTACTCTGGACAAAATGACAAGACAGAAAAAAATCATCTCAACAAAAAGAACAAGAGGTAGTACCGACTGCCAGGGACCTACTCAATACAAACATTAGTACGATGTTGGAGTTAGAGTTCAGAATCATGATTTCAAAGAAACTAACTGGGCTTGAACAAAGCATGGAAGCTTTTAGAGAAACCCTCTCTGGAGAAATAAAAGAACTAAAATTTAACCAAGTTGAAATAAAAAAGGCTATTAATGAGGTGCAATAAAAAACGGGGGTCCTAACTACTAGGATAAATGAGGCAGAAGAGACAATCAGTGACATAGAAGACCAAATGATGGAAAATAAAGAAGCTGAGAAAAAGAGAGATAACTACTGGATCAAGAGGGTACAATTCGAGAGATAAACGATACCATAAGACAAAACCACATTAGAATAATTGGGATCCCAGAAGAAGAAGAAAGAGAGAGGGGCAGAAGGTATATTGGAGAAAATTATAGCAGAGAACTTCCCTAATGTGGGGAAGGAAACAGGCGTCAAAATCCAGGGGGCACAGAGAACCCCTCTCAAAATCAAGAAAAATAGGTCAACACCCTGACATCTTCTAGTAAAACGTACGAATCTCAGAGACAAACAGAAAATACTGAAAACAGTTTGGGAGAAGAGATATGTAACTTACAATGGTAGAAACATTAGATTGGCAACAGACCTATCCACAGAGGCCTGGCAGGCCAGAAAGGACTGGCATGATCTATTCAGAGCACTAAATGAGAAAAATCTGCAGCCAAGAATACTATATCCAGCTAAGCTCTCATTGAAAATAGAGGAAGAGATAAGAAGTTCCAGGATACACAAAAACTAAAGGAATTTGCAAACACGGAACCAGCCCTACAAGAAATATTGAAAGGGGTCCTCTAAGCAAAGAGAGAGCCTAAAAGCAACATAGACCAGAAAGGAACACAGACAATATACAGGAACAGTCACCTTACAGGCAATACAATGGCACTAAATTCATATCTTTCAATAGTTACCCAGAATGTAAAAGGGCTAAATGCCCCAATCAAAAGACACAGGCTATCAGATTGGATTAAAAAACAAGACCCATCGATATGCTGTCGGCAAGAGACTCATTTTAGACCCAAAGACACCCCCAGATTGAAAGTGAGGGGGTGGAAAACCATTTACCATGCTAATGGACACCAAAAGAAAGCTGGGGTGGCAATCCTTCTATCAGACGAATTAGATTTTACACCAAAGACTGTAAGAAGAGATGAGGAAGGATACTATATCTTACTTAAAAGGTCTATCCAACAGGAAGATCTAACAATCGTTAATATCTATGCCCCTAACATGGGAGCAGCCAATTATATAAGCCAATTAATAACAAAAGCAAAGAAACACATTGACAACAATACAATAATAGTGGGGGACTTTAACACCCCCCTGACTGAAATGGACAGCTCATCTAAGCAAAAGATCAACAAGGAAATAAAGACTTTAAACGACACACTGGACCAAATGGACTTCACAGACATATTCAGAACCTTCCATCCCAAAACAACGGAATACACATTCTTCTCTAGTGCCCATGGAACATTCTCCAGAATAGATCACATCCTAGGTCATTAATCAGGTCTCAACTGGTACCAAAAGATTGGTATTATTTCCTGCATATTTTCAGACCACAGTGCTATGAAACTAGAACTCAATCACAAGAGGAAAGTCAGAAAGAACCCAAATACATGGAGGCTAAAGAGCATCCTACTAAAGGATGAATGGGTCAACCAGGAAATTAAAGAAGAATTAATAAAATTCATGGAAACCAATGAAAATGAAAACACAACTGTTCAAAATCTTTGGGATGCAGCCAAGGCAGTCCTAAGAGGAAAGTATATAGCAATACAAGCCTTTCTCAAGAAACAAGAAAGGTCTCAAACACACAACCTAACCCTACACCTAAAGGAGCTAGAGAAAAAAACAGCAAATAAAGCCTAAATCCAGCAGAAAAAGAGAAATAAAAAAGATCAGGGCAGAAATCAATGAAATAGAAACCAAAAGAACAGTAGAACAGATCAACAAAACTAGGAGATGATTCTTTGAAACATTTAACAATATTGATAAATCCCTGGCCAGACTTATCAAAAAGAAAAGAGAAATGACCCAAATCAACAAAATCATGAATGAAAGAGGAGAGATCACAACCAACACCAAAGAAATACAATTATAAGAACATATTATGAGGAGGTATATGCCAGCAAATTAGATAACCTGGAAGAAATGGGTGCATTCCTAGAGATGTATCAACTACCAAAACTGAACCAGGAAGAAATAGAAAACCTGAACAGACCTACAACCACTAAGGAAATCGGAGCAGTCATCAAAAATCCCCCAACAAACAAAAGCCCAGGGCCAGATGCCTTCCCAGATTAATTCTACCAAACATTTAAAGAAAAATGAATACCTCTTCTTCAGAAACTATTCCAAAAAATAGAAATGGAAGGAAAACGTCCAAACTCGTTTTATGAGGCCACCATTACCTTAATCCCCAAACCAGACAAAGACCCCATCAAAAAGGAGAATTACAGACCAATATCCTTGATGAACGTGGATGCAAAAATTCTCACCAAAATACTAGCCAATAGGGTCCAATATATATTAGAGATTAGTGACCACGACCAAGTGGGATTTATCCCTGGGCGGCAAAGTTTGGATCAACACCTGCAAATCAATTAATGTGATACAATACATTAACAAAAGAAAGAAAAATAATCATATGATCCTCTCAGTAGATGCAGAAAAAACATTTGACAAAGTACAGCATCGTTTCTTCATCAAAACTTCAGCGTATCGATATAGAGAGTACGTACCTCAATATCATAAAAGTCATCTATGAAAAACCCACAGATCATATCATTCTCAATGGGGAAAAACTGAGAGCTTTCCCCCTAAGGTCAGGAACGTGGCAGGGATATCCACTATCACCACTGCTATTCAACATAGTATTAGAAGTCCTAGCCACAGCAATCAGACAACAAAAAGAAATCAAAGGCATCCAAATCAGCAAAGAAGAAGTCAAACTCTCACTGTTTGCAGATGATATGATACTTAATGTGGAAAACCCAAAAGACTCCACCCCAAAACTGCTAGAACTCACACAGGAATTCAGTAAAGTGGCAGGATATAAAATCAATGCACAGAAATCAGTGGCACTCCTATACATCAACAAGACAGACGAGAGAGAAATTAAGGAGTTGAACCCATTTACAATTGCACCCATAACCATAAGATACCTAGGATTAAATCTAACCAAAGAGGCCAAGGTTCTGTACTGAGAAAATTATAAAATACCTATGAAAGAAATTGAGGAAGACACAAAGAAATGGAAAATATTCCATGCTTATGGATTAGAAGAACAAATATTGTGAAGATGTCAATGCTACCTAGAGCAATCTACACATTCAATGCAATCTCCATCAAAATACCATCCACTGGGTGGCTCAGTCGTTAAGCTTCTGCCTTCGGCTCAGGTCATGATCCCAGGGTCATGGGATCGAACCCACCATCAGGTCTCTGCTCAGCAGGAAGTCTGCTTTTCCTTCTCCCACTCCTGCTTGTGTTCCCTCTCTCGCTGTCTCTCTCTTTGTCAAATAAATAAAATCTTTAAAAAAAAATACCATCTACTTTTTTTTTAAGAAATGGAACAAATAATCCTAAAATTTGTATGGAACCAGGAAAGACCCCGAATAGCCAGAGGAATGTTGAAAAAGGAAAGCAACGCTGGCAGCATCACAATTCTGGACTTCTAGCTCTATTACAAAGCTGTCATAATCAAGACAGTATGGTACTGGCACAAAAACAGACACATAAATCAATGGAACAGAATAGAAAGCCCAGAAATGGACCCTCAACTCTATGGTCAACTCATCTTTGACAAAGCAGGAAAGAAGGTCCAATGGAAAAAAGACAGTCTCTTCAACAAATGGTGTTGGGAAAATTGGACAGCCACATGCAGAAGAATGAAACTGGACCATTTCCTTACACCACACACAAAAATAGACTCCAAATGGTTGAAAGACCTAAATGTGAGACAGGAGTCCATCAAAATCCTAAAGGAGAACACAGGCAGCAACCTCTTCGAACTCGACTGCAGCAACTTCTTCCTAGAAACATTGCCAAAGGCAAGGGAAGCAAGGGCAAAAATGACCCATTGGGATTTCATCAAGATAAAAAGCTTTTGCACAGCAAAAGAAACAGTCCACAAAACCAAAAGACAACCGACAGAATGGGAGAAAATATTTGCAAATGGCCTCTCAGATAAAGGGCTAATACCTAAAATCTATAAAGAACTTATCAAACTCAACACCCAAAGAACAAATGATCCAATGAAGAAATGGGCAGAAGACATGAACAGACATTTTTCCAAAGAAGACACCCAAATGGCCAACAGACACATGAAAAAGTGCTCAACATCGCTTGGCATCAGGTAAATCCAAATCAAAACCTCAATGAGATGTCACCTCACACTAGTCAGAATGGCTATAATTAACAAGGCAGGAGTGGACAGATGTTGGCGGGTATGTGGATAAAGGGGAACCCTCCTATGCTGCTGGTGGGAATGCAAGCTCATGCAACCACTCTGGGAAACAGTATGGAGGTTCCTCAAAAAGTTGAAAATAGAGCTACCATATGATCCAGCAATTGCACTACTGGGTATTTAACCCAAAGATACAAATGTAGGCATCCAAAGGGGTACATGCACCCCGATGTTTATAGCAGCAATGTCCACAATCGCCAAACTGTGGAAAGAACCAAGATGTCCATCAACAGTTGAATGGATAAAGAAGAAGGGGTATATATATATATATATATATATATATATATATATATATATATACACATATATATGATGGAATATTATGCAGCCATCAAAAGGAATGAGATCTTGCCATTTGGAATGACGTGGATGGAACTGGAGGGTGTTATGCTGAGTGAAATAAGTCAATCAGAGAAAGACATGTATCATATGACCTCACTGATATGAGGAATTCTTAATCTTAGGAAACAACTGAGGGTTGCTGGAGTTGGGAGTGGGAGGGATGGGGTGGCTGGTTGATAGACATTGGGGAGGGTATGTGCTATGGTGAGCGTTGTGAATTTTGCAAGACTGTTTAATCACAGATCTGTACTTCTGAAACAAATAATGCAATATATGTTAAGAAAAAAAAAAGAAGATAGCATCGGAGGGGGAGACAAACCATGAGAGACAATGGACTCTGAAAAACAAACTGAGGGTTCTAGAGGGGAGGGGGGGTGGGAAAATGGGTTAGCCTGGTGATGGGTATTAAAGAGGGCACGCTCTGCATGGAGCACTGGGTGTTATGTACAAACAATGAATCATGGAACACTACATCAAAAATTAATGATGTAATGTATGGTGATTAACATAACGATAAAATATTAAAAAAATTTAAAAAATTGGAAAAAAGAAAATAGATATGCTGACAGAGTAAATATTCAGTTTTATCTAGCTATCTAGCTAAAATTCTCATAGGTACATACGTGTGCCACTTGTGAATAGGATTACTATACTTTTGGTGGTAAGAGATTTCAATTTGAAAAGAAGTGTATTTTGAGAAAGAAGATAAAGCTATGTACATATTTTCAGATTGCTTTAAATCTTTTGGTTCCTTTTTTGCTACCAACACACTTTTGATCTGGTACATTTTGACCTCGAAGGGGGTAAAGCTGCCATTTAGAAATATCTCCAGAGCATTCTGTTCTTCTTAACAAGGCCTCCTCTCAAGGGAAATTTTTTTTACCAGAGTCTACCTAACTGGAGTTTTACCTTGATCTAAAAGACCTGGTGGAAGGGAAATACTGTAGCAAGATTTTTTTTTTTTCCTTTAGTGCCCTGTAGTTCTTGGTGGGAGTCAGCAAAGCAAAGTTTATTGTTCCATAGTAAAGTCTATTGAGTGATAGTACAATGCTTCCAAAGAGGGAGGGGACTGGAGAGGTTTGCCATGGGAGTTTCTAAGTCTAGGACTTTTTATAGGCTTGTTGGCAGGCTGTTTTAATCTGTTTAATCATGCCTGTCATCCAGTTAGGTTTTTGTCATCTATCTATCACACGGGAAAGGGTGGAGTGCTCCTTCCGGGTGGTGTAAAATCCTTTTATGGGTGGTTTCCTTTGGGTGGGGGGAGGATTTTCCCTGCCTGCCTTTGTTCATCAATACGCAACTCTAGTCCCTTTGGACTTTCTATTTCACCTAAGGGGGGAAAACATGGCAAAGCATTTGATGAGGTTAAAGCCTAGGGGCTTGGGATCACTAAAAGACTGAGGACTATTCATAGGACTATAGCATGCTTCCTTTTCCCCATTAGATAATACATTGGAATAAGACTCAAAACAAAACGAAAGGACCTGCACATCTCAGCCCTTATTTAAAAAGTCTCTAGGGAAACCCAATATATCAAAAGGAGAAAACAAACAAACAAGAACTCCGAGAAAACTTTAATCTCTTACACAGCTACAGTAAATGGTTAACACAGCCCAACTCCTAGCTAGATAAACAAAACTTGACGCTAAATGCCTTATCTCAGTTTTTTTTGCCCTATATATCATGTTTGGGTTTCAACAAAATATTACAAAGCATACTAAAAACATACTTTGAAGAGACAGAGCAAGAATTACAACTAGATTCAGATATAACAATAACGTTGGAATCATTAGACCTGGAATTCAAACCACCATGATTAACAAGTTAAGATTTTTACTGGAACAAAGGGGCAACATGCAAAAAGAGATGGGTAATGTAAGCAGGCAATGGAAAGTCTAAAAAAGTGTTAAAAGGAAATGCTAGAAATAAACACTGTAACATAAATGAAAATGCCTTTGATTAGCTCATTCATAGAATGGATAAGAATAAAGAATCTTTGAGCCTGAAGAAATATCAATAGAAATTTCCCAATTCTTTGAAACTCTTTTTTCGAAGAGAAAAAATAATGAAAAAATATAGAAGAGAATGTCCAAGAACTGTGGAACAATTACAAGAGGTATAACATACATATAGTGGGAATAACAAGGAGAAGAAAGAAACAGAAGAACTATTTGAAGAAACAGTGAGAATTTCCTCAAATTAATAATACACCAAACCAGAAAGTTCTCAAAGCACTGAGCAAGATAAATATAAAAGAATTTACACTTAGGTATAATATATTCAAACTGTAGAAAATCAAAGACACAGAGAAAAATCTTGAAAGAAGTCAGAGTGGGAAAAATCACTTTATCTATAGAGGGGCAAGGATAAGAAGAAAGTGAAGTGAATATTTAAAGGAAAGAACCACTGTAATAGTTTTCTAGGACTGCTGTAACAAAAGACTACAAACTGGGTGATTAAAACCACAGAAATTTATTGTCTCTCAGTCCTGTAATGTAAAAGTCCCAAATCCAGCTGTCTGCATGATCATGTTCCCTCTTAGTCTCTTGATGGAATTTCTTCTTGCCTCTTTCTGCCTTCCTGTTGTGGTGGGCAATCCTTGGCATTCCTTGGTTTGCAGCTGGATCCGTTCAATGTTTGCCTCAGGCATCACATGGCCGTTTCACACTGTCTTCCCTCTGTGTATGTCTGCCTGAATTTCCCCCTTTGTATAAGGATACCAGTCATATCGACTCTTCTTAATTTGACTAACATGATTTAATTGAGCAAAACATTTTTAGCAGGAAAATTATAGAAATAAATGTCCCAAATCAACCATGCTAACACTTATATATTTTGTTTATATGCAAATCTTTAAATTACAGAATTTCGGAAATGCAATGACTATGTTGTTAATCATTTATATTCTATGTTAACTTCATATTCTCTCATAAATATCACTATATTTCTATCTAGTCTTGTGGATGATAATTATGTTTCTTTTAATTTTTTTTTATTTTTAAAGATTTTGTTTATTTGAGAGAGACAGAAAGAGAATGAGCAGTAAGGAGGGGCAGAGGGAGAGAGAGAGAGAGAGAGAGAGAGAGAGAGAAGCAGACTCCCTGCTGAGCAGGAAGTCTGATGCGGGGCTTGATTCCAGGACCCTGAGATCACATCCTGAACTGAAGGCAGACGTTTAACCGATTGAGACTCCCAGGCACCCAATAATTATGTTTTCAACTTAAAAAATGATTAAAAAATCATAGATGTAGAAATATTGTAAAATGAAAACCAGAACTTTATCTCATATACCTTCCTTTGTAGGCAAATAAATACTCAATTTTGGAGTATCGTTCTAGAGTTTTATGCACAAATAAGTATAGAGTATATTATTTATGCAGTATATATGTATATTATGTATACACATTACATATATATAAAAACAACATATATTTATATTTTATGAAGATGTGAGCATACATAGTTCTTTTTCTTATTTAACATATCTCAAAGAGCTTTCTACATCAATACTGATATGAGCTCATACTATTTTACCTCAGATCCAGAAGAGCTTCATACAATAAATATTTAGGATTTTTTTTACTTCTTTATGTTTTATGTCTTTTTTGTTCTTTGTCCAATTATATAAAAATATATGTTTGCAGAGAAAGAAACAGGTATATATTTTAATATATATCGCTCAAGTATAAATCTCTATCATCCCATCTTAATGTTATCCTTTTTACTTCCTTTTAGTAATTGATTTTTTCAGTTTTTAAACTTATTTTAAGACGAACCAGGAGAGATGATGGACTCTGAAAAACAAACTGAGGGTTCTAGAGGGGAGGAGGGTAGGGGGATGGGTTAGCCTGGTGATGGGTATTAAAGAGGGCACATTCTGCATGGAGCACTGGGTGTTATGAACAAACAATGAATCATGGAACACTACACCAAAACAAATGATGTAATATATGGTGATTAACATAACAATGAAAAATTAAAAAAAAACTTATTTTAATTTTTTTATTTTAATTTCAGTATAACTAACATACAGTATCATATAAGCTTCAGGTGTACATTATACTGATTCCATCAGCACACTGATGGAACTCAGTGTTCATCATGATAAGTGCACTTAATCCCCATTACCTATTTCACATCTCATACACTGTTGGTGGGGATGCCAACTGAAGCAACCACTGTGGAGATTCAGTACTGAGGAACAGTACGGACGTTCCTCAAAAGTGAAAAATAGAACTAGCTACAATCCAGTAATTGTACTACTGGGTATTTGCCTAAAAATATACAAAAACACAAATTCAAAGGGATACATGCACCCCAGTGTTTATAGCAACATTATTTACAATAGCCAAGATATGGAAGCAGCTCAAGTGTCCTTCAATAGATGAATAGATGAAGATGTGATATATATAGTATGTATAAATACACAATGGAATGTTACTTAGTCATTGATTTTTAATTTCAAAAGTTGGTAAGAATAATCATAACAAGGATGGAAAAGAATCATTAATTTTTGAGCCCAGCTTTTTCACTATACCTCACTCTAAATGCTTGCACAGTACGGATATGCCACATGAGTGAATATTTCTTTTGCTGTTATTATTAGTTTATTGTTTTTGATAAGCCCCTTATTGTCCGAAAGGAAAAGAAAAAAAATTGTTGGCATTTGCAAAATATTTGCTTGGCATAAGTGCATCCATGATGTATTAGACTAGATATCTTTACTTCTCCACAGCAATTTATTTGAAAAATCACTTTTTGACAAAATAGTGATTGTAATATAATGTAGATAAAAGAGGTTTGGATTTAATGTCATGTTAGTGTTTACATTCACTAAAACAGAAACTGTCAGATGAAGAACTCTCTCCTGAGAACTCTGCTTTAAATCATTTTTTAAAGCAGAATTTTTTTTTTTTAATCTTTGAAGAAATGGCTGGATCTGCAGCTTATAATGAGAATATAGCTACTTATGTTATGGCCTAATTGAAGGTAGGTGTTATCCAAATTTACAAAGTAATAAAAATCATTTTCTGCTTTCATAGGCATCAAGGCCCGGCAGCCTTCTTCTGCCATCCCATTCTGCAAGTAATGCCTTTCCTTTAATCCGTCCCTTATATCTTCATAATCTACTTTTCTTTTCTTCACTCCAGCTGACCATCTTTGAGCCAACACAGAAAAGGATCTCATCAATTATCAGTAGCACCCCCTTAAGGTGAATCGTTGGCTTTATGCACTATGAAAGTAATTACTCATATTACACCTACTTTGATTAGATATTAGCACTTCCAGCTTTCTATATCATAACTTTATCTCCTTCCCTTTCACTATGCCAAACCTGGTGGAATTTCAGACATTAGCTAGGGGGATCTGAGTTGGCAGACAGAAGAACCCTGCAGAACTCATTGTTTACTATGGTACTTGTCCACTAGAAACATCATACGAGCCTTATAGGTACTTTTTAATATTCTAGTCATCATACCAAAAAATTTAAAAAAAACTAATTTTTTCCCAATATATTTTATTTTATTTATTTATTTGTTATTTTTTTATTTTATTATGTTATGTTAATCACCATACATTACATCATTAGGTTTTTTTTAAAAGATTTTATTTATTTATTTGAGAGAGAGAGAATGAGAGACAGAGAGCACAAGAGGGAAGAGGGTCAGAGGGAGAAGCAAACACCCCGCTGAGCAGGGAGCCAATGCGGGACTCGATCCCGGGTCTCCAGGATCATGACCTGAGCCGGAGGCAGTCGTCCAACCAACCGAGCCACCCAGCCACCCCACATCATTAGGTTTTGATGTAGTGTTCCATGATTCATTGTTTGCATATAACACCCAGTGCTCCATTCAATATGTGCCCTCTTTAATACTCATCACCAGGCTAACCCATCCCCCCACCCCCTCCCCTCTAGAACCCTCAGTTTGTTTCTCAGAGTACATAGTCTCTCATGGTTCGTCTCCCTCTTCAATTTCCACCCCTTCATTTTTCCCCTCCTACTATCATCTTCTTTTTTTTTTAACATATAATGTATTATTTGTCTCAGAGGTAGAGGTCTGTGATTCAATGGCGCCGTGAACCCTGAAATGTGGCTAGTCTGAGTTGAGATGTGTTGTGTGCATGAAATATACATTTTTAAAGACTTAGTACAACAAAAGGATGCAGATATCTCAATAATTTTTACATTAATTACATATGGAAATGATAATGTTTTGGATATTTTTAGTTAAATAAAAAACATTGTTAAAATTAGTTGTATTTTTGATGTTTTTTATTTTACTAAAAATATCCAAAACATTATATTATGTTAATCACCATACATTATATCATTAGTTTTTGATGTAGTGTTCCATGATTCATTGTTTGCTATAACATGCAAACAATGTTTTTATTGTTTTTATAACAATAAAAAACATTGTTAAATTAGTTGTATTTTTGAAATTTTAACATTTATTATTGAACTAAAAATATCCAAAACATTATCATTTCCATATGTAATTAATGTAAAAATCATTGAGATATCCTGCTTCCTTTTGTTGTACTGTCTTTAAAAATGTATATTTCATGCATACAACATATCTCAACTCAGACTAGCCACATTTCAGGATTCACAGCACCATGGGCCATGGTACTGGCTAGTGGCTATCTTGTCGGATAGTGCAGGTCCAGGGAGTGACTCAGGGAAAGGTAAAGCCGGTCAGGAAATCTAAAATCTGTTCTTCACAAACAGCCCTCAGGGATCCAAAGGAAGTGGGGAAGCAGTTGTTGGTGTAGCAGGAGATGTATAAAATAGTCTCAAGAGATTTTGACTGTAGAAGAATCTGTCTTCATCACAGGTCTTTCATGATGGGATCTGAGATCCATGTCTCTGATTTGCATTTCTGAAGTCAGGTTTTTCATCAGAAAAATTTTCTTTCTTAGCAGAACTTAATTTCTATTATTCATTAAATATCCCTAATATGACCCCAAGATATGATTTTCTCTTTAGCTGAATCAAAAATCCCAGAGACATATGACCTCTTTTATTAATTCTAACATATTTATTGATATTTCTATTGGGATTATTTAATACTATAGCTCTCCCCCTTTTTTAAAATAAAACTCTAGAATGTGCCTCTGCAAATCTAGTTTTATTCTTCTTCTAAATAGGAAATTATGAGAAATATATATGCTTCAAGGAAGGGGATTCTTCATTATGATAGTTATTACTGCATAACAAATAAAAATGTCGAATGAATGGATGAAGTTCCCAAAATATGATGCAACCTCACAACCACAATGCTTTCAGATCAAAGGCATTTTTAATCTTTTATAAGCACCTAGAGTTATCGGTAATCACAATGGGTAATGCAAGGTAAGTTTTAGTACTTCAAGCACATTTCAATCTCTACACTTCATTTATTCCACAAATTAGTTTACTATAAATCCATCATCAGTAACAAATTTTATATACTGTTTCATAAAAAAATGATTTCTTTTATTGCTTTTCACATTTGAAAAACCTTTTTTCCCTGTGCTTTTTCATACCCAAGTAAACATATAGATCTTATCATGTCATTTAAATAGTACAAATTGTACAAAAACTTTCAGCATCACTAGGAGGAGTTTGACACTTTCCATTATGCCAAACACCATGTGAATGCCTTATGTCCTTAACATTTATAGATTTGTTTATTACAATCATCATAAGAAAAACAGAAATCTATTCTACCCAATAGAAGCAAATCAGAATGTTCAATTGTTTTAACGTGACTTAGCTAGAAATTAATTAAACTGAAATCATCAGCCTATTGAGAAGTTAAGAGTGACAGTTTATAAGATTCTTCATCATGAATACAAATATCATTTGAAGTGTAAATGTAAATCAACTGAATAAAACAGTCTGGAATGGAGATTCAAGTGTTTCTTCTTTACTCAGTAACCAATCTTGTTTGAATTGACACATATAATTCCATAAATCAATTTCTTTCTAATTTTTATATCTTTTAGGGTAAAAAGACTCATAAAAACCTCTTTAAGACATTCTTCTGGAGCTATGGAGTTATACATAACTGATCCTATTTTCTTCAGCTGTACTGGAATTGGTTGGCCATTTATTTTCTCATTAATTTAAGTGCTTATAAAATGGCAAAAGATGAAATGGAATAATTGCTTTATTAAAATTATTGGCTATGAGGGAGTTTAGATTATGATTCTGAATCATACTTTTGTGTTTACAGAAACTAGTACAAGAGGTGCTTTGTAATTTAAATATGCTGATGAAATCAGTTCAAGTATAGTTTATCTTTTAAAAATGTTTCTTTAGGGGCAGAGCAAGATGGCGGAGGAGTAGGAGACCTGGATTTTGTCTGGTCGCAGGAATTCAGCTGAATAGGGCTCAAACCATTCTGAACACCTACGAACTCAACAGGAGATCGAAGAGAAGAATAGCAACAACTCGGAACAGAAAAACGACCACTTAGTAGAAGGTAGGATGTGCGGAGAAGTGAATCCAAGTCGATGTTCGGGAGGATAGAGGGCGGGGAAGGGGGCCTCTGTCAGTCACTTCTGGCAAATGATAGAGCAGCAGAGCACAAAATCAGAACTTTAGAAGTTGGCTCCACTGAGGGACATCGCTCCAGTGGCTAAGCTGGGGGTGGAACCCTCATGGGACAGTGAGGTCTCAGGACCCTCGGGGTCACAGAAAGCCCGGGGGTGCCTGAGTGTGGCAGAGCTCCCACATATTGGAGCAGGGAAGCCGGCTGCAGAGACGGAGCTGAGGCACAGGCTCTCAGCTCGGCATTGCCATAAACTGTGATCTGCAGCCCAGGCGGGCCACTGCTCCTCCAGCAGGGACCCAACAAGTGGCAGATCCGGGGAGACTCCCCTTCCTCCCCTGGGAGGAGCGGCACAAGAGCACACCACAGGGATCTGCTGGGTTTGGAGACTCCACACCCAGTTGGGTGCCAGAGATAGAAATGCTCAGTCACAGGCCGGGTGAGCACAGAGTGTGGCTGGAGACCGGGGACACGAGAGTGACTGACTGCTTTTCTCTGGGGGTGCACTGAGGAGTGGGGCCCCAAGTTCTTGGCTCCTCCGGGCGGAGATTGCGAGGCTACCATTTTCACTATCATCCTCCAAACCTGTACGGAAAGCTTGCAGGGAACAAAAGCCCCGGAGAGCAAACCTGAGCAGATTGCTTAGCCTGGACTGGCAAGGGCGGGGCTATCCCACCTCCAGCAAAGACATTTGGGAACCATGGCAACAGGCCCCTCCCCCAGAAGATCAGCAAGAACAGCCAGCCAAGGCCAAGTTTACTGATCGAGGAGAAGAGGAGAACTTCAGCGCTAGGGGAATACGGCACATAGAACTCATGGCTTTTTTACCATGATTCATTCGTTTTTCAAAGTTAATTTTTTTAACTGTTCTTTTTTGATTTTTTCTTTTTCCCTTTTCAACCAACATCTTTTCAATCCCTTTTTGAAAAAAAAATTATTTTTAATTTTTACAGTCATATTCTATCCCTTCATAGTACATACCCTTATTTTTGGCATATATATATATATATATATATATATATAAGTTGTTCTCTCTTTAAAATTTTGAGATACAGTTTCTTCTAACAGATCAAAATATACCCTAAATCACTAGTGTATGGCTTTGTGCTAGTCTTCTGCCTGATCACATTCTCTTTCTTTTTTTTTCTTTTTTTTTAATCTACTTCTTTCTTTTTTTAAACAACTTCTTATCATCAATTCCTTTTATAAAATCTTTTATAATTTTCATCTTTACAGTCATCTTCCATCCCTTCATTGTATCAACCCTTATTTTGTACATATATAAGTCTTTCTTTCTTTAAAATTTTAGGAGGCACGTTCTTCTAACAGACCAAAATACACCCAAAATCTAGTGTGTGGCACTGATCTATACACTAGCCTGATCATATTTGATCATATTCTGTTTTTTTTTTTTGTATGGTTCTGTTTTTGTTTGTTTTTATCTTTTTCTTTTTCTTTTTTTTCTCTTTCTTTTTTCTTTCTTTCCCTTTCTTTTCCCCTGGTTTCAAGTCTTTTCTGATTTGTTTAGACTATATTTGCTGGGGACGTTGTTAACCTGTTAGCATTTTGTTCTCTCATTCATCTATTCTCCTCTGACAAAATGACAAGACGAAAAAAATCACCTCAGCAAAAAGAACAAAAGGTAGTAACATCTGCCAGGGACCTACTCAATATGGACATTAGTATGATGTCGGACCTAGAGTTCAGAATCATGATTTTAAAGATACTAGTTGGGCTTGAAAAAAAGCATGGAAGTTATTAGAAAAAACCTCTCTGGAGAAATAAAAGAACTAAAATCTAACCAAATCGAAATCAAAAAGGTTATTAATGAAGTGCAATCAAAAATGGGGGCACTAACTGCTAGGATAAATGAGGCAGAAGAGAGAACCAGTGATATAGAAGACCAAATGATGCAAAATAAAGAAGCTGAGAAAAACAGAGATAAACAAATACTGGATCATGAGGGCAGAATTCGAGAGATAAGCAATACAATAAGATGAAACAACATTAGAATAATTGGGATCCCAGAAGAAGAAGAAAGAGAGAGGAGGCAGAAGGTATATTGGAGCAAATTATAGCAGAGAACTTCCCTAATGTGGGGAAGGAAACAGGCATCAAAATCCAGGAGGAACAGAGACCCATCTCAAAATCAATAAAAATAGGTCAACACCCCGACATCTAATAGTAAAACTTACGAGTCTCAGAGACAAAGAGAAAATCTTGAAAGCAGCTTGGGAGAAGAGATATGTAACCTATAATGGTAGAAACATTAGAATGGCAACAGACCTATCCACAGAGACCTGGCAGGCCAGAAAAGACTGGCATGATATCTTCAGAGCACTAAACGAGAAAAATATGCAGCCAAGAATACTATATCCAGCTAGGTTGTCATTGAATAGAAGGAGAGATAAAAGCTTCCAGGACAAACAAAAACTAAAGGGCCTGGCAAACACGAAACCAGCCCCACAAGAAATATTGAAAGGGGTCCTCTAAGCAAAGAGAGAGCCTAAGAGCAACATAGGCCAGAAAGGAACACAGACAATATACAGGAACAGTCACCTTACAGGCAATACAATGGCACTAAATTCATATCTTTCAATAGTTACCCAGAATGTAAAAGGGCTAAATGCCCCAATCAAAAGACACAGGCTATCAGATTGGATTAAAAAACAAGACCCATCGATATGCTGTCGGCAAGAGACTCATTTTAGACCCAAAGACACCCCCAGATTGAAAGTGAGGGGGTGGAAAACCATTTACCACGCTAATGGACACCAAAAGAAAGCTGGGGTGGCAATCCTTCTATCAGACAAATTAGATTTTACACCAAAGACTGTAAGAAGAGATGAGGAAGGACACTATATCCTACTTAAAAGGTCTATCCAACAGGAAGATCTAACAATCGTTAATATCTATGCCCCTATCATGGGAGCAGCCAATTATATAAGCCAATTAATAACAAAAGCAAAGAAACACATTGACAACAATACAATAATAGTGGGGGACTTTAACACCCCCTTGGCTGAAATGGATAGATCATCTAAGCAAAAAGATCAGCAAGGAAATAAAGACTTTAAACGACATGCTGGACCAAATGGACTTCACAGACATATTCAGAACATTCCATCCCAAAACAACGGAATACACATTCTTCTCTAGTGCCCATGGAACATTCTCCAGAATAGATCACATCCTAGGTCACTAATCAGGTCTCAACCGGTACCATAAGATTGGGGTTATTCCCTGCATATTTTCAGACCACAGTGCTATGAAACTAGAACTCAATCACAAGAGTAAAGTTGGAAAGAACTCAAATACATGGAGGCTAAAGAGCATCCTACTAAAGGATGAATGGGTCAACCAGGAAATTAAAGAAGAGTTAAAAAAATTCATGGAAACCAATGAAAATGAAAACACAACTGTTCAAAATCTTTGGGATACAGCAAAGGCAGTCCTGAGAGGAAAGTATATAGCAATACAAGTCTTTCTCAAGAAACAAGAAAGGTCTCAAATACACAACCTAACCCTACACCTAAAGGAGCTAGAGAAAGAACAGCAAATAAAGTCTAAACCCAGCAGGAGAAGAGAAATAATAAAGATCAGGGCAGAAACCAATGGAATAGAAACCAAAAGAACAGTAGAACTGTTCAACGAAACTAGGCACTGGTTCTTTGAAAGAAATAACAAGATTGATAAACCCCTGGCCAGACTTATCAAAAAGAAAAGAGAAATGACCCAAATCAACAAAATCATGAATGAAAGAGGAGAGATCACAACCAACACCAAAGACATACAAACAATTATAAGAAAATATTATGAGCAACTCTATGCCAGCAAATTAGATAACCTGGAAGAAATGGATGCATTCCTAGAGATTTATCAACTACCAAAATTCAACCAAGAAGAAATAGGAAACCTGAACAGACCTATAACCACTAAGGAAATTGAAGCAGTCATCAAAAATCTCCCAACAAACAAAAGCCCAGAGCCAGATGGCTTCCCAGGGGAATTCTACCAAACATTTCAAAATGAATTAATACCTATTCTCCTGAAACTGTTCCAAAAAATAAAAATGGAAGGAAAACTTCTAAATTCATTTTATGAAGCCAGCATTACCTTGATCCCAAAACCAGACAAAGACCCCATCAAGAAGGAGAATTACAGACCAATATCCTTGATGAACATGGATGCAAAAATTCTCACCAAAATACTAGCCAATAGGATCCAACAATATATTAAAAGGATTATTCACCATGACCAAGTGGGATTTATCCCTGGGCTGCAAGGCTGGTTCAACATCCGCAAATCAATCAACGTGATACAATACATGAAAAAAGAAAGAACAAGAATCATATGATCCTCTCAGTAGATGCAGAAAAAGCATTTGACAAAGTACAGCATCCTTTCTTGATCAAAACTCTTCAGAGTATAGGGATAGAGGGTACATACCTCAATATCATAAAAGCCATCTATGAAAAACCTACAGCGAATATCATTCTCAATGGGGAAAAGCTGAGAGCTTACCCCCTAAGGTCAGGAACGCGGCAGGGATGTCCACTATTACCACTGCTATTTAACATAGTATTAGAAGTCCTAGCCACAGCAATCAGACAACAAAAAGAAATCAAAGACATCCAAATCCAAAAAGAGGAAGTCAAATTCTCACTCTTTGCAGATAATATGATACTTTACATGGAAAACCCAAAAGACTCCACCCCAGAACTGCTAGAACTCATACAGGAATTCAGTCAAGTGGCAGGATATAAAATCAATGCACAGAAATCAGTGGCATTCCTATACACCAACAACAAGACAGAAGAGAGACAAATTAAGGAGTCAATCCCATTTACAATTGCACCCAAAACCGTAAGATACCTAGGAATAAATCTAACCAAAGAGGCAAAGATCTGTACTCAGAAAACTATAAAATACTCATGAAAGAAATGGAGGAAGACACAAAGAAATGGAAAAACGTTCCATGCTCATGCATTGAAAGAACAAATATTGTGAAGATGTCCATGCTACCTAGAGCAGTCTACACATATTCATTGCAATCCCCATCAAAATACCATCCTCTTTTTTCAAAGAAATGGAAAAAATAATCCTAAAATTTTTATGGAACCAGAAGAGACCCCATAGCCAGAGCAATGTTGAAAAAGAAAAGCAAAGTTGGTGGCATCACAATTCTGGACTTCCAGCTCTATTACAAAGCTGTCATCATCAAGACAGTATGGTACTGGCACAAAAACAGTCACATCGATCAATGGTACAGAATAGATAGCCCAGAAATGGACCCTCAACTCTATGGTCAAGTCACCTTTGACAAAGCAGGAAAGAATGTCCAATGGAAAAAAGACAGTCTCTTTAACAAATGGTGTTGGGAAAACTGGACAGCCACATGCAGAAGAATGAAACTGGACCATTTCCTTACACCACACACAAAAATAGACTCCAAATGGTTGAAAGATCTCAATGTGAGACAGGAGTCCATCAAAATCCTAAAGGAGAATACAGGCAGCAACCTCTTCGACCTCAGCCACTGCAACTTCTTCCTAGAAACATCTCCAAAGGCAAGGGAAGCAAGGGCAAAAATGAACTATTGGGATTTCATCAAGATAAAATCTTTTGCACAGCAAAAGAAACAGTCCACAAAACCAAAAGACAACCGACAGAATGGGAGAAAATATTTGCAAATGACATATCAGATAAAGGGCTAGTATCCAAAATCTTTAAAGTACTTATCAAACTCAACATCCAAAGAGCAAATAATCCAATCAAGAAATGGGCAGAAGACATGAACAGACATTTTTCCAAAGAAGACATCCAAATGGCCCACAGACACATGAAAAAGTGCTCAACATCGCTCGGCATCAGGTAAATCCAAATCAAAACCTCAATGAGATACCACCTCACACCCATCAGAATAGCTAAAATTAACAAGTCAGGAAACAACAGATGTTGGCGGGGATGTGGAGAAATGGGAACCCTCCTACACTGTTGGTGGGAATGCAAGCTGGTGCAACCACTCTGGAAAACAGTATGGAGGTTCCTCAAACAGTTGAAAATAGAGCTACCATACGATCCAGCAATTGCACTACTGGGTATTTACCACAAAGATACAAATGTAGGGATCCGAAAGGGTACGTGCACCCCAATGTTTATAGCAGCAATGTCCATAATAGCCAAACTGTGGAAAGAGCCAAGATGTCCATCAACAGATGAATGGATAAAGAAGAAGTGGTGTATATACATAATGGAATATTATGCAGTCATTAAAAGGAATTAGATCTTGCCATTTGCCATGATGTGGATGGAACTGGAGGGTTTTATGCTGAGTGAAATAGGTCAATCAGAGAAAGACATGTATCATATGACCTCACTGATATGAGGAATTCTTAATATCAGGAAACAATCTGAGGGTGGCTGGAGTGGTGGGGGGTGGGAGGGATGGGGTGGTTTGGTGTTAGATATGGGGGAGGGTATGTGTTATGGCGAGTGCTGTGAATTGTGCAAGACTGTTGAATCTCAGACCTGTACCTCTGAAACAAATAATGCAATATATGTTAAGAAAAAAAGAAAGAAGAAGAAGATAGCAGTAGGTGAAGAATGAAGGGGGAAAATTGGAGGGGGAGACCAACCATGAGATATGATGGACTCTGAAAAAGAAACTGAGGGTTCTAGAGGGGAGGGGGTGGGGGGATGGGTTAGCCTGGTGATGGGTATTAAAGAGGGCACGTTCTGCCTCAAGCCCTGTGCTATGCACAAACAAGAATCATGGAACACTACATCCCAAACTAATGATGTAATATATGGTGATTATCATAACAATAAGAAATTTAAAAAAATGTTTCTTTTTATGATATTATTCATTTTAAACCAAAGGATGTTCCAGGCTAGTGATTCTCAACATTGACATCTCAAATCATACTAGTTACTCATCAAAGTACATGATGGAAATCAACTCTTTTTTTTTTCTTTTCCTGCAGAAGTCATATTTGTGAAAGCATTATTAATTAATATTTAAAAGCTCTTTTCCCATGGAGATAGTATTTGGCACCAGTGGTGGCAGTTATATCACTTTTCCGGAACCATTTTTCCATTGGTATTCATAATCCTCATCATTTTAATAATATAATGAAAATATCAAATTTCCACTGCAGTGAAGAAAATAATTCACAGATGCTGCTAAATTGCAAATCAGTCTGTCTTTCTTTCTTTCTTTCTTTCTTTCTTTCTCTCCTTTGTTCACTTGTTTGTTTGTTTCTTTCTTTCTTTCTTTCTTTTTTGAAGACATTTTTATTGATTTATTCATGTATTTATTTAGAGAGCGTGTGAGCCAGGGGAGGGGCGGAGGAAAAGAGAAAGAGAGAATCTCAAGCAGACTCCAGAGCATGGAGCCCAACACAGGTTTCCATCTCACAACCCCGAGATTATGACCTGAACTGAAATCAAGAATCAGTGGCTTAACCTACTAAGCCACCCAGGCGCCCCTCAATATTTCTTTCTGAAGAAAGATTGGAACACACCTATTCAGAGCTCTAGTGCAGAATGTGTCCCCCTTACTCGGAAATTCCAGTTCTGAAAATTTATCCTAAGAAAATAGCCAGGAATGGCACAGAGTGTTGCTATAAATATATAGGTAAAAACAAGCACTTATTAAATAATTATACAAATATAAAATTGCAACTGGGGTAAATCTCATGAAGAAAAGCCATGTGTGCCTGTGATAATAAAAATGTCATGACCTAGTTAGGGAGACCAAAGAAAAATTTTCCTGCAGGTAAATCCCAATCTGCTATTAGAAGCATGAGAATAAGTTAATAAACAAGGAATATTTGGAACACATGCAACCAGAGGTGTAATGAACACTGAGGAATAAGTGTGAAAACTACAAGTAACTGAAAGTAGTTTAGTGATGTCAGAGTAAATGGGATAACATGTAGTTATGGTAAGGAGGTTGTCTTGAGACAAAGGTGGGGACTGAGTCTTTTAGCTCCTAATAGGAGTTACCTTTAAATGGTGAGGAGATAGTGATGGGCACTGACATAATTAAATTTAGCATTTCAAAATATTTCTCTGGCCATGATGGAAGCTTAGAATGGAGACATTCACAAGGGCATTGACATAAACCCAAGGAGAAACTACTGCATTTGGCTCCATGAGGATGATGGTGGCTTGGACTTGAATAGAGGTAGGGAGAGTGGCCAATTAATAGGTTTCTAGATATATTAAGAGGGAAAAGTTCACATGTGAATGAGGAAGCAGAATTATTCAAGTTGATTCCTGAATTTATGGTTTATCAACAAAGTTTTCTGAAGAGTTGCCAAAGAGAACTGGATGGAGATCATTAATTTTCCTTTGAAAATAGGATTTCTGGAGACTATGAGACATTTACAAGAATATATAAAGAAGGCAGCTGGATATACAGACTGTGAGTTCAGAAGAGAGATTTGTGCTAAAAGATATGATTTCTTATTTTTGTAAGTAATAAATGGATTCCTGGATGTGAGTTAGATAATCTGAGGGGACTATGTAGGGCAGAGAGAGTGAGAAAGGCAGAGGTACAGTGCAAATCTCAGAGGAACTCAAAAATTTAATGTCCAAGTAGAGGAGAATAATCCTAGAAAGATGGCAAGAAGCAGTCAGGGATTGAAAATGAAAACCGAAGAGTTTTCTGTATCAGAAAAACAAGAGAAAAGGAATTTTTTCAAGAAAGGAGGAGACATGTCTGGGGTAGAAGAAGGGTAAAAACATATGTATGTTGAATTTAATGAAGTCATTGAAGAATAGGTTGGCCATGAGAGCCCTACAGAGGGAAGGCTGATGATATTTATAACATCAAAAACTAAAAGTAACCAGAATGTACAGAAAGAGGGAAGTAAAACAGTATTTGATGACAAAGCAATGTTCAAAATACATTAAAGTTCTTAAAAGGACCTGTGGGGGTGGCGCCTGGGTGGCTCAGTCATTAAGCAGCTGCCTTTGGCTCCGGTCATGATCCCAGGGTCCTGGGATGGAGGCCCGCTTTGGGCTCCCTGCTCCGAGGGAAGCCTGCTTTTCCCTTTCCCCCTTCCCCTGCTTGTGTTCTGTCTCTCGCTGTCTCTCTCTCTCTGTCAAACAAATAAATAAAATCTTTTAAAAAAAAAGGACCTGTGAGTTTAATAAATAATTTATATTTTACATGTATAGTTGTACATGTTTGGGCTATTTTAAATGTATTACATATAGAAATAAGATAAATACTTACAGGTTATTCAGAATAAATTTTTCCAAATATTTACATTATGTAAATTGTCTCTCAGGAACAAAAAGAAATCTCAAATCCAAATTAGCAAACAAAATTATATTTATTTATATATTTTTATAACTTATATATGTACTATTTTACTAATACATTATAATCTGTAAGACAGAGATAGGGATAAAAGTTCTAAGATTAACAAAAATTTAGCATATTTCATTTATGAATTATAAAAAACATTTTCTCCATTATTATTATTATTTCTGTTTGATTCACTTCACTTAGCATAAGGGCTTAAATTCCATCCATATTGTCACAAATGGCAGGATTTTCCTTATTATATCTGATATTATTCCATTGTGTGTATATATATATATATAATACATTTTCTTTTTCAATTTACTTTTTTCTTTATTTTATTTTTTATTTTTATTTTACTGAAGTATAGTTGACACACAATGTTACATTAGTTTCAGGTGTACAATATAGTGATTTGACAAGTCTATAATTATGCTGTGCTCACCCCAATTGTAGCTACCATCTGTCACCATACAACGTTATTACACTACTGTTGACTATATTCCCCATGTTGTGCCTTTTATCCCTATGACTTATTTATTCTGTAACTAGAAGGCTGTATCTCCCACTCCCCTTCACTCCTAATGGATTTAATGGTTTTAATGAGAGCAATGTTCTACGATTAGATTCTTAGTTCACTTTAATATTTAATTGTTACTTCTATCATAGCTAAACATATAATACCCAAAGAATCAATAAATACATTATTCAATATCCACTTTGAGAAAGGCTCATTTTTAATGAGAATGTAAATTCATATGTCAAAAGTTGTCATTTCTGATATATTGTCATTACATTTAATGTAATGTGTTGATAAAATGCTCATTCAAGAGTAGGAGTGAAAGTATGGACCAGCCACCTTCTTGTTTAATTCTGGAGTTTGCTTTATGAATGCTATTTTAAATTTACCATTTGTTAATAGGTTATATATATATTTTTTAAAGATTTTATTTATTTGACAGTGAAAGACACAGCAAGAGAGGGAACACAAGCAGTGGCAGTGGGAGAGGGAGAAGCAGGCTTCTGGCGGAGCCAGGAGCCCGATGCAGGGCTGCATCCCAGGACCCTGGAATCATGACCTGAGCCGAAGGCAGACGCTTAACAACTGAGCCACCCAGGCACCCCTATAGGTAATATTTTTAAATTATCCATTTTCTGAGGATTAAAATACTTAAAAATAGATAACTTAATGCAGTAATATACTTAACTGGCCAAAGTAAACTCTGTGCTTTAAAGGCACCGCTGCCCTTACCTTTGGAACTTCCCTTTTCCCCTTCTGCCTCATGGGCTATGGCATGTACTTAGCTGATTCATGAATTCAGTTAATTTTATTGCAAGCATTAACATTGTCTTTGCTTACTTAGGTAAAATAACAATATAAATAGATGCTTTGGAATTTTCTTCTTGTACTGCATTGGATTATCTTGCACATTCCGCTTCGGAGAAAAAATAATTTAGGTTACCACAAGGTCATGCAAATATAATAAAAAAGCAAACAGTGATCATAGTGCTTAGCGAAGAAAGTCTTCTGATCAGCATAGGTTTTTGTCATTTCTATAGTTAAAAATCTCTCCACACTTTCCACAATCTCTTCCTTTTTAGCTTAACCTCCAAAATGTTTGGGGATCTGATAATTAGCCAACTATACTGGTATATGAATTAAGTCTAAAACGTAACAAATTCATCCAAGTTTAAGATAGAATGTCAATCAAGATTTTTACCTGTTTACCTGCTTGGTTTATTTATTTTATTCATTTGTTTTATTTTTTGGGTCAGTTTATTTATGTAGCATTAACCAAAAATGCCTAACAGAGCCAGAATGTGAATCCTTGCCTATTTTCTAACTCTATAGTGATTTTATTAAACTGCATGGTAAAAACACATTGACCAATTCAAGCACCCACCCACCCACCCACACACACACAGTAAAGCACATTTTCTAGATTTCATTAAAAATAGCAAACACAGTTGTAGATTAAGAAGAAATACTAATAAATTTCCTCATTAATTTTTGAGTTTCCAGAATCATATAACTACAGTTTATTAGTGCAGAAATGTGTTATTTTCTGGTCAGCTATTCATTGGTGATTTTCAAACTTATTTATTCCATTAACCACTTTAGTTGGTCTAAAAGCATCTTGGAAATCTTTTTTCCTCCTTTTAAAGTTGCTACCCCCATTAAAATGAACCCACATCTATGAAAAAAATTGAGAAGAATACCATTTCTCTGAGATTCTGTCAATATAGTGCTATCACGCTAACATTAAGTTTAATAAGTAGATTATGAATTCATATATCAGAAGCATAAATATGATGTTTGAAGTCAATTGAGCATATTTGATAAACACAAGTACTCTCCAGTCAGACTGCTTGGGTTCAAATCCTGACTTTGCCATTAAATAGCTGTGTGACTTTGGATAAATTATTCAATTTCATGCATCTTAGCTTCCTTGTGGGTATTTTCCTCTCAGAATTGTTGAAAAAAAAATAAGGTTAACATATGGAAAATTACATTAATTTCTGGCACAAAGAAATGAATTTCAAATGCTATTATGTGATAAAATGTATTAAAATCATAACAGGACAATTTTCTTTAAAAAACTCTTAAAATTTTCTGCTTCTGTTCCCACTATAAGAAAAAAAAGTGGGGTGCCTGGGTGGCTCAGATGGTTAAGCATCTGCCTTCGGCTCAGGTCATGATCCCTGGGTCCTGGGATCGAGCCCTGCATTGAGCCCCGCATTGAGCCCCACATCTGGCTCCTGGCTCAGCGGGGAGTCGGCTTCTCCCTCTCCCTCTGCCTCTCCCCCTGCTCATGCTCTGTCTCTCTCTGTATCTCTGTGTCTCAAATGAATAAATAAAATCTTAAAAAAAAAGAAAAAGAAAAAGAAGTAATACATTTCAGTTGAATTGGTTGAAGAATAAAACAGATACTTTTGCACCATACAAAATAATTTAGAAGACTACTATGTGTGACCTTTTAAACCATGTTTAAATCATGAGTTGAAAGCATGTATGCCCTTTCTAAAGAAGACCTGTCCACATATTGTCTCCCAGAGAAATCATTTCCCATTTATACTTTCTGTTGACAAAGAAGGCTCAAAGTAGTTACTACGATGAATTCAGGATTACAACATATTTTTGAGTTACTGTTTCTAGTTAGTATTTCAATCCTCATAGCTTACTGGCAGGTTTCTGGCATTTCTATGAAGTCCATACCAACCAGGATTAATATTTATTATTATGCTACATGAAAGTTTAAAAAGCTTCTGGAAATTCTTTCATAAACTCTAAATTATATAAAGGTAAAGCCAAGTTTTAGCCAATCTTTTAATGAGATTTTGAAACATATTCATTGAAAGAATAGTATCAAACCAATGCCAAATGGAGATATCTTTTTTAAAATACTATGTCACCACAATAAAATGTTATATATGGGAGCTACTTCAAAAATTACAGTTCTCTGGAAGTAAATATGCACTCATCTATGTTCCATGTCTTTATTTTTTAATATTATTTCCTCTGTGTTAGTAAAACTCACTTTAAAGAGAAAAATAATAGTAAAATATTTTAAAGTAATATTAGGGAAACAGTAAAAATAGTTTATTCATAATCAAACTTTCTAATGTTTCAAATTTACTCAAAATGACTATGACAAAATATAATTCAATTAAGTTATGTGAGATGTTAAAAGGGCAAAAATTAACTAAATTCAGCATCCTCCTTTTTGCATCCACTTAGCATGTAATTACTTAGTATATTTGGTGATCTTTTCAAAGATGTGTACATATACTTTGCTGCATTAATCATAGAATATTTATCTATCCATCCATCTACTTTTTCATACATATACCAGAAATGTTCTTTGTTGGTTGAAGATCTTTTTAGACTTTTAGTTCAGTATTAATAAGATAAATTCTGCTCGAAATAGTGTATCAAAAGCTAATGCCTTCTTAGCTTTGCATAATACTTTAAAGTTTAGAAAAACTTTATAATTACATACATACACGTATATTTTGATCGTTTTGTATTCCCCAAAACCTACGATATAATGTGGCAGACATAATGTAAGGTAACAATCAATCGGTCCAACACTTGTAAAATCCTTCACGTCGGGGCGCCTGGGTGGCTCAGTCGTTAAGCGTCTTCCTTCGGCTCGGGTCATGGTCCCAGGGTCCTGGGATCAAGCCCCGCATGGGGCTCCCTGCTCAGCGGGAAGCCTGCTTCTCCCTCTGACCGTCCTCCTGCTTGTGTTCCCTCTTTCACTGTGTCTCTCTCTTCCAAATAAATAAATAAAATCTTAAAATAAATCCTTCACGCTTCACTAAAGGGGGAATTCAGGACTTGCTATTAGCCAATAGAAATGGCCAAGGTGATGAGCCAGCTGTCACTCCCTTGATTAGGTTCCATTGTAAGGCAACTATAATGAGATGTGACACACAAGATTGCATTATGTTCTATAGGACTCCATCTTTTCACACTGGGGTGAGAGATTCTGCTGTTCACCTTTAAGTAATGTGAGAGGATCGGTGGAGAATGCCAGTTGGCAGGACGCTGTGGGCAGAGTCAGGCATGAGAGTAGTTTCCACCTGATAGCCAGTAAGAAGCCAGGGTCCTCAGTCATGCAACCACAAGGAAATAAATTCTTCCAAACAACCTGAATAAGCTTGGAAACAGATTCCTGCCCAGTGAGCCTCCAGATGTGGATGTAGACCAACTGGCACCTTGGCTGCAGCCTAGAGAAACCCTGAGGAAAAAATTCAGCTTCATCGTGATTGGACTTCCAGCCTAAACAAGCTGTAAAATAAGAAATGGGCACTACTGAGTAGACTAATGACTAAGCCACTAGCTTTGTGGCAATTGGTTATGTGGTAACAGAAACTAATACAGTTAGACATAGGCATGTTCATCTTTATTTTTTAGGTGTGAAAATTAAGGTGTAGAGAATTCAAGCACTTTGCCCAAGATGACTTGCTAGTGAGCTCTGAAGCTAGTTCTTTATCCCTGTTTTCATTTCTTCTTCTCCCTTTCTACACTTGGCAAGTATAGATACCATTTATTGACTGTTACCTGGATGCTAGATAATCATTTACCCTGTATAGACATTATCCCTTCAAAAACCCTTTGAGGAACTTCTATCTTATTACCACCTTTTACAGATGAGGATGTTTACATGATTGCCTCCCATTTACAGATGAGAAGTTACTTAACTTTCTAAAATCACAGAACAAGAATTCAAATGCTGTTTTAATTCCAAAACTCATGTGATTAAGCATTCTTTATGATTCCAGTGCTCCCTTTATCATCTCACTATTGCCTCAGAATGTTGAAGGTATGATAAACTACAGATTTAATATTTATAAAAGCAAATCTATGCTGATGTCACCACATTCCTTGATATTTTTTTAAGATTTTTAATTTATTTATTTGAGAGAGAGAGAGCACAAGCAGGGGGAGGGATAGAAGGAGAGGAAAGGAGAGAAGCAGACTCTCCGCTGAGTGCAGAGCCTGAGGCGGGCTTGATCCCAGGACTCCTAGATCATGACCTGAGCCTAAGTCAGACCCTTAACCTACCGAGCCACCCAGGTGCCCCATATTCCTTGATTTTTTTAAGCCAATCACATAAACAAGGGAGATATGTCTTAATATCTCAACCCCCTCTTAGTGGATTGATGAGTGTTTCCGATAATAAAAAGGCCTGATTTATAATTATTACTTATTAAAATTAAATATAGCTTATTTGAAATTATAAGGAAAATACAAGGAAACAAAGAGTGCTCTTATGTACCAGTCTTAATACTTAGTCCCATAAACATAATATCATTAAGACAGATACAGCAAGACAAAACTTTTTCTTTCTGGAGAAGTAGGTCTTCTATATGAGGAAAAAAAATGCTGGGGAGTATTTATATAAAGAACTCTAGCCACAATAAAACCATTTCTTCGTTTCAAACTCTTGAACTAGTGACCCAATGCGAACTGCAAAAGACAGCGTTTTATGTTGCTCTGGTTTTAGAGAAAAATAATAATAAAATATTTTAAAGTAGTATTAGGGAAACAATAAAAAGAAATAGTTTAGGGGTGCCTGGGTGGCTCAGTCGTTAAGTGTCTGCCTTCGGCTCAGGTCATGATCCCAGGGTCCTGGGATCGAGCTCCATGGGAAGCCTGCTTCTCCCTCTCCCACTCCCCTGCTTGTGTTCCCTCTCTTGCTGTGTCTCTCTCTGTCAAATAAATAAAATCTTTAAAAAGAAAAAAAAAAAAGAAATAGTTTATTCATCCACAGCATGGGGGGATAAAAGCAATTAAAAAGGAGAGTCAGAGAATACACCATTTTCCTTCTACACTCAAGTTACAATATGTGGACCTAGTTAGCTTCTTAAACAGCACAAAGACTATATCCACACTAGATCATTTTTAGGTATTCAAATATTCACTGGATGTAAGAATGAAACAGTGTCATATTTTCTATCGTAAGCTGATAGTGTGTGAAACAGTAACCCACCATTTGAGAGGCTGAGCCCAGAAACCACACCTGAAATGCTTTCTTTCTCTCTGTTTTGTACCTCACTTCTTTAGAAATTAGAGAGGTGGAAGAATTCTGGTTCAATTTGCTAAAAGGATGAAGAAACTGGAGATGATATTTGAAGACATGAAGACATTTAAGTTTAGGTAGCTAAAGAATGGTAAGGATGGATCTGAAATCTAGGCTCTCTCACAGTTTGTTCTTTGGTACGTTAATGCTACCTACACAGCATTCATAAATTATGACGCAAAACAAATTAGCTACTCAATAATATTACTGATTTTGTAAAACAAAAGGCCACACTAGGGGCACTTGGGTGGCTTAGTTGGTTAAACGTCTGCCTTTGGCTCAGGTCATGATTCCAGGACCCTGGGATCGAGTCTCACATTGGGCTCCCTGCTCAGCAGGGAGTCTGCTTTTCCCTCCCACTCTCCCTCTGTGCGCTCTCTCTCCAATGAATAAATAAAACCTTTAAACAAACAAAAAGGCCAAACTATTTGCAAAACTAAAAGGTAATAGTATTTTGCAAAAAGGAAAATAACTTAGCAAATTTATAACAGCAATAAATCAGTAAGATCATTGTTAACAGAAAATTTTATGACTAATACCATGTTCCCATGCAAGATAAAGGTGCAATAATCATATCTCATCTACAAAATACAAGATGACCTAGTACTTAAGAATATGAATAAAAATGCTTTCCAAATTTTCTTTAAAACCCTTGAATATGGTCAGACACAGAAAATGGACTAATATTTGCTTAAATAAAATAATAGACTGAGAATTCAGAGTACTTATAGACATAGTTCTTCTGTGTGTGAAACAACCTACAAATTTGAACACATTTCAAGTTTTAAGGTATAAATTAAATTACAATAAATAAAAAAATTAGTATTGCTAATAATAGGTTTCATAATGATACATTTAAAAATTGAAAAATATGTGAAGACACATTTCTATTTTTCTTTTATAGGAATTTCTATTATTTCATGTTTTAGTAGACTCACAACACCAAGGTCAAAACACAGGAAAAAAATAAGTGTACATAGAAAACATCAAAAATACATTTAAAGTACATTTTCATATTTCATTTATTTGTATTTTCTGTTTACAAAGAGCTACAAACCCACCACAGAAAATTTCACAACATAGAAACAATACAAAAGAAAGCAAAATTTTTTCTAATTATGTCATCAAGTGAAACAACTATCATCAAACTTTGGAAGGTTTTTTCATAGCATTTTACTCTTATTTATGCACATAGGAATACATATGTACATATATGCTTTGATGCATGTTATATAAACAATGAATTTAATTAACACACCTTAAATATATTTGTTTACATTTAATAAATATTGTTTTTAATTTAATAAAGTTATCATTTATTAATTTCATTTAATTTAAACTTATAAATTAAATTTAGCATATTTAATTGAACATATTGAATATGTATATTAAAACACATGGACACACATACACATACATAATATAGTATAACAGGTAAAAGGTAACTATAGTATAAATAGATAAAACACTATTTCACCAAGCTACTATATAATAAAAAAAGTATTTAGTTTGTTTCTTATTTTTTATTATATTAGTCTATAATGACAATATTTGTCCATGGACATTTTTCCATTTATCTTAATATACATTTTGGATTTATTAACTATTAGGCTTTTTAAATAAAGGGTAAGTTTGCTTTTTATTTTGATGAATATTATCAAATAGCTCAAAAGATAGTAAGGTTTCACTCCAACAAGTAGCTTCATCAGCTTGCCCATTCAACAGTCAGGAAAAGATCCTTTTCATTTTAATGTGTTTCATTATTAGTTAGGTGAATGTTATGTTTCACATTTTCTTGCCATTATTTGTAGAGAAAAAGAGTTTAATGCATTTAATACTTTTAGGCCAAAGTTTGAAAAAAGCCAAACATGTTTTTATCCCTTATTATAAATTAATCTGTCGATTACTTCCCCCCAATTTTAGTATTCTGTTGCTAATTAGTGATATTGATCTAATTTTTAAACCACTAATTATTGACTGTTTTTAAAATTTGAGGCTCTGGAGCATATCTCCCCTTGGTGTTACTTTGAATTTTATCAATTATTGGTACATTAACTATGCATTTTGAACAATTGACCTCACTTTTCTGTGGATTAGTTTCCTCATTTTGTATAATCAAGCTATTAATAATTACAATCTCCCAGCTTTGTTGCTAAGATTATATAACACAAGTAAGGCATTTAGCATCATGTTTAAAAATAGTAGGCTTTGGGGTACCTGGGTGGCTCAGACAGTTAAGCATCTGCCTTCAGCTCAGGTGATGATCCCGAGGTCCTGGGATCAAGTCCTGCATCCGGCTCCCTGCTCAGTGGGGAGTCTGCTTCACCCTCTGCCTCTGCCTGCTACTCGCCCTGCTTGTACTCTCTCCCTGTCTAATAAAAAAAAAAAATCTTTAAAAAAATTGTTTAAAAATAGTAGGTTTTAACAAAAAATAGTTAAAATAATAAATATAATAATATATTGATATAATGATGATGTTAATAAGGAATATCTATTTGTGTTTATAGTACCTATTCACGTGATATCTATTCTTTAATTCTAATAAAATACCCAAACATGAGTAGTTCCAAAGAAACATCTGAAGGCGGGGTTAGAATTCTACATCCACCTTCCTCAATCCTCTTGATTTTATATTTAACCACATTATAAGGGTCTGGTTTTGACATGAAAGGTGGTCTACAAATCAAATTTGAGGAAATATTCTATTGAACTTAAACTTTATAGTTTTCTTACAGACCTGGGTAATCACAGAGATTTGAGTTAAATCCAAGCTTGTTTATTTCCTAGCTATGTGAGGTTGAATAATTAAACTTGAATTTCTTCATCTGGAAAAATAGAGATTAAATGGTTTACAATTTTTAAGGCAAAATAAAAAAATAATTTGGGAGTGATGTCAGCATCATGGCAGCAAAAGCCATCCCTCATTTTTTGACCCCCTCTTAAGCATTCATCCAACAACAGAAGTGCTTTTGTGGGAGTTGTGGGATCCAGCACCATATGCCAAGGAACCTGGGAGAAGTCGCCCACCTGGGCACTAGGCAATAGAATTCGGTGCCAAGTGTGGAACCCACAGAAGACTGCAAACCAATTTTAGCCTGTCCTGGCTGTGGTCCTGAAGAGACCGCAGAGCACTGACTTGGTGGTCACCTATGGGCAAGGGTTTCAAGATGAGACGTTCCACCACTCCAATGGAGAAACAACAATAACAACAACAACAAAACAAACAGAACAAGAAACAAACAAAACCCTCAACAACAACAAATGAGTTTGGATGCATAAGAATGGGTAAGCGGAACAATTTGACTCTGCCAGCATGATCTCTCCTCCATGACGGCACAGCTTAGGGCTAAACTAGACAGCCTGTGGTTTCTCCCACAGAGTAAAGAGAGATCCAGTGGGTAAATGCCTGGCTTCCTCAGCTGTGTAGGAAGCTGCTGAAGAGACTCCTTTCTCTCTCACAGCATCTGATCTCAAAGTATTGAAGTGGTAGCTCTCTGTGAATGGAATAAATCAAGAAAGCTGCATATTAGACTCTCAGGGGACATTAAAGAAACATGGTTCTTGCTGACTGCATTCTGTCGATAGTTGTAGGCAAAGCCTCACCCACAGTTTCCCCTCAGGTGACCCAAAGACACCCCAGCTCCCAGGTGCCAAGCAATACCTCCCCTTGCTCTGTGGCTGGCTTTCTCTCTCTGCACTCAGGCTGTGAGAGTTCTGGTAGACAGGACGCACATACAGAAGTCTGTGGACCAGGGAAAAACCTCAAACTTGAGCTGTAGTGCCACTTGTAGGAGAACAGAGAGGCTTAGCAGTAGCCAGCCTGGTGTGTTGTAAGGATCTAAAACATACAAGCTTAAGAATTCTGCCACAAGAGGGAGCAAGAAATATGGAGCAAGTACATTCATACAGGGTCTAAGAGAGCCTCAGAAGGTACAGCAGGGAAGAACAGAGCTGGAGACACGACACTTCCTGATTTCAAACTATACTACAAAACTATAGTATTCAAAATGGTATGGTACTGGCAAAAAAATAGACATATAGACCAATAGAACAGAATTGAGAGCCCAGAGATAAATGTCTGCATCTACAGTTGACTAATATTTGACAAGGGATCCTAAAATGCTCAATATGGAAAGAATAGTCTCTTCAGTAATGGGGTGGGGAAAATGGCATAACCACATGCAAAGAAAGAAATGGACTCCTATCTTATATCACTCACAAAAATGAACTAAAAATAGATTACAGACTTAGATATAAGATCTGAAACTAAAATTCTTAGAAGAAAACATTGGAAAAATCTCCCTGACAAAGGTCTCAGTAATGATTTTTTTGAATATGATAACACAAGTACAAACAACAAAGGTAAAAATAAATAAATGGGACTATATCAAATTAAAATGCTTCTGCACAGCAAAAGAAACAATCAACAAAATAAAAAGGCAACCTACTGAATGAAAGGAAATATTTGCAAACCATATATCTGATAAGGGGTTAATTTCCAAAATATATAAAGAATTCATATAACTCAGTAACCAAAAAAACAAACAAACAAACAAAAACCAAGCAATCTTATTAAAAATAATCTGAGGGATTGAATAGACACTATTCCAAAGAATACATATACGTGGGCAACAGGTACACAAAAAGAGGCTTAAGATCACCAGGAAAATGCAAATCAAAACTTTAATGAGATATTGCCTCAAACCTGTTAGAATGACTATCATCAAAAAACCCCCGAAAAATCAAAACCGAAAACCCACTACATACCAAGTGTGGAGAGGATGTGGAGCAAAGGGAACCCTTGTCCACTGTTGGTGGGAATGTAATTTGGTGCGACCACTATGGTAAATGGTATGGAAGTTTCTCAAAAAGTTAAAGTACAACTACCATATGATCCAACAATCCCACTTCTGGGTATATAATCAAAATAACTGAAAACAGAATATCAAAGAAATATCTGTACTCCTGTTTATTGCAGTGTTATGCAAAATAGGCAAGATATGGAAACAACTTAATTGCCCATCAATGGATAGATGGATGGAGGAGATGTGGTATATACACATGCAAATACATATAATGAGATATTATCCATCCTTGAGAAGAATGAAATCCTGCCATTTGAAACAACATGGTTGGTCTTCAAGATCATTAGGTTAAGTGAGGTTAAGTCAGACAGAAAGACAAATACTGCATGATCTCACTCACTTATATGTAGAATCTTAAAAAAGCTGAACTTGCAGAGGCCAGAGGTGAGGGAAAAAGGGAGATGGTAGTCAGAGTACACATTTTGAGTTAGAAGACAAATAAGTTTTAGGGATCTAATGCACAGCAGTGTGCTTATAACTAACAATACTGGACTGTATACTTAAAAGTTGCTAATAGAGTAAATCTTACGTGTTCTCACCATGAAAAAGAAATGGTGATTAATTGAGGTGACAAGTAACTTTAGCTAACACTAAGACGGTAATCATATTGCAATATCTAAGTGTATCAAATTAACACACTGCACACATTAAAGTTGTGTGATATTATATGTTAGTTATATTTCAATAAACTTGGGGAAAAGCAATTAAAAATTAATTACATTTTTAATAACATGTGGTATTTATTTTTCTCTTCTTTCAAACTTAGACTGAGATCACATATACAAAAATAACATTTAACCATCTATAGAGTCAACATATTGTAACTTTTGTGATTTTTAAAAAAGATCCCACCTATAAATATCTCAGAGAAATGTCCAAGTATCTATAGGAAAATATACACGTGAAGGCAAAATGTCACACTTTTTTCAAGCATTTTAATACTTTGAGAAGAGTCATAAACACACTCCTTATTTCATTCCTTCTCTGTTAAGCTGGCATTTGAAAAGCTGTTTTCAGTTAAAAATTTATTAACTCATTCTGCTACAAGATAAACCATAATTGTCTTAACTATTATTGGCAGAAGAAAAAACGAAGAGTCTATCTCAATGTTCAATTAGGAGTACACACAGAGATCAACTTGATCAATGTTGACATTTGCACAAGCTCTGCATATTTAAAAAGTGATCATACTCTACTGAAATGAGTACCGTTGCTGTAGACACAATATAATATACTTTAATGATCACATTAATACTGACATATCATCATTCTAGGTCAAAATAAAACAGTAAAATAGCCATTTAAATTAAATTACTCACAGTATTGATTTTATTGCTGTTTCTACAGATATGAAAGGATGCTTTAATTTTAGGACCAGATATAACAGGACACTTTAATTCTATCAGATTCAAAGAGTCTGAGGGTGCTCTGTGTGGGTGTTCAAAGTCTAAAAATATTAAAAAATTGAATTTCTTCCTGAATTTCATCAACGTGATTTTTTTAAACCGAAAGAAATATTCCTAAAATAAGTTTCTAAAATCTCTTTTGCTTTCTTTTTCCACTGACTTATCTGTTTATTCTGCCTTACAAAAAGATATAATATATATAATATCTACTTAGAAGTGAATATATATAAAACCTATATATATAGTATATATATATCCATATACATATATGTATATACATACATATATATCCATATATGTATATATGGATATGAACTTTCTCTATATTTCTTTTTTGACAATAATCTTGAATTTTCCAGGAATTTTAAAATGATCAATTATTGAAGGGGTCTAAAGATGTCAAATATAAATATCATATTTTATAATTTATTTAAAAATTCAACTTTTTTTTTTTTTTAAATTCAGGACTTATCTCCTGAGTACCTGCTATGGACCAAACTGGGAATTCAAAGTTAAACAAAACAGGATTTGCTTCCTTGAGAGCACTTCTGTCTTGTACTGTCTCCTTGGCAGCACAAAATTGTCAGAAATTTTGGATTTTGGAGGATTTTGTTATCCTAATGTACATGAAACCTCTCTTAAAACATTAATAACTATGTTTATTAGAAATGATAATTTCCTTATTTTTCAATTAATAGCACTGATTTTGAAATTTGGGAAATGTCAAGAAAACAAAACAAAACACTTGTCTTTAGCCTCCAGGGTCATAATCTATTCAGAGACATAGTTACATAAATCTTTAACTACAAAGAAAAGCTAATGCAGTTTAATGTTCATTTTGGAGAACTTTTTATCTCCCTCTTTCTCAGTTCCCGAGGTAAATTGAAAAGTCTTTAAAGATTAAGGGAAAGTGACTTGAGGCATTTCAATTGTCAATAAATTAATTGTATTTCTAATTAATAACATTCAACCTGGGGATAAAATAATGCAAAATCAAAGTGAATGCCAACTATTGGGGCACACTTCTTTCTCTTTAGGAAGATTGTTTTGGTTTGGGTTAGTTTTTAACTACAAATTCATTGTCAACAAAATCTTGTCAGATTTTAATTTGTACACCTGTTCATAAAAAAAAAATATTTGTTGCCTCTTCCAAACAAGGGAGGACTAACCTCGAGTAATTTCTATGAGGTTTTGGAATCTCTTATAATTTGGGAGCAGGACAAGCTGGAAGGGAACAGAACTCACAGAGTTCCAATTCAATTTTTTTACTGAGATGATTTGAAATTACTTTGTGTTTCCTAGGCAACCAGCACTGACCAGATACAAAATGGTGACAGCCAAGTCAAAATTGGCTATTGTGATGATCCCAAGAAGAGGAAGGAGAGAATAATAGAACTAAATGCAAGGGAACCAGACATCTATGTAATAATCCTGTCATTAAATCAGAAAATGTGCTAATATTTTCAAGTCTGAAGCTCAGGGAATGTTAAGTTAAATGAATTTTCCAAATCCATATAAGGCAGCAAAACTGTGACTAGTTTTCTGAGGTTTCCTTTCCAGGGAAAGGCCAACAGATATAAGTTACTAGTAATTCCTCTACTCTGTGAAGACAGTCCAAAATCCTCTAAGTTGTGTAAGAATTTTTTTTTATTTTTTTATTGTTATGTTAATCACCATGTATTACATCATTAGTTTTTGATGTAGTGTTCCATGATTCATTGTTTGTTCATAACACCCAGTGCTCCATGCAGAATGTGCCCTCTTTAATACCCATCACCAGGCTAACCCATCCCCCTACCCTCCTCCCCTCTAGAACCCTCAGTTTGTTTTTCAGAGTCCATCATCTCTCATGGTTCCTCTCCCCCTCTGACTTACTCCCCTTCATTCTTCCTCTCCTGCTATCTTCTTCTTTTTCTTTTTTCTTAAAATATGTTGCGTTATTTGTTTCAGAAGTACAGATCTGTGATTCAACAGTCTTGCAATTTATTAGATTAGATGGCCATGTCCCCTCTTTTTTCACATGTGCCTTTGCATTCATTCTGTGGTTCATTCATTTATAAGAGTTGCTACTTTGAAAAAAAAAATAAAACAACCTTTCTGCCCTTATGGAGTTTCCATTTTTCAGAGGGCAGCAAACAGACAAGATAATTTCAGATAGGAGCAAATGGCATGAAAAGAATAAAGCAAGAAACTGTTTTACAGTGGAAAGAATGCCTTCTGCTTGTGTAGTGAAGTGTACAGTAAAGATTGGCAGAGCAAGTGTAAATTTTTGAATATCCTTTATAAAAATACATGACTCACAGAAAAGTCTCTCTAAGACTCAGCTTTTTCCAAGAAAGGTACTTACATATATTTTAATGATCTATTAAAGTCATAAATGCATGCTTTTTATGGTTTTAATTACAGAGTAAATTTCCTGTTATAAAATCCTGTATAGCTGTTGGGAAGAAAACCTCATAATAGTTTGATGGTCTTCAGACAATACACAAAGTGACTATTAATAAGTTCTGTGCAAAATGCATTGCCTGATTACTTGCTTGCTTGAGGCAATTTGACATGCAAATGAAATTACTAGCTGAACTAGGCTTTAATCCTGGCCTTGGCCCTAGCTAGATGAATGTGAAATAACTACTCTGGACCTTGGTTAATTATTTGTGAAACAAGAGGATTGCCTAAAAGGGAACACTCACTACTCAATCTTGGGTTAGAAACTGGTTAAATGAGAAAAATAGAGATGTAGTGGTGCTTTCCCTACCTCTGTTCAGAGTGGGAATGCAAAAGAGTGATAGGGTGTTCGATGTAATAGGAATATTGGCATTTCTTGTCAGAAGAGAGGAATAGTCAAAAGCTCCCAATATTCCACCTGGATTTGCTGATAAGACTGTGGAGATAAAGAGTGGTCTCATTCATGAAAGACATGAGGATTTCTAAGTAACAGACTTTATAATTTTGCTTGCCAGTGCACATATTCTAAAATTTTATTCCATTTTATTTATCAAATAAATATTGTTTATTTATTATTTATTTAATCAAAAATCTTCTCTGGCTTTAGGGAAAGGAAAATTAATAATTATCTTCTGAATGGAGTCTCAAGTTCTGCTTCATTTTAACTTAAATATCTTTATAATCCCAAATCTATCTGAATGTTTCATCTTAGAATTGAAACCTTACAATTGATATTGTTTGGCTAGTAAAAATATGTATGACTCTGTAGGAATGTGGTTTTAAAGAATGGCATCTTTTGTGCATTATTTAATGTAAACAGATAGTGAGTGGGAAGACATGACTGGCCTGCTCAGATGAACTAAACCCGGTGCTGTGAAGAAGATAGTAAGTAGGATGTGTGGGGACGATGCATCTGTGGTCGGATGTAGGTCATGGTCATAGACTCTGGCCTATTACTATATTCTAGTTTTCATTGTTCCTTCATTTATTCATCTTATTTTTTAACGCATCTTTATGAGTTTCTCTCTTCTGAGTTTGAGATTTCATTTCCCTTGATATCTAAAGAAATATGTTAATCCTAACAATTTTGGTTCCCGTCGTTTTGTTGTTAGTTAATTGAAACCCACTTCTACCTATTGTAAAAATAGAATTGGGTAGTTTTATGTCTTGGAATCTGTTCTTTTGAGTTTAACATATGTCTGATATACTAACTTCAGATGTAGAATTCAATAATTCATCAGTTGCGAATAACACCCAGTGCTCATCACATCACATGACCATCACCCAATTACCCCATCCACCCACCCACTTCCAGCAGCCTCCAGCAACCTTCAGTTTGTTTCCTACAGTTAAGAGTCTTTCATGCTTTTTCTCCCACTCTGATTACTTCCCATTCAGTTTTCCCTCCATTTCCCTATGATTCTCTGCACTGTTTCTTATATTCTACATATGAGTGAAACCATATGATAATTGTCTTTCTCTGATTGACTTATTTTGCTCAGTATAATACCCTCCAGTTCCATCCTTGTCGATGTAAATGGTAAGTATTCATCTTTTCTGATGGCTGAGTAATATTCCATTGTGTGTGTGTGTGTGTGTGTGTGTGTGTGTGTGTGTGTGTGTGTGTGTATACCACATCTTCTTTACACATTCATCCATAAATGGAAATCTCAGCTCTTTCCATAGTTCGGCTATTGTGGACATTACTGCTGCAAACATTAGGGTGCACGTGCCCATTCAGATCCTTACATTTGTATCTTTGGGGTAAATACCTAGTAGTGCAATTGCTAAGTCATAGGGTAGTTCTTTTTAACTTCTTAAAACCTCCATATTGTTTTCCAGAGTGGCTGTACCAGCTTGCATTCCCACCAACAATGTAAGAGGGTTCCCCTTTCTCCACATCCTTGCTAACATTTGTGTTTCCTGACTTGTTAATTTTAGCCATTCTGACTGGTGTGAGGTGGTATCTCATTGGTTTTGAATGGTATTTCCCTGATGCCAAGTGATGTGGAACATTTTTTCATGTGTTTGTTGGCCATTTATATGTCTTCTTTGGAGAAATGTCTGTTCATGTCTTCTGCCCATTTCATGGTTGGATTACTTGTTCTTTGGGTGTTGAGTTTGATAAGTTCTTTATAGACCTTGGACACTAGCTCTTTATCTGATAAGACAGTTGCAAATACCTTCTCCCATTCTATAGTTTGCCTTTTAGTTTTGTTGACTGTTTCTTGAATGTGTAGAAGCTTTTTATCTTGATGAAGTCCCAACAGTACATTTTTCTCTTGTTCCCCTTGCCTTTGGAGATGTGTCTAGCAAGAAGTTGCAGCAGCTGAGGTTGAAGAGGTTGCTGCCTGTGTTCTCCTCTAGGATTTTGATGGATTTCTGTCTCACATTTAGGTCTTTCATGCATTTTGAGTTTATCTTTGTGTATGGTGTAAGAAAATGGTCCAGTTTCCTTTCTTGATTAAACTCTCCACAGTATAGGGATAGAGGGAACATAACTCAATTATCACAAAATCCATATATGAAAAGCCCACAGTGAATATCATTCTCAATGGAGAAAAACTGAGAACTTTTCCCCTAAGGTCAGGAACATGACAGGGATGCCCACTCTCACCACTCTTGTTCAACATAGTACTAAAAGTCGGTCTCAGCAATCAGACAACAAAAAGAAATAAAAGGCATTCAAATTGGCAAAGAAGATATCAAACGCTCACTCTTCGCAGATGACATGATACTTTATGTGGAAAACCCAAAGACTCCACCCCAAAATTGTTAGAACTTATACAGGAATTCAGCAACATGGCAGAATATAAAATCAATGCACAGAAATCAGTTGCATTTCTATACACTAACAATGAGACTAAAGAAAGAGAAATTAAGAAATTGATCCCATTTATAATAGCACCAAAAACCATAAGATACCTAGGAATAAACCTAACCAAAGAGGTGAAGGATCTGTACTCTAAAAACTACAGAATACTTATGAAAGAAATTGAGAAAGACACAAAGATGGAAAAACATTCCATGCTCAGGGATTGGAAGAAAAAATATTGTTAAAATGTCTATGTTACCCAGAGCAATCTATACATTCAGTGCAATCCCTATCAAAATACCATTAACTTTTCTCACAGAGGTGGAACAAATAATCCTAAGATTTTTATGGAACCAGAAAAGACCCTGAATAAACAGAGGAATGTTGAAAAAGAAAAGCAAAGCCGGTGGCATCACAATTCCAGACTTCAAGCTCTACTACAAAGCTGTCATCATCAAGACTGTATGGTACAGGCCCCAAAATAGACACATAGGTCAATGGAACAGAATAGAGAACCCAGAAATGGACCCTCAACTCTACGTATGATATACTTAAAACAAATCAAGGCATTAATTAAATAGCATGTTTAATAAAACATGACACACATGTAATATGTAATTATATATTTTTAATGTACAAGGTAGTTCTACATCAGATATTTATTTCTGGCTTCACTTTTAATCGGTGGCACTCAGCTGGAGTTGTTTGATGCATATGTCAGAATCTCCTAAGATAAATGTATCATAGTTTGACTATTAAACATGTAGTATTTATTATTTCATTTTCTCATTAAGTTTTAGATATTCTATCTGATGCTTTTGAAATTTCAAATTCAATGAGGTCACACAATGGCTAGGTTTATCCAAAAAGCCAGGTATTAAAATGATTAAAAGCAAGACTAATTGCTCACTCAATTTTCAGATGTGATGATGAACTTTCCAATTTAATGACTTTGGAACATGATCTGTAAATAAGAAGTCATCACCTATTTTTCCCCTATTTCTCTCAAATTCAAAATCTCTGTAACTCTTAGACAGACCCTAACCATCATCTAGTTCAGGAAAGATGGTTCCACAGGACCGTATTGTGTTCCAGATTTTCATAAAACTGAGGAAATCAGTGTAGATCCTGGAAGGAGTGAGACTGTTGCAGCTACAAGTTCTGTGACATCAAGAATTTATTCAAGGGACACCTGGGTGGCTCAGTTGGTTAAGCATCTGCCTTCGGCTCAGGTCATGATCTTAAGGTTGTGGGATTGAGTCTTGCATCAGACTCCTTGCTCAGCGGAGAGCCTGAATCTCCCTCTATATGTCACTCCCTCTGCTTCTGCTCTCTTTCTCTCTCTGACAAATAAATAAAATATTTAAAAAAGAGAGAATTTGTTCAACATACAATACTCCAATGTATGTGGGCCCCCACACTCAAAATATACTGTGTCACCCAGAAAAGCAGTATCTTTTCTCTCCTTGAGGGTAGCTTTAATTTTCTTCTACTGATAATATCACCTTTACAAGAACACATTGAAAGATTAATGTATTAAGGTATTCCCCTTAAAGTTTCGGATATTGAGTTTTGACTGGTTTGTAATGATTCCCATTTGTTTTTTAAACCCTGAAAAGGCTTCAACTTCACTTAAGTGAAACAAGCAATACTACTTTTTAGTGTAACAAAAATTGTAGGAAGACTATTTTAGTATCTCTCAAATAACTTTCTTTTTCCTTTCAAAACATAAGCATGTATTTTAAAATAAAGTTAGCGGTAATTGTCAGGATTCACAATGGGGTATCTATAACATGCTTGTTTTGTACTCAATTACATTTAAGTGCATTCTATAGCATAATAGTGATTATGCTAGATGCAGGTAAGCACTTTCCTGAGACCCCTTTTGCAGTATATTATATGTTTACATTATTTTCCTTCCTATTAGAGTTTCAACCACAACTGGCAGTCACTAACTACAGGCTACCTCTTAAGGAAATTGGGAACTCTCAATTATTTTTACATCTTAAAAGCCAGAAATTGCCTCTTCTCTTTTCTTAGTAGTGGATTTTATTTTGCAGTATATAAACTGTGTAGAAGCTATTTTTACTTCCTACATTAGATTTGTTGAATATCTTTCATTTTCTCAAATTATTTTGAACTTACCTGATTAGCAACATGCCTGAGTATATGATAAGGGAGAAAAAGCAGCAGTACCTAGAGAAATTTATTCCAATTTTCTGCTTGCTGCTCAGCTGATTGGAACTTTAGAATCGAAAAAACTGCTTTACTGATGACAATAGATTTGGACAGTGACCTTTTAAATCAATGAAATCTGCTTTCAAGGTTTTTAGACCCAACATGGATTCCTTCCCAGCCCTTCCCCATCCTACATTAGACTCATGAAAAAGTTACCCTCAGCACTTTAATTTTAGTGATAAGAGTAAAGGAAAATCAGAATAACTGACTCAAAACCCTCCTGACTGAGTTGAGACATGTATTTTCATCTAGTAAATCTCAATTGTATCTTCTAACACTGGGATCATACATATTTCTTACCTCTGCTACCTCATAATCAAAGAGATCCTCAGGTCATGATCAGGGATATTTACGGTTTATTTGCAAACAGATAAACAAATTTTTAAAAACCCTCGTTAATTAGATGATAACAAAATATTTCCCAGGGCAAAAGATATGAAAGGGCACATGTAGAATATATAGGTAAATGGCAATATACAGAGAAAGTGGCTTGTGCATGCACATGTATTTCCAGTATTTAAATTAGTATAGAAATGATAAATGACTCCCATTAATTATAAGAAGACATTATAAAATTATCTTTAACTGATCTTTAAATATTTAGCAAACTTCTCTTGAATAAGAATAAAAATATTACCAGTCAGGAATGACTTAGTCACAATGTTTAAATGCAAGACATTAAAAAATATAAAAATGAGGGGGAATATCAATTCAAAATGTAGATACAGAAAGGGAAAATAGCTACCTTTACCTTTATGAAAGAAAGATAATTTGAATGCAGATTCCAATAACTTCCCTATCTCCCCAATATCACCAGTTTCTCTCTTCTCTTTCTCTTTCTCAAATCACAATCTCAGACTCTCTGTTTTTTGGGGGTTTTTTTTGGTTTTGTTTTTTACTAAAACTAATATATACCAAGTGCCCCTCATGTATTGGAATGTTATTTGTCACCTTATTGAATTCTCAAAACAAACTTGCAAGGTATTAATTCCAGCAAGTAATGTAAATCACTATAGTTAACACTTCACAAGCATTATCTAATGAAATCTTCACAAAGGTACTATGATGTAAATATTGACATTTCCAATTTGCATTTTTGAAAATGATTTATAGATTAAATATATTTCCCAAGGACATCCAACTAAAACCATATGTTACAAAACCCACTGATCATTCTGCAATCTGCATATTGATCCTATAAAGGAATTTGTATTTTTCTTAAAGGTTTATTTATTTGATAGAGGTAGAGAGTGTGAGTGGGGGGAGGGGCAGTGGGAGAAACTCTCAAGCAGACTCCCCACTGAGCACAGAGGCTGATTCAGGGCTTGATCTCAGGACTCCCGAGATCATGATCTGAGTGGAAATCAAGAGTCGGTTGCTTAACCGACTGAGCCACATAGGCACCCCAGAAATTTCTGTTTTTAAAGACAACTGCTTTTCATTTTATTTTCTCTTTACTTTAGGTTTCAAACTCAGAGAACTAACCAGAATATTTAACAAGATAGAAGATGATACATGCTAAAATGTTCCTAATTAGAGGTTGATAGTTGCTAATTTGGCATGGTTTGCTAGACATCAGTGTTATAAAATCATGGAAAATATAAGGGGCTTACTATTGGAAAGACAGAGAATCATGTTCTTGACAAGTTTCAGAGACAACCACTTTCACATGATTGGGTTGGAAAGCATACTCCATTTGGTTTCAGTCAAAGGAAAAAGTTGTAAGTTGATTCAAAGTCTCCTCTAACCCTATAATTATACAAATAAAATTTACTTATCCAAGAAGTCCCTTATTATGTTGTGCATCTCATAAGTAATTCAACAAAGCTGGTCAATTCATAAATTGGTACCTTTGGAATCTCTGTGGAATTGAAAATTTAGACATTAAATAAAGAAATCCATGTCAATTGTGTAGTATCTATCCCAAATTAATCACCATTTTATTTCTTATATATTAATTCATGTGATTACAAATATAAATTTGGTTATTGACCACTGTCTTTTGCACTATTTTTATAGTGTGTTCTCTCTCCTAACTCAGACTCATGTTTAACACCTAGTATATTAGTTCGCTAGGGCAGCCATAACAAACTACCACAAACTGGATAACTTAATCAACATAAATTTATTTCCTCACAGTTTGAAGGTCAGAAGAGCAACATCAAATTATCAGTGGGGTTGGTTTCTTCTGTGGGTGTCTCTCACTGACTTATAGACAGAGATCTTTGCCCTGTGTCTTCGTAAGATCTTCCTCTATTTTTGTCTGTGTCCTAATCTCATCTTCTTATAAGGACATCAGTTATATTGAATCTAGCCCATCCATACCACCTCATTTTACCTTCATGACCTCTGTGAGAGACCCTATCTCCAAATATAATCACACTCTGAGGCTCTGGGGATTAGGATTTCAACATAGAAATTTGGAAGGGGAAACAATTCAACCTATAACACCTATCATATTTAATTATTTTCTTACTATTGTTGAAGAATATTTCACATAAAATTTCAAGTAGAGTGATTATAACACAGCTATATCTGTATCGCTTCCCTCCATGTACAAACGGAGCACATAGAGTTTCTACTATGGTTCGGGATGAAATTAGAGAGGTGGAATTTGCTCCATTGTCTTTGAAATGCTTGATTCTAGTGTAGAAGGATCAGATATATTCTGATTTACTAATATATATTATATCAATAAATTTTAATGGAATTAATTATGAAGAAATTATGAGGTTTCTTAGTGTTTTTTTTCCAAATAAAGTTATATAAAAGAAAACCACTCAAATAGTTCCTTGTAATTTTAAGCATTAAAGTTATCACAAACCAGAGTTTACACAAGCAACAGAGTTTTCAAATGCAGGTGCTAAAATAGGACCCTTAAGGGGCGCCTGGGTGGCTCAGCCGTTAAGCGTCTGCCTTCGGCTCAGGTTGTGATCCCAGAGGCCTGGGATCGAGCCCCACATTGGGCTCCCTGCTCCGGGGGAAGCCTGCTTCTCCCTCTCCCACTCCCCCTGCTTGTGTTCCCTCTCTCGCTGTGTCTCTCTCTGTCAAATAAATAAATAAAAATCTTAAAAAAAATAGGACCCTTAAATAAGTTTGTGAAGTGGAAAATATGCATTTACTAATGTCTGAGTTGTGAAAAATACAACCCTGAGGGCTGAATGGATAATTATGTTCTCAAACAGCCTCCAGGACAGGAAAGCACCAATTTTCATGTGCAATCATCTATTTGAATGTGCAATGCTTAATCATGTGTAAGCATTTGGTGGTGGCAATTTCCGTTGTCTCCCTCTCATATCTCCCTCCCTCTCATACCCTCGCGTGTGTGCTTGTGTTCTTGCTCTTTCTCTCTCTCTCTCTGTATGGCTCTTTGTCCAGTCCATGAAAAATATTATGTATGTTTTCTACCAGTGTTCTGTATAATTAAAGGGGAAGATAGCCATGGCAAAGTTAAAGGTGCAAGCTAACTACAGTTAATAGAGATTTCACCTAAGAAAAAATCGCTAACGCATCTGAGTTGAGCATTCTTTACTCACTTGGGCAACTTTGGTTTCAGAAAGTAACTTAAGTAGAGATTATCTGAACAGCACCACATTGAACTGTAAGCATGTATCTGGACCATCATGGTTAATAACAGGCTGTTTTTTTAATATGACTCTGTAAGGTAGCAGCATCTCCAGGGAGAAAAATAGAATTGGAGAAACTGAAGTGACCTTTGAGTATTGTCTTGTCTATGTGCATCTTAATGTAATTTTTCCTATCAAGAATATTTTCATAAATGATTTACCTATAATAGACATGAATAAGTAAAACAATATTACTACCTATGTGCAACACTGCTGTAAGAGGTGGAGGCAATATATGTTAAAATGCAAACAGGGTACTTGGTACCTGGGAGACAAATAGTTGCTAAGATAACTATTATTAATTGCTATTTCCAATTTCACATAATAGTTCCTTTAAGGCAATTAAGATCCAATCAATTTTATAGCCTGTTATTTTTAAAAGTCTGTGACGTCTATATAAACAAGGCAAACTGAATGTATGCATTTATCACTCTGTCCTTTTAAAATGATGGCGATAGCTGAGAATAAAGCCACAAGGACAAGAGGTTGTCTTTTTATATTTTTACCATCATTTTTATGGAATATTAGGAAGGTAGCAGTGAATGCCAGTATCTGCTCTATAAAGTTTAACCAAAAACACAGATGGATTTAAGGTGACTTTTAAAATTATACCAAACCCCACCAAATGCATACATACATTAAAGGTAGAAAAAGGAGAAGTAAGAGTACATACCACAATCTTCTGAACACTTGCCTTTGTAACTACAAATTTAGCAATAAGTTTTCAAAAGGCCAAAGTGTAAAAAGAGAAGGTCAGTCATTCAGGAAACCTACAAGGCCCCACAAAATAAAGACTAACTAATTGTCAAGAGGAAATGCAACTGTGGTGGATACCATTTCTCCCAAAGAACTCATGAAGAAGCTTTTGAGTAACAGGAATACATATTCTGAAAAGTATCCTTAACATAAATATATTAATTAATTTCACAAAAAGAAATTTCAATATGGAACTTGTGATGTCTTAGAGTTCAATAGAGCTAGTTCTTCAGGTGACAGTAAGATAGGACCTTTGGTGTCAAACTGGCTTTAAAATGTAATAAACCTTTCTTCTGAGCAGTTTCCCAAGGATTCAGTTCCTTTAATTTACAGATAAATGCTCATACATTTCCCCAAGAGCACAAGTCCATGTCACATATCTTGCTCTGTAGCTACTTTCAGATTCAGTATGACATATCCCAGAGTCAACCATTTTCCCACCAAACCCCTAAGATCCTGGCACAGTGTCTGGATCACTAGACCAGTATCCATCTTCTGACAATGAGAGGTCCTTGGTGACTTTCTTGCCAATGGACTTCAGTCACAGCTATCTTTTTTATTTTAATAAGTTTTTTTTAAGATTTTATTTATTTATTTGAGAGAAAGAATGAGAGATAGAGAGAGCATGGCGGGGAGGGTCAGAGGGAGAAGCAGACTCCCTGCTGAGCAGGGAGCCCGATGCAGGACTCAATCCTGGGGCTCCAGGATCATGACCTGGGCCGAAGGCAGTCGTCTAACCAACTGAGCCACCCAGGCGCCCAGTCAGAGCTATCATAATTAACCTGAGGAGTTTTAATTATAGTGAATCACCAAAGGGAAGGTACCAGGATTTTAACTATTTCCTCCTTTGGAGCTTGTTACTGTTTGGAAATTTATCCATTTTCTTCCTAATAACTGGACCTACATGACTATGAATTGGGGTAGAAGAATTCTTTGTCAAGAGCGAGTCTTATAAGGAAATTTTGAATTCTATAATTTCTCCAATAGCTAGGCTGATTCTCCCATAGCAGTGAGTCTTGATTTGGCCTGGGAATTTGTTCTTTTCACCCATAAATGGGCTTCTAAGGCTTTAATCTCCAGTAGGGAAGACCTTTTTCTGGAGTACAGGTGAGACATCCTATGTCCATAAGCACTGCAGAGAATTCAGCAGGTAAATAATTAATATAATATAATATATATAATAGTATAGTATAGTATTCTAGTGTAGTATAGTAATATAATATAATATGGACTCACCAGTTTAAGTGGAAAAAATTTCCTGTTGACCTCAAAATATTCTTCACTTTTTGTGAATAGACATCTAAATAGTAGTAAGATTTTCCCACCCAGAACTGTATCACTGTGTAATTATATTTCATCTAGATTTCCCATATTTCCAGTCAAATTTTGTAATATTTCCTGTGGAAGAACTTCACACCACTTTTTAAAGCTTAATTGTATATATTTTATATTTTGGGGGTTATCATTAGTATAATTTTTCATTGTTTTTTTCTGTTACTTTTAAAATACTGTCCTTTTTTTTTCTGTAATGAGATACAATTACAAGTTTTACCTTTACTGAATTCTCTCTTTTCTTCTAAAAATTTCAGTTATTTCTCTTGGGTATTCAGGGTACACTATCATATTATCATACTCAGACATTTCTGGATATTCATTAATTGCTCAAGAAGCTGTCTTTAGGCAAAAGCATTTATGTAACCATAAACAAATTAATAACCAGGGATGCATTTTACTGAGAAGTGAATCTTTCAAAGTTGGAGGGCCTAATAGACAGCTGATAAGGTTGTTTAAAATATATTCCAACATGTTTCTTAGGATGAGATCTTAGATGTCATGATGAGTTTGCCTCCTTATCTCTTATGTTTCTAGATCTTGACATTATTGTTATAACATATTGTTTGCAGTTAGCCCTTTAAATACAAAAATGAGTCATAGTGTGATTACAAAAAATGTCTTTGGGAAGTTTGGAAATCTTTTTAGGACTCAGAGAAACTAGCATGCTTAATATGCTATTGAGTTACTCTTTCTAAAGTATAATAATGATATTTTATCTTTCATTTCAGCAGCCTCCAATCTTGTGACATTTGTAAACACTTTATATGAGATTGTAAATGTACTAAAGCTATCAGACAAAACCATTTTGATTTCTTTTTTATATAATGATGAATTGCATATGCCTGTTTCTTTCCTGATTCCCTTAATGCAAAACACATTAAATAGTTGAAAAAGTACCACACACTAAATGCCAAATGTAAAGTTATTTCCTTTCTGGAGTGATTTCTGTTTATAGGTTATGCTTCTGTCATTAAATTCATAATGTGAATATAATCCTTTCCTTATGAGTTTTTCCCTTACCTTATCTCATCTTTTATTATAGTACATGTAGACAAAGTGTTGGTGTCTGCAGTCAGTGTATTATGCCTACTTTAGCTTTAGAGCCCTCTCATTACTATGCTTAATTTGAATTTCTTTTATGTCTTTAGAAAACCATCTGTCAGTAAATTATAATTTGGTGACCCTAGGTGATTTATGAGACTAGGGATTACATGCAAACAGTGTGTCTTGTTGAAACCTGTAGTTAGTTAAAAAGGTTTTAAAAAATTGAAGAATTTTAATGCTAAAAGTAAGTATTCAGTAAAAATATTCAATGGAAAAGTTTCACTAATTTCAAAATTGGGAAAGTTTTTGTGAGCTTTGTTTGAAAATCAAGGACAGGTGTATACAAATCATTCTACTTATTTTCTTCCTTGATGAATAAGAAATTTTTAGGATGACATTTACTATTTTATTAAGTCATTAAGGAAAGATGTGTGAGGAATAGTTAAGAAGCTCTTTGAGCCTAATAACGTAATACTTTTTTAAGATTTTTATTTGTTTATTTGAGAGAGACAGAGAGAGAGTGCACATGGGAGGCTGCAGAGGGAGAGGGAGAGAGAAACTCAAGCAGACTCCAAGCTGAGTGTGGAGCCTGACTCAGGGCTTTATCTCACAACCCTGAGATCACAACCTGAGTGGAAACAAAGAGTCAGATGCTCAACTGACTGTGCCACCTGGCACCCTAACTTAATACTTTTCTTAATGTTTAGGTAAATTTATATGCACACTTTATACTAGATAAACAATTATGCATATATAAATATGTTACTCTCCGAACCCAAATTTCAAATTTATATCTACCTAGAATCTGGTTAAAAATATATATATATATATTTTTACATTTCTAGCTCTTGGATGTAAATGATTTTCTAGTGTAAAAAAATTATTCAAAATACTCAATTTTACATAAAACTTCCAGCTCAGGAATAAGACTTTGTCAATATTCTGATCAGCAAGCACTGATTGCACAATATTAGAATTCCTTGACAGATGACAAACAGGATGAGGAAAAGGCAGTGGATCCAGATTGCTTTACAAATACCCAGATCCTTTCCAAGCAGCTGCCCTCATAGGAGGTAAGATTAGTGAAGAATTGGCCATGAAGGGTGGGAGTGTATAGGAAGAATCAGGCATATGATTATGGGGTATACTGTAACAGATATTGTGCTGGATCGGAGATCCTGAGTTCTGAACCCACCTGTCACTAGCTGAGAAGCTTAAGCCACAATGTAACCTTACATAACTCTCTCTCTCTCTCTGATGTAAAATGAGAATATAATTTTATAAAAATTTAAATGCTTTGTAAACTGCAATGTACTACATAAACACTAGGCATGATAAAAAATTAGAAACTCTCTTAATCTAGGCCAGGAGCTGTAAACTGGGGTAAGAATTCAAAGCTAATATCATTATCCAGTTTAACAGCTTTCTTTCTTTTTTTAATATTTTTTTAAGATTTTATTTATTTATTTGACAGAGAGAGAGAGAGAGAACAAGCAGGGGGAGCGGCAAGCAGAGGGAGAGGGAGAAGCAGGCTCCCCTTTGAGCATGGAGTCCAATGCAGGGCTTTATCCCAGGACCCCAGGATCATGACCTGAGTCAAAAGGCAGACACTTAACCTACTGAGCCACCCAGGCACCCCAACAGCTTGCTCTTTTGTAATACTTCAGGTAATACTTTGAATGGTTGGTTATTTTACCTCCTGACCAATTCCTTTATAATTTAATTATCTTTGGACTGATTTTGTTCCCTTTATCATTTTGTAGCCAGTTCACTGAGGACCTACACTTCCCACTCCTTCTTCTCATTATTATCTATATCATCACTATTATGATGCAAATAACTATTTATACATGTACAGTGATTTGTGAATGATAGAATTGGCTTGTATTATTGTGGTTGTCTTTTTCTTTTCTTATTTTTTAATCTACTTTGAAGACTCTAAGGACCTTTTAGCCAGTTTGTCATATTATAGAGATGGCAGTTTCATACTGAAGGCCATACTGTTGCCCTGCCCTTTGGTCTAATGATCTCAGTTGCATATAGTTGTGATTCTTTCAGTGACAGTCACAGTAAGCAAGGGAATATACAGAATGAGGTGTGAATGGGAACAATCAGAGAGCTGAACAACATCTGCTGCTGCAGAAAAAAATAGCAAAATCCTGAGGAAAATATGGAGATTATCTATGGGTGAAACACCGAATGGCAATGTTTGCTATTGCTTATATTTTGTCCCCATAGCATCTAATATTGGCATTATTTTAATCATCTTGTACTTACAAGTCCACTATGACCTAATCAATTACAGGTTTTGAAAAGCTAAATGCATAGGTTTAAGTGGAATTCTGACTCATTCATCTCACTATTTTTTCTGACTGTCAAAATACCACTTTTTCACGAAAAAGAAACAAAAGCTGTGGTATGTATTAATTTGATTTATACCCAAATAAAGGGATCTTTACCACTAGGAACAAAATAGGAAATTATTTAAACCTATAAGGAATGTTATAAATTAACTGTATTGCTTAAACTTATGATTTGGTAGAAATACTTTGAAAGAAATATATATATATTTTGAAATACATTTAAAAATGAATTAAAGGGGCAGCTGGCTGGTTCAGTTAGTAGAGCATGTGACTCTTGATCTTGGGATCATGAATTCAAGCTCCACATTGGGGGTAGAGTTTACTTAATAACAAAAAAAAATGAATTAAAATTGTAAGTGTAACTTCTGATTTCCAATTTTGTATATAAGGAGCTTGGAAGTTGCCACTTCAAAAAAGCTGAACAGACTGAAAAATTAACTCTACTCAGCTCCATAAAGAGAAGGGAGGACACAAGTCAATCCAATGACCCCGAGATCGGAGAGACAAGTTGGTAAATATAGGGAGCTGTCTCTTACCAGAACAGAAACTTCGGAGTTGGAAACTCTGTTGCAACAAGTGCCCATGGGTAGGAGAATCCAAACTGTGTTTAACTAATTGCTAGAGGCTCAGAGCTGACAATTCTGAGTCTTAAAAACTCTTGGGGTGCCTGCTCATGGGGTGGGAGGTAACAATATTGTGAGATTTACCTCCAGGAACTCAACCATACTTTCACAGTAAACATCAGGGAAAAATCCCCACCTGCTTTCTGAAGGGGGAAGAGTAAAGAAAAAATTTTGAAATACTCTAAAACACTGTGTCTTAACAAGGCATGGTAATAACAATAATCACTAACATTTGTTGTTTTTGATTACATGTCAGGTCCTGCTAAGTGTTTTTCAAACAGTATTTTACTATAGAGTTGAGGAACTGAGACTTACATAAAGGATTTAGAACAGAAATCAATGAAATACAAAAAAACAAAAACAAAAACAGGAAGTTAATTTGGAAAACCAATGAAACCAAAAGCTGGTTCCTTGAAAAGATCAATGAAATTGATATGTTTCTAGTTAAACTAATTAAAAAAGGACACAAATTACTTATATCAGAAATGAAAGAAGGGATATCCCTAAAGATTATAAAAATTAAGAGGATACTATTACCAACACTACATACACAAATTTGATAGTTTAAGTGAAATGGACCAATTTCTTAAAAGATACAATCTGCTATAACTCACATAAGAAATAGTCTGAATAGGCCTATATCTATTCAAGAAATTGAATCAATAATTAATAGCCTTCAAAAACAGAAAAAGTCAGATGCAAATGGGTTCACTAGTGAATTCTACAAAATGTTTAAAAAAGAAATTATACTGGGCGCCTGGGTGGCTCAGTTGGTTAAGCGACTGCCTTCGGCTCAGGTCATGATCCTGGAGTCCCGGGATCGAGTCCCGCATCGGGCTCCCTGCTCAGCAGGGGGTCTGCTTCTCCCTCTGACCCTCTTCCCTCTCGTGCTTTCTATCTCTCATTCTCTCTCTCTCTCAAATAAATAAATAAAATCTTAAAAAAAAAAAAGAAATTATACTGGGCTGCCTGGCTGACTCAATTAGAGGAGTGTGTGACTCTTGATCTTGGGATCAAGCCCTGAGAGTCTGAGCCCCATGTAGGGTGTAAAGGTTACTTAAATAAATGAAAACTTTTATTTTTTTAAATGAAATTTAAAATTTCATTCATAAAATGAAATTATACCAATTTTTTACAATCTTTTTCAGAGAATAGAAGCAGAAGAAATACTTCTTAACTCATTCTATGAGAACAGTCCTACCCTAATACAAACAAAACAATAATATTATAAGGAATTATACCAATATCTCTTATAAACATTGATGCAAAATTCTTCAACAAAATATTAGCAAATTCAATGCAAAAAAGGATAACAAATCATTATACACCACAACCAAGAGGAATTTATCCTGGATATGCAAGGCTTGTTCAACATTGAAAGTCACTAATCTAATCCATCACATCAACAGACTAAACAAGAAAAAACAATCACATGATCATATCAATAGATGCAGAAAAAGTATTTGACAATATTCAATACCGACTTATGATAAAAACTCAATAAACTAAGAATAGAGAGAATTTTCTCAACCTGATGAACTATCTACCTTATACATAACATCAGAGTAATGGTGAGAACCTAGAATTTCCCTCTAAGGTCAGGTAGAAGGCAAGAATTTCTCCTCTCATCACTGATTTTCAATATCCTACTGGAACTTATTACTACACAATAAGACAAGAAAGGGAAATAAATGACATACAGATTGGGAAAGAAGACATTAAACTGCTTATGTTCACAGATGATATTATGGCTATGTAGGGAATCTGAAAGAATCAACCAAAAACTCCTGGACTAATAAATAGTTATAATAAGGGCAGGATACAAGATTGATATAGAGAAGTTAATTGCTCTCCTATATTGCAACAATGAACAAGAGGAATTTGAACTTGAAAACACAGTACATTTATAATAGCACTCCCCAAATGACATACTTAGGTATAAATCCAACAAAATAGGTACAAGATTTATATGAGGAAAACTACAAATCTTTGATGAGTGAAATAAAAAGAACTAAATAAATGGAGAGATATTCCATGTTCTTGCATAGAAAGGAAGAGACAATATTATCAAGATGCTTGTTCCTACTAACCTGAAGTATAGATTCAGTGCAATCCCAATCAAAATCTTAGCAAGTTATTTTATGGATATCAACAAACTGATTCTAAAGTCTATATGGATGAACAAAAGATCCAGAATATCCAATACAATATTGAAGGAGAAACACAAAGATAGAGGACTGATTCCCCTCAACCCCAGGACTTCTTATAAAGCTATAATAATCAAGATAATGTGATATTGGCAAAAGAATATAAAAATAGATTAATGAAGCAGAATAGAAAGTCCAAAAATAGACCCACATAAACATAGTCAACTGACCTTTGAAAAAAGAGGAAAGTCAATACAATGAAGCAAAGATTATCTGTACAACAAATGATACTAGAACAACTGGATATCAACATGCAAAAAAGTAAATCTAGACACAGACCTCATATCCTTCACAAAAATTAACTTAAAAAGGATCACAGAGCCTAATATAAAATACAAAAGTACTAAACTCCTAGAAAATAATGGGAGAAAACCCGGATGACCTTGAGTGTGATGATGTCTTTTTAGATACAACACCACAGATTCATGGGAGAAATAACTGATACTGATAAACAGGACTTCATTAAAATAATAATTTAAAAAAAACAGGGCGCCTGGGTGGCTCAGTTGGTTAAGCGACTGCCTTCGGCTTAGGTCATGATCCTGGAGTCCCGGGATCGAGTCCCATATCGGGCTCCCTGCTCAGCAGGGAGTCTGCTTCTCCCTCTGACCCTCTTCCCTCTCGTGCTCTCTATCTCTCATTCTCTCTCTCAAATAAATAAATAAAATCTTTAAAAAAAAAAACCTTCTGCAAAAGCTAATATCAAGATAATTAAAAGACAAACAATAGCCTTCAAGAAAATGTTTGCAGAAGACATATATTATAATTTTTATGCAAAGTACACAAAGAAGCCATAAAACTCAATAATAATGAAGCAAACAACCCAATTAAAATATGAGCCAAAGATCTTAACAGACATCTCACCAAAGAAGATCTACAGATGGCAAACAAGCATTTGAAAAGACAAAAGAGCATTTGAAAAGAGGTCCCTCATTATATGTCATCAAGGAAATGCACATTGAAACAAGAAATAGGTAACACTACTTGCCTGTTAGAGTGGCCAAAATTTAGAACACTGACAGCACCCAATGCTGGTGAGGATGTAGAGCAAAAGGAACTATCTGTCATACACTGCTGGTGATATAGCCATTTTGGAAGATAGTTTGATGGTTTCTTACAAAACTAAACATTCTTTTACCATATGATCCAGCAATTGTGTTCCTTGGTGTTTACCCAAGGGAGCTGGAAACTTATGCCCACACAAACCCTGTGTGTGGATGTTTTCAGTGACTTCATTCATAATGGCCAATCCTTAGATGCAACGAAGATGTCCTGAAGTAGGTAAATGTTTAAATAAACTGTGGTATATCCAGACAATGGAATATTATTCAACACTAAAAAGGAATATGCTATCAAGCCATGTAGACTTGTAGGAAACATAAATACACGTTCATAAGTGAAAGAAGCCAATCTGAGAAGGTTGCATTTTGTATGATTCCAACTATATGACATTCTGGAAAAGGCAAAACTATAAAGACAATGAAAAGCTTAATGGTTGCTGGGAGGGCGATAAATAGGTAGAGTATCAAGTATTTTTAGTGGAGTGAAAATACTCTGTATGATACCGTAATAATGGATACATGTCCTAGAAATCCAGTAAATGTTTAGTTTGTTGATGGTAATAACAAAGTCATATTATAACCCTTACCAAGTTTACCTGGAGCAGAGTCAGGATGTACTACCAAATTTTTAGAAAATACTCAATAACTTTTTTTGACAATTTGAATGGAGATATCTCAGAAATTGGCCTAAATATAAGGAATTTGCCTATGTTTGTATTCTGTACCTTCCAATTTTAATATATATTCTGATATACATACCTTCTAATTCTGAAATAGCTATATTTCAGGGGCTGGGCTATATCAGGCCCAAATGAAGTAGACTATGGTTACATTTAGAATGACTTAAGTCTGAAAGTTAAGAAAAACTGTCATGACTAGAAAAGTTTACACGCACACACACACTCCTCACTCCAATATTATCATCCATCACAATGGCTGCTGATGAAATTCAGGACACTTCACATTTCTTGGACAATCTTGCTGATCCTTCTGGTTCTGAATCATCTGAATTATCTTGTTGTTATATATTTTAGATAATAAATCTTATTTAATTTCGCCATGAAGTTTGTGTATGGTATTTCCTTAAATTTCAATTCATATTTGTCAACAATGTGGTTGAGCAGTACCTCTCTTTTCTGAATAAATTTATTTGAAATGGCAGATCTTCTAAAAATGGCACACTGTACACTTGTAAGTAGTTCCTTAGCAATCAATTACTGAATAACCTCACATAATACAGATATTTGAAGATGCAGGAAGCAAAAGGAAACTCTAAGCCTAGCACTAAATCAGCAAAGCTTCCTGACCCTGGTAATAAGAACAGAACCCTATGCTACTCATTCAGAGATTAACATTGGACAAAGGGTTGAATTTTGAGAAAGCTAAAGCTTCTGATCATGCTAACACACTTGCTTATTGCCAACACAAATCCCAAATTTTTCTTCATTCCCATTCTAGTTCACTAGAGATAATCAGATTCATGGAAGGAATAATTGCTGAGCCTCTGTTGATTCTGAGAAATAACACTGTCACAATCTGTGATGAGACCATATGATAAAGATTTGCTTTTTCCACCCATAGCTAAAAAATAATCATATTATTTTTAGGAACTGAAAAGTAGGATAGGAAGTGAAAAGTATTCAGAAAGAAAGGGGAGGCTTGCTCAAGCTTGAATGAAGGGGAACATCATGGATAAAGTAACTTTTTCCACTTATAGTCTGTCTTCAAGTATGCTTTAGATTCGCCTGGCTACTAGAAAGAAATGTAATTGTTGTAACAACAATGATCTGACTCTCAGAAGATGGCATTATGTTGTAGAAAGAGCTCTAGTAGAATTCCCTGGCTGTAGATATAGCAAAATCATGGTCAGTTTTGATTCTAAGGAGGGAACAGAAAATGATGAGTGTGACATATGAGCTTTATGAGAAACAAGGTGTTCTAGATTGCTATGCTATATCGTGAAGAAAGGGAAATAAGGATGGGAACAAAGGATGAATAAAGCTGTGTATTAACCCATTGTACTGTGCTTAATAGATTAGCTCTATTGTGTTGGCATAAGATTTTTACTGTATAACCAACATGGCCAGTCTTTAAGTGGTGATGCCTGTATCCTAAAGTAATGTCTACAGTTAAAGACAAGATGAATGGACTGGTAAATACTGACTAAACATTTATTGAATAAATCTATGAGTAAATGAAACCATCAGACACATTTGTAGTATCTCTTATCTACAGAAAAGATGACTTCTGCTGCCACAAAAGGGGAAAGATTTGAGATACTAAATACACTTACTCATATGTCTATAGTTTATACCTTCCATGTATTCTCTAGAATACACTCAGACAGGTGGATCATATGCCATCTTTGTGGCACTGTTGAGCTTAGGAAAGTCTCCAAACATATTTAGGTTCAATTTCCTTCATCTATTTAATGTGCATAAGATTGTCTCTAAGAATTTTTCCTGCTCTAACAGTCTACACTTTTTCCCCAATGTTAGCACATGGTTCAGATTTTGGCCCTGCTTGACTTTGGCTTCTTGCAGGAAATTGATGAGACCTAACTGACATTGCCATACCACCTGTGTGTCACAGGAATTGGTCTCTATTGATTGAAATCACAGATGGATACCTATTTGCTTCTACTCCATTTGCTTTCAAACTTATAAAAACAAAACAAAAAAAAAAAAACTTCTTGATATTGAGGACAAGGGTAACAGCCTGATTTTTATTCTTTATTAGGGCTGTCAAATATGGTTGTGCAGTGTTTACCCTGCAGAAAAATGCTTGGCCTAGAGAACATAAGAGAACAAAATGCCAACCACCTTCTGTTTGCCTAATTTGCACAAAGGCGACATTGATTTGATTTATTTAGACTTGCACGATTGACATGACTTAAGTGACGAATGAACTATACTCTCTATATTAAGTGGAACTTTGAGTCATATGTCCAACTCCACCTCTATGAAAGAGACTCTCATATAATAGTTGTTTTGTCACTGAAAAGACTTCTCAGGCTATACTGTCAGAAAAATGATATTGTCCCCTTAACTATAGATATCCTCCATAAACTGATTTGGTTTTGCATGTCTTTTAGATAGTTTTGTCTGTGTATGTTTGTATGCATGTGGGTTTTCAGTATGTGAGTATCCATATGCACTGCAAAGTACAATAAGGTTTCTCTGATCGTGGCTGATAGGATGATGAAAAAGATAGTGTTGAAGGAGAGTCAGATCTGTTTTCCTATTCCACCAGATCAAACACATATTTTCATCATTAAATAAGTGAAGATCACCCAGATTTCTGTGTACTCCCCTTCAGATATACCTCCTCCTGCTGGTTTTGTGAAAAAAAATATTTATCAAGCACTTACAAACTTGCTTGCAAAAGTGGGCAAGGTCTGTGTAGCATGACCTGATCATAAGACCCTTTCAATCCAGTCAAAGTAAATAGAATTGTATAAAAGTGTAAAAGCCAGCCATTGTGCTGAAGTTCAACCTCACATTTTATAGAAAATGAAACGTGGCTGAGTGGTCACTTACTGTGTCTGAGATCACACTGATGTTAGTGGCAGGGAAAATTCATTTTAACAGTCCTGGACTTCCTCTCAGGACTTGTCCTAAGCCAGTCTAGTGTAGTGGATAAGATCATGAACTCTGGATTTCAGATGCTTAGGTCTGAATGGTGGCTTCACCATGTGCTAACTGTGTTACACTGAGCCATTAAATCAACTTCTCAGTGCCTCTGTTTTATCTTCTGTAAACTGAGGAAGATAATAACACTTACTTCCTTTCATATGGATTCAGTGAGTTAAACATCTGAAGTGTTTTGGGTTTTTTTTTAAGATTTTATTTATTTACTTGAGAAAGAGATAAAGTAAGAGAGCACAAGAGCAGGGTGAGGGGCAGAGAGAGAAGAAGACTCCCTGATGAGCAGGGAGCCCGATGCAGGACTCGATCCCAGGACCCTGGGACTATGACCTGAGCCAAACGCTTAACAGGCTGAGCCACCCAGGTGCCCTGTCTGAAAGCTTGTAACATAATAATAAGAAGAAGAAACAAGCAACAAGTGTGTTTAATGATAATGATGATGAGTTCTCTCTGGCGGTTTTGAAACAAAGGGGTATTCCTTTACAGGACAGTTGTCCACTCCAGTATTCCTACACATGCTGTAGTCCATTGCTTCAGAATAAATCACCAGGAACCAAAAATGGTTACAAACTATGTTAATCTGATGAATCCCAAATTAATCAAAATTAAATTAATTAAAAAATTCATTGTTGTAAATGAATTATAACACAAAAATTTTTTTTTAAGATTTTGTTTGTTTGTCAGAGAAAAAGAGCACAAGCAGGGGGAGTTGCAGGCAGAGGGAGAAGCAGGCTCCCCGCCAAGCCACCCAGGCACCCCCAACAAAATGTTTCTAATGGTATGTCTCTGAACCATTTGAACTAAAACCAGTTGTTGAGATTTATGGAAACAGTGAAAGGTCCTTCCCATACATACCAGGGAAGAATATTGCCAGAGAAATGAATCACAAAGAACTACTCCTGCATTTTTCTTCAGAGTTTGATTTCACTTCAAATTAGATGAAATATTAAGGAAATGCAATGATTGTAATAATAGGGAGCAAAAATAAACCTTAGTCTGATTGGTATTTTTAATTTACATCTTTTGGTAATTAGCTCTCTTACATCCTTTGTTCCAATTTGTAGATTTTGAACGGTACTGATAGTTTAAACCATGAAGAAAAAAAACTACTTACAAAAAATGGTTTAATTAGCATATTTTATAAAATTTAACTATCTTTGAATATCCTGAACTCATATTTTGCAGGAGGCTATTACAATATACTAAAACACACCATGACCGTGGTATTTTGCTCAATAAGCAAACTAACAAAAAATAATTATGATCACTTTAATTGATAACCACATAAAATAAATCTAAATATGTTTGGAGGGGGCATTACAGAAAAGTGAATATGCTATGGCAAAGGTAAATAACAACTTTACTTTAGCAAGCTACATTTCTTTACATGTTTACTTTTTTAGATTTTCTTTCCATATTTTAGAGAAGTTTGAACAATGCTTGCCTACTTCTTCTTGTCATTTATAAGTAATGATAGGGAGTGAACATCTTTTCTGAGCTTTTGTGAATTGTCATCCTTCTTTCTAAGCTTGGATTAACTTCCATCATTCTACTTTTATATTTTCAATGTATAATACATCCCTGAGTGTTTCCTTAATGCAAAGTTTTTTGTCAACATTACTTCCTCTGAGATGTTTTTATCTTTTGCATTACTCCCCCTCCCCATTTATGTTCTCCTTTTTAAGTTCCTCTGACTGCATATGTAGAGTCTCAAATGGTAGGGTCAACATTCCCCCATCAGCTATTTCTTCTATAACTTCATTTATGCTCAATTATAATTTCACTTCCAGCATGATCCCTTTTTGTGTCCTTGCTGTACTTTCATCTTTTTTGGGTAATCCATCTTGTGATCATTCATTTTGAAAAATGACATGGGGGTTTATCACGGGGACATAGAAGACAACACAACTACACACGTTTCTCTATGAGCATGAACTAAAGAACAGATGCAAAGTGACCAATCAGCACACTGTTAAAGAAGGGACATCATTGGTTACTGATCACCCTGTACATCTGCTTATTAATGCAGAAACTTGTGGACTAAAGCACTAGCACCGAATTTTATATTTTATGCAATCAGTCATGGTTAATATACTATGGTGACTGAATTTGAACTGTGTTTGCAATACTGGCATTATTTAACTGAACCATAATGCCTGAAATCTGTGCATAGTGGAGCCATGCTAATTAAACACTGTCTGGTTGTGCAGCTTTCATTTTCAATATTCTTCACATATTTGTTAGTTATATAACAAAGTACTTCATGATCCTTTTTTGAAGTATTGTAACTGATACTTGCTTTTGAAATTTTTAAGTGATTATTTTCAGTGTATAAAAATACAATTGCTTATTTTTATTACCTTGCACTCTGCAAACTTGCTATCTTTACTTGCTAGTTCCAATCCCTTTTGTTTTATTTTATGCTCTTTTGTAAATTTGGGGGGATGGTTCTAAATGGGAAATTATGTGGTCTGTAAATATAAATATTTTTATTTATTCTTTTTTTATATGTATACTTCTTATTTCTCTTTATTGCATTGTTTCACTGATTGGGATCTCCAGTGTAAAGCTGAATAAATGTTCTTGCCTTGTTTCCAACCTTACAGAAAAAATACCACTAAGAAGGATATTAATGATTAAGATGGTAGGTGTAGGTTTTCATAGAAGTTCAATTTCAGGTTAAATATATTCCCTTGTAGTCAGAGAGTTTTCTGTGAGTTTTGAATCATAAGTGGGTATTGAACATTGCCAAACACTTTTTCTGCATCGACTAAGATGATCATATGTTTTTTTCTTCTTAATCCTTTGATATAATAAATTACATTTGATTGATGTCCTAATGTTGAATCAAACCAGCCTTGCATTCCCAGCATAAATAACATTTTTTTACATTAAATTATCCTTTATATGTTGCTGGAATAGATTTGCTAATATTTTAAGGCCTTTTGCATTTCTATTCATAATGAAAATTGGTTTGTAGCTTTAATTTTTTGCAATATTTTTTCTAGTTTTGGAACCAGGGTAAGAGGGACTCATAAAATGAGTTGGGAAGTGTTTCTTAATCTCTTGTTTTCTAGATGTGTTTATGTAGAACTGGTGTTCCCTCCTTCAAGTGTTTGGTTTTATCCGCACTAAGATGGCTAAGCTAAAATTTGTCTTGTTCTTATTGTTTTATAAAGATTTTAACTCTAAGTTCAGTTTCTTTAATAGATTTAGAAATATTGAGATTTTCCTTAAATAGTGAACTTTTGCAGTTTGTGTCATTCAAGGAATTAATCCGTTTCATCTGAGTTGTCAAATTTAAGTAAAAAGTTGCAATATTTCTTATTTTCCTTTTGTGGCTTTAGTGTTTGTAGTTAGGTAACTCTAACACATTCCTGTGTTTGTACTTGTGTCTTCTTTCTTTTATTATTTTTTAATTAATCAGTCTGGCTAAATGTTTATCAATTTTATTGATTTCTTTAAAGAAATAGCTGTCAGTCATTTTTCTCCACTGTTTTCTGTTTTTAATTTTATAGATACCTTACCATTATTCCCTTTTCTGCTTATTTTTATATACTCTTCCTTTTATAATTTTTTAGGGTGAAGGTTAAGATAATTTATATACGTGTACACTCTGCTGTTGTTGGATGGAATGTTCCAAAAATGTCAATTAAGTCAAGCTTGTTGAGCCTTGTTTTGTTAGTCTCTAGAATTACTGATTTTCTGTCTACTTGTTTATTTATTGTTGAGAAAAGAAGGTGAAAGTTCCAATTATGATTATAAATTTGTCTATTTTTCCTTTCAGTTCTATCAGCTTTTGCTTCATGTGTTTTGAAGATCTGTTCTTAGATGTATACATATCTAGTGTGCTATGACTATTTAGTAAATTGACTATTATTCTGATATAGTTGTTTCTAAAAATATTCCTTGTTCTAAAGTACTTTGTGATATCAAAATAGCCACTCCTGCTCTCTTCTGATTGTTTGGAATTAATCATCCTTTAATCCATGGGTTTATATTGGTTGCAGGTTTCTTATAGAGAGAATGATTAAGTCTTGGGTTTTTATTCAATAAGACATTTTTCTTTTATTTGGTACATTTAGAATTAGAGCTGACAATCTACAACCCATGAGCCAAATCCAGGCTGCTGCAGTCCCAACCTGGTCACACCCATTTGCTTATGTATTATTTGTGGCTGCTTCTGAACCTTATTGGCAAAATTGACTAGTTACAACAGAGACCATATGACCCACAAAGTCAAACATATTTATTATAGAATTGTTTACGGGAAAAGTTTACCATGTAATTGGAATAGTTGTCATACCTCTCTTTTAAAACAAAACTTAAGAGAAAATTAAACTAATCTTAAGTTAATATACACTCAAAGTTGTACATTTTCTGTTGATCTTTATACATTCCTGAGGTTCTACTTTTTCTCTGGTATAATTTCTCTTTAGCTTGAAGATATTCCTTCACCATTTCTTTTATATTAAATGTATTAGTGAACAATTTTCTTAGTTTTTTGTCCTCTAAGAATGTATTTATATAACCTTCATTCTTAAAGGATATCTTTATTAGATACAAAATTCTGGGTAGATAGTTTTTTGTTGTTGTTTTTTGTTTGTATTTTACCTCAGTACTTAAAACAAGTTGTTCCACTGTTTCCTTTGTCCAGCTTTTGTGGTATTTGATGAGAAATCTTCAGCCACACATATCATTGTACCTCTTTATATAATGTAACATCTTTTTCTAGCAGCTTTCAAGATATGTTCGTATAGCTAGATAGATACATAGGTAGGTGTACATATGGACAGATAGATAAACTATATAGAGATAGATAGATATGTATTATATTAATATGTATATATGGATTAGATAAATAAATGATATATAAACGATATATATCTAATATATATGTAATATGTATAATATAAATATATTTATTTATATATTCATATATTTTATATTTATATATTTATTTATACACTTACATATAATATAAATATATATTTATTTTACATCTATATGTAACATGATACCTAATCTTTATCTTTAGTATAGCTATGTATAGGTCTATATTTATGCTTTTTATCTTTGGTTTTCAGAAGTTTGATTATGCTGTGTCTAGGCATGATTTTCTTTGAGTTTATTGTATTTGAGGTTTTCTGATTTTCTTGATTTTGTAAATGTATTTCTTTGCCAAATTTGTAAAGTTATCAGCCATTTTTTACAGTATTTCTTCTAAAACAATCTCCAGTCTCCTTTTGGGACTTAAATGGCAAAAATGTTAGACTTTTTGTTACTGTCCCAGTTCTGTCTGTTCTCCAGAATGAAAAATTTCAATTAATCTACCTTCAAGTTCACTTAGTCTTTCCTCTCTCATCACTATTCTGTTATTGAATCTAACCAGGTAGCTTTTTAATCAGATACATATTTTCTGAGATGTAGAATTCCCATTTGATTAGTCTGCTATAGTTTTTATTTTGTGACTGAGAATTTCTCAATTTATTTTAATCATTTTTTTTTAATTTTTACCTCATGAAGCATAGTTATAATTTATGCTGTAAGTCTTTATCTGATAATTCCAACATCTCTGTCATCTGGTGTTGATGTCTGTTGATTATCTTTATTCCTGAGAATTAGTCATGTTTCTTAGTTTCTCATATGACAAGATATTTTGGATGCTATTTTTTAAATTCTGAGTTTTCCTCAGATAAATACCCAGAGAGTGAACCTTATAGTACCTCTATTTTTTAGTTTTTTGACTAACCTCTGTAGTGACTGATCCAATTTACATTCCCACCAACAGTGCACAAGGGTTCCCTTTTCTCCACATCCTTGCCAATGCTTGTTATTTCTTGTCTTTTTGATACTAGCTATTCTAACTGGTGTTAGGTGATATCATATTGTAGTTTTGACTTGTATTTCCCTGATGATTAGTGATGTTGAGCATCTTTTCATGGGTCTGTTGACCTTCTGGATGTCTTCTTGGGGAAAAAAAGTCTTTTTAGGTCATCTTCACATTTTTAATTGGATTATTATTACTACTACTATTATTATTATTCTTGGTGTTGAGTTGTATGAGTTCTTATATATTTTTGGTATTAACCCCTTATTTTATATATCATTTGCAAATATCTTCTCCCAGTCAGTAGGTTGCCTTTTTGTTCTGTTGTTGGTTTCCTTCACTGTGCAAAACCTTTCTAGCTTGATGTAGTCCAGTTGTTTGTTTTGGTTTGTTTCTCTGGATTGGAAGATATATACAGAAAAAAATTGCTAAGGTTGATGTCCAAGAGATTACTGTCTATGTTTTCTTTTAAAAGTATAATGGTTTGAGGTCTTGCATTTAAGATTTTAATCCATTTTGAGTTATTTTTGTCCTTATCAAAATACCAATAGTATTTCTTATAGAATTAGACAAAAAAAAATCTTAAAAGTGGTATAGAACAAAAAAAGACCTCAAATAGCCAAAGCATCTTGAGAAAGAATGGAGATGGAGGAATCCAAGCCCAGATTTCAAGCTATACTACAAAGCTATAATAATCAAAACAGTATGATACTGGCACCAAAATAGACATATAGATCAATGGAAGAGAAACAAGAGGCCAGAAATATACCTAGGCTTATATGGTTAATTATGTAGATTAATTAACCATAATGGGGTACATTGGAAGCAAAATGGAGTACAATGGAAGCAAAAATATATAATGGGGAAAAGACAGTCTTTTTAATAAATACTGTTGGGAAGGTGGAGAGCTGGCTATATGCAAAAGAATGAAACTGGACCATTTTCTTATACCATACACAAAAATAAAATCTTTTTGAATTTTATTTTCATTGCAGTCTAAAACAAAGATTTTATATTGTGTCCACTTTGCAGCAGAAGAAGCTGAGACTTTGAAAAGTTAAGCAATGTGTCCAAGGACAGACACATTAGGTTCTATTGATAAAAATGTGATTGAAACACAGAATTGTAAACTGTAGAACTTATTTAGCCTGCCTAGTCACCTTCTTGTTCTGCTTTTCAGATCCTTTTTTTTTTTTTAAGATTTATTTATTTATGAGAGAGAGAGAGAAAGAGTGCACACATACATGTGAGCAAGGAGGGACAGAGGGCGGGGAGAGAATCTCAAGCAGACTCCACACTGAGCTCCAAGCCCTGGTGGGGCTGATCTCATGCTCAACCAGCTGAGCCATCCATGCACCCCTGCTCTTCAGACTCTTCTAAGGTGGCATAAAAAGAGGCTGGGCATTGAGGAAGACCTATATTTTAATTTTTGGCCGTGTCTCTTACTTGTTACGTTTTCTAAGCTCCATTCCTCTACCTATAAAGTAGAGATAAACTCATACTGTTTTTATAATAAAAAACAGACAATAAACATGTAAAACACCTGTCTCAATTCATGGAAAATGACCAACACATAATAATCTGTAGCTATTGTGATTTTTATTTAAAAATTGTGAATATAAATTCTTAGAAGAGTCTGAATAATGTTGGGATTGTTCACTCTCTCTCTCTCTCTCTCTCTGCCAAATAAATAAAATCTTAAAAAAAAAGAAATCATATAAGCTATCTTAAATAATGTATATCACCTAAATGTCAATGTATGATTTTTAAAGATGTTGTAATATCATTATACTAATTTTGGTATAAAAACTTATTTAAGAATAGTGTTCTGGCAACTGAAGAGGAAATAAAGTACAAAATAAGGACTATGGTTTTTGTTATGCTAATAAGTAATATAATATTATATAATCATTTGTAGCTTGCTGATTCTCCCAGCTACTTCTCCCACTAGGAATTTCCTGTGCTTGCTATCAATGGAAATGCCTATTTAGAAATTTTCTGAATTTAAATATTTTACCAAAGTAAGTGGCCAAGACAGATTCTTCTTTTTTTTTATTATTTTTTTAAGATTTTATTTATTTATTTGAGAGAGAGAGAATGAGAGATAGAGAGTACGAGAGGGAAGAGGGTCAGAGGGAGAAGCAGACTCCCTGCTGAGCAGGGAGCCCGATGCGGGACTCGATCCCAGGACTCCAGGATCATGACCTGAGCCGAAGGCAGTCGCTTAACCAACTGAGCCACCCAGGCGCCCCAAGACAGATTCTTCTTGTCACCAGAAGCTGAACTACTAGCTAAACAAGATGAAGGAAACTTCTGCAGTAGGATTATATTCTTATTATCCTCAGAATAAATAAGAAACTGAGTGTGGAGGTGGCAAACAAGTATAAATCTATTTGTATTAAGAGGAAGAATTACATTACGATTGTTTGTGAATTAAGTTAAAAATACAGTGAGATCATTGAGAGTATCTAATAGACGCATTAAACTAATAAACAGGGAAAAGAATAATGAAAGAGAAAGGAAGCATTCTAGCTAAATTCAAAATCAGAGAGAGAGTTTTAGTTAGAGCTGGTGGAATTGAGTCCTGACCTTTACAAGGATCTGGAAAGGTCAAGTGATCTGGAAGTCAGATCAGTCTCCTGTGGCAGAAATTTTCTGAGGCTTGACTAGACTTGCCCTTAGCTATTTTGAAGTAATGATGCTTATATTGACAAACAAATATCTTGGTCAGCAAAACTACCTCACTCAAATGAGTACAATTATGTTTTTAAAGATTTCTTTGCTAGCCTGTACAACTTATTTTTTTCTCAAAGGAATTTTTTATTTTATTTTTAGCAATATCTGTGACTAAAATGTAATGAGAGAAAAGTCAGCAAATGGCCCAATGTGCTATTTCAGAAAAAAAAATATGCTTAGGGAGTTACTGATATAAAGAAAAACAGTGCATGTTAACTTGAATCAGAACAACAACTCATTTACTCATTCCATTTTTCTTTCAACTTATTTATTGAGTGCCTACAATATTCCAAAAGGCTTGGTTGGACACTGGGAATATAATGAAGAGCAAGAAACACCTGGACCCAGCCTTATAGAAAATGGAGTTAAATGAGGTAGACAGTAAGATAATTATGTAAAGGAATATAATATTTTAACTTTCTAAGAAAAGTTAGTGTTTGTTGAAACCATTAGTAGTGGAACTACTTAGTTGAAGAGGTTTTTCCTGACAAAATAAGACTGGAGCTAGCATTGAACAAAAAGAGTCCTTTAATTATATGAAGGGGGGCCAGGGTAGGCAAAGGGAGGATGGTTCAGACATTTCAGTGTGGGTCCCTTCAGAAACAGATGGCACATTCAAAATAACTTAATTCAAAATAATTTAAGGGCAAGAACTATTTACAGAGGTTTGGGCAGGATTAAAGAAATCAACAGGGCAATGATGAGACACATAGTAAGTCAAATCAGCGTGAAGTCTTACCTTTTTTTAGCCCTGACATGGCAGGGTGAAGGTATCACCCAAAAACTAGTAATTCTGGAAACATGGGAGAAGATCCAGAGAGAAGCTATAACTGATGGAACAGGGTCAGAAAAACTTGCATGGCAGAGAGGAAGGAGTAAGGCTTTCCCTACATCCCTACAATATCTGGCTCGTGAGTAGGGGTGGGGCCAAGGAAGGATAACCAGGAAAAAACAGTCAAAGGAACATGTGCAAAAGGAGCTGAAAATCCAAGATTAGATTAAAAATTCCATTTGATCTTGGGTTGCATAAAAGATGATAAATGCCTACTCTTTCATGCTACCAAGAGCTCCAAAAGTTTAGAAGGAGAAATATGAAATGTGTGGTTCAAAGAAGGAATGTATAATTAGGTAGCTCTTTGTTTATAGAGTAAATATGAGTATTGAAGAAACTTTAAAGAGGGAATGAGAGAAAAAGTGATGTGAAAATTTAGGGAAGCTGAGATTTGAGACTCAAAATTTTATTTTTCTGAATGTTTATTGCTTCTATTAAAAATGTTCTGTTAAAATTATTCATGATGTTTGTTAAAGATGGTAAGGCAAATTTTATTCAGAGGGACTATTGGAATAGGTTTAAGGAAACACTACAGTGGAGTTTTGCAACTGGGGGAGAGGATTGGGCTCAACTCCAAATACAAGGGAAAGTGGGAATTTATATTCAAGGTGTAGGATGGGGATTATTACTTGGAAAATTACTAAGGGAAAGCATCAGGTGGAGCCCCCCAGGGGTTGGTCAGTTGGTTGAGTATCTAACTCTTGATCTCAGCTCAGGTCTTGACCTCAGGGTTGTGGGTTCAAGTCCCACATTGGACTCCTCGCTGGGCTTGGGACCTACTTAAAAAAAAAAAAAAAAAGAGGAAGCATCGGTGGTAAGAGGGGGATTCTGGTTAATCGGACTTTTGCTGAAGGCCAGGCCGAGGTGATCACACATCACCTAGGGAATGCTGAAGGTTGAGGAACCTGAATAGATATCAAGGTTGGTCAGATATAGATGATGGGGATTTTGGATAAACTGATTTTAACCAAGATATTTGCTAAGACAATACAGAGATGAACATGCAAGCTGAAATTCAGAGCTTACTTGAAAAGAAAATTCAGAGGAGTCTGGCTAGAATTTGGTCAAGGAGAGAATCTTCATCAGTCTTAACCAATGACTGTTTCCCACAGTACACAGCCGTACAAGACTTCAAACAGGATTAAAATTTGTGGTGGGCTATGCTTGCTTCTGAGAGGGTTCAAAGTGATGAAATTGACTTGGAGACCTATTATACCTGCATATTAAGGGAAATAGAGAAACCCAGGCCAAGTTTCATTTAGTAGTGATGAAAGAAGTAATAGACCAGTTCTTAGGGGGTTATAGGAAATCATGAAAGGGATGTCTAAGGAACAAGCTCAAAGTAAAGTAGAGTCATCTTTCTACCAAGAGACCCCAGATGCCTTGATTTTGTCATCCTGAAATAGTAATTCATGCTCCAGTCAGAAGATTCACTGCACACAAGTATGTCTCCTGTCCACGCTTTATGACTGGTAGCAATTTTACTGACCTCCATGTCCAGGAATGCAGACCGGAAATAACACTGTCTGCAGGCACTGCACTGTCATATTATGACATAAATGGCAAAGAGCTTGTTCATGATTCATTATCTGTGGCTGCATCACTACTTTTCTCACTGACATAGAACATAAAGAAAACAGTGACTGATGATCAAGAAAGAATATTGAAGGAGAAAGATAAAATGTCATAAGGTCAGTTCATAAGTAACTAAAGAGCTAGCAAAGACCATTTTTTGGAAGCAATCTTTATCATAATAAAAGATTGTATTAATTATGTGTAATTTTTCTTAGAATTATGGACATATATAATATGCTAAGTATAATTTTTTTAAGTTGTTTTTATAAGCCTCAGTTGTTTTATAAGCACACAATATCTTGATATCTCTTATGAGGCAAGGATCCTGTTGAAAATATTTTCAGGGCGCCTGGGTGGCTCAGTTGGTTAAGCGGACTGCCTTCAGCTCAGGTCATGATCCTGGAGTCCCGGGATCGAGTCTCACATCGGGCTCCCTGCTCGGCAGGGAGTTTGCTTCTCCCTCTGACCTCTTCCCTCTCGTGCTCTCTATCTCTCATTCTCTCTCTCTCAAATAAATAAATAAAATCTTAAAAAAAAAAAGAAAGAAAATATTTTCATCTTATAAGTGGGGTAATAATACACTAATCCTCTGGTCTTAGTTAAAAAACTATATTGAATTGAGAAATTAAAAAATGATCTCAAGGAATAATGAGCAGGAAGCATATATAAAGAAAAATAGGTGTATGAACTGCAGATAAAAGTTATCCTTTACAAAAAAAGAAAAATTAAAATACCATTACTTTGTAATGGTAATGGGCTATATATAGTGCCAAACACAATCTAACCAGAAAACATGATCTTCAAAAATTATTTTGGTTTAAAATTGTAAAAGAACATCCTAGAAGTTATAGAACGAAGAATAGAGGAAGATCTGAAAATTGCAACTCTCTTTTTATTGCTTGCTGTCAGAAATCTTGGAAGCTTATGTTTGTTACAGGCATGAAACTGCTAAGATTTAATATATGAAGGCTAAAACTTCCTCTATAATGATAACAATTATATGATTAGTTTCAGCGTTGTTCTTTATAGTTTGTTAACAACAAAGTTTAAATTTGCTTAAAAAAAAGAAGAAACTGACCAAGATAGTCTGCACAGGACATATGAAACCCTTTATAAAGCAAAGGACCCAGGAACCACTCCTATGATATCCATTGTTTAGTGAATGTTGAAACAAAAGTATTGTTTTACAAAGAAAGACCAACAAAACTAGTTTCAAGGTTCAAACTGAAACTAGTTCAAATTTAATTTGAGGATAGGAGTAGATAGTCCATTTCTTGGCCTAGGTTATTTATAGAGTGTGAGCCTGTTGTAAGCACCCTGTGCTTTTTTGTTTGTTTTTTTTTTTTTTTTTTTTTAGGGAATGGAGAGAGATCAGTCTGGAAACTTTGTTTGGTGACCTGATCTTATTAACTGCTGTTACTGACTTGAGGAATCCATCCATCTCCACCATCCAAATGTTTAATTTGCTTTGCAGAACATTCTAAACATGAAGGAGGTTATAGGTTTTGGCATCCTTATGGAATACTGAGGCTCTTAGCAACTGCAAAGCACCTTCCTCCAGAAATTGTATTATGCTCTTTAACATTCCACCTGCAATGTTGCAGAAATCATATATCCTGTAAACCCCAGTTAGCCAGGTGTCCTCCCAAACTACTGCTAATAAAAGAGTCTTGCCAGCATTAATGAAGTCTCATGATGCTGCAGCAGCACTGCTTGTCTCTACCCAGCAGCTCCAGGCCCACCGAGAAACGGGTTTTCTCAGGCTTAATTAGGCCAACATTTGGCAAAAAGAAGCTCAATATGTAGAAACCTCTTCTCCAGAAATGGCCCATCAAATTCTCACTTCTTATACTTTCTGGAACAATCCATCAGAATAAAGTTCCAGGGAGGCTTCTTATCCTTTAAGCTTCCATTTTATATCCACCGTTTTAAAAAAATCACCTTGAGAATTTGAAGAGAAGAGCCAGATTTCTTGTATTTTAGAATGAAAATGAATTCTTGGTTTTGGTGAATGAGGCAGTGATATTGCAAATAGGTTCATCATAGAGTGGCAAGAATTATAACCCAACCTGTAGTCATGGTCCAAGACTGGCACTTCTTCAGCATCTCTTCTTCTCTTTCCTATTCAGTGAATAAACTAAAACATAAAAGCCTATACTTCTGTATTACTCAGGGTTCTCTAGATAAACAGAACCAATAGGATGTGCATACATAGGAAGAGTTATATTAAAAGGAATTGACTCACACAATTATGGACGTTGGCAACTTCAAAATCAGCAGTATATGCTGACAAGCTTGAGACCCGGGACAGTCAATGGTACAGTTCCAGTCCAAACACCAGCCGCCTGCAAACCCAGGTTTCTGAGAGTGCAGATGAAGTCTGAAGGCAGTCTTCTGGATAATTCTCTCTTGCTCAGAAGTCAGTCTTTCCATTCTATTTAGGTCTTCAACTGATTAGACGAGGCTCACCCACAAATAGAGAGCAATATGCTTTACCCAGAGTGCATTGACTTGAATGTTAATCTCATAAAAAATACTCTGTAAGTTGACACACAAAATTAAATATCATGAATTCACTGCTTGTCCAAATGACACTCACACACAGTTCCTTAAATCACACTTAATCTTGAAATAAAACAATAACATGGTCATAATGCTAATTTTCCATTGACTTGAATCACAGGGCATGGTAATACTAAGCATGATCTAACATAATGCAACTCTCATGTGTATGACTGCAAATGCTAACTAACCCTTTCCCTGGAAGAGGATGCAAAGTTTTTGGTTTATGTATACTCTTCTTGATATCTTGTAACTTAAATACTATGATGTACAGTTAAAAATGTTTAAATACAAAGTCAATATAACCTACTGTGTATGATAAAGAGATAAAAAGAGAGAAGAAAACAAAGTTTGTAGATAGGTATACAAATATACATCTATCTGTCTACCTATCTATCTAGAATCTACACATGCAAATATATTCATAAAAAATGAGGAAATGTGACAATTATAGTCCTCATCTGTGTAACTAGTCATATGATAATATAGGAATCATAGCTACCTACTTTCACTAATCATTTTATATTTCCTTTGCATTTAGGAAGCACCTAAGCTGGTTGTGGTTCTTTACCTGGTGGGATGACCCAAACCTTTTTTCCTGAAGGGTCTGAAACATTAGTAGTCCTATCTGAATTGGATTATTATAATTTGCTATTGACTTCAATCATAGGGCATGGTAATACTAAGACTTGGCTTAAAAGATCTCCTGTATTCCAGATACAGTCTCCCTTAACTCTAAAGAGAGCAACAGTCAAATTTCCCCTTGCAGTCAGGATAAAAACCCCAGCCACTGCCAGTAACTCCCCTTCTTTGTCTGTTCATTCAAAGACATGAGGAGTGCAGAGTGGCCAGGCAGCAGCCTTAACTCCAGTTCAAGAAATCATTGACACATTCAATAAACCATTGATTAAACTATTCCTCCCTTGGAACTAATATCTCCAGGCCAACAGAACATAGTTTGTGGAAATAGAAAGGAAAAGTTTTGCTAGTGAGTCACTAGGGTAATAGTGAGTGATGCCACTCCCATTTCTACCCCTTCATTTCTGGACCCATGGAATTCTGGCTATGGAAGAAACAGCACCATATATTAAAGCATATGCATCCTTTTGGGAAAGCATATATATCCTGATTTCAAAGCGTATACATATTTCTGGGGAACCTTGTCCCAACCTTCCAAGATATTACCACCTAGCTGATGCTCTGACAGTCTTCAAAAGGCCATTCACTATCGCACTAAGTTAACTCAGGATTGTGGGGAACATGATAAGATCAATTAATTCTATGAGCATATGCACGCATTGCTGGTATTCTTTCGGTGTGAAAAGAGTTCCTTGATCAGAAGCAATACAGTGTGGAATACTATGATGGTAAGTTAAGACATTTTCTATGTCCATAAATGGTAGTTTTGTTACAGGCATTGAACACATAGGAGACAAATTCATATCCAGAGTAATTGTTTATTTCAATAAGAAAAAAAATTAATCCTGCCCTTTCCATGATTCAGGGTCTAAGTAATCAGCCTTTCACCAGCTAGCTTCCGATCATTCTGGACAATGGCCTCAGAAGGGGAATAATTTGTTTTCTGTTGCTGGCAAACTGGACACACGGCAGTGGCTGTAGTCAGGTTAGTCTTGGTGAGTAGAAGCCCATATTATTGAGCCAAGATATAACCTCCTTTCCCATCACAAGCCACCATGAGCTCAATGGGTGGTACAAAGGTGTCTGGGAAAAGAAACTAACTGGGCTACAGAGAATAGGTCATTCTACCTATGTGGTTATTGAAATCCTCCTCTGCTGAAGTCATACTTTGGTGAACATTTACATGGGAAACAAATATCTTCTTTTTTTTTTTTTTGCCCCAAAGACATTTATCCACATACCTCTCCCCCAAATTTTCTTGCTACCAATTTTCCAATAATGTTTCTTTCATGACTCTGACCATCCAGCCAAACCATTGGAAATAACCCACGAATTTGTATATAACCACAACATTTGGCCATTTCTCCTTCTAAGCAAAGTGAACAGTCAGGTGCCCTGCTTGATATTCTGCCCTTTGGGAGGAATCCCTGTCATCACTTCCTTCAAGGATGCCCTAGTCAGGGGCTGCAGTAATGCAACTGCTGACTTTCAAAGATTGCCTGCACATTATTGCAAAATCATCTGTAACCCAGGCCCGACTCCTTTCCTCCAATATCAATTGATTGTAGGGATTTCCCCTTGAGGTAATAGGTGCAGGCTAGGAGAGAGAAGATAGAGTGGCAGCAGTGGGGACCGTGGATATATGGGCCACTTCTCCATGAAATTTACTTGTGCTTTCAGTGCCTTGCTTAGGATTGATCTTGTTTTTATCACTTCTATTTGATTATGGGATTTTAATGTTCATGCCCAACTTCATGGCTTGCTGAGGCAGATAACATGATGGACAGCTCAGGGTGCATAATTAACTTGGTTGTCCATAGTTAAGCACTCAGTGACTACTAAGGTCCAGTAGCAGGATAAAACTGTTCCTCAAAAGGGGAGCTGTTATCCACAAAGGATGGCGAGGCTTTGGTCCACAATCTGAAGGGCATATGCCTCTGATACTTCAAGCACCATTGAGTCTGTGGGCCTATATGGCCCAGTGGCAGAGAGGCTTACCAGCAGTATGGACCTGTTCCAGAGCCTTCTCTTATTCTGGGCCGCATTCAAAATTAACAGATTTCTGGATCACTCAGTAAATGGGCAGGAGTAACATACCCAAATGAAAAATGTTTCCTCCAAAATCCAAAGAAGCCCACTAGGTGTTGAGCTTCTTCTGGTTGTAGGAGGGTCCAGATACAATTTCTTCACTTTAGGAAGGTTTTCTCAACATGCCTCAAACATGGACCCCTAAAGATTTCGCTGAGTTAGAGACCTCTGAATTGTAATATTTATTTCCTACCCTCTCATACCCAAATATATCACCAAGATCTGATTGTGTCCTTTTCCATAATACAGTTGCCATGGTGTAATAGTTAATTTTATGTATCAGCTTGACTGAGCTAAGGGATGACAAGATAGCTGGTAAAACATTGTTTCTTTGACAGGTGTTTCTGGGAAAGATTAGCATTTGAATTGTTGAACTGAATTAAGCAAATCACCCTCCTCAATGTAGGTGAGCATCATCCAAGTCGTTGGGGACTAAATAAAAAAGGTGGAGGGAGGGCAAATTTGCTCTGGTTCTGTTTGATCTAGGACATGCATCTTCTCCTGCTCTTGGACATTGGCACTTCTATATTTCTTGGGCCTTTGGATTAAAACCAGAATTTACACTATGCCTCCCCTTTCCTTTACCTTATACCCTCCATACACACCTTCATTTTCAGGTCTTGGACTTGAATTGGGTTTTATACAATGAGCTTTTCTAGTTCTCAGGCTTTCGAACTAAGACTGAATTATACTAGCAGCTTTCCTGGATCTCCAGCTTGCAGGTGGCATAAGATAGATAGATGATAGATAGATAGATGATAGATAGATAGATGATAGATAGATAGATAGATAGATAGATAGATAGATAGATAGATAGAATATCTATATGTCTAGATAGCCTATTGGTTCTGTTTCTCTGGAAAACCCAGATCAATATACCTGCTAAAAGATCATAGATCCCTTTGGAGAAGGCTGGGAAAAAAATTAAAAGTGTAGATTTTTGGTAGTTTATTAGAGTCTTTCTTTGAAAGGATCTGGTCTCCCCTTCATTCAAAACGTTCTGGTTCTGAAAGCTGGCTCAAGTGTAAAATTGACTGAGAGGCTATAACTATGTTTTATAATTCAGTTTAGACTTTTGTTCACTTTACCTAGAACTTTCCTGCTTATAGAGATCAAATAAGAATTTATTAGATTTCCTATCTGTCTCACTTCTAAAAATACCAACATTAACTAATCAACTCCAGAAGTCTGTCCAAGTCAGACTACTCTAACTGTTGCTTGACTCTTGTCCTTTACAGTAGCCATGCCCACTGTGCCCATGGTGGTTGAATGTCATCTCTTGACTCCTGCCATCCTGAGATCCAATTATTCCCATTACCTTAGGTTTCCCAATTTAGTAGCTACAGCTCCCACTTTAAGTCTTTGCCTATACGGAGGAGTGATCCCAAGGTTGAAAGATTCTGGGGCTCCTCTCACAGATGTATTTCTCACAGTCATTGTCAAAGGTGTACCTTCTGGACCCTTCCTTTTATGGTGGGGAAGTAGTTTTTAAATGACAAATCCACATGAATGTTACAATTTCCCTAAACCTCTACAGTAAGTCAAGGGAGCTTTGGCATTTAGTACTCACTTACTGTTGGTCACTTAGACCATATTTCATCCAACCAACAAACCAAACTTTTAGACCCCTTTCTAACTCTCTAAACTGTAATAGCGAATGCAGAATTTTAGTTTGCATATCCATAAATTTGGCCTGATCCAACTTTATGTTTCTTCTACCATTATCCCACACCCTTAATAACTATTCCCACAACTTCCTTGAATTTCTGTCTGTATAAATCAGAAAAATCCAGTAGTTCTTTTGGGTTTCAGTGCACCTCATCATGTGTCACACCTCATCTTTAGGGGCCTGCTGGAACTTGAGTCTAGTTATAGGTCTAGAATCAAAGAAGGGTGATGAGGGTGCATCCTGAGGAGAATCAGCATTGTCTGGTAAGGCAACTGCCTCAGGGGAGGCCATTACAGTTTCCTCAGGCAAAGAAGGGTTAATCTCCTCAAATGGTTGTGGAGAGGCAGCTTCCACTTCTCTCAGATGGTGAAGAAGACTCATCAGAAATTAGGGACTTAGTTTCCCCATCTTCATCAGTGTCTTTGCACACATCTCCTTTCCAACCTTCAGGACCCCTTTGCTTCCCAATTAATACCCTTACTTTAATAGTATACAGACGCCTGTGAGACTGGGAATTCAGTTAGCCACTGACAAGATGAAATTCTGGTGGTTGGTTTTTAGCAACTTAGCCCTACAGCTATAACAGAAAAGGGTCTCTTTCAGGGCAGACTTAGAAGATTTCATATTATTTGTGTGATACTTGAGCTGGGAATTTGATTCCTTCAGCTCATCCTTTTCTTTCCCCACTTTATCCAGCAACATTAGGACTAAACCACCAATCTCATTAAACCCATTAGTTTGACAAAAATTTTGAAAATTATCATAAACACTATCACTTAATCCTTCCTTCTATTAAGTGTTTGATGAGGAATATCCATTATTGATACTTTGCATATCTCTATTGCCAGATCACTCCAAGGCCTATCAGTGTTCTCTTTAACACTGGACATAGAGGGCGCCTGGGTGGCTCAGATGGTTAAGCGTCTGCCTTCGGCTCAGGTCATGATCCCAGGGTCCTGGGATCGAGTCCCGCATCGGGCTCCCTGCTCCTTGGGAGCCTGCTTCTCCCTCTGCCTCTCTCTCTCTCTCTCTCTGTCTCTCATGAATAAATAAATAAAATCTTTAAAAAAAAAAAAAAAAAAAAAAAAAAAAAAAAAAAAAAACACTAGAGTTATTAGTATCTTTAAATACAATCAGATTGGATAGCCAATTGCAGAAACCCCAGAACCAATTCAGAAAATTCATTCTTAAGATTTTGGTCTCCAGAACCACTCTTGGTACCAACATTTGTTTTAGTCAGAGTTCTCCACAGAAACACAACATATATAAAGAGACAGAGAAAGAGAGAGAGGGAGAAGAGAGAGTTTTAGTATAAAGATTTGGCTCACACTATTATGGAGGTTGGTGTTCCACAATTTGCAGGGTGGCCACAGCTTGGAAACCTTAGGCAATGGCAGTCCTAATCTGAAGACTAGAAACTCAGGAGAGCGGATGGTGCAGATGAAGTCTGAAGGTAGTGTGCTGGAGAATTTCTTCTTGCTTAGGGAGGCCATTTTTTATGTTCTATCTAAGCCTTCAAATGATAGGGTGAAGTCCACCCACATTATGGAGGATGAGCAACTTTATTAATTATTCACCAATTTAAATGTTAATCTCACCCAAAATATCCTCCAAGTTGACATGTACAATGATACATCACAATTTCTATATTTTGAAAGTTATAGGAAGTGTCTCACGAATTAATGAATATACTGATTTCTGTTGGATTCTCATGTCTGGTTCTTTCAATGTCTAATTCCTCTTTGGCTGGTGAAATGGTCTTTTTACAGTCTTGAATACAAATATTTTTCTTAGGCACATATATAATAATAAAATTATGAAGATTACTACTGGTAATTATGCAATAGTTTTGTAAGTGGGTGTGAGTAAAGCAATTTAGTGAATTTATCAGCATGCAAATACAGATACATTAAAACTGACACATTTGTGGAGAAAGTCTTCTAACTATAGGGGACAATAGCATTCTCTTTTGCCTTATTCAAGGACACCTCTTTCTCAATTCACTGCTTAAAAGTTGATATTGGTCAGCATTATGTTTATACTGGACATGTATCTACGACATGCTGGGTACTGAGTACAAGATGGGAGTAGAATGGCAAAACAACAAAAACAAACAAACAAACAAACCTGCCTTAATAGAGCTTTTGCAATTGATAGTTATACAGGAATAAATCAAATATTTGAACAAAGAAATTATGGTTGGTTCTATAAAGGTTCTTCTATAAAGATACGATGCTTTAATAAAATATAAGAGAATTGTGACCAGGGTGGAGAAATTGGGGGAAAAACACTGAATAGATATATTACATAAGCTAAGACACAAATGTAGCATAATGTTTACTTAACAAAAAGAAGAGTACAGAAGAATTCCGCAGCAGTAGAATAGCATGTGGAATGTCCCTGCATCATTAGGGTGCTTTGCAATTAATTTTTAATTTTAGTATTATTACTATTATTATTGTCATTACTACTATTGCTACTGCTGCTATTGTTGTTTTGCTATTCCTGCTAGCTACTTCTAGGTCCACTATTACTACTTTTAGCTGAATACTTATGATCTCTAATCTATATCTCTAGCCCATCTCTCCATCCTGAGCCATAGATCAGCATTTCCAACTTCCGATTTAGTGGACATTTCCACCTGGAGAAAACAGCTCAGCAGGGAAGGCCTGGCCTAGCCCTCCACAGGAAATAGTTACAGAAGCCCATGGAAGGTGATCTGAGGAATTCTAGAGATGACATACAGATACCACTGTTACTTTTTATATGATATCTATCCAATCATGTTCATGGCAGGGGTACTAAATATTCTGAAAGTGTTTCCAATTCAGTGTGCTCCAAGTCAATACTCACTTGGGTTTGCTTTTATTACTATACAGCTGTGTGGAATAATAGAGTATAGATTTTGGAGTCAAAACCCCTTGATAGGTTTAATCTTGGGTGAGTTAATTAACCTCTCTAAGCCTCAGTTTCTTCCTTTTATAAAATGGACATTATAATATCTTCTTCAAGGGAATGGTTTAAAAAGCGAAGTAGGCAAATCATAAAAGTTACTTCCTTCAGGGGCGCCTGGGTGGCTCGGTCCGTTAAGCGGCTGCCTTCAGCTCAGGTCATGATCCCAGAGTCCTGGGATCGAGCCCCACGTCGGGCTCCCTGCTCAGTGGATAGCCTGCTTCTCCCTCTCTCTCTGCCTGCCTCTCTGCCTACTTGTGCTCTCTCTCTCTGTCAAGTAAATAAATAAAATCTTTAAAAAAAAAAAGTTACTTCCTTCATTTACCGCATTTTTTGACTGCTGGAACCAGTCACCCTCATCTTTCAAAAAGAGATCAAACCTTATTTCTGTGGCCACTACAAATATATTCCCCAAAGTACTTTGTAAATCTTTTAATATTGTTTATATTGTGCTATTTTTATCTAGTTTCCAGTCTGCTTCCCAGTTGTTCAGGAAGTTTCTCAAGTACAGAGATTGTATTAGGCAGGTCTTGTTACCTCGGTAGCTAGTCTCATATTTGTCACTTAGTAAATGCTTGTTATTTGTTAAAGTTGACTAACCTGCTTTCAGTCATATCCTTTATGTGACTAAAATGTACAAATTAACACATTTAAGCTCTGATATCCATTTTTAACTCACCTTTCAATCTTTTAATTAATTTCAATAATTTCTGGGCTCCTTTCTTGCCTTCCAAAATTTGTTTAAAATTGTGCCTGTTATTATATTCTCTTTCCCCTAACAACAAATGCTATGTCTGTGGTAGCCACTCTCCAAAATGGTCCCTGATGATCCTTGCTCCCAGAACGTAAGCCCTAGAGCATTTTCTTGACACACTGAACCTGGACTGGCCCTGTGACTCACTTTGACATGGAATGTTCTGGAAGTATGCTGTGTAACACTGGCATCAAGGTTTTAAGAGTTCTGCAGCTTCCCCTTTGGCCTGTTGGAACATACCTTCTTGAAACTCAGTCATCATTCTGTGCAAGAAGGCCCAAGCAATCATGTGGAAAGACACGTATGAAGGTAAACTAAGCCTCAGCTGACCTCTCAGGGGCTGACCACCACCAACTGCCAATTATGTGAGAAGGTTCTTTTGTACCTTCCAGCTTTCCCAGCATCTTGAATGATACCATGGTAGCCTGAAGATTCTCCTACAGAATTGTGAGAAGAAATTATTGTACTGGGTCACTAAATTTTGGGGTAGCTTATAATACAACAATAAATAATCAAAATAGTAAATGGTGCAGTGATAATAATGGTCTTCCATAAATCTTTCAAAGTCAGAATGGCATACCCATCTGAGGTTTCAATTCTTTTTACTGCCATCAAGTGGTAATTTAGCCTCTGCTTAATCTCCAAATATATTAATAAACTCACCACCTGTTAAAATGGTTGATTCAACTCTATATAGAACACCTTTCTTATTTGCAAAAATCTTTTTCCTGTACTTACTTGTAATTAGTTCTATCTCTATCTCTATGGTCAACTATCATAAACGCTTCTACCCCTCTCCACTAACCACATTGTATCTCTTTTATCTCATGACTTAGCAGAGCCTCTCTACCTCTAGTTTTTGACCTCAGAATACACTGTAGTGTACATTTTGAACAGAATGCAATTCTCTTGGAGTAGACTATTGTGTGCTGAATAGAATTGGACTATTATCTTTTAAGTAGAAATATAAAGTGCAATTGTATGGCACTTTATGCTCTTCAAAATATCCCTGCATATTAAATCATATGATTATAATGTCAATTATTCGCTAAAGAGGGTTGAGCAGTTCTTAACACCCTTGTAATAAAAGATAAACTGAGACCAAGAAAATTTAAGAAACACTCACTACCAGACTATCATCAGAAATTTCTGAGTCTCAAGCTAGAGTTTTGTTTTGTGTTGAGTTTGGCCATCTCTGTTCCCTCAAGAGTAAAGACATAATGGTGAAGAGATACTCTTCTTCAGCTATACCCTCACCAATAAATGATTATATTTCATATAAATATATATATATGACAGGTAAGAGATTGACTAAAGTCATTACACTTTACAAGATTTGTTCAGCCTTGCTGAGGGTTAAACTAATGCTATGTATATCCTAGAAACTTCAGTCATCTTTCTCCTCAGGTAGTAGAGCATTGGACTAAAAGCAGGAATCAACAAATGTTCAAAATAAATTCTTTCTCAGATTGAAAAATCACTCAAGTTATCTTCATGGGATTATCTTCTGAGGGTCCGAATTCAAAAAATAGAATAGGATGTACAAGCTATATTCCTTTTCTGCCTTAATTAGATCATTTGTATTGATAACATGCTTTAAGGAAACTAAATTTTTGCATATTAATCATAATTATTAGAGATGCAAAAGAAGCCATCTTCTATTTCATACCTAAATATCTCTTGGACATAAAAATTGAAATTATAAGAACTGAGCAAGAAACATTTACCTTATATGTGTGAATATAAATGTAAACTCATGTGCACATGGATAGATCTGTGTGTGCGGGTGTGTAAGTGGTTCAATGCAAGATAGCAATGTAAATATAATTAGATAAGATATTCAAATGTATATTTAGTTTCTAAATTAATCTTTATTTTCAAATTTTAGCTATTTCTGCTTGCTTGAAGCACTATTTCATAGAACAAAATAAAGGATTTTAATATTTGTAGGCAATATTCTTATTATTATGTAAGGACTAAAAATAATACTTTTAGAAGAATTTTAAGAAAAGATTTGATGGAATCTTACTGAATTTTTGAAAATTTGTCAAGAGAAATATGAAAACTAATTTTTTCTTCTGTAGAGAAATACATATAAAGCTATCCTGAACCATAATTCTGTATACCTGGGTATCTGTCTTTACATTTGGAGAACTGAGGTGTGTGTGTATGTGTGTGTGTGTGTGTGTGTGGTGATAATTTTTTTTCATAAACTAGATTTCATAAACTCATAAACTAGGAAAAAATAAATCTACTTTTTTCCTCTTTGGTATGAAAGTGGCACATATTCATTATAAAAATTCAGATAAACAGAAAGAAATCCACCCATATATATTCATATATTTTCTTTAATTGAACATACAGCCAGTTTTACAACTGTAAGTATTTGATTAAGGCCAGGAAATTACTACTTTCAGCATTCCTAATGATTCCAAGCCAACTCCCAATTGTACTGTCATTCAATTCCGCTCTCCTCAATCTTTTAACCAATTTCTTAAAAAGAAAAATAAAGGGGCACCTGCGTGGCTCAATTGGTTAAGCATCAGGCTTTCAGTTTTGGCTCAGGTCATGATCCCACAGGTCGTGGGATTGAGCCCCATGTAGGGCTTCCTGCTCAGCACAGAATCAGCTTCAGATTCTCTCTTCCTCTCCCTTCCCCTCTGTTCCTCCCCCCTCATGCTTTCTCTCTCTCTCTCTCAAATAAATAAATAAATAAATAAATAAATAAATAAATAGAATCTAAAAAAATTACAAGATTTAACACAATATTCAAATGATAATGAAACTAATCTGCGGTGCAATTTTGTGTCCTTGCCAAACTGAATTTATATACCATGGGAAAATGTTAATATATAATACCCTCATTAATTTAACAAAAATTTTGTGGTGTTAGTATTCATATGTGGAAATAGAGATTGTAAAAATTGAAGGGCCTTTTACAACGATTTTTGGGCCTTTATTAGGTTCCAGGATTCTTTCAAACATTAGTATACATTGTTTTTGATTTATCAGATAAGGATGCTAAGCTCTAAGATGTTAGATATGGTGCTGAAGAGCTCACAACCAGTAAAAAAACAGTGTTGAGAGTCATGCCAAATGTCTGACTCCAAAATCCCTCTTTATTTTTCTACATTTTCCATCCTAAAGAGAAGTCAGAAGATTTAACCTCTTCCCCCCTTTTTTTTTTTGCTGTTAACTAGCTATCTACTCTTAACTAACTACATGTTCACAAGATACAGATATAAGACACTTAGCCTCAGTTTCCAGAAGTGGTGTTGTAGTAGATAACACCTGGGTTTTATGAAAGTTTCTTGGGGGATATAGCTTTTAGTGGTGATTCTCAACCATCAACTTCTGTTCCAAATACATTTACCAGTTTTATTTCCTAAGATCCAACAAAGTATTATATTTAAAGAAAGAATTCCACTGCCATACAGAAATGTCCATTGGTGATCCATTTTTGCATTCACTAATCATGCCAACTCTTCAAGGCCCAGTTAATTGCTACCTCAGTGAAAGGGTTCTGATCATCTTGGATAGATGCAGTCACCCTTGCTCTGAACCATCTAAGACTTAATTCTTAAAGTATTTGCCATGATCTTGCTAACAACTTAGAACACTTTGATTCATATATAATACTTAAAGATACACTACTTTACCTATTTTCTATCAGCCAGAGTACCGACAATCCATAAATATTACTTGAGTGAACAAATGAATGATCACAAAATTCTCTCACAGCTCTGAAACTTCAAATATATTGATTTAACTCTCAGACTAGTAATTGTTGTTCATCACAGCAAAATATCTGAGGTTTTCAAGTAAATACATGTTTTTTAAAAAATATCTAGTTGTGTATTTCTTTGTATTCAGGCCTAAACCACATAATTCAGAAAATCATAAGTTTAGGAAAGTTGAAAAAACTATGTCAAATACTGTATTTCTCATCTTTAGTCCATGTTCTGTTGGACAAAAGGTAATGTTAAAGAACAGGAAGTGAATCAATCTATTCTAATGGTTTTGACATAAATGACGTTGAGTTGCATACATGGCATATATTACAAAAATTTCTTCAGACTGATTATATTTTATCAGGGCTTTCCCATTCTACTTCTCAATGGATATATATTATACTGATATCTGCATCTATGTCTAAGTATACATCTGTGTCTGTGTGTGAAAATATATACATATATATTTACATGTATGTGTGAACATGTGTGTGTGAGTGTACAAAATATTTGTGAGGCAGGTCCACAAAACTATTTTTGATAAGACATGAGGAAAGTTAGGTGGCTGAATTTATCTAGTCTCTACGGTTGTATTTAGATTTTCCTGTGTGAAGAGATATCTCTCATTTCTCCTTCTTCAGTAACTGTATGGCTAATGGCCATCAGTGATAGCCATGGAGAAAGTCATTACTTGCTCTACATAGTATTTCACCTGACTTACACAAAACAGTTCAAAAAGGCCCCCTATAATGTTTTCAGGGGTTCTACACACAAGTGTTAAGGAAGTTGTTTCAAAGTCTTACAAAGTTCAGATATGTGTGTGGAATGAAGGTGGGCATCAGCTAGTGATTCATGTTCTCAGGTTCACATCCTCATGTCTCATCTTTTTTACTTTCACCTCACCTTTGGTCACCATTTTCTTTAACCCACTCACCAGTCTGATTTTTGTACTCTTTTTCCTGCAGCCCACCAACCTTCCTTATAAAAGAAATCTATTTCTAAGTCCTTTTTATAACTCACAAATTATAGATTTCCTATGGGTTATGCTTTTTCTCTTTTCTACCAAATTTGATTTGACTTGGTAGAGGGAGAGTTCTGCACTATAGGTATCTACTAAATTTACTGACAATATATGAAAGTTGGTCCCAAAAATACATGTGGGTAGAAGCATTGTGGATGGCTTTCACTCTGGTCTCAAATAGCATTATTAAAATATCTGAAATTCGAAACACCTCATGACAAGAATATTAATTTGTTTCTGGAAACTATTTCTTTATGTGAGAAATCTATACATGTATTCATTCAACTAATTTTTATTGAACTCCTACTATGTGCCAAATACTGGGCAAGTCCTGGAGGTAATATCATGAAAAAAATAATTTGGATGCCCTTTGGAGGGCTTATAAATGAGAAATTTATATATTAATAAAACAATCATAAAATGTTTGTTGAATTGCAACAAGCTCTGATAATTATTAGGAGGAGAAATATGTGCTAAGAGAGCAGATAATACAGGATTTGAGTGAAGGATGTCAAAGAAAGTTTCCCTAAGGAAATACAAATTGAGCTGGATTCTACTCACATGTTAGATTTACCCTTCTTGATGTACAATTGTCTAGGCTAGAGGAGAAGGAACAGATTTCTAGACAAAGAAAACACTCTTTTGGCAGGAGTGAGCATAAGCATTGTGCAGGAATGATAGACGGCCAATCCATTAGAGAAAACAAGATGCAGTGTAATATGATGTAATGATGGAGAGGAAGGTGGTGGTCACGGGGTGCTGAAGATCATTTCAAGGAATTTTGTCTTGACTAAAAAGATAAAGCAGTCTTCAAACCTTTAAACTACAGTGGATATAGAGATTTGCATTTCACGAGATAACAAGTTGCATTAGAAAAGGGCAAGGTTATTAGGAAGAAGACACTGAAAGTCAAAGAGACTAACTGAAGATGTGTGAATGGGAAAATGGCACGATTAAAGTGTTCAAGTTTATTGAGTGTGGGATTCCCCCCTCCACCTTTGTCATTATCTTCTAAAAATCAAATCTGGGGGAAACATAGCTAATTAGAATTCTAAGCAAGTCAGGTATTAGTTAATTGAGTTTTTACTGTACTGGCACCATCAATTTTCAATGCTTTTAATGAAATAGAACATGCTGATTGGAATTCAAATGCGTCTATTGTATTTCAAAGTGTAATCATTTTCAATTTCTCCTCAGATTGCCATCTGGAAAGCTTGTAAAAACGTTATCATAAAAATAGCCAATGATCTGTGTATCATTGGTTATCTTTTTTCCCATGGAGAAAATTTTAACCCATTTTTTTAATAAATAAGGAAATGAAATTAAGGAGAAAAAAATAGAGGCAAAGAGCCCTCCCTCAATGAATGGTAGGACACTAAGAGCCATAATACGTGTTCAATACAAATTTATTTAAAAAATGCTTCTGACATCTTAATTATCATTATATTATATTCTGTGATTTTTCTACAAGGCAATATTTAGCAATAAAAACTGAATTAGAACTGAGATGATGGAACAGACATTTAGTTATTTGTATTTAGCTACACAATTTGAAAATATCTGAATATAAAAGACAGATTAACTTTTTTTTCCAGTTAGATGGGATAAAATGAAATCAAATAGAAACTATAGAACTTGATTTTAGGTTTAACCAGAGCTCTTTTCTCTCACTGAAAATTTACAGCTAGAAAAATTTTTTTCTTTAATTAAGACCGTTGGAACAATACTATATAAATAAACTGAAGTCAGAAAACAGTAGTTCTACTTGAGCACTTAAGTTGGGTTGAATGACAGTTGTTATTTTTGAATACTGGAAATTGAGTACTGAACACCACCTGTCCAGGAAGGTTAAGGACAACTCCATCTGGAGCCAGAGAGATGGATTTCAGAGTAACTAAAAGTGACTTCTAATCATGAAAATCACTTCTAATTTCATGAATGTCTTTCCTTGCTGTCAGACAATAAATATTTATACTGCCTGAAATTGCCACAGAAACTTTGCCATTTATTATTAAGTCAATGTTTACATAATTTTTTTTCTTTCTTCATCTTTCCTGTACTGTAGTTTTCCTATGCTTTGATTACTCTTCTTAGATAGAGAAGCTGAATCTTGGAAAAATTTTGTAATTTTCCCCCACAAATTCTTAGAGTAAGCAGTTAGTTAGGCTTTAACAGGAAGCCTGGATGCCAGAAAAGTGGGAGTAATGGCCCCCCATCAGAAAAATTAGAGATGTATCCTGACACCACTCCAAAAACAAAGCTATGGGTAGCTGAATCAAACCAGACAGAGAAGCCTGGAGACTCTAACCAAGTAAGGGAGAAAAGTCATGAAACCCTACTCCCAAGAAATCCCCTCCCCAAGTAATACATATTCCACCCCCTAGTTAACAAATGTCAGTAAAAGATAGAGACCCAAACCCTGGGCACACAGCTATCCGCTTTCACATCTCAAGAGTGTACTCTTACTTTAATCAACTTTCCCACCTGTACCCCTCAACCTTTGTGTCTGGTCTGTCCTTGAATTCTTTCTTGTGATGAGACTAAAAGGAATGAATTCTGCCTCCAGCTTGCCTTCCTCAAAACTACGACATCAACTCTTACTTGGTTCTCCAGCCTCCAGGCCGGCACTGAAAGATTTTGAATTTGCCAATCCCAGAATCATGTGAACCAATTCCTTTAAATAAATCTCTCTGTCCATCTGTCTGTCTGTCTCTCTATATATAGACATATATATATAATATATAATTTGTAATATAATTATATTCTCTCTATATAAATATACTATATTTATAATTTATATTATATATATTCCTATTACATATATATATATTTTTTCCTATTGTTTTTGTTTTTTTGGTAAATCCTAACACAAAGACCATGAAGAGTGGTCTTTGACCACAAAGACCATGTCAACTGAGGTTGACATACTTGTTCCAATATTTTGTGTGATTGGCATCATCTTTTTCTCTCAAATATATCTTAGTTTGTTTGATGAATTGGATGAGTAAGGGTGGCATATAAGAAATGTATGATTTGGGGCACCTGGGTGGCTCAGTTGGTTAAATGTCTGACTCTTGATTTTGGCTCAGGTCATGATTAGGGTCATGAGATAGAGCCCTGTGTCGAGAGCTCCATGCTCAGTGTGGAGTATGCTGTCCCTCCCCACCTTTGCATGATCTCTCTCTCTCTCAAAACAAAGAAAATAGACCAATGATCTCATCCTTTTTTCTGGCTGTGTAATATTCATATATATATGCATATATATACATATGGATATACATGTATAGTCAGTATACATATATGTATGATATGTATGAATATATGTATTCATATGTATGAATATGTATGAATATATACATATATATGTGTATGTATATGAATATATATGAATATTTACATATATATGTAGGGATATACATGTATAGTCAGTATACATGTATTGATTCACACAATATACATGTATAAGTATGAATATACATAAATATATATGTAACATATTCTTTATTCATCTATTGCTAGACACTTCTATTGTAAATAATGCTGTGATAAACATAAGGGTACATATATCTTTTAGAATTATATTTTCTAATGTAATATTGTGTGTCAATTATACTTAAATTAAAAATGTTTTAAAAGAAATGTATCAATGAGTTGGACTACTTCAGATTAGACCCTGGAATGGGAGTGTGGGAATGGTGGCTATAAGGGAGATGAATAAAACAAGTCACAGTTTTGTTTTTGCTTAATCCCTGAGTGTATGTTTTTTTTTTTTTTCCACCAAAATAAGAAATAGAAGAGCAGGAAAAAGATTAGGATTCTGTTTGGGACCCATTCATATGAATATGGAACGTCTAGGGGAGATGTCTAGCAGCAATAGGTAAATGGGGGAAATCAAATGTGATATAGATTTGGAGATCATTAGTATATAATTGACAATTAAATCTAGTTAAGTTAAGTGAATCCATCCATGAAGACATATACAGTGAGAATAAGGGGTAAAGAACATGGCTTATGGGAAATACCAAGATTTAAATATAAATGGAGCCAGAGATATCTTGAAGGACTTGACAAGTTTCCAGAAAGACAGAATAAAAACCAGAAGTGAATTATGTCTCATAAACCTAGAAAATGGAACATTTCATCAAATAGGCAGACCTTTAAATTTTCAGTAGTCTCAATAAAGCAGCAGAAATGGAAACCATATTTGACTATGCAGCCCCATGAGAGCAGGAATTATGTTTACAGGAGGGGTGTGGGTGATGTTAGTTGAAGATCTAGGATGATCAATGATCCAGGTTTTCCTGTTACTGAGGAGTTTCCCAGGGGACAAGGCTTTCAGTGTTAAATTAAGTACAGTTCCAGGCAAACAGCAATGGTTGATCTTCTACAAAAGAAGTGTCTTTGCACAGGCATGAGAGGGGATACTTTTGAAGGAGAAGAAATAATCAGAAAAATGTTGAAATTACTTCTCTCTCCCTTCCCCCATCATCGTGATCTCTCTGTTTATACATAATGAAAGAATGAAACTTCTCCAGTCACTCAATATATTTGTAAGGACGTTGGTATCCTTAGGGAAGAGAAAATTTTTTATTTAAAGCAAAGAGAAGAGAAAATACAGTGAATATGCTGATGCCATGTAATTTTGTGTTGTTTTGTTTTCAACAGTGTACTGATGTTCCAGATGGCAGAGCGGAATGGGTTGGCAAGGAAGCCTATAGTGAGAGATTAAATCAGAGGGGAAGAAATACAGAACATAGAGGTGGGAGTGGAGTAGAAACAGGTGACAGGAGTGACTTGCATTTAGAGGATGACAAGATGACAGACATGAAGGATATTATACTGTTTGCTATAGTTGAACTGTGTGTCTCAATGATCATGTAATGGTAGTTATGTCAACCAAGAGACAGGAACCAGTGTTAGGAGTCAAAGCTTGATTACATTTTTTGTTTGTTTGTTTCAAATACAGGAAAAATATTGTGGTTTTGCTAAAGTTTTAAATAGAGCATTTGTTAAAAGATAGGAAAACAAATATTACTGTCCAACAAATAAGCAAAGAAAACAAACAAAAACAGGCAACTCTGTTTTCTATCTTGGCAAAGCTCAATTTTTGCTTGGGGTTTGACCTCAGTACAATTCAGCATCCAGTGATATTTTACACTTGTATCAGAATATAAGGGTTTGTACTCATGCACTGCATTACTTATGATTTTTCAGGTTGGAGAAACATTTAAGCTACCATATTTAGGAAAACATTGTAATGATGCATGGTGAAGTAAAGAAGACAAGGAAGTCTATCAGTAATGGTACAGTCACACCACAAGAAATTGAAATGCCATTCTAGATAAAACCTAAATCAAATGAATCACCATTATGGTGATGCAGTCACTTTCTATTCCACTTATAGCTCTTTTCTCCCCCTATACCATAGCTTCTATTTAATCGTGGGTTTTGTTTGCTACCCTTCACTTTATTGCCATTATTCAACATCATACCACTGTCTGCTGAGTTTCTCTGTATTTTCACATTCAAACTTCTATCAAAAAATCATATATATAAATATAAACACACACACACATACACATATATATATTATCTCCAGTGTAAATTTCTTTATGACAAAGGCTTTTAATCAAACAACTTCATAAAAACAGAAAAATCTAATCTAAATGCCTATCTTAAGTCCAAGGAAATATGCCAAGTGAGACAGAATGATAAAAATTCAAACTATGATTAATAGTACTAAAAAGAGTTAAAAACTATAGTTTAAAAAATAAATGTTTCTTACAAGTGGTTTAGACCTGATTCCTACCTCAGAAGGCAAATTTGTAGTACATATTTCTCTCAAAGACATGTAGACTTCAGTGTGGATGTGAAAAGAGAAAATGGAATTCATCTGAAATTTAGGCCTCAGATAAACTTAGTCCCAATACAAGGGGTCTAGATTAACAAATTATTAAATTGCTATGTTGTATCACATGAGTAATACAACCTTTATCTGTATATTTTAGGTCATTTGTGTCAATCATTTAGATCCATATTAAATCTGTTTGGAACATGACTTATATCTTTCACTTTTGCTTTATAAATCTAACTTTTATAGATAAGTCATTATATCTCTATCATACTTTCCCTTATTTATTTACATTTTACAGCTTTTTCTGGTATTTAGACAAGAGAATCCAATTAAGAATTCTTTTCTTTTTCACCTCAATGAGGCCAATGCTACAAATTCAATATAATCTCTTCTTCCTTCATTTGTGTTTAATTTCTTATTCCTATAAATCTATAATCATACTCTTTTGGTAATAAAGATAGCAGAATTGCATGTGTGGGAGCCCTGGGGGGTCACCCCAGAATATTTCACAATGGTATGCTAAATATTTAAAATTAAAATTACTTAAGAAATAGCCAGTGCAAAAACACTTTGATCCTCCTTTGTCTCCTGAAAACAGAAAATAAATCTCCCATGTAAAATGTATCCTCTCTATACCAGGAGGTAAAGAGACATCCTTATCATCAAAGACAGGAAATTCAAGGCCAATGAAGCCTATATAACCAACTTTGTCACTTTTACTAATTTACTATCCCAATCCAAATTGTGTTTAGAATTCCATAATAATTGAAGGTCCTAAACATAAGGGTTTTTTGTTGTTCTGTCAATTTCTCACAAATTTACGTTTCTTTTTCTTAAAATGTATAAAAGTTTCATGCCTTGGTGGCCTCTTTGATCTCCATTTTATTACTGGGTCTCCATACACATATAATTAATTTTTTTTCCTCCTGTTAACCTGTCTCATGTTAATGTAATTCTTAGACCAGCTAGAGTTCTTAGAGTTCCTAGACCAGCTAGAAGAATTCTGAATAGGTAAAATTTTTCCTCCCCAACACATGTAAGATATGTAATTATTATAGCAGAGGTATCCCATAGAAATTTTTGCCATATTTTCTATAAACTGCACAAGCAAGTCAATTCCAACAGTTACTTTTTTTCAAAGCTCTGTTGGTACTAGGAAGGATAAATCATTCAGAGATGGAGATGTGAAAGAAATAAAAAATATATATAATAGGCCATTCTCTTAATTTTATGTGTGCATTGTTTGAATTTAACTAGAGTTGGTAGCAAAATCATTTCCTTCATTTACAGGACATTTTTCTCTAGTAAATCATATATAAAGATGAATTTATGAGATGTAGTATGAAGGGAAACATGTCAGAATAGTAAAACATAATTACTCTCATTGAATTTTTAACAAAGCTGATTGAAAGTCATGATTTATTAAAATTGAACATTAATGGATTGAAAAGGGGTGCAATTGGCAAGATTAAAATTGAAATTTATTTCTAGATTAGTTTTGTTTTCTCAATTCTCAGTTAGTCCTCATAACCTGATTTGGACAAACATGACAGAGAATAAGAATGAAGATATTGGAAACTAAAATTCTATTTTTGTTCCATTATTGGATCCTTACTATATTAGTTAGGGTTTTCCAGATAAATAGAACTAATAGGAAATATAGATGTGACATCTATATTTATTATACTGTGTGTATATATATATATTATATATATACAGTATATATAATATATGAATAATATAATATGTGAATAGTTGATTCATTCAATTATGGAGGCTGGGAAGTCTCACGATCTGCCATCAACAAGTTGACAACTCACGAAAGGTGGTGGTATAATTCCAGGACAAGTCTCAAAGCCTGAGAACCAGGGGAGGGGGAGTTGATGGTGTAAAGGTCAGTCCAAAGGCAGGTGATGGATGTCTCAGTTCAAGCAGGGAGGCAAGAAGAAAAATGGGTGAATTCATCTTTCCCCTGCATTTTGTTTATTCAGTCTAATAGATTCGATGATTCCATTCACACTGGTGAAGACAATCTACTCAGTTCAATGATTCAAATGCCAAGCCCATCCAGAAACACATTCACAGATATACCACAGACATAATATTTTATGGGTTATCTGGGCAATCCTTAACACATAAAATTAACTATCACATTTACTTTTATTTGTGAGATGATTCAAGGCCAGAAAGGAAAAATTACATAGTGAAGTATATCAGATCAGATTATAGCTGCTGGTAACAGAATACCATTTACACAAGCTTGAGCAAATAGATTATTTTTGCTCACATAACAAGAAGTGTAAAGCAGGTCATCTGTTGGATTGATTTCAGGGCTCAAGTTGTCAGAGCTGATGACTCATTGCTTCTGCTAATTATATCCATCTTCAGCAAGAAGAATGTGAAGGTAAGGTAGCACCTATGTCAAAAAAGTGCAAAGAATTTCTAGGAACACATAAGCAAACTTCATTTACCATCCTTTGGCCAGTAGTATCCACAAGTAGCCAAAATGTAGCCAGGGAAACAAGTTTGGGAACAGATATTGATATAGCTAACCAGAAATGTCTGCTATAACTCAAGCAGATGACACATATTTCTGGAAGAACTAAAAATAAGGCTCAATTGTCTCTATCCAATGATGCAATGATCATGATACAACTGATAGGACCACTAGGTCAATATTATCCTCTAAAAGTCAATGCTGGAGAAATTAACATGGCCAAACAATATCAGAAAATTGGGATAAAACATAAGGGATGAAGCAGCAAAATTCACATGCCAGAATTTCTTAAGGAATTTCGGTGAAAGTAGACATTAAATTGTCCTTTCCTTTAAGAAAATAAGACAAATTACTATATACTGTTTTGAACAAAATTAAAACAACATAAATTCCATAGGAATCTTGGTGCATGGACATATAGTATTTTCTTGGCTTTCTTTGGGAGATTATCTTTCATAAAGTTCTAAAGAGATTCCTGTGGCATACCACCGCCCTAAGAGTGGAGTATCACAATCACTAGTCCTGTTACCTGACAGAAAAAGGACAGCTAAGCTTCAATTTATTGATCATCTCCTCTCCTGTGGAAATACATATCATCTTAATTAATACCCATGTGGTGGCGTTAGTACTTATATTTAAAAATTGGAAGAATGAAATCCAAAGAAATTAATTAACACAACCATATTAGTGAGGCTAGAATTCTTACAGTGGTAAAACCCAGGTGGATCTTATTCAAAAGGCAATGGTATTTTCACTCTATCTTCACTTAGAGGAAAGGATACCTGACACCAAGAAGTATACCTCAGAGACTTTAACATATTTTATTACACTTTTATAATAAATCACACCTCATGAATGTTATTTAACACATTTGGAACATTTGAATTGTGGAAGAAAAAAGTCTATAAATACCAAATTAAAACTATTAATGATTTCCAAATGAAGGATACTATAAAGCATCATGTTAGTAAATGAAATAACCAGTACTAAAAGGCATGATCCAAAATCCCAACCCTCAAAATCTACCTTTCAAAATCTCTACCAACTACCATGAGTTCTTTACAATCCATTTTCTGCCTGCTTCATTTGACATCCACTACACTACTTCTTTTACTGAGAAAAATATGTCCATCTTAATCTAAGTACACATTAAATATTTGTTTTCCCATCCTTCAAGTTGTTATTATAGTACATTTTCACTTGTATAGTCATTGTTCCCTAATTTCTTCACTATTTCTTCCACTTCTTTTCAACCCACTAGAACTTTCATTTTCTTGACATAATACTTTAGTAGAAGTTCTCAGATGTTAAGGTCTTTGGAAGCTTCCTTCAGTTTTAAGAAGTGCAAGGTGCTGTGAATGTCTACTCTTCTATAATAAATAATATCACTTAAAAATAAATGGCAGTCATAATTTGAAAGAAAATCTTTAAGTTGTCATTCCATATCTCTTCACTGATACACTGTATAATTAGGAGTTCCTAAGTGCAATTCTTCAAAGAAAAGCTAGAAACAGAGTTCATATATTTGTCAGTGAGTAATACATAGCATATTCAGCTCCCCTGTGGTTAAAAATTAGTCTGTTCTTCCATTAAAAAATGCAATAGGCACAAGATGACAGACATTTGTTGAAACAAATGTGATCTCTGCATGATTCATCCCTTCAAGGAGGCTTGGCTTGTCTGTTGTGGAACATTTATAAAAGACTGCTTCACCAGGGAGAAATATATGATTTTATCTGTTACCTGAACTCTGTAATGAATTTGAGTGAAAAACAAAAAGAACTCAAGCAGTTTTTCAGTCAGATGAGAAAATGGTGTTCATGAAACCCTACCCATATATATTACTTTCCCAAGAGGTCAGTTATTTAATTATGTTTCACAATTATAGACTCAATCTAGCAGAAGAAACTTAATGAGCACTTTTTTTTGTAAATAGTTTTTTTTCCAATTCAACCATGAGTAACTGTCTCAGATGCATGCTTTTAGATATTGTTGATTTCCATAATTGGTGGGAGCTGGGGGAGGTGTGCTAAGTAAGATAGTAAATAAATAATAAAATAATTCAAAGTAACCTTGGCCCCAGACACATGATGTTATGCCACAGTATCCCTTGAAGTACCAGCTCTCAAATGTCTACATAAACTCTTTATTTAAATGTCAAAACTCCAACCTTGAATCTAAGCTATATGCAACATCAAAGCCACTTGCTGCAAGACTTCACTCCTTCAAGACTTCTTTTCAAAATACATGTTTCTATCTGCCATCTATTCCTTTTATTTTTGTCTTGCTTATTGTTTCTTCTCAATTCTCTCTTAAAATTTCTTCCTGTTCTTTACAAAGTACCCTTTAAAAACTCAAAGCCTATAAGTTACTTATTTGCCTCATAACTTCAACAACAGAGACAACATAAGATTAATGTGCTATACGTATACATGTATCTATCTATATCCTTATTATGCAAATGTTTTTAAAAATAGTTACATGCGCAAATAGTTACATTATTGTCTTATAAAGTAAGAAAGTAAAAACTTGGCAAACATAAAGGGAAAATTGTTCTTATTCTCATATACATAATATATAATAAAATATAATCTCTGATATAAATAATGATATATTACATATTTTCTAATGTAAATAACAACTATATTTGGTATGCATATATAGCATAGTATTATTTACTTATAAGAATTCTAATAATACATATAGTTAAGAATGTTTTAAGTTTGGAATCATATCACAAAATATAATCACTTATGTCAAAATTAAAACACATCACTTTTTATTAAATGGGTTATATTTTTATTGGGAAATTGGATTTTTACATGCATTGTACTTTCTTCCACTTTGGAGTTGTGAAAGAAAACATGTATTGGACAAGTTAAACAGGCAAAGAAGATTTTGTTCAAAATTATTGCGATGAGGTCAAGATTATCATAATATGGGAATGAGACTGAACTCAATTCTACTTAAACAAAAGGCAGAAGAATTTGTAAGTGCTGGGATAATTTAGCAGAAAACTAGTAGAAGACAGTAGTGGGGAGGTTAGTCAATGTGATCAGGACATCTGTATTTACTCATTAATATTCTTAAAATTTAAGCTCCTACACTCAAAAAAGAGACTGACATATAGGGACTCTGTCTTTCTTGATTATACTTCAAAAAAATGGCTTCTAGGTAACTAAGAAGGATGTTTCTGGGTTGTAAATCTCAAAGAGGTTAGAAGATTTATATATCTCAAAGCGGCAGAGAATTTAAATTGAAAGTTTTTGAAAGTAAATGGTCTAAGAGAGGGGGATTAAGGGCCCAGAATCAGGAAGAAACCTATCTCAAATTTAGTCAAGTTGAGGGGAAAGGTTAGGCTAGCTATCATGATTAGAGTTAGTGTGGGAGGGAATACTCTATTTTATAAATTTATCCTCTCTGAAGTTGACCTGGACATAAATTCATGTGTGGCATTACCAAAACACAGACCATAGTAAGAGTCAAAGAGAAGCTGAAGTCAGGTTAGACTCCTGTTTTATACAGTCTGTACTCAGAAACCACTGTTTTTCCCATACCCTCATCCTGTCCCTCTGAATTAGACAGTATATGTGTACAGAAGTCTGTGGCTCCTTTTGGCTCTAAAATACCACCTGAAAAGCTCTACAAATTTTAAAAAAGAAGTGAAGGAGAAAATGATCCGAATGTATATATAAAATGCCTTTTATTGGGATAATGTTGTAACCAAAGAAGTCAGTATTCTTGAAACAGTTTTACAATTGTCATTTGGAATAAAATCTGGAAGAATTTAGAGGGAAATGATCCTAATTTGGTCCTAATTATCTCTCTTTTAGTTAGAGCCTTTCAATGTTCACTTAGTGGAATATACTGAGGTATCACAAAAGCAGCATAGAATTTTTCAATTTTATAACTGGAAGAGACCTTAGAGGGTATCAGGTGAAAGTTGTTCATTTTAAAGGTGAAATAACTAAGATAAAACAATTTGCCCATTGGGTATATCTCTTACTCCCTTATACACATGCAAACACACACACACACACACACACACACACACACCACACAATAGCACTAAAAGTGGTAGAATATTCTCTTGCTAAATTTCTTATCCCTAAATTTTATTATAACACTATATCCCATTAGGTCAGTTTACATGATATTATGATTCTTATGATTTATGATTAGACACTATTTAGGACTAGCATACTGTATTTTGCATTAAGATAAATACTTGATGAAAATGTTCCCTACATTCATTTAATTAAACGTTAACTGAATTTTAAAATTATTCCTCAGTTATCACAACTTATTTTGTATGGAAAGAATAGATTTCCTAGTTGATTTCATTGTCATTCAGGTACAAGTGAGCTTTGTGACCTGGCCAGTGAGAAACAACATTCTCAAACTGAAATGAATCTATCTATTTCTTTCTTAATGCATTTTTTAATCAGCTCTGATTTAAATTTTTAGGAGACAAGAAAATCTTTATAAGTACCTTTTCAGAATATTCATCTTTTTAAAAACCATTAGATCCTTAGTAACTCTGTTAGATTTTGTATATGTAACTGAGCCATATTTTCATGATTAAACAAGTGTTATGCCTAAATATTCATGTACCCTCAAAATTCATATGTTGAAATCCTAGCTCCCAACATGATGGTATTAGGAGGTGGAACCTATGGAAAATAATTATGAGGGTGCAGCCCTCATAAATGAGATTAGTGCTCTTTTAAGAAGAGACAGATTATTGTTCAAATCAGCTGTTTCTTTACTGATTTTCTCTCTAGGTGTTCTATCCATTATTAAAGTTGGATATTAAAGTCTCCTATTCTTTGTATAACTATCAATTTCTCCCTTCATATCTGTCAATATTTGCTTTAAATATTGAGACCCAAATGAACCTTAACAAACATATGGAGAACTTTCCACTCAACAGCAGAATACACATTCTTCTCAAGTACACATGGAGTATTCTCTAGGATAGATTGCATGTTAGGTCACAAAACAAGACAACCAATTTAAAAAGATTTAAGCAAGACACTTAAAATAACTTTAAATGTCTTTCCTGACTACAATGGAACAGAATTATAAATCATTAATGGTAAGAAAATGGACAATTCACAAGTATGTGGAAATTAAACACCATACCCTTGAACCATTCCATTGGTCAAAGAGGAATCAAAAGGGAATTCTTACAGAGTATCTTGGAAAAACAAAAACACAACATATCAGAACTTATGGGATGCGGCAAAATCAGTTCTAAGAGATAGGCTTATAGAAATAAATGCCTACACTAAAAAAGAAGAAAAACTCAAATAACCTAACTTCACACCTTAAGAAACTTTTTAAAAAGACAACAAACTAAGTCATAGAAAGAAATAATAATGATTAGAGCAGAAATAAATCAAATAGAGAAGAGAAACATAATAGAACAAGTCAATAGAAATAAGAGTTGTTTTTTTTGAAAAGACAAAATCAACACACACTTCACTGGACTAAGAAAGGAGAAAAGACTTAAAATCAGAAATAAATAGGAGACATTACAATAGATGCCTCAGAAATACAAAGAATTGCAAAAGATTATTATGAAAAATTACATGCCAGCAAATTGAATAACCTGGAAGAAATGAATGAATTCCTAGAAACATACAACCTACCAAGATTTAATCATGAAAATATAGAAATCCTGAACAGACCAATATCAAATAAGTTGAGCAGTAAACAAAGAAAAACAAAACAAAAAGCCTTTAACAAAGAAAAGCCCAGGACCAGATGGGTCCACAGTAGGGAGGAGCAGAGGGAGAGGGAGAAGCAGACTCCCTGCTGAGGATGGAGACTGACCGGGGGCTGGATCCCAGTACCCTGAGATCACGACCTGAGTGGAAGGCAGACACAACTGACTAAGCCACCAATATGCTAATCCTTCTTAAACTCTTCCAAAATAAAGAAATAGAAATATTCCCAAATTCAACAGTACATTAAGAGGATCATATATCATCACCAAGTTGGATTTATCCCTAGATGCAAAATAGTTTAACATACACAAAATAATCAATGTGATCTATCACATTAACAATGAAAGGAAAATAAACACATGATCATCTCAACAGAGAAAAAGTGTTTGACAAAATTCAATACTCATTTATGATAAAACTCTCGGTAAAATAATTATGGAAGAAACTTATCTCAACATAATAAAGAGCATGTATGAAAAGCCCAAGCTAACATCACAATCAATGGGGGTAAACTGAAAGTTTTCCCCTAAGATCCAGTGCATGTCTATACACACACACACACACACACACACACACACACACACACACACACACACACACACACAAATCCGAATCAGAAAGGAAGAAGTTAAACTCTCTCTGTTTGGAGATGACAATCATATATGTAGAAAAATCTTAAGATGAACCAAAAACCTTTTACAACATATAAACAAATTCAGAAAATTTGTAGAATACAAAATTAAATATAAAATTTAATCATAATTACATACACACAAAAGAACTATCTGAAAAGGAAGTTAAGAACATAATCCTGTTCATAATAGAAATAAACAACAACAAACTTAGGAATAAATTTAACCAAGAGGTAAAGGACTTGTTCACTGAAAAGTAATAAATATTAATGAAAGAAATTAAGGAAGGCACAGATAAATGGAAAGACTGCCTGTGTTCATGGATTGGGAGAATTAATATTGTTAAAATGTCCATAACATCCAAACTGATATACAGATTCAATGCAATCTATCAAAATTCCAATGGTATTCTTTGCATAAATAGAAAATAAAAAACTATCTTAAAATTTGTATGGAACCATAAAAGACCCTGAATAGCCAAAGCAATCTTGAGCAGGAAGAGCAAAGCAGGAGGCATCACACTTCTTAATTTCAAAATACATTACAAAGCTTCATAATCAAAACTGTATGGTATTGGCATAAAAACAGACACATGGACCAAGAGAACACAATAAAGAGACAAAAAATAAATCCACACATCTATGGTCAACTTATCCTTGCCAAGTGTGCCAAAAATACACAATGGGGGAAGGGAAAGACTCTCCAATAAATGGTGCTGGGAAACTATATCCACATGCAGAAGAATTAAATTGGAATTTTATCTCACACCATATACAAAATTCAACTCTTTAATATGGATTAAAGGCAAACATAAGACATGAAACCATAAAACTACTAGAAGAAAATGTAGGAAAATGTTTTTTGACGTTGGTCTGGGCAATGACTTTTTGGATATGACCCCAAAAGGACAGTCAACAAAAGCAAAATTACACAAATAGGATTGCATCAAACTAAAAACTTCTGCATAACAAATGACAAGGTAAAAAGGCAACCTAGAGAATGAAAGAATGTAAATTGGTACAACCAAAACGAAAACAATGTGGAGGATGCTCAAAAAATTAAAAAATGAAGTACCGTAAATCCAGCAATCCCAATTCTGAGTATATAGCTGAAAGAGATGAAATAAGTGTATAAAATTACAGTATATATATATATATATATATATATATATATACAGACTATATATACATATATGTATATTTGTGTGTGTGTGGATATGTAGATATATATTTTTATATACATAAACACACATATATATATATATGTATAATGGGAGATATTGGTCAAAGGGCACAAAGTTATGCAAGTTAGTACGATGAGTAAATTCTAGAGATCTAATGTACTGCTGTGTGACTATACTGCCATGTTAACATTACCGTTTAACAATACTGTATTGTATACTTGACATTTTCTAAGAAAGTAAATCATGATTGTTCTCATCACCATAAAAAAAAAGGAAGAGGTAGAAGAAAGAAGGGAAAAAATGGAAGCTATATAAGGTGAGATATATTAATTAGCTTGATTATGGTGATTATTTTACAATGTATATTTATATCAAAACATCAAGTTGTATACTTTAAATATACACAATTTTTATTTGTCCACTAGACCTCAGTGAAGCTGGAAAAATAAGTATTGCCATCCTCAAAAAAACAAAACAACAAAAAAAGAGAGAGATGAGAGAGAGAGACAGAAGAACTTGCCTCTCTCTGCTCTCTGCATGTGACAAGATGACCACTTGCAAAGCAGAAAGTGGATCCTCACTAGACACTGGATCTGACAGCATCCTGATCATTGACTCCCCAACCTCCAGAACTATAAGAAATAAATGTTTGCTGTTTAAGCTATCCAGTCTATGGTAATTTGTTATAGCAGCCCAAACTGATTAAGTTAACAGCTAAAACTCAGTTATGAAGTATCTATAATAAATCATTCAAAAAGTATCAGATAACTTACATGAGAGTAAAATAATGATTACTTTCCACATTAGATTGTTTTTCCATAAAATTGGGTATCTGTTCAAAGCAAATATCATATGATATTATACGTTTAAAAAGTTTAATAATTAAGAAGCATCGATAACAATCAGCTTCCCTCTACACTATGCCAAAATACACTTAGCATAAGTCTTCTCATTAATATTCTTTTTCAAACAAATTATTCTCAACATTTCCTTTTTTTTAATTTAAGATTTAGGGAGGTTAGTTTTAAAACAATGTTCTTGAAAAACAAAACTGGTTCTTGCTGAACATTACACAAACATGAACATTATATTTATCTTGAACCATAGCAACAAAAAATGCTTTAATTCTGTACTCAGATACCAATTTTAGATTAGTCCTATCAATTTAGAAATATAAAAAGGTGTTTGTTGATTATTGTCTCTTCTGTAAATTTTATTCATATAATTCAGACCATTTAATAATGCTTCAAGGTGTTAGTTTACTAAAATTTTCAATTCATAAAAAATTAGTGTTCAAAATTTCATATTGGCTACAATAACTAAATTTTCAACATTCTGTAAATCAATACTTTTTCCCAAAGGAATGCTTACTTCTTTGAATCATTTCATCACCAAATACATAAATAAGGTCTAAAAGGAAATGTGATCTTGTCATACGTGTTGGTTAAAGTAGAAATTTGTGCAACTACAAATCTTTTGTGAAACATTTTTTTGAAAAATATCAAGAGACTTTACTTTGAGAATATAAAATACATATAAAAACATATACTAAGTAGAAAATTGAAAAGGGAATAACATCTATATGTATGAAGAAGTTCTATATATTATTTTTCATGTGATAGTTACAAAAACATCCAATTATCCAATTACAAGGCATTGATAAAATATACTTCATTTATGCAGTAGACTATTTTGCAACCACAAAAATATGTTTGCAAAGTTTTATTGAAATGTAGGGAATTATTTATGCAAGAATTAGAAGGGGAAAATATAAAAATTAAATAGTAATGAGTTGATTTTGAGTTGGGAGATTATGAATGAGTTATTCTTTCTTCACTCTTTTTTTTTGCATTGCCAAATTTTTGCTGGTCATGATCTAAGAAGGATTTTAAAATATAATAATTGTTAAATAACAGTATTTAAAAATTACTCTACTACAAAAATGCAGTGTAACCAGACACATTGGAATTCTATCCTTACATCAGAACCCTTTTGTGAGGAGGAACTGAAGTCAGACCAATCAAAATTCATTCTGTCTCCAAGACTTATTAGTTGTGAGTACTTATACCATGCATTGTTCATCTCCAAGCCCCCATTTATTTCTTTAAATATCTGGATAAGTGCTATAATACCTACCTACCTACCTACCTATTTATTTATTTATTTATTTATTTATTATTTAATAAAATGTTTTATAATACCTAACTTTTATTTTTTCAAATTTTTATTTAAATTCTAGTTAGTTAACACATAGTGTAATATCGGTTTCAGGAGTAGACTTTAATGATTCATCACTTACGTATAACACCAAGTGCTCATCACAAGTGTCTTCTTTTCTACCCATGACTCATTTAATCCACCGTCTACCAACTTCCATCAACCCTCACTTCGTTCTCTATAGTTAAGAGTCTCTTACAGTTTGTTTCTCTCTCTCTTTTTTTCCTTTCCCCTATGTTCATCTGTTTTGTTTCTTAAATTCCATGTATGAGTGAAATCATATGGCATTTGTCTTTCTCTGACAATACCTAACTTTTAAGGTTGAGGTGAGGAAAATTAAAAATTGAAGTAAGAAATATTAGGAATACAGCATTGTAGGTACTTATTAAATTGAAGTTATTATTTTAACTCTTAGATGGAAAATTGAAATAGTTAATTACTAATAAAATGTGTATAGAATAAATTTTTCTGATATAGAGTATATTAATTGCTAATATAAAGTCTGAGTTTTCCATATCATTCGTGTTGATAACATATATCCTGGTCCTATTCTATGCCTAATAGAAATGGAAAGAAAATTTAGATAAAGCTCTTTACTTACCACAGGTAATGAAGCTGATTCCTCCTGAGAGAAGTATTTAAATATAAAATTATGAAATATTAATAATGATCACACCATATGGAAATGACTTCTATGACAATTTTGATGACTTTGGTTTATATAAATGTATATTTACATAGTTTAGATTGTCAAATATGGCAACTTCATATACATATCTGTGTGAATGTGTGTAAACACACATTTAGAGGGTGGTTGTATAGGATTCATTTACATATTGTCCTTTATTCATGAAATATCTTAATATTGGTCCAAGAAATATCCTTTTCCTTATTTTTCTATGGGTGATACAATATCAAACAACCATGAAACCACCACCACTAGAACATTTACAAAACTTATAATAACTTACAAGATTTCTCCTTCTGTCTTTCTGCCTACTACCACTTGTGGTTTCTGGTTCTATGCTTTCATTTTTATATAGTTATATTTACATGTAGCATTAAGCAGGAATGATATGGAAAATAGTGTTGTATTATATGGCAATATTATTCATTTCAACTGCTGTATAGTATTTCTCAGCATAAGTTTACCCTCATATCTTCATCCATTCTCTTGTCAACTGTCTTTTTTTTTTGAGAGATCATACATAAGAGAGAGAGAGAGCAGGGGGAGGGACAAGGGAGAGGGAGAGAGAGGGAGAAAGAGAGAATATTAAGCAGTCTCCACACCCAGCACAGAGCCTGGGTTCAATCTCATGACCCTGAGATCATGACCTTAGCTGAAATCAAGAGTTGGATACTTAACTGACTGAGCCACCTAGGTGCCCCCCAACTGTTTTTTATGTTGCTATCTACTTTTTTTGATATTCAAAACTATGTCGCTCTAAATATTCATGTACATTCATATATATAGTGTATATTCAATTCTATACATTGTTATATCAATTACTATTCAATTATTTTAACACTATTTCCTGGTTTCAAGATAATCCATGATATAAATTCACAAATAATTTAATTAAAGGATGATCCTTATTTTGAGCTGAGGGGATTCAGAACAGGTTTCTCAGTCTCAATGATAGAAGTTATAAAGAAGCAAGTGGGGGTGGATGGGAGCAGGAGTATGGCTAGAATCAACCCTGTGGTGCTGGGATAGAATTAGAGATATCAGTATGGGCTCATCTTTATTTTAATTTACACATAGATAGATGATAGCTAAATAGATGATAGATGATAGATAGATAGATGATAGATGGATAGATAGATGATAGATATACTACTTATATGTTCAGTCCTAGTATACATGTAAAGTGGTTTTAGAATTGGGAATTTAGAATTGGGAAAACTTATTACATTAGGAACAAATTTACCAACTTGAGTGTAATGTTAATTAATAGTTCCTTCTGTCTTTAACCTTACAGTATCAAGTCAAAGCATTGTTTTCCAAAGTTACTTAGATCAGCTACTTTGGCATCTCCTTCAGGAAAGTTATATCATACATTTATAATACAGTTTTTAGTTACAGTATACATTCCATCCTGTGATTACCTGGCATGTTGGTTGACTTTTGAAAAAAAAAAAACGCACACAGTACACACAGTTGACTTTTTGTTTTGGTCAATTTTATGGGTTTTGACAAATGCATAAAGTAGGATATCCACTAACATAATACCATAGAGAAGAGTTCTATCATCTTAAAAATCCCTTTTGTGACTCCTTTATAGTCAACCTTCTCTCTCTCCCAACCCTGCCAATCACTGATTTGTTTTCTGTCCCTATTATTTTGCCTTTTTCAGAATGGCAAATTAATAACATGCAGTCTTTTGAGTCTAACTTCTTTGACTAAATAAAATGAATTCAAGAGTAATCTATATTGTTGAGTGAATCAGTATTTCAAGTTTTTGGTTTTTTGAAGTTTGGGTTTTTGTTTGTTTGTTTGTTTGTTTTTTAAGATGGCTGAATAGTAGCCCGCTGTATTGATGAGGCACATTTTTTTTTTAATCTAATCTGTTAAAGGACATCTTGGTTGTTTTCAGATTTGGGTGACTATGAATAGAGCTGCCATAAACATTCATACAAAGATTTTTATGTGAACCTTAAGTTTCTGATTCACTTCACTAAAGATTTAGGAGGGAAATTGGTGTGTGGTAAGTATGTGTTTAATTTTATAAGAAACTACCACATTGTTTTTCAAACTAAATGTACCATTTGCCATTCCACTGAGGGTTTCTTTTCATCACTTCTGCCAGAATTAATATTTTCCATTCTTTTAATTAAGCATTCTAGTAATTGTGTAGTGATTTAATTTGTATTTATCTAAAGACTAATGATGTTGAATATCTTCTATATGTCACCCATATATCTCCTTTGGTACATATAGTGACTATATAGGTATTTTGTTTATTTTGGGGGGGTTATTTCTTTTTAAAGATTTTATTTATTTATTTGAGAGAGAGAGAGAATGAGAGACAGGGAGCATGAGAGGGAAGAGGGTCAGAGGGAGAAGCAGACTCCCCACCGAGCAGGGAGCCGGATGTGGGACTCGATTACGGGACTCCAGGATCATGACCTGAGCCCAAGGCAGTCGCTTAATCAACTGAGCCACCCAGGCGCCCGGGGATTATTTTTTATAGTTGAGTTTTATTTGGAAATATTTTCTCCCAGTTTGTGGCCTATTGTTTCATTTAACAGTGACTTTTGCAGAGAAAAAAATGTTTAGTTTGGACAAAGTTTAGTTTATTAATTTTTCTTTTTATGAATCGACTTTTGGTGTTTATCTGAAAACCTTTTATCAAAGCCATTGTTACACAGATTTCCTATTATATATTCCCAAAGATGTATCATAGTTTTGCCTTTTATATTTAGGCCTATGATCCATTTTATGCTAAAATTTGTATATGCGAAGCATATGTCAAACTTCTCATTTTGCATAGGGAAATTCAATTGTTTCTGTGCCTTTTGTTGAAAAGACTATCTTTTCTTTAATAAATTAAAAGAAAATGATTCCTGTGTATCTTTACCACAAATCTGTTCATATATTTCTGCGGATCTATTTCTTGGATGGCTATTCTATTTCATTATTCTTTGTGGGTTGTTCTTGAATTTAGTGTTGTGTCTACATAGATGAAAGGTTTTTATTGTGTTTTTACTGCACTCTTAGCTTTCAAGAATCCCTCCAAGCCTATGCTACTCACAGATGGGTTTCTCCCTAGACTTGCCCTCCCTGAGCTGTAGCCTCTTACTTGGTACTTGGATCAATCCTGATGGCATTGGATGAGCTCTTCATATTCCTGGTTGAGCCTTACTCTTACGAAAGCCTTTGTGTGCACCAGACCTAGTGCTTGAGACATTTTCTGAATTCCTGCCATTCTCTTTGTTTAGCAAACACACAGCTCATTATATTTGTGGTGAGTTTTGAGTGGGAAAGGATTTCTTGTATCTCCTCAAATAGTAGCAGAACTATAGTCTGTATTGGAACAAATCTTGAATCCAGGAAGTTTTTGTTTTCCTCTTTTTAAGAGACAAGAATTTTAACATCCTTCCATCAAACCAGTGTGGGTGGGGAGTGGTGCAGAAAACTGTGGGCTGGAAGCAGAGAGTATTTCTGGCCTTTTACTGAGCCGGATGGGTTTTGCTAACCCCTTTTCCCGAAGTAAGTTCCCAAAATTCTTAACTGGGGTACTTAACTATAGTCACTATGAAATTTGTAGAAATCTAGCATTTTAGGTTTTCTCATGACTCTCATAGTTTATTTCACAGAGAAGTGAATGTTTTTCCCACCTCTCACTCCTAAAACTCCTCACCTCATTAAAGACTTTAATAGGTGGTTAATCAATTAAATGGAATTGTAGCATTAGTTTAAACTGTGTCTTATTGATACCACATTTTCTTTTTCTCTTTAATGTTTTCAGTAATAATTCAGTGATAGGTTAACTGATATCTTTATTTTCTCTGCCATTTAGGTACTTGGTAGAAAGCATAAATTAAAATCCTATTTTTTTTTTTTAAGATTTTATTTATTTATTTGAGAGAGAGAGAATGAGAGATAGAGAGCATGAGAGGGAAGAGGGTCAGAGGGAGAAGCAGACTCCCCGCTGAGCAGGGAGCCCGATGCGGGACTCGACCCCGGGACTCCAGGATCATGACCTGAGCCGAAGGCAGTCGCTTAACCAACTGAGCCACCCAGGCGCCCAAAATTAAAATCCTATTATACAGAATGGAAGACAAGCTGAGTAGAGAATTGAATTATTTTGCAGATTGTAAACTTTCAATTGCATAGCATAAATAACTTTTTTTTTTGCTTTATATTTCTTATTTGATCTTAACTGCAAATGAGGTCAGCAATAAGTTTTCCTGCAGGCATAGTGAATTTTATTCCATTAAATAGTTTTAAAATCTTCACTAATTTATAAAATTGTTCATATCTCAACATATAAATTAATTTTAAAAACATATTTTTCACTCCTTGTTTAAAATAAATTTCTGAGTGTTTTCAAACAGCACTGACGGTTTTAGAGCTCTTATTATTTCCTTAGCAGTGTTTTAGCACAAAGGAGAAGGCAATAAATAAAACAAATATTAGCCAGTGTGATTAGTATATAAATCCTGAAAAATATGTAGATAAAAATTAGATGTTGTGGTACAGAAATTAAGTGAGCTTCCGGAATCCCCAGGTAGGAATTTAGACTTAGATCTCCAGCAGGTCATTAGAACTCTGTTTCCACTTTTACATACTGTATTATCTTCTCTCCCATTTAAAATGGTATTAGTGCAATTTATCAATCCCTCTTCAAGGTGCACTCTATCTTTTTCCAACATATATTTGTCTGTCCTGATTTATACACACACACATTCATGTAATTTTAATTTCTTACATTGCAGAGGAAGATAAGCATCAATAAATGTCAAGTAGGCCTAATATACATTGTCCTCTTCCCATAGACCATACAGAAAAGAGGGGAGCTGAGCGGAAATGTGTAAGATAAACTCCCTTCCCAAAGTGGTGTGGAAGAAGATCAAGTACTTGACCACTATTATCCTAGTATCTTAGGAAGTAAGCCCTATTTTATTACTTAAAGTGCATTCTGTGAATTTTGCTTCTATTTAAGATGTGGAAAGCCACAAGAAAATGTCACATTTACCCTACACAAGTAAAACTTCGAAAATATACAAAAATCATAAATTTTTTTGAGTCCATTAGAGAGCCAAGGCTTCAAGTAACCTGAGCTAACTGAATTCTAAATAGTGACAAACTTCTCCAAGAGTAGATGAAGACCAACAAACTTTCACATTTGCTAGAGTGTGGAAGAAGTGACTGCCATATAAGCAGGTGAGAAGAATTTGGCTAAAAAGTCAACAAATCATGAAAGGCCGAGATTGGCTTAGCATGCCAGTTTAGAAGAGAAACTGAAGGTCAAACACAACGGAAGTTCCTAGTCACTCACCAACTCTTTCCCAAGAGCCTCCACTGGGTGCTCATAAGAGAGAGTGGTGGAAAAGCAGAAGATGGAGAGTCTCCTGGTGGCACAGATATGTGGGAAGTTATTGATTGTTCCTCGGGACCAGAAAAAAAAATACCATCCATACCTGGAGACCCTTCTTTCATATGAAAGGGAGTCTTCAACTGTTGGGGGAAGAGCAGGAAACACTATGGTCCTCACGATTCAGGAAAAGAGTCAGTGCTTCTGTGGGAGAGGAGAAAGCAAACCCATCTGCCTCTAAGCAAGGGGTAGGGAAACCTCTTAGATTTAAGAGATCTCCTACCATCTGAGGTGAGGCAGAAACACTTCTCCACTCAAGACCACCATGGATGGAATGCATATTTTGGTTTCTAGGAGGATTGATACAAATACTGAGAACAGAATATCTTAACATCAAGACTCAGTGCAGTTTGCCTTTTTTTTTTTTTTAATCTTCCCTGGAGTGCTTTCATTTTAGATCTCTGTTGTTCTCTCTCTCTCTCTCTCTCTCTCTCTCTCTCTCTCTCTCTCTCTCCCCTTCCTTCCCTTGTCTCTGTCTCTTGCTTGCTCTCTTTCTTCCTTTCTCCCTCCCTCTCCCTCTCCCTCCCTCCCTCCCTTCCTTCCTGGCTGCCTGACTCTGTCTCTCTATCTCCTTTCCTTCCTTCCTTCCTTCCTTCCTTCCTTCCTTCCTTCCTTCCTTCCTTCCTTCTTTAGTTCCTGTCTCTGTCTGTCTGTCTGCTTGTCTTTCCTTCTAAAACTCAAAGTACACAAATGTTATCATGTTTGATATTGTCCCCTAGGTCTTGGATACTCTGTCCTGTCTCATTTTCTTTTCTTTTAATCCTTTTTCTCTTTGTTTTTTGCTGTAGATAATTCCTATTTATCTATCTTCAAGGTCACTTTTGCTTTCCTTTGCTGTGTGTGTTGATTTATCATTCTTCATCTCTGATAGGGATTTTTTTCTAGAATTTTTATGTGACCCTCAATAATTTCCATCTCTCTGCTTAAATGCCTCAACTGTTTATGGACATTGTCTAACTTTTTCTGTAAACCCTTTAACATATTGGTAGTAGTTATTTTACAATTCCTGACCAGTAGCTCCAGTATCTCTTCTATCTGAGTTTGCTTTTTAAAAATTATTTCTTGCTTTATTATTGATTTCTCAAAAAAATTTTATTGAATGTCAGTTGTCATACATAGAGGAAGAGTAGAAAATGGAGTAAAGTCCATTTGGAAATGGACACACATCTTCTGTTAGACCATTAATGTGGATGATTTGATTCAGTCAAGACAATTTAGGTTTTATTGTCGCTATAGTTTTTTGATGTATCAAAGTCTTTAAGTTCCTCCAGCAGTGGATTGATATCACATGTCAACATCTGAGACAAAGGTTTCTTAAAACTAGAGTCTGAGACATATTCTTGAACAGATGATGGGTGCTCTCAGAAGAAGCAGTTGAGTAAAGCAGGTTAATGTTAGAAAAAAGGTAAATAAGATATGGTTGCAAGACAAATCTAGTATGATCCTCTGGGAAATCTGGAGTGTGACTTGCAAGACAAAGTCTCACCCAGAGATAAGGCAGCCAAGTGGTTATACCCTTACCTGAATCAATGATTGGCTAGAGGTCATCTGGTGGAGAGAGAACACAGCTTCTCAGGCATCTTCCATTGGGACAATTTCCATCTACTATGCTCAAGCCTCTGGGGAAGATATAACTGCAGCATCTGGGGGATGCATCAGCTAAATAATTGGAATCTAAGCAGTACACCCAAAGTATTTGGTACATTCTGAATCCAAATTCTATATTCTGTCATTCCAATCAAATCAAAGATACTGATTCACTGCAGATGTTAATATATTAAATAAGGGAACTAGAAGTGAAAGGATAAAAGAATACTTTCATTAAGTGGCAAACAGAAGCATGTGTTAAGTAGTATCACTATAATTCTAAGTAGTATTTTTTTCCTATACTAGCTTGAGAACAGATGTTCAGAATTTACTGGTTTTATTTTTGCTATAAATTCCATGTGTATGTATGCCTACTGTATGCTTAGAGCTGGGAAACTAAAATTGAGTAGACACTTTGGATAATCACTAGCACATCAGATACTGAGTCATGATACTTGAGTCCTAGTCTAGAAATGATTACTAACAGACTCTGTGGTTTTGGACAAGTTATTTCTCCTAGCCATGGCTTATTTCTAAAAGGCAGATTAAAAAGACAGCACATAATTTTAAGATTCAATTTGGCTTAGGGAAATTTTATTCCAATTCAGAATATATAGCATGTGCCTTTCCTTTACTGCTAACAGCAAAATAATATTCTGAAATGCAGACTATTTTCCATGCAAATTAGCAGTGATTTGAAATAACATAATGAGAAATTCCAAAATGTGCTTAAGTAGTGGATTAATTTACACCTGCATTTTAAAACTCTACTGCAGGAGCGAAATTTCTTTTTTTACAAGATGTTTAAATATAAATATAAAATGGCCCTGAAAAAAAGAAAGAAAACAAGCTAAAATTGCAAGCCAGTAGATATTAGGTGAGGAAAAGGGGTAATTAAGGAGATCAGGTTAGAGATGAGTGTGATCATTTTTAAATGTCTTTTTTTAATATGCTAATATTTTATTTTTAACTGGCAAATAAGAGAAGCACAAATTTAGAGACCTACAAAAATCTTATATACATTTTAGAGAAGAAAGGATGCTTAGCTTCTCATTTAATTCTATATTACAAATGAGAACATTAAGGTGGAAAAGGTTAGGGATGGAATGAATAGGGGCTTTGATCAGAATTGGAAGTCCTCTTTGGACTCTGCTGCAATTAAAGGTGTCTAAGATCTGTTTTTTTTAAAAAGAGTATTATTTTATTGTAAATCACCCTAGATTTCCTTAGAAATACATATTATACTCTGAATAACCTGTACCACCATTTCACTGAATTTACATTTACATTTTACATTTCCCCAAATTCATGAGTAGAATCTATCTAAATATTTTATTCTATATTGATGATGTGTATGGGGAAGACCCAAGTAAAATTTTGGTGAGAGATGGAAAGAAAACACCTAATTCAACAATAAATCTTATGTGGTCAGAGGAAAATACTGTGGGTTTTAAAATTCACAAAGCCTAAGAAGATAGTATTAGTCTATCAGACAAAGATGGGAACAAAGTTCCCACTTGCAGACACACTCATTCCATCTTTGCTTTAAAAGGTTTATCATATGATGTAGTATGTGAACTCTTTTTTTTAAGAATTTGAGAGAGAGAGAGAGAGCGCGCGTGCGCACAAGCAGGGGGGAGGGGCAGAAGGAGAGGAAGAAGCAGACTCCCCGCTGAGCAGGGAGCCGGATGCAGGACTCGATCCCAGGACCCTTAGATCATGACCTGAGCCAAAGGCAGATGCTTAACTGACTGAGCCACCCAGGTGCCACAGTTCCATTCCTGAGGTTATGGAACAAAAAAGACAATGGGGAAGATACAATGAAATAGCACAATGGGTGAACAGTTTCTGACTCATACTTATTCCTTTTTCCTGAATCCTTCATGAGGTCATGCAAGGCATCAATAAATTATCCAAATATACCTCAAGTTAGACAAATGTGTGCATGCATTTTATGCTGTTCCAGGACTCTAAAGGCTCATTTTGTTACAGGAGGAAGGTAGGCATCAGTAAGTAAGGAGCTTTTAGATTTTTTTTTAAGTACGGATCTACATATAGAATAATATAATAAATGAACATTGTGATTTAAACAAAAACTCATTAAAGCCTTCACCATAACAATAGCAATCATTATGGATATGTTGATATTTCTATGTCAATTCTTTAGACAAACAGTATTTTTATTATGTATATGCTGTATTAATAATATCATTGCTTTAAAATGTGCATTAACGTACAAAAAGCAATGGAATTATTAATTCCATATGATCTAAACATGGCAAATATATAAGAAAATAATATATTTCTTTCCCACTCTGTTTTTTCTTAGTTTTGAGATCTATCTTTCAAATTCTTTCACTGAAATTGTTCTATTCCTTGTCAATTTGTACCTTGAATTATTTTAGAGGAATACATAATATGGGAAAGTCATTGATAATTTGTGATTTAAATCATAAAGTAAAAAATATATATATCTGTCTAATTCCAGAATCACATTCACTGTTTTTGGAGACTATTGGAGATTATCTGGTTAAACCGATTTCACAGGGAGACTTGCAGATTTTCCAGGCTTAACGTTTTTGCCCAGGGCTAAAGAATTTTAAAAGTATTAGATAAGGCATGTAATTGATACTCTTGGTCCTACTGAAAGTTGTTATTCAAAGTATAATCCTCTGATCAGAAACATTGGCACACCTGGAAGCGGGTTAGAGACATAGAATCTCAGTCAACATTCCAGATTCACTGAATTAGAATGTACAATTTAGTAAAATCTCTGGTGATTCATTAAGTTTAGTAAATCCCTGCTGATTCACATTAAAGTGTAATAAGCACTTCTCATTAAGAAAGTTTTGGGGTGGAAAGAGATATCCCACAATGACCTCATCTCACTTCCACATTCAATTTTGCTTCTTGGGTTCAAAAGCAATGTTCACCAAAGCAGGATACTTGGGTCTTCCTTTGTGTAGGAAGAAAATACTAGGACTTCTGGGGTCCCTGGGTGGCTCAGTTGGTTAAGTATCTGCCTTTGGCTCAGGCCACAATCCCAGGGTCCTGGGATCGAGCCCCACATTGGGCTCCTTGCTCAACAGGGAGCCTGCTTCTCCTTCTGCCTGCAACCTCCCCTGCTTGTGCTCTCTCTCTCTCTCTCTTTCAAATAAATAAATAAAAATTTTTAAGAAAAGAAAATACTAGAACTTCTATTTATACATAATTTTTAAAATCCTATCGAATTGGCCATTCTCTTTTTGTTTCCCAAGATCATTCTTCACCTATTAATCCCTTGTTCTATGCCATAAGTAGGCTGTCTTCTAGGGCATAATCGTCTAGGCTCATTGCCCTTTGAATTCTGGTTGGGTTTAGCCAATGGGAGGGGCCAGATAGACATTAAAAAAATGAGGGTGAATGTAAAATATTTCTCTTTGAGCTCCTATTTCCTTTCTGCTCAGGTACCAGGATCATGGAAGTGGCTGTTTTCTTCTACAGTTATAGATACTGTGGGGCAGCTACTTTTCCAAGATTCCTGTTCCCTCCTTGTTCTAGTAATCCCATTTCATTCCCTGGTCTTTTTAGGAAATGAAGTGGTACCATTTTCTGGTGTTGCTAGCCCATGCTTACATGAACAATCTTTGTTGATTCCTTAACCTTACCCACAATTCCGTAAATAATTTCTTCATTGTTTTCAAATGTCCAAAATTGTTTCTTTCCTGCAAGGCCCCTGACTAATACATCCATCTTTTCTTGTTTTCATCCCTCAGAAACTACAGAATGTGTGTGTGTTACCAAAACAAGAGACTATATCAACAAAGAGGGAGTCAAGGGAATCAAGAGACAAGGGATCAAAAAAAAAAAAAAAAAAAAAAAGGACTTAAAGGATTTACAATATAATGGTGAAGACAGATTACAGAATAGCAACTGTATAGCAAGCCTACAGAAAAAAAAAAGCTCTGGGAGAGGTGTTGCCTGGAAGGGGGGGCGACAGACTTTATAGATCATCTCATGCATTTTAAAGTATTGAGAATGAATTTATATTTTTGGAAAAAAATAATCAGACCAAAAAATAAGCAATTGTTGACACCAAGAAGTATGTATACAACACTATGGAACCTATCTGTAATATTTCAATAAAATGTAATCATTTAAAATAGATCTAAAAATTATAATAAAAATGATTTAAAAGAGCAAACAATTCTGACCTTCCATTGTGAAAATTGTCATTATCTAATAACTATTACTAACAAAGTGATTTATATTTAAACAAGTTTTTGAGAAATATAGAGATGAATAGCATAAAATAATGAAAAACATTGAAAATGCTTCTGGTAGACAGTGATGATTAATAGCTCACAAATTTTCCTTCTACTCTCATCCAAATACATTCAGTTTACTATAGTCAATATAATCAATACTGATGGCAAAATAAAACAAGTGTAATTCCACTTTTACAATCCCGGTTTTCAAAAGCCCTTAACAATTACTCAGAATTCATATAATATTGGGGTGCTATAGTCATCATTGTACTTGATAGCAACAATTTTTAAATTGATAGCCAAGAATGAACAGGCAATGAGCTAGGCGGTGGACATACAAATGCTAATAGGCTTGATTATAAACACAGGAACAGACTCATTTCAATTTTTACTCTTGTCATGCCTCTGTTGTGATTCAGGCCTCTTCCGAGGAAGACTGTTTAACTTCCTTAATAATTATACTGTTTTAAAAATAAGATTTTTATTTTTTAAAGTTTTTATTTAAATTTATTTAAATGTTAGGTAACATACAGTATAATATTAGTTTCAGGTGTGCAGTATATAATTCAACATGTCCATACAACATTGAGTGCTCATCACAACAAGTGTACTTAATCACCATCACCTATTTCATCCATCCTCCCCTCCCCTCTGGTAACCACCAGTTTGTTCTCTATAGTTGAGTCTGTTTCTTCATTTGCCTCTCTTTCTCTCTTTTTCCCGCCTTTGCTTGTTTGTTTTATTTCTTAAATTCTACATATGAGTGAAATCACATGGCATTTGTCTTTCTCTGACTGACTTATTTCACTTAACATTATACTCTCTAGTTCCATGTATGTCCTTGAAAATGTCAGGATTTCTTTTTTTTTATATATGGGTAATATTCCATTGTATATATACTATCTCTTCTTTATCCATTCATCAGTTGATGGACACGTGGGCTGTTTCCAAAATTAGGCTATTGTAGATAATGCTGCTACAAACATAGGGATGCACGTATCACTTTGAATTAGTGTTTTTGTATTCTTTGCCTAAGTACCAAGTAGTGCAGTTGCTGGAGTATAGGGTAGTTCTATTTTTAACTTTTTGAGGAAACTCCATGCTGTTTTCCAGAATAGCTATACCAGTTTACAGTCCCACAAATAGTGCATGAGCATTCCTTTTTCTCTACATCCTTGCCAACACTTGTTGTTTCTTGCATTCTTTATTTTAGCTATTCTGGCGGATGTGAGGTGATATTTCACTGTAGATTTGATTTGTATTTCCCTGATGATCAGTGATGTTGAGCATCTTTTCATTTGTCTGTTGGCCATCTGTATGTCTTCTTTGGAAAAATGTCTGTTCATGTCTCTTCTGTCCATTTTTTTAATTGGATCATTTGTGTTTTGGGTGTTGAGTTTTATAAGTTCTTTATATATTTTGGATACTAACCTTTTATCAGATATGTCATTTGCAAATATCTTCTCCCATTCTGTAGGTTGCCTTTTAGTTTTGTTGATTATTTCCTTTGCTGTGCAAAAGCTTTTTATTAAAGAGAAATTATTTAAAGACTTTGTGAAACAACATGATAATCATGAAATTACTATATTTCACTCATTTCAGTCAGTCAAAAAGTTATTCTATAAATTCTTTTTCTTTATTGGACACTCAATAATGTGTTGCAGGTATTTGACACATTATTTCCATCCTCTCTATAGTTAAAAATGTCCTATGTATTACTTCTGCCATGAATACTGCCTAAAATTATCTGGGAAGACTAGATATCTTCTCCTATTTGGATATGAGGAAATAATTTTCCCTGTTCCCACCTATTGAAATATTTCTTCTCACTCCTGAAAGACATAACATAAATGTATTTCATAACAATTATAACATTTATAATATGTGTATTTTTTCCTTTCCTATTTCTCCATCTGATGACTGCCATCTTAAACTGTAACTTCTTGGAGAACAGTGACTATATTCGAAGCCTGGTCTAAAATACCTACAAAAGAATCCTTAATAAATATTTATCCTCAATAGTTAAATATTCTGTCCCTTTTATTCTTTCACAAAGTATTTTCTATCAGTATTAACCTATCTTGTTTGCTATTTTTAACTGAGATAAATATTTACCTCGATTGTTCCTTAAATAGGCAAACTGACAGTGTTGGATGACAAAGGGCAAAGCCAGGTAGATAAAAGAGTGTTATATCTGATGGATATAGTTTTCAGTATTTTAGGCAAAAATATTAAATCACTTCATCAGGTATTATAGTTTTTATTAAAAAACCTACTTTTCTACCTGATAATAGTTTGAATATATGTATTTGACAAGTTGTATCTCTGTGGCTATTAGAAAAAATATTATAACAAAAATGAGTGAAAAAATAATTACAACTTAAATCCAATATATTCAGTCCATAGGCCTTTGTTATTCTGTCTTTTTTATTCTGTCATTAGACTCATGATTCATGTTTGTTGAAATGTGAGGAACACAGAAAACACAAAAAGGCAGTCAAATGGAATCTAGATGATTAAGAGAATGTGAGTTCTTATATCAGACTAACTTGGTTGAAGTATAAAGCCTCATGGTTAGACAATTGCATGACATATGAAAAAAGATGATATCAGGTTAGAAAAATATTAAAGATAATTCTGAATATTTTGACCTTTACAAAGCCATAGAAAATAAAGGCAGACCTGAACATTTACTGTGTTCTAAGATGGAATATGTGTCATCCAAGTAGTCTGTCATCTCATGTCTTTATATTTCTAAAAAACATCATTCTGGATAGAATCAGACATAAAACCAAAGAGAGGTCATTCTTTTTCATTTAATAAGATCCATAATTTTCAGAGAATAAAAAATATTACTAGAAAATATGAAAACTGGGAACTATTGGGAATATGTTTTAAGCTTCCTTATAAATGAACATTTTGGGTTAAAGATGATAATTGTGCCAAAACTTGCTCTCATTTTAAATGAAAAGAAAAAGAAATAATTCTTGGCTATTTAGTGCATATCCATCATTTTTCAGAGGAGGGAACTCAGGTTGAGAAAGGATAAATAATTTTCTTGAAGTCACACAGTAAATTAGTAAGGCAAGACATGACTAACTCAAGTGTCCTGCTTCTCAACCCAGGCTTATTTTTCTAATATGCTTGCTTCTCAAATATTTTGACATTTCATGTGGATTCATTTTTAGAATTAAAAGAAAATAGAGACCACTCTTCATAGTAATAGTTGTATTTTTAGTATCTGTTGACAAAAACTGTCACTATATGCAATTATTATAGTATTATTCCATATCTATGGATTAAAAGAAATAACACTCAGATTTAAATAATGCATTTTATGGAAGATAAAGGCATATGAATATAAAATACATTGTAATATTATAGCCTTATAATATTACAATATTTTTTGGCTTGAAAGGCTATAAACGAAGAGTAGGGGAGTTAGGAGAAGGAACAGTTAGGGAATCTCAAGGACAGCTCCACCTAAGAGAAGGGAGAACATTTCAGCAAAAACACAGAAGCATAAGAGAACATAGTGTAGTTGGGATCTACATGGTATAGAATGTGAGGTTGGAAAGCCATAGGAGATTGAGCTGGTGAGAGAGCAAGATCAGAATCTGAAGGGCTTTTAATGCCATACATAATAATTTGGATTTCCATCTGAAGGCAAAAGACAGCAACTGAAAAACTGAGGTGAGTACAAGATCAGATTTGGATATAAGCAGAATTACACTCACAGCAAAAGAGGACTAGATTGAAGGGAAATAAGACCAAAGAAGTAAAGAATATGACAAAAAGATGGGGCACCTGGGTGGCTCAGTTGGTTAAGTGCCAGACTCTTGAATATGGCTCAGGTCATGATCTCAGGATCATGAGATGGAGCCCTATGTTGGGCTCCACGCTGGACATGCAGTCTGCTTGAGATTCTCTCTCATCTCTCTCTGCTCCTCCCCCCACTCACACACACTCTCTCTTTAAATAAATAAATAAATAAAACCTTTTTTTTTTAAAGAATATATTGAAAAAGACTATTAAAAAGTCACCACTGTCACCACTCTCTTGTTCAGCAAAGTACTAGAAGTCAGCCTCAGCAATCAGACAACAAAAAGAAATAAAACGCATTCAAATTGGCAAAGAAGACGTCAAACTCTCACTCTTTGTAGATGACATGATACTGTATGTGGAGCCACTCTGAAAAACAGCATGAAGGTTCCTCAACAAGTTGAAAATAGAGCTACCCAATGACTTAGCAATTAAACTACTAGGTATTTACCTCAAAGATATAAATGTAGTGATCAGAAGGGGCACCTGCACCCCAATGTTTATATCAGCAATGTCCACAATAGCCAAACTATGGAAAGAGTCCTGATGTCCATTGACAGATGAATGGATAAAGAAAATGTGATACACACACACACACACACACACACACACACACACACACACACACACACACAGTGGACTACTACTCAGCCATCAAGAAAATGTAATCTTGCCATTTGCAAGGACATGGATAGAACTAGAGGGTATTATACTAAATGAAACAAGTCAATCAGATAAAGACAATCACATGATCTTACTCATATATGGAATTTAAGAAACAAAACAAAGGATCATAGGGGAAGAGAGGAAAAATTAAAATAAGATGAAATCAGAGAGGGAGACAAACCATAAGAGACCCCTAATAATAGGAAACAAACTGAGGGTTGCCAGAAGGGAGGGGCTTGGGGGAGATGGGCAGACACTAATGAGGGCACGTGATATAATGAGCACCGGGTGTTATATAAGATGAATCACTGACCTCTACCACTGAAATTAATAATACATTATATATTAATTAACTGAATTAAAATAAAAAAGACTAACCCACTTAAAGTTTCAAAAAAGATATAGTGAATATCTAACATATTGCTGTAAATTATTAGATACTTGAAACTTAATAGATTGAATGGATTTTAAAGTTCTGATCACGTATTTGTTTTAAAGGTAAGTGAAATAACGAAAATCTACAAATCCATTAGTGTTTACAAGTTAGATGACATTTATTGGTTATTATAAATGCAGACTCTAATTGCTCCCTGGATATACATCAATTCCCAGGAAGAATATAGTTTGTTAAGAAGGATTTAAAATATAGAATCCATCAGAGTGTTAAGTCTCATAAGATGCATAACAAACAGGAATTCACAGAGCAGATAGTGAGCAGGTGGCCAGAGGTATATAGTGTGCATGGAAAGAGAAAATTTTCAGAGAAAACAAGGGTGAAAAAATTGTTTGAAGGAAAAATTGTCAGCAGTAACAAATTTTGCCATGAAATCAAGAAAACTGAAACCTGAAGAGTGCTCATTGAATTTTTATAGTAGAAATTTAGCAAAAATATTTTCAGTGAGATAGTAAGGTCAAAATTCTGATTAGAATAAAACACTGAGTGAATAGGAGGTACTAATCTTGGGACTCATAGTGTAGGCTTTCCATTCAGAACACTTTTGGGGAAATATGTGAAGCATGTAAAAGAAATTTAATGTCAAAATGACATATTTTGTGGAAGGAAGAAATTTAAAAATATTTATATGCAGAGAGGAAGAAACAAATGTAGAAGAAGATATTAGAGGATATTTAATGAAATAAGAATGTTGCATATTTGGGAAGATAATGAGATGTAAATCAAAGATAAAAGAGAAATTGTTTGATATAAGTCTGAATATCACTTTCCTTGACTTATATAGATGTTAGGGTGGTTGCACAGATAAAGTCAAAGGCAAACATATCTAACATAAATGTGTTAGTAACTGACAAGCTCTGTTGTCTTTGTGAAATTAGAAGCATAGTCGTATTAAAAAGATGGAGACAAGCTAGAGTATTTGAGAAGAATAAAAAGAATAAGGAATAAATTTCCTATTGAATGTCATAAAGGAGAAAAGACCTGTATGGCACTATGAGTTAAAAAGAGTATGATTTTTTATGTGCTTTCCATCCAAGCCTATTGTGATTTCGAGGATACCGAACATGTGGGTGGGCAGATAAATGTCTCCTATAACATACTTAATTTAATGTTCTTAGACTTGAGCCAATTAATAAGCATTATATTATTTTAGAAATGGAAATATTAGTCATCCACAAAGGTCCATCTCAAATTAATAACTCAAAAGTTAAATGTAAACCTCTTGGCACCAAGCTTAATTGAGTATTCTTCTTAGGATCCCATTTTCAGTCAGATAACTCATCCCTAATTCAATCAATCAATCAACTAGCAAGGATTTTTAAGTATCAAATGCATGCATAACTCTAGTCTTCAGGGTAGTATAGGAAGATCTTAAGAAGTTATCTTTACCTTCAAGATTCTTAGATTCTGAAGCAGTACATAATACAACAATGAATGAAAGTCAGTAAATATATTCCAGAATTAATAATAATTAGACTCTTAATTATAAATTGATGTAGAAGTAAACTCAAACCTAAATTTTTAAAGCACTTATTAAACTATGGAGTATGGGTTGAAGTCTTTGAATTGAAGTACCTTATAGCATAGTTTAGAAGAAAAAGTAAACATACTTTAATTATTTTTTAACAATAAAAGGCAACACTTACCAAATGACAAATGACAAACAAAATATTTATGGCATAATCTGAATAATGTTGGAATAGGTAATAGTTGATAAAATATTTAAACATGTTTAATATTTGATAAGAAGATGATACATAAGTAATTAGACAAAAACAGAGATTTGAAAAAAAAAAGAAAAGAAAAGAAAGAAAAAAGAAGTAAATGAGTACATCTCTCTTTCCGGGAAAGCCTGTAGCTGCATTCATATAGTTTAAGTCTGCAGACTACAACTGGATTAACTGGATGGATTCCCAGGTATAACCAAGACTGTATTTTCAATGACCCTTGCTCATAATCAGCTACTGCATTCCATATTACCACCCTCCCACTAAAGAAAATGTATAAGGTAGAGTGATTGTAAAGTTAAAATCTTAGAATCAGACCTATAAATACAGAGAACAAACTGATGGTTGCCAGAAGGAAGGAAGTGAGAGGGATGAGCAAAATGAATGAAGGGAAGTGGGAGATACAGGATTCCAGTTACGGAATGACTAAGTCATGGGAATAAAAGGCGCAATATAGGGAATATAGTCAATGATATTTTAATAGTGTTGCATAGTGACAGATTGAAGCTATGCTTGTGGTGAGCATAGCATAACGTATAGAAAAGATGGATTACTGTGTTGTGCATAGTACAATGTACAAACTAATGTAACATTATGTGTCAAATATATGCAAATTAAAAAAAAACTTTTTTTAAAGGAAGCATTAAATTATAATTAATGGGACAACTGTCAGCAAGTAGATGGAGGACATAGAGCCCTATTTGGATTATGCCTCTTAATAAAAGAGATTTGATGGGAAGACAACTTGAGTAAAGGCATCATCATGTAGGACTAAGAGGAAAATGGTAAACTATTTATACAACAGTAGTGACACTTTCAATATTCAAGCATATGGTCCATTTTGGAGGAGTTAAAAATAAAATTGATTAGTTAAGAGTGCAATAGATATGGATGGCTTTGAAAGTCAGTGAGAGGAGATTAGATTAAAATTGTTAAGATAAAGAAATGAAGGGATGCCTGGGTGGCTCAGGTGGTTAAGCATCTGCCTTTGGCTCAGGTCATGATCCCAGGGTCCTGTAATCAACTTCCACATCAGGCTCCTTGCTCAGCAGGGAGCCTGCTTCTCCCTCTGCCTACCAATACCCCTGCTTGTGCTCTCTCCCTCTCTGTCTCTCTGACAAATAAATAAATAAAATATAAAGTTTAGGAAGCCTATAAAATATTTTGGAGCAAGGGAGCAGTAAGAGCAGTATTAATAGAGAATCTACCAAATTTTAGGGTAGGGAGAAATTTAAAGGTAGTCAACTCATATGTACAAGAAGATTAAAATACTGAGATTAATTGGATAGAGATGAAATTGAGAACAGAGAACACAGTTGTGAGGAACATATTGTAAAAGAGACAGTTTCCTTTTCTCTGGTTTTCACGCGTTGGTAACAGAATTATGCCAAACCACTGTAACATCTAGAATTTTGATAGGTTATTAATCTATATTTCTAGTTGGCTTTTAGTGCTTTATAATAAAATGAATTAGGGAAAACAAAATAAATGCTGTGGTGCTTTTAGTCTTGATATGCTAAAATATTATATTTATCTCCAGAAGCATTTATTTTTAGATGTTTTACTAAGATAATCTATAAAATCAGAGCCATAATCTGTGATGATACCAAATTATCTTCTCAACTTGTCTAAATTCAGACACACTATAATATCAATGTGATCTTATGAGATCAGTCTTTACGAATATGTCTTATATCTGGCAGATGCCAGATACTATAAGACAACTAACTCATAAAATGATTAAGGAAGGAACTGTGTCTAAACTCATTATTCATCTCTTCTCCTCAAAGATCTTCAAGAAAACCTACAAAACCTGAATTATTTTTCCTATCAAAAAATTCAATTTTGGGATACATGGGTGGGTAATATAAACTGTAAATATCTGGCTTTAACTCCTATTGCATTTAAAATCCCCATAAAACTTCTATATTTGGGGCACCTGAGTGCTCACGGGTTAAGCAGCTGCCTTCAGCTCAGGTCATGATCCCAGGGTCCTAGGATTGAGTCCTTGTCAGGCTACCTGCCCTGCACGGAGTCTGCTTCTCCTTCTGCCCCTTCTCCCACTTGTTCTCTCAATTTCCCCCCCTCAAATAAATTTAAAAAATCAATTTTTATTTAAAAATCCATCAAAGACAAGCTTCATCTTCAGTTTTTTTTCTAAAACTAAAAGTATTTTAAAATAAGGGAGGCAAATAATAAAGGTTCTGACACATACAGACAAATTTCAAGAATCTCTTACAAAGATAATGCACAATATTTAACTAAAATTGTAAAAGGCCACTGTGGTTCTCATGACAGAAGGAAAGATTGGGCTGGTAGTCAAAAGATTTGGTTTTAGAACCCGGATTTACTACTATTAATTTTCAGTTAAACTCACCAGATTCTGCTTTCCTTGTCAGTGAAATGGTGAAGAGTAAAATAATACTACTACTAGCAATACTAATATACCAACACTAATAATAATAATTGGCACAAATTTTGGTTTAGCTAACATTTTGAGGATTTAACATGAGCAAAGCTCTAAGTTTTACATGCATTATTTTCATTAATCCCTACAAGCTCAAAGAGGATATATCATTGTTACCATTTTTATTATTTTTTAAGATTTATTTATTTATTGGAGAGAGAGAGAGTGTGTGTGTGGTGAGGGGGTGGGTGAGGGGTAAAGGGCAAGCGTAGGATAATCCCAAGCAGACTCTGTGCTGACTGTGGTGCCCCATGCCAGGGCCTGATCTCACAACCCTGAGATCAGGACCTGAGCAGAAACCAAAAGCTGGACACTCAACTGACCACACCACCCAGGAGCCCCTCATTATTACCATTTTTTAAAAAATATTTCATTTATGGGGCACCTGGGTGGTTCAGTTGGTTAAGCAACTGCCTTCAGCTCAGGTCATGATCCTGGAGTCCCTGGACCAAGTCCCGCATTGGGCTCCCTGCTCGGCAGGGAGTCTGCTTCTCCCTCTGACCCTCTTCCCTCTCGTGCTCTCTATTTCTCATTCTCTCTCTCTCAAATAAATAAATAAAATCTTTAAAAAGTATATTTCATTTATTTATTTGAGAGAGAGACAGAGACAGAGCATAGCATGGGGAGGAGGCAGAGGGAGAGGGAGAAGCAGACTCCCCACTGAGCAAGGAGCCAGAGAATGTGGGACTTGATTCCAGGATCCTGGGATCATGACCTGAGCTGAAGGCAGACGCTTAACCAAATGAGCCATCCAGGTGCCCCTTGAGTTTTTTTTCTTTGTCTGAAATTACATTTCCCCATTTAAAAAATGGTAATAATGATGAGGCGCCTGGGTGTCTAGCTCATCAGTGTATAGTTAATGTTGCTGAATTTGATTGTACTTATTTATATTTCCAGAAAACCAATAAGATGTAAATACAATGTGTAACTGAAACTCAAAAATGAGTATAAGGACAGTAATTTCTATTAAAATAATATGAATTGCTATATGTAAATTCTCAGGCATATCTCTTTCAAAAGACAGAAATATTCAAAATTGTCCCTGGGGGTAGTATCAGCCCCTCTGAGATCTACTGGAATAAATCATTTGGTACTTTGCAGTACGGATGAATTTGAGGAAAATATACCTGTTTAGAACGTTAATGAGGAGGCAGAAAGGGAAATGATAATGGTCTGAACCAGATAAAAACTTTTGGACATAGAGAAAAGATCTTATTCAGAACGTAAAACTCATATAAGTGAAATAAGTCAGTCAGAGAAAGACAAATACCATATGATTTCACTTGTATGTGGAATTTAAGAAACAAAACAATTAAACAAAAGGAAAAGAGAGAGAGAAACCAAGAAACAGACTGTTAACTATAGAGAACAAACTGGAGATTACCAGAGGGGAGGGAATGGGGGGATGGGTGAAACAGGTGATGGAGATTAAGGAGTGCATATTTTGTGATGAGTACCTGGTGCTGTATAGAAGTGTTGAATCACTAAATTGTACACATGAAACTAATATTACATTGTATGTTAACTGGAGTTTAAATAGAAAGTTAAAAAAATAAAAAGCTAAGAAAAGAACATAAAGCTCATAATCATGATATCTTTGGTATCAGGTGTACAACACAAAATCAGTTCTTTATAAAGCAATGATAGCATACTTCTAAATGTATTTACTGTTACAGTCACTAAGCAGACATAAAAATGCAGGCAGATATTATAGCACTACAGTTTCTATAATTGCTTCTCATCTCATTAATGATATGTTATCTAATTCATTACTTTCATAAATTCATATTAAATATATGTATATACACATTTGTATGTCTGTCCACCAAAAGACATTTGTTCCTTTTATACACACATACACACACACACACACGTATCACCAAAAGACAAGTTAGAGTCATGTGCTCCAACACAGATAAATCACATATTTTTATTAAAAAGAAAACCTTTTCAAGTGAAAAAAATATTAGTTTGTCTTCATTGTCAGCTTCATTTATTTGCCTTACATACACGCAGCAATAAAGAGCCTCTGATCTTAAGTAAATTATATTCTATAAATCCATATTAGTAGTGTATTGAACAAAATATAGAAGGTTTTTTTAAGATTTTATTTATTTATTTGAGAGAGAGAGGGAGAGTGAACATGAGAGAGAGACAGAGAGAGAACCAGCAGAAGGAGAGGCAGAGGGAGAGGGAGAGGCAGGCTCCCCACTGAGAAGGGAGCCCAAGGTGGGACTTGATCCCAGGACCCTGAGATCATGACCTGAGCCAAAGGCGACTGCCCAACCCACTGAGCCACTCAGGTGCCCCCAAAATATAGAAGCCTTATGGGGAATTTAAATGTCAATAGGAGTTAAAAGCAGATATTTACATTTTAGATTACATAAAAAATTACTATTGTCTGCTAAACTGCATAAAAGTGAAGAATGATAGTAGATGGTAAACAGAATTGAGATATAGAAAGAGGACGATGGAGTTCAGACTTGAGCATATTCAGTTTGAAGTATCTATGAAATACTCAAGTGAAAATATCTAATCATTTCCAAAACCAAGAATAATGTCTAAATTGAGGTTAGTTTGTGATTTGCAGTTCTATTCTGCTAACAAAATTTGAGAAAATGTATTCTTTCTCCTATATTTTCCCTTGAAATTAGAAATATTCCCATTTTGTAATATCTCTGTCATCTGTAGCATCCTATCCATTTCTACTTGTGCATAACTTTGTCAAGGCTTTCATTATTTCCAACACATACAACCATAATAACTTCCTAACTGGCAAACCAACCTTAAGTTCCCCACATAACACAACTTAATTATTACTTTCATATGTCTTTATCCTTATTTTTCTGATTGCCTGAAAGGCTCTTCTTCTTTTTTTTTAATTTTAATACCAATGTAGTTAACATAGTGTTATATTAGTTTCAGTTATACAATACAGTGATTCAACAGTTCCATATATTACTCAGTGTTCATCAAGATAAAGGTACTCTTAATCCCGTCCACCTATTTCACCCATTGTCCCTACCACCTCTCCTCTAGCAACCATCTGTTTTTTGTTTTGTCTATTTTTCTCCAGTTTGTTCATTTGTTTTGTTTCTTAAATTCCACATATGAGTAAAATCATATGGTATTTGTCTTTCTCTGACTGACTTATTTCACTTAGCGTTATACTCTCTAGCTCCATCCATGTTGCAAATGGCAAGATTTCATTCTTTTTTTATGGCTGAATAACATTCCATTGTGTATATACTACATCTCTTTTCATTCATCCATCAATGGACACTTGAGTTGCTTCCATATCTCGGCTATTATAAATAATGCTGAAATAAACATAGAGGTGCATATATCCCTTCCAATCAGTAGTTTTGTATTTTTTGGGGTAAATGCCCAGTAGAGCAATTACTGAATCATAGGGTAGTTCTATTTTTAATTTTTTGAGGAACCTCCAATACTGTATAACATAGTGGCTGACCAGTTTGCATTCCTACCAACAGTGCAGGAGGGCTCCTTTATGACCACATCCTCACCAACACTTGTTGTTTCTTGAGTTTTTGATTTTAGCCATCCTGACAGGTGTGAGGTGATATCTAATTTTAGTTCTGATTTGCCTTTCTTTGATGATGAATGATGTTAAACATCTTACGTCTTTGGAGAAATTTCTGTTAATGTCTTCTGCCCATTTTTTTAATTGGATTGTTTTCTTTTGTGTGTATTGAGTTGCATAAGTTCTTTATATATTTTGAATACTAACCCTTTATTGGCTATGTCATTTGAAAATACCTTCTCCCATTCAGACTTTTAGTTTTGATAGCTGTTTCCTTTGCTGTGCAGAAGCTTTTTTCCTTTGATGTAGTCCCAATAGCTTATTTATATTTCAAGGGACATATCTAGAAAGATGTTGCATGGCCAATGTCAGAGAAATTACTGCCTGTATTCTTTTCTAGAATTTTTTATGATTTCAGGTCTCACATTTAGATCTTTAGTCTATTTTGAGTTTATTCTTGGGTATGGTATAAGAAAGTGGCTCAAGATAATTATTTTGCGTGTAGCTGACCAATTTTCCCAACACCATTTGTTGAAGAAACTATCTTTTTTCCCATTGCATATTTTTGCCCTTTTTGTCAAAGATCAACTGACTATATAATTGTGAGTTAATTTCTGGGGTTTCTATTCTGTTCCATGATCATCTATGTGTCTGTTTTTTGTGCCAGCACCATACTCTTTTGATTATTACAGCTTTGTATTACAATTTGAAGTTTGGAATTGGGATATCTCCAGTTGTGTTTTTCTTTTTCAAGACTGCTTTGGCTACTTGGGGTCTTTTGTGGTTCCATGTGAATTTTAAGATTATTTGTTCGAGTTCTATGAAAATGCTATTTGTATTTTGATGGTGATTGCATTAAATCTATAGATTGCTTTGGATAGAGTAGACATTTTTAAAATATTTATTCTTCCAATCCATAAACATGGAATGTCTTTCCATTTCTTTGGGTCATCTTCAATTTCATCAATGTTTTATAGTTTTTAGAGTACAGGTCTTTCACCTCTTTTGTTAAATTTATTCCTAAATGTTCTAATATTTTTGGTACAGTTGTAATTGGCATTGTTTTCTTAATTTCTCTTTCTGCTCCTTCATTATTATTGTATAGAAATGCAACATATTTCTGTATATTGATTCTGTATCCTGCAACCTTACTGAATTCATTTATCAGTTCTAGTAGTTTTTTGGTGGAGTGTTTAAGGTTTTTTATATATAGTATCATGTCATCTGCAAATAGTGAAAGTTTTATTTTCCTTACTAATTTGGGTGCCATTTATTTATAGCTGATTGTTGTGGCTAGGGAGTTCCAGTACTATGTTGAATAAAAGTGGTGAGACTGGACACCCTAATCTTGTTCCTGACCTTAGTGGAAAAGCTCTCAGTTTTTTCCCATTCAGTATGATGTTACATGTGGGTTTTTCATGTAAAGCTTTTATTGTGTTGAGGTATGTTCCCTCTAAACCTACTTTGTTGAGTTTTTTGTTTTGATTTGTTTTGTTTTGTTTTTGTTTTTTTATCATGAATCGATTGGATGTTGTGCTTTGTCAAATGCTTTTTCTGCATCATTGAAATGATCATATGGTTTTTATCCTTTCTTTTTTTAAAAAAATATTTTATTTCTTTATTTTAGAGAAAGAGAGCAGGTAAGTGGGGGAAGTGGCAGAGGGAGAAGAGAGAGAGAATCTCAAGTAGACTCCCCACTGAGTGTGGAGCCTGAGGTGGGGCTCCATCCCACAACCCATGAGATCACAACCCGAGCCAAAATCAGAGACAGAATGCTTAACTAACTGAGCCACCCAGGCACACCTATCCTTTATCTTACTGATGTGATGTATCATGATTGATTTGTGAGTATTGAACCACTAAAAGGCTCTTCTTCTAACCATTATTTATAAAATTCATAACCACTTTACTAGGTCCAATTCCAAAGAATGTCTTCCTCTAATCCCGTTCTGATTCTATTCCCACACACAGATATATGCAATTTCTATTTTATTTGAGCCTGTATAGCATTTTAAAAATATTGCTTATTGTGCACCACTTACTTATAGTTAATTATACATATTTTAGTAATTGTTTTTATTATACTGTAAAATCTTTAAGCATGTGGTTTGCACTTTATCTACTATATTTACCAGTGTAGCACACAAACGCTGTTTTACATTCAGAAGTCACCCAGAGATATTCATCAATAAGCACTGACAGAAATTTTTTACCCATTTTACATATAAGCCAAATATAACTGGTCCTAATATGGCTCCCTAATTAAGAACATCAATTATCTTTAAAAATCATTATTGACATCTAAAATGCTTTGAAATGAGAACTACTTGAACAATTACCAAGGGGGTAATGTGGATAATAAATTCTGAATATGTTTTTAAAAAAATCAGCAGGAAATAGAATATCTAGACCCCTAAAAATGGATTCTTATTTTTTATGGATTTTTATATAGTCAAATTGCAAAGTAGAAACAAGATTCTCAGTTTTGCCTTTTGGTGATTATTAAGCTAATTCTCAGGCCCTACTTCAGTTGGTTATTATAGTAATTTGCACTTTGGAAAACTTTGTGTATAGTAACTTGGACTGTGGCTAATTTGGACAATGCAAACAGTTTTTTAATGACTAAAAAGTCAAACTTAAATTAAGGATAACTATCCTCTAGAAATTTATGATTCAAAATTGCTATTAGCAACAGTAAGAGTAATGGAAAATCACTGTTTTCAAATGCTATTGAGACCATCCAGAATGATCCTTAACTTTTAGATTATGCTATGCTAGAAATTGTTCTGGTCAAAAAAAAAAAAACTATTCTTAGCAGTTCACAAAATACATTAAATAATCAAAGATGTGAAAATGAAGATTATCTGAGAAATAAGAAAACAACCATCTGTCCTAAACCATTCAGGTACTATTCTGTCTAGAGACTTGAAGATGGACCAGAAGATCTCCTTTCATATTCGTGTATGCTCATCAATTATTGTATATCTAAACCAGTAATGCAAACAACAATAGCTTTAAAAATATTTGTAATAAGGTATAGTTTATAAAGTTAAGAATGTTAGGAAAAAAGTAAGGTTGAGCTAGTTTCACAGGATGGCAGACACAGAATGGAAGAATGATATACAGAAAACCGACAGAAATGCCTAAATGTCAAGTATCCCAGACAAATAATGACAAAGCTCTAATATAATAATCATACTTTCTGTTTCTGAAAAGTAGCCAATATTTTTATTTTTAGTAATATGCAAAGGCAATTACTATACCTACTATAATATGAAAACTTACATCATTTCTTTACATTTCTAGATTACAGATCTAGACAATAACCTTATCCAATGGCTTCTTTCTCCATCTGAAAATGGTTTGAGATTATTGCTGGATGCAGATTGTAAGAAGAGCTGTGAATTTTATAGCAAAAGATAATTATGTGTGTACCCAAAAAACATTACCTACATAATAGGTTTATATAACCTAACTTTTCCATGCTCATCTTAAATTCAGGGACAAAAAAAAAAGTATTTTTACTCATGAAGATAATAGGCTTTCCCTGTCATTTCCTTCATAAAAAATGCTGGGCAGAGACATTGTTTTGCTTATGCAGGAGTGATAACAGGCCCTAAAATTTCTATGTTTGAAATTGTTTCAGCTCTTATCTGATAAGTTTTAAATAATTAAAAACATGATTGATAAATTCAAATTTCTGTGGCATCAAGTAATGTTTATAGGAGTTTGAATTAATTAATGCACTATATTAATTATGTTTTAGAACCTTTATACTAACTCTGCAGTTTCCTTTCACTGTTTATTAGAACCGTATCTCATTTTACTGTCTCTGTGCTTCAAAAATATATTATTACTGCCTTAATCAAAAATAGCCAGGTCTGTCTATGGAGTTCAATTGAAAACCTCCTATTTATGCCCTCAATTACTACAAGATCATAGTCTCTGGATATGCCAATTCCAATATCTAGCAAATGAGAATCATAAGAACTGAACTTCATTTATTTGTAATGACATGGCATTATTATTTAGGTGATATAAACAATGCAATTTTTCCTGACATATAAATAAGTAATCCATCATGATAAAAATTTTGTGATATAAAAAGGAAAAGAAGCACTGAAATAGAATTTATCAAAGAGATTTTCTGCAGATATCCTTTTATTATTATTCAGCAGTGTTTGTAAAAAGCTTTACATTTGCTTTGAAAATGTCAGGAGATTTAGGTTGTAACCAAAGAGTATGTTTTATTATATCCGTGACCATTTCTGCCAATAAGAACAGCGCTTCTAAGATTGCTTTGTGAACTCAGAGACAAGCTGAGAATAGATATGCATTTTAAATATATTTATTCATGTTATATATTTTAATAAATTCAATTTGGTTTGGCAGGTAAAATGTAAGAGGCAGAATCCCATAGATATGGGTTGAACCTCTGGCTGCATATTTTTTATTTTCTTTTTGGAATAATTTCAGACTAACAGAAATGTGGTAAAGATAGTAAAAAGAGTTCTCATATACCCTTCACTCAAAACCTCCTTATATTAATATCTTACATTACAGCCTACTTATCAAATTAAGAAATTAACATTTATATATTATTATTAACTATTCTACTGACTTTACACAAATTTCTCCAATTTTTTTCCACTAATGCCTTTTTTTGTTCTAGTGTTCAATATAGGATCCACATTGCATTTTGTATCCCAGTTTCCTTGGAGCTAATTGTTTTTCAGTTTTCTTGTTTTTCATGACCTTGCGAGTTTGAAGAGTACTGACTAGGTATTTTGTAGAAAGCTCTTCAATTTATGTTTGTCTAATATTTTTTTATTACACTGGAGTTATGGATTTGGGGGAACAATTACCACTGAGATGCTGTGCCCTTCTCATCACATTGTATTAGGAGGTATGTGACATCAATATAACTTATCACTGATGATGTTAACCTTGATCACTTGGTTAAGACAGTGTTTGCTATTCTCTCTATTCTGAAGTCATTATTTTTCTCTTTCTATTCTCTGTTCTTTCAAAGTGAGTAATTAAGTCTAGCCTATACTTAAGGGGAAAGGAATTATATTCCATTTTTCAGGAGAAGAGAGTTTCTCTATATATTATATGGAATTCTTAAGGAAGATTTATCTGTTCTCCCACATTGATTGATTGATTGAATTATTTACTTACATCAGTATGATTCACAGATATTTACTTTATACTTTGAACTATAAATCAATACTGTGTTATTCATTTTGTTGTCCACCTTGTTCTAGTTTTGGCCATTGGGAAGTCTTTCAGATTGGCTCCTGTGTACCTTAATATGACCCATCTTTTTTTTTTCAGTACTTCTTTTTAGTTCTTACTTTCTAATGATTCAAAATACTATAGTTCATCTTGTATTTTCCCTACCCCAATCCTAATATCAGACATTTCTTCTAAATCTGGATCTATTTTTAAACATTGTTAAGTAATATAACCATTTCAGGTCTTCATTGCTTCCTCTGTTTAAGGAACATATTTTAATAGAGTTTAGTGGTTTCCAATTTTGTATAGGTCACAGGCCTTTAGGATAAATCTACTAAAATATATGTAATCTCTCCTGAGAGAAGCAGAAATACAGAAGACAATATTGTTCAAAAAATTTCAGAGATTAAGGAAATTCTGAAGACAGCTGACAGATATTTTATAAGGATCTGCACAAAATAAGACCTGATGACCTTGATAACTAAAATAATTTTCTCCAAGCATTGCCAGAGGTTTTTTCAATTTCATATGATACTATGTCAACAGTAAGAAGTTTGCCCATGTTAATTTGTGACTTTGGATAATTTACATAGTTTCTGTGAGCCTTTATTTACTCATTTTAAAATGAGGATTATAATCCACACTTCAAAGAAATATAACAAAGTTTAGCTGAGAAGGAGTATGTAAATGCCTTAGAGAGACACTGCCACACAAAGACACTCAGGGAATTGGGTCTTGTTGTTTGTTAATATAATGGCATACCAAATCCCAGCTTTATCATCTTAAAATTAATTTACTTAATATTTGATTTGCTCTTTGCTTACAAGCTAGGATTTGTGTTTTATAAATTTGAAACCAGATACTAGAAATCTTCCTTTCATAAATTCAATCTTAGAGTTGTTAGAGAAATAGAAAGTTATCTGTGCCCTAGAGCAACATCTGACCTGGCCCTGGAATCTATTCTAGAAACAGTCATTGGTATGTGGTCCCCCCGTGTACATTTAAGCCCCATGACGGGTTCTACAATTCTTGATAAATGTATCCCATTGTTGTTCATATCTAGTTTTAGATGGTAGCTGCCTTCACTGAGGTAAATCATCCCCCTAATAAATTTGATCTGAAAACTCTTATGTCTTCCTTCTGGAATAAATACTATAAACCAAATCTATTTCCTTTGCTACATGTGAACACTTCATAAATAATGGTAATTTTTTTTAAAAAAAACGTATTCACTGTCATTTTCATGAAAATAATTTGAAATAATTCTAATAGACTCATCATGATAACTTTTTGGCAGGATGTCATCTAATTATCAAAAGTCAGAAGCAGCACATGGTTTGAGAATTTAATATCAATCAGAGATAAAATATCATTAGCAGTCTTACTAATTTCCAAAGTAATATGCTACTTTAGAAACAATGAAGAAGCTATCTGTGATGGTCAATTTTATGTGTCCACTTTATTGGTCCATTGGGTCAAACATTATTTTAGATGTGTCTGTGAGTATGTTTAAGAATGAGATTAACATTTAAATTGGTAGACTGAATGAAGCAGATTGCTCTCCTTAATATATTAGGTTTCCTCTTATCAGTTGAAGTCTTAATAGAACACATGAACCAATTCCTTTGGTTCTATAATAAATCTTTCTATATATTTATACATTTTATTGATTCTGTTTATAGAGACTGTGACTAACACACTATCTAAATAATTACTATCTAAATATCCTCTGGATAATTAAAAGTGGTGTTGGCAGTCTTATTTATTCTAAATCCATATCAGAACTAAATAAATAGAACTATGCACTATAAAGAGCCACCAATATAGGCAACTGGGTCAAAAATTGTAAATGATGTGGAAGAAGTTCTACTGATGCCTGGATAAGACTGACCAGGTCCCAAAGAAAACCCTAGAGGTTATCAGGTTTCAGGTGAATTTACTGTAGTCCAAACTAGGGTCATGCAGTTTTCAGGCTAAGAAACCTGATTTGTCATCACTCTAGAAAGGAGCTATCATTCTGAAGGGCAGACTTACTAACTTCTTTCACAAAGACTAAAGTATAAAGGCTAGGCTATCAACATATCCAATTTACATTGAGAATTATAAATTCCAAAGTAGAAGGGTAGATGGTTTATCTAACCAGTGCGTTCTCGCCCTAACGATAGATAGATGGGAAATTAAAATTTAACAGGCAATTTGCTTACTGAGCCAACATCCAGAAGAGAAAGATTAGTTTTCATTTTAATGTTTAATATCATCTGTTAAAGATGCTATATTTGTCTACACAATGGAGATATGTCTGCCTGACTTAAGGAAAATATTTGGACCAAGATGTAACTTCTTGGATAATAATTAACTGGGAGTTTCTTAGGGTCCCACCCTCCTCTTTCTGTATTTCCAGTTGCTCACCAATCCAGCACCTCATTCTTTCTTTAGGAAGACCTGGGAGATATGAAACCTCTTTGGGGTAATTTTTGCATTGTCTTGATTGAATTACTTATATATTGGTTTAGTTATTTAGTTCTAAGGTAACAATTTGACTTACTCTAAGATTCTTGATTTGCAGTGTTTTTAAAACTATTTTTGAATATATAAAAACACATGGATCCATTCTCTTCTGGCCTCTATGAGTCTCAAATGAATATAACTTAAAAACCAATCCCTTTTCTGAGTTTCAAATCATACATTTTCCAATACAAACATCATGTTTTTTATGTCTTTTATTTTTAAAAAAAGATTTATTTATTTATTTGAGAGAACGAGAATGAGAGAGAGAGAGAGAGTACATGAGAGGGGGGAGGGTTAGAGGGAGAAGCAGGCTCCTCGCTGAGCAGGGAGCCCAATGCAGGACTCGATCCCAGGACTCCAGGATCATGACCTGAGCTGAAGGCAGTCGCTTAACCAACTGAGCAACCCAGGCACCCCTTCTTTTAAACAAATTATACAAATTTAAAATACCTAGAATTTAATTGCTCTTTTATTCCAAAAATCCTATTTCTTCTTTCATATTCTCTTCAATATTATCATTCATTCCTTCCCTCATTTAATAGAAAAGATTATTAGGATTTTCATCAACTACTGTATTTGTGGAAGTGTATTGTCTCTTCTACAGATTTTCTCTTTAATATATTCTATGATGTATCTAGGGAAATGCTGAGAAGTTAAGGAGTTTACCCAAGGAAATACAGTCTTGTAGCTACACTTAAGCCCATTCTTTCTGACTCCAAAGATCTTAATTATGCTTTTATGTCACAATTCTTCTTGACTTCATCATTACCTAAGCAATCACCCATACTAAATCCTTAAAATGATTCTCAACTGCCCATTTTCTCTCATTACCCTTATCTCTTGTGCTCGAATTCTATTTTTATTTCTTCTTTTTTTTTCCAGGTTCATAATTTATTGTACAAATTGAGTATCACATGATGAGTTGACATTAGCTTCTCCAGGCATGGGAACTTAACAGATGAGGTACAGGTTAAAATTTGTTTATGTTGCTTTCACAGCTGGCGTTTTTTTGATTTTTAATATCATCAAAGCAATGCCTCCGTATGTGGCCAGTACACAATTCATTCTACCTGTGAGAGTATAAGAGTTGAAATATTTTTTGATACCAGTGAAATGGAATTGAGCATCAGTTTCGGGACTTGCCATGATTCCTTTTACCACTGCCTTATTATTCTTTTCATCATCTTCTACTTAGATCCCAATATTATTATCCTATCTCATGTCATTTTCTGTAGCCTGAAGGTAAGCCAGCTTCTCTTATATTGTTATATGTAGCCATCTTAAATTTAAATCTGATCTGGCCATAGTCTCACTTTAAGTTCTCAAAGGACTTTTGTTGCCCCACTGATTAGGTATTTAGATTGGCATATATTCCCTTTGTTCTCTCCTACCTGTGTCAGTTACCACTCTCCTTTTACCTAAACATTCTACTTTCTACTTCCATGTTCTCTTTAACAACTTCAAACTTTGTACATCCACTTCTCCCCACCATAACCTTTTTCTCTTTGGCAAAACCAATTATTAATAATCAAAAATAAGTTTAATAAGTGCCTACAATTTTTGATGCACTGTGCTAAAAGTTATTGAATTTTATTCAAAAATAATCCTATGAGCTTGTATTACTGTTACATTTTACAGATTAAGAAATTATGACTCAGAGAAATAATTTGTCTGAAGTCTCATATCTGATAATTTATACAACCTAGCCATAAGGATTCATACTTTCCATGACTACAGAAAATAAAATGTACTCATCACTCTAAGGGAGCTTTTAAAAGTTAAATATGGAATTTTTAACACTGTAATTAAAAATTCAGATAAAATAGAATGTTCAAAATGAAAAAAGTAAACAAATATAAATTATTTATAAAAATAATAGTGTGAATTATAAAAATAAACAACTCAATTGAAAATGGGATTTATGAAATGAACTGAATTTATAATATATGGTTGCATTAATGAAAAATCTATATTATAAAGAAAAGAATGTGTAGCATGATTAATAATGACTCTATTATGCCAAAAAAGTTATTGGAATCATAAAAGACATATCAATATTTCTTGTAATTTTAAAGTTCAGCTCAACTTTCATTTGTGGATGCTATTAAAAAAAAACCCATGAAAATGCATTCTTAAGATAGATGACCTTTTAGAAATCATCAGGGCATATAAAGTAAATCAAAAAATCATTTTCAATGTTTCTTACTGAAATCCCATACTAGTATTTATGGCTGAATAAGGCCTTAAATATTTTTTTCTAAAACATAATGGTATATATTTTAATACATTACAGAACATTTATAAATTAGTGCTGTCCCACTGGCCCAAGACCTTGGAGAAATTTAAAGCTGAGATTCAGAAGCTATTTGCCATTCACCAAGTCACATAGATTACTTATTGTATCCCTTTGTGGTTTGAGCGTGCATTAAAGACCAAATCCTATTCATCACAATTTATTTTTAAATACCCATTGTGAGTCTTGGTTTTTGTTTTTACAAAGTGGATGGAAATAGCAAGGAAAGAGCTAAAAATGTAATACCTCTGTAACTTGGCCACCGCATTCACTTGCTGTCTCAGAAGGTGTTCTCATGTATCCATGGAGGCCAGCTCAGCCCTCCAAGAGGCAGATTAGCACTGTTGGTTTTCTTGTCCTCACACTTTGGACTGCCATCGGTTTATTTTTTGCCACTTGTTTCTTTAGATCTAATGGCGGTGCCATGCATATTTATTTATATCTTTAAGCTCCATCTGTTTTTGTCTTGCTCTCAGGCTTCTGATGAACTTCTTGTCTTGCTACTTGTTTTTTGTATAAGATTTCAGATTGAACATCTGATCCCGCTCTATCATCTGACCTGCTTCTATTACCTGCTTGATTATTTTTCCTTTTCCGTGTTCTTACTGCCCACACAATTACATAATTAACTCCCTCTCTCCCTGCACACACACAGAATTGATTGGGAAATGTAATTAGAAGTTCCACTACCCCTACTATCAGAAAACAATACGTAATTTGGACATAAAATACATATTAACCTATAAAATCAATACATAGATGAAATCAGAGACACAGAGTCAACTTAAAGAAACATAGCTCCCATTCATTTGGTTAGTAACATGATATAGAAAAAAAGAGTACTATTATATCTAGTATTCAATGCTTAGATTTTTTGTCCACAAAAATACTAAGTAGATATAATGATATTCTTAGCCTACAATTTTGTCATGATGTCATGAAAAGTTTTTAACATAGGTAACATACTTGGTTGTTATAGCCTGGAATAAGGGTAATCACAGCTGTAATCCACTTAGCTGCTTCTACAGGTATATTATCATCTGGTGATGGATTTTCTACACTAGTCAATAATGAGGTGCTAGTGAAGTTTCCATGTCTGTTAAGGAGGCGTTTGTTCTATAGCTCCTTCAAATACTGGTTCAGTTTACTTTCCCTTAAAAGGAAATTTGAAGAAGGTAAAGCAGTCATATTGTTTGCTTGATTGTTTCTAAAATTAATATTGCCGGTGCTCTAGAAGGTTGAAAGTGAGCATTGGTGGAGATATTGGGGATTGAGGAATTAGACCCATGCCCTGGGGTTATCTACTTTGCTAGGAGCAACACCTTACTGCTTAGGCCTGAAAAGTGCTGACTCATGAATTGTCTTCTTTCCCAACTCAGGCCCATCTCACTCCTGTTACTCTTTTTTATTACAGTTTTCCCTCTTTGTTCCATGCCTTTCCTAGGTTCTGCTAACTTCTCCTGTTGAATTATTCCCATCTCACTTTCCTTTGGGCCCTTCCTATTTTTATTAATGTTTCAGCCTCTTGAATCTGCTCCTACCTTAAGCTTTGATGTTATGAAGACTGGTTTCTCCATCCAGTCTGTTGGTTCTCCTGGAGAAAGCAAGATGAGCTTCATCTACCAGAGGGGTGAGGGACAAGGCTAGACATGGTAGGAAGGCTAGGTTTCTTCCTTGCAGTATGGTTGGGTTTATCTTATGGTAACTACAATTTTAAAACAGACCTCATTCTTTGAGGATGAAGTCTCCTTTACAACATCTTCCTTACTGATCTGGGTGACAAATCTCTCTTATTAACATAATTCTGATCCCATTGTGAGAAAAAAGTAACTGTCACTTCATTTCATGAAAAGGGCATTTTCCCCTTTCTTTATCTGAATTACATTACAAAACCTCCTCCATGGTAACATGGTGCTGTGCCCAAACAGCTTTACTCTAATAACTAAATTTCTCTTTAGCCAGAGTATAAGACAGAAGAAGAAGGTAGGAGTTGAAGTGTGACTATCAAACAAAGCTGTGACATGAGGCCTCTCCACCTGGCTTGGGCATCCCACAGCATAGCAAATAGGTCCTGAGAGGAAGTCCAAGAGGCAATGTGCAGACAACAAATGTTCCATGAAAACTAGACAGGAGCTTTGTGGCCTTTATTGACCTAGACTCAAAAGTTACACAGCAGCACTTCCACCTTTGAGTCCCTAAGGCCAGACCAAATGCATGTGGTGAGAATTGGGCTCCACATCTTGATGGGGCTCTAGCAAGGTCACTTTGCAGAAAAGCATGCAAGATAGGAGATACAGTGCAGTTATTTTTGGAAAATGCAATCTGGGACATAAGTCGTACCTGCTGGGATCTGTTCAAGTTCCTGACCCACAGAATCCATGAGCATAATAGAACAGTTATTGTTTTACAGCACTAAGTTTTGGGGTAGTTTGCCATGTGGCAATAGATAACCAGAACAGAAGCATTTGAGACCATCACTGCTGTAACATTTCCTGCTGCTGCAGACAGCACGCCACAGCTGACCCATATAGCCCAGCTGAAGTACTCACAGCTTGCAGTCAATGAAATGAGATTCATGATGTTCTAACCTTGGGAAATAAAATGCAGACTTTATTTGAATGCCACTGAAGCCACTATTATGGGGGAAAACCAGATGGTTCCAGATGACTCTGAGCTTCCCTTATTCAGAGTCTCAATATGAACCCATTGAGCTCTTTGCTACACTTTTCCCTCTACTGCTACTTACCTGAGGACCTTCTAAGGGAGATACATCAAGTAAGACTTCTGGTCGTGGCAATCCTGATTTTTGCCCTCTATTATGCTTTTGCTTTATTTTTCATTGAAAAATAGAGGAAGACTGTTAAGTTATCATGATATGTATAGAAAGCATTGACATTACTTCCTAGTTGCTTTTTTTCCCACATATTTTATCAGTATTCAAAAGTACATGTTAACTGTAGCTTCTTCAGTCTAGCCCAGCATCCTTTGCTACATAGTTTTACTCTAAAACTCACTAAGAAGCCAACTAGTTATAACTTGACATCACATGTAGCCATTCTATAGCAAAAGAAGATATATGCATGTGTGTATGTGGGAGGAAGTGATTATATATATGCTATATACATAAATAAATATAGATAATGTATGCATATGTAGCAATATATTAATATGCATATACTTATACTAGCATATGCACATATATATGATTCCTCCTTGAAATTTTTTTCTTATTCTAAATTTGGAGTTCTGGTTTATTCTAATGAACTTGTAAGCTTTGTTATTTAGAGTCTATCTTTGAAATATTGATCCATTCTCTGTGCATTTGTTCAATCAAGATTCTGGCCATAAAATACTCTGGACTGTGAGGGATAAATAAGACAGGTTTCATCTCAAAAGGGCCTCTAGGTAGTTAACTTGAAATTCTTACTATGATTTTCCAATATCTTAGTGCATCTCTTTCTACTGTAATGCATATTATCCAAAGAGTTGCAAAGTATATAGAAGAAAGACTGAAAGGGTTCCTTTTCAGTTTGATAATGTGCATTATTTTGTTTTCTAGTAAATTAAAACTACAGATCCATATAAAAAACATGAAACCTTCACTGATTTTTATCATCCCTCAAAATATATGACAATATGTCACATACTTCTATGAATTTGTATATATGGATGATGTGTGTATGTATAAAATTTTGTATAATAGATTATCATAGAGCACACTACTTCTAGTTTCAGAACAAACATGCATTTGAAATTAAACATTTATGTAATAATTAGAAAAATTAAGTATATAATTGTAGGTATTGTATTTAAAACTATCCACAAAAATTATTCTGAAAGCTGCTTTTGTTTCAAACTGGAAAATGTTGTGGCCATTTTCTCATGCCAATAGTTGTAGATATGTCTCAATATTTTTAATGGTTCTGAGTGTAGTGTTTAACAGCACAAACCTGAACTCATAACCTACTTTACCTCTTACTATTGTTGTGACACTGAGCAAGTTAGTTAACCTCTGTGAGTTTAAGTTTTCCCATCTGTAAAATAAAGATAATAATGAGGGAATTAATATAAAGCTATGGAAATTTAAAAGTTAATCCATGTAAAGTGCTTAGAAGAGTGTCTGGTACATGGTAAACATTCACTAATGTTAATTGTAGTTGTTAGTATTATCAGCCATATAGGAGGTTACCATATATATATATATAGAAATAGAAATATATATAACTTTATAAATATATAACTTTATAAATATATAAATATATATTTCTATTTTATATATTATAATATATTATATATAATAATATTATATATAATATATATATTATATAATACATATAATATTATATAATATATAATAATATACATTATTATATATAATAATATATAATATTATAATATAATATAATATATAATTAAACATAATAATTATTATATATAATATAATATAATATAATATATAATTTATTATATATAAATATATTATATTATATGTTAATATGTTAATATATTATATAATAATTAATAATATAATGTATTATATATTATAAAAATATAATTATATATAAAATATATATTTATATATAAAATATACATAAAATAGAAATATGTATTTATAAAGTTATATATTTATAAATATATCTATATATTTTTTCCTTCTTTTTTTAATTGTTATGTTAGCACCATACATTACATCATTAGTTTTTGATGTAGTGTTCCATGATTCATTGTTTTTGCATAACACCCAGTGCTCCACGCAGAATGTGCACTCTTTAATACCCATCACCAGGCTAACCCATCCCTCCACCCTCCTCCCCTCTAGAACCCTCAGTTTGTTTTTCAGAGTCCATCATCTCTCATGGTTTGTCTCCCCCTCCGACTTACTCCCCTTCATTCTTCCCCTCCTGCTATCTTCTTCTTTTTCTTTTTTCTTAACATATGTTGCATTATTTGTTTCAGAAGTACAGATATGTGATTCAACAGTCTTGCAAAATTCACAGCACTCACCAAGTATATATATATTTTATATTTAAAAATATATATATAAATTTATATATATAAATATAAATATATATAAAATATATACATATATATTTTTTCCATCTGTGACTTTAATGGATGGACAAATACATGGTTTCTGTGGCTACACCTGGACTGGAAGCTTCGGGAGACACTCCCCACCTGAAGCTTGACCCCCAGGAACTGGCAACCTCATAGGATTACAAATGGTCTTAAAACCATGTAGTCAGATTTCCAGATGGGGATTAGATTCATCATTTTGTGATTCATCAGTGCAAAAAAAAAAGTTTTAGCACCTAAATCTAGACATGCACTATCAGTAGTCTGACTAATTTCAATCACTCAGTCATAAATATGATTCCCTCCAAGTGTCCTGCCTCCTACCCATATTGTCCATGTCTTCTCTTCTCCCTGATGCCTGGGCCCTAGGGGATTTTAGTTGGCTTCTGGGCTCATTTCTTGCCAGCTGGCATGGAAGGTAACCTGTGTCTCTAAGATGGAACAATTAGTAAGACCAGGATTTCCAAGCTGTCGAGGCCTGGAGAATTGACCTGTAACTCTACAAACCTGAACACCCATGGCTCTGGGGCAGAGAAAGGTTGTGGGAAAACCATACCCATGGTCAGGTGAACCAGGGAGTGAGTCCACATACCACACACACACACAGAATAATGGCTAACATCTTAAGAAGGAAAAAATGGAACAAATGAGCAGGGAAGGGGCCACAAAGGGACTCCAACCCCCAGTCAATGACGTGTGTCCATCCATCACACAGAGAAGATCCAGTGCAGAGAGGGGTCAGAACCAGAGTTAGGTAGGACAGCTTACTGCATACTTGAAGGTGAACTCTCTAACCTCCCTGTTGAACAGTTCTCCTTCCTATGTCAGCAGATCAGTGAGTTCCACCCGATTGGGTTGTCCCAGATCTGGTTTATTCACCAGCCCATTGAGGGTCTCCAAGATGTGGCAGGTGTTGCTGTAAGGCTTCCAGTTATCATTGCTGATGATAGGAAGACAACTTCTCTGCTGTTGCCCACATTAGGGTGGTAGATCCTGGTTGTGAATGTCACTGAAGGGGTTTGAACAGAGAGTCCTCAGGGAAGTTGATATGTATTTTGAAGTTCTTGACGCTGGAGATCATTTTCCAAGGCAGGAGGTGTACATGCCATACGAGGATGTTGGCACCACTGCTGAGCAGGGTCCACAGACAGGAGAGAACCTTTGCCTGAAGATCCCACCACTGGGTTGCTTGCTGTCAGGACCAAGTGTGCGACTCTAGGGGACTCCAGCAGGACTATGCTTTGGCACAAGGAGATATATATATCCAACTCACTAGCATGTGCATCTAAATTGTATCCAGGTATTTTCGCTTTTGAAAATGCTACTCTTTTTTTTATTTTTTTATTATTATGTTAATCAAAATACAATACATCATAAGGTTTTGATGTAGGGTTCCATGATTCATTGTTTGTGCATAACACCCAGTACTCCACGTAGAATGTGCCCTCTTTAATACCCATCACCAGGCTAACCCATCCCCCACCCTCCTCCCCTCTAGAACCCTCAGTTTGTTTTTCAGAGTCCATCATCTCTCATAGTTCGTCTCCCCCTCCGACTTACTCCGCTTCATTCTTCCCCTCCTGCTATCTTCTTTTTCTTTTTTCTTAACATATGTTGCATTATTTGATTCAGAAGCACAGATCTGTGATTCAACAGTCTTGAACAATTCACAGCACTCACCATAGCACATACCCTACCCAATGTCTATCACCCAGCCACCACAACCCTCCCACCCCCCACCACTCCAGCAACACTCAGTTTGTTTCCTGAGATTAAGAATTCCTCAGATCAGCGAGGTCACATGATACATGTCTTTCTCTGATTGACTTATTTCACTCAGCATAACACCCTCCAGTTCCATCCATGTCCTTGCAAATGGCAAGATCTCATTCCTTTTGATGGCTGCATAATATTCCATTCTGTATATATACCACTTCTTCTTTATCCATTCATCTGTCGATGGACATCTTGGCTCTTTCCACAGTTTGGCTATTGTGGACATTGCTGCTATAAACATGGGGGTGCACGTACCCCTTCGGATCCCTACATTTGTACCTTTCTGGTAAATACCCAGTAGTGCAATTGCTGGATCGTATGGTAGTTCTATTTTCAACTTTTTGAGGAATCTCCATACTGTTTTCCAGAGTGGCAGCACCAGCTTGCATACCCACCAACAGTGTAGGAGGGTTCCCCTTTCTCCGCATCCCCGCCAACATCTGTCATTTCCTGACTTGTTAATTTTAGCCATTCTGACTGGTGTGAGGTGGTATCTCATTGAGGTTTTGATTTGGACATCCCTGATGCCGAGCGATGTTGAGCATGTTTTCATGTGTCTGTTGGCCATTTGGATGTCTTTTTGGAAAAATGTCTGTTCATGTCTTCTGCCCATTTCTTGATTGGATTATTTATTCTTTGGGTGCTGAGTTTCATAAGTTCTTTATAGATTTTGGATATTAGTCCTTTATCTGATAGGTCATTTGCAAATATTTTATCCCATTCTTTCAGTTCTCTTTTGGTTTTGTGGACTGTTTCCTTTGCTGTGCAAAAGCTTTTTATCTTCGTGAAATACCAATAGTTCATTTTTGCCCTTACTTCCCTTGCCTTTAGTGATGTTTCTAGGAAGAAGTTGCTGTGGCTGAGGTCGAAGAGGTTGCTGCCTGTGTTCTCCTTTAGGATATTGATGGACTCCTGTCTCACGTTTAGGTCTTTCAACCATTTGGAGTCTATTTTTGTGTGTGGTGTAAGGAAATGCCCCAGTTTCATTCTTCTACATGTGGATGTCCAATTTTCCCAACACCATTTGTTGAAGAGACTGTCTTTTTTGCATTGGACATTCTTTCCTGCTTTGTCAAAGATGACTTGACCATAGAGTTGAGGGTCCATTTCTGGGCTCTCTATTCTGTTCCATTGATCTACAGGTCTGTTTTTGTGCCAGTACCATACTGTCTTGATGATGACAGCTTTGTAATAGAGCTGGAAGTCCGGAATTATAATGCTGCCAGCTTTGTTTTTCTTTTTCAAGATTCCTCTGGCTATTCGGGGTCTCTCCTGGTTCCATACAAATTTTAGGATTATTTGTGCCATTTCTTTGAAAAAAGTGGATGGTATTTTGATGGGGATTGCATTGAATGTGTAGATTGCTCTAGGTAGCATTCACATCTTCACAATGTTTGTTCTTCCAATCCATGAGCATGAAACGTTTTTCCATTTCTTTGTGTCTTCCTCAAATTCTTTCATGAGTATTTTATAGTTTTCTGAGTACAGATTCTTTGCCTCTTTGGTTAGATTTATTCCTAGGTATCATATGGTTTTGAGTGCAATGTAAATGGGAACGACTCGTTGATTTGTCTCTCTTCTGTCTTGTTGTTGGTGTATAGGAATGCCACTGATTTCTGTGCATTGATTTTATATCCTGCTACTTCACTGAATTCCTGTATGAGTTCTAGCAGTTTTGGGGTGGAGTCTTTTGGGTTTTCCACATACAGTATCATATCATCTGCAAAGAGTGAGAGTTTGATTTCCTCTTTGCCGATTTGGATGCCTTTGATTTCTTTTTGTTGTCTGATTGCTGTGGCTAGGACTTCTAATATTATGTTGAATAGCAGTGGTGAGAATGGAAATCCCTGCCGCATTCCTGACCTTAGGGGAAAAGCTCTCAGCTTTTCCCATTGAGAATGATATTCGCTGTAGGTTTTTCATAGATGGCTTTTATGATATTGAGGTATGTACCATCTATCCCTACACTCTGAAGAGTTTTGATCAGGAAAGGATGCTGTACTTTGTCAAATGCTTTTTCTGCATCTGTTGAGAGGATCATATGATGCTTGTTCTTTCTTTTGTTAATATATTGTATCACGTTGATTGATTTGTGGATATTGAACCAACCTTGCAGCCCAGGGATAAATCTCACTTGGTCATGGTGAATAATCCTTTTAATGTACTGTTGGATCCTATTGGCTAGGATTTGGGTGAGAATTTTCCATCCATGTTCATCAAGGATATTGGTCTGTAATTCTCCATTTTGATGGGGTCTTTCTCTGGTTTTGGGATCAAGGTAATGGTGGCCTCATAAAATGAGTTTGGAAGTTTTCCTTCCATTTCTATTTTTTAGAACAGTTTCAGGAGAATAGGTATTAATTCTTCTTTAAATGTCTGATAGAATTCCCCTGGAAAACCATCTGGCCCTGGGCTTTTTTCCTTAGGAGATTTTTGATGACTGCTTCAATTTCCTTAGTGGTTATAGGTCTGTTCAGGTTTTCGATTTCTTCCTGGTTCAGTTTTGGTAGTTGATACATCTCTAGGAATGCATCCATTTCTTCCAGGTTATCTAATTTGCTGGCATAGAGTTGCTCATAATATGTTCTTATAATTGTTTGTATGTCTTTGGTGTTGGTTGTGATCTGTCTCTTTCATTCATGTTTTTGTGGATTTGGGTCATTTCTCTTTTCTTTTTGATAAGTCTGGCCAGGGGTCTATCAATCTCATTAATTCTTTCAAAGAACCAGCTCTTAGTTTCGTTGATCTGTTCTACTGTTCTTTTGGTTTCTAGTTCATTGATTTCTGCTCTGATCTTTATTATTTCTCTTCTGCTGGGTTTAGGCTTTATTTGCTCTTCTTTCTCCAGCTCCTTTCGGCGTAGGGTTAGGCTGTGTATTTGAGACCTTTCTTGTTTCTTGAGAAAGGCTTGTATTGCTATATACGTTCCTCTCAGGGCTGCCTTGGCTGTATCCCAAAGATTTTGAACAGTTGTGTTTTCATTTTCATTTGTTTCCATGATTTTTTTTAATTCTTCTTTAATTTCCGAGTTGACCCATTCATTCTTTAGTAGGATGCTCTTTAGCCTCCATGTATTTGAGTTCTTTCCGACTTTCCACCTGTGTTTGAGTTCTAGTTTCAAAGCATTGTGGTCTGAAAATATGCAGGGAATGATCCCAATCGTTTGGTACCAGTTGAGACCTGTTTTGTGACCTAGGATGTGATCAGTTCTGGAGAATGTTCCATGGGCACTAGAGAAGAATGTGTATTCCATTGCTTTGGGATGGAATGATCTGAATATGTCTGTGAAGTCCATTTGGTCCGTTGTGTCGTTTAAAGTCTTTATTTCCTTGTTGATCTTTTGCTTAGATGATCTGTCCATTTCAGTGAGGGGGGTGTTAAAGTCCCCCACTATTATTGTATTGTTGTCAATGTGTTTCTTTGCTTTTGTTATTAATTGCCTTATATAATTGTCTGCTCCCATGTTAGCGGTATAGATATTTACAATTGTTAGATCTTCTTGTTGGATAGACCCTTTAAGTAGGATATAGTGTCCTTCTTCAGCTCTTATTACAGTCTTTGTTTTAAAATCTAATTTGTGTGATATAAGGATTACCACCTCAGCTTTCTTTTGGTGTCTATTAGCATGGTAAATGGTTTTCCACTCCCTCACTTTAAATCTGGGGGTGTCTTTGGGTCTAAAGTGAGCCTCTTGCAGACAGCATATCGATGGGTCTTGTTTTTTAATCCAATCTGATAGCCTGTGTCTTTTGATTGGGGCATTTAGCCCATTTACATTCAGGGTAACTATTGAAAGGTATGAATTTAGTGCCATTGTATTGCATATAAGGTGACTGTTACAGTATGTTGTCTGTGTTCCTTTTTGATCTATGCTGCTTTTAGGCTCTCTCTTTGCTTAGAGGACCCCTTTCAAGATTTCTTGGAGGGCCAGTTTCGTTTTTGCAAATTCCTTTAGTTTTTGTTTGTCCTGGAAGCTTTTTATCTCTCCTTCTATTTTCAATGACAGCTTAGCTGGATATAGTATTCTTGGCTGCAGATTTTTCTTGTTTAGTGCTCTGAAGATATCATGCCAGTCCTTTCTGGCCTGCCAGGTCTCTGTGGATAGGTCTGTTGCCAGTCTAATGTTTCTACCATTGTAGGTTACATATCTCTTCTCCCGAGCTGCTTTCAGGATTTTTTCTTTGTCTCTGAGACTCGTAAGTTTTACTATTAGATGTCGGGGTTTTGACCTATTTTTATTGATTTTGAGAGGGGTTCTCTGTGCCTCCTGGATTTTGATGCTTGTTTCCTTCCTCACATTAGGGACATTCTCTGCTCTTCTTTACTCCAATATACTTTCTGCCCCTCTCTCTCTCTCTTCTTCTTCTGGGATCCCAATTATTCTAATGTTGTTTTGGCTTATCGAATCACTTATCTCTCGAATTCTGCCCTCGTGATCCTGTAGTTGTTTCTCTCTCTTTTTCTCAACCTTTTTATTTTCCATCATTTTGTCTTCTATATCGCTGATTCTCTCTTCTGCCTCATTTATCCTAGCGGATAGTGCCCCCATTTTTTATTGCACCTCATTAATAGGCTTTTTGATTTTGACTTGGTTAGATTTTATGTCTTTTATTTCTCCAGAAAGGGTGTCTCTAATAACTTCCATGCTTTTTTCAACCCCAGCTAGTATCTTTAAAGTCATGATTCTGAACTCTAGGTCTGACATCATACTGATGTCCGTATTGAGTAGGGCCCTGGCTGATGGTACTACCTCTTGTTCTTTTTGCTGAGGTGATTTTTTTCTTCTTGTCATTTTGTCCAGAGGACAATAGATGAATCAGAGAACAAAATGCTAACAGGTTAACAACGTCCCTAGCAAATATACTCTCTACAAATCAGAAAAGACCTGAAACCAGGGGAAAAGAAAGGGAAAGGAAGAAAACAGAAAGAGAGAAAAAAAAGAAAAAGATAAAAACAAAAGGAGAACAATACAAAAAAAGCAGAATATGATCAAATATGATCAGGCTAGTGCATAGATCAGTGCCACACACTAGATTTTGGGCGTATTTTGGTCTGTTAGAAAAAAGTGCCTCCTAAAATTTTAAGGAAGAAAGACTTATATATGTACAAAATAAGGGTTGATACAATGAAGGGATGGAAGATGACTTAAAGATGAAAAGTATAAAAGATTTTATAAAAGGAATTGGTATGATAAGAAGTTGTTTCAAAAAAGAAAGAAGATTTAAAAGAAAAAAGAGGAAAAAAAGGGAGAGAATGTGATCAGGCAGGAGAGTAGAACAAAGCCATACACTAGTGATTTAGGGTATATTTTGATCTGTTAGAAGAAACTGTCTCTCAAAATTTTAAAAAGAGAACAACTTATATATATATGCCAAAAATAAGGGTAACTACTATGAAGGGATAAAATATGACTCTAAAAATGTAAAATAAAAAATGTTTTTTTAAAAAAGGGATTGATAGGGCGCCTGGGTGGCTCAGTCGGTTAAGCAACTGCCTTCGGCTCAGGTCATGATCCTGGAGTCCCGGGATCGAGTCCCACATCAGGCTCCCTGCTCAACAAGGGGCTTGCTTCTCCCTCTAACCCTCCCCCCTCTCATGTACTCTCTCTCTCTCTCATTCTCACTCTCTCAAAATAAATAAATAAATCTTTAAAAATAAAAAAATAAAAATAAAAAAGATTGATAATATGTTAGTTGAAAAAGGGAAAAATAAAAATAAAAAAAAAGTTAAAAAAATTCACTTTGAAAAACTAATGAATCATGGTAAAAAATGTCATGAATTCTCTGTGCAGCATTCCCCTAGCGCTGGAGTTTTCCCATTCTCCTTGATCGGTAAACTTGGTCTTGGCTTGCTGGCTGTTCATGCGGATCTTCTGGGGGAGGGGCCTGTTGCCGCGGTTCCCAAATGTCTTTGCCAGAGGTGGAATTGCCCTGCCCTTGTTGGTCGGGGCTAAGCAAGCTGCTGGGGTTTGCTCTCAGGAGCTTTTTTTCCCTGCAAGCTCTCGGTACAGCTTTGGAGGACCATGGCGAAAATGGTGGCCTCCCAATCTCCACCCGGAGGACCTGAGAACTCGGGGCCCCACTCCTCAGTGCGCCCCCAGAGAAAAGCAGTCACTCCCGTCTCCCTGGTCTCTGGCCGCACTCCGTGCTCACCGGCCTGTGACTGAGCATTTCTATCTCTGGCACCTGACCCCGTGTGGAGTCTCCAAACCCAGCAGATCCCTGCCGTGCACTCCTGCGCCGCTCCTCCCAGGGAAGAAAGGGAGTCTCCCTGGATCTGCCACTTGTTGGGTCCCTGCTGGAGGAGCAGTGGCCCGACTGGGCCGCGGATCACAGTTTATGGCAATCCCGAGTTGAGAGCCGATGCCTCGGCTCCGTCTCTGCAGCCGGCTTCCCCGCCCAATACCTGGGAGCTCTGCTGCACTCAGCACCCCCGGTTTTTCTGTGACCCCAAGGGTCCTGAGACCACACTGTCCCGCGAGTGTTCCACCCCACACTTAGCCACTGGAGCGACGTCCTTCAGCGGAACCAACTTCTAAAGGTCCGATTTTGTGCTCTGTGGCTCTAGCACTTGCCAGAAGCGGCCGACGGAGGCCCCCCTCTCCCCTGCCATCTATCCTCCCAAATATCGCCTCGTATTCACTTCTCCGCACATCCTACCTTCCAGAAAGTGGTCACATTTCTGTTCAGAGAGTTGTTGCTATTCTTCTCTTCGATCTCCTGTTGAGTTCGCAGGTGTTCAGAATGGTTTGATCCCTATTCAGCTGAATTCCTGAGACCAGACGAAATCCAGGTCTCCTACTCTGTAAATGCTACTCTTATGGGCATATTTTTATGTATATCTTCCATTCATGTCCTTTGTATTTATTTCTCAAAGTAAGAGTTTGGGATAAAATGGTGCATATTTTCAAGTCTTCTGATACAGTCCAATTGCCATCCATTTTTCACTCTCACTAGTAGCATCCAAAATAGGAAATTGAAATTTAATATATCTTAAGATATTTTAAAGTCATTTCCAAATATTTTAGTTTTATTGTTTTAAAATCTTATATACACAAAGGAGAATTTTAAAATGACTTTAAAGGAAAGTGCCATATATTTTGGTTGATATTTAAAATAATTCAATGCTGCTAACTCATCTGCAAGTAAATTATTCATTTTGTTGATGACAACTTGAAAATTGTTTCATTCCAGTTGGTTGTGCTACATGCTTCTCAGTATGTACTTGGATCAATCCCTCCTTGGTTGTTAGTGATTATGGGCTCAGGACAGAGGACTTATTTTAAACTTTACCTAAATCAATAGTAACTGTTAAGTAAATCTAACTGCCAGAATTGTCATGAAATCTGGCATTTCATATCTAAATATTACACTGAAGACTTGGAGTTACACACTGTTAAAATCTGTTCATGCCCTTAGTCCCTTTGTTCCCATGGATGCCTGAGAATTTATAGATACTGATTTCATTAAATATTTAACTTTCAGGATGTATTTGCTGTAATTAGAGTAGTTTCTTTCCTCCCTGCAATATCTGTTTGAAAGCATTTATCTCAACCCCTAACCAAAAGATAAATTATTTGAAAAAGCTTTCAAATTCAGTTTGGAATAACAAAATAATTTGATATAAGCTGATGTAAGAAATAAAATAGTCTCCATTTTGTTCTTATTGCTGGCCTTTCCATGCTTCTTGATTTAGTGGTCATCATAAAAAAGTAAGTGAGTTAACTGTTTTACGTCATATAGTGCAGGCAGTATCTTCACTGTAAGGAGACCTCTTTAAAAGAGAGAACCCTGAGACAGCTTTGAAAATGAGTCAAGTTAGAAAGTTTAGACTCTTCCCTGGGGTCTTCATGTTCTGCTGGTTGCCAGGTGCAAAACATCTGTGCTGCAAGTTGTTGATGTCACACAGCAGCAGAAGAAGAACATTTGATTTTCTGTAATTGATTTTATTCTTTATGAAGTGGATGTCTGTCTATACTTTTGCAGGAGGTTTTAATGGAATTTTATAGATTTTTCTTTAAATGTAGACAGTCATACTTACATTTTCATGCATTCAGGTTTGCCAGAGGTGAAATTGCCAAGGTAAATAGGAGGCTAATAGGGGAGACATTGTATTCCCAGAGCCTGAAGGGAACCAGTCGGAGACCAAACAATTAGTGGTTACTTGTGCATGTCAGACGCTCCAGAGAACATACAGTCAATTATTAAATGGGTTTTGCTGCCAGGTGAATGTACTTCAGTGTAGGCAGTAATGAAATTGGAATCAAGTTGATGACTTGCCATTTTTTGCTGAGGAGTAAAATAGGGAGTTGGCGGAGAACTGTTATCTGCAAATTAAACCAAAATGATCATTGGTTTGACATGAATGAATTACTTTGTTTGTTTTCCTTAAGAAAAAAACTCCTTAACGCAGTATGGGTTAACTTCTTAAGTTTTGTTAACGGTTTCAAGATAACTCCAATAAAATGTCCTATGTTAACTAAAAGTTTGTTTTTTAATATTAAAAAAACATGAACGACAACTAGGGCCCGTCATTTGGCAGCAAGCCATCCCTATCCATCCTCCTCTCTTCTGCCCCTTACGTGCTTGCCTGTCCTAATAATAAGCATTGTTTTAATGAACCACTGACTACTTTATTGATTGACCTTAAGAACTTGGTCAATTTTTACTTGATTTAAGCCATGAATTTAGAAAGTGTACATTGCAGTTTAGTCCAAATCAGTTACAGAACATTAATAAGGACAATTATAGCATCCCTGCCCTCATTAGAATCCATCAAGTCTCAATTGCTTAATAAGGCTCTATTAGTAAAAACTTGAAGCAAATGGCACTTAAATCCTGAGGAAATGAAGAACCATGCAAGGGTATTACAGTAATAGCCATGGTCTTACCTGATGGAGCACAAAGAGAAAGACACCCAGCTCCCAAACTTATATAATGTGTTTCTGGGTTTGGACTGCAAAAGGGTCAGGCCACATACCCCATCCATAGAAACTCTGATTCAAAAAGAAGAATGTGAATTTATATATGACTTGCTTAAGTAGTTTGTGTGTTAATGAAATTGGCACACTTTAATAGGAGAGATCATAATAATACCCTCTCTTAGCCATATGTAAGGGACAATTTTGCAGTTTGGTCATAAGATATTTTTATAAGGAAGAATCTCTTAGCTGGTAACAAACTAATTGTAGGCAAAATTAAATTGAAGAAAATGAACAGATGTCCAAGTAGTGGATTCTTAAACTTAACTCTTTTAATTGATGGCAAATGTCACAGAAAACCATCCACTATGTTTTTCTTAGAACTGAAAAAGAGAAAAACGACATTTTATGGCTGGATATTTCAAAATCCACCTATAAAATTCATGTCATGTCAGGGGTGCTACATCAAGGAAAAAGACCAGAAAATCCAAGAGAATTTGTTTTATAAAGAATACAACATAAGGATACTTAGAAATATGATCTAGGAGTTTAAAAAATAATATTCCAGAATTCAGAGTCATGCAAACAAACCGAAGGTGCCTTTCTATACCTTGAAAACATTTTTTTATTTTTTTGAAGATTTTATTTATTCATTTGAGACACAGAGATACAGAGAGAGAGAGAGAGAGAGAGAGAACACAAACAGGGGGAGAGGCAGAGGGAGAAGCAGGCTCCCTGCTGAGCCAGGAACCAGACATGGGGCTCAATCCCAGGACCCTGGGTCATTACCTGAGCCGAAGGCAGACACCCAACCATCTGAGCCACCAGGCAGCCCTTGAAAACATTTTTAAATCAATAACAAAAACAAGTCATTGATCTGTTCTACTGTTCTTTTGGTTTCTAGTTCATTGATTTCTGCTCTGATGTTTATTATTTCTCTCCCAGAAATGAACCCTCAACTCTATGGGCAACTTATCTTTGACAAAGCAGGAAAGAATGTCCAATACAAAAAAGACAGTCTCTTCAACAAATGGTGTTGGGAAAGTTGGACAGCCACATGCAGAAGAATGAAACTGGACCATTTCCTTACACCACACACAAAAATAGACTCCAAATGGTTGAAAGACCTAAACGTGAGACAGGAGTCCATCAAAATCCTAAAGGAGAACACAGGTAGCAACCTCTTCGACCTCAGCCGCAGCAACTTCTTCCTAGAAACATTGCCAAAGGCAAGGGAAGCCAGGGCAAAAATGAACTATTGGGATTTCATCAAGATAAAAAGCTTTTGCACAGCAAAAGAAACAGTCCACAAAACCAAAAGACAACCGACAGAATGGGAGAAGAGATTTCCAAATGACATGTCAGATAAAGGGCTAGTATCCAAAATCAATAAAGAACTTATGAAACTCAACACCCAAAGAACAAATAATCCAATCAAGAAATGGGCAGAAGACATGAACAGACATTTTTCCAAAAAGACATCCAAATGGCCAACAGACACATGGAAAAGTGCTCCACATCGCTCGGCATCAGGGAAATCCAAATCAAAACCTCAATGAGATACCACCTCACACCAGTCAGAATGGCTAAAATTAACAAGTCAGGAAATGACAGATGTTGGCGGGGATGCGGAGAAAGGGGAACCCTCCTACACTGTTGGTGGGTATGCAAGCTGGTGCAGCCACTCTGGAAAACAGTATGGAGGTTCCTCAAAAAGTTGAAAATAGAGCTACCATAGAATCCAGCAATTGCACTACTGGGTATTTACCCCAAAGATACAAATGGAGGGATCCAAATGGGTACGTGCACCCCAATGTTTATAGCAGCAATGTCCACAATAGCCAAACTGTGGAAAGAGCCAAGATGTCCATCGACAGATGAATGGATAAAGAAGAAGTGGTATATATACACAATGGAATATTATGCAGCCATCAAAAGGAATGAGATCTTGCCATTTGCAACGACGTGGATGGAACTGGAGGGTGTTATGCTGAGTGAAATAAGTCAATCAGAGAAAGACATGTATCATATGACCTCGCTGATCTGAGGAATTCTTAATCTCAGGAAACAAACTGAGTGTTGCTGGAATGGTGGGGGGTGGGAGGGATGGGGTGGCTGGGTGATAGACATTGGGCAGGGTATGTGCTATGGTGAGCGCTTTGAATTCTGCAAGACTGTTGAGTCGCAGATCTGTACTTCTGCAACAAATAATGCAACATATGTTAAGAAAAAAGAAAAAGAAGAAGATAGCAGGAGGGGAAGAATGAGGGGGAGTGAGTCAGAGGGGGAGACCAACCATGAGAGACGATGGACTCTGAAAAACAAACTGAGGGTTCTAGAGGGGAGGAGGATGGGGGGATGGGTTAGCCTGGTGATGGGTATTCAAGGGGGCACGTTCTGCATGGAGCACTGGGTGTTATGCACAAACAATGAATCATGGAACACTACATCAAAAGCTAATGATGTAATGTATGGTGATTAACATAACAATAAAAATTAAGGTTGATTTAAAAAAAACAATTCAAAACAAAACAAATAAAAACTATAATAAAAGCAAATTTTATTTCTTTTTTTTCCAATTAATTTTTTTTTACAGAAAAATTTTTATTAAGGTGAAATTTTTCCATCAACATTTTTTTAGGTCTTTTTCTTTTTCTTTTTTTCTTATGTTATGTTAGTCACCATACAATACATCATCAGTTTTTGATGTGGTGATCCACGATCCATTGTTTTCATATAACACCCAGTGCTCCATGCAGTACGTGCCCTCTTTAATACCCATCACTGGGCTAACCAATCCCTCCTCCCCCCTCCCTCTAAAACCCTGTTTGTTTCTCAGAGTCCATAGTCTCTCATGGTTCATCTCTCCCTCCGATTCTCCCCCCTTCATTTTTCCCTTCCTTCTCCTATTGTCCTCCATGCTATTCCTTATGTTCCACCAATAAGTGAAACCATATGATAATTGACGTTCTCTGCTTCACTTATTTCACTTAGCATAATTGCCTCCAGTCCTATCCATGTTGATGTAAAAGTCGGGTATTCATCCTTTCTGATGGCTGAGTAATATTCCATTGTATATATGGACCACATCTTCTTTATCCATTCATCTGTTGAAGGGCATCTCAGCTCTTTCCACAGTTTGGCTATTGCGGACATTGCCGCTATAACATTGGGGTGCATATGGCCCTTCTTTTCACTACATCTGTGTCTTTGGGGTAAATACCCAGGAGTGCAATTGCTGGGTCATAGGGTAGCTCCATTTTTAAGTTTTTGAGGAACCTGCACACTGTTTTCCAAAGTGGCTGTACCAACTTGCATTCCCACCAACAGTGTAAGAGGGTTCCCTTTTCTCCACAACCTCTCCAACATTTGTTGTTTCTTTCCCTGTCCATTTTTGCCATTCTAACTGGTGTAAGGTGGTATCTCAATATGGTTTGGATTTGAATTTCCCTGATGGCTAATGATGATGAACATTTTTTCATGTGTCTGTTAGCCATTTGTATGTCTTCTTCAGAGAAGTGTCTTTTCATATCTTCTGCCCACTTTTTGACTTGATTATTTGTTTTTTGGGTGTTGAGTTTGAGTTCTTTATAGATCTTGGATACCAGCCCTTTATCTGTAGTGTCATTTGCAAATATCTTCTCCCATTCTGTGGGTTGCTCTTTGTTTTGTTGACTGTTTCCTGTGCTGTGCAGAAGCTTTTTATCTTGATGAAGTCCCAAAAGTTCATTTTTGCTTTTGTTTCACTAGCTTTTGGAAATGTATCTTGAAAGAAGTTGCTGTGGGCGATGTCAAAGAGGTTACTGCCTCTGTTGTCCTCTAGGATTTTGATGGATTCCTGTCTCACATTGAGGTCTTTCATCCACTTTGAGTTTATCTTTGTGAATGGTGTTAGAGAATGGTCGAGTTTCATTCTTCTGCATGTGGCTGTCCAATTTTCCCAGCACCATTTATTGAAGAGACTGTCTTTTTTCCATTGCATGTTTTTTCTTGCTTTGTCAAAAATTATGTGACCATAGAGTTGAGGGTCCATATCTGAGTTCTCTATTATGTTCCATTGGTCTATATGGCTGTGTTTGTGCCAGTACCATGCTGTCTTGGTGATCACAACTTTGTAGTATAGCTTGAAATCGGGCAACGTGTTGCCCCCAGCTTTGTTTCTCTTTTTCAAAATTTCCTTGGTGATTCAGGGTCTTTTCTGATTCCATACAAATTTTAGAATTGTTTGTTCCAGCACTTTGAAAAACGTCATTGGAATTTTGATTGGGATGGCATTGAAGGTACAGATTGCTCTGGGTACCATAGACATTTTAACAATGTTTATTCTTCCGATCGATGAGCATGGAATATTTTTCCATCTTTTTGTGTCTTCTTCGATTTCTTTCATGACTGTTCTGTAGTTCCTAGAGTATAGATCCTTTACCTCTTTGTTTAGGTTTATTCCAAGGTATCTTATGGTTTTTGGTGCTATTGTAAATGGAATATTTCTCTAATTTCTCTTTCTACAGTTGCGTTGTTAGGGTATAAACAAGCAACTGATTTCTGTGCATTGATTTTGTATCCCGCCACATTACTGAATTGCTGTATGAGTTCTAGTAATTTGGGGGTGGAGTGTTTTGGGTTTTCCACATAAAGTATCATGTCGTCTGCAAAAAGAGAGGTTTGACTTCTTCTTTGCCAAGTTGAATACATTTTATTTCTTTTATCTGTCTGATTGCTGTTGCTAGGACTTCTAGTACTATGTTGAACAATAGTGGTGAGAGTGGGCATCCTTGACGTGTTCCTGATCTTAAGGGAATGGCTCTCAGCTTTTCCTCATTGAGGATGATATTCGCTGTGGGTTTTTCATAGATGGATTTTATGAACTTGAGGAATGTTCCCTCTATCCCTATACTCTGAAGAGTTTTAATCAGGAGAGGATGCTGTATTTGGTCAAATGCTTTTTCTGCATCAATTGAGAGGACCATATGGTTCTTCTCCCTCCTTTTATTAATGTGTTCTATCACACTGATTGATTTGTCAATGTTGAACCACCCTTGCATCCCGGTGATAAATCCCACTTGGTCGTGGTGGATGATCCTTTTAATGTATTGTTGGATTCTATTAGCTAGGATTTTGTTGAGGATTTTGGAATCCATATTCATCAGGGATATCAGTCTGAAAGTCTCCTTTTTGATGGGGTCTTTGCCTGGTTTGGGGATTAAGGTAATGCTGGCCTCATAGAATGAGTTCAGAAGTTTTCCTTCTGTTTCTATTTTTTGAAATAGCTTCAGTAGAATAGGTATTCTTCTTTGAATGTTTGGTAGAATACCCCAGGGAATCCATCAGGCCTGGGACTCTTGTTTGGGAGGTTTTTGATCACTGCTTCAATCTCATTACTGGTTATTGGCTTATTCAGGTTGTCAATTTCTTCCTGTTTCCCTTCCAGTTTCAGCTTATAGGTTTCCAGAAAGGCCTCCATTTCATCCAGATTGCTCAGTGTATTGGCATATAGTTGTTAAGAATAATTTCTAATAATTGTTTCTATGGCCTTGGTGTTAGTCGTGGTCTCTCCCCTTTCATTTATAATTTTATTAATTTGGGTCTTTTCTCTTTTCTTTTCGATAAGTATGGCCAGTGGTTTATTGATCTTATTAATTCTTTCAAATAACAAATTTCTAGTTTCGTTGATCTGACCTACTGTGTTTCTGGTTTCTAATTCATTGATTTCTGCTCTAATTTTAATTATTTCTCCTCCAATGTGTGCCTTAGGCATCCTTTGTTGCGTTTTCTCTAGTTCTTTAAGGTGTACAGTTAGTTTTTGAATTCAGGATTTTTCCATTTTTTTGAGTGAGGCTTGGATGGCTATGTATTTCCCCCTTAGGACCACCTTTGCAGTATCCCATAGGTTTTGGACCTATGTGTTTTCGTTCTCATTGATTTCCATGAATTGTTTAAGTTCTTCTTTGATTTCTGGTTGACCCAAACATTCCTGAGCAGAGTGGTCTTTAGCTTCCAAGTGTTCGAATTTCTGCCAAATTTTTTCTTGTGATCGAGTTCCAGTTTTAAAGCATTGTGGTCTGAGAATATGCAGGGAATAATCTCAGTCTCTTGGTATCTGTTGAGACCTGATTTGTGACCCAGTATGTGGTCTATTCTGGAGAAAGTTCCATGTGCATTCGAGAAGAATGACTATTCTGTTGTTTTAGGGTGGAATGTTCTGTAAATATCTATGAGGTCCATCTGGTCCAGTGTGTCATTCAAAGCTCTCGTTTCCTTGTTGATTTTCTGCTTAGATGATCTGTCCATTGCTGAGAGTGGAGTATTGAGGTCTCCTACAATTAACATATTGTTACCAACATGATTCTTTATTTTGGTTAACAGTTGGCTTCTGTAGATGGCTGCTCCCATGTTGGGTGCATAGATATTTACAATTCTTAGATCTTCTTGTTGGATAGACCCTTTAAGAATGATATAGTGTTCTTCTGTGTCTCTAACTACAGACTTTAGTTTAAAATCTAATTTGTCTGATATAAGAATTGCTACTCCAGCTTTCTTTTGAGGTCTGCTGGCATGGAAGATGGATCTACATCCCTTCACTTTCAATCTGGATGTATCTTTAGGTTCATAATGAGTGTCCTGTAGGCAGCATATAGATGGGTCCTGTCTTTTTATCCAATCTGCAACCCTGTGCCATTTTATGGGAGCATTTAGGCCATTCACGTTGAGAGTGATTATTGAAAGATATGAATTAATTGTTGTCATGTTGCCTGTGAAGACGTTGTTTTTATAGATTGTCCCTGTAAATTTCTGTTGTATATCACTCTTGGGGGCTTTCTTCTTTTATAGAACGCCCCTTAATATTTCTTGCAGGGCCAGCTTAGTGGTCACATATTCTTTCAGTTTCTGCTGGTCGTGGAAGCTCTGCATCTCTCCATCCATTCTAAATGACAGCCTTGCTGGATAAAGTATTCTTGGCTGCATGTTCTTCTCATTTAGTACCCTGAATATGTCTTGCCAGGCCTTTCTGGCTTGCCAGGTGTCTGTGGATAGGTCTGATGTTATTCTGATGTTCCTCCCTCTGTACGTAAGGAATCTCTTCCCCCTAACTGCCCTTAAGATGGTTTCCTTGGTTCTAAGATTTGCAAGTTTTACTATTACATGCCGGGGTGTTGGCCTGTTTTCCTTGATCTTGGGAGGGGTCCTCTCTGCCTCTAGGACATGAATGTTTGGTTCATTCCCCAGATTAGGGAAGTTCTCAGCACAATTTGCTCAAATACATCTTCTAGTCCTCTCTCTCTCTCCACTCCCTCCGGGATTCCAATTATTCTGACATTGGAACGCTTCATGTTGTCACTTATTTCTCTGTATCTATTTTCCTGGATTCTGAGTTGTTTTTCCCTGGCCTCTTCTTTTCCCTTTTCATCTATTATATTGTCTTACAGGTCGCTTATTTGTTCTTCTGCCTCACTTACCCTAGCTGTTAGATTATCTAAATTGGATTGGACCTCATTGATAGCATTTTTAAGTTCTGCCAATTCAGCTTTCATTTCTGCCCTTAGAGACTCTATGTTGCCATTAATTGATGCCTACATTCTAGCCATTGTCTTCACAATTGCTAGCCTGAATTCCATCTCTGACATCTTGGTTATATCTGCATCCATTTGTAAATCTGTGGCATCAGACATAATCTCTGAGTCTTTTCTATTTTGGGGGTTCCTCCTCCTAGTCATCCTGTTGATGGGTGTTTGAGGGAATGTATAGAGTCCAAATTATTGACCAGAACCCAAGCAAGATGCACCTGTTTTCTTGGGACCTTAGGGTTGCTGGCCTCTTGTTTTCCCAGCCTGTCTTCTGGGGGAGGGGCCTGCCACGCTGTTACTCAGGCAATTCTGTTTGGGCGGAGTTGCCCTGCCCCCCTGTGGCGGGGGGATGGGTTCAGCGGGAATCAGTTTTGGGGGCTTTTGTTCTCTGGTGGCTTTCCACATCTCTTCCTAGAGTCAGAGCAGAAGAGACCGTTTCCAGCCCTCTGCCTCAGAGCAGAGAGACCGCAGTCTGTCCTTCAGTGAGCTCTCCAGGCCACACTGTCTCCCTTTCTCTCCGTGCTGCTATAAACTGCAGCATCCTGGGTTGTGCGCCCCTCCACAGCACTCCCAGTCCTGCCTCCAGATCAGGGCATGTCTCTGCCCTTTGTGCTTGTAAAACCTCCACCTGCCCCCAGATCACACGTGCGACCCCACCGCTCTGGGTTTCCACCCTGGGGCTGCCCTAAAGTCCTTTCCCCGCTGCTATCGGTCTGCGAGTCTGTGCCCCGTCCCCAGCGCGTAAGGCTGTCGCTCACCGATGGTGTAGGATCCCCAGGGCCAGGCGCCCTACTGCTGCCATTTATCCTCCGATACCTGCCCACAGAATCAGGGCTCCCTGTCTCATACCTCAAAACCAACCACCTGTGATATTCTGTTTTTAAAGATCCAGATCTTCTTACATCTCAGGTTGGTTTCGTGGGTGCTCAGAGTGGTCTCGTAGATAACCAGCTCAATTCCCGGGACCAGTTGAAACAGGGTCCCCTACTCCTCCGCCATCTTTCCTTTCCCATCTGCAAATTTAATTTCTAACACCAAAATGCTGCTGTATCTTTATCAACACATATCATACCTGTCTTAATAAGGAATTTTAAAAAATCAAAAGAATAATTATTGTAAACAGGTAGAAGTTTCAGATTTTTCCTGAAGTATTTGTTCTAGTAGGCAGAAAATATTCTGGTAATATTATTTTTTATAATTTTTTATATATACATTTTACTTTTAATTATAAATGATATACATCACGTATAAACAGAAAAAAACTATGACAAAGGTTAAAATTAAAATATGTATTCTTGGGGCACCTGGGTGGCTCAGTCAGTTAAGCGACTGCCTTCAGCTCAGGTCATGATCCCAGGGTCCTGGGATCGAGCCCCGCATTGGGCTCCCTGCTCCGCCAGAAGCCTGCTTCTCTCTCTCCCACTCCCCCTGCTTGTGTTCCCTCTCACGCTGTCTCTCTCTCTCTCTCTGTCAATTAAATAAATAAATAAAATATTTAAAAATAAAATAAAATAAAATAAAATATGTATTCTTTTCTTTTACATGGATATAATCAGAAGTGGTATACAGGATATTAATAACTAGTGAGTTAACATAATCCAAATATTTAAAAAATACATGTTATTTGTATAGTGAAGAGTTTGCAGTTGTCCAAAGAGAGTTCTTGTTTTTGCCTTCACCTTCTAGGAAGTACTCTCTTGACCCCTGGAATATTGTGCATGATAGGCATGTCATGGTTTACTTGAGAACTTTGGGTCATACTAAATAGTCTTAACAGTATGACTTTGTGTGGGGGCTCTGGTTTGTGTGGTATGAATCATCCTAGAGACTGAAATCAGCCATGTGGGCAGTCAATCAATCTATCAATCATGCCTAGTAATGGAACTTTAATAAGAACTTTGGACATTGAAGCTTGGGTGAGTTTCTCTGGTAGTCAATAATCCACGACTATTATCACATGTCAGTGTTGGAGGAGTGATGCATCCTAACTGCAGTTGGGGAGGACAATGGAAGGTCCACCTCTGAATCCTCCTAGACTGTGATCTATGAATCTCTTACTTTGGCTGACCTTAATCTGTATCTTTTCTCTGTACGAAATTTTAGCAGTTGGTATAACATCTCTCAGTGAGTTCTATAAGTCTTTCAAGTGAATTATCAAATCTGAGGGTGTTTGGGGGGAGCACCTGAATTTTCAGTTGGTGTCAGAAGTGAGGACAATTCCAGAGACTCTGTTCTCTAACTTTGTGTTTGGTCTACACTTGTAATCTCTCTGCATATACTTCATGCCTCAAAAGTTTTATCTGTATGAAATGTAAACCATCCACGAGATCAATCTGGTATTTTGCAAACTGCCAGTTGTTGGCATGATATTTTTGGACACAGCTCTCACTACCTCGGTAATACCCAGTGTGAGCCATGCTTCTATATATGGAATTACATTAAGCTCTTTAAAAGTCTTCTCCATTAAGTTGATAGTCATTGTATAACTTTCATTTACTAAGTAGAGAAGAAATATCTTAATAACAATAGTATATATTATACTTTCTCCCTCATTTTCTTCCTTTTCCTTCTGACTTGATCATTTCAAGTGACTTGATCTTTGAGTTCAGTGATTTTTCTCTGCTAGACTGAGTCAGCTGTTGAAGCCCTCTATTGAATTTTTCAGTACATTGTATCCTTCAGCTCCATATTTTCTGTTTGGTTTCTTGTTGTTGTTGTTGTTTTTATAGTTTCTATTTGTTGTTCCCTTTGTTGAACTTCTCATTCTTTTCATATTTTGTTTTTCTGATTTTGTTTTAGTTCTCTATCTGTCTTCATTTGTAACTCATTGAGTTTCAAAATATTTATTTTGAATTCTCTGCTAATCAGTTCATAGATCTCCATTTCTTTTTCTTGACATTGGGAAGGGTATGTGCTATGGTGAGCGCTGTGAATTGTGCAAGACTGTTGAATCACAGATCTGTACCTCTGAAACAAATAATGCAATATATGTTAAGAAAAAAAAAAGAAGATAACAGGAGGGGAAGAATGAAGGGTAAATCGGAGTGGGAGACAAACCATGAGAGAGGATGGACTCTGGAAAACAAACTGAGGGTTCTAGAGGGGAGGGGGGTGTGGGGATGGGTTAGCCTGGTGATGGGTATTAAAGAGGGCACGTTCTGCGTGGAGCACTGGGTGTTATGCACAAACAATGAATCATGGAACACTACATCAAAAACTAATGATGTAATGTATGGTTATTAACATAACAATAAAAAATTTAAAGAAAAAATTTAAAAATAAAAAATAATAAAATAAATAAAACTTGTATAAAAATAAAATGAATAAAAATAAAACTTGTATATATTTAAGGTGTATAACATGATGATTTTATATATATATGTAAAATATATGTATACAGTAAAATGTTTGCTATAGTCAAGCTAATTAATGTATCATCTCCTCACATAGTTGCCATTTTTGTATGTGATGACAGCACCTGAAATCTACTCTTTTAGTATATTTCCAGTACTCAAAATACAGTATGATTAACTGTAGTCATCATGCTATATATTAGATCCTGGATTTATCCATCCACTATAACTAAAACTTTGTACTCTTTGAACAACATCTCCTCATTTCCCCCAACACACCACTCTCTAACCCTAGTAATCATCATTCTACTCTCTGCTTCGATAAGTTCAACTTTTTTATATTATACATATAAGTGAGATCATGCAGTATTTGTCTCCCAACTTATGGTTTATTTCACTTAGCATAATGTCCTCCAGATGAATCCATGTCATCATAAATGACAGGATTTCCTTCTCTTTTTAAGGCTGAATAACTTTCTCTTATATACATATAACATTTTATTTAATGATGGCTACTTAGCTTTATTCCATATCTTGTGCTATTGTAGATCTCCATTTTTTGAAGGTTGATTGCTGAAGCTTTATTTTGTTCCTTTGGTGGTGTGACATTTCCCTGATTGTACATGATCCTCATAGCCTTGTGTTGGTGTCCATACATTTGAAGAAGCAGTCACCTTTTTCAGTCTTTATGTATTAGCTTTGGCAAGGCAACTTGAGTCTGGCCAAGATTTTGGGTGAGTCTGGCCAAGATTTTGGGTGGACTGGTTGGTGGAGTCTGTGGATGGGTTAGCTGCTTGGGTCCATGAGAGGGCCTCTACCAGGGACCATGGGCTTGCTGTTGAGATTTTCTAGCTGTGCTGATTCCCACCATGTTTTCGGGGGAGTACACAAAAGCAGACCTCTCAGGTAGTGTCTAGAAAGGCTAACATAGTTGAACACTCACTTCTCTTCCTTTTTCCCCTAGAGATTTACAGACCAAAAAGCTGTACTGGCTTGGGAGTACAGATGATGCAGGTAAAAATGAAACTATTCTTAGTTTTGGGGTTTTTTTTTTATGTATTTCTTTATTGTGTGCTCTACCAGCATGTTGTAAATTATCACCTGGATTCTGGAGCTCTCGTGAAGGTGTTTTTATCCATGGATGGTTGTAAAATAATGTTTATATGGGAAGTAAGGGCTGGAATCTCCCATTCTGCCATCTTGCTGATGTCACTCTATGCTTTCTTAATGTCAGTGAACTAAAAACAATCGCATTAAAGGGATTTTTTTTTAGCTCTACTTATAATATTGTCAACATTTTTAAGTTCAACATCTCTATCTTCAACATCATCATATTACATCATAAAAATTTACTTGGCTGCTTAGGATATGAACCATGATACCTCTATTATAAGACCTAAAAATTAAGGTCCAATATTATCTGCTGTCTCAGCACCTGGTGAAACCCAAGGAGCTTTGAATGGCCTAACCACAAGTTCCCCACTCTGATTTATGATAACTTCCTCCAGCAAAGTGGCACATTTCTCAATTATCCCTAAGTAACAGTTCTAGTTCTCTGCCTGCCTGAAAAATTATTTATGTCAATCACAACCTTATTCATGAAGTAGGGAGAGCCTCATCCTCTTGATCCTGCAAAACTTGCCTCTCAAATCTCTGGTTGTTCACTGTGTTCATCATTATAACCCCTGTCTGGCCCTGGATGGCATCTGTTGTCCTTATCACCTCGGCTATGAGTTTATGTTACTAATGAACTTCTATCAATCTTATCTGTTCAAAAATCAAATATTGTGTGCTTTGATCAATCCTCATAACCTTGGGGTGGGAATCCCTTTCTCAACAACAGGATGAGTAGGAGGTGATCAAAACATACTACCAACTAAAATTTTAAATAGCATCTCTGGGCATCAGTTTCTCATCAGTACAATAAGGATGATAATGATAATTATAATATCAACAGGTTTAAATATATGTTTAGAATCCAAAGAAGACATGCATATGGCTAACAGACACATGAAAAGGTGCTCAACATCACTCATTATTGGGGAAATACAAATCATAACTACAATGAGATATCACCTCACACCTGTCAGAATGGCTAAAATTAATAACACGGGAAACAACAGATGTTGGCAAGGATGCAGAAGAAGGGGAAGTTATTTACTACTGTTGGTGGGAATACAGACTGGTGCAGCCATTCTGGGAAACAGTATGGAGGCTCCTCAAAAGGTTAAAAATAGAACCACCTTACAACCCAGCAATTGGACTGCTAGGTATTTATCCAAAGGATACAAAAATACTGATTTGAAGGGGTACATGCATCCTGATGTTTATAGCAGCTTTATCAACAATAGCCAAATTATGAAAAAACCTAAATGTTCATCAACTGATAAATGGATAAAGAAGATGTGGTATATATATATATAATTACTCAGCCATCCTAAAGAATAAAATCTTGCCATTTATAACAATGTGGATGGAACTAAGTGTATCAAGCTAAGTGAAATAAGTCAATCAGAGAGTAACAAATACCATATGATTTCACTCATACGTGGAATTTAAGAAACAAAACAGATGAACATAGGGAAAAGGAAAAAAAAAGAAAAAAAGAAAGGGAGGCAAACCATCAGAGACCCCCAACTATAGAGAACAAACAGGGTTGCTGGAGGGGAGAGTGGGTGAGGGCATGTGTTAAATGGGTGATGGGTATTAAGGAGGGCACTTGCTGTGACGAGCACCAGGTGTTATATGTAAGTGATGACTCACTAAATTCTACTCCTGAAACTGATATTACATTGTATGTTAATTAAAATTTAAATAAAAACTTGAAATAAAAAAAGAATTGTGTGCAACATAAATGACCACTATATAAGCTTTATATTTCATTTTTAATAATAATGTTGTAATGCCTAATATGTGTGGGAATTTAGTTGGTTTTAATAAGCTGTCTTATTTTTTTTAAGATTTTATTTATTTGAGAGAGAGAGACAAACAGCATGAGCAAGAGAGAGAGCATGAGCAGGAGGGAAGGGGCAGAGGAAGAGGGACAAGCTGACTCTGCTGGACAGGGACCCCGACATGGGGCTTGATCCCAGGACCCTAGGATCCTGACCTGAGCTGAAGGCAGACTCTTAACGGACTGAGCCACCCAGGTGCCCCAACTGTCCTATTAAATGGCAATAGAATTCAACTCTAATGATAAAAAAGGAGTCTCCACACCTGGTTGTTCTCCAAATCCCCAACACCCCCAAATCTGCTACTCACACCCTTTTTCTGTTACTTACAATCCCCCTTTACAAGAGCCCCTGTACCCAGCCAATGCATGATATGTCTCTCATTACTGGTGCTGGCTTCATTCCCAGTCTCCCTGGCTCTGTTGAGGCGAGTCCTGTTAGGCTGTAGTTGTATTAATGATAATACCTGTGAAGGAAAACTGACTAATGGCATATTAGTCTGTGAGGCCTGCAAATGGAGACTGAGAATTTGCCCTCTGGAGAACTGCCATCCCCATCATGGAAATGCTATCACCCTCCTTTACTCGTATCTAGGCCTACTCTGCCCATGTAGATAGATAAAAACAGTATTTAAGAGCCATGGTGACCTTGCTGACTCACAGGCATGGGACAAGGGTGAGAAAGAGATAATAGTGGTCCCTGTAATCAACAGTAGACATAGCTGGAGCAGGGTCCTATAAGTCCCCCGAGTGCGGGTCCAGCGATTCTAAAGAAATTTCCAACATATTTGGGGCAGTGGATTGGGGGCAGTCACTTGAAACACTTGAGAATTTGACAAAAAATATGAAGTACTTTAATGTCTTCACAATCTGTATAACAAAGATACATATAAACTAAACCTCAGTCTTGGCTAGAATCATGCTTTCATTTATTAATGTTTTACCTATTACAACACAGATAATTGCATTCTTGTGATTAAATGAATAAAAGTTAACAAATATAGTGATGCAAAACTGTAAAGTTATATTGGTGTATGGGTATATCTTACTGGACCTTAGTAAGGTTCACTTGTTAATAAGAAAGCTAGTTACAAAACTGTGTTTCAGAAAGGGACCTCCAGGGTCAAACTGGTCAGCATTTGGGCAGAATTGTTGCCAGAAAACATAGCTGCTACTGAAATATCTTTTAGAAAAGGGGAGATCAACCTCTGAGTCATCTCAAATTAAATCTTTGTCAGGAGCTTATGTGTGTGTTTTAACGGGAGGCCTATAATCAATGGCCCAATCATTAGCAACTTTGGACATAATATCAACATAACAATGCAACCATGCAAGCACTCATGGCCCAGACTAGTACCACCTATGTGTGGTTAAGAAAATAATAAATTTCAGTGGATCCACCACAGATAGATCAATTACTCCTTCAAGGGTTACTATGTACTCAATTCTCTTACCTGTTCTCTGGTCATAATGCACATAGCAGCATCTGTTCTAATTCTCCCACTGCCATAGCATTTCTCGGTAATAATGTTATTGAGATATCACCAATGAGTAAAATGAATGCCGACATTTCAGAAAGAATGAAAGCATAGTTATAATACTCTGAATGAAACTATTAATTGTAGGAGGGGTGAGCCCATACCTTGAGAGGAAAAGAGTGAATGAGACAGGACCCTTTTCATTGTAGAAATGGATGCAAAGAAATATAAGGTCCTAGGAAATCTGGAAAGAACCCAGTTAAGAAAGTGGGGGATGATTTTCTCCTCTTCCTTGGGTTGGTGATATAGATCTGGGAAAGCCCATTTTAAACAGACATCCTTGACCTTGTGGTCTCAAAATAAATGTGTACAAAATTTAAAGAAACACGTAAGTTTGACAAAATAGCCAAAACACAGTATAATGGTTTACTGAGAAGTGTGGAAAAGTACAGATACATTGTCATTTTATCTCAGAGAAATTCTGACCTAAGCCTGAAGGAAGTTGTTTGCTATCAAAATAAAATACATTTATTGTAACTTATAAGATAAGGTTCACATCTTTTAAACTTGGCTTAAGCCACACCTGGGGCATTGGCACCTAGGACAATGAGACCTTTAGTTTTAACTTGTTAAGTGTAAAGGTCCCAGATTTCACCATGTATTTTTTGTTGTTAATTGGGAGGTTTAACATTGGAACAACATTTGGAACAACAACAAAAACCCACACAAACAAACAATGATAATAATAAATTACCAATGCATTTTGACAAATCTATTACACTCTCCCCACCACTACCAACTACTTCAAAACTGAAGTGGACAGGGAAAAAAATAAATCTGACAAAATACTGAATGCCAACAGGACTTTCACAAAATCCCTAGGTTTTTGGTATTGTTACCACTGTTCTATGAATGAGGAACAAAGACTTCAGGTAATTTATTAAAGCTTATACAGCTAATAGATGAAGAAACTGGAAATTCACACATAGCATATGTGATTTTATACCTTGTGTTCTCTAAACCTTGCTGCTACTAAGAAATTGTATTATGTGATCTTAATCAGAAGGAAACAGCATATTCTCCTCAGTGGGAAATGGGTAAAGAGGACCATGTCAGCGTTAAGTAGAATGGTATATGAAGCCTTACACAGATGTTGTAGGATAATTTACTGACATTACTCTTTTCCTTTTACTCCTACTAATGAAATTAATAAGGTTACCAGACTATACATGCCTCTTAGCCTCTAGATAAAATAAAAAGCTACAAAAATGAAACTGTAGAGAACCCCTCTTTCTGCCATTATGCATATAGATGCTGAAGAAATGTTGCTTGGTGCTCCAGAAGGGAAGGAGGGCAAGATGAGGGACTTCATTAATTTTTATTTTTTTATTATGTTCAGATAGCCATTGTATAGAACATTATTAGTTTTTTATGTAGTGTCTAATGATTCATTAGTTACATATAACACCCAGTGCTCATTGCCCTCCTTAATACCCATCACCCTGTTACCCCCGCCCCCCCCGAAGCCCTCAGTTTGTTTCCCAGGGTCCATACTCTCTCATGGTTCCTCTCCCTCTCTGATTTCTCCCCCTTCAGATTTCCCTCCCTTCCCCTGTGGTCCTCCACGCTATTGCTTGTGTTTAAAAAAGATAGGTAAAAGAATAGAGAAAGGGAGAGGAGTTTCTTCAAGTCTCAAGAAGGATTTGAGGTGCACAGATTTTCCAAGATAATAAGAAATATGACTTATTCTTTCAAAATGTTCAAGAATATAGCTAGCTGTACAGAGAAATTTGAAAACCACAGAACCATTTGAAAAACCACATGGACTTGGTTCACAAGCATCTCAATAGTATCATATGTGGGACAATGTAGAATAGAGAGGAACTCCAAAAATAATTAAGATTTCATTTTCTGCCAGCCCGATGGGATGGAAACTCAATATTCAACTTGATTTTACTGAAAAAGCTTTTATAAATGATAAATCCTTCATACCTCCTTTGGTGGAATGACAGTCATATAGGCTTACCATGGTTAAAATTTATATTTATATATATTTATATCCCAGGTTGTATAATTCAAAAACAAAACAAATCCAAAAAGCTAAGCCTGAAAGTAGGAAATGTTTTGTCCTGGGTCTTTAAACTGGTAGAGAGATATTACATCTGTTATATAATCATTTTCCACTGTAGGTCCCCATCTGTAAAGTGAGAGATTTTAACTAGGATATCAATCTAGTTATTTTCTAATGTAATATGCAATAAATAGAATAACCATATAATTTATCAAATAAACTGAGAAATATTTGAAAGTAAAAAGAGTGCTAAAATAATTAAAATTATGTACCTTAAAATGTTTATTACCTGATGGATTGTTTTAATATAATTGATAGATTTATAAATACTTTGTTTCAACTTCTTTTATCTCTGTACATTAGAGAAAAAAATCTTTGTGTTAATTATTAAATATCTGAATATTATAAATAATATTCACATAGAGTAATCTGTTTTCTAGCCATATCTCTAAAATTCAATGTGACTAAAAAATAAATAAATAAATAAATAAATAATAAAATAAAATTCAATGCCACTGATTTTATTTTATTTTTTGAAGAAAACGTGTTTTTAAATATGTGTTTATTTTAATTTTTCCATACAATTGCCTGCAATTTTCTCTGTAATTTTATTTTAGTGTTAATAAAACTAATATTATTTACATCTTCAATTAATATTATTCTGTGAACCATATTTTCTTTTTAAAAAATCTTTGAAGTGTAATTGACATATGAACTATAATATTTTAAAATGAGAAAATATTGATCCTAGGATATCTAGTATATTGAGAAAATTCTGCAAAATGGATGATATTTTAAATGCTATGTCTTAATATTTAAATCCATAAATACTTAAGGTTATAGTTGAAATGCATAGGTACATTTTTTTCCCCTCAAGTCCCAGTATCTATTTTGGCATATATTTTTATAAGAAACAAAATGCTTCATATGTGTATGATATTTTAAATATTTAACTGAGTTTAGATGCTTCAAAATTATAAACCTTTGAAATTTATTTCCATTCTGGTACAGAATATAAATTTTTCCAATTACAAATTAAAGATCCATCAAAACTTTCTTCCAAGGTTGAACTATTCCAAAATCAGGTATAGAATCTTAAAATTATAATGTGGGCCTCATTTGTGCCCCAATTGTTTAATTTGTAACATTCCTCTCTTGATTTTATAGAGATAAATGTCAATACCTTCTTGCTTATGAGTGTCTTCTTAGTAATTACTATTTGACAAAGGAATTGAAAACTAAAGTTTTTTGGTCCTCCATTCACTCAAAACTGGATTAAAAATTTGATTAAAACCTTGATTAAAAACTTGTTTAAAAGGTTGAGAACAAAATACAAATAAAATTTTAAAAACCCATTAGCCAAAATTCAATGCAATTTAAATAATTTAGTTTGATTTACAAAAGTATTTCAAAGTCTCAAACATTTGTTTTTTTTCTGCCAGTGTACTTATATTTTTTTATTTTTTTAATTTTTAAAATTTAAATTAAATTAATTAACATATAGAGTATTATTAGTTTCAGAGGTGGAATTTAGTGTTTCATCAGTTGCATATAACACCAAGTGCTCATTCCATCAAGTGCCCTGCTTAATGTCCATCACCCAATTACCCCATCCCCCCACCTACTTCCCCTCCAGCACCCCTCAGTTTGTTTCCTATAATTAAGAGTTTCTTATGGTTTGTCTTTCTCTCTGTTTTCATCTTATTTTTCCTTCACTTCCCCTATATTCATCTGCTTTGTTTCTTAAATTCCACATATGAGTGAAATCATATGATACTTGTCTCTGACCAACTTATTTTGCTTAGCATAATACCCTATAGTTCCACCCACATTGTTGCAAATGGCAGGATTTCATTCTTTCTGATGGCTGAGTAATATTCCATTGCATCTATATACATCACATTTTCTTTATCCATTCATCTGTTGATGGACATCTGGGCTCTTTCCATAGTTTGGCTATTGTGGACATTGCTGCTATAAACTTTGGGGTGCATATGCCCCTACAAATCACTATGTTTGTATCTTTTGGATAAATGCCTAATAGTGCAATTGCTGGGTCATAAGGTAGCTCTATTTTTAACTTTTTGAGGAACTTCCATACTGTCTTCCAGAGTGGCTGCACCAGTTTGCATTCCCACCAACACTGTAGGAGGGTGCCCCTTTCTCCGCATCCCCACCAACATCTGTCATTTCCTAACTTATTAATGTTAGTCAATCTGACTGGGGTGAAGTGGTATCGCACTGTGATTTTGATTTGTATTTCCCTGATGCCAGGTGATTCGGAGCATTTTTTCATGTGTCTGTTGGCCATCAGAATGTCTTTTTTTTTTAATTTTTATTTTTTATTTTTTAATTTTTTTAATGTTATTTTATTATGTCATGTTAATCACCATACATTACATCATTAGTTTTTGATGTAGTGTTCCATGATTCATTTTTTGCATATAAAACCCAGTGCTCCGTTCAGTACATGCCTTCTTTAATACCCATTACCAGGCTAACCCATCCCCCCACCACACCGCCCTCCCCTCTAGAACCCTCAGTTTGTTTCTCAGAGTCCATAGTCTCTCAGAGTCCATAGTCTCATCTGAATGTCTTTTTTAGAGAAATGTTTGTTCATGTCTTCTGCCCATTTCTTGATTGGATCATTTGTTCTTTGGGTGTTGAGTTTGATCAGTTCTTTATAGATTTTGGATATTAGCCCTTTATCTAATAAGATATTTGCAAATATCTTCTCCCAATCTGTCGATTGTCTTTTGGTTTTGTCAACTCTTTCCTTTGTTGTGTGAAGCTTTTTATCTTGATGAAGCCCCAATAGTTCATTTTTACCTTTATTTCCCTTGCCTTTGAAGATATGTCTAGCAAGAAGTTGCTGCAGATGAGGTCACAGAGTTTGCTGCCTGTGTTCTCCTCTAGGATTTTGATGGATTCCTGTCTCCCATTTAGGTCTTTCATCCACTTGGAGTTTATTTTTGTGTGTGGTGGAAGAAAGGGGTCCAGTTTCATTCTTAGAGGAAGGATCAGTGGGAAAGAGCAGCCAAAACACAACAGCAGAGTGTAAACAACATATACTAGAAACACTTGCTGATGCTTTTGTTGTTGTTGTTATTGCTGTTTTTGCTGGGGTTTTTTTGTTTGTTTGTTTGTTTGTTTGTTTGTTTTTTGCTTTCCTTCTTTCTTTTCTGGACATAGTGACTAGAAGGTGAAATTCACCCCAAAAGAAAGAATAGGAAATAGTGCTCTCTGACATGCATGAGAATAAAACACAATTAGTAACAGGCAGTAGTGAAATGAAATGTTTGCTGTCATGCTGAGGCATTTTTTTTCTATTCAACATCAGTTTTGTCACAAATATTTTATAATACAGTTTTCTAATTATGTATTTATAAAAACATATATATACATATATATATATTGACAACGTAAGTTTCTACTTTGATTGTAGAATACTGTGACTTGATCATACCCAATTTTAAATTATGTGTGCCCATCAACCAAATCCAAGCACATTTCTGTGTCCTGGGTTCTTAATTTCCTAAGAACATTGTTTTTAATCCAACACAATGCTCCATCAAAATTTGTAATTGTATTATCACCACTTAGGAAAATAATTTTATTTTTAAAGTTGGGCTTTTTATCTGAGTTTACAATAATATTGGCAGCCATATAACATGTTTCAAGTTTGATGGACGGGATTTGCAAATTTTTTGACATTGTAGCTTGAAGTTAAAAAGTCAAACTTTATTAGAAACCAATATTTTTAAAATATCTGGCACTGGTATGCTACGGTCAATGAGGATAACACTTTAAGAGTTACCACACCATTTTTTGTACATAAAAAATTGTACATAAAAATAAAAAATGAAAGAAAATTATTTAAATTATTTCTTAAAGCAAAAATAAATCATGCTTTTAGAATGAAACGTCACTCATCTTCTATGGCTATGAGTGTTAAAGTATAATCTTCAGTTTTAGTCTTCTTTAAAAACCTACTTACCTATGAAACAAATGCACAGTTTTTTCTGCAGATTTGTGTCTTTTAGTTTTCTTGTGTTAGAGAAATCAATATTGTCCCCATGGTGATGTCAAATGTCAACAACATTTTGTTCAAGTTGTATGTTTATCATCAGCTTTTTGAGAAACATCAATTCAGTCCCTAATTTTTCACTAAAGATGTGCTTTCAATTTTTAGCTCATTGATATAAACAATTTTATTACTAAATGAAAAAAATTATAATACAATTACATCTTGATGAATACTCTTCTCTATAACTCAGAGTTGGACAGTTCAGTATCTATTTCTCATACTTATTTCTCTAAACATAACCTAAATTTCCCATTTTCCCACTGACCTCACCAATTAGTAGTCTGGAGGCTTAGTGTACTTTCCAGGACACAGCATGGATCATAGAAGCTCACTGGCTGGTACCCTAGGTGGTCAGGAGAAGCAGCATCATCATATATTCCTCACCACTGCGAGCAGGAGTTAGATGTCCTTTCCCATTGGTGTCACAGAGTCCCAGCATATTTCATTTTATCAGTGAAACTCTTTTTACTGTCCTTGAAAGGAAGTGTTAATAGTGCTGCTTCTGGAAAACATCAGATTATTGTTGGTCATCTTTCAGACTACACCACATTTAACATCAGAAATCTGTTCATTGCATGTGCATGTCAAAGGCTATTAAACAGAAACATAGCAGAAGTTAAAAGTATACATGGAGAATGGGGGGGGGGAATCGGAGGTAGAGATGAACCATGAGAGACTATGGGCTCTGAGAAACAAACTGAGGGTTCTAGAGGGGAGGGGGTGGGAGGATGGGTTGGCTTGGTGATGGGTATTAAAGAGGGAACGTTCTGCATGGAGCACTGGGTGTTATACACAAACAATGAAGCATGCCACACATCACAAACTGATGATGTAATGTATGGTGATTAACATAACATAATAAAAAAATGAAAAAAGTATACATGGAGGTCATATTCATCTCAGCTTATTTTGATGGAACTGTTATTAAAAATATTTTATTAAAAATAAATCAAGATCAGATTGAGTGTCTAGACAACAGATGTAAATCAGGACTGTTCTGGCAACTTGGATGTAGGTCATCTTACTTATGGATTATTGGTTCATAGAGGGAACTCCTTTTCCTTTTTGATATCACTATGGCTGTATAGCGTTAAGTGGTTAATTTTTATTTGTTGAAGCTGCTGAATTATTGGAAAGAATGCTGAGGAAATTTCCTTCCGAAAAAGAGAGATAAACAAGCTAACAATTTCTGGGAATTTTGATCAAAGAATTTGGCTGCCTTAGCAGAGTAATAACCCCTTACTTATGATGAGAATATCAGATGGCATGTACTTATTATAATGATAGTATGAGTTTTTATTATTTAGATAATGGCAATGATATAAAGATGGCTATAATAGCTGTGAATTGATTTCAAAGTTTATAATAAAAATAAGTTAGAGATGATATTTTTGTCAATCAATCAAACTTAAAATTAGAAATAACATAATGAAAATGGCCAATGCCCATAACACAAGAGTAAGTGTATGAACATAAAAGTTACTGATTTTTAGCATTAACCTTAAAATTTCAAAAGAAGAAAATTGCTAATACTATGGTCAAAATTGTGCCAGACAACTTTATAATATCCCACCTATGTTTAATTTATGTAGTTATATGTTTCACTTACACATCATATTCCAGGAAGAGTAAGATATCTTTCTAAAAGACATTGACAAGTCATGGCAAAATAAAGATAAAAATAGGAAAAATAAAACTAAAAATAGCATCAGAACTGAAAATTCATAAATTTTTAAACATTGTTAGGTAGCTTTCATAAATTAAGTATCTCCACCATTGATATAAAGAGAAAATTCATGGATATTTGTGGCTTCACTTTGTTCAAAAATGAATAACAAATAAGATTCTGAGGAGAAATGGCCCTCTTTCTGATACCAATGAAAAAGATTCTCAGAAAGCTGCAGTCCACCTACCAAGATTGAATATTTCCTCTTCTCTAATTTCCAATAATTATCTTGAGCCCTACTGTGAGTGCAAAGAAGTTTAAAACCAATGATTCCAGGGATTAAAGTAAAGCAGGATTCATGGGTGTTTAGCCTGTCCAGAATATATTCCTGAAGTTGTTATGAGAGAATAAACTAATGAGGATGTATTCATGGGGAATAAAATGTGAATATAATTTACTCAGGTTTATCCCTCATGATAAAATCCAGCACCACCAGGTCTGTTCCTTATCAGAACTTTTTGACACAAATAATATATAACTCTGTAAAGATTGATGCACTGGAAACAATTGCTTCACATTCAAACTGTTCCAAGTAGGACTGGCAGAACTCGTGGGCAGATCATTTCCTAAAAGCAGATTGATTATATTATAAGTTATAGAGTAGACAAAAATTCACTTTAATCATATATACATAAAATCTATGTAATTTCTAGACAGATTTATATATATATTTATATATAATAAATTTAATTTATATATATATACATTTATGGCCACATTTATGCATACACATATGCATTTATTTAAATGTATGCAGTTGTATATACATAGATATATATTTAAACATATTTATATACATTTTTTAGTTCCTTATGGCATAAGTTATAGAACTCTTTGTATATGTTTAAGTGGACACTTAGATATCCAGATGTCCATGTAGAAAGTGTGTTCCTGTATGAGAGACTGGCGGTGTTGAGAATTACATTCAGCATTTATTTCTGAGTATAGGAACAAGCACATAGCACATCCTTAATCAAATACATCCAGGTTACCTTTAGTCAAACACACACAGTACAAACTAGTAAGATACAGTGTCATTTTCATATTGCTAATAATATATATGGACTAGAATATGTTAAGATGAATAGTTAGGTTTCAATCTGCCAAAGAAAGGGAAAACTAATCTAGCAGCTCTTCCAGTCTTCTGTTAAAATGAGATGGAGATCATTAAGTTTAGTTGATAAACTTTATTGAGACCCCAAGCCAACCAAATGTTACAGTTAAAGCTGACCGTTTAAGTAGTATACCTTTACTTTCCATGAGCAAATATTTGCAGACACATGATTGGGATTTCTGAAGACTGTAAATATAACTACTCTGTTGGATTTGGTTAATTCATTTATTAATTCTCCTAAAAACGGGAAAGACTACCATCTATTAGCTCTTTCCTGAAAGGAGCTCCAAAAAAGCTTTAAGCTTTTTGAAATTCATGTTGGAGATTCAGGTGCCTATTGTTATCACATAAGTATCCACTGATGTGACATGCCATTTCTAGAGGATCTATTTATATTTTATCAATGGGGTTAATTAAACACTGTCCTTAAAATGAATTTCTATATCTTTTATATTTTGGCTTTGGGATTTTATTTGAAATTCAGTTTATAATTTTAGCTGCAATTTGCAATCCAGGTGCAGAGTAAAACAAGTTTCTAAACTGTCCCAAAATGGATTTTACTTTTGTATACATTTAAAATTCATTCTACATTTTAATGTATAGGTAGCACAAATATTATAAAAGGAAATATACATATATATATTCAATTTAATTGAGTTTCTTATGACATAAGATAAGTTTGCATAACTCCTTTCATATTAACATAATTATGAAGGAAGATCAACATAAGCTTAGCATCACTGCAGGGCTAGAAGACTTTATCAAACCTTTGCCAAAAGTGGGGAAACATTTCCATGAGCTCCACAGAACCAAATAGGAAGAGCCAAATATGGAGAAGTTAACAGGACACTAAAACTCCTCCTCATTATTTATCCTTAGTTTTGTGACACAAACTGTGAATCCAATTAGATATTTAGCAAATACTATCTCTTTCATACTTTTTTATGAAGTAATCAAGAATTTTGCTCAATTCTCGGGGTGCCTAGGTGGCTCAGTTGGTTAAGCAACTGCCTTCGGCTCAGGTCATGATCCTGGAGTCCTGGGATCAAGTCCCACATCAGGCTCCCTGCTCAGCAGGGAGTCTGCTTCTCCCTCTGACCCTCCCCCCTCTCATGTTCTCTCTCTCTATCTCATTCTCTCTCTCAAATAAATAATCTTTAAAAAAAAAAGAATTTTGCTCAATTCTCTCACCACTGTCAGCTACATAAAGGGTTAATTTGAGGTTTGAAGGATAGACAGATTTACTGGATTAGGGTGGAGTATTCAGTCAAGCAGTTGATTCTCCAGGTTTGTATTCCTAGCATACTCACTTGATTACTGTGTGGGAGAAACTTCCCAAGATGAGAGACACTTAAGTCTGGAGAATGGGGAGTGCACACTCCTTTTGTACATTGTAAAGAATCATAATCATCCAGAGAATAGGTTAGCAAACCATAGTCTCTGGGCCAAAGATGACCTGCTATCTATCAAGTCAGGAGGTCAAGCAAATCCTAAGTTTGGCTTGGCACACTTCCAAAAATTCAATCCGTAAGGAAACAAGAAGCCCAAATAAATTTAGACAATTTATTTGAACAACTTTAATTACATTGGTTCTCCTTCCCCACCTAGGATTCAGTGCCAACCTAGGTGGATGCTGCACACATAAGTTAGTGTTTTAGACAAGGAACACTGGGCCTAGAATTCTCCTAATCTTCTAAGGAAGTTGCTAGCAAACCTGTCCAACATTTGCCTCAGAGGCAGACCTTATTATTTTACTCCAGAATGTAGTTAATATCTCTAGGAGTAAGGTGGAAGTTTTTACTAAGGTTATTACCTACATGTATAGGCAAATCTCCCAATGAGGAGGAAAGCTTTACTATTCTAGAATATCTTTGGACTCTGAATCTTAGAGCGATGTAATGCAAACATCCTTGCATTGCTATTTTCTCAGAAGACATGAAGAAACCAGAATTACAGAGAACTGTCTCCTAACATCATCTTTTTTTGTAAATAAAGTTTTATTAGAATAGAGCTATGCTCATTTGTTTACCTATTGTCCACAGCTGCTTTGTACTGCCACAGAGAGTGAGGACTTGTGACAGACACATGGCCTACAAAGTCTAAAGTAATTGTTATCTGGCTCTTCACAGAATAAGTTTGCAGACCTCTGCCTTGGGCAATCTGCTGGTGTCCTAGATATGGAATTCTCCCTGGATTGTCAAAAAGTCGACAGAAAGTCAACAACAATAGCAACAAAAAAAATTTAAGAACAGAACAAAATATATAAAAGTTTAAGAAGTAAAGCAATAGACTTGAAGACAGAGAAAAGAGTTGACTTATAGGGAATGGTCAGTCATCCCTCATAAGTATCTAACTATTGATTTCAGCTCAGATCATGATCTCAGGGTCTTAGCATCGAGCTCCTGTCAGGTTCTGTGCACAGTGCAGAGTCTGCATGGGTTTCTCTCTCCCTCTCCCTCTGCCTATCTGTGCCTCTTAAAAAAAGAAAAAGAGGAAGTTGTGATGAGCACTGGGTGTTTTATGTAAGTTGATGAGTCACTAAATTCTACTACTGAAACTAGTATTACACTATACGTTAACCAACTAGAATTTGAATAAAAACTGAAAAAAAGAAAAGAAAAGAAAGAAAAAGCTGACAAAAGTAATTATGATAAAACAACTTCAGGATATAACTTGATAACTTTTTAAAAAACAAACATAAATTTAAATACACATTATATAGGAACAGAGATTATTGGTAGATTCTCCTCTATGTTTTAAATAAGTGGAGAATTTTGAAGGAAATAAAATATGAGCCTAGAATCCTCAAACCATGTGTTTTTTCATAAGTAAAGGCAACAAAAATAATTCCAAATGTGTAGTATCTCAGAAAAAAAAAATGTTACCTGTGAAAAAATTCTTTATAAACTTGTTCTAAGGTATAACTCAGTTACCTGGAAAATACGCCAAAGTTTAGAGCCCAAGAATAAGTTGCTCGACATGTAAATTGATGGACAGTTTCATATACAGTGTTCTTTTAAAACATAGATTCTAAGCAATATGATACCATTCAGACCATTGTTAAGAATCTCTATGGTCGCTTTCCATATTTAATATATCTTATGTAGACGGTCAATGGCTGAGCACAGAATAACAAGGGCTCAGCAATTTCTGCACAATATGGAACTTCTCTACCAAAAATCTGTTTCACAGCTCTGTGCTGGTTGATTAAGATTTTGTCAGATCATCACTGTAGTCTGAGGCTTCTCATGCCCAATCCTGCTTCTTTGACTTTTCATGTCTCTCTGGAATTATCCCCAGTAAATCTCAAACTACTTACTCTATTAGCATCTGATTCCTAAAAGATTCAACTGATAATAACAATAACTACAATTAATCGAAACACTGGAAATATTTTTCAATCAATGAGTCTATAATGTCACACACAGACAGTTCTCTTTGGTCTTCTTCAGGGGATGCCAAAGTAATGAGGTTATAGAGTAATGAAGTTTTAGAAATGGTAAATGGGACAGGGGAAACCAAACCTATTTTCTTGACTTTCTGATGTTAAAACTACATTAGTTCTAGCAAGTGGTTCAAGAGTGGAAGTCAATCCATTATAGATATATGGAAATACAACCCCATTTTTAGAAATAGACTAGGTAATAAATGAAAAAAAAAGTGATAAGTTAAGACATTACCATTTTTATTTTATTTTTTTAAATTTTACTAAGTTATGTTAGTCACCATACAATATATCAGTAGTTTTTGATGCGGAGATCCATGATCCATTGTTTTCGTATAACACCCAGTGCTCTACGCAGTACATGCCCTCCTTAATATCCATCACTGGGCTAACCAATCCAACCTCCACCCTCCCCTCTAAAACCCTGTTTGTTTCTCAGAGACCATAGTCTCTCATGGTTCATCTTTCCCTCCGATTCTCCCCCTTCATTTTTCCCTTCCTTCTCCTAGTGTCCTCCATGCTATTCCTTATGTTCCACAAATAAGTGAAACCATATGATAATTGACTTTCTCTGCTTCACTTATTTCACTTAGCATAATCTCCTCCAGTCCCATCCATGTTGATGTAAAAGTCGGGTATTCATCCTTTCTGATGGCTGAGTAGTATTCCATTGTATATATGGACCACATCTTTATACACTCATCTATTGAAGGGCATCTCAGCTCTTTCCACAGTTTGGCTATTGCGGACATTGCTGCTATGAACATTGGGGTGCATATGGCCCTTCTTTTCACTACATCTGTGTCTTTGGGGTAAATACCCAGGAGTATAATTGCTGGGCCATAGGGTAGCTCCATTTTTTAATTTTTGAGGAACATGCACACTGTTTTCCAAAGTGGCTGTACCAATTTGCACTCCCACTAACAGTGTAAGAAAGTTCTCCTTTCTCCACAGCCTCTCCAACATTTGTTGTTTCTTTCCCTGTCCATTTTTGCTATTCTAACTGGTGTAAGGTGGTTTCTCAATGTGGTTTTGATTTGAATTTCCCTGATGGCTAATGATGATGAACATTTTTTTCATGTGCCTGTTAGCCATTTGTATGTCTTCTTCAGAAAAGTGTCTTTTCATATCTTCTGCCCACTTTTTGACTTGATTATTTGTTTTTTGGGTGTTGAGTTTGATAAGTTCTTTATAGATCTTGGATACCAGCCCTTTATCTGTAGTGTCATTTGCAAATATCTTCTCCCATTCTGTGGGTTGCTCTTTGTTTTGTTGACTGTTTCCTGTGCTGTGCAGAAGCTTTTTATCTTGATGAAGTCCCAAAAGTTCATTTTTGCTTTTGTTTCACTAGCTTTGGAGATGTATCTTGAAAGAAGTTGCTGTGGCTAATGTCAAAGAGGTTATTACCTATGTTCTCCTCTAGGATTTTGATGGATTCCTGTCTCACATTGACGTCTTTCATCCATTTTGAGTTTATCTTTGTGTATGGTGTTAGAGAATGGTCCAGTTTTATTCTTCTGCATGTGGCTGTCCAATTTTCCCAGCACCATTTATTGAAGAGACTGTCCTTTTTTCCATTGCATATTTTTTCCTGCTTTGTCGAAGATTATTTGACCGTAAAGTTGAGGGTCCATATCTGGACTCTCTATTCTGTTCTATTGGTCTATATGTCTGTTTTTGTTCCAGTACCATGCTGTCTTAGTGATCACTGTTTTTTTTTTTTTTTTGTATTTTTTTAAAGATTTTATTTATTTATTTTACAGAGAAAGACACAGCGAGAGAGGGAACACAAGTAGGGGGAGTGGGGGAGGGAGAAGCAGGCTTCCCATGGAGCAGGGAGCCCGATGCAGAGCTCAATCCCAAGACCCTAGGATCACGACCTAAGCTGAAGGCAGACGCTTAACCAACTGAGCCACCCAGGCGCCCCCGTGATCACTGCTTTGTAATATAGCTTGAAATTGGGCAACATGATGCCCCCAGCTTTGTTTTTCTTTTTCAACATTTCCTTGGCAATTCGGGGTCTTTTCTGATTCCATACAAATTTTAGGATTGTTTGTTCTAGCACTTTTAAAAATGTCATTGGAATTTTGATTGGGATGGCATAGAAGGTATAGATTGCTCTGGGTAGCATAGACATTTTAACAACGTTTATTCTTCCAATCCATGAGCATGGAATGTTTCTCCATCTTTTTGTGTTTTCTTCAATTTCTTTCATGAGTGTTCCATAGTTCCTAGAGTATAGATCCTTTACCTCTTTGGTTAGGTTTATTCCAAGGTATCTTATGGTTTTTGGTGCTATTGTAAATGGAATCATTTCTCTAATTTCTCTTTCTACAGTGCCATTGTTAGTATATAAGAAAGCAACTGATTTCTGTGCATTGATTTTGTATCCTGCCACATTACTGAATTGCTGTATGAGTTCTAGTAATTTGGGGGTGGAGTCTTTTGGGTTTTCCACATAAAGTATCATGTCATTTGGGAAAAGAGAGAGTTTGACTTCTTTGCCAGTTTGAATACTTTTAATTTCTTGTTTCTGTCCGATTGTTGTTGCTAGGGCTTCTAGTACTATGTTGAACAATAGTGACAAGAATGGGCATCCTTGACGTGTTCCTGATCTTAAGGGAAAGGTTCTCAGGTTTTCCCCATTGAGGATGATATTCGCTGTGGGTTTTTCATAGATGGATTTTATGAACTTGAGGAATGTTCCCTCTATCCCTATACTCTGAAGAGTTTTAATCAGGAAAGGGTGTTGTATTTGGTCAAATGTTTTTTCTGCATCAATTGAGAAGACCATATGGTTCTTCTCCCTCCTCTTATTAATGTGTTCTATCACATTGATTGATTTGTGAATGTTGAACCACCTTTGCATCCTGGGGATAAATCCCACTTGGTCGTGGTGGATGATCCTTTTAATGTATTGTTGGATCCTATCAGCTAGGATTTTGTTGAGGATTTTGGAATCCATATTCATCAGGGATATCAGTCTGAAATTCTCCTTTTTGATGGGGTCTTTGCCTGGTTTGGGGATTAAGGTAATTCTGGCCTCATAGAATGAGTCCTGAGGTTTTCCTATGTTTCTATTTTTTCAAAAAGCTTCAGAAGAAGGTACTATTTCTTCTTTGAATATTTGGTAGAATACGCCAGGGAATCCATCAGGCCCTGGACTCTTGTTTTTTGGGAGGTTTTTGACCACTGCTTCAATCTCGTTACTGGTTATTGACCTATTCAGGTTGTCAATTTCTTCCTGTTTCAGTGTTGGCAGTTTATAGGTTTCCAGATAGTGTGGCCTGGAGAACTCATTGAAGAGCAGACTGTGATCTCTCTACTCTGAGGCAGAGGGTTGGAAACGGTCTCTTCTGCTCTGACTCTCAGATGAGACACAAAAAGCCGCCAGGGAAAGCTGCCAGAAAAAAAAAAAAAACTCCAAAAAACCGGTTTTCACTGAGCCCATTCCTCCGCCACAGGGGGCAGAGCAACTTTGCCCAAACAGGGTTGCCTGAGTAACAGCGTGGCAGACCCCTCCCCCAGAAGGCAGGCTGGGAAAACAAGAGGCCAGCAACCCTAAGGTCCCTAGAAAACAGGTGCATCTTGCTTAGGTTCTGGTCAATAATTTAGATTCTATACATTCCCTCAAACACCCATCAACAGGATGACTAGGAGGAGGAACCCCCAAATTAGAAAAACTCAGAGATTATGTCTGATGCCACAGATTTGCAAATGGATGCAGTTATAACCAAGATGTCAGAGATGGAATTCAGGCTAGCAATTGTGAAGACAATAGCTAGAATGGAGAAATCAATTAATGGCAACATAGAATCTCTAAGGGCAGAAATGAAAGCTGAATTGGCAGAACTTAAAAATGCTCTCAATGAGATCCAATCTAACCTAGATAATCTAACAGCTAAGGTAAGTGAGGCAGAAGAATGAATAAGCGACCTGGAAGACAATATAATAGATAAAAAGGGAAAAGAAGAGGCCAGGGAAAAACAACTCAGAATCCAGGAAAATAGATACAGAGAAATAAGTGACACCATGATGCATTCCAATGTCAGAATAATTGGAATCCTGGAAGGAGTAGAGAGAGAGAGAGAGGACTAGAACATGTATTTGAGCAAATCGTAGCTGAGAACTTCCCTAATCTAGGGAATGAAACAAACATTTGTGTCCTAGAGGCAGAGAGGACCCTCCCAAGATCAAGGAAAACAGGCCAACACCCCGGCATGTAGTAGTAAAACTCACAAATTTTAGAAGCAAGGAAACCGTCTTAAGGGCAGTTAGGGAGAAGAGATTCCTTACGTACAGAGGGAGGAACATCAGAATAACATCAGACCTATCCACAGACACCTGGCAAATCAGAAAGGCCTGGCAAGACATACTCAGGGTACTAAACGAGAAGAACATGCAGCCAAGAATATTTTATCCAACAAGGCTGTCATTTAGAATGGATGGAGAGATGCAGAGCTTCCAAGACCAGGAGAAACTGAAAGAATATGTGACCACTAAGCCAGCCCTGCAAGAAATATTAAGGGGGTTTCTATAAAGAGTGAAATACAACAGAAATTTACAGGGACAATCTATGAAAACAACATCTTCACAGGCAACATGATGACTATTAATTCATATCTTTCAATAATCACTCTCAACGTGAATGGCCTAAATGCTCCCATAAAATGGCACAGGGTTGCAGATTGGATAAAAAGACTGGACCCATCCATATGCTGTCCACAAGAGTCTCATTTTTGGGGGGGGTTAAATTATTTTATTTTATTATGTTATGTTAATCACCATACATTACATCATTAGTTTGATGTAGTGTTCATGATTCATTGTTTGTGTATAACACCCAGTGCTCCATTCAGTACATGCCCTCTTTAATACCCATCACCAGGCTAACCCATCCCTCACTCTCCCTCCCCTCTAGAGCCCTCAGTTTGTTTCTCAGAGTTCATAGTCTTTCATGGTTCTTCTCCCCCTCCGATTTCTCCCCCCCTTCATTTTTCCCTTCCTACTATCTTCCTCTTACTTTTTTTAACATATAAAGTATTATTTGTTTCAGAGGTACAGGTCTGTGATTCAACAGTCTTACACAATTCACAGCACTCACCAGAGCACATACCCTCATTTTGAACCTAAAGATACATCCAGACTGAAAGTGAAGGAATGGAGATCCATCTTCCATGCCAGCGGACCTCAAAAGAAAGATGGGGTAGCAATTCTTATATCAGACAAATTAGATTTTAAATTAAAGACTGTAGTTAGAGACACAGAAGGACACTATATCATTCTTAAAGGGTCTATCCAGCAAGAAGATTGTAAATTGTAAATATCTATGCCCCCAACATGAGAGCAGCCATCTACAGAAGCCAACTGTTAACCAAAATAAAAACTCATATTGATAACAATATGTTAATTGTAGGAGACCTCAATACTCCACTCTCAGCAATAGACAGATCATCTAAGCAGAAAATCAACAAAGAAACGAGAGCTTTGAATGACACACTGGACCAGATGGATCTCATAGATATATATAGAACATTCCACCCTAAAACAACAGAATACTCATTCTTCTCGAATGCACATGGAACTTTCTCCAGAATAGACCACATACTGGGTCACAAATAAGGTCTCAACAGATACCAAAAGATTGAGATTATTCCCTGCATATTCTCAGACCACAATGCTTTAAAACTGGAACTCGATCACAAGAAAAAATTTGGCAGAAATTCGAACACTTGGAAGCTAAAGACCACTCTGCTCAGGAATGTTTGGGTCAACCAGAAATCAAAGAAGAACTTAAACAATTCATGGAAATCAATGAGAACGAAAACACATAGGTCCAAAACCTATGGGATAGTGCAAAGGTGGTCCTAAGGGGGAAATACATAGCCATCCAAGCCTCACTCAAAAAAATGGAAAAATCCTGAATTCAACAACTAACTCTACACCTTGAAGAACCAAAGAAAAAGAAACAAACAATGCCTAAACCACGCATTAGAAGAGAAATAATTAAGATTACAGCAGAGAGCAATGAATTAGAAACCAGAAACACAGTAGATCAGATCAACGAAACTAGAAGCTGGTTCTTTGAAAGAATTAATAAGATCGATAAACCACTGGCCAGACTTATCCAAAAGAAAAGAGAAAGGACCCAAATTAATAAAATTATGAATGAAAGGGGAGAGACCACCACTAATACCAAGGGCATAGAAACAATTATTAGAAATTATTATCAACAACTATATGCCAATAAACTGAGCAGTCTGAAGAACCTATATGTTTAAAGAGAACTAAGATAACTATCAATGAATTTCAATGTGTGGAGCTTATTTGGATCCTGATTCAAAGTAAAAGTGCAAAACATATGAGACGATAAGGGAAAGATGAACACTGAATATTAAGTATATTATTGTTAAATATTTTTAGATATGCTAATGGCTTTATGCTTATATACCTATATAGTTTTAAGGGAAACTATTTTTAGATAAATATACTGAAATATATGTGTGTAAAAATATATCTTTGATTGCTTCAGAATAATCTGGAGGTTTGACTAGAGATATAAGAAAAATAAGATTGCCCATGTTTGACCACTAAGCTAGCCCTGCAAGAAATATTCAGCTCATTACTGAAGTTAGGTAAAAGGTACCAGAGAGTTCATTATACCATTCTTTGTTCATTAGTTTATGTTTAAAACATCTTTTTAAGAATTTAACAATTAAAACAAAAGACATAGTTTTTTTTTTTTTTTTTTTTTTTTTTTAGGAATAATTAATTCTTATGGTTTGAACAGTGGCTTTGGTCTTATTAACTAACCAAGAAATAGTGGAATAGTGACATCATAATAGTATAAATACTGGTCCAGTGCATATGACAACCTCTTAGTATTTGAATCTGTTAGCCATCTTCTATTTTTGTCAGATCACAAGCTTTAGGAAGCAGCAATCTGCTGAATCTTCTGAGAAAGCTACCAATATTTTTAATAACATTTTCATTGACTAATCAGTCCAATATCCTGGACTGTAAATTTCATGACCTTGGCTTCACAAAAATCATCTTGAATGAAACACAACTGCTCCAATCCTTTACTTCCTCACCAACAGTGTTAGTGAAACAAAAGCATTAGATAAATTACTGAGCTAATAAAACAAAAAAAAATATTGTAGAAGTCCTAACTGATTTCATCGATATTTTTTTCTAAAGAATCCAATTGCACATTTCTTCCCATTTTTGTTTATTTAATTTTGCTTTGAAGACTCCATTTTTTAGAGTAGTTTCATATTCAAAGCAAAATAAAAAAGAAGGTACATAAATTTCTCATATACCCTCTGCCCTGACACATGCATAGTCTCCCTCATCATCAATATCTCTCACCAAAGTGGTACATTTGTTACAATTGATGAATCTACATTGATACATAATAATCACTCAAAGTCCATAGTTTATTTGAGGGTTCACTCTTGATGCTGTACATTCTATCGATTTGGACACATACATAATGATATGTATCCACTATTATAGTATCATACAGAATAGTTCCACTGCCCTAAAAATCCTGTCTTCCACCAGTTCATCTTTACCTGCTTCTCCCACCAACCTGTGGAAGCCACAGATATTTTTACTGTCTCCATCATTTTGTCTTCTCCAGAATGTCATATAGTTGAAATCATACAGTATGTAGTCTTTCCATATTAACTTCTTTCACTTAGTAATATTCATTTAATATTTCTCCTTATCTTTTCATGGCTTGTAGCTCATTTCTTTTTTTTTTTTTACTTTTTTATTGTTATGTTAATCACCATACATTACATCATTAGTTTTCGATGTAGGGTTCCATGATTCACCGTCTGTGCATAACACCCAGTGCTCCAAGCAGAATGTGCCCTCTTTAATACCCATCACCAGGCTAACCCATCCCCCCACTAGAAGCTCTAGAACCCTTAGTTTGTTTTTCAGAGTCCATCCTCTCTCATGGTTCGTCTCCCCCTCTGACTTATTCCCCTTCATTCTTCCCCTCCTGCCATCTTCCCCCCTTCCTTTTTCTTAACATATGTTGCATTATTTGATTCAGAAGTACAGATCTGTGATTCAACAGTCTTGCACAATTCACAGCACTCACCATAGCACATACCCTACCCACTGTCTATCACCCAGCCACACCATCCGTCCCACCCAAGCTCATTTCTTTTTAGTGTTGAAAATTATTTGATTATCTAGATGTACCATTGTTTAATTTTCCATCCACCTACTTCAGGACATTTTGGCTGCTCCCAAGTTTTGGCAATTGTGAATAAAGCAGTTGAAAACATCCATGTACAAGTTTTTGTGTGGGCATGGGTTTTCAACTCCTTTGGATAAATACCAAAAAGTGCAATTGCTGGATCTTCTTTTTATTTAAATTTTATATTATTTAAATTTATTTGTATAACTTTCTTCTTTTAATATTTTATTTATTTGACAGAGAGAAAAAGAGAGAGAGCACAATCAGGCAGAGGGGGAAGGAGAAGCAGATGTCCTGCTGAACAGGGAGCCCAGTGTAGGACTGGATTCCAGAACCCGGGGTCACCACCGAGCCAAAGGCAGATGCTCAACCGAGTGAGCCACCCAGGTGCCCCATAATTCTCTCTCTTTAAAAGAGGGTAGTAGACATAAAAAGCTGAAGAGAGATGTATGGTATGAAATAAAACACCATCCTGATATGATTCAACTAGTTCAATTTTGATTTGCACTGAACAAAATTGACAAATTCATTGCTATAAAGAAACTCTAATGTCTGAATTCAAAATTTGCCAACACATAGTTCCAAACACATGACAGAGCCATCCCCAAGCATTTGCATTCTCAAAGAAAAAAAAAATTCCAATCCAAATAAATCATCAGTTTAAAAGACTATGTAGGAAGATTTTTTGGGTTTATGATTTTTCTGTTGTTACTTCCTTATTTTTGATGTGTTACTGATCTATTTCCACATTATCATGCCAGAAGGTAAAACGCTTGTAATTAGATTTGTTTAGTGATACACAGCCAAACCTCACTCACTTGACCTTCAAACTATAAAATTTAACTAAATTAAATCATTGTTGCTAGATATGAAAATGTAAATTTGGAATTCTATGAGATACTTATACTAATTTTTCATAATAAATATCCAGGATATTGCTTTAACAAGTGTATATGATAGTCCCAGTATAAAACTTTTAATTTTTTGAACATAGAATTATACCACAAGTAAAGCCCAGCTTGCCTTATTCATGTGGCAAAATCTTAATGATTTAAAGTAGCAACTTGGTCAATCTCTATTTTTTTAATCATCAAGGGAAAATTAATCACTTTTCCTCTGTTCTTACTTTGAAATTTAATCACATCCTTCCTGAAGCATATATTGCATTATTCTATGGCCATCTCACTGGAATATGAATTTCTAGGAATCATGGATTTTTTTTTAAAGATTTTATTTATTTATTTGACACAGAGAGAGAGACAGCTAGAGAGGGAACATAAGCAGGGGGAGCGGGAGAGGGAGAAGCAGGCTCCTGGCTGAGCAAGGAGCCCGATGCAGGGCTCGATCACAGGACCATGGGATCATGAACTGAGCTGAAGGCAGACGCTTAATGACTGAGCCACCCAGGCACCCAGAATCATTGATGTTTTATCATCAGAGTTTGAGGGTGTTAAAAGTAGTAAGACACATAGTAAGTGGTCAGTAGGATTTATTGAAATAATGAGTAAATAATATGCTATCACACTTTCCACAATTTTTACAATTCAGAGGAAGGAAATAAATCACAATTTACTACTCTCCTTTTTTAATTGGTAACTTATAACATTGCAATAATAGCATTTTAAATAAAACATTGTCAACTAAGGTTTAAATTTTTGTATTAACATTTTTATATATGAATATGTGGAATAACCTTAAGGAATAAACATTCATTTTCTAAAAGATCAGGATCAGATAATGGGATATCTATAAATAAGAAGATAGTATTTAAATATGTAGAAAACCCTCCAAATTTTTGGAAATTATGTAATACTCTTTTATTTTATTTTATTTCTTTATTATGTTCAATTAGCCAACATGTAGTACATCATTAGTTTTTGATGTAGTGTTCAATGATTCATTAATTGCATATAACACCCAGTGCTAATCACCACACATGCCCTCCTTAATACCCATTGATATACTCTTTTAAATAAGGTACAGATCATGGAAGATATTAAAAAGAAAAAATGTTTTGAACTAAGTAGTGAAAATGTATCAAATATATAAGGTGTACCAAAAGGAGGTCTTAGTATCAAATTTCTAACTTTTTTTAATAAATTTAATTCTTTTTTTTATTTTATTATGTTATGTTTATCACCATATATTAAATCATTAGTTTTTGATGTAGTGTTCTATGAATCATTGTTTGCATATAACACCTAGTGCTCCATGCACTACGTGCCCTTTTTAATAACCATCACCAGGCTAACACATCACCTACACCCCTCCCCTCTAGAACCCTCAGTTTCTCAGAATCCATAGGCTCTGATGGTTCATCTCCCCCTCTGATTTCCACTCCCTTCATTTTTCCCTTCCTACTATCTTCTTCCTTTTTTTAACATATAATGTATTATTTATTTCAGAGGTACACGTCTGAGATTCAACAGTCTTACACAGTTCACAGCACTCACCATAGCACATACCCTCCCCAGTGTCCACCACCCAGCCACCTCATCCCTCCCAACTCTCACCACTTCAACAACGCTCAGTGTGTTTCCTGAGATTAAGAATTCCTCATATCAGGCGCCTGGGTGGCTCAGTTGGTTAAGCGACTGCCTTCGGCTCAGGTCATGATCCTGGAGTCACGGGATCGAGTCCCGCATTGGGCTCCCTGCTCAGCGGGGAGTCTGCATCTCCCTCTGACCCTCCCCCTCTCATGTGCTCTCTCTCTCTCTCATTCTCGCTCTCTCAAATAAATAAATAAATAAAATCTTGAAAAAATAATTTAAAAAAATAATTCCTTCTATCAGTGAGATCACATGATACATGTCTTTCTCTGATTAACTTATTTCGCTCAGCATAATACCCTCCAGTTCCATCCACGTCATTGCAAAAGGTAAGATCTCATCCTTTTTGATGGCTGCATAATATTTCGTTGTATATATATGACACATCTTCTTTATCCATTCATCTGTCAATGGACATCTTAGCTATTTCCATGATTTGGCTATTTTGGACATTGATGCTATAAAAATCAGGGTGCACGTACCCCTTCGAGTCCCTACATTTGTATTTTTGGGGTAAATACCCATTAGTGCAATTGCTGGATCGTATAGTAGCTCTATTTTCAACTTTTTGAGGAACCTCCATACTGTTTTCCAGAGTGGTTACAACAGCTTGCATTCCCACCAACAGTGTAGGAGGGTTCCCCTTTCTCTGCATCCCTGCCAATATCTGCTATTTCCTGACTTGTTAATTGTAGCCATTCTGACTGGTGTGAGGTGGTATCTCATCAAGGTTTTGATTTGGATTTCCCTGATGCTGAGCGATGTTGAGCACTTGTTCATGTGTCTGTTAGCAATTTGGATATCTTCTTTGGAAAAATGTCTGTTCGTGTCTTCTGCCCATTTCTTGATTGGATCATTTGTTCTTTGGGTGTTGAGTTTCATAGGTTCTTTATAGATTTCAGATACTAACCCTTTATCTGATATGTCATTTGCAAACACCTTCTCCCATTCTGTCGGTTGTCTTTTGGTTTTGTGGACTGTTCCTTTTGCTGTGCAAAAGCTTTTTATCTTGATGAAATCCCAATAGTTCATTTTTGCCCTTGCTTCCCTTGCCTTTGGCAATGTTTCTAGGAAGAAATTGCTGCGGCTGAGGTCGAAGAGGTTGATTCCTGTGTTCTCCTTTAGGATTTTGAGGGACTCCTGCCTCACATTTAGGTCTTTCAACCATTTGGAGTCTATTTTTGTGTGTGGTGTAAGGAAATGGTCCAGTTTCATTCTTCTGCATGTGGCTGTCCAATTTTCCCAACACCATTTGTTGAAGAGACTGCCATTTTTCGATTGGACATTCTTTCCTGCTTTGTCGAAGATTAGTTGACCATAGAGTTGAGGGTCCATTTCTGGGCTCTCTATTCTGCTCCATTGGTCTATGTGTCTGTTTTTGTGCCAGTATCATACTGTCTTGATGATGACAGCTTTGTAATAGAGCTGGAAGTCCGGAATTGTGATGTCACAAGCTTTGCTTTTCTTTTTCAACGTTCCTCTGGCTATTTGGGGTCTTTTCTGGTTCCATATAAATTTTAGGATTATTTGTTCCATTTCTTTGAAAAAGTGGATGGTATTTTATAGGGATTGCATTGAATGTGTAGATTGCTCTAGGTAGCATTGACATCTTCACAATATTTGTTCTTCCAATCCATGAGCATGGAACGTTTTTCCCTTTCTTTGTGTCTTCCTCAATTTCTTTCATGAGTATTTTATAGTTTTCTGAGTACAGATTCTTTGTCTCTTTGGTTAGATTTATTCCTAGGTATCTTATGGTTTTGGGTGCAATTGTAAATGGGATTGATCGCTTAATTTCTCTTTCTTCTGTCTTGTTGTTGGTGTATAGGAATGCCACTGATTTCTGTGCATTGATTTTATATCCTGCCAATTTACTGAATTCCTGTTTGTGTTCTAGCAGTTTGGGGTGGAGTTCTTTGGGTTTTCCACATAAATTATCATATCATCTGCAAACAGTAAGAGTTTGACTTCTTGGCCAATTCAGATGCCTTTGATTTCTTTTTGTTGTCTAATTGCTGTGGCTAGGACTTTTAATACTTACGTTGAATAGCTGTGGTGATAGTGGAGATCTCTGCCATGTTCCTGAACTTAGGAGGAAAGCTCTCAATTTTTCCCCATAGAGAATGATATTCGCTGTGGGTTTTTCAAAGATGGCTTTTATAATATTGAGGTATGTAACCTCTATATCTATACTCCGAAGAGTTTTGTTCAAGAAAGGATGCTGTACTTTGTTAAATGCCTTTTCTGCATCTATTGAGAGGATCATATGGTTCTTATTCTTTCTTTTATTAATGTATTGTATCACACTGATTGATTTGCAGATGTTGAACCAACCTTGCAGCCCAGGGATAATTCCCACTTGGTTGGGGTGAATAATGCTTTGAATGTACTGTTGGATCCTATTGGCTAGTATTTTGGTGAGATTTTTGCCATCCATGTTCATCAAGGATATTGTTCTCTAATTCTCCTTTTTGATGGGGTCTTTCTCTGGTTTTGGGATCAAGGTAATGATGGCCTCATAAAACGAGTTTGGAAGTTTTCCTTCCATTTCTATTTTTTGGAACAGTTTCAGAAGAATAGGTATTCATTCTTCTTGAAATATTTGGTAGAATTCCCCTGGGAAGGCATCTGACCCTGGGCTCTTGTTTTTTGAGAGATTTTTGATGACTGCTTCGATTTCCTTAGTGGTTATAGGTCTTTTCAGGTTTTCTGTTTCTTCCTGGTTCAGTTTTGGTTGTTGATACATCTCTAGGAATGTACCCATTTCTTCCAGATTGTCTAATTTCCTGGCATACAATTGCTCATAATACGTTCTTCTAATTGCTTGTATTTCTTTGGTGTTGTTTGTGATCTCTCCTCTTTCATTCATGATTTTATTTTTTTGGGTCCTTTCTCTTTTCTTTTTGATAAGTCTGGCCAGGGGTTTATCAATCTTGTTAATTCTTTCAAAGAACCAGCTCCTAGTTTAGTTGATCTGTTCTACTGTTCTTTTGGTTTCTATTTCATTGATTTTTGCTTTGATCTTCATTATTTATCTTCTCCTGCTGGGTTTAGGCTTTATTTGCTGTTCTTTCTCCAGCTCCTTTAGGTGTAGGGTTAGATAGTGTATTTGAGACCTTTCTTGTTTCTTGAGGAAGGCTTGTATTTTTATATCCTTTCCTCTTAGCATTGCCTTAACTGCATCCCAAGATTTTGAACAGTTGTGTTTTCATTTTCATTTGTTTCCATGAATTTTTTTAATTCTTCTTTAATTTCTGGGTTGACCCATTCATTCCTTAGGAGGATGCTCTTTAGCCTCCGTGTATTTGAGTTCTTTCCAACTTTCTTCTTGTGATTGAGTTCTAGTTTCAAAGCAACGTGGTCCGAAAATATGCAGGGAATGATCCCAATCTTTTGGTACTGGTTGAGACCTGATTTGTGACCTAGGATGTGATCAATTCTGGAGAATGTTCCATGGGCACTAGAGAAGAATGTGTATTCCGTTGCTTTGGGATGGAATGTTCTGAATATGTCTGTGAAGTCCATTTGGTCCAGTGTGTCATTTAAAGTCTTTATTTCCTTGTTGATCTTTTGCTTAGATGATCTGTCCATTTCAGTGAGGGGGGTGTTAAAGTCCCCCATTATTATTGTATTGTTGTCGATGTGTTTCTTTGCTTTTGTTATTAATCGGCTTATATAATTGCCTGCTCCCATGTTAGGGGCATAAATATTTACAATTGTTATATCCTCTTGTTGGATAGACCCTTTAAGTAGGATATAGTGTCCTCCCTCACATCTTATACTCTTTGGTTTAAAATCTAATTTGTCTGATATAAGGATTGCTGCCCCAGCTTTCTTTGGTGTCCATTAGCATGGTAAATGGTTTTCCACCCCTCCCCCTTTCAATCTGGGGGTGTCTTTGAATCTAAAATGAGTCTCTTGCAGACAGCATATCAATGGGTCTTGTTTTCTTATCCAATCTGATACCCTGTGTCTTTTGATTGGAGCATTTAGCCCATTTACATTCAGGGTAACTATTGAAAGGTGTGAATTCAGTGCCATTGTATTGCCTGTAAGGTGATTGTTACTGTATATTGTCTGTATTCCTTTCTGGTCTGTATATTGTTCCTTTCTGGTCTATGTTACTTTTAGGCTCTCTCTTTGCTCAGAGGACCCGTTTCAATATTCTTGTAGGGCTGGTTTTGTGTTTGCAAATTCCTTTAGTTTTTGTTTGTCCTGGAAGCTTTTTATCTCTCCTTCTATTTTCAATGACTGCCTAGCTGGATATAGTATTCTTGGCTGCTTATTTTTCTCATTTAGTACTCTGGATATATCATGCTTGTCCTTTCTGGCCTTCCAGGTCTTTGTGGACAGGTCTGTTGCCAATCTAATGTTTCTACCATTGTAGGTTACGGATCTCTTGTCCCAATCTGCTTTCAGGATTTCCTCTTTGTCTCTGAGACTCGTAAGTTTTACTAGTAGATGTTGGGGTGTTGACTTATTTTTATTGATTTTGAGGGGGGTTCTTTGTGCCTCCTGGATTTTGATGCTTGTTTCCTTCCTCAAATTCGGGAAGTTCTCTGCTATAATTTGCTCCAATATACCTTCTGCCCCTCTCTCTCTTTCTTCTTCTTCTGGGATCCCAATTATTCTAATATTGTTTCATCTTATATTATCATTTATCTCTCAAATTCTGCCCTTGTGATCCAGTAGTTGTTTATCTCTTTTTCTCAGTTTCCTTATTTTCCATCATTTGGTCTTCTATATCACTAATTCTCTCTTCTGCCTCATTTATCCTAGCAGTTAGAGCCTCCATTTTTGATTGCACCTCATTAATAGCCATTTTGATTTTGACTTGGTTAGATTTTAGTTCTTCTATTTCTCCAGAAAGGGTTTGACTAATATCTTCCATGCTTTTTTCAAGCCCAGCTAGTATCTTTAAAATCATCGTTCTGAACTCTAGTTCTGACAACTTACTAATGTCCATATGATTAGGTCCCTGGCAGTCGGTACTGCCTTTTGTTCTTTTTTTTGAGGTGATTTTTTCCATCTTGTCATTTTGTCCAGAGGAGAATACATGAATGAGAGATCAAAATGGTAACAGAGTAACATATCCCAGAAAAATATACACTAAACAAATCAGAAGAGACCTGAAACCAGGAGAAAAGAAAGGGGAAGAATGAAAAAAGAAAAAAAAAAGATAGATAGATAAAAACAAACAAACAAACAAACAAACAAAACAACCAGAATATGTTCAAATATCATCAGGCTGGTGCATAGATCAGTGCCACTCTCTAGATTTTGGGTGTATTTTGGTCTGTTAGAGGAAAGTGCCTCCCAAAATTTTAAAGAAAGAAAAACTTATATATGTACAAAAATAAGGGTTAATACAATGAAGGTATGTAATATGACTGTAAAGATGGAAATTATAAAGGATTTTATAAAAGGAATTGAGAAGATAAGAAGTTGGTTGAAAATAGAAAGAAGAGGATTTAAAAAAAAAGGGAGAGAATGTGATAGGGAGAAGACTAGAACAAAGCCATACCCTAGAGATTTAGGGTATATTTTGGTCTGTTAGAAGAAACTGTATCCCAAAATTTGAAAGAGAGAACAACTTTATATATATACTAAAAATAAGGTTGATTACTATAAAGGGATAGAATATGACCTTAAAATGAAAAATAAAAAGATTTTTAAAAAGGGATTGATAAGATATTTGTTGAAAAAGGGAAAAAGAAAAATTCAAAAAAAAAAAGCTTAAAAAATTTAACTTTGAAAGAATAAAGAATCATGGGGAAAAAGCCATGAATTCTATGAGCAGTATTCCTCTAGCGCTGGAGTTTTGCCATTCTCATTGATCAGTAAATTTGGTCTTGGCTGGCTGTTCTTACTGATCTTCTAGGGGAGGAGCTTGTTGCCTGAAGCAGAATTGCCCAGCCCTGGCCGGTCCGGGTTAAGTAATCTGCTCAGGTTTGCTCTCGGGAGCTTTTGTTCCCTGCCAGCTTTCTGTACAGCTTTGGAGGATGAAAGTGAAAATGGTGGCCTCCCAATCTCTGCCCAGAGGAGCCAAGAACTCGGGTCCCCACTCCTCAGTGCACCCCCCAGAGAAAAGCAGTCAATCACTCCCATCTCCCTGGTCTCTGGCCACAATCCATGCTCACCCGGCCTGTGACCGAGCATTTCTATCTCTGGCACACGACCCCGTGTGGAGTCTCCAAACCCAGCAGATCCCTGCCGTGCACTCCCACGCCAGTCCTCCCAGAGGAGGAAGGGGAGTCTCCCCGGATCTGCTACTTGTTGGGTCCCTGCTAGAAGAGCAGTGCCCCAACTGTTCTTCGGGATTTATGGCAACCCTGAGCTGAGAGCCCACTCCTCGGCTCTGTCTCTGCAGCTCACTTCCCCACTCTGATACCTGGGAGCTCTGCCACACTCAGGCATCCCTGGTCTTCCTGTGACCCTGATGGCCCTGAGACCACATTGTCCCAGCGAGGATTTCACCCCCCACTTAGTCCCTGGAGCAACAGCCCTCAGCAGAGCCGACTTCTAAAATTTCCGATTTTGTGCTCTCCAGCTCTATCACTTGCCAGTAGTGGCTGACGGAGGCCCCCTCCCCCGCCATCTATCTTCCTGAATATTGCCTCAGATTCACTTCTCCGCATGTCCTACCTTCCAGAAAGTGGTTGTTTTTCTGTTCAGAGAGTTGCTGCTATTCTTTTCTTCGAACCCCTGCTGAGTTCGTAGGTGTTCAGAATGGTTTGATCCCTATCTAGCTGAATTACTGGGACCAGATGAAATTTAGGTCCCCTACTCTTCTGCCATCTTGCTCCTCTCCCAGATCTCATTCTTTCATGACTATTACTCTGAGTGTCTTGAAGGTAGGAAAAATAACTCCTGGGCATCTGGATGCCTGATTTAATCAAGAATTTACAGTTTTGTTAAATTAAATGATCAAATTGTCAAATATTATAAAATTTTAATGAATTAGTATTAGCAACCACTTCACCTTTTTCCATTGTGCAATATATTCATAACTTTTCATTTTATTTGTAAGTCTTTAGTTTACAAGATGGTGCCATATACGGAGACTAGGCCCACAATATTTTTACTGTGTACTATAGAAGAATTACAGTACAGCCATAACCTTTATTGGCATGTGCTACACTATTTGAAAAGCATCATTTGCTCTGATATTAAGTAATTCTGTTCCATGAACATATAAATTTTTCATTTATAAGAGAGATTCTAGCCTTTCTAAATCACTTGACTCTTTGGAGCACATTTTGAGTATAGAGATCTTTTATGTTTTCAACTAATATGTATCCTTGAATATGGAGATAATCTAGCCTTCTTCAAAGAATGATGGTAAAATACTAAACCCAAAAAATTACATGAAGATAAAAAAGGTTGTGAGCAAAGAATCCACAAATCAAGAAATACAAAATTTTGTAAATATGGAAATGTCATAATTGTCAGTGAATGAAATTAAAATATAATTTACTTCACATGATTGTTTTAAAATGTTAATACTGGCAAGAATATGGTGAAACAAAGATTTCTGAATTGTTGATACAATACAAATGATACAACCCTTTGTGGAAAACACTTTAATAATATAACTCAAAAATCTCAAATATTCTTATACTTGCTGACCTAGTAACCATATGAGCTATGTATTTTAAGCAATATGTAGATTGTGGAAAATAATTTATTATTTATGAGTATAGATTGCATGATTATTTCATCAGAAAGGAATAAATAGACTAAATTATTAGAAATTAGAGAAGACCAAAAAACACAATTCCTTCCAAAAATGCTTACACAGTGTTTTTAATAAAAGCTGCTTCTCTCTTTAGTGTTCTCAATTAAATTCTTGGTAACTAAACCCATCTAAGTGCATGATTACTAAATAGACTTATACCAAATCCACTGGATTAAGTAATTTTTAGATATTAATAATGATATTTATAAAAAGCAGTTACAGGGCGCCTGGGTGGCTCAGATAGTTAAGCATCTGCCTTCAGCTCGGGTCATGATCCCGGGGTCCTGGGATCGAGCCCTGCATCGGATTCCCTGCTCCTTGGGAGGCTGCTTTGCCTCTGCTTCTCTCTCTCTTTCTCTGTCTCTCATGAATAAGTAAATAAAATCTTTAAAAAAAAAGCAGTTACAAATAAACCTATGTACATTCACCGTTAATATAAAATACAAATGTTTCTAAAATACACTAAGTAATGATTGAACTCTGGAACTAATGATGTACTAAATGTTGGCTAATTGAATTTAAATAAAAAAAGTAAACTGTTAAATGCTAATAAAATAAAATAAAATACACTAAATAATTATATACCAATAGGCTAATAGGATTGTATATTTGGATTGGAATTATACATGATATTTTCTTCTTTTGCATTTTTTATTTTTAAATGAATAAAAATGAAATAAAAATGTCAGTGGGACAGGGAGACGTCTAAGATGTAAACAAACAAACAAAAAAAGAAACCATGATTAATAGCTAGTGGTGGTTTCATCTGACTCTGCAGTGTAGCTTTCCAGTAAGAGAGGGGACCCTTCCTAGTTTTTATTTGGACAGAAAGTACTAGTAATTAATGTAAGCGTGGACCTGAAATATCTTTTACCAGCTTTGGAATTGCTGATATTTTTATTGTATTCTTGACTATTCAACATTCATTATGACCTTAATAAATCTGTTTTGATTTATTTATAGATCAATTTTAATATTACTTATTCACTTATTCATGGAAGAAGAAGGGAAGCTTTTTGCTGTACTCCCTGAGAAAGTTGCACATATTCTGCAGTGCACCTCAAATTCCTTGAGAATCAACACCCTGAGATAAAACTACCAAAATAGGGGCACCTGGGTATCTCGGTTGAGTGTCTGCCTTTGGCTCCGGTTATGATATTGGGGTCCTGGGATGGAGCCCCTCCATGGGCTCCCCCCTCAGCAGGGAGTCTACTTCTCCCTCTGCTCCTCCACCCCCCGCTCATGCTCTCTCTTTCTCTCAAATAAATAAATAAAATCTTTAAAAAAAACTGCTATAACAGCTGTTTTTTCTTCTAATTCCGGGGTGATGACTTCAAGAGTCATTTCTCCCTTTTTCTTTGTTACTCACTTGTATTTAGCATTTCAGCCTAAATCCTGTGCAGAATGACAATTCCCTTTTGTAAGAAATATTTTATTCAATATTTTATATTGTATTCAATATTTATATTGTATTCATTTCCATTAACATCTGGAGAGATCATCGTCACTCCCTTAGCCCCACATTTTCTAGTGTTAATTTCTAACTTGGACGCAAGAATTGACTGCTCTAGCTGTACCTGCCACAAGAATAAGGCCTGGGTCCAATGACCATTAAAGTTTCTTCCTGCACAATGTTACACATTTTGTGATGGCTCTATATAGGCCAAGAATCTGAAGGACCTGAGACAAATATGCAAACAATCAAACAAAACAAAACAACAAAAAAACAGGACATTGGTATAGTACCCCAGCAGATATATTTTTTTGTGTATGTGAACCAAAGGAAAGTGAGAGCTTTATAAGGAGTCACTGCCAGTTTATTTCTACGGGGTTATTCTGTCATGGCAAAAAACATAAAAAAGGTGAGCCTGATTCCTCCTCTTACAAGAGGCTTAGGGAAGGTCCACAGGAGGTTGGGGGAAAAAAAAGGTAGGGTTTTGCAAATGTGCACAGTGTCAATAGTTATTCACAAAAGATAATACCAGTTGGAAATGCAAGAAGTTGAAGAATTTAGTCGTGCTCAATAGCTAACACATCAGTGAATGAAGTAGAGAATCACCTGGATATCAATACAGCAGAAAGGAAAAAAAAAAGATTATAGATCTCATGTTGAAACAGAGTTATCATTTCATCTGGTTTGCATAAGTAATTACTTTATTCGTATTCCCAGCCAAGTCTCTTATTAATTTGGATTAGAATGAGTTAGAGTTACTTGCTAGAAATTCTTTGATATATTTAGAATGCTAACATTTGTGGCACTCGGAGAATGATTTAATTCCTGTTTCATCAGTACAATTTTAGTGATTCCTTAGACTTCGGATCCCCGAGCTGTCTTAGCAGAAATTTTCACTCTTTTTTTTATTTTACAGCTGAAGAAACTGGGGCACTTGGAATGTAACATATCTTCGGGTAATAAATTGAAGAACAAGAATAGTATCCAGTTTTCTTTTGAGGTCAGGGTTCTTCTTATAGCACTGTGACTTACAATTATACAGCCATTATCAACTTCATAGGGGAGTTATTTCTTAGCCAGTTTGGGGAATAAACTTAGAAGTTATAAAAGCTATAAATCTGTTTTAGAAAATAAACCTACTATACTTCTCTGCGTTGTATGATGTGCAGACGGATAACGTATATCTATCCATGCCTTTCCATCAGCTTTCAAACGCAGCCTGGAATCAGCACAGCATGATCCAGCCCTTGGCCTCCATCATCTGGCTTCACCATTAATCTTACTCTCCTCACCTATCAGAGGCTCCAATCAAACTGGACTCGACAATTTTAATCTTCACATTTCTCCATTTCTTCCTATTTCTTCAGTCAATTCTATACCTCTATTCTTCCCCCACATTTAAATTCTATTATTCATGAAGCATTGTTAGATATCCTAGCCAGTAGGACCCTTCCTGTCTTTTGAATTTCCATAAGAATTTAGTCTTTTATGGTATATCTCTTCTATTTTGTTTGGCATGATGAATATCTGTGTAAATGTTATTTCCTTTGCTGTATATACATCATACAACAATAAGACCTGTGTCTTTGACTAGTAATCTTAAATATTCAATAAGTATTTAATAAAAACTGTGGAATAAAGAACAGATATTCTGGAAGTAAAATATTCTGTAACATTATATAATATGATCCAAAATTTTAAACTCTTTTGTGATGGGAACACAATGGAACAAATCACAGGTAAAAGAATTACTTCTTACAGCTGATCTAAAATTATTCTTTTTCTTAAAAATATAAATAAAACTGTCAATATTACAAAATGCAAGACTACAAATACTTGAGGTAAATATATAATGTATATATGCTACACCTAAATAATTATTTATTAAAATTTTTTATTAAAAACATCTTATTAAAACATAAAAACATCTTATTTACAAGATATATTTCACAAGATAACGTGAGAGCAAAATCATTAGAAAACCATATTGTAGAATGTAGAAAACACTAAATTAAGAGTTAGAATCCTAACTATCCCTGTGCTATTTTCCTAATCCTGGGCTATTTTCCATGTTAATCTTGCACAATCACTTATGTTTTTAAAATTTTAATTTCTTTATATATGTAAAACAGGTAGTATTATATATCTTGTGAATCTGATTAATGATGGGCATGAAAACACTTAGAAAAATTTAAGGCAAGATTCATACATTAATTTATTCAACAAATAAATACCAAATACATATCAACAAATATCAGTGCTAGTTTTACATAAGTGAGTAAGGACATCTTCAAAAAAACTGACAGACCTGCAAATAATTGTGAAAATATCCTACATTAGATGTATATAAAATATGTATATTAGGATTGCTTTTTTAAGCTATTATAAAGATTTTTGGAGGAACCTCTGTTACTGTTTTAAGATTTTTCTTCCCAAATATTACACTATGGCATTTTCTGAAAAATCTCAAATTTCAGCATCCTAGATAGTTACTCTGGTGCTGAGTTCAGAAGAAAAATGATGAACTATTTTATTAATCTTATGATTATAGTTAAGTATTAATAATAATCCTATGCCCTACCACTGAGAATGGTAAAAATTCATGAAAAATTGGGTCCACAGATCCTGGATATCTAAAATGTGTCCATTTATCTAAAAAAATGTTTTTAATTTTCTTTGCTCACTCTTGATAATTAACTTAGCCGAATATATCATCCTCTATTAATATTTATTTGTACTTACACTCTGGAAGTATTCTTATATCATTTGGTCTCTAATATTGCTTCCAAGGTTTTAATTTTTAGCCTAGAGATTCTAGTTTTTCACTTTTGAGATTGACTAAATACTTTTGGTATCCTAAGTATACTGATATTTCTATGTGTGATTTTATTTTTATTTTATCAGAACTTGGCATCCTTCTTGGTTCCAAGATATTATTTTCTCTTAATCACTCTTATTTTTTCATCTCTTTATTTCCCTAGATTTCCTTACACAACATTTTCCCAATATCTATCTTGCTGTGTATAGACACTTTGTCTAGGTGTAATCAATCTTTTTATGTTTTTATTGTTAAATGTTATAAATAACATTTCTAGAAATTCTGCACTATTAATTTACCAATCTGCTTGTTCTTTTTATGATTTTAATCCCTTCTATTATTTATATACTTACTGTAGACATAATTTATATTCTGCTCACATTTGAGTTATTTTAATGAATTTTTAATCCTTTTATTTTATCTGCTGACTCTCAGGGATGGTATATTGATTATATGTTTTAAAATGTTTTGTTATAAGCTTATCTTTGGAATATTTTTTATTTATTTTTCTCATTGAGAAGCCCTTGTGTTTGGGTTGTAAGAGTATCTCTTTAGAATGCTTTCATATCTGATTTGTTGGGAAACCGAACCCAAATAAAATAATATAACTTTATGGCTTGAGATTCAAGAACAATGAAAAAGATCTAAACTTGAAATGAAAAACTATGCTTTTTAAAATTAGCTTAGAAGTTATCAATAATGCATATTGTGCAACTGTGGGATATGAGTGACAGCATCAATAGCAGAATGAAATAAAGATGGTGCTAAACACTTCATACACTGCATATGTAAATTAGACACTGAGTGCTCATTAATGAAATGTGTATACGTGCATACATGTGGTTTCATTCTCTGTGTAAGTGCATGTATATAACGGGCTTTGCAAATTTGAGAGGCTAGAGGGAGTTGATACTTCTAGAATAATGTGTGTATGACAAGCTAGGGCTTTGGACATTTTATCCTTTATAAAAATGGAAACTCAGGGATAACTTTAATGCATAGAGAAGCATATAGAAAAGTGACATGCACATATTAGTTACTTGATACCTGACTGCATTTTTTAGCATGGGGAAAGCATGAGGATTTTTTTTTAATATTTAAACTATTTTTTAAGTGATAAGGATTAAGGCAAAAAAGAATGTGCAAAAGAAAAAGTTAAGCTATGACTATAATTTTCCAGCCAAAAGATTCACTAAGCTGGTGGTAGTGGGGATAAATATTCAGTTACATCATCAGGAGATTTTACAGAGGTAGAACTAAGAGATGACATAAACCTTGAATATGAGATTATAGAAAGAAAAAAGAGCTTAAAGTACTGATGTTGTTTGTTTGCCAACTGTGACAAGATTGGATATAAAAGACATTTTAGGGGCGAAAATTAGAGTTCAGCTGAGAGTTTAGAAGTTCAAAGTTTCTCCAGAAACTCTATCTGCATGGGGGACCATAACTTGCTGGAAACATATATGAGGAATCTTCACCATCCAGGAGATGTTAATTCTTTACAAATGGATTATACTTCTAGGGTAGTATGTGAGTGGGAAATGGAAATATGAAGACTTAGGGATCACATGCAAATTTGCATGAGTTTAAAAAAGAGTAGTCAACTAAGGAGAAACTGTCAAAAATAGAAGTTTTTAAAGTGTTATATACTAAAAAACAAGATAGGGATCTTGCTGAAAATGAAGCAACATTTAGATAGATTGAGTAGGAAAAAGAAAGAGCTAACATAAACCATTTGATTTAAATAAAAAGATGTTTTTTGATATTAACAGGAAGAGGGTTTTTTGTGGGTAGACGGAATGGTGCTCACTCAAGTAATTTGAAGCACTGAGAAACTCCAGAATTTCTAGGTATAATGGCTCTGTTGCTGCAATGCATCTGGGAAAATTGGCAGCTTGGGATTGCATTTCCACAGCACCTTGAATAAGACTGGAGAAAACATCAATGTCCTTATCTAATGAGCGTGTGGGAGGTGTGTATAAGAGATACTATTGACAGGGTGGTAAAGGAAAACTTCTTAATTACAGGGTGTAGAAATGGAGGCAGTATGTAATCCCAGAAGTTAATTTAAGTTCCCTTAAATTTATCTTAAGATAAAAGAAAGGGTTAATGAGGACATAAATTAGGAAGTAACAAAGTAAAACTTACTTGCAGACTACAGGAAAGGAGGCAGAACATCAGGTTCTAAGACCTGCAAGGTACCAGGTTATGTTAACTCCACAAAATACACAAACCAACTACAGGTAGCCATTTTGGAGCATTAATTTAACTTAAGAAAGATCACCAAAAATAAAACTACCAGATATATCTAAAATAAATCTTTTTCTTAATATATACTACACACATGCACAGACACATATGCTTCTTTGGGGTAGAGGTAGAAGGTCATGGTACTGAAACTTCCAGGTAAATATCAGTGATGGTCCATTGATCACCTGAAACAGTTGCCTTGATCTCTCTTGGCACCTGACTCGGCTGTCAGTGTGCATAAGGTCTCCTCAAAGTGAGGTGCACCCTCCGGACAGAGACATACACTTTCAGTGTTAAGAGAGTGGAGGCACAGCACCTAATGATCTAGAGCTGTGCATTGATCTGTGAAAACTCCAGGGTTTTTATGTTTAGTAAACTCTAATATATTGGTGCGAGATATGATGAGTGTATATACCGCCTCGGCTACTCTCACCAATGACTGTAGATTTTACACATATATAAATTAGGTTAAAAACGTGTTGGTCGGTTTAAGATGATTCTTCATTGGATACAAGCCACTTACTGAGGCATAATTCACACCCACAACACCAACCACAGAATCCATACACACAGTCACACACACACCACCAAACAGAGAATAATTAATATTGAAATTAAAGGAAAGAGAAGGGAACAAATTTCCAGAACAAAGGAATAGAAATAATGTATAGATTGAGAACTAAGTTTTAGAGAAGTCTTTTTTTCTAAGACTTGATAAAGTGTAGATGTTTTAAGAGTCAAGTCCAGATGAGATTGTGTGAAACCAAGAGGTGTCCTATGTACGGATTTCTACTTTACTGAAGAGGCAGACATGATGTCCCCACAAAGATAAAGAGTAAGAGGGGTGGAGAGAAGGGGATGGTGGGAAGAGTAGAAAAGTCTGTGGAACAAAGAATATGAGAAAAATCTGAAGAGCAGTGAGTAAAATATGTCCCTATGAGGTAGGAAGCACTGAATTTGTACTGGTGTCAGCAGGCATGGTAATGAAATTTTCTCTATCAAAACTTAGTGATGGAGAGTTAAGAATTAAACTGAAAAGTTATCAGTAGCTAAAGTTCAAGATCTTTATATGCAGCTGGAATTCCTTTAAGTGGACCAAACACCAGTTTCACCTGATAAACTGTGCCCAGGTTAATGCAATTTTCACTTGTTTCATGAAATATTGATTATTTTTCTAATGTGCAAGGGAATTTATTTTGGATTATGCTGAACTGTTGCCTTCTCTACACATCGCAGAAAGAATAGTGAGACTGGCTTTATGTCTAATTGTATTAATTTAAAAATTTTAAGAATATCAACTCATCCAGTTAATAGACAATTTTTTAAAAGCTTCATTTAATTCTAAATCTGCATTGTAAAATTTGTACGTGATTTAGAACTACTTAAGTTTAATTCTGAAGCTTCATATGACCTAATAATATAATATGAAATAGAATGATAAACTGCTTTGAGAGTAGAAGAGCATCTACTCTCAAAATGATGGTAACATTTTGTCACTATCACTTTTACATGTTTCTGGATAGAAATTTGGAAAGCCTACTGACATTTAAAGTGGGTGTATGCTTATATCTAGTAGTTTTGTGTTTAGATATTTTTTAAGATTGATTGATTGATTGATTGATTGATTTAAGAGAGAGAAAGAGAGTGCACATGGAGGAGAGGCAAAGGGAAAGGGGAAGAGAGAGAAGCAGACTCCCCACTGAGTGCAGAGCCAGCCCACAGGGGCTGATCCCAGGACCCTGAGATCAAGACCTTAGCCAAAATCAAGACTCAGGAGCTTAACCAACTGAGCTACCCAGGCACCCCAAGATTTTTTTTTACCACTAAAACACAAAAATCACAATTTTTTTTATTTGTTCTCCTGTTGATTGACATCTAGGTTGTATCTAAATTTTAGCTATCATGAATAAGTTGCAAAAACATTCCTATATGAGTTTTTTGATAGTCATAGCTTTTCATTTCTGGGTAATTACCAAGTAACATTGTTGGATCAAAGTAAGTATGTAGTTTAACTTTGTAAGAAGCTGTCGAATGGTTTTTCAAACTGGTTATACTATTTTACATTCCCATCGAGAGTATATGCAAGTTGTTCTGCATTCTTTTCAACACTTATATTGATATCTTTTTAACTTTACTCATTGTACTGGATGTGCAGTGGAATCTCATTTTTTATTTTAATTTGCATTTTTCTATTGACTAGTGATTTTGAACATATTTTCATGCTCTTATTTGCCATTCTTATATCTTTTTCATAAAGTTTTTATCCAAGACTTCTGTCCATATGTGTTGGATTGTTTGCTATTTTTTATTGTTGTGTAGGAGTAATGTATGTATTCCACATACAAGTTGTCATTTGGATTTATGTATTATATTTCTCAGTTTTGGATTTTTATCATTTTCATAATACTGTCTTGGTGAGAATTTATAATTTTGATGTAATACATGGGGTTTTCTTGGACCTGTCTTTCAATATAACAATGTGCACAAAGCTGTATTACATTCATAATATAGAAAATATGCAGCAATTTAAAATTTTTGAATAGCTTTAAAGTATGGACATGGAAATGGTTTTCAACATAGGATAAGTAAAAAATAATCAAGTTGATGGACAACAGGTAGTATTTTTATGTGAAAATCTATACATCTGTATGTACACACACACACACACACACATTTACATAAATATAAATGCATGAGAAATGGCCTTCCAGGACACACATTAAGTTGTTAACAATGGTTGTTTCTGGCAAAAGGAATAACACATGGGTGGTAATCTAGAACCTCATTTACTTGTTTCTATTATTAACTGAAAACTTTTAGAGAATATTTTATATATTTTTAATAATGATCTATGAAATTATTATAAAATGGCTTAAGTAAAATTCAATGACAGAAATATACAAGTATATGATGACAGTTTAAATACTTGTCATTTAAATAGTTTTAGACATTATTTTTAGATAAATTTCAAGAAGAAAAGTTAAGCATATTCAAGTAGAAGTATGCAGCACATTTTGAAAAACCACAAATTCTTCCACTGAATAAACAGACAGCAAATGTTGGAAGGTCATTTGGAGTCATGTGTTTCTAATATCAGAAATGATTTAACATTTAATATGGTTTAAGTATTGGGTAACCCCATCTCAGAGGCAACTACACATCAATCTGAGCTGTGCATCATAAAGATGAATGTGACATTAGAATGCCTAATAGAATATTAGCATTTGTAGTCTAAGGAGGAGTTCAAAATATGGTGGGAACATGGAAAACAAAAAGCAAATTTAGTCAATTGGGTGGATAGTAATCTCATCTACAATAATAGATAGGAGAAATAGGTTTGAAGACTTATCAGTAATTTATAAAATATTTTATGCTCAAAAATAGACATATTTTCTGATAATAGACATATTTTCCCAAAAGGTGCCAAATTCTGTTTATCATAGTGTATGGTGGATGGTCACCCTTTTGATCAAAGGAGAAATCATTGGAGTCATACTAGATGCTTCTTCATTAATCTCACATCTAATCAGTGCTAAATTCTGTAAATTTTATATACTATCCGTGTCCCAAATCTGTCTACAACTCTCAATGGCCACTGCACCTGCTTAAAAGTATGTTTTCACCACTTTCTGCCTCCCTAACTGAAAACCCTCCCCATTGCTTCCCCTATCTCCAATCCTATCCTCACTAATCTGCTACCCACATGACTGCTAAGCATTCTCTCTAAAATGCCAATCTCACCATGTCATTCTGCAGTTTATGTAATTACAGTGTTCCCATCATGCTTCTGAATAATATTCAACCTGCTTACAAGACTTTTTGTCAGAATCTCCAGCTCAAATTTCAAATATCTCAACATATTTTCTCTTCAATAAAATCATAAAATATTGACAGTTCCTCAGCAGAGTCCTCTGCATCCATTCCTCTTTATGTTTGCATGTGATCTTCCTCCTGCTTGGAATGTATATCCTCTGTCTCTACCAGTTTCTTTATCAGGATACACTTTAAGCATCATGACAATACTTCACCTCTTCCAAGAAAGTTTCCTCATACTGCTCACACAGCTGTCTGAGCCTTTTACAGAGGATCATGCACGTTCTCCAAATCCAGGCCATACTTGAATAATAAGATTCCTGAGGATAGAGCTAGGTATTTTTCCTGTCTAGATTCCCACGCTTTGGAATATAGCTGCCGTATTTTAAATGACTGAAAAATAATTTAAATTACATGAAAAACTTATAAAAGGATTTCTCCATTAAGCTTTGGAGGGAATATTAAGTATATATTCTAGAGATATTTCTAGAAATAAGTATTTAAATATGTAGATTATCTTAGATTGCAGTCATACACCTCCAGGCACACTGACATCTTTGCTGTTTCATGAATGCACTCTGTGTACACCTCCAGTTGATGTTTCTATCAGGAATGGTTTACCCAGATAGCCTCTTAGCCTCTTTTCCCATTTTCCCCAAATTTTGCTTAAATTTCATCTTTTCAATGAGGCCTGCTATGGCTCTTATTCAGACGTTCAACCACCACCCTTCCCCATCCCAACACCCTGTTCTCCCTAAAGTTGCTCATCATCTTTAGTGTTTTTTCCACAGCATGTATCACCATATAGTAAAATCTAATTTCTTTATTTTTGTTATCTTTGTGGCTGTTAATCCTGTTTCCTTACTAGAAAGTAAGCCCCCATTTTTTTTTTTACTTTATTTACAGACTGATTTAAATTTCTAGAATGGTGTTTGACATACAATACATGCTCAATAAATATTTATTGATTGGCTCTGTGGAAGAACCACCACCACTTTAACCTCATTGGATTTCATTTTGCCCAAATATTTATTTACTTATTTCCTTCTTTACCTTTTAGGTACTCTGCACAGAGAACTAATGAGGAAAGTGACATGTGTTACATTCAAGACGGAACCTCACCGAGTTGGCTAATTCAGGGAGAACAACTTTGGTTTAGTGTTTCTTTACTTTCTTCATTTACCTGTTTCTTTCAGACACATCTGAATAGAAAATACTTGCTTGAATTCTTTCCTTTCTACATTGAAGTCTACTTAAGATTCTGCAACCACAGCTTTGAAAGTAAAGGTTAATTACTACCACCCCCCCAAAAGGATTAATCAAATGTGACTAATACACTTGATTATTAGGAAGCCTAATACAAAACACATATTTAAGAACTGGGGCTTTATTCTCATACATATTAGGAATTTTGTGAGATTCTGAATAATGTTTTGAACTATGCTGAAAATAACCATTTTAGATTTTGTAAGTGAAGTTGGAGTCTGGAAAAGCCTGTGGAGATTTTAGGAAATGTTAACCAACTTGTTTACCATTCAAGTCTTTCAAAAAAGCTAGTTTGAAATCAGTTCAAATAAGAAGAGGCATTAACTCAGAGAAAATATTTCACTGATAGCACAGCAGTCATTTTTAGTGCATATTTGTGGAATTTAACATTCTCATATTTGTGATTGTGGAAATCACATGTAATGACTCTCATCAAAATTTAGCATAAAACCTAGTTTCAAACTACTACTTTCTATTCATCCCTGTCACTTTACTTTCACTTTGAAAACCAGGTAGACATAAATTGAATCTGGTAGCTGGTAAAGAAATGTTTGTAAATCATAAGAAGAAGCCTAATCAAAATTTAACTCAATATACCTATATCTCAAAAGTAATAGAACTAGGGGCGGAGAAAGATGGCGGAGGAGTAGGAGACGTGGAATTCGTCTGGTCTCAGGAATTCAGCTGAATAGGGATCAAACCATTCTGAACACCTACGAACTCAACAGGAGATTGAAGAAGGGAGTAGCAACAACTCTCTGAACAGAGAAGCGACCACTTACTGGAAGGTAGGACGTGCGGAGAAGTGAATCTGAGGCGATATTCGGGAGGATAGACAGCGGGGGAGGGAGCTTCCGTCGGCCGCTTCTGGCAAGTGATAGAGCTGCGGAGCACAAAATTGGAACTTTGAGAAGTTGGCTCCGTGGAGGGACATCACTCCAGTGGCTAAGCAGGGGGTGGAACCCTCGTGGGACAGTGTGGTCTCAGGACCCTCGGGGTCACAGAAAGATGGGGGTACCTGAGTGCAGCAGAGCTCCCAGGTATTGGAGCAGGGAAGCTGGCTGCAGAGACGGAGCCGAGACATGGGCTCTCAGCTCGGGGTTGCCATAAAGTGTGACCCGCGGGCCAGGCGGGCCACTGCTCCTCCAGCAGGGACCCAACAAGTGGCAGAGCTGGGGAGACTCCCCTTCCTCCCCAGGGAGGAGCAGCACGGGAGCGCACCACAGGGATCTGCTGCATTTGGAGACTCCACACGGGGTCGGGTGCCAGAGATAGAAACGCTCAGTCACAGGCCGGGTGAGCACGGAGTGCGGCCAGAGACCAGGGAGACGGGAGTGAATGCTTTTCTCTGGGGGCGCACTGAAGAGCGGGGACCCGAGTTCTCAGCTCTTCTGGGTGGAGACTGGGAGGCCATCATTTTCACCCTGGTCCTCCAAAGCTATACCGAGAGCTTGCAGGGAACAAAAGCTCCTGAGAGCAAACTCGAGCAGCTTGCTTAGCCTGGACTGACAAGGGCGGGGCAATCCCGCTTCTGGCAAAGACATTTGGAAACCACGGCAACAGGCCCCTCCCCCAGAAGATCAGTAGGAACAGCCAGCAAACCAAGACCAAGTTTACCAATCAAGGAGAATGGGAGATCTCCAGCGCTAGGGGAATACTGCACATAGAATTCATGGCTTTTTTTACTATGATTCATTAGTTTTTCAAAGTTAATTTTTTAACTGTTTTTTTTTAATTTTTCTTTTTCCCTTTTTCAAACATCTTATCAATCCCTTTTTTAAAAAAACATTTTTTATTTTTCATTTTTAGCGTCATATTTATCCCTTCATAGTAGTTACCCTCATTTTTGGCATATATATATAAGTTGTTCTCTCTTTAAAATTTTGATATACAGTTTCTGCTAACAGATCAAAATATACCCTAAATCACTAGTGTATGGCTTTATTCTAGTCTCCTTCCTGCTCACATTCTCTCCCATATTTTTTCTTTTTTTTTTAAATCTTCTTCTTTTTTTTCAGACAACTTCTCATCTTATCAATTCCTTTTATAAATCTTTTTAATTTTTATCTTAACAGTCATCTTCCATCCCTTCATTGTATAAACCCTTATTTTGTACATATATGTCTTTCTTCCTTTAAAATTTTAGGAGGCACTTTTTTCTAACAGACCAAAATACGCCCAAAATCTAGTGTGCGGCACTGATCTATGCAGTAGCCTGATCATATTTGATCATATTCTGTTTTTTTTGTATTGTTCTGTTTTTGTTTTTATCTATTTCTTTTGTGTTTTCTATTTTTCTCTTTCTTTTTTCTTTCTTTCCTTTTCTTTTCCCCTGGTTTCAGGTATGTTCAGATTTCTATAGAGTATATTTGCTGGGGACGTTGTTACCCTGTTAGCATTTTGTTCCCTCATTTATCTATTCTCCTCGACAAAATGACAAGATGAAAAATATCACCACAGCAAAAAGAAGAAGAGGTAGTACTGTCAGCCAGGGACCTACTCAATACGGACATTAGTATGATGTCGGACCTAGAGTTCAGAATCATGATTTTAAAGATACTAACTGGGGTTGAAAAAGCATGGAAGTTATTAGAGACACCCTTTCTGGAGAAATAAAAGAACCAAAATCTAACCAAGGCAAAATCAAAAAGGCTCTTAATAAGGTGAAATAAAAAATGGGGGCGCTAACTGCTAGGATAAATGAGGCAGAAGAGAGAATCAGCATATAGAAGACCAAATGATGGAAAATAAAGAGGCTGAGAAAAAGAGAGATAAACAACTACAGGATCATGAGGGCAGAATTCGAGAGATAAGCGATACGATAAGATGAAACAACATTAGAATAATTGGGATCCCAGAAGAAGAAAGAGAGAGGGGAGCAGAAGGTATATTGGAGCAAAGAAGAGCAGAGAACTTCCCTAATGTGAGGAAGGAAACAGGCATCAAAATCCAGGAGGCACAGAGAACCCCTCTCAAAATCAATAAAAATAGGTCAACACCCCAACATCTAATAGTAAAACTTACGAGTCTCAGAGACAAAGAGAAAATCCTGAAAGCAGCTCGGGAGAAGAGATATGTAACCTACAATGGTAGAAACATTAGACTGGCAACAGACCTATCCACAGAGACCTGGCAGGCCAGAAAGGACTGGCATGAGATCTTCAGAGCACTAAACGAGAAAAATCTGCAGCCAAGAATACTATATCCAGCTAAGCTGTCATTGAAAATAGAAGGAGAGATAAAAAGCTTCCAGGACAAACAAAAACTAAACAAATTTGCAACACGAAACCAGCCCTCCAAGAAATCTTGAAAGGGGTCCTCTAAGCAAAAAGAGCCTAAAAGCAGCATAGACCAGAAAGGAACACAGACAATATACAGTAACAGTCACCTACAGGCAATACAATGGCACTAAATTCCTATCTTTCAATAGTTACCCTGAATGTAAATGGGCTAAATGCCCCAATCAAAAGACACAGGCTATCAGATTGGATTAAAAAACAAGACCCATCAATATGCTGTCTGCAAGAGACTCATTTTAGACCCAAAGACACCCCCGGATTTAAAGTGAGGGGGTGGAAAACAATTTACAATGCTAATAGACACCAAAAGAAAGCTGGGGTGGCAATCCTTATATCAGACAAATTAGATTTTAAAACAAAGACTATAATAAGAGATGAAGAAGTACACTATTTCCTAATTAAAGCGTCTATCCAAGAAGAAGATCTAACAATTGTAAATATCTATACCGCTAACATGGGAGCAGGCAATTATATAAGGCAATGAATAACAAAAGCAAAGAAACACATTGACAACAATACAATACTAGTGGGGTACTTTAACACCCCCCTCACTGAAATGGACAGATCATCTCAGCAAAAGATCAACAAGGAAATAAAGACTTTAAATGACACACTGGACCAAATGGACTTCACAGACATATTCAGAACATTCCATCCCAAAGCAACGGAATACACATTCTTCTCTAGTGCCCATGGAACATTCTCCAGAATTGATCACATCCTAGGTCACAAATCAGGTCTCAATTGGTACCAAAAGATTGGGATCATTCCCTGCTTATTTTCAGACCACAATGCTTTGAAACTAGAACTCAATCACAAGAAGATTGTCGGAAAGAACTCAAATACATGGAGGCTAAAGAGCAGCCTACTGAAGAATGAATGGGTCAACCCGGAAATTAAAGAAAAATTAAAAAATTTCCTGGAAACCAATGAAAATGAAAACACAACTGTTCAAAATCTTTGGGATACAGCAAAGGCAGTCCTGAGAGGAAAGTATATAGCAATACAAGCCTTTCTCAAGAAGCAAGAAAGGTCTCAAATACACAGCCTAACCCTACATCTAAAGGAGCTGGAGAAAGAAGAGCAAATAAAGCCTAAACCCAGCAGGAGAAGAGAAATAATAAAGATCAGGGCAGAAATCAGTGAAATAGAAACCAAAAGAACAGTAGAACAGATCAACGAAACTAAGAGTGTGTTCTTTGAAAGATTTAACAAGATTGATAAACTCCTGGCCAGACTTATCAAAAAGAAAAGAGAAATGACCCAATCAACAAAATCATGAAAGAAAGAGGAGAGATCACAACCAACACCAAAGACCTACAAACAATTATAAGAACATATTATGAGCAACTCTATGCCAGCAAATTAGATAACCTGGACGAAATGGATGCATTCCTAGGGATGTATCAACTACCAAAACTGAACCAGGAAGAAATAGAAAACCTGAACAGACCTATAACCACTAAGGAAATTGAAGCAGTCATCAAAAATCTCCCAACAAACAAAAGCCCAGGGCCAGATGGCTTCCCAGGGGAATTCTACCAAACATTTAAAGAAGAATTAATACCTATTCTCCTGAAACTGTACTAAAATTAGAAATGGAAGGAAAACTTCCAAACTCATTTTATGAGGCCACCATTACCTTGATCCCAAAACCGGAGAAAAACGCCATCAAAAAGGAGAATTACAGACCAATATCCTTGATGAACATGGATGCCAAAATTCTCACAAAATACTAGGCAGTAGGATCCAACAGTACATTAAAAGGATTATTCACCATGACCAAGTGGGATTTATCCCTGGGCTGCAAGGTTGGTTCAACATCCGCAAATCAATCAACGTGATACAATACATTAACAAAAGAAAGAACAAGAATCATATGATCCTCTCAATAGATGCAGAAAAAGCATTTGACAAAGTACAGCATCCTTTCTTGATCAAAACTCTTCAGAGTATAGGGATAGAGTATACCTACCTCAATATCATAAAAGCCATCTATGAAAACCTACAGCGAATATCATTCTCAATGGGGAAAAGCTGAGAGCTTTTCCCCTAAGTCAGGAACGCGGCAGGGATGTCCACTATCACCAATGCTCTTCAACATAGTATTAGGAGTCCTAGCCACAGCAATCAGACAACAAAAAGAAATCAAAGGCATCCAAATCGGCAGAGAGGAAGTCCAAGTCTCATTCTTTGCAGATGATATGATACTGTATGTGGAAAACCCAAAAGACTCCACCCCAAAGCTGCTGGAATTCATCCAGGAATTCAGTAAAGTAGCAGGATATAAAATCAATGCACAGAAATCAGTGGCATTCCTATACAGCAACAACAAGACAGAAGAGAGACAAATCAAGGAGTTGATCCCATTTACAATTGCACCCAAAACCATAAGATACCTAGGAATAAATTTAACCAAAGAGGCAAAGGATCTGTACTCAGAAAACTATAAAATACTCATGAAAGAAATTGAGGAAGACACAAAGAAATGGAAAAACGTTCCATGCTCATGGATTGGAAGAACAAACATTGTGAAGATGTCCGTGCTACCTAGAGCAATCTAAACATTCAAGGCAATCCCCATCAAAATACCATCCACTCTTTTCAAAGAAATGGAACAAATAATCCTAAAATGTGTATGGAACCAGAAGAGACCCCCAATAGCCAGAGGAATCTTTAAAAAGAATAGCAAAGCTGGTGGCATCACAATTCCGGATTTCCAACTCTATTATAAAGCTGTCATCATCAAGACAGTATGGTACTGGCACAAAAACAGACACATTGATCAATGGAAGAGAATAGAGAGCCCAGAAATGGACCCTCAACTCTATGGTAAACTCATCTTTGACAAAGCAGGAAAGAATGTCCAATGGAAAAAAGACAGGCTCTTCAACAAATGGTGTTGGGAAAATTGGACAGCCACATGCAGAAGAATGAAACTGGACCATTTCCTTACACCACACACAAAAATAGACTCCAAATGGTTGAAAGACCTAAAGGTGAGACAGGAGTCCATCAAAATCCTAAAGGAGAACACAGGCAGCAACCTCTTCGACCTCAGCTGCAGCAACTTCTTCCTAGAAACATCGCCAAAGGCAAGGGAAGCAAGGGCATAAATGAGCTATTGGGATTTCATCAAAATAAAAAGCTTTTGCACAGCAAAAGGAACAGTCCACAAAACCAAAAGACAACCAACAGATTGGGAGAAAATATTTGCAAATGACCTATCAGATAAAGGGCTAGTATCCAAAATCTATAAAGAACTTATGAAACTCAACACCCAAAGAACAAATAATCCAATCAAGAAATGGGCAGAAGACATGAACAGACATTTCTCCAAAGAAGACATCCAAATGGCCAACAGACACATGAAAAAGTGCTCAACATTGCTCAGCATCAGGGAAATCCAAATCAAAACCTCAATGAGATACCACCTCACATCAGTCAGAATGGCTAAAATTAACAAGTCAGGAAACAACAGATGTTGGCGGGGATGCAGAGAAAGGGGAACCCACCTACACTCTTGGTGGGAATGCAAGCTGGTGCAACCCCTCTGGAAAACAGTATGGAGGTTCCTCAAACAGTTGAAATTAGAGCTACCATTCGATCCAGCAATTGCACTACTGGGTATTTACCCCAAAGATACAAATGGAGGGATCCAAAGGGGTACGTGCACCCCAATGTTTATAGCAGCAATGTCCACAATAGCCAAAGTGTGGAAAGAGCCAAGATGTCCATCAACAGATGAATGGATAAAGAAGTGGTATATATACACAATGGAATATCATGTAGCCATCAAAAGGAATGAGATCTTGCCATTTGCAACGACGTGGTTGGAACTGGAGGGTGTTATGCTCAGTGAAATAAGTCAATCAGAGAAAGACATGTATCCTATGACCTCACTGATATGAGGAATTCTTAATCTCAGGAAACACACTGAGTGTTGCTGGAGTGATGTGGGGTGGGAGGGATGGGGTGACTGGGTGATAGACAGTGGGTAGGGTATGTGCTGTGGTAAGCGCTGTGAATTGTGCAAGACTGTTGAATCACAGATCTGTACTTCTGAAACAAATAATGTAACATATGTTAAGAAAAAAGGAAAAGAAGAAGATAGCAGGAGGGGAAGATTGAAGGGGAGTAAGTCAGAGGGGGAGACGAACCAGGAGAGATGATGGACTCTGAAAAACAAACTGAGGTTTCTAGAGGGGAGGAGGGTAGGGGGATGGGTTAGCCTGGTGATGGGTATTAAAGAGGGCACATTCTGCATGGAGCACTGGGTGTTATGAACAAACAATGAATCATGGAACACTACACCAAAACAAATGTTGTAATGTAGGGTGATTAACATAACAATAAAAATTAAAACACACACACACACACACAGACACACACACACAAACCAATACCATGTAATTAATGGAATAAGACGTGAATAGATTCTTTATAGTCAGGAAAGGGAGAAAATTATTTACTATGACTTTAATCCAGAAAGAAATGAGAAACGATTAATAAATATGACTACATTGAAAAAACTTTCACATGAGGAAAAATAAGCAAAACAAATGATGAGCAGCAAACTGATCTCTGTCCCAAAGATACATTGGCAAAACCAAAGTGATTTTGACACAAAGTAATTCATGGCTGCATATTAATAACAAGCAAAGACAGAAGGCACCTGGAAGGTTCTGTAATACAGTGCTGGTAGAAACACTGTGGAGCATCCAAATAATGCAACAGCTTGCTGTCATACAAAGACATCATCTCTACGTACTATTTTGTATATATTCTTAAGTAAGATGCTGAAGAGAAAAGGTAATGTTGGGAATAAGAAGACAAGCTATAGACTTCAATGAAATATTTGAAAAAAACATATCTGATACAGGAGTTTTATATAAAATTTATAATAAAATTTTAAACTCAACACTAAGAAAATAAACAACTTGATTAAAAAATGAACCAAAGACCTTAGCAGATACCTCACCAAAGATATAGTTAACAAATAAGTGTATTAAAAGGAACCCCACATCATATAGCATCAGGAAAATGCATATTAATACAACAATAAGATACCACTTTGTCCCTGTCAGAGTGGCTCAAATCTGGACCACCAGCAACACCAAATCCTGGAAATGATACAGGGCAACAGAAACTCATTCATTGCTGGTGGAAATGAGAACTAGTATAGCCACTCTGGAAGACTGGTAGTTTCTTACAAAACTAAACATACTTTACCACACTATCCAACAATCCTGCTCCTTAGTACTTACACTCAGGAACTGAGAACTTATGTGCACACAAAATCCTGCACACAAATGTTTACAGCAGCTTTATTCATAATTGTCAAAACTTGGAAGCAATCAAGATGTCCTGCAGCAGGTGAATGGATAAATCAATAGTGGTACATCAGGACAAGGGGATATTTTTCAGCGCTAAAAAGAAATAAGCTATCAAGCCATGAAAAGACAGAGAGGAACATTTAATGCATATTACTAAGTGAAAGAAAGCAATCTGAAAAGTCTACATACTATGTGTGATTTCAACTACATGACATTTTGGAAAAGGCAAAACTATGGAGACAGTAAAAAGGTAAGTGGTTGCGACGGGTTGGGGGGAAAGGGGTGGCGAAAGATGACTAGGCAGAACACAGGACTTTTAGGGCAGTAAAAATATTCCATAATATGCTGTAATGATGGATATACATGTCATTATACATTTGTCCAAACTCATAGAATGCACAATCCCAAGAGAATGAAATGCAAACTATGGACTTTGGGTGATTATGACATGTGAATGTAGGCTCATCAATCTTAACTAATGTACCACTCTGATGAATGGTGTTGATAAGGGAGCAGGCTACACGTGTGTGGGGACAGGAGTAAATGGGAAATACTTATATTTTCCTCTCGATTTTTCTGTGAACCTAAAATTGTTCTAAATAATAAAGCCAATAAAAAATATTATTAAAGTATCTATCAACCAAATGAGTATGTTTTGGATAGTGATTTTAGCTCACCAACATAAAAGAAACATTTTATGATAACCAGGGAAAATTGAACACACATTGAGCATTAGGTAATATTAAGGGATTATGATTTATTTTATTTTGTATTGTTTCAAAATCTTGACTTATTAGACATATAAAATATTTACAGAAGAAACAATAAAATAGTTTTTTAAAGTTTCAGCAGAAATATTATGTGATAGCTATAACAGGAAGAGCAGATATTGTTATTTGTTGATGTTGTATAAAATTTTTTTAAAGATTTTATTTATTTATTTATTTGAGAGAGAGAGAGAATGAGAGATAGAGAGCGACAAGGGGGAAGAGGGTCAGAGGGAGAAGCAGACTCCCTGCTGAGCAGGGAGCCCGATGCGGGACTCGATCCCGGGACTCCAGGATCATGACCTGAGCCGAAGGCAGTCGCTTAACCAACTGAGCCACCCAGGCGCCCCATGTTGTATAAAATTTAATTGAGGTGAATTTCCTATCTTTGTTTATATTCTAAATTCTTATCATAAATTGTTAAAATAAGTAAATAAAATTTAAATACCTGTACAGTAGACAACTGAAAAGACTCAATATCAATTTGTAATTATTAATTTACTTAAGTTACTTGGGGGATTTCTGTGAATTCAGGATTTAGAAGGTGATTGTACTGGCACAGAGAGAGGGAGGCTGGTTATAGTTGTCTAGTAATTTTTATGTCCCATTGTCATTCATGTTTGTAAGAAAGTCTTTCCTTTTCGATTTAACTCTTATTCTAAGGAGGCAAGAGATTTTTATTTTTATTTAGTTCAGTCCCCATATACGTAAAGCCACTGTAATATAACAAAGTAATAGAGTATGTTTATTTTATAAGGCTTGACATTTAAGAGTGAGAGAAAACATTAATTTAATATGGTTTATCAATAAAATATTTTAAACTCTAAAGATATTGTAGTCATAAGAATAGGCACATAAGTAATAATTTTCTTCTTCATAACAGGTAATAGAAGTTGAAAAACCACAAGGAGCAATGACTCTTGGCCCATAATTACAGGAAATCCACCTATAACTTGGACTCTTATTGATTCCAAATAAAAGTAAAACCTTGTCTAATACAGTATGAAAAATTTTGTTTAAATCAATCAGTAATAGTTCTTCAGTTACCACTGCTAAATAAAAGAAACATTCTTTCAAAATCAAACAAGATTTTAGGGTTTATTTATCTTCCATAAAATAGTTTCTATTTTCTGGTTGAATCTTTCTGGAAGCATCTAACATTACATACTTCATAAATCTCTTGCCCTAAAGAGTAACCATGGATCTATTTAAACTTGTTATATTACCTAACACTTTATTTGGTTTTTCCCTGGTTTCATAAGTATGAGGAAAAATTCATAGTTCAAATATTAACAAATGAGTCACTAAATACATCACACTAAGTACACTCCATATTAAATTCATATCCAATTAGAAAATTGCTACCATCTAAATGAGATCATGTTATGTACAGACTTATTTTTAAAAAACAGTAAGAATATATATTTTATTGAACATAAATATTCCTGAATTAACATTGTCACTTCCCTGAGCTCTGCACCTCAATATTCATTTGCCTGATTTCTCCTCTTGGATATATTCACATCCAATCCAGAGTTGTGCTCCCCTATCAGCCTCCTTTTCTTCCTATAATCTTATTTCTCTGAATGTACCATAACGCTTCTAAATGCCTAAACAAAAAAATAAGTAGCCATGTTGAATCATTCCTCTCTCTTATTCCCATTCAAAATCAATGCCTCAGTCAGGTTAACTCAGCTCCTTGATCTTTTGGTATCCTATTTCACTTTCATGATTTAATTACAGCATTCACCATTTCATGCCTACATCCCTGGCAAAACGTGGTGTCTCCCTGCCAAATCACCATGCAGTCATCGTGCTTTCACTGAACAAATATTTATTAAATAAAAATTACATGCCAGTCATTAGTCTAAGTGTTGGAACACAGCAGTTAAAAACATAGATGAAAATTCTTGCTATAATGGACTTTACATTCTGTGGCAATGTCCTGTGAGTGTGTCCACAATTGTTCTGCCAAAATATTTACAATTGTAGATTTAACAGTCACTCACTTCATTGCAAATGGCAAGATTTCATTCCTTTTGATGGCTGCATAATATTCCATTGTATATATATATACCACATCTTCTTTATCCATTCATCTGTCGTTTGACATCTTGGCTTTTTCCATAGTTTGGTTATTGTGGACATTGCTGCTATAAATGACGTGGATGGAACTGGAGGGTATTATGCTGAGTGAAATAAGTCAATCAGAGAAAGACATGTATCATATGATCTCACTGATATGAGGAATTCTTAATCTCAGGAAACAAACTGAGGGTTGCTGGAGTGGTGGGGGGTGGAAGGGATGGGGTGGCTGGGTGATAGACATTGGGGAGGTGTGTGCTATGGTGAGCACTGTGAATTGTGTAAGACTGTTGAATCACAGACCTGTACCTCTGAAATAAATAATACATTATATGTTAAAAAAAAGAAGATATTAGGAAGGGGAAAATGAAGGGGGGAAATCAGAGGGGGAGACCAACCATGAGAGACTATGGACTCTGAGAAATAAACTGTGAGTTCTAGAGGGGTGGGGGATAAGGGGATGGTTAGCCTGATGATGGGTATTAAAGAGGGACATACTGAATGGAGCACTGGGTGTTATACGCAAACAATGAATCATGGAACACTACATCAAAAACTAAGGACGTAACGTATGGCAAATAACATAACATAATAAAATAAAATTAAAAACAAAAAACACCCAGAAACAGTCACTCCTCTTCATTGTATCCTTCAGAGGCTCCTCATTTTCTAAGAAAAAAAAACCTATTTAACATGACAAACCCTTTATATCATTTCTTATATTTTGTCTTTGCCTTGTGTTGTATATTTCAACCCTCTGAGACCACTTATACATTTTAACAGTGTAGGTTTTGTTTATTCCAGTTACCATGCTTTATTTTTCTGTGGAAAGCCTAATAGGTATTTGTGGAAGACAGAATAATACCCACCAAATATTATCCATGTCTTAATTCCTGGAATAGCAGAAGGGACCTAGCCAATGTAGTTAAGGTGGGAATAGGGAGATTATCTTGAATTGTCCAGATGAGTACAGTCTAATCACAAATACTTAAAAGACAGAAGTGTAGAAGAGAAAATCACAGTAAAAAGCATTTGACCCACTGTTGCTGGCAATGATAGGCTAAATAATGACCCTCTGAATATGACTTCCTGATGCCCAGAACCTGTGAATATGTTACTTAAATGGTAAAAAAGCTTTTGCAGTTGGATTACATTAATCATCTGGAGATGGAGAGAATATCCTGGCTTGTCCAGGTGGGTCCAAAAATTAATCCCAAGGGTCCTTGTAAGAAGGTGGGAGGAGGATCAAAGTGACAAAAAGGAGATGTGACCAGACATTGGAGTGATGTACTTTAAAGATGGAGGCAGGAGCTACAAGCCAAGGAATGCAAGCAGCCTCTAGAAGCTGACAAAGGCAAAGAAATAGATTTTCCCATGAAGCCCCCCAAAAAAATGCAACCCTGCCAAAACTTTGATTTAAAAAAATAAATTTGTATCTTTTTAAGCCATGACTTTATGGATATGTACTACAGTATCACTAAGAAACTAATAACTGACTTTGAAGATGGAAGAAAATATCCATGAAACAAATATGTCAGGTTCTAGAAGCTGGGAACAACCCTCACTGACAGCTAGTACAAAAGGGGGATTTTGATCCTTTATCTACAAGGGACAGAATTCTGCTAAAATCCCAGATTCAAAGGAAATTCATTCTTCCCCAGAGAGAAAGAAACACAACCCTGCAGACTCCTTTATTTAACCCAATAAGACCCATGCCATACTTCTGACCTTCTGACCTTCAAAACTATAAGACAGTAATTTTGTGTTATTTTAGGCCAATAATATACTATTAACCTGTCCCCTGATTTCAACACACACACACGTGCACACACACACACTCCTTTTTACTAGGTAAATTTCTTTTTTTTTTAAGATTTTATTTATTTATTTGAGAGAGAGAATGAGAGAGAGCACGAGAGGGAAGAGGGTCAGAGGAAGAAGCAGACTCCCCGCTGAGCGGGGAGCCCAATGCAGGACTCGATCCCGGGACTCCAAGATCATGACCTGAGCCGAAGGCAGTCACTTAACCAACTGAGCCACCCAGGTGCCCCTTACTAGGTAAATTTCTATTCCCTCCTTAGGACTCAGCCATATATCCCAACCTTCAAGATTTTCCCTGTAGTCTGTCACCCTCCAATCTAGATTATAGTTACTTATATTCTTCAGTAACAATCTGTGAATAGATCTAATATAGCATTTCATTTACAGAACTGCAAGTGTTTCTTTGTCCTTCTCACTCTACTTTAAATCCTCTGGGAACAGAGGCAATGTGTTTTCTTCACTGCTGCTTGCAACATTTCCAGCACAGCAGTCATCCATTTACATTGAATAAAAAATAAATGCATATATAGAATAATCAGCTTGTTTCTTTCTGACACAGTTTCCCAAATCATTCCCTAGTGAGTTATTAATTATTTGAATATTTGATCTAAATATAAATGTTTAAAAAATGCTTAGTGCTACTGCAAGCTAAGGTAATTTTATTATCTTACATTATTGGTCAACTTCAACAGTTGCTTCCTATTTACATTATACCAATTTAAATATATTTGCTAGGCTTTCAAGTTATCCATGATTGTTCTCTAGCCTCATTATGCAAATGTAGTCCCCACAATTAGTGACATAGTCTCTAGTCCTATCTTTATGTATACACTCATATTTTCCCTCAGGAAAAAATAGTTCATTGATACCCTCTCTTGTCAATCCTTTTAACCCCTTTTGTTATAATTTATAACAAAGTCTTAAGCAATAACATACCCAGTATTTTATTTCGAATTTCAAATGTTTTAATTTTGTCATCTCTACCAAAGGGTGGAGCATTGATTGACTTCCATAATACCATTGATAAAGTTTGGTTTGAATATGTGTTATATTTTCAGCCTTATTCTTATAAATAAACAAATGAAAAGTCTAAAACCATTTTCACTGTCTAATACAAATTAGCAGGAAACCATATTATAATACATTCGGAATTCTTGACTAATACTACATAGACTATTTTTTGGAAAAGTATTTTTGTTACAATTTCAAGGCTAAAGAAACTTCACAGGAATTATATCAGTGTGTACCATGTGTGACAAGTACATTTTTCAGTTTTGGAAATAATTTTAAAAACTTGTGCTCAAACTCATTCAACATTGAAAGAACTAGATGTTAAACATGTATAGAAGCCTCTTCTACAAAAACAGTAACATCATAACTGCTCAAATACATTTTGGTAGCATATATCTCTAATTGCCACAGGAAACATTTTTTTTAAGATTTTATTTATTTATTTCAGACAGGAAGTGTGTGCGTGTGCGTGAGAGAGAGTGTGCGCACAGTGGCGGGGAGGAGCACAGGGAGAGGGAGGAGCAGACTCCCCACTGAGCAGACATGGGGCTCCATTCCAAGGAACCTTCCATCATAGCCTGAGCTGAAGGCAGATGCTTAACCAAATGAGCCACCCAGGTGCCCCATGGAAACAATTAGTTTAGATGATTTTGTAACTTTAAGGGTATTTCATGTTTTAGACAAATTTCAAATGCCTTCCTCCCCAAACTCCTGCTTTTTGGAATGCATGCTCTTAACCCCCTCCTACATTATATCAGTATTAGTCTGCAGGAGCAATAGAATACAGCCGAAGTGATGTTATATGCCCTCCACAATTCAATTATAAAAGAAATTATGAAGATTCCATCCTGATCTCTTTCTCTCTCTCTTTTTCTCTCTAGAGGAAGCCATGAGTATTAGTTTCCTGGAGCTGCTGTAAAAAATTACCACAAACTTAGTGGCTTAACCAAAACACAGTTATTCTCTTAAAGTTCTGGGGGTTAAAATTCCAAAATGAGTCTTAAGGAGATAAAATAAAAAGTTAACAGAACTGATTCCTTCTGGAGGCTCCAGGGGAGAATCTTGTCTAGCTTGCCTTGTCTGACTTCTAGAAACTTCCCATGTTTCCTGGCTCGTGGGTACTCCACAATCTTTGCTTCAGGGGTCACATTGCCTTGTCTCTCTGACTATGACTCTATAGCCTCTCTTTTATATTAACTCTGTGATTGCATTAGTCCATTCCATCTGGAATATTCAGGAAAATTTCCCCATCTCAGAATTCTTAGCTTAATCACATGTGCAAAATTTCTTTTCCTATGTAAAGTGATATATTCATAGATTGGAGTGATTTAGGTGCAGACATCTTTGTGAAAGTATTATTCTGTCGATCACATCACATCATGTGCAGCTTTACAGAGGGGCCCATATGACAAAGAAATAAAGCTTACAGCCGGTAACCACATATGTATGCTTGGGATCAGATCCTCCAGCCCCAGTCAAGTTTTCAGAGATCACAGCACCTCCTAATGTTTGAATGATCCTCATGAGACTTTGAACAAGAAATAAGCTAAGATACTTCTGAATTCTTAATCCTCAGAAACTCTAGATAACAAATGTTGGTTGTTTTAAGCTGCTAAGTTTTGTGGTAATTTGTTGTAGTAATAGATAGGCTAATAAATACCCAGAATGCTAAGAGGGACAGTTGATTTCTGGTTAAACTCATCAAATATTGAAATTTACTTGAGTAAAAAATATGTTAGGTGAATTTTCAATGAGATATTTCATTAGAACTCACCATTTTGTTCAGCATTTTCTGAACACTTTATATGGTCAAACTAAGATATAAAATGTTATGGAATTCACTTACTGTTGTGTCCTTATCCTAACTGAAACCAAAAGCAAAGTTCAAACTATCAAAAATATGATATAAAAAATATTTCATGACTTTAAATTCTATCCATAAGTAATTCTATATTATGCCAAATCATTTTTTGTTTCCCTGATGATAAAAATATAAAACTTTCTTGTAAAATCTCAAAACATTCACCAACATATAAAGAATAAAAGTAAAGTCTAATATAATCTAATAACCGGGAAATAATCTGGAAAGAACATTGTTCTTCCCAAGGTGGGTAGGCCTTATCCAATCTTTGAGTCATGAGTAGAATAAATGACTGAGTAGGAATTCTTTCTCTCTGCCTGAGTGTCTTCAATCTGGGATACTGGTCTGCTCCTGCTTTTGGACTCAGACTCGAACTGGAACTTATATCATCCACTCCTGAGACTCCAGCTTGTTGCCTACAGAACTTGAACTTTTCAGCCTCCGTAATCATGAGGGCCAGTTCATCACAGAAAATCTCTTTGTGTGTATATATCTCCCATTAGTTCTGTTTTTTTGGAGATCAATACGGATATGAGACTGCTATTATATAAATATCTGCAAAGCTTCTGCCAATGGTACAAAAGCCTTAATAACTACTACTTCTTTTTTGTAAGGATATAAGCAAAATTGAGACTGACAATAAGTAAAATTAGGGGCACCTGGGTGGTTCAGTTGATTGAGCACCTGACTTTGTTTCAGCTGGGGTCATGATTTTAGGATTGTGGGACTGGCCCTGCATCAGGCTCCACACTCTGCAGGGAGTCTGCTTGAGATTCTCTCCCTCTGCTTCTGCCCCTCCCTCCAATGGTGCACATTCTCTCTTTCTCTCTCTCTTTCTCTCAAATAAATAAATCTTAAAAATAAGAAAAGAAGTAAAATTAAATTGGAACAACATTCATTTGATCTAAATGAAAAATCTAAATAATGAAACAGGGAAATTCAGTGCTTTTTCATTAAGCATATTCATTTTTTAGTTCACTGCAGGCAAAAAACACTATTACAAAAACTATAAACAATAATTACCCAACAACAAAATAAATAAAATAGTAGTTGAACTTGGTCATTTCATATTTCATATGAACATAATTTTTCACATTTCCCACTGATACTGCCAGGTAGCAACTAGCAGCTCCTTGTGTCTTACAGTTTCCAACAAAGACAATGGAACAATTGGTTGTTACACCAAATGGCAAGCAGGGGCAACAGTATCAAATAGCTATGCCTGGTTACTTGTATCTGAACATATTTCACTGACTATTCTCTATTGAAAGAAAAGTGTTAAGTTACCTTGGAACTGTGTTTACATAGATTAGAAATTTAAATTGAAGGTCCATCAAATTTATCTTGGCTTTTTTAAAATGATACTTTTAATAACAATGATTAAAAAATAATAATTAATAATAGTATCTGATTAAACAATTTTGATAATATCTTTTTTCTTTTCTTCAACACATTTATTTCTTGAACTGTTAAATAGTTGAATTTCATTCTTTTGGCCCAATTGAGAACATTTTTTTTTAAAGATTTTATTTATTTATTTGAGAGAGAGAGAGAATGAGAGATAGAGAGCACGAGAAGGAAGAGGGTCAAAGGGAGAAGCAGACTTCCTGCTGAGCAGGGAGCCCGATGCGGGACTCGATCCCGGGACTCCAGGATCATGACCTGAGCCGAAGGCAGTCGCTTAACCAACTGAGCCACCCAGGCGCCCCGCTTTTGAGAACATTTTTAACATATACATTTTTGTTTATCTTTATTACAGATCATTTGTTCTCAACAAACCATCCTTTCAGAGCTTACATAATCATTGATGAAATATTAGAAGCTTTGTAGTTGGACACATCTAGATTTAAAGTTCAGCTTCTATCACTTTCTGGCTTTTGGTTCCTGGAAACATTTACTATTAAAGGTTGCTGGAGTGGTTGGGGGTGGGAGGGATGGGGTGGCTGGGTGATGGACATTGGGGAAGATATGTGCTACGGTGAGTGCTGTGAATTGTGTAAGACTGTTGAATCACAGATCTGTACTTCTGAAACAAATAACGCAACATATTTTAAGAAAAAGAAGAAGATAGCAGGAGAGGAAGAATGAAGGGGAGTAAGTCAGAGGGGGAGACGAACCAGGAGAGATGATGGACTCTGAAAAACAAACTGAGGTTTCTGGAGGGGAGGAGGGTGGGGGGATGGGTTAGCCTGGTGATGGGTATTGAGGAGGGCACATTCTGCATGGAGCACTGGGTGTTATGAACAAACAATGAATCATGGAACAGTACACCAAAACAAATTATGTAATATATGGTGATTAACATAACAATAAAAAATTTAAAAAAAAAAGCTTTATTTTTTAATCAGTAAAAATAAGTAATGTAATCTTATTTATGTGATGATTTGATATGATAGTTAAGTAAAATATTGCTTACAATACATTTAGTAGAATGCCAATAATAACACCTTTTTATACAAAGTCATGTGCAGTGTTGTACTGGTTAGGGAATTGGAGCAATAGACATTAACCAGGACACTGCACAGTTTAATGGTCATCTTATACAACTTGAGCAACTGCCAGGATAAAAAGGGAAATTGTAGTAACAAGATACCAGAGTGGCACCTTTAAAACGCACCTGCAGATAGACACCCAGAACTGGAGTTGGGAGTGAATAGGATTCCAGGGGCATCCAAACTTGTTGCATACTTCTTGCTTTATTTCTCTGTCCATCTGCATCATTTTTTTCTCTTTGAAAATATGCACTTTCTATTTTCAAACTACATAGAAATTAGACATCCTAGTGTGCCAGAGATTGTAATATTTAAGTTTTAGTTGTGCATCAAGATTTACTGGCTGTTTTTCAATCTCTATTCCATAATCCTGGCAGAGCATTTCTGATCATCACAACTTAGTTTGTGTGCCCAACACTTCTCAGGTACCAGTGCCCACGTCAGGAGTCTGGGATCACACTTTGCATGTGTGACCATTGCCTGAGGATCCAGATGCATTTCTGAGAGAAGATGATGCAGGCAGGTAGATCTGAGGACCCAGAGCAGGGGTCCCACAAGAACAGCCAAGAGGGTCCTTGGTTTCACACAAGATAGAATCAAACTTGAACCGAGAAAGTTAAAACAGTTTATTGAATAGTATAGGTGACAGGTAGGGAATAGTGTTGCAGGGTTCTTGTCTCACAGAGTCGAAGAATGAATCTCATGGGCGCAAAATGGTAAAGTGATAGTTTATTAAGTGAAGGTGAGAATAGAAAGCTCTCTAGAGTGAGAGGGGTCCTGAATGGGTTGCCAAATGATGTAGTTTTGGAATATTGGTGAGATCCCAAGCTGACAACCAAGGAAGAATTCTTGAGATATCTTTGGTGCAAAAAGGTAATTTTATTAAAGCATGGGGACAGGGCCTAGGGGCAGAAAGAGCTGTACTGGGGTCATGAGGAGTGGTCCATTATATACTTTCAAGTTGGGAGGGGATCAGGGATAGCGTAAGTCCCTAAGGAATTTTGGAAGCAAGGTTTTTTCCAGGACTTTGAGGGGGTTAGCTGTTGTGAGGGAAAGGTCATTTATTACTGTCTAAAAAACGTCATGAAACCCTTCAGATGTACATAGGTGGGTCATGTGCTTGGGGGATGATTGTCAACATGCACCTTGGGGGGTAGAGATAAAGGAAGTTTCCAAAGGAAATTTTATATGTTAAAATAGACTTCTAGGATCCTGGGGGTTGGGCTAAGATTGGCTTTTGCCCTTAGTAAGTGTCACCATGCAGGCAGTTGAGTCCCTAGAGGAATGTCACTCTGTGTGTTTCAAAGACTTGTCAATGGGCTGTAAGTAGTAAGGAAATTTAATAATTTTTCTTCTGTCTTTGTTTCCCACATCAATAGCAGAGTGTCTGGAAAACTTGGAAAGGAAAAGAGAATGAGTTGTTGTCACCTGGGGTTAGGGGTTTACATTGGAAAGGGGTCTAAGGTACATGTTCCTTCAGGAACCCAGGGTAGGGTCCAACCAAAAATGTTAGGTGAACAATAGGTGTTATTCCATAAATCACCAACGGTAGAGGGTATTGATGCCAGTGTCAGCTGAGGTTTGTTTGAAGCTAAAGTCCTGGAACATGTTTGGGATCTGGCTCTTCTTAAATGCTATTAGGTGTTTGGGGCCTAAGATAAAACTCGGATTATGATTAACTTTCTTGTTCCTCCCTTGAAGTGGGAACATAAATTCTTTGGCTTATTCAGGGACAAAATATACAATATGAGTAAATGGGGCCTAACAGATGAACAACAGAGACGGAGCCTTTCTAAATGGAGTCCCTTCAGCCTCTCTACCTCAAAGGGATATTTTGTGAACTGGATCCAGACTGAAAATAGTGCTTCCTATAAATACAAGTGCATTTGGGGAATTTTGAAGCACACTATATTAATCGAATAGATCTTTCAAAAGTTTATTGGTTGTTTTTCAGAACTGAGTATATCATTAAAATGTTTATAAGTTGCATAAGCATGATTCTAAATTGAAGCTTTAAACTCGTGAAATGTGAGCCCTTCCTAAAATAGAGATGATTACTACAGTCAATATGGGTTCAGAAAGAAAAATTTCCTAAATTAATTTTGCTGCTTTCTTTGATAGAATGAATAAAATGACATTAGGAATGATATTATAGACAGATATACAGTAAGGATTTGAGACTGTTGTCTAAGATGATTTGGTAGCTAACATAAAGAGATATAGAATATATGAACAAAAAAGAACTTTAACATATATATATACATATATATATTTTGTTGTTTTGTTTTGTTTTCTTGTTATTTCTTTAGCTGCCTGATGGAGATCTTTGTCTATTTGTAAAAATGAGAAGTCTTTCTTTTTTCATCATTCATTCATGAGTTATATTTATAATTTGAATTTTACAGTTAAAATTATGAGGAAAATCAATCTTTTTATATTTTGGAATTAATTCTGAAAGGACTTTGCTGGATTAAAAAAATAGTGGTATCTAGTAAATGGCCAATAATGAATGTAAATATAGTTGTTATGACACAACAACAAGCAAAATATGCAATCTTTTTGTTCATTAAAAATCCATTCATGCTAATATTCTTTCATTTTTTTTCAAAAGCTGAGACAGACTGAAAAAGAGAAGCTCTGATTTTTCCTCCTTAATTTATCACACTTTTATCACCTTCTTGCAGTTTCTTTACTTCTCTTCCATAAAATTTTTATGGAAATTAGCTTCTCTTTAGAGAGGACATTTGTCCACCAATAGTTCCTGTCAAGAATTTCACCTAACTCCATGTCAAATAATAACAAAACCTCTCTTTCCTAAATGTATTCCTCTACCAGGTGTGGTAAATGTGTGACTAATGATTACTGCTTCCTGCTGTGTCTTGCTTAGTTTGGTAATTAGCTCTCTCAGCTGCTCTCATTGTAAATGAAGGGGTCCTAGTGAGTCATTTAAAGAGGCTGAATGAATGGATAATCCATCATGTAGTCTTTTTGAAAAAGCCCATTTATAGGGGAAGGCGCACTAGGTGGTAAGTAAGGTTCAGCAGGAGAACTTGTCAAAACAAAATCTAGTTTTATTTGCATTGGATACTTTCAAAGTCAAATCTCAGGGTCTGTTATTTGGAGTTTTTAATGTCCTTCCTTGTTCCACCTTAAAACTGATAACAATAGTGGAGGAAAGCATGGAGATTAAAATATGCATGTGCCAAACGTTTGAATATGTCCTTAATTATAGCAGATATTAGGCAAAGAAATCATGAGTATGTTGAAAAAAATCTTGCAGTCTGAGCAGTATGTTAGAAACAATGACTGAAAATTTGCAACCCTGCTTTAAAAGACAGATGATTATAGTTGTATCTTTGAGAAAGCTATCAATTCATTTAGTGTGTTGTTAGAAACCTGTTTTTTTATTTGTTTTTAACTATTTCCAGTATGTTTTTTTTTCAATTCCTGGATTTTTATGCAGATAATGCAAATTTTCTCAATGGAACTGGGGATGGAAGATAATGTACATCACAGCAAAAATTGCAGTGGCAATCTTAAACAGATGAGGAAGACTCTGTGAAAGACTATTTGAATAGGAGAGAAAGGCCAGGACTAAGTCTGAACTTAACCCCACTAAAGCAAGGAAGTGGTAGGGTTTAAAGCGTGGCATAAACTGGTGGGAAAGTACTGTAGGATATTAGTCCATCTGAGTTTGCTAATTGGCTTTATCTTTAAGACAGGAGGTAATTTTACAATTTGGAGCAAAGCATTCATCAGTTAGGCTTCTACTCTCTCTCAGAAACTAGGAGGTGGAGTGCTATCTCCTTTCATGATGACATTCCCAGGTTGTGAATCTGGCAAGAAGCTTTAAAAGAATGTATAGACATCTCAAAGAAGCAGAGAAAGAGTTGCAAATTTTCTAAAGTAAGTTTTCTGAGATGAGGGAGATTAAGACCTAATATCAGGAGGAAAATTGTTGAAAATGTAGGCAAGTTATGGGGAACATGAAGGCCTTCTTTGTCATGGGCCTAAAGAAGGGTACACTAGGGACTTTATTTTCAACTTTTAATTAAAAATGTAACTAAAGAAAAATATGAGAATATTTTCAGATTTATGAAGACTTTGAGATGTTGAATATATTATTCACTTATGATCATTATAGTATTAACTATTCCATATGTTGGCAATGTTACAAAATTTAATATTATATTTTCCTTGTAACCTTAAGTGACAAACCCTATTTTGATAAATACTTTATACTTATAAAGGATCTATATATAAATTTATATTATATAATTAATTTGGTCATGTAATATCTTGGGAAATTCATTTGGCTATTTGACATTTGGAAATGATGATTATTAAAGGCCGTTATTATGTTTTAAGTACTTTCTGTGGTCAGCTTCTATAATAGAGTTTATCAGCACTGTCTCACCAAATCATTATAATAAGTACTATTCCAGATTTACAGATGAGAGAGAAATGAAAGCTTATCCAAGGAATACAAAGGTAATACAGAGAATTATCTCACTCACCTTCAGCTTTTTTGACTACACACTACCCTGGTTCTAGACTCCATCTTCTCTCTTTTGTAACAACTGGCTTCTCTGGTGAGATCTTAAACCTATATCTCAGCCCAGTCCATGACAATGCAATTCTATGCAATTAAATTATCTAAGTTCTATGCAATTAATATTGCCATGCTTCTTAAGATTCTGAATGCATTATTTGTCACAAAGAATAAGCTGATGTTTATAACTTTTAAAAGAATTAAATTCTACTTTTTCCTAACCAACAAAAAAAACCTCAGTGCACACTATAAGAAAGATTGAGTACAAATTGAAAATGACACTAGGCACTTACTGCTTTATTAAGGTAGGGCAGTAGGACCTGGTGTTATCTAATGTACATGACAACTCTAAATCTTAAATTCAAAACACTCTAACATTTGGAAGTTTTCAGAAAGACATGCAAAATGGTGGGGCAATTAGCATATGATCCAGACAACCTAACATTTATACATTAATGCTGTGGACATAGTCCAGGTGAGACTCAGCTGCTGTCAATACTCTTTTCTCTTACTGGTATACCATCAATAATTATGTTTAAAACTATTTTCAGAGCCAAGTATTCTTTCTGTAAACCCCCCGCCCCCCCAAAAAAAAGCCTTGGCTCTCAATTAGATGAATGGCAAATATTTGTTCTCTCATTTGCTGATATAGATAAGTGAAAAGGTGTGTGAGTAAAAGGCACCAAGTAACTTCTTAGCGATCAGTAGGTATTGTGAAATGAGTTGTTTGATGTAATCATCAATATTCAGCAACGTACCTATTTTAATGTTACTAATGACTGAATGAGGATGAGAAGCCATGTACACTGGCATTCAGCATTCAGCAATGTGGTGTTTACCTATGAACAAATATAGTCCATACTCTCTGAAAGGAAAAGGCAGGTAGAAGCAGGCTATGTGCATGCTGGAGAAGGCATTACATAAAGATATGGTTTGTAAAATGGAAGTAAAATTTCTTTGATAAGCACTTAGAAATTTTGATTCTACATCTGGCTTAGCTACCTAATACTAGCTCTTGGGTTTTCAGTGTCCTCATTTGGGAGGCAGCCACATGTAGTGATTAAGAACATTTCAGTGGTCCTGAGTCTTAGTACCTGCTCTGCCATTTATCTTTAAGTCTAAGTGACTGTATCTTTTAAATTGTAAAACAGTAGTCATTTTCTTGTAGGATGGCTTTGAGAATAAAATGAGGTATGTATTTAAAGTACCAGACATGGTACCTCATATACTGCTGTCCATAAATATTAGCCATTGCACTCTGCAATAGAGATGACAATCTTTGTTCCAGTGTCCACTATTATTCTGTAAAGATTCAAAGATGAGGTGGATTTGAATTTAGTTTGTAATGTAATAGGTGTGTAGTAGCATCTTGTTTTAATTTGCAGTTTTCTATTGATTACTGATGTTGAGCATATTTTTGAATGCTTATTTGCCATTATTTGGTGAGGCATCTGTTAAGATATCTCGTCGAATTTTGTATTGTTTTCTGATTTCTTCCTGAGTATTGGGTTTGAGAGTTCCTAATTCTGTATTTGTTATCATAAGTGCAATTTGCAAATAGCTTCTCTGAATTCATGGTCTGTCTTTTCATTTTCTTAATAGTGTCACATATCAAGTGTTTAATTTTCATTTTTAATGAATATCTCAAATCTTTAGTGAACATGGCAGGAAAGACATTTTTCTGTTTATTTCTAGAAGTTGTATAGTTACATTTTACATTTACGTTTATATTCCATTCTGTGTTAACTTCTGTATAATTTGCAAGATATAGGTGAGTTTTCTTATATGTGTGTTTATACTCAATAGTTCTAGCACAATTTGTCAAAATCGTTACCTGTTCTTTACTTAATTGGCTTTGATCTTAGTTAAAATTCAGTTGGTTGTGTTTGTGTGTTTCCAAGCTCTGTGTTCCATTCCATTGTGCTGTGTGTCTATACTTTAGCCAATGCCAAGTTATTTTTATTACTGTAACTTTAGAATTATTCGTTTGCCTCCTTTATATTGATTTCTGTCCTTCATCATTGCATTCTTTATGCTTGCTTTTGATTTAATTTGTCCATCTTTTTTCTAGTTTCTTAAGGTACAACAACCAATTAGAAAATATAGTAGAAAATACATTCACAGTAAAAATAAATACTATAAATTTTGTAATTTAGAAAGAAGGAAATATATTGGTCTAAAAAATGACAAGGCCCAGACTTTCATGGAGAAATTTAAATGATTTTAGTGTTGCATATATACAAAATAAAATTTCATAGATGGACAAAACATATTGAATTGTGGCTACATATGTCAACAGGAAAAAAAATAAAAATTACGTGGAATAAAGCAAATTAAAATACTGGTATAAAGGGAGAGCTAGCAATCAGGAAACTGATGTCTCGTGGTTTGGAAAATCCCCAATCTACTATAGAGAGCTGTTGGTAAAATGCAAAAGCTGCCACAGCAATATTTGAGTTAAAGATCCACAGATTTGCAACCTCTCTCTACCTCTGATTACTAGCCATGAAATCAACAAATTAGACAAAGAATGGTATCAGAGAAAGATAATAATAGGTAGGTAATATAAAGTTTGGAGGGGATTTTAGTTTTTTAATGAATGAAACCACGAGAGAGAAATAGAACTGGCTACTTCTATAATAATGTAACAATTACTGTTATAAGACTACTTCATTCTTTTTAAAATGTTGGCATGTCACATTTTGTCATTTTAGTTTCAAAGAATGAGCCAGGGTTGGAACATTTCAGGCTGGTGGAATTACATAATTTTTTTAAACAACGTCATTTGGTCTGTTTCCGAATTTAGGTATTTACAGAACTGTGACTAAGACTCGGGTCCAATTAACTTGTGGTGTTGTGAATTTATTTCACTTTCTCATGAAATTCAAAATTTCTCAACCTAAATCTGTCAGAATCTGACAAAGTTACATGTCAACATTTGCCTTTTAAAAATGCAGCATAGTGTATTTGGATTTTTAATTAGCAATGTGTTGCTTGAAAAACAAACAAAAGTTTATCCAAGAAATTTTGAAAAAGCTCTTACTCACTCTACTATTTGGCATTACTCCTAAAAGATTAAAATTTAACTGTTAGCAATCACATTTTCTCTGGGTTATTTATTCCCTTTAATTCTCGCCATATGTTGTTTATTGTTATTGCCTATTTCTTCTAGTTCTTTCTATAGAAGCTGAATGGCAAACTCTATAAACACAGATATCCAGAAAGTGACTGTGTGGGCATTCAGCATTCTCATTTTAGGAGATGATACTTAAGTTTTGGTTTTTGTTACTGAAAGTGTTCAGATGAAATAACCTCATTATTCCAGGAGACACTAATTGGTCAGTTTTTTTAATGACCATTACACTTCTCTCTCACACTCTTTTCATCAATAACTGAAGTTACTGTTTTTATAAAAATGCCACATGCATATCTTTGTCATCAAGTAAGACCAAAAAAGAGTAAAAATCAAAAGAAAAATGTTACTAAAAATCTAGTAACATCCCAGAATATTTTTTGAGATATAACTGTGAGTATATAAACAGATCAATAATAGAGGGATGGATGGATGGGTGGATGAATGAATGGATGGGTGAAATTAAGAGTCCCCCCCCCATTTTTGCTCCCAGAAGATCTCATGTAGTCCTGTGACTTTAAATAGCATTCATTTTCTACCAACTCCAAAATGTATATAGTTCGGTAAAAGAAACCATATTTTTCCTGATTTTGACAACTTTACCATCAGTGCAACAAATAATGCTAAGTTCCTACTAGTGTTTCTCCTTGACCATTTCAATAGGCTTCCAGTCTCCCTGCTTCACCTCTTTCTTTCATGGGATTTCACCACAGTAGTGAGAATTACCCATGAAACATAAAAATCAGACCCTTTTATCCCCTCACTCAAAACCATAAAAGGGCTGCCTGTCACATTTACAATAAAATGCAACTCCTTACTGTGGCCTATGTTGTCCTCCCTGTCTCTGAGCTGTCTTTCTGAGAGCATGTTCAAGCAATCCCTCTTTGCCCCAATCAGATCCAGTCATACTGAACTTCCTAGAAGGATCTTAGGTCATTTCTCCTCAGGACCTTGGCAGTTGCTCTTACCTCCACCAAAATTATTCTTCCCTAAGGTTTTTGCATGTATTGTTCCTGTATTTTATTTGATCTCTACTCAAATATGACTACAGAGGGGAATTACCTGACCATCCTAAAATAGCCAGCTCCATGTCCTATCTCTTACCTCACTATATTTACCTTCATAACACTTATATTTACTGAAAATTATATTGTATGATTATTTGGATAACTTCATTGAATGTGTTCCCTGTAGAATGCAAACTCTATAGGGTCAGGGTTATTCCCTCCACTTATTTGCACTTTTATCTACAACAAAAGAGTGGTACCTAGTGAGCATAAAATAAATATTTATCAAATGTTATGAATTTGAGGACTGATTGAATCAGAACCAGCTATATGTTATGTTATTTTTAAATAAAAATATTTTAATTGCATTGTAATTTAACTAAAATGTAAGTTAATTAATATTGAAAGAGTAGCTAAAATAAAGCTATAATTCTTTGTCAAAGAAATGCTAATTTTGAGATTCCTCGTACTTTAAAAATGTAAAGGTTTTAGTCTTTTTTTTATTTTTATTGTTATGTTAATCACCATACATTACATCATTAGTTTTCGATGTTGTGTTCCATGATTCCTTGTTTGTGCATAACACCCAGTGCTCCACACAGAATGTGCCCTCTTTAATACCCAGCACCAGGCTAACCCATCTCCCCACCCCTCTCCCCTCCAGAATCCTCGTTTGTTTTTCAGAGTCCATCCTCTCTCATGGTTCGTCTCCCCCTTTGATTTCCCCCCCTTCATTCTTCCCTTCCTGTTATCTTCTTCTTCTTTCTTTTTTCTTAACATATATTGCATTATTTGTTTCAGAGGTACAGATCTGTGATTCCACAGTCTTGCACAATTCACAGCATTTGCCATAGCACATACCCTCCCCAATGCCTATCACCCAGCCACCCCATCCCTCCCACCCCGCACCACTCCAGGAACCGTCATTTTGTTTCCTGAGATTAAGAATTCCTCATATCAGTGAGGTCATATGATACATGTCTTTCTCTGATTGACTTATTTCACTCAGCATTACACCCTCCAGTTCCATCCACATCGTTGCAAATGGCAAGATCTCATTCCTTTTGATGGCTGCATAATATTCCATTGTGTATATATACCACTTCTTCTTTATCCATTCATCTGTTGATGGACATCTTGGCTCTTTCCACACTTTGGCTATTGTGCTATAAACATTGGGGTGCACGTATCCCTTCGGATCCCTACATTTGTATCTTTGTGGTAAATACCCAGTAGTGCAATTGCTGGATCATATGGTAGCTCTATAGTCAACTGTTTGAGGAACCTCCATACTGTTTTCCAGAGTGGTTGCACCAACTTGCATTACGACCAACAGTGTAGGAGGGTTCCCCGTTCTCCGCATCCCCGCCAAAATCTGTTGTTTCCTGACTTGTTAATTTTAGCCATTCTGACTGGTGTGAAATGGTATCTCATTGAGGTTTTGATTTGGATTTCCCTGATGTCTAGTGATGTTCAGCAGTTTTTCATGTGTCTTTTGGCCATTTCGATGTCTTCTTTGGAAAAATGTCTGTTCATGTCTTCTGCCCATTTCTTGATTGGATTATTTGTTCTTTGGGTGTTGAGTTTGATAAGTTCTTTATAGATTTTGGATACTAGCCCTTTATCTGATAGGTCATTAGCAAATATTTTCTCCCAATCTGTCGGTTGACTTTTGGTTTTGTGGACTGTTTCTTTTGTTGTGCAAAAGGTTTTTATCTTGATGAAATCCCAATAGTTCATTTTTCCCTTGCTTCCCGTGCCTTTGGTGATGTTTCTAGGAAGAAGATGCTGCGGCTGAGGTCGAAGAGGTTACTGCCTGTGTTCTCCTGTAGGATTTTGATGGACTCCTGTCTCACCTTTAGGTCTTTCAACCATTTGGAGTCTATATTTGTGTGTGGTGTAAGGAAATGGTACATTTTCATTCTTCTGCATGTGGCTGTCCAATTTTCCCAATACCATTTGTTGAAGAGACTGTCTTTTTGCCATTGGACATTCTTTCCTGCTTTGTCAAAGATTAGTTGACCATAGAGTTGAGGGTCTATTTCTGGGCTCTCTATTCTGTCCGTTGATCTATGTGTCTGTTTTTGTGCCAGTACCATACTGTCTTGATGATGACAGCTTTGTAATAAAGCTGGAAGTCCGGAATTGTGATGCCGCCAGCTTTGCTTTTCTTTTTCATCATTCCTCTGGCTATTGGGGGTCTCTTCTGGTTCCATACAAATTTTAGGATTATTTGTTCCATTTCTTTGAAAAGAGTGGGTGGTATTTGATGGGGATTGCATTGAATGTGTAGATTGCTCTAGGTAGCATTGACATCTTCACAATGTTTGTTCTTCCAATCCATGAGCATGGAACGTTTTTCCATTTCTTTGCATCTTCCTCAATTTCTTTCATGAGTATTTTATAGTTTTCTGAGTACAGATCCTTTGCCTCTTTGGTTAGATTTATTCCTAGGTAGCTTATGGTTTTGGGTGCAATTGTAAATGGGATCGACTCCTTGATTTGTCTCTCTTCTGTCTTGTTGTTGGTGTATAGGAATGCCACTGATTTCTGTGCATTGATTTATATCCTGCCACTTGACTGAATTCCTGTATGAGTTCTAGCAGTTTTGGGGTGGAGTCTTTTGGGTTTTCCATATAAAGTATCATATAATCTACAAAGAGTTAGTTTGACTTCTTCTTTGCCAGTTTGGATGCCTTTGATTTCTTATTGTTGTCTGATTCCTGTGGCTAGGACTTCTAATACTATATTGAATAGCAGTGTTGAGAGTGGACATCCCTGCTGCATTCCTGACCTTAGGGGGAAAGCTCAGCTTTTCCCCATTGAGAATGATATTCGCTGTAGGTTTTTCATAGATGGCTTTTATGATATTGAGGTCTGTACCCTCTTTCCCTATACTCTGAAGAGTTTTGATCGAGAAAGGATGCTGTACTTTGTCAAATGCTTTTTCTGCATCTGTTGAGAGGATCATATGATTCTTGTTCTTTCTTTTGTTAATGTATTGTATCACGTTGATTGATTTGCGGATGTTGAACCAACCTTGCAGCCCAGGGATAAATCCCACTTGGTCATAGTGAATAATCCTTTTAATGTACTGTTGGATCCTACTGCCTAGTATTTTGGTGAGAATTTTTTCATCCATGTTCATCAAGGATATTGGTCTGTAATTCTTTTGATGGGTCTTTGTCTGGTTTTGGGATCAAGGTAATGGTGGCCTCATAAAATGAGTTTGGAAGTTTTCCTTCCATTTCTATTTTTTGGAACAGTTTCAGGAGAATAGGTATTAATTCTTCTTTAAATGTTTGGTAGAATTTCCCTGGGAAGCCATCTGGCCCTGGGCCTTTGTTTATTGGGAGATTTTTGATGACTGCTTCAATTTCCTTAGTGGTTATAGGTCTTCAGTTTTTCTGTGTCTTCTTGGATCCGTTTTGGTAGTTGATAAATCTTTAGGAATGCATCCATTTCTTCCAGGTTATCTAATTTGCTAGCATAGAGTTGCTCATAATATGTTCTTATAATTGTATGTCTTTGGTGTTGGTTGTGATCTCTTCTCTTTCATTCATGATTTTGTTGATTTGGGTCCTTTCTCTTTTCATTTTGTTAAGTCTGGCAAGGGGTTTATCCATCTTGTTAATTCTTTCAAAGAACCAGCTCCTAGTTTCATGGATCTGTTCTACTGTTCTTTTGGTTTCTATTTCATTGATTTCTGCTCTGATCTTTATTATTTCTCTTCTCCTGCTGGGTTTAGGCTTTATTTGCTGTTCTTTCTCCAGCTCCTTTAGGTGTAGGGTTAGGTTGTGTATTTCAGACATTTCTTGTTTCTTGAGAAAGGCTTGTATTGCATATACTTTCCTCTCAGGACTGCCTTTGCTGTATCCCAAAGATTTTGAAGAGTTGCATTTTCATTTTCATTGGTTTCCATGAATTTTTTTAATTCTTCTTTAATTTCCTGGTTGACCCATTCATTCTTTAGTAGGATGCTCTTTAGCCTCCATGTATTTGAGTTCTTTCCGACTTTCCTCTCGTGATTGAGTTCTAGTTTCAAAGCACTGTGGTCTGAAATTATGCAGGGAATGATCCCAATCTTTTGGTACCAGTGAGACCTGATTTGTGACCTAGGATGTGATCTATTCTGGAGAATGTTCCATGGGTACTAGAGAAGAATGTGTATTCCTTTGCTTTCGCATGGAATGTTCTGAATATTCCTGTGAGGTCCATTTCGTCCAATGTGTCATTTAAAGTCTTTATTTCCTTGTTGATCTTTTGCTTAGATGATCTGTCCATTTCAGTCAGGGGGGTGTTAAAGTCCCCCACTATTATTGTATTGTTGTCTATGTGTTTCTTCGCTTTTGTTATTAATTGCCTTATATAATTGGCTGCTCCTATATTAGGGGCAGAGATATTTAAATTTGTTAGATCTTCTTGTTGGATAGACCCTTTAAGTAGGATATAGTGTCCTTCCTCATCTCTTATTACAGTCTTTGTTTTAAAATCTAATTTGTCTGATATAAGGATTGCCACCCCAGCTTTCTTTTGGTGTCCATTAGCATGGTAAATGGTTTTTCACCCCCTCACTTTCAATGTGGGCGTGTCTTTGGGTCTAAAGTGAGTCTCTTGCCGACAGCATATTGATGGGTCTTGTTTTTTAATCCAATCTGATATCCTGTGTCTTTTGATTGGGGCATTTAGCCCATTTACATTCAGGGTATCTATTGACAGATATGAATTTAGTGCCATTTTATTGCCTGTAAAGTGACTGTTACTGTATATTGTCTGTATCCTTTCTGGCCTATGCTGCTTTTAGGCTTTCTCTTTGCTTAGAGGACCCCTTCCAATATTTCTTGGAGGGCTGGTTTTGTGTTTGTAAATTCCTTTAGAATATGTTTGTCCTGGAAGTTTTTATCTCTCCTTCAGTTTTCAATGACAGCCTAGCTGGATATAGTATTCTTGGTTGCATATTTTTCTCATTTAGTGCTCTGAAGATATCATGCCAGTCCTTTCTGGCCTGCCAGGTCTTTGTGGATAGGTCTGTTGCCCATCTAATATTTCTACCATTATAGGTTACGTATCATTTCTCCCTTGCTGCTTTCAAGATTTTCTTTTTGTCTCTGAGACTCATAAGTTTTACTATTAGATGTCGCGGTGTTGACCTATTTTTATTGATTTTGAGACAGGTTCTCTGTGCCTCTTGGATTTTGATGCCTATTTCCTTCCCCACATTTAGGATGTTCTCGCTATCATTTCCTCCAATATACCTTCTGCCCCTCTCTCTCTTTCTTCTTCCTCTGGGATCTCAATTATTCTAATGTTGTTTCGTCTTATCGTATCACTTATCTCTCAAATTCTGCCCTCGTGATCCAGTAGTTGTTTATCTCTCTTTTTCTCAGCTTCTTTATTTTCCATCATTTGGTCTTCTATATCACTGATTCTTTCTTCTGCCTCATCTATCCTAGCAGTTAGTGCCCCCATTTTTGATTGCACTTCATTAATAGCCTTTTTGATTTGAATTTGGTTTGATTTTAGTTCTTTTATTTCTCCAGGAATTGTTTCTCTAATAACTTCCACGCTTTCTTCAAGCCCAGCTAGTATCTTTAAAATCATGATTCTGAATTCTAGGTCCGACATCATACTAATGTCCGTATTGAGTAGGTCCCTGGCAGATGGTACTACCTCTTGTTGTTTTTGCTGAGGTAATTTTTTTCGTCTTGTCATTTTGTCCAGAGGAGAATAGATGAATGAGAGAAGAAAATGCTAACAGGTTAACAACGTCCCCAGCAAATATACTCTAAACAAATCAGAAAAGACCTGAAACCAGGAGAAAGGAAAGGGAAAGAAAGAAAAAAGAAAGAGCGAAAAAAAGATAAAAACAAACAAAAACAGAACAAAACAATAAAAAACAGAATATGATCAAATATGATCAGGCTAGTGCATAGATCAGTGCCATACACTAGATTTTGGGTGTATTTTGGTCTGTTAGAAGAAAGTGCCTCCTAAAATTTTAAAGGAAGAAAGACTTATATATGTACAAAATAAGGGTTGATACAGTGAATGGATGGAAGATGACTGTAAAGATAAAAATTATAAAAGACTTTATAAAAGGAATTGATAAGATAAGATAAGTTGTTTGAAAAAAGAAAGAAGAAGATTTAAAAAAATGAAAAAAAAGGGAGAGAATGTGATCAGGTAGGAGACTAGAACAAAGCCATACACTAGTGATTTAGGGTATATTTTGATCTGTTAGAAGAAACTGCATTTCAAAATTTTAAAGAAAGAACAACTTATATATATATATGCCAAAAAAAGGTATCTACTATGAAGGGATAGACTATGACTCTAAAAATGAAAAATAAAAATCTTTTTTATCAAAAAGGGATTGATAAGATGTTGGTTGAAAAAGGGAAAAAGAAAAATTAAAAAAAAAAACAGTTAAAAAAATTAACTTTGAAAAACAAATGAATCATGGTAAAAAAGCCATGAATTCTATGTGCAGTATTCCCCTAACGCTGGAGTTCTCCCATTCTCCTTGATCAGTAGACTTGGTCTTGGCTTGCTGGCTGTTCCTGCTGATCTTCTGGGTGAGGGGCCTGTTGCTGTGGTTCCTAAATGTCTTTGCCGGAGGCGGAATTGCCCCGCCCTGATCGGTCTGGACTAAGCAATCTGCTCAGGTTCGCTCTAGGGATTTTTTGTTCCCTGCAAGCTTTCCATACAGCTTTGGAGGATGAGATTGAAAATGGTGACCTCTCAATCTCTGCCTAGAGTAGCTGCGAACTTGGGGCCCCATTCCTCAGTGCGTCCCCAGAGGAAAGCAGTCAGTCACTCCCATGTCCCCGTTCTCCGGCCACACTCCGTGCTCACCCAGCGTGTGACCGAGCATTTCTATCTCTGGCACCCAACTCGGTGTGCAGTCTCCAAACCCAGCAGATCCCTGCGGTGCACTCCTGCACCGTTCCTCCTGGAGGAGGAAGGGGAGTCTCCCCAGATCTGCCGCTTTTTGGGTCCCTGCTGGAGGAGCAGTGGCCTGACTGTGTCACTGATCACAGTTTATGGCCACCCCGAGCTGAGAGCCCACACCTTGGCTCTGTCTATGCAGCCAGCTTCCCTGCTCCGATACCTGGGAGCTCTGCCACACTCAGGCATCCCTGGTCTTTCTGTGACCCTGAGGGTCCTGAGACCACATTGTCCCACAAGGGTTCCACCCCCGGCTTAGCCACTGGAGTGACGTCCCTCAGCGGAACCTCCTTCTAAAAGTTCCAATTTTGTGCTCTGCTGCTCTATCACTTGCCAGAAGCAGCTGACAGAGGCCCCCTCCCCCACCGTCTATCCTGAATATCACCTCAGATTCACTTCTCCGCACGTCCTACCTTCCAGTAAGTGGTCGCTTTTCTGTTCAGAGAGTTGTTGCTACTATCCTCTTCGATCTCCTGTTGAGTTCGAATGTGTTCAGAATGGTTTGATCCCTATTCAGCTGAATTCCTGAGACCAGACAAAATCCAGGTCTCCTACTCCTCCATCATCTTGCTCCACCCTAGTCTTTTTATTTTTAATCTCTATTATTCTATCAAGCAGTATCTACTGATTTCAAAATAAAATATGATGAAATCACTAACACCCTTATTTCCAATTCTCCTTCTTCCTATCAATGACTTATTTGGGTTATATTACTTTTACAAAATTAATTTCTTTAAAAAATTACATTTTCCTCCATATGCATAATGGTTACAGATGTCTAGGCTTTGTTTATATATGAAGAGATTTATCTTTTAAATCATGGTTTGTCTCTTTTTAAATTGTTTATTCTCATTTTTATTAGATTGATGGGTTCTGTTTGTCTACCTTTTTGCAGCATTTTTTTATGAATGTCATACTTATGTTCTATGTCCCCTCAGTTATGTTCTACTTAAACATATTTGTATACTTGAACATCAAGTGAACTGTGTAGAAAAAATATTCGATTTTATTTTAGTTCTGTCAGAACTTTCTGTCATCACTCAACCATCTTCTGGCTTGTGTTGCTATGTAGAACTATGAAGACTAATTTTTCCCCTTTTATTATACTTGATCATCTCTATATTGACATTACATGTACTTGCAAATATTTGGTTCTCCTTATCTTCTGGGAGCACAGATGACTGTATTTACCAACTTAATTACTGAAAAAGAAGACCATATGAGTAGTTCTAGGCAATGGGATATGAGAGGAGGTGGTAAACAAAATTGCTTTGAGAAATTATAAAAAGAGTAGATTTTCATATGCTACTATGACAAGGAGCCACCATGTTCTAACTGGTGAAGCTAATGGATTATGACTCAGAGCCCACTGTCAATCTATAGTTTTAACTACAAGAAACTGTTTATACTTGAGCATTTTGATCCAGAAAATGGCAATCAGTTTCATATATTTCAATGAACATATAACATAAATTACAAACAAAACTTTGTTAGATTGTGGCATTAAAGTTTGGGGTTAATTTTTATCACAGTTATCCACTTGTACAAATCCTGCATGTTCTTATTTGCTTGTTCTCTCTCACCCTCCATGTATATATATATATATATACATATATTTTTTTTTCCTCTTAAATAAGACATGCCCTTTGAATTTTCGGGGTCAAGTTTCTTTTTCAAGGAACTTATCTTTTATTTTTTATCTTATTTTATCCTTCAACATGCTTTCTTTTCCATTTGAACTGTATTCTTATTTTGGAATTTCATATTTTTTAGGGGAATTTCTTTTGTCTATATTATATAACACTCTCAATTCTATGTCATCTATTTTTTAATTTTATTCATTATGATTCACTCAGATTTATCCATTGTATTAACATTTTTATAATTATTCTTATTGTTTTGTCTATTTTTCATTTAGCTTTTATTTCTTTTAGTTTCTATTTTTGCTTCTTATTTCTGGAAACTACCTGCTCTTTTCATTGTTCTGTTATATATATTTTTTTCTGTTGAGTTTTCTTCACTTTTTTTCCTTCCTTTCTTTTAAAAGTAATCTCAAGGGCGCCTGGGTGGCTCAGTTGGTTAAGCGACTGCCTTTGGCTCAGGTCATGATCTTGGAGTCCCAGGATCGAGTCCCGCATCAGGCTCCCTGCTCATCAGTGAGTCTGCTTCTCCCTCGGACCCTCCCCCCTCTCATGCTCTCTCTATCTCATTCTCTCTCTCAAATAAATAAATAAAATCTTTAAAAAAATAAAAATAAATAAATAAAAGTAATCTCATCTGTAATTCTATTTTAACAGTAGTGGATGTCCTATCTACTATCATTTTGTGTTTCCATGAGTAATGCCTCTTACGGTGCATGGTATTTCATAGCAGTGTGTTTACATTTCTCTCTTTAAAAAGCAAAAATCCTATGACTCATGTTTCATTCTGACTCTTATCTTTGAGTTAGACCCAAGAGTGTCTGAAGAACAGTAGTGGATGGATTAGGAATTGGGGCAGGCAATAGTGTCAATTTAGTGTCATTGTTCTGAGCAACCTCTAATGAAATCTGTTTTTTAATTTTCTTTATCTTAAGCTGTGTCTATAATAGGTTTGAGGAATTGATGAAGATAAGGTAAATCACCCCTGTAGGTCACAATCTTTCTGTGTTTGAATCTTCAGCTCGCTGATTTCTCTGCCTCCTTTTTCCTGTCACATCCAGCAAATTCTAAAACTAGGAACTAGTTTGTATATAATAACATTGGTTGTTCACATAATTTCTCTAAAATCTGTACTTTGTGGGTCCTTAATGTCAAACTACATCTCTACAGGACATTTCCCATTATCATTCCCACATTCTTACTTAACCATACTCTCTTGAAGCATCAAAGACATACAGTCAAATATTAAGTTTTTAATAACTCATATATTCTAGCTAAAATTTGTATTCATTGTAATCTCATATGGAAAAGTTATAGAATTTTAAGAGCATTTTCTTATAATAAAAACTGTTTTGTGATATTCTAATTCATATAGAAGATATGATCTTACCTTAGAATCATACTTTATCTTCCTTTCCCATGTAAATATCATGTTTCTTATGAAACTTCTATTGCCTGTGATAGAATGGAAAGAATAGGTGTATTGTTTGAATCCTGTGCCTCCACATGCTTAGACTGAGCTTGTCTCAAGTAAAATCAACTAGGATAAAGAAGTAAGGGCATTTCAATTTTATATTACATTATATTACATTACTTGGGCTTCAGAACCATGATGTATTTTTTTTTAATCAGAGAGAATTGGATAGGTCCAATGTGAGATTTAAGAAGTGATGTGGTCTCCATGTTCCAAGTACTTTAGACTCATAATTTGATTTTGTTCTTCTCAGTCTTCATACTCTGAAGCTGAGTGCAAACAATGCGAAGGTAAACTAAATAAAGATCTGAATGCTGGGGGCGCCTGGGTGGCTCGGTCGTTAAGCGTCTGCCTTCGGCTCAGGTCATGATCCCAGGGTCCTGGGATCGAGCCCCACATCGGGCTCCCTGCTCCGCAGGAAGCCTGCTTCTCCCTCTCCCACTCCCCCCTGCTTGTGTTCCCTCTCTCGCTGTCTCTCTCTATCAAATAAATAAATAAAATCTTTAAAAAAAAAAAAAAAAAAAAAAGATCTGAATGCTGGAATACAGGTAGTGTCTTCTCCAATCACTTTCACTGACTTTGGAGCCCACCATATCTGCAAGAACTTCTCAAAGAAGTTGCCTGGACCCAAGCCATAGCTAGTCATAAGGAAGAAATAAGCACCTATAGACACCTTATTGGAGAACAAAGCCCTTTATGTTATAAGGTTTTACATTTATGTTTTCTCCAACAATTCTGACTTTGATATCAGTGATCCTTCTCCTTAGAAGTAGATTGAGAACAAGTGTATTTATGGTGCACATCTCACAGCTTGTATTTTTTTTTCTTTTCTAATTAGAGTTTTTTTTTATTTTTATTATTATGTTAATCACCATATATTACATCATTTGTTTTGGTGTAGTGTTCCATGATTCATTGTTTGTTCATAACACCCAGTGCTCCATGCAGAATGTGCCCTCTTTAATCTCACAGCTTGTATTTTTACATTTAAGTCTGTGCTTTCCTTCCACACTACATTTCAGAGTTATATCAATCACACTGTGTAGAAGAAATACATTGATTTAAAAAAAGCAGATGCGCCTTTTCAAAGAAAGTTAATATACTAGAAGAACTAAAGTTTCACCTAAAAAGAAAAACCAAACTGCTTAAAAGTAAAGCATTTTTATGGATTCTATTTGGATGATTCAAAGAAATAATTAATCCATTTGAGGATAACAACAACAAAAAAATCAGATCATTGATTTTCTGTAAATAAAACAGTGCCAAACTGTTTGTTCAGTGCCCTATTGGTATAAATGTGGCATATTGCTATAATAATTTTCAATCCTAAAATGTTCCATTTGGCCAAGGTGTGTTCAGTTAAATAATTATTAGCATGTGTTTTAAGAAAGAAACTATAAGAATAAATAAACTATGTTTTCTGAAAACACAGTCTAAATTCGTTCAAGTTTTATTTTTATCTTTATCTATTTTAAAGTGATGTGTAAATTAAGCATTTATATAGTTACTTTAGAGGTTGATTTCTTTCGGGCTTTTAGGAAAGACAAGAATGTTTGAAATTCTGACATAGTTTTCCATTGGGACCATGCTATGAAGAGCCTTACGTAAGTGCTGGTACACTACTCTTTAATATTATCTTTTTAAAAAAATTCTTAATTTATATGATTATATTGGAAAACATGGCACATAAAGAACAAATCTGTGAGAAGACAATCCCTGGCCAGATAGATAATATGAAGAATAATAAAGCTAAAAAAGTAAGGAATATGTAGGTACAAAAAAATCGTCCCCAAAATTCAGAAGAGTCAAAGGTATTGCCCTGACATATAAAAGGTAGAAAAGCCATCTTGGGTGAATTACACAACAATACCAAGGCATCAGAGGGATGCCACATTATTTTCATGATGTACTGAGGGTCTTATCAACATTTATGCCCTCAAAAATCAACCATGTGTTGATATATCAAATTTTTATGCCAATACCGGCACCCCCATAACCCCCCCACACATTGAGTTCTAGAATTGTATACCCAATTGGTATTGAATACTTACATCTGAATGTCCCCATACAAAATTCAGATACAATATAACCAAAACTTAAATCAGTAGCAATCTACTGAACCTATTCTTTCTGTAGTATTAACTCAGAGAATGATACCTCCCTCTATTTGGTCTCACAAAAAGTGATTATTTTAGTTTTCCTTCTCTTTTTGTCTTCACATTTAATCAGTAACCAAGTGTGTAGACCTTCCATCCTAAACATCTCTTGCCCATATAACTTTATTAAGACATATTTTCCATATCACATAATTTGCCCATTTCCGGTATACAATTAGTACAAAATACCAAATTTACCAAATTGTGCAATCATCAACATAAATCAGTTTTAAAACGTTTCCATTGTCCTATAAGATTCCTCATTCCCATTAATATTTAATCTCTGTTCCCTTACCCTCCTTCAAGTAAACCACTAATCTACCTCTGTCTCTATGGATTCTGGATATTTCACATAAGTAAAATCACACAATATGTATGAGGCCATTTGTTCTTAGCTTCTTTCACTTAGCATAATGTTTTTGAGGTTCATCTCTAATATCACAGCATGGTTCAGTGGTTTATTCCTTTTACAGTGCTGAATTGTACTTTATTGCCAGGATATACCACATTTTGCATATCTATTCATCAGCTGCTACACATTTAAGTTGTTTCCAATTTTTGGGTGCTTCAGATCTATTATTTCTTATTTTTAAAAAAATTTAGTATAATACATATAAAATTTACCATTATAACCATTTTTACATGTACAGTTCCCTGGCATTAGATATCTTCATATTGTTGTGCAACCTTTACCACCATCCATCCCAGAACTCTTCTCATCTTGCAAAACTGAAACTCTACCTTTCAAATTTCATTCCTCCTTCTTTCCAGACCCTGGCGACCACCACTCGACTTTCTGTCTCTATAAATTCAACTGTTGTAGTTACCCCATATAGATAAGATCCCACAGTATTTGTCCTTTTGTGTTTGCCTTATTTCACTAAGCATAATGTCCTTAAGGTTCATCTACACTGTAGTATGTGTTAGAATTTACTCCCTTTTAAGGTGAGATAATACCCCATTGTATGCATATACCACCTTTTGTTTATCCATTCATCCATCAATGGACTGGAGTTGCTTCCACCTTTTGACTACTGTAAATAATGCTGCTACAAACATGAGTGTACAAATATATTTTTGAAACCTTGTTTTCAATTCTTTTGCATATATACCCAGAGGTAGAACTGCTAGATCTTATGATAATTCTATGTTTTGTTGTGGTTGTTTTAAGAAACAACCATACTGGTTTCAATAGCAGTCACTGCATTTGAAGTCTCCATCAACAGTGAGCAATGGTTTCAGTTTATTGACATCCGAGCCAACACGTTATTTTCTTTTTTTTTCTTTTTACATATAATAGCTATTCTAGTAGGTGGGAGGTAGTGCTTAAGATTAATTTTTGACTAGGTTTTCTACCCACAATTATGGAGGGAGAGTGAAAATAAAGGGAAGTAAGTAGATAGTGTATTGAACTTTCCCTATACATTGGCAAACATTACACATGGGTAGACCTTTCCTTATTCAAGAATGAATATAAGGGATTAAAGTGCTAAATATACGTTGAACACTACATCAAAAACTAATGATATACTATATGCTGGCTAACTGAACAGGATAATAAAAAATAAAATAATAAAATTAAGTGCTAAATATAAAAAGAACAAAACTAAAATTTTCATGAGGCTCTGTCAGTTTGGTATTTAAATTGCTTTTGCTGAGATAAAATACAAAACACAAGATATTTTTAAAAGTGCATATTTCACTCTGGTTCATATAAACTAGTACTATGTTTTTTTAAAAAAAATAATTATTGGACATTTACTTAAAAATGACTGTTCCCCAGGAATTTTTAGCATTTTATTTTAGCACCAAAGTCATTGTTTAATATTATGTTACATAGAAACAATCCCATAGATGCTAGCAGATTTTCTGTAGATAAAACAGAAATTGTATACCCAGCACCTGAACCCACTATGATCATGGCTAAGGCAGGCATTTCTGTAGAAGTTTTGTGCTCCTGGATCACAACTGGAAATCCAACACACTAGGCCATAGTGAAAACTGAATTTGTTCCAAGAGACATCACCAAACAATTTTAGGCAGTTTTCTGTATAGTTAATTAATTAGGTAGAAGAACTGGGTGTTGGGTATTAAGGAGGACACTTGTGATAAGCAGTGGGTGTTCTATTTAAGTGACAAATCACTAAATTGTACTCCTAAAACTAATATTATACTGTATGTTAACCAACTGGATTGAAATAAAAACTTCAAACTAAAATTAAAATTACAAATTCCCCCACCCAAAGGAAACAATATGGCTGGCAAAACTGATAAGGCTTCTGCACATATGGGGTCTATAGTCTTGAAAGGGAAATATATGCTAGTAAATAAATAAATAATAAACATATGATTACAAGTGATACAAGTGGTAGTAAGAATAGCTGTATTATTTTATGAAAGAACAAAAGAGGGAAACTGAAACAACCCACGAATAATAGGAAAGGCTTCCTCAATGAAGTACATACTGACAGAGATCTGAATAGGTTAAGAGTTTATAAAGATCTTCTAGATCACTTTAGTTGAGGTGAGAAAAAGAAATGGAGTTTATCGAAGGGGATATGAGGGCACTAATGAAGAGACTCCGTCAGTAGTGCAGGTAAAAGATAATAGGGATTGAGTAGTGGTAATGAAGGTAAAGAAACAGATGGATACTTCAGAGCTATTTAGAAAGTAAAACATAGGGGGGGCGGAGCAAGATGGCGGAGGAGTAGGAGACCTAGATTTTGTCTGGTCTCAGGAATTCAACTGAATAGGGATCAAACCATTCTGAACACCTACGAACTCAACAGGAGATCGAACAGGAGAGTAGCAACAACTCTCTGAACAGAGAAGCGACCACTTACTGGAAGGTAGGGCATGCGAAGTGAATCCGAGGCGATATTCGGGAGGATAGACGGCGGGGGAGGGGCCTCCGCCGGCCGCTTCTGGCAAGTGCTAGAGCCGCGGAGCACAAAATCGGACCTTTTAAAAGTTGGCTCGGCGGAGGGACGTCGCTGCAGTGGCTAAGCGGGGGGTGGAATCCTCCCGGGACAGTGTGGTCTCAGGACCCTTGGGGTCACAGAGAGACCGGGGGTGCCTGAGTGCGGCAGAGCTCCCAGGTGTCGGGGCGGGGAAGCCGGCTGCAGATACGGAGCAGAGTCGCGGGCTCTCAGCTCGGGGTTGCCATAAACTGTGATCTGCGGCCCAGTCGGGGCACGGCTCCCCCAGCAAGGACCCAACAAGCAGCAGATCCGGGGAGACTCCCCTTCCTTCCCGGGGAGGAGCGGTGCGGGAACGCACTGCAGGGATCTGCTGGGTTTGGAGACTCCGAGCGGGGTCGGGTGCCAGAGATAGCAACACTCGATCACAGGCCGGGTGAGCACGGAGTGCGGCCAGAGACCGGGGACACGGGAGTGACTGCTTTTCTCTGGGGGTGCACAGAGGAGTGGGGCCCCGAGTTCTCGGCTCCTCCGGGCGGAGACTGGGAGGCCGCCATTTTCGCCCTGCTCCTCCAAAGCTGTACCGAGAGCTTGCAGGGAACAAAAGCTCCTGAGAGCAAACTGGAGCAGCTTCCTTAGCCCGGACCGACAAGGGCGGGGCAATTCTGCCTCCGGCAAAGACATTTGGAAACCACAGCAACAGGCCCCTCCCCCAGAAGATCAACACAAACAGCCAGCAAGCCAAGACCAAGTTGATCGATCAAGGAGAATAGGAGAACTCCAGCTCTAGGGGAATACTGCACATAGATTCATGGCTTCTTTTTTTTTTTTTTTTTACCATGATTCATTATTTCATCAAAGTTAATTTTTGTTGAATTTTTTTATTTTTCTTTTTCCCTTTTTCAACCAACATCTTATAAATCCCTTTTTTTAAAAAAAAAATTTTTTTTATTTTTTTTTCATTTTTAGAGTCATATTTTATCCCTTCATAGTAGTTATCCTTGTTTTTGGCATATATATATAAGTTGTTCTCTCTTTAAAATTTTGAGGTACAGTTTCTTCTAACAGATCAAAATATACCCTAAACCACTAGTGTATGGCTTTGTTCTAGTCTCCTGCCTGATCACATTCTCTCCCTTTTTCCTTTTTTTTTTTTTCCTTAAATCTCCTTTCTTTTTTCAAACAACTTATCTTACCAAGTCCTTTTATAAAATCTTTTATAATTTTCATCTTTACAGTCATCTTCCATCCCTTCATTGTATCAACCCTTATTTTGTACATATATGTCTTTCTTCCTTTAAAATTTTAGGAGGCACTTTTTTCTAACAGACCAAAATACGCCCAAAATCTAGTGTGTGGCACTGATCTATGCACTAGCCTGATCATATTTGCTCATATTCTGCCTTTTTTGAATTGTTTTGTTTTTGTTTTTATCTTTTTTTCTTTTTTTTTTTTTCTTTTTCTCTTTCTTTTTTCTTTCTTTCCCTTTCTTTTCCCCTGGTTTCAGGTCTTTTCTGATTTGTATACAGTATATTTGCTGGGGACGTTGTAAACCTGTTAGCCTTTTGTTCTCTCATTCATCTATTCTCCTCTGGACAAAATGACAAGACGAAAGAAATCACCTCAGCAAAAAGAACAAGAGGTAGTACCGTCAGCCAGGGACCTACTCAATACGGACATTAGTACGATGTCGGACCTAGAGTTCAGAATCATGACTTTAAAGATACTAGCTGGGCTTGAAAAAAGCGTGGAAGTTATTAGAGAAACCTTTCTGGAGAAATAAAAGAACTAAAATCTAACCAAATCGAAATCAAAAAGGCTATTGATGAGGTGCAATCAAAAATGGGGGCACTAAATGCTAGGATAAATGAGGCAGAAGAGAGAATCAGCGATATAGAAGACCAAATGATAGAAAATAAAGAGGCTGAGAAAAAGAGAGAGAAACAACTACAGGATCACGAGGGCAGAATTCGAGAGATAAGTGATACGATAAGACGAAACAACATTAGAATAATTGGGATCCCAGAAGAAGAAGAGAGAGAGAGAGGGGCAGAAGGAATATTGGAGCAAATTATAGCAGAGAACTTCCCTAATGTGAGGAAGGAAACAGGCATTAAAATCCAGGAGGCACAGAGAACCCCTCTCAAAATCAATAAAAATAGGTCAACACCCCGACATCTAATAGTAAAACTTACGAGTCTCAGAGACAAAGAGAAAATCCTGAAAGCAGCTCGGGAGAAGAGATATGTAACCTACAATGGTAGAAACATTAGATTGGCAACAGACCTATCCACAGAGACCTGGCAGGCCAGAAAGGACTGGCAAGATATCTTCAGAGCACTAAACGAGAAAAATATGCAGCCAAGAATACTATATCCAGCTAGGCTATCATTGAAAATAGAAGGAGAGATCAAAAGCTTCCAGAACAAACAAAAACTAAAGGAATTTGCAAACACGAAACCAGCCCTCCAAGAAATATTGAGAGGGGTCCTCTAAGCAAAGAGAGAACCTAAAAGCAGCAAAGAGCAGAAACGAACACAGACAACAGACAGTTAACAGTCACCTTACAGGTAATACAATGGCACTAAATTCATATCTTTCAATAGTTACCCTGAATGTAAATGGGCTAAATGCCCCAATCAAAAGACACAGGCTATCAGATTGGATTAAAAAACAAGACCCATCAATATGCTGTCTGCAAGAGACTCATTTTACACCCAAAGACACCCCCAGATTGAAAGTGAGGGGGTGGAAAACCATTTACCATGCTAATGGACACCAAAAGAAAGCTGGGGTGGCAATCCTTATATCAGACAAACTAGATTTTAAAACAAAGACTGTAATAAGAGATGAGGAAGGACACTATATCCTACTTAAAGGGTCTATCCAACAAGAAGATCTAACAATTGTAAATATCTATGCCCCGAACATGGGAGCAGCCAATTATATAAGGCAATTAATAACAAAAGCAAAGAAACACATTGACAACAATACAATAATAGTGGGGGACTTTAACACCCCCCTGACTGAAATGGACAGATCATCTAAGCAAAAGATCAACAAGGAAATAAAGACTTTAAATGACACACTGGACCAAATGGACTTCACAGACATATTCAGAATATTCCATCCCAAAGCAACGGAATACACATTCTTCTCTAGTGCCCATGGAACATTCTCCAGAACTGATCACATCCTAGGTCACAAATCAGGTCTCAATCGGTACCAAAAGATTGGGATCATTCCCTGCATATTTTCAGACCACAATGCTTTGAAACTAGAACTCAACCACAAGAGGAAAGTCGGAAAGAACTCAAATACATGGAGGCTAAAGAGCATCCTACTAAAGAATGAATGGGTCAACCAAGAAATTAAAGAAGAATTAAAAAAATACATGGAAACCAATGAAAATGAAAACACAACTGTTCAAAATCTTTGGGATACAGCAAAGGCAGTCCTGAGAGGAAAGTATATAGCAATACAAGCCTTTCTCAAGAAACAAGAAAGGTCTCAAATACACAACCTAACCCTACACCTAAAGGAGCTGGAGAAAGAACAGCAAAGAAAGCCTAAACCCAGCAGGAGAAGAGAAATCCTAAAGATCAGAGCAGAAATCAATGAACTAGAAACCAAAAGAACAGTAGAACAGATCCACGAAACTAGGAGCTGGTTCTTTGAAAGAATTAACAAGATTGATAAACCCCTGGCCAGACTGATCAAAAAGAAAAGAGAAATGACCCAAATCAACAAAATCATGAATGAAAGAGGAGAGATCACAACCAACACCAAAGAAATACAAACAATTATAAGAACATATTATGAGCAACTCTATGCCAGCAAATTAGATAACCTGGAAGAAATGGGTGCATTCCTAGAGATGTATCAACTACCAAAATTGAACCAGGAAGAAATAGAAAACCTGAACAGACCTATAACCACTAAGGAAATTGAAACAGTCATCAAAAATCTCCCAAGAAACAAAAGCCCAGGGCCAGATGGCTTCCCAGGGGAATTCTATCAGACATTTCAAGAAGAATTAATACCTATTCTCCTGAAACTGTTCCAAAAAATAGAAATGGAAGGGAAACTTCCAAACTCATTTTATGAGGCCAGCATTACCTTGATCCCAAAACCAGACAAAGACCCCATCAAAAAAGAGAATTACAGACCAATATCCTTGATGAACATGGATGCAAAAATTCTCACCAAAATACTAGCCAATAGGATCCAACAGTACATTAAAAGGATTATTCACCACGACCAAGTGGGATTTATCCCTGGGCTGCAATGCTGGTTCAACATCCGCAAATCAATCAACGTGATACAATACATTAACAAAAGAAAGAACAAGAATCATATGATCCTCTCAATAGATGCAGAAAAAGCATTTGACAAAGTACAACATCCTTTCTTGATCAAAACTCTTCAGAGTATAGGGATAGAGGGTACATACCTCAATATCATAAAAGCCATCTACGAAAAACCTACAGCGAATATCATTCTTAATGGGGAAAGGCTGAGAGCTTTTCCCCTAAGGTCAGGAACGCGGCAGGGATGTCCACTCTCACCACTGCTATTCAACATTGTATTAGAAGTCCTAGCCACAGCAATCAGACAACAAAAAGAAATCAAAGGCATCCAAATCGGCAAAGAGGAAGTCAAACTCTCACTCTTTGCAGATGATATGATACTGTATGTGGAAAACCCAAAAGACTCCACCCCAAAACTGCTAGAACTCATACAGGAATTCAGTAAAGTAGCAGGATATAAAATCAATGCACAGAAATCAGTGGCATTCCTATACACCAACAACAAGACAGAAGAGAGACAAATCAAGGAGTCTATCCCATTTACAATTGCACCCAAAACCATTATATACCTAGGAATAAATCTAACCAAAGAGGCAAAGGATCTGTACTCAGAAAACTATAAAATACTCAGGAAAGAAATTGAAGAAGACACAAAGAAATGGAAAAACGTTCCATGCTCATGGATTGGGAGAATCAACATTGTGAAGATGTCAATGCTACCTAGAGCAATCTACACATTCAATGCAATCCCCATCAAAATACCATCCACTTTTTTCAAAGAAATGGAACAAATAATCCTAAAATTTATATGGAACCAGAAGAGACCCAGAATAGCCAGAGGAATACTGAAAAAGAAAAGCAAAGCTGGCGGCATCACAATTCCGGACTTCCAGCTCTATTACAAAGCTGTCATCATGAAGACAGTATGGTACTGGCACAAAAACAGACACATAGATCCATGGAACAGAATTGAGAGCCCAGAAATGGACCCTCAACTCTATGGTCAACTTATTTTTGACAAAGCAGGAAAGAATGTCCAATGGCAAAAAGACAGTCTCTTCAACAAATGGTGTTGGGAAAATTGGACAGCCACATGCAGAAGAATGAAACTGGACCATTTTCTTACACCACACACAAAAATAGACTCCAAATGGTTGAAAGACCTAAACGTGAGACAGGAGTCCATCCAAATCCTAAAGGAGAACACAGGTAGCAACCTTTTCGACCTTAGCCGCAGCAACTTCTTCCTAGAAACATCGCCAAAGGCACGGGAAGCCAGGGCAAAAATGAACTATTGGGATTTCATCAAGATAAAAAGCTCCTGCACAGCAAAAGAAACAGTCCACAAAACCAAAAGACAACCGACAGAATGGGAGAAAATATTTGCAAATGACATATCAGATAAAGGGCTAGTATCCAAAATCTATAAAGAACTTATCAAACTCAACACCCAAAGAACAAATAATCCAATCAAGAAATGGGCAGAAGACATGAACAGACATTTCTCCAAAGAAGACATCCAAATGGCCAACAGGCACATGAAAAAGTGCTCAACATCGCTTGGCATCAGGGAAATCCAAATCAAAACCTCAATGAGATACCACTTCACACCCGTCAAAATGGCTAAAATTAACAAGTCAGGGAACGACAGATGTTGGCGGGGATGTGGAGAAAGGGGAACCCTCCTACACTGTTGGTGGGAATGCAAGCTGGTGCAACCACTCTGGAAAACAGTATGGAGGTTCCTCAAACAGTTGAAATTAGAGCTACCGTTCGATCCAGCAATTGCACTACTGGGTATTTACCACAAAGATACAAATGTAGGGACCCGAAGGGGTACGTGTACCCCAATGTTTATAGCAGCAATGTCCACCATAGCCAAACTGTGGAAAGAGCCAAGATGCCCATCGACAGATGAATGGATAAAGAAGAAGTGGTATATATACACAATGGAATATTATGCAGCCATCAAAAGGAATGAGATCTTGCCATTTGCAACGACGTGGATGGAACTGGAGGGTGTTATGCTGAGTGAAATAAGTCAATCAGAGAAAGACATGTATCACATGACCTCACTGATATGAGGAATTCTTAATCTCAGGAAAGAAACTGAGTGTTACTGGAGTGGTGGGGGGTGGGAGGGATGGGGTGGCTGGGTGATAGATATTGGGGAGGGTATGTGCTACGGTGAGCGCTGTGAATTGTGCAAGACTGTTGAATCACAGATCTGTACTTCTGAAACAAATAATGCAACATATTTTGAGAAAAAAGAAAAAGAAGAAGATAACAGGAGAGGAAGAAAAGGGGAGTATGTCAGAGGGGGAGACGAACCATGAGAGAAGATGGACTCTGAAAAACAAACTGAGGGTTCTACAGGGGAGGGGGGTAGGGGGATGGGTTAGCCTGGTGATGGGCATTGAGGAGGGCACGTTCTGCATGGAGCACTGGGTGTTATGAACAAACAATGAATCATGGAACACTGCACCAAAAACTAATGATGTAATATATGGTGATTAACATAACAATAAAAAATTAAAAAAAAAAAAGAAAGTAAAACATATACTAAATATTAAAAGACTGGTGATGAAAGATCGAGAAATTTGGACATACTAATGTGAAAGTCACATTTTTGAACTAGGATGCAAAAAAATCTCAAATTAATGGCAAAATCGTAAGCAATATACACTAGAGAGATCGAGCTTAAATATAATCACCTAAACAAATATTGGGTCAAAGAGAAGAATGATATTTTCACAGAATTCTTCCGCAAATAACCTACAGATTTAAAGCAATTTAGAGGTGACTTGGCAAAATGATTCTAAAGTGCATATCGAAGTCTAATGCTGAAGAAATAAGCATGAAAAATCTTAAAAAGAATTAAAAAAAGTTGTAATTTGCCATGTCAGATTTCCATAAATATTTTATAATGTGTTATTAGACACTAATAAACAAGTTTACCAATGGATTTGTATAATGCCCTGAATGCCATCAAAACATTTTATGGGAACATATCATATTTTAAACTGGCATCACTAAGGGAACAGACTATTAAAATATAAGTGATTTAGGGACAAGTTGTTATAAATATGGCATGAAAAAGATTAAAACTGAATTTCAGATAGTTTATAAATTTAATTAATTGGTGTTTCTCTTCACACTTCTTGTATTCCTCAGTAATCTAATATTTACTCTATAATTATGTTTTTATTCATGACCTCTATAAACTGGTAGTGTACATAATTTCTGATGCACTATATTTACATTCTTAAATGCCTATGGGACGCTTAATCTTTAATGTCCCACAGCAAAAATACTTTCTTAAATTGTATTGGGCATATGGGAGTTCATGTTATTTTTTCTTTATAATTCCACGTGTTATAAATGATTTGCATGCATTTAATGTATAACTTAAATATATATTTAAAACAGAAAAGAGGAGAACAAGAGAAAATATTTCAAAAAATCACAGTAATACTGGAAAAAAATATCCAAGGCCACAGAACAACACGTGAAATATATATTTCAAAAATATATCCCAAAGTGTTTGTCAACCGATGTAAATGAATTGCTAAGATTCTTTGTGTACTGTTTTCTTCTTTGTGCTTTCATTTATTTTCATTATAAATATACATTACTTTGGGGCGCCTGGCTGGCTCAGTCAATAAAGCATGAGAAAATTTTGGGGTCATGAGTTCGAGCCCACATTGGCTATAGAAATTACTAAGTAAATTAATAAACAAACATTACTTTTGTAATCAGAAGACACATCCACATACATAAAGCTAATATAAATTTTCTCAGAATATGTGAAAAATTTCAAGCTAAAAGTTTTCAGAAGACTCTTTGGCCTCCTTCATTTTACATTTTAAAGCTGAGGTTAAATATTTGAAGCAAAATATTTTATTTGCCAATATTTTTACTAATTGTTTTTTGATTCTCCTAAAATTTAGTAAAATGAAGATTTTAGATCAAATGGCCCACTGAGGATTGTGCACACAATTTTCCAGCTAAAGGATTCTCCTAGGGAGGGGCTGAAAAAGAAGAATTTAAGGGAATGAAAGGTATATCCATCCTGCATTCTGCCTGCTAGAAACACACCTCAAAATTGTAGAAGTAATTGGAATTCAAATGCTTTGCACCTTTCACTCCAGTTCACATTTATACAAGTTATTGACCTGCCATCACCTCCTGCCTTCTCAGCCCTGACAGATTTTCTGAATTGGTTAGATATTTGTGTCATCTATTTTTATGTTCTGCTTATCAAATGGAAGGACAAGGACAAGAAAGTTGAAATTGCTTAGAAATGGTTAGAGACATGGGGAAAAGTTGATTAAAATGAAAGGTAAAATAACATACAATTTTTGTCATTCAAAGTGTTAAGGATTTTCAGGTGTTTCTATGTATGATGCCTCATAGATATTGTATAGGAAAATTTCATGCTCTTTTATGTGCAAGATTAAAAACAGACTAAATTTTTTCCAAGATGTAATAATAAGTGGGAAGTTACTGGAAATATTTGCTATTTTTAAATAATCTTTCTAGACCAGATTCTAGAAAAATACAAAAGCCACTTAACAAGGTTCTTATCCTTTATTGTGTTTAGATTTCTTCTTATAGAAATGAGTGTTTTAATTGTTTCCATATTGCTTGATTTTTAATACCAGAAAGTATTCTTCATTTATTCCACAAATATAGTTTGATTATTAGATATAATCAAACATACCATTAGAAGACATAGTGGATAAAAAAGAAGCACAAAATACTTCTTCTGCCTTCAATGTTAACACAACTTTAATGATAAATTGAAACCACCTCATGAAAGGGTTTTTAATTTAATCAGATGATTTGTGATAATTCTCTTGCAATCACTGATCTTTAATAATATTTGAGTAGTGGGCCGCCTGGGTGGCTCAGTCGGTTAAGCGTCTGCCTTCGGCTCAGGTCATGATCCCAGGGTCCTGGGATCAAGCCCAGCATTGGGATCCCTGCTCAGTGGGAAGCCTGCTTCTCCCTCTCCTACCACCCTGCTTGTATTCCCTCTCTCACTGTCTCTCTTTCTCTGTCAAATAAAGACATAAAATCTTTTAAAAAAATATTTGAGGGGTGCCTGGGTGGCTCAGTTGGTTAAGCGACTGCCTTCGGCTCAGGTCATGATCCTGGAGTCCTGAGATCGAGTCCCATATCGGGCTCCCTGTTCAGCGGGGAGTCTGCTTCTTCCTCTGACCCTCTTCCCTCTTGTGCTCTCTGTCTCTCATTCTCTCTCTCTCAAATAAATAAATAAAAAATCTTTAAAAAAATAAATATTTGAGTAGTAATAGTCTAGTTACACATAGACTTTTGAGAACACAAATTCACATCAAAATCCTTAAGACCCATGGTGAGTTATTTTTAAATCTAGTTTGTGTATTTGTAATTGTTTTTCTCATTTATAAGATGTTTTCTTCTTTTCAACCAAGTTATAAATCATTATTGCAAGATAAAATTTTTCTCATGATCATTTAAATAATGTTTTGTACTGAATTAAAAAAGAAACTCTGATAACTACATCTGTGTATTTAATTACTTACTCAATATGTAACATTTGCTCGGTGTTGGGATGAATGCAATTTGAATCTAGGACATCCTTGCCATTCAGAAAATAAAAATCTTTATATTGGGCAGACAACCCATAAAAAAGTTACAGGAGAGGCATCTTTTTAAAAAAAAAAGATTTTATTTATTTATTTGACAGAGAGAGACAAAGTGAGAGAAGGAACACAAGCAGGGGGAGTGGGAGAAGGAGAAGCAGGCTTCCCGCCAAGCAGGGAGCCCAATGCGGAGCTCGATCCAAGGACCCTGAGATCATGACCTGAGCCAAAGGCAGATGCTTAACGACTGAACCACCCAAGCGCCCCCAGGATAGGCATCTTAATCTCTTGCAACAGTCTTTCTCTGCTTTCTCTTCACACCAGTGGAGCATGTTGGATGATCTGTTTGTTCTTTAGAAGCTTCTCTCTGAAGCATTGTTAGGATCTAAAGCAAATAGGTAAGGATTCAGAAAAAGGAGAACCTTCTTACACTATTGGTGGGAATGCAAACTGGTGCAGCCACATTGGAAAACTTATGGAGGTTCCTCAAAAAGTTAAAAATAGAACTATCCCATGATCTAGCAATCTACTAGGCATTTACCCAAAGCATACAAAAATATTAATTCAAAGGAATACATGCACCCCGATGTTTATAGTAGCATAATCTAAAGTAGCCAAATTATGGAAATAGCCCAAGTGTCCACCAACTGATGAATGGATAAAGAAAATGTAGTGTATACATACAGTGGAATATTACTCAGCCATCAAAAAGAATGAAATCTTGTCATTTGCAATGATGTGGATTGAGGTAGTATATTATGCTAAATGAAATAAGTCAGTCAGAGAAAGAAAATACCATATGATTTCACTCACATATGGACTTTAGGAAACAAAACAGATGAACATAGGGGAAAATAAGAGGCAGGTAAACATAAAACAGACTCTTACCCATAGAGAACAAATAGGATTGTGGAAGGGAGATGGGGGGATGGGTTAAATGGGTGATGAGTATTAGGGAGGGCAATTGTTGTGATGAACACTGGGTGTTATAGAGATAAAAGGGAAAAAAAGAAAGCAAGCAGGTTTAAAAAACAAAAATACATACATACATACATACATATGTGTGAACAGGACTTGCCTGTGTGCACACCAGAGGCAGCAATGTAACATAAGTCTTTCTGGTTCCAGCACAAAGGAAATGGCATCTAGAATTGAAGGAGGAATAGAAGGCCAGCTGGAAAATGAAAATTCTAGATTGATCAGTAGGAGGGTATTTCTATTCATTCGTGTTTTGCAGACTAAGAATTGACTGCAAGGAAATCTAAAAGTGTAGTAAGAAAATACTGGAAATCTGTTTGTCCAAGTAACCGTAAGGTTGAATTAAATTTGATAGACCATAATCAGATGTAATAGATGGGTCCCATACACAGAAAAAAAGTGTGACCGTTTTTATTTATTTATTTATCTTATTATTATGTTATGATAGTCACCATACATTACATCATTAGTTTTTGATGTAGTGTTCCATGATTCATTATTTGGGAATAACACCCACTGTTCCATGCCCTCTTTAAAACTCATCACCAGGCTAACACATCCTCCCACCCCCTCCCCTCTAGAACCCTCAGTTTGTTTTCCAGAGTCCATCATCTCTCATGGATCATCTCCCCCTCTGATTTCCACCCCCTTTATTCTTCCCATCCTGCTATCTTCTTCTTCTACTTTTATTTTTAACATATAATGTATTATTTGTTTCAGAGGTACAGATCTGTGATTCAAAAGTCTTGCACAATTCACAGTGCTCATCATAGCACATACCCTCCCCAATGTCTATCACCCAGCCGCCCCATCCCTCCCACCCCCCACCACTCCAGCAACCCTCAGTTTGTTTCCTGAGATTAAGAATTCCTCATATCAGTGAGGTCATATGATACATGTCTTTCTCTGATTGACTTATTTCACTCAGCATAACACCCTCCAGTTCTATCCACATTGTTGCAAATGGCAAGATTTCATTCCTTTTGTTGGCTGCATAATATTCCATTGTGTATATATACACCACATCTTCTTTATCTATTCATCTGTTGATGGACATCTTGGCTCTTTCCAGTTTGGCTATTGTGGACATTGCTGCTATAAACATTGGGGTGCACATACCCCTTCAGATCCCTACATTTGTATCTTTGGGGTAAATACCCAGTAGTGCAATTGCTGGGTCCTATGGTAGCTCTATTTTCAACTTTTTGGAGAACCTCCATACTGTTTTCCAGAGTGGTTGCACCAGCCTGCACTCCCACCAACAGTGTAGGAGGGTTCCCCTTTCTCCGCATCCCTGCCAACATCTGTCGTTTCCTGACTTGTTAATTTTAGCCATTCTGACTGGTATGAGGTGATATCTCATTGAGGTTTTGATTTGGATTTCCCTGATGCCAGCGTTGTTGAGCACTTTTTCATGTTTCTGTTGGCCATTTGGATGTCTTTGGAAAAATGTCTGTTCATGTCTTCTGCCCATTTCTTGATTGGATTATTTGTTCTTTGGGTGTTGAGTTTAAGGAGTTCTTTATACATTTTGGATACTAGCCCTTTATCTGATATGTCATCTGCAAATATCTTCTCCCATTCTGTCGGTTGTCGTTTAGAGTTGTTGACTGTTTCTTTTGCTGTGCAAAAGCTTTTTATCTTAATGAGGTCCCAGTAGTTCATTTTTACCCTTGCTTCCCTTGCCTTTGGCGATATTTCTAGGAAGAAGTTCCTGCAGCTGAGGTCAAAGAGGTTGCTACCTGTGTTCTCCTTTAGGATTTTGATGGACTCCTGTCTCACATTCAGGTCTTTCAACCATTTTGAGTCTATTTTTTGTGTGGTGTAAGGAAATGGTCCAGTTTCATTCTTCTACATGTGGCTGTCCAATTTTCCCAATACCATTTGTTGAAGAGACTGTCTCTTTTCCCTTGGACCTTCTTTCCTGCTTTGTCGAAGATGAGTTGCCTATAGAGTTGAGGGTCCATTTCTCGGCTCTCTATTCTGTTCCATTGGTCTATGTGTCTGTTTTTGTGCCAGTACCATACTGTCTTGATGACGACAGCTTTGTAATAGAGCTTGAAGTCCGGAATTGTGATGTACCAACTTTGCTTTTCTTTTTCAATGTTCCTCTGGCTATTCGGGGTCTTTTCTGGTGCCATACAAATTTTAAGATTATTTGTTCCATTTCTCTGAAAAAAGTGGATGGTATTTTGATGGGGATTTCATTGAATGTGTAGATTGCTCTAGGTAGCATGGACATCTTCACAATATTTGTTCTTCCAATCCATGGGCATGGAATGTTTTTCCATTTCTTTGTGTCTTCCTCAATTTCTTTCATGAGTATTTTATAGTTTTCTGAGTAGATTCTTTGTCTCTTTGGTTAGATTTATTCCTAGGTATCTTATGGTTTTAGGTGAAATTGTAAATGGGATCGACTCCTTAATTTCTCTTTCTTCTGTCTTGTTTTTGTGTATAGGAATGCCACTGATTTCTGTGCATTGATTTTATGTTCTGCCACTTTACTGAATTCCTGGTGTAAGGTTAGGTTGTGTATTTGAGACCTTTCTTGTTTCTTGAGAAAGGCTTGTATTGCTATATACTTTCCTCTTAGGATTGCCTTGGCTGCATCCCAAAGATTTTGAACAGTTGTGTTTTCATTTTCATTGGTTTCCAGGAAATTTTTTAATTCTTCTTTAATTTCCTGGTTGACCCATTCATTCTTTAGTAGGATGCTCTTTGGCCTCCATGTGCTTGAGTTCTTTCCGACTTTCCTCTTGTGATTGAGTTCTAGTTTCAAAGCATTGTGGTCCGAAAGTCTGCAGGGAATGATCCCAATCTTTTGGTACCAGTTGAGACCTGATTTGTGACCTAGGATGTGATCAATTCTGGAGAATGTTCCATGGGCACTAGAGAAGAGTGTATATTCTGTTGCTTTGGGATGCAGTGTTCTGAATATATCTGTGAAGTCCATTTGGTCCAGTGTGTCATTTAAAGTCTTTATTTCCTTGTTGATCTTTTGCTTAGATGATCTGTCCATTTCAGTGAGGGGGGTGTTAAGGTCCCCCACTATTATTGTATTGTTCTTGATGTGTTTCTTTGCTTTTGTTATTAATTGCCTTATATAATTGGCTACTCCCATGTTAGGGGCATAGATATTTACAGTTGTTAGATCTTCTTGTTGGATAGACCCTTTAAGTAGGATATAGTGTCCTTCCTCAGATCTTATTATACTCTTTGTTTTAAAATCTAATTTGTCTGATATAAAGATTGCCACCCCAGCTTTCTTTTGGTGTCCATTAACATGGTAAATTGTTTTCCACCCCTTCACCTTCAATCTGGGAGTGTCTTTGGGTCTAAAATGAGTCTCTTGCACACAGCATATCGATGGGTCTTGTTTTTTTATCCAACCTGATAGCCTGTGTCTTTTGATTGGGGCATTTAGCCCATTTACATTCAGAATAACTATTGAAAGATATGAATTTAGTGCCACTGTATTGCCTGTAAGGTGACTGTTACTGTATATTGTCTGTGTTCCTTTCTGGTCGCTGGAGAAAGAACAGAAAATAAAGCCTAAACCCAACAGGAGAAGAGAAATAATAAAGATAGAGCAGAAATCAATGAAATAGAAACCAAAAGAACAGTAGAACAGATCAATGAAACTAGGAGCTTGTTCTTTGAAAGAATTAACAAGATTGATAAACCCCTGGCCAGACTTATCAAAAACAAAGGAGAAATGTCCCAAATAAACAAAATCATAAATGAAAGAGGAGAATGATTTTTAAACATCCAATGAATGGTACATATAATAACTTGCAAACACATGTAGAGTTTTATGTGATTTGTATTCCTTATTATATTATAGTAGACATCAAAATATTTTACAGTTTGGAATTTAAAGAATACCTTGTTATGATATACTTTGCAAAAACAAATTTTAAAGAAACAGGCTAAAATACTTCCGGGCACTCATAAGTGAACTCTCAAGTTAGAATAAATGTTTTTAGTATGAGAATAAATGGAAGCAGATACCAAACACACATTCCTGATAATATCACTATCCTCTAACTCCTAGGGGTGATTTCATTTGCTCTTCTTTTACTATGTATTTTTTTTATTTTATTATGTTATGTTAATCACCATACATGAAATCATTAGTTTTTGATTTTAAACATGATGTGGATTTTTTTTTAATTACTAGATAACAGTTTTTATAGTTGATTGATATTCAATGACAGAATAAAATAATTTAAAAACCTAGTTACAGACAAGTTTCCTGTTGATATTTAATACAAATTTTACACTCTCCAAATAATATACTATCAAGTTATTTTATGGTAGAGATCAATATTTAGGAAAACAGGGACCAACATGTGTTTTCTAATTTTAATTTCACAGAATTTATAGAATCTAGCAAACAAAGCAAACTTATAGGATCCAACTGTGAGTTTCTTATTTATACATTAATTTAGTCATTTTTAAAAATAATTATTGGATGCCTATTAAGTACCAGATATTATGCTAGACATTGGGGGAAAAAAAAGACAATAAGAATTTGTCTTTGGGTAGCTTATGTTTATCAAGGCACAAAAGATTTATAAAGAATCATGGGCAATAGAGTGATTTATGATGAAAAGAGAAAATTGTTGAAGATGCAGTGAGAATACAAACCTTAAAAAGGCTGATCCTACTTGCTTGAAATGGAAGGGTGTCAGGAAAGGTTGCAGAGAGCTGGTCATACTTGAATGGAGTCCTGAAAACCCTAAGAAAATCTGCCAAATAAATCTTAAGCTGAGCAACAGAATGTAACTGAACTATTTTAGACCATATACATGGAGAATATTGTGACTCAATATCAAGAAAAATTTCTCTTGGTACATAGAGAAGGTCCACAGTGTAAATCCAAAAGAATGCTTCGCTAGAAAAATTGCACTTTTATAGGATGTTTGTGTGAATGGGGAGAAACAATCAGAACTTCTTAGATATCTGAAAGGACCTCAGTAGTCATTTGTTTTCAATCTCTACCTGGTGAAAGAATATATGAAATGAGATGGATTTTTCTGAGAAAAGCTTGAAAATTATCTGTATCCAAGATAAATGATTTTTAAGGTTTGCACAGAAATGATCCATTTAACTTTGTGGACATGTAATAATTATGACTGAAGTATATTACAAATTTCTAGTACATAACTTGCCTAATTATTTGGGTCTATGTCTATACTATGAAGTCACACTGAATATATCTAAAGTTCCTTCCCTGTTATAAGAGTTGGAAGTTTTCCAATACCAAGAAACATATCTGAAAACAGATAATCCTTTCTAGAAATTAACTGGCATTGTTAAAATTTTCATGTATTGTTTATGTGCTATTTTCAAATTTATGTGGAATGTATTAGATGTTCAAATTTGCAATAGCATATTTAAACTTAATTTCTATAAACCATAACTATATTTTTTGAAAAATGTTTTATTCACCAAATCTTGACATAAAAATAAAGGATTTAGTCTTTCAATTTCCCATGATAAAACTGCCTTTAATATTGGATAGACTAAATATAGAGATTCCCTACAATATTTTATTTAAATGTTTACCCATTGATGAACAAAAAGCATTAACTTTATAGAAATAGTTTACAATATTTATTAAAAATGTGGCCCTTGGAAATTATAGGGAACTTATAGTTTTAAAGTTAAAATGCTCTTTCATTTTTGTTTTGTTACAGAAAGATTTAAATAAAAATATGTCAAGAATATATTTGCAAAGAGGAAGTAAACAATTCATTTGAAAAACTATTTTTTTCTCTCCACACTTAAAGTCCTTTAATAGCACTACCAATAATATTTTAGGAACCAGAATTCTGAACACATTAACACAAATCTCATCATAAATGTGAATATAAATGCAGCCACTTGATTAATTGACCAAAGCAGCAGGGATTGTGATATTGTGGGAGTGGTAGTGGCAAGTGCTGGTATTTCAGATGTCAATTAGAAATTCAGAGGCAGCAACCTGCTTGTAAATCAATAAGCTTAGCTTTCAAAAATCCTTTGGATATTGAAACCAAACTGCTTGGGGTAGGAGCCTAGAACTGCGAGAATGGATGTTCATGATGAACTCATTTTTCAAGATACTGTTACTGCGCTTAAACTACATGCTTCCATCTATTCAAAATACATCCCAGCCCATCTAAAAGTACTCTGAGAATTATCATCCTTCAATAAATAAATAAAGGTCTGATGCTTCCTCTTATGGAGCAACGTTGTTCAATAGAGAAGCATCCCCATAGCCAAGAAATGCTTGCAATTCGCTCTTTACCTTTTTGACTGTGTCTTTGGAGTTCAGTCAGAAACCCTTCTTCTCAATGTCAGATGTCACAGGGAATTTCTCCTGGTCAGCATTACCAGGGCTTCTCATTAATACTCCAACTTCTGTCAGCCTGAAGGGTAACAACCTGCCTCGTGAAGTATTCCTAAAGGCCCCAGAGGAATATTATGTACAATATTTTGACTATATGTTAAATCAGGCTATCCCACACAAATGCTGGAAAATTGGCAAAATCTTACTCAGCCATCATTACATGACTTTCAGGCAAAGCATAAAAAGACAGAAGCTGATTTATAAAATAAAGCATACATTTGGATTTTGTTTCTTCATTAACCGAAGACTTCTGCTTGTTGTATCTTGAAGCATATGAAATATAAATTTAGCTAAAAAGTTACATTACTCAAAGGAGTAGAGGAAATAATGACATATTTTGTTAGTCAATTTTTTAAATCAGAAAGGCATATTTATTTTATTTTATTTCTTTTATTTTTAACCCTTTGACTCCCTTTGCCCATTTCTCCCACCCCCAACCCATGCCTCTGTCAACCATCCATCTGTTCTCTGTATCAATAAACTTTTTTTTTGTCTTTTAGATTCCATGTATAAGAGAGAGATCATATGGTATCTGTCCTTCTTTGTTTGACTTGTTTCACTTAGCACAATGCCCTCAAAGTCCATCCACCTTGTCACAAATGGCAAGAATTCATTCTCTTTTATGACTGAATAATATTCCTTTGTAAATATACACCACGATTTCTTGATCCACTCGTCCATAGATGGAAACTTCTTCTGTTTCCATATCTTGGCTACCATAAATAATGCTGCACTATGGGGTGCAGATATCTTCTGTAGTTGGTGCTTTTGTTTCATTCAGGTAAATACCCACAGGTGGAATAGTTGGATCTTATGTTATTTCTATTTTCATTTTTTTGAGGAAACTCCATACTCTGTTTCATAGTGGCTGTACCAATTTACATTTCCACTACCAGTTCACTTTTTAATAAAAGTAACTAGAATTTGAAAGTTAGTTTTATAGAAATATCTGAGGCAAATAGTAGACCAAAATAGTATTTTTGATGGCCTCTTTCATAGAAAGGAATCTCATTTTTTTCTTTTCTTTTTTCCCCAAACTTCATTTCTTCTTAAAATATCCATGTAACTAATTTTAAAAATGACATCAATTTGAGCTATCCTTTCCTAGCTCTTTCTATGTTTAAGTCAAATCAAGGAATTAATTTTTCTTCTAAAGTAAATGGTTCAGGATGTCATACTCCTGAAATTTTCCAAGACCTCAGTACAATAGAATAATGTTCAAAAAAAAACTTTATCAAGTAACTATAGAGGAAATATGTCATAATAAAATCTAAGCTTCTAAATTTTCACTTCTCCCATCTCTCTACCCCCTCCATCCCTGTCTTTGTCTACACACACACACACACACACCAACAGGAGACCTTCAGGTAAATTATCTTCATTTCCTCTCTTAATGGTAAATATAAATTCAGAACATGAAAATCATGAAAATACTACTTATTATGGAGTTCATTTGTTGCACACATTTAAAATTCTCTGTAGTAATGTACTAAGAAATTTTACTTTCTCAATGTGTTTTTTATTTTGAGAGGTATTTTAGAGGTACAATCATTCCTTATAACCAAAAAGTATCAAATTTTCTCAATTTGGTGACTATTTTTCACATTATGGAACATTAGTAGAATTAACAAATGGCAGATAGTCAAAATATTTTCAATATTCTAAATAGGGAAAAAGTCCCCTTCCATCATATTCAATGCTTCAATCCTATTGAATCATAACAGATACCTAAAACGTGAATAGTTTGGTTCTTTGGAGTTTCTGTCATGGAAGATGCACTATCTTAGCACAGCCTGATACATATTGCATATTTGATATCTGCTTGTTGAATAGATTTAATTTACATAAAGTAAAATGAGCCAAAGAGATTCATTAAACAGTGCCAGAGAAATTGATGCTGGCAGACCTGGACATCAGAATATGAACGGTCGGCTGCTTAACCTACTGAGCCACCCAGGCACCACTCAAAGTTTCTCTTCCTGTTTTCTTTTTGGAGTCTGCTCAAGTCACTAAGTCAGAAACATCTCCAAAGGGTGATGGTGAAAATAATTGTTTTACATGTTATACCAGCTTTTAAAATGTAATACGATAGACTGATACAAATATACAAATAGACTGCTGATCTTTGACAAAGAAGCAATTACAATACAATGAAGCAAAGATAGTCTTTTTCATAAAATAATGATGGAACAACTGGATCTTTACATGGAAAACATGATTCCAGACACAGACTTTACACCCTATACAAAAATTAACTCAAAATGGAGTATAGATCTAAATATAAAGTGTAAAACTCTAAAACTCCTAGAAGATAACATACAAGAAAATCTATATGACCATGAGTTTGGTGGTGACTTTTTAAATACAATACCGAAGACACAATTCATGAAAGAAAGGCTTTTAATTGCCTTTCTTTTCTATTAACAAAAGTGTAATGAATGTTTCTCATAGCCACAGTATATATACTCTATCCAGAGTTTCATGCACTCCTCTAGTCTGTTTGCCAGTGACATTCCATCCTAGACTTTTCAAACTCCTGCTCTACTGGGGTCTGTTCTCAGGTTCAGCCTACAGCACGGCTGTCACCCTTAGATTTCACTGCACCACACTGCTGGACTTAAATAAAATTAAAAACTTCTGCTCTGTGAAGGACATCATGAGAATGAAGAGACAAACCTTAGATTGGGAAATAATATTTGCAAAACACATATCTGATAAACTACTGTTATCTAAAATACACAATAACTCTTAAAAATAAAACCTGATTAAAATATGGCCAAAAGATCTGACAACACCTTATCAACAATATATACAGGTGGCAATAAAACATATGAAATGATGCTCAAGATCATATATCTTCAGGGGAATGCAAATTAAAACAACAATGAAATACTTCTACTTACTATTAAAATGGCTAAAATCCAAAACACTGACCATACCAAATGCTGTCGAGGATGTGTCCTAACAGGCCACCCATTCATTGCTGATGGAAATGTAAAGTGGTATAACCACTTTGGAAGACAGTCAGTTTCTTAGAAAACTAAATGTAGGATTACCATCCAGCAATTGTACTACTTGATATTTCCTCAAATGAGAAGAAAACTTATGTCCACACCAAAACCCGCATACAGCAGCTTCATTCATAATTGCCAAACTTGGGTGCAACCAAGATGTCCTTGTGAATGGACAAACAAACAAGTACATAAAGACAATGAATTATTATTCAACAGTAGTGGTAATGATCGTTGTAGTACATTATTTATTTGTATGATTCTCTTAGATACCACTAAATATAAAATGTGCTTAAACCTCTGTTCCTTACCCCACCTACTTGATATGTTTTCTCCAGATGTTCCACTATTTAAGATGAAAATCTTGGAGCAACTATGTTTTCCTAAAACTTCCTTCCACCATTTATCCTTGCAACACTTTTTGCCTGACTTTACTTAATACTATTTGCATTCTGTTCTGTGATAACATATAAGTCATCTGCCTTTCTCTACAGTTAGTTTTCAAATTCTAAAATATATAATATACATGTATATATAATATTATGTAAATATACTAATTATTTTGTTATAATATAAATTCCATATTAAAGAGAGAGAAATTGTTGTGTGGATTTTTTAACATCAGAGCTAATTATTTATTATGTTGGAATTACTTTTCTTCTTCTTTAGACCCAACATGACAACTCTTGCACCACATTAAAAAAATGTTTCTAGCATCAAAGCAAAATCAATTTTTGTCTTACTCTCCACTGTTTGCTTCAATTCAAATCACATTTAATGTGTGTTTTATACATAAATGATGATGTTCTTCTATATATTTTGTTTCCTGGGGTTTTTGATTGCCTTTCTTTTCTATTAACAAAAGTGTAATGAATGTTTCTCAGAGCCACAGTATATGTACTCTATCCAGAGTTTTATGCACTCCTCTAGTCTGTTTGCCAGTGACATTCCCTCCTAGACTTATCATCTTCAAGCTCTCTATTAAATTTCAATTCTAATTAGATCTTGCAATTTTTTTTTACCTTTTATGATTTATTTTCTTTTATTGATATTTTTCCATGCCCTATTATTTTCCTCCTTCCCTTATGGAATTAAGATTTTCCTTTAGTTTTTTTGTTTGTTTACTAGTTTGTTTTCCTCCATGCTGCTGGTTTTAACTGGTTGAATGTTTATAGCAAAAAATGAAAAAAAACAGTCAATGTGTTTCCTACTAAGTTATTGTGGTACTTAGGTAATGCCAGAATAAAGAGCCTTTAACTCAGAAGTGCAAACTCCATTCCTAAAAACAAAATAGTTCACTAAATTTCTTAAGAGGAAATGCCTTTATCTTTTGACCAGGGAGTAAGAAATTGCCTGTTCTGCTCTCATATTAAGGAAGGTATATAGGATGATTGAGCTGCCTAGTTGTTTCATAGTTAAATATAGGATCAATCTTAATTTTTTAGTACCCCCTGCCTGCCCATTTCCTGGACCAGCGGTCTCAAAACATTTTCACCCCAGCTATGAATTTCAACCAAATACTAATCCTAGGTAGTGGCTTATTTTCATCATTTCATCCATCAATTTACTTTCTATATTCCATTTTCCAGAAATTTATTGAGTTCTCCTCTGCTGATAACCACATCATATGCTTCTTGTTAGGCTTTAGGAGATTATTCCTTAGTGTAGTTTTCACTGAATAACAATGAGGTTTCAGAAGGAAGAGGAGACAAATGACTGCTCTCCAGCCATGATTTAAATAGAAATTTAAAGTTAACTTTCGTATGCTTATTTTGAATAGGAAAAATGTCAACATGCATAAATCCAATATATGTATAAAATTTCTATTATAAAAAACAAAGTTTTCCCCATTAACCCCCCTTGCCCCCTAAAACTTATTCACCTCAAAATACATTATTTTAAAGTAGTATTTTGAAAGTAAGGAGTATTACTTTTCAATAGAGATGAGTAAGGATTCTGTTGGTAATCAATTTACTTGGGGAAAAACAGCACTTCTGATGTGAGCTATTTGATTTGCATATTATTGTGCAAAATAATAAAATATACACTGCTAAAAAAGTTCTTTCAGCATATTTTCCCGAGAAGAATTTTGGCTACTTCAGAGCATGGCACACAGTTTGGTAGTTTCTATTTGCTTTCTTTACAACAGAGTTCATAGATCAATGGTTGATGCACCATCAACCATTAATTATTTATTATATAAACACATTTAGCAGCTTCATTTATTCCATAAACAAAGGCAGGTCAAATATGTCATCACAAAAATGGATCTAAATTGGTTGTTCATAGCCTATAATTTATTATTCAGATATGAAAATGATTTTTGGTAATGAATTTCTCATATAACTCATCAAGTTTATTTAGAAACCATTAATTTGCCTTGTTATAATAATCTATTTTAATGGGCCTTTCAGAACTCCCTATATGGCTACTAATGACTTGGAATATAAAAGTCATCTCATGTTTCATCTATTCCTAGTTTTATTTTCATTAATCATTATGGAATCATCTTTGAAGCACTGACATTTTTCTATACAAATCAACAGCTGAGCACATCTAAAAAAAGAACAGTTTGTATAAAACTGAAGAGCCCTTTCCAGGGACGAATGAAACAGGCAACTCCCTGGTACTGCAAGTCTTTGACAAGGAGATCTTTAAGACGGACCTCCTGAAAGTCACTTACATGTTAGGGGTTCTCAGTGCTGTGAAAATTCAGAACTCCAAGGACCAATACGTCTTCACTGGGAAGTCCATGTACCAATTGTTGGTGTTGCATTTCCAATGTAATATTGGCCTGTGATACTATTGTACTAGCAAACATGATCCTACCAATTCTTGGTCAGCAGTTTCCTGATCAACTACACGGGCTACTTTGGTCTGACAATTTTTCTTGACGATATTTTTTTTTAATCGTGGTGATGATAGTTTACTAAAGTTGTATTTTTAAAAAATTACCATTGCCATGCCACTTAAGTTTGATTATGGTTTTGGGTCATTTATCCAGGACCCATTTTTATAAAAGTTCAGTTGCTGTACCCAACATATGTTCTTACCAAGAATTTAGGATTTACCTTAATTGTCATTAAAAGTTTGATGACAGACTACTTACATTGCAAATTTGCCTTTGTTTGAGATATTATCTTTATAACTTCATTAGCTTTCCATAGGATATTTTCCCAGATAATAAAAGGCTGGGGAATGTGTAAGATAGAACCTTAAAAACTGCAGTAATTGCATAAGAACATGCACTATGAAGAACATACAAAAGAGCATAGCATAATAAGAACTTTAAGGTCATAAAGGCTATGTTTGCATATAATTGGTATTTCCATTTTGTTGTTGTTGATGGTTATAGGTGAGGAGAGAGGGCTTTAGGAAAAATTATTTTCAAATTGTACTTAATGGAGACAGAATATAATATTAAAATACTTTAGCATATTATACTTGCAGTGAGCATTTTAACAGGCACATAAAACTACCAACAATTTTGTTTATGGGTTACCGTATAAAATGTAATGGCATACAGTTTTTGTTCCTGCTGACCTTTAACAATACTTCAGCGTCTAGTCTAGGCATTGGAGATCTATCAATGCACAACAGACATAGTCTCCATCCTCATGAAGTCTTATATTTCCCATGGGTTGATGCTTTTTCCCATGGTGTGGTTTCTATACAATACTCTTATCTGCCTTGTATCTGCCTGTCAAATTCATGTGTTAAGGTCCATCTTGACTTTTATTTCTTTTATGAAGTGTCCTTGAGATCTCTTCTCCTTAACCCTAAGTGTTTCAATATAAATTTTATAAAATAGTATACATTTCAATTGAGATGCATTATATTATAATAGTTTCAAGAGAAGGCCCTAGGACGATAGTGTTCAGATGAATAGTATCTCTGGCACTTACTTTAGGAATATTTTATTTAACCACTTGGTGACTCAGGTTTTTTATGTACAAAATGAAGAAAATAAGAATACCTATTTCTTAAGACATTGTGAGGAGAAACTGTGTTATCCAGTTTATAAGGAAATATGTAAGAAAGTGCATCTCATTGTGGAATGGTTCTGTTCTCCAGGCGAAAATGTAGTTGTTAGAAGAGAAGTTTTACTCATTATTGCACCATCAATGCCTAGCACAGTTCTTGGCACCATGTAATAAAAAAATTATTGACTTGAATTTAATCCTTAATTGTATTAAAGCCAAGTGACAAGAGGGAGAGGGGAGGCAGTGACACAAAGCAAACAGAGAAATAAAAACAAAACAGAACAACAACAACAAAAATATATAAATCACTTCCTTTGCAGGGTATAATGTTGGAGTCCCAAATAGAGAAGATAGAGGGGGTTGGGAATTAAGAGGATGTAAGGCGTCACTGTCCCCAGTACATTAGGCAAACTTGTTGAAAACTCTTTGAGCCCAAACTCTTTCATGTACCTAATGATGATTGTAATAGAAACATATCCTAGTTTGAAAGTGCTTGACACACACACACACAACATTGTAACAGGAAGCTGTGTGACTCAAAGAGATGGAATGCAATTTCATTTATTCATTTAGCATCTAATTTTTTTAGATGCTAAATGAATAAATTTAGCTAAATGAATAAATTTTAGATGCTAAATGAATAAATTATCTAAATAAATTTAGATGCTAAATTAAAATAAATTTAATTAATAAAATTAAATTTGTAAATTTTTTTACAACAATCTTTTTTATTATTAAGTATTTTATTTTAATTCCAGTATTGTTAACATACAATGTCATTAGTTTCAGGTGTACAATATAGTGATTCAACAATTCTATACATTACTCAGTGCTCATCATGATGAGGGTACTCTTAATTCCTTTTGTTATTTCACCCATCTCCCACCCACCTCCTCTCTGGTCACCATAAGTTTATTCTCTAGTTCAGAGTCAGTTTCTTGGTTTCTCTCTTTTTTTTCCCCTTGCTCATTTGTTTTGTTTCTTCAATTCTACATATGAGTGAAATCATACAGTATTTGTCTTTCTCTGACTGACATTTCACTTAGCATTACACTCTCTAGCTCCATCCATCTCACTGGGCAAGATTTCATTCTTTTTTGTGGCTAAATAATATTCCATTGTATATATAGACCACATCTTCTTTATCCATTCATCTACCAGTGGAAACTTGGGCTGCTTCCATAATTTGGCTATTGCAAACTATGCTGCTACAAACATAGGGCTGCATGTATCCCTTTGAATTAGTATTTTGGTATTTTGGGGGTAAATACCCAGTACTATGATTATTAGATTGTAAGATAGTTTTTTTTTATTATTTTTAAGATTTTATTTATTTATTTGGGAGAGAGAGTAAAAGAGAGAAAGCATGAGTATGGAGGGGCAAAGGGAGAAGCAGACTCCCCACTGAGCAGGGAGCCTGTTGTGGGGCTTGATCCCTGGACTCTGGGATCATGACTGAGCCGAAGGTAGATGCTTTACTGACTGAGCCACCCTGGTGCCCCATTGAAGAATAGTTCTATTTTTAACTTTTTTAGTAACCTCCATACTGTTTTCCACAATGACTGCACCAGTTTGCATTCCCACCAACAGTACACAAGGGTTCCTTTTCTTCCATATCCTCACCAATGCTTGTTGTTTATTGCATTGTTGAATTTAGCCACTCTGCCAGGTATGAGGTGATACCTCCTTGTAATTTTGATTTGCATTTTCCCCGTGATGAGTGATATTGAGCATCTTTTCATGTGTCTGTTAGCTATTGGGATGTCGTCTTTGGAGAAATGTCTGTTCATGGCCTCTGTCCCTTTATTCATTCAATTATTTGGGTTTTTTTGGGTGTTGAGTTATATCAGTTCTTTTATATATTTTAGATACTAACTTTTTATGAGATATTTCATTTGCAAATATCTTCTCCCACTCCATAGGTTGCCTTTAGTTTTGTTGGTTATTTCCTTTGCTGCACAGAAGCTTTTTATTTTGATGTAGTTCCAATAGTTTATTTTTGCTTTTACTTCCCTTGATTCAGAAGACATTTCTAGAAAAATGTTGCTATGACTGATGTCAGAGAAATTACTGCCTGTGCTTTCTTCAAAGATTTTTATGGTATCAGATCTCACATTTAGGTCTTTAATCCATTTGGATTTATTTTTTTTAAGATTTTATTTATTTATTTATTTGTTTGTTTGTTTATTTATTTATTTGACAGAGAGAGACACAACGAGAGAGGAAACACAAGCAGGGGTAGTAGGAGAGGGAGAAGCAGGCTTCCCACAGAACAGGGAGCCCGATGCGGGGCTCGATCCCAGCACCCTGGGATCATGACCTGAGCTGAAGGCAGACGCTTAACGACTGAGCCACCCTGGCACCCCTTTTTTGGAATTATTTTTGTGTATAGTACAAGAAAGTGGTCTAGTTTCATTCTTCTGCATGTTTCTGTCCAGTTCTCCCAATGCCATTTGTTGAAGAGACTGTCTTCTTCCAATTGGATATTCTTTTCTGCTGTGTTGAAGATTAATTGACCACATAACTGTGGATTTACTTCTGGGTTTTCTATTCTGTTCCATTGATCCGTGTGTCTATTTTTGTGCCAGTACCATACTATTTTGCTTATTACAGCTTTGTTATATAACTTGAAGTGTGGAGTGGTAATACCTCCAGCTTTGTTTTTTCTTTTTCAAGATTGTTTTGGTTATTTGGGGTCTTTTGTGGTTCCATACAAATTTTAGGATTGTTGTTCTAGAACGTCTGTGAAAAATACTCTTGGTATTTTGATAGGGATTGCATTAAATGTGTAGATTGCTTTGGGTAGTATAGACACTTTAACAATATTTGTTCTACTAATTCATGAGTATGGAATATCTTTCCATTTCTTTCTGTCATTTTCAATTTCTTTCATCAGTGTTTTATAGTTTTTAGAGTACATGTCTTTTCACTTCTTTAGTTAGGTTTATTTCTAGGTGTCTTATTTTTGGTGCAATTGTAAATGGGGTTGTTTTCTTAATTTCTCTTTCTACTGCTTCATTATTAATGCATAAAATGCAACAGATTTCTGCACATTGATTTTGTACCTGCGACTTTACTGAATTCACTTATCAGATCTAGTAGCTATTTGTTGGAGTCTTTAGGGTTTTCTATATTAGTATCATGTCATCTGCAAATTGTGAGTTTTACTTCTTCCCTACCAATTTGGATGCCTTTTATTTCTTTTTGTTATCTGAATACTGTGGCTAGGACTTCCTATGTTGAATTACAGTGGTGAGAGTGGACATCTTTTTCTTATTCCTTACCTTAGGGGAAATTTTTTGATTTTTCCCCATTGCGTATGATGTTAGCTGTGGGCTTTTCATATAAGGCCTTTATTATGTTGAGGTATGTTTCCTCTGAACCCACTTCGTTGAGGCAACACATACATTTTTTTAAAGGATTTATAATACATAAAACACAGGGAATTGTACACCTGTGGACTTTGAAGGTGACTTTATCCACTGCATAAAAGTATGACTACAGCTTCTAATCAATACCCCAACTACTCTTGATAACAGGAGACTGAAAGTCCCCCTGAATGTTATAGTTAGAGAATACAGCAGTTTTTATATGTTGTCATGGCATGGAACTTGCCTGGCCTTCATTAATCTTAACAAATGTTCCTTTACCACAAGAAAAATTACATTTCTGAAGTACTGCTTTACCTTTGTATAGTTAGGCTGAGAACAAGTTTACAGGAATGTGAAGTATAGAATTAAGCTTTTATCAACTAATAGTGAGATCATAAACCTCAACAATATGAATCTAATGATTTCTATAAATGAGAAATCATCCAGGGCAGTATGAAAACACTGCAATAACTTTTTGGCACAGATTATCTCTTGGTTCCCTACAATTAGCCTATCAAAAAAATCAATTGTCAAAACATTTTGGCTCATAAAATAATCTATTCTCTTAATTTGGGATCCATTTGTTTAGCTGCTCATCTGAAATTACATATTTCTTCAGTGCCTGAGATCAAACTAAAGTATCCTCAATATATCAGTGCATTACTATTCAGCTTTTGTCGTATCCTTATGCCATGATGACAACTCACCAGCTTTTCCTAAACATTATTATATTTAACCAAAATAAAATTAGATAGGAGCACAGGATAAAACATATCATCTCTTTGATAGATCTTTGTTCCTTTTCTAAATAATCACTAGAAAAAATTACTGGTATAGAAAGACTAAACTCCATTATACAAATAGTTGAAATAAGGGAAAGTTTGTATCTTACAAGTAAAATCTATGTCTTTCTTTATTTAAAAAAAATCAACATGGATGCATCTATTGTGGATGTTACCTCTAATTATTAATAAAATTTAATAAGTTTAATAAAAATATGCAATCTACCTAGGAATTATCTGATTTATTTTGAAAGCCAAAATGAGAAATGATGATGATAATGATGAGAGTGATGTTAATGATAAAGATAATAATGTTAACAACAACAACAAAAAAATCCTGATTACATGTAGAAACCTAAGGAAAAAAAAATCCAGAAATTATCTCTTTCTGTGATCCATATTGACTCGGGCTCCATGCTCAGTGTAGAGTCTGCTTGTCCCTCTCCCTCTGCTCCTCCTCCTGCTCACTCTCTTTAAAATAAATAAATAGAATCTTTAAAAAAAAATACTGTTATTTTTAATTTGGTTTATCAACGGTTAAATAAAACTTGAAAAAATTTCCATTTGAGATTATTCTAATTAAAATAAGTAAATACTAAGAAAGGCATTTGCTGCCATTATTATTAAAGTTAGATGTTTAGATTGTGAACAGTTACCCCTTTTTTATATTTATTATGATTTCATCTCTTAGTTTTTAAAAAAAAATGTTCATGGCTTATATGGTTGTCCAAAAATTCATTATCTTTAAGTGGTCAAATGGAAAATGGATTTTCTCTTACTTATGTTCTCCATTATTACTATCTTTAGGAATTTTTTCTCCAGTCTCAAATCTGTTAAATATCTATTTTCTGATTTTCCCACCCAAATAATTTACCAGTTTTTTTTTAAGATTTTATTTATTTATTTGACAGAGAGAGCAAGAGAGCACAAGCAAGGGGAACAGTAGAGGGAGAGGGAGAAGCAGGCTCGCAGGGAGCCTGATGTGGGGCTCAACCCCAGGACCCTGGAATCATGACCTGAGCTGAAGGCAGATGTTTAACCATCTGAACCACCCAGAAGCCCCTTTACCAGTGTTTCTAAAATCAAAATAATTGGATTGTAATAATTTATTTTATATCATGTCACATAAATTCCAAGACAGTGTGTTCTGTAGTATGTTCCCAGTCTTGGAAGATACCCTATAAATAATATTGCTATTTGCTAAAAATTATTAACTGTATTCCTCTCATAAAGATTTATATGTTTCTATTTTTTATGTATGATAACATAAAGTGTTTAAACTATGTTTATCTAGAATTTTCCAAAATTACTTGGATTTAGACCTTTTTCTCAATCCAATCTTCCTCCAAAACATAATAAAAGAAAAAGGCTGCCTAAGAAAATCTCAAAGAATATATTTGGTCACACTGTACTCAGTTTTATTTCAGGGCTAAATATTCAATTCCATTGATCTCTCCATGGATTCTTTTGTTAGTACCACTTTGTTCACTCTGTTTTAATTGTTACAGTTGTATAAAATATTGTATTATCTCAGACAGGATGTCTGTAATCATTAATATGATATTTTTAATTTATTCATGTTTTTTCCCAGTTTTTTTATTTTTAGTTTCATATTAATATAAGAAACATGTTTTTCAGTTCTAACAAGACGTTATTAGAATTTTAATTAAAACTGCTTTAAGCTGGGGCGCCTGGGTGGCTCAGTGATTAAACGTCTGCCTTCGGCTCAGGTCATGGTCCCCAGGTCCTGGGATCGAGCCCCACATCGGGCTCCCTGCCCAGCAGGAAGCCCACCTCTCCCTCTCCCACTCCCCCTGCCTGTGTTCCCCCTCTTGCTGTGTCTCTCCCTCTGTCAAATAAATAAATAAAATCTTAAAAAAAAACTGCTTTAAGCTTTTACTAAACTTTGAAGAATTGTTATCTTTATACTATTTTGTTTTCCTGTACAGGAGTATGCTATGTTGCTCTATTTGTTAAAATCCACTTTTATATCTCTCTGTAAACTTTGTGGTTTTCTTTATACAGCTCCTGCACATTTCCTGTTGCATGCTCCTGGAGTCACATTTTTCATTAATATTTTGAACGGAATACTATCTCTTTCCTATTATACCTTCACCCAGATATTGCTGGGATATAAGAAAACTATTAATTTTTGCATATATTACTTGTGTCTAGATGCTTACCTGAACTCATTAATTGTAACTTTTCAAAATAATTCAAGATTCTCTTGGGATTGAATACATAATCATGATGTCTGAAAAAATAATAATTTTGTCTCCCTCCAATTATTATAGTTTTCCAATTTGTTTAATTTCTCACTACTAGGAACATTTGAAAAAAAAATGATAGTGTTAGGTGATGTCTCTTATTCTCAGTTTTTAATGATTCTTTCTCTAGTGTTTAATCCTTAAATAAAATTCTCTCCCAAAACTTCATGAATGGACTTCAAGAACTCCTTGAACCCCTGGAACTATTTGTAATATTTTTGCATGTATATGTATTTCCCTGGGGAGAGAATTTTTTTTTAATATTTTATTTATTTATTTGCGAGACAGAGTGAGAGAGAGAGAGCAAAGAGTTGGGTGAGGGGCAGAGGGAGAAGCAGGCTCTCCACTGAACTGGAAGTCAAAGGCGGGCCTTGATCCCAGGACTCTGGGACCATGACCTAAGCCGAAGGCAGACACTTAACCAACTGAGCCACGCAGGTGCCCCTGAGGAGAGAATTCTTAGCTTTAATAAAATTTCAAAAGGCTCTAGACACAAATAAGCTTTTATAATCTTATAATTGGAATTAGTATATAGAACTCTATGATAGTATAATATTCAATTAAATAAGCAATTTAAGAGAAAGAGGTGAATTTAAAAACTAGAATTAGAAGTTCTAATTGACAAAGAAAACGTGAAAAATCAAATTATATAGCAATTGAATTCAAGCATACTTACTTTTTTTAAAAATTTTAATTCAGTTAGTCAACATATAGTACACCATTAGCTTCAGATGTAGAGTTCAGTAATTCAGTAGAGCAGATAAATAAAAATGAAATCTAACCTGGGTAATACACTTGTTAAAGTTTTATTTTTTATTATATCATTAACCAGAATATTCTATTTGAGTTGTCTTTTTTTTTAAGAATTCTGAAAGGAAACTGACCAAGTGTTATTACTAATTCATATATAAAAAATACTTTTGAAGGAACAAAAACTGTAGCCTAAAAATAATATCTACATAAAAACGTGTGCTAAACAATGTCTTTTTATTTAAATTGTTTTCCTAAACATATTTAGCAATAAAAGGATCTCCAATAATTTATAAATATTATTAATTTGTGATGATTAGCATGAAGCCAATCTGAAAGGGTAAAGAGCATGAATTAAATAGCAATATAAATCGATCTTTTTTCTCTCAATTACATTCAGAAACTTAAACTAAGCTAATAAAGTGCTGGTGAAACCATGCTTCATAGGGTTAATGAGGTTGAAACTAGCGAAAAGTTTAAAGCTTGTTTTTCAGAGAATTGTTTCCCCCTAATCAGCTATTGTGTCTTTTCAGACCCTACAAACAAGTCCACTAGCTGTCTCTGCAGAAGCCTGGACTCAAGGTCAACTGATAGGTTTCAGCCTAGGCTCTGCATTCCTTACCTGTGATAAAGAGCCCAAGACCCCATCCAGTTTATACCAGCTTTTTGGCGCATGCCTACAACCCCTCTCCCTGTCTTCAGACAACCTCCTGACATTAGTGGCTGAATTTTGCCTCCTTCTGGTGTTGTCTCCACCCCAAAGTGAACGCGGGATGTCTGTTACTTCTAGGTTTGTTCAATGCGCATGCTCCATCTTTCCTCATCAATAGTTGTAAATTTCCCTGCCCTTTTATCAATATCTATGTAATCTCAACCATTGTGATTGTGAAAAACAAACAAACAAACAAACAAACAAACAAACAAACACTTGTTCTCTCCCCTTTCAGGGAGGCAGATTTGAGACTTGCCCTGCTGTCTTCCTCATTGGGTGGCCTCTCAAATAAATGCTTCCGCTGCTACAAACTTGGTATCTGAGAAATTGACTTTGCTGTGCATCGGGCAGATGGACTTGGGTTTGGCTACTGGTCAGAGAATTCCATGGGGAATCGTCTTATAGAAAGGTGTTTGCACACAGTTTTTATTTCATCTTAAGTGTGTTAAACATCTCTACATGCAAACTTGTTTATTTGTTTCCTCAAGAGAAAGGTGAGATTTCCATAGCAAGAGCAATGGAAAATCTCAGCCTAGTTTTCTGGAATTGTTATAACTTCAGTAGTAGTAGAATCCAAATGAATCACATCTAGGATGCTATTTAGTATATGGAAACTGACAAATTTACTGTTTAGGGATTTTAAATGAATTTTAACCTGCATTGCATCCTAATTGACTTCAAGAAATAGAATAGATCTCTTCTCTGGGATTTGATCTGTTCTGAGCAGGTTAAAAATATTTCTAGAGTTTCATTACCCTAATTCTAAAAGAGCTGAATGACTGCAAAAACCAATAGAGTTAGAGTTAGAAAAGGGGATGTGAAGCCAGAAGCAGAGGTCAGAGAGAGAGATTTGAAGATGCTTTGTAGTCAACCCTGAAGATGGAAGAAACTAAGGATAAGGTGACATTTAGAAGCCAGACGCTAGAAACAGCAAGATAATGGATTCTCCCTTAAAGCCTCCAGATTAAACACAACCCTGTTGACACCTTGACTTTAGAACTTTTGACATTAGAATTATAACATTATAAATTTGTGCCGTTTTAGACACTAAGTTTGTGGTAATTTGTTACAACAGCAACAGGAAATGAATACAGAAGCTCAACTGGCAGGCACTGTTTAAAGTCATGCACATAGTGTTCAGTAGAACTAGGTTATCAGAGTTAGCACTTGTGGCTTTAAAGAGAACACTCTAAACATCAAACACTATTTTGTCAGACCCCTGTTGGCATGGACATATTATAATTTTAATATTCTTACATAAAGTAATGCACATACACACACGTTTCACATATTTACATACCACCAGATACCTTATATTTCTCACTATAGAACCCAACAGGGAGAAAGACCTGCATGAGCATCCTTTGCCAGGACTCAAACTGCACCAGGGTCTCAAGGACACTTGCCTCACCTGCCTGTAAGCTTCTATAGGCCTCGTGGCCCTTTGACTCAAGGGAAACAGAAAAATCAGAGCAGGAAAAGTAGTGAAAGGGAAGAAAGTTTTTTGTCAAGTTAAAACCATCTTAGATTCTCCTCTTATTGAATTTTGAGAACATTCTTATGTATAGGCAAGTATGTGCATGTAGTATATAATAAAATGAAAATATAGAAATAGAAACAAAGAATCTCTCTTTTAAGTTAATATTGGTCTATCAATAGGGGCGCCTGGGTGGCTCAATTGGTTAAGTGACTGCCTTCGGCTCAGGTCATGATCCCGGAGTCCCGGGATCAAGTCCCGCATTGGGTTCCCTGCTCGGCAGGGAGTCTGCTTCTCCCTCTGACCCTCTCATGCTCTCTCTATCTCATTCTCTCTCTCAAATAAATAAATAAAATCTTTAAAAAAAAACTGGTCTATCAATATAAATTAAGTAGGATATCTCCAATTGTTACAATCGGAAACTTATTGAAACTATAGTGATGAGGTTTACATGTCTTAATAAAAAAAGTCATCCATTCAAACTTTTACTTATTCATTCATTCAATAAATATTTGCTGAGTGTTCCAGTCAGTGGAAACATAGAGAACATTACATTTAATGGGGAAAGACATTAACTTAAAAAAATGTATGTCTTATATCAGTTCTGTGAAAAGAATAAATGGAGGATGCTGGGGATGAAGGGCATGCTACTTTATAAAAGGTAATCAGAAAAGACCTCTTTGTTAAGATATTTTAACAAGATGTGAAGAAAATGAAGCAAAGATCTATGTGTATATGAGGTGAAAGACGTTTCTAGCAAAGGAAATAGGAAGTACAAGGGTCCTAAGATGGAAGCATACTTAGTTATTATATTAGATATATAAGTTGCAAAGTATTCATTTTATTGGAAACTGATAGTATATTAACTTCAGTTGTAGACAGGTGGTAGACATAATATTTTGTGTACTGTTATCATTACATATACAAATATATATGGTTGATACTACCTGGAAAGGTGATTAGATAACTGGAAGGCAGACATAGTTATCTATATTCATTGTCTGATAGTGCTAATGACTTTAGCATGATTCTGATTTGTATTAACTGATGTTTAGATTTTATTAGGATGATTCCTCTGTAATAATTAATTTTCAATGGAAATTTCATCTCCTTCCATTATGACTCTCTTCTGAACTTTAGGTTGTAGCTGACTTCAGGGATATCACACACAGCTGTGGTGTGTATTAGTGCTCTGTAGGTGGTAATAACAGATCTAATCGCTTTTAGTAATCTATATCCTCATTGCATTAACTTATTTCAGTGAAATAAACTACTAAAATGGATTTACCTTTATTATGACTAATAATATAAGTTTAGGCACATTATTAGCAGGCTACTATATTTAATTATCAATGTCAGATGCCCCAAGGTAGAACACATGCCTCAAAATAACAAGAATAGAAGATTTCCAAAATTATAGTGATAATAATGACTGTAATACCATTTCTCTTATCATTGTTATATGAGATATAATGGGTACATTGCAAACTAAAAATGGGATGATCTTTTCCAATTCCATAAGAAATATAGTTTTATTCATTTTTAAATCAACATCTATTTGTTAATTGGAGATCATTCATTAAGTAGTTGAATAACTCTCTAAAAATATTTTACAATTTTGACTATCTGGTATTGAGGAATGGAAATAACTCCACCAGAAGGATGATGGTACCGGGAATCATAGAGAACCACTGCTGTAAAGGTCTCAAGTTAGCCAGATACTAAGGTAGAAGTCCTAACCCATAAACTCAAATGAATTCCATCATGACTGAATACTTCTTTTACCAAGGTTATCTTTAAACATCTGGGATCTGAAAGACTGAGTTCCATATTAATATTTTATTCTCCTGTGATCTCCCTCTTATTTTTCTAAGTTACAGAACTGAATTGGAAAGTGCTTAAACTATAAGATACCATCTTCCCACAGAAATCTGTTCACCAGTAATGATTTCATTTTATACATTATAACCTAACAGTCAATAAAGAACAGTGTTCATTTGAAGAACTGTTCTGTATTTTTTCAAACATTATGACTGAATTGTCTACTACATTATACAAATCTGACATGTGATTTCATGAAATTTTACTCTATTAAAATCTTATTAATAAATGCATACAAAGTGAAAGGAGACAGTCAAGAAGTGAGAGTAAAATCATGTCTTAAAATCTCAGTTCTACTTATAAGTACAAAAATTGTTCAGTGAGTTATCACTATAATTACTCATTTAAAAAGTCAGTTTTTATGTAATTTCCAATCTCTACATATGCTAATATAAGGAAACTGTTATTAAAATATAATGTAAAGTGCATAACCTAGAAATCATTTTAATGCAAAAATTACTTTGCTTTGAACAAGTGTATCTACAATGAATACTGGCTGTGAAGACAAATGTTCCTCTTGGTCTAAGGTTACCAGAACTTAAAATAAATGTATAGCATACTGCAAAGTAATGACCCAACCAGAAACAACTCTAAGTTATGTAGTTATGAACAACTGGGTAAATATTTTAAGCTGCAGAGGATAAAATATGAGACTTTTCCCAACTTTTCCACTGACACTTATTGACCTCACTGGAAAAATGTTGGATTAAATTATGCAGGAAGTAAAGAGAAGCAAAGAGGAAGAATAGAATGAGAGTTACAATTTTTTCAAGCATTATATAAAACAATGTAAGAGAGAGTTTTCTAAATTAGAAAAAAAACAATTTGAAAAATGTCTCCTAAAAATCCAGGAAAACTGGATTCATGTAAAAATTACAAAGAATTATTGTAGTCAAACCCCATAAGAAGTTGCTGTAAGAAAAAAAAAGGTGGGAAGGAAAAAGGATAGCCTGTCTACACACAAAGAAAGTATGAAAGAAAAATATGTTCAAAACCTGAAAAGTTTTTCTGAAAAGAAAACTTAAGTGAGGTGACAAAACTCATGAAAGAATTAGAAATAAAAGCAAAAGTCATTTCAGATATGAAGAATAAATTAAAAAGAACTCAGAATTGAATAATCATAATGTTTAATACCTCAAAATAAATACAAAGTAAGACAAAGAAAATTTTTAAAAATAAAAATAAAAGAAGATACTTTTTAAAAGATTCAAGAGAATAACAATTAATGAAGATAAACACTGAACAAAGAGATGACAAGAATAATATAAAAAAACAAAACAAGGGATTAGAGCAAATAATAGAATCGATAAGTCAAGAAAACTTTCCCTAAAGTATTATAATGATTAATATTTAAGCTAAGTTTTAAAGAGCACTACATGAATTTGGGAATATTATTCACCAGTAACCAAGACCGAGGCATATTTTAGTAAAATTGTTGAACTTAAAAGAAAGAGGAAAAAAAGGGAGCCTGGGTGACTCAGTCAGTTAAGCATCCGACTTGATTTTGGCTCTGGCCATGATCTCAGGGTCCTGAGATTGTGCCCTGCATTAGGTTCTGTGCTCAGCGGGGAGTCTGCTCCAGATTCTCTTCCTTTCCCTCTGCCCCACCCCCCTTAAATAAAATAAATCTAAAAGGAAGGAAGGAAGGGAGGAAGGAAGGAAGAAAAAGGAAAGAAAGAAGAAAGAAAGAAAGAAAGAAAGAAAGAAAGAGAGAGAGAGAGAGAGAGAGAGAGTGAGAGAGAGAGAAAGAAAGAAAGAAAGAAAGAAAGAAAGAAAGAAAGAAAGAAAGAAAGAAAGAAAGAAAGAAAGAAAGAAAGAAAGAAGAAAGAAAGAAAGAAAGAGAAAAAGAAAAAAAATCCCTTGGGTATTTCACAAAAGGATACGATTCAAAAGATATGCAAGAGTATAATAGCGTCTTATTAGATTTTTCAACAGAAATGGTTTCTGCCAGAAAAAAAATGAAGAAAATATTTTAAGTACTCAAATAGAGAAAATGTAAAACAATCATTTTATATCCAGCAAAATTGAGCTTTAAGTATAAAGGGTACAAGCAGTTAACAACATGGAAGATCTCAGAGAATTTTGATTCCATGAGCCTTTCTCAAGGAATCTACTAAGTAATGAGCTGTAGGCAATAAAATAACTAGAAAGACCTCAACATGAGCCCTTGTAATGAGAACATATAGTTACATCTAAAATTTACACTAAATAAGGGTTAAAGGGAAAGGATATGTATATAATATTTATATGGAGATATATAAAAGGGGAAAAACGAAGTCAATATATTCAAATAACAAAAACTGTAAAGTGTTTAGTAATCCTGTCTTTAGTAATCATAATTACTGATGGTAATATCATTAATTGAGATTGTTTATGTTTAATATGAGATGTTGATACAAACCAGAGGAGACACAGATGTAATACAAAAGTGGTTAAATAAAAAGTCTGTAGACCTGAATTTGAACTGAAACTATCAGAATAAACTATGTATTTCACAACTGTATCACTAAAAAGTCCAAGAAATAATGACTTATCCTGTAGAAATGAGCATCCACAGCATTCTAGCACTCAGATTGACATCTTCAAGTGACATTTTCCATTAGAAAGAAGGAAGGGAGGGGCACCTGGGTGGCTCAGTTGGTTAAGCAATAAGGGTAGGATTGATTTGGGCTTAAATCATGATCACAAGATGGTGAGATTGAGCCCCCTGCTTTGCACTCAGCATGGAGTCTGCTTGAGATTCTCTCCCTCTCCCTGACCCCCCCCACTCATGTGCACACATGATCACTCTCTCTCTCTCTCTTTCAAAGAAAATAAATAAATAAAATCTTATCTTAAAAAAAAAAAAGGAAAAAGAAGGAAGGGAGGAGGAAGGAAGAAAAGCCTAAAGTTTCTTTGAGAAATGACCTGTTCCATTTCTGTGTTAAGAGATAGACAAGATGATTCTGGGACATAGTGATACACCAAATAGGAAAGAATGCTTCCAGGTTTACTAGGATAAAAAGTCAAACTGAAGAAAGTCCCATTCAGCAAGATGAGGGAACTTGGACTTCAATGAGCTAACAATTGTAATTTGTGGAAACCACCAAATGTTTTTGAATCCATGAGGTCATAATGATAGAAAATAAACTAATTGGTCATCTTCTGAGTATGATGGAACCAAGAAATTATCTTGAAAACTGGAAAAATAAAGTGAAGGATCATTTATTCTGCACTTCCTCTATAAATAGTATGACTGGGTTACTCAGTTTTACACAGAGAAAATTGTCTCCTTGTGAAATTGTGCCAACTACGAATTTAAATTTAATGTTAGAGTTAGATATCATCATCTTACAGCTCTCAAATGAATTAATGGACTTAGATTTTGAGGATCAGTGGCTTCTAATAAATGTTTTTAGAAGTATGAACCAGACATCAGAAGCACCTGATGAAAGAACAAATCACCTATAATCTCTCCAACATGATTAAATCTGATTCTGATCAATCTTTTGATCCAGCTGTCTGTTTGTAGGAAACACAGAGGACAGAGAAACATGGTGACCTATTCCATGAATATGTAATCAGTAATATTCAGACTGGGAAAATCTATAAGTCACAAAGCCCTGGGTCTTCAACAGATAAATTATAAAGATAACAAAGATTTGGAGGGAGAACCAATAGATTAAAGAGATATAAAAGGTATATCAAGTTTTAAAAATGAGCAAGACTAAATTATAGTGCTTGGGAATCTACACTTGGATAATAAAATTATAAATATATCAAGGAGGTTGCCTTTTGAAAATCAATATGGTAGTTACTTGTGGAAGGAAGAAGGGTCTTTGTTGTGACAGGGCACATGGAGGGGGTTGGTTGATATTGTTGTATTTTTTATATGTTTGTGGTTAAAAATTCATTAATATAGTCTCTTCTGTGTGATTTTCTGGGTCTGGTTTTTATTTTACAATAAGGAAATTGCAACAGTGCCATCAAAAGGAATGAAATCTTGCCATTTGCAACGACGTGGATGGAACTGGAGGGTGTTATGCTGAGTGAAATAAGTCAATCAGAGAAAGACATGTATCACATGACCTCACTGATATGAGGAATTCTTAATCTCAGGAAACAAACTGAGGGTTGCTGGAGTGGTGGGGTGGGAAGGATGGGGTGGCTAGGTGATAGACATTGGGGAGGGTATGTGCTATGGTGAGCGCTGTGAATTGTGCAAGACTGTTGAATCATAGATCTGTACCTCTGAAACAAATAATGCAATATATGTTAAGAAAAAAAAAAGAAGATAGCAGGAGGGGAAGAATGAAGGGGGGGAAATCAGAGGGGGAGACGAACCATGAGAGATGATGGACTCTGAAAAACAAACTGAGGGTTCTAGAGGGGAGGGGGTTAGGGGGATGGGTTAGCCTGGTGATGGGTATTGAGGAGGGCACGTTCTGCATGGAGCACTGGGTGTTATGAACAAACAATGAATCATGGAACACTGCACCAAAAACTAATGATGTAATATATGGTGATTAACATAACAATAAAAAAAATAAAAAATAAAAAAAAGAGGACACGTTCTGCGTGGAGCATTGGGTATTATGCACAAACAATGAATCATGGAACACTACATTAAAAACTAATGATGTAATGTATGGTGATTAACATAACAATAAAAAATTTAAAAAAAAAGAAAATTGCAACAGTAGTGTGTCATGACATGTTTTTGGCTCAGTGCAAATGCAAACAGCACAATACTAGTTTCCTTATACCTCTTGTATCCCATGCATTGATATTACCTTCCTGGTTTCTGAAAGACTGAGTTTGTGAACTTTGCTCTAGCCTTTCCACATCTTTTATATTGTAGAAACTCAGTGAAATTTGTCTTGGCCACCTCCTGAACAGAGAGTTCTAGCCTTTCTGTGACTGCAGAAGAATAAATATCTCATTAACACTCATCTGGGGATTCCCAATGAATGATTGATGATGTAAGTTAATCCATCACACATATCTGAAAATCTCAAATGTATTTAAAGATCCTTATGAATAGTGGATATATTTTATGCATCTTTGATCATGATAAATGGCTAACCAGATGTCTTCTATAATAAATATAGTCACTGAATTTATTTTGATATGTAAAATCTGGATACACAGTGTCTGCTCATGGGAGTGTATTAAAGATACACCAAAGATAGCTAAATGGGAAGGATCTTTTCAAAGAGATGTTTCCCAAATGGAAATTATATATATGTATATGTATGCATGTGCATTCTAATTACACTTTCAATCTAGTATGATTTTATATTCATGTATCTCTAATCTATACATGCTTGTGCATATTTCAAAATTAAACAAGATTGAATGCAGAGATTTAAACAGCAGCATCATATCAATAACAGCACTGTAAATATAAACAAATGTTAACAATACAATGTAGTTATAACAGAAAGAGAAGGTGAACAAGGGTTTTAAATAAAGGCAATGAGGGGCGCCTGAGTGGCTCAGTCGTTAAGCATCTGCCTTCGGCTCAGGTCATGATCTCAGGGTCCTGGGATCGAGCCCCACATCGGGCTCCCTGCTCCGCGGGGAGCCTGCTTCTCCCTCTCTCACTCCCACTCCCCCTCCCCCTGCTCGTGTTCCTTCTCTCGCTGTCAAATAAATAAATAAAAAAATCTTAAAAAAATAAAACCTAAAAAAAATAAATAAAGGCAATGAGACTAAGGGCCAACACAAGATAAAAGTTACTCAAAATTAAGTTTTCTTGGAGAAGGGTTAATAGGAATAAATAAGTTGGGAGAGTTTACAAAGATGATATGATAAAAAGGTGCTAAAAGGGGGAAAATGTTTGGGAGACTTCTAATATGAGGCATAAAGTGATGTATGAGTAATATGAAAACAATGAAGATGGAAATTTAGAGGACAATAATTTCAAATGTATTGAAAAATAAAAGGAGCATACAAGTTTGAAAGGAAATAAAGGTATATCACGTTACTTGTTTGTGTTCAAAATCATTATAAAATAATAACTCCCAGTAGAAAAAGGTAGAATCAAAGTTACAGTAAACAATGTCATAATGATAATACACATAAAATGGTTATGTTCAATAGCATAGAGACACAAGTAAAATAGTTAAAAGAGAATAAGATATTAAGATTCTTTCATAAAGGAGAAAATGTAGTTAATGATGAGCAAAATAAACAATAAATAGTATTCCTTTGGGGAAAGCACATACAATTAATAAAAGTTAAAAAGAGACAAAAATGAATTTAATGTGGGGCACCTGGGTGGCTCAGTCAGTTGAGCAAGTGATTTGGTTTTGCCTTGGGTCATGATCTTTTGTTTGTGGTCAGCCCTGCTTGGGCTCAGTGTTCAGCGTGTAGTCTCTCCTCTCTCTCTCTCCCCCAGATAAATAAATAAAATAAAATCTTTTTAAAAAATGAATTTAATGCATCCAAATTTTATTTCAAAGATGAGTTAGAATGAGGAGAATGCTCAGTGGAAAGACTTTAAAACTGGAAAAAACAAGGATAAACTTTACAAAAAAACAAAACAAAAAAAAACACCAAAAACTAAGATAAAAGAAAATATACAACATGCCCAATATACTATCTGGATCTTATAAATGCTCAGTGAGGACCCTATTATTAATCATTATTAGTAATGAGGAAAATAACTTACAAGAGGAGTTTGGTATTAGATTTTAGTTTGGAGGAAAAAATGAACTAAAGTGTAAAAATTAAACACAATAACTGAATGTAATACAGGATTTTCTTTAAAAATATATTTAGTTTTTTATAATTTTTGATTCTCTAGATGAAAAATTCACGACTTTATTTGAAATGAGAAAAAGTCAATTACATGCACATTTTTGTCAATTTCCTGAAATCGAATAATTTTATCTATTTATTCTCTAAATTGGCTTTACTCTCAAGAACAAGAGCAGGAACTCCTCCCTCCATGGTCTCCTTTCTTCTTCCTTGGCTACAGAGGGCCCAGCGGTGACTGCATTGATGGAAACCACACGGCAAGGGGGGACTTCCTCAGCTGTGGGTCAGTGCTGCTCCACGGCCTCAGGACTTATCTGGGAAGAGCTGTCTCAGGGCAGAGGAAAGAGGAAGAGAAGGTAGCATGCCATGCAGAGTAGATTTTATGAAATGCATGTGAGGGGCTGGCTGTTTGGGGCTTCCGGTATCTGGGCTGCCCTCCCTCTTCTTTGCTTCTCAGTTTCCTTGGGTTTTTTCTGTCCTTCCTTTAGGTGTCTCATGACAGTCCTAGCATTCTCCACCTCCCAAATAACCTTCTTGGCCCTTTTGGAAGTACCACATACACTAGAACCCAAACCACTGCTGGATGAAATCTAGACATCCCCCAAAGAGCACAGTGGCTGGGAAGAGATAGTGATACATGAACTCCATGTTGGGGAAGGTCTCTCACTCAAAAAATGAGCAGAGGAAAATACAAAAAAGTTGAATGGTTCATATCCAAACAGGAAACAGTTTACATCCTGCCACAAACCCATTAAAAGCAGTCAGAGGAAAGTTTAAAATAATGATAATAATAAATAGTTAATAGCAACATTTAATCAGAAAGATGATCCTCCACATTTATACACATTTATTTAACCATATCATGTTATATGTGCAAAGGACTTCGCAATTTATAAAACTTGGACATATTTTTGTTCTTTTGATTACTTGGGAGTTAGAGGAGACAAAGTGCTATTCACATGTCCCTAAATGAGATGACACCTACCCCCTTCCTTGGTCTCAGTCAGACTGAGATTTAACTCCTCACTCTGTCACTCTTTAGCTATATGATCTTGGATAATAATAATGACTCACATTTCCTGTGTGTTTAATATATGCCTGATATTCTTTTTTTTAAAGATTTTATTTATTTATTTGACAGAGAGATAGAGAGAGAGAGCACAAGTAAGCAGAGAGGCAGGCAGAGGGAGAGAGAGCAGCAGGCTCCCTTCTGAGCAGGGAGCCCAATGCGGGGCTCGATCCCAGGACCCTCTGGGATCATGACCTGAGCCGAAGGCAGACACTTAACCAACTGAGCCACCCAGGAGCCCCTGTGCCTGATATTCTTATAAGTCCTTCACATGTACTGAATCATTTAATTTCAAATCAGTGAAGTAAGCATTATTATTTTCAAACCACTCTATTGATAAGAAAAGTGAGGCACAGGGGAGCCTGGATGGCTCTGTCAGGACAGCTGCTGATTCTTGATTTTGGCTCAGGTCATGATCTCAAGGTCCTGGGATCAAGTCCCAAAGGGGTTCTGTGCTCAGTGGGGACTCTGCTTGAGGATTCTCTCTCTCCCTCTGCCCCTCCCCTGTTGGCATGCTTGCTCTCCCTCTCTCTTTCTCTAAAGTAAATAAATAAATCTTAAAAAAAAAACAGAAAAAGAAAAGTGAGGCACAGAAAGATTATGAACATAGTCAAATATACATGGTCTTTTTGTCGTTGAATTGATTTTGCATCTAGGTACTCTGATTACAAAACTCCTATTCATAGAGTCTATATTCTATTTATCTTCCTGGTAAGTCACTACCTTTCTGTTCCTCTCCTATACCAGGAGCTAACAAGGCTGTGAGGAAAAAGAGATACATCATAGAAAGTAATTAACATGTCCAGTATATAGTGAATAGTTATTAAATAATTGTGCTACTATTCTGTAGGAATCTAAAGAAATTACAATTCAGAAATTTAGGTTTTAATTTAGCTAAATTAATTAAAACTTAAATTAAATTAAATTTAAGAAAATTACGTGGCTGACAGTAGAGTAGTTTGGTCTGAAATCAAAGTTGTGTGGGCTACAATACAGTGCTCCAAATCATGTGGAATTTTAACCCTTAATATAGTTTTGTTACAAGATCGACAGCATGTCAATACACAGGTGTGTTTGAATAAGTAGCACCTAGGCTGAGAATTTCAGTCCTGGTTGAATAGCAATAGTGTGAATAGCGTAATACTATGAAGTATGGTATTCCTTGTGAAACCTAGACCTACATACAGGGATATGCTTAAAAATTGGTGGACTGAGGGCACCAGGTTGGTGCAGTAGGTTAAACATCTGACTTTTGGTTTTGGTTCAGGTCCTGATCTCAAAGTCATGAGATGGAGCCCTGCATCAGGCTCTGCACTCAGAGCTGAGTTCGCTTAGAGTTTCTCTCTCTCTCTCTCTCTCTGGCCCTTCCCTCCTCCTCTCTCTCACTAAAATGAATAAATAAATCTTAAAAAACATGAACTGGTGGATCAGTCCATGCCTAAGGAAGCATTTCTTTCCGTCTCTATTGCTTCTGTTCACTGCTAGGGCCACTTACTACTTTTGTTGTAAAGGTCTTTGACTCCTGCCTTGAAAGTGTGGCCTGGGACACTTTAATGTGTAAACCAACTGACTCTTCTTCCCAGGAAGCAGAACGTGCCCTAAGTAATTCCTTGGTTGCTTGGTTTTTCATGTTATTCTGTTATTTCTTTCCAGGGGACAAATATTCTGTTTTATATGTAAAGAAAAAAATAATTTTTCAGATTTCTATAAAAACAAGTACATATCTCCTTCCTCAGAAAAGTATGTCTGTGGCTGCTCAGGAATGAAACCCAGAATCAGGAAAGTCCTATTGTTAACTGGCATGAACATGCCAGCAATGAGAGAATGCAAAGCTCCTGGTAATAATAATAGTAGAACATAAGTTTTTCCAAATATTGCAGCAATTTTGTTGTAGGAAATTAATGGATACTCTGTGGGTCAGACTAAACCCACATTATAAACACACCACAAAGGGAACTTTGGATTTTATTTGGGGGATAATCTAATGTAAAACAAGTTCATTCTGGATTTTCCAGTGAACACCTTAAAGTCAGATACTATCATGTGCTTTATTCTCTTGGTTTCCATATGTCATAGATTCATTTGGGATCCAGTAGTTAAACTTATTGTGATTAATAAGAAAAGAATTTGGACACTAATGTGTTGGGGTCAAAGCAAATGACTTTACTGGTCGATCTAAAATATTGTATGGTTGATATCTAAAACAAATATAATGTTAATAAAATGATGAGATTGAGGGGAATGTGATACTATCTAAAGCCATCACTTCTCTGTTAGTTTTTTTTTTTGTGGAAAAGGTTTAATTGATGTTTTTATAGCTCTATTTTATAATTTTAGGTAAAAATTCACTCAGTATGTATATGTTGCTAATATGTCCTAAATCTGATGATTTCCAAATTTTATTTATAATAAAGTTTGGAGAGTTTCATGTTTATACATTTCATGTTTATATTATGATACAATTATATTTTTTACAATGCTATTAAATTTGAGAATCCTAATAAGATTGATTTGGTAAAATTTTATTATATCTAATCTAATTATTAAATATATCTTTAGTATGAGACTAATTCAGTTTCACCTGAATCTACAAGGTACAAAAGACAGAGTAAAGAATTAGAATTGGAATAAAAAATGAGTAGTGACAGCAAGAAATAGATATGTCATTAGCAATTTATGAGAACAAGAGAGAACAAATCTCAGTGATCAAATTGTCTCAGCAAGGTACTTTGAAATACCTAGTATTTTTTTGAACATGAAAATTACCCCAAGATTTTTCTCTCCCTTAAACTTGCTTTACAAACCAAGGAAAACCAAAGACAAATGAACTGGTTGGTGGGGCGGGGGGAGAAGAGAGAGACTGAAACAATTTAAAAACTGCCTAGAGCAACAGAAAAGTGTTTTATTTAAGGCGCTGCATTTCACAACCTTCCCTGATGACTGGTGTGACTAGGAGCTGCTATAGGATTCTCAATTCCAGGTTTTAATAATGAAGTACGAACAACAGTTGTCGTTGGCAGCCAACTGAGTTCCTCTCTTGGCATCTCTCCCCTTTGATTTCTGCCAGGTGAGACTGAGGGCACTGGGATTCAATGCCAGGTCGCTGGTTAATTTTTTGTGTTAACTTGTCTGGATCATGAGTGAATGGATATTCGGTTAAACATTATTCTGGGTGTGTCTGGATGAGAGTAGCAGTTGAACGGGTAGACTGAGTAAAGCAGACTTGTCTTCCCCAATGTGGGTGAGTGAGGCTCATCTAATCCTTTGAAGTCTTAAATAGAAAAATAAATAAATAAAGGCTGATGGAGAGACACTTCACTCTTTCTGCCTTATGGTCTTTGAGAAGAGACATCAATCTGTCCTCTCCTGCATTTAGGCTGGGACTGAAACTTACACCATCAACTCTTCTGTTCCTCAGGCCTTCAGACTGCAGAACTTGAAATTTTCCATAATAACGTGAACAAATTCCTTATAATAAATTTCCCTAGATAGGTGGACTCTTACAAGTTCTGTTTCTCTGGAGAACCCTGACTAGTGCACTAGTGTTGAGCAGGAAAACAAAACCTATACTAGATAATTCAATCAAGGGAATTTTATATGGGAGTTTAGTTACAAAGGTATTTGAAATCACTAAGAGAACAAACAAGAGAAGGTGAGGCATCATCAGTGGTAGGACATTGTCTCTACCCTCAGAGTTAGAAGAACAAAAGGAGCAAGCAGAGTTGTTGAAGCCTAGGAGCCAGGCCACTGGGGAGGAGCAGAAAGCTCAGTAGATCTGCCCGAGGGGAGCTGGAACTGGCCACAGAGAGAGAGAGAGAGAGAAAGGTGCATCCACTGCTGATAATACTACTCAATGCAGAAAAATAGAACACAGAATACACCACCTCCTCCTGTTGGCTGAACCCAGCAAGGAGGCTGAGGAAACAAAATAGGCAAAATTCAGCCCCAGGGATTTAGAGCAGACCAGAGGAAGGGTGAAAAATGGTTTTGAAAACAAACACATGATCAGCATATATGAATATATAAGCCTTTGTCTGTGTGTATATAATATATATGTATAAATATGCATATGTATGCATATTTTTATTGTGATAAGAGAGGATGTTTCTAAATGGAAAGAAAGACTTGGATAGAAGACATGAACAGACATTTTTCCAAAGAAGACATCCAAATGGCCAACAGACACATGAAAAAGTGCTCAACATTGCTCAGTATCAGGGAAATCCAAATCAAAACCTCACACCAGTCAGAATGGCTAAAATTAACAAGTCAGGAAATGACAGATGTTGGCAGGGATGCAGAGGAAGGGAAACCCTCCCACACTGTTGGTGAGAATGCAAGCTGGTGCAGCAACTCTGGAAAACAGTATGGAGTTTCCTCAGTTGAAAATAGAGCTACCATACGATCCAGCAATTGTGCTACTGAGTATTTACCCCAAAGATACAAATGTAGTGATCCGAAGAAGTACATGCACCCCGATGTTTATAGCAGCAATGTCCACAGTAGCCAAACTATGGAAAGAGCCAAGATATCCATCGACAGATGAATGGATAAAGAAGATGTGGTATATATATACAATGGAATATTATGCAGCCATCAAAAGGAATGAGATCTTGCCATTTGCAATGACATGGATGGAACTGGAGGGTATTATGCTGAGCGAAATAAGTCAATGAGAGAAAGACATGTATCATATGACCTCACTGATATGAGGAATTCTTAATCTCAGGAAACAAACTGAGTGTTGCTGGAGTGGTGGGGGGTGGGAGGGATGGGGTGGCTGGGTGATAGCCATTGGGGAGGGTATGTGCTATCGTGAGTGCTGTGAATTGTGTAAGACAGTTGAATCACAGGCCTGTACCTCTGAAACAAATAATACATTATATCTTAAAAAAAGAAAAAAAAAAAGAATCTTCAGAGTACCCCTTTGCTCAGAAACTTTGCTTTTACCCTAAGTAGTTTGAGAGCAGAGTAATGAAAATACATCCAGGCACCAAGGCAGAAAAAGATGATGGGCCCAAAACCTGAGAGTATTAGGACCTTAAAATTCAGTCTAAGCAAAGACACTTCGAATTACCATAGCCCAGGTGGTTAGAAAATGCAAATTGGTGAAATAAAAGCAAAGTTGGGTTTCTTTAGGAAATGATTTATTCCGCTATACCTATTCATAAAATTATATTATCTTCTTGTTAAAAACTAAGGCTCTGGGAATTTAAGATACTTAACCAAAGTCATTATAATTAGAGCTTCACTCAAGTCCAGTGAACAGCTTTCACTGTACCAGACCCTTAATCTGTGGGGAATCCACTCTGGAGAGTGAGGGCAGGGCTGCTTCACGAATCTACCACACGCGCAGGTGTACAGAGCTCATGCTCAAAAGGCCCCATCCCTGGTCTAATGCTCTGCTGTTGCCATCTTGGAAGACTTTATCATTTTATCTTTGAACTCTTGTTTTGAAGTGAAGTCTGATAGGCCAGTGGAGCATGCATGAGCAGAAGTGACATGGACGGTATGCATAGCTTCTACAATTTCTTGCTTGCACATTTGCATATAATATTCATGATGTCTCATGAGCACAGAATCCCAGTGGATCCACAATCAATGGTAGGACCACAAGATTCAGAGCACGTAGTGTCACAGCTGTGGCTGAAAAAGTAGGGGCCCTGAGCTCTAAGATTCCCCACACTTGGCCATTCAAACCAAAGTTTGTTTTGAACACAAAAAGAAGGCAATGTTCTGGCTCTCCAAGAAGCAAGAATGACCAAGGAACCCTATAATATTCTTTCTTACTCATGTCACCTCCCTATATTTAGCTAAATGCCTACACTGAAGATGATGGCATAGAAGAAAAGGAAACTCCTCCCTTGCTTATTGATAAGCTGAAGGTAGAGCATATCTGTAGAATGTGAACATATCAAGAAGTGAAATAAAAACATTTAAGGTGTTTTTTTTGTATCGATTCCACTGTTTGGGAAGACAGTATAACATATGCATGTACAAAATACAAAATATGAATTGTGCAATGTTGGTGATTTTGTATGCTCTCATACTCGTATTTAAAAGAGGCATTGCAAAATATACAGATAATAGCAAAATTCATGCTAATGATTTTTTCTTTTTGCTTAGAACAACATTAAATAGCAGAACACAAAACATCACAAGTCAAAAGAACAGAAACTGTATATTTTAGTATCTTTAATTGCATTTTTTCTACTTTTTGAAGAGGGGCCCTGCATTTTCGTTTTGCAATGGCCCCACAAATTATGTAGCTGTCCTTGAGAAAAGAGCAGTGCTAGTATTATAGAAGCACACGGAATTTGTTCATTTCAGCAGTTCTCAACCTTCGGTATGAGTCAGAATCACCTGAAGAGAGAATTTTTTTTAATTAATTAATTTATTTATTTAAGTTTATTTATTTTTTTTGATGTAGTATTCCATGATTCATTGCTTGTGCATAACACCCAGTGCTCCACACAGAATGTGCCCTCTTTAATACCCATCACCAGGCTAACCCAAAACCCCAACCCCCTCCCCTCTAGAACCCTCAGTTTGTTTTTCAGATTCCATTGTCTCTCATGGTTTGTCTCCCCCTCCAATGCCCCCCCCTTCATTCTTCCCCTCCTGCTATCTTCTTCTTCTTTTTTTTTTTAACATATATTGCATTATTTGTTTCAGAAGTACAGATCTGATTCAACACTCTTGCACAATTCACAACGCTCACCATAGCACATACACTCCCCACTGTCTATCACCCAGCCACCCCATCCCTCACACCCCCCACCACTCCAGCACCCTCAGTTTGTTTCCTGAGATTAAGAATTCCTCATATCAGTGAGGTCATATGATACATATCTTTCTCTCATTGACTTATTTCCTCAGCATAACACCCTCCAGATCTATCCATGTCGTTGCAAATGGCAAGAGCTCATCCCTTTGGTGGCTGCATAATATTCCATTGTGTATATATACCACTTCTTCTTTATCCATTCATCTGTCGATGGACATCTTGGCTCTTTCCACAGTTTGGCTAATGTGGACATTGCTGCTATAAACATTGGGGTGCACATACCCCTTCGGATCCCTACATTTGTACCTTTGGGGTAAATACCCAGTAGTAAAATTGCTGGATCGTAGGGTAGCTTTATTTTGAACTGTTTGAGGAACCTCCATACTGTTTTCCAGAGTGGTTGCACCAGCTTGCATTCCCACCAACAGTATAGGAGGGCTCCCCTTTCTCCGCATCCCCTCCAACATCTGTCGTTTCCTGACTTGTTAATTTTAGCCATTCTGACTGGTGTGAGGTGGTACCTCATTGAGGTTTTGATTTGGATTTCCCTGATGCTGAGCGATGTTGAGCACTTTTTCATGTGTCTTTTGGCCATTTCAATGTCTTCTTTGGAAAAATGTCTGTTCATGTCTCTGCCCATTTCTTGATTGGATTGCTTGTTCTTTGGGTGCTGAGTTTGATTAAGTTCTTTATAGATTTTGGATACTAGCCCTTTATCTGATAGGTCATTTGCAAATATTTTGTTCCATTCTTTTGATTGTCTTTTGGTTTTGTGGACTGCTTCTTTTGCTGTGCAAAAGCTGTTTATCTTGATGAAATCCCCATAGTTCATTTTTGCCCTTGCTTCCCTTGCCTTTGGTGATGTTTCTGGGAAGAAGTTGCTGCGGCTGAGGTCGAAGAAGTTGCTGCTTGTGTTCTCCTTTAGGATTTTGATGGACTCCTGTCTCACGTTTAGGTCTTTCAACCATTTGGAGTCTATTTTTGTGTGTGGTATAAGGAAATGATCCATTTTCATTCTTCTTCATGTGGCTGTCCAATTTTCCCAACACCATTTGTTGAAGAGACCATCTTTTTTTCATTGAACATTCTTCCCTGCTTTGTCAAAGATGACTTGACCATAAAGTTGAGGGTCCATTTCTGGGCTCTCTATTCTATTCCGTTGATCGATGTGTCTGTTTTTGTGCCAGTACCATACTGTCTTGATGATGACAGCTTTGTAATAGAGCTGGAAGTCCGGAATTGTGATGTACCAGCTTTGCTTTTCTTTTTCAAGATTCCTCTGGCTATTCGGGGTCTCTTCTGGTTCCATACACATTTTAGGATTATTTGTTCCATTTCTTTGAAAAGAGTAGATGGTATTTTGATGGGGATTGCATTGAATGTGTAGATTGCTCTAGGTAGCATTGACATCTTCACAATATTTGTTCTTCCAATCCATGAGCATGGAACGTTTTTCCATTTCTTTGTGTCTTCTTCAATTTCTTTCATGAGTCTTTTATAGTTTTCTGAGTATGGATCCTTTGCCTCTTTGGTTAAATTTATTCCTAGGTATCTTATGGTTTTGGGTGCAATTGTAAATGGGATCGACTCCTTGATTTGCCTCTCTTCTGTCTTGTTGTTGGTGTATAGGAATGCCACTGATTTCTGTGCATTGATTTTATATCCTGCCACTTGACTGAATTCCTGGATGAGTTCCAGCAGTTTTGGGGTGGAGTCTTTTGGGTTTTCCACATACAGTATCATATCATCTGCAAAGAGTGAGAGTTTGACTTCTTCTTTGCTGATTTGGATGCCTTTGATTTCTTTTTGTTGTCTGATTGCTGTGGCTAGGACTTCTAATACTATGTTGAATAGCAGTGGAGAAAGTGGACATCCTTGCCGCGTTCCTGACCTTAGGGGAAAAGCTGTTTTTCCCCACTGAGAACGATACTCGCTGTAGGTTTTTCATAGATGGGTTTTATGATCTTGAGGTATGTACCCTCTATCTCTATACTCTGAAGAGTTTTGATCAAGAAAGGATGCTGTACTTTGTCAAATGCTTTTTCTGCATCCTTTGAGAGGATCATATGTTTCTTGTTCTTTCTTTTGTTAATGTGTTGTATCACGTTGATTGATTTGCGGATGTTGAACCAACCTTGCAGCCCAGGGATAAATCCCACTTGGTCATGGTGAATAATCCTTTTAATGTACTGTTGGATCCTATTGGCTAGTATTTTGGTGAGAATTTTTGCATCCATGTTCATCAAGGATTTTGGTCTGTAATTGTCCTTTATGATGGGGTCTTTGTCTGGTTTTGGGATCAAGGTAATGGTGGCCTCATAAAATGAGTTTGGATGTTTTCCTTCCATTTCTATTTTTTGGAACAGTTTCAGGAGAATAGGTATTAATTCTTCTTTAAATGTTTGGTAGAATTTCCCTGGGAAGCCATCTGGCCCTGGGCTTTTGTTTGTTGGGAGATTTTTGATGACTGCTTCAATTTCCTTAGTGGTTATAGGTCTGTTCAGGTTTTCTATTTCTTCCTGGTTCAATTTTGGTAGTTGATACATCTCTAGGAATGCACCTATTTCTTCCAGGTTATCTAATTTGCTGGCATAAAGTTACTCATAATATATTCTTATAATTGTTTGTATTTCTTTGATGTTGGTTGTGATCTCTCCTCTTTCATTCATGATTTTGTTGATTTGGGTCATTTCTCTTTTCTTTTTGATAAGTCTGGCCAGGGGTTTATCAATCTTGTTAATTCTTTCAAAGAACCATCTCCTAGTTTCTTTGATCTGTTCTACTGTTCTTTTGGTTTCTATTTCATTGATTTCTGCTCTGATCTTTATTATTTCTCTTCTCCTGCTGGGTTTAGGCTTTATTTGCTCTTTTCTCTCTAGCTCCTTTAGGTGTAGAGTTAAGTTGTGTATTTGAGATGGAGGGATTGCATTTTTGTGCCTGCCTGTATGTGTCCACACCCTGTCTCTAGAACTTCTTAACAAGGATATTGTTGCTATCCTTTTTTTCCCCCTGAGAATGAGAAGTTTTGTGATAAGCCTGTGTTAGGAATTCATGAGATACTCATGGGTGAGCAAAAGAGTAGCCCTTTCACTAAAATGCAGGGAATTCTTGAAGTCTATTTTGAAAACAGTTAAAATGTTTTTACTCTTCTCAATAACATTGACTCCCTAAAATTTGCATTCAACCGTCTGGATAGCATAAACCTCATTAACAATAGTGTTTACTTTTTATTGCAAAGTAGGGGTTTCATTAAAATTATTTTTTATATTATTTTAGACCTTATTCTCTCTAAATATCTCTTAAATACAAAAGGTAATAAGTGATACTATATATATATATATATATATATATATATATATATATATATATATATATATACACACACATATATACACATATATATACTTGTTCTGTAGGCCAAACAAGTGGGGGGACACTGAAATTGAGTCCTGTTTGGTTTTGGTTGGATTTTCTGTGAGGGCTTTTTCATAGCCTATAACATGCAAACATCATTATACAACTCCAGGATACTCTTGGAACAAATACTAGAAATATTCTTTTTTTCTTTCCAGCCATTATTTCTCACTGAAGTAAAAGTGGTTAATTCACTTGACAATGTATCTTAAATATCTTGTATTTTGAATATGCCTGCACCCAGGCCTATGGTCTTTTCTGTTTGGGATTCGGTGGGTAAGTCATGTTGGTACCAACAACTATCTTCAGTTCAAGGGTGATGAGAGAGGAAGCTCTTTTGGGCTTCAGGTTTAAGGTCTATTCTCTACTGTTATCTTTATTAGGTCATTACACTGAATATTTGATCCTTAGTTTCACAGTAAGGGTTATTACACCTTCGTTCCTTCTTGTCTCATCCAGACAACCTATTGAATGGAGACTCAGAAAGAATGCTCAGTCTATTCTACTGTGTGGTTTTAGGGAATATTTTAGTTACCACAAGCCAAACTAAACTGATTTTCTAGGAAGTAGTTTTTTGAAGTTTTTAAAGACATTCTAGATCTTTTGATATAAATGCTTTGAGATTACTTAGTGAAATCAGCAGATTTATAGCTTTTGCTCTTAATTTTTTAAAATAGTGTATGTACTTTACAAAACATTTAAAAATGCAGATATGCATAGAGGACACTGAAAATCCTCTGTAATTACAATTTCCATAGATGACAACTGAGTGCAAACACTTCCAGAGAGTTCACTACAATTATATATATTAGATATGTGTATGTGTATGTAGGTAAAATTAATCACATAAATAATCTTAATTGGCATATGTAGACTTCATTTTAATAAGCTTTCCCTTTCCCATCAATAGATTTCCTATATATGTGTAATTTATTTTAATACTGAAATTATTTTCCCCATATTATGTACCTTTTCATTATATCCACTAAACCTCACTTCATTAGAAGCTCTAATGGAATAAAAAATATGCTTAAATATTTAAAACATACAAAGCTTCTTCGTGTGATTATATCCATAAACTTGATTCATGCATTCCTGCTCTTTATGACTTATGAAAAAAGGAGTTTATTCACAAATTTAAAATAAATTAACATAGGAGATATAAATACATAAATGTAAATATCTATATACAAATGTAATCTGTGTATTAATAAATGTATACTTTGTAGATAGATAATGTATTTAATATATCAATCTTCTTTTTAAATTTACTATATGCTAAGAATATAATCCCCAGAAGTATTTCTCCCTGTACTGGCACTGAAGCTAAGATGCTAAGGAATGGAACAAATTTATTGCTCCAAAATAAATCAGATAAAGCCCTGTTTATTTTATCTTTTTAATTATGTTATGTTAATCACCATACATTGCATCATTTGTTTTTGCTGTAATGTTCCATGATTCATTGTTTGCATATAACACCCAGTGCTCCCTGCAGTAAAAGCCCTGATTAGATGAGAGTTAGTACAACGGGTCAGCTAAAAACCAGTACTGTTCATGTGGCTGTCAGAAGGAATCTCCTGAGTGTACAGATACAACAACTGAACAGGGCTGAGCAGAGAGACCACAGCGGATAGCAGCAGGAGGAGTCAAATTCACAACTGGGACTTCTTATTTTCACATGACAATCCAGGTAATTTAAAGAACTGGTGTCAAGTAAGGTGTCAACAGGGCCATATGTAGGGAAATAAAGAATCCAAGAATGCTTAGCAAAGAAAATTGCCCGAACCAATAAAAAATATTGTATACTTTAACAATTGATAAATTGTAATATTGACTATAAGCCAGAAGAAAAAAATATATAATTTATTGCTTTAATATGGAATGTACAGACTGATAAGCATGGCATATAGGAAATTGAAAGGCTCATTGAATTAAGTTTTTGCCTCCTTAAAAGTGTATCCCAGTAAAGATCATTTATTTATCAAAACATAGCACATTCTGCACACAATGGGTAAAAACTGAAGACATATAGAAGACAGGGCATGAATGCTTCCAGCTCAAAAAAATTTGCGGCCAAAGTTCAGAGTGAAAATAAGCAGGCAGTCCTCCTGTATATTCCTTCTGAGATTACACTGGGCAACCATGTTCTATCTACCTTGATTGATGTTCTTAAAGATGATCCCTATTGATTAAGGAATTCATTTCAAATTAAATGCTCACACTGTCATACAGGAGAGAAGAAAGTCTACAGACAATGAAGCTACAGCAATAAATCAGCTTTCTATCTTGGACTCAGAACCTGTGCACTCTCTCTGCTCTTTCTAAGTAAAACTGATGCCCTTGAAAACAGACATGAATTTTGAATTATGACTTTTGAAACAACTAATAAAATAAGTTGACACTTGTTTTGAAGAAGCTTGTCTGTTATTGCTTGCATTATGAACATTTCAAAACCCACAAATTATATGCTAAGCAATGAATATGATGTCCACATTATACAGGAATATAGGGACAATATATGTTCTATTCTTTTTCTATTAGTTTTTTAAATTTTTTTATTATGTTAGTCACCATACATTACATCATTAATTTTTGGTGTAGCATTCCATGATTCATTATTTGCATATAACCCCCAGTGCTCCATTCAATACATGCCTCTTTAATCCCCATCACCAGGTTAACCGATCCCCCCACCCCCCTCCCCTCTAGAACCCTCAGTTTGTTTCTCAGAGTCCATAGTGTCTCATGGTTTGTCTCCCCCGCCGAATTCCCCCCCTTCATTTTTCCCTTCCAACTATCTTCTTCTTTTTCTTTTTTTTTTTTAATATATAATGTATTATTTGTTTCAGAGGAACAGGTCTGTGATTCAACATTCTTACACAATTCACAGTGTTCACCATAGCACATAACCTCCCCAAAGTCTACCACCCAGCCACCCAGCCACCCCATCCCTCCCACCCCCCACCACTCCAGCAACCCTCAGTTTGTTTCCTGAGATTAAGAATTCCTCATATCAGTGAGATCATATGATACATGTCTTATTCTGATAGACTTATTTCGCTCAGCATAACACCCTACAGTTCCATCCATGTCATTGCAAATGGCAAGATTTCATTTTTTGATGGCTGCATAATATTCCATTGTATATATATGCCCCATCTTCTTTATCCATTCATCTGTTAATGCACACCTTGGCTCTTTCCATAGTTTGGCTGTTGTAGACATTGCTGCTACAAACATTGGGTTGCCTGTATCACTTCAGATCACTACAATTGTATCTTTGGGGTAAATACCCAGTAGTGAAATTGCTGGGTTGTAGGGTAGCTCTATTTTCAACTTTTTGAAGAACCTCCATACTGTCTTCCAGAGTGGCTGCACCAGCTTGCATTCCCACCAACAGTGTAGGAGGGTTCCCCTTTCTCTGCATCCCCGCCAACATCTGTCGTTTCCTGACTTATTAATTTTAGCCATTCTGACTGGTGTGAGGTGGTATCTCATTGAGGTTTTGATTTGGATTTCCCTGATGCCAAGCGATGTTGAGCACCTTTTCATGCATCTCTTGGCCATTTGGATGTCTTCTTTGGAAAAATGTCTGTCCATGTCTTCCGCCCATTTGTTGATTGGGTTATTTGTTCTTTGGGTGTTGAGTTTGATAAGTTCTTTATAGATTTTGGATACTAGCCCTTTATCTGATATGTCACTTGCAAATATCTTCTCCCATTCTGTGCAAAAGCTTTTTATCTTGATGAGGTCCCAATAGTTCATTTTTGCCCTTGCTTCCCTTGCCTTTGGCGATGTTTCTAGGAAGAAGTTGCTGTGGCTGAGGTCGAAGAGGTTGCTGCCTGTGTACTCCTCTAGGATTTTGATGGACTCCTGTCTCACATTTAGGTTCTTCAACCATTTTGAGTCTATTTTTGTGTGTGGTGTAAGGAAATGGTCCAGTTTCTTGTGCATGTGGCCGTCCAATTTTCCCAACACCATTTGTTGAAGAGACTTTTTTCCATTGGACATTCTTTCCTGCTTTGTCCAGGATTAGTTGACCTTAGTTGAGGGTCCATTTCTGGGCTCTCTATTCTGTTCCATTGATCTATGTGTCTGTTTTGTGCCAGTACCATACTGTCTTGATGATGACAGCTTTGTAATTGAGCTAGAAGTCCAGAATTATGATGCTGCCAGCTTTGTTTTTCTTTTTCAACATCCCTTTGGCTATTTGGGATCTTTTCTGGTTCCATAGAAATTTTAAGATGTTTTGATCCATTTCTTTGAAAAAAGTGGATGATATTTTGAAGGGGATTGCATTGAATATACAGTTTGTTCTAGGTAGCATTGACATCTTCACAATATTTGTTCTTACAATCCATGAGTTTCCATTAGTTTTTGAGTGCATTCTTATCACATAGTGGTGTTTTATCCTTCTTAAGTCATGCACGTTTTTGAAAGGAATGTCAAAATGATACAGAGGAATAGTAAACATTTTTGAGAATTGGAATTAGTAATTTGCAGCATTTAGTATAGTGCATTTACATTAATAGATCAAAATACATTTTTTTCAGTTTAATTCAACAAATATGTATCTAAACTCCCACAACATGCCACATGATGTGTAAGATTAGGGAGGCAAAAATGAATAAGGCATAGTTATGTTCCTCAAGGAGCTAGGACAGGAAAACCCAAGCATGGTTACAATAATAAAGAAAGCATGGGGGGAGGAGCAAGATGGTGGAGGAGTAGGAGACCTGGATTTCATCTGGTCCCACCAATTCAGCTAGATAGGGATCAAGCCATTCTGAATACCTCTGAACTCAACAGGAGATCAAAGAAAAGAATAGCAACAACTCTCTGAACAGAAAAGCGACCGCTTTCTGGAAGGTAGGATGTGCGGAGAAGTGAATCTGAGGTGATATTCGGGAAGAGAGATGGCGGGGGAAGGGGTCTCTGCCACCTCTGGCAAGTGATAGAGCTGCAGAGCACAAAATCTGAACTTTTAGAAGTCAGCTCCGCTGAGGGATGTTGCTCCAGTGGCTAAGCGGGGGTGGACACCACATGGGACAGTGTAGTCTCAAGACCCTCAGGGTCGCAGAAAGACCGGGGGTGCCTGATGGCAGCAGAGCTCCCAGGTATTGGACCGGGGAAGCTGGCTGCAGAGACGGAGCCAAGGCATGGGCTCTCAGCTAGGGGTTGCCATAAACTGTGATCCATGGCCCAGTTGGGCCACTGCTCCTCCAGCAGGGACACAACAAGCGGCAGATCTGGGGAGACTCTCCTTCCTCCCCCATGAGGAGCAGTGTGGGAGCACACCACAGGGATCTGCTGGGTTTGGAGACTCCACACGGGGTCGGGTGCCCGAGAGAAACGCTTGGTCACAGGCCGGGTGAGCACGGAGTGCGGTCGGAGACCAGGGAGACGGGAGTGAATGCTTTTTTCTGGGGGCTCACTGAAGAGCGGGGCCCTAAGTTCTCGGCCCCTCACGGGTGAGATTGGGAGGCCACCATTTTCACCCTGGTGCTCCAAATCTATACTGAGAGCTTGCAGGGAACAAAAGCTCCTGAGAGCAAACCCCAGCAGCTTGCTTAGCCCGGACGGAAAAGGGCAGGGCAATTCCGCCACCGGCAAAGACATTTGGGAATGACGGCAACAGGCCCCACCCCCAGAAGATCAGCACGAACAGCCAGCAAGCCAAGACCAAGTTTACCAATCAAGGAGAATGGGAGAACTCCAGGGCTAGGGGAATACTGCACATAGAATTCATTGCTTTCTTTCCATGATTCATTTGTTTTTCAAAGTTAATTTTTTTAACTGTTTTTTTTAATTTTTCTTTTCCCCTTTTTAAGCAACACCTTATCAATCCCTTTTTTAAAAAAACATTTTTCATTTTTCATTTTAGAGTCATATTTTATCCCTTCATAGTAGTTACCCTTATTTTTGGCATATATATATAAGTTGCTCTCTCTTTAAAATTTTGTGATACACTTTCTTCTAACAGATCAAAATATACCCTAAATCACTAGTGTATGGCTTTGTGCTAGTCTCCTGCCTGATCACATTCTCTCCCTTTTTCTTTTCTTTTCTTTTCTTTTTTTTATCTTCTTCCTTCTTTTTACAAACAACTTCTTATCTTACCAATTACTTTTATAAAATCTTTTATAATTTTCATCCTTACAGTCATCTTCCATCCCTTCATTGTTACAACCCTTATTTTGTACATATATGTCTTTCTTCCTTTAAAATTTAGGAGACACTTTCTTCTAACAGACAAAAATACACCCAAAATCTAGTGTGTGGCACTGATGTATTCACTAGCCTGATCATATTTGATTGAATTCTGTTTTTTTTTGTTTTCTTCTGTTTTCATTTGTCTTTTTTTTTCCTCTTTCTTTTTTCTTTCTTTCCCTTTCTTTTCCCCTGGTTTCAGGTCTTTTCTGATTTGTATACAGTATATTTGCTGGGGAAGTTGTTAACCTGTTAGCAATTTGTTGTCTCATTCATCTATTCTCCTCTGGACAAAATGACAAGATGGAAAAAAACACTCCAGGTAAAAGAACAAGAGGTAGTACCATCTGCCAGGGACTTACTCGATACAGACATTAGTACGATGTCAGACCTAGAGTTCAGAATCATGATTTTAAAGATACTAGCTGGGCTTGAAAAAAGCGTGGAAGTTATTAGAGAAACCCTTTCTGGAGAAATAAAAGAACTAAAATCTAACCAAGTCAAAATCAAAAAGGCTATTAATGGGGTGCAATCAAAAATGGGGGCACTAACAGCTAGGATAAATGAGAGAGAAGAGAGAATCAGTGATATAGAAGACCAAATGATGGAAAATAAAGAAGCTGAGAAAAAGAGAGATAAACAACTACAGGATCACAAGGGCAGAATTCGAGAGATAAGCAATACAATAAGACAAACCAACATTAGAATAATTGGGATCCCAGAAGAAGAAGAAAGAGAGAGAGGGGGAGAAGGTATATTGCAGCAAAGAAGAGCAGAGAACTTCCCTAATGTGGGGAAGGAAACAGGCATCAAAATCCAGGAGGCACAGAGAACCCCTCTCAATATCAATAAAAATAGGTCAACACGCCGACATCTAATAGTAAAACTTATGAGTCTCAGAGAAAAAGAGAAAATCCTGAAAGCAGCTCAGGAGAAGAGATATGTAACCTAAAATGGTAGAAACATTAGATGGGCAACAGACCTATCCACAGAGACCTGGCAGGCCAGAAAGGACTGGCATGATATCTCCAGAGCACTAAACGAGAAAAATCTGCAGCCAAGAATACTATATCCAGCTAAACTGTCATTGAATATAGAAAGAGAGATAAAAAGCACCAGGACAAAGAAAAACTAAAGGAATTTCCAAACACAAAACCAGCCCTCCAAGAAATATTGAAAGGGGTCCTCTAAGCAAAGAGAGAACCTAAAAGCAGCATAGATCAGAAAGGAACACAGACAATATACAGTCACAGTCACCTTACAAGCAATACAATGGCACTAAATTCATACCTTTCAATAGTTACCCTGAATGTAATTGGGCTAAATGCCCCAATCAAAAGACACAGGCTATCAGATTGGATTAAAAAACAAGACCCATCCATATGCTCTCTGCAAGAGACTCATTTTAGACTCAAAGGCACCCCCAGATTGAAAGTGAGGTGTGGAAAATGATTTACCATGCTAATGGACACCAAAATAGCTGGGGTGGCAATCCTTATATCAGACAAATTAGATTTTAGAACAAAGACTGTAACTGGAGATGAAGAAGGACACTATATCCTACTTAAAGGGTCTATCCAACAAGAAGAACTAACAGTTGTAAATATCTGTGCCCCTAACATGGGAGCAGCCAATTATATAAGGCAATTAATAACAAAAGCAAAGAAACACATTAACAATAATACAATAATAGTGGGAGACTTTAACACCCCCCAAACTCAAATGGACAGATCATCTAAGCAAAAGATCAACAAGGAAATAAAGACTTTAAATGAAACACTGGACCAGATGGACTTCACAGACATATTCAGAACATTACATCCCAAAGCAACGGAATACACATTCTTCTCTAGTGCCCATGGAACATTCTCCAGAATTGATCACAGCCTAGGTCACTAATCAGGTCTCAACTGGTAGCAAAAGATTGGGATTATTCCTGCATATTTTCAGACTACAATGCTTTGAAACTAGAACTCAATCAGAAGAGGAATGTGGGAAAGAACTCAAATACATGGAGGCTAAAGAGCATCCTACTAAAGAATGAATGGGTCAACCAGGAAATTAAAGAAGAATTAAAACATTCATGGAAAGAAATGAAAATGAAAACACAACTGTTCAAAATCTTTGAGATACAGCGAAGGCAGTCCTAAGAGGAAAGTATATAGCAATACAAGCCTTTTTCAAAAAACAAGAAAGGTCTCGAATACACAACCCAACCCTACACCTAAAGGAGCCAGAGAAATACAGCAAATAAAGCTGAAAACCAGCAGGAGCAGAGAAATAATAAAGATTAGAGCAGAAATCAATGAAATAGAAACCAAAAGAACAGTAGAACAGATCCATGAAACTAGGAGCTGGTTCTTTGAAAGAATTAACAAGATTGATAAACCCCTGGCCAGACTTATCAAAAAGAAAAGAGAAATGACCCAAATCAACAAAATCATGAAGGAAAGAGGAGAGATCACAACCAACACCAAAGAAATACAAACAATTTAAGAACAAAAATGAACTATTGGGATTTCATCAAGATAAAAAGCTTTTGCACAGCAAAAGAAACAGTCCACAAAACCAAAAGACAACAGACAGAATGGGAGAAAATATTTGCAAATGACATATCAGATAAAGGGCTAGTATCCAAAATCTATAAAGAACTTATCAAACTCAACACCCAAAGACAAATAATCCAATCAAGAAATGGGCAGAAGACATGAACAGACATTTTTTGAAAGAAGACATCCAAATGGCCAACAGACACATGAAAAAGTACTCAACATTGCTCAGTTTCAGGGAAATCCAAATCAAAACCTCAATGAGATACCACCTCACACCAGTCAGAATGGCTAAAATTAACAAGTCAGGAAACGACAGATGTTGGCGGGGATGCGGAGAAAGGGGAACCCTCCTACACTCTTCGTGAGAATGCAAGCTGGTGCAACCACTGTGGAAAACAGTATTGAGTTTCCTCAAACAGTTGAAAATAGAGATACAATATGATCCAGCAATTGTTCTACTGGGTATTTACCACAAAGATACAAATGTAGGGATCCAAAGGGGTATGAGCACCCCAATGTTTATAGCAGCAATGTCCACAATAGCCAAACTGTGGAAAGAGCCAAGATGTCCATCAACAGATGAATGGATAAAGAAGATGTGGTATATATACACTATGGAATATTATGCAGCCATCAAAAGGAATGAGATCTTGCCATTTGCAATGACGTGGATGGAACTGAAGGGTGTTATGCTGAGTGAAATAAGTCAATGAGAGAAAGACATGTATCATATGACCTCACTGATATGAGGAATTCTTAATCTCAGGAAACAGACTGAGGGTTGCTGGAGTGTTGGGGGTTGGGAGGGATGGGGTGGCTGGGTGATAGGCATTGGGGAGGGTGTGTGCTATGGTGAGCTCTGTGAATTGTGCAAGACTGTTGAATCACAGATATGTACTTCTGAAACAAATAATGCAATATATGTTAAGAAAAAAAAGAAAAAGAAAAGATAGCCGGAGGGGAAGAAAGAAGGGGAGTAAGTCGGAGGGGGAGACAAACCATGAGAGACGATGGACTCTGAAAAACAAACTTAGGGTTCTAGAGGCGAGGGGGGTCGGTGGATGGCTTAGCCTGGTGATGGGTATTAAAGAGGGCACATTCTGCGTGGAGCACTGGGTGTTATGCACAAACAATGCATCATGGAACACTACATCAAAAACTAATTATGTAATGTATGGTGATTAACATAACAATAAAAAAGTAAAAAAAAACAAAAAACAAAAAAAAACGTGATTTTAAAAAAAAGATTGAATGGGTCAACCAGGAAATTAAAGAAGAATTAAAAAAATTCATGGAAACCAATGAAAATGAAAACACCTGTTCTAAATCTTTGTGATGCAGCCAAGGCAGTCATAAGAGGAAAGTATTTAGCAATAGAATCCTTTCTCAAGAAACAAGGAAGTTCTCAAATACACAACCTAACCTTACACCTAAAGGAGCTGGAGAAAGAAGAGCTAATAAAGCCTAAACCCAGCAGGAGAAGAGAAATAATAAAGATCAGAGCAGAAATCAATGAAATGGAAACAAAAGAACAGTAGAAGAGATTAATGAAACTAGGAGCTGGTTCTTTGAAAGACTTAACAAGATTGATAAACCCCTGGCCAATCTTACCAAAAAGAGAAATGACCTAAATAAATAAAATCATGAATGAAAGAAGAGAGATCACAACCAATACCAAAGAAATACCAAAAATTCTAAAAACATATTATGAGCAACTATATGCCATCAATTTAGATAATCTGGAAGAAATGGATGCATTCTTAGAGATATAGCAACTACCAAAACTGAACCAGGAAGAAATAGAAAACCTGAACAGACCTATAACCACTAAGGAAATTGAAGCAGTCATCAAAAATCTCCCAACAAACAAGAGCCCAGGGCCAAATGGCTTCCCAGGGGAATTCTACCAAACTTTTAAAGAAGATTTAATACCTAATCTCCTGAAACTGTTCCAAAAAATAGAAATGGAAGGAAAACTTCCAAACTCATTTTATGAGGCCAACAATACCTTGATCCCCAAACCAGACAAAGACCCTATCATAAAGGACAATTACAGACCAATTTCCTTGATAAACATGGATGCAAAAACTCTCACCACAAACTAGCCAATAGGATCCAACAGTACATTAAAAGGATTATTCACCACGACCAAGTGTAATATATCCCTGGGCTGCAAGGTTGGTTCTACATCCGCGAATCAATCAATGTGATACAATATATTAATAAAGAAAGAACAAGAAACATATGATCCTCTCAATAGATGCAGAAAAATCATTTGACAAAGCACAGCTTCCTTTCTTGATCAAAACTCTTCAGAGTATAGGGATAGAGGGCCCATACTTCAATATCATAAAAGCCATCTATGATAAATCCATAGCAAATACCATTCTCAATGGGGAAAAACTGAGAGGTTTCTCCCTAAGGTCAGGAACACAGCAGGGATGTCCACTATCACCACTGCCATTCAACATAGTATTAGATGTCCTAGCCACAGCAATCAGACAACAAAAAGAAATAAAATGCATCTGAATTGGCAAAGAAGAAGTCAGACTCTCACTCCTTGCAGATGATATGATACTTTATGTGGAAAACCCAAAAGACTCCACCACAAAACTGCTAGAACTCATACAGGAATTCAGTAAAGTGGCAGGGTATAAAACCAATGCACAGAAATCAGTACCATACCTATACACCAACAACAAGACAGAAGAAAGAGAAATTAAGGAGTTGATCCCATTTACAATCACACCCAAAACCATAAGATACCTAGGAATAAATCTAACCAAAGAGGCAAAGAATCTGTACTCAGAAAACTATAAAATACTCATGAAAGTAATTGAGGAAGACACAAAGAAATGGAAAAATATTCCATGTTCATGAATTGTAAGAACAATGTTTTGAAGATTTCAATGCTACCTAGAGCAATCTACACATTTGATGCAATCCCAATCAAAATATCATCCACTTTTTTTCAAAGAAATGGAACAAATAATGCTAAAATTTGTATGGAACCATAAAAGACCCCGAATAGCCAGAGGGATGTTGAAAAAGAAAAGCAAAGCTGGCGGCATCACAATTCTGGACTTCCAGCTCTCTTACAAACCTTTCATCACTAAGACAGTATGATACTGGCACAAAAACAGACACATAGATCAATGGAACAGAATAAAGAGCCCAGAAATAAACCATAGACCCTCAAGTCTATGGTCTACTAATCTTTGACAAAGCAGGAAAGAATGTCCAATGGAAAAAAGACAATCTCTTCAACAATGATGTTGGGATTTGGACAGCCACATGCAGAAGAATGAAACTGGGCCATTTCCTTACACCACACACAAGAATAGATTCCAAATGGTTGAAAGACCTAAACATGAGACAGGAGTCTATCAAAATCCTAAGGGAGAACACAGGCAGCAACCTCTTCGACCTCAGCCACAGCAGCTTCTTCCTAGAAACATAACCAAAGGCAAGGGAAGCAAGGGCAAAAATGAACTATTGGGACTTCATCAAGATAAAAAGCTTTTGCATAGCTAAAGAAACCAAAAGACAACCGACAGAATGGGAGAAGATATTTGCAAGTGACATATCAGATAAAGGGCTAGTATCCAAAATCTATAAAGAACTTATCAAACTCAACACCCAAAGAACAAATAACCCAATCAACAAATGGGCAGAAAACATGAACAAACATTTCTGCAAAGAAGACATTCAAATGGCCAAGAGCCACATGAAAAAGTGCTCAACATCACTTGGCATCAGGGAAATCCAAATCAAAACCTCAATGAGATACCACTCACACCAGTCAGAATGGCTAAAATTAACCAGTCAGGAAATGACAGATGTTGGTGAGGATGTGGAGAAAGGGGAACCCTCCTACACTGTTGGTGGGTGTGCAAGCTGGTGCAGCCACTCTGGAAAACAGTATGGAGGTTCCTTGAAAAGTTGAAAATAGAGCTACCATATGACCCAGCAATTGCACTACTGGATATTTACCACAAAGATACAAATGTAAGGATCCGAAGGCGTACTTTCACCCCGATGTTTATAGCAGCAATGTCCACAATAGCCAAACTGTGGAAAGAGCCAAGATGTCTATTGACAGATGAATGAATAAAGAAGATGGGGCATATATATACAATGGAATATTATGCAGCCATCAAAAATGAAATCTTGCCATTTGCAAAGACGTGGATGGAACTGGAGGGTATTATGCTGAGCGAAATAAGTCAGTGAGAGAAAGACATGTATCATATGATCTCACTGATAGGAGGAATTCTTAATCTCAGGAAACAAACTGAGGGTTGCTGGAGGGATGAGGTGGCTGGGTGATAGACATTTGGGAGGGTATGTGCTATGGTGAGTGCTGTGAATTGTGTAAGACTGTTGAATCACAGACCTGTACCTCTGAAACAAATAATACATTATATATTTTAAAAAAAAAGATATCAGGAGGGGAAAAATGAAGGGGGCGGAAGTCGGAGGGAGAGGAATCATGAGAGACTATGATCTCTGAAAAACTGAGAGTTCCTGAGGGGAGTGGAGTGGGGGATGGGTTATCCTGGTGATTGGATTAAGAAGGGCACGTTCTGCATGGAGCACTGGGTGTTATATGCACACAATGAATCATGGAACACTACATCAAAAACTAATGATGTAATGTATGGTGATTAACATAATATAATAATAAAAAAAGAAGAAGAAAGCATAGAATTCCTTGTAAGAAGGAAAACTAGCCAAGAGTCCTAAACTGGCCAGTAATCAAGTATTTTCTCTGTGTCTGGAGAGTACATTTTTTTTACTCAAGCCTAACACTTATACCTTTTAAATCATCCTTAGCTACCTCATGTGCATGTTTGCCATCTATTACTTTAGACCTTTCTCCTTATGTGTACCTAACATCCTCAGTGCTTTTCCTTCCATTGTTTGAGAGCCTTAAGTTTTGCTTCTCTTCTTAGGAGGCAGTCAGTTCTACTCATAATTTAACTTGAGCCTCAGAGCTCCAAGAAATCCCAGGCTCACCTCTCTCCATCCCTCATGTTCTGCATGCAGCATCAGAGGCCCCAAAACCTTAAGTTTTCCAAACTTTTCCGAAGTCACACAAGTTTGAAGGCAAAACAAAGATTAAGTACTTTAAATCTCAGCTCAGACTTCTGGGAACTACTAATTTATTGCCAGGTGGAAGGAAAACTAATAAGAACACAGTTCCAGAGATAAAAGGTAAGACTTTAAGGACTGAATTTGGAAAGTATTCAATGTTACTGTTTCAAACATTTGGAGTCAAACCTCCAATACACAATGGCCATCCCCATCAATAGGTAAAAGGCTGTGGACCACCTTTTTCCTCCTTCTCCTTTGTTCCCATTTTCACTTTTGATGTTCTATCTCTTAGTATGGTTTTGCTAGAAACAAGCTGGAATAACTCCTGCTGGACTTCATTTCCAGCTTTTAAGTACTGGCTATAGGGCAGGCGTTACTTCAAAGGAAGTCTGTCTGTAGAGATATCAATCAACCCAAGCAAACAGCCTCACTCCACAGAGAGAGGAAATCGTTCCTATCAGGAGTGCTCAGCTAAAGAGAGAACAAATGGGCCTGCAACTGAAAACCCCAATCTGCATTCGTTTTATTTAACTATTTGAGAGCTGAAATGGGAATAAATGAAACTTGCATCTAAACTATAAGGATTGAGTAAACCTGACTGAAATATTTGAGAACAGCTCTACTTCTAAGTGATCTGGGATTAGAGAGATGACTCTCCGTTCGGAACATACGCCTTCTACTTAAGTGCTCTGTGAAGCAGTGTCAAATTGTGTTAGTGCAACAGATCATACCCTGGGGCCCAAAGAATCCATGGGCTGAATTCACAACAAATGTAGAGTTCTAGGTGGGTTTGCACTTTAAAAATAGTTTATTTTTTTTACTAATATCTAGGTAAAGTTCACATTTGCTTCAATTATGAATGTTGGCAACAACCCAACACAGTGTTAACAATCTCTGTTAATTTCCACCAGCCACAATCACAGATATTTCCAAAGCGTGTTGCAAACATCTAGAATTATTCTGGGGTAATTGCAGGAGTAAATTAGACTCTCAATAAGATCTTGTTATTTAATGAGTTAATAAAGAAGCAAGGATATGAACATATTAAATTTATTAAAATATAATAATAACTAAAGTTTGGTTTCCTTCCAATCTGTATTAGGCTTTATGCATTTCAAAACATTATTATGAATCTGAGAAGCAGATTTGTGGAACACTGTAATGGTCAAAGCACACAATCTTGTGCATTACATTTCAAAACTAGTTATATAAATTAAGCATGTGCATGAAACATTCTGGAGCCTCAGGAATGTGGGTGAGTCCACTGACACACTGACTTACAGATGCAGATGTTGTTGTTGACTTACCCATGAGGGCAGCTCTGTGTGTACAACACAGGTTACACATTTAGTTAGCAAACTCGAATATGGTTCAGGGAGTTATTAAGGAAAAATGTCTAACCCAAGGGATGAGTTAAAAAACAGGAATAGGTATGGAAGGAAGGAAATCCTTGAAATGAGATGTCTTTGTCATCATCTTAGTTCTGGATAATCATCTCATTCAAAGAAATTAACTCCAGCCAGCAGCATTGTTGGCATAGTTGGTCAAGATCAAGTCACCCTGACACTGAAAGGAAAACGTATGAAACATAGATTTGCATTAACTAAACTCTGAATAAATCCTATTGGTAATAATTTTAAAATATAATCTTGATTCTGAGGAAGAGACCAAGGTATTTATTGAGTGCAAACTCTGCACAGAGACTATGCTATGTTCTTATCTGTATTTGTCTCATTTAATCACTATAATAATTACATGAGGAATATTTTATTATTTTCCTCCATTTAACTGGGGAAGACATTGAAACTAGAGAGATAAGTAATTTGTCCAAGACATTGTCTTAGTCAGCTTGGGCTGTAATAACAAAACACCATAGTCTGGGGGGTTTAAACAACAAAAAGTTATTCTCACAGTTCTGAGGCTAGAAGTCTGAGATCAAGGTGCTAACATTATCAATTTCTGGTGAAAGCTCCCTTTTGGGCTTCTGAATGGATACCTTCTCTTTGTGTCCTCACATGGCAGTGGGAGAGGGAGGGAGAGAGAGAAGGGACAGAGCTCGAGCTCTGGCCTGTAGTCCTCTTATATAAGGTTACTAGGGGCGCCTGAGTGGTGCAATTGGTTAAGTGTCTGACTCTTAGTTTTAGCGCAGGTCGTGATCTCAGGGTCATGAGATTGAGCGCAGAGTGGGGCTCCGTGCTCAGCATAGAGTCTGCTTAAGATTCCTTCTTCCTCTCTCTTTCCCCCTCCCCCCTCAATGCATACTCTCTCTGTCTAATAAATAAATAAATCTTTAAAAAATATACAAATTATATTGGATTAAGGCTCACCCTTATAATCTTATTTAACTTTAATTACTTTTAAAAGATCCTTTCTCCAAATACAGTCATACTAACAGCTAGGGCTTCAATACATGAATTGTTGGGGTGGGGACATAATTCAGTCCATAACATTATAAAATAGTTAGTGAAGTTTCCAGAACCAGTTTAAATCTCTTGGAGTTCAGAACTCATAGCTTTTATTGCTCCAGCAGATACTGTTCTAGAACCAGAGTCAAGGGGTTCTTAAGCAGCTATAGTCCCAGTGGGAAGCTGAAGTGCTAAGTACATAAAATCAAGGGGGAGGGGACCACAAACTCCCTTGAATGACAGGTTGGCCCATAACCTTGCACCACATGATGTGGCTAATTCTGTGGTTGTCATTCAGTTCAGATTAGCCCCCACCCCTGGGAACATCTGACAGTGTTTGAAGACATATTTGGTTGTCACAACTTGAAAGGATGGTGCTAAGGACATCTACTGGATAGAGACTGCTGAACTATCCTACAATGCACAGGGCAGTCCCCCACACAGAGAATTATCTAACCTAAAATGTCACTTAGTGCAAAAACTGAGAAACTTTAGACTGTTTCCATTTACTTCACATATTTTTTCCCCCAGAAGTGGGTCATATTTTGAACACTAACTGCTGGGGTGGAGTTGACTGATCAGAATGGCCTCAGCACATGGAGTCAGGCTATGCCTGTATATAGCATATGGAACTCACATTGGAGGGCCTGAATGAAGGACATGCTAGTGCAAAGTGACAAAGTGAGAACAATTAGCCATGGATTTGGCTGCTTTTCAAAGGCTTACAACATTGGAAATATCTTCCACCAAAAAACATAAAATTTATAGTATAACATTTCAGATTTTCATGTGTTATCAACCTTTAATACTTTCAGATGTTGTAGGAATCATCTGGAACAGCTATGCTGTATCACCAAAGTCTTATTTTCATGAGCACTTTGACAGAACATGCCAAGTTACAACAGTCTATGAGAGTAAATAAACACATGTTCGATTATCGACTTTCTTGCTAGCTGCTATAAATCAAGATTAGCTATGAATAAAACCATCTTTTAGCTTTATTCGATGTGAACAATATTTCATTTTTACTTTATGAAGATGATAGTATTTTGAGGTAAGTTTCTCCCCTTAATTGTACTCTGGAATGTATGAACCTGGTCTTTCTCATCCTTTATGCAAATCCTCAAAGATATAAAGGGACAAAATCCTTCATATTATACAGGAGTAAAATCCTGTTCAAATTACAATCTAAATATAAAAATCTACCCCCTATTCAGTAACTTTTAGTCATCATAAATATCAGGCGATGATTAACATCTATTTGTCACTATATAAGAATGCTGGGTAAAGCCAGTGAAATTTTCAGGGGCTTAATTAAATAATTGACATAAAACATATATTTACTACAGATTATTAAAAAACCCAATTTATAATTAAATTAATTTCAATAATTTTAATATTATGTCAACTTCATTAATTACTGGAATTCATAAAGATGTTACCATAGTTGCCAAAAAATGGGGGGTTTTTTAGCTTATGAAGAATTTCTTTGCTTATAGAGAATTAAAAAAATCAGTCAAACACGCTGAAATATTTTTATTTTTTTTATTTTTTTATTGTTATGTTAATCACCATACATCATTAGTTTTTGATGTAGTATTTCATGGTTCATTGTTTGTGCATAACACCCAGTGCTCCACGCAGAATGGGCCCTCTTTAATACCCATCCCCAGGCTAACCTATCCCCCCAACCGCCTCCACTCTAGAAACCTCAGTTTGTTTTTCAGAGTCCAGCCTCTCTCATGGATCGTCACCCCTCTGACTTACTCCCCTTCATTCTTCCCCTCAGGCTATCTTCTTCTTCTTTTTTTTCTTAACATATATTGCATTATTTGTTTCAGAAGTACTGATCTGTGATTCAACAGTCTTGCACAATTCACAGAGCTCACCATAGCACTGACCCTCCCCAATGTCTGTCACCCAGCCACCCAAACCTCCCACCCCCCACCACTCCAGCAACGCTCAGTTTGTTTCCTGAGGTTAAAAATTCCTCATATCAGTGAGGTCATATGATACATGTCTTCCTCTGATTGACTTATTTCACTCAGCATAACACCCTCCAGTTCCATCCATGTCGTTGCAAATGGCAAGATCTCATTCCTTTTTATGGCTGCATAATATTCCATTATGTATATATGCCACTTCTTTTTTATCCATTCATCTGTTGATGGACATCTTGGCTCCTTCCACAGTTTGGCTATTGTGGACATTGCTGCTATAAACATTGTGGTGCACGTACCCCTTCGGATCCCTACATTTGTATCTTTGGGGTAAATACCCAGTAGTACAATTGCTGGATCATATGGTAGCTCTATTTTCAACTGTTTCAGGAACCTCCATACTGTTTTCCAGAGTATTTGCACCAGCTTGATTTCCACAGTGTAGGAGGGTCCCCCTTTCTCCACATCCCTGCCAACATCTGTCGTTTCCTGACTTGTTAATTCTAGCCATTCTGACTGGTGTGAGGTGGTATCTCATTGAGATTTTGATTTGGATTTCCCTGATGCCGAGTGATGTTGAGCAATTTTTCATGTGTCTGTTGGCCATTTGGATGTCTTCTTTGGAAAAATGTCTGTTCATGTCTTCTGCTGATTTCTTGATTGGATTATTTGTTCTTTGGGTGTTGAGTTTGATAAGTTCTTTATAGATATTGGATACTAGCCCTTTATCTGATATGTCATTTGCAAATATTTTCTACCATTCTGTCGGTTGTCTTTTCGTTTTGTGGACTGTTTCTTTTGCTGTGCAAAAGCTTTTTATCTTGATGAAATCCCAATAGTTCATTTTTGCCCTGGCTTCCCGTGCCTTTGGCGAATTTTCTAGGAAGAAGTTGCTGCGGCTGAGGTGGAAGAGGTTGCTGCCTATATTCTCCTTTAGGATTTTGAAGGACTCCTGTCTCACATTTAGGTCTTTCAACCATTTGGAGTCTATTTTTGTGTGTGGTGTAAGGAAATGGTCCAGTTTCATTCTTCTGCATGTGGCTGTCCAATTTTCCCAACACCATTTGTTGAAGAGACGGTCTTTTTTCCAATGGACATTCTTTCCTGCTTTGTCAAAGATGACTTCACCATAGAGTTGAGGGTCCATTTCTGGGCTCTCTATTTGGTTCCATTGATCTATGTGTCTGTTTTTGTGCCAGTACCATACTGTCTAGATGATGACAGCTATCTAATAGAGGTGGAAGTCTGGAATTCTGATGCCGCCAGCGTTACTTTTCTTTTTCAATATTCCTCTGGCTATTCGGGGTCTCTTCTGGTTCCATACAAATTTTAGGATTATTTGTTCCATTTCTTTGAAAAAAATGGATGATATTTTGATGAGGATTGCATTGAATGTGTAGATTGCTTTAGGTAGCATTGACATCTTCACAATATTTGTTCTTCCAATCCATGAGCATGGAACGTTTTTCCATTTCTTTGTGTCTTCCTCAATTTCTTTCATGAGTATTTTATAGTTTTCTGAGTACAGATCCTTTGCCTCTTTGGTTAAATTTATTCCTAGGTATCTTATGGTTTTGGGTGCAATTGTAAATGGGATCGACTCCTTGATTTGTCTCTCTTCTGTCTTGTTGTTGCTGTATAGGAATGCCACTGATTTCTGTGCATTGATTTTATATCCTGATACTTTACTGAATTCCAGGATGAGTTCTAGCGGTTTTGGGGTGGAGTCTTTTGGGTTTTCCACATACAGTATCATATCATCTGCAAAGAGTGAGAGTTTGACTTCTTCTTTGCCGATTTGGATGCCTTTGATTTTTGTTGTTGTTGTTGTCTGATTGCTGTGGCTAGGACTTCTAATACTATGTTGAATAGCAGTGGTGACAGTGGACATCCCTGCCACATTCCTGGCCTTAGGGGAAAAGCTCTCAGCTTTTCCCCATTGAGAATGATATTCGCTGTAGGTTTTTCATAGATGGCTTTTATGATCTTGCGGTATGTACCCTCTATCCCTATATTCTGAAGAGTTTTGATCAAGAAAGGATGCTGTACTTTGTCAAATGCTTTTTCTGCATCTATTGAGAGGATCATATGACTCTTGTTCTTCCTTTTGTTAATGTGTTGTATCACGTTGATTGATTTGCGGATGTTGAACCAACCTTGCAGCCCAGGGATAAATCCCACTTGGTCATGGTGAATAATCCTTTTAATGTACTGTTGGATCCTATTGGCTAGTATTTTGGTGAGAATTTTTGCATCCATGTTCATCAAGGATATTGGTCTGTAATTCTCCTTTTTGATGGGGTTTTTGTCTGGTTTTGGGATCAAGGTAATGGTGGCCTCATAAAATGAGTTTAGAAGTTTTCCTTCCATTTCTATATTTTGGAATAGTTTCAGGAGAATAGGTATTAATTCTTCTTTAAATGTTTGATAGAATTTCCCTGGGAAGCCATCTGGCCCTGGGCTGTTGTTTGTTGGGAGATATTTGATGACTGCTTCAATTTCCTTAGTGGTTATAGGTCTGTTCAGGTTTTCTATTTCTTCCTGGTTCAGTTTTCGTAGTTGATACTTCTCTAGAATGCACCCATTTCTTCCAGGTTATCTAATTTGCTGGCATAGAGATGCTCATAATATGTTCTCATAATTGTTTTTATTTCTTTGGTGTTGGTTGTGATCTCTCCTCTTTCATTCATGATTTTGTTGATTTGGGTCATTTCTCTTCTCTTTTTGATAAGTCTGGCCAGCGGTTTATCAATCTTCTTAATTCTTTCAAGAACCAGCTCCTAGTTTCGTTGATCTGTTCTACTCTTCTTTTGGTTTCTATTTCATTGATTTCTGCTCTGATCTTTATTATTTCTCTTCTCCTGCTGGGTTTAGGCTTTATTTGCTGTTCTTTCTAGCTCCTTTAGGTGTAGGGTTAGGTTGTGTATTTGAGACCTTTCTTGTTTCTTGAGAAAGGCTTGTATTGCTATATACTTTCCTCTTAGGACTGCCTTTCCTGTATCCCAAAGATTTTGAACAGTTGTGTTTTCATTTTCATTTCTTTCCATGAATTTTTTTAATTCTTCTTTAATTTCCTGGTTGACCCATTCATTCTTTAGTAGGATGCTCTTTAGCCTCCATGTATTTGAGTTCTTTCTGACATTCCTCTTGTGATTGAGTTCTAGATTCAAAGCATTGTGGTCTGAAAATATGCAGGGAATAATCCGAATCTTTTGGTATCAGTTGAGACCTGATTTGTGACCTAGGATGTGATCAATTCTGGAGAATGTTCCATGGGCACTAGAGAAGAATGTGTATTCCGTTGCTTTGGGATGGAATGTTCTGAATATGTCTGTGAAGTCCATTTGTTCCAGTGTATCATTTAAAGTCTTTATTTCCTTGTTAATCTTTTGCTTAGATGATTGTCCATTTCAGTCAGAGGGGTGTTAAAGTCCCCCACTATTATTGCATTGTTGTCAATGTGTTTCTTTGCTTTTGTTATTAATTGCCTTATAAAAGTGGCTGCTCCCATGTTAGGGGAATAGATATTTACAATTGTTAGATCTTCTTGTTGGATAGACCCTTTAAGTAAGACATAAGGATTGCCACCCCAGCTTTCTTTTGGTGTCCATTAGCATGGTAAGTTGTTTTCCACCCCCTCACTTTCAATCTGGGGATGTCTTTGGGTCTAAAATGAGTATCTTGCAGACAACATATTGATGGGTCTTGTTTTTTAATCCAATCTGATAGCCTGTGTCTTTTGATTGGGGCATTTAGCCCATTTACATTCAGGGTAACTATTGAAAGATAGGAATTTAGTGCCATTGTATTGCCTGTAAGGTGACTGTGACTGTATATTGTCTGTGTTCCTTTCTGATCTATGTTGCTTTTAGGCTCTCTCTTTGCTTAGAGTACCCCTTTCAATATTTCTTGGAGGGCTGGTTTTGTGTTTGCAAATTTCTTTAGTTTTTCTTTGTCTTGGAAACTTTTTACCTCTCCTTCTATTTTCAATGACAGCCTAGCTGGATATAGTATTCTTGGCTGCATATTTTTCTCGTTTAGTGCTCTGAAGATATCATGCCAGTCTTTTCTGGCCTGCCAGGTCTCTGTGGATAGGTCTGTTGCCAATCTAATGTTTCTACCAGCTAGGTTACAGATCTCTTCTCCTGAGCTGCTTTCAGGATTTTCTCTTTGTGTCTGAGACTCATAAGTTTTACTATTAGATGTCGGCGTGTTGACCTATTTTTATTGATTTTGAGAGGGGTTCTCCGTGCCTCCTGGCTTTTGATGCCTGTTTCCTTCCCCACATAAGGGAAGTTCTCTGCTATAATTTGCTCCAATATACCTTCTGGATCTCTCTCTCTCTTTCTTCTTCTTTTGGGATCCCAATTATTCTAATGTTGTTTCGTCTTATCGTATCGCTTATCTCTCGAATTCTGCCCTCGTGATCCTGTAGTTGTTTATCTCTCCCTTTTCTCAGCCTCTTTATTTTCCATCATTTGGTCTTCTGTATTGCTAATTCTCTCTTCTGCCTCATTAATCCTAGCAGTTAGTGCCCCTATTTTTGATTGCACCTCATTAATAGCCTTTTTGATTTCGACTTGGTTAGATTTTAGTTCTTTTATTTCTCCAGAAAGGTTTCTCTAATAACTTCCACGCTTTTTTCAAGCCCAGCTAGTATCTTTAAAGTCATGATTCTGAACTCTAGGTCCGACATCGTACTAATGTCAGTATTGAGTAGGTCCCTGGCAGACGGTACTACCTCTTGTTCTTTTTGCTGAGGTGATTTTGTTCGTCTTGTCATTTTGTCCAGAGGAGAACAGATAAATGAGAGAACAAAATGCTAACAGGTTAACAACGTCCCCAGCAAATATACTCTATACAAATCAGAAAAGAGCTGAAACAAGGGGAAAAGAAAGGGAAAGAAAGAAGAAATAAAGAGAAAAAAAAAGAAAAAGAAAAAGAAAAAGAAAAAGATAAAAACAAACGAAGCAGAATAAAACAAAAACAAAAACAGAATATGATCAAATATGATCCGGCTAGTGCATAGATCAGTACCACACACTAGATTTTGGGTGAATTTTGGCCTGTTAGAAGAAAGTGCCTCCTAAAATTTTAAAGGAAGAAAAACTTATATGTGTACAAAATAAGTGTTGATACAATGAAGGGATGGAAGATGACTCTAAAGATGAAATTATAAAAGGTTTTATAAATGGAATTGATAAGAAGTTGTTTGAAAGAAGAAAGAAGATCTTAAAAAAAGTAAAAAGAAAAGAAAAAAAATGGGAGACTGTGATCAGGTAGGAGACTAGAACAAAGCCATACACTAGTGATTTAGGGGTATATTTTGATCTGTTAGAAGAAACTGTATATCAAAATTTTAAAGAGAGAACAACTTATATATATATATATATATATATATATATATATATATATATATATATATATATATGCCGAAAATAAGGGTTACTACTATGAAGGGGTAAAATATGACTCTAAAAATGAAAAATAAAATTTTTTTTTTTAAAAAAAGGGATTGATAAGATGTCGGTTGAAAAAGGGAAAAAGAAAAATTCAAAAAAAAAACCCAAAAAAGTTAAAAAAATTAACTTTGAAAAACTAATGAATCATGGTAAAAAAGCCATGAATTCTATGTGCAGTATTCCCCTAGCGCTAGAGTTCTCCCGTTCTCCTTGGTCGGGAAACTTGGTCTTGGCTTGCTGGCTGTTCCTGCTGATCTTCTGGGGGAGGGGCCTGTTGCCGTGGTTCCAAAATGTCTTTGCCGGAGGCGGAATTGCCCCACCCTTGTCGGTCTGGGCTAAGCAAGCTGCTTGGGTTTGCTCTCAGGAGCTTTTGTTCCCTGCAAGCTCTTGGTATAGCTTTGGAGCACCAGGGTGAAAATGGTGGCCTCCCACTTTCTGCCCGGAGAAGCTGAGAACCCAGGGCCCCGCTCCTCAGTGTGCTCCCAGAGAAAAGCAGTCAATCACTCCCATCTCCCTGGTCTCTTGCCGCACTCTGTGCTCACCCGGCTTGTGACCGAGCGTTTCTATCTCTGGCACCCGACCCCGTGTGGAGTCTCCAAACCCAGCAGATCCCTGCAGTGCACTTCCGCGCGCTCCTCCTGGGGGAGGGAGGGGAGTCTCCCCTGCTCTGCTGCTTGTTGGGTCCCTGCTGGAGGAGCAGTGGCCAGACTGGGCTGTGGATCACAGTTTATGGCCACCCTGAGCTGCGAGCCCGCGCCTCACGTCCGTCTTTGCAGCCAGCTTCCCCACTCCGATACCTGGGAGCTCTGCTGCACTCAGGCACCCCCGCTCTTTCTGTGACCCTGAGGGTCCTGAGTCCACACTGTCCCACGAGTTTTCCACCTCCCGCTTAGCCACTGGAGTGACGTCCCTCAGCGGAACTGACTTCTAAAAGTTCCGATTTTGTGCTCTGCGGCTCTATCACTTGCCAGAAGCAGCCAACGGAGGCCCCCTCCCATGCCGTCTATCCTCCTGAATATCGCCTCGGATTCACTTCTGCACACGTCCTACCTTCCAGTAAGTGATCGCTTCTCTGTTCAGAGAGTTGTTGCTACTCTCCTCTTCAATCTCCTCTTGAGTTCCTCGGTGTTCAGAATGGTTTGATCCCTATTCAGCTGAATTCCTGAGACTAGACAAAATCCAGGTCTCCTACTCCTCCACCATCTTGCTCCGTCCCCCTCCCACACTGAAATATTTTTAAAGAACAAGTTGTAAAAATAATTTCAATTTCTCTAGCAAAAATATATTTAGGAGGCTATTTTTTAATATATTTTCTATGATGTAAAATGAAAGCTTTAAAAATGTGTAGGACCTACATAGGTCTTAAAATGACAACTAAATTATAGACTCTTTGCTATTCTGCCTCTTTTCTTTACTGAAATTACCTCCTAAGATTATAAGAAAAACTAACTTCTGCAATATAAATAATGTTACCATCTTTCACATCTCAAATATAGAAGGAAGAAACTTGTAGTCAAAACACATACTTTCTTTCAAAAGCCACTGGAATCAAATTATGATTATAATTTTTTTCCAAAGGCAACCATTATTACTTTCTGAATCAAGAGCCAAGGCATCCTGTTGCTAGCACAAGACACATCTATGTGTACCTGATGAATCAGACATTCACATTTGTTTCTTTATAATTGAGTTATATCTTCAATCAGGAAAAATGATAGCTGAATAATGATTCAATTATTATTTGCTTATTTGAGTGAATATGTTGGATGAAGATTAGTATCCTAAAATATTCACATACATTAATAATTAAACATCTAGTCAAAATGGTAGATCATTCATATCTGCATACACAGCCTGAGCTTATAATACAATTTCAAAAAGCACATAGACAGCCCTTAAAACTTATTTTACCTTTCCTAAGAAACAGAGTCTTAAAAAACAGGTATGGACACTAATGCTTTACCAGGTGGTACAACTTTTCAAGGTTTGTGTGAGTGAGGAAAATACTGAAGCCAAGAAGTTGACTCATTGTCAGAGTAGCTACAATTTCAAGACAAGCTGCAAGGTCACTGTGGGAGGATAGAGACATAATTTATGCTCCAGTAACTCCACTCCCTGTTTCTTATTTCCCTTAAGTGAAAATTTGCCACATGGATATTTATGGAATTTTCAGAATGACTCACCTGGCCTGTTTGGTGGTTACTGGGCAGACACCCCCCCGCCACCAAAATGATGGTAGCAGAAGAGACCCTGGACTCCCTGATATTGGCCTCTGGAGAAAGAGTGCTGAGAACAAGGGGTCCAGAGCAGTGGTTGAGATGGACCAAGCATGTCTATCTCATGGGACAGAGATAGAGCTGAGAAAATCTGAGGAAGCTCATTTTATATAATCATAAAAGAAGTAAAGATTTTGAAGTTGCATCTCTCATAGTGTGTTTTTGTTGTGTTTGCACATGCATTGTTTCTAACAGTATGGAGGTTAGTGGCTGTCCCTGAGAAAGGGACACTGGCAAAGTCACCCATCTTTGACCTTGTTGAGACTTCTGAATATAAAGGGTTGACAGATATAGCCTGCCTTAAAGAATATTTCTGTAGAGTTGAAGAGAGCTAAATTTTTTTTTAAGCAATAATTGGCCAAAGATTGCTGACTACTAAAATGGTAACAGAAAGGATAAGTGCCAAAGGATTATAGATGTGATAGGAGATGAATTCAAATGTATTAGCTAAATCCTCTCAGCAAGCAAACTATTTTCAGCAATGTGAAGCAACTAATATGCCATTAGGTTATCTATAAGGAAAATACTTTTCCAGAAATCTGAAAGAGCTGAAGCCTACCAGACGGAGAAAACCAAAACACCCAACAAATGCAGCACAGATTTTCTCATAAAAACAAATATGGTAAATGTGAATAGATTATTTTTATAGGCACTATATCTCTCCACTTAACAAATGGGAAAAAAAGGCTAAATTTTTACATTAGGGTGAGCTTAGATTAACAATTTTTTTGGTATCTTTAATAGTATTACTATCTGGCTATATCTTGGTAAAACAAATCTAAATGTTTGAGATTCTGTAGAAAAAACAGTTGATTGAAATTGCCTGAATTTTGTTTCCATGTGGGCATTTAACATAATTTCAGGCACAACTTTATGTTTTTAGAAAAAAATTATATATTAGCTTATAATTTATTACCTTAATTGCATAAATGTAAAACGTTGATCTAAATAATTATATTTTCTAAGCCCTACATTCAAACACACATTTATGTGGGCTAGCACATGTGAGTGAACACATATGCACACTCACACTAAGCCACTTGGAATGTATAAATTATTGCCTGAATGTATCTTTATTGAGTAAGTGTATGTATGTGCCTCTGTTCCATATATAATATAGGTAAATATGCATATAAGAATGTGTATATATGTATGTTTTTTATAAAAACAAGGTAACTCAGGAAATTTTGTTTCCTGAATTAATTAGGAATATCTAACTTTTAAACCAGAGACCATTTCTAATTATTTTATAAATTCTGACTTGTAAATTTATAGTTTGAATTTTTTTTAATTTCTCTTTTACATGGATAAAATAAACTCTGCAAAACTTCGATTACATGGTGTTATTTTTTACTAACATATTTACTACATAAAATCATGCCGAAAATATGTCAAATGAACAAAATGCTTTCTGTAAGTGAAAGTCTAAACTTTCTGTAAGTCTAAACAATAGCAATAACAATCTTTTTTGCATAATTTTTGTCTAGGAATATCCCTGCTGTTGGTTAGAGAAGAGCAACTATTCAGAAATTCTTTTTGGGACTGTTGTTCAGCATTCCCACATTTTCTAAGATGAATCTACTGGAAAGCTCAAATGTACGTTTGACACTCATTAGAACAGCTCCAGCAGAGATAACCTCAAGACTACAATTCATTTCCAGAAATAAATGTTTTCTGTGAGAGCATGTAACAACAACAAAACATTGAAACAACTTCTATAACAACAAAAATAACTATGTGTGTTATATGATTGATTTTATTCAATTACTATCCAAAATGTAATTTTTACCTGATTCTGCAATAGTCTGATATTGGTTCAACATATGAGTATATCTGTGACATGAATCAAAAAAAAAATTAAGAAATATCTAATAGTTGATTCAGAGGTTTTTATATGTATTGATGTAAAAATGGAAACCTAATTGATGATAGCAAAAGAGAAATAAACGGTGATTATAATTAAGCCATCATGATAATTTCCAGCACTCTGGGGAATCTTTTTGTCCAAATATAAGTGATTTCCAAAATATGCTGTAATCCATAAAATGTTTCATGAAGAAAATCTTTCATTCTGTGATATTCATGCTGAAGAAACATCAAACACACATGAATTGAAGGACGATTTATAAAATAATTGGCTTATAATTTTCAAAAGTTTCACTACCATGAAAGTCAAAGAAAGAAGTTTTTCCAGACAAAACATGGGAATGAGACATGAGAGCTTTATGCAGAGCATGACTGAACTGGATGTTTTTGCTTTATTGAGGAAACTAGCACAACTTGAATTGTACCTGAGGATTAGGCAATAATATATCATGTTAATTTTCTAATTTTCTGATGCCAAAGATTATATTAAGAAAACGTCCTGGTTTATAAGAAATACACGCTAAAATATTTTGGGATGATGGGGCATCAAGGTGGTAAATTTGCTTTAATTTGGTTTATTAAAACAACAACAAAAAAATCCCTTTTTCTTTGTACTATACCTCACCTATTTTGTAAGTTTGTGATTATTTTAAAATTTAAAAAAGAACAAGCACAAAATTATATAGGCATATTTTAGAACTTGAAAAATATAGCATATTGGAGTAATCCAGTTCATAAGCAAACAATAAGTCATATGTGCATTTTAAATAGTTTCAAAATGATGCTTATAGAAGCAATTCAATAGTTGAGAATTAATTCAGTTCATGCTTAAAGTTCTCAATATCCTAGGAATAGAAGGGAACTTTCACAGCCTGGGAAAGGACATGTATAGAAACCTACCACTAGATTTGTAATTAATTACAAAACACTAAATGCTTTATCCCTAATATGTGGAACAAGCTAAGGATGTTTTACCGTTTCTGTTTAACAGTGCACCAAAAGTTCTAGAAAATGCAATAGGTTAAAAAAAAAGAAACACTGGCATCCAAGTTAAAAAGAAGTAAAACTGATTTTATTTACCTGTGACATGATTTTCTATGTTGAAATTCTAAGGAATCCAAGATAAAATTATTATAATTAATATATTAGGTAATATGATATAAGGTATATATTTAAAAATTTAATTACAGAACATAAAAAAATAAATTGTGTCTCTATATATTAACAATAATAATCTGGAAATAAAATTAAGAAAATACTTTTATTTACAAAAATATTAAATACTAAGAATAAATTTAGCAAACAAAATCCTAGGTTTATACACTGAAAGCTCATAGTAGTAATGAATAAACATAAAATATGCTATACCCATACAATGTAACACTACACAGAAATAAAAAGAATTGAAATACTGGTATAGATACATAGCCAAAATATCCATCAGCTGATGAATGGATAAAGAAGATGTGATATATATATATATATATATATATATATATATATAATGAAATATATAATATATAAATAATATATATTTATATAAATATATATAGTGAAATATTACTCAGCCATCAAAAAGAGTGAAATCCTGCCATTTGCAACAATATAGATGGAGGTAGAGTGTATTATGCTAAATGAAATTAGTCATAGAAAGAAAAATACCATATGATCTCACAATTGTGTGGAATTTAAGACAGAAAATAGATGAACATATGGGAAGGGGAAAAGAAAAAATGGAGAGAGGGAAACAAACCATAAGAGACCCTTAAAGATAGAGAACAAACTGAGGGTTGATGGAGGGAGGTGGATGGGGGATGGGTTAGATTGGTGATGGGTATTAAGGAGGGCACTTGTAATGAGCACTGGGTGTATGTAAGTGAAAAATCACTGAATTCTACTCCAGAAACCAATATTGCACTGTATGTTCACTAACCAAAATCTAAATTAAAAATAAAAAAGAAGAAATCACATGTGAATACGGGGGGAAAGAAAAGATGTAAGGTATGGGTTGATTTTCCCTTTTTATTTTTTTTGCATATGAACACACAATTTTTTCATCGTCATTTGTTGAAATGACAAGTCTCCACTGAATTTTCAGTACACATTTGTTAAAAATCAGTTGGCTGTATTCATGCGAGTCTATTTCTTGGCTCTCTATTCTATTCTGCTGATTTATGTGCCTCTCCTTTTGACAATACCACACTTTCTTGATTATTATAGCTTTGCAGTTAGCCTTAAAATCATGTAGTGTAAATTCTCCAAATTTGATCTTCTTTTTCAATATCGTTTTGACTATTCTAGTTTATTTGTATTTCTATATGGGTTTTATACTCAGACTACAAAAACTTGCTGGAATTTTGATTGGTATTGTATGGAACTGTTATATTAAATTAAAAATAATTGATATATTAACAATATTGAACAATATAATTCATATACTGCTGATGAGAATGTAAAATGGTGCAGCTACACTGGAAAGAGTTCATCAGTTTCTTTTTAAAATATTAAACATAAAGGTCACATATGACCCAGCAACTCAACTCCTAGGTTTATATTCAAATAAGAACATGTGGTCTGTACAAAAAAACTTGTACATGAAAGTTTATAAGTGCATTTTTCAAAATAGGCAAAAAGTGGCAACAACACAATGCTCATCAATTGAATGGATAAATAAAATGTGTTATAACCATAAAATGGACAGTATTTAGCAATAAAGAAGAATGAAGTACAAACATATGCTACAATATGGATGATCCTTGAAAATAGTATACCAAGTGAAAGAAGGCAGCTAAAAGGCCATATACAAAATGAAATGTCCAGAATTGGGTGCCTGGGTGGCTCAGTTGGTTAAGCAACTGCCTTCGGCTCAGGTCATGATCCTGGAGTCCCGGGATCCAGTCCCGCATCAGGCTCCCTGCTGAGCAGGGAGTCTGCTTCTCCCTCTGACCCTCTCCCCTCTCATGTACTTTCTCTGTCTCATTCTCTCTCTCAAATAAAAAAAATAAATAAATATTAAAAAATGAATAAAACAGTAGAAATTAAAAAAAAAAAAAAGAAATGTCCAGAATTGACAAATATAGAGAGATAGAAGTAGATCAGTGGTTGCTGAGGGCAGGGGCATTGAGAGTAAATGGGAGTGACGCTAATAGGTACAGATTTTCTTTTTGTCATGACCAAAATGTTCTAAAATTGAGTGTGGTGACTGTTGAACAACTCTGAATATACTAAAAACTATTAAATTGTAAATTGTAAGTGAGCAAATTTTTAATGTGTGAATTACATCTTAGTGTATCTGTTTAAAAAGACCTATGTGAATGTTTATACAACTTTGTTCATGCATTCATATCTGGAGGCAGCCCAGATGTCTTTGAACAGGTGTGTAGATAAGCAAAACTGTGCATCCATAAAACGGAATGGAATATAGTCAGCAATACTGATTCAGACAATGAAATGGATCACTCTTAAAATACTTTTTGGTAGGTAAAAAAGCCAGACCCCAAAAACCATATATTTAAAAATCCTACTTATATGGCATTCTATAAAAGGCCCAACTCTAGAGACAGTAAAAAAGATCACTAGTTGTCAGGCATTTAAGAAGGAGAGAGATGTTTTGTATAAAGATGATACATAAGAAAATTTTAGGTTGAGCACTTTTTCATGTGTCTGTTGGCCATTTGGATGCCTTCTTAGGAAAAATGTCTGTTCATGTCTTCTGTCCATTTTTTGATTCGATTATTTGTTCTTTGGGTGTTGCGTTTGATAAGTTCTTTATAGATTTTGGATAGTAACCCTTTATCTGATATGTCATTTGCAAATATCTTCCCCCATTCTGTCGGTTGTCTTTTGGTTTTATGGACTGTTTCTTTTGCTGTGCAAAAGCTTTTTGTCTTGATGAAGTCCCAATAGTTCGTTTTTGCCCTTGCTTCCCTTGCCTTTGGTGATGTTTCTAGGAAGAAGCTGCTGTGCTGAGGTCGAAGAGGTTGCTGCATGTGTTCTCCTCTAGAAATTTTAATGGACTCCTGTCTCGCATTTAGGTCTTCAACCATTTTCAGTCTATTTGTGTGTGTGGTGTAAGGAAATGGTCCAGTTTCATTCTTCTGCATGTTAGAGGGTATTATGCTAAGCGAAATAAGCCAATCAGAGAAAGACATGTATCATATGATCTCACTGATATGAGGAATTCTTAATCTCAGGAAACAAACTGAGTGTCCTGAAGTGGCGGTGGGTGGGAGGGATGGGGTGGCTGGGTGATAGACTTTGGGGAGGGTATGTGCTATGGTGAGCGCTGTGAATTGTGTAGGACTGTTGAATCACAGACCTGTACCTCTGAAACAAAGAATACACTATATGTTTAAAAAAAAAAAAGAAGCTAGTAAGAAGGGAAAAAATGAAGGGGGGGAAATTGGAGGGGGAGACGAACCATGAGAGACTATGGACTCTGAGAAACAAACACAAATGATTCTCCTCCATCAGAAACAGAACCGGGGGAGAAGTTGTGGACAGCCTGGTAGGCAAGCAGGTAGAATATGCCAAAGAGGACGGCTCTAAAAGGACTGGCATGGTCATTCATCAAGTGGAGGCCAACCCTTCTGTCTATTTCATCAAGTTTGATGACGATTTCCATATTTATGTCTATGATTTCATGAAAACATCCTAGATGTCATCATAAACTTGGCCAAATTTGTGTTCTAGAGGGGAGGGTGTGGGGGGATGGGTTAGCCTGGTGATGGGTATTAAAGAGGGCACGTATTGAATGGAACACTACATCACTGGGTGTCATATGCAAACAATGAATAATGGAACACTACATCAAAAACTAATGATGTAATATATGGTGATTAACATAACAATAAAAAATAAAAAAAACTAATGATGTAATGTATGGTGATTAACATAGCATAAAATAAAAATTAAAAATAATAATAAAATGTTCTTGCAAGTTAAAAAAATTAGGCTGATGGAACTGTTCTTAAAGTACTGTGGTGATGTATGCATGGATCTATACAATAAAGAGTGTACTTCACTGTATGCAAATTAAAAAAAAATCAACCAGAGAGTCTGAGGAACCCAGGGTGAGATATGAACAATGACAGACTTATCTAGATGTATTGTAAATGTGTGACATAACCTCAGTGAAAAGGAAGGGTGAAGGAACAACCTGGACAACTTTGGAAAACAATGCTTGACTTGCTTCTGTACGTCTAAAGACAAAAAGAACTCTACACAAAGACTACTCTAGTTGTTACATTTATTTCTCACATGATTATAGGGCAGTAACTCTGAAACTATTAACCTAGGGTTAAAAGAATAAGTAAATATATTGAAGATAATGAGAACCAGATTATCATTGTCAGAGGAAGAAGCTACAAATGATGAGGGAATGCTATAATAAACTGATTGGCACTACATCAGAATATAGGATATTAATATGAACTCATCATTTAATTGCTTCGTTCTATTTTCCAAGAAGAAGATCCAGAATTCCCTGGAGAATGGACCAAGGGGAACCATAGGATGAGTCTGGGGCATCTTATAGTGCCAGAAAGTGCTTTAAAACAAAAGAAGAAAAAAAGAAAGAAAATTTAAAAAAAAGACAAGAATATGCTGAAAGATGCATGAGACAATCTGAAAAAGATCCTAATGGAACAAGCTAGATAAGTTTTAACAACAAAATAAATAACATAGTTTGGATTATGACCTGATGATAAAATAAAATATCCATGAGGCTACACTGATATAAATGAGTGACTGAGTAAATAAATGGAGCAGATGAGATAACTTTTCCTCACAAAAAAATTCTAAAATAGAAACAGAGAAGGGTGAGGAACATAAAAAATCACCATTAGAATACCACAGAAATAAATGTTGCGGGCAAGTTCCATTGGTGAATGTTAAAATTAATGGACAAAGCATTTTAATAAAAGCATAGCTGCCTACCATCGAAGTATCTTTTTTTAAAAGCTTCTTAATTTTTGTGGTGGTTTTAACACCTGTCCGCAGATACTGCAGTACTTCTTCCAACAATTATGTGGAGGGAGCATAATTCCCCTTTCCTGGAGCGTGACTGCACTTGGTGACTCATTTTTTTTTTTTTAAAGATTTTATTTATATATTTGAGAGAGAGAATGAGAGAGAGCGAGAGCACGCACATGAGAGGAGGGAGGGTCAGAGGGAGAAGCAGACTCCCCGCCGAGCAGGGAGCCTGATGCGGGACTCGATCCCGGGACTCCAGGATCATGACCTGAGCCGAAGGCAGTCGCTTAACCAACTGAGCCACCCAGGCGCCCTGGTGACTCATTTTCACAAAAAGGGTATGAAAAGTCAGAATAGCAATGTTACAGTCGAGAAACCTGGAGGTGTCATTAACCAAGTGATCGATGTGAACATTATGTTGATATCCTGCACCTCCTGAGATGATGTGATGAAGAGGACACTTTACCTCTATGGAATTTTTTCCAAAAATTATAATCCCAGGCTACACATGGAAAAGGCAAGAAACTGTCACAGATACCAGGGCACTAAAAAGACTGAAGACTAAATGCAATATATCCTGGATTGGATCCTTGGATCAAAGAAAGAGGGCATTAGTGGAAAAACTGATGAAATATAAATAAAGCATGTAGTTTAATTAATAGGATTTTAGCAATGTGAATTCTTAGTGTCGATATATGTGTCATGATTATGTAAGTTTTTAACATTGGGTGAAGCTAGGTGAAAGGGATATGGAAACTCTCTGGACTATCTTTGCAACTCTTCTATAAATCTAAAATTATTTCAAAATAAAAGAAGAATAAAAAAATAAAATCAGCAAAAGTATAGATTCTAAATCTTCTGCTCTTATTCTTTCCCCCCAAATAACCTATGTTTATATTGATTATAGAGGTAAATTATATAAATGTATTCCATATGCTTCAATCAATAAAATCAGGGATGAAAAATGATATAGAGTAATATGTGCCAAATATATTTTCAATCTCATACCTTTTCCTCAATATTTTGACATTCTACCATTGAAACTTCCATTGATTACAAATAAACATATTTGTATGAATTTATTAAAAATAAGGGTTGTACAGCACTTTAAATCGTAAACTGAACATGTGCTATCAATCAATATATTTTTAAAATTGATTTCAAAGTGTTGAGATAATATATATCCTATACTGGATATAGGATACTGGTTTATCTAACATAGTTTGGATTGGAGGTCTGCTAATTAGCTGAAGCAATCACTAGAGGTACATCATAAATCAAAAAAGCATGTGCAACAAACATTTTGTCTAAAGTTAAAAAATGAATGCACATGAATTCCTCAAACTTAAGAGTGCCTCCAAGGCCTTTTCTATGTGTGGAGCTGCTTTTGACTATCTGCATAAGCCATGTCCACAATAGTCTGTGATTTCTGTTTCATTTTCTTTTATCTGAGCCATCTACAGCTAAGATTGAAACTTCTTCCTAGATGTTTATAAAATTTCCTAATAGTTGAACCACCCATATGAAATTTGAAAGAAATATTTTAACTATTTGCATTGAGTTTTTTCAAAATATTCAACTTATTTTTCATGGAAAGAACTCTTTTTACAGCCATATTTTATCTTTTAACATAATATGTAACTGAGTTGTACAATTACAATAAACATTACTGGCAAAACAGGTAACTGCAAGTAAGGAAATGACTCAACACATGGGATTAGAATTACCTGAGCACAATAGAGAATGATCTTCTAGAAGAGAGGACTCAGTGAGTAATGACTATAGCTCAGTATGATTGTCTGAAAAAGACATCAGTTAATTCAGTGAACTGTTTCACTGATTATATGTCTTATTTTTTAATTTTTACACATTTTAGTTAAACTGTTAAATCTTTTCATTTGTAGTTGAGTATACATCTGCACTAAATACTATCCAACTATTTTACAATGATCTGGGCAAGAAAGGCAAGGGCTGGAACTAGGGTGATGGAAGGGGAAAAAGGATGGGAAACTGTAGAGGCTCTACAAAAGCAAAATTGCCTGGAGTTACACTATGCTTGGGATGAAACAGAGAAGGTTATCTAAGATAAATATCAAGTTTCCCATCTGGGTAACTGGATAGATAGCTGAGTAAGAGAAAAGTGGAAGATAAGTTTTGTTAAGGAAAGGGTTGGTTCATAAACTGGCTATGCAGAGGGCAAGGAAAGACCCAAGAAAGAGGTAGATCACTCCAGATTAGTAGGTGGCAGCCTTAATAAGCAAGGGAATTTACATATGAAGTTTTTCTTGTCTTGACTTGGGCAGTAGATCTCCACACCTTCCCACTTTATCTCAAAAGTTTATATAAAAACCTTAACTGAGTTCAGTCACGTATATCATCCAGATGGTATCAATAACACATTATTTTCTCAAGGTTATGTCCTTAAAAAATGGCTACTAGTATGGTATACATTCCAAGGATAGGGGTAGGAATAATGAACCTCCAACTGCTTAGGTTCAGCTTGCTGGTCAACTGGGGGTTATGTCCTCTTGATGACCATCTCAACAGAAAAGAATTCAGGTTTTGTCATATTGGATTTTATGTACTTTTGGCATAATTATGCAAGTGGAGAGGCATTGTGGAAAACAAAATAAAAGTATGGAACAGTGATATGAGTTTGGAATTCAGCAAATCCTTTTCCTTTTGCACTACATGATGCTTTTGTGAGGGTCTCTGTAAAATGCCTTAATGAATTCTTGTTACCCTATATTGATAGTATTCTGATCAATTTGACTGTTTCTTCTAAAAAGGGAAATCATTTTAGTCTAACATTATATTCATAGCAATCAGGTTAAAAATTATACAATTTTTAATCAAAGATCCAGCTTTTGAAAGCTCAGAAATAAAATAATTTTAGTATACTTCTACAATAAATTCATTTCACTGTTAAAAATACTTGAAAACTTTTTTAGTAAAATATGTTAACTGTGACTAGTGTAGACAAATTCCAGAGCCCCGAAATCATAATCTACTTATTCAAAAATACTTATTGCAATGTATAGACATTGAAATCTACTATATTACAGTAATTGCTCTATAATGACATTTGAGAATCTTCAGTGAGCAAAACAAAAGTGACTGTTGTGGGCCAGGCAATTTATGACAATTACTCATTCTATGGAGTATCATTTAAGCCTTTGCCTGTCTTAGGAAAAATAACTTTTAATCTACTTTATGTGTGAAGAATCTAATCTAACATCAACATTTTCAGGAAGCCTGTGATTCTGACTGGTGTTGTTACATACTAGAGGAACCTCTTGAAAACCTGAAAACAAACAAACAAAAGATACAGAAAATAATAAACATTAACGTTTGTTATGTGCTTAAAATCTTTTGAAGAGGGCATGTACTGAATGGAGTACTGGGTGTTATATGCAAACAATGAATCATGGAACACTAAATCAAAAATTAATGATGTAATGTATGGTGATTAACATAACATAATAAAAAAAGAATTGCTAAAAAAAATCTTTTAGACACTGGACATAGTATGTATGCATTTTCTCATTTATTCTTTACAACAACCCTATGAAATAGACATTTATCACCTCTTCAGTGTGATGGAAATCAGGTTTAGAAATTTAGGTAAATTCATTAATATCATACATATCATAAAGTGGCATGGCTGGGCAATCCTACTCTACATGCTGTGCTTTTATCACTATGTTATGCTGTCTCCACATGTAAGTTTTGTGTAAGAAAATGTTTAAACATTTTTATTGGTTTATCCTCAGGAGAGTAGAGCTATCCATTTATACTTTTTTCATGAATGCATAGAGGCAGAGAAGAAAAAATGAATAATGTCAATGAGAAATGAATACTGTCAATATTCAATGAGAATAATGTCAATAAGGTCAATGTATCAACAAATTAAGATGATTTCCAAAAAATTTTAATTAGGCATTTTTATTTAAAAATGGAAAATTTAGTTACTTTCTCTTTTTAAAAATAATTGTTTTGTGAGATTCAGCTTTGTATATGTTTCAACATATATTATTCTTTCAATCTTCCAGAAGTTTCACTTAGGGGATGGTGGAGAAGTGCTAAAGTGGCTGTGACAGTAAATCAGCTTTACATTATGTACTATGTTTTACAAGGTGATGGATTACAGGCTGAGAAATCATGCTGATCACTGGATATCACCACTGATAGGCTAGGGTCAGCCCAAAGTCATTCAAATATCTTTGAACATTAATCAGTGTAAATCTCATAGGTTTAGAGATGAAAAGAATGTCACTGATTATAAATAACCACTATCTCATATAGTGACTATTTAAATTCATCAACAGGGAAAAGAAAAAAAAAATTTAAAGATATAACTGTCATATACTATTTTAATTGACTACAATTTACTAGACAACTTTCATCCATGGAAACATTTAAGGGCAGACATTACAGGTATACAGAATATATGGTATATTCAAAAATGTTAAATTTCTATCATATTTTTGAGATATTATTTACATACAGTGAAATGCACAGATTATAAGTGGAATAGTCAATGAGTTTTGACAAATATACACACTTGTGTAACCACTATCACAATCAACATATGGGTTATTCCCATTACCCCACAAAGTTCTCTTGTGCTTTTTTTGTATTCCAGCTACCGTTACTCACTACCCATCACCACCAATCACAACCCTGGTCCCAGGTGACCACTCTCCTGAATTCTACCAAATTAGTCCAGTATCATCCACTGGAACTTCACATAAATTGAATCATTTAGTGTTTTTGTGTGTCTAGTTTTTTCACCCAGCATAGTGTTTTGGAGATTGATCCATGTTTCAAGACTCAGTAGGGGCACCTCGGTGGGTCAGTTTGTTAAGCAACTGACTCCGGCTCATGTCATGAGCTCAGGATCCTGGGATCCAGGCCCGCCCCCCATAGGGCTCCCCACTCAGTGGGGAGCCTGCTAATCCTTCTGCCCCTCCCCCTGCTCATGCTCTCTCTCTTTCTGTCCTTCTCTCTCTCAAATAAAATCTTTTAAAAAGAAGAGAGACTCAATAGTTTGTTCTTTTTTAATGTTGAACAGTTTTCCATTCTACAAAAAGGCCACGATCTCTTTACCTCTTCACCTGTCAAAAAATATCTGGATGGTTTTTCCATTGGATCTAGTATGAATAATGCTGATATGATCTTTCTTGTAAAAGTCTGTGTGTGTTCAAAAGTAGACTCAAAATGGATGAAAAACCATTTTGAGTTGAGGATAGGAATCCAGGGGGAGAGGAAGCATGAGGGACTATGGACTCTGAGAAACAAACTGAGGGTTCTAGAGGGGAGGGGGGTGAGGGATGGGTTAGCCTGGTGATGGGTATTAAAGAGGGCATGTATTGAATGGAGCACTAGGTGTTATACGCAAACAATGAATCATGGAACACTACATCAAAAACTAATGATGTAATGTATGGTGATTAACATAACATAATAAAATAAAATTTAAAAAATGAAAAAAATATCCTACAGGAGAACACAGGCAGCAACCTCTTCGACCTCAGCTGCAGTAACTTCTTGCTAGACATGTCTCCAAAGGCAAGGGAAAGGAGGCAAAAATGAACTATTTGAACTTCATCAAGATAAAAAGTTTTTGCACAACAAAGAAAGCAGTCAACAAAACCAAAAGGCAACCGACAGGATAGGAGAAGATATTTGCAAATGTCTTATCAGATGAAGGGCCAGTATCTAAAATCTATAAAGAACTTATCAAACTCAACACCCAAAGAACAAATGATCCAGTCAAGAAATGGGCAGAAGACATGAACAGACATTTTTCCAAAGAAGACATACAAATGGCCAATAGACACAAGAAAAAATGCTCAATATCATTTGGCAACAGGGAAATTCAAATCAAAACCACAATGAGACACAATCTCACTCCAGTCAGAATTGCTAAAATTAGTACAACAAATGTTGGTGAGGATTCAGAGAAAGGGGAGCCCTCTTAGACTGTTGGTGGGAATGCACCTGGTACAACCACTCTGGAAAACAGTATGAAGTTTCCTCAACAAGTTGAAAAGAGAGCCGTCATATGACCCAGCAATTGCACTGCTAGGTATTTACCCCAAAGATACGAACGTTGTGATCTAAAGGGGCACCTGCACCACAATGTTTATAGCAGCAATGTACATAATAGCCAAACTATGGAAAGAGCTGAAATATCCCTCGATAGATGAATGAATAAAGAAGATGTAATATGTACACACACACACACACACACACACACACACACACACACACACACACACGCACTGGAATACTACTCAGCCAACAAAAAATGAAATCTTGCCATTTACAATGACATGGATGGAACTAGAATGTATTATGCTAAGCGAAATAAGTCAATCAGAGAAAGACAATTATCATATGATCTCACTCATATGTGGAATTTAAGAAACAAAACACAGGATCATAGGGGAAGGGAGGGGAAAAAATAAGACAAAATCAGAGAGGGAGACAAACCATAAGAGACTCTTAATCATAGGAAACAGTGTTAATGGAGGGGAGGGAGGTGGGGGGGACGGGGTAACTGAGTGATGGACATTAAGGAGGGCATGTGATGTAATGAGCACTGGGTGTTATTTAAGACTGATGAATCACTGAACTCTACTTCTGAAACTAATAATACACTGTATGTTAATTAATTGAATTGAAATTTAAAATTATTTATTTATTTATTTTTAAAGATTTTATTTATTTATTTCACAGAGAGATAGCAAAAGCAGGAACACAAGCAGGGGGAGTGGCAGAGGGAGAAGCAGGCCTCCCACCAAACAGGGACACCGATGTGGGCCTCAATCCCAGGACCCTCGGATCATGACCTGAGCCGAAGGCAGATGCTTAACGACTGAGCCACCCAGGCACCCCTAAATTAAAAAGAAAATTAAAGTGTGTGTGTGTGTTTGTGTGTGTGTATACATTTTTATTTCTTTTGGTTAAATACTAGAAGTGGAGTTTCTTCTAGTATGTTTATGTTTATAAGAAACTGATAAACAGTATTCAAAAGTGGTTCTATTGTCTTACACTCCCACCAGTTATACATGAGAGTATTGGTTGAGCCACAACATAACTATTATTTAATGTTGTCAGACTTAAATTTTAGCTATTCTATTGGGTACACAGTGGTACATGATTTTGTTTTCACTGTGTATATCTTGATGATTAAGTATGTTGAACATGTTTATGTGCTTACTGGCTCTTCATATATTTTCCATAGTGAAATATCTGTGCAAGTTTTTCACCCATCTTTAGTGGACTGCCTTCCCATTATTATGTTGTAGGAGGTTTTTATACAGTACAGTTGAGTTCTGTATCATATACATCCATATTTCCTAACTGTGATGTTCCCATTCTGTTTTTCATTAATTTTGTGTCCTGGAATGTATTTGCCTACACTAACAGTACAAAAATATTTCCCTTAGTTTAAATTTAGAAATTTCATATTTTGGGGGCACCTGGGTGGCTCAGTCATTAAGCGTCTGCCTTCAGCTCAGGTCATCAACCCAGAGTCCTGGGTCAGGGCTCCCTGCTTAGTGGGAAGCCTGCTTCTTCCTCTCCCACTCTCCCTGCTTGTGTTCCCTCTCCTGCTGTGTCTCTCTCTGTCATATAAATAAATAAAATCTTAAAAAAAAAGAAATTTCATATTTTTAATGTTTATATAAGGCCATGATTCACCTTAAATTGTAGTGTGAGGTAGGAATCAAAGATTTTTATTAGTTGTTCTTATACAGATATCCAGCTTTCTGGTATTATTTGTTGAAAAGACTTGCTTTCCTCATTAAATTCCTTAGATGCCTTTGATCTATTTATGTACTCTATTCTGTTTCAGAGATCAATTTATCCATTCTTATGCCAACACTCACTTTAACTTTTGAAATTAGACAATATAAATACTACCAGTTTGTTCTCTTTATGAAGTTATTTTGCCTTTTTAACTATTTTATATTTCTATATCAATTCTATAAACAACTTCTTAATTTCTACCAAAAAAAAAGGAAGCAGAGATTTGATTTATATTAAATCTACCTTAATAGGGGGCACCTGGTTAGCTCACTTAGTATAGCATGCGACTCGATCTCAGGGTTGTGAGTTCAAGCCCCATGTTCGGTGTAAAACTTAGCTAAAAAAATATAAATAAACCTTTCTTAATGCAAAATCATGGTATTTTTCTCCATTTTTTAGATTATTATTAATCCCTATCAGCCATGTTCTGTAATTTGTAATGTCGCTCTCTAGCATATCTTTCCTCAAATATACTTCACATATTTTTTCTTTGATGAAATATAAATGACATATAAAAATTTTAATCTCCAATTATTCTTTGCTAAATTATAGAAAAACAAAATAGTTTTATACATTGACTTTATATTCTGCAACCCTAAAATTTTAACTCATAATTTGAGTAGATATCTAGATTTCTTCAGATTTCCTATATATGAAAACATTGAGTCTGTAAATCCAGTTTTATATCTTTCTTTCTAATCATTATACTTTTTACCTATATTTTTTGCTTTATTGCACTTATTAAGGCCTCCAATGAAATGTTGAACAGAAGTGATGAGGAGAGATATTTTTGCCTTGTTCCCATTCTCAAGAGAAAGTGTCTAAAGTTGCAACATTAGAATAAAATGTTATCTGTATTTTATTTTTTTCTATTTGTGAGATTGAAAATATTTTCTTCTAAGATTTATGATAACTTTTATCACAATTTTTAAATGCCTTTTTCTGCATGGCTAAAATTAACAAGTCAGGAAACGACAGATGTTGGTGGGGATGTGGAGAAAGAGGAACCCTCCTACACTGTTGGTGGGAATGCAAGCTGGTGCAACCACTCTGGAAAACAGTATAGAGGTTCCCCAAAAAGTTGAAAATAGAGTTACCATACTACCCAGTAATTGCACTACTGGGTATTTACCCCAAAGACACAAATATAGGGATCTGAAGGGGTACATGCACCCTGATGTTTATAGAAGCAATGTCCACAATAGCCAAACTATGGAAAGAGCCAAGATGTCCATTGACAGTGAATGGACAAAGAAGAAGTGGTATATATATATAATGGAATATTATGCAGCTATCAAAAGGAATGAGATCTTGCCATTTGTAATGACGTGGATGGAACTGGAGGGTGTTATGCTGAGCAAAATGTTAATCAGAGAAAGACATGTATCATATGACCTCACTGATATGAGGAATTCTTAATCTCAGGAAACAAATTGAGGGTTGCTGGAGTAGGGGTGGGTGGGAGGGATGGGTTGTCTGGGTGATAGACCCTGGGGAGGGTATGTGCTATGGTGAGTGCTGTGAATTGTGCAAGACTGTTGAATCACAGATCTGTACCTCTGAAACAAATAATGCAGTATATGTTAAGAAAAAAAAAAGGAAGAAGAGAACAGGAGGGGAAGAATGAAGGGGGGGAAATTGGAGGGGGACTCTGAAAAACAAACTGAAGTTTCTAGAGGGGAGAGGAGTGTGAGGATGGGTTAGCCTGGTGATGGGTATTAAAGAGGGCACGTTCTGCATGGAGCACTGGGTGTTATGCACAAACAATGAATCATGGAACACTACACCAAAAACTAGTGATATCATGTATGGTGATTAACATAACAATAATTATTTTTTTAAAAAAGAAGGTAATGTGAAAAAAATAAATCAATCATAAATGCCTTTTTCTGCCTCTATTGAGATGATCATATGATTTTTCTCCTTTAATTATCTTAATTCAATGAATAATATTGTCGTATTTTCCCATTTTAAAATAAACATGAAATCCTGTGATAAATACTACTTGGTCATGATACATATTTTTTTTTTTTTACATATCACTGGATTCCAGTATCTAAATTATTTTAAGGAATTTTGCATATATGTTCCTGAGAGATATTATTCCATAATTTTTTAATCTTTCTCCACTAAGTTTTATTTAATAATTTACAATATCATGATTACATTTATGGCTTGTTGACTTCTGGGGAATGCAGACTTTTTTTTTTTAAACTGTCTAGCTCTAGTGGAGTTTTTTGTTTTGTTTGTCTTAATTTTTTATTACTATTAATTTTCTTTTTTGTTGTTTGGGTATTGGGATTATGTGACTTGGAAAGTATCAACCTTATTCTGTATTTTCTGAAAGTGTGTAAAAGTGTTATTTTTTTCTTCCTTAAATGTTTAGTTGAATTTCCCACAGAAACTACCTTGGCTTGGAGTGTACTTTGTGGAAATATATTTACTACACATTGAATATTTTACAAAGATATAGACTATTCTGTTCTCTATTCCTTCCAGTATAAGCTTTGATAATTTGTCTTTCAAACAGTTTTTCAATATTATATGTTATCAATTGTATTAGCCATAAAGTTGTTCATAATTTTTATTTATTATTCTTTTATTAGTTTTAGAATCTACAATGATATACCTTTCTTCATTCCTGATGTTGGTCACTTTTTAATCACATAAATTTTACTTTTACCACAATGGTTTGATAGTGTAGCATTAAAGTAAGCCTTGAAATCATGTTGTATAAATCCTCCAATTGTGTGTTTTTTTTCCAAAATTGTTTTAGATAGTTTAGGTCATTTACATTTCAATGTATGTTTTATATAGTTTTATTAATTTATATAAAAAAACAACTGGAATTTCAAACGGGAACATTTTGAAGTTACATATCATATTGGAGAAAATTACTATTTTAATTATGTACTAGACAGTGGCTAATTGAACATAATAAAAAAATACGTTAAGTATTTCAAAGCGTTAAGTGGGTATATTTCTCCATGTATTTAGGTCTTCCTTATTTCTTTTTCATTTATTCATTTCTTCCTTCAGTTTTATGAGATATAAGTGACACATAACATGTGTAAGTTTAAGATAGACAAGGTGATGATTTGACATGTATATATTGTAAAGTGACTACCACAATAAGGATAACAAACACATTCATCACCTCACATAACTTAACTAGATTTTTTGTAGTAAGAGCATTTATGATCTATGCTCTTAGCAACTTTCAAGATTACAATACAGTATTGTTAACTAACTGAATCATCATGCTATATTTTAGATGCCCAGAACTTATTTATCTTTGACCTGGAAGTTTGTACCCTTTGACCAACATCTCCCCATTTACCCTATCCCTTAGCCCCTGGCAACCACTTCTTTTTTTTTTTTTTAAGAATTTATTTATTTGACAGAGAGAGACACAGTGAGAGAAGGAACACAAGCAGGGGGAGTGGGAGAGGGAGAAGCAGGCTTCCCGCTGAGCAGGGAGCCCAACGTGGGGCTTGATCCCAGGACCTTGGGATTATGACCTGAGCCAAAGGCAGACGCTTAACGACTGAGCCACCCAGGCGTTCTTCTCTGCTTCTATGCCTTTGGCTATTTTTTAAGTTTCCACATACAAGTGAAATCTTCATTATTTATCTTTCTCTGTCCTACTTATTTCAGTTAGCAATAATACCCTTAAGTTCTGCCTATATTGTCACTGAAGGGTGTTTTCCTTCTCTCTCTCTCTCTTTTTCTTTTTCTTTTTGGGTGAATAATATTCCATTGTATATTGTACAATAAATTTTCGTTATCCATTCATGTGTTGAAGGACACTTAGGTTGTTTTCATATCTTGATTATTGTGAATAATGTTGCATTGAACATGGGAATGCAAATATTTTTTCAACCAGAGATAGATGGTTAGATGATAGATAAACACCATTTGAGCTCCTTATATCATTTATGCCTGAAGCCAGATGCATATCTCCCACTGAAGCTGGAAAATTCTTTCAGTTTTATTTTGGCCTAACAAATTTATTTTGAGTTTTTGTCACTTACAGATGCAGAGTTCAGAGATACAAATTTCAAGATTTTTTTTCTTTTTTTAAATGCATGATTACCATCTAAGTGCATATTATGTACTACAAAAACACATGTTGATAAGAACACTATTTTCATTTAATCTAAGAAAAGGAAATCATGTGTGCAAAATATTTAACATTTTCTTTTACCAATATCCTGAAAATCAAGTATTAGTCCATCAATACACATTTAAGATTTCCTTATCAATCTTTTACCAAGAGGAAATGTAAGCACTACTCTTTAAAATATAACTATCTATGTGTTCCAGAAATTCTCTTCTTCAAAGTCAGATACTGCCTCCAGCATATTGATGTAGCTGTCTGGGAATAAAAAGCATTTGGCTCATTTTTCTGTACTTATTTTTATGCCACTTTCTAAATGACAATGTCTATATTTGGGGGAGTAACTTTATAGGTTCACAGATTGCAGAAAGTGATTTGGGATGGAGATAGAGGCTAAATTATTTATTACCAAGTTAATGTTATTATTTCTCATGATTTCCTTAAACAATTTAAAAATTTTCAGTTAAAATAGTTTGTTTTACTTGTGTGCTAAAACAGCACCTATCATTTTGAGAGCATTTATTTTTAGTGAAATGCAATCTTGGAGTTGTGTGAATGCAGGCACAAGGTAATAATATTAGAAGTCAAGTAAGCTGAGGGGTGCCTGTTTGGCTCCGTTGATTAAGTCTCTGACTCGAGTTTGGCTCAGGTCATGATCTCAGGGTCGTCAGATGGAGTTCCCTACTGGACTCTGCAGTGGGTGTGGAGCCTGCCTAAGATTCTCTCTCCCCTCTCCCTCTACCCCTCCCCCCTAAAAAAAGAAGAGAAGTTTAATAAGTTGGGCTAAGAATCAGACGTGAAGTTTCAGAAATGTAAAACCCCTCTATTCTCATTGTTATAGTAGCTATAAAGCAAACTTGGGACAGACAACAAAATAAACTAGACATATACAGAATTCTGGTTGCCAATTTTGGTTATCATTGAAAAATATAATAAATCTGAAAAACATAATTTTTGAAGTAATTAAATTAATCATAGAATAATTACTCTTACAGAAAGTAAGCATCTTTTAGTGTGGTAAAAATAACATTAAATTTACGATCTTAACTATTTTTAATTACACAGTTCAGTAGTGTTAAGAATATTTACATCATTGTGCAACAGATCTCTAGAACTTCATCTTGCAAAACTACACTCTATACTCATTGAACAGTAAATCACCATTTTCCCTCCCCCCCCAGCCCTTTTTCTACTTTCTGTGTCTACATTTTGACTGCTTCCTAAATATCTTATGAATGGATTCATACAGTATTTGTCTTTTTGTAACTGGCTTAATTTGCTTAGCACAATGTCCCTGAGGTTAATCCATATTGTAGCATGGGACAGAAATTCCTTCATTCTAAATGCTGCATAATATTCCAATGTATGTATATTCCACATTTTCTTTATCCATTCATCTGTTTGACATTTGGGTTGCTTCCATTTCTTGGCTATTTTGAATAATGCTGCAGTGAACATGGTTCTGTAAATATCTCCTCTAGAAAATAAGCATGCTTTTATTGGCCCATTTGTGGTTGGCTTATCCTATTATTTTTTAATAGAAAAAAAGTAAAAAGAAACCTGAACTCTTGTCTACACTTGAAAGACATATAATGAACATGGACCAGGTACAAAGAAAGACTATATTTTTCAGTCTTGCTTGGGGACCATGATGAAAACAACCAGCAGAGTTTATAAATGATCTACAGTTAGACACAAGCACAGGATTTTATATATAGCAAGGTGTTGCCTGGTGTGAGAGATGGTGAATGGAGGCAAGATTTACACCTTCTCTCATCTCTATTTGCTAGCCCCCTACAACTATTATTTGAACAATATAAGTAGACACAGTGCTATTGCCACACAGGTTGATAAACCAGAGAAATCCTTTCATGTCTCCTTTCAACCTCTTTATCAACATTACTGATTGCCTAAAACTTTACTGTATATTAGAGCTTCCCGCTCCATTTATTTCATATACCTGTGTGGCCTCTGGTCTTGAATTTCTTTTCATGGCTATTACATAAGCTAATATATGTATGGTTTTAACATGCAGTTATAAAACCCATAATATTTGAAATAATTGCATATGGTAAAATAGAAGTGAATATATTTTATTACATAGACTTATTTTTGCATGTGTAAAAATGCTCATCTGAGAAATCCGATCAATAATTTTGTTCACTTACCCAATGAAGCAGATAATTTTAAAATAAAGGGAAAAATTGTGCCCTCTTCCTTAATGCTTAGTTCGTACAAGATATGAAGCATGCCATTTACTTTAGTGGTCATATTATCCTATGCTTTATTAATTTTAAAGCTATTTAATTGTAAAAGGTTATCAAAAGTAAGAAAAACCCTTTCTTCAACAAAATATTAAGATTGTATCTAAAGCATCTGCTTTTTCTATCTTGGTTCTATAAATTTAGAAAAAAAGAAGTCTGATTCTATTGATTAAAAAAATAAACACAAGATGTCTATTTAACCCATCGACCATGCACTGCTACTGGCTGGTGGCTACTCTGCCTTTTCCAATCTAAATGCAGTTTTTATTAAACATGAATTCTAATTTTAAATTCTGAGTCTGAACTTTATGAAAAAAATGCATTACCTGTGTTTAGGGTTGTTTTAGTGATTTATATTTAGAAAAATGAAGGAAGAGAAACAAATGTAAATGAGACAGGATAATTAGAAACTCCAGAAAAATACAATATTTTGTAGAAAAGAAATATAATTTAAGGTATGCATTATGTATCCTAGGGCTTCAGTAACAAAATACCACTAACTGGATAATTTAGAACAACAGAAATTTATTCATAGTTCTGGGAGATAGAAATCAGAAATCAAGGTACATGCAAGTCCAGCTCCAACTGAAGAAAATAGAGAAGAATCTGTTCCACGTCTCTTCCTTAATTTTGGCTTGTAGATGACCATTGTCTCCCTGTGTCTCTTCGTATTGTCTTCTCTATGTGCATTTCTACCTGTGTTCAAATATTTGCTTTTTATATATAAGGACAAGAGTCATATTGATTTAAGGCTCACTCCAAGGACTTCATCTTAACTTAACCACATCTGCAAAAACTGTATTTCCAAATAAGGTTATGGTCCAAGGTACTAGGGGTTAGGACATCAATGTATCTTTTGGGAGAACACAATTCAAGTCATAATAGTATACAGCTTGACTTAGTGTAAATAGTGGGATCATGTCATAATGATAATGGAAGCAGTTAATATTGACCTAACCAAGGGGAATTGGAAGTGTATGTGTGTATAAAATGAAGGAGCTTGGGAAAAAAAAAAGTTAAATCCTCAAGAATCTGAAACTTAGAAAAAAAATAATGAGGTGGCAATGTAAGCAGTTTATTTACATATTAAAACTAGTGTCAGTAGAACCTGGAAAGTTGAAAATAGGTCTGAAGAACTAAACAGAGTTTGGTTGCAGGTAGATGAGATTGGGATGAAATTGCTGTTTTTGTAATATATTTTAGAATTTTATGGATATAAATGTTAATTTTGTATGTGAATGTACTATGATAAAATAAAATCTAAATTAAATACACATCTAAAGTGTCCCAGGCATTTAGAAGCATGGCAATCTGTAAGCCCTAAGTTTTAGACTAACTGATTTTAAGACTGTTGAGGTCCTGTAAAAATTAAAAATGGATTAATAAAATAAATGTTTACTGGACTCTAATAGAAAAAAATTCATTGATACTAAACATTCCTATTTCTTCTTTCTTCCCTTCCTTCCTTCTTCCTTCCTTTTTTTCTTCCTTCCTCCCTTCCTTTCTTTGCCTCAAACTCTGTGACTTTCCAATTTAAGGAATTAATCCTTTTTCTTTCATCACTTGAAAGATAGTCTCCTATTTCTTTCTGACGTACATAATTTCTGATAAGAATTCCACCATTATTTGAATTGATTTTCCCTTATAGGTAAAGTGTCATTTTTCTCTGGATGTTTTCAAGAGTCCTTTTTCACGTGTCTTTATCTGTCAGATGTTTAATTATTTATGATGTATTTTGGTGTGAATTTCATTGGGTTTATTAGTTTTGAGATTTTCTTATCTTCTTGAAACTGCAGGTTTATGTCTTTTGCCAAATTTGGGAAGTTTTAGCTATTATTACTTCTACTACTTCTTCAGCTCTGACCTCTTTTTCCTCTCCAGAATTCTTATGACTTAAAGTTAGATCTTTTATTATAGTTCCACAGGTATCTATTTTTTTCTCTTTTGAATATAAATGTCCAACTGTTTCAGCATCATTTGTTAAAAAAGGTATTATTTTTCTTTTGAATTGCTTTTGTATTTTCATTGAAAATCAATTGACCAAATATACATAGGTCTATTGTTGGACTTTCTATTCTGTTGCATAATTTACATGTCTATCTTTTCATGTTTCCCACACTTTCCTGATTACTGCAAGTTTTGTCTTAAAAAGCAGTTAATGGGCGCCTGGGTGGCTCAGTTCATTAGGCGACTGCCTTCTGCTCAGGTCAGGATCCTGGAGTCCCGAGATCGAGTCCCACGTCGGGCTCCCTGCTAGGCGGGGAGTCTGCTTCTCCCTCTGACCCTCCCGCCTCTCAGGTGCTCTCTCTCTCTCTCATTCTCACCCTCTCAAATGAATAAATAAATAAAAATCTTAAAAAAAAAGCAGTTAACGTAAGTCCTTCAACTTTATTTTTAAATTAGTTTTGTAGTTTCTAGTCCTTTTGCTTTTCTATTTACAATTTAGAGTAATTTTGTCATTTCTTAAAAACCCAAAATCTGTAAATTATTTTTATTGAGGCTCTCTTTCATGTATAGATCAATTTTGAGAGACAATTAGTATCTTAACAACATTAGCCTTCCAATACATGAACATGGAATATCCTTCCATTTATTTAGACCTTCTTTGATGTCTTTTATTACTATTTTATAATTTTAAGAGTAAAAGTTACCTACATACCTGTTTGATTTATTTATTGGTATTTCAGGCTTTTCATTGTTTATGGAAAATAAACTTGTTCTGTTCTTATTTTGTTGTTGCTGTTTGGTTTGGTTTGGTTTTAGCTTTAGTTTCCAACTGAATTGAAAATGTATTTTTGTATGTTGCCCTAGTACCCTGAAGCATCCTACATAGGCCCATTAGTTCCAATAGCAATTTTTGTGTATTATTTTTTTAATTTTTTAATGCATACAACCATGGATTCTATACACACAATTTAATTTTTTACTTTAATTAATTCACAAACTAATACCTCCATTGCCATGTTTCATAGGGTCCATTAAAGTAGTTTACATACCTTGTTTCTGTTAAGAAGGAAGGATTTTTCTACCCTTTGAGATGCTTCTAGCTGGTCTAAGAATTAAATTGACATGAAACAGATTTACAAGAGAAAAAAACAAGTTTAATTACATACACACAGAGACCCAATAATGAAATTGAGACCCTAAAGAAATCACCAAGGCAGGCAGTTTTTATGAATTTTATTTTTTTAATTTATTTTATTTTTTTTTAAGATTTTATTTTTTTATTTGAGAGAGAGAGAATGAGAGATAGAGAGCACGAGAGGGAAGAGGGTCAGAGGGAGAAGCAGACTCCCTGCTGAGCAGTGAGCCCAATGTGGGACTCAATCCTGGACTCCAGGATCATGACCTGAGCCAAAGGCAGTCGCTTAACCAACTGAGCCACCCAGGCGCCCAGTTTTTATGAATTTTAAACAAAGAAACAATGAATTGGTGAGAAATTGACAGGAACAAAGAAAACTTATGTTTGGGAGTTTTGATTAATAAGGATCTCTAAACAAAAGAACTCTAAGGAGCTTCCTTATCTCTGTGATAAGGATCTACTTACCTCCTGGTACAGATAGATACCTTTCACATGGAAGATTTATTTCTTGCTTTCTGTCAGAGTATTCTTTTTGCACTGGCTGTTTCTTAAGTAATTTTTATTTAAAATAATCTATATGCCAAAGTGAAACATTAGGTTTGCCTACTCTTGGCCTCTATATTCCTGAAATTAAGAGAAAAGATTTAGTTCATCACAAAAGATGGCTATATGGTTTTTCTTCATAAACTCTTGATATGAATTACATTGAGTGGTTTTTGTATTAAGAAACACAGTTCTATTCCTTGGAACTACCCGAGGGTTGGAAGCCTCTCTAGTCTAGTATTTAATACCATTTATTTTCCATTTCACTATTTTTAAAGATAAATTTAATCAGGATATTGATAAACTAAAAGTAGAGAAGGCAACCCAACTGCCATGTTGAAATCTGTGCTGGGCTAATAGGAGCATGCAATAAATACTGTTTAAATTTTCAGAAATTTCTTGGTAAAAACATGTATCTTGGTAAAAACTTGGTGCAATGAATTTCCCTAAAACTCTTTACATTAGCCACTAGAAGGAACTCCTAGCTCTTAAACCTGGTGTATATGTTCTTCTGTGGCATGGTCCTTGCCTACCTCTCCAGCCAGCATTTTGTTTTATATATTCTATGTCAGCCACAATATAATTTTGAGAAACCAAACAACTATAAAGTCATCTTCTTCCTTTCCCTGTAACCAGAATATACTTTGGATGCTCTGTATTCTTTCCTGGCTTATTCTTATTTTTATTAAAAAAATTAAGCAATGGGAAGGTGCCTTGGTAGCTCAGTCAGTTAAACGTCTGCTTTTGGTTCAGGTCATGATCCCAGAGTCCTGAGATCCTGTCCTGTGTCAAGATCCCTGATCCTCAGGGAATCTGCTTCTCCCTCTGCCCCTCCCTCCACTAATTCTCTCTCTCTTAAACAAATAAATAAATAAATAAAATATTTTTTTAAAAAATTGAACAATGGTGTATCATTACATGGTGGATATTGTCATTCCCTTCTACTATGTGTAGAATGTCCTACTCTATATTACACAATATTAAATGCCCTATATCATAGATACTTCATGATTTTATTTGCATGTCTATGCCACTAGACTGTAAGGTTTTTGAAAGAAAAATTTAAAAAAATGCTACTCTGATTCACTCTATCTCAGGATTTAGAAATGTCAGCACATGTACAATTCTTAAAAACAAAACAAAAAAAAGCTGAGAAATGACTGAACATATTGATTAATCCAGGTCTGATAAAGTTTTACTGATAAGAATTTCTTCAGGAATGCATATTCTAGCTAATTTAGCTTATTGCTTTAAAATATATTCATTATAGGTATGTCTCCTAAGACAAGGGAAACACAAACAAAAATAAATTATTGGGACTCCAAAAAAATAAAAACCTTCTGCACAGTAAAGGAAACCATAAAATGAAAAGGCAACTTACTAAATGGAAAAAGATACTTGCAAATGATAAATAAGAGCTCAATATGTAAAATATGTGAAATAAAAAAAAACTTATACAACTCAATACCAAACAATATCTGGTTAAAAATGACAGGGGTGCTTGTGTGGCTTAGTCATTTAAACCTCCGACTCTTGATTTCAGCTGAGGTCATGATCTCAGGGTGATGAGATCGAGCCCTGCATCAGGCTCCATGCTGGGCATGGAAACTGCTTCTTTCTCTCTCTCCCTCTCCCTCATCTCCCCCCTCCCTGCCCCTGCTTGTGCTCTCTCTCTCTCCTTCTAAAATAAATAAATTGTGTAAGACTGATGAATCAAAGACCTCTACCCCTGAAACAAATAATACATTAAATGTTAATAAAAAATTTATAAAAAATAAAATAAATAAATAAATATTTAAAAAGAAAATGGACAGAGGACTTGAATAGATATTTTCCCAAAAAAGACATAGAGATACCCATGAAAAAATGCTCAACATCACTAATCATTGGGGAAATGCAAATAAAAACAATTATGAGATATCACCTCACACCCGTCAGCATGGCTAGATTTAAAAAGATAAGGAAAAAAGAAAAGACAAGAAATCATAAGTGTTGGCAAGGTTGTGGAGAAAAAGGATCCCTTATGCACTGTTGATGGCAATTAGATTGGTTCAGTCACTATAGAAAACAGTATGGACATTCCTCAAAAAATTAAAAATGGAGATACCATATGATCCAGTAATTCCTCTACTGGGTATTTACCCAAAGAAAGTGTAAACATTAATTTGAAAAGATATATGCATTTTATTTTGTCATTGCTTATAAAGCAAGATATGGAAGGAATGCAAGTCTCTGTGGAAAGATGAATGGATAAAGAAGTTGTGGTATATTACTGTTATGGAATATTAGCCATAAAAAAGTATGAGATCTTGCCATTTGCAACAACATGGATGGACTTAGACTGTATTATAATAGGTGAAATAAGTCAGAGAAAGACAAATACCATATGATTTCACTTGTATGTGGAATCTAAAAAACAAAATGGATGAATAAAAAAACAAAAAGCAGAATCAAATCTATAAATACAGAAAAAAAAAGGACAGTTGCCAGAGGTTGGAGGATGGAAGGATGGGTAACATGGATGAAAGGAAGTAGGAGATACAGGCTTCCAGGTAAGGAGTAAAGAAGTCACAAGAATAAAATAAATAAAATATACTTAATGGTATTTCAGTAGAATGGTATAGTGACAGATGGTAGTTATACTTGTGAGCATAGCGTAACATAAAGACTTGTTGAATCACATAGTGTACACAATTCTTTTTCATGGCTGAATAATATTCTTTCAATCTCCCAGCAAACAGGTGGACTGGAGATTTATTTCAATCTCCCAACAACCAGGCAGGACAGAGATTTCTTTCAATCTCCCAGGCCCTAGACTAGTCTCTGTTAAATAACTTCCATTGTCCAGGATGCTATGGCAGGGTCCTGTGATTATTTGTTACCTGGGGATGTCTAAACTCAACTGTAGACCCTAAATGAGTGTTCAGTCCATCACAGTGCTTACTGAAGAGGCTCTGTTTACCCAGAGCATTCTAACTCTTATGCCAGTTGGTCAGTCCTGCCTGAATGTATTATTCATTATGAAATATCTGACAAACCTGGATGAAGAGTAATGTGCAATGTAAATTTAAGAAAATTAAAAAAACAGAAACTCCTTTAATTAGTTATGATAACAAGGTTGCAGGACAAATATATAATATACAAAATCAATTGCTTTCTTAGATATCAACAAGTGGAATTTAAAACTAAAAGCATAGTATTATTTACATTAGCACCATAAAGTATGAAATACTTAGTTATAAATCAAACAAAATATACACAAGAACTATTTGAGGAAAACTATAAAATTTTGATGAACAAAATCAAAGAACTAAGTAAATGGAGAAATATTCTATGTTCATGGACAGGAAGACTCAATATTGTCAGTCAGTGCTTCCCAACTTGATCTCTGTAATCCCAATCAAAATACAGCAAGTTATTTTGTAAATACTGACAAATGGATTCAAAGTTTATATAGAGGAGCAAAAGACCCATAATAGCCAACACAATATTGAAAGAGAAGAACCAAGTCTGAAGACAGATCCCCCTACCCCCAACAGCTACAAGGCTTACTTTAAAGCTACAGTAATCAAGACAGTGTAGTATGTGCAGAAGAATGAACAGATCAGTGGAACAGAGTACAGAGCCCAGAAATAAACCCCTATAAATATAATCAATCACTCTTTGACAAAAGAACAATGACAATTCAATGGAGTAAAGATAGGTTCTTTAACAAATTCTTCAGGAACAACTGAACATCCATATGCAAAATAATGAAACTAGACACTGACCTTATGACCTTCACCAAAATTAACTCAAAATGGATCACAACTTAAACATAAAATGTGAGACTATAAAACTCTAGAAAGTAACATAGAAAATCTAGATGATTTGGTGTATGGTGACTCATTTTTAGGTACAAGACCGAAAAACAGATCCATGAAAGAAGTAAGTGATAAGTTGGATTTCATTAAAATTAAAACTTCTGCTCTGTGAAAAACAATGTCAAGAGATGAGAAATCAAACCACAGACTGTGAGAAAATATTTCAAAAGACACATCTGATGAAAGACTGGTAGCCAAACTGTACAAAGAACTCCTAAACTCAACAATAAGAAAAAAATGTTAATGGACAAAAGACTTTAACAAAATCAAGATCTCTTCAATAGATGAGTGGGTAAACTGTGGCCCATTCAGACAAAGGACTATTATTCAGTGCTAAAAAGAAATGAGCTGTCAAACCATGAAAAGACGTGGAAAAACCTTAAATGCATGTTACCACATGAAAGAAGCCAATCTTTCATGAAAAGATGAAATGAAAAGACTGCATACTGTATGATTCCAACTGTATGACATTCTGGAAAAGCCAAACTATGGAAACAATAAAAAGATCTGTTAGTTGTTAGCCAGAGTTGGGGGTGAGGTTGGGGAAGAAGGATTTTTAGGACATTGACAATATGATAACATAATAATGACTATATATCATTATACATTTGTCCAAATCCATAGAGTATACAATATCAAAAGTGAACTGTAATGTAAATTGGGACTTTTGCTGATTATAATGTGTCATATGCATTAGTTAAATGTAACAAATGTATCACTCTGGTAAAAATGTTCATAATGGGGTAAGCTTACCTGAATGGGGGGCTATATAGGAAATCTCTTTAACTTCCTCTCAATTTTGCTATTAACCTTAAACTCCTCCAAAAATAAAATAATCTTAAAAAAATTTTTTTTGAAAAGCCTCTACTTCAGAGATAAGGCTTTCTGTTTTTTTTCTGTAAAATCTCCCTGAATACAGATGGAAGAGACATTGAACATAAACAATAAAATTCTTTGAGCATGGATAACCAAATAAAATAATAAATAAAAATTGATAGGATGCATATATAAATCCCAGCCTTAGAAATCCAAAGGAAATTTTTAGAGTAAATTAAAATATTTTCTAGACTTGATTCTCACTACTGAGAGAGCTCTCTATAATTTAATTGACTACTTTGCCATTATTTTTTATTCAATTAAAACGTGTGCCACAAAGTATGTTTTTTTGTTGAGGAACGTGGCAAGGAAGAGTGTGGTGGTGAGAAACAACTAACACGTTTCTGGAATAAGATTTGTTTAATTAGCTTTGAGGGACCCACCCAAAACCCCAAGATCAGTAGGACAACTGGAACAACAATAATAATATTATGTTGATGGTCACTTAGTACTTGCATTTTTTATGATGATGAATAAAAGTAAAATCCAGAGTACTCTATTAAGCAATTTGGCCAGAAATCCTTTATTGTAATTGCCTATAAACTATTTCATATTTGAACAAACACCACTGGATATCTCTGCAGCTTCTTTTTAGACATAAATACCACATGTTCTGAAAAATATAAAATTGGTAGTAGTATATTTCACTGCCAGCTGTATTTTCTCTCTGCCAATTATGTAATAAAATCAATTGAAATTACTGCTTTGCTAACTTGGCTTTTATAATATGCTTGCTGGTTCAATATAGTGAATGTCAATTTGTCTATTCAGGTATTTATACATCTTATGTTTTGTTTTTAGTAATTTTTTAGTGAAAGAAACCCCCCAAATCCTAGGTTAATAAAACCCACTATTCATTAGCCAGCAAATAAAATAAAATGTGTAACAAAATATTATCCTGGGTAATAGGAAAGCTCAAGATTTTAGAAAAAAAAATTGTTGAGTACAGCTAGAAATATTTACATTTAAACATTTCAAACACTGTTTTTCTTTATAAAAGATGAAAGCTTAAATTTACTTTTTAGGAAAGTATTACTTGATTCTTGGAAAAATGATAATAGTATGTATATTTCTTTCAGTCATGCTAATGTAGAGCAAGTGCCTAAATATTCTTGGGGTAGATTCACATGCAATAAAATATCTTGAATAATGTTTGACATAATACGGGATCATTTTGCAAATGTAAATTGGATGATATTTATTTGAACTGAAATTTCCATTTATTTTGTGGATTTTTTTGAGGAGAAATGCTAAATTTCTCATTGGATCTAGATTACCAGATATATTCCTGTACTGGATAAATTATGTCTTGTTCTTATTTGAGGAGAGTTTTTAAATTGGTTTCCTTTTCTCATTTTCCTCCCTTGATTTGTGTCTGTGGGTGTTTCTTTCATCTTTGTATTGTGTTTATTATTCAGAATATGTTAATTAGAAATGGTGAAAAGTGTCAGATAAAAATACGAGCCTCTTTGTATGAGGCCATGGACCGGAATCAGACCTCACCATTCAGGGTGGCATGGCTCATTCTCAAAGAAGCCCCATTTGTCCACTCTATTTTAATTAGGTCTCTTCTACTATTGTTTATGTCTCAAAACCTTTTTTGTTTTGTTTTTCCCTAAAAATTAATCCTTATATATTTTTACATTAATTACCTGATAGCATTAGAATATAATTATTAAATTTACATGTGCAAATCACCAAGGAGTTTTATTTTATTCCTGTAACTGTCCTCCTTGTACTCTTGAGATTCCGTCTTAAAAAAAAAAAGATTTATTTATTTGAGAGAGAGAGCAGAGAGAGAGAGTTTGATCCCAGGACCCTGAGATCATGACCTGTGCCCAAGGCAGACACTTAACCAACTGAACCACCCAGGCACCCTGAGATTCCATCTTTTTGAAAGGAACTTAAAAATGTCAATTAATAATAGCCTGGTTTCAAACTTTTTTGTCTCACATAAACTCAGTGTCATATACATAAGAAATAAGTCATTAAGGCTTTGCTTCCTTTCCCTTGACAGATGGTACAGTCACTAGAGCTAGGCTACTAGTTTTCTAAACGTGGTGATATATGAAAATAATTGCTTTGTTTATTTTTCCCGTGGAGTCTTTCAGCACTTTGGGGTGGACTCCATGGCATGGAGATAATTAGAATACTTGTTTACATGTTTGTGTGAGAGAGCAAGATGAGGTAATCTGGCCTTTGCCTACAACATCAAAGATAAGACTGGGGTTGTAGACTCTGCAAGTGGCCACAGCAGCCACAACAGTAAAATATCTTTGCTGCTCTTCCCTTCCCTCCATCATTATGGATTATTTGACAAAGTTTTATGTAACGTCACAGATTCACAAGTGAAATCTTATGTCTGTTCCTTATGCAAATGCACAATTTGGTTTCTTTATTAGTGTAGTGCATTAAGAAGTAAGGTTTGTTCTATGTGGTAATTTATTATTGAGTATAATGGCCGCATCCTAAGGGAAAATATCTATAAAATAGGTCTAGGTTAACTTGATTTAATAAAGAATAAAACTGGAAGACTGGCTGAGGATGAATTTGTGGAAATATATTAATCCTCTGGGTATTCCTAGAAAAACAGAAAATGGAGTGGGCATTTGGAGTTTAAAGATATGTTTCTCTGATAAAAAAAAAATTTTTTGAGGAGAATCTGAACTTTATTGTTTTTTGTTTTAGTTTTTGCGATGAGGACAAAAAAAGAATGCAAGCTTAATGGCTGATGAAGCCTTGTAAAAATTTAATCTTACTCAGATTACTGGGTATTTATCCTCTCACAATTACTACCCTTGATTTTCATATTGAAATATAGATTTAGACTGATTTTATCCTTTTAAAATTTTGTGTGTGTGTGTGAGAAGTGTTTAAGAATGTTGTTGGGGCTGAATGATATCTGGGATTTTGCTCATTTAATATTTCTACATGTATTTTTTAATTGTGGTAAAGTATATATAACATAAAAATAGCATTGATAGCTGTTTTTAAGTGTACAGTTCATCAATATAAAATGTATTCATATTATTGTGCAGCTATAACCACATCCATCTTTGGAAATTTTATCTTCCCAAATTAAAACTTCATACCCATTAAACAATAACTCCCTATTACTTCCTCCTCCCAGTCCCTGGCAACCACCATTCTACTCTGTCTCTATGGATCTGATTACTCTGCACTTCATGTAAGTGGAATCATACAGGATTTATCCTTTTGTGACTGGCTTATGTCACCTGGCATAATGTCCACAATGTCCATCCATTTTTGAGTGTATGCCAGAATTTCCTTTCTTTTTAAGTCTGAATAATATTATATTGTATATATTGAGCTCTGTGTTGGGCTCCACACTGGGTGTGGAGCCTACTTGAGATTCTCTAGCTTTCCCTCTCTGCTCCTCCCCCCCACCCCTGCTTGTTCTCTCTAAAAATACAAAATATATTATATATATGTTATATATAGAGAGAGAATTACCATATGATCCAATAATTCCACTTTGTGGTATATACCCAAAATTATTAAAAGGAGAAAGTCAAACAGATATTTGTAAATCCATGTTTATAGCAGCATTATTCACAATAGCCAAAAGGTTGAAATAACCAGTGTCCATTGACATGTAAATGGATAAACAAGGTGTGGTATATACAATTAGCCAACATATATTATATCATTAGTTTCAAATGTAGAGTTCAATAATTCATCAGTTGCATACAACACCCAGTGCTTATCACATCATGTACCCTCCTTAATGGCCATCACCCAATTACTCCATCCTTCCACAGTTTGGCTATTGTGCACATTGCTGTTACAAACATTGGGGTGCATGTGCCCTTTCAGATCATTACATTTGTATCTTTGTGTTAAATACCTAGTAGTACAATTGCTAAGACATAGGGTAGCTCTATCTTTAACTTTTTGAGGAAACTCCATATTGTTTTCCAGAGTGGCTGTACCAGCTTGCATTCCCACCAACAATGTAAGAGGGCTCTCTTTTCTCTGCATCCTTGCCAGCATTTGTTGTTTCCTCACTTGTTAATTTTAGCCATTCTGACTGATGTGATGTGGTATCTCATTGGTTTTGAATGGTATTTTGCTGATGCCAAGGGATGTAGAACATTATTTCATGTGTCTGTTGGTTATTTATATATCTTCTTTGGAGAAATGTCTGTTCATGTCTTCTGCCCATTTCATGATTGGATTATTTATTCTTTCGGTGTTGAGTTTGGTAAGTTCTTTATAGATCTTGGATACTAGCCCTTTATCTTATAGGACATTTGCAAATATCTTCTCCCATTCCATAGGCTGCCTTTTAGTTTGTTGACTGTTTCCTTTGCTGTGCAAAAGCCTTTTATCTTGATGAAGTCCCAATAGTTCATTTTTGCTTTTGTTTCTCTTGCCTTTTGTGATGTGTTTAGCAAGAAGTTGCTGTGGTCGAGGTCGAAGAGGTTGCTGTCTGTGTTCTCCTCTATGATTTTGATGAATTCCTCTCTCACATTTAGGTCTTTCACATATTTTGAGTTTTTCTTTGTGTATGGTGTAAGAAAATAGTCCAGTTTCATTCTTCTACGTGTGGTTGTCCAATATTTCCAGCACCATTTGTTGAAGAGACTGCCCTTCTTCCATTGGATATTCTTTCCTCCTTTGTTGAAGATTGGTAGACAATAGAGTTGAGACCCCATTTCTGGATTTTCTATTCTGTTCCATTGATCTGTGTCTGTTTTTATGCCAGTACCATACTGTCTTGATAATTAAGCTTTATAATGTAGCTTCAAGTCTGGCATTGTGATGCCACCAGTATTGGTTTTCTTTTTCAACATTCCTCTGGCTATTCAGGGTCTTTTTTGGTTCCATACAAATTTTAGGATTATTTGTTCAGTTCTGTGAAAAATACTGGTGTTATTTTGATAGGGATTTCATTGAATGTGTAGAGTGTTCTGGGTAGCATAGACATTTTAACAATATTTGTTCTTCCAATCAATGATCATGGGGTGTTTTTTCATTTCTTTGTGTCTTCCTCAATTTCTTTCATAAGTGTTCTATAGTTTTTAAAGTACAGATCCTTTCCCTCTTTGGTTAGGTTTATTCCTGGGTATCTTACGGGGTTTTTTGTGCAATTGTAAATGGGTTAGATTCCTTAATTCTATTTTTTCTATCTTATTGTCAGAGTACAGAAATGCAACTGATTTCTGTGCATTGATTTTATATCCTGCCATGTAGCTGAATTCCTGTATGCATTCTAGCAATTTTGGGGGGGGTCTTTTGGGTTTTCCATGTGGTATCATGTCATCTGAAAAGAGCTGAGAGTGGGACTTTGCCAATTTGAATGCCTTTTATTTCCTTTTGTTGTCTAATTGTTGAGGCTAGGACTTCTAGTACTATGTTGAACAAGCATGGTGAGATTGGGCATCCCTGTCACATTCCTGACCTTAGGGGAAAAGGTCTCAGTTTTTCCCCATTGAGAATGATATTCACTGTGGGCTTTTCATAGATGGCTTTTATGATATTGATGTATGTTCCCTCTATCCTTACACTATGGAGACTTTTAGTCAAGAAAGGATGCTGTATTTTGCCAAATGCTTTTTCTGCATCAATTGAGAGGATCATATGTTTCTTGGCCTTTCTTTTATTAATGTGATGTATCATGTTATTTGACTTGCAGATGTTGAACCACCCTTTCAGCCAAGGAATAAATCCTATTTGGTCATGGTGAATAAACCTTTTAATGTACTGAAGCCAACAGTAGAACAGATCAATGAAACTAGAAGCTAGTTCTTTGAAAGAATTAATAAGATCGATAAACCCCTAATCAGACTTACCAAAAAGAAGACAGAAAGGACCCAAATTAATAAAATCATGAATGAAAGAGGAGAGATCATGACCAAAACCAAGGAAATACAAAAAAATTTAGAACATGTTATGAGAAACTATATGCCAACAAATTAGACAATATGGAAGAAATGGATTCACTCCTAGAAACTTATAAACTACCAAAACTGGGGGTGCCTGAGTGGCTCAGTCAGTTAAGTGTCTGCCTTCATCTCAGGTCATGATCCCAGGCTCCTTGGATCGAGTCCCGCATCCGGCTTCCTGCTCAGTGGTGAGTCTGCTTCTTCCTCTACCCTTCTCTCCCGCTCATGATTTCTCTTTCTCTCAAATAAATAAAATATTAAGAAAAAAAAAAAAAACTACCAAAACTGAAACAGGAAGAAATAGAAAACTTGAACAGACCCATAACAAGCAAGGAAATTGAAGCAGTAATCAAAAATCTCCCAACAAACAAGAGTCGAGGGCTGGATGGCTTCCCAGGGGAATTCTACCAAACATTTAAAGAAGAATTAATACCTATTCTTCTGAAGCTGTTTCAAAAAACAGAAATGGAAGGAAGGCCTCCAAACTCTTTCTATGAAGTCAACATTACCTTGATCCCAAAACCAAAGTCTGGTACATGGCATAATGGTCCAACTTCAAAGAATTACAGACCAATAACTTTAATGAACATGGATGCTAAAATTCTTACCAAGATACTAGCTAATAGGATACAACAATACATTAAAAAGATTATTCACCATGACCAAGTGGGATTTATTTTTAGGTTTAATGGCAATTCTAATGGATGTGAAGTGGTATCTCACTAGGAATTTGATTTCCATTTCCCTAATGATTAGTGATGTTGAGTGCTTTACATGCACTCATGGCTCATTTGTGTATCTTTGGAGAAATATTTATGCAACTTCTTTGCCTATTTTTTAATTAAGTTTCTTGCTTTCATTTTGTTGCTTTATAGGTGTTCCTTATATATTTGGTATATTAACTCCCTTATCAAAAATATGATTTGCAAATATTTTCTCCCATTTTGTGGGTTGCCTTTTCATTTAGTGATAGTATCTTTTGACGCACAAAAGTTTCAAATTTTTATTAGTCCAATTTTTTGGATTTTTCCAAATAATTCCAAAGAATTATTTTTCTTCTGATGTCTGTGCTTTTGGTGTCCTAAGAAATCATTGCTAATTCCAATGTCATGAAGCTTTCCCCCTAGGTTTACTTCCAAGAACTTTATAGTTTTAGTTCTTACATTTAAGTGTGATCTATTTTGAGTTAACCTATTTTTTAGTTAAATATATTCTTGTACATGGCATAAGGGTCCAACTTCATTTTTTTTTGTGTATGGATATCCTATTTTCCCAACATTATTTGTTAAAAAGACTGTTCTTTTCTCTACATATATTTGTAATGAATTTAAAATGAATTTTATAAGAAATGATAGTACTATGTTGCTATCATTTGAAATGATTTCTAATATGTGGCACATTTTGTTTTGTTTTTTAAAGATTTTATTCATTTGAGAGAAAGACAGAGAGCATGAGCAGGGGGAATGTCAGAGGGAGAAGCAGACTCTCTGCTGACCAGGGAGCCCGATGTAGGCTTTGATCCCAGGACCCTGAGATCATGACCTGAGGCAACAGCAGATGCTTAACCAACTGAGCCACCCAGATGCTCCATAATATGTGGTATATTTTGAATAAGGAAGATTATGTGATTGCAGATAATGAGAATTTATGTTTGAAAGAATTTTGTTATTTCATAACAAAATGCATTTGTTATTTTTTTATATTGTATCCTATTCTTTAGTCTACTTTATAGTGTACTATTCAAAATATAGATTACCTTAATTCCTAAATCTGAGAACAATAAAATAACATCTAAGCTCATAGAAACATATAAAAATGTACTCTGGAAGCAATAAAAACTGTTTTTGTGTGTTTGGTGCATAAAATTTTAGGGACCTATGGTTACGGGATTTTTTTTCTCTTTCTTTATAAACTATAACTAAAATAAGTACTTTCTGTTGAATTTTGTATATGAAAATTCCAATCAGTGAGAACACTATTAGTACACAATTTTTTATAAGTGGAATACAATAAATATCTTAAAACTCAAAAGGGAACACAAGAATTGAAAATAGCAAGAGTTAAGATTTTCACTTTGTTGAAGTTATTAAGATAATACAGTTAATTAATACATACTTATAATTTGAACAATTACATAAAATCAAAGACATGTTATTTTTTGTACAGTTAATTCATACTTTTAAGATTTTAAAGAGTTGCTATTGTCAAAAAATAAAACTAAAAAGTAAAGATTTGCTATTGTACCTTTTGAATATTATTTAAAATTTATTAAACCATAAATTTGGAATATTAGGGGCTTTTTTCTCACATCTCTATTACTTTTAAATAGCAGTATGATAACACATCATGTCATTACTAAATGCTTTTCAGTAGTTTTTCATTGAACTTTAAAGAAAATTAAGTCTACTGATGGTTTGGCATTTAGTCACAGAATAGCTTGATTGGACTAACCCTCTTTCCTGGAAACCAGGAAAAATTGTAGAAAAAAGAAATAAAAGGCAACATTTTTAAGGCTCTGGAGTGTGACCAATACATTACATTACTAAGTACAAGACATAGTTAAAAATAAATGTATGGCTTACCTCAGGGATCTCTGGTTGGCTCAATATTTGGAAGTCAATTCATGTAAGCAGTTCAGAGCCAGCTGGATAATACAGCTTAAAGGAATGGAATAGGATGATGGCTCTATTTGTTGATCTATCGAACTGAGGCCATGATTAAGAGGGACAGACAGGGGCTTTCAGATTCCATCACTGGGGGTGAAATTCTTGGGACCAGTGCAAGATGGACCAGAGCAAAAACATTTGCCAAGATTGGTTTAATTAATCAAGAATGAATGAGTTTTGAGGACAATCAGATACCATGGTAATTCTGACCATAAAATGATGGTGACTAGTGATAGAGTGGCATTATTTCCATGACCCTCTAGGCAGGTTCAGGAAAGCCAAAGTCTTCGGATTCAGGGGAGTATTGTTGCAAAGCTGAAACAGAGGAATTGATAAAAGGGCACCAACAGGATTGGAGCTTGCAACTTATTTTGACTCAACACAGGAAACCTCACTATTGTGTTAGACTGAAGGAGTAAACTACCACAGCAATATTTAATTACCTCATTACTGGCGAAAAATGCACTTGACAAAATGCATACTGATCATTTGCTTTATTCCCGGTTTGCTGAAAAATTTTATCCTGATTTTGTGTTCCATTTTCTTTGTCAGGCAACCTCTGAATATATTTGAATAAAACAATTGCAGTGTACATTTTTAGGAACTGACTAGTAGGTCTAACTGAGTAACACATATTAGATGTTAAAATTTCTGAAAAAAAGATTGAGCTAAGCACAGTACACAAAAACGAAGATACAATTTCACTTCTCTAGCACATGGGATTAGCTAATACTATGCTTTAATTGCTGGAATACTGAGAAAGTTTAATTGGCAGAGAAAGAATCTCAGATGGGGTAGTTGATTACATCATTCTAGTCAGTAACAATGAACTTAACTGGACTATAGAATTATCTGGTGAATGAAATGTACTTTTATTGTTGTTGTTTGTTTTATTGTTCTTGAAGTGTGGACAGAGGCTATCATTTACTTACCTGAATAAGATATGCGGTGATATAGTAATGTAGAGTTGTCTGATATAAATTTAGTTTGTCTTGACCTTACCAAAGCACATTTTTTTTCTTATGCTATTACAAATCATGATGTAATCAATAGGTGTGAATTAAAAAATGTAAGCAGAATTCAGTCTGATTTTAAGATTTTTTTTTCTAATCTATATCTAGATTTTCTATTTTCATCTCTGTAATAACAGACACACAGCATAGGAAGTACAAATCATTTCAGCTAAGAGATAATGTGGAGGAAGTCCAGAAAGAAATCTTAATTATATCTTAATCAAATAGTTTACATTGTAAAATGCTTCATCAAAATTTAGTGCTGTAATTCTGGAGGCTACATTTTTGTCCCAGAGGGTGACTGTCACTGTTTATTCTCTTGACTCTGATTAGAACCCACCTGCATAGGACAGTCTGTTTTACTGAACAAATGTCCAGCTATAGAATTTGTGCACTGACTCGTTTTTTGACTTAAATTTCTACAATGTTGTTATGTTCCAGGCACATGATCTCTTATCAACCCATGAGGTATATATTATGATTGCAATTTTACAGATGAGAAAACTAAGGTTTAGACAAAGTAGCTTACAAGAATTAAATTTAATAGCCAGATGAGTGGCACAGCAGACTTATATCAAGGTCTATTTCACACCAAAATGAGAACCATTATGTAACACTGCCCCTTATGAATGGTTGTTAAATCCAGGTACATTTTTATGAATAAAATAAAGAAACATTATTGAATTTCACCTTAGAAATCCATATGGAGAAAAACAGGCTACTTGTTCCCCCTTCTATTTTTTTAAAATATAAATAGTGCATACTTTTTAAAAGATTTTGTTTATTTATTTGACAGAGAGAGAAAGACAGCGAGAGCAGGAACACAAGCAGGGGGCATGGGAGAGGGAGAAGCAGGCTTCCTGCTGAGCAGGGAGCCCAATGCTGGGCTTGATCTCAGGACCCTGGGATCATGACCTGAGCCAAAGGCAGACGCCCAACGACTGGCCACCCAGGCACCCCATCTATTCTTACAGATATTACAAACTTTCCAGTGTTGTCAGTTTCCAATTCCCACCCCCAGCCCCAGATATTGGAGATACTTTTCAATGATTTTTTTTCTTCCCAATCCAATTAGTCAAGAAAGACCTTAGAAAAGAAGAGATCTTTTAGATATTCAGCCGCTAATATTTCTGGAATTTTCCATTTTTCATTAGATTGCCCATTTACAATGTTTTCCAAGTCCTTTTTAAGGTCCTGTTGTCCTAAAAGCAAGAAATATATAAAATAGTTTTTTTCATGTTAAGAGCTAATATTGTTAAGAATATTGTTTAAGTCAGATTATCCAGAAAGAACAACAAGAAGCTGAAAATTTGGTCAATTAGATCCTAAAATTTACCTTTGATATAAAAACAGAAAAGATAAATTGACTCAGTTCCCACATCTTTGATCATGAACAATCCTGGAGGAAGGAAAACCAAAAAGTCTTTTTGTAGAATGTCAAAATATAAGATATAGAATTATAAGACAACATTTAATGAGTCACCTGAAACCCCATGAAGAAGTCTAAAATAAATTGGATGAACTACTGACAATCATTCTATTAACAATTTCAGATATTATCAATTGAAGCCCAACATACACTAACTTAATTATACATTTTATTTTAACTTAGAAATTTGTACTTGTCAGACATAGATGAATTGCTTCAACAGGCTTGGGTACTTGAGCCCAAAGGGAGAGATTTGAACAAACATTTTAAGTTTAGAAACTAATTCAGTCTCAGTATTTCAAAAATGTCACTGATGGTTCTTCTGCTACGGTGGAATTATGTTAGCTATTAGATAATACCTCTGACAGCCAAAATTTGATTTTGAAATAAACACACATATATATGTTATGTGATTACTGATCCTAAATAATAGAAACTTGGCAATAATCTTGGGAAGGGGAGATGTTAGTGAGGGAAAAAAATCTGTGTCAACAATTATGAATGGATGTGAATTTTTGGTAGTTTTTACTCGACAGAATAAATGGTGAGAGATAACAATGTGCTATTGATAGTTAAAGATGGTATTAGTCTTGTTTTTAAAGAGTTATAAAGTATCAGAAGGCTTGCTTTTCAATCAAAATTTAATGGAGACATTTTATATCTTATTTAGTCTATAAGGGAAATTACAAAGTGAATGTGGAGTTAAGAACAAATTAAAGCACTGATTGAATAGTTTACTAATTTAGTTCAGAACATGCTAAATATATTAAAGGTCTCAGAAGGTCTAGATTCACTATGATATATGAAAGGGAAAAAAACACAGTAATTGTTGGAGACAATTAACTAAACCTTATGGCACCCCTCATTTTTCTCTTCTTCCAAAAAAGGCATTGTAGATCAAAACTTTAAAGTTTTGTAGATATAGTCAAATTCCCCAAGAAAGGTTCACATATTTTTAATACTGCTGAGACTGTAAAAGTGTTCATTTTCTTCCTGCACTCACCAACACTTGGTATAACTAAATTTGTGCCAATATAGTAAATAAAATATGATATTGTTAACTTATTTTAATTCATTTTGCCTTTATCATTTTGAGGTATAGAGACATATCAAACATTTATTGGCCAATTGTATTTTTCTTCTGGGTTCTGTATATTCATATCATCAGCAAATTTGATATTGCTCATATACGTTTCAAATTTTACAATGATTCTAGTATTTTCTTAGATATAGCACAGTTTTAAATAACAAGAAGGTGAAAGAACATAAATTATCAATGTCAGATATGGATTTTGTTAGCCATTAAGTTAAATTAATTTCCTATTGTCACTGAATATTTGTTTAGGAAGTATTAAGTCCAATATACTAAATAAGATGGATAAGTTCCTTGAAAATATTACCTAAACTGAAATGAGATGAAATAGAAAATCTAAATAGCCTTTGTGATATAAACAGTAAATAATTGTTTATTTTTTTTCAGTTGAAGCTGCTAAAAGTGCTATCATCAGACATCCTTCATCTGTCAACCTTCTAGGGTTGTTTCAGCTTCAGAGTCATCCTCCACAAGGCTGAACCCTTCCCCAGAGGCTGCCATCCAATGGTTAATTATTGGGGGTGGAGGGCAGTGTGTAATGCCTCCACTATTTTAGCCTAAAGTGGAATAACTCTAATAATCTATTTTAATAACAGAAATTTCTGTGTATCAAATGAGGTTGAGGTGCAGTCTTGGCTTTTTCTCTACACAAACTTGTTTTTCTTTTTTTGTTTGTTTTTTTGTTTATTCCTGTTCCCTTCAAGAGGGATTGCTATTAAGGGCCATTATAAATAAACGCCCCGCCCAGTAAATCTAAAAGTTTGCTTCCAGAGAACTCAAGATGCAACACCCTTATATGTATTGAGAAAAATGAATTTATTATTTTTTTAAAAGCTCCCAATAATGAAAATTTCAGGTGCAGATAGTTTTATTTGTAAATTCTGTCAGGAATTAAAAAAGAAAAAAACACCAAACTAAAGTAAACTCTTCAAGAAAACAGAGACAGAAAATATGTCCTAATTTGTTTTATGAGGCCAACATAACCATAACACCAAAAACATACAAAATTCTAAAATTAAAGAAAAGAATAGGAAGGAGCAAGATGGCAGAGGAGTAAGCGCCCAAAATTTCTTCTGGTCTCAGGAATTCAGCTAGATAGGGATCAAACCATTCTGAACACCTACGAACTCATCAGGAGATCAAAGAAAAGAATAGCAACAACTCTGAACAGAAAAGCGACCACTTTCTGGAAGAATCTTATTCTATCCCTTCATAGTAGTTAACCTTATTTTTGGTATATGTATATAACTTGTTCTCTCCTTAAAATTTTGGATACAGTTTCTTCTAACAGACCAAAATATACCATAACTCTTAATTATAAGGCTTTGATCTGGTCTCCTGCCTGATCACATTCTCTCCTTTTTTTTTTTTTTTAATTTCTCTTTCTTTTTTCAACAACTTCTTATCTTATTAATTCCTTTTATAAAATCTTTTATAATTTTCATCTTTACAGTAATATTCCATCCCTTCATTGTATTTACCCTTATTTTTGTATATATATAAGCTTTTTTTCTTTAAAATTTTGGGAGGCATTTCTTCTAACAGACCAAATACTCCCAAAATCTACTGTGTGGCACTGATCTATTCACCAGCCTGCTCATATTTAATCATATTCTTTTTTTCTTTTATCTTTTTCTTTTCTTTATTTTCTTTTATCTTTCTTTCCCTTTCTTTTCCCCTGGATTCAGGTCTCTTCTGATTTGTTTAGGGTATATTTTTCTGGGGTCATTGTTACCCTGTTAGCATTTTGTTCTCTCATTCATCTATTCTCCTCTGGAGAAGATGACAAGATGGAAAAACTTACCTCAAAAAAAAAAAAAGAGGCAGTACTGACTGCCAGGCACCTAATCAATACGGACATTAGTAAGATTTCAGAACTAGAGTTCAGAATAACGATTTTAAAGAAACTCGCTGGGCTTGAAAAAAGCATGGATGATATTAGAGAAACGCTTTCTGGAGAAATAAAAGAACTGAAATCTAACCAAGTCGAAATCAAAAAGGCTATTAATGAGGTGCAATCAAAAATGGAGGCTCTAACTGCTAGGATAAATGAGGCAGAAGAGAGAATTAGTGATGTAGAAGACCAAATGATGGGAAATAAAGAAGCTGAGAAAAGAGAGATAAACAACTACTGGATCACGAGGGCAGAATTCGAGAGATCAGTGATACCATAAAAAGAAACAATAGTAGAATAATTGGGATCCCAGAAGAAGAGGAAAGAGAGAGAGGGGCAGAAGGTATATGGGGCAAATTATAGCAGAGAACTTCCCTAATTAGGGGAAGGAAACAGGCATCAAAACACAGGAGCACAGAGACCCCCCTCAAAATCAATAAAAACATATCAACACCCCGACATCTACTAGTAAAACTTACGAGTCTCAGAGAAAAAGAGAAAATCTTGAAAGCAGCTCAGGAAAAGAGAGCTGTAACTTAAAATGGTAGAAATATTAGATTGGCAACAGACCTACCCACAGAGACCTAGCAGCCCAGAAAGGAATGCCATGATCTATTCAGAGCACTAAATGAGAAAAATATGCAGCCAAGAATACTATATTCAGCTAGGCTGTCACTGAAAATTGAAGGAGAGATAAAGAGCTTCCAGGACAAACAAAAACTAAGGGATTTTGCAAACATGAAACCAGCCCTAAAAGAAATATTGAAAAGGGTCCTATAAGCAAAGAGAGAGGCTAAAAACAACATAGACCAGAAAGGAACACAGACAATATACAGTAACAGTCACCTTACAGGCAATACAATGGCACTAAATTCCTATCTTTCAATAGTTACCCTGAATGTAAATGGGCTAAATGTCCCAATCAAAAGACACAGGCTATCAGGTTGGATAAAAAAAACAAGACCCATCGATATGCTGTCTGAAAGAGACTCATTTTAGACCCAAAGACACCCCCAGATTGAAAGTGAGGGGGTGGAAAATCATTTATCATGCTAATGGACACCAAAAGAAAGCTGGGGTGGCAATCCTTATATCAGACAAATTAGATTTTAAACCAAAGAGTATAATAAGAGATGAGGAAGGACACTATATCCTACTTAAAGGGTCTGCCCAGCAAGAAGATCTAACAGTTGTAAATATCTATGCCCCTAACATTGGAGTAGCCACTTACATAAGCCAGTTAATAACAAAAGTAAAGAAACACATTGGCAACAATACAATAATAGTGGGAGACTTTAACACCCCCCTCACTGAAATGGACAGATCATCTAAGCAAAAGATCAACAAGGAAATAAAGACTTTAAATGACACACTGGACCAAATGGACTTCACAGATATATTCAGAACATTCCATCCCAAAACAACAGAATACACATTCTTCTCTAGTGCCCATGGGACATTCTCCAGAATAGATCACATCCTAGGTCACAAATCAGGTCTCAACCGGTACCAAAAATTGGGATCATTCTCTGCATATTTTCAGACCACAGTGCTTTGAAACTAGACTTCAATCACAATGGAAAAGTAGGAAAGAACTCAAGTACATGGAGGCCAAAGAGAATCCTACCAAAGAATGAATGGGTCAAACAGGAAATTAAAGAAGAATTAAAAAAATTCATGGAAACCAATGAAAATGAAAACAGAACTGTTCAAAATCTTTGGGATGCAGCCAAGGGAGTCCTAAGCGGAAAGGACATAGCAATACAAGCCTTTCTCAAGAAACAAGAAAGGTCTCAAATACACAACCTAACCCTACACCTAAAGGAGCTGGAGAAAGAACAGCAAGTAAAGCCAAACCCAGCAGGAGAAGAGAAATAATAAAGATCAGAGCAGAAATCAATGAAATAGAAACCAAAAGAACAGTAGAACAGATCAATGAAACTAGGAGCTGGCTCTTTGAAAGAATTAACAAGATTGATAAACCCCTGGCCAGACTTATCAAAAAGAAACGAGAAACAACACAAATAAATAAAATCATGAATGAAAGAGGAGATATCACAACCAACACCAAAGAAATACAAACAATTATAAAAACATATTATGAGCAACTCTATGCCAGCAAATTAGATAATCTGGAAGAAATGGGTTTAGTCCTAGTGATGTATCAACTACCAAAACTGAACCAGGAAGAAATAGAAAACCTGAACAGACCTATAACCACTAAGGAAATTGAGGTAGCCATCAAAAATCTCCCAACAAACAAGAGCCCAGAGCCAGATATCTTCCCAGGGGAATTCTACCAAACATTTCAAGAAGAATTAATACCTATTCTTCTGAAACTGTTCCAAAAAATAGAAATGGAAGGAAACTTCCAAACTCTTTTTATGAGGCCACCATTACCTTAATCCCAGAACCAAACAAAGACCCCATCAAAAAGGAGAATTACAGACCAATACTCCTGATGAACATGGATGCAAAAATTCTCACCAAAATACTAGCCAATAGGATCCAACAGTACTTTAAAAGGATTATTCACCACCATCAATTGGGATTTATTCCTGGGCTACAAGGTTGATTCAACATCCACAAATCAATCAATGTAATACAATACATTAGTAAAAAAAAAAAAAAAAAAAAAAAAAAACAAGAACCATATGATCCTCTCAGTAGATGCAGAAAAAGCATTTGACAAAGTACAGCATCCTTTCTTGAACAAAACTCTTCAGGGTATAGGGATCGAGGGTACATACCTCTCTAACATAAAATCAATCTATGAAAACCCCACAGCAAATATCATTCTCAATGGGGAAAAACTGAGAGCTTCCCCCTAAGGTCAGGAACACGACAAGGATGTCCACTATCACCACTGTTATTCGACATAGTATTACAAGTCCTAGCCACAGCAATCAGACAACAAAAAGAAATAAAATGCATCCGAATCGACAAAGAGGAAGTTAAACTCTCACTGTTTGCAGGTGGTAGGATACTTTATGTGGAAAACCCAAAGGACTCCACCCCAATACTGCTAGAACTCATACAAGAATTCAGTAAAGTGGCAGGCTATAAAATCAATGCACAGAAATCAGTGGCATTCCTATACACCAACAAGACAGAAGAAAGAGAAATTAAGGAGTTGATCACATTTACAGTTGCACCCAAAACCTTAAGATACCTAGGAATAAATCTAACCAAAGAGGCAAAGAATCTGTACTCAGAAAACTATAAAATACTCATGAAAGAAATTGAGGAAGACACAAAGAAATGGAAAAACGTTCCATGGTCATGGATTGGAAGAACAAATATTGTGAAGATGTCAATGCTACCCAGAGCAATCGACACATTTAATGCAATCCCTATTAAAATACCATCAACTTTTTTTTGAAGAAATGGAACAAAAAATCCTAAATTTGTATGGAATCAGAAAATGCCCTGAGTAGCCAGAGGAATGTTGAAAAAGAAAAGCAAAGCTGGTTGCATACAATTCCGGACTTAAAGCTCTATTACAAAGCTGTCATCATCAAGAGCATATGGTACTGGCACAAAAACAAACACATAGATCAGTGGAACAGAATAGAGAGCCCAGAAATGGACCCTCAACTCTATGGTCAACTCATCTTTGACAAAGCAGGAAAGATTGACCAATGGAAGAAAAGACAGTCTCTTCAACAAATGGTATTGGGAAAATCAGACAACCACATGCAGAAGAATGAAACTGCACCATTTCCTTACATCACACACAAAAATAGATTCCAAATGGTTGAAAGACCTAAATGTGAAACAGAAGTCCATCAAAGTCCTAAAGGAGAACGCAGGCAGCAACCTCATCGACCTCAGCCGCAGCAACCTCTTCCTAGAAACACTGCCAAAGGCTAGGGAAGCAAGGGCAAAAATGAACTGTTAGGACTTCATCAAGATAAAAAGCTTTTGCACAGCAAAAGACATAGTCAACAAAACCAAAAGACAACCAACAGAATGGGAGAAGATATTTGCAAATGACATATCAGATAAAGGGCTAGTATCCAAAATCTATAAAGAACTTATCAAACTCAACACCCAAAGAACTAATGATCCAATCAAGAAATGGGCAGAAGACACGAGCAGACATTTTTTGAAAGAAGACATCCAAATGGCCAAAAGACACATGAAAAAGTGCTCAACATCACTCGGTATCAGGGAAATCCAAGTCAAACCTCAATGAGATACCTCCTTACACCAGTCAGAATGGCTAAAGTTAACAAGTCAGGAAACGACAGATGTTGACAGGGATGTGGAGAAAGGGGAACCCTCCTACACTGTTGGTGAGAATGCAAGCTGGTGCAACCCCTCTGGAAAACAGTATGGAGGTTCCTCAAACAGTTCAAAATAGAGCTACCATACAATCCAGCAATTGCACTACTGGGTATTTACCACAAAGATACAAATGTAGGGATCCGAAGGGGTACGTGCATCCCTATGTTTATAGCTGCAATGTCCACAATAGCCAAACTGTGGAAAGAGCCAAGATGTCCATCGACAGATGAATGGTTAAAGAAGAAGTGGTATATATATACAATGGAATATTATGCAGCCATCAAAAGGAATGAAATCTTGCCATTTGCAATGACATGGATGGAACTGGAGGGTATTATGCTGAGCAAAATAAGTCAATCAGAGAAAGACATGTATCATATGATCTCACTGATATGAGGAATTCTTAATCTCAGGAAACAAACAGGGTTGCTGAATGACTGTTGACTCACAGACCTGTATCTCTGAAACAAATAATACATTATATGTTTAAAAAAAAGAAGATAGAAGGAAGGAAAAATGAAGGGGGGCAATCGGAGGGGGAGATGAACCATGTATTCTGAGAAACAAACTGAGGGTTCTAGAGGGAGGGTAGTGGGGGGATGGGTTAGACTGGTAATGGGTATTAAAGAGGGACATATTGAATGTAGCACTGGGTGTTATACGCAAACAATGAATCATGGAATACTACATCAAAAACTAATGAGGTAATGTATGGTGATTAACATAACATAATAAAATTTAAAAAAAGAAAGGAATGGAATATTAAAGACTAATACTCTTATTTAAAATAGATTTCTTAATCAAATATAAGCAAATCAAATGCGTCAGTATATACATGATAATATCTTATAGCCAAGCAGTGTAGAAACCAGTAATGTGAGATTTGTTTATCATCAAAAATCAATTAATAAAATTTACTGTATTAATGAATGAAGAGGAAATATGATCATCAAAATAGGTACCTGCAAAGTATTTCAGAAAATAAAGTTGGAAAGATGAGAGAGAAGAGAGAGCCCAAATATTGGGTCATACACAACAGTTCTTTGGGGTTTTTTTGTATGTATATTTCAATGGATCCAACGGCAAATCTATGAGCAAAGAAAAGTATTTCAACTAATGGTACTGGTAAAACTATGTATATGTACAAAAATTAAACATGCATGCTCTATGTTTCATACCATACACACACACCCAACAATTTGAGATACATTAGCCTAAATCACGAAAGTTGAAACTATAAAGCTTCTAGAAAAAATTTGATAAATGTCTTTGTGACAGGCAACATTTTCTTTAGTAAGTTTTAGAAAGCAATAATGATAAAATTGAATAATGTTTCATTACATTTAATCAAAATTTTAAATTGTTTATTAAGATATAACATTAATAAAATTAATAAAGATACCACATACAATAAGAGGAAATATTGACAGTACATATATTTACCAAAAGAATTGTATCTGGGATATAAAAAGAACTCACAATTTGATAATAAAAAAATAAACCATCCAATACAAAGAAAGGAATTGAAGGAACTGAACAAAAACCTCACAGAGGAAGTTACATAATTGCCAAAATCACATGAAAATGTGTTCAATATTATTTCTTATCAGGGAACGGAAGATGACAACTACAGTGAAATGCTATTACATATACACTACAACAACTTGTACTAAAACATTACAATACCAAATGTTGACAAGTATACAGAATGGTGTTGCTCAAGAGTGCTTTCTATAATGATGAAAATATGTATGTACATACTTCCTAACAGAGTAGTCACTAGCCACATGTGGCCATTCAGCACTTGAAAAATGTTTAGTATTATTGCAGAACTAAACATTATGTAATTTCAATCAATTTAAATTTGATAACCATACATCAGTACTGGGGCAACTAAAATCCTTACACATCATATATAAGATGAGAAATTATACAATAACTTTAGTAAATTTCTGAGAGGTTTTTATAAAACACTCCTAGATATTTATAAAACTTCAATACAAATGTGATTTTACAAGATGACCAAAAATACTTGAAAAAGAGGTGCCTGGGTGGCCCAGTCAGTTGAGCATCTTACTCTTAATTTCAGCTCAGGTCATGATCTCTGGGTCATGAGACTGAGCCCTGCATTGGGCTCCAAGCTGAGCAGGGATTGGGCTCGAAATTCTCTCTCCTTCTCCCTCTGCCCCTCCCCACTCTCTCTCTCAAATAAAAATAAATAAATCTTAAAAAAAAAACTTGAGCAACTTTATAACAACTTTATATCTAATAACCCAAACTGGAAAGAACCCAAATGCCTACCAAATAGTAGTTAAAGGACTTTGGTATACAATGCAATACTACTAATCAAGTACAAGGTGTGAAGAAAACATAGACAAGTCTCAAAAATATTGTGCTAAGTAACAGCTTACAGAATATTTTATATTTCATATGATTCCATTTATATGTATTTCTAGAATAGACAAAATTAAAATGGTTGAAAAAAATCTAAACAGGTTGTCTTTGGGAGCTAAAGGCAGGAATATAATGAAAAGGGGTGTGAGGGATCTCTGAGGGTAAGTTTCTGTATCTTCATAGATACTGATGTTGTGCAAGTATATGCATTTTTCCAGAACTTTTCAAATTATACACTTAAGATTTAAATATTTCATTGCATATAAACTTTACCTCAAGTAAAGAAATCTTAAACAAATGTACAACACTAGTTAATGATATATGCATGCAGACATATTTTAGTGGAAATTTACTATTCCCTGTAGCTTTATTTTTTATTTATTATTGAAGTATAGTTTCCATACAATTTTATATTAGTTTCAGATATATACTACATATTGATTTGAGAATTCTATATATTACCAATGCTCACTATAGTAAATGTAATCACTACCCTTTGCCATATATTATTTACAATATTAATGACTGTATTTCCTATGCTGCACATAACCACAACTAGATTCTGTACTTAGTATTTATTATACTTGTTTTATGATCTATCTATCCCTTTATTCATTTATCAATGCATCTTTATATGCTCTTAAAGTAAACCTGTAGGTATATGGATTTTTAGTGTAAAATTCTTTCCATTTTGTGAATTTTTAAAAATTTTGGATGGATGGATATGAGGGCTTAATTTTTTTATTATATATATGATATATGTTCTAATAATTATTTTCTGATAATTTTACATTTCTTATCACTCCAAAACCAAAGGATCTTCTAATCTGTAAAATAACTTTTGAATTAATTTTTTTCTAAGGACTATCCCCCCTAAATAATCACTTGAAGATATCAAGATCTTACACTGTGATACTTTTTATTAGACTTTAGCTGCATCTATGGCAAAAAATACATTATGTGGGAGGAGTAGGAATTCTGGTGGGTATTTACCCCAATATTTAAATTCACAAAATATAAAATTATGTACCATCATAAAATGCAGGCACCTAAATACAAACACTTTTCTTTTTTTTTTTTTTTTTAATGAGAGAGAGAGAGCACATGAGAGGGGAGAGGGTCAGAGGGAGAAGCAGACTCCCTGCCGAGCAGGGAGCCCGATGCGGGACTCGATCCCGGTACTCCAGGATCATGACCTGAGCCAAGGCAGTGGCTTAACCAACTGAGCCACCCAGGCGCCCTACAAACACTTTTCAAGAGGGACATTTTAAGAAGACAGATACTAGGTTTATCTTGCTTGAAAGTTGGAGATTCAGAGTGTCTTTGGTGGAATTATTCCAAGAAATAGAAAGAAAATTTTAGATTGGCTAATTTAAAACAAACTTCCTCATGATAAAATAATTTATTGGAAACATAAGGTGTATTTACAACTCACGTTAGCTGGGAATACTATATTTAATAGATAATATAAACACAGTGAGAGATATATAAATAAAAAGCAAATACATAAAAGCTCAGACCTCATTGAGGAAAAAAAAAGATTGATTGAACCAAATTCACTTTATTCAAACAACTAAATCACCACTGCCAATGGATGTTTTAACAGCTTTGATAATGGAGTGACTTTTATACAATATATAACTGTACTATATCATGTTAAGTGGGTTAGTGTATCCTTCTGCAATCAAATGAAAGTACCATAAGTCACATACAGCATTTTTAATTTATGAAGGATCTCAGAATCCCTAGAATATTCTAACATTGCTGTGTCATATATTCAAACTCTCTATCCATTTATGTAGCCAGAGCTTAAAAACTAAAAGCTTTTATCTTTCTTTTTTCTAATGGTGAAATCACTGGGACATGGTGCACAATGTATGCAAGACATTTTCAAGCATAATAAGATTAGACAGTAAATGTCAGAATCCTATTATACTAATTCTACACAAAGCATGAATTATTAATGGTTCACCTCTAATTCCAATGATCGAACATATATAAATATAAAGTGGACTCTTTGTGGGGAAGATATATTTTCTAGACAAGAATAAACATAAGTACAAATTGAAAGTTCTGTTGGATTAATAACACAGAAACTTTGATGTATAAGTATACTTATAGGCAGACCATGATTTTAGTTACTAAGAATTCCTGGAAACTGCATCATGAATTGAAGATAAAATATTTGTTTGCATGCATTTTAGAGATACTGTGTAGTATAACTTTGTAAAAGGGATACCAAATGTTTTATTATTTTGGGATGATTATCTACTGGGAAAACTAAAGGTAATCAATGGAAAATCATTAGGCTAGGAAGAAGAGCACTTCTGGATAGCCATTTATAAAATAAATGGTTCTAAGGTAACAGAAATAGATTTAATTTTCTTCCTTCCTATTACCTCTAAACAAAAATAATAATAAATAAGAGTACAAATATCATCTATAATTCTACATTATAAATATCAAATGCAATTTATATGAAGTGTTGAAGTGGGAAGACATGAAGAACAAATACTGTGACTCTGGAATTCAAAGATAATTTGTAGGTCAGTTTTTCAAAAGAGGCAAACCAAAAAAACAGACCCTTAACTAGCGAGAACAAACTGATAGTAACCAGAGGGGATGTGGGTGGGAGGTTGGGTGAAACAGGTGATGGAGATTAAGGAGTGCACATGTTGGGATGAGCACCAGGTGATGTATGGAACTTTTGAATCACTATATTGTACACATGAAACTAATACTACACTGTATTTTAACTAACTGGAATTTAAATAAAAATGTAAAAAAATAAAAATTAAAAATTAAAAAAATAAATTTAAAATTAGGTGATGTAACCTAAGAAATAAGTCCAACCATTTCTTTTGGAAGCCAAAAGGACAGCAGCTTCAGCTGGTGATGGGACCTACCTGAACAACACTTGGTATCTTGGAATAATATGCTAAAAAAACAAAGGGGTGAAAGAATCAGGAAAAAATAAGTCAGATAAAGAATACTCAACAACTTCCCTCTCCCCTCCCCCCAAAACCTGCAACTATGTAAGCAAATAAAAAGTGTGACTAAATACATTACTATGCATTAAACAACTCAATAAAGGGACACATATTTCACAATGGTGGAAAAGAGCACAAGGCAACATACAGAAGTGAAACAAGAACTGACAGGGTTCAAGGAAAGAGTGAAGGACAAAGATAAATCATCACACAAGTGCTCCACATGCAAAGCAGCTTAAAGAAAGGAAACCATGCTGAAAACAACAACAAAGGTGGAAAAATTGGATTTTATAAAGTGAGCAAATATTTTAATAATGATTACATTGTTAGATAGGCTTATAGAGAAAATAATAGCTATGAAATGTGATGTTTGAGCCCCATATTTCTTAATTAGTGTTTCTTTTTTTTTCTTTCTTGGAGGGTGGGGAACAGGAAGTGCAGAGGGAGAGGGAGAGAGTCTGGGTGTGGAGCCTGACAGCAGGGGGCTCAATCTCAGAACTCTGAGATCAGGACCTGACCCAAAATCAAGAGTCAATGCTTAACTGACCAAGCCACCAGGAACCCCTTAATTAGTGTTTCTGTTGAAGAGAATGGAAAAATGGAAAAAGAGAATTATACAAAAACCTTTAGAAAAAAAGAATCAAAATATTGAAAAGTTGCATGGTGTCTATGAATAAATGGATAGAATTAGCAACAACGAGATCTATTCTAGTTAAAATCCTGGAGGACAAAGGAAAAGAAATAATCCTTTGTCATCTAGACAAAAGAGAAAAAAAATCAGGCTGACTTTATACTTCTGCCCTACATTTTACTTCAAGAGACATTAAAACCATGACTGCAATGTAAAATATGGTCTAGGATACAACAGACTGCATATGACGTTGGAGAAAATAAAGAAGATATTTTCAAATTAATGAACATTCTTCTAAAAATTATTTCCAGACAAGTGAGAAATGAATAAACAAGAAACAATAATACATGAAAGTAATAATTAAAAAATAAGTAAGAGTATGTTTGGTGACCAACGAAGCTATTTACAAAGGGACTCCATGTTAAGCTGCTGTGGAACGGGGTGCCTGGGTGGCTCAGTTGTTAAGCGTCTGCCTTCAGCTTGGGTTACGATCCCAGGATCCTGGGATGGAGCCCCACATTGGGCTCCCTGCTCAGCGAGAAGCTTGCTTCTCCCTCTCCTGCTCTCGCTGCTTGTGCTCTCTCTATCTCTCTCTGTCAAATAAATAAATAAATAAAATCTTAGGGACCCCTGGGTGGCTCAGTTGTTAAGCGTCTGCCTTCGGCTCAGGTCATGATCGCAGGGTCCTGGGATCTAGCTCTGCATGGGGCTCCCTGCTCGGCAGGAAGCCTGCTTCTCCCGCTCCCACTCTCCCTGCTTGTTTTCCCTCTCTCGCTGTCTCTCTCTCTAGCAAATAAATAAAATCTTAAAAAAAAAAAAAAAGCTGTTGTGGAACTTAGGAAGAAAACGTACATTTTATAAACCATAGCAAATAAAAAATGCTATAACAAAGAAAAGATGGAAGATAAAAGGTTTGGAATCATTTTATATTGTACACTTGTATATTTTTAATTTTCCAAATTTTCTTCAGTAAACATGTGAACACATATTATGCTCTTAATCAGAAAATGCAATTTTAAAAATAAAGTCAGGTACTGTGAAAAGCCTAAACTTGTACTCTATCTTCAAGCTAAGTCAGCGTACCACAAGCTGTGTACTTACACATAAAACAGAGGAGACTTCTAAGTCAGACACAAAGACAGTTTATTACTTGTAGTGAAAGGAGCAGCCAGACTGGCACAGCAAGGCTGGCTCCCCGAATCCCAGTTTCCACAGTGAGTCACGGTGAGGATGAGTCATAGGAGAGGAAACCCAAGTTTTGTAATCTCTGACCCTTTATAGGGGCTACCGACAAACCTGTCCAAACCTTCCAATCCTCTTTTTCACAGAAAGAGAGGTGATTTTTAGCACCATGGAATATCTTCAGAAAGGGATGTCTCTAAATCTCTCTAGAGGAAGTCACTGCCTTTATCTTAATGTATCCAGGAATGTACATACTTTTTCTTAAGAAGAATTCCCTATTCTTATCTCTCCAGAGCTTGTATGTCTCCACAAATTTTGCTGAAAATATATCAAGAGCACCTGTCTTTTAATACTTGGACATGTAGTAATGCCACAGATTCTTGGAGAATCGACTTACAGTTCAGTTGTGATAGAGTGATAATGGTCCAATTTTGGAGGCCTTTTTTTTTTACTTTCCACTATTGCTGTCTTTCAAGAACATGATTTCTTTTAAAACTAATGGATAAATTGGGCGCCTGGGTGGCTCAGATGGTTAAGCGTCTGCCTTCGCGTCAGGTCATGATCCCAGGGTCCTGGGATCGAGTTCCGCATCGGGCTCCCTGCTCCTTGGGAGCCTGCTTCTCCCTCTGCTTCTCTCTCTCTCTCTCTCTCCCTCTCTCTCTCCCTCTGTCTCTCATGAATAAATAAATAAAATCTTAAAAAAAAATAAATAAATAAAATCTTTAAAAAAACTAATGGATAAATTTATAAATACGATTTGACTGCATTTGCTAGTTGTTTTAATTGAAGGAAACTAATGGCAGAAACAGAACCTGAAAACTCTGTTCCATGTCACATCTATAATTGGGAGAGTATAATCACTCTGATCATCCAGCTTTTTGGGAAGGCTTGAGGTGATTCCCAGGCTTGGCAGTCTGCCCATCTCTATTACATTCTCAATTGTTGGTCAGTTCTAGAGCAAGTGCTGGAGGCAAATACCTCACTCTTGGTATTTCATTCTTCAGGTAATTGATATGATATTTTACGATCTCTGCTGTGGCTTCCAGGTCTCTCTGAAATGATTAGAAATGACATGAGTCAAGAAGCAGAATCTTGGACCTTCTGTATAACTTGAAATAGGTTTATGTTGTTTCTGCTTCTGCAATCACTTTTAATCAACATTATTTAAATTTCCTGCTTGCCCATATCCAACATGGGTCAAAAGGAAGCGTGTGTGTGTGTGTGTGTGTGTGTGTGTGTGTGTGTGTGTGTGTGGTGTTTGTGTGTGGTGATGCTATTAAAAATTAATTTATAACTGTAAAAGTAGAAAGAATTCTGAGAAAATACATGCAATTTCCAGTAGAAATACATATCATGCTTGTTATTTGTGAGGAAATACTCTGCTATTTGCGTGCACACTAACCCTCAAGCTGCTCTCATACCCAAAACAATACAGAATTTGTTCTTCCTCTTCGAGGTATCATGTGCCTCAGGAAAGGTGGCCCCATACCTGAGGGATGAATCATGATGCTAAACTCTAAACTGGGGATCTTCATCCTTTTTCTGGAAAGGGTCAAGAAGTAACTATTTCAGCCTTTACAGGTCAGACTTTCTCTGTTATTAGTCAAATCTGCCATTGCTGTGTGAAAGTAGCCATGTACAATAGGTGAGTGAGTGAACATGGCTGGGTTCCAATAAGACTTTATTAATGGATACTGCATTCCTTTTCTGGGGCTGCCTCAGCAGATTATCATAAATTGGGTGCCTTAAAGAAACATAAATTTATTCTCTCTCAGTTCTGGAGGCCAAAAGTCTGAATTCAAAGTGCTAGCAAATTTCCTGCTCCTTCCGAAAGCTCTATGGAAGAGTCCTTTCTTGGCTGTCTTTTAGCTTCTTGTGGTTGCCTTGCAATCCTTGGTGTTTCTGCACTGTGCCTCCTTCGCTCCAATCTCTGCCCCCATCTTCACGCTTCTCTCTCCCCTCCATGTGTGTCTGTGTCTCCAAATCTCCCTCTTCTTACAAGGATGAGTCCTCAGATTTGGGACCCACCCTAATTCAATATGATCTCATCTGAACTAATTACATCTGTGAAGACACTGTTTCTTTTTTTTTTTTAAATTTTATTTATTTATTCATGAGAGACAGAGGGGGGGAGAGAGAGAGAGAGAGAGAGAGAAGCAGGCTCCCAAGGAGCAGGGAGCCCAATGCAGGACTCGATCCCAGGACCTCGGGATCATGACCTGAGCCGAAGGCAGATGCTTAACCATCTGAGCCACCCAGGCGCCCGACACTGTTTCCAAATAAGGTCACATTCATAATACAGGGATTGAAGGTTTAACAGCTTTGAGGGATACAATTCAACACACAACCTATATTCAAATCTGAATGTCTGTAATTTTCATATGTTATGAAATAGTAAAACTTTTTTCAACCATTTAAATTGTTAAAACCATTCTTCACTTGCAGGCTATACAAAAATAGGCAGCAGGTTACATTTTAAGTGTTTGAATAATAATGTAGGAGGATGTTAGGTGATCCTGAGGTCAATTTATAATCCCAAGGAAATAAGATTTATGAGAAAGGCAGTTTGTTGGGAATGGCAAAGTAACAAGATGGGAAAAAAAAATCTGAATCCACTGTGGGGCTGCTGACTTTGCCAAAGCATAACCACCTACATTTGGACTTCTTTTTATGAAATTATATGTTCTAACAAATCATTATAGAACACCGCCATGTAGCAAACACCGTCTTATTCCCTGGAGTGGATGGAACAGTGAATAAAGCAGGCAGAACATTTGTCTACATGAATTTTGTATTTGAGTGGAGAGAGAGAAAGAAAGAAGGAGAGAGAGAGAGAGATGGAGAAGGGAGGGAGGGAGGGAGGAAGGAAGGAAGAAAGGAAGGAAGGGAGGAAGGGAGGGAAGGAGGGAGGGAGGGAGGAAGGAAGGAAGGATAGAAAGAGTGAGGGAGGGAATTAATGCCTCTATTTCAAACTTTATTGTGTGTACACATCACCTGGATTGGGACCCGAGGTTTTCACATGCTTCTAAGCAATACTAATTCATGTGGTCTACAGACTACACATGGAGTTGCAAGGACTAGAGAATGAACGGAAGTAGCAAGGGCCTGGCATCTAGAGGATATGTACCACTCAAATATGTCAAACCATCTGCTGCCAGCCCAGCATTGCATCAACTTACTATTTATTTCTTAATATTTCTGTCCCATTAGTGTTATCATCAACAGAAGATTGCTTGCTGAATTTTCTATGAATATCTTGGAGTTGATCTTCTCCAAAAGTATGAGATTAGCAATCTAAGATTTGGACTCTGTTTTTTTTTCTTTTTGTCATTTTTTAAATTGAAGTATAATTAACACACAGTGTTATATGAGTTTTAGGTGTACAATATAATGATTCAACATTTCTTTTTTTTTTAAAGATTTATTTATTTATTTATTTTGAGAGAGTGAGAATGAGAGAGAGAGACAGAGTACATGAGAAGGGGGAGGGTTAGAGGGAGAAGCAGGCTCCCCGCCGAGCAGGGAACCCGATGCAGGACTCGATCCCAGGACTCCAGGATCATGACCTGAGCCGAAGGCAGTCGCCTAACCAAATGAGCCACCCAGGCACCCAACATTTCTATATGTTACTCAGTGCTCACCAAAATAGTATGTTCTTCATCCCCTTTATCTGTTTCATCCATCCCCCCACCCATCTCCTCTCCGGAAATGACCCATTTTTTCTCTGTATTTAAGTCTGTTTTCTGTCTGTTTACTTTGTTTTATTCTGTTTTAGATTCTACATATATGTGAAATTGTATGGTATTTGTCTTTCTCTGATGGACTTATTTCACTTAGCATTATACCTTCTACACCCACCCATGTTGTTGCAAATGGCAAGATCTCATTCTTTTTTTATGATTGAGTAATATTCCATTATACCACATCTTTTTCCATTCATCTATCAATGGGCACTTGGATGGCTTCCATATCTTGGCTATTGTAAATAATGCTGCCATACACATAGGGGTGCTTATACATTTTTCAAATTAGTGTCTTCATTTCCTTTTAGTAAATACCCAGCAGTGGAATTAGTGCATTATATGGTTATTTCTATTTTCAATTTTTTGAGAAAGCTCCACACTGTTTTTCACAGTGGCTGCAACAGTTTACATTCCTACCAATGGTGCATGAGGGTTCCTTTTTCTCGACATCCTTACCAACACCTGTTTTTCTATTTTCTTTGATCCTAGCCATTCTGACAGGTATAAGGTGATATCTCATTGTGGTTTTGATTTGCATTTCCCTAATGATGAGTGATGTTAAGCATCTTTTCATGAGTCTGTTGGCCACCTGTGTGTCTTCTTTGGCAAAATGTCTCTTCAGGTTCTCTGCCCATTTTTCATTGCATTATTTGCCTTTTTGGTGTTCAGTTATTTAAGTTCTTTATATATTGTGAATAGCCAGAACAATCAAGAAAGAACAAAGCTGGAGGTACCACAATCTCAGATTTCCAGATATACTACAAAACTATAATAATCAAAACAAAGATCAATGGAACAGAATATAGAGCTCAGAAATAAAGCAACACTGATATGGTCAATTAATCTATGACAAAGGAGGCAAGAATATAAAATGGGGAAAAGACAGTCTATTCAACAAATGGTGTTGGGAAATCTGAACAGCTACATTGAAAGAAACCAGACCACTTTTTTACACCAAATAAAAAATAAACTCAAAATGAATTTAAAAACTTTAATGTGAGACCTGAGACCATAAAACTCCTAGAATAAAACATAAGCAGTAATTTCTTTGGCATTGACTGTAGAACCATTTTTCTAATTATAGAAATTGTTAGGCAAGAAAAACTCCTCAGGCAAGAAAAACAAAAGCAAAATTAAACTATTAGGACTATACCAAAATAAAAAGCTTTTTCACAGTCGAGGAAACCATCAACAAAATGACAAGGCAACCAAATGAATGGTAGAAGATATTTGCAAATGGTATATCCAATAAGGGGCTAATATCCAAAATACATGAAGAACTTGGACTAATTCTAACCTTAACCAATTCTAATGACATTCATAATCCTTTGCCCTTTCTTTTACCTATAACTCATAAAATATTTTTGAAATACTATCTTCTTACATTGCTCTTTTAGGAGTATCTAACAGAACATAAATGCCATAGTAATTTGAGGCGTGTAGTAATTAAAATAAATTAATAATTTCTAACAGTTGAAAAAATTTTCCTTGTCTATGTTTCTCAGTGAAATAACTTCATTCCTACATTTCCTATGGAATTTTATCTCAATGTATTATATGTTATGCAATAATGTCTTTACTTAATCATCTAACCTACTCCACTGTATACAAATGTGTATTTTTTAATTGTTTTTTTTTAAGATTTTATTTATTTATTTGAGAGCAAGAGAGTGAGGGAGCACAAGCAGTAGAGAGGGAGAAGCAGGCTGCCCATCCAGCAGGGAGCCCAAAGCAGGGCTCGATCCCAGAACCCCGGGAGCATGACCTGAGTCAAAGGCAGCTGCTTAACTGACTGAGCCACCCAGGTGTCCCTATTTAAAATTGTATTTTAAGAATTTCTTATACCTGTAAAACTCTAAATGTTAAATTCCCTTTGATTTAAGTTATTTCAATTCAGAAAAGATATGTTTATAAATTTTCAAAAATTATATTTAGCCATAAAATGTAGTTCATTGTAATTGTACTTCTTCAACAGATGGACTAAGGTGGAAGGAAGACATGAGGCCTGGATGGAAGGCAACATTGCTGACACTAATATTCATGTTTAGCTCTTTGTTTTCAGTGCCTGTTTTTGTTTGTTTTGTTTTGTTTCATATCTGGAGCAATGTATTATAGTAAGTCAGGACTAATGATAGGTATGGCATTTTCCTTTAAAGTGGGGAAGAGCAAGTGGTGAAAGGAGAAATGAGAATATGGAAAAACATAAAAAAGAGGAAAAGAGAATATGTTAGTTTTCAGGTAACATATTTGTTTAAAAAAGAGAAGATGTTATCAAACAAAACAAATGAAGAAATAAACAAGAAACAGAGACTCCTAAATACAGAACAAATCAGTGGTTGCCAGAGGGGAGGTGAGTGAGGGGATGGGTGAAATAGGGGAAGGGGATTAAAAGGTACAAAATTCCAGTTACAAAATAAATAAGTCATGAAGATGAAAAGCCCAGAATAGGGGATATAATCAATATTTTTTTTTTGAGAGAGAGAGTGTGTGTGCATTGGGGAGGGTGGATAAGGGGCAGAAGGAGAGAGAGAGAGAATCTTAAGCAGGCTCCACACTGAGCACAGAGCCTGATGCAGGGCTTGGTCTCAAGATCCTGAGATCATGACCTGAGCTGAAATCAAGACTCGGACAATTAACCGACTGTGCCACACAGGCACCCCAATATTATTGTTATTGCATGGTGACAGATGGAAACTATACTTATCATTGTAAGCATTGAATAATGTATAAAATTGTCAAATCACTATGTTGTCCACCTGAAACTGATATAACATTGTATGTCAACTATACTTCAATAATACAACTTTTAAAAATTAGAAAAGAGAACATGTAGGGATATTCAGTTTTTCTTTCTTTTTTTTTATTTTATTATGTTATGTTAATCACCATACAGTACATCATTAGTTTTTGATGTAGTGTTCCATGATTCATTGTTTGTGTATAACACCCAGTGCTCCATCTAGTATGTGCCCTCTTTAATACCCAGTTTTAACATTAAAATATAAAGATTTTAAAAGTCAGAACTCCCAATCTTACACTGAGAAAACTAAAAACTAATTACCCTTCTGGGATCCATCAAAGAAGAGAAACTGTGGGACAAACTACCACCCAGAAATCTGGAGATAGGTGAATACAGAAATACAGCTAAGATTGGCTTACCAGAAGCAGAAACCTCTGGGACTATAAGCAGCTAGGAACACTTGAATGGTCATTTTGATGACTTGCTAGAGGTTGAGTGTGGACTTGCATGAGAGTGAGAACCCCTGTGAGGCTGAAGTCTTACAGAGCCCCCAACTAATTAGTGAACTTTATCTTGAGGATCCTGAACATGTTCAGTGAAAATCTGAGAAGGATCCCCTTGTGGCTCTGATAGGAGGGGAAGAATGATCACAGTGAAATATACCCAGAGATTTCCCCAGAATGGAAGCCTACTCTCCAGAGGAAGCAATGCTGCAGAGCCTTAACCTAGATGAGAGAGCCTTCCTCTACTCCAGTTCATTTAGTTTTTCTATCTACATAGTTGTCAGGAGGCAGGAAGAGAAAACAGATGGTGACTACTGCAGGAAGGGATGGGGGTAGGGGTAGGAGGAAAAAGAGCACTAGAGCAACATTTTTGAAGGTCATAAGCCTAAAACACAAGCCCCCAAAAAATCTGAAATTAAATTGAAAAATTAAAGAATTGTTTCTTCATGCCATACACCTTACCACCACACCAACGGGGCTACAATGTAATAATGAACAGTGGATGAGAGCTGAAAGAGATGCAAGATGTGGACTTTTTCTGAGGGGGTTCTTAGGATATCCCAAAGCCAACATGGGAGAGAAAAACAAGGAGACTGGACAAATTGGTAACCTTTGTAACCTTTAGGTACAGAAAACATTAAACATAGCCTAACTCCTACTTATATTACCATTAATTTTCACACTCAGTTTGTATTACTCAAATTGTGGTACATCCATATAATCAAATATTATTCAGTGATGAAAAAAAAGAGGTATCATGCCACAAAAAGACATAAATGGTTTTTAGATGCGTGTTACTAAACAAAAGAAGCCAGTCTGCAAAGTGTGCATACTGCATGATTTCAATTACATGACATTCTGAAAAAGCTAAACCTATTAAGATAGTAAACAGATAAGTGATTGCTAGGGGATTGGGAATGAGGATAAATAAATGAAACACATGGCATTTTTAAGATGATAAACTCTTCTATATGAAAATGTAAGGTGAAACATGGCACTATTCATTAGTCAGAACCCATTGAACTTTGCTTCACAAAAAGGGAGCCCTAAAATATACAAATTGAAAAAATCATTTAGAGGATTAGAGAATCCTGAGGGATGGATTATAGCTTGTGACAAAAGAATCTGTTTTACAAATGTATGAAACATCCTCACTGGAGGAAATGGAAGAGAAATGGTAATTTTGGAAATGAGTAGAATCTGTAAAACTAAAGGAACAAAAGCATAGCTGCCCTTAAGCACTGACTGCACTGTAGTTGAGGGAAGTTGAACCCCAAAGAGGTATGGATTATAATTCTGATACTGTTCTTCATGTATACTGGAATTGAACAAATAAGTAAATGTGTGGCAAATGGTATGGGTCAAATTTATCATTGTTGTCTGGGAATTTACCAGTAAAAATAGTGAAGAAGCTAGAATGACCCCTGCAGTGATGGATTAGTTGAAGACACTGATATAAACTCATGTTTAGCTTACTATAGATACAGATGGCTACATATAAAAATATTTGTAGAAATATCTATAAAAGGATTCATAAGCACACATGCATTTCCTTGCTCTGTTAACTAAGAATATAACCCCAGCAGCAACAGGCAAGATCTTGGTTTCTAATAGCATTCTCCAATAAATCCACATCTGAGCAAGAAGTATACAAGTTGAGTGTGGAGCACCTTGTAATGCCAAGTAAGGACATGCTCATACAAACAAACAAACATTGATAAGGGTGTGGAAAAGGGATAGAGAAACCAACTGAAAGAGCTCTCAAAGGCCAAAACTGGAACAATTTATGCAACAAAATAAATCAGTATGAGAATATAACCAAAGTACAAAATAAATATCCATTAAGTCTATGCTGATATAAATTACTGAAAAATTACTGAATAATAAATAAATGTGAGACAATAGGCAGATCTCCCATGTAAAATAATTCCAAATATATTATCGAGATACTCTGCTCAAGGAGGTAGAACATCACTACCCACTCCTTAAGTATTGGCTGAGAACAGTGACTTCTTTCCAAAGAATACCATATGGAAAATGGGGAGGGGAGGTGTAACTTTAAAGTGAAACCTGCTGAGAACTACCTCAGCCAGGTGATCAAGATCAGCAGCAACAGAGATAGGAATGTTGCCTGCATATACCTTTGATATGGTTTGATGAGAACGGCCTTTAACTCTGTGATGTTCCTCCCCAAATCCCATAAACCCCAGGCTAACCATGAGAAAACCATGAAATAAATCTTAATAGAAGGACATTCTACAAAGTACTTAACCAGGACTCCTGAAAACTGTCAAGGTCATCGAAATCAGGGAAGTCTGAGAAAATAAGAGCCTAAGGTAACACCACTACTAAATGTAATATGGTGTCCTAGAAAACATCCTGGAATTGGATCAAAGATAAAAATCATTTCATAAAGAAATGAGAGTTATAACAGAAAGGACTACAATTTTTAAGAAATTAATTTGCACGAGACTGTTGAATCACAGATCTGTACCTCTGAAACAAATAATGCAATATATGTTAAGAAAAAAAAAAGAAGAAGAAGATAGCAGGAGGGGAAGAATGAAGGGGGGGAATCGGAGGGGGAGACAAACCATGAGATGATGCACTCTGAAAAACAAACTGAGGGTTCTAGAGGGGAGGGGGGTGGGGGGATGGGTCAGCCTGGTGATGGGTATTAAAGAGGGCACGTTCTGCGTGCAGCACTGGGTGTTATGCATAAACAATGAATCATGGAACACTACATCAAAAACTAATGAGGTAATGTATGGTGATTAACATAACAATAAAAAATTTAAAGAAAAAAAGAAATTAATTTGCATGGGCAGCGGGTGGCTCAGTCAGTTAAGCATCTGACTCTTGATTTTGGCTCTGGTTGTGATCTCTGGTTGTAAGACTGAGCCCTGCATTGGGCTCCGCCCTGGGTGTGGAGTCTGCTTGAGATTCTCTCTCTCCCTCTCCTTTTGCCCCTCCCCCATCTCTCTTGCTCTCTCTCTATTAAATAAATAAATCTTTAAAAAAAGAAATTAATTTGCAAACATTTCTCCTCTACTTAGAAAAATTACTCAAACCCTTATTATCCACTGAGAAGTCGCTTACCATTCAGTTCTGTATACTGGCAAGGTCACAGAAATTCAAGCCAATAAATACAGATTCTAATTACAGTGCTTTGCCTCTTATATTCAAGACTTCTCTGAAAATCACTTTCCTTATTTGTGTCCAAAAAAACTGCAAATCTTATATGGGCACATATATTTCCTTGCTCTGTTCTTTTGATGTTGTATAAGGGATACAGCCACTCAAGGTTATGTATAATTCTAGATGTATATTTTTAGTAAAGTTCACTGTTAACTCTATTTTTCCCAGCCTTACTGAGATATAACTGACATATAACTCTGTGTACACTTAAGGTGAACAGTGTGTTGATTTGATACCCTTATCTATTACAATGTGATTACCACCATGATCAAGTTAACACCTCCATCATCACATAATTACCATTTCTTTTTTATGGTGAGAACCCTTAAGATTTACTCCCTTCATAATTTTCAAGTATACAGTGCAGTACTATTAACTATAATCACAATATTGTGCATTAGATCCCCAGAATGTTTTCATATTCTAGTTGGAAGTTTTTACCCTTTGGCCAACATCTCCTTAATTCTCCCACCTCTCAGCCCCTAACATGACCAATAGGTCAAAGAAGGAATTAAAATGGAAATCAGAAAATATCTCAAAACAAATGAAAATGTTAAGTCTTAATTAAAGATCCCACACTTAGTAAAATTGCATGATAAATTTGATTTGGCCAGTTAGAGATGCAAATGATTGCTGTTCAGTGGACATATCACTTTATGTCCCAGGTGGACATTAACACCTCTATATGAAATCCTGCTATAATTTATGTAAATATATAAATATAAATGTTTTCTGGTCATCACACCCCCTTACTGCTTTTGTTACTGGAGTAGTAAGTTCATTCCTTACTCATACCATTTGCCAAATAACCAAATAACAAAACAGTATTTGATGGCAAGCAGGTAATTTATTCAATGACCAGAGAATGGAGAAGGGGAGCGCTAAAGGCACCATCTCCTTGATTAGGTCTCATGGTATGGGTTTTACAGTGTTAGAGTAATTAAGGGGCTGGTAAGCAAGCTGACCTTGGGTATTTTTGTAGAAGGGGGAGATGACTTCTTCAATTCAGAGTGCCACCTCTTTATTCCCTTAAATGGGCACAGTTGGATCTGTTATGGCACTGGTAGGTATGTTTTTTATTATTACAATTAAATGATAATGATTGAGGATTAACAGGCTGTCTTAACTGGACCAAACCTGTGAAAACTGGGTCATGGGGGCTTGTTTGGACATCTGGCCTTAGTTTCTGATGGCAAGCAGCACCTGTAAGCCAGGGCTATAAAACTGGGTTATTGTGGCTTGTTAGCAACTTCCTGGTGACACTCTCTTCATTAATTAATGAGGTAAATAAAATTTTGACATGTGTTTATTTTCTATTAGTATAAGAGTCATGATATTATTTCTTCTTTATACTTTGACATTTGTTAGGATGAATAAAAATTCAAAATTTTGTTTGAAGAGTCAAAGAGCACTGTATTAGGGTTACTGATTTAAGTCTTATAGAGATTAAGCAAATACTTTAAATGAGTAAGTGAGAAATTTTTTCATATGAAATGAATAGGAAATGGTGAGCCATAGGGATCTGGAGAGCACATGGAAGTATGCATGGAAAATTATCCAGAGAAAGTGGGTTATCAAGTGCCCTCATATAAAATAGAAACTGTTTTAATACTGTCAACTCTTTCTAATCACACTTGTGTTATATCATCCTATAAAGTAAATAAATACATAAGTAAAAATATTAAAAATAAAAGTCTGAGATCAGAATTAATTCTTGGGCTACCAAATTAAGTGTGTTCTAGGTGTGTCATTTTTCTACATGTGATTTATAAGTATAATAATTTGCTTCCTCTCTAGATACAAGATTTATATTAAAAGTGCTTTTATCACAATTTTAAAAATATGCTGGGAGAGTCTTGCTTACACAACACTTGAATAATTTCTCTAAATGCAATGTCTGATTTCAGAAAAAGACAATTTTAATATTATAAGCAAAATCCATCACACAGGGAACAACAATATTTCAAACGCGCTACATTAACATTTTGTTCACCAAAGTATACACCATCCAGAATGCTACATAAACACAGGCAACATCGGTGGACAATTTAGTGTTGAAATGTTGCTGATTTCCCTTTCCAGGTTTCTGAGCAGCTGACAGAACAGGAATAAAGTTTACACTTTAAAACCCCTTGGTAATTGGAAATGAGCGCTTTGTTGCTCTTGTCATTGGAGCAAGCAGTTTCTGAGTCATTTGGGGCCTCACATCAATGCATTTGACAATAAATTGCTGGACGGAAATTCCCAGCAGTGTTACTCCTGAACTTCTCTTTTGTTGCCCTAGGCTGTAGTCAAAGTTTCTCAGCACTCGACAGGTAGAAACTTTCCCAGTATTGACATTTGTGATGGCATCACTTATTTATATGAAATGAGAACCAATTTCTCGCTTAGGATTGCTCAGGTAAAATGAGCAAGTCAAATGTTAGATCCTTCTTTTAAATTGCATGGGAGGACACTAGGAGCATTAGATGCTCTGTACTTACAAAAAAGTAAAAAAAAAAAAAAAAACTTTTACAAAATTGCATTTCTTGTTGCTGTCCTCCGAACACCTCTAAGCAGCTTTCAGCCTGAACTGTATGGTATGAACACTGACTTAAAGAAGAGTTAGTCAAGAAATGCTTTGTCTATCCCGGGGAAATATGGTTTTAAAAAAAAGAAAAAAGACTTGAATTCTTTCCTTTTCAAGTCCTCCAACTTTCATTGCAGAAACACTTAGATACCCATCCAATCAGATTAATAGAGCAACATTTTTTATTATGTTATGTTAATCACCATACATTACATCATTAGTTTTTGATGTAGTGATCCATGATTCATTGTTTGCATAAAACACCCAGTGCTCCATTCAATACGTGCCCTATTTAATACCCATCACCAGGCTAACCCATCCCCCACCCCCCTGCCCTCTAGAACCCTCAGTTTGTTTCTCAGAGTCCATAGTCTCTCATGGTTTGTCTCCCCTTTTCCCCCTTCATTTTTCCCTTCCTACTATTTTCTTCTTTTTTTTTTTAACATATAATGTATTATTTGTTTCAGAGGTACAGATCTGTGATTCAACAAGCTTACACAATTCACAGCGAATAGAGCAACATTTAGTTAAATAGTTTTAAGTTAATGTATTATGGTATTGACTAGAAGTAATCTCTAGTGGCATACGCTTCTTGTTCCTACCTAGTTCAATATCATCACAAATGGCATTGCTGTGATGTTCACCAAATTTGCATTTTATACAAAACTGTAAAGAGAAGTAATAGATTAAGTAGGTAGGAAACAACCTGTCTTTTTCAGCTGGAATGATGAACTAAATTTACAAGACTAAATGCAAAGAAAAAAATATATATGTTGATAATATATGATACATTAAAATATATATATTCAAATATGTTTATGTGTTTATGTATATATATTACACATAAATGCATTGCATATATAAATATTATGTAACATATAAAGATGCCAGTAATTATAAGATATTTATTAAGTATGAATGAACAACAATATAAGTAAGTTTGTGATTTTTTTCACTTATTCCTCAAAATAATTTTGTGGGATAAGTCATTTATATTAATAAATCTAATTTTGGAAACTCTGTCTTTACTACGGAGAAGATAACCCATCTAATAAATTGTAATTACTCTTCCATTGAGTTAAAAAGTTTTCCTAGAATTAGTTTTCACCATATCTTGACTTTCAAAATTTATTTTTAGTGTTATAAAAAAGAAATCTCCAGCATCCTATTTCAAAGAATTTCTTTTGTAATAGGGAGTTTTTATATCAAAAAAGAATTGTTATATAATCATTTTTAAACTGAATATAAACAAAAAGAAGGCAGAATGGAGATTATTGGAATTTTAACTGTCATTTAGATAAATAGGTGAGTAGTTTGTTTCCCAGAGGTCTTAATTTCTTCATATTTTATATTAAAGTTGCTAAGCATTTTATCATGAATGCCAATTTTTTTCTGGAAGGAAGTTGTGAACTATATCACTAAGAAAGAATCTGTGTACAACCATGTTTAGAATATTAGAATAATACTTCTTGATTATTTACAATACTGTGGGGATAAATATTTCTCAATTTATTATTTTTTTCTGTTCTCACTTCTTTCTAACTTTTTAAAAAAATTTCCATACATGATTTAAAAAAATTTCGTTTACAGAAAACTTTCTTATGCTGTTATGAATATTATATGCACATGATAAAAAACCTCTACTGTGCCTATTCATTTCTCCTAACCCACAAATCCCCGGCAATCCCTGATCTTTTTATCTGTCTCCCTAGTTTTGCCTTCTTCAAAAAGTCATATAGTTGGAATGATACAGTATGTAACTTTTTCAGATTGCCTTACTTCACTTAGTAATATGTATTTAGGGTTTCCCCATGTCTTTAGATGGTTTGATAACTCATTTCTTTTTAATGCTGAATAATAATCCACTGTCTGAATGTACCACACTTTATTTAGACATTCTCCTGCTGAAGGACATCCTGGTTGCTTCCAAGTTCTGGCAGTTTTGGATAACACTGCTATTAACATACTTGTGTGCAGGATTTTGTGTGGAATTAAGTATTCAAAGTATTTATGTAAATAGTAAGGAGTATGATTGCTGTATTACTCCAATTACAGTTAGTTTAGATTTGTAAGAAGTCACCAAATAGTCTTTCAAAGTGGCAATATCATTTTGCATTCCAACCAGAACTGTATGAGAGTTCCAGTTGCTCCACATCCTCACTGGTAATTGGTGTTGTCACTATTCCAGATTTTGACCATTCTAATAGGTGTATAGTGATATTTTATTGTTTTAATGTGCATTTTATGGATTCCATATTATTTGGAACATTTTTATATGCTAATTCACCATGTGTATATCTTTGCTAGTAAAGGTCTTTTAACGTCTTTGGTCTATTTTTAATTAGGTTGTTTGTTTCTTATTGTTGAATTTTAAGGGTTCTTTATATATTTTGTATACTATTCTTTATCAGATGTGTCTTTAGCAAATATTCTCCCAGTGTGTAGCTTGTCATCTCATTCTCTTGATTTTTTTTTTTAATTTACTATGGTCTATTATTCACCATACATTATAAAATTAGTTTTTGATGTAGTGTTTCATGATTCATTGTTTGCATATAACATCCAGTGCTCCATGCAGAATGTGCCTTATTTAATACCCATCACCAGGCTAACCCATCCCCCACCCCCCTCACCTCTAGAACCCTCAGTTTGTTTCTCAGAGTCCATAGTGTCTCATGGTTCATTTACCCTCCGATTTCCCTGCCTTCATTATAAGTTTCCTATTATCTTCTTCTTTTTTTTAAACATATATTGCATTATTTGTTTCAGAGGTACAGTCTGTGATTCAACAATCTTGCACAATTCACAACCCTCACCACAGCACATACCCAACCCAATGTCTATCCCCCAGCCACCCCATCCCTAACAACCCCCACCACTCCAGCAACCCTCAGTTTGTTTCCTGAGATTAAGAATTCCTCATATCAGTAAGATCATACAATACATGTCTTTCTCTGATTGACATATTTCGCTCAGCATAACACCCTCCAGTTCCATCCATGTCATTGCAACCGGCAAGATTTCATTTTTTTAATGGCTGCATAATATTCCATTGTATATATATACCACATCATCTTTATCCATTCATCTGTCAATGGACATCTTGATGCTTTCCACAGTTTGGCTATTGTGGACATTGCTGCTATAAACATCAGGGTGCACGTACCCCTTCAGATCATTACATTTCTATCTTTGGGGTGAAAACCCTGTAGTGCAATTGCTGGGTCTATGATACCTCTATTTTCAACTGTTTGAGGAACCCCCATACTGTTTTCCAGAGTGGCTGTACCAGCTTGCATTCCCACCAACAGTGTAGGAGGGTTCCCCTTTACCGCATCCCCGCCAACATCTGTCGTTTCCTGACTTGTTAATTTCAGCCATTCTGACTGGTGTGAGGTGGTATCTCATTGAGGTTTTGATTTGGATTTCCCTGATGCCGAGTTATGTTGAGCACTTTTTCATGTGTCTCTTGGCCATTTGGATGTCTTCTTTAGAAAAATGTCTGTTCATGTCTTCTGCCCATTTTTTGATTGGATCATTTGTTCTTTGGGTGTTGAGTTTGATAAGTTTTTATAGATTTTGGATACTAGCCCTTTATCTGATATGTCATTTGCAAATATCTTCTCCAATTCTGTCGATTGTCTCTGTTTTTTTGGACTTTTTTTTTTTTCTTTTGCTGTGTAAAAGCTTTTTATCTTGATGAAGTCCCAATAGTTCATTTGTGCCTTGCTTTCCTTGCCTTTGGCGATGTTTCTAGGAAGAAGTTGCTGTGGCTGAGGTCGAAGAGGTTGCAGTTTTGGGGTGGAGTCTTTTGGGTTTTCCACATAAAGTATCATATCATCTGCAAAGAGTGAGAGTTTGACTTCTTCTTTGCTGATTTGAATGCCTTTTATTTCTTTTAGTTGTCTGATCGCTGTGGCTAGGACTTCTATAACTACGTTGAATAGCAGTGGTGATAGTGGACATTCTACCTGTGTTCCTGATCTTAGGGGGAAGCTCTCAGTTTTTCCCTATTGAGAATGATATTCACTGTGGGTTTTTCATAGATGGCTTTTATGATATTGAGGAATGGACCCTCTATTCCTATACTCTGAAGAGTTTTGATCAAGAAAGGATGCTGTACTTTGTCAAATGCTTTTTCTGCATCTATTGAGAAGATCATATGGTTCTTGTTCTTTATTTTACTAATGTATTTTCACACTGATTGATTTGTGGATGTTGAACCACCTTACAGCCCAAGAATAAATCCGATTTGGTTGTGGTGAATAATCCTTTTAATGTATTCTTGGATATATTGGCTAGTATTTGGGTGAGAATTTTTGCATCCATGTTCATCAAGGATATTGGTCTGTAATTCTCCTTTTTGATGGGGTCTTGATCTGGTTTGGAGAATCAATGTAATGGTGGCCTTATTAAATGAGTTTGGAGGTTTTCCTACCATTTCTATTTTTTGGAACAGTTTCAGAAGAAGAGGTATTAATTCTTCTTGAAATGTTTGGTAGGATTCCCCTGGGAAGCCATCTGGCCCTGGGTCCTTGTTTTTTGGAAGGTTTTTTTATGACTGCTTCAATTTCCTTAGTGGTTATAGGTCTGTTCAGGTTTTCTATTTCTTCCTGGTTCAGTTTTGGTAGTTGATACATCTCTAGGAATGTATCCATTTCTTCCAGATTATCTAATTTTATGGCATAGAGTTGCTCCTAATACGTTCTTATAATTGTTTGTATTTCTTTGGTGTTGGTTGTAATCTCTCCTCTTTCATTCATGATTTTATTTATTTGGGTCATTTCTCTTTCTTTTTGATGAGTCTGGCCAAGGGTTTATCCATCTTATTAATTCTTTCAAACAACCACTCTGAGTTTCATTGATCTGTTCTACTGTTATTTGGCTCCTTTTTCATTGATTTCTGCTCTGATCTTCATTATTTCTCTTCTCCTGCTGGGCTTAGGCTTTACTTGCTGTTCTTTCTCCAGCTCCTTTAGGTGGAGGGTTAGGTTGTGTATTTGAGACCTTTCTTGTTTCTGGAGAAAGGCTTGTATTGCTTTATCATTTCCTCTTAGGACCACCTTGGCTGCATCCCGAAGATTTTGAACTGTTGTGTTTTCATTTTCTTGGTTTCCATTATTTTTCTTAATTCTTCTTTAATTTCCTGGTTGATCCATTAATTCTTTAGTAGGATGCCCTTTAGCATCCTGTATTTGAGTTCTTTCGACTTTCCTCTTGTGACTGAGTTCTAGTTTCAAAGCATTGTAGTCCGAAAATATGCAGGGAATGATCCTAATCTTTTGGTACCAGTTGAGACGTGATTTGTGACCTAGGATATGACCTATTCTGAAGAATGTTCCATGGGCACTAGAGAAGAATGTGTTTTCCATTGCTTTGGGATGGAATATTCTGAATATATCTGTGAAGTCCATTTGGTCCAGTGTGTCATTTAAAGTCTTTATTTGCTTCTTGATCTTTTGCTTAGATAATCTGTCCATTTCAGTCAGGGGGGTGTTAAAGTCCCCCACTATTATTGTATTGTTGTCGATTTGTTTCATTGCTTTTGTTATTAATTGCCTTAATAATTAGCTGTTCCCATGTTAAGGGCATAGATATTTACAATTGTTAGATCTTCTTGTTGGATTGACACTTTAAGTAGGATATAGTGTCCTTCCTCATCTCTTATTATAAATTTAGGTTTAAAATTTAATTTGTCCAAAAAGAGGAATTACAGACCAATATCCTTGATGAACATGGATGCAAAAATTCTCACCAAAATACTAGCCATTAGAATCCAACAGTACATTAAAAGGATTATTCACCACAAGCAAGTAGGATTTATCCCTGGGCTGCAAGCTTGGTTCAACATCCACAAATCAATCAATGTGATACAATACATTAATAAAAGAAAGAACAAGAACCATATGATCCTCCAATAGATGCAGAAAAAGCATTTGACAAAGTACAGCATCCTTTCTTGATCAAAACTCTTCAGAGTATAGGGATAGAGGGTACATACCTCAATATCATAAAAGCCATCTATGAAAAACCCACAGTGAATATCATTCTCAATGGGGAAAAAGTGAGAGCTTTCCTCCTAAGGTCAGGAACACGGCCGAGATGTCCACTATCACCACTGCTATTCAACATAGTATTACAAGTCCTAGCCACAACAATCAGACAACCAAAAGAAATCAAAGGCATCCAAATCGGCAAAGAAGAAGTCAAACTCTCACTCTTTGGAGATTATATAATACTTTATGTGGAAAACCCAAAAGACTCCACCCCAAAACCGCTAGAACTCATCCAGAAATTCAGTCAAGTGGCAGGATATAAAATCAATACACAGAAATCAGTGGCATTCCTATAAACCAACAACAGGTCAGAAGAAAGAGAAATTAGGAGTTGATCCCATTTACAATTGCACCCAAAACCGTAAGATACCTAGGAATAAACTTAACCAAAGAGGCAAAGAATCTGTACTCAGAAAACTATAAAATACTCATGAAAGAAATTGAGTAAGACACAAAGAAAAGGAAAAATGTTCTATGCTCATGGATTGGAAGAACAAATATTGTGAAGATATCAATGCTACCTAGAGCAATCTACACATTCAATGCAATCCCCATCAAAATACCATTCACTTTTTTCAAATAAATGGAACAAATAATCCTAAATTTGTATGGAACCAGAAGAGACCCCGAATAGCCAGAGGAATTTTGAAAAAGAAAAGCAAAGCTGGTGGCATCACAATTCTGGGCTTCCAGCTCTATTACAAAGCTGTCATCATCAAGACAGTATGGTACTGGCACAAAAACAGACACATCGATCAATGGAACAGAATCGAGAGCCCAGAAATGGACCCTCAACTCTATGGTCAACTCATCTTTGACAAAGCAGGAAAGAGTGTCCAATGGAAAAAAGACAGTCTCTTCAACAAATGATGTTGGGAAAACTGGACAGCCACAGGTAGAAGAATGAAACTGGACCATTTCCTTACAGCACACACAAAAATAGACTCAAAATGGTTGAAAGATCTAAATGTGAGACAGGAGTCCATCAAAATCCTAAAGGAGAACACAGGCAGCAACCTCTTCGACCTCAGCCACAGCAACTTCTTCTTAGAAACATCACCTTTGGCAAGGGAAGCAAGGGCAAAAATGAACTATTGGGACCTTATCAAGATAAAAAGCTTTTGTACAGCAAAAGAAACAGTCAACAAAACCAAAAGACAACTGACAGAATGGGAGAAGATATTTGCAAATGACAAATCAGATAAAGGGCTAGTATCCAAAATCTATAATGAACTTCTTAAACTCAACACCCAAAGAACAAATGATCCAATCAAGAAAGGGGCAGAAGACATGAACAGACATTTTTCCAAAGAAGACACAAATGGCCAAAAGACACATGAAAAAGTGCTCAACATCACTCGGCATCAGGGAAATCAAAATCAAAATCTCAATGAGATACCACCTCACATCAGTCAGAATGGCTAAAATTAACAAGTCAGGAAACGACAAATATTGGCGGGGATGCAGAGAAAGGGGCACCCTCCTACACTTTTGGTGGGAATGCAAGCTGTTGCAGCCACTCTGAAAAACAGTATGGAGGTTCTTCAAAAAGTTCAAAATAGAGGTACCATACGATCCAGCATTTGAAAAGTCTTATCGTTTTCTTCATTCTCTACTTTAAGACGTTTCACCACACTGTAACAGCAATTAAATGAAGATCTAGTTTTCCTCAATCGTTCTCTAAGTGTTGCACTCATAGGTTGTTTTCTTGTGCTACTTGTACGGGGAGATGGTGGATTGGCGCAGGCCCGTGGAGAGCTAGGTAAAATCAAAGATGAGTCGGATGGGTTTTCCATCTTGAAAATACCCCAAAGATTTTACCCCAAAGATACAAATGTAGGTATCCAAATGGGTATGTGCATCCCGATGATTATAGCAGCAATGTCCACAAGAGCCAAATGGTAGAAAGAGCCAAGATGTCCATCGACATATGAATGGGTAAAGAAGAAGTGGTATACACACACACACACACACACACACACACACACACACACACACACACACACACACAGAATGGAATATTATGCAGCCATCAAAAGGAATGAAATCTTGCCATTTGCATGACGTGTATGGAACTGGAGGGTATTATGCTGAGCGAAATAAGTCAATCAGAGAATGACATGTATATATGACCTCACTGATATGAGGAATTATTAATCTCATGAAACAAACTGAGGGTTGCTGGAGTGGTGGGGGGTGGGAAGGATGGGGTGACTGGGTGATAGACATTGGGTAGGGTATGTGCTATGGTGATCACTGTGAAATATGCAAGATGGTTGAATCACAGATCTGTACCTCTGAGGCAAATAATACATTATATGTTAAAAAAAATTAGAAGAAAATAGCAGGTGTTGAAGAATGAAGAGGGGGAAATCTAAGGCGAGATTAACCATGTGAGATGCTGAAAAACAAACTGAGGGTTCTAGATTGGAGTGCATAGGGATGATGGTTTAGCCTGGTGATGGGTATTAAAGAGGGCATGTTCTGCATGGAGCACTGGGTGTTTTATGCAAACAATGAATCATGGACCACTACAACAAAAACTAATGATGTAATATATGGGGACTAACGTAACATAATAAAAAAAAGGAAAAAAAGAAAACGGCAGGGCAATACTGAGTACAACTAAGGATAACTTTTGAGAGGAAATATCATTTCTTCATCACACACAGGGATTTTATAATCTCCAGAGCATCTTTTTTGTACTTTTATGGAGGACAGATTTATTAGTTCTTACATTGTTTTAATGAATTTCAAAAAACTGTTCAGGTTGCAGAACGCTTGGATTTGGGGCCCTTTTTACAGATTTTTGAAAGACCATCTTTCTAAATGCAAATACCAGAAAACAAACTGTAAAACTACCCCCATGTCTTCAAGTAAAACAAAAAGCAAAACTAAAAAAAAAAAAAATCTAATTTGTCTGATATAAGGATTGCCACTTCAGCTTTCTTTTGGTGTCCATTACCATGGTAAATGGTTTTCCGCCCCCTCACTTTCAATCTGGATGTGTCTTTGGGTCTAAAACGAGTCTCTGGCAGACAGCATGTCAATGGGTCTTTCTTTTTCATCCAATCTGATAGTCTGTGTCTTTTGATTGGGGCATTTAGCCCATTTACATTCAGGGTAACTACTGAAAGATAGGAATTTAGTGCCATTGTATTGCCTGTAAGGTGATATACTGTTTGTGTTCCTTTCTGGTCTCTGTTACTGTTAGGTTCTCTCTTTGCTTAGAGGACCCCTTTCAGTATTTCTTGTGGGGCTGGTTTCATGTTTGCAAATTCCTTCAGTTTTTGTTTGTCCTGGAAGCTTTTTATCTCTCCTTCTATTTTCAATGAGAGCCTAGCTGAATATAGTATTCTGGGCTGCATATTTTTCTCCTGTAGTGCTCTGAAGATATCATGCCAGTCCTTTCTCGCCTGCCAGGTCTCTGTGGATAGGTCTGTTGCCAATCTAATGTTTCTACCAGTGTAGGTTACATATCTCTTCTCCTGAGCTGCTTTCAGGATTTTCTCTTTGTCTCTGAGACTCGTAAGTTTTACTATTAGATGTCGGGGTGTTGACCTATTTTTATTGATTTTGAGGGGCAGTTTTCTCTACCTCCTGGATTTTGATGCTTGTTTCTTTCCCCAAATTTGGGAAGTTCTCTGCTATAATTTACTCCAATACACCTTCTGCCCCCCTCTGTCTTCTTCTTCTGAGATCCCAATTATTCTAATATTGTTTCATCTTATGGTATCACTTATCTCTCAAATTCTGCTCTCATGATCCAGTAGTTGTTTATCTCTCTTTTTCTCAGCTTCTTTATTTTCCATCATTTGGTCTTCTATATCACTAATTCTCTCTTCTGCCTCATTTATCCTAGCAGTTAGAGCCTCCATTTTTTATTGCACCTCATTAATAGCCTTTTTGATTTTGACATGGTTAGATTTTAGTTCTTTTTTTTAAAGATTTTATTTATTTATTTGAGAGAGAGAATGAGAGATAGAAAGCATGAGAGGGAAGAGGGTCAGAGGGAGAAGCAGACTCCCTGCTGAGCAGGGAGCCCATTGCGGGTCTCGATCCCAGGACTCCAGGATCATGACCTGAGCCGAAGGCAGTCGCTTAACCAACTGAGCCACCCAGGCGCCCCTAGATTTTAGTTCTTTTATTTCTCCAGAAAGAGTTTCTCTAATAACTTCCATGCTTTTTTCAAGCCCAGCTAGTGTCTTTATAATCATCATTCTGAACTCTAGTTCTGACATCTTATTAATGTCTGTATTGATTAGGTCTTGGCAGTCAGTACTGCCTCTTGTTCATTTTTGAGGTGATTTTTTCCATCTTTTCATTTTGTCCAGAAGAGAATAGATGAATGAGAGAACAAAATGCTAACATGGTAATAATAACCCCAGAAAATATACTCTAAACATATCAGAAAAGACCTGAAACCGGGGAAAAAGAAAAGAAAGAAAAACAAAAAAGAGAAAAAGGAATATGATCAATTATGATCAGGCTGGTGAATAGATCAGTGCCACACACTACATTTTGGGTGTATTTTGGTCTGTTAGAAGAAAGTGCCTCCCAAAATTTTAAAGAAAGAAAAACGTATATATGTACAAAAATAAGGGTTAATATGATGAAGGGATGGAATATGACTGTAAAGATGAAAATTATAAAAGATTTTATAAAAGGAATTGATAAGGTAAGAAGTTGGTTGACAAAAGAAAGAAGAGGATTTAAAAAAAAGAAAGAAAGAAAGAAAAAAGGGGGGGAAGAATGTGATCAGGCAGGAGACTGGAACAAAGCCATACACTAGAGATTTAGGGTATATTTTGATCTGTTAGAAGAAAATGTATCTCAAAATTTTAAAGGTAGAACAATATATATATATATATATATATATATATATATATATATATATATATATATATATATATATATACCAAAAATTAGGGTAACTACTATGAAGGGATAGCATATGACTCTAAAAATGAAAAATAAAAAAATATTTTTTAAAAAAGGGATTGATAGGATGTTGGTTGAAAAACGGAAAAAGAAAATTAAAAAAAAAAAAAAGACAGTTTAAAAAAAATAACTTGAAAGTCTATAGAATCATGGTAAAAAAGCCATGAATTCTATATGCAGTATTCCCCTAGCGCTGGAGTTCTGCCATTCTCACTGGTCGGTAAACTTGTCTTGCTGGCTGTTCTTGCTGATGTTTTGGGAGACGGGCCTGTTGTGGTGGTTCCCAGATGTCTCTGCCAGAGGTAGAATTGCCCCGTCCTTGCCGGTCTGGGCTAAGCAAT